>NC_134140.1:17500-5017500 GCF_033958435.1 Carettochelys insculpta | reverse complement strand
GTTGATATTATCAGTTCTGCACCAGTGTCAGCTTTCCAGAAATCTTTAACCATGGAATGACTGTGGGCAGAATCAGGCCCTCATTTACAACACACAGCTCATGCTCCAGTTGATGAGCCAGATCCCCAACTGGTCTGAGTCAGTACAGCTCCGCTGAAGCCAATGGTACAACCCCAATTTACACCAGGGAGGGCCTGGCTTAGAGTTTTCAAGACAAGTTGATCTAATGAAAAGCTACGTAAAAGTGCAATTTAGATCCCAAGTTTAAATCTGTTAATTTTGCCCCCCAAATGTTAATATAACAGCAGTCAGTCCAGTTATACTAGGGTGGAACTGGTGCAGCTGAAGCAAGATTCAGGCCCTGAAATTGCTAGGGGGTCCCAGCCTGCCATCCTTACCCCTTTCCTCTTGCAACCAGCCCATTTGAAATCAATGGGCTTACTCCCTCGAGTAAGCAGGAACAGCCCCCTGCAGCTGTACGCTTGGCAGCTCAAAATTTTTCTCTGCTGAAGGATAAAGGGCCCCTTTGGAAATGAAAATGGTCCAACAATTATAATTTGTCATGAACCCAGATTTTGCAAAGCTCATGCAGGGTGAAATCGCCAGGAGTGAGGAAATGCTCTACAGTGTGGGTGGGGGTGGCAGGATCAGGCCTTCCGTGAGTTATTTGCATTTTATGCCTGCCCGTGTAAGCAGACAGCTGGAACAAGAGCATTCAGAGGATGGGAAAGGCACCAAAATGACCACAGTGGGCCCATTTGTAACATGCATGAGAGGGAGTTTTAGGCTGAGCCAACCTCCGAGCCACACCGCAGAGGGGAAGGAGTTTGGGAACTGTCTCACCATGACTACCCAGGGCTGAGAAAAGTATGCCAGCTCTGGGGGTGGGACCCACCCTATCAGGCTCCTTTCAGCATGGGAGAAAGCCAGAGCATCAGGGCTCTGTTATTGAATGTCATAATCCCTGTCAGGAGAGTGCAAAAAATCAATGAGAAAGAATTAGTGATGTGCAGAAGCTGGAAGTGGGTATTGTGTAGGGAGAATTACAGGCTTACGTAAGCAGCCCTGACTCAGGCGAGTAATCCTGCAGCTTGCTCTGCAGCTCCTGCACTGGGTCTCAGGAGGGGGCCCTTCTAGCTGTCATCACCATCTTAAAGAATTTGTAACTCCACTTCAAATGCACTTTAGCCAGCAAGGGATGTATCCCTTTCCTTTCTTTAGCTGTGGTTGGGGACTGAACGTGCTTTCCCTGTGGCCCATTGCACTCCCCTCTAACCCATAGACTTCAATGCAGTTACTCCTGATTTACACCAGCAAACTTCAAAGAGGGAAAACCCACAAGCAACATCACTTGCGTACAGTTATTGGCAGCTCCTTGCCAATTTGGATATCCATTAATAAATCATTGCTCAGATACAAAAGACAAATGATTGTTTATTAACAGTTTTGCATCAGGTTTGTTTCTTTGTGATAACTAAGTCCCAGCTCTTAAAAGGATTGAATTGTCTAAGTGCCCTTGAGAGCTGCTTCTGACAACTCTGACTGCATCCTACCTTCTACTTCCCAAAGCACTTTTCGACTAATGGACTACACTGCAGATGAAGCGGCGACTCTGGACTAAATCTAGGCGATAAGGGATTACCAACTCTTTCTCACTAGCTGACAATGTCCTGTTTTTCTCCCAGGTAGAAAATAAAGTTTGTAAGGTGTGTTATTGTGTATTGGTGTGTTGGCATGCAGCTGTGCGGTCAGTGGGTTGTGTTTCTCTAACGTACTGAGAAAAAGGAAAGTTTAGATTGGATGTCAGGGTAAACTTCCTATTAGACTGCAAAATCCTTTCCTATTTGAACCAGTGGGAGCTTAGAACATTTAAAGCTAGAGTGGACAAAGCAAGCAGGCCTTGATGTGGGAAACTCTGAAGCCTATGTTTAAATCCATTTCTATTCTGCACAATATTTAAGGATGTTTGTTGGGCCCTTTAACTTCAGTGGGACTTGGGGGGTTGAGAATGTACTCTAGGAAACAATGCTGCATTGGCTTTTGCGTCAGAATTTTGCCACTTCGTGTCTAAGCCAGCTCCTCGGGATGCTAGGAGAACTAGGTCTACACCCTTTATTTCTAGATCCTACCGTCAGTGCTCACATTTCTGTATATGCATGTGTGATACATGTGGCATATCTGTTTGCATAGGTACATCTCCAGGCAACCAAGGCCCTGGGTAGTTATCACACACGTACCATGCCAGTGGGCTGTTAAGCTCAAACCCAGCCTATGGTAGAACCAAGGAAATTAGAAGCAGAGAGAGATGATCTATGTCCAAGCCAGTCCAGGTGGGTTGATCACCTCTTTGGGAGGACTTGTCTGCTCTCAGATCGCAAGGCCAGAGGGATCACTGTGATCATGTTGTTTGACTCCCAGAATGTCACAGGCCAGATACCTGCCCCACAATAATTTCTAGACACGAGCGTTCAAACACCTTGAATCTTGATTTGCAAACTGGCCATGATGGAGAAACCACCATGACTCTCGGTAAACTGTTCCAGCGGATAATTTCCCACAGTGTGACAAAGTTACGTCTTATCTCTGGTCTGAATTTGTCTCGCTTCAACTCCCAGCCAGGGGAGCTGACAGCCAGGCCGGGTTCCTGCTCAAGGTGTGGCGGGGGGTCTAGCTCCGCATTTTCCGATGGGGTGAGGCCTCTGGTGGAACAGTTGCGGGGGTGGGACAGCCAGCCCTCAACACTGTCTGGAGCACACCAAGTCGCCCCCTCCCCACCCTTAGAGCAGCCCAGAGCATGGTGTGGGGTGCTCCAGGGTGCTGGATGCCACTGCTACTGCAGCAGCAGCAAGAGCTGTAGCCTGGAGTTTTGGGCACTTTAGAATCACCAGGCCTGGGGAAATTTCCCTGTGTGATCTCCAGCTCCCCACATTGTAGGGCCTGCTTCCAGCCATTGGACCCTGTTAGAACTCTCTCTGTTACATCAATGAGCTCATTATTAAATAGTTGCTCCGTGAATAGGTACTTATGGCTCTTCATTGAACCTTCTTCAGTTTACCAACATCCTTCCTAAACTGTGGGCATCAGAGCTGTTCTTAGGTGCATATGTTACATTTAGCCCTATTAAAAATCATCTTGCTTGCTTGTGTCAAGCTGAGCAGGTGATCCTGCTCACTCTGCAGCAGCGAGCTGATCTTATTATTTACCATTTTTGTGTCGTTTGAAAACTTTATCGATGACAATTTTATGTTTGCTTCCAGGTCATTAATAAAAATGTTAAACTGTTTAGATCCAAGACCTGATCCTTATAGGACCCCACTGGAACTTAACCCAATCCATGAGGATTTCCTACATACAATTACCTTTTGGGAGCTGTAAGTTGGGCAATCTTGAATTCATTTAATGTGGGCCACGTTAATTCTATATCTTTCTAGGTTTTAATCAAACTGATGTGTGGTATGAAGTGAAGTGCCTTACCTAAGTCTATTACATCAACATTATTGCCTTTATCTACCGAACTTGTAATCTCATAAAAACATATATATCAAGTGATTTGTTCAACAGGATCAATTTTCCAAAAATCCATGTTACTCAGCAGTTCGATAGACATCTGCCACGAACTTCCCTTCCACTATGTGCCTTTCAAACTAGGCTTCCAGAGAGGTAACGGATGTCCCCAAACCCCCTCAGGAATCAGCTGTCAATCAGATTTTACTCTTCCTGTACCCCTCCTGCGCTTCAGCTGCAATCTCACCAGCTCTAGTTTAAGTAGCTCAATTAGCATTTAATTGGTGCACCAGCAATTGGCTTTACAGTCCAATGGTAGCAACAGTGAGAAGAAGTGGGTTTGGGTCTGTGGTTCAAGACCATCTCCTTCATTCCAAGATGGGAAGTGATGTAGTCAGGAGGGGAACTCACTCCTTGTGGCTGCTTTCCTTTTCTTTCGCCGTAGAAAAATAAAAACCCAAATTCCGATTAAAATCCTTTTTTTTTTCTAAATTCACCTGCCCATCTTTCCTCTGTCTCCCTTCTATCCAAACTCATAATTAATCGCTCAAGGCAAAAGTAATGAATGTTAATTGGCCATCTGTACAAAGACTAATTAAAATCTACCATGCTGGGGATTAAAACATACCTATAGCAACTGACTGAATTGAGAATGAGACAGAGGAGAGATTGAGAAAACAGCTGAAAGGCTTGTGCAAAACACAATTTCGCTTAGGTGTGAGATGAGCTGCAACTTAGAGATCTGAGATGCTTTATTAAAAAAAAAGGGAGGAAAGAAAGAAACTTCTCCATTCTGAGCCAATGCAGGAGTATTTGTTTAATGGAAGTAAAACCCACAAGAGATTTCAAAGGAGGCACGACTTACTTTAGGCCCTAACATTTCAGTTTTTGTTTTGATTAAAATCAAAGAATAGGCATCACCACAAAGACCTCAGAAAAGAAGAGAAAATGTTTCACGGACATCATTCCTTGCAGGGCTCAGTGAGGATGGGAGGGGTGAGAGGCGCAGAGGATGGAGCTGAACAAACCCCTGTGTGACTGAGAACCCAAAAGCAATAAGGTTGCATTTGAGCACCGGCGAGTGAAACTGACTAACATGTCAAAGTAAAAATAACCTGTCAAATATCACCCTTCTGATTAAGGACCTGATCTAAAACTCCATTTACAGTAATGGAAAGACACCCATTGACTTCAATGGGCTTTGGATCAGGCATTGAATAGAATACAAAATAGAAGCATTGACCTGCCAGGATGGATCAGACCTGAGGTCCAGCTAACTCTATATCCTGTCTCTGACCCTGCCAAGTGCTTCAGAGGAAAGTGCTGGGAGCCCCATCATGGACAGTTATGCACTACTGTGTCCCCAGTTCTTTTGATCCTGACAGTCAGAGACCAGTTTATGCTCTGAACAAAGCATCGGTTGAAAAAAAGCAAATCCCACGTGTAACATTATTGCAATTTTTTATAGAAACTGCGGAGGCCTGCTGCTGATCATCACCCACAATCAATTTACCAGTTCCCCGTGCTGTTGATAGTCACCCTTTGCCTCTTGTCTTAGGCCTGGTCTACACTAGGGATCCAAGTCAATCCCAGATAAGCAATTCTAGCCACATCATTTGCATAGCTAGAATGGATGGATGAGGATCAACTTTCCTCCCTGGTGTAGATCAGGCGTCTTTGGGCTCATGCTGACGTCCCTTACTCCGCGCGGCAGCCTGGAGTACCAGGGTTGACAGCTGAGCACAGGGAGATGGATTTTGCCGTGTCTTCACCCACGTGGCAAAAATCCATCCCCAGAAGATCATTATGGTGCGCCGACGCCCCCAGTCAGTATAGACATACCCTTAAGATGGCTGTGGTCGTGATAGGAGCTGTCTCTTTGTTATACATGAGACTCAGGCTGTTAAGAGTCATAAGTAATAGTTAAAATAATACTAATGAGAAGGAATTTAGTCTCACTCAGCTGTTTCTGTTTTCTCTTGGGAGCTGATGTTCTTAAATCTGCAGCAAAGCCCCAGATGGAGGCTTTATTCTTTGCAGCATGTTACAGGCTAATAATGTTTGCCTGAAACTTCTCCTACGTCTTAGCAGGCATTGATCCTGTTCAGAAAGTGTTAAGGGGGATCTGCTGGACTTAGGCATAGATCACAGGTACAGTCCTTTGCGGGGCTGGTGTCTTACCGAGGCAGATAAGTCATTACTACATCTAGAGTTAAAGGAAGGGGGAGTGGCTGTGTGTGGAAAGAAGATTTAAGGCAGCGGTTCCCAAACTTTTCAGTAACACGACACACATCAATGAGAGAAACAATTGCATGGCACACCCTTTTTTTTTCAGCTGAATCGATTGCTCATAAACGTCACATTTACTATGGTTACAGTCTTACTAGAGAGATTTGCAGCATAGCTGTGCACATAACAACCTAAACAAGGATCAAACGCATTAATGTTTCAAATCCAGCGCAGAATACACTGTCTTAGACAGAAAGCACAGACACTTTCCAAATCTGCTCAATGTCATCCTAGGGATGTTGAGTAACCGCTGGAAGCAGGCTTCCCTCCCCACCAGCCTGTTGGAACCAGGACACGGGCATTTAAACCACATCCCAGCTCCAACAAACCCCCACTCTCACTCCCTCTCCCTTGCCACAGCAGGGAGTGGGGGTGGGCTCCTCGCCCATTCTTTCAGGCCTGGAAGCAGCATTTCAGCTGCCTCCTGGTACAAACGGGATCGTGCAGGATCGGCATTTCCCCCTCACAGTGGCTCTGCAAAGAGGCACCATGAGGTGGAGGGGAAAGTGACAAAATTTCACAGCACACTCGGGCAGTTCTTGCTGTGGCACGCCGGTTGAAAACCACTGCTCTCGGGTAAGGGCAGAATTGTTCTAAAGGAGGAAACTCAGGAACTGCAAGGGCTTGAGAACACATTTGAAGGTGAATTTTAAAGTGTCCAGTTAATTGCTTTATTAACATAGCTAAACCCACGGGCAGGGGACACAGCCTGTGGACTTTGATTTGGAGTAGGTTGGAAAAGCTCATGTTCACACATTGTTTCTTTACAAGACTAACTTGGTAATTTGCTGATGCAAATATGATACTTAAATCCTTCCTTCCCCTTCAACAACACAAAAATCCATGTAAACTAAGGGGCCACTGTCAACTTCGGTGTGCCTAAGAAGGTGCATTATGTGAAAACAAACTTTTATAAAACTCCCCCCAATAGGTGATTATTAACGGCCCCCCATCCCTGAAATGGGGCTATTATGTCCCCACTGGGGTTCTTAATATCCTCCATCTCTGCAACTTTGGATCATCTCTTGAAGTTTCTCTGAATGCCCAAATGTATGAGAAGTGAGGGAGGGGAAGGAGAGGAATTTCAGATGGGTACAATCACTGTTCGCCAAATGTGTGGGGCATTGCATACACCACTCCATGTGCCAAATTCTCCTCACCCATGCAGCCACTCTGAGCACAATGCTGAGGGCAGATACCATGGTGATGAGCAGAGACCTGTCTTTAGATGGCTACACAGAAAGGAAGATAAATATGTCTCGCATATCTCTCCAGCAATAGGACTGAGAGGACACTGGGGACAGAGGATAGTTTGATTTCTCTCACGCCATCTAGCACAGGGGTTCTCAACCTTCATTGCAGTGTGACCCCCCCTTAGAATCATAGAATGGGACAGGACCTTGAGAGGTCATCAAGTCCAGTCCCCTGCCCTCACAGCATGACCAAGCAGCATCTCTAGACCATCCCCGATAGATGTCTGTCTAACCTTCTCTTAAGTATCTCCAGTGAGCCGACACTTACTACATGACCCCACTTCAGGAGGGGAGTCTGGAACCTGACTCCCCCCAAGCCCAGCCACCCCTCCTGGTGGGAGGGCCAAGAATAAGCCCCCACACCCGGGATGGGGGGAAGGGGCAAATATAATGATCCAGGCAGGGGGCCTGTAACCAGAGCCCTGCTGCCCAGGGCAGAAGACTTTGGCCTCGGGCAGTGGGACTCGTGATTCATCTTTGACCTTGAGCCCAAACAAGTCTTAACTGTGTCAGCCCAAGAGACCCCACGACCAATGTTATTTATAATTTTTTCTATCCATGTACAGAATAAATTTTGTTATGCGCAGCAAGGCATGTGCAGGTGTGCACCTCCAATAGGAACACATCCTGCTGGCTGTGGATGCTCTGCTAATCAGCTCGGTGGCGTTCCAACCTCTCCTGGGGGTGGGGCACCCAAGTGTTCAGGCAACACTGGCTGTGGCCCACTTTGGGGTCCCAACCCACAATTGGAGACCTGCCTAGGAACCAGCAGACCTCTCTTCTATCCCTGGCTCTGCTACTGACTCATTGTGTGCTTCTTCCATTGTGCTTTGATAAGTAGGGGATGGGATAATCCTTGTCATGGGCATTTTTAAGGACAGGTTAAAAGCATAAGACTGGATGTGCTGAATCTAAACCATGATCCAGCATCCTGTCTTCCAAAAGTGACCAGTGCCAGATGTTTCAGAGAGAATGACCAGAGCTGGGAAAATACTAAATGATCCACCCACCAGGAGCTTATCTAATTCTTTGTTGGACTCAGTTATACTTTTGGCTTCCTCGCACCATCCCCTGGCAAGGAGTTCCACAGGTTGACTGCAGTGTGTGAGGATGTGCTTCCTTCTGTTTGTTTTAAACCTCCTGCTTGTTAATTGGTCTGAGGTAAACAGGATGAAGTTTAATAAGGACAAATGAAAAGTGCTCCACTTGGGAAGGAACAATCAGTTTCACACATACAGAATTGGGAGAGACTGTCTAGGAATGACGACAGCAGAAAGGGATCTAGGGGTTACAGTGGACCACAAGCTAAATATGAGTCAACAGTGTGATGCTGTTGCAAAAAAAGCAAACATGATTCTGGGAGGCATTAACAGGTGTGTTGTGAACAAGACACGAGAAATCATTCTTCCGTTCTACTCTGCGCTGATTAGGCCTCAGCTGGAGTATTGTGTCCAGTTCTGGGCACTGCAGTTCAAGAAAGATGTTGAGAAATTAGAGAGGATCCAGAAAAGAGCGAGAAGAATGATTAAAGGTCTAGAGCTATGTGACCTATGAAGAAAGGCTGAAAGAATTGGGCTTGTTTAGTTTGGAAGAGAGAAAATTGAGGGGAGACATGATAGCGGTTTTCAGGTATCTAAAAGGGTGTCATAAGGAGGAGGGAGAAAACTTGTTCTTCTTGGCCTCTGAGGATAGAACAAGGGGCAATGGACTTAAACTGCAGCAAGGGAGGTTTAGGCTGGACATTAGGAAAAAGTTCCTAACTGTCAGGGTGGTCAAACAGTGGAATAAATTGCCAAGGGAGGTTGTGGAATCTCCATCACTGGAGATATTTAAGAACATGTTAGATAAATGTCTGTCAGGGATGGTTTAGATAGTACTTGGTCCTGCCATTGGGGCAGGGGGCTGGACTCGATGGCCTCTCGAGGTCCCTTCCAGTCCTACTATTCTATGATTCTATGATAAATTTCTTTGGGCATTAAGCTGTCAGGGACATTGTAGGTTTACGTGGTACTGCCTCAGGCCTGGGGTGTAGACTAGATGGCATCATGAGATCCCTTCTGGCCCTTAGCGTGTCTCTTAGGATACATCTACACGCCCCAGTATAGATCAGTCTGTTCAGGGTCGATCTTCTGGTGTTCAATTTCACTCACCTAGTGGGGACATGCAAAGTGGAAGTATCAGGGCTCGATAATCGACACCCGTATGCTTCAATCTCATGAGGAATAAGGGAAGTTGACAAGAGAGTTTCTCCTGTTGACTTCCCTCAGTGAGGATGGCCAGATGAGTCAGTCACAGTTACATTAGCTCCAGCTATGCAATTGCTGTAATTGGAATCGCCTATCTACAATTAGCTTTAAGGTCTAATGTAGACCTAGCCTTAGATGGTGAGATTTGCCTACATTTCTGAAGGGCTTTGAGGTCTGTGAATAAGAACCATCATCCTTGAATATGGCAAACCCAAGGAGGTGTCTTAAGGGAGGAAGACTTTCCCCACTTATTTGTAGTTCTGCTGGATGGCTCCCAGCTGCCCTGTCCATGCAGTGTTCATTGGCCGGAGAGACTCCAGAAGTTGCTCTTCAGAAGAGAGATGCAGGTGGCTTACAGCAGCTGCGCCTCTGACAATTAATGCTGGTCAGTGCCTGTGTTCCTGCTAATTTTCCCATGCATATGCAGAATAAATTTTGTTTTGTGCACCGAGACATGTGTGGATGTGCACCACCAATAGAAACGCAGGTTGCCAGCATTCTGCTAATCAGTTGGACAGCACCTGAATCTCTCTTGGGGGGGCTGCTCCAGCGCTGGGCTTACAGGGAACACCGCTGAGTGCCCCTTTGCTGGCAGCCTCCACAGTGTGGCCAAGGGCCAAAGAGACCGAATTCTTCTCTCATTCTACAGATGGTCCAACCTGGTGGCCCTGCCAGGGGCTGAGCATGTGTAATATCCATTGATTTCACTGGGAGATGCAGGAACTCCGCACCTGTCAGGAGCTGCTCATCTCCAGGCTGGACCAGAGCCGCCTCCTCAGCCAAGCACTTTGGGTTCCTTTGGGACAGACGGCACACCATTCCTACACAATGCTGTCACAAAGCTCTGTGTCTAGCCTGTCCCAGCAGCCACTCTGCTGCCCCGTCCCGGCTTGCATCTCCGTGGTAGCAATAGGGAAAGAACCAAGAGGGCCGTGAGCACTGCCCTACTACCACACCAAGCCCTGCGGGGCAGTTCTGATTCCACCCACCAGACATCAGTGTGGCCCACCCACACCGGCCCAGATCACAGTAGCCTTGTTGAAGGGGGAGAATAGAGGCTCAGTGAATTAACATTTGCTTTGTGAAGACCAAATGATGGGTGAACTCAAGGCAGATGGCACAACTGCAAGGAGCTTAGATACATATCTTTAGTGGGAAGTGATCATAGACTCCTACGGTTGGAAGAGACCTCAGGAGCAGGATCAACCCTAACTATATCATCCCAGCCAGGACTTTGTCAAGCTGGGACTTAAAACCCACCAGGGATGGAGATTTCACCACCTCTCTAGGTAACACATTCCAGTGATTCGCCACCCTCCTGGTGAAATAGTTTTTCCTAATATCCAACCTACACCTCCCACTTTGTGACTTGAGACCATTGCTCCTTGTTCTGCCATCTGTCGCTACTGAGAACAGCTGCTCTCCATCCTCTTTAGAGCCCCTCTTCAGGTTCTGACAGGCAACCCCAACTTCCCAGTCTGTTTTCTCTCCACCCCACCGGACCATTCCAGCCTACATCCCCCACCAGCCCCAGATCTGGTGTTTGCCACCCTGGCATTCAAATCAGGCAGCTTCCTCCTCCACATTGCCTGTGCCCAGCAGTGGGCCACTGAGCGTACAGGAGAGGCGGGCTCCATCTCTCCATTGTGGTGTCTGGCTCTGGCTCTGCGTCACAATTGCAGCAGAAGTTCTGCTCAGGCCCAGGCTGGAGCATGCCCAGTGCAGGAGCAAGCTTTGGGACATTTAGCTGTGAAGCTCTAGCAAGACACCATGGAGCACGTGCAAAGTGCCCTTCTGAAAAGGCTTATAAATTGACCACTTTGGGGCAGAGCTCAAGGGGGAGAGCGAAGAGCACATCCCTGACTCAAAGGCAACTCCCTCTCCCCTGCCAGGTTCCACAACCCAGCTCCAAAGCACGGAAGGGCTAGAACGTCTCAGAAGGTTGTCAGACTTTGGACATGGGCAGGGATGGGCAACCAGGATTAGTGGGTGAGCCACGAGTGGCTCTCCTTCATCTCAGGGGGTTCCAGCAGCAGCCCGCCACACAGTGGAGGTGCATCTGCAGCTCCACAGCCCGCACTTGTCCCCCTCCCCTCCATGCCTCTCACACACCTGAGCCCCATGCTTACCTGTTCCTCCCCCCACCCTCCCAGCTGATTCCCGGCATTCGCACTTTGGTTGGGAAGCGCAGGAGCAGGGATGGAATGTGAATCAGGTGATTCCTAGTGCTCTGGAAGTCCTGGGAGGGCAGGAGAGGCATAAGAAATGCAGCAGTCCAGGAGCACAGTGTGCAAGAGGTGCCTGGGGGAGGGGAGGCAGCTGGGGGTCTGCGGGCTGCATGTGGCACCCTTGGGCTGCAAGTTGCTCTCATAGCCTTGTTCTTGGAAGCAGCTGAGCCATATCAGCTGAAATCTTCTAGAGAATTTCCACCTGAGGCTGTTGCCTGATGTGGAATGTTTTAGCTCAAATGATTAAAATTTGGCTAAGTTGTCAATATCTGAAAGTATGCTCTGATAATGGGACACATAGGGCAACCTTAATGCTAGAATGTGCTACCAATCCCACCGCTAAGAGGCAGTGTGGTGGAGTGGGGAGAGCTCCAGGCCAGTAATCAGGAGGCCTCTGGTCTCTTCCCAGTTCAGCCCCGATCTGCTGTGTAAATTTAAGCAAGTGACTTCCCCTCCTACTCTTTCACCTGTCTTTTATTATATTTACGAACACACTCAGCAGAAGGGTGTCCTGCTCTCAGCTGCTGCATCTAGGTGCTAATAAATCATCACAAACCAGATGAGAAGGCTGCAGGGACAGACTCACATGGGTTCGTTTGCCCGGGTTCACCCAGAGGAAGTGACATATCCTTTTGGCAAGGATGTCACGATGGCCAATGTAGTTCTTAGAAAACACCTTCGTTACCTGCAATTAACAAAGCAGTGCAATGTCCCTCTCTCAGCTGCCAACCAGCCGAGGCTGGAAAGCACCCTGAGAGCCCAGCAGCTGTAAATTGTCCTCGTCTCAGGCACCGTGGTTGGTATTTAAAATATTATTGCTGTGAATTGGGGGTGGGAGGGAGAGGAAGGTGTCGCTGCTCTCACTCGCTCTGGGCTCAGAACTCGCTTTCTGCACTCGGTTCCCATTTTGGCAGATGACACTTCATCTGCTGGTGGCAGAAATGACTTGAGTGGCTCTGTTACTGCTGAGACGGGAAACTCTCTTTTAACTGGTACTCAACCAACCGGTACTCTCAGATAACCAGCACTGCCATGAGGCACTATTCTGGCACCTGGGTTTTCTCTTCCGGGTGGCTGTGCTATCGCAGGCAGAGAAGGGGTCTCTTCCCACCCTGAGCCATTGATGTCATTTCCCTTTCTTAAGAAGGGACTGGTGCTGTGGGGAGCCAAGAGGAGGCTGCTGCATCCTCCTCGCCCCATCACTCCCTGATTCAGGGCTGTAGAGGCTCCAGGGCTGCTCAGCAACCACTGCTGCCAGTGGAGTGGAGGTGGGGGGTTGGGAAGGGGAGAGTGTCCTGCTGCATGCCAACTTTCCCTCCCCACCGTCTGCGCACAACACGGGCCGGGGCTTGAGCTGCTGGGGGCTGCTGAGCCCTGGCAGGGAGTGCGGTGGGACATGTGGCTGGAACATGGGGAGCCAGCCCTCCCCGTCTCCTTGCATGACAGCACAAGCCAGGGCCTGAGCTGCTGAGCCCCAGCAGAGAGTGCAGAGTGGGTGTGTGGGTGAAGGTGGCTCTCTGGGGACAAGGGATCCCTCTCTATTTTCTGTAATATTTTCACATCCAGCAACCTCGCAGTCCCAGGGCTGCCAGATATGAAAGAGTTTACTGCATTTGCAGCCCCATTGGCCTGCTTGTTGCACCAGCTGTTTGAAGGGGGCAGAATATTGCCCTGCCCTTTTTGCCTCATCACCCCTGGCCTACAGAGGTGGCTGGTTGGCACTGGGTAGCAAGGGACTCTAGAGTGGCATGAAAAACCCCACACTCCCAACTGGCTTGGGGTGTGTGGATGCACTGCAGGACTTCAGCCTGTGAGGGACACACAAAGTGGCACAATTATAATTTTCTATCACAAGTTTCTGTGACTGTAAGGACTCAAAATGAGCTGACGGCACAGAGCAGTCTATTTCTGTACACGCTTTTCCCTCCAGCCTCCAAAAGGCTGAGCCCATGTAAGAGTTCCCAGCAAAGGTCACCAAATGGAGATCAACTCAAGATACTCATCACCCAAGTGCAGGCAATGTGAGCTAAGGGATTAACTCTGTTAGGTGGCAGCAGGAGTAGGTTGTTATCCACTTTCTGGATTAGCCCCAAGTGTGTGGGTGGGTGGGGGGGTGTGGGGAAAGTGGGATGCAATTCACTAACATGTTCCTTGCAGGCACTATGCATTAGTAAGGGGCATTGTAGTGAACAGCACCCAAGCTCTGAGTTTGTCACCTAACTAAGTGAATTTGGTCCATTTCCCCCAAAGCACTTACCCGGTTTAGCCCATTTCCTGTCTGAAACCTCCACTGTGGAATTCTTCTTCCCCACAAAACAGGGCCCCGGGCAGCAAGGGGGCAAGGAACCAAGACAGAGAGAGACAGATATTACTGCCAGCTATTAACTGGAATGTTTTGTAATGTGGGTTCTGATTAACAGGAAGCAGGTGAGGGTGGAAAGTCCAAAGCAGTGAAGCCCAGCAAATGATCCACATGCAAAGACTGGCTCGATAGTGACTCCTTCCCTCCACCCCCATAACGAGTTTTTTCCCTTTGGCTCTGTTTTTGCAGCTATCCATCTCGTTTATTTATTGTTTGGCTGGTTACGCAGCGACGGGCAAATATCAGAGAGCTGGTGCGGAAAGTTCAGATCTTCACTTGATCCGCTGGCTCTGCAAGAGGGGGCTGGGGAGAACAGGAGAACAGACTTTGTTAGTGGTGGCGTGTCACCCTGAGGCCAGCCGCAGCCTGCGCCATTCATGGCTGGGGGTGGAGGTGCGGGGTACTGAATAAAATACACTGCACATATTAGAACTTACCAGATGCTAGATCCTCAGAGGGTATAAACCAGCATCGCTCCAACGAGTTCATGGCGGGATGTGGCCCCAAGTGTTGGTGACATGGTGAAGTTCAGGTTCAGGGCACTTCTTTAGTGGCTCACCCACTCTTTGGGTGAGTGTAGTGATGGCAAAAGGTGTAAAAGGCACCTCACACCCCACTCCAGAGGCAGGTGGAAGAAGACAGCCTACTCCTGCTAGCACCGAGTGGATGGAGGCCTAAGCACGGAAGTTGATTGTAGATAAGCAATTCTCGCTACGGCAACTGAGTAGCTAGAATCGACTTATCTGCACTTGCCTGAGCTGGCTGTCTTAGCGGAGGAAAGTCAAGGGGACAAAGTCTCCTGTCAACCTCCCTTACTTCTTGTGATATAGAGGAGCACAGGGGCCAATTACTGACCCCAGATAGTTCGATTTTGCACATCTGTATCTGGCACATGAAATCAAACTTGGGAAGACCAACCCTAACCGGGTCGATCTTCTGTATAGTCTATGTGTATCCTTACTCCTTTTCTCCAGGGGCAATAAGTCCTGTGCTTTGGTGCTTAATGCCCTGGTTCAAGCACTGCCAATGATGGGCTCTTACAAAAGGCGCTGGCTTGACTGCCCTGGAAACTGATGGCATCTGTCCATCCACAGCACAAACAACTGGGCGATCTTCATCTGCCCAGTCCCGAGCCGTTTTGCTTCATCCTGGCTTAGGGGCAACCAGACCTCACGCATCCAGCCCTGGCCTCTGTCTGGGCTGAGTCTGCCAGCAGTGGGAGCTGTGGGGTGTTTTGTGTGGTGCTCAGTGGACAGGTGGCAGTGTTCCCTGTAATGTTTTCCACCCACGTGTGGAATAAATGCTGTTGGGTGCCCTGAGGCATGTGCAGATGCGCACCACCAGGAGAAACACAGACTGTCGGCTGTGTGTGCTCTGCTCATCTGCCCAGCAACACCTGAATCTCTGCTGGGTGGCTGCCCAAGCGCTCAGCTTACGGGGAAGACTGACGGGTGGAAAATGGGAGCTAGCCTGACACTGAAAAACTTCACAAGGGCCATCGGGCAGCCACCGGCTGGGGACAGCTTTTACTTTTCATCCTGAGTCTTTGGGATCATCTCTTTGTTGCGTGTTTGGAGACAGCCAAGAGGAACATGGTGGGGGCTCCTACTCAAGAACAGCCAGACTGGGTCAGACCAACAGGCCAGCAAGCTCAGTAGTCTGCTTTTGACAGTGGCCAGTGGCAGATGTTTCACAGAACAGAACCGGGCAATTATCAAGTGATCATTCCTCTGTCGCCTCGTCCCAGCTTCTGGCTGTCCGAGGTTTAAGGGTGCCCAAAGCCCTGGGGGAGCTATGACACTGCAATATTAATTAAAAAAAAGACTTTGGGCTGGTTGATAGATTTTTAAGGCCAGAAGAGATAACTGTGATCATCTTGTCTGAATGCCAGCCTGGCACAGGCCATAGAACCTCCCCTGTGATTCCTGCACCGAGACCCATAAACCCTCATTGAGCAAAAGGTATTCAAGATGGGCAGAAAAATCAAAAATACCATCCAAAACCAAACACAGATTGTAAAATGACAACCTCATAATTCCTTCCTGACTGAAGTCCGCGCTCCAATAACTTTCCGTGTGAATCAACCCAACGAGGCCTGAAGAAGCACTTGGGAGCTTTGCCCTGGAATGGTTTAATTAATAACAAATCATTTCTGCAAGGTCCCTCCATTAACCACAATATAGCTTACTAAATAATAACTCATTAAAGGCACTTGAAGCCCTGGGGAACAGCACAGTTTACCAGCTAACTGATTGCTCCACGGCTCTAAACTGGGTTAATCTGTTATCTGTTATCTTTCTTTGCTTTTCTAACCAACTAAATGTTATGTGTTACAGGGCAGAATCTCCCGGAGGGGAAGCTGACGGACAGCTGTTGGGGATGAGGTTATTTACTGGTGAGACACTGACAAATGGACCAAAGTGGGGGTAAAATAAAGTTCAGGATCAGGGCCAAAGAAAAGACCAGAGTCATAGACCCTGGCTTCCCTGCTGCTTCCAGCCCTGCCCCTATTCCATCCCTTCTTCCAAAGCTCTGCTCCATTCTGCCTTCACCCTACCCCCATTCCACTCCTTCCCAAGCCTCACCCTGCCTCCTACACCAGGCATGGTGCATCGCTGCTCCTTCCCCTCCCCAGCCCCTTCCTCCAGGGTGTCCTGAAAACGGCTGTTTGCCCATGGGAGGGAGGGAGACACTGGGGTGGAGAAGAGATGCTGGTCAGCAGGGCCACCAGCAGGCAAAAGGCCCTGAGCAGTGGGTGCTAAGCACCAATGATCAGAGGGTGTTTACGCAGAAGCTGGGAGCACTTTTGCAGTCTGTGTAGGCAGACTTGTGCTAGGTGGCTTGTACTAGCACACAAACAATAGCTATGTGAATTCTGCAGCACCAGAGCAGGCTCAGGAGAGCCACCCAGGCTCAGACCCAGACAGGCCTTTCTTTCTGGTCTTTGTTGCTGGGTGAGTAGCTGCATCAGTGCCAACTCCCAGTGCGGATGCATTGCACTCATGTAAAAATGCTTGCACTGGTGTGACTCACCCCATTTCAAACCATTTCTTATCCTGATGTAGCATGTCTACATTTGGCTGGGGGTGGTGGGGGGGAGGCGGAAATCTGATTCTTGGCTGCCCAACCCCTCGTGAAGATATTTACACTAGTGCAGACCACAAATGGTGTTGATTCAGAATGGTCATGGCAGATATTACCACAGAGAGTCTTCCAAGTTCCTGGTGCGCGAGTCAGTGCTCAGTCTTGGAGAGACATGTTGTGCCACTAGCTCTGGGTCATGCAAGATTCTCTCTAGAGATAGCATCTAATGAAGGAGCAGTAAGAGCTGCAGGGATTTGATTTCTGCCTTGGTCTTCAATTGGAGTTGAATTCTTAAGTTACAGTTGTTTTTGGGAACTAGGTATTAGTGATTGGCAGCAATTCCTGCAGGAAGGGATTGCCCTGCATGCAATGTGATCGCCTCTGCTCCAAGGCTGCTGCACCCATGCAAATAAAACAAGTTGCTTTTAAAATATGCCCAGCCTTCCTATCACTGATTCCTCATCCACTGGGAAGCCAATGTTCAAGGTCTTGATGCTTGCTACTGCTCAGCAGAGGGGCTATACTGATGTCAAAATTGGGACACTGGTGTTGGGAGAAGGGACATGGGATTAAACACTCACTTTGCAGGATTATCATGAGGACCCAAGGGCTAGAACTTGTTGGTAGGCCTCACTGAGTAGAGAAAAAGGACCAGAGCTTACAAGTTCAATTTGAAAACCATGAGGCTAGGAGCCCACATACTTGTGTGGAGATGGCCTAAGAGACTCAATTAAGATCACAGAACAAGTCAGCAGCAAAGCAGTGACCTGACCTTTCTCAATCCCAGGCCAGCAATTTAGCCCACCGGCCACCCATCCTCTGCCAGTTTCATGCATCTGCGGCATTATTGGCCTACCTTGCAGAGCTCTCATAAACATGAGGCAAGTTTCTCAGCTGTCATCAACCCCCTCTCTCCCCACACCTGGCGTTCTACCACATCAAGAGATGACACCAGCCTACAACAGCCAAGAACGTAGCCTGGACTTTCCACTTCTCGGTGCCCCATGAACTGGGTAGTGCCTCCTTTGACTTCAGCTAAGCACCCCGAAGTCCCACTGAAAGGAATGGGACCCCCGCCTCTGGAAATCAGGCCTTCCCCTGGGGCTCTCACCACTTGCCACAAAGATGCTCCTAGGACCCAGTTGGCATACTCAAGTACTTCGCACAAAGCACAGAGCAAATCCCTCTGCTTGTTCTTTGTGCTTTGCTAGGAATCATCTAACACGCTGAGCGGTTTAGAGCCCGGTGAGGGACTGACCCCAGGGCAGCATGGGGTCAGCCGCCGAGCTTTGCAAGGTCACATCACATGCTCCCTTTTTCATTTGGAGGGGTTTGCTTTGTGGGCAGAGGGATTTAGTGGGGATTTTTGACAGAGACACCAGCCCAGCCGCTAGCTGGGGTTCAGGTTCAGAAAGTGACTTCTGATGCCTTTAAAAACAACCCTTCTCTGTGCACCTCAGGCTACCGGGCTCCACTTGCCAGCATGCAGGACACATGACCGGATAGTTAGCATAAAAGAAGGGCAGTGTATTCTACAGGAGGTCACGGGAACCTGGGTGCTATGGGTGACTCTGGGCAGGGTGTGCAGGCAAACGTTTTCAGGAGCGCTGAGCTCCCTTCTGACTTCCATGGGATTTCTTTGAGGACTAAGGAAGACAGGATCACTGTTCCCTCTCAACTTCCCATCCGTGAGCAGAAAAAGATTTGTTAAATGAACTAAGGCACACGCAGATGTGAACCACCAGTAGAAACATGCTGCCAGCTGAGGGCACTCTGCTAATCTGCTGGGCCATATTTGAATCTTTCCTGGCTGCCAGTGTTCCCTGTAAGCTAAGTGCTTGGGGTGGCCAGCCCGGAGCAATTCAGGTGCTGATGAGCTGAGTGTGCAGCCACCCACATTGGGCAGAATGTGTTTCCCTTGGTGGTGCACATCCACATAACTTAGTGCACATGACAAAATTTATTCCACCCACGGATGGAAAGAGTTAGAGGGAACCCTGGTGGCCGCCCAAACACATAGCTCACAGGGAACATAAACAGGATCACGTTTGCCTCAGCAATGGTGATTAAAATATATTCCCTGCCCCCCACCCTGTATTCCTCTGCAGTGTCTTTTGGGAAGGGTTCCATCTCATGGTCTGATCCTGAACTCTGCCCACCATCAGGAGCAGTGCTGCAGTCAATTTCAATTGTCGTGACAGGCAATTGACCAGAGTCCTCAAGCTGAAGTCAAAGAGAGGTGAGCTGGAAAAGTCTGAGGCAGACACCACATCCTGGGCCCCAAGAGAGAGCGTGAGAAATACCTGGGGCTCTTGTGGGAGGTGGCCAGGGATTAAGGTTCATGAGGACAGTACCTTCTTGTGATCAGAGATGGACGGACTCACATTTCAAACTCATGTCCCTCTCTCTAGTTGTGATGGACCTTCTCCCTTGCACTCCAGTGAGATGCACCCAGGAACAACAGCAAAGAGAACGTGGAGAGCAACAAGGGAAGGGGACAGCATCTAGAAAAATACACTGATGGTCTATGTTTTCTGTTATTAAACCACATACAATGTTACTTCTTCATTACTAGGACACCTGATTAAATTACTTCATTGTGTTTTTGCTGCATATGTCTCTGGGATTTTTTGGTCTGATTGTTTTGTTTTTTTTTAACTCTTAAGAAAATTTTCATAGGGGCTCCACATAAAAAGATATTGTTTGGTGTTCCATGGTCTCAGAAAGTTTACGAAACACGCTCTAAATGGACTAGTTTGGCAATACCTCTGTTTGTGTGAAAGGGCTGGTCAGTGCTTTCATGCTACAGGGAATCAACTGACCTTAAACAGGTAAACAATCACAAATTAGAGACAAACAAGGTTCAGATACACACAGTTTGAGTTCCAATTTTGTCTCTACTGTTCTCCAGTCTAACACCCTCACTGGACTGCTATATGGTACAGAGCAACACCTACAGGCTGAATAATACACTGTAAGTAAACAAGCCCCACCTGTCCTCCCCACTTAAACCTTCCCCCTGCACTAGAAAAAAAATGATGCTGCAGAGCAGCTGCCCAGAGAGAGGGAGGGGAAAATGTAGAGAGATAAAGGCTTGGATGATTGTGGTCCAAGGGGAATTCTTCTGGCTTCACTTCACTCAAACTTCAGGCACCATTTCAACACCGGTGGTGAGCTGTCTCCCTTCCCTCTTCCAGACAGGCCTCTTAGAAGCCCATGCCTTTGAGAAGGGAATTCAAAATTGCCATACAAAGTGAGAAGATGGCTCTAATCAGGAACGTCAAGGGCCCAGTGCTCCATGGTGTGTCTTCTCCAGTCCAGCCTACCAGTGATCAGAAGAGAGAGGAGAGAAGGCCATGGGCAGGATATAAGTTCTGCTCCATTGCCTCAGACAGGATATTCATTTAGTTAGATACTCCAAAATGATCTCAGGCTAAATTGTATGGCATGATGGAGTCCCAAGGGGCCTACAGATCCCCAGTGGAGAGTCAGGGAGAGCCCATGGTGGTGAATTGCCTTAGGCTCAGAGACCAGTCCAGAGCAGCTTTCCCCCACTACTGCAGATAACAGAGAAGAGAGAAAGAAGCCATTCCTCTCATTATCCTGGCTGTAATTGAAGGGAAGAACACATTAGCCCCATGGTGTCCAACATGCTAGCTGCATGTGGCTGTCTGGCCAGTTGAGCATAGCTAATTCACTATAGTGTAACCCCCAATAGGTGGCTGGAGCCTGTGACTTCTGGAGCTTAGTGCAGGACCCTCTACAGTGTGAGCTAAAAGCCAGCTGGTGCTCAGCTAAGGCTGCGGAGGAGACTCATTCTGTCTCCGCATAAGTGGTCTAGCTGCCACCGCATGGGACAGGGAACCCCACCCAGGAGGTTGATGGATTCTAGTAGCACTGCTTCAAAATTGGTTGGCCACCCCAGGATTAGCTGCTGCTGTTAGGCACTGAGCTGTCAGTCAATTAAAGTAAAACAGTGGAGAGGTGAGGGGTGTCCCAGGGCATGCACTTGACACACCCGCCCCGCATAGGGCAGCCTCATGCACACTTCTTAAACAATGTCTTATACAAGCACATCCCCTTAGGTAGCTCCCACTTTATCAGAGGGGAAAGACAAGAGGGAGATAGAAAACCCGCAGGGTCATGTGGCCAGCCCTCAAACAGCAGGTTAGCTAGTAAATAGATCCCCATCTCAACTGGGCGCCCTGGCTGTAGGACCTCCTTCCATTTTCCAGAGTCTGTTCCTTTAGTTGCAGGTGAATCTAACTCAGTGGGGCGGGGGGGGGGGGTTTCCTTTGAGTTCTCCCACTGTGCACCCACAGGAGTGTTTAGAGACTTGCATTCTTCTGTAGCCAACCCAGCAGGCAGCACTAACTCAAGTCCTGCAAACAGCAGAACCAACTCCTGACTCACCCTAGTCAGCCCCTAGGTGAGCCAGGCTTCCTCCTTTTATTCCCCCTCCAGGCCCGGCATTGGCTACAGGTAAAATGGGGCGGGGCTAATTAGGCAAAAAGGCCTTGTTTAGCCCCTGCACTTCTAGGCCCTCCTTTCAGTCCCTCACAGGTCTGTCTTCTCTGACTTGGTTTTGCTGTGATAAGGAAGAAGCAGGAGGAAGGCTAAGCTGAAAACACAGGGCAGAGGAGAAGCCAGAGAGGAGTTAAAGAGGCTGCCCCAAGCAGGCGGGTCTGTGATTTGCAGTGCTGTTGGGCTGGGAAAGGCCCAGGTGGTGATGTGAATTCGCCCCATGTACCTGCCTGCAGAACAGGCTTCCCTTCCTTTGGCCAGTGCCATGACAAGATTTTTTAGAAACCCCCCACTGAACAAGAGGCAGCTGTTGAATTTGATTGACAGCGTCAGACAATTTAGCATCCTTCACAGCTGATAATCATGCGATTAGCAAGGCAGTAATCCCGTCTGACCGATGAGTGGCATGGCCTGACTTTCAGAGCGAAAGGAGGGGGAGTGAGGGTGACAGGCCCCTCCCTGTACAGCTCTCAAACCGAGAGGGGAAAACGACTCTCATGGCTGTGAAAAGAAACAAAGCCCAGCGCCGACACCGGGCCTCGTAAACATAAACAGAAGCAGGGCTTGGAGGAGAATCCAAGCCCCTGGCAGATACGATCACCTCTGCCACATGGAATGAGAGGCCAGTCAGCCTGTGCAGCTCTCTGCGACAGACAGCTGATCTCCAGTTGGGCCAGGCGCTGCTGTGTCCCCAGACGGTCTCCTACGATGACAGAGGTCTGTGTTCCTGCCAGGAAACCTAACACGCTTGCCTAGGCAGCTGAGCAGAGTTCAGAGCATGGCCAGACAACCCAGCCGGGTTTAGAAGAGAGGGAGTCAGGGTGCTAGGTAGGAAGCAAGGTAGGAGGTTGGGTCTCTTGCTCTTTATAAGACATGTGAAGAGTGAGGCCCAAATAACCAGGTTGACTAAACGTAAGTAATTGCCAGGCCTGACTACGCATGCAAACCGCTGCCCTAGGGGGTTTCTGCTGACTTCTGAAACACAGGAAACAGTGAGGATCTCTAGAGAGCTCTCAATGCCTAGAGCAGGGGTGAGCAAACTTTTTTGTTGGGCCTCACTTTTCAGCTCTGCAATTAGCTGAGGCCCCCCCAGCCTGTGGGAGGACATCGGGAAGAGGATTCTGGGGGTGCCCCGAAGAGGGAAGGGTGCTTGGAGGGGAGGACAGCAGGAGGGCATCAAGGAGGGACCTCAGGAGGGTAGTTTAGCAAGCTGGGAATTTGCCAGCTTGGCCCCGCAGCTTGACTCAGGGCCTCTGCGCATTCTGATTGGCCCAAAGACAGGGGGCTGTGCCCTTGGCCACAGCAGCAGCGGAGGCTGTGCAGGAGAAAGAAGAGGGCTGATGAGGCAACAGAAGCCCGTGGAGGGAGAGCCGATCGTGCTGTGCCCGCCTTACGAAATGTTGCACCCTCCCACGCTTTGCACCCCCTGCCTTAGAAAATACAGCAATGCACTGGCCCCTCCTGGTAGGTCCCTAAGATCAGGGGCTGGTTGCCTACCATAATGGACTGAGGACAGACAGACCCTTTGCCACAAAGTCCTCACTGCCTGTACTGTCTACTGGTTCTGCTGTTGATGCCACTTGACATCCACCACAAAATGCCCTGAGTGTGGCATGAACATCATCGCTGTCAGCTTAAGATAGGTCTGAACTTAACCCAGGCTCCCAGCTTTGGGAACGTGTGGATCTGGAGGGGAAGAATCTGTCCAACTACCTTTATTCAACCAAGAATGGTATTTACCAAGGCTAAATGCAGCCACCACCGGTTTGGAAAGACCTTGTAGCCTCAGCATCTCTGGGCCTGGCAATTCAGAATCCAGCACCTCTGGGCCTGGCAGGTCAGAGCCCTGGTACCTCTTGGCCTGGCAATTCAGAACCCAACATCTGTGGGTCTGGCAGTTCTGGTACCTCTGAGGTTGCTGCATCCATTAGGAATGTAAAAAGTTGCTTGACCCCCCAACCTCTCTTCCTCACAAACTAAACCCTGGGAAAGGCTCTTGGTTAGGTGTAGGCCTGCACCTTGCCAGCTCCTTGAGAGGGGCTTGCCTGGCCCAGCCAGCTGTGCCCTGTAGCACCACCTGCTGCTCTAATCCACTGCTGCTGCTGGCTCCAAGGCCCAGCTGCCCCATATCCTGCATTAATCTGCTGCAACCACACGCCTGGCCAATGACCTGCAGAATCCACTGTTGCCAAGGGGAGATTGAGAGAGGTCATGCTACCAGGTGTCCTGGGACATACTCGCCTCCCCAGGTATTGTAGATGTCTTTGTAATGCCATCACGCCATGACATGCACACTGGTTATGCTGGACCATTGTTCTCTGTGCTTTCCTGTCCTTCTAGCTCCCATCCTACTGGCAACCTCCTCCTGGCCCCCTTCCTAGTTGTGGAAAAAGGTGGCACTTCATGAAAGACAGTGCCATGGAACCAGACCACACCAGCACACAGACCAGGGCAGCGATGGAGTGTGAGAAAGGAAATGGAGCAGTGAGCAGCCTGTCTGATCCCCGGGGCCAGGAGTTCCTTCTCAGTGCAGCCTTCCATAGGGCAGAACTTTCTCACCATCCCCAGGTGTTCAAATATCGTCAGTCATCCCCCTGCCTCCCCAAAGAATTTGATACATTTTAAAATCATGAGATTGTAAAAAGAAATTACCACTGTGTTCATTTTATTTGCTTTCTGGATGTGGAGCTTTTTAGGGTAGGGAGCTGTTACACTTTCCAGCTTTACTATATAACCAGGAGGGCTAGAACTGATTTTTGTAAATACAAGCTGTGTTTCTCACATAATGATGTGACTCCAGGAGTTGGAGCTTTAAGAGAAAATAGTGCGAGACTTACCATAAAACTTCAAAGCAAGTGCTGGTGACACAGTGTCTCTCACTTAGTGCAGGCCATAAAAAACCAGGAGCATTTTACACACTCAGTGTCAAGTTTTCCAGCTAAGAAATACAATAGCGCTCCAACTCTGGAGGAAATTCCAGACACTGCAATAATGGTGTTAATTACCCAACCTATGTCTGTGATAGAAGGTAGCATAAAACGGGGTCTCCTGATTCACAATCCTGCGCTCTAACCAGCAGACAGCACTTCTCCATCAAGTTATCACATTGGAAATGCCTTTGGCTGCGCTTAGCTGGGCTCTATGGAATGCTGACAGTGTGTTTATTTATTTACAGTCTGTCTGAGAAACAGCCATCAGCTCTTAGAAAGCTCCATATTTACTCAAGCTAAACCAAGGAAGGGCCAGCTCCATCCATGTGCTGGCACCTGCTGCTTGCACAGCTTGCAGGTGGGAGCGCAGGTGTGGGGGATCTGTACCACCCTGCAGCAAGAAACATAATAAACCTTAACCAACATGTATCCTGCTGAGCACCCAGAGGCCTGGACACAGCCTGTTGTGCTGGGTACCGTAGGGACACGTTGAAGGACAGATAGGGTTTACCTATGATCTCTCTGCTCTCAGAGCCCTTACAACAGAGCTATCCCTGGGCCAGTTTGCTATTGCATAAAATCAGTAGGACAGGAAGCTGCCTGCAGTGGCTATTTCTGTTTGCCTGCCAAGCCTCTCTCATCATACAACAAAGGACTTTAATGCCTTGGAGGTCCCTTCTGTCCAGTGTTTCACATTTATCACCCTCTTGCAAGAGCAGACTTTAAAATTTCCATTGAGACATGACAGCTGGTGTTTCCCAGTCTCACTGGTCATATTTTGGGGCCCACTTTCATTGACTTTGGGCTCCTTCTTCAGGGTTGTACTTCAAGTTACCCTTTCACCCCGGAGTACAAGAAATCCTGTGGCACCTTATAGACTAATAGATATTTTGGAGCATCAGCTTTCGTGGGCAAAGACCCGCTTCGTCCAACACAGCGGATCTTTGCCCATGAAAGCCTGTGCTCCAAAATATCTGTTAGTCTATAAGGTGCCACAAGACTTCTTGTTGTTCTCGAAGATACAGACTAACACGGCAACTCCTCTGATACCTTTCACCCTTGTTACCCTTTCATCTCTGCCCACAGCTTCAAAAATCAGGCCTGCTCGTATTATTACCTGGTCTTGAGGTGCCCTCTTCTGGCAAGATGTTGGAATGCAGAACAAGGGATGAAAATGCAATAATATTTTGCATTTTTTACCACACCTTTCAACTCAAAGTGCTTCACCGGAATTAAGAAGCAGATACATGAACTATTGACTGTGATAACTGCTGCTTTATTCAGCCAATAGAGGTTTGGTGCCAAAGATATTGGCCCCGACTTGTGATATCTGCGATGTTGGGCCAGGTGATTTGGGGTACACCCCCTCAGCAATCTTCTGGATTCTGCCAAGGATGACATGAGCGAACAGTTTACCAGTGACGCTTAGGAGGGAGATTCCACAGTAGTTGTTGCAGTCGCTTTTGTCTCCTTTGTTCTTATACAACGTTCCAATGTTAGCGTCGCTCATATGCTGTGGAACCTCACCCTCTTTCCAGCACAGGCACAGTAGCTCATGTAGGGGTTCCAGGAACGTGTCCGTGGAACACTAGATTACCTCTGGTGGTATACCATCCTGGCCAGGGGCCTTTCGTGCTGCAATGCTGTCGATGGCTCTCTTCAGTTCATCCACAGTCGGTTCCTGATCCAGTTCGTCCGTTACTGGTAGGAGCTCGACAGCATCAAGGGCTGCGTCAACCACAACGTTCTTGCGTGAGTACAGCTCAGAGTCATGCTCAACCCAGTGCTCCATCTGTTTGGCTTTGTCAGCGATGACTTCACCAGATTTGGATTTCAGAGGTGCCATCTTGTTCTGGGTGGGTCCTAATGCCTTCTTCATACCCTCGTACGTTCCTCTGAGATTAGCAAAGTCAGCGCAGGTCTAGATGCTGCTGCATAGCTGGAGCCAGTGGTTGTTGGCACAGCGCCTGGCTGTCTGCTGTACTGTTCTTCTGGCCTCTCTAAGTGCTTGCTGGGTACTCTGGCTTGGTGAGCATTTGTACTCCAGGAGTGCAGCGCGCTTCTTTTCAATGACTGGAATCATCTCATTGGAGTTAGCTTTGAACCAGTTGTTCGTGTTTCTTGCTCTTCTTCCAAACACTGACAAGGCCGTGTTGTAAACTGCATCCCTCAGATGTTGCCATTGGGATGTCACATTGGTGCCCCCAGGGCCACTGCGCAGATTTTCCTGGAGGGTCTCTCTGAACTTTTCAGCTTTCTCCTAGTTTGCCGTCTTTCTGGCATCAATGCGGGACCTTCCAGCAGGTTTAGAGTGATACAGCTTCTTGGGTCTCAGCAAGTCTACAGAGCCTGCATCCTCAGCACCCTCCTTTATGGCAGAGAGACTTGGACCCTGTATGCCCGCCAGGAAAAGAGGCTGAATGTCTTCCACTTGCGCTGCCTCAGGTGCATCCTTGGAATATCATGGAAGGACAAAGTGACCAACACCGCCATCCTCAAGCAAGCTGGAATCCCAACCATGCACACCCTCCTCAGGCAGCGTCGGCTCCGCTGGCTTGGCCACGTCCACAGGATGAATGATGGAAGGATTCCAAAAGACATCCTGTATGGTGAGCTAGCCTCTGCCAAAAGACCTCCCGGATGCCCCCAGTTGTGCTACAAAGATGTCTGCAAGAGAGACCTCAGAGAGGTAGACATCGAGCTGGACAACTGGGAAGAACTAGCAGACGACTGCAGCAGATGGAGGCAGGGGTTACACAAGGGCCTTCGGAAGGGTGAGATGAAGATCAGAAAGCTAGCAGAGCAGAAGCGAGTGCACAGAAAGCACACTAAGGACTTTCCAGACACCCACCACATCTGCAAGAGATGCAGCAAGGACTGTCACTCTCGTGTGGGTCTTTATAGTCACAGTAGACGCTGTAAATGAAGCCCTCAATTGAAACTATAAAGGGCGCGATCCATAGTCTATGCAGACTGAAGGATGCCGCCTACTATGGGCCAGGTGAGTGTTAGGGAGGAGCTCCAGAGATCCCTCCATTACACCTTTTTCTCTGAAGCAGAGTCCATGCAGAGCTGCAGTGAGGCAGTCTGGGTTTGTGATTCTGACCTAATGACATGGCCTCTAAGGATTTTCTCAACCCATTTCCATGTAACAGCCGGTGTACAAGAAATGTGTATCTGAAGAGATGCAAATAATTGCTTGCTTGCTTTTTCTTGCTCTGCACGGAGGAAAAAGCTGGAAATCTCATAGAATCAATCATAGAATTCTAGGGCTGGAAGGGACCTTAGGAGGTCATCTAGTCCAGCCCCCTGCCTAAAGCAGGATCAACCCCAACTAAATCATTCCAGCCATGCCTATGACAAGATGGGATGTAAAAACCTCCAGGGATGGAGATTGCACCACCTCCCTCAGTAATGCATTCCAGTGCTTCACCATCCTCCTGGTGAAACAGTTTTTCCGAATATCCAACCTACACCTCTCCCTCTGTAACTTCAGACCATTGCTCCTTGTTCTGCCATCGGTCACCACTGAGAACAGTCTCTCTCCATCCTCTTTAGAGCCCCATTTCAAGAAGTTGAAGGCTGTTATCAAATCAACCCTCAGTCTTCTCTTCTGCAAACTAAATAAGCCCAAATCTCTCAGCTTCTCCTCATAGGTCATGTGCTCCAGCCCCTGAATCATTTTCATTGCCCTCCGCTGAACCTGCTTCAATGTGTCCACATCCATTCTATACTGGGGGGGCCCAGAACTGGGCACAATACTTCTGATGTGGCCTCACCAGTGCCTAGTAGAGGGGAATAATAACTTCTCTAGATCTGCTGGAAATGCTTCTCATAATGCACCCCAATATGCCATTAGCCTTTTTGGCTCCAACGGCACACTGTGGACTCATATCCAGCTTCTCATCCACTGTAATCCCCCAGTCCTTCTCTGCTGCTCTGCTACTGAACCAGTTGGTCCCCAGCCTGTAACAGTGTTTGGGATAATTCTGTCCCAAGTGCAGGACTCTGCACTTCTCCTGTTGAACCTCATCAAATTTCTTCTGGCCCAGTCCTCCAATTTGTCTAGGTCACTCTGGACCCTATCCCTATCCTCCAATGTATCTACCTGACCTTCTACCTTAGAGTCATCTACAAATTTGCTGAGGGTGCAATCCATCCTCTCAGCCAGTGAATTCATAAAGATGTTGAACAGTACTGACCCCAGAACCAATCCTTGGGGCATTCCACTTGAAACTGACTGCCAATCAGACATTGAGCCATTGACCACTACCTGTTGGGCCCATCCATCAAACCAGCTTTCTATCCATCTTACAGTCCATGTATCCAATTCATACATCCTTAACTTATGGGCAAGAATGCTGTGTGAGACTGTATCAAAAGCTTTGCTAAAGTTAAGGTATATCACATCCACTGACTTCCTCATGTCCACAGAACCAGTTACCTCATCATAGGAGCTAATCAGAGTGGTCAGGCACAACTTGCCATTGGTGAATCCATGCTGACTACTCTTGATCACTTTCACCTCCTCCTGCTTCTTTGCTGATTCTGCTTGCGGTTTAGATGTTTCGGAGCCGCTTGTTCCTGTGCGACCCATCTCCAAAGCTTGGACATCCACATCCTATTGGGTCCAGAAACACCCGTTTCCATCCACAGCCAATAAAGCCATTTCTCCCCTTGTCTCTGATGCAGTCTCAGCACAGAGATTTATTTTGCCCTGGTCATCTCTAGATTAGTCTACGATCGCCTCCATGCTTATCCATGACCAGGTCCTCTGCTGAGGACTGAAGGTGAAGGCTGGACAGAAGGTTAAGCACATCCATCCTCTGCCTAACTGAGCCAGATCAGCAAGAATTCTGCTGAGTGCAGATCTGTGTACCACTGCCATTCTGTCATATCTGGGCACCTTCCTTAATTGGGTCTAGTCCAGCTGCACCTTTGTGAGTCAGGGAAGTATTACTGCCATCACCTAGGCATCCTCCAGCAGCATGGACTCTGCCTCCTACCTCAGGACCTAGGGACAACGATTCAAAACAAAACACAGCCTGACAGTCTCAGGTCTGGCTGAGACCTTGTTTTCATGGGGTTCACAGCCCTCTAGCTGCAATGTGCCCTTGGCCTCTGCCCTACCAAGGTCTCCCTCCCAGAACTTCTACCTCTCAGGGACAGAACACGGGAAATTTTCTATAGGGCAGGGCTCATGGGGAGTGTACTTAAAGTGGGACCAGTCTACTTAAAGGAGCAATGTGCATCTCTGTTTGCCTCTCTGTCTCAGACACTCCTTGGCACTGTGTATGCACCATCTGAGGAGAGAGTGGTGTAAGTTCATCATCATTTTCAGCTTCTGCAGAGAAGTGTTTGCCTCCACTGCTGTGCATCTCTCCTGTTTTCTCCCTCCTGCCTCCACCCATGCTGCCTTTAGCATATCAGGGTACACGAGCCACATGTTAACCCTGGAAGGCACAATTCAAGGAGGATGTTGATAAATTGGAGATGGCTCAGAGAAGAGGCATGGAATGATAAAAGGATTAGAAAACCTGACCTATAGTGATAGACTCAAGACATGCAATCTTTACAACTCAAGAAAGAGACAGACTAACAGGAATAGGTAAACCTTCTGGACGGAGAGCCACATCTCTGTATGGAAAATATATGGAGGGACATGAATGCTCACAAAATTGGGTTTAGGGGAGTAGGCTGGGGTGAGGGCTCTATCTGGTGGTGTGGGCTCAGGGGCGTGCAGAAATGGGGAGTTCTGGAGCATGCTCTGGGCTGGGACCAATGAGCTCAGAGGGCAGGATTGGGCTCCCGGCTGTGAAAGGTTACTGGACACTTGGGTGTGTGAAGGCTCCACGTGGGGATAGAGGGTCTGGGGAAGGACTGGGAATGAGGGACTTGGATGGTCTGCTGGGCTGGGATCAAGAGGTTTGGAGAGTGGGAGGGGGATTAGGGCTGGGAAATGGGGGCCTTGGGGTACAGGGCAGTGCTTACCTGGAGTGGCTCCTGGTAGCAGCCCATCCCCCCCTCCAGCAGAGGCAGAGCCACGCAGCTCTGCACACTGTTCTGTCTATAGGCATCACCTCCACAGCTCCCATTGGCCATGATTCCCAGCCAATGGGAGCTGCAGAGCCGGCGCTTGGGGCAGGAGGAATGTGTGGAGCCCCTTGGTTGCCTCTGCTTCTGACCTCCAACCTCACTCTCCAGATGGAGCATTGGACCAGGGCAAGTTCCCTACCCTACTTCCTGGCAGGAGCTTGAAGGCCAAATTAAAAGGTCTGACAGGTCAGACATGGCCCATGGGCTGTTGTTTGTGCTCCCCCCCGCCCCCGGAAATATAAGCATCTATCTGAGGAACACATGTACTTAACAATAGGCTCTTCATTCAGGCAGACAGAGGTCTACCATGACCCAATGGCTGGAAGTTGAAGTTCGATAAGTTCATCTGGGAAAGACATAGTACATATTTAATGAAGAGGGTAACGGGGGGAATAAATCAGCTAAGGGTCATGGTGGATTCCCCATTGCTGACCATTTTTCAGTCACAATTGCATGTTTTCTAAATGATCTTCTACAGGAATTATTCTGGGGGAATAAACTGGCCTCTTTTGGTCCGTGTTACTCAGCAAGTTGCACTGGATGATCACCAGGGTCACCTTGCGGCCCTGGGAATTTACAGAGCCCAGGAAGTGTGATGGAGCGCACTATTGAAGTCACCACCAGGTGGCAATACAGCTGCATGGAAGACAGGCCCTTGTTAAAAGTGGGACAGGAGAGCCCTCCCCAGCTGGCAGAACTGCCAGAGAATGAACAGTGAGTCCCCAGTGGGTTCCGCCTTGTGCAGCTGCTAAGAGTCTCTCTTGCTGCTAGGGGGAGAAAAAAGCAGTCCTGTGGCACTTGAAAGACTAACAAAATAATGTATTAGGGGATGAGCTTTTGTGGGACAGACCCAGTTCTTCAGATCTGGAAAATTCTGATTAAAAGCTCATCCCCTAATAAACGATTATGTTAGTCTTTTGAGCGCTACAGGACTGCTTTTTTGTTTTGTTACGATACAGACGAACACGACTACCTCTCAGTTGCTAGACAGAGAGGCATTAACAAGTCAGGCCAGGGCATGTCACAGACTTGTCCCAGGGCAGCCTGGCATCTTCCCTGGTTGTTCGATCTACTACCGCTGCAGAGCTATTCTTATTCCTATTGCGGTCGCACCTGGAAGCGCCTGGCATGGACCCTTTTCTGGGTATTTTACCAGTGGATCAAAAAGGTGGGCCCTGCCCCAGAGAACTTACAGTCCTAATATAAAACAGGAAGCAACTAATGGAAACAGAGAGGGGAGACTATTGGGGCGGGACATTGGCCAGGTGACTGTCCACCCCATATTACATCCCTGCGCTACTCCAGCCTGGGGGAGGGCCATGATACCCTCCTCTGCCTAGGCCCAGCCTCTGCTCTGCCCCTCCCCAACCCTGCACCACCCCTCCCCAGCCATGCCCCGGACCCATAACATCTCCTCCTCAAGCCCCCTCCCCTCAAGCAACACAGCCTGGGCGTGCAGTGGGGGGCTCGTAGCGAGAAGCCAGGGCCTCCCCCGACACTCACTGATGGAGGCAGGAAGTGAAGTGACCTGGTCCCAGACTGTTTTACTTCCCCATCTCCCAGTGCGATGCTCCACTTCCCACTGAGCACGGCTTCCTCTCTGTACAGGGGGCAGTTGCTACCCCCTCTTCTGAGCAACTCAGCCAGGATCTGGGGGAGTGAAGCAAGCTGTGGACATCTGGCTCCACTCTCCTTGTAGGGGTGCCTGCCCCCTGCTGTGTGTGCCAGCCCCCCCCCAAATCACCAAGGTATTTGGGGGGTATATGATCCTTCGTGGTCTCCCACACATCACCCCCAAATGCAGACAGATCAACAGGAGGAATATGAGGAAATGACGAACCCTTACGCTGGTCTGCATGACAGGCAGTCATGTCTGTGCATCAGTGGCCTAAACCTGGCCAAGTTTTGTGGACGCTTTGCCAGGCAGGAGACTGCTGAGGAGGGCAATGGAGGTAGCTTTGCCATGGCTTATAGGGAGGTCCTCCCATGCCTGAGCGGTGGCAGGGGAGAAAGCATGGATGGGCTTGCTTGAAAATGAAACAAGGGGGCGATGGAGGCTAGGGTGATGGGCTGCTTGGAAGGTAGAGCTGACACCTCAGTAGCATGCGAAAGGGAATAGACAGGGCGGGGACTGATGGTGAAGGACAGGAAAGTGAAGGTGAGCAGCTGGTGGGACAGGAAAGTGGAGAGCCAAGTAAACACTAGGATGACACTGGCCCAGCAACGAGTGAGGAATACCATCTTTGCAGCAGCCTTCTCAGTGGATCCAAGAGGGGCCAGAATGCATTTGTCAAGGCCAGAAAGAAGGCCATGCCACCACCCAGGCAAAGAACGAGGTGAGCTGAGGCAAGTCTGAGCTTTGGCCAGGCCCACCGATAGGGAGACACCGAAGGGTTAGCTGCCCTGGGACCAGGCCCTTCCAGAGGGTCTGGAGCTCCGGCCACCGCCTCCGCTGATACTTTGTCTGAACTCTGGGCCCCTTTGAAAAGCTGGCGGCACTGCTCCATGAAATCTGGGTTGTCCCTGTCTCAGAAGTGCAAGCCTCCTGGTCAATACCGTATCTGTCCCCAACAAGGGTCTCACCCAATTAATGCAGATTAAAGGGAAAACAGGCACTAGACTAAGTGCATACCAGTATTGAGGGATAATTGGTAAGAAATAAGAAAAGGGGAAAATGATTCAAAAAACTAATAACAGGCAGCCAGAATCCATAAAATGTAACCTTGAACACAACACCAGGCCTATTAATCAGGCATGAAGCCTAGAACCTGAAATATCCATGTGGACAAGGAAGAAAAGAATGCTAGCCCAGACCCTGGGCAATAAGGACATTTACATGACAGTGTGGATAGGAGTGAAGCGCAGCGTGAAGCCTGGGACCTCAGCCCTTGAACTGATTGGAAGCTCATCAGGAGGAGCACCAAGGAGATGTCAGTGGAGAAATGGGTGACAACTGTGGATGCTATGATGGTAACGTGCTGCTCCTTCCTTCACTGCAGCGAGGCTGGAATTCCCCAGTGTTAGAGGCCTGGGACACCTGAGGGGCCACACTGCCTGGACTTGGTCTCAGGCTGCTGGAGCTCTCGGAGAGAGACTCTGCCCCTTGATTGACAGGTGCAGGGCTTTTATCAATGCAGTGGCATGGAAGGTCATATGATTGACAGCTCTGAAGCGCGCACAACTTCTGAGGTAAAAGAATGTTCATGAGAGTGGTCAGAAAATCTGGTTGGATCCGGATTCACCTATGCTGATTTTAGCAGGCACCTTACAAAATGGAGTTTGTTCTTACAAAATGGAGTCTTACAGCAATCATGATACAGTAGGGTCTCAAGATTTATGAACTTAATGTTCGCGAATTCAATTATTCACAAAGGGCTGAACAGCTGCTTCCCCCAGGGCTCTGGGCAGGAGCGCCGGCAGCCACCACTTCCCCCTGGGCCCCAGGCAGGAGCGCCGGCAGCCGCCGCTTCCCCCCAGGGCTCCGGGTCACAGAGCACCAGCAGCCACCGCTTCCCTGGGGCCTGGGGCAGGAGCGCCAGCAGCCAGGATCCAGGTTGCAGCCATATTTGTGAAATAAACGGAACCCGTGCAAATGTTGACACACTACTGTATAACATACCATTACGCACAACATTGTCTTTCAGAAAGCTAGTACGCAGTTCAAACACAGCCTGGATGCGAGAACCTATGGAGAGGTCTGAGTTGCAGATGGCACAAAGATAATGGGCCTGAGGAATGGGCAGATGGAAGGTGTTGTCTGCAGTAATCCAGGGGTAGGTGGCAGGGCTTGTGGGGAGAAATTCAGAATCCTGCATTAGGCACATGGAGCTTGAACAGGGTGGCCTGGCCTCCGTGAGTCATCAGAGACACAGATTTCAGTTTGGACAGCAGGAGAGAGGTGGATCTATGAGTTGTCAGAATGGAGAGGGAAGTTAAATCTGCAGATGGGCTCACCCAGAGATAAAGGGTGGAGGGAGAAGGAAAGGGGACCAAGGATAGAACCCTTTGGAAAAAATCCCTTGACAAAAAGCCAGTGAGGATCCTGAAAAGAACATGCTGAAGGAGTGATTAGAGAAACTGGGGAACCAGGAGAGGACAGAAATATGGAAGCCAAGGGCTGGGCACAAGAGTGCTAGAAGATGAGCGTGGTCAGTGATGTTGAAGTCAGCTGACAGGTCAAGGACAATGAGGATGGAGTATTGGTTATAGCTCTGGCTAGGAAGTGGTTGTAGCAGATGTTAATGAGCACCTCATCCTGGCCCATCATTAGGATGTCCATAAAGGAATCCAGCCTCTGTAAGCAGCCAGGGGTAATGGGGAAGGTCCTCTGATAGATCAGCAACTGGTTAAAAGACAGGAAGCAAAGGATAGGAATAAGTGCTCAGTTTTCAGACTAGAGAGAGGTCGATCACAGTGTCCCCCAGGCGTCTGTTTGGCATCTTCACAAATGCTTTGGAAAATGGGGTAAACAGTAACATGGCAAAATCTGGAAATGATACAAAATGCCTTGAGATAATTAAGTCCAAAGCAGACTGCAAAGAGTTCTGAAGATCTCACAAAAATAGGTGACTGGGCAACAAAATGTTACATCCAAGGCGATGAGAAAATCCTGTGGCACCTGAAAGACTAACAGAATTTAGAATCCGATGAAGCGTGTCTTCGCCCACAAAAGCTTATGCTCCAAAAATTCTGTTAGCCTATAATGTGCCACAGGACTTCTCGTTGTTTTTGTGGATACAGACTAACACGGCTACCCCTCTCATAAAATGTTAGATGACATTCAGTGTTGATAAATGCAAAGCAATGGACATCAGAAAACATAATCACAGCTCAGGGGAACTGACAGTCTTGTTTGGCCCCTGGGCAAGTAGGGGAGAGGGTCAGAAGGAGCAGGTCCTGGGACAGAAGGGTAGGGGCTAGCAGCAGCCAGCCGTCAGTGTCCCCTGGACCACTGTGCTCCCACTTCAGCCCTCAGTGCTCTGGCTGTGATTTAAACGGCCCAGGACTGGGGCAGCCATGACTACCAGAAGCTTTAAGCCCTTTTGAATCCCTGGGGCCCCAGGGCAGTAGCCCCTTTATCCTCTCCCCTACCATCAGCAGGCCTGTCCTAGCTATAAGTACAAAATGATGGCATCTAAGTTAGCTACTGCCAGTCAAGAAAAATCATTGTGGATCATTCTCTGAAACCATCAGCTCAATGTGCAGCAACAGTCAAAGAAGCTCAGAATATTAGGAACCATTAAGAAAGGGTTTGATAATAAGACAGAAAATATCATAATACCTCTATATAATCCATGGTCCACCCACTCCATGCACCACCGCAAAACACACCCATTTTTTGTGTGTGTTTATATGACTACAGCAGTCCCTTGAGTTATGCGAGGGTTGCATTCCCATGCACAACTCGAATTTCACGTATTTTTTGGGGGGGACTTTTTTCTCTGGAGTAATGCACGTTTTGCAGCTGGGGAAGCACCAGGAGCTCCTTCTGAAAGGTAAATCCTGGGGTTGTGGGGGGCAGTTGGGGAGGATTAAGCCTGGCGGTGGTCTGGGGCTGTGGGAGGAGGGCAGGGGGGCTAAGTCTGGGGTGGGTAAGTGCAGCAAGGGAGGCGGGGGGGGTGTGGAATCGAGCCAGAGCTGTGCAGAGTGGGGGTGAGCTGGAGCCAGGCCTTGAGCGGTGTGAAATGGGACTGGTGGGAGTTGAACTAGGGCCAGGGGTGACTGAACCGGGCTGCACGGGGCCAGGGTGGTTGAACCAGGGCTGGGGGGAGCCGGATTTTGAGTTGCACTTAACTCGCGTTAATGCAAGTTAAGCGCAACTCAGAATCGTGCGTTTCAGAGGTTTACTGTATATGAATATACTTGTGTATATGAATAGGAAAAGGCACACAGAATTTCACATATTTCGGGGGGTGGGGGGACAGTGATTGAGGATATGGAATCCTGCAAGGATTAAGGATGGCAGTTTTATCACAGAACCACAAAAAAGTAAGTGCAGGAGAATATAGTACCAAGTTGAAACTACCAGTTTGGTTTTTTAAAGATCAGGAGAGAGAACGTTAGCTAAGAAATATGGGGAACTTGTACCTATCACTTTACTACTGGAAAAAATAAAAATAAAACAAAACACAATGACACAGGATCAGGACCTCTGCTTTAAGTCACCTCCAAAGGACAATGATCCAGCCTTTTGTTTATCAGCTGCTCTAAAATATCTAAACATCTAACATATCCTGCTTCCTAAGCTTCTGAAACTTTCAGTCATATGGTTTCACTCTACATCAGTTCTCCAATCACATGTGCAAAGATTCTGACATGAAATGGGTGAAAGTTACTAAAATAAGCCACCCAGATGACAGCTCAAAAAATCAATCACAGAAGGAAGTAAAGGAGCTGAGGAAATGTATTTATGTTATGTAATTTTTGCTGCATGATTGTCAGTGATAAAATTTAATTCCACAGACCAGTGTGTCACCACAGTCATGGGCTATGCCTAGACAAGAGGGTTTTGTCAGCAAAATAGCAGTTTTGTTAACAACACCCATGGAGCATTCAGATTCCCAAGCGTGTTCAGTCAACAGTAAGACAGTAAGTTGACAGAACGCAGCGTTTTCATTGACAGCCATACCCCACTCGCCACAAGGAAGAACACCTCTGTCAACATATCTTACTTCCAGGTGCTTCCTGTCCAAAATATCTGTTAGTCTATAAGGTGCCACAGGACTTCTTGTTCTCTGTCGACAGAGATCTGTCAACAAAACATGAGTCTGCGTGTTCCGTGGGGCCTTCTGCTGACAGAAAAGGCTTCCAGGGCTCCGCGCAGGTGCCCTGGGGGACACCCTATCCCTAGGCGTCAGAGCTATGTGGTTCCTGCCTCCAGCCCTTTTTACAGCTGCAGGGAACCTGGGAAACCCTGTGACAGGAACCTGAGAGCGTGTGAACAGCAGAACAACACATGGCTGTGTCCCACACCCTTGCAGCCACTCCTTACCAGCCAGCAGGCCCCATGGCAGACCACCAGGGAACCTGCAACCCCCCTGGGCCCTCAAGGGACCATCCTGAGGGGTCCCAAGAGCCACCGTGGGGCAGCAAGAGAGGGGCCCATTCCTGGACCATGGCCGAGATCCAGAGCCTGTTGGACCTGTTGGGAAGGAGAAGGAGGCCCTCCGAGACCTGAAGACCAAGCACCGCAACACCCTGATATACAGGAGGATGGCCAACACCCTGGCTGAATGGGGCCAACCTCTCTGTATCCTCCCCAAGCATGGAGCAGGTTCAGGCAATAGTTGTGGATCTTTGCTAGGGCTGTGTACGGGCCCTGGACACTGCCTGATGCTCTGTGGCAGGACCTGCCACCTGTCCCTAGTACAGGGGGGTGCACAGAATCCTGGGGGTGGGGGTCGGGGGGGACTCATTCCCGCCACACCGCAGCATAGACATGGCTCATGGCTGCTCCCCTCCCCCTGCCCCCACCACAGCAGGAGCCCCTGGAGGAGGAGGAGACGACCTCTGAGCCCCAACCTCCTCCAGAGCCAGAGATGGAGATGGAGTTGGAAGCCAGTGGCAGCCTCTACATCATCCTGGACCTGGGTCCTTCCAGTGTGTGGGGCACCTCCCAGCACCTGTCATGTCTGGAAGCAGGCTGGCGACCAGGGCGCTGGCCTGACCCCAGACACACCAACGAGCGCAGCACATGGCATGTAGTCATGGACCCAAGGCGAGAGGTAGCTGCAGGTGTAGGGGAGGGATCCTGGGGAGGGCCAGGCTGCTCCCAGCTCACCTGCCACTCATGAGGGGACTCCTCTGTAGCTGGATGGTCCCCTTGGCTTCTAGACCATCAAGTGGGGGTCGGGGGACCACAGCGGACAGCACAGTCCCGGAGGCACCATGCAGCCCCTGTGCAACAGGGACCGCTGTGCAGGCCAGACATAGCTGTGCTCCTGTGACATCCCCATCCCTTGGCCCAGGGGGGAGGGTGCTGGTCAGGGCTCATGCTGGGGGGCAGGGGCTTAGGGGCTGCATCGCATGAAGTACTCACCATCTCTCCTCCTTGTCTTCCTTACAGCTGCACCTGCACTAACCAAGGGCCGAGCCACCCCCACATCAGCACCAGGGCAAACCCGCAGCCAGAGGGGCCATCAGTGCATTTATGAGGACCGTCACTGGGACCACAATGCCACCCTTGGGACGATGATGTGCATCATGGAGCAGTGGCAATGAGCCTATGCAGAATGGTGGTCGCCAACCTGGGACCAGCTCACGTCCTGTTTTGATGCCGCCATCGGCATCTGGTGGGAGATGATGGCCCAGCTACCTGTGGCCGCCACCCCCACCCCCATGACCCCCTCTGCCTCTGCTGCTCTGTTCCCACCAGCCATCCTGCTGGGCATCAGTGGTTGTGGGCCACGACAGCCCCCTGTACCCCACAGGCCCCCCTGGCTCCCCATGCCCTCCTGCTCCCCAGGACCCTGCCAAAGCCCCATCTCCTCTGGACCTCCCCCCTAGTTGTGGCCCCAATCCAGCCCCGATGGGGGCCCCGAACCCATAGCGGGAAGGGATCCTGAGGCTGATGCTGCTCAGAGTCCTGCTCCCCCTCAGGTTCATGCCCCCCACCCCGTCCATGTTTTTAGGCCCCCACCCCCTCTCCCAAGCTCCCCCAGTTCACTGCACTCCAGTTGGTTGTAAATACTTTTGAACTGCACTGTTTATTTTTCACACAAGTTTTTGTTTCTTAAACAAAAGGCACTTTATTTTTCAGCACACCCACATTCTTCTTCATTGTGCAGGGGGTCCGGGGAAGGGGGAGGAGTGAAGGGACGGGTCATGGTAGGGCTGTGGGTCAGGTCCCTGCTGGGGGTGCCCTGGGGAGGGTTACTGGGGGCCATGGGAGAAGCTCTCCCTCAAGGCCTCACAGATCCATGCCCCAGCCTGATGGCCCTGGTGCATGGCAGCTGTGCCCAGTTATTCACACACACGCCCCTCTCAGCTGGTCATCCCACTGCCCCATGACCAGCTGGTCCCACCACCAGTTTGTGCCTCTAGAAGGTTCAGCTGCTGCTGAAGCACCTCTGTACTGGGCCAGCACAAGCCCGGGAGCTGCTCTGGCACCATGGCTCCCTGGAATGAGCTGTGTCTCTCAGGAAGACATGAAGCCCTCTTCTAGCTGTGCTGTCCCTGAAAGAGGTAAGCACACCAGCAGCACAGGCAGGGAATGGGTGTCTGGTTGGCGGGGGTGTGGGGGTGGGCTTTAATGGTGTTTCTTGCTGGGGCTCATGGAAGGAAAAGGTGACCTGCAACCCTGTCTTCTCTGGTTCTGAGTGGCTGTTTTGCCAATAGAGTGAATGGGAAATCTGGCCATTCTGGGTCGAAGGAGTGGCTTGCTCTTTTGATCCGCTTTATGGTTTGGATGTGATCTGTTGACGGAAGTTTTTTCTCAAGATATCTTCTGACACAAACTTCTGCTGACAAATCCCTTCAATCTAGACATAGCCATAAAGTGCTCTATGGATTTACAGGCCTGGTCCTCAACTTGTAGATGTTAAAAACAAGTTTCCTCTTATTGCTATACTTCCCACCCATACAAAGCATTGCTTCTGGAGTAAGAGACAAGGATGCAAAGACAAACTGAGATTCTCTATGAACTCCAGGACTCCAGAGGTGGGGGCTTTATGAAAAACACAAAATAGTTGAGATCATCATTCCCTCCAATTATTTCTATCCATGCGTAGAATAAATTTTTACGTGCACCAAGGCAAGTGCAGATGCACACCACCAATAGAAACATATGTGGCTGGTTGTGGGCATCTGTGGGCCCTCTGCTAATCAGCTGGGCAGCATCTGAATCTCTCCTGGATGGCCACCCAAGTGCTCAGCTTACAGGGAACACTGGTTGAGACTCATGCTAAAACTGCAAGAGTTGGCAATGGTGCTTGTGGGTGCTCAACACAATCAGGACTTTAGAGACCAAATAACTTGCACTCGTGCAAATGACTGAACTAACACCAGGTCTAGAAAGTTATGCTCTTATAGCACAGTCAGTTAATGGTGTACATTCTCGTACCAGCAAGAGGTAGAGTTGTAGACGCAGTCATACGGGCATGAAAGTGCGTTTGCTACTGCAGCATTTTCACACTAGGAACCAGCATAAGTTGCACCCACTCTAGAAAGGTTTGCCTTACCAGCCAGCCTTTCCAGTGTAGCAGCCTGCCTAGCATGTCCCTTGCCATTGACAACTCAACCCAAGTCTCAGAATATTTTATTTCTCATGCACTCCCATCTCCTGGAGTCCTGGGATTCATCAGGAATCTAATTTGCATTTAGAAAAGAAGTACATTTTTATTCTTCTTTATCACAGGAAAAAAGCTAGAACGTGTGACCACAAAGCACAGCACACAGCTCAGAAACCCCAAGTCAAAGAAACATTTATAGTTCTTTAAAAAGAAAACAAAACTATAATGTTCAAAGCGTGGCAGACCCAGCTCATAGCTCTGGAACACTTCAGGCTGGCAATGCTGTCTCCTCTATTAGTCTTACTTGTTGAATCATGTAAAATACGGATTATACATTTTCTAGGACATAGCATGCTATGAAAGTGTTTATTGCATGCAGGTCAGCTTGTGTAAGATGGTCTTGTTTCTTCACTGTGCATGGAATTCTTCTTTTCTTGTGCGTGGCATCACTATGCAGTGTCCGGCTGGACAAGGTCCTGGCTGGGATGACTTAGTAGGGGTTGATCCTGCTTGAAGCAGGGGGCTGGACTAGATGACCTCCTGAGGTCCCTTCCAGCCCTATGATTCTGTGATTCTGTTAAACTAGCCTCCCCCACCCCCCAAGTTGCACCCCACAGATGGCTGCATTTCACTGGGAGAGCGAAATTATCCTGTGACGCTTTAAAAGCGTGATATGAAATGCATAAACAATTGCACCCTTCCAGATGCAACAAATTCCCTTTCAAAGACCCCTTTAGGAATACCATCAGCCATGCAATTTGTTTTCTTCAGGGCTGAAACCAGCCAACTGCTACAGCTGTCGTTTGAGAGCGTGTCTAACTAGAGCCACTTGATGCAAACTCAGCTGCCTTGAGACTGTTGCATCTGAGCTGGCTCACTCCAGTTCCCTTCAGTAACCTCTGGTTAAAAGGGGAGGATGCAGCCCAGGGGGTGGAGCAACCAGCAGCAACAGCAAATCACAGAATTTGGTATCAGCCTGAGCTGCAGTTTACACTGCCTTGCTGATGCCACCTCCAGCTTTCAGTGTGTCACACGTACCACACCCTGCTAGCCACACCTGAGCACTTCCCAGCCTGAATTATAGTTCATGGTGACACCAACACTCTCCTAGTTCCACTTTTTCCACCAGAAACATATGCCCTGTGCTGCTCAACCCTCTCCTGGGTAGCACAAATATATAAACCTTGAATTCTCATTGACCCCTCCAGTAATCTGAGGAAGTGGGTCATACCCATGAAAGCTCATTACCTAATAACATTTGTTATTCTTGAAGGTGCTACAGGATTGCTTGTTATTTGTGAAGCTACAGGGAGCAGGGCAGCTGTGGGGAGCCCTGGACCTTTCAGCTACCCTGGGCACCAGGCCCTTGGGGTGGGGAGTGACATGGACCAGGGACCACCTTCAGGCACCCGTCTCCCAGCCCCCAGCAGAGCCAGTTTAGGTGGGCCTGGCCGGTGGGTGGGGCCCAAGGTGGCACACTGACAGCAGGCCCAGCTGGTGGGTGCTGGATTCTATACTCAATTGGTGCAGGGGGCCCTGATGGCAGAGGATCCAAAGCATCCACCTTGCTCACCTTGTCCTAACACCAGGCCTGCCAGCCAGGGCAGGTAGAGTGCCTGAGTCTCCCCACAATGCTCTGGGCTCCTGCGTGGCTCTTAGCAGGGCCCAGCTCTGACTGTTGACCTGACTACGGGACCAGGCTTCAAGGAGAAGAGGAGGATCAGGGGTTTGGGGGGGAGGGCACAATTCCAGCAACTGTGTCCCCCCTGCCACTTCTATGGAGGCTCCAGTGCTCCTGGGGTCCCCCCAAATGCCTCCCACTAACCCTGGGGCAATGCCTTTCAGGAGAGGAGCCTGGAGGGATGGGGTGTAATGGGCGGGAGAGAGCTGTGAGCAGACTGATAACAATGCTGCTACAGGGAAGGGGAAGGGTCAGTCACATCCTGCTCCCCTGGGCCAGAGATGTAGGTTGTGCTGCTAGCATGCACATGCGTGTTAGCTTTGCTTTACCATTCTACCTTACGGCCGCTGGGTATTCCAGCTAACCAGTGAACACTGTCTTGTGGTAAAGAAGCTGCCCTATTGCTAGGTCTATAGTTTCCACCTGAGTAACACCCACCAGGCTACAGTCCTTTTGGATCTGCTGACGTACCTCATTTCAGGGTGGCAGGGCTCCCCTGGCAGCAAGCGAAGTTCCAGAGCCTGCCACCACACAGCGGGGGATGTTCTTAGTGTTTCTCGTGAATACTGGTTGTGTCAATCTTCCCATGTGCTGCATTAAATAGGTGGTGGGAGATTGGGCTTTTTGTTGCAGAGGGCCAGGTGTGACCTCACCTAACAGCCTGGGCTTGGTACACTGGCCTGAACATGGTGGAACTTAGCACATATATAAACCTTGGATTCTAATTATCCACTCCAATAGTCTGAGGAAGTGGGTCTTACCCGTAAAAGCTCATTACCAAATACATTTGTTATTCATGAAGGTGCTACAGGATTGCTGTTACTTGTGAAGCTACAGGGAGCAGGGCAGCTGTGGGGAGCCCTGGCCCCTCCAGGTACCTGGGATCCACTGCCATCTTGAGAGCCAGCAGTTCTGACCAGTAGGAGGAGAAAGGACAGAGGAGAAAGGCCCCTGGGTGATCTGGAAGGAAGCCAGTTCCAGCCAGTGGGAACAGAGGAAAGAAGAGAGGGGGGCCTGTGGCAGTCACCCCAATGTCCCATGGATGGCACTGACCCTCATACTCAGGTTAGGCCATGGAGCACTGAGCAGGCTGGGGCCAGTAGCAGGACCCCTGCACTTACCACAGAGGTGGGAGCTATGGGAAAGCAGAGTGCTGAAGTGTAACCCAGACACCTAGTTGTGGCTCTGTCTCATGGAGTGACACCTAGACCACTTACAAAGAACGAGTGAATCCCCTCTACAGCCTCAGTTGTGTGCTGGCTTTTAGCTCAAACTGTAGTGGCACCTGCACTAAGCTCCTAGCGATCCCAGGTTGGAGTCTGCCTGTGGGAAGTTACAGACTGTGCTTCTGGGGAAGGACCTGTTGAATCCTTCTGCTGAGGAGGAGACGCCAAAACACAAGAAGAAGCACCGGGTCCAGAGTCTGAACTCCTATTTTATGGACGTGAAGTGCCCAGGTTGCTATCAAATCACCACTGTATTCAGCCATGCACAGACTGTGGTACTCTATGCTGGCTCTCCAACTGTGCTGTGCCAACCTACTGGAGGAAGGGCAAGGCTTACAGAAGGATGCTGCTTCCTGTGACAGCAGCAGTAAACCAAGGTGTGTCTGAGGCGGGTGGGACTGCCTGCACAACTGTGGCACAGACGAATCCAGATGGGTCAGGAGCATGGGATTCAGCCACAGAGCAACAGGGTCAAGATGTGAGCAGAAGTCTTCCGAAACACGTCTGTGCAATGTGACAGAGAAGGTGATTTTCATGCTGTCCCTGTAGACCCATCCATCTGTCAATACATTTTGGATAAATAAAAATTAAACAAAACTCTGCTCTGCCACCACCTCCAAGGCCAGCCTGAGGCAGAGGCTGCTGGATTACTCTGCTTCCCTTTAGCTCCTGTCACCATGGTGAGTGCAGGGGGCCTAACCCCTGCTGCCCTCCTGTGCCAGGCCTCCCACTAACCCTGAGGCATTGTCCTTCACAGAAAGGGTAAGAATATAAGAACATACAAAGGCCATGCTGGGTCAGACCAAAGGTCCATCCAGCACAGTAGGCTGTCTGCTGACAGTGGCCAGTGCCAGGTGCCCCAGAGGGGGTGGACCAAAGACAACAATCAAGCAATTTGTCTCCTGCCATCCATCTCCAGCCTCTGGCAATGAGAGGCCAGGGACACTATTCCTACCGTTGGCTAATAGCCTTTTACAGACCTCACCTCCATGAATTTATCTAGCTCTTTCTTAAATTCTGTTATAGTCCTAACCTTCAGAGTCCCCTCTGACAAGGAGTTCCACAGGTTAACTATGCGCTGAGTGAAGAAGAATTTTCTTTTATTAGTTTTAAACCAGCTACCCATTAATTTCATTTGGTGTCCTCTAGTTCTTAAGGGACGGGGTGTAGTGTGCGGGGGAGAGAGTGGAGCAGGGTCAGGAAGAGGTAGGGCACTGGAGGCACGAAGCAAGGTCTGAGCTTGGGGGAAGGGTACAAACACACACCCACACACACCCTTGGACTGCAGGAGTTCATGGGCTGGTAGTGGTGTGTGGGCTGGGTTGTGGCATTGCTCAGGCTGTAAAAGGCCCCTGGGCCATGAACTTGAGACCCCTGAGCTAGACTGACTACCAATGGATTGATTCAGTGGTTGAATATTGGTTTTAGTAGGTACAAGTGAGGACTGTTTCCTTGCTGGCTCCATGTCAGCTTTGCCACCATATGATGAGGCTGGCTTGACATGTGCCCCCTTGCAGGGATGGAAGTTCCTTGCTGGTTTTGGTAGGTAAAGGAGAGGACTGTGTGTTTGCCTCCCGGCTCAGTGCCTGCTTAGCCACATGTGGACAACAGGGAGGTAGGGGCAGATGGAGGTCACAGGGTTCTTTGTTGGGTTTGGTGGGTCCAGGGGGAAGGCCTGTATTTGCCTCCTGGCTCTGCTACTCTGTCTGTTTTGCCATTTAGCGATAGTGGGGCTGGCCCAGTGTGTGCCTTGAAATACTCAGATGAAGGCCCTTCCCCCCATTAGCCTTTGACCCCTCGTAACCAAAATCCAGCCCTGACTCTAGGATGATTTCCTAACGTACCTTTTTGTGTGTAAACTACATTACTGCTAAAAATAAATAATGGAATTATTTTTAAAAAAACCCTTTTGAAGTGTGGCTTTTTTGGGCTTATTAGTTTGTCAGTTGGCATCAAGAAGTCCTGTGGCACCTTATAGACTAACAGATATTTTGGAGCATCAGCTTTTGTGGGCAAAGACCCACTTCGTCAGATTCACATGACATGCATCTGGCAAACTGGGTCTTTGCCCACAAAAGTTTATGCTCCAATAAAACCGTTAGTCTATAAGGTGCCTCAGGACTTATTAGCTGTGTCTACACGTGCACGCTACTTCGAAGTAGCGGCACCAACTTCGAAATAGCACCTGTCGCGTCTACACGCGTCGGGCGCTATTTCGAAGTTAACTTCGACGTTAGGCGGCGAGACGTCGAAGTTGCTAACCTCATGAGGAGATAGGAATAGCGCCCTACTTCGACGTTCAACGTCGAAGTAGGGACCGTGTAGACGATCCGCGTCCTGCAACGTCGAAATTGCCGGGTCCTCCATGGCGGCCATCAGCTGGGGGGTTGAGAGATGCTCTCTCTCCAGCCCCTGCGGGGCTCTATGGTCACCGTGGGCAGCAGCCCTTAGCCCAGGGCTTCTGGCTGCTTCTGCGGCAGCTGGGGATCTATGCTGCAGGCACAGGGTCTGCAACCAGTTGTCAGCTCTGTGTATCTTGTGTTGTTTAGTGCAACTGTGTCTGGGAGGGGCCCTTTAAGGGAGCGGCTGGCTGTTGAGTCCGCCCTGTGACCCTGTCTGCAGCTGTGCCTGGCATCCCTATTTCGATGTGTGCTACTTTGACGTGTAGACGTTCCCTTGCTGCGCCTATTTCGATGTTGGGCTGAGCAACGTCGAAGTTGAACATCGACGTTGCCGGCCCTGGAGGACGTGTAGACGTTATTCATCGAAATAGACTATTTCGATGTTGGCTGCACGTGTAGACGTAGCCATTGTTTTTTGTAGATACAGACTAGCACAGCTACCCCTCTGATACTTGTCGGTTGGCATTGTGGAGCAAAAACAGGCAGGGCATATTTTGGGCTTGTTTTGTTCTTATCTGGTGAGTGTTGGCAACCCTGGTCTGCAGGATCAGGATCTTAGATTGCAAGTGTAACCGCTCACAGGCAGAGTCAATCCTGGGACTGCTGGAGCTTTGTGCAGGAACTTCTGCAGTGTGAGCTAAAAGCCAGGTGTCTCTCAGCTAAGGCTGTAGAGGAGACTCTTTCTCTGTGTAAATGGTCAAGGTGCCACGAAACAGGACAGTGACACATGCACTTCATACCATTCAGTTTCATCTTGTGACCACCATTCTCTGCTTCAGTTTACCTTTGTGGACAGAATAATTCCTTCCTCATATGCATGCTGTGAGGTTTAATCAGCATTTGTACAGTGCACCAAGATCCTCAGCTTTGGTGCTACAAGGGATGTTTAAATACATTCAACAAGCTTTTCTGAAAAGTGGAAGGCAGTTTATGAAGAGCTGAGATGCAGAAGCAGATGCCAGGATGTTGGGGAGAGAAGCAAGGAGGGGGACAGGTTAGATTTTGTAGAAGTTGATATGTGCCCCAGAGTCGAATGTGTCATCCAGCAGTATCTTCACTAGCTGGTGGGCTGACGCACAGCAGTCCAACAGCTGCCCCCTGTCCATCATGTTAAGGAGCTGCTGACACATTTCTGGGTCTCTTGATTTTGCGCAGGCCAGCTGCTGCATTTCTGTGTCCAGCGGACCTGGAGCAGCACGGAGAAAAGAAAAGGACAATCGTGACAAGTGGAATGCAAACGCGTGACAATTATTCTGGTATTCTGGTTGGCTGTAAGAGCACCTCAGGGGAGGAAGAAATAAGAAGTAAAGTCAATGGGAAAATTCTGTTCTCCACACATCAAATAAATCTGGCACAATCATTGAAGCCCATGACCTGAAATCAATGGGCCTACTCCTCCTTCAGCATTGGTGTAAATGAGGACACAAAGCAGCAGAGAATTTGGCTCACCAGACTTTCACCTAATTCAGTGGGAACAGAACGGGGTCCAATATAATAAGTATCCAACCTAACCCCTGTTGAAGTCAGACGGAAAGGTTCTTCCCACTAACATCAATGAATACTGGACCAAGTCCTTTTTTCTGATTTACACCAGACAGGAATTTGGCCAGCAGTCATTATTAAAGAGTAGATGCGCCAAACAGAACCAAGAGCACCTGGGAAATTACAGACCAGGCAGCCTAACTTGGATACTTTAAAAGGTCCTGGAACAAATTATTAAACAATCAGTTTGTAAGAACTTGGAGGTTAAAAGAGTTACGAGGAAGAGCCAGCGCAGATTTGTCAAGAACAAGTCAGGCCAAACCAGCTTAATTTCCTTCTTTGACCAGGTTGCTGGCCTAGTGGATGGAGGGGAAGCAGATGTGAAATATCTAGATTTTGGTGAGTTTTTGAGACATTCCCGCATGATAAGCTCATAAGCAAACTAGGGAAAAATGAAACTAGTTGTTATCACCACAGCTGAAAGGCTGTAAGTAGAGAGGAGTCACACGGAGAGAACATATCTAGTGGGGTTCCAGAGGGGTGAGTCTTGGGTCCACTACAAGTTGAACCTCTCTAATCTGGAACTCTCTCGTTCAACAACATCAATAATCCAGCATGATTTTAGTTAGGCAGATGACCATTCATCATGGGTGTGGCCAAGTTTTCTGTAGTCCCACAAAGTTTGTATACAGCCATCAGTCCTGGCTCTTAGTGTTCTGTGCTCTTATTTAGCTTTATTTACCCCTAAATGTCTCCTAAGGGCCCAGTAAACAGTGGATGTGTTGGCAATGCTGCTAGACAACACTGACCTCCTGTCCTCCTGTGGTTAGGCAAATCCTCTGGTTCGGCACCAGTCAGGTCCTGAGGGTGATGGATTAGAGAGGTTCAACATCTACTAGTCCATATTCTCATTGAGGACTTAGATAGTGCACTGGGGAGCATGCATATAAAGTTAGTAGACGATACCAAGCTGGGAGGGGTTGCCTACGCTTTGCAGGACAGGAATAGAATCCAAAATAACCTTGACAAATTGGGGAACAAAGTTGCAATCAACAACATAAGATTCGATAAAGATGAGTGTACAATACATCACTTCAGAAGGAAAAATCAGACACACAACTACAACATGGGGAACAGCTGGGTAGGTGTTGGGGCAGCTGAAAAAGATTTGGGGATTATAGCATATCACAAAGTCAGCAATGTGAAGCTGCTGCAAACATCCTGACATTAGTCTTTAACAGGAGTGTTGTATGCAAAACACAAAAGGGTAAATGTCCTGCTCTGTTTGGCAAAGAGGAGGCCTCAGCAGCAGTAGTGTCCAGTTCTGGGGATCATGCTTCAGGAAAGACGTGGATAAACTGGAGAGAGTCCAGCATGGAGTAACAAGAACTATACAAGGCTTAGAAAACCTGACCTAAGAGGGAAAGATACAAAAGCTTGGTATGGTTGAGTCTTGAGAAAAGAAGACTGAGGGAGTACTTGACAGTCTTCATATGTATTAGTGGCTGACACGGAAAGGATGGTGATCAACTGTTCTCTGTGTCCACTGAAGGTAGGACAAGAAGTAATTGGCTTAATCAGCTGCCAGGGAGAGTTAGGTTAGACATTATAAAAAAATCTTTCTAACTCTCAGGGGAGTTAAGCTCTGGAATAAGCAAAAGGATTGTTGTGGAATCCCCGTCACTGAAGGTTTTAGGAACAGGTTGGACAAACACCATTCAGGGATAGTTTAGCTTTACTCAGTCCTGCCTCAGCACAGGGGGCTGGACTTGATGACTTCTCCAGGTCCCTTCCGGCCCAACATTTCTACTATAAGAAGAGTGCAAAATGAAACATTTCCACCAGCAATGAAAAAGTCTCAAAACAGAGCGAAAAATGACCCAGTTAGAGGGGAAGATAGCAAAAGAAAAGTTATACATTAATTCTTTAGCTGCATTACTGCATGACTCCTTAAGCCATAAATGACCATTGCAAACCAAACTGGATTTTCACTATTTGCACAATTATGTGGGAACCCTTTTATAATGTGTTGTGTAAATCCCAATGAAGCGTGGGGGCAGCTATCTGATTGCTCTCTGTGTGAGGTGTCCATATACCAGCAACCTATTTTGAATTTAAGAAGTTATTTTTAAAAATAAAAATCAGTATATCCCAATATATCAATCAAAATCAATATACCCCAAAAAGAAAGGGTTCTGAATGAACTTATAGATGGTACTGACTTTACTAGGGTTTTTATGTAGCCTGTTGTAAAATAGGCAAATGTCTAGATGAGTTGATGTGCCTGCTGGAAGACCTCTGTGTACCCCCAAGGGTACATGTACTCCTGGTTGAGAAACACTGTTCTTCAGCATACAGAAGTTTGTGAGTTCTTGTGCAAAGAATGTTGTTTCTGTGGAAGGACTGGGTTGAAACACATATTCCCAACACCATTATCTCCAGACTGTGGTCAATGGGCTTGATTCTCTCATCTTAGGTATAAAGGGAGATACACATCTCCTAGAACTGGAAGGGACCTTGGGAGGTCAATGAGTCCAGTCATCTGCCCTCTGGGCAGGGCCATGTACCATCCCTGACATCTATTTGCCCCAGTCCCTAAATGGCCTCCTCAAGGAGTGAGCTCACAAGCCTGGGTTTAGTAGGCCAATGCTCAAACCACTGAGCTATCCCTCTCCCCAAACTTGCACCCTCCATTGTGATTAACAGCAGCACAAAGTCAGGCCAGGTCTACATTAGACCTTAATGTTGATTGTAGATACACAATTCCAGCTATGGCAATTGTGTAGCTGGAATTGACGTATCTACAATTGACTTACCTGGCTGTCCTCACAGAGGAGGTTGATGGGAGAAACTCTCCCGTTGACCTCTCTTACTTCTTGTGTTGACCCCTGTAATTCAATTTCACACATCCCCACTAGACATGTGAAGTTGGGTTCTGGAAGACTGACCCTGACTGGGTAGTAAAGACATACCATCAGTATACGAGGCTACTGTTCAAATATGGTACACTTTAGCACCACTTGGTACAAGTCCTACATTTTGGAACAGGTTAAACTACATGACCTTTGGAGTCCCTTCTTACCTTATGATACTGATATAGGTAACAAAGTTCTAGGCCCTTGGGAGATAGGTCTTGCATCCCCAGCAAAACCAGCAAAAGAGGGACCCTACCTGGGGCATCGTTGATAACTCTAACATCAGGCTCTTAAAGTGCCAGAACCTGGAACATCATGTCCTGTGAGGCTTTTCCAGTGCAGTACAATGTCCAGCTCTTGAAAGGCTTCAGGGCACACAGTGGAGAGATGTTCACGACAGTCTTGCACAAGCCAGGGTGCTTTGGGAAGGCTTTCAGGGTGGAAGATGTGAGACAAAGCGCCAAGGTGACATTGAAGGCAAAGTAGCTGTTGACTTCAGCTGGGCTGGTGAAATCCACAAAGGATTTGGAAATGTCTCCAAGTGATCCTGAAAAGTGACAGAATATGACCTAGTACAAGCTGAGCCTCTCTAATCCAGCACTCTCTCGTCTGGCAAAATCCATAATCCGGAATGATTTTAGTTAGCCGGATGATCATGGGTATGGCCAAATTTCCCAAGGTCTCATAAACTCCTTTTACAGCCACCAGTCCAGATTCTCAGTGTTCTCTGCTATTTAGCTGTAATTTGTCCCTAAATGCCTTCTAAGAACCCAATAAACAGTGGAAGCGTTGGCAATGCTGGTAGACAATATTGACATCCTGTGGTCTAGCAAATTCTCTAGTTCAGCACTAGTCAGGTCCTGAGGATGCCACACTAGAGAGATTCAACCTGTACATTGTATTTAGATAGCACTTAATACTCTCAGTGTACTGATAAACATCAATTTTGTTCTACCACATCCCTATTGTACAGATAGGGAAACTGAGGCAGAGGGTGGTTCTATGACTTAACCATGGGAACTTGCCCAACATACACAGAGGCCCTTTCTACACTAGGGATTTGTTCTGAATACAGCCACCAGTGCAACTGCACCAGTGCACAGTCCCAAAACAGACAAACAAAGCCAATTTCAAGTATGAGCAAGACCCACTGATGCAAGCAGAAGATTTGCCCGTCTAAGCCAGGGCTTTGCAGCCATGCAGCTGTGCTGATGGCTGTAATCAGAGCACATCCCCAGTGGAAAGGTCTCTGTGGGATGCTGGGCAAGTGCCTATGAAAAATGCCTCGTAGAGACAGTGAGGATATGTCTACTCTACCAAGTTATTCTGGAGTAGTTTATTCTGGATTTCATATTCCAAAATAATATATTCCAGAATAATGAGCCTACACTACAGAGAAGCCCCCAAATAAGCAAAACTTATTCCGAAATAGTGCTTCCACATGCAATAGAGCCTATTTCTAATCTGAAATATCATGTATACACAGCAGTGTTATGTTGAAAAAAGCTTTTCTAGAAGAGTTTATTTCAAAATAGCCCCATTCCCTGTCTACACAGCCTCAAATCAAAAATATCTGCTTCAGAATCAGCACCATTCCTTGTCGAATGAGGTTTACCAAATTCTAAATAAGGCATCCTCTATTTCAAAATTATTTTGAAATAGCAACTGCATTTTGTAGACACTCAAGCTACGCCTACGCTGGCCCCTCCCTTTCGAAAGGAGCATGCAAAAACCGCAGATCGAAAATGCAAATGAGGGTTGGATTTGCATATTCAGCACCTCATTTGCATAATACCAGCCACTTGCCATTCCAGAAGTGCTGTTTTCGAAAACCATAACAGCCGTGTAGATGGGGTTCCTTCAAAAGGAGGCCCTGCTTTCGAAGGCATCCTTCTTCCTTTGCAGAGGTGTTTCTAGTAAATATTTGGCTTTCATATGTTGCTTTTTAACTCTCCACTGGCACAACAATAGGTGACTCTGCCAACATTGCCACATCTCCCTTTGTAACACGAGTTACTGTCGGGAATGATGGTTCTGTCCTTTCTGCACGTGAGCTAGCCCCGCAGTGCAGTTTCCCCATAATTTCCAATGAGTGAATTGTCCTTTACCTCTCTTCTGAAAGGCTCAGTTCTTAACATTGTTTTTTACTTCCATTTTTCATTTGGTAGTGCATTGGCACTCAGAAGCCCTGGTCAGGATCAGGTTCCTCTTGTGCTAGGTGCTGTATGAACAAAAGATTCAAAATCCCTAACTCAAACAACTTAAAATCTGCGGCAGGAATGGGCAATAATTTTTTGGCAGAGGGGCAGGTGGGGCTCAAAGATTTTGGTAAAAGTGGTCAAGGGCTGCACTATTCTTTGGAGGCGCTGTGGGGTCTAGGATAGAGGAGGGATGCAAAAGGGAGCTCAAGGTAGGGGACCAGAGCCCAGGAGAGGGTGTGGGGTCTGAGAGGGCATTTGGGTGAAGGTGAGAGTTGTGACCTGGGGCAGAGGATTGGGGTGCAGAATCTGGGAGGGAGTACGGATGCAGGAGGAGATTCTGGCCTGGAGGAGAGATGTAGAAGTGTGTGCAGGGTCTGAGAGGGAGCCGGGCCTCTATCACTCTGTCACTGCATGCGGAACGCCAGCTCCAAAAGCTTCTGAGAACAGCAGGGGAGGGGCAATGGAAACACTCTCTCTTGATGATTCTAAGCTTAAGTCAAGGCGACAGTGGGTATCACGCCAGACTTCCCAGGAAGCTCAGTCAGGGCTCTGGCACAGTGCAAGAAGCACACTGCTGTCATTCATGACGACCCTCTGATTTTAGATGTCAAAGGAAAAGCGGCACATTTTAAAAAGAGACTCAGCAGCTTGGAAATAAGGTTCTGAAACACAGGAGCTACTTGGCAGCATTACAGAGGGATGCTTCCCTTCTGAAGCATTGTGTGAAACACATTTTTACAGTCTACTATTCAGCTGTGTCAGTGCTTTCCAAGCACTTATTGCTGAAAACTCCTTGAGTGACGGCTGCATATCCAGGATGGTGTTCAGTATGCCTATGCATACTCCTCCACCATCTGTAGGTATGAAAAGTGCATCCCAAGCAGGAGCCACATCTATGTGTCCCCTTCTTGCAAACCTGTGGTTTGTCTGCTGGTTGATCAAGACAAGTAGCAAGTTTGTGTCTTGTTTTTAAAGCCCCAGCCTCATGACCCATGATTCCTACAGCCCAGTCATTTTCTATCAGGTGCCGTTTCATTTTTTTTTTTTAGATTAAATTTTGAAAACCAAGACATTCCAATTAGTTTTCTGCAAAACATTATGGACAGACACATGGTTCTCACTTAGAGCTCATAGTGGTCTGTCACACTAGATTATACTTATGGGCAACTTAGAGATGCAGCATCTCTCCCCAAAGCCAGGCTGTGTGCCTACCCCACATCCACTACAGCCACTCCCAGTAGTCACTCATCATCTGTCTCCCTGTCATGGCATCTAGCCCTTCTCCTATGGTCCCTGCCTCCAGTCTTGTCCCCCAGATGTTACTGCCCCACAGTGCTGGACTCTGGATATAAGCATCTCTTATAGGAGGCTCTACCTGCATTGTTGATGATGAGCAGCCGCTCCAGATCAGCTACTCCTGGCAGCTTGTCCTGGACTGCTCAGAGCACCAGCTTTAGCCCATCCTCAGTGCTCAGGTCAGCTGGCACAGAATTCACTTTCAACCCAGGGAAACTATACTGCAACTTGTCTTGAAGCTCAGCCAGGGCCCGCCGAGATCGGGCTACCAGGATCAGGATGGAGCCAGTCACCAGCTGTGTGGCCAGCAGCAGGGCTAGGCTCCGGCCAAAGCCCCAGGATGCTCCAGTGAGGATGCAAATGGCCTTGTCCAAGGAGGGCTGCCTTTTCCCAGCTTTATCTCCAGCTTCCATCTGCTCCTCTGGCTGCAGCTAGAGTGGGGCTTGTTGAACAGACCAAGGGCAGGTTTTAGGCACTGCAAGACTCCTCCTCCAGCCAGCAGAGCCAATGTTTTGTGAACTGCAAACTGGAATTCTGAGAGATTGATTAAGAATTCTGAGTCACCACCCTACTTCCTGATTGGCTGGCATTTCGGCCCCACCCACTCAATTTGTGTGCAGGGTGGGTGCTGGCTGATTAAAGGGAGAAGCAATTATAAATTACATGCCTTGAAAATAAATGAGATTCTGCTCTGAGAAATGACTTAGTAAAAATAGCCAACTTCACCTATGACAGCCTGTGGGAATCTGCATCCCATGCCAGCTCTGATCTCTAGCCCTGAGATCTGAAAGACAAACTTGCTCAAGTATCACCGCAGACAATACATCCTCTGTCGGCAGAATGTAGTTCACATGTCTGCCGAACATATGCAGGGAAAGTCAGATTCTAGAGTGCCATTCTAAAGCTGGTTGACTTTGCTGTGCCTGCAAGACTCAACACCTATTGTGGGGCTTACTTCTACAAACACATGCCTGTCATTCAACACAACGTGAGCAAAACTATTTGGGAATGTCACTCTTTCTGAGACCCAGGTGTTAGGCCTTGATTCTCCAAGTTATTCCTTGCAGGGGTGAAGCCCTGATAATTGTTTAAATACTTGATTGCAGCTGGTGCATAATCCCACAGTCCTAGCTCAGCTGAAACATGCCAAAAGGAAGCTCTGTGCACAGGAGGACTGCAGAGCCTCATTCTGAATTGCAAACCATGTTATTATTATTATTAAAAATGTCTGGCAGATAGGGTAGGTAAGCCTGTAATTCTGTGGCAAAGGCTGTTTTTGGTTCAGTAGCGCCCCTTCTCATTAAACCTGTGTTGGATCTTGCTCTTCGGTGATTTTCACGTAAAAGTGAATGAAAAACAACCACAAAAATTTGAAGTGAATGACCAACAATCTGCATCTGCATCACTGGCAGCAAAAAAGCTAACTGAACTTTAGGAACTATTAGGAAAGATCTGTCTAATAAGGTAGTATAGTCATAATCCCTCTATATAAATCCATGGGATGCTCACACCTTGCTCATTACATGCAGTTCTGGTTGTCCCAGCTCCAAACAAGATATATTAGAGTTTAAAAGGACCAGGGCAGAGCTCCTCTGAAACCCCCTCCCACTCTTGCATCTGACAAAGAGGGTCTTTGTCCATGAAAGCTTATGCTCCAAATCATCTGTTATTCTATAAGGTGCCAGAGGACTTCTTGTGGTTTTTGAAGATATAGACTAACTCGGCTACCTCTCTGATAAATATAATTAGGGCAGTGGAACAGCTTCCACACCGGGGGAGATTGAAAAGGCTGTGACAGTTCAGGTTAGAAGGGGAAGTATGATGGAGATGTATAAAATCATGAATGGGTAGAGAAAGTGGCTAAGGCAGTGTTATTTGTCTCTTCACTTTACACAAGAACCAGTGGCCTCCTGATAAAATTAATGGGCAACAGGTTTAAAACAAACAAAATGAAGTATGAGTTCACCCAACTCACAGTCAACCTGTGGAACTCCTTGCCAAAGGATACTGTGAAGACTAAAAGTATAACTGGATTGAAAAAGAATTAGATAAATACCAGGAGGATAGTCCCTCAATGGCTATTAGCTATGAAGATCAGGGACGCAAGCCTATGACTGTCCCTAAACCACCAGTTGCTGGGACTGTATGACAGAGGGATGGATCACTCCAAATTGCCCTGTTCTGTTCATTTCCTCTGAATAACTTATATTGGTCAAGATCAGAAGACAGGGATATTAGGCTAGATGGACTTTGGTCTGACCCTATATAACCCCTTTTATGTTCTTATACTCTTAATTTTCAAAGGATACATAAGGAGGTGTCTGGTGTAAAGAAGGTGGTTGTTGCTACTAACAGGGAGTAGTTCTCCACTCCATGAGAGAATGCTACAGACACATGGGTGCCCATAGCACTCACAGCTGGCAGCATGCATTTCTATTGGTGGTGAACATTTTCGCATGCTTTGGTTCACATAAAAATTTTATTCTGCACGCAGACAATGAAAAACAGAGGGAATGCTGGCTTGGCTTTTGCCCGATGAATTTTATTTGAACAGGCAGACTGAGGAACTGAGAGTCTTTCTGTAGGGATTTTACTAGCTAGCTCATTCCCTAGCAGAATGTTTCTTTTTTCTGTCCACTCTTGCTTGTGGGAAGAAGTCTGGAAACAGCTATAACCACATAAGCCCAATTTGTCTTGATGCTCCCACTGGGGGGAAATGTGATTTTGAGCCCTCCCAATGTGGCTGATCTCAGGTGATGTCCAATAGCTTCAGTCCATTAGTTCCCACTGAGAAGTGATGCTGATTTACACCAGCAGTGGATATCTTTTACAGAATCTCAAAAATCCCATAATTATCAGTTTGTTTCAGATGTGAACTGTCAGTAATCCTCTGAGTGACATGAAATCACAGGGTCTCCTAAATGTGGAAAGCATTTGTTATTTCTTAACGATTTCCTAGCAATGATTCGAGATTTGCATTGCACAAAAGGTTTCATTGTTTGCTAGCTCTAACCATTGCGTTGATAAACTCCCTCCTCTCAGAGGATGATGATGTAGCGTAAGCATTTCTCTTCCTCCCCAATAGCCTTTTTCCTGCCAAGTTTTCAGCTTCTTTCTTTCATTTATTGCCAAATCATTAAATAAAAGTACAATCTCACAAGATGACAAATTGCCTCTCCATAGGTTTTTCCTAAAAAAATAGGACCTCACCACCAAAGAGTGGGCCATATGGTGGGGCCAATCAAATCCAAAGGATTTCCCTGGGACTGTTACAGATGCAGGGAAGACACGACTGAATGCTTGGGACTGTGTTTGTCTCTGTGGTTTAGGTCTCATCTATACTAGGAAAGCTACAGAGGCATAGTTATAGCTATTTCTGTTGCTGTAGCAACTCCACATCCCTGATTGGCAATGCAGGTTGAGCCTCTCTAGTCCAGCATCCTTGGGACCTGATCGATACTGGAAGAGAGCATTTGCTGGACTGTAGGAGGTCAGTATTGTCTAGCACATTACCAACTCTTCCACTGCTTACTGAGCTGTTAGAAGACATTGAGGGGTAAATTACAGCTAAATAACAGCACAGAACACTGAGACTCAGGACCGGTGGCTATGAACAAGATTTGTGGGACCAGGGGAAACTCTACCACAGCCACGATAAGTGGTCATCCAGGTGGCTAAAATCGTGCTGGATTATGGATGTTGTTGGACAAAAGAAGAGAGACAGACTAAAGAGGTTCAACCTGTTGTTTGGCTGATGGAAGCATTCTTGCATTTACCTAACCACGTCCACACCAGGAATTAAGTCAGCACAGCTATGTCTCTGGAGGTGTGAAAAATTTGACAGCAATACAGCTGTATCAACCTCAGTGTAGGCTGGATCTAAGGAGCAGAAAATGAGATAGACCATCCTGAGAGGGAACTGGGAGACAAAGCTCCTTGGGATGCAGAACTGGCTGGAGAGGCAGGCTGGGAAATGTGAGTAAGGAAACTGCCCGCAGTCATTAGGGCTACGTCTACACATGCCCCAAACTTCGAAATGGCCACACAAATGGCCATTTCGAAGTTTACTAATGAAGCGCTGAAATGCATATTCAGCTCTTCATTAGCATGCGGGCGGCAGCGGCGCTTCGAAATTGACGCGGCTTGCTGCGCGCTGGCGCGTCCAGACGGGGCTCCTTTTCGAAAGGACCCCGCCTACTTCGAAGTCCCCTTATTCCAATGAGCTGATGGGAATAAGGGGACTTCGAAGTAGGCGGGGTCCTTTCGAAAAGGAGCCCCGTCTGGACGCGCCAGCGCGCGGCGAGCCGCGTCAATTTCGAAGCGCCGCTGCCGCCCGCATGCTAATGAAGAGCTGAATATGCATTTCAGCGCTTCATTAGTGAACTTCAAAATGGCCATTTGCGTGGCCATTTCGAAGTTTGGGGCACGTGTAGACACGGTCTAGTTCTTACTGTGTTCAGGCAAACATGACATTGTTCCCATCCTCTGTAAATAAATAGGATCGCACCAAAGAAATACCTGACTGGTATTATCACTTTTTCCTCCTTACAGAAACAATCCACCAAATCCTGAAATAAAGGGTGACTATTCAGGTCAAAAGGGTCAAGAAATCACAGCTTGGAGAGCAGAAGGCTTTGTGATTAAGTGCAGTTGTAGACAGTGGAAGAATAAGGCCATCTTTTCAGTGCTAGTGTTGATTTATGTAGGCCGATGTTTTCAAAAGTGACTAATGATTTTGGGTGCCTCCAGGTCTGGATGTTCAGCCAGTGACACATGGAAAGGGGCCTGATGAGCTGTAGGTGGGTGCTCAGTATTTTTCCTTTTTCAGAGCACAGTCCTGGCAAAATCTTCAGCTAGAATAAACTGGTACAGCTTTATGGAAATTAATGGAGCTACACTGATTTACACCAGTTGAGGACATGGCCCACTGAGTGGGGTGTTGCTGGGCAAAATGTCTCCGGTGAAGGGATTGTCTACATTTGGAAATGACCAAAATAATTATTCCAAAACAATTATTTAATTACTGCTAATCACTTATTGTTGAATTTATTAATATTAACTAAATTATGACATATTCTGGAATAGCTATTCCGGTAAATGTTCAACAGTAAACAAGCCTTTTAATGCACCATTGAATAATATGCTGGTGAGCTCCATGAAGACATTTGGCATTTTAGAATTATATGCTAGGAGTGCAAAAGAGGGAATCAATGCCTGCTACTTTTCCTGGCTACAACGTCTTCCAAGGGGAATGACGACTATTGGGAGCTTGCTTTCAAGGAGATTTCAATTATCCCCATATTGATTGGGTGCATGTCACCTCAGGACGGGATTCAGAGATTAAATTTCTTGATGCCTTAAATGACTGCTTCTTGGAGCAGCTAGTACAGGAACCCACAAGGGGAGAGTCGATTCTCGATCTAGTCTTGACTGGAACGCAGGATCTGGTCCAAGAGGTAACTGTTACTGGACCGCTTGGAAATAGTGACCACAATATAATAACTTTTAATATTCCTGTGTTGGGAAGAACACCGCAGCGGTCAAACACTCTGGCATTTAATTTCAAAAAGGGGAATTACACTAAAATGAGGAAGCTAGTTAAACAGAAACTAAAAGGTAGAGTAATTAAACTAAAATCCCTGGAAGCTGCATGGAAACTGTTTAAAGACACCATACTAGAGGCCCAACTTAAATGTATACCCCAAATAAAAAAACACAGTAAGAGACCTAACAAAGAACCACCATGGCTAAACAGCCATGTTAAAAAGGCAGTGAGAGAGAAAAGGGCAGCTTTTAAAAAGTGGAAGTCAAATCCTAGTGAGGAAAATAGAAAGGAACATAAACACTCCCAAATTAACTGTCATAATGTAGTAAGAAAAGCCAAAAAAGAGTTTGAGGAACAGCTAGCCAAAAATTCAAAAAACAATAGTAAAATGTTTTTTAAATACATTAGAAGCAGGAAGCCTGCTAAAAAAGCAGTGGGGCCCTTGGATGATAAAGATATAAAAGGAGCGATCAAGGAAGACAGTGCCATTGCGGAGCGATTAAATGATTTCTTTGCTTCAGTCTTCACGGCTGAAGATGTTACAGAGGTTCCTAAATCTGAGCCAGCCTTTTTAGGCGACAAATCTGAGGAACTCACTCAGATTGAAGTGACATTAGAGGAGGTTTTGGAATTAATTGATAAGCTGAATAGTAACAAGTCCCCAGGACCAGATGGCATTCACCCAAGGGTTCTGAAAGAACTCAAATGTGAAATTGCGGAGTTATTAACAGTGGTTTGTAACCTATCCTTTAAATCCACTTTGGTACCAAATGACTGGAAGACGGCCAATATAACACCAATATTTAAAAAAGGCTCTAGAGGAGATCCTGGCAATTATAGACCGATAAGTTTAACATCAGTACCAGGCAAATTAGTAGAAACACTAGTAAAGAGTAAAATTGCAAGGCACATAGAAGAGCACGAATTGTTGGGCAAAAGTCAGCATGGTTTCTGCAGAGGGAAGTCGTGTCTGTCTAATCTATTAGAATTCTTTGAAGGGGTTAATAAACATGCGGACAAGGGGCACCCAGTGGACATAATATACCTAGATTTCCAGAAAGCCTTTGACACGGTCCCACACCAAAGGCTTTTATGTAAATTAGGTGGTCATGGGATAGGAGGAAAGGTCCTTTCATGGATCGGGAATTGGTTAAAAGACAGAAAACAAAGGGTGGGAATAAATGGTAAATTTTCACAATGGAGGGGGGTAACTAGTGGTGTTCCCCAGGGCTCAGTCCTGGGACCGATCCTGTTCAACTTGTTCATCAATGATCTGGAAAATGAGGTAAGCAGTGAGGTGGCAAAGTTTGCAGATGACACCAAGTTGTTCAGGACAGTCAAAACCAAAAGGGATTGTGAAGAACTACAAAAAGATCTCAGCAAACTGAGTGATTGGGCAGCAAAATGGCAAATGAAATTTAATGTGGGTAAGTGTAAGGTAATGCATGTTGGAAAAAATAACCCAAATTACACGTACTACATGATGGGGTCAAATTTAGCTACGACAGATCAGGAAAGGGATCTTGGAGTTATAGTGGATAGTTCTCTGAAGACATCCACGCAGTGTGCAGCGGCAGTTAGTAAGGCAAATAGGATGTTAGGAATTATTAAAAAAGGGATCGATAATAAGACAAAAGATATCATACTTCCCCTATATAAAACTATGGTACGCCCACATCTCGAGTACTGCGTGCAGATGTGGTCTCCTCACCTCAAAAAAGATATATTGGCATTAGAAAAGGTTCAGAAAAGGGCGACTAAGATGATTAGGGGCTTGGAAAGGGTCCCATATGGGGAGAGGCTAGAGAGACTGGGACTTTTCAGTTTGGAAAAGAGGCGATTGAGGGGCGATATGATAGAGGTATATAAAATCATGAATGGTGTGGAGAAAGTGAATATAGAAAAATTATTTACCTTTTCCCATAATACAAGAACTAGGGGACACCAAATGAAATTGATGGGTAGTGGGTTCAAAACTAATAAAAGGAAATTTTTCTTCACACAGCGCACAGTCAACCTGTGGAACTCCTTGCCCGAGGCGGCTGTGAAGGCCAGGACTCTATTAGGGTTTAAAAAAGAGCTTGATAAATTTTTGCAGGTCAGGTCCATAAATGGCTATTAGCCAGGGATAAAGTATGGTGCCCTAGCCTTCATAACAAGGGCAGGAGATGGATGGCAGGAGATAAATCACTTGTCTTCTGTTCTCCTTCTCTGGGGCGCCTGGCATTGGCCACCGTCGGCAGATGGGATGCTGGGCTTGATGGACCTTTGGTCTGACCCAGTATGGCCATTCTTATGTTCTTATGTTCTTATGTTCTTATGCTTTCCTCACTTTGATAACTCCTTTGACAAAACAAGGCACTGTTTCTATGCTTGGGGCATGGGGGTGTGTGTACTTCTTTGACGTCACAGGGGTAGAGTGCTGGTATCCATGACTTCCTCCTCTGCTTGGTTGGTGCCAGCATGTTCTGTTTTTTTTTTAAGCAGTAGCTTACATGGGTTTCCCTCAAGTCCTTTATGACAAACAATGGCATTGATTGTCATAGATGCAAATTACATCCTGGCCTGCTTATGTAAATCTAGTTACCATGTAATATTTTCCTCCCCAAATGAGTTATTGCAGTCTTTTGGAGACACATTGAATGGTGCCTTGCTTCATGAACTATTCCTGTGGCTTTTGGTGGGACAGCTTGCCTCATGGGATAGCCCTGTGACTTTCAACTGGGCAGCTTGGGGAGCAAGGTGCTACTGAGGGGGATCATAAACCCACCTTTTATAGGCAATGTTTGATTTACAGCCAAAGTTTCTAAGGCCTTGCCTACACTATAGCTCAGGGCTCAGCAACCTTTCCAAGGCGGAGTGGGTAAATGTGACCTTTTGACCAATACATACAGTCGAAGTGCCAGTGATACTTTTCAAAGTCACTAATAGCCCTACTTAAAACACTTCATCAATAAATAAATAAAGATGCAGAGCTTTACTGTTTAGGGTGTGGTTGGCAGCATTAGCTGGTCTTTTGTTCATCTACAGGCAGCCTGGCTTTGAGCAAGCTCCTAGCTGCATGTGAGAGGAGAAGCAGGGCTGAGCTCTCGCCTCATGTGCCAATGAAAATCAGCTTGCATGCCGCTCTTGGTACCCATGCCAGGGATTGCTGACCCCTGCTATAGGTTATGCCATCATCATTTAAGTTGCTTCAGGGAGCTGTTATTCATACAGACGTGATCAGTGCAATGTCAGTAGGAGGGCTTCTCCTGCCATCATAGCTTTTCCCATTTATGGAGAACATTTGTTATACTGACAGGGGAGAGCTCTTATCTACATTACAGGGTATCTTCATCAGATGCACTACAGCAGTGGTTCCCTAATTTTTCAGCATCACGCCCCCCTTTTGTTTTTGAGAAACTCTCACACCCGCCTCACCTCTATTTTTAACTGCAGGCCAGCCACCTCAGCCTCCTGCCAGCTGCCTGCCTGACCCCCGCCCCTCCCCCAAAGCCAGGCAGTGCCAGCCTCTCATCTAAACACATCATCCTCCTCCCCACTCAACCCACACTCACCTTTACAGGAGGCAGCTAGCTCCATGTGGGCCTTTGCCAGTTGCCTGCTTTTTATAGCGGCTGCGCTAGGTCACCTGTGTGAAATGGCAGAAGCTGAGTGCCAGAAGCAAGGGCCAGCTCTTTCTCGGGGCGGTGATAATGACCAGGGGGGTGGGGGCTGGGTCACCTCATGCCCCCCTGAAATTTCTTCACCCCCTCCTCCCTGTTTGGGAAGCCATGCGCTACAGCACGATACGTTGGTGTGACCAGCCATGGGCAGGCTCAGACTTGGGACTTCTGAGGCTTAGTGCATGAGCCTCTGAAGCTTGAGCTGAAAGCCCATTGCCTCTAAGATAAGGCTGCAGAGGACATGCCTTCTCTGTGTTAGTGGTCTAGGTGCCACTACACAGGACAGTGAATCACACCTAGGTGTGTGGGTTACAAATGGACATGGCATAAGTCTGTGCCCTGCGTATTTCCTGGTACCAAGCAGCACTCAAGAATCTAGCACTCGGCAGATCCTGTAAGGCTCTATCTACACCACAGAGCTAAGTGATCCTATGCTGCTGTAATTATATCTCTTGCACATGTTCACACCACGCTCCTTGTGTCAACAAAGCTTGTTTGTAGCTGGTGCTCTAGCACCAGTAAATGGAGCAGTGCACCGGGCAGCTATTCCTCTGAGCAGATAGCCGCTTTCTGCCCCAAGAATTTTAGGAATGAATTGCAGTATGTAACTGCCCACAGGCAGACTCAGCCCTGGGACCTCTGGAGCTTTGTGCATGGCTGAGGAGAAGACTCATTCTTAATCTCTCTACGTGGGACAATGAACCAAACATAGGTGTGGTGGGGTGGAGGTGGGGCCAGCATCCCATTATGCAGTTTTCTTTTGCCCCTCATTCTATTGGCTTCCTGCTATGTTTCATGTCACAGTTCAACAGCATCTGTAAACAGAATGTCCACCGTCTCCATCTGAAAGCCTGGATACTGGACTGAGCTCCAGTCTTCTAAGGAGCATTATACACTCAAGATGGCAGCTGTTGCTGTAGTTCACGAACTGCAAATTTGATCGTTACACCTCAGTGTCTGCCCTGCAGCATGCCAGGGAAAGGAACAATTCAGGAACTGCTCTTGGCATTCATGCAGCAGCTGCACCCGGTAGACTTGGTGCTGGGCTTGGGAATCAAGCGCTGAGTGTGGGCATCGCATTGAGAGACAGGTCTGAGCTGATGAACATTGCCTGAAAAGGTTTCAGATACACAAAGTGACTTTTCTGGAACTGTGGGCAGAGCTCGCCATGATACTACTGTGTGAGGACACCTAAATTAGAGCTGTCCTCACAGTGGTAAAGCATGTGACAGCCACTGGGTGGCCACTGACAACTCCAAATTGGATCTCTTTATATTTCCAATGCAAGTGACTAGTTAGAGAGATCACTGGGTGAGGTTCTATTGACTGTGTTATGCAGAAGGTCTGAGTAGATGATCATAGCAGTCCCTTACAATCTTAAAATGTATGAATCAATGTGACAATAGTGCCATCTTTGCAAAAGCTCCTTACTCCACATTGTTCTCTGGTCACAAGACATTTCAATGGGTGATGGCAGATGTAGTTTTTATGTCCTACTCGCCATTCTTTACTGCATTGCCTCTTTAAGGGGATGACATGGTGAAATTGCATTGTAGACAATCTGAAACTTCTAGTAGCAAAGATCCGCCAATGGCTGGTCATGGGGCACTGGATAGGGAGGCACTGAGTTGCTATGTAGAACACTTTCCCATGTGTCTAGCTGCTGGGTCTTGACAAAATGCTCAGGGTCCAGCTGATGGCCATATCTGGGGTGGGGAAGGAATTTTCTCCTGGCTCAGATTGGTGGAAGCCCTGTTTTTTCCTCCAACTTTCTTTGCAGCTTGAGGCATGGGTCACTTGCAGGTTTAAACTAGTGCAAATGGTGGATTCCTTGTAATTTGAAGTCTTTAAACCATGATTTGAGGCTGCCAGTAACTCACCAAGGGGTTAGGGTCTCTTACAGGAGTTGGAAGGCAAGATTCTGTGGCCCACAATGTGCAGGAGGTCAAACTAGTTGATAACATGGCTTCCTTCTGGCCTTCAAGTCTATGAGTCCGTCTACTCTGCAGGCACCAAAGGCTGGTCTAGGGGTTTGTCAGCTGTGACAGGGGCAAAAAAAGGGAAAAACTCATTCCTCAGGAAAAACCTACATAACAGTCCAGAAACAAACTTCAACAGAAATAACTTTCATGCTGTGTATGGGTAATTTGATGTCCAAGCAAATGATCTGAGACCTGACCTTGTCTTACTTATTTTGGAAGGTAGCACAAGTCAGCAAACATTGGCCCAAATAGCCTGGTCTGGCTGAGCTGCACTCAGCACAAGGAATGGTGGCCACAGGTGGACTGAAGGAGCCATCTTCAATCTTTGTGGCTTTCTGATGCTGGCGCTGATTGATTCACAGGAAAAATGTTACCTGGGTTTTGCTGTCTCACTGGTGAGTCCCATTCCCTGTCTCACCCCTGCCATTTGCTCTAAGGACGCGTGAATAGATCTCAGGGGAGAAAGGGTGTGGGTAAAACATGAGCTTTTGTAGTGCAATCAAACCTGGAATAAAGGTATGAGTTGAACTTTATTTTTGGTACATGTGGTCTAGTGGAATAGACATTCCCTATGGGTGGAGGACACCTGGGTTCTAGATCTCCCTGTGACTTTAGCCAGATGACTCCACCTCTTGTTTCTCCTCTCACCCTATTTTGTCTGTGTAGATTGTAAGGTCTTTGGGACAGGAACTGCCTCTCACTATGACTCTGCAGAGTACCTAGCACGATGGGGTACCAACCTCAGTTGCAACCTCTTCGTGCTACTGTAATACAAAAAGTAACGTTGTCATCTTGGTAAATAAGACCAATCCCAGGAAGGTAAGTGCAAGCTGTGGTTTTTAGAGGAGGCTGATTTTACTCAGATGGTAAGTGAGTAGTAGCGGCCATCTTTTTTGTTCTGTGTCTACATGGTGCATAGCACAGCCCACAACAGAGGCAGATTTCAACCTGGGATCTCTAGAGCTTAGTGTAGGAGCCTCTACAGTTTGAGTTAAAAACCTAACAGATGTGCAGCTGAGGCTGTAGAGGAGACTCATTTCTTTGTGTAAGTGCTCTAAGTGCCACCACATGGGACAGCGAACTGCATCCACAGGTGTATGGATTACACTAACACAATAAATAATAATCAGGAAAGACGCCATTGATAATGTCTGATATTCAGAGCAATCGCAGATTACCTTGTCACCAATTTGTCTATATTTTCCTTCAGTCTCCAGTGTTCTACCTATTTAGTCCTTGGGTTTTCGGCCCCCCCAATACATATAAAATAATTTTAGCCCTATTTCTTAGCTGTGCTTGGCAAGTGTTCTATCTGGATTACTCTTTGTGGCTGGAGTTAACACGTGTAGGTTGGTTGGTTGCATGTTAATGGAGAATAATTTGATATTTGCCTTGCGTTGCCTGGTAAGAAATGTTAAGTTGGTTTGTTTTGCTGCTGTTAGAGAAAAGTGGCTATTAGCAAAGAAATGGCTGAGGGGTTCTGGGTGAAGTATTTTGCTGCTGATTACTAATAATGGAAGGGTAATCATAGAACTAATTTGTCCCTGACTATGTAGGAATTGTGAGTCTGTTTCTTTTCTACAGCAAAATATTCCAAGGAACTGCTGTGAACTATTGCTCTGTCCTCAAGTCTGGGACTGGGCTACCTTTGCAGTAGACATTGCAGAAGTACCGTGATCTGTGCAAGCAGTTTTTGGAGTATTGTACGCGGTAGAGTTTTTAAAAAGCAATCCTGTAGCTCCTTAAAGACTAACACATTTATTTATTAGGTAACGATTTTCGTGAGTAAGACCCACTTCTTCAGATTGTCATACCCATGAAAGCTCATTATCTAATAAATAAATGCGTTAGTCTTTAAGGTGCTACAGGACTGCTTGTTTTTTGTGAAGCTACAGATTAACATGCCTACCCACAATTATTTACTGAGGTAGGTTTTATGAGCCTATAATAGTAATATCTTAACCTAGCTCTTGTACAGCACTTTTCATTAGTAGATCTCAAAGACTAAGTCTACGCTAGCCCCCGCTTCGAAAGGGGAATGATAATGAGACACTTTGGGATAAGCTAATGAGGCACTGCAATGAATATGCAGCACCTCATTAGCATAATGTCGGCCGCAGCACTTCAAAAGTGCTGCTTTCGATCACGTGCAGCTCATCTGCACGTGGTCCTTTTTGAAAGGACCCCACGCACTTGGAAATCCCTTTGTTCCTATAACCAAATAGAAATAAGGGGATTTCGAAATGTGCAGGGTCCTTTCGAAAAGGACCCTGTGTAGATGAGCTGCGTGCGATCGAAAGTGGCACTTTCGATGTCCTGTGGCCACCATTATGCTAATGAGGTGAGGCATATTCATTGCAGCACCTCATTAGCATATCCAGAAGTGTCTCATTAGCATCCCCCTTTCGAATGAAGGGTGCTAGTGTAGATACAGCCAAAGAGTTTAAAGAGGAGGTTGGTATTGTCACACCCACTTTACAGGTGTGGAAACTAACTTGATCCTTCTGTGGGTCTTCACAACCCACATTGATCAGCTGAGGTAACATATTGGTCATAGCTGCTGTGTGCCTGTAGTCACCAAACCAGAGCCAGCTGTGAAGGGCCACTAGTCACAGCCTTGCCCATTTCTTGCTGCACATTTCTTGTTTGTGTCACAGGAGTGTTGTGAAGAATACAGGTGTTGCTTTTTCACAGAAATCCAAAGTAAATAGACGTATTTTGTCTCAGAGGGCTAGTCTGCAGCTTCACAAATAACAAGCAGTCCTGTGGCACCTAGGGTTATGTCTAGACTGCTGAGAACTGTCAGCAACAGAAACCCGCAGTCCAGACATAGCTTCAGAGAGTAAAAAATTTACTATGTAATGAGCTTTCATGGGTAAGACTGATGATTGGAGTAGAAAAAAATGGAGTGCAGGATTTATTTAGCAAGGAGGAAGGGAAGGGAAGGGAGAAGAAAAGAAAAAAAGGGGAGGAGGGGTTACCTGTCAATATTAGAACACAGTTAATGAAGTAAATTAAGTTGGATTTGTTCCACTCCTGTGAATGTCAAAGATGGGAAGATTGCCATTGCAATGCATAAGAAAATTGAGATCCCTGTAAAGGCGCAGGTCAAATTAGCACATGAATTGCAATTCAGATGTCTTCCTCTGTAATCTCGTGGGCAACAGTTAAACTAGCTGCCTCTGCAGATACACCTCTCTGTCAGAACAGCAACGAAGAGTCCTGTGGCACCTTATAGACTAACAGAAAAGTTTTGAGCATAAGCTTTCGTGAGCACAGACTCACTTCATCAGATGCATCTGATGAAGTGAGTCTGTGCTCACGAAAGCTTATGCTCAAAACTCTTCTATTAGTCTATAAGGTGCCACAGAAGTGTTGCTGTTACAGATCCAGACTAACACAGCTACCCCTCCAATATTTCTGTCAGAAGAGACTTTCTGATAAAACATCTGTTGACAGAGTATGGCCATACACTAAAGTGGATCAAAAAAGCAATCTGCTCCATCGACAAAGCAGCCGGATTACCAGCCCTCTCTCAACAGAATGGTGGACCGGAAGCTCAGCAAACAGGGCTGCCCAGTGAACTGGAAGACCTGTCTGTTGACAGAGCATCCACACAGCTTCCAAAAAAGCAGCCCAGTAGCACTTTAAAGACTAACAAAATAATTTATTAGGTGATGAGCTTTCATGGGACAGACCCACTTCTTCAGATCATACCTGAACAGACTCAATACCAGTCAACAAAGACACTCTTCCTCATCTGGGAGAGGCAGAAGGTTGTCCATGAAAGTGCCAACTTTGCCAACATCCTGTTGACAAAACGCAGTTTGTGTGTGGGCGCTCCACCAGCTTTGTCAACAAAACCAGGGTTTTATAGACAACACTCAGTCGTGTTGCTGTAGCCCTGGTGTGTTTTATTTAAATCCCAGACAGAACGGCACCAGAGAATTGAGTGAGACCTCCATCTGCTGGCACCCACTGTTTCACTTAGGCCCCTCTGTCACTTTAATGTGAATAGAGGATCTGTGGTGCTTCCAGAAGAGGAGAAGGAAGGCTTAAGGCACCTGCCTTGAGGTATGTTGTGTGTAATCTAGGCCCCCTCAGAGTGTAATTAGGCATGTAGCAAAATGATCTTAATTTGCTAATTGGCTGTGGGCTACTATTGCTAGTAATGGCAAGGCACCAGGTTTCCAGATTAATGCATAAATCCTTTTTTCTTCTGTGCTCACGTGAGTGGAGACGGATCTGTCTAGGTAGAAATATTCATCTTGCATATTACTGTGTAAACTACAGGTGATTCATTATGTGACTCTCCAAGCCCAGCGGTGGTTGTGCTGAGTATTCTGCAGTAAGAGAGACTGGCATGCAGTAATGACCACACATGCATGCAGAAAGATAACATTCTTACATTTCTGTTGTGCTGGGCAGTTATGCAGTAAGCCTCTGACTTCTGCCTGGCTTTTCTCTACATCAGGTAAGTGAACTTTCTGAGGGCTGGATATGTATTTTCTTAGGACCTTTTCAGTGCTTAAGGAGTGCAGGAACACATGGAAGACATTTGTACACTAGGAGTACGTCTTCACTATGTGGAAGATTGGGGGTATGTGTCAGGAGTAGGGTTGGGACTCAAGGTTCAGGGTCATGATGGGGTTGGGGTCTGGGTTGGAGGTTGGGGTGAGGGTCGGTGATGGGGAAGGGGGTCAAAGGTTGGAGTTGGGGTCAGGGTAAAGAATCAGGGTCAGGGTGGAGGGTGGGGGTCAGAGATAAGGGTCAGGGTGGAGCTTGGGTTCTGGGTTGAGGGTCAGGGTTGGGGTCAGGGTTGGGGTCAATCTTCCAGGGTTCAGTTCCATACACCTAGTAGGGACACACAAAATCAAACCATGTGGAGTCAACAGTTGACCCCTGTACTCCTCAATATCATGAGGAGTAAGGGAGGTTGAAAGGAAAGTTTCTCCCATTGATCTCCCTCTGTGAGGAAGGCCAAGTAAGTCAAGTAGATAAGTTGATTCTAGCTATGCAATTGCCATAGCTAGAATTGCATATCTACAATCAACTTTAATGTCTAGTGTAGACCTGGCCTAGCTCTGAAATTCAGTGACTGTTATTGGTAGTTAACTAGCAGTAACTGAGACTGTAAATTCTTTGGGTCTGGGGCTGTCTTTTTAATGTGGTGTTTAGCACAATGAAGCCTTGGTCTGTGACTGGAACTCCTAAGAGATACTGCAATATAAATAATGAGGGAGAAAAGCTCATAGCAGTGGAAATAAAGAAAAGACAAAACATGATTTCCAACCCCAGCAGAAGACATAGATCAAGAACTCTCAGGACCCCAAGGTCCAATCCAACCTCTGCTGAAGTCAATGAAGAAGGTCCCATTGACTTCCAGGAAATTGAATCAGCCCCTTGCTAGGCAAGACATTTACTTACTCAACAAATACTTAACTGTCTGGTAAGCATATGGCAATGTTCCAAAAAGAGCCATGTTGTTGGAGTTTAATGTACCCACTCTATATACCCCCACATTGCACATAAATTAAAAAATGCATATTATGTGTGTTTAGAAGAGGTCTAATGTGGAGCTGTCAAGTAATGGGGTCAGCCTGTAGATGAGGTGAAACTATAATCTCCACAAAGGAGAATATCATTCTTTGTGGTGATCCGAAAGTAACATGTTCTGTTACAACATGCAAGAGATGCATTTCCTGGACACTACAGTACTAATCAAGGATGGCCTGATCAGTACCACACTGTACCGAAAGCCTACTGGTCGCTATACTTATCTACACCCTTCTAGTTTCCATCCTGCACACGTGACTAGATCCATTGTTTACAGTCAAGCTCTTAGGTACAATCGCATTTGCTCTGATCCTACTGACAGAGACCAAAAACTACAAGAACTTTACCAAATATTCATAAACCTGAATTACCCACCAGGAGAAGTAAAAAAACAAATCGACAGGGCCAGATGCATACCCAGAAACCAGCTACTCCAAGATTGGCCCAAAAAAGCCAAGAACAGAACACCACTGGTCATCACCTACAGCCCCCAACTCAGACCACTGCAACGAATTATTAAAGACCTACAACCTATTCTTAATCAGGATGCCACACTCCAGAAGGCCCTGGGTGACATGCCTGTTCTCTCCTACAGACAACTTCCCAACCTCATGAGGATCCTTACTAACAGCCACAGTCTATACCCCAGGAACACCAGTCCTGGAACCTTTCCCTGCAACAAAGCCCGCTGACAGCTTTGTCCACATATCTTCTCTGGAAATACCATCACTGGACCTAACCAGGCTACTCACAGAATCATGAGCACTTTCTCATGCTCCTCTACTAACATCATATATGCCATCATGTGCCAACAATGCCCAGATGCTTTGTATATTGGAAAGACTTCTAACTCCCTTAGACAAAGGGTCAACGGGCACAAAACAGACATCAAAACACTCCAGATCCACAAACCAGTTAGTCAACATTTTAATGGAAATGGCCATTCTGTCAATGACCTCAAGGTATGTGTGTTACTGAAGAGAAATTATCGCTCCATTTTAGAAAGAGAAGTGGACGAGCTGACATTTATATTCAAATTCGGCACATTAACACATGGTTTAAATCATGATGGGAACTTTCTGAGTCACTATAGGGGCTCGTCGGCATACTTGGCTCAATCTAATTCTTGATCTTCCCCCCCACCCCTGCACTCTCTGATTTGCTCACCTTGATTATCTTTTTCTGATTTGTCCTCCTTGCTTACTGTTTTTGGTTCTCTGTGTCTTAAATATTGAGTCTGTTCTGGTCTGGCTAAGGTCTGAAGAAGTGGGTCTGTCCCACAAAAGCTCACCTAATAAACTATTTTGCTAGTCTTTAAAGTGCTACTTGACTGCTTTTTGTTCTGATTAGAATAGTTTTTTCTGTTTTCAGTTGAAATTGGTTGATCTGATCTGACTTCCTCTAAAGATTGCTTGCCAGAACTCAGCAGCTGTATATTGCCCATAGTTTGTACTGCATAGTGGGTAGATATAAATGCCTGCAAAGTCTTCATGCAAGACCTATCCATTTGTAAGAGGGAGTGTATATAATGTAGCATACTGGCTGCCTGGTAGAAGACTTTAATTTGTAATTGCTCAGTCATGTGGTTCTAACCTTTAAAATATCCCAGACGCTAGGTTTTTATATTTTTTAATTCAGTGCCACTTATGCAGAGCTCACCTATAGAGTTAGCAGTGACAAAACACAGCTTCTTGTTGGGCTTCAGTCAAAGGTCTCACTAAACAAAATGACCATTATGATACTGACATAGAGACCTAGTTAAGCACAAGTTTGTATACTTGTACCAAATGAAAAATGGAGGGACAGGTTGAAAGTCTGTGGTCTGGCTCTCTCTGGTCTGGCCACATCTGTGGTCTGACATGATTTTAGTTAGACAGATGTCCACTTGTCATGGGTTTAACCAAGTTTTCTGCAGTCCCATTAAGTTTGTTTACATCCACCTGTCCTGGCTCTCAGTGTTCTGTGCTGTTACTTAGCTCTAATTTACTCCTAAAGGTCTTCTAAGAGCCCAATAAGCAGAGGAAGTGATGGTAATGCTGCTAGACAGTACTGTCCTCCTGTGGTTTGGCACTAGTCAGGTTCCAAGTGTGCCACACTGGAGAGGTTCAACCTGTAGAGGTGGTGGTAATACTGACAATACACTTTGGTAATATTCTTTTTGCAGGGAATTTACAGTGTAGGAAGGGGAGAATACAAGCCCATCAAAGGTTACATCAAAGAGGAAAAAACTCACAACAAACTTTGAAAAATGTTTTTGTTTTGAAAAATGTGTTCTTTGTTAAAACTTCAGTCCGGCTCCCACTAAAGTCACAGGGAGAATTGCCAGAGAGTTTGCCAGAGAGTCTGCCAATGTTACAGCCCCGATCAGTGTGCAGAAGGGACATTCTTCAGGCAGATTATTACCATTAATAATTGTTTCTGATTCAGGAGAGCTAAGCTCTCTGACCATGGACCAAGGCTCCATTGTACTAGACGCTCTAGTAACCCAGAACAAAAAGGTAATCCCTGCAGACTTCACTCATCTGGCATGGAAGGGGGAGAGAATCAACTGTCTGCACAGTCTGAGACCAGGGAGAGCCCAATCTTACCATCTTTACTCACACTGTGGAGAACATACTCCCAAAAGTAACTGCTCTTGGATAAGGGCATGAGAATTGGTCCCTCACAGAGGAATCAGGCAAGCAGCATTAGCTCTGTATTGCAGCAGTTGGGACATCTGGTGACACCTGATACATGTTCTTGTCATGTCTGCCTCAGGCTTGTGTCCTTAGAAGAGGACAGGCCCCATGAGAACATTCACATCAGATGGGTAGCTTTCAGCACCACCTCCCAGCCGCTCTTCAGGAAGCAATTTGCTGGACAGTTCCTTAGGGGCGCTTCACAGCAGGGAAGGAAATTTGTAACTCTTATCTCTGGTCAATGCTTCCACTGTTTGCAAAGCTTGCAGGATGGGTGCCTGTATGCAGTTACAACTCTGGCAGGCACAGAGCAATGTTAGCATGGGCTGCCCTTCTCTGGGGTGTCACACCCCTACAGACTGCACCTTGGTTAAAAAGAGAAGGGGCCATGATCTCCCCACAAGTTATGTTGCCATTAACCTACATATTTACTAAACACACCAGAAACAGCCCATCTTCCACAGGGAAAGTCAGGTAGGCCAAAATCTCTTCCAATCCTTAAGAAGAGCTGGGGGTTCCTTAGGACTAGAGGTCCTGTTTATTTGCTGGATCAAAAGGAAGATTACAGGTCTGTCTGATCTCAGACTTTCTTTGTCTCCTGGCCTCTGGAAAACCCAGCTCAAAAGCTTGATTAGTATCTCCAAGCCAGCTCTGGGGGCGGTGCCCATTTGGAGTTGTTTACATTCTTAGCAGCTCTTCTTAATCAACCCCTATTATTTTTAATTCCTGGAGAAGCTGCGGTGAGCCTGCCCCAGGGAGCAGGACACAATCATACATAACCCATTCCCAAATTGAATGCAATGGTTCCCATAGTTACTGCATGGGGTTGCAATGTGCCAGGAAAGATAATGGAGCAGGTAATTAAAGAAATCATCTGCAAGCACTTGGAAGATGGTAAGGTGATAGGGGACAACCAGCATGGATTTGTAAAGAACAAATCATATCAAACTATTCTGATAGCTTTCTTTGATAGGGGAGCCTTGTGGATAGGGCAGAAGCAGTAGATGTGGTCTACCTAGACTTTAGTAAAGCATTTGATATGGTCTCACATGATATTATTATCAAAAAACTAGGCAAATACAGTCTAGATGAAGCTACTATAAGGTGGGTGCATAACTGGCTGGATAACCATACTCAGAGAGTAGTTCTTAATGGTTCTCAATCCTGCTGGAAAAGTATAACAAATGGGGTCCTGCAGGGTCTGTGTTAGGACCAGTTCTGTTCAACATTTTCAACGTTTTTAGACATTGGCATGGAAAGTACGCTTATTATGTTTGCAGATGATACCAAGCTGGAAAGGGTTGCAACTGCTTTGGAGGATAGGGTCATAATTCAAAATGATCTGGATAAATTGGAGAAATGGTCTGAGGTAAACAGGATGACATTTAATAAGGAAAAATGAAAAGTGCTCCACTTGGGAAGGAACAATCAGTTTCACACATACAGAATGGGGAGAGACTGTCTAAGAATTGCTACAGCAGAAAGGGATCTAGGGGTTATAGTGGACCACAAGCTAAGTATGAGTCAACAGTGTGATGCTGCTGCGAAAAAAAAGCAAACATGATTCTGGGATGCTTTAACAGGTGTGTTGTGAACAAGACATGAGAAGTCATTCTTCCGCTCTACTCTGCACTGGTGAGGCCTCAGCTGGAGTATTGTGTCCAGTTCTGGGCACCGCGGTTCAAGAAAGATGTGGAGAAATTAGAGAGGGTCCAGAAAAGAGCAACAAGAATGATTAAAGGTCTAGAGAATGTGACCTATGAAGAAAGACTGAAAGAACTGGGCTTGTTTAGTTTGGAAAAGAGAAGACTGAGGGGGGACATGATAACAGTTTTCAGGTATCTAAAAGGGTGTCATAAGGAGGAGGGAGAAAACTTGTTCTTTTTGGCCTCTGAGGATAGAGTAAGAGGCAATGGACTTAAACTGCAGCAAGGGAGGTTTAGGTTGGACATTAGGAAAAAGTTCCTAACTGTCAGGGTGGTCAAACAGTGGAATAAATTGCCAAGGGAGGTTGTGGAATCTCCATCGCTGGAGATATTTAAGAACAGGTTAGATAGATGTCTGTCATGGATGGTTTAGACAGTACTTGGTCCTGCCATTTGGGCAGGGGGCTGGACTTGATGGCCTCTCGAGGTCCTTTCCAGTCCTAGTATTCTGTGATTCTATGATTCTGGGAATGTGTTCTATGCTGGCTCATTACCAAATATCTGCAGAGGTTTAATATGCAATGATGCTCACTGTGGCTCCACTGGATGGGAGTCAATTAAACTGGTGGCCACTGTGGTATCATGGGACCTTTCTAGGGACAGGGAATAAAATGACAATTGAGGGATTTGGCAGGCAGAAGATTGGTTCAGGTACATGGCAACAAATGGTAGAAATGAGAAACCCTGGATATTCTTGTAAATGTTTTTATTTACACAGTAAACTCAAGTTATGTGGGGGTTGCATTCCAACAAACCCCGCATAACTCAAATTTTTGCGCAAGTGGAAGGGAGCCAGGAACCAGGCTGCAGCCTGGTTCCTGGCTCCCCTCAGCTTGCAGGAGCTAGGAGACTGACCAGACCACCAAGTCTGGTCAGTTTCTTGGGTCCCAGAATGGGAGCTCTGGGACTCAGGAAACTAACCAGCCCTTGGTTCCCAGCTCCCTGCCCCTTGTGAGACCCCGAAAGGTGACCAGCTATGTGCTGGTCATTTTCCTGGGTCCCGCAAGCAGCAGGGAGATGGAGAGCAAGCAGCAGCCTGGTTCCTGGCTCCCCTACACTAGCAGGACCCAGGAAGCTGACCAGCCACGAGCTGGTCATTTTCTCAGCTCCCGCAAGCGGTGGGGAGACAGTGAACCAAGCAGCAGCCTGATTCCTAGCTTCTCTATACTAGTGGGACCCAGGAAGCTGACCAATCATGAGCTGGTCAGTTTTCCAGGTCCCACAAGCAGCAAGGAGAGGGGAACAAAGTTGCAGCCTCATCTGGTGCTGCTGCTGGGGGCTGGGCTGGGAGCCCAGCTGCTTCCCAGCTGCAGGGCAACAGGGAACCACTGCTCCCAGCTAGGGACCCTGCAGCTGGCTCTACCAGCTGGGTGCTGCCCAGCCAGCTTCCAGCCATGGGGCTGTGGGGTCTCCCCCCCCGCTGGGGACCCCATGGCTGGCTCTGCCAACCAGGCACTGCCCAGCCTGCTTCCAGTTGTGGGGCTGTGAGGTCTCCTTGCCACCCCCAAATGGCATTGCCCCGCAACCCCTATTACGTAAATGCAAGATACACGCATTATGAATGCATGTATCTCAGGGGATTACTATATGCTGGTAGCGCCTAGGTAATCCACACACCTAGATGTGGGTCACCATCCCACATAGTGGCAGCTAGACCACTCACAGAGAGAAAGAACATCTTCTGTGCAGCAGTAGTTGACAGGCAGGAGGCTTTTAGCTTAAACTGTAGAGGCACCAGCCCTAAGCTTCAGAGGTCCCAGGTTCAAATCCCCCTGTGGGTGGCTATGCCTAGGACCCTAACTATGACCTTGTTGGGAAAGGTACTCTACAAACACTAAACAAAAAGTCAGCCCTTGCTCCAATGATCTTACCATTTAATTGCACACAAGTGCTTCCTCCTGTCCTGAGCAGACAGAGCTGTTTAGGCAGGGACATACAGTCCACCTTCATACCAAAAGCATGGAGGGAGAGAGAATGAGGCCTGGTCAATTGTGCCTTGCACTTTGTGTGAGTTACAAGTGTGAGGATGAGGTTCTCAGCTGACTGCTAACTTGCAGTCTCACCTGGGGACTAGTTCCATTCAATTCTTGTGCCTCTTCCTCTTGTTGTGGCCTCTCTCACTATGTCTGGGCTCAGGGTATTCCTTCTTCTTCACCCAGCTCCACAGCAAGGTCATAGCAATCATCCCCTTCTGGGTTGCCAAAGTCCCACTAGCCCAGCCATCCATGTACTGCTCCAGCTAATCCTTTATGCCAAGGCCAGGTCCTATGCCCCAGCGGCTGGTAGAAGAACCTGCACCCACCCATTATTACAGGTTCCAACCAAGGACCCTGTGGCTATGTCTACACTTGTCGCCAACTTTGAAGGGGGCATGGTAATCAGGGTGATGGGAGATTACTAATGAAATGCTGTGGTGAATATGCAGTACTTCATTAGGCAAATTGTCCCCACAACATCTTCGACATGTCAAACTTCGGCATGCCATGTAGACATGGGTACTTTGAAGTTCCTGCACGACTTTGAAGTGTCTAACAACTCTGATCTAGATGCTGCTAGGCACTGTTGCTATTTCTCTGGACTCCTTCCTACTTCCTGTCTTATGCCTCTGGACTTCTCCTCTAGGTTTACCAGGCCAAATGCTCTCCTCCCAGGGAGTAACTACAGCTTGATTCTTTCTGCTGCTTCTTTCCAGACTCCATAGACCCAAAGATACCTCCCTTTTCACAGGAAGGGACTGAAGACCACGTTCCCTGTAGCCCTCTGGTTTCAACTTCTTCCCTCTATATAGGTTTAACCTGCCCCTCCCCACCTAGGCTCCATCTTCACTTAGTGCTTCTCCTTCAAGCCTAAGTATCCTCTCCTGTACAGCCTAACCTTTATCTAATTTAACCTCTTCTGTCTGGTGTGTTGGGACACCTCAGCATGAAGGCCACCAAGCTGGATCTTCCTGGCATGGTGCTCCAAAGCTAAGCCTAGGAGGTATGAAAGCCTGACATATGACACTCCAGGGAACCTTGCTTCTATCAAAGTTCCCCAGCTCCCTATACTGCACCGCAGACTCCAAGTAGAACACACATACCTCCTCAACCTGTGGCAGGGAAAAGGGGAAATCCGCAAGCAGCTTTGGCTAAATCCTCTGATGTCTGGGGCAGAATCAATCTGTGACCAAGACAGGTTATCAAAAGATGAAAACAAATGAACAGAAGGAATCAGGAAATCCGATGCTCAGCAGAATCATCCAGGGACATTCGAAACAGACAAATGCTTAAATAGGAGCAGCCAGGAGTTCTGCAAGATTGGATGGAGAATGTAAGAGCATAAGAACGGCCATCCTGGTCAGAACACAGATCCATCTAGCCCACTATCCTGTCTTCAAAGTCTGCCAGGTGCTTCAGAGACAATGACCAGAACAGGGCAGTTATTGAGTGGTCCATCCCCTGTTGTCCAGTTCCAGCTTCTGGCAGACAGAGGTTTAAGAACACCTAGCACATGAGGTTGCATCCCTGTCTAGCTTGACTAGTAGCCATTGCTGGGCCTATTCTCCATGAACTTACCCAATTCTTTTTAAATCCAGTTACATTTCTGCCCTTCACAACATCCCCTTGGGTACAGAAATGCATTAAGGAGCTACTAGGAAAAAGTTAGATAACAAGACAGAAAATCATAATGCTTGCATATAAATCCATGGTAAACCCCCACCTTGAATACTGCATGCAGCTCTGGTTGCCCCATCGCAAAAAAAGATACACTGAACTTGGGAAAAGTGAAGAGAAAGGCAACCATAATACTATGGTCCCTAAAAGCATTTCTGTACATGGGAGATTTAAGCCTGAAATCCTTAGCTTGTCCTGAGATTTGCCAGAGTAAGGACTTCATGACTGGGCCTAATAATAATAATAACAACAACTATCAGTGGGATTTTTCTTTCAAAGTCCTCAAACATACTTGAGGATCTCTCAGCAATCTCTGAAATACAGCTGTTTCCAGGGTAAGGTATAATAGATGTTTAACAGGGCTTAGAGACATTAATCAATAGTTAAGGTCAAAAAGAAAAAAAAAACACATGTTCTAACTGAAAAGAATCTTCCAGCCCATTGCAGAAAATTAAGTCCTCAGGTCTTCCCCACCATTAGGCCATCACCTACAAATCTTCATGCAATTTAGAAAACAAACACTAGATGTCAGTGATATAAAAATCTGGAAGGCTTTGAAGCAGCCGTCAGATGCTGAGCTAGAGATATTTGGGAATCGTATGAAAAAAACTGAAGCTAATAAAAAGCAAAAGTAACACAGCTACTCTGATACTTTGGCTTTTGTCAGCTGTACAGGGTGAAAGTGAAGAGACAGGACTGATCACTGGTTTATCACAGCAGAGGAATAAATTACAGGTTAAATTCCTTTTGCCAAACTGGTTTTGAAATGATTTCTCTGTAATGGGCCCTTGTTTGGCAGTATAAGTGGTGTATGATGAGGATTTTCATGGCTCAGAGGGAATCCAATCATGACATTTACTGCTGGGCTGTAAATACGTGTCTGAAATACCCCAATGATTGATGCAATGAATACAGAAGAAGGCTACTGATGCTTGACTCTGATAGGTTCTGTACATAAGTGTTTGTACTGCCCTCATCGGCACTTCACCTTACACCAGATATCAGAGATGGAAAATGTCCAGTGCAAGCCGAAGAAATGGTTATCAAAATAGCAGATCTCTATGGCCAGCTCTGTGACTAATATGACAGGATGCAGTCTTCTGGCCAGTTGAGGATGGGAATGGGAGTTTTATGCCTCCAGTAGCGTTGAGTCTCACTGTGGGCTGACTTAACCAATTGAGCATGGATGCCCTCAGCCATGATGAATGTTGCAGTAGAGACAAGCTGGAGAATCATTTTCTGAAAAATTCAGGGCGTGGGTGGGCAAAGAGTTTCAGCACATAGGACATTATATATGATTACATTATATCCTGAAAAGTCAGAGGAGGGTGGAAACAACAAGAAATGGAAAGACATAATGTAGCGTATAGATCTGTTAAAAGTGAGAGGGAAGGTCTGGTGGGTGGGGAGGGACAGCTGTCTCCCTTGCCCTAGCTCTTTGGAGTGCTGCCCTGTTTTACCAGCATCACCTCATTGTTGCCTGGATTCAGCTTTATTCAGATTTGCTTCATTCTGCTAGGCACTGAGGAAGCTGTGAGGTGGTACTGGTTATGTTTGAATGGTAAAGGATTGGGCAAGCTAGCTGCCATTTCCCTAGTGATAGAATATTGTCTCATTAATGCTTCCAAGACTTTCATTTAGCTATTGATCCATACAGGGGTCTAGCAGTGAAGGTATAGTGGCCCATGATGACTCTCTGGGATTGATCTGGGACTAAAAAATGACTCATGTAAAGACATTTCTTTTAGCTCCGTACCCTCCTGGAGGTAATGCAGGAGTATTGGGTGAGCATTGGGATCAAATACTGTGGAGAAGTCCAGCAGGACAAGTAGGGATGAACTTCCCTTTGCGACAGACAGGATGTCATTAACCAGAGCAATAAGGCCTGAAGCCTAAGAAGGGATACTGGCAGCCTCCACAGGGCCTTAGAGATGGTTTTGTTTGTGTTAGCTTGAGTGGCTTTGGGAGTGTGGACACTAGTGTGTGAGGTTTCCAGCTTTGAGTAGTCATTGCTTTGGTGCTAATTGGACTATGGTATGTTCTAGAGAGTTTGCTGGATTTCCTTCAGCAAAGGAGATGCTGACAGAATTTTTTAGGAAAATTTTAGAGGGAACCAACTACTTTCGCCCCATACCCAGGTCAGATGACCGATTTGCACGTCAGGAACTCTACAGACCTTGACCAGAGTTTCCTTTGGCTTTGCCCTGCCCAGACAGATTTGATGTTCTCTGTTCTCTCTTCCCATCCAAAAAGGGCAGGTCTCAGTTACACAGTGATGACCTTGATTGTTGTCAGTGTCTCCATGATTACATGTGCAAATGGGCCAAATATTTGGAAAGGAGGATTCTGTATTCTGCTCAGCATATTGTCCTTTGTCGCCAGCAAGGCTACCCTGGTGTAAGCAGTCCTCATTACACTTATCCACTCCCTGCTCAGCACCGAAGTACCCACAGCTGAGACTGAGGAGTTCAATATCCCCCAAACACTGGTAGATCATTTATCAATAACAGTGGTGTGTCATAGTCCCAATGCATCACTACTGATGCCTGCTTTTCATGCCAGTAATGATAATAAGGACAGGCAGGGGAGCACAGAAGGAATCCCTTCTCATGCTGTTGTCCATAATGAGAAGGAAAGTGTGTCAATAGGAAGTCTTATCTCATTAGACCATGGGGTACCTTCTCCTTTCAGCTTCCAGAGAGCCGTTCTTTATTGGCATGTTCCGATGCATTATTATTGTCAAGCTTCAGTGCCCAAAGCTGTGACACAGATCACTTAGTAACAGAGAGATAGCCGTGCTAGTCTATATACTATCAAAACAAAAAAGCAGTCCAGTAGCACTTTAAAGACTAACAAAATAATTTATTAGGTGATGAGCTTTCATGGGACCCACTTCTTCAGATCATAGCCGTATTGGAGTGGGCCATTCTGTTAATGTCCTGAAAGTTTGCATTTTACTGAAGAGGAATTTTCACAACAGTTTGGAAAGAGAGGCTGTTGAACTCTCTTTTATATTCAAATTCGACACATTAACATGTGGTTTGAACCCGAATGGGAATTTTCTAGGTCATTATAGGGGCTCTTATGCATAGTTGGCTTTATCTAATTCTTGACTCCCCACCCCTCCTTCTGCCCCTCTGCTCTCTGATTTGCTCACCTGGATAATATTTTTCTGATTTGTCAACCTTGATTACTACTTTTGGTTGTCTGTGCTTTAAATATTGAGTCTGTTCTGGTATGGCTATGGTCTGAAGAAATGGGTCTGTCCCACGCAAGCTCATCACGTAATAAATTATTTTGTTAGTATTTAAAGTGCTACTGGACTGCTTTTTTGTTTTGACAGATCACTTAACTGGAAACCAGACAAGAGACAGAGATAATCACCTCCAGACACACAGTGGAACAATTATATTATTAATCCTTAGACCCAAAGATGAGTTTACTTGTCTTTGAGATTCCAAACAAAGTCTCTCTTCTGCCTCCTCCACAGCAGCAGCCCTAATTCCTGCTCAACCCTGGTCTTTCCATCTCCTGTAAGGATTTTCCAAGGTCATTAGAAGCATTCCCTACTACCCTGCTGAACCTACTTAGATCCAAGCCTCCTTGAGCTTTGCTTTGAATTTTGACTGAGAATTAACATTTGAAATCCCAGAATACTGGGTGGTTTGGTGGGGCTCTTTTTTAGGGGTACTACTGAGGTAGGGTTTGGCAGAACTTTGGCAGACCTTCTAGGGGGTAACAAAAGACTCCCCAATCAGATCCCTGTCTCTACAGTTCACTAAACCATCATGCCAGATTTGAACATCTTCAAACCTTCACTACCAGAGATCAGTCCAAACACTGTGGCTTGAGTCCATCTCTACAATATCTCAGTCAATACTATTTGTTCCTTTTTCACTCTATATAAAAATAAAAATGCAATAAAATTGTATGAACAAACGAAGAATAATTATTGTAGATATACGTGTAAAGACTGCTTTTACGAGGACAGGGGGACAGCTTAGTAAAATCAGAAAGTCTTAAAATGTATTTCAGTTTTTATAAGAAAAGTGGATAGGGAGATACATATCTTGTAAAGCTGGAAGGGACCTTGGGAGGTCACCAAGTCCAGTCCCCTACCCTCTTAGCAGGACCAAGCACCATCCCTTTTTCCAGGTTCTTTGCCCCAATCCCTAACTAGTCCCCTCAAGGGCTGAGCTCACCACCCTGGATTTAGCAGGCCAGTGTGTAAACCACTGAGCTATCCCTAGCACGTGAATTTTAGGTAACAGAGATTTGTGGTCTAGAAAACTAGAATTTACACATAAACACATTCTGTTTGCATTGGTCCATTATAGGTTATTAATAAAAGGAAGCGAGCACTTATGGACAAAAATAGTCTAGGGCAGGGGTCAGCAACCTTTCCAAGGCAGAGTGCTGAAATTTGACCTTTTGACCTCTCTGTATGGTCCAAGTGCCAGCAATACTTTTTTAAAGTAACTAATAGTCGTTCTTACAACTGCTTCATAAATAAATAAATAAAGATGCAGAGCTTTACCATTTAGGTGGTGATTGGTAGCATTAACTGGTCTTTTGTTAACCCACAGGCGGTATGGCTTTGAGCAAGCTCCTAGCTGCATGTGAGAGGATGGGCGAGGCCGAGCTCCTGCCTCACATGCTGATGAAAATTGTCTTGCATGCCACTCTTGGCACCCATGCCAGGGGTTGCTGACACCTGGTCTAGGGCATTGCAGTTACTCTGAAAGAAACCTATGATTGACAGAGAAAACCTTGCAATGTGGGCACATTTCTAGGCAAAGTAATTTAAAGACACAGGTACAATTAGCAAGTCAACCAGGCAGTTGACTGAAGGTGAGCATGCAAAAGGTCAAGCTTGGAAAAGTAAACCATACTGCACACCCTAAGTAAACAGCATGGGGCTGCGATTAGCTGCTCTGTGCTCATGATGTATTCACCTCACAATGTACTGTCATTTTGCTATAATGATTTTTTTTTAAATAGCTGATTTGGAAATATGACATACATTTATTGTCAAATTTCAAGTGGCTGTCTAGGGTGGGAAGTGAGAGTTATAGGCAGATTAACATGTTATAAGCCATTAATTTGATTTCAGTTATGATGAAAGAGGCTTTGAGAATTGAAAGAGACAGAAGAGAGTGGTGAGAAGCAGCCTGGGGTTTCGGAAAGGTTCAAGAGAGTAAAGCAAAGGCAATGAGACAGCAGCAAGAGATCCAAGACTCCAAAATAGACTAAAGAAGCCATGTGGTAGTGACTAATAAGTGCAGGTGCAAGGAAGCTGCCTGGGGTAGACGAAACGCAGGAGAGGTGGTGGAACTGAGCAACCTAGGATATGGAAACCAAGTAGCTGGCAGACCCATGGGGATGGCTGTCAGAGACACACAGAGGAAGCAAACTAACCAAATTCAACTGGCTGCCTCCACACTGTGAAAGTAGCTGCTGTTCTCTGAACAGTTAACAAGGAATTATCATCGAAGGGGTATGTTTCTACTGGGGTCCTACTGGGATCAGTTTTGGGCCCTTCGCTATTGAACATTTTCATTAATGACCTGAAAGAAAACCTAATCCACTAAAACATCACTGACCAAGCTTGCAGCTGATACAAAAATTGGGAGATGAGTAAATAATGCAGAATACAGGTGGCTGATACAGAAGGATCTGTATTGCTCAGTAAGCTGCATGCAAGCCAATAGTATGCATTTTAATGTAACTACATGTACATATCCAGGAGCAAAGAATGGAGGCCATTCTACACAATAGGATGCATTCTACGCTGGAAAGCAGTGACACTGAAAAAATGTGGGGGTTGTGGCAGTTTGGTCAATATCAGCTCCTAATACAGTTCTGTTTCCAAAAGGGTTAATGTGATCCTGAGATGAATAGAAAGGTAGATCTTGAGTAGGAGTAGTGATTATATTACCTCTGTATTTGACACTGGAGTGAGTACTACTGGAATCTTGTGTCCAGTTCTAGTCTCCACAATTTAAGAAGAATAGGGCTCAGAGAAGAGTTTCAAGAATGATTAGAAGATTAGAAGACGTGCCATTCAAATTTATTTGATCAGGGCCATTTCTTAGTGTCAATTGTCATTTTCTCTCCCATTCCCCAAAGTTTATATAATGCCATCCTGCTCTGAGGGCAGAGCAGAGAGCAGTGGCTGTTGGCTAGGCACCCATCTCTGAAGACAATGACCTAACAGCAGCAGCACAGAAGTAATGCTGGCAATGTGAAAAGTGATATTTGTCACTAGCATGTTTTCACAGTAGACTTAGTGCCCCATTGTCACCCTTGCTTCTGTGATGGTGCTGTCACCCTGGGGCTGACAGCCAAAGCCCTGTTGCCATGGTTTGGGAGAGGGAAGCACAGCCTGAGTCTGGGCTGTCTCTGATTAAGGGATTGAGGTTGGGGAGAGGACAGCCCATCTCTGAGTGGCAGTGCTCCTCTGTCTCTTAGCCCTGTGTAGCAGGGCTCTGGCTGTCTCCTTTATCTCTGCCTTTAGGCTGTGCATATTCCTTCTGCACTTGCCCCAACCAGGCAGGGCTGACAGCCAGAGCTCTTTTTCTAAAAAAGTCATATGGCTTCCAACTCCCTTGACACCTTCCCTGATCTCCCTTGGGAGGCCTGCACCACAGTTTGAGAATTGCTACATTCTGATGAAAGATTCAAGGAGCTCATTCTACTTAGTGTAATGAAGAGAAGGTTAATGAAGGGAGACTTGTACCTAGACAGGGAACAAATATTTGATAGTGGGCGTTTCAATGTAGGAGGGAAAGGTGTAGTGATGGATTCTCCACCACTGAGAATTTTTAAATTAAGGGTGCTTTTTAAAAAGATCTGCTCTTGGAATTATTTTGGGGAAGTTCTTTGCCATATGTTAGACAGGTCAGACTAGATCAGTGTTTTTTAACCAGGGGTCAGTGTACCCATGGGGTACACTGAGGTCTTCTGGGAGTACATCAACTCAACTAAATATTTGCATACTTCTACAACAGGTTATATAAAAACACTAGTAAATTCAGTACAATCTAAAAGTTCATTTAGACAATGACTTGTTTCTACCGCTCCATATACTCTGTGCTGAAATCTAAGTACTATATTTCTATTCCAATATATTTATTAGATAATAAGATGGTAGAAAGTCAGCAAGTATTCGGTAGTTGTCTTCTGTGATATTTGTGCGAGTCTGGAAAGGTTACACTTGTTTCAAAACCTCACATTACCTTATCATCATGTTTCTCAACTGGTAGTAAAAGAAATCTGGGGTACTTGCAATAGCTTTTGAAAAAGCAGTACTTCATAAAAATGGTTAAGAAACACTGGACTGGATGATCACCGGGTTCCCTTCTGGCCTGGAAATCTATGAATTAATGAATTTGTGTGTGAGGTTAAGAAGAATATACAGATTCAGGAAGACAAGGGGGCTGGAATAGATCAGTTCTATTCTATTTTGGTTCTCTTACTGTCACTCACAGTCTATTCTATTAGTGGTAGCTTCATTTCCGTTGGAAGGAAGGATACCGCTCTTGGTTATAAAAGAATTAAAGGAGAGTAATATAATAAATGTCATGAATTTATGGAAAATAGATCCTATCAAAATAACTTGCTATATTTTAATGAGATTACAAAATTATACAGGTTACAGTATTTAGTATTTGAGTAGTTAGATTTTGGTTAGGTATTTGACTTGGTACTATCCAACATTTTGATAAAGAAAATAGAAAGACATAAAATTAATATGACACATATACAATGGATTAAAAACTGTCTAATTTATATATCTCAAAAGTAAATGTAAATAGAGAATCCTCATGAAGCAAGTATATTTCTAGTGGGGTTCTGTGCAACTTAAATATTTTTTATCAATAACCTGGATGAAGACAGACAGTCATTACTGATGGAGTTTGCAGATGATACAAAGTCTGGAGAAGTGATAAATAATGAAGAAGACAGGTCACTGATAAACAGTGATCTGCACCATTTGGTCAGCTGGGCACAAGAAGACAACAGGTTTTCTAATAAGTCCAAATGTAAAATTTTACATGTTGGGTAAGCACTGACTGTGAAAAAGACTTGGAGATCCTAGTGGATAATCAGCTGAACATAAACTCCTAAACTACGTCTACACGTGAACCCTACATCGAAGTAGCTTATTTCGATGTAGCGACATCGAAATAGCCTATTTCGATGAATAACGTCTACACGTCCTCCAGGGCTGGCAACATCGACGTTCAATGTCAACGTTGCACAGCACCACATCGGAATAGGCGCTGCGAGGGAACGTCTACACGCCAAAGTAGCACACATCGAAATAAGGGTGCCAGGCACAGCTGCGGACAGGGTCACAGGGCGGACTAGTGCTTCTGGGGCAACAGCTAGCCACTCCCTTAAAGGGCCCCTCCCAGATACACTCAGCCTGCACAGCACGCGGTCTGCAGAGCCATAGGCACGCACACCTCGAGCGACGCAGTCATGATGGACCCCCAGCAGCAGCAGCAGCAGCAGCAGCAGCAGCAGCAGCCAGAGGTCCACCCAGCCGCCCCTACAGGAGCAGTGCTCACCCTGCTCCATGCCATGAAGGAGGCAGCTGAGCACCTCCTTGCCACAGAGGAGGAGCTGCCCTCAGGGGAGGAGGACGCAACCCCTAACCCTGCAGCACCCCACCCCGCCTCATACTCCACCGGCTGTGGAGCTACCCCACGAGCACCTACTGGTGGGAGCGGCTGATGCTCGGAGAGTGGGATGACAACCGCTGGCTCAGGAACTTTCGCATGAGCCGGCAGACATTTCTGGAGCTATGCCAGTGGCTCACCCCCGCACTCAGGCACCAGGACACCACCATGTGGCGTGCCCTCAGTGTGGAGAAACGGGTCGGCATCGCTGTCTGGAAGCTGGCCACTCCAGACAGCTACCGATCCGTGGGCCAGCAGTTTGGCGTCAGCAAGGCCACCGTTGGGGCTGTCCTCATGGAGGTAAGAGGACACACGGGGTTGGGGGGGAGGCAGCCCTGGTGGGGAGGGCAGGGGAGGGGAGGGGGGCCCTGGCAGGGGAGGGGAGGGCCACACACACCCTGCTCACCCCTCATTGGTGTGCTCCCATGTGCTTCCCCTGCAGGTTGTCTGCACCATCAACGCCCTGCTCCTCCACAGGCTCGTGAGGCTTGGGGACCCGGATGCCGCCATCGCGGGCTTTGCCACCCTGGGCTTCCCCAATTGCTTCGGGGCTCTGGATGGGACTCACATCCCCATCCACGCCCCAGAGCACAGTGGAGGATGCTACATAAACAGGAAGGGCTACCACTCAGTGGTCCTCCAGGCCTTGGTGGACAGCCGGGCCCGTTTCCTAGACATTTATGTGGGCTGGCCTGGCAGCACCCATGACACCCGGGTATTCCGGAATTCGGACCTGTGCTGCCGGCTGGAGGCGGGGACCTACATCCCCCAGCGGGAGATCCCTGTGGGGGACACCACCATGCCCCTCTGCATCATCGCAGATGCGGCATACCCCCTCCGGCCCTGGCTCATGCACCCGTACACGGGCCATCTGTCTGCCAGCCAGGAGCGCTTCAACCAGCGCCTGAACCACGCACGCCAGGTGGTGGAGCGCTCATTTGGCCGCCTCAAAGGGCGCTGGAGGTGTCTCCTCACCCGCCTGGATGCGGGCCCCACCAACATCCCCCAGATTGTGGGTGCATGCAGTGCCCTACGCAACCTGGTGGAGAGCAAGGAGGAGGCCTTCTTTCACGGCTGGGCTGTGGAGGCCGGCAGGGCCGATGTGCAGCCACCCACTGCCCCCAGTCGCCAGGTGGACCCCGAAGGGACCCGGGTCCGGGAGGCCCTGCGCGCCCAGTTCGACGAGGCCACGGGGTGAACGCTGGCAGGCCCCCCACTCCCCCCCCATCCTCCACAACACTCCGTGCCCCTACGCCCACACTACAGAGCACCCAAGAGCACCCCCCCCCAATTTTCTTGTAAAAATAAAAGCAGACAGTTGTTTGTCAAATCAAACATCTTTTGAACTGTTATTAATTATGGAAATTCTAACTTATATATATATGTATATATTATAAAAACAGGGATAACAAGGAAGGGGAGAACTATTTACATGGGGGGGTAAGGATCAGCTATGGAAAACGGGGGTCACAAATAAATACAAACTATTTACAGCAAAAAAACAACGTAAAAGTTGGGGGAATATATACAAAGGGGGGGGCCACGTCCTGGGCCCCACGCCCCTACAGTCCAGCACTGGGGGTGGGCGGCTGGGATCCCCGCCTCGGCCACAGCCCTGGCCGGGGCTGGCTGGGGGCTGGGCGGACCGGGAGATACAGCCGTCGAGTGTCAGCTGGACCCAGTTCCCCCTCGGCGGAATGGCCCTCGGTGGCGGGTGGTGGTGCAACGGCGGACGGCGTGGCGGCTGCAGCAGCCGGTGGCACAGCGGGTGGCGCAGCGGGTGGAGCACGCAGGGCGGGCGCAGCGGTGGCCGGCGCGGCATGGGGGGCCAGGTAGTCCGCAATGCGGTTGAAAGTCTGCATGTAGGCCCCCCATGCCTCCTGGCGCCAGGCCAGTGCCCGCTGCTGCAGGTGGAGGCGGTGTTGCTCCACCTGCAGCCACTGCTCAGCGACCTCCACCTGCCGGCGGTGGAGGGCCAGCAGCTGGGGGTCCATCGCCGGCGGCTGCTGCTGCTGGGTCCGCCGTCTTGCCCGCCGTTTGGCCGGTCGGTCCTCTGCCGAGGGGCTGGCCTAGAGTGATGGCCCCAGAGGGCTTTCCGGGACCACTGACGCCTTGCCGGCGCTCTCCGGTCCTTCCGATGGTGCAGCTGCAGAACACAGGAGGGGGGGAAGAAGAGTGGAGACAGCCATTAGTGTGGGCCCCGAGCCGTGGCCCTTGTCCCCCCACCCCTCTGCTGCAGGTTCCCCATCCCCGTCCCCGGGAGATGCTGCTGTGATGGGGTTCAGGGGTCCCTCTGCACTGCACCCCGTCCGCTGGCAGGAGTGACTCTCACTCAGCAGGTACAACAGGAGGTTTCTTAGGCAACAGATGCCCAGTTTCTCCCAGAAGTGACAGTACAGCAGTCAGAGACGGTCCTTCCAACCCGTCCTGGGGAGAAGACCCCAAGGGTTGCCCCTCTGGGGTGTAGCTTTCCCCCTCCTCAGGCTGGCTGCCTTCTAGCTCTCCCTTCCCCTAGCATCTAACTGCCGCCCCCGATTCAAACCCAGCTTGGCTCCTCCCTCCTGTTTGTTCAGGGCAGAGGTGTAACCTGCCAGTTGTAGCCCCAGGATCATCCTTAGCCACTGGGAGCTATTCAGCTTGTTTCTCATATGTAGCCTGAGTCTCGCATTTGCACTCCCCCCACTCCATTACATGCTGCTGCTGCTGCTGCTGGGTGTCTGACCTCCTCCCCCCGGGGGACCCTAGAGGTTCTGCTCCCCCCAGCCCCGGGGATGGGGCATGGCACTGTCGTGCTGTGGGGGGCAGGGGTTGATGGACTCTTCTGAGGGACATGCCACTGCTGTCCTTGGGGCCATGGTCATCTGGGCATGTGGAGCGCCCTGGTCATATCTATTACCCCCGCCCCTCAACCCCAGGGGTGTGCACTGGGGGGGTACATACCTGACGGTCCACTCCCACGGTTGGGGGACACACGGGGGGCGGATGCCCGGCTGGAGCTCCAGGACGGCAGCATTATCTGGAGGCCGGTGTCGCTGGAGGAGGAGTCCCTCTCCTCCTCCTCCGGTGCCCTGGGGGTGGGCTTCTGGGGGGGCTCCCAGGGTGCGGGGCTTGCCTCCGGGGCGGACTGCGCCTCCAGGGCCTGCTGGGGCTCCTCAGCCGAGGTGTCAAGAGTGGCCGGAGGGGAAGAGGTGTGCCGGGGGCCCAGGATGTCCCTGAGCTCCCCGTAAAAGGGGCAAGTGACGGGGGCGGCCCCAGATTGGCCGGCCGCATCCCGGGCCCGGGCGTAACCCTGCCGCAGCTCCTTCACTTTACTGAGGACATGATCCGGAGTGCGGGCAGGGTTACCCCGGGCGGCCAGGCCCTCGGCCAGCCGAGCGAACGCATCCGCGTTCCTGCTCTTGCTCCCCATTACCTGGAGCACCTCCTCTTTTCTCCAGAGCCCCAGCAGGTCCTGAAGCTCGGCCTCTGTCCAGGAGGGGCCCCGCTGCTGCTTCGCCGCCTGGCTCCTGGGCTGGGAGCCCTGGCTCCCCTTGGGGGGGGGTCCCCTGGGGGCGCTGGGGGGGCTGCCGGGCGGCCATCGCGTCAGGTGGGGGTGGGGGTGGCTGCAGAGGAGCATGCTGGCTAGCCACGTGTTACTGCTGCTGCCTGCACGCTCTCTCAGCTTCCTGCACAGGAAGGGAGGGGGCGGGCACCTTTAACGGGCCGCTCCACGCGGCCACCATTGAGCTCAGGGGCTGAAGAGAGCGTCTCTCAACCCCTCAGCTGATGGCCACCATGGAGGACCCCGCAATTTCGATGTTGCAGGACGTGCAACGACTACACGTTCCCAATGTCGAAGTAGGGCGCTATTCCCATCCCCTCATGGGGTTAGCGGCTTCGATGTCTCACCGCCTAACGTCGATGTTAACTTCGAAATAGCGCCCAACATGTGTAGCCGTGACGGGCGCTATTTCGAAGTTAGTGCTGCTACTTTGAAGTAGCATGCACGTGTAGACGCGGCTCTAGTGTGGTGTTACCCTAAAGGGCTAATATGATCCTTGGATATATGTATGGGGGAATCTTGAGGGCAAATAGGAAGGTTGTATTACTTCTGTATTTGACACTGGTGCAACAACTACAGGAATACTGTTTCTAGTTCTTATGTCTATGCTTTTAGAAGAATGTTGATAAATTGGAGACACTCATAGATTCATATACTTAAAGGATGGAAGGGGCCGTCATGATCATCCTGTGGGTCAGAGATGGTTTTCAGAAGAGAAAGAAAGAGTAAATAATTGGAATATGTGCCTTATAGTGTAGGAGTCAAGGAGTTCAATCTATTTTACCAAAGAGAAGGAATTACTATAATCTACAATCTAAACTACAATCTATAACTACCAAAATTGGGAAGGGAAATTGAATAATATAGGGCTCTTCAATCTAATCGACTGTGTTATAAAAAGATTCAATGACTGATAGTCAAAGCTAGCAAAATTCAGACAAGAGAAACGGTACCTTTTTTAACAATAAAAGTGATCAGCCCTTAGAACACCCAAGTTCATGATGGAATATCCATCAGTGGAAATATTTATTCAAGATTGGGTGTTTTTCTAAGTATACTCAGGTTCAGACACTGTAATTGGTTTCAAAACAAGACAATTCATGGAATTCTTATGGTCAAGCCATTGTAATGGAGGAGAGCAGACTAGATCTCTACAATTATGTCTTCTGGCTTTCAAATTTATAAATACATTAATTTTGTTTTCACAAGAAAAATGTCAATTTTGGCAAAAAAATCAAAAATGAAAAACTTTTAGCTGTAAACTTTTGTTTCAAAACAGAACTTTCCTATTCAGGTATATTTCCATGGTGTCTAATGGGAGTTATATTTTGAATGGCTCATGCCCCCATTCTACACTATTGATTGTGCTCCTATACTACAGCATCCATAATGCACCATTGTCTCCTCCCCTCTTGTTGAGCAGTAGCTTGGCCATGCCGCATCATGGAAGATGTATTCCAGTTGCCAGGATCGGCAGGGATGGTGTCCCTAGCCTCTCCCTGCCACAAGTGGGAATGGGTGACAGGTGAGGGACCACTAGATGATTACCTGTTCTGTTCATTCCCTCTGGAGCATCTGGCATTTACCACTATCAGAAAACAAGATCCTGGTTTAGATGGACATTTGGTCTGACCCAGGATGAGTGTTCTTATGTATGCAGTAAACAGTATATTACATACTTCTGCTGGCATGTCCCAAAGATATGGAGCTCCTCCTGAGGGTCTGACATTCATAACAGTTCAAATCACAAATGAGTCCTGGTTTAAGACTGGGGATAGAACCTGCAGGACTAAAAGCAGAAGCCTCTATGTTCTGAACTAAGAAGATTGGTTCCCTAGTTAACAGCATTAGTAGACACATAACTGTTGTGGACCAGCCACAAGATCTTGGTGGTCACTTGATAACGAGCAGGACATCTTCATGTCACCCTCTTATTTGTGAGTCCAACCAGCGACTAGACGGCCAACCAGCCACTAGGTGGGAATGCAGAATAGATATTGCCCCAATGTCCTTTTGAATTCTCTACCTAACCCACTGTGATGGTATAGAGCTCCAGACTGTTGGTTTCCTAAATTTGTCAACTATTTTTATCTTCTTTCATTGTATCATTTCCATGTCTATTTTCTTCTGGTCCTTTGGAAGCATATATCAAATCTCCATGGTGACTGCCACCAGAGTACACATTTCCTTTGGTTTTAACTCATCTAGAATTATATCCATCTGGTCTCTTAAGATACCACATTTGGCAACTGTAAATGTGAGCTAAGAGCTATTACACTAACACGATCTAACATTTTGTTTAAAGCTTCCTCTAGAAAGAAGGATGCTTTTAGTGGTTTGGACACTTCTCTTAACTTTTCGTTTAATCTGATGATACTCTAACACAAAGTTATATCCAGATCAGCAGCAGTCAAAGAAGAAGATGGGGCTTGCTTGTTTATTTATAGCTTAAAATATGAAACGATGAAAATATTTGACTTGAAAACAAGCAACAGTGTACATAGATAGTCTAAGCAATCCTGTGTTCTGACCACTTTTATCCTTGGCCTTCTTTTTTTAATTTCTTTTGTTTGTTCTGCCTACTTTTTGCAGTTTGTTTTAGATCATAAACCCTTTGGGGGGTGAGGACAGACTCTGTACGTATTATACAACCGGCAGTGCTGCCATCCTAATAATGGAAGAACCTGAGCATAGCTGTAACGCTAAAAAATGACAAGAAGAAGAACAATCAACCACTTAATAATCAGAAAGAAACGCTGGAAACCAAAACAAGACCTTTGTGTCAGATGTGCTGATTGCACACTCCAGGGGCACTTTTTGTAAGATGCTTCCTTTCATTCTTGGCCAAATGAACTTTTCTGAATACTATTGAGCTGGTGTGGCTCTTTACCCCAAAAGGGGCTGCCTTTTGGTGGTGACGTAATTATGTATGCGGTGAAGCATGCTGGGATTGTTCAAGATGAAAGGCAGTTTGAAGCTAATGGATTCTTTTCATTTGGGAGAAACACCATCTCTGTCAGAGCTACTGCTAGTGCCCCTTGTTAGGATAGGCTCAGGGGCCACGTTTGGCAGGGTGCAGTGTCTCCCCAAATTAAAGCACTTCTGACTGCAGTCTCTTCTCCCACAGAGAGGCAGTGGGACAATTCTGACTGTTGGCAGCTCCCCAGTGAGAGGTGAGTTTGTGTATTCCCTTTTGATGGGCACTGACAGTGGGCTGACTGGGATGTGTAGAAATTCTCCACGCAGGGTCTCTGTGTTGTAGGGTGTCCATTCATCCCTTTATTTAAGGGGCTGGTCCTTATTTAAGTGATTTGTGCCTTTTGAGGGACATCCTGTGGTTTGATTTCAAGGGCCATCCCTCGACCATTTTAAGCATTACACTGATGCTTATGATAGTTATATTGTGTATGTGAAGGCATTACAAATGTACACTTGAGAAGAAAATACATACTGTGCTGAGGTGAAGTGGATTTTCTGTAAAATGGCCTTTAAACATAAGTGTTGTCCCATATTTTTCATACAGGCTTCCACTATTTCAATCCATCAAAGGTGGTCACCCTGGCGGGGCAGGTCTGGTGGTAATTTTCTTCAAGTAGAGGTCTCCGGGTCAGGTCTGAACAGAGTGGAGTTCTCCTCATAATGAAGGGTACTAGGGGCCAGTCTGATAATGTGGGGACAGAGCAGCTGAAGCTCTGACGGAGGTGGGGAGGTCACCCCAACGAGGGGTCTGGGAGCAGGTCTGACAGGGTGAGGGGTCACAAGTGAGGGGCACTGAAGGCTGGTCTGACAAAAGTAGGGAGTTCATGGCAGTGAGGAGTCAGGGCAGGTCTGAGAGGATGGGGGATCCCCAGCGAGATGCACTGGGGCAGGTCTGACACAGGTCCCCAGTGAGATGCTCTGGGGCAGGTCTGATGGGGGATCCCCCAAATGAGAGGTGCTGGGGCAGGTGTAATTGAGGGGTTCCCCCTCTGGAACAGGTCTGACTGGGGTGGGGTCCCCAGTGTGGGGCATTGGGCCAGGTATAATGGGAGGCCCCTCAATGGGCGGGGCTGGGGCAGGTCTGAGGGGGACCCCTCTGAGGTAGGTCTGACAGGGGGACCCCCCAGTGAGGGGCCCAGGGCAGGTCTGACAGGAGTGCAGGATAGGTGGTGCAGGTCTGACAGAAGTGGGGGGCGCCCAAGGGAGCGCACTGGGGCATGTCCCACTGAGGGGCGCTGGGCGGGTCTGACAGGGCGGAAACTCCCCGCCAGAAGGGGGCGCTGCCGGCCTCTCGCAGCCCAGGCGGCCGGCTACACCCCGGCTCGCCGGACTACATTTCCCGGCATGCCGGCGCGGCAGGAGGCGGGACGTGGCGTGGGGGTGCGGCCGGCTAGGCTGGGCCGGGGCACAGCGGCTCCGGCGTTGGGGGTGGGCGAGGCTCGCTGCGTTCCAGCCGGGCCCGCAGCCCATGGAGCGGGGGAAGATGGCGGAGCTGGAGAGCCTGGAGACGGCGGCGGAGCACGAGCGGATCCTGCGGGAGATAGAGAGCACGGACACGGCCTGCATCGGCCCCACGCTCAGGTACGCCCAGGCCCGGGCCCCCGCCCCAGCCGGAGGGACCGGCCCCCTTGGTCCCCCCCACCCCCGGCCAGGGACCCTCGGCTCTCTCAGTCCACTGCCCCCGGCCAGGGAAGGTCCGGCCCCCTCAGGCTGGCCCCGCCAGGGGCCCTCCCCCTGCCCCATCTCAGGGAGCCCTGGCACCCCTCAGCTCCCTTGGGGAGGGACGCACGAACCTCTGCCAGGGAGAGCCCAGACCCCTCGCTCCCTCTGGATGGGGCCCCCCAGCCCGAGGCAGGGACCTGGCCCCTCAGTGCCCCTGGTCAGGGACCCTCTGCCACCCCTCAGTTCCCCCTGGACACGGATCCCCGTCTCCTGTCAGGGAGAGCTGAGTACCCCTCAGTTCCCCCTGCAGAGGGGTGCCTGAATCTCTGTCAGGGAGAGCCCAGTCCCCTCACTTCACCCCCCCACCCCCGCGGCCAGGACATCTCCCCCCATTCGCCCATCAGGAATCCCTTAGCAATACCCATCACGTTCCCCTTAAGTGGGGAGTTCTCAGTTCCCCATCATGCCTTAGAGCAGGGAACTGTCTCTTCCCTCCCAACAGGGAACCCCCCTGCGTCCCCATCAAGGAGAGGCATCACACCCTCCCAACAGGGAACCCCCAGCATCCCTGTCACTCCTACTCTTGCCCCCCCAGGCAGGGAGTCCTCAGCACAGAGAATCCTGGCTCCTCTGAGTTGGAAAACCTCAGCTTCCGCCCATAAACAGGGAGACTCCCCTCTTACTCTCTGTTCAGACAGGGAGAGTATCTAATTTCATCTGACAGTGTTGTCCCTCCAAATTGCCACTCTGTACCCTTGCTGACACACCTTCTGAATCAACCCCCAGATTACACAGAGACAGACTCTTCTGGTGGTTTGCAAATATACTGGAAACATAAAATAAGAGGCTTCTCCATGCCCCCTTACCCAGGTACACCTCTGAATACTACCTGTTCTGACTAAATGACAGTTCCAAGGAACAGGCTGCTGGGCAGACACTGTCATCCTTCCCATCCTAAAATGCCCCATCTGCTGTCTTGAGCCCAAGCAGCTGCAACCCCCTTACTTTCTGTACACGTTTCTTTTTGCTTTACCAGGTATCTTTCTCTTGTCTCAAGATTCTGCCTAAAAACTATCACTTGGCAGGAATTCTTACTTCATTCTGTCTTTCTCCACACCTTGGATTTTTCAAGAACTGTTATACTGTGCCTTGTCTGTTTCTGTTTGTGAAATGCTGCGTACAAAATTTGTATGACTGGATAAATTATTGTGGTTAATATTGCAGCATGAAGGCAAACCATTGGAGGGATTTAAGGAGCAAGTGAGGGGTGGCATAGAGGGAGTGGTGGGATGGGGAGACTATTTTTTAGAAACAATGTTTTGAATACCGGTGGAGTATCAGGGTGATATTGAGAGGTGCCTCAGGTACAGGTCATGGTTCTAACTGTGCTGTGGGGAGGAAAGAACTGGGACAGAGGTGTGGAAAAAAAATTAGTATTATAAGACCTTGGATTTGGGGGATGGAGGAGCAAAAGATGACAAGGGTGACAGGATGGGTTGTCACTGTAGCATACTAGTGTTGGCTTAAGGCTATTTTTTTTCAACCTTTCTGTACTGGGAGTTTGTGTCCCCTGGGGATAGTGAATTTTGGGCCAAACACTGATGATAGGGTAATGCTTAATAAGCTTCTACTAATTAGACACCCTTTTGAAAATTAGTTTATTAAACCCCCCACTCTGAATTGTTTATTTCTAACTCTGAAAAACCTGTGCTGGGCTGCATGCACTCAGATGTTTTCTGCAGAAGTCAGCTCAGCTGGAGAGGAGTATGAAATCCTCTTGTTCCTTCCCACACCCACCCTCTTCATTATATCCAGATACTATCCTCATGTAATAATTCTGGCAGTGACTGAAGCATTTCTCATCAGGCCAGGGGTGAGATGCATCAAGAAATTGCAGATAAAATGTTGTAATCTGACACTGCGGCCCATTCCCCAGGGCCTTGCCTGGAGTTGTTTAGACCCCTAATTTGGCTTCATTATGATCTGACCATTGTTTTCTTATTCTAGTCTTTTTATTTTTCCTATCTTGCTTAAAGGGATGTTGTGAAAAAATGTTCCATGTGCTACTATTTTTAAACTCGCACTTCTGGGTCTGATTTCCTCAATCTCTCCAAGGGGTGTTTGTATATAGTGTTTGTCCTTTGATAACTGTAGAAAACTGCTAGTTTAGATGTGGATCTGCTTGTCTGATAGTATGCACGTAGAGGGAGAATGTGCAGATTTCACCAGAAAACCCAGACCCTGTCTGAATGTTGTAGCTGTTTTGTAGGGTTTTATTTTTATCTGTTTCACAAAAAGTATGACTAATAACAAAGCCATGGATATATGTAGGGTTATCATCCTGGTGCTGCTATAGGTTAATATTGCTGTTTGGTTAATGGATAACTTGTTCCCCTGTTAAACATCCTCTTTTGGTGGTTCCTGCAGTACCCTCCTTCAACTGGAAAAAACAGCCTACTTTGTCAAGCTGCTGACTTTTTCTCTGTCCCAGGGGTGTAAATGAAAGACCTTGCATGGCTGTTAACTCTGTCGTTGCTGCTTTTTGCTCACTTTCTGTTCTGGTTTATGTAATTCTGAAGTCAGTTTTTCACCCTTTTTATTTTTTTCTTTGTTACTCAGGCAGAACTGATTTCTGCTGCATTGTTAATCTGGAAGATACAATATGGGTGTGGGAAGTCATGACCTCTTTCTCATAAGAAATCACCTGATTTCATAGGTGGTTTTACAATGTTTAGATAATTTATATGAGCTTGGGAATCGGTTTCAGCTACCCAGAGTGCTCATTATTTACAACCTGGCCTGATAGAAACTGTTTTTAGACATAAAAGTAAACTACTTTTCTTCTCCCCCTGCCCCCCCCCCCCACCAAACAATAACTCCAAATCAACTCCTAATGGCTGATGAACATGACGATGTTTTCTGCCAATAATACAGAGAGCTGCTGATATTTACAGTCCAGTATAACTAGATCCCTCACATTGAATGGTACTGAAGTGTGGTGTTTTAAAAATATTTCCTTTAAAAGCCAATTAATTTCCTCATTCTACCAAAACCTGAGATTACAACTTATCTTTCTAAAACTCACCTTTTACTCTTGCAATTTCATTCTTCTTTTTTAAGGAAAAATACAAAAAAGTAAAACTGAATAATTGTGCACTAACTGTTGAGCTTAGAATTGCAATGGTAAAGGGGGATATTTCTATCCAAACAGAATTGTTTTCTTAAAAAATGCAAACATTTATGGTCATATCAGGTTTACAAAATCATAACTTTTGGAGTTAAAATATCAGTCTTGGTACCTTCAAATGAGCAAATATGTATAAACATTCTCTCTGATAACAATGATCTTTGACTATGGTTACAGGATCAGTGTCTGTCTTTGAAACATAACTGTGTCTGCATTTGTGAAATGGCAGAAAGCCCTTCTTCTGTGACAGCATAAGATTACATTTTGATCAGTGCTAGACTGTTTTGTTGAAATCTGAAAATCTGCTCTTGTCAGAGGTCCAGCCATAACTTGTTAGGATAGGTCATGTGATGTTACTTGAAGGATATGATGAAGTCTTGTTTGGTGTACTAATAAAAAAAACAAATACTTAAGAACCATCTGTCCAGGTTTTTCATATTCCTTAACATTTGTCACTGTAGAATTTAAGTCTCTATTCTTGGCATATTTGGCAGAAATGAAATGAGATTTCAGACCTCATTCATGCCTTCAGACTTTTATACAATGGAGATGTATATCTGTCGGAGGGGTGGGGTACTCAGGATTCTGCTGCCCTCAGTTACATAAATATAGTTGTTGCAGAATGATTCTAGAATGGCTTTTCTAATCTGGCTTGTTTTTATTTTACTGAGAGGTATTAATAATGACAAGCAGCAACCATCCCAGTTCCAAAGAGCTTTCAGCCTAAACTAGAAGGGCACAAAATAGAGATGCAGTGTGCCAGAGAAGTAGAAGATTTACATTTTTTTTAAAAATGACTCACTACTTGTGGGCATCGTGGAAGAAGTGTGTCTTCAGGAGACAGGCTAGTCTCCTTCCTAGGAATAGCGTGTTTTCATAACATGATGCAGATGCATAATCTCTGCCCATGCTACAGGGAACTGGTGCTGGAGTCCTACTAGCAACGTGGATTTGTCTGCATGCAGTTTTTGTCCTTATCTGTACAAGTGTAGAATTCAACAAAATTAAAAGGATTACAATCCCCTAGTGTGGATATTTTTATGGAGGTATAAAAGTGTTTGTCAGTTTAGCTTATGCCCTGGAATAAATGATGATGTGATAATGCTTTCACATCTCCATAGTTGTCAACACTGGAGTGTTGTACCACTTAGATCAGCGTCTGCACTGATGAGATTTATCATGAAGACTGTGTAGAATAGCTCTGGCTGTATTTAATTCACTGCTGTGGTGTTGTGATTGCTATGTGAACAGTGTCTTTCACTGAAGTCACTTTTTTCCCAGGAGTCCTTCTATAAATATGAGCTAGGAGAAACTCCTCCAGAAGGACGAGGTGGTTGCTGACTCACTTCAGTTTAACAGATGAAGTGCATGCATTGTAGATGCTGTCATACAGGTCTAATATGCCTCTGCTTCATCAGTTTTGTTCTGAGCCTCACAGAAAAAAACAAAACTCAAAGATAAGAGTTCCTGAAAAAGCAACGAGGGGTCCTGTGGCACCTTATAGACTAACAGAAATGTATGAGCATAAGCTTTTGTGGGCAAAGACCCCCTTCGTCAGATGCAGTGAGTTCCTGAAGTACATTTACCAGGGTATTGTCCAATCTAGTTTAAACATGGAGTTTCTCCAGCTCCTTTTAGGGTAATGTTTTCCAGCGTACTGATATTGCTGTCAGAGCAGTCAAAGTATTTATTTTAAAGAAACCTTTTCAAGTGCTTTAGAACTAGCAAAAGTTGCGCAATAGCTACGTATATAACCATGCCATCTTATACACTGGTTTTCTTCAGATCGTATAAATGCCATCTTATTATTGGCTTCCCTCTCCTGGGCTGTTGTTTGTTACATTAGTGAGTTATTTTTTTCTTTCAAATTAGATTACGATCTTTTTGCAACAGGGATCTTATTAGGAATGTTGGATGCCCCAGAATACAAATAATGAATGTCCGGATGTTCTTCCTGCTCTTTGGTCCAAATGCTTCCTTTACAAATGGTATCTACTCATGCATGGCTTACACTTCCCTATTCCACCCTAAAGTTCCTCTTATCCACTTTGTATTCACACTTTTTAGTTATTTGTAAATAATTTTACTGTCTTTTCTGTCCATCCAGTTTTTTTTATACCAATATTATGGCAGCTAATCACTCTCAAGGAAGAATAATGACTTCCTGCCCTAAAATTGTCTCCATCTAAGTTCTAGCACTTTGGTCTTTTAAGTCTTTCCCATAATCAATTTATTGATTGGGTTTGTTGCTTTTCGCTGAACTCACTGCAGTTTCTCTAGCTTCCTGCTGATATGGTGAAGGTAATGGTCTCTGTGAAATCCTACCAGCATAGTACAGAAGATAGATGTTACTTCCTTTCTTTGTGACTGGATGCCTGTGCATGCTCATGTTTATATTTCCGTCCATTACTACTCCTGGATTTTTCAACTTTACTCCTTTCCAAATGTCTCTTTCCTAGTAAATGTGTGGAATGCATCTTTTTTCCCCCACATGGATCTATTATCTTAATTTTGTATTGCTGAATCATTTTCTGCCTCTTCAATAATTTTTTCACATCCCTTTGTATTATTTCTGTGACTTCACTAGCATTTGCACTTCCTTCCAATTTATTATCATGTGTATTTCAGGTAGGCTGGGTCTACACGGTGCGGCTTTCCCAGGAGGTCCATGCTAAGGAGCAGCCTCAAAATTGCAAATGGCCTCTCATTTACATGGTCCAGCGGTTCATTAGCATAGCTGCACAAGAGCTCAGCCTCAGCAGAGGTGGGTGCTGGCAGTAAAGAGGCTGTGTGGTTATGCCCCTGCCAGCAAAAAGCCCCTCTGTTGCCAGAACCTTATGCCTGAGACCAAGCTCTCACACGGCTATACTGATGAGCCACGGGACCATGCTAATAAGTGGCCATTTGCAATTGCGAGGCTGCTCATTAGCATGGATTTACTGAGAAAGCCGCACCGTGTAGACATAGCCATAATGTATGTTTTACTAGCTCTTCTAGCTGCCTAATAAATTGCTTCTAGATTCATATAGTGTAAAGCCTAAAGAGACCCGTAGATATTGTAAGCTAACTTTCTGTTAAGACATGGGCCATTAAATTGCACCCAGTCACCCTGTGATGAGCCAAGTAACTTATCGGGCTAAAACACACCTTCCAGAAATTAATCCTGTCTTGATCTGAAGACCTCAAGATATGGAGGGAGAATCCATGACTCCTCTGCTAGTTTATTCCAATGGTTAATCACCCTCACTGTTAAAAACAAAAAGTGTGTCTGATAGGAATAAGGGGATTTTGACGTTTGCAGAGTCCTTTTGAAAAGGACCCCGTGTAGACGAGCCGTGGGTGATCAAAACATGGCACTTTCGAAGTGCCATAGCCAGCAGCATGCTAATGAGGAGCTGAATATTCATTTTAGTGCCTCATTAGTATTCTCCAATTTGGCCATTATCATAGCCCTTGCTGAGTCTCCAGGCTAAACTGAGCAGTTCTCCTGGTATGGCCTCATACAGGTGTGTCATTGAATTTTATCTCTCTTGCCAGATAATGATTGTTGTTTGATTTCTGTCACACCCTGCCTGTACATTGGTTACCATCATTGCCGTTGTCTCTGTGGAGCTAACATCTAGCTGAATTGCCAACTTACAATATACATAAACTTAATTCTCATAAGTGTATATGCATTAATGATATACATATGCAGTAAACCCCCTGAAACGCGTGAGTTCACGTTGCGCTTAACTAGTGTTAACGTGAGTTAAGTGCAATTCAAAGCCACTCTGTGGCTGTCTGCCCACCCAGTTCCCCCAGCTGGGGGAAACTGGGTGGCAACTGCAGCAGCATGGCTTCTCGCAGGCTTTCCCCAGATGGGAGAAGCCATGCCACCACAGCTGTCTGCCCAGTGTGGCTTCTTCCCAGCTGGGGGAGGCTGGACAGGCAGCTGTGCCTGACTCCCTGCTGCTGACAGGAGCTAGGAAACTGACCAGCACTGGTGCTGGTCAGTTTTCTCCATGCAAACAGAGAGGAGCTGGGAGCCAGGCTGCCCCCAAGTCCCCAGCTGCCTTCCATTCCTGGAGCCAGGAAACTGACCAGGGCTGGTGCCCTCCTCAGTTTCTGGCTCCACTGTGTTGTGTGGGGAATTTAACTTATGTGGGGATTGTGAGAATGCAACCCTGCATAAGTCAGGGTTTGCTGTGTGGATAGAGGATTGACTTTCAGCAGATCACAACCTTTCCCCAATACCTTACAAAGCACGTTACATATGTAAGATCACAATTACATAAAAATGAGGATTATGTTGGATGGGCGCAGGGCAGTTTTTGTCACTCCTCTTCTCCACTTCTCATCTGGACTGTGGCAGGAACTCTCAGATTACACCACGCATTTATGGACTACCATTCTCCACTGGGGACAGTCTTGGGCAAGGTTCTCTTAGGTGTCAGCGCTGATGCTGCACTTCTTTATGTATGCTTTCAGCATGTTCTTATCTTGCTTCTGCTGACCCACAATTCTTCTCTGTCCTTCCTCCAACTCAGAAAACAATCTGTTTTGGGAGGCACTGATCAGACTTCTGAACCATGTGACCCGTCCAATGAAGTTGTTGATGAATGATAATGACATCAATGCTGGTCATGTTTGACTCTTCCAGGATGCTAGTGTTGGTGCGCCCATCCTCCCAAGAGATATTTAGGATTTTCCTGAGGCAGTGTTAATGATGTTGTTCAGGTGGCTTCAAATGATGCTCGTATGTTGTCCAGTTTTCACATGGATACAGTAGCCTTGAAACTGCATGTTATGCAAGAAACTTCTGTGTATAGCATCACAGTGGACTACAATGGGGATACGAAGGTTGGTATGACACAGAGGATGGAATGTAAGTGAAAACAAAGTCAGAGGAAGAGGGATGGTGAAGGTCTTTGAATGCCAGCATGTCGTGGATAGCCATGGAAGGTTTTATAGAAAGTGTGACATGAGCACATTAATACATAAGTAAAGTGACTTTGGATGAACAGGAATGGGGCAAGCCTGGTACCCAGAAGGTGAGAGGGGAAATGAGGTGGCAATAAAAATAGTGGGAAGTGATCGGTCTTTTGATGAGCAATTTGAATCAGGAATGAAATCAAGAAGAGTTGTGGACTTGTTAAATTCTGCCCAAGTGACAGCATAGCGTAAATGTATGGCTTCAGGTGAGCACCAAATGTCATGCACTGTTTGCCCTGAATGAATAACCTGTAGCTGTGGATAAGAACGAAATCCTCAACCCAGTTTCTTCAATGAACTGTAGCGGGTATGCCATGTTCTCTTTCCTGCATGAAGCTGGAAGGAATTTCCTGTGCCTGAAGTGTAAATTTATATGGCTGTTCTGGAGCAGGAGAGTTTTGGATTGGAGGGGCAAATTGAAGTGCTATTAAGAATCAGAGAAGCTGAAGAGTTTGCGGAATAAATGGTTTCAGGTGAGAAGCACAACTACATAGTCACCACAGCTCCAGCAGTCACAGATAGGGGAGGGGCACTTGTCCTGCAACAGGGCAGTTCTGGACTATGCTGGGTGGGGGGCCAGGGTAGGGGCGCCTGTCCCTTGGCAGCAGCTCTGAGCCCCTGCATGGAACTTGTTGGGCAGCTGCACAGCCACGCAACTTAAAGGGCACTTAGTGAATAATGATAGGAACAGGTCACCAAATCAGAGTGATCTAGATTGCTGGATAAACTGAATGAAGGCAAACACTATGGCCCTGGCTACGCTGCCCCTCCCTTTTGGAAGGGGCATACAAAATATGGCCAATTGGAAATGCAAATGAAGCATGGATTTAAATATCTAATGCCTCAGCTGCATACTCATGCAGGATCTTGTGTGTGTGTATGTATATATAAAGATGGAGATACATACATACAAAAAGATGGAGATACACATCTCATACAGCAGGAAGAGACCTTGGGAGGTCATGGAGTCCAGTCTTCTGCCATTTTGGCAAGGCCAAGCACATCCCTGACAGTTTTTTTTTAAATCTATTTGCCCCACACCCCTAAAGGTGGATTCTTCACGGATTGAACTAATAACCCTGGGTTTAGCAGGCTAATGCTCAAACCACCGAGCTAACCCTCTCTCTTGATTCTGGAATAGCTGATTTTGAAAGCCAAAAGGAAACCCCGGTTTCCAAAGCACCCTTTTTCCTTATTTTTTTATGTTAACGTAGCTTTGTGGGGCTGCCTGTGGTGTTGCTCCCAGCCCCTTACGCCAGCCCTACATTTGCGACCCCCCTCCCCAGTGTGTCCAATGATCCCTGAGTTAAGAAGTATTGATTTATATGAGGTACTCTCAGCAAGACCTCCAAGTTCCCTAGGGACATGTGTGGATACCCTTAATTGAGAACCACAGCCTTAGCGATGGATTCACAGAGCTCAGTTTATTTAGCCCAACAAAGAGAAGGTTAAGGGGAGGTGTGATTACAGTCTGCCTGCCTGCATAGGGAGCATATATCTGGCCATGGACTCTTCAGTGTATCAGAGAATGGCATAATACAGTGCAATGACTGGAAATTGAATCTAGACAAATTTAGGAGTGTAAATTAAAGTGTACATTTGAAGAGTAATTTACCAAGGGTTGTGGTGGATTCTCTTTTACTGACCTTTTTTAAATTAAGATTGAATGTCTTTCTAAAAGACCCGTGGCAGGTTCAAGTGAAGCATACTGCATGCCTATAGGCCTCTTTTAATTTATGATCATTCTTGGGGTTGTGGAACAGGAACTGGATCCTGAAATGAATGCGTCCTTTGGGTAACACTTGAAGAAAGGTAGGTATTATTTAGGTATATGATCAGAGCACTTATAGGCCTTCATCAGGATGTTTTTGTGCTATGTATTTTAGGGTCTAAATCATTGTGTTTAAATGTCTTTATCTTGTTAGTGTTCATATGAACTCTCTAGGAATCAGTGTTGTGCCCTGCTTGGATCATGCAGAACCATGCATTGGAATGTCCATCACTTAAGTTCACTAAAATAAACCACAATCCTTTGTTTCTTTACCACGTGCTTTGTGGCATATCAGTCTTGTGGGTTTCCTTCTTGGTCTGGAAGTACAGATTGAACCTGTCTAGTATGGCACCTTTGTGACCTGACTGGTGCCAAGTGAGAGAATTTGCTGGACTATAGGGTGTCAGTATTGTCTAGCATTATCAGCACTTCCACTGATTACTGGTGTCTTAAGATGATATTTAGGGGTAAATTACAGCTGAATTACATCACAGAACGCTGAGAACCAGGACTGGTGGCTGTAAACAAACTTTATGGAACCATGGGAAACTTGGCCACGACAAGGTAAGTGGTCATCTGGCTAATTTAAAATCATGCCTGATTATGGATATGGCCAGACAAGAAAGTGCTGGACTAGAAAAGTTCAATCTGTAGTCGCTTTGAATGAATGCACTTGTGTCCCTGGTATAGTGCTGTGAATTGTTCCATGCCGGGTGGGGGTGGGCGGGTGGGTGTGTGTGTGTGTGTACAATTACAGAATTGGTATCCAAAGGGAATTTGGCAGATGGATTTCGGTCATCTTTGAAAACTTTAAACGTGGAAGAAACTACAGATGCTGTTGCTTGCTGAAGGAGAAAGCTAGCACACCCTCAAAGTAACTGTAATAGTAAAAAACAAGACAAAGGATCTTTAAAAAGTGAAAAACGCTTGCTGGATTTAGTTTGGCTTCTGAAAACACAAATTAACTTGCACTTTCATCTGCTAACCTGCTTGACCTAATTTTTAAAAAGTGTGTTGTATAGAGAGCAAGAACAAAACAAACTCACCCCTGAGCTGCATTCCCTTCCCTCCCAAAAGGAGCCAACCCTAAACAAAATTTGAAAGGGCAGAAATAATATCTCCTACGAAGAAGATCATTATGTTTGTCTAGTTTGAAATGACTAAACAAGTCCATAAACATAAGCAGAATCATTTCAGTAATGGCTCGTGTGCACTTGATAATCTTTAGACTGTTAGGCCTCATTTCTGTGAGCTGCTTTGTACACAGCCCTTTTGAAATCTGTGAAGCTGTGTGTACACATAGGGATTCAGCCACATGGAATAGATGTCAGTTTCATGGACTGTGTTGCTTCCTGTCTAGTTGCACATCTCCTTTTTGAGTCTGACTCTTGATACAATTGCCCAAATTCAGACTTGTTATGCTGAGGTGCACTTGAAGTCAAAGGAGGGGTGCTTGCTTACAGCAAGTCTGAACTGGGTTTATTGTCTCAGAAAAATTGCTAGATAACTGAATCCAGATTGGCTTGAGTATGAATGCTGTCACTGGGATCTAAAGATGGCTGAAGGATCATAAATGATCATGGTAAATTAGTGTATTGAATGAATTGGAGGGGGAGGAGAGTCCTTGGGAGGTTGCTGCAAGTGATGAGTGTGGTGCCTGCTTTTATTTCACATCTTTAATCTGAAAGAGGTGATAAAAAAACATGTTAATTACATTGGCAGATAATACTAAATTGCAAAGAATTTCAAACAGCAGTGAGGGAGAAGAATAATACAGAAGGGACAAAGACTAGAAACATAAACAGGAAATAATGAAATGCAGGTCCGCATGTCCCAGTTCAAGTGGTTATAATTTGAGAGAGAGCTTTTTTTTTTTAATCTGATGCCAGTAATTTACTTGGCACTGTGCACAAAAATAGAAAGAGCCCCCTGGTCTGAAGAGCGTAATAATCCAAAATGCAGATGCTAATGGTACTTACTTGAAAAGCATTAATCAGGAATCATAGCACATAGTAAATTAGATACGAGATTGCAGTAGATAAGGGCCTTTTTTGATTTTGGGGCAGTATATAACAGCTGCAAAAATACCCAGCTCTTTTCACCAGTAACTTTAAAAGCACATACAAAAAGCATGGTTTACATAGAGGGAGACTGAGGCTCAGACATTTGCCCACCATGGTCACTCAGCAGTCCAGTGGCAGAGTCAGGAATAGATCCCAGGTATCCTGCATCTCAGGCTAGTACCCATGCTGTGAATGGGGATAACCCAATGTATTTCTAGTACAGTGAAGTAGCATGTTGGAGCACGAAGGTGGCGGTTCTCAGCATCAGTTGCAGAGTTGTCTGCTGAAGCTGTTATACCAGTCTTGTACATTTGTACTAATTACGTCCAGCTAGCTCTGCCTCTCAATGGTTTGCAGGGTTTAGATGTTCAGTGTTTTCCCACTCCTGGGCTCAGTTGAAAAGAATTGTTCTGCTGAACAACCTTGTGTAGGAGGATTCCTATGGGGCTGTAGTGTGAAATTGATGGCAGCCTAGTTGGTTTCACTCTTCCGCACCTAGTTCTTTGAGCATAGACAGTGAAACAGACTATACTCCTATCAGATGCACTCTATCTGCCTAGGGGCTGAGGGTGAAGTTAGCTTTATGGCTGTCAGTTTGATTCTCGTGTTGCTTATGCTATTGTGTGCAGGAGCAGCAGTGCCAACCTGGAGGAAAAGAGGAGGTGGAGGAGAGGGGAAATTTCAAGAACAGGTGGGATAAAGTTTGTGTGTGTCTAGGTGGAGGGAATAGGGAGGTATCCAGAGAAAAGAAATCATCCATTTATTTTAAAATGGAGATTACATTTGAGTTTTTCATCTACTAATCTTAATACAAATTATACTCAAGTAACCAAAGAAAGTCAGCCTCAGGCTATGTCTATGCTTACCTGGAAGATTGACGGTTGCTACTCAATTTCTGGTACTCCAGTTGCATACCAAAATTGATTTTGCAGCTGTTGACTTCCTTGCCTGTCTTCACGGCAGCAGGTTGACAGGAGTGCACCTCCCGTTGACTTTCCTTAATCCTCGCAGCTTGCAAGGAGTTCTGGGGTCGATGTTGACCCCGGAACATGCTGTTTTGCACATGCGCAAGATTGAATGTAAGCATTTGATCTTCTGTGGCCAGTGTAGCTGTAGCCTCCAAGGGGTAGCTGGGTTGGTCTGAGCTTCACAAATAACAAGCAGTCATGTAGCACCTTGGAAACGGTGATGTCGTGGGGGATGCGTGTGTGAGCGACAGGTTGAGCAGCTCACACATGCTGTGGATGACCCCCTGCTGGCTGTAACCTAAGATGTCAGGTAACACCTCTGCCGCTGAACAAAGAGTGGGGAGGAGCCCAGCGGGTTTTGAATGAGAGGCAAGTAGTTAGTTGCAGGAGTTGGAAGGCAGTTAGCCTGGTCTGGAGGAGAGGAACAAAGCGGGGAGCAAGGCCCTGGCTTGGAGGGCTCCCCTCAGGGCTCCCCTCTCCAAGATGGATTGGAATGACTGTTTCTGGATGCTGTACTGACACCTCTGTACTACGCTGAGTCTCTGACAAATAAACTGCCTTTTCTACCTGCTGAGTGAGAGTCACTACAGGCTGCAGATGGGGTGCAGTGCTTGAGGACCCCTGAACCCCATCATAGAAACTAACAAATGTATTAGTTCATAAGCTTTGATGCCTAAGATCCTCATTTATTAGGTCATTAACTTTTGTGGGTAAGACCCACTTCAGGTGTCTGAGGTAGACAAATTCTATCTGGATTCTATTTGTGTACACTAATTATCTGAAGAAGTGGGTCTTACCTATGAAAGCTCACGACCTAATGCATTTCTTAGTCTCTAAAGAAATTCAATTAATTTATCCTCTTTAAAGTTTTCAATTCACCTATTCTTTGAAAAAGTTTACACGAAGACACTCCCTCAGAGGTCCACAGCCAAGTACCTGTTAAAAGGGACAGCAATGAGATAGAAATTTAGCTGAAGCTTTAAGTAAAGCACTTCAAAAACAATGAAAAAATGCTACATATAAAACTGCAAAAGTATACTCAAACTTGCACTCATAATTGAATCAGCCACATTTTAATTTTTAAGGATACAGTACACACGATGGCAGGAATGGATGAGTGAGGTTTTGTGACCACCGACATGCAGGAGTCAGACATAATGGTTCCTTCTGACCGTAAAGTCTATATGCATGAATTCAGTCAATAGAATAATTGTCAAAAAGTGTAAGCACTGTTACAGTACAACGTAGCATCCTTGCCAGTCATGTTACAAATACGGGTGACAGTGCTAATTTACCTTGCCTGAGAAATAGGAACTTTGCAGTAAGGAACAGTCCAGCACTGCTAGGAATAGGCTAGGTTTAAAACTGGCTTTACCATCCCTGTTCTCGGTTATTTGCACTGTGACTATCAGAAATCAGTTAAGAGCAGCAATAAGGAATGGTCTAGCTGGGGTTTTTCCATGTCCAGTGTCCAAGTCAGTCTTCTGGGGGACTGGTAAACAAGGCTGCTGCTGAGGAACATGGAACTGTGACTGAGTAAATTGTCTTGTGATATTAACTATGAAAGTAGCAACATGTGAATATCATCATCCCTCCCTTTTTATGAAGAGAACTAGTAAATGTGTTTGAAAAGCCACTACTGTATTCAGTTAGATTTTAAAATACAGGGGTTCCCCATTATAAGTCACCTCATAAGTCATCAATTAAGGAAATTAAATTCACTACGCATTGCATAGATCTACACTTAAGTTGTTTTGCAAAGGACCACAATCCTTTGCATCATCCTTCTTGCTGTCTGTAAATTTTGAAGTGAACGTGTTGAGTGCACATACTTTATCTTAATATATTTGTGTAATCCTTTAACCATGACTGGGAAATCAATTGTTGGTGCAAAGTTAAGTGCTATTTGCAAGAGGAAAGGAGCAAAATCTAACATTCAAAATTCTTCTTGTAGACAGTGCTGCTGCACAGGACTTAGATTATGAATTGTTATGCCCCAACATTAAATTAGAGTTTTTACCACCATGCAGTACATCACTGATCCAACTAATGGATCAAGGTGCGATTGCTAACTTGAAAACCTGTTATCTACATAGGACATTCAGAAGACTCATCAAGAATACAGATGGCAAAGGAAAACCAACCATGCAGGAATTTTAGAAAACTTTTAACATTATGGATGCAGTGATGCACACTGGCACAGCATGGGATGAAGTAAGTGTTCGATGCATGAACAGTGTGTGTGTGTGGGAAAAATATCCTGAAGTAGTGAATGACTTTGTTGATTTTGATGAGACCGCAGTTCTAAAGGAGCTGGTAACGCTAGCAAAAATGGTGATTGACAACGTCAACAAATAGGATTTGACTGAATTGCTTGCTTCTCGTTCAGACCCTCTAAGTAAGGAAGACCTGGAAGAGCTAAATAAGCAAACATCTGAAGCAGAAAGCCAGAATGAAGATGAAGAAAAAATAACGAAAAAGGAAGATAAAAGACTTACAGTGAAGTCTTCTTGCCACATTTTTAACCTTGCTGATGAAATCATTGACCCAATCAAAACTCATGATCATCTGACTGATCACTCTTCCAAGATTGCACATCTCTTAAATGTCAACTCGTCATGCTGTTGAGAGATTTTGGATGCAAAAATTTGTGGTGGCAAGCAGACAACACTAGAATCTTCCTTTAGGAAAGTGAAGAAACCCGAAAAAGTCATGGAAGAAGCTGGACCTTCAGGCCTTCAAGACATGGAAGAAGCAGGACCAACAGTTGTTGCACAGCCTTTTGGTGTTGAGGATGAAGAAACTGACATCTTGGACAGTGAAGACATGGTGGTGAATGGCTCCCCTGTCCCCTCTCCCTTCCCCTCCGCCTGACTCTCACCAAGCAGGGGGTACTGTTTCAGTATCTCTACTTCCACCATGAAACACATCAAATCCATACTTGTTTCTTCTGCTTGTTTTTATGGGTTATAGGTACACTATATATACACGTATGTGAACTGCATGTGTTGGGGATGTATCTCAAGCTAATTATGTTATTCCTAATGGGTATTAATTCCCCTTTGTAACTCATTCCGCTATAAGTTGCGTTGTTTAGGAATGTAACCTGAATTTATAATGGATAATGGTTTCCTTATTTGCAATCTTTTGTGTGAATTTAGTGGTAGTGAAAGGTGCCAGTCTGACAGCCCTGATGACTAAAATCCTTTTATCTACAGGACAAGAATAGCAGAGGCAGAAAAAATAAAAGCATCCACACCCTGCAGACTTAGAACACCTCTAGGCATCAGAGAGTAGCCACTGGTCTATGTGGAGATTCAGCCACAGGGGCATTTGGTGACATTTGTGTCAATTTTCTGTGATCTGGGCTAAGATCTATCGATTCGTGTAAAAACTTCATGCATTACTAATTTGAGCTTGGTTTCATTTGGCAACCTAAAGAAAACAGCTCTGCCCCCTTACTGGTTTTCTGAGCCATTTTGGCAATGTGTAGACTAGAGGGATTTGTTGACGAAGCCCGTGGAGCATCCATAATCCCAAGGGCATTCTGTCAACAGTAAGTCGACAGAATGCAGCAGTTTTTTCGACAGCCGTATCCTGCTCACCATGAGGAAGAATGTTTTGTCAACAGATCTGTGTTGACAGTGGCACTGGTCTGGACATTCTGGGGCGCCTTCTGTCAACAACAAAGGCTTTCGTGACACCCCCCACAACCCTGTCTGCTGTGCTTCTGGGTGGCCCTTTTGCCGGTAGAGCGGCTGGGCAGTTTGGGTGCTGGGTCAGCAGTGCACATCACTCTTTCGATCTGCTCTGCGATCTGGACGCGATCTGTCAACAGAAGTTTTGTTGCAAGATATCTTCCGACAAAAACTTCTACTGACAAATTCCTCTTATCTAGACATAGCTTTAGTTACCATTAATGTTACAGTGTAACATTAATACTTAGTCCTGCCATCAGTTTAGGAGACTAGACTGGATGACTTTTCAAGGTCCCTTCTAGTTCTGAGTCTGATTTATTTTATTTTTTTTCTCAAAACCCCTTTGAGGTTGTGTAGTTTGTCCATCTTTCCTAGTCCTTAAATGTTGATTGCCGAGATATTTGTGTGAATGAATGTTTTCTCCTCTAATCATTGTTGCAATTAATCAGTCTTGTCATACTTCATTGTGATCACTAGTAGAATTCATTATTGTGAAATTAAATGCCAGATCTTTAGATGATTATTTCAGGGGTTAAATTGGGCAGTGGGAGCATGTTAATGTTGTAAAGGGAAGACATGCTTAGCTCAAAATCTTGGCATTTGGCAATGACTTGGAAGACTTCTGGGAAGGGACATGTCAGTTTTACTAAAATATTAAAAGACAGGCAGGATTAAATGTGAGATGACGATTCAGGAAAGGAAGGGATGTAGTGAAAAGGCAATGTATTCTCCTTCCAGTGTTGTTTTGTAGGTAATAGCTAAGGCTTGGAGAAGAAGACAGATGTTCAGCAGGTGGACCATGCAGGGCTCTTACAAGCACAGTGGTCAAAGCTGAGCATTACAAAATTACCTGTATAAGGGTTTGTCAAGTTAGTGTGTATGGTGGTAGTGGATGATAATTTTTTGTAACAAAGTTGTCTCCAGAGTTAGTTTCTGTAACCCTGTAGTCTTACTGCTGTTATACTTGTCCTTCTTATTTGACACTCACTTGTTATATCTCATTTTAAACAAACTATAGGCTCTTTGCGTCGGGGGTGGTATTGTTGCACATCAGCATACTCTCTAACGCAATAGGGTCTGATTCTGATTAGGGCTTTCAGATAATAGCCCAGTTCAATAGCAAGTGAAGAAAATGGTGTGCTTGAGGCTCTGTGGAAATCAAGTTCAGATCCATGGATATGCAGTTATTTCTCCATTTAAATTGTTTGAATATAGTGTTCAGTGGGGTTGAAGAAGTGTGTCTCCAAATGTGTTGCACAAATGTCAGCACAGGCATAATTTCACATTGCACTTTAAGCTCTTTGCTAATCCTGATGATGCATCAGAAAGAATAGAATTCAGTTCTCTGTTCTGTAGCTGTAGTGATCTGGCAGTAAATGGAATGGTGAAATGCAGTGAATGTATTTTAATAGGACATGACTGAATGTTCACAGGGGCAAGTGGTATAGAGAAGGTACTATGTTTATGTAATTTCTTCTCAGAGGCTCGCAAATTAGTGTTGCATTAATGTTGTATCTTAATATAAATGCAAGGTTATTTGGTGCCTACTTAATGACAGTCAGGGGGAGAGAGTCTATACCAGCTGCATAGACTTCTAGCCAGCATATAGGGATTATTGCAAAGAAAAAGAAGTGTATTTCTTAGAATATTGGTTTAATCCAGTGTTGCCACTCCTGTGATCCATTTAGCTCAGTATCCCGTCATCTGACAGTGGCTGGTGCCAGATGCTTTGGAAAGAATGACCAAAACAGGCAATTTATTGAGTAATCCATCTCCTGTTGTCCAGTCCCCGCTTCTGGCTGTCAGAGGTTTCAGTTTCTCATAACTATAGTTTATAGGGTGTCAAATTGGCTGCCAACTTGAATACTTATAGGTTACTTTGATATGATTGTTAATTATCCTACAAAGTTGTTTAGCATTCCTAATTATCAGGGGACTTCTGAGGTTTGAGTTAGCATTGGGCGGTGACCAGGAGAGCTAATCTTTTCCTTTCTGTCCAAATACTCTACCTTGCCACTGGTTTTTGATTCTGAGCTGGATGCTTCCATTGACGACAAGAATATCTGGAGTTGTATTACAACAAGAAGTCCTGTGGCACCTTATAAACTAATTGATATTTTGGAGCATAAGCTTTCGTGGGCAAAGACCCATTTAATGCCAATAATTTTTGCTGGAATATAAAATCTCCTGCTTCAGTTCTTAAATGATTCTCTATCCGGGTTTAACCTGAGACCTTCCCTAAAGACAGATTATCTCACATCTGCCTGCTGTATGCTTTCTTGCACACTCCTCTGCAGCATCTTGTAGGTACTATCAAAAGACCAGATGCTGGACTAGATGCAATATGGACCTCATCCATTATGGTTAATTCTTGGGAGTTGTGGGTTATTTCTGTTCATGCTTTAAAGTTTCTTTCCAGAAAGAGCTGTGTGTGCTTGTAGGGGTGTGTGAGAGTGCGAGAGTTTGTGATTTGTGGCTAGGCTTTGTTGTTTCCAGTGGTTAGATGTCACCATTGTATCTTGTGTATAGATATTAACAGTGTTGGTAATTTTTTGTAGTGTTGGAGGATTTGCTGCTAATACCATGGACACTACAGATGTCGACACCTGCTTATTATTGTTTTTCAGGGGTATGCTTTACACATGAAATTTCAGCAACTTTGTTTTTTCTCACAAGTCCTCCCCCCGCCCCATGTTTTCAAGCTTCTGAAGTGCAGCCGGAAGGCTGTTTTAGACAGACTTTCTGTCGCTCTTTTAATGAGCTCTTGGCACACTTTTTGAATCTCCTTAACGTGACTTGTATTTTTAGAGCTGCTTATGCTTGGAACAAATGCAGCACTACAATGATCATTTCTCTGCTGAATGTGCCTCAGAGCCTGACCTGTCTGACAATACCGACGCTCTGAAAGCCTTGTGCGTAGCTAACTCCTCACAAATTTATCTAGGGATAGGTAAAAACAAGAAGTCCTGTGGCACCTTATAGACTAACAGATATTTTGGAGCATAAGCTTTTGTGGGCAAAGACCTGCTTCGTCAGATGCAATGTACTGGAAATACCATCTGACAAAGCGAGTCTTTGCCCATGAAAGTTTATACTCCAAACTTCCTGTTAGTGTATAAGGTGCCACAGGACTTCTCGTTGTTTTTGTGGGTACAGACTAAAATGGCTACCCCTCTGATATTGATAGGCAGTGATAGGTGCAGGGAAGTATGTACAGGTTATATGTCGTGTAGGATAATGACTTACAATGCTTCACAGACACAAAATGCTTTGGGGACATTATTCTGAGACTTGTATTATCTGTGAAGTGGGTTTAAAAAAAAACGAACAAGGTGGGTCTCAAGTCCATGGAGGGGACTGGGATTAAAACTTGAAGGTTAAGATTTCTTTGATTTTTGCACTGTTGCTAGTGTGACTACCCTCAGCATAGGCTGGAGAGGGCACTCGTTCTTTCTCTGTGAAGTGGTGTAGGTGCCACTACGTGGGACAGTGAACTGCACCCCTTGGGGTGTGGATTACACTAGCAATGGTGTAAGTGCAAGTGTGGACATCTTAACCATTGCGTTTTATATCTCAGGCTATGCTTGTGCTTCCCCCATTGCTAGCTCTAGCAGAGCTGCACTGTTCTTGGACCAATGATAACATGTAGCTGTCTGCAGAGAGTTGGATTCTACAGCTGTTAATATACATTGAACCTCTCTAGTCTGGCACTCTCAGGACCTGACTAGTGCTAAACCAGAGAATTTGCCTAACCACAGGAGGTCAATATTGTCCAGCAGCATTGCCAACACTTCCACTGCTCACTGGGCTCTTAGAAGACATTTAAGGTAAATTAGAGCTAAATAACAGAACTGAATACTGAGAACCAGGACTGGTGGCTGTAAACAAAGTACTTGGCCATGCCCATAAGTGTACATTCAGCTAACTAGAATCATGCCCGATGATGGATATTGCTGGATAGGGATATTCTGGATTAGAGAAAATGAACCTGTAGCATGTTTATCATGGGATTTTTCTCACTGGGCTCAGCTGAGACTATATTCTACTTTTGCACTATTAATTTGCATTTCTAAGACATGGTTTTAGAAAGTAGGTTAATGTTGCTTTATAAATGGGGAAACTGAGGCATGCAGACACTTATCTGCGGTTTTGCAGCAAATTAGTAGTAGTGAGGAACAGCTTTCCACACTGATGGTGCTCATTCCCTTTGTCTGACCTCTAGGTATGCTTACTTTGTTTCTGGTTCCCATTTAAAAACACAGAGATGTAGCTGTATCTGCAAATTTGTACCAATTTAAGGTGTATGAGTTTTAAAATCAATTTAGTTTAACTGCTGCTCATCCCTGCGTGGGCAGTGCATCTTTATTTTGGTTTAAACCAAGTTATATTGATTTAGTTTAATTCAGTTGATTCTTCATTAGGCTAATCTGCATAAACCATGTTTAAACCAATTAAAGGGTACACAATTTAAGGATATCCAATTGGGGGTCTTTGATGGTTTAAATAGATAACATTTAAAAGTTCTTAACTTAAACTGGTGCAAATTCGTGGGTAGATGAGGTCTGCTTTCAGCTTCACTACATATTCTAAATGTTTAAGACCTTTGTGTTGATAGAAAGCCTTGGTGCTGGCTGGAAATGGTGGAGAGACAGAAATGTAACCTTGTAAGAAACAGTTGACTGTCCTGTTGTACTTGGGAACCCTATTTTTACACATCCTGTGTTTTTGATTGGAGACGTGTACTGCTGTTTTTTTCCTTGCATGCTTCCATACAGGAAAAAAGATAGGACTTTATTTTTTCCTCTCAAGGCAAAATTCTAAGCTTCTGTTGAATGACATGCTTAATTTTACACCTCAGCCTCCTTCATCTCCTATGTTGTTTGCATTTAGCCTTTCAAGCTACATGTGGTGTGGAGGAGGGTGATGTGGAAAAGATGATTCTAAATCACTGGGTGAGCTGTTTTATGCTCAGGCACTGTCAGTTTACTGTGAATGATGGGCAAAAATGTATGGCCTTAGATATGTTTAGTGTGGAATGTTGGGAAAGTAAAAAGTTCCCGGAGACTGGATGGAAATCTCTCTCTCTTAGATGATACGCGGTAACATAAGAGGGGATGGGATGTTTGAGTACCACTGAAGAAAAGCCATATATGTCACCACATGTTGGAATTGGTAATTGTTCTCTAACATGGTTTTCAAGAATAATTCGCGCCACAGCAGGAGTTACTGTGTATAATTCTATGGCTTGTATTATACCAGGAGGGCAGAGAAGATGATTAGGTAAAACTTGCTAACAGGGTGTTTGAGGACTGAGAGGTTATGGAATCTCCGTCATTGGAGATATTTAAGAGCAGGTTAGATAAACATCTGTCAGTGATGATCTAAATATTGCCTTGTCCAGCCGTGGGGGCAGAGGATTGGACTCGATGACCTCTCAAGGGCCCTTTCAGTTCTAGTATACTGTGATTCAGTGATCCAAGATCTCCTCACTCCCTGCATATCAATTAGTCTCTGATTATTTTTCTAGCAAACTGGCAATAAATTTCTGTCAAACGTTTAAATTTAATTTAAATTTCAAACTATTGAATATGGATTTCACTGAAAGAATGAGAAGCAACTAAAGACCTAAGTCTGAAAGATTTCAGTATCTGAAGGAAGCGATCACAAGACCACAGCTGAACATAGCCCATGATATCACAACATGAAAAAAATTCTCACTGACCAACTGGGTTCAATCTCTATAGAAATCTGCGTCCTGTCCATATATATAGGTAATGTAAAATCCCGAGTGGCTCACTTGGAAAAATAAGCTACAAAAAATTGCAATTGAATCTAGTGAAATTAAAGAAGAAACTGGCTCCTTAAAGCTTAGAAAAGATGAACTGCAAGAAAACCAGGATGACTTAAAAAACAGATCTCAAAGAAACAGCCTTTGTTTCTTGGACACTGTTAAGGGTTTAGGGGAAAGCTGATACCTTTCTCTTTAGAAGCTGCTCCCTGACATACTTATAGTGGTCCCTCAGCTGCCCCATTAGATATTGAAAGGGCTCCTTGAATGCCTGGTGCTAGAAGGCAGAAGTCTGAGAAGCCCAAACCCATCATCTTCAAGCTGCTGAAGTTCAGTGATAAAGTAATGTTAATGAATACTGCCAGAAGAGCAGAAATCTTTACGTGCAGAGGCCACAGAATCTCTTTTTTTCCTGTCTTTTCAGTTGAGCTTAACAAAAAGAGGGGCTTCATTCAGTGGCATGAAGCAAAATCTGATGGGGACTGATGTCGGGTACAGAATCAAGTGCCCTTCTACCTTTTGCACAGATTTAGCAGGTTCCACGAGATTTTGAAAAACCCCCTCTGAAACTTGACTGATGTTTCAAAGGCTGCGACCAGATTTGACCAAAAAGGACAGAATGGTTTGCTTGTTGTGAAAGGCATATCTCAACAAATCTAAAAATCAGTTTATTTTCCTATGTATCATTGTAGAGTTCATAATATTCACTTCCAGCTCTTAGCAGATATCCAGCTAGGTCAGGGGTGGGCAATAATTTTTGATGGGGGGATTACAACAAGTTTTTGGTAAGTGGTCAAAGACCACATTTTTCCTTGGAGGGGGTGCAGAGTCTGGGATGGAGGCTGGTGCAGAAGGGAGCTTGGAGTGGGGAACTGGGGTGTAGGAGTGAGTGAGGGGTCTGAGAGGGTGTTGGGGTGAAGTAGGGGGTTGTGACCTGGGGCAGTGGATTGCAGTGCAGGGTCCAGGAGGGGGTATTGGTGCTGGGGAGGATTCTGGCCATGTGGGAAGGGTGAAGAGGTGGGGAGGAGGGGGTTTCATGGTCTGGGAGGGAGTTGTGAGCTGGGGTGGCAGGGGAGGAAGGTGCAGAGAGTTTGGGTTATGACCCTGAGGCAAGGGATTGGGGTGCAGGGGCTGGGAGGGGGATGAGTGAAGAAGAGGATTCTGGCCTGGGGAAGGGCTGTAGGAGGGGGTGCAGGATCTGCAAGGGTGTTAGGGTCCCAAGGAGTGCCAGAGCCAGGGTCTGGCCAGGAGGCGTTTACCTAAGCAGTTCCTGGCCAGCAGCGCTCAGGCAAAGCTTCCAGGGTTACTAGCAGCCCTGGACCGCTCCATGTTGCTTTCTGTGCTGTGTGGGAGTCTTCGTGTGCTGCCCCTGCCCCAGCAAAATATCTCAGCTCCTATTGACTGGAAACTGGCCAGTGGGAGCTGAAGATTGTGCTGGGGATGGGGATAGCACGTGAAGCCTCTCCCCATCCCCCACAGTGCAGAGAGCAGCTCGCTGCTTTGAGCAGCACTGCTTGGTGGGCAGGGATGGGTTGTAATAAAAGGCTTGGCGGGCTGGATTTGGCCTGCCCGCGAGCTAGGCTTGTTTCTTTTGTTATTGCTGAGTTCCACAGGAGATCTGTAACATCTGTAGTACTGCAATGCACAAGTAACAGTTTAATGTTCAGCTGGGGTTTATTGCACCGTCTACTGACTTTACTTGCACTGCTTCACTACTCAGCCTGGGGTGGATTGTTATATTGAGCACAAGTGCCTTGGAACAGTTAGTCCTCCTGAGATGTAAACTAGATTATAACCTGAACCTTAAATAGCTACTGGCAATTCATTTTGTACAGTGCGTTTAACATACCATGAAAATAATTTTTATGTTGCATTTTTTAATAATTCAGGTTTGATTTACCAAATCATTTTAAAATTTATATTTGGTGAGTTTGTCTGTATATGCATATTCATATGTGCTTATATGTATAAATAAAAACTTTGTTAGGTAGGACTATTTTATGTGTGTTTTAGAATACCCAATGGCATTTACTTGGTAATACTTGTATTTAGAGAGAGAGAGCTTTAGACAAGTGTTAGGGGGAGCTGATGAAACTGAAACCATCTGGAATCAGAACATGCCCGTGCTTTCTTGTTTTAAGCCTGTTAATTTTTTTTTCTATTACAAATATACTTTGGAAGACACATGGGCTGTGTCTACACGGGCACAAATCTTTAGCATTAGGACGCTTCCGGCCATGGCTCTTCGAAATCCCCTTATCCTGTCCTAATGCTAATGAGGCGCTGAATATTCAATTCAGCACCTCATTAGTAATCTTCGAAATATGGCTATTTTGAAGATTTGTGCCTGTGTAGACACAGCCATGCTGTTTAACTATAGATCTTTTTGTGTACTTGGCCATCCTTAGAGGCTCAATTGAAGACACACATTCATTAAAAAGTAACCAGCATATAATATATTGAATCATAGAAATTTAGGGTTGAAGAGGCATCAGGAGTTCATCTAGTCTAATTCCCTGCTCAAAGGAGGACCAATTATATAAATACAGACCATATCCTAAAGAAGTGGTTTAACAGTATCAAAGGGGAAGTATGTATATATGTCATAAGGGTTAGAGATCTTTAAATAGCTTTATTCCAGGAAGCTCCTCTAGGAAAAATAGTTGCTGATAGAATGAAGATGACAGGGGAAGGTTGTGAGTATCCTTCATCACTGAATTCTGAGAGTGAAAACACAGCCATATTAATTCATAAAAGTATAATGTTTCATTTTATACCAGGGGTGCACAAATAGGGGGGGCGTGTCCCTTTTGGGGGCATGAAATTTCATAAGGGGATAGTGCAGTGCCATTCCCCACCCCCAATGGCCTCTGCTGGCTCCCCCTTGCTCCCTCCAAGTAAGATGGGGTGGGGTGGGGTGGGGGTTTGGTATCTGCAAAATGCAGGGATGAAAAGGGGGGCCAGACATGAAAAGTTTGCTCTCTCCAGTGTATACAATCTTGATCTGAGTATGTAGGAAGATAAGTTTTTCCTGAAGGTTGTTTCAACTCAAAGTTAAATCTAGGAGCCACTTACGACCCAAGCAGAGGTAATTCTGAATTTTTCAAAGACATTGTGGACATTCCAGTAGTACTGGGAGGCAATTTGAATATAATGTTAGCTAGACATCTGGACAGATCCAGTCACATGAGATGTGGTTCTCAATGTATTGTAGGGAATCATTGTTAATGACTGACTTGGTTTAAAAGGTATATGAAGACTGAAACACCCCAAAAAGTGTGATTACAGATAGTTCTCTAGCGTATATACGTCTTACCCCAGATTGACTTTTTCTTGTCTTCATACATCCAGCATACTTAGAAGCAGTTATTGATAATATATTAATTTCAGATCATGCTCTATTTCTACATACCACAGATGTTGATTAAAATCTTCTAGGCGGAAGGTTTTGCTACTAAAAGATAAAGGCTTTGTTCCACAGTTAAGTCATTGTACCATAATACAAGAAAAAAATTATATTATCTCAGATACCATCTTTTGGGAAGCTCAGAAAGTTATTGTAAAAGGTGAATACCATAAAGCATCTCATTCCCCCCACCCCCCCAAAAAAGGGGGACACAAGTTATTTAGACTCTTTGTACAAGAAGAGTTGAAGAGAACGAGTGACGCAAATAACAAACCTCTTTCAGTCTTTAATCAACTGCATATATAATAAATGCTTATCCAGCCAAGTCAAATTTTGTACTTAACTGGGTCAAATGAAGATACTATGAATGGGGTGATAAAGCAGGTCAATTACCAGAAGTCTTAAAATGAGAGTAGCCAACAACAATGTTCCTTATTACAAGAAAAAGGGAGTGCCAATCTTGAACCAATAGATATAATCAATTTAATTCTGTGAAACTTTGTATAAATTAGGCAACTAGTTGGACTCTAATAAATTTGATCATTTTGTTGAAAGACCAGCCTTTTAATATTTTCACTTCAGGATGTTTGTTTATGGACGAAGCTAACACAAGAGGTTGAACAGGCTATAAAAGTGAGTTTTAGCAAGACCCTTGGGATGGATGGCTTTGTCAGATTTCTTCAAAAGATTTTTTTGTAATCAGCTACCTTTTATATTTTCAAAGATCTCCTGTGAAACATTCAAAAAAGAGACAATGGCTTGTGGCATGAGAACTACTTTCGTTACTTTTAGTATTAAGGAACAATGATGACTGCAACTGTAGTGACTTTCTGCTCCATATCTCTGCTAAAATTCTTGTGATCTATATTCAGTGATGTGACTGAACACCATTATCCCATCAATTACACAGAGACAAGGTTGTTTAGAGTGTGTAGGGAATATGGATGCACTGGGGCTTATTTTGGTAGGGGAGGGAGGCACAGGTGAATGTGGTTGGGGCTTAGCAGGGGGATCTGGGTGTATATGGTTTAGGGCTGGGTCCGGGTGCTGAGACAGGAAGGGGTTTGATGGGGTGGAGTGTTCTGGTTTAGGTGTAAGGAACTTGGAGTAGTTCAGGTGCATTAGGGTGGAGGTTTGAGTGTGGGAGACTGAGTGAGGAGTGGTGTGGGTACAGGGGTGTGTGTGTGTGTGGGGGGAGCGGGTCTGGATGCAAAGGGGAGGGGATCAACAGGAGGTTGTGAGTGCAGAGGTTAAGGTTTGATGAGGAAGGATTTGGGTGTGGAGGTGTTCTGGGTATGATGAGGTAAGGCCCAGTTGGAGGGCTTAGATATGGGCATTCTGGATGCATGGTGATTGTGCAGTTGCGGAGGATTGGGTCTGACCTGGCACTGGCTGGGGCATCCCCCGTCGTCTTTCTGCCCTGCCTTTCTCCGGCTTCATAGAAAATGGAGTAACAAAAATTAAACATATAATACAATATGGTAGACTGGCCTTCTTCAATTACATGTGTAAAAAATATCAGCTTCTGATGTCTCACATTTTTTCTCAGTGGTTGTTCTCAAGGATTTGTGCAAATATAGAAGATAATTGGTCTGCCTCAGCCGTCTCTCTTCTAGAAGAGGTTAAGAAAGAAGGAAACAAGTCACTTTGTAGGAATTATTTATCAGTGTCTTAATACTTTGCAACCCTCTCAATCTCACTCTTGAAAAACTAGAAAAAGAACTTAGCTTTACTATCACCATGGAAACCTGGGGGGGAATCTAACTTAATTTGAAAGAGAGTACATGTCTTTTATCCTTGTGATTCTTCTGGCATTAAACTGACATTACTGGACTCCAGAACATTTGAGACTAGGTTGGCATCACACAGTGAATGCTGGAGGTGCAAAAAGCAATGTGCCAACCTTTCGTACATCCTCCATACCTCTCCTAAAATGCATGCATTTTTGACAACATATTCAGCGTTCTCTCAAAAACTGTGTGTTGCTGTGTTTCCTTGTCCAAACTTGTGTATTCTAGGGGTGCTGGATGAGTTGATAGTACCAATTAACATTAATAAATAGATTGAAGTAACTATTTTTAAGAGATGTGGCAGTTTGCTGCAAAACCTTTTTGAAAAAAGTGTATTAAATAAAGTTTAGGTATCTTAGAAGTAAATTGCATTAAATGCAAAAGTTTTCTGTTATTGTAATCTGGTATTGTGTGCAACTTTGCTGACGGTGAGAACAGAATCAGGTCAGTATCACCTGGACCCTAGTGCTGTCTGCTTAAGAACAGTGTGTTAGCTGGCTTCATCTGAAAGAGACTCTGGATTTAATGACCTCAGCTGATGGGGAAAACTGGTTGATGGTTGATCAAGGCAAAAAAACAAAGCAAAAAAAAAAGATATTTTTGGGTGCTCCTGCCTTTTATTTTAAAAACTGAAGAAATGTAAATAAACCCTTTTCAGTTCACCTTCAGTGTCAGAAGTGTTGAGTACATCTCACTGCCACCAGCAGTGTAAGGCAGTTTATAAGTGACATCTGAGATCTAGGCTTCACACTTTCTTGGCTTTTTACCTCTGATCTTTGCGGTGCTGACAAGTGTAATCAGTGTTAATTCTTATTCTGTTTGCACATAGCCTTCATGATGTGTTTGCTTGCCCTCCTTGTTAGCCTTTAGGTTGATCTTTACGCACTTTCTTCTGTAAGGGGATATTGGATGAGTTTCTTTCTTTTTTCTGTGCTTTTCTCGGAGGATTGTGCATCTTAGGGCACATTTTAAATACTTCTGATTGCTCTAACAGTTTCCAAGTGAGGATTTACACTGGCACCAATTTTTCACACACTTATACCACGTGGTAGATATGGGAGAGGCTGCCTTGCTGATTGACTTTAGTACAGAGCTGCAGTTTTAGTTTCCTTTCTTTCCTCCTGTGCTTTTTGGGCAGCTTGGATTGATTTAGTGATCTGGTGTAAGAAAATAAGCTGGTCTTTTAAATTCTCATTGAGTCTTGGATTATTAGTCCTTTTGCAATAAGGAAGGATGTAATGTGTTTGCAACTTCAGCTGTTTTTTATCTCACGGAGTTCTGATAGACTCCTGTTTGCTCAAGGCTTGGAAGGGGCCTGGAAAAAAGAACCTGTTTAACAGGTGAATCTGCAGTCTATCTCTGCGTACAAAAGACGTGCATGAATTACCAGCTTTCCAACCTGGCACCTACGCTGACCTCTTGATTTGCAACAACAAAATAAATGGTCTTCTGTCACAAATTACTCATGCCCTATTAAAGGATAGCGAGTCAGGATTTTTCAGCATCTTTGACGTGAGATGATTCTGGACTGACCAACTAAAATTAGGAACAAGGGTGTTAGATTGTTGAGGTAGCTTATGACCTGGAAAGGGAAGCTAAACTTATGATGCTTTCACTAACCTGTCAAGGTCTTATACATAAGGAAGGCATTAGACTTTCACAAAGTAATTCCTGCATCCCGTGTATGACTTCTGGTTAAGAAAGAGCCTTACTTTTTAAAATCAGACTGCAGATCTTTCTAAAAGACTTGGCGTGATGCAAAATCCACTACATCCCTGGTTAAGTTATTACAGTGGTTAATTACCCTCACTGATTAAAAAAAAAAAAGTATCTGATTTGTAGCCTGAAATTTGTCTAGCTTTCAACTTTCATCTCCTTGTCTGTTAGTCCTTTCATCTCCTTTAATCTTCTCCCTACATACAGGAGCCCGTAGACCATGATCCTGTCCTCTCTTTTAAAGAAAATTGGTTAATCATAGGCTTCTGCTGTCAGGCAGCTTATCCAGACCTCAAATTTCAGCACTGTATTCCTGTAGCTCTTTTCTGAACTCTTTTAACAGCAGTGGAGGTTACTCCGCTCTTGATGTTCATTCATTTACTGTCTGTCATCATCCTTTTTGAAGTGTTGACACCAGAACGAGATTCAGTATTCTAGTGGATGGCTGCACTAATATCATATGTAATGGTTATAACATGTCTTTACTACTTAGTATTCTCCAGTTTATACACCCTCAAATAGCTTTTGCTCTTACATGTCACTTTGTTCTGCGATTCTGCAAACATATGCCTGCCATTCAACACAATGTGAGCGAAGCTGTTCATGTATGTCACTTTTTTGAAGACTGATGTATTAGGCCCTGATTCTGAAAGTTGCTACGTGAAGAGGTGAAGCCGTGAAACTTGATTGCAGCTTCTGTCTGATTCCACAGTTGTAGCTCAGACAAAACGTGCGCCAGTGTCAAAAGGGGGTTTTGTGGACAGGAAGATTACAGGGCCTCATTCTGAGTTGTAATCCATGTTAAAAATGTCTGTCAGATAGGGTAGACAGGCCCATCATTCCCTGTGGCAAAGGCTATCTTTGGTTCAATAGCTTATCTGTTATGATTCTAAAATTTTTTGATTTTTTTTTTTTTCCCCCCAAATACAGTCCCAAATCTTCTACATGACCTACGTTTGTGGTTCCTAGAAATAACCTTGCAGTCAATTGTATTATAGTATGCGCTGTTCAAATGAATCCAGTTTATCCTATGATCCAGGACACTTGGTAGTGATAACTCTTCTTTGTTATTTATCACTTTGTCATTTTTTGTGTCTGTCACCATCTTTTTCCTATCTCTTGGGAACTGGATTGAGACCATTAAACTCATCTTCATTTGTAACCTTGACTTAACCCTTGTTTAATTATATGGGGTTTAATTAAAAATGTGATTCCTGGGGAAGAAAATCCAGAACAGTACTAAGTGACAAACTTAAAAGCAAAATGCAAGGGCAGTGGGTTTGTTTTTCACTCTATCCAGATGCATCAGAGCAAAAACAACGAGCAAAAGTTAGCATGGTGATTTGCGTGGTTCTTGGCTACCTGGCGTGGGTAGGAAGTGACCATATTTCAGAATAAATCTTACATGAGGTTAAAAAACAAACTCAGCCCTGTTTTTTTTCTTCCTTTGTGAACTATTGAGGCAAGATTTCCCTCCTGACTGTTTATTTAGAGGAGCTCTGAGTACAGTTACGTTGTTCCTCAGGAGTATTTATTATGGCTACATTCCGTGTAGGGCATCTAATGAGTGTTTGGGGTAGTAATTCTCTCCATAGACTAGGATGCAAATGAGGCACTAATTCATTTATATGTACCCCTGGGAACTTGCATAACTAGAGGACAAATAGGGTTTTAGAAATGAGAGTAGGGTTTATAAAGCATTTTTAGTAAACTTTCCTCCTTAATCGGTCCTGAAAATTTAGTCCGTCCTTTGCCAATCTGAATAGAAGGTTTTGCGTGAGAAAGGACTGAAATATTAATCCTTAAGTGTAACAATGGAGCACAGAAATAAGCTCAAGGCATCCCGTATGCTGAATTAAGAATGTTCACATCACCTGGTACCCTGGCTATACATCATAAAATGTCCTCTGTCCCCCTAACTAATGCTAATTCACCAGCAGTTGTAAGATATTACTTTCTGTCCTAAATGGTGGTTCTACCTACAGATTGGTACATATCAGTGTTGAGACAGCTGAAGGGAGCATTGTAATTGACTAGTCTGACTTCCTGTATAAATAACACAGGCCGTAAGACTATTCTTGATTCCTATATAAATGTAAGGTCAGTTACTATAAATACTGCTTACAATCTCAATGTTTGCATAGAAATAAGTGGTGTCTTTAAGATACTAATTTTTTTCATGAAGAACAAAAACAATCCTGGTGACGTCTGATTGATAAAAGTGCAAAATATGTTTATTTTCTTTAAACCTTTGACAATTCCATTCCAACACATTGTCCAAAGAAGTGAGTTGATGCTTCCTTCCAAAGTTACTGGCAATTTATTGGCATCAATGGCTAATGAACTAGCCTTGCGTTATTTCAGAACCTGGGTTCAATTGCTAGTTTTGATCATGTGTCAATGAACTATAAACTGTTGTGTTCATCAGGTAAGAATGCAATTATAATTAAGCAAATTTATTTTCCTACACATTCCCTATAAAATACATTATATACAGGCTGTCCACTTTGGAGGTTTTACATCATTTGGTGTCAGCAAAGCCTTATATATTGTGCATTTTGTTGCATTTTGAGAATTCAGCAATAGTTTTGGTGCCCTCAGGTGTCAAAATTCAGCATTGTTGCTTGAAATTGAGGATTTTATTAGGACAGGAGTTGGCAACCAAACGATCAAGGAGAGCCTTTTTTTTTTTTTTTTCCAAATTTGGTTTGGAAAAAAAACCCCTCAGTAATTCAAGAGACACAATGCATATGAGTACGAGATGGTTCTTAACAAATAACGTCAAGCCATAGGTTCTGTAACCCCTATTTTAAGAACTGCGCACACATACACCTTTCACAATGCACTGCACATCTTACGAGGGGAGTTCACCAATGCTCTGTGATCACATACTGCTACTTAGATAAGTGTTGTTCATTGCTGGGCTTTTAGATGTTCGCCAAAATATGGAAAATAAGCAGGAGTGTTTTTTGTTTTTTTTTTAAACTTTGCAATTGTCATGTTGGGAGCCCCAAAGAGTCCTTAAAGAGCTGCATGTAGTTCCAGAGCCACAGGTGACAGACCCCTGTGCTAGGAGTAATGGGGGTACAATTCAGCAGAAGAAAAATCATTCTCAAAAAATTTCTAATGGTGAAATAAGTCTGCCTGCCTACTCATAACAGGACTGGACAAAACACAGGTCAGGAACAATTTTGTACTGGCTAGCAGAGTGAACCATCTAATAGATTTTGTTCCATTTCTAACTTATCTGATAGACCACTTGAAATGGTTCTATCCATCACAGCCAGACATCATCCCTCCCAAACAAGCCTCTGAGCCTGAAAGGTTTGTAGTAAATTGCCTAAAATGGTGTTGGGAGTTGACCAGCTACCACGATGTTAAATGGAGAATAAGAACTGGAGAGGGCAGGGAACAGCCTTTGATTCCTGGAGTTGTGACCCTTTGGCTTCACCCTGAATACACTTGTACTACAAAGCCCTTCAGAGCCTGCACTTAGGCCCCTTCATGAAGAGAGAGAGTATATGTGTGCTGGGTGGTGAGGGGAAGGCCTCTGTGTTTGCTACTGACTTAATAAAACCACAGGAAAATATTGTGTGGCTGCTTCTAATAAAGAAATAAAGTAAAGTTCTTTATAATACAAAGCCATTGTTTCAGGCTTATGTTCTATCATTTACATTCACTTTTGGCATCACTTTATTTTTAGCAGTGGGATTACATATATTTAAGTCATTGCTTAACTTTATATCTTCATTAAAATAAATAGACTGAGAATCTCATTAGGCAAGTTTTATAATTCTTTTTGCATTCTCATGGCTCTTCTTTGAACCCTTGCTGACTTAATCAGCATCCTTTTTGACTTGTGGATACAAGAATTGAACATACTGTTTCAGCATGCATCTTTTTTCTTGTTCATCTTGGATTTGTTATTGCACTGCCAATGGGAATTATAGATCAGTTGCCTCATGTCCTTATTTCTCCTCTCAGGCCTTGGTGGTCCTACTGGATTACATCTGCCATGAAGCTGCACAGATAGGAACTCCCATGATGCGTTGCATGTCTGTCAAAAAGGAAGACTGGTGCATCATGTGTGAAGTAGTCTGACCAGAGCACCTGGGCTGTGAAGGAGAATGGTAACAGGAGCAGCCTGAACTATAAGGCCCATGATGCACTGTGGCAATATTCCTGAATTACAAAATTGAAGCTTTCATTTTTTTTCGCTGAAAAGTTGAAATTTTCTGCAGGAAAACCATGTTTTTGGCAAGCTCTATGGTCAAGTTAAAAACCAGTAACTAAGTACTGACTTGACCAATTGAAAATGTTAGATGCACTGCTTTGGGTATAGTCTAGAACATGTTAACTAATTAAAATGCTCTAATTCCTAGTTTAACAAGGTCTGTATTATCTAGGACTTCTTTGAGGTTAGATGATGCTTAAATGCTGGTGACTTGTCCACACTGGTGCACCCACATGTGGGAAACTTGAAACTCAGATTCAAAGAGTTTGTCTACTCTGCATTGTTGACTTGAGATATAACTGGAATTTTGCTCCAAGATGACTTTTGCCCTCACACACACACATCTTAAATTCAAACTAGCTGGCTTGCAGGGGTGCAGCAACCAAGGTTGCAGCTCATCACTTAATCCAGTTGCTCTGTGTAGTTTAAATGGCTTCCCTCACCTGTAAGGCTGCCACTTCTCTCAGCCTAGGCTAGTCTGAGTAGATTAATTTTTGTAATAATTATCTTCTTTCTGACCTGGATTTCTGAACAGAAATCTTTTACTTTGCTGCCATCTGGTGACTGTATAGTGTACTAGCTATCCTGATGCTTTAGCTTTGCTAGGTTGCTGTATTGTTTGGTTGTAAATAGATCGTCATGAAAAGCATGTTGCAGTTCTATAAAGACTACAGTGTTTTGTTCCTCCACACTGTTTTACTGATTACTCCCCCATTTAGCAATAAACATTTTGAACATTTTGATCACCTACAATTTAAACTTAGCCAGTCTTTTAAAAAGTCTGTGACAAGCCCAGAAAAAAACTGCAACAAAAGCGCAAATACTACAGAATCTTTGTTGGAGAATCCAAAAGGGCTAAACCTTAATTCTCATTCAAAAACAAGGTAATACTTTGCATCTCTGTAACACTTTTCAATCAGATATCTCAAAGCGCATTACAACAGTTCAGGAGTTAATTCTTTTACACCAAACAAGTGTGGCTTACTGGGGACTCTGGGCAATACAGATTAAAAAAATCCTTTATTTTGCAAATTAGAGAAATGAGGGACAACTATCATAACTTGTCCAAGGTTACAAAGAAGGAAGTCAGTTGCACAAATGCGCATCGAATCCAGGTCTCTTAACTTCTTAGTGTTATGCTTAATTGCTTCTCTGCTTTTCCTTCCTGGTGAAAGCTGAGCATTCCATTTCTTTTGTGGGTAAAGGAAGAGTAGTTTATATATTATTTACAAAAACATTGGTTTTTTTATATCTGATTTAGAAGTTCTGTGCTTAATATGACAAATTTGTCTCTGGAATCAGTTTAATGAGGTTACTGAAGTTTTACTTCAGGAATGAACTTAGTCCAGTGTCTTAAAATCACTACATTTCAGTTTGAATGATTGGGTAAATGCTCTCCGTCACTGAGAGGCTGATCAGATATTTCTAAAGCACAAGAAAGCTATTCTATTTGATTCTTTTCTGGAAGGAAATATTATTTTAATAAGAATCACTTAACCCTGTAAAAGTTCAAATTTAGCTCTCTTCAGTAATATGCTTTAATAATCAAAGCATACCTATATGTTAAAGCAATAGCCCAGTACCTGTTATATAGCCACACACAGGGCTCATTTCAAATAAGAGCACACTTGATTTTAAAAGCACTCTAAAAATTTGTTTGTCATCTTATTGCTTTTGATTTAATTTTCATGCATGTACATCTCCACCCTTCCCACCAAAAATGCATTCAAATGGGAAGAGTCTAAGATTTGAAACAAGAAGTTTTGTTTCTAAATTTCTCTTGGTTACCACGCTTGTTAATTGTCCCTGTTTGGCATGTGAAAAAAGCTCAGACACACGGCCTCTTCTCCCTCGTCACTTTCCCACACAACTGAGGTTATCTGTTTTTTTTTTTTTTCTCTATCTCTTGCCCTCCTGCTCCTTGACTGGGATTACCTGTGAGTGTCTTGCTTCTCTCCCTCTTCATCCCCAGTATCACACCATAGAGTGATACAAAGCTGAAACAGATGCTACTGATGCCACCAGGAAGGGTCGGTTATAGAGCAACTGACATTTTTTTTTTTTTGGGCCACTTGTGCATTTGCTGTTATCCTAGGTTGACCAGTGGTGGATTTCCAGCTTCTGGTAGTTCTCTGACCTGTATTGTCAACATGCTAAAGTGGTTAAAATCACTGTTGCTGGAGTAAAATATTTACCTGCACCACTTTCACCAGTCTGATCCCTGTAGTGTCAGAGATAGCATCATCTACTGGATTCAATTACATGGTTCGGAACCAGAAATTGTTAAGGTCGAACTCTAGCTTAGTCTATTTTGTAAAACCCTATGAAGATGTAATGTATATAAGAACTAAGTATGAGTATTAGCTCTCAAATTCTGCTCCACTTATTAAATGGTAATCATTTGGTTGTGAATATTGACCTTGTTAAAGTATTTTCAGTTTTTTTTAAAGTTTCATGTATTCTTTTGGCTTCTGTCAGTGGGGAAACCTATATAGCTTGAACATTGGATAAAGATGCAGGAATATCACACGTCCTATGCCCATCTTTGTAATTTGAAGTAGTTTCATGTAAGGAGGCGTATAACAAATCTCTTATGACGCTGTTCTGATTGAGTAATTAGAGAGATTAAAAAGTTTATGGAGCAGATGTGAGTAAATGCCTTAGAGCTATTTCAGATTTACCAGGCCAATCAGTATCTAGCATGCTGAGGCAGCACAGGCTGTTAAGGTCCTCTGATGACAGGTATGGTGATATGCAAATCCTAAGTAATGAATCTACAACTGTCTGAGCTGGCTTAATTCTCATGGAAAGAATTTACAGAAGTCTTCAGTCTGGGGTGCTTCTGAGCTTTGGTTTACCCTGGTAACCTTGAATGTGCCTTTTAGAGGAGCCAAAATTAGTGAAAGCTTGCACTTAACAGCCTCTACCCATTTTACAAATGGGTACAGTGATGGTTAGGACTTTCCAAAGTCAGAAAGACAGACTGTTTTAGTGACACACGTGAATATAATTGAGTGGCACCTGGTGCACCATTTGGAAACCACACTACCAGTCTCTGTGAATGCAGATGTGCTTTTAATTAGAGCAAAATTTCTCCATACATACATTAATCGGTTCTGAGCTACAAACAAGGTTGTGCTTTGTTTCTCTAGAAAATGGACCTCTCCCACTGAATTGCAACACATTCACCTGATTCCTTCCCCGCCCCTCTCTGAGCATCACTACCTTTGCACCTGGAATTGCTCAACAAGCCCCTATCCATCCAGGTCCCTCTGGCTCCTGATTGCCTTCTGAGCCACATAGAACCTTTTCAGCTCATACTTGGATCCCCCCACACTATGCCCCTCCCTTCACACTTGAATCCTGCTGAGCTGAGACTAAATGCCATACCTGGTGTACCTAGCACCGAGGGGCGGAATCCCCTGTGTAAGAGCTGAATGGAGCTTCGCAGCTGAGTCCATGTCTTGGGAGGGATGAGGGAGTTGTGGAGTGATCTTCCATCTCTGTGCAGCCAGTAGAGTATGCTCCCCACTACCATACTGGAGCCTGCATATTTATTTATTGACAAAACAGTAAACTTCTTTGAATTTTAAAATACCGTGTGCAGATTCCTCCGTGCCCCTCCCCCCCCCCGACAAAATTCCCTGATGAGGAAGTTACACATTCCTGTCCTGCTTTTCACTGCAGTGTAGCTTTTGTGAAATTGTTATGGTGGTAATTTATTAAGAGAGAAGGTGTTACAATTTTTCCAGGTTGCTTTGGGTAACTTCTGTTCAGGTTTCTATCTTCTGAGCCAACTTTTCCTCTTTGTGATTCTGTGGTTGGCTTAAGCATTTATGAACTTCACTGTAGTTGGAGTACAAGTACCTGTCTTCAGCTGCTCTGTGCTTGAAGCTCAACTTGGGTCCTTCAAGGTTGTCAGTCTGGCCTCAGTTTAGTCACCTTGATGTTGAAAGCAAGTGACATGTTGCTTGGCACAATCTCTCTTGAGAAGCTTAAAGTAGATGCAATTCATGATTCACAACACTAGGTGGCAGCATCACTGACAAGTGTGCTTGATTTGAAGAGTGGTATGAACTTTTTTATGTCGGGTTCCACTTTTCAACCCTGCGGTTAGCAGGGCTCTCCAACCTGTGTAATGTAATGCAAACCATCAGAAATTTTGGTCATGTTCATATGAAAAAAAACCCCCTCCTTTTAGCATGTGTAAGAAAATAAGTCTGTAGAATGTAAAACCTTTATTATTTGGCATATAAATGTAAATATACAGACATTTCAACATTTTTAATGAGATGGATGAGCCTGAGGCCCAGCAGCCAATCACACTGCACCTCTCTCCCCCTTATGAAATTTCATGCCTGCCCCCGAGAGGGCCTGCCGCCCACTTTGTGCACCCCAATCTAGTTTATTGTGATTCAGGAGCCACCGGATTTTGGCACTTGGTTTTATTGAGTTACCTCCCTGTCAACATGTGTCCACTTCTCCCACTAGCGTTTTCATTCTCTTCCATGCTGCCTCCTTCTTATGAAAAACCACCCTAATTTAGTAGAAAAAACCACAACCTTCTTCAGATCTCTCTCTAGGACTTGCCTCTGCTCTGATGGCTGCCAGAAGCTGCCAACTACCCAGAGCTGGGAAGAGGGCCAGCAATGTTTATTTAATGGACAAAAACCAAAACCCAATGCACTTTCAGCTGCAGAATGTCAAGTCATGCACATAGCCAACCCACAGTACAGGTTGAACCTCTCTAGCCCAGGATGCTCTGTCAGTATCTGTAATCCGGCGTGATTTTAGTTAGCGGGGTGACTACTTACGGGTGTGGCCAAGGTTTCCATGGTACCATACAGTTTGTTTACAGCCACCGGTCCTGGCTCTGTGTTTTTTATGCTGTTGTTTTAGCTCTAATTTACCCCAAATGTCGTCTTTGAGCCCAATAAGCAGTGAAAGTGTTGGTAATGCTGCTAGACAATATTGACCTCTGGTGTGGCAAATTCTCCCAGATTGGTGGCTGTAAACAAACTTTGTGGGACCACGGGAAACTTGGCCACATCCATCATAAGTGGTTGTCTGGCTAACTAACATCATGCCTGAGTACAGATGTTGCCAGAGTAGAGGGGTTCAGTCTGTAGTGTGAAAGCATCTTTGGATCCAGGTAGTTGTTGAGGAAGGAGACATTAGAGACTCTCTCTTGTTATGTTTATACAAAGCCTACTATAATTCCCCTGTTCTGTGATTGGGGCCACTAGGTGGTACTACATTACAAAGAATAAATAACATGCTGCTAAAGTACGAACTGCAAAGGTTAATACAATTTTTAAAAATTAGGCAAAAGTAAATGTCAAAGGCAAAGGTGTTTTGTTTGTTATGAATGTGCATCCTGGAAGCAAACTGGATCCAGTCCATCAATATGTGCTTTGCAGGTATTAAAATAATTTATAGAGTAGAAATAAGAAAGCGTTCATTGGCAGCTGTGTGTTTAATTGTAGCTTTTTGCTTAAAGGAAATCAGCATTGTATTTTTTTACTTTTTACTACTTCCCAGTCATTTGTAACTGTCTATGTTGGTGGTGTCTCTGTAAATCAGAACTGCCACTGCAGATTTCTCCAATAATTTGGTCCAGAAGATGAGGCATGAAGCTGTTGCAACTTTCGGGGGGTGTGTGTGTGTGTGAGAGAGAGAGAGAGAGAGAGTAGAATTTACAGTTTGTTACTTGATTAGTCTATACATTCACATTGGAGCTGCCTTATGTACATTGTCAGATTATCAGAATAGTAGCTTCCTTTTTTGAATCCTTTAATTGGAATGAAATTGTTTGTGGTATTCTATCTTGCTGTGTAAAGATGTCGTCTTGGCAGTCACTCAATAATGAGAAGGATGTCTTCATGTTACCCTCCTATTTGTGAGACCATTAATGGCTGATCATCCCGATTCTGGAGCCTCAGGCCTTATCACAGAAGGGGCAGGTGTTGGTAGCTGTTGAAGAGGCGTGGGTCTCTTTTCTTCTCTAACTCTCCTCATCTGCACTGTAGCAAGACCTCTAAAATTGAGCCACCCCCTCACAGATTACCGTTCTCCACGAGGGACAGTCTTGGTCAAGGTTCTCCCAAGTGTTAACACTGATGCAGCACTTTTTCAGGTGTGCTTTCCGCGTGTCCTTATATTGCTTTGTCTGGCCCCCAATTCTTCTCTGTCTTTCCTCCAACTCAGAAAACAATCTGTTTTGGGAGGTGCTGGTCAGACATCCGAACCATGTGACCAGTCCACAAAGTTGTTGATGAATGATAATGGCTTCAATGCTAGTCGTGTTGGACTATTCCAGGATGTTAGTGTTTGTGCGCCTATCCTCCCAAGAGATCTAGGGTTCCTGTGAGGCAGTGTTGATGATATGGTTCAAGTGCCTTCAAATGACACTTTTATGTTGTCCAAATTTCACATGCATACAGTAGCATTGGAGCAGCCACTGTGTGGTATATGAGGAGATTTGTCTTGGGATGTATGTCCTGGTTCTCAAAGACCCTTTGTCTCAGGCGCATGAAAGCAGAGCTTTCATGGCTCAGACTATGCTGTATTTCTGCATCGATGTTGACTTTAGCGGAAAGATGACTTCCAAGGTATGGGAAATGTTCCACGTTTTCCCCCAGTTCTCTATTAACTTCAAGAGAAGGTACACATGAGAATCTTGGCCTCACATTGAACGTCCAAAAGACCCAGGTGCTCCCCTAGCCCTCTACAATGGGACAATTTCATGTGCCTCTTGTCACCCTTCTTGAAGACTGATTTTTCAGCGTGTCTCAGAAATCTTGCAGCATCTGCTCCCTATCTCAGATTATAAGAATCAGGAGGTGGAGCTGTATGTGGAGCCCTGGCTTGCCTTCTTTGAAGGCTTTGGTGGGGGGATTTCATCTAGTCCAGTTGCCTTGTTGCATTTCATTGCTTTGATGACAGCTTGGGCCTCGTTCAGGGTAGTAAGTATTGCAAGATCATCCTTACACAGTTGCTGAGGGATGTGGTCAAGGGATTCTAGGACCACATTGGAGGGGAGGTTCAAGAGCACATTGTAGTGCTCCCCCCAGTGAGAAGCAATGCCTTCGTTGTCTTTCAAGAGTTGGGTATCATCCTTTGATGTCAGTGGATTAAGTCTCTGGTTTCTTGGTCCATAAACAGCTTTGGTAGAAGTCTCTTGTATCATTGATGTCTGCAAGATGCTGGAGTTCTCATGCCTTCTCAGTCCACCTCTGGTTTTTTTGGAGTCCTTTTTTTTACATTGAACTTCTGCCTTGGTTTTGGCATGGACTTCTTTGTTCATTGTACAGTTGATGTCACTTGGCCAGGCCCTAAAGGTTTCCTTTTTGCCTCAATCAGGCATTCAGTTTCCACAGTGTTTTCAAACCAGTCTTGAGGCTTCCTGTACTGGTAGCCAATGATTTCTCCACAAGCTCCAATGATGGTATTTTTCAGTTGACACCAGTGTTCTTCCACATTGTCCGGGAGTACTGTCAGCAGCTTCCTTTGGAGCACTATCTGGAAATCACTTCGTCTGATGGAATCCTTCAAGTTTTGTACATTGATCTTCTGTTGGATCTATTTCCTGTGACTTCTCAATTTGGTGTCAATCCTGATCGCCATTGTGATCTCAAGGGCAGATGATGGCATAATCTATGAGGTGCCAGTGCTTTGATTGAGGATGTTGCCGTGAGGTCTTAGATTTGTTTTTCTGGTGGAAGATGGGGCGTCTGATGGAGAGCTTGTTTTTCTGCACATTTTGTAAGGAGGAGCACTCCACTGGAGTTGCTGTTGCCGATTCCTTCTTTGCCAGTATTAGTCTGCCTGAGGTCCTCATCTCTTCTGACCCTGGCATTGAAATCTCACAAGAGAATAGTTTAGTCTTCTTTGGGGATGTCTCTCAGGATTATGTCCAACTGGGTGTAGAACTTCTCCTTAATGTCATCTCCAGTGTCTGGAGTTAGTGCCTAAGCACTGATGACAGTTACCTGTTTGGTTTCGGCAAGCTTCAAGTGGAGAGTCATGAGACACTCATTGATGACAACAGGGATTTGAGAAAGGATCTTTGTAAGTTTGTTTTTGATGGCAAATTGTACTACATGATTTTGTTTTTCCTCCTTCGCGGATCCTTTCCAGAAACATGTGTACCCTCTGCTTTCTTCTCTTATGTATTCTCCTTCTGGCTTATGCATTTCTGCCAGGGTAGCTATTTTGATGTTCAATTGTTGCAGCTCATGGATGATAAATGAAGTGTTTTTCGGGTCTCTCACTGTCCGTGTTATCTCTTAGAATCTGAATATACCATGTTCCAAAGTTTACTGTTCTATTTTGACATGGTTATCCACTCCTGGGTTGAGGTGGACTATGTTGAGGGCACCTTTTCTAGTCCCCTCATCATGTGATTTGAACATAGTGTATCCTAAATAGGGCTCCTCAGTCATGGATGCAGCAGCCGGACTGTTCTACCATCTTAATCCTCAAAATGAAACTATTAATACATGCATCCATGGCCAGCATGCAGGTCCATGACTAAAAGCTTCCAGACTTCACAATCCTATCCCCATTGCCTTTCACCTGTTGCCGTAGGGCTTAAGTTTAGAAGAGCAGTATGCAGAGGAAGACACCTGTGCATGACTTCTTTTAACATGGGGGAACTGTTGCACTGCAAACACCACATGGGTTCTTGTGGGATAAAAGGCTCAGGTCCAGTGGCATGGGATCTGCAATGACTGGGAGCCTCCTGTCCGTTGCAGCCTTCCTCTGTCTTCACAGCCATTGTAGCATTACTCTGGCTATCCTCCACCTGTTCTACCGTTGAGGACTTTTAGGATTGTTCTTCATCTGGACCCTCCCCCTTGACCTTGCCACCATGGGTGACCCTGCTGGGAATATGAGACTCCCTATGGAAGCACTCCTTTTGTTCGTTGGAACACACAAGCCTACTCCCCACGACAAGGTGATAATCCGGAGAGTGAGCATAAAGATGTCCTGATGAGACTATTAACACTTTTAACATTAATTTTTACTCAGTTATTAATATGCTAAATAGAGGATGTACTTTTGCATCCTGTTTACTCCAGTTTTTTTTACATGGAGTTGAAATTGGAAGCTGTGTGAGCTTAACATTTTCAACAGTTTATAGGGCATCTAACTATGCTGAAGTGGGTTTGTGCTCCAGCATCAATTACTGGTCTCTGCTGTGAGAATAGACTGACTTTGCCAACGATGATTGCTGCAAGACGTTTTATGGTAGGTTGTAAATTCTAAGATACAGAAGGTCAGATTTTAGGATCTAAATCTCATTTGGTACTTGACTATTGAATGAAAATTATACTCCACCTTATTATATATCCCATTTTAAATAAATCAGTTAATCTGTTTTTCCTTTCCAAATCCCTGCAGGCAAGAACAGTCGTTTGTGTAGAACACACTGTATTTGTTCTCTGCTGCCCAAGAGCTAGCTGAAAGAAGTGCTACACAAGTGTTGCACAAGAACACACGTTACACTCCACCTAATGAAAAAGGGTTGAACTAATTATTGCTGAGGTTGGCAAGTGATTGATTTCTTTAGGAAATGGAGGAAAAAAAAAGGGTTGAGTGGAAGCAAAAGGGGGTAGTTTCTCCAAGGACAGGGATGAAGGTTGTCATTTTGAATTCTCTAATAATATGGAGTAAACAATTATTCATATCTATGAATTCAGTGTAATGCAACTATTTTGCCCAGCATTGCTAAATACTGCATTGTATTTGTGCACTACCGCCAACATTAGCCAAACAGAATCTCAAATGCAATTGTCTTTAGTAAAGATTCCCTCCTGGTGATAGCGTTCTCATCTTTTTTTTTGAGAGCAGGCCAAGGATTCTGGTGGCTGTGAAGTATGTTCAGTCCATGAATCCGTGGTATCTTGGGTACAGTGTCTTTCAAATATGGTTACACATTTAGTAAGGGAGAGTGAAATTAATACATACAGGCAAGTAGGGAAAATAGGTGTTAATTTGAAACTTGAAAATGAAGAGAGTGGCTTAGGGCAGTACGAGTACAGGGATCCTAGTCTTTTGAAATGCTGTCATTTTGCAAATTAATAACTTCAAGGCCAGAGGAGATATTTAGATCATCTTGCTTGACCTTCTGTGTATCCCAAAGCATGGTGTTTCACCCATCACCTCTTTAATGAGTCTACTAACTAGTTGTGTGGGGTGAGGGGAGGCTATAGTAAACCACTTGTCATCACCTATAGCCCTCAGTTTAAACCCCTCCAGTGCATCGCTGACAACCGACAACATATAATGGAACACACGATCCCTCACTTTCACAGGTCTTGAGTGACAGGCTTGTCCTTCCCCATAGACATCTACCCAACCTTAAGAAAATACCAATAGCCACACACTACACCACAGAAACACGAGCCCAGGAACCTATCCCTGAAACATACCTCGTTGCCAACTCTGTACACGTATCTGTACAAGCGACACCATCACAGGACCTATCCACATCATTAAGGGCTCATACACCTGCATATCAACTAATGTGATATGTGCCATCACATTCCAGCAATGCCACTCTGCCATGTACATTGGAGAAACTGGACAGTCTCAGCAGCAAGGATAAATGGACATAAATCCGACATCAGGAATTGGAATATACATAAACCTGTAGAACAATGCTTTAATCTCCCTGGACATTCAATAATAGGTTTAAAAGTAGCCATTTTTTCTCCAAAGGAATTTTACCACAAGATTGCAGGGGGAGACATCTGGATTGGAATTCATATGCAACTTTGACACATTTCAGCTAGGTCTTAACAGGTCTCAGCTATCTTATGCATTACAAGGGCAATTTCCCCATCTTTGATATTCACAGGAATGGGACACGTCCTTCTTAATTTGCTTCATCAACTTGTCCTACTGGTGACAGTTAACCCTTCCTCCCCGCTTTATAAACCCTGGATTCTATCTGTCTTCTCCAATCATGTGAAGAAGTGGGTCTTGCTCATGGCCTAATAAATTTGTTAGTTTCTCAGGTACTACAGGTCTGCTTGTTGTTCATGAAACTACAGACTAAGATGGCTACCTCTCTGAGTCCACTAGAATAATGAGTCTAATACAAGGGTGGGTGGTAATTTTTGATGGAGAGTCACTCCCAAGATTTTGGTAAGCGGTCAAGTGTCACACCTTTTTATGGAGGGGATGCAGGGTCTAGGATGCAGGTTAGGTGCTGAAGAGAGCTTGGGGTAAGGGACTTGGATGCAAGAGAGGGTGTGGGGTCTTGGAAGGCGTTTGGGTGAAGGAGGGGGTTTCTGACCTGGGGCAGGCAATTGGGTTGCCAAGTCTGGGAGGGGCTATGAGTACAGGAGAGTATTCAGGGTTGACAGGGGTGTAGGAGGAGTTTCAGGGTTTGGGAGGTAATTGGGATGCATGAGGGGGTAGGGTGCCATTGGCTGGCTCTGTCTGGGAGGTGCTTATCTAAGCAGCTGTCAGTCAACAGCACTCTCGGGCAGGCTGCCCTGCCTACCATCAGTCCCAGACTGCTCAGAGCATCTGACTGTTCCATGTGGTTCTCTGCTGTGCTGAGGGTTGTGGGAAGAGGGGTGTTTTCATGTATTGTCCCTGTCCAAAGCAAAATCTCTCAGCTTCCGTTATTTGGTTTCCAACTGATTTTGCTGGGCAACATGCCTCCCACCCTTGCAGTTCAAATTGCCACAGGAAGCAGCCAACTGCTTTGAGTGGTGCTGCTCTGTGCCACAAGGAATAAAGGCATGAAACAGTTCTGCTCTTAAGCTTCTTTTTGATAGGCTAAACACACTGAGCTCTTTGTCACTGGCAGGCACTTTCTCAGCTTTCAGGTATGTCATACGGGTCAGTTTTTACGTCCTCTCCAAATTTTTCAAAATCCTTTTTAAAAAGTGGATGCCAAAACTGGGTGCTAGATTCCAGCATCAGGCTTGCCAATGCCATGTACAGAAATAAAATGACCTCCTCTTCCCTGAGGAGTAAGGGCTATCTAAATTGTATTCCAATTAATTTATAATTATTTTAAACAATGCAGTTTTCATATACTAGTTTTATTAAGGGACAGAGCTATACCCACCAAAGCTGGCAAATTGATACCTTTAATACAGCACTTTCTAAGCCATTTTCTGTTCCCCTCTTGCTTTATCTTAAAGAACAGAATGTTCTGGAACACCATGGCAGGCCAAGCAGAGGTGAAGTTGAGGACATTGTGGCGTCTTTAATGCTGTGTTTTCTGGCTTTTACACATGTGACTGACCCGTATTTCAATGTGTTTTTCCAGCAATAGAACATGAGGCATGAATGTTTAAATTTCCGGCAACGGAAGTGTGACTGGGGCACATTGCTAAATCTCCTCCACTGTAAACTGGTGGCTTTGTTTACCGTTTAGTGTAAAGATGATTCATTTCAGTTTAATATTAACCAGCTTGGAGGGGCTGAAATTTATCTCACTTGGTTCTAGCTAGCATTCCTGTTCTACACATGGTGCAAATCAACTGTCCTTCCAACTTGAAAGAGTTTGAGACAGTATAGCCCACTGACGCATCGCTTTTGTTCTTGGGGAATTGTTTCCATTGTGCTCTCAAAAAGGAGGGAAATTAAAAGCTTTGCTCATGGCCAGTTCTCTTCATATTTGCCTCAGTTGGGGGGATTCTTCTTGGCTGTAGCTGCGCTGGCTGCCTGGCTTTGGGTAGCTCCCGACAGTTCCTGGCGCTTTTCAAGGCTGTATGTTAACTTTTTTCAAGCTCTCCCTCTTAGTTGCAGAGGATAAAAGGCCTGCTTCCTAATAGGAAGATTATAACCAAACTGTTCAAATGTAATTTTAACTGGGGTCATTATTCTTCACTTCCTCTTCTTTAAGACTTGTTTGGGCTTGCTGGCACAAAGCAGCTCCTCTGTTCCACCTCAGATGTGGTCGAGTGACCCCTATTTTGCATTCTTTAAATTGCATTGCTCTGGTAAATAAGCAATTGAGAGGTGCTTCAGATTTCTTAATATTAAGAGGGCTTAATCCTGCACCTTTTAAGCCAGTTGGGGAAGTCTGAGATTGACTTTATTGGAAAAAGAATTGGGTCCTAAGCTAAAATGGATTAAGCTTTTTGCTTAAAGAAAGCATATGTTCATATTTGCACTCCTAGGTCATTTAGTGTGACACTTGCGGAACTTGATTAGACTTGAGGGTTTCTTGACCCTTGGTGGCAGAGGTAGCAGGGGAGAATTCTAACCAAGCCCCTCTGGCTGTTATGCATGCCAACACCGTGGAGTATAAAAGTACAACACCTGAGGATGTTGCTGGTTTTATCTCCACAAGACCTTGGCTGCGGAGGTAGCTATACCTAGAGGAGCGATGGTCTTCGTCTTTGGTGCTGCATTCGAGACTTCTGAGCTGTAGAGCTGGGATTCATTTGGAGGAAGAATTTAGTGGTTTTTACAGCTGTTTGCATTGTAGATACCAGACTTAATGTCACTAAAGGTTATGTGGAGCTATGGAAAGAGATCTCTGTCCTGGTTGATTCCCTCCCTACAAAACATGGTCAGAGGTTAAAAAGTTAATTCACTAGAGTGAAGGCCTGGCTCTAGTACAGGACATAAATCTACTTTGACTCAGGTGAATTGTGGTCAGGGCAGTTGACCTGGGGGCATTTATAGTTCAAGCCACTTGGCTGCAGTCATCCACATTCTCTGTGGAGGTTCACAGGAAACTCCAAAGTCTTGCCTCATGCCAGAGAGGATGTGTCCATGGAAGAGGTGGTTTCTTTTGCAGTGAGCAAAGAAGACAACAGGTTGCGCTTGATTTTCTGTGCCTGATTTCCTCCTGCAAGAGAGGGAGAGGAAAAAATTCTTCTCCAGGGTATGTGTATGTCCGTCTGCTTTCACATTCATGTCAGCAAAAGAGAAGTATAACAGACTATTGAGGAATTAGACCAGTGGATTTGGTGATCTGTCTGCATCAGAGAGAGGCAGACCAATATTTCTTCTAGAACAAGTGCCATTTAGCCCAAAACAGTGTAAATGTGACTTAAGACAAGATGTTCAAAATGGGAAAACTGAGTCTGGATTTTTGTGAGAAATTTGTCAGTAGAAAGGACATAAAAACTTGTCAGAAACTGCTAGATGCCCATTCTCAACAAAAAGAGCCTCTAAGGTACTATATGGGCTCATATTCCAAACTCAAATCCAGGCGACATTTCAATGAAGTGGTTGAATTATTTCCCAGCGCCTACCAAGACTAGAATAAATATGCACTTTACTCATTTAGTTATCCAAATAGAACCCAGAGTCCTCTGTCTGTTTTTCATGTCTACTTTACATTGTTGGCTCTAGTACTGATTCCCTATGTAGCTGTGGGAAGTTGCATCCCTTTTCTTGGTAACTGAGACATACACAATATGAAATAGTTATAAAAATTCTTTGCGTCACATGAGTTTTGTGAAAAATTGGTTTGAGATATACTCCCATGGATCAGTATTTGTTGGATGTTTTATCATGATGAGTGCAGGGGACTAGACTAGGTTATGTCTTGAGGTCACTTCCACTCCTATGATTCCAAAAGCTTGGATTTTGTGAAAAGTGAAATAAAAACAGAGGTAGGAGGAAAGGGGGCCTGATTAAATATAAAATGTTGAGGAAACACAGTGACAGAACATCAGGAAATGTGTTCTTTTGTCTTTAATTCATCTCTATGTGAAGTAATTCCATGGGTCTTGTCAAAGTGGAACACGTAGGAATGGCATGTCAGTAAGGAGAATTATTTGCATATTCTCTGTAGAGTCTGTCCTTGTGGCACAATGAGTGGCCATTGGTTTGAGATGGCTCATGTCAACAATTAGTGAACAAATAGCTTTCAAGTTTTTTTTGTTTTTTTTTTTTTGTTTTTTTAAATAAGACTAGGCTAAGCCAATACAAATCACTCAAACCAAAATGTGAGCTGGGTACATGTCACTTCAGGATGGGATGCAAAGATAAAAGTTTTTTTTGATATCTTAAATGGCTGCTTCTTGGAGCAGCTAGTTCTTGAACCCTCAAGGGGAGACGCAATTCTTGATTTAGTCCTAAGTGGACTGTGGGATCTGGTCCAAGAGGTAAATATAACAAGACTAACTGGAAACAGTGACCACAATGTAATAAAATTTAACATCCTTGTGGTAGGGATAACACCTCAATAGCCCAACATTGTGGCATTTAATTTCAGAAGGGGGAACTACACAAAAATGAGGAGGTTAGTTAAACAGAAGTTAAAAGGTACAGTCCCAAGAGTAAAATCCCTGCAAGCTGCATGGAAACATTTGAAAGACATCATAATAGAGGCCCAATTTAAATATATGCCCCAAATTTAAAAAAAAAACCAAAACAGTAGGAGTACCAAAAAAGTTTCACCAAGTCTTAACAATCAGGTAAAAGAAGCAGTGAGAGATTAAAAAGCATCTTTGAAAAAGTAGAAGTTAAATCCCACTGAGGAAAATAGAAAGGGACATAAACTCTGTCAAGTGTAAAAACATAAAAAAAGCCAAAAAGGAGTTTGAAGAACAGCTAGCCAAAAACTCAAAAAGTAATAGCAAAATGTTTCAGTGCATCGGAAGAAAGTCAGCTAAACAACCAGTGGGACCACTGGATGATGGAGATACTAAGGGAGCACTCAAAGATAATAAAGCCATTGCAGAGAAACTAAATTAATTCTTTACTTCAGTCTTCACAGCTGAGGATGTTGGAGAGGCTCCCAGACCTGAACCATTCTTTTTAGGTGACAAATCTGAGGAATTGTTTCAGATTGAAGTGTCATTAGAGGTGGTTTTGAAACAAATTAATAAGCTTAATAGTAACAAGTTACTGGGACCAGACACACACATCAGCAGTTCCCAAACTTTTTGAGACTGTAACCCATTTTGACAATTCAGGAAGACTTTGTGACCCAAGGCAAGTAAAATGGGGAAGTGGGAGGGTGGGAAGAGGAGGTTATCCTTTGGGGAAAAATGCACACCCCAATCCTCATGCTTAAACCCCTCTCAGCTAGGGTTGCCAGATTTTTGGGAAACTTATGCAGGACACGCAGCCTTACCCATGAGATCCCTGTGGTTGGGAGCTGGCTGGGGCACAGAGCCCTGGCTGACAGTACCAGCTGTGGGATCCCTGGCTGGGGGTGGTGGTGGTGGGGAGAACCCCTTCAGCCATGTGGCTCGGAGCCGTCTGGAGTGTGGAGCCCTGGCCAGCTCTCGGCTCCCCCAAGGCTTAAACTCCTCTCAGACCCCCTGCCCCCCACCTACCTCACAGGGGAGTTCTGCGCTGCTGCTGCTGACCCCCACTGCTCCTTTGTTGGGTTGCTGGCGCCGCCTCTGCCCAGCTCTCGTACTCCCTTCCCCCTCCTACAGCTGGGCAGTTCCCTGCCGTGTCACACTGAAATGGGACTCAATTTAATTGGGTTCAGCATGGCAGAGCAGGGACTGGGAGCTGGAGGAGGAGTCAGGCGGCAGCATCAGGAGCTGCAAATCTCTCCTTTAAGAGCCACATGTGGCTTGTAGCTGCCCAGCTGGCGACCCTTATCAAATCTAATCGTGACCCTGGTTTGGGTTGTGACCCATAGGATGGGAATTCTTGCACATAGATGAACATAATTTATTGAGGGGAAATCAGTATGGCTTCTGTAAAGGGAAATGATGTCCTACTAACCTACCAGAGTTCTTTGAGGGGGTAAATAAACGTGTAGACAAGGGGTATCCAGTGGATATGGTGTATTTAGATGCCCAGAAAACCTTTGACAAAGTCCCTTACCAAAGCATACGCAAAAAAAAAACAACAAAAAAACCCTAGATAAATTCATGGAGGTTAAGCCCATGGATGGGTAGGAATGGTATCCCTAACCTCTGTCTGAGGCTTGACATACATGACAGGAAAGGGATCGCTTGATTACCTGTTCTGTTTAGTGCATCTGGCAGTGACCACTGTTGGAAGACAGGATACTGAGCTAGATGGACCTTTGGTCTGATCTGGTAATAGTAATGGGAAGGAATTTTAGGAAAGTCTCAGTAGAGATAGGTCTAAAGGAGATGAAAGTATTGAGAGTCTGTCTCTTTGTGGTTATTAGCAAGCCCAGGGCACTTTTGTTAGACTAGGGGTGTTAACTGTAGCTTCGTGGCCAAATCCTTACTTGGATAATCAGACTCCTAAATTTCTCCATACAATTTCTTAATTTCCTGTCCTGAGCCTATACAGTGATTTTTATTAAGCAGCTGCTGTATTCACTCCAGAAGTGGCCCCACTTCAGTTCTGGGGAAGTGTTTTGTATGTATCCCTTACCTACTTAACAGGGTGTTGAGATGTAATTCATGGTTGTCAGGTGCTTTGAGGCTCTCAGATGAGGAGTGCCGCAGAAGTTTAATAAAGACCCATAACACGTTAATGAAGTAATTGCTTTTCTAAATTAAAAAAATGCATTCACGCCATGTGCTGTTGTGTTCTTTGCAGTCTTCCCCTTGCCTCCACGTTTCCATTGCCCTAATTTGTACTGCTCTGCCTTAGTGTTTGAGATGTTCCAGATCCTGGTGTGATATTACAGTACAGACCGTGCACTGTGTGTAAAGCCTAGCCATGTACAGAAGGAGCGGTAGCTTGCCTGAGTTTTTTGCATTTTCATGCTTTGGTTGGCCTGTGTCCTGTTGTTGCTTAAATTACACCCTTGGCATGTTAAAAGTTCTGTATCTACATTCCATTTCCCTTAATTTCCTATACTAGCAAAGCCATGCAGGAGCTATCTATGGCACAGGTGACAGTCTAAGCATATCTGCTGTAAGTGGTAACGGCAGGCATACAGGAAGTCCATGCTGCACAAAAGGTGTTTGTGGCATCTGTTATGTTCGATCAGTATCCCAGCTACACAAAAGCAAATTGATTTGTGGGGTTTGAGGTTACAATAGCTCCTTGACCTTATAATAGAGTTAGGCCTTGCTTTGTAAGGGGAGGACAAACTGTATTTTAACTGCCACTCAGACACATTATAGCCCTGGAAAGAGTAGGGGTTTATTTTCAGGAACTTATTCCTACTGCAGAATCTAATGACAAGATAATACCATTTCCATTACTAGTTTGGTGGTATCTGCAATTGCTAAAGGGACTCTGTGTATGTTAAAAATCCAGATTTTGACTTTATACAAATAAAGGAAACACTTCCTACATTAATACAAAACTTGCTGTGATTCAAAATGTTAGTAAAGAAAAAAATTGAGAGGTTGGTGTAGCTTTAACATTTTCTAGCAGTGTTTGTAACTCAAATACTGGAGCACTCTGCTGCTTCGGGAAAGTATGAAAGTGGACTGACTGATTTCTCATTACAGCACAAACTTCAAAATAAAAAATGCCATAGCTGAGATTTTCAGTTGAAAAAGTTTCAGGTATTAGTAACACAAGTGAGAAAATTGTTTGTTCAGGGGAAAAAAAGCATAATCTGTTGTTGTCCCTCTCCTACGCAGACATTTTGCAGATTGCAAGAATATAAACAGAGGAACTCAATGATTTGGTGTTCCACAATGTGTCCTAAAAAGATCTGAGCTTGTCAAACTTCGTTTGACCCCTTCCAAGGGCATGTTGCATTAATCTGCATGTTTTTACATTATGTAGTAATTAATTTTTCATCTTATTTTTAACTTTCATAATAAATAAAATGTTAATGCTTTTATGTAGCCGAATGAGAAGAAAATGTTTCCGAGACCTAGAAACCACTACAGAAGATGATGAAGGGAAAACATAAAGTAGAATTGAAGTCCGGAACAGACTCAAGAACTTTTTCCATATATTAATTGAAAACAAAAAGCAAGACACTTCTGTTCATTGTCCCCAGAATGTCCTTGCACAGTTCCAGACTCTTTTTTCATTTTGTCTCCAGAGATTTCCTGGGAGGTATTTCGTTCCCTCCCTCCCGGTTCCTCCTCCTGTAGTTTCAGCTTAATTTATTTAGATTCTGTTTGAGATCCAGTCCTTCAGTCATAAAGCGGACAAAACTCCCATTTGGAATAAAGGTTGCAGGGTCAGGCACCTCGTCTATCTTTATTTGAAACAGATTAGAAAGTGTTGTTAACCACTTTCATAAGACCCACTGTTTTCAAGATGCAGAACAAACCTGTAAAAGTTTCCACTCAGGCTGAATACTGGCTTGTGAAGTGTTTCTTGTAGTAGTATTGCGTTAGTGTTCTGCTGTGCTTGCTTAAGAATTATTTGAATTTCCATAGCACTTTCCAGCTGAGGATCTCAAAGAGCTCAGCAAATGTTAATGAATGAACTCAGTAGGAGGTTGGAAAGCATTGTCCCTGTTGTACACGCAGCCTTTCTATGCCCTTTCCCTCGGTGACTAGTTTGATCATGCACAAAGCTTGTGGCAGAGCTTTGAACAGAATCCTGGGTTCCTAATTTTCAGGCTCGTCTTGTGTGGTTTGCCAAATGTCCATCCTGCCACACCTTCCCAGCTTGTGCCTAAATGTATTTTAATGAGTTACTGAGATGTCGGGCAAGGAGTGGTCAAGATGCCTCCCAAGGGTCATGTGCATGCTCTCACCACCCAGGTTATAACAAGATGACATGGAGATAACAGGGCCCACTATGGACTATTCCCTTTTGAGCTGAGAAACAATTGGTTCAGGATGGAGCAGCACAGTCTAGACCTGTCTCAGTGGTCCTCACCGCTATGTTAAATATAACGGTGGCTTCACAGTATTCTAATTCATGTCACTTGGACGGGACACAAAGGGCCTTAGATGATTGACAGTCTGGGCCTCACATAGATGACGTTTGGCTGCCCCACTGTATGGGATAAGCTGTATGTTAAAAACAAGGCTGTCAGAAACTGCTGTGACTCTAGTACATCATTTTCCGTTTACAGCTTTCCTGGAAAGCTTTTTCCATTTGACCCTTGCAGAGCCAAAGCTTGTTTTAATGAACACTGCCATTATGAAAGAGTGACACAATCCAAGGTGGTGTTGTCTGGAATGTTTTATTTTTAAATAGATTTTTTCTTCTGTGCTCACTTAAAAACATACTGTGGGCAGATACAGCAAGGAGCATTTTTACAGAGCTCCTGCTGGAAGATTTCAAAGGGCTTTATACTGTTTCAGCATGGAAGCAAATGGGATGAAGTCCCAGAGACGGTTAGAAGAGAAGACAAAGAATAGATTGGTGATGGAGGCCAATAGGTATAAGTAAGCAAGTAAGAGTGTGGGTCAAAGTATGCTGCAGGAATGCAAATAGTGAGAGAAAAAAGATGAGCCAACATGGGGAGAAAGGTTATCCAACAACAGCATAGTGTGGCTAAACTACTTAACAGTTGACACTGTTGTAACTGTTTTAGTCCCAGGTTATATTAGTCAAGCTGGGTGAGGCAGTATCTTTTATTGTCAGAGAGGTAGCCCAGTTAGTCTGTATCTTCAAAAACAAGAAGTCCTGTGGCACCTTATAGACTAACATATTTTGGAGCATAAGCTTTTGTGGGCAAAGACCTGCTTCATCAGACGTATTATTGGGGGGGAGAGGGAGGGATTCAGAGGAGGATTTAAGGAGGGAGTCCCAGTCAAGGGGAGGGCCAGAGCTGACAAGGCCTATTCAGTCAAGGAGGATGTGGCCCATTAACTGCTGATAATGTGGAGTTGTGAACATCTGAAACCCCTACCTCCCCTCGCAGTACCTCCTTCCCCAAACTCATGCTTCTGACAAAGTGGGTCTTTGCCCACAAAAGCTTATGCTCCAAAATATCTCTTAGTCTGTAAGGTACCACAGGACTTCTTGTTATCTTTTATTGGATTGTTGATGAAAGAGGCAAGATTTTGAGTTCCACAGAGCTTTTCTGTAAGCCTTTTTCACCAACAGAAATTGATCCAGTAAGAGGTTACCTCACCCATCTTTTCCATCATAATCTTCAGTAATTTGAAGTTGGAAGAATGAGTCAATGGCACCATTTAATTGAGAACAACAGTTGGGTGGTAGAACTGGCATTGAATCAGAATTGGCAATCACTAAGAAAATATGGCAGCACGGAGTTGAGAGGATATGAAGTGTGTTTTTAAAAGCTATGTTCTAGTCCAAGCGGAAGTTATGAACTTGATATACTAATTACTGGGTGAAGGTTTATGTCCTTCATAAACTAGAGATTAGGCTAGATGATCATGATGATCATAATGATTCTTTTTGTTGTTAATACCTAGAAGTGGCTGCAGACAGTTCGGGTGAATTGACTTAAGTCTCTGTCTTTGTCTCTTAGGATGGGGTTCCTTTGAAAAAGCTGAGTTATGCTGAAGGAAAATAGTGAATAGATTTATGACATCATTTTGTGTTGTGACCATGTTGTTCCAAAATAAGAGACATCTATTTAAGAGGCATATAAATAAGAAAAATGGCAACTCTTTCCCTTACTGCAGTTTCCTATACTGATAGATTCTAAACCTAGTTAACTAATTAAACAAACCAAAAGGATTCTAAACTAAACTTTTATTTCTAGCAGCTGGAAGGCACCTTGGGAGGTCATGGAGTCAAGTTTCCTGCACTATTTGCAGGACGAAGCATCAGCCTGTGTTTTTTTTAAATCTGTTTGCCCCAGATTACTAAATGGCTCCCTCAGGGATTGAGGTCACAACCCTAGGTTTAGAAGGGCAATGCTCAAACCACTAAGCTATCCCTGCCCCCTGAATGTATGGAGATACATATTTCATAGAACTGGAAGGGAACTTTGGAGGTCATTGAGTCCAGTCCCCTGCCCTCTTGGCAGGACCAAGTACCATCCCTTTTTTTTTTCTTCCTCCTTTAAATCTATTTGCCCCAGATCCCCAAATGGCACCCTCATGGATTGAACTCTCTAAACCCTGGGTTTAGCGGGCTAATGCTCAAACCGCTGAGCTGTACCTCCCCTCAAGAAGACATAGAAAACAGCTTGGGAATTTACTTGTTAATTCACACTCATACTCAAAGGCACAGAGAGATTCTTGAAGAATGATGCATTGCAAAATTGATCCACATTATTCTAAGACATTACCCACATCTTCATCCACATTTTTCCCCATTAATCAGTTTTCTTTATGATGTTTCATTCTTGCAGCTATGCCCTACATCATCTTCTTGCATTGCTTACACCTGACATGTTTTCCCTTTTAGCCCAGGGAACACACTTCTTCAAAGTATTCCTAGATAAGGTCTCTTATACCCAGAAACCATGACAGTTTTTCTACAGCAAAAGTGTAGGAAACTACATGAAGCTGTGTGTGTGCACTGAATGTCTTCCCTTTTCCTTTTCAGACCACTCCACTGTTCCTTTCTGTGTTGTCCCCGTCCATTCCTATATATTCTCTCCTTTAAATAATGTCTTACCAACACATAAACAAAGAACAAAACCAATCCTCTCCAGCTTGCTTCTGTCTTCTGCCTGTATTAGTGTGCAGAGAAACAGAAAATGAAAGCCCAGAACTTTCAAGAAGCAAAAATTTTGGTTTTTAGCCTGGAAAGTCTAGAGCCATTAATTCATTTTTGAGACTGTAAATGTAGGTGTAGCATGTTTGTGGTGAGATTTAATTGTAACTGTTATATTTAAATGCGAAATTTAGTATTTTATTGATTTAAAAAAATCCGATATTTTTGATTTAAAGAAAATTGATTTTTATTTACCCAGGCAGATACTCAAGAATGTATGACAGTTATAAGTGGATGACTCCTCAATTAAAATGGGGCAGATGTATTGGCAAAATAAAATAGTTAATTAATAATTGGTTTAAAAGTTGGAAAAAGCTTTCCTTTTTATTCCAGAAGGCTGAATTAACATCCCAAATAATAACAATTTGAGCCCCAATCTTGCATGAACCAATATGGAGTCTCATGGAAGTCAGCGAGTCACCCCACAAGCGCGGTAGTCTTCCTATGCAGAGTTCACTGCTGGGCCAAGAGTTGGGTCTGCAAACTCTCACTGTGTGTGGTGTCAGTGTAGCAGGAACTTTGAGATGCTGTGGAGAATGAAACTGCAAAGTTGGTGCGGCCTGTATGTTTGGGTCTTGAGATCCAAGTGGCTTTGAAGATGCCTGTGTTATGGGCCATAATGACAGGGAGGGTGACAGGTGGTATGGACAATAAGTGACAGAGTTTGAAAATCAAGACAAGGGATGTTCCCTTAGCTGTGTTAAGTTTAAGATGGTGGATATTTAGACTCCTAGTATTTGTTGCTGCCTGTCACTTTCTGAGTCTTTGGCCTTTAAGTCACTGGAGGCCTGTATCTGTTTTGCCATCTATAAAATGAGGGAGGTTTGAGGCTGGCTTAATGTTCATAAATCATATTGAATTCTTGCATAGTAGGTGTTCTATAAATGCAGAACAGTATTTTTTTTCCATGGTGGAACTGCATTATGGCAGCTTGGAACTTTTCACAGTGTTTTCCTTTACTTTTAAAATTTTAGTAAAGATACTGAGGAATTATATGGCTGAATAATACATATGCTATTACACATGCATTTTTGGTCTATAGCTAAGTTGAAGGTAATTAGAAAAGATGTTCAGTGTTGAATTAGAATATACATAAGTAGCATTGCGAAGAAACAGACCATCACTAGATGGCAGGCTCTCTCTAACTTATTGCTTGGCAAAATTCTACTGATTACAATGCAATAAAAATAATAATAGGGTGGCAGCGTCCTAGCTTTCATGAATGTCAGGTCACTGTCACTTCAGATACCTATGCCAGAGGTGGAAACTGGATACCACTGAGGGAGGTGATGTTGTGAACTTCAAAGAATTACATGCATTTTTACTCTGCTTCTTGTCAATTGCCATGAAGTGTGCATAGAATTGGATTAATTTAAAAGCTTTTTAAAGCTTGCAATCAGTGTAGAATAAGTGAAGATCCTAAATAGGAAGGGTTTCAGCCCAAGTATGACTCTTCTGAGAATGGGAGATTGAAAATACTTAAATCAAGTTGTAAGGCTACATCATAAGGATTCAACATTTCCCCCTCAGAACTTAGTCACATTTTGATTTTTTTTTTTAAATGTACTCAATGATGAATGCTACTTAGGGTTCAGAGGGTGAAATTTACAAATGACTTAGGAGCACAACAAATTCCATCAAAAGCCAGAGACCTGTCTTCCTAAATCACTTTGGTACATTTCTTACCTCAGTTTTCTTTCGAAGACACTTGGTTGAACTTTTCCTCTAAAATGTCACTTGATGACATTGTTGAATTGTTTTTTTTTATTTCTATAACTGGCTATCTTTTCATATATAACCCCAAATCACCGTACAGTAGTGGGCTAAGGTAGTCCACTGCTGAAATGACATAGCATCACTTTTTAACACTCGTGCTATAAAACAGTTAAAACAGAAGGAAAGGTGAAATAATTTAGAATTTCTTACCAGTAAGGTCCATTGCAACCTGAGTCTCTGCCAACTCTTTAAATAGCTCCCTAATGTTTTTTGCCATAGCACCATGGTGCACCTGCTTACTTTCACCTCTGAAAAGAAGTAAAGGTGCACTTCATGCACCTCCATCCCCCAACTCAGTTCAGAGGCTAATAGTTTATTGTATAACGTCTAGCTTTTGGTGAATTTCTTCGAAGTAATTATATAAACAGGTGACACAGTTCTAATCTCCTGTGAAATTCTCTTTCTTAGGTCTGTCTATGATGGCGAAGAGCATGGTCGTTTCATGGAAAAACTGGAAGCCCGAATTCGAAACCATGACAGAGAGATTGAGAAAATGTGCAACTTCCATTACCAGGGATTCGTAGATTCTATCACGGAGCTCCTGAAAGTTAGGGGAGAAGCCCAGAAACTTAAGGTAAGAGAGAAATTTTGAAAAGAGTAATTCTGCTTATTCTGCTGTCAAAGGTTAATATTATGGCAGAGTGAAATATTTGCATTGCTGACTTAGGGCTTGTCTTCACTGTGTTGCCAGCTTGTGGTGTAGCTTGTTTTGTTACTAACCTGACTCCCTGCATGCATGCGCTCACACAAATCTAGCTTGAGTTAAGGAGTGATTGAACTTTGAGTTAGCTGGTCCATCTGGAGGGATGGGTTGACATTCCACGCCAGTAATGCAGTAGAGGATGTAGTAGCTCACATTACAGCTGCTGTTTCGTTCATGCTGTGTAGTTTGAGTGTTTTGCATTGTGGTCACTCAGGTTGTGTCTACACTGGATTTCAGCACATGTAGATATACATGAACTAGCTTGGATACCAACAGTGTAAGTCCATGGCATTATTGGCTGCAGTGCAGTCTAGCCCTTTGAGCAGATAACCTGCATCCAAGGGAGGCTTACACACTGTGTGTGCTGCTGTGGCTTCATTTCTATTGATACCTTAGCTAGCTAGATTGAAGCTAAATTAGTTAGGTCTTCGTGGTTTGAAGTTGCCCCCTGTTTGCTCGTTACTATGTAGACCCACCCTGTAAAATTGCTGTCATTTGAACTATGCCAGTGGGCTGTAAGTTGGAGTTTGACAATGATCCTAAATTATTTTGGCTAGTTAGACACATGGAGGACGGTTAGAAATGTCAGAAAGACTAAGGCTTCATCTACTCTAAACAAGTGTTTCTGGCTTTTTATACCACTATAACTATACCAGCAAACTCTTCAGGTATAGACACACTTTACACCAACAAAAGAGTGTCTAAGTCAGTATAGCATATGCCAGTTCCCTGAATGAAATAAGCTGTAAGTGCAGCTCAGCAGTGGCAAGCTACCCAGGCATGTGTTCTGAGGGGAAAGGGAAAACCCAGGTGACAACAGAAGCTGTTCTAGATGTAGGGGCTGGTGGAGTAACAGGTGGCCTCAGAACTGTCTCTCATACATTATGCCCTAAAACAGTGGAGTCCAATAGTAATTCAAGGATTGCTGAACTTGCGGTTGTCATCCTTGCCTATTTGCCAGCACCCACCCACCCGACCCCTGCCCCCCACTGTAAATAAATGTCCTCCGCCAGAGCCAGGCTCCCACAGCCCCTCCCTGCTCCAAATAAATGCTTTCACCAGAGTCAGGTACCCCCCCCCCAACCCCTCTCTAATGAATGCTGGTGACTCACCAGAGCCACCACTGTTGGAGCTGTGGCTGCTAGAGCCACCTTGGGGCCCCTGGAGCCACAGCCACCGTGTGCTTGTCCCACCGTGGAGTGGGTGGAGCAGGTGAAGGGGAAGCCATATGTGCGACTCTGAGGAGCTGTGTTTAAGGATTTCAACAGCTGCATGCGGCTCCAGAGCCTGGGAATCAGTACATCATGGTGTCCACTCCCCACTTGCGGTGAACAGAGTGAATATAATGGATACCACAGCCCTAAAATGTGGAAAGTGCACAATTTGGTAGCTTTAAAAACTGAACAAACCCCTTTCTCCTGAGTTTCAGGAATTCGAGAAATTGCTTCAGTTTCTTGTGACGTCTGCTTTGAAGGTAATAGGGCATGACTGGTATGGAGGTTTGTATTCCTGAGGCCTAGTTTCATAACAAATTTCAACAGCAAGGAGCCACAGATAGGTGGTTTCTGTCAAACTGAGGACCATGAATTGCTGGCTGTTTTGTGACATCGCTCCCCAAAGACATCTTGATTGTCTCTCTAGAGTGTAACACAGTTAGCCTTTCTGAACTTGAAGGATGGGGCAGCCTGACATGGGACCTTTTGAGTGGTTGTATGGAAATGCACAAGATGTATCAGGGAAGTATACTAAAAATTCACCAGGAAATTTCTTTGGAGATTAAAGAAGTGTTTCAGCCTCCAATACGCTGAGGTTTTAAGAATATTCTCACCTTTCTTTATTGCTCTGCATAAGTAATACTTGTCCTAGCAGGACTTCAGGTTTCACACATGCTCAGTCTACCATCCTGTGGTGTGATGCATGCAGGGGAATTCTTGCTGTTGTCTGGAGGCCCATTGATAGGTAGATGAGGGTATGATTAAGGCCATAGGGCATATGAAAGGAACAGCATTCTCTAATACCATTGTTTCTAGCCAAAAATATTGCATTTTTTAGAAAGACTTGTTACAGTTTCTCAGTTCACAAATCACTGTTGGTGGCATAACAGGAAGTCCATTCATATACCTTTGGGGATCCCTTGATTTTTCTGTAGCCAACTGATTCATAAAATGGCCCAAGAGAAGAATCTGCATAAATCTGTGAAAAGTAATGTAATCTACCTCATGAGGCCTTCCCTGAAGATCCATGGATCCAGTGCGGAGTGTTCATTTTGTTCCAAATGTTCATTCTCTGTTGTATTTGTTTTTGTTTTTTGCCCCTCATTGGTTTTAGTCTTGCATAAATCCATAGCATATGCATTAAATGTGCATCTTCAGTATTACACCTGCAGCATTTATCATTTATACAGGCTTTTGTTTTTTTCTGGAGTCCTGTGTAATCTTTACAGTATTGCCTTTCGGGCACAGTAAGTAATAGGACTCAATCACATCCTGTTGTGCCCTCCTGGAGTGAAACATGGCACAATGCTGTTTACAAGTGAAGAATTCTGCCTCCATTTTAGGTGGTCAGAATTTATGTTGAAATCATCAGAACATCATGCTTAAGTCCTCTAGCAAGTACTCAGGAACTCTGTTTTACAACTCCTCTCGAAGATACCTGCAACAGTACAGCTCCCTCCAGGACACTGGTTCTGTTATGGTCTCTGTAGCTTAGCTGTAGAAGCTCTTCTATGCTAATTATATATTGCCAGAAAAGTAATCTAGATGTTAACTAAATATTCACAGCATCACTTTAACCTGGACAAATTTCTATTCGTAACAGCATTTAAACTTCTGTTTACTCTTTGTGATGGTCACTGCAGCCTTAATGTTGCACTAATTCATTTTTTTAAATTGAATCACCTACATGAATTCTTAGTGGGATTTTTAGGGTATAAGAAAATAAAATAATCTTCAGAGGTGAAACCTTGCTCCTACGTCAAATATCCCAGTACACCATAAAGGAAATGAGCAATTTTTGTGTAGGGCAATCAGCCAAGAGAACTGAACCTGCTGTTGGAGGTGGGGCTGGTGGTGAGCAGGAAGTGCTGCTATGCAGTTGCTCTGGTGAAGTTGTAAAATAAGCCATGAGTTGAATCCTTGTGTGGAATAAGCACACAGGGTTTTAGGTCTGGCAGCTGTAAGAGCTGGACAGTTCAAGCAGCTGGTATTGGGATGGTCTATCACTTCTAGGTCACCAGTGTAATTCCCTCTAAAGCCGTGGAGGGGAAAGCTCAGGAAGCTGTGGTAGTGGCTGCAGGTCGGGGGCGGGGGGGGGTGGGAGGGGCGGGCTGGGGGAGAAACTCTCTCTCAAGTAGTAAGTTCTGCGAGTCGGAAGACAAACTTCTTGTTGTGTGGACTTGTGAATGGACGTTGTTGGAGGGTGTGAGAGAATTTTATTCAGCTTATTTTGTATTAATGAGCTCAGTCTTCAAGCTTTTTCTTGGTCAAAAATTAACCCTCATTGAAGAGAAATTTATATTTGAACAGTCTGATAGGGGAAACTGACTAAAGTGCCTGTTGCTTGACGTGTGGGAGGCAGTGGGCCCTATTACAATATGCAAACTATTTTGTTTGAAAGGTCTTTGGGGCAGGACTATATATTATTTTTTTTATTTTATACAGGAGCAAGGGTGGTGGTCTTTATAGCTAAAATACGGATTTCTCTGATTCTGAGAAGTAAGAGTTTGAGGGGTTGACCATCTGTTTCCACTGCAAGTATCAGAGGGTAGCTGTGTTAATCTGTATCTGCAAAAACGAGAAGTCCTGTGGCACTGCATAGACAGATTTTTTTGGAACATAAGCTTTTGTTAGTGAAGACCTGCTTAGTCAGATGCATGTGGTCTGTTTCCACTACATTGATAGGGAAGGGTAGAAGTAGTAGTGAATCCATGTTAACTGCCTTCAACAGTTCATATAAACTGCCTTATAAAGTTACTGTGAGTTAAATATTTTCCATTCGCTTGCTGACAAAAAAAACACACTTGAGTTAGGGACCAAATTATGCTTCCTTTACTCATACAGAATAGAGTTCCACTAGTAAGACACTACTTTACATGAATTACAATCACAGACTACTGTGGCATTGGGGCATAGCTTTTCAATCATTGCATATAGCTGTGTTACCCCTTGCAGTTTTCCACTGATGTCTAGTAACTGGCAAGAAGGTCTTGTATGGCCACCCTTGTGTCACCTGTGCTGCTTTTAGGATCTTTTCTTAAGTCAGATAATCCACAGAATGCTTAATGAACAACAAAAACCAAAGTGAGCCACATCTGTTTTAGTGGATACAGAAGAAAATTGTAACGTCGCATGGAAGCTGGTAAAACCCATAGTAAAGGTTCTTGTAAATCAACCCAAAAAACCTCATGATTGCATATACATTTGAAAATTGATGTGTTCTTTTTCTCTTTTCCTCCCACAGCATCAAGTGACAGACACGAATAGAAAACTACAGAATGAAGGGAAGGAAGTAAGCCCTGTATTTTTTTAAAAGGCTCCTGTATATGATCTATTTGCTTTGAATATTTTAATGTAACATAGTACTGTTAGATTGCACAGCCTTGATGTTTCAGAAGTATACAGCTGTGTGGCCAATGCTATTGATAGCTATTGATGTGGAGGCATCAAATCATGGAGCAAGTGCAACTCTATATTTTGGGTATGATTTCCCCTTTAACTGAATTCAGTCTTCTGCATTTTAAAACAAAATAGAGTAAAGCTCACCTGTATGTGAGATGGAGCTTCTCTTGAGTATCAGCCTGAGACTGTGCAAATGAACCCTCTCAGGAGCTGACTGAATGGTAATTCTGCGTGTTTGTTCACGTGTGTATGTAAAAGAGAAAATCCAAAGCAAATTGTTCCCCTGCATGTAATTCTTTCCTTGGGCAGAGGATGAGGAGATGTGACACATTAGTTACATTCCTTAACGGGCTACTGAAAGATAGTAAGATGAACGATGGACAAAAGCATTATAAGAACCTACCTTGAATGGGAAAGATGATGACCAATTGGTATAAGGATGAGTCTCCCAATGGAAGTGGTGGAAGATATTTGGGCTATGTAAAATTTGACAGTTGCTGGGAGAGAGTGCTGGAGAGGTAATCTGTCTGGCTGAGGGGGATGGAACTGAGGCTTCTAATAGAGGTTAGAGCTGACAAACCAGCTGGGCAAAATGAAATGAAACCAGTAAAACAAATCAACCAGAGGGAAAATAAAGTCTCAAAGAATCCTGGAAAGTAGAAAACCAAAGCTCCAAACCAACACCAAAACAAACTCAGTGTCTCTCACACTCCTTACCCCCCAGTTCCCCTTTCAAACTCCCATGTAAATTTCCCTGTTTACACCTGCACTTGCCAGCTCCTGTGCCATGTGCTGGCTGTCTGCTTGCTTTTACAGGCCTCCTAATCAGGCCTCTACTTCTCTCACCCCTGCCAGCTTTCAGAAATTGAACAAGGACCCTCCCTCTAAGCAGACAGTAGCACCATACTGACAAAAGACTCTCTCTCTGCCCTAAAGGACAAGGGACTTGCCTTCACCCTTCTCCTCTGACAGAACTCCCAGTCATACTCCCCTGTTTACAGTTCTGTTTGCTGATGGCTGTGCATCAACAAAGGAGCTGGTAAAGAGGAGGAGATGCAGAGGTGTGGGGGAGTATAGCTCATAGATTGTGATCCTTTTTGGAAACAATGAACTAGTATGGAGTCAGCAACCTTTCCAAGACGGAGTGCTGAAATTTCACCTTTTGACCTATATGTACAGTCTGAGTGCTGATGATACTTTTTAAAGTAACTTGTCTACACTTGCCCCCAACTTCGAAGGGGGCGTGGTAATCAGGGTGAGGGGAGATTACTAATGAAGTGCTGCAGTGAATATGCAGCATGTCGTTAGGTTAATTCTCCCCCATGGCAACTTCGAAGTGGCACAGGCACTTTGACGTGCCCACGGCTACATTCATGCCAGCACTTTGAAGTTTGAAGCTTCAAAGTTGCTGCGGGAGAGAATTAGCTTAATGAAGTGTTGCATATTCACTGCAGCACTTCATCAGAAATCTTCCATCACCCTGATTACCATGCCCCCTTCGAAGTTGGGGGCAAGCATAGACCCTGCCTAACAGTCCTACTTACAACAGCTTCATTAATAAATAAACGGTACAGCTGTGCATTTTAGTTTAGGTGGTGGTTGGTAATATTAGCTGGTCTTTTGTTAATCGTACAGGCAGCATGGCTTTGAGCAAGCTCTTGGCTGCATGGGGTAGGGGGGCTAATGAAAATCGGCTCACGTGCTGCTCTTGGCACCCATGCCAGGGGTTGCTGACCTCTGAACTAGTGTGACATTCACAGACACAGAACTTTTCTTGCTAACTTCTTGTGGTTTTAAAATTCTTCCACTATCACATGAGTGAACACCAGGAGGGGGAGGGAGAGAAACAGACTTGCTAGGCCCTGGGTGAGGTGGGGGAGAGGAGGGAGGAGGCAAGGTTCTGTGCTGGCAGAAGAAGTAGGGACAGGGAGGGGCTAGCCTCTCCCACCAGCCTTCAGCACTGCCTGGGACTCGGACAGCATTTTAAAGGGCCTGGGGCTCCAGCGGCTGCAGTACTGGCAATAGTGATCACGAGCCCTGGGCCCTTTTGAATCACTGGGACTCGGGGCAGTTGTCCCCATGGTCAGTGAGTGTAAGAGGCACAGGGTGGCAATGCCTCCCCTGAGTCTTAGCACTCAAATTCTTTCCTTCCCTGTTCTGACCATTGCTGAAGGCGCCCTTAGCAGGCTGTTGCATGGTGGAGAGGGGTGATTCTCCCCCCCGCATCCCCAAAAGTGGATCTGCCAACTTAAAAATGAAAAGCCTTCCAGCTTGTCAGACCTATTAGCATAACATTGAACTGGTGGAAGAGCCATTCTTTAGTAATGAAACCCTTTAACAGGCCATGTACCAGCTCTGTTCACTGACCAAAAAAGTTGTGCTTTATTTTGGCCTCGTCTACGCTACCTCCCTACTTGTAAGGGAGGCTGGTAATTAGGGTGTTGGGACTTCATTAATGAAGTGTTGCGGTGCATATGCAGCACTTCATTAAGCAAATTCCTGCCCCTACTGCAATTCCGAAGTTTTTAACTTCGAAGTACCGGCTCGCGTGTAGCTGTGGCTCACCCACTGGTACTTTGAAGTGCCTGGGCAAGTAAATTTTGAAGAGTAAAGGGACTTTGAAGTACTCTGGGCACTTCAAAGTACTGGTGGGTGAGTTTAAAACTTCAGAGTTGCCGGCGGGGGGTGGGGTGGGGGGAATTTGCTTAATGAAGTACTGCATATGCACTGCAGCACTTCATTAATAAATTCCCAACACCCTTCTTACCATGCTCCCTTTGAAGTAGGGAGGTAGTATAGACATAACCTATGTCTATAGAACCTTAGTTTAAAATTTGCTTTAAATATTCGATTGTGGTTGAAGATAATAAAATCACATCTCTTTTAAAAAAAAAAAAAAAAAAAAAAAAAAACTTGCATAGCTATTTAGATGCGGGGTATTCAGCCTTAGCCTTAAATGCTTGGATCTTCATTTGTTTTTTTTTAAATAAATTCTTCACCATAATCTAAAACACACATTTGTCTTTTAATTACTGTAGTACAAAAATGTACTTCCAAAGCTTTCCTGTCCCCTCTATCCATCCCTGCTCTCCTTTCACCCCCTTAAATAGACAACACTCGTTTTCTTCCATATAGCTGGGCAAACCAGTTTCCCTTTTATTTGGTGAACTAGTTTTAGGAGGAAAAAAGGCAGTCAAGTAGCACTTTAAAGACCAACAAAATGTCTTTAAGTGCTACTTGACTGCTTTTTTGTTTGGATAGAATACAAATGGCTATCTCTCTGTCACTAGTTTTAGGAGAACGGTCCACCAAAATTAATACCTTACTAAATTATAAAATCCTTTGAGGTGCCTAAGATCTTTGGAAACTTATTTTAACATAAACATACAGTTAAAATTTCATAATCGTGTTTTGTAGTGAAAATCACACATTATTATTTCCTTTTTTTAAAAAAATGAACTTTGTTATGAGCAAATGAAACTGCTTGGATTGGTTAATTTGAAATAATGTCTTTGTTTCAGTGACTTTAAATATGTAGTAATCTGGAGTGATGACTTTATGAAGGCTTAACTGTATATTTCTAAGCTGATTTTGTTTTAAAGACTAGTGATGAAAGTGTAACACTCATATGGGCTGCATCATGTGTTCTATAATATTTAATGTATATTCAGCAGGACAACTGACTTGCCCTTACTAAAAGGTTTTTGCAAATAAATCTCTGACAGACTTCAGGGTATAGATAAAAATACTGACTTGATATTTTTATTCCCAGATTTAATACTTTAAACTGAGTACTTCTGCATGTCCAGTCTTTGCAATCTTGCATGTAGTGGCAAACATTCTCCATTTTCTTTAGAAAGAAATTTTTAGAAGAGTGGTCTTTTTCCAAATGTCATTTGCTACAGTTAGGTTCAGGGATTCATATAAAATGAGTGAGCAAAGAGAGGATGTGTGTGAAGCAGTAGGGAGGGGGCAGGGCCTGGTTGGAGCCAGGGTAGCGTATGGGCAGGGCTACAGGCTGGGAAGCTTGCCTCCCCCAGCAGCAGCTTCACACACATCCATCTTTTGTTCCCCTCCCCCCGCCACACACCCAAATCTTCGTCCTCATCAGGTGAATACCAAGTGCCTTAGTTCTCTTTAGCAGGCATTGTTATAGACCTTCTGTTAGGAACTTGGTGAGAGATGAGTATGTCATGGAGACATGCCTACAAGCTGTTTGTTTACCACTATTGGCGTAATACAGTTTTATTTTCTTTTAAGTTGGTAGGAGCAATGGAAGAGCTGAAACAATGTCGACTACAACAGAGAAATATTTCTGCTACTGTCGATAAACTAACACTGTGTCTTCCTGGTGAGGAATCTGAAATTGATTAATTATACTTACACAGTTTCATTTAGATTTAATTTCATACACTTTGCTTAATTATGTGTTTGGTTTTTTTTCTTCCCAGTGCTGGAGATGTACAGCAAACTGAGAGAGCAAATGAAATCTAAAAGGTAAATTTTATGGACTGCTGCATATAGGAGAATCACAAAGCACATGTCTGGAAGTCTAAGTTCAACTCAACAAATCGATTCTCGGGAGTTGAGAGATTTGTACTGCAATTTTCTCAGCTTCACAACTGATCTTTTCATTAGTAGCTCTCAGACCACTCTTCTGCTCATCCTTTCTTCAGTCTAATCCAAATGCAGGTGCAGTTTAACAACAGTTTAACAATCTTTATTAATTTACCAGGTTTTTCTAGTGAATACGTTCCTAACAATGCACATTTTTATTTATACATTTCAGTTTCTCTTTTCTCTCCCTCCCTCCCTCCCTCCCTTAGGCTCACTGTTCAGTCCCATTAAAAAAAAATAGAAGTAGCAATGCTCCAAACCAAACAGCTAACCAGACATGAAGTGTCTCCCCCAACCCCTATTCCTTTAACAACAAATATTAGTAGCTCTTGCGTGCCTGGTTCATCCAGAGCCTTGGGTAACTTGATCTTGCACCTCATAGTCTGACTAGAAGTGGAAGTTAGAGCATCATTTAGCTGTTCAGAAAGGGATTTCCTCTATCCGTATGTCTGAACGTGGTATAAAATAACCTACTTGTTCACAGTATTGGTGGTTTGTGTGCATGTGCATGAGGGGAAGCTGGATCTGATCACAGTCGTATGAATTGAAAGGAATTCATATGCAATGTGATTCCCTTATTCTGAGAATTCTGTTTGTTTTGTTTTGATGGATTCATTTTAACTTGAGGGCCATATTTAAATAAAATCTGAACACTTAGTTTTTGTCTGGATTTGATAGCTCCATTTACAGAACGACTAAACGCATTTTATGTCTGTGTCCTCATGCATCATTTCGTGAGAGCCTATAGAGGATGGGCTCATAGTGTAATGTTCAGGTTTGAATACCAATCTTAGTTCACAGTGTATCGGGTGCTAGAAACAGAGAGCAAAGTATAAACCCAGAAAGGGTTGCCTATGCTGCTCATAGGACAGGATAGATTTGGACACTGGAGAGGGAGGTGCTTGTGTCTCAAATCCAAGGACATGGGAGAGATTTCCACAAACGGTCAGGACTCAGACTCAAAGTGATGAGGAAAAATCTGCCTGAAATCAGGAGAGGGAGGAGAGAGAGATGGTGGAACTGTTGCTCGATACATGAACCAGAAGTGAACATTGCTGACAAATAGACTGTTGACACCTCCAAAATAGTGGTGTGGATCTACCATAATGGGATCTTCCCTGCATTGGGTGACAGCTGATGACTCCATCTTTCATTTTTAACACTTCTGTAGTTCTTTTATTCCATAAAATCTCATTACATTGTGTTTAGTCAATTCAGGTAAGACAGTAAGATATAAGATCCTTTTTTCTCTGTGTATTTTAAAGATTAGCAGGTTTTAAAGTACAGTAAAGATTCATGGGGGCCCAGATATTCTTGGCCAAAAATGCCTCCTTGCCCATTTGTGTACCCAGCTGCCATCCTTTCACCCCAGAAGCGTTTGCTCTTCATTGGTGAAGTGATCCCTGGTGCATATTGTTAAGTGCTTTAGGATCATGTGGGGTGAAAGATAACAATGTAAGATGTTGTTACATACAAAATTATAAGCTGTCCGTAGTGGTCTGAGGCGCCGCTGTTCTTGTCTGAGAGAACAGAACACAGTTGGAAGTCTTGCTTGAGCTAAGATCACACCACGGACTGTGGACTAAAGCTGCATTACTTCATTAATAAGAATCACTGGCCTCTGGACTTACTCCCTGCCCCAGATGTTTTAGACTTTGTTTTCGGCAGGCAGTCATGGACCTCATCAATGAACACACACGGTCTCTGCAGGACACATTTTAGCTTCTTCTACTTAAATAAACAATATCCTAAAATATAACAAAACCCCAATGTGTGTTTATTCTTCCTATTTAAGTTCTAGCTTTCCATCCACTCTTGAGTTTCTGTCCCCAGAGGGAATTACAGTTTACTGTAAATAGCTTTTTTTACCCCTCTGTAATATAAATAGTGCCCTGCATTACAAGATTAAGCCATGTGACTTCTGCTGATTTTAATGGTCCGTGCAGTTTTTAGTTAAAATAATTTCTTCTGACTTGATTGTATGTTTACACAGCAGTTGTTTTGAAGAGAAGTTTGTGTCTCTTTCTGAGTGAAAGGGTAACACATCTTATGTCTAAGAATGCATTTTGCGTGAGCTGGGGATTTTTATTCCCAGTCTCCTAGCTAAATTTAGTCTCTGCTGTGTTCCCACATTAATTCTAACTCCCCAGCTTTCTTTTTTGGACATAATATTCTGTATTACCTCACCAAAACAGTGTCCTGTTATGATTGCCATATTTCACCCAAGAGGCATGTTAGTGATGATCAAAATAAATGATCAAAGGTATTGCTAACAGATCCGTAATTAAGGTTTCCAGGATGGGATGGGATGGGATTGATCATTTGATAAATTGTTGTGCTCTGTTCATTCCCTCTGAAGTATCTGGCATCAGCCACTGTTGGAAGACAGGATACTGTGCTAGACAGACCAATATTCTTATGGTTTTTTCCTTCATCTGGTCTCTGTGTTTAAATTAACTAGTGTAGCCAAGTCATTTTTGATGGCAGATGAGTGCTATATAAATGAGGTCTTGATGAAGCACAAAGGCATGGAAGTAACAGCGACTGAGCAATGCTCGTTGGGCCAAGGATGGCTATTGTATCCTGAGCAGTACCTAGTTGGGATTCTTGCAGGGGAAGCGGCATTGGACACCATAGTAAAATTAATAAATGAGAAGCTGGGTATGAATAACCATTTGCATTCCAGTATCGGAGGGGTAGCCGTGTTAGTCTGGACCCATTTGCATTCCAATGGCACATACCAGCCAAGGATTTCAAAGTGTGTTGCAAACACCTATGCCTTACAGAGCCCCTGTGAGGTAATTAAGGGATATGTAAAAATTACTTCATCTGTCACTTAAATTCAGCTGATTTTAGAATAGGAAGAGTTTAACAGTGCTAGGTAGTATTGAAAGACTCATATAGGTACCCGGATCTGACTGTCATACACACAAGATAGGCATCTCCTGAGTGAAGAGCCATTTTTACACAGTCATTTCTCAGAGTATGTCCACACTTTAGCCTTGCTAAATCTATGAAAGAGGGTGATTATCCCCTATTTTTTTTGCACATGAACATTGAGGTGTGTTTGAGGTCTGGGGTGTATGGAAGTGACAATTTAACTGTCATCCTCAGAGGGCAAGTGGAACAGCAGAATAGTCTTGTGTTCTCCTGAATCTAATTTTACACTCTTCACAGACATTACCCTGCATTGAAGACATTAGAGCACCTTGAGCATACCTATCTGCCACAGGTGAGCCACTACCGCTTCTGCAAGATCATGGTGGATAATATTCCTAAACTGCGTGAAGAGATAAAAGAGGTTTCCATGTCTGACCTCAAAGACTTCTTGGAGAGTATTCGTAAGCACTCTGACAAGATTGGAGAGACAGCAATGAAACAGGTAGAGTCTTATGTTGCATTCTACTGATAAAACAACAGTTATGTTAAGCTTTGCTGTCTTTTTCTATGCTTGAGCAGCTACCATTTGGTAATTCAGTTAAAACCGATTTTGAAATGTTGAAATAATTGTGTTGCTTATATGAAACTGAATGATCCTTTATTCTGCATCTGCTAGGGGACTGTTTTCTGTTTCTTATACAACGACAAAACAGTGACATATTTTCTGTACTTTGCTCTAGACTGCTTGTAGTCCTAAATCTAAGAGACCAACCAGGTTTGTGTAATCCAAATTTCCTATTTAACAATGTAACATGACATCGTGTTGCTGTGTTGTGCATGGTGAAAAATTACAGAGCTGACTGAAATGGCTAGTGTCAATTTCCATGGTCAGTGTATAGCATTAGCACGCAGTATGCTTTCATTTCTGCAGCCTGAGCACACTCAAAATAGTAGCTACAATTCTACAGTATATGTTTTACAAATACCTTGCCATGGCATCGACTTTGAAAGCTATCCTTAATTAATTGTACATAAATGTGCATTTAAAAAAACCCTCTAAATACAGCAAGGAGATGCTGCTTTTCATACTGTAGTAAGCTCTTCCATATCTGGCGACTCTGGGACTGGGAGGTTACAGAATATGAAAATATGCCGGTTAACACAGAGCAGCTGGGGAGAGATGCTCTGGTGCTGGAAAGCTGGTGGGGGCCAGAGGAATATGCTGACTGCTCTAGGGCGTTTGGTATCTCCAGGCCCGTGAAGCTGACTGGGGCTGGAGGAACACACTGACAGCTTTGGGCCCCATGAAGCTGGCAGGGGTTGGAAAGCCGGCAAGGGCTAGAGGAATGCACTTGCAGCTCCAGGGTGTGTGGCGGCTGTGACCAGGAAGCCTGCAGGGTCCAGAGGAACATACTGTCAGCTCTAAGGCACATGGCAGCTCTGGGGCTGGGAAGCCAGTGGGGGCTGGAGGAATGCCCCAGCAGCTCTGGGGGGCTGGAGAAATGCCCCAGCAGCTCCAGGGCAGGAGGAACACACCGTGGCTGGGAAACTCCAGCAGCTCTAGCCACAGGGAGCTGTTTGGGACTGGGGGAACTCCAGCAGCCCTGGGGCTGGGAGTTACTTACACACTATGGCATGTTTATGTTGGTTATCTGAGAGTTCCAGTTGGTTGAATACTGGATAAAAGAGAATTTACTGTATTCCTTACAGCTTCCAAATGATTTTTCTTTATTTTCTAAATGCCATTCTTTCTGTAATCTTTTCCATTGTGATGATTTCTGGTAGTTGGTTTCCTTCGTATTCTGTCTGCCATGTTGTAATCCTTGTTCACCTCTCTGACTTAAAGCCCTCCTGCAGCATAATATAGAATAGACTTTCTACTTGAAGGTCCATTACTTTGGGAATAGTGGAGAGCAAACTTTTTCCATTCTACCTAGAACATACGGTAAGTCAAACTAGCATCTCTGAATCTGCTGAGAAAATGACTCTGATCATCCCATCCAGAGATTCAGATAGTCATAGTAACCATGTCTGGAAAGTGTTTTTTTGTGTCTGTTGGTATTTAAATTGATCTTATTAAATGTTCTGAATTTACCTGATGTTAACAGTTACTACAACTTATTGTTTATGGAAATACTTTTTTTCTAGCCATGAAAGCCAACCCAGGTTCTTGAAAGGTCATTCTTTGCTGCGTGCGTGGAAAGAAATAATAGTTTTCAGAACTCTTTTGGAGCCCAACTAATGAAGGGAATATGCCATTCTTCAAATATGCTGCATGTCCAGCTAAAGGATGCTTACTAATTGTTGGAATATAAGGGCTTGCAGATGTTCTCTCTGATTGTTTTAGTTTCCAGTGTTGTCATTGTCGTGACATTGGACACTGTATAAGACTAGCGCATGTGAGGCTAGTTAATGCGCATTGAAAGCTCACAGTGGTGTGCGTTGGTGTCTTGTGGGCAGAAGTGATGCAGGGGGGAGATGCATAGATACACCAATGTTTTCCTGGAGATGGGCAGGAAGGAAGAATGAGTCCAGTGACTACATCTCTTCATCCTTGATTATCCACATCCCACATTGTGTTCTCCTCTGTTCGCTCCACCTCTGGTGAGGACACTTATTACCCTGCCCTGCCCTTCCCTTGCTTGCAATGTCTCTGTATCCATGCTAATCCCATCCTTACCACTGCCCCTTTCAGTTCTGCTACTCCCAATGAGTGGCTGGACCATCTCAAACATGTGCCACAGCCTCTGATCACTCTTTTGTCCCTCCATCACCTTGCACTCATTACAGATTGGCTCTTCCCATCTAATACAGTCTTTCTCGTGGTGTGGTCTCTTCTGTTTTCCCCACACGCTGTCCTCTTATTACTTCCACCACTTCCTTCTGCCACCTTCAGTCTTTTCAATCTACAGAGTCAGGCTCTGTTTTTTTTCCCATCCTCTTCTCTCCTAGGTAGCAATTAACCATTACTGACCTCTTTTTTCTGCAATTTAGAAATGTGCACCACTTCCTGTTCCTCTCAGCTTTAGTACCTTCAACTTTTAGGTTGAAAACCCAGTGATAACTTGAGTAATTTGCCTGTACAACATGTGAATTTTGGTTGACATGATGCAGTTGTTATGAAATTGCTGTGTCGCGGAATGCCCATTAGAAGTATGTGGATTCCACCCTTGCTGGTAAGGCTGTGTCAGTTTCCCGAAAGGCCAGGGATAATGCTGTATCCTTTGGTATCAACAGGTAGAAATGCTTGAATGACAATAGGTTGCCAGAAGCTGCGTTTGGATACTTCCTCCAACTTGTTGTGATGGTTGGTGCAGGGGAAAAAGGGAGTGTGGAAAATTCCCATATTGAACAGACAAGAGGGACAAAGCTAAAGTTTTAAAAGGCTCTCTTGGGGTGCATGGGGTCGGGGCGGGGGGGGAGAGAGAGCGCGAATGGGCAAACAGCACAGAAAGCATGGGTTAGGACAGAGGAAAGGGACGGACTAGCAGGGTCAGAGAAGGTATGCTGGGGTTAGAAGGATCCATATTTCAGAACACAAACTGTGCACCAAAGGAGAGACTACCTGGATGTCTGCTATGGACCCTAGCTCCAGCCCAGAGAATGCTGTGGAGTAGTAAGGAAACTGAGCCGGGGAAATGCATATGTGGTTTTATTTTAGTGTAGGGCTGGGTATATCTGATATGAATAGGTAAAGAGCAATAGTGTAAAATTCCTCTGCCAAATCTGACCTGTACTTTTGTGCCCTTGCACAGGTAAACTGTGGGTCCTTGATATCCAGAGGGCTGGAATTTTGGGAGCAGGTGTGGTTGAGCTGTATGGTGAGCCTGCTGAGTCAGCGCTGTCTTAGACTGGGCTGTGTGCAGTGAGGTTGCCCTTCTCACTGGACAGTGTGTTTGCACTTTGAGACTGTCTGCTAAGGGCAGTGCTTGGGCTCTGTGTAGAGCCAAAGACTTAAAACACGCAGGGTTACTGTGGCTGGGTCACCCCACAGCGGTGCAAAGTGTTTTGGATTGGAGCTGTCACGGACCCGTGCAACCCTGGCCTTAAAGGTTTCTGAACTGAGTTGCATCACTTTGGATTACAATACTTTTTTCTGCAATGACTCTTTGTAGGATGCACAGGAGAATATCTCTGGGAAAAGTTGTAGAACTAAAATAGAAGTTCATTAAATGTTCAGCAAAAAAAGGTATGGACAGAGGTGAGGTGACTATATGAATCACTAAGTAGCAAATACTTAGAAATCTTAAGATATGCTATACTGTTGCCCTCTTTTCCATAACACCCTTTGTACAAAAGGATCTGAAAGATTTCTTTGGGTTCATTAAACTAAAATGCAACCTGTAAAACAGGGTTTGCTGCATCCTTTGCTGTGGTGTAGCTCTTTCTGGGTTGGTACTGGCTATTTAACAACAAACACACAACAGTGCTACAGACCAGCTTGGGAAATGGATGCAGAGAACGCCACTTCCAACTTCTCCTTTAGTTTCAATTGCAATTTGACCAGTGCATTGGGTAAAAGGTGCCATGTTATCTTTAATAACAAAAAATGGCCAATAACCTAAATTTTGTGTTAGCAGCAGCACCACAGTATCCCTTCACATTATATTTAGGCCCCTACCAAATTCATGGCCATAAACTGTGAAATCTGGCCTCCTGTGTGACATTTAGTCTTTCTTGTGTTTTTACCTTATACTATACAGCTCACAAGGGAAACCATTGTTTCTCAAAGTGGGGATCCCAACTCAAAAGAAGGTCCCAGAGTTGTTATGGGTGGGATGTCATGGTATTAGCACCCTTATTTCTGGGTGACCATCAAGTGATGGCTGCTGGTCTGGTGCCCATCTGTAGAGGCATCATCCACCAGCAGCAGCACAGAAGTATGATGGCAATACCTTATTGTGCCAGCCTAACTTCTGCACTGCTGCCTTTGCATCTGGGTGGATGGACAGTTGTCGCCACTGTACAGTGAGCTCTGAAGGAAGCTGCTTAGAATTAAGGATGGCATGGCCATCTGCACTGCTGCAGGCGGTGGTGCTGCCTTCAGAGCTGGGCTCTCCCAGCCTGTTGACAATGCTCTCCAGACACCCAGTGGTGAAGGTATTGCTAATGCTGGCTGCAGAACTAAGGGTGGCAGTCAATGTTCTAATCTTTTCCATCCATGTGTGGATTTTTTCCATCCATTCATGGAATAAATTCATGTGCACGAAGGCATGTGAATGTGCACCACCAGTAGAAACAAAAAGCTAGCTGTGGGCACTCTGCTGATCAGCTGGGTGGCATTTTGATCTCTCCTGTGCGGCCACGCAAGCACACAGCTTACAGTGAAGACAGGTGGCAATACCACAACCCCCCTACAATAACCTTACAACCTCCCCTGTATTTTGGGTCAGGACCCCTACAGATATAACATCAAATCTGAAATTTCACAAATTTCCAAAATAATGAAATTCATAATTTTTAGTATCCTGTGACCCTGAAATTGACTAAAATGGACCGTGAATTTTTGGGACCCTAATGTTACTGATGGAATTGGAGAAATAAGCTCCCCCTGCTGACTTATAAGACTCCTTTTTTGTATGACTGTTTTACTCAATCTGTGCATTTACTGGTCAGTTTTCCCTCTAATTTTTTATAACTGCAAGTAGAGCGACTTTCATTACGTGCACCAGTATGCAGGTGGCGTGTCACAACAAAAGTCATTCTGCACACAGACAGTGTATGGCGGGGATGGAACTGAGATTTGGGGTGAGGTCTCTAAATGGGGGCTCTGGGTTTGAGGGCAGGGGCTTCTGGCTGTGGCAGGTAGTTTGGGTATAGGAGGGGTGAGGGCTCTGGCTGGGGGTGTGGGACATGGGGTTGAGGGGTTTGGGTTGCAGGAGGGGTCTCCAAGTTTTGGGCAGGGCTCAGGCCTGTGGGTAGAGTGCAGTAAGGGATACAGGCTGGGGGCTGGAGTGCAGGAAGGGGTACAAGCTCTGGAATGAGAGTGTGGACTTTGGGGTGGGACTGGAGACAAAGGGCTGGGTGTGCAGGAGGTGGTTCCAGGTTTGCGGAGGGGTCATGGTCGGGGCAGGAGGTTGAGGTTTGGCCTTTCCTGGGCAGTGGTACTAAGGCAGGCTGCTTGGTGCCTGCCTGTCCTAGGGCACTGCGGTGCTGGTTCCTTGGGCAGGGTGGTGGAAGAGGGAGGAGAGTCTGTGTGGTGCAGCTCTTGCTTGCAATCACCAACATCCCTGTTAGCCGGTGGCCAGGTAATGTGTGGTGAGGTACTCCCCTGGGTCCTAAGCAACCCAGTTTTTTACTGTTAGAGCAGGCAGCTCCTAGCACTCTCACCCACGGCCAGGCTGTAGTAACCAAACGGTTAAAGTTCTTTTTGTTGTGCCGGCTGTGTTGCAGTGACAAAAGGGTTAACAGCAGGGTCAGGCTTAGAGCTTAACTAGTTACAAGTTTATTTAAGCTACAGTTATAAGTGTGCGGTTACAAAAGGCTAGCAAAGTACAGGTGTTAACAAGTTACGTTACAATCCAATACAAAGATATCTGTTACCATCTAACACAATGATATCTTGGCACAATGACATCTAGTTACAGAGCTCTAATTCTTTAGCTGTGCACAAAAAAAAGTCAGAGACCTAGCATGGGTGTATCTTACCCTCTCTGCGTCTCTCGATACCAGCGTAGCCAAGCTGGATCGGTCACTCAATTCCGCGGAAAGAAGAATACGAGGTTGGGCGTCCCCAGTTGTGGACCTCGGGAGGCAATCACCTGACCCGACCAGCAGGAAGTTGGTTGAATGCACTCAAAGTTAGAGTTCTGCTGGACCCATCTTTTATACCCCTTTTGGGTTATGTATTCTCTTTCTTATCTATGGTGCCAGATCATACTGGTCTGTCTTTGTGACGCCAGTTTGTTACAAGGGCATTTCTTACTTAGTTTGCACTTGTAAGGCAAGAGATAAGCAATTTAGGAGTACAGGACATTCTTTTGTGCAGGTGGGGCACCTCCCCTTCTGGGTGATTGTGTGTGTGCATCATATTGATCAATGCCAGCTGGGGTGATTTCTGAGGGTCCCCCCCCCTCATGTTGACAGTCTGGCCTGTTAGCCTTCTAGCTGTACTTTCTGCTTCTCAGGGTCACGATAAGCTAGCATATCTGGGCCTCAATGAGGGCATCAAAGACTGTGCTGTCAGCAGCTGTTTCCGTGCCCTGTGTGCTCCTCAGTGGGGGGGGCAGCGAGCAAGCTGGCTTGTAAGGGGGAGACTTTGTCTGGCTACAATCCCCCAGCTCACACTGGCTGGGAACCAGCCAATGGGAGTGCAGATCCAGGGCTCTAGGCAGGGGCAGTGTGCCTACTGTGCTCCATGCCCCCTTCTCACCCCCCACCATAAGGGCTGGATCTGCTGCTGGCTGCAGCTCTGTGCTGCGGGGGGCAGTAGTTCTGTCCTGGCCAGGGCAGCTTTGGAGCTTGCAGAGAGGTATCTCTCCCTGGTGGAATCCTGAGCCCTTGTGTGGGGCTTAGTCAGTGTGCCGTGCTTAATAGGAAGTCTCACGGACATGTGGCCTAAAGCAAACTTAGCTGCTGGTTGATTGTCATGCTGTAATCTATCTGACCTTATGCAGCGTGTGGAACAGTGATTGGCCCTTACAGTGGGATGCAGTAAGGCCTGTACATGGGGTTTAAATGTGCATAACATAAATCCTATACAGCTGTCTGATTGTTCCAGTGGGAAGCAAAAGACATTTGAGACAATGGTGATGGAAGTGATGTTTCTGTAGCATTATGAATCCAAGGCCAAGGATGACAAGATCTGAAAATTCCCTTTTGCGATACTCAGAGTGATCCCTCTCAGCACACTGGAAGCCGTAGAGTTCTCTCTGGCTGGCATTCAGAGGTCTTTGACTCCCTCTGTTGGACAGGAAAATGACAGTGGTGGGTGAAGTCAAGTCAGTCCCGGGTGTCAGCCTTCAGAAGGAGCTGGGAGACTTTTATGTTGCTCTGTTGAGGAGCTGTTTGTTCAATTCTTCCCTCCACCCCCCTGCCTCTCTCTCCCTCCCCCTCCCTCCCTCCCCCCACCCCGTGTACGTGTGTGTTTTTTTTGGTTTTTTAAATCTGAACCTCATTATCTATTTATGTGGTGGGAATTTCTGCTGCCCCAGATACTGTTACTACATATACAGCACTTAGATGCATGAAAGTGTCTCCATGCTGAACTTGCTTTGGACTTTGACACTGTGAACCTGTTCTTTTTAGATTTGAGTTTCAGGGTGGCTGAGAATGAATTACATTTTAACACTTGATAATATCCAGTGTATTTGTATTATATAGTTGAACTTCTGAAATATCTCAGGTGTGTGAAAGAGGTCACTTAAATGGTGTTGCATGCTATGGATTCAGTGTAAGCATTTTGTCAGGAGGACCAAAGATGACCAATCCAGAGGTCATTATTGGATAAAGTTTATATCTGAACAGCCAAAAACATTCAGCCTGCTTTTCAAATTGACAGATGGAAACAAGCATATTTTTTCATAATGTATGTAGGATGAATTGTCACAGTTTGTGTTGAATAGGTAGTGATATCTTGCTAGGAGTCTAAATGTAGTGATATTCTTGTCATACTGTTAAGGTGCTAGGTAATATATTTGACCGTATGCCTTGTTATTTCAAGCCAGTTACAACAATTGGATGATGAAAGTATAAACCTATAACATTTTTGATATATTTGAGATGGTGTAATGTGTGCTACTTGGGGGTACATATGCCTACAAAGTGGTAAAATGTATCAGTCACCCAAATAAGTGAATATACTCTCCTTAAAAACCTGTTGAGATCTACAAACCTCATAAGTATTAATCTGTTTGATAGGATATGCAATGCCTTTTCACACTATGCTTTGTACTTCTTTGACTCATTCTTCTGAGGAACACAAAGTACCTTCAGACACTACCTCATAACAGCGCTTTACATAAAGCAAGTATTCTAGTGAGGGAGAAACTGATCAAGTTTGAATTATATTGTTTGACACTGGGCAAGCATCACTGGCTGATCTGAGAACAGAAACACATACATCCTCTCTGCATGTATTTTCTCAAATTGCTCCATGCAAGGCTTAATCCTTTTTGTCTATCGGTGTCCTAAAGAAATTTCACAATTTCATGAGTGTGTGTGAGCAAGCCGTGGCTGGACCTGCCACCACATGTGCGAGTGAGCTGCTCCTGAAGTTGTGCAGTCGGCTGCAGCCAGCAGGGCCACAGGAGCCTGTGGCTTGGAGCGGCCTCTGTTGCTGCTGCCACACGCTTGTCCCACTAGGTGGTGGGGTGTGTGCACAGAAAGGGTGAAGGAAGCTCCATTTTGCTACACTGTGGTTTCCTGTTTGCCAGATAAGGTGAAAGGGAAGCACGTCGGACGCTGCAATTGTATATAATGCAGCCTTTCATCGCTTGCTGATCTTTGGACAAAGATTACTCAAGTATATTTGCCTGTGTGTTGTGCTTATAATGTTACACCTACTATTTACAAGGAAGATGTCACCACAGAAGTTCCCCTTTTTTTCATATTTTTCTAACTTTTTAAAAGCATTTGATCTCAGACCACAATTGCCAATATGTTAATCATAATAGTATATTTATTGCATTATATCTTTACCGGGAGAATTTAATGGTCTCTTAATATGTTTGGATTGCTTTTAAATTTCATCTGAACTCTGAATGTCCCTGGATTTATAATGTTTAGTTTTGAGTTGTGTCAGGGAGTATGGAGGTCACCAGGTTCTGCACCCCATCAGTGATCAGATGTGACTCTTGTTCAACAGGTTGACCAGAAGGTTTATTAGGAGACAGGGGCATAGAGTAGAACAGACTTGTCAGCATAGAAACCAGACGTAATCAGTACAATCCATGTTTGGGAGAGAGGGGCCCTGAGAGACTCCCCTGAACTGGGGCTCTGGTCCTCCTTCCTCCCTTTCAAGTCAGCCGAGACTACCCCTATTCTCCAATTCAAATTCAAACTCAAACTGTCCAGGTCCCTCCTGCAGCCTTCATCTTGTTTTGTGAGATGGGGGTGCGTGAGGGGGAATGGTGGGAGGAGGTATAACCTGGCTGCATAGGACACAAAGGCCATTGCCTACATGTGAAACTGCCATCTCCAACAACGCATTGATGCTGTGCCTAGGGATACTGAGGCACACACATGGGGTTACTACAGGATAGTAGGAAACACATGGCCCCTGACAAAGGAAATATAATCCCTACTTTATCACAAGCTATGGAGATCTCTGGATTATTTTTACTTTAAATTACTGATTTATTCACTCAGCCTTAATGCTTCTTCAGAGTTTTTGTCTGGGAATATTGAATAAAGCCATCTAAATGATGGAAGGTAATGTCATGCTCATTTATTATTTAATGAATATAGCACTATTACTTTACACAGTACTTTGTCAAATAGATTACATTTAATAGATAGCAATTGCTGCATTGCCATAAGTGTTTACCAACCCAGGCAGAAATCTACTTGATAGCCTGCCCTTTACCATGATGATCATGGAAAAATGATACTTGCGTGTCCTGGATGAAACTCTGTAAATTTGAGAGATCTCCTCATTAGTCTTGCATTCTTACTAGATTTTGTTTGATGCTATGATGCCCTTAGGTTGAACTATATCTAACATAATGAGTAAGTCCCGTGAAGACAAGATGACATTGTATGGGGTCACTGGTTCTGAACCTGTGGCCCGAGGGCCACTTGTGTCCATCAGCACAAACTGAGTCCCATATGACATCATCAGGGCCACACAGGTAGGATGCGTCCTACAGAACACATTGTTGGCCATGTATGTGGTCGACAGTGGTAAATAGATTGAGTCCCTGGCTGAGTTAGGGGTTAGCTGGTTTTCAGAACCTTTATCTGGGGTTGGCTAGGACCTAGTGTGAATCTATTCAGCTTTCTGTTTCAGGTTGCTTTCACAATGGCTGACATATTTCCAAACATCTGAGGGCGTTCTTGTCAGTTAATTTATTTGAATTGATGGTGATAAGTAGAGACGTGGCATGTGGCAATTTCAGTATTATTGGGAAATCCTACTATGTCCCTGTGCTGCATTTTAAATGTAAACACATGGACACCACCCTGAGCCAAATGAGCAAAGCAAGCCCTCTCTGGAGAAAGGGATAGAATGACATTTTCTCAGACTGCTGCTAGAACTCCAGATGCTGATTGCTGGCCTTTCGATGGCCCGGGAAAAATGTTAAGAAATGCATTTTGTGCAGTGTTTTTAATTATATTCATCCCCAAGATTTTTAAACATTGTATAATCTTCTGTAACACATATGGAAGTTGTTTTTTCTTTGTATGTATATTTTATAGTAAATTAGATTTAACTGTACTTCTCTGAATGCATTGTGTGGAGAATGTCCCCACTCTACTGTGTGTCAGACTCTTGGCAAGAGCACATCTATTCCAAAGGTCATTTCTTGTGCTTTGCCTTTCGTGCTTGCCTTTTTGAGTCTTAGGATCCCCCGCCACGTGGGCTGAGTACACCGGTGCCAAGTTTGAGGTTAGCCCTTAATATGCTGTTAAGATCCCTGCATCGTGCTTATTACTGCGAGACCTTGTTTTACAGTCATGGCCAAACACTGATAAAGTATTGCTCAGGTTTCAGAGCTTCTGCCAAATGCTTTAATCTTGTCCCATGCCAGATGTTTTCTTTAACACACACACAAACTTCAATAAATTAAAATTATGTTGAGTCAAAAGCAAGGAGGCTTTAAAGGAGAAAACCCATGTTAAAAGGACCAGCCAGGTGGCCTAGTGATGGTACAATATCAAGGCATCTACTTTGTTTTGCTGTTTTAATTTCACTCTTATTTTGCCTCACCTTGGTAGCATGGTGCCTTGGAACCATTTTTTCTCAAATATAATAACTGCAGTGGAAACTTAGTTTGGACACTTGTTGTTTTGTGTTAAATTATTATCCTTGGGGCCCCATTATGGTAGCTGCTTTTCACACTAATACTATGAAAACTGTCCCAGCTGCAGTCTAGGTTTGTGTCAAAAGGCAGCAGGTGCATACAGCAGACCGAGAGGAAGGGGGTGGACAAGGCGGCGGTGAAATAGCATATCATTCTGTATTGGGCTGATTTCCTGTTAATAATTGTTTAATTGAAAGATGCCATTTAAAAACACACTATTTGGAGGAGACTTAAACTGTTTTAGTTATTTGTGGAAGACATGTCTGTGCAGACGCAGAGACTAATCTAATGGATTATTCATTAAATTGTGATGCCATCATAACATCTCCTCTCAACCCACTTTTTGCTATCAGCCCAGACGTTTCAGACATAACTTGATAAACAAATAGTTCATGAAATGCCTGTGTTAAAACAAATATTCATTTTTATTTTATCTTTTTAATTTTTTCTTCTGATCTTAGTCTGCTGCTTCATTAAGACTCCACATGTAAGATTGTATTTTGGCCATTTTGAGACTGAGTGAACTGATCATTTCGAACTTCCTGTGAGGAATTCAGTGGCACGTCGTCTTTCAGACATTGTATTTGTAACTTAATTCTGCACATTCTGTTTCTGTCAGAGTGAGATCTTAAAAGGCTTACAGTTCCTTGCAGAAGTTTTGAGAACTTGTTGAAAAATACACTTTGGATTCTGAATATCTTTTCCTTCAGGACTTCAGGTATTTGAGAAGCCACCACATCCCTAGTACGGTCCATTGATTAACTGCACCATTGTAGCTGAACGTCTCTGCACTAGGGACTGTCCGCCAGTAAAGGGTTGAGTGCTATTATAAATTAGCATAGATATGTTGTCTGTGCTGTGCAAATATCCACTGTGTGGACTCTAGGGAGCTAGAGTATTGATATTTGCCTGTGTCTGCTTCTCTCATATTCATTGAAAATAGAGGCAATGTTTTTCAAGCGGTATCTTCCAGACAGTGGGGTCTTTCATACAAATTGTACCTAAGATGATCTAGCTTATACAAATAGCTGAGACAGGAGAGTTCTGTTTAGTGTAGAAATTGAAGAAGTGATGAGGTAGGGAGATGCAAAAAGGCTTTTGAGGACAGTTAGAGATGCAGAGGGGGAGAACTCTTGCATTGACAATAGAACAGGGATGGGCAGCCTAGGCTAGGGAGTGGGCCTCATGAGTGGCCTTCCTTTATCTCAGAGAGCTGCAACATTGTCATAACCCAGGTGGTCTCCTGGGATAGCGTAGTTTTACTATCTGAGTTTCGTATCCAGAATTTATGGGGTTTGTCAAATGAACCGTGGCAGTTCTTTGATTAAATGCAGAGGGAGGATGTGGCTGTCGCAGTCAGTGTTATGTGCAGTGAGCACACACTTCACTTTGTGCCCTTGCTTTATGTGCACATCACTTTATTTATACTGATAGGGAATTTTTTTTTTTTTTGTAGATAGAAGCTAGTGAAATCTGGCAACCCTATGGCTGGGACACTGGTAAACTAAATGTCTTAGGGGTCACTGATAGAACCGTGATGGGCCACAGGTTGTAGTGCACTAGAGGGATTGTGCAGAGAACCAAACAGGAGGCAACATCTACAAAAATAGAAGGCACAGGGATGTGAGTAGAGAGAATTGGAATAACTGATGAAAGATTTTAAGAATAATTTTGAAGTGAATCCTGAAACTAATGGGAGAGCCAGTGGGGTTGTCCCAAGGTTGTATGCATTAGCAGGTAGGCAGCAGCATTCTAACCAGGCTTGATGTCTGGTGAACTGGGACTTGGGGAAGCTCACAGTGAAGGAGAAAGGAGATGAGGGCATGGATGAGGCTTTCAGTGGAGGTGGAAGCCAATGACACTTGTGGGCCATGCTGAGGAGTTGGTGATGAGTGAATTTGCCAACATAAGCATGTTTCTGTGCCTGTGGTGTGTGTTAGAGATCTTTGTGCTTTTGTCTTTTTTTCCCCATGCATCACAGGATTTGAACACACGTGCTTATTATCATAAAAGAACTTCTAGTATTCTCTGGCTTTTCATGGAATGTTTTTCTGTTTGTTTAAGAGGAACTCTGTGCTGTTAAGTCTGTGTTTAACATTTATACTGTATAGAAATTTTATTAACTAATGTGGATTCCTCTGAATTTTTATGACCTCAAAAATTAAACTGCTAAATCATGGAACTTATATGGTTCAGTGTGTTTGTGACTAAGAGCTATGGGGACTATAGTATTCCTGTAGCATACTAGGTGAGCGCTGTGGAACTGTTCGTAGCCATGGCTACATGACTAATAAGTAAACTCAAAAGTTTGTCTGTAGGGTGGCCGTGTGCTGGAGCATCTTTTCCTATAGTTGCTTTTTAGGTCTTTTATAACTCCTGAAGCCCATGGACGTTTCTCAGATTATATCCTTCTTCCTCTCTCTGTTTTTACATTGAAGCTATGCTGAAAAAAATAAAAAATCTCACAAAAGCAGTGAACTATCAAATTGAAAGCAGACAGCTTTAACATATGTTGTACCTCTTTATTGTACCGTAGGACTGTAGCTATTAAGGGTGTCTGTAATACCACACTGTAATGAGCTAAAAAATACTGTTTAGTTCACATGTATCACTTTATTGCTCAGGTGCTATCTTAGCAATTTAATGGATTCATCACTGCTCTATTATTTAGTCTGTAAGTTCTCCAGACCAAGAACTGTTCATTAAATATATGTATGCTTTCTAGTTGGGCTCTCTAGCTGTTAATGTATTAACATTTAAGTTACCTAAATTAATCAACTTTAATTATTTTTAAAGTCCCTTTAAAAGTTCCAGTATTAGGTGCTTGTACTCTGTATATGTTATACTATTCCTTTACTGTCTTTAGCTGGTGGATATTTTAGTTCCTGTACTAAGGCTGGCAGTAAATATTACAAGTAAAGTTCATAAGGCTCTGGGAGCCCTTGTTAACATAGCTGGGACAGCAGAATGTGTAGTACTGTGCATGACTATACAAAGGTGCAGGACCATTAATTTCGCTTGCGAATGGGGGAACTGAAGCACAGATCGGTTCAGTGAGTTGTCTGAGATCCCACAGCAAGTCTTTCATAATGTCAGGGATAGATCCCAGATGTGCTTAAAATTCTATATCCACTTGAAACGGCAGAGGTTGTTTTGGAGATGTTCTGTTACAGTTTTGTATGGGCATTGGATTTATAGAGACAAGTTATCGCCAGTGAAAGTCTTCAGTTTTATGATTCAACTGTAAGATCACTCCTCTGGCTTCAAGGTCTCCACAATACAGCTACGTTTTGCCCCACTGTGGCAGCATCACCCCCGTGTGACGTTTAGAGGCGTTCTCAGTGACCTGGGCCAGCCCTACTCAAGTTGGTGAGATCTGAGCAGATCACAAGTAACGTGGAAAGGTGTGCCATCTAAAACGCAGCAAAAGAGCATTTGACCTCATTGGGGAATTCTAGACTCTGTTATGCTAATGAGGATGAAATGAGTTTGAAAGGAATATAACAAGGAACTATCATACTTTACAGTGGATCTTAATAATTAATTTAAAAGGAACAGTCTTTATAGCCTCTACCTCATAAAGTGCACTTTGTTAATTTGCAGAGTAATGTCACACAGTGTATGTGTATGACCAAAACTAAATGAAATCCTTCAGCAGTCTGTTTTTTGCTGTCTATGCTGAACCCTAGTGCCAACAGTTTGATGCAAATAAGTAGTCTTGAAAATGCAAAACAGCAGCTCATTTGCGTATCCACATGGCTAATATATATATTCATGGGGCTAATTTGCACATCACGGTAGAAATCAAGCTGTGGGGGTTCAGCTGGCAAAAAGCCCTCCAGCTACACTGCCTGATAGCTGATGTAATATGCAAATTAGCTACATGAATATGCTCATTAGCCACACAGATATGCAAGCGAGCAACCATTTTGCATTTTTGAGACTGCTTATTTGCTACAAACTGTTAACTCTAGGGCTCAGTGTAGACCTAGCTTATGAAGGTTTTTTTTATTTTTTAAATTAAAAGAAAAATATACAAAACACGTGTCCTGCTGACAAATTCAGGCCATTCAAGCCACCTGACAGATACTTTTAAAGTTCATACCTCTAGTAAATATAAAAGAACATTCCCTTTTTTTTAATTGAAGAATTACTTCAGTTTAAGTAAACCCTTACCCCTTCCCATGGGATGGGAGAACAGAGAAGTTTAGGGTGGCGGGGGAGGGGACAGGAACATCTTCTTCAGTCATGTGATTGCATTTGTTTGAATTCAGGAGTCATCCAAACATTGCAGCCTTTCAGTGCAGTTTGTAAATAAAACAAAGTATCTGATAACAGTGCTTTATTTTTGTAGGTATTTCATGGGCTAATTTTTATGGGGAATCAAAGCATCTCTTGGGACCAGGGAGAGGGAATGTTGGTAGGCAATGCAAGACTGTTACAATTAATGCAATGCCTTTTGGGCTGTGCTGGGTCTTTTGAAATCCATTTTTGGGATTGAAAGTTCATGCGTTATGTGTGCTGGAGGTTGGAAACTAGGGGAAACTTGTTGAACTGCTTCCTTTTTGTCTCTTAGCATAACTTTTATCCCTCACAGATTCTTCCTTATGTTTGGATCACTCTCTTGTTTATTGGGTACCAGCTGCCTTTCTCCTTCTCAAACAAATACCTCCTTCTAGCCTGCTTCCTTTGCCTAACCATTTCTCTTGTATTTTACTTGCCTGACATAGATTGTAGGATCCTAATAGCAAAGACTTTGTTTTGCTTTTTTGCATTATTCCAATAGTTAATAGAAAATAAAAGGAAGAAGAATGCTTGGGACTAAAGCATGGCCACATGGGTAGGTTCAGTTCCCTTATGAAATCAAGCTTGAATTTGGTCCATGGAATCTCTAGCATTGGGCGTGAAAGAAGTCATCCTCGGTGCTCTAGAAGAGTATAACTAATTCTCAGCTCCTGAGACTAAGTGGCAACTAGGAACACAGGACCTTTGTTTGGTCCATGAATTGCACAATGACGCTCAATACTTGCATAGTACTTAAGTACTCGTACGCCTGTGAGGTTAGAAAGTATTATTCCTATTTTATAAATGAAGCTTTGACCTCGAGACTACTTGGTGATTCCGTTTCAGTTCAGACTAATTGCTTTCAGGCCAGACCGCTTGTTTTTCAATAGCATTATGCTGTTCAAAAGTATGTCAGACCTCTTTTCAGGGGGTGAGTTATGTTACTCTGCCACAGATTTATTCTGTGATTGAGATTTAATCTCACAATGCAAAGTGTGATAATGAAATACTTTGGCTTAATGATACAAGAAGTAAAAAAATCAAAAGGCATAACTACGGTGGGCAAGTGCCATAAACCGTCACAGTTGCAGGAAATTGAAATGGGAAAAATGCTTCTGGACCAGCTTTCATAGTATTTGAATCTGAGGACATCTAACTGTCCAGATTTGTATCCTGGAACACAAAGAATTTAACAACAGATTAGAGCGAGAGATGTGTGAGTTAGAGTACATATCCAAATTTTACAGATTAACACATAGTTGATGTCTCTGTTCATACTATCTCATGCATTACAAGGACTGCTTCCCTTCCTTTGATGATTGTAATTATCAGACTGGACAATTAACATCCCTCCACCTCTCACTCCCTTCCTTTAATCCTATTTGATTTCTTAGATTTTATTGCAATTGTTTTTCTTTTTTTGGTCCTCTGTGCTTAAGTGTCAGTCTGTATTGGACATTAAATTGGTCTGATGGCTCATCACCGAATAAATCATTCTGGTAGTTTTTTAAAATGCTACATTTTTGCTGCTTTGGTTTAATCCAGATATGTATGTATAATACAAAGCCATGCACAGGGCATCCAACATGTGCCTGTGACACACAGAGGGTAACTTTATTCCGTCATATTGCTGCAGAGAATTAAGAACATAAGAATGGCCATACTGGGTCAGACCAAAGGTCCATCGAGCCCAGTATCCCATCTGCCGACAGTGGCCAATGCCAGGTGCCCCAGAGAAGGAGAACAGAAGACAATGATCAAGTGATTTTTCTCCTGCCATCCATCTCCTGCCCATGTACTGAAGGCTAGGGCACCATACTTTACCCCTGGCTAATAGCCATTTATGGACCTAACCTGCAAAAATTTATCGAGCTCTTTTTTAAACCCTGATAGAGTCCTGACCTTCACAGCCTCCTCGGGCAAGGAGTTCCACAGGTTGACTGTGCGCTGTGTGAAGAAAAATTTCCTTTTATTAGTTTTGAACCTACTACCCATCAATTTCATTTGGTGTCCCCTAGTTCTTGTGTTATGGGAAAAGGTAAATAATTTTTCTATATTCACTTTCTCCACACCATTCATGATTTTATATACCTCTATCATATCGCCCCTCAATCGCCTCTTTTCCAGACTGAAAAGTCCCGGTCTCTCTAGCCTCTCCCCATATGGGACCCGTTCCAAACCCCTAATCATCTTAGTCACCCTTTTCTGAACCTTTTCTAATGCCAATATATCTTTTTTGAGGTGAGGAGACCACATCTGCACGCAGTACTCGAGATGTGGGCGTACCATAGTTTTATATAGGGGAAGTATGATATCTTTTGTCTTATTATCTATCCCTTTTTAATAATTCCTAACATCCTATTTGCTTTACTAACTGCCGCTGCACACTGCGTGGATGTCTTCAGAGAACTATCCACTATAACTCCAAGATCCCTTTCCTGATCTGTCGTAGCTAAATTTGACCCCATCATGTTGTACGTGTAATTTGGGTTATTTATTCCAATGTGCATTACCTTACACTTACCCACATTAAATTTCGTTTGCCATTTTGCTGCCCAATCACTCAGTTTGCTGAGATCTTTTTGTAGTTCTTCACAATCCCTTTTGGTTTTGACTGTCCTGAACAACTTGGTGTCCTCTGCAAACTTTGCCACCTCACTGCTTACCTCATTTTCTAATCATTGATGAACAAGTTGAACAGGATCAGTCCCAGGACTGACCCCCTGGGGAACACCACTAGTTACCCCCCTCCATTGTGAAAATTTACCATTTATTCCCACCCTTTGTTTTCTGTCTTTTAACCAGTTCCCGATCCATGAAAGGATCTTTCCTCCTATCCCATGACCACCTAATTTACATAAAAGCCTTTGGTGTGGGACCGTGCCAAAGGCTTTCTGGAAATCTAGGTATATTATGTCCACTGGGTGCCCCTTGTCCGCATGTTTATTAACCCCTTCAAAGAATTCTAATAGATTAGTTAGACACGACTTCCCTCTGCAGAAACCATGCTGACTTTTGCCCAACAATCCGTGCTCTTCTACGTGCCTTCCAATTTTATTCTTTACTATTGTTTCTACTAATTTGCCTGGTACTGATGTTAGACTTATCGGTCTATAATTGCCAGGGTCTCCTCTAGAGCCTTTTTTAAATATTGGCGTTATATTGGCCGTCTTCCAGTCATTGGGTACCGAAGCAGATTTAAAGGATAGGTTACAAACCACTGTTAATAACTCCGCAATTTCACATTTGAGTTCTTTCAGAACCCTTGGGTGAATACCGTCTGGTCCTGGAGACTTGTTACTATTCAGCTTATCAATTAACTCCAAAACCTCCTCTAATGTCACTTCAATCTGGGAGAGTTCCTCAGATTTGTCACCTAAAAAGGCTGGTTCAGATTTAGGAACCTCTGTAACATCCTCAGCCGTGAAGACTGAAGCAAAGAAATCATTTAATCACTCCGCAATGGCACTGTCTTCCTTGATCGCTCCTTTTATATCTTTATCGTCCAAGGGCCCCACTGCTTTTTTAGCGGGCTTCCTGCTTCTAATGTATTTAAAAAACATTTTACTATCATTTTTTGAATTTTTGGCTAGCTGTTCCTCAATCCTTTTTGGCTTTTCTTAGTACATTATGACACTTAATTTGGGAGTGTTTATGTTCCTTTCTATTTTCCTCACTAGGATTTGACTTCCACTTTTTAAAAGCTGCCCTTTTCTCTCTCACTGCCTTTTTAACATGGCTGCTAAGCCTTGGTGGTTCTTTGTTGGTCTCTTACTGTGTTTTTTTTATTTGGGGTATACATTTAAGTTGGGCCTCTAGTATGGTGTCTTTAAACAGTTTCCATGCAGCTTCCAGGGATTTTAGTTTAGTTACTCTACCTTTTAGTTTCTGTTTAACTAGCTTCCTCATTTTAGTGTAATTCCCCTTTTTGAAATTAAATGCTGGAGTGTTTGACCGCTGCAGTGTTCTTCCCAACACAGGAATATTAAAAGTTATTATATTGTGGTCACTATTTCCAAGCGGTCCAGTAACAGTTACCTCTTGGACCAGATCCTGCGTTCCAGTCAGGACTAGATCGAGAATTGACTCTCCTCTTGTGGGTTCCTGTACTAGCTGCTCCAAGAAGCAGTCATTTAAGGCATCAAGAAATTTAATCTCCTGAATCCTGTCCTGAGGTGAGATGTACCCAATCAATATGGGGATAATTGAAATCTCCTATCATTACTGTGTTTTTTATTTTGATAGCCTCTCTAATCTCCCTTAACATTTCAGCATCACTATCACTGTCCTGGTTAGGTGGTCAGTAATATATTCCTAATGCCATATTCATATTAGAGGAATGAATTGTTATCCATAATGAATCTATGGAACGTTTTGATTCCTTTAGGATTTTTGCTTCATTTGATTCTATATTATCCTTCACTTATAGTACCACTCCGCCACCCGCACGACATGTTCTGTCTTTCCGATATAATTTATATCCCGGTATGATAGTGTCCCACTGATTGTCGTCATTCCACCATGTGTCTGTGATGCCTATTATGTCAACTTCCTCCTTTGATATGAGGTACTCCAGTTCACCCATCTTATTAGACAGACTCCTAGCATTTGTGTAAAAGCACTTTAAAAAACTTTAAAAAAAAAGCACTTTAAAAAACTTTAAAAAACATATTTATATGTCCGCCTTTCACAGACGCGTTGGATTTTTTTATATGCGATTGTTTCACATCTGATCTTGCCCATATATTTCCCACGTTCCCTATCTGACTAACTTCTAGGGAATCCCTATCTATGGAGCCTCGTGTAAGAGAAGTCTCCGTCCGATCCAGGTGCTCCCCCGCACCAATCGGCTTTCCCCCACCTCTTAGTTTAAAAACTGCTCTACGACCTTTTTAATGTTTAATGCCAGCAGTCTGGATCCACCTTGATTTAGGTGGAGCCCATCATTCCTGTATAGGCTCCCCCTACCCCAAAAGTGTCCCCAGTTCCTAATAAATCTAAACCCCTTTTCCCTACACCATCGTCTCATCCACGCATTGAGACTCTGAAGTTCTGCCTGTCTATCTGGCCCTGCACGTGGAACTGGAAGCATTTCAGAGAATGCCACCATAGATGTTCTGGATTTCAGTCTCTTTCCTAGTAACCTAAATTTGGCCTCCAGAACGTCTCTTCTACCCTTCCCTATGTCATTGGTACCGACATGTACCACGACCACTGGCTCCTCCCCAGCACTGCCCATAAGTCTATTTAGATGCCACGAGAGATCCGCAACCTTCGCACCAGGCAGGCAAGTCACCATACGGTTCTCCTGGTCATCACAAACCCAACTATCTATATTTCTAATGATCGAATCCCCCACTACTAAAACCTGCTTCTTCCTAACAGCTGGCGCTCCCTCCCCTGGAGAAGTATCCTCGGCCCGCCTACTTCGAAGTCTCCTTATTCTCATCAGCTCATGGGAATAAGGGGACTTTGAAGTAGGCGGGGTCCTTTCGAAAAGGAGACCCGTCGGGACGAGCCGCGTGGCGGCGAGGTGTGTCAATTTTGAAGTGCCGTGGCCGCCCGCATGCTAATGAAGCGCTGAACATGTATTTCAGCGCTTCATTAGTAAACTTCGAAATGGCCATTTTCGTGGCCATTTCAAAGTTTGGGGCTAGTGTAGACACGGCCGTAGTGATCTAATAGAACAGGTAACAATTTTGATAGGGTTTAGAACTTGTTTTTCAACCATCGCTGAACACTTATGCTCCTGAACAATTAAACAAGAGTTCCAGGGATTCTCCATCACAGGTAATTTTTTAATCAAAATGGGATATATTTTCCTGAAAGATCTGCTCTCATTTAAACAGGAATTATTTTGAGGAATTGTTCTGTTGCCTGTTATGTGGGAGGTCAGACTAGATTACGACGATGCAGTCTAGTGCCCTCGGTCTAGGAACTCACTACCGGCAACCCTGGTGAGTTTTGTCTTAGCTGGGTTCTCCTTTCTCTCCTTCAGGCTTTAGCTGTTTTGTGTGATAGGAGACATCTGTTCTGTGGTAGAGAAGAAAACAAGGAGGGTAAAAGTTTTGGTGAATGCCACAGTGACTTAAATGCCTAACTCCTATTAACTTCCAGTGAGATTTAGGCTCCTAATGCCTAACTCATGTAAGTTGGTGAGGCACATATGATGATATAGCTTCTGGTGGTTTTTGGTCAAGCTCCTCTGATGCTTGTGGAGTGATTGGTAAACAGTAATGTGAGACGTTGTGGACACTTCACTCAGTGGACCACTTCAGTCATTTTTCCAGTGTCGTTAATTTGGAATTTTATTTCATCCCAAAACAGGGTGTAGCGCATAGTACCAAATTAATTCACGTCTTGGAGGCACAGCTGCAGATATAACAAATATGGTTTTATCTACTGAGAGGAGACATGATAGCAGTTTTCAAGTAACTGAAAAGAATGCTACAAGGAGAAGGGAGAAAAATTGTTGTCCTTGACCTCCGATGATAGGACAGGAAGCAAGGGTTTTAAATTGCAGGGAAGGAGAATTAGAGTGCACATAAGGAAAACTTCCTAACTGTCAGGGTGGTTAAACATTGGAATAGATTACCCAGGGAGGTTGTAGAATCTCCATTATTGGATATATTTAAGAGCAGGTTAATAAACATCTATCAAGGATGATTTAGATAGTACCTGCTTCTGTTATGAGGGCAGGAGACTGAATGTGATGACTTCTCAAGGTCCCTTCCAGTTCTAGTGTTCTGTGATTCTCTGTTTTACAATTTACTCTTTGAAAAAAATCCTCTGTTGCCTCCCCATATGGCAGCTGTGTTCTCCTGAATTCACTATGGACTCTGACTTTATCCTGATGAGGGTTGTTTTGCCTGTAATTTCTGTTGTCAGTGGGAATTTGTAGTAGGAAATCCAGAGCAAAATATGTTTGCTTGAAGGGCTAATGAATTAATTCATTGGTTGAACAATTATTAGGGGAAAACTCCTTCCTTCCCTTTTGTGCAGGGTTTGTTTTAACTTTCCCATCTCCAAAGGGGATCTCCTATTTTTTTACACTTGGCATGGGATTCCCAGAAGCATTCAACGTTGTTGTAATTCTGCCTCCATTGATATCAGTGGGAGCTGGTAGGTCAACAAAGAGCATTTCTGAAAATCCCAGACTCTCTTTTTATATTGCATAAAAATAAGCAAGGACAGCTGCATCATACAATCATATTGATGTTCAAGATTGTAGGGCACAACATGCTGGAGAGAGATTTTTTCTGTTGCACAAATGGGCACATAAACACATTTACAAAGTTGGACTTTGAGGAGCAACAGAATTTTTATTCAAAATATTAGCCATTTGTATTACAATTAGAGTCAGAGCTTGCGGCCCCCTTGTGGTGAGCATTGTGCAGGCATGAAGACAAAAAGACAGGTGCTGCTTTTAAAAAAACTGCAATTTTGTGGTATGGCAGAATGTTACCAGTGGATACAACTTACAAATGTTGTGGGAGGAAAAAAAAGGATAAAGTGAAATACAGCAGGTTCCATATGGTAGACAGTAGACCCAGCTCATCACCTTGCTAGTTGTGTTTCAGAGAATGGGGCTCCCTTGTTAGTCTCTGGTAAGAACTGCATGTGTATTTTTCTGTTCAAGCTGTTGACAATGCAAGATTACGTAGATGGAAGCTCAAGCTGTTGAATAATAGTGCTGCTTCTTCGAGTGTCCCCGTGGGTGCTCCACATTAGGTGTCGGGCTCGCCCCGGCGCCACAGGTCGGATCTTCCAAGCAGTTTCTGCCGGACCGCGCATGCACCGGTGCGCGCCGCTCCCTTGTGTGCTCCTGGCCACGTGCGCGATCCGGTCCCTGCCAGTTCCTCTTTAACCGCCATTGGCTGCAGACGGAATCCGCTCAGGCTACGGCCAGAGTTAGCGTATTTAACGTTTTTAATTGTTTTAAAGTTTCTTCAGTCTTAGATTAAGTTAGTCGGTTCTTTTCAAAAAAAAAAAAAAAAAAAAAAACAAAGAAAGGAAAGGAATTCACAGCTTCCAATCCTAGTAACAAGTGGAGCACCGGAGGCCAGTAGCCTAGGGCCATTAGCCCTCCTGCCGCAGCAGGCTTTATCCGAGAGGGGAACAAGCACAAAGAAGGTGCTAAGTACCCTATTAACAACTCAAAGACTCACCACAATGTCCTCTTCAGGATTCAAGAAGTGTGAGTTGTGCCGCGAGGCGATGCCAGCGTCTGATGGGTACAGTCAGTGTACAAGGTGTTTGGGGGAATCCCATGTCACTCAGAAATGGTCCTTCTGCGCCAAGTTAACAGCCAGAGCAAGGAAGGACAGGGAAATGCGGCTGAAATGCTGCTGTTCGACAAGGCCCTCCAGCCAGACGTGCCGGAGCGGCCGCAGCAGGAGGGACCCTCCGGGGCCCATAAAAGGAAAGCCGCGTCCCTAACCCCATCAGTGCAAAAACGGAGAAAAATCTCCCCAACCCGATCCCTGCCGGCAGCAACAGCGAGCGGGACGGGTGGAGCGCACAGCCCCCAGCTGCAGCTACAGCTGATTGGCGGCGGCGCGGAGACGCACGTGGCGGAGGTTCAGCCTCCAATGGTCAAACAGCCGCCCCGCACCGCGGGCAGGGTGGTGGCCAAGCAAGCGCCGGAACCGGCGGCACCGCAAACAGCAGCACCGACCCCCGGGGAACCGGCAGCGCAGAGCGCGCAGGCACGCCACCTGCAGGCACCGGGGGGAGACCGCTCGCGCAGCACCGCCAAGGAGCGTGCCGAGCGCGGTGCAGACTACGGGGCTGAGATCCCCGACGCGTCAGGGGGCGGAGCCACCCCCACAGGGGAGGGGAAAGGCAGCACAGAAAACACGGCACCGCAGTCCCTCTCCAGACAGGGCTGCAGAGCTGCTTTCTCTGAGCCCTCCGCTCGTGCTGCGGACTCCAACGAGAAGGCAGGAGTCACCCCTAGCCTATCCGGAGCCCCCATCTCCATTTCTACAGCCAGCCTCCCATGGCTTGGACCACCTTCGCCCTTCTTGGGCTTCGAGCCATTTGAGTACTATCACAAATCGGTCTCTCCAGCGTCCCATGTCTCCAGAAGATCTCGCTCCCCCAGACGTAGGGGGTATGCACCAAGGGAGTGGTCCAGGTCACCATCCCAGGAGCAGTGCCCGTGTTGCCATGGTCGCCCCTATCATGTGGGGCATAGACATCATAGGCATACTACCAGGGACAGATCCCCACAGACGGTCCCGTATCCCCGAGGGCAATCGCGAACGGGGACAGAGACTCAGATATCTCAGGGGGAGTTGGTTCTGGAACCCCGGGATTTTCCCTCGCAAGTTTCTAGCGAGTGGATGTACCACCGTCAACAGGACCCGGAGGGGTCCAGAGAGGCGTACCCTAGCGGTTCCTCGCTGTCCTCCCTGGATGAGGCTACGGCCCCGGGGGACGTCCATCCTCCGGACAATCTCAAACAGTTCCAAGAGCTGTTTAAAAGGGTGGCCTTCACGCAAGGCATCCAGACAGCAGAGGTGCAAGAGAAGCACCATAAGCTCCTTAAAAATCTGAGACCTCTGGCCTCCTCTAAAATAGCCATACCGCTTGACAAAGCAATCTTGGAGTCCGCCACCACGGTATGGCAGACCCCTGCGACTATTCCGCCTGTCCATAAGCGAGCGGACAAGAAATACTTGGTGCCAGCGAAGGGCATGGAGTTCCTATTCAGCCACCCGCAATCAAATTCTCTGGTGGTAGAATCGTCTCAACAGAGATCAAAAACGTCTCAGTTCAAAACGGGGGGAACGGACAAAGATGCCAAGAAACTAGAGCTGTTTGGCAGAAAGGTCTACTCCTCCTCCACTCTACTGTGGAGAATGGTGAATTACGCAGCGTATCTAGCGAACCACAATTTCGACCACTACTCTAGGTTAACCTCCCTCATGGACTCGCTTCCAGAGGACAAGAAGCTGGTGCTTAAGGCTATCGTGCAAGAATGCTACGTGGCCTCGAGGACGGGAGTTCAGATCGCCCTGGATGTTGCGGACACAGCAGCACGCTCAACAGCTACGGCAGTGGTAATGCGAAGGGAGTCCTGGCCCCAAACATTGGGTATACCGAGGGATCTGCAGGCGAAGATCGTCGATCTCCCCTTCGACACGCAGAAGCTGTTTGCTCAATCAACTGACTCAGTCCTTCATTCCAATAAAGATTCAACAGCCACTCTTAGGACCTTGGGGATCTACACCCCTCCATACAGAAAGAAAAAGTACTACCCTCAGCAAAGGCGGTACCAGTATCAGCCACAGCATCCCCAGTACCACAGGGGTTACGAGCACATCAACAATATAGAACTCCCAGGCGACGTTCTCAACAGAGCCGTGCGTCCTTGGGGCAGGGCCAAAAGCCACAAGTTTGACACACAGATCCAGGGCTGCGCCATCACTACCATCGCACAATGTCATCCGAAGCTGTTATTCCACCATCGCCTCCGACCATTCTACGACCAGTGGCAAAGGATCACCACAGACAAATGGGTGCTGGAGATCATAGCCACGGGGTACGCGATCCCCTTCCAGTCGCTCCCACTGCCACGACCTCCACCCAGGCCCTACCTGCAAGATGCCTCCCACGAAGCGAGACTCAAGCAGGAGGTAGACCATCTTATGCTCATAGGGGCAGTGGAAAGAGTGCCAGAGCAACTGCAAGGGAAAGGGTTCTACTCCAGATACTTCCTCACGGAGAAAAAGACAGGAGGCTGGAGGCCTATCTTAGATGTTCGAGGCCTCAACCGGTACCTGCGCAAGCAACGCTTTCGGATGATCACAATCGCCTCCATCCTTACGGCACTGGACGATGGAGATTGGTTTGCAGCCCTCGACTTACAAGACGCGTATTTTCACATAACTATCCATCCGGCTCACCGACGATTCCTCCGGTTCATGGTAGGAAAAGAACATTTTCAATACAAGGTCCTACTGTTCGGCCTCTCCTCAGCCCCCAGAGTCTTCACCAAGACCTTGGCAGTGGTGTCAGCCTACCTGCACAGACAGGGGGTATTTATATTCCCGTATCTGGACGACTGCCTACTCAAAGGGGCCTCGAAGGACGAGGTACTACGCATGATACGTCACAGCAGGCACGTTCTCTTCGCTCGGCCTGGTTATCAATCTGGCAAAATCAAAGATAGACCCCACACAGGACATAGAGTTCATAGGGGCACGCATAAATTCTATTACAGCGAGAGCGTATCTACCAGAGACACGCTTTCGGGCCATCGGCTCCCTCATGCAAGTTATCACCTTCAGCCCTACGGTGCCGGTTCTGACGTACTTACAGCTGCCGGGCCACATGGCAGCAGCGACGTTCGTAGTACAGAACGCCAGGTTACACATGCGCAGCATGCAGCACTGGCTGGCGAGCGTATACGAACCGGCAGCACACACAGTTCACAGGGTGGTGTCGCCCACGACAGAGGTGCGCAAATTCCTGCAATGGTGGGTAAAGCCCAAGAACATGCTAACAGGGGTACCCTTCCACCAACCACAAGTATTGGTTTTTCTTACTACAGATGCCTCCCACATAGGGTGCGGAGCACACATGGGCGAAGAGGTGACGCAAGGGCTGTGGTCCTCCACGGAGCAGTCACTGCGCATAAATATACTGGAGCTCAGAGCGGTGTTCAACACCTGCAGACACTTTCGAGACCATATACAAGGCAAAGTAGTCGGGATCAGTACAGACAATACCTCCACCATGTTTTATATAAATCGGCAAGCAGGAGCTCGGTCCCGCACCTTACGTGCGGAAGCAGTCCGGTTGTGAAACTGGTGCATCGCCAACAATATAACCTTGAAAGCCTCGTATTTACCAGGTGCTCACAATGTGAAGGCAGACCAGCTGAGCAGGCGTTTCGCACTCACGCACGAGTGGCAGATCCGTCCCGATCTGCTACGACTGATTTTTCACGCATGGGGCTTTCCCCAGATAGACCTGTTTGCCACTCAACACAACAAGAAGTGCCCACGATTCTGCTCCAGGGCAGGACTGGGACGGGTCCCTGGGGGACGCGTTCGCGATCTCCTGGAGGGGCCCCCTGCTTTACGCTTTTCCTCCCACAGTGCTGATCCACAAAGTGTTGCAGAAAGCCAGGAGGGAAGGAGCCTGAATGATCCTGATAGTCCCAACGTGGAATCGACAGCAATGGTTCCCCCTACTCTTGCGCATGTCGGACCGTCCACCGATGCCCCTCCCGGTGGCGCCGGATCTGCTCACGCAAGCCCAGGGGTCCATAGTGCATCCGCACCCCCAAGGCCTGCGACTACAAGCGTGGTTAATCCATGGCTCAGCTCCCTAGAGAGCACATGTACGGAGGAAGTGCAGCAAGTCCTAGAAAGTAGGAGGAGGACTTCCACCAGGAAGACCTACAAGCAGAAATGGACTCGCTTCACGGCATGGTGTTCTACCAAACGGCTAGCCCCCCTTTCGGTGCTTATACCTGTGATATTAGAGTATTTACTGGACCTCAAGAGAGGAGGACTCTCACTATCCTCGTTAAAGGTCCACCTTGCCGCCATTTCGGCGTTCAGACACGAGGAGGAAGGGCACACGGTGTTTGCCCATCCCATGGTTACCAGGATCCTCAAAGGGTTGGTAAACCTATACCCCCCTCGGAAACCGCTTCCACCTTCGTGGAACTTGGACCTGGTGCTTAATGTGCTAACGGGACCACCGTTCGAGCCCTTGGCCACAGTTTCCCTCCGCCTCCTTACGATAAAGACGACCTTCCTTCTTGCAATCGCGTCAGCTCGCAGGGTGAGCGAGCTTGCGGCAGTTATGGCAACGCCACCCTGCACTGTTTTTAACAAGGAGGCGGTAACCATACGGCTGCATCCAGCCTTTGTTCCCAAAGTTTCTTCTGAGTTTCATATTAACAAACCTATTGTTTTACCCTCGTTTTATCCAAAGCCTCATAACTCTAACAAAGAGGCGCGCCTACACCTCCTGGACGTGAGGAGGGCGCTAGCCTTCTATATTGACAGGACCAAGTCCTTCCGGAAAACGGATAGACTCCTAGTCTCTCTGGCTCCCAAATCTAAAGGAGAAGGTCTCTCTTCACAGAGAATCTCGAAGCACATCATATCCTGCATAAAAATGTGCTACGAACTCAAAAAGACTCCTTTACTGGCCATGCCCAGGGCTCACTCCACTAGGGCGGTGGCGGCATCAACAGCCTTTTTCAAGGGCGTTGCGCTAAAAGACATTTGCAGAGCGGCGACCTGGTCATCCTGTGACACCTTCGCCAAGCACTACGCCCTTCACAGGGTGTTCCAAGAGGATACCCAGCTGTTGACAGTGGTCCTCTCGGGGACAAGCTGCACATGATCCGATTACCCACCTCCTATTCTGGGTTACTGCTGGGTAGTCACCTAATGTGGAGCACCCACGGGGATACTCGAAGAAGAAAGAGAAGTTACTCACTGTAGTAATGGTGGTTCTTCGAGATGTGTCCCCGTGGGTGCTCCACCACTCGCCCATCCTCCCTGTTTCGGATCTCTGTTTAGTGTTTTGCAGGAGCGTCTGAGGCGGTTGGTCAAGGAACTGGCGGGGACCGGGTCACGCATGTGGCAATGAGCGCGCAAGGGAGTGGCGCGCACCGGCGCATGCATGGTCCGGCAGAAACTGCTTGGAAGATCCGACTTGCAGCGCTGGGGCAAGCCCTGCACATGTGGAGCACCCACGGGGACACATCTCGAAGAACCACCATTACTATGGTGAGTAACTTCTCTTTGCTTTTGCTTCCAACTCTGTTAAATCTCCTAATCCCAGAGTAATCATATCACCATGTAGTGCTTTCTGTCCTATTAGCACTTTACAAATGAGGGTGCTCACAACGCTTGGGTTTAGAAGGTGCATAGTGTCTGCAATTTATAGGTGCTGAGTTCTGAGTTATCAGGTGGGGCTCCTGAGATAATGAAGGCCACACATGAAACTGGAGATAGAACAGGGGTCAGCAACCTTTCCAATGTGGAGTGCTGAAATTTGACCTTTTAATGTCTATGAATGGTCATAGAATCATAGAACAATGGAGCTGGAAGAGACCTAAAAAAAGCCATCAAGTCCAGCCCCCTGCTCTAAGCAGGACGAAACCCATCAGTCCGAGTGCCGGTGACACTTTTTAAAGTCACTAATAGTCCCCCTTGCAAGAGGTTCATTAATAAGTAAATTGAGATGCAGAGCTTTTCCATTTAGATGATGATTGGTGGCATTAGCTGGTCTTTTGTTAATCTACAGCTCCCTGGTTGCATGGGGGTGGAGTGGCTGAGTTTCCACCTCATGTGCCAGTGAAAATTGGCTCACATGCCATTCTTGGCACCTGTGCTGGGGATTGCTGACTCCTGGGTTAGAATCTAGAAGTTCTTGGCTCATCCTATGTTCTGATCACAGAGAAGGTCACTTTACTGTGCAAACATCCTGTACTACTTCAACTCCGTAAGGGTGGCTTAGCTGATGCTGCCCCTTTTGTCATTGCTAACCTTTTTCATCCCCTCTTAACACTGCTTGTAGTTCTGCTAACCCATGAAACAAGTGCCTGGGGGGTTCCCCGTATAAGCAGACAGCAGAATAAACAAAAACCCCACCGTGTCCTCAGTGTGCTGCAGCCTTGAGGAGTCTTGTTTTCTGCACTGACCCCACAACCTTTGCTCTGGTTGGCAGCATGCTGGCGCTGACAGTTCCAATGGTTCAGCCAAAGTTGAAGGATAATTGCGAGAGGAGCGGTGGCTGGGATGGTATGTGTTATTCAGCAGGACCCCCTTGAGGCGAAGCTTTGAATCTGGTGCACATTTCAAAGCATGTGTTAAACTTTATGTGATACTGATTAAAATGGAGGGCTGCAGGGTGAATTGGCAGGGCCCCACCATTGCCTCTGCCAAATGACATGCAAAGACATGTTTTGCTACAAGATAGGGGCTAAAGTATTTGTCTTAGCAGACTCAAACACCAAAAAGGGAAAAGTGACTCTGGACGCATATACGTGCACTGTGTAAACAGCACTCCTTACAGGTCCTGCGTGAGTCCTTTTGCACATATGGTATTTCAGTTGAAAGCCAGTTATTTTCAAAGCCATATGGAAGTAATAGGGTTTTTTTTATCATGTCCTTCAACTTTGTGTTCCCACTGAGCAGATGTAAAAAAGTGAGAGATTATATGAACAGAAGAGCTGTAAACCCTGTTTAGAGCCACTAATGAGATGGACTAAAACTTACCTTTCAGGATAGTAACATCAGTATGTGCAATCAGTGATTACAGGAGAGCTGGTCCTGACAGGTGCATGCTGTTTGCACCCTTTTGAGATTAAGTGGCTTAGCGCGTAGCATTCTCCAGTGTATTCTTTTTCTTTCCATTGAAGAGACTCAAAATTCCTTGCTAACAGTTGAGCTCCACTTTCTTAAGGTTTTTGAAAGGTGGCTAAAGATTAGTGTTTCCAGTTGATAGATGGTGAAGCTGAAATGTAGAGGTTTCATTGTTTGGACACAGGTTTTACCAGGTCTCAGTGGCAGAACTGGGAGTGGAACTTAAGTCCTGACATCCACTTTCCACCTCTAACCGCTATTCATGATAACTATTCCTATATAATTGCACTACCATAGGAACTGTTGTTGGAAATCAGAAACAACATCTCCCTAAATAGGTGCCCAGTCAACAATAGTTTGTAGTAGAACTTAATGAAGTACACATAAGGAAAGTTCAAGGGCCAGTGTTGGACTGGGCTGTGTATATGTATCCTGTTATAGGGGAATGGGATTGTTGTGCTTTGGAGACATGTGGAAGTAATTGCAGGGGTGGGAGGACAGTTAATAGAGGATGGCAAGTCCGGTGTGTGGGGCACACTAAGGTGCAGTGGGAGTGCACATGCCCCAGCTAAGTTTGAGTGAACCGAAGGAAGTGGCACCCTGGAGAAAGCACTGGGAAATGTGTTGCTGCAGAGATGGGCTGGTAAATGATTGTGCCCCTTCAAAATACAGCACGTATGAGTGTAACACTTGTGCATGTACTACTTTACCTGTGCCATTAAGCCTTTAGACAGTGTGTGAAAACACAGCACGTGGACATTTGCAGACCAGGACATTGGCATGAAGCTTTCCCTTCACTGCTGCAGGTGAATAGCAAATGCCAGGCTGTATATACGTTGTCTTCTATTAGTAACAAGCTGCAAAACTTGTTTCAGTTTTATGCATCTAGGGTGGTATTTACAGTAGTGAGTTTCCTTAATCTGCCAATTCCTGTAAAATGTACAGGGGGTGCTGGTGAATGCATGTAAAGTTTTTGTGGCCTGTTTGCTTCAGTTTTCATAAGCAAAATTCTTCCTTTTCTCCTAGCTCATTAAAAAGAAACCAAGCTGCCCCTTCTCCACCAACTGTGTTTGGCATCCTCTATTCTTGAGGCTCCAAGTATTTTTTGAGGATCGCCATCCTTTTTTTTCAGGCTTCAGTATTTCCATTCAGCAGCAAAGAGAGCTTTTGTCAAGACGAAGAGTGACATGCTATGTTATTTTTCTTTTCTGCAATTGTCAGCATGGTCAGGACTCTCTCTCTGCCTTTTTTGTATTTAGCAAAGACTATGAAGTTTTTGAACTGTGATTTATTTATACTTCTTCGTGTGTCTGCTTCCAGGCTTTTATTAGGAAACAAAGGTGGAGAAAAGCTACACACCTTAAAACACAGTAGGTTTGTCACCACAGATCAATTAGTGAAGTGTCCACTCTTGCAAGTTATATGTGATGAAATGTTATATAAAACAGTGGAGCCCAAACCAGAGCTCGAGGGATACATCTATTTGGTCATACTTATTCCTAGAGAAATTGTTCTCATTTCTCACTGCCACCTCCTCAGCCTTTCCAGCCATCTCCTAATATTGCTCTGGAATAACAGGTACCTTTTTACTTTTCCGGTGGCTCACTTTGCCTTCTTCCTCTCTACTCTGACCACCTGGCTTTCCCCCTTTCCAGCACAGGTCTATTTGCTGTTCCTGGTTCTACCCTTTTCAGTCTCTTGCTGCTAATTCTGTCCTTTTTTTCCTTCAAACTGCTCCCCCCCCACCCCCCACACTGCTGCTACTCCCCAGATGCCTTGAAACTCTTCTTTGCTGTCATCTGCCTTCCTTTTAATGTAGATTTTTCCCTTTCCCTACTGGGATTGGAGAGATTTCAGGAAAATTGGGTCCGGGCTACTACATGTGAGCTACATAGATTTTGGACACTGTGGCCTGTGTACCACACTCAAAGCTCATTTACCTAAAATAGATTCCAGCTCATCCTCTTGAGCAATGATCTACTCAGCGTGGTTCTCTTTTGCGACACAAATGACACAAACCTTTACTATAATGAAGAATTCAAGTCAAACCAGGAACGCCATGTAGATCTCCATTCTCTTGATCTAGGCCCTCTTCTCTAGACTATGAATCTTTTTTCGAGGGCTGCTAATCAGAGTTTCAGACTATATGTAGCAGCTCCCAGGCATTATAAAATACAGTTAGTTTCAGTATGCTGCTCTTTTAAATTGTTTATGTTGGCAGAGTATTGAGAAGTGGAGCACAAGAAGAAGAGGGTGCGGTCCAGGCCACCCTGCAGAATTTGGTCCCCTGCACTTGAGGTGCTACTGCTACACTCTTCCATAATGCCAGAAGGTCTGTGTATGTAGGTGTGGTGTCACAGATCCCGTATGTGTGTCAGTTAATGTGCGAAACATGGGATGAATTTCTCTCTTTGGGGCACCTGCTGCTGGATTCATATTCTGGGGTAGTCAGAGGAAACCACCTTGTATAATTTGCTTTATTTTTCTCTTACTCACTCTGGCATTTCTGTTCTCTCTGGCTGCAGGGACTCGTTTTGCTTTTGGACAACTTGTTCCCTAGTTGAAATCTCTGCTAGTTTCCTTTACTGTGAATCTCATCCTTCCCCTTCCCACCTCTCTGCAACCTGCTTTTTTTCTTGCACGCCTGTTGCCTTTTGTCAGTACCTAAACTGTGAGCAGTGGAGTGGACAGCCTCGCTGAGCACCTGGGCAAGGTGGGAAAGTACACTACCTTGTAGCTACCTTTCCCCAGACACCTTTTCAGGAGTGCCCAGAGTCCGTTGTACCTCCCCCAGGCAGCTTTCTTCACAGCTTGGAGTGCGCCATATGGGACTACAGCAGTGGTCCTGGAGCAGTTTGTTCCCATTGCATCCCCTGTTGGTGGGCCCGAATGTGAGCTCTTTGTGATAGGGTCTGTGATTGTTTTTTATCACCTGTGTATCAGGCAGCACGTGGTAGGGCCCTGGTGTGGCATTAGTCCCCTACATGCACTGTATGGCATGTGTGTCTGACATGGTCACTAGATTACTTTTCCAGGTGTCTTGCTTTGCAGTAGCAACCTAGGAATAATCTGCAGGAGACTGGGAATTAGGATTCTTAAATTGTATTCCTAACTGTTACCTGCTATGTGACTTTGGACAAGTCACTTAATGATTTTGTGACATCATTTCCTTTTGGTGAACTGGGAATGCCACCCATGTTATAACACTGGGGTATCGAGGCATCGTTACTTGCTGTTTGGAAAGCAATTTGAGATCCTTGATGGGATCTCTCTGTGTGGTAAAGCATGCTGCTGTTGCTTCCTACTGTGAAGTTACCAGGAATGAGTTACAAAATTAAGGCTGTAGATACTTTTTGTTGCCCTCAGTATTTTTCATCATAAAATTCCTGGCAAATGCAATTCCTTAACAGTGGGTCGCTGAAAATATTAATGAACAGATTTGTAGGAAAAAATTTGGATCCTATGGATCAAAGAAATTTGTGTATTATAAATTTTATGTAATAACAAGTGAAAACAGTTCATGGATGTCTTTTACTTGCACTGTTCCTATTAGCAGTAAATGTGAATGTTTTTAATAAGCTTTTTTATTTGAATCCAAGTTGGCAAACATAATTGTTTTTCCATTTTATCTGATTTCAGAGTTGGTGGCATTGCCTTGAAGCTAATAAGTTTTTAGTGTATTTTCAGAGGCTGCTTTAACTCCTTAGGCTCTGAGGGGTTTGCATGGACGCCAGACATCTAATATCTAGGAGCACTTGGCAGAGACTGCTACTACTACTACTACCACCACAAAAAAAAGACTTTGTTCTTGAAGGGCTGGCGCTTGACATGCAATTAAAAGGCTATACGCTTTGCTAACTCTGAATTTCTTTTGTAAGCGTGGCTGGTGAAGCCCAATTTTATTAGCCAGCAGGGCATGTCTTGGTTTTAAATAGGGACCTGGGTACTGTAAAATCTGACTTAAAAAATTGAATGCATCAGATGTTATTGAAGAGTCTATCAAGTGCAGTGTGTTTTTCTAGCTGCTGAGTGAAGTTTGTGTGTGCTTGCACTTTATATGTGCATATTTATAAGTCACCCAGTTGAGTGTCTCCAAGAGTAAAAACTGAACAGTGTATGGCACTTGTGGTGGACTTCCACTCACCACTGGAGCCTGAATGTGAGCCCAGAAGGTGTCAACCGTGCCTTTTACGAACAGTATTAACTGTTAACCTGGCATCTTTGTTCCTTCCTAACTCCACTGCATGTTCCAAACAAAATAACTGAATAAAATGCAATTTTATATCAGATGAGTAGAACAGGAGGTTGCAGAATATGCTTGGTTGCATGAGGGGTATAGTGCTAGATTCACTTAAGAGTTGCTTCTGAGGTGTTTCTGTCCAGGCAAGGAGATATTTGATTGTCCTCCTCCTACCTCACTTGTCACCAGAAGACCCTTAGGTGCTTTTATTATGTTCTTGGGCTGCATGGCATTATGCACTCGGTTGAAATAGTCATAGGAGCTTAGTTAGCTTTCTTAGCTAGCTAATAGTATCAGAGCCATTGACTGCTACTAGAAACTACAAGATCACGTTGGTGCAGGATGGATTGATTTTAACCCACTAATTTTAAGCATAATTGACATCAGCAAGCAGTAAGCCTGGATTCAAATAATTTGCTTTAATCTTGTTAAGCATTTGCATTTTTTAGTTGTTTTCATAAAGAAAGGCTCAGTCTCCCTGGTTGACATAGTCAGTGAAACCATGTGGATTGAAACCAAACATGGCCTTTGCACCGGAGCTGGGAAATCTCTTTTGGATCAGGGGCCCCTGACTCACAGACAAATCAGTTGGGGGCCCCACACACAAATGAAAGGCAGTTGCCCCTCCACCCCACAAGCCTGGCTTCCAAATGAGGAAGAAAAAAGCCTCCCAGCTCCTCAGAGATGTGGCCTCCTCCTGAGAAGCAGGAAGAAAGGATGCTCACTTCACTCCCCTCAAGTTCCAACCCCATGCAGTGGGCTGGGGGCCAAAATAGAGGTGTTCAGTGTGTGGGAGGGTGCTGCCAGGGAGCAGGCTAGGAGCAGGGATGTGATGCCTGAGTTGGAACTAACGTGCTGGAGTGGGGTGAGGGTGGGGTCTGGGCAGGAGGTAGAGTGCAGGAGCAGGCAAGGGATGAGGGTGTGGGAGTGGAATTGGGAACAGGAGATGGCAGAATACTCTGAGTTACATGAGGGCATAAGAGGGGGCTCAGGCTGCAGGTTCTTGGTGGGAGGGAGGATGCAAGAGTGGGCTGGGGGGGATGCAGGAGGAGGCAGAAGATTGGGGCACAGCTCCTGGGGTGACATAGGCATCTTCATGCGGCTCTGTGTGCTGCAGGCAGCATTTCCCTGCTTCCTTCTCCCCCAGCCAAGCCTCCCTTGCCAGGCAGAACCTGGCCTGTGAGCTGTAGGTTCCCTGCCCCTGCTTTACACTAAATATAGTGCTGCTTTTTGGAAATCAGTATACACTATATGATACATGTTTTAAGCAGCCCGGGCTCTTAGTGTTCTTTGCTGTAATTTAGCTGAGGTTGACCTCTAAATGTCTTAAGACCCCAGTAAGCAGTGGAAGTGCTGGTAATACTGATAGACAATATTGAGCTCCCGTGTTCTGGCAAATTCTTTCATTCAGCATCAGACAGGGTGCCAGGCTAGAGAGGTTCAACCTGTAGTATGGCTGCTTCCTGGAATGCACAAGAGGAGAGGCAATTCTTGATTTAGTCCTAAGTGGAGCACAGGCTCAGGTCCAAAAGGTGAATATAGCTGAACTGCTTGGTAATAGTGACCATAACATCACAAACTAAGCTTCCTTCTGATCAAAAAATGCCTAAGAAGCCCACCGCAACAGCATTTAATTTCTGAAAGGGGAGCTAAACAAATATGAGGAAGTTAGTTAAATGGAAATTAAAAGGTATGGTCACAAAACTGAAATGCCCACAAACTGCATGGATACTTCTAAAAAACATCATAATAGAGGTCAAATTAAATGTGTACTCCAAATTAAAAAAAACAAATTGAGAGGATGAAAAAAAGTTCCACTGTGGCTAAACAACAAAGTAAAAATGTGGGTAGAACAAAAAGACGTCCCTTAAAAACTGGAAGTTAAATTCTACAGAGGAAAATAGAAACATAAACCCTGGCAAATGAAGTGTAAAAATTTAATTAGGCCAAAAAGAATTTGAAGAGCAACTTGCCAAAGACTCAAAAACCGACAACAATTTTTCTAAATACCTCAGAAGAAGGTATTGAAGTATGTCTCATAAAATATTGGGAAAAGATACTGAGAAGGGCAACAGAAAGATTAGGAATATGGAACAGCCTCTGTGAGAGGAGAGATTAAAAAGACTGGGAGTTTTCAGCTGGAAAAGAAATGACTAAGGGAGGATTTCATAGAGTTCTTTAATATCATGAATGATGTGGAGGAAGTGAGTAAGGACGTGTTATTTACTCCTTCACATAACACAAGTGTAAAAATATAATTAGGCAGGACAAAAAAGATCACCTAATGTAATTAATAGGGAACAGATTTAAAAACAAATGCAAGGAAGTATTTCTTTACACAACCCACAATCAACCAATGGAACGCATTCTGTTGCCAGCGGATATTATGAAGGCCGAAGTATAATGGGATTAAAAATAAGGGGATAAGTTTCTGGAGGATAGGTTCCATCAATAATACCAACCAAGATCAGGGATACAACCCCAAGCTCTAAATATCCCTAGCCTGTAACTGCCAAAATCTGGGAATAGATGACATAGGATGTATCTCTTGCTGATTACCTGTTCTTATCATTCCTTCTGAAGCACCTGGAAATAGCCACAGTTGGAAATGAAGGTATTGGTGTAGATGGACCACTGGTGTGACCCAGTATAGCCATTTTTGGTAAGGCATTCTCAACTCTGGAGCTTCCTCTTGATTTTCAAACTTCCAGTCTTTCCTCTAGAGCAGGCTAATGCTGTGATTTAATCGTTCATCGCTGTGGTATTCATTTCCCACAATTCATTTTAGCAGTAGCTGGGTGAATACAGCAAATTGTGCTGACAAGGGTTGCAATCATGAGGCCTTTTATTTACTTAGTTTTTATGCATGTGTTTTGTCACAAAATATCAACCTATATCTATATAACCTGCCCCCAGCACACTAAAATGCTCTTCTGGATTTGCATTAGTTCCTGATCACACATTTCCACAAAGTTCTCCTTAGCCATTGAACTCTGAAGTTTCATTATGGTTCTCCATCTCCTCCACTGTTGAGAGGGGCTTCTGGAAAATGCAACTCTATCTCTTGCAGAAGAAGTTAGTAGGGTTATACAGACAAGAAGTGTTAGGTTGTAATATTTTCAGTAGTAGACTTTTTGTTCACCTTGTGGCAATTTCTTGGTTCAATTACACTTTTTAGGCGATGGGGTCAAATGTGAAATCACTGAATATTGAGCTCTTTGCAGCTTCTCTTCGTTGTCTCTAATCCTTTTTCTCCTCTCATCTGATTTCCCTGGTATTTACTGGACATCATATACTATAAAGAAATAGTTCAAAGAGTTGACAGCAGACCTGATCACCTGTAAACGGTGTTGCTTCCCTTTTGTCAGTTTGCATTAGTAACTGGTCCCTAGCTTTTTTGAATGGCTCAAGATAAGCTGCACAGTGAACTCATACTGTAAGTAGTAAAGATGATATATCCTCAGATTGGTAGCTGGCAACTCAGTAGCAGATGTTCAGCAACTCAGGTTTCAGGATGAGAGCTAGAAAGTGTGAACAGCTGCTTATGCATATGAATTTTCAAAGGATTTCAGGTAAAATATTAGCAGATGTGACCCATGTTTTCATATGTGACCTAATGGCTCTGGATGCTCCAGGGAGAGGTGAAATGCTGGTGATGAATTTTAATTACAATTTTTAGTTACGTTAAGTTAATAAAACAATGTATCTGCACTTCTATTCTAGGAGTCTTTTTCATAGCAATACCTATGAAGCATTCATTATAAATTGTGTGTATCTTCAAAACATGTTCATTGTTTTTTTTTCTTGAGTGAGTCCTTGTTTCCAATGAATATTCATTTCTCAATGCACCTGCAACCAGACTCAAAAGAACTTGCTGAATAACAGGGTCCTTTAAAAAAAATCTGTATATTTGACAGCAAAACTATGCCTTCAGTAAAGGTACCATCTTAACAATAGACAAGTAAATAATCATTGCCTATGGTTCTATCAAGAACAAAGCCCATGATGCAGCTGCGGGTTATTTTGATCAGCAGTTGCATTCAGACACCAAGAGATGTCATTGTGATCTGGGGTGACGTTCATGTATATATAGGAAAGGATAATGGTATCTGGGCAAATATTCTTGGCAATTTGTGTCTCAGGCAGAATGGGACTGGACAGTGACTGGAAATTTGTGACTGCCAATGATGTGGTGTTTGCTGACTCACAAGCTGACATGATACAGTTTGCTGATTTCACTAGGGTCGTTATTGATCATGTTCTTAACAGTCATTTGCTATGTCAGCTGATCTCCACCAAGTGTCAGGACAAGATCAGAAACAAAGATATTCAAAGTCAAAAATCTAGCAGCTGTTCAGGGGTTCCTTGGTATGGGTTTCTTGTCAGAAGACGAGCAACTTCTGAAGTGTGTACACCAAGGAATGCTGCTATACAGCTGGAGTTTACAAGATTGCCAATGGTAGACACAAACTGAACATACAATCAGACCATGTAAGCACCTTGCCAGAGGTTGAACTGAGTGGCACTTGACTTGCTAGGAGTCCGTACCATCATGGCAAATCCCCAAGAGATAAAGATATTTGGTTGCCTATGAAGAATCCTGAAAGTAATTCAGGGAGGCAGAATGGTCCAGTGATTACAGAGCTAGAATGGAACTTGGGGATACAGATTCCATCCTGTGCTTTGCCACAGGCCTGCAATGTGACCTTTCCAACTCATTTGGTTTCTCTCTGCCTCCACTCCCCATAGTTATAATGGTGATGATAGTATTGCCATATCTCTAAGGGGTATTGTGAAGAACGATAAAGACTGTGAGGTGCTTATACTACAATAATGTACATACCTTAGAGATTTTTTATAAATATTATATGTGAAATTTATCTGTCTCATGTCTAAATAGTTAACATTATAAAAACAGGTCTAAAAGCTTTTCTGTATAGATCAACTTTTTGTAGTAATTTTCTTAGGGTAATATTACCTTTTGTTCTGGGAGGTGTGGTTGATATCACCAAAAACTGAACATTTGTGTTGTGCTAGTATTTGATTTTATTATGTTTCTTGGTCGCAACTTTCCATGATGAGTGCAGTGATCCTTCCTCCAAGTGAGAGAAAGGAAATACGCCAGTGTAACATTTTCACTGGTAATCACTGTAGTATATAGAGAAGGACAGGGTTTTTTTGCGGGAGGAAGGTGTTTGGAGGTGGGGAGTAGAGTGTGAAGTTATGCTTAAGACAAACATTAAATTCAGTGAAGTGATGCAATGGTAACCTGTAGGAAGGAGGATGTTTTACACTTATCTTTTAATTTTTTGTTTGTTTATTTGGAATTTTTTTTTGTAAGACTTGGTAACTTTGTCTAGAAATTTTAACTTTTTCCTAAACCGTCTCTGGACTGGGAGGATGGGATTTCAGTGTTAATTCCTTGTTTTAGCATCAGATTGAACCAATGGGAGAATGAAACTGAAACTGGTAGAGGGGTCCTTAAATTAGGTCTTGCAGAAACTTGAAACTGATTATTAAATTTTTTTTTTTTTTTTTTTTTTGCAGAATGTATCCTTGTGTTCATACCTTACACATTACTGTAAAAAAGTTTGTACAAGGCATGTCTTGCCAGGCATAATTTGAAAATTCATAATTTTCAGGTCGGTATTGTACTGATAAAATGTGTGGCAGCTTTGTATGCGTAGTTAGGAGTCCATTGTGTGATGTTACTAACATGTTCAAACCATAGCCCTACCCGAACAGAAGTTGGCAAACAGGGAAACAAAGGAATGTGTGCACTGCTTGGTTTGCATTTAAGCCTCAGAATTGTCAAGGACGAAGAGCAGAGAAAGGAAGTTCAAATAGGTGGGAAAGAGTGATAGGACATTTCATAAAATCATAGGGTTGGAAGAGACCTCAGGTGATTATTAAGTCAAACTTGCTGCTTTAAAGCAAGACCAGTCCCAACTAATGTTGAATAGTAACAAAGAGGTAGTTGTGTTTAATCTGTACTCCAGCAAAACAAAGCAGCAGAAATGTAGCACTTTAGTTTTATTGCAATCCCAACTAAATCATCCCAGTCAGGGCTTTGTCAAGCCAGCACTTAAAAACATACAGGGATGGGCGTTCTACCACCTCTCTAGGTAACCTCTTCCAGTCCCTTATCACCTTCCTGGTGAAATGCATTTTCCTAACATACAACCTAGACTTTCCCACTGCAACTTCAGACGATTGCTTGTCATTCTGTCATCTGTCACCACTGAAAACAGCCTCTCTCTATCCTCTTTGTAATCCTCCTCCAGGTAGTTGAAGGCTGCTATCAAATCCCCCTTCACTCTTCTCTTCTGTAGACTAAGCCCAAATCCCTCAGCCTCTCCTCATAAATCAAGTGCTCCAGCTGCCTCATCACTTTTGTTACCATCTGAAGGATTCTCTCCAGTGCATCCATATCCTTTTTGTAATGCGACAGAGGGGCCCGAATTGGACAAAATATTCCAGATGTGGCCTCACTAGTGCTGAATAAAGGGAAATAATCACATCCCAAGATCTGTTGCCAGTGCCCCTATTAATTAGCCAAATTATGTCATTAGCCTTCTGGGCTACCCAGGGCACATTGTTGACTCATGTCCAGCCCCTCATCCAGTGTAAGGCCCAGGTGCTTTTCTGCATAACTGCTTCTTAGCCAGTTAGTGCCCAATCTGCAGCAGTGTTTTGGATTTTTATGCCCTAAGTATGGGACTCTGCACTTGTCCTTGTTAAACTTTATCAGATTTCTTTTGGCCCAGTCTTCCAATTTGTCTAGGTCACTCTGGACCTAATCTCTATCCTCCAGCATATCTACCTTTTCCCCCATCTTAGTGTCATCCATGAACTTGTTGAGGGAGCAAGTCATCCCCTCATTCAGGTCATCAATAAAGATGTTGAACAAAACTGGCCCCAGAACCAACCCTTGGGGGACTCAGCTTTATACCGATTGCCAACCAGACATCAAGCTGTTTGATCACAACCTGTTGATCGGAGAACTTAACCAACTTTCTATCTAATTTAGTCTATTTATCCAAACCATACCACTTTAACTTGCTGGTAAGAATGCTGTGAGACTGTATAGAAAGCTTTGCTAAATCCAGGTATATCACACCCATGGCCTTCCGTATATCCTCAGAGCCAGTTATTTAATGGGAGAAGACAATCAGGTTGGATATACATGACTTGCCTTTGGGGAATCCATGTTGACTATTCCTAATCACTTTCCTATCTTCCAAGTGCTTCAAAATGGATTCCTTAAGTATCCCCACCATCATTTTTCCAGGAAAAATATCCTTCCAAATAGATTCTTATCACCTGGTTCTGAGTTGGAAATGTTTTCCAAGAGGGTGCCAACACTAGAAAAAGTAGGGATTAACAGTACAGGTATCCCTCTCTTTCTCTGCCCATCAGTGTATAACTGAAGGGACAAAGTAAGCCACCTTAACACTGGTGAAGGAAACCTGACTTAACAAGCATTACTTATTGGCACTAGTAGTTAAACAGTTGAGGATCTAAAGTCAATCCATTGCTATTAGCCCAATTTTTGGTTTATTTGTCTCCTGTAAATATATATGTATATCTTCCTTGGCCGCCTCCCACTGGAGACCTTCCTGTATGTGACTCAAACTTAAACATACACAGATCCAGGAGTTACAGGAAAAACTAAGGAATTTGATCTAATCATATATGGTTTTGGTGTTACAGTAAGTTAATTACTATGTCTACAGGACAGGATGGCAACATCTTCTGTTATGGAGACATTATTTCATTTAGGTTTCACTCTGGCGTCAAAATGTTCAGGTTCATGGGGAATAATCAGCTGAATATGAACTTTCAGAGTGGCGCTATGGCCAAAAGAGCTAATGAGATCCTGGGATGCATAAAAGGGAGAATCTTGAGCAGAAGTAGAGAGGTTATTTGCAACTGCTCCTGTCCAGTCCTCGTACCCACAACTCAAGAAGAATGTTGGTAAGTTAGGGTTCAGAGAAGAATCACAGAAGTGATTGAAGTACTAGTCTATTTAGCTTAATAAAAAGAAGGTAAATAGATGATTTGATTAATCCTTAAGTACTTCTATGTGAGGAACAAGTACTTAATACTGGGCTCTTTGGTCTAGCAGTGAAAGATATAATATGATTCAATGGCTGGAAGTTGAAGGTAGACACATTTAGACTACCTTCAACTTCTTTTGGCATGTGTATGTTTTGAATGGTGAGATTAACTGACCATTAGAACAACTTACCAGAAGTTGTGATGGATTTAAAAAAAAATTAAATCAAGACTGGATATTTTTTCTAAAAATCTGTTATAGGGATTATTTTGGAGAAATTCTATGGCTTGTGCTATACAGGAGATCAGACTAAATGATCATACTCATCCAAATCTATAAATCAGATTTAGTTAATTTTACTGATTTCTTCAGATTCTCTGTGTGCATTTGTGCAGGTAGCCAGATGCCAATTGCCGTTGATTTCTGATCCCATAAAATGTTGATCAGACAGCTGGAAATAATTGAAAAGAAGTCCATGTTCTTTTGTTTAACAAGACAAAGCCTATTGTGTACTATACTTGTGTAAGAAAGATGGAGCTTTTTTTCAGTGTGCTGTATTTAGGGATAAAAGATTGAACCATTCATTTGAAAAATTACTTTTCCAGACAAAAGAACAAACCACCATTGAAACAAATGTGAAGTGTTGTAAATTGAAATTGTTCTCTGGTATGCAGGAATAGTGCTTACAATATTTCTCTGATATTTTGATGCACAGGATAGCACTTGAATAAGTATTTAAAGGGCATATCTCTAAGGGAGAGACTTTGTAGTGTTGAAGTTGTCCTTCTAATGTCTATTTGAAAGGTATATTCAGGGTTCATGGATGTCAGAATGTGCTTTACAAAAGGATCAGAATAAGCAGCAGTATGCTAACAATTAATGGTTTATTTCTCCCTGCCCTGAATTCGAGTGAAAAATCTAGTTCTTGCCTCTAAAGTCAGATTAAAGCAAGTGGCAAAAAGAGAATCTTTTCAGTTATTGACCCTCTTTATTAAATCCATTCTTGCCTGCATTTCTGCCTTGCTGTTTCATACATACCCTGACACAAGACCTCATTGCTTGCCCTAGTTGCCCCTTCAGCACCTTTTATAACCCTCCTCTACACTTGTGTCCAATTTCTGCTTCCTGGGAGTCAAGTGCGTCTCCCTCCAGGCCTTTGTGTCCCTTCTGATATGCCCCCTTTTTTGTGGTACTTTTGGATTGACCTCTTAATCTACAATGTTCTTCTCTGTCCCTGTGTATTGTACTCATCTGAGTTGCTTTGTAAGGTCTTTGGGGTCAAGGATTTTTTGTGTTTTTCATAGTACTTTTTTTTCCCCTGTCTGTGCATAAATAGTCCACTTTGATCCTTGTTAGGGTATGGGAAGCACTTGGTTCATGCGTTTGCCGGCTGTCAGAAGTGGGTGTCTTATTAAATACGTTCATGGCTTAGTGTGTGTGAAATTTCATTCCACAAACATTTTCATGGGAAAAGGAATTGTACTGTAGGAGAAGTGACTTGAAGGACATTGTGCAGTTGCAGCTGTCCTATGATGAAGGGTACATAAAAACAGAATGTATGATTGTGCTACTGTGCATTATTATTTTTGTGCTCACTGTGTATGTTGAAGGTTAGTTAATTAGTTAAAGCCTCTTACACCTGCTGGCATGTAGGGCACCAGTAAAGGTCCTCCACTTCTGTCTGTCTTTGGCCATTTTCTCCAGTGTGTCCCATTTGTAGCCATGAAAGCCGTAAAGCTGTTGAAGGTGGAGTTCACTTACTATTTTTCTCTCTCTTTCCCTGAGTTTACTAGTCCTGAAGTTTGATACGCTGATCTCAGAATTTAGCTGATGGAAACCACTTCAGTGGATCCAGTGAGCGATAAAGCTTATCTAAGTAGAGGCCCAAGTGACTTTTAGACTTAAGCAATCAATCCCTTATGTACCATTTCACCAAAGCCTGAAGAATGACTTCACAATTGGAATCAAATTAGTATTTTTAAAACCTCGTTTTTTGTCAGTGAAACATCCTCAGAAAGCTCATGTTGAATGGATGGAGTTTGGAGACAAACTTAGCTTCATATGTTAAAGGACATAGTCCACTTGAAAGCCAGTTCATTTCAAAAAGAGTAACAAGTAATTTTGTATCCTACACTTATCTTTGAGTCCCTGTGCTTATTTTTGGGGATTTTAATATTTTTATAATGATTCTTCTGTCATGAAGTCCTCAACTGAAACTATAAAGGTCTGTGCAGACTGAAGGATGCCTACTACCTGTCTCCTGCTGTTGTGTGAAAGATCAGCATGCACATTGCTTTCCTGGAATAGTTGATCACTTTCACCAGCCTGTGCACACCACCCTGTCAAGTACATGCAGTAACTGAAGTCCAGTATCATCTGAATAGCAGCAAGGTGCAAAATTCTTTTTGTTTTGCAGTACTGCCTATAGCCCACTGTACAGGCACAGAGAAAGAAATCATCACAGCCTCAGAGGTAAATGAAGAACGAGTGAAGGAAATGTGAGGCACATACATGTGAAATTACTCTCTCAGGGTCACAAAGCAGGTCATCAGTGGATTTCGGAATAGAACCCAGGTGTCTGGAAACTCACTACGGAGTCCTGTCTGCTGAGCCACATGCTTCTCAGAAATACTGCAGTAGGCAATTATAGGAACTCCTAATAACAGAAAAATTTATCCCTAACCCTTATTAAAGTTTGGCACTTAATCTGTGACATAGATATGTTTATAGGCCCTCCAAAGATCTTTGGTTTGATTTCTTTTGTGTAGTTTTTGACCCTGTAGTGGAGGTGTAGCCATGTGAGTCTGTATCTGCAAAAACAATGAGAAGTCCTGTGGTACCTTACAGACTTAACAGAAGTTTTGGAGCATAAGCTTTTGTGGGCAAAGACCTGCTTCGTTAATGCATCTGATGAAATGAGTCTTTGCCCACAGAAGCTTATGCTTCAAAAATGCTGGTAGTCTGTAAGATGCCACAGGACTTCTTGTTTTTGACCCTGGTTATGGCAGCTTTGGATGGTGTCATTATTTGACCAAACATCATCTTTTTAAATCTTGCAGAGGTTTTTGCCTTGGTGATGCTTTGTGGTAGAGTTCTGCAGGGTGTTTTTATCTTGCGTAAAAAAAATGCTTTTTTAAGATATGTTCGCTCCCTTTTAAGGTTAGTGCATTTCCCCTTGTTCTTACGAGGATGAACAGAAGCACCCCAACTGCTTTGTCTGTATTATAACTGTAGATTGAAAAATTCAAAGAGAACTGTGCTTTATAGGTTCCTTACTGTTAACTGTTAGAAATGTTGGAAGAGATGTGGAGGAAATAAGGATTAGTTTAGAAGAGGAATTTACAACTAAGATTTAAATATTTGATTATTCTGAGAAACAGAAATTGTCTCTGCTATGAACTTTCCACCCAGAAGCGTCACATGCTGTTGAACTACAGATATTCTTAAAAAAGTAAAGTTAAAAAATTATTAGTGCCATCAATCTGCTCAGTACTCTGAGGACAACACAGTTCTGTCCCAAGAATCTTAAATTGGACCCAGAAAATGCAGCTTAAGCATGTATCTTATGAAGTACACAAAGGCTGAAATGTTGGCAATTTGGATAAGGTCCCAGTACAGGGATTATAAGAAGGACTGAGGAACACCAACCAGGCCCACAGATTGACTTATGACCCTTTCAGAACAGATATCCACTGCTTCCAGTTGCAGACAAAAAGCACTGCTAACTCCTCATCAAATCTAAAGGAACAAGTAGGTTTATTTTAGTCTGGGAGTAGAATGTGACTCCATTGATCAGCTGGGATGTAACAGAGCAATGAATTGGATGTATGTATACAAACAAAGTCTATGTACAGGCACAGATTTAAATTAGTGACCTCCTTTATACTAAAGATGACATCCTACTTCTATCAACACCCTCTGCTGTTTTGTTATAATAAATATTTATGACAAAGCATGAAATTCTGCATTACTCTAGGTAAAAAAAAAAAAGTTGATGTTTATTAAGAATAATGAAGCAGTTAATCTTTATTATTTAACAGGGACTTCCCTTGTTTACACTGATTGTATTTAGTTGCTCACAACAACATCATCTTTGTTTTATACCCAATTCAGGGACATTCCAAAAACTGAATAGTAGGATATTTAGGATGCTATGAAGGGTTTGTTTGCACTCCTCTTCAAAAGGTTTATTCGGAGGTCTTATTGTCTACCTTAAATTACATCAAAATAATATAGCTTACACATGAACTAATTTATAAGCCGTTAAATCCACGTAGGCCCTTGCCCTTACATCTTACACCAAGTAAGTTCACCTAATCACTATTTCACTTCCATCCATCATGAGGCTAGGTCATTGCCTTCATGGTCACATCCTTCTGCCTCTTCCAGTGCAGATTTGTCCTGTACAGCAGCTATTTCATTTTCAAAGAAGATTGCTGAGTGCACAAACAAAACTCATTGCACTTTGAGTGAAGCTCTAAACCCGTTCTTTGCTCCCTCCCCATCTCTCCTGCTTGAACATAAAAAAACTGTTTGTGATCACAAGGGCATGGTTAGCTTTTGTGTATGAAAAAAATATATGTTGGAATAGTGACTGTTGATCTCCTATATCTCTTGCCTTGGGTTTTGGGCCATTGGCTCAATGTAGTTAAAAATCCTATAGCCCTTATTCTGGTCCACCGCACCCTGCTTTTACAGGACTATTTGGGATATGGAACACAGACCTCACCTTCACAGCCACTTCTTTTCTAGAGCTCCCCATCACAACCTGATCATTGGTTTACATGGTGTGTTGGGAATTATATGGATCCTCTGTCCCAGGCGGTGGTAACACTGAAAGAGTCACAAGCACCGGTGAATAAAGGAGATATACATGAGAATTTTGGGTTTGTCAATCTGAAATGTAACTGGTGAGAAACATGATGATCTTAATTGTTAGTGCTAAAGTGAAACTCCAGTTATTGTAGTTTGCATATGGAATTAATCATAGATTCCAAGGACAGAAAAGACGACTCTGTTAATCCATTCTGACCGCCTTTGTAACATGGGCCAGAAAACTTCCCAAAATTAATCCTATCGTGGTTCTTTTAGAAAAACAACCAATCTTGATTTTAAAATTCAGTGTTGGAGAATTTATCGTGAAGCTTTGTAAATTGCTCCAATACTTAACCTCACTTATAAGAATTTTTCAGGTTCACTTTTCAGCTAGTGGGTCATGTAATATCTTTCTCTGCCAGATTGAAGAACCTGTAATTAAATGTTCATTTCTCATGTAGGTATTTCCAGACTCTAATAACCTCAGCACTTATCTTCTCTGTTAGACTCCAGGAGCTCAGTCTATTTAGCTTATCACCGTAAGGCATATTTTTTTTATCCTTTACTCATTCTCGTGCCTCTTCTCTAAACCCTCTCCAATTTATCATTGTGTTTCTTGACTTGTGGGCACCAGAAGTGGACATGGTTAGTCCAGCCGCATTTGTGCGTGGGACAAGTAAGGAGGTAAACTCACCCCCCTTTCTCTTACTCAAGATTCCCCAATGTATGCATTCCAGGACCTCATTAGCTTTTTTTGCCCACAGCATCATGTTGGGAGCTCATATTCAGCTGACTGTCCACCATGATCCCCAAGTCTTTTTCAGAGTCAGTGCTTGCTATGGTAGAGTTCCCCTGTCTGGTAAGCATGGCCCGTATTTGCTGTTTCCCGGGGTTTACATTTATACTTTGCTGAATTAAAATGTGTATTTTTTGCCCCTATCAGCTGCTCCATTGTCTTTCCCTGTATCAACTCCAGACTGATAGATTGGATAATTATCTAGAAGTCCTGTGGTACCTTATAGACTAACAGATATTTTGGAGCATAAGCTTTTGTGGGTCTTTGCCCATGAAAGCTTATGCTCCAAAATATCTGTTCTTCTTCGAGTGGTCCCTGTGGGTGCTCCACTGTAGGTGTCGGGCTCGCCTCGGCGCCGCAGCTCGGAAAAATCTTCAGCAGTCTCCGTCGGGTCGCGCATGCGCCGATGCGCGTCGGCTCTTCGTGTGCTTACGGTCACTTGCGCGATCCGGTCCCCGCCAGTTCCTTCTCAACCGCCAACAGCTGCAGACGGAATCCTCTCTGGCTCCATCTCCCGAGACAGATAAATTCCGTTTTATTCATTTTACTAGTTATAGTTAATAGTTATTTAGTTATCATAATATTGGTCTACTGTGTATATAATTTTGTTCTAGAAGCAAAAGACTGTTTTAGGGATTGGAGCGGCCGCCTCTGGGTGGACCCGCTATTTTTCACAAGCCTTCAAAGGCTAACAGTTGCTATTGTTTGGCAAATAGACTGTTAAGTGCGCTGTTAGCACTTAAGGACTCAGAAAATTAAAGTCTAATAATGTCGTCTCCCGGTTTCAAAAAGTGCGAATCTTGCTGGGAGGCCATGCCTGCTTCGGATGGACACAGCAAATGCATCCGGTGCCTCGGGGAGACCCATGTTCCCCAGAAGTGCTGTCGTTGCTCCAAATTAACAACTCGAGCTAGGAAAGATGGAGAGATGAGGCTTAAAATGCTTCTCTTTGACAAAGCACTTCAGCCTACCACGTTGTAGAAGCCCCATAAGGAGGGCTCTTCAGGATTGCACAAGAGGAAGGCTGCCTCTTTGACCTCCTCTGTGCAGAAGAAGAGAAAAGCTTCTCCAGCTCGATCCCTGCCCGTCACTTCTGGGAGCGGGACGAGCAAAACAAGGGATCCAGGCCCGCTGGCTTCCTCTGCTGAGAGAGCTGCGGTGCATGTACCCGCGCAGGAGCCTGCGACTCTTAAGGAAACGGCACTGAGGGCTGCGCAGGCGCCGGAGAGATCGGCACCGAGGGTTTTGGCTCCGACGGCACTGGAGCGTCAACGCCCGGCACGGAGCCCTACGGGGCCGAGTGAAACACCCCGGGCGGCACCGAGAGCGACGGCACCGAGCACGGCACCGGGGGCAGCGGAAACCACCACGGCGCCAACTATGGTGCCGAGCTCTCCGGCACCGATCAGGCCTCCATTGGTACCTGAGAGAGCGAAAGCCAAAGCAAAGACCCGGCACCGCAGTCCCTCCCCTGAGGTAATTGCGCTGCCATTATCGCCGCCATACCCCCCGGAGATTTAACGAGCAGCAACACCTTCAGCCTGCCACAGGCTCCCATCTCCCTTTCTCCAACGTCCATCTCATGGAGTTGAACACTTCTCACCATCCTCCAGCAGAGATCCCTATGAGTATCATCACAGAGGATCTCCCCCTACATCGGTGTCATTTCGACGATCATGTCACTCCCTGCATCACCCTTACGCCTTTGGGTCGTGGTCCAGGTCCCCATCACCGGGACCCTGTCCCTGTTGCTATGACCGCCACCAATATACGGGACATCAACATAGGAGTTCGGCATCTCGTCATAGATCTCCGTTAACTCCTCCTCAATGTCACAGTGCACAGCTTCCACCTGGGGGAACACCACAAGTTTCCCAATCAGAGGCGGGTTCAAAGGATTTTGAACCTCACTTTGAAACTTCAAAAGCACAACCATATGAATACAGCCAGGATCCAGAGGACCTGGAGGAGAGATACCACAGTGATGCCTCCTCATCCTCCCCAGACGAAGCAGTTGTTCCTGGGGACATATCTCCCTCAGACGATCTAAAACAATTCCAGGAGCTGTTCAAAAGGGTGGCTCAATCTCAGGACATTCAAGTGGTGGAGGTACAAGAAAAGCATCACAAGCTCCTTAAAAACCTCAGGCCCCCTTCTTCCTCTAAAATAGCTATACCATTGGACGATGCAATTATGGAGGCAGCCACTAACATATGGCAAACTCCGGCCTCCACTCCTCCTACCAACAAAAGGGCAGACAAAAAGTATTTCGTCCCTGCTAAAGGCATGGACTTTTTGTTTAGTCATCCACAGCCAAATTCGCTAGTGGTGGAATCCTCTCAACATAGAGTCAAGACTTCCCAGTATAAATCTGGGGGTCTGGACAAGGATATAAGGAAACTGGATCTCCTCGGTAGAAAGGTTTACTCGTCATCTACCCTGTTGCTTCGCATGGCTAACTACGCTGCCCATTTGTCGAACCACAATTTCAACAATTACTCTAAACTTACCGCTCTTATGGACTTCCTCCTGGAGGATAAGAAGCCGGTCCTTAAGGCATTCGTACAGGAAGGATACGCGGCTTCTCGAGCGGGAGTCCAGATTGCCTTAGATGTAGCGGACACAACGGCTCGTGCAGTAGCCACTGCGGTTGTAATGCGCAGGGAGTCATGGCTCCACACCTCAGGCATTCCCAAGGATCTGCAAGTAAAAATAGCAGATCTTCCCTTTGACAAAATGAAATTATTCGCCAAATCAACTGACTCAGTCTTGCATTCTACTAAAGATTCCAGAGCGACACTTTGGACTTTGGGGATATACACCCCACCATACAGAAGGAAAAAGTTTTATCCTCAACAACGCCGTTATAGTTACCAAACGCAACGTACCCATTTTCAACGGGGGTATGACCAGGGGCGTCGTCAACAACCACCGCAATACAAAGCCCCTAGGTGTCGACCTCAACAAGGCCACGCCCCCTCAGGGCAGAATATAAGACAGCAGGTTTGACGGGTATGTCGAGGGCCACGAAACCAAGACCGTATCTCAGTGCCAATCTCAGTACGTGTTCCATCATCGACTCAAGCCATTCTACCCACAATGGAAAAGTATCACTTCGGACAAGTGGGTATTGGAGATTGTAGCCACGGGGTACACGATCCCCTTTCAGTCATTACCTCCACCAAATCCTCCCACTGCACCCCTTCTCAGAGACCCCTCTCACCTAACGGAGCTGAGGCGGGAGGTGAACCACCTCCTCTTCATAGGGGCGGTGGAGAGAGTACCGGAGGAATTTCGAGGCAAAGGCTTCTACTCCAGATACTTCCTGACAGAGAAGAAGACAGGAGGTTGGAGACCCATTCTGGATCTACGGGCACTCAACCAATATCTGCGCAAACAACGCTTCAAGATGACTACGATGGCTTCAGTAATCATGGCACTAGACGACGGACATTGGTTTGCAGCCCTCGACTTACAGGATGCCTATTTTCATATTACAATTCACCCAGCGCACAGACGCTTCCTTCGGTTCATCGTGGGCACAGATCATTTTCAGTACAGAGTCCTTCTGTTCGGTCTCTCTTCGGCACCCAGAGTTTTCACCAAGACTCCAGCGGTCGTGTCAGCATACCTGCACAGACAGGGCGTCTTCATCTTCCCGTACCTGGACGATTGTCTGCTAAAGGGGACTTCCCAAGCAGAGGTATTGCAGATGATACACATCACCACAAACACATTCACCTCACTGGGCCTCATCATCAACTTCTCAAAGTCAAAGACCAAGCCCACGCAAAATATAGAATTTATAGGGGCTCGGATAGACTCTGTCACGTCAAGGGTATATTTGCCCGATGCCCGTTTTCGCGCCATCGAGTCTCTAGTACAACAAATAACATACAGCCCCATTGTCTCAGTCCTAACGTGCTTACAAACTGGGGCACATGGTGACCACCACGTTTGTGGTACAAAATGCCAGGCTACACATGCGAGGATTGCAGCATTGGTTGGCAACCGCATACAAACCATCAATCCATACCGTCCACAAGATGGTGTCACTCACAACGGAGGCGCGAAAGTCACTAACATGGTGGGCAAACCCCAAGAACCTACTAACAGGGGTGCCTTTCCACCAACCACAAATTACTGCTTTCATTACAACAGATGCATCCCATACGGGATGGGGGGCACACATGGACAACAAAACCACTCAAGGTTTATGGTTCCCTGTAGAGAAGACACTGCATATAAACATACTAGAACTCGGAGTAGTGTTCAATGCGTGCAGGCATTTTCGGAATTATCTGCGCGGAAAAGTAGTTGGTGTAAATACCGACAACACCACCACCATGTTTTATATAAACCGACAAGGTGGGGCCAGGTCTCGTGCACTCTGTGCGGAGGCAATCCGGTTGTGGAACTGGTGCATTGCCAACAACATAACCATAAGAGCTTCATACTTACCGGGTGTCCACAACCTGAAGGCGGACCAACTCAGCAGACACTTTGCGCCCACACACGAGTGGCAGATCCGTTCAGACCTGCTTCATCAAGTGTTCTGCAAATGGGGGTTTTCCCAAATCGACTTGTTCGCCACTCGCGACAACAAGAAATGTCTCCGATACCGCTCCAGAGCGGGCATGGGACAGGGATCCTTGGGGGAACGCCTTCATGATCCCATGGAAGGGCCCTCTACTCTATGCGTTCCCTCCCACAACACTCATACACAAGGTCTTGGAGAAAGTCAAAAGGGAGAGAGCACGCATGATACTCATAGTCCCTACTTGGGATTGGCAACAATGTTTCCCACTGCTTCTATGCATGGCACAGCATTGGTTGTTTCCCCTACCAACAGTACCGGACCTTCTTACACAGGCTTGAGGGTCAATACTGCATCCGCACCCGCAGAGACTTCGGCTACAAGCATGGTTAATCCATGGCTCAGCGCCCTAGAGACTACGTGTTCAGAGGGAGTGCAGCAAGTCCTGGAGTGTAGTCGGAGGACTTCTACCAGAAAGACTTATGAACGTAAATGGTCGCGTTTTTGCACTTGGTGTTCTTCCAAGCAATTGACACCTCGGGACGCCACCATACCTATGATTCTGGACTACCTGCTACAACTCAAACAAAAAGGACTCTCCCTATCCTCCATAAAGGTTCATTTTGCGGCTATATCAGCTTTTCGACATGAAGAGGATGGATCAACCATATTTGCCCATCCTGTGGTCACACACTTCCTAAAGGGGTTGGTAAACCTGTATCCCCCTCGGAAACCAATACCGCCGTCATGGAGTTTAGACTTGGTTCTACACACACTTTCGGGACCGCCCTTTGAGCAATTGGCTACAGTCTCCCTTCGGCTACTTACCATGAAAACGACTTTCCTTCTGGCAATCACGTCAGCTCGCAGGGTGAGCGAACTTGCAGCCATAATGTCCACGCCACCCTGCACGATATTCTCAAAGGAGGTGGTGGTCTTACGCTTGCACCCAGCCTTCGTTCCAAAGGTCTCTTCAGATTTTCACATTAGCGAACCTATAGTACTGCCCTCGTTCTATCCTAAGCCTCACAGTTCGAGTAAAGAGGCACGGTTTCACTTATTGGATGTGAGAAGGGCGCTGGCCCTCTACATCGATAGAACTAAGCCTTTCCGGAAAACGGACAGACTCCTGGTGGTCCACTGCATCCAGGTCAAAAGGGGAAGCATTATCTTCGCAGAGGATTTCAAATCACATTGTGACATGCATAAGACTGTGTTACGAGCTTCGCAAGACTCCTCTGCCAGTTCCGCGCAAGGCCCACTCCACTAGGGTGATGGCGGCGTCAACGGCCTTCTTCAAGGGAATCGCGCTGAGAGACATCTGCAGACCGGTGATGTGGTCTTCCTACGACAGTTTCGCCAAGCACTATGCCATGCACAGGATGCTTGATGAGGATACACGCCTGTCGACAGCAGTCCTTTCAAGGCCAAGCTGCGCATAAATCGGGTACCCACCTCCTTTTTCGGGGGGGGTTACTGCTGGGTAGTCACCTGCGGTGGAGCACCCACGGGGACCACTTGAAGAAGAAAGAAGTTACTCACCTGTGTAGTAACGATGGTTCTTCGAGATGTGTCCCCGTGGGTGCTCCACTACCCACCCGTTCCTCCCCACTTCGGAGCTCTGTTTGTGTTTTTCAGAGACGTCCGGAGCGGTTGATCAGGAACTGGCGGGGATCGGATCACGCACGTGACCGTAAGTGCGCGAAGAGCCGATGCACATCGGCGCATGCGCGACCCGACGGAGACTGCTGAAGATTTTCTGAGCTGCGGCGCCGGGGTGAGCCCGACACCTACGGTGGCGCACCCACGGGGACACATCTCGAAGAACCATCGTTACTACACAGGTGAGTAACTTCTCTTTAGTCTATAAGGTGCCACAGGACTTTTTGTTGTTCTCAAAGATACAGACTAACACGGCTACCTCTGATAATTATCTAGGTCATTCCATTTACCATTTTATAACTGAGCACATTAGTATTCCTCTGGAACTTCCCCACTGTTCCAAGACTTATTAAAATCAGCATTAATGGCCAAACTCCTCAGCCAACTCTTTTAAAATTGCTGAGTACAAGATAGCTGGATCTGCTGTTTTAAAAAATGTCTAACTTTATTAGTTTGTTTAGCTTCCTCTAGAAATATGAGCAGAGTGCAGAAAAAAGTAATCAATGCTATATGATGAGACTATTTGTCCTCCATTCCCAACGTGGAACAGAAATACTTCTGCTTTTTCTGCTCTGTTATTGATATTTCTGCTATTTCCATTTCATTAATGGACTAATACCTTTGTTAGCATTCTTTTTATTCCTGTATACTTTTAAAAACTTATTGTCCATTGTTATGTATTATTGTTATAGATGTCTTTGTTTCCTCTCCAAATCAGGACCCTTTAAACAGTGCCTCCTTTTCCTTGCTTGTGGCTCTTTGGGCATCTAGTAAGTTGCTCTTAAACTATTTCCAATTATCATTTATATTTTTCTGGTGCAATTCATCCTTTCATCTGATATGGTTCATCATTGTTTTCAGCTTTGTGAAAATGGCCCTAAAAATTATGTTTCAGTACCTTTTCACACCGTCCTGTAATGTTTTACTGAGGTCCTGGCAATGCCAGCTAAGGTTTCTGGTGTTTTTCTTTTAGGGCACTGAATACTGAAGCTCTGTGGCATTTAGTTGCTTTTCAGTTCCTAATATTAAATAATAGCTTGATATATACTCTTTTCAGGCTGTTAAAAGGTATAGAATAAAAAATATTTGCATGAGTAAAAAGTCTTTGTGAACATCAGCTTAAGATTACTAAATGGTGAGGAGAGTCCAATTTTGGTGTCTGTATAACACCATTTCAGTAACAAAAGCACAGGGCTGATTGGTGACCAGATGCTAGTGGTGTGTTTAGATTTAAGTGTTAATTTCTTATATTTTTTGGTCGTTCTGACCCATGGAAAAACAAACCAGTGAAAGATTTTCTCTCTCCATAAATTAGAAACATTCACTTTTGAGAGAAAAAAGTCCATGAAGTTAAAGGCAAAATTATGGCATTTATTATCTTAAATTTCCATGACTGTTTAATTTTGTCTGTGTGTGGGTGGCTAAATAATCCTTCTGTTTCCGAAATCTTCCTGAGGAATTCTTTTTTACTTCAGTGAAACAGACGCCCACTGTGGAAAGTTGAAATGGTCAACCTAAATTCTCTCCTGCCTCTGAACTCTGAGCTGCTTGCAGTGGTGGTTGATACTAAGGATTTTGCTTTGCAGATTTTTCTTTTCAAGGTACTTAACCACTGTTAATTCTCCTAAGAATGATTTGTCAAGGCACCAGTTCTACTTGGCTTTCCCTGGTGTGTAAGTAGCAGGACCGCTTTCATCAGTCCCTGCAGAACCTAAACTAATGGTCAGCTTAGTTCTTTTGGCAGTAGAGGGAGCTTCCCCATTATGACGTGGGTAGTGCTATCAGTTGGAGCTTGCAGAAGAGAGCCCTCCTCATGTGGAGCATTCTGTTTTGAGTAGGAAGGCTTCCTCTTGCTCCTAGGTCTTTGCTCAAGTAACTAGAGTACAGCACTCTCCTAATAATAGCTTTTATTATCACCTTAAATGCTGCAGACTTGCAAACCTCTTTAGCAGCTGCCGTGGAGTCACTTTACCCATCAGTGAAATGCCATAGAGAGAAACCTATGTAGCTGTTTGAAAACATGCGGTAGCCCAATTCTCACATGGCTCGGCAACTGCCAGAAATGGTTCTTATGGCCTCTAGAGATTTGTGGGTCTTTTTTTTTTTTTCCTTGTTGCTTTCATCTCCCAAAGCAATCTGTAGAAAAGATCAGGAGCTGTTAACTTAGCAGCACATATCCGAAGCAAATACAAAGCAGTGGTGATGCCAGAGTTTAAACCAAGGGTGTATAGATCAGAAAATTGTGAGTTATCCCATCAGTATGCCCACCCATCATGCATTGTGGTGGTGTAGAGTTTGATGGAGCATTTTAAGTCCCTGCATCTCAGTCCAAAGACAGGTTTCAATCAGCTTGGAAAAAGTGTGTAGGTTGTGGGGAGTAAAATCAACCTCCTCTTGAACTGCCCGTTGGTTGGGCTTTGGACCAACCAAAAGTAACAGCATTGAATAAGGCAATTTTTTCTGCCTTTTGCATGGCTCTTTGCAAAGGATGAGGTTTTTGAGAGTTGAATGTTACGAATACCTTGGGTTCAGTGGCATATGCAGAACAAATGTGTATCAAACACAAAAATAATTCCTTCAAGAATTGTATTTATTGATGTGGTAGCTCAGTACTACACTGTTTACAATAGAGAGTTAAGTAGGATTTTGGCTTGCTGGGAAGTTGACAAGTTGCGGTCCTGAGCGAAATTTCTGCCTTCTGTGGGCTGAAAGAAGAAAAGCTGTGTTCTTGAAATGGTTATTTATAAATGATTTGAAAGTTTGTTCCCTTTCCAGGCTGGAGAGAGCCTGCCAGGATTGCGGTTACTGCAATGGTGAAATTTTGGATGTGAAAAAAATCACAGAAGTCTGTTTGCATTAGAATAACAAGATAAAGAACCTCACAGAGGTTTGTGGGGCACTCAAATGAAATGCAGTTGTAGACAGGTTTCCTCTCACTCCTTTTCTCATGGATGAGATATTGGGAAGTGAGCAAAAGCCTCAAGCTAGCGGGATACAAAGAAAAGTCGTTGATGCTGACTGGGAAGTGCAGGGTCTTCAGGGAATACACTGAAGTGTTTGGTAGGGCTTGGCATGGTCCTTAAGAAGTGGCTGGTGATAGTGGCAGTGATCTGTTCACCGTGGGGTGGTTACCCCACTTCTCCCCATCAAATATGTCATTATCTGATTGTCTTAGAACACATGATTTGCCTTGATCTGCAGCTTTGAAACATCTGTGTGGCTTATTAAACTGTATTACGTGCTGGCACTAAGTACAGAAGAAGGATACCTGAAGACTTCCCTCATCCAGGATGAATTCAGAAGGAAGTCAATCAGTGTCTGAAAGGAAATCATCAAGTAACCAATTTTCCATTCTGGTGGTTCTTTCCCCAAGAAAGATTCCTGACAGTGAGCAGTGGTGAAAAATTAGTGTGGAGAAGCAGAGAAATAGCCCAGAAGAGAACTATTCTTCATTCCCTCAAACTAACAGCTTCAATGTATTTTGGGTTTCCATCTCAGAGAACTTTACTGTCAAGGGATGCTTTTTCAAAGGAATGAAGTTTGAGCCCATATTGCTGTTATAAGTGTTGATGGGAATAGGAAGCAGCTTAATATACTTGCTTGGTGTTGTCAGAATGCCCGTTCCTCCCAGTGAAATCACCAAGGATTGAACTGAGTGGGTTCTGAAATCCTATGTAATCCTTTGTGACTGAGTATCTCGGTGCTTGGTCCATGTAACAATGGAGGGAAGGAGGGTTGCAGGCCCAGGCATATAGGATGGAAAGAAACACATGAAAATACACCTTTGCAAAACTGACTGCTGAAGACTCCTTCCTGAAGTACATACCATGTGAGAGAGTCTGACTGTAAAAGTCTCAGGAGTACAAAGTGCAGTTTACATTGTTAAAGGCTAAGAATCTTGCCCCAAATGGATGTGGGGAGGTCAGATCTCTAGAGCCTCCATTACAAGTCTGAACTACTTTCCAGTGTTTGCAAAATGAGAGTTGCTACTGAAAAGTTTTGTATTGGAGGTGAGGTCAGCTTCCATAATGGCCACTGTGGACTTTTTGATTTATACAATATGGACACTAATGAAGCATTTTAACTTCTTCGTCTTTTAGATAGCAGTTAAGTAGTTTTCTGTTCCTTAGCACTTCTCATGTGCAGCTTTCCAAAGATATTAATAAATAAGACAGGGCAAATGTCAGTACCTTTTAGGTCAGGTAGGTTTAAAAAACAAACAAACCCTAAGTAGCCATTTTACAAACAAGCAAGTAATTAAGTAGAGTACAAGATCTGGTCCAAAAAGATGAATATAACTACACCGCTTGGAAATAGTGACCATAGTATAATTAAATTTAACATTCATGTGGTGGGAAAAACACCACAGAAGCCCAGCATTGTTCCATCTATTTTCAGAAAGAGGAACTGAACACAAATGAGGAGGTTAGTTAAGCAGAAGTTAAAAGAGAGTGCCAAAAGTGAAATCCCTGCAAGCTGCATTGAAGCTTTCAAAGACCACATAATAGAGGATCAACTTAAATGTATATCCCACATTTAAAACAAAAAATAGTAAGAGAACCAATGAAGTGCCAGTGTGGCTTAAGAACCAAGTAAAAGTAGCAGTGAGAAATCAAAGGCATTGTTTAAGAAGTGGGAGTTAAATCACAGTGAGGAAAATAGAATGGAGTGTAAACTCTGTCAAACGACTTGTAAAAATATATTTAGGAAGGCCAAAAAGGAATTTGAAGAATAGCTAGCCAAAACTCAAAGTAGTGTAATGGCAATTTTTTTTAAAGCCACTAAATGATCGAGGTGCTAAAGAAGCACTCTAGGATGATAAGGTAATTGTGGCGAAACTAAATAAATTCTTTGTATTGGCCTTCATGGCTGAGGATGCAAGGGAGATTCCCAAATCTAGCCATTGTTTTAGGTGACAAATTGAGGAACTGTCCCAAATGGAGGTGTTTATTAGAGGAGGTTTTGGAACAAATTGATTAACTAAACAGTAATAAGTCACCAGCACCAGATGGTATTTACCCAAGAATTCTGAAAGAAATCACATGTGAAATTGTGGAGCCATTTATTGTGACTTGTAATCTCTCTTAAATTATCACTTGTACCAAATGACTGGGGGATAACTAAAGTGACACCAGTTGTAAAAAAGGAGGTCCAAAGGTGATCCTGGCAATTATAGGCCAATATGTCTAACTTCAGTACTGGACAGATTGATTGAAACTATAGTAAAGAACAGACTTGTCAAATACGTAGATGAACCTAATTTGTTGAAAAGTCACAATGGCTTTTGTAAAGGGAAATCATGCTTCACTAATCCACTAGAATTCTTTGAGGGGGTCAACAAGTATGTAGATAAAGGGGATTCTGACGATATACAGTAGAGTCTCTATTTGCAAACCTATGGTTTGTGAATTTAATTATTCGCGAGTGGCTGAAGCAGCTGCTTCTCTAGGGCACAGAGCGCTGGCACCCTCCACTTTCCCTAGGGCCCCAGGCAGGAGTGCCGGTAGCAGGGGGCTGCCATATTTGTGAAATTCAACATTTAGGAGGGTTTCCAACAAGGAACCCTCAGGAATATTGAGACCTTTCTGTAGCGTACTTAGATTTCCAGAAAAATCACTTTGACAGGGTCTCTCACTAAAGGCTCTTGAGCAAAGTAAGTTGTCATGGGAGAAAAAGATAGGAAACAAATGGTAGGCATAAGTGGTCAGTTTTCAGAATGGAGAGTGATAATTAGTGGGGTCCCCCAGAGGTCCATAGTGGAACCAATACTATTTAACATATTCATAAATTATCTGTAGAAATGAATAAACAGTGAGGTGGCAAAATTTACAGATGTTACAAAAACTGCTCAATATAGTTCAGTCCAAAGCAGACTGTGAAGAGATTCAAAACTCAAGAGATCTTACAAAACTAGGTAACTGCGTAATACAATGGCAGATGAATTTTAATGTTAATAAATACAAAGTAGCATATCTCAGAAAACAGAATCCCACCTATATGTATGAAATGATGGGGACTAAATTAGTTGTTACCAATCAAGAGAAATTTTGGGAGTCATTGTGGATAGTTCTCTGAAAACATACACTGCAGTGGCACTCAAAAAGCAAATCATATTAGGAATCGTTAAGGCAGGGATAGAGAGTAGGACAGAGAACATTTTATTGCCTCTATATAAATCCATGGTACGTCCACATCTTGAATTCTGCATGCATATTTGGCTGCTTCATCTCATAAAATGTATCTCGGCTTTGGAAGAAGATTCAAAAAAAGTGCACGAAAATGATTAGGTTGTGCCATGTGAGGCATAACCAGACTGGGACATTTCAGCTGGGAAAAGAGACAACTAAGGGGGCATATGATTGAAGTTATAAAATGATGACTGGTGTGGAGAAAGTGAATAAAGAAGTTATTTACTCTTTCACCTTACACAAGAAATAGGGGTCACCAAATAAAATTAATAGGTAGGAGTTTAAAATGAACACAATTAAGTACTTCTTCATAAAATGCACAGTCAGCTATGGAACTTCTTGCCAGAGGATGTTATGGAAGCCAAGACTATAACAGGATTCAAAGAAGAGCTAGATAAATTCATGAAGAATAGGTCCATCAATGGCTATTACTCCAAATGGGCAGGAATGGTGTTCCTAACCTCTGTATTTCAGAAGCTGGGAATGGGCAACAGGACATAGCTGGCCTGATGATTACCTATTCTGTTCATAAACTCTGGGGCATCTGGCATTGGCCACTGTTGGGAGACATAATGCTGGGCTGGATGGACCTTTGGTATGACCCGGTATGGCCATTCTTACGTTATATGCTGTGATGGTGTATCTGTGTTGGTTCCAGGATATTAAGCCAGGTGGGCAAAGTAATATTTGTTGGACCAAGTTCTGTTGGTGAGACACAAACTTTCAAAGTTAGACAGAGCTCTTCTTCATGCTTGGAGGACATACTTTGAACCACAATTTAAATATAAGATGAAACATTTTTTAGTATATGTAGTTAAGACATTTCAAGGCACCATTCATGGACCATTCCTGCCAGCAGGGGGAAGATTTCACAACGGTTAGAAGCAGAGGGATCTGTGGAGTTCAAACTTCCTCTGCTGTAGTGTCAAGCTGTGTGGAATATCAGAGGGTTAGCTGAATTAGTCTGTATACTCAAAAAAACAAACAAACAAACAAAAAAAAACAACAAAAAAAACCCCCAAGAAATCCTGTGGTACCTTATAGACTAATAGATATTTTGGAGCACAAGCTTTCATGGGCAAAGACCTACAAAAGCTTATGCTCCAAAATATCTGTTAGTCTATAAGGTGCCATAGGATTTCTTGTTGTTTTTGAAGCTGTGTGGAGTGGCTCAGGAGTGAGAGTACCAACTTCAGGGCAGACTGTTAAGAAGCAGGGCACAAATCCAAAGCTGGTTGTAAGTTCTGTACTTAGATTTCACCAATCAAGTATCAAGCGTGAACTCAGGCACTAGAACAGCCTTAACATGGAATTACAGACAGTCCCCGTAGGTCTTTCTTGCCACCCAGGCAATCTTGCCTTTCTGATAGCGGACCCCCCCCCTTACACCAAAAGTCATAACAATATTCAGGTAACTGCCAGTCCCAAGGGACCAGTCAGTTATCCCAGGTCAATTTCATCATAGATCCTATGCCAAAGACGACATCTGTAGCCAATCCTACAATAAATTAAAGATTCATTAACTAAAGAAGAAGGAATGAGTTATTTGCAATGTTATTTACAATGAGAAATGCACCTGCAAATAAATTAGTCTTAGTTTCAAGAGGGGATAGAAGCTGCTGTAATTTGTGAGCTCTTTATGTCCTTTAAGGCTAAGCCAACCCAAGTAGTTGGGGGATTCCTTGTTTATATGCTTAGAAATCTTGCCCCCTTGAAGGCCAAGCAGCACGGAGATCCAGTTTTTTCTTGTCAGAGATTTTTATTCCCTTCCTCCAGAGTTCATACTGATCACATGAGTCCACATGCGTTGTTCTTAATGTATCTCAGTGGCTCATTTGGTTTCAGTGGACCTAACCCCTTCATTTTGTATTAATTAGTGCTCCTTTCCTGTTGGATGACTTGCACAACTGCAGAAGCTTTCAATGCAAGCACCCAATTTAACCTTATAAGATGGGGAACAGATGTTCTCAGTGAAATAATTGCATGCAGCATCCTATGAGCATTTTATAAAGTCTAAACACATTCCTATAATCTTAACGTCTGTTTTAACCAGGCTAACACTCAGGTGGGCCAGACTGATTTCAGCTGTGTATTGATTAGTGTTCATTTTAGGCCTAAAGGCCTTCCCATGAGCTGGCATCTGGTCTGCCAGCTGTAATTGCTAGATAATGATATTACTCTTGTATAGTCAATGGACTGAGGTATGTGAGGCTGAGACTGGAAATCCCATTTTTATCTGGCTTCCCCCCCAAAAAATTGATGCTTTTATTATTGAATAGGTGTTCAGAAATAAAAGCTGCTCCTATTGATGTACAGAGTTCTAATGCTTTTTAGTAATATAGAGTCTCCAATAACAACTTAGGGAGCAAATAGTTCTGTTTAGCTTCACTCTTGCGTGTGATACCATGGTTGGTCTGTAGCTTGTATTTCTCTTTTTTTTCCTAAAGCTATTGTACTTCAGCTTAAAATTTGGCCTGTAGGCCTATATGAACAGGAAATGCTATGTTAAAAGGATGCCGAATGTGTTTGTATTGCAGGAAACTGGTTCCTGTGTGCACGACACTGCCCTCTGCTGAATAGTGTCAGGAATGCTCGATAGTCTTTATATCGTTAGTGGCTGATGAAGATCCTGTTCTTGTTCAAATGGTGTGAGGCTTGTGCTGTAGCTGCAGAAGACGCAAATTTCTGTCCCTGTTGCCATGTGACATTGAAGCATGGTGAGCAGCGCTGTGGTTAGTGTGAAGTTCTAGATGGCCCTGGATTTGTTATAAATTCTGTAAAATGGCAGTAATGCCAGATGCCAAGAATTTGTTTATTGTTCATAAAGTCTAATTTAAAGAACTTGTATACAAGGCTATTTTCAGAGATTCCAGAAGGTATCAATCTGATTCTTTTGGGAGAACAATTTCTCAAACCATTGGTCATACAAACAGAATAACTTGAGCAGTTTCCACTCAGTTGAGCATAGTCTTGGAGTCCTTCCATTGTTGAAGAATAATAGTTTTGTTGTTAATGCTTCATGAGCTTACTGTCATCATTTATACAAGATGTGTTATCTTATAGCATGGTGTGTTAGAATCCCTAATTACAAACATACTAGTACTGGAAGAATGTATGAAACTTTCCAAAAGGTGAACAGGGGCAGGACACTTGAACGTCAAAGGGGTCTCTATCTTGGAGGGATGAGTGCTTTGAAGGTCTTTTAGGAAACTTTGAGAAGCTGTGTGCAGCTTTTTTTTTTTTTTTTTTTTTTTTTTTTTTTTTCAAATTTTCTGTTTTTACACACAAAAATGTGTGTGGGAATTCAGAAATATTTTCTCTTGCTTGTACTTCTGTGCCCTGCCATGTTATCTGGTCACAAAAGGATTTTGTCCATGCCTTGTCGATGTGAAATCATGAACTTTTATTGAAGTAACAGCATAAAATTGTTCTTCAACCAAGAAAAATAAGAAAATTGTGGTAACAGATCATACCAGTGTAATTACTCAGATGGTGGCCAATACCAAATGCTTTGGAGGAAGGTGCAGAAATCTTCATAATGGCAATTATGGAATAAATTTACTTACCACCCTGAGGTTGGCTTGCACCCTGAAGCTTGAAAGTTTATATTCTTTAGACTTTATTAAAACCCTCTGAAATGTAACTGGATGTTATAGTCAGCCAGGCACATGTCCAATCCTTTTTTATTCTTAGTCTTCATGATATTTAGTGGTAGCAAGTTCTACAGCTTTGGTCAAGAGATGTGTTTAAAATCGGGTTGCCAACCCTCCATGTTTCTCTGGGAGTCTCCAGGAATTAAAGATAAATTAAAGGTTATGTCATGTGATGAAACTGTAGGGAATATGTCCATCCACAATTGGCAACATTAGTTTAAAAATATTTTATCAATTATAAATTTGAAGCCTTTCAGTGTTATTGAATACATCCCTTGTTTTTCCTTTGAGGAGGTGATTAGGTAAGTATTTGACTTATCTTACTCCTGCCTTTTCTAGCTGATTATTTTTTTCTAATCTTGTCATGTCTACTAATCAAGCTCTTTAATTTCTGAATTTCAAAGCTGCTTTTTCTTGACTCGTTGGATGTGTCTACACTAGCCAAAAACTTTGAAATGGCCATGCAAATGGCCATTTCGAAGTTTACTAATGAAGCACTGAAATACATATTCAGCACCTCATAAGCATGCGGGCGGCCACGGCACTTCGAAATTGACACGCCTCGCCGTCGCGTGGCTGGTCCAGATGGGGCTCCTTTTCGAAAAGACCCCGCCTACTACAAAGTCCCCTTGTTCCCATCTGCTCATAGGAATAAGGGGACTTCGAAGTAGGCGGGGTCCTTTTGAAGAGGAGCCCCGTCTGGACCAGCCGCACGGCGGCAAGCCACGTCAATTTCGAAGTGCCACGGCCGCCCACATGCTAATGAGGCGCTGAATATGTATTTCAGCGCTACATTAGTAAACTTCGAAATGGCCATTTGCATGGCCATTTTGAAGTTTTTGGCTAGTGTAGACGTAGCCTTGGTGGGAGAAATAAGAGATCCAGTTTTTGCTTGTGTGGCGGGGTCTCCTGCCCGCCCTGCCTTGCTCACGAGGGCCCCAGAATAACCCTCAGGGCTCCACGGCCCACTCAGGCCCCTGTGGCCTAGTCACATTTGGTGTCCTTACCATCCCAATCAGGCCTCTGCGGCTCAGTTGCAGTTCGCAGGCCTCCTGGCCCAGGCCTCTGCAACCTAGTTCCAGTTTGTGGCCTTACAGCCTGGCGAGGCCTCTGTGGTCTCCATCCTCCTGCCTTAGTGTCACAGGGAGGTTGGGGTAGGGGAGCTTGGGCCCACCCACTCCACCAAGCTCCAGCCCAGGGCCCTGTTGGTGGTGGGTATGAGACCCCAGCCACCAGCTCAGCAGGAATCCCCACCACAACACACTGAGTTCACGGGTTCCCCTTCTCGGTTCCCCCTCCCTGGGCTACTTCCTACCCCTTCCTGGTGAAGTCCGTTGCCTCCGCTCGGGTCCCGCCTCTTCCAGCTGCTTCTGCCGTGGACTGCTGCTCCGGTGGGGCTGCCACCACTGTCGCTGCTGCGCCTCAGGTGGCTGTGGCGGTGGTTGCAGTTGCTGCTGCTGCTGTCCAGTCAGTTGTTGTGGCTGCTCCTTGGGCGACCATGACTCCTAGACTTCTGCGGAAGCTCCTTTCTCCCCCTGCTGGTCAGCCCAACTGCCAGGCTTTTTCAGCCTTTATACCCAACCTACAGATGGAGCATGCCCAGCAGGGCCTTGGGATGAGGCCTTTTCCGTCCAATAGGCCTGGTTCTCAACCCCCTACTCAGTGTGGTGTTGGTATGCCCCGTCACAGCTTGGTTGAGATGCTTCACCAGTTATTTCCAATTTTATTTCTTGAAATGCGTGTTAGTCCTTGCTGCAAACTCTGCTCACATATCTACACCAGTGATGACATCACAGGACGTAACACCAACTATACCATCAGGGGCTCCTTTACCTGCACATCTACTAATATAATATATGACATCATGTGCCAGCAGTGCCCCACTGCAGTTTACATTGGCCAAACTGAACAGTCTCTCCGTAAAAGAATAAATAGACATAAAGCAGATATCAGGAACGGTAATGTACAGAAGCCTGTGGGGGAACACTTCAGTCTCCCAGGACACTCAGTGGCAGATTTAAGGGTGACAGTTCTGAAACGAAAAAATTCAAAAATTAAATGGAGAGAGAAATCTCTGAGCTGCAATTTATTTTCAAATTTGACTCCATCAACCATGGATTAAACAGAGACTGGGAGTGGCTTGCAGCTTACAAAGGCAGTTTCTCTGCTCTGGGTGCTAATATCTCCCCATTAGACTCTGACAAAGGCTCACATCCCCCTGTCTGATCTGACTTGTTTTTTCCTCTATGTAGTGTTGATACTGGGCCATTTCCACCTTGCTGAGTAGACCTTGTCAGCTCTGGCCCTCCCTCTTACTGGGACCCCACTCTTTAAATACACCTCTGAAAACCTCCCTCCCACTCATGCATCTGATGAAGCGGGTCTTTGCCCACAAAAGCTTATGCTCCAAAATATCTGTTAGTCTATAAGGTGCCACAAGACTTCTTGTTGTTCTCGAAGCTGCAGACTAACACAGCAACCTCTCTGATATATGTTAGAACACTTATATTCACTCACAATCTCTATCTGCAGAAATATCAAGTCCTTTCAGTCTTTAAATGTAGGTAGCTTTAACTGTGTAATTGGACGCAACGTTGGGCTTTTGCAAGGTTTGAGGTAGAAATTGGCTTTAAAGCAGCTGAAATACTGAGGAGAGATTTCCCTGGTATTTTTAAACAGGAGTGCTCTTTTATTTTTCCCCCTGGGTTTAGTTAGGCTGCGTGGTTGTGGTCTGTACCTGTAATGTTGTGCTGTGCTTGTCAGGTTGTGAGCCAGAACCTATCTAGACTTTGGGAAAGTGTGTTCTGGATTGTTCTAGATTGTGTTGCAGGGGGTAAGATAGTAAGTTCTGGTGTGACAGAGAGGCCTACTGGGAATATTGAGGACAGTGGCCCCACAGGCTAAGAGGTTCAAGCCTTGTAATGCTGCAGGCTGGACAAATTCAGAGAGGGGTTTATGATCTGGTTAAGAGAAGACTCAGCAAGTGAGTGTAGCAAACAATGGGGGATGTCACAGAAGGGACCGCAAGGGATACAGTAATAGGATTTTGCCCTTACATGTCTAACAACTTGATTGCCCCAAATTCTTTTCTTTTTTAGGAGCCAGTGTCTGTTTCTATTTTTAATAAACAAATGGTATGTCTGTTTCATGTATTTAAAACTTTCCCTGTTTCTGTATGTCCTTCAAACCTCTGTTTGTTTTTCCCAATATAATTTACCAGTGAAAAGGGGAGATGGCAGAGTGGAGAGCAAGATGAGTGTATATTTAGAGGAAGTTAAAGGAAAGATTGGAGAAGTGAAGGAAAAAAGAAGAAATAAATGGTGTAAGTTTCAGGGGAACTGAAAAATACCTTATTGATAGGAGGCTGGTGTCGTGTATCTTTTGGGTACATACAGGGATGTGAATATTTTTATAATGCAAAATAAATTTACACTTTAATTTTATTTCCCTGGAAGACACTTCACGATATGTGTGCACCCATATTTCTTTTTAAACTACCAAGAGCTCTCTTCTATCTGCAGCATGCTCAGAGCCATGGATCTGAGCATGCTATTACATATCACAGTTTCCTGTCAAGTGACTGTTCTCCTCTGCTTTCTTTGATCCTCATTAGTTTCTGAGAGTTTTATTTTTCTACCTTATACCATATATCCTTACTGCAGACCTCTAAGAAACAGAGCTGTTTTGGTCTGAAGCAAGTGGTCAGCTTTTTGTAGCAGGGACTGTAACTCAGTCTGTGAAGCAGACCATTGGGTCTGCTGTTGCCACTGAACTGATAATGCCCTCCCCCGAGTCAAGTCTTGTAAATGGTGCATGACAATTGGGCTGAGGTCCTGCAAACTGATCCACATGGGTAGAGTGCTATGGAAGTGGAGCTACCTTTTCAGGTCTTTTTGCTGGATTTGGGCTTCAAATGCTGCAAAGAGAGAACAACCTGTCTTGGTTCCTAACCTGCAAACTCCTATGACCCACTAATGTTGCTAAGGGAGATTTGTGGCTTGAATGTTGTTTGGAGACCTAGTGTGTGGGCAATAACAGCTGCAGGGGATTATGTTCCAGGGACTTCTGAATTTAAAAAGAGCTTTGACAAAAAGTTGTGTGGTCAAAGAAAAGGCAACCCTCCCATCCCATTGCTCTGCACCTAAACATTCTCGTATTCAGAAAGGATGAAAAATAACTTGTTCATTTAATTTCCTTCTTTTTGAAGCGCCAAAACCAATAGTGTAAAACCAGATGTAGATGCCACATGGTAGGATAGACGTGGCCTCAACTAAGACTCAACTAAGCCCCTGCCTCCGTAAAAAGTAGTATTTTTAGCTAATCCTAACCAAGAGCAAAATTAACAAATTAACCTTTGGAGTTGCCTTAGACATGTGCCTTGTCATTAGGGAATGTGAGGATTTCTCTGCTGAAGTGCTATATCGAAGAATATTCAACAGAATGACACAGCTGTGGGAAAGCTGATGAGTTTGCATTCCTTGCTGCAGGCATGAAAGCCTTCAGACATGTTAGTGAATGCTCTAGGTTAAGGCTCCCAAACAGAGGTCCATGAGATTGATGTTCATTCTATTCAGTTCACAACAATTTTTATGGCAGCAGTTAATGTTTAGGGCCCTTCCAGATTCCTGGCCATGAAAAAACACTTAACGGAGCATGTCTTGCCTGTGTGCTTTTACCCTATACTATATGGATTTCATGGGGTGACACTAGCCTTTGTGAAACCAGGGGTCCTGACCCAAAATGGACTTGGGGGGGGGTCACAAGGTTATGGGGGGTGTTAGGGTACTACTGCTATCCTTACTTCTGCATTGCTGCTAGTGGTGGGCACTGCCTTTGGAATTGGACAGCAGGAGAGTGGCAGCTCTTGGCTAGGCTCCCAGCTCTGAAGGCCATGCCCTGCCAGTAACTGTGCGGCAGTAAGGGTTGCAGTACCATACCATGCCAATTGACCTGGACTTTGAAGGCTAGTCTATATTAGAATTGCTGTAGGGACACACTATACTAATATAGCTGCAGATGCTCTGTGCTGATGCAATCAGTATCAATATTTCAACTCCCCAAGCAGTGTTGCCGTGTCAGTGGGAGAGCTCCTCCTGCCAACATAGCTCTGTCCACACTGACACTTAGATTGGTGTAACATATGTTGCTTGGCTGGATGGCTTTTCCACACCCCAGAGCAATTAAAGTTCTACCGAAGTAAGTGCTAGTGTGTACAAGCCCTGAGACTCAGTGCTATTACTTTTTATCGCAGTGTAGACCTATTCTTAGATGGAAGGTACAGGTTGAACCTTTCTCATCCGGCACCCGCAGGACCTGACTGGTGTCGGATGAGAGAATTTGCCAGACGACGAAAGGTCAGTATTTTCTAGCACGGTACCAACACTTCCACTGCTTACTGGGCTCTGAGAAGACATTTGGGGGTTAAATTACAGGTAAATAACAGCGTAGAACAGTGAGAGCCAGGGTTAGTGGTTGTAAACAAACTTTGTGGGGCTGCAGGAAACTTAGCCACATAAGAAGTCATTTGGATAACTAATATCTTGCTGGATTATGGAGTTTGATAGGTGAGTGTTCTGGATGAGAGGGGTACAACCTGTAGTAAAAATGCAAAGAATTAGTGGATAACTGTATTCTTTATATTTTGTGATCTTAAAGCAACATTGTCAATGAAGAAAAAACTATGCACTTGTCTGCAAAAGTGATATTCTTTGGTAACAAAACTTCATTAAATTGTCTATAATGGAACCAGCTTAGCATGAGGGAAATATTTCAAAGTGTTTACCTTGTGCATTCAGTACCATTTTGTGTACAGTTGGTTTCAATGTTTATGTAGGTGTTCTGCCAAGCAAGAGGAAAGCAGAACCTTTTAGAGAAGACTTTCTTCCAACTCTTAGAAATTGACCAGCATTCAAGTCCACTAAAGATGATTTAGCAATTGTATGGTCAGAAAATGCTTCTAATATGTTGTCTTCATTTTGTTAGGCTTAAATAGCATCAAGTAACTACTAGGTTTATGTCCTACAACTGTTAGATCACATTCTGCTCTCAGACCCACACTCACAACGATTCTCAGTGAAGTTAATTAGGGTGGTCTTGCACGTCTGAGGTCAGGCTATGACCAAGATTCTATTCTGAATGTTCCTAAGAGGCTTTAATAGAGATTTTTATTTGTCTAATTCTCTTGCAGCGTGCAGTGGGTAAGGTACTATACAACTGCCTGGTGTAAAACCAGATTTAAAATTGATTTTTTAACCTAAGATCATTGTAACTCTTACAAAATGCACTTCTACAGTAAAGGCAGTTAGTGTATTGTACATAAATCCCTTCTGATTTCTGAAAGGAGCCACCTTTGTCCAAAAATCAAATTAATGTTTGAATCATACAGGGTAAACTGGAAATATTTCAGCTGAATAAACAATGCTGATGTGTAAAATGGAGTGCAATTCTATGCACAGAATTGGAAAAACATGCCAGTTACCAAGAAAAATACCATTGCATCCATATTAATTTTTCCTTTTCAGTTAGAAGAGAAACTGTAATATGTCACTATTAAAAAAGGAATGGAAAGTTCTGAAGTACGACTGTTTGAGGTCCTGCTACAGCAATACATCCATATTCGGCAAAGCACTTGAACATTTCCTTACATCTCATTCACATTAATGAAAATTTAAGCACATGCTTAAGGCTAACCACATTTTCAAGTGCTTCACTGTCTTGGAGTCCAAGGTCTTAAATCTGTGTAATGTTGGAAAGTAGTTGGCTCATATTTGGCTCTGAGTTTAGATTTTGCTTCAGAAAGCAATGTTTTCTAAAACATTAAAACCACCAGAAATGTTCCCATACTTATTTAAATTAAGGTGGAAACTACTATTTTAAAACAGAACATTTTACTTCACTGTGTGCTTCTAATAAACCCCCCAACACTTTGAGAACTTGGAAATCATGTACATAAGTTACATGGACTTAGTTGCTTTTCATGTTCCAAGTTAAAAATGCAAAAAGTTTGCCTATATTAGAGTCAGTTGGATTGTTAAAATCCTCAGTTTTTGTAATGTATTGTTTTTAAATGGTTCCTTACAACTAAAAATGCATTTTAAAACAAAGCATTAAAACACTTTGCCCGTTGTCCCTTAACTACTCAAATCCAAATTCATGGTCACTTTTCCTCTGGGAAATGGGTAATAGCAATGTTTAGTGTGCTGCAGGGAATGTAATGCCTGTCTTTGGTTTCAGTCTCAGAGTGGTAGCTGTTTTAGCTTGTAGCTTCACAAATAATGAGCAATGCTGTAGCTCCTTAGGGACTAACAAATGTGTTCTTGAGTAGTAGTGTTATAGAGGAAGACCCCTGCCAGGTATCTGAGATTTTTCTTTTCTAGTTCTTTGTTTTGTTTGAACTTCTGCACCATTCTGAAATATTACATAGTCATACCATTTGGAAGGTTTTAGGCTCTAGTTCAATCTGTGAATGAAAAATGTGTTACTGTAAGGAGTTCAGAGAAGTGCTGAGAGCCTCTGGGTTCTTATCAGGTCTCCTGGGAAATAACACTGTAGAGAACTGTGGAGAAGCCTCCGGGGAAGGGGAATGGGTGAAGTCCTTGGTAATTGGAGAGGGAGGGATGGTTAATGGATGGAATCAGCTGTGTTTCATTATGCTAAGGTCCCCAGATTTGCTTAAATGGGCCTTACAGTCTGTGTGCAGCCTGGGAGCAGAGCTAGATCTGGTAGTCATTGGTAGCAGGGGAATCCTCTGCCCCCAGAAATTCTCTGCATTTCCTCTGCTTCTTCAGTTGTCAGCTAACCCAGCACTCCTAGCTGCTGAGCTTTTCTGAGGAAACATCTGAACTTAAAACTCAGTTTTACTCTGTTATGTGCCCATCTCATTCCTAGCCACATCTCAGGGCTGCCTTTACCCTCTATAGACACTGTTTCCTCAGCTCTGCTTCCTTGTCCCAGGAGTTTGCCATGGCTGATGCCCTACAGGCTTCAAGGAGGGAGCTAGGCTGAGTAAAGCCAAAGGCAAGGGAGGGTCTTTGTGTCCTCCCTCACCTCCCTGTAGTGAATTTTCAACAGCGAGCTCAGGCAGAGTGCTGCTCCCTTCCTCAGCTCACGTATGAGGGTGAGGGGGTGCCTCATGCTTCTCCCCCAGCAGGAAAGCAGATAGCCAGCTTTGGAAAAACTGGCTCTAGGGCAGTGATTTTCAACCTTGTTTTCATTAGAAACCCCGTAATGTTCAAATGGAGCTTGGGTCTCTTTGGGAATTTTAGACAATGTCTATAGATCTGCAGGGATCAGTGCCCCACACAGGGTGAAAACCACTATTCTACACGAACAACCCCTTTTCACAAAGCTCAGGTTACAGGTAGCATGAGGACCCCTTGGGGTGCATGAAGGACCGGTTGAAAACCCTTGCTTGATGAGCAAGCGATTGACTTGACCCATCACCATGAGGGGGAGCCATGCCAGAAGGAAGGCAGGCCCAGTGGAAAATTGTGCCCTACTCCTGCCTGGAGAGCTCAGTAGCTGCTACTTCCTTCCCCTTCCCCTCTGATGGTTCAGCTCCCTCCTCTGCTGCCATCTCTACAACACACCTCCCAGGGAAATCCCCAGTGATGTGCCAGGCTGGGGAGTTCAAGGGAAATAGGACCATTTGGCCCAGGTACACCCCAGCCAGTAGAGGGTGGGGCAGAGTTTCTGGGAAGTCCTCCTTTAGGCCCCAGGTTAATCCCTTCCTTGAGACACCCAGAAGGAGCCCACATGAGAAAGAGGAGATAAAATGTTGAGTCTGCGTGAGGCCAGGAGAGATTTCTACCCTCTTGAAATATTGGTGGAGCACTATCTAAATCCAGTTTTGGTCTCTCTCTGAATGAGGATCATAGGGGCAAACTCCCAAAGAGGGAGGAAATTAATTAAACTAAAAAAAACCCCACCAGGCCACAGTGGAATGGCAGCTGTCCAAAGTGTCATTAGAGAATCAAATTTTATAAAATATGAAAAACAACCCCTGCCCCCCAAAACAAACAGCAAATGGGCTACTTCAGGCAGAGTTCTAACTACTGTGCTTAGGTCAGCTGTCTGTCACTGCCTTAGCTAGAGCTGTTGGGCCCTGGGCAACTCTAACTGAGGCAGAGTACCTTCTACCCTGAAAGCGTAGGAGAGCATTGCGATGTCATTCGCCGCCACATGCCCTGATGTTTGGGTGGTGGTTCTGAGCTTGTGCTGCACAACTTTCCAGGCTTCATCATAAATTCCACTTTCTCCCTCACAACGGATAGCTGTGGAGTGATGAGCTGGGCAGTAGCCCAGGTATGGAAGAACAAGCAGACAGAATGGGGCTCCTCGGCCCACCGTTTCTGCTTTCTTGCCCTTCATACTTCTGTTTTGTAAGACCAGAAAGCTCCTCAGGGAGCGTTAGTCCAAACTGTGAATGGATCTAAATTCAATCTGGTGACTTTAGCAATGTTCCATGTAGTCTTTTTCCATCCATGTGCAGAATAAGTTTATGTGCACTGAGGCATGTGCAAATGTGTACCACTAGTAGAAACAAAAACCTAATTGCGGGCGCTCTGCTAATCAGCTGGGCGACATTTGAATCCCCCCTACATGGCTGCGCAAGCACACAGCTTACAGGGAATATTTGGAAGTTTAATGAGATGATCTCCTGCAGTGGTCAGTTACTTGGTGTTTCTAACTCATGGGGATTGTTACCTGAAAGGGTGGCCTCTCTGCTACACAGACCTTCATGGCAGCCAAGGAGGCAATCACCCCTTTACTTCCTTCCCTTTTGGCATGAAATCAGGTAGCATTAGACCAACTTGGTGGGAAAGAAAAGAAGCAAGGCTAACATTCCTGGACAGTTTTGCAAGCGTGGTCTGTCTCAGCTTGGACATCCTGTGGCCTAAGGGCTTCTCCCTGGAAACAGCAGTTGGATACAGAACTGTTTAAAACAAGTATATAGTGAGATCAGTCCCACAGGCAAATCATTTCTCAGTTTAGTAATACAATGGGAAACTTCATAATAGAGACCTGATGGTATTCACAGTCCTCAGAAAAGCCGATGTAGTCCTGGCTCTTGCCAGACACGCTAGAAGGGAATGCAAGTCACATGGCAAATTGAAGCAGTTTCTTCAGGCAACAGAAAACAATAGTGCAAGCAGTAATGAGAAAAAGTGAACTGTGCGGAAGGGTGGTCAATGGCTGTCCTCTGTTTCCTCAGAGCAGTCTGTGATTCCCTACTAGGCCTTTGTGGAATTAGCCCCTCAATTGGTGTGTGTCTCCTTCAATTAAAACAACTTTGGTCAAAATGAGGTCGCCGAATGTTGTCCCTGGAGGAGGTCCTCTCTGAAAAAGTGCAAGAAGCCCCAGAAGAGCCTTTGTCTCATGCACACTCTTAGGCATCCCGTGAACATGTCCAGCTATAAGTGAAACCATCATTCAGAATAGAATGGCATGGCGCAGCCCACTACCCGTTCTGTTCCTAGCCTTAGGGGTTCAGGAAGACACAGAAAACAGCTGTATATGACTGAGATCTTTGGTTCACTCTCGTCTCTTTCATTTTCATCCGTTTCTGGACAGTTTTTCTGATCAATGCTTTGTACAGAGAAAAGTAAAATGGTTTCTGGAGTATCTTGGATTCATGACAGACGTGGACATCTGGTGCTAAGCAAGTTCAGCCATAGGCCTGGGCTGAGGACAAATGCTATGGTTACAAGGTCTTGTCTCAGCAGACTCTTAACAAAAGATAAAGATGGCTATAAAAGAAAAGAAGTGATGTCACAGAAACAAAAAATTGCTTGTTGGAGCCTACTGAGGATACTGATCTCATCCACAGACATGCTATAATTAGGCTTAGAAGGGTTCAATTTCAATCGATAGATGTTGGATAACATCTGTTTCAGCAGATGCACTGAAATCAATGGGGCAAAAAAATCCTCCATCAGTAATTTTGTGAGTGCAGCTTCTCATACTGCACCTGGACCTGCAGGGATTGGGTGTCAGTTGCTCTGTGGCTGCACAGGGAGCCCTCTACAGCCCTGTGGCTACCAGAGTGAGTGTCTGGGGCTGTGATAGGGAGCTGCAGAGGGCTGCCTGCATGGCCATTGGGCAGGGGAATGGTGGACTTCTGCAGGTGCAAGGTGAAGAGAAGGTTATTGTCCTAGCAGGCAGAGCAGAGACCTGCAGGCCAGGGCTGTGGTTGAACTGCTGGCCACGGGTGGAGCCATCCTTGTGTTGAATGACTCCTGCCTGGTGACAGAGCCATTCCATAGTGGAGTGGCCTCCCTTGTGACTGGGGACTTGTCATCTTCCAGCTGGGGGTGGGGAGTGGGTCTCTGTGGTCCAGGCCAGGCAGAACAGACATGGGTGTGCCTCCTACCTGCAGGAGTCAGCTGTTACCATCTTGCAGCCATGCTGGGAACTTTCTGCAGCTTCACTGTCATGGCTCCACTCGGTCACCAGCCAGGAATCTGGGAAAAGGAATTGGACAAGAATTGTTCATCAGTGGCCTGCTGCTCCCCTTCGTGGCCAGAGGGCGGTGATGTGGGTGATGTCTCTGCTGTGCTAGATCAAGACTGTAACCTCCTTGATGTTTCTTAATTTTTAGCAACTGTAACAGCAAACTTACAAATTGAAATCTATATTAATTGAAGTTGGCAAAAAAAATCAGCTAAGCATAATGACCCAGAGTTCCTAGGATACCTAGCCAACAGTTTTTCCCCTCTGCCTCTCATCCTATTGCTTTCATTGGCGGTGATCAAGACCTCATTCTGTTGTCCATTCCCTAAACTAGTGAATGCAGAAAATCAGATTATTTGAACTGTTATACTGACTAGTGAAGCAGGTAGAGTGATCCTTATCAAACACCATTTTGGATAATGGGGGAGATCTCATTGGGTCCCAGTGCAGTCTAGGGAATGGGTACCATAAAGCGAGAGCGCAGCATCCATTGGCTGGAACAGTTTGTTGAAGTCCTGATCTGCTGTTCCATCCATGGATAAGACTTGGTCTGGTTGTGTCAAATTGATGTGTTTTTCATAAATATAAACAAACTAGAAAGAACAAAGTCAGTGCTTCTCCGGAGAGACTCAGCCTCTTACTGCGCAAAGTTTCCTGTCTCTGTGTAGATGAACACCAAGGCTTACATGGCAGAAGTTGGATTAAGCAGAGCGGAAACATCTAGAAATATTCTAACTCATTATAAACCAGTGGTGGCTTAGAGATCGACCTCTGTGTCTGAATGCCCTATGGCATCCATGTTCTCAGGGTCTGAAGTGGCCACTAACCTCTTTCAAAGTTGGATGGTAGTGATGCTGAATGCCTTCTCAGCTTTTCCACTATTCCTCAGGGTAAATCTGTACAAGGGAAGTAAGTCACTTTCAGATATGCAGTTCCAGTTACAGCGTTTGCCTTGCCAGCATTGACTTATCTCCTTAATGAAGACATGGCCTCTATAGCCTCGCGTCAGCCTCCTGTACTCCACATGCTAGAGTGGAGCACAGGGGTCAACTGTGTAACCCAGACTGATTGATTTTGCCACGTCTTCACTAGATACGCAAAATTGAACTCCAGAAGATCTGCTGCCAGCACATCAATCTTCTGGTAAGTATAGACAAGCCATCAGATCTCTACAAAAGGCAGGAAGGGGGAAGAATGTTATACTGTTCATACCTTTCTGGTTATAGTAGCTGTTGTTCTCAGATCTGATTGTCCTCAGGCTTTGTTGCCTCTGTCTCACAGAAGAGGCCTGCTATTGCAAAAAACAGCCTGGGCCAGACAGGTTCAAAATGGATACTTGGATGAAATGATCATTATCCCATGGACCCTAACATAGAAGATGACAAAATAGACTTTGTTCTACCTCAACTTCCCTGTTGAACAAGCAAAACAACCTTGAGATCCTCCAGGAGGGCCTTAATGTGGTCATATTGGAGTGTCCAAGCAAAAAGGTCACATCTCTGTAGTTTGTAATCAGTTTGGCCCTGCCACAGTATCTGGTTTTGTACTTTAATAGCTTTCCGAGGCTCCTTCCAGCACTACATTTCTATGATTCCTGCCTCTAGAGGACAGAATGCACCACTGGAGTATTGTTTTCCGTTCCTTGCTGCACTAGCCAGATTGAACTCGGACTCCTGCTGGGGGAGGCGTGTGGGGTGGGGGTCATTATACTTCCTGTGCGTTAATGGAGACCTTTAGGGTTAGTATCTTCAATTAGACAAGATTTTGAGGGTGGAAGCTTTCTCTGATGAGATCTAGTATTGCATTTTTAATTGACAAGTAATTCTTACAGTTGTCATAGTATTGATTTCCAAAGAACATCCAAGAAATAGTCTTCTTTCCAGTGTAAGTATCAAATCTAGTTCTTAGGAGCATGGATAGTCTCAGGGCAGAGAAGTCAGTCTCTCTACAGGGGAATTACCTGGCCATCTTTATGTAAATTTACCAAATCTTACATATCGGGCATCCAGCTTTTAGCCAGTGCCATTTATTTGTGGAAGTCTTTTCTGTGCCTTGGTGCCTAGGTATAGCCTGTGAGCTTGATAACATCTCCAAAATGCTAAAGAACCAGAGAAAACTGGCTGTGGTTTAGCCATCTTTCTATCATGAGTCATCCAGGAGAATAAAATAATAAAATACCAAAGCTGTTGCACCGAGCAAAAGTAATAGCCCTGCCAAAACCTGAGGGGGATCACTGATTGGCAACAAGTTACCTTCCCACCTCTTTGCTAAGCTGTGTGTGCAGATAGCTTGAGAAAAAATTGCCTCCACAGTTAATGATATCCTGAGTAATAGATAAAGTGGGGTTCAGAATAAAACAGAGTGCCTGCGATCAATGCTGGCACTCACTGCCCACATAGGATGCCTTTTACACCACATGGAATATATGCTAGTGTTCCAACATCTTCCCACTGCATAAAACAGAGAGTGATATACAGGCTACTGAACAAAACATCATTGGTCCTACTTACATAGGCTGTCATGTTTGTAGAACTGAGGCCTCTGTTTTCAGGTTTTATTTGAGAAGCATAAAACCCTCTGTGGGTGGTAAAATAATGGCGTACCTAAGGGCTCAGTGGTAGTGCCAAACTGTGTCCCTCTAATTTTTTTCATCCATGGGTGCAATACATTTTGTTATGTGCACCAAGGCATGTGCAGATGTGCAGCACCATAGAAACACATCTTTCTGGCTGTGGGCAGTACAGTAATAAGCTGGGTGGCACCTGCATCACTCCTGGGTGGCAGCCCAAGTGCTCAGCTTACAGGGAACACTGGTACTAACCTTTTTTAACCACTTTGGAAATTAGCTTCCCAGCCAGGCATTTATTCACCAAATGACACTTGTGTGGCAGTTCAGAATTGGAATTTCAGTCACCAAGAAGAAATTCTGGGAGCTGATATGAAAGAGATGGCCCGTTACTATAAACATGGAGACTTAACCTAGTACCAAAAAGAATTTCAAGCATCGTCTATCTAGAAAACACACCGGCTAATAATCAGCTTAACAACTTTCTGTGTGGACCACCACCCAAAGCCTGTGTTTGGTTGGATCATATTTGGACTTGCCAATAATGGACCTATGGGTTGCAGCACAATGAGTGGGACACTTTTATTAGTGCTTACCTGAATATTTCCTTCCTCAAATAATGAGGTCTGGGGAACCAGCCCATTCGGAAGACAAAAGGTTTGGCCGGAATAGGGCAGCAAACTGGCATCGAAGGTTTGTGTTTGTTCATTAAGAGGAATTTCCCAGGCTCTACAATAGGGCAAATTTTGTGTTTTTTTTTTTTTTTTCCTTCTTCATGTACATTTAACGCAATATGTAACTTAAAGAAAATAAAATTGAGTTATCTGAGGACTTGTTTTTTTTCCCCAAACCACATCCCATGCCAAAGTGTTCACACAGCCAAACAGGATAATTCGAGATAAAAGGGTTTCTTCCTCGAAATAGTTACTCCATCTCTGTGAATGACTTTTGCTGATCCCCACCACCCCTTCAGAGTCGAAAAGGAATGTATGTGAAGAAAACACAGCTGCCGTTGGCTCACGTGAAGGCTCCTTTTGCAGTGCTGTGGCTGTGAACGAGAATCATAGAACTCTGGAACTGGAAGGGACCTCGAGAAGTCATCGAGTCCAGTCCCCTGGCCTCCCAGCAGCAGCAGGGGATGTGGTTTGGGGAAAAAAAAACATAAACAAGCCCTCAGATAACTCAATTTTATTTTCTTTAAGTTACATATTCCGTTAAATGTACATGAAGAAGAAGAAGAAGAAAAAAATTGCCCTATTGTAGAGCCTGGGAAATTCCTCTTAATGAACAAACACAAACCTTTGATGCCAGTCTAGACCATCCCTGATAGATGTCTGTCTAACCTGCTCTCACATATCTCCAGTGATGGAGATTTCACAACCTCCCTGCGCAATTTATTACAGGGTTTAACCACCCTGACAGGAAGTTTTTCCTAATGTCCAACCTAAATCTCCCTTGCTGCAGTTTAAGCCCATTGCTTCTTGTCCTAGAAGAAGAACGTTTCTCCCTCTTCCTTGTAACATTCTTTTAGGTACTTGTAAACTGCTGCCATGTCTTCTCTCTTCTAAGCTAAACAAGTCCAGTTTTTCCAGTCTTTCCTTATAGCTCACATTCTCTAGACCTTTAATCATTCTTGTTGCTGTTCTCTAGACCTTCTCCAATTTCTCCACATCCCTGTTGAAATGTGGTGCCCAAAACTGGACACAGTACTTCAGCTGATGCCCAATCAGCACAGAGTAGAACAGAAGTATGACTTCTCAGATCTTGCTTATAACTCTCCTGATTAAAATGCATCCCAGAATCATGTTTGCTTTTTTTTGCAACAGTGTCACACCATTGACTCATATTTAGCTTGTGGTCCACTATGACCTCTAGATCCCTTTCTGCAGTACTACCTGCTAGACAGTCTCTTCCCATTCTGTATGGTGAATGCTCCATTTTGCAAAGGGGTAGCTATGTGAATGCAATTTTCCAACATTACTTTATTTAGACATTAGAACATCGGAATAAACAACATTGGGGAAAAAAGCCCTGCAGTGTAGAGACAGCCTTAGAAGTGGGATTTATTTCAACTAGAAAGAGCTTAAGGAGACAGGGTTGTCCCCTGCTACCAGTAACAGGTCTGGTTTGTTAGAATTCAGGCAATATTGGAAGGTTGAGCAGGGCATCTGGTGAACTGTTTGTTTATAAAGCTGTCTAGGTCATCTTATTTTTCAGTCTTTATAGTGATGAATTCCCAAAGTGTTTTTTTTTTATGACAATCATAGTAAGTTTGAAACTTTTGATTAATACCGAAAATCTATGATTGCTGCTCAGTGATTACAGAATTTCAATGTGAATTTCATCAAGTTAAGCATGCTTGAAATTCAAAGAACTGATAAAGAAAAATTGTAATGGACTAAAGTATCAAAAATAGATGATTCTGCTAAAAGTAGAATACCAAGACTGTCAAAAATTCATAGTAAAATAGAATTCATGCTTACCTGAAAAATTTGCTGCTTCAGATTCTTCAAAATTGAAAGTGTATATTTGAGTGGCAGTACAGAACATTGAGTTTGATCGCAAACTGAGACATTTTCAATGTCATAGTTAAACAGATTAGTGATGATTATAAGTGTCTGTCCCAGTCATTCAAGCAGCTTTGTAACATCAGATTTACTTAGGAGCAGTATCTGATCAAACTCCCAAAATTCCAGAGCAATTGGTGATGAAAAGCAATGATTTTAGCCTTCTAAGAGAGTCTAACTTCTGTAAGTGTTGAAATTTGCTTTGAGCATGAGAATGACTTTGATCAAAACACAGTGCAAGCTTACAAAGCATGGAACTCTGTGAAAAGTCAGTACCCTTACAGGTTTTGGAGCTACTTAGGTATTGAAATGGTAATGTAATCAGCCTGCGGTGTTAGTGGAAAACTAGCTTGATATAATTAACAACAAAGAAATGGAACCATGCAAAGATCAAAAGCAGTTCCAAGGAGCAGTGGACTCTTTCCATGACTTAGCAACACAGGTTATTCCAAATATGAGGGGCATAAATTGAATGCAGAACAAAAGGAAGAGTGTGAAATGTGGCTGAGTTTATTTCATCATTTCTGCAATTTAAAATGGAGGAATTTTTACCCCAAGTGTGTTTTTTGTGGAGGACGTTATTTGTTTGTTGTGTAAAAATGATGGAAAATCATGGAGGCAAAAGTCAAAGAACTTTAAATTTTGTCAATTTTTAAAAGGCCTCCGTACCTGGTCAACCAGTTCAACATTAGAATAGTGTGTTTTAAGGCCATTTGGATTGGCTTTGACATTTCATAATAGGGTAGGGGCTGAAAAAGCAAATAAATTAGTACCCATGAAAGCTCATTACCTAATTAATAAAATTCTTAGTCTTTAAGGTGTTATGGGATTGCTTGTTTTTTTGTTTTTTTTTGTGAAGTTTCAGAGTAACAGGGCTACCCCTCTGAGACTACATACTACTGTAACTGTATATGTGTATAGTAATGCTGTCAGTCACAGTTAATACATTTGATTAACACTAAACAAATTAGATTTAAAAAGTCACAATTCATTGTAGTTTTACCCGCACTATTAAGCAATAATGGAATACCAAATTAAATATATTATAAAGATTTTGGATGTTTTTCTACTTTTCCAAAGGAATTGATTTCAGTTGCAACACAGAATACAAAGTGTACAATGCTCACTTGATATAATATTTTCTTGCAAATATTTGCTCTGTAAAAAAAATAAACTGTTTTTTTTTCCAGTTCACCTCATATAACTCCACTCCGTCCTCCTACATGTTCGGCCAATTGCAAAGACAAAAAAGTTTGTTTTACATTTACAGGAGATAAAGTTGCCTGCCTCTTATTTCATTGTCACCTGAGAGTGAAAACAGGTATTGCCACGGCACTGTTGTAGCCAGCTTTTCAAAGTACTTACGTGCCCAGTATGTTTAACATTTGTATGCCCCTCCATGCTTCAACACGTAGGTTCTAAAATTTTACATTGTTTTGAGTGCGGTTATGTTTTGCGGACCATTTGAAAATCGATGGGGCTCTTGGAGGTCCTCTTAATGATCTTTCCAAATGTGTCGCCCCTCTCTGGTGAGCAGGGGTGAGAAGGGAATGGAGCGGCTCTCCCTCTCTTCCCTTCTGTGGTGGCCCATGAGCTGGGATTGGGAAAGGGATTGCGGGGAGTCTCTTCCTTTCCAGTGCGCTGAGGATGGAAAGGAGGACCATCTCTCCCCAGAAATCACAGCCCTGAGGTTGGGGAAAGTTACCTTTTTCTCTGGCTGCTTATAGCCCTGCCAGTTCCAAATTTCCTGTAGCCTCTCTTCTCACACCACTTCCTCCCTCGACCTCACACTTCCACTGGTTCCCCAGAGAGCCACCACCTCATCTTACATTTGCATCTTCTTCAGAGTCCAGGCACCTAATTGATGGAGCTGAGACTCACCTGCATGGCTCTACTTGTGAAGTGGGAGGCCCTTTATTCTTATGTGTGGCTGCCCAGGCAAGAGTCACCTGAATGGAGCTCATGGATCAGTGGTGGTTCACAGACCACCATTTGATGAACTCTGAACTACAGTACTCGTATGAAGTGAAATGAAAAATAATTTATATAAATTATTTAACTACTAACTAATTATGAAGTGAATCACATGGTACGTGTCTCCATTTATAAAATCTTTTGTACAATAAAAGCATTTGTTATCCAGCATGCCCAGGGAGCAGGGGTTACTGGTTAATCAAATGTGCCAGTTGCTCAAGCTTTTTCACCTAACAAAAAATGTTTAGGAAATGAAATAGCCTTGTTTAACACTGCACCTTTTAACATTATTCCTGTATACTGCCCTGTAATTTACAGCCTCTTTACTGCCTCAGGGTCAGCAAGCAAACGGAACTTCCACAAACACTGGAGAATGATGCCAGATAGCTATTGGAATTTTTCTGGTTAACGGAAAGGGGAGTTGTATGGCAGATGCTGGTTAGCCACGTTTTTTGGATACTTAAGTGGTAGATAACATATCTTTTACTGTAGCTTTCCTGCTTATCTTTCGTATTCTTGGTGCATGTTAGTATTTCAGGAAAAACTGAGGGTTTTTTTTTGCCTGCTGTCTGATGTGCCATAGCATTTTAAAGTCTGCAAGACAAAGACAGAATAGATTGGGAAACCTGGAGAAGGGAATTTCTTTAGAGACAGTCTCTCTCTCCCTTTTTATATAACAGAGCTATGCATTGCATATGTTCCGCTTGGGATATGTACTGCATACTCTGTTACGTGTAACAGAGCAGTTTCCCCCCCGGGACAGTGACTTTGTAATGTGCTTGGAGATATACAGATGACAAGCACTGTGAGTGGCAAGTGCTGTTGTCAGTTAATGTTATACTTGGATATAACTGAACCAGCTCTGCAATAGCAACACTTGCACTGAATTTTTACAACGGAAAAGCTTAAGCTTCTTGAAATGCGTATTTATTTTGAATGTGTGTCCTATTCCTAATTTGCCCTAGAGTAAATGGGTACTGCAGAGGTATCAAATTCTTAAATGTTAAAATTAAATATTTCTGAAACTACCTAGGGGAATCACATGACCCTGGTTGTGGTGGTTGAAGGGAGGTGTATACTATGTGATCGGTACATTATCCATGTGAGCTTTCCCTGCAGCTGCGGAGGCACACATTTAATTAATACTGAAACAATTAACTTGACAAGTAAATCAAACTCAGTTAGAACAATAATATTTTCCTAGATACTGTGTGGTAGCCAGATGGTAACACAGATTCTGAATGGCTTAGCTTTCTCCCTCTTGAGGTTACTGGCAGGTAATCAGTGTAGTTCTTTTTCTATATTTTTTCCAATTTGGGGGGTTTGGATTTTAGTGTGCTGAGAAATTAGGCCTTTAGGGATGGTCAGGAGGTATTTTAATTGGTAGGAAGCATTTTTGGCATTTTCCAAATGCCTGGATGTAAATAAATATGCATGGGGTACAGGCCTCTGCTACATGGATAATAAACTTGGCCTGGTGCCCTTGTACCTTATTGTACTGGGTGGTCCTTGGGAGGTTCTCCTGGGGTCTGCACAGAGCCAGGGCAGCACACACAGGGAGCACACACCTGCAGCTAAACATCTGATAACAGCTAGCAGCACTATTCTAGTGGTAATGACTGATACCAAGTATGAACAGCTGTCAACGCCTTGTTAAGTATGGTTGGCTGGTCACCAAATTACTGGCTGCAGGGCCAATCAGGAACTTGTGACTTCTATCCAGAGATTATATGGGACCAGCTTTGAAGGCTGAAACTTCAACATATCTTTGATGGAAGGGAGTGGTGACAAACTGCAGGTACCATTGGGGTGGTTGTATTCCTCTGTGCTGATCTGATGGCGGTGGGTTCCTTTTTTAAAGCCATGGGAATTGCAAAACCATTTAACTTACGGCCAATGGCCATGCATTGAAGAGGCCCCCTCTCTGATTTATTTTTTTATCTCTGTATGAACTTTGCACCAGCCAGCTGCACAGGGTGTTGAACGGTGTTGGTAAATGTGGTTCCACAAATACTGTTGTTCTTTTTAACTTTATGGCGTTGGTTTATTGATTTTGTTGGTGATGGTAATGGACACACTTGGCACAATGCTGCACGTTATGGTACTGGTCCCTGAAATATCGTGGTTTATTTATATTACAGCTGTGCCATGAGACCCAAGTCAGGATCTCACTCTGCTCTAAGCACTGTACAAATACCTACTAAGACGACAGTCCCTGCCCCAAACAATTTACGGGGTAAATAGAAAAGTAAAGACAAAGAGAAAGTAACAGGGCTGAAGTGACACCTCACAACTAACCCAAGTTAGTACAGTAAACTTTCATATCTGCCATTCTGTTACCTGGAACTCTCAAATAACTGGCATTTTAACCATAAGCAAATTGTTACGTTTTCCAAAAGTACAGTATAGCAAAAGTAAATGCAAATAAATTCAGCAAATACGGTATAAGTTAACAGTATACAATACTATTGTTGTTCATAAAGTAGTCTCCATACATTTTTGCTTGTTTCTTAGTACCTAATCTTCTTTTTCTTTAGTGTTCTACATTCCTAGGTATACCTCTCTGATATCCAGAATATTTGGATATCCGGCAACCTCCTGGTCCCAGGGCTGCTGGATATGAAAGAGTTGACTGTAACAGAGCAGGGACTAGGCTGTAGGTCTCCTGACTTCTAGGCCAGTGCACTGTCCACTAGACGACACATGCATGCCTATTTCATATGTCAGATGAGCCTGCTGGGAAAGTGGCTGTTTCTTATCAACGTTGCTGATGTGCTGTCTCTCATCAGCCTGCATAGCATTTTATAAGTAACCAGCTGTCCTCATAGGATGGTAGTACTCATGCCACTGTAAAATATACTATTTGTATCAGTCCTTTAGAGACTTTTTGATGGAAGAAAGAGGGCTTGGATAAAATTACCTTTAAGTTTCTTTTCTTTAAAAGCTGTGTATGTTCCAGTGCTTCTGTGTTGTAGTCCCCAATGCTGATGTAATGGGTAGTCTTAAACCCTCTCCTTGCCGTGATTTCCTCACCTGTAAAAGGGGGATTAATATTTACCTCTTACACAGGCACATAGTAAGGTTTAATTTTCGCTATCTGTAAAATACTGTGTGTGTGTGTGTGTGTGTCTTGTGGGTTTTACTACTGTGAGGCAAATGACTCCTTTCTGTTCTGTTTAAAACCACTTTTAAATCAGATATGTAGTTTTCACACATCTTTACAAATATATAATTGAATTAATTTCAATATACATTCATGTGCTTATTCATTGTGCAATATATCTGACCAGTGGCATCAGGGCCATCCTGAGCTGGGAGGTGAGGCCTGGGGCTTCCCTCTGTGTGCCACACGCATGGGGCCCTGGGCAACTCTCTCATGCCTCAGCTCCTGCTTTCTCACTTGACCCCAATCCTGACCCCATCCCCGACAAACCAGACCAGGGATTACCTGGGGCAGGGTGTGGGCAGTGGATGGCAGCAACAGGGGACTGACCCCAGTTACTCCCCTGCCCTACCCCTGTGCTTACCATGGGCCTCCCAGTTACCTATGGAGGAAGCAGGGGTCAGCAGGTAGGGAGAGCATGGTGGAGCAGAGCAGGCTGCTGAAGTGAGCTCCTGCTGCTGCCGTTGCTTGCCCCCAACACTTGCACCCTGTCCCAAGTAATCCTCCCTCCTCCCACCTATGTGATGGCTGGGGAAGCCACTGCAGGGCCTCCAAAAGAATGGGGCCTAGGGCAGTCGCCCCACCTCTTCGTATAGATGAGCCAGTCTGGAGTGGTATTAAATGTTTGCTAATAATGAGCAAAGTTTGTTAATTTCAAGCCAGGCTGTTGTCATCTTCTCTCTTCCCCTGTAGCAAAACTGCCTAGAAGTGAACTTCTAGATCCAAGCCCCCTTACGTTTTTTGGAAAGTACTAGTGATTCACAGAAAGATCCTTGCTTTATAGGGAGCGAGCAGAGGAGCGAATTGAGGCATAAGAGGAAGCAACAGCAAGCATAGGAGAAATACTATATATTTTTCTCATCTTGAAGAGTGGATTTGTTGCTTACATATTCCTCCAGAATTAAAGGGAAAAAATGAGAAAAATCGTTCACGGCCCAGAATCTTTATAAAAGACAGATACAAGTGTTGCTAGAGGTCACATTTTCTTCGGATGCCAAGCATATAAAGTTGCCCATCTCTCCATGCAGTAATGGCCTTCTCAAGTTGCTGAGAGTTCAGGATAAACTGAATACAGAAAGAATTTGTTTTTTTTAATTTCAGGACGTTGAAAACCTAACATGGTTTAAATGGTCCTCACGGTACATGTCTCTCCCCCCCTTTGCTAATGCCACATCAAACGATCATGCCTGATCACGTAATAACTTGCAGTTTGTAGTGAAGAAGTTTTCAACAATCAATACATGCTTATCAGATTTCTCAGAGAGTTGATGATACGTTAACAGAACGGATACATTTTGAAGACCGAAGAATATCTTGAAGAGGACTGGATTACCTTATAGAGTCTGCTATTCAAAAGTTAATTTTTTAGCTGCCGTTTGAAGCTGCTGATCATCGCTGTAGTTTGAGGTTGGGAAGTGGTGCTCAAGAGCAGGAAGCTATTGTGTGGCCTTGGGCAAAACTTCTGTTTTCACTCTGCCTCCACTGACTCTCCTTAGCTCACAGAGAGAATTAATGAATATTTGTAAAGTGTTTGAAAAACTGAATGTGCAGCGTGAGTGCTAATTATTTAATTCTTGTAAATTGCTATGCCATTCTAATAACACCTAGCTCTCAGCACATTGTGAGACAGCAGACATACTTGGTCACTGATGTAACATTTGTTGACAATTCGGTATATTTCATAACAAAAAAGCAGTCATTTAGCACTTTAAAGACTAACAAAACATAACTGCATTTTTGTTTTGATAGAATACAGACTAACACAGCTATCTCTCTCTTAGTGTATTTCATAGTGAAAGCGCATTGTATATATTACAACTACTAAACCAAGGAGTATTATTTAACATTATCCTAGTACCTTTGACTTTCCAAACACACATCATCCCTATACCCCAGCAAGAGAGACAGGTACAAGTCAAATCTCTCTAGTCTAGACCCTTGAGACCTGACTGGTGGCAAACGAGAGAATTTGCCCAACGATGGGAGGTCAATATTGTCTGGCATTATTACCAGCACTTCCACTACGTACTAGGCTCTTAGAAGACATTGGTATAATCAGGGTTAAATAGCTGCACAGAACACTAAGAGCCAGGACTGGTGGCTGGAAACAAACTTTATGGAACCATGGGATACTTGGCCACACCTGTGATAAGTGAGTGTCCAGCGTACTAAAATCATGCTGGATTACAGGTGTTGCTGAACAAGAGAGTTCCAGACTAGAGAGGTTCAACATGTGGTTATAATACCTTGTGTAGCTGCAGCATCTTTCCTCTAACCATCTCCATACACTTAATCAACATTCATGTTGGTCTCTCACAGTCCTTATAATTCCTCCAAGCTCTTCTCTTCTCTTCCCCATGCTTTAATCTCCCTGCACTAACTCCATTCATAACCTTTCAAAACAGAAAAGCAGTTGTGTAGCACTTTAAAGACTAACAACAAAATTTATTAGGTGATGAGCTTTTGTGGGTCAGACCCACTTCTTCAGATCTACAGACCTACCAGAACAGACTAAATATATAAAGCACAGAGGTCCAAAAATTGTTATCAAGGTTGACAAATCAGAAAAAAATATCATTGTTGTTGGCAAATCGGATAGAAGAGCAAGAGAGGGAGCTGAGGGTTGGGGAAGTAAGTGTTAGATCAAACATCTGAAGTGTCCTTGTAATGGGTCAGGTAATTGCTATCCCTGTTCAAACCATATGTTAACGTGTCTAATTTGAATATGAATGTTAGTTCTGAACAAGTTTCATTTCTGTAGATACAAACTCTCAGGTCTTTAACAGAATGGCCCACTCCATTAAAGTCCTGGCTGACAGGTTTGTATTTGGAGATTTTCGATGTCTGCTCTATGTCCATTTGTTCTTTAGCAAAGAGTGTTTGCATTCTGTTCTATATACAAACTATGTGAACGTTGTTGGCACATAATGGCGTATATGACATTAGTTGAGGAACATTTTGGTCTCTGTCAGTAGGATCAGAGCAGATGCAATTGTATCTCAGGGCTTCACTGTAAATGATGGATTCTGCGTGGTGTGCAGAATGGAAGCTAGGAGCACCTAGGTAAGTGTAGCGGTCAGTAGGTTTTCGGTAGAGAGTGGTTACCACTGTAACGTCACCACAGCCAATCTGGTGTCTGACCTATGTAACTTTGTTCTCACTCACAATTATTTCCGATTTGGGGGCAAATTATACCTCCAGATTCGTGGCACTGCTATGGGCACCTGCATGGCCCCACAATATGGTAATATATTTATGGCTGACTTGGAACAATGATTCCTCAGCTCTCGTCCCCTATTAATCCCTGCTTTACTTACGATACATCAGTGACATCTTTGTCATTTGGACTCATGGTGAAGAGACTCTGCAAGAGTTCCACAGAGACTTTAACAATCTATGCCCCACTATCAGCTTCAGCCTTGACCACTCCACATGGGAGATACATTTCCTGGACACTACAGTGCAAATCACTGATGGGCACATAAATACCACTCTCTACCAGTAACCCACTCACTGCTACACTTACCTCTTCAACATATCAATATTATTTTTAATTGTGGACATCAAAACTGGATACAATATTCTAGTAGCAGTGCACTTGTGCAAATAGAGAGGTGAGAGAACTTCTTTATGCCTGCCTGAGAGATCTGTTCTTGTGTCCAAAGATTATGGCCACAGCATCTCATTGTGGAGCTCATGTTCAGCTGTTCATTACCTCCTACTCATTTTTTTCAGTCACTAACTTGGTTCCTGTGCAGTTGGCTCCTACATCATAGAATCATAGATTAGAACTGGAAGGAACCTCAAGAGGTCAAGTCCAGTCCCTTCCACTCATGGCTGGACCAAACACCATCTACACTAGTGGTTCACAAACTGGGATTAGGGAATTGCAGTGGGTCTGTGGAAGAAAAAATAATAAATTATGATAAAAAATAAAATTGGCTTTGATGGGGGTCTGAGAACAGTTTGGAGGGGGTGACTGGGAGTCTGCATTAGTGATGAGGTTGGAAACCACTGATTAGACTGTCCCTGTCAACTGTTTGTTTAACCTGCTCTTAAAAGTTTCCAGTGATGTTCAACAACCTCCCTAGGCAATTTATTCCAGTGGTTAATTAGATGCGTACATTTGCCCATATTAAAAACTATATTACTTGCTTCTGCCCAGTTTACTAAGTGACTCAGATCACTCTGTATCATTGACCTGTCCTGCTCATTATTAATTATTGCCCCAATTTTTGCATTGTTTGAAACTTGCAGTGATGATTTTGTTTTCTTTCAGCTCACTGATTAAAAAAAAAAAATCTTAAATACCGGAAGTCCAAGAACTGTTCTTTGTGGGGCCCAAGAGAGAAATGCTATTTCCCTATTTACAGTTACATTTTATTCTATTTCCAGAGCCTGATAATAACAACAGTGGAAAGTATTTTTTGCTGCAACAGGAGGACTGATGTGGTGACAGCACGGCTATTTTAGAAATGGGATTTAGTGAAAACTTTGAAGGGTAGCCATAACACAAAGAAAGTTCAGTTTCTTTGAAGAGTGGAAAATTACAGTTCATTTGAAAACCACAATAAGACCAATTGAAAACCATTATCAAAATTGGAAACCATTATTGTTTATCAAAATTGCTGACCAATTGTGAACCATAGGTCAGGTCATTGCATTCATGGAGGTACGTCTCTGGAAGTCATCCTCTGGCAGTTTTGAAATGGAATGAGATGAATAAACCATACAGATGGTCGTAAAATCCAATTGTTTTAAGTCTCGTGTTGACATTTTTGTATCTTGATATTGCAGGAGGATGGATGTAATTTGTGATACATGGAACATTTTCTTGGAGAGTGTTAGAGATTTAGAAAAGAAGTGTAAGTTAGATGTTACATGGGATAGACAAGGAGGGGAGAACATTTCTCTTGGGCTGTGTCTACACTAGCCCAAACCTTCGAAATGACCACGCAAATGGCCATTTTGAAGATTACTATTGAAGCGCTGAAATACATATTCAGCGCCTCATTAGCAAGTGGGTGGCTGCGGCACTTCGAAATTGCCATGGATTGCTGTGGTGCAGCTTGTCCAGACGGGGCTCCTTTTCTAAAAGATCCTGGCAGCTTTAAAAGCCCCTTATTCCTAAGAGCTGCCCACATGCTAATGAGGCACTGAATATGTATTTGCATGGCCATTTTGAAGTTTTGGGCCAGTGTAGACATAGCCTTGAGGATTTGGAAGGGAAGATAAAAGCTGTTTGATGGCTTACCCAATTTGTGCATGCTCCCACTCTTGCTTTGTTTACACGTATACCTTGGGACAGGGAGGATGTTGTGTAATGCTTGGTTTTGGTTAAATGAGGTAATGGTGCAGTTTATTTGGTCTCACTGATAGTATGCAAATACTCTGAAATAAGGTTAATTCATACTTTCATAGTACGGGATGAAAATTGATTGGATTTTATGTTCAACTGTGTCCTTTGGCTACTTTTGTATGCAGAGTAAAATCAAAGCTGATCATCTTCCTCTGTTTACTGTTTATGTACTCTGGCACTAGCCATTTCTGTTCCACTACTAAGGAAGGTAAGTGTGCAAAGAAATATTGTGGGTCTGTGCAAGTCGTAGAATTTTTTGGTGCCAATTTCCCATACTACTTGGGCCTATAGTTGGTTGATGATAAAGAGCTTCATGTTGTAAGTCCCTGAAAACTTTGCTCATGTTTTCATTGTTAGCCTAACATCAGTTTCCTAATCACCACTGAAAAAAATGGGTGAATATGTTGATATAATGGCATTCTAACAAAATCACAGTGGACCACTATTGCAGGAATGTGTTTAACACCTTCTTCCACCCCCACAATTATACTCTGAGAAACACTGTCCCAGATCCTTAGAACTTGAGAGACTGCACAATACAAATAATGCCTCAGTCATCCATGAATTCAAAGCTCTGCTTGACAGATACTTTGTTTCAGTGGCCTTATGCATATCCCAAATCAATGTGTTTACTATTTGCCAAAATTAGGTAGGATGAGATGGCTCTAATTTTCCCCTGTGGCAAGCCGGGCACTTGGGATGTTTCCTTTTGAAAACTTAACTTGCACTTAATTTTGTCTTTAATATAGTTTTCCTTCTCAAAGTACTCCCACTTCTTTACTGATTTGAAGTAGACTACTACATGTATCTGTTATGGCCAGTGAAGACAGCAAGGTATCGCATACATTTTCTTATGACTGTATAACTCGATGTTCAAGGAATAAGGTCCCAAACAGTTGTTATATAGGGATATTGAAGCTTCCACTGAAAACCTGGACCTTTTATAATCTGGTTTTGCTGCTCTCTCAGTGTTTAAACCTTTATTCTTAGTTGCTCTCCATTCAGGTCTATTTTTGACGTTGTCTTTCCAGTTATCAATATTTGTGGTACACTAGTCAAGATTCTGCTTACAGGTGTCCTTAAACTAAGCATTTATGTTGACCGCCCTTCTTATGCTTTGAGTTACAACTCACTATGCAGGACTTTTCTGGGGAGTCAATCACCACCTATCGTGACAATGGGATTTGCTAATCTAAGATGAACTTTGATCTTTGCCTCAATACTGGCTGCTTTTGTTCTTTCAAGTATGTTAATATACGAAACTTTGTCTTGCCAGCAGATCTTCAGAACAGAACAAAAAAGTACATGAGAAACTTTTCTGGTTGCTTGATGCGTCTGGGTCAAACTGTCCATGTTTTGCACCCTTATTGAAGGGGTAGTGGTAGTGGTTGATGGGATGGTTAAAAGAGGATTTCAGTTTTTTTCAGGCTATTTAAGAATCCAGAGTGTTTAGTTGCTTCTGGGAATCTGTTATGGAAAGGCTATGGGTCACTTTCACTGTGACTATGTAGACTATGGTCTATTTGCAAAAAGGACTTCACACATGAACTCCACAAGGATTTGTCTTTGCACTACGTCTTTGGCGATTGCATTAGTTCTGCACCTAATGTACATGTCCTTTGGAAGGTTGTCAGTTGCATAACTCAGAACATCTGTGAAAAAGAGACCAGAGGTCTGGTGTTAGTATGCAGCCTTGATTCACCCATGAAACACTGTGAATAGTTTACAAAGGTCATTCTGTGAGAATATTTGACCAGTCACGTCTTTATAGAATTGACATGAGTTAACAAATTTTGTAGAACAGCCAAACTTTTCTGGAATTTTCCAGAGCCCTTTTCTATCACAATGGCACACACCTTTTTAGATCAACATAGACTGCATGCAGTTCTGTGATTTAGTTCAATTCACTTTTCCTGAACCTGTTTCACAATGCAGTGTCCGTGGAACTCCAGCCTCACCTAACTCTACCTTAACTCTCAGGTAGAACCTTCTCTGGTACAGTAGACCCTCGAGTTACATGAAGGTTCCATTCCACACACCCTCACGTAACCCAGATTTTGCATAAGTGGGGGTGTGGCTTTTTCCCAGGCAGAACACACGTTCTGCAGCCAGGGAAGCAGAAGAAAGGTAAGTCCTGGTGTGTGTGTGTGTTGGGGGGAAGTTGGGGGCAGGGTTAAGCTTGGCGGTGGGTTGGGGCCATGGGAGGCTGGCTGGGGTGGGTTAGGGCTGCAGGGGGACGAGAGGTGGAGTTGAGCCGGAGCTCTGCTCGGGTGGTGAGCTGGGCCACGCATGGGGTTTGAACTGGGTCGGAAGGATGGAACTGGGGCTGCTTGCTTGGGGGAGTTTAAACTATGGTGGGGGATTGAATTGGAGCCATGTGTTGAGGGCTGGGGAGCGGGAGCTGGAGCCACACCATAGGGGTGGTGAGCTACAGCCAGAGGCAGGGGTCGGGGGTGAGCAGGAGCTGGGGATGGGTTGAGCCAGGAGTGGTGGAGGAGGAGTGAGTTAAGCGCAACTGGAAATCGTGCATTTCCAGGATTTACTGTAGGAATTGGGGGTCAGCCACATAAGAGCGGCGTTGCATACTCTGAGACCTTACTGTACAGTTTCAAGAAGCTGGTTGAGCAAAGGGTTTTGTGACCTATAGAAGTAGCAGGATCATTGCATAGTCAGATTTGTTGCCTTCATTTTTATGTGGTATAACTAGGATTGTATCTTTGGAATATGGAGATAATTTCTCAGGATTTCATATATCCCTTTTGTGATTATTTTGCTGCCTACTCAGCTACAGTTGGCGTGAACATCCACAAGGGAAAACCTAAGAACTTGAAAATCAACATTAGTAGCACAGAGCCAGTCTGTCTTGGTGGCAGGGCACTTGAAGAAGTTGAGGTCTTCACATATCTGGGCAGCATCATCGACAAAGAGGAGGGTACAAATGCTGTTGTGAAAGTGAAAAGTGGGAAAGCAAGAACAACTGTTCTTGTCATGAAAATTACGTGGAGTTCTAAGCAGATCAGAACTCAGACTAAGATCAGGTTATTCAATTCCAATGTCAAATCAGTGCTACTGCATGGAACAGAAACTTGGATAACAACAAAGAGGACTGTGAAAAAATCCAGATGGCTATCAATAACTGCCTCCATAAAATCCTCGCCTCCATTGGCCATACACCATCAACAACCAAGATTTGACATTCTCCTCCAACCAAGATATGTGGCAACTGACCCACCAACTTCTGATAAAGAAGAAATCAGGAAGAAAAGATGGTGATGCATTGAATGTACCCAGCCTCCAACATCACAAGGCAAGTCTTGCGTTGGAACCCACAAGGAAGAAGGAAAAGAGGGTGCCCAAGAAACACCTGTTGGAGAGACAGGTCTATATGTTCCATCTCTCCACAGTGACATCTCTTACTTTACTTGTAGAACGACTGCTATGTGGATGTTCCATTGCTCACAGTAAACTGGCCAGATTAAAGTTGTTTAGGACAGGCATGACCAAGCTTTTTATGTCATGACCCCCTTTTTGGCCCTGCGATTAGCCAGGCCCTCCCATCCTGTGGGAGGACAACAGGAGGGGATGTGAGGGGGAGGGAGCTGCTTGGGAAGGGAGTGCTGGGAGGGCTCCAGGGGGTGCCCCAAAGGGGCAGGGGTGCTTGGGGTGGAGGAGCCCTTTTAAATCCAGGAACTCACTGGCTGCCCCACCACTTGACTCAGGGCTTCTATGCTTGCTGGTTGGCCCAGAAGTGGGGGGATGGGGATTGTTCCCTTGGCAATGTAGCAGCCACGCAGGAGAAATCGGAGGGCTGGGAAGGCTGTGGAAGGTGCAGGGTGGGAGCCAATCATGCTGTGCCCACCCCCCCCCCTTACAAAATATCATGCCCCCACTTTGCACACTCCTGGTTTAGGAGATGTAGAGCATGTTTTCTTGCCCCTTCCCTTGCTAGAATGAAGAGTGCTGTCCTGGGAAAGTGCTCTTCTGTCACCCGTGGGTGGTGTTGAACATCCTTGGCGCCCATGCTTGCAAGCCGAGCAGTCAGCATCCCAGTTCACCTGGTGTGAAGGTTTGTGGCAGTGACAGTGTTCTTTTGCACCAGTGACTTCAGTACTCTCTGATTTGCCATGGGACTTATTTAATGATGCTTGAATGCCTGTGTGAGAGATTTTTTAAGTGAGGAGATTGTTGGCAGGGAAATCTCACTCTCTTGGCTGCTGAAGAGACTGGTAACTTCAGTAGCTGCAGCAGAGAGCCACTGATGTCTTTTTTTGCTTTTGTAAGCTTACATATTCCATAATATATTGTTGCAGTGCCTTTCTGGCCATTAGGATGTCTTCTCCAACTGGTCCTTTAAATGAGACTTACTGTGCTGGGGTTATACATTTTCCCCTCATAGCTACCTTCTATTTAACTTAATGTGTGAGTCAAAACAGTATCCTGAGAGGTGGACATTTTTGCATACCAGCAGCTGCTTGGAACAACAGATAACAGCTGGGTGCAAAGTGAGAACCAGTGAAAGAGAGAAACTTAGTGTGTGACTTTTCTGACTTTCCAAGGTGTCCTCTTCCCCAGATTGCTACATAATTGTGGTGAAAAACATAGTTTTGTAGCCTAAATTGTAATTTGACAGACACCGAAGTTCACCTATCCCTCTGCTTCCACCTTTATGGAAAGTGGTTGTGAGATATTCAGTCATCACAAGCAGCTGAGCTCTTAGTTTCTTATTTGAAAGATAGTTCAGTATCACAATATCTCTGTGACATCATTTCCTTCCATAGGGATCTTAGCTCCCTCTCAGGTTAAACTAATGTTTCTAGATTGAGCAATGAAACTGCTCTAGAAAGGCAGGATAATTTAAATTTTGATCTTAAACAAGAACGATGAATAGTTTGGAAAACACAGCTTGTAAAGATGGACTCAAGAAACTCAATCTATTTAATTTATCAAAGAAAAGGTTTGTGTGACTTGATCATTCTATCAAATTTCTATGATCCATATTCATAAAAGTTAATGAGGATGTTCTTGAGTTCAACCAGGAATTAATTCATGGAAGTTCTAAAGCCTGTGTAGGAGGTCAGACTAGATTATCACAACAGTCTCCTCTGACCTTGGAATCTGAGACTCTACAGCCTCAAAACCTTTTGGTGAATCTATTCATCATGGTATTTCCCTCATCTCATGGTAAGGACCAGCTTCTGCTGATATTTGAAAAAATAACATGAAGTTTGAAGACCACTTGGCAGCCAGAAATTCCAGTGTTGTGATCCTGGCTCTGATCAAACTCGTTGTGTGGTCGTGGGCAGGTGATGGGGCCTCTTTGTGCCTCAGTGTGTCCATCTGTAAAAAGCAGATAATTTGCTTACTTCACTGAATGCTGTGTAGGTTATAGTTAATATAAAATAATTCAAAGACACAATGCAACTTTATCTATTATTAATATTAGCAGGAGAGAGTGCATGTATTGAGATTAGACACACATTTTCCAGACCTAGTTCAGTTCACTCCTAAGACACATTTTGATTCTTTAAAAGAGGATTTTTCTTGAATTGGGGCCACTGCTGTGGTACTTTTATCCCGCCAAGTTCAATGTTCTTCTGGACAGAATAAAACGTGTTTATGGATTTTGATGACACTAGAAAATTCTTGGATAGTTAAATTTGCTGTGTTACGGGAAAATGAACAAAAGTCTGATTCAGTTGAGGATGACTGACCCCGAGAGGGGGGCAGGGGTGAGAATCATACATACCAGAGTTTTGATTACTTGGAAAGTATTTCCTTGATTGTCTTTGGCATATATTTGTTGTTGTATTATTACATTTTTCTCCAGTAGCAAACTTTATATTTAAGGCTGAGATGTGGTTTTGGTCCCCCACTCCTATGCCCCCCTTCTGTGTTTTTACTTCTTATTATTTTCTCAAACAGAATACTTCTAGGCTTCTATTTTGCCTGCTTGTGTTCCTCCCAAAAATGAATTTGTTTGGAATGTTTAAGCAACATCAGGTCAATTTTTTGAGTTATATAAGCATGAGCAACCACCCGCCCTCTCCTGCCAACCATTTCTATACAGGCTTCAATTTAAAGTATAATTCTTCCATAGTTTAAAAACAGCTGAAGCTAAAGGTAGAGTTTTTTGCTATTTAAGGACAGACAAGCAAGTTGTTTTGAAGAATCCTTTTAAGTTTCTAAACTTACAGTAATTAATATGTGCTTTTTTTGTGCATACAAGTTAAGAGTTTGGTACTTTTTTGAAGCATTATGTTTGGAGCTAAGAACTGGGATACTCCTGGGGTCAGTTAGAAGTTTTGTCCCAAGACAGGGTGAAGTGGAGGAGACGTATAGATGACTTGTGCTACATGGCTCCCTCTCTGTTACTATTCAGAGTAAAATGGTTTAAATTCAGTCATGATTGTAGCTGTTTAGTCCAAAAAAAAAAAAAAAGAAAAAACCCAATAACCTAACAAAGTGGAAGCATGCACAAATGGTTTAGGATGAGTATAAAAGAATACCACAAACTGTAGAGATCTAATCAGTAAAACTAAGGAACGAAATGAGTTATATTTAAGTAAGTACAGAAAGAGTTAGAGAAAGAGGAAAAGAAATGGGTCCAGTATTTAATGGGGAAGGAGAACTAACAAGATATCAAGAAGGCTGAGTTTTTAATGCATATTTTGCATCATGTTAATGGTGACCAAATATTCAACTAAATTGATATTAATAATAAGGGAAAAGGATCACAAGCTTGAACAGAGAAAGAAGTAGTCAAAGAATATATAAATTAGTTAGATGCATTCAAGTTGAGAGAGCCTGATAGAATTCAATCTTAGGTACTTAAGGAACTAACTGATACAATTATCATTAGTAATTATCTTTGAGAAATGAAGGATGAATGAGATTTCAGATGACTAGAGAAGGTGAAACATAATATATGCCTTTAAAAAAAGGAGACCGAAGATGACTCAGGGAACTATAGACCAGTCAGACTAACTTAAATACCCACAAAGATATTGCGACTAATTATCACACTGTTTTTTTAAGGGATAATGGGATTATGAGGAAGAGCAAGCATGAATTTAATTATCTTCTTTGACAGGATTACTGGCTTAGTGGATGGGGATTTTCATAAGGCTTCTGACACAGTTCCATATGACATTCTGATAAAGAAACAAGGGAAATATGGTTTAGGTGAAATTAGTGCATGGTGGTTGTGTATCTGATTTTCTTTCCCTTGAAACAAAACGCATTTCTAGTTCCTGGGGCCGTTGAAAGACATTGAGTGCAAAAAGTAACATTAAGTTGGTAAATTCAAGAGATTTCAAAATAAGGGTTTGGCCACAACATCAATGTGCCTCATTTCACACATTAAACCCATTTGGCACATATTAATCTTTTTTTTTTGTTGTTGTTAAATGTAGAAATTAACTTATAACAATGACTGGAGAACGTACATTTAACTTCCCTTAACCTTCTGTCACTAACTGATCTTCCAGCCCCCTTAACTGTTTTTTTTGTCTTGTGACGTCTTTTCAGTTTCTCAGCATCCTTCTCGTTCATTGTGCCCAATCTAAGATCTTGACAGTGTCAGGCAGGAAGGGACTGATGTGTCCTACACCATGATGTGCTGCTTCTGAGTGAGGAATCTCAAATTACTTGGGTTGTTTTTGTTGCCATATTTGAATTGCTGGCAGATACCTTACTTTCTGGTCCAAGAAAGCTGAAAGAATTGGACTTGTTTAGTTTGGAAAAGAGAAGATTGAGGGGGGACATAATAGCAGTTTTCAGGTATCTAAAAGGGTGTCATAAGGCAGAGGGAGGGAACTTGTTCTTCCTTGCCTCTGAGGATAGAACAAGAGGCAATGGACTTAAATTGCAGCAGGGGAGGTTCAGGTTGGGCATTAGAAAAAAGTTCCTAACTGTCAGGGTGATCAAACACTGGAACGAATTGCCAGGGGAGGTGGTAGAATCCCCATCACTGGAGATATTTAAGAAGAGGTTAGATAGATGGCTTTCAGGGATGGTCTAGAAAGTGCTTGGTCCTGCCGTGGGGGCAGGGGGCTGGACTCGATGGCCTCTCGAGGTCACTTCCAGTCCTACTCTTCTATGATTGTAACCCCCGTTCCCTTTTGGATGCTGTTTTGTCATGTACTCGTGTCTCATGGTTACACATGCATGAAGATTTTTCCCAGCTGATTCTGATTTTAGTTTCTGTTCAGGTTTCAAGTTCTCTAAATTAGTTTTGTATTTGTGTCCTCACTGCTTTGGCAGCACAGTTCAATTTACTGCCCATTTAATATATTGTTAAATGAAACCGTATCTCGTGCTAGACCCCTTGCAAATTCATCATACTAAGTAATAGTCAGCATGGGTTCATCAAAACAAATCTTGTCAAACCACCCTGATAACTTTTTTGACAGAGTAACATGACTTGTGGAAATTGGGAAACGGTAGATGTGGTATATGTAGATTTTAGTTAAGCTTAAGATATTGTCTCACATGACCTTCTCATTAACAAACTGGAGAAATACAACCTGGGCTACTATAAAGTCAGTGCATAGCTGGTTGGGTAACTGTTCCCAGAGAGTAGTTTTCAGTAGTTCACAGTCATGCTGCAGTGGCATAATGAGTGGGGTTCTGGGGAGTTTCGGGATTGTTTCTGTTCAATATCTTCATCAATGATTTAGATAATGGCAGAGAGAGTAAACTTACAGAGTGTGCAGATGATACCAGGTTGGTAGGCACTGAAAGGATAGGACAAAAATTCAAAATAATCTGGGCAAACTGGAGAAATAGTCTGAGGTAAATAAGATAAAATTCAATAAATACAAATGCAAAGTACAACAATTAGGAAGAAATAATCCAGTGCATGTGCACATGGGCACAGACACAAAATGGTAAATGACTGCCTAGAAACTCCACAGTTTATATCTTTATACTTCCCATTCACAGATCTCAAAGCACTTTATAATGGTGGGTCCGTACCATTCTCCTACCACCCCTTTTGTTGGGGATGAGGGGGAATGAGGCAGAGAGCTGCAGTGACTTGTGTGAAGTCATATCATACTAGTGGCAGAATATAAACTAGAAAACGGGGCACTGGATTATGAATTGGGAGACTTGTTCCCTGACTCACCCTTGCCTACGTGATCACCAATAGCAAAAAAAACTTTTTTTTTAGCTAGCTCCCGTAATTTCCCATGTCTCCCGCCTCATAGAGGACCTGCTGTTTTGTAGTCCTGACAGCCCTCTGCTGTCACTGAATTTGCCTATAAAGTGCAAACCATTTGCCAGAGGTGATGATCTTTGCTTAATACTACTGACTTTTTAAAAGACCCAAATGCAAGCTAATTGCTTTCATTGTGGCTTCAGAAATACTGGTCTTTTGGGTATTCGTTGATTAACAAGTAATGGGGGGGAAAACGTTCAGTATAAGGAACAGCTTCAAAACTAGTGCACTGATAGTGCTCAGCACGTTTTGTGATTGCACTCCAGGAAATCTAGTTAGTATGGTACAGTGGGAAAAGGCCGTAACATACTAGGCAGGGCCATAATTGAGGTACAGGGCACTATTTCTAGGATAAACCAATGCAATGAATAAGAGGTAGGCCACATATGAGTTAAAGCTTGCAAGAAAGAGCATCAGGTGTAGTTTGTGAATTTGGAATGAAGGGGAATAAAGCTTTTAACTGTTATACGGGGAGAGAGAATTATACAGAAGAAGTACATCCTCCCTCAATCATGGGTAGAAGGGGCAATGAGCAGTGCTCAGCAACAGTGCTGTCAGCAGACTTTGGAGTCGAATCTGATTTAATTTTCCTTTGATAATTGTGGTACTTGTTAAAGGGGCTGTATTGCCAAAGCGTATTCTTACTGAAATCTGAATTACATGTCACAATGCTTTGCCAGGATGAAAGGATTCTCAGAACAGGTGGTTATTTCCTTTTTAGAACCAGTATTGAGAAGAGCAGGAAGACCATCTCCAGTAAGTGGAAGCCAGGATAAGTGGTCTCCCATTGGCACGAATGTACCTGGTTACCCGTTAGCTGACCTTTTGTTTGAGTGGAATGGAGATGATCGGCAGTGGTGCTCCATCTGTGGATGGTTAATTACCAGTTCACACAATATATTGTTATGGGTTGTCTGTTTCCATTTTCATTACAAACAGAAGTAAATGTTGAGAACATATTTTTCTACATCCAGTTTCACTTGTTGTGGATAGTTGGAATAGTTTGTAACCCACATCTTTTGCTTTTCGATTAGGGCTTTTGGCCAGATTGTCCTGTGACCATTTCACAATTTTTTTAAAGTGCCTGGAGGTTGCATTATAGGGACTTTCCTTATTCAAAACATAAAAGCGCTGTTTTTTTTTTTCAAAATTGTAACCATATTTTTCATTAAAATCAGCTATAGTCCCAATAAACAATTGACTTGGAAAATTTTCCAAATGTTTGCCGCAGTTCTGTTTCTATTTTCATTGTAAAAAAATTTTTTTAAAACATAGCTTGTTATAATTAAAAAAAGTGATAGAATAAATCAGAAAAAAAAGTACAATGCATTTAACTCTTTATTACAATATAATTAAAACCTGTTGTATATCTGAGTGAAAAAATATTTTTGCAGGAGTGTCTGAATATTTTTGCCATTTGTTTTATCATGAGACCTTCTGTTTTTGATTGTTACTGACTTCCCAGTTTGGAAGGGTTACTCAAAGGCTCTGCAATTGTGTTATGCATTTGTTTATATTTTATGTTCACTCTATATAAATGCATTCAATTGTAGAGAACTTTGCACAGGTATCTCAGCACAGACATTTCTGTGTGGCCTTCACAATCTTGAGGGCTAGACATGAGTGGTTTTCTTTTTACTCCTCATTCACAAAATCCCATTGGCTGAAGGGGAATTAGTTTGAAGGATTTTGTAGCAGAGCTGTATTTAAGGGTCTATATTTCTGTGCTGTCTTTGGTACAAAATTGAACCTATTTTATGGAAAAGAAATGTAGGATTGTTGGAAATAAGAAAATTTTCTGACTCCTGGGTGTTGTAGCCTGTCGATAGGCTTCTAAGACTCTTTTCCAGTCCCTCAAGTGAAGCCTTTTCAAGGGGCAGACCTGGGCTTCCATGTCTCTGTAGAGTTGGGATCCTGTCATCCAACCCATTCTGGCACTATCTCCAGGTTTTAAACGCCACTCTCGGCACTGTTTTTGTTACTTAGCAGGCCCAGTGAGTTTTCCTTTGGGAGCCTGTGCATAGTAGTAGTAGTCAGCGTTACAGAAGCAGCTTCTTTGAAACACATTGTGTTTTGTTTTGCCGTAAGGCATGCAGTGCATATTTTTGTACCAATGCTTGACATCCCCCTCTCGGCCTGATTTTAGGCCTAGTGCCTCTCTCTTCCCCCAAGGCAGTGATTCCCAAACTTTTTCCGGTTATGGAACGCTTGGACACCATGGCGCTGTCTCAGGAACACTTTGTCTTTTTTACATCATCATACTAACTATGAGAAATGTTACTAATGGAAAATATTTCATAATATTAACTATTGTATAGTAAACTCAACTCAACAAATAATAATGAAACCAGACATTGACAAAACTTATATAAAATTGGCTACTGTATAGTCATTTCAAGAAAACTAAAATCAGGAAAATTCCCTCTGAAAATTTATTTTTTCCCTGATAATGGGGAAGAGACTGCCGTTACTCAGTTTCAATGGCGGAACACTTTGCCATAGCTGATGGCACACTAGTGTTCCACTGGAATGTAGTTTTGGGAACTGCTGCCCCAAGGCACCGTATTAGTCTTTTTGCAGCAGACCCAGGCTCCTGTCTCCTCAGACAGCATCCAGCTTCTGACTGCTCCCCTTCCTTTGGCATAAAACAGATCTGTCCACAGACTTGCCTCTTTTGACCTTTAGATTCTCAATCTTGGAAGCACCCTTGTTGCCCCTGTTTGGTTGTGAGGTTCCTCTGCATGTTTCTGAACCTCGCTGTTGTGTTTCAGGAGATGCCCCTTACCCTATGCCATTGTTTCTCCTTTCCTGTCCCATTTCTTTAGCAACCCTTCTGAGCTCACTACGTATTAGTCACATTCACATTACACAGATGCACCGAAGGGGATCTTCTAGTTGTAAAAATAATACAGATACTTCCTATTTCTCCACATCATAAAGTCTGAGTAGTTTGCTAGGTGTTTGCTGCTTGAATATACTAAAACTGCTAGCATGCATCATCTGATTTTAGGGAAGAAAATGGGCCTTTCAGAGAAACACCTACCTATCTACCCTCATTTAAAAAAAAGTATAGTGCTTGTAATCAGTACTTCTCACTAGAAAAATTTTCCTCATCCTCAATATATTAAATGTAAGATGAGATGTCCTATTACAATGCTCTAAATCATGGAAATGTGCTACAATGAATATACTGTTGGCTTTACCAAGGAATAAAGGAAAGACCTGGAGGATTTTTTATAGGTAGCCATGAGGTAGAAAAGATGTCTAAGCTAAAAAGGCAACAAAACTTAAGCTGAGTAACCATTGTTAAGCAAGACTGGCAGATCCTAGTTACTTTTTACCCAGTGAGTAGCAAGGAGAGATGAAGCTCCTTAAGAGAAATATTTCAGCAACCACATGGCATATGAAATTGTGAATGGAGTTCATGGGAGCAGAAAGTCAAGGTATGCATTGTGACCTTAAATGATTAAGCATAAAGAGTGATATAGCACAGATTAAAGAGCAAGTAAACCATCAGCTTCTTAAGATCCTTTGAGCAGCCTGGCTTTTGAAGAGATTGAAATAACAATTTTTTTAAATCCCTCAGAATTTTGCAGTATTGCACAATTGCTGACCATATTTAGGTAACATTATAATATATGCAAAGTCACCCCTGCAGGGCCTTCCTTCTACAGTAAGTAGAGATCCATTAACACTCAGAATGTTTCTGTTCTCAGTCCATTGGGGTAACAGCCTTGTTGATGCCTTTCCTCTGGGAGGCTGAGAAAAGTACGGAGAAACAAGTGGGAAAACTATTTCTAGTGTCTCACGATGGCCGTGGGAGCCTGGATTTTGGACCTCTGTGTGACACATAGCCAAACACTGGCCTCTCCCTTGTATATATAATTTGACTTGAAGACTGTTCAAGTTCAGTAGCATATCCCTGCACAAGTGGCTTCTAGGTGGTTGAGCCTGATTCACTGACAACCTTGAAGACTTGCTTGAAAGACTCATTAGGTGTCATTCCTTCTGGGGAAGATAAATACACTAAAAGCCATGTTATCCAGAATTTTGATAACCAGCACTCTCTGTTAACTGGCATCTGCTCCACTGGTGGCCACCCAGACAAGGCTGGGACAATAGGGCCGGTGGCCACAGGGCTGGGGGCTAGTTGCATAGCTAGTGCCAGGGCCAGCTGCATGGCTAGGGCTGGCTTGCCAGGTGGATGGCAGTGGGGTTGGGAGCTGGGGGCCAGTTTCCAAGTCATTGGTAGCAGCTGCAGAGCTGGGGGCTGGCTGGCAGCAGAGGGGTTGGGGACTGGAGGCTAGCTGCCCTGTCACTGGCCTCAGAGCTGGGGGCCAGCAGCAGGGTTGGGGATCAGGAGCTTGCTTCCCAGCTAAGGCTGGTGGCAGCAGGGCTGGTGGAACTGGGCCAGTGGCCCCACTCGAATGACCGGCAGATTTGTTTATCTAGCACCCTCATTCTCCAGTGTGCTGGATGATAAAGCTCATACTGTATGCTACTTCTGCAGTGCTCATAGCTCTTGACAGTCTGGAAGCAAAGCAAGATTGCCAGCTTGGCCACCAAAGTAGACTTGATAAAATGTATTTTTTGCTTGTTTCTTAATTAACTGCTGCATTTGAAAATCTGCTCAGGGCTAAATGTTCTAATTGCTTACCAAAAAAGTCCCAAAACCAAAAACACACAACCTCCCAAAAGCCGCCCACCTTCCATTAGTTCTAGACATAATTCCCAAGCATGTTGCTAGCATTTATAGCATGTTTCAAAAATAACACCAGGAGAAGGTCAAGTCAACATTTTACTAGCCACACACCACGTTGAGTCTGTGTTGAATAGATCAGCAATTAGAAAAGCCATGATTGAAATCGTTGTCTATAGACTGTTGTTTGGGATCTGATTGTTTCAGTTAATCATTATTAACTAATTGCAGTAGTTCTACAGAGTCAATATAAATCCTCAAAGTGTTTGTACCCTGGGAAAAATTGCTAGGTTTTCCATATTTTGCACTTTCAGTGATTTGCATAGCAAACTTCCTCAGCGCATTGTTCTTTCTGGTGGAGTCACTTCTGCAAATCAACTCTCAGAGCTACAAATCAAGCTGTGTTGTTTTCTATGCTGCCAGTCGCAACTGGGCACTGTCAATGCATGAGGCTATTACAATCCTTCCTGTTCTTCCATAGGCATGTGTAGCCCATCAAGTTAGCATTAATGGTGTTCTTTGTTCACAATACCAAAGCTGAAACTTGCTTTTCATTAGACGTGACTCGGGCATGCAGAGAGTAGATATGTCAAGTGCTCAAAGATCTACCAGATGTTGAAATTAAATTGTATTTAATACTGCTTGACTAACTTCCATCAGAAGATTTCATAACACTTTGTGAACATCAGTGAATTATGTCTCATTACTCTCCATTTGACCAGTGGAAAACTGAAGGAAGACACAGTTTGGAATTTGCCCAAAATTGAAGAGTTCCATGGCCAAGCAAGAAAGATACCAGGTACTGACATTTACTTTAAGGCCAGTTTGTTACAAGATGGTCCCTTTTCTTGGATCTTGAGAGTCCTATCCTAATAGGTTCTGTAGTTTTCAGTTGATTTACAGACAGGGAAGAGTTGCCTGCTGTTGCTGAGGGTTACATATTTAGTGTCACTGGACCATCATTCGCTTAAAATACACCATCTGCAGACTCAACCTGTTGTGAATTACTAGCTTGAGGGTGAAAAAAATCATTTCACTGAACATCACAAGGCAGCTTAATTTTCTCCCTGCAAGGCAGGAGAAGATTCATATTTTGACATTTTTTCTTTAGCCCTTATTTTATGAATGAACTAATGGATGACATCCATAAAGACTATAAGTACTTGATACACACTTCTGGGTTTTCTAGCAACAAAATAGTCTGCAGTTTATAGAGAATCAGCCAGTGGCATCCTCTGAGGTAAGGGAAGTACGTAAACCCATGATATTAAAAGACCCTGATATAACGGACTTTGGAAATACTGGACACTGTCTGCCAGCCTCCCCTTAACCCCCAAATAAATGCCAATGAATCACCAGAACTTCCAGAGCCACTGGAGCTTCTGGGTCTGGAAGAGCTGCTAGAGCAGCTGGGGCTGGTCCTGCGGTTGGTGCCCTGGGCGTGGCTGGGCTGCCACCATCTCCTGAGCCAGCTGTGTTCCTCCCAGGTCTTGCACTGGGGAGTTGTCTGTCCATCTTGCAAGCTGTCTCCAGTCCTGCAGATTCAGATATAATGGACTTTCTGATTTAACGGACTCCCCTTCCCCCATTAGTCCATTAAATTGTGGGTTTATTGTAGTAGTGAATGGATTGTCACTAAAGCTGTCAAGAAGAGGAAAATTGGTAGCAATTTATATACCCGATTCTTAAAAAAACCTATTTAAGAATCTCTCACTGAACTTACAAACTTGCAAGTCACAAAATCATTTAACACAGTTCAAAGTCTCCAGAAAAGGACAGTGTTGGTCATGTGATCTAGTACTTCCTATTACTTGCTGTGGTTATGTATGCAATCCCTGTATTCTCAGTAGCAGCCAGTTCTGAAGAGCTTGGGGCTAGGTTTGGTGCGAAAGATGCTACATACAGTTTATGTAGTGTTACTTTTACTCAGCTATCCATTGGTATTCCATTTAGGTCCTAGGGATTCATGTCACAATAATCACAAATTGAAAAAGTATTAATTAATGTCCTCTTTGTCACTCTGCAAAAAAAATAAAAGTGACTGACTGCATGTGTCTGAGCAGGTCTTTGCCCATGAAAGCTTATGCTCCAAAAATTCTGTTTGTCTGTCAGGTGCCCCAGGACTTCTCATTGTTTTTGACTGGTAATGAAAACCGATAGCCCCTTCATACAAGTCTTTATTTGCACACTTAACTCCTCCTCTTCAACTTTTAAAATTCATAACCTGGTATATTTTTATTTCTCTACTGGTTGAAAAAATGTGGTAGGTCGTTTGTGTTGGCTTCCACAAAAGTGTGACTTGAAAGACCTTAGATGCCTAAGAATGACTCCTGAAAAAGTATTCATTAGAAATAAAATTTCAAGGAGGAAAATGGGATAAGAAAGATAACAGGCATAACTGTTCCTGCAGCTTGCTGTCTGGGCCTCTCCCTGGAAAACAAAATGAACTAAACAAAATAGTTGGTGTAGGAGTCACTTAAAACATAATTTCGTAGCAGTCCTGGGACTCCAGAGTAAGTGGAAGATTTTGAAAAGTTAATGTATTGACAACATTCTGTCTTGATTCATCTCCTAAGATTAGAATTGACAACATAAGAACATAAGAATGGCCATACTGGGTCAGACCAAAGGTCCATCCAGCCCAGCATCCCATCTGCCGACGGTGGCCAATGCCAGGTGCCCCAGAGGAGGAGAACAGAAGACAATGATCAAGTGATTTATCTCCTGCCATCCATCTCCTGCCCTTGTTCTGAAGGCTAGGGCACCATACTTTATCCCTGGCTAATAGCCATTTATGGACCTAACCTGCAAAAATTTATCAAGCTCTTTTTTAAACCCTAATAGAGTCCTGGCCTTCACAGCCTCCTCGGGCAAGGAGTTCCACAGGTTGACTGTGCGCTGTGTGAAGAAAAATTTCCTTTTATTAGTTTTGAACCTACTACCCATCAATTTCATTTGGTGTCCCCTAGTTCTTGTGTTATGGGAAAAGGTAAATAATTTTTCTATATTCACTTTCACTTTCTCCACACCATTCATGATTTTATATACCTCTATCATATCACCCCTCAATCGCCTCTTTTCCAAACTGAAAAGTCCCAGTCTCTCTAGCCTCTCCCCATGTGGGACCCGTTCCAAGCCCCTAATCATCTTAGTCGCCCTTTTCTGAACCTTTTCTAATGCCAATATATCTTTTTTGAGGTGAGGAGACCACATCTGCACGCAGTACTCGAGATGTGGGCGTACCATAGTTTTATATAGGGGAAGTATGATATCTTTTGTCTGATTATCGATCCCTTTTTTAATAATTCCTAACATCCTATTTGCCTTACTAACTGCCGCTGCACACTGCGTGGATGTCTTCAGAGAACTATCCACTATAACTCCAAGATCCCTTTCCTGATCTGTCGTAGCTAAATTTGACCCCATCATGTAGTACGTGTAATTTGGGTTATTTTTTTCCAACATGCATTACCTTACACTTACCCACATTAAATTTCATTTGCCATTTTGCTGCCCAATCACTCAGTTTGCTGAGATCTTTTTGTAGTTCTTCACAATCTGTTTTGGTTTTGACTGTCCTGAACAACTTGGTGTCATCTGCAAACTTTGCCACCTCACTGCTTACCTCATTTTCTAGATCATTGATGAACAAGTTGAGCAGGATCGGACCCAGGACTGACCCCTGGGGAACACCACTAGTTACCCCCCTCCATTGTGAAAATTTACCATTTATTCCAACCCTTTGTTTTCTGTCTTTTAACCAATTCCCGATCCATGAAAGGATCTTTCCTCCTATCCCATGACCACCTAATTTGCATAAAAGCCTTTGGTGTGGGACCGTGTCAAAGGCTTTCTGGAAATCTAGGTATATTATGTCCACTGGGTGCCCCTTGTCCGCATGTTTATTAACCCCTTCAGAGAATTCTAATAGATTAGTTAGACACGACTTCCCTCTGCAGAAACCATGCTGACTTTTGCCCAACAATTCGTGCTCTTCTACGTGCCTTGCAATTTTATTCTTTACTAGTGTTTCTACTAATTTGCCTGGTACTGATGTTAAACTTATCTGTCTATAATTGCCAGGGTCTCCTCTAGAGCCTTTTTTAAATATTGACGTTATATTGGCCGTCTTCCAGTCATTTGGTACCAAAGGGGATTTAAAGGATAGGTTACAAACCACTGTTAATAACGCCGCAATTTCACATTTGAGTTCTTTCAGAACCCTTGGGTGAATGCCGTCTGGTCCTGGAGACTTGTTACTATTCAGCTTATCAATTAACTCCAAAACCTCCTCTAATGTCACTTCAATCTGAGTGAGTTCCTCAGATTTATCACCTAAAAAGGCTGGCTCAGATTTAGGAAGCTCTGTAACATCCTCAGCCGTGAAGACTGAAGCAAAGAAATCATTTAATCGCTCCGCAATGGCACTGTCTTCCTTGATCGCTCCTTTTATATCTTTATCGTCCAAGGGCCCCACTGCTTTTTTAGCGGGCTTCCTGCTTCTAATGTATTTAAAAAACATTTTACTATCGTTTTTTGAATTTTTGGCTAGCTGTTCCTCAAAATCTTTTTTGGCTTTTCTTATTATGTTATGACACTTAATTTGGGAGTGTTTATGTTCCTTTCTATTTTCCTCACTAGGATTTGACTTCCACTTTTTAAAAGCTGCCCTTTTCTCTCTCACTGCCTTTTTAACATGGCTGTTAAGCCATGGTGGTTCTTTGTTAGGTGTCTTACTGTGTTTTTTTATTTGGGGTATACATTTGGGGTATACATACATACATTTGGGTTATACATACTGGGCTTGTCTATACTACCACCTGCCTTTGAAGGAAGGGTGGTAGTTAGGGTGTTGGGAGTTTACTAATGAAGTGCTGCCGTGCATAGGCAGCACTTCATTAAGCAAATTCTCTCTCTCGTGGCAACTCCAAAGTTTTAAACTCCGAAGTGCTGGCACGCATCTAACTGCAGTGCACACACCGGTACTTCGAAGTTTAAAACTTTGGAGTTGCCGCAGGGGTGGGGGGGAATTTGCTTAATGAAGTGCTGCTTATGCACAGCAGCACTTCATTAGTAAACTCCCAACACCCTAATTACCATCCTTCCTTTGAAGGAAGGTGGTAGTGTAGACACAGCCACTGCCACCTCTCCATCCCCTGACTTATATAATTGAAGCTGTTCTCACAATGAACATGCTGAAGAGCATGTTGTTGTCTTCTAGCAACCCTTCCTTTTATCCAGATCCCATGTGCCGACCAGATTAATTTTGTGACCAGAAATGTTTTCCTGGAACTTCATGGAGTGCAAAAGAGTTCAACTGTAAAGTAACAGCCAAATTGGCCTCAATTCTAAAATGTTGGTGAACCTGTTCTGCTTCTGAGTGCTAAGAAGTCCTTAAATGGCCTTAGGATTTCTGTGTTATCCTGAAACAATAACTTGGCTAACAATCTTTTTTTTTTTTTTTTTATAAATGTATGTTGATAGGTATTGGGAAAGGCCTTTGTAAGTGATGATGGTGAAAGCTGTCAAGAATTAATTTTTCTCTTCATTCCAAAAAAGAAGATGGTGATTCCTTCCCTGTTTTTATCCCAGGAAACTTCTCCTTGCCTATAACTTGCCCTGATACAAAGCCAGAATGAATCAGTAATGCTTTCTGTAGGCCAACTGCGCACCTTGAGAAAAGCAGGGGCAATCTAATTGATGCCAATTGCAGGTGCAACTACTTAAACCATATCTGTGTGTGACCCTCCAAATTCCTCTGTTAAGACTCTGCTGTGAAGTTTTGACTTAACTTCTTTGAAAATCTTTATTTATCAACTGTGGTGGACTTACCTATGAAAGACCTGTCGGTAAATTCCTCCACTACCTTAAATAACACTACCCAGCAAGAAGGATCCCAGCACCTGCATGTTGGATGTGTACTGCTGTGTGTGCTAATTGCTAGAAGGGGAACTACTGGATGGGAATAAGGGGAGGATCCATAGTACAGCTGAAAGACTGTTTTTTGTAGTATCTAAATTGAAATTAGAAGTGTGTGTTGGCGATAGGCTGAAAGATTTGTCTTGTTCTTCTACAGTTGTGTTTTTGTCATTATTGCATCTATGTCCCTGTATTTGTTTCCATAAAATTAGCTAATAAATTTAAAATGGAAAAAAGTTAGTAATAGGAACCAGACTGTCTTTGCCAACTGAAATGTAGTTAAGGGTATTATTCTTACTAACGTGTTTTATGAGTGCCACATGTAAGAGGTTTATAAAACTTTTATTATAACGAATTAAAGGAGATGTTAATTTTCTAGTTATATTGTTGACTTGTCTAAGGTGTTGTAACTGTTGGTTCCACTCTATCAGAGAGCCGAGGCAAGAGAGGTAGTGGTTTTTGTTGGACAAACTTTTGTTGGTGAGACACCAGCTTTTGAGTTGTTCTTCCAAAATAAGCTATTCTGGAACAGAGTAGCCATGCTACCGGGAAGCCCCAAAATGAGCAAAACTTCTTCTGAAATAGGCTCTACTGTGTGTAGAAACACTATTTTGGGTTAGAGCTGCTTCCAGGGGCTCTAATCCAAAATAGTATGTCCACACAGCTGTTTTACTGCAAAATAAGCTATTCCAGAATATCTTTTTTTCGAAGTAGCCCCTATTCCCTGTCTACACAGCCCCTATTGTGAAATAGGTGGTGGTCCACGTGCAATAAGATTTATCAACTTCAAAATAAACCAACCACTATGTCGAAATTATTTCAGAATAGTGATTGTGTTGTGTAGATGTTTCAAGGTTATTTCAAAGTAGGAGCTGTTGGTTTTGAAATAACTGCTGCGTAGACATACCCAGAGTGAGTCAGTGGTAGAATGGAACCTGGACCCCTGTGTCTCAAATTTCAATCCCCTGGCTGACAGCTGGGTAATACTACCTCTCATTCTGTTAATTTGTGATAATCCATATTTAAATCTGTAGATTTGGAGACTAAAGCCAAATTTTAAGACCAGACCAAATGATAAAGACAAGGAGGGTGTGGCAATATCTTTTACCTTTGTTGGTGAAAGAGAGAAGCTCTGTAGCTTGGAAGCTCTCTTTCACCAGCAGAAGTTTGGGATTCTTGGCTGAAAGATGCTATGTCAATGCCGAGTATTAACTATAGCATGATTATACAGACATCAGGTGTCTGCTACTTACGAAGTTAAGAATGCTTGAAAGATAGTGTCCTGGAATAACTTAATCTAACTTCAGCAAGCAAAATATACAAGATGAACAGTTCAGTCTGAGGTGGTTAGTAATGTTGAGGGATCAATATATTATAGTGTTTATTAAAGTAGCTTTGAAGGAAGGTAGGTGTTTAGTGTTCAAAACACCAAATGTGATACAGTTTTGATAATCAACTCAGGTTTTTAACTTAAGTCCTTAAAGCTCCTACAAATGGTTTAGATTTACAAGTGTGAAATACAAAACAGAAACCACACCACATCTGTAACTAGTTGTCTTTTTTCCTCTTTATGTGATTTTTTTTTTTAAATGCAGATTTTTCTTTTTGTGAAATGTAAGTTTTGAAATATGCTGCCAGGTTGAGTTCCTGCCCTGTATGCTGTGTTCTGCCATGAAGGGATTGTACTGCTGATTTATAAATGCTTTAAGACCCCTTGAATTCAAGTGATGTTCATCAGAAAACCAGTCTCTACAGGATTCAGATTGTTAAATGGTATCTGCAGGCAGCTAGGAATTGATGTGAAGTGAAAACCAAAGTGAATGTGTGATTTGAACCCCCTTTGGGGCACAAACATTAGGTAACATTTTCAGAACCAGTGCCCAAGAATGACGTTTCTTAATGTCTAATATAAGCTGCTTGATTTTGTAACATGCTGAGTGCTCAGCATAAGAGCAATCTTACTGGGTCAGACCAGTGGTCCATCTTCTGACAGGGGCCATGCCAAAAGCTTCTGAGGGCATGAACAGAACAGGGCAACTACTGAGTGATTCATCACCTGTTGTTCACTCTGAGGTTCTGGCAGTTGGAGGCTAGGGAACCCCAGAGTGTACAGGGTTGCATCTCTGACTGTCTTAGCTAGTAGGCATTCTTCCATGGACACATCCTCCGTGAACTTATCTGATGCTTTTCTAAACTGGTTGTATGTTAGGCCTTCACAACATCAGTTGGCAGAGAGTCCTACAGCCGGACTGTACATTGTGTGAAGAATTAATTCATTTTGTGTGTTTCAATCTACTGCCACCCAAATACATTTTAAGCCATTTGGGGGCTAAAGTACTCAGAGTTGAAAACATGACTTAAAAGCCTGTACTCTGAGTGGAGAATAGGTCATCTACAAGTCTCCTCCACATCTACAAGTCTCCTCCACTGTATTGGGCCAAAACTTATAGCTGACTCCAGGAGTAGCCCAGTTGTTGTCCTTTAATCTCAGTAAATCTTTTCCACATTATCTGAGGTCTTCCTCTCTTGTGTTTTCCTTGTGGGTTCCATTTGAGAGCTTGATGGACTAAGCTCATGATGGTTTTGAGAGTGTGGCCTAGTCGTCCCCACTTTCTTGTCTTGATTTTAACATCAGGTCGTTCTTGTCCTGCTCTGTTCCAAAGCTCATTTGTGACCAGGTGTTGCCATTTGATGCAGAGGATGTACCTCAGGCATCTGCTTATGAATGTCTGTAGCTTGTGATTTGAAGACTTTTTAGTATGCCAGGTCTCGCATCCATACAAGAGCGCACTCTTCATATTTGTGTTGAAGATCCACAGTTTCATCTTTGCAGATATTATTTGTGAACTCCATAGTGATGTGGGTGGTGTTGGAGTCATATGGAGTGGATAGCAGACTGATACGGTTGTTGAAGGATATCAGTGTTAATGCGGAGGCAGTGGTGGGAACATGCAGGGAGTTAGGAAGTTGGTTTAAAACAAGTAGAGGTACGAGACAAGGAGATCCAATATCACCAAGTATCTTCATTGCACATCTGGAGAGAGCGATGGACAAGATCAAGGAAGAGGTAGAAGGGATATCTGTAAATGGGAACAGAATTAAGAACTTGAGGTTCGCAGATGATATAGTTATCATTGAGGAAGATAAGGAGAAGCTAGTGAAAACAGTGCAGGTGTTAAATGAAGAAGGGAAGTGGTATGGACTGATTATGAACGTTGATAAAACAAATACAATGGTATTTGGAGGTAAGGAAATAGGAAGGAAGATCAGTGTCGATGATATGGAACTAGAAAATGTAGGGACGTTCATGTATCTGGGGAGCAATATAACATATGATCTAGACTGCAAGAAGGAAATAGTGATTAGAATAGCGAAAGCAAGAGCAAGTTTGAAGGCGATGGATAAGATCTGGAAAAGCAAAGCAATTAGCTTCAGAAGGAAGCTGAGGGTCTTGAAAACGTGTATTCAGCAGCATGTTGAACGGATGTGAGACATGGGTGATAATGAAAGATTCGAAGAGAAGAATATTGGCGTTTGAAAGGAGTTGTTATAGAAGGATTCTGAGAATAGGATGGATGTAGAAGGTCACCAGTGAGGAATTATATAGGAAGATACAGCTGAGAGAGAACCTGCTGCAGGTTATAAAACGGAAGCTACAACTATTTGGACATATTTGCAGAATGAACGACAAATGAAAAATCAAGACCCTAGTATGTGGCATAATGGACAGTTCAAATAGGAGAGGCAGACCCCACAGAGAATGGATAGATTGGTGCAGAGCTAGTCTGCAGAAACTAAGCCACTCTGCACTGGCCAGGGAAAGATGGAAGATATCAGACACCAATGGGCGCTGAGCCCATGGTTGATGATGATGATATGGGACAGAGTCTTAAATGCAGCTGTTGCTTTCCCTATCATGGCATTGATATTCTTTATCTGTTCCTCCATCTCTGCCCATAATACTCACCAAGAAGGTGGACTGCTTCACATCTTCCAGGTCATCCCCTCCCAGTATGATGGTGGTGTTGTTGGAATGGTTGATCCTCATTGTCTTGGTTTTTCCCTTGTTAATGCTCAGTCCAGTCATTGAGGCAGATTTGTCTAGTGTTGCGACCCTTCCTTCCATGCTTCATGTTGGTGTGAAAGGAGAGCAACATCATCAGCAAAATCAACGTCCTCTAGCTGATTGAAAAGTGTCCACTGAATGCCATATGTTGTCCTGGTCCATAATCCAGTCCATTGTGATCAAGAAGGGGAAAAGTGGCAATAGTTACCCTTGTTGCACTCCTGAGAGTATTCTGAAATATTCTGTCAAGACACCATTGTGATCAACTTGGCATGTTGAGGTTTTGTATATTGAATGGATCAGGTTAATAACTTTGTATGGGATGCCATAGTATTGCAGCAGTTTCCACAAAGTATCTCTATCAATGCTGTCAAAGGCATTTTTGAAGTTTATATACAGGGGGAGTTCCACTCAAGCAACTGTTCTGTGATCACTCTGAGAGTTGCTGTTTGGTCAGTACAGGATCTCTTGCTTAGGAAGCTGGCCTGTACTTTCCTGAGCTGTCTATGAATTTCTCTCTTTGTTCTTTCCAAGAGAATCCCATTGAATACTTTTCCTGGAACAGACAGTAACGTGATGCCCCTCTAGTTCTTGCATTCCTTCAGCTAGCTTTTCTGTGGAAGCTTGATAAAGTAGCCATGTTTTCACATCTTGTAGGATCCCCTTAGTGTTCCATATTTTCCAAATAAATTATACATCATGTTCACGATGTCTCACTACCGGCCTTAATTACTTCTGGACCAGGTGCTTTTCCAATCTTCAGATGGGCAAGGCTGTTCTGATATTTTTCTTTTGTAGGTCCGTTGCTGTTAATTTGGAGGTGGTAATTCTGGAGGTACCATGTGGGCAGGGAGGTTCAGTAGCTCTTCAAAGCGTTCCTTTCATCTACTGAGCTGCTTTGTTTTGTTTGTTAGTACACACCCCTCCTTATGCTGTATTGGCTGATTCGCTGTATGCTGTGACGCAGCTAGCTTCCGTGTGACGTTATACAGCTCTTTCAAGTTTCTCCATGCTGCAGCTTGTTCTGTTTGTTATGAAAGGTTTTCCACAAAGTTCTTGTCCCCTTTGCAGCTTTTTTAACTTCTCTGGTGGCTTTTGATTACAATCTCTGAGCTTCCACCTTGGTTCCTCTTGTTTTGTTGTTGTTGTTTGCTGCTTTTTTGTTCTTTGATTTCTTCACTTTTCTCAGTGTTTCTGCTGTGATCCATTCTTTGTGATGCCATGTCCTCTTCCAAATGTTTTTTTCGCAGGTCTCTTTCCAGGTCTCTGTTCTCAAATTGGTTTGATGGTAGCATCTTTCGGGATGAGGTTTGTCAGAAGTTCGTGAAACCGGCTAGTGTGTCTATATCCTTCAGCTGCTCCATGTTGAAAGGCAGTCCCTGCTTGATCCCTCATGTGATGTACCTCCTGTGCTTGAATTTGAGTTTTATCATGACCAAATGGTGCCCTGAACCTACATTTACTCCCCTTCTAGCACGGCTGTCCTGCATTAATCTTCTGAAAAAACTTCTGAAACAGATGTGATGAATCTGGTTTTCTGACTGATGATCTGGTGAAATCCAAGTGACCTTATGGATCCTTTTGTGTAGAAAAACACTACCACCTCTCACCAATTTGTTGAAGGAATAAAAGTACAGAAGCGCTCTCCATTTTCATTCATTTTGCCTAGACCTTCTTTTTCCCATGCTCTGTTTTCTGCCTGTATTTATGCTTCCAATTTTCACATTGAAGTCATCCATCAAAATCAAGATATCCTTCTTTGCTTTCTGCTTCACCACACTTTGTAGTTTCTCATGGAAGTCTGTTTTACATTCCTCAGCTGCTTCATTGGTTGGTGCATAATATTGCACAATTAGTACCTTTCACACTTTGATGTAGGATCTGGCTGTGATGATACATGATGATACTGCTGCCCACTCCATTAAAGCACCAGATTTCTGTCTTGCTAACATCAAGCCCTTGCCTTGTGTGTGTGGTGTGCACCCCTCTTCATGTCCTGAGTAGTTGAGAGCTCCACCTGTTGCCAGGTGTAGATGCCCACATTGTGTCCATCATGTCTAATATAAGCCAGAAAGTGCAAGCATGTACTATTTCATCTCCACTGCAGTCTGTGCTGTCTTCCCTGCTTAATACATGGTCCAAATATTCCACATACCAAACTGGGTGATTGTCCTGGCAGCTTCCTTTTGGTTTTGTCTACCACGCTTCATGCTCAATCTGAGCAGATTGCCAGCTGCTTCCAAGACTTGTGTAGTTGTAGGGTTCTTTACTAGATGTTTCTGTAACCTTTTTTTTTTTAATGGATACTGTTGATAACGCTAATCCAACCCCTTTTACCGTGGGGAGAGGAGATCCAAATTTGTCTCTACCCTTTGACCTATCCAGTTTGGGTGACCCTTCCAGGATCTGTAGCTGTAGTTCCCACTGGCATAGCTCTCCGCGTCCTTGAGAAACACATGCCACCTCACCACTACAAGGAATGGACCATGAGGTGGGATTTTGAAAACATGGCTACTTTTATTTACATGCTGAAAGGTGAGTTAGGAAAGTAGCTAAGCATGCAAGCTTATAAGATATACCACAAGCCTATTCATTCTAACAAAGAACAAGTTTTTAGCAGTTTGCTGTCAATGTATATGGCATTTGTAATTGTACTATTGTCATAATAGTCTGGATTTTTCAGATGGGACCCTCTAGAATTACAAAATAGATTGGATTCTGCCCAGAGTCTGATCTGATCTGGTTATATTTCACATTTTTTCCTCTCATATTTTTATCCTTAATATCAACAAGTAAAATCCTGGCTCCATTGACGTTAATGGCAAAATTCTCACTGACTTCTGTGGATCCAGGCGTTCACCCCAGATGAGTAGAAACTTTTCATGTTGGGGTTTTGGTAGAAGGTTTCAGTTACACTGTAGATGGAACAAGTTTTCGTATTTTAGCTGAAACATTTGTGCTTGAAAAGGAAAATAACTACTTCTCAACTAAACAAGAAAATATATATATAATAGACCTTTAAAATCTCTTCAGGGTAAAGTGTTAAATTTTCAGGAAAGGAGTGTTGTCTTGTAATTATGAAGACCCACGCCCACCTACGGCGTTGCTGAAATAATTCTATAATTCTGTGTACAGTTTCTGTATTAGCCTGTAGAGGGCACAGCTTGCTCAGTAAATAACTGGTATTTGCATTGTAATTCTTAATGAGAATTATTCAGACTTCTCGATAGAGGGTGAACTGCTCATGCAATTTTAATATGAATAGCTCCAATGAATTCTTCGACAAATGTTAAGTTTTGAATGAGGAGAAATTGTGGTGAATTTGAAATGAACTTAAAAAGGCAGTATGAGTTAATTTCAGGTCTTGGGTTAACGACTTATATTTGCCATGTTGCATAATTAAAATATTAATATTGATATATTTGATAACAAATTTAAGGAAAATGTTTCTCTTAGCAATATCCTCTGATATGGCTGACAGTTGTCCGGAATGTTGTGTACAAATTCACTCTTGGTGAGACGATGCTTTTTTAAGTGGCTGGATAGTTTGGAGAGAGAATGAGTTTGTGCTGGGTAATGCAATAATAGTTATGAATGAGCTGCCATTTTTTCCCCCAGTTTTCTTTTTGAAAAATCCCAACTGTTTAAACTTTCAGAAAGATTGTTTATAAAAGAGGTGCATCTAACAGGATATTTTAACTTTAATTTAAAAATCTTAGTGGATTTTAAGTGAAAAGAAATGAGCCAAACCTAAACTAGATCTTCCTAACTTCATGTAGCTTCTTCTCTGTGAAGATTTTCTAATGCAAAAGCATAATATGCCATTAAACATCCCTTGCAGTTGGTCTTCTGGAGAAGATGCTTCTTATTTCCCTCATGTTGTTCTTCCTGTTTCTTTAATTAATTTTTTCCACATTTTGGTTTTTGTAGCAATACAGGGATAGTTATTGTTACAAAGATTTGTTGTGCCTAAAGAGAAGTGTGTGTGGTTTATTGTTAAAATAAAATATATGGAGATATACCTATCTCATAGAACTGGAGGGGATCTTCAGAGGCCTTGAGTCCACTCCCCTGCCCTCACAGGGTGTATCACTGTCCCTGACAGATTTTTTTAATCTATTTTCCCCAGATCCCTAAATGGCCACCTAAGTGATTGAACTCACAAGCCTGGGTTTTACAGGCCAATGCTCAAACCACTGAGCTATTCCTCCCTGCTTGTCATCTTTGTACAGGTTGAATCTCTGTAGCTCTACACCTTCATGACCTGACTGGTGCTTGAAAGAGAATTTGCTGAACTATAGGAGGTCAGTATTGCCTGGCACATTAACTACACTTCCACTGGGCTCTTAGAAGACATTGAGGGGTAAATTAGAGCTAAATGACAGCACAGAATGCTGAGAGTCAGGACTGGTGGCTGTAAACAAACTTTATGGGACCTATGGGAAACTTGGTCACACCATGCTAAGTGGTCATCGGCTATCTAAAATCATGCTGGATTGCAGATGTTGCTGGCCAAGAGTGCTGGATTAGAGAGGTTTAACCTGTATATGATATTTTTTCACCTCACATAGGCATATTGTAACATATGAGTTACAAAGCTCTTTCATGGATTCATAGAATTTAAGGCCAGATGGGACTTTTAGGAAACTAAGTCTGACCTCTGTAACAGGCCATTGTTTCATCCAGTTACCCCCTCTGTTGAGCCCTCCAAATAACTTGTTTGGCTAATACTTATGTTCCAGAAAGACTTCTGGTTTTGATGTGAAGACAGCAAGAAGTGGATTAACACACAGTTGAAGCTTTCATTTGACGTAGACTTAATGGAGGCTAGAGGCACTGAGAATGAGTCCAGGTAGCAAAGGAATATTCATATAACAGTTTGGGATGCAAACCGAGAGGGGACATGAGTTCTGAAGTACATAAAAGATGGTTACAAGGAGGAGGGAGAAAAATTATTCTGGGTATAGGATAACAACTAATGGGCTTGAATTGCAGCATGGGTGAGTAAGAACTGGAATAAACATCCTGTGAGGTTGTGGAGTCTGTCACTGAAGTATTTTAAGAGCAGGTTAGACAAAGATCATTCGGGGTGGTCTGGATAATACTTAGTCCTGCCCTGAATGCAGGGGACTGGGCTAAGTGACATCTCAAGGTCTCTTTCAGTCCTGTGAATTTTTGATTGTGTGTCTAGGCCACTAGTAGTTAATGGGCTTGGCATTGGGAAAGTACCTCAGCTGGGCAATTCTTGGAGCTGGTGAAGCACTAATGCATAAGTCAGGGAAATACGTTAGCCTGGTTTGCCAGGAATGAGCATCCTTTTGGTTACATTTTATAGTAGTGTGCAGACTGCTTTGATGCAGTTGAAGACTCACTGTGGAACTTGTTCTCAGATCATCGCATCATATCTGTGACACACAATCTAGACTCTATGGGAACTTTTACTAACTGTGCTGGAGAGTGTCTCCCTCCCAGAATTTCCATGCTCACTTATCAGACTTGTAGTCTGCACTGGGGAAAGGCCGGACAATATCTCATTTGTTTTATCCAGGACTTTACTGCTCAAGGCATCATCCTTAAATAGTTCTCATACCCAGCCATGTCTTTCTGTGCCTCAGGATAATCAGGACTGTCAAAGAGGCCTGCGAAATACTGTCTTTTGCCACTTTCTCAGACTTTTTTTTTTAAGGGAAAAAACAAAACCAGACTGACAAATGGAAACAAAAACAGGATCTTGAAAGGACACTTATCTGTGAAGCTCTAGACAAGGCACACAGAGGGTGTGTGAAGTATAGCAGCTTTGAAGATCTCATAGAAAAAGCAGATTTAAAGTAAAACAAGCAAAGCCAGTAGAGGCCCGGATAGGAGAAAAATTTTACTGAATAGCAAAATATTTGTTGAGAGCCAGAGTAGCTTACTGAAATAATCACAGGGCAGAGACCTGGTTAACTAGTGAGTTCTAAATCTAGGTTTCTCACAGACTTGTGTTGTGCCCTTGGGTGTAACTTCTGCATTTTAATACCTCCCCTTGCAAATGGGGTATATCTACAGCTAGAATACAGTAGAAACTCAGAATTATGAACACCCCGGGAATGGAAATTGTTCATAACTTTGAACAAAATATGATTGTTCTTTCAAAAGTTTACACCTCAACACTGACTTAATACAGCTTTAAACCTTCACTATGCAGAAGAAAAATGCTGCTTCTAACTAACTTAATCTAAATGAAGCAAGCACAGAAACAGTTTTCTGACCTTATCAAGCCTTTTTATTGAACTTTAAATTGTTACGTTTAACATTCTCTAGGGTGTTTGCTCTTTGTGTGTGTGTGTGTGTGTGTGTGTGTGTGAGAGAGAGAGAGAAAGAGAGAGAGAGACAGACAGGTGACTTCATAACTCAAAGGTTCTCTGGTAGTTATTTTTTTAAAAGCGTGTACAGCGCTGCCCAAATGCCCTACTCAGGATTGGGGCCTATTGTACAAGGCAGCCTACAGACCTTCACAAAGTGTGTCCCTCACCTCAAGGAATTTACAGTTTAAGAAGCATCTTTCAACCTTCTGATAGGGCTGTTGTATGGACTTTTTGGGGTGGGGGTGGAGAGGTAAATTGCCATAAATTTGTTAAGTAGTGGTGACTTCAAGGGAGAAGCTTTAAGATATGCTAGAAACCATAAAGAAAGGAAAGAACAGAGTCAAGATTTGTTCTTACCAGTATGAGTTGGCACATACCACTTCCAGGTGGAAATGCCTGAAGGCTCTGAATGCTGAAATTTAAATCCAGTCTCATGAGCACTGGTCCAAGACTTGGAGCTCTCTTCTAATACTATCATTGGAAAAATAAAGTGCCTTGGTGGTACTTCGGCTGCATGCAGCTGAGTTTTACCATGAAATATAAGTCTTAGACCCCAGCAAGACTGAAGGATTGTGGAAGGGGAAGCGGTATGTTTTGCTCAGTAACCTTTTAAAGGGAGAGTTTCAGCCTTTGAATTGAGGTTTTACTGCCCTCGCTCTCCCCAAAACAGACCTCCTGTCTGGATCTTTTCTTTTTTAATGGTTATAATTGAAAATGCTTTTACATTCATTCTATCAGGAGCATATTTAAACAAAGTGGTACTTACAGGGCTACTGATAGTCCATTATGGAGAAGAAAGCACTTAACCCATCCTTCCTCCTCCATCTGTTATATGTAATACCCCAACCCTGCCAAATTCACAACCAGGAAAAGCATGTAATGAACGGTGAAGTCTGGTCTCCCCATGTGGAAAATGGTATTTTTGGTGCTTTTACCCTATTCTATATAAATTTAACTGTGGAGGGGGGTGGGCAGGAGGAGAAACTAGTGGTTTTTCAAATTGTGGGGTGCACCAGGTTATTTTGCCAGGGTGATGGTGGTGAAGGGGTAGTCGTGCCTCCTTTACTTCCGTGCTGATTTAGCTGTGCACTCTGCTGTCAAGACAGTGCCTTGTCAGCATCATCAGAGAAGTAAGATTGACAATACATGTAAGGGACCAAAGCAGAAGAATACTGTACATGCAGATCTAGGGGTGGAGGTGGAGTCTCCTTACAATGTTGTGATCCAGGGAGAGTAGTCTAGCTGCCCTTGCATGTGAACAATGTCTGATAGGTAACTTAAACACCACATGAACAGATCAGGGGAAATCCAATGTACTAACTGAATGAACAGTTATATAAATGTTGACTCAGCAAGTTAGGGAGCCTATGAAACACTGCTGGACAGCAAATTGGACTTCTCTGTTGGACAGGATGCCAGTGCCACACGATTTTCTTGGGGCTGTCTGCGGTCGTTCCCGGGTCTGCAACTGCTGAAGGGACATAAGATCAAAGCTTCTTGCCATGTAGAGTTGGGAAATTTACTTTGCAATGCTGAGTGCCTCAAGTAAATGTTTTTCAATTAGCGTTGGTGTCGGGTGCTTTCTTTTAACTTGTGAACCTTGATCCTCTTTCCTGTCCAATTTGGGCATTACAATACCATACCATGTCATCCATCCTTCTACACTGCTGTTGGTGGCAGTGCTGTTTTGAGAGATGGGCTCTCGGCCTCGAGCTGCCACTTTACAGCTGCCCAGCTCTGAAGACTGCTGCCCTGAGCAGCAGCACAGAAGTAAAGGTAGCAGTAGCACAACACCTCCTCTCTGCCCTCCCCCAGTAACCTTGCGACCACAGCTTGGTTTTGAGTCAGGACCTCTACGATTACAGAATCATGAACTATCAGACTTATATAGCTGAAATCGTGGCTTTTATATTTTTTCAAAATCTTATGACCATGAAATTGACCAAAATGGCCTGTGAATTTGATAGGGGCTCATTGTATAAGAACATAAGAAACAGCCATAGTGGGTCCGACCAAAGGACCATCTAGCCCAGCATCCCGTCTTCTGAAAGTGGCCACTGCCAGGTGCCCCAAAAGGAATGAACAGAGCAGGTAATCATCAAGTGATTCGTTCTGTGTCACTCATTTCCAGTTTCTGGCAAACAGAAGCTAGGGACATCATCCCTGCTCATCCTGGTTAATTGCCATTAATGGACCTATCCTCCATGAAGTTATCTAGTTCTTCCTTGGAACTCTGTTATACTCTGAGCCTTCACAACATTCTCTGGTAAAGAGTTCCACAGGTGGGCTATGCATTGTGTAAAATACTTCCTGTTTGTTTTAAATCTGCTGCCTTTTAATTTCTTTTGGTGACCCCTAGTTCTTGGGTTATGAGATGGAATAAATAACAGTTCCTTATGTACTTTCTCCATGCATGTCATGATTTCATAGACCCCCTGCTTATATTTTCCCTTAGTTGTCTCTTTTCAAAGCTGAAATGGCCCAATTTTATTAATCTTTCCTCATACGGAAGTTGCTCCATACCCCTATTCATGAAAAAGATAACCATTTTTGGACTGGTTACCATTTTTTTGCTGATATTGTGTAGTTGCTTACATTATTCTCATATATTGATCCTTCTGATGACTTTAACTGGGACTGAGATATAGGAAAAATGATCACATGTGTCTGGAGAAATAATTAAATCTCCGCAAAGGCATTGGACATTTTTGTATACTCTGTACTATATGAAAAGACAATAATACATACTATTGCAGAATACACAGTTCTATGTGGACTGGAAGACCACATCAAATATGTATGCCCAGAAACATCATTGATCATGAACTTTGAAATTATTAGCGGTGATTCATGTTGATAAGCAATTATTTGACTGAGAGCACTCTATTTTTCTCTGGATAATAAAGCAACACCTAGAACATGGGTGTCCAACCTTTTGGCTTGCCTGGGCTGCACCGAGTGAAGAGGAATTGTCTTGGGCCACATACAAAATATATAATATAGTTAATGTATATAAATCACATAATAATGTTAAAAGTTTACGATCTTGTGGGGCCGCATTACTAGCTGTCCAGGGCCGCGGGTTGGACATGCCTGACCTAGAGGCTTCTGGATTAAAAAAAAAAAAAAAAAAAAAAAAAGTCTGAATATTTACATTGTCAAGACACTTTTCTCCAGCAACCAAATTCTCTTCGTGTTAAATCCTATGTATGAGAAACCTGATGAAGCATTGCTTCCACTACAGTTTCAGGTTTGCTCACTTATACAGTAGACAAATTCTGATTCTCTGCTCCTCTATTCCTTTTGCATATGTGTGATAAATACACTGTTTAATTACATAACCATAATCTGTTATATTAATGACATGACATTAACAATACATCTGATGAAGTGGATTTTACCCATGAAAGCTAATAAATTTGTTAGTCTCGAAGGTGCCAGTTTGTGAATATTCACCTGTTACTTCTGAAACACATAAGTAGATGGCTTGTTCTTTGGGTCAGATCATCCGTGGATATAAATTTGCATAGCTTCTTTGAGAAAGGATTCATTTTTTGAAAAAAAGAAAAAAGTTAAGCCCCATTATACTTTGATTTGTAGTGCTAGATTGCTTCTCTTTGCAAAGCTACTTTATCATTTTAATATAGGATACCTTTCCTCAGGACTTCAGCTGGTATTTGCGTGAGTCTTGCTAAAATCATCCTCTCCACATACTGTACTATAGTAGGTGTCTCAGAGAACAGGGTTAGCAGTGTTCTGTCTTTATAAAGAGCTTTAAATGTTCAAAATCCATGACTAAGCTAAACTAGTTAATTGTTATAACACCTTATGAAAAGATAGGTTAAAACATTTCTTGAAGGTCACAGAGGATGTCCGTAACAGAGCTAAAAAATGCAAGAATTCTTCATTGTCAGTTTCATAGAATTACAGGGCTGGAAGGGACCTCAGGAGGTCATCTAGTCCAGCCCCCTGCTTGAAGCAGGATCATGTTCCATGTATGAGCCAATTAATCTACACTGTCACACGAACTGTTCACAATTATACCATACTGGGTACAGTATTTGTGGTGGCTTGTATTGAATTAGTGTCACAATGTAATTTTTAGCTGTGGGGTGTACTTTGTAACCCAGAAGAAAAATAAGGGATGGAGGGCCATACGCGACGTCAGGGGCTCAGCAAATTTGTGACTCTTGCGACCATTGTCCCAGCCTTGGACAGAAATGATTGGGTCTCAGCTCAACCTACAAGACGCCTACTTTCACGTCACCATCTACCCAGTGCACAGGCTCTTCCTCTGTTTTACAGTTGAGTCTTACCATTATCAGTACCAGGTCCTTCCATTTTGTCTCTCCACCATGCTCACAGTGTTTTCCAAGTCTCTGGCAGTCATAGCGGCCCACCTGCCCCAACACAGGGTCATCATCTTCCTCTAACTTGACTATCATCTGATGAAGGGACCATCCACTGAGGCCCTTTGCATGGTGTGGGTCACCCCGGGTGTCTTGTTGAGCCTCAGCTTCCACATGAATGACGAGAAATCCACGCTTCAGCCTACATACTCCCTGGAGTTCCTTGGGGCTCACCTGCAAAGGCTGCAGGCCCTGCATGATCTCATCCTGATGGTCCCTCTGTCACCCACTGTTATGGTGCATGTTTGTCTCAAGCTCCTGGGACACATGGCCTTTATCACATATGTAGTTATGCTGGCTAGACTTCACATGTGCTGTCCTCAGTTGTGGTTGGCCCCATGCGATACTCTGGCCAGGGACCCACTGTCCAAAACCGTGGCCATTCTGCCATGCATTCTTGCCTCTCTCCAGTGGTGGATATATCTGGGCAATGTTCTCACTGGGGCGCTGTTCCACCAGCGGCATCCGCTTGTCACCCTCACTACGAATGCCTCCCTTATGGGCTAGGGGACCCATCTGGGCTCTCACATGGTTCCAGACAAATGGTCCTTCACCAAACAGGCATTCTGCATCAACATCCTGGAGCTCTGGGTGGTCAGGCATACTTTCAAGCACTTCCAGAGGCACCTGGTGAGCAGGTCAGTCACCATCCTTATGGACAGCACCACCTGCATGTACTATATCAATTGCCAGGGTGGGGTTTGGTCTGCATCCTTGAATGCAGAGGCTATAAAACTGTGGATCTGGTGCCTGCCACATACCTCCCTAGGGTGCTAAATGTCATGGTGAATGCTCTTAGTCATTCATTCAGCCACCACAAGGAGTTGGAAATCAGTATTAGCCCTCAATCACATGTTTTGATTTTGGAGCCAACCGTGCATAGACCTGTTTGCCACCTGAGTCGGCAGGAAGTGTCACGAATACTACTCCAGAGTGGGCCAGGGGAGATGCATCCTTGGAGATGCTTTCTCCATCAAGTGGGACACACTCCTTCTGTACACATTTCTTCCCCTTTCCTTGATTCACAGGCTTCTGGTTAAGGTCAGACACTGGAGAGGGCCTGCCTCATTTAGATAGCCCCGGCATGGCTGAGACAAACTTAGTATCCTGACCTGTATCAGATGTCAATCCCGGCTCCTCATTCCTTTTCTCCTTGCTGTGACCTTCTGGATTAGGTCTTTGGCTGCACTCTTCACCCCAATCTGCTCAAGCTGTGTCTCCATGTGTGGCTCCTTCATGCCTTCCTATTGCTTTTGGGGCAGGGGAACTTGGTGGAGCAAGTCTAATTGACGCCATGCTGAGCTGAGCTGTGGGGCGTAACGTACATGAGAACGGCCATACTGGGTCAGACCGAAGGTTGATCTAATCCAGTATCCTGTCTGCCTATGGTGGCCAATACCAGGTGCTCCAAAGGGTGTGAACCAAACAGGTAACGATCTCTCTCCTGCCATGCATCTCCAGCTTCTGACAAACAGAGGCTAGGAACACCACTCCTTACCCATCCTGGCTAACAGCCGTTAATGGACCTAATTTCCATGAATTTATCTAGCTCTTTTTTAAACCCTGTTATAGCCCTAGCCTTCACAGCCTCCTGTAATATGACTGGATTTCTGGGCGCAGCTAAGGAAATCAATCCAGGACAAGTATCTTTGCTTAAAACTGGGCCATTTACAGCCCCAGGCTGGGGCTTTCTTCTTGTTAAGGCAAATCAAACCATCCATAGAAGCACCTATGCCAGCCCCACTGGCCAGTCAGAAGCCACACAAACCCACACATTTCAGAGCTGCTTTACCAGCCCAGACCAACAAGCCCCTCCTCCAACGAAAGGTTCTTAAAACCAATTTCACCAACACCACACAGCCACAGTCCCTGGTCAATATATCCTTAGATCTTACCCAAAACAATATGCTTGCCAAATTCTTCTTGTGGAGGGAAAAATTCCTTTCTCCTTCCTATCAGGCACTGGAGAGTCCAGGTCACCTGAGTCAGGTAGGCTGCTGTGTCACCCTGCCATTGGATGCATTCCAAGAGAGAAGCCCTGCATTCCTGATGTGTATTGGCTGTCTGAGCCATTGTTGCCAGTCCCTTCCCTGGGTGGGGCAGAGATCCAACCCCACCTTGTGAATCTTAGCACTAACACATGTCTAATACAGCCACAGAGCTAAAATCTATCACTCTACCTACCAACATGATACAGACATATAAGTAACATACACAGATTCAGGGCATCCTCAACTTTCATTAGACACTTCACACAGCCCCCTGGCACAATATTTGGTGCCAATAGATAAAATGGACACACAGAATGGCTTCCATATCCCATATAAAAATCCAATCACATGGCACACCGCACGCAAAATTGATGCAGGAAGGGAAGCCAGTAACTTCTCTGAATGCATCACAGAGCCTTCCCACACTTTGAATCCAACATCAGAAGTACCAATGTTCAATTTGAATGGCTCATGAAAACCTTGGTTGTCTGACTCAAGTTTCGTCAATGCAGTTAGTCTCAGTATATCCTGCAACCAATTTAAAACAATGCTCAGTTAAAACAATAGTGAATGGGACCTGATTTGCAGCATAGTTCCCACAGAAGTCCCCGATTTGCTTCCTGTCCTTTGCAGACTGGTCTGAAGGCCTGCCCGTCTTGTCCCAGCCGTTTGTCTGAGTGGATCTTCATTGACTGGAACTCCTGGGTGCTGTCACTGTCCACTCCACCCGTGCTGTGTCCTCCACTACTGCCTTTCTCAAGAATGTATCCCTTATGGACATATGCAAGGTGGCAACGTGGTCTTCCAGCAACATGTTCGCACCGCTCTATGCTCTCTTGTCTTCCATTGCTTTCCCCAACCAAGTGGGACAGGCGGTGTTGTCTACTGTGGTAGTTACCGAGCTCCAAACCCACCTCCAAACTGTGACTACTGCTTTATGGTCACCCAGAGTGGAGCACCCATGGGGACACTACTCGAAGAAGAGGAAGTTACTCACCTTGTGCAGTAATGATGGTTCTATGACGTGTGTTCCTGTGAGTGCTCCACTGCCCTTCCTCCTTCCCCTGCTTTGGAGTGTCCTGCTCTATTTGTGGGGTAGAGAAGGAATGGAGGGGTCCTGTGCTGCACGTACACCAGAGAGCATGAGGAGGTGCTACTGCACATGTGTGGTTCGGGGCACCACGGTTATGGAAGAATCTCTGAGCGCCGGTGCAAGGACACACTGACACCCAGTTTGTGGAGCACCCACAGGGACACACATCTTGAAGTACCATTATTACTGCACAAAGTGAGTAACCTCTTCTCCAGCTCTGTTTCCTGCGCTAAGGGTGAACTTTGTCACTTTGGACAAATTACGCTCCATGATAACCAGTTAATGCTGAGCAGGCAGAAAGGCAAAATCTCTTATCATGACAAGAGACTAAATTTTAGTTAAAACTTAACAGAAGCTGTGTCGATGTGTTGAGTTTACACCTTGCAGTAATAATACATGCTTTGATCTGATCTGAGAGGGATTTTATAACTTTCAAATGGTTCTTTGGCAGAGAGCCAGCCACGTTGTCATTTTATATTAGCTTTCTTCATTCTTCCCCTGTAGCTAGTCTGCTTTTTTTAATATTGTTTTAAGGAGTAAGTATTCCATTCCTATGGATATTCTTTAAAGTTCTACATCTCTGTCCATTAGAGGGGTGTATAAAACAATCACAGCAGCAAATGTTCAGTAACTAATCAAAACCACTAAAGCTAACCACAACAATATTTCAACCCTGTTCCAATCATAAATCATTCTTTGCTGTGCTTATCTACTGGCTCATCAGGAAAGAGCTAATTAGATTATTTATTTTAAAGTAAACGTTGTCAGTTTTATTGGGGAGCTGGAAGCAATGGGAGTGAAGATGAGGCACATGCTTTGCTCCTCAGTCATGGCAGACCAGTATAAAATAATCTTTGTGTTGCTGTTTAAAACAGTTAACCCCTAAAGTTGCTAATATATTTAAAAAGGAAAATGTTGCTAGGAACTTGTGAGGCAAAGAATAAAGGAGTGCATAACCTGACATGTAGCATATCCATACCCATTGGTTAAGGGCTGTCCCAGTTACAGGATGAACCTCTCTCATCTGGCACCCTCGGGACCTGACCATGGCCAGATGAGAGAATTTGCCGGATCACAGGAGGTTAGTGTTTTGTAGCAGCATTACCAACACCTCCACTGCTTACTGGGCTCTTAAAGGACATTTAGGGGTAAATTACAGCTACATAACATAACAGCACAGAAAACTGAGAGCCAGAACTGGTGTCTGGAAACAAACTTTAGGGGACCACAGGAAACTTGGCCACAGCCATGATAAGCGGTCATCCAGCTAACTAAAATCATGCTGGATTACGGATGTTGCCAGACGAAAGAGTTCGGGATTAGAGAGGTTCAACTGGTAGTTACACTTACCTGCTGCCTTACTTTTCTTGGCAGTTTTGATTCGGAAGCCAAAAGTACAAGACTGGACTCCAGAATGTGAAGACTTGTATGTGAACTGTTAGTTAAGAGTGATCTTCGTGTGTTGGGAGAAGGTGCAGGGTATGGGGTGTGCTATCTTTTTCCTTTTTCATAGAATCATAGAACAATAGATCCGAAAGAGACCTAAGAAGCCATCAAGTCCAGCCCCCTGCCCAAGGCAGGACCAAACCCCATCAGATCAGCCCAGCCAAGGCTTTATCGAGCTGAGACTTTAAACACCACCCGGGGTGGAGACTCCACTACTTCCCTGGGTAGAGCATTCCAATGCTTCACCATCCTCCTAATGAAAAAGTTTTTCCTAATGTTCAGCCTGGACCTTCCCAACTGCAACTTGAGACCATTGTTCTGTGTTCCACCATCCGTAACCACTGGGAACAGCCTCTCTCCAGCCTCTTTGCAGCCTCCCTTCGGTAAGTTGAAGTCTGTTATCAAATCCTCCCTCAGTCTTCTCTTCTGCAGACTAAACAGACCCAATTCCCTCAACCTTTCTTCATAGGTCATATGCTCCAGTTCCCTAATTATTTTGGTTGCCCTCCGCTGGACCTTCTCCAGTGTGTCCACATCCTTCCTATAATTAGGGTCCAGAACTGGACACAGTACTCCAGATGCGGCCTCACCAAAGCCAAATAAAGAGGAATAATCACTTCTCTGGATCTACTGGCAAGGCTCTTCTTGATGCAACGTAATATGCCATTAGCCTTCTTGGCTACAGTGGCACACTGTTGACTCATGTCCAGTTTCTCGTCCACTACAACTCCCAGGTCCTTTTCTGCAGAACTACTACTGAGCCAGTTGGACCCCAGCCTGTAACAGTGCTTGGGATTCTTCTTGGGATTTCTTGCAGCCCAGTCTTCCAATTTGTCTAAGTCACTCTGGACCTTATCCCTACCCTCCAGCATATCTACCTCTTCACCCTAGCTTAGTGTCACCTGCAAACTTGCTCAGGGTGCAATCCAACCCCTCATCCAGGTCATTGATAAATATGTTGAACAGAACAGGACCCAGAACCAAACCTTGGGGCACTCCACTAGAAACCAACCGCCATCCCAACATCGAGCCGTTGATTGCTACCCGCTAGGCCCAACCTCCTAGCCAGCTTTCTATCCATCTTACTGTCGATTTATCCAATCCACATTCCTTTAACTTGCTGACAAGAATATTGTGGGAGACCATATCAAAAGCTTTGCTAAATTCAAGATAAATCACATCCATTGATTTTTTTTTTTCCCCTATCTACAGAGCCAGTTATCTCATCGTAGAAACTAATCAGATTGGTCAGGCATGACTTGCCCTTCATGAATCCATGCTGACTATTCCTGATCACTTTCCTCTCCTCCAAGTGTCTTCAAATGACTTCCTTGACGAGCCCCTCCATGATTTTTCCAGGGACTGATGTAAGACTGACCAGCCTATGGTTCTCTGGATCATCCTTCTTCCCTTTTTTAAAGATGGGCACTACATTTGCCTTTTTTCAATCGTCCGGGATCTCTCCTGATCTCCATGACTTTTCAAAGATAATGGCCAAGGGCTCATCAAGGACATATGCCAACTTCCTCAGAACCCTAAGATGAATTAAGTCTGGGCCCATGGATTTATGTACGTTTAGCTTTTTTAGATAGCTCCTAACCTGTTCTTTCTCCACCAGAGGCTGTCCGCTTTCATCCCACAGTGCATCACTTATTGCATTAGTCTGGGAGCTGTCCTTGTCTATGAAGACAGAGGCAAAAAAAGCACAAATTACTTCAGCTTTCCCTACTTCATCTGTCACTGTGCTACCTACCTCATCCAGTAAGGGCCCCACACTCTCTCTGATCACCTTCTTCTTGCTAACATGCCTGTAGAAGCTTTTCTTGTTATCCTTCACATTCCTTGCGAGTCACAATTCCAGTTGCGCTTTTGCCTTCCTGATAACTGCCCTGAATTCTCGAGCTATACATTTATATCCCTTCCTAGACATCTCTCCAAGTTTCCACTTCTTGTAAGCTCCCTTTTTGTGCCTAAGTTTTCCAAGGATTTCCCCAGTAAACCAGTCTGGTCTCCTGACATTTACTTCTCTTACTGTGCGTTAGCACGGTTTCGTTCTGCACCTTCAGTAGGACTTCCTTAAAATACTGCCAGTTTTTCTGGACTCCTTTTCCCCTCACGGTAGCATCCCAGGGGATTCTGCCCATCAGGTTCCTGAAGGAGTCAAAGTCTGCTTTTCTGAAGTCCAAGGTGTGTAATTTACTGCTCTTTCCTTCCTTTGGTCAGGATCCTGAAGTCTACCATATCATGATTACTGCTTCCCAGGTTGTCACCCACCTTTACCTTCCCTATTGGTTCCTCCCTGTTTGTAAGCAGCAGGTTGAGCTGTGCAAGACCTCTGGTCGGGTCCTTCAGCACTTATACCAAGAAGTGATCCCCAACATTCTCCAGAAACTTTCTGGACTGCTTGTGTACCGCCGTATTGGTCTCCCAACAGATGTCAGGGTAATTAAAGTCCCCCATGATAATGAGAACCTGCGATCTGGAAACTTCTCTCGGTTGTCCATAGTTGTCCAGAAAAAGCCTCATCTACCTCATCATCCTGATTTGGCGGCCTGTAGCAGACACCAACCACCCCATCTACAGTGTTGCCTACACCATAAAGCTTGACCCATAGATTCTCAATGGGCTTTTCTCCCTCTATGTACTGGAGTTCCAAGCAATCATAGTGCTCTTTTACATAAAGTGCAGCTCCTCCTCCTTTTCTCCTTTGCTTGTTCTTCCTGAACAGTTTATACCCTTTCATGACAGCGCTTCAGTCATGTGAGTCATCCCAGTCAAGTCATAGTTCTTGGACTGGGCCAGGGCTTTTAATTCTTCCCTGTTACCCAGGCTTCTGGCATTGGTATACAAACACCTTACATAACCAGTCGATCTCCCCGCCCTCTCTACTCAAACCAGGGGTCCACTTTTGTTGTACATTCCTCTTTACATTTCTTCCCAGCCTCCAAGTTCCTTTTTCCCCTCAGGGTTGTGGTCACTATCCCCCAGCAAACGTAGTTTAAAGCCCTCCTCACTAAGTTCGCAAGCCTACTTGCGAAAATGCTCCTTCCTCTCTTGCTTAGGTGGATCCCATCTCTTCCCAATAATCCTTGTGCCCGGAACAGTGTCCCATGATCGAAGAATCCAAAGCCCTCTCTCCGACACCACCTGCGTAACCATGCATTTACTTCCTCAATTCGACGATCCCTACCTAGCCCTTTCCCTTTGACAGGAAGGATGGACGAGAACACCACTGGCGCTCCAACTTCTTTGACCCTTCTTTCCAGCACCACATAATCCACAGTAACCCGCTCAAGGTCATTCTTGGCTGTATCATTAGTTCCCACATGCAGAAGTAGGAAGGGGTAATATTCTGAAGGCTTGAGCAGTTTTGTAAGGCTCTCAGTCGCATCCTGAAATGGAGCTCCCGGTAAACAGCATGCTGCACGAGATTCCAGGTCTGGTCAGCAGATGGACGGTTCAGTCCTTCTTAGGAGGGAGTCCCCAACCGCCACCACCTGTCTCTTTCTTATGGGGGTGGTGGTCATTGAACCCCCACCCCTAGGACTACACATCCCATGTCTTGCAGTAGAAGCAGTTCCCTTCCGATTTTTTTTTCCCTGTGATGTTCCTTCCAAAGCATTCACCACTGCAGAATCGGTGGAGAGAGGATGAAAGCGATTACTTATCTTTATATTGATGGGGGCCTCGTGTACCGGCCTTCTTTTTCTTCTAGAAGTTACGTGCTGCCAGTTCTCTTCTTCATCCCTTACTGCCCTCCCGAAGTCTTCTGCCTGCCATGCTTGCAAGATTAAACGCTCCCTTCTGTCAAGGAAATCTTCATCCTCCCTGATTTGAGCGTAGGGTCGACACTTGAGCCTCCAGTCCTCTAATTTTTACTTCTAAAATGTAGACCAGCTTGCACTTAGTACAGACGAAATCCCTTCTTTCCTCAGGGAGGAAGACAAACACGGCACATCCCGAGCAGGTAACAACAGCAGACCTGTCGCTATCCATGCCTGCCATCTTAGGAAAGGGATTTAAAAGAGAGGCAAGGGTCCCTGGCCCCTTCCATTCCCCTTCCAAACTCCCTCTCTAAAATCCCTGTTTGCAGTCCCCTGTTTGCAAGCTCACCTGTTCGCTTGGACACTGCTTTATAAAGCCCTGAACTGCTTCAAAGTCCCTCCCCTTACTGAGATTCAGCCAATCAGCAGAGGCTTCTAGATGTCAAGCTTATTCAGAAGCCAACAGTTTCCAGTTTTTGCACCTCCTTTGCAAATTTAGCACAATGCTGTACTGTTTTGCCAATGTACCTTTATCCTGGCTGGGAAACATCACCTGTAAGTATTTGTGGACATGGAGAAATAGACAAAAATGACAGTTGCAAAATAACTATCCCCTTTGGAAGTGATTTAACCCATGCTGTGAAAAGGAAATCAGGACAGAATAAGTGTGGTCGTATTAGGATTAAGTGAAGAATAGCACTTGTGATTTAAATTCACACCTGAGCAATTGCAGTGCTAGAATCAATACATCTGCACGCAGCTTACCTGGCCATCCTCGCTGAAGGAGGTCTGGAGAGTTTCTCCCATCAACCTCCCTTATGTCTTGTATCTCACAAGCATTACAGAGGTTGCCAGCGACCCCTAAGAATTCAATTTTGTGCATCTATACCAGACATGCAAAATGAAACCCTGGAAGATTGATCCTGAATGGGTCAATCTTCCAGGCTAGTGTAGACATAGCCTAAGACTGAGAAAATAGTGTGTTTTCCTCATCCTTTCAATCCTTGGTCTCTCTGAACCCATCAACAAGGAGAATTTTTACAGTCGGTGGTATGAGTGGTTCTTGGTTAGCTGGACACTTGCCAACTGTGGAACTGAATAGAAGCTATCAATGTGTTTCAGATAGGAGGCCAGTGACTAGCCATGTGAAGGGTAACACATTTAGGTCCTTCGTGTCCTGGATTTGATCCTGCTCTTTGTGGGGGTAGGTTCTGTATCCCATTACCTGAGACATCCAGTTCCCACCTTCCCCAACAGGTGCTCTTTTTATTGGGACTGTGGTTTGCCTGATCAATCAGTCGCACAGCTGTTCGTACACACAAATGAAGTTGTCCTACCCCTGCACTAGCCTTTGGAGCAGATGAAAATAACTATGCTTAAAGGGAATTTAAACTGCGTGGCTTGCAAATTTAATGTGCATTGTGAACAGACATTTGTTTCTTAACCTCCCTCTCTTTTATTGTCACATTAAGCAGAGAGTACAGAGATTGATAGTTTTGGGTAACAGAGGCAGTTTTACAGAATAATAGAAAAATGCATTTGCTTTCATGTAAACCGCACCAAAAGGTAAGCGTTTTTTTTGAGGCCCCGCTGCCTTGGCCCTGGGCCAGTTTTCAGAGGTCGTGCTGGGGTGTCACCTATGCTTTGATGTGGTTTCTAACGTGTGCCTCTTTGTTGGGCTCCCTACAGATGCATTTATGTGAAACAGAACATTAAAATTCAACGTGCCTCTGATGTGGGTCATTTTTCTTTTATGTGCAATGTCAAACATATTGCACAGCTTTCTTCCTGCCAGAGCCCGGAAAGGTATATGTGCATGCGTGTGTGTATAAGGTTGGAGGCAGCAGGGCAATTCCTTGGTAGTTCAGCTCACACTTCTCTGTAGCAGCTTCCTCTAGGCCTCTCCCTGGTGTTTGCTCACACAAGGTGAAACTGAAACTTTGGTGACATCACCCAAGTTTGGAGACGTTAAAGAAAATTCAACATTTCTCACTTACAGGTCACTTCTATTCAGTCTGTGTCTTGCCAAGATTTAAAAACAAAAAAAAACAAAAAAACCCCCCAAAAAAACAAAAAACAACCCTACACAGACGAAAAGCAAATTTTTTATATGTATGTGTGTATATGGCATGTACCATGTGCAGCTTGAGTGTAACATCTTGATTTTGAATCTAAGAAAATCTGTTTCTTTTAGGATCTGAACATTCTGAACTAATTCACAACTTTATTTCAGCATTTCTGTAAGAATGCCTTCAACATAGCTGAAATACAAGGTAACAGCATCTTGTCAGTGTTTAAGGAAGACCGAGTACTGTATCAGTAGAGGAATGTTATCAACGCTTCTTTCAAAGTTAACGTTTCAAAGTTATCAACTATGGCTATATTGCTTTCATGAGGTGTAATGTATGTGGTGGTTTTTGTTTTCCTGGTGTAAGTAAAGGAGGTAAAAGTTAGTCCCTTAGGAAATGTAGCACTGACTGGCTTCTTATTTTTATTATCGGAAACTTGTTTGTAACTCATAAAAGCATACATGGTGAGATGCTTAGTGTCACGGTGGGAATCGCTCTAAGTGGCTTTCGTGGCTCTGTTGAATATAAAGAGACACTCTTTAATAAAGATGGGCCCGAACTAACACCACACTACGAACCTCAGACCTACATTTGGATCTGAATTCGTTGCTGAAATTCCCTTTTCTCTAGTAGGCTAAATCCAAGCAAGTTGAATTTCAGGAAACCTTTGATCGGGTCTGTAGTTAAGGCTCCCCTGATTGGGAATAGTCAGGTCTGGAGGGTTTGGCTCTTCCTATTAAAGATACATTTGGCTGTGGGATTTCGGTTTAGACCAGTCTAGTGTTCACTAATTAACAAATATACTTTGTTTATTAGCAAAAATAATCAATACTTGCATTCAATCCAAATAAAAACAAATTCACCTGTAAGAGCTGCATTGTGGCAGGGAGCACCACATGGTCTCTCTTCTGAGAGTTTTTGAATACTATAGCCTTTTTTGCCATGAATTCTGTGTTTCAGTGTAATACTTTAAAAATTATTAAATACTTGTAAAAAATCGAGGGTGAAAGTGCAGGCTCATTTACCTCCAGCACACTCGCTCCATTGAGTTTTTTTTTTCTCTTCCATGACCATTGCCACTAATTTAAAAAAAAAACTGTATAGGAAATAAACCACCCATTTTAGGATCTTTTAAGACTGGTGTGCCATAGTAACCTTGTACTGGGAGAACATTTTGCTTTTACTCTTTTATTTTAAGGACCCAGGATGGGGGAGAAAAAAATTCCATAATCCTGGGAGAGGTTCATGGGAACATTCGCTTGAATTTGTTAGCATATGCATTCCTTTTCAATTTGGAACTTCATTAACTTCAGCTGAGTTATTGGCTTGAGTGGGCATCTTTGAGAGAAGAAAGTAGTCCCGCGTCTTTCTGGCTTGGCTGCTGGAAAAAGCAAAAGCAAATTCCCTTTTCCTTCCCTAATCCTTCATATATGATGTTGCAATAGGTTTCTGTGGAGTGGGGCTTCTGGAGTTAGACTGATGCAGAATTTGCTGTTCTGTTTCCCAGTTGTTCCATTATGTTTGAAGTGTCACAATTACTAGGAAGATTTTTGTGCAATGTTCATCAACAGACTTTTGCTTGGGATACTCTTGCAAAAAACTCTCACTGAGTCTCATTCTTAGGTCTCCTTAGGATAGGCTCTTTGCAGGTTATTGCTCGTCTCTTTTCTCTTATCGTTGAATTTTAACCTAATTACTTTTTTCTGGTGCTTACCAACCACTAGAGGTCAAGATAGTGGTACTGTACAGTACAATGAGTAGCTCCCAGGCATTTAGCATTTAACTCCATCATTCTGCTTTCTGATGTGATGACATTCAGTGCCAACAGTGATTTTTTAAAAAAAAAATCCTTTTATTTGTGTGGTTGTATTTCCCTGTTCTGAAGAATGAGTAGTTTGTGGTACGTATATATACATCGTAAAAGTATGGCAGTCTTGTGACACAAAGCAGATCTTGGTGTATTTTGAGCATCAAATATGAAGGGGCATAACATGGGAATATATGGTCTTTAAAGCTTCTCATCTTTGCAATATGGCTAAATAAACCTATTTTTATTTGTGGCAAATTTCTGTAAATAGAACCACGTGTTAAAAAGGAGCTGATGTTAGCGATGCTATCAAAATAAAAATTTTTACTTTAAAAATACATTGCTTACCTGTGATATTGACTCTGTAGAGGTTCAAAAGCAAAGAGAAAAAAAAAATCTCCCTAATTTACCTTTTGCTGTTTAGATAATTTGCTACCTGATTTCACCTTAGTTTGGCCCATGGAAATAGATGAAATTAATCTTTTGCTTGCTAATCATTGTAGCTTTCCTGTTTCTCACAATATCACAGTGTCTGGTGTTGCAAACAGTGTAAGAGAAAGTTTACACCCAAGCACCCGTTTCCAAAATGCATTCATTAAGGCATATGCTTTCAGATTTGGATCTGGAACCTTCCTGTTCTTTCTCTCCCCCTGCCTTCCCCAGCCCTGTTTCAGACACACAAAATAATGTAAATGTCCCCTTTCCCTTCTGGTGGTTCTTGCATCACCATAGACTGTGTGTCAGCTTTGCTGTCACTAGCAACAGAAACCTTGGTTCTGTAGTCCTTTCTGTGTCTCCAAAGTTTCAGTGTATAGAGTTACTCAGAATAAATAAGAATGCTCTATTTATCTCCTACCCATTCATGATAAGTTACCAGTGGGATTTTTATTGGTGCAGAGAAGCACTTAAATACTTGGATATGAGCTGGAATTAAGGCTTCCCCAAGGAGTGCAGATATGAAATGAACCTGTTTTTGAAAGGGAGAAAGCCAGTACTTAAAAAAAATAAATAAATAAAATATCAGAAAACAAAGATGTTTTTGAAAAGACATTCTGGAGAGACCAATATATTTTGACATGTTTTTTCCCATTTAGGCCATGCTTGATATACTTCTACTTGTAATCAGATATCAGTCCACCTCTTGGGCATCTATTATAGAGCAGGCTTTTTTGTGGCAGATTAAACAGGCCTTTGGACGTAGGACAATGCAACACGTATGCATAATCCCAGTTTTGTACTTTGAATTTTAGCCCTTTTCCAGGATACTTTTGCATTTAGGGCTAAGCAATTTACCTGTCTGTCTCAGACTGCATCTACCCTATGAGACAAATTCAAATTTAAGGCAGTTAGTGCTATATTGCCATGTGACTGTCTTCACTTAAAATACCATTAGCTCGATTTTGGGAGCACTAATATTGAGATTACAATATTGCCATCACCTGACGGGTGTATCGTCAAACTCGAATTCAAAAGATCAATTAAACGCCAGTGTGGAAGTGCCACATCTTAAAATTGAATGTATTGCCCTCCAGAGGGGTGTCATATGTAACCCAAAATGCCCCTCAGTGATCCACTCTGGCCGCTGCTCTTCAGATCTGCTGGAATTAACTAACAGGAAGACTGTGAGTTTGAAAGCCTGTGCCTGTGGGCTCATGTTTGTCTGAGAGTCTGAGAAATGTCTGTCTGTCTTTGCAATTAGCTCATGAGCACATCTACCCATTACAGATGTCCCCTGCAGGGAGTTCATGGTTCTCTCTCTACACTTGTTATTTTCTGTGCTGCCCGGCTCCAGCCATTGCCCCATCCCAGCACATGGCAGCAAGGCTGTTGTGGGGGTCATGCTTGCATAAGATGCCAAGAAAGTTCTTCTTAGCCATTTACATTTATGTGCGAACCCCCTTCTTTCCCCACAGGCACCATGCAGTCTGGGTCTCTCCTGTGTTCAGCCACATCACGTGGGTAGCCCCCGACCCAATAAAACCATAACTAAACAGCACCTGCCATTCAGTGCTGATCATGATGCCAGGCATGTTTAGGGCTCCAAGGGCAGGAAGGAATTTCTGGGGCTTGCAGCCACAAGGAGGAGGTCTCCCTGGGCAACTAAAGATATTCAGGGGGAATGTGTCAACTGACCCCCCCACTGAACCCCCGTGCACCTACCATGGGACCACTGGGGCTTGCAGGTCCTGGAGGGAAGTATCCCACGGCAGCTAAGATAGTCGGGGGCTTGCAGTTGCCAGGGGGAAGTCTCCCTTGGTGGCTAAGATAGTCAGGGGGACCTCTTCAACTGGCTACCCACTTAATGCCCCCCCACGCCCCTACCATGGGATGACTGGGGTTTGCAGCTGGGTCAGTAAGATAATCGTGGGGTTGCTATTGCTGGACGGGGGGGAAGTCTCCCCCAGTGACTAAGATAGTCGGGGGTGGGGGGAATGACTTCAGCTACTTCAACACTCCAAGTGGCTCTGCAGCCACAGACCACATCACCCCCTCACCCCACCCCCCACCAAAAATACTTTCGGGAGCGTGCTGTCCATTGCAGATACCTGCTGCCATAAAGTCTTTTTGCTAACATCTCCTATCTGTCTTCATGCTTTGACCCCCTCAGAAACATGGGAGGGAGGGGGCCAAGTTGAGATTCCTGTTTCTGTTATAAGTTCAGTGTATGACATTTTACTGCCGTCGCCTGTGTTGGCGATGTCCGTGTAGTGAAGGGGAAAGTCCATTTTTTTCCCTTAGACTTCTCTATCCTCTTTCTTCTAACTTTGAGAATACAGTCTGGGTCCCTGTATTATTTTCACAGCCATTGCACAGAAGCCTTCGAGTGCACCGGAAAGTCAAAGACTCTCCCCTTGGCAACTTCTTTCAAAAACTTTCCTATCTTCTCTTTCTCCAAGCTTGTCAGGGATATTTCACTGTCATCACCCATGTTCGCAATGTCTATGTAATGAAGAAGGAAGTCAGTAATCTTTCTTCCTAGACTTTTCTAACCTCTTTCTTCTAACTTTGAGAATACAGTCCGGGTCCCTGTATTATTTTCAGCAATCAGATGCGATCATGGGAGAGGAGACACTCAGTGGCTAGCCAGCTGAGAACACAGCTCTTGCACAGAAGCCTTATGGTGCACCGGAAAGCTGAAGACTCTCCTCTCTTTTTTTGAAAAACTTCCCTATCTTCTTTTTGTTAAAGCTTTTCAAGGTTCCTGTATTATTGTCAGGGATCAGATGCAATCGCAGGAGGGGGGACATTGAGAATTCAGCAACAGAAGGAAAACATTTCTGCAGACTTTTTTGCCATCTTTGTGGATGCCCTACTTTTCCTTCCTTCCACTGGGAAAAATGGATGTTTGCTTACCGGGGTAGGGGAATGAAGAAAATGCAATGAGGGAAGATGATCTCAAAGACCAGCGAGCGTATCCAGAATGCGACAGGGATGAGGGAACTCTGGGATAAGTTCCCACAGTGCACTACTACAGCAGTTGATGTTTGCCAGTTGAGTATGGCAGCAATAAGTCAACTTAGTGAGGAGCATGTGGGGAGGTAAAGATGGTCAAATTTGAACTTATAAATTCCAGAATTACAAAATCAATATTAATAAATTTGAATTTATCTCATAGTGTAGAGGCAGCCTCAGAGATTATGCTCACCAATAACAAGAAAATCCGTTCCAAGTTTCATATTAGCAATTTGTGCTTTTCTGCATAACGTCCTTCCCAAGAAACAAACGGTTGTAGCAACTTTCCTCAGAAGGGATCTCCACCAGATCATCCATTCCAGTCCTGAATCCTGGTTATTATCTCACTGAGAGAATTTCAGTTGAGTACCTTTACAGATCATGTAAGTTAAGAGAGCACAATTACATTCTCCTCCGGTACCACAAAAATGCTTTCAGGAATCTCTGGGGTCCAGATGTGGAGGGCTTTATGTTGACATGGGTTGAATAGAGGAACATATCCAATAGTTAAGTCAGTCCTTTTAATTTATCCTGTGACAATCACCACATGGCCTGTGGTCTAATATCTCTACATCGGTATTATAAATAGAACAGTATGTCAGCATGATGGGTTTGGAATTGTGATTTGTGAAGGGTCATGATATTGTTTGCATTATTGCATAATCCCATGAAAGTTTTTGAAATAAGTCTTCTGCTTATTTGGAATACGTAAATTAGAAAATGTAAAACAATGATCAGATCCATCTAGTGTTCACGTTTTTGTTTTGTTTTGTGTTTTTTGTCTCCTATTTGTAGCATTTCTGAAGGATTATATCTTTTGAGCAAAACGAATACATCTTGGAAAGTCACCCGTAACTTCAAAATCTGTTTTGTTTTTTTTTTCCCCTAGGCCCAGCAGCAAAGAAACCTGGATAATATTGTATCTCAGCATCCCAGGATAGGTGGTGGAAAGAAATATAAGAAAGATATCGGTGCAAGTTCAGATCTGGAGGTGAAGAACACTAGCCCCATGTCGGAACAAGATTCAGGGATCCTGGATGTTGAAGATGAGGATGATGATGAAGAGGTACTTTGCATAATATCAAAACCAGGAAATCGGATGGCACAGAGGATTGTTAATGTGACATTTCACCCAGTTTGTTAGCTCATATTTGTCCCACGTTGGTTCTGATCATGGGAATAATGATTAGTGGAATGTATGGAATAATAGAATATTAGAGCTGGAAGGGACCTCAGGAGGTCATAGAGTCCAGCCCCTTGCCTAAAGCAGGGTCAACTGTAACTAAATCATCCCAGCCAGGAATTTGTCAAGCTGGGACTTAAAAACCTCTAGGGATGGAGATTCCACCACCTCTCTGGGCAACACATTCCAGTGCTTCACCACCCTCCTGGTGAAATAGCTTTTCCTACTGTCCAGCCTAGACCTCCCCCACTGCAACCTGTGACTGTTGCTCCTTGTTCTCCCATTACTCACTACTAAGAACAACCTCTCTCTATTCTCTTTAGAACCCCCTCCCCCGCTTCAGGAAATTGAAAGCTGCTATCAAATCGCACCTCACTCTTCTCTTCTGAAAACTAAATAAGCCCAGATCACTCTGCCTCTCCTCATAGGTTGTGTGCTCCAGCCCCCCAATCAGTTTTTTTGTCCTCCACTGGACCCACACCAATGCATCCACATCTCTTCTATCCTGGGGGGCCCAGAACTGGACGCAGTACTCCAGTAGTGGCCTCACCGGTGCCTAGTAGAGGGAAATAATAACTTCTCTAGGGCTGTGTCTACACTACCACCTTCCTTTGAGGGAAGGATGGTAATTAGCATGTTGGGAGTTTACTAATGAAGTGCTACTATGCATAGACAGCACTTCATTAAGCCAATTACCCCCCACAGCAACTCCGAAGTTTTAAACTTCGAAGTACCAGCGTGCATCTAGCTGCGGCGCACTCACCAGTACTTGGAAGTGCTGGGGCAACTTCAGAGTCACCTTACTCCTCAAAATTTTGCTTAATGAAGTGCTTCTCAAAATTTTTTTTCCAGGAACTGAGGTAAAGCTGAGTGATCTATAGTTCTCTGGAGTGCCTTTCTTTCCTTTTTTAAAGATGGGCACTACATTTGCCTTTTTCCAGTCATCAGGGGCCTCTTCCAATCTCCATAAGTTTTCAAAGATAATGGCCAAAGTCTCTGCAGTGACATTTGTCAATTCCGTCAGTACTCTTGGATGCATTAGGTCCAGACCCATGGATCTGTGTATGTCTAGCTTTACTTAATAGTCCTTAACCTGTTCTTTCCCCACTGAGGGCTGCCTAGCTCTGTCCCATACTGCATTGCCTAGTGCCATAGTCGAGGAGCTGACCTTGTCTGTGAAGACAGAGGCAAAAAAAGTGTTGAGTACTTCAGCTTTTCCCATATCATCCATCACCAGGTTACCTCCCTCCTCCAGTAATGGCCCCACACCTTCCTTGATCCACCCTCGTATTAACATGTCTCTAAACACCCTTCTTTTTACCTTCACATCCCTTGCTAGCTGCAGTTCCAGTTTTGCTTTTGCCTTCCTCATTACTACTCTGCATTCTCCAGCAATATATTTATACTCCTCCTTAGTCATGTGTTGGTTCACAGTATGGCCTCATAGTGAACTGTGGACCACATCCCAGTTTTGGCAATCTCAGTGGAGAGGACAAACATTAAATAAGATCATAGTGAACTACGTTTTTCTGTACTAGAGATGGTTCTTCCAGGCCTTCCGCTTATTAGGAGTAATAATCTAATGTCTTTCATGGGCCCTTAATTTGAAAGAAGGAAAAGAGTCCATTAAGCAGATATTTTGGCTGCGTTTGTGGAATTGTGCTCTGATGTATATATTGGCTGACAGAGAGCACACATTTCCTGTGTCAGAGGCTTCAATAACCGATTATAAAGATCCTGTCTCATTAAAAACTTGAGCCATATTGAAAATTCTGCTATGTGTTGGAATCTTACTGCTTTTTTTTCTACCTACTAGGGGTCACATTCTCTGCTGGCATAGCTCCACTGAAGTTTAATAACTATTGCCAGTAGAGAACGTAAAATATATTTGTGCATAATATACAATCTCTCTGACCCTTGCTCTTGAAACACACAATTTCTTTACCTGCTGTTGCTTCCCCTCTCCAGAGTCCCCACCTCCTTTCTCTCAAACTTAGTTCCTTCTCCCCATAATCATCTTTATCTATCCTATCCCTCTTTGGAACATTCAATTTGCATATTCCTATTTAGTAATTGAAAATAAGAAATAAAAGCAAACTCAATTCCTTAAGATTTGAGCTTCCAGGGTGATTACAGATAATTTAGTGGAGAAGTGTGCATAACACGATAAGCGATAAAATTAAAATTTTTATTTACTATTAAATACATAGATAAGCAAGCAGGCATTGCAAACTAACCCTACACTGGCATTCACATTCCAAGGTGAAATGGTGCATTTAGGGGTGATCTATCCCTAAGTGAGGAGAATGGGTATTATCCTTTCTCTGAGGGACCTTAATGGTGGATGGGCGTGTCTAATCTAAAATTAGCCTGCTACCTTTTTTTATAATGCCCTTTAATTAATGAACAGTGCACCTGTATTTTACTATGTGTATATTTCTACTATCAAAATTGAATACTTTTTCTCAGTTAACATTAAACACAATCTTAATTAGCATCCGCATGACTACCATACCAATATCTATCAATATGGATAGCATTTTCCAAAACAGTAACACACTAACTTCAGAAACTTGTATAAATCAGAAAGGACCAAAATATGTTTACTTATATTTCTACTGGTCTCACTGGCTTGACCATCTGAAGCTTGCTTTTTGGAACTTTTTGGGCCTACTCACTTTTCTGTATAAATATAAGAAAACATATCTACAGGCAGCCCCTTCTATCTACTCTCCTGAAACTCTTTAAATGCCAGCAACCATGTGGAAGAACAGAGCCTCAGCCCCTTCAAAGTACTGAGAAGGTGGGGTATGACACTGGTCTTCAAATCTCCTACAAGGCTCCTTATTTTTTATTTTTGTGTGTGTATGAGTGTGTGTGTTGCACCAATACTTGATCCCACAGCAAATTAGCAATTGGTCAGAAGTTAAATATAGGGAGAAGGAATAGGCAAGGTATATTTTTAAGAAAGAAATACAAACCTGTGAATGTACATTAATGGAAATGTACATTCAGCATGCACACATCTCACTTACATGCTAGAGGGGTTGGGGGGGAATACAGAGTGGTGGTGAGACCCCACAGAGCCAGCTGCAGGGTCCCCAGCTGAGGGGTGGGGAGACCTGCAGCCCTGGGGCTGGAAATTGGCTGGAGTCTTCTCCCTCCCTTCCCCCAGCCGCGTGGCTGTCTGACAGGGAGAAGCCTCTTTAGGCTGGTTCCTGGTTTGGTGCTTGTGGGACCTGGGACTCTGCTCAGCCATGAGCTGGTCAGTTTCCCGGGTCCCGTAAGCCACGGGGAGACTGGAACCAGGCTGCTGCTTGGTATCCAGCTCCTTGCTGCTTAGGGGACCCAGGAAACTGACCTACTCGTGGTGCAAAAATTCGAGTTACTCTGGGGTTGCAGGAACCCAACTCCTGCATAACTCAATGGTTTACTGTACTCATAATAGTTGATTTCCCCAAATCTCTGTGTTCTTGCAGAGTTGTCCGCATTCCATGCTGCCAGGGAATATCCAGTTTGCTGCAGAATAAAATGAACATAAGAATGGCCATACTGGGTCAGACCAAAGGTCCATCCAGCCCAGTATCCTGTCTGCCGACAGCGGCCAATACCAGGTGCCCCAGAGAAGAACAGAAGACAATGATCAAGTGATTTATCTCCTGCCATCCATCTCCTGCCCTTTTACTGAAGGCTAGAGCACCATGCTTTACCCCTGGCTAATAGCCATTTATGGACCTAACCTGCAAAAATTTATCAAGCTCTTTTTTAAACCCTAATAGAGTCCTGGCCTTCACAGCCTCCTCCGGCAAGGAGTTCCACAGGTTGACTGTGCTCTGTGTGAAGAAAAATTTCCTTTTATTAGTTTTGAACCTACTACCCATCAATTTCATTTGGTGTCCCCTAGTTCTTGTATTATGGGAAAAGGTAAATAATTTTTCTATATTCACTTTCCCCACACCATTCATGATTTTATATACCTCTATCATATCGCCCCTCAATCGCCTCTTTTCCAAACTGAAAAGTCCCAGTCTCTCTAGCCTCTCCCCATATGGGACGCGTTCCAAACCCCTAATCATCTTAGTTGCCCTTTTCTAATGCCAATATATCTTTTTTTGAGGTGAGGAGACCACATCTGCACGCAGTACTCGAGATGTGAGCGTACCATAGTTTTATATAGGGGAAGTATGAATGCCAGTGTCCTGTAGAAAGTGGTTGTTGCTACTGAAAAATTTGGGAATAATAAACTACAATGGGCACCAGACCTGAGAAGCCTATAAAAATCTGCAAGTTGTGAATACCGAGGAGGAGGAGGAATTATTTAGGAAAGCAAAGTTGGTGTATGTCAGGCAAAAGGGATGAAATGAAGGAAAAAGAAAGTATTGTTTGAACTTAAGAGAAACTTCTTGACAGTTCTATTTACTATAAAGTTGAATAGTCTCTCCGAGGAAGTGGTGGCAGCTCCATTTCTTGGCACAATAAATATTAGACTGGCAGAACACTAGTAAACCTACAGGAGGGAACCATTTTGCATTGGCTGAATGATGGATGACTAAAGAGATCTTTCATTTCTGGATTCTCAGTAAATAAGATTTCACTCCTAGTTTAATGATACCTTTTGGAAGGTGGTTGGTTTAAATTGGCAACAGGACTAATGCCTTTGCAGAAACAAGTTTCAGAAGGAAAATGAGCAGTTGCTGTCCTTGGTGATGAAATCAGTAGTGGAAGAGAAGCGTGCCCAGAAGGAGCATTAATGAGGATGACAGGAGCTAGGCACCTTGTCAGAAGCAAGTGGAGAAGTAAAGTTTATTCATTCTGCTCATAGTCATAAAGCCTGGATCTAAAATGCAGCTCCTGTTTGTTGTTTCCTCCCTAACTCATTGGAGAGAGCAGTTCCTTAGGAGTAGACAGAGGAAGTATTTTTAATGATCTTAATCAGATTTCTTCCACTTGAAGGAAAAAAGCTGCTTGGAAAGGAAACAATAGTTTATTAGTGCAAATAACACTGTGTTCATCTGTAAGCGAGCACAGTGAAGGGCAACTATTAAATGTTGCAGGGAACCGTACATGAGTAAAATATTAACACCATGTTTTTCAGTGGGGTCTGAATATGGGATCTTCATCCTGCTTGCAGCTTTGGAGACAGTCACACATGTTAGTTATTGAAAGCTTGCCTGCCTTCTACTCTTGAAGAGCCCCCTACTTTTTCTTGTCTCTATATCACAGGCAGTCAGAGCATGGGGTATCCAATATTCAGGATTGGATTTACCAAATTCAGGTCAAATTAGTTGGTTGGTTTTAGGGCTGAAGGCCCTCAGAGTGAGTAAACAATTTTGGATTGTAACATTTGAAGCCACCATTTCCCGATGAATCGTGGTGTGCACGCCTCACCTTGCGGCTTTTAATAGAAGGAACTGTGGCAGGCTGGCAACCAAGGAAATAGGGTTAAAAGAAAATGTTCTCTTGTCACACTTCTTGCTTCAGCCTGTGGAGTGCATAGCAGAGCTCAGCATCTCCTGCAACACATCACTGTTTCCCCAGAGGGACTGTTTTAGGCTTATCTCTCCCAGGGAAAAGCAGAGCACTTCCGGCAAAGAAGCTGGGAGAGGTGTCAGGCAACACTTTCGCACTCAGGGGATGGTAGGGTAAGGTTAGATAGACTAAAGGCCCTGAAACCTTTTACAGCAATCGCCGTGGTTCACCACAAAAGCCAATCCAGGACCTGCTCCAACTATCTTTGAGAAGAAGTTGAGCCGTCAGACACTGATTCAACTTGGAGAAGCACAGAGAGATACTTCAGGACTCACCCCCAGCTATTGATCTGTCTTCACAGTGAAGCGGAGATGTTTTTGCCCATGAACTTTTCCTTGGTGGGGCTCTCCCTGTACTGGTAAACAGGCCTAGTGGCCAGGACATTTTGTCGTGGAGATTTATTCCTCAGAAATGTTCCATGCAGCTGTCTCCTAGTGCAGTGCCTCAGTGAACTTCTTAGTCTGGCCTAGATTGAATGTTCTTCACTCGTTTTGTTCAGGGTGTACCTTTTCTGCTTCCCAGGATCATTCGGACTCCTCACCCACATGGGGTCTTCGGTCTAAGCAGAGCCCCCTTGGCAAAGAGGGAAGGTGGTGCACAGGAGCCTACCTTGAGCAATCAGATGCCTCCTAGTGGACGTTGGTGTTCCTGTTACCTACCTTAAGAAAACACAGTAGAGCTCTGTTAATCTCTTTCAAGGGAGCAAAGACCTCACACACCCTCTCCAAGAGGGTTCACAGTGACCTCGCTTTTCCCAGATTGAAGTTGTTTCCTGTCCTCACTGGGAAGGAGAGGAGCTATTCAGAGCACCTGCTGGCTGGAAAGGGAGGAGGGATGCAATCGCAGCATGCCAATGAATTAGGGAAGACCGGCTGAGCAGATGCAGGTTAGACCAAGGATTATGGAGTCTTTATGCTAGAGTTTTAGAGCTTGGTCATGGAAATCTGTCCATGAATGACTTTACATCCAAGGACGACAGCAAGGTGGCAAAAACTGAACTCCAGATTTGGACCAGTGCCCATTACCTGACTGTCAGAGATGATCCAGCAAAAGGGAATCCAGATGCTGCACTGGTTGGTCCAAAGGGTTATTCTGCTTCTACTTAGCATGCTTGGCTATGGGAATGCTCCAAATTAATCTGTGGGCTCTGTTTAGCATTCTTGGAGCAGGCAATCGGAAAAAAGAGATTAATCTGGAGAGCTGGACATTAATAGTACCTCCTGGAGGACTTGCAATCATCTGACTTTGATCCAGTGTCTCTTGGTGTTTTTTGTCTCGATCAATATTTAAACACACCAAAAATGTTAATATTTTGTGGGAGATGTCTCTTCAAGTCAATCAGAGTGGTCTTGCTTGTTATCAGAACTTCATTGGGAAGAACGTCTGAGTTTGAAGGACTATCCAGTGAGCTCTAGTATTGCACGGTTCATACAGATCAGATGGTGCTTGGAATAGGTCCTGACTTTATTGCTAGGTTAAAATATGGCTTGGTCTAGATGCGTTCATAGGGCAGCAAAAGTAGACCTAGACTACAAAAGGAAATGGAGCAATCTGCAGCCTGAGTCATTGTGTACTACCCACAACATGGGGTAAAAAGCCTCAAAGGATCGATATCCACTGGGATTAGATGACAGATGTTGCAGATGTAGGAGTGGTATACCTCTATTAGCAATTGAAGCTTTGTCTTTAAGACTAGTAAACTTCATTCTGGGGCGAGGGAACCTATCCACTGTATGCAGAAAGATGTCGGATGGCAGCTTAAGTATTTGCTGAATATTGTGCACTGCACCGCTATAGTGCCTAAATAGAAGGTGTAAATAAAGAAGAAATCAAATGAATAGGCTCCCTCTTGAAAGATCTCATAAAGCAGTTCCCATCAATGTCAGAGTAAAAGGTTAGTGGCTCTCTTCTTGTTGACATGCAGAAAAGGTATTCATACTTACATGAAAACTTTCTATCTACACTTAGCAATATCCACAGATAAAGCCCATTCTGGCCGAGCGTGGGACAAAAAACAAAAAGCAAAGCATTCCTTAGGTGCCACCTATGTCAACGTATTCCAGTTTCAGAGCTAAGAATTTGTTACAAAAATTAAGCTGTCTAGAATCTTGAATCGCAGAAGCTACCCCCCCAGTCGTGAGATGCTTCAAACAGAGGTGTTTGGGCTGTGGGCAGGGACTGATGGCTTTGCCTGCCCCTCCCATGCACAAGTGGGCCAAAGACCTAGTGTTAAGATTTGTGCTCTTCACTGTTTGAAGAAAGGAAAATTTCAGGCTAAACATGGATCCACTTTGTTTTTGTGAATATAGAGAAAGGGGATGAGTGAGTTGTTGATAGCATAGTGGAATGGTTCCATTTTATTTTTGAGGGGGCTTTAGGTTCCTTTCTTTGCAAGCTCACAAACAATCTCTGCTGCTTTTCAACCCCCAGAAACACAAGATTACTAGGAGAGTAAAGCAAGTGCTTATAAAGAGAGATTCCAAACCTCAACTATCAGATGTGTATCGGTTGTGGTATTGTTAGTTACTTCAGAGTCTAAAACACTCTTCATCTTTGCATTCAGGCATGATTTTCAGTGATAGTTCATTTCTTTTTCCTACCAGTATGTGGCATTCCATCACAAAGTATACGTGCTGAGCTTTGCTTGTGTATTTAACTAAGTATTGTCAGAGTGGCAAGTTTGTAAGCAGTATGAGGTAGTACAGACATCAGTCTCTGGGGTGTCTCTTGCTAATCTGCCCTAATTCCGGTAGGGTTCATGAGCAAAACTGTAATGGCCCACGTCTTTTTTTTGACAAGTGGTAGAGAAAGTTATGCAATAAACTATCTGGGGAACCTAATGACTGCTAGGAAAGCAATAAGTGTATTGTTCCAGTGCAGCAGAAAACAATGAAGAGCGTTGGTCAGTGTTTTAAATTTGCTATAGTCATTTGTTTCAAATATTTTGTACGTGCAAAAGCAGACAGTGGACCGAGTCTGAAAGGAGTTCAAAAGGCTGGGTGTGTTATTTCATCATTTTTAGAGTTGGAGCTGTGTGTTGAGGGAACAGTCTGTTCTTTTCCTCATATTAAGTCAATCCTAGGTTAACATCCTGCACAAGAAAAGGGAGGTTTTGAACACTTCCACAACGATGTGTGTGATCTTCTTAAAACAGATATTCTGTAGAATTTGTGCATGATTGTCTGAAAATGCTTTGCAAAAACAGTTTAAATCTTAACATAATGTCATGATCAGGAATCTGAAGTTGTTCTAGAGCAGTAGCTCGTCTGTTGTGTATATCTGGGCTTTAATATTTTAAAGCAAATACAGAGCTTTCAAATAATTTGTGGACTGCTTTTTAAGAGAGAGCTTCTCTTGTGGATCAGCTCCACTCCTCCTTCCTCTGATCCCATATCCCTTCATTATCAAAACATTTCATCTGTGGACCACTGGCCTTCGCTGCAAGGACCACTAAGAGTCATCGCTAAAAATCTGAGAAGAACAGTTGCTTGCTCTTGCATTTAAATACATGGGAAATCTTTGACTGGTTTGGTAGTGATTGTATATTGTGAACTGGTGATGCTTTTTCAGCTGTTTACTACTGTTGGTGTATTATTGGAGCCTCATTATGCTGAGTGCTGTACAAACACATAGCAAGAGAGAGTTTTTGTATGAGCAGTTTGCTTTTTAACCTGGACTACACTTCAAACTTTGGCCAGAATGGTACTAGGGTGTGAAAACTCCATGGTTGTGTGCTGACTTAACCCCCTGCTGGAGGCCTGCTGTGGGCAACAGAAGCACTCTTCTTTCAACCTAGCCACTGTTGCTCAGGGAGGCAGTTACTACAATGAGTAGCGAAACCTTTCAGTTATAGTAGGTGTTAGTGGTATAGCAATGAAGCCTTAGCTACATAGCTGTAAACCCTGTAGTGCCGTGGTGTCCAACCAGTTCTGAAGGCATAGTGCAGAACTGTAGTGTAGGGGGGGAAACTTTTTCAAGTGGGGGGCCACTGACCTGTAGACAAATCAGTCTAGGGGCACAAGTAAGAAGCAAAAGTGATCTGTCTGGGAGCGAATGGTCTCGGTGGGAAGGGGTGCAGGAGTGGGCTGGGGGTGTGGGTCTGTGTGAGAGGAAGTGTGGGAGGGAGAAGGGGGCAGGAGCAGGGTGTGGGTGTGGAGTCAGGGTGGAAGAAGAGGGTGGCAGTGGGGGGTCTGGTTGGAAGGGGGTGCAGCAGCTGTCTAGGACTGGGGAGTCTGGGTGATGGGGGTGCAGTTACCTTTGCGGCATCCCTGGATACACGTGGGTCTGCGTCCCTTCCCACCTGCTCCCAGGCACCACCCTTTGCTGCTCTAATTGGCTGGGATTCTATTCCCTCAGAGGAGCAGTAGGAAGCCTCCAGGCAGGCAGCTGCTGCTGTTCCCCTTCCCTGCTCCTGGCTGGGAGAACAGCAGCGACTGGTAGCAGAGCCTGGAGTCTGGAGTCACTTCCAATTTCCCAGCCCCCGGCAGAGCCCACTATCCGGACCTGGACCTCGGCTTGCATTATCTGGACTGCAAGGCTCGAAGCTTTGCACCCTCCACCTGCCACAGGTCAGACTTTATGGAAGGAATCCCTGAGCCTCGTGGTCTGGATCCAGACAAGCCACAGTTTGGATCGGACCACGGGCCAGGGGTTCTCCACCCCTGCTGTAGTGGTACTGCTATAGCAAACTAGCCATGTTATTCTGAAAGTATATTGATTGTTCAAGCCAACCAGCCACACTCAGCAAGCCAAATAGCCACACGTGGCTAGTGTGCTGGACACCATCACTGTAGTGTAATCAGGCCCCAAGTCTACTTTTGAAAGTCATAACACTCGGAGGTAACAAAGAAATGGAGATTATAGGGACAGGAGAGCAAGGGTAAAAGTGATTGGCGCACACAATTACTTAGCTCTTCGTGTATGTACAATTAATATATTTAGTTTCTGTTTGAAAAGATATGAACAAGAACTATTGATGGGATTAGTAATCCTGCTTGACTGTCTGTCATCTTGGATGTACTCTGCTGACCTGGACATATCCATATGAGGAAGCTTTAGGATGTGGAACCTAATGGTGATGTGTGGTTTGTTATGGTGTCTTATTTTCTGCCTCTCCCTTGTGTGCTTTCTCAGCTGCATGGACCACTACCTCTTTTGGATGGTCAAGTCTTTGGACTCTGCTGAGATGACTAACAAAGGGCACAGTGACAGTATGGGTTTTTTAGAGAGGTGGATGCTCAGAGTGTTGGCTGTAGCCTAAGTTCAGTTTTGCTGCATTGGTCCGCTCATAGCTGCTTTAAAATCAAAGCATTGTGCAGTATGTACAGTAAACTCATGTCTGGCATTCTGTTATCTGGAACTCTCAGATAACCGGCATTTTAACCATAAGTAAATTTTAGTTACATTTTCCATATGTACAGTATAGTGAAAGTAAATGCGAATAAATACAGGAAATATAAGTTTATAGTGTACAATACTATTGTTGTTAAATAAAGTACTCTGCATACATTTTTGTTTTTTTTCTTGACGTAATCTTATTAGTCTTTAGTATTATGCATTGTTAGGCATACCTCTCTATTATCCAGAATATTTGAATATCTGGCAACCTCCCAGTCCCAGGTCTGCCAGATATGAAACGTTTTACTGTACTAGCTACTGAAATTTATTAAATAACTGAGATCCTCGGTGTCCAGTCTACAGAGTGTTGGTCCATTCCCACACGTTGTCTAATGTATTTGTAACTAGGTGCTTTGTACATTGTATGTTGATCCTCTTGTTTTCCCTTCCATGTCTTTGTAGGTGCCTGGTGCCCAGGATTTGGTGGATTTCTCACCTGTGTACCGATGCTTGCACATATATTCTGTGCTGGTAAGTAGGTCTGTTCGGTTTGTGCAAATGGCGCTGAAGTTTGCTTTGATTATGAATGGCAAGGTTAGGTACAGCTTCTTACGTGCGTGTAGAAGCTCTTGGAATGAAACTGTTGTGTAACAAGTATTAGTGTGTGCTTATGTTCACCTTAACAGAAAATGCAGTAGCTAATAAAATTAGAACCTCAGTGGAAAGTAACAAAGGGAAGCCAGGGTAACATTGGGAGCTCACTGTTGAGAAAAGGTATTGAGTAAAAAATACATTAATCTTTTATATTTGCAGATTGCAAAGATTTTTTTTCACAGTGACTTTGGGGTTTATAAGGAGACAGATAAGTTTTTTAGTTTAAATATATTTCTCCAAAACAATTTTTTCTTTGATCAAAATAATTGTAGTATTAGTGCAAAGTAACTTACTGAATATCCTAGAAAAACAGCATTTATAGGTGGTGGTTGTTGCATATTTCACCTTTCTTTGTTTGAAAACTGGTGAATTTCCCATCGTTAAAATCATATGGCATGTAACTTAAATTCACTGTCTTGGCTCCAGCTTTCTGTAAGTCAGACTTTTGCCATGTTATCTGCCCTGTAAAACAGATATTTTTGTATGGCTCTAGAAGTGATGAGACCATTTCCTGCTGCACTTTAGTCAGGTCTTAATCACTGTTGTATGTTTAAGAAAAAAAATTGTGTGGCCCTACTCGTTAGTTACACACAATGGTTAGGGCAACCATACCTCTGTCCCAAATACGGGACAGGGAGATATGGGTAAGTGAGGTGGCTTCTCCCAGCTTTGCCAAGCCCGAAGGAGCCGGGAAGGAGGTGGCAGCCCCCCGTGCCCCTCAGGAACCCTGAGGTGGCAGCCACCCATGATTCCCCAGGAGCCCCAGAGAAGCAGCAGCTGCCAGCGCTCCCCAGGAGTCCCAGGGAAGCCACAACTGCCAGTGATCCCCGGGGAAGCCATGGACCCTGGGGCTCCTATGGAGCCCCAGGAAAGCAGCAGCTGCCAGCCCTGCCATGAAGCCCTGGGAGCAGCTGCCAGCGCTCCCTGGGAGTCCCAGGGAAGCAGCAGGGATGTGGCAGCCACCCACACTCCCCCTGCTTCCCCAAGGCTTGGGGAAGTGACTTCCACCAGCAGCTGCGCCTGGGCAGCTGCTGGCAGAAGAGGTCAGCGGGGGGTGGCCTGAATATGGGACAATGAGTCCCTTTTAAAAAAAATATATATTGGGATGCCTTTTTGGAGTCCCAAATATGGGACCGTCCTGCCCAGTATGGGACGGATGGTCACCTTAAGAATGGTAGAAAACCCTACCACATTGGCACTCCTATATACCATCCTCCCTCAAAAAACAAAACAAAAAAAAACAAAAAACAAAAACACCACTCTTGTAACCAACAAATAGGTCAGCCAGCCAGCCAACAAAACCCAGAGTGTTCTGAACAGTGAGGAGAGAGAGAAACTGTATGAACTTCAGAAAGCACAGAGGTACTGAGGTGAGGTGGCAGTACCAGACCCAAACGTAGATAAACAGATAACCAGCAACTTTAGATCCAGTTAATTTTCTGTACACATTTGAGGAGATGCTGGATCTAGAATTTTAAATATTTGCTCTGTTTAGAAAGGTCCACTTCATAGCCAAAAATTTAATATCTAATTTTCATAAGGTATTAGACAAAATGTGGTTTCCCAGGCCCTCTAGTATATTGATAAATAGTTACTCACTTTAACATGTGAGGAGAAGGTTAGGGTTTAGGATTCATGTGTGACACTTCAGTCTTTACTTTGTGCCAGATATTCACCATTTTTGCACTGCTGCACTAATTCATCTGAGTCTTCCAAACTGGAAATCCATAGATCTTAATGGCCCTTGTTAGACTTTAGGTGTTTTTTTTAATGATAGTAACCCACAGTTGCTGAAGAAGGCTTTTCAGCTTTATCAGCCACTGGAAAACCCTCTAAAGCCAAGCTAGTACAGTACCAATGTGTAATCTCCCAGCTTTGCCTCCTTTGTTGTTCTGTAGTCCCATACCTAAGAGAGTCATTTCTTTTATTTTAGGGTAGCTCCAAGGTGCCCCCCACCCACCCCTAAGCAATATCTGCAAATGAATTTGGTAAAGAAGCAGGAATCATCGTAAAAATGTGTATATTGCCTGCGTATGTCTTCATCATTTAGTAATTCTATAGATTCAGCTACAATGCCATAATAGTTTATTGGCATTAAAATGTTAACCCACCAAAAATGATAAATAGTAACAGAGAGGGAGCCGTGCTAGTCTATATGCTATCAAAACAAAAAGCAGTCAAGTAGCACTTTAAAGACTGGCAAAATAATTTATTAGGTGAGCTTTCGTGGGACAGACCCACTTCTTCAGACCATAGCCGTATCAGAACAGACTCAATATTTAAGGCACAGAGAACCAAAAACAGTAATCAAGGAGGACAAATCAGAAAAAAATGATCAAGGTGAGCAAATCAGAGTGTGGAGGGGTGGGGGGGAAGGCCAAGAATTAGATTAAGCCAAGTAAGCAGGTGAGCCCCTATAGTGACTCAGAAAATCCCATCCTTCCCCCCCCCACACCCCTCCACTCTCTGATTTGCTCACCTTGAACCTTTTTTTTCTGATTTGTCCTCCTTGATTACTGTTTTTGGTTCTCTGTGGTCTGAAGAAGTGGGTCTGTCCCACGAAAGCTCACCTAATAAATTATTTTGCTAGTCTTTAAAGTGCTACTTGACTGCTTTTTGTTTTGATACCAAAAATGTGTTATTTTGTGTACTCTGTTTTGGACAAAGATATAAGACTAGATGTTAGAAGCCTCCTTCGGGGAGTGTGCTGGAAGAAAATTACAAGGATCTGAATCCTTTGGTAGATTTCCAGGTTGCATTTGATTAGGGAAAAAATCTTCAGTTGTACGTAGATGTATATGTAAATTTCATTAGAACAAAATCAAAAGCTTTATTCTTGTAGCTTTTCATATAGTTGTTTAATACAAGGGTATATGTAATGCTTTTAGAAAAGGGGAGAAAACAGAATATCAGAGTTTTTGCATCAGTGGGTGTTCAGAGTATGATGGTTTATAATTATTTTATAAGTACAAAGTAATCCACTTAGGAAAGAACCATCAGTTTCACACATACAAAATGAAAACAACTGTCTAGGAAGGAGTATGGCTAGAGGTCTTAGTGGACCACAAGGTAAATGAGTCAATATTGTGACAGTGTTGTCAAAAAGCAAACAGCATTCAGGGATGTGTTATAGGAGTGTTGTAAGCAAGGCATGAGAAGTGCTTATTCCACTCTACTCTGCACTGATTAGGCCTCAGCTGGACTACTGCATTTAGTTCTGAGTGCCACATTTCAGGAAAGGTGGACAAATTGGTGAAGGTCCTGAAAAGAGCAACAAAAACTGATTAAAGGTCTGGAAATCATGACCTATGAGAGAATATTGAAAGAATTGGGTTTTCGTCTGGAAAAGAGAATACTCAAGAGGGAACATAACAGCTTTCAAGTACTTAAAAGTTTGTTATGAAGAGGAGGGAGAAAATTGTTCTTCTTAAGCTCTGATGATAGGACAAGAAGCAATGGGTTTTAATTGCAGCAAGGGAAGTACAAGTTGGACATTAGGAAAAGCTTCCTAACTGTCAGGGTGGAGAATCTCCATCACTGGAGATTTTTAGGAGTAGATTAGTTCCCTTCCTTTTCTAATGTTCTATGATTTATTTTCTAGACTAACGTTATGTTCTGGTATATGTAATACTTGGTGCATTTATGTTAATTCTCTGTAATATATAGAACATGGCTGTATATTCTCCTATATATGGTAGAGGAATACTACTTCTAAAAACAGATGCTATGCTCATGCTCCATGGCTTTCTGCTGGAGATGGAAATAAACCGTTAACCAGCCAATATGCTGTAGGAGGGAGTGCACCTAAAGCCTCTTTGAGTGCTCAGGAGTAACTTGAGATAGGAAAAGTCATGCTAGATGAAGTCCATCTCTGTTCTGGAGTGACAGTACATCCCCGCAGTGGATACACGTATGAGTGATTGTTTTTAGTACTATTATCATTATTCCTGCTTGTGTGACCTAGAGACTCAATGTTTCTAAAGTGCTCTCAGATACTAAAATTGATAGATCAGATATTAATACTTAGCACTGTTATAGCACTTTCCATCTTCACAATGCTTTGTAAACATTAACCCCCCGATATCCCTGTGAAGCAGGTAGGTAGGTTCTATTTTCATTTCACAGATGGAAAAAAATGAGGCAATGAGGAGTTGGTGACCATGTTGGGATGAAACTCAGGAGGTCTTGTCCCCAGTTCTCTGCTGAACCCACTAGACTCAATCCCTGCAATACAGAAGTTCAGCCAAAAGGCCTATAAGAAACAAGATAATGAAAAAGTATAAGGCAAAAGTTTCAAACAGAAGTGGATGCAAACCAAGAGCAGGGAAGTAAGGCTTGGAACCATAAGGGAAAATTACCCTTTTCCTGACCTATGGTTGAATTCTGAACTACTAGGCCCAGCTAGGGTTGAACAATATCAGAGATTGGACAAGCACCAAGGGAAATGGTCACATCAGAGTCGGGCGGAAGGCTCATAACATAATAGTTACCAAAAGCTCCTAATATTTGTCATTTAAAATAGTGTTATCTAAGTGCTTGGCCTGCAGTTACAAAGGCCTACTTTGAATAAACATTGCAATATTTATTATTTTTAGTGAAATCGACCTTCCAGTCACCTCGGTTTTATGGCTGTGCTGCTTATAAATTCCCAAAGGATTATTTGAAAAATCCTACTCATATCTGCCAGCCTTATCAGCAGGGCAGGAGTTCACATATTGTAACATGAGGTCAGCTTTCGGTCATGGTCTTGCAGACGGGGCCAGGCACCTGTAAATCCTTCCTTCAGCAACTAAAGCAAAGTACAATATCAAACAGGCAGTGAGACTTTTCCAGGAAGCGCTGAACTTTTGCAGGAAGGGCAGAGGAGAGGGAAAGAAAGTGAACAAGGGTCAGGCTGTGGTTAATTGAGAATAGGTCCTTGACTTGGTAACAGATCTAGGGGAGACAGTCTCTGATAGGGATGCTTTATGGGACTGTTTGTCAGCAGTTCTTTACTGTGAGAAATGAACCAACTAATAATGGCTGGGGGTGGGGGGGCAGATGGAGGAGGATGCCACTTTAAATATTTACAATCAAAATTAAAAATGTCAAATGCACATAGAAATTGAGTGTAAGTGGAATAGCCTTCTCTTTTAGTAGCTTACAGCAAACATTGTTTTGGGTCAGGGGGACAGACATGGTCTAATATGCTCATACAGTGCCTAGTATAATGGGGCCCTAATTCTGCTTGGGATCTCTGGGTGACGGACATTAATATTTCAGTTCCTGGCAGTGCATTAAAAATTGCACAGGAGAGTTGAGAGAACCAGTACCTCATCACTGAGACACAGGCTAAGCAACTAGCCTGAGGTAGCACTTGGGAGTCTGTGAGAGATCTAAACAGAACCCTGCCTGTCTGCTGTTCTAACCTATGGACCAAAGTTAATCCCCAGTCCAATACGCATAAATAACAGAACATACCCACTTTCAGTTTAGCGGCAATAAATGTGAAAATCTTTACTTACAATTACTTTGTAAACCTACAACTTAGTTACGTTACAGACTTTTTCTTGCTAACTATATTACCCGAGGTAATTGAGAAGTATGCAGGAGTGGCTAATGAATCACTGTACACAGCTGAGATGAATCTATATGTTTGGGTTAAGTGATTGTACCATTCATATTTATTATCTGCAAGGTCTTCCCTCCCCAGATGTAACTGTCAGGAAAACTGTTTTGATCAATATCCAGAATAAGGTAGGACAGATGGGATTTGGTTTAGATGGTTTGTTTATCTATTATGGTATCTGTATAGTTGTTGACATTCTTGGATTTTGAGCCCAAGAGATGAAATGGCTTTGCTTTACATGTTATAAAATGAAAATTGCTTATTGTGTTGTTTCCTATAAGCTGAAGGACATGGGGAGGGGAACTTATACCAAACCAGGAACTTAGAAGCAGGAAGACAGTCAAAAACAACATCCAGTGCAGTTATGGGCAATGGCTGCAAAGGGAAGTGCATGGAAGAGGTAGATAATACTGTCATTCTGGGTAAAAGTGGCTGGAGGAAAAAGGTTTTGGGTTTGTTAAAGCTCATACTGTACTTCGCTTTAGTACTTGGCATGATGATGAGTATCAGGGGGTAGCCATGTTAGTCAATATCCACAAAAATGACAAGAAGTCCAGTGGCACCTTACAGACTAACTGATTTGTTGGAGCATAAGCTTTAGTGGACAAAGACCCACTTCATCAGGTGCATCTTGTTCCAATAAATCAATTTGAGTTAGCAGGCTTTGCAGCTATTTTTAGAGAGCAAGTCCCACTAAGCGGAGTCTGTTGACACATGAGTGATGGTCTGAGGTGTGTGTGGACCTAAACAATCAGTGTTTGTTTAGATTTTGTCTCTTTATAATTTTTTTTACCTCAAGTTAATTGATTGCCAGTTAGTGGGAAATGCTTTACACACTTGTAAAGACTGGTGTCCACATGCTTTATCCTCTCTCTTTTGATGGTCACTCAGCAATGAGTAGGATGTCTTCGTGTCACCCTCCTATTTGTGATTCTGTTGTTGGCTGATGAGCCCAATTCTGGAGCTGCAGATCTTATCACAGAAGAGGCAGGTCTTAGTAGCTGTTGGAGGGGCATGGGGCAGTTTTGACGCTCTTGTCGTCTTCTCCACCTGTCCTTGTTTGTACTGTAGCGGGGCCTCTATAATTGTGCCACCCCTTCATGGATTACCTTTTGCCACTGGGAACAGTCTTGGGCAAGGTTCTCCCAAGTGTCGACCGTGATGCCGCATATTTTCATGTGTGCCTTCATCATGCCCTTATATCGCTTCCGCTGGCCCCGTACGCTCCTCTGTCCTTCCTTTTAATTCGGAAAACAGAATCTGTTTTGGGAGGTGCTGATCAGACATCCAAACCAAGTGGCCAGTCCAATGAAGTTGTTACTGAATTATAATGGCATCAATGCTGGTCATATTCAACTCTTCCATGACGCTAGTGTTTGTGTACCTATCCTCCCAAGAGATATTTAGGATTCTCCTGAGGCGGCATTGATGTTATGGTTCAAGTGCCTTCAAATGATTCATGTATGTTGTCCAAGTTTCCCATGCATATGGTAGTGTTGGAACAACCACTGCACAGTATACAAGGAGCTTTGTCTTGGGATAGATGTCCCAGTTCTCGAAGACCCTTTGTCTCAGGCAGGCAAAAGCAGAGCTTGCATGGCTCAGATGATGCCGGATTTCCCCATCAGTATCGACTTTAGCAGAAAGATGACTTCCAAGGAAGGAAAGTGCTCCCCATTTTCCAGCCTTTCTCCACTGACTTTAATAGAAGGTGCATGAGATTGGCCCATTGGTGAAGGTTGCTCAAGCACCTTAGTCTTTTTTGATGTTCAGTGTGTTTCAGCGAAGGCACTTAAGATGGTCTGAAGGGTGGTGGGAGAAAGAGCAAAAACCATATTGACATCTGCATACTGGAGTTCCGTGTTTGGAGTTGTAGAAGTCTTGCTTTTAGCCTTCAGTCTCCTGAGAATGAAGAGCTTCCTGTTCATTCTATAGACAATCTTCACACCACCTGGAAGCTCGCCATCAATAAGGTGAAGAGTCATGGTGATGAAAATGCAGAACAGTGATGGGGCAGTGACGCAGCCTTGTTTGACTCCTGTTTTGACATCAAAGGGGTCACTTTGGGATCTGTTTTTGCTTAGTATTGTGACAGTCATGTTGTTGTGAAACAGCCTTAAAATGCTAATGAATTTTTTGGGGCAGCTGATCTTTCAGATTATGGTCCACAGGGCACTACGATTGACTGAGTCGAATGCTTTGGTCTGGTTGATGACACTCATATGTAAGGCTTGTTTGTGTTCACAACATTTTTCTTGCAGTTGCTGGCTGGTGAAGATTGTCTGCTGTTCCTCAGAATAGTCGGAAGCCACACTGGGATTCTGGGAAAATTTCTTCTGGGAGTGGCAGGAGTCAGTCTGCAAGGATTTAAGCTAAGATTTTCCCTGCTGTTGCCAGGAGGGAGATGCCACGATTGTTTCCACAGTCTGACTTGTCGCCTTTCTTGAAAAGACCAATGATCAGTGTGTTCTCTGAAATCTTATGGCATCTGCTCCCTATCCCAGATCTTGAGAATCAGGAGATGGAGCTCTTTGTGGAGCTCTGGCCCACCATTGTCGTAGTATTCTTCTAGGGGGATCAACCTAGGGTTAAGAACAAGTGGCCTATGGAGATCTTTTTAAAAACACCCACGTTAGACATTGCCTTCTGAGTTTATGCAGCTGTGGTCCTGTTTCCATCTCATCCCATTTCAGAGTTGCTTCATTACCTTAGACCAGACGAACACTATACATTTATATCAGTATAACTACATTGCTTAGGGATGTGAAAAGTCCACACACTACCACCCCCTGTCACAAGTGACACAGTTACACTGACCTAACACCCAGTTTAGACACTGCTAGATCAACCAGAGGACTTTTTGCATTGACACAACTGCCACCTTTTACTAATGGGAGAAGCTTTCCTGTTGGCATACTGGTGTCTTCACTAAAGTGATGCAGCAATGCACCAGTGTAGTATTTTTTGCATGGACCAGTCTTTAAAAGTTGGGTTCAACTCTCAAAACTATCTAAAATGTGCCCTTTCTTACTCGGGTCTTCTGTCTGGTTGTATTCATCCATTTGTTTACTTCATCAGCAATCTGGCTTGCCCTTTAGATACAGCACAATTTGGGAAATGCAGCTTGGGCTCATACATCTATAGAATTGTTCATCATGTCGTTTGTGGCATTTTTTAGGTAGCAGTTCATGAAACACAAAGAAACCAAATTGACTTTCAGGTTCCAGGCTGAATTTTGGGGCTGATATTTAGAAATATCTTCTTTTTACGTTCAGCTGAGTAGATTATATCTGGAATTCTTGAGAGAGCAAAAATATGGTATATGTGTCAAGCAGTGAGTCATTTTACAGAACCACAGTTTAAATTACGTTATTTATTTGTCCTAGAACTTTCTTCCTCTGTCAGTGGTCCCCAGTTTGGTACATTCATGTTCTTCCTCCTTCTGACTTTGTGCTCTAATATTTCATTTGCACTGATGACTGCCGGTTGTTGGTTGTCCTCCAGTTGAAAATATTGATTATTGTGATTATTACTGGGCTTTTGTAATAGGGATTGAAGTAATTTCTCTAAGAGCTGAACATCTCTTATTATTGGAATTGTTTAAGTAATGTAGTTACCAAACTACTTTTTCCTATTAAGAGCCACTGCCTTTCCTCTTTGAAATACATATTTATTTTATTCACTGGATCTGAAATGTGAACTGCAGTGTGGTCTGTCTGTTAATTCCTATTTTCTAGATCAGGGATATGAAGTTTGTTTCAACTGTGTTCTTGGTATCGCAAAGCTATTAAGTTTGGCCTTCTCTCTTATTTTATTTTATTTTATTGTTTAGTGGAAATTTTTCCTTCTAGAAATATCTAACTCCTAGTTCATCTCAGTTGCTTTGCTGATTGTTCCATCGTTTTCTTCTGGCGTATCTCACTGTCTGCTGGCTTGGCTGACCCACCGGTGCCTGCTGGAGTTAGATAGCTGTAAACATGGTATTGAGATCATAGGGAAAGGCTGAGGGTGAGATACTTTGTGCACTGGATTGATAAGGACACAGGAAAAGCCATTAGAGTGAACTGAAGTCAGTGACCTGTGATAACTGCTCTGTACTATGTGCTAATGGACCCTGGATAGTGTCTGTCTGTAATGACCATAGATTTAACTTTTTGTAATTGTCATATTGCTCTTTTAACCTTATGACCTTACAGCCCAGGGGGATACAACTCAACTTCCATCAAAGAAGAAGCAGAGAAATCAGTGTTCGTTCTAAGCTGGCTAGATATGATCACAGACTGCGTTGGGGCTCAGAGTACTCAGTTTGGAAAATGGCCATGCATGTTAGAGTAAAAACATCAGTCCTCTAAATATAGTCGCAGTGTGCAGTTATTCAAATACAGCATCCTTGTCACTTGTGGGTAGGGGCTGCAGAGCATGATTAATTCACGGCTTCAAGCCCTTTTCACGATAATCCCTATTTTTATTTATTTACAAAACTCCGTAAGCCTTACTTGTCTGTTACATTGTAAATGTCACCTCTACTTGTTGCAGATAAATTTAAATTTTAAAACATAACTTAAGGTTTTCTTTTGCTTCGGTCACATCAATTGTTAGCTCAGTGATTAAAAAGAAGTGGTTAACCAGCAGTCTTAATTGCACCATGGACAAAGGGGTCAGGACTAAACGTATAGTTTGTCATGAGAGATCATCCGTTTTAAGTGGTCCAGAACATGGCATGGTTTGTTTGCAGAAGCCCCTGCACCAGTTCTTACGTTGCTTAAGCACTGACCCAGCCTGACTTTGCTGAGCTTGAGATCCAGAGGTGCACAGAAACTTTGAGTTGGGAGAATGCTCTGACATTACAATGAAGATCTTCCAAGGTGGTGTCAAAGTGCAGTCACATCTTGGGTAACACCATAGTGATGGAGCCAGTGCTGAAGAGGAACACTGATCTGAGAAGAGTTTTCTGAAAGTGTATTAGATTAACGTGAGAACAAGGTCAGCCTCCATTGTTTGTTTTCCTAGGCAAAAATCCATTAAACTGGAAGGGAAAGGTTCTCTCTGCCTGCTTGGCAGCTCTTTCCATTTTAAAGCTCTTCTCGCACCCTTAGGTTTCTGCTTTGGATCTGCTACTCTTTTCTTGTTGAAATTCTCTTTGCAGCTGGATCACAAGCACTCCTTAAACAGATGTGGTTGTTTTTCTTTCCTGGAACTGAATATAATCTGTTATCCCTATCTTGATTCAGCATCAGAAGCATGGTGTACAAAGACCAGTAACAAAGCTCAGGGGCCACCTTCTTTTGGAGTTCTGTCTGGTTTTTGTTTGGACTCAGGAACATCTCATGGAATTGCAGAATTTTACCACTAGACTGTCAGACCGTGCTATTAGCTGGATATTTTGCTTACTGAATTCACCATCTCTCTTTCTTTTTAAGCAAGCAGTGCAAATCATGAATGTATGATGTCTATGTTCTATTGTGTTACTTTGAAGTACCTAAAAGTTTGGCATTTTGAGTTCCAAAGGGTGTTCTTATTCAATGGAGGAAGTGAACCTTTTAAATGTTACTTGCAAATGAAGTTAGGAATGTATGTTTGTGTAGTACGGTCCACCTGGCTGCACTATGAAAGCAAAATATTTTGTACCTATATCAGTCCTGATAATTATCAAGTGCTGGGCAGAACCAGGCTGTAAAATAATGGGCCGCCGTGTTCGTTTGAATCACACAGAATTGCATGGTGCTCAGCTGTGTTGTTGCTCTTTCCCTACCACGTATATAGCTTTAGCGCAAATACCTGTTTGTACCTTAGATGGGAAATTATTGTCATCCTGTTTTGAGTGCTCTTGAGTGGCTGAACGTTAATTCTGTCTGTTTACACATACTTATGCAGGAAGGGGGCAGACTTATGACGCATACATCTGCTATTTCACAAGCATATGTCTTTGTTCGTGGGAATGTGGAAATAAGACACAGCATATACAATGAACAAATGATGCCTTTGCATTCCAAGAGTAGGGTATCAAAGCGCCTTGCTATCTAATGGCATTGAAGTGTTTTAATGATGGAGAGATAAGAGAAACACGTTGATTAATGTTCTGAATACAAATTTGGCCTCTTCAAACTCCTTCAGTTTGCTTTGGTCATGTTTTATGGATGACGTGAGGCAAGAACAAAAATTCTGAGGTCTGAGCTGAGGAACACCATAAATAGCCATTAATGTATTTTTCAGTATGTTTCAGAAATGTGCATATAGCTTGAAGGCTGATTGTTTTGCAAATCCTGGGCTCCCTGGAATCACAGGTTTAAAATCTGGCACAAATGACTCCTCCCTTCTGAAACTAACAATGTGGATTCCAAGTGGCTTACTATTTATGGATCTGTGGGGTGAGAACTTAAAAATTAGAGGGTCTCTCTGCTACATTTGGGCACTTAAGATTATATGGAAATTGTTATGAGACTAGGGATTTACCTTGGGTGATAAACCACATCATCTTGTTGGCTAATATACAGTATCTAGCTTTTCTAATATGCTCTCACTCCAGTAGTAGTTGTATTTCAGCGTTGCTGTAGTACATAGTTTAAAATGTTTTGGGATCCTTCACGATAAAAAGCAATTCATGTGTGTAATGTGGTATAAAAGAAGCACCTGTTCTTTTGAGTAATATCTGCAAATTTTAGCTGGGGGATATGTGCTTCTGATGGTGACTATGATGCCAAAAATTGCAGACTGGGGGCATCAGAACAAAGGTATTGCAGTCTAACCTGTGTGTCTTGCACAGCAGTTGCTTGAAAAATTCAATACCATTTTATTTTATCACCTCTTCGTTTTAACATGTGAATAACAGGAAAAACTCCCTATCTTGGGTGCTCAGTGAGCTCTCTTGTTTTTTCAAGGACAAGGTATATTAGCATGCTTCCTGAGGTAATCCTGCCAAATTGATCTAGTTTATGTGATACTGTAGTCATGTAGTATGGTGATGTTTATGCTATGGAATGGAAAAATGCAATGATACCAAACAGAAAAGCACTATCCCTTTCCCAAAGAGTTTATGGCCTAGATAGAGACAGGCACTCCATCCTACAAGCTAAGTGACCTGAGGTAGCGCTGTGTATATACAATACCTGTCCCCTGGTGGTCCTTTACTTGGTTAGTTCATGACGCAACTGTCATTTGCAAATCCATAATTACTGTCGTCCAACTGTTGTTTTTTGGGAGGAGGAGAGCAAGAGGGTTGATATCTTGATGTTACCCATGTCCTGAGATCACCCACAAATGCTATAACGTCTAGTAGGTAGATGGGGGCATATAAGACCTCATTGTTGAGTGCCATATTTCTCTGGAAGACAAATAAAGCAGTCCTGAGTACCCTAAAGACTAACAATATTATTTATTGGGTGATGAGCCTTTGTGAGAAAGACCACCTTCTTCAGATCTGTAGTATTATTGAGAGAGAGAAAACTGAGGAATCAGCTAAATGGGGGGAAGGAAGGAGGAAGTGAAGAAAAAGCCTCTGTGAGGTATCAGTTAAGTTATGTGGGATGTCTGCCCTCTCTGCAAATATCAAAGGTGCGGAAATTGTCCTTTGAGGCCACGGTGTCAAACTTGAAAATGAATTCCTATTTAGATGTCTCCTTTGGTAATCTGGTGGTAAAATCTCTTTGTTGTAATACACAGACCATTAAGTCATTAATAATATGTTCTGCCAAGTGAAAGTGCTCACTTACAGGTTTATGCATATTCAGATTCCTAATGTCTGATTTATGTCCATTCATCTTTGACAAAGAGAGTGTCTGGTTTATCCAATGTACATGGCAGAGGGTCATTGTTGGCGCATGATAGCATATAACACAAGAGTGGATGTGCAGGAAAATGATCCCCGGATTGTGTGTCTGACGTGGTTAGGTCCATTGATAGTGTCTGGTGTCTCACGAACGCTTATCACCTTATAAATAGTATTGTTAGCCTTTAAGGTGCGACAGGACTGCTTTATTAGTTTTATGAAGATAGACTAACACAGGTATCTCTCTGAGATGTTTCTCTATGTGTAAGAATCTTGGTGGTTGTAACCCTTACGTATTTGTTCTTACTAGTGAGCTCTCTCTTTTCTCACTTATTTTTAGAACCTTTTATCTTTTAAAGTAACATGTTAACATTGCTAAAAATTTTCAGAGCATTGTTTTCAGTAAATCTGCCCCCTCATTCCTGCCACTCTCCATCCAACCTGGAGTTCTAAACGGTTTTTGACTCCACCCTATAAGCGTTATTGGTTATGCCATATTAAAAGGGTTAATAAAGAACAAATTTTTTGTTCATTTGGTAAAGTATGCAGATCTAACAGTGAATGCACACAGGAGAAGATCGGTCAAGTAGGAGGTGCCATCTTTTAGAGAGTGACTGCATATCAGGTTCATTTTTGGTCAGCAGTGGGCTAAGAAATGTCTGTCTGATTTACCTGTCTGAATTCAGCCTATTTTGGTAGTGATTGAAAGGATCCACAGTCTGTTGGTTATGTCACAGAAATGGAAAACAGCTACTAGTTCACAAAGTCTTTTCCCTGCCAGAGGAGATATCCACTATTAAATTGATACTGTAGGCGATCTTAGCCAAAAGTCTGAACTCAGTGGGTTTGTCTCACTCCTGTGTATTCACAGTAACTGAAACTTAATGAGAGTTTAATGTATCATGGAGACTGAAGAACTCTCTCATCCAAACTGGGGTTTGGTCACATTGCTGGATAGGTTTACACACCCACCGTCTATTCTGTACAGAGAGGAGAAAAGTCTGCAATACAGTTGCCAAAATAAAATAAACTCCTCACTTTTGTAGCAAGATTTTTCCCTCCGGAGCTCCTGTTTAAGAGAGTGAAACAAGTGTAACAGATGATTGCACAAGCTTGAAATGTCACATGTCAGTCTTGAAAATAAGTAAATATTCTTTCATTTGAAACTAAGACAATGTGTGAAATGCGTGGTTTTTCTCATTTCAGAGCCTGCAGTTGAGCTGATAGAAAGAGGAGCCTCCTCTTTACTAAAAACACCTTAAAACAGAAAAAATTAATTGCATAACTTTTTTTTTTCTGTGTGAAGGTCTCTCATTTAGTAGCATATTTCCCTGGGTCCATTTCCAGGCAATTCAGGGTAATGCAGAGTTTGTCTATTAGGCCATATTTACACTGCAGAGCTATTTTGGGATACCGAGGTATCCCAAAATAGTAACTTCACATATGGGAACTGCACCTGGTATTTCTAAATATTTTTGAAATTCTGGGCATGCTATTTTGGCATCCCTCTACCCCTCATTGTTGGAGGAGTAAGTTTTGCCTCAAATTAGCCCAGTGTTTTGAAATTCAGCACCAAATCGTAAAATAGCCTATTTTGAAATTGACTCGAAACAGGACATGCAATTTGTGTAGCACCAATTTATATGTCTTATTTTGAGGTAAGGGCCCAGTGTAAACATAGCCTTAGAGATTACTAGGTCTGTGACAGGAGGTAGTTATTTAAAAGTCACAGTGTAAAACAGGAGCAAAATAAATTACTTGAATTCTTTACAGCTAATGTTCTCCTAAAAATGTTGTCTTCCTCTTTCCTCTTCTGTCTTCCTGTTTCCTTGTCACCACCCATGATCTTGTTGTTCGTTGTATGTGGAGCCTGACTTTTACCAGGAGTATGACCTTACTCAGTGACTGTTCTCTTTGAAATCAGTGGAACTATACTTGAACCTCCCTAATCCGGGGGTTGTGATCCAGCAACTCCCATTGTTTGGACCCTGGCAGGGAGAGGAGGAGCAGCTCTGGCACTGCTTCTCCTGCAACCCTGTACAGTTGGGGGAACATCAGAGCAGTGAATGGTCCAGAGCCCACCCCCCCACCTCCCATAGAACAGGGCAGCACTTCCTGGGAGTGGTGAAGGCACGGAGCTGGAGCACCAGGGAAGCACTCCACGCCTATCCCCCAGATGCCTCACTCCATCCACCTTACGCAACCTCCCTGCCAGGCCCCATGCTGCCTTTCCCACTGTGTACTCCAGCACCCTCTCTCTCCCTCCCTCCCAGACCCTCAACCACCAGTGTGCTTCTGTGTTCTCCCTCCCTCCTTTCCAGACTCTTCATGCCACCCCCATCTGCAACATCCTACCCCCCACCCCAATTAATAAACTTTGTTAGTCTTTAAGGTGCCACAGGACCGCTTGTTTTCTGTATGTACGTTAAGTAAAAAGTTAGTACATTGCAAAATGTTATTTCCACCTTCAAAACAAAAAGTGTACACAAAATTGCCAGATTAAAGCAGTTCAAGTGTATATACAGAGTAAGATTACTGATCGTATGGAAGAATCCTGCTTTGCTGCTAATTCTTGGAAAGGATTTTCCTCCGCTGTGTACAGCTTCTGCTTGAGAGGTAGCTGTCCCTCCTTCACCTTCTCTTCAACCCTCACCCAAAGACTGGTATATGGTTCTTCTTGGGGGAAGGATGACTATCCCTTGAGGAACTGAGGTTTGTCATTCCAAACCATTGTTAAATCTCCTGAAGAATCTACAACAGGTTATGAAACAGCATCTAGCCATAAAACTCATGCTGTTGCCTCTGTTCAGCATGATCTCAGGATGGTGGGATAATTTGTAGAAAGGGAAAGGAAGTCTGGAAATAGAGGAAAAATGGAAACCATCATGCAAAAAAGGCAGACATTCTGGGCCTTAACCTGGTAGGGTCACAGAAACAAGGGGAGACGTCCAGAAATATGACCTGAAGATGACTTAGCTGCTTGCTATTGTAACAAAGAAAAATCATTCATCACCACCCTGGGCTAAATCCTAATGCAGTTTAGTCTTCTGGGACACAGACATCTTGTAACTAGTGTTTTCTTTAGTGTGGTCTTAATTTTTTTTTTTAAATTGAAAAGCCGTATTTTCCAGACTGAAAAACACAGGCTACCTTGTTCAGTCAGTGTAGTTTAGGTCAAACATAGTTATGAAAAACAGATGAATTCTGGTGATCAAGTTGTACTTTGACAAATATTCCATTGTTTAAGCATGGAGTAATTTCTTTAAAATGTTACACAGTTCTGGGCTCAGATTGGCTTCTTTCTTTTAGCCTGCAGCATGTCAGCATGTAAAGGTTTTGTCAGTCAAAATTTAAAACATCAGCTTCCTTGTAAGGGATACCAGGCAGAAGAGATCACTGCAAAATAGATTTGGATTCCCCCTTAGCTGTTACAGTATAGACACTTGAATGCACATCTCACATTGGCATAGGCTCACTTGAAGAATAAAGATTTGCTGAGTGGCCCTTGCTACATCTCTAAGAGAAATTCATTTTCCTGTTGTGTTAATGTTAATACAGTGCTCTAGCCCTTTCGAGATTTGGTTAATCATATTGCATATTCGTACGAGTTTCCCTTGCATTGTCAACAGAACAGAACAGTTCTGCCTTATCTATTTTCCTTAGTTTTATGGCCCCTGTGTGCAGTTCAGTCTTTAATGGACTCACAGCACTTCTGTGAGGCAGGATCATGTTGTTATCTCCATTTTCCAGATCTGGTGATCTGAGGCACAGAGAAACTAATATATAGCTCAGAGTCACATGTGAAGTCCCTGGCAGAGCTGCTTAGGTCTACTAAGTCTGAGGCTAGCACCCTCAACTCTGACACAAGGCTTCCTCTCTACTTTTTCTACCCTTTGTACCCTAAATCATCGAATAGTATTGTTTTGTGTCCTCAAAGAGTCGTCATACCATTCCCCAGCGATGGCTGCATTTCACAGATGTGCTGAAGTGAATACTATATATAGTTTATACAGGTTGAACCTCTCTACTTCAGCACCCTTGGGACTTGACTGGTGCTGAACAAGAGAATTTGCTGGATCACGAGGTCAACATTGTCTAGCACCATTACCAGCACTTCCGCTGCTTACTGGGCTCGTAGAAGACATTTAGGAATAAATTACAGCTAAATAACAGCACAGAACACTGAGAGCCAGGACTGGTAGCTGTAAACAAACTTTATGGCACCATGGGAAACTTGGCCACACCCATGATAAGTGGTCATCTGGCGAACTAAAATCATGCCAGATTACAGATATTGCCAGATTAGAGAGGTTCATTCTGTATTGAGTGTGTTTGTAAAGATTCTGGGGATGAAGAGCCTTGTAGATATGTATTCTAGCTTTCAGTTTTACTGTCAACACTGCTTAGGCCAATTAGCTCAAAAAATTCCATAAAAACACTTTTCAAATATGTTTCTCTACACTAAAATTAATGTTTCTGTCCATAAAATTCCACCAGGAAGCAGGGCTGTATTTTACCCCTGAAGGTCCCTGAAGTGTTCTGGAGCCTTCATAAAAACAAACAAAAGACATGATCACTGCACCAAAGAGCTTTACAATCTAACATAGATATGTTGCAATTGATGAAATAACTTGTTTTACGAAGGAGAATGGAGTGAGGAACAAGTCTGATTACGTATGTGCGCATCTTGGTAATTCTGTAAAAAGAATGTTTTAAAATAAATCAAGTGTTGATTTAAAATGAGTTTAAGAATTATTATTGATTGAGACTGCGTCTTCCTGGCTTTGATTACATGAAAGAATGGATCAGGCATCAGAAGAGGCTTTGGTAGGAAAATATGCATGTGTTGGCTTACCAGCCAAAAGAGTACACTCTTTTCTATAAACTGTTTTGTCATAAAACAAAACAAAAAAAAAAATTTAAACATCAACAAGCCTTTTGTCTTTGACGTCTCATTGGTGCCCTGGATCTGTTGTTGTACATGGTTGCGTTTTCAACTCTTGTTTCAGTGCTACTGCTTGAAGATAAAATGTATTCATCAGTCAAAAGTATTACTTCTCCCAATGTATCTTAATCACTATTAGCTTACAGTGTACAATACTACTGTTGTTGGTAGATAAAGTACTTGGCATACATTTTTGTTTTTCTAATCAAATCTTGTTTTTCTTGAGTGTTAAGCATTGCTAGGTGTTACCTCTCTTTTTTATCCAGAATATTTGAATATCTGACTACCTCCCGGTCCCAGGGCTGCTGGATATGAAAGAGTTTACTATATTATATTCTTCCTGTTTTGGTTATTAAGCAATAGAAATGTGCATTCTGAAGAAGAGGAAAAGAATTTACAAGATAAAAAGTTTAAAACTAGTAAATTTTTCAGTTAAAAATTATACATATTTGAAATATGCAAACTGCCTATTTTTAAATACCAGACATTTAATTTTGAAAGTCTAATCCAGCGTTACTTCTACATAGAATACAGTTCCCTGAATTGTAACTGCTAAAAAGGGCTGCTGGTTTGGTAAGATTTGTTATTGGTGTTCTATTATATTTTGTATTTTGAGTAAATATAAATCCCATTTCTCACCATGAATAATATAAAGTGGACAAAATTTGCATTGAAGAAACTGAAAATCTAACACCCTAGAGCAGCGATGGGCAACTTGCGGCCTGTGGGCCATATGTGCTCCATTGGGGTTCTGTGCATGGCCCACAAGACATTTTGTTTACCATTGCCTGCTTGTGTTAACCTGAAATGTTTCTTGCTTGAAATTTAACATTAAACCTACTGAAACGTGAGTAACCTGAGCTACAGCTGACTCTTCAAGAAGAATTGTGGCCGCATCATATTAAGAGAGCCTATGTTTAGAAACCTCAAGAACATGCTGTGTGAGCTCAAAAGCTCATCTGTCTCACGAACAGAAGTTAGTCCAATATAAGAGCTTATCTCACCCGTCTTGTCTCTAATATCCTGGGACCAATATAGCTATAGCAACACTGCCTATGAAGACTGCACACAAGTACCACTTAATTTGCAGCAGTGTTGTGCAAGGTGAAATTTTGTTTCTTGTATTATGCTTCGGGTCCAACCTGATGATAGCACTGGTCTCTTCTGACTTTAAAATCCCATCTTTTGGGAGAAATGCAATATAGCTGTTTAAAGCAGTACAGTATACAAAAGTTTAGGCCTGTAAATTAAGACTCCAATTGAGAGTGCAGGGGATTTTATTTAAATAGATGTTATGTGAGCTGGAATTTAGCTAGCACCCTGAGGATAACACCCTAAATGTTCGCTGGCATTTATATTTATAGAATTGCTGAAATCCTCTGTTTTATGTCAGAACCAAAAGACAAGTATCGGGGGGGTAGCCGTGTTAGTCTGGATCTGTAACAGCAACGAAGGGTCCTTATAGACTAACAGAAAAGTTTTGAGCATGAGCTTTCGTGAGCACAGATTCACTTCTTCAGATGCTGGTCTTGGAAATCTGCAGGGCCAGGTATAAATAAGCCAGAGCAAGGGTGGGGATAACAAGGTTAGCTCAGTCAGCAAGGGTGAGGCTTACTACCAGCAGTTGATCTGGAGGTGTGAACACCAAGGGAGGGGAAGCTGCTTCTGTATTTAGCCAGCCATTCGCAGTCTTTGTTTAAGCCAGAGCTGAGGGCGTCGAATTTGCAGAGGAATTGTAGCTCAGACATTTCTCTTTGGAGTCTGGTCCTGAAATTTCTTTGCTGTAGGATAGCTACTTTTAAATCTGATGCTATGTGGCCTGGGAGATTGAAGTGCTCTCCTACGGGTTTTTGTGTATTGCCATTTCCGATATCTGATTTGTGTGCGTTTATTCTTTTACGTAGAGACTGTCCAGTTTGTCCGATGCATATAGCAGAGGGGCATTGCTATATGCATCGGACAAACTGGACAGTCTCTACGTAAAAGAATAAACGCACACAAATCAGATGTCAGAAATGGCAATATACAAAAACCCGTAGGAGAGCACTTCAATCTCCCAGGCCACATAGCATCAGACTTAAAAGTAGCTATCCTACAGCAAAGAAATTTCAGGACCAGACTCCAAAGAGAAATGTATGAGCTACAATTCCTCTGCAAATTCGACGCCCTCAGCTCTGGCTTAAACAAAGACTGCGAATGGCTGGCTAAATACAGAAGCAGCTTCCCCTCCCTTGGTGTTCACACCTCCAGATCAACTGCTGGTAGTAAGCCTCACCCTTGCTGACTGAGCTAACCTTGTTATCTTCACCCTTGCTCTGGCTTATTTATACCTGGCCCTGCAGATTTCCAAGACCAGCATCTGAAGAAGTGAATCTGTGCTCACAAAAGCTTCATGCTCAAAACTTTTCTGTTAACCAAAAGACAGTAGCTCCTAATGCTTTCCTTATAGGAGTATCCAGAACTGACCTAGAGGGGGAAGTAGCGTTCTTCACTGAACACCAGATGCCATTTTATGTACCATTCCTTGGAGTTCTTTCATTGAAATACTTGCCCAGCTATCCATTTATTGCTTGGGGATCTGACAGCACAACAGGAGGCTTTGGTAGTTTGGAACCTTACAGCAAATGAAGGTTAAAGTTCTCTTGAGCCACGTATAGGACATCAGAGTTGTCAGATCCAAAATTTCACGTCTTTTTTTAATTCTTATCCATAAAATTCATCCATCTTTGCTCATCATATAGTGCAGAAGGAAGTTCCGAATGACCTTTTGTCTGTTTTATATTGATTTACTTTAGCACCTTTCACCTGAGGCTGTCAAAGAAGTTTATGAATGCTATTTAAACCTTGCCAACCTATGGTTAACAGTGACAGCCATGTTCTACAGATGCAATGACTGAAACAGAGTGGTTGACTTTTCCAAAGTCAATGGCAGACCTGGGAAAATAACCCCAATCTCTGTCTTCTCATCCTCTGCATTGACTCCTATGTGGGCTCTCCTCCTTTCTTTCTTAGAAAAAAAGCACAATCCTATAACCAAGCAAGCTCTAGACATATGGACTCCAACACCTTTCCTCTGAGGAAAGTGGCCACTGGTTTCAAGTTTCGGAGGAGCCAGTCTCTAGACAACCAAGTGGAATTCAAAGTGGGGATTCCTACCTTTTGTCCCAGAACCCTACGAAGACCAAATAATTATTTAAATAAATGAAGGCAAAGTGACCAGTGGACAGTAAAGATAAATTATTGGTACAGATTGAACCTCTCTAATCTAGAACACTCTCATTCAGCAATATCCATAGTCTGGCATTATTTTAATTAGCTAGATGTCCATTTATCATGGTTATGGCCAAGTTTCCTGTGGTCTAATAAAATTTGTTTACAGCCACCAGTCCTGGAGCTGTCAGTGTTCTGTGCTGTTATTTAGCTCTAATTTACCCCAAATGTCTTCTCAGAGCCCAGTAAACAGTGGAAGTGGTGGTAATGCTGCTAAACAATATTGACCTCCTGTGGTTTGGCAAATTCTCTTGTTTGGCACTGCTCAGGTTGTGAGGCTGCCAAACTATAGAGGTTCAGCCTGTGTTTCTACTTCCATCTCTGAAGTCTTTGTAAATTTTACTTTATAAAATGCTTGGATGAAAGCAGAGATCTAATATTCTCTGGGGAGACCAGTTAAGCCTGTTCTGTATTTGATGACATTTTTTTATCATCTTCATCACTGTAGTATTGGAGCACCTTCTCATCATGCATTAATAGACATGACTAGCATCTGTCACTTGTTCATTCTCATTTTTCCTCTAGGTGGAATATTAGGTCTGTTTTTGTTCTTTGCTTCTATTGTACATGTGTGTGGTGGAAGGGGCTGCTTGGAGGCGTGTGCCTGGCACTTGGAATGCAGGGCGATGTGATTTGTGGCAGTCCTTTAGTTCCCTTGACAGTTTTATAGTCTCAGGTCAGTCCCCAAAAAGTTCTGTCTGCTGCACAAATCAATTTTATCCAATGGTAGAAAGTTCTTTTGAGCACGAGGAGCAGAGTTGTCGACCACAGTGTTCGTGTCCGAGCTTTATGACATATGTCAGATATGCTGGGTCCTGGAAACCGATGACCTTAGGGGATAAGCTCTGAGGCCTTGAACTTGATTTGATGTTCAGAGTAGCCTGTTTTGCTGAGGAGAGAGACTGCAGAATTCTCTGATTTGGCATTCCCAAAGATCTAATGGCTTCATTCCCCCTCTCTCTGAAACCTTGTCAGTTCACTCAGACCAGTCACACAGGTGAATTTTTAAAAGCCACATTACAAACTATCAACACTGTTTCTCAGTTTCTGATTTATAAGAGTTTTCAGTTACTATTTCTCTTAGTTCCAATGTCTCTTTTGCTGATGTTATTCCATAAATGTGCTTAGATGTCTTTAGTTGATCATGGAAATTAAACCTAGAAGTTCAAACAGCTGCCTTTCCATCTCTCTTCTCTGCTGCTCTCCTGTACATTTGGACCCCTTCAGCCCTCTACTCACAGCACTCGGTGTCTCTTTCTTAACAGCTAGCCAGCGCTGCCTCTCACTGTTTGGCAGGGTCGTAGGTCCTTTCGCACTGATAACAGGAGGAATTGTAGATGAGGAAACTTTACCTTTATTATTTTCCAAACCCCAAGGTAAAGTATTTCAAGTCTGCTTTAGAGATGAGCCTGGTCATACCAGAACTCTCAGATAACCAGCATTTTAATCATAAGTAAATTCTAGTCGTTTTCAATAAGTACAATATAGTGACAGTAAATACAAATAAATGCAGCAAATACAGTAAAGTTTACTGTGTACAATACTACTGTTGTTGGTAAATAAAGCACTCTGCATACATTTTGTTTGTTTCTTAATATCTAATCTTGTTTTTCTTTACTGTAATGCATTGCTAGGTGTACCTATTATCCAGAATATTTGAATATCCAGCAATGTCCCAGTCCTGGTGCTGCCAGATATGAAAGTTTACTGTACTTTGTAAATTCTGAAATTTGCTTGTTATAAGTATTAGCAGCCCCAGTGAGAAATCAAAGGAAGGCCTGGAGGAATGATGAGTAGAGGCTCTAACTCTGCAGCTGTCTGCTTTATACATACAGCCCCATTTTGCAGATTGTGGTTTGGATGCAGGTACAAATTTTGTATCTAGACCCCAGCAAATCTGCAGATACCCGCTGTTTCTGTGCATGTTGGCATCCAGGGACCATTTTTGTGGATCAAAGATCTGATATGGATACAAATTTTCAAAAGTCTTAAAAACACAATATTCTTTTTTGTTTCTTGGTTTTCAAGTCAGTAAGGTACACGCTGGATTTTTTGAGACATACTCTTTGTGCCCTGGGAAGTTTTTTTTTTTTTTAAATGAAATCCTAGATCTCATGTAGTCTCTTAATTCTATAGACTGGTACTTTAAGAACAGTGCCAGTTATCACAATTGTAAAAGCTGGCAAGACCATGTGATCGCTTCTCATCTGTTGATTCATATTTGAGGTAGTATAGACAAGAGTGAGACTTAAAATATGAGCCCTTTGCTATATTCAGCTTGAATTCTTTGGGCAGGAAAATAAACGTGCTAGCAGATTTCTAAGATTAGACCAAAGAGCTGATGGCCCTTGACAGATAGAGGTGTGAGTGCAAGCAAAGATAGATCCAATGCTATAGTTGTATCTTCAGAATAAATTCTTAAAGTTGTGTAACAGCTTGTTGGAAAGGCATGACCTGAAATTGGTCATCTAAAGCAAGAAATAGGTTGCTGAATGAATTTGGAATACGGACAGTGGACACACAGTGAGAGAATTACACACCTTGAGAGTATGTTGAGTAAATACCCCTACGAGGGATTATCACAAGGGATCAACTCAACATAACTGAAAGGGTGTCAATGGAAAATTCTAAATTCACAGAGAAGATGGAAAAGTGAAATTGAAACACGTGGTACATGGCCTCACTACAGCTTCACAGACAAAAGGGATGAGTGAACTGATCATGTACTCTTCAGGAATGCAAAATTTTCCTTGTAATGTATCTGACCCAAATGGTGCCAATATAGATTACCCTTTGCAGAATTTATAATAAAACATTTTAGGCGTGCAGGTCTCCTAAAAATCTGATTCTTGGCAGTTTCTTAGTGCAGTTTGTTCTTTCACAATGGATGTGGTTTTGGAGTGTGTGGAGGTTTTACGCAGAGCCTCTCAGAGTGTTAGGCATATCGTTACTGACTGCATCTTGGGTAGGCATGGCAGCACTAGCAATCATCTAGACAGCAGGGCTGACAGCCACTGGAAGCAAGGTGGGAGGGACCTGGCTCCCTGTCCAGAAGGGGCATGGCCAAGGATGGAAGTGGGTGGGGCTAAACACTCAACCCTGGGCCCACCCACAGTCCCTTAGAGTGCATGTGGAGCAGCGGGCACAGCATTTCAAAGGGGCCGCGGGCAGCTGCTCTCTTTCTCCCCTCGTCGGCGGGGCTGAGACCAGCTGTGAAGCTGCAGTGGCTCGCTAGATGAGTTATGTCTTCAGGGTTCTGGACAAGCTTGTACTGCCTGTGCCTCTGCATCTTCACTGCTAATTTTAGCTGTTCTGTCTTGACAAAACCTGGTTTGAGCATACCCGTCCGACCTTCAGCCGCATCTCTGCGGCGTAGGCACCCCTAGATGGAAGAGGTCTCAAACTCGCAGCTCACTGGCCATCTTTGGCCTGAGCAGTTCCACAATCCAGTCTGCACACGTCTGCTGGCACACGAGTCCCTATGACCCTAGCGGGAGGAGTTCATATCCTTCCCCACAAGTCCAGCCCCTGCTATGCCACCGCACCTCCATCATAACCCTTTCATCAAGCCCCCTCCCCCAAGGTACACGGCGGGGGCTGCAGGGAAGTAGACCAATGCAGCAGCCTCTGCTTTCCTCCACCGCCATCTCAAAGGCCAGCCCAGTCGTTCTGTGCTCCTCTGCAGGCTGGCTTGGGAAATGGAGCAGACTGCTGTGGTGCTCTGTTTCCCCGCTGCCAGTCCCAGCTTGCACAAGATGCCCCAGGCTAACCTGGATACAGGGGACTATCCTGCCTATAGGATGGTTGAGGTGGCCGCTGAGTGGCCCACCAAAGTGCAAGGTCTGGAGCAGCTGCACTGAACCATCCTATGGACGGGACAGCTCTTCACACACCTCCCCTGGGCTGACTGGCACAGAGCTAGCAGCTGGAAGCCCCACTGCGCTGCTGGTGGAGGCACCGTGGGCAGGGCGGGGGCGGTAGGGGAGTATGACTTGCCCAGAGGTTGCAAGTGGGACCAGGGGGATGTATGGGGGGTAGGTGAGAGTGCAGGCCAGCAGGTGGGGTCAGGAGATGTGATGGGGGGGTGCATGGAGGCACCCCTCCCGCTGGAGCCCTGCTGGAGAGGGATGCTATATGGCCTTCTAGGAGGATTTGACAACTGGCCCTGGCCCTGCCTTGAGAATATGGTGGGGGAAAAAAACACGTTTGGAATTTACTCCATTCAAGTATCTCCATTAAAGACAAACAAACGACATGGGCTGTCATAGTGGAAGAGAAGGGAATTAGATTGGCACAGTATTCCTCATGATAATATCATGAGTCTCACAACATTTTGAGCTTTACTTATAGCCCCAGCTCTGACAGAAGTGATTAGAGGAGAATCTCAGGTTTTTTTATTTATTTTTTAAAGTGAGCATCTGGCCCTCAGATTGGTTTACAAATTGTGAAATTGAGAAAAAACACCCACATTTGGGCACCCTTATCTGCCTTCTGTTTTCTGAGTAATTAGGGTGCGCTGAGGTCAGATTTTTTTCAAGCTCTTCAGCACCAATCTCATATTTTTTTGTTCCCGACTCATTGGAAAATAATGGAGTTGTAGCCTCTGGTGGACAGGTGGCTTTTATCAAAATAAAATATGGCAAGCTGGGATATCTCATGGCATCTTGTCCCAGTTCTGGAGCGTTTGGTCCCTCCTGGGCTATGTGGTTAATATTTGCAGACAAAGGGTAGCGGAAACAGAAAATAGTCCTGGTATTTCAAGCACTGTGTTTAGCTGTACCCCAAATTAACAACCACTGTGTAGCCATAGTCCTGGTAATCCTGGTGATAGAGTGTTGGATTGGAGCCCTGCCTTTCTGACTGTTGTAACTTGCTGCTTTCCTTCATCTTCCAGGCTATTGCCCATAAAAAGAAGAAAAAAAGGGCAAATTTTTTACTGAAAGAAGTAAATTTTAATTACCAATGGTCTAAGCATAAAACAGGGAGCCAGTAGTTTCAGAGTCCTAATGCTAGCATTGATACAGACTCTGCACAGACTTGAACAAGTTACTGAAGCTGTTCTGTACCTTAGCTAGTAGCTTCATAGCTTTTGAGGCGGACAAAAATTGACTTAATCTGATCTGCGCAATACAGAGCACAGAATTTCACCCAGAGATTACTGCTTTAATCCCATAATCTCTGATTGAATTAGAGCCAGTCTCTTGCCAAAACCTTCAGTTTTGTTTGTTCAGTTCAGTTTGCAAAGTGGGATTATTTATCTACTAAAAAGTGATGATGTGAGGGTAAATTAGTAAATGTTTAGGAATAAGTTTGCAGATGAAAAATGCTTTTTAGGGGTTAAGTATTAATGGAAATGATGCACAGATTTTTTTTTTGTTCTGTTTTCTTTAAGCAAATCCATTGTATACTTAGAGGTTGTTAAGTATGAGCAGGACGCAAACTCCTTTGGGGTTTACCCTTTTGCTAACATGGCCCAACTGTTTATCATCCTAGGTCAGAGGTTATGAAAAGCAGTAGTCAATTAAAGCTTTATTAGATGTAGGTGGTAATGCTATGAAAGGAGCCAGCCAAGCTGAGGGCAATAATAAAGGCTCTTTGTTAAAATGTTTAATAAATTAGCACTCTGATCTGGAGGGGAGGGGTGGTAGCCAATTACAGAGGCCAGGCTTGTTAATCATAATGTTTACTCTCTTCAAAAGTCCGGGCCCCATGGCTCCGTAATCTTTAGTGATCAGGTTTTTTCCCCCCTAGAACTGCAGACTGCTGCTGGCCCCTGCAGGGGAAGTTCTTCTTTGGGTCAGGCCTGGGACACAGCAAGGAGGAAGTGCCAAGACAAACACAGGTTACGAGGGCCATCACGCTAATAAACAGAGCACTCGTTAGTCAGAAGGTCAGGCAGCTAGTCAAGGGCTTGGAACAGTTACAGCAGTTAGCACAGGTTCATATTGCAAGCAAATGGAGTGAAAGCTCATTTTGAGTAGTCTGTGGAGTTTGGCAAGTGTTTCTGTGTGGGGATATTAAAATATTGCTCCAGCTGGGATTCCCTAAAGCAGCTTTCCTTCTCTGCCTGCCGCCTTGTGTTCTGGAGCGCTGTACTTACTAACGCATCTTCCACACTACGTTTCGCTCTTGTGAAAAGGTAAAGGTGTGATGAAATGGCACTCCTGTGTGTGGCTGGAATTCCAGGCAGCAGCTGGCCATTTCCAGGCCTGAGCAGTAGGGGGCATCTCTTACTCATGTTTTTTTGATTTCTTTTAGTGCTGCTTGATCTATAGGGCCATCTTTAAAAAGTAAATAGAGCATTTGACCTGCTGTGCAAATTAGCCATATGGTGAAGTGTAATATCCCGCTGACCCTCATTACAGAGCACTATGAAAAGCACTCCCCCTTTCACATGCAAGAATATTAAAGTGGCCTTTTCAGCTTTTTCCTCCATATAAAACTGTCTTCACTCCCATGGCCAGGCAGTTAAAAGGGAACTCCAGCTGCCACGAGGAGGGTGAAATTAAAGGCTTTACCCCATCTAAATGGAAAATAGGTATTCCTTCCTATAGACTGAACTGAGAGAACAATGCTCCATTGCCATCCCAATCAATAAGAAAGGATAATTCCCCAATTTTCTGTGAAGGATCACAGGTCACTATTAGAGAGTGCTGCTGTGAAACCACCCTAAAGGGGGGGAATTTGAGAACTCATCTTCGAGAGTTAACCTATTCTTGGCTGTATCCTCAGTGATTGGAAGCAAATCAGCAACTGAGATTAGAGAACTGGTGAGTCATACAGTAGTTAGCAATGCAAGAGATGTCACCATCAAGTCCAAGGAGGTCCACTTTCCAACTGTGAACAGCTGCTGTTAGGCTGACTTCTGTCAAGCTAAGTTTCATCTCTTTGTAGGGGAAAAAAAACTCTTTAAATTCAGTCTAACATGTGCATCCTTCCCCCACATGCACAAGTATATGCTTAAAACCAGAGGTGAATGAAAATGTGTCTGTGTCTAACAGTTTTGCAGCCCCATCTAGAGCGGGATAGGAAGAAGCTTCTCTCCAAAGTCCTTAATTTTACTTCCAGGAAAGTCAGGTCTGTCAACTCAGACCATCTCCATCTGAATGACAACAACAAGCTGTCTCTCTCACGGTCACTTGCTGTTCTCCTAACTGACACTGTGCCATGTTACCTCTCACCATAGAGGCAAGATTCCAGGGAACATAATGCAATCTGTCTTGCTAAAAACTAGTTACAAATAAAATAAACTCAGAGTTGCAACGGGTGAGAAGCGACTGACACAGGGGACTGGAAATGGGATCCATTACATCCTTCTCACAGTGTCATCTGTTTGAATCCGATCCAGATTGGTAAGATTTGAAAGTGGATGCAATCTAGCATCAGGCTTGTGTGTTGCTGAGTTGGTGGGAAACAAGGGGGCATAACTGAACAAATATTGAGTCTATATAGAAGGAGCTACTCTGTCCAGTTCTGAGCACCACATTTTAGGTAAGATGCGGACAATTTGGAGCAGGTGGTCCAGAGAAGAGGAACAAAAATGACTAAAAGGTCTAGAGACGTGAGCTATGAGAGAAGATTGAGAGAATTGGGTTTGTTTATTTTGGAAAAGAGAAGGCTGAGAGGGCAGCTTTAAGTACCTAAAAAGATGTTACAAGGAGGAGGGAGAAAAATTATTCTCCTTAGCCTGTGATGATAAGACTAGAAGCAATGGGCTTAAACTGCAGCAGGGGAGGTTTAGGTTGGGCATTAGGAGAAAATTCCTTTCAGGGTGGTTAAGTACTGGAATAAATTGCCTAAGATGGTTGTTGAATCTCCATCATTGGAGATACTCAAGAATAAGTTGGACAAATATTTAACAGGGATGATATAGATGGTGATTTGTCCCACTGTGAGGGCAGGAGACTGGACTTGACGACCTCTTGAGGTCCTTTCCAGTTCTAATATTCTATGTTTCCAGCAGTTTTACTCTTCTTATATGCAAATGATCATCATTTCCCCCACCCTTTCCTTAAAACACGCCATACTCTTCAAAGTCTTTTGGGAATGGTGTCTTCAAGATTTCAAAATTTCTGCACTATCTCAAACTAGCTCTGTGACCAAGTGTACATCATGCCTGGATGGTTTTCCTTGTGACTCAACTACTAGGAATCTAATGTAGTTTGTTACTGCCATTTGGGGAAGGGATCATGCTTCTGATTCTGATTTTGCTTATACCAGTACAAATTCATTAGTCTGGCGGTGAGACAGGAGAATGAGAGCACACTTAGGACCCTGTGTCTCTGTTTATCACAGAATAGTGGGACTGGAAGGGACCTTGAAAAGACGTCCAGTCTAGTCCCCTGCAGTAGTGACAAGACTAAGTTCTAACTAGACCATCCTTGACAGATGGTTGTCTAATCTGTGTTTAAAAATCTAGATTCTACTACCTCCCTAGGCAATTTATTTATTTATTCCAGGGGTTAACCACCCTGACAGGAAGTGTTTCCAGCCTCAGACTCCTTTGCTGCAATTTAACCCTATTTGATTTTTTTCTATCCTCAGAGGTTAAGGAGAATAATTTTTCTCCCTCCTCCTCATAATAGCCTTTTTGTACTTAAAGACTTTTATCTTGTCCCCTTTGTCTTCTCTTCTCCAGACACAGAACTCCAGTTTAGGCAGTATTAGTGCAGAGTAGCATGAAAGACTTGCTTATTGTGTTTTCTTTTCAACTCTCTTGCTAATACATCCTGGAATGGTGTGTGGTATGTGTGGGCTGTTTTTTTGTGCAGTAATGCTAAGCTGTTGTCTGGGATTAATATTGTGGCCTCCCAGATCCTTTTTGCACTATTCCCCCGCCCCCTCCCCGATCCTTTTCTGTAGTACTCCTTCCTAGGTAGTTACTTCCTATTTTATTTTTAGGCAACGGATTTCTGCTTCCTAAGTAAGGTACTTTACATTTATCTGTATTGAATTTTATCCTATTTACTTCAGATTGTTTCTCGAGTTTTTCCACATCATTCAGAATTTTAATCTTGTTCTCCAAAGCCCTTGCAGCCCTGCCCAGATTGGTATTATCTGAAAATTTTGTGTGTGCCTTCTGTGTTGAATCTGTTGAGCAGAACTGGGACCCCACTTATATGCCCTCCCAGCTTGACTGTCAACAACTAATAATCACTATCTGGGAATTGTTTTCCAATCAGTTATGCACCTTCCTCCCTCCCCCCAGTCATAGTAGCCCCAGCTAAGTTGTATTTTCCTAGTTTTATGTGAAGGTCATGTGAGGCAGTATGAAAAGCCTTACTAAACTCAAGATGTACCACATCTACCACTCCACCCACAAAGCCTATTCACCTGTCAAAAAGAGCTATTAGGTTGACTTGACATAATTTGTTCTCGACAAATCCATGCTTATTGTTGTTTATCACCTTACTATCTGCTAGATGTTTGCAAACTGATTGCTGAATTACTTGCTCCATTTTAGTAGGTATCCTTCAGTCTGCATAGACTATGGATCGCGCCCTTTATAGTTTCAATTGAGGACTTCATTTACAGCGTCTACTATGACTATGAAGACCCACACGAGAGTGACAGTCCTTGCTGCATCTCTTGCAGATGTGGTGGGTGTCTGGAAAGTCCTTAGTGTGCTTTCTGTGTGCTCGCTTCTCCTCTGCTAGCTGTCTGATCCTCATCTCACCCTTCTGAAGGCCCTTGTGTAACCCCTGCCTCCATCTGCAGCAGTCGTCTGCTAGTTCTTCCCAGTTGTGCAGCTCGATGTCTACCTCTCTGAGGTCTCTCTTGCAGACATCTTTGTAGTGCAACTGGGCGTGTCCAGGAGGTCTTTTGGCAGAGGCTAGCTCACCATACAGGATGTCTTTTGGAATCCTTCCATCATTCATCCTGTGGACGTGGCTTGCTTCATTACTTTTTCAAACACTGAAGTTTAGCAGACTGGTCTGCAATTCCCTGGGTGTAAGATTTTATGTGATACTAAATGCTCTGCTGGCATTCAAACACATGAATTAAAATAATCTGCAAACTATCCAGGGTGACCATTTCACCCAGAAGAAGGTGATAGTTAATAATGCACAGCAGCATTATGCAGTAGGGTAGGGAAGTAAGTATTGACTGTATCTAGTTAAAATTGGTGCAGGAGTGCATTTGATCCCAATCCTGCTAGTTCGTTGCAAATGGAACTGTTCTTGTCTTGGCATTAATTTTCTGCATAGAATATTTGCAAGAAAAGCCATCAACTTCAGATCTCCCCGTTAATTTGTGTGAGACTTCAGGCAATGTGAAGGCAGGTCTCCATAAGGGCAAAAATTCCCTTCTATACATTATTTGTGACCAGCTCAGCATAGATTTTATAATGATGGAGCTGATACCCCTTTTGTTTTTTGTCGATATCTTTTGTAAACCTCTCAAGGAAAACAAGGGCAGTGGGAATCTGTGTAACTGAAAATCACCATGGAATAAAATCTGACAATGATCAAAAAGCCTGTGAATGCCAAAAGTAAATTTAAGAAAAGGCTGCACAGAACAGTAGCAGGTCTTAAGCAAATAAAACATCCATAAATCCAGATAGGAGCATAATTTAACTAAGGATTACCACTAATGAGTGGAAGGTGAAGTTCATTGTTAACTTGTTTACTTTAAACCAAAGCTGCAGTGTTTAAAATGAGATGAACTGTGGCTAGAGGATTCCTGGTGCTATAAATTAACAGTGCTCCCTTGGATGGGAAGCTTGGGTTATTCTCAATGACTAGCAGGCTAATTCTGTAGCTACTCTGTAGATACAACTTTTATAAATGTCAGTAGGTGTTGTGCTTGGGGAGCAGCTGTAAACGCCCCCAGTCAAGCACTGATGGACTACATGTAGGTTGGCTGTGTTAGGCTTTTTGGTTTGAAATATGGATGTAAAATCCTGTTTAACTGGTTAAACATTAACTTTTACTGGTCAGCCGATTAAAAAGGGGGAGTAGGGGTTACACACACACCTCCCACTGTGGACTGGGGCTGTTCCAGCCAGGCTGCAGAGACCCCGCCCTTGACATGGCCCGGACCGGGCCTGCCACAGATGAGGGTAGCTCTGGCTGTGCTGGACCATACCCGGACAATGGTGGGCCTCGCAGGCCTGGAGCAGCTCCCTGCCCACAGTAGGCAAGGGCCTGCTCCAGCCTCCACTGGGTAACCGTAGCTGGGAAGCCTCACCCATTTAGGATAAAGCTTACTGGTTAACCAGTTAATTATCATCCCTAGTTTGAAATACGTGGATTCCTTGTAACTCTGGGTTCAAGTCCCAGCATGGCTAACCCAGCACTCCCACTTTCTGAGGTGGATAAATAGCAAACCATACCATTTACGTGGCTCTTATGCATGAGATCTTACAGAAGTCCTACCTGGCCACTGCAGACGTGAAAGATTATGTGAGGATTGATTAAAAAAAAAACTTTTAAAATGCTTGGAATGTCTCCGCTGACTGTCCGAGCATCTGCACCGACTGTTATCACAACCCTATTTTACACAGTGAGCTACTGCTCTTAAATGCTTAGAATATTATGTACATTGGATGGCTTTCTGTTTCAGGGTTAACAACACTTAAACCTTTTTATTATCCTAGGGAGATGTTTAGCATGTTTTAGATCCACAATCTCTTTGCAAGGCATGGAGTTGTGAACTTTCGTAGAAATTAGGGAGTAATGAATTAATTCTTTGAAATGGCAGGAAAATAAATTAGATGAAAATGTTTATTAAATGTTTATTAAAAATAAAAACGTGAAACTTCCAGTAAGTATCCTCATGTAATTCGTAACTGGATACACTTTCACCTCTGCTACCCCTTAGCTACAAGGGTGTATTTTTTTTGTTCCCTAAATCTTGCATCTGCCATTGTGATTATATTTCATTTTCCCTTTTGGCAGCTGATGTGCTGATCATCAACAAGTTTAATTATCTGGATTTCATTGCCAAGTTTGTGAACTGGATGATCCAATGCTAATTTGAAAAATAAAGTTCTGCCCAATAATTTTAAAAAAACATGTGGTGTTATTGATGTCTTTTCCTGGACCACTGATTAGAATAAATGTGCAGTTTGTGACTGTAATTTTGAATCTTTGGCTGCCTGCTTGAATGGTGAGAGGTGAGAGGAGTCGGGAGGGGGAAGAGATCTGTTCCAATCAAATAAATCTAAACAAAATAGCAAGAACCTGTGGTTTTTTCCTCTTTTCTGAGGACTGTCTATCCCAGAGAAAGTGAGTGAGATTAAAAAGAAAAAAAGAAGAAGAAGAAAAAAAGCACAGACAATAGCTTCTTGAGAGGAAAGTTTTCCCACTGATTTACTGATCTTCTAAAATATATCTTGGAAACCTCTCTCTCTTTGTCCAGTTATAGCTGCTAGTTGATTCAAGATGTTTAGAGTGAGAAAACGATATTTGTTAATATGACTTCTGTTTTGCTAGGCTACTAATATTTGTCTTTCTAATTTTTTAAAAAAGAGACAAATATATTTTGCAGATATGCCTACTGTTGTTGTGTGTTGAATTTATGCAGCGTGAAGTAGGTTCTTTTAGAAATATTTGCTGGAAGGATAAAGAATGAGGAGGACATATCACTGATACAAAGTGATCTGAATCACTAAGTAAGCTGGACACAGCAAACTGTGTTTTAATACACCTAACTGCAAAGGCAATAAATCTAAGAACAAAGCTTATTCTTACAGGATGTGGGGGGACCTTTTCCTGTGAAACTGTGACTCTCATAGTATTGGGGGTCATAGTAGAAATCAGCTGAACATGAATTGCCAATGCGCCCCTAAGGTCAAAAGGTCTAGTGTGATCTTTTGGGAGTGTGACAAACAGTCATCTAAAGTAGGAGTGGAAAGGTCGTTTTACCTCTGTATTTTGGCATTGGTACGACTGCTGTGTCCAGTTGTGATGTCCACAATTGATAAAACTGGAGAGCATTCAAAGAAGATCCATGAGAATGATGAGAAGATTAGAAACCTGCCTTACAATGATAGACTTGAGAAGCTCAATCAAAGAGAATGTTAAGGGCTGATTTGAGCCCAGTCTAAAGGAATGTACTTGGGAAGCATATGTTTGCTAATGGCTCTTCAAACTAGCAGAGGAATGTACAGCATGATCCAAAAGCTGGAAATTAAAGCTAGAGTAATTCAGACTGGAAATAAGGTACAGACCCCGATTTAAGCGTAGGTTGTGTTTCTGGGCAACCATGTGTTATGTCAAATTTGAAGTAAATCGGGACTGGGTGCAGGAGGGGCCCTGCTGCCTTTGGGTTCCCTGATTCTGGCTATGCCTACCTCCCTGAATGCAAGACTGGCAGGGAGCCAGGAACCAAGAAATTGACTAGTGCTGCTGGTTCCTGGCTCCCTGCCACTCACGATTTTGATTCACGTTATTACAAGAAACACGTAAGTTGGAATCATGTAAGTTGGGGGTCTACTATAGGTACATTTTTAATTGTGAAGGTAATTAACCAATCTAACAGTTTTCCAAGGCTTAAGGTGGAGTTGCTTTCACTGTCCATTTCTAAATTAAGACTGGATGTTTTCCTAAAAGATCTGCTCTAGGAATTATTCTGAGGAAGTTCTCTGGCCTGTGATATACAGCAGATCAGACTAAATTATCACAGTGGTTCCTTCTGGCCTTGTATTCTGTGAACATGCAAGAAAGAAGCTGGAAACATTTGTGACCTGACAAGAAGACATGTAAATCCTCTATGGGGAAAAAATGGGACTGGAGGGGAAAAAGATAGGCAGGATATCAGAACAACTTGAGTGGGGCAGTGATACTTCAATGGCCCCTCTGCGCAATTGACTTTGTGAACAGCCCGGAGATACTAATATAATAGCACTTTAGAGAAGGAGAAGGGCACAAACAGAAGCAACCATTAGTAATGAGAAAGAAACATAATTTTTGGAGGGCTGACTAGACTGTCTAACGATAGATCTAGAGTGAAAATATGTACAGCTTAACTAAGTGATAACCCAGGAAAAACATAGTTCCAAACATTGGAGGAGAGCAGAACAAAAAAGGAAGGAGAAACAGTAAAAAAAAAAACATACAGGGGAATATTATTAAGAGAATGGGATGAAATTAAGGCAGTGGAAAAAGTTGTTGGAATATCAGGAAAGACATGGTCATATGCTTTGGAATAAGCACTCAAAGTTCATATCACTTGGGGCATTTAAAAACAGATTGGCTATAGTGCTTCGGGGTGCAATATGGTATTGGCTCTGAGATCAGTGGGATGATCCCCAGGGTGTTTTCTGGCTTTGATTTCTAGGATTCTGTTAAATTTTAATGTCTTCCAAATATGGCATTCCTCCCTCTCCAGCCCCTTCCTCAAAATCCACCCCTTTCCTCCTAATCTAGGACTAACGCCTAAAGACAGGTTTCAGGCCAAAATGGAGAGACTAATTTATATCCGGGTATGAAATTAAGCAATACCACTTCTATACTTACTGTTTCTGGAGTGATTTCCAATGGGAAAGCGTTTGTTATTCTTAAAGCCTAGTTATTTGGGCAGTTGCCTTCCGCACACTGGGCTGAGAAAAGTCAGATGCTTGGTTGTCGCATCTGACGAAGTGGGTCTTGGCCCACAAAAGTTTATGCTCCAAAATATCTCTTAGTCTATAAGGTGCCACAGGACTTATTATTTTTGAAGATAGACTAACACAGCTACCTCTCTGATGTTGGTTGTAGTGGTGGCTTTTGAGTGAAGGAGGCCTTATTTAGTCCTCTCCTGCAGTGAGGTTCAACACCAAAGGCACCTTCTGTGCAAAGTCTTGTTGCCTAAATAGCATGCATGTTTGAAGGGTTATGTCTCATGGCGCATTACATGCCCTACCACACACATGAGTGTGTGACTTTGACCTGTCAGGGAGGTAGTGCAAGTCAGTGGGTGACTTGAGCAAAAATGGGTATGAGATGCTGAGAAGATGGACACAGCAGTCTTGAAAAGGGTGTGGGTGGGTGGGGATAGTAGAAGAAGAGTGTCAGAGCTGTATTTTGGACTCTTCCCAAGGAAAGATTTTACTGTCTACCTTGAAGGATGAGTACAAGTGTGCTTTATTTTAATTGAATGGTTGGCCACTATTCCTAGCAGAAATTTTCTTGTTATTCTTTAAATTACTTTTTAAAATATCTCATCAGTTTCAAATTGCTGTTGTGCTACTCATGAATTGTGTCTGAAGACCCCAATAAGCCCTCGAGGTCACCTCAAAACCTCATCTACATTGTTTGGTGAGATGACTGTCTCTGAGTACAGGAAATAATTGGAAATAAACCACCAACTGATTGTCAGAAAAGTCTGTATAAAGTTATCATAGTTGTTGCTTCAATGACTGAAGGAATCCCAGGTAATCCTTTCATCTTTGGCAATTGTACCCACTTGCTGCAATTCCCAGAAGCTTCTGTATGCTGCTGGAACTTAACCAGTTAGTTCAGATTGCTTTTCTGAGCAGTTTTTTTCTGGGAAGGAGAAAACTATAATTTAGTATGAGCTTTCTTCATTAATTCAGTATTAACACTCGGCTGCCCCATAGTAGTCTGAGTGATTTCAATCAAGAATCTGAACGATGCTCTGAGTAGGTTCACCCTTGGAGGTAGTCAGTAGAGAGACAGACTTTCCTTAGCCAACAACCTGTTTTGGCTCTTTGTGGAAAGATTTCAGCCAAACTCTTCAGCAAGGTAGACAGATGCCTTACTAAGAAGACCTTCGTCTTGATGTGGTCTGAGAATGGTTGATTAATTTAGTCATGTAGCTAAGGTTTAGTCTACAGTAGACCTTACGGTCGATTGCAGATATGCAATTTGAGCTACGGCAGTTGCGTAGCTAGAATCAACATATCTACAGTCAACTGTGAAGTTTGTCCTCGCTGAGGGAGGTCTATGGGGGCGTTTCTACCATCGTCCTCCCTTATACCTTGTGAAAGGAGGAGTACAGGAGGTCAACTGCTTACCCCAGAGAGATTGATTTTGTGCGTCTTTACCAGACATGCGAAATTGAACTCCAGGAGATCAACCCTAAGCAGGTTGATCTCTTGGTAATTGTAGACATACCCTTGGTCTTTACCTCCCATTGTGCCCTTTCATGGGCACCTCTTAAAAGAATTGAACATGGCAAGGCCCACATGTGAAGCAGAGATGTAAAATGGGATGGCAAAAGACAGCTGTTGGGGATCAGCAAAGGAAGCTTAAAATGAACTGGCCTAATTTTGTCCTAATGAACGTTGTAACCTGATCATTGTAATTCAGCATTTCTGATCTAAAGAACATATAACAATAAAAATGAAGGGAATGGAACAGCCCATAGGGTTGAGATGGAATGCCCTCAGCCTTTAACCGCTGTGCTCATCCCCAAATGCCAGTCCAGGCTACAATGGTAATGGCAGCTGGTTTTCAATTGAAGTTTGGCCGGGTGGAATGGGTCATTCATTTCAAGCCCTTTCCTAGTCAACAAAATGCTCCTCATATGAGCCAATGCTACATCAGGTATTACCAGCACTGGCAGTGTCAAAAAGTAGTCAAGGGATGAATGGGTTAAGCACCCTCTAAGACACGATGGAAGGTGTGGCGTGGGGAAGCTTGTGTTGTATTATTTCAGAAGGAAAAACAAAGACGCGCACCACATTTGCAGGGAGCAGAGAGGCAATGAACTCTTACCCACAGAGATGGTACAGTTGAGAAGTTTGGCCTTGAAAAGTGCTTGAATTACTTTAGCTACCAATAGTATTGAATTGCTGCCAGACATAGGGCAGATGATGAGATGTGTAGAAATAGTTGCAAAAATTCTTCATTTAGAATATCATAGTTGGTGTTGTCAAGGGACTCAAACTATTTTAATCACAAACACCCCTTATATGGTGGTTAACCATTATTATGCCACTAACAGAGATTACAGAAACTGAGACATAGAGTTAAATGACATATGTTAAGTGATGGAGCAAACCATTAGTGGAGACAACAAGAATCTTGGTCTCATTACAACCATCCCAGTCACCAAGAGGTCAGGGGAAGTGGATATTAACAATAGCCTGACAAAAGTGTATGTATTTATTATGTAAATCTAGTGGAGAGCAGAATCTGAAGGTTTTTCAGTGCTTTATATAGGGGGGCACCATTTGCAGTTCCTAAGAAGGAAAGCCTAAGTAATATTAAATCCCCAGATTTTGCCTTTCGAAAGAAAAATTTCATTTTGAAAAATGTCCTTGATTTTGCACTGAATTTTGGAAAGTCTGTGTCCTAGTTTCTTTCCATTTGTAAGTGTGAAGGTGGTGCTTCTAAGGCTGATGATATAAACACTGCAATAAATTGTCGAGGGAGGTCATGCAATCTCCATCACTAGAGATGTTTAAGAGTAGTTAGACACATATCAAGGATGGTATAGAGAGTCTAGATGGTGCTTGGTCCTGCCATGAGGGCAGGGGACTGGACTTAATGACCTCTCAAGGACCCTTCCAGTTCTAGTGTTCTGTGATAACTAGTAGAGGTGGTCAAATGGGGAGTCTGCCTTCAGAGAAATGGCTTTGATCCTCATAAAGGAGCTAGGTTGAGGTGGAAGGTGAGGTCTGAGACCTGAGGCTGCAGCTGAGCCTTACAGGCATCTTTCTAAATGTTTATCCAGAAGCTGTCAACTTCATGCAGTCAGAAGTCACTTGGGGAAATTCTCTGGCCAGACTACATGATCACAATAGGCCCCTCTGTCCACAAAGCCTCTGAATCCCTGACTTGTAATCCTGCTGTCCCACCTCAGTTGATATGATGAAGGGTGAGAGCATTAAGGGTCAGATGGTAGTGGTATCAGAAGAGAGAGAGCAGAGGGGCATGGGGAAAGGCTATTTCTAAACAGTTTCTGGTTTCTCAATGCTTTTTAAAATGTCAGACTTGCTGTTGACTTTAAAGCCAGTTTTAGCCGAAGGATAAAGTGGAACAATTTAACTCTGGGAATTTGCAGTAGCTTAAGCTATGTCTGAATTAGCTTAGAGTACATCTGAATTTGCCTCCTGGCCTTCAGTAAGAACATCGGGATTACATATATTTTAACAAATATAGAACCAGTGTTACAAATCTGAAAAAGCTGTGTTCCATGTTCCAGTACCCAGAGTGCACAGGTGACTGTATCTCAGCAGGTGTCACGCTGAAATCGGTATGGCTACATTTTATCTAGCCTGCTGGAGCTCCATCATCTACACACCCAACAGGAAGCAGTCAAGTAGCACTTTTTTGTGACTGTGGTGCTAGAAGTATTAATGGCAGAAGTTTCCTGAGAATCTTTAAGTAAAGGGACTGTTAACTCATCGTGCTTGGAGGGTACTATGGGGAGAAGTTTTATGTGTGGGAGGTATTAAAATTATTGGGCTTTTTAATTTAAGCAAAAAGGAACCAAATCTCTTGTTCATGGAGCAGATTAAAAATACTTAGGAATAGCTTGTTTATAGAGCATCTGAGAAAAATGTTTGGTCTTTGAAGTGCAAATAGAGACAACATCCCCACCCTAAAGATTTTATAATCCATTTTCAGATGTGAAAAAATAAGAGGGTGGGGAAGAGAGGAAGGTAAACAGAGTAAGATAAGGATACTCAGAGATGATATAGTAGGATTCTGGGCAGTGTCTGGATGACTTGATGCCTTCATCAGTAAGGTGGACTCTGAAGACGCTGAAACGTTTTTATGGTGCTGACTAGATGGCCACACCCCAGGATGTAGAAAAAATTCTCAAGATGAAGCAATCACCAAATGACAAAAAAATAAGAACTTCTTAAGTTTCACTGTGAGGGGGAATCCATTCACCCAGTGTAGCTTCTTTAGGGTCAGGTGAGTGAAACGTGTGTTTAGAACTGTAAGACCATGGTTCTAACCCGAGATTTGTTGGAGTAAGTTGTGCTGTGAGTGCTCAGCTATGATGGTGATGAGGGTCATGTAAGTGTCAAGATAAAGGAATTCTGTAACCTTTTCCCAACATTTTTTGTGCCTTCTTGTGAAATGTTATCACTTGAAATGATTTCATTTTCTCCTGTGGCCAGGTTTTTGTTTTTGTATGTTTGAAAAATCCTATAGAACTGTCATTTTCAGTGCAGTGCAGTAAGGATGCTGTGCAGCATTTCTGCATGCACTGATGTCTGCTTAGTAAAGTTGGAAGAGTTTGTGAACATAGCAGGATTCATCAGAAAAGCTTGTGCCAGAATAATTACCTACACAAATATCCACAACAAACTGCTATTATGATCTGGCCTTTTAAAGGAATGTTGACACTGAGGTAAGGGGAAAAAAGTGCAAATAAATTTTTAACAAGTAAAAGCAGCAGTTTTATATGGAGGTGATTGGCGTGAAATGCTGATGCCTGGAACTTGAATTCATTTTGATCTGTTTTTCAGGGTGCCAGAGAAACCTTTGAAAACTACTACAGGAAACAGAGAAGAAAACAGGCTAGACTGGTGCTTCAGCCCCCTTCAAATATGGTATGACTGTCTAATAGCTTTAGCGATCAAAGGTGCTTTGCCTAATAAAGGAGTAGAACATTGTCTCTGCATGTGTTGTTGCATGTGTGTGGTCTCTTATTTGTTTCCAGTTTCACTGTCCGTCTTTGTTTTAAACTTTGTTCACTTTGCTTTGTTGCAGCATGAAACTTTAGATGGCTACAGGAAGTATTTTAATCAAATTGTAGGGTAGGTATTCTTTTTATATCCACATTCTCTAAACACGTGTGTGCTATGTTATTGAATGGCACCAAAAGTAAGGAAATGTTGATCTTTCTGGCAATTCTTTTTAGGAGCCAAAACAGGAAAAGTGTGGTTTATGCTTCCTAAGCATTTAAGAGAAGTCATATTTTACTGCACCCATGAACCTTGCTGTGTCACTAGTGCAGGCATTCTAAAGACTGAATGGTTATTGTGTACTGCTTGCAGATTTCGCAAGCGATGAGTTCAAAAGAGTAAACATGTTTTGTGTACTGTATAGGTCAACTTGCTGCCATAGTGAGGTGAATAGGCCAATATGCTTGAATTACACAGATGTTGTAATCAGCTTGATTATAGTTCTTTGATATCCCATGCATTGTCAGGAAAGGATGTTTATTAGTATAGTCATTAGCCTCTGTTCCCCTGGCTTAAAAAGTGTGTTTTACTACTGCACACTACAGTAGAATAATAGTCCTCCCATTCAAAATGGTCCCCGTCTGAGTGAAGAGAAGTTAAGACTGCTGTTCCTTAAGAGGTGGAATATGCTGGCGAGATTTCATCAAACAAGATTGAATGTAAATCCCAGTGTACATTCCTATAAATCTGAGCAGCCGTCGTTTGTAAAATGTACACTGGTAACATTCTGAACCTGATTTGTGATACCTTAACAGTTGTCTTCCACTATGCAGGTATTTTTATATAATCTAGGTTTTCTCTATTGACCTTTTTAAATGGGATTACACATCACTTATTACTCCTTGTTCTGATTTGGCAAAAATATTTGGTAACTAGAGATTGGAGTGGATTGATTGCCCGCTAGAGGGTGGATAATTCAAATTAGGGGGATAGCCTAACCATGTAGTAATGTGGCTAGGAGTTGTGCCTTCATATTACTAATAAAAAGATATTTTGTATCTATGGATCTCCATTCCTTGTAGGATTTTAAAGTAAGACTTCCCTTCTGTTAGCCAAGAACAATACTCTGTGGTGGTTATAAAACAGATAAATGGGGATTTATAATGAAGATATTGACTGTCTTTAATGTAACAACATGAATAATGCTGTGTGTTTATATGACCATCTGGGGTCTGATCCCATAAGGTGCTGTGCATTCTAGCCTTAGTCAAAAACACGTATTATAGCGTGCTTAATTTTACAAAAATGAGTCGTTCTGTAGACTTCAGTAGCTGATGGACAGTGTGCCTGGAATAGTTTGAACAGTTCAAAGCTGAAGATGCTAATTTTGCATCCGATTTAATATATGGACTTTTCTAGGGAATCCATTTCTTGGGAACAAGGCCCCTGTCTTGTGTTACGGAGCAAGAATAATTGTCTTATAAAAATATAAAATTTGTAATTAACTAAGCAGTGCCTAAGGGGAACATAAGTCTACCCGCAGTTGAAAAGTATAAACACCAGAGAAGAAGAAATATTTGAGGTGAAACGCTAGGGTGATGATAAAACACGAAAGAAAGGCTAACATAAGCTAAAAGTTAGGAATACTTCCTGACAATGTAAGATCTTTTATCTTCTCAAGGGACTGGGTGGAAACCTCCATGCATGCATCTTTTAAAAGCAAACTGGACAAGACATTAACAAATGTGCGTTAGAGTGCAATCCTGCATGGGCCAAGAGACAGGACTGGGTGATGTAACAGGTCATTTGTAGGTCTAGGTTTTACAGTTCTGTGATTAAATTCCTACAATTGGAAATATCCCATGTACTGATAATACCTGATTTTTATTCCATATGCTAATGTCCAATTTAGTTTATTTTACAGTGACTGTTTAAAAAAAAATCCAGCTATTCCCAAGGCAGGGAAGTTGGCACAGACTTGGAAGCCAGAGACTAAACAAATGCATGATTTGAGTTTGTAAATGCAGAAAAATTAGTAAGAAGGCAAGTCGCTGTTGATTAGTTTCATGCACTTGAGTAATCCCACTGTCTTTCCCCTTTCATTTCATGCAGTACAGGGCATCTTCATAAATAATCTTTCCTCCGCTGCAGCATAGCTGATCACAAGGAAACCACTGGCCAGTAGGAAAAATTATAGGAATTGTTTGCTCTGTGTTGTGGAGTGTGTTGGATTTTGCTGACGTTATTTAAACCTATATCCTTGATATGTTTGTTAAATTTGGTGTTTACCATCTTACAACAAATTAAAGATCTGTTAAAAACATCAGTTGAAATATTCATGATGATTTATGTTGTTCTTTCTCCTGGTGTTTATTTCTGTACACATGGACAGAATTGAGCAGCAGATTGCTTTTCTTGGGTGCAGAGGGAGGTGGAGGAGAGTGTTGCATGTGATGTTTGTAAAACCATGTGGCTGTCATTGGGACTCTGACTTCTGACAGCTGTGCTTTCTCCTTTGTTAGCTTTTTTGTAGTTGAAGATCACATCTTACATACGACCCAGGGCTTGGTAAATAGAGCCTATATTGATGAACTGTGGGACATGGCTCTGTCAAAAACTATTGCCGCACTAAGAACACATTCAGTAAGTAAAAGCCACTGGTTACTTATACTTGCAGCAACAGTTAAACAATCTGAGTCTTTGGGAGTTAGATTTTTACTTTGGTGTTCCTTGCCTGTGTTCTTTTTTTAAAAAATGTACTCTCTCTCTCTCTGTGTGTGTGTGTGTGTGTGTGTGTGTGTGTGTGTACACACACATCATGATTCTTTGTATAGGTCTTTATTCATCAACTTCTTTTTGACATTTCTCTATGATAAAATCATCATCCTAATAATAACATCAATTGATTAGCTTTATTTGTAGGTTCTCATGCACTAGCACAATACTTTTTCTGCCCTTTTAAATGTCAGTTAAAAGTTAGAAATATTTTTTGAGGAAGAAACAACAAAAAATTGTGGCCACTCCACCCTCAGTGGGGACTGGTAATATCGGAAAATGAGATTGACATTTCAATTTCTTTCCCTTTCAATTTATGGCAAGAGCACATACTGCTATATCCAGATACATGTGCTAGCCAAACTGTACCCTCCCTTGCTTGGAGAATCTCCATGAGGTATTGGATCCTTAATGTGGGGTTTTGAGATGGTTCAGATAGCCACATCTTGCTTTTGAGTACTGCCTCTTCTAATGTGTTGTTATTGCTGCCTGTTCACACTAGCAGATTACCAAACGGGTTTATAGAATTAAATTGCTAAGACAGTTTAACTCTATTATTTGAAACTGTCTTCAGCTCCATGTCAACATTTCCATACAACTGTTCTGGGAACAGAAGTAAGTTGGAACCATATCTGAGACATTATTGTAGGCCAGTTCCATCACAGCTCTGTCACCTGCTTGTAGGAAAGCCTAAAAGTTGTGTAATGTGGAGACACAGTATGCTACTTATTTTCAAATAATCACATTTACATTCATCTGCTTTACAATTACAGCTCTTTGGACATATGGTTCTAATGTGGGTGTGCACTAACTGGCAAAACCAATATCCCCCCCCCCCATTTTGTAACGTAACTGTAGGTGAGACTAACTAATGCTATAAAGTTATTATAGGAACTCATGCTACAAATCTGGTGTTCAGATATACCCAAATAGGTGAGCATCTGCAGATGTTTCCTATTGTTCTATAATTTTCCATAGCATGGCAGCTCTGTTGACTGGAGATAAGTTTTACTGCCTGAGTCCTTTTGTGCCATAAGGGAAGGTGTATAATATATAAGGGGTGGGTGGGTGTGGGTGGCCTAATGCTGGCCAAAAGGATAGAGATTTGAGAGTGTGTGTGTAATATATACACCTTCTGCTATGGAAAATCATACAGAACCAAACATTTCAATTACAAAGATATGCTCTTTAGTCAGGGCTTTTTTGGTGGCAGTGTAAACTATGCAAGCAAAACAAATCAAAATACTTCGTTAATATCACTAACTTTAATAAGATAACAAGTTTGCAAGTGTTGCCCAATTTGATACATGAAGTGTCTGACAGGCAGAGGTTTTACAACAATCATGAAGTCCTACAAAGTCATTTAGATTTTATAGTGCAGTCATCACAAAATTGTATCTTCACCACATGTTTATTTTGGCACTATCATAATGACCCATCATGTCCATTCTTTACCATTCACTTCTCACTTTGTGGGAGGCTGTCACAGTGAGCTTGTTTCATCTCTATCCTTTTGGCCAGGATCAGGCTTAGAATTTTTTTCTTACGTTTGAGTGGGACATCTTTTATCTTTTCTAATAGTGAAAGGCAACTATCTCACTTTCCTACTTTGTGGTTTAGACAGTGAATTGGAAAATGTTTCTTTCAGTCTATCACACGGGTTTACAGAGTCATTTCCTCTGTGTGCTAAATCTCTGTTTCCTTTTTTATGGATTGGGACCACTGATTATATATTTGGTAAGAAGATATTTGAAATTTTGCATATTTCACTTTTATAAGGTCACCTGCTTATACAGAGATTATGTGCAAGAAGGACGTGTGACATCTTTCATTTCGATCGGCTGTTTGTCTTTCTGGCTAATGTCTTGAGCTGTAGGAATTGTTTATATCATGGCGCAGATGTATTTTCTTCATGTTGCAAAAACCTGCAACTTAAAAATGAAGTTTTCTCAATATACATAATTTGGGGGTATTTTCTGTTTTGCAAGACTAGATTAACATTATTCTAAATATAACTAACAATTTTATTCAACAATAGACAATGCTCTGTGTCTTTGATCTGTCAGCGCACTGGCTTTTTCACCCTTCTCAATCTCCTGGTAAATACAGTAACTTTTGACTACTTTTAAATACATCTTGATGGGATACCTACAGCAACTGAAATCCTTATGTATCCTCTAGAGCTTTTCAAGGCAACATTTTTTGGAATGTGTGTCTTTTGTGACAGTATATCATGATATGACCAATCACTCCATATAATAAAAGGCTATTAAAAGTCAACTGATGATAAGGTGGTGTCAGATATCTGTGTTATACCAAATGAAGGATTACAGGACTGGGTGTGTGGATTTTTTCCCATTTGCAGAGTTAATGCTTTTTTTCAATTTCCCCTCGCTTTTTTAGTCTTACTGCTCAGACCCCAACCTGGTATTAGACTTGAAGAACCTCATAGTTCTGTTTGCAGACACACTCCAGGTATGTAATTGTTGGATGCTGATATATATCTTGTAAAACATCTGTGGTGCTGATGAAAGATGTCAGCCATTTAAACCAGCTGATGTGTTCACCATGTCAGCTCAGTTTCTTTTTTGATTAGGTGTGAATTCACAGGCCAGACTGGCAGCCCTGGAGGCTGACAGGGTCTGCACAGGGCAGTTAATAAGTGGGCAATGGCCCATGCTGCCTTAACCCTGTGATTGATTCGCCTGAACCTGAGGAGAACATGTCTAGATTCAGACTAGGTTGCCCACAAAGGTGTTGAACATGACAAGGCTTTTTGTGATGTCTACAACTTAGGAGCTGGGCCTGTGAAAAGCCAGTAACATTCAACCATTACTGGTCCAGTCTGGATTTGAACTGACTGCCTAGAGCAGTGGTTTTCAATCAGTGTGCCATGACACAGTGGTATGCTGTGAAATCTGTCCAAATGTGCTGTGAAATTTCCTCAATTTTCCCTTGCTGCAGCTCTTTGCAGAGCCATGCGAGGTGAGGAACTAATGACCCCACTCCACCTGGCACGGGGTTCATCAATTTCCCTTGCAAGATAGCTCTTTGCAGACCCACCATGAGGGGAAGTGCTGACCACACAGGATCCCATTCATTCTGGGAGGTAGCTGAAATGCTGCTTCCTGGCCTGAATGTGCTGGTGGGGAGCCTGCCCCCCACCCCCAACTCCCTGCTGTGGCAAGAGTGAGGGAGGGAAGGTGCCTTTTGGAGCTGGGACACGGTTTAAATCCTGTGTCCCAGCTGCATGGGGCTGGTGGGGAGGGGAGCCTACTTTCTGGAGGCACCTCCCCCACCTGCGAGTAGTTGAGTAGGCACTGAAATTTTCAGTGTTTGCTCAGCATCCCTTGCATGACATCGAGAAGATTTTGACAAGTGTCTGTGCGCGCTGTCGAAGACGGTATATTCTGTGGTAGATTTGAAACATTAATGCATTTGTTCCTTTTTAGCTTATTGTGTGTACTGCTGTGCTGCAAACCTCTCTAGTAAGACTGTAACCATAGCAGTGCCATTTTTATTTAAAAAAAAAAGGAGCCGGTGCTCAGCTGGCTCTCTGTCCTCCCCCCTCACCCAAGCTAACCCATGGCTAAAGCTGCAGAGGTGCCGGTGCTCAGAACCAGTAAGTACCGGCACAGAAAAGCATTGAGCCATAGTAAAACAAAAAGCAGTCAAGTAGCACTTTAAAGACTAGCAAAATAGTTTATTAGGTGAGCTTTCGTGGGACAGACCCACTTGAAGTGGGTCTGTCCCACGAAAGCTCACCTAATAAACTATTTTGCTAGTCTTTAAAGTGCTACTTGACTGCTTTTTGTTTTGATAGTATATAGACTAGCATGGCTCCCTCTCTGTTAGTGTATGAACCTAGTAAATGTAAGTAAGTGTGATGTTTATGAGCAATTGATTCAGCTGAAAAAGGTGGGGGTGCCGTGGAATTGTTTGCCTCATTGAAGTGTGCCCTGTTAGTGAAAAGGTTGGGAACCACTGTCCTAGAGTTTAGTACATGGGTATTAAACCCCTGAGCCGTGCAGCCCTCATCTCAGATTAAATGTACTGACTCTCACGGAAGTGTAGACTTGTCTCCCTTATTTGTTAAATAGCAGTGTTAACATTTCTTACTGAATGTAGCTGCTTGCATTTCTCAATGCAGGGCTATGGCTTCCCTGTAAACCAGCTGTTTGACATGCTGCTAGAAATCAGAGACCAATATAGTGAAACTCTGCTGAAGAAATGGTCAGGAGTTTTCAGGTAAGAGGCTTTTTCATGCTCTGTGGTAAGACATTACATACAGAGAGATTTTATTTGGAGGCTTTTTTTTTTTAAATTTAAAGGGATACTAATGGCTTGCTTATGTCTAAAATTTGACCTATGTTAAACTCACTATAACTTGGTGCTCTCTGTCCTCCTTGAGAAAGGGAAAGGAAATAATAGCAGCAGAACTATAAACAAAGCTGGCAACTGACCTGGGCTAGAGGAGGGTTTGGAGCAGGGCGCAGGCTGAGACCAAGGCTGGGGCAGGGCACAGACTGGAGCAGGAACAGACTGTCAGAACTACTAATGAGCAGGGAGCATTCCCAGCAACGCAGCGGTGTTGAGGAAACTGGAATGGCTGTTTCCATAGGAGCCTCTATACCTGCCTCGTAGTCACCTGGTTAGACCCTTGCTTGGGTTTTGCTTGAACCTTAGGCCTTGCAGGTAATTGTCTCAAACGACTCATCCTGCTCAGAGTGCTATGAAAAGTGGCACCCACATGATACGTTCACTTATGCTACTCCTTTGATTGCCTCAAATACAAGCTATGTCTTCATTACAGAGCTGGCACTGAGGCCTGAGCATTGGACTACTCTAACATGGGTGTGAACCAGCCACCCTTCAAAGCCAGACCCAACTACTGCCCTCATCTCTGAGGCATTAGTGCTTATGGGGGTACATCCCATGGTTCTTTGCGCAGCAGTGAGCTGAGCTGCTCTGGTTTTTTTGTCAATAAACTGGGGGGAAAGGCCCTTCTGGGCACGTGGGGGAAATTGTGGAAAGGCATTGGAGGATCATCAGCACTCAAACAATTTCACCTGCGTCTTCACTGTAAAATGGGCAGTTGACTGTAAGCACCACCGTCAGATCAGAGGTATTTGTGTGTGGAAAGGATTGGGCTTTTTCATACCACCTGGGTCAGAGCAGCACTCTAAGCTGTTTTACAGTAAGCCTGGTTTGGCACCTATTTCTCACCTTGAAATGCTCTGCACTGCTATAAGTTAGTATGCTAGGCCTTTCTGAATGCCAGTAACCCTTGATATTGGCTGTTATGCTCAGTTTCCTGGACAGGTCTGCTCCCCATGGCAACATTATTTCTCTTTGCAAAAGAGATTACTGTAACTCTTTTCTTATATTTTACAGAAATATACTTGATGCAGATAATTACAGTCCTATACCTGTAGCTAATGAAGAACTTTATAAGAAGATAATAGGACAGTTTCCGTTCCAGGATCCAGAGCTGGAAAAGGTAGGGAAACTTCTAAAAGTGACCCAGTTGGGATACCATTAGGAAAGTAGCATCATCAAAGATTATTAAAATGGAAATAATTACACATAGCGTTTGGAGAAGGAAAAAGTTTAATCCAAATTAGGTTTTGGGGTTTAATAAATTCCACCCCCATTACCTCTGTTTAGCACCCACTTTCTTCATCATTGTACGCTGGACCTTTGGACACTGTGTATGCTATGGTTGAAGCCAAGCTATTAAGTCTCATTTGTAGGGCAAGACTGCTGCTTCCTCACTGCTGTTGGTGTGTAGGCAAGTGCCTGCCTTAGGCAGAAACAGTAAGAGGTGGCAGAATACGATGTTTTCTCGAGGTGGTAAATAAACATTGAGGAACTTCCCAGTACTTTATTTTTGTGAATAAGGGAGCTTGCAATGATATAGGTAGGATATTCGTCTGACTGTTCTCTTGTAGCTACAGGTTTTCCTCCAGGCCCGTTTGAAACCAAATCCTCTGCCCAACACAATCCATTTGTAAATACTTATCTGATCCTTCACTTGGCTGAAACGACTGTATAATATACAGTAAATGCTGCCTTGTTTCATTGCTTCACTTGGCTGAATATTAGAATTATCTGGAAAGCATGTAGTTGGAAAGCAGCTACCACTCTAGGTTTTGCTGGGAGTGGGGCATTTCTCTGTTACATTTCTGCTGTTGTCCTTATTTTAATTCTTTCCTACATTTTACAGCAACCATTTCCAAAGAAGTTCCCCTTTTCGGAGTTTGTGCCTAAAGTTTACAATCAGATTAAAGAATTCATCTATGCCTGTCTAAAGTTCTCAGAAGACCTACACCTGAGGTACTGTATGAAATACTGATAATTGTTCATGTAAGCCCATTAATTTTGCAAATTATAAAGCTCCTTTTACTGCAGGAAGTCAAAGCACTTCATAAACATTCATTTTCTTTTTAATTCTCCATGCCAGTAGTAGTATAGTCCCTTGCCAGAGGACAAAGATGATACACGTCCTTTCAGTGGTGGGATATCCCAGGCATATAGGGCACTTGCCAGCTCTTGAAGAACAACTGGACCAGTCTCCGGCTGGTAGAGAGCATGGTATGTTGCCAGCTGCAAAAATAGTCAAAAGACTACAGTCTGGTTTCTCTGTGATTCCTCTGACTTGTTCATTCATCGTAGCTGAACCCAGCCATCCCTGCCACAGATAGTAAGAACATAAGAACGGCCATACAGGATCAGACCAAAGGTCCACCCAGACCAGTGTCCTGTCTTCCACCAGAGCCCAATGCCTGATGCCCCAGGGGGAGTAAACAGACCAGGTAATCACAAAAGTGATCCTTCTCCTAACATCCATTTCCAGTCTCTTACAAACAGAGGCGAGGATCACTATTTCTACCCATCCTGGCTAATATCCATAGTGATGGTCTTTAGCCCCCTGGGTGGATAGCTGATGAAATTTCATAGTGTGACAGTCTTACATGAAGTGTCTGGAGTGTTTCCAGAGATAGGTCTGGAACAGTTGTTGTCCAGAGCTAACTCTTAACAACCATCTTTGTGAGATTACTATAGTGGAAGGGAGTGTAGGCAGAGTGTGACCTCTAATAAGTCTCTTCCCCTACTCCAGGAACTCAAGACTAAGTTAGGGATCACCCCTCTTGGCCTACCCAGTATTTTTGGGCCCCTCTTGGAGCAAAGGTCATGTCACAATAGAAGGGCCTACTGCCTGAAAATTCTCCAAGGGACCAAAGAGGTGACTCAACCAACTTCCTCCTCCAGCGACTCATTTCCTTTATTCTACCACTCACCCTCTGCGATCTCCAAAGAAACTTATAATGACAAGTTTTATGGCAGGGATTCCCAACTGTGGATCACGACCCAAACATGGGCCACCATTAGATTTTCTAAGGGTCGCTGGCTTGGTGGCTCCCAGTGCATGTGGCTCTTTAAGAAGCCATTTGCAACTCCTACTTCTGCCACCACTCATTCTTCCAGCTCCCAGTCTCTGCCCTCCTGTGCTGAAATGGAACTCGGTTTAACGACCAGCGGGAGGGATCCATCTGTTCAATCGATTAAATTGAGTCCCATTTCAGCGCCACAGGGCAGAGAGCAGCCAATGCTGCAGGTGGGGGAAGGGATTAATAGGGCTGGGAACCGCGTGGAGGAGCCAGCGGGGGAGGAGCAGCAGTGGCTCTCTCTTGAGGTAGGTGGGGGCATGTTCTGTGGCTGCAAGGATTTTAAGCGTGGGGATGGGCGGGCGCATTTTGGGGCTGGGAGGGGTTTAGCCTTGGGGTGGGGGGAGTTGTGGCTGCAAGGGGCTTCAGCCTGGCAGCAGGGTGGATGATTTTGGGTCTGTGAGGGGATTAAGCCTGGGGTTAAGGAGCACTTTGGGGCTGAGAGGGGTTTAAGCCTGGGGGTTGGGGGGTGTTTTGGGGCTGCAAGGAGTTTGTCTGGGGGTGGGGTTGGGGGCTGAGAGGGGTTTAAGCTGGGGGCCAGAAGGGGGTAGTGGTTTGGGGATGAGGGGATTAGTGGGTTAAGTTAAACACCATGCCTCTGCAAACAGCACCAACACCCTCTTTACCCATGCTCATGTTTTTCCCCAAGGGAAAACCTCTCTTTCCTCCATGCCCCCTCCCCCCATTTTGAGTTGCCCAAGGTCACAAAGTCTTACTGAATTGTCAAAATGGGTCGCAGTCTCGAGAAGTTTGCGAACCGCTGCTCTGTGTAATCAGAACCAGAAGTATGTGCCACCCTCATGTCCCAGCAACGTGTGCGCAATGAGGACAATAGCAGCAAGTCATCCGATGCCTTTCTTGTCAATGAGCATCACCTAGGGCAGCAGGATCCTCCCCTTAGTACCAGTATATCACCATGCTCACTCTTAATTAACCTGTGCATCCAGCAGCATCACGGAGGTGGAATCCAGGACTCTGGAGATAAAATCTTAGGTCTCTTACGTGAGCTTAAGGAGAAACTTCTCTAGCTGGTGATTGTGCTAAACTCATGTGAATTACTTGAAACCTAAGAGAAGAGCATTTAAAATCTTGCCTGGCTTTGGTGAGCCAGCAAGTACCTTAGCCATAGCGTCTGACATCAACAAACTGTTTCAAAATCCTCCACCTGCTGATGGGGGAAGGAGTCATACTCACGTGTCTAAACTGGCAGAAAGTGTTCTTGTGAATAGGAAAAAACTCAAGCAGGAGAGGTTTCCCATTCAGGCTACTCAGTGCCTCAGCGAGGAAGGTAAGCAGTATTTATGCCAATTCTAAACTAAGCCCAGAGCCATCAACAGATTTGCCCAGGGTCACAAAAAGTTGCCATTCCAGAGCCAGGAATAAAGCTCAGGTGTTCCCACCAAGTATCTCTGGTCTAACTGCTGGATTGCCTGCACTCTAAGCTGAATGCTGAGATGCCTTGAGAACATGTTTTCCTTGAACTCTGTGGTTTTGGTAGACTTGACTTGTCCCACACAAGTTGATTTTATTTTTTTCCATGGGATTTTATAAATGAACAAATGAAATTTGAATCTATTATTTAAATATCCTACAAAATGTCTGTTTGTTAGCCTTCTTCCCTGCCCAGGTGCCTTGATTGTTTTCACACAAGTGTTTTTGTATCTCTGGATGCCTAGAGAATAATTACACAAGCTAGTAATTATAAGCTGGGCCTTGCCTTACACACAGTAATATATTTAACTTGCAGAAGGTCCATGAATAAATAGTGAATTCTCACTGAAAGGACAGGCAAGGGATCTCTCCTCCCTAATACCTGGGTATACACAGGTAGCTACCTGCAATATATGAATGTTGCTGTTCCTTTGCAGTGCCAAATACTGAGCACTGCTGCAGGCTGGGTACCATGTCAATGGGCCAATCTGACTTTTTACAACAGCGCTGTTGGGGGTGCCTGAATTTTAAGCTTTTCCAGAGTGAGTAGAATGTTTTGTAGAGAAGGAGTAGCTGTCTCTTCTGGTCTGGGCTTCATTCCTGGAGAAATCACCAATCTCTCTCCTGATATTGAAGCAAAGATGCAGTAGATACCTTCACACTGTCATTCTGAGAGTTTGATCCTCACCCTTAGCTGATGGCAAGATGCTCTTATTGGTGGGCCCCACAGCTGTTAACCTGTGGGTTTCCATTAAATATTTAGGCTTCTGATGAAAGCTTGCCTCTGCTCTTTTTGCGATATAGGTCTATTCTAGGGTAAGGAGTGGGGCTGTTGTGTTTTTCCAGCCAAACATGCTGAGTATTTCCCTGAAAACCCTGTTGTCACTTTCCTCATTTCACCCTGACAGTTTGAATTAGTTTTTGTTAGGGAGCTTGACTGCAAAGCCAGCAGCAAGTTTTTTTTCCGTCTTACTTTTTCTTCCTCAGTTGTCATTTATCTTGCACCCTGGAGTGATTAGGGTCAGGCTGTCAATCACAGCAGGCATGAAGGTCCTTGCTACTGTTACAGGATATGGGACATCAACTATCATTAACATAGACAGTTCTCTTAAATACAGTACAGTCTTTTCCTGAAGAATAAACCCTGAGGCAGAAAACATGAGTCATATATTTTAATTATTATTCTAAACCAGCTCTATGTATTTGTTGGACAGAAATATTCTCTTTTAATGAGGTGATTATGAAAGATGTTTGAAATATTTAAAGAGCTGTCTTATTTTAACAGCTTACGTATGTGCGCCCATGCACAGGCTTTTTGTTTTGCTTTATTTCAATTTTAAACTTTGTTTTAAACTATTTTCTTTCTTGGGATGAGTATGTGAGTATATTTTAGAGATTCTTCTCGAGTAAGTTGTCTTAAAAATTTCCACAGATTTTAAAAGATTTCACCAGTTCTATTGGAATTTCCCACATGTAAGATATTCCTTATCTTCACAACTAACAATTTTTCAGACTGGTGGAAACTTTAAATATGTCGACAGTTATCTAACAGGACTAGCATTTTCCAAACATATGGCAAAATCTCTGCAGGCAGAGCTAGGGGGTCAATTTTTAAGTGCCCAAGTGAATTAGAAGAACAAACCAAATTGATGTCTCAGGGCTTGACCTTTTAAATCACTTAGGGCATGTCTACACTACTGCCTAAATCGATGTAAGTTATGTCACTGAGGGTTATGTAAAAACCACCCCCCCGTGGGCAGCGTAACTTACATTGACTTAAATCATTGTCCACACTGCAGCATGCTGGCAGGAGACACTCTCCCACTGACATGACTTCTGCCTTTCATTGAAGTGGAGTAATTACATCAATGGGTGAATGCTCTCTTATTGCCTTAATGTGTTTTCACCAGACATACTCAATCAGTGCCACTGTATCAATGCAGTGTTGCCAATTTTAGTACACTACAGGAAACCTGGATTTAACAGACTAAGGGCGGGAGGGGTGTCCGCTATTCCTGAAAGTCCGTTAAATGCAGGGGCTTACTGCTCACCCACGCCAGGCTCCCCTAGCTGTAACCCCCTCCCCCGAAAAAAAGCCTTCCACTCACCAGAGCCACTGCCACTGGAGAAGCCTCTGCACTCCCCTGCATGTCTGGGACCCCGCCATGCAGGAGGATCTGCCACGGGAGCCTCCACATGCTCCTCTAACCAGGGACGGGGCGTGTATGCGAGTGCCAATCTGTCCTATATGTGCCCCACCCCTGGTGGGAGGAGCATGTGGCAGCTCCTCCAGGCTGCAACAACAGTAAGTCTCTTACCCTTTTTTGAGGTGGGGAGGATTTTATGGACTTTGGGAACAATGGGCTGGGGAAGGGGAGTCCATTGTCCTAAAGTCCGCTAGATTGGGGTCCATAAAATTGAGGGTTTACTGTATTAAAACAAGCCCTGGAAAATCCCAGTCTTTAACAGCAGTGTAAATTTACTCACGTGTAACCCCACTGAAATCCGCATTTCTCATGTGCTTAAATGCTTCTAGGAGCTGACTTGTATAGAGAACAATGCAAGAAATAATTCATTTTATACAATTTCGTCTAGCTGAGGACTCCCTCATATAGACAGAAATAAGTTTGTTTCAAAATGCATTTCTAATACTTGAACATATTGCACTGTAGGAAAAGGCGGAAAAGGGCACAGATACTAAAATGAGGGACTCTAATATAAGAGCCTAAGAGGTTCTGTAGCTAGAACTCTGCTGAGTTCAAACTTAAAAATACAAAACCACAACACAAATGTGTAAATATTACAAGTACAGAGATGTTGACTGGAGGAATTTAGAGTAGAAAGAGAAACAGGACCATTGTTTTATTCCAGCTGACTCATATTGTTGTCTGATTCCTTGAGAAACACAGCTGGCTATTTCAGTACAGGATGGAATCCTAGGGATGGGGCAGAATGGAAGAACCTATACTGCTGCCACCTTTGCTGCTGAGTATCGGAGGGGTGGCCGCGTTAGTCTGTATCCTCAAAAACAACAAAAGGGTCCTGTGGCACCTAAGAGGCTAACAGACTTCTTGGAGCAAAGCTTTTGTGGGCAAAGACCTAGTTCGTCCGCTACCTAGCTGCATTTATCAAGGAATCATATGCATCTGATGAAATGGATCTTTGCCCACAAACGCTTATGCTCCAATAAAACTGTTACTCTCTATGGTGCCACAGGACCTCTCATTGTCCTTGCTCCTAACTGTCTGTGCCTGGATTTACCTGCTCTCTGGATAAAGAGAGGACTCCAGGGTCATCAGCACAGCAGCTTTCAGCAATACTGCAATTACTCACAATTAAAAGGAGAATATGGTGAGTGTCCCTATTATCCAGGGTTACTTAGCTCTTACTTGCCCTAAAAATGAACCATGTGTGTATGTACAGGCGTAAGGCCCTTCACTGCAATGCACCCACCTAGCCTAGGGAGTCTATTGGAGAAACTCTTCCATTGACCTGCTCCTCTTGTCGGGGGTGTGGGGGGGCGTAAAGGGAGCAACTGCAGAGCGATCTGTAGTTGATTGGATGGGCCTTCACCAGACACACTAAATCAATTGCTGGTGGAGCGATCTTAGAGTGGATCCCTGCTGTACTGTTGATGTAGCCTGAGACGGCTCTGAGATAGCTGTGCTATATGAACCTGAATAGAATAAAAAGCCTTCTTGAATTGGGAGTTTATGCACAAGGGAGTCATGTAAATGGATCTTGCAGAGCATATGGAACATTTTAGTAGTGTTAGGACTAATAATAGACTATTTCTGTGGGACTCAAAACCCAAAGATCTTCCAGCAGCCTTATCCAAAATATAACTAACACTGAAGTATTTGAACAGCAGTGTTCCCAGCTATCTAAATGACCTACAAAGAAAGTTTTGGAAATTGTACCATATTCCATACTAACAACCCATCACTTACCTTACTTGTGTCAAAAATTGATGTATTTTTGCATCAAAGGAGGAACTGGAGCCAGACAGTTTATTATTATGGGACTGAAGAACAGCTAATTTTGAAATGCTTTGAAGATATAAATCATGGTGTAAGTGCTAAAGATTGCCATTAAGAATTAGTTGTTTATGTACTGAAGGCTTTTGTAGTTGAAATGTCATTGCTGGCATTAAGGGTGAAGTTAGTGACTAATCTAAACCACCAAGTTTCAAAGCAGTTTGTCATATCTGAGCCAGCTTGAGGAAGGTGATGTAACCAGCTTATTGCAAAGAGTATCATCTATGCCAAAACACTGCAAATGTGCTGCCAGGATCATAGATTCAAAAATCCCACGGCCAGACAGGACCATTGTCTCTTCTGACCTCCTGCATAACACAACTTTCCCCCAAGTATGTTTCTGAACAGCGCATGCCTTTATAAGTACCATCTAGTCTCTATTTCAAAATTACCACCATGACCCTACCTAAATGGTTCTGTTGATTAATATCTTCACTGTTAAAAGGTGTGCCTTTTTTCTAGTCTCCGTATGTCTAGCTTTAACCTCCAGCCATTGGCTCTTGTTTTACCTTTATTGAATGGAAAAAAGCCACTGACAAATATTGGTTCTCCATGTGCCTGCTAGCAAACTATGGTAAAGTCACCCCTTAACCTTCTCTTTGTTGAACTCAAGGACCTTAATCAGTTTAGCTTATCAGTCTAAGGCATATTATCTAATCCTTTAATTGTTCCTCTTCTCCAATGTATCGGTATTGCTGGACCCCTCAACCTTGGTAACATGGCTTTATTTTAACTAAATAACGAACTTTCGTATAGTGCACAACTTGCATGTTGTCTAATTTGCCAATAATAGTATAAGCGGATGCAATTTAATTTCAAAACCAGTTTTTCCTCATCCTCTCTTTTTCTAGCTCACGCTCGTAAAACAGCAAAATGGTCAGTGTTCAAAGCAATGGGGGAAAAAAAAAAAGCTCATCATCCAAATTCTGTACCATAAACAGTCTCTCATCAATAGAGTCTCCGCTAGTTTAAAGCCTACAGATTGGGCTCTGTGCAGAGTGCCAGAAGTCATCTGCTGTTGCACACAAGTTGAGCAACTCCTCTCTAGTCATAATATGGCCCTTTTTTGCAGAGAGTCAGCCGTATGCTTCTACTGGGAGCTCACAGACAAGCAGCCTGCTCTAAAAATCTTGTTTCTACCAGCCCACCACCCACCGCTACCCTTAGCTTGCATTCAGTGATTTAAAAATGGGACAAATGAAGTCTGCAACCAGCAAGAAGCTTCCTACCTTGAGCAGTCCGAAAGAGATGATTTTCGTACCACCCTCAGCCATTCAGGCTTCAATTTCTGATCTCTCATTAGTATGTAAAGTGCCTTTCATACCTACAAACCCCAAAATAAAAAGGTCAGTTTTATGATTTCTTTATGTAATTCACCAGAGGAACAGAGCGCACATGGTCAAAACATTGCTCTAAACTGATGTACATTTAACCCTTTTTTTCGTCCCTGTTGAATGTAGCATTTTTAGCTCTCTTCCCCAAATCTCTGCAGCCCTTTTCCACACATGGCATTTCCCCATGCTGCTGTTTAATGGAAGTCCAGGTCTGCCATGGTAACAAGGCACACCATGAGAGAGAAAGCCGGTGACCCTCTGTACCAACAGTTAGCTTTGTTTTGTAACAGTGGCTTTATTTAACCCCTTTGCTTTTACCAGTTGTGACTTTTCCTTGAGGTGGTTCATAGCATGATTTCTATATTCAACCTTTATATTGTGTGGTGTACAGAGCTTTGGATGGGAGGAGATGGGGAGCACTTTATACATAAAATGTTGGTGCGCCAGTGACAGAGGATTCACTCGCACAGCAAAGAACTAGAGATGGACCTAAAGCAAGAAGTTGGTGTTCAGTTCTAAGTGTCCCTAGGTTTTGGTTCTGTTCCATCTTCAAAAAACCCAAAATATGGCGTAATACAAAGCAAGTGATGCCGAGAAGGAGTTGAGGAATGGGGGAGTGTGCGCCAAGCTGGGACCCAGTGAGGTTTCAGCTGGTATGTTTCATTTAAAATGGAACTTAGCAGCTGTCACTGAGTAACATCCTGTGAGGTACAGTCAGTCCTATGCTTCCATAGAAGTCAGTAGCAGATGAAGGTGGTGAGCACCTGGTGGGATCAGCTTCCAGAAGTGCAGTTCCTGGCTGGCATTAACCAGAAGAGCTGCAGTTCAGGAAGGCAGATTTGCAGTGAGGTGGCAGATATGGGTGCAGGTACTGGAGAGTGGCTACTGTGAGCTTAGATATTTACACTACATTCTTTCCTCCTTGCAGAAGATAAATAAGAACAAAGTCTCCTTTATCTCACTGAAAGGAGAACAGCTGTGCATAAAAGTTACCTCACTTGGGTTGGGCGTTCAGGGGTGGGAACAGGCCTGCTGGGCCCATTAGTTTCTGTTGCCAGCACTGGCTTCAGAGAGCAGACATGCTCTGTACTCTGCTAGTGAGCAACGCTACCACATACATGAGTGGGTGGAGATAACTTGAAGGTTCTCTTCTGTCTACCATGTCATTTTCTGCTTCATAAGCTCTCCATTTGTCAGGTAAAATAGGCTAAGGAGCCAAAGGTCACAGGGTTCACTTACCGGGAGCCCCAAAGATGGTGATGTTTCTGAATCTTGCAGTGAGAGCTTTCCTTCACCAGAAGCCTCCGGTCATCCTGCTCTCGGCGACAAAGGCCATGTTTTTTCAGGCCGAATGCGATGCTGTTGATAGATCAAAGGAGCCAACATTTCAGTCACTTTCAAAAACCTGCTCAAAAACCAAAAGGCCACACGTCAGGGGAGTGTGGGGGGAGGGAGGACAAAACTTCTTGGGACAGGAGTTTCCCAGCTGCAGGTAGTGACCTGCAGTGTGTGGATATTCTTTAGTAGCCTTCTAGTCTATTGAAAACACTGACTTAAAAATAGAGCACACTGACACCATTGTTGATGTTGGGTATTATAACTGGAGCTGCAGTCGTCTTAAGTGATACTGGTGCAGCAAAAATATATGGGGCAGATTTTTCCACCTAAGTATTTTGTGTGTAAAATGACCCTTCTGATCTCATCTGAGATAATCATCAAGGTTTGAATAGGGGGCTTTCAGCACCAAGGACCCCATCATTTGAACTATAATTAGCAGTAACAAGCTATTTTCTTATAATGGGCCAGCCACTGCAGGCATGTGCACCATGCATGTTACCAGCATGATACATGCACACCCTGTTATGCTTGCAAATGAAATCTGTGTGCGTGAAAGGACCTGACTTGCACAGGTATATCAAACAGTAGGGCACACTCAGCTCTATGCATGGGGTTTGTGTGTGACCAGCTTTAATACTTGGGCTCTGTCGCTGTGTTCCTTCACCCCTTACAAAGTCCACTGCTTTAGAAACCAATGTGCTTCTGTCCCGCACAGACTTGGCATTGCTCTGGGGCAGGCTTAGGTAAAATGCTGATATTGAGAATAATGGAAAATGCTGTGTAATGCAAATAAAAAAGCAGGCAGTGAAGGGGCTGCTGCAGTGTGCAGGCTGGATGTCTCCTTGTAATGTTAGTTAATATGAGGAGCACAGATGCTTGGGGTGGGGATGTTATAAAGTAATAAGTAACAGATTTCTGCAGCTCTGTTGGAGAAATGGAGTCAGCACAAATGAGAAGTCCTGTGGCACCTTTTAGACTAACAGAACATAGGCTTTTGTCTGCAAAAACCTGCTTCGTCAGATGCAGTGTCAGCACGTGCGTCCTCATTGCCCTTCTGTTGATGGGACTGGCAGGGCCCAAGACTCAAGAAGACAATGCAGGGTGGGGATACCAGCAGCTGACTCTGTTCAAAATGGGTAGCTGGATGGAGGGGCTCTTGTTTCCCCCTCTCTGAGTCTCTTTTCCCATCTTGGCACAACCAGCAGCTGTTCTGCCAATTGGTGTCCCCTGCTGTGCTTCCTGGCCTCCAGCAATGTTATCTCTCCACAGCTTCTCTTCAGGTCACAGTCCTTGGGCAGGAGGAAGCACTGACACTTGCCCATGTCTCCCTTCGGCCTGCAGCTTCTCAGTAGGTTGGTGCTTTGCTGCTTTCCTTTGGAGTAGGAAAGAGGTATTGACACCAGTAGGAGGAGAGCCAGGTTGCAGGATATTCTCTTAAACACCTGTGGAGATGCACTGTGCTGGCCTGTTGTCATTTGTGTGACATGAATTGCATGAAAAACTACCACAGCAGAAAGCAGATGAAAAAAATCTGTTTTATTTATATTAATAACTATCCCGATAATAAGAGAACTAAAAAGCAGTCCTGTAGCATTTTAAAGACTAACAAAATGATTTATTAGGTGATGAGCTTTTGTGGGACAGACCCACTTCTTCAGAGCTGGAAGTTTGCGGAATGACTAGCTCAGTGGTTAGGGCATTGGCCTCTTAAGCCCAGAGTTGAGAGTTCAATGCTTGAGGTGGCCATTTAGGCAAATAGGGGCATGGGGAAGGATAGTGCTCAGTCCTGCCAAGAGAGCAGGGAATTGGACTTGATGGCCTACTGAGGTCCCTTTCAGCTCTCTGAGATGTGTATCTCCGTATTTTTTCTTTTTTAAATATTAAGTGGGTCTGTCCCATGAAAGCTCATCACCTAATAAATCATTTTGTTAGTCTTTAAAATGCTACAGGACTGCTTTTTTGTTTTGTGAAGATACAGACTAACACGACAACCTCTCTGATATTAGGAAGCATCGCAAAATATAGTACCTACAGTATAAAAATAAATATGTGCTCATGCACACACACTCGCAGGCGTTGCACTTCTCTACTGCCAGGGGTACCAGGGAGTGTTTAATTCCCACAGCTCCAGTTTGAAGTCAGTGGGAGAGTGGGTTAATTAGTATCCCAGCAAATCCAGGGATGAAGTGAGAGGAAGAGGCAAGAGGGTGCTAGCTTGGGATTTGGGAATCTGGAGTTCAGTTCTCTGCTCTTCCACAGACTCTTTATGTTGCATTGGTCAAGTCTCTTAATCTGTCTGCTGCACCTGTGCAATGGCAATCACAGTGCTGCTCTGCCCCACTGAGGCTGTTGTGAAGGGTGAGCCATGTGTGGTGTTCACGTGCTGTGACAGTGTGGGCCTTGGATTTATTTCCTCTGCTTCAAAGTAGTATGCAAATTGATTTCTGAACTCTTCCTCAGCTCCACGGAGGTGGATGACATGATTCGAAAATCAACCAACTTGCTGCTGACTCGAACGCTGAGCAACTGTTTGCAGAATGTTATTAAGAGGAAAAACACAGGGCTGACAGAGGTAAGTGTTCAGTTCCCAGGCAAAAACTATTCATGGGAGGAGAATGTGTCCTATCATCTTTATGTTTGTAGATCCAGTTCAGTTTTCTAGGATGTGTTTTTAAAACATAGTAATAGGACCACTATCATAATGTTAGGTTCTTTGGGAACAACAGGGGGCTGATTAGCATGTCTGTAGTAATTAATATTTTATTTTCACTGAGAAATTTCTCTGCTGCTTTCTCTGTTGTCGTTGTTATTTGATGGCCGGTATTCCTAGGAGACCTATAATTCTAAAACACATTTATATATTGTCTATTACACTCCTTGCTAAAGGAATGAAAAATTTAAATAAAATAAAACAAATTCTTGTTCGTGTTACAGTAGCAAGTCAGAACTCCAGTGATTAAGGTGGGCTGTATGAAAAATACTCTGTGCCCCAAGAACATTTTTCTTTCCAGATATTTGGAAATAACTTTCCAAACTATAGGAAAGATGGTGTTTATGTCAATTCCAAAATGTAAGCCAGTGATTTTATGCTGGCGTGCATGCAACTGGTCTGACATTTCTATAAATATACATCAACTCAAATTTTAACTCTGTTTAATATGGGTACGTGATAAACTAATTGAGACACATATATGGGATCTTTGTGCTCTTTTTAGGCTAGTGAATTCTAATGAGGCCTCTAGGTGCTACTCTCCTAGGAATTGTAAATAAACTATAGATCTATTTAATTAATGCAATCTTATGTGAATTGGGACTTGAGATCTGACTAACATTCATTAACTCTAAGAGATCCATGGCTGACTTTGCTGTGAAAACTCTTCTTATGTCTTGGGAACAATTATGCACCCGAGATGTGGGTGCATCTAGGGGAATTTCAGTCACATCAGACCTGGTTAACCCTGGTTGTGCATCCAATTTTACAACTGGGATTCACCCTTGCTCTTTGCTCTCCTCCTGCTCAAGGGAGTGTCTCTGCTCTTTTGGGGCATATTCTTCCTCTCCTACCCCCAGGGTGTCCTGAGGAGTAAGGAATGTAGTGCTATTTACTACCCTACTCATGGGAAAAAATCGTCTGCCATTGTGAGAATATTTTAAACAATAGCAATTTGATTTGTGCCTTTGTGAACAGCAGTTACTGGCTGACTGGTTAACTTACCTCAGAAACTCCTCCAGACTGATTACCCCTTGCTTAGAGAAGAGCTTGATGTTTGGTGTGTGCCACTCAGAGGTGTAGGAAAGGTGATGCCAGAATTAAGAACTAATGGAGCTGAGAGAGTGCTCTGGTGGAGGGTTTGTTCAGCTGCCTTGGCACTGCTTCTCTGGAAGCCGGCGTGGGATTCCACAGGAAATGCCTATGGGTCATGGCAGTTCAGACTTAAATGACTCCAATTTAAAATAACCGTCTGCTGAATTAAAGGAGCTGCCTGCCTACAGCATTTTGCTTAGGCGCTCTTTCACCTTCCCTGCTCCAGACAACTTCTCAGCATGCAGTTTAAGCAGCAAATTTTCCCTGTTTTCTACTCTTCTCTAAAAGGGTAACTCGCCTCGTCCATTTTAATCAGCATAAAGTAAGAAAATACATTAGTGCTGTCTCAAAACTATTTCTCTGTTCTTCACCTTGATGTTGGTTGGACAGCCTGGTGGCGGGGGAGGGTGTCCACCTATACGTTCCCTTAGCTCTCTCTCTATCCCCAACCTGTCATACTTGGGTCTGTAACAGCTCCTGGCAGAGATGATTACTGTTTGCTGTCTGTGAAAAAGAAGTCAAGCCAGAGAATTTGAACCAAGCCTACCTGGCAAGTTTATTGAGAAGGAATTATACCAGAGGTGAAAGGGTTACATCAATCACAGTGCTCCTATGTTAGACATATAAATACTTTAAAAATCATACATTCCCTTAAGCGAGCCTCTTTTTCACAAAGGTGTCCGGACAGTTCCTGTGCTGGCCTCACACAGTCCCGGCCTGGGAAACAGGAAAGGTGGCTACCAGTCTATAGACATCTTTTCTTTTGTTCTTCTGTGATCTGGTGTGTTCCACCAAAACAAGGTCCTCTGGTTCAGAGCCACATAATCCACAGAGTGGAAGATTATTAACTCCTTCTGGTACTCACTCAGGAATCCTTGCTAGCTAGTAAGCTAATTTGCTTAATACTTATTCTTATATTACCTTTCTCCCACGGGAGTCACATGTCTTAAGCCTGTGCAATGGGTGCGGAATTGCTAATTTTTACCTAATTAGTATTTTTGTAAGGGATTAGGAAGGGTGGTACCAAATACACCAAACACCCCCACAATTCTTCAGTCATCCACTCTGGCTCTCGTATGACATGTTTCCTGTTAGGTAGTAATGCGGGCTCCACATGATATTTACTTCACTCATATGATACTTACTTTTTTTATGGGCCCATATTTACTGTCCAGTAAATCCAGTATTGATTTTACACAGTCCAGTCCATAATTCTTTCCAGTTTGAGGCTCTCAAAGTTTACTTAAGTTCACATCCATGCAACGAGGGCCTGCTCCCAGGGTCCTGTTATTCAGCCATGTTTGTCATATCAAGACCTATTCAGTAAAATCATACCAATTTGTTGCTACCCCAACAACATACACTCTTATGTGGAATTGGCCAGTGTTTATAAAGTCATACTGCATTGCATTTTTCATCTGAGAATCTCAAAGCCCTTCACACTCTTTCTCAAAATGTGTATGAGGGACGCGCAGATTGAGTTAAACATCTAAAAGCTACCAGGTCACTGAGGCACAGCTTCAAAGAGTAAATCTTTAGTTCCTTCCACAAGACTGTCCCCTCCTTTTCCATTAACACCCACCCCGGTGTCATCTTCCAGACAGAATGCTTGTCATTCTTGTAGCTATCTGTATACTAGTCCCACCTGAGGACCGTCCTTATCTCCTCCCACTCCCCATTGCTGCCTTTTCTGTGTCTCTCAAGGTGGATTTGAACTTCAGACCAGTGGGTATTATAGTTTGTTACCAAAGTCTACGCCATATAATTCCAGCCCTTGCCCCTCACATTTCTAATGGCAGTACTAGCTAGCTTCCAATGTCATCTCTGTAGAAGCTCAGGATTAGTTTCTCTCTCTTGACCTTCAGGGAGCTTATTGTCTTATAACAGTCCAGCCAATCTGCAGAATGTATCTCCAGTTGCAGTGTGACGTGACCACCACTCACATCTTTCAGCCTCTCTCTAGTCGCAATAGTATTCACAAAATGTTCGGTGGAAGTCTGTCTGAGACAGCAATTTATAACCATGTGCCCACTCTTAGACAAATGGTTTCTGAGAGAGAAATCTGCATAGTACGCATCCAGTGCCCAGTCCGCACTCCTCCTTGTATTCCGTTTTTAGGATTGAGTGTGAATTACAAAGGCCATCTGGAGCAACTTCTGTTCAGGAGATAGACAAGCATTTAGACAGGACTGAGCCATTCAGGAAATTATTGCATTTATTTATGGGATTGAGAAGACTGAGAAAGGTCAGACCATGTCATCCTGGAGGTTATCCAAGTGGATTACTCAGTGCAGCACAATTTGTTACCAACTAGCAGATATGCCTCCTCAGGCAGCATTGAATTAGCAATGAATCTGAGAAATGGTTAGGGCCACTCTGTAGGCCTTTGGGGTAGGAGGACATTCAGGGCATAATCACAGCCCCAGGACTGGTCAAAATATTCCAGTCTTGCATGTGTGAAGTGCATGTGCACCATAAGAGGGATCCACACAAAAAAAAATATCTCCAAGAGCCCCAGTTACTGTAAGGTAAGTGAGAGGTCTCCTTATAGAAATGATTTTTCTTGGACCTTGCTGGAGGCTTGTAGGACTGAGCTTGGTAAGATGAGATATCTAATCACTTTGATACACCATATAAATACTAGGTGGACTGTAGTGGCATTAATGACCCCTTCTTGTTGACTTGTGCAGCACCAGTTAGAACCATGTGTGCTTTGAAACATGCCCCCCTCCAAAAAAACAAGGAAAAAAAAATGGCGGTGGCCATTAGCAGTGAAGAGGGGGATTAAGTGAATGTATAGTGGGAAAATGAAATTAGAAGAGAAGGAGAAAAGCACGATTATTTGTTTAATTTGGTCTACCAGATTCATAAATCCTCATTGCTACAGATTCAAGAAAGAATGGAATTGACTAAAGGAACCAGTGTTTGTGGAAACCAGAGTGTAAGCTTGCAGCTTGATAACCACCAAAGGCAAGAGACACAGGGAGCATTCTGCATGTCTGGATGCAGAAGAAGATAGGCAGGTTGTGACTACAAGATGCAAGAGGACCAGGAGAAATTATGCATATCTAGAAAAATCCAGTTGTTAGCAGGTCCTCCATGTGGAATCTGCTGAAAAAATATCTCTAAAGATCCAGCTTGCTGAGTGGAATGGAAAGCAGGTGGGATGTGTCAGAGAGAGGATGGCAGCCCAGCCCATGAAACAATCAAACTTGTCCAAGAAATGATTTCTAACCTTCTGTTGAAGACAGTTAATCCTTGCTGGGAATTCTATACGAAGAATGGAAATAATATTTTCTGCAAAACACATATGGACAATGGGAAGGTTTGCTGCCTTCCAGGAGTCAACACACAAGATTATGTCTAGGACTGAGTAAACTTCTGAAGATGATGGACAAGGACCCACTGGCAATGGTGAACATTGACATTAATGTCACTGTGTAGCAGGATATCTTACAGATAATAGATGACTTCCAGAGACTCAGAAGGATGCTGAAGGCAAAGACTGTTCAAAAGCTCTTCTCTAAGGTCCTTCCTATCCCATGAAGAAAGGAAGACACAAGGCACATTATCTATCTGAACTGCTAGCTAAGTAAGTGAGGTAAAGTTAGAGGGGGCCTGGTGTTTGTGGAGCATTGGTCCACTTTCTATGGGGAGAATGAACTATACAGTTTGGATGATCTCTTCCATCTCTGTAGAAGGGGAATCAATCTTCTAGGGAACAGGCTGTCTAGACTAATCAGGAGGGTGTTAAACTAGCAGCAGAATGGGAATCTGAGAAGAAGAAATAAATGTAAACTCACTTAGAATAAAATCAGGTTGATGAGACTAAAATCATGTCATCAAGGGACACGATGAGAAGTTACTTACTTGCCTTTATCCACCAATACTAGAAGCCTGGGTAATAAACAAGAGGAACTGGAATTACTCATTTATGAGCATCTGCTCAACATAGTTGGTACGACTGAAACTTGATGTGAAGTTGTGTGATTGGATTGTTAAAATCAGTTCATTGTTAAAAAGCTAATTAAAAAGGATTGTGTGGACAAAGGGAGAGAGGAAATAGCATCTATCACATACGACTTTTACTGTTTCCAAATCATTGATGCCTGAAAGCAAATGATCTTGAATTCTTACAGACTGGTATTCTAAAGTAACTAAAACATGTGCGCATACTTTCCTGGTGTCCTGAGTCCAATTCCTTTCATCTGTAGTATGTCAGTTTAGAATTCTAATATTTCAGCAAAATAGTATAAATATCTCAGAAGATATTTCCATGTGATATCAGGGCTAAATGGAAAGTTGTTAGAACCTTTCTGTTATTGCTTGTATCACTTCTGATACATGAGTCAGTTTGCAAGAAGACAGATTCCTGCCTGAGAAGTTAATGTGTATCCCAGGGAAGTGCATGAGTTTGAGGGAGAGAGGGGTTAAGCCTGGGGGTAGAGGGGGTGGGGCTGAGAGGGGTTAAACCTGGAGTTGGGAGGGTGCAGGTTTGAAGATGAGAGATGTTAAGCCTGGGGATGGCGGGGCAGGTTTGGGGCTGAGAGGGGTTAAGCCTGGTGATGGGGAGATGGGTTTGTGGGATGGAGGATAGGGGGGTAGATTTGGGGCCTGAGGCAGGGTAAACCCTGGAGATGGGGCGTGGGTTTGGGGGCTGAGGGGTTGTAGAGCCTGGGAATGGGGTTCCACAAAATTCTTTCAAGTTTAAAAGGGTTCCGTGGCCAAATAAAATTGGGAAACACTGTTGTAGACTTGCAATGCGTCAGCTGAATCACCTTCAGCTGATCTTTTTCCAAGGCATTTTATCAGTTTGTAGGTACCACTGAACCAGCTGTTTGTTTCATTTCTTAATGCCAGTGTATGATTTGTGTGAGCTGTCACTTAAGACTACACGGCATTTAGGGTTCGTTCATGGATATCACGTTAAACGAGAAATACATTTTCTTTTCTAACCCTTTTGTGTTTTAATGGTATTTGAACTGTACTAAAATGAACAATAAGTTTGTAGAATTCATTATAGTTACCTGTAGTATTAGCAGCTGTCATGGGATATTACTTTTTCAAGTGTAAGCTTTTGTTTAAACTTCATGTATTATTAAAAGAGGAGAATCTCTTTTTATCTATCATCAGGGTACGGTATGTTTGTGTAGTCTCAGCAATGGTGATGGTTTACCCTGGATTGGCATTCATTAAATCCGACATATCCCCTACTTTAAAACACAAGCCATGCCTGAACACCTCTCTTTGCCTTCACAGCTTGTGCAGATTATTATAAATGCCACCCATTTGGAGAAATCCTGCAAGTTCCTAGAAGAATTCATAACCAATATCACCAATGTACTCCCAGAGACTGTCCATACTACCAAACTCTATGGCACTACCACATTCAAGGTGAGAAAAACATAGTAACTTAGGGTTTTGGGGGATTGTGTCTGATGGTAGATATCTCATCTGTGAGTTGTGCATGCTCCAAAGATGATAATGGCATGTGTAATGTGTTTGGAAACTTTCATGTTCATCTTTATGAACATTTGATAAAGTCTGCCCAATTCTTCCCATATGTATTAGTTTTCATGTTATTTTAATACAACTTTCTTTTTGTAAAAGGACAAAAAATGGTTTGTAATTTAGTGTTTGCCAGCAACTCTACAGTAAGAAAGCAGCAGAGAGAACAAGTTAATTACTATCAGGTTAGGCACAGAGATAACATTGCAAAGGTTGTAGGGTATAGTCTCTCCTTAGTTTGTGCTCCCAGGGCATCGGACACGTACAAAATCTTTTTTGCCATACCATTCTAAAGCCACCAAACAAGATCACCAGTAAGTGTCCACCACGAGTAAACATTTTTTCAGCAGCTAGTGTGCCTAGTGAATAGTTCCTTCATACAAGCAAGCGATAGGAAGCATGCTGCCTCATCAAGAATATGTATCTGATTCAATGGCCGTGTCTACGCTAGCCCCAAACTTCAAAATGGCCACGCAAATGGCCACTTCGAAGTTTACTAATGAAGCGTTGAAATGCATATTCAGCGCTTCATTAGCATGCGGGCGGCCGCGGCACGTCGAAATTGATGTGCCTCGCCACCGCGTGGCTCGTCCCGACGGGGCTCGTTTTCAAAAGGACCCCATGGGAATAAGGAGACTTCAAAGTAGGCGTGGTTCAAGACAAATTAGATCCCCGCTTTCCGTTTTTGTTCTTGCAAACAGTTGTTTGCTTGGCAGCTGCCTAACCATGAGTTTACATTGTTGTAATTTCTGGGCTATAAGAACTCTGTAACTGTAATAGGAATCATAGAAATGTGGGTCTGCAGGGACCCAGAGAAGTCGAGTTCAGCCCCTCCCTAAGGCAGGGCTAAACAAATCTAGACCATCTCTGGAAGGTGTTTCTCCAACTTGTTCTGAAAAAAATCTCCAAGAACGGGGAGTCCACAGACTCATTTGGATGCCTGTTCCAGAGTTTGACTGCCCTTAGGCTATGTCTACACTCTAGAGGGTTCTGTCGGCAAAATGGGCATTTTGTTGACAAAACCTGTGTGGTGTCCAGATTCCCAAAGTGTTCTGTCGACAGTAAGATACCCAGAACACAGTACTTTTGTCAACGGCTGTACCCTGCTCCCTGTGAGGAATAACAGCTCTGTCGACAGAGAGCTGGTCTGGGTGTTCTGGGGGGCCCTCTAAAGAGGAATTCTGGGACACCGGGCAGCCCTGTCTGCTATGTGTCTGGTTGGCCATTTTGCTGGTAGAGCAGCCAGGCAGTCCAGCTGCTCTCTGTCGATAGAAGTTTTGTCGGAAGATATCTTCAGACAAAAACTTCTGTTGACAAATCCCTGTAATCTTTACGTAGCCTTAGAGTTAGAAAGTTTTCCCCAATATTTTACCTAAACCTGCCCTGCTGCAAATTAAGCCCTATAACTTCTTGTCCTGTCTTCAGTGTGCATGGAAAATAATTGGTCACTGTCCCCTAGATCAGTGCTGCTTAAACTTTGAGAGACCACAGAACACCGAACAGTAATATTCTTAATGTGGAACACCTATGAAAATTTTCTCCACCCCCCACACCCAAAAAAACAAAACCAACCAAAAAAAAGGCAATATATACAACAAAAATAAAATGAAGAAATTTAATAATGTATTATAGCAACACAGAAGTAACGTTGTATGTGGTTTTAATGACAGAAAATAGATACCCTCAGAGTATGATATCAAAAAGTGTCAGATGCTCATGGCACCTGCAAGTTGTTCATGGAACACCAGTGTTCCGTGGAACGTAGTTTAAGAAAGTGTTCTAGATGGAGTAACGAGCCACAAAACAGTGGCCTGATTTTCAAAGTGGCATGCCTATCTGGGTGGTACATGAGACGTTTACAGAACTATATACATCAATATGAATGATTCTACAAAAAATTGAGTTTTCTTTTACTTGATGTATGGACAGGTAGGATTTATTGTAACTTAGTTGTCCTTAGCCTTCTGTTTATCTCAGTGGTGGCAAATAGAGGTGTTCCCCTTCTTCCTCCACGGTTCATGTCCCCTTTGGACCTGTACTCAAGGGAAGCTGGAGGCAGGGATATCAGGAATGCCGGGGTACCCGTTGAGAGTGGGGGATAGGGTGAGCGGTTCTCAATATCTTTGGAGTCTGGTGTGGGGTACTCATTGCATGGCAGTCAGGGAAGTTTCCACACCCTGTAGTTGTGCAGTCTGAGCTCCGTGGCCTAATTCCATGCCCATTTTGCTCCCTCCCCGAGCAGGGTGACAGAATGGTGTTGAAAGGCCAGTGTCAGGAGGTGAACAGAAGACTGCCTTTATCCCAGCCTTCCTCCCAAACACAGTCACCACCTGACCTGGCCATTCATCAAAGCTCCGTCTGCTTTCCTTGCATCAGTGTAGTGGCATAATACCTACAATGGCACCATGGTATTGCAACACTGGTTCCATTTTAGTCAGAGTCCAATATGGAGATTTCAAAGCTAGTGGGGTTTAGCCTCCCAGCTCCAATTCTTTGTAATGGGAGTTGTGTGGCTAAATCACATATTTGTACTTGAAAGTCTGAACCTCAAACTCCTTAGAATAGAACTGCTTAAACAGATAATCACAGGACAAGAGTGAGCACTTAAATATTTACTGAGGGAAGATTTGTGGGGTCTCTCAGGAGAGATTCACTTGCCATCCAGCTGATTAGCACAGTGCCCGCAGCTAGGTTTGTTGTTTCTACTTTTACATGTTCACACATGCCGTGATGCACATAAAAATTTATTCTGCACAATCTGCCACGGATGGAAAAGATTAAAGGGACAGTTGCTGGCCACCACCAGAATGTGTGTTGAAAATGTTTAAAATTCAAGACTGCACAAAATCTTTTAACCAGTTCCTTATCCAGACCAATGCTCAACATAAATATCCTCATGGACTGTAGGTTCTACTAGTGCATTTCTCTGCCCAGCTATGTCAGAGTAAAATGTCCTTGTGTTCCCATGAGCTCATGGGAATAAGGGGACTTCGAAGTAGGCAGGGTCCTTTTGAAAAGGAGCCCTGTTGGGACGAGCCGCGCGGCGGCGAGGCACATCAATTTCGAAGTGCCGCGGCCGCCCGCATACTAATGAAGCGCTGAATATGCCTTTCAGCTCTTCATTAGTAAACTTCGAAAGGCCATTTGTGTGGCCATTTCGAAGTTTGGGGCTACTGTAGACATGGCCCTTGTGTTACCTTACTACTTCCCATATGCTTACCTTACCAGACTGATTTGGCCCAAGGTACAGTACCGCATGCTGTGTACCCTGAGTGGGGCATTCCCAACCCATTTTAAAGAGTCTGCTCTTGTTTCCCAGGATGCCCGCCACGCTGCAGAGGAAGAGATTTACACTAATCTAAACCAGAAGATAGACCAGTTTTTGCAGCTGGCAGATTATGACTGGATGGCCTCTGAACCAGGCAGCAAAGCCAGCGACTACCTGGTAGATCTCATTGCTTTCCTGCGCAGCACGTTTGCTGTGTTCACACACCTACCTGTAAGTGACAGTCACCTCTTTCTCTGCAAATTTGGAATGCCTGGGTGTCCCATGCCATCGTTGAAAGTTTAGGCTCTTGAAACTGTACCTCAGAAATTTAATGAAAATGAAACATGCTGTTGGGTGGTGAAGTGAACAGAACTAACTTTTTTTCAAATAAGACATTTCAAGTGTTATCAGAATCAGGTTCCCTCAAACCACTCCTTAATGACTGAGAGATGTGTACAGAAAAATACAGAAAGGGAGGTTACTAATGAGGCACTCGGTTTAAATTTTAAATAATTCATTTATCTAAGTTATTTATTTTCAATAACTGGGATTAATTATGGTTTTATTTTAATCAATGTTAAGAAGCTATTTTTAAAAAGATAAGTTTGAACATATATTTTGCCTTTGAGTTTTTGAGTAGCATATTTCATAACAATCTGCTCATAAGGTCACCAGTTCAAAATACATCATAAAACAGAGAATAGCCATTTCTGATTAAAGTACACATACACTTAACCTTAATTCTAGAGAAAGCATCCCATTATATGCTGAATTTTCTTTTTGATCTGGTATAGTATTCTATTCAGTAAAGTAAGTTTAATAATCAGGAATTTTTATTTATCTACAAAGAGCTCCTTTCTTATGAAGGTTTGTTCTAAGTCTTATGGATTTGTCCTTGTTTATATTTTCCATCAGTAGAATTTTGAAATTTCAAGACCATTGAAAAATGTATTTATATTTCACATAGCTATATCTTTACACTTTCATTTTACTGCTTAGTGTTTACTCTGATAAAGCTGCCCAACTCAGTGGCATCTGAGCACATCATTTCTTAAATTTCATCAACCCTAGTATAGACTAAAAAGGCTGAGTCTTAAGCAGTTTCAGAGGGATAGCTGTGTTAGTCTGTATCTGCAAGAACAACGAGGAGTCCTGTGGCATCTTAAACACTAGCAGATTTATTTGGACATAAACTTCTGTGGGTAAAAACCACTTTGTCAAATGCATGGCATCCATCTATTAGTTTGTAAGATTCAACGGGACTCCTTGTTCTTCAGCAATAGCGGTTCTCTCTGCCATAGCTTCATCCTGCTTGTTCACCTATCTGACTGAACGACTACAAAAATTTTAGACCTCTCGTCAAGTGTCATTTAGCCAATATTAAAGCCAAAGCCTGAGCCCATCTTCAGTCCCATTGTGGCGTCTGGGAGATTTGATGGCTGAAAGGGAATTAGTTCTGATTCTTAGGGATGGAGAAACAGCCAGAGGCATGGTGAGAGGGGTTTGTTCCACATAATCAGATCTGAAGATAGCACTTTATGAATGAAGTAAGTAGGGAGAATGCTAAGCATTGCAACTAATTTTGTGTGAGAGATTGGGCTGTGGTGGAGAGAGACTGTAGATTCTTACCCATCTCTTCTTTTCTGGTTGCCTGAATTCTCAGAATGACTCCATCTCATGTTGCTGCACAGATATGGAAGTGACATGTCAATGGCAAGGCTGGAATTTGTCAGGACCAGACTTAGAATCTGGGGATTGCTGACTCACAAGTGGATTCTTTAACTAGCAGGGATCTGGCTATAAATACTATAACCTCTACCATGGATTGTCATCAGGCTTTGAATGTTGATCTTCATTCCCATAGCACGGACCACTATTGCATGACCATAGAGGAGTAATTCAGTGAGCTGGCAGCAATAGTAGGTTGTTGTCCTCTTTCTGAACCAGCCATTAGAGAGGGATGTGATACAGAATTTAAAAGTTCCATGAACAGTGCTTAGAGACCATGGTAATAGGTATTATAAACCAATCTGAGGGCTATATAAATTCTGCTATGTAGAGAAAATGCAGTAATAATTAAGGATTAAAATTTTCTCATTTTATTCTGGATGCTTTGTTGGTGTTTATAATGCATGTGCCTGGGGTGAAAGGAGAGGCATGGTATTTTTTAGGAATCAAATAAATATTTATTTTGGAAATTAAATATTTAAATGCACACAAAATCATTGCAACCTACCCCTTCCCCTTCAACCCCCGTCCCCCACCCTCCTCTCTGGTGAGGAGAGAAACTCTCTCTTTGTTTATCCTCAGGTTCTGTGTTATCTTGTTGTAGACCCCATGACAGGGTGTCTTTTCACCGAAGCATGAAGCATAGCTAACGTGGGGATATGAAGAGGGAAAGACATGCCTGCAGTTATTTATGAGATGGGCCAGGAGTGATTTATCTTCCTTATAACATTAACGTTTCCTTTTCAAATTAATCACAGTTGTTTTCGGAATAGGGTGGGCTTCTACTTTTTCCAGAAACAAAGATTGAGGAGGGTAAAATGAACTCCTCTATCAATACAATATATATAAAAACCACCCAGCAGCTCAAAAATCACTACCTTTTCTAGAAGTGAGGATGCCACGTAGTAAATTAACAGTATGGAGCCAGCTTGTACGTGACACCTTATGCTTGGAGCATTGTACAGAAACACACCCTCATAGGTGCCCTGTGGAGGTATGGGAGATAGTTCTTCAGATCTGGAAATGTCATAGTTTATAGAGAGCGGTGGTTGTGGAATTTTTTCATCTTTCAAAGTTAAGGTCTTTACAAGGATAGCGTGAATATGCCTTCATTCTAAGTTGCACAAGGGTTCTTGCGTAGCTTGTAGACAGTGTTAAAGACAGGGACAATAGTGATGTTGTATACATTCTGCTTTTATTTGTAAATCCCTTACTTAATTGACTCCATTGTTAGCCTTGGTCTCTTTTGTCTCCTGTTCTTGTTGGGGTTTGCTGACTGATCGCATAATTACACTTTGCTTCTCAAATAAAATGTAAGGTATTCTGCATGAAAGAGTCCCAGGTTTAACAATTTAAAAACAGTATGTAGACGCAATACAAAAGTAGTATGGGGTTTGTAGAAGCATGTGGATGAAAGAGAAAACAACTCGATACACAAAGATGACTTACAGTTATATGAAAGGGTTGCTAATGGAATAATAGTGCCTTTCACATCTAGTTTGGTATTTTGAAACCAGTCCAAGTCATTAGTGATAGATTATTACGGCTGTGGGATGAGTGTTGGTGCACTGTGTGAAGAGAGTTCGCAGTCTCATTCTTTCCCCCAGAATCACCACCAAAGTTGTACACCACTAACTCTTAAACAGGAGAGCTAAAGGACGGAATGGTCTATGGAGAGCGAGCTATCCTCACAACTAGGAATGGCTGTTCAAGGTGCCCTCTTTCCCTCCCCACCCTGTTCCTGTTCTGTGGTTACTTTGTTTCCAAGAGTAGTTGATCAGATGCCTTTCTCAGTGATTGAATTCACACAGTTGAAAAGATAGTTAATATTTTCCACCATTTTTTTTAACTTCACTAGAACAGGGTGGGCAAAATCGAGCTCGTGGGCTGGACCTGGTCCTTCCCACATCTCTGTCTCGCCTGCCTTGACTCCCAGCATTTGAAAAAACTATCAGAACAGAGGTCGTCAACCTGTGGTTCCAGAGCCACACGTGGCACCTTGGCTGCCCCTCGTGATCTCTGTGCTCCTAAAAGCCCCGCAGTGCAGCTGGGCGCTCAGGCAGGCTGTCTGCCTGCTGTGCCCCACGCCGCTCTGTAAAGTGGCTGGCTGCTGCTGGCATGTCTGTGTTGACCCCTTGGGTTAGGGATACAACAGGTCTCTGTGTTGCTCCCACCCTGAGCACTGCCCCGGTGGGAGCTGCAGGGGTGGTGCTTGTGGGCACTGTCAGCAAAGAGACTCACTGCTTCTCTGCATACAGAGACATGCCAGCAGCAGCCAGCCACTTCCAGGAGCAGTATGGGATCACAGCGTGCAGGCAGCCCGCCTGAGCCCTGCTGCACCAGGAGCAGCCTATGGTAGGCGCCTCCTGGCTAGAGCCTGCACTTCATACCCCCTTCCACACCCCAGCACCCTGCAGCAGGTCAGAATCTCCTCCTGCACCAATCTACCTGTGAGTGCCCACACTTCTAACCCTTGCCTGTACCCCAATTTCTTGTCCTAGCCTGCAGCTTACTGCTGCACCCAAACTCCCTCCCAAACCCCGACACCTTTTCCTTTAATATAGTAGAAATATGTGGCCTGTGATGACTTACCAGATCTTGTGACGTTGGCACCCTGTGGATATTTTTCCCCATCCCTGCCCTAGAAGAAAAGTCAGCATCAGTCTCTGGAAATGACTAATAGTAAGAGACAGGTTAAATGACAAGCATAAAAGTAGCTTTGAAAATTGTCATGAAAATTTCCCAGCCCAGCCTGAAAAGCGGCTTGCCTGCCTTTCGTCACTATGGTCACAGATAAAAGCTGTTAATGTTTGGTTTGCTGGTGAAACAAACACCTGGACATGCAGAGTTTTGAAAGTCTGTGCAAGTTACACAAAAAGGACTGGACCTGAAGTATAACTGAGATTAAATGCCTAGTCGCTTGCTTAACTTTATGCTTGTCAGTAGTTTCTTTGTCTTAAATGGGGCTGTTCCTGTGTGTAGAAGTCTCTGCAGAAGCAGGACTCTAAGCATCCAGCAGATCAGATCTCCTTGCAGAACCCAAATAAACATTTCTGCTGAAAAAAATTAGAGCAGCAGCCCTGAATGGTCTGAGAGCTGGGCTCTGATTATGCAGTTCTGATCTGAATCCATGAGCGACCCTAAGCTTTTACCGTATTGTAAGGTCAAATTTTAATATTTACCCATAGTATTGCAAATTAATAGAACTTAAAAGAACTATGGAAGTCTCTTCTGTTCTCGTACATTCAAATGGGAATTATATTTTCCAGTTTCAGCTCTACAATGTCCACTTGGACATAGTAGGGTGTAGTAGGAGGGACTCTAGTAGTTTCTCCTGAGTTGTCATCTGTAGGGCAAACCAGTAGCAGGCATCTCTAAGGAAAATTGCAGTTTCCTCACATTCTAAATTCTCTGGAATCTGTTTGTTTTGCTCTCCTCTTTTGCCAGCATTTTGGCTTCAGGTAATGGATTTTTATAGCAGTGATTAGTGTGTTGATGGATAGGATGCAAAGGGCTGCTTATGGAAGGTCATACTTGCCTTTCTTCCTCACTGCTGTTAGTTTTGGGAAGATAGCAAATGCAGGGCTGCAAATTTGAGTCAGGACCCTCCAGGATGCATCTAACATATGTTGCAGGGTGAAAAGTTCATTGTTAAGTCATCAAGACTCTGAACTTTCCTGGTGGTTTGTAGCCACAGATTAAAAATGATCTTGCTAAGTGCACCTAACATCTCAAAACAAATAATACGTTATTGGAAATAAAAGCACAGCTAACATATGGTCCTGCGACCTTTTCCTTTCCGAATTAATAAGTGCAAATTAGTTATAATATGCTACTGGCCTCACTGTTGGTAAGGGAGTGCTTTCTGTTTCTGCAAAAGTGCAAATAAAATGCTTTACTGAAAGAAAAAGGCAGCTTCCCTCCTCCTTAGAGAGTGAAGGGCCAGAGTTTAAATAGATTGATATTTTGTGCAACATGCTTTAAAGAGAGTGACTGAAAAGGCCTTTGTCCATGATGGCTGATTGTTGTTTTTATTTCTTGTTAGACAAGCTAATGTAAATCGTGTTGACAAGGCTACTCCAAACACACTGATTTGTTGACTTTAAGCCTTTTAAAGATGGAGGATTGTGTCAACACCTACAATGAGCTGTCACGTTAACAAAGCAAGGATGTTTTTTGCTGATGGGTGGGCGGGGTTGGGGAAAGGGGTGTGTTTTGTTTTTATTTTAAGTTTCCTTTAATCCTCTGTTAGCCTTGTATCTTGATAACCTTTGGAAGGTAATCGGGTGGGGGCAAGAGGTGACAGTGACCCCAGGAAAAGGAAGTAATCTTTCAGTGATCATAGAACTATAACCTCTCCAGTCTCAAGCAATTCAGCATGAACTCTTTGCACAGGAAGTTTTTCCTGTGTGCTTATTTTTGCCAGATGGTGAACACAGATTTCAGCTGTAACTTTGTAAACTCCAAGGATTCTTTGCTTGGGATGCTTTGTCCAGTGCCCTATTTGCTGAATCGACGTCTCTGCAATCGTAAATAAACTCTGTGATGCTGGCAGTTATGTTTTGTAGAGAGAAATTGAAAAGAAAGGTAGATTTGTCTTGTGCATGTCTTGACTATGAGCACTAAAAATTTCATTATGTTGTAGCTTAAAATCTTTTGAGCTTTTGAATTATAGCCATCCGCCCTGAGAGAGGCATGTCAGTTTCAATGATTGTGTGTGCAGTAGTTTAATATGCGCACAAGTTCTTGAAGTGACACCTTGAGTGCGTCTTGTTTAAAAAGTAAGCTTTGCTGTAGGATGTGATCACTGTACTCCTGAACTTGCTCCCACCACACTACCTTTTACACTGTTATTTGCTCTCTTATAACTTTTATTTAAATTCCCTGTGTTGTCCTCTGTAGGGGGGTGTATATGTCCATTCTACAATGTCGGTGAGTATGACTGTGTGTTGTATGCATTCAGTATGTTCTGCTCGCAGTTCAAATGTTAGAGGGTTATTTGAACCAGAAAAGGTCTGTGTTCTGGGAGGGATAAAGGTAACTAGAAATCAGAGATAGATACATAAATAAATAAAAGCTAGAAATAACTAGCTAATTAGAAACCTGAATCTTAATGTTTCAGAGTGGAAGCTTAACCTTTTCACTGCTGTTAGAATGTGTGCATTTCCCTCCATTTATCAACAGAAAGAGAAGAGATAAGAGTGTAAAACATCAGTGAAGAAACAGGGTTCCTGACATGGAAGGCACACTTGGTTCAATAAATTTGACATTTTTTAGAAAGAATACTCTAGAGCTATCCTCCATAAACCTAGTCTGCCAAGATTTCTTTCCTGCTTCAAAGGCCACAGCAGCCCTTCCAGCCACATAGAACTGGCTAGGAATCCCTCAAAAGCCCTTTGGCATTGCTCAGAGAGCAAGAACCAAGCTTACTCTAGATGGGGTTTGGTCCTATTGTGAGTGAGGGGACTGGGCTTGATGATGTCTTGAGGTCCCTTTCAGTTCTACTGTTCTGTGATTCTCCAGAGCTCATATCCCCAGGCTGACCGGTGAGGCAATGCAGTATACTGGCCCCAGTAGTTGCATTAACTTTATGAAAGAGGAGTGCCTCCAAATTGATGAACTAATGATGATCAATATTTAAATGGTGACTTTTATCCCACTATGTCATTAAATAATACATACCTGGAGGTATAGAGGGCTATTGAAATGCACTCATCTCAGTGGTACACTTATTGCCTGCTGCCCTTCTCCGTAATGGGAAGAGGAGTCATTTAGCCAAAGAAACCAGTGCAAAATCCTGTGAAGAAAAGAATCATGATATCTTTAGTCTCCACTTAGAGCACCCTTGGCCTTATTTTTTCAATGTCTTATTTCAAAAATCCTCTCCCACCTGTGTTGTAATCGGTGTATTTCTCAGTGTGTGTCTAACTCACCTAGCTGACCGGCAGTGTTGACTCTGCTGGGTTTTGAACCTTTGGTTCCATGGAGTCTAGATATTCCAGACCTGATGCTTTAGCCCACAAAGCTTCCCCTCTGGCTGTGTAGCAGGAATATTTTCTCAGTGAGGAGAGCAGGCTCTCGATGTTACTATCACACTATTTGGATTCAACCTTTTAGCACATGCAAAGCAAGGCACATCTTGCACACCTCTATTCTGGTTCAATGAATGCCTCTAATTGTTGTCATTAATGCTTGTTTCATGTTTAGTAGAAAAACTGACATTTTCATGGATAGATCATAAACAAAATATATTTTAGCTACCTTGTTTTTTCTGTTCCAATTTTTGAAAGCCAAGGCATGTGTTAACAAGCGCACATCATTAATGTGGACACAGCTGTGCTCTGCTTGGTTTTCTGGTGTAAGCTAGTACACGTTCAGGTGTAGTATTCACCCCAACTGTAAGCTTGTGCATTTAACTGTGCTCTTTGTTAAAGCTCCCTCTTGGGCTGTGACAGTAGTATTGACATTTGTGATGCAATTGGGTACACATATACCCCCTTTCCTGGAACTTGAGCATAGCTTTGTCTTGAGCGCTTTCAGCCTTCAGACACCTCGCATTTCCTATGTCAACTTTTAGGTCTCAAATCAAGGCCAGCTTCTTGTGGTTTGTTAAAGCAATTTGAGACTAGATTCCATCAAAGCTATGACTCGGTTCCTCATCCCAGTCTCTCACCTTTTGCATTAGCAGGGACTCTGAATGCTATTGACTCTGCATCCTTTGCCTCTGCAGGAGAGGGGTGGCTCTTACCAATCTGAGTTGACAGCACCCTCTCCTTTCCTATGAGATTTAAAGAAGCAGTGTTGGTATTTGTCTTGTTTTTGGCCTAGCCTGGGGTTATCCTCAGTGCGCTTCTGGCTTTTAGGACTTCTACTATTCAGAACCTATATATATATATATATATATATATATATATATTTCTTTAAGTTCAATGCAATGTCTAGACCTCTATGGAGTCAGCTTCCTTTGGAGAGAGGTGCATTAGTGTAATTAAGCTAAACTGGTGAAAAATAATCATTGTAAGTCCCCAGAGTTTGTGAGGAATGAAGGAATGCCTTCATATGGTGGGACTTTACTAAACTGTTTTTAGTTTGTTTTGTTTGTTTGTTTGTTTTTAATTGCCACAGAATTTTTTCCTGTAACACTCTAATTTTTTGTTATGTTGGTAGGTTGAACTAATCAAGCAGCTCACTAATCACAGTGTTCATTTTAAAAAATGAATTATTATAAATTAAATCAAATACCCAAATCTGCAGCATTTTAAAGTTCCTGAAATCAGGTTTAAAGGTGGCTGTGGACAATATTCATACCATATAACAAAGTTTCCTCTTGTTTGTCTGCATAGGTAGCCAAAAATAGTGAGAAACCATATTCTAATCTAGCTACCAGCTAGGGTAACACCCTGGTTTCCATAACATGGCTGTATATGTTTGTGTGACCAGAAAAAAGTGAAGAATAGAAGTTATATACAGCTTGTCTGGGACGCAAAGACAAACATGGCTACATTTTAGTGAAGATCAGACCATGTAATATCTTCTGTGCAGTCTTCAACATATGCTTTTCCATGCATCTTCTCACCTGCCTTCCCCAGCTTGATTCTTCTCCTGAGTGGATGCAGAACCAAACGTTCCATGAATTTGAGCAGACTGCCCCTGAAGCCCGAGCAGACTTGGGAGCAAGAGGCTGAGACTGTAAACTGGAACAGGATCAGTGACATGACTATGCAATGGTGGCCAGTCTAACCCGTTTTGGTTTGATGTCCATGTGTTGCTTTCCTGTCTTTTCTAGTGGGTTTTTGAAATACAAAACCTTTAGAAGAATGGGGAATAAGAATGGCAGTATTGTTTGGTGCACATGATTGTCCAGGGACAAGACTGACCTTTGGTGAACTAGAGACTGGGTGAAATGAGATTATCTTGATTACATGGTTTCTTGGGTGCTTGAAAAGCAATTGAAGCCATAAATCCTTTAAACCAGCATGTTCTTATTCATCTAGCTATCACTGGTTAAATTACACTGCCACGTTTGGCTTTGGAGTTACTTTACAAACATGTTTTTAAAAAACACTATGATATATCTTAAAGTTTTGCAAAACCAGGTATAGTATATGAAGCATTGGTATTAGCAGTAAAAAACCCGCCTACCCAGGGAAGGGAGTAAAACAGGCTTGCTGTTTCCTGCACTGGAATTCCAATGCACTGCTTCCAGAAGCCTTAGTGGAAGTTACTGTTTTTCCTTTAGACACAAATTTAAGTGAAACAATAGACTTTGCAATTAGACACTTTTCTCTTATTTCTTGCACTGGCCACATTAAATCTCATAAGACTGCTCTTGCGAATGTGAAAAGGAATGCTGATTAATGCCACATCTGCTTCAAAAGCCGTAACTATCTTGCCACTTGCAACTACAGGAACAGCCCAGTCTGCTTTAGAGGAAGAAGCAAGATCTTCCAAAGGAATTGCACTAAGAGTTATTATTAATTTGTATTATTTTAATTTATTCTTTTCAGCAATAATCTGAGTGATCAAGAACTTATAATAGCACTGTTTTCATCATTATAAATAATAATTTTTGGAACATTATATGTGAGCATAGCATTGTTTAGAAGTCTGTTCTCAAGAGACCTGACAGCCCAGATTTGACATAATAGAGGGCAAGCAAGGTACTTACGTGGTTTTAGCTTGATTCTCAAGCTTGGAAGGTCCTTGACCTTTTTATTTTTCAGTGGTAGTTTGGTTCACTCCACTTACTAAATATCTAGCTAAATAATTTTACCACCACACTCTTTCTAGCGCATCCTTTACGTACTTTAAACTGGGTTTGAATTTATGTTGTTTCTTACAAAAACATGAATCCAAATGTTATGTGCCTATCATTGTTAAGTGGTCCCTTATAACCCATTTTCCCAGCCCTGCACAGAAATGAAATTCTGTCAAGTGGGATTTGATAGCTCACAGGATTGGAAATGGGAGACTGTGCTTTTTTTTTTTTTGTTTCCAAGTCACTAGTTTGAGTCTGACCTCCATCCGTGACTTAACTCAGATGTCAGTCCATTCCTAATGGATGTGCGCATCACAAAACCATGTTGCCCACTTTGTGACAATCTTGGCAAATAGTGAGAAGTCTAAATACACATGGAAACTGAACTAGCCACTGAGAGAGAGTATATGGGGAAACTTGTCATTTAATGTAAAGTATCTTCTGTGTGGATGGGTATGGAACATCAGGATAGTCTGTCAGGTTTTCATGTTTCATGTAATACTTTAAGATTGTTTCATAAAGTTATTACAATTTCTTTATAATATATTCCTGCTGATGTGTCAGGGCAAAATGTCTACCAATTAGGGCAATAAAGTTTCCTTTTTAAAAAATAAACATGGTTGGAGCTCTGAGTATAAATAATGAAGGGATAATAGCTGCTTAATCAGATTTGTTTCCAGCATGGCAAGCTGCTTTGTATTCAATGGAAAATCTGTTTTGTTTTGTTTTGTTTTTTTGTTTTGTCTTTTAATGGAAAGAGTACGACTCCCAAAGCAAACGTGGAACGAAATAAAAGTCACAGAGGAGCATCATGAAAATGGCATCTGGTTTTCTTGTTTCAGCTTCGGAGTGGTGCTCGCTGATGATTGTTGATCAGTGGGGGTGTTTCCAGCTAACTGTAAATGTATGCATCTAGGAACAAAGAATTTAGCTCATACTTTACAAGGTGGAAGACTATCTCTAGGGAAATGGTAAATGAAAAAGATTTGGGGGCCCTGCTGGATAATCAGCTGAGCATGAGCTTCCAGTTTGAGGCTGTGGCCAGAAAGGCAAATGCATATGCAGGACAGTGAAGAGATTATTATACCTCTGTATTTAGCATTGGTGTGACCCCTGCTGGAATCTTGTGTCCAGTTCTGCTTTCCACAATTAAAAAAAAAATGATAAATTACAGATGGTTCAGAGGAAAACCGTGAAAATTATTAAAGGCTTAGAAAACTTGCTTTATAATAGTAAACTCAGGAGCTCAATATATTTAGCTTAACAAACAGAAAGTTAAGGGAAAATTTGATTACAGTTAATAAGTATCTACCTGGGGTAGAAGAATTAGATACTCTTCAGCTTAGCTGAGAAAGGTATAACATTATTCAGTAGTTGGAAGGTAGAAAAAAAATAATCAGTCTGGAATTAAGGTCTACATTTTTCATGGTGTGAGAGTAATTAACCACTGGAACAAAATTACCACGGACTGTAGTGGATTTTCCATCACTGACAATTTTTAAATCAAGAGTAGATATTTTTCTGAAAGATGTGTTCTAGGAATTGGTTTGGGTAAGTTCTGTGGCCTTATTATACTGGAATCAGACTATATCTCAATGGTCCTGGCTGCCTTGGAATGTATGTTTGGGTCTGCTTTGTTTCAAACAATTCAGAAAGTTTCACTGAGTTCACTTGCCCTTCTGCATATGTGTCATTCTTGCTTTTTGGAGAGTCTTGAGGAAGCCTGAGGACTTCATATGTGCATATACATTATAGTCAAAGCAGCATTCTGTATTTAAAAAGTAGGTCAATAAGAGGTGCATCAGATAACTGAAGATCTAGATTGGACAGTATGGCAGCTTGAGAAAGCAGTTGCATAATGCAGGGTCTCTGTCCTTCCATATATTGTTGCAGGCTTCTTGTTGTGGCTTAAGGTGCTATCCAGATCTAGGTGAGAAGATCTGTGAATTCCACAAACTGCTGTATTTTAAAATCATGTTAGCCACACCTGTAGTTCAGATACTTTATGGTTACTAGTATTTTTACTTATGCGGGTTTGGAGCAGATGTATAGTTGTATAAACATACATAAATTGCAACAATAGACCAGTGACTTCCAAACTTGATGGGTCCACAAACCATCCTCTTAACAAAAAATCATTGTCAAGTGAAGTAATGGAACTTCAGACCTGGGTACCACCAGTAGTATATGCAGTTTAGGAATCAATGCTATATTCCCCAGGTGTCTTGGGTAGAAAAATATCTGGCTGTGTTAGTGAGGCAAACCTACTGTAAACAGTTGCTCTGGTGCAATAAAAGCCCTAATTTTGTTTAGACCTGGTAATTTGCCTCTGGTAGCATGATTTCAACCATACAGCTAAGTCCTGCTCACCCACTCCAACCCCAGACACCTGGGTTTGGCACATGGGGCGTTATGCAGAGAAGTTGAGGAGCTACAACAGATGAATTCCCCCACAATGCACACAAGAACATGGTTGGTAGCAGAGTCCCCGTCCTTTCTGAACCAGTTCACTCTTGTCTCTGATCACATCTGCCATGGCCTATCGCAGGGAGAAAAGAGGTCACTTAGGAAGCCAGGACCCACATCAGTCTTTGCAGGTGACGATTTTACAGCACAAAGTAATAGCTTTTAGGAGTAAACAGAGGCTTACAGAAGTTAGTGAATTATGCATGGTGATTGGCTCCTGGAATTTTGCTGCTTTAGAAGTAGGACTTAAGGAGGTTCCAATTGTGCCCAGACCCCTAAGTCCAGTTCATGTTGTTTAAAGGTAGCGGTATGTTTTTGTCATCACTACTTCTGCTGGACTTCTGTAAATTTGGGCACCAGAATAAGTATACCCTTATATTGGCCATCTAATGTGATGGATCTGATAAGGAGTTCAGATTAAGTGGCATCTATTAATCCAGCAGGAGTTTCTCTGTGTTCAGAACCTTCATGATTTGTAAATATGCTCCTCACTAGCTTCAATGGTTAGAAAATTTCTTCCTCTTATCCTTGGCAGATTTTAAAACCACATAAACTTGCAATGTGCTATTTATAGCTTTGTGCCAGTCCCATTCTTCTACCAAGTCTGTAGATGACACACTGGTTTTAGTGTTCAGGCTAGTGGAATCATTCCATGTGAATCCAGTTCAAATACAGAACTTCAGAGAGTCTGCAACAAAAACTAGTCAGTAGTCTTTCCACCTAATGAAGTCACACACGATTCACCCACTCCTTTGAAATTGCAGGCTGGTGATGTCAAATACAAAGAGGCAGGTCTCAACCTAGAGTTCATTTTCTTCTCTAAAGCAAATAACTTCTCAGCATGGTCAAAATGTAAACAATGCTGGAAGACAACAAGAAGTCCTGTGGCACCTTATAGGCTAACAGATATTTTGGAGCATAAGCTTTCGTGGGCAAAGACATGCTTCGTCAGAAAGCTTATGCTCCAAAATGTCTGTTAGTCTGTATGGTGCCACAGGACTTCCTGTTGTTTTTGAAGATACAAACTAACACGGCTGCCTCTCTAATTGTGGAAGAAAACATTTTGCCTTTCTAATAATATCACAAAACAAACCTTCAGTCCTCCAGATGGAATTAATGCTCTAAAGAATGAGGTTTCTTCAAGTAGCTTTATATTTGTGAACATGCAGGCTAATAGTATGATATAATTGACGTGGTTGCATGGGGAGGATTTATGGAGGCTTGCAGATCTAAAGATTCTGCCATTCTCTTCAGGAGAATGGTATAAGCAAGGTGACTTTCAAATTCAGCTGCTTAAAAAAAACCCCTCAGATAAATATTTGCTAGGCCTGATTTTTAAAATGTACAATTGTGCATCATGTGTGATTGTATTAAAGGTAGATGAGTGGTTGTATGTACAATTCAGTTCTGGACATTTGTTCTTGCAGCTTCTTGATTTGCACGCGCAGTTGTAGTAATTGTGTGTGCAGTAGGTGTGCAATTTACATGCCTCGTGTTTGTTTTAAAAAAACAGCCCTCTAATGTAATGTTTTTGAAATGGAATTAAAGAGACTATCATCAAGTTGTTTACTTTTACAGGCGTTTGCCAGTAGATCACTGGATTTTTCTGAGCATGCATTCATAACGATTCAAAATTATTTCTTCAGTAGGAATCTTTTTGTGTAAGCCCATATAATAGTGAGTAGGGTTCCACACTGGTTGCCCTCACTTGTAACAGAGGGGCAAAATTGCATGTGTATGGAGAGGTATCTTTTCAGACCTGAGATTACATCTGAAATTTATTACTAGGTCAGCGGAAGGCACCTTGCACTGGAATTGATAGGCAGAAAAGGTAATTCTTCACTTCCTTCTGTTTGGGAATATTTATGAAGAAAAAATACATTTCACAGAATGAGTCCTAAGTTTTGATGCATTATACTCCTAGAACTGATGAAAAATATACTCTTTGGGAATGGAAATTAGAAATAGAGACTTTTTGCTTCTTCTGAACCTCCCCTCTGAGCATTTCAAAGTGAACTGAAGGCCTTAATGAATTAAGCCCAAGTATTCAGTTCACACATGGCAAAAAATAAAGCAAAATGATTAAAGAATTTGCCCGTTATGTGTAGCGAAACCTAGACTGGCCTCAGGAGCCTCAAGCCATGTGCGCTAACCTCCAGGCATCCTCACTGGCTAATGATTCTGTATTTACCAATACATTTTGAGAGCTGTTGGTTAAAAAGGAAAGAGACTTAATCCTCAGGTCTTGAAATTCTGCAAGGTCTCTGAACCAAAGGAATCTCTTTTCAAAAGCCACAAAGTTAACCCAATCATGGTATCTCTAGGCAAAGGACTGGATTGTTCCTTTTGAGGGGATTTCTTCCGTAAAGTATAAAAAGGATGTGGATTTACTGGAGCAGGTTCAGCAAAGGGCAACAAAAATGATTAAGGGTCTGTAGCACAAGACCTATGAGGATAGGCTGAGGGATTTGAGCTTGTTTAGTTTACAGAAGAGAAGACTTAGAGGTGATTTAATAGCAGCCTTCAACTCCTGAAGGGGAGCTCTAAAAAGGAGGGTGAGAAACTGTTCTCAGTGGTGTCAGATGGCAGAACAAGGAGTAATGGTCCGAAGTTGAAGAGGGAGAGGTGTAGGTTAGATATTAGGAAAAACTACTTCACCAGGCAGCTGGTGAAGCATTGGAATGCGTTGCCTAGAGAGGTGGTAGATTCTCCATCCCTTGAGTTTTTAAAGTCCCGGCTGGACAAGGTCCTGGCTGGGATGACTTAGTAGGGGTTGATCCTCCTTGAAGCAGGGGGCTGGACTAGATGACCTCCTGAGGTCCCTTCCAGGCCTGTTATTCTGTGAAAGACTTTGCACGTAGGGAGAATGAAGTTATTCTGAGAAGGGACTACAGATCTTAGAACCTCACTGGTGCAACAACATGCTTCAGGTTTATCTATGTCTGTCTCTTATGAGAACTGCTGCTTTTCAGATCTCATTGTGCTAGAACCATGACAAATCCCAGTTGATAATAAAGAGAGTAGGCAAAAATCCAGGCCCCTGAGATACAAATGGCAAAGCTCCTGTTGACTTTTGGGCATGGGCAGGACTTAGTCCAGAGTCCCTCATTTTTGCATTTCTAGTGCATTTATCTATGAACTCCAAAGCGTGAGTGAGTAGTGACAGGGGTGAGTTGGGGATGGGGATTAGACAAGGTATGTTTCATGAGTTACAATGTTTCAGTGCTACTCAATTCCAGAAGTAGTTTTATATTAAAAATTCAGACATTCTCTAAATTAGGACCTTCTTCTTCACCTATTATGTTAGTGGGAAAGCTCCCACTGAAGTCAGTGGTATAACATCCAGTCCTTAGCCCTCATGGGTGAGAGCTGCTATCAACAAATTAAAAGGTATGGCTTAGCAATAACCAGTTTGAGGATTAGCACCAGTAGAGCACCAGAAAAGAGCGAACTAAAAAGATGATGCCTTGAACTCTTCACATTTGTAGGCAAAGTAAAACTGACCCAGTCTGGCAAAACAGTGCATCATATTCCTCACTGTCCTAGACTGTCTTCCCCCTCCCATTGTTCTTCATCCTCTGTTGTAGATTAGTGTTCTGTTCCACAAAGCGTGCAGTTAAACTTACAAGATGGCGACAAGTCCAAAATTGATTTTGTTTCACTGAAAAAAGCACAATTCGATACTGTCATTAGGTGCTCCAGAACTTAGAGGCCTGCTAGGCCCTTTCCAAGCCATTTTTGAAGATCAGCGGAGTTCGCTTTTCCCTTCTGGCCTCATCAGAATTAGACACACGTATGGATCCCTTTACCAGATTGGACTGGAAGGATTTCATTGGCTTTGGCAGAATCAGAATATTACTCCTGCGGGGCATTCCACAAGTGCATTCCACTTTGCTTCCTGGGGCCCCCAGCATTTGCACAGTTTGATGTGACTTAGCAGTGCGTGGCTTCCACCTTCACGTCTGTATCTGCTGGACATAAATGCTCGAGCCTTTCGTTAGCCTGCTCCCCTTTTTGTTTTTACTGCTGTTAATTTCATCCTGTGATCACTGACTCTTATAGCCAAAAATGGAAGTTTAACACCGTGTTTCCATCCATGTTAGGTGTAGTCTGATATTCAGATTTAAGTTGTTCAGAAGCCAAATGAGTGATCCGCATTACCCAAAGGATCCACGGTAATGTGAATGGCGAGAAATATTTAGTGGTGTTTTCTTATTCTCACAGCAAACAGGTTAATAACCTGGTGTAAGTTGATAACTTATTTAGTTAATATACTAGAAGCATCCTGATTGGTTAATAGTTTACATTAATAATTAAATCATATGGTGCTTTAATATCATGTGCTACAAAGAGTCCCAGAAAACATTTTGAAGAGCCACTTGCAGTTTCAGAGTCCTAGTCTGAATATCAATGTGTTAAGATCTGGAAGTCAGCTATGCAGCTATCAGGACATTCATGATTAAAATTCTCAGAGCACTTTATTCCACACATACAACAAATAGCTGGTGAGGTAGCTGTGATGCAGAGGTTGATCTTAGAGTTACAGTGAATCACAAGTTGAATATGACTTAACAGTCTGATGCCGTTGCAAAAAACAGCAAATGTTAATACATCCCAGAAAGACAGGAGCATCATATATAAGACATGGGAGATCATTGTTCGGCACTATTCAACACTGCTGAAGTCTCAGTTGGAGTATTGTGTTGTGTTCTGGGCACCGCACTTTAAGAAAGAGGTGAACAACTTGGAAAGAGCATAGAGGAGAGCACCAAAATTGGCAAAGGTGGGTAAAGGTGACCTATGAGGAAAGGTTGAAAGAACTGAGCATGTTGAGTCGAGAGAATAAAAGTCTGAAGGGGATGTAAATCTTCAAAATATTGAAGGTTGTTCTAAAAAGAATGGTGATCAATTTTTCTCTGTCCACCAAAGGTGGAGTGAGAAATAATTGGCTTAGTTGGCAGCAAGGGAGAGTTAAGTTAGCTATTAGGGAAAAGTTTCTGACTAGAAAGATGATTAAGTGCTGAAAAAGGTTATCTAAGGAGGGTAGAAAACTCCCATCATTAGGGGTTTTATGAGACTATATTAAACAAACACCTGTCAGGAGTGGTGTAGGTGTATGTGGTTCTATATTAATAAAAATAAATAACAAAAGTGGGTTTTGTGGCAGGGAACTAGGCAGAGAGCACGGTCATGTAAGAATCTGCTCTTTGTGCTGGCAAATGGGAAGCAACACAGCATCAGCCATTGATAGTTCGGGGTATTTTCCCGTAAGTTTCCCGCTCTGTTTAGAACACAACATTGCTAGTGATACAGCCATGTTGCCTGCATGGGAACACAGTGATGTGTCCATTGGAAAGCATTTTGTGTGCATTTCAGATCAAAAGCGAACCCTGGGGGTTCTGAACACTTACTTTAGACAGTACTGCTCTCTGCCAGTCAGGGACCAGGGCTGTGACAGGCTCTGTCACACAGGACAGAAGAGACCCTGTTGTTTTGGTGCCCTGCAGCCAGCCTGTTCTAGCCTCTCAGCAGTGTCCCAGGTACAGTCATACAGCACTCCCTATTGGCAAATTCAGGTGATTTTTCCTGGCATCCGCTCTCCTGCTGTCTGGCATAACAAACACTTCCTTGTCCTTTTAGGGAGGTAAGTGCACCATTTTGTGTGTGTGTGTGTGTCCCTTTAGGGAAATAAGTGCACCATTGTGTGTGTGTGTGTGTGTGTGTGTGTGTGTGTTCCCTTTTAGGGAAGTAAGTGCACCATTGTGTGTGTGTGTGTGTCCCTTTAGGGAAGTAAGTGCACCATTGTGTGTGTGTGTGTGTGTGTGTGTGTGTGTGTGTTCCCCTTTAGGGAAGTAAGTGCACCATTGTGTGTGTGTGTGTGTGTGTGTGTGTGTGTGTGTCCCTTTAGGGAAGTAAGTGCACCATTGTGTGTGTGTGTGTGTGTGTGTGTGTGTGTGTGTGTGTGTTCCCCTTTAGGGAAGTAAGTGCACCATTGTGTGTGTGTGTGTGTGTGTGTGTGTGTGTGTGTGTGTCCCTTTAGGGAAGTAAGTGCACCATTGTGTGTGTGTGTGTGTCCCTTTGGGGAAGTAAGTGCACCATTGTGTGTGTGTGTGTGTGTGTGTGTAATATAAAAATAACCAAACCCCAGTTTGTGTCCCACTTCTAACATTTTGTTACTCATTAATGAAAGTCAGGTGTTGGGCACTGACCAATCTAGCAATTCTGAGGTCACTTCAAGCCCTTGCCTTAGTCTTCATTGTTGCATGTTAGTTACTGGGCTGCCTTTTAATCGAAAAAATGTTCCAAGTCTTTACTCTGAAATAAACAGGCCTTTTATACGAGTGCTTTTTTGGCTAAATTACTAGCTGGTCAGGAATAGTTACTTTTTCTCTGCCGTGATTGTAGCAATCTTAACCTACGGGGCTCTGTTCCCTCGTATTTCAGCTCCATGACATGTTGCTTTCAGGTTACAGGATTGAAACAGGTTTTCATGCTTGTTACGGGGGTTAGGTGTGCCTGACAGGAATCGCTCCCCCGCTGTGATGTAGGTAGAGGCAGCATGCCCCTTGATTGCGTGGTAAGATTAATGGGTATTTATTTTAACAGCCATTCAGTTTCAGTAGCTTTTAATGAGTCCTTTGATAGCGAGTTCCTTAATTAACAAGGCAGGCTTTCAGGCTTCCCCTTTTCTAATTGTTAACATATTTGCTATTTTCAAACAAATATACGAAGTTGAACAATACCAGCATTCTGCAGTTACTGTGCTGACCTTCTGCATGGTGGCCATTCTGTTCCTTGGGTTCAGAAGGGTTTAACCTACTGCCCAGGGATGAAATACAAATGAAATTAGATGATTTCGTGCCTGATTTCCTGAAACATGATTGACTCATCAGGGATTTGCAGGCTACGTAGGAGGTAGCCTATGAATCGCACTCTTGAATGTTTCCCTGGTCTCCTGTTAACCTCAGCATCACTGGAAATCTGTGCAGTGCAAAGCTGCGAGGAAGTTCTGCTCTTGCACCTGATCCATCGACAGGCCTCCAGGTGGTGGCATCCATGGATAGGAGGAAGGACTGGGAAGGGGAGTTGTTTTCCCTTGAGAAGATACCATCTAGACCTCAACCACAGAGGTGAAACAGTGGTTGTAAAACACTAATTGAAATAGATTGCACTTAGGGACTTGGACTGAGCTATTTATTGGAAAATAGGGGGTAAAACTCCAGAATTACTGGAGTTTAAAAACCAAAAACTCATGAACCTCATTCAAATGGTGTATTTGAGGACCACCTTTTTAGTTAGGGAACCGACTGCTTAGTAATGCCAAGCGTTGAAATCAAAGGGTACAAACCAGCAGACATTCAGGCGTCTCAAGGATTGTTTTTTCTAAACTTCCGCCTGTGGCTGTAGTTCCAAGACCCAAATCCAGTTAATATTTTATGAAGTTTTTAAAGGTTTGAATAAACAATTGATACAACTGAGGTTTTCCTGGAAGAGTTTGTCAGCTTTCTAACAACTCATTGAATGACTTATTGGTAACTTTGATCTAGGCATTTTTTTCTGTATCCTTCATTTAAACAGCTCATGCTCTTGGTTTTTCTTACTCTCCCCCACCTTGTCACTTAAAGATCGTTCTTGGCTTTGCAGTGTTGAAGACTTTGGGATTCTGAAAGCATGCCCTGTTAAATGCCTGTCTGCCGACACTCAGGCTGATTGGACAGTCGCCTTTCAGAGAACAATATAGGTCAGAGCCTGCCCTTGTTTAAAACTGTGCTGTCACACTGCTGCCAGGAAAATTGCATGTGTGATCACCTACTGGGATGCCTGCATTTTAAAAAAAAAACAAAAAACTTTGGTCTGCCCTGCGCTTCTGGATACGGAGGCAAATTGTGGCTGCCTGTGAAATCTGGCAGCGCCGCTGCTGAGTTAGCTACAGGCCGAGATCTAAAGTGCACCTGTTCTGCCTGCCAGATCCACCCCATTTGAAGTGTCCTGTATTCGTCCAAAACATTTACACCTTTGCAAGTGCACTGACATCATTAATGCAGCATGTACTGTTGTTGTAATCTAGCAGAGTCCTCATGGGAGCACTGGTGAAGAACATGGCAGTCAGCGTAACTGTTTCCACTGTAGAAATTGAAACACGCTATCCAGTATGTGGCTTGTGCCTGCAGACTGTGGGCCTGGCTAGGAGCCTTTGGAGAAGGGAGTCTTTTTTTCCCCTGGGCTAAATATATTACTTCTGCCTCACTCTGAGCCCATAGAAGTTCTGTGACATGAACTACCTATCTTAGCTGATGTAATAGGTATAGAAAAGCAGCCTCAAAAACTTCTGGGGCAAAGACGTATTTAATGCAGCGAATGCCCCACAAGATCAAACTGAATGCATTCCAAACACAAGTATGAGCCTCCTGTGTCATCCACATTGGGCATGTATGTGGCTAAGAGGAATTGTTAGATGTTTAATAGGATTTAAACAAAAAACTTTTGGAAGGGCTGTTGGCTTCAAGGCATAAGCCAGTCTTTATTTAATTTGGAGAACTTTCATGGTGGCTGCAAGGTTTTCTTCCTTTGATGCTGGACATTGTCAGAGAAAACCAAACACTGATCCAGCGTAGGGATTCCTACTTCGTCATTACATAGTGTGCCCACTTGCTGAAATTGGAGTTGAGGTTAAAAGGGTAGCCCCGGAGTGACTAAGAATTTTATTTTACATCTTAAGTGAAAGAGAGCAGCAGCACAGGAGTTAATGGGACCTTTTCATAGGAAAGGGTCTCTACACAGTAAAAATCTTCAACCTGTGGTTATTAGCTATTTGTCAACAGGATTTTCCAATCATCTAATGCTCATCACTCCCAATAAAACAGGTGGACATCTGCTAATGGCTGATCAGGATTTGATTTTGCCTTGTGCTCCACCTGCCACCAGGTATAGTTGTGTGAGTATGAGAGTTCTGGCAGCTTTGGTCTGGAGCTGTGTCCTGGAATTGGGATTCCCAATATGCTTCTTTTCTGACCCTCCTCATATAGTTAAAACAAGTGTCTTCCTTATGTATGCTTTAACCAATTATTTTACTTTAAACATGACTGTCCAATAAGTCTGACCAAGCATAACCCCTAATTTCTCTAGCAACAGGAGAACCTCGTAATTTGTATTTTTCAGCAAAAACAACTTTCAACAAGAGATTCTCAGACATCCCCAAACAGTGAGAAACTTGCAGAACCCTTGTCACAGCTCTGTGATTCTGCTCTATCTATCCATGTTAGTATTGCTGCAGCTAGTGTTGTCTGCCTACCTCAGCCAAGGCCGAATTTTCCTGACACTAGTTTTTCTTTCCAATTCTTGGTGGCTAAGTATACAAGATGGCTGTGAGTTAAGCAAAGTCTGTGTACACAAGATGACTCCAAGTCGTTTCAGGTTCTGGCCTCTCACAAAACTTAGAGCATAGATTCAATGCTGATTCACAAAGAAGATCCCTACCTACAGGAGTATCACCAAAGGCACTCTCTAAAGAACCATAGGTGATCAAATGTAACAGTAGAAGGTGGTGTTGATGATAAGATGAGCTTCATCATGAAATAGGTGATGAATTTCCAAGGAAAATTCACATCAACACCTTCAGTCTGTGTAAACTTCAAAACTGGCTTTCAAACACTGTAAGTTTCTCTTTCACAGCACCCAATCAGAAGAGCTTTTAAATAGTTCTGACTTTAAATGGTTCTGATATTCAGGACACCTCAGTGCTATTCCTAGATCTGCCTGTGATTCTCAGTAGGTAGCTTTGGTCAAGTCTCTCCACTTCTCATGTGCATGAATTACACTATTTGTAAAATGGAAATGACAGCTTTTCACCTCCTCTGAAAAGAACTTGGAGACTTACTGAAAGGACTCAGTCTTGCTCTACCGACTTCAATGGCAATTGGACCTGGCCTGCCAGGTACAAAGTATTACTATTTGTATTTCTTATTAAACAATAATTCTCTCAGTACCTGCTTGCCTTGTAAAGTTAAACGAGAGTGCATTATATTTTTAAAATGATCTCATTTTTCCAAATGTGGGCATCAAGGTTCAGCTTATCACTGACTGTGCTTTCTGATAGCTTTGTTTGCGCCTCATAGAGAGGTAGCTGTATTAGTCTGTATCCTCACAAAACAAAAAGGCAATCATGTATTACTTTAAAGACTACACAATAATTTATTTGTTGATTTGCTTATGAGCTTTCATGGGACAAACCCACCTCTTCAGATCGGGAATTAGTGCTGAAAATGAACTGGCATGAGAAATATATATCAGAGAGATAGAAAACAAAAAAATGAAATTAAAACTGGCTGATCAGTTGGTGAGGGGAAGGGACTGGGAACTGGTGATAGGGAATGGATCACTTAGTGATTTCTTATTTCTTTCGTTCCTGCTGGAGCAACTGGTATTGGCTGCTCTCAGATGACAGATGAACTTTTGTTCTGACCCTGTTTGGCCATTTTAATGTTCAAAGTTATTTTCTGCAACCAGTTCTTCTGAGGTCCTTGCTACTTACCAATAATAGATCTAAAACGGCATCATCTCTTGCTGGTCTAGTGAACGTTTGGTGAAGAAATCTATCAGCTATTACATTCATAACTATCTAGGCCCTGTTCTTAGTAGTAGCATTTATCCTCCAATCTGTAGCTATGAAATTGAAGTCCCCCATAACCACACAATTTATTTAATTAAAATATCAAAGAGGTCTCTGTACACATTGAAGTTGGATCTTTGGGATCTGCAGCAAACCATAAACAGTGTCCTAGTGCAGCCTCTGTCACTGTTTTCCCCCAGTGATTTTTACACCAGGTTTCATTCGATCCATTTCATCCCTTTTGATTTCTTTACAGCCCGTCTTATCATGAGCTTCTAGCACGGCTCCTTGTTTTACTTTCTTTCCTGAACAGCACATACGCTTCATTACCTGTATTTCGTCATGACTTCTGTTCCACCGTGTTTCCATTATCCCCTAATATCTGGTTTCACCTTCTGCTCCAATAATTGTAGTGCCTCCATTTTGTTTCCCAAAGATTCCTGCATAAATGTACGAACATCTTAGTTGTTTGTGCTTAGCTTTGCCCGGGTTCCTGGCTGCATAGGTGGTAACAGGCCATTGCGCCTTGAATGGTCCCTTAAAATATTTTTTAACTATTTATGTTAAACCATCTATTCCAGCTTGTATTTAGTTGTGACACTGAGTGCATTTCCCAGACTTTTCCCAGAAGAGTGATGTCTAGCTCAAAACTTTGTCTCTCAGCTATAGAAATTGGCCCAATAAAAGATTGGACCTCAGCCACTTGGTCTCTTTAATATCCTGGGAGCAGCACTGCTACAGCATGCTATATGATAAAGTACAGGTTGGACCTCTCTAGTCTGGCACTCTGTCATACAGCAACACCCGTAATCCAGCATGATTATAGTTAGTCAGACATCCACTTATCATGGGTGTGACCAAGTGTCTCATGGGCCCATAAATTTTGTTTACAGCTACCAGTCCTGGCTCTCAGTGTTCTGTGCTGTTATTTAGCTGTAATTTACCCCTAAATGTCTTCTAAGAGCTCTGCAAGCAGTGGAAGTGTTCAATAATGCTGCTAGACCAGTGGTTTTCTTACCTTTTCATTGGTTTGGACCCCCAGGCACCCTCCCATACCATTTGTGGACCCCATCAAAGCCAGTTCGAGCCACTTCATACACTTCATTAAATGAAAAGGGAAATCACATTTTCAGAAGGCAATTAATAAGATTACTGGAAGATATTTAACTTAAAAATAATTAAATTTGCAATTTATTTAAAGCTTATTTTCTGTGATCATTCTTATTTATCTTTTATTTTTTTCACAGGCCCCCTGCATTACTATCACAGACCGCTAGGGGTCCACAGACCCAAGGTTGGGAACCACTCACTGTGCTAGACAATATTGACCTCTTGTGGTCTGGCAAATTCTCTTGTTCAGCAGTAGTCAGGTGCCAAGAGTACTGGGCAAAAGAGGATCAACCTGCACAATCGTTTTACTGCCAGTATCTCCTGTCTGACCATTCCTGTCAATTTTACTGCGGCTATCTCTTCTATGTTGGGATCTCATTCTTTCTTCAAGAATGAAATTTAACTGGCAAGGCCTGAATAGAGTATGTGTTAGCAGTAGTAGCTTAATAAGAATTTTCTCTTGGTTTCTGGCAGCAGCTATGGCTAATAGCTATTTAGGAGTTAATAAGATACTAAAAGCCCTCGAGATTTTAGTAGTTGGTAAAAATTACCTTACAAGTTTTACAAACTGTTAAACTGAGTGGTAAAGAGAAGTGCACCAGTGCACTCTCGTTGCACAAATAATCATATTTTGCTTTTGCATAGGGCTTTTCATTTATAATTTTCAAATCGCATTACTACAACTATAAGCATTGTTCATGTTTTGCAATTGTTAGAACAGGCTCATGGAGGTGAAATTAATATGGGAGACAGTATATGTGTTGGAGCAGGTGGCAAGAATCAGGATTCAGTAAGAAACAAGATCAGATAGTTAGTTTTCTACCTAAGGAAGTTTATGTGTGTCGCGGTATCACTATATTTATATTATCCTGTTAAATCTCCATGCATATAAAAGCCCTAAATCCCTAACCCTGTTTCTTATTGAATCCTCCTTCATTCCACCGAGAAATAAGACTAGAGATCAGAGAGTTAGTTTTGCTACGCAAGGAAGTTTACTGGCATAGCTTTGTTGGTATGATTATACTGTGCTGTTAGCAATGACACTAGTATGTCTCTCCATGTGGACATCCATTTTTCAGGATTCACTGTGCCCTTTTCAGTTTAGTTTGTCTCCTTGGAAGTAGCTTAAGCAATCCAAAAAAGGCATTCTGAATGTCGAAAGGGTGTCTGTGGGGAAGTACACAGGTACAGCTCTCCTTGTATAATTACATGAATAAATGTCCCTAGGCAGGTAAGCCCTACAACTGCGCAGGGGTGAGCCCAGGAAATGGGTCATATTTTAGGTTTGAAGTTTAAATTGTGTATATGTACCAGAGGAATAATTCCTAACTCATGTGGAAAAAACCCTGATGCCTAGGATTATAGGCAAGCCATCTTCTTTATCTGCACATTCTTGGCTCCTCATATTTGCTGTCATTTACATTTTTGATGCTGGAGTTAAAGTTATCAGCACAGGTTTTTTAAATTTCTGCACGGAGCACTTGGCTTTGCTCTAGTGCACAGCAGCATTTGCTGCTGTCCTCACATAACAATGGCTGAGATACTTTTCCTCCCTGTAGGCATCACTGGCTAATGAATTGCTGGTGAATTAGGTATGGTTTAAGGGGAGCAGAATGTCGATAATCACATTCCCTAGGGTGCGACAAGACAGGAGGTGCAGCCAACTGCCTCAGATTGCCCCCAGGGAGTGATTCTATCAGTATAACCACAGCTATTTCAATTACTTTTTTCCTTCAATGTCATTTTCTTCAATTCACTCCTTGTTTGTGTCTGCTAGGAATCTAGATAGCATCAGAAGAAGGTTGAAGAGCACTAAGCTTGCTAGAGACAGTCTTCAATATTGCCTTTGCAGCTCTATAGTGTAAGACTCTGTGCTCTTTGCAGTGGACAATGAGCTTACCTCCATTCTGTTTCTCATTCAAACTCAAGAACCAGACTGGCTGCACCAGAATATAGGTCCCATGTTATCTGGGGATAAATTCAGCTCTAGGCCTAGCACAGCTCCCACTGAAGTCAATGGGAAAACTCCTGTTCACTGTAATGGGAAGTTGGACCATTACTAAGCATTTTGAAGTCCCCACACAGCATATCTTCAGATACTGTTTCATGTGTTGATTTGAGTTGCAGTACAGAGAAATACAATTAATAGTGTTGCTTTTGGCCCAGGAAAACTAAGTAAATTCTATGAAGCATGCTGTTTTAATGGAAGAGGATATGTAAAATACTTAACTTGCACCCATTAGCTGTTGGGCATTATTTAGGTATTTTCTTCGGAGCATATGCCCATCCTGCCTCTGGGAGCGCATGACCAGCATTCATGGTCAAATTTGGTCCTCTGGTTGGATCATCAGCTGCCTGGACCTGGGCTGGGTACTAACCGAAGGGCAACCTGAACATCCATGTCTTGATACAGAGAGACACTGAATGAACTAAACATGATGGCCTTAAACACTGAAGGCTCGGAGCAGCTCGTAGGGGGACTTTTCAGTCAGGCAGGGTCTAGCCCTGCTACAGCTGCAAGTTATGAAAAAGGGATCCTTGTAGCGAAGATGGTTATGTAAGGTTTTATAGGTCTGAAGCCTGTACAAATGCCTTTTTTTTAATGTGGGTGGCACATACAGTACTGTTGGGCTTGCCGGGGTATGTGCTGATCCTTTGCATCATTTTCTTAATGATTTCCCTTTTATTTTCCAGGGGAAGGTGGCTCAGACTGCATGCATGTCTGCATGCAAACACTTATCCACCTCACTGATGCAGCTGCTGCTGGAAGCTGAAGTGAGGCAGCTTACACTGGGGGCCTTACAGCAGTTCAACCTGGATGTAGAGGAATGTGAACGTAAGGCACAAAATCATTCCCTTTATCCTGCCGTACCTTGTTTAGTTGTTGGGGACGGGGATTGTTGCTAGAACAGGGGTGATTCATGGCTTCATTTTGAAGATCTACTGAAAGGAAACAAAGCTAATCCTAGCTCACAGCTTTAGTCTTACTGTTCGTTTCGCAGTAGCATTTCCAGTGCTGGAGGAAGACACAATAGCACACAATTTAAAAGATGGGGAGGAGAGAGGATGTAACATGGGATCAGGGTATAATAGGGATTGACTGAAAATAAGCTATTGGGGCAACCTCCATATGTGGGGGGGCTAACCTTCACTGTTTTTCAAAGTATCCCTTTCTATTTTGTTATTTGAAGTAGAGCCACTTGCTTGACTACACTTGTGGGTTGTCATGAAGCACGTGTAAGAGAACAAATAAAACAAAATGCCAGATATCATCAAAGACCAAGCAGTACAGGAAGGAGAGAGTTCATGCTTTTTCCTTCTGGGAAGCGATTCGCGGTTTTCAGTTTGCTTGAAACAAAAAGTGCGTTTCAAAAATATGTCTTTCGGCGTGCCATATTTATAATACAGTCACTTGTCGGTTTCAACAACTCTGTCCATCACCCAAAGCTTTAACCCACCAATCAGGTTTTTGTTTTGTCTTCTTAGAGTCCCCGTGTTTCTTCCTTATCTCTCTCATAAATACTGCATTCCAAGTACCAGCTGGTCTTTTAAGACGCATCCCAGCTTACATTAGGACAGGTGTCTTGTCCATGACGGGGTTTTGTGCCAGTGCCGCAGCTGACTTCAACTGTATAATGGGTATTACATTTTGCATTTATGGAAAGACATAATTTGTGAACAGAACTGTGCATGTGCTGTGTGCACTACAACAATTGTCGTGTGTGTTATGTCTAACATGTATAGATTTGCCTAGCAATTTGCTTTTACTAGCTGTCCTTTGCATAACAGAATTTCGATGTTGTTAAAAGTGGTTCACCTGCCAGGGTAGGAAATTCTCTCTGGAGGACATTCCTCGGAGTGTTTAAAACAAGACTAAGTAAAACACTAGAAAATATGCTGTAGCATTTCTCCTGCAGTGGCAAGGAGCTGGGCTAGTCACCTGATGGGTCCTTCTATTTCTAGCCTAGAATCTATGAAATATGAGGTTTATTTTGTTCTGAAGCTCATTTTTAAAAGACTCTTTATCAGCCCATGCAGAAGAAATTAACATTTGCATCAAGCACTATATTTACTGCAAAAGTGTAATATTTGATATTTTCACAGATGCCCAGGGAGTGTAATGACAAGACGCATCACATGGTGTAGAGCTGAAAGTTAGCATATAAATGGTCAGCTCTGAGGCAGTAATTTTCTCCTAAAAAACCCCAGTGGCTTTGTTAAAATGTCTTTCTGCTGCAGCTGCGGAAGATATGGGGTGAGGTTTCAGGTCTTATGTTTGAATAACTGAACAATTGCTTGATTTTTTTTAATACGAAATTTCACAAAGAATTAGTCCATACACTGTAATAGTGATTTTGTGTATATTTGTAAATTATTTGAAAACATCCTTATTTAACTTGGGGAAAAAAATCTATTGAGCATGTGCACAGTGTATTACGTCTTCTGTGAGGGAAACAAGATGGTTCCATTGGTTCTTCACTGCATATTACTAACCTCTGTGTATGCAAGATTAATAAATTACTTGAATAAGAGTTCAGGACTAAACCAATATTTACACAGTTTCATCCAGGCAAACTAAAATTTAAGACCAGGTCGGTACCAATTGATTCAGGCAATTCAGGCCAAATGTCCCTTTTAACAGAAATATTGCTAAGATGGTTGCAAGAAAGCAGCAACTTTTAACATTGCCTAGCAAGGTGAAGTAATTCCCTGGGAGGTTACCCAGTTAAATTACTTCTGTACAAGGGCCTGATCCTTAAGCTTACCCTACTTCCTATTCTTATTTGAATTCTCCTTAGAGACAGATCTAGCCCCAAGAAGCGTGAACCATATCTAATTTTGCAATGCTTCTACAGGTGAGAGTCGAGTAATGGTTATGGCCCTGAAAAAGTTGTCTTCAATCCCAGATTCTCTGCTGTGTCAACATCTGTGTTCTCAGTCTGAGTTTGCTGCAGATCATGGGAAGTGTCTGCCATGAATGATAATTTAGCATTTAGCTCTCTTTCTCGTGGCTGAAAATGGACTTCATAGCCCTCTCACGTTTTGTTCCCAGTCGTTAACGTGGGTCACTAAGCAGCATCTTCCCTCCCTCCCCACCTTAAAGCCCGCAAACACTAGGGAAAATTGATGACATTTAATATAGGTTTTAAAAGCACAAGTCCTTAAATTCCATGAGATCTGGAGGCAATTGTTCTATGAGACAAAATCAGGGGCACTTAGACATTCAATAGCAGGTGCCGCCAACCTGAGCAGCAGGGGCAGGCGACCTGCTCCACCCAACCAAGGCCTCAGATGCCATCTCAGTCAGGAAAATTGAGACAGATGCTGGTGCCCTGACCTTCCTATTCATCACTGTCAACCCCGCAGGTTGCCACTGAGAATGGTAAACGCAGACGTAGTTCGTTCTTCCTTTTCGAAGAGCAGAAGCCCTCTTTCCTATTTGTTTGTCTGGCGCTTTTGCTGACAGCATGAATAATGTGAACCCTCCTTCAGGAGCAGCCCTGTCATGATTTTAATGCAACACTAAAAAACAAACCAAAATCAATCATTGGGTAAACCAATGTACAAAGAAAACAAATGTGTTTGCGAGGATTCTGTCTACTTGTCAGTTTAGGTGCAAAGCTCAGCTTTATCATCTCTAATAGTGATATGGTTTGTCTTGTACCTGCCCTCCACATCTGGAGTTTTAATTACACCTGGCATTTAATTAAAGGCCTGTTTTTACAGTTAGGCAGAGCACACATCACTTCCTTTGGCTTCAGTGGTATGGGCTCTTGAGGCTTTAGAATTTTTTTCCATTTTAAGAAATGCCTAGTGCATGTGTATATTTACATAATGATTAGTTACTGTAATGAAAAAAAAAATCAGGTTTGAAGAAGAACAACAGATGGAGTTATTCAAGTCCTTCCCCAGACCCAATAAGAGCTCTGTGTAGTTCTAAAGCTTGTACTTTCCAATAAAAGATATCATCACAACTACCATGAGCCAACAATTAGACAGATGTCTAGAGACAAGCACTGTGCCACCAAACCCAGACTGATGCCCATTTAAAGGAGATGGTCGTGGTGGAATTCCCAGTCTGTACTATAAAACCTCTCTGAGAAGCAATGTAGTTAGCATTTTTGGATAGTGCTTTGAAAATTCAGTTCAAAGCCCTGAGTACTTTATTTAAAAGCCTGTGCAGAGAAAGCATTCTGTGGGATTTAAATAAATTTAAGCAAATGTGAAAGTCCCAATCCTGCTGCAAATCATCTCTTATATCAGGAGGATTTCTGGCCTGAGAAAGACAAGCAAGAATTGAACAGCCAGGTTCTAATGAACACATGAAGCTAGTGGTTGGAGAGCAGCTTGTGAATCGTAAGATCTCTTATCCTGTGAATTGTTAACAAGAGATGTGGTTGAAACCACATCGCCTGAGACATCTAAAACTAGATTGGACAAAGTACTGAAGAAAATTTTATGAGGAACCAGAACTACACATAAAGGTGGACCAAGGTGTGTGTGTTTGCTTTTATTTTTTCCAGTTACAAAGCTGTTTCACAAGATGTATTGGTTGCTCAAAAGTCTGGAGTTCTTTGTTCAGTTTTTACCAGTTTTATCATAGGTGACATGTTGGCAGTATGCAGAACACCACCAGGCACTTGGAAATGTTTTCCAGTTATTACTATTCTTTTTTTAAATACAAAAGAGCCGATACTCAGCCAGCTTTCTGTTCCCTCACCCCCCACAGCCAATCCCATGGCTAGGGCTGCTGCAGCACCATTACTCAGTACTGACAAGTACCAGTATAAAAAAAGCACTGCTAGTACTGATACTACTACTAAATTGCATATTTATAACACCTTTCATATGAATAAATAAAAGACTATTGTGATTATACCCTTTTTTATATATGGTAAATTGAACCACAGAGAAGTTAAGTGAGTTGCCCAAGATGACAGAAAAATTCAGTAATAAAACTTAACCTAGGCGTCCTGGTTTCAGTCTCTTGTAATCAGTAGATGCTTCCTTTCTTTAAATTAAAGTAAATAATCATCATCATTATGTGTGGGCACAGAACTAGAAGAAGAAATGGCCATGTTTACAGAAAAGCCACTTTTTGTTTTTTTTTAAAGGACTTTATGCTCTCTTCAGGGACATTCTTATAACCTGTGAATTTACAATGAGCTTGACATGTGACTTTTAACCCATTTCTATTCACACTCCTTTTTGTTGTTGTTGTTCTTGTTTTGGGATCACCTACTTTCTGATATTTTTTCAAACCTTGCATATCTGAGAGGTAGTTTGAACCAAATAACCCAATTTGGCCATTGCAAGAAAGTGAAAGAAGAAGGCTGTTGTTTTTCTTACAAATATTTTTATACCAATGTAACATATTCCAGTGCTTGTTAAACCAGATTGGTTTTTTAGAATACTTCATAAAGTAAGCAGTTCCATAATCTCTAAAATCTTTTGACTGCTAATTTGAGAAATTAAAAAGGCAGTAAAATTATATTTAAAATTTCATTACACTCCACATTTTTATTTAAATCACACACACGTATATCAGCAGTCGAAAAAGGCTAGCACTACATTAGGAAAGGGACAAATTAAGACAGAAAATGGCATAATGCATGCCCTTATATAAATCTATATTGTGTCCAGTTCTTGACTCCTCATTTCAAAAAGGATGCAGAGGTGATAGAAAAGATTCAGAGAAGGGCAGCAGCAAAAGATCAAGTGTATGGAACAGCTTTAATGAAAGGAGAGACCGAAAGGATTAGGGTGGTCATCTTAGAAAGGAGGTGGCTTAGGAGAGGTTATGATAAAATAATGGATGATGTGGAAAAAGTGAATAGAGAAGTTATTTACCCATTCACACAATGTGAAAAAATGGAGTCACCTGATTAATAAGTAGCAGATTTAATGCAAACTAGGAGAAAATACTTTTTCACACAACCCTCAACTAGTTCATGGAACTTGTTGCCATGGGATAGTGTGATGGGTCCAAAGTACAAAAGGGTTGACAACTGCCGAAGTGTGTGGAGGACATGTCTATCAGTGACTATTAGCCAAGGATAAAGTCCCTTGCTTTGGACATCTTCAAGCCTCTGACTATCAGAAGCTGGGATTAGAAGACAAGGATGAATCACTATAAATGCTCTATTCTATATGTTTCCACTGATGCACTGGAACAAGCCAGTTTCAGAGATAGGATGTTGGGCAAGATGGGGCGTTTGTCTGACCCAGTATGGCAGCTCTTACATGATTATAAGTATCACATTTTGCAAAACAAATGAAGACAAATTCCTTGCCCAAAAGAGTTTGTGATCTTGTAGATGTGTGCTATGCTTACTTCTTCATCCTGCCAAATAAAGCAGTCACAGAGACACAGTAACCCTGTGTTTTGCTGGGGGAAGCTCTTTATGTCCAACATCAAGAAAGTGTTGTAAAGGTTTGACCAAAACAACTCTTCAGACAAATCCCCACTGAACTGACCCCAGTCTGTCTGCGTATGATGGGTCCTACAGCATTTCTATGGGGTGGTTCTATTTGTTTGTTTCCAGAAAAGACAACCTGAAGTTTTCTTCTTGTTATAATAGTGGCTAACAACCATAATCAAGCTTGTGCTAAGTGAGACGACAACACATGGTTTTAAAAAAACACCCACAAAACCCAGAGCTTCAGAGGGCTTACAGCTTGGATTATGACAATACATTAAACGGACATGAACCAGACCAATGAGGCAGTAGTAAGACAAGCATGACTTACATAATAGATAGTGGTCTCAGCTCACCCTGTGCCTAGCCAGTGTCAGGTGGTAGCATTGTATAAGCATCGTGCCATTATTTTCATGGGAAAAGGTAGTTTGAGTCTAAACGCAGCCCTTCTATCAGATAGTTTAGCTCTAGTGGTCAGACTGGGGTGATATACATCGGTGCCACTCACTGAAATGTTCCTAAATGGAGCCAGACTAAGCACAGGGGAAAACAAAGTAAAATTGACAAAATTGCTTGTTTTTCCAGCATAAAATCTTGCAAGGAGTATTACTGGCTCTCAGCAAAAGAATGTTACACTAAAGACAAAACTGGAGCAAGTCCCTTTCCTCCCTGTCTCTTTACCATTCACAAACCCATAACTTTGGTTCTGCAGGTCACTGGAGTAATTTTGCTTTCTTCAGAACTTTCTGTGTGTGTGAGAGAGAGAACACACAAGAACAGTAGATGCAGTGCCTCCTTCTTACACTTACATGTTGTCCTCCTGTGACCTTTCTTAAGGGATATAAAATGTTACAGTGGTAATAAAATGGTTCAGTGGAATATTAGTACATGTAAATATTGCATGTCAAAATAGAAACCCTTTTAAATTTTGTTCTGACAGATCTTGGAACGCTTACAGAATGTTAAAGACTTCAACAGTTTCATTTCCTTCCTCCCCCAGGACCTCTTATCACCAATGTGGAGGGAGGGATAGGTTAGTGGTTAGAACATTGGCCTTGTAAACCCAGGGTTCTGAGCTCCTTCCTTCAGGGGACCTTTCAAGGATCTGGGACAGGTTAGATTAAAACAAAAAATCTGTTAGTGATAGATCCTGCCATGAGGGCAGGGACTAGACTTGATGAGCTCTCAAGGTCCCTTCCAGTTCTATGAGATATGTACATATACCTCGTGTGATTCTTGACTTGCTGTACTTCTCATTCCATCTGTCCCATAACTATTTTCTATTTCTTTCACTGAGGGCTTTTCTTCACTTACCTGGAGATTGATCCTTCAGAGATCAATTTTCCAGGGTTCAATTATGTCTAGTAGAGACCTGCTAAATCAAATGCTGATGATGCTCCCATCAACCCTGGTACTCCAGGGGATCATGAGGAGTCAGGGAAGTTGATGGGAGAGTTACAGTGGGGAAACTGCAGAATTTTGACTTCAAGTATGTTGCCTTCTGCTCACTAGCCTCATAGCTGGAGTTACAACTTTCTCCAGTAGTGTACACCTACTCTGATTTAGCGTTTAAATTTACTTCTATGAGCATTTTCTCCCTTATCCATCTCCTGTGTTTCCACCTGTACAATGTTGCACGTATGTACCACTGTCTTGCTTCCCATGCTTCTCATACTCATCTATGCCTGCATCTCTCTTGATTTTTCTCTATAACTTCTGCCATCTGTCACAGCCTCCCTCTGTATGCTACAATTCATTCACTATTTATCAACTTGTCACATGCACCCTTATGTACTTACAGCTTCTCCTTGGTTGCTTAGGCAATTATGTTTATCTGCTCATGGCCCTGTGCAATATACTAGGAAAGAATACCTATTTCCATGCCCCTTTAGCTGAGGCCTTGAATGTTTGAGTGGTTATGGCGTGTCTTTATGAAATTACCCATACAAAAATAGTTTTCTTAGAGACAAGACTTATTAAAAGCAATGAGAAAAGGATGGTAGGACAAAAACAATCGACATAACATCCCTAGATGTTAACTCCTCATAAGGTGAACCATATGATAAGGTATTCTGTCTGTCGTTCCCCACTGAAGATTATTTGGCAGCCTGAGATGACCATTCCTTGATGTGTCCCAAAGATCTTCCTTTGTTCCAAATCCTGCTTTTTAAGCTCCTAAGATTGTGTCAAGTCTTTAGATTTTAAAGAGTTTCCAGAGTTCATTATCTTTCCAGGTAGTCCTCTCTGTCTGTGTCCTGGCTTTTTCCCAAGAAGTCCTTTGAAATACAGAAGCACACAACTGGTCTTTGTAAACCTTTTCAACCTCCTTTTCGGGGGTGGGGGGAAATGGTCATTTGAAACTGCTAATTTTTACCCCTTCCAGATATTAAGCATCTTAATTCAGCAGAGAGCTTATTGTCATCTTGTTCCATTCCATGTCTTTATCTGCCTTGATAATTTGGCTATACAAGGAGAAACTCAACAAAGTGACATTGGATTTGAAAGTCATTGAGGAAATTGAAGTTCAGTATGAAAATTACAAAGAACGTTTCTGAAACTGTTGGTAAAGTTTTAGAAGTCTACCCTCTGTGTCACTATTTTGGTCTTCTGATCATATTTTCCTCACCCTTCTTTTCTTGTAAGGAGCTCCAACTCCAGTATAAGGCTTTGCATTTTGCTCTCAAGTATTTGCCAAAGTATTACTGTCCTTACAGATGATCTCTACAAAACTTAAGCATTCTGATTTTAGCTCATTTGAAGGAGAAAACATTAAATGGTATGGCACACATCATTCAGTTTACTGAGATTTTCAGCTTTGATATACTGTTCCCCAAAAACCATGACCACTTCACATCTATGGCTACTTTTGGAATACTCTGTTCACTACTGGTGCCCAGCAATTCAAGAAAAAAGTTGACAGGTGGAAGAGAGTTCAAAGAAGACCTACCAGAATGATTAAATGACAAGCATTCCTGTGAAAACAACAAGAAGTCCTGTGGCATCTTATAGACTAACAGATATTTTGAAGCATAAGCTTTCGTGGGCAAAGTCCTACTTCATCAGATGACATGGGTCTTTGCCCACAAAAGCTTATGCTCCAAAATATCTGTTAATCTATAAGGTGCCACAGAACTTCTTGTTGTTCTCGAAGATACAGACTACCTCTCTGATAATAAGCAGTCCTGTGATGCTACAGACTAACATTGGCTACCTCTCTGAGAATGATTAATATAGGACAAAACATGTATATTAATAGACTAAAAGTGCTCAATCTATTCAGTTTAACAAAGAAGTCAGAGTAACTTGTTTACAGTCTCAAAGTGTCAAGATAGGAAATAATATTTAATAATGGCTCTTCAGTCTAGCCAGAGATGGATATCACATAATCCAGTGTCTGGAAGTCGAGGCTAGACAAATTGAGACTGGAAATAATGCAAACATTTCTAAGTTAAGGTACACCAGGGTTGTAGTGGATCATCATGGATTTTTACATCAAGCCTGGATGTTTTTCTACAGGATACAGTCTAGGAAATTTGGAGCAGATGTTCTGTGGCCTGTGTTGTACAGGGCAAATTGGGATGAGTTTAGAGGTCCATTCTGGACTTGGAATCTATGACTTGTTGTGGCAGTGTGTGCAGACTCGGCCTTGGAGTCCTCAGTGTAAGGAGATGAAAAAGACAGTATCTGTAGTTCACCAGGAATCACCTGGAAATAATGAGAGAACACTGTTTGTTGAGGCTATTGAGCATGCTGCTATGCTATGTCGGTCTCCTCACATGGGTACCCATGAGAGCACTGGAGCCTTTTTTCTCACTATTGCTTCACTATGTCTTGTCCATTCCTGCTTCTGTAATCTAGCAAGAATGTGCAGGTGCTTCCTGGGATGATCATCCTCAGTCTATCCTCAGCCAGACTATATCTCACCTAGAGATCAATCTTGACTAAGGGTGCCAGTCTATGTGCTAAACCCATCTCAGGAGTACAGATGGCCACTGGAAGCATAGAGACAGTCAGATGGACTCATTACGCATAATTCTACTTGAAACAAGTGATTTGTCTAGCACTTCTCCTGGGGGACGGCACCCTAAAGAATCATAAAGTTTTCAATACTAAGTCCAGAACTACAGCCAGGACCTAGGTAAGTAGGCAAGCAGGTACCAGAAGCCAAATCGGTACTGTCCTATGTGGAAATCAATCATGTGTCCATACAGGCTGCCCCATATGCCAGTGTATGGAGAACACAATAAAATGGCTCAGCACATGCTTCATGGATATGTGTTTTCCAGCTGTTCCATTAAGTAAGATATTCCAGTCCAGCGTATCTTCTATTCTTTGCAAGACACACAGGCCAAGACACCATAATTTGTCAGGGAGGAAAATTAGAGCACAGGGTTACTTTAGGTTACATGCACATCCTGAATTTTTTTTTTTTTACGAATGTGTATAAATATATGATACACACTAAGGCATGGGGTATATCTAGGTCCCTAAATTGTGAATAAATTGTGTTTTCCTTATTTCCCTGCAAACTTTTGCCTCCAAACCCTTCTGGAAGTACCCATTCTGATTCTTATTACTGTTGAGCATCCACAATATGCATCTCCTGCTGAATTAGTTCTTTGAACAAATGCAGAAAGATATAATAGATGTCTATATACTTAACACTGTTCCTCCAGTGAAAACCATTTGTTGTCCATGATCTTGTAGATAGTCACAAACATTTACTGTACCACTGAAGCCAAAAATAACTCAATAGCAGACAACTTTCTTATTCATGGAAGCTCTTCATTCACATATCTTGATCTCCTTTTCCTATCTTCTCTGGGGTCTTCACTGTTTATGGAAATGGGCCTTGTCATTATCTGTTCTTCAAATTCCGTACATCCCCAAGTCCTTTAGTCTTCTTCCTCAGTCTGTTGTTTCCCATGATGTATCTTAGCTCCATGTATTTGCTGTCCGGTCTCAAGTCCTCTTCTCAGTTCTGCTCAGAATCTCACCATCATCCATCTCTGCGTACTTAAGTATTAGCACAGCTTTATCTTTTTTTTTTTTTCTTTCTGTTTACCCTTGACTCCCGGGGGTGGTTCTTTTTTCTACTTCTCAAGTTCTACCCTGTGTGCTGCACAGATATGCTCCATCACAGCTACAACTCTCCAATTCAACCATTTTTATGCATGCCAGCTCTGGAGCACTACGATATCTGGAACTCGTGTTAGGTACTTTGTAGCATTGTCCTCCGGGCTGTAATGTTAGGTTTTTACTCCTTCCTCATTTCCAGATGTGTTGATTAATCTTGTCCCCTCTCATACGTTGCTCACAACAACCAAGCTAGCCTTCCCTTCCTGTTCTTTACCCATATAGATGGGAGGATCTTGATTTCTCCTGCCACCCAAGATCTCCCTAACTTCTGACTCCTCCCTACCATTTTTTCCCCAGCCCTTCCTTCCTTCCTTTCATACTATCAAATTGACTTAAGAACCCTTATCCCAATCAACAGTTGAGCCTCTCTCGTCCGGAACTCTCTTGTCCAGCAACATCCATAATCCGGCATGATTTTACTTAGCTAGATGACCACTTAGCCTGGGTTTGGCCAAGTTTTCCATGGTCCCATACTTTGTTTCCAGCCACCAGTCCTGGATCTCAGCGTTCCCTGCTGTTGTTTAGCTGTAAGTACCTTTAAAAGTCTTCTAAGAGCCCAGTAAGCTGTGGAAGTGTTGGTAATGTGCTAGACAATACTGTCCTCCCATGGTCCAGTAAATTCTCTTGTCTGGCACTGCTCAGGTCCCAAGGGTTCTGGACAAGAGAGGTTCAACCTGTACTATGATTTGGTCTAGATCCATCATAGCTTCTAGGATTAAATCTTCTCCACAGTGAAGCTCCATAACCCCATAACAGGTTTGGAAGAGGACTCGGACAGCAAGAGTTCAAATCCTTCTTTGACGCCGCCCTGTCACCGACAATAGCCTCTCAGCTGTTATACTCCATGCCCTCGCTTTGTTTCCAAATATATGCTGCAAACTCATCTCTTCCACTAGCTCTACCAGCTGTGTCTGTGCAAGTGAATGAAACAGTGTTTGCAAAATTCGTCTGAGCATTTACTACCACAAGCAGAAAATGTGCTTTTATAATTATCATATTGATAATTACCCACGGGGCAAAAATATTGCATATTAGTGGCAAGTGGGAAGATAGGATTTTGCAAGATGTGTGTGTAAAAGAGATAATATGTGTGTGATGCAATATCAAATAGAAACTTTGTATGTAAAATTATGCAGTGCAGAGATATAAAATTCAGTCACTTCAATGACAAGGGTCCTTCCATGACCCTTACGCATGAGTGTGTGTGTTTATATATATAAAAAAAAAAGAGAGAGAGAGAGAGAGAGAGAGAGAACATAGTTGGGCACAAAGGTTTAATTGGCATGACTTTGGGATAATTGCATTATTCACAGGTAGTGAAGCCATGTGCAAATTATGTGAGTTACAGTAAATAAGTGCTAATAAAATCCTTATACCACCTGTCCACACCATTATGTATTCTGTAGATGGGGCACATATCATGCAGAAAATCTTGTCCTTAATCAGTCTTTGGAATAAAGATGCCAGGTGTGTTTACTTCAACTGCACAAAATGTATTTGAATCTCTATATACATATAAAATTGTGTATGTGGCTGTGTAGAGTATATGAAAGGAGATTCCTAAGTTCTGTATAATTAAGTTACAATGGGTGCCTTGTTTCCTTGTTTGTTTGAACTCTATCCTTTGTTCATTGTAAAGGGCTTAACAGTTCCTTGATTCTTTCATTGGGAAAGCATTTTGGAAAAGAGCTTAGAATCCCTCTGTAACCTGCCCTGGGTGGCCCCTGCCTGTAGGCCTTGCAAAGACATTACTTCTTTGGCCTGAACACAAGCCTCTCAAACCTTTAGCTTGGCTAAGTGCTTTGTACAAACAGCCGCATAGAGATCTGCTCTATTCTCTAGTGATTTTCTGCTCAAGGGGCCATATGGTAGGTGGCTTGCTCTAGCTCGCTACTTGCCTTGGTAGCGAAGAAAGTGCAATAAATGAATCTGACAGTGCCGAGGCTTCCACTGTGCTCCATCGCTCTGAGAAAACTGTCCCGAAACCTGATTGAGGGGATTAAAACCAAGAACTGGCTGTGTCTTTCCTTTAAAGCTCTGTTCCTTTTTAAAAAGTACTTCATACATTTCCTTTCCCCCAGATAAGCCCGTGGCATTGGTATGTAAAATGTGACCTGTGAGTACAGAGGGTACTGCAATATTTTGTAATAACAATGTGGTGAAACACCCCGTTCGTTCTTGTTCCAATCCCTTGAAGTCAGTTTACACAATGCTCTTGCATCGTATAAGCAATATATGTGATGTCACTTGCACTGTAATATAAAAGATATAATAATGATCTTATAGGTTCTTCTCATGCCTTGGATGTCAAGCTGTATTGTTAGGACAGTGTTTGCTTCTACCAGTTCTTGATGGGTTATATAGTTTAAGGCAGTCTGCATTACAGAAGTTACTGAGGCACTGTATGTTTAATGCAGCAGTCTGTGACACAGCTCACTGTGCCTTGACATGAGAGACCATACTGGATTACAGTTGTTTATTAAAGTGTGTTGTGCCCCACTAAAGACAGTGTAGCAGTATGATTCCTCAACGTATATATCTAGAAGAGAGCTAATCATTAGACACATGTAATGAATGCAAGATATTTTGTCTTGAACCGTCCCTACACAGATCTCAAGATTTGTGATTCTATCAAAACATTAACATTCAAGAATATCGTCTGCAGGTCTTTTGCAAACAGAAGGTCACAGATATGTTAAATTCATGTCTTTGCATAAATTGGGAATCTTACATTTGAGTTTAGAATCCTAAATTAATTTATGTCAATTGACAAACACTTGAATTTACAAACTGGCTTCTTTCAAAATAATTTCAGATATTTCTTCTGATTGTCACTCGCTTATAGATATAGCGAGATTTGGCTACATCCACAGAAGCATGAGTATACTCTTGTCACTCTTATAAATACTCCTTTGTTACAACAGAGTGCACCAGTGCAGTTAAACTGTAGACCGGCCCTTTAAATACTCCATCTCCGTGATGATATTTTTCATGGACACAAGGGACACCAGTGTGAGGTGTTCAGTCGATATGTGCTCTAAGCCAAAGTTTTTGTTTGGGGTTTTTATGTTATGTGAATGTGCCCAAGTACTGTAGGGATGGCAAGTAACAGAAATTCACTTCTTGAAGACCACCAGCACAAGGCCTCTTGCGTTGCTGAAAACCATCTAAGGGTGTGGACTGACCCTGCGAGTTAGGGTGAATTTCAGTCTGTTATATAAGTTTATCCAAAACACCATAAAATTAATGAGTGGTTTAACAAAATTTTAAATGATAATTAAAAATAGTTTATTGCTTTAAATTTCAACGTCTACCTTGCCTGTTTGCAACCCTGGCATTGCAGCATAGTGTGCTTCTGGCAGGAGACTCTGAAAATGAAATTGACTAGAAACCGAGCAGCCTAGTTTAACTGTACAATCTCTATCATGTACCAATGTAAAACAAACTTGTCAAACTTACATGCCTTAATTGAGGCTGTCCGTATTTAGAGACCATCCAATCTTTGCCAGTCATCCAGAATGGTGAGATTTGCATTAGATTTTTATTTTTTAGGTCTTTTGTTAAATTGTTTGTTAGCAAAGTTATGGAAGTTTGCTGTGGAAAACCTGTTTATTAATTGACTAAGTTCTGTAACAGAAACCAACATGCTGCAATTTTCCAAATATTTCACATATTCTTTTCCTTTGTTGTACCACAACAAAAGTCAATTTAAAAACACTCAATGGAGCGGTTATTAATAACTATTTTGGTATTCTAAAATATTAAAAAGTTAAAACTGTTGATATTTGAAAACTGGCTATGTATGTCCTTTTTAAAGTGCCAATCACCGAATTGCAGGATGTTCCCACTGCAACATTTGATTGAAAATATTGAGGTGTGGAAGTGGGGAGACAAGTGTTTTAACTGCATGAGAATTTAGAAATAGGACAAATCCATGTGTCTCATTAAAGCCTGTGGAACTGCTCAAGTGACTAGGCTGCAAGATCAGGGCTTCAAATACGTGGCTCTCCTTTCTCGGTATTACTTCAAAGCGAGTGGGCTAGTGGAAGTAAGCTTCCAGCAAAGGGAATTTGTGGAATGAGATGGCACCATTTAGGGCTTGTGAGTAAGCATGTCTCATCCTTCAGTATCTTACGTCTTCTCTCCACTGTGCGGTGGAATAACAAGGTAGCAATCAATCCGCTGACCAACAATTTATTGTGCCTATTGTAGACACAATAAATCAGTCTCTGAGCTTGCTCCCATCGACACTAGCACTCCATCAGAATGAGAAGTGTAGCTGGCGTCAGTGGGAAAGCAGTCCCTATCAACCTTATCACACAGAAGATGCTGCAGTTGGTTATGTTGATTTCAGTGATGCTATTTGTCTCACTGAGGTAGATCAACAGTGCAATGAAGTGTAGACAAGGCCTTAGTCCAGGTGTGAAGATGGGAAATAAAACCTTGCTTATGTCCTCCTTTAACATCCTTCTTGTTCTCAACAGGGTACCTGGGGCCTTTAAGGTTTCATGCTAGGCTGAGGACTTCACTCCTACCCTTAAAAGTCCTGACATGATGAATTAACTGTGCTGAAGTAGCATCTGCATCAAAGGTGTTAGGAGCATTTTATTTAAAAGTTGTATCCTGGTGCATTGTTTCTTGTGCACAGCCATGACACAAAGTAAACGGCGTCTCCTGCACACAGACCTTCCTAGTGAAAACTCCTTCCTGTGTTTACCCAGACATGCAGTTTGTGTATGGTATTTCTAGGTGTCTTCACGAACCACATAGACACGAGGGAGAAAAATGAGGTTGGAGATGCAGCCATGATCCTCGTATCTAAATGAGGTCCTGGTTTTATATGAAGAGTCATTCGAATGGTTGATTTAATAAACTTGGGTAAGATCAGATGGCCTGAGTCACAAGTTCTCAGGAAGGAGAAATGTGGTTATCAGCTTTTTTGTGACAGTTATGAAACAAGAGTATAAAATGAATCAGCCGCCAAGACTGAAATCACAATGTGTGGTCCCCCTTATTGATTTTGGAGTAAGTTTAACCAATAAATGAGAAGAAAAATAAACCACCTGAGTGGAGAATTGGGACCAAATTACATCAGAAAGGGGCAAATGTATCTTTGGACATATATTCTTTGCTCTATAACCAACATTATTCAGTGTCAAAAGTCCACTTCCACAATAAATAAATTGGCCACATGGTGGGAGAAGTTCTTCCCATTTTGGGTCCTTATATGTGGACGATAATGTTACATACCAGATAATCTGCTGCAGAATAATTAATGGTGCTGCTGGGCATATTTTTTGATGAATGCTTATGGAACCCAGTGACAGGCATGAAATTAGAAAATACCTTCAGTGCCCTAAAATATAAATAGCTTTCGGAACTGAAAAGAGTTTCACAGCTGAAGATTTTATTGTGTTGAGAGGAAAAACTTTCCACCCCCACCTCCCCTTTCTTCTTTACAAGTTGTTTGTCCATTCACAAAACAAATACTCTGAAGCCCAGTGCGGCTCATGGGAATAAATTTCAGGTCGAATTAGTACAGTTTCCTTGCTGTCAGGACGGTGGAATTAATGGTGTTTTGATGACACAAATTTTGAAGGGCAAACAAAGAAGCTGAAGGGAGGGAGACATGACTCCTTAGAAGTGCAGTCCTCCTCTCCCCCAGTCTCTCTTGTCTTCCCTGTCATCCGTCTGCCAATCTCCCTGTCCATGGTTAGTTAAAGGCGCTTTTTATCCTCTTTTCTTTCCCACAGAGTTTGCCAGATCCGGGCCAGTGCCTGGGTTCCAAGGGGACACACTGCAGTTGGCCTTCATCGACTTGAGACAAGTAAGTCTTTGTGTTTTTGTTTTTTGTTTTTCTTTTAAGATGTGTGACTGAAGACCATCAGGTCTTAAGGAAAAGGGAGGGGAGGGAGAGTAGAGCTGGTGATTCAGGCCAGAGACCTATATTCACTCCCTTCCTGCCCTGTACTCAAGACCGCCAACTTATTTAGCTATCCAGGGTCCTAGGAGTGACAGAGGTGAAAGAGTCCGTGATGTAGGAGAAAGGGAGAAAGACATAAGTGACCCCAAGCAATGGGCTGTGTTGGCTTCTCCGGCCATTGCAAAAGGCTAGCTCGGAAACTCTCCATGCTGACTCTAGGGCAGGTGTTGCTAACAGAAAGAGCAGTGATGCAGAGACCGCCTGTGCAGAGCACTTTTGTTTGTAGATAATGCCCAGAGAAGCATTGCAGGAGGGTGAAGGAATTTGCATTCTGGGTTGTGTGGGGAGTGCATGTGTGTTTGTGTCTCTTTTCTCCTTCCCTCCCTCTTTCACAGACATTCCCCAGCCACAAATGACAAAGTGGCTGTTCACGAAGATGGGTGCAAAAGGCTCCGCCCACTGATGCCTACCTCACAAGGGAGCCCATTATAGCCATGTTGACTGTAGCAGGTACTAAGGCATCCTTAGAACTTGGCAAGCCAGTTTAGGGAACAGGGCCATTCTAGCGAGTCATTTGTTATGGGAGAAATGGGCATTATTGATAGACCAAGGGGGTTGTGGGGGAAGAGAGCAGGGCCCTGTCATCTCTTGGCACCGAAGATGGATGGGGTTGGACAGAAAGTCTGAATGAAGTAAGACTCAATGACGGATGTTTCTCTCCTATTAAAACAATCTTTTTTTGTCTGGTAAACCCCCCCTGCTTTGTCTCTCCTGCCATAATGATGCAGTGCCTCTTGTTTTCAGGGATGACATAGTTTGCATTCTGAAAACTTTCAGATGCACAGGGTATTTCTTTAATCTGCATAAGCCCTTGTATCGATGATCTCCGCACCACTGTGACTTTGATTCATGCCAGAGCAGCTTTTAACCCCTAATGGATTGCGAGCCCTCTCCGAATCCAATTGATGTGCATTGTAATCTGTCATCCAATGACACATGTGCAAAGCTACATTAAAGTTTGATGGTCATCAGAATGAGTCTTCACACACCCACTTACATTTGGGAATTCAGTTCTGTATGATTCATAAATGTGTCTCCATATCAAACTTGTCCATTCAATTAAATGTAAGATCCATTTGCAACATGATCTCAAATGTCTCACAGGAAAGAAATTAGTTGTCATTCCCACATCTAATACTTTTGCCTGTGCAAGTGTTTCAACACTACATGTGGAGTTTTCAGTGAAGCCCACATGACCTCGGTGTTTTACATAACATAGAGTGGTTAGTTATTCTCCAAAGATGTGGTGGTGAATGCAGGTACTCTGAAGAGGAAGGTTGTGTTCTTCTAAAAAATTAAATGCCCTGTAAATGCTTCTCTGATGTTGAAGTGCTATGAAGCCGTGTGTTTAACTGGTAGCCTGTGTTTGTGTAATATTAATATGTTTTGTAATGACAGTATGCTCCAAAGTGAATTCAACATGAGCCGGGATACAGCTAAAGGATGGTCCATTTGTTGCTTCATCACTAGTCTACTTACTTCTCTGTCACATATTCTCCGCTGCACAGTTTTGCTCTAATTGTATTTGTACGTTTCTTGCTACTAAGTCTGTTTTGATCGTTCTCTTACATTAACTGGTTTTCATCATTTTTGATAACTTGCCAAAGATATAATCTGTTCTGAGGTAAGGACAAGACCAAACCCACCTACGCTGCCTAGTGGAATCTGCCATTCAAGCAGGCAACGCCATAATGTATTTGAGTGTCAGAGTAGCGCCACTTGATACAAGTAGGAATGGTATTCAACATTCTGTGTGGCTCTAAAACCTCTGGGATATACAGCTATCATTTGTTCATGCAGGGCAGTGCATGATATGTTACATAAATAGAAGTTCCCTGTCTGCGGAGTATTTCACCACAGGAAGCCCTAGTTCTTCCAGGAATTTTGTGCACATTCTGCACATCCTTGGAGCCCTACTGACTTTTTCACCACAGGCAGTTTTAAAAAATCCAAACCCCATCTTGCTATAAATGGGTGTTCAGGGCATTCTACAGGGACTTTTGCTCTGTCATGTTACAGCATGTGAAACAGTAGTAACTAGATGGAGCTAAATTTGAAAGTCACCTTTTAAAACTATTTCAGTGGGGTAAGACTTTTAGATCAGTGTTTTTTAAACTACATTCCATGGAACACTGGTGTTCCATGTACAACTTGCAGCTGTGCCACAAGCATCTGGCACTTCCTTGATACCATACACTGGTATATATTTTCTGTTACTAAAACCAGGTACAATGTTACTTCATTGTTATGATACTTAATCAAATTACTTCATTTTGCTTTTGCTGTACATGCTGCTGTTTGTTTAAGAAATTTTCCTAGGTCTCTGTGGTTTCCGTGGTCTCAAAAAGTTTTAAACACTGACTTAGATGACTGCTGTCTTTTGGTTTGTAACAGTTGCTTTGCTTACCATTTGTTAAACAGCAAACATTTTATGTGTATCTTCTTCTCTGTCCCAAAGCCGGTTGAGGATTATCGAAGGATGTATACATTTCTCCCACTCCCCCTAACTTCACATATTACCCATAGGTCACCTGCCTTGTTTTATGAGTGGCATGAAATAAAAAAGGAAAAGCAGGATTTTCTTTAAAATAATTGATAGGCCATTTGCAGACATGGCAAAGTTAATTGGCAGTTTATTCGGATAGATACATTTTTCTTTAGTGTGGATTTCCAATTCATGTTTTCATTAGAAACTTTCTCATAGAAGTCTAATGAAATGAAAGATTTGTGTGTTTAGCCCCCTCTGCCAAGAAACACCTTTTGTGCCCTAATGCTGTCTCTGTCATTCTTGCTGTCTGCTTTGTGTTGCACTTGACAGTTTCATGCTAGGAAGTACATACGTTGAATGACACCTTTGCCAGCCAGCAGTAGAAAAGCAGGGCCCCAGAACGGGCCATGACAGCTTGACAGCAAGCACAGTCTCTCCTCTTCCCACTCCCACTCCCCCCCTCCCCCCAAGTAATGTTGTTTCTATTCTCTGTGAAGTGCTAGTTGCATAAAGTAGAGGCAGGCTGAAAACAGGCAATTGCGTGATGCTGCATCAAGTGCTTAAATTTAGTCCTGGGCCACACCTGGACTGAGACTGCCCGTTCCACTGCATATGCAGCAGTGTGTCAGAATACTTATTAAAAGATGCCAAAAGCAGCTTGTTTCGTGCTTTGATTAAATACGTGCTGCCGTGTGCAAACTATAAGAGAAATTAAGTCAGTTAAGCTGAATATTTCCCTGAAGGGGAAGCTAAGACAGTGATTTAACTTTTGGCAAACCCTCCGAAGTGACTTTGGTCCACTCATGCAGTTGCATATTTAAAGCACATTTTTCAGTTGAAAGAGAAGACTTTGCAAAACCTGACTAGTCATGGCATTAATTGTAGAATCTAGAAGTTAGACCTGGCAAAATGTCCTATTAGGTTCCACCTAGTTCACCTCTCTGCCAGTGCAGGAACATTCCTGATTGTAGTAGCTCCCCTACTGAAGCACTCTGTGGATTACTTTGTCAGCAAGAGAGAGAGCGTGCACAGCTCCTCATACCATCCCCATCTCAGCTCTCTGCAGGTATAGCTGCAGCAGCTGGGAACATGTTTCCCCAGTAAGGGTAGATAGTCAAGTGCTAACAAAGTGACTGTGGTGGCACAGGCTCCTTCTCACTTCAGCACCTGACTACAAGTCCATGCAACCCTCAGGGTATATGTTCAGATGGCTAGCTTAGGCCAGGTCTACACTAGACTTCAAAGTTGATTGTAAATATGCAGTTCCAACTACAGCAGTTACGTAGCTGGAATTGGCTTATCATCAGTCAGCTTACCTGGCAGTCCTCACTGAGAGATGTCGATGGGAGAAACTCTCCTGTCAACCTCCCTTACTCCTTGAGAGATTAAGGAGTACATGGGCTGACTGTCAACTCCTGATTGTTCGCTTTCATGCGTGTCCACTAGGTGTGAGAAATCAAACCCTGGAAGACATACCCTTAGTCACCTTCCAAGCCCCTGACAATATCTAAAAGTTTGTCTGCTGATGCAGCAGCAATGGCTTCCTGGACTGTTGATGGTCCATCAGCTTGTGAAGCACAGTCTCTTCTGTCATATGCCTCGGTAGATTGTCTTTCCTATTTAGTGTTTAATGCCCCAGCTAATGGGGCTTCTACCCCTCTGCTGGCAGGTGAACATGCTATAGCTTTGTACTGTCCAGAGGTCTTTCCTGGTATTCAGTTTAAATTTTTCTTTCCTTAAATTAATCCCATTACTGCTAATTCTCCCTGTGTGTAGCATCCCCAGTCATTCCCTTCATATCATAGGGTTTGGTCACTGCTTGTGTAACCTACACTACCGCAGTGTGATTCGCTGGACCATGCTTTTAACTAACAGAGCTAAGTCTTTTAGCTCAGCCCAGAGGAACAGAATTAACTTTTATATGTTGATATGTCAAAAAACTGATTCCTAATGTTTGGCTTCTAAATCCACGTTTCAGTTTGGGTGTCTAGGAAAATATTTACTGTAATGCCTTGTTTGGATGCCGTGTAACCTATGCTAAGTCAGGGGTTTGTTATGGTCCATTTAAACAACTGCTTCATTTATGACCCCTGCATTAATAGGTGAGTCCTGTGGGAGATTTGTGATTAATTATACATTGGGTTTTGGAAATGCTCTCCAACTGAGGATCTCTTCCAAGAGCTTTAGATAAGCCTCTGAACACCTCTCTGAGGCAGGCAAGTGAGGTTAATACTCTGTGAGCAAACTGAATTACCAAGAGCTTAATGTCAGAGACGATGCAGTTGGTCAGTGGGAGCATCAGGAGTGGAACCCAGTGGTTCCCGTGCACTAACCACTAGACTGCTCTGCCTGATACAGTCCCATGGGTGCTACGTTCCTTGCCATTCCTTGTGCTTAGAATGCTCTCTTCAGCTCTGTTGGCCGCAACAGTGAAATGTCCCTAAGAAGTCATCTCTGCCCATAAATCTAGAAGTGAAGGAGCAGACAGATACCAACAAATAATGAGAAAAGAACATATCCTCCAGATGGGCATGCTGTCCTCCCGTATAATCTTTTTATTGTTATCTAAACAGCCTTTTTCCCTCCTGATTTCTGTGTCTGGATTCCCAAGAGCTGCTTAACGTTCTGGTAACTGAGAAAGGCCCCTTAAAGGGTTACTCTATTTGTCCATAATAGGGCAGTCCATCCGCACACGCCTCAACATGCACATGACCCTTCCCACTCCTCTGGCATAAAGATATCTCATAGGATTTCTCTTTCAATCCTGCACCTCCTGAAGACATGATGGAGGAATTCTCTGTGGAGTAACTAAGCCATCCCCATCAGGAGCCTCCAGAATCCTGGGTAATGTTTTGCTTCCTTGCTAGACTCTGAGTATGTGTTTGAGCACTAAAAATATTAAGTATTTTGAAAAAGGTGCCTTTCTGCAAAATAAATTACCTCAATGTCTGACTCACAAAGGAAAGATGAATCAGTTTGTGCTGAAATCCAGGCTGATACAGTCTTCAGCTAACACTGCTCTGCAAGAAGTTAAAAAATTTAAAAACACAAAGGCATGAGTGCAGAGCAGATTTAGAGCTTTAAGTCTGAATTCCTTGCTTTGGAGGGTTTAAGTTAGTCTTAATGGTACTTGAAACATGGCTTTTTGCAGTTCACTTATATTAAGAACACACCAATCCCTAGTTCATTCAACTGCTCGGACTCCGTCAAAACTTATCACCTTCTATCCAGAAAGAATGTATTGACACACCAGAAAGAGCCAGACTGGCTATTCCCTGGGGCCTTCAAACAAAATAATCAGGAGTGCAAACATATTCTATTAGTGCTTCAGTTAGTCTAAAAAAAATTCTGCCCTGGTTTCTTTTGTTACATTATACTCCTACGGCGATTGTTGGGTCATTTGGCACATGGCAGACAGAAACATAAGCAATTTAAAAGCCAACCTCTCTCATTCAGGAGTTTTCATTTAGCTGCAGAAAAAACTTGTAACAGTTAAATTAAAAAAAAAAAAATTAAAGCAGTGGACTTTGGGACCTTCTGGATTTGTGTATTAACTTCCTCAAGTGATTGCATGAGCATGCCTCCTCCTTTCTTGCCACCTCTTGTCCTTTCCTATGTTGTTTTCATCTTAACATAGTGTCTGATCCTGAAAACATTTACAGAGCATCGGTGGAGAGCTGACTGAGCTTCAGGAGATTGCCAGTGGAAGTAAACATTGAGGGTGGTTCAGTATTAATTGTAAAAAAAAAAAAAAAAAAATTGGCCCCTTCCCTTGTAAACTCTTCAGGGTCAGAGACTCCATTTTTATCTATAAATAGTCACAGAGAGGTAGCCATGTTAGTCTGTATCCTAACAAAACACTTGAAAGACTAACATGATAAATTATTAGGTGATGAGCTTTTAATCAGAATTTTCCAGATCTGAAAAAGTGGGTCTGTCCCACAAAAACTGTCCCCTAATAAATTATGTTGTTAGTTTTTAACATGCTACAGGACTGTTTTTTTTGTTTCATCTACAGAGTAACTTTATGGTTCTAAATAACGAGTAGACTGGAACCTTATTGTGAGTATTGTGTAATTTTCTGACCCAAAGCTCTGAGAAGTTGACTTCTGACAGCTGTGGTAAAGGAAAATGCTGTATGAGTGCTCGTTTTATGTGGATGGCTGTTTTACCTTACATGGTGTAACAAACAATGGCCAATCAGATAAAGCTCCAATTCCATCCAAAACCTCTTTGAATAGGAAAAGATGCATCTCAAGCACATTTTATCTGTTTGTTAAAATGTGGGGTCTGATCCTGCACTTTGCTGAGCTCGCTCCGCTCTCATCTTCCTTAGCGATAAGACCACCCTTTGGATGAGTTGTCAGGTCAGAAAATTGTCACTTTGAAATATCTGCCATGGCATAGAGAGTGATTATGAACATCCATAGCTAGACGGTGTTACCCAACTTCTTGTAGCAACAAACATTCTTCTCCCTGCAGATTCCTCTAAGTGCAGGAGATTGTGAGGCAGTCATCTTACGAGAGAAATGGACGCCTGGTGAGTGATAAGACGCACTTTCACCTTTAACCTGTCGATGGAGGCAGGATTGATGGGGGATGAAGAGGGCCAGAGGTGGATGCCCTTAACCTCAGGATCTCTGCATGTGAAACTGAATACTCTCCAATGATCTCTGCCTGCTTGGAAGCTGTCGCTCTTGAGCTGGCTAGGGAAGCTATGCAGGCTGAATGGAATTACCAGCCATAAAGCAACCTTCATTGAGCTGCCTTGCTCAGTACTGTACGGCTTCCCTGGTCAATACCGTAGAGCAGGGCAGCTTAGTGAAGATATTGATATTGTGGGGGGATGGGACCAAACAAACATCCATTTTGCTGCCTGGGAAAGTGAAGATTCATCTGCAGTGAATTTTAGCTTGGATCAAGCAGTGCCCACTGTGTAAAGAAGTCAGTTCTGTAGTGCAATCCTTAATCCCTAAAGAGGCAGTATGATGAAACTACCCCAATTACTCCCCCTGCCCCCACCCCAAGAACCTTCTCCTTTTCAGACAGATTTGATCAGTTGTGATTCTTCTAGCTGTTGCGAAAAGGCTATGGGTGTTCTGCCAGTCAAGCAATCTACAATCTCTCAGATCATTTCTCAGTTATGAAGTGGTAAAAACTGAAATACACCGAGTGACACCTTACAAGTCATCGAATGAGATGTGGTTCCTGGGCTAATTGCTTTCAGTTCAGCATGGGCATGAGAAACTGCAGGGTTCCAGGTCAGGACAGAGAATTGGGGAAAAGACTGTTGGTGAGGAGATGAGTGGAAGATTAATTAATGGAAGAAATGAGATTTAGGGGGAACGTGTGCTTGGTGAACAAGGAGTGACAGACTGTTCAAAATGGAGATGAAGCGGAGCAGCTTGGAGCAACAGGAGAGGATACCAAAAGAGAGACAAAGTATATTTGGCAAACAAATCGAGGACTAGGATTTCAGGCTGCGTTTTCATAGACTCATAGAATACTAGAAATGAAAGAAACCTCAGGAGGTCATCAAGTACAGTCCTCTGCACACATGGCAAGACTAAGAACCATCTAGACCATCCCTGACAAGTATTTGCCTAACCTCGTCTTAAAAATCTCCAATGATAGTCTTCACAACCTCCGTAAGCAATTTATTCCAGTGCTTGACCACCCTGACAGTTAAGAAGTTTTTCCTAATGTCCAACCTAAACCTCCTTTGCTGCAAGTTAAGCCTGTTGCTTCTTGTTCTGTCCTCAGAGGTTAAGGAGAATATTTTTTCTCCTCCTCCTTGTAACAGCCTTTTTAAGTTAATACAATATTGGATTGCCATGATGCATGCAATACAAAGTGATTCAGATGAAGGTTATGAAGCATTAAAAATCAGATCTGCAGTAGATATCTTCTCATCCCTAATTGAAGTGCTCTCTTAGGCATCAAGACCGAAGTTACCTTTGTGATCTTCTGGTCTGGCAACTCATATGCAGCACAGTCTACATAGTTTCCCCCAGTGACTCCTGCATCCAGCACAATTACTTGTGGTTGTGCTGCAATAAATATTTTTAGCAAGGCACTCATTCCACTGTATTGATGAATTGACAGCAAGGTGGCACTATGCAACAGCAAACTTCACAGTGAAATGTATTTTCACTTATGTGATATTGTCGTAGCCCATGAATCCCTTTTTCCCCACCTTCCATTCATTGATAATATGAATAATTCATAATAATTTGCATTTCACAAAACGTTAATTAATTACAGTTTTTAACCATAAGGGAATAGAAGTAGCCGTTAGAAATCCAGAGGAGTTAGTTATGTAGTAGGTCAGATAATCAATTCTCTCTCCATTTGTATTTTTTTGTTTGTTAGATGATTTCAATGTAACTAGAGCCTATGATTATGGGGCACAAACTGGGAACCCTATGCATACCAGTGAGATCCCAGATTGACTTTGTATTCAGCTTGAGTTTACATTTTAATTCTCCCTGCCTACCCACTACCACCACTGGGAAACACAGCAGATTTGATCCAGAAGTCACTGAGACATGGTAAATGCTGGATACCCAATTATGATGACATTTTTGATGAAGTAGTAGCAAGCGTCTGCATTAATTGCATATTTTGATAGGTATCCAAAATGTGATTTACATGCTTGACTTCCAGGATGTCTGTTTCAAGATCTGAAGAAGTGGGTCTGCCCCATGAAAGCTCATCACCTATTAAATTATTTTATTAGTCTTTAAAGTACTACATGACTGCTTTTTTCTTTCCTAAGATGGTGTGTTAGACTAACAGAAGGTGATTGGAAAAGATTAGAGGGAGCATTGATGCTCCCTATACATTCAGGTAGTTTTTAGTGCCAAAACCTGCAGCCAATGGATACAGCGATTAGTCCAGTGATTAAAGTATATTGTGACCTGTCGGCGCGGGCAAAGTCGCGGGCCAAGGCCACGCTGACCTCGCACCAGTGTACCGTTTGGATCCTCTGAAAGGGCTCAGGACGAGGGTAAGGAGACGGTGGAGACCCGGCGATGGATGGAGGTCGCCTCGCCCCCTGCAGGCCGCCCCCACCCACCTCCGGCTGGAGGCCACTGGGGGTAACACACTGGCCCTGTGCCGCTGTCGGGGAGGCTGGAGGATTTTTGTCCCCTGGCAGGCAGGAGGCTAGCTTGCTCGGAGGAGGAAGGGGTGAGACAAGAAGAGGAAGATCAGTTAAAATACAACAGTGTTTATTAACAAAACCAACAACATGCGACCAAACAGCAAAACGTATAAAACAAGCACATACAACAATTCATGATGACATTTAAGTCATACAAATACCAACAGCAACTTTGACTAAATCTTATTATTACTATTATACTAAGCCTATTGATAGGAGAATATTATTCAAACACTTACACTAACCAGTAACAGGAAATCCATGTGGGGAGTTTATGCAGGTACTCTTATTGGGCAGGGAAGCAAGAGAAGGTGGTTAAAGAAAAAAACGTGAGGGAAAAGGTTTAAAGGGTTGAGGTAATTTTCCTCTCCGAGCAAGGGAAGTCTGAATTGCCTTTTCCCTTCAAATTCTGCGTGGTTAGCTAGGCCACCCTACCGGAGACCTTGAGGTCTAGCCTGTCGAGATCTCCCAGCTGGGTAAGTGAATGAGGAACTTCCCAGTGGGGCTTGGAGAGCAAAGGTAGGTAAGGGAAACTAAAATTTGGGAAAAGGGAAAAAGAAATTGGGAGGTTAAACCTCTACGAAAATAACCTTTTTACAACACAATTTACATCTAACTACTTAAACTTGAACTACGGAACTTATTAAAACAAGTGTGCAGCTAAAGCGGCTAACTTCAGCCCCAGGGTTAGGGCAATGTGTAGCCCTTTCTTGGCCCTGTAGGGCTGTAGCCTGAGCTGCAATCTTCTAAGTCCCTTAATTGGGTTTGAATTGCCTAGAAGGGTTTTAGTTGTCGGAGATGGTAACCCGGGCTGCGCCCTGGGCTTGTAGCAATATTACGTGTCTGGTGGCGATGGTCCAATCAGGTCCAGTGGTCGTGTCCAGTTGTCTAATCGGGTACAGTGGTCGTGTCCAGTTGTCCAATCAGGTACGGTGACGTCACGGGATGGTGATGGCAGCGTGAGCGGTTGTGCTGCTATGAGAAGGCAAGATGGTGGCTCTGGGTTAAGCGGCCGAGCGCGCAGTACCTGCCAAGGCAGGCCAGTTCGACACCTGACCGCCGCTCCTCAGAGGCCACTAGCTACCAAGCCGCCGGGGAAACAGGCCCTGGGGTCGGCAATCAGGTACACAGTACCTCACCACTAGGGTGAGGCCAGTTCGCCACCTGACTGCCTTGCCCCTGGGCCTACTTGTTGCCCCAAAGCTTTTTTAGTAAACAGGGGCTCTAGGCCAAGCCGGAGCCCTTCGCAAAGCAGGAGCTCTTCGTCCGCAGCTAGACCCCTCAGACTGACCCTGAGTGCTGTGCTGCGCCGCCTTTTATTTGGTGTTCTTATGTATAATTCATGATTCTATTTTAATATTCGTGAGTTTGTTCCTGGTTTTCAACCAGGTCCTCCAGGCTATGGAAGTTTCTAGAAAGTTTTCACCAGTATCCAATCAAAGGCCTGGGTCTGAAGTGTTTATGAGTTCAGGGTTACCAGGGAAACCAACTGACTCAGAGAGACCGTTACAAGGGGCTGCTAAATGGCAGCCTATGTGTTTTTTAGATTGTACCTGTACCTATAATGATGTTTAACGGCCAAAGGCCTGCTTCCCCTGACCCACGGGGGCGATGATGTCCGAGGGATGAAAAATCCCTGACATGACCAAGTTGGTCTAACCAGGCAAATACAGTAGAGCAGTCATGGCATAGGCATTCTTTTTTCATCTAAGAGTTTTTAAAGAGCTGGCTGAGGGGCCTGATGGACCATTGATGTTGATTTTTTTAGTAAGTCTTGGAGCACTGGAGACATTCTAGAAGTCTAGAAGAAAGCTAATGTTGTAGCAGTTTTAAAAAGGGTAAATGGGATGACCCAAGTTACTGAGGACCTTTCAGCCTGACTTCAGTCCTGTTCATGATAAAGGACCTGCCGATTTGGTTAACAAAGAGCTAAGCAAGAGCAATGTGATTAATACGAAGCAACATGGGTTTGTGGAAAATAGATCATTTCAAAGTAACATTTTGTCTCTAAGATTACAAGCTTTATAAACAATATACTTAGTCTTCTGTAAGTCTTTTGACTTGGCATTGCATGATTTTGATTTAAAAAGTAGAAGAATGTGAAATTAATGTGGTACATATTAAATTGATTAAAATTGGCTAAATGAAAATTCTCAAACTGTAACTGAATGGGAAATTGTCACTGAACAGCTCTGTTTCCAGTGGGGCTCCATGGGGGTCAATTCTTGAACCTATAGTATTTCCTATTTTTATCAATGATGTGGAAGAATACTTGTAATCACCATTAACAAAGTTTACAGACAATGCAAAAATTGGGGCAGTGGTAAATAATGAAGAGCCTGGATCACCGATAAAGAGTGACTTAGGTCACTTGGTAAACTAGACACAAGCAAATAATGTGGGTGTTAATATGGCTCAATGTGAATATACGCATGTAGGAGCAATGAATGTAGGCCATACTTACTGGATGGGGGACCCTTGCCTGGAAAGTGGTGACCACGGAAAAGTTTTGGGGCATCATAGTGGATAATCAGCTGTATGTGAGCTCACAGTGTAATTCTGTGGTCAAACGAGGTAATACAAATGTGGAATACAAACACAATAGGATCTTGATTACAAGTGGAGAGGTTATTTTACTAGAAAACCACTGCTAGAACACTGTGTGTGGCTCTGGGGCCCACAATTCAGGAATGTTGTGGATAAATTAGAGAAGAGAAGAGCTATGAGAGTTATGAAGGGATTAGAAAATGTGCATTATATATTTAAGGAGCTCAATTTATTTATCTTAATAAATAAAGAGAAGATTAAGGGGTGACTAGATCCAGTCTATAAGTGCCTACGTGGGGAACAAGGATTTCGTAATGGCCTCAGTAATCTAGCAGAGAGAAGTATAATTTATTATAGTTGCTAGAAGTTTAAATTAGGCAAAGTCAGACTACAAAAGCAGCTTACACTTTTAATTATCAAAATAATCACAGAATCATCGGGCTGGAAGGGACCTCAGGAGGTCATCTAGTCCAGCCCCCTGCTTCAAGCAGGATCAACCCCAACTAAGTCATCCCAGCCAGGACCTTGTCAAGTCAGGACTTAAAAACCTCTAGGGGTGGAAAATTCACCACCCCTCTCTGCCACGCATTCCAGTGCTTCACAACCCTCCTTTGGAACAGTTTACCAAGGGTCATGGTGGATTCTCCATCAAAATAATTTTTCAGTCAAGATGAGATGTTTCTCAAAAGTCTCTGCTCTAGAAATTATTTTAGCGGATGTTCTCTGGCCTGTGTTACAGAGGAGGTCAGACAAGTTTATGAGAATGGTTCCTTGTGGCGTAAGCATCTATGACTCTTTGATGGGCTTTGCTAGGTACTCTGGCTGACCTGCTGAAACTAGTCTGAGTTACTAGTTCAACCCGTGTCTCCATAACCAACAAAAGAAATGAAGGTGAAAGTGACTAGTATGGCAATGGATTTCTTGTGGATCTGGAAAGCTTGTCTTCTGTTGGAGACAAGTCTCACAGACGGGGGAGGTGAGCGAGAGGTGCTGTGTGTCGTGAGCAGGGTGAGAGACGGGAAGCCTTTTGCTCTTTGTGAGACTGAGAGTTAATTCTGCTCTGGATCTGAAGAGGCTAGCCTGCTCTTCTTAACTTGTAGTTAACTGTGAGGTTAGAGAAGAGGATGTGTGTAGCTGTGTGTTGGTTTAAAATCTTTTTTTACTGTAATTCTTTGTTCCAACAGCAAAATAAAAATACTTTGAAGAAGGCTGTTAGCACTCCCCAGTCTCATATTCTCAAAAGGAGGACCATGCAGGTGCCCACACTGAGATGAGCTTGCATGGGTATTAAGCAGTTGGTCTACAAAGAGTAGTGTGTTGAAGACAACTTGAGAAGGGTTCAAGTCTTGAGAAGAGTGGGAGTATCACCTGTTTCCACCACAAGACAGGTAAAAGCAAGAGGTGTAATACGTGTGAGGTACTGTTGGAGTGGCTGCAAGTGCCACCGGTCCGCTAAGTGTGACACCACTTTTTCAGTCACTTTTCACAATAAAAACATCACTGACTCAGTTCTGCAGCACTGAAAATGAAGATGAGTTTCCTAGCTAACCCATCATAAAATTGTCTGTCCTTGAGGTGCTGCTGGAGTCTTTGTTGTTTTTACTGAAAATGAAGTGAATCAGATGCTTTCTTCAGGACAGGTGATGAATTAGTGTACAATATACAGGGTGTCCCAGACCCTTTCCTTTTCTCAGATGTGTACATCTTAAAGTGGAGTAAATAGCTTCAGGCTGAGTTTTTCTCCAACTGTAATCTGTTCATTTAGTGCATACTATTACTCTTGTATGGGTCAGCATACCCCAGCATGGGTATGAAGATTGGCAGGTGAGCTGATTTTCATTGGCTCATGAATCAGGAGCTCAGCCCGGTCCTTCCTCCCCCATGCAGCCAAGAGCTTGTTCAAAGCCAGGCCACCTGTGGATTAACAAAAGGCCAGCTAATGCTACCAATCACCACCTAAATGGTAAAACTCTGCATCTTTATTTATTTCTTAATGAAGCTGTTGTAAGTAGGACTGTTAGTGACTTTAAAAGTATCACTGGCACATAGAGCGTACGTAGGGGTCAGAAGGTCAAATTTCTGTACTCTGCCTCAAATGTTGCTGACTCCTGCTCTACACTATTAAGCATTTCTAGGCACCACATCTGCATCATTTGGAAGCAGTCCTGATAATGCCAGCTAAGTATTTGCTTAAGAGAACAGCCCCCCCACATCATTTTTGTGGTGTACATTTCACATTTTTCTCCCAAGTAATCCTTTCTGCTCTTTCTTACAAATGTAACTCATGACTACATCTAATAAACCAGATAAAATGTAACCTTATTCAAGTCATGTGCTCATACATATTAATCTCTCTAGCAATCTGCCCATTGATTCAGTTCATTCTGTCAATCCCCACGGAAGGCACATCCCCTTGGGAATATATTTTAGTGTAGCAGTTAACCGGTGTCAAGTCCCGTCGATCGATAGTGTGCATGCTTTTCAGTGTTTGTTACCACCATGGTCTGTTAGTCTTGGCTTAGGCAAAAGAAGCCTAGTGATGAAATGGACACTTGATATGCAGTTTGCCAAGTAGTGTAAACAAGCACATTAGTTGGATGGAGGAGCGGCACGTTAATTGCAGAGAGACTGTTGCTTGAATTCATCCATTAAAGACTGCTTCAGGGAGCTGCATCGTCCTTTTATAGCACTGCAAAGAAACTGCTGAAAAAATAAACTTTCCTTTAATTGGAAAATCCTGCTCCAGAATAATTAGAAATGAATGGGTTTTAACTCTGGGTCGTAAATGCTTGCACCAGTCATTGCGTGATCTCTAATACCCGAATCAAGTGCCAAACTGTGGCCCTCCTTTTGCTTCATATAGAAAAGGAGCTGGACTATGTGGTTGTCCTAATGTCACACATTGTGGCCATTCAGAGCATCATAGAGGCAGCAGGAACAAAACTTAAGTCTTCCTATTCCAAAATTGCAAACCATGTGGACTAAAGGAGAAATGCTGTTGGCACCAATAGGGACCCGCTCTGTCCCTTTTGCAGTTTTGACTCTCTCCAGTAGAAGGCACTGTTAAACTTTTGCTTTGCATTAGACTGTGTTATGGAGCCAAATCCAGCCTGCCGCCCTGAAATGGTGTATTTTGGAAGGGATCTACAAGGAACAGGTTTTTTACTGTCCTAGTAGATCGCAGACCCTGTGCTGCAGAGGTCCTCCAGTGGAATTGCTGCAGGAGTGGGGCAGTGAGAGCTCCACATGTTAAATGCACTCGCTCAGTTGGGCATACAACCTAAGAAAATTTCAACAAGTTTAGTTTGGGATTTTGCTGAAATTTGAAACTTCATTGAAAAACTTCTGTGAAAATTTCAAGAAATATAAACCAACTCTAATCTGTAATTCCTTTGTTCCGTCTCACCTGACTTAGGTCTCAGATAAAGTGGCACTTGTGTTTGGAATGGCATGTAATTACTGTAGAATCCCTTGGAAGAGAGTGTCTCTCCTCTGGAAGCCCTGTTCTTAGTGCAACTGAGCACACAATTAGTTGTGAATAATTTATGTATCAATTTAGTTATCTGTGAACAGACCTTGAGTTTCTTGAATTAATTGACTGTTTGCTGAATGCTTTTAACCATCTTTATTTTTTCATTAATGTTTCAGTCTGTTGTGATACTCTGGTATGTGTGAGCTGTGTTAGTTGGTTTTGACTGGACACACAGGTTATGAGGATTCTGCTGCATGATGTCCAGTTGGAAAGGTTATTAAACCTCATGCTTCAGGGCCTAACTCATATTTGTTGGAGTTCAAGATGAGACCTAATGCAGAATGTCCCCTGCTGGGGGGGGAAGGGAAATGTTATCCAGTTTGGAAACTGCTATGTTTGCGTGTATGAAATTCTTAAAAATTCTTAATTGATTTCTGGGGTGGAAGTATGTGTTTGAATTTAGTTTAGTTCATTTAGGACACTGAATATCCCCCAACGTGTGCTAGTGGAATTTGTTTCCAGCAAAATGTACACCAGCTTTTCCATTGAGTGGTGTCAGTCATCCAGTAGGAGAAAAAAAACAATGGGTGTTTTTTCAAGCCGAGCTTATATGGCACATTACCATCTCCTGTCCACAGAAATCACATCTGTCCAATGGAAGAGTAAATGTTTCTGAGATTTGATCATGTTAAATGTTTTAGAGTTCAGTACCTTAATTTGGTTGCTGATATACTATGCCTAATATAGAAATGACATGGTAATCAGAAATGAGAATTATGGTAGACGTGATTGCTTTGTTTAAAGTTTAAGAGAGCTTTAACAGATAGGCTATGAACATGTCACATAAACTGAAATAGAATTTAAACGAGAGTAATTATCTGCAAAATAAAACAGATTCTCATTGTGGCTGAATGGCCTTCTGATCTAAATGTGCTGATGGAATCTGAAAGATCCAACAAAAAAAAACTCCCAGGTATCATGGCACTGTTGTTTTGATTGTTGTGTAACATAAAAACAAACGTACATTGATCCAGTAACTGTGAACAAACTTGTATGAAATAAGTTCCTATTCTATTTCTTCATGCTTAAAATGTGAGGCAGAGAGAGAAACAGAGTATCTGAGTGGCATTTTTTTTCCTGAAATGCACACCAAGGGGAAAATTACTTTTCAATAGTGTTTGAAAACAATTGATTCTGCAGGAGTAGGAGATAAATGAGTAGCCAGTTCTGTCCTGGAGAGCCACGTTCCTGGGATGTCACAGGAAAATAGCAACTTGAAATTTGCTTCGTGTTTGAGATTAGTTTGATACAAGTCAGGCACGTTTATTGAGATTGGCTTTACCTAATGGAAAAAGTTTGTGTTTTTAGGTTGGGACAGTTCTGGAACATCAGATTGAGAGTGCCCAATTTGCTTGATTAATTAAAAATGACTTAGGTCCCAAACTTGTAGTACAGTCGGGGGAGTATATTTAATGTAGAGATAATTTCCAAACCTACAGCAAAATTCTGCTCACCTTCTATAAATCCTCTTGATTTTGGTGGGACTAATGGGAACACTATTTGGCTCTTAGCATGAGCCACATTCACTGTCCTGAAGACCTGCATTGCTGAGTTTTATACAAGTACTAATTATAACAGAAGCATCAACAGCCACAGGTTACGTAACTATTCCTATTCTGTTTTTGGTCACTAATATTCATCTATTGACCTGCCTAAAGAATATGTCACTACTGATTCTTCCTCGAGTGTCCCCGTGGGTGCTCCACGATAGGTGTCAGGCTCACCCCAGCGCCGCAGGTCGGATCTTTTCAGCAGTATCTGCCAGACTGCGCATGCGCTGGCACGCGCCGCTCCCTTGCACACTCCCGGCCGCATGCGCGATCCGGTCCCCACCAGTTCCTCTTTAACCGCCATCGGCTGCAGACGGAATCCGCTCAGGCTACGGCCAGAGTTAGCGTATTTAATGTTTTTAAAGTGTTTAGAGCTTCTTTTTCAGTCTTTAGCTTAAGTTAGCTTGTTATTGTTTTCAAAAAAAAATAAGAGAGTAAAAAGTAAAGTTTTACAGCCTTAGTAGCGAGTGGAGCAGCGGAGGCCCGGGGATGTAAGGCCATTAGGCCTCCTGCCGTGGCAGGCTGAGTCCAAGAGGGGAACAGGCACAGAGAAGGTGCTAAGTACCCTATTAACAACTCAGAGACTCACCACAATGTCCTCTTCAGGATTCAAAAAGTGTGAGTCATGCCGCAAAGCGATGCCGGCCTCCGATGGGCACAGAAATGCTCCTTCTGCGTAAAGCTCACAGCCAGAGCAAGGAAAGACAGAGAGATGCGGCTGAAAATGCTGCTCCTTGACAAGACCCTCCAGCCAGACGCGCCGGAGCAGCCTCAGCAGGAGGGACCTGCAGGGGCCTATAAAAGGAAAGCTGCTTCCCTAACCCCATCAGCGCAAAAACGGAGGAAGCTTCCACCAACCCGATCCCTGCCGGCAGCCACAGCGAGCGGGACGGGTGGAGCACATAGCCCCCAGCCGCAGTCACAGCTGAGCAGCGGCGGCGCGGAGACGCACGTGGCAGAGGCTGAGCCTCTGATAATCAAACAGCCGCCCCACACCGCGGGCAGAGCGGCGGCCAGGCAAGCTCCGGAACCGGCGGCATCGCAGCTAGCGACACCGACCCCCGGGAACCGGCGGTGCAGAGCTCACAGGCATGCGGCCTGCAGGCACCGGGGGAGACCACCCACACGGCACCGCAGCAGAGCGTGCCAAGCACGGCGCAGACAGTGGGGCCGAGATCCCCAACGCGGAAAGGGGCGGAGCCAGCCCCACAGGGGAGGGGAAAGGCAGCACAGAAAACCCGGCACCACAGCCCTTCTGCAGACAGGGCTGGAGGGCTACTCGCTGTAAGCCCTCCACTTATGCTGCGGACTCCAACGAGGCGGCAGGGGTCACCTCCAGTATACCCTGAGCCCCCATCCCCGTTCCTACAGCCAGCATCACCATGGCTCGGACCACCATCACCCTTCCTGGGCTTTGAACCCCTGGAGTACTGCCACAAATCAGTCTCTCCATTATCTCAATCACCCCCAGGGACAGATCCCCCCAGACGGTTCAATATCCCCGAGGGCAATCGCGGACGGGGACGGAAACGCAGATATCTCAGGGCGAGTTGATTCTGGAACCCGGAGATTTTCCCTCGCAAGTATCTAACGAGAGGATGTATCACCGTCAACAGGACCCAGAGGGGTCCAGAGAGGCTTACCCTAGCGGTTCCTCGCTATCTTCCCCTGACGAGGCCACGGGCCCAGGGGACGTCCATCCTCTGGACGATCTCAAACAGTTCCAAGAGCTGTTTAAAAGGGTGGCCTTCACGCAAGGCATCCAAAGAGCAGAGGTGCAGGAGAAACACCATAAGCTCCCTAAAAACCTGAGACCTCCGGCCTCTTCCAAAATAGCTATTCCGCTGATGAAGCAATCATGGAGTCCGCCACCACAATATGGCAGACCCCTGCATCCACTCCGCCTGTAAACAAGAGAGCGGATAAGAAGTACTTCGTCCTGACTAAGGGCATGGAGTTCCTGTTCAGCCACCTGCAACCAAATTCTCTGGTGGTGGAATCGTCTCAACAGAGGTCGAAAACTTCTCAGTACAAGACAGGGGGAACGGACAAGATGCCAAGAAACTAGAGTTGTTTGGTAGAAAGGTCTACACCTCCTCTACCCTACTGTTGAGAATGGCGAATTACGCAGCGCATCTAGTGAACCATAATTTCGACAACTACTCCAGGCTGACTTCCCTCATGGACTCGCTTCCAGAGGACACGAAGCCGGTGCTCAAGGCCATCGTGCAGGAAGGCAACGCAGCCTCGAGGACAGGAGTTCAAATTGCGCTAGACATAGCGGATACGGCAGCACGCTCAACAGCTACGGCAGTGGTCATGAGTAGGGAGTCCTGGCTCCAGACATCGGGTATCCCGAGGGATCTGCAGGCGAAGATCATTGGTCTCCCCTTTGACACGCAGAAGCTGTTTGCAGTATCAACCACAGCGTCCCCAGTACCACAGGGGCTACAAGCAAGGGCGACATCAACAGCACCAACAGTACAGAACTCCCAGGCGACTTTCTCAACAGAGCCGTGTGTCCTCGGGGCAGGGCCAAAGGCCACAAGTTTAACACACAGATCTAGGGCTGCACTATCACTACCATCGCGCAATGTCATCCGAAGCTACTGTTCCACCATCGCCTCCGACCATTCTACGACCAGTGGCAAAAGATCGCCACAGACAAATGGGTACTGGGGATCATAGCCACGGGTTACGCAATTCCCTTCCAGTCGCTCCCGCCGCCATGACCTCCACCCAGACCCCACCTAAAGGACGCCTCCCACGAAGCAAGACTCAAGCAGGAGGTTAGACCATCTTATGCTTATAGGGACAGTGGAAAGAGTGCCGGAGCAACTCCGAGGGAAAGGGTTCTACTCAAGATACTTTCTCACAGAGAAAAAGACAGGAGGCTGGAGGCCCATCCTAGATCTTCAAGGCCTCAGCCGGTACTTGTGCAAGCAACGCTTTCGGATGATCACAGTCGCCTCTATACTTACGGCACTGGACAATGGAGATTGGTTCGCAGCCCTCGACTTACAAGACGCATATTTCCACATAACTATTCACCCGGCTCACAGGCGTTTTCTCCGGTTTATGGTAGGCAAAGAACTTTTTCAGTACAAGGTTCTGCCGTTCAGCCTCTCCTCGGCCACCAGAGTCTTCACCAGGACCTTGGCAGTGGTGTCAGCGTACCTGCACAGACAGGGGGTGTTTATATTCCCATATCTGGAAAAAAATGACTGCCTACTGAAAGGGGCCTCGAAGGAGGAGGTACTTCGCATGATACGCGTCACAGCAGACACGTTCTCTTCGCTGGGCCTGGTCATCAATCTGGCAAAATCAAAGATAGACCCCGCACAGGACATAGAGTTCATAGGGGCACGTATAAATTCCATCACAGCAAGGGTTTATCTACCAGATGCCCGCTTTCGCGCCATTGGTTCCCTCATGCAAGTCATCACCTTCAGCCCTACGGTGCCGGTTCTGACGTGCTTACAGCTGCTGGGCCACATGGCAGCAGCAACGTTTGTGGTACAGAATGCCCGATTGCATATGCGCAGCATGCAGCACTGGCTGGCGAGCGTCTACAAACCGGCAGCACACACCGTCCACAGGGTGGTGTCGCCCACGACAGAGGTGCACAGATCCCTGCAATGGTGGGTGAACCCCAAGAACATGCTAACAGGGGTGCCCTTTCACTAACCACAAATATCTGTTTTTCTCACTACCAACACCTCCCACATAGGGTGGGGAGCACACATGGGCGAAAAGGTGATGCAAGGACTGTGGTCCTCCACAGAACAGTCACTGCACATAAATATACTGGAGCTCAGAGCAGTGTTCAACCCCTGCAAACACTTTCGAGACCATATACAAGGCAAGTAGTCGGGATCAGTACAGACAATACCTCCACCATGTTTTATATAAATCGGCAAGGAGGAGCTCAGTCCCGTGCCTTATGTGAGGAAGCAGTCCGATTGTGGAATTGGTGCATCGCCAACAATATAACCTTGAAAGCCTCGTATTTACCAGGCGCTCACAATGTGAAGGCAGACCAGCTGAGCAGGCGCTTCGCACTCACACACAAGTGGCAGATCTGTTTCGATCTGCTATGACCGATTTTTCATGCATGGGGATTTCCCCAGATAGACCTGTTTGCCGCTCAACACAACAAGAAGTGCCCACAATACTGCTCCAGGGCAGGACTGGGACGGGGGTCCCTGGGGGATGCATTCACGATCTCGTGGAGGGGCCCCCTGCTCTACGCCTTTACTCCCACAGTGCTTATCCACAAAGTCTTGCAGAAAGCCAGGAGAGAGAGAGCCCGAATGATCCTAGTCATCCCAACGTGGGATCGACAGCAATGGTTCCCCTTACTCCTGAGCATGTTGGACCATCCACCGATGTCCCTCCTGGTGGCGCCGGATCTGCTCACGCAAGCCCAGGGGTCCATAGTGCATCCACACCCCCAAGGCCTGCGACTACAAGCGTGGTTAATCCATGGCTCAGCTCCCTAGAGAGCACGTGTACGGAGGGAGTGCAACAAGTCCTAGAAAGTAGCAGGAGGACTTCCACCAGGAAGCCCTATAAGCAAAAATGGACTCGATTCACTGCATGGTGTTCTATCAAGCAATTAGCCCCCCTTGCTGCGCCTATACCTGTAATACTAGAGTATTTACTGGACCTCAAGAGAGGCGGACTCTCCCTATCCTCGTTGAAGGTCCACCTTGCCGCTATATCGACTTTCAGACATGAAGAGGAAGGGCACACGGTGTTTGCCCATCCCATGGTTACCAGGTTCCTCAAAGGGCTGGTAAACCTATACCCCCCTCGGAAACCGCTTCCACCTTCGTGGAGCTTGGACCTGGTGCTTAATGCGCTAACGGGACCACCGTTTGAACCCTTAGCCACGGTTTCCCTCCGTCTCCTTACGATAAAGACGACTTTCCTTCTTGCAATCACGTCAGCTCGCAGGGTGAGCGAGCTTGCGGCAGTTATGGCAACGCCACCCTGCATAGGAATTTCCAAGGAGCCGGTAACCTTACGGCTGCATCCAGCCTTTGTTCCCAAAGTTTCTTCAGAGTTTCATATTAACGAACCTATAGTTTTACCCTCATTTGTCCAAAGCCTTATAACTCCAACAAAGAGGCGCTCCTACACCTCCTGGATGTGAGGAGGGCGCTGGCTTTCTATATAGACAGGACTAAGTCCTTCCGGAAAACGGATAGACTCCTAGTCTCTCTCGCTCCCAAATCAAAAGGAGAAGGTCTCTCTTCGCAGAGAATCTCGAAGCACATCGTATCCTGCATAAAAATGTGCTATGAACTTAGAAAGACTCCTTTACTGGCCCCACCTAGGGCTCACTCCACTAGGGCGGTGGCGGCATCAACAGCCTTTTTCAAGGGCATTGTGCTAAAAGACATTTGCAGAGCGGTGACCTGGTCATCCTATGACACCTTTGCCAAGCATTATGCCCTTCACAGGGTATTCCAAGAGGATACCCGTCTCTCGACAGCGGTCCTCTCGGGGACAAGCTGCACATAAACCGATTACCCATCTCCTATCTTGGGTTACTGCTGGGTAGTCACCTATCGTGGAGCACCCACGGGGACACTCGAGGAAGAAAGAGAAGTCACTCACTGTAGTAACGATGGTTCTTCGAGATGTGTCCGTGGGTGCTCCACCACCCGGCCATCCTCCCCGCTTCGGATCTCTGTTTAGTATTTTTCAGGAGCATCTGAGGCGGTTGGTCAAGGAACTGGCGGGGACCGGATCGCGCACGCGGCCGGGAGCGCACAAGGGAGCGGCGCGCGCCGGCACATGCGCGGTCCGGCAGAAACTGCTGAAAAGATCCGACCTGCGGCACCAAAGTGAGCCTGACACCTATCGTGGAGCACCCACAGGGACACATCTCAAAGAACCATCGTTACTACGGTGAGTAACTTCTCTTTACTTCCTGACAAAGTCATGCTTTTCCCTCTTTTGCTTTTGTATATTGTAAGATTTTGACTTAAAGACACTGAAAGGAATTGCTGCTCCTTTTGATGTGATATGTAATGACACTTTAAGTTGAAAAATGAATGCCCGCTAGCTAGAAGGGAAGCTCTGGAGAGCAAAATCGAGGCAAAAGTGGGTAAAAACATCCCCTAATATCTTTGTGTGAGATGGGACATTTGTCATGTACAGTTCAGTATTCCTCATGGGACGCATATGTTTCACATACCTTATGTCCTCAGTGTTTATGGCAGAAACATTTTAGTATCAAGATTTTTTTTATTTATTTTTTTGTCTTGGGAGGAGAAGGTGATGTAATGGGCTGTGGAAATAACATTCCCTTTTTTAATCCTTCATTCATCTGACCACACTTGTGATATAAATAGTAGAAAAAGGCACAAAACCATTGAAATGTAAACTACTTCATTAAAGCTCTCACATTGCTTATGCATGACAGTTCAGCAGAGAACTGCCTCCTTTGGCTGGTTGCAGCACATTAGCAGCAGCATGCGGAGCCATCTGTCATGGCTTGGAGGTGTTGAGTAGATTCAGCAGTTCATTAGGAATGACCAAAAAAAACAGTAGTAGCTTAGAAATCACCTTACAGGCTGGAGATGGAAGTTTTGGAAGGCATATAGTCCACTGTGAAGTACTGTACTATAGTGGTTCTCTAGTGAACTGAACTTCAGCACTGTTGCGCTGGACAAATGGGCTAGGTCTGCACGACAGCCCTCTTCTGAAAAAACACAACCAAACACAAAATGCATTCTGAAATCGCACTTAGGTATTTCCGGTCCATAGCGCTATTTCGAAGTAGTACCTTTGGAGCCCATTATGGCCTGTTTCAAAATAGGTGTCATTCCTCAGGTTTACCGCTGTTGAAATAGCACACGAATTATTCTGAATTTATTTCAAAGTGATGTATGCGTCAGTTAGACTATATGCCAAAGTTATTTTGAAATAATTGCTGTTGTTTCTAGATAACTTGGCCATGTAGACATTGTCGTACTATCCTGTCACACTACTATGTGCTGTGTCCTCTTCAGGGCAATTGACTCCTGCTGGGTTCAATCATAGGGATGAGAGTCTACCAGAAAAGATGGTTTCAAAGGCACAGATCTGATCTTTAAGTATTTGGCACCCTTCTCCCTATGCATTTGTACTAAAGCATTCCTTCAGGGCTGCTGTTAGGAGACTTAGTGTTGCTAGTGATGCCATCATTCTGATCATGTCCAAAACCAAGAGTCCCATCTATGTAATCTTTGACATGGGAAGAGGACTTTTGACAGGTTGAGCTGGCAAGTTTTTCCTTTGGTAAAGAGAAATCAGATAGTCATAAAACTGGTTTTGGTTGATAGCCTCCCATTTGAAGTACTTGAGGCAATTTGCTCAGTGGAAGGTAAAATTAACTGGACTGAAGTAGTCCATGATGAGTAGCACAGACTGTGATTTCCGATGCTCCTGAGGACACAAAGGCCATGTCTACACTAATAAGGTCTCTTGAAATACTTTTCAAAAGAAAGGGCTCTTTCAAAATACCCAGCAGCAGGTCTACACGCACACAGCGCTCTTTCCAAATTAAATCGAAAGAGCGCAGCGCTCCTTTCAAAAGTGCTCCTCCGCTGCCTTCTCAGGAGGGCCCCTTCTTTTGAAAGAAAAAGTGTGTAGATGCTCCACGGCCCCCTTTTTATTTCCGGAAGAGCAGTCCTCATGGCACCTGATCTTTTTTCAATCCCTCGCCTGTTCTTTTGAAAGAGCCAGGGGCTGTGTGCGCACTCTCTTTCGAAAGAGCGGATCATTCTTTTGATCTGCTTCTTTGTGTGGGGACGCGCTCTTTCAAAAGGAGCTCTTTGGGAAGAGGTGTTCCGGAAGGACTTCTTACTTACAAAAGATCATTGTGATCTAGATGTAGCCTTACCGTTCCGTTGCTTTTTGATTAATTGATCCAGTAGCACAAGTGCAGCACCTGTGCCACTGATGCTGAGATCTTTACTGTCTGTGCCGGTCAGGGGCACACATCACTTTCTACGCTAGACTGAAATCCTGACATAAATGGTTTGGAATGCTGGCTGGGGTGAGTGTGATAAATGGACAGCGGGGAGGAGGGTATCCTGCTCTCAAGCGTTGACTCAGAAAGCAGCTCAGTCTAGTGAAATCTGCTATTTTCAGAAACTAGTTTTAAAAGTCTGTGTTTTAACTCTATTCTGAGGGGCCTAACTTAAGGGCATAAACATCAGAGTTGGCATCACCCGTCTCTTTGGAGCCACAGGCTCAGAGCCTGGCAGCTCTTCACATGTCTACGGTTGCTGATGGTGTTCTATGTAGTTTCCCTCACTGACGCTTTCAGGGGAGACATTAACAGTTAAGGTCCCATCTGTTCTGTGCAGATATGGCACTCTGCCCTCGTATGTGCACCCTCTTAATGGGCTACCAAGGAAGAGTGCTTGTAAGAGTCCATTAAATGTCCATGGAAGAGAAAGGTTTGACTTCCTTCCCCCATTCAAAATGTCCGTCCCCACTGATGTGCAGCATCCTGGGTCTTTCATCTTCCAGGCCCATAGGTCACTGTGATTTTTTTGGTGCTGGATGGATACAGGTTACAGTTGGGGATTGTCTGTAAAGAAAAATTGTGATACACGGTAGATGAAAAATATTATTTTTTATTTTAGTTGAAACTCCCTCATCGCCCCAGTTCCCATGTGTTGAGATATGAGGGAGAGAGAGAGAACCTTTTTAATGGGTCCTCTCTGGCTCCTGTTGTCTGGCACATGTGCGCACTGTTTCCCCCTCCTCTGTCGTTACTCAGCTGCTTCATAGTTTGCAACCAGCTGGGCCTTTATTCCTGTACCACTCCTGTTGCTGCCACCTGGCAGAGGCACAACAACATCATGAACTGCAGCTACTTCTTTTTAGTCACCTAAAAAGGCTCCTCATCAGCTAGTGGAGTATAGTCCTCAGGTTGTTCTCCTTGTAGCACCCTACAATGTTTTACTTGCTATTCCCCCAACTAATTCACAAAGCTCACAAACAGAAGAGTAGTTTCTTAAAGAGGCAGCATGGTTTCGCAGTCAGGAATCAGGTATCAGGATTTGAACATGCAGGTTTTGCTGGCTGTTCACTTAGCAATTCTGGAAACAGTCTGTGCCACAGTGTTACAAGTTGCACAAAGAAGACACTTTCCTCCCTTTGTAAAATGCTTAGACATTCTTATATGATTTGCTTGATAAAAGTGCCAGTCAGTCAGTAACTTGTCATAGTGACTGGTTGAACCTCTCTAGTCAGGCACCCTCAGGACTGACTGGTGCCGAACCAGAGAATTTGCTGCAGCATGGGAAGGTCAGTATTATAGTTAGTGGGTCTCTTTATTTTTATGTCACTGAAGCAAATAGACAGAATATCCCTTGCAATGCTGTTTGTTAAAGTTTAATTGTACCGATATACCTTTGCCTATGCCTAGACAAAGCTTATTGGCTCTCTTCATAACAAAGTGTTCGTGTAGTTACACAATTTTATTGTACTGGCACAAGAAAAGAAGTAGAAAAAGCATAAAAACATGCTTACGCTTAGCAGAATTACCAGGACTTCCACTGCTTGCCACTTTTTTAGATGGCATTTGCAGGTAACTTAGAACTGAATAACAGCACAGAACCTTGAGAACCAGTACTGGTGGCTGTAAACAAACTTTACAGAGCTGTGGGGAACTTGGCCCCTTATTTTACAGATGCAGTGTCTTGGAACCTGCTCACCCATTTTACGTATTTTGTATAATGATTGGATTAAAATTAGGTTCCCTTAAGCCTGAGAGCTGTTTCTCAATCATTCTTCTGCACAGCTAGAATGCACATAGCAAGCCCAGCAGTTGTCAAATTTAAGGGAATAATTTGGATTAATATGTTTTCCTACCCTGAAATTTCATTGCCTCTGCTTCTAGCCCATCATCTACTGCTCCTTGCTGGCTTGGTCAGTATGAGAGGAAAGTGTGCTGAGATGGTTGTGACTGACACCCCCGCCCTCCCGCCCCCGCCCTGACCTTTCCAGGTGTAATTCTGCTTCCTTCCACTTTGCACCCAGTATTTAGGTCAATTGTTCAGCTAGCAGCAGGTGTCGTGGGAACAGTGAGTAGCACAGCCTACTTTTAAGGAGGAGGAACATGGAGTTCTATTAAAGAACTAAATGTCAAAGCAGGTCATCCAGCTTGGCATGCTGACAGAAGACCTCAGGTTCCAGATTCAAAAATCATATATTTCAGTTAATGCAAAATGCAAGTTTTGAATTAAAGCTGTTGGGACTGGTGATGTCCCAATAAATGTTCCTGTGATGGATGCATGCAAAGTATTTACACAACCAAATCTACATCCCAAGAATGCGTATACACACTGCCAAGGTTAGAAGGCTTTTTCTTACTGTATCTCTTTGCAGCGTTTACATAATTTGGTGTCGTTTTTCCTCTTACATAAGTAATTCAGTATTCTCCTAATCTAATCAACACAAAAATTTATTCCAGCAGTGGAGTGCAACAGGGATGTCAAACTCCTTGGGTAGGGAGGGCCAAATTCCTGTTTTAACTATAGTCTGTGAACTGTAGGTCTGTTATATGTTTTCTTTCAGTGTCCCGAGGAAATCTATTAGTCATTAAGAATGAGTGTGATGGTGGACATTATGGCTATTATTAGAGAACTTTCTTTAATGATAGACCACTTAGGTGTAGTTCAGAAGATGCCAGATGAGGTTTACACAAAAGTCATGGGCAGAATCTGGTCTTTGTAGGGAAACTAAACTTTTACTTATGATCATTATTTATTTGCTCGGGTACCTTGTAGCTGCATTTGGCCTCACTCTGTGGGAAAATTTGCTCTTTTAAGACCACCAGTGTTTCCTCTCTTTCCCCATCCTTCTCTCTCACCGCTTACTTGTCTTTGTGATTCCTCTGTTCTTCATTCTTCATTTCCTTGCAGCAATTCTGAATTCCTCACCCCATGTGGGTTTCTTTACTTACATTCTGTTCTCCATTAGTGATCCCTTATGGGGGACCAGAAGCACCATAGTAATATGGTTAATAAGAGTCTGGGAACAAATTTCAGTGAGAGCTGTCCAATGAATTGTTCTAAAATAGTGAGAGTGTTCTTTAAGAACTATTTTAAAAGTATTTTACAAAGCATTTGTCATATATCTACCAAATATGCCTGTGAACTCTTAATTTGAAAGGAAGTGAGTAGAGCTAATCAACAAATGTATTTTACTTTCCATGAACATTTTATATAGAGCTACATGCACAAATTTTTTCACGAGAAAATGTGTTTAATTAAAAAGTCTTTTTTATTTTAAAAAAAAAGGGTTTTTACAAAAAAAGTACCCAATCTAGCATTGACAGTCATACATCTCTATTGGCTGGGGTGTTGTCTTATTTCAGGATGAATCACCTTACACCATTCAGGGCACAGGAGTATCTTAAAACAAAATTTTGACAATTTTCTTATTTAAGGTGTGACCACAGATATTGAATCTTTCCTTTAGCAGCTTTTCTCTAAGTACTTCACAAATACTCCGCTTCCCAGAAGCCACATGGGGTAGATAAGTTGCACAATACCCATCACACGCATACAGAGACTGAATCAGAGAGAAGGGAAAGTTCAAGATTCCTGGGACTGTGCTTATTCTCATGAGTAAGGTGTCTTTGACAAAACTGGGGATAGAATCCAGGTTTCCTAGTTTTGTTCTTTTGCAATCAGCATGGACTTACAGAATGGGCTGGGAGTCAGAAGACCTGAATTCTATCCCTCACTCAGCCGCCACTCACTGGCTGTGTCTACACTACCACTCTCCTTCAAAGGAAGGATGGCCGCCCACTGAACTGATCTGTAGGAAGAGCTGACCTGTCACCCTTACTGTGAACCCATTGCTTTCCTGCAGTGCTCAGTGGGAGGTTTGGTGGCCTCTGCTTCTTCCAAGCTGCCTTTGTGTGTTTGCGTGAATAAAGAAAAGCACTGTTAATTTGGTACCCCTTTTCATAAACACTGAGGCTTAAATCCTTCCGCGAGCACACAGTCCACACAGCCAGGATATGCACTGCATAGGCAGCACTTCATTAAGCAAATTCCCCCCCACGGCAACTTCAAAGTTTTAAACTTCGAAGTACCAGCTTGCGTCTAGCCGTGGCTTAGTCGCCGGCACCCGCAGGGCAACTTCAAAGTACCGGTGGGTGAGCCGTGGCTAGACTCAAGCCGGTACTTTGAAGTATAAAACTTCGAAGTTTTCACGGGGGGGAGTTTGCTTAATGAAGTGCTGCCTATGCAGTGCAGCACTTCATTAGTAAACTCCCAACACCCTACTTACCATCCTTCCTTTGAAGGAGCGTGGTAGTGTAGACACAGCCCCCTATGTTATTCTGAGAACGCTCCTTTATTTTTCTGTGCCTCTATTTCCTTTCCTGTAAAATAGGTATAATGAGCCTCTCGATCTTTGGTAAAATCCTTGATAAGCATGGATAATTAGTGTTACAGAAGAGGTAAGTATTTATGAAAAGACCACCCTTCTCGCACTGTTAAGTGAGGATATTTTCTTCAGTATGACCTGTAATCATAGAATACTACGACTGGAAGGGACCTCGAAAGGCCATCGAGTCCAGCCTCCTGCCCCAATGGCAGGACCAAGTACTGTCTAAACCATCCCTGACAGACATCTATCTAACCTGTTCTTAAATATCTCCAGCAGTGGAGATTCCACAACGTCCGTTGGCAATTTATTCCACTGTTTGACCACACTGACAGTTAGGAACTATAAAAAGGTCCTATCCAACAACTCTTTCTGACTTATCTTCCTGTTTTCATTCAGATGTGATTCACTGTATGTAGTTGTTAAATGCAACAAAAAATCTCACACAAAAAATGTGCTAGGTGCTTCACAGAGGAAAAAAAAAATCATGATAGCTGCCTTGGCAAGCTTGCAGCTTTAACAGAAAGCATACAGATAAAGGGGCTGGCTGGCATGTGACAGTAGGTGAAGTGAGCACTGAAATTCAGCCCTGATCTTGTTAATTCCACAGTATTTATTTGAATTTTTTGTATGTTTTCCACAGTCTGTTTGAACTCTGGGAGTTACTGAAAAGACTCGGGGCTAGGTTTGTAACGGAGTCAGCTGCACTCCGCAGTACATAAACTTGTCATAACACTGAACAAATTTGATGCTCGCTCTTTGCAAAACCCACAAAGGCTCCATGTACACATGTTGCAGACTACAAAGGGTAGCGGGCTGTTTGCTTTGTACAAGTGAGATGATTTTTTTCAATAAAAGAACATCCTCTTCCGGAGGATGAAGCTGCATTCGGCTCTTTTGGCATGTTCACCAGCTCTGGCAACCGAGCTCCAGCGCAGTGTTCCAAATCTAGCTTCAGGCAGTAGAGACCGAGAACTGCCACCTGATGGATGCCCAATGTCCTGGGTCCTCACCATTGAGGCAGTGCTTTATCTGCACTGAAGGAGGCATTGATGTTCAAGCAAGGGGTGCTAGCGCAGCAGGGCCCGAGCAGCCTGCAAGAAGCAGTACGTCACACCAGGGATATTCCTCTGGCAGCTGTGTGATGGGTGAGTGGAAGCAGAGCACTGAGCGGCTATTTGAATCCCTTACATGCACTAAAGAACTGATGCAGCAACCCCACAGGTGCCTGGGACTATGAACTACCAAACTGAGAGGTCCTGGGGCCCAGCCCCAACAAGGCCTAGTGCAGGTTAAACCCTGCATAAAAGCCAGCATTGCAGTGACCACTGGCTGGCTCTTTTGTTGAGCATCTCAGAAGGGCAGCCCACTGAACTGATCTGTAGGATGAGCTGACCTGTGACCCTTACTGTGAACCCATTGCTTTCCTGCAGTGCTCAGTGGGCGGTTTGGTGGCCTCTGCTTCTTCCAAGCTGCCTTTGTGTGTGTGTGTGAATAAAGAAAAGCACTGTTAATTTGGTACCCCTTTTCATAAACACTGAGGCTTAAATCCTTCCGCGAGCACACAGTCCACATGGCCACGATATGAGTTGGAGATTTACCCTGATGTCATTAGAGTCTGAGCTTGGGAGACTCACTGGGTAGGGTGACCATCTGTCCCGTATTTGGCAGGAGAGTCCTGTATTTAGGGAGCCAAAAAGGTGTCCCTACATATTTTTTAAATGGGACTAATTGTCCCATATTTGGCTCTCCCTGGCTGACCTTTCCCTGTGCTGGCCAGCCGCCGCCCTTTTTAAAATTTAGTTCCTCACCTGCTGCACCACTGGGATGCCACTGTCAGCCCCAGCCTTGCTCCGGGGTGTAGCTGGGCTGGGGACAGAACTAGGGGGTGGAAGAATGGGAGCTGGAGCAAGGGAGCTGTGGCCTTTGCAGTGCAGGGCTGAGGCCATCACCAGAGCCTCCTCCACCCCCGAGTCCCTGCCACGGGGCTGGGGTGGAGCCAGAGTATTACTGAGGCCAGAGCCCTGCTCAGCAGTGGAGGGGGCACAGCCCCCCCCCCGAGCCCCACCACATCATGGAGCCACAGCTGGAGCCCTGTATGGTGTGGGGATGAGGTCCCCGCCAGGGACCTCCCATGGGGCCATCGCCCCCCTTCCCCCAGAGTCCCGCCACAGGACTAGGGTGCAGCTGGGGCTGGAGCCCTACTGGGGCAGCCCCTGCTACAGACCTGGAGCCAGAGCCCCGAGTGGTGCGAGGGTGGAGCCATCCCCACTCACCCCTCGCTGTGTCACAGGGTCAGGGCTGGAGTCCCCCCAGATGTTCCGCAGGGTTGGAGCCCCCCTGCCCTGGAGCCGTGTGCAGTGTGGGGGTAGGGCCAGAGCCCCTCTGGAGTCTGCAGCACTGAGCCCTGAAGAACCTGCTACAGGCTTGTTTGTCTCCCCGGCCCCAGTGGGCTGGGGGTGGGTATGTGGGGTCTGGCTGGGAGTGAGGGTGCAGGAATGGTTTGGGTGGGAGGTAAAGTGCAGCAGTGGGTGGGGGTGGGTTCAGGAGTGGGCTGGAGGTGAGAGATCTGGTTGGGAAGAAGGGTGCAGCCATTGCCTGATGTAGGGTGACTGTCTGTCCCATTTTAGTCAGGACACCCCCCACCCTGCCCACAGAATGTCCTGCATTTAGCCAAGGGGGGATATGGTCACCCTATTACGGGGCTGCTTGCTCTCCAGTACAGAGATGGATGGAGAGGTGCAGATAGTGGCAGATTTAGAATCATAGAATCATAGGGTTGGAAGGGACCTCAGGAGGTCAAGTCCAGCCCCCCTGCTTCAAGCAGGATCAGCCCCCACTAAATCATCCCAGCCATGACCTTGTCAAGCCAATACTTAAAAACCTCTAGGGATGGCGATTCCACCACCTCTCTTGGCAACGCATTGCAGTGATTCACCACCCTCCTGGTGAAGTTGTTTTTTTCCTATTATCCAACCTATGCCTCTCCTCCTGTAACTTCAGACCATTGCTCTTTGTTCTGCCATCTGTCACCTCTGAGAACAGTTTCTCTCCATCCTCTTTAGAGTTCCACTTCAGGAAGTTGAGGCTGCTTTTAAATCACCCCTCAGTCTTCTCTTCTGCAAACTAAATAAGACCAAATCCCTCAGCCTCTCCTCATAGGTCATGTACTCCAGCCTCTTAATCATATTCGTTGCCCTCCGCTGAACCTGCTCCAGGACATCCACATCCTTTCTATACTGGGGGGGGGCCCAAAAATGGATGCAGTGTTCCCTCCACTCTACAGGTTGATCCCAAGACTCCTTTGAGATCAACAGAAGGATTCTAATTCTTATCGCTGGGAATTGGATCAGCGCCTTGCATACTTCTAACCTCTTTGAGGTATTCCACTGTACAGGGGCTCATTGTGCACACTCTACATAAGCTCTCCACATCTTGCCCTCATGCTTTTTGCAGTAAGATCACACCAGATCCACTGCAAGAGGAGTCCCTGTGCTTTGAAAGAAGTGGCGCAGCATTTGCTGCCTACAGTCCAACCTGGCTATGAGCTGAAGACCTGTGAGAAATGAAACAAAACTGCTGACCAGGACTTGACTTCAGGAAGAGTTGAGGGAGCTCAGTGCCTTCAAAATTCCCAAGACGGCCAGGGACACAAACCCATGCTTGACATAACCCTGAAGCGTGGACTCCCAGAAGGTAGGAATAGTGTAGTGGTGGATCACACGAACTGCTTGATTATGGACACTCCCTCTGAAGCTTTGGTACTAGCCAGAGACAGGATGGCTGGATTAGCTGGGCCAATGGTCTGACCCAGTGTGGTTCCTGTGTTTAAAAATGAATGAAAAATAAGTTTGGGCAATTATTTTAAATTCCCCCACACCTATTTCTTTTATACCATTTTATAATTCCGACAGCCAAGCAGATTTGCTCTCATTATTAAAAAAAAAACAAACACATATATATATTGGAGACTTTACTACCATATTTTGGTGTATTTTGTGGTTGTTTTATTCATGTAAGAAAAAATGGCAAAACATTTTACTCTCTTTTTTCTGTCATGTGTTGCCTCTGCAGAGTGGGGAACAGCATCACTACCAAGCACTGCTGGGGATAATGAAAAGCAGTTTCTCTTTTTAAAAAAAAAAAAAAAAAAAAGGCAAGTGGAACATAGAAGACCTTACTGCCAAGTGCCTTGATTAGTGTTATTAACATATATCCCTCAGCCAACTTAGTCTGACCTTTCAAGTTAATACTTTAGTTCTTCAAAAAAAAAAAAAATGGATGGTGTCTAGTATCCTTATTCCAATTCTGGACCTGAATACCCGTAGCTTCTAATGGCTTCAGTGCCATAGAATCAAACACGGGTTCAACCACGTGTTAGTGAGTGAACAGAAGCCAATGGGAGTCTGGGCCATTCAGTTCTTCCCTGAATCAGGCCCAATACTTTCATATTCTGCATGCTATTTGCTGTTGAGTCTAAGGGTTTAGTGGCGGTGAGATTCTTTACTTTGCCACTCTTAGAAAGTATGGCATAGAGGGTGATCTCTTCCATCTCCAGGCCATAGATATGCTATAAATTCACTGTGGCAGTCTGCCAGCGCATCTCTCTCTCTTTCTCCAGGGGCCCATTAAATACATGCATCCCCACTTAAGCCATCCAGTTACACGATACAACCATGTCCCCCCCGGGATCAGAGTTATCATCATCAGATTTGTTTCAGTGAAGAAGGTTTTGCTTGACACCTAATCAACTGATATTCACTCTGTGCCGCCAGGACTCTGAGCTGTCGTCTCATAATTGTGTGATTTTTTACAATAGCAGTGCCAGTTCTGTTGAGGAGACTGTGGTTTGGTTAAGGCTTTAGGCTAAACTAAGCCAGATGTGATTCCTTCATTTAAGTCTTTACTTCTTCACCACTTGGTCCACATGCAGCATTCCTCACATTTCTGAAGCACTTTATTTTTCTGAGCATGTCGCCTTCTGAAGGGAATCCTGATGGTTATTAATAATCACCTCTGGGCATTTTAACAGAAATTAACTAAAGATGTGATTTACAATAAATAGACAACATGCCTGATTAATCCCGACAGCAGAAACAGAGCCTAGAGACCTCCAGCAGCCCAAATCCAGAAAGCACACATGAATAATATAGGGATACTATGGAGAATGATGAACTTCTTGAACCTAGTTTTGAAGCATAGGGCTGATGAGCATGGCGTGGGGATAGAAAATTGCACAAGTATGGAGGCAGGCTCTGGGCGTCAGGATTTTTTTATTCTGCAACAGAATCATGAAGCCTTTGGTCAACTCACTCACCCTCTATGTCCCTTATTTTTTCAGCTGCGAAGTAGGCTTACTTTTCCTTTCAAAAGGGTGAGACGATTCAATTTTGGGAAGTACTTTTTGGTTCAGGGATGAAACACAAAGCTCTCTGCAATGTAGTGCAATAATAACAACATAGTAGGTATAAAGGTGTTGTTCATTCTAGGGTTTCCAACTTTGTTGGGTCACTTTTACCAATCGAGATCAAGTATTTATCAACTGGTTGAATCAGACAAGCACAAATTACATATACTTCTCATTGTTATCATGGCTTGGGGGAGGGGGAGTTATTTGTGTTTTGTTTCAGGTTTTTTTTTTAACCTCTTACAATGAATGTAAGAGGGTCATGAACATTTTGGACTTTGAGAAAGGGAACACCAAACTGAAATGGCTGAGAAACACTGCTTCTGACTACTAACCATTTGAGAATCCCTGAAGCCATATTTGCCTGCTGAAACACATTAAGCTTCTGAATTTTCAAGCATTGGATTTTCAGTATATTCAACCAGTCTTTCTTCTCTGTCATCTTTTCCTTCATCAGTATGTAATTATGGGGCATTTCAGCACTTTCCCTACAACCAAGGTAATTTTCAGAGGTGTCAAGATCTTGGCCTTTGGAATTTTACCATTGAATTGAATTGCTGTTTCACAAGTGCCTTCAGGTCTTCCCCCAGTTAGCTGACTGTACAAGTCACAAGATTCCTTTTGCTAGTTAATATTCTTTTTGATTTCACTGACTAGCCACTGATTGTAGAGTAACATCAGGGATAAATCTGGTTCCAGGAGTTATCAGTGTTTCCTCAGATTAGAGTTTGTAAAATTTAACATGCAGTGGTCTTTTTAGTCAGGGTAAGCCAAGACCAGAGCATCAGGACAACCAATCACAAAAGTAACAACAGAAAACAGCTGCCAGAGCTAGCGAGATATGACAACTAATGCAGGGCAATCATTCAACTACGGTAATAAACTGGAATATAAAGTCTCAAATTCAGGATTAGCATACTGGGTAACCTCAAACTATACATAAAGGATTAACACCATCATTGGGTGTATGACACACGTGTATATTATGTATATTGTTAGGTAGAGTGACTACCCTTTTTCCTTCAGTTAATAGCCAATGTGTATTTTCAGTCTCTTTTCAGATACTTTTTAAGGAAAAAGTTGCATTGCAGAGAGATGTTACAACCAGGTTTGTTACACAGAGAATGGGAGGCATGCTAAGTGTTCTCTTTAACTGTTATTAAAAAGCACTCAATCAGATGCAGTACCTTGAAAGGGGAGGGAGTTCCGGCTTTGTTCTAGACATCCCCCATAACCATGCAGCTTTTGGAGAAAGTGTGTGTTCAGAATGGGTTGAAGTCCTAGAGAGGAGGCATGAGGCCATACTTTGTTGGTAGGTTTGCTCTGTAACCCGATTAATCTGAACAGGTAAAAAGTAACGTAATCTCCTGGCAGTATTACTGGCATTGCAGCCTGCGGAGTGGTGAATTTTTCATCGGGGGCCATTAGAGAGGAGGTGTGTGTTACTGAAGATGGTAAAAAGAAGAGAAATTTAGCCAGGCTTTCATCGGGAGGGATATTACCTAACCAGTGAGAAATCCCTTTCATCAATAAATTATGAGGGGAATGGGAGAGTTTGAAAAGATCAGCCCCTTAACACATTCTCATCTGGTGAATTTAAGAGCCATTATATTTTGGAATAGGATGTTCTCATAAGGAATTCAGTACCAGATGGAGGCAGTGATGGTGCATTACATTAACAACGGAGGAAATCCCAAACTCTTGCTGTGCGTATGGTGAAGCACAGTGTGTGCCCCTATTAAGGGAGACAGGAGGGACACTAGGTAGTGATCAGTGAGGAGAAAAGGTACTAATATAGGGTAACTGCTAAGCGCACGTATTAAATAACAGAAAAACAAGCAATCATCCTTTGTTTCTTCACCTGGCTGCCTTCCACACCACTCATCAGAGCCTCTCTTGGATGGTGACAGTGTCAGAGCAAACATCTGGTCTGCTTTCTCACAGCTTCTGCTTGGCGCCATTCTGGAGTCATGTGCTGTGGCTGTCCAGTTCCAGTCTTTAGGTGCCAAGGAGCAGACAGTTTTTATCCATCACAGTGACCAAAGCAAACTTCAGGAGTCAAAAGTTTTAAATGCTCCTTTTCAGCAATGTCTCTCTCTTGTTTGTGCCCTCCATGTTACTTGTGCCCGTCCACTAACGAAAACTACTTCCCACCTTTATCAGAAGATGTTAAAGCATTTTAATTAGTTAAGTCTTGCCGCGCCCTCTATCGATTTGAGAGAGGTACTGTATCACCAGCTGTGTGGTATGGAAGGTAAACTGAGGCACAGAAAGGTTGTGATTTTTCTCACGTAGCCAAGCCAGTGATTCATCGAACAACAAAACCCAGGCATCCTGAGTCCTCTGTTCCCTGCTTGGACTATATAACCAGTCTTCCTTGGTTATGTAAGTTGTCAAGCAAGTAAATGAGTTATGACAGCAAGCAGAGGAGTTCTTGCTCTTGATGGAGGTCTGTGTTTCCAGGATGGAATCTTTCCCAAGTTCCTGTTAAACCAGCAGAATTACTGAGTAAGTCACAGTAAGAAGTTCTGCAGCAGCTGTCTAGAGCGAGACAGTGAAATGTGCCCTTTTGGATATCTAATGCACCAGTTACAGTAACTAAGTTTTAGCTGCATTCCTTCTGCATGCCATCAACAAACTTTGTATTCTATTGATTATCTGTAGGGCAGGTAGCAACAGAAGGAAGAAAATTCCCCAGTCAGTATGTCATGGTAATTCCCTGCTGGGCTGCTAATTCTTGGTTATTCTTTTTCAGTCCCAGTTTCCTGATATTAAACTCTTGCTACTCCTGACAAGCAGATAAATTATCTTAATCTTCCTTCCCCACAGTCAAAGGAATATTCATCCTGGCCACAATGTAGCTGAAAGATCTGTAAGTATCTTTCTGTAAGACAGGATGACAGCCATCTTCACCTGACGACCAAACATTTCAGATAGTTGAACCTTTGGCTCCCTTTCAATGGACTGGTTGTCTGCTGCATGAATTCCCTAGAATAAAGCAGTTTCGACTTGATTATACACTTTCCAAAATGATCATCCATTTGAACACAGAGACATCACACCATCTAACATCCAGGAACGTGAGTCATTCTGTGGAACAACAAAAATCACTTTCTGTTCCGCAGCTAAGCAAGGAAAGCTCAGTGATCTTAATATTTTACAGTCCCAGAAAGGTGGCCATGGTAGTCTCTAGCTTCACAAACAAAAAAATCAGTCCTGTAGGACCTTATTTATTACACTAATGACACTATTATTTATTAGGTGATGTGCTTTTGGGGGACAGACCCACTTCTTCAGACCTGGAGAAGAGGGTCTGTCCCATGAAAGCACATCACCTAATAAATAATAATATTAGTCTTTAAGGTGTTACAGGACTGCTTTTTCATTTTGTTAATATTTTATGGATACTGTTCTGGAAGGCCTCTCATTTGAGGAATTCAAACAGCTTTTAAATCAAGTTTTGGTTGATATATATGAATGCAATATAAATACAGTATAAATTAATTCCTTCTCTGAATCTCTGTATCCCAAGGTTGTGATAGGAGCAAACTGGGAAGGGTTCTTGGGGTGGAGAGACTGTGCCAACACTTCATTGGCAATCATGTTGTGTGTAGTAGTAACAGAGAGGGAGCCATGCTAGTCTATATACTATCAAAACAAAAAAGCAGTCAAGTAGTACTTTAAAGACTAACAAAATAATTTATTAGGTGAGCTTTTCTGGGACAGACCCACTTCAAAACAAAATTATTTTGTTAGTCTTTAAAGTGCTACTTGACTGCTTTTTTGTTTTGATGTTGTGTGCAGTAATTGTACTATAATATAAAGCACATCTGAGGTTTCAAAGTTTTTCAAATAAGAATATCAAGTCCCCACTTCACATAGCCTGTTTGGACTTGACCAATGAGTGGCTGTGTTACTTTGGGAATGTCATTTAACCTTCTCTGTCTGTTTAGCCATCTTGCAAAGTGGTCATGGGCCTTATTTAAGCCGGCATTGCAAAACCATACTAAACGTTTAGCACAGCATACACTAACTGCTTTCCTACATTGATGCAATAATTAATATTGCTTTCCCCTCCTGATAAAAGGAATTATATATTCCAATCGTCCAAATTGACTATTGTAGATGTGTTATAGGCTCTTTGAGATCCTTTCCTGGCCTGTGCAGTATTGAAGGTAAAGCATTATATCATTGTTCAAAATCATTGGTTGCTAGAGATGTATACTGAAAAGCATGTTTTTCATGTGATTTTTTGACCAAGACTAATGCAATCAGAAAACCATGACCCAGCAAACTGATATGCTCAGGTGAAGGAAAGAAGAAAGCCAAAAATTCCTTTTCCAGAACAAGAAATTCTGCTCGAGGGCATCCCCCACTGTCAGGATTGGTGCCAAACTGCAGTCTTCATAGCTCTCGATGCCAAAACTCTGAAAGCACTCATTCGGTTACTTCTCTGATGTGAATGGAAACCAAATATTCCACAGGTTGGCCCCAGGGCTAATCTATTAGAAAGTCTTCAAGGGAGGTTGAGGCGCGCACCTGTCTGGGAAGGTGGTAGAAATTCTGGCCTTTCCAAGGCTTTTTAAACAGGCACTGAAAAAATCAAAATAGATAGTTGGATAAAAATTGTCAAGCACCCTTCACCTTCACAGTGGAGTTACTCAGTTTTATCAGCATTGTCATATGTAATTCAGTGGGCGTGGTGCAACTTGTGCGTAACAGCTGCAGGTTAGAGTATGAACACACATGCAGAGGAACATCTGCTAAATACTGCCTGTGGACAGTTGTTATTGCCAGATATACACAGGGTTGGGTTTTAGTTGCATATTCCTACCCAACAAGCAGTTTGCTAGAGATCCTTAGAGTTATAGACAACATTAAACTGAAAGGTGTGTTTATCCCTCTTCGGTTTTCATGTAGCACCTGTTGCCATTGTGTCTAAGTCACGGTTGTCACTGTCTGGTATTATTTTTATTTGTTTTCAGCTTTCAGTAGTAAAATCTCCATCATGGTTCTTCCCACTATTCAGTGATAAAAGGAGATATCCAGAATTGTGCATCATGATCTAGTGCTCTGAGCATATCATGGAGTGACCGATCCTACTGGCCTCCATTCCAGGGCATTCCACTGACGGTCTCTGTGGCTTGGGGCAAATCAGGTAGCCATATTTGTGCCTCAGTTTGCATATCTGTAAAATGTTGAGGAGGTAACAGTAGTCATGACAGCTCAGGGAAAAGAGCTGCACACCATTTTTGAAAGTACAAAAAAAAGTCGTCTGGTCATTGTGCAGCTGTGCTCGGACAGAAAGGAAGTTAGCATGTGGGATGTATGGGTTAGAAAATGTTTGCTAACAAGCTTTAATACCTCTGCCTAGTGGTCAGGTAAGTATAAAGGTGGAGCAGGAGATGGGGCTGGATGATGGGCTGGTGAGCCGGGGGTTGGGTGTCCCTTGTTCCCCTTCAGTGAAAAGCAGCCCAAGCAGAGCTGCCCTTGCTTTAGGAGTCAGAGCAGCTATAGCAGCTGTTCTTTGCTAGCAGGCTGCGGGAGGACTGAGCGGTGACAACAGTTGCTGGCGGTGAATGGTTTGGAGAAACAGGGAGAAGTCAAAATTAGAAAATGAGAACTAAAGGGTCGAGGCAAATTTGGGAGACAGAATGAAAGAGTGACGTGAAATGGAGGGGAAGAGAGAGCAAACACAATGTAGGAGAAGACTGAAAAAGGCACAGATGATAACATTGATGTACGGGATAATAGAAATGGGAGAGAGAACAGAGGAAGCCATGAAGGAGAGAACAAAAGTGTGGAAGGAATAGTATGTGATGTTTCTAAAATATATTAATTAGAAAGTCTTTTGCTATTGTCATCATTAATACTGTAAATTTGCAATCAGCAGCATTGAGCTGTTTGCAAATGTAAATTGTCTGGTATCACTTTGGCGTGGTTACCCAGTGTTTTTCACTCTGACTAGGAAGGCTTGGTTCTGGTACGTTTCTAGTGCCCCACTGAATAAACTATATTTTTGAATACAACTGCCGCATCACAAACACGACACTACATGCTTTTTCTTAGCTGGTGTATTGCACAGCTACAGCCATTAGTCAGCAGATTTCACAAAGTCTTTCTACAATATGACCACACATCATGGGTCCCAGGCATTATCGTTAGATCGTTGAATAGCTTTGCAGTGAAAAGTTTTGATAATTGCCACTCTTTTAATTTAAGATGTCAACTGGACCTAGCATATAAGAAAATAGCTGTGTTATGTGTTTATAGGAGTGATTATGTAAACAATAGTATGTCAGTGAGAGATGATGAAAGATGGAGATGGAAAAAGAACTAGTAAAAGAAGCATGATGTAGGGTATTTCTACACCTGACGGTCTGAGAATATGATTAGCATTGTAGCTTATGAGTGTTTAAAATCTAATCATGTCACATCATCTGTTTGTTACCAATTCAAGGTAATGCAGAGGGATAGAAATTATTTTTAAATAACTTCATATTCTCATTTTCAAATTTAATTCAGGGACGAGCAACCCACTTGTGTTAACACCAGCGGCCAGTATGCACAAAAATTTCTGCAGTTTTTAGCAAGAGTGATAGACAAGATCTTTGTCTGTTTGTCCAGCTATAAAATGAATAAAATACTTAGCTATAACATCAGAATGGCCGTACTGGGTCAGACCAATGGTCTAGCTAGCCCAGTATCCTTTCTTCCAATACAGGTTGAAGCTCTATAGTTTGGAACCCTTGGGACCTGACCAGTGCCAAATGAGAGCATTTGTTGGACTATGAAAGGTCAATATTGTCTACCAGCATTACCAACTCCTCCACGACTTGCTAGGCTCTTAGAAGACTTTAAGGGGTAAATTACAGCTAAATAACATCACAGAACGCTGAGAGCCAGGACTGGTGGCTGTAAACAAACTTTATGAGATCGTGGAAAACTTGGTCACACCCAAGATACATGGTCATCCATGTAACTAAAATCATGCTAGATTAAGGATGTTGCTGGATGAGAGAGTGCTGGACACCAGAAGTGGCAAATACCAAGTTCTTCAGAGCGAATGAACTGAACAGGCAATTATCAAGTGATCCATCCTGTCGATGACAAAGATTTTAAGACTTAGATGCAGATTGCAAATGTTATGCAGGTATTGATACGCTCAGAGTTGCAATGCAGAACTCATTTAGGAGGCTATGGCTCATTTTCAAAGGTGTTTAGGAGCCAAAATCAGATTGATGACCAACAAGTTCTATAAAGTAGTGTTACAGTAGAGGCTGTGACCATGATCCTGCATTCAGAGCTGCATGGACAGCCAGGTCTTGCACCTGCAAGGACTCCCACTGACTTATCAGGAAGACTTGGAGCCTTAGTTACCAGAACTCTGTTTCTTGAAGGTGTATTTGTTGTTCCTCGGGATGTTCTCCAAACTGAGAAAGTGTTGTGTTAAAAATAAATCTTTGTATATGTGAATAAACATATATATGCATCTACATTGTAGTATTTGAAGATAATATGTAATGTTTTTTTAGATTTATGCATGAAAAACACTTCTATAATGGTGGCTGGTAGATTATCCAGTTCTTGAAGTCTTCATGTCCAAACTGGACATGTTTCTGGAAGATATGCTTAAGTCAAACATGGGTTAGCGGGCTACGAACAGGACTAAGCTGGAGGGAATGTTATGGCCTGTATTATACAGGAAGTCAGGTTACATGACTCAATACGTCCGTTAACACCTATGAATGTCAAATATGTACTGAACTGAATAACTTTCCATTTAACTTTTCCACAATGCCATACATTCTGTTTTCTGAATACTTATGTTTGCTGTCTTCTCTTGGCCTTTCCAGGGTGTCTTCACTTTCTGTGGTTCCATTCTAGACTGTAAATTCACTGGGGCAGAGACAGTATTTTTATCTCATAAGATATTGTTTTACTGGTGTTTAATATTTATAAAACATACGTAATTATTGGTGGTCTCACAAGATGCCTCTCAAAAACTAGTATCGATTTTAAATTGAGGCATTGTAGAGATTTCAGGTAGAAACAGGCTCCAGGCCTTAGAAATCCTTTTTTCTGCTTCACTCTGTATCTAATTGCATTTGCAAATAAAGAAGTGGAATATGTGTTTCTGAGGCAGAGGGAGGGATATTGTAAAATAGTATCTGAATCAGATGGGATTTTTTTTTGCCTGCATCATTTTTTGAAAAAAGTAAATCTCAGTATTGTAAATTTTTTAAAAGATCACAACCATTAAAAATAAAACAAATCATATGCAGGAGCAGCATTTTTTCCTTGCATAGGAATGGTTCAGTAACAACGTATGGGCAAGACAAAGTGAGTGAATTAATACCGTTTATTGCACCAACTTCTGGTGGTTAAAGGAATAAGCTTGCAAGCTTCACAGAGGTATTCTTCAGGTCTGGAAGAGATAATCAGGGTGTCACAACTACTAGGAGTTAAGCTTAAGGTGCTGATGGATTCCAGGAGACCATTAAAGATGACTGCGCTTGATACCTCTGCAGTCATAAAACAAAGGATGGATAGGTTACAAATTGTTACCGTGAGCCAGAAAAGCAGTGTTTTAAGTCCATGATTGTAATGTCTTTGCACAGTTATGAATTTAAGTTCTCGGGCTTGTCTTTTGAAGGTGGTGTGCACTTTTTCTTCTGAGGGGTCATTTATGGAGTGATCACTTTGTGAAGAGTGTTTGCCCATGGGTAATAGGATTGTTGGCTTTTCTCCTTTTCCAGGGTGCGTTCATTTGAGAGCCTAGTGATGGTTTGGTTTCACCCTTGTAGGTTGTGTTTGGGCATTTGCTACACCACATGTGACAAGTCTGAGGAGTAGCCCTGTATGTCTGTAATTTCAAAAACAAGAAGAAATCCTGTGGCACCTTAGAGATTAACAAATGTGTCATTAAGCCATAAACTTTTGTGGGTAAAACCCACTTCATCAGATGAGTTGGAGTGGACATTACAGAATGCAGGGTATATATAGGAGGAAAAAACATAGGACCAGTTAATTGAAGCACATTAAGCTGGATGTGTCTCATTCATAGCATGTGGTGTAGAAGGGCAAATATCAAAATCAGGAAACTTACCCTTCTAATGTGTTAATGTAGGGAATTATGGAAGGGTTGCCTGACTTGAAATTCATCATTAGGGCTCTTCTGGTGCTCTCCCGTTTTGAGATGACAATGGGAATTCCTTGATGGAGTTGATTGTGTCATTTAGTAGAGGTGATTTACTTTTTGACTTATAGAGCTATGTTTTGAGTATTTTGCAGTAATTTTGGAGGATCTGTCAGTTCATGGTATAACGGCTACTCTAGCCTTTTTGTTAAATCATTACCACCATAGATCACAATAGTAATAATCCTTGGTACTTGCTGTAATGCTGTACAAATGTTAAGCCTTACCAAACATTTTTCAGATAAGTACTATATTATCATTCCAGTTTTGCAGATGTGCAAATGGATGCACAGAAGGTCTGAGTGATGTTCTCCTGATCACGTAATGAATCAGTGGTAGAGCCAAGAATGAAATTCAATCTCCCTATTCTAATCGTGGGATCAAACTCCTTTATACAAGACAGTACATTCATTTTCATGCCTGTAAACTCTCCCCTTTAGAATTATACTGCAAGAATCACCTCATAGTATTACATAACCCAGAAACATTATGTGACTTGGCATTGTACTAACAAGCCACAGACATGATCTTACAGTTTCTGTTTGAAAGTGAAAAGGTCATCACGCCATCCTGTCTCTCAATTCAGAATAATTCTCTAAAGACGAAGAAAATAAATAGTGTGGAATCTGTAATTTCAAATTGTCAAAGGGGATTGGCCAGAAATGGAAAAAAGTTGGCACTATGTGGGTATGAAAAAGTAGGAATATGTCCCATGGCCATTCCAGTGGTTTGTGAGAGGAGATTTGAGCTAACATTTTTAATAAGAGTCTTTGTGAAACTACTGATTAATAATTACTTATATAAATAAGTCTTAGTGACTTTAATTTAAAAGTAGCAAGGTCATAACTGCAGAGAATAATCTTTTGGCTTGAATTGTGTTAAGTCAATCTCACGCCATTATTGACAGTCCTAGAGACAAAAATTCTCTGTCTAGAATGGGCAGTGACAATGCAAGTTTTAACGCTACACAGTGAACCACCTTGGTCTGAAAGGAACACTTCAAAAAAAGGGCTGATCCAGGCCTCATTGCAGTCCAGGAGAGCTCATCCATAACCATTCATAGATTTGGATCAGGTCCAGAGTGACAGGGTGGTTCAGTTTCCATGGTCCCCATCAATGTTCCCCATAAGTTGAGCATCCAGGAGAGATTCAGGTGCTGCCCAGCTGATTGGCAGAGCACCCACAGCTGCTCACAGCCAGCAACCTGCGTTTCTCTGGTGTTGAACATCTTCATATGCCTTGGTGCACATGACGACATTTATTTCACACATGAATGGAAAAAATTTAGAGGGAAAATTGGTCTCTATGATCTAAAACACTCAGTATGATGGAAATTATGCAGGAGGTTTTTATGATCTGCATTCCTGTCCACAAAGAACTGGCTGGAGACCCCTGGTCATTTTATATACAACATAAATGTTAAACTACTTTCCCCCAGTACCACACCAAGTGGTATTTGAAATCTCATTTCTGTTTTCCTTCTTTGGAAACCTTTATAGACAGCACCTTGTACGTTGAATGCAGACACACTAATCTGATAAAAGAGGGATGGGACATCTTGTAGAATATTGGCAGAATTCTGTACCAGAACAGAAGTAAATCCCTATGAAAGTAGAATGCCAGAATGAAATATCAGATTCACACATTGCTTTGCCCAGTAAAAAGTACAGATGGAATTTATGATGCCCAGAGCCACCATTGTGATGATTCCAAACAGCAGTGTACATAAGGTGTAGAAAGTTTTTGTTCCTGTGGTTGTGCACGACATAAATATCCAACAGATGAGGTGAGATGAGCTCACCAACTTACAACTGTAGCCCATAGAACTTCTGCAGTCATACAGATGCACTGTTATTTTCAAGAGCAGGGGAAGGTGTTGTGGTTTTATATTTTTCCTCTTAAAGCTACTGTATATTCTAAAAAACGTGGGGTGTTTAAGGTTAGGATTTACTTCAGGGAAAGCTGTTTAAAAATGTGAATTGTTACCATGAACTCTACTTGGCCTGTCAGCTTTGTTGACAGAAATTTACTCCACATAGACACAAAAAAAATTAGTCAGGTGAGGTCATTTAGAGTTGAAACAAGCATGGAGTCTGTGTATGTGTTTGAAAATGAAATTATAATTAAACTGCTGATGGTGGAGGTGTTAGACTGAACTCTGCATGGTCCCTTGGTATGCTGCATGAACTTGTCATTATTGAACACTGCAAGACCTCAAACAGGTGAAAATCATGGTCAAATCCAGGGCCAATGTTACTTCTAGGAAAAAAAAGATTGCAGCTCTTTAAGAGCAGATAAATTTCTGGTGCTGGGGAATGGAATTAATTTTGCAGTATTAGTCAGAAAATACAAGTGAGTTTCTGCTCTCTGCAACATCATGAGACGTAACACTTTGCTAAAAAGCTTCAAAGAAAATTATTCCACATCCACTTAAAGTGAATTGACTCCTCAAGTAGAAGTGGGAGGAGGTGAGATATGTTGTTATGGCTTAGTAAGGTTGCTGAGAGCTGAAAATGGCATTTAATCAGTGTGTTTTGGAAGAAATTGTAATTACTAGCTAAAGGCAGCAAGGTGTTGCCTGAACTCCACACAGCCTGCTGACACACTGGTTGAACTTGCTTTATTGAATGGTAGGAAACCAGGCAGGTGAAATCCCAGCAGGAGAAGCTTGATTTTGTATTGGCAAAAAGTTGAATGCGCAGGGTCATCAGAGTAGTGGAGCAGCTGGGTTTGGCCATGGAACTTCTGACTGGTTGATGTAGGTGAAATGTTTTTTTAAGCTTGTCATTAGCCTTCAGATTGGACAAAACTAAATTATGGCCAGCCTTTGGGGTAGGCCGTGTGCCATGCTCCCATGCGTATCACAGCTTGCGACTTGTATTTGGCATGACCCATTTATAAGTACCCTTTCTGACCCCACTGAGTAACTAAGATCCCGCCCCCCCCGGCCCAAAAATGGATTATTTTGTGGTGGTTTTGAAAGCAGGACAAAGATCTGTTTTGTTTCTCTTCCGTTTCAGCTTGGCCCGCTCATAATTAGACTAAACAAACTGACTTTTCACTGGGGTCTTCGGAAAGGCAGGCTCTTCTGCATTGGTGGGATTAATAAATAAAGTGGCTGCCTGTCACAGGTTTAACTGGCTGGAATTATCCATTTAGCAGGATCAGTGTGATCTCATTAATAAGTATACTTTTAAGTCTGGAGGCTTAAGATACATTTCATGGCCAACTGCTTTGTGAAATAGACTTTTACTTTTTGGGATGAGGGAAGTTTCCTCCTCCTTTCTCTTGTCTCACCCGTAGAAAATTCTATTGCCTGCCCAAGATCTGTCTATGAATCTTCCTCTCCTGTTGGCAACAAGTGTCATGTGACCATTACCTCAAGAAGTCGAGAGAACAGTTCTTTGCAGAAATAGCATGAGATGTGTCATAGGTGCCACACGTCAAGTGTTTTGTACCTACTTTATTGCATCCTCGCATTTGGTCAGACAGCGTTTGATTAAGGGCTGACACACAGCACTTCAGATAAAGCTGATGCATGTGCTATGACCGCTAAACATCCATGATATCAATATATAGAAACATGCTGTGGCTATTGGAAAGAGATCATTTCAGTGCAACTTCTGTTTGTCATTAATGCATGTGGTCAGATCAACTATTCTTAGCTGACCATAGGGTGATGTGTTTCGTGAGCAGTTTTGCTATTTCTCATTCCAAAGCATGTTCAGTACTTTATCTAGCTTAAGCAGGGCTGATTGTGAACAGCAACAGACTCTTAGTCTTCAGCAGAGAGACAGGCTGGACTCTTATTCCTACTAACATTGTTCTTTGTGAGGCTTGTCACCGATGACCAAAATGAGTTAGATGTACAAAAGACAGGCACTAAGTAGATTAACCTTTAGCATTTAAGACCTGGTTCTGCTCCCTGACTAGTAGACCCTGGTGTGACACTCCTATGTGAACAAGTGTTTTGCTGCTATGATGATAATACAGTTAAATGGCTTCTTAATAGAGATTGGTTTGACCTATCCAAAGTTTGTTTTTTGAATAATAGTAATGCCTTTCAAGGCATACCTCTCACAGTACAGATTATTTTCAAGAGATTGGCTGGACTAATTGAAGCTTGTCTAAATGGCCCTCTGTTACAAGTACTATTTTAAGACAGAAGGGGGAGTGACTATTGTAATGTGGTAAATAAAACTAAAAGCTGGAACTGGAGCTGAACTCTAGGCTTGTCTATTTAGATTACAGGGAGGGAGAACCAGAGCAGGAAATTGGTCTTTGCAAGTTGGAAACGTTGATGAACTAAATCCTGTAGATAACTGGGGCCTAGATAAAAGTGAACTCTGCATGACCCTCTCACATACTGGCTGACCTTGCTGCACTTAACAGCCCGAAACAAGCCAGGTGGATTCACTTTCTTCAGCTGCTGATAACACAAGTGGTGCTATACCACACCCTGACCTGCACCTGACCTCTTTTCCTGCTTTCCCTGAACCCGGGTGCTGATAAAACCCCATGTGATAAGCTATTGAGGTTTGGTTGCAAACCATATCAGTGTGTACATAAGGGAGGGAGAAAAGAAAACACAAAAGGCCAAACCAAGAACTCTGCCTGACCCTTAAATGACCTTGGCAGTAAACCAAGTCGGCAGGGAAACCTGCCAGTAACTTTCAGCTTCCTCCCCCACCCTTCGCCGCCTTCTGAGTAAATTTGGCTGTTGAAACCAAATGTTGGTGAATGTGTGCTGAATGCTGCAGGTGCAGTTTTCAACTCTTAGTTTCTTTATACCGGAATATTTGCCACGTGTGTGCAGTTCCCAGAAGACAGAAGAGGATAGGGTCACTTGTTCCTCTTTAAGCCAGGCTTCTGCTGTTGATTTAGGATGACCTTGGGCAAGCCAGACAGGCCCAAATTTACAAAGGTGGCTGCTCATTGTTCAGTGCCCAGTGTTAGGCAGGCAGGGTATGATTCCCAGAGGAGATGAGCATGCATCTGAGGCGCGTGGTGCCTCCTGAAAATGAAGCTGTAAGTGTGTGTGCCTCTCATCAGTTGAATTAGCCAAAACAAGGTGCTAATGTTTGCACCGGGTTTGGCTCGAAATCAAAGCACTGAGAGAAATATCGAGTGGAGGGGGGAAGGGAGAGAGGTCTGTGGGGAGTAGGTGATACTTAGAAACCTGGATCTGAATTTTATGTCTCAGAGGTGTATTGGAACTGACTGGTGGGTTGATTATCTGATGCTGATTAAAACCAGTTGCTTTAGAAGTATAATAAGCCCCATAGTACCCAGTTATGTAATATTTTCAAAGGTTTGTGTATGCCCTGAAGCAGGTGGGTCTAAAAACTCTTCAAATTTTATCTTGTGTAACATACAATAATTCTCACCCATTTGTGATTTGTAGAACATATGGAGTGCTTACTGTCAGATTAGTTTGAATGTGAGCCGTACACTCCTATTGCTTTCCGGAAAGGAAAGAGTTAGTTGGAATATGGAATGTTAAAAACTTCACTCTGAAATGGCATAACTTTTAATATTAGCAAATATTCTGTAGAAGTAAAAAAATGTTAGTGGTGTAATTCAAGTCCTTTAAATTTAACTTTAGATCTCTAAGGAAAAACTGCTGAGGTTTGGCTCATGTGGTTTGTCATTAGAACCTTGGTTGAACCTGTATTACTTGTTTTACCTAGTTGTGATGAAGATCGGAATAGGTCTCTAATAAATAGTTATTGTATCACGGTAATGAAGGATATTTTCTATCAGAGACACTTCCTTCGAGAGTAGATACAAATAAACTCATGAGTATTTATAGAGTTACAGTGTGCAAGTTGCTGTCAGCCTAGAGGAAGAGGCAATCTCTTTTCTCAAGGAGATCACTCAAATTTGGGATCACAGACCCAGAGTGCACAGTTTGTAGGTACAGTTCCATAGTAGTTCATTTATTTTAATTTTCTGAAGCGTGCTGGTGAAAGATTCTGCAGAAAAATACAGTATTCACCTACTCCTTGGCCTCCATGACATGCACCTGATTCCTTGTAATTCATCCAGCATGTAGCCAACACCATCTTCCTGGTCTGTCAGACTGACAACGTCACCCCCCTCCACCCCAAGAACCCTTTGACTGGCTTCCACCTTCTACAGCATATCAGATTTAAACCTTGAGTCTTTGCCTTCAAGGGCCTGCACAAATCCTTCTCCCTTTGGTTTCTCCTACCACGTAGCGCATGGTGGCAGCCATGTTGCCTCTTTGGCCACCTCTCCCATGGGTATTTCCTTGATGTCTTTCTTGTCTCTTCCAAAGGGTGACCGTCCGTCCCATATTTGGCGGGACAGTCCCATATTTACGGAACCAAAAGAGTGTCCCCACTTATTTTTTAAATGGGACTAATTGTTCCATACTTGGCCCTCCCCCGCAGACCTTTTCCTCTGCTGGCTGGAGATACTCAGGACTTTTTTTTTTCCAGCCACCACCATTTTAAAATACAGCTCCTCACCTGCTACATCACTGCGATGCCAGCCCCAGCCTTGCTTAGTTGCACGGTTGGGCTGGGGATGGAGCTGGGGCATGGGATAATTGGGGCTGGAGCGGGGGCTTTTGCAGTGCAGGGTTGGGGCCATCGCCAGAGCCCTGTCCACCCCCCACTCCCTGCCATGGGGCTGGAGTGGAGCCAGAGCACTACTGCAGCCGGAGCCATGCACAGCAGGGGGGCAGAGCCGCACCCGCGCCCCTGCCACATCAGGGAGCCATGGCTGGACCCCTGAATGGCATGGGCCCTTGGCACCTCTGGACCTCCCACAGGGCCAGAGCCTCGTCACCCTGGAGCCCTGTGTGGCTTGGGGTTAGGGCCAGAGCCCTTCTGGAATCTGCAGCACCAAGCCCTGAAGAACCTGCTGCAGGCTTGTTTGTCTCCCCAGCCCCAGTGGGCTGGGGGTAGGTATGTGGGTTATGGCTGGAAGGGAAGTTTCAGGAGCAAACTGGGGGGGAGGGTGTTTGGGGTCTGGATGAGAGGGAGGGCACGGGAATGGGCTGGAGTTTGGGCCTTGGTGTGGGAGGTAAGGTGCAGCAGTGGATGGGGGGTTCAGGAGCAGTCTGGGTGGGAATAAGGTGCAGCCATTGCCTGACGCCGGGTGACCATCTGTCCAGTTTTAGCTGGGATACCCCCCTGTCCCCAGGATGTCTCATATTTAGCCTAGGGGAATATGGTTACCGTACTGTTGCCACTGTGCACAGAATGCCCTTCCAAGACAGGGCCATAAAGCCACCAACCTTTCCTCCTTCTCCGAATACCCATTTGTACAAGGACACCTGCAAAAAATTAGCTAGATGTTTGTTTTGGCTTTTTTTAAAATTGTTACAGCAGGGTGTGCATGAGCCTTTGCTGAGTAACTGTATACAGTTCTTGGTATAGTTCCTGTCCTTCCTCTCTACCCTGTGTTTTACTCCGTGATATCACATTATGCAAGGAGTTAACTGGTTATTTTTTCTGTGGCAGGTATTCTCCTATATTTGCATTGAGAGGCCACTAGCATGTTTTGGCCTTGTGTGCACTAGAGAATTGAACTGGTGATAACTGAACTAGTTTAAGCACAAGTGGTTCAGTGAGTCCACCCCTGCCTGGCTGAAGCAGTTTAAGAGCTATTGCAAGATTACCCTGTGATTTAACTTGTGTCAGCTTATACTGTATCAGCTGGGATGCCGGCTGGGTATCTATCCCACAGTTCCTGGCTCAGCTCTCAGGAGTGTTGGATTTACCAAAATCACCAGGGAGAGTAGTCAAACCATTTCGACTACTGGCTCTTCATCCATACTGGCACTGAAATGGTCATCCTCAAATAGTCCTGACTGCACTAACATCCCTGAAAAGCTCTTGTCTGCATGGCACAGCTGGAAAACTTTAGTGTGTGGACACAAAGTATAACAGAAATGTGCTAGGAAGTTAACATGTTTCTGAGCATGTGCTTTATTGCTGACAAGGCTTTGGCACACTATTAAAAGAATTAAATATTTTTTTAAATCCCTTTTGGTTGTCTCCACTCCAGAGATCTGCTGCAAACTTCTCTGCATTCAAATAATCACAGAGGAAAAACTATGTAGGAGGCAGCCTTTTGCCATCAGTAGGCATGTTGTATGTGTGGTGGTGTCACTGTTCACTTGGTCCCCTCCCAGTTGTTCTAATCTTCCCAATCCTTTTCTATGATAACACTCTGCTCAGCCCCCTCTGAACTGCCACAGCTCTTTTAATCCCTGGAAAAGAAGTAAACTATGTTGCTGTATTTGGATGTGAATAATCAGATGCTTCTTATATAAATTCCCTTTAGAAAGCCCACTGCTTTCTGTATAATTAATGCGGCTGTTTATCTTTAGCTCCTTATCTGTTTTCATCTTTTTGTTTAAGTACTGCTGTTCCTTTGAGTATTTTGGGGGTTAGAGAAATTGGTGACATTAGGTTGTCAGAGCAGTCTTTATTGGTGTCTTAATCGGTACTGAATAAATAACATAGCGAAGAGCACCCTAAAGAGTGTTGTGCTATTACATAGCAAAGGCAAAAACAATACCTCAGAAATAAAATGAGGCATTGTTATTAATCGATCAGCTCTTATTGCTAGCAGGCAATGCTCTAAATTAAACACTTCCATGCTTCATTGATCATCGAAAATGTCATCCTAGCTTTTTACAGGCTTAACAGATTGAGTCTTGTAAGTATTCCCATTAGCAGACAAACCTGTGCAATGTAAGGTCTCTGTGTTGGGCCTTGTTAACACGCCACTGGAGAGCTTCTGTCAAGCGGCGGAATAACAGTCTGCACATATTATCGATTAAATGACAGTCATCACCACTAAAAATTGATCTTAGGTTTTTCACTCAGCTCGGTATTGTTTCAACAGCAGTTAATTCAGAGTTATCTAATTTTGATGATCTAGCTTGCATTCCTTTTTGGTTTTTTTGTTTTTGTTTTTTTGACTGAACCTTTCAGGAAAAAGGCGGGCTGATGAGCAAATACCATGTAATCCATTCAAAACCTGGCAGCCCCACAGATAATTTAGGACCCTCAGATGATTGAATCACACTGAGTCCTTCATTGTAAAGGTGGCTAGAAGTTTAGATTTTAAATCGGGTGGTGTGTGGAATTTCTTCTAAATGCTGGAGTCCCAGTTCTGTGTCTTAACCACAAGGCCATTCTTCCTTTGTTGGCGCAGCTTATCATGTCTACAGTGCCAGAAGAGCATGTGACACTTTATAGAGAAGTCTTAAAAAAAATCCCTGCTGTGAAGGACTTACTTTCTGAACCTGAGCATCTTCCAAATACTTGCCATTTGGAGAGGGGAAGAATAAAGCCAGAAAAAGGGTTTATAGATAACGTGGTTTGTAACATCACTGCATTCTGATGTCACTGTGAACTCTTGCTTTGTGCAATATAGGTATATGCTTTTTAAGACGGGAATCTTTTGCTCCACTGTTGTATCTTTTGTAAGTGCTATTTCTCAGTCGCTTGAACATCATGGAGTTCCCCAGAGAATGTGGGGTTTGAGGGAAGGTTTCCCTTTGTATTCTTATGTTCTCATTCTCCCAGTGTGGAGATAAGTCATGTTCTTCTGTGTGAAGAAGCAGAGTTCAGCACCTGCTTTGGAGCACACAACTAACACTATGGGTAATGTAAACTCAAAATAGTTTTGACTGTGTAAAATTATGGAATTTTTACAACTGTCTGTCTCTCAAGATTATCAAACTGGAGAGTCTATAAACTTCTGAGGAGCAATACGTAGCTTTTCCCATCAATTTTTATTAATATTAAAGTACAACAATGTTATGAACAACTGCAAAAATATCCAGTTAAATTTACTGTTGCATGTGGGGGACAGGAGTTGATCCAAAGTCTATCTCAAGATTAACACTTGTGGCTTATTTGCAGAATGTTCTATCAGTGCCATGTGATCAATAAACATGTAAAAAAATCTAAGACATCTCTAAGAGCAGAAATATTCATTATGAAATCATAGCAAAATCAGTTTGAGGGAGATCATTAAATGAGATTAGTTTTTATAAGCACACACACAATGTGTTTTTGAAGTACTTTAAGACTGCATTTAAAAAAAAGTGCTTAGATTCATTTAGATGATGGGAGGAATCATTGAATAAAGCTGCATGAAAGTGTCTTAGGAAATGTCACAGCGCTCTCTGCGTGCTTGAGACTGGAACAAGTTGAAAATCATCCCTAAAAATGAGGACCTGAACCACTGGCTTGGCATGTTGTAAGAACATCCTGTGAGGTTCTAACCTACAAACATTGTCTTTCCATTGATGTTCTTCTGACAATCTTGAGACAGGTGGGATATGTGGTGTAGATCCGCAAGTTTCTGTTCTTACCTGTTAGCAGCAATTATAGAAATATCAAGGTCAGCCTTTTATTTACTTGTTTTTTATTGATCTGTGTAATAAGTGAGGTTGTTAATGGTGCTTATGGGATGGGGATGCGTTAAAATTGTGCGAGACAACACCTGATTGACTGACTTACTCCTGACTTCAGCTACCCTCTATTTATTCATTGTGTTTTGTGCAGTAGAAAACACACTGAACTGTATAGTGGTCGGTCCTGCCATTGGGGCAGGGGACTGGACTCGATGGCCTCTCGAGGCCCCTTCCAGTCCTAGTGTTCTATGATTCTGTGTATCAGTTTGAGGTGATGTTATTCTATTTAGTGCATGACAGTCAGACCTATTGTGGAATACCTTGTGGCTTTTGCAGAGAGCTAGCTTAAACAGTAATGCAGAACAGAGGGAGAGTTAGTGGGAAATGACTGAACACTAAAGGAACTTGTGGTGAGTTTCCCACCTCTGGTAATTGTCAACAGGATGAATTAAGGCAAAAAGCATCATTAACAGAAAGGCCCTGGTCAACCTTGTTTTTTACTCTGTCCCATCAGACAAGAAGGAGGGATGCCAGCTGAAATGTAAAGCACAGCAAAATACAAAATGTGTATTAAATAGTCAACCTCTGGCAGTGGTTATGAACTAAAGATTTCAAAAGGGGTCCTTGATGCCATTCAGTTTTTTTTTCGAGGTCTAGAAATGAAAAAGGATTGAAAATCCCTGCTGTGTGGAAGTCACTGTCACAGGAGATCTTTAAAAGAAACTGAGGTAGATGGATTTAAAACATAAAAAAATACAATTTTCTAGTCTCTGGGAAGTGCTACAGCTACCTAAAGTGAAAATGGTGAGAAATGGGTCTCTCTACCCTCAACCATTGTCCTGTTTAGAGGCAGGTGCCAGGGTGTCTCAAGGTCATAGAAGTATCTAATCTTTTTAATATAGTTGGGGTTTTGAACTGCAGAGATTTCCGAGGTGTGTGGCATAGCTTCCCCTGAGGAAATGGAGACTCCTCCTACTTATACTTTATGGAAGTAGGACCCTAACTTGTAGGCTTCTATTTTTAAAAATTGTGTCCAAGAGTTGTTCTGTCTATGGCATGAAATGGTCTGGTGTGTGGAGCTCTGTAGTTCTTTAATCTACTTCCAGTTGTTAGCTTTAATGTATAAGAGTAGCTGAATTGGGACAGTGACCTGGGCTGTACAGGAAGCTAGACTAAATTATCTGCTGGTCCATTGTGGCCTTAGACTCTCTGAATCTCTTGGTGGTGGTGGTGTCACTGGTTAAAAGTCTCAGTGATTTGTCTACAGCTTGCATCTGTGTCCATTGTGCCATAGCAGCACAGATAATCTGAAGCTGCATGCTTCCTAGGAGGTCATTTCTTGTGCCTTGTACATAACTCCCATTTCAGATGTTACAGCATTCCCATCATTCTGTTCAATGCAATTTATTAATTCCTCTCCAAGGTCTTTAGAATATTGTGTAACAGAAAATTGTGGGCCTACTTCCCTTACAGCTTTCCATCCCTACAGCCACATTGCCCTCACGCATCCAGGGCAAGGCCATAACCCCAGCGGAGGACTCGGTTTACAGTTCACACTACCACAATGTCAGAGCCAGTATAAGAACAGTATCAGACACCAAGAATAATCTCAAACAAATGTTAGTCTGGCCGGCTCTGATAAAATCAAGGCACTTCAGAGCTAAGGCTTCCATTTGCTCTGAAACTTCACAATGCAGTGCATTTAAACTTGCTCAGCAGTGACAGTAAATTGTCAGCCTAGAAACACTTCTTTTAAAAAGTTTTATTTTTCAAGCAAAATGCAGTCAATTGAGTAAGATATTTAAAGGGAGAAGAAGGATGACCCTTTGATTAAAGCACTGAATTGCAGCTTAGGAGACCTAGGTGTAGATACCTACTCTCTCAAGCTTTCTGTGTGACCTTTGGCAAGTCACTTATTCTCTGCCTCTCAGTGCCCTGTCTACACAATGGGGATAATAATCCATCCTTCCTCATGCTTCTTATTTACTTTCTCGACGTACATAGTCCCTTCTCTGTAGTGCTTACAACCTGCATACATGTGCAATGCCTTCTTCACTAGGACTGTAGTCTTAGTTGGCGTCTCCAGGTACTAACATAATGCAAATCATTGTTCTTAGCATTAGGATGAAGGAGAAAATTCTCTTGATTTATGGATTTTTGTTTTTTTTTGTTCCTGCCCCTCCTCTAGTTCAGCTGTAATTTCTTTTGAGAGACATAGAGGTACCTTTCACGTTACTGACATACCTAGCTGGTTTATTTGTCCAACCAGAGTATTCGTCAGCACTTGTCTGCTGTCACCACCCTATACTGAATAGGAGTATACACACCAAGGAAAAAGAAGTGTTTAGTATAATCAAAGGGAAATCGGGAGGCACAAGTAAGTTGGAGTAATGGAATAAGAATACGTCATGGGCAATATAGACTGGAGTTTTCTGAGATTTTATTAACAGCATGACAATTGTAAAAATTCCTGCTTTGGCAATAGAAATGGAATGAGGAATCCTGATGAGAGTTTTCCATCTCTAGATTCTATTAAATAATTTTAATATAGTTATTTATTTGGCTTAAGATTCTTTATTCATCTGTTTAATAAATGTGATATAATTACATTGTGGACTTGCAGTAACAAAATTACCTGCTCAAAGGGACCCCAATGACTTGTAATAAAATCCGTTTAGAAAAGATTGTTGTTATTTTTGTGTTGGGTGTTTTTCCAGACATAGACAAGTCCTGCCTCAAAGCACCTACAGTCTTAAGAAATGAGCTAAAAATTAATTTCAGGTAGCGGCTGCTGCCAATGTTTGTGGTTTTACCATTTCACTTTCCTGTTTGTTTAAATGTTCTTTTCCCTTCCCTCTTCTATGACTGTGTGAAAAGTACACACAAATAGGGCAAATTGACATGTTTTATATTCATTCTTATGGTACCAGTGCTATCAAATGCACCAAGTGAACAATTTGAATAAAAAGAGAATTCTTAAACCTAATCTTCGTTCCCCAAAGCTTTTCTAACAACAGGTAAGCCAAAATTCAGACAGAAATTATTTTTGTTGCAGTTGACATAGTCACTGGGAACTCTAGAAACAGCTCAAGTCAGAAGTGGGGATGTAGGGGGAAGAAATCTGATTTATATTTCCAAGGAACTTAGGAGTCACAAACTATCCAACCACTCTGCCTGTGGAATAATGCTGTTCACTGTTTCCTTCACCATTGACTGAGCATATCGAAACAATTCTGAGGTAGGAAAAAAACATTTGCAAGGCAATTCCATACAATGTCTGCAAAGCTAAAAAGACTTTGATTTGTGGCGCTGTTGTGGTGAAATGTGTTGAATTGTATGGAATTATATGTTCTGTTTTTAAGCAAGTGTAGCATTCTCGGAAGTCTGTATTGCAGTTAATGCCATGGACCTGTGATATTGATAAGGAAAGCAGAACAGTTTTCCCAGGTTTTAGGATAACGGATGAAATAGTAAAAGTAAATAATTCCTGAAATCTGGGGGATTCCCTCTCATTGTAGTCCATGTGGGAATGAATGACATCCATTTAGAGAGACACTAAAATCACAGGTGACTTCAGGGATTCGGGAAGACAACTCAAGATGGGAGCTGCAGTGGGATCAATGCAGAAGAACATGAGTGGTCTTTGGGTGGCAAGTGCTAGTAAAGAAAGGAGAAGTGTATCCTGGACAGAAACCAATGCATGTTCAGAGAACGGTATACAGAGGAGTCTTTGGATTCACAGAGTATCTGGGGTAAGAGGTGGCTGTTAAAATGAGATCTCCAATTCAGCAGATGGGAATCCCATCTTCCTGAATACAAAAGTGGGAGACTTGGTAGACAGGCAGGTAGTCAGTACTCCATCCTGTATTCCAAACATAAATTCAAAACGTTTAAGGCCAGAAGGAGCCATGAGATCATCTACTCTGATTTCTTGTATATCACAAGCATTTAAAAATAATGGAGTTACCTCTGCTTTGAGACCAATAACTTGAGTTTCACTGAAGTATATCTTCTAGAAAGGCATCAGGTCTTGATCTGAAGGCATCAATAGATAGAGAATCCTGCACTTCCCTTGGCCCATCAATGGAGTTGGGAGACTAAAGGAGACAACTAATCAGGGCCCAACATTTCAAAAGGTCCCAGGGCTCCCAGCTGCTTGCAGGAGCAGTGGCATCCAAAGCCTAGGGCTCTTTTAGTCAGCAATGGAGCGCTGTGCAGTGTACTCCAAGCAGTTCTGAGAGCTGTAGTGTGTGGCACACTGTGGGCTGGACAGCACCAAGAGCTGGCTGGCCTGGCCATGCCCCTTCCAGGAGCATGAAGCCACTCCACTCCGAACTTTTCTCAGAGGTGAGGCTATTGCTCCTCTGTAGTCTGCTTCAGTGCTAATCATGCTCACGGTTAAAATTTGTTCCTTATTTCTAATTTAAAGTTGCCTAGCATCTGCCTCCAGCCATTGTTTCTTGTTGTGTATGTGTGTGCTAGCTTTGAACCCCTTAGTGCCTGTTTATTTTCTTCTCGTGAACACACAGTTTCATTCGGTGCCTTTCACATTTTGATAAATTACACAAACAAAACTTATGCCTGTCACTGTAAGGCATTTTCTCTCCTCCTCAGATAATTTTCGCAGTTCTTTTTTGCACTGTCTCCAGTTTCTCAATGTCCTTTTAAAAATATGGACAACTGAATGGGATACAGTGTTCTATTCCTACTTGTTAATCCCTAGTTACACATCCAAGGTTCATTTAGCTCTTTTTCCAACAGCATCTCATTGGGAGCTAGTGTTGACTTGCTTGAGACCTGAAATCTTTTCAGTCAGAGGCAGGAAAAGATGTGTCACTTTGCTGTCTTGGAGGAATGAGTAAGATTATTAAAGAAGAGGCTGAAACTGCTCTAAGTCTGCTGAGGGTCCAGCAAGACACAGAGATGCACCAACCACTGACAAATCAACACCTAACAGCAGGGAACCCCAGTGGATGGAACTGGCCTGGAAAGAAGGGTGCCAGGTGATTTGTGAAGAGTGGGGCTTTTTGAAGGGACTCAGATTCCTGGACTGAGGGGACAAAGAGGGAAACAGAGCCAGAGAGTGAGTCCATCACAGACTTACTGACTCGTCATGGCCCTGGTTAGACCAGAGTGGCCTGTGGTTTAACTTCTGCCTCTCTGAATCAACTTACAGACTGTAAGATTCTGTTGCCAGCTGACTAATAAATGGTTACTTTGTTTTGGAAAAAGGGCATCCGGGTCACTGTTGATACTCGGAGCAATGGGCCCTACGAGGTCCCAGTGCATGCCTCCCACGGGAACTTAGCTTGACTGGATTTGCTGCATGGAGTCATGGAGAGAAACCGGAAACACCAGTACCGAAAACCTAGTCTCAGAGGTCACAGGCCAGGTGCTGTTAACTATGTGGGTTCTTGTAGTGTGCCGTGCCCCTAAGAGTCACGCTTGGGGGACATGCGTTAAGCTAGGACATAAACTAGACCCTGGGACTCTGTAACAATTAGCACTTCTAGTCTTCTGGAATTTCTAGCAACTTGGCAAAATTCTGATTTTGTTAAAAATTTTGCACCTATGAAAATCTCTATTTGGGAAGACATTTAGTCCCGTAATCTGCCAGCACAACCTTCTCTACAATACATTTCCAAGGAATTTTCCCCAATATAATGCCTTGATAAATGGAGTTCCCACCACTCTCAGCTGTCTCCCTATAGTAGTAGAAGGTTACTGAACTTATCTGGAGTAGTTGAATGTCCAACTTTATATACTCTGCTGTCACAAAGCTGAGCTGGAGTAGAAGAAACATAAACAGACAATAGATTTTAATAACTGCAAAGGAAAGCAGCTTGAAGAAAGATAATTGTGAGTGTGTCTTTCTGTCTAATGTATGTCCTTTTACAAGAGTCAGAGTCAGCAGCCCCGATCAAGAAAGGAATGAAAAATGGGAGTAGATGCTAGAATGTGTGGGACTTATCATCTCCTCTTTGATTAATGGGCTTGTTAGTGCAGCAGCACTTCATCATTCAGCTCTCTGGTCTGAGTGGCAGAGACTTGAGCTTTTTACTTGATCTTTCTCTATTCTGATAAATTTTAATTTGCTTTTACTTTCATACTCTATGTACCGTATGACTGGACTTTAAAAAAGCATAGCATCGAAGAGCTTCTTGTAGCAGCTTCCTTTATCCAACAAAGAGAGGCACTACGTTCAATTCCCAAGGCTTTCCTCTTTTGGATGCATTATTTCTAAGAGTCCTACTGCATAAGAATTTTATCTAGGTTGTCCCTCTCAGACAGTTGCTTTCCTCCACTCCTGTAATGGCTTTTCTAGAGGCCTCACGAAGGTGCTTAGATTCACTCAGAGAAAATATTACTGAGCCATCAACAGTGTTGTGGTGTGTCCTTGCTGCTAAAGAATAGGACAAAGAACCAGGAATCCTGGGCTCCATTTTTCCTTCTGACTGTTTGGGACACTCTAGGTAGGTCAGGTGACCTGTCTGTGCCATATCAGCCCTTGTAGCTGAGAAGGCTAATGTCCTGTTGGTGTTGCATTAGGAGGAGACTTTCCAGCAGATCTAGAGAAGTTATTCCCCTTTTTTTAGCACTGCTGATGCCACATCTGGAGTATTGCATCCAGTTCCGGTCCCCCCTAGTATAAAAAGGATGTGGATGCATTGGAGAAGGTCCAGCAGGGGGCAACCAAAATGATTAGGGGGCTGGAGCACATGGCCTTTGAGGAGAGGCTGAGGGATGTGAGTTTATTTAGTTTGCAGAAGAGTGAAGGGCAATTTGATAGCAGCCTTCAACTTCCTGATGGGGGATTCTAAAGAGGTTGAAGAGAGACTGTTCTCAGTAGTGATGGATGACAGGACAAGGAGCAATGGCCTCAAGTTACAGAGCAGGAGATGGAGGTTTGGATATTAGGAAGAACTATTTCCCCAGGAGGATGGTGAAGCCCTGGAATGTGTTAACCCTAGAGGGGTGGTGGGACCTCCATCCCTAGAGGTTTTTAAGTTCCAGTTTGACAAAGTCCTGGCTGGGATGATTTAGTTAGGATCGAGCCTGCTTTGGGCAGGGGGTTGGAGTCTATGACCACCTGAGGTCTGTGATTCTATGATTCTTTGATTCCGTTGATTCAGTTGGTAAATGTACACTAAAAATGTAATGGCCAAATTCTGAGAGGCTTTGAGAACTCTTAACTCCTTCTAAAGTCAGCATGAAATGTGAGTGCTCACTGTCTTCGAGATTTAGACCTTTGGTTACTTTTCTCTCTTTAAAAGTGCAGGGGAGAGAAGTTTGGCAATAGCCACTCTACCTACTGAACCTTTAGTAACTGAGACCTTTCCATCATTTACTGCATTTTAGAATGTGCTGCTTCAATTTATGCTCATCACAGAGAGCCAGGAGAAGGGAAAAGTCATTCTACCTATGCACTGAGGAAGGAAAGCCAAAGTAGGATGCAGAAACCACAGTTTCCTGTATTCAGCCCTGCCTAATGAAGGAGCTTGGCCATTAGCTTCAGCAACAGCAGGTTTGTGTACCCCAAGTCTGGTTGACTATATGTGGGTGTTCAGATTACGACAGATGTATTCTGTAAATGTTCCAGCTTCCTGCTCACTGAACCTGATCGCACTGAATCTGAGCATTTTATTCCTTTATAAAAAGGAGCTCAAAAATGAAATAGAACCACATGTTTTTTCCCCAAATACCACGTTAATTTTAAAAAGGCCCTTTTCATTAGACATTTTGTACACAAGGGCTACAGATTACAAAGGCAGAAAATTAAATTGTAAACTATACACTGGTGCCTAAAGGAAAGAAATGAAAGGGGGAGGGGGAAGTAATTGGAGATGCTAACCCTTCCTTTTACCCTCTCCGCAATGAACGTTCACATGGAATGCAGGCCAGGGGAGACTAGATTGTTTCATAATCTATAAACCACAAAGGATGGGTCAGATCTTTATCATCTTTAAATTATGCTCATAACTCAGGGCTTGCACACTTTCCCAGAGTTAAATGATTTTAGTGAGCAGGCTTAAAATGAATGAGGGGAATTAATCTTTTTTCCCTTGCATTTTCCAAATATCTAATTCCTCTTCAGCTACAGAAAACTGGCCAACAGCATTGATCTCTTTTCTGCTCCAAAATCTGCTAGTTCATGTTAATTATTACAATAAATTCACTCCCCCACTGAACTTGAAAGTCTGTGTTTTGTGACTAGGGCTCAATCAGCAGTTCTAGTTTCATCCATGTGCTCTTCGTTTCAGCATTTGCTGTGTGATGTTTTTGGTTTTTTTTAAATTAAGCTCCTCCATGGTGTCTCTGTAGTTTGCACTTGCCTAATTCCTTCACATTTTGCATAATCCTTACTCAGAGCATGTGAGCCTTCTCCTCTGCAGCTCCTATCTCCTGGAACATCCTTTGTATTTCCATATCTCCAGGCCTTTCCCAGTCTTTGCTGAAAATGGCTCTTGTCTTTACTTCTTGATCTCCATAACCTTCTGCTGTTATTTCTAATTTTGCTGTGTATTACGAAGTCTTTTTTGAGCTATTTGTATGAAGGATCTTATATCAAATAAAATTGCTCTTTTTATGTGCCACCAATTCAGTGTATAACTTTGGACAAGCCATTGATGGTCTGATATTTCAATAGGTGCTCCAGATATTTAGTGTGTCTGAAAAAACAGGCTGTTATGCTTCATTTCCCCGATCTTTGTCTCACAGGGTGTTTGAGTCTTAATTAACTGTGCAGCACTTATTGTTATTGACACTATGTCACATCTACCCTTTGCTCTTTTGTAATTTTGCAACTCTGCCTCAGTTCTTCCCCCTGCACTTTCAGTTCCCAAGTGCCACACTGTCCACCTGAACAGCTTGCTTCAGAATCTAGAGCTAAAGCAGAAGCTTTCATCCAGTGTCCCATGGCGCACTGGTGTTCCGTGAGAACTGTCCAAGTATGCCATGAAATTCTGTCAATTTCCTCTTGCTGTGGCTCTTTGCAGGGTGGCAGAAGGGGAGAAAATTGATGACTCCATGCCCGCTGAGGCTTTCTGAATCCCAGCTAGCATGGCGTTCGTCAACTTTCCTCCCATGATGGCTCTTTATAGAGCCACCATGAGGGGAAATTCTGGCCCTGAAGGAGGCCATCCATGCTGGGAGTCTGCTGAAATGCTGCTCCCCACCCCAAATGAGCTGGCAGGGAGCCTGCCCCCACTCTTTAATGGGGCAAGGAGAAGGGAGGGGCAGGAACCTGTTGGATTTAGGACATAGTTTAAAAGCCACATCCTGGCCTGAGTGGTTTGGCAGGGAGAGGAGCCTGCTTTCATTGGTTACTCCTTTACTCATCATCCTTAGCATGGCATGGGGCAGATTTTGAAAATGTGTCCATGCTCGCTGTCTAAGATGGTGTATTCTGTGGTTGATTTGGAACATTAATGCATTTGATCCTTGTTTAGCTCACTGTATGCACTGCTATTTTACAATCCTCTACAGTAAGACTGTAACCATACTAAATGTAAGTAAATGTGACATTTATGAGCAATCAATTCAGCTGAAAAAAGTGCATGTGCCATGGAATTGTTTCTGTCAGTGAAGTCTGCTGTGTTACTGAAAAGGTTGGGAACCACTGAGCTAGACTGTAAATGGGTAAATATGTTTAACCAAGAGCTGTTACTTCTAGCTGCAGTTTATTGATCATCAGGGACTGAAGCAGAATGAGTAATTTAGAGAGCAGACAGCACCAGAGTTCTCCTGTGTTTGGGCAGTTGCAGCATCTTATCATACTTAATTAAAATGTGCAGTTTATGTTTAATACATACAGCATCAGGAACCGTATCATTTAGAGCTACTGCCTTTGTCTTCCAGCGCAGAGTAGGGATTGCTGTTGTGACAGATAAGTGGTCTATACACCTAGGCATTCTGTCTCTGACAGTGGCCAGTGGCAGATCCTTCAGAGGCAGGAGCACAAGCCATGTATCATGCCTAACTGCAATACTAAACCTAGCAATGGGGAAGTGATGAAGCCTCAGTATTTGGCACTGAATAGAACTGTGGCAATTGTCCAGAAGTAACCTGTCCCACACTGCGTAAGCTAATGGGTCTTTTCTGTCTCTTGAGTTGAAGTTTCTTCCTGATCCCAGCTGATGGTCAGCTCCTCGCAGGGCTTTCAGAATGAACTGATGTATGGAAAGACATTTAAAAATATACATATACATATTGAATATCAAATGCCTTAAATTTCCAGGGTGACTAAAAGTGCTGATTTTCCTTTAACACACAAGGTGTGCCTCATTGCAATAAAACAGCTGTGGGCTGTTCCTCAACCCCAACACAGATAGGTAGATCCATCTCCCCAGTTCTGTTTTAAACCTCAGTAAAGTTGTTCTGCTCTCTGCAGTTCTGTCTTTGTCATCACTAGGACTACATAGGTCAACCTGATGGTGGTTTAGTTCTTCACATCTAGATGGAAGCAGAGGTATATTTTCTGAGCCACTTTTTGAAGGAATTTCTTTAGAATCTCTGATACGTCTCACCCAGAATGGAGGCACTGATCTATATGTTGGCAATATGTTTCTCCGCAACAAGCTTGGCAGCAGTGCACAGTGCTTGTGTGCCTCTTTCAGTATACAAATCTGTAAGTGGTTTAAATGCTGTCTGTCTGAAGAACTGTCTCTTACCCCCATCGCTTGTCATTGTGCCAAGACTGCCAGAATTGGAGTTGCTGATCATCCCATAGCATAATCTCAAGAGATTGCCAGGGGAGCGCAGTTTCTGTCAAAATCCCTGCATTGTAAGACTGCTTTCCCCGTATTATAACTTAGTGAGCTATTCCTGAACGTTAAAACTTTTCGTCTTTTTCCGTTTGTGGAGATATGCTGGCTGTTTGGCTGGGCTGCCAGGTTGGAAAGCCTGTATTTAGTGTAATTACTTTTCTGGGCAATCGGGGCTTTTGAGTTTGGTAAATGAGAATTGCAATTTTATGATGTGAGCAGGTAAACTGGACTTCAAGATTCTTGTTTCTATTTGCAGTTCACTGATAGCTTATAGTTTATAGTTCCAGCTAAATTGATACGGCTACAATCAATGCAGTAGCTTCAATTTAATAGGTCTAGTGAAGACAAACTAAATCAAAGGCAGAGCACTCTTGTATCAACTTGTGTGCTCCATCTCCCTGAAAGGCAGAAGATAAGTCAGTGAGAGGGCATCTCCTGTCAACATAATGCAAAGTGGACACCTGTGTAAGTTGACCAAAGTTAGTCAACGTTGTTGTATAAAGCCTCCTCTCAGTCCAATGCAGATGTAAATTCTGTAACTTTCAGCCATTACTGGTTTCAAGTCCTGTAACTTTCTGTAAGCTTTATTTTATAGCAGCTGCTAGGTCTATATTATAAGTTAGTAAGAGATTGTTTATAGATGCCATAAGTCTGTAAGAAATTCTGGCTGCTCCTTTGTAAAAGACATTGCTTTCTCTGGAGTGAGCTTTCCTTTGTGTGAGTCAGGAAAGTGTGAATGTTGGTGTGTGTACAATGGAATCCGTCCCCAAAGCCAGCCTATCTGGACCACCAGCTGCCAGCAGCACCTTGAAGGCCAGAGAATAATAGGAGCAGAGTCCTGCACAAGAGACCACCCAAGAAAGAGAGAGAGGCCCCCTCAAGGGAAAATCAAAGTCCCATCTGCTGTTAGCTCATGACCCATGGTTATCCAGAGTCCTGGGGCAGAGGCGATGACTCAAACATATGAACAGATGGGCACAAAGCTCTAGGTGGGTTGTTCTTGCCATCACTCTCTGCAGGAGTTAGTCTACTCTCCCCAGGAGAGAGAGTACTGACAGCTCCTGAAAGAGAGCAAGCTGAGGTGGTCAAATGATCAGCTTGCCACCCTGGATTCATGGCTGCATGTAGACACACCGGATCCACTATACCTTGGCTTCCTCCATTCTCTGTTCAACTCCTCACCTGTGTGAGTTTGCCCGTGTTAAGGGTATGCATGCAGGAGGGTATGAATGTGTGCTTGAAAGCTAGTTCCTCTCTTTCCTTTAATCCAACAGTGATGTTTAATAAAATACATACGAGTGTAGCTCTGAAGTGGTCTTTAGTGGTAACAAATATCAGTTATGTAATTTATATAACTATAATTTATGTGATTTAGGTCAGTTTATAGCATTAGTGTAGAACAGCCCTGTTTGGCTTGGTGTGACCTATACCCAGTTTTTCTTTTTTGTAAAGATTAGTTTGAGCCATGAAGAGAGAGAATTAGTATTTACTGGTTTGTACCTTTGAAACCCAAGGCATGGACCTGTGCTCCATTGAGTCAGGTGGTCTACAGAGAGCAAAAAGACTGGCCCTGCTCCAAAGACCTTACAGTCAAAATGCAAAGTAAGAGACAACGGCTGTGCTTACACTGGCACAAATTGAAGGTTACTCTTTGATTACATTTCAAAGGTTACTAAAGAGGCGCTGAATTGAATATTCAGCACCTCATTGGCATTAGGACATTGATGGCCTCAAGTATCGGAGGGGTAGCTGTGTTAGTCTGGATCTGTAACAGCAACAAAGGGTCCTGTGGCACCTTATAGACTAACAGAAAAGTTTTGAGTGTGAGCTTTCATGAGCAGAGTCACTTCATCAGATGACGGCCTCAGCACTTCGAAAGCTCCACTTTCAAACACCCGCGGCTTGGCGCGGCTACACAGGGTCCTTTTGGAAAGGACCCCACACATTTTGAAATCCCCTTATTCCGTTCAGCGGAACCACAAGTTAATAGCATTGTGTGCAGTTGCCATGGTTGTTGCAGAGAGACAGGAGGATGGTGGAACAGACTGCCTCCGGAGGTTGTGGAAGATTCTTCACTGGAGGTTTTCAAAAGGAGGCTGGGTAGCCCTCTGTCTTCAATGGATTAAACACAACAAATCCTGCATCTTGGCAGAGGGTTAGACTACATAACCTTTGTGGTCCCTTCTCACCCTATGATTTTGTGTGTATGGGGAGCACCTCCTATGTATGGGGGGCAGCTGTAGAGAAAGCACAGAAGTGTTTGATTTGAAATTTTTAAGAAGTGGATGGTAAAGACTAGTTAAGCAAAAGTAGACTCAACATCTCATTAGCATATGAGAGATGAATGTTTGCATCTGGTTTCAGACTTCTGCAACAGTTTGAAAGCACAGAGGTCTGGTGTCCCAGTTCAGATCCATTGATTGTATAAGCTCAAAATCCCATTGTCATTAGACATTAATAATAGTTTTCCATATGATTAAACTGAAAGGGTAGAAACAAAGGATCTGATGGCCCCAAGTTGGATACATGTAATTGGTTGTTTCCCACTTGTGCCTGCCTTGATTCTTATAATTACTCAAGTATTCCAATAGTCATGCTCTTAGATGAGACTGAAACATTTAAATGGACAGGTGATCACAGACAAAAAGCTGCCAATGCCCAGGTGGGTAGAACACTACTCAAGTCTTTATTTCCACCAGCATATAATACAATCTGAACTTGACAACCTCATCCCAACTCTTCCAGAAGTGTTTGAACTAGAAGTAGAGCCTACAGAAGAGGAACTTTCCCAAGCTTTTGATGTTCTCTCCAGTGGAAAAGATCCAGGAAACAGCAAAATCCCAGCTGAAGTCCTGAAGACAAACAAGGCTGTGCTCTTCCCCTTCCTCTGCAATTTACTCTTAAAATGTTGGAGAGCAGGAGATGTCCCGCATGACATGAAGGCTGGAAACATCATCAATCTCTATAAAAACAAAGCCAACAAGGGTGACTGCAACAGCTACAGAGGCATCTTGTTAGTGAACATCACAGGAAAAGTATTTGCTGGTGTCATCTCACAGATTGAGTCTATCCAGAAACACAGTGTGGCATCAGGGCTGGTAGGTCAACAATGGACATGATTTTCTCTCTTTGACAACTACAGGAAAAATGCAGAGAACAAAGAAAGTCATTATTCACAGCATTTGTGGATTTAACAAAGGCATTTGACAGTTAGTAGATTGGGACTGTACAGAGTATTAACTAAGATTGGCTGCCTACCAACCCTACTCAAGCTTATAACATCTTTTCATGAAAACATGAAAGCAAGAGTGAAATATGCTGGATCTACATTGGAACCATTTGCAATGAGCAGCAGAGTCAGACAAGGGTGTGTTCTTGCCCCTAGCCTCTTTGGCATATTCTTCTCAGTTCTACTAAATTGTGCATTTCAAAACTCACTTAGTGATTTATTTCTCCACAAAAGATGAGATGGCTCTCTCTACAACGTGGCCAGACTCAAGGCCAAAACTAAGGTCAAGAAAGTCCTCATTAGGGAACTCCTCTTCATGGATGATGCAGCTCTCATCGCTCATAATGAAGACACGGTACAGTCACTGATGAATTCTCTGTCCAGAGCCTGCAAGTTGTTTTCTCTTGACATAAGCATGAAGAAAACTTGTATTAGTTCAAAGTATACCTCAGCGACCCAGTGTCATTTTGGTTTACAGGCCATTGGATGTGGTTCAGCAATTCTTTTACCTTGGATCTACTGTCACCACAAACCTATCTATGGACAAAGAACTGAGCTGCTATTATTTTTTGCCGATTTACGAAATGAACATGGAATAATCCTAAACTGACAGTGAAAACAAAGATACTAATCTACCAGGCATGTGTACGGAGTATTCCGCTGTATGGTTCTGAGGCATGGACCACCTACTCGAACCAGGAGAAAAAAACAGAACAGCTTCCATCTTCACTGCCTCCTCGGAATTATGAATGTCAACTGACAAGATAAAGTTTCAAATGCAGATGTCCTGTCAAGATCTGATAAACTCAGCCTCATAGGGATCCTCAACAGCAGAAGACTACGGTGGCTTGGTCATGTGAGAAGAATGGGTGACAAATGACTTCCTAAAGAAATCCTCTTTGGTGAACTGTCATGTGGGTTGAGAACGAGAGGAAGACCAAAGCTAAGATTCAAGGATATATGCAAAAACACCATGAAAAAATTCAACTTTGATCCAAACTCCTGGGAATCTACATCATCAGATCAAAATACATGGCGACAATTGCTGTGGCAGGGCACATCATCCTTTGATAGGATATGTGCAAGCCATGCAAAAGAACTTCATCTTAGAAGGAAAAGCTCTCAGACTGAAAACTTCAGAAAAAGACTGATGCGGTTATTGCAATTGACCGTGCAAATCCAATATTGGATAGAGAAGCCATCAGAGAAGCTGCAGACTCAAACACTGTCCATAGGTCCTCACTGTCGCTGCTAACCACTGTCTCTTGAGACGAAAAGGGGCCGTAGCATGGATGAGATTTCATGCACCGTCTTGGCTCCCATCTCTCCACAGTCCGTGAACTGTCAACTATAATCGTAATGCTCATCTTGTTTTTTAGTTACAATTACCTCTGCTGTTTGTTTAAAGAGTTCACAACCCCAAAAAATTTTAAAACAGCAAAAACAAAGGAAATTTGCAAGAAGTCCCCTAATTCACAGTATCCAATGCCTGATTGATTGGGGTTCTGCTTTATGTTCAGACCAAACAATTAAAAAAAATACATAGTAAACAGCTAGGTGTAACTAGAATGGCACAGTTTTGTTATTACTCTTTCCCAAAGTTTCAACTCAACTGCAGGAAGCAGAAGACAAACAGCTGTGCCTGTGCGTCTGTGTGTGCATGCAGGATAATGCTACGCAAATAAGTAAATGAGACATCAGAAAGTTGGAGGAAATGTATATACCTATGTGCAAAGCCTGACATCTGAGGAACCTGGAGAAAAATAAACGCACTGAATAGAAGGAAATTATGCAATGCCTTATTGAATTGTAGTGCCATATGGCTGAAAGAGGCACATTGATTCTAAGCATCCGTTTCAGCAGAGGCAGACCCAGGAGATGATGCTCAGATTCAAATCAGGATTGAGATTTAGCCTTGAATTTGAGGCTGAACTGAGTTTAGTTCAGGTTCAATGGTATCGCAGTCTTGTTCACTAGTTGAATTGTCTAGGGCTCAGTTGTAAACTGTCTTTATATTATGTTGAATCAGGACTAGAACTGGAAAAGAGGCCATGGCAGTTTAGAATCAGATCCGAAAGAATAGTCAATTTAGATGCAGGAGATTGAATCTGAATGACTCTTCCACAAACAGGAAATGGTTTAGATTTGAGGACCTGTTTTAGCCCATGTCTCCTTTTCTGTATCCTGGAAACATCTCCAAAATGATGCTTCCTAAAAACTTCTCGTTCTTATACTCAGTGCAAACTGATTTTGAAAATTTTTATTTTGTGTGATTGAACTACTAAAATATTTTAAAAAGAAATCATTCTCATAGTTTGAGACTTTGAAGTTTTAGAAAAGCTTAATCTGGGACAAGAAATAGCTTTCTCAGGTCTGGGGCACTAGTCCTTTGTGAGGATGGTGCTTTTGTCATGCTATAATAAATTCTCCTCTAACCACTTTCAGATCACTGTCCACCACCTACCAGCCTGGGGTTTCCTAATAATTAGAGCCCTGCATGGATACAATTGTATCTGCAAAAATGAGCTGCAGATCTCCACATCCAGGGATGCAGATACCTGTGGATATCCTTGTATTTGCTGGGCTGTTCTAATAATTAAACTTGAGGCTTCCACAAAGTAGTGCAAAGCACTTATTCCTAGGCTACAGATTTATCATTAGAAGTTTAATCTTTCATAAATAAGCCTAGAAGGGACAGTTGTGATCACCTCATCTTCCCTCCAATAGAACAAATGCCAGAGAACTTCCCCAATAATTCCAAGAGAAGAACTTTCAGAAAAACATCAGATCTTGAATGGCCAGTAATGGAAAATCCACCACCACCCTTGCTAAATTGTACCAATGTTTAATTACCCTCCCTGTTAAAAAGTACACATTCTCTGCAATCGAATTTGTCTAGCTTTGACTCCGTGTCTTTCTCTGCTAGATTCATTAGCCCGTTATCAAATATTTGTTCTCCCTGTAGGTGCTTATAGACAGTGATCAAGTCACTCCTTAATCTTCTCCTGCTTAGGTTCAGGATGTTCTGTCTATTTAGCTTATCTCTATAAAACATGTTTTCTAATCCTTTGGTCCTTCTCATGGCTCTTCTCTGAACGCTCAACAATTTATCAACATCTTTCTTTTCTCTCCTACCTCCCAGTCTTTTCTTTCTTTGTAATGTGAATAGCCACAGGCTTGCAAACAGCTTGTCACTTAAAATCCATTTCCAGTGGATGTTTTACAATAGCAGATTGCATTGTCATTGCAGTATGCATCCACTTCTTTCTCAGTCAGGCTTATTTCAAGAGGTAACTTGTACAAGTGTCATCATTCCTTCCTGAAATGAAAGTTAATGGGCATCTCTGTTTGAAACCTCTCTTGTGGCAAATTGCTTTTCACTATGCAGGTGACTTTGTGTTCATACTATATATTGAGATGTTATAGAAATTATCTCTGTAGCCATCATTGGGACAATGATTCCTTCAGGAGCTACCACCATATGCACATAAGATCCCCTCCCACTCCTTGGACAGCCTGATCCTGTTCTTGGCATCAGAAATCTGACTTTGTTTATGCCTTTGAAAGGATACAACAATAAAAGAGGCCATCCAGAGGTTAGTGTGACATGGCATAAGGAAAAGGTTCTCACTGTGTTTTCAGATTCCTGCAGTACATTTTTTTTTAATCTGTAACAAATAGCCTTGAATCCTGTTATTTCTGTCAGTGCCAAGTGCAATACACTGCTGCCTGTTGCAGCAACAAGCTAAGTAGATACAAGGTCAGGATTAAATGCTTGTTCTACTTTACCTGTAATGCCTCTTCCACACTCCCTGCTGGTTCTGGGAGCAAAGTTGTTTTAAGTAACAGTAAAGCGTGTTCTGTGAGATTTTTGGCTTGTTTTAGTTTGAGTTGCTTTGCCATTATCTTGGGTATATGCTGGCAGGTTTCAGGTCAAAAACAAGTAGTCTAAAATCTTCCATAAGGGAAGTCTATACTTCCTCCATATACTAGAAACCAGCCAATTTCATCCTGCTGTGAAGAGCTTGTGCAGACTAGAAATAGTGTAGTTTAAATAAGTTTAATATTGTTGTGAAATATCTTTTCAATTGAGAAATAAACATGGCTTGTGAATGCTACCTGTTAATTCAAGGAAATAAACTTTCAGCTCTACCTGGCTGTTCTCTACCACAAGACTTCACAAGCTTCCAAAGCAACATTTATGGGCAATCACCACAAAGAAAATATCAAACTAAATGGAATAGCCAGTCATAGCAAACCCTATGGGGCTATATTTGAAAATAAGCCACTGTTATTAAACATCAATTTTTCAAAATACGGTGTTCTTGCCCAGCATCTCAGCTTGGCCTCTTTACAAAGGAATGCCTCTGCTTCTTGTGAAAGGAGGGTTTCCAGGACTGAGTATAGGTTTCACTCATCATATTCATTTGAGAGTTGTCATATTTGATGCCACCGGCTTCCCCTGCTGTCACACAAGTCTGCAACAGCTGCATCAAGGCACTGAAGCTACAGTTTGGGTGGTTCAAAGTCATCACAGTGCTGCTCTGTGGCCAGTTGCACAATGTGCCAGAGTGATACAGACTGCAGTCCTCACAGTGCTCCTAGGTTCCCCAGGACTGAGGAGTTGGGGGAAAGGCACCCAGCTACCCTCTTGTTAATGGAGCCAGTAGACAGGCTGTCATACCTGTTTTGGTGGAAGGAGATGTTTCAATGTAAGGTGAAATGTTGCTTTCAAATTACTTTCAAAGGATATTGTACAATTCTCCCATTGATATTGCTCAGGGAAAGGGTAATGGGCCACACAGCCTTTTGCCAGGGCATGGTTTTTATCCTGCTTATTGCACAGCTGATGGCTGTTCCAGTGACTGACACAATAATTTGATAGCCCCTCTGTTGAGATCCTACGGTGTCCACAACACAAAACCACCACAATAAGCACTAATTGGCCCCTTGCTGGCTGTCTGCTCAGGGAGACCAAGAACTGAATGGCCCTGAGGCCTGAACTCCCCTAGAGATGGTTGCCAGGGTCAGGGTTGAGGCATGGCGTTGTGGAAGAATAATGCCCTTCTGCCACTTATGCTGTACCTGTTCTGTGGCTAACTAGAGAATTCCAGCCTCCAAAGCTGTTAATCCAGCATCAAATTCAAAACAAGTTTGGTAGGGTAAGAAAAACTAAACAGTGTTTTGAAGAGATGGAGATAATGAGAGATAGCTGCTGCTGCTGCCACAGGCATAGCGTGAAATAAGGGCTTTGTGAGATCTCTGTGCATAATGCCCCATGCAAATCTCAGCTGCAGCTATATTGCTAGCTGGGCTAGAAAGAAGCAAAGATGTTCTTCATGTTTATCCTCCCATCTTCCCAGGCACAGTGGCATTAGTCTGCTCCCATGTGGCTTGCCCTGCAGATTCCAAAGGGAATGGGAGAATGTTCCAAAGGAGAAATCCAGGCACACTCACTCAACTGCTTTGTTTCTTACAGTTGCGTCCATGGAGGATTTTTAAACAGAGATCCTCTTCATCTGATGATTGCCCAGAATTCTGTATACCTGAATGTGGTATAGTTTTATAAAGGCAAAAACACTAAGGACAGTATCAAAACAAAAAAAGCAGTAAAGTAGCACTTTAAAGACTAACAAAATAATTTATTAGGTGAGCTTTCGTGGAATAGACCCACTTCTTCAGACCATAGCCATACCAGAACAGACTCAATATTTAAGGCACAGAGAACCAAAAATAGTAATCAAGGTTGACAAATGAGAAAAAACATTATCAAGGTGAACAGATCAGAGAGCGGGGGGGGGGCGGAGCCAAGAATTAGATTAAGCCAAGTATGCAAAAGAGCCCCTATAGGCTACGTCTACATGTGAACCCTACATCGAAGTAGCTTATTTCGATGTTGCGACATCGAAATAGCCTATTTCAATGAATAGCGTCTACACGTCCTCCAGGGCCGGCAACATCGATGTTCAACTTCGACGTTGCTCAGCCCAACATCGAAATAGGCGCAGCGAGGGAACGTCTACACGTCAAAGTAGCACACATCGAAATAGGGATGCCAGGCACAGCTTCAGACAGGGTCAACGGGCAGACTAGCGCTTCCGGGGCAACAGCTAGCCGCTCCCTTAAAGGGCCCCTCCCACATACACTCAGCCTGCACAGCACGTGGTCTGAGGAGCCATAGGCACACAGACCCCGGGCGCCGCAGTCATGGACCAGCAGCAGCAGCTAGAGGTCCACCCAGCCCTCCCGGCAGGAGCAGGGCTTGCTCTGGCCCATGCCATGTGGGAGGCAGCTGAGTACCTCCTTGCCCCAGGGGAGGAGATGCCCCCAGGGCAGCAGGGCTCAACCCCTACCCCTGCAGCACCCCGCTCCACCCCCCGCCTCACACGCCGGCGGCTGTGGAGCTACCCCACCAGCACCGACTGGTGGGAGCGGCTGGTGCTTGGGGAGTGGGACGACGACCACTGGCTCAGGAACTTCAGGATGAGCTGGCAGACATTCCTGGAGCTGTGCCAGTGGCTCACCCCCGCACTCAGGCACCGGGACACTGCCATGCGGCGTGCCCTCCCTGTGGAGAAACGGGTCGGCATCGCTGTCTGGAAGCTGGCCACTCCGGACAGCTACCGATCCGTGGGGCAGCAGTTTGGTGTCGGAAAGGCCACCGTCGGGGCTGTCTTCATGGAGGTAAGAGAACCCACGGGGGAGGGCAGGGCAGGGCAGAGCAGGGGGGCCCGAGCAGGGCAGGGCAGGGCAGGGGGGCCAGGGCAGAGCAGGGGGGCCAGGGCAGGGCAGGGCCACGCACACCCTGCTCACCCCTCATTGGGGCTGTCCCATGTGCTTTCTCTGCAGGTCGTGCGTGCAATCAACGCCATGCTCCTGCACAGGCTCGTGAGGCTGGGGGACCCACATGCCACTGTCGCCGCCTTTGCCACCCTGGGCTTCCCCAACTGCTTCGGGGCTCTGGATGGGACTCACATCCCCATCCGCGCCCCGCATCACAGTGGCGGACGATACCTCAATCGGAAGGGCTACCATTCTGTCGTCCTGCAGGCCTTGGTGGACAGCCGGGGACGTTTCCAGGACATCTACGTGGGCTGGCCTGGCAGCACCCACGACGCCCGGGTTTTTCGGAACTCGGGCCTGTGCCTCCGGCTGGAGGCGGGGACCTACATCCCCCAGCGGGAGATCCCTCTGGGGGACACCACCATGCCCTTCTGCGTCATCGCAGATGCGGCATACCCCCTCCGGCCATGGCTCTTGCACCCCTACACGGGCCATCTCTCCGCTAGCCAGGAGCGCTTCAACGAGCGCCTGAACCGTGCGCGCCAGGTGGTGGAGCGCTCATTTGGCCGCCTCAAGGGACGCTGGAGATGTCTCCTGACCCGCCTGGATGCGGGCCCCAACAACATCCCCCAGATTGTGGGTGCCTGCTGCGCCCTGCACAACCTCGTGGAGAGCAAGGGGGAGACCTTTCTGGAGGGCTGGGCCGCGGAGGCCGGCAGGGCACACGTGCAGCCACCTGCTGCCCCCAGTCGGCAGGTGGACCCAGAGGGGACCCGGGTCCGGGAGGCCCTGCGGGCCCACTTCGACCAACAGGCCGCGGGGTGAACTCTGCCCAGGCCCCCTACTGCCCGCCCCTTCCTCCCCCACACTCCTGCCCCAACGCCCACACCATGGAGAACCCCACCGCCCCCCCTCCCACTTGTCCTGGACAAATGACAGCACGAACTTGTGGGTGAACGTTAATTTTTTTTTTTTCTGGCCGAACCTTTTTTTTGGGGTGTAAATAAATACGTGAAGCACAAACAGAAAACTAAGTACAAACGTTCAAACAAAGCAATATGTACAGAAATAAAACAAACCAAAGAAACAACTGTGTGGCGTACATAATAAAAAGAAAACCAGGGAGGAGAAAGGGGAGAACTATTTACGTGGGGGGGACGGGGCAAACGGGGGCACCAAAAAAACATGGTCCAACTATATACAACAAGGGGGGGGCCACGTCCCGGGCCCCTCGCCCCTATAGCCCGGCACTGGGCGTGCCTGGCCGGGAGCCCCGCCGCGCCTGCAGTCTGGTCCGCGGCTGTGTGGGAGCGGGCTGGACTGGAAGGTATCGGTGCCGGCGAGTCTCAGGTGGCTCCAGGGGTCCCTCGGCGCTCTGGCCCTCGCGGGTGGGTGGTGGGGCGACGGCGGACGGGCCGGCGACGACCGGAGCAGCTGGTGGTGGGGCTGCAGGAGCGGGCAGGGCGGGCGATGGCTCGGCCGGCGCGGCATGGGGGGCCAGGTAGTCCACCAGCCGGTTAAATGTCTGCATATAGGCCCCCCATGCCTCCTGGCGCCAGGCCAGCGCCCGCTCCTGCAGCTGGAGGTGCTGCTCCGATACCTCCAGCTGCCGGCGGAGGATGGCCAGCAGCTGGGGGTCCGTCGCCGTCACCGGTAGTAGGCGCGGGGTCCGCCGTCTAGCCCTGCGCGGGGCCGGTCGTTCCTCGGCCGAGGGGCTGCCCTGGAGCGATGGTCCCGGAGGGCTCTCCGGGACAACTGAGGCCTCGCCGGCGCTCTCTTCCGGTCCTTCTGATGGTGCAGGTGCAGGACACAGGAGAGGAGGGGGGAAAGAAGAATGGAGACAGGCGTTAGTGTGGGCCCCGAGCCGTGGCCTCTGTCCCCCCCGCCCTGTGCTGCAGGTTCCCCATCCCCGTCCCCGGGAGATGCTGCTGTGATGGATGGAGTTCAGGGGTCCCCCTGCCCTGCACCCCGTCCCCTGGTGGGAGCGACTGTCACTTCACCCCGCAGGGTCTGAGAGCAGGAGAGGTTTCTTAGGCCACAGATGGCCAGTTTCTGGCAGGAGTGACAGCACCAGCTGTTGGAAGAGACAGTCCTTCCAACCCGTCATGGGGAGAAGACCCCAAGGGGGGCCCCTCTGGGATGCAGCTTTCCCCCTCCTGAGGCTGGCTGCCTACCAGCTCTCCCTTCCCCTAGCCTCTACCTGTGGCCCCCGCCCTCGCCCCCCAATTCCAAGCCAGCTCGGCTCCTCCCTCCTGTTGGTTCAGGGCAGAGGTGTCACCTGCCAGCTGTAGCTCCAGGATCCTCCTTTGGGCCTGGGAGCTCTTTGGCTCTTGTGGCTCATATGTAGCCTGAGTCTCCCTTTGGCATTCCCCCCACTCCATCACATGCTGCTGCTGTGGGGTGTCCCACCCCCTCCGCCCAGGGGCCCCTCGAGGTTCCGCTCCCCCCTGGCCCGGGGATGGGGCATGGCACTGTCATGCAGGATGCGGGGGGCAGGGGCTGATGGCTGCAGTGCTCTGAGGGCCATGGCCCTGGTGTCCTTGGGGCCATGGCCATGTGAGCGTGTGGGGGGCCCTGGACACATCTGTGTTACCCCCACCCCTCCAGCCCAGGGGTGCCCATCAGAGAGGGGTACCTACCTGTGGGTCCGCTCCCACGGTCCGGAGATCCCTGGGGGTCGGAGGCCCTGCTGCTGCTCCGGGATGGCAGGAGGAGGATCTGCAGGCTGGAATCTGCAGAGGAGGAGCCCCCCTCCTCCTCCTCCTCCTCCTCCTGCCGCAATGTCCCGGGGATGGCCTCCGGGGGGGGCCCCCGGGGTGCGGGGCTTGCCTCCGGGGCGGACTCCGGCTGCAGGGCCTGCTGGGGCTCGTCAGCCGAGGTGTCAAGGGTGGCCGGAGGGGAGGAGGTGTGCCAGGAGCCCAGGATGTCCCTGAGCTCCCTGTAAAAGGGGCAAGTGACGGGGGCAGCCCCAGATCGGCTGGCCGCATCCCGGGCCCGGGAGTAACCCTGCCGCAGCTCCTTCACCTTACTCCTCACATGATCCGGAGTGCGGGCAGGGTGACCCCGGGCAGCCAGGCCATCGGCCAGCCGAGCGAACGCATCCGCGTTCCGCCTCTTGCTCCCCATTACCTGGAGCACCTCCTCCTCGCTCCAGAGCCCCAGCAGGTCCCGCAGCTCGGCCTCCGTCCAGGAGGGGCCCCGCTGCCGCTTCCCAGACTGGGTGGCCCTCTGGCTGGGCTGGCTGCCCTGGCTCCCCTTGGGGGGGTCCCCTGGGGGCGCTGGGGGGGCTGCTGGCTCGCCATCGCCGCTGGCTGGGTAGCTGATGGCTGTGCAGGCTGCCCGCGTGTGCAGGCTGCAGCCTGCACGTTGCCTCAGCTTCCTGCAGAGTCAGGGAGGGGGAGGGGACCTTTAAGGGGCCGCTCCACGCAGCCACCAGTGAGCTGAGGGGCTGGAGAGAGCGTCTCTCAACCCCCCAGCTGATGGCCGCCATGGAGGACCCGGCAATTTCGACGTTGCGGGATGCGGATCGTCTACACTGTCCCTACTTCGACGTTGAACGTCGAAGTAGGGCGCTATTCCTATCTCCTCATGGGGTTAGCGACTTCGACGTCTCGCCGCCTAACGTCGAAGTTAACTTCGAAATAGCACCCGACGCGTGTAGCCGCGACGGGCGCTATTTCGAAGTTAGTGCCGCTACTTCGAAGTAGCGTGCACGTGTAGACACAGCTATAGTGTCCCAGAAAATATAGGGGCTCTTTTGCATACTTGACTCAATCTAATTCTTGAAACTCCCCCCTCCCGCCCCTCTGCTCTCTGATTTGCTCACCTTGATAGTTTTTTTTTCTGGTTTCTCAACCTTGATTGCTATTTTTGGTTCTGAATGCCTTAAACATTGAGTCTGTTCTGGTATGGCTATGGTCTGAAGAAGTGGGTCTGTCCCACAAAAGCTCACCTAATAAATTATTCTGTTAGTCTTTAAAGTGCTACTTTACTGCTTTTTTTGTTTTGATAGTATATAGACTAGCACGGCTTTCTCTCTTTTAATAAGGACAGTAGTGGACTGCATCAGCTAAGTGGAGAATACGCTTGAGTTTTATGGTAGAATGGAAATTAAAACTTGAAGAAATAGATATCAGTCTGGATCCAGCTGAGGAATTTACATTTATTTATAATTTATTAGTTTCTGGTAAGCTTAAAAACTAAAAATGTGTTTCCTTTGAAAAGGGCCCATTACCAAATTCATTGATTTTTAACCTTGTTTCCCTCTTCTGCAAAGTTATTGCATTTCTGTGTTTGCTTTTACCAAATGCTTCCTCACAGTCTTGTCTTCACAGCTGTTTTAAATATCCACTTTGCTTGTGAGCTTATCTTCAGAATGGTTCTAAATGACTCTTGCTGTTTTCCAAATGGCATTTTTAGCTCTGGAAATTTGTATCCCACAGACTTATAAAAGAATAGACTATCCTAATTGTGCTTTACAGACAACCTTGTTAAACAGAAGTAGGACACTTTACCTATCACTAGCTCCTTCCCCACCATGGAACTCAAAAGAGTTTTCAGAGCATGAATTAGCCCTAGCAAGGGCTCTTAGATAGGGGTGAACAAGCAGTGTCTTCACCCTCTCTTATCACATCACACCCTCCTCCACTTTGCTTTCTTTGTCACCAGCAGAGAGAGACAGGGCTGGAGGGGGGGTGTCTACGCTGCAGCTGGACCTGTGGTTCCCAGCCCGTGTAGACCAACTTGAACTAAACAGACAAGCAGTCATGTAACACTTTAGAGACTAATAAAACAATTTATTATATTTCGTTAGTTTATTAAAGTGCTACGTGACTGCTTGTTTAATTAGAATACAGGCTAACATGAATACTTGTCTGTTACTGTTCAACTTGTTCAGTCCAAGCTACTGCACTAAATAAGCAGTGTGAACGTTGAGCCACAGATGGCAGCTGGGGCTAGTTTCCAGAGTCCAAGCTTGCCTTGCCCCCTGGGACTGAACTTGGTTGGTAAGCCCATATCACAAGAGCCCCATTGCTGCTTTTAGCTTGTTTCCACTTGCAGTCTAGACAAACCCTCAGACCAATTTATACACCTGAGTTTAGAACTTCAGAGGATCAAACTGCAATGGTAACTAAGCAAAACTAAAGGCTAGGCTACATGGGGAATTATTCCAGAATAGTTTAACCAACTAATCTGTGCCAGAATGAAAGCATTCCCTTGTAGAGTTAATTGTGAATAGTGAATTCACTTACCATATTCTGGAGTAATTTAAGGTAAGGAGTAATCACCTTACCTTATTCTGGAGTAACTAAATATTCAGGTGGTGAAACTAAGGCATGGATGTTATGACTAGCTGGCTAAAGAAAGTTGACTTCCTCTTACAGATTTATTATCTTTTTTGGTGGGGGAAAAATGTTATTTTGAATGTTTTTAGCATTGACCCACTCTAATTGTTGCTGACCCAATATCACACAGAGTGTGAGTGACAGAGCCAAAAAAACGGAAACCAGATCGCTTGATTCTTGGGCTGTTTTGTAGTTCATCTTCCTTTCTTCTTACACAGTAGCTCACAGAGAACCATAATACCTAGCACTAGCCACAGATAAACGTCAGTTGCTGTTAACACCATATCACAAGAGAAGCTCCTTCGCTTGCACATCCCCCTATTCACACCCTTTTTGCTAGAAGGATTCTTGTGTCGGTCAAGACCTTTTGGTGTCTTTTTCTTGGCTACGTCTGCCTTATTTTTTCACTCTCCACTGTTGCTTGTGTTGACAGACCCTGACAGGTGCCTGACTGGGGATTCCTACATGAGAATACCTGAGGCTGATTGCCGTTCCTTCTTCACTGAACAGGTGGTTGACTCTCTCAGCAGCCTTGTGTAGGGAGAACGCCTTTGGATTTTCCCTTTCAGCTGGCACGTTGAGATGAGGAAGTTTTAATGCGGGTGATGTCCAGAACTTGTGTGGGTGTCCTGTCAGCATGACAAGCAAGTTATGAAGGAAATACACCTCTACTGCTCTAGTCCACCACACTTTTTCTGCTTTTTCATACTGTATTTTTAAATCTAGGCTTTCACTGTGAATGAGCTTGATGTTATAAGCCTTTGCCTGGAAATATCAGGCATTTAACATCCAGCCTTCTCTAAGGCTCAACAAGCTTCACACATGTAAATATTGGTGGATGCATAGCGGGGTGATTAACAATGCAGCATGGGACTAAATCTTCCCCATCCAGGAGAACAGATGATAGGTCCTGGTTATAATAAACAGAGATGTATTGAAATTTGGCAATAAGTTCCCAGCTGTCGAGTCAGGGGGGTTTATTTGTTACTTGCATTCCCCTAGCACCTATCTCAGGCAAGCAATACAGCAGTGATGCAGGAGAGGGTTAAAACAGAATAATCAAAATGCATACATCTTTGGGGGTAGATATCGGCCATTCCCTGCTAGATATGGTCTGACTCACTTCTTGACCTTATCACAGCAGAAAGGGTCTTTGGAGCAGTTTGAAATCAAAGGAATGTCTACAGTGAAGTCAGAGGTGTGACAATAGCATGGGTACAAGACTGCCTAAGATGCTGGATAATTGCTTGGGTGGATATACTGAGCTAAAGTCCATGTTGTGTCTTCACTGCCATTGGTACCTGAACTAGCCAGATTAAAGCTAGCCCAGATATGTCTGCATTCACCTCTCCAAGCTGCAGTGGCGGCATGCCCTAGATTAGTGGTCTTCTCAGGCTGTCAAGGAACGTGGTATGGATGTAATGAACAGTAAGGAAGACAGTGTGAAAACAATTATAAGGAACCAGAAAAATGAGGATTGAGGTTCATATTCCAATTTCATTTCCCAGCATTAGCAAGTTTCATAACACCTCAGCAAAACTTATCCCCAGGAGAAGAGGTAGTTTCCTGCATTGCCTTCCTTCATAGCATCCAGGCCAGGTCTGAAGGCATCCATTTTAAAGCCAGAAGGGGGCATTGTGACCGTTAGTCTGATTTCCTTCATATCTCAGACCAGAGGGGTTGACCTCTTGACTCCTCCATCTAGTCCCGAACATCTGTTTGAGCTAGAGCATAGCTTTTAGAAACACACACAGCTGTAATTTAAAAAGTGTCCACCTCCTTCCTAGATAAATTGTCCCACTGGTTAAATTACCCTTGCTGTTAAAATTTTGGCTTTTTATCTCTGGTCTGAATTTGTCTAATTTCAACTCCCAGCTGCTGGATCTTATGTCCTTGTCTGCAAAATTAATCAGCCTTCTGCTGTTAGAAATCTCCTCCCCCTATAGCTACTTACATATTGTGATAAACTCAACTCTTAAGGCTCCTGCAGATAACTCTTAGTGGGTGGGGGTCACTTTCCACCATACAGGAATACAACATTTACACCAGCAGAATCTTACCCCAACCAGGGTTGAAACTGGGCCTTGTTGATTGTGTTGCGGTAGTACACAATATTTATGTTAATATGGCACACAGTGCCTGGGTGATGCCCAGGACTCTCACTATGCTCTGTAACAGCAACGAAGGATCCTGTGGCACCTTATAGACCAACAGAAAAGTTTTGAGCATGAGCTTTCGTGAGCACCAGCATCTGATGAAGTGAGTCTGTGCTCACGAAAGCTCATGCTCAAAATTTTTCTGTTAGTCTATAAGGTGCCACAGGACCCTTCGTTGCTGTTACAGATCCAGACTAACACGGCTACCCCTCCGATACTTGACACTATGCTCTGTGTTGTCTAAAAGCATACAAAGATACAATCTGCAGAAAGACTTTACAGGTTCAGTATGCCATTAAATGTTGCGATATGCAGTAAAATAAAGAATGCAATCAATTATAGCAAAGCCTAACTATTATTTGAATTACCATGGACCCCTACTCATGGGCAAGCATCACATTGTGCTAGGTGCTGTACAGACAAAACAAAAAGATGGTCCCTGGCCCACGGTGTTTACTGTCTAAGGCCATATGTACGCTGCCATTTACTGCACTGCAGCTTTCTCACCCCCTGGCACTGGGAGCTGTTTGGTACTCTCTTCATTTAAGTGGTAACATAGAGCACAGGAAGAGCTGACAAATCGGGTCTTTGCCCACGAAAGCTTATGCTCCAAAATATCTGTTAGTCTATAAGGTGCCACAGGACTTCTTGTTGTTCTCGAAGCTACGGACTAACACGGCTACCTCTCTGATACAGGAAGAGCTGTCTCCCAGTTCTGGTGCTGTGGCCAAACTTTCACTTGGAAGCGCTGCAACACTTTAATGTTTCTAGTGTTGACGTAGCCTAAGGCCAGGTCTGCATTAGACATTTAAAAAAAAAAGAAGCAGCCCTATGGCACCTTATAGACTAACTTGGAGCATAAGCTTTTGTCAGATTCAAAGACTCACTTGTCTTTGCCCACAAAACCTTATGCTCCAAGAAATCTGTTAGTCAATAAGGTGCCACAGGACTTCTCATTGTTTCTGTGGATACAGAATAACACAGCTGCCCCTCTGATACTAGACGTTAAAGTCAATTGTACCTATGCAGTATTAGCTATGGCAATTGCATAGCTGAAATTGACTTATCTACAGTCAACTTAGTTGGCTGTCCTCACAGAAGGAAGTTTGACTAGAGAAACTCTCTCATTAACCTCCCTTACTCCTCACTATTTTCAGGAGTACAGGGATCAACTGTCAACCCCAGATAGCTTGATTTCATGCGTCCCTATAGGGCATTCAAAATTGAACGTCGGAAGACATACCCTAAGTAATCTAGTGGCATTCCTAGATAACCTATTATCCTTTTGTCCAGTAGAGGCACGCAACAGGAGAAAAAGACTTGATTGCAACAGGGCTGCGTTTAAAAAAAATTCACCCTAGCCCCCATCTTCCACACTAACATAAGCCTATGCCTCCTGATTTATTCTTAAATATGAGCTTCCACTTGGCTCAGGAGTGAGTTTATCTCTTTGGGATTTGAGCAGCAGTTAACTGGCCAAATTCTCCTTTAAATACTAATATAACCACTTTAAATTTCAAAGCAGTCAAAGGACAGTGGTGGTTTTGAGAAACAAAATCCCTGCAAACCTAGTGACCCAGTATTTCAGAATCCTCACCAGGCCTTGTGTGACTCAGAGCACCTGGGTTTAACAGTTGTGTGCCTGATTAACAATGGTGGGACTTGACGTAGAAATTTTCTGTCCAGGTCAGTGGTCCATCTAGGCTAACATTTTATCTTCAGCTGAGGCAAGCAGCAGATGCTTCCAAGAAAAGTGCCTGAATCCCACGGAAGGCAGATGTGAGATAATACGCCTTCCACATTTGTTTGCCTTCTGTTATCAAATAGTTAAAGATTGTTTGAAGCCTACAGTCTGTGCGTTCTGTGAAAATTATTTTATCGCTGTTGAACTCTCCAGACCTTAATTTTATTTACCGTCCCCTTTTTCTTATAATTACAAGACCTAGAGAAGAGAAGTTCCTAATCCACTTTCTTTAGAACAAGGGTCAGCAACCTTTCCGAGGCAGAATGCCCAAATGTGACCTTTTGACCTCTATGGTCCAAGGTCCAGTGTTACTTTTTAAAGTCACTATGGTAACGTCTACACGACAGCCCTGTCGAAAAAGATGTTTCTAAATATCTTATTTTGAAATAACCCAACCACATGCAAAATGCATTTTGAAATAGCATTTCTGGATCCACAGTACTATTTCAAAATATTACCATTGGAGCCCATTATGGTCTGTTTTGAAATAGGCATTATACTTCAGGAAATTAGGTTTATCAGAATCAACATAATTCACACACTATTTGGAATGTATTTCGAAATAGTGTGTGTCATTTCTGCTAAAATTATTTTGAAATAACTGCTGTTATTTCAAGATAACTTGGCCATGTAGACATAGCCTAATAATCCTACATACAACAGCCGCATTAATAAATAAATTAAGATGCAAAGCTTCACAGCTGAGGTGGTGGTTGGTAGCATTAGCTGGTCTTCTGGTAAATCACAGGTATCCTGGCTTTGAGCAAAGTCCCATCTGCACTGGGGAGGAGGGGCCAGGCTGAGCTCCTACCTTGCGTTCCAAAGAAAATCAGCCCACATGCCACTCTTGGCACACATGCTGGAAATTGCTGACCCCTGGTTTAGAGCACACTTTGTTTTATATGCTGGTATCATGCTTCCTTTCCAAAGTCAATCTTCTCAGTCTTTAAAATCTCTCTTCACAGGAGAGTTTTTCCAGATCCTTGATTATTCTCACTGTACTTCTCTGAACACCCTCTAAAACTCTAATATCCTTGGGAGATATGGTGATCAGTACAGTATGCCGTATCCAGATGACACTACACCATTGATCTATTGCACTGAGATATTCTTAGTTCTTTTCCATCCCATTCCTGATTCATTGTAACATCTTGTTTTCGTTTTTGACTGCAACTGCCCATTAGGCAGAGTTCTTATTGAGCTGTCTACACTGACTCCTAGCTCACTTTTCTGAGTCGGTATGATTAATTTAGAGCCTCGTAAGTTGTTATGAGTAGTATAAATTCCCCCTGACACACACACACACACCCCTTGGTGTTTTGCATTTATCAACATTGAACTTCATTTGTCATGATGTTGCCCCACCTAGCTCGTGCATCATCTGTAGATCTATCTGACTTCTTAGCTCCCTTGCCAGACCAGTAATCAATATCGAAGATATGGAAGTTGTTAATAACCATTAAAGAAATGTCTGTATCTCGCTGAAGAGAGAGATTGCACAAGTATTTCCTTCATATTCAAAGTCTCAATTCAGGAAAGGATTCAGCACAAGCTTAACTTAAACACATTGATGATCTCATTCAGGTGCTTAAAGTTACACGTATACTTAGGTCCTGATTCAGCATGATATTTAACATCTCTTGTAACCTGTGTATTTTTAGTTTTGTGTCACAATGATTTAATTGGCCATGCAGTTAATAACATCATGATTTTTGTTTATGCTGCATGTTTTATTTTCATTTTTATTCCTGTCAGGTAATGCAAACCATTGATTCATTGAAAAGTCACAGAAGCCCTAGACACACAAATAAACTTTTTGTGGACTGCTAAACTGTTGAAATGTTTTGCTCTGGGAATCGCAATTCTAACCCACTGCAGCAAATGAGATTGCATGGAAAGGTGCACTTGTTGAAGATCACTCAGCAAATCAGCTGCAGAGTTGGGGATAGAACCCGGGAATTCTGTTTCCCAGTTTCTTTCTCTAATCTTAAGATCATATTTTAAAGCCTTATGAACACAGTGTGGCTCGTTGTCCCTCACTTGTGGCTGGCCCACACAGAGGTTCATGATTGTTTTACAGCTTTTGAGCTAACAGCTAGCTTAGAGTTAGAGATCCTGAAGTCCAAGGATTAATCCTGGCTACCAACAACCAGGGGTGCTGCTGTACACTTAACTTTTAAAATTATAATTATAGGAAATAAACATCAGATTACTTATCTAAGAAGAAACAAGAATGATATTAAACTGGACCTTAAGGCAAGACTAGTTAGAGAACAATAGGCGTAATTCTTCTTAATCAACAAAAACTACAAGCACAAGAAGGAGGAAGTTACCCCACAAGGCAGCAGATACTTCAACTCTGGGTGTATGTCAAGAAATTAAAAGGTATTTCAGGCACTTGAACTTGTACCAAGGTTCCAGACATATCTATTTCAAGGCCCAGATGCTATCCTGTGTAACTGTGAAATGACCTTTTCTGAGCGACTCTTTTGGCAGAATGTATGGCTAAGCCTGCACTGTTTTGCTGTCTTTTAGTTGTGTGTCAGCCGTAAGAATAAAAGAAAACTACCTCTCTCTATGCTGTTCCTCCTCATATATATTGAAAAATTGGAGTGTGGTGAAGCATTTTGTATAGGAGGCCATCCAGAGTTTAGTTGGACGTAACATGAAAAGCACTTCCTTCTGGGTTATCAATTACCATGCACACCCTTCCACGGTATTTTCCTGGCTACAGTACCTGTTGGCATAATGATTACCAAGCCTTGCTTTTTTTTTTCCCTGTGGCATGATTCCTGTCTCCCCTCCCCAGGTTGTATAGTATGGAACCATGTAAATCTACCTTGTGTTGGCTTTTGTGCATTTCACTGTTCATCTTTCATTGAAATAATCTCCCCAGACAAAAGATATTTCTTCTACTCTTACTCTTTTTTTTTTCTTTTTTTTCAATTTGCAGACAGGACTTGCTTTAACCAGCAACCCCCTTATCTGCACCCTCCTTTAACCTATTTGAGTTCATAGCTGTAGGCCTTGTGGTCAGATTCTGTTGTTGTATCCAGGTGATGGGAGCTTCAGTAAGGAAATGTCCTGAAGGCCTGAGGCTGGGCTTGGCACATATGCAAGCACGAACAAGATAAACACTAGCTAGGGAGGAGAAATTTTTGTGCAGTGTGTTTGTCCTCTATCATGGCTGCTTCTATCATGTCGTTCTGCTGATTTTTGTCTCTGCCATCAGTTGTGCAGTTGGCTGTTGTTTAGTTTTTGATATTTTTGAAACTACAGGGCTCTGATCAAAATGTTTCCAAAGCTTTGTTGGGTGATTTCTGCTTGGCTTGGTTAGTTAAGGACTTCTCTCCTATTCACATTGGACAGTGGTCAGCAACCTTTCTGAGACGGAGTGCTGAAATTTGACCATTTTCACTTCTATGTACGGTCAGAGTGCCAGTGGTACTCTTTAAAGTCACTGATAGTCCTACTTACAACAACTTCATTAATGAATAAATTAAGATGCAGAGCTTTACGTTTAGGTGGTAGTTGGTAGCATTTGCTGGTCTTTTGTTAATTCACAAGTGGCATGCCTTTCTGCAAGCTCTTGTCTGCAGGGGGGAGCAGGGATGAGGCTGAGCTCCTGCCTTGTGTGCCAGTGAAGATTGGTTCACCCGCCACTCTTGGCACTCATGCCAGGGTTTGCTGACTCCTGGCCATAGAGTATGATCATGTAGGTTTAGTGGTCATGAAATGGTCAGGCATGGTGGCTCTTGAGAGCAACATCCTCTGTTTATCCACAGGAAAGATGCAGTATGCACAGCAGCTCGTTGACCACAGCCATGACACACTCACTTTGTTGAGGGTTTCTGGAGGTGTTGTGGAAAACACCTTCAATGGCTCTTTGTGTACCTGGGGCAAGCAGCCAGCTTACTATGCTCTTTGCACAGGCACAGCATCATGAATGGAGTGAAGAGTTCACAGGATCTGGGCTTCACTTTATTTTCTCTGACACTGGTTTCCCCTCAGTCTGTTTGCTTTGCAAAGGTTTTAGCCTTGTAATCTGCTGTGCCTTTTCTTTGCCACCTGTACTGGTTTATTATACAGCATAGAACCATGTAAGGACTGATTCCACAAATTTCCCCTTCATGAAACACTTTGTGTTGGTCATTTTCTCTCTCTCCAAGAATGAAACAGAAATGCACCAATGAACGTTTGCTAAATTTATAGCCACATTGCTCTGTAATGTTTAATCAATGCTACGTGACAGTGTGCTTCAAAGAAGTGTACAAGTTCAATGCAAGGTGAATGTTGTCTAAAATCATCTGGAAGTTCATTCAGAGGTGAAGGCAGCAGCAGCAGCTTCTCGCAGACAGACTGGGGTGAGCGAGAGGTTACCTATTTTTTCCCTCTAATATGTAAACAAGAGCAAAATGCTACTGGCAATGAACTTGGCATAGTTCTGACAACAAGAAAAATAACTGTGGCACGATGGATTGCAAGCACAGTTTGGTATCCTGCAGTTGGCTGCTCCCTACCAGTTAGTGTTCCTGGATAGAAAATTGGTGAGCAGGATCTTTGGGGTCTTATTAGTGCATATGCATCAAGTCGTGAGTTTCCCTGGAATGAGGTAGGAGACTCATACTTACTGGATGGTCCAGACTTCCTCATTCTTACAACTAATAGTAGCTTACTCATTGAGTAGTTCCATTGAAACCAGTGGGATCATTCACCAGAGCACAGTGTCATGCGGTGTTAGTAGGGGTGGTTGGAGCTATCCCATAGGCATTCCAAAGCCCCTTTTGCCTAGACAGTACATCATCGCTTTACTTGTCCAGTAGATGTTGACATTTTAATGGAGAGCATTAAAGTCACCCAAGAAACTCAGCCCATCTTCAAAAATATGTATACAAACTTGACTGCTATATAGGCCTGTATCTTCGATTTACTGCTAAAATGTCACAACATGGTAAAATCGTTTTTATCAGCCTCTAAACCCAAAACATTCTTGCTATGATTATGCAGGCGCTGTAGAATCATCCAGCATGTCCCCCCACTAGAAACTGGATACTTATTTTTTTATTTCCTTTCTGTTGTTTTAGGGTTACCTGGGAGGGCTGGGTGGTACGTGCCAGATTGTTGTAGGATTGCTACTTTATGAGCAACATAGCTTGACGAGTAGAATGAAGGAGAGAGTTTCTGCATTTCAAGTGATCTTAACTGTTGTTAGTAAATAAGTTGTGTGAACATAGAGATGTATGCGTGTAAGTGGTTGTGTAGTATGTGGTCTCAAGAATCATAAGGATCCTATTTTTGACTCAGAAAGTTGCCTGTATTAGTAAACGTTTTTACATTAGTAAATATTTTTACAAAAAAAGAACCAGTTTCAAGTATCTAATAATGCAAATAAATAAGCAAGATCAGAGTGGCTTTGTAGGGCTATAGAGTGAGCATCGGAGCTGAAATAAGTAGTTCTGCTTTCAGCTGTGTCACTGACCTGATGTATGGCCATGGGCAAGTCATGTATCATCCATGTGTCTCACTTTCCCCGTCTGTAATTTGGAAATAGTAAAACATAGAAGATTTGCTTGTAAACCAGCTGGGGAAACTTAGATGCTTATACAGGTGCTAAATAGTATTACTAGTTTTGTTAAATTTGGGTTACTATTGACATGTACCAGAGATCAAAGAATACAGACCCCATTTCTTGCCTTCTGACCTTTCTGTTTCCCTTATGAAAATCTTCTTCCAAAGTAAAGGGCTCTAGTTAGCAGCTGAAACATTTGGGGTGAGTTCTCTCCTTTTCAGAAAAAAGCAAGACAGCAATCATGTATAACTTTAAAGACTAACAAAGTAATAAATTGCTACATGACTGCTGTTTTGTATTGCTAGAATACAAACTAACATGGCCACCTCTCTGTTACTATTCTCCTTGTCAGCTGCTGATACCCTTCTGAGGTCTGTTGGTGCAAAAATGGGGCTCAGGCAATGCCAGTAAGGTACAGGAGAGTTTTTGGTTTTCAAAGCTGTCAGTATTTCCAAGCCTTCCCTTTTTTTTTTCCCCTGGTGTGAACTCTGTTTCCATAGAAATTGGTCTGGAAAGGCAGCCAGGAGCTGAGATGAAGAGCTCACTTGCAAAGTTCAGCAGCTGGCTGACAGCTGTAGGTGCCAGTCTGCAGAAGCCAGTCACAGACTTTAAGAGCTCCTCGGCTCCTAAAGCTTGGAGAAAAAAAAATCTAAAGAATGAGATGGAAAAATCCCTCCTAAAGATGTTTTCCGTGGTGTTTTCTCCTTCCCATCAAATCACTCCTTAAAACACCTTACATGGGGCACTTTCACTGCAAATCAGCCCTGTGGTACAACCCGCTTTCTCCCTCGCAATAATTGTGTTGGGAGCAAAAAGCGAGTGGAATTTGAAGCGCAATGCAACATCTGAACAGAGTGGTGGGGAGGGTGTTGGAATTACAGTGGCACTGGGAGTCAGGAGCACTAGATTCTCTTCCCAGCTCTCCTGATATGCTTTAGTGCAACTCAGTTCTCTCAGATGATAATATTTGGAAGCTAAATTTAACATTTACCAAGTACAGCGTAACTCTTGGGTGAAAAGAATTTCAGCAGTGCGAAATATGAAGTAGCATTGCCCCAGGAGCAATCTCCTTTATCTCCTTGTCTGTTGTCCCTTCCCTTCACTGTCTGTCTGTTTTGTTTATTTACATTGGAGAATTCTAAAGGTAGGACATTTCACCTTCTTCTTTATCTGGAAGTCAATGGTGCCACATAAAAATTTGATGAGTGTGACTATTTTGCAGAGTTCAAATTGGCTAATAAATGCAAAGCTGTGAACTCTTGTTAATTGCCCCCTCAGAATAATCTCTAGCCAATCAGTTGTCACTACAGCTCTCTGGGATTTTTTTTTTTTTTAACTTTGAAATTCCAATTTTCATTAAGTTTTTCATGAAAAATTTTCACCCTTTTCTGACCAGCTGTAGCTGTCACTTTATAGTGTCTCTGGAGACTTGAGGTTTCCCTCGAATTTGTTTTTGAGTTCCATGCAGTCTAGTAAATTTGCATCAGAGACCATGAACATTGATGAGAGCTTTACTATGGACTTCAAAAGGCATAAGATCCATCCCTAAGGGAATTTCCAAAAATCTTCAAGACTGTCACCAGTCTGACTAATACTTGCCTATGATCTGGTGTTTCACTGTATTAGACTACTTGAATTCTGACCAGGGTAATAACTCTCAGCTCCCTCTCTTCAGTTTAGTCACACGGTCTACTGGTATGCAGTTTCTTTTAGCAGAAAAGCTTGAAAGACTTTCAGAATCAACAAGTAAATATTTATTAACAGAAACAATTAAATACTGTTTTCTCAGGAATTTAGAGAAATCATTTACAACCAAAAGCACCCAATAAGATGTATAAACAGTATCATGCCTAAGATTTTAATAAGAATCTTGGAACAAACCTCTGAAGAAAACAAAAGACCTCATGCTGTAATTTCACTATAACTTCAACGTAAATGGAAATCCAGGGATATTCATCCCAATAAATTATGAACATTTACAGATGGAAAAACAGAAAATCTTTATATACAATGTGCAGACGAAAATGTTTCTGGAGTACTTCCACTGGAAACCCAATTTAAGAAATACAGAATCTTATAAACAGGCAATAATGAGTCCAAAAATAATCCAGACTGGACAGAATGGGGTGTGGTCAGTCTCAAATTTTGCTCCGTTAAATTCTGGCCCTTCCTCATAACTCTTCCAGTTTTTTCTCTTGTTGCTTCCAAGAACAGTTTCATCTAAAGGACTTAAAAGAAGACAGAAAAATTCAGAATATTAAATTAGTATCCCAGCTTTTTAGCATAGGTACAATTTACTTTCTCTCTGTGCCTGGATCTTCCATTTGTAAAATGGGGATAATAGATCTTCCTAATCGCACAAGAGGTTGTGAAGTTAAGAGTGAAAAGACTTTGCACGGAATCCTGGCCTCACTGAAGTCGTGGATAGTCTCAGATTTTCACTGTGGTCTTTTTCACCCGTAAATGAACAACCCCAAAGTCCAAGTGCCTTTTCTTGTCACTACTAACATTGTCCGAACTCTCAGTCCTTTCTGCAATAAAGGAGTTTTCCTTTATGTCTAAATATTATTTTATCTCTAAATTTTATTTTCCCAGTAGGAGTAATTGATTGAGATAAATTATTTTACTAGTCTGGGACTGCTGATCACAGACTCTCTTAGGGCTTTCCTCCATTGCAAAATCCTATATTGCTCTGAACAGATACAGCTGGAACTGATGGAGTATATTTTAGCTGCCGGGCATAGACAAAGACAAAAAGCCGTGGTCAGCACTGGTTCAGCTGTGTTTGTTGAAACAAAAGGAAGTATTTCTTCATACGACACATGGTGAACCAGGACAGCTCCTTGCCAGATGATGATGTGATGGTCAAGACCATAAGAGGATTCAGAAAAAAGAACTAGATAAATTCATGGAGGATAGGTCCATCCATGATTATGAGCAATGATGGGCAACAATGGTGTCCGTAGTCTCTGTTTGCCAGAAGATGGGAATGGCCAACAGGGGATGGATCGCTTGATGATTACCTGTTGTGTTTATTCCCTTTGGAGCACCTGTGACTGGCCACTGGCAAAAGACAGGATACTGCTCAAGATGTACCTTTGGGCTGACCCAGGATGGCGTTCTTATGTTGCTATCTTCCATTGGCAAACAAAGATTATTCTTTTTAGGGCAGACAAGGCCTTACATGGTTGTTGTAAGGGTCCTTTTGAAAGGGTACTCCCCTTTGTCTGGTTGGGGTTTGATGACATGCTGGTAAGAAGGCAAGTTCTGTATTTGTACTAGACGCCGTACTCCTGCTGTCATGAATGGAGCTGCACAATGAGTAGCAAGCATGGAAAATTTTAAGAAGAACCCAGTGTAAAACAGCCTAACTTAGGAACATTTTTAGGCAGCATGAAGATTTAAAAATATATATGTATATAGAAGGCAGCAAACCAAAGGCTGTTCATCCACCTTGACTGGAACGAACAGACAGACTAACGTGGAGACACCTGACCATTCCTTTTGGCCAAAGGTGTGTGACTTGTGGGTTGCTTGAAGGGAAGGGTTTGGGGAAGAAGAGATGCCACAGTGTTTAGAGCAGGGTCCAGTTTCAAACTGCAGCCGCAGACCCCTAGCATAAAGCAAAGACTGATGTTGTTTGAGTAGCTTTCTTGAAGACAAAGGGCAGGAGACTGGGCAGGGACTCTGACCCTATTTTAGGTTTGAACCAATGCATTGGTGTTAGACTTGTTTACTTGTTGATAATGGGAGGGCATTAGACAGATCTGAGTGCTGGCATGGCCGGTAAGTAGAAGACCCAGGGAATGTCCAGCAAACCATTGGCTAACATATCCTTCTAACACAGCTATTCCTCTTTCCTTCTCCATTTGCTCACTGAGTCCTCCCCCTAAATAAAACCCCAGTGTCAGGCAACATAGCACCACTTGTTACTGACACCACCTAAATCCAGATATAACTCTTCCAGGCACCTGCTTTGATGCCTCAAGGTAAATAGAATTCCTTTAATTCAACTTGATGTAAGACATCCACTGTGTTTAGCTTTGGTTAAAGGATTTGCCAGTTAATGGATTTTATTTATCTTTACATTTTCATCCCTGTTGCCAGGGAATCATGTTTCTGGGGAGGACCTGCAAAGTGATTTCACTATGGTACATGATTCCCGAGCACCGTGGAAAATCAGCACGCTCCAAAGAGAGCATAGGCCTGTTTCTCAGAGGTGGGCAATAACTTTTGTTCAAGGGCCACTCCCATATTTTAGTAAGGGGTGAGTGCCGCACTTTTTTATGGAGAAGGGGCAAGATCTGGGATGGAGGTTGGGTGCCGAAGGGCGCTCAGGATGGGGACTGAAAGCCAGGAGTGGGTGTGGAGTCTGTGAGGGAGTTTGGGTGGAGTGGGTTCCGACCTGGAGCAGGGTATTAGGGCGCAGGGTCCGGGAGGAGGTATGGGTGCAGGAGAAAATTCTGGCCTGGGGGAGGGATGAAGGAGCCAGTGCAGAGTCTGAGAGGGAGTTATTACCTGGGACAGGAGGGAGGAGGATACGGAAGGTTTGGGCAGTGCCCTGGTGCAGAGTCTTGGTGCAGCAGAAGATTCTGGCTTGGGGGAGGGTGCAGAGTCTGGGAGGGAGCTGGTATGTGGGAGTGGAAGGGGTGCCAGAGGCACGCTGTGGCTGGGAGGTGTTTACCTGAGCAGTGCTTACTAGTCAGCAGCACTTTCAGGCTGGCTTTCCTCTCTGCCAGCATCCCCAGACCACCTGGCTCTCTGCGCTGAGGTGCAGGCTTCATGCTCTGTTCCCACCCCCAGCAAAATCTCTCAGCTTGGTATTGGCTGGAAATAGGCCAATGGGAGCTGAGAAATTTTACTGCACTGCCCCCATCCCCAGCAAACTCTCTCAGCTCCCATTGACTGGTTTCCAGACAATACAAGTTGAGATATTTTTAGGGGGTGGGGGAAGAGGTCAAACCTCTCCCCCGAGCCAAGGGCCAAATTAAAAGGCTTGGTGGGCCAGATCCTGCTGCACGTGTGTTCGGAAGGGTAGTAGGATTATGGAAACAAGGATTCCCTAATTTGGACCCAGTTGCAGCTGAAGTGTATTTCCTGCTTTATTATCCATTTCCTCCCCTAGTGAGTGATTGACACATTTAAACTTTACATCCGTCTTGGCAAAGGAGCTTCTTTTCCAGTCATCTTAGTGGCTTTGCTGCTTAGTCTGAAAAATATAACCTCTGCGCAGTGGTTTCTAGCATTCTTTTATCTGTAGTTTGATGTGCTTGTTTTTACTCTTTTCAGAGCCGCAGGATGATGTGGAGATGAAGGAAAGTGAGATGTCTTCAGGGGTGGCTTTTTCTACCATCCTGTAATTAAAAGCCCAGGAGGGGCCCCCAGGTTTTGGCACCCCAGGCTGTGGTGATGGACATATTATAAATGCAGCATTTGTGTTATTTTACCAAGAAAGGAGCTCTCCGGGCAAATTAAAAAAAAAAAATCAGGAAAGGAAGTGGAGTAGGGAAGAGAAACACAAATACGAGTACTGAGATAATTACATGTAATCTGAACCCAAATGCCTGGCCCTGCTACATGACTGTCTCCCCAAAGGGGAGTGGTAGTCACAAGTCAGGAAATGCATCTCACTTAGGGCCTGCTCCTGTTCAGGTTAACATCAGTGGAGTTTTGCCTGCTACATCAGTGGGGGCAGGATTTTGCTTTGTCTCCTCATCTGTAAAATGGGAACAGCAATTCACCCTGACTCTTGGGGAGCAGAGAGGGAGCTGTGAGGATGAATTTGCTCATGTTCACAGAGCAGTGTGAGAGTCTGAGGCAGAAGGCTATGGGAAGGCACAGGCCTTTCTCGTTGCAACTCTGCACTAGCGTTGTCTTTGTCAAAACTGTGCATCACTAGATGATTTCTGTTTCTTTCTTTATATTTCATTGCACGGTCTGCTACGCAGCAAACCCAGAGGCAGGGTGTAGCTCTCACTCTCCCTTCATCCAATGGATCTTTGCAGCTCAGTGATCCCATCTCTGGAGCGCCTTGCCTGAGCGCATCCCCTACAGGCTCTCCGTAGATGGTGCAGGGCCTTTCTGTGCAGATCACTTTTCACCTTAGACCTCATAATTTTCTCCCACATCTCAAATCCCAACCCCTTTTGCTCATTTTTTTTTTCTTTTCCAATATGACTGCTTCTCTCTGGGCCATCAGAACGAGCTTCATCCTCTTTAGTCAGGTCAGTGAGACAGAGCGAGCAAGTTTCTGCTACAGCCATGCTACTGGTGAGTGTAAAAATGACCTGATCCTTTCTCAGGCCCTAACTTTCAAGAAGGGTTTAAATTGCTGTGCACTTCCATCTGTAGCAAGTCCCCAGAGACACAGAGCTTTTCTCGTGAAGTGGTGTCCCATCATCAATGTACCTGCAGAAATCAGACACTGATCGTCTTGCACATGGCACAGGGGACTCCAAGAACAGTTTGTGCACTTTATTAACATAATGGAAAATGCTCGCTCCACCCCCGTGTGTGTGTGTGTGTGTGTGTGTGTGTGCGCGCTGTCGAGTTTGATTTATGGACTTTTTAAAGTCGACTCTTCACTGTAAAGAATTAATGGTATTTGCATATTTTATTTTGGAATTTCCCCCGGAAGGCACATACTGAACTAATGTCTGTGTGCAAACCTTCCCCTCCACCCCTCTTTAGCTTTCAGATTTAGCTGCAGAGGTGAAAAGTTTAAATACTAAAACCAATAAAACTACATTTATGGGACAGATAAATCGTTCTGAGACAGCTCATCCATAGCTGTAAGACTTCCTACGACAGGCCTCCCTCCCTCGTCTGCTAAGGAGTACAAAACACACACCTTGTAGCAAAACTGTGCCACTGTATGAACGCAGCCGATGCTCTCAAACTGTGCCTATAAAGAATCCAGAGTACAGAGGTGTAACCCTGCACAATTCACAGGCCTGCCAGTCTGGCAAGATGAATGTGGATAAACAGCTGTAAAATACACATACTATCCATCACTGTCACGTTTTGGCTCTTGGCCGCTTCAAAAGATTGGGACCTAGCAATGGCATTTGAGTGCAAAGAGGATATTTTTTATTTATTTTATTCTTTTAAAATCCTCCGGTTGTGGTCCCTAAGCATGCATGCAAGCAGAGATGTGTAAATTACACAACAGATTGGACTTAAATTAACCCACGCAACCTAAACCCCACTCCCTGTGCTATGTGATCTGAAATCCTGCTACTGAATCTTCCAGCAAATGCCATAAGCAGATCAGCTTTGCAGAGCGTCTGGGAGGTTAACAGATTCAAAATCTCTCACGCCAGTCAGCTGAAGGTACCTAGTCTGAGTCTACCTGTCACCCATTCCCAGCTTCTCACAAACAGAGGCTAGGGACACCATCCCTGCCAGTCCTAGCTAATACCCCCAATGTGCCTATCCTCCATGAATTTATCTAGCTGTTTTTTGAACCCTGTTGTAGTCCTGGGGCAGGTCTACCTACACCTGAAAGTCAATCCTAGGTACGCAGTTCCAGCTAAGACAGTTGCATAGCTGGAACCGACTTATCTAAGATTGACTTATCTGGCTGTCATGGCTTAGGCTGGGTTGGGTCAATGGGAGAAACTCTCCCATCATCCTTCCTTACTATTCACAATAATGAAGAATACAGTGGTCAGCTATCAAGCCCCGATCATTCAATTTCTCGCGTCCCTGCTGCGCACGCAAAATTGAACCCCAGAAGATTGACCAGGTTGATCTCCCGGTAGATGTAGATGTGCCTTCAATCTTCAACATCCTCTGGCAAGGAGTTCCACAAGTTGACTATGCATTGTGTGAAGACATACTTGCTTTTTTTTGGTTTTAAACCTGCTGCTTAGTGGCCCCTAGTTCTTGTGTACTCAGATGGGAGAGTGCAACAGTTCCACACCAGCACCTTTAATAGAATCCTGAGTGGAAGTACTGGTTGGTGCAGATTACCTGCCATGTCATATACCCCTTGCAAGACACATCACTAAGCAAGCAGCTAGCTACTGAAGTCTGAGAACAGTCTTCTCTTTTGCAGCCCCATGCAGAGGGCCCTGCAGAAATGCCCAAGGATGGGGCAAGGTCCAGCACCCTAGAAGGAAACTCCTCACTAGAATTAGGTGGAAAGAAAACTCTTGTTCACTGTCAAGGGTGGCTGATTCTTTAAGAGGAGAGGGTCTCAGCCTACCTGGGACAGAGTTAATTTGCCTCCGCTGCTGGGGGAGATGGGTCATGTGACCCATGAAGGTTTTTGAGATTTATAGTGCTGGAGGCCTGGATTGTGGGGCAGAGAAGGAAGTGAGCCCTGTGTGTTGGAGGGGCTGTGGCAGGAGACATTGAAAAGAGCCTGGGGAGGACTGAAAGTGACCAGGCCCCAGGAAGGAATGTTGTGGCAGGGAGCGGTATTTTGCTTGGATTCTCACACAGACCTTGGAGAAGGGGGTTGCTGGACTCCTGAGTTGGGAAGGGGAAGAGGCGAAGGGCTGGAACTGTGGGGCCATTTGGCCTTTTGCTGGTAAAAGACTGAATGAATAAGATCCCATGAGGGGGAATCATTTTGTAAGGATTCTGGACATAACGTCAAGTTATTGCAAGCAATGCTAGAGGGAACTGAGTGAAGTACCTGCAGGGGCATCTCAGGCCACAAGAGGACACTCTGGTGTGGCATCATCCACATTCACCTTACCAAAAGAACAAGGGGGCGGAATCATGCTTGTCTCCTTGGGACATTTCCCTCAGCTAAGCCATCACCACCTCCATCTTTCCAGGACTGGGTTTTAGCCAGCCAGCCCTCATCCAGGTCCCAGGCACAGGAAGACACTGGGAAAGCAGATACTGCACTTCATCTTGGAAAAAGATGAAGACTAAATACATGTTCCAGACATGTTACTTTCCAGACTAAATATGTGTTCCCTGCAGGAGGCTCCAGCTTCAACCAGCCATGACTTGGAAGGCCAACTCTGCCTTTCCAACTTCCGTTCAACTCCAGTCCCCCTCCTTTCTTCCCTTGTGTTTAAAAGTGAGTCTTTAGACCAATGTGCTGTTCAAAAGAACATGCTGTGCCGATGAAACTCCTTTTTCTGGGAACCTAGCCAAGTGCAAACTCTCCCAAGCCCAGTGTGTGCTGAATACTACTGCTGCTCCCGCTCACATCACCTACACCCTCAGGTGGCTCCCCTGGCTGCCCAGTATTACAGCCTGCAGGTGAAAAATGCCCTTCTTCATTTTAACACCTCGCCATGCACTTGCTGTAGTGTACCGTAAGGACCTTGGGCCAGGAACTGATATCTTCAGTGGAGTTACTTTGGATTTACACCAAGGTCTGGATCTGTGTGTCAGTTTCTTTCCAATCACGCCCTCTTGCATGAACGTGGCCTCCGCTGCAGGACATGCCATTGGGAAGAGTTCCCTATGTTCTTCCACTCATCACTCTCCAACTCTTCAACTCTCCTTTGAAAGCCTACCCTGTGCCTCTGTTTTCGTCTCCTTCTGCTTTGGGATTTTATTTAAACTCCATCCATGTGGCTGCCAGACCGTATGGAGAACCTGGAGACAAGGTTTATATGGAAGCAAAGCTGCACTGTTTTGTATCAATATGAGTTCTGGCAAGCTAGTCTGTTCCTACGTCACTGAGTCCAGAACAGTCAGGAGATACTGTAGTCCAATATACATGAGATTTCCTGGCAGACTAAAGAGAAGGTTCCGACCCCATTATTCTGCAGTTGTATGAAATGAGAAGGTGAAATCATATTTAAACATTTGTCTCTTTAAGGCTATTGTATGTTGCTGTTTGGAAAACTCCTGGGTTTGATGTTGAACTTCAATTTGCTGTTAACGCAGTGAGCTGGAGCTGACCTACTGTACAGCAGCACATAGAAATGAGAGATGGAAAGCACCTCTAAGGTCCCATCTAATCCATCCCTTCCTTGCCAGCCTGCGTTTGTTCCCCACAGTCTGTTTTCTTTGCTGTGACCTACATAGTCAAAAAGAATCTTATTGTGCATTTTTGTTTTGTACCTTGAGGAGCCAAATCCGTGTGTGTGTGTGTGTGTGTGTGTGAGAGAGAGAGAGAGAGAGAGAGACAGCACTAGAGCCCTGAGGAAAACCATGGAGACGCAGGCACAGTGGGCTCTCTATGGTCCTGATTTACTTCAGGACGATAACTGCTGCATGAAATAGCTGGGCTGTTCTTCTCATGGGTCTGCTCTTCTCATGGGTCTGCATTGGTGATAAGGGTGTTGAGACCAGGGGAAGGCAAGTGGGGTAAGTTTGTTTGCAGTCTTAACTCAAAATAAATAAATTATATAAATAAATAAATAAATGAAAATAAAAAAGGGAGGGGGGGGTGGGATAAAACGGAGCAGAGAAATGATGCATCCATAACATTTCTGTTTAACCAGAACCACACATTGCACAAGTAGGATAATGGTAAAGCCTTTCTGTAGGTTCTCAACTTGGGAGTTACGAGCACCCTGCTTTTTCCATACTGAGAAAATGTTCTTGCTGGATCTGAACTAAATGAAATGAAGGTTCCCCATATGGAAATGAGGGCTCTAATATGAAAAAAAAAATTGAAAATCATTGCAGTAAGATAATTCATGGTCCTGAGAAATAAAACAATGCAAGGGAAAGTCGGGGTTGGTCTTGGAAATCTTGAATAAATTTCCCTCCTGGAACATAGTTTCCCCTCCAACATATAGTTTCATTAGTCAGGACAGTTAATTTAATAATATCCATTAAATATATGCAGCATAAAGTCTTTTGTCTCTTGGGATTTCAGTCATGAAGGCATCACTGGAATGCAGCTGTTTAACCATAAATGAATTTTTGTCTATATTTTAAATTCTTTTTTCCCCAAATTCATTTGAAGTAAAAAAAAACATGCTTGTTGCAGTTTCTCCATCAGAATTATGGTATGTGGTCTTGTGATATACCACGTTCATGGAGCATATTGTTGGATGCAGTGTCACAATGATTGTCATTTTGCTTGAAGTTAGGATGTAAAAGGCACATCTGATCATAGTTCCGTCTAATTAACACCCTCATTGCAGCCAAGATCTCAAAGTTTAAAAGTGTGGCAGGGGGAAGAGAAGCATCTTTGTGTCTGACTTTGGAGCCAGACGCTATCCAGAAGCTTTGACATTCATAGAGGATAAACGGCATTGTCAAGTATGACTGCAAAAGATGATTAAATTGTGTCCACAAAGGATGTGGAGCTGAATGCCAAGTAGGTGAACTTGAATGTCAGCTATGTGAACAATGCAGCCCATGTCTACAAGGTGGGAGGGTGAAAGATCCCAGGTGTCTTTGATTAGTTGCTGGTCTTTGTAGTTCTGGGAGGAGAGTTTGAATGTGTTCCTTTGAAGATGGCTCCTGAGAAAACTGGTCTTTTAGCATGATTATTTCCTCGCCCAGGATCAAGGTAAGCAGGGGCTTTGGTGGCAGCAGAACAGTCATCAGGTTTTAGAGGAACACCCAACACAGTGAAAGTATACACATGGCATGTGCATATTTGGTTTTATGGCTGTGTGAAATGGTTCAGATAAGAATGTACCACCCTGCGCCATTGTCCTGTGCTTTAGAACCAAGATTCTCAGACATCTGTGAGACCTTCAGTCTTCACTTCCAGCCTCCAGGTGGAACTGCCCGAGTGTTTCACCCTGAAACAAAGTGACCCAAAAGCACCTGTGCAAACCAGTCCAATTTTGTAGACACACTATGCCTGGATAACATCTGAGCTTTTGGGCACCAATCTTCCCTCCACATCACAGCTCTGAGTAATGGAAACATTTCTAAAGCCCTAGGAACACTTCAAGTACTCTGTGATACAACTGGATGTGTTTTTTTTTTTCCTTAAAGGTTTATTCACTGAATAAAATGCAGTTTTGGTTAAACTGAAACTGTGTAAACTTTACCTGATGGGTTTGGAGGGATTTTTGAGGGGCAGCAAACTGGATGTGCCTATTTGTCCCCTTGACAGCTTTCAGCCTCTTGATTGGAGCTCTTGCCTGCCAAGCAGGTGATTCAGTTTTTAAATTGATGCTGTTCCACTTTGTATAAATACTTAACTGTTTACTGGGCCAAACAGAGATGAGTGCACAAATGATGCACTAATCTGGAGCACAGTTCAGTGTGAGCTGGGCAGCTCTCTACCCATTAGCAATTAGCCCAATAAAGGTTATCTTTCTCCAGCCTGATGATTAAGGCATTTGACTGGGTAGTTTGAGAGGTAGATTCAAATTCCTCCTCTGAATCTGGGAGCCAAAATTTGAATTCACATCTCCTGTGTCACAGTTGAGGGCTTTAATCACTGCGGTCAGAAGACAGCATATGGGGCTCGATGGGCCTTTTATCTTGACTCAGTCTGGGTGCTCTTATGTTCTTAGGCTGCAGACCATCCTCTCTCTCTAGCCTGCTGAATATTTCAATATACAAAGTGGAACAGCCTACATAGGAGGTTTTGAGAAACAATGAGCCCAGAATAACCAGCAGGTTAGCACATGCACCTGGGAAGGGCAGGAGCTCAGTTCAAGTCCCTGTTCCAGCAGGAGGGTTCAAACCTGGGACTGAGGTCGCAGGCAAGTGCCCTAATCACTAAGCCAAAGGCTTGGATGGACAGCAACACACACATATGCTGTTTGCTGGCCCTGTCAATTTCCAGACAAGTTCCAAACATTTTCAGAACTCATTTTGCTGGATGAACTGAAAAAAACAGGTCCTTACCTAGCTCTCCTGTGTAATGGGTGGGGCTGGAAATATCATCCTTGGTGCAGTGCAAATGAGGTGTTAGGTAATATCGTTGAAGAAGGGAGGAATTTAATATGACTTCAACATCTGCATATAGACAGTCTTATGATTATGGAAACAGGACACTGGATTTCTGTTCCTGGTTCTGCCACTAATGGGCTGTGTGTAAACAAGTCAGTTAATTTCTGTGCGCCTCAGTATCTCCTCTGTGAAATGGAGGTAGTGCATACCAAACTTGCTAGGGATGCTGTGAGGCAGAATTAACTCATGTTTTAAAAGCATTTTTTGAAATCTCTTCTGTGCAATCATGCTGTCTTGATCACTTAGTAGTTTTTAAGTGGACACTTCGATCTTAATATTATGTGGCGGTTATTTGTTTGTTGCAGCTTCTCGATCTATTTATCCAATGGGACTGGTCAACGTATTTGGCTGACTATGGGCAACCTACATGCAAATATCTTCGTGTAAACCCAACGACAGCCCTTATCCTGCTGGAAAAGTGAGTATGGATCAAAACATTCTTTTGATGGTTTCAGCTCTTGTACTTGCTTTAACAAGCAAGGGTGTTTCCAGCAATGCATTTCATTATTCATGGTGCCTGGTCTGTGCTGGTCTTTGGGAAGCTGGGAATTGCTTACTAGAACACATGCCTGCATTTAAAGGGTCACACTTTTTTGCACCCTGGTATGTACAGTGAAAGAATCTCTCTTACAACCAATCCCTCTATTTCACACTAACTGCATTCTAGATATCACCATGCCTTGAAGCAGTTTCTATTCCATATAGGTTTTATACCAGTAGTGTTTATAATTGGAACCTGTATTCCTCTTTATTTTGAGCAGCATGGCCTAATAGTTCATTGTAATGTACAGATGCATGTCCAATGTAGGTATCAAGAGTAGTCTTATAAATGGATACTGTTTAGGCTTTCAAAGCCTTGCATTCAATGACATGATGTTAATGCACAGCAGGGACCCTGTAGGGAAGACTAGTCTGCTTCACCCTAGGGATTCTGTGACTTAAGTTATGGGGAGAGAGAGAGAGCTGCAAGTGGCCATGCTTTGAGGTTTGCCTTGAAGGAACAGCAAGATTTACTTCCATCAGTTCTCGCACTGCCTCTGTGCAACCAGCAAAGAACATGGCCTGCATAGCCCCTGCTATGCACCACCCAGGCATATGCCGACTTGGGTCAGGAATGTTCTCTGCCACTATCTGCCCTAGGTGCCTTTAAAAATCGCAGCTGCAGTGCTGAAAATTGCTGGGTTCAAACTTAGGGTTCCGTTCACCTTACCCGCCTTTGTGTTGTTTTTGTCATCCCCCCCACCGCCAGCATCTTCAAAGGCTGAATTACTTTTGCATCTTGTATCGCAGGGTATCACTCACCAGCCATCTCCAAAAAATATGCAGCCTGGCATCATATGGGTGGGTGTAGCTAATTCCCAATAGAATCAAACTGAGGGTTCATTAAAATTTATAAAGTGTGTTGGATGTATAAAGCACTGTACATAAATACTTAGTGTAAGTCATGGCATGGGAATAACCATCTGCCAAAAGAACTAGGCTCACATTGGGGCAACAGCCGTGGTTTAGCAGGATGCAACTAACCCCCGACAAAGTGATAGGTAAGTGAGAGCTCCAAGGGATACATTAAGTGGCTAAAGTTGAGAGAAAGTAAGGAATCCTCCTCTTGGACAGGTGGGAATTAGTCTGCCTCGTTATCAGCCCTGGGAGGAAAGGGAGGAGAATTCCTTACCCTGGGTACTTACCACACCTCACCCATGGTGCTATTCCGCCTGTGGAGCATTGAACCATCACTTTTCCATGTTGAGTGTTTGTTTCAGAAAGCCACAACGAGTAATTCCACCTTCCAGCGTCACAAAACCAGACTTGTTTTGATCAAGTCTAAGTGAGCTTCACACGTCCGGTGGGTTTGCCAGATGCAGCCCTGTGCATGAGCTAGCTTGGCACATGCCTCAGCTAAGCAGCTGCAAGGCTCATGCTGACATTCAGGTGCTTGGCTCAGCAGCCTCATTTACATCCAACTCCGGGCACCATGTGGATTCTGTGTATATTCTAGCGCTGAATTCGCCTCGTACCGCTAGTCCCTTTGGCTGCTGAAGTGTATACACACTCAGTGATGCGTGAGGAGTTCCACACAGAACTCTAGTTGCTGACATTATGCATGGATGTTTCCTCTCCTCCCCCAGACATCGAGACCAGAATACCCATTACCTGTCTGTAACAAGTTTCGCCAACAGGGTGACTTGACAGTCTGATCTGCTGGTTAATTTTTTAACTTATTTTCATGATTATCTCTTTTCCTAATCACACCTCTTTCATAGGATATCACGAGTGTAAGTATGCTGCTTGTTTGGGCTTTTACATTCACTTTGCAATGAATCCTTTATTGTTAAGTTTAAATGGCGCACTAAACAATCTAAACATAAGCTCTCATTAAAACTGTCCTCTCCCCATCCCCCTCTGTAACCTTATCGTCTCAAATGCACTAAATACAACTAAAAGAGGAGCTTTTACTGTGTTGAGTTTTCCTGGATTAATTTCAACAAAAGTTGACTCAATCTGAAGTGGTATTGGCTGGGGTGGGGATAAAGTTTAACTTTCTTTTATTTTTGTAAATAACTATTATGGCAGCATTGTGCTAGATTCTGTGCAGACACATAAGGAAAGGGACAGTTAATTCCTGAAGCACTGCTTGGCCCCTCAGAAAAAGATTGCTTTTTTCCCCTGCTCGAGTACCACCCTCAATCAAATTTCTCTATGCATGGTTTGGCTTTGCATCTACTACTGCGTCAGGAATTTCCTTCAGCCTGTTGTTGAAATGGATTTGATCCATGAATTCCAGCAGTCTTACCAGAACACTGGTGTCTAACCACATGAGGTTAAGTGAAAACACATATTTAATGACCAAACTCTGCACTCAGTGCTGGCGTGAACTCTCAGAGGCGATTGGCGGGCGTAGAAGACATTTAAAATACAGGAGTTGGCCCTTAGAATTTATGGGAGGCTTTAAAGAAAAGATTATGATTACATATTTCTACTCAGATAGAGGTGAAATTATTTTGTATGCGTGGGTTAGTAGGAATCACGTCATTTACACAGCCCATGTGCTTCAGTTTATGGATTCAGATCTATGTCCAGAGGAAAGAAATCCAGCCACAGATGAGTGGTAGTACAGGCGCCCAGTTTAAATAAGCCTCACTGCCCACAATGTTTTGAATTCAGATAAAACTGCCAAAGGAATGCACAGATGTTTTAAAAAAATCATTACAATGCTGCTTTGTCACTTTTCTAAGAAAGAATAGCCATGGCAAAGCAAAATAGCATGGTATTGCATCAGCAATGATTGCACGTCATCCAAAGGTCCCAGTGTACTATTACACAGCTGCTGGAATCAGAGTTAATTGCGTTATACACCAGACATCTAAGACTCCAATTCTGCAATTGACATCAGTCAGGATCTGCATAGGCTCAAGGGTCTGTTGTTCCAGGACCCAACAGCAAGATTAAAACCTATGTTATCGTATCAGACGGTAATCAAACATAAAACTCAACCATCCCCCCAATATTGCATGTTTTCTTTCTATGCCCTACCTGTTTATACTCCATGTCAGTTAGTAAATTTAAGTAGCACTTTTCCAGTGGCCTGGATTCTGCCATAGATTAGAACAATATACTGTTGCTTTTCTATGTGGTCCCAGGCATGGACTAGGCAAGGCTTTCACACCCTTCCCTTTTCTGTCATTTACTCAAACCTTTGGGGAAATAAGTCCCTTTATTAACATAAAGCTTTCCAGGACATTTGGATCCAGCACCAAACATAAGAATTTGGGCTGATTTGCCTTTGTCACAATAATCATTATGTCGACAACATCGATGAAAACTATAGTTTTATCCATTTTACTTACTGTGGCCCTGGTCCAGCAGTTGGAGTCTGTTTGCAATCACAGTCCTTTTGGACACGTTGAAGGTGCATGGTGTTAATATAAGTGCTAATTGCTCTTTTAAATAACACTTCAAAGCATGAAACTTGAAATCTGTAGCATTAAAAGTATTGTCTCCCATAGCACTTAGGAAGAGTAGCAACATCTCCCATTGAGCTCCCTGATTAATATCATGGTGCTTCCAGCAATCACACTATTTCTTTTAAGATACGCACTATTTGTTTTGCTGAGTAGAATCATCCCAAACTATATAGTTAAGGCACTCCCACTGTAAGCCCCTCTCTTCAGGCACCTAAAACTTAACAATTTCTCTTTTGGAATAAAGGTTGTTCTTACCCTTGTTAATAATTCTAAAGTTTGTGGGATTTTGAATGTTTCAAATTCCACATAGCTTTTTTGTAAGATTGAAGCATGAAAAAATAGTGGATTTTTTTTTTAATCTGTCACAGGTGTTTGAAGAGGCTTGTTTTGTTCTTGAATAACTCAAAAGCCTCTACTTTGGAAAACTGCAGACTTTCCGGGCACTACTACTACTGTTTCCAACTTAGGTGCTCAAAGCTAGAAAACTCAATCCATACGTAGGCAAGTAAATAGGAACTTAACACTTCTGAAAGTCAGATTACAGTAGATCCCGGACTTACGTGGGTGTTGCATTCTTGTGCAACCCCTACATAAGTCAAATGTTGAGCAACTCAGGAGAGCCAGGAAACTGACCAGCGCAGCAGACTGCACCCTGGTCAGTTTCCCAGCTCTGCAAATGGAGGGGAGCCGGGAGCCAGGCTGCCCCCTGGTTCTGGGCTCCCCTCCGCTTGCTGGAGCCAGGAAACTGACCTGGGCTGCTGCCCTGGTCAGCTTCCCTGCTCCTGTCAGTGGTGGCAGCCAAGAGTCAGGATGCCACCCCTGACAAGCGGTTTCTCCACTCTTCTCACGGGCAGCAGCTGCTCCTCTCAGGGGTGGCATCTCGGCTGCCACCCTGACAGGAGATGGGAAACTGACCAGCTCAACAGCACTGGTCAGTTCCACCACTGAGTTGCAACTGGAGAGCGCGTATCTTGGGGGTCTACTGTGCTTTTTTGTCTAATTATAGGCATTGGAGTCTCAAAATGCATGTGACTTGTCCAAGACAATTACCTTCAACAGACCTGGTTTAAAAAGACAAACAACGGTGTTATCATAAAATAGTGGTAGCTTCTTTAGGCCAGCAGGTTAGATTTTCATCTAGTCCAGCAAAAGCAGTGTCTAATACCTTGCATATGTACACAGTCTTGGATGAGATCATTAGTAGGTGTTGATATTTTAAATGCACTAGCTCAGTCTGAACTACCACAGGTATGTCTCCTCTATCTGGACTTTATACCCCCAGCTAGAAAGGTAGAGTACCCTTCCCTGCTTTGAATCCAGTACATTGCAGTCTTCACCTGCTGTTGTAAATGGACATGGAGTAACGCTTTTTTGTCAACTTTAATTGCCTACTTCAGCCGTCAGCAGCCTCCATGTGCCTAGACAATGTGTAACTAACATTTTAACCAGGCGGCAAGGCACAGTGCCCCCTGCGTATACAGGCATGCATGAATCTGGACTTCCGCACGTTGGAAGAAAATGCAGCTGCATCTGTTTCACTTTCTGATGCGCGATTATCATCTCCTCCTTTCTTTGGCAAAACAGATCTAAGCAAGGGAAGGGGAAATGGATGGTTTAGGGATCCGTGAGCCTAGAGAATGTTTTGCAGTAAAGGTACTACATCAGTAAACATTCTGCCATGAGACTGGCTCTTTGTTGTGACTGCACAGTGTGAAGAACAAATCTGTGGACAATTTTGTACAATGTAATGCCTGTGCATGGTGCTGGGTACTGGCTTCGTGTGGGCTTGTTCACCCCCAAACCATAGAAGTTAGAGATGGGAAAGCACCTACATTATCCCTATCTCTCTGGCAATTTAAAAAAAACAAGTAATTTTGCCAAGGATGAGTCAGATATAAACTACTGTGTGAACCGATCTGTCCTTGACAGCCAAGGAGAAGGCAGATGTTGTGTTCTGTAGGAGCTTTTTCTGAGGTGGGGTACCTAGCATTGATGTATACGATGAAGTAACCTGACTGGTTGTTTCCACTCTGCACAGGATGAAAGACACCAGCCGTAAGAACAACGTCTTTGCGCAGTTCCGGAAGAATGAGCGGGACAAACAGAAGCTGATAGACACTGTGGCCAAACAGCTCCGGAGTCTGATCAACAGTCACCATTTGTGAGGGCAATTGGCTGTTTGGGATGAGATTTTGGGATTTCAGGCCAGTGCTAATCCCTGCACTGCAGCCTCCCTACACCTGGATTTGGGATTCTTGTTCAAAGAGAATATATGTATTTTTTTATTCACATGTATAATATTCATGGAACCTACCCTTATGAAAAAATGTTGCTAGGTAAATAATCAAGTGATGATATTGCGGCATTGTTTGCACTGCTGCAGTGAAGGGTGGTATCACGTATTCCCATAAGCTCCTATTTTCAGGGGTTTATAACTTGACCGAAAAAGCTGAAACTTGAGATGAAAGTTCATGCCCAGATGATTTTTAACCAGATTCAGAGAATCCATTTGACTTTTGTTGAGTTATTTGAGTGCAGAAAAAAAAATTATATGGGAGCATAATGGTTTCCAATGCTTTTCCTCCGTTCCTGTAGCTCTGATATGCCTTTGCCAATGAAAAGAGTGCAGCTTGTGAGCTCATAATGCAGTGTATTTGGGTACATTTAGGAAGGGAAGGCAAACGTGTAAAACCATCCACTTAGTTTTGTTGATGTGAATGCAAGCTTCTGGCTTAGTCTGCAGACTCTTGGCAGGAGAAGTTCACTAAACAGATCCATCAGGTCTGTAATCAGACCTCCTGAGCAGGGTTGTGTTCCATAATCTGGAATAACTTTAGGAGCTGCTGTTTGTCTTTTTGCAAAGGCAATGTACCTGGAAGAGCTCGAGAGCTGCATCATCATCAGGTGGATTGGAGACAGCCTCGCTATAATTCTCCTGCAGCATGCTGACTGAGTGGTGCCAGTTTTGCACTGGAATGTTACGTTGTGATTCAGCCTAGTCCTGGGACACTAACGTTGCAGGGGAGAAAATCAACACTCTGCAAAGAAGCGTGAGGACACCATGCCCCACTTTTGCCTTTCTCTGCAACTCCATTCAACACTGTCTCCTCTCTTCCCCCTTCCTGAATGTTTGGAGGGACAGCCTGGTGAATCTCGTCCGTTTGCTCAGTGCTCTCCACAATCTGATATTTGCAGCGCGCAGGGCACTGCCGTTAGCATAACTCCTGGCAGAGAGTTGGACAGACTCATGAACACTCCCGAGTTGTATGGAACTCCAGAGCACTCCACTGAATATTCAAGCTCAGATATCCACTTGACTAAAAAGTGCCTAAGGGCAGAAATCTCCTCTCTTGTCTGTAGCAAGTAGCTGTTCTGTATTCCGCCCTCCTCCTCTGGAGTGTTCTGTACAGAATTTATGCTGGCAAGAAAATGCTCTCTGCCTTTTACCCTTACCTTGTATTTACCCACTAGACTGTAACTATTCTTGGGGTAGGGGGAGGACATAACCAGTAAGTCCCTCTTTAATATCAAATCCAGATGCAAAAATATTGTTGTGTTAGGGAGTCCCTTTTCTGTAGGAGCAGGCATGCCAAGCTCAACATTCGCCTAAACCTACTAGCATTACAGGGAGCCGTTAACATCTCTAACGTGTACATAGCCACAAAAGTAGCACTGCTTCAACACCGAAATAAGCATAGTGCGTTTTTTTTTTACGTCGGTTTAAATGAGCGGGGTTGTTTTTAATCACACTGCAGTTATTTTTGGAAGAAACCAATGCACCTTTTCTAGCTGTTGGGGGAGAGATTGAGTTTTGCCCCCTTCGCCCTCCAATCTTCACATCATGCAGGTGGTGAAACTTGTTGAACTATAATGCGGGATGCATGTTGTTGTTAGTGTATGAAGGGCTGGCTGGCTCTCTGGGCCACACACAGTCCCTGCTTTGACCACGGGTGGGGATGAATTGTTGCCTTTGCATTTCCTGGTGGCCATGCTAGTGCCACTGCCCAACATGTGGACAAGGAGGTTCTTTTGTGTTTGTCTTTCATAATGCCGTTTTTCCCCTCTGTTCCTTGGCAATGTGTTCTTTATGTGGGTACGTGGTACTTGCACCTGAATGTCAATAGCCATGTTTGTAAGCGGTGAACTTCTGCTACTGTCTACATCCAAGTGATGGGATAAGGATGCAGGGTCTTTTTCATAGTCAGGAGGGCTGTGTACTGGCATTTTCCTTGTATTTCCTTTTTGAATATAGCTTAAGCCACCTTTGAAAAACAGGTTCTAGAGGATAGTGAAAGCAATGTGGGTGAGCTGGTAATTGGCATGGATGGAAAGGGATCTGTGAGCCCAAGAGTTGCTCTGCTAGCAAATGCTTTGCACGAGCACTGGGGATACAGATGTGAACTGAATTGTTTCCCCATTCAGTCTAACTCTAAAGTGCTCCACTTTGTCATGCTCCAACCTGTCAGCAGTGAGTTCAGTTCTGTGCCTTGTTTCTTTGCATTTTGACACAAACTCGTACCAGGCCCAACAAGCATGTGAAGGTGATGGAACCTTCAAACCCAGTTTCTCCCACACCAGAAGAGGTTGCATGCAGCCTCCTCTGCTTTGGCAAGCTCCTAGGTTAACCTGGCTTGAGGAGAACAGCTGAGAGGCAGTGTCTCCTCAACCCACCCACCTGCAAAGCCTTGATTGGTTGTTAACAGCTAGACAGACAGCTCTGTCTCCAGGGGAGAGTCTGCAGCAGCTCTGGTCCCAGGGTGCTGCTCAGTGCCAGGGGAGAATTCACAAGTTTCTGGGACAAGGTGATGTACAATGGAAACTCCTCTTAGCTGAGCTAATGAGAAAAGGGAAATAGTAAAACAAAATCTAGTGGTAGGGACAGAAGCCTCCTGGTTTCCTAGCAAATGCAGGAAGTGTCAGCAGACACATTACGAGTCACAGCTCCCGGTATTCCTACAAAGCTCAGTCCCATCAGTATCAAAACCAAATGAAGAAGGATGTGTATTAGTCCTTCCACAAATGGAAAGGGCAGGTTTTTCCCTTGTGGGATGCTGTCACGTCCTGCAGGGCCATGAAAGGGATGCTGCTTGGATGCCGCAGAGAGAGGACAGGTGGAGATATCTGAGGGTCAAACATTCATCAGATGCGAGATAAACATCCTGCAATAAAATTAACATCTAGATTTTTATTAAAAATATCAATGCTGGGAAAAAAAGGAAGGATTGAGTCCATAAGGCACTTAAGGGTGTATTAGCAAGCACTTTGAAAATCCTTCAGATTTGTGCTGCTGTTGGCAGCAGTATAACTGAGCATGAGCAAGCAGAGCAAATAAGGTGCACTGGCATTTCCAGTTTATTTGGAAGAGGACAGACTGTCCAACACAATTTTTAATTGCGTATGTCAGCCCCTGACTTCACTGCTGGGCCAGGTGTAGGTTTGGATGCTGGTGGTGATTTTTTCCTCCTCTCCTTGTTAAATGAGGAGGAGTGGGAAAGACACTCTCGAATGTGCAACTCGGGCTGGGAGCTAGTGGAAGGCGATTATGCTGAAGGAGGAGATGTTAGCTAAGAAAAGCTGTGAGCTGTTAAATGCATGCTTCAGGCTTTAAAATTCAGAGTTATTCCCAGGCATAGCCTCCATTTTCCACTGAGAGGTTCCACTTGGTGCCCTAATTAATATAAAAAGCAAAGTAAACTGAATCCCTGAGCCAAACCTTCCATGACCTGAAAGTGGGGTCTCTGTCCTGTCTCCACCAAGCTCAGTTTAAAGAGGAATGAACTCGCCTGTCCAGCTTTAATTTCCTAGCTCTTCAAGCTCTGCTTGGAAGGGCCGTGCAGAACGCCTGGACCGGGATCATGTGAACTGGCTCTAGTGTTGAAGATATTTTGCTAGGAAAGCAGCCCCCACCAACTGGGAGATTCAGAGAGTCTCTGATTTCGGGAGGTCAAATGCCTAACCACAAGTCACTTAACGGGGATGAAAAATGGAATTTTGGTGCTCTGTTCCTAATTAACTTTTTGTTCCAAGAGATGCATTCCTGGCCCTTCAAAATAAAAGGAGTCTTTTAAACAGATTGCTTTGAAAGCTTTGGAAGATGTTTAAAATCCCCTCTAACTCTTACTAATGATTTGTATCCTCTGATCCGGATGGTAGTGCTTATGAGGGAAAGAATATTATAAATGTACAATATGGGCTAAGAGCAGAATCCCCCACTCTGATAGATCCATGTCCCTCTCCAAACAGACAATGCTGCTATTAATGTATGCATGTATGTATATGAACATCCCTTAGTCTTTTAAACAGTCCTATTAGAGAAGACAGGGTTAATTTTTCCCCTGCAAAGATGTCTAAGTACCTGTTGACCATTCTGCTGCCTAATAAGTACCCATGTCTCTTCTTTGTAAACAAGTGACACACTTCTGACAGCCTATGCATTGAGAATAGGTTTTATATTTTCTTTAATGCACTAACTTACAGACTTTGTATACCAGTGTGTAGGGAAGGATGGTGTTTATTGTGTGTGTGTTCTTTCTCTAGTGCTGGAGTTAAAGTCATAAAAGCTCTTAGCAGTTTTGCACTTTGTTTAGTATCTGACTACAGTTCTGTTCTCCAGGAGAAAGCTGTCCATTACATTGTTCTGTGTGCGTGTGTGTGTTAAAAGCTAGGCTGTCTGCATAGAGATGAAAATGACTGTGTTAGTGAATGTTGGATCTGCTATGTTGGACATTTTTGTGTAGTTCTAAAACTGTGAGACACTAAGACGCATTCAAAGCTGATGCTTTGATGGAGGCATTGCAAGTACTGCCAAAGACTCCGTGTGTGGATGGATGTCTAGATGGAAGGGTGTGGTAACCCCATCCAAAATCTGCTAGCATGGATCAGTAATCTTGGCCTTTCAAGACTTCTCTGTTCCCTTTCTGATGGTTCAGTTGGAATGAGTGGTGAGTTGGCAACGGGAGTTATTGTCAGCTCCCAAAACTGTACAGATTAAACGAAGTGGGTGGAACTTTTCTCAAGCAGTGGCTAGTTCTGCCCCATTTATCTGAACTTTGCCATTATCTCCAGTTTGTGTCTTTCCTAACTTCTGAACTCCCTTTCACTCACTACCTGGCTTTTTCTAGTTGGTTCCAGTAGTAGAACTTGCAAGGAGACTGTGCAATGGAAAAACGACCATTTTCCGTTTATCTCATGCAGGGGCTTGACCAGTTTAATTAGACATACACCTGATCAAAGAAGAACATGGTCCAAGGCTTAGCTTATTCACCCTCACTTTCTGGACCAGTTTCCACATGCCCATGGGATACCAAATGGTCTTTGCTCACCCTCCCATGATGGGCTGTGAATGGTGTTTCATCCCAAATCTTGGGAGGCAAAGGGAAGGGTTTTATAACAAAACCTTTAAGTGAACATCTAATTGATGTGTCTGAGGTGGGAAAGACTCTTCATCTTTCAACCTGAGAGTTACTTTCATGGGGTGTGTCTTTTAACTGAGAAGAGTGGATGGATGTCTTTATTTGTGTATGTAAGGAGTGAAGTACTCACTGGAAGAACACTAGAGTAAGGGATTGGCATAGATTGAGTCCCACATCTGTTTAGTAGGTTTATTGCTGATGCTTCTTGTTTTATAGATGATTCCTTCTCTCCAAGGCCCTGACTTAACTACAGAATTTTGGGGGTTATAATGTGGCTGTGAAAAGTTAGGTTAGCTAGTTCCAGTTGGGTTTAATAACAAGGAGCTGAGATGATGCATCTGTTACAGGTGGCCATTTAGCCCTGTCTTTGCCCTTGTTCGACACACGGGCCTGATTCTCCTTTCCACTAAGACCCCTTTAAGCTGCCAGAGTGGCATAAAGAGGCCCTGGCATAACTCAGATTCTCACCTATGAGACTCTAAACCAGCCTCTGACTGCTCTAAATTTAAAGGGACCCATACTGCGCTTAGTGTTTGTACTTCATCAGGAATTACACCTGCACTGAATTGCTTTCTAACTTCGCTTGTCACTGATTTTACCTACTCCGCCCCACACACCCTCAGTGTCCATGGGCTGTTTCTATTGCCTTTACAGGCAAGGGGTGGGAGGGGAGGTTTATTTTATAACCTAATGTGGTAAAAACAGCTTTTTTTGCACAAGTCCTTGCACAATAAGGGGAATATTTAGGAAATTGGGTTTAACTTTAAAGGGAACTTTTTTTTTCTTAAAACTCACTAGCAGAGCTACTGATTAAAAATGGACTGCATGGTTTACAAATTAAAATGCATTAGAACTTAGCATGTTGATTTCAACTGTACATTTATCTTATTGTAACTTCTATTAAATAATACATCATATAAATCTGGTTAAACATGTGTTGCAGTTCTGTGTGTCCATTAATTTTGGTTACCAGGCAATTGACTGTATGAACTGTGGGTGAATTACGCACACAGAGCTGCGCTGAGAAGGCCAAACCACTGGTCTGGGAAATGACGATGGGTGATGGCTCACTTTGACATAGGGCAATGTTTCTCAAACTGGGGTCCACAGGCCCCACTGCAGAAATACTTCCCCTTCTTCCCAATGTCTCCTGCGCACCAGGGAGCAGCTATTCAGCTGGAGGGACTGGTAGAGTGGCCAGGCATCCAGGCTGCTTAACTGCTCTGGCTGCACACAGCTCCTTAGAGTGGCCACTAGATCCCTGTGGCCCCTAGGTGGGCTACACCTGGTAACCATGCCCAAATGTCAGCAATGTGGCCCCCATTGACCAAGCGCTATGACCCATGGCGGCTGCAGATGAGGTGCCTGCAGGCATGCGAGCAGCATTCAGAGCCTCCCCTCCCAGAGTCCACTCAATTCCCAACATCCCCGACTGCCTACCTAGACCACTCACCTGTACCCAAACCCCTCCTGCCTGGCTCCACCCCAGAGCCTGCATCCCTAACTGGAGCTCTCAGCCCCTTCCACACCTCAACCCCCTGCCCCCGCCTGGTGAAAATGGATGGAGGTGGGGGAAAGTGAGCGAGGGCAGAGCCTCGAAGAAGCGGTAGGACTGGAGAGCCGCAAAAAAATTAAATGAAAATGAGCACCCCTGCGTTGCTGAAGTTTGAGAGCCACTTACCTTGAGTCTGGCTTCCGTTTTCTCTCCTCTCTTCACTGTGTCCGAGAGCCCGACTTGCAGTATCATCTGTATCCCGGTGAAATGTGATTCCATGCTTGTGCATTGTGGTCTGGTTCCTGGCTGTTTGACTAGCTGTGGCTGCTGTGCAGAGGACAACGTTCTGCCTGAAAACTCCCCCTAGATAAGAGAAGAGCTGAGGCCAGGGGAGGTGTTTGCAGGTGCTTGCTGGCATGAGGTGACATGTGGATGTTCACCTGGGTCTTCTGAGTCCCAGGTTCGTATCCTAACTACTGGACCATCCTTCCTTTCACAACACTCAGGTCACACCAATGGCCTAGCTTGTCGTGGGGGGCCCACACTCACACGATCCTTCCCCTCTTAGCTTAGTGCTACTGGTTGGAGCCCACCAGAAAGTGACATGTTGTGTTGCCTGTGGCTGCTACACATTTCACCCTTCACCCCCTGAAGAAAGTAACTCTTGCTGTAGGTGAACATCTAGTCCATCTTCCACAGACTTTACATACATCCTAGATGTCGCGTGTTGTGTTATGGGCCGTCTGGATGCATAGATGATTGGTAGTGGGCTGCCTGAGCCAGACTAGAATCCACTTCAGTCTCTCTTCCTGAAGAACCTAGAAATTGCCAGGCTGGATCAAACCCAAGATCCACCTAGCCCAGTATCCCATTTCTGATCGTGGCCAGCACCAGGTGTTTCAGAGCAAGGTGTAAGAACCCCGCAGTAGGAATTGTAGTGTAATCTGCCCTTACAATGATCTCATCCTGGTCTTGGATAGCTAGAGATTGCTTTCAGTCCTGGAATACAAGGTTTTAGCTCTCTTCTAACAGTCTTGCCAGCTGTAACAATTGTAACTTAGCCGTCTAAAAGTGCTATCCCTCCTAATATGGCCGGGTTCTTAGCCTCAGCAACATCCCTTGGGCTTTGCAAGGCCCAGAGGATAAGACATAGCCCAAATCCTTTTTGTCGCTGCAGTGAGCAGTTGTGACTCCAAAAACATTCCAGCATCTGCCTAGGAGGAAGTAGCCAGCTGTTTTGTGCAGGCACTCCTCACAACAGAACTTGACTGTATGTCTTTAATTTCTGAGAGTTTTCTGCCTTTAGATTTTGTTATATTTGATTTCTGTACATCCCTCTCCCCCGCCCCCATTTCAGCAGCTGTAGGACTCTTTAAAAACCCCTGCACTACACAAGTCATGAGTGAATATTCTGGTATACACCAACCTGCTTATACTAATCCCCTAGACTGATGAAATAGATAAGCTGCACAGCAAATAACTTCCATCGTTGGCCAGCTTAAACTTCCCCCAAAGGCCCAATAAACATGAGAGTCTTGCTCCATGTCCTGAAAGTCTGCAAGCCTCCACTGTTCAGCAGATCGTTGAAGTATCTGCTTGTCTTGAACTCAATGGGACTTCAGCGCTAAACACAGGCTTATAGGCAGTGCTGAGTCAGCCTCTCATAGGCTATAATAAAGGGAGGACAGGGGGCTTCCAGAATGCGGGCCCTTTAAAATCTCTTGGGCTTCCTCCAGCAAAACTGGCAGTATCCCCTGCTTCATCCCAGCATAGTCCATGTATTTGTTGGACTAATGGGTATTATTCATGGGACAGAATCTTGCAGGTGGAACAAAGACCTTGAGGCCCAATGAGGGGAAGGAAAGCAGAGACTATCTGCCCTCTTATCTCTTGCTTTAGTGGCTGGGCTCAGGTTACCCTTCCCTTTGTGCCCAGCTTGCTAAAACCTGCTGCTCTGAGTCCATGATGTTGTCATCTGATGTGCAGCTGTTATGATGGTAATTTGGGGCCATCCGATACGAGACCAGAACTCTTCTCTCTGAGACTGAAAAAAGGCTCTCAGCCCATCTGGGATATCTGACCTCTTCCTTGGATTCTCATCACAGGGCTTCCAGTGAGAAGCTATGCAGGCCAGGTACCAGCTGCAAATGCACTTTAGTGTATATAGTATCTTCTGAAGCTAGTGCTGCACCTTTATTTATTCTAACACTCTGCCCACTTACAATGTCTTCCTCCCCCCTCCATGAGCTCTTTTTTCTTGCCTTATGTGGAAGTTTAACATAGTTTGGTTTTTCTTTAGAGTCTTCCAGCCCAGGTTCTTGAAGTGGTTCCCAAGTATGAGTGGGTTTGGCTTCCCAGACCTGCTGTGATCAAGGAAGGTGTCATTGTGCAGGAGAACTGGGACACAGAGAAGTGAGCTGACCCCAGGCCCTGCAAGAAATCTGGGGCAGAGCCTAGGAATAAAACCTAGGTCTCCTGTACTGGGCTATAAAGAAGACCTGCAAGGATGAGGAACGGCAGAGGCCCTTCCATTTGGTGCTGCTGAAGGATAACAGCAAAAGGGTTTTGTATGTTCTTTTTTTTTTAAAAAGAAGAACTTAGCAATTCTGGTTCTGTCTATCCTGGAAAACTCTGAGGAGTCAGAAGAACTTGTGAGATTATCACACTGCAGGAGGCTGAAAGCCAAAGACTTAAGAGGGAACAGACATTTATTTATCTCCAATGCCTAATTAACATTTGGGAGAACCAGTCTCTTTGTTTTAAAAAAAATTGCCACCTTCACCTCTTTTTTGAAGATGTGAGAGCCCATAATAGATCTTTCCAGGGGCCACCAAGAACTCCAGAGCAGATCAGACTTGACATTTCTTATGATAATATAGCAGCAGGAAAGGAGAGCTGCTTTTGGGGGGGCAAGGTGGAGGATTGAGGTGGAATCCCCTTTTACGGTGTCTCTATCCTAATCTTTGTGAACAGGATAAGACACAATCGGTTTAAAATGCAGCAAGGGAGGTTTAGGTTCTACATTGGGAAAAACTTCCTGTCATGGTGGTTAAGCACTGGAATAAATTGCTTGGGGAGGTTGTGGAATTTCCATCATTGGAGATTTTTAAGATCAGGTCAGACAAACACCTGTCAGGATGGTCTAGCTCAGTGGTTTCCAACCTTCTCACTAGTGCAGACCCCCAATCATCCCCCCCCAAACTGTTTGGAGACACCCATCAAAGCTAATTCTATTTTTATGATCATTTTTATTTTTTACATGGACCCCCTGGGGCTCCACAGAGCCCAGGTTAGGAGCCACTGGTCTGCATTAGTGGTGAGTAGCCTGTGGCCCCCAGATCCCCAGTCTGCCCTGCTCCCCCATGTGCCTCTTGTGCACTAGGGCACTGCAGCCTTGTCCTTCCCTGCTTCTCCCCCAGGGAGGAGCCACGAATCTCCTGATTCACCCTCCAGCCCTGCTCCTCCCCATCCCTGCCAGAGCTGGAATGCCGCAAATCAGCTGTTTGTGGCTGTTCACACTGGGAGGGCGGAAGTGTGAGTCATCAGATTTGTGGTGCTCCATAAGTGGTGGGAGGACCGGGGGGAGTGGGTAGGTGTGGGGCTCCGGTGTCCGAGAGGCCAGGGCGGGGTGAGGGACAGAGAAGAGGTGCACAGGCCCAGTGCAGCCCATTGAGATGGAGACAGCCATTCATGCAGCCTACTTAGGACATGTGGTTGCCCATCGTTGGTCTGAATGGTTCTTGATCTTGCCATGAGTACAGGGAACTGGACATGAAGACCTGTCTAGGCCCTTTCCAGTCCTGTGATTCTAACAGTCATACAGAAGCACCAGTGGTCACAGACCTCATCTTTCCAGAATACATCGCCAGTCCCCCTAAACCTCAAGCCTGCTTTTTCTGATCCAGCTCAGTGGGAACACTGAACCCAAGCATGTGGCCTGACCCCTCCTACACTCTACAGGTGTTCAGATCTACATCCAGGCTCCCTGGCCTTGGCCTCCCATCCCACCTTCCCCCAAGCCCACCCAAAGGCCCTGGTGAGGATTCATACAAGGCATGTATGGACGGCAAGGCTATCCAAAGCATTGGGAGGGCAATAAACCCTCCTGCTTCCAGACAGACTCTCAAGTCTAAAACTCCATTACAAAAGTTTTTCCTGTAGAGGAGCTGGGCCCAGCCTCTGTCAGAGACAGGATACAGGTTAGATGGGCCCTGCTCTGGTTCAGCTGAACAGTCTCTATGTTTCAATTTTGAGGGCAGAAGAGCTACCTGTGGTGGCTTGTTTTCCTGTCTGGCCAGGAGGTTGTTGGGTGTGTAAGTCTGTGCCTGGTTTCTAACCTGATCACCATGGTGTTTGTATCCCAATGATTTTGGGTTTTGTTTTTGGTTTTGTTTTTTTTTTGTTTTTTTTTTTTACTTCTCCCCCTGAATAGGCCCCTTTGGCTTGCACGTTTCAGACCAAGCCCCCTTACCCTTTCTTGCCAGCTCATTTCAGAGGTGGTGCTGTTCAAGGTGAGGAGCAGCAAGCTGCTTCTTGCTCCCCAACCACATGCATGCTGAACTGCAGACGCTTAGCAGAGCCTGCCTTCAGAACTTCCCGGCACATTGTTATCCAGCAGTCACTCCACTGTTCCGCTGATAAGAGAAGCTCTTCCTATTGTTTGATCCATTGTTTCACAATGCTGGTTCCAAGAGGCAATGGCCCTTTAACTAGCTCTGCTACCCCACCCTTATTACCCACTTATGCTATGGGCGGAAGCCAAGTTTCGCTTCACCAAACAGTTCGGTGGTTGCTTCAATTATCTTTTTGCAGTAAACAAGGATGATTGGATCCAACTCAGTCAGCTGAAGTACGTGGCTGCCTTCAAGGAATCTGCATTTTGAGCCCTGCTTTTCTGTGATTAAATCTGTGCTCGCAGATGGGAAAAATTCTGAATCTGAAATAAGCTTTTGAAGCCAGAGCTGACATAATGGAAGCCAGAGGTTCTACCCTCTTGTCAGAGCTCTGCTGATATTTAGTGTTGCAGTTTGCGTCATTGGTTTATCGTCCTTTCAATATGATGATTATATTAATATCTCTGTCTGGCGTTATTGCCATAAGAGATTAGATTCCATAAATGTATTTCAGCTCTGTCATTGTATATGTGATATACTCCATTTCTGTAAGGCGTTTGACTTGGTACCACACAATATTTTGATTAAGACACCAAAGAATACAAAACCAACGTGATGCACATTACATCAATTAAAAACTGGCTAACTTGTAAGCCTCAAAATGAACTGGGGACTCATCATCCATTGGGGATGTTCAGTGTGGATGCTGTAATTACCAACTCTTGTCCCTGTGCTATTTCATGTTTTCTGACCTCATAGAAAAAAAAAAAGATCTCTTGCAAAATTTGCAGGTAGCACAAAGATTGGTGGGATGGTAAACAATGACACAGACAGGTCACTAACACAGAGCAGGCTGCATTCAGGCAAACAGTGTTTTTCACTATGGCCCAATGTAAATGTAAGCCATCTAGGACAGTGGTCAGTTCACAAGACACATGGGGCTCAATGGGGTTCCATGCGGGGCTGTGGGACATTTTATTTGCCGTTGCCCATGCACAGTTACCAGATTCCATTGAGTTCTGCCCACATCTTTTTCCTGCCAGTATTACTGAGGTGACATGCATAAAGTCAGGGCACGTGAAGTGAGGTACTTGCTGACTCCACATGTGAGAGCCATGTGCTCCCTCTGCATTCAGGCTGAGTGCTGTTATGGTTCAGTCAGCACAGTCTGCAAGTGTAGGTACGCACGCACCCTTAGCAAAATTACCCTATCTTGGGAGACCATCCTGCTAAAAACAATCTTGAGGGCTGCTGAGATGCAGGGTCGCTTACGTGGCCCGCTGTCTAGCCTAGGTTACCTGTTGCTGATCTAGGAGCAAAGAATACAAACCATGCTGTGCCGGGAAAGATAACGGAACAAATAATTAAGGAATCTGCACGCATCTGGAAGAAGGTAAGGTGATAGGTAAAAGCCAGCATGGATTTGTAAAGAACAAATCATGCCAAACCAATCACTTCCTCCGTACTGTCTGATGTGGGTGCATGCACCTGAATAACTGAGATGTTGAACAGTTTTGCTTCAAATCTCGCTACCATCATTCTTGCACAATACTTCCGTTCTGATGTCTGCACGTCCCAGAGGATATTGATAAATTGGTGAGAGAGGAGAGAATATCCAGGAGAACGATGAAGGAATTGGAAATGCATTTCCATGCATTTCAGAGAGAGGGTCAAGGAGCTGCATCTGTGTAGTTTAACCAAGAGAAGACTAAGCTGTGACTTGAGTCTACACAACCTGCCTGGGGATCAGAAATTGGATAGTAGAGGACTCTCCATTCTAGCAAAGGTATTGCAAGCTCCAGGGAATGGAAGTAGGACCTAGACACATTCAGTTTAGAAACATCACAAAATTTAACAGTGAAGGTAATTAACCATCTGAACAATTTGCCCAGGATTACGGTGGATTCTCTATCGCTGGAAATTTTTGAATCCAGATAGGGTGTCTTTCTAAAATGTGTGCTTGGATTTCTCCAGGAATTATTGTGCAGGCATCTTCTGGCTCGTGGTGTACCCGGGGCTGGACTATATCATCATGGGGGCTCCTCTCTGGCCTTAGAATCTGTAAACTGAGTTGCCACTGACCCTTGTCATGGGGCAGGTTGCTCCCTCTCGCTCTTCCTCAGTTTACCTTGCTGTGGGAATAGTGTGAGGACTGACTGATTTACACCTGTGAAGCATTTTGAGGCTCTCCTATGAAAGGTGCTTCAAAGGGGCAACGTCCTGTGAGGTGGGAGGCTGGTGGTGATGGGCTGCAATTATTTTTAACAATACAGAGGCCCCAACCAAGAGCAGGGCCCTGTTGTGCTTGGTGCTGTGCAGACATACAGAGGTAAAATACTGCCTGCCATGAAAGTCTCATCACCTGAGCCAGAGGGGCAAAGGGAGGGTGGGCAAAAGCGCAGATTATTACCCAGCATTACAGGTAGGAAAGGGAGGCTCAGAGATATCAGGGTCTGTAGAAGAGTCACAGCTGGGCCACTGATCTCCAGAACTTTAGTGGTCTGCCATTAAGCCATCCTGTCACACAGCAAGCCATGCTTTAACCCCTTGGGCCCAAGAAGGATTAAGGGGGAGGGGTAGTTTTACTCCTGCTATGACAACATCAATGCCTGCACAGTAGCAAGACCCTTAGCCTCAACCTCGTCATCCCTTTTAACCCTGAGATTCCAAACAGGGCCCAGAGCAGAGACTAGCCTGAGCAAAAGATCTCAGCCCCCGGTGGTAGGGGTGGGTGTGGACACTGATGCCCAGAAGCACCTGCAAGCTTGCCTGGTTCAGGCTACAGGATGGAGGAAGTCCTATGCTGAAGCTAGCATGAACCTCTGAATTCTGCTGGGCATGTCACCTGGCCATCACTCGGTGCCCAGTTCCATCCCAAATCTTTCTAGCTCCTGCTGTAACCTGGTTCTGCACAAGCCCCTTCTGCTGCTATAAGAATCACTCGATGATCATCTGTTCTGTTCGTTCCCTCTGAGGCTCTGGGCATTGGCCCCTGTTGGAAGAGAGGACACCTGACTAGACGGACCTTTGGGCTGACCCAGTGTGGCCATTCTTATGTTCTAAGAACAAGAAAAACTCTCTGGAGAGTTCATTTTAATCTTTGGGCTCTCCCCTCTCAACAGTGTCCTACAGCTTCCCTGGCTCAGGCCCTGACACCACCATTCCTCTTGACTGCTAGAGCCACACTAGCTGCCTAGATCAGGGCAAACCACTGCGATTTGTAGAGCTCAAGTTGCTCAGGATGGAATTTTCTGATGGACCCAACATTGGGCATACCGCTGCTTCTCTAGAAATGAAGGGTGGGGGTCAGTTGTCCAACGGGATCTGGGAGGCCCTAGGTTCAATTCCCTGCTCTGACCCTGATTCCCTGTTATGCCCTTGGGAAGTCACTTAGGCAATGTCTACACAGCAGTGTTATTTTGGAATAAGGAAAATCCTTTCTGGAATAGCTTATTCCAAAATGGCACGGCTGCCCACCAAATGCATATTGAAACAGCACTCAATTAGTTCAAAATAGAGCATCCACACACAATAGAGCCTATTTCAGATTAGAGCCCTTGGAAGCACTATAGCTTATTATGAAATAGCTCCTGTTCCCTGTCTACACAGCCCCTCTGCTGCAATATCTATGTCAGAATAGACAGACGCTATTCCTCATAGAGTGACGTTTATTGAATTGGAAATACCCTGGTTGCTATTTTGAAATTATTTCAAAGTAGTGCTTTTGCTGCATAGATGTTCGCAAAGTTATCTTGGAATAGTGGTGGTCATTCCAAAATAACTTTGCTGTGCAAATACACCCCTTGTCTCCCCCAGCCTCAGTTTCCTCTTCTGTACCTGGGGGTAATGGTCCTGCTTGTCTCTCAGCAGGGTGAAGATTGTAACTACACTAAAGCCTGGACAGAGCTCAGATACCCTTATGATTGGCCTGTGACAAGAGTGCTAGAATTAGCAACTAGCCCAGCCCGTGAGGCACTGTTTAACCAGCGAGTGCCCTGGGGGTAATGTGATTAAGGAGAGGTGTTGCCCCTTACCAGATCAGATTGGGGCTGGGTAGCTAATGAGCCCATTAAGAAGGAGATTGGATAAAAGAGCCCATGGAGAATGTGCAGTGTAGAGAAGCAAGGGAGAGAAAGGCAAGCAGGGCCTGATGAAAGGGTTTTCCCAGGGAGTTGCTTTCCTCACCCCCTTGAGAAGACAAGGGTAGTAAAGCGGATAACATTGTAAATGTGCCTGTGCTGGTGCATAACAGAGGAAGAGTGAAACACTACAAAAAAACTGCAAAGTGGTAGCTACAAAAGGGGAGGTCTCTGAATGCTCTGCATGAAGCTAAGAGCTTGCAGAGGTCCCTGGCTTGGGAGCTAGGTGCGGATGAGAACGGAAGAGCATATCTGTTCGCCTGGGATAACGTTGTCTCGGGTTCCTGAAAAAGACCAATGTCAGCAGCAGTTTTGCTACTCATTTCATTTCACCACAGCACACCAATGGCCATGTCTATCAACAGGAGCCATCTTAAGTCAACGCATCTCCCTCCTGGCCCACCTGCTATCCTCCAGTGCTTCGTCCAGTCCATTCTCCGTGACCCAACTGATGAAACTCCTTCAGTTCGGAAGTTTTCTCCTGACCAACTTTTGGTTCCTCAGTAAGAATTCTAACCAGTCTCTCCCCCTCTTGGACAGCAGGAGGATGTAATGACCATTACCCTACTGGTAAAGTGTGTGGGGGGTGGTGGGAGAGAAACACTTACAGCCTAAAGTATCAGGCAACTGCCAAAGCATGTCTGCTCCTGGAGATCCGAAACATAAGTGAAAAGATGGATCAAAAGCAGGTTCCTGTGGCAGTCTGATTTAATGGCTTACTTAAATTAAGTTTTAATGAGCTCACAAAGCCATCATCTGAAATCATCTCAAGCAAAGTTTAAAGTGGGGGTTTCCTCCTTTCATCAGCCTCAACCCACTTGTTACCTGTGAGAGAAATAAGTAGAAAAAAGGGTGACTAATGGTAGATATCTGTGTTGTGGTGGCATCCAGTGATGCCATGTTGGATTGAGACCCCATTGTGCGGGGCACTGTGAACACACAGAGGCAACCCCAGCCTACAAGATTCAAGTAGGTGATGGGAGGAGGATGAGGCTAGAACCTCCGAGCATGGTGCAAAATTGGCCCAGCTTTGTTAGTCACACAAATTGCTGGTCGTGGTATTTTAAAACAAACCTGAGCTCTGCAGCCAGGATGTGCTGGAACAAAAGTCTGAGAGCTCTGATGTGACACTGATTTTCAGTCTAGCTGGAACATCTTCATAAAGTGCATGGTGAGCAGCGTGATGCTCAGCTGGGTATACAGTCAGAACACACCCTGCTTTTGTTTAAACCACAGGTGTATGTGTGTTACACAATCCAACAGAGGAGATGAGTCGTTATGGCCCTAGCTAAGGCTCTTTAGTTCCAGCTCGTGCTTTTGTGTTCGGAGGTTCTCACTTCAATCTCTGGAGCATCCGCCAAGAGGGCGACTGTTCTATTTGCTCAGGATCTCTGATTGGTTGGAGATGTATCACTTCCAGGACAACGGCAGAACCAAGGAAACCACCAATCCCCTCAGATGGTGGTGTGTGCCTTGGAGGAATGGATTATGTTCTGCAGCCCATGAGCCTCTCACTACTTGAGTTCACAGACCGGGTGTCTTTAGCTTGGGTGCAGTTGGAAAACCAGTGCTCCACATGCTTGGTCACTGCAAGAGCATAAAGCATCATGCTGCAAACAAGGGGTGCATTTTGTATTAGAATCATAGAGAGGGTATCTAGTCCAGCCCTCTGCTCTGAGGCAAGACCAAGGAAACCTAGACCACCCCTGACAGGTGCTTGGTCACCCTGTGCTTTAAAACCTCCAGTGATAGGCATCCCATGGCCTCCCTTAGAAGCCTAGCAGACCATAACTCCCCTTACAGTTGAGAAGCTTTTTTCTAATATCCAACCTCAGACTCCTTTGCTGGACACGGAGAACTCAGGTCTCATCCCAGAAGCCTTCTTTAATTTTTTACCTTTCCTCCAAGGTCAGGTTTTCTACATTTTCACCTGTGGTCTTCCTTCCATGAGAACATCCAGATAAGTCAACCATAGATACATCAATCCCAGCTACACAATTGCTGTAGCTCTAATTGCATATCTGCAATCAATGTTAATGTCTTGTATAGACCTGGCCTTTCATACAACCCTTCTGCTAATGCAGCCTAGAAAGAGTGTATGCTTAAGTAATATAAGGACATCAGATTCTTATGCAGTAGTATTAAATGCCCACTCACTGGGCTGACCTTCCCTACTGAGCTTCCTTTCACCCCAGAGGAAATAACCTGTCTCATATTTCTTTAAGCAAATAAATATCACTTAAATTATCACCCAGGGACTTAGGAGCATGTTCTGTAGCTAATTTTCCTGGCAATCAGCTCTCAGAATGGTGCGTATGGTGGAGTGACCGCTCCTGGCCCAAAACACACCCACTCATAACAAATGGAAGGGCTGCTTGTCAGCTATTCCCAAGGAAATGAGCAAACAGCTACTGTCTCTCTCCACGGCCTCGTGCTGGAGACAGCAGGCAGGGCGCTGATGCCTGACAGCCGGCTTGGATTTATCGTTCTTGTCACTTTCTGCTCGGGGGGGCTGAAAGGGTTTGCATGACCTAGGGCGGTGAGGATGGTTGGAGTGACTGCACTGTCTGTTATGTCCCAAGAGATGCAGACAGACTCTCAGGCCTGGTGAGCTCATGGGGAGTGATTGGTGCCTGTGTGCGTGTGTATCCCTGAGGTGTAAAAGGACTGGCTGGGGAGCAGGCAAAAAGAAAGGCTTCAACTTCCTTAATGAGACATGGGAGAGAAGGCTTGTGCAGCCTCACCGGCTGCCTGAGTAGCACCCATCCTACGGCCCATCCCATTGCTGATTATCAATAGCACGAGGGGGCTGTAACCCCGTTGGGCCCCCATCATGCAGGGTGTGGTACATGCCCCTGGGACTGGCTTTTGCTCCAAGGCCCTGGTTCAGATTGGGCACAATCAACTCCTTGGCCATCCAGTTTGTCCCCACAGGAGGGCCCAGTCCTGAGAACTGCTTGCTTCAGCGGGGAGGGGGAAGATGTTCCTAAAAAATTGAGGCTCTTGCATATTGGATTTTCAGACCCAGCCTCTTAGCTTCTCTTCTTGCTACAGCAACAGCTGGTCCCGGGCGAGGAAGCCACAATTCACTGCCAGTCACTGTGCCACCAACAGCCTGACACGCCCCCCCGCCCCCCCGAACCAGGCTGTCCGGCAGAGGTACATCACCCCACACTGAGCCAGCATGCTGCTCAGAATTGACCTGAGGAAGGAGTGGCGTTCAGGATCTCAGAGGAAGTTAACGATTCATTCCTGTGGCTGCCCCAGCCCGGCCTGTTGCCCTGGCTGCAGGGTAAATGGTACAGGGCTGCTTTACAGCGGCAGAAGCCACGGCTGAGAAGGCTGCGATGGGTTCGTCGTACAGCTTTGCACGCCACGCTGTTGACATAAGGCTACAAGAGCTCTCTGCAGCTGGCCCTCTGAGTGGGGCTATGCCCCACGTGCAACCACTAATCGGGCCAGGCCCCTGGAGAGACCGAGCGCTCACGTCAGAGACGTCTGTGGTTGAGGAGCCAATCCCAGCCTTTATGTGAGCAAGCGCCAAAGCTCGGCCCCATGTCGCTTTACTGCTGAACCTCCCACTACCTGTCAGCGGCTTTGAACTTGCCTGTAGGCCATGTGTCTGCTCAGGATGGTGCAGTCTGCCTCATTGTGTCCCGGCTCTGCCCCGGCTGGTTGCCCTCTTTCTGGATCTGTGTGGCAGGGCCTCTGGCCCCACACCTCGGCTGAGGGTTTTCCAGTTGCCCTCAGGTCTCTGTGGCCTAGTCTATGTCCCCTCAGTCAGGCCCCATGATTTGGTCAGGTCCTAGCAGCCTGGTCCATTCTCGCAGGCCTCAGCAGCCCAATCAGGCCTCAGTGGCCTAGTCAGTGCTCCCTGTTACTTGGGGTCACATGTTACTTGGGGATAAGGGAGCTTGGGCCCTCCCGCTCCACCAAGCTCCAGCCCAGGGCCCTGTAGGTGGAGGGCGTGTGGTCCCAGCCACCGGGGATCCCACCACACCACGCTGAGCCCCTGGGTTTCCTCCTGGCTCCCTGCCCTGGGCTGCTTCCTGCCCGGTCTCCGGTTAGACACGCTGCTCCCGCGCTGGTTGCACCTCCTTGGAGTGCCGCTGCTGCTCCTTGGGCGGCGGCGGCAGAGGCGGCGGCGACGGCAGCAGCTGCTGCTTCTGCTCAGGCAGCTGCTCCCAGCTTCCATCAGGAGCTCCTTCCCCCCCTGGCCGGCCAGCCGCAACTGACCGGCCTCCCTGGCTTTTATACTTGGGCAGCACTTGGAGCATGCCCGGCAGGACCCTGGGGGTGGGGCCTTTCCCATCCAGCAAGCCTCCCCCCCCAGTCAGCGTGGGGTTGGTACACCCCGTCACAATGCGAAACCGTCCCTTTTGTTGTAAGGGAGAGCAGGCGGGAGAGAGAGGCTGGTCCTTCTTTGGCAACCACCCTCGGAGCTGCTTTCTGTCCGGCGTGCCACACGATGCACCCTGCAGAGCTGCCAGCCTCACTCCACAGAGGGTCAGGAATTTACTCACTAACCGTTTTCCATCCAGACTGGTTTTAACAGGCCGCTCAGCCGCGGTCATGCGGAGCTGCAACAGCAAGTACATACTGAAGGACTGCCCCTGCCTCCTTGTGGCTAGGAATTAGCCCAAGGGAGGAAGGATGCACTGGGAACAGAGATCTGGTTCAGTTCCCAGCTCAGTGCAGACTCCCAGCCCCTGGGTAAGACATTTTATCTCCCTTTATTGGGTTCCACCATCCATCATAGAAGGACAAATAGCCCTGTCCCATATTCACTGGGACAGGTGAGGGTAAGGTCCATCAATGATGAAGGCAAGAAGTTAGGGTACTACTGCTCTAGCAAACTAGCCACGTTATCTTGAAAATATATTTATTATTCAAGCCAACTAGCCATGCTCAACTGGCCAAATAGCCACATGGGGCTAGCATCTGGCCACCATAGCCCTAGATGCATGTTTCCCTCTCCAGGCCAAGCCGGTGCACCTTCCCCTGGGCCATGTCCCCTCCCTTTTCCCGACATGCCGTGATTTTTAGGAAATGCAACGCACGTGCTTTAGCTGCCCTGCTCATTGCCTTAACTGAGTAATTGAATGAAGGCTCATGAGAGCCATTTATCATGAGCGAGGGCCCATCAATATCTGCCTTGCTGAGAATCTGATTAGCCAGGAGACAACATCAATCACCGGGTGTCCCTCCCTGACCCAGTTGCAGCTCTTCCAGGTATGACTCCCACGCCAGCGGGGCCTAGCGCTAGAGAAATCTTATTTGCTCACGGAAGGTTAATCAGGGCTACGGATGAAAAATTGGTGGGAGATCATGTCATCTTTGTGCCCATTCATCTCCAGGTTGGTTGGACTGGGATGGAGGGCGCCACTGGGGCAGGGTGATTGAATCCCGTAGATGTGGTGCTGCAGGAAATGATTGCTCAAAGTCCGCTGAGATGTGAGGTGTTAATGGTCCCCGCTGTGGGGCATGGCATGCTCGTTTGTATTCATTATGCCGCCAACTGGAGAGGGTCTCCTGCCCTGGGATGGTTCGCGCACAAATGCATAGATGCACCCTTCCTTGGCAGCCCACTGTTGATGATCCTGGGTGGAACATTGTGGCCTGCTTGCTCTTCCATCACCTGATGGGCAATGCCAATGGTAACCAGCTGCCACAATCCACTCCAGTGGCATCTGCATTGTGATGACGGGTGAAGGTGCTTTCTTTTTTCTCTGGACAAAGGTGTCACTGAACCGCCCCACTAAGATGATGCCGCGAGTGTCTCCAAGGAAGGAGCAGCATGAAGACGGGAGAAGGGCTCCCTTTCTGTTTCAGTAAGCTGTGTATCCTGAGCTCAGACTGGCAATGCTGGCTTGGGCCAGGTGGAGTATGGCAGATGCTATGCAATCTCCTCCTGTCATTACTACCTGCAACTCTGGCCAAGTTCTTCAGTGGTGCGGTGCAAAACCATCCTCTTTGGCTTAGGGCAGTGGGAGGCCCATATTCAGCTGTTCCTGTGAGCCTCCCCCCGCATCTTTTCCAGTTCTCAGACCCCACGTGCAGCTGTGCCAATGCACATTCACCCTAATCCACAGCCCCCTTGACTAGCCAAGCCCAGGGTGTCTTTGAGCACCTTGCCTGTTCTTTCTGCATGGCATCTCCTCGACTGTCCTTTCCTGGCCATCCTTGCAGCTAAAACTCTCGCCTGGCTCTCATCATCTCGCGTCTCTCATGGCCAGTCCACTCTGGCCTTCCCAAATGTGCTTGTGTCCCACTCAGGTTGATTCAGAAGGCTGCTGCAAATCTTCTTTTAGCCTGTTGTGTTGACAAGGTCACCCCTCTTCATCCTTCACCATCCCTTCCTTCTCTGTCCCAGCAAATACAAGCCACACATCATCCCACTCAAGGACCTTCCTGGCCTATACCCTCCTTACCTGTCAACTCTCATTCACTACTGAGCTGTCAGCTCCTGCCGCTGATTGTCCCAGGCTGGCAGCCTCCATCTCCCAAAGATCCTATTGGTTTATTTAGGTCAGGAGTAGTCAGTGGGCAGACCGCAAGCCAAAGCCTGACCCCCAAATGCTTTTGAACAGACCACAAAATCTTATTTGTTAAGAATGTTGTTATTTTTTTATTAATTATTCTTGGCCTTCTGCTCCAACAGGATTTAATATTTACAGATGCTTCAACCCTTCCAGCCTTTGGTGTCCCACATCCCTTGAGAGATTTGTCCGCAGCTCAGTACATGTCAGAATTAGAGAGAACTTCAGGGCACAAGACAACCTTTAACAATTTGGGTCTGAAAGAAACTTTCCCTGGGGTTGATAGTTTCATAGCCATCTTGCACTTTCCTGTGAACTGTTGGCCACCATTGGAGACAGGACAATGGGTTAGATGGACTATGGGTCTGAGCAAAGCTGGTAATTCTGTGTCCCTTAGATTTAGCTCGACTTTCTGTTTCATCTCATTACTTTGTTACCCCCTGAGTCCCTCACCAATGAAGGGAGAATTTAAGATCTCTGCACAAGATGGCAAGATGCATTGGACTGAGGACTAGTGTCTGAAGGGCAGTTTTGGAGGTCCAATAGTTTGAGTGGTGGAAGTCTAGGACAAAACCCTAGGAATGTAAGGAAACAAACACATACTGGATCCAAGAGCAACGTGTTACAGCACCTGTGCGGTCTCTGCTCTGTAATTCTCCTGTGAGCTCACCCTCAGCCCCAATCAGAATACTTTATTGTCCATTCTTCCTGTCTAGATAGAGAACAGTTGCACTGTGTGTGTTTCATTTATCTCAAAGTGCTTTACATGTTCATAGGAGAAGGAGTCTTCATGACTCACTATGCTCTCCCTTTTTATTGCTGGGGACCTGAGGCACACGGAAATTATATACTTTGCCCAAGGTCATGCATGGTGTCTGGGACTGACACAGGAATTAAACTCAGGTCTCCTTAGCTTTTGACAAGTGCCTTTAACCACAAGACCAGCTTTCCTCTGAACGCTTGACTGTTTCCGCACAAGAATTTTTCCAGGCATGGACAGCCACAGGTATCCATAGGTATCATAGCATCCTCCATTGGTACAGCAGCGCTGGAGACAAGCATGTTAATTACAAAAGTATTAAGAGACTGTGACAGAGTAGGAAACAATGTTATTGTAGGTGACCTTTCTAATGCTGGTAGAAAGGTACGTGAGCACAAGTTCTCAAGAAAGGTGTTCCTTCCTGCTTTAATGGTGATACTCCAATGTCTGCTTGGCTCAGGGCCATCAGATGGCTAGGTGTGCTCATTCCTCAGTAATACATATGCTATCTCTCATTGTCATGATAGCAAATCCAATAAAACAATCTCTTGCCAGTCACATCTGCAACTGATTATTCTGAATGAACTGTTGGGCACCACCTATGTAACTAGAATATTGGTGTCAAAAGGTCTCTCTCACAGTTGGCACTGCTAAGAGAATTTTGAAATTGCGTGTTGTATTTGACCTAAAACTAGCCAGGTGTTGGGAGTATTAATGATCTTCATGACAGGCGTGCAAAGCTATGACTTTGCTATAGTTTAGCGGGGTCTATGTACAAGGACAAATACAATATCTTTGGGGACAGCCTTTCAGGTTCCTGACTAAGACTTTGAAACGACCAAAAAAGTCTCTAGAAAATCCATAACCGTTTTTAACATTGAGCCTGGTGCATATTGGGATGTGACTTTGGGCTTTTCAGAGCCTGGTCAAAAGCCCTTGAAATCAATGGGAGTCTTTCCACTGACTGTGCTTGGGTTTGGAGCAAACCAATGGGCCCTGATCCAGGAGCTGAAGGTCCTTCCTGCAAGAAGGATGCTTTCTTGAACTAGGGTTTTAATTAGGACTATGGGAAGGCTCCTGCAGTGCAGACAGAGCCAACCAAGTTCATGGTTTATGTCCCTACCTACCGTCTGATGGAAGCCCACAGTTACTGGGTACGTTACAATGAATTCTACTGGGAGGCACAATTGTCTTCTGCATTGTAACCTATTTCACTGCCTGCAGCCATCGCTCTGAGAGCTGGCACTGCAACTGGGAAATAATAATTCCTGACAGGAGCAGTCCACTGCAAGCTGCCAGTAGATAGTTATCCTTTCGTAATATCTGGCTAGAGATCCCCAGTAGTAGCTCTCACTCTCCTTCCAGACCTGCTATTTAACCTCGGGCAAGTAATCTCCCCTTCTTAAACTGGACGCCTCTAGTGCACTCGCACACTGACAAGAGAAAAAAATCCCATTATATGTAACCCAAAAATGACCGAAACTCTATCTCTGTGGCCCTCCCATTTCATACGCTCCTTCACATCTTAGAGGACCCTCTCCCCACCTGTTTGCCTTACGTAGCAGGTAGATCTGGTTGGAATTTTTCATATCGAGACATTTCAATGAGCAAATCTGTCAATATTTGAAGTTTCAGGGTCAATGGAAATTTGCAAAACTGTTCTTGATATCCTCTGCTCCCTACTCCCCATGTTTTTGACTGAATCTTGTGGGACATGTGGTGGGGAGTGTTTTAAAGGAAAGGTGGGTGGGGAAGGTATGAAAAATCAAGTTCAAAATAAAAACTATTTTATAGCCTTTAATCCAATAGTCCCCACTATGACCCCATTATAAAGTACCTGAACCACTTACCGAAGTATGTACTCTGCTGTTGAGTACAACCGAGTTCTAAGCCCCGTCGTACTAGACACAGAATCCTAAGAACAGAGCAGTGGTTCAGCTAGCCAGTATTCTGTCTTCGAACAGGGGCCAATGTCAGGTGCTCCAGACAGAAACAACAGAAAAGGAACCATTGTTTGATCCAGCCCCTATCAGCCATTCCCAGATTCTTCAGACACCCAAAGCATGCGCCTGGTTACATTGCTGCCTGTCTTGGTCAATAGCCACGTAGCCTCCATAATTTATCCAATTCTTTTATGAATGACTTCATAGACCTCTCTTTTATCCCCACTTCATCGTTTCTGCATAGCTGAGCAGTCCTGGCCTTTTTAATCTCTCCTCAGACACAAGCTGTTTCACGCCCCTCATCCTTTTTGTTGTCCTTCTCTGTACCTTTTCCAGTAGTCACAGAGCTTGTGCAGTAGTCACAGAGCTTCCAGTAGTCACAGAACAGCCTGCAGTACTCTAGGTGTGGGCCTGCCATAATTTATATAGCGGTAGGATGAGGTTTTCTGGCTCATTATCTGTCCCTTTCTTAGTGGTCCCTCACATTGTTGCCTTTTTGCCTGCCGTTGCACATTGAGCAGATGTTTTCAGAGAAGTATCCACAATGACTCCAAGGCAGCATTCTTGGGTGGGAACAGCTCATTTAAACCCCATCGTTTTGCATGCTGGGCAGCCCAGCTCAAGCACAGTGTTGAGTTAGGGGGTCTTTGCCCTGAAGTGCTTTGCTATATAAGCAGACAAAGCAAAGGGAGGAAACAGCAGCACATCAAGGGGCAGGGACATGCCGAGATCACACATGGTTCTCTGATCTTACTATGATTCTGGCTCAAGCCAGAATCCCAGACCAATTCACACCCATATTAATGTAGATCAAAGTGATTGTTAAATGTATGAGGGTAATTGGTATGAAAACCAGTGGGACGCTACTTTCATTGTTTTCACTTGTCTTTACACAGTGTAATGTCATAGCCAATGTTTACATAGTATATACCCCTGAAACTAACTAATCCATCAAGCGAGAAAGAAGCCTTGTGGGATGCAAATGAAGAACTTCAGCAGAAAAGTGCTTATTTCAAAGCAAGTGGCCATGGTGTGAGAGCAGAGACTCACAGTGTGTTCCTTGCTCTGCGCTGTTAAAGGAAAAGCTCACGGGGTAGGGGGAGACTGTCAGCTTGTTTTCTGCGAGAAGATGATCTTGGATCTCTGGCTTGTTTGAACTGTGACAGGGAACTACACCAGAACCAAACCGGAAATCCACAGAAATGACCCGGGAACTGTGAAAAGACTTTTGGAAAACTGGTGGTTTACTATATCACTGCCACTGTGTGGAATTACAAACTCTAACTCACCCACGTATATATTTTACCTACTCTAACTTCTCCGTAACTCTCACTGCCTCTCCTTAGCTAATAAACCTTGAGTTAACTTACCATAGAATTGGTGGCCCGCATGGTCTGTAGGGTAAGATCTGGCACACCAACTGATCTGGGATAAGTGAGTGGTCTCCTGGGACTGGAAGCAGCCTAAAACCAGTGTGATATTTTTGCTGTAAGTGACAGTTATCACTAAGTTCACTTTGTCTGGGTGGCAAGCGAGAATGGGGGTGGCCTGTGACTTGGTCTAGTGAGCTAGAAATTCACATTTTGTCACTGGCATGGTAAAAACTATAGACCACACCAGCCCTTTGGCGTGTCTGGCCTGTTTGCTGCCAGTCTGCCCTGAATCACAGTCGTGACTCACTCCAGACAGCAGGACACCTGCTTTAAATCATTGCTGCTGCGTGATCGGCTGGTGCTGCTCTTTGATTTAGCTCTGGCTCCTGATCTCCTCTGGGCGCTTCAGAGCGAAGCCTGATCTCCTTATCTCACTCTGAGGCCTGCTTTTGTACCCCAAATCCTCCTCCTTGCCCTCTCCCAATTATCCTCAGCCCACTCTGATACCCCACTCCATATCCTGCTGCAAGCAAGGGATTTTTCTTTCCCCTTATATCCTTTATGTCATCATTGACGGGTAAGGGCTTAAAAAAAAATCTAAACATACAGAGCAGAAGTGAGTCCTGCTGTGCTCAGTCAATGCTCTACGGTAGTGACTGGAACTGACCCCATTTTTCCATACACTGACTGTGGCCCGTGATGTTTTAACTTCACACCATCCTTTTAACGCCAGGCAAATTTAGAACCAGTACAAGGAAGTCTATTATCGGAGAGGGAGCCGAGTTAGTCTGTATCTTCAAAAACAGCAGGAAGTCCTGTGGCACCTTAAAGACTAACAGATATTTTAGAGCATAAGCTTTCGTGGGCAAAGACGCGCTTCAGGTCTCTGCCCACGAAAGCTTATGCTCCAATATAGCTGTTAGTTGATAAGGTGCCACAGGACTTTTTGTTGTTAAGAGTGACTATGGATCTCAAAGACAGAGGAACAATGGTGATATGGTAAAAGGTCTGCTCGAGGGATTGTTTGGGGGAAATTGTCTGGAGTGTGTTATTCAGGGAGTCAGCTGAGATGATCACAATAGTTCCTTTCCAGCTTGGAATCTATGATGACCATCTTTAACCTGCTTAGCCTGAGATGTAGAATGCATCCAATGCTCCATTCATTAGACCTGTAACTTTGGGCTGAGTGAGATGTATCATTTATAAAAACACCCAGTTCTTGACTAGGAGACTCGAAGTATGATGCACCGCCCCCCTCAATTTCCTTGGTTTGTTGGTTCCAGAAGTTAATTATCTTTCCTGCTTAAAAAAAAATGGTTTGCACTTTGAATTTGTCCTCCTTCCACTTCCAGCCACAGGATCTTACATGAGACTTAAGAGCCCCTTTAGCATCTGATACCTTTGCCCTGTGTGTAATCATGTCCTGCCACTTTCTCTCCAATAAGATTACCAGATACTTCTTCATTCAGCAGGTCGTGAGCCAGTGCAATTCACTGGCCCAGGAAGTCAGAGACTTGCGTACTGCGGTTTGATTTTTAAAAGGCTGGATGATAGTTTTGTGTTTGCTAAAAGGAGGGTGAACAGAACATGCTAATAAAAGCGTTGGCTAATCTCCTGCTTCAGAACATGGACACGTCCCGTCATGTGAGCTTGCATGCAGCATTGTACAACTTGTCAGATGCATTATGGGCTTCCCATCTCCAACCCTGGAAGCACTGACGTTTTTAGCAGGAGGGAGCACTCCAAGAATTTGGTAAGTGGTCATGGGTCAAAGTCTTCTATGAAGGAGGTGAAGGGTCTTGGATGGAGGTTGGGTTCCAGTGGGAACTCGGGGTGGGGGACTGGGGTGCAGATAGAGGCAGGGTGTCTCACAAGGAGTTTGCATGAAGGAAAGGGTTGTGACCTGGGGCATGGGCTTTGGGTGCTGGAGGAGGGTGCAGGGTCTAGGAGGGGATATTGGTGTGGGTGCTCTAGATATTTGCTTTTTTTTACAACAGGCTATATAAAAAGCCAAGTCTGTGCAAACTAAAATTTCTAGCAAACAATAACTTGTTTTTACGGCTTTATATATTATATACTGACAGGCAAGTAGGGTATTTCTATGGTAATTGATTTATTTAGTAATTATATGGTACAAACGAGAAAGTCAGTACTTTTTCAGTGATAGTGTGTTGTGACACTTTTGTATTTTATGCCTCATTCTGTAAAAAAGTAGTTTTAAAGAGAGATGAAACTTTCGGGGGTACATGAGACAACTCAGACTCCTGAATGCGGTATAACAGTCTGGAAAGGTTGAGATCTACTGCGGTAAAACCTCTCCACTCTCCCCTACCAAACGCTGTACATGCAATTTACTGCCTTGCTCCTGTGCAAGTTTTATGGTCCCCCACATGGGTGTTATTAATAAGGTGCCTCGCCTCACAGTCTGGCTTTCAATAAAGCAGATATGATGGATGGTGGGTTCATCCACATAACCCTTTGTTTGCTTTTCGTTTCAATGCTTTCAAAAAAATAGGTCTGGAGGCAGCAGGGCAAGAACTCTTGCCCCATAAATTTCTCTTTCTCCCGCTCTTCGGGGCAGGTGGGTGTGATGCAAGAAGCAGGTTTGCTGCCCGTAAATAGTTGCAAACACAGTTCTGTGAGTGCGTGGGTCTGAAAGCCAGCGAGTTGAACAGTAGCGGGTCTATCCCTGGCTACTTTGCTGTTGTGAGCAGAGGAGCTGGCCAGAGTTCTAATGAAGATAAATGAGGAGCCTTCTCCTTCTTTTATTGATGGGCTTGGGGTGAAAGGCTAGAAGCTGAATGTTCATTTAAGCAGACGTCACAAGTTTCTGCTGAGGGGAAGGTGTAAGAAAAAACGCCTTGTACTTGAAATTTACTCTCAGGCGAGCACGCTCAGTTTTACAAGGCTTTCTCCATTCCTTCCCCATCCATCATTTCCCAGGAGTCCTTTGTAAATGCAAATTGCACTTTGATAGGAATAATGCAGTGAGCCTCTATTAGTGTCTGTGTAATGGAGAGGGCTATTTTAGTGCCATCATTCTTAAAAGAATCTCCTCTGTGCCTTAGTCTCAGCTGTGTATCAAAAACCCATCGGGAAAAAAAACCCACACTCCTCTCCCCTCCCACTCACTACTTTTCAGCTCGGGTCTGGCTTCATCAGGGCAGCCGGAGTGTTTTACCATATGAATGAGGCCTCGGTCAGCAGCCCTGCTTACCTGCTTCTTAGAGCAGGGCTGTCTCTGCCAGCGTCAGGCACAAATACTAAACCAGGCTTCCAAAGGGCAGCAGAAGGATTCAGTTACTTGCTCCCAGGAACAGGGTAGAAAATGTTTGGGGGAGACTTGAGCTATAATTTGGAAGTGTGGGGGGGAGGGACTCATTGTTTTGTTATATGGAGCCATTTTCTGCCGCCTTCTCTCTTGCCCTATACACAGGGGAAAGGCCTGATAGCCTCACCCATAAATGCCAGCTGGAATGGCGGGCCCCACATTGTGTTTCATTAACATAAGAGCAGCCACATTGGGCCAGACCAAAGGTTCATCTAGCCCAGTCTCCTGTCTTCCAACAGTAGCAAAAGCCAGGTGCCCCGGAGGGAATGAACAGAACAGGAAATCATCGAGTCATTCCTCCCCTGTCACCCATTCCCAGCTTCTGACAAACAGAGGCCTGAGACACCATTCCTGCCCATCCTGGCTAAGAGACGTGGATGGACCTGTCCTCCATCAATTTATCTAGCTCTTCTTTGAGCCCTGTTATACAGTAATCTTGGCTTTCACGACATCCTGTGGTGAGGAGTTCCACAGATTGCCAGCACGTTCTGTGAAGAAATACTTAATTTTTTTTGCTTTAAATCTGCTACCTATTAACTTAATTGTAACTAGGACAGGGAACCAAGGAACAGAGCAGGACCCATTGTGCCAGGCATTGTACAAGCATTGTTTTCTCCCATCTTCCCCACCCCCAAAGGACACGGCCACAATGGAGCTACAGTTCCTGAAGGTGGATCCATTAGAGGTGGGCCAAAGACACACTTAGAATCCTTGAAACATTGGAAGGTGTTTCTCTGGCTCCAAAACTCATCCATTTAATTTTTTTTTTATTGAAACCACTATCAAGTTTTGATACAGGAGACATTTCAGTGACCATTTTGCAAATGGGGTAAACCAAAAAAAAAAAAAAAATCAATCAACCTTTTGCTGTATTTTCAAAAAGGGGGCCATTTTTAACTGAAATCCCTGCGTCTCTTTTCCTTTCGAAATGTCACCCTGCTCCAGGATGCACAGAGACAGAGCCACCAGCTGCCACAGAACCCTTTTGTAAAGCAGTCCAGGGCAGGACGGTAATCTGGGACAGGTTATCAGATGGTTGACTCCACTGGAGTCATGCCAGTTTACACCTGCTGACGTTATGCTCTCCTGATTTAAACCAGTTGGGAATGCGTCCCATTTAAGTCAAATCTGTCTGGTTCCCCTAACACCATGTTGCATTGTGTTTAATTCCAAACATTGGAGTGGATTTTGAGCAGGAACTGTTTAACTCAGGTGCTTAATGCAAAAAGGACCAAAAAGAAATGTTCTTGGATGGGTCATGGCTGGTGCAGTGGAATGGGGGCAAGCCAAAAAAACCCCAACCAAACCACCCCCTCCCCAACAAGGAACCGTGATAAAAATAATTCAATAAATCCCACGACTGGGATGACAGGAAGACACAGGAGAGAAATCCATTTTAGCATTTGCCTGCCCTTGGAAAGCAGAGGAGAGGGAAGGCAGAGCTGTGCGTGTGAAATTTTGAACTTAGGTAACAGAAGGAAATGAAGTTAAATGCTTCTCTGCTCCCTCAGGTGAGCGAAGGGGGGTGAAGGCCTTTATTTTCTCATGTTCTTTAAAGACAGGAAGACTAATCATAGAATCATAGAACACTAGGACTGGAAAGGACTTCGAGAGGCCATCGAGTCCAGCCCCCTGCCCCAATGGCAGGACCAAGTACCGTCTAAACCATCCTTAATAGACATCTATCTAACCTGTTCTTAAATATCTCCAGCGATGGAGATTCCACAACCTCCCTTGGCAACTTATTCCACTGTTTGACCCACCCTGACAATTAGGAACTTTTTCCTAATGTCCAACCTAAACCTTCCTTGCTTCAGTTTAAGTCCATTGCCTCTTGTTCTATCCTCAAAGGCCAAAAAGAACAAGTTTTCTCCCTCCTCCTTATGACACCCTTTTAGATACCTGAAAACTGCTGTCATGTCTCCCCTCAATCTTCTCTTTTCCAAACTAAACAAGCCCAATTCTTTCAGCCTTTCTTCATAGATCACATTCTCTAGACCTTTAATCATTCTTGTTGCTCTTTTCTGGACCCTCTCTAATTTCTCCACATCTTTCTTGAACTGTGGTGCCCAGAACTGGACACAATACTCCAGCTGAGGCTGAACCAGTGCAGAGTAGAGCGGGAGAATGACTTCTCGTGTCTTGTTCACAACACACCTGTTAATGCCTCCCAGAATCATGTTTGCTTTTTTTGCAACAACATCACACTGTTGACTCATATTTAGCTTGTGGTCCACTGTAACCCCCAGATCCCTTTCTGCTGTCGTCATTCCTAGACAGTCTCTCCCCATTCTGTATGTGTGAAACTGATTGTTCCTTCCCAAGTGGAGCACTTTGCATTTGTCCTTATTAAACTTCATCCTGTTTACCTCAGACCATGGCAACATTTAACAAGAACCTTCTAGTCAAGGGGGCTGCAGGGCAGGGGGAGGGGATGAGAGTCCAAAACAAACTCTCTAGCAACCCAGGCATTTAATTCCACTGCCACATGAGGCTCTCACACAGGCTGTATCTCCCCTCGCGCCACCTCCGCATCTCAGCGCCTCGCAGTCTTGAGTGGCTCTGTCCTCACAACAGTGCTGCTGTCCCTGTTTCAGAGGAGGGCTTGCGGGCAGCATGTGGTGGAGTCAGGCATTTTCAACCCACATCTCCCAAGCCCTGGCCAAGAGCCCTGCACCACCCGTCCTCTCTGCTGTGAGCAGAGGTGGACATCTCTTCTGCGGACTCCTGCCATTTGGTGTGCCTGTTCGTACAGCGCTGAGCACAACGGGGCCCTGTCTGGTGTCCTCAGGCACCACCTCCTTAGAAATAACCCCACCGAAGATGTCCTCTGGTGAACCCACCGACCTCCTCTCAGCTCCGGGCTGCGGTGTTCTCCTCTGAGGAATTGCGGCTGGGTGGAGCTAAGGGAAAAACTTTGGCTGTTGAAGAGCGGGGAAGCAACTTACACCTCTCAAAGGCGCTGTTGTGTCACAACACCCTGCTTAGGGGTGCGGGGGCTCAGGGCAGGGGGCTGAGAGAGGGTGTGCGGTAGTTCCGGGGGGCTCAGGGCAGGGGGTGGAGAGGGGGTGTGCGGTAGTTCCGGGGGGCTCAGGGCAGGGGGTGGAGAGTGGGTGTGTGGTAGTTCCGGGGGGCTCAGGGCAGGGGGAGGAGAGGGGGTGTGCGGTAGTTCTGGGGGGCTCAGGGCAGGGGGTGGAGAGTGGGTGTGTGGTAGTTCTGGGGCGGGGGGGTGGGTCAGGGCAGGGGTTGGGGTGGAGGTTGCTGGAGTCAGGGTAGGAGTTTGAGGGGATCAGCTCAGGACAGGTGGGGAGTGGGGGTGTGCAAGGGGTTCAGAGCAGGGGATTGGGGTGTGCAGGAGCTGGGGCTGTTTGGGTTAAGGGGCTGAGGGTGGGAGGGAGGGTGTGTCCCAGCCCCTGCCAGCCCCTTTCTTACCTGTGGGTGCTCTAGGATGCAATACTTTCACCTGTGCCCCAGCCTGGCCATTTGCCAGCGGGGAGGGGCGTGTCTTAGCAACTGGTACAGCTGCCCCAGAGCCAAGCCCAGTGTTAGTCACCCTGTGCCGGTGTAAACCCCACCCATTCCAGGTGGTTGGGCCCCGTACAACAGCCGAGACAGCCCAGCACGCACCACCACCAGGCCTGCCACCCCACAACCACCCCATGAGGGCCAGCAGGAGCATTGGCAGGATTTGGTGGTGGGCCACAGAGCAGGACCAGACCCTGGATGCAGGCAGGGCCGAACAGCCCCTTGGGCAAGAATTGTAAACTTTGCTGGCAGGGAGGAACTGTCAGCACCGGGAGCCTGGCAGGGGGAGCTGGCTGCCTTTCATCCCCCGTGGGAAAGACCTAGCTGCCCTGTGTCCAGGGGGGTTTTATTCCAGCTTTGCTGGGCTCTCTCCTATGGGAAAAGGTGGGCCAACGCTGTGCATTGCAACCTGCCCTGGGGGGTTTTATTTGGAAATACGGGAACTGTGGGTGTGGATCAGAGCTCTGAACCAGCTAGTCCGTTATTAGCCATGTCTCCACCTGGGGCCAGGGCCAGCTGCCCGTGGATGGGGGCCGACGCTGCAGTGGGTAGGTGTGGCGAAATCCACCCCCACCTTAGACCTTAAACTGCCCTCTAGTACTTTACTCCCTCCCACATACACTTTATCTCCTTCCCAACACGCTGGTCGTCAGCATGAGCTGTTATCACGCTGGGTGGCTCTGCACTCCGGGAGAGCGGCCAAATCCTCTTTGAATCCTGCTGAAGTCAAATGGATTCTTCCTCAGCCCTGAGGATGGGGGGACATCACCTGCCCTGTGTAAAAGATACCCCTGCCTGGGTTATCCATTATATTAGGGTTCAGTACTCGTCCTCCCAACAACCAGGGTTAAGTACATGTGGGTGTTGAGGCCGGGGGGTGATTGTTAATTAGGGTTACCATAAGACAAGAGAGAGCCCCAGAGAGGGCATGTGTCTGTAGCAGTATACACCCACTCACCTTGTAGTATTGTTACAGTGTAGAGTATGTGAATACACTGGGAGTGGATGGATACTGAGATCCTCCCTCTCTGGGATGTCCTCTTTTTCGAATGGTCAAAAACAGGAGCCCTAAAGGAGATCAAACAACAACACCCCCCCCCGGCACTTAACTGATCCAGTTCATTGGCTGTCTCCTAAAGCCAGAAGTGAAGCTGTATGCTGACATGCCCGGGTCTGGCCAACCTAAAGTCAGTCACACCCAAAGTCCGTCTGAAGCGTCAGCCTGCGAAGCAAAGCAGCCGGCATTGCTGAATTGTTTGGATTGAAGCTGCCTCTGGCCTTTGAGAGCCATCCTCATTCAGAGCTAATTAATTTATCTGTCGTTTGCTAGCTCATGGGCCAAGCACAAGCCCTTGAGCTGTGCAGGTGAGCCACCTTTCACGCAGGCAGGTAAGGTGAACGAGAACGGGACTGGGAGGAAGGAAGGCAGAGTTGAGGGAGGTGAATGTGGTTTTTGTCTTCATGTGAATGGACTGTGGCTTGGTATTTTTTGTAGGCATCTTGCACTCTTAAATATAAGCAGTGACATGTCTGGTCTAAAGGATGGTGCCACCCCATAGACTGAAACAGTAAATCTCTACATTTTCACACCAAAACCTGGCAGCTCCCAGCTCCGTGCTGCATGGCCAGATTTTATACTCAGTGAAATTTCACCCACGGACCTAAAAGCCCTTTACGAACATTAGCTTTGTACCTGGCCCCAGTCCATACATTTCTCTCTCTTGCACACAAATGGATGTGGGTGATCGGTCGGTAATTGTTCTGCTTTTGGTTAACTCCCCTGTCTCCCACACGGTAGGTTCTGAGGGCTGAATGCATTCATTCTTGCAAGTAGCAAAGAGGTAGCCGTGTTAGGAGGTATCTGCGAAAAAGAACAAGAAGTCGTGGAGCACCTTATAAACTAACAGATGAATCTGACAAAGCGGGTCTTTGCCCACGAAGCTTATGCTCCAAAATATCTGTTAGTCTATAAGGTGCCCCAGGACTTCTTATTGTTTTTAACTCTTGCAAAAATGCTTTGAGATCCTCAGGGCCACAGAAAAGCAAGGCATTAGGAGCCATGTTTGAAGACCATTATCTACAAGAGGTGTTAGGCTGGGGAAATGAGCATCAACCCCGTGACAATCAGGCTCTGTGAGGCTGAGAAGTTGGCAGGAGGTAGAGGAAAGCTGGCCCCGGCCAGTGGGATCTGCTCAGAATGAGTTTTGGAGACCACACGCTAATTGCTAACCCCCCGTGGCATGATCCGTTTTGACATCTGTCCTCATTCCTCTTAGGGCCACAGGGAGAGCAGATCTCTATGCCACCGGCGTCCAATAGTAATTGAAGGATCGCCATGCTTGTGGTTGTCATCCCTCTGTATTCACCACAGCCCCCACTCTAACAATGCTCTCCCCCTGCCCCAGAGCCAGGCATCCCCAGTCCCCACCCCACTCTAACAGGCTGTGAGAGACTAAGGATTCGCTCTGGCTGAAAAATAGTGAAGAATTGCACCAAAAATGTACCCAAAAATTGGAACTAATTTTCATTACACCAGCCCTGAATGGAACAACACTGAGTTTACTCACTCGCTTCTTTTCACAATCTAACACCTCTGCACACCTCTCCCTGCACACGCACTTCTCTATTTGGCATTGAAGACGGAGAAAGGAAAGTTTTTAAAAAAACATTTTTTTGGTTTTTGTCAGAAAAAGGAATTTAAAAAAAAAAAAACTCCACAAATTTCTCACAAAAAGTGCCATTTTTGACACTAGCCTATTCATTTTCCCGATAAATATTTATTTCCTTGCAAAAAAAAAAATCAATCCTTCTCAGCTTTGTCCACCAGCACTGAGCGTGGAGCTCTGCAGGGAGCCCCAGCCTGTTTTTGGGAGGTGACTGAGATCAGTGGGGGGCATTGTGCATCTGGCTGCTTGTTGGCTTAGCTTTATGGGTTGTGCCTCGTTCCCTTCTGACTCATCGATGTCTTTCATTGCTATGGCTGGTAAGTGTGTTACCTGTGTTGGAAATTCACCCCCAGAGCTGGAGCTCTGTGCAGAACAAAGAAGAGGACTTAACATTGCAACGCTGTAAAACAAGGGCTAACCTCTTTCATGGGGTGATTCTGCTCCATTGACCCTATTCGCCCCAGAGGCTTCAGTCCAAAGGTTCCTGCTTTGGGTCCCAATCCCACCATCACATAAGGCCCTCAGTTCCTGGTCCACATCCATACTCAGCAAAGCACCAAAGCACGTGCTTGACTTCAGAGCCTGGCTTAAATCTCACAGAACTACTCAGGGATGGTCTACAAGATGCTTGGACCTGCTGTGAGGGCCTCGATCACCTCTTGAGGTCCCTTATAGTTCTAGTGTTCCGTGATTCTATGCTTCAGGTGACGCAGGAGCTAAAGAGTGGATGGAGTGACCTGCTGCCGGGTGCAGGCGGGGCTCGCTCTGGTGTGTCGGGCTCGTTGCAGTTGATGGACCACTCGCAGCTGTGAGTTCAGTGCTCTGAAGTGACTTTCAAGTCGCATCCGACTCAGGCTGGAGAAAGCAGAGGCTGCAGTAACCCAAGCCACAGTGCAGGACGCAGGCGTCTGCCTGTTGCGGGATCCCAGCCAAAGCATTGTCGGGTACCTTCCCATTTGGAGCAGGGATGAAGATGAAATGGGATTGAGGAAGACAAGTTCCCTGTCTATTGTGAAGTCACCTTCCCCCCATCTCGCATCTCTGGTTCTTGCTGAGCTGTCCAAGCTCATCTGGAGCTGATTCTGTTCCCCAGCTCACAAAAACACTTATGAAGAGCAAATTTTTTGGGTGTCTTTTGAGATGCAACTACCACAGCTTCATGTGGATTCTCAAGAAGGTTTCCCTCCCATGCCCCCTTTCGATCCTGCAAATGACCTCGCTCCAGTCTTGGAGCTTGTGAGATTCCTGCGTAATTCAAATGCTCCGTTTCAGTGTTGAAGGACACAAGGACTCACACATTGAACTTCCTTTTGTTTGGGACAGGAATTTCATAAGTAAACAAAGCCTGATTTTGGAGAGGAAACCCCCTTTTGGTGGGTTAAAAGGCATGGCTTTGGGCAGCCTTTGTTTGCCGTTAATTTAAAATCACGTGCTGTCCTTTTGGCTGAAATGCAAAAGCCAGTGGTCTTCAACGCTCCCTTTTCTATTCATGTTTGCAGCCTTCTCTACCAGCTTGTCATGAGGGCAAAGGAAGAGGACATTCCCATAGCTAGAGAAAATGGTGAAAACCCTGCAAGGTCACATTGAGATGAACAGCACATCCCAGGTCCAAAACAACAAACAGACAAGTGTGCTCAGTGTTTGCACCCAGGCAAATTTGAGTTTAAAAAGGACTTTCTGAGCAAAGCTTAAATGATTCAGACTCTATTGCAACTGCATCTCCTTGTCCTGCATTGTCCTGTCAGCCGTGTTTTTATATTAAAGGGGCTGGACTGTCTTTGGCTATAATACAACATTTAAATTTCTGCAGCAGCAGCAGCAGCAAGCCATAATCCCTTTAAAATATATGCACATACCCATTTTAACTTGAAATTCTGGTCTTGGATTATGTTGGTATTTTCATTTGGGATACATGGGGGAACTCAACTTTGTTTATTTTCTCTCCAGAGCAGAATAAGATATTTCTTGTCATGCCTTTTTAATGTCACAAAAGGCCATGTAACGTGCAGAACTACAGGGGGTTGCATCCTTGCAATGCTACAAAAATTTGAAGGCAGCCCTGTCTTTGTAGCAATTATCTGCCGTCTGCAGAAGATCGAGGCAGCAAGACAGGCCAGCTGGTTTGCAAAGGGGCTGATATTTGGGAGAAAGATTTCTGTGGCAGCAGAATAAAAGTGAAGGGGGTTAGGAGAGGAAGAATTCAGACTTTTGGTTTTCAGGGAAGGTTGAGCCTTTAAGGTATCTAGATAATTCCCGGAGAGACATTTTAAAAGAGAGAAACGGAAAATATAAAAAACTGAAAAAAAGGGTGAAATCTCCAAAAAACACACACAACAGAAATCTTGAAGTGCGTGTGTGTGGGGAAATTCACCCATCAAAAGCTCAAACCAAGGGAACTCTCTTTCAAAACCCTACGTACCTGAGATTATTAAGACTACGTAGCTACGCCTGATCTTTTGGTTAAAGACTACAAGAGATTATTCTTTTCCTACTCATCTGCAGCAGCAGGAAGCTTGAGCTGTTTGTGTGTTCAGCATCTCCTGTGTCGAAACGAGGCGTACAAAATGTTTCTAATTACCCAAGAGTGAAACAGCAATGTGAAAGTGTCTGGACGCGAAAGCTGCCCTGTATAGAGAGCAGATCCCAAGCTGCAGGGAACGAATGCCATTCAAGCAAGGAACATTAGCAAGTAGATCCGCGGATGAAAAGCAGAGGTGAAAGTAAGCGAGTGCGCCCTGGTGCACAGCTCTGGTAAAAGCTGGCTGAGCTGTGGCAAAAGCCAGCAGGGAGCTAGTCAAAGAGCTGGCTGAGATCTGGGTTGCAATAGGACAGTGCCTTTAAGAAATGTTAAGTTACTTTCATCCCTGATGAAAAGTGAGCATAACAGGCAGCATCTCTTTGTGGTGACTGCATCTCTGGTGCTACGTGCAGTGATGGGAGCAAATACGTAGCTCACTAGTGCACTTGTAACCCACACACTTTGGTGTGGGTCATTGTCCCAGGAAGTGGCACTTAGCCCACTTATGCAGAGAAAGAATGAGTCTCTTCTGCAGCCTTAGGCTATGTCTACACTACGGAAAATAAATTGATTGCAGATATGCAGTTCTCGCTGGGGCACTTGCATAGCTAGACTCAACGTGTCTGCAGGCGACTTACCTGGCTGTCCTCACTGAAGAAGGTTGATGGGACAGTTTCTCCCATAAACCTCCCTTATTCCTTGCATCTGGTGAGGAATACGGGGGTCGACTGCAACCCCTGAGAGGTCAATTTTTTGCATCCCTACCAGATGTACAAAATTGACCCTGAGCAGGTCAATCATCCAGGGTAGTGTAGACATAGCAGGTGCTGGGAGCCAGCTGGCTTTAAATGCAAACTGTAGAGGCTCCTGCATTACGAACCTGAGGTCCCAGGTTTGAGCCTGTGCCTGCAGAATACTGGGGAAGTCATTTTGCTGTGAGAATGTTATATACACAGAGGGGAAGGGTGCGTGGGGTGGGGTGGAATGAAACAATTCACAAGGCTATGGCTCTTTTGGGTAACGCTGATTCTGAGTTACCCTCCAGCACCGCTGCCTTTAAGTGAATGTAAATGGTATTCTAGCACCTCTCCCACACCTGTATCTAAAGAGGCCTTAGTGTAAGAGAGAATCAGGCAGCTGAACTTCCAGCAGTCACCCCAGTCCCAGCCCAAGGCTCACAATGCCGACTGTGGCCGGTCAGGGCAGGTTTTGCCGTTGTTAGAGAACAAGCCCCTGGGAGGCCTTGCCCTTTTGGCGGCTATTTTTGCAGCTCTTTGGTCACTGTCTCGAGCCGCGCTTGGAATTCTACCACGCTGCATTCGTCTCAAGAGAACACGCACACACAAAGGAGAATATCACAACGATCTGGCTCCTTTCTCTCGTTGGGATCCCACTGAACAAAAGACAGATCGGGAGAAAAAGAGCAAAGGCAAGGAGGGGGGAATATCACCTGTTCCCAGGCAATCTTAAAACGATCCGTCATTATCTCTGGAGCGTCACATTTCTAAAGGGCCTCCCCCTCCTTTGCCTTTTAAACACTGACATCTTGTTAAAAAGCAGAGGAGCCCATGAATTTTTAAGCCCCCCCCAATCTGCCTCCTTCCCCCACCTCCAGTTCGAGCATTGCCATGCAGGAGCGACACTGAAAGGAAAGGAAAACCAAAGGCCACCGCAACAAAAATCAAGCCAAACCAAGCCAAGGGCCCCAAATCCTTGCCTTTCCCGCGGCTGTTTCTGCCTTTGACAAAAGCCCTTGGTTTTCTGTCACTCTTTTCATTTCCTTGATGGATCCCCAATTGTCAAGCCTTCAAGAAAACGCACTTTAGCTCTTTTGTCACCAAATGTAATTTGATAAACTCTGTGCAGAAACATACGGGTTTCCGAGTCTTTTCAGAAACTGTTACTGCGGGAGAAGGGGTGTGGTGGAGAAGAAGGGAGGAAGGCAAGGATATCTGAGAGTCTCAATTGACCATTTAAAAAAAAAGTTTTCAGGGTTGGGGGGGGAGAGAAAAAGACCAGCCAGCAAAAAAACAAAAGTTTAATCTGTGATCTGAAATGCGCGCAGTGATGGGAGGGGCAGCCGGGTGTGGGTAAGTGGGGGGTGGGTCCTACCTTGCCACAGCTCTTAAATGCTTATGAATACTCATTTTCAGACCTCATGGTGTGGGCGGTTACCACATCACCCTCTATTCTATAAAATGCTCTTGGCTTCTTTCAAGGGGGGGACAATCTGTAGGAGGTACAGATTTGCGTGGTGTGGGGAGAGTAAATTGTTCAAGGCGTGCTGGACTCTGAAGTATTTGGTAAGTTGAAAGTTAGTTTGTTTGGTTGAACTCTAAAATGTTTTATCTAGTTGAGATCCCAGCCTATAGAGCGTGAAAAAATGTTGCTGCCATCAAATGACTGATGTTTTCAGAGCTGGGGAAATAGATTCGGTTGCTCTTTACACATTTTTTATCCTTCTCTTCTTCTGAATTGCTTCAGTCAAAGCTTTTCATGTCAGGAGTGAGCAACTCGGAGCCCTGTAAATTCTACTGCAGGCTGTCAGGTGTCTGATTGTTAATAATCCAGGGCCAGATCCTCAGCTGGCAAAAATGGATGTGGCTCCACTGAAGTCACTAAGGAACATCTACAGCAGGCTTAACTTGGCCAAAGTCAGCTGAGTTACAGTAATGTATGCTAGCTGAGAATCTGGCCCATAAACTTTAGAATTATTTTGATTAAAAAATAAAAGTGACCAGAAAGCCAACTGGAAATTAAATTGCAGGGTTGTGTTTTTTCAATTAAAAACTCAGCAAGGATGGTGCTTAAATTACAGAGAAATTGGAGATTTTATTTAAATTAAATCAGATCTTTAATAGATTCAGTTTGTCTGGCTGAGCTGGATGTGGGGGTTATATTAATGTTTCCACATTTATTATAAACGTACTCAAACGGTTAAGTCTGTAAAATACTTTGAGATTCACCTATGTGAAATATATATGACCCTTACCATTGAAGGCGACAAATCTATAGCCTAGCACATATAAAACAAATAATCTAAATAAAAAGAGAAGCAGAACAAAATCTGTTAGGAACGCAGGAAAGGAGAAGGAAATATATGTCCAGAGGTTTCAGATTTTTGCTGAAAACTGACTTTAAATCAAATACAAATGTTATGCTTTTGTGTGTAGCTGAGTATCAAGTATAAGATGACTGCTTCTGTAATAGTCATACAAGAGTAGAAAACTGTAGCTGTGTATTTCCAATCCATAGTAGCCTGTATTTACTATTTTTATAAGGTGGCTAAAATAAGAATCAAAACAGGTTAATATGTTAACAAGATGTCAGGAGCCTGAAATGCATGATAACGTACAAAATAATCTCAGAAGCAAACACTACATTTCAAAAGGTAAACCCAGCGAGAAATGTCCAAGTACTCTTCAAGAGCAGTTCATGGCATGTGCTAAGGAAATAGAGCTGTTAGGATAGAGTGAAACCTGCCTAAACGTTCCTAGCTGACCTCAGGAAAGTATGGCAGGAAAGTTGGCGTAGTTAAAAGAGGGAACATGAAGTGTAAGTAGGGGAGTGACATTTTGAGAAGGGTAAATCGGATGCTGCTGCTTGTTAACGTTTAATACAGGACTGAGGTGCATGCGTTAACAATCAAAAGCTGCAGCAAATTTAAAACTGAGTAAAGAAATATACACCACAAGATTTATTTTTACACAATACATCATTGATCTGTGGGACTCAGCCATGCTGACCAACATGAGAGCTTAGAAGGGGTCAAAAAGGGACTGACCATTGTATGGCTGCAATAAGAACAGCCAGTTACATTGAACAGAATTGTTTTAAACCAAAAGTTTGGAAGGGGCTATAAACTCTCATGCTTCACAGCAATCTCAGGGGTCAGGAAGGAATTTTCTCTGTGGATGGCAGGGTTCTCTCTATTTTTTCCCCCATCCTTGTGTGGAATAAATTTTATGTGCAAGTGTGGTTGTGCACCACCGATAGAAACACAGGCTTACTGCTGTGGGGGTTCTGCTCATCACCTGGGAAGCACCTGAATCTCTCCTGGGTGGACGCCCAAGTGCTCAGCTTACAGGGAACTCTGGTGGGCAGGTTGTTCCACAGTTGCTCAATACATGGGTTTTTTGGAATCTTTCTCTGAGGCATCTGCCAGTGGTAGTGGTTGCTGGAGACAGAATACTCAGCTGGATGGACCTGGGGTGCAAGGTGCCCTGATGCTTCTGACACCCGTTAAGATTAGAGCAAAAGTGACCTAGGTGACAGGGTGTCTTATTGTTCCCCCGGACCTGTGAGTGCTTCTCACTCTGTCTGTGTAGGCACCTTTCCTCACCACAGCCTCTTGCCTCCCACTCTTTTGGGGCCTTGAGGCTACAGGTGAGGGGAGAGAAGAAAGCTGGGGTCGCGCACCTTTTGCCCTTAACCCAGGCGCCAATAAATATGGCTGGACAATGCTGTTCTTGCACAGCCATACTGGCAGCAGAGGAGCTGTGCTGACAGGGGAGCAGGGGGCAGAGTGGCAGGGGAGCACAGCTTCCCATACATCCCCGAGAGCCACAAGGGTTGGGGTTCAAATCCCCTTCTTCAGGGAGCGACCTCCTGCTCCTGGTGGAAAAACCAATTCATAGAATCATAGAACGCTAAACTGGAAGGGACCTTGAGGAGGTTGTTGGGTCCAGTCCCCTGCCCTCATGGCAGGACTCTAGACCATCCCCAATAGATGTCTGTCTAACCTGCTCATCTCCAGGGATGGAGATTCCACAACCTCCCCAGACAACCCTGTCAACAACTGGGGAGTCCCTTTGGGGAACATCAGAGCTGCCTGCCCGCCCTCCTGCAGGATTTTCGAATGGAGGAGGTGTATTGCCACAGTAAGGTCCTCTCTGTTTGCCCCAAGCTCTCTGTCAGGAGGGACCGAAGCCTGGGAAAGATTAACACAGCAGCCAGCTTGCCAGTGGGATGGGCAGTGAACAGACAGGTACAAAATGGGTGGGAGTGATGTACGGGCAACAGAGAACACGTCTCCGCTGGCGAGATTCTGGTAGCCGGAGGCAGACTGGCTCAGGGGGAGGAACAGCTGGCAGGGTGACCCAGCACGGAGAGGGAAGGAAAGGCAGGGACGCTCTATAGGTGGAGCAGCGGGCGTTGCTTTTAAAGTCCAAGCTCTTTAGGGAGAGGGATTATTTAGGAGTGGATGCTGAGCTGCTTAATGCATGTGTGTGTGTGTGTGTGTGTGTGTGTGCGCGCGTGTGCATGCACCCGCGTGCATGCATGTGTATGTACATGGGTTCTCTTACAGCTGCACAGCTTTTCCCCGGTGGGGCAACCAGATAGGGAGGGTGGGAGGTGATTGTACCTGCTCCCCTTTCAGCTGCTGTCTGTGCCAGGAGGAATGCAGGGCTGCATTCATGCCTGGCATGAAGTGAGCCCTGCAAGCACTGGGAGTGCATCCCCTGGGGCCCCCCTCTGCACAGCCATGAACGTCACAGCCCACCCACTCGCATGGGGGTGAGATGGAGCCCAGTCCTGCAGGGGATTAGGACACAGCAGTGCAGAGAATCCAATGACACACAGGTCCAGCTGTGCCCCTGTCATTTGCCTTACTGTGCATGCTCTGGAGTGGGGCCTTGTTCCTTGCTCCCATTCAGAGCTGGTCCCCGCTGCCTGGCCCATATGTGTGCCCACAAGCTACAGCAAGGTCAATACCTGAAGAGGCAAAACTAGGGACCACATGACAGGCAGGAGCAGGTGGCACACCAGACTGGCACCCAGAGACTGGGGAGCTATTCCTGGCCCTGACACTGATCTACTAGGGGGACCATGGGCATATTGCCTTGCCCTTCTTGTGCCTCAGTTGCCCATCTCTGCCTTTGCCTGTTCAGTCTATTTACAATGCAAGCTCTAAGGACTGTACATACAGGATCTGACCCCATAAAGCCCTAGGCTCAAATGGGTTAGGTGCTGCTGGGAAGAAAATAGTACTAATTAACTGTCAGTGTCAGCTAGAGCCACCAATATACAGTTGCACACGGAGTTAGTTGTATGCACTGTTAATAACAAACTGATGCACAGAGCTGTTGCTAGTCGGCTGTTTCACCCCAGCACCCTGTTGCTGTGAAGCTGTTGTTGTAACTCCCCAAAAGGAATTTCCAGGACATGCCACACTTGAAAAGCTGTGGCAGAGAGCACAGACTAGTGGTTAGAGAAGGGCTCCGGGAGCCAGGCTCTTCAACTGCCTTGCTGCATGATCTGGAAGCCGGTTGAAGTTTTCGAGAGAAATATTCATCTGATCAACTGTAGCTCTGCATAAAAAAAGTCCAAATTGGGACTCTGGCATTTTGACAAAAAAAGGACCAATTTTTTTTTTGAAAGTTATGTACTGTTTGGCCTGTATGTATGTATTGGAGGATGCTATTTATTTACCACACCATAGATTTGTCAGGCTTATTTAAAGAATGCTTGTAAAGCGCTTTGAGAGTTTGCTTGAAATCAGTCAATGTCAAGCACACTGACAAATTTCTGTCAAAACAGTTTTGCATTGGAAAATGCCATTGCCACTAAACCTATGTTTTGTTTTGTTTTTTGTGAAATCACTTGGATTTCATCAAAGTTTTGTTTCACATAAATGGAAGAAATTAAAAACGTTGAAACATCGGCTTTCACCATTTACAGATGGAAACCTTCCGATTGTATGTTTGGAAGTAACTTTGCTTCATGTTTAACTTTTTATTTTTACATAAATAGGTTGAAATGGACATAAGTGGTTTGAATGTATCATAACAAAATATTGCTGTTCACTCCAAGCAAAGTTTTTTTTTTTGTGAGCAAAATTGTTTCCCCGCCCCCGTTCAGAATAGGGACAAAATAAAAACTTGAAAGTTTTTGCAGGGTGGAAATCACCCCACTATAATTACATGAGGCTAGTAGAGGTGGCTGATCTATCTTGCCGGTATACCTTCCCTAGGCTGGGGGTAAGGCCCAAGATGGGATGGGAAACCTGTGATGTCTATGTAACAGAGAGCCCAAATTCATGGACAACAGATGCACTGCAAATACTGTACAGCTTTATGTGAATATTTGGAACTCAGCATGCATGAAATTGACATGGCTGTTCTAGGAGGCTCAGAAATATTAACAATCAGAATTTAAGGAAAGGGTTTTTTTTTAGGGGGTTAGGAAGGAGAGGGGTTTGTTGTGGAAGATGGTGGTTGGTTGCCAGGGTCTTTCCCTGCCACCTGAGCTGGGACTGGGAGACTTCCAACTTCAGAATATCTTTCTGCAAATCAGGGTAATTAAAATTGCCAGCTCAGCTGATCTGGGCCTGCCTCACTTCTGATTGCGTCTTACCTGACTGCGGCTGGTAGAATGAAATTTCAAGTAGCACTCCAGCAGTTCTAATACTGTGCTCAGTGAAGTATTCACCAGGGACTCAGCTTGTCTCCTGGTGCTGAATTCCCCATGCTCCCAGCTGCTAAGCCACATTATAAGTAAAACCCAATTCCATTCACATGAAATACCCTCTTCATGTTGCTTTGCTGCTGAAGCCAGTGCTGTCGGGGCCTATGTGATAAAGAACAGGAGGGGAAGCTGGGTGCAGGCAATAGGGAATAAGAAGGGTGACAGGGACCAGGCTGGCCCAGGGAAGGAATGGATGTGCAGATGGGATCAGGCCCACAGTCAGTAAGAGGGAGAGGCACTGGCATGGATTCTGAACTGGCTGAGATTCAGTGGCGAGGCAGGTCGTATAGGGTGGAAGACGGGGGATGTAACAAAATCTTTCCCACCATGCATTAAACTATTGTAATAAGGTCAATAAATGCACAGTTATTTTCTGCTAAGTGGCCACCAGAGACCAATCCATTCCACCAAAGCAGGCGTGTGTGTGTTTGGGAAGACGGGGAGACGCTGGCCGAAAGGCAAGCTCATAAGGGATCCTTAATCCCTCACCTTAAGAAGGCAATCTTGGGCCATCCCAAGGACCCAAACAGTGACCTGCAAGGTATTGGAAGTACAGCCCTATGAGGGGGTAAGGGACAGACTTGACCTTTCATTGGCTCCATGTGCTGAAAGGGACCATTGTGATTGCCTAGTCTGGCTTCCTGAATGACACAGGCCAGAGAACTTCCCCAGAAGGATTTACATTAAAGGTGTGTAGGATTTGGAAACCTGTGGGTTAAGTTATTAGTGAAGCCTGGGCAGGTGACTTGGCTGCTATCCACCTTTCTCCTCGCTACTATTTTATTACATGCACTGCACTAGCGCCTCCTAGCAGTAGTCATGACTAAAGGCCCTCATGGGCTTGGGGACACACAAATGCAGAACAAAATGATAGTTGTTGCCCCAGAGAGCTCCAGGCTTAGGATGTGCATGGCTTAATTGTACGGGTTGTAGAAGAACCCTTTTGTGAGCTTAAGACCCGTGGGAAAAGGTGGATCAAGTCTGTGCAGTTGGAGCTGGTTGTGTGTATCGTAGATAAGTCAGGTCACAAAGGGTGAAATTCTTCCCTAGGCAGAAGGCTGACTTGGAGCCAGGGAAACTGAGTCACCAAGCATGGTCAAGGCTACACAGCAAAGGCAGGACAGTTGGACAATAGAACTAAGGAGCTGTGACCCTAGGTTGGAGTTCTGCCTACCAGCCACCATTCCCCTCACCCTATAGATCCTGGGGGGCCTAAGGGGGATGCTCAGGGTCTTCTTTTTCCTCCCAGTAACCCTGTCTTTGACTGCCTCTGCCAACCCTCCCTCCAGATGGTACGAAATACGTGAAGGGGGAATGGAAGGAGCATTGCAGACTCACTGGCCCTCACCATGATTTCCTACCGGAAATCCTTCCGGATCTCAGGGAGAGCAAACCACAGAGAATGGCAGCTCAGCCCACAGTGCTAGAGGGAGGGACTTCAGCCAGGCACCACAAAAGCCAGGAGCTAGCTGCTCTCACCTTCCTGCCTCTCCTGCTTTTGCTTGGAACACAGTAGCCTCTGCAAGGCAAGTGTTATTGGTGCCGTTGTCGGAGAAACCGAGGCACAGAGTTTGCGTGACTTGCCCTGGGCACTCCACGGCTAAAGGATGGAGTCAGGACTAGAGCCAAATTGCTGATTCTTTGCTCTCCGGTATTTATGTGCAGTAAAGGCCTGTGGCGGGGAAGGCATCACTCTGCAGGTTGGTGGAGAGTGCACTAGCTGGCTTATCTGGAAGATGCTAGTGCAGTGATTGCAAGAGAAGAAAGCCCCTAGTCATAGACACTGGAGACCATCCTATCCCCTGCCCAGCAAGTGTTTGGCCGAGGAACTTGCAGAGAAAGGCAGAGCCACAGCCCAACTACCACTGGCCATCCAGTCCTTCCACCACCTACCAAAGGGCTGCTCCTTCCAGCATCGGCTTCTGCTACCAGTAGCAAGGCTGGGGAACCTGCTGTCTGGGAAGGGGCCTCTATGAGCTACGTGAGCAAATTCACTGCCCCCAGCCCCCCATTGCCTGCAGAAAGCTGCCCGACTGTGTTCTCTGTAATGTCACTCAGGAGAGATTTCAATGCTGCTCAGCTGATTAGCACAGCACCCCCAGCTAGGTTCTTGTTGCTCTTGCTGAGGCACATGGGCACATAAAATTTATTCCACCTACAGATGGGGGGGAAAAAAATCTTCACAGGGCTGGAAAAGATCAGCAGGAAGGTTGCTCCCCAGCAGCTGGGCGAGTGAATTAGTTAGCAGGAAATTCAAACACAGAGCTCATTTCTGCATGCAGCACCTCCTTCCTGTCTGGGGTAGCAAAGACACCGCCCAAGAGCTGCTTAGAAGTTGGTTGCTGAAAACATGCAGTCACCCACCCCCCTGTCCTCTGGTGCTCAGCTGCGCAGCAGAATAGTACCTAGGAGCCTGCTTCTAGTTCTGCCACCTCAATGCGCCTAGGTGGTCCTGAAAAGGTCTGACAGGACAGGGATGTGTGGGGACAACTTCATGTTACCCTCAGCCACCCACCCTGGAGGCCTCCTTGAAAAACTCAACAAAATTCTCCAGGTGTCTGCAGAAACCAGGGTGGGTTTAAGGCCGGAGCTATTTTAGCCGTTGCTGACTAGGCTCAAGGCCAGGAGAAACTCAAAGGGGCCAGCAGGAAGAGAGGGCCCAAAGAAGACCTCCCGGTGTCCTAGTTCCATCCACCCCACTGCTGAGCTCAGAATGCAAAGCTGCGCCTTTCGCTCGCGGCAGTCACCTGCTCCGCAGAGCGCTGTGCTTCCCCGGCTGGCCACCAGGTGGCGCGGCAGGGCAAAGAGTGAGCCGAGGCCCGCGTGCTGCCGCGGGGCGAGCGCGGGAGACCAGAGCTGCTGGCTCAAGGCGTTGCAAAGACCTAGACCGGCTCCCAGGGCGGAAAACGAAAGCCAGGCCCCCGGGGAGCAAACGGAAACATCAGCAGGCCAGGCTGCGACCCGGCCCCGCTCAGGATCTCCCTGAGTTCCCTGTCACCCGCCAGGCTCAAACTCAAAGCAGCTGGGGACAGGGTGTCTTAGGGAGGGGGGGCGTCAATGAACTTTTGTCTTTTCCTGCAAAACCTGAAGCGAATGACCTGCCCGCCTGCCTTTACCTCCCCGGAGACCCGGGCAACGCAGCCAAGCCGGCCTGTAGCACCTTAGAGACTAAGGATTTTTCTTTCGCAGCTGCAAAGCCAACAACAAGTCCTGTGGCACCTTTAGGTGCCACAGGACTTCTTGTTGGCTTTGCAGCTGCGGACCAACACGTGCACCCCTTTCCTATTGAGTCGGGGATGAGCTCTGGTGGCTAAGACCCTCTTCACCAGATCCTGGAGCAGGAATGAGGTGGGAATAAATGACACCCCCCCCGCCCCGCATTAGCCTCTTCTCCTGGGGACAGTCTGCAAAATCCGAAGAAGCGGGGCTTACCCACCCCGCAGCCGGAGATCTCACAAATAAACCGGTTAGTCTCTCGGGTGCCACGGGACTGCTTGTTTTCTGTGGCTCTGCAGCTTAACAAGGCTGCCCCACGGAGGCAGGAGCATCCCTGCGTGGGTCGCAGCCCTGCTGGGGAGGGAGGCGGCTAACTAGGTGTTCTGGCCAGGGAGACAGTCGGACACCTCCTACCCCCCGGGGTTGCAGTGGCTGAGGGGTAGCTGACGTTCAGGCAGCCTTGGGGAGGGGGGTCGGCCTCTGCCTTAGGGCAGGGCGCGGACCGCCGCTGCAGAGCAAGGGAGGTCGGGTGGACCCTGGGATGTTGTGTCCAGGAATTGCAAAGTCTCCCGGGGGTGGGGGCAGATCTGCAAAGACGCTGGTGTGAATCAGCTGAAGGGCGGCTAGGTGCGCCTCTCGTGGCTGCTGCCGGGTGTGGGTCAAGGAACCACCGTGCAAAGCAAATCTCATTCAAAAAAAAAACCCCACTCATCAGTGCCACCCTGGCTGCAAACGGGGGTGAATCCCCCGCCCTCCCCCCGCCCAGGTGTGAGTTGCCGCAGAAGCCCTGGGCGGGGGCCGATGCCCCGCACGGCTTAGCGCGCGTTTGTGTATCTCCTTGTTGTAGGTGCGGATTCCAGCAGCCAGGAAAGCGAAAAACTCAGTTTGATCCTGCTACAACCCTCCCTGGCTGTCTCTCGTCTGGGACCGGAGCCAAACCTCGCACGCTCCAGCGCCCGGTCTGCCTAGACGTTCACCCCGCCTCCAAGCAGCCCTGTGCAGGGAAGTGGGGAGCTGGCGGCGAGCCCAATGCTCCCTGCCTCTATATAAACACACACATTGACTTGCTTTTTGACTCCAACTCACATGGAGAGCGGATTTAACAACCCACCCTCCCTCTTTACAGCAAGCCAGTGGCTAGCTGCCTGGGGCTTGCCGTAACCAGCCTCTCTGTAGCTGCACACCTCGCGCTCTCTCGCGCGCGCGCGCTCTGTTTATAGAGATGCCTATTTAGTTCCTGCGCCCGCTCTCCTGCTCTTTGCTGAAGTATTTCCCGAGCTATAGACACTGACAGCAGAGAGACCTAGAGCATCTGCAGAGGAGTTTTTTTTTCCTTTTTCTTTTTTCCTTTTTCTTTTTTTTTTTTTCCTTTTTTAATTTTTATTTGCGCGCACACACACAGAATCTGTGGGTGTTTCCCCCCTCCCCCCTTTTCTGGCTGTAGGCTCGGTACAAGTTTACTTTAAAAGTTTTCAGGGGGGGGGAATCTTATTTTGCTGCTGGTGGGGGGGAACCAGCCACCTCCCTACCTACCCCACCCCCCCAAATTCCGATCTCCTCCCCCTTCCCTGCTATTCACTCCCCCTCTATGAAACGCTCCAGTGGGTGACTGTTGATTTGCCTTTCTGTGCCTGTGTGAGGTGCGTTGCAGAGGGCTCGGGCTGTTTCCCCCCGCCTCCCTCCTCCTCCTTCTTCCAAATATGCTTTTCGAAAGTTTTGATCTGGTTTCTGCGCTGGCTACTCTCGCTGCATGTCTGGTATCACTGACTCTGCTCCTGGCAGTGTCCCAACAGCTGTGGCAGCTGCGCTGGGCAGCCACCCGGGACAAAAGCTGCAAGCTCCCGATCCCTAAAGGGTCTATGGGATTCCCCTTAATCGGCGAGACGTTCCACTGGCTGCTCCAGGTAAGGATTCCCCCTTCCTTCAGTTAAGGTGGGCTGGGACAGTTGGGTTGCACGGGGTGGCGGGTGGGGTTGCCTCATGCATCCTCGCAGCAAGTGGGGAGCTGGGGGGGAGGTCGCGGGGGCGCTTTTTATTCTATGCCTGCTTGGGGTGGGGGTGGGGGTGGAGGGGTCGTTTCCAAAGCAGAGCGGGGCGCTGAATGGGACCCTCCAGGAAGGGCAACTTGCTTTCTGTGCCTAGCAGACGGGCACCTTTGGAGCCTTTCCTGCTACAACGCCGGCTCCGTTGGGGGCACGCGGGAGGGGGTGTCTCTGGCTCATATTGGAAGTGGAAACAGCATCTTGCGTGTAAGAATCGGGACCACTTACTGATGGAGGAGGCAAAGGAAAAAAAAAGTGATCTGTTGATAGTGGGTCGCCCTGGGCACACGTCAAGCAGCAGGTCTCTTTGGTGAGTCTCCCCAGAAAAACCGACGCCGGCGATCCCCCCAGTCGTTTTGTGGGCCCCACTCTCGGCAGCGGTTGGGGTCCCTGTGCAGTCCGCTTGCCCCGGTGTGCGAGAAACTTAGCCAAGTGGGTGCATTGCCCCTTTAAGGCCAGGGCAGCTTGGCAGTAGCCGGCCAGGTAAGGGCTGCTCTTTTCGGAAAGGGCACGGGGGGGCCACCAAAGCGAGCCCCGAGAAGCGGGGGGCGGGGCGGGGCGGGGGTTACAGGTGTTCCCGGAGGTCAGATTAGATCTGGGAGCGGCGTAACCGCGCTCCACGGTTGTCGGTAATAGGTAGCTTAACCCGGGTTTAGCCTGGTCCGGAGCCGGGCAGAGTCCCGTGGAATTTGACCCCCCGTCCCCCCAGACTTCACCGCCAAGGAGCCGCAGGTGACGGTGCAGCTCTGCGTGCTGGTGGCAGAACCAACTTTCCCCCGCGGTGGGGCCGCTGCTGAGCCCTCCGCCCGGGATAACCCAGCCCGAGGTGTGGCCCAGAGAGCCGCTCTATCCGCGCTCCGGGCTGCGTGCGGCAGGGACCGCGCTGCTTTCCGCCGCTGCTCGGGTTGCAGAGCTCTCCGCCGGCTTAGGGGGGGAACCCGCAGGAAATTAGCGAATGAATTATTTTAAGGATGCGCGAGCGAGCAGAGGCCAGATTTCATTGGCTGGCGTTGGACACGTTCTGGGTCTCCCCTCGCGCACATTTGGGAGCTAATAACACATCCGATGCCTGGGTTGTGTGTGTGTGCGTGTGTGTGTGCGTGTGTGTTTCCGTCCGTGCCCGCCGGCGGCACCTTCCCTCCCCAGCCAGCCAGCCTGGTGCAAGCAGCGAGCCGCCTTTCCAGCCATAACTTCTCACAAGAGTCAAAACAAACTCTGGAAAGGCAGGAACCTCTGCCCCCCGGCCGGCTGGCGGCAGCGAAAGGGTTAACGGCCGGCTCTCAATGGGGCTTTCTTTTTAAAAGAAATTTATCAGATTTTTTATGGGGGGACCAGGAAAGGGCTCTCCTTTTCCACAGGCTCCGTCCAAACAGAGGCCAGGGCTAAAAATACAAAAATGTGTATAAATTGGACGCCACTCGAAGGTCCCATCACATAAAGGCGGTCTTTGTGCGGGCCGTGGAAAATGGACAAATAACTCTTTATTAATGCCACAAAAAGCACTTTAATTATATTGACGCAGATCAAGAAGCTGGGCCACCGAAACAGGCCGCGTTCACAACCGCGCTTTTGTTTTAAAAAAGAAACACACACACACACACACACACACACACACAAAACTAACCAGCGCTTCGGCGTGTGTCGCTACAGCGGCTTAAGCGCCGGTGGCAACTTTGTCTTCCAAGCGATTGAGGTTAAAGGGGAAGCAAGCGCCTTTTGCAAACCTGGTAGAAAGTTTCTCACGTGCTTTTCCTGGTGGGGGGTGGGGGTGGGGGGAGGGCTCAGTTGTTCTGGCCTCCTTGGGCCCTGCTCGCCCCGGCCCTTTTCCCAGGACAAAAGCACCTCCGAGCATGTGGGAAAGCTATTAAACCTCTGGGACCTGCTGCAGGCTCGGCGCGAGACAATGGCACCCTTTACACGAACTCAGCCGGCGTGGAAAAGTTCAAAAGCTTCCTATGCTGTGAAAGCTCCGCTGTGTGCGTGGGGAGGGGGCAGCCCGGTTAGGAAGGGGGCAGCCCGCTCTTGGGGTTTCCTGAATTGTTCCCTAAGGGGTAGACCCTGAGCTCAGGCGGTCAGCCCGCGCTGGAAGGGTTGGGGATTGATTCAGACGGAAAGGAGGAGGAGAAACAGCTCTACGTGCGCTGGGTATTTAAAGCAACGTCGGTGCTTGGCGCTGTCCGGGCGCAGCATGGCCCGGCGGTGGGTCTCTGAGGTCGAGTCGGAGCAGGGCTCCCTGGCGGGAGGCAGCGGCTGAAGTTACACTGGGCGTAACCGAAGGAAAGGAGGAGGCGAGAGCCCGAGTCTCCAGGGAAGTTGAGCTTCTGGGGGGGGGCAGCCCGGGAGTACCCCTCCAGCTGATCTCAGGTAGCTCCCCAACCCCCCCGGGGAGATCCGGTCATTCCTGCCGCCTGCCTCCCCGCCTGTCCCCCCCGTTATTTTACCAGTATCGGTGGCACGCACCTTAATGACCGCAGGCACCCAATGCAGCCCGACCCTTCGGTGTTACCCACGGCCAAAGGGTCCCTTGCCCCGTGGCTGACCCCTCGCCTCTCTCCAGAGAAGGGATCCGCGCCCCAGCCGCCCCCCCCCCATTTCCAACCCGCTTTGCAATGGGCTCGTTGGAACCGGCGAGCGCGCGTGGAACCCCTCCTGGCAGGGGCCAGCGTGGCTGGAGCAGCCAGCGGCGTTCAGGGCTGCGAAGGACGTGGATGGTCTGGGGGCCACTTCCCCTGCCTGGGGTTAAAGGGCCGCTCTGCCCACCATTGCGGGTGGCTCGAAGATCACCGGGCGCAGAGAGCCGGGGGCATTTTCCAGGCTGGGCCCTAGCACAGAGCGCACCTCCTCCTCTTCCAGGCGCTGGGAAATCCCAGGGAGCGCCTGGGGGCATTCCCAGCCTGCCATCTGCAGCTGGAGCAGGCGAGGCTGCGGGGAGTTGAGGACACGTGGTGAGAAAGGAGAGGACCCCCCACGCCCCCCTCCCTGCACTAACCCCCATTGGCTTCAAACAAAAGGCGCAGAGATCTCAGGAAGTGACCGTGTGTCCGGTCCCCTCGCTGCGCTCAGGCTCACGTGTCCGCGTGTCGGTCCCAGGACCCCCCCTCCCCGCCCCCCGCTCGCTAACAGCCTGCGGCTCTGTCCTAGGGATCCTGCTTCCAGTCCTCCCGGAGGGAGAAATATGGCAACGTCTTTAAGACGCACTTGCTGGGACGCCCCTTAATCCGAGTGACGGGCGCCGAGAACGTGCGGAAGATCCTGATGGGAGAGCACCACCTGGTGAGCACGGAGTGGCCCCGGAGCACCAGGATGCTCCTGGGACCCAACACGGTGGCCAACTCCATCGGGGACATCCACAGGCACAAGAGGAAGGTAAGGGCCTCACCCGCCCCCCCGACCCCCCATGGGGCGCAGGTGGGGGGAAGGGAGGTGCTAGGGGGGAAGCCACCTCCCCGGGGGGCAGCGAGTTTGATGCTGTCCACTACCCGCAAATCCCGGGGTGCTCCAACCAGGCGAGTCCCCGAGCTGCCGCCCCCCGGTAACTGGGTCCCCCTCAGCAGGGTTTCTCTCCGCCTCCCCACACCCCCGGTTCCTGGCCTGGGCCAGCCCCTTGTGACCCTGGCTCCTTGTGGGCTGGGCCGCTTCCCCCCACCCCCATCCCCACGGGGGCGCCCGCCCCAGCAGAAGCGCCGCGCTCGGAGCGTGGAACGCGGCAGAGGGCGAGCGTTCGAAGTTCCGAACGCCGCCTGCGGGCCCCGCGAGTCCTTTGAGGAATTTAAAAGGGCGATGGAAAGCGGCGTGTGAGAGCGAGCGGGCGGGGCCGCGCTTCCCGCCGCCGCGCTGCAACCCACCCCCCCCACCGGGGCAGGGCCGTCGCCGGGCAGCTGCTCCCGAGCGAGCTCTGAGCAGGCTTGCGGAGGGGGCTGCGGCTGAGCTCCGCCTGGGGAGGGACCCCGGCACCTCCAGGTTCTTGCTGAGGCTGACCGGGGGGTGGGGTGCGGGGCGGATTCGGGCTCGTCAGCGCTGCTGGGCTTCTGCCGGGCCTTTCCCCGCTGTCCTGCGTGGGGGGAGGGGTAGGCGATGGGGCGGACGGAGAGGTGCACCTCCCCCCTCCCCCGGGGCTCCCCTTCCCCGCGGCAGCCTGGGGCACGTGGGGCTCGCGCCGCGGGAACCTGGAAACCGACCGGGTTCTGCCCATCCGCTCCCCTCTTAAAAGGGCAACTCCAGGGCCGCGTTCCGAGGAGGGGCGCTCTGCCGGGCGCTGGGAACGCGAGGGGGAGGCAGCCGCCTTAGTGTTTCAGGACGCTGCTTTTTCAAAGGCGCGGAGCGAGGCCGTCCCCGCGCAGGGAGGGAGGCTGTGTGTCCCCCTCTCCAACCAGCATAGGCTGGGTCCTCCCGGTGTCCTCCCAGCGTCCTCCCAGCAATCTCTAACTTTCACCTGGGCTGCTGTTTTTACATGGTGCTGCAGCGGTGCGCTGGGCCTGGCAGTGAAGGCAGGAGACCTCACAGGGCTCGGGTCTGAGCTCTGTGGCCATGGGTTGAGATCAGATGTAGTGGGGGTCCACTGCTCGTCTTTCCGGTTCTGATTCACAGGCTTACCACGAGGCTAACCTGAGATCAATACCCAACCTCCTGTTTTCCTGTCCATCACCAAACACGCCAACAGCGCTCTCATAATAATACACCTGATCTAAGCACAGGCAGCAGGATACTTGTTAAGAAATATGCGGTAGGGAACCCTTGCCCTCTGGTGTCACAGAGGTCAGGATCACAGCATTTGTCTCTCCTTAGGGTTTGCAGTCTAAGTCAGCGATCCTGCAATGAGTCTTTTGCAGGCAGAATTTCTGTGCGCAGGTGCCCACACAGCGCCAGGACAGGATCCAGGCCTTAGTAGATGAGCACTGGCCTTTGGGCCCATGATGCACTGCATTAATACAAGACGGTAGCTGATCTTGAGGTAGTGCAGATTTGCTTTGTGGGTTGCATGGATTCGGGAGGGACAAGCAGGTCCCGCCTTTGTCCTTTGATTCTCACTGCAAATTGGGTAGGCTTTCTCAGGGCTTTCTTTCAGTAGAATAAGAGAGATAAAATACATAAGACTATAACCAGAACTGTTATATGGCAGTATGCTGAATGGGGACAAGTATAGGCCACTGTTGCATATTGAGGACCCATAATGGTTCATTGACCTTGCTTTCTCTAACATACACACAAAACTGTGTGTATGGGTGTTTGGGGGTGGGGAATCCTACCAAAACTTTTCCCCATGGGAAGTAGGTGAGAGATGTTATTTCTATCTCTTAATGCATTTACTGGAAGATTCTTGGACACTCTGGTGATGAGCACAGCATAAGAACCTCCATAGGATTGAATACATACATCTCTCATAGAGCTGGAAAGGACCTCAAGAGGACATGGAGTCCAGTCCTCTACCCTCATAGCAGGGCCAGGCACCATCTCTGACAGATTTTCTCTTTTAATCTGTTTGCCCCGGACTCTAAATGGCCTCCTCAAGGACTGAGCTCACAACCCTGGATTTATGAGGCCACTGCTGAAACCACTGAGTTATTGTACTAGAATCCAGTGTACAAATGTGACTTGTTGGTTTTTTTTATGTACATAACAATGCGCCCCACTGGGCTATCAGCATGTGGGTGTGACACAGCACACGAGAGATGGCCCTGCTCCTTCTGTGATGGAGGTGTAGCTCGAGAAGTTTGAGGGAGAAGAGAGGAGGCCTTGTTATACAAAACATTGCTGAAAAAAGCACTGCTAACTTTGGGACAGCAGCAGGAAGGAAACTGAGCTGTGCTGAACCCTGCAATTTCAACCTCCTCACATTTCCTATTGAGGAAGGGGGGAGAGTCAAACAATTACTCCAAAGTCTGTCAAAATATTTTTTTGTTTCCCTGCGGGAAGAAAAGATGCTTCTTCTTTATTACAAACAAGGGGGAGCTGATGACCTTTTGGTTGAAATCTCAGTAGGTGGAAGCTTTAATAAAACCATGAAGTTTAGACCCCGGGAAAAGAAAATAGAGGACTGGGGGGAGAGAGTCAGTTATGGGAATGAGGTAATGGAAAGAGAATACACTTGAAAGGTCTTCACACCTGACTGTAGGTTTACCAACGACTTCTACCTCATCCGGACACTGAGGGGCTGACACCAGAACTTGAATGATAAGCATATCGCAGGGAGAGTTTTCCAAACTATGTCTTTTCTCTCTCTGGATACATTAAGCCAGTTACTTTATTTTGAGTAAGGGGGAATAACATCACCTAGCTGCAGGCTGAGTTTCGTGGGTGTGGAAAGGGGGAGCATATTCACACTCCCCAAGTTCCCAATTTAAACTTCCCCCCTCCACCCTTGCCCATGGTTTGGTTCCATGTCTGATCCAAAGCTTGAGGATGTTAGGACGTGACCACGTGCCTCTCATGGCACAGGATTTTGACCTGAATGGAAGTGAAATTGAGTAACATTTTGGGGTCACCTGACCCTAAACTCTATACACTGTTTCCTTAGCTAGTCTCCACTTACTTTCCATTTGAATTCCGGCTGGTGTTGTAAATAAATACAAGCTGCCTTCAAGGATTAGAGGCCTGGAGTGGGGGTTGAGGGGAAGAGAGAAGGAGAGACATTATTAGATCTTCAGCATTTCTACTGAGGTATTTTCCTGTGGTGACTGTTAGTTCTTCTCTTTTGGCAATAGCCACTGTTGCTCCAAAAGGAGAAGCTTGCTGGATCGGTTTCCTTTCTCAAAGCTTAGGTTGGTTCCTTTGCTTTGTTTCCTCTTAATTATTGTTTACTTGAGTGTCAGCAGCTGGTGCATTTCACACTCTTAGGTGTGTAACCAAGTGTGTAACCCTGCATCCCTCCTACTATTTACCTAGCAGTCACTTGCATTGTTCTTTTCCATGCACACAAGCATGTTCTTGCCCTGGGATGGGAGGCAGTTCCAAGTAAGTTACTCCCTTGGAGATCAGGCAAACATGTTTCAAATAATAAGAAAACAAAGATCATTTTGTTCTTGGCTGTGTGGCTGTATGCTGGCTGGGCTAGACAAGATGATGACCAGCCCAAGGTCCTATCAGGCCAGGTGCCCCGCAGTCTCAGGTTTCCTTTGGATTAAGCAGTCTGGAGCTGAAGCTGCTGTTTGTCTTGCAATTATTATCATTATTGTTATTTTTTAACTCTCCGCATCCTGTTATTGAGGTTGAAGGGAGCATTGGCAAGAATGTGCTTCAGGGCATGTGAGGAAGCCATAAACTTAGGACAAATTTAACAGCTTGGGCCATGTGGCAGGGTTTCTCCTGTGCCTTGTCCATAGAAGATGTGTTTCCTCCTCTGCTCCATCCACACTGGAGAGCCAAATGAAGGATGATTGTGCTCTGCTGTATTAATCTTCAGTGTTTTGCCTGTTCCAATGGAAATGTTGTTGGTGAAGCAGAGTTACTGTGGATGGAGTTAGAACCAGGGTCTTACAACTATGCTGATTAAGTACTTCTGTTCCTTAGTTTGTCAGGGACTCTTAGACCAGGGGCTCTAGGTTCTATTCCCAACTTTGCTGGAGCCTGTGACCTTAGATAAGTCACTTGACTTCTCCGTGCCTGAGGCTTTAATCCCTTAACAATTAGAGAAGGCTCCGAGACCCTCGGATGAAAGGTGCTATTATGTCACATTAAAAAATCTGTAGTTATAGCAGCTCTCTACTTTCCCCTCTCCTTCATATTAAAACTCCTCTGCTGGTGGTTGTTAAAGTTAATTCAAAGCTCCCCTTTGGGAAATTAACTTGTCAGTCGTTAGTGGAGTGTGTGTCTGTAGCTAGAGAACCGCTTTGCCCCAGAACCAAACAGCTCTCAGGGGCTTGGGTGAAAAGGTGAGACAGGAGCTTCGTGCAGTCTCCTTGGTGGGATTGCATACTTCAGCAGTCATCTCTGTTTATTGCTGAGATCATCAAAGGTGGCTTCATCCTTGGCCCAAGATGAAACCACGGGATAAGGATATTTGCAAGCAGTGGAAGCCCCAGATCAATATGTACCTAGTGGTTATTACTGCTATGGGATCACAGGGGTGATGCTGAAGTCAGAGAGGAACATTAGCTGGCTTTTAAAAATCACTTCCAGCTTTGGGCTTATGCACCAAACGAGAACCAACCGCAGGCACAAGGGAGTTTCTCAATATACAGCATGCCACTTGAAACCAAGCATACAAGAATGAAAATAGCTCCTGGAGCCGAGGCTCACTCCTGGTAGGGTGTGTGATCTGGCACAGAAAATACTCCAGTGGGGCAGCTGTCCCAAATACAGGAGCTAGTGTTCCCAGCCAGGCGGTGCTGGGGGCTGGTGGAGAGTTACTGTTTATTATTTGCATTAGTGTAGCCTGTGGGAGCCCCAGTCACAGACCAGGGCACGATTGTGCTAGGCACTAGACAAACACAGAAGAAAACAAGTCCCTGCTCTAAGGAACTGACAGTAAGAGGAATGAGACATCCCTTTCCCAAAAACCATATGCCATCTGCATTGTAGGCAAAGACACGTTGCTCTGGGTTCAACTCTTTGCCTGGGCAGCCTTGTGCTCTGCAGTACAGTATATTTGTGGAGCAGCTTAAGGCCCTGATTTTTCATGGTAGCTGAGCACCTGTCTCTCCTACTGAAATAATGGGGGGGCTGATTGCTCTTTAAAACCGGCATCTCGGTGCTTCGGTTGATAGGAACTCCTGCCACTTCACTGCTCCATGCTTTTAGTACATCTGCTGGATATTTAACCTCTTCTTTTTCCTTTTGCTCAGTCTTGCCTCTAATGTCCTACCCAATCTTGGTCATCCCACTTGCTCACAATCACCATTTCAAGGCTTCTAATAACTCTGTCCTTTCAGCTCCTTGCTCATTTTTCTCACAGTTCACTCATTTTTCCTTAATCTATTGGCACATCCCTGGTTCCTAACCACACAGAACCAATTTATATATTCTAGATGCCATGTAGAAAGGATGTTATTATATATGTGAGTAGTTTAATATTATGGGTTGAATTTTATACTTACAAGCCCACAACTCCACTGAAGCGATCGTGGTTGTTCTGGATTTATTCCAGCGTGTGCTAGAGCAGGGTCTGTCCTCGTGCATTTTAGGACTGGCAAAGGGTCGGAGGCCATGACCTCATATCTATACTTACCTGTAACAGAAGAGGAGAGAAATCTGTTTTCTGGTGAGTGTGGTTTAGGGGAAATGGGTTTGTGTCTTATAAAATGTGAATGATTGCTTAGGAAAGTTAAGGATCATGAATTACACTCTTCTATGAATAATAATAGTCTCTGCAGCCAAACTTCACCAGAAAAAAAAAAAGCCAAGAGATCTTAGTTCTTATGCTTCAGGGCATACAGAGATCATTCAACTGGGGTCAGGAAGAATTTTTCTCTTGTGTGGGATAGTATTGTACAGGCACGTGCATTGCGCTGTTTGTATGGAGTCACAGGTAAAACCGCTTTGTGAAACACTCAGCATTGCTAACAGCCTCCTAGTTTACATCACATTTTGGTCTGTCCCAGCCTGGCAATCCTAAAAACAGACACAGCTGACTCAACTCCCCACCCTTCTTAGGGGTAGAAGTTCCGTATCATGGGAGTTCTGGAGGAAGCATACTGTGGCATAAGACAAGTAGCCTGCTTTGTCTCATGGCTCCAGTGTCCGAAACTACAGCATTCATTAACACAGCAGTTAATGTTCTGCCTCCAAGGCATACAAGTGTTGAGCTTATTAGCACCAAGTAGAAAGGTCTGAGGCTTTAATATAGTTTGCGAGAGGATTGAAAATACAAAAGGGGCCATAAATTTACAACCAAATACAAACCAGCTGCTGTGGGCATGGGCAAAGGGAGGCAAGCAGGAAGGCAGCTTTTTGCATTATGAAAGCCCTGATCAGGGTGTTAAAATATTTTACGTTTCCATTGAACCCTTTTTCCCTTGTTGCCATGGATTATAAATCAGGTGGCTGAAAGGCAGCCATCCCCGCCATCCGTAGTCAATGGGGCCAGATCCTGAGTTGGTGTGAAGCAGTGTGGTGCCATTCACTTTTCTGCTGGTGCATCAGTGAAGCTTCACCGCTTTGCACCATTAAAGGATCTGGCCCACTGACTTTTAACACACATGCAAATGGTCTGTTGCAAAGCCCCATGGAGTCAGTGAAACAACTTCTGATGACTTCAAAGGGGGCAGGATCACGGCCCAACTGAGAGATGGTCACTGGGGCCAGGCTCCTTGAGTATAGCCCAGATCTGACTCAGAGAAACTTGAGAGTAATTCAGCAGAGGAACACCAGCATGGGTGCTGCCTCCTTTAATATTCTGCATTTTTCATAACACCTTTCAGCCTGAAATGCCTTGCAAGCATTAAGGATGCTTTGCTGTGCAACCCCTTTGGTCACACACCAGCAGCACAACCATCTTGCCTTCTTCCACCACAGCCCAGTTTGACCAGCTTGGGCAAGCATCTTTTCCTCTTCCTTCCTCCATTTCCCCATCTGTGAAATGGGAATAATCATATTGACCTCCTTCGTAAAGCACATTGAGATCTGCTGATGAAAAGAGTTACACAAGAGCTGGGTATTATCATTATGAAAAGAGCAAACATGATTCTGGGATGTATTAACAGGTGTGTTTTGAGCAAGACACGAGAAGTCATTCTTCCACTTTACTCTGCGCTGGTGAGGCCTCAGTTGGATTTTGTCCCGTTCTGGGCACCACATTTCAAGAAAGATGTGGAGAAATTGGAGAGGGCCCAAAAAAGAGCAACAAGAATGATCAAAGGTCTAGAGAACATGACCTATGAAGGAAGGCTGAAAGAATTGGGCTTGTTTAGTTTGGAAAAGAAAAGGATGAGGGGGGATATAATAGCGGTTTTCGGGTGTCATAAGGAGAAGGGAGAAAACTTGTTCTTCTTGGCCTCTGAGGACAGAACAAGAAGCAATGGACTTATATTGCAGCAAGGGAGGTTTAGGTTGGGCATTAGCAAAAAGTTCCTGACTGTCAGGGTGGACAGAAACTGGAATACATTGCCTAGGGAGGTTGTGGAATCTCCATCTCTGGAGATATTTAAGAACAGGATAGATAAATGTCTATCAGAGATGGTCTAGCCAGTACTTGTTCTTGCCACGAGGGCAGGGGGCTGAACTCAATGGCCTCTCAAGGTCCCTTCCAGTCCTAGCATTCTATGATTCTATGATTACTATTGTCTAAAGATTTCAGATGCCTTCTGCGACATCTAGAAATGTAAAATAGAGCTTTACCCTACCCTGAAAATACAGCCATCTCTGGGGCGCAATATGGCAGTGGTTCATCAGCATACAGCAACAGAGCAGAGCAGGGAGGGTAGGATATCACATACAAGCCACAAAGATTGGAGAGGAATTTTGAAGTCATCTATGCCATCCTCCACTTCTCACTATCTTGCTGTCAGGCGGTTTTTCTTGTGATTGTCCTTCTGTTTTCCTGTCCTTAATTACATGCGGTTACTTCTAGTTGCTTTCTTTGCTGCTGCCTGGAATGTTGTGCTGCCGTTTACACCTGTGCCAAGTCCAGAGGGATTACCACCAACAATGAAGAAACGTTAGTGATTGGTGGAGACTAAATGGCGTTGAAGCATTAGCGGCCTTGTCCCAGGATGAATATAGCACTTGCCAGGGATGTGTTGGACGGAGAACTATTGGGAGTTCTCCCCTCATGCTGGAAAATTCTGACAACAAGCTGAAGTCAGGGTTGGGGTGATGTCCCCATCTCTGATGGAAAAAGCCTCCTCTGTGGGCCCTGCTGATCTGTCCGTGCCCAGCACTCATACGCGCACATTTATTTTACCTTTAGCATGGGCCAGGTTGCACCAGACAACACCTATTTTCTCAGGCTTGGATTTTCCTAACGTACGACAAGGGCAACGGGCAGAGGGACACTGGCTGTTTTCCTTCCTACCCTGCCATTCCAAATACACTTAATGGGATTCTCTCACACTCCAAACCCGGCCTGGAGTCTTGGAAACTCACCAGAGGGAAAAAAAAATCAAACATTCTGTCTGGACTGGGGGCCCCGGGCTCCTTGTTAGCTGAGCAGCAGCTCTTGACTGGGGATCGGCGTACGAGCTAATTTAGCTTTTCCGGCCACAGGTGTCCCTGCAGCTGTATCAACCAGCAGCCCATACCAGTGCAGGTCACTGACTCCACCAAGGAGCTATATTGAAGGGTCAAGAGGGGATTAAAATAGGACCAATGTTGCTGAGTGAGGTTAAGGCTCTGGTATTACTTTGACTTACTGGACTTAGGGAAAGGCTTTGATTTGTTAGTGCTCTAGCCGCAGTCGTATTTCTCGCTGGGGAAAGGGTAGATTGACAGCCCTGGAGGTTTGTGTATATCCACAAAGCAGATTGCAGAACTGGTAGGGTTTGGGGCACCCCTCCCTACATGCTGGCTTGGCTATGCGCTTCACAGGAGATTTCAGTCTTGGAAAAATGTGCCCTGAGTGGTTAGTGCCTGATCAACAATTTATTGAAATAGTGGCATGGTTTTAATGGTTTGGTTTTAATGGGCTTCAGAGCAAAGCTTTCATCTTCAGAGACATAGAAGCGGTGATTTTTCAGGCGAGTGGACTGGAAATCAGAAATTTACACTCCAAGGGAAATTCTGACATTTTTAAAATTTGAAATTGTAACAACAGCCCCGCCTTCCATTTTCCACAAAAAATAAATCAGATAAGAATCACTTGCCGCTTTCAAAATATTTTGTTTTGCTAATGTTGAACTGTTTTGTGGCACCAGGATTGAAACGTTATAATTATTTCATAACGTGTAGATCTGTAATATATAGCTCTAGTTCTCGTTAAGTATGAAAATTCTTATTTTAATATAATGTCAAAAGGGAAACAACACGCATGGAGCCAGATTGAACTGAAACACTGAATGACGCTTTTAGAATTTTTCTTGCCAAAAATTTAATCCAACCAACATGACCCTGCAAACCATTTCTGTTCTGATGCTGCTGCTGCACTTGCTAATGGAAAATTGTTCTGTCCAAACTTTTCCAACCATCTGTAGTTTTCAGCCATGGTCAGTTAAGGCTGGCAGTCACCTTCTTGGCTTTGACCTTGTCACTGGGGGTCCTTACTGCAACTGATTCACAACTCTGTTTCTCCCTGGGAGAAACTTTTGCACTGTACTCCCCACTGGCAGCATTTTCACAGCCCTGCGGTACAGGGGATCCTGTTCTTTGATGAACAAACTCATTGTTCAGATTCTTAGCTTCCTCCTTACCAATTATCTCTCAAAAGGCCATAAATCCCTCCAGCAATGTATTTGCCAATTGATAACAATATGCCACTGAACGAGATGGAATGGGGCGGCGGGGTGGAAGGGGCTGGAAAGGCTGTTCTACAAGGTGAATAGTCTGCTCCTGCATAAGCTGTGGTGAATGGCATCAGATGTATTCAATGAAACTCCGACCAAAGGCTCTTGATGGTCATCTTTTGCAGAGCACAAATGACTTTTAACATGCTGGAAAGGCAGTGATCAACCTAGTATCTTTGCTCTGTGGGGCTACGTCTACACGTGCAGCCAACATCGAAATAGGCTATTTCAATGAATAACGTCTACACGTCCTCCAGGGCCGGCAACGTCGATGTTCAACTTCGACGTTGCTCAGCCCAACATCGAAATAGGCGCAGCGAGGGAACGTCTACACGTCAAAGTAGCACACATCGAAATAGGGATGCCAGGCACAGCTGCAGACAGGGTCACAGGGCGGACTCAACAGCAAGCCGCTCCCTTAAAGGGCCCCTCCCAGACACAGTTGCACTAAACAACACAAGATACACAGAGCTGACAACTGGTTGCAGACCCTGTGCCTGCAGCATAGATCCCCAGCTGCCGCAGAAGCAGCCAGAAGCCCTGGGCTAAGGGCTGCTGCCCACAGTGACCATAGAGCCCCACAGGGGCTGGAGAGAGAGCATCTCTCAACCCCCCAGCTGATGGCCGCCATGGAGGACCCGGCAATTTCGACGTTGCGGGACGCGGATCGTCTACACTGTCCCTACTTTGACGTTGAACGTCGAAGTAGGGCGCTATTCCTATCTCCTCATGAGGTTAGCGGCTTCGACGTCTCGCCACCTAACGTCGAAGTTAACTTCGAAATAGCGCCCGACGCGTGTAGACGTGACGGGTGCTATTTCGAAGTTGGTGCCGCTACTTCGAAGTAGCGTGCACGTGTAGACGCAGCCTGGGTGTGTGAAGTGAAGAAGCCCATTTGTATACATTACCAGGTGTAAAAGCAGCCAGAGGAAAGGTTTCTTTTGGACACCTTTGGCCTGGTGGCCTTATCTGTGACAGCTCAGCACCTGGCAGCATCTTACTTTGTTTTCCCTTCCATTTGAGCTTGCAGCTCCATAATCACTCCTGCTCGTTTGCCATGCAACTGGAGCTGCAGATATGGGTACATAAGATTTGCATGGCAATTGAGCCATCAAGTTGGGTATCCTGACTTTAGCTATGACCAAGAACTGAGGCTTTGAGGGAAGAAGGACATATGCTATAACGTGGCTACAATTGGGAAAGCAGGGTTGGAGCCTGTCTGGCTCTTGCCTGAGATGAATAAACCTTTTGTTCCATGGTTTAGAAACTTTTTGGTGTTTCCTGGGCTTGTGCAGAGATAATTAAAGTCACTGAAACACAGCCACTGCAGCCAAAGTGGCTTTTGGAGCTCAGCAAAGAGTGTTATGTTGACAAGCCTTCGACTTGTTCATTTTCAAAGGCTGGAACAGCAGCTTCGGAGAGGCAGGGAATATGAACCTGTCCTAGCTGGCACCCGCTCCAACCATGGCAGGTGGGAGTCTGGTGCATTCAGGTCATATCTTGGCAACACCAGGTCACCAGCCATGGGAGAACCATGTTCCAGAGGTCTGGTTTCGATGTGCAGATAGAAGGCCTATTCTGTTCCAAAGGCAGTTCAAGAACGGTATTTGGTCCCTCTGCTCTGGGGTTGAGCAGCTGGGGGAGGTCTGCTGTTTCCCCCTGGGGCTAGAAGACAGCAATACTGTCTCCATTGCATAAGAACAGGGTATCAAGGTACCTCTATGCCGATGTGGTATTGGTGATGAGGTAAGGGGTGCCCTGCACAGCAGATCACATTGCTAATTTAATTCAGTGTGATTAAATGTTTCCTGTTCATACTCAGACTCTGGAGCTGGGGTGGAGCTGCTTTGAAGCCCACATGGGTTGTAGTGACTGCTGGATGCCTGAGCAGGGACCGAAGTCAAACCAGTCTTGTGGGTCGCAATCTGGCTCCTGCTGGATAGGTGTCAAACTCACCATCAGCGTCAGCACTAGCTGGATCCTCTGGCTGGTGTCTGCAGCACAAAGGACAAGAACTGAATGGACCACAAGCTCGAGCTGCTTTCCCATTCCTAGGGGCCAGGGTTGAGGCCCATTGGCACAGGTGGTGTGATGAGAGGTGGGTTAACGGAGGGTTTCGTTCTCAGCACAGGCTGGCAAAGGAACTGTGCACATACCTAACATTCCTTAAACTAAAGCTCTTTGCAAGAGGACAACTGGCCATGACAACACCATGGGTAGAAGCCAAAGGCATTTATAGGGATGTTGCTTAAATCTCTTCTCCTATCACATGTCCCAAGGAATAACTGAAATGCAAAAGGTCTGCGGGGGTTCCCATCAGGCAGGGAAGAGGAACTGCTCACATTGTCACACGTAGCTGGAGCTCTCGGTGGTTCCAGGGAGCTGAGACACTGGGCAAGAATTTTCTGCCTTAGGAAAACCACAAATCCTTAAATATCCTGTTCTTGTTGCAAGAAGAGGCATACTTGGAAGTTTTCAGATGGGGTTGCCTAGTTCACATTCTGGACGGTGGGCTCTCTGATCCCTGTAATGGACCCTTGAGAGTGTGGAGGGTCAAGTAATTTCCTTGAGGAGTGCAAAGAAGGGGAATAAATCTGGTTCTAAACCCAGTGAGGTACCTCCTGATGAAAGGGGGGAAAGGTGACCGGATGTCCTGATTTTATAGGGACTGTCTTGGTATTTAGGACTTTGTCTTAGATAGACAGCTGTCTGCCCCTACCTCCTGTCCTGCTTCTTCACACTTGTTATCTGATCGCCCTAGGTGCAGAAAGGGGCAAGACCTGGCTGAGTGTGGAATTACCTGCCTGTCATCTCAGCCAGCGGATGTTAAAGATCAGGTCTGCAAGCTGGGTTTCTCCTGCAGTGCAGGGCTGTTCCTGAACAGCACATGCCTCCGGGGCTTGTCTCGTCTGGCTTTAAATGACTCTGCAAAGAGTGTTTCTCCCCTTTCCTTGGGAGACCATTCTGCAATTTAATAGGTTCTTGCTGATGGGAAGCTTCTGCTGTTAATTCAGCTGAGAAACAGCAACACTAACGCTCCTTTACCTCCTCTTCCTTTCTTTCCCTTCCTTCCTGACTGCCTAGCCTAGAAGACCATAAGTGTTTGGCAAATAGTAACAGAGAGGTCGCCGTTTTAGTCTGTACTCCAACAAAACAAAGCAGCAGAAATGTAGCACTTTAAAGACTAACACAATGATTTGTTCGGCAAATGTTCACTAGAGGGCGCAGGGATTTTAGCCTAGAAGCAGGAAGGGATGTATTTGTGAGGGAGGGATGTGTATGGGACTGAACTCTCCTTGCCACTGGAAAGCAGCAACATTGCATTGGAGAAATCCGGCCGAGGTGGAAGCAGGGTCCAGACCAGGCCAGTGGAGGGGAATGTACAGAACACATTGGCCAGCTTGGAAAGTGCGGAGTAGGGGCCATCTTGTCCAACAAGAGGCAAACCCTAGCTGGCAGCAAGCTGGGCTAGACAAGGCCCAGTGGGTTTACCCTGGCTCTAGCCGTTGAGACACAAAGAGGCGATATAAGGAAGAAGAGAACAATGGGCTCCCGGTTACGGACCATTGTTCTGAGCACTGGGGTAGGCAGCTGGATCCGTAGGCTAACTCCCACCCCTGCTCCGTTGGCAGATGATGGGTGGTTGGGCATTTGCTTGGAAGGAGGGTGAACTTTAGCTCTTGGCACACTCTGGCACAAGTCAGTTTTAGGGACCCAGGAATTTGCACAAGTTCTCTGGGCTCAGTGATGCTGGCAGTCTGTTTTCTCCAGGTACTTGGTGCTCTGCCGTGGGGAGATGGTCCCACAGCTGCCTCTCCCCAGACTTCTTGCACCTTCCTCTGGTCACTGTCAGAGACAGGATGTTAGGCTAGTTGGGGGGCCTTGGGGCTAAGCCAGTCTGTCCCTATGTTCCTGCAGACATATCTCCCCTAGCGCCCAATGTGGTTTCAGTTCTGTGAGTGCGCTCCCCTGCACCGGCTGATGTACAATAGGAAGAGAAAGAGAATGCCACCTGGTATCCAGTTCTGCCTGGCTTGATCCTTATGTAGACATCCAACACAGGGACTGCAGTGAACACCTAGCATACCGGCTGCTTTGTGAGCTGCCGTGACTGTGTCTGACCAGGGTGTGCATGCAAGAGAATAGGTGCGCCATGGACAATGGTCGAAGGAGCTTTGCTCACTCACGATCCCACCAATGTGTCCTGAACCTGCCTTGTCGGGGTGAGAGGAGCTGCCTATAATCCATTGGTCTGGTGGACAGGGTGGCTAGCAATGCTACCCAGAGGCAGGATTTTTGTATTTGTGCTGTGCCCCATTTTATTTTACATAGGCCACTGACCAACGGAACATGGGACCGACTCATAGCAGTGTCATTCCGCCTTGCTCGCCAGCCCTTCGGGGCCGGTGAAATGGATGTGATCCCTTCAGGGGTTTGAAAAGGACTTTTGGTTGCTGTAGGACAGAGGCAGCTGCACAAACAGCTGTCTTCAGCAGTTGTCCTGTCTTTGGAACCCTTCGCCTTCAAAGGGTTATCAGCCCCCCTCACTCCTGTGGCCGCTGTTGTCCCCATGCTCCACAACTGCAGCTACTTGCAGCTTCACGAGGGCTCCAGGGGCGGAGGTGGGTGCTGCTTTTCCAAAGCACATGCTGTCCACGGGAGAAGCACACATCCACAGCAGTAAGGGGGCGATGGCATACAGCTCAGCCCTCCTGATTCCATCCAGGATAGGGCAGTGGAATGCAGTAGAACACCTGCTGTTGTGTTTTATTTCTTGCGCACTGATAGCAACAAGAAGCCCCAGCTGAGATGAGGGTCCATGGTACTGGGTGCTGCACAGAAACAGGGTTAGAGACAGTCCTGGTTTTGAAGAGCTTAAAATCTAACTAGATCAAACAGGAGAACCAGGGCGGTAGACAGGATGCGTCATTTTTCTCCATTGTACAGCTGGGGAACTGAGGCACAGAGAAATTAAGTGACTTGCCCAAGGTCACACAAGAAGTCTGTGCTGGAGCAGGGATTTGAAGCCAGGTCTCCCAATCTGACGTGTGAACCTTGCTCATTCAATGTGGTAACAGGCCTGTGTTTCAGGTGGGGGAAACTGAGGCACCGGGAAGGTTCAAAGTTTTGTCCACCTTTATAAAGCATCAGTGTCGGAATGAGGGCCAAAGCTCAGGCGCTGATTCTGTGGGAGCTGCTTGTCAGCACCAGCTGGAGAGGTGGGTTCAGGAGTTCCTGACACCCCCTGCCTGTGCTGCTGGGCCACATCCTGCTTTACCAAACCTAATCTCTCTCCACACATCACACAGAGCCAGGGTTGCCTGAGCTTCTTTCAAGAGGAGCTGGGGTTATGGGGTGGGGTGTGTTTGAGTCATTCAGTAGCTGTCAGGCCACCCTTGTTCCTGGTTGCTTTGCCTGGAGGTTCCTCTGGCAGCTCTAGCACTCTGCCGGCGGCACCAGCTGGGGAAGGCAGAAACACACCGCTCTTTCCCTCCTGTCTTACAGTGGTGGAGGTTTCCACTCTGCAGTAGCTCTTGAACTCTGGGTGCCAACAATCACTAAGCGTTGCCAACGTTTCTGCACCTGGCACCGTACCCAAGCCTGGTGTCCTGGTCACAGCCGCCGGGGAAATGTCTATTTCCCAGCTACTGGAACCAGCCTACGCTTGTTTCTTTCTTTCTCCTCCCGGCTTGCCCTGGCCCAGGTGGCTGTTAGCCTGGGCTTCATTGGGTGCAGGCCGGGCCTTCTGGGGAGCTGGGAATGGGGGATGGTGGCTGGGCTTGGCAGCACTGGTGTGTTGCCAGGTTTACTAGCTCTGGTTTTCAGAAATGTGTCTTACCCACCCACACACATCTCTTCCAGGGCTTAAAAATAGAATCAGCCAAACTGCCATGAGCCAGGCAGGCTCCGCGGTCCAGAAAGTGGGACAAGATCAATCCGTTTCTTTTACCCTTTTCAGCTCATTCTCTCCCCCACCCCCCGCCTCCTGCCTTACCTCCTCCCCCCGCTGGCTCTTGGCTGCATAATATTTTTGATTAACAGCCACAAAGCGTGCTTGCCCCGTGGGCTCTTCTTTCATTACTTTCCCTGCTCCTCCCACCCCTCGCTACGGAAAAGCCCCTCCTGTGGCCCGGCGCTGCGTGAAGGTCAGTACGTGTAAGGACTGGAGCACTTTATGAACCAGCTATTGTTGAGTCTCCAGGGCCAGGCTTTAAAGGGCCAGGGGTGTTATTTCACCAAACAAACTCCAGCGAGCGACGCCGTGCATTAGCAATGCAGGGTCACGGCCAGGAAAATGTTACCTTTCCCTTCCAGTGCTGACTGCGGGGGAAATTTTCACATTTACAGCTTTAAAGGTTGTGTTCTTGGAGGGGCATTGGCTGGACTTCTTCTTCGTTTAATTTGATAAAACGGGGGCCACCCCTCCCTCCCTCCCCGCAAGCCCTCTCAGCTTCTCGGCATCAGCTGGGAGGTTGTGCCGTCTCGCCTGACCTTTACCTTGGCGCACGCTTCCCTCCACTGGGGCTTGATTGGATTTTGTTTTCTCGGTTGCTGGAGGCCCGGAGCATGGCAGCATGGGTGAGAGTTAATACAAAATAAACAAACAGCGCTTTTCCAGCCCTGCACTCTGGGATACGGGGCTGGGGGCAGCTGGGGATCAGAATGAAAGCAACTGCTGTGGAGTTATCCAACTGGGATTATAGTGGATGGAAGGGAGGGAGAGCAAAAAACATTCCTTGCATTGCTGGGGACCTTGCACAACCTACAGGCCCTATAGAAGAAGGGTGAGCTGGGGCTGCCTGCTGACTTCACTGCAGAGTTTAAAGAACGATCTTGCTGGTTCGGTCTGGCAGGGTTGCTCACAGGCTGCTTTTTTATGTAGGGTCACTCATGAGCATGGGGGCTTGTCAGAGCAGTTGATGGTCATAGAGTTGCCCATCTGCTGATTTATCATTGGAAGGTCTTTTAGGAGTTCTGGAATGGGACAGGGTTGTCTTCTGTGCTGCTGAGCTGCTCAGTGGGGATGTCATTTTCTCTCCCATCCTTCCTGTAGACAGTGAGCGTGTTGGGGCAGGGAGCTTTTACTACTGCATGTCTGTTCAGACACTTAGCTATTGTACCATAAGCAGTACCTGGCTCTTAGGGAGGGCTGGAAGAGCTCGGGTTCATATCTCTGTGTGATTTGTATTGCAGGTATTCTCCAAAATCTTCAGCCATGAAGCCCTGGAGAGTTACCTCCCGAAGATCCAGGTAGTGATCCAGGATACACTCCGGATGTGGAGCAGCAATCCAGAGCCCATCAATGTCTATTATGAGGCACAGAAGCTCACTTTCCGCATGGCCATCCGTGTTCTGTTGGGCTTCTGCATCTCTGATGAGGAGCTCACCCGGCTCTTTGAGGTCTATCAGCAGTTTGTGGAGAACGTCTTCTCTCTGCCAGTGGACCTGCCCTTTAGTGGCTACAGGAGGGTAAGAAGCTCCTCTGACACCACTTATGGTCATGGCATCGAGCTAGACACCCTGAGCGTAGTTTGGAAGGATGGGCTAGAGGATCTGACACTGAGCTGGGATTCGGAAGACCTGGGTTGAATTGCTGTCCCCACCACAGGCTTCCTACATGACCTTGGGCAAGTCACTTGACCTACGATGCCTCAGTTCCTCATCTGTAAATTGGGTATGATAGTTGTCTGTCATGCATGGGTGTAAAGAATAAAATCTATTAATGACTGAGAGGGGCTCGGATAGTGCAGAGAGGAAGGCTGCACTTAGATGACGGAGCTGGAAGGAACCAAAAATTTCTGGCCTTGAATGAGAAAGAATTGAGATCCAGTGGACCACAGCCTGAGCTCCTATCCTCATGTTTTCTTGCTGGTCTCTACAAGATTCTAGCACTTTTTTTTTTCAGATCATCTGCAGAAAAACACTAGACAAGAGCTCAGTGTCATTACAAGATGGTTTTAATGAGAGTGCTAGTTTGGGAATTTGATTTCGTTCTTGGTGAGAGAAGTGGATAATTCCTTTGAGATGTTTCTGAGAATTTGCAGGATATGGAGTGGGGAGAGAAAGGGGAGCATATACTGGGGATAACTGTGGATCTCCTGTTTGTGGCCTTTGCTCTCCGTAACAAGTGGGGTTCCGCAGGGGTCTGTTTTGGGACCAGTTCTGTTCAATATCTTCATTAATGATTTGGATATTGGCATAGAAAGTACGCTTATTAAGTTTGCAGATGATACCAAGCTGGGAGGGGTTGCAACTACCTTGGAGGATAGGGTCATAATTCAGAATGATCTAGATAAATTGGAGAAATGGTCTGAAGTAAACAGGATGAAGTTTAATAAAGATAAATGTAAGGTGCTGCACTTAGGAAGGAATAATCTGTTTCACACATACAGAATGGGAAAAGACTGTCTAGGAAGGAGTACAGCAGAAAGGGATCTAGGGGTTCTAGTAGATCACAAGTTAAATATGAGTCAACAGTGTGATGCTGTTGCAAAAAAAGCAAACATGATTCTGGGATGCATTAGCAGGTATGTTGTGAGCAAGACACGAGAAATCATTCTTCCACTCTATTCTGCGTTGGTTAGGCCTCAGCTGGAATATTGTGTCCAGTTCTGGGCACCCCAATTCAAGAAAGATGTGGAGAAATTAGAGAAGGTCCAGAGAAGAGCAACTAGAATGATAAAAGGTCTGGAGAACATGACTTATGAAGAAAGGCTGAAAGAATTGGGCTTGTTTAGCTTGGAAAAGAGAAGATTGAGGGGGGACATGATAGCGGTTTTCAGATATCTTAAAGGGTGTCATAAAGAGGAGGGAGAAAACTTGTTCTTCTTGGCCTCTGAGGAGAGAACAAGGGGCAATGGACTTAAGCTGCAGCAAGGGAAGTTTAGGTTGCACATTAGAAAAAAGTTCCTAACTGTCAGGGTGGTCAAGTACTGGAATAAGTTGCCAAGGGAAGTTGTGGAATCTCCCTCGCTGGAGATATTTAAGAACAGATTAGATAGATGTCTATCAGGGATGGTGTAGATAGTGGTCGGTCCTGCCGTCGGGGCAGGGGACTGGACTCGATGGCCTCTCGAGGCCCCTTCCGGTCCTAGTGTTCTATGATTCTATGATATGAAATCTGAAGTTATTCCACTCATGTCAAAGGGACAGTTGCTTTCTAGCCTTTCAACTCCCTGAGCAAATTCCAACAGCTGTCCATAAAAAATACAAACAAATTAACCCGCCCTAGAAACATTTCCTCCTTCTGCCTTCCCCCTCAGGCCGGCAAAAGCAGCAAGCTTTCTATACTTAGTGATGTTGATGTCTGATATCTCATTGGACTCATGGTAACTAAGGCCTGCAATATGGGCAAGGAGGGTTACAGGCAGTAGTTCCAGTATTTTTTTAAGCCTCTCTAAAGCATTCCCCAAATAGCTAACTAATGTGTCATGTGGTGCATTCAGGGCATGGGATGGTGGGGGGTAGGACAAGGATTTCATCAACCTAAGCTGGTCTGCAATAGAGAATTTTACTGTTTTAAGACTAACAAATATTTTGGAGCATAAGCTCTCGGGGGCAAAGACCCTCTTTGTCATCTGATGAAGAGGGTCTTTGCCCACAAAAGCTGATGCTCCAAAATATCTGTTAGTCTATAAGATGCCACAGGACTTCTTGTTCTCGAAGATACTGACTAACACGGCGACCTCTCTGATACTGTTTTAAGAGCTGTTTGCTCCTTCCAGCATATTTGTAAAACATCTGCGTCCATGCATACAAGTGGTTTGAACTGGGTATGTAAGTGCCTCGTACTTGTCAGCCATAGGGTCTCCCTCTGCCAAACACAGGCCTTTCAACACATCCAGCTCCTTGATGGTAATACTGTGGATACAAGGGATAAATCTAATCTGACCCACATAGCATAGGCCACAGGGCTTCCATGAATTCGTTCCTGCTTGCTCAAGTGCATCGGTCACTTGTGTTAACAGCGCAGTTGGTTGTAAAATACTCCTCTTGCTGCGTTGCAACGCATCACTGGCCTTTAGAGGACGTTGCTTCTGGAGCCATGCTGGCCCTCGGTCCCCGGAAGGCTTTACAACACAATTCTAGTGCAGAACAGAGACATACCTGCAGCAAGTTTTGGACCAGTGTGGACTGGCTCACATGGGACGACAAGCTGCTTGTGCTTGCATTGGTTCTAACTTACTGGGCCAGTTGCCAGTAGTCTGATCTCTAGTGCTGACACGGCCCAGGAGTTTGGAATGACCCGGATGAGTATCACAGCCATTCCCAGATTTTTTGCTAGGAAAGGGTTTCTGTCTCTTTGTCCATCTGTATTTCTCTCTCTGGTGGCTGAGCAACTGGGGGACAGTTAAACACTCATTTGGTGTTTGGGCCAGCCCCAGAGGGGAGGAGGCTTTGTGACACCCTGGCTGCAAGGTGTCTGTTTCATGGACCGGTACCGGTTGTTTGCTGTTTTGCAGGGAATCCGAGCTCGGGAGACTTTGCAGAAGGGGCTGGAGAAAGCCATTCGGGAGAAGCTGCAGAACACGCAGGGCAAGGACTACTCTGATGCCCTGGACATCCTAATAGAAAGCGGCAAGGAGCATGGCAAAGAGCTGACCATGCAGGAGCTGAAGGTAGGAACAGGCTTTTCTGCATCCCCTGAGGAAGGTCAGTCTTGGGTCTCTGTGGGCTTAGTTCAATTCCTCCCTTACGTCAATGGGTTTCCGCCTTCCCCCTCCCCAATTCCCCACAGCTGTGTCCATCTCCCCGACCCCATGTGAGAAGCAGGCAGATTCTGCTCAAGAACAGAACAGACTGGGACCAGCGAGGGGCAGACTGGCACAGAGTGAAATGCAGCAGCAGAGCTGGGAAGGCTCGGGGCTGGTTTAATGCAGGGTGCTGCCGGGCTGGATTGAGGAGCATCGGCAGAGTGATGTGGGAGGCCCAGAGACTAGAACAACAAGGACGTATTGGCAAAGCAACGTGTGAGTTGGCATAGCACCCTCCTGGACTCGGCGTGAATCAAACCCAGTGCTAGCAGCCTGTCCTTTTCCCTAAGAGCCACATGTATTTGTTGATCCTGTCTCTGGCTTAGGGGAAGAGCATGTCTGGGGGATATTACTATTACAAAGCAGCACTTTCTGTTTTCACGCATTTAATGACCTTTAACTGGTCCTCATGACGCTGCTGTGAGGTTGGTCAGGGTTACAAGCCTCAGTTGAAAAGGCAGGGAAACTGAGGCCTGGCAGCGGGAGGAGAATCTGTGTCTGACCCAAGAACTTGTGAGTTATTAATACCTAAACTTGTGCATAGACCGCTAGCTTCACCTTACACTCTGTTAATGGCTTCCCAGGGTCCATAAGCAATGTCATGGGCCACCAGCTCCTTCTACCCTGCTTTTAGCCCCCAGAACATGGCCATTTATTTCTATTGGCTTGAATGCTAAACCAGTGAATATGAGGATGAGTAATGAGCACGCAAGAAAGAACTTGAAGTCACACAATGCTGGCCAGGACAGCTTTAGGGATGGCTGTTGGTTGGACACCTCAGAGCCATCCACCCACTGTCTGGCTGTATGCAGATGAGAATGCTTCACAAAAAATCAGAGGATTTAAGGCTGCAGACACTAGCATAAATTCATCCCAGGCCCTGGGTAGCAGTCTCAGGAGGGACTGAGCCTTCCAAGATCCAGGCTACTTTCCAGGGCGGTGTCACTGTGCAGAAGTGGTGTAGGCTTATTCGTGGTGTAAATCAGAGGTAGCTTCAAAGTTTGAGCTTACCCTGGTGTTGAGGAGCAGGCCCTCTGTGTGTGTGAAGATACACCCGGGGGACACTGTTTCTTTCTCTCTGGGGGTACGTTAGGTGCCAAGGGGATCCCCTCTGCCCCTTGGCTGCTGAGTTCTTCATGAGGAGGGGCTGCCTGTGTGCTCGGGGAGGAACCCTGAGAGTTGCTTTTCTTTTCCAAGCTGGGCCGTGCGATGTTCCAGCTCTGGGAAGGCTGGGCTGGCCCAAGTCACTGCCAGAGCAGAGAGGGAACGTCTCCCTCCCACTGCAGTCAGAGGCTAGGAGAGAGTACCCTGAAAGCGTAAGCGGCTTGAGCAGGAGCCTTGGCCCGAGCGACTGGCGAACGTGCTGCTCCTGCGTCGTCCTGTCTTGGCAGGAGAGGGGAAAGGCCCGTTCGCGAGCTGGGAGGGCAGTTTGCAGGAGAAGGGACAGTGTTCGACCACCGAATTGGAAACACGGCCAAGCCAATTGCGCTATGTGATGGGGAAGGAAAAAATGATGCACCCCAGGCTGTTGCTGGCTGCCTTGTTCTCTCAGCTTGGCTGCCACACTAATGGCCCAGGCTGGGCATCCAGCCGCTGCTGCCCCCAGCTTGTGATCCCACCGAAGCTCCCAGGGGCCCGCTTGTGACTGTGGGGTATTTTCCCTTGTGTAGCCTTTCTCTGGGGAGGATGAATTGTAACGTCCATGAACGAGAGAGGCCGAGCCAGGCACGGCGAGGGCCAGTTTTGTTGTGGTTTAATGGGACTGTTGTAGCACCCGGAGGTTTCCGTCAGGGGTCAGGGTCCCACTGTGCTAGGTGCTGTACACTCAGCCTCCAGAGCGTACAGTCTTCTCTGAAGACATCCACGCAGTGTGCAGCGGCAGTTAGTAAAGCAAATAGGATGTTAGGAATTATTAAAAAAGGGATCGATAATAAGACAAAAGATATCATACTTCCCCTATATAAAACTATGGTACGCCCACGTCTCGAGTACTGCGTGCAGATGTGGTCTCCTCACCTCAAAAAAGATATATTGGCATTAGAAAAGGTTCAGAAAAGGGCGACTAAGATGATTAGGGGCTTGGAACGGGTCCCATATGGGGAGAGGCTAGAGAGACTGGGACTTTTCAGTCTGGAAAAGAGGCGATTGAGGGGCGATATGATAGAGGTATATAAAATCATGAATGGTGTGGGGAAAGTGAATATAGAAAAATTATTTACCTTTTCCCATAATACAAGAACTAGGGGACACCAAATGAAATTGATGGGTAGTAGGTTCAAAACTAATAAAAGGAAATTTTTCTTCACACAGCGCACAGTCAACCTGTGGAACTCCTTGCCCGAGGAGGCTGTGAAGGTCAGGACTCTATTAGGGTTTAAAAAAGAGCTCGATAAATTTTTGCAGGTTAGGTCCATAAATGGCTATTAGCCAGGGGTAAAGTATGGTGCCCTAGCCTTCAGTACATGGGCAGGAGATGGATGGCAGGAGATAAATCACTTGATCATTGTCTTCTGTTCTCCTTCTCTGGGGCACCTGGCATTGGCCACTGTCGGCAGACGGGATACTGGGCTGGATGGACCTTTGGTCTGACCCAGTATGGCCATTCTTGTGTTCTTATGTTCTTATGAGCGTCCTCCGGTCAGTTCTCCCACAGCGCTGCCAGCACCATGCAGTCTTGCTCTGCCGCATCTGCCTGCAGTTCCAAGGGGTTTCCCTGTTGACATGCTTCCGCATAGCGGCCGTGTGGAGACCTTTCCTATTGTGCCAAATTTTATGTTGTGAATATCTTTTGGGCCCCAGGCTGAGGCTGAACTAAACTCCTTCCAGCTGTGACTTGGCGCCCGAGTCTAGCTTCTGCCAGTGGACGGCTGAGGCATTATCCCATTTTAGCCCGTGCACCTGCATGAATGCAGCAGCGTGATGTGTGGGGCTGGTACCTGAGGCTGTGACCTCAGTCTGTAACCCAGGGTTCCTTTTGGCCTCCAGGACGGCACCTTGGAGTTGATCTTTGCCGCTTACGCTACCACAGCCAGCGCCAGCACCTCACTGATCATGCAGCTTCTGAAACATCCCGGCGTCCTGGAGAAGCTTCGCGAAGAGCTCCGCAGCAAGGGGATCCTCCATAATGGCTGCATCTGTGAAGGCTCCCTCCGGCTGGACACCATCAGCAGCCTCCACTACCTGGAGTGCGTGATCAAGGAGGTGCTACGTCTCTTCACCCCCATCTCTGGAGGATACAGGACGGTGCTGCAGACCTTTGAACTGGATGTGAGTACAGCAGCCCAGAAGCCCCGACCTTTATCTCGCATCCTCTCCCCAGAAAGGGGCCTCAGAGTACTTCTAGAAATGCAGGTCGAAATCTTTGCACTGCCTGCAGGAATATAGTCCCCTCTGGGGTGGACCCTGGCAGCTTTGTAACCACACAGGCTTGTGTTACACAAGTGTAGCATAGCAGGCAAACCGTGCCAAATCCATTTTCAAACGTGCATGTGTGTGTATGAGGGGCGTGCGCGTGTGTGTAGCTGGGAGTTAGGGAGCAGGGTACTTTTCCTGAGTATCCTTCGGGCACTGGAGCTTGGCCAGCGCTGGGCATGACCACGAGCCATAGGGCTTGGATTTACGTTTCAGCAGAAATGCCAGACTGCACCTCCAGTGGGACAGCATTCCAAGTAGGGGCACTGGCTGAGCACTGACTCGGAAGAAACGTAGGACTGACCGGAAGGGACCTGGCAGGTTACTGAGTCCAGTCCCTGCTATCGCAGATCACCCTGTCACATCACCCTGCTCGTAAATTTCTCAAGTTCCGTCATAAAACCAGTTCAATTCTTTGCACCCCTCTCATTCTGTCCTGGTTGTGAGGCTGTTCCAGAATCTCCCTCCTGGCTGTTAGAAACCTTCTTTGCATGGCCAGCCTCAGTTTATTCCTGGCCAGTTTATATTAATTTGCTCTTGTGCCATCCTTGTCCTTTTATTTGAAGTAGTTCCTCACTCTCCCTGGTGTTTATCCTGATGATATCCGTACAGAGCTGTCCAGTTCCCTTTCCACTAAGCTAAATAGGCCTGGCTCTTTTTGCTTCCTCTCCGTGGTCACCCGAGTATTCTTCTCTGCACCTGCTCCTACGGGGGCAAAAGGGGCAGTAGACACGGTGTCTGGCATTTCGAAATGGCCAGGGGCTCCGGGGTGCCACCGCTACTGTTAGCGGAAGCAGCGCCGGCTGGAGCCCTGGGCCCTTTAAATCACTGTTGGAGCACTGCAGAGCATGCTTTGGACAGCTCTGAGAGCGGATGGTGGTGGTGGAGGTGACGCAGTGCCCTCTGAGCGGTGCTGAGGGCTGGCCGCCCCACCTCCACCCCTCCTGTCTGAGGTCCCACCCCTTCTGGGAGTGTGGAGCTGCCCCCTATGCTCTACCTTGCCCAAGGGCCTGGCCATGCCTTTGGCTCCTTTGTCTGTTCCAGTTCAAACTCCTCTTTCTTGAAGATGGGTGACCAGACCCGTGCATCATGTTTTAGGTGGTGTTTTATCAGAGTCAGAGTCACGTACAGTGGCATAAACACCTGGCCTGACAGAGCCTAGGATCACCTTTGGTAGAGGTGTTTTGTTTACAGCTGCATCTGGTTTGTGGCTCATAGTCATCTTGTGATTGACTAATACACTCAGGTCTTTCCCCTCATCTGTTGTCCCCACCAGCTTAGGGCAGCTTAGAGCAGAAATTCTCGTTTCTTCTGCTGACTCGCCAGGCCAGAGCGAGAGCATGCCAGTCCTATGCTAATCATGTGGCAGGTTGTTTTCCTGTTAAGCCTTTGCTGTATTCTGTCCATGATCAGCGATCTCAAGCAAAAGCCTCAATCGTTAGTGTCAGCAATGTCTCAGCTCACCTGTGCAGTGGTTTCAACCAGATCAGGTGGTCTCATTCTGTAGACGGCCGTGTTAGCATTGACACATTCTCGTTTCTTTCGCCCCTTGCCCTTTTTTTTTGCAGGGCTTTCAGATCCCCAAAGGCTGGAGCGTCATGTACAGCATCCGGGATACACACGACACTGCCCCCGTATTCAAGGACGTGGACGTCTTTGACCCTGACCGCTTCGGGCAAGACCGCACCGAAGACAAAGATGGCAGGTTCCACTACCTCCCCTTTGGTGGGGGTGTACGGACCTGTCTTGGCAAGCACCTGGCCAAGCTTTTCCTGAAGGCGCTAGCCATCGAGCTGGCCAGCACGAGCCGGTTCGAACTAGCCACCAGGACTTTCCCTAGAATCACTCTGGTCCCTGTGGTCCACCCTGTTGATGGACTCAAGGTCAAATTCTTCGGACTGGATTCCAACCAAAACGAGATCCTGACGGAGACAGAAGCCATGCTGGGGGCAACGGTGTAAGCTGACTTTTCCATCACCAGGAGAGGGCCAGTGGTGGGTGGGGTGGAGTGGGGTGGGAAAAGGGGCAGAAGAAATGGAGAAAACAGGAAAAGAAACTTCTCCACAACACTAACCTTGCAGAACCTCTTGTTTGAGACTTTCTCCCACAGCTAAGCTGCCAAAACGATTGTTATTTCTGTGGGGAAAGTACAAGGGGATTAGCTGTTTTTCTTTTTCTTTTTGTCTTAAAGAAGAAAAATTTCAAACACTAGTAGAGCTGGGACTGCCCGAACATACAGTCAATATTATATATATATATATATGTATATATATATACACACATATATATATGTGTGTGTGTGTGTGTGTGTGTGTATATATATATATATATATATACACACATATAAAACTTTCTGCTGCAAGGAGGAGGGCAGAGGATTCCTGCTGCAGGAAAAGGCTTTTGAAATTAGCTAGCGATCAGAGGTCTGGCTGCTCCACGCACCTTGTTGGAATCAATCCAGGAGGCATATGGCAAGATCTGATGGCAGACAGCTACCTCTGGTGGCCTTTGATCTTTTTGAACAGTGTTAAATTAGTTGGCGATAAGTGTTTGTTTTTTTTGCTTTTTTTTGGAGAGAACGATGAACAAGTCCCCCTGCTCCTGATCCCTTCTAAGCGCTTTGCAATTCTGATTTGTCTCTCACAGCATATGGGGAAAAGAACTCCATGTTCCGGTGACAGCATCCTCTGCCTGCAAATGCTGGGATGTGCATTCTGGGTAACTGCACACAAACTGAACCTGGCACCAGTATGGCTTCCGGCATGGCCACTGGTGCTGCTGCAAAGACCACTGGGCCGCTAAAAGTGGCAGGGTCAGCTGGACATGGCGTTCTATTCTGCTGGTGCTTTGTGAACAACAAAGCCATTTGATCCTACCGTGGGACAAAGTAATGGACAAATTCTGCCCTCTGATGGGAATCTCTTTGCTTCCCTGGTGGCTGATCTCACGTCAGAGGGCAGAACCGGAGTTTCCAATGTGTACATTTGTTGCCTGCTGCTGCTACATGGCATTTGTTTAACTGTTCATTCCCTCCACCCTCACCCTGTCTGGTCCCTCCCAACCCAGAGTTTTGCAGTGAGCTGTGTTGTTTTTGCCTTCTCTCTGGATCTCTCAGGCCCCTCGGTGTGTGCACTGAACACTGAACCACAGATACTTTATAAACTGTAGGGAGGTGCTGCTAAGTAATGTGTCTCAGAGCATGCCGTTCTGTTCGTGAAACAGCTGCAGAGCTGACCCTCCAAAAAAATGAATGGGTAGTCACATCCACAGCTGCCACTTTCCCCTGCCCACCAAGGTGCTTGCATTAAAGAGCTGGAGAAGAGTGGAAGCCTCCCTCCGAGCTAACTCTTCCCCCTGCGACATCCAACTGAAATTAGAAGCTCTTCTTCACGAACGTTGTCACAGCACGTAAGCTGCCCTCAATGCAGCCCCTTATTACAGACACTGGGAACCATGCATGCTGCCTAGTCAAACTTGAAATGGGGGTATTCCTCTGGAATAAACTGAGGTCGGTATTGGAGCGTTGGGATTCTCAGCACTTGGGCATCTGGAGTTTTGGTTCAGACCCATCTTGAATTTAAAAAGTTACCAGCCTGATTTTTTTCAGAGATGCTGAGCGTGCCCAAACTCTGTTTCTGCTGGTGTGGTGGGCAGTGCTGCCTGTAAGATGGGTGCTTGGGCCATTTCCCACACCCAGCCACCCACCCAGCCAGGAGAGGTTCAAATGCCGCCCAGCTGGTGACCAGAATGCCCACAAGCCAGCGTTATGTGTTTCTACTGATGGTGCACATCCACCCCATGCCTTGTGCACATAAATTTTATTCTGCACAGGCATGGGAAAAATTAGAGGGAACCCTGGTGGTGGGTGATGAGCATTTCTGAAAGCCCTTTGTCCTCAGTCAGGAGCAGCATCTCCTTTTGCTTAACTAGTGACAGGGCATAGGTTTGGCAGCTGGCACAAGTCAAACCCCCATGTACTGCTGCTACTTTGTGGCAGCCATGGTCAATGACTGGCAGTCTCAGGGAAGAGAAACCTCTCTCACAATCGTCCAAGACAGGCATGCTGTTCATCTGAGCTGCAAGCACTGACTCGAAACAGACCTTTCAGTGTGCTCACCCCTCTCAGATACATTTGCTGTAAAAGGGGCATCTCATACAGTTCATCGGGCAGTAAGGGGAAAACACAAGAACCAGAGTGGAGGACTCTCTTTACCTGAGTGTCAGTGAAAGGGTTGTAGGTAGGCAGCTTGTTTTTCTCTCTTTTTGTCAGGATAAATCAAGAGGAGATGAAATCTGAAGGAAGGAAGGGTGGCAGCTTCCCACCGGGCTTGTGCCGGGTTTGCAGGCTTGGCTTTTGAAACTGGGATGAGTCAGTGGTAGGCTCTAAGGTAGTGTTGGGTGAAAGCTCTGGAAGGGCCTTGCCAGTCATTCATCCTTCCAGGATCAGTAGACTTTGGCAGTTCCCTGGAGAAGGAGGCACTGAAGTCTTCACTTTAAATCTTGCTGCCAAAAATCACGTAGAAGTGCATAAACTGGCAAACACACATGAGCTCTGCTTCTGGGAGCGCATGTGACTCGGGAGATTTAGGTTAACGTGGTCGTTTCTCAGGCTTGCTGCTCTATAATCTCTTCTGTGCCTGTCTCACTGAAGGTTTTAACAGTGACTGGCTTGATCCAAGACTCTGTATCCTTTGAACTCTGAAGTTCAGATCCAGATTCGGATTTGGCAGCTGGCCCATTATCTCAGTGGCTGTGTGAATCAAAACACAGATCTACATCCTCTCTAGCTCTGTGTGGCTCAGGCCATTGACCCATACTCAGAAAGTCTCTAATACCAGTTTGGACCTTCACATTCCCCAGGCCCACCTTTCTATGGAAAATTCACAAGACCTGGTTTTCTTGTGAGATTTCTGGCATTCCCTGTCCCACCTAGAAACATGTCAATCTGTGGGTCTCCACGTATTTCTCAGTGGTCTCAAGTTGCAGTGGGGGAGGTCTAAGTTGGATATTAGGAAAAACTACTTCACTAGGAGGGTGGTGAAGCACGGGGATGGGCTGCTTAGGGAGGTGGTGGAATCTCCATCCTGACCCTCAGGACCAGATGACCTCCTGAGGGCTCTTCCAACCCTAATCTTCGATGATTTCTTGGTGATCCACAGAATTATACATTTTGAGAATCATGGAGAAGAGGGAGCTGGGAAAGGAGCTGGTCCACAGGATAATGAAAGCTTGAGAACCACTGACCTTTTATATGTCTTACCCAGTTTTCAGGCCTGGATAATTTCTGTTTTCAAGCTGTGTCTAAAAGCCACCTGCAACTCCACAGTCTTTCTGAAAAACATTATTTGGTGGGGACACAGAGGACAAGGGAAGGAGGAGGAGAAGTGAGAGGAAGAATGAGAGAAACAAGGTGGGGAGGGAAAGCTTTAGCATTGACTTCAACTGGCTTGAGGTCAAACCCCATCAAATAATCATTAGCAAAATGTTTTCTGAGATATGTTTAGAAGGGCAGTGGGCACACAGGAGATCAATGAAGGGTTTAATTTTTAAAATTTCATTACAAAATAAAACCAAACATGCTTTTGAATGACTAAATGACCGGAGAGAGACAATGTAAGATGCAGACATCTATCTATTATATATATGTGTGCGTGCGTGTGTGTGTATTTTATCTAGACATAAATAGATAATGCTTTCGATTTACCATTCCTAACTAATATAACTTGACTAAAAAAAGTTGCTGCAGTGGGTTTGCAGAATAAAGCACTTTGAATCTCAGAATTTTTTTTCCTAGCACAGTCCAATTCACTATATTATTATTTTATACACAAATTTTTTGGTCTGTCTTTATAAACTATTATAAGTACTATTTTTGTTATAATTCAAAATAGATATTTAGTATAAAAGTTTTGCTGTTAAATATTTGTTATTTAGTAAGATATGAATTTTTTCTCTTTATTGTAAACTTGGAGAAATATTAATATGTTTTATTGCAGTTGTTTTTAATCGTTAAAAAAGCACTTGTGGGGGTTTTTTTGGTTATGAAATTGGTGCCGTGTGTGAACATGTGTTTCAGTCGTGGTTTTTAATGTGTATATAATATTATGTGTCACATATTAAAATGGATGTTGTGCATTTTGTGATCTTAAAAAATAATCAATGTGGTTATTTTATAGACTTCCATAATAAAAGAGTTGAATCTCCAGACATTCTTTATTTATTGCAGTTCTTCTAGATGCTTCTTTGGGAAGTTTTAGAAAATGACTGGGAGTCATTCTGGGACTTTACCGTGCCCTCAATATTTAGGATTTTGGTTGTCCCAAAATTGTCCCCCCCAACTTTTTTTTTTGGTACATTTGTGATACATCTAGCACAAGGCACGGTTGGATATCACACTACATGCTCTTGAGGAGAACCCTGCAAATCTGCCAATATCCACAGCTCATTTTTGCAGATATATCTGGGGTTACAAATTTTTTTATCCAGAACCCTGCAAATATGGGGATATCCACTTTATATTCATGGGTATCCACATCCCGGACATGTCAATGTGGGTAGCCCCGGCTCATTTTTGCAGGTGCAGATGCAAATTTTGTACCTGTGCAGGGCTCTACTCATGGGTCTGGTCTAGTCTGTCAATTCAATTCCTGCATTACTACACTGGGAAGCAACCTCTGTTACTAACAGATTCGTGTGATTAGCCCCTTGTACTAGCACTGCGCCTCAGTGGAGCTCCACACTAGGGCAAAGAACATAACATAAGAACGGCCATACTGGGTCAGACCAAAGGTCCATCCAGCCCAGTATCCCGTCTGCTGACAGTGGCCAGTGCCAGGTGCCCCAGAGGAGGTGAACCGAAGACAATGATCAAGCGATTTGTCTCCTGCCATCTGTCTCCAGCCCTTGACTGAAGGCGAGGGGCACCATACTTTACCCTTGGCTAATAGCCAGTTATGGACCTAACCTCCAAAAATTTATCAAGCTCTATTTTAAACTTTGTTTGAGTGCCGGCCTTCACAGCCTCCTCCAGCAAGGAGTTCCACAGGTTGACTGTGCGCTGTGTGAAGAAAAATTTTCTTTTATTAGTTTTGAACCTACTACCCATCAATTTCATTTGGTGTCCTCTAGTTCTTATATTATGGGAACAAATAAATAACTTTTCAATATTCACTTTCTCCACACCATTCATGATTTTATATACCTCTATCATATCGCCCCTCAATCTCCTCTTTTCTAGACTGAAAAGTCCCAGTCTCTCTAGCCTCTCCTCATATGGGACCCGTTCCAAACCCTTAATCATTTTAGTTGCCCTTTTCTGAACTTTTTCTAACGCCAATATATCTTTTTTGAGGTGAGGAGACCACATGTGCACGCAGTACTCAAGATGTGGGCGTACCATAGTTTTATATAGGGGAAGTAAGATATTCTTCATCTTATTTTCTATCACTTTTTTAATAATTCCTAACATCCTATTTGCTTTACTGAAAGCCGCTGCACACTGCACACACAAAGCTCTGTCTCATGCAAATATTTCCATCCCCACCCTTCACCATTAAGGGCTAGTCTGCATTAGAAAATTAGATGGATCCATCTCTCACTCAGAGGTGTGAAAAATCCACACTGAGTAACATAGCCAAGCTGCTCCAAACCCCGGTATAGACAATACTAGGTTGACAGAAGAATTTTTTCTTGACCTAGCTACTGCTTCTTGGGTAAGTGGATTTACTATGATTCTCCTTGCATGGCGACAGGTATCAGAGAGGTCGCTGTGTTAGTCTGTAGCCTCGAGAACAACAAGAAGTCTTGTGGCACCTTGTAGACTAACAGATATTTTGGAGCATAAGCTTTCATGGGCAAAGACTTGCTTCATCAGATGCATGAGTTGCGGGGGGGTGGTTTCAAGTGGGTATTTAAAGAGTGGGGTCCCAGTATGAGGGAGCAACAGAGCTGACAAGGTCTATTCAGCAAGGTGGAAAAGGCCCAGTATCAATAATAGGTAACAAAAGAGGAAAAAAACAAGTCAGATCAGACAGGGGGATATGAGCCATGGTCAGAGTCTAATGGGGTCTAAGTAGACTCTGACAATGGCTCCTATCTCCCTGTCTGATCCGACTTGTTTTTTCCTCTTTTGATACCTACTATTGATAATGGGCCATTTCCGCCTTGCTGAATAGACCTTGTCAGCTCTGGCCCTCCCTTTTTCTGGGGCCCCACTCTTTAAATACCCCCCTGAAACCACCCCCTCAACTCATGCATCTGATGAAGCGGGTCTTTGCCCACGAAAGCTTATGCTCCAAAATATGTATTAGTCTATAAGGTGCCACAAGATTTCTTGTTGTTCTATGATTCTCCTGTCTCTGTAGTCGGGTGTACACTAAAGTACAGGTATGCTGCTGAGATGAGTTTTAAGTGTAGCTATATGCCAAGTCTCAGTCTGCTACCTAGAGGGAGTGCTGCTAGGGAGGAAAAAACAATTCAGTTTCCACTGACCCATCCTTTGGCATCTCTGCCAGATTTTCATAGTAGCCCCTTCTAGCTTTAGAAGTGATGGTTGTCTCCTAGGCTGATCTACACAACACAGGGCATAGATCTTACCTGGTTTAATTCCTGTTTGAACTAGAATAGATCTTCAAGAAAAAATATCCAAACTTAGTTTTAAAATCTTCCAGTAATGGGGCTCCGCTGTGACCTTTCATGAATTCATCCAATGTTAAAAATGTAAATTCATTCAATGTTAAAAATGTACACCTTTTTCAGTCAGCATTGGTTTTGCTTCATCCACCAGCCATGGGATAATGGTACACCTTTCTCTGCCAGCTTGAGAAGTCCTCAAATATCAATTTTTGTACCCTAGGTTGGTCCTTATGAACTAATAGCAACTCACTCCTTAACTTTCTCTTTGTTAAACTAAATAGATTGAGCATCAGATCTGCCATTAGAAAGCAGGTTGTCTAATCCTTTAATTGTTCTTGTGGTTTGTTTTCTTTGAATTTATCAACACTCCTCTTGAACTGTGGACACCATCATCTGAGACAGTAGTCTCACAGTCATACCACTGACCAACACAAAAGTAACAATTTTCCCATTTCTACTCAACATTTCCATTTATATAGTCAAGGATTGCTGTAGCTCTTTTGACGCTCCTGCTTACTGGGAGCTCAGCTTCACAGAGCCCTGAAAATCCAGCGATATCTTTATATCCGCTGGTGTGCGCTTCTGTGGATTTGAATGCAGCTACCCATGGCCCATAGGTGTAGATACAGTCGCGGATACACACTTTTATCTAGAGCTCTGCACATTTGCAGACACACATTTTATATCCAGGGGTAGCCACAGCCACGGATGTGAATGCAGATGCCTTGCTGGTGTCCCCATCTACGGATGGGGATACAGATATTGGCAGATCATTTTTGGGGATGCAGGTAGAAATTTCATACCCATGCAGTTCTACACATGATTATCCAACATGATCGCCAAGTGTTTTCAGTACACTCCCAGATGAAGTACCCCATCCTGGAGGTATGGACTACAGTTTTGTTCCTTCATTTATTGTCTTACAGTTTATATAATGAAATGCGTATTTGCTTATGACAGGGATGTTCCCCTCCACACTGAAACTGACCTCAACTTCTTCCACAACGTCCAGAAATTTTAGAACTTACCGTGGTACTTCCACATCCTGCACTGTGAGGCAGACTCTCCTTCCCCCATCCATCTGCCTCAGCCCGCCCCCCCCAACCCCTGCCCTCCCCTGGCTCTCCCCCCGCAAGTGTCTGCCTCTCCCTCTCTAGCTGGCTTTCTCTCACCCTTCTTCCAACTGTCTATCCTTGCGCCACCCTTATCCATAGAGATACTGCCAGTGTGCATGCCCCATGGTGCCAATCTGCACTCCCCAGAAGGCCCTGGGTGAAGGCTGGGCACTAGGATTGGAACCAGCAGTGAACCGGAGCAGCTAATGGGGAGTTTGCCTGGGAAAACAGCCACGAAGAGCTCAGGTGAGCCTGGCTTTTGTGGGGCTGCACTGTGAGCTGGTGGCCTGAATATCTGTCTGTGTGTCTGAGCATTTGTTTTGCAAAGAGGGGCAGTTTGAAAGCATGTATGGCAGTTTCATAAGTTTGCAAGGTGTGAATTGGGAGTGCTTTGTTCTAGGTGGGCCTTCAAGGGCTGATTAGATTGGAAACAAGGCTTTGAGCTGGGGCTAGCCAGCCAGCAGCCTTATAAGAAGGCAGCCACAGTGAACGCTGTGAGCAGCAAACAGGGAGTTTGCCTGGGAGTGCGCCTTGTGGGGAGCCCGATACCAGTTGTCCCTTTCTTATAGGTTTGTTTCTCTGGTGACCTTCAAGGTGCCGCTAGAAACATCTAGGGGAACTCTCTGAGGAAAGGGGGAAAAATGGGTGGTGACACGTCTACTGAGAAGTTTGCTGTTGTGTTATCTTTGTCTTCTTCCTGGACGATAGAAAGAATTTTGTATGTCCCAAGTGCAAGCTGGTTGCCATTTTGGAAGAGAAGGTCAGAGGACTTGAGGCACAAAGATCAACCCTCAGGTCCATCAGAGAAGATGAAGACTTTCTGGATAGAGGTCACCATTTAGTACTGCATGAACAGCAGGCTGCTCAAAACAAGGAAGAGAACTGGACGTGTGTTACCTCCAGGAGAAGGAAACCAGTTCAGGTCTCTTCAATTCCAGTGGAGTTAAGCAACCGCTTTCAGCCACTCTGCACAGGTGATATGGTGGAGATAGCTGGGGCAGATACCTCACAGGAAATGGATCAGAAGAAGACCCCACGGATTGTGAGGCATGGGATGTGCAGCCCTAGGGATATGGGTTCTACGACCACCACCCCTAAGAGAAGAAGAGGGATGGTGGTGGTCGGGGACTCTCTCCTAAGGGGGATGGAGTCATCCATCTGCCCTCCAGACCTAGAATCCTGGCAGGTTTGCTGCTTGCCAGGAGCTAGAATCTGGGATGGTGCAGAATCTCTTCCAAAAATCACCAATCCTGCAGACTATTGCTCCTTCCTACTTCTCCATGTAAGAACTAATGATACAGCCAAGGGTGACCTTGACGAGATCACTGCAGAAGAAAGATCAAGGAATACGGAGCATAAGTGGAATTCTCGTCCATCCTCCGTGTGGAAGGAAAGGGTCCAGGTAGGGATCATTTAATCGCCAAGGTAAATGCGTGGTTTTGTAGGTGGTGTCTCAGAGAAGGATTTGGCTTCTTCAATCATGGGATTCTGTTTCATGAACAAGAATTGCTAGAATGAGATGGAATCCACCTAACAAAGAGAGGAAAGAGCATCTTTGCAGGCAGGCTTAGAAGTCTAGTGAGGAGGGCTTTAAACTATGTTTGTCAGGGGACAGTGACACAAGCCCTGGGGAAGGAGTAGGGAGCAACAAAGTAGGATTCCTGGGTGAAGAGGTGGAAGTGGGCCAATCAGCCACTTCTCTAAGGTGCTTGTACACAAATGCAAGAAGCCTGGGAAACAAACAGGAAGAATTAGAGCCCCTGGCACAGTCATAGTACGAGGTGGCTGGAATAATGGAGACTTGGTGGGATGATTTGCACAACTGGAGCACGGTCATGGAGGGGCACAAACTGTTTAGGAAGGACAGGCAGGGGAGAAGAGGAGGAGTTGTGCTCTGTATGAAGGAGCAGTACGATAGCTCAGAGCTCCAGTATAAGGAGGGAGAAAAGCCAGTAGACTGTCTTTGGGTTAAGCTTAGAGGCGGATGCAACAGAGGTGATGTTGTAGTTGGCGTCTGCTGTAGACTGCCAGATCAGGGAGGTGAGGTAGATGAGGATTTCTTTAGACAGCAAAAAGAAGCTTCCAAATCTCAGGCCCTGGTTGTCATGGGAGATTTTAATCATCCGAACATTTGTTGGGAGACCACTACGGCAGCACACAGCCAATCCAGGAAGTTTCTGGAGAATGTTGGAAATAACTTCTTGGTACAAGTGCTGATGGAAATGACCTGGCTCTGTGCACAACTTGACTTGCTGTTCATGAACAGGAAAGAACCAGGAGAAGAAATAGAAGGGGGTGGCAACCTGGGCTGCGGTGACAATGAGGTAGTAGATTTCAGGATCCTGATGAAAGAAAGGTGAGCAGTGAAATACAGACTCCTGATTTCAAAAGAGCAGACTTTGACTCCCTGAGACAACTGATTGGCAAGATCCCTTGGGAAATGAAGATGAAGGGGAAAAGTGTTCAGGAGAACTGGCAGTATTTTAAAGAAGTCTTACTGAAGGAACAGGAACAAACCATCCCACTGCACAGTAAGAAATGCAAATATGGTAGGTAACCAGCTTGGCTTAACAGGGAAATCCTTGGTCACCTTAAACTCAGAACAATGCATATAAGAAGTGGAAACATGGCCAGATGACTTAGGAGGAGTATAAATATATGGCTGGAGAATGCTGGGCAGTTACCAGGAAAGCAAAAGCACAATTGGAGCTGCAGCTGGCAAGGGATGTGGAGGATAACAAGGAAGGTTTCTACAGGCATGTTAACAATAAGAGGGCTATGAGGGAAGGTGTGGGGCTGTTATTGGATGAGGGAGGTAAGCTAGTGACATATGATGTAAGAAAAGCTGAAGTATTCAATGCTTTTTTGCCTCAGTCTTCATGGACAAGGACAGCTCTCACACTACGGTGCTAGACAATGCAGTATGGGAAGGTGGAGGGCAGCCCTCTGAGGGGAAAGAATGAGTTGAGAGCTACCTAGAAAAACTAGATGTACACAAATCTGTGGGTCTGGATTTAATGCACCCCAGGGTACTGAGGGAATTGGCAGACGTCATTGCTGAGCCTTTGGCCACTATCTTTGAAGAATCTTGGAGATCAGGAGAGATCCCAGATGGGGCTGGTGTTGCTCAACATCTTTATTAATGACCTGGCTGAGGGCCTGGATTGCACCCTCAGCAAGTCTGCGGCTGACACTAAGCTATGGGGAGAGATAGATATGTTGGAGGGGAGCGATAGGATCCAGAGTGACCTAGATAAATTTGAGGATTGGGCTAAAGGAAACCTGATGATGTTCAACATGGAGAAGTGTAGAGTTCTGCACTTGGGACAGAAGAATCCCAAGCACTTTTAAAGGCTGGGGACCAACTGGCTACACAGCAGTACAGTGGAAAGGGACCTAGGGATTAAGGTGGTTAAAGGCTGGATACGAGTAAACAGTGTGGCCTTGTAGCCAAGAAGAGTAATGGCTTATTGTGTACATTAGGAAGAGTATTTTGAGCAGATCTAGAGAAGTTGTTGTTTCCCCTCTATTCGGCACTGGTGAGGCCACATCTGGAATATTGTGTCCAGTTTTGGACCCCCTGCCCAGTATAAAAAGGATGTGGCTGTGCTGGAGCAGGTTCATCGGAGGGCAATAGAAATGATCAAAGGGCTGGAGCACATGACCTTTGAGGAGAGGCTGAGGGATTTCAGCTTATTTAGTTTACAGAAGAGAAGAGTGAGGGGTGATTGAATAGCAGCCTTCAGCTTCTTGAAGGGGTGCTCTAAAAGGGATGGAGAGAAACTGTTCTCAGTGGTGACAGATGGCAAAACAAGGAGCCAGTTATAGAGGGAGAGGTGTAGGTTGGATATTAGGAAAAACTGCTTCACCTGGAGGTGAAGTACTGGAGTGCCTAGAGAGGTGGTGGATTCTCCATCCCTAGAGGTTTTTAAGTCCCGGCTTGACATAGTCCTGGCTGGGATGACTTAGTTGGGGGTTGATCCTGCTTTGGGCAGGGGGCTGGACTCGATGACCTCCTGAGGTCCCTTCCAGCCCTAGGATTCTATGAATGGTCATCCAGGATCACAGAGCTGCAGCCTAGAGCGCCCCATAAGTGGGAGCTGAGTGACAGGTGGGCTCCACCCGAGCACTGCCCTGTCTAAAGACAGGAGATGCTTGGTGAGTGCTTGAGGCTGCTGCCACCAGTCAGGTGTGAGTGTGGGAGGAAGGGTGCTGCTGTCTCAGCCAGAGGTTGGAGGCGGAAGCTGTGAGGGAATCATAGAATCATAGAAGAGTAGGACTGGAAGGGACCTCGAGAGGCCATCGAGTCCAGCCCCCTGCCCCAATGGCAGGACCAAGCACTTTCTAGACCATCCCCGAAAGCCATCTATCTAACCTCTTCTTAAATATCTCCAGTGATGGAGATTCTACCACCTCCCTTGGCAATTCTTTCCAGTGTTCGATCACCCTGACAGTTAGGAACTTTTTCCTAATGTCCAACCTGAACCTCCCCTGCTGCAATTTAAGTCCATTGCCTCTTGTTCTATCCTCAGAGGCAAGGAAGAACAAGTTCCCTCCCTCTGCCTTATGACACCCTTTTAGATACTTGAAAACTGCTATCATGTCCCCCCTCAATCTTCTCTTTTCCAAACTAAACAAGCTCAATTCTTTCAGCCTTTCTTCATAGGTCACATTCTCTAGACCTTTCATCGTTCTTGCTGGTCTTTTCTGGACCCTCTCTAATTTCTCCACACCTTTCTTGAACTGCGGTGCCCAGAACTGGACACAATACTCCAGCTGAGGCCTAACCAGCGCAGAGTACAGCGGGAGAATGATTTCTTGTGTTTTGTTCACAACACACCTGTTAATGCATCCTAGAATCATGTTTGCTTTTTTTGCAACAGCATCACACTGTTGACTCATATTTAGCTTGTGGTCCACTGTAACCCCCAGATCCCTTTCTGCTGTACTCATTCCTAGGAGCTGCGTCTACACGTGCACGCTACTTCGAAGTAGCGGCAGTAACTTCGAAATAGCGCCCGTCGCGGCTACACGTGTTGGGCGCTATTTCGAAGTTGAAATCGACGTTAGGCGGCGAGACGTCGAAGTCGCTAACCCCATGAGAGGATGGGAATAGCGCCCTACTTCGACGTTCAACATCAAAGTAGGGACGTTTAGACGATCTGCGTCCCGCAACATCGAAATAGCGGGGTCCTCCATGGCGGCCATCAGCTGGGGGGTTGAGAGATACTCTCTCTCCAGCCCTTGCGGGGCTCTGTGGTCACCGTGTGCAGCAGCCCTTAGCCCAGGGCTTCTGGCTGCTGCTGCTGCAGCTGGGGGTCCGTGCTGCATATACAGGGTCTGCAACTAGTTGTTGGCTCTGTGTATCTTGCACTGTTTAATGAAAGTGTGTCTGGGAGGGGCCCTTTAAGGGAGCGACTTGCTGTTGAGTCCGCCCCGTGACCCTGTCTGCAGCTGTGCCTGGCTCCCTTATTTCGATGTGTGCTACTTTGGCGTGTAGACGTTCCCTCGCTGTGCCTATTTCGATGTTGGGCTGAGCAACGTCGAAGTTGAACATCGACGTTGCCGGCCCTGGAGGACGTGTAGACGTTATTCATCGAAATAGGCTATTTCGATGTTGCTACTTCGAAATTAGCTATTTCGATGTAGCATGCACGTGTAGACGTAGCCAGGCAGTCCTTTCCCATTCTGTGTGTGTGACACTGATTGTTCCTTCCTAAGTGGAGCACTTTGCATTTGTCCTTATTAAACTTCATCCTGTTTACCTCAGCCCATTTCTCCAGTTTATCCAGATCCTTTTGAGTTATGACCCTATCCCCCAAAGAAGTTGCAACCCCTCTGAGCTTGGTATCATCTGCAAACTTAATAAGTGTACTTTCTATGCCAATATCTAAATCGTTAATGAAGATATTGAACAGAACCAGTCCTAAAACAGACCCCTGAGGAACCCCACTAGTTATACTTTTCCAGCAGGATTGAAAACCAATAATAAACCCAGGTGTGGGGGGAAGAGTTCCTCTGCTTTTAGCTACAGCCCAGCCCCCTGTTCTCTTCACCCTGGCCCCCTCCAACCTCCTGGGGCTCCACCCTGCAAAGCCCCAGCCAATGTGGAGCCCTTAGCTGATAGTTTGCACCTTTTGCTTCTATCCCTTTCTCCCAGTTCCCCTGTACCTCATCTGCTCTGGCCTTAAGCGCCCTCTGCTACTCTCTGGGGTTAGGGCCAAGCTCTAGGCTTGGGCTGCTCCAGGCAGCTGCTGGTCCTTGCTCAGTCACAGCTCTGGCATCACAAGCCCTTATAAGTCTCCTGAAAATTCTGTTTGGATGCGCCTGCCTCACCCCATGCCCTAGCCAGTCCTCTCTCAAGGCACTGCGTGCTCAGGCAGTAGGGGCATGATCACACAGCAGCCCTCAATGTCCCCTCAATGACCAGCTCCCACTTGTCTCTCAATGGCTGCATTGGAGCCCTGTCAAGTTTTCAAAGCGGTCAGTCTTGCACCCTCCATAGATTGCCGCCTACTCTTGGAGCATTGTGTTTAGCATCAGCGAAGTCCAGTGGTGGAATGGCTCGTGGTAAGTATCAATGACATCTTGAGCCTAGATGTTGGATGCAATAGAAAGTGTGTGTGTGAGTGTGAGAGAGAGAGAGAGAGCGACTATTTTATTAAAATAAATTGCTTCCCCAGAAGGGATTTTGACCTTGCTTTTGCCTATGAAGAGACCTCTAGACAAAGGCTGGTCTGAAAACCCTTTGCTACAAGCTCATTCAAGGGAAAGAGCACTGAAGAATTAATACAGCCATTTATGGTTCACTGGAAAATATGACCATGTGTCCCAAGACTGTGCCCCTTAAGTTTGGCCAGATAATCCAAGGTTCTATTCCCTTCCTTTGGTGCTGTGAGTCCCCACTGATTTTCTAAGCAAAGGAGTCTTATGAGGGAAGCATCCTGCCAGTGGGGAACCTGACACGTCTACGATGCCGGTTGCCAAGAAAACCATCCTAGGCTTTTGCTCTCTCATAGCTAGAGCCAACTCCCTGACTCTACCCAAGTTGAAGGGGCCAGTGTGTCACCTCCTTGCACTTTTTCCCTTCCAACCCATGATGTGTTTATAATACCCGTCTGTCACCTACTTAATAGAGGGGAAGGTCATTTCTTTTCGGTCTTTTCTCCCGGGGATTTCTTTCCCCCCTCTTCATTTTATTTATTCTTTATTTATGGCTTTATTGAAAAGCTGCACCACCCCTAGAGAGAGATGATGTGGCTAACCTCACTTCAACAGAAGCACAAAGCTTTATAGGTTGGCCTCATGGGGAGTTCCTTACGGCAGGGCAGGGCATTCATACTAAGTGTACTTTCCATTCTGCTCCAGCGCCGAGTTTCACATTACTCACTTTGATTTAACTTTAGCTGAACTCCTGGAAAGTTTCTTTTTAAAGGTTTTTTGTGTGTGCGTGAATGTAGAAGGGGTATTTTCCGAACACGGTCCCTAGAGAGACCTGGCTTATGAAATGAAATGGGCTGCAGGAGCAGGTTTGCTTCCCCTTGTTCTGGCGGAGGTATGGCTTCAATTTACAAGTCAAGAGTAGACGTTAGGTTTTGGTCCTATTCACAACATTCCTAATAAGGGGTGATTGCACTGAGTAAATTTAAAGGGACAATGATGGGTCAGTTAGGTTCAAAGTTTTAGGTAAGTTTTATTGAACTTACAATTTTTTCCCATGAATTATTTTAAAAAAATCTCAGCAGTCAATTTTGGATTATTTTTGTTTGGACTCAGGCACAACCCCCTGCATAGTCCTATGAAGCGTGGAGTGCTTATTCTTCATCTTGTGTAACCCACTATTCAATGAGCCTGCTATCCCTTCTACTGTTTTGTTATAATTAATTACGACGGATGTGATATGGTCAGTCTGGTTCCTAGGCCGCAGGCCCTCTGTTCAGTCTACTGGCCCCACCATAGGAACCCCATTACCCTCACTGGGGCAGAGGGTGGTCTGTGGAGAACCTAGTCCCCACCCACTCATTCCAGGGTCCACCCCAGGGGTTCTGTGTGGCTTCTGACTCCCTTAACCCTTGTCCCTGCAGCTCTTCTTCCTGGGCCACTTCCCTGGACAATCCTCCCTGGCGCCTCCTTCAGGTAGCAGCAGCAGCAGCAGCAGCAGCAACGAGTCCCCTTCCTTGATCAGCTCCACCAGCCGACCAGTTCTCCCCAGTCAGTTCTCCTCAGTCTCTAGCAGAGTCGCAGAGTACCCTGGACTGGGGGCAGCCCAGTCCCTTGTTGTTGAGGCTTTTCTGCCTCCGCTGTTCCTCCAAATCAATCTCTACTCCAACACTCTCCACAATCACCTCTCACACTCTCTACTTGGCCTCCTAGGGAAAGGGTTTATAAAGGTAGCCTTGAACGGGATCAGCTGGCCCTAATTGATTTAGGGCAAACTACACCTCAGCTGCTCCCATTCTAGCTAATTGCCAGCACCAAACCTACCCTGTTTTGACTCTTGTATTCCCCACGCCCCCGGCCCCACCCTGCCACACTGAATATTTCTGATACCCATATAAATGTCCAGTCCCCGATTCTGAGAATTGCCAAACAAGGCAGAAAAAAATAAGGAACACCAATTGAGTAGCAAATGGATTTATGCTAAAATTTTGATTTCTTTGGAGGTTCTTCCCTCCCACTTTCAAAAATATAGATGTTCCTATTGATTCAAGCCGGAAAAGAAAATGTACATCTATGTTAGATGATTGGTCAGAATCTGACATGTCAAATTTTCATTTATGGCACCTTTCATGCTTATTGGAAAGCTATGCGTTGCAGGTTTGATATGGCCTAAAATCGATAAACTTTTGAATGGCTCTGAAAAGGAATGTGGTTGGAGGAGCTTGTTTTTGATTCCTTTTTAAAAGCAATTAATGTGTATTTTAGTGTTTTCAAACTATAATTATAATCTGAATAGCAGAGGTGGAAAAAGTACCCAAAAAGTGACTTGAGGAAAAGTGCAGCTGCTTTCACTTGTGTAATAAAGATATGATGTATAGGTGTTTGCGTGTGTACTTTTACTCAAGTAATTTTCTAGTGGGACACCAGCGATTTGTACTTACATACATTCCCACCCCCCTTCTCCCAAGCAGTTGTACTTTTTCTCAAGTAACTTTTTGGGTACTTTTCCCACCTCTGCAGAAGAGTAATTTTAAAAAATAATGTCCTAATGAGGTTGCATTCTTATTTTCTTTCCATGATTTCTCAGCAAGATTACCAAATTTAACAAATTCAAAGGATGATTTTTTTCTGACAGTCCTGCAAATGCACTGGAGATCTGAAATTTGCTATTCATTATCTGTGCTGCTATAGAGGCCCCAGCCCCACACAGTGTACCACAATAGAGCAAAGAGATGGACAAATGCTGCCCTGAAGAATTTACTTCAGCTGTGATCTGAGCTACATTTCTAATAGATCCTTGACTGAAGTATGGAGAAGCAACTGATGACATCAGTAATAACATTTTTGCAGTCAGAACTATTCTAATGATTCTATTAAAGATGCACAAGGCCAGATCCTCTCGTAGGTGTATTGTCCCTGCAGAGATATTTGTTATGACTGGAAGGCAGATTGAGCACAGATACAGAGTTGAAGCTATTAGAGGAGGAAGAGACCTGTGAAATCACATCTCATCTGTTCCAACTCCTCCTTTATTTGGCAAACTGCAGAATAGCTCCTTGCATCAGCTCTCTACTGCTGTGTCCAGTTCTATTTTAAATGACCCAACTGACAGATCTTCTATCACTTCTCTGGGGAGATTGTTCCACAGTTACAGCATTAGAAAAATATTTTTAAATTTCCCTTTGCTGTGCTGAATGGGCCCCATTTTGAGTCACTTTTTGGACTAAGCTTAAGATACTCTGTGTGATGTGTCCCACCTTCCTGGTTTTATTTCTCTTGCTCATTTGATCCTCCTGCCACCAACCATCCATAAATTAGCACACTTTGAGATATCGGAGGTGACTTCTACAGCGGTGGGGCTCGATGTAAGGAATAGATATGATCTCTGTGCAGAACTACTGGGAGATATTGGGGAGTAAAAACAGGGAATGGGGAGGAGAGGGAAATTCTCTGATGCTTTGTTCTTAATATGATCATTGTAGAGATTGATTAAAGCATAACTCTGATCTGGACAAACCTAGACTCTGGGGAGATTTAGATATGGACCCAGGCTTCATTTTGAGCAGTCTCTTCCGTTATGGCTTAATCTAGCTCAAGTGACAAAGAGCTCTTATGTGGCACTAGGCAGCATAGATTGTGATAGTCATTCTGAGAGCTGGAGTACAATAACATAGGCTCTGTCCAAGCAGCATCAATTAAAAATGCTCTTTATATTTGTCAGAACTGATTTCTATTTCTGATCTTCAGTGGGAGAGACTTCTTATTTTCATCCTAACTCCAAAAGCCTGCTCTGAGGATAAAAGGAGAACTTTGGTCGCCAGGACTGTTACCCTGGTACCTTTCCCCAGGACTAAATTTATTTAAAAATGGAAAGGATTGCCATTGATCGAATGTGATGCGGCCACTGGCTTTTCAGTAAAAAGTCACAAGTCTGGAGCACAAAGAGGTACTGTGGTCTGGCATGGGCATAACTCACAGTAGCCTGCATGGGCTGTTGGAGTAAGACTGCAGACTTCTTGGGGCCGGGACCATATGTTGACGGAGTACTAAGCTCTCACAAGCTTCACTTGAATTATACATGATTATCTAAGACATTTTAGCTACTTTCAACGTTCAAAAAAGATAACATTGACCATGTCCATAAAGAATCCCACAAACGTTAAGGGCCTCTACGAGCCAAGGTTATATAACTAATTCTGACACCAACCTGAACATTCAGTTCAGTCACGCAGGCCATTCTCGAAGTCGAGCATCCAAAGGAGCACCATGATACTCCCAGCTTTGCTGCTGTTTCAGAGCCTGATCCAGCTTCCTGTAAAGTCAGTGTTACTCTTTTTCTGGCGTTTATTGGAAGCTGGATCAGCTTTTTACGCCCGTTCAGTATTATAAGTTTGGATAATTGAATACATATATATATATATATATATATATATATATATATATATATATATATATATGTATGTATGTATGTATATATATACACACACACACACACACACACACACACACACACACTCTGAAATATCATCTTCGATAGTTATGGCATGCACATTTTCCTCTTTCAATGTAACGAATACAGTTTTATGATCTGGCATAAGACTGATGTTTAGTCTACGTTCATAACTTTTCCTCTAACAGTATTTGTCTCATTACACATAGATGGAATTATTGTGCTAAGTCGGAAAACATTACCATTTGGATGTGTTTATACACAATGATGATGGGTTACATAGAACAATCACAGATAAATAGAAAGGCTATTCAATTACTCTTGAATTATTAAAGTAGCTGATTTCGTGGATTGTGAATGGTTGTATGAAAGACAAAATTCAGGAGGAGCAGGGAGCATAATCATTATCTACTTTTATTGCTGATGGCCAACAAAGTTGTCACTTGTGAGTTAAGCACCATCTTGGCCAACACCAATGATTAAACTGGGACCTCTAGAGCTGACAGTGTAATTCTCCACTGCATAAGTTGAAGAGCCAGCTTCTGTAGCTTGGCCCAGAACAAATGCTCATCCTGTGCATACTGAACACTGGGTTATCGTCACACGTCCATGCAGAAAAGAGTTTATGCCCAGCCCACACTGATGACTTTAAGCTGAAAATGATCAGGTCTTGTTCCCTGTGCAGGCTATAAATCATTCCTACTGAAGTCAAAGGGAGATACTTGTTCTCCAAGGCAAGAACGTGAGTCTGGGGAGAATCAGGCTCTAGAGGGACACATTTAAAGCAGTGAGCTGGAAGTGAAAGGTTCCAAACTCGATTTCTCTGGAGACAGCCAGTCCCTACCCTTCAATTTTATTTTAAAAAATCCCAAACCTTTGTGTATCAGAATGGATTTTACGGGACTTTGATTAAGAGAGAGGTTGTAGCATCAGTTAATAAAGGGGAATATTTCCTCTGCTGGATATTAGTCACTGGACTGAGACACTCAATGGGACAATGAAGTGTCCTTGTGGACAAATCTTGAGCTAGTGAAATCCTGAAATTAAGCTACTCTCAATGGAGAGTTAGTTCAAGTTCTTTGGTAAATTTAGAGCCACATGGCTCAGACGAGGTGGGGTGGTTGTTCTGACATTTATTTTGAACAATAGATTAGGGTTCCCTTATGGAACATACCAGCAACATTTCATAGGCTTGAATCCAAGAGATCTCTATAGAAACTAATAGAGAATGAAATCCTATCTATAACTTCTAGTATTCCAATAACAGTGGTATAATTCTCTGTTAGACCCTTTACGATGACTCAGAAATGTATAGGACGGATATACCTCTTTTTAAAAATCCCATAGAACATTTCTGTGACAGTTACCAAACATCCATCCTGAAATTTCATGGCACAGTTCAAGTTTTCAATAGCTCTGCCTCCCTTAAGAACCTGCCATGTAGAAGCCTTCCAGTTCCTCTGGTTTATGTCTGGCTTTTAGACATTGTAGTAATAGTTTCTGATTGTACGGCATCATGTCTTTGTGTCATGTTGGCTATGTCTACACTAGCACACTATGTCGAAGTAGCCTATTTCGACTTAAGAACATCAAAACAGGCTACTTCGACGCATATGGTCTACACGTCCTTCAGGGCTGGTGCCATCAACATTCAACATAGAAGTAGTGACGGAGAATGTCGAAAGGAGCTGTCTCGGAAGGAAATGCGGAGTGTCCACACACACAAGCGCTCCCTGTCAAAATAAGAGGTCAGCAAAGCCCCAAGCCGCTCCCTTAAAGGTCCCCTCCCAGACACACTCGGTCTGCACAGCACGAGATCCACAGAGCTGCCAACCGGTTGCAGACCCCGTGCACACAGCATGGACCCCCCAGCTGCAGCAGCAGCAGCAGCAGCCAGAAGCCCTGGGCTAAGGGATGCTGCATGGGGTGACCATAGAGCCCCGCAGGGGCTGGACAGAGCATCTCTCAACCCCTCAGCTGATGACCGCCATGGAGGACCCTGCTATTTCAAAGTAGCTGGATGTGGATCATCTACACATGTCCTACTTTGACGATGAACGTCGAAGTAGGGTGCTATTTTCATCTTCGGATAGGAATAGCGATTTTGACATCTCGCCGCCTAACATCGATTTCAACATCGAAGTAGCACATGGTGCATGCAGACGTGACGTGTACTATTTTGACGTTGTGCTGGCTACTTGGAAGTAGCCGGCTAGTGTAGACGCACCTGTTGTGTTTATAACTATATGCCTATGATGTTACCTTGCTTGCAGTTTTAAGCTACCTGCTGCTGATTGGGGAACAGAATAGAATGGGCCATCTTTTGGTCCAGATTCCCCTCCTACTTGAAATAGAAGGGATTCTTGTTAGCTGTCCCTCGAAGTTACATTTATATCCTCTTTGTAGATTCCACCAACTGAAAAACAGCAGAATCACAAGCGCATAGCTCGCTCTAATTCCATCCAGTGGGACAAGCATATGTCCATGTGTATACACACACAAAAACAGGTCTAATTCCATCTATCAGGGAGAAGAGGGCACCCACATGCTCACAGAAGGGGAAGCGGTACATGTGCATTAGCCAGTACATTCTAATGACAGAGATTCTTAGTCAACTCCAGGGGCTGAATAGAGCTTTAAAAATAGCCGTTGTTAGTGATGGATGGAGAGATGTGAAAGAACTTTGGCAATGGAAAATTGAAAGCGGACCCTACCTGCTCCCTGGGTTTTGTTTCAAAAGCCAAGAACAAATCTACCTTCCTCTTTCTCTGTGAACCAGTTTCCTAGTTATGCCCTCCTCCACCCGCTCAGGCCAGGTTCCCCACATATCTACATGCTCCTGAACAGTTCTGTGCCTCAGTTTCCCCATTTGCACTGTGATGTAATATTAATTCTCTGTCTCCCCGGGTATTAATTAGGGACTGATTGTGCAGCTATTGAAAACGGCAAAATGTTCTCTAACTATCTTTACTAGCGGACTTGTTGCAGCAGCTCAGGATCAACCACTGTTTTGCTTTGTGTTGAATGGAGGTAAGTCCTTCCCCCTGCTATCATGCAAAATTCCAAATTGCTTGGTTGAAATTTGAGTTTTTGCCACAACTGTAGTTGAAGTTCATGAAGCCAACTCGGCTCTGTTCCTGCTGTTGAGCTAATAAAATTTGCAGGGGGAAAAAGTGGCTTTGAAACCTTTCCAAAGCAGTCAGCTATTCCTGTATAAACAGTTTTTTAAATTTATATTGACCTGCTTACAATTTGCATTTAATTACCATAATGTTCCCCATAAAGAATATATTGAAAGATCTACCCCATGGACAGTGATGAAGGTTTCCAGTCTAACCCCTGAATCCCTTTTGAGAAAGGCAGCAGGAGAATGCAAAGCATCTCCGTCCTTGGATACAATGCCTGGATTTTCAGATACTAAAATGTTCTTAATTTCCTCTGTTTAAAGGATATGTTCTGCTCTGCTTTTGGTTGCGAAGGGCTAGTATGAGGCTATATGCCACTTAAAACCTAATTTAAGGATTTAAGAGGAATTTATACCATGCGTAGGCCTCACATATAGTCTTTCCCTGTGTATAGGGATAAATTTCAACTCGTGAGTGAAAAGATGCCTGCAGACAACTTTGAATTAGGCAACAAGAAGGTAAAAAAATCTCACCCAAGGGTTTGCCATGTACAGCATTTGCCAAAAGTGTGGTTTCCACATTAAAAGGGCTAGGTGGGCAATAAAACAGTGACAGTTAGCCAGAGGTAGCCCATAGCAGGCTGCCACCGCTGTGTTTACCTGCGCTTCCACAGGAATTGGCAGTTGCAGTTCCCATTTGCTATAGATTGCTGCTCCTGGCCAATGGGAGCTGTGCAGAGAGGTGTCTCAGTCCACGCCACTTCCTATAGCTCCCATTGGCCAGGAATGTCAATCGGCTGCCAATGGGAGCTTCACTCTTCCATACCTGTGGAGGCACAGGTCAATATGGCAGCGGTGGCCTGCCAGGAGCTAACCGTGGGGAACCGGATCCAGCCCCTTGGGCCAGTGTTATGTTAGTGTGATTCTACTGTGGGGTTACACGAGTAAAAACAGAGTCTGGCATTTTAAAACTAACTTCTAACACCTTTCCTGTCCCTGCACTTCTGCTGGGGATTTGCCCTGCTTCGATCCCTCCACAATAATGCAAGTACAAGAGGACACGCAGTGAAACTGGAAGGCAGGAATTACTAACCAGAAGGAAAGAACCCCTTTTTCACTTGACTTGTCATTAGATTATGGAATCTATTGCCACAATGTGTGACTGAGGCCAAGAATTTAGTAAGCTGTAAAGATGGATTGTCTGTACATTTATATGGATAACAAGAATAGCTAAAGTTATAATAGTTAATGTTGAAAAGAGTTTTTGAAGGAATATAAAAATCTCAGCCTTTAGTCTTTAAATTAATCTCTGTTAGGGATTAGGATGAAACCTTCACATTTGCGTGAGGTTCTTGCACCAGCCTCTGAAGCAGATGATGCTGGGTACAGTCAGCCAGGATGACTAAGTGAGATGGGCGTCTATCCTGTTCTGAGTAGAATTTTATTCCATGCTTTTCATTCTAGTACTTGAGGCTCATATTCTCAAAGATATGTGCTTAGGTGCCTAAATATCTTTGAGGATTTTATTCTGAGAGCCTACAGGTCTGAGCAAGTCATCATTTCCAAAGTACCTGAGGGATGGGACAGCCAAACTGATATTTGAGGTGTGTGTGTGTGTGTAGGAAATGGGAGATCAGTAGAATTACTGGGCTTAATTCACGTCAGTTGGTTTAACCCAGAGTGGTAGAAAAATCAGCCAGGAAAGAAAGGTGAATTATAGATGGATTATAACAGAACAGTTTTACGCCAGAGATTTACTTGGGTTAGACCCTGCACTCAGCAACCCTTGCACAAAGCTGGAATGATGACACTGACGTATATTGAATCGCTCTGGATTTACACTGGTTTGAGAGCATAATTTGTACCTTTGTATGTAGGATGGAGATGGGCCCAAACAGCTGTATCTATCTATATATATATATACATATATACATATATATATAAATAAGAGGCTGACTCAAAACCTCGGAATCCTTACAAGTCTGTATAAAATATATGTTAATAGTTACATCTCAGTAGCACTTGGCAGCTTTAATTGTGTTTGGAACCTGACCACATTATGCTAGCTGGATCTTTGTATCTAATATTGCTGCCTTCAGTTTGGGACTGAGCATTCAAATGACTGATTTATTTCATGGGTAACTATTTTATCTATTTAAAGAGAAGGCCACCGGAGCATGAGATGTGGTTGAGTCCATAGTGCAGATACATAAACAAACTGGATGTGGCAGCTCAGTGGTTTGCACCTTGACCTGCTAAACCCTAGGTATGAGCTCAGTCCTTGAGGTAGCTATACAAGCATTGGGGCAAATAGATATCAGGGATGGTGCTTGGTCCTGCCAAGAAGGCAGGGGATTGGACTTGATGGTCCCTTTCAGTTCTAGGAGATGTGTATCTCCAATTATATATATATATATAAAATTACTTCCTCTCAGTTATTCTGCAATGTCAGTTAAAATTTCCCAGCAGTGCAGTTCAGAGAGGGGAGGAAGAAAAGCACCAGTCAATTCCTCCACGGTGACTTGAATGCTCAGAGCACTTTCTTTGTTTGTGGTTTATTTACTCTTTGGGTAAATCTCTTTACTCTCTATGCCATCCTAGTCTGGAAATATTCCCTGGCTGGCTGAGCCATACACTCAGAAAGAAAAGGCCGTTTGCGTCCTTTCTTTTTTGTATAGCTCAGCAGCTATGGAAGCAGGCTCAGCTTCGTTGGGTAACTCACAGGCCAATGCCCTCACTTATGGGATGGACATTGAGAGGATACCAATATTTACTGATACTGCTTGCCAAAAAGAGGATTTTTAATTTGATCTTCTCAAAGTGATCTATGGGCACTAATAAACCACAGCCCCCAGAACGCACATATACCTTCAGGTAGGGGGTTACTTCCGCACATGCAGATGCATAGAGCAAGTCATTCAGGGACTTGCCTATGTTCACACAGCAAATGAGAGTCTGAGCAGGAGACAGAACCAGGAATCCTGTCCCAAAGTCCTCTGATCTAACTGCTGTCATTGTAGTGGTGTTCCACATACACATGCTGGGGATCTTAAAAGTTGCAGGTTCTTTTCTTTTGTTCTGTGTGCCTTGTTCTAAACTCTTGCAGTGTTGTAGTGAGCGGCCACCCTGCTCTCATCTTGGCAGGGTTGCATCACAGTGGTGGGCGGCAGTAAATGCCCCAGGGGTGCAACTCCATGATGTTCATTGCAGTTACTTCCAATTTATACTTGTTTAAGTGACAGCAGAATCAACCCCCTAAGATTTATTGCTGGCGCTGGTGTCAAAAGCAGAAATATCACGAGAGAATCTGTTGTCATTGTCACAGAACCCTGAATGAAGCCACAAAGCACTGAAATTGCAGGAGAAAGCTGAATGCCTGAGGTTTCCTGCACAGCTGTCCACACAGAGGAGAGCAAGCTGGGCATGTGAGATTTGCCATATGGAGACTAATTCTCCTCTCACTTCCATTAGTTTAATTTCACTGTAATCGCTCTCCATGTATACCAGTGTAAGAGCAGGATCAGGCCTCTGCTGCTTAGGAATGTGTTACTCCTGATTTATAAATATCCGAGGCAGACCAAAATTGGGCCCTATTTTACTTCAATGGACAGAATCAGTCTCCTTCGCCCTCCTCCCCACGACCTGTGCACGCCCATCCTTGACAGGTGTTTGAAATCAGAGCCTCACCAGACATTCAGGGTACAGGTTTTTGTCCTATGCTAGGGGCAGGTTGAGGATTCAGAACTAGTGCTAGTATTAATTTGTTTCGATTTTCTTTTTTGAATTTGTAGATTAAAGTTATACACTGGCATGAAAGGGGCAAAGGAAACTATGCAGGCAGTCCCCTGAAGTGCTCATACTGACATTTAGCCCTCATGTTGCATGCTGGTTACCTCTGTAACCCCTAGTTTAGCAATTCCATACCCATTATCCGGCTGCTTGGCCCATCCTGATTGTCCTTCTCTCTCATGCTGAGCAATTTCCCACCCCGCCTTCCTCCTGCCCCAGACAACTTTAGTCCTTAGAGAACGCTGCTTTTGTTGCTGAGAATGAAACCTAGGTTGACAGCCCTATCTCAAAGCTACAGGAGACAATTCCAGAGGTTTACACGCTAGTGGTAGCTTGCCCTTGCAGGACGGCTCTGCTGAAATCCTGCTTTCGTTAGGAAGAGTGGGCAGGCTTCAACAGCATATCCCTTTGCGCGCTCTATAAACCCTGACTCAGAGTTCCGCTCAAGCCATGCACCTCTTTTCCAGAGTCAGGCACTTGTTTTTTCTTGCTTAAGGCTGCCTCTGCACTGCCAGCCAGAAGCCAGAGAGCTGCAACACTGTGGTAAAGGCAGATCCCGAGAGATTTTTCATCCCCTTTCGCAGACTCAAGAGATTTAAGTAGCTCAGAGAAGCTGGGGAGGGTTGGAGATTCTGCTCTGTTGACATTAGTTAGGCACACTGGCAGTGGTTAGCTTCCCCATGGAAGCTGTTAATTCAGCCGTCACCGCCCAGGCTTAACCTGGAGATTGGTTCAGGCTCTTTTGTTATTCCCTGTTTCCTTACCTGCACTTGTGGGCAGGCACACATACCACATTTACTCATCTTCGGCTCAGCACACATGCTCTGACAGGCTGAGGTCCGGGAGATCTCACAGCTCAGTTGTAGCAACAGTGAATCCTTTCCAAGCACTTGCCTTGTGTGTGGGCAACCCTGGCACCCAGATGAAAGAGAAACTCCAGTGATGGTCCAGTCAGTGCCAAGATAAAATGGAAAAGAAGATCTGCTTGAAAGCCCCAAGGAGCCGGCGTCTAATGTAAAACACCTGCTCTAAGAGCTGTATTCCCAAAACAATGGGAACGATGTGTCTGTAACTTTACAGGTTGGAGGCTGCCACTTTGCCCTGTGGGAGTTTCCCGATCTCCCTCCATCCCTTCTTGCCTCCAATGGACAGAAGAAGATGTGAAAAACACGCTCTTCGTGTGCACCTGCTTAACTTTTTTTGCCACCCAGCTTTGGGAAGACTGCTGAACCATCAACCTTCCCTTCTCCTGTCTTAGGTCAAAGCAAGGGTCTACTGGTGTCTATAATCAGCTAAAGCCCCGCCTGTTGCGGGTGGAGGTGGCAGGGAGCATTATGAGTATCGCAAACTTTTAACTTTAAATCTTTGGTTCCAGATTAGGTTTAACTTTTTTTGCAGCAATCCACCTGACTTCCTGTTTGAGGCAGGGGGTGCTGTGCTCACCATGGCTAAACAAAGGGCGCCCCAACCCCCAGAGAAATCTAGAATCGTGATGCAGCAAAGCACGTACACACAAGCTTAACTTTAAACTCAGGCATATTTCCACGAGACCCAGTTCTGCTCTCACTGGAACAGATCACACAATGCCCATGGATTTCAATGCAACATGGGTAAGTGTATTGATGAACTGGGAAGTCAGAGGAGAGCCCTCCTCCATTAGAGTCCAAACTGCTCCAGGAGACTGGAAGGAGGCTGAGACACCTGCATCTGCCCCCGACACCAAGTAGGATGCGTGGGGAGAGGGCAGGGCTGCACAAAGCCTTTGAACTTTGGGGCTGTCTCAGACAGTGTGCGTGTTGGGCAGTGGCTCATTTGACCCTCTGACTGGCACAGGGTATGTGACCCCTTTGTGCTCCACAGAGCCTGGGAGCCTCCTAGCTTGACAGCCTGTTTCTGTACACCAAGCTGTAGGGACTTGTGTTTTTTGCCTCCAGAGAGCTGAGGTGTGGGCCACCATGACAGCTGTTATACTCACATAGCCCTTTTATGTGTAGTACCCAGAGGCACTGAGACCTCATCTGGGGTGAGTGAAGTCTACAGCTGAGAGCCAGCTGGCCTTTCGCTCATGTGGTAGAGTGCAGGGATTTAGACCATATACTTGCAGGTTCTATCCCAGGGACTGGCAACCCAGGTCTGTCAGCATTACACATGCAAGAGCAGTGCTCCTGGGGATGCCTGTTTGTGAATCCATTTACCTGTGTGAAAATTTTTCCAGATCCCAGTTTGTGCCTCTCTGCATGTGTCTGTGTGTTGAAGAGTCTCAGTGGGCATGTGCCGGAGTGGGTCACTGAGCGTGCCCGTGGAGATTTGTGTGCAGATGCCTGAGCGCATGGGCCTTTCAGCAACCCAGTGCATGTCTGCACGGGTTTATGTGCGTAGGAGAGCCGGAGCTGCTTTGGACTCCTAGTGCTGTTGGGTTGTGCCCTCTTGCTGCCCCTGCAGGCTGGATGTGGCCTAACTGCAGAAAGAAGACACCTCGCCGGAGCAGGGCTGCCGCAGCCAGCTCTGAAGCAGGCAATAAACTTCGCTGGTGTCTCTTGCTGATTCCTAGAGAATGTACAGCTGCTTGGTGCTAAATATTTTCAAACCCAGGGCTGCATGGCACCAAAATACCTGAGAGGCTCTCACTGTTTCAGTGACAGTCACCCGCAAACCCGCCTCCCAAGCACGCTCCATGCCATCTGTGCCAAAGGGAACTCCCCCGCACCTCCGAGCTACGACGTGCCAGCCGTGGAGCTGGGCAGCACCACAGATGATTTTGGCTGGAGTCCCTGTGGGGGAGTGCGTAGGAGAGAGAAATGTGAGTCAGTCCAAGGAGGCTTGCAAGCAAACAAATACTGAGCGATGCTTGGCAGGCGCTCATGGAGATGCCTATATATGTAAAAAAACACACAGGGTCCAGACATATATTAAAATGCGCACCCCTAGTGCTGGCTTGGTGCACAGGGCAGAGCCTTGGTCAGAGTACTCTCTCTCTCTCTTTTTAATTGCAATTGTTTTCTTTCTATGTTGCAGGCAACAGACGGTGCTGGTTTTGGATGCTGCTGGCGGTGGGTGGGCTGGGCTTGTTCTCCTCAGCTGATCATGTTGGTGTCTTTCTCATTCAGTCTCTCCTTGGGTAGGTTTTCAGCTTGCGTGAACCCGTGTCAATGCCGTGTCGCCAGTAACATCAGTGCTGGTATGCTGGGGCATGCCAGCTGAAGTGCTGTTCCCTCTAATGTTTTTTTCCATCCATGTGCAGGATAAACTTTATGTGTGCGGAGGCATGTGCAGATGTGCACCTCCAGTAGAAACAAATGCTGCCAGCTGCGGGCAATGTGGGCTCTCAGCTAATCACCTGGGTGGCATTTGAATCTCCCTCACTTGCCCTATTGGTCAGCTTCCGGGGAGCACTGCTGTGCATCCTTATTGCTTTCTGTAGAGTGGGTGAATGTTCATTCTTGCCTGGACCTCATCCAGGTGGCTGGATCCATAGGTGTAAGTGGACCAAAATGGGACCACTGGCTCCTAAATCAGCACTAGTTCTAGATGTGAATTTGGTCACTTGTGTCCTCCTCTCTGAACTGAAATGACAATGCTACTGGAACCCAGAACTGTGCTATGAAGGTATCTGTCAGTCCTGGCCCCAGAAACCATGTAATCTGAGGGCTCCAAACGCTTCCTTAGAATCGATTGGGCTAAAGAATTGCTAAGAAGAAGGGGACATGCATGGGAACTCCCCAGTTCTCATGTTTTCACCCTGGGGCAACAACTGTACTTTGCATTGACTTGTTGAAAGGAAAAATAATGTTAACACGTTGCATCTCCACAGTGCCTTTAATGTGAGTATCTCAAAGCAATTTGCTAGCATGATCTGGCCAAGGTTTAAATTTCCTGCAGGAAGGTCTTTACTCCCACTATTTTACAGATGGTAAAAACTGAGTGAGAGTACATGAATTAGCCAAAGTGTCACAGTGTTTGGGTGCAGAGCCGTGAGTGGTGTATTAGAGCCATCGCCCATACACAGGAGGCATTTGGGAAACCAAACCTGCAACATAGAACAACAGACAAACTTTCCAGGGGGAAGGAGGTGAGGCAGTATCTTTCTCTGGACCAACTTATTCTGGTGAAAGCAGCAAACTTTTGAGTCACGCTGAGCTCTTCTTTAGCTCCGGGTAAGCACGAAAGCTTGTCTCTGTCACCAACAGAAGATATTACCGCACCTGCCTTGTCTCTCTGATGTCTTGAGCTGAATGTGGCTACAGCAACGTTGCCAACAGTCTTGTCAGGGACAATTCCAGCTCAAGCCAAGTCTTTGATGTTTACCAGGGCCCATGTGTCCTGCATGGAACTTTGTACGGCACATGGAGATAGTTAGCAGCTGAAAAATATGCTGCAAGTCGATGTATTATCATGAAGTGAGTCCAGACACCCTTAGCAGTAATTTCATGCCTTAAACCCTGGACTGGGCTCCCCATTCTCAGGAGTAAGCAGTCTCATTCAGTGCCCGTTCTTGCAAAGGGACAGCGATTGGCTAAGTTTACATTCTGTATTCTGTTAGGGCCCTTCACAATTCTGAGCCCAGGACTGGGCTGTAAATGTGTGATTGCATGAGAAACATGTTTCGTGGGTGATGACTGAGCAGAGGGTGCCCTTTCCTGAGTCTGTATTAAAGCCACAATTCAGCATGGTGATAGGTGGGTGTGGTGGTGCAGGATGTAGCGCTGGTGATTGTGTAGGTGGCAGAACTGGAGAACTCCTCAGATGCACGGTGGAGATGCTAGACAGTGGGAGGAGTGGTGGTGCCACGAGAAAAGCCATCAATGTGACCATGGGCTGGAGAGCATGGGTGGATTTGACGGCATGATTTAAAAAAGAGATCAGGGCAGAATCAGTGAGCTGAGGGAAACAGCCAGCCACAGCCACCACTGTGGCAGCAATTGTGGATAAGAGCCATCTTGGACAAAAGAGTGGAGAGAAGAAGGATGGCTAAGCAGTCTGGAGGCTAGCCAGAGACCTGGTTCAATTCCCTGCTCTGACACACATTTCCTCTTTGTTCTTGGGCGAATCACTTAGTCCCAGAGCCGCAAGTGTACTGAGGTGCCTAACTCTCTTTGCAATCAGCCTTAGTCCTTCTGTGCAACAATCCCCCATCCGTACAATGAGGAAATAGCTCTGTTTTACCCTATAAGGTGGTTGCGAGGAGTAATACATTAACAGCGCTCAGATCTTGTGGAGATCAAGGCTATATAAGAACCTAAGATGTCTGCATAGGGGGACAACAGCGTGGAGGAAGAGAAAGTGGGGCCTCAGAGCAAGAAGGTCATGGTGTTTAGTGGTCAAAGTGGAATCAGCAAAAGGCTGAGTAGAAGTTTCTGTTCTAGGAACCTCCAAGAGAAGGCCGTGGTTGAGGAAGCAGCCTCAATCAGAGTGCTGTGGGTAGCGTCTATCCCATGTATTATTTATACCTTAGTGCAGGTAAGAGGTCACTTGGGCTTCCATGGAAACTGAAATGGGAGTAAATTGGAACCAGATGTCAGGAAGCACGAGGCACGGTAAATGCAGAGAACGGCCTCCCAGACACAGTGGCTGAGCCTGTAACACTGGGGTCATTCAAGAGGCAATTAGCATCCTGTGGTTTTGGACTGTTAAAGAAGGAACTCAGCATGTAGGAGCCAACTGGGTCTGTACGCAGCTTCTGCGTTTGGTTGGAAGGTGCCTGCATTGAGAGTAACGGTGGGGTTCAGAGCAGAGGGGGACAGGATTTTAGGGATCGGTTGACTTGATTCAAAGCCTACTCAAATCTGTGGATGGTCTCATTAACTTCAAAGGCCTTTGGATAAGGCCACATATAAGCGCATTTTAAAGGGACAGAAAAGATTGAATAAGTCACCTGATCTACCTCCTGGCTAGTGTTCCCTATGGTACTTTGACTACAGGTCCTAAGGGATGGGGCTTCCCCCCTTTCACGTGGGACAGTTACACTGTTCCTCCCATGGCTGTCTCCCTGCTGTACCGGTTAGGAAGGGAACATGGTAGAGCCTCCATCACTTGAACTTCTGAAAGCCATGCTGTAGCTCATCCATGTGTCACGGACTTCATGCAGGAATAATCACGTGGTGACATTTTGTGGCCTGCATTATGCCAGGGGATCAGAATCATAGCGACTGAACTTCCTGAGGTTGTGAAATCGATGATCCTAATCACCCTTTGTAGCCTTAAGATTGCTGAATTTACAGAAACCTTAAATTTTCCTTTTCTTAACATCATCTTAGCCCTGTTTATAGCCTCTTCTCAGCACTGTATGTGGAGGGAGAGGTAGCTCACTGATTTGTGCATGGGCTTGCTACTCTCAGGGCTGTGAGACCAGCCCTTGACGGGGCTAGTTAGCGATCTAGAACAAATAGGAAGGAAGGGATGGTGCTTGGTCCTGCAAAGAAGGTGGGGGGCTGGACTCCCTGACTTCCCAGGGTTTTTTCCACCTCTAGGAGATGTAGACCTCCATATGCTCTAGTATAAACCTCTCTGTTAACCCTTCACACCTCAAAACAAAGCCAAGTTGAAGCATTTTTGAGGTTGGAGGAAGTTGGCTTATCGCTGTTTGTTATTTACACACTACTTCTGCTCCCTGGGGCCCAGAGGGCTCTGGAACCCAGCATGCCTCAGGAAGAGTTATCCTGATGGTATTTTTGGCCCATCTAGAAGCACTAAGTACTGGAACTGTCAGCGGAAAAGTGACAGTGGGGAGACCTAAATCCTACTTTTGTAGTCATGAGAGGGTGAAATAAACACCCAGATGCTGGATTATTCAACCCAAATGGAATCCCTTGAGGTTTTGCCAATCAGTTTGGGTGAGAGGCCCAGGGGTATGGACAGCCTTTGCATTCTGGGAGAGGTGCTGTCATGCATGGACCAACTGCCTTCCTGTATTCTGGCAGCTGAGCACTCTGCTCTGCTTCCACAGTTGCTGCCTTGTGCTCGCAGGCAGGTGGATTCTGGGACGTGGTGATGGAGCATGTGGTACCAAAGGCTGGCTTGCGAAGATAATGCCTCAGACAGTCTGTTTCACCAATGGCCTGGGCAGGATGATAAGTTGGCAAGACAGAGAGGAACAATAGTGGGACAGGTTCTGCCCAGATCCCTGAGCCTTAATCCATGTACAGAGCACATATTAAAGTAGGCCTTTCCTGAGTCCCTATGGACTCTTTGGCAACTGTATTCCCCTGGGGCTGTGCAATCTTATATGTAGCTCAACATGCTGAGTGGCCTACTGGGGCATCCCGTGGTCTCAGGATACTGCAAGTTACTTCTCCGGGCAGCCTTCAACCAGGAGCTGAACTGCAGGAATTATTCTCCCATGTGATGCAATTTCAAAGGTGCAGACTTCCCAACAGTGTCTCATCTCCTACTCTTTTCCAGACCAGACTGTACCAGCCTCTTACGTTGTTGGTAGGGTAGTAAAGCATCATACCATTGACGTTTGCCTTATCTCCCCTGTCATGCAGCCCATCCAGATCACATCTCTTTGTGGCAGGGGGTTGGGAGGCAGCATGCCCTAGTCAGGGGAAATGGGTAAGGGTTGGGCATGGCTTTGGCCATCAAAGCTGAGCTGGAGCAGTGAGGGAAGAATGTTGCGCCCTCTGAGATGCTATAGTAAATTACGTCCCTATCAGGAATTAGAGGGGAGCAACTGAAGAAATTTCATCTCTCTGGGTCACCCCCAGGGCAGTTCTTGGAGTGCCGCAGCAGCTTTGATGCCCTGATACAAGGCAAAGACCTAGAGTAGCAAAGATCTAGGGTGGAGTAGACCCCTTCTAGAATAGGGGTGGATGATAAAATTTAATGGGGGCTCACTCCGAGATATTGGTAAGTAGCCAAGGGCCACACTTTACTATGGAGGGCGTGTGGGGTCTGGGATGGAAGTTGGGTGCGGAAGAGAGCTTAGGGTAGGGGACTGGGGTGCAGGAGGGTGTGTGGTGTCTGAGGGGGAGTTTGGCTGGAGGAGGGGCTTGTGACCCGGTGCAGGGTGCAGGAGGAGATATGGGTGCAGGACAGGACTGAACTGATGACAGGGATAGGAAGGCATGCAGGATCTGGAAGGGAGTTTGACCTGTGCGTGTGCACACACAGAGGGTTTGGGTGGTGACCTAGGGCAGGGGGGATGCAGGTCTGAGAGAGCGTTGTGAGCTGGGTTGTGGGGGTGTGCGCAGGGTATGTGGATGGTGATCTGGGACAGGGAGTTGGGGGTGGGAGGAGATGCTCTAGGAGGTGCCAGAGGCAGGCTGTGTCTGGGAGGTGCTTACCTAGGCAGCTCCTGGCCAGCAGCCCAGAGGAACCCACAGGTAGGCTTCCTCCCCGCCACAGCCCCATGGCACTCAAAGTGTCTGGCGGGTCTGGGAGGAAGCTTCATGCACTGCCCCACGCCCAGCACAATCTCTCAGCTCCCATTGGCCATTTTCCATTGGCTGCCCCTGCCCTCATCACAATCTCTCGTCTCCCACTGGCAGATTTCCAGTGGCTGTCCCTAACCCCCATATAACCTCTCCGCTGTTCTAGCCAATGGGAGCTGAGAAACTGTGATGGGAGCCGGGGGGTCAGGCAATGGGAACTGACCAATGAGAGATGTGAGATTGTAGTGGGGTGAGGGCAGCATGGAATGTCCTCTCCCACCCCCTGCGGCACACAGAGGCACTCGGGGGTGGCCAGCCGCTTTGAAGCTGCTCCCTGCCCAAGGCTCCTGGCAGGGTAGGCGGTGAGCTGGATTCAGAGGGTTGGTGGGCCAGATCCAGCCATAGCCTGTATCTTAACCTCACCTGACCTAAAGGCTCAATCTAGCTGTTTTTGTGTCCTGCTGTCTGTTTCCTAAGTTAAGCTACCCTCCCTGCGAGCTGCATTAAAGAGCTGGGGTGGCACCCGGGAACACTGGGGTCCCTCTTGTCAAGTAGTGAGGAACCCAGAAAAGAGAAAAACCTTTCTCACCAATTCTCCTTAGTGTACCACAAGTCTCATGATAGTGGCGTTCCCTTCAAGCCCCAGCTGCAGGAGTCATGGAGTTTTAAGAGACTGAACGTTCACTTTTCAAAACCAGGAAGTTTCTAGCCCTCATGGTTGTGGAGAAAAGGGCCTGAACCCCAGAAAGCCAGTTATCCTCCGCTCCCCATTGTCTTACTGCCCCCTGACTTTTTAAGCCAGTTTCATGATGGGGATGCAAAAAACATGGAGATTGTTTTTGAACTGCTGATTTCTTGGGGTTGTCACAGCATGCAAACATTACTCCCTTCCCCCAGATAAAATGCCAGGCGAAACCACAGAGAAACATTTGGGCCCTATTCTGCACCCCTACTACACATGATGGAGGGCTCCCACTGGCAAATAGCTCCAGAGAGGTAAGAGATTGTTTTGCAAAAGCAAGTTCTATGCAATGTGAGTAAGGAGTTGTAGAATCGGGCCCTCTGTTAGGAGGGCTGGTACCATGTGTCTCTGTGGTAGAGCGAGCAACGTACCAGGTGGAATAACAGTGTTCCTCTGAGACATTATGGGTCTGTTCCAAATCCCTTTGAAACCCACTGGAGTCATTCCATTGACTTCAATGGGCTTTGACTCAAGGTCTGTGCAACGTGCCCGTCGGTGACTGCAGGATCGGGCTTGTAGCACACATTACAATTCATGTTGCACGAGGAGTTGAGATGCCATGTGGAGCTGTGAGGCTGGAAGTAACACTGAGAGCCTGAGAACTGGCAGACTGGCCCATAGAGCCTAGTATCATCTCTTGATAGTGGCCAGTACCTGCTGATTCAAAGGAAAAAAATCTTAGAGAGTTAATGGATAATCTTCCCTTAGGGAAGATTTTCGCCTGACTCTCAATAGTTAGATTTTGATTTCTAACCTGAAGTTGAAAGGTTGGTAATATTCCAACACCATTGGTTATCATTTTTTATAGCTATGATTATATAATCCTGTTCTTTCAGGAAGCATAATGCTACCCACAAACGTTATTGGGAACATCCTAGCAAGAGGCACTGTGTTTTGCTCCGTGTCACTCTATAGCTGAAGGAACAGTATAAAATCATATTATGTTCTACATGACCTTATATGTGGAGGTCTTTTGTCGGGTAGAATTCCCATGGAAGTTCATGGGAGTTTGGCATGAATAAGGGCTGCAGGGTTTGGTCCACGATCCTGTTTATTATGTTCTTGGTGTACATACAGCTAAGTTAGGTAAAAGCATAAACGTTGTCGAAAGGATGCAGCGTAGCACCGCCTTATTTCTTAGAATTCAGAAGGTTGTCACACAAGAGCTATGTCTACACGTGTATCGAAATAAGCTAGTTTGATGAATAAGCTAGTTTGATGAATAGCGTCTACATGTCCTCCAGGGCTGGTGCCATCGACTTTCAATGTCGACATTGGGCAGCACTACTTCGAAGTAGGCGCTGCAGGGGAGCATCTACACGCCAAAGCGGCCCACGTTGAAATAAGGGTGCCAGGAACAGCTGCAGACAGGGTCACAGGGCGGACTAGCACTTCCCAGGCAACAGCTAGCTGCTCCCTTAAAGGGCCCCTCCCAGACACACTCAGCCTGCACAGCACGCAGTCTGCAGAGCCACAGGCACGCGCACCCGTCGAAGCAGTATGGACCCCCAGCAGCAGCAGCAGCAGCAGCAGCAGCAGCAGCCAGAGTTCCACCCAGCCGCCCCTGCAGGAGCAGTGCTCGCCCTGCTGAATGCCATGCAGGAGGCAGCTGATCACCTTCTATTCGCAGAAGAGGAGCTGCCCCCAGGGGAGGAGGAAGCAGCCCCAGACCTTGCTGCCCTCCGCACCTGCCGCACACGCTGCCAGCTGTGGAGCTACCCCACGAGCACAGACTGGTGGGAGCGGCTGGTGCTCAGCGAGTGGGACAACGAGCGCTGGCTCCAGAACTTTTGCATGAGCCGGCAGACATTCCTGCAGCTCTGCCAGTGGCTCACCCCTGCACTGAGGCACCAGGACACCTCCATGCGGTGTGCCCTCACGGTCAAGAAACGGGTCGGCATTGCTGTCTGGAAGCTGGCCACTCCAGACAGCTACAGATCTGTGGGGCAGCAGTTTGGCATGGGCAAGGCCACCGTCGGGGCTGTCCTCATGAAGGTAAGAGGACCCGGGGGGGGGCTGGGGGGGAGCCCTGGGGTGGAGGGCAGCCCTGGGGGTGGGAGGCCTGGGGGAGGGAGCCCTGGGGTGGAGGGCCAGACACACCCAGCACATCCCTCACTGGTGCTCTCCCATGTCCTTCCCCTGCAGGTCATCTGCACCATCAATGCCCTGCTCCTCCACAGGCTTGTGCGGCTTGGGGACCCGGATGCCGCCATCGTGGGGTTTGCCAGCCTGGGCTTCCCAAATTGCTTTGGGGCTCTGGATGGGACCCATATCCCCATCCGCGCCCCAGAGCACAGTGGAGGACACTTCCTGAACAGGAAGGGCTACCATTCGGTGCTCCTCCAGGCCTTGGTGGACACCCGGGGCCGCTTCCTGGACATTTATGTTGGGTGGCCTGGCAGCACCCACGACGCCCGGGTGTTCAGGTATTCAGGCCTGTGCCGCCGGCTGGAGGCGGGGACCTACATCCCCCAGCGGGAGATCCCTGTGGGGGACACCGCCATGCCCTTCTGCGTTGTTGCAGATGCAGTGTACCCCCTCCGGTCCTGGCTCATGCACCCTTACACGGGCCATCTCTCAGCCAGCCAGGAGCGCTTCAACACGCACTTGAACCATGCGCACCAGGTGGTTGAGCGCACTTTTGGCCGCCTCAAAGGGCGCTGGAGGTGTCTTCTCACCCGATTGGATGCAGGCCCCACCAACATCCCCCAGGTTGTGGGTGCGTGCAGCGCACTCCACAACCTGGTGGAGAGCAAGGGGGAGGCCTTCTTCTAGGGCTGGGCTGTGGAGGCTGTCAGGGCTGACGTGCAGCCACCCGCTGCCCCCAGTCGCCAGGTGGACCCCGAGGGGATCCGGGTCCGGGAGGCCCTGTGGGCCCATTTCGACCAGGCCGTGGGGTGAATGCTGGCAGGCCCCCCACTGCACCCCCCCCATCCTCCACAACACTCCCTGCCCCCACGCCCACACCACAGAGCACCCAAGAGCACCCCCCCCCCACACTTTCCTTGCAAATAAAAATGGAGCTGTTGTTTTTGAAACCAAAAAACAGTGAATTCTCTTATTAATACACTATATATATATATAGTAGAACAAAAGGGGGGAACTATTTACATGGGGGGCAGGTACCATAAAAGAACAGGGGTCTAACATAAACTATATACAAATATAATGGGGGATATGTACAAAGGGGGGGGGGCACGTCCTCAGCCCCGCACCCCTCTACTGTCCGGTGTCCGGGGTTGTAGGGCGCGACCCTCTCCTCAGCCTGAGCCCTGGCCAAGGCTGGGTGGGGGGCCGGGCGAACCGGCAGATATGGCTGGCGGGTGTCTGCAGGCCCCAGGTCCCCCTCGGCAGAAGGCCCCAGGGTGGCGGACGGCGGTGGGACGGCAGTGGGCATGGCGGGTGGAGCGGCGGGCAGAGCAGTGGGCAGCGCGGCATGGGGGGGCCAGGTATTCCGCTATGTGCTCGAATGTGCGCATGAAGGACCCCCATGCCTCCTGGCACCAGGCCAGCGCTCACTCCTGGAGCTCCAGCCGCCACTCCTCCACCCGCAAGCACCTCTCCGACACCTCCAGCTGACGCCGGAGGGTCGTGAGCAGCTGGGGGTCCATAGCCGTCCTCTGGTGGCTCCTCCTCTGTCGGCCTCGTCCTGGGGCTGGTTGGTGCTCCGCTGAGGGGCTGGCCTGCTGGGATGGCCTTGGTGGGCTCTCCGGGACCACTGACACCTTGCCGGTGCTCTCTGGGCCCTCCGATGGTGCAGCTGTGGAACACGGGGGAAAGAAGAGTGGAGACAGCCGTTAGTGTGGGCCCCGAGCCGTGGCCCTTTTCCCCCCACCCCTTTGCTGCTGGTTCCCCATCCCCATCCCCGGGAGATGCTGCTGCTGCTGCTGCTGCTGGGTGTCCCCCCTGCTGGGGGACCCTAGGTTCCGCTCCCCCCATCCCCAGGGATGGGGCATGGCGCTGTTCTGCTGGGGGGGCAGGGGCTGATGCACTCTTTTGAGGGACATGCCACTGCTGTCCTTGGGGCCATGGTCATCTGGGCATGTGGAGGGCCCTGGTCATGTCTGTTGTCCCTGCCCCTTAACTCCGGGGGTGTGCACCGGGGAGGGGTACATACCTGACGGTCTGCTCCCACGGTCGGGGGACACCCTCTGGGCGGACGCCCTGCTGGAGCTCCGGGACGGGAGGGCGATGTGGAGCCCCCTGTTGCTGGAGGAGGATTCCCCCTCCTCCTCCTCCTCCGGCATCCCAGGGGTGGGCTCCTGGGGGGCCCCTGGGGTGCGGGACTTGCCTCCGGGGCGGACTCCACCTCTAGGGCCTGCTGGGGCTCGTCGGCCGAGGTGTCAAGAGTGGCCAGCGGGGAGGAGGTGTACCGGGGCCCCAGGATGCACCTGAGCTCCCTGTAAATGGGGCAAGTGGTGGGGGTGGCCCCAGATCGGCTGGCTGCATCCCGGGCCCGGGCGTAACCCTGCCGCAGCTCCTTAACCTTACTCCTGATGTGGTCAGGAGTGCGGGCAGGGTGACCCCGGGCAGCCAGGCCCTCGGCCAGCCAAGCAAACGCATCCGCGTTCCGCCTCTTGCTCCCCATTACCTGGAGCACCTCCTCCTCACTCCAGAGCCCCAGCAGGTCCCGGATCTCAGCCTCCATCCAGGAGGGGCCCCGCTGCCTTTTCCCAGGCTGGCTGGCTGCCTGGGAGCCCTGGCTCCCCCTTGGGGGGGGTGCCCTGGGGGTGCTTGGGGGGCTGGCGGGCAGCCATCACTGAGATGGCGGTGGACTGGGGCTGCAGAAGGGCATGCAGGCTGGCCGCGTTGCAGTGCTGCCGCCTGCACACGCTCTCAGCTTCCTGCACAGGAATGCAGGGGGTGGGGAGCTTTAAGGGGCCGCTGCACACGGCAAGCATAGAGCTCAGGGGCTGGAGAGAGCGTCTCTCAACCCCTCAGCTGATGGCCGCCATGGCAGACCCTGCTCTTTCGATGTTGAGGGACGCGGATCGGATACACGTGCCCTACTTCGACATTCAACATCGAAGTAGGGCTCTATTCCCATCCCCTCATGGGGGTAGCGACTTCGACGTCTCGCCGCCTTACATCGATGTCAACTTCGAAATAGCGCTCGCCACGTGTAGACATGACGGGCGCTATTTCAAAGTTGGCACAGCTACTTCAAAGTAGCTGGCACGTGTAGACGCGGCTAAGAAGCCAAAACCACTTAGGGCTTGTCTACACTTGTCCCCAGCTTCGAAGGGGGCATGTTAATCAGGGCGACGGGAGATTACTACTGAAGTGCTGAGGTGAATATGCAGCACTTCATTAGGCAAATTCCCCCCCAGAGCAACTTCGAAGTGTCAGCATGCGTGTAGGAGTAAAGGCACTTTGCAGTAGCGCGGGCACTTTGAAATGCCCATGGCTACACATATGCCAGCACTTCGAAGTTTCATACTTCGAAGTTGCCGCGGGGAGGAATTTGCCTAACTTGCCTGTTCACTGCAGCACTTCATTTGTAATCTCCCATCACCCTGATTAACACGCCCCCTTTGAAGCTGGGGGCAAGTGTAAACCCAGCCTCAGAGAGAAAACAGGCTGCTCCTGAAAACACAAAGGCATATCTCACACCACCTTGCTTTAGCCTGGCTTTTTCCAGCCTGACTGATGTTGGACACAGGCGACAACTTGCAGCCTGCAATCAGGACCAGAGCCCTACTCTTAAAATGATAGCTTGCAGCTGCAACAGTCCTTGAAACATCACAACATGTTGCCATGTTTTCCAGAGACATAGATATTAGATGCCTCTCTATGCTGTTTTACCATGGGAGAGGAAGCACATTCTCTTCTATAATGTAGTATGTACAGAGCTGAAGGTTCATGCTTATGGGCCTGCTTTACCCCCTGTGCAGCCATTTACAGCTGTGCAGAAGGGAGCATAAAACACTGATCCGGCTCACGCAGGTGTGCATGACAACACGGCCAGGGCAGCTGCGAAGTGGGCCAAGAGATGGCAGTGGCAGATCAGACACAGGCACAGAATAAAGGACAGGGAAGCAGGCAGGCTATAAAAACCACCCAGGACACATGGGCATGGTTCAAGGCAGTCAGAAGCCCTTTGCCCTTGGACTTCCTCAACTTGTTTGAGACCTCAGCAAAGGAGAGCATCCAAGTGGCTGTATAATCATTCGCTTACGAGATAGGAATGACTAACTCAACATTTCTATGTTAACAAAAATAGCACCAAACATACTCTTTCTTCCCCTATCCGCCTCAGCCCAATGACTTTAAAAGGACTTGTGACAAGCCATGAGCCTTGAGAAAATAAACCCTGATGAATTCCCATCCATAAAGACAATTCCGAAGGTATGTGTCCCCCTCCTCCCCGCGTTTTGGAAAACCACAGGCTTGGCCAGGACAGGAAGAAGAGCTGCTCATTCAACTCTGTTTTCCCAAATCTGATTGAAAGAGAGGGACTTTGTCATGCTTAAATGAGCTCCATGGGGATTCCGCTTCCCCTCGTGCCAGGTTGGCTTGTCAAAACATTACGTAGCTAGGGACATGCTCTTTGCTATTGACAGCAAGCGTGCAGCTAAAATGCAGTGTGATGAGAGTTTGGGGAGCTGATGGTATAGCAGGGAAGGGGTTTGACTGCCTAGTGGTCTGACCATCACAAATGAAGTCCCCTGGAACTTTCTCCTCTGTGCAAATCTTTCAGATGAGACATTAAAGACCAAAGTGTGACCTGAATTTTAAACAGTGGTTGTTGATATTGCCCAGTTTTAGACTCCATAAACAGGCCTGACTTTTAGAGGGGGGGCTGCTCAGCAACTACTGAAAAGTAGGCCCCCTTTTTAAGCGTCTCAAGTTGGGCACAGAAAATCATGAGCCGTTTCAAAAAACGAAAGCCTGAAGTTTTATCTGCTGTCTATGGCTCTCTTGAAGTTTTTCATAGAAGAAGGCTCTTAGTTCTAGTACCCTTGGTCAAAATCTCCCCTCCTGTGAACTCACATGCCTGTTTATGGTGCATGAAGCTGCTGCTCAGCTGCTGCTCTCCACCCCAGAAGTATTTGCATGTCACAGTTTGTTTAGTTCCCCAAGTGTGCTAATAAATTAACATGAGAACACAAGTCTCTGCCCCGAGGAGCCTACAGCCTAAGGGTTCAATTACGGTTTTCCCCTGAGCAAAGTGAAGTCCACAGCTGAACTGTGCAAGGGGCAGACCACAAACAAGATGGTGACCTTGAGAGGTAATTGAGCGCCTGTTTCCTGCCCTTGCTCCTGTGGGGAAGTAATCACCTTTGTTGAGTGCACAATGCATCCCCCTCTGTGGGAATGCAGTGTTGCAGGCTGGTGCATTGTGGGAAGCAGACTGTTCCCTGTTCACCTGCCGAGTTTCTTGCTGCCTGCTTGTCCCCTTGCAGGGCTGCCTGTGACGCATCTTACGTCCTCTTGCTCTTCAGTTGAAATCTCACCCTCTGTGGGCTAAACAGAAGGGAGGGCTGGATTAAGGCAGGGCTGGCTGTATACAGGCTGTGAAACATTTCTGGTGAAGGTAAAATACTCTGAATAGAGTTGGGCAAAAATGGAAAACAGTTTTTGTTAAAAAAAATAGAAAACATAAAGGTGACCTTCCTTCGGCGTGTTTTGGAAAGGAATAACTTATTTTCCAAACATTTTGCAAAAAACTTGTATAAAATGGTTCTGTTTTAACAGTATTTGGATTAACATTTTTCATTTGTTGGTTTAGTTGGATTTTCCTTTTGCTTGCCATCATGCTTCCCCTCTTTTTGACTCATTTTCTTCTCCCATTTTTAACACTGAAAACCCCTAACGTTTTCATTTTCCAGTTTGCTTGGAACACTGGAAAAAATTAACATAAGAATGTCCATATATCGTCTGACCAAAGACCCATGGAGCCCAGGGTTCTGTTTCTGAGGGTGGCTTATGACATATGTCCCAGAGGGAATGAACAGAACAGGTAGTCAGCAAGTAACCCATCCTCTGTTGTTCATTCCCAGTTTTTAGCAACCATAGGCTAGGGCCACCAAAATATTTTTTTAAAAAACAAAGATTTTTCATGAAAATTTGCAGTTGTGAGAATAGGCAATTTTTCAGCACACCCATGCACATGCACAATTAAAAATTTGCAGCCACCTCTAATTATACATATGTAGAAGAGTTAATGAGTCAAGCATGGGATGCCCACCAGCTATAAAAGAAATTGTGGATAGTCTGTATGATCCAAGAACTCTTACTAGTAGAATACGGATAGCTAATGCTGCTGTCTCTTAGTGTTTAATGGGAGAATTAGGACACATGAATCTATTTTCTCAGGCTACTTCTATCTGTTTCCAATCTCAGCCTGGAAAGAGTTGGGGAGATGGAAAAGGCCAATGATTTTTTATATTTCTCATCTTTAATGACTGGGTTTTTCTTTTTTTAACTGTAGTTGCTTGCAAAGACATGTCAACACCCCTGTTTCTGGTATTCCTTGGCAGTAAAAGACTTTCTAGCACCTATCTGATGATACCACTTTCAACACCCTCATCTTCTTTCCCCCATGGAATGAATTAAGGGTGAAAAACTTGTCACTGCAGCCTGGGGGGAAAAATGAAGAGGAGAAGCTAAAACTCCAACTTTAAATCAGATAGTTGAGAAACCGAGCCCAACCTCTCTGTGAGTGCTAAATATGAATGGTGCCAGCAGTGGGTTGTTTGGCATAGAAGTAAGAGGGAAGTGTTTGTGTCCTATGGTTGTGTGCATTGTCACCTATGCCAACCCCAACAGTATTCATGGGGTATGGAGTGGAGACTGGATGGCTTATGAGGTTGGTGGTGGGCTGTCAAGCTTTCCCTGTCTCAACTGTTTCTTAGAAACCAGCCTAGTCAGCACAGACAGGAAGCCCTTTGTATCTGATAGCAAACAGTGGTCACCCTTTGAAATGAACCTGGAGTTTTGTGTTAGCTGCCTGGGCAGAGCTGCCACTGATGGAATAGGTGGTAGCGATGGGAACGTCTCTTTTCCCTTGGAGGTGGGAAGACGGCAGCAGCCGTAAAAACTCTTCCCATCTCTTTGCTTTCCTTGCTTTCGAATGGCCAGCTCTAGGGGTGAGTTACTAGTTCCTTTTCCACAGCCACCAACTCCCCACTGCGCTGATGGTAATGATCTGGGGACAGCTTGTCCTCTAGTGTGGGGAAGTGCTGGCCTCTCTGCTAAAGAGGGTCTGAAGGAAACAGGCGGTGAATGAGAACTATTTGCCTTTATGTCAGACCAGATAAGACACAAGTATCGCTTGCGGGGTGGAGCAGTTATTAGAGGGACCTGCAGGAACTGTCAAGCCTGGCAGCCCTCTGACTGCCACAGTGGTTCGAAATTCTTGGATCCTTCTCATGGATGTGCAGCAGCAGGTGGAAAATCAGAAATGCCTTTTTCGGCTTTGTCTGGTGGGGAGGCTGGTGCTATCGCTCTCAGAAGCGCTTCTGTTGTTAGGACTGCTAGATTGCAGTAGGGGTTCTACTGCCATGGGGTCCCACAGAATAAAGAGGGTTCAATATGCAGCAGGCTGCCTGCTAGGCTGGAGGGTCCTTAACTGTGGTGTCTAGGCCCACTTGCAACCCATGCTTGTTCTGCTAAGGGCTGATGGATCATGGGGCTGGTTGCTCCTCCTTGTGTCTGTGATATGGAAAAATGAATCAAAATTACAGCAATAACTGTAATTCTGAAGCATTCCTGGCCCTCCTTGCAGACGAAAGGGCTCTGAGGGAAGTGTGCGATCTGCATCCTCTAGTCAATCTCCAAAAGAACCAGTTTGGAGCAGGGTGGGGTGAGTTAGAATCGTAGAACTTCAGGGTTAGGAGGAACTACAAGGGTCATCTACTCTGATCCACACCAGCGTGCGGGGTTTGATCATCGAGCTCTAGGGCTGGAAGGGACCTTGAGCACTCGACAAGTCTAATCCCCTGAACTGGGGCAGGAGCCAGGGAACCTAGGCCAGCCCTGACAGGAGTTTGTGCAGCTTGTTCTTAAGAACCTCCAATGACAGGATCCCACAAATCTCTATCAAAATCTCTTCCAGCCTTAACTACACTGGTAACTAGAAAGATTTTCCTACTGTCTAACCTGAATCTCCTTTGCTTCAGATTAAGCTCCATTGTCCTTCCTGGCCTAAGTGCCCAACCGGCTTTCTCTCTCACTGCATTTAGTTGAAACAAAAAGCAGTCAAGTATCACTTTAAAGACTAGCAAAATAGTTTATTAGGTGAGCTTTCGTGGGACAGACCCACTTCTTCAGACCATAGCCAGACCAGAACAGACTCAATAGGCTTCTGGGTTTTTAGAAATAGTCATGTTACCTTGCAACATTTCAGGATGTGCATTTATGTTTTGTTTCTAATTTCCCGGGTGCATGTGGCACACATGATAGGTTCCCGCTGCTTCTGCAGATTACCATGCCTTTCATTCCAAAGAAAAGCTTTTGGGCTTGCACAACCTATTGCAAATGAGGAGGACGAACCAGGCAAGCTTCTGGGGCCACTGTTAATTAAAAGGAAAAGAGGAAACGGGATCTGGATTCCTCAATAGGATTGGAGCTGCCAGCCACTTGCAGGAGACGTGTCTAAGGTGCCAAGGAGAAAGGGACGTGGCAGCTGGGCAGGGCTGTATGTCCAGGTGAGAAGAGGAATAAATAGCTGAACAGTGTGCCTGGAGAAGAGGAGGACCATGTTGCAAGGAAGCATGTGCAGCAGGTGAAGAGTACAAGAGCAATGTGGATCCTTTGGCAACTGAGAGTCCAAAACAGAACAGAATTTAAGGGTCCTGGTCAAGGTCCCCTCTAATTTTTTCTATCCATGGGCAGAAGAAATTTTGTTACATGCACCAAGGAATGTGCAGATGGGCACCCCCAGTAGAAACCCACGCTGCCAGCTGTGGATGCTCTGATAACCATCTGGGTGGCACCTGAATCTCTCCTGGGTGGCTATCCAAGCACTCAGCTTACAGAGAACAGTGGTCCTGGTCTTTCACAGCCCTAAATGAGATAGGACTGAGCTGTCTGAAAAAATCTGTCTCTCAGATTCAAGCTTGAATGGACCCGATGTGGAATTTGCTACTGCCAGAAAAAAAAAAAGCCACTTCCCCAATTCTAGCAGTGTTTAGATTACAACCTTCTCCTCTCTATAGGCTGCTGGATGGTCACATAGCAATTCTGGAGTGAGCTGCCTAGATCAGGGGTCAGCAACCAAAATAGCAAGAAGAGCTATTTTTTTTTTTAATTTGGTAAAAAACCTCAAGAGCCGCGGTGCATGTGAATACGAGACAGCCCTAATAAATAACTTCAAACTGTACTTTTTGTCACCCCTCTTTTAAGAGCAGTGCACATGGAATGATTTGTAATGTGATACATGTTTACTGTAGGATGTTCACAAACTTTATACATATTCTATTTCCTCACACTTTACATATGTATGTTTGTACCATTATCTTCCTGGCTTCTGCTCCTGAACCTATTTTCATTATGCCAGTTTTACTTCATGGTTAATTTCAGTCTTCTTTCTCAAAATGCATGTTTCTCTCCTCAGCCGGAACGCCGCCTGCTTCCTTTTCCTTTTCAAAATCAAGACTTTACGAGCAACACGATCAAAACACAGCTGCAGTATCATATCCCACAACGCACTGCACCTATTAAAGTGGGAGTTATTCAACGTTTGGCGATCACGTAGCATTTGCTGTTTAGATAGAAGTTGTTCATGGTTGGGCTTTTAGACATTCACCGTTTATCAAATAATCAGGAGGATTTTTTTGCTTTGCAGTTATAGCTTTGGGAGCCACAATGAAGTCCTTAAACTAAAGATCTGCATGAGGCTGCTGAGCCGGAGGTTGCAGATCCCTAGCCTAGATCAATCTGCTCATATATAAATTGTTTAAAGGTACAACTGGATGGGAATGGGAATTGCCATCTCCTGGAAATTTTACAGTTTCAAAATTTGTTTTCATTCCTAACAAAGTGAAATGTCAATTTTTCTCACAAACACATTTTTTGAAAAAAATATTTTGGGTCAGTTAAAGTATTTAGTTTCATTGAAATCAAAGTGTTCCAGTTTGGACTTTTTTATTCAATATTCTCTTCTCTTCTGTTCTTGTCTATTCTAGTTGAATGAAATACCATGTATCTCATTGCAACGTTTTCTGAGTGAAATCCTTCTATTCAGAAAGTGGTAAAATGGAAAGTTTCAGCATCATCACTTTCTTTTTTTTACAATGAAACTTTTCTGGAATCAGCACATCCCTGCGGAACATTTTGATTTTAATGAAGAAGTTTTTCAGACAGAAAATAGTTCTGCTGGCCCTATGGCATTCCAGTATCATGTACATGGGGCCCTTGCAGGAATATATGAGCCATTCAATGTGTGGAAGAAGTTTGGATCCCAAACCAGAGTGGAATATGGCAACATGAGCTTATTTCTATAAAGGATATTCAGAAGCTAAGGGCTTGATGCAGGAAGCACTACATGAAATTCTTGGATGTTTGCTGTGCAGGAAGTCAGACTAGGTAATCATAATAGTTTACCTTCTATCCTTAAAATCTGAAAGTAAAGGAATGAATGAAAGAGGATTGTGTTCAGATTTGGGTAAAATTAATCTCTGGGAAGAGTGAAAGCCCCCTTGCTTGAATAATTTCACATTTAACTAGACAGAGAATGGGAAGATATACTCTAGGGAACATTCCCAGGCTTGTCTGGAGGGCATGGAAGTGAACTGGGTGACACAAGAGTTGTTTTTCCTTTTCAATTTCTGTATGATAGGTGAGTGAACTGGCATCACTATCGAGGTAGTCCTTTGGGTATAGCAAAAAACTAACGATACTTACATGGGTACACAGAATTGCAGATATGTGTTGTGCAATTATTTAGTTCAGATTTATAGAGATGCTGAATAAGGCACATCTCCATATACTTGGGGGACTCTTGATATAACTTAAAAATAGATCCTAAGTTCAACAATTGAAGATAACATACCACAAATCCTCCTCATCCCTCGAACAATACCCAGTTCTTACACCTGTTGTAACCTGCCACAGCCCCCTTGTCAAATACCTGAGAATAAAAGATGAACCTGGAAAGTCCTAAGAGTTGGGCTTTTTGGGACTAAGGCAGGGAGTATACCCCAAAACCCTGAGATCCTGCCAGAGAAACGCCTGCCAGTGTCTAGCTCATGGTTCTCTCCAGACTCATCTCCAGTCCAGTTTGAAAAGTTCTGACTAACAAGACTTCCACGCTTCCCTTGGGGAGAGTGTTCCATCGCCTGTTATAGTAGATCGCACTGTTTGGAATGTTTCCCCTGATATTCAGCCTACATTTTCCATTTCTTAATTACAGCTTGTGATGCCTGGATGTCCCCCCGTTGGGCTAACTTAAACAAGTCCTCTCCCTCCTGGGTGTTTCCACCCCTCAAATAACCACAGACAGTTGTCCTATCCCCCTCTTCATTGTCATCTAGCCAAGCTATACATAGTTAGCTCCTTCGTTTTTTCCTTCATAAGTCAGTTCTTCCAGCCACTTAATTACCCCTGCTGTCCTGCTTTGACTTGTCTCCAGCTTGACGACATCCTAATGCTATTGAGGTGCCCAGAAGCAAACACAGTCCCCAACACTCCCAGAGGAAGAGAAGGAGCAGCAGCACAAAGAGGAGGGAGACACTGCTGCCAGCACTTTGTTATGAGAAAATGGGTGGAAATATGGTCTCATTGCTACCCCGGAGACATGGATGAAAGAACGCTGCCAATACTTTCTTTTCAAATATTCCATTGGATCTAGGCTCTGGGAACAGTTGAGATGCGGGGTCCTTCTACCAGCAAGACCATATGGTGATCCTTTGTATTATGAGCATCCATAACGGGAGGACTTAGTCATCATGACCCACTGCGTTAGGCATAATAACAACACAGAGGTGGATGTGGCCCTTTGCCTGGGGAGGTTACAATGAAAGGTCAGGGGTTCTCCATGCAAAGACACTGTGTTTCCCAGGAAAAAAAGTTTCAAGATTCCTTTTGCAGAAGTTCCAGAACCCCCTCCCATTCAGCCATAAAAAGAAGTTCTTCTCTTTACTAGGTTTCACCTTTCTTGTCTCCAAAAGTGCCCCTATGGTGGGCCAGACTCCTGTGGTGCTAGGTGTTGTATCAACAGTGCATCCCTGCCCCAAGAAGCTTACGGTCAAACCAACAGATACCTTCTGTCACCTCCAGCTTGCTACGAAGCTCCATCCCTTCCTCCTGGACGAAGGTCTGGTCACAAAGATTCCAGCATTTGTCTCCTCCAGGTTGGATCACTGTAACTTGCTGAATCTGAATCTGAACATGAAGATAATGTACAAGGTTTAGCTGGTGTGAAGGGTAGTCGGGCATTTCCCGTATGGTCTAAGATATTGAGAGCTCATTAGGCTTCTGCTCAAGTCCTTCCACTGGCTCCCAGCTACCTTCCAATGCCGGTTTAAGCCCTTAGCTTTAAGGACTGCACCCATCAGCTACGTTAAGGTCTGAGTGTCAGTCTGTGTACCACTGTGACAGCTGCACTTAGAACACCAAGCCCAGGATAGAGCACATGAGATTTGGGAACAAACTATTCTATTTCAAGAGAACCCAGCTCTGGAATCAGCCTTTAAAGGACATTGGGAGAACCAAAGCCTGACCATCTTTGGGGAATGCTGCAAACTTTTCCTTTTTGGCAGAGCTCTTTCATCATCGCAAGAAAGGCAGTCACCACATCGAGATTCCCCTCTTGTATCTGCCCTCTTCCTAGCCTCAAAACACAACCCCCAGTTACCAAATGAACTGCAAGCAGAGCTTGTATCCTCTTAAAAGGGAGAAGACCGAGAGATTCCCTGAAGCTCAGTGGAGGATTTACTGTTGTTGGTCAGTCTTATGTGGCAGAGACAATGGCGGGGGAAGTCCCTTAGAGAGTTACAGAAGCACAAGTGTAACTAAGCAGGAGAACAGATTCCCTCAACCAATCTCCGTGAGATATGCGCTGGGTTGCTAGAAGGAGGAAGTCAACAAAACTAGTAGTGCAATGAGTCTGCTGTGAAGGCAAATGGCTCTTAAATGACCTAGTCTGCCAGCACCCAGCTCTAGTAACCTTAAGTGTCTCAATTTGGACCTGTGACCTAAGCTGAAAACCACCCTTCTGAGGGCGCATTGGTCTGTTTGCGGCACAGTTCACACTACTCATGCATTTCAGGGGGCTACAGAAATTTTGTTTTCTTCTGGAGCCTTTCATTTTTAACTATTTTTCAAAGCTTTTGCTGTGCATTTAGCACTGGTGGCCCATTCCACAGTCCTGCCTTTCTCTGCAGTCACCAAACACAACCCAGTCAGGGTCCTTGCAAGCATCCCACATACATTGCCTGCCAATGTGCAGCTGTCTGGCCCAGTGGTTGTTATTGTAATTATTGACTATTAGCATTATTGCAGGGCCCCGGTTGTGCTCACAGCCCCTGGCACTGGATCTATACAAATATAGGGTAAGAGATGCCCCGAAGAAACTACAGGCTGAAGAAGACTAGATGGACCCTGGGAATGAGAGGAATCAGACGGGGAAATGACACACTCATGGTCTTACGGCAGCTTGGCATGGCAAGGGAGAGCATCTTTCCCCTCCTAGATATATGGCTAGGAAGTGAGATGTACCAGGCATGCCCTTCCCCAATGGGTCAGCCAGGGCAGAGAAGGAACAACTCTGTACTCTGTCCCTGTTGTCACCTCCCACCTGGAAACTAGGGAGCAGCTTTCAATTGCCTCTGTCCTTCCTTGGGCCTGGGGCAATATGCCCCTTACTCAGAGATGGTGGCAGCCGCCTCAGGATCTAGACCTCAGCTCCTAAGCGATACTTAATTGGCCCATTGATCTTGCTCTTTCCACCTGGATGGCAGTGATTTTTCCCCTTCTGTAAGAGTGCACAGGCGGTAAGGGGCAGGCAACCCAGATGACTATCTGGAGTGCCAGGCTTGAGGGATGCTGGGCTCGGGGCGCTGCTATTGTTACAGACGAGGGAAAATAGAATGTCTGAGGTAAAACGTTGCAGGTTTTCAATAGGGGGAACGTGGTTTACAAACCTCCTGGAACATTCTCAAACTTTGTCGAATCTTGGGGAACTTTCCAGATTTTCTGAGAATTAACTTTTTCCTCAAACCTCCGACTGTGTTTTCAGTCATGGTCTGGCAGGAGTATAAGGGACGGGGCTTTGCCAGTTAGTCAGTGAGCTATAAGAATCAACTGCAGTGCTTGCGGGGGAGCAGGCAGCTGCAATAGTGTGAACTTTGGTTTACTGTGTAATTGTGAAAATCCACTTGTGAAATGAGCTGCAAATGCAATACAAATAAGGTATTCAAAAGTTTAACAAAGGGGGAGGGCACCAAAGTTAGTGCTCAACTGAAGCGCCGTTGGTGAAGGACCAGCCCTGTATGTAGCCTTCCCCAGTAATGGTCCAAAACAGGCTAGGACCAATCGTCCTGTTGATCTTTGCTAGAGCCTGCCACATGCCAGGTGCCTTCCAAATCCTAAAGCAAGTTCCAAGCATTTACACCAGTTCCTTGTGTCTCTCACAACAGTGAGAATTCAGTGCCTGAGATAATTGCCGCAGTGTTTTTTCTCATAAGGGTAGCGTACAGGAACATTTTTGCACTTCATGGGAACCGTTGGAGGTATCTAGGCAGCAGGGCTGACAGCTGCTGCAGGCCGGAGGGCCGGGTGGGGAAGAATCTGGCCCCACACCCTGGAAGTGGCAAAGCATGAGACGGAAGGGGTGTGCCCAACCGTGGTCTGCTCTTAGCGCCCCCCAACCCAACCTTCGGAAGCTGCATGGAGTGGCAGAATGATGCACCTGTGATGTTTCAAAAGGACTTGGAACTCCCAGCCACCACTGCTGTCAGCAGGTCTGTATCTGAGTCACTGGGTCCCTTTCCCTGCTCTCCCAGGAAACTGTGTTATATAATCTGTCTTCAAATGAGATGTTTGGGTCCACTACTCTACACTCTCTGTACATTCTGCACCATCTTGTATAGGCAACAACAACTCCCTTGACTGAAAACTCTTTTGGGGACAGGGGCTGTCCTTTTTGATGTATTTGTACAGCACCTAGCACAATGGGGCCTCAGTCTCTGGCTGGCCTTCCTAGGCACAAATGCAATACAAATAATAAATAACATAGAGTTATAATAACTCCCCTTCCCCAAAACATGACCAATAACTCTTGAGTTTTCTTCCTTTTCTTTTAACGTCGATTAATTTTTTCCCTACGTGTTAAATGGCAATTGCAAAAATAGAGTTTAGAGCGCAAAGCATGGGAAAGTCCAAACTTGTCTCTCTATTCCCATTAATGGGCAAGCCGTTCCCACAAATCACAGATTTCCCTCCTCTTTGCACTGGACAGAAATCGTTAGATTCAGGGTGGCCATGAAGGAGGTGGTGTGTGTGGTGTGTGGGGGTGAATGGAAAAAAATACACCACAATAGTAGCCACAAAATTCTTCTCCGCTCCAGCTTCTCCTTTGAACTGGCTATCTGGCCCCCCCTTTAATAAGGAACAAATTTCCAGAATTCTATGGGAAAGTTTCAATACAACATATTTCTAACGGGTCATCGTCAGTTCACAGGAAAGATTTTTTCCCCTTTCCCTTTCTGCGAGATTGAAACGACACTGGCAAGACAGGCTGTTTGGGAAGGCTGGGAGCGAATGGATGGCTGTTTCTGGCACTGATGGGCATGGTGATGTGGAAAGGGCACGATGGGAAGTCAGTGGTTCAGAAGACTGGCGAAGGATATCCTGCCAGCTGAAGAAAATGCTCAGCTCTGCCCCTAGCACTTGACTCTGACCTGCAACAACTTCCTGTTCCCTTGCTTGGAAGCAGGGGGACATTTGGGACCGCCAGAGTTCTGCCAATTGGATGCCAGGACTGGCATCCTCTGTTGGTTTTGATCAGAATTATTGTCACCTAAGCACCCGCCAGACTAGGTTGAGAGAGGTGCAGTTCCTGATGCACACACAGCCGCAGCACAAGCTCCTTCTACATGGCTTGTATGCCATGTGAGTGGCAAAGTCATGCCCCAGCTCTGTGGGCAGAAGGGTGCTTATCAGTGCAACTATTTGCTCCTACTGCCTGACTCTGGTCTCCAGGTAGCCTAACTCTGCTGGCCTCAGCTCTTGTTCTGCCTTGCCTTGGACTTTGATCTCCTTGGAGCTGACCTGGCCTGACTTCAAGCTCCCAACTCACATTCCCCCCACTAGATCAGACTGCCCACCTGCAAGTCATGACAGCCTGTGGCTAGACTGAGAGTCTTGGGGTCTGATCTCCCTCTTATTGGGACCGGTATAACTCCAGTAAGGTCAGTGGAGCTGTACCGGGTTAAGATTCATGTAGGTGAGAGCCGAATTGAACCTGTAGACTTCAGGGCAGCTCTGCACTTAATTGCCTCCCCAAAATATTTATCTTCAAAGATTGTAAGAATGAGGGATCGGTTTGCACAGCAGTTGGAAGTGTGACAGCCACACAGGTTGGCCATACCTGCTTTAGTCCTTATCTAGGTAGATGAACAGCTGGGGAGATGTGGTAGCATGGGAACTGGCCTGTGCTAGCTAGGAGAGTAGGTAGCCAGGGTTCTGTGCTACTGGGTCTTCTCTGCTATGTGAGGGGTGCTAGCTAGATTATACCAGCCCATGCTGCAATCACACCTCTGATTCCAATGTAGACAGACCCTCGGACCTAGGCGTAATACTGTCAGGAGCCCTCCTCATGACCTGTGCCCAGATCATCAAAGCCCAGATCACCCCTGCGCTCCATCTCTGCCAATGCACCTTTATTCTCACTCAATCCTGGATCTTCCTCCATTGATAGTGACTCACCTCATCCTCAGCAGCAGCCAACCCAGCTGTTCCAGTGATGTCCTTCCCCTGGACATCCAACATCCTCTTCTATTCCAATCTTGAACATCCATGGAAAGGAAAATGACCATTTGCACCACCAGTGCAGTAGTTCTGTGAAGTCTAAGGTGAAACCCAGCAAACTTTGTAGTCACTTGTGCCCCAAGCCAGGTTTGTGTGTTTAACTCACTGAGACACCTGCTCCCCTTCCCCACTTCACCTGAAGTAGTTGCAGACAGTGGCTTTGTTTCCACAGTTAATTAGCTGCCTTGTTATCATTGGTCAGTGCCCAGGCTATCAACATGGTCTTGGTTGCACTAGATTTTTCTTGAATGACACTCAGAAGCTCCACAGACGGGGGGGAAATATCTGATGGAATGAGGTCCCTGAAAGGCAGTATTAGGGGAAGATAATTGACTTCATATGTCCTGAAGGCCACTTCTAGATCTGAGAGCGAGGTCAAGGGTGCTGGAGGCAGAGACAAGAGGCTGTTGTTGCTAACGTCCATTTCCCAGTGGTATGTCAACAGCTCGGTGCACAGCCAGGACCGATGATTCTTGAAAACCAAGAGGGGTGACTCATTGACTTTGCTTGAGTATCCATTTTTTATTTAGCATCATTGTGCAGTGGTTTGAACGATCGGCCCTGCTTCCCAGGGGTAGCACACATCAATGCTGGGGAATGGAGACAGAGAACAAGTCCATTTAAATTACAGATGACCCTTCTTTTCTGGCAGCTCCTTGTACGATGTATATTCTGAGCTCTTGGCTGCTCTTCAGGGTTTCCACTCATCCTGTCGGTTGGGCTCAGAGCAGCCAAATTATCCATGCTTCCTGTCTCTCGGGGCTTGATATTTTCTTATTTGTTGCTCCCTTTTAATCCTCAGGGTAGCTTTGGTGGCCTTCCCTGCTGAGACAACTAGCAACACAGCTAGCATGCAGAATTGGTTGGAAATTTTTCAGTAGAGTAGCCAATATCCTGGAGGTTGATGTACTCAGCTGGGATGGAGGTTCAAGTCCCTTCCTGATTCAGGCAGAGGAGGGACATAAAACTGGTCTTCCAAGTTTCCTGCATCTCGGATGAGTGGCATATCACCTGGGCTATTATGGATGAGTGCTTGAAATATTGAAATGTCTGAGGTTTATCCCCACAGTAGGATGAGACATTATTCAAGTGATTGGAAAACCTGCCCAACTCTGTTAGCTAGGGCCCAAATGCTTAGGGGCTGATTATCAGATGCTTAATATTCGATGTGTTCCCAAACTGCTGACCTGTTTTAGAGTTTTGTGTTGCCACCCATCGCAGTGGAATCTGAGAGACTCTAGAAAATTGGGCCAGTTATTCTGATGTCTAAATACAAGCCAAGCTTGTTTGAAAATCTAGATTTTGGCGCCTGTTTTGAGTGATGTGGAAAACCAACAAATTCTTTCACATCCAGCCCTCAGAAGATCCTAGGCTTTGGTCACTACTCTATCCAAGCTCAAATTCTACTGCTTGTGAGCAAACAGTGAAAGACTTTTTATTCCAGGACTGGGCTTTTAATTGTCACTTCGGCAACTTCTGCTGGGACCAGGCCAGTTCCTCTTCTAGTGTAAGCCACATAGTGCTAGGTTTGATGGAGCAGTGCTGACCCATGGCAGCTGTGGAGCCAACCCTCTGTTGGGAGCACACGATGCTTCTTTGTTAATGCATATGAACAGCCACACTGGGTCAGACTAAAGGTCCATCAAGCCCAGTATTCTGTCTTCCAACAGTGACCAATGCCAGGTGCTTTACAGCAGTGTTTCTCAGGCAGGGGTACATGTACCCTTAGGGGTACAACAAGCAGGGGGTACATCAACTCATCTAGATATTTGCCTAGTTTTACAACAGGCCACATAAAACTCTAGTAAAGTCAGTACAATATAAAAGTACATTCAGACAATGGCTTGTTTCTACTGCTTCATATGTCTTATGCTGAAATGTAAGCACAATATTTCTGTTCCAATTTATTTATTTGATAACAAGATGGTAGAAATTCAGCCGGTTTTCAATAGTAGTCTTTTGTGATACTTTTGCGTGTTTTTTATCAGTAAGTTGTTTTTAAGTGAGGTGTAACTTGGTGGTACAGAAAACAAATCTGACTCCTGCAAAGGGCACAGTCATCTGCACAGGTTGAATGGCACTTGTTTCAAGACCTCAGATTATTTTAGGACCATGTTTTTCAACCACTGACATGCGTACCCTTAGGGCTACATGACAGAACTCTGGGGGTACTTGTAAATTTTTTTGAAAAAGGGGTACTTTATAAAAAACCGTTGAGAAACACTGCCCTAGAGGGAATGAACAGAAGAGGTCATCATCAAGTGATCCCATGCCTGTTGCCATTCCCAGATTCACCATTTCTCTTTTCATTTTAAGAGCAAAAAGGATCCATCTGGAATGGTTGGGACTCAAAGAAGAGAGGATTAAAATATTTTTCTTTTTGTGGAAGACCATGTACCCATTATCTTTCTATTTTGGGATTTTGCACTGGAATCTACCACCCTAGTATATATAATACTTTAAGGCCTTACTGCCCTATTCTTTTCTCCCTTAAGCTACATCTACACTGGGACACTACATCGAAATAGCTTATTTCAATGTAGCGAAATCGAAATAAGCTATTTCAACGACTAGCGTCCACACATCCTCCAGGGCTGGTGCCGTCAACGTTCACCATTGACGGAGGACAGCACGACATCGAAATAGGTGCCACAGGGGAGCGTCTACACACAAAAGTGGCCCATAGCGAAATAAGGGTGCCAGAAAAAGCTGCGGACAGGGTCACAGGGTGGAGTAGCACTTCTGGGGCAACAACAAGCCACTCCCTTAAAGGGCCCCTCCCGGACACACACAGCCTGCACAGCACGCAGTCTGCAGAGCCACAAGCATGCACTCCCCGTGTAAGCAGCATGGACCCCCAGCAGCAGCAGCAGCAGCAGCAGCAGCAGCCAGAGGCCCACACACGCGCCCCTGGAGCCATGGCTGCCCTGCTCAGTGCCATGGAGGAGGCAGCTCAGCATCTTCTATTCGAGGAAGATGAGCTGTCCTCGGGGGATGAAGAAGCAGCCCCAGACCATGCTGCCCTCCCAGCCTCCCCCCACCGAACACACCGCTGGCTATGGAGGTACCCCACTAGCACAGACTGGTGGGAGCAGCTGGTGCTTGGCGAGTGGGACAACGACCCCTGGCTCCGGAATTTCTGGATGAGCTGGCAGAAGTTCCTTGAGCTCTGCCAGTGGCTCACCCCTACCTTACGGCACCAGGACACCCCCATGCAACGTGCCCTCACTGTTGAGAAACAGGTCGGCATTGCTGTCTGGAAGCTGGCCACTCCAGACAGCTACAGATCTGTAGGGCAGCAGTTCGATGTGGGCAAGGCCACTGCCGGGGTTGTTGTCACGGAGGTAAGGGGACCCAGGTGGAAGGGGGAGCTCGGGGGGGAGCCCTGGGGGAGGGGAAGCCCGGGGAGAGGGCCAGACACACCTTGCACACCCTTCACGGGTGCTCTCATGTCCTTCCCCTGCAGGTGGTCCGCGCAATCAATGCCCTGCTCCTCCATAGGCTCGTGTGGCTTGGGGACCTGGATGCGGCCATCGCGGAGTTTGACAGCCTGGGCTTCCCTAATTGCTTCGGGGCTCTGGATGGGACCCATATCCCCATCCGTGCCCCGGAGCACAGCGGAGGACACTTCCTGAACAGGAAGGGATACCATTCCGTGGTCCTCCAGGACTTGGTGGACAGCCGGGGCTGTTTCTTGGACATTTATGTTGGCTGGCCTGGCAGCACCCACGACGCCCGGGTGTTTAGGAACTCGGGCTTGTGCCGCCAGCTGGAGGTGGGGACTTACATCCCCCAGTGGGAGATCCCTCTCGGGGACACCACCGTGCCCCTCTGCCTCGTCACAGATGCGGCGTACCCCCTCCAGCCCTGGCTCATGCGCCCCTACACGGGCCACATCAGTGCCACCCAGGAGTGGTTCAACACCCGCTTGAACCATGCGCGCCAGGTGGTTGAGCGGACTTTCGGCCGCCTCAAAGGGTACTGGAGGTGTCTCCTCACCCGCCTGGATGCAGGGCTCCCCAACATCCCCAGGTTGTGGGCACGTGCTGTGCACTCCACAACCTGGTGGAGAGCAAGGGGGAGGCATTTGTCCATGGCTGGGCTGTGGAGGCTGGCAGGGCCTACGCCCAGCCACCCGCTGCCCCCAGTCGCCAGGTCAACCCTGAGGGGATCTGGGTCCGGGAGGCCCTGTGGCCCATTTTGAGCAGCCTGAAGGGTGAACGCTGCCAGGACCAGCTGCTGGAGAGCCACCCACCGTCCCCCCCACCCCCCACAACACTACCTGCCCCCACGCCCACACCACTGAGCACCAGAGAGCACACATGCATTTTTCTTTTTTGTAACTAAACCAAAACCTTGTTGAAATCAAACAATGAACTCTTGCATTAATGGGGGAACTATGTACATGGGGGGGGGACAGCTACTAAAGTGGGGTGGGACAAGTCAACTATTTACAATTAATGGGGGAGAATATGTACAAAGGAGGGGGGCCTGGGTGGCTCAGTCCTTGGCCTCCTGCACCCCTAATGTCCTGCGCCTGGTGTGGGGGGGGCAAGACCCATGTCTGGGCTGGAGACCCCATCGAGGCTGGGTGGGGGCCAGGAGAACCAGCAGATATGGCCGGGCTGGTTCCTGAGGCCCATGGTCTCCCGCTGCGGCAGGCTCCAGGACAGCTGGTGGAGGGCGGCTTGGAGGGACGGCGGGCATCTGCTCCACGATCCGCTCAAAGGTCCTCATGAAGGCCCCCCAAGCCTCCTGGCGCCACGCCAGCGCTCACTTCTGCAGGTGCAGCTGCCGCTCCTCCACGTGCAGGCAGTGCTCCGAGACCTCCACCTGACACCGGAGGGTGGCGAGGAGCTGGGGGTCAGCGGATGCCCGGGGATGTCTCCGCTGCTGTCGGGCTCGTCCTGGGGCCAGTCCCTGCTCCGCCGCTGGGGTGGCCTGCTGCCATGGCCCCGGTGGGCTGTCCGGCACGACGGACGCAGCGCCTGTGCTCTCGGGGCCCTCAGATGCTGTGGCTGAGGAACAGAGGGCGAAGAGTGGAGACAGCTGTTAGTCTGGGCCCTGACCCATGGCCCATGTCCCCCCAGCCCCCTGCTGCTGGTTCCCCATCCCCTGTCCCCCAGAGATGCTGATGATGGGTGTGGTATCCCCCACAGGGGGGACCCTCTGGTTCTGCTCCCTCCCATCCCCAGGGATGGAGGACCCCGCTATTTCGATGTTGCGGGACACGGATCGTCTACACGTGCCCTACTTCGACGTTGAACGCCGAAGTAGGGCACTATTCCCATCTCCTGATAAGGATAGTGATTTCGACGTCTCACCGCCTTACGTCGACTTCAACTTCAAAATAGCGCTCAGCACATATAGATGTGGTGGGCGCTATTTCGAAGTTGGCCCAGCTATTTCGAAATAGCCGGCTAGTGTAGTTGCGGCTTTATTGTTCCTTTGTCCTTATGGCCAACTGTAAGGTTCACCAGCCTGTGTCTCATTCCCACCATCTCCTTTCTCTTCTGATGCTCAAATGAAGCAACATGTCTCTGATGGAAATCCTGTTGTCATGTGACAAGGACATGGGCGGTCATGCCCCATGGTCAGAACAGGAGTCAGGCCAAGTTGCTGGAGCAGGAGTTGATAGCTCAGAGTGAGAGTGCAGGGTCAGAACTGGAGTCAGAAGCAATGTCAGAGCTCAGGAATCAGAGCTGAGGTTAGAAATGGACTGGGACCAGGCTGGGAAAAAGCAGGCACAGGAGTTAACACGGCCATAGGCAAGTGCTCTGAGCAGTTATGTTTTTGCTTCTTCTGCTGAACCTCTGAGCTGGCCTGCTGCCTCTTCCCTACAACCAAGCAGTGAAGCCAGTCAAGTAAGCTACTCCAGACCAGCTGCACTCATTTGGTTGTCTTGAGATTGGCTCAGCCACAGGCCCTGTGCCCAGGTTGATTTCCTCCATTTCGCTTCTGCTCTCATCTCCTTCAGTTCAATTCACTTCCATAGCTAAGTGACAACTTCTCTGCCCTGAGTGAGCCTCACAAGCCAGTACTCCCTGGAAGTACCATAAGTACTCTAATGATTTCATCCTCATGGGTCAGACTTCAGCTGGTGGGAAAGGGCAGGAAAACTGAGGGAGTTGCAGGCATTTACACCAGCCAAGAATCTGTCTCCAAAGTTATTGCTAGGTATAGCGCAGTAGCACCTGAGAGGCTTCCACACACCTCGCACCTTGTGAGAGACAATCTTACGGTCTAAATAGACAAAGGATGGGAGGAGAAACAGTCTTACCCAAGGTCACATGGCTAGGACTAGAATACAGATCTCCTAACGCCCAGCTCAGTAGATACACAGCCACTGCCATTTAACCCTTTGTGTAGCTCCCATGAAGTCATCTCAGCCATGAAAAAGACTCTGAGTCTCTGGCTCTCAACTGCATTCACCAGAGATGAAAATAACCCAAGACGATGAGGTAAGTTTCCAGTTTTAGCTTCTGTGAGGGCTGAGCTGGGAAGAATTTGTCTTTGTGTGGCCAAAGAATGGCTGTGGCCTCCCACAAGAGAGCCTAACTGGAAGCCAGAGAACGGATAGCTGTTTGGCAATGTAGGGCAGGCGCTGAGTTTCAGTAGCACGGGGTCAGGGAGTAAGAAAAATGTTGGTCCTCAACCGGCTGGGACAGGGGTTGTCCCTTTCTGCCTTTTCTCAGGAGAAAGAACTTTCCTTCCAACCCAGTGGAAGACCCCAGGGCTGGCGATTGTTAAAATATCTCCAGAAAACCCTTCCGGGAATCCTAGTCAAAGAGGAAGCTATCTACAACCTCTGGGTGTTGCGAATCCCATCTGAGCAACCCCAGTGTGACCCAAGTCAGTGAGTGACAATGGTCTTTCTCAGAAACCCACAGTCCTAAAAAAGAACGAGCTGCTCTCCTCCCTCCCTCGCTGGCCACCCTGTCTCTCTTGAGGAGCAGGCCAGAAATCACAAATGATCTATTGGCTGTCCAAGAAAATAAGGAGAGCCACCTAGTGCAGAACAACGAAGGATGTTTTCAGCCACAGTAACTGGCTGTGGTTATCTTTAAGGCTGTGGTCAAACCCAAGGAAATTATAGAAAATTCTTAAACAAAGGCTATGTTTCCTGCCCCGGAGACCCATAAATAGATGCTAGTGCCCTGGATGGAAGGAGGCAGGGTAATTTGGGTTTGTTCTTCTGTGGCACAGTGTAGGCTAAACTGGAGAGGAAGCTGTGAAATCAAATGCAGGCAGAGAACAAAAAGCAATGGAGTTTGGAATACAGACCCTTCCAGGCCAGGTGCATATTTCAGCCAGCACTGTAGGGCCCTGATCACAGACGGGGGCCTCTAGTTGCTACTGCAGTACAACAGGTAAATAGCGGTAATACCAGCAAGCTGGAGAATCAAGAAGGGAGTTTAGAAGAAATGGACAAGACACGCACCCATCAGGCCTCATTTCCAGCCTGCTCGGATGCTGTGGTTTTGAACAAGTGGCTCCAATGGTACCTGGGTTGTATCTTCTGTGTATGTCAGAAAAATAACACAGTTGCCCATTGCATACAGACTTGGCTATTTGCACCCTTGCTCATAGCAGCTATTCCATTTCATGCTGCCATGGCGTGGTGGGAACTCATGAAAGCCACTGACTAGCCCTAGTTGGGAGATGGTGGGGTGGTTTGCCTTGGAGAGACCCTAAAGTATGTGCTTTGCTTATCTTTGGTGTGATCCTTTCCCTTAAATTGGTGAGGGGTGAGATAAATAAGTGGCCTTTACTCTTTTGCTAATGGGGGGTCCAGGGAAGCACCCGCTATTAATTGACATGCTGACCCTGCCTTGGCACGGTGTGAACCTAGAGTCTCTTGCTGTCACTACATGCACGGCTCAAAGGTACCCTGAGGCTAAGCTAAGTCTTGCAATAAATTCAGCTCCACATAACCCATTATCTCCCTTCTTGCTCACCAAGCTCCTTTCTTTGAGTCATCCTGCATGTGGCCCGCATTCAGACTGAAACCTGGGGGCAGGGTGGTTTACCAAGGCCACATCAGTCTAGGCAAAAGCCGAGATTCAGTTTTCTGACTTAGCTCCTGCCAAGGCGCAGAGGTGTGCGTGGAGGTGGGGGTGAGACCCTGGTGGGCCTAAAGATGTGAACCATAGCTTGCTTGTTTAAGCCTCCCAGCTCTTTCCCCTGCAAAGGTAGCGTTGTGAATGTCTAGTCATGGGCATGAGTAGCTGTGGGACTCTTCCCCAGTTGGGCAGCGCTCAGGTCTTAAGAGCCAACCCATTCTGAAGTGAGACCCTGCAAGGTATTCTCTGTCTCAGGGAATGGCTTTACTTTCCCTCTCCAAACCCCTGAGGCTGGCCTTGGGCAGGAGGTGGGCAGGCTGGTGGTAGAAATGCATTGCTTCACAGCCCCCTCCAGAAATGCTTCTCAGCCCAGTGCATGAAGAGGTGGTAATGGGAAGCAGCCAGGAGCCCTTTTCTCCTGCACCCTCCGTGACCTCAAAGGGACATCTCCTACTCCTCTACATGATCCAGGAGACCCATCCACCCACCTGGCCCCCCGACAATAGGCAAAGGGAGACTGCCAGAAGCCTGCTAGATCCAGCCACTTCAGGCACTAAAGGGGACCTGCTTCCCATCACCAGGAGATCCACCCCATCACCCTGACTGCCTACCAACCTAGACACAATCCTATATTACTGCTGCTATGATGAGCTGCTGCCAAGGAAGGAAGCCACCAATAGGATGCCTCATGAGTTGCAGGGGGATGTTGGAAGCAGACTGTGCTGAGATGGGAAATAGGAGAGGGAACATCAGGAACTGGATGGGTGAACATTGGAAGCCTGGATCTGTTTGAAACATGAGACTATCAGGGAAAGGAAGTTGCACAGGCCCTCCTGCCCCTTCAAAGCACTTACCACCCAGAAAATGGCCCCATGGTCTGGGTGTCAGGCCAGGCTGGCATCATGCTGAGATACTGCCATAGTGGCCACGCTAGCTCCAAGTGGTTGGGAAATAGAGCATGGCTACTTCATGGATGCTAGGGAAAATACGGGACAGCTTCATTGATGAGTGTTAGCCAGACCCACACCCTGTAGGACTATAACCAAAGCTCTAATGTGTGGAAGCTCACCAGCCTTAGAGATATACATCTCATAGAGGCAGAAGGGACCTTTGGAGATCCTTGAGTCCACTCCCCTGCCCCCTCAGCAGCACCATGCCTCTCCCCCACCTCCCTAAACAGCCCCTTCAAGGGCTGATCTCACAACCCTGGGTTTAGCAGGGCACTGCTCAAACCACTGAGCTAACCCTCCTCCCACCTTGGGCATAGGTGTTCTCAGAATGGAGCAATCCCACCTCTTCGCTGTTGAGAAGGTGGCCACAGATTTAGCCCCATGGGAACAGCTGGAGCAGGGCAGCTGAGGGGGAGGAACACAGATGCAAATGGTGCCCCTTGAGAAGGGAAACACTAGTTGGTCTAGAGCTTTGTTTTCCTCCTTAGTGAGGCATTGCCTCAGTGTGTTTGGATGCATGGCTTGCATGCTGCTGCTCAAGGCAGCTTTGGCAGCCTTGGGATGGCTTTGTAGGGACCAGGCAATCTTGGCACTAGGAAGGCTCTATCCTCCTCTGCCCTTCTCCTTGGGTAAGTCCATTCCCCTCCATGACGCCCAGGTCTTGGGCTTTGCCACTGTGCAGGGTGACTTCTCTTTATGAGCAGTGATAACCATTGGTAGCAGACTGATGCATGCAGCAATAAATGCCTGCAGCACTCATAAACGCTGGGGCTGCAGCCGACAGAGGTGTTTATGGCGGTGGGAAATGTTTATTGCTCTGTTACCTCCTCTGCTGTTGGACATGTTGGCTCTTTAGAGCAACTATTGATCATAATGAAGAGAAATCGCTCTGTTTTGTACATTCCTCTCCTCCCAGTTCACACACACTTAGTTAACATAATGGCAATGGTAGCAAGGTGCAAGGAGGCAAGACAGACTGAATGGGGGAGAGGCAGGTAGATGTATGGCAGAGAAGCAGGGCCCAGTGCTTCAAGCATCAGCCTCTGGGAGTCCGAGCTGGTTTCTGTGACTTCTAGCTCTGTTCTTTGGGGACTACTCAGTCTGCCCCTCTGAGTGTCCTTACCCCAGTCACTTTGTCTTTGTGCTCCCATCCCACGTAAAACAAAGAAAGCAATGCCTACCTCCCTGAGGGCTGGGAGGCTTAATTTGTTAAGATGACTCTGACATCCCTAAATACATGGTGCTGGGAAAGGGGAACAGCATTGGAAATGGCTGGATTCCTGGGTAATTTGGGAAAACATCATGAGTATAGATGGCAAAATCTAAAAGATGGTTCGCCCCAGAGAGTGGAGAAGGAATTATCCAACCATATTGCATTACAGCTGTCCTGGCCTCGTGAGTGCATAGTTTCCAAGGCCAGAAGATGCTAGTGTGATCATCTGCCTGAAGCTCCTGCACCGCACAAGACAGAGAACCCTACCCACTAACTAACACCTTCTATCTGAAACACTCAAATACTGGACCATATCAGAAGCAGGACTGCAACTGGATGGACCTAATGGCTGAGCTATTATAGACATGCCTCAGTAGTAGTATTTGCCTCTCTTCTGCATTCTGCAGTAGCTGGTCCAAGCTTCTTGTTGACATTGTTAAGGGCTAATCAGCGGAAAACAGGAGCAAGAATAGCTTTGTACCTTCAGGTGCTGGACTGGGAATGGGACCATATGCATCCTGTTCTCGGCTCTGCTGCGGTGATCTTGGGCAAGTCATTTCATCTTTCTTGGCTTCCGTTACCCCCTTTGCAAAATAGGGATGACCGACCCTCTCTTACCAATGAGTCAGGTGCTCAAATGTTAGAGTGATGAGGTGTGCAGATTGGCAGCATTTATCATGAAACAATTTAGCCTTTTCTCTAATATTGGAGCAGAGAAATATGCCAGATTGTGTGTGATGGCATTTTTGGTAGCTTTTGTTGTCCTTATGTGACATGAGGCTTTGAGAACCCCTCTCTCTCCTTGATTAGAACGCTGGTCCCATGCAAGAAAAAGCAAAGGCTGAGATCCACAGTACCACTTGCCTTGCTCTCTGTGGTTGGGATTAATGCTGCTAATTCCCTCAGAAGGTTGGCAAGTATCTGTGACCAGCACAGGCAGCAACTGTAGGAGATACCATTTGATTTAATCAGCATGACGCACTCTCTGAAACTTGTTAACTGTCGTCGTGTCAAAAGTTGAAGGGATTCCTTGTTTGCCACCTACGCTTCCTTGTTGTGGTTGAGTGCTGCGGATGCTCCCAAGGCAGAAATGCTCCTTTGAGGTGTGCAGGCTCTTCTGGGCTTCTGAGTCAGAATCTGACACCGCAACATGCATGGCTTTCCAGCTCACCGGCTCTGAAAGAGCGGAAAGGCTGGTGATGTAATGTCTTAAGCTCTCCTCCTTTCACAAAGAACAGGATGTGTTTGCCTCTTAGTGAGTTAACAGGCACGTGGAAGGGTTTTGAATCAGGCTCAGCCACATAACCTTACTGACCTGGTGGCCAAGGACTCCTGACTCCCACAACAGAATGTTAATAATTCTCATGGACTTTGGAAGGAACAGGTTCCCCAGACCTTACAGTCCTGCTTAGCTTTGCAGCGTGGGTCATGTACGTTAGGTCTTAAGGAGCTTTCTGTGCATTTTGGAATGGAGCTACTACCAGGCTGTTTACGGGTGTTGATGCAGGCTGGCTCTTCAGTGTAACTCTGAGCCCCTTGCAAAGAGGATATACAAGTGATGAACTGCAAGGTGCAGGGATGAGTGAAATATATCACATGTTCTGCGTGGGTCAGAACACCCAGATGTACCCAGGTTGTCACTTCCACCTGACCAACATGGAATTAGACCTGTACTGTGTTGGAATGATCATGAGACATATGTGAAGGTGGCAATGGGGCACCTACTTGACGATGTGCCGACCTACTCCGGGTCCCGTGGGTGCGCGTGGGGTGTGATACAGCGGGGGGAGTCGGGTGGCCCAGGACCAACCACCCCACCTTTATAGCAGCCTGATATAGTGTAGCAGCAATATATGATTTAGTGTATTTACTTTAAAACCTAGGTTTCCACAGTATTATGAGTACCAGAAACAATAACACTCCGATTGTGAACACCACAATGCCCTGTGGCTGTTCTAAGTCCCAATAATTCTCTATACAGACCCAGCTAGACCAGCTAGTGGTATTTACCAATAGTTATTTATTCATTTATTTGTAACTACAATTACTTAACACTTGTTATATATATATATATATAGATAGTTATTTATTTGGCATAAGCTAAATACTAGGTTACATATAACTATATATAATTACATGTGACTTACCAATAACATCCAATGCTCCCACATTTCACCAATAACTACGTTACAGCGGCCCTTCAAGTCAGAGATACGGCTTGGTTGGGACCTTTCGTGGTGGTGACGTCCGGGTGATCAGGCCGGGGTCTGCTGTCTGGACTGGAAGTTGCTAGCCTCCGCCTTGTGTCCAGGAGCCCACACCCTTATTCCTGTTAAATCACCTTTTATATTGTTTCTTACTTGGGGGTTCGATACCTGGCCAATTAAAGCGTTTGTTACCTAATTTGGGCTTTCTATCCTCCCGGCCTGTTAGAACATGTTACAAGATTTCCTCTGTCCTTGGTCTTTTTCTGAACCTCCCCTGAGACCCTCTGATGTTGTACAACCAAGATGTTCTCTTTGGGGGGCTTCCAGCTACTAGCCCCAGCTGTTCTCTTTGGGGGCTTACTATCTGCTTGTCAGGATGTTCTCTTTGGGGACTCTCCAACTACTTGTCAACTTTCTGATTTCTTTCTCCTGGCCTGACTTCAGACCTTCCCGCCGCTGTATGATAGCATTCCAAGATGGAGTGTATGGTCATTCTGCCTTGCGAGTGAGGCCCGGCCACCAGGTGCTCGTGCTCCCACACTACTATGTGAGTGAGAAGCGTGTCTGTGTCTGTTTGTGTGAAATATACACAGTTTCCTTACTCTGAAGATCAATACTAATTTCTCAGCTTCTCCAACTTCTCAATCAGTGGTGCAATACATCTGTGGGATAAGTTCCCTATGGAGGAAAGTTTCAATCAAGCTCACTCTAATACATATCCTCTCTTTACATTTCCTTACCTGCTCTATATCACTGGTTGTTGTATAGCTTCTTCACTTACCAATTGCACAACCTTTAGCCAGGTGGAAGAGCATTTGGAAAAAGTAGCTCACAATCTCCCCTATTTTGGGACTGGCATTAATTTTATTCATGATTTCCATCCATAATGACCCTGTTTCTCTCTTACTCTGCTCTCCTTCCTCATAAATTAGGAAGTCCATTTGTAGGCCACCTAGTTCCTTTGCTTTTTGACAGCAAACTAGTACACGTTAGACCCTCCCCTTTGCTTCCCTCCCAGTTCCTTTTTTTCAAGTTGCGTTTCCTTTTCAGTTTCTGGGACAAAGTGGCTTTTCAGTAAAGGTGGAGATCTTTGAGCTGTTTCAGAGGGAGCCAGCCTGGCTGCTTCATATTCTTTGCGTTTTTCCTCTTTCAGAGGGATTGAATGCTAAGTCTTCATGGTGGTGTTGGTTAAGATCCACCAACCTCTTTCAACACCATTGGATTTAGTAGACTCCTCTAACTTTAAAGCCAGAAAGGCCCATCACGACCATCTAGTCTGATCTCCGGCACAACACAGGCCACAGAACCTCTCCCACCCACTCCTCTAATAGGCCAATCACTGCTGCTTGAGTGACTGAAATTGTCTTCTTATTCAATCAACTTCAGCAAAGATGCTGGTTCCTCAATATCTGCTTCTCTAATATCATTGAATGACGGATAACCCATTGCCCTGGGAGCTAGACCCCACTTCTATTTGTACCATGGGCATTGACTTGTTGTTTGATCTTAGGCAAGTCATTTCCCATCCTCCTTGTCTGTCTTTTCCATTTAGACATTAAGCTCTTTGGGGGAAGGGCTGTGCAATGTACAGAACCTTGAGCTACAGGGCTGTGAGCTCAGTTGGTGATTCCATACAATGCTGTGATACAAATACATATCTTATAGAGCTGGAAAAGACATCAAGAGGTCATCAAGTCCAGGGCCAAGGCAGCATCCCTGGCAGGCTTCTTTTTAATCTATTTGTCCCAGACCCCTAAATGGCCTCCTCAAAGATTGAGCTCACAACCCTGGGTTTACAAGGCTGATATGTAAACCACTGAGCTACGCCTGCTTAAGGCCACCAATTGCCAGTTTCTTTATTCTCATATTCTGAATCAGCTGCTTTTTACTGCTAAGAATGGCGTCTTTGTTGGTTGCTCCTGCCACTGCACAGTTGAGGAACTTTAAATGTTCTAATCTACCTCCAGTGTACCCATCCTCATGGCTTCTACGCAACTGATCCAAAGCCTTTCCAAGTCATTGAGCGTCTTTCTTCTGACCTCGGTGGGCTTTGGATCAGGCCTTGGGTGCACTTGAAATAGATGCATGAAGAGATGATAGTTGCAAGTTTCTCTGTCTCTTATGCTGTAAGGTACAAGGGCTGTAAACTGTGCCTAAGTTGGGGACAAGGAAGGAGATGGCTATTAGTGACCCTCCAGCAGGCCCAAAATGGATGCACCAGACATAGTGTGACACCTCCCCCCACAGGGTGGATTGTGCCTCTTGATGGGTCTATCTCTCTACTGCACTCCGACAACATATGTGTAATGTGTCATGCCAATCAAGTCTCATTAAACAGAACTTAATTATTCACAACATTTGGATGCATGGCAAAATAGGAATCTTTGTTCCCCAAAAGGCATTGGGATAATTAACAATCCCACAGGAGTGCTGCATAGAAGATTAACCAGCTTGATGAGAGAAGTTTGGAGGGATTAAATAGGACTACTTCATTAAAGAGGGGACAGGAGAGTTGTGCCAATCAATGAGTGGTACACAGAGGGGGCCCCATCTACCTTGTTCTCATTAAAACAGCCAATGAAATTCAAAAGATACAAAGTGAACGCTACATGAAGGTACTTTTCTATACACTGCAGAATTAACTTAGCCAGCTCACTGCCAGAATCTTCTTCAAACCAAGAGTTTAGTAGGATTTTTGCTCACATTGGGACTGTAAATGAATACTATTTTTGGGTTAATGCTACTTGGGATAAAAAGGTAGGGAGGGAGATCAGCTCTCTTGCATCAGCACTAAAGACAACCAGTAACTATCTATGGTTCGGAAGAAATTTATGCGAAACATACATATGGCATAACTTTTCCATCATAGGCTTTATTGTGCTTTCCTCTGAAGCAGCTGGTATGAGGTTGGTCTGAACAAACAGAGCAATTACTAGGAGTCACAAGAGCTTCCCTAGGGCCGCCTTGCTCTCTGTTGGACTGGTGTCTAGCAAATATGACCTGCAAATATTTGTGTGCACATCTGTGAAGATGGGCTTCATTGATGTCTCTTGGCTACTGAAATGTCTCTTTGTATCTCCCAATGACTCATGATCAGCTCTTCACCCAGATCTTATCTTAGCCCATATAAACAGCCTGAGGAAGGAATCTTGTGGAAAAAGTGGCAATGGAGTGGGCAGGTTCTGCCAAACAAGGTGGGGATGCCCCAAAGTTAAACACTCTTGGAACCAAGTCTGCATCTGAACTAGGGGCAGAACAGCATGAACTGAACAGCATCTACTTTGGTTGCACTCCATGAGCTGAACTTGACTTCCAGCTTCAGTTTTTGGTGCTGGCTCCCAGCAGTGACAGTGTAAACACATAGCACAACCTTGAGATGCTACTTTTCAAAAGATACAGTTAGATGTCTGCTCTTGGTTCCACCCATTGTGGCCTTGTTGGTGTTGAGAGCGAGGGCACAGTGTGACCTGTGGCCAGCTGGAATGCTGGGGATAACCTCATTCAGTGGGAACGTGGAACCTTTTAGGAAGGGTTTCATATTCTAAGTGCCTGGCTGCCTTCTCGAGATAAAAGATCTTGGTGCTTATTTAAGGCCACCCCGTCCTAAAAGCAGCTTCTCTCTTCCTCACAAATGCAAGGCCTGGGCACAAGGAACCCTGCTGAAATACAGCCATCAGAAGGAGGGGAGGAAAAACCATGGGAAAACTAAGCCTGCCTGTATAATAACAAACCTGTGACCCATAGATCATCAGAGTGAACCTGTACATGGCAGGTGACAGCCTCGGGTAAATAAAGTACAGGGCAGAGCTAGCTTGCACTGGGATAAGCTCTGCACAACCATATGTTTTCAGAGACCTTATTTATTCTTTCCATCCTGCTGTGAGGTTACAGCACAGGGCCCACCATCTCCTCCAGATGGAGGCAAGCAGGCCTTTTCTACCCAGCATGCTCTGTTAGCAACCTGTCATAGGGCAGAGACCCTGTGACAGGAGCAAAGTTGTTTACCTGGACTGGCAGCTCTTTGTGACAATGACTGTCTGGTGGTTGCACAGTACCTAGCACAAGGGGGTCCTGGTCCATGTTAGAGGGCCTTGGCTCAACCACACAATGCAAACAAATATGTAGATTTTTCTCTGTGATGGCCCTGCACATTTGTTTGGAGTGGAATCTGTGGGAGCTGAGGTGAGGAGGTAGGACCTGGAGATATGGGGAGGGAAGATCTGGAAGACCTGCTGGCTTGTAATGTGCTGTTACCTGAACAGAGTAGTAGCTGCAGACCTAAATCATGCTCTGGAAAGGTAGCACCTACCAGCAGTAAGGGACTGGGAGCATCAAGTCTTGCTAGGTATGGGTGTAGTTGGTGAAGCATCACTCCTCTTCTTCCAAATGGCTTTCATTGTTCTTACTGTCTCCTGAAATGCTCTCACATAGCACCAGGTCCTGACAGGCTGCTGAAGTTGCATGCTGAAACTTGAGGTTTAAAACACCCTGCTTTACAACGTGCCAACCAGCAGGTTGTTACTTCGAGCTGTCCTTTCCCTCCTTTTTTTGAATGAAATATTCATGATAGAAATTCCAGCAGCATCCTTCTTGGCTCATTTATTTTCATTTCCTTGCCAGTTGCTGGTGGTCCTTTACTGGAGCCATTCTCAGTACTTCCTGTGTCCTACTGCAGGAGTCACTGAGCTTTCCTCTTAGGTGACTGAGCTGCTGAATGCACTGAATGCTGGTTGATGGGGTGAAGTCCTGGTTTGCCCCTCTGTGCTGGATAGACGAGGCTATGTGTGTGCACATGTCCAAAGTATCTCTGTGGTGAACGCCTACATTCTTCAGCTTCCTGAGCTGAGATCAGATTGCTTCCAAAAACCCCCATGAACATTAAGATAAGCCGCAGGCGAGAACATGGTCTTCTGAGACCAAAATATGCTGGCTGTCATGCGGCTGGATTTCCCATTCCTTCCTGCATGTGAGAGGGAGAATGAGATGTAAGACACAGCCCGCTTTGCAGCGGCCTATAGGGAGGATTGGGTGGGATGGTGAGAACAGGAAGAGGGCAGAAGCCTGGCTCATTTATCAAGCCCGGTAGCAACCCTGAAAAACTGGTACATACAGCTGTGGAGTGTCCTGCTTGCTTCACTGCTGCCTGGCCACTGGTCTGTATCTGAACTTGTTCATATCTCCTGTAGTCTCCCACCCCCCATCCCTGCATGCACAACTCTCTTGCAGCTACCAGTGGGCAGTTGCAGTGCTGGTGGATAAGAACCTGTTCTCCGAGCAACCCTGGTCCCTCCAATGTCCGTTCATCTCAAGGATCTTCTCTGCTAATGGTCCTTCTAGGAGCCTGGATCAGATTTTAATCCAGTCTGACATTTAGAATTATCCTCCAGGATGAACCTCTCTCATCTGGCAGCACCCATAGTGTAGCATGATTTTAGTTAGCTGGATATCCCCTCATCATGGGTGTGGCCAAGTTTAATGTCATTCCATAGAGTTTATTTACAGTCACCAGTCCTGGCTTTCCATGTTCTGCGCTGTTATTTAGGTCCAATTTATCTCTAAACTCAGAAGTGGAAAAAGCACCCAAAAAGTTACTTGAGTAAAAGAAGTGGGGAAAGTGCCCAAAAAGTTACTTGAGTAAAAACTGCTGGGTGTGTGTGTGTACTTAAGTACAAGTCACTGGTGTCCCTCTGGAAAACTACTTGAGTAAAAGGACATGTGCACTTGCGCACACACACACATACGTCACATCTTCATTGTACTCAAGTGCCCAGAAGTGAGAGCAGCTGCACTTTCATTCAAGTAACTTCTGGGTACTTTTCCCACCTCTGTCTAAATCTCTGCTAAGAGCCCCAGTATACAGTGGAAGTGGTGGTAATGCTGCTAAACAATGTTGCCCTTCCATGGTCTGACAAATTCTTTCATCCGTCACAGGTCAGGTCCTGAGGGCTCAGGACTACAGAGGTTCAAACTGTAGTTCTGATATTCACTCGGTGGCTGTTTGCAATGTCAGAAGCAGGCATAACCATTAAAGGCAGAGATCTCTAGTGGTTTCCTCCTGGGGCAGCATGAACTTCCTTGACCCTTCCCTTCATGTGAGTATTTGAGCTGTCTGCAGAAGCCCCATAACAAGCATACAATTACTGAAGTGCCTTACTAACTGCTCAGGAATCCAGCTGTCTGAAAGACCTGTGCTTTCAAGGCCAGTTACCCAAATGTTAATCCTCTCTCTTCCCTTCATTCTAACCAACTACCACTTCCTCACTGAGCAGCTCTCTTCCTTTTGTTTGCTTTCCAAATGGCTTTCAGATCAGCTGCACACACCTTGGCTGCACCTCTTAAAAATCAACACAGATTTACAGGTTGTGATTTTTCCAGTTCAGGATTTCAAGCTCCTTTTGTGCGTCAGCATTCTGGGCTCTGAATGTAGGTTGATCTTTAAATCTCTCTTAACTGAGCTTAGTCTTGTCTTTTCTTTTGTTTGTTCAAAGAGATGCTGGTAACTTTGCATTTGACAATAAGATTCTGATTTTCACACAAGGTAAAACTCAAGCCTATGTAAAATTGGGGCTTATATGAGTTGTCTCTGCTTCCCAAGGGAGAGTCTCAGAATTGGAAGTTATAGTGCAAAATGCTCTTTTAAATAACATTAATAGCTGCCACCCATTCTTGGTCTTTAAACTTTAACATGTAGATATTTGCCTTCTCTCTGGCATTGCTGCATGCATTCAGATTTTGAAATGGTGCAGGCAGAGCTGAAGAACTAAACAGGCTGCCCCAACCACCTTCTGCATACAGGAATTTTTAAAATCCAAAGCTTTGCAAATTGAGGTTTAGTTCTGTTTCTGGATGCATAACAGAACTCTATCCTCTCTTGTCATAGCCATAGTCTAGCTCCCCCTGCTGGACACGCACCAAGATGCTGTGTTTGGGTCCCGCTATCTATCTGTGTATAAGTTGCTGTTGGTCTCAGCAAATTGGGGTAATGTGGTCCAGATGAAATTATGATAAGGTTGGTGCTCAAGTGCTTGAAAGACAGCACTCAAAGACTGGTTATCAATGGCTTTTGAGAACAGAAACATAAAATAAGCAATCCTGTAGCATCTTAAAGACTAAGCTTTTGTAAGACCCACTTCATCAGATGTGGAGCAAAAATAAGAATCCAGCATTTATATAGCCCCAGGCTTAGCAGAGATATCAATTATAGTAGGCATTACAAGGACAATTTCCCCACCTTTGATTTTTACAGATGTGGCACCCTTCCCACTTCATTTATTTCTTCTACAGGTGCTATTAATGACAGATGACTTCCCCTGAGTCTTTTCCCCCACTTCTTCTTCTTCCACCTCCCTCCTGATAAGTAAACTTGATTTAAAAAAAAACAAAACAAAAACAAAACCCTTCAAAACTCCTTGTTCTGTCAGGGCAAAGATGAGACCACCTGAAACTTTTCAGGGGAAAAAAAGAGGGCCTGCCTCAGCACTGCCTGGGTTCCAGGGCTAGAGTGCTCACATGAGTTGTGAAACTCCTAGGTTCAAGTCCCTATTCTGACTGGTTTGGGTTCCTGAACAGAAATGTCACCCTGGACCTGAAAATGCTTCCCTGAAATCATAATTTTCCAGCAAACACTTCATTGAGGTATTCCCCTGTAGCTGAGCTCCTAAGGCAGCTGGTAAATCCTGCCGGTTAAGTCATTGAACTGAACTGGACAAAGTAGCTATGGTAATCCTCTAGGCAGCTCAGGGTGGCCTGCATCTGAGGGGCCCACTCCATCTCGAGAACTAGATTCTGGGCTGCCTCTCTTAGAGGGGATAGCTCAGGGTGAGTGGTGTGGGATCAAATGTTAGAATTGGTCAGATTCCTGGGATCCAAGGAGCCTGAAACAGCCCCTGAGGGAAGGTGGAGTAGGCCTAGGAACCTGCTTTAGTTTGTGTTGACTGCTCCCCTCTGTTCTTTGGATTGAGTGCTACCTCAGGCTGGAGTTGGAGAAGTGCATGGGATCACTTATGCTGGCCCTCTGCTCTTCCTGCATTGGGAAAACTGCCCACATCCGCTTCTGTTTGCACTGCTGCAGCAGGGCTGATCATCCAGTCTTGATCTGAACCCTACACACTGTTCATCAGAATTCAAACCTTCCTCCTACTGAAACTAGGTGAGAAGGACCATGGCAAGCAGGGGAGACTTCAGGTTATGGGGAACGGTGAAACCCATTCTTATTGCCTGTGGCATGGGATTATGTTCCCTCTACATTTATTGTGTAGTACCTAGAGGCACTGAGACCTCATCTGGGGTGAGTGAAGTCTCTGCTCTACAGCCTCGGCTCTCACCCCAGATGAGGTCTCAGTGCATCTGGGTACTACATGCTTCCCTGGGCTGAGGAAGCGCGTCCCAAGCTTCTGAGACCTTCCAGCAGTTCTTCCCAGCCAATGCACCAGTTGTAACGCCGACAGGGATAGAGCCTGTGAGCATAGTGTCCAAAGCCCTGCACTCTACCACGTGAGTTAAAAGCCAGTGGCCTCTCAGCCAAAACTGTAGAGCAGAGACTTCACTCACCCCAGATGAGGTCTCAGAGTCTCTAGGTACTACAGTTGTATGGGTCATGGTTCTTCTTGCTGTGTCTCCATTGGCTTTGGTGGAGATACCCATGGGTTAGACTAAAATATATCCCAAGCCATCAAACTTTCCAGGCACTCTTTCGCATAGCACTGAGGCATCATATAGACACATTCAAGACTTGTATTGGAATTGCCTGTAAAAGTGCTCTGTCCAACATTTACTTCAGGTGCTGCTACCTGGGAATTATTTTTGTTCCCTCTTGCTCCTCTTCTGGGCGATGGGAAATGACACTAGTGGCTCCCCAATTTCTGTTGAAGATTCACTATCAGACTACTTAGGCATTGAGTTTTCATCCTACTGGGAATCTTTCTGTTGCTTTCAGGGGACTCTAGATTGGGTCCCTGTGTTGTGTTCCTCATGTCATAGTCAAGAGAGCTAAGAAATACAATCACTTCAGTATAACCATGTGTGTGAATAAGCCCTCAGCATGGACAAGGGCTAACCAATTCTGCCCTAAGCTTTGAAGTAGACTTTTTCCTCCTTTTTGCTTATCCTTGAAAAATTCCCCATTGTGCTCCAACAGAGTTATGCATTTAGAATGAGTATCAGAGTAACTCTTCTCGATCTTCTGCTTAAGTAAATAACTGGATTTCAGCTCTCCATTGGCTCTGTTAGGAGTAATAGATCAGTGGTGCATGTGCCTTTGGAAAGGTCATTTCCCCTAGATTTTTAATAGTCTCACATTGTAACAGTGAACTTGCTATTATCCTATCTACTCTTTTACTTTATTTCTATGTGTAACGCTGGGAGGCCCCGGTATCTTCGTCTTGCTGTCACCTCTCTTTCCCATTACAGAAATGGTGCCGCACAATACGAAAGACGTGGGATCTCTTTGGTCCTGAAGAGTGGTTTTTCCACAATCTTTCATGAACTGATTCATATATTTGCTTTTCTTTAACTCCCCTCCCCCACTTTTTTTTTTTTTTTTTTTTAAAGAGTAACACACTCTCCAGATCAGATGTCTTTCTGGCAAGATCCCTTAAGGAAAAATAATGGGTCCCTCTGCAAATGTTCTCTCTGGGCCTCCCACAGCCCTGAGTGTTTGAGGCTAAAGCTGGTTTGAAAAACTGTTTGCCTTTCCTCAATGCACATTGAAAGTGAAAGTTTTAGGGTTTCCACTGAAAAAAATCCAAAGGCCAAACCAAACTTTTCAGTGAAAACTCTTTATCAAAATCAAGTTTCCCATGGAAATTTGAATGTTGATGAAAAAGCCACTATATACCTAAATACTTGTAGAACAAACTTTAGATTGGCTACAAGTATCAAAGGGGTAGCCAAGTTAGTCTGTATCTTCAAAAACAACAAGAAATGCTGTGTCACCTGATAGACTAACAGCTATTCTGAAGCATATGTTTTTGTGGGAAAAGACCCACTTCGTCAGACGCATCTGATGAAGTGGGTCTGTGCCCACAAAAGCTCATGCTCCAAAATATCTGTTAGTCTAAAAGGTGTCACAGGACTTCTTGTCGTTTTTAGATTGGTTATGTTTTGGGATCATCCAGAAAGCTGAGAAATAGATCCGCTCAGAGAATAGGTGTATTTTTTTATTTTGGCTAAACTTTCCTCAAAAAAGCTGAAATATTTGGATTGAAAATGTCACCACGATGCCTCATGGGAGTAACAGTTTGAGTGCCATATGCTTCCATTCTTTTCCGTGGACAGGACTCTGAGGCTACCCATCTTCTATGATGAAACACTTTCTCCCATTGAGGAGACGAATGCGCCATGGGAGTCCCTGGCCCTGGGACATCATGGGACTTGTCTGGTGTGAGACCCTTGTGTGTGTGTCTGTGTGTGTGTGCGTTGCTACATGATGGCAATAATGAACTATAATGTTCAGAAAGGCTTTGTCCAAAGAGAACCAGACACAGACAAGTAAATATGAGTCTTCCAATAGCACCAAAGATGACTGGAATCCGTGGGGGCTGTGATGCAGTGTGACATGACAGAGAGGCCAGGGTCTGGAAGGTGAGATGGTGTGGGCCTCAGTTTAAGAAAATTGGGACAGAATCCCAGACACGGCAAAAAAGCTAGAATCACTGTGATAAGGGGTCATTAATTCTTTCCAGAGTACGTTCTTGAGTCACCCCAATAACAGAGGGTTCCAGGGTGATGGACTGCTCAGTTCTGTTGCAGGAAAACCTAATGCTGCCCTGTTAAAGCAGGGAAGTATGAGCCTGGGCTTTTTTCTCTTTGATTTATGGAGAAGACATGAAATACATACGTGTTTTGCTTGTTTTTTAACACTGGATATCAATTCTTGTGCAAGATCCTTCGTGAGGTACTTCATGGAAACTAGTGAGCTTTGTGCTATCCAAAGAACAGAGAAAGTGAATCACTGATCAGTTGAGAAGGGAAATGAGTTTTATTCAGAATGCTTGTACAGCTCTTTGACTTTTATAAATACTTCTAATTTATGTTCTCCATGTTTTGTTGATTTCTGTGGGAGCTGAGTCCTGAATCTCACATCACTTATTTGCGTGCCTACTGTGGCTAACTGTGTGCCAGCCTTTTCAGAAGTGGGGCCAAAGACTTAGCCCAAAGTTATACAAAGAATTAGGGCAGCCCTCCCTCCCCATATCAAATCCTGGCAGCCCCCCTACAGTCATAAAGCATGGGCTCAAAACCACGTGCACCGCAATTTATCCTTGAGATATTTGAGTAGCTAATGTTATTAGGGTTAGTGTAATTGGAGGCTTTCCAGCTCTGTAATGTACTCCATTCTAGGAGTCATGAATTTGCTTAGCCCTGGGCTTCGGTCATCTAGAGTTTCCCAAACTGACTGGAAGCTGCAGATCCAAACTTTCTTGGAGCAGCAATGCTTTGTTTTTCCTCCAAAGCCTTGTCTACTCTCATCCTACTTGTCACAGTGCTGAGATGATGCGGTCATGAACTAGGTCCCCATTGTCCCAGACACTGTACAAACACTTACCTTCCCCGTCAAATTCCTTCCTTGACTATCATTGACACAACTGTAGTATGGGCAGCTGTAATGTAGGTTGGCCATTGGTATGCAACCACAGTATCATTTGAACCTTGCTTGGAGGTGTAATGAGTAAAACACTGGTAGAGGCATAAGATTAGCCAACCTGATAATCATGGCATCATAAAAAGCTAGAGAGCTCTAAGTTAGAGCTCCCACTGTGGAAAGCCTGGGGAAGGCAAACCCCTGTGATTTTGGGTCTAATTGCTTGGTATCTGGTTTTGGTAGCTGCTCATCTTCCCGTACTCTAATGCATCTACTGACGAATAGGTGCCAGATGAATCTGGGAGAATTTGAAGCCAGCACAGGATGCATCAGCTGGTTTACTCCATTTCAACTCAAACACAGGTAAAAGTCTTGGCTCCTGCTGCCTTTTGCTCTGAGACTCTTGAGTTCAAGGGAAAAAAAAATCATTGGGGTCCTGAGTTATGTGCTCAGCACCTCAAAGTTCACTTTGGTAGATTGCCATGATGCTCTGGGCCTGCACCTAACTAACCGTTTTGGAGTCAATTTACAGTATTTGGTGCTGCTGCTAAAAAACAAATGGGGCTGTAGCCAATGCAAAGTGTCGTAGATGGAGACAACTCTGCCAGCTTGCAGGGGGGATTTTTTTTTTTTTTTTAGTTCACAAGGCTGCCAAACAGAAGGTAAACTCCTGAGAGGAACGGCAGGGGAGGGGCGGGATCTGGCTAACTGATTCCACCTGTTCTTGGGAACGCAGACATCCTCTGCTAATTTCTGCCCATCTGCATTTGTACTCTGTGCTCTGCCTTGGAATCCCACTCCAAAGGGTTTTTTAAAATTACTTTCCCAACCTCCTCCTTGCCCAGACAGCAGCTAATTAGCGGCTCCTCCTATTTAATTTCTGTATCTAGATGAATTATTCCTCTTGATGGTCCATTGATCTGACTAGACTTTCCTTCTGGGCTGTTAGTGTTCTCTGATGCTTTTCCAAAGGGGAGGGGGAGGCATAAATAAAAACCAGAGCAGGCACACAAATACATCTTTTTAGAGTCACTATTAAAACTTGGGATTGCTCTCCCCAGTAAGTGAAGTTCACTTTCACGGACTTCAAGACCGTTCATCTTTCTCTGCCATCTTCCCTGGCTTACTGGACATCTTGCTTCAGCTCCAAATTGTAATTCTCAGTTCCAAGAAAATGTTTCTGCTGATGTCTCTGATCTCAGGCAAAGGGTCAAGGCCATCCTTAGGATTTACGGGATCCTATGCAGTGCTATTAAACTAGTGTCTGTGTGTGATGGCAGTCAGAGGACAACAACAGTTTTTTAGAGATGTGATTTTATAACCTTCAGCGACAAGCTAATGAACTATTTTTAAAGCAAATACTAAATTAAGGTACTGTAGACTAAGGAAGTTCATTCAGAACGGAGAGAGCACACGTGGGCTGACAAATGCTTGTTAAATGGCTTCATGTGAATGGCCGTTTCGCAGGCTCAGTGTACTGGTAAGAGGCCTGGCAGGCTTTTTCACTCTTATGTTAATTAGATCTTTTCCAGGGGAAGCAAGGCCACGGAAGAGGGATAGGAAGAAGCAGGTGAGTGGACATTAAGACCCAGCGGTAGCACAGATTTTCAGGTGCCCTATGCAACTGCAGATTCTGAGTATGGGTAAGTATGGCCTTCCCTCTGGGGCATAAGGCATTGGCCTTTGTCAGATGACAGGACACTGGGCTAGCTGGACCTTTGGTCTGACCAAGTAAGACCATCATTATGGTCTTATGTTAAGATGTATGCTCTGCCTACCTATTCCACTTCACTGACATCCACTCTGACCTCATAGCTGCTTCCCTCTCACAATCCTCTGGAGTCCCGTAGAGAAAACAGATATGTAATTGAAGATGTATTTCCAGAGGAGGGTAGAGTTCAGGCTGTCCAACTGAGCTTAACTCGGCCCTCTTGCATACCTCAGTTACTCAGAACTCTGCCGCTTCCTAACTTTTCCGTGCTTGACTTTGTGACCATAAAGTTCCCGTAGTGCAGCTTTTATATGTTATTTTAATATACAATGTACATATTTATATGGAAACTCTGCTCTTGTAATCCAGTACAGAGTCACATCCATTGCCCTCTCACTTCCACTCCTAGGCTACGTCTACACGTGAAGCCAACATCGAAATAGGCTATTTCGATGAATAACATCTACACGTCCTCCAGGGCTGGCAACGTCGACGTTCAACTTCGACGTTGCACGGCACCACATTGAAATAGGCGCTGCGAGGGTACGTTTACACGCCAAAGTAGCGCACATCGAAATAAGGGTGCCAGGCACAGCTGCAGACAGGGTCACAGGGCGGACTCAACAGCAAGCCGCTCCCTTAAAGGGCCCCTCCCAGACACAGTTGCACTAAACAACACAAGATACACAGAGCCGACAACTGGTTGCAGACCCTGTGCCTGCAGCATGGATCCCCAGCTGCCGCAGCAGCAGCCAGAAGCCCTGGGCTAAGGGCTGCTGCCCACGGTGACCATAGAGCCCCGCAGGGGCTGGAGAGAGAGCATCTCTCAACCCCCCAGCTGATGGCTGCCATGGAGGACCCAGCAATTTCGATGTTGCGGGACGCAGATCGTCTACACGGTCCCTACTTCGACGTTCAACGTCGAAGTAGGGCGCTATTCCGATCCCCTCATGAGGTTAGCGACTTCGACGTCTCGCCGCCTAACGTCGAAGTTAGTGCCGCTACTTCGAAGTAGCGTGCACGTGTAGACACAGCTCTAGTTTGCAGCACAGAAGGGGATCATGAGGCATCTGAAGGAGGATAGGGGAGGTGGCTTATGGACCAGTTCCAGGAGGCAGTTCCATTCAGAAGCTTCAGCAGGAGAGGGAAGGTGTTTCAGGCAGAAGCAGATGAGACTAGCGTTACTGGCAGAGCGGAGACAAATGGGGCAACAATGAGTAAAGGACCAGAGCAGCTCAGGAGGCCAAAACTGTAAAGGGCTCATTTATTTCCCATTACATTTCATGGGGAGTGAGTGTTCAAATTCTCTACAGGCTTTTCCAAACTTTTCTGTTTGGGGTTTTGTGTGTGTATCTTTGTCCTTGCTGGTATGGTGGAAAGGGTCACTCCAAGGTCATTTTTGCTCTGAAGATGCTGTCATGATCCTTCTAATAGCTCCCATTGTCCTGATCCTGTCCAGTACTCTCACTCTTGCTGTGGCTGGTTCAGCTGCATCAGCGGAATGTGAAGCGAGGAACCATGTTAGGTAGCATATGGCCATGCATGATGCTCAGGTGAAAGGTTTAGAAGACAGACTGGGCATTTGTATGGTAGGGTTGGGTGGAAAGCAAGTAAGATTCTATGGGACTTAGTTTTAAAACTCCCACAGAATTTAACAGCAGAAGATCCTTCCTATGGCTACTTCAGAGCAATTGGATGAGACTATCCCTGGCATAAAACACTACACAAACCAAGTTTAGGGACAGCTGAGTTCCCTTCCCAGGTCTGACCTGGATCTAGTAAGTAAATCAATGGATCTCTCTGGGCATGCTTATGTAGGGCTAAAACTCCCACAGTATGGCTGTGGCTGGTTGAGATCAGCTGACTCAAGCTCACAGGGCTTGGGCTGTGGGGCTAAAAATTGCTTCAAGGCATTCGGGCTCTTGTTCAACCTCGAGCTCTGAGACCTTCCCTGATTCTGAAGCACTGAACATTAGTTTTTCCAATGCCGCAAGGTCCAGTTAGCAGTCCTGGCCCAGACATAGCCAGTCTGCAGCACTTTTGTCCCTGTGTACACATACCTGCCTGCCTGTTGTTCCTCATGAGTAACAAGGAGATAGTGCTGTCTCCCAACCTTCTGGTCATGGCTGTCTAGACTGTGTGTGTTTTTGGGGTAGGAGCATTTATGTGCTCAGCTGTTTTGCTCTTATAGTTGGCCGTATTATAGCGTATAGCCCTACAGGAGTCACACTGTATGGATTCACAGTCTAGTACCATGAACCAATCCAAAGCAGAAAAGTCCAACTTTTTCTTTGTCCACACAACTGAACAACCCCTATGTTGGGAACCTCCGGGTACAGTAAGCAAAACCAGACACTCAGGGAGATGTACAGGAAAGCAAGGAAAACCTACTGGAAAAATGTCTCTTTTCTGGAAGAGCATAAATTAGTAATAGTGTGTAAACAGTGCTCCATGTGTAACTTGTAGATCAAAACTAACAGCTCACTTTGCAGCAGGCCCGTGGGCGTGCTTGGCTATTGAATTTTTGTTTGTGTTGGTTTAATCATTTGTGTCTCCTGTCCTGTCCTGAACCATAAACTGAAGTCTTAAAGCTTGGATGGGCTCGCTGAGTGGTGGTTGAGCACTGGAATGGTGCATTACCTTTAGCTCAGCTGCCTTTGAATCTAGTTTGACAGTGGTACCTTTCGAAAGCATACTGGGTAGCCTCAGCTGATAGGAAACAGGACTTGGTAGACCTGAGTTCTACACCTGGCTCCAATGCTGACCTGGGTTTGACATTGGGCAGCTTGTTCCCTTTACTACCATTTGCCTATCTTGTCTATTGTATAGATGGTCCAACCAGGGTGGCTGTGGTGTGTGTGCTTTACTGTGGCTTTTTTAAAATGACTTTGGAACAACAGGAAGTTTCTGTGACTTTTAAATTGTTTGAATTCAGACTGAAAAAAAAATTGTTTCCCCTGACTTGCCTCTGATGGTGGAAAACTAGAAGCAGAGACCCAGTTCCCCCCAAGCCCCCTAAACTTATTTCAGGTTGAACTGAATATACTTAAAAGCAGGCAAGTAGCACTTTAAAGACTAACAAAATAATTTATTTGGTGAGCTTCCGTGGGACAGACCCACTTCTTCAGACCATACCCAGACCAGAACAGATTCAATATTCGTCTGTTCTGGTACAGCTATGGTCTGAAGAAGTGGGTCGGTCCCACGAAAGCCCACCTTTTTATCCTTGCACACCCCATCTGTGGCCCCACTAAGTCGCGGGACCTCCTCGTCAGCCTCCTCCTGGCTATGGCCAAGGTAGCCATTTATAACACTCTGGAGAGGAGGCTGGCGGGGGGGGGAAGCCTGCGACTGTGGGGCCTATTTACGCTCTGCTCTTTGCTCACAAATCCGGGCAGAGTTCCTTTGGGCGGCGTCCACTGGCTTTCTCGACACCTTTGAGGGGCAGTGGGCACTGTCCGGGGTTCTCTGCTCGGTGTCCCCTTCTGGTTCCCTCCTTCTAAACCTTTGACCTCCACTCCCATCCCTGTTTTCTCTTTAGTTGTCCCCCGTACTTTGTTGGGGCCATGGGTTTTTTAATGGGCCCCTTCTCCCTTTAAGAGGGGCCTTTTAGTCGTCCCTAGCCTTCAAATAGAACCCAGTATACTGTCCTTCTAGAAGGCTCTGGAAGCTTCCAGGTAAGGGTCTACCACCGGGTTTACCACACCAACCTACTCCTCTCCCTGTCTAACTTCAGACCATTGCCCCTTGTTCTGCCATCTGTCACCAATGAGAACAGTCTCTCTCCATCCTCTTTAGAGCCCCCCTTCAGGAACTTGAAGGCTGCTATCAAATCACTCCCCCCGCCTTCTCTTCTGCAAGCTAAAGAAACCCAAGTCCCTCAGCCTCTCCTCAAAGGTTGAGTGCTCCAGCCCCCTAACCATTTTCGTTGCCCTCTGCTGGAGCCACTCCAATGCGTCTATGTTACTGTTATGCAAATTCACAACTAATGCCAGAGCAACATATTGGCTTTCTGCTGAATCAAAGAATAACACTGCATTTTTATAGACATCTCGTCAGGCAGACAAGGGTGAAAAACTAGACAGCTGTCTATTGTTTCATGCTAGAATAAACTTCCTGGGTTTTGTATTCTCTTTTGGATCAATGGAGCAAGTGATAAGGACAATTCCAGTCCCCCTGGACCATTTGGGTTCTTAAGATTGTGACACTCTTTATTTTTTTTAATCAAGCTCCAGGACCACTCCCTGTATCAAAAGGTAAATATATTTATCCAGGCAACATCACTCTTCCAAATGCACACAGCCCTGCCCCTGGAACAAGGGAATTTATACCAATTTGTTAAAGAAGTATTAGCACTGATCATCTTCTGTGTCAATCACTGTACTGTCAACGTTGTTAACAGCTTTGGAAATCCCTCCCTCCCGCTTCTTCCCACACGCTATAGGATCACTACCTGCCTAAGGCAAACCGTAAACTTCAAGGGATTTGTAAAGCTTGTCTTGGGCTCTGTCTGCCCTTATCACAACAGCCTTAATCATCTTGTTCCTGACAAGACCACACATGGGATTAAACCTTGGGAGTCAGCTGGCTGACCCCCAGGAGAAGTTCAGAAAGGTCATATACCTCTTGGGCCACTAAAGGCAGCAATATGTGATAGATTGCAGCTGAAGTCTGGACGTACATGTATTCCCCTCCCACCCCCCGTAAGCTGTCTGAGTGGTAGATATGAGAGGAAAGGGTATTTGGTCTTTTGTCAGAAAAATGTAGGCTCTGAAATACACTTCAGGGAGGAGCTCTGAGCCAATGCATTTTGACATTATTTCATTCATCAAGTAGTCTGGAACCGGGACAAGTGTGTGATAGGCTCTCCCAGGTACGCAGTGGAACAATGAACAATGAACCCTTCTCTGGATCCTTTGGGATTCTAGCACATCCAAGGCAACTGCACATGGGCTGCATGCAACCAATCGCCCAGCCACGGTAATTTGCAGTTTGCAAGCAGTAATTCTGCAAGGGCTTCTCCCACATTAATTCAGCTTTACCACAGGAAAGTAGTGCTGGTCTCCCATCTCCATTTTCCTCTGTGTTGAACTAGACTTGGAATCCAGGAGGCCGACCTCCCAGGTTCCCTGCTCTGACTGCAACATGCTGAAATTGCAGTATTCCTACTGAGCAGTGCTGGAGCCAAATCCAGAATGGGAATTTTGCCTGTGTAAGGGCCAACCAACGTCCTTACTCTGATTTCAGTAGTTGGGCCTTTTTTGTTCAGGATGTGGATTTTGTTTAAAAAAAGCAAGCTAAGCAATTACCGTGCTTGATAGTTTGTCCTCTTGTCAAAGCTGCCTCCAGGGACCTCCTTAAGATTTAAGGGACTCTATATACCATTATTATACCGGGGCCCCCATGACTGATGGCATCCCAGGGGGGTAGGAGGGGGGATGGATTTTTTTAGAGATGGGATCTTATGATCTTCAGCAACACACTAATGCAATATTTTTAAGGCAAATTTTAAACTAAGGTCCTGTAGACTAACACAGTACATCCAATGAGCCTTGTGGCACCTTAAAGACTAACACATTTATTGGGCATAAGCTGTCATGGATACAACCCACTTTGTCAGATGCATTTGTTTTTACCCATGAAAGCTGGTGTCCCAATACATTTGTTAGTCTTTAAATTGCAACAGGACTCCTAGCTGTTTCCACGGACACAGACTAACATATTTACCCCTTTGAGACAGTAAATTCAGCAACTGACAGTAATTATTGGGGGTTGGCAAGTGCCTTTTCATGGCTTCATTACCACTTGAATGGCTCTTTCACAGGTTCAGTGTTCTGCGAGTAGCTCTGGTGGGCTTCTTCACTTTTTAGTGTACTTGATACTCTCCCAAGGAAGCAGAGCCACAGAACAGGCGTAGGAAGAAGCAGGTGGGTGGATATTAAGACCCAGTGGTGCCCTAGATATGCCGTTGCCCTATGCGACTGTGTATCCTGCATATGGTTAAGGGTGTCCCCAGCTGCATGTAGCTTAACTCTAAGATGAAGGCAAGCTATTTAGGACGGGACTTGTGTCTTCATGACTACTCCTACCCTGCTGAGCCCAAAGAGGGTCCATACTGATTCAAAGCCTCCCGATCCTAAAGGAACATAAATATTAATAATAAATGCCTCTGGATGGGTGGGGGTGTATAGATGACGACTGCCTCCTCTTCATATATGCAAGACACTAATTCCACCATGTGGATTCTACTCATCTCCTTATTGAGGCAATTGAGAAAAAATTTCCAGCAGCTAGAGCACACATTGGGTGAACTCCCACAGCAGTATTCAGCATCTCTCACCAGGAGCGGGAAGAAAAGATAAAGTCGCTTTTGTTAAAATTTGCAGATGGCTCAAAAATTGGTGGAGTGGTAAACACCACTGTGGATATGTCGGTTGTCTGGACTGATCCCAATGGATTGGTCACTTGGGCTCATTTGTACAAGAGATAATTCAGCCACATTCATGGTTCTACCTCTGAGAACAAAGAAGGTTGGGCACGCTCACAAAATGAGTCAGTGTCTTGAAATGCAGTTAATATGAAAAGGTCTTAGGAATAATAAGAGATAAGCAACCAAATGTATACCCAGTGCCAGGCCATAGCAAATAGGGCGAACGTGAACCCTGGATGTATAAGCTAGGGAAAATCAAACGGGAGTAGGAGGTGCTGAGTAGGAGGTGGCATTGCTTCCTGCAGAGGACATAAATCAGACTTTCTTAGAACGCTGTGTTCAGTTCTTCCAAATGGATGTGGAAAAATTGGAAGTGGTTCGGAAAAGAGCTATAAGAATGTTCTGAGGTCTGGAAAACCTGCTTTATAGTACAAGACTGAAGCTCAGTCTATAGAGCTTATCCAAGAGAACATTAGGAGGTGATTGGATTGTGGTCTACAACAGTGGTTCTCAACATACCTCTGGGGGTAGAGAGAGGTCTTCCAGGGGGTACATCAATTCATCTAGATGTTTGCCTAGTTTTACAACAGGCTACATAAAAAAGGATGAGTGAAGTCAGTATAAATTAAATGTCATACAGATGACAACTTATTTGTACTGCTGTATATATTACACATTGAAAAGTAAGTAGAATATATATATTTCAATAGATCTATTTTATTGCTGCATGGTAAAGTGAGAATTTAAGCAATTGCTCAGTAATAACGTGCTGGGATACATTTTGTGTTTTCATTTATAAGGAAGTCGTTGTTAAGTGAGGTAGAGCTTGGCAAATCAGATTTCTGACAGGGGCGTGGTAGTCTGTAAAGGTTCATAGCTCCTGGTCTACATGTTCCTATGTGAGGAGAACAGTTCTGATAACAGAGGGGCCTTCCTCTAGCAGAAGAAGGGATGACAAGATTTGCTAACTACATGAGGAAGCTAGAAGAATTCAGTCTGGAAATAAGGTGTCATTTTTTAACAGCGAGGATAACTGGAATGACTTGTCTAGCTCCGTGAGAGATTCCCTGTCACTTTAAGTCTTTACACTCAAGGCTGGACAGCTTTCTAAAAGAGAGCTATAGTTTAAAGAGAAAGTATGGGCTTTAGGCCATAACGACTTAGGACTTGTCTACACCAGCATTTAGTTTGTGGCAAACTGTGTGTGATCTACCCACACTGGTGATCTGTGCATGTGTCTGTGTGGACCCTTCAGATGCTCACTAACAGTTTCGTGAACTGGGATGACAATTTTCTAGCTTATTATACATATCAGAGAGGGAGCAGTGTTAGTCTGTAGCTTCGAGAACAACAAGAAGTCTTGTGGCACCTTATAGACTAACAGATATTTTGGAGCATAAGTTTTTGTGGGCAAAGACCCGCTTCATCAGATGCATGAGTGGGGACGGGGGGAGGAGGGTTTCCAGAGGGGTATTTAAAGAGTGGGGTCCCAGTAAGAGGGAGGGCCAGAGCTGACAAGGTCTGTTCATCAGGGTGGAAATGGCCCAGTATCAATAGTATTTATCAAAAGAGGAAAAAACAAGTCAGATCAGACAGGGGGACGTGAGCCTTTGTCAGAGTCTAATGGGGATATATTAACACCCAGAGCACAGAAGCTGCCCTTGAAGCTGCAACCCACTCCCAGTCTCTGTTTAATCCACGATTAATGGAGCCAAATTTGCAAATAAATTGCAGCTCAGAGATTTCTCTCTCCATTTGATTTTTGAAATTTCTTTGTTTCAGGACTGTCACCCTTAAATCTGCCACTGAGAGTCCAGGGAGATTGAAATGTTCTCCCACAGGCATTGCTGTTCCTGATGTCTGATTTATGTCCGTTTATTCTTTTATGGAGAGACTGTCCAGTTTGTCCTAGTTTATTATAGGGGCTCTTTTACATACTTTGCTTTATCTACTTCTTGAATTCCCCACCCACTCCCTCTGCTCTCTGATTTGCTCACCTTGATAATAATTTTTCTGATTTGTCAACCTTGATTACTTTTGGTTCTCTGCGCCTTAAATATTGCGTCTGTTCTGGTGTGGCTGTGATCTGAAGAAGTGGGTCTGTCCTACGAAAGCTCATCACCTAATAAATTATTTTGTTAGTCTTTAAATTGCTACTGGACTGCTTTTTTATCAGTTTCTCAGTGCTATCATCTTGTCCTGTTTCAAAGCAGAGTAGGTCAATGCACACTAGGAAAAAATTACTGCATAGTAGTAGGGTACACATGCTTAATTAGTGCAGAATAGATTCACACCCCAGCTTGCTGGGAACTAAACATTTGTGTAGACAAGACCTTGAAGGAGTTCTCTGTGCTGTGTTCGGGAGATCAGACATGATGATTCTAAGAGTCTCTCTAGCCTTAAAAATCTGTGAGTCACAGTTTTCCCGAGACAGTCCTTTATATATCCAATGTCCTGGTCTTTCAGGAACTTTTTTCAGGATACCCAAAACACCCCCACTTTTGGCCATCTAAACATTGTGTTGTTTTGGGCTTTTTAAAAAACCATTATGGTAGAGAGAATTGACTTTCTTTCCCAGGAACTAACATCCCTAGTGAAAGGGGCAGAGGGCATGATGAGTAGTGTTTTGAAGTAAAGAGAAAAATCAAGTGAATACAGGACTCTGAGAACTGAATGTTAAGACTTGTTCAGTGTTTTCATGGTAGACTCTTTCAGACACTTAGTGTACTGGGAAAAAAATCCTCTGTTTCCAAGAACTATGCCTGTGTAACTGTTGACTCAGAAGTTGGCAGTCATGACACAAATGTACACATATATTTATGGAAGTGTGCACAGATTCTTTTTGTGTATGACCCTAAAAACACTGTTACAAGCGTCCAGGAATCTGGGTTTGAAAATATGGTCACCTTATTGTTGTGGTAGTATGGGGGCAGATCCTCAGCTGCTGTATAGTAGAACAGCTCTGTTGTCTCTGTTGAGATTATGCCAATTTACATGAGCTGGGAGTTTGGCCTATAAAGGTGACAATTGCAAAGCCAAGCTCTCTGATGTGTAGTAAGAAGGGATTCTGTCCATTTCCAAGTGTGCAGGTGTCCACATTACAAAAGCCACCATTGTGGCTGTGCCGTCAATCACCTAAGCTATTTCAGAGCGGTCAAGGACTGGATGAGGCCAGGAACGTGAGTTCTTCTGATCTTTTGAGATACCCCTGGGGTGGGAAGGGAGAAACTCAGGAACTTGTCCTCCAAGGTATTGAGGTGCCACAGCCTGAGTCTCTTACATTTAGTGCAGTATTTTGCAACTTACTCTCTGTTGAACCCAGGTCTGTAGACACTTCCTAAAAGCTGCTTCCCCTGCAATCATGAGTGAGGAAGGAAGTAGTAAAGTAGGTGCATGTTTTGGCAAAACTGATTAGTCATTGAGAGTACTGAGTGGATACAGAATCAAGGCTTAGAAACGTGTGTGTGCAGCAGCGATGGGTACAGTAGAAAGGCCCTCCAATGAATAAATAGATATTTCCTGACAGTTAATGACCAACTTGGGAAGCAGAGGGCTCAAGGGCCTTAACCCAGGAACTCAATAAATGTCAGACCCATTAACTGTCATTATTGCTCGTAGATAAACCACGGGACCAGAGAAACATTCAGAAAAATAAATACCTTTATAAGGAGTTGGGGAAGTTAAAGGTTGAACTGCATGTTGCTGTCTGTTTGCTTCTAACGGCAATGCAGGAGCTTGGTTTTGCCATAAACCCTGAGTCAGTCTGGTGTAACTGCATTAACCTCCACTCTGCACTTTTGCTGATATGCCTGAGATTTGAATCTGGTTCCAGAACACTAACCAAAAAGAACCCAAACTTCATTTCCAGCATTCCACAAGGGCTTCATAGATCCGTTAGTTTAAGGTCAGTTTTTGATTATTGAATGTAAATAAGTTCCTCAGAGACACAAAGTTATTTTCAGTAAAATATTTCATAAGGCTGTCAGGAAAGAGACAAACATTTTCCATTGGACTTGCAAACCTTATTTATTTACAGCTGAAAGACAATTTGTTCAGTTTATTTTTTTCCTTGCCACAAGTGCAGTGTTTGAAGATTAATGGAAGAAAATTGTAGGTGTGACCTTGACAAATAGACCCTAATTTTCCTTTTCTGCTTAACTTGCTTTCTCTTCATTGTCAATACACTGAGTTCAGGTTTAGATTAGGGTGACAGAGAAGAATCCAGGTCTCTACAGCAACTTTCTGAGTAGCAGGCTAAATCCTCAGCTGCTATAAACTGGTGTCGCTCTGCTGACTTCACTGGAGCTATGGGGATTGACACCCGCTGAGGATCTAACCTTACTGGTAACCTGTGGAGCTACTATGATTTATACCAGCTGCTACTAATGCATCCATTCTAAGATGCTCTGGTCTGATTCTGTTCTGTGAGTTTGTGGTGTTTAGCTTATTAGTGTTTCACTAGTGTGAATCCAAATTAATTCTCTTGACTTAAAGGGGGAGTTAATCTGGAGTTACCCTAAGGTAAATGAGAGAAAAAAAAAAAGATTCAGGCATTTCATGGCATCTTTGCTTAACACAGTGCATGCCACAGCCCAAAGCTGGGGACCCAGCCCCGCCTTTCCTTGACAATGGGGTGGATCCATAGTGACAGCATTGTGTTTAGAGGGCTGATACAAGAGAACACCCTTGAGACTGGACTCCGGTGCCATGGATGTGCAGCCAAGAGGCCCCTCCTAGGCCAATGGCACCATTTGAAACAATCCTGTGGCCATGGACTAGCCAGGTAGAGACACATTGGCCCCAAACTCCATTGAGGTCGACGTGGCTGGGCTATCTCACAGCAGCTGAGGATCTGGGCTGTTATTCACTCAGCTGAGGGCAGTGCGGTGCTGACAGGCCGAACCTGGAAATGGAGGGAGGTGGTCTTCCCTGCTGTGGGGTAGCATCTGATAATTACTGTCTGCGCTCTGGTAGTGCCCAGGGTCTCCATTGTATGAAGCGCCGCGTGTACACAGCATAAGGGACAGCTCAAAGAACTCATTGCTTTACTAAACGGGAGTGACGTGCTCAAGGTCAGGCAACAAGTTGGGTCCGGAGCTGAGGACAGAGCCTTGCTTCTTGGGCTCCCACCGCAGGGCTCTCTCCGGTCATACCGTGCTGCTCCAGACTGGTTCCGTGTTCCTTTTCATGAAGGAAGTCCCATTCATCCAGGCCAAGGGAATCCTCTTTCTCCTGACCAATCACCATTGCTTCCTCGGTCTGCCAGTGACAGCGTGGCGAGCAATAGACACTGGAACTTGCAGCCGTTGACTTGTCTGGTTACCAGGGAGGAGTGTCTCTCTCTTGTGCCTGCCAGCTGGCTAAGTGGACCACACTCAAGCAGGCTCCACCAAATAGCTGTGGTTTTTCCTACGCAGTGCAGCTCCAGGTCAGTAAGGCAGGCTTCACTTTATTCTTCTCTCCCATGAAGCTTCTTAGACATAAAACCAGGTTGGAAGTGCAGTGACAGTCAGAAATGTGACTGTGAAACAAGTTTCCTCACTGGTGCCGATTTTCCCTTTTTGCCCTCAAATCAGGTCTGGTTACTGCCATGACAAGAACATAATCTTGTTTCCATTACCCCTCCATCTGCCACATATACAGAAGAACCAGCTGAGATTTGTCCCGTGTCATGCATCAGTTCCGGCACAAGGGTCAGCTTGGACCCAAATGGAACATTTCACACTGGCACATGTTGTTTACGTGGGTCCCACCTCCGTAGTCAAGCTGAATGAGGTTGTAGTGTGCTCCACTTTGTGCCCGTTGGAGTTGGATTTTGGTTCACTAAAATAGGAAATAAGAGATAGAACTAAATGGTTAGTTTTCACAAGGCAGAGAGGTGAAAAGTGCTGCCCTCCAGGGTCTGTTCTGGGACCAATCTTAGTCAACATACTCATAAATGATCTGGAAAAAGGGGTAAAGAGTGAGCTGGCACACTAAGGAAACAATACAAAATGACTTCTGATAGTTAAGTCCAAAGCTAATTGTGAGGAGCCTACAAAGGGATCTCATAATATGGGATAACTGGGCAACAAAATGGCAGATTAAACTGAATGTTAATAAATACAAAGTAATACAAACTGGAAAACATAATTCCAACTATACGTATGAAAAATTGTGGTCCCAATTAGCTAGTCCCTTCTTTTCATAAACCTGTATATTTAGACCTGCCTCTGGATTTTCCACTCCATGGATCTGACAAAGCAGGTCTTTGCCCATGAAAGCTTATGTTCCAAAAAACATATATTAGTCTATAATGTGCCACAGGACTTCTAGTTGTTTTTGTGGGTACAGACTAACACAGCTGCCCCTCTGCTACTTGTCGCCAGTTAGCTTGGGAGCCACCATGAATAGGTCTCTGAAAACCTCTGCTCAATGTATAGCAGCAGTCAGGAAAGCTGAGCAGGTTAAGAAGCATTAGGAAGGGGATAAATAATAAAACAGGAAATATCATAGTGCCACTGAAGAAATCCCTGGTATAACCACCTCTTGAATACTGTATGTAATTCTGGTTGCCCCAACTGAAAAAAAAAAAGATATTAGACTTGGAAAAGGTACAAAAAAGGCAAAAAAAAAAAAAAAAGAGATCAGAGGTATGGAACAGCTTCTGTGTAAAAAGAGATTAAAAAGGCTGATCCTGTTCATCTTAGAAAAGAAATGACTAAAGCGGGGTATGCTAAAGGTCTATGAAATCATGAGTAGTGCGAAGGCAGGAAGTAAGATAGTGTTATTTACCACTTTTCATAATCACAAGAACCTAGGATCACCCAATAAAATTAATAGTCGGGGTTTAGAATAAACATGGGGACGTACTTCAGACATTACACAGTTAATCTGTGGAACTCATTGCCAGAGGAATGTTGTGAAGGCCAAAAGTATAGCTGGGTTTGAAAGAGAATGTTAAGTTCATAGAGGATAGGTCTGTTCTGTGGCTATTAGTCAGGGATGCTATCCCATGCTCTGAGTATCCCTAAACCTCTAACTGTCAGAATCTGGACCTTGCTGACAGGGGCTGGATCATTCAAAAATTGCCCTGTTGTGTTCATGCCCCCTGAAGCAACTGGCACTGGTCACTGTCAAGACAGGAGAGTGGGCTGGATGGACCATTGGTCTGACCCAGTATGGCTGTAGTTATGGGTTTGGGGAGGTTCCTTAAATAAACTGAGTTTCGGAGTCTCTGGTGTGGAAATGAAGCTAGCAGGAGATGTGGAGGGTGACATGAAGGGTTTCTATCTATATGTTAACAGCACGAAGAGGATCAGGGAAAGTGTGGGACCCTTACTGAATGAGGAAGGCAACTTGGTGACACATGGTATGCAAAAAAGCTGAAGTGCTCAATGAGTTTTTTCCCCAGTAAGTTAAAGAAGAATGGATTGGATGAATGAGCTATAAGTGCAATAGAAAGCAGGCTAGATTGTCAAGCTCAGAGAGTAGTGATTAATGGCTCAAGGTCCAGTTGGCAGCCAGTATAAAGAAAGGTTCCCTGGGGTCGATTCTGTTGTCAAGTTTGTTCAACAGGTTCATTAATGATCTGGATTATGGTATGTATTGCACCCCCAGCAAGTTCTGGATCATACTAAGCTGTGAGGAGACGTAGACCTGGATGAAGTGGAGGATGGTGCCAAAAGAAACTAAAAGGCAGAGTAACTAAACTAAAATCCCTGGAAGCTGCATGGAAGCTGTTTAAGGACACCATACTAGAGGCCCAACTTAAATGTATACCCCAAATAAGAAAACACAGTAAGAGACCTAACAAAGAACCACCATGGCTTAACAGCCATGTTAAAAAGGCAGTGAGAGAGAAAAGGGCAGCTTTTAAAAAGTGGAAGTCAAATCCTAGTGGGGAAAATAGAAAGGAACACAAACACTCCCAAATTAAGTGTCATAATGTAGTAAGAAAAGCCAAAAAAGACTTTGAGGAACAGCTAGCCAAAAATTCAAAAAATGATAGTAAAATGTTTTTTAAATACATTAGAAGCAGGAAGCCCGCTAAAAAAGCAGTGGGGCCCTTGGACGATAAAGATATAAAAGGAGCGATCAAGGAAGACAGTGCCATTGCGGAGCGATTAAATGATTTCTTTGCTTCAGTCTTCACGGCTGAGGATGTTACAGAGGTTCCTAAATCTGAGCCAGCCTTTTTAGGTGACAAATCTGAGGAACTCTCCCAGATTGAAGTGACATTAGAGGAGGTTTTGGAGTTAATTGATAAGCTGAATAGTAACAAGTCTCCAGGACCAGACGGTATTCACCCAAGGGTTCTGAAAGAACTCAAATGTGAAATTGCGGAGTTATTAACAGTGGTTTGTAACCTATCCTTTAAATCCGCTTCGGTACCCAATGACTGGAAGACGGCCAATATAACGCCAGTATTTAAAAAAGGCTCTAGAGGAGACCCTGGCAATTATAGACCGATAAGTCTAACATCAGTACCAGGCAAATTAGTAGAAACGATAGTAAAGAATAAAATTGGAAGGCACGTAGAAGAGCACGAATTGTTGGGCAAAAGTCAGCATGGTTTCTGCAGAGGGAAGTCGTGTCTAACTAATCTATTAGAATTCTTTGAAGGGATTAATAAACATGCAGACAAGGGGCACCCAGTGGACATAATATACCTAGATTTCCAGAAAGCCTTTGACACGGTCCCACACCAAAGGCTTTTATGTAAATTAGGCGGTCATGGGATAGGAGGAAAGATCCTTTAATGGATCGGGAATTGGTTAAAAGACAGAAAACAAAGGGTTGGAATAAATGGTAAATTTTCACAATGGAGGGGGGTAACTAGTGGTGTTCCCCAGGGGTCAGTCCTGGGACCGATCCTGTTCAACTTGTTCATCAATGATCTAGAAAATGAGGTAAGCAGTGAGGTGGCAAAGTTTGCAGATGACACCAAGTTGTTCAGGACAGTCAAAACCAAAAGGGATTGTGAAGAACTACAAAAAGATCTCAGCAAACTGAGTGATTGGGCAGCAAAATGGCAAATGACATTTAATGTGGGTAAGTGTAAGGTAATGCATGTTGGAAAATTACACGTACTACATGATGGGGTCAAGTTTAGCTACTACAGATCAGGAAAGGGATCTTGGAGTTATAGTGGATAGTTCTCTGAAGACATCCACGCAGTGTGCAGCGGCAGTTAGTAAAGCAAGTAGGATGTTAGGAATTATTAAAAAAGGGATGGATAATAAGACAAAAGATATCATACTTCCCCTATATAAAACTATGTTACGCCCACATCTCGAGTACTGCGTGCAGATGTGGTCTCCTCACCTCAAAAAAGATATATTGGCATTAGAAAAGGTTCAGAAAAGGGCGACTAAGATGATTAGGGGTTTGGAACAGGTCCCATATGGGGAGAGGCTAGAGAGACTGGGACTTTTCAGTCTGGAAAAGAGGCAATTGAGGGGCGATATGATAGAAGTATATAAAATCATGAATGGTGTGGAGAAAGTGAGTATAGAAAGATTATTTACCTTTTCCCATAATACAAGAACTAGGGGACACCAAATGAAATTGATGGGTAGTAAGTTCAAAACTAATAAAAGGAAATTTTTCTTCACACAGCGCACAGTCAACCCGTGGAACTCCTTGCTGGAGGAGGCTGTGAAGGCCAGGACTCTATTAGGGTTTAAAAAAGAGCTTGATAAATTTTTGCAGGTTAGGTCCACAAATGGCTATTAGCCAGGGGTAAAGTATGGTGCCCTAGCCTTCAGTACAAGGGCAGGAGATGGATGGCAGGAGATAAATCACTTGATCATTGTCTTCTGTTCTCCTTCTCTGGGACACCTGGCATTGGCCACTGTAGGCAGACGGCATACTGGGCTGGATGGACCTTCGGTCTGACCCAGTATGGCCATTCTTATGTTCTTATGTTCTTAAGAAATCTGATGAGATTCAACAAGGACAAATACATAGTCCTGCACTTAGGACAGAAGACTCTCATACACTGTGACATGCTGAAGGCTGACTGGCCATGTGGCTGTTCAGCAGAAAAAGACCAGGGGATTACAGTAGAGGGATATGAGTCAACAGGGCTGAGAGGGCTAACAGGATATTAGGCTGCACTAGTAGTGGCATTGTGAGTAGATCAATGAAAGTGATTATTGCCCTCTATTTGGCACTGGTGAGGCCACATCTGGAGTATTGCCTCCAGTTTTGGGCCCACCACTACAGAAAGAGCGTGGACCAATTGGAGGGAATCCAGTGGAGGCAATGAAAATGATGAGGGGCTGGGTACATGACTTATGAGGAGAGGCTGAGGAAACTGGGCTTATTTAGTCTTCAGAAGAAAAGAGTGAGTGATAGCAACCTTCAACTACCTGAAGGGGCTTCCAGAGACGACGGAGGCCCAGCTGTACTCAGTCATGGCAGATGGCAAGACAAGGAGCAAGAGTTTCAGTTTTTCCTAATATCCAACCTACCTCTCTCCTGCTGCAACTTATTTCACAGGGGGTGGTGGAAGGACTGGGAAAAATTGCCTTGCAGGTTTTTAAGGCCAGGCTTGACAAAGCCCTGCTGGGGATGATTTAGTTGGGTTGTTCCTACTTTGGGCAGGAGGTTAGACTAGATAACCCCTTGAGGTCTCTTCCGACCCTAATCTTCTCTGATTCTAAGTTCCTGTGAGAAAGGTCTATCAACAGTCATTAGCCAAGATGGCTGGTGTGTCACTGAACATCTGAGTGCCAGAAGCTGGGAATGGATGATATGGATTGGATCACTTGGCAATTGCTCTGTTCTGTTCATTTCCTTTGTTATACTTGACATTAGTCACTATCAGAAGACAGGGCGCTAAGCCAGATGGACCATGGTTCTGACCCAGATTGGCCATTCTTACCTGCTTATGATCTTGTGCACTCCCCGTGTATTTAAAAGAGCTGGGAAACTTGTGTTCGCCCTGCTTACTTCCAATGTATCACCAGAAAATAGGTCAGAGGTGCCCAAGTTATGTAGAAAATGTTCTCCGTAGCATTCTGGTGTCTAGCAGCGATGCCAGGACAGCGACCACAAGAGAAATGGGAAGCATGGTTCGACATTCAGGCATCCTGGCGATAGCCTCTATTTCACTGGGCATGGCACTCACCACTCTATTATCTTGTGTGTATTTTCCCTCCCACACGGAATACAAATGAACTTAAGCAAGGGCATGAGGTTTAGCAGCAGGAAAGAATTTTCCCTCCCTGAGCATGGGCTGGGGGAAGTGCTGTGGCTCACATCAGAGAAGCCCATGGGATTTGGTGTGCCAAGCTGCAGCCGTGGTTACCGAGAAGTTGATTAGATGGGACGGTGGCAAACCACAAGATTAAAAGAAAAAACAATCAGAAAGGGAGAGGAAATGGAAAGAAGTGGAAGGCCGTGCTGCTTGGAAATGAGATCGAGTGGCGTGTGTTCCTGACTTCCCTAATCTCTTTGAGTAGCACACACCAAACAGGTAATCAAACCTCCAGAAGTGTTAGGGAATAGCAGCCTGCTCCCAGGATTACTGACCAGCCAATGAAAGACACTTGCGCTTGGGGTAACAAGGTGCACAGGTCCTGGACAAGTGATGCTGTCTGATGTGTATTTATTGCATACTACCTATGGCACTTGTCTGGTTCTCATCACCTTCCATTCTGAGCACCTCACAGTCATAAAGGCATCTATCCCCAGGATGCCCCAGGAGGCAGGGTAGCACAATTATCCTCTTTGCACAGACAAGGCACAGAGTGACTTCCCCAACGTCACACAGGGGAGCCACAGAGGAGATGGGAACAGCACTGAGGTCTCCTAAGGCAGTGCTGTAACGCCTGAGACAGCCAGCTCCTTGTTTTACCGAAGCACATTTAACCTCATCGTCATCCTCTGTCTCCAAGTGCTAGGGATGGGCAGGGGGGCAACAGGATTGCCAGGCCCCTGGGCAGTGTGTGTGTGTGTGTGTGTGTGTTGGGCAGGTGGGGGGGAGGGGAAAGGCAGCTCCATGCTCCTAAAAGGGGCAGGCCCTCAGGTGGAAGGAATGGACTGGGGGGCAGTCAGCCCTCAGCACCACCCAGAGTGCGCTGTACACCCCTCTCTGCCAGCCCTTGGATCCATCCGGTGTATGCAGGGCTCTAGTGTGTGCTGCCTGGTGCTCCGGTGGTGATTTAAAGCGGCGGGGCTTTGGCTGCAGTAGTGGCCAGGAGCCCTGGGCTCTTTTGTCTTGCTGGGCCTGAGACAATTGTCTCCTTTGCCCCCCCATCCCCCATCCGCAGGCCTGGGAATGGGTCTGGCCTCTTGATTTTTCACTGTGTCAGCTCTCCTGTTTAATGTCTCCAGCACTTATTGCAAGGGCAGAGGTCTCCCCATCTTCTTATTGGGTTGAAGAGGCTGTGGGCAGGGGTGGAGACCCACCTGGGGTGAGTGAGACAGATGGTTTGTATGTGAACGTGGGAGGGAGAATGCTCCCCACTGTGAGTGCTCGTGGCTGTCTGTGAGACAGCGTGAGCTTGACTAGGGACTTGACAATGCATGTGTACTGGCAGGGCCTGCAATCCTCATGTGACTTTTGGGAGATTTGTTCTGCTATCAGCAGCTGGATGTGAATTTTATGAAGCTAGCCAAGTTGGGTGCAGCAGATGGTCTGCACTGCTCAGGATATGGCATAGCAGCAGGCAGTGTTCCTCTAATTTTTTCCATCCATGTGCAGAATAAATTTTGTTACCATGCACCAAGGCATGTGCAGATGGGCACCACCACTACAAATGCTGCTCTGCTAATCAGGTGGGTGGCAGCTGTATCCTTCCTGGGTGGCTGCCCAAATGTCCAGCTTACAGGGAACACTGTTGGCAGGGTGGGTCAAAGGTCAAGACACACATGTCCCTGGTGGCAGCTGTGTCGGTGAAAACTGCACAATGCTGGCTCTTTTCTGAGCTGCAAGCAGGGATTCGGTAGGTTCCCTGCACATTCAGTTTAAGAGAGCCATCCACCTTCTGCTCCTGGCATGGAAGCGGTGCTATTTGACTTCGCTCGGGTTAGAATTGGGCCAAAAATGACTCCACCAACCGACATTGGGGGTAATTAACCACTGGCACAATTTACTAAAGGTTGAAGTGGATGCTCCAGTGGGGTGATTTTGAAACCAAGACTGGCTGTTTTTCTAAAAGCTGTGTTCTTCTGCAAACTGAATTATTTTGGGAAGTCCTGTGACCTGGGAAGGGCTGGCTTTAATCACATGCGGCTGTGTGGGTCAAACTTTTTATGTTGGGCCCCACTTTTCATCCCTGCAGTTTGCAGAGCCTCCCCACCACCCATATAATGTCATCCAAACTGGTGGAAATTTCACTTATGTTCACATGAAAAAAGAAACAATACCCTTTGGCACGTGTCAGGAAATAAGTCTGTAAAAACGTTATTAATTGTTCTATAAATGTGAATGTGTAAACAGGAGCATATTTCCACATTTGTAGTGAGCTGGATAAGCCTGACACCCAGCAGCTGATTGTGCTTTGCCCCCTTAGGAAATTGTTTGCTGCCTCACACTTTGCAGTTCCCTGGTGTAGGGTGACACTAATTTGGGGGCAGTGCTGTGGTAGTGTTCCCTGGTGTAGGGTGACACTAATTTGGGGGCAGTGATGTGGGGCAGTGATGTGGTAGTGCCCTAGGCTGTGCATGCCTAGGAATGGCTGCCCCCCCTACCCCCATCCATGGGGTCAGAGCTGTGAATCCAGCAGCTGCCCACCCCATCTCCTGCTAAACCCTCCCTTCTTTGCGGAGACAGTGAGCAGCCCCATCCTCAGATCCTATCCCCTGCACACCTTGAGTCCTCCTTCACCCTGTGCTTTCACCTCCTGCGCTGACTGCCTAGTGCTGTGAGCCTGCAGGTGAGCCTTCCTCCCTGCCCTGCTCCAAGTGGCCAACTCTCAGGGACTGGATGGACCAGCTGCCATTGCATCAAATGGTGTCTCGTCTGTCTGGTCCAGGAGAGTTGGTAATCTCTCCCCATGCAGCTCCTGCCCCCAGAGCATCCCCCTTGTTAAGCAGCTGCTTTCTCTGTGGAGGGGTGTGTGTGTGTGTGTGTGTGTGTGTCTCAGTGTTGGGCTGTGGAGGGCACTACCGCTGGCAGAGATGGTCCTAGGTCTGGGTTATTCAGGAGGTCAGACTAGATGATACACACATACAGAAAGGGAAGAGACTGTCTAGGAATGATGACATCAGAAAGGGATCTAGAGGTTACAGTGGACCACAAGCTAAATATGAGTCAACAGTGTGATGCTGTTGCAAAAAAAGCAAACATGATTCTGGGAGGCATTAACAGGGTGTGTTGTGAACAAGACACGAGAAGTCATTCTTCCACTCTACTCTGCGCTGGTTAGACCTCAGCTGGAGTATTGTGTCCAGTTCTGGGCACCGCAGTTCAAGAAAGGTGTGGAGAAATTAGAGAGGGTCCAGAAAAGACCAGCAAGAACGATGAAAGGTCTAGAGAATGTGACCTATGAAGAGAGGCTGAAAGAATTGGGCTTGTTTAGTTTGGAAAAGAGAAGATTGAGGGGGGGACATGATAGTGGTTTTCAGGTATCTAAAAGGGTGTCATAAGGAGGAGGGAGAAAACTTGTTCTTCTTGGCCTCTGAGGATAAAACAAGAGGCGATGGGCTTAAACTGCAGCAAGGGAGGTTTAGGTTGGACATTAGGAAAAAGTTCCTAACTGTCAGGGTGGTCAAGCAGTGGAATAAATTGCCTAGAGAGGTTGCAGAATCTCCATCGCTGGAGATATTTAAGAACAGGTTAGATAGACGTCTGTCAGGGATGGTTTAGACAGTACTTGGTCCTGCCGTCGGGGCAGGGGCCTGGACTCGATGGCCTCTCGAGGTCCCTTCCAGTCCTAGTGTTCTATGATTCTATGACTCTATGATCACAGTGGTTCCTTCTGGCCTGGAAATCTATGAATCTGTGTTAACTGATGAAATGCACAAACTGCTGAACGGGAGGGAGATAGTAGATCAGGCCGAACGGTGCCATTATGGGCCAGTTTTTATGAATGGCACCAAATCCTGCAACCTCCATGTGGGGAAAGCTCCTATGGAATTCAATGGGAACCTTTTCTATGTGGAGACTGTGAGACTGGGGCCTCCAGTAAGGCCAGGTGATCAAGTGGATTAAGAACATGACAAAAGGACCTGATCTAACTCCCATGGAAGCCAAGGGAGGCAGCCTTTTGGCATCCGTGAGAGTGGGAGCTGATCCGCAGTGGCCAGCAGCTCCTGGAACGTGATCAAGCAATTCCTCCTGTGGGATGCTGAGGGCCCTTTACTTCAATTCACACCAATGGCCTTGGATTTTCACAGGGTTGGACTTCACAGGTCTAGTTCCAGCTCAAATGCCGTCTCTCTCTGTGCTCAAGGGCATCACTTCATTTCTCTTTGATTTGCTTGTAAAAGAGGGCTAATAACATGGACTTACCTACCAGTGAGAGCTAATTGAAGCCTGTGTTTTCCAGCCCTTTGAAGCTGGGACATGCCAGAGAAGTGGTGGGGTGTATTTATCATGTGTATGCTTTTTAAATACATGTCTAGTTTCACTTACAAATTGGAGTTCTACTCCCCTTTGACTAACTGGCACTAATTAGACGTGTAAGATCGGAAACAAATGGTGACAGTGTTTCTCAGTTACACCTAGCCCTCACTGAATGGAAACCACCTAATTTCAGGGTTCTTTGATTTAGCTGCATGTGATAAGGCATCAACTAACACGCAGACACGCAACATTTTATTTTTAATTGCTCCTTGAACTCCAGCTTCTGTACGGGGACAAGATGCAGGAAAATAGTGGCAGATGGAATTGAGGCTCATTTTTTTATATTTACCTTAAATAAGAAGTCAGAGCTTTTGATGTAGTACCATTTGTCCATAAATCTCTAAGCACATTGCATAGCTGCGCATAATGTTATCCACATTTTACAAAAGGAAACTAAAGCATACAGCAGGGTTATTATCTCAGAGTTTAGTTTAATTCTGACATGCCCAAGGTCAAGGAAGGTAGACCTTATGTACATGAGCAAATTGTATCCATTTAGTTTTTTAAGTTTTTAAACCAATTGAGTAAAACAACTGCAAAATCTCGTTGTGAACACTCTTCTTCTGGTATAACTTAAAGCTGTTCCTGTTGAAAGGTAAATATTTCAACACAGGCTAGATCAACACTAGACATTAAAGTCAATTGTAGATACACAATGCTAACTACATAAGTTATGTAACTAGAATCGACTTATCTACAATTGACTGACCTGGCCATCCTCACAGAGAGAGATCAATGGAAGAAACTCTTCCATCAACCTCCCTTACTCCTTACGATATTGAGGAGTATAGCGGTTGACCCCAGATAGTTTGATTTTGCCTGTCTTTATAGGTGCATGACATTGAACCCCTTAAGATTGACCCTGACCAGGTCGATCTTTTGTGTAGGGAAGACATACCCTTAATGTAACAAAATTCCTCCTCTGGCCTGGTGGGATCTGCAATTTTTGGTGGATTATTTGCCTCAGAGACTCACAGCAGCCCTCAGCTCCTAGCGGTTATGGGTGGGCTTATTGGCCAGCATAAGGAAAAAGAGAAAAGACTATACTCCTTTGTCTCTACTGTGCTTACAAGTGATTCAGGAAAGACAAACTGATCCACCACATCAGTCCTTCTCCCTTGCTGTATAGAAGACGGGGAGAATGTGGGGACTCCATACCTGCCTTATACTTGGGGCTCTGACTCAGGGACCCTGTAATAGAAGACATCAACAATGTCTTAAGTTTAATCTGCTTGACAGGGATGATTCTCTGGGGCGCTTCCCCACAGCGGTCCCCAGCACCCTCCTTGCTGCAGTCTCTTCCCTCTGGTTCCTGTTTGCACTTATACCTCTCAGACACTCTGTGTAGCTCCTTATCTCCTCTGCCTCCCACCCAGCACTGAACCAGCAGCAGAGAATCCTTTTTATAGCCAGTCTCAGCTGGTTCTTTATTGGCTCCAGCTTGTCCTGCTTAACCTGGCTCCCTTGAGCCTACAAACCTCTATATTGCCTCCAGGCATTTTAACTGGCCTAATTGCAGGGATTGCTTCTAGCAGGGTCCTGGTGGTTCTGGATCAGCCCTTGCTAGTTTATTCTGAGAATGGACTTATTCAATCTGGGGCTAATGTATCTCCCCTCCACCACTCTTCTCTAGTGGAGATTGGTGGGGTGGGAAAAGGGAGGAGAAGATTGTAGCTGTGGGGCCTACTTTTTTCCCTCTATCTGTTCATGCATCCAGGCAGAGTCCTTCTGGACAGCATCCACTGTCTCCCTTGATTTCTTTGGGGACTGATCCCCAAGTTTAAAATTCAGATAGACACTCTTGGACTTGGTGATATCTGATGGGAATTTTTCCACCCCTCATTCTAGCTAATGAGGAGATAAAGTCATTGTATTAGAAAGCAAAAGCCTGAAGCACGGGCCTGGTGTAAGGCCTGAGGCCTGAACGAAAGTTGCCAAAAGTTATACTATGAGTAGCAGTCAGGCCCTGTCAAAAGCCCTGACTTACTGCCTATAAATCACTGTCCAGGACAGGAATTCGGCATTAAAATTCAATCTAATACACACAGAAATGTAAGCACGTTCCAGTAAGACAGTGCAAAGACATGTCATAATAAAGTGGTGTGACAAAAGTGATGAATACTCAGGAAGGAAACTACAATGACAGTTGGGGAATAGGAATGTTTTGTCTAAAATATCAGGAGGAAAGTATAGCATCATAGAATCCTAGGACTGGAAGGGACCTCAGGAGGTCATCTAGTCCAGCCCCCTGCTTCAAGCAGGATCAAGCCCCACTAAGTCTTCCAGCCAGGACCTTGTCAAGCCGGGACTTAAAAAGCTTGAGGGATGGAGAATCCACCACCTCTCTAGGCAACACATTCCAGTGCTTCGCCGCCAGCCCGGTGAAATAGCTTTTCCCTAATATTCAACCTACTCCTCCCCCTCTTTAACTTCAGACCATTACTGCTTGTTCTGCCATCTGACGTCACTGAGAACAGTTTGTCATCCTCCTGTTTAGAGCTCCCCTTCCGGAAGTTGAAGGCTGCTATTAAATCACCCCTCACTCTTCTGTAAGCTAAACAAGCCCAAATCCCTCAGCCTCTCCTCCTAGGTGTTGTGCTCCAGCCCCTGATTCATTTTTGTTGCCCTAAAAAAAAAGAAAAGGAGCTTCAGGGGTCTTTGAGTCCAGTCCCCTGCCCAAACCACTGAGCTATCCCTCTGTGATGGAGTTGGGCGGGGGGGTGGAATGCATGTGTGAGACTCAGGCTGGATGTGTGTAAGACAAGCAGAGCAGCTCTCAGCGGCTAAGGATGACCCTGGGGCTATAACCTAGGCTGGCAGGTAACACATCTGCCCTAAACAAAGAGGAGGGAGGAGCCAAGCTGGTTTTGAATTGAAGGGGGCAGTTAAAAGCTGGAGGGGAGAGGGAGCTGGAAAGCAGCCAGCCGGGCGAGGGGGAAGCTACACCCCAGAGGGGCACCCCTCGGGCTCCTCTCCCCAGGAAGGGTTGGAATAATTGTCTCTAACTGCTGCACTAACTCTTCTGTAAGAAACTGGGCCTCTGCCGCCTAATAAACTTCCTATTCTACCCGCTGAGTGAAAGTCACTCCTACCTGTGGCCAGGGTGCAGTGCATGGGGACCCCTAAACCCCATCACACCTTCCCCTATATTACGGGGCATAATAAACATGTCATGATATGAGTAAGATGATATGGAGCTGGTCCATTGTTGGGGGCACTTATGTACTAGCAGAACTGTAGACATCCGATCTGGGGATCTGCAGACCACGCTTCATTGAAATAAACCTGACCTAGCACATTTCCACATTATCTGTTTCTGTGGTTCTTTGAGGTTCTCTTGTAATCTGCTGTGCTTGCTATCTGTGCAGAGCTGGGACAGCATACAGAAAGGAGCACATGCACGCAGAGCCGAACCTCTGTCAGCATCTGGCGGAACACCACATTGGTAACCATGGCCAACACCATCTCAATACATCTAATGACATCAATAACTCAGAGGCTTAGTAAATTCCTCAGAATATCTGAAAGTTTGTGTGTTTATATAAGGCAACAGAAAAATGGTCAAAATTTGTTTTCATATCAATGACATTTCAAAATTAAAACAATGTTGGAAAGATGTTCATGAATTTTAACTAAAAAGAGAGCAATCAAGCGTGCACAGTTGTTTTTAGAGCAACTGTTAATTGGTTAGATTATTTTTTAATTTAAAGATCTTCAATTTTTGCAAATATTTGGAAAATGGGATTTTCCTATTGCTGTTGTCATCCCACCATTTTTCTTCCTCTCTCCCACAATAAAAGAATTTGGCATTTGGACTTGTGTTAATTAGGCATCTGGAAGCTCAAAGTCATATTCAAACTATTGGAACTTCCTGAATCTGCCAAACCAAGTAGAAACACCATGAAAGCATATCTGTTCTTGAGATTTCTACCTTAAATTCCCATGCTACAATACTAAGAGAACAGTCTTTTCCATTGTGGAACTTCTGGTCTGTTGTGACTTTACCATTGTTTGTAGAAATGGGTTACAGCTGTGACAGATTAGAGGGGTAGAGCTCTGTCAAACTGTGAATTCCATTGTGGGTTCTTAACACAGTTTGTGATTGTAACCTTTCTTGCAGACTAGAAATTCATATTTTTAGCTGGAGTTTGACACCTAGTTGACAGACTATGTCTGAGGAGCTGTGACAGAGGGACATCAAAATTGAATTGTTCTGCTGAGACATAATTCTTGAAATGCTGACATTCAGGACTAGTCACTGTAGTAAAGAAAGTCAAGTATTGGAGGGGTAGCCGTGTTAGTCTGGATCTGTAACAGCAATGAAGGGTCCTGTGGCACCTTATAGACTAACAGAAAAGTTTTGAGCATGCGCTTTCGTGAGCACAGACTCACTTCATCAGATGCTGGTTTTGGAAATCTGCAGGGCCAGGTATAAATAAGCCAGAGCAAGGGTGGAGATAACAAGGTTAGCTCAGTCAGCAAGGGTGAGGCTTACTACCAGCAGTTGATCTGGAGGTGTGAACACCAAGGGAGGGGAAGCTGCTTCTGTATTTAGCCAGCCATTCGCAGTCTTTGTTTAAGCCTGAGCTGAGGGCGTTGAATTTGCAGATGAATTGTAGTTCAGAAATTTCTCTTTGGAGTCTGGTCCTGAAATTTCTTTGCTGTAGGATAGCTACTTTTAAGTCTGCTACTGTGTGGCCTGGGAGATTGAAGTGCTCTCCTACGGGTTTTTGTATATTGCCATTTCTGACATCTGATTTGTGTGCATTTATTCTTTTACGTAAAGACTGTCCAGTTTGTCCGATGTATATAGCAGAGGGGCATTGCTGGCACATGATGGCATAAATTATATTGGTAGATGTGCAGCTGAATGAACCCACGATGGTGTGGCTGATCTGGTTAGGTCCTGTAATGGTGTTGCTGGTGTAGATATGTGGGCAGAGCTGGCAACAAGGTTTGTTGCATGGATGGGTCCCTGAGTTAGAGTGACTGTGGTGCGGTGTATAGTTGCTGGTTAGGATTTGCTTCAGGTTGGCAGGTTGTCTGTGGGCAAGGACTGGTCTGCCTCCCAAGGCCTGTGAAAGTGGGGGATCCTTTATTCTTTTATTCTTACCAGATCAGCCACACCATCGTGGGTTCATTCAGCTGCACATCTACCAATATAATTTATGCCATCATGTGCCAGCAATGCCCCTCTGCTATATACATCAGACAAACTGGACAGTCTCCATGTAAAAGAATAAATGCACACAAATCAGATATCAGAAATGGCAATATACAAAAACCCGTAGGAGAGCACTTCAATCTCCCAGGCCACACAGTGATGGAGATTCCACAACCTCCCTAGGCAATTTATTCCAGTGTTTAACCACCCTCAAAGGAAGTTTGTCCTAATCTCCAGTCTAAACCTCCCTTGCTGCAGTTTAAGCCCATGGCTTCTTGTCCTAACCTCAGAGGCCAAGGAGAACAATTTTTCTCCTTATGGCTATGTCTAGATTAGAGTGATCTATCGACAGAAGCTTTTGTTGGAAGATACTTCTGTCAACAGATTTCAGCCAGCAAAGTGGATTGCTCCATCGATCTGCTCCGTCGACAGAGAGTGGCCAGACTGCCTGTCCGCTCTCTCAACAAATGGCTACCTGGAATACCATGAGACAGGGTCACATGGTCAGCATTCCCTTCAGGGATCCTCAGCGAGATGCTCGTTCCCTGCCCGTGCTGAGGCGTGCCTACCTCCACAAAGGACAGCACAGCTGTGAGAGCAGGGCTTTCCAACAAGCCATGGTGCCAGAGCAGCCCCCGGGCTTGTGCTGGCCCCGCACAGAGATGCTTCAGCACCTGCTGCACCTCTCATGGCTGTCCTCCTTGTCCTCATGGAGGATGAGCCTGACGCTGCTTTTGAAGATCTCTCCATAGCTGCCGAATGGTCAAACCCATGCCCTTCCCTCCCTCCTGCCCGGGGTGCAAAGGTGGATCTGGAGGCACTGCACCAGTTCTAACCGGTGGGACCTGCTGCTCATGGGGCAATGGGACGACCACCAGTGGTTCCAGAACTTCTGCATGTGGAGGGACACCTCCCTGGAGCTCTGTGCCTGGCTCACCCCACCCCCGCACTCTCTGGAGACAGGACACCTGTGCAGAAGTGGATTGCATTTACCCTCTGGCAGCTCACCCCCCCAGACAGCTACTGCTTGGTTGGAAACCAGTTTGGTGTGGGGCCCGACCATTGGACAGTAGCCTGAGGGAACAGCACTGCCATTTGGGAAAGATGTGGGTCCTGATAAAAGGTTGTGGACAACAGACAGGTAACAGCAGGCAAGACGCTGTCAGGAAAAGGGCACTGAGGACTGTACTGACCTAATTCCCAAGTGGCCAGCAGGAGGAGCTGCAGTGGTGAGTCATGCTGTGTTCCAGGCTAAAATACACTTCCATCAAACTTCTGTTTAATCATTGCTGATACTGACCTCATCAGTGAAAATGACACTAGGGGAAAAAAGGGCTAAATGTGAACCGCGTTCCCCCACTCCACCCCCGCAAAATTAGAAAAAAAGTCTCCCATTTTTATTCACTGAGGAGCCAGATTTGAGACCAGAGAGAGGTCTAATATTTTTTTTTTGTAACACACCCTGTTGGGCCGTTGGTATTTGGCAAGGGAAAGGAGAACAGACCAGAAGTACTGGCTAAAACTGAAATCAAACCCAATACTAAGCTGTCTGGCTAGAGGAAATATAATCTGTGTGTGTTCATCCAGTGATTTTTCCATTTTCTGAGCAAATCCCCTGTTTATGGTGGTTGGGCTGGCATGGAAAGATGTGCTGAAATCCCATTCTTTTCACAATTACAGAAACTAGGACCAACTGGTGATTGAGTGAAGTGGTCCTGGGGTTCTGCAGATCTAAAATCCAAGGTAGATTTATGGATTTTTTTTTAAATGCCAGACAAAACCATTATGATCATAGTTCACTCATTTTCAGATATTCTGGACATTGGAGAGTGTAGCTATTAAAATATCTTAATTCTGAGCCTCCAGGGATTTTGGCCACACTAATACTGATGCAGTTGCTATCTTGGTATCTCTTGAAACAACATGGAAAGTTCTGCATGGTACCCAGTGGAATAGACAAGCAATTGAGAGGACACTGGGCAAAATGTAGTGCTTCCACTGTTTAATTCCCCTCTCCTGAGCGACAGGTACCATGGACAGCGATAGATAGGGGCGATCTCTTCCACCCCCCACATCCCTTTTCCTAAGAGCATGCTTATCTTTCAGGCTAGACAGGGTATGATCATGCGGATCAGCCTAATCCCTAGGAAAGTACAGCTATTTTAATGGTGAGATTAGAAAGTTTTCTCTGTCCGCGGGTTTCTTGGCACTCCCATGCTGCTGCTTTGCCCAGCCCATGAGTGAAACTCACCACTCTCTTCTTGGCTTCTCAGCACTTGCTCCCACAGCCCTGCTCTTCGTACAAAAGAAACCGACCTCGCAGCACCGGTTCTCTGCAATAGGTCCTACACCTCTGGAAAAGAGGAGGACAGGCAGGCTGGGAACCCCTCCGTTCCATACCAGGTGGAAAGAGCAAAACTAGGAGACATGATCTTTGCTTGAGCCACAGTCTACCCAATGTTCTCTTGAGGGAAGTGGAGTTCTGAAAGGGCTCCTACACATATCAGTGACACAAACGCTATAATCGTGCCTTGAAGGTCTATACGGCCGTGCAAGCAGTATGGAAGCCAGGTTAGCTGGGCTGGAGCAGCTGGCAATGAGAGAGGGCCCTTAATGTGCTAAGCATTACTGAAATATGGTGAAGTAGCAACCAGTAGATGCTGGTTATAATGTCCACGGTGGGGGTGGGGGCAGCATCAGAAGGGAAGGGGAACTCTACACAGAAAAGATTTCATAGGTGGTCATGAGAGACCCTGTCATAGAGGCCAGGGCCATGGAACTAGATCTGTAAGAACACAAATCCCATGTTCCAAGGTGATTAGCTGAGTTATGTTATTGACCTCCTGATCCAGAAATAGACAGGAAAGTGCATGATAAGGTGGGAGATCAAAGTGGCAATGAAGTCTAACAAAAGAGTAGAACAAGCTGGACTTATCCTGTCTGGCATCCTCGCAGCCTGAGTGGTCCCAGAACAAGGGAGGTTGCCACACTAGAGGAGGTCAGTTCCAGGCTCCCTGCATGACTCCTCTCCCAGCGCCAGCTGCTGCTGCCCCTGGTTACAGGCCCCCTTGCCCAGATCGGTTCTACCTCCAGCAGCCAGCCCCGGGCCCTTGCCACTGCCCCACCCTGACCGGCTCCGTGTCCTGTCTTGGCCGGGCTTGTAGCCTCTGCCACACTCAGGCTGCTGGGTCTGCTGCTGACAGCGGGCTTCCCGGCCATGCTACTGGGCCTGCCATCCCCCAAATTCCCAGTTGGACAGGCCGCAGTCACCGGTCCCAGCTAGCCTTCTGGTCCCACCTGGACTCCTAGCTTGCCAGTTCTGCTGCTGCTGGTCCCAGCTGTAGTTGCAGCTAGCCAGCCCTGTAGCCGCTGGTCTAGCAGGGCTCCCAGATCCCAGGCCTCCTGTCCTCCTACTCCTGAACACCAGTGCTCTCTTGCCTGGGAAAAGCTGTGGGATTTTTTGAATCGAAACAGTCATCTACTGAGGAATCTTTTCTTATGTGTGGCCAGAGGGGAGAGAGAGAGAGAGAGAGACAGAGAAGTTTAAGCCTGAGCAGGGCTTAAGGAATTCAGTAAATATCAAGGTCACAAGGAGATCTGGTTGTACAGATATTTAAGTAGAAAGGAAATGTTTAGTCAGAGGTGACCAGGTAATTTTTTAATTCTGTATTTGGTGCAGGAATTCTCAGGCTGGCTGATGTACCCCTCTCTCCCTACACTGTAATTTCTAAACTGATTCCCAGGGAAGCAATTCTCTGTGTTTTAACCTACCTTTTTATTTTTAGTTGCTCTGTAACACCTAGCCACCAAGTATACTTTATCATGTAACTCTTTTGTTTTGTTAATAAATCACCTGTTTTGTTTAAAGTCAACAATCTGATTGCTGTGTCCTAGAGAAGGGTCTGTGTGTATGCCTGCCTGACACTGACTGGGCACCTATCAGATTGCAGCTTCATTTCTACCTCTTGGTTTTCAAGCTCTCCCCTAAGGGAGGGTTAAAAGTTTGTGGTTACCCCACCAGGAAACATCCCAAGTGTGTCTTGTTGGGTTTTAAAAATCTTTTTTTTTCTTATTGGGGTGGTGGCAGCTCCCAGTGTCAGGAAATCTGTGACCTCAGGAAGCTCTTAAGCAGAAGCCAATATAGAGCAAGGTGTTTTTAAGGTCTCCTGCAGGCCTCTACCATCTGCACTCAGAGTATCAAAGTGGGGATCAGCCTTGACAAACCCAAACACCTGTGGGTTCAAACATACAGACTCACCAGGCGTGATGCTCAGCAAGTCGCTGGCTTGGTTCCCCAGAAGCCATGTGTCACAGTTGGAAGGGGCAGGCTGAGCCTTTAGCTTGTTTGCTACAATCTGTTTATTTTATTGTTACTTCCCCTCTCCGCTCTCTGTTCTTTCTTCCCACCATGGTCCATTTGTCTGTTTCAGCTGCTTATGTCCTGGCTGCTGGCTGATACCCTGCCTGGAAACTCGGGCAGAGACCATCTGCTTTGTTACTTGCCTGGAATGTAGCAATGGCCAAACTGGATGAGACTTGATGTTCAGCTAACTCAGTGTCCTCCCTCTAACAGATGCACCAGGTGCTGCAGAGGAAGGTGTCAGACAGAACCCCACAATAGCAGAAGTGAACTACTCTGCCACCTTGCTGGGTCTCACCCTGAACTCTGTTACAGACTGGGCTACACCCTGAAGCATGACACCTAGTTATAGTCTGTACAGCGGGGGGTGACCATCTGTCCCATATTAGGCAGAAAAGTCCCGTATCTGAGATGCCAAAAATGTGTCCCTACTTATTTTTTTAAAAGGGACAAATTGTACCGTATTTGGGCCCTCCCTCACTAACCTTCTCTACCAGCAGCTGCTGGCAGGAGTCACTTCCCCAACCCTCAGGGAAGCAGGAGAGCGTGGGTAATTGCCGTGTCCTGCCACTTCCCCGGAGCTCTGGGGGAGGACTGGCAGCTGCCACTTCCTGAGCGCTGGCATCTGGCATCTCCTTCCCAACTCCCTGGGGCTTGGTGGAGCTAGGAGGAGCCACCCCTCTCTGCATATCTCCCTGTCCTGTATTTGGGACAGGGAGATACGGTTGCCTTAGTACAGCACCTAGCACATGGAGTCCTGCTGGTGATCTTGAGCCAGCACCATGACAATCCTGTGCAGTGTTGTTATCGCTGGTCAGGTGCACTTGACATAATTATTTCCAAGATTCCAATAACCTCATTTTCTTTTGGTTTCAGGGTGGAACTTGTGTGCATTAGCCGGCTGGGAGGTCTTGGATGGAGCCTTAGGAAACCACATGTAATGCAGGGAGCTGGAGAGACCTCTCCAATTTCACTGGGCGTTTCCCTTTGCTGTGCTGGGTTTGAACTCACTCAAAACATATACTGAAATGCAAAGGCCACGTTCCCCAGGCTGGAAGTGACGGCAGGTGGCCAGGGGAAGGCTAACATCGGTCACACCCTGTGACATGTGTTAGTCACTCTGCTCAATGCACTTCTGGAAGACGTTCCAGTGATACAGCAGTGAGCACAGTAGAACTGTACAGAACAGAGCAATGATCGTGGCCCTAGATGTGGGTTTAATTCTCTGCTCATTCACAGACTACCCAGTGTGACTGCGGGCAAGTCACGTGATCTCTCTCCTTTCCTTTCTCATACGTACAGCGAAGATAACAATTCTCCTGGCTTCAGCAGTCAGCAATAGGCCCTTTGACTCCTGGAGGCTCTCTCCCACCTACATTCTGACATGCAACTGACACCCTCTCTGAATCTGGCCCAAAGGCGCGCGAAACCACATGAATGCAGTCTGGCTCAACAGAAAACCCTGTGAACCAACGCCAACATATTCCGTGCAGTGCTGTAACCTCGCTTGTGTTGGCGAAGATCAGCAAGCCAAGATTTTCAAACTCGTGTGAAACTGAGGTGCCGAAAGCCCTCGGGAGGCTCCTGAATGAAAGCGCCGTGGTCCTGAAAGCAGCTGCGAGCTTGCGAGTCCCATTCATGAAACACAAACTAAGGACTGTCAGCAGGTGCTGCGTTTGGAAGATTTCGGCTGTGCGTGAGTGCTTGCACACGTACGTTTAGACTAAGGCCCCCTTTTGATTCACTGAGTCACAAAAATAGGTGATTGCTACAAGCAAGACAGGGCTATTGGAGCACACAGCCCAATTCCCCCCGCAGGTCAATTGCTTATGAAGCCCTGCCTGGCTGTGAGAAATGAACAAATCATACCAACACACCTTTTGTTAAAGGGAGGGTGCAGGTGATGATGTGTGCTGGAATGCTGCAGTGGCTGATGGATTGCTGGAAGCCTTCAATTAATGAGCTAGGACTCGCCCTCAAGGGGAAGAGCAATCTGTTTTAGGGACAGAGTGTACACCCTGCTCAGGAAAGTCCACGGATCTCCATGCTCGGGCCTAGCGTGTAGGAAGCAGTGTGCAAAACCCGAGCTGGATTCCCAAGATTCTGCCCTACTGTGCTTCCGACTATGAGCCTGGAAAGGAGCTTTCACATACCTTAAGCTACGCATGCAGAATGGAGGAATAGGGCTTTCAGCTGCCAGCTCCAAATACACATCACCTTTCTCGTGGCTCTTCCAGGGTGGTTCTGCTGTGAGAAGTGCTCCTGTCAAAATGGACGGGTGGGGTTCCAAGTTTATTGGGCCAGATACCCAGCAGGTTTCCAGTGGAAGTTTTGCTGATTTACACCAGCCAAGGATCTAATCTGTTCTTTCACAAGCGTACATATAAAACGGGAGCCAATTTAGAAAAGGAAAGCACCTCTTCAGTATATCACTTCCCACAGGGGATGTGTGGCCTGTGATCTGAGGCTCAAGCTGGTTTCTTTCCCATTTGTCTACTACCAGCAATTTAAACGGATTTTGTAGGTCAAATGCAGTGAGACCTTTGGCAGTCCCACTGCTTTCAGTTCCTACCCTCAGAGTCAGCTCCTGCAGCCCCATTCGCACTGGTGGCACTAGTTGAGCAGGAAAAATGGGGAAAAGGGCTGCCAGGAAATCCATTAGCAGTTAAATTAAAGAAAGAAGCACACGGACATCAGAATCAATTACTGTTAGTAACGTGCCCCGTTCTGTCACCTTTATTCCTACTGTATAGCACCTTACTCTGTGCTTCTCTTTATCCCCCATATGTGTCCATCTAGGGCCAGGACTGCTTCCCTTTATGAATCTGTGTAGCACTTTTTGCGCTGAAGTCCTGATTTTAGATGGGACTGCTAGGCACAACTATCACAGCAGGTCTATTAATAATACAAGACAATAAATGGTGTAGAGGAGGTAACTTACCCACTTGCATAATAAGAGATCAAGGGGACATTCTTATGGAACAAACTGAAAACTGGTTAAAAGACTATAAATACTTGCACACATAAAAACTGAGATAAAATGACACTACAGAGGCTACGACTCACTCAGCTGTAGATCAGTTGGGTTGGTTGCTTTCCCAGGTAATTGGACCAACAACTGTTGTCCATGCAAGCTATGTTCACAAGTGAGTGAAGTGTAAGCACGCCCCAGTCGGGGTTAACTATATTTATTAGAATAAGTTTCCGGTGAAACCGTTCAGCTGTTACAGCAATGAGCACCATGCAAAAGCCCATGAAGCAGTTAGTAAGGCTCCCTTCAAAGCAGGGTTAGAACAGTAAATAAGGCCTGTGACAGCACACATGGGACATCGAGGAGGAAAAAATATTCAACAGCTACTCATTCAGTGATTAATGCCCATCATGTGCATTGAACAAGACAGAGGGAGCCTGTGGAAAAATGGTATGTGGCCATGTAATTAAAGACTGCATTATGAAGCATATACGTGCAGGGGTTGGGGGGGCAAGTTAAGGTTACACAGATCACCTTAATTTGGATATTTTCTAATTTTTGAATGCTTTGCAATCTTAAAATGTTCTTTTAATATAGTTCTATGTGTAATTTGGTAGATTTTTATTAAAGTTTCCAGCCCTTGCTATTATATACAAGCACAATAATTGCTAAGCCTTTGACAGCATTCCTAGAGACAGTTTGAGGAATCTGCTGCAACACCATGGCATCCCATCCAAAATTATTAACTTGATTCATTTGATGTATGAACCCTTGTATGAACCCTTGACATGCCAAGTTGTTTGCAGTGGTGTTTGGACAGAATCCTTTAGCATACTGTCAGGAGTACGGCAAGGGTGCCTATTGTCACCTTTCCTGTTCTCGATCATTATGGGCTGGATAATTAACAGGACAACAGATGGCCATCAACGAGGCATTCAGAGGACACTTTTCAAATAGCTAGAGGACATTGATTTTGCTGATGATGTTGCCTTCCTTTCACACCAACATGAAAGCATGAAAGACAAGGTCACAACATTAGACAAAACTGCCTCAATGACTGGAATGAGTATTAGCAAGCGAAACATGAAGACAATGAGGATCAACCAGTTCAACAACACCACCATCACACTGGGAGGAGATGACCTGGAAGATGTGAAGCAGTTTACTGACTTGGGGAGTACTATGGGCATAGATGGAGGAACAGATAAGGATATCAATGCCAGGATAGGGAAAGCAACAGCTGCATTCAAGACTCTTTGTCCCATATGGAGTTCACAAATAATATCCGTGAAAACAAAACTGCAGATCTTCAACACAAATGTGCAGAGTGTGCTCTTGTATGGATGCAAGACTGGGCATTCTAAAATGTCTTCAAATGACAAGCTACAGACATTCATAAACAGATGCCTGAGGTACATCCTTCACATCAAATGGCAACACTTGGTCACAAATGAGGAGCTTTGGGACCGAGCAGGACAAGAACCAATTGATATTGAAATCAAGAGAAGAAAGTGGGGATGGCTAGGCCACACTGTCAGAAAACCATCATCCAGCATAGCCCGTCAAGCTCTCACATGGAATCCACAAGGAAAACACAAAAGCTGAAGACCTCAGGCAATGTGTAGAAGGTCTACTGAGACTGAAGGACAACAACTGGAGTACTCCTGGAGCCAGCTAGAAGTTTTGTCTTGAGACAGAATAAAGTGGAGGAGACTTGTAGATGACCTATGCTCCTTGCGGGTTACAAGGGTTAGATTTTAATAGTAGTAGTAGTGATAGTAGTAGAATAATTGAGCCTGTGCAACTCACTGCCTCAAGGTGTCACTGCGTCCAAGTTCTAAAATGCACACAGTTTGGCTTAGAAAAGAGAGCCTTGGAAAAACCATGAAGGGGATACTCAAGGAATTCATTCTGAAGCATCTGAAAGAGGGAAAATTGATCAGGAGTGATCAACATAGATTCACCAAAGGCAAGGTATGTTTGACCAACCTCATTGCCTTCTCTGAACCAAAACTGGCTCTGTGGATGTGAGCAAGGTGGCGAACATGTTACATCTTGACTTTAGCAAATCCTTTGATACAATCTCCCACAATATTCTTTCCTGCAAGTTAAAAAAGCATGGATTGGACAAATGGACTACAAGGTGTATGGAAAGCTCACTAGACCATCAGGCTGAACAAGTAGTGATCAACAACCTGATGTCTGACTGGCAGTCACTATTAAGCGGAATGCTGCAAGGTTCAGTTCTGGGACTGGCTTTGTTCAACAGCTTTATTAATGACCTGGATGAGGAGATGTATGTCACCTCCAGCAAATTCGCAGATGACCCTAACCTATGGGGAGAGGTAGATACATGGGAGGAGAGGGATAGGGCCCAGAGTGACTTAGACTAATTGAAGGCTTGGCCAAAAAGAACTGTCAAGAGGCTCAGCAAGGACAAGTGCAGAGTCCTGCACTTGGGTTGGAAGAATCCCATGCACTGATACAGGCTGTGATGAGACGATGGATATGAGTCAACAGTGTGCCCTCATAGCCAAGAAGACTGATGGCATACTGGAGTGCAATAGCAGAAGCATTGCCAGCAGATCTAGGGAAGTGATTATTCCCCTTTATTTGGCACTGGTGAGGCCACATCTGGACTATTGTGTCCTGTTCTGGGCCCCCTATTACAGAAAGGATGTGGAGACAGTCCAGTGGAAGGTAACCAAAATGATTACAAGACTGGAGCACCTGATGTATGAGAAGATGCTGAGAGATTTGGGCTTATTTAGTCTACAGAAGAGAAGAGGGAGGGGGGATTTGATAGCAGCCTTCAATTACCTGAAGTGTGGTTATGAAAAATGGAGAGAGGCTGTTCTCTGTGGTGACAAGTGACAGAAAGAGGAACAATGGTTTCAAGTTGCAGTGAGGGAGGTCTAAGTTGGATATTAGAAAAAAAATCACTAGGAGGGTTACAAAAGGAGGTGGTGGAATCTCTATCCCTAGAGAACAGAGCCATAACTGGGATGATTTAGCAGGGATTGGTCCTGCTTTCAGAAGGGGGTTGGACTTGATGACCTGCTGAGGTCTCATCCAACACTATGATTCTGTGAACTAAGGGGGTTATGACAGAAGTGACTCAAATCATGAACGGTGTGGTAAAAATGAACGGGAAAATATTATTTGCCCTTTAACACAATAGAAAGACTACTGATCTCTTGATGAGATGATTTAGTATCAGCAAGAGGAAGTACTTTTTCACCCAATGCACAATTAACCTGTGGAACTCATTACTTGGGGATGTTGCAATGGCTAAAAGTATAACAGTTCAAAAGAGAACCAGATAAATTCATAGAGGACAAGTCCGTCAATGACTATTGACCAAGATGGTCAGGGATGCAACCGAACAGCTCTTTTCCTCCTTGATATCAATCTCCATCTGCATGACTCTTTTCCTAACAGGTTGCTTATCTATGGACATCAGTGAAGCTGGGCTGGTTTACACCAACTGCAGATTTGCTCTGTGGTCCCTACATATCCAGAAAGAGAATCAAAACCACGTCTGCCTAGCTCACAGAACTGGAGCCGCTCTTTGGGGCAGCTGACTCTGACCCCAAGGCTGACTCAGAAGGCCTCTGTTCACTGGAATGGGTTTTACGGTGGCATAGCTAATTCCATCAATTTCAGCAGAGTGACTCCACTTTACACAGGTTCATTGGTAGAGGTGATCCAGACCCAAATCCCTTTTGTGGTTCAAATAGCAGAGCTCTTGTGCCAGTCACCTTTCCCCCTGTTGCTGGAATTCTCTGTGCTGAGAAATGCAAATGCCTGCGTAGGTTTTATAACACTCTTTGGGCAAAGTTAAAAACCTAAAGATATGATCAGAGAATACACCCAGCTTTATTTATTTTATGTGCTGAGACACTCGGAGCAATCAGCATCTGATTTACTGGCCGTAACACATGAAGGAGGTGTAACCAGCCCACTGCCAGCTTGTGCAATTATTTCAAAGGAAATTCCACAGGGTAATGAAACAGTGGGCCAAACTCCCTGCTAGCATAAAGTGGTGCTGTGCTCTTCACTGCAGAAAGGTGGGGCCATTTCACGCCAGCAGGGAATGTTCCATTATCGCCTTCCTGCTTGCCTCTCTTTATCCTTATCCTGTTTAGTATTATACAGAATCACCTAGGCTACCTCTGCATGTGTCATGGGCCCATCACCATGAGGTCTAAGCAGAAGGCATTGGTAGACAGGAACATGCTTTGTATGCCAGTAGGGTAAGCACTTCTTTTGTTACGTATAGATTTCTGTGCCCGAATTTCACTGTGAATGTTAAAAAGGCAATGGACAATTCCTCAGCTGTGGTAAGTCACGAGCACTCCACTGTAAGCTCTGGTGCCAAGATCCCTAGTGCATTTGTTGTACTGCGAAGAGAACGGAAAACCTCCCTCGGCTGGCTGGTGTATGGCAGCTTATGATACACTGGACAGTTAGGCTTAACTAAAGCTGCAACTGGTGTTGTATTAACCCCTTATTGGGCCTGTCAATATCTCAGTGCGTATTGCTTTTGCCCGATCTGGACAGATCATGCCGTAACACTGGGATGCTCAGAGCCAGATTTCAAGCGAGGGAAGAATCAGGCCCAGGGTCTCTGCTGCCCATGCTGCCACATGAAGACTGATGGAAGCTGCTTTGTGTTCCTTTTTATGCAGCACTGGGGCTGGCGGCAAATTGTTAAGGGAGCCCTCAGTGGCACAACATTCAGTTCTCAGGTGGAGAGCAGGCAGGGAGGCTGAATTTGGGTGAACGTGGTGAAAGGGACCTGTCTTACCTGAGCTTTCCATGCGTGGGCACAATGTGGTTTGCAGTTTGATGCTCTCAACATGAGCCCATTCTGCAAGGGTAAATCAGTCCTTCTTGGCTCCATGATGCAGGATAGGACAGGCCATTCTGGGAGCAGAAGCTTACTTTGTGGGTGGGTTCAGTGGAGAACCCTGAGGTTGTGGGCTAGGGGATAGCAAAGAGAAATGCACCGCTTGTCTTCTGTCTGAGATCCTACAGGTGTCTTGCTTGATGCAAATGGTGCTAGTGGGGTGGACTTCACCCTCTGCTTTCACCATGCTGAGTTAAATGGATAAAGGCTTAAACCTCTAAGGCCTTTCCTCTCATTTTCATGTGCTTTTGGACTCAGTCCTGCATGGAGCTACTGAGAGGCAGCAGAGCGCTCACCCAACATCAGGAGCATTCTGACTCTCTAGCAACCTCTGACCGGGTCTGCAGAAGCATTAACGATCCCCTCCTTTTTGTCAGATTTAAACACACTTCAGACAAATGGCTGGAAGCTCACTGGCTTTTCTCTTCTTTTGAATGTGAAGTTTCTGTCATGTGCACTATGGTCAGGAGTGTTGCATCTTGGACAAATTCTTGGATGCCTTAACTGGGTCATAAATAGTCCGAATCTTTATGGCTGTGACCGAGGGCTTCCATCTAATAGATGGCATCTCTATCTGATGTCCAAAGGTGCACCTGTCTCCAAAGGAATTCTTAATACCCGCCTGGAGATATTTACCTCAAAGAGCTCACAATTCTAGCTGTAGCAGACCCAAAGGCCAACCCATTCATGACCCAAATAATAATAATTTACAACTCTGGTGATATTTCCAGGACTTCTGAAGTGGAATAAAGGTCTTGGTTCCTGATCAACTTAAAATGCACTCTCTTAAGAGCAGAGTTATTTTCTCTATTTCCCTCATGCCTTGAAGCCTCAGTCACTGACCCCAATTGTGCAAAGTGCTGTACAAAAAGATGGTCTCTGACCCCCACATGGCACTTACAACCAAAGTACCAGCCAAGAGCCCACAAACAGATACAGCCAGAAAAGGGAACACAAGGAAACAATGAGACAACAATGGTCAGCAGGCCCTCCAGTGGTACCTTATGCACCTGCAGCCTACCTTGCAGGACTGGCTCCTGTCAGTGTAATATAATATTGGGGCTTCAAGAGTCTTGCCAGTACACATGCTGCTTTAATACTAGCACAGCTCGTTGCTGTTGTAGTTCTCTATCTGCAAAGAGCAACCTCAAGAGTGAAAGTGGAGTGTCTGTGGGAGAGAGCACCGTGTGGGGACCTTCCCCCCATGAGAGTCTGAAGGTGGAGGCAATCATTTTCACAAGCTTGACATTTTTCTTTTTTGTTTTTGGAGCAGCAGTGGATTATTCGGACTTGCAAGCCAGAGGAAAGGGATCAAGTGGGAAAAGCTCACGGGATCTTTCAGCATCTCTTGGTGCCTTGGTCCTTTTGGCACAGTGCATGGTAGAGACACTTGTCCCGCCTGTGAGAGGTAGGGTGAATTGAACCGGGTTCAGAAAATGTACGGAATGGCCCAGGATTGCTAATTCTGTTGCCAAGGGCCCTGGAGGAAAAAGAGAGGGGGGTGCTATGTCCAGAGGCTGAGCTGGTATGTTCTAGGGTGGCCCATGGGCCAACCTTGCACGTAAAGAAACAAACACTGCAATAGAATTTATGGGCCACTGTTTCTGATGTTGCTGCTTGGATGAGGTTGTAAATTCTTCCTTCTGGTGTTGGTGTCACGATTCCTCCTGGGACAGGTATGTGTGGCCACAATTCACTTCAAAGGGCAAGTTCATGGGCAGGATGAATACTCAATGAGTATTGCCGGAAACAAAATGAGCACCTTTGGGGGTGTTGGAGTGAAGGAGCTTTTCTTTGGAGAGAGGGCAAAGCTGGATGGTGTCTAGAAGGTCTCTGCTTCCCCCACATGAAAGCAGCAATGAACATTCCTGCCGCCTGTGCTCTTGGGGTGGGGAGGTGGAATTTGACCTGTTAACGTGCCGCATTCCCTGGAGCTCATTTTTCAGCACAACTGTAACAAATTCCTTTCTGCAAGTCACACCCTTCCTCCCTCGCGCTGCCCACCCCTCATACTCCACCCCTCTGGATTGGCAGAGCACTGGTGGCTCTAGGCAGGAGTCCCACCCAGTCCTGTCCTGCCTCGTCCCCACTGTAAGCCCTCCTGATTGGCCAACACCTTGGAAAAAGCTGGAGGTCATCGAGGTAACATGCCTAGCTCCCCAAATGGCCTGTGCTATCCCCATGGCTCAGGCCTCATGCAGTCAGCTTGGCTTAGATTCAAAATCCCAACTTGACTCCACTGGAAACTTTGTCACAGCGCGAACTGAGGCTGGCAGAAGGAGAACCCTCTGGTACTGGCCTCTGGTGACTTTCTTTGCAAATTCTTCTGCTTTGTTTTGAATTCTTTTGCTTCCTTCCCTTGCCCAGATCTGCCTGCAGCCCTCCCACTGGATGCCTGCAGTGCGCCTCAGAAGGGCACCGAGAGCTTTGCAGGCGCTCCAAGGGCTTCCAGGTGCGGAAGTGCACTTGTGCTGTGAAGCTGTACATCTGGGTGGGATCATCTCCCTTTTCAGGGGGCCAGAGGGGGCAGTCTCTTGAGGGCTGGCACTGGAAGTCAACCTGGGATTTGCAAGACCTGCTCGGATCACAAGTGGCAGGCTCCATGCGTGAGTGAAAGCTGGACAGAGTCAGGCATGGAGGGAGCCTTTTAAAATTTTTTATCAGGAGACCAGTTAAATTCAAATCCAGGTTGATTCTTTTGCTGCACCTGAAAGCGGGTCTGGGCTGCACAGCTAGCCTGGGGGATTGGCCCCAAAGTTTGAGTGCTCAGGATAGCTTATCCTGAGCGTGAATCACCCCATAGCAAAGCCCAACCCACATTAATGCCTCCTCACTCGCTCATGTGCTTCTGGGGGCACAGCCAGGGCTTCACTTGTGCCAGGACTTGTCAGGACTTCATCTCAGCAGCTCTTGGCTTTGGCATTCTTAGCCCCGGCACCACCTCTGGGCCACCTGGCCAGGAGCCACTGCTCTGTGGCTCCCATGGGCAGTGGGTGGAGCCCCCCCTTTTGGGGAGGTTAGTCTCCTGATCCCCACACCCTGCAGCTGGAAGCATGAGCCCCTCCATCCCCCAAGGGAGTGTCAGGCCGGCCAGAGACTGTAGTGCAATGCCCTTCAGCAAGAGGAACCCTAGGGCAGCTGGAGGCCCAACTGTCCCTTCTCCAGCTGTCTGGAGGTACCCTGAGCCCCACTCCTGCCCAGACAAAGCCGAAGCCACGACAGCCACCCTGTGCCTCCCCTCGCCAGCCCCCAAAACACCCCCGGCAAAAGCATCTTGTCCTAAAGCCACTTTTGCCATGCAGGTTCTGGGCAGGGAAGGTGATATTTGCCTCAGCTTCAAGGCTTCCTCTGTCATGGTTTTGAAGCCCAGGGAGATTATTGTCCATCCCAGGAAGGTGAAGAGCACGTACTGCTTCCTCACCTGCCTTGGAACCCGCATGGGGCATAAAAGAGCAAGCCCAGCTCACTCCACAGCCAGGGGTCTGGCAGCTGCGACAGTACCAGGGAAGGCAGCAGCACAGAACTAAAGGTGGCGATACCATATCATGCCAGCCTTCCGAGCTGGGTGCCCAGCCAGCAGCCGCTGCCCTCCGGCTGCCCAGTGTGGGCCCTAGCACCTCGTCCATTGCAAATTAAGCACTGGGCACTACCCATGGGTTTGTGTGCTTTGATGCTCTATGTCCCCATCAGTTCCACCAGTTTGTGGGAGAACTTGTCCATCCATCTGGGCTAGTGGTGGGAAAGCATCGAAGGACATCAGGAGCTCTTGCACAACGTTGCCTACATCCTTGCTGCAAAGCGGGCAGATTCCAGGCAGAGCTAATGTTCTGCTTGGATTTTCACCCTCAGCTGTATGAACAAGCACAGGCACTGAGTACAAATAAGCAGGTGCTGGTGGGGCCAAAGGCTCCTTGGGAATGTCCACCCCACTCCATGCTGGAAAGGGTCAGAGCATCCAAGGCCACGGGCCACACCCTTGGAGAGTCACGTTAGTATCACGTTTCTGCCTTGGTCCAAGCCTGGGAAGAACATCTGTTTACAGTGTTCTCCCACCTGAAGAAAGAGCCTCCCCACATTTTTCCATCTGCTGGTTTCTTTGAAGATCATCTCACACCCACCCCTTGGCCTGCATTGCAGTGGGTCTGAATTCAGCCACACCACCAAGGAGAGCAAACCTTGAGCCATGTTCCTCTCTCCCACTGGCATAATTTAGAGTATTCCCAGTGAAATCAATAGAGTTATACTGAGCTACAAAGGTGGAACCTCTGGCTGTGTCACACAGCAATCTTGGAAGTCATATGTTGACAGTCACATACACCAGGGGGGAGTATTTTTCTGGCATTCTTAGAACCCCAAGGTTATTTATCCTAAGCCTGTTTTCCCTGCTCTCCAGGGCTACGTCTACACGTGCAGCCAACATCGAAATAGTCTATTTCGATGCATAACGTCTACACGTCCTCCAGGGCCAGCAACGTTGATGTTCAACTTCGACGTTGCTCAGCCCAACATCGAAATAGGCGCAGCGAGGGAACGTCTACACATCAAAGTAGCACACATCGAAATAGGGATGCCAGGCACAGCTGCAGACAGGGTCACAGGGCGGACTCAACAGCAAGCCGCTCCCTTAAAGGGCCCCTCCCAGACACAGTTGCACTAAACAACACAAGATCCACAGAGCTGACAACTGGTTGCAGACCCTGTGCCTGCAGCATAGATCCCCAGCTGCCGCAGCAGCAGCCAGAAGCCCTGGGCTAAGGGCTGCTGCCCACGGTGACCATAGAGCCCCGCAGGGGCTGGAGAGAGAGCATCTCTCAACCCCCCAGCTGATGGCCGCCATGGAGGACCCGGCAATTTCGACGTTGCGGGACGCGGATCGTCTACACGGTCCCTACTTAGACGTTGAACGTCGAAGTAGGGCGCTATTCCTATCTCCTCATGAGGTTAGCGACTTCGACGTCTCGCCGCCTAACGTCGAAGTTAACTTCGAAATAGCGCCCGACGTGTGTAGCCGCGACGGATGCTATTTCGAAGTTGGTGCCGCTACTTCGAAGTAGCGTGCACGTGTAGACGCAGCTCAGAGGTGACTGTAAGGCAGGGTTCCCCAGTGGTCAGCTCTGGCCAGAAGGAGCTGGCTGGTTGGGACACTCTGCCGCAGGAGGACACAGGGTAAGCTTCCAGCCTAGCTTCCAGGGCTTCCTGCAGGCTGCTGTGCTAAGCAGTAGGCAGATGAAAGGGGCTGTCTGCAGGCACATCCCCTCCCCACCCAGCCCAGGTCTGGGACTGCCCCAGCTCCCAGCCCCAACGGAGCCCTTAATGGTACCCAGGCAGGGCAGGGGCTGAAGCCTCTTGACTCCTGAGATTGGTATGGGGACGCTGCTTGCTGTTCCCCTTCCTGACAGGGAGCGAGCTCAGACACAGCACGCCTGCGTTCCTCTCTCTCTGGGCAGGAGAGTGGGCAGAAGGGCAACCCAAGCTGTCAGTGGCCCTCTCCCTCCCTGACTGTGACGAAAGGGAACAGCAAGCAGAGTCTGGATAGGAATCTCATGAGGGTGCGGCTCCCAGGCTCTCCCTAAATGGCCCCTTTCCCACCCTCCACTCCTTCCCTACACATACACTCGCCCCAGGCTCCTGCCTGGAGCTCCTCCTCACACCTCTCCGACCTGACTCCAGCAGCACCTCTAAATACCCACCTCCAGCCCGGAGCCCCCTCTGCCCCTATGCCCACCACAGCCTCCTGCCATGGGCCCCCAACATGCCTCCACACACTTACCTTTCTTACAGGTACTGTGCGATTGCAACCTATTGCAAGGTGACCGTTCATCAGCATAGGACCTGGTTGGCGTCAATGATTTCGTTTGGTCGCTGACCACTTCTCACCATCACCCTCCCTTGTGTCTACGTGAGGCTCTGTTGCTTTCTTAGCATACGTTTCCTGTTGTTTCACTGCAATTGAATGGGAGTGCTGTGTGTGACACAGGAGTGGTGGGATACAGTAAAGCTGTGACAGCTGCTCCGGTACGAGCCCAGGGTGTGGGCGTACTGTGGGTATCCAGCCATCAGAGGCTGGCTACATTGGAAGGGACTCGGGGTCAGGTAAATCGCTTGTCAAGCAGCAGGGCTGGAGTAGCTCAGAGGAGAGCTTTTGAGTGACTGACAGGCTGGTTGCGTGTGTAGTTTATTCTGTAATTGGCCACTGTGGAGTTCATGCACTGTCCTCCGGAGCATCGGAGGATGGCCCCTGTTGGAAGCCAGGAATCTGAACTAGATTGACGCCGCATCTAATCCAGTTTGGCAGTTCCCATAGCCTCACGCTGCTTGGGCACAGTCTGGAGTCTGATGGATAGGGTCCAGCCTGACAGACATTAGGCTCAATTCTTCCAGTGTGAAAGTGGAATTACTCCGTTAATTTGTATCTGGACTAAAATGACCCAGACTGGCATGAGCTGGGAGTCACTCCACTAAGTTAAACCTGGGACTAACACTAGGTTCACAGCAGGGTAACTGGGAGCAGAATTCATGGGGCTAAAAAGAGCAGTGTAGTTTTCCCATTCAGGCAGGGCTCTGGGCTCAGATACCCTCCTCCAGCCCCTGAGGTTCAGATCCTCTGTTTCCCACCAGAGCTCAAACATCTATGCTACTATTTTTAGCCCTGCAGCAGGAGCCTCAATCAGATGACCCCAGAATTTGAGTCTTGCTGCTTTCAAACAAATTTGTTGTGTATTATAAGAGGTGCTGTTACGTATCCTGCCGTCGCTGGCAGGGATCTGAGATTGGAAGACAAGTTTCTTTGGCGTAATCACTTACAGTCACTTGTTTTCCTCTTACTCTTTCCCTTCCCAGACGTGGGGTGAAGGGAAAGGGGACTTTTGCAAAAACTGGAAACAAAAAGAGATCCCTATCTCTGAATTTTTTCAGCTAGCTTCAGTAGCACTCGCCAAAAACCTGGCCGCCATCTCATATCACTCACAAAGCGTTCCCTTTGCAACAGCGTGTTTGAAAGTTGATCGCTGTCTCTTGCCGATGTCAGATGATCAGTGGGAAAACAGCATCCTGATGTTTTGAGGAGCTCTGAGTTGCACCATAACACACAGTTCTGCTGGCTCTCTGCAGCAGCATGTGAACCAACGGTTGCTTGGATGTGCAGTCCTGCAGGACCTTCAAGACTAACAATTTTATTTATTATGCAAAAAAACCATAAGTCTTCAAGGTGCTATGGGACGGCATAGGTCTTGCTTTTTGTGTTTTGTGATGCTACAGACTAACACGACTACCCCTCTGAGATTGTTTGGGTGTGGAAAGAGACCATGTGGCCAGCAGCTAAAAACGCTGAACTCAAAACATGAAGTTATTTTCCATTTAGGGATGAAAGCAGGTTGAAAAAAGTGAGGTTGTCTAGTAGGGGAATGGAAAGAAGCAGCAGCATCCTTATTGATACGTAGAATATACATCTGTGCAGGACCCAAAATTTGTCCAACTATCTGTCTCTTCCTATCCCCGTTCTGTGGCTCTGCTTCCCCCAGAGAGGATCTAGTTAACTTAAAAGTGACAGAGCTTGCCAGGGCTAAGCAGCACTGTGCACCTGGGAAACAGCCATTCAGGTTGTAATGAACCCATTTAAAAGGCAATTGCCAGCCCCAGATATATAATGTCAGCTTCTAAATCTACCGTGGCCATGCTGAAGGCACACATGGAAAAGTGCAGCACCAGTGTCTACACTTGGAAGAAACTTTCCCAGAACTGTTCTCAAATGGAGAGTGGCAAACCGCCAGGGGGTGGCACAATTTGAGAGATTCCACCACAGTGCAGATGAGGAGGGGTGGAGAAGAAAAGAGCAGCAAAAACTACCCTGCTCCCCTCCAACAGCTGCCAACACCTGCCCCTTCTGTGATAAGACCTGCAGCTCCAGAATCCATCTGGTCAGCCATCAATGGACTAACAAACAGGAGGATGAGATGAAGACGTCCGACTCGTTATCGAGTGACCGCCACGAGAAAGACAAGAGAGAACGAGTCAGCTTTTAAATTTACGAGTTAGTCTATAGGACCTTAATTTAAAATTTGCTTTAAAAATATTTCATTACTGTGTTGCTGAAGATTATAAAATCACATCTCTATAAAATCATGGCTATCACGGAGCATAGGGACACCAGTTTAACAGAACTGGGTAGGGCCCCTTATATCCTAAGTAGTCTCAGGGGAGTAACAGAGATAGTCTGCAGCTTCACAAAAACAAGCAGTCCTGTAGCACTTTAAAGACTAATGCTATGTCTACACTAGCCAAAAACTTCGAAATGGCCATGCAAATGGCCATTTCAAAGTTTACTAATGAAGCGCTGAAATACATATTCAGTGCCTCATTAGCATGCGGGCGGCCGTGGCACTTGGAAATTGACGCGGCTCACCGCCGTGTGGCTCATCCAGACGGGGCTCCTTTTCGAAAGGACCCCGCCTTCTTCAAAGTCCACTTATTCCCATCTGCTCATAGGAATAAGGGGACTTTGAAGTAGGCGGGGTCCTTTCGAAAAGGAGCCTCATCTGGACGAGCTGCGCGGCAGCGAGCCACATCAATTTTGAAGTGCCATGGCTGCCCGTATGCTAATGAGGTGCTGAATATGTATTTCAGCACTTCATTAGTAAACTTCGAAATGGCCATTTGCATGGCCATTTCGAAGTTTTTGGCTAGTGTAGACATGGCCTAAGGGTGTGTCTACACTTGCATTCCTCTTTCGAAAAAGGCATGCAAATGAGGTAAATAAAATGCAAATAAGGTATAAATTTGCATATTTGGCACCTCCTTTGCATATTCTAATTTTGAAAGAGCTTCTTTTGAAAGAAGAAAGCCAGTGCAGATGCTGCTTTTTCAACAATAAACCTTTATTTAATGGAAAGAAGGATTCTTTCGAAGATGGGGTTTACTTTTGAAAGAGCAGCGTCTACACTGGCTTTCTTCTTTTGAAAGAAGCTCTTTCGAAATTAGAATATGCAAATGAGGTGCAAAATATGCAAATTTATATCTCATTTGCATTTTCATTTTACCTCATTTGCATACCTCTTTCGAAAGAGGAATGCAAGTGTAGCTGTACCCTAACAGTTTTATTTATTAAGATTAAGCTTTCGTGGCAAGACCCACTGCATCAGATTTACCAATTTATTTATCAGATACATAAACCCCCAGTATACATGATTTCGACTTGCTCTTAACTTTCATTAATGTGAATAGAAATCCTGGCATTCCCAGGGGCTGGTGGATGGTGGGCGCGCAGCCCCTCCACCAGCTTCCCGCTTCAGCTTCCAGCTCCTCCAGCTGGGGGGAGCTGGGTGGGCAGACAGCCACAGCTTCTCCCTGGCTTCCCCCAGCTGGGAGAGCTGGGGGACAGACAACTGAGGTGGCACGGCTTCTTCCCAGCTCCTGCCAGCAGAGGGGAGCCAGGAGCTAGGCTGCTGCCTGGTTGCTGGCTCCCCACCACTCTGGGAGCCAGGAAACTGACCAACACTGGTGCACTGGTCAGTTTCCCAGCTCCCACAAGCCCAGAGGAGCTAGGAGCCAGGCTCCCGCTCCCGACTTGCACAAAATTTGACGTTGCCCAGTTGTGCAACCCTTGCGTAATTCAGGGATCTACTGTATATCTTAAGGACAGCACTGGAAGGAACATGTGTCTTTAGTGAGCAGTAAAAGGAACAGCCAAGCGGGACTGGACTTGTGCTCTGTCTAGTTCAGTTTCCCATGGCATACACGGGGCAGAACCAAATACTTCAAAGGAAGGTGGAAGAATCCCTGGAGGGGAGTCACAGAGTAAGCAGCCCATTAAGAAAGTTTTTGCCTAACTTTCATATTTATAGCCAGTCTTGAAGCATGAACGTTCGTGACTCCAATGCCACAAAGAACTTTAACCCCAGGCTTCATTTTAAGCATGTCCTTAATTTTCATTCCCATGGGTTGAATGGCAAATTCGACATGCTGCATCATGAAGGCTGCACTCGTTCAACAGAGATGGAGAGAAATGCATAGTCAGAAATTCATTCACCTCAGCTGATAAACCAATTGCAGGAAGCAAATAAGCTGGTGACAACGATGGTCTGCCCTTGAGGGGTTCACAAGAGGCCAAACTAGACAAATTGTTCCCCACGAATGACACAACCTGCTGGAGTCCCTGAATGCCACAGGGCTCAGGTGTGCAAAGGCTTCTCAGTCGCTAATAGTGGTACCCAAGTGGTAAGAATCAAATTAAAATCGGCAGAGCTGGATAGATTATGTATCTGTTGAGAAGAATCCTGCACCGGCACTGGGTGGGTTGGCCAGAGGGTTTCATTGCTTTTACCTCCATTCAGTTTCTTGCTTTATCCTTCATTTTAAACTACAGTTGGGCCAGGAACTAGAGCCATTTGTAAATCAATACAAGTCCATTCAAGTCCACAGGTCAGACTGCCAGCAGCTGTAACGGGGTAATGGCACCAGTCAAGTCAGTGGATTTTACTCCTAGATGATGCAGACCAGCGTAGCTCCTTGGAACTCAGTGGAGTTATGCTGCTGTCCCAAAGTTTGTCACCCAGCAAAAATTCCACCTTGCTGATAACGAGGGAGCCATTTCAAGTTTATTCCAGAGTCTACGCTGCCACGGGCACTATTAATTCTTGGATGGAACAAAGCTGTCAAATGTGGCAAGGCAAAATAATAATATAAAAAGGAAACTAAATTATATAGACACACAGAAATAAATCCTTGCAACTGGCAAGAAAAAGCAAGTCATTGGCCACAGCTAGACTAGCCCTGCCTTTTGAAAGGGGTATGCTAATGAGCCATGTCGGCATATGCTAATGAGGCACTTCCATGAATATGCAGTGCCTCATTAGCATAAAGGCGGCTGCTTACGTTACGAAAGTACCACTTTCGAAAGGCACACTGCTCGTCTAGACAGGGGACTTTCAAAAGGACCCCCCAGACATCAAAAACCCCTTCTTCCCATTTGGTTTTGGGAAGAAAGGGCTTTTGAAATCTGGGGGGGGGTCCTTTCGAAAGCCCCTGTCTACATGAGCAGCGTGCCTTTTGAAATTGGCACTTTTGAAACATGCATGGCTGCCATTATGCTAACGAGGTGTTGCATTTTCATCTCAGCGCCCCATTAGCATCTGTCGAAGTGACTCATTAGCATATCCCTTTCAAAAGGGAGGGCTAGTGTAGCCATGGCCACTGTGCCTGTAATCGAAATACTTGGAGGCCATTAGAGCTAATGTAGTTAGTGTTAAGGAGCACGTATTTGCCTGCTTTTTTGCTGGATCACAGCCTTAGATTGCAAGCTCCTTAGCACAGAGACCATACGTTTATAAAGCTCTGTGCTTGCCAAGGGCCCAGACCTTGCTTTTACATCCCATCAGACCTAAGCTGCAAATACATTCCAGTCCTGCTCAGGAGTTATAAGGTGTTCCCCAGACAACGGAAGAGCTTTCATATATTTTCCATGTCCAATTCCACCTTATCCTATGTACATTCCGAGTGGACACTCTGGGGATGGCCCATGCTGAGATGTGTTCAGCTAACAGGAATACTTGTGATACGTAGGAAGAAGCAAAGTCGCCTCTGAATGGAATTGGTTCATCCACACGACTTTAGGCTATGCCCTTGTTAGTGCTCGTAAATTAAGTAGGTTCAGTCCCATCACTTCCTGGTGGGAGACCACACACAAAGCAGTGCTACTGCTACCGAAGAGGATGCCTGAGTTGATACAGGGGCGGTATGCTGACATGTATCTTGCAGTTAGTTTTTGGAAGAGACACAAAACCAAGGTCACGGTCATCTGTGATCATTGTAACTTCCTATGGCAATTTTGCATGAATAAAGGTGTCAGCCTTGATGCACTGGCTGAATTCTAGTTTTGGCAATGACCTTGGGGCCTACAAAAATTCCTTGTGCAGTTTTAACCGGCTATGATCTTCTTACTGTCTTTCTTTCCCACGCTGCTGTGCAGGTTGCATGACAGGGTGAAGGGCGCGATACCTAAGTTGCAGTTTGGCCAAAGCACAAGGGCTAACACCCCTATGCTTGCAAAAAGGCTCCTGGATCTTTGAAGACCACAAGAGTCAGAAGGGCTGGTTCTAGGAGTCTTTCAAAAGCCACCCATGCAATATGTCTTAGCACTCTGATGGGATATTGGCTCTGTGGGCATACAGGCTCACATATATACAGTAGTTTGTCATGTGCTTTGGGATCAAAGGTTCTACATAAATGTTAGTTATTAATAATGATAATTATTGGATGTCAAAATTGTTTCTAGTTGTCAGGCAATAAAAAATGAACGGGATTTAAGCCCTTTCAACTTTTGCCCAGGAATACTTATAAAACAGTGTTAATGAACAGCCTGAAGGATCCTGTAATGTATGCTGTTTCTGTGGATGTTATCTGGCCATTAACTAAGTCAAAAACTTGAAGAAAGCATTTTCAGAAGCAGATGGGTAACAGTTTATAATGGCTAACATTCACGTTGCTCTTATCCTCGCAGATCATAAAGCCATTTACAGAGTGCAAATATTAGGACTGCCTGCTCACTGTTGAAATACAGCCATCTCTGGGGTAGAACGCACAGACATGCTATGCCAGAAGTATTATGCAGCAGCCTGCTTAGGAGGTGAAGTCATAGAGTTCCAAGCATTGGGCCTGGGAAGAGTCTCATCAAGCCATCAACTCCATCCTAGAGCCACTACTTGCTGGCTCCTCTGTCATTGTGCTTTGTTCAGACTGGTTAGAACCCTCCCAGGCAAAGTGAGCAACAGCTCCAAATCCAACTACAAAAGCAAAGTGGAAGGAGAGAGTAACTGAGACCCAGCCAGTCCAATGGCTCTAACGCTCCTTGCCAAAGTGGGCTGCTACATCTTTAAGGGTGATAGGAATCCATTGCTTGTATTACGTGAAAGACAGCTTCTGCAGCACCCAACACAGCACCGCTATAGGGGCGCTGACGCTGTGCACTCAGAAGGAAGATTATTTCCATTGAGTCATTAATGCTGATTCCTCTTGTGGATTTTCAATGGGATAAGTGTTGGGTTTTTCCAGGTGTTTTCCTAGAATCCCATTAGTGACCAGCTACAATTGTCCTTACTTACACAGTCAATGCCAATAATGATAACAGGCCCTTATTCACATGGTGTAGGCATCACCTGAGAACCAACATACAGCCGGGACATGCAGATTTCAGCCTTGCTGTTCAACCTTGCCCCTATTGCACCGTGACTAAGACATTCAACAGCTTGTAAGGATATACATTCTCATCAGCCAAGGAAGACACTTGGCGGCAGAAAACAACAGCCACCACTGTGATCTCTGGTGGAAAAGGGCTCCTGGGTAGGAACTGATGGGTGTACTGTTATTTGACTCATTTAAATCAGGACTGGAGTAGATGTATATGATAGAAGACAACCCTGTGCGGCAGAGGCCTTCGGCCTCTTTAATCTCTGGGTAGTTGGGAGGGTGGGGACAAGGTGGGGTCAGCAATGTGCAGAAATGAAAGCTGGACGCTGGATGAGGAGAGTTGGGTTCTGATCCCTGCTTAGGTAACAGCCTGCAGTGTGTGCATAGGGCGAATGAATCGGTGCCAGAAAGAGAGGAGCACTTGCTTTCCCTTTGCAAAGTAAGAGGTGAGGAAAAGCGCTCAGAGGTGGTATTAATCCACCACCTTTCACCAGCACTAAATTCACCAGAGAAACACGAATAGCAAAGATAAATCCTGACCCCTTTATCCACATTAGACTTGCACTGATCTCAGTGGGAATTTACTCATTCATTACTCAGGTTAACTCCCACTGTGTTTGCCCTGAGTAAGGTCTGAGGAAACAATGAGTAAGATCCTGAGGATTTGCTGTTGTGTTTCTATATAGTAGGTAGGTGTAAAGCTGAGGGGCAGAGGATCACCTAATGGGTTCCAAGCTGTTCAGAGACGGGTATTTTTTCATCGCTCTTCCTGTCTTGGACACACTACTCATTCCAGGATTGACTGTCCAGCCTGGGGCTATTTAACATTGCACCACTGAACTTTGATGTTCCAGAGAATTATGCTGAAATGGCATTTGACGCATACTCCTTTCCTGATTCTATGATGCCGGATGACTTCAGTGGTACGTAATGGCAGAACACAGAGATGATTGACATCCAGAATCTTTAGTACTTGCACCCAATATTGCAGCCAATTTTTTCCCTCATGGTTGCTTTGAGGATTGTTGTGCTGTGACCTTAATTAAAGCTGCCTCGTTAATTACATAAGGGGATACGCCTTAAGCTATTAAAATGTTTATAGCTTTTCCTCTCTCCACCCTTATGACTACTTCCATAACAGAAAGTCCTGGAAGAAGCCAAGTTGGGTTGGTTTGTGCTTGTGCCATGGATCATCCCAGGAGGCCTGGGGCTCCTGAAAGCTCCCCTGATGTAACAAAAGCCATAGTTCAAAAAGCCTTCTGTCATCTCAGCGTGGTCTGTGTCTCAGGATCAGATAATGGCTGATCCCTTTGCAAGAGGCACCCAAGATGTATATGTGGGCTTCTTACTCACAGAATCATGGAAAGACAGGACTGCACATGACCTGAAGAGGTCATCGAGTCCAATTTCCTGACCGGAGACAGGACCACATAAATCAAGGCCATCCCTGACAGGTATTTGTCCAGCCTGGTGGTAAACACCTCCAAGGATGGAGATTCTGCAGCCTCCTTGGGACCCCTGTTCTGAAACTTAACAGCCCTTAGCATTAGAAAATTGTTCATATTCGCTCACCTAAATCTACCATGCAGCAGACTGAGCCCATTCCTTCTTGTCTCCCCTATATCGGACACGAACAATGACCGACACCTTCTTTCAAACAGTCCTGGACATGTTTGAAGACTGTTGCCCCCCGACCTGCAACTCCTTCTGTCCCTGAGACTAAGAGATTCTTTTCAGGTAGGACTCTACTGCAGTCACAGGGTATGGTTGCAACTCGAGCTGATGTGCCCCAGTCAGCTTTAATCCTCTTAGCTCAGGTGCCAGAACAGCAAAGGGATTGTTGCACAGCTGACCCTTGCTGTTCTTTCTAATCCTATGGTTCTATGATGCAAGACAGCATGTGCGTCAGAATGGGCTGTACAAACCTGCTTGGAACGCTAATTACTCCTGGGGCTCACACTTACTGGGAGACTCCAGTGAAGTCAGAGACACAGCTGTAGAGAACAACATGCTAATGCCGATGTGCTATTCTGACTGCCTTTAGAGGCAGAGACACGGCCCAGGAGGAGACTCAGCACGCTCTGTTTTCTGGCAAAACTTCTCACTACTGCCAAAGAAACTAATAAAACCCATTTTGGTTCTGTCTAGTTCCATACTCCTGAGTGCTGCAGCATCTGAGGGCCTTGCAAACATTACTTAAATTAATCCTTCCAACACTCCTTTGAAGTACTGAAGTATTGTTCCCAGTTTACAGCCTGGCAAACTGAGTTACAGAAAGATGGATTATCCAAAATCCCGTGCGTAGTCTGTGGAGGATCCAGGAATTAAACCCAGTTCTTCAGAGACCCAGTTGAGTGACTCAGCCTCAAGCATATCCTTCCTGTTAGATGGTCAAAGGCCTTTCTCTTTGTTGCATAATTGCACCAGTTGGGCAAGATGGGCTGAAGAACTAGCGGAACAATTGTTTCATGTTGACAGCTGTTAGGTTATTTTATATAAAGTTTAACCTGGTGGTAACTAAGCTCTTAGGTACAAGACATATATGTGTAGTAAGGACAAAACCCTTTTTTGTGTGCGTACGCTGCTTGCATGATGTCTCCTATGCAGGCTGGCCAACATAGTGGAAAACAGCTTACTACTCCTGCCAGTTACTGGAGTTACTCTTGCAGCTCAAGTAGTTGATGTGTTTTGCTTTGGTGTAAAAAGGCCTGGCTAGAACCCTTACATGAGGACGCTGGTTGAATTATAAGAACATCAAAGGACAGTGATAATGAAGAATTGCCTGGAGGAGCTCAGTCGAATGCTTGAACAAAGAGAGGCTCTGAAATGGCCAGGGATAGGCTGAGTCACACTCCAATGGGCCAGTCGCTGCTAACACCCAGAGAAGAAGGATGCCCCAGTTCATTACCCAGCTTTGCTACAGAGTCCCTGTGTGTCCCAAGTCCAGTGGTATAGGTCCACATCCTCAGAGGGCTCTAGGTGCTCAGCTTCTGTTGAAATCAATGGGAGTTAATGGACTTGGAAAAGTGGAGTCTTAGCCTCTCTGGGTATCAGACCCCCCTCTGCGTGGAATGCTGACAGACCCAGGTCACCAGCGATTGAACCTGCAATCATAGGCGCTAAAGCCCTGTGCTTTACCACATGAGCTAAGGATCAGCTGGCTCTCAGATGAGGCTGAAGAGCAGAGACTTCACTCACCCCAGTATAAGGGCTCAGTGCCTCTGGGTACTACATATTTCCCTGGGCTGAGGAAGTGTATCCCAAGCTTCTGAGACCTTCTAGCAGTTCTTCCCAGCCAAGCCCTCCATTGTAATGCTGACAGACCCAGGTTGCCAGCACTATTAATTGAACCTGTGATCATGGGGGATTAAAGCCCTGTGCTCTACCACATGAGCTAAAGGCCAGCTGGGTCTCAGCCAAGGCTGTACAGCAGAGACTTCACTCAGCCTGGTACACGAGCTCAGTGCCTCTGGGTACTACGTGTGAAACAGGGAGACTGACACTGCCTTGCCTGCATGGGTGGTGCTAGGAGATATACATTTAAAAAGTGTGTGTGCGTGGGAGGAAGGGTCACATATATCTAAGTGTGTTGCTCCCATGAACACTGCTCTTGGGACAGACAGCAGAAGCCTCCTTGCCCCTGTTGGGCTGGGATTTGGGAGCAGTTGTGGCATGGAGCACAGTGATTCAGCCTCAGATGGCCGCTCAGAAGCGAGCTGGCAGTTGGCCCGTACAAATGTACCTCTCAATCATTCGCAGTTCATGCTCTTCAATAAAGCTTCACTTGGCCTTCAAACACAGGCCATCACCTCAGCCATCGGAGACTGGGAAAGCTGTGGCAAAGAGGGAACTGTCCCCTGAGTTAGGGATCCCGTCCCTGGAGTGGAGCACAGAGTGCAGAGGGTTATTCTTGCTAGCACCGGGTTGTGAAAGGGAGGCTGGGCAGCTGGCAGATTCCCTGTCCTGATTTGAGAAGAAGATTGCAAGTTGATCAGGTAAAACGTTTGACCAAGCCCTGGATGTACCCTCCCCAGGCAGTAGCTTTCCCAGGAGGGGTGTGCCCTCAACCTCCACCCACCCGAGTCACAGAGCAGGAGGCAAGCACCTGTGCGGCATTTGTAAGCGGAGGTTGCTCTGACTCAGAGGCACTCAAACCAGTAAGATCTGGTGCTTTTGGCTGAGATGCTTTGGCCAAGCCCTCTGTGCCATCACACGTGGTTAGATAAATACCCCATGGCATTTATTTTTCTTGCAAATTAACCTACTGTCCTGGACAAATTCCAAGGCAGGTAATTATGGTCCCACCCACCTTAAATGCTGTAGTGCAGCTTTCACTGGAAGAATGATTTATTACTTGCCCTCTGGCCTCATTGGAACAGCTGTCGTGCTGCACCCCAGAAGTGGCTGTAGGTGAGAAGGTCCCCGGTAGACAGAGACGGCATTTGAAGTGCTTTGGGATGCTTTAGGCAGGGAGGGAATAGAGCTAGAAGAGAGCTGGGTAATGGGATATTCTGTGGGCTGGTTGGGTGGTGGTCGAAGGCTCTTTAGATCTCGCCTCTTACAACTGTTCCACTGTGACATCATGAGCCTTTGGAGTAAGGAGACTGTACCCCAGTTTTGTGACCCCCATAGCCATGTGCTAACCAGGTCACCCTCATGCTTGTTCTGTGTGGCCCAGGGATTCAGCCATTACTGAATCACAGGGGAACAACTTCAGCAAGAGAGACTGAGGCTGCGCCCTATCAGAGCAGCCTGTAGCTCAGTGGTTAAGAGGCTTGCGAGATGGCTGCTCACTGGTTAAATCCCTTCAGGCAGGGTGTATGTGTGTGAATTGAATGTGGGGGCCTCTCCATCTCGGGGAAGGTGTGTACTCTGGCCACTTGGCTAGACCTATGAGGCAGCTTCTCCCCCTCTAAGAAAGGGGCCTAGGTACCTATCAGAGAGTGGGTTTGTTTCAAGAATCTTAAGCTAAGGAGGCTCTTTTCTCCATGACGAGTGGGATGTGGCCTGTCCCAAGGGCTGCCTGGCACATTACCTTTTTTGGCTCCCAACCGGAAGTGCTGCTCTCTCTCCCCAGCCATCGTATGGACTGCCTACGTGCCTGTCTCAGGCTCTGTGAATCCCAGTGGTTTCCTCATCCTGGCCATACCTACGTTTCTTTGAGCATCTAGCCATAAAGGGGGTTTTATCACTGTAACTCAGTTCCCAAGCACAGTTCCAGGCTGGCAAAGCTGCCTGTTTAGTGTGCTCAGCTTCCAAAATATACTGATAAATTCTGCTTGATCCCAATATGATGCCAATAGGTCATATCTTTTTTCTATCAAAAGTGTTTCTTGGCCTTTATTTTGCCATGCCACAAGCTCAGAAAAGGCAACAGGTGATGACTTGACTTGACTCGACTCAACTTGCATGACTTATACCCTTGTACTCTGAGTGGAGCATAGGTCATCTACAAGTCTCCTCCACTTCACTATGTCTCGGGAGAAAACTTCTAGAGTTGTCCTCTAATCTTAGTAGATCTTCTCCACATTGTCCGAGGTCTTCCTCTTTTGTATGTTCCTTGCAGGGTCCAGTGAGAGCTTGATGGACTGTGCTGCATGATGGTTTTCTGAGAGTGTGGCCCAGCCATCCCCACTTTCTTCTCTTGGTTCGATCATCAAGTGGTTCTTGTCCTGCTCTGTTCCAAAGCTCCTCGTTTGTGACCAAGTCTTGCCATTTGATGCGAAGGAAAGTTACAGAAAACGTCTACAAAGAAACCTACTACAGGGGAGGGATCACTCATTATCTGCTCTGTTCTGTGCATTCCCCTGAAGCCACTGGCATTGCCCTCCATCAGGAGACAGGATACCGGGCTAGATGGATCTATGGTCTGGCCTATTTTGGCCATTCTTATTCCACTAATATAGTGGGAAATCTGTGCTTTTTTAAAACTGAGCTGTTGCTTCTTGGGCCCATAGCAGTAACTGCACAATCAATAGTAACAGAGAGCTAGCCGTGCTAGTCTATATACTATTAAAACAAAAAAGCAGTCCAGTAGCACTTTAAAGGCTAACAAAATAACTTATTAGGTGATGAGTGCCATTGTGAAGCTGAGCTTCGTCCCCTGAAATGTGCTCCTGGACGTAAGGCAGTGACTCTTCCTACTCCTCCTGTCCCAGCAAGAGATCCTGAAGCCCATGGGAATCTTTAATGTATGATGCCATAAATGTATGGTAAATTTCTGAATGAATTTATCATAAACTTATCATAAATTTATCATAAAGATTTAGATCCCTCCCCTGTTGTAGGTTTCTTTGTAGATGTTTTCTGTAACTTTCCTTTGCATCAAATGGCAAGACTTGGTCACAAACGAGGACCTTTGGAACAGAGCAGGACAAGAATCACTTGATGATCGAACCAAGAGAAGAAAGTGGGGATGGCTGGGCCACACTCTCAGAAAACCATCATGCAGCACAGTCCATCAAGCTCTCACCGGAACCTGCAAGGAACACACAAAAGAGGAAGACCTTGGACTATGTGGAGAAGATCTACTGAGATTAGAGGGCAACAGTATAAGTTTATGATAAATTCATGTTATGATAAATTTATGTTGTGACAAGTCATAAATATCACCAAATAAATTATTTTGTTAGCCTTTAAAGTGCTACTGGACTGCTTTTTTGTTTTGCACAATCAATGGTTGCCTCTCTGAAGGAATAATGTCCCCCAAAGGAGGATTTTATAGCAAATGTGATGACAAAGAATACTCTCAGTTCCACAGCGCCTGGGTTGTGAGGTGTGTGTTTTGTGTGTGGGGGGGAGCAGATTTTGCTACTAACGTTAGTCGGTTTGACAACATTCCCACCTTCTGGGTGTATGCAGTGCATCAGAGTTTAGATCTGCTAACAAAGAGTGGCGTTGTATTACGTTTCAAGGCAAAGCTCAAGGTGTTGGCACTGGGGGGAGGGGTCACTGAGGGCTTTTGTGAGAGCACTTGTGGGAAGCCATAAAGCTGGACATGGATTGGGGATGTGATCCTGGCTCCACAGGGGGCAATGGAAAAATTCCCATGGGCTTCAGGATCTCTTGCTGGGACAGGAGAAGGGATGAGTGACCGCCCTACGTCCTGGAGCACATTTCAGGGGACAAAGCCCAGCTCCGCAATAGCACGTAGGCTCCTAACCGCCATAAAGGAGAAGAGCTTGAAGGATTAAAGCAGAGTGCAGAACTAATTTCTGGGGGCTGCCACCCAGAGACCGCCTCTTCCCCTGGCTTTGCTTATCTCAGGAGGATGCATTTGTGGCATGCGTTCATCCTCAGTTTCTTCTACTCATGGCGTTAGATTTGCCATGCCCTGCATTGGAATTGTAGCTCTGCCAAGCTTGGTTCTGCCCTTCAGCTTCAACTGGGTGCTTTGCTTTTGCTGTCTCCCAAGTGTAGAGAAATGAACGTGGAGGTGTCTTTAGAAAAGCAGTCGGGAGTCTGCCTGCATTGCTAAAGAACATCTTGAAAACGAGATGGTAGAAAGTCAGCACGTTTTCCGTAGTCATCTTCTGTGATACTTGTTTGTGTGTTTGTAAGTAAGTAGGTTTTAAGTGAGGTGTAACTTCATGGTACGCAAAGCAAATCTGAGTCCTGACCAGGGTACAGTCAGCTGGACAGGTTGATTTGTTTCAAGGCCTCAGATTACCCGAGGACCGTGTTTCTCAACTGGTGGTACGCGTACCCTTAACGGTTCTATGCGAGAGAAGCAATTTTATTTATTTATTCATTTTGTAAAAAGAGAACTTTGTAAAAAAAAAGTTGAGCAACACTGTTCTAGACCAAGCCCTCTGTCACAATTGTATTGGAACAATGCCAATATTTGAGGCTTTGCCTTACCCAGGCACCTACCGACCCCCCACACCCAGTCTGCTTTCTCACATTGCTCTGTGGTCACCCAGCTGACACCGGCTCTGCACTATTAAGCCTTAACTGCTTTATGCCTCTGCCACGTCCTGGGTGATCACTGTGCAGTGGTCAGAGGCAGGGTGGGCTTGGGTGTCGCCCAGAGAAGCGGGTGTGCTCTGATGGCACATGTGTGGCATTGCATAAATAATAAGCGGCAAAACAGCCAACAGGGAGCTCCAGGCCTCTCCCCCCAGCTGCTGTTTGGCTCTGCCCCTCCATCCACCTTGTCACATGGCCCAACATTTCTCTGTGTGGAGCTGCTTTTCCCTGGCCCACCTCATTTCACCTGGGGGCTACCAAGCTGTCTGAGCCGCTTTCATCCCTGTGCCGCCCACACTCACGCCCTGCGCCCTCCACGCCCTGGTCAGCACAGTCCTACCTCTTCTCCCAGCAGGACTGTTTTCCTGCCCTCGTTTTTCACACACCTCGCCACGGTATTTATCATCTTGACAGCCCCGCCCTGGACGACACCCCCTACCTCCTGGCGATGCTAAATCCTCTGCCTTGACGTGAGGCATGGGCCCATGCGGCGTTACAGACACCTGCCACGTCTCCCCAGCAGCACCGCCGCGCTAACACTGATAATGCTGCTCTTTAGCGAGTGTCACCTATTAACCGCAACTCAGAGCGAGACGTTAGCCCTTTTTATTTGTGTGGCTGCATTGTCTAGGCCAGTGGTTCTCGACCCAGGGTACGGGTACCCCTGTGATATGCAGAGGTCTTCCGGGGGTGTAGCAGCTTGGCTAGACACTTGCCTAGTTTTACAACCGGCTACTTAAAAAGCACTAGCAAAGCCCGCACATGTTCACGGCGGCGCTGAGTTGGTGCGCTGCTCTGTATGCTGTGCACGGAAACGTAAGTCCAGTATTTCAGTTCCAAGTGCTGTAGTTTATAATTATATGGTAAAAAATGAGAAAGTCTGCAACTGTGTGCTGTGCCTTTTGTGTCTGACTTAGTAAGCCAGGAGAGCAGTAATCCTTGAGGCATGGCACAATTTGAGAGGTCCTGCCGCACTGCAGATGAGGAGAGGTGGAGAAGAAGAAAAGAGCATCAAAAACTGCCCTGTGCCCCTCCAACACCTGCCCCTTCTGTGATCAGATCTGTGGCTCCTGAATCAGGCTAGTCAACCACCAACAGACTCACAACTAGGAGGGTGACATGACGACGTCCTACTTCTCATTGAGACCCCGCCAAGAAAGTAAGCAAGGCGTTTTTAAGAGAGATGAAACTTGGGGTACACAAGCCAAATCTGGCTCCTGAAAGGGGCACAGGCACCCAGAAAAGCTGAGAGACACTGGTCTGAAGAAGCCAGCCAAGATCAGGGCAGTATTATTGTATGTGCTGTACAGGCTTGTGGTAGGAATGAGTCATTGTCCCATAAAGCTTGAAATTTAACTAGACAAAGAGGAAAGTGGGGCACGGAGAAGAGAGGTGACTTGCTCAGTGGCCAAGTTGGGATGAGGACCCAAGTTACCAGCCTCCCCAGTGGGTGCCCTGTGGATGAGGCCCTGCTGTCTCCCACGGCTTTAAAAGGAGAAGGCCTTGTTCAAAAGCCCCAGTGGCACGGTCACACAAGTCATTCCCCACGCCCGTGCTGATCCCTCGAGCCAGTCATCTCATCTCTCTGCCTGAGTTTCCGCACCGCACCACTCTACTGTCTGCTACCGAGGCGGCTGGTGAGGCTCAGCTAGTCAATACCGTTGGGCAGGAGGTGTCCCCTTGGCTTTGCAGCTGGGCAAGCTGGGGCGAGGGCTGAGGTCACCGCCCACGACTGCAGCACGGGCAGGATTCGAACGCAGCTCTTCGCCGGCTCCTTGTCGTCTGTCAGAGCCAGAGAGCCTCACTCGCAGCTCAGGCAGGCTGCAGCCCTGCTCGAGTGTACAACGGGAAGAGGGCATGAGGAGCCATCATCCCCCAGCTGCAGACAACCACCCCTGTGCTCCTTCAGGGCCTGCTGCTCCGGAAGGGGCTGGATGGGACAGTGGAGCTGGTAGGCTGCAGAGAGGGAAGCCTCCTGCGACAGTGACATGGGAACAGCAGTTATGTGGCTGACAGCCCTGTTGTAGCATCCAAGAGAACATGACCCTGGTGCCCTGCTGTGGCAGCTCAATAGAAACCAGGGCGCAGTAGGGCCAGCTGCATCGTAGGCCTGTGGCCGATAAGGCCAGACCACACCAGTGCCCATCAGGCTTGCCTGAGCCCTTGGAAATACAGTGGGGCTCTGCGCATGACACTCCAGCCTGGCTGAGCTGTGCTTGGACAGCAGGGAGGGTGTGTGTGTGTGCGTGTGTGTGTGTGTGTGTGTGTGTGTGTGTGTAAAGGTGAACGCTGCTCACTTTTCTGCTTCCCTGATCCCAGAGCCAGCTTGTAACTAAGGTCTGACTTCACCACAGCACTAAGTTGGGCTCTTACTGATATGCCGCCTCAGTGCCCCTCCTGGCCGTACACACAACCCTGTCACTGGTGCCTGGTGGTGCTTTTGGTCTGGTCGTGGGAGGAAAGGGGGTTAGTTAGTGCTCGGGGTGCTGCTTTCACTGGGGCCACTAACCTGCCTGATGGGGAGTGAGGACAACGGCAAAACCGCTCGAGTGCTGGTAGCCCACCCGCACTGCCCACATTGCCTCATGCGCCCACGAGGGAGGACAGACAAGCTCCCCCCCACCACCATTCACTGGGACAGAACAAGCTCAGCTCCGGTGGGCGACACCATATCTCAGGCCAAAATTTGCAACGTGGCTGCTCCCACCTGGGCTCAGCTGACCTGGGTGGCAGTCTCCTAACACTGCACTGGGCTGAGTCACCCTGCACAGTTCAGTGCCTTTGGGATCCCTGGGCTGCCCAAGGGCTGCAGAGCTCAGTGTGCTCAAATCAGGGCTTCCCCTGCTTGGCCCCCACCCCCCACCCCCCCCCACCCCCGGCACCTTAGGCTCATTGAGAGACAATGGGGTGGAAATTGCCAGGCTCACATTACATCCCCCAGAGCAGCTGGAAAAGGGAAGGCAGGAAAAGGGGCTGGATGGGGCAGTGGAGCTGGATGGGGCATTGCCTGCAAGCTGAGCACTGGGGCAACTACCCAGGAGAGACTCAGGTGACATTTTGGTGATTAGCAGAGCGTTCACAGCCTGTGCATCCACTGGTGGTGCACAGAATGTAATTAGAGGGAACCCTGTAGCTGGGCGGCTGAGGACCTGGTCCGCTGGCATGCGTGTTTTCCAAAGAGTTTACCTCTGCAAGCCTGCCCTGCGGCTGCTCACTCTCCTCTGAGCCGTGAAACATCTTAAATCAAAAGGAGGGTTGCCAGGCTGCTAACATGCATGACCTGCTGAGCTAGGCTCTCTATTGTGTGTGACCGGCTGCTCGGTTCACTACCACTTGGGGATGGGAAGCATCACCATTTATGACTGTTCCACAGACCTGGAGCAAAGCCAGGCACGTGAGCGCCGTTGACAGGAGGCAAAGCTCCCAGATCCCAGCGGAACCCCTGGGTGTCGCCAAACCCTGGACAAGAGCCCATGGAAAATACAGAAGCCGATTCTTAACACCTGTGCACTCTACTGAGAGCAGTGTCTTCTTGTGGTGCCTCAGAGGGGGTGGAGCTTGTTTTGTGGACAGGGTTTGGAAGAACACCATTTTTTTAAACCTCAATTCAGTCCTAGTTTGGTCCTGCTATGTGTGGACTTTCCTTTACGAGAACGTTTCGCCAGCATATGTGCCGATGGACAGTGACCAAGGCACTCATGATGAGACTGGTCGTGTGATCAACTTGAAAACTCTTTTTGGGGTTGTGGGTCATCCACTCAGGGAGAAGAAACAAGGCCATGTGATGTGGGTAACCAATCACACAGCCTTAACTATGACTACTCAAATCTACAAGCGTCACAGTGAAACTCACTTGCTGGGGAGAGCTGGTAAGAAAGTCTGTACAGCAACTAAATTCTACCTAAGCCAGATGAAAGATTGCCTGAGCCACAAGTCAGTGCAATTTGAACTTTATGTCCATTGCACGAGCAAGTCAAATGCAGAGAAGTGTTGTGTCTCTTCTGCACAGGGCTGAATTTCACCCCTAATCATTTGGCTCAGAAGCTGCAGGAGTAAAAATAAATTTTATATTTAAAGAGGATCTTCAATATCCAAGCCCCACCTCCACCCCTAAAAAAAAAGAGAACATTTTATAGGTCATTGGCCAAACTCTGTTCTCAAGTTCACTTCAGTGGCAGGCCTATGCTGTTACCCAAAGACAGAATTTGTCCCGCTCCTTACAGACATCGCCTCACGCCAGCTCAGAAATGCAGCCACCTCTAGGGAGGAGCGCAGGAGGAGTTGAACAGCCAGAGTTATGGTCGCAGCAACTGGGATCAAATCAGAGTGAACAGAGCCCAGTCACACTACACAGTGGATTAGGAGAGGGCATGAAGGCACACCACATCCAATCGAACGTGGCATTGGGAATTTTATGTGGGCAGAAAATAATTATCCTAACTGGAACCTGGCCTGTGCCCCGTTCCAATAACACGGCTATGGAACAACAGTCACCCCACCCTCCCTTCTGTCAAGTGAACTCTGCTGCAAACACAAACACACTGTACCTAACTTCAGGGAGTTAGGCCCGGACTCAAAGCCAAACACACAGCTCAAGCCAGCGGGAAAGTGTGTGTTACTTGGAGGGTGGCGTCAGAGGGAGGGGTGGGAGAGGTCGGGGTGGAGTTGACCTCAGCCCTCCTTTTGGCCCGAAGCACTGAAGGAACACTTGCAAAGACAGTAACCGGCTCCACACGGCGCTGCATTTGGCAGAGGAGCTGAACTGAACTGAGCGCGTCCCATACCTGAGGGGAGAGACAACTTGTTTATTTGGAAACCAAACGTGTTTCTCTCAAATGTTTTGTTTTGTTTCGTGCTCGCCTGCGGGCCCTTGGAAGGCTCCTCCAAGTCACAGAGCGCTAATCCCTTCTTCCTTTTAACCCCTCCCATGCCCATTCAGCATCAGGAGCAAAGTGAAGTTCACACAACCCTCTCTCCAGTCCTTGTGTTGCTGACAAAACCTATTTGGCAGCCATAGGATAAGGGCAACGCATGACTCCCCCCAGTCCTACAAGATCAACAAGGGTAGCTTAAAAATCATGTGGGTTTTTTTCACTTAATAATAATCCACTTTGGTTTCTTTTTGCTCACCTTAAAGCTGCTGGTATCTTGGCCAGCAGCATGCACTTCCAAGCTCTTCACCACAATCATGATGGCAGGCTTGTAGGTCTTTTTAATGGAAACTGGGATTCTCATAAAATCACCAGACTCCAGGAGGCGGGGCTTTCAGAGACCATAAGAACATAAGAATGGCCGTACTGGGTCAGACCAAAGGTCCATCTAGCCCTGTGTCCCATCTTCAAACAGAGGCCAATGCCAGATGGCCCAGAGGGAGTGAACAGAACAGGTAACCAACCAGTGATCCCTCTCCTGACATCCATTTCCAGCATCTGACAAACATAGGCCAGGGACACCATTCCTACCCATCCTGGCTAACAGCCATTGGTGGACCTAACCTCCATGAATTTATCTAGTTCTTTTTTGAACCTTGTTAAAGAAAATATGCAACAGCTTGACCCTCGTTATACAATCCCAAGAGGTGGTCATGCTGCCATTCTGGTCAACTAGTTGGCTCTCAAGCATAACTTAGTCCAGAGAACATGACCCAGTGATTCCAGCGTCTGGGTCAGAACATCTGGATGGGCTACAGTCAATCCTATGGAAAGGAATCCAGTCCTGATGTAAAGACTTGAAGTGGGGGAGAACTTACAACATTCCTCTGTAAATTTTTCCAATGGATATTTCCCCTCCCTATTAAGAATTTGCATCTAATTGCATTAGGAATTTCTAAATGTATTTGTGGCATGCAATAGGTGGGGTTAGCACTTCTTCACATGCCTGGGGGACAAGGCATGGGCCTGAACCAACATTTTGGAGGGGAAAGAAGGATTGGAATTAGCAGTCCAAACCCTGCAGCTGGCCATCGATAATGGGTCATGTCTTAGGTGCTTCTCACTTCATATCCAGCTCATCTTTGTGGGACTCAGCAACAGGCGTCTGTTCTCTACACAGGAAGTGAATGGTAACACATCTCCTCTCTCACTGATTGCAAACAGGGGCTGCTGAAGTGAAATCTGAAGGGACCAAAGCATCACTTCAAATCCAGTTTATAGGTCAATTATTTGCACTGGCCTCGCTGAGCCCCAAAGCACCCAACTTCTGCCATTGAGAAACATGTCTGTACTTCTGCCATTTTGGTCAACTCAAGGTCCTACAGGTTGAATCTCTCTAATCCAGTACTCTCTTGTCCGGGAACATCTGTAATCTGGCATGGTTTTAGCTAGCTGGACAACAACTTATCTGTGTGGCCAAATTTCCCATGGTCCCATAGAGTTTGGTTCCAGCCAAAGGCCGTGGCTCTCAGTGCTCTGTGTTATTTACCTCTAATTTACCCCTAAATGTCTTCTGTGAAAGTGTTGGCAATGCTGCTAGACAATATGACCTCCTGTGGTTCAGCAGATTCTCTTGCCATCACCGGTCAGGTCCTGAGGGTGCTGGATGAGAGAGGTTCACCCCATAGTGTGTCCCTCATTATTATAGCATTGAGCCCATGTCAGTCTTCCATGCAGGATACACAGAACTAACACACTATGTGCCAATCCTCACCCAGATGCCCTTGGACTGCCCGTTGTAGCCGTGTCACCAGTCCTTAAACTGCAAATTCTCTGGCTCACAACACTTCAAGCCTGCACCATCATCACCATTTCTAAAGGCAAAGCAGGGAAGCAATGACTGTGGCAGCTGTTCTGGTATCTCCTTACTCTGGGAGCCCCCTTTAATGGATGATAGGTTTCACCAATGACTTAAGTCTTTCTAGAATTATGGACAGGCTATAAGGACAGGATCCCCCAGCCCCTGCCCCGTCCACCCCATCCCTCGTATTGACACTGTTTGTTGTTGATTCTGGACCTTCCTGATGAAACCTTCAGTGCAATGGGAAGGTGGCAAATTTAAATTAAAATGTTTGTTTATTTGGAAAGCAAACTTGTTTTTCTCGGTTGTTTTGCTTCACGCTAGACTGAGGGCCCTTGGAAGGCTGTGCCAGGTCATACTGCATTAATCCCATTTTCCTTTTAGCGCCTCCTGGCCCCATTCAGCATAAAGAACAAAGTGGAGTTCACACAGGACTCCCTCCACTCCTTATGTATATGACAAAATCTATTTGGCAGCCATAAGATAAGGGCTGCACACACACTCCTCAAAATTCATCTGCCCTGAGAAGTTTGTGCAAATCACCCATCAGTTGGAGGCTGGCATGCTGGCTATACTGTGTTTTAGTGGCCTGGGCTGGGTATTGTATCATCTGCAGCTAAACAAGTATGTTGGTTATTTGCAAAAAAAGGTTTCAAAGAAGAGCTGTGAGAGTGATTAAAGGCCTGGAAAAAATCCTATTCAGTAAACTCAAGGAGCTCAATTTAACTTAACAAGGAGAAGGTTAAGGAGTGACTTGATCACAGTCTGTCAGCATTTGCACAAGGAACAATATTTAATAATGGTCTCTTCAGTCAAGCTGAAAAAGGCATAAAAAGGCATAGTGGTTAGAAGCTGAAACTAGAAAAATTCAGCCTGGAAATACAGCATCAAATTTTTAACCGCGGGCATGATGAACCAGTGGTACAATTTCACAAGCGTTGTGGTGAGTTTGCTGTTTCCAGCTGACAATTTTAAAATGATGATTGGCTAGCCGTTTTATTTTGTTATTTTTTTTAAAAAATCCTCTGCTCTAGGAATTATCGTGGGACAGTCCTCTGGCTTGTGTTGTCCAGTGGGGCAGATGAAATGATCTCCAGGATTCCTTCTGCCCTTGGCATTAATGAATCAGAGAAGTTTAGCCTCAGTCTTCACCTCAAAGAGGATTCCATCGGAGCTGTGATGCCAGGACTTAACTTCATAGTGGCCCAGTCTTTGACCTGAGCAGCCTGAAAAGCCTCCATGAGGGCACATGAAGAAGTTGGGGGAGACAAGCTGTCTTAGGCAGATAATTATTTGCTGGTTGCTTTCCTAGGGAAACACAGACTCATCAGGGCCAACTGTGCTGAAAGAACCACAATACAACAGCAGCTTAAAAGAGGGCCATCCCAGCCCTCTGTAATAAAAACCAGGACTTGTACCAACTGACCCATGCCTGGGGCAGGGTTGGGTAGCGCTTGCTCAGTGCCAGACATACTCTGTTAATGGCGCTTGTTTATCTTGGAGGGCTTCTTTCAGGCTTGGCCTTCACCAAAGAGGAAATCAGCCCATGGATTGAAGAAGGCATGTTCCGTCCACAGCAGATTGCAAGACTGAGGGCCCGATTACCTCCTGCCCTCAGCACAGGCTACTCTGTCGACCCACCTGGAGCTACACCTGCAAACGTTGGAGGGCTGATTTCAGGCTATGCTCCAGCCCTCGCTGCCCTCACAATGGTGGAAGGGGCCACAACTGAGCTCCAAGGCGTTTCAGTGCATGTCCCCTGTGTAGGAGCAGAACAGGCCTGGGGTCACTTTGTGTGTTGTAGGAGCAGATAGGAACTGGAGATTCAGGATTGCAGTGTGGCCCACAGCTCCCTTGGGGCTGCTCTGTCTTACAACAGGGGCCAGTTAGGAACCACTCGCAGCCTAGAATCTGGACAGGACAAAGCCTCGACTCGCTCCTCAATCTGGCCTGCCCCTTCTCGGGCATGTCTCTTAAGGAGCTGCCCCAGGTCTGTATTTGGCCCTGCACCTGGAAGCAGCAACACTGTCAAACAATCTCAGAGGGGTCGCCATGTTAGTCTGGAGCGTCACAAAAAACAAGCGGTCCTGTAGCACCTTAGCTTTTGTGAGTAAGAGCTGCTTCATCAGAGTCAAACAAATGCCTCCAGTCTGCATTTGCTGCAGTGATTTCCACCTTACTCTATGGCTGCAAAACACCTAGAGAATGGGCACATCAAAGGGCTGGAAAAATTTAATCAGCAGCACCTCTGAGCTACTATCCATATCAAAGCGGCAAGATAAACATCACAGCTGGTGGAGGTTCTGCCAAGAGGTTGCACAATGAATACTAAAGCAATGTTCCTCTTTGCTGGATGAGACACGTCCTCAGCCTGGAAGATACCAGGCCCCCAAAGAAAATGTGGTAGAGTGAATTTTTAATGGGCGGTTGTTCAAGAGGCAGAGCGGGGAAGAGATGTTGAAATAGGCTGGAAGGGAGCATCACAGATCCCAACCAGTTGGAAATGACAGTGACAAATGAATTAGTTATGGCTGGAATTAGGTTTGGAAGGGAGACTTGGCAGCAAGAGAGGAAAGCAGTCAGGTGGATCACTCCTGCAAGTACTTCACGTCACATGTGCACTGAACTTTCCTTCTGGGCTGGTGCAAGAATACCAGTCCGGCCCAGAACTGAACCACAGGGAGGGGAGGAGTTATGGACCGGGCTGACAAACACAACTGGATTACCCCATGATGTGTGGGTAGGTTGGTGAGGAAGTGACCTGGGAAACAAGGAGTTGAATACCTGGTGTTGATGAAGTCACAAAAGGTCTTGATATATTGGTTACTTATGACAAAGGCAATCCAGGGCTGATTGGCTGGTGTCTAGATTCCATTATGGTGGGCACAATAGGAAGGAGGAGAAAGAGAGGGAAAGAGAGAGATGAAACAGATATTTTGGAAACACGGCCCAGCACACATGAATGCAGTGACATTTCATACAAAGGCTCCTTTGGGTTAATGAGTTGCTTAATCAATATTGTAAGCATGTTACAGACATGAGCAACATGTGTTACAGCTGCCTAGCGGCAGATCAGTAAACGACACGATAGATGGTTGTAAGCCATGGGTGTCAGGCGTGGAAGACCTATTGGGCTGTACAACCACGGATGAACCTTTTAGTAAAATATCTAATAAGCGCTCGTCAACCCTTTAGAAGCTATTTCTCAATAGAAATGATATGTAGAAAGCATGAGCCAAAATGCTCCAACTGAGATGGAAGTTGTAAACGTAGAGCTAAAAATCCCATTCCCCAGCCATGAAACCTGAAAACTTCCGGCAGTCCCGCTGGATCGTGGCCTGCACAATCCCCTGGAGCCCTGCCTAGTTCAGTCGCATTGCCATCAGGACCACTTCACTGTCCCTGAAAGAGCTCATCCATGCCACATGGTGGAGTTTGAGCTTGCTACACCATGGCAACCAGGCAGGTGGCCAACATCTAGCTTCTATGTTGTTTTGTGCTGAGAAACATCAGTGTCCTGCTGGGTCCTGAACTGTAACAGAAGGTGCAGAGGCTCAGCCAGGAGGGATTCCTCCTTTGTGGCACCCAGCTCAGTGCAGTAGCACTTCTACAGGCCTCTTGGCCTGGCATCCGGCATCAGCATTGCTCTTATTGCTCCACTTAAGTCAGTCCTTACCCAAAGTTTTCAGGAAGAAGGGGCCAGGCCCGTGAGCTGTCTGGAAACACAGAAAGGAGCAAAACTCCTTGCTCTTGCCCGAGAGCCATAAAAGAAGTGGAAGTCCCACTTCCCAAAGGGCCCAGTGGCATAGTGAGTCCTGCTAGTCCCTTCCTTAGTTACACAGGAGCCATCCAAGTAAGGAGCATGCGCGGAGAAGCAGAGGGAAATGGAAGTTTACTGCCACATTGTGGCCAAACAGCCAAAGGGTGGCTTATCTTTCCCCAGCGGCTCACAGCCTTAGCTAGGATCCTGCTAGAGGGGATTAGTTCTTGGCTGAGTTCAGAGTCTGGCAGCAAAGCAGAGACACCCTGTCTGTCTCTGCTGGTAGCAGCCAGGTCGGTTGACTGCACTCAGTCCAGCACATTACCCTCCAGGCCTTCCAAGCAGCCAGGAAGTTTGGGTCAGATTTGGATTGTCGCAGGGGGCATCACAGGGGATTGATTCAAATGTGGAATCGGGCGTTTTGGAGGGAGAGGCTCCAGGGGGTTAAAATGCTTTACAAGGAGCCTCAAGCAGTGTTCTCTGTAAGCTGTGTGCTTGGGCGGACACCCAGGAGAGATTCAGGTGCCAGCCACTGATTAGCAGAGCACCCATAGACACCCACTGTGGGCAGCCTGTGTTTCTATTGGTGGTGCACACTGCATAAGCTTTGGTGCACATGAAATTTATTCTGCCCATGGGGGGAAAAATTAGAGGGAACATTGGCCCTGGGTTATAATAATAGACTCCCAGGGCTGGAAGGGACCTCACGAGGTCATCGAGTCCAGCCTCCAGCCCAAAGCAGGAGCAATCCCAACTGAATCATCCCAGCCAGGGCTTTGTCAAGCCGGGACTTTAAAATCTCTAGGGATGGAGATCCCACCACCTCTCTAGGCAACACATTCCAGTGCTCCCCCACCCCCAGTGAAATAGTTTTTCCTAATATCCAGCTCACACCTCCCCCTCTGTAACGTGAGACCATTGCTCCGTGTTCTGCCATCTGTCACCACTGAGAACAGCCTCTCTCCATCCTCTTTAGAACCCCCCTTCAGGAAGTTGAAGGCTGCTATCTGGCCTCTGACTCTACCAATATGACCTTGGGCAAGTACCATCACTTCTCTAACTGCTCGGTGATTAAACTGAGTGCTGAACCAAGAGCTGCTGCCGTTGTTCGGACTGTTGCAGGGGAATGCCTCATACTCTATTTGCCACTGAACATTTTTGGTTTTCAGCTTTTCACTCAAAGTTCAATTTTTCCACGGAAAACTCAGCAGCTCTCTGCCCTGCTCTGGAAATACGGTGCTAATGTCTGATGGAGTACTGTGAAAACAGGTGATTCAAGCCCCTTAGGCATGCACAGTTAGCCTGGGGTGAGAGGCAGGGCCCAATTCATTTCTCTTCAGAAACTGGAAAATTGAACCTTCAACATCAGAGCTGGGAAGGACCAGGTGGTCTATCCCCCTGTCCTCCTTGAGCTGATGGAGGGTTTTCCCTGATACTGCTTAGTTCTGACTAGTATGAAATGATTCAAAGGATGAAGCATCCAGCTTTTCCCCAGGGAGACCACAGCCCACTGCAATAGTTTCGTTCTTTTTGTAGTTCCACCGCTCTACCAAACCTCCCTTGATTTGTCTCTACGTCTTCCTTTAGCAATTACAACAGCGTGCCATCTCCCACAACAACACAGATTGGCTTGGGGACCTGCAGAGGTCAATGAGCATCTATACGGCTTGATGTAGACTTCCGAACCGAGGCCTGCAACAGCCCAACTTGTGCCCGAGAAACAGAGAGGCACAAAAACCTGTGAGCGTCATTTCGTAAAATCACCAGCTAACCCTTTTCATTTTGCTGCAGTAGCCAGTTGTTCTTGGCATGCTTTTCCATGTGTCACTGATTGTCAAATTTAGGCTTAGAGGCCAGGAGCTAGGTCCCTTCTGTTCCCACCGAGCTCCCTCTTAGGGGCTGTAGCATATACAATGATGTATTATATTTATCTATGTGTCTGTGGACCATTAATATATTATGATATAAAAGTCAAATGAAACACGTGGAGGCTTCTGAATGGAAATGACAAAAATCAAAACAAACCATTTCCATTTTTACCCATTGAAAATGTTGAAATCCACGTGTTCCCCACAATCCACTTCAATTGCATCCTAGTAGTAGCAGTAGTAGGCATCCTTCAGTCTGCATAGACTATGGATCGCGCCCTTTAAAGTTGCAATTGAGGACTTCATTTACAGCGTCTATTGTGACTATAAAGACCCACATGAGAGTGACAGTCCTTGCTGCATCTCTTGCAGATGTAGTGGGTGTCTGGCAAGTCCTTATTGTGCTTTCTGTGCTCTTGCTTCTCCTCTGCTAGCTGTCTGATCTTTAACTCGCCCTTCTGAAGGCCCTTGTGTAACCCCTGCCTCCATCTGCTGCAGTCGTCTGCTAGATCTTCCCAGTTGTCCAGCTCGATGTCCACCTCTCTGAGGTCTCTCTTGCAGACATCTTTGTAATGCAACTGGGGGCATCCGGGAGGTCTTTTGCCAGAGGCTAGCTCACCATACAGGATGTCTTTTGGAATCCTTCCGTCGTTCATCCTGTGGACGTGGCCAAGCCAGCGGAGCCGACGCTGCCTGAGGAGGGTGTGCATGGTTGGGATTCCAGCTTGCTCGAGGACGGCAGTGTTGGTCATTCTGTCCTTCCATGATATTCCAAGGATGCGCCTGAGGCAGCGCAAGTGGAAGACGTTCAGCCTCTTTTCCTGGCGGGCATACAGGGTCCAAGTCTCGCTGCCATAAAGGAGGGTGCTGAGGATGCAGGCTCTGTAGACTTGCATTTTGGTGTGAGTGTACAGCTTGTTGTTATTCCACACTCTCTTGCTGAGTCTGGACAGAGTTGTGGCCGCTTTTCTGATCCTCCTATTTAGCTCAGTGTCCAACGAAAGGGTGTCAGTGATGGTGGACCTGAGGTAAATGAACTCGTGGACAACCTCTAACGTATAGTTGTCAATGCTGATTGATGGGGATTCAGCAACATCCTGACCGAGTATGTTTGTCTTCTTTAGGCTGATGGTAAGCCCAAAGTCCTTGCACGCTTTGGAGAACCGATCCAGCAGTTTTTGAAGCTGGTCTTCTGTGTGAGACACTACAGCAGCATCGTCTGCGAACAGCATGTCTCTGATGAGGACCTCCCGCACCTTAGACTTAGCTTTCAGCCTTGCAAAATTAAACAGTTTCCCATCAGATCTTGTGTGCAGTAAGATGCCCTCTGTTGAAGATCCAAAGGCATGCTTCAGGAGGAGTGCGAAGAAGATCCCAAACAATGTCGGAGCAAGCACGGATCCTTGTTTGACGCCGCTCCTGATTCTGAAAGCATCCAATAATGCGCCGTCATATTGGATGGCTCCTCTCATGTTTTTGTGGAACGACTGGATCATTTTCAGTAACCGTGGAGGACAGCCTATCTTGTGGAGCAGTTTGAACAGACCATCCCTGCTGACCAAGTCAAAAGCCTTGGTCAGGTCGATGAAGGCTATGTAGAGTGGCTTTCTCTGCTCTCTGCACTTCTCCTGCAGCTGCCTTAGAGAGAAAACCATGTCAACGGTAGACCACTCTGCACGGAATCCGCACTGCGATTCGGGGTACACCCTCTTAGCAATCTTCTGGAGTCTGCCAAGGATGACGCGAGCGAACAGTTTACCAGTGATGCTTAGGAGGGAGATTCCACAGTAGTTGTTGCAGTCGCTTCTGTCTCCTTTGTTCTTATACAAAGTTACAATGTTAGTGTCACGCATATCCTGTGGAACCTCACCCTCTTTCCAGCACAGGCACAGTAGCTCATGCAGGGGTTCCAGGAGTGTGTCCGCGGCACATTTGATTACCTCTGGTGGTATACCATCCTGACCAGGGGCCTTTCCTGCTGCAATGCTGCCAATGGCTGTCTTCAGTTCATCCACAGTCGGCTCTTGGTCCAGTTCGTCCATTACTGGTGGGAGCTCGATGGCTGACACGCAGCTATCATAGTGCTGACTGTGATACAGATCACTCGTTAGTTTGCTCCAAGCTCAAGCTGAGACCCAAGAAGCTGTACCGCTCTAAACCTGCTGGAAGGCCCCGCATGGACGCCAGAAAGACGGCAAACTCGGAGAAAGCTGAAAAGTTCAGAGAGACCCTCCAGGAAAATCTGCGCAGCGGCCCTGGGGGCATCGATGCGACATCCAAATGGCAACATCTGAGGGATACAGTTTACAACACGGCCTTGTCAGTGTTTGGAAGAAGAGCTAGAAACATGAACGACTGGTTCGAAGCTAACTCCGATGAGATGATTCCAGTCATTGAAAAGAAGCGCGCTGCACTCCTGGAGTACAAACGCTCACCGAGCCAGAGTACCCAGCAAGCACTTAGAGAGGCCAGAAGAACAGTACAGCAGACAGCCAGGCGCTGTGCCAACAACCACTGGCTCCAGCTATGCAGCAGCATCCAGACCTGTGCTGACTTTGGTAATCTCAGAGGAATGTACGAGGGTATGAAGAAGGTATTAGGACCCACCCAGAACAAGATGGCACCTCTGAAATCCAAATCTGGTGAAGTCATCGCTGACAAAGCCAAACAGATGGAGCGCTGGGTTGAGCACGACTCCGAGCTGTACTTCAATTGCACCACAACTGAATTTCACTGATGGAAAACTGTCCCATCAAACCCTTGTGAACAGCTCCTGTTCTTTCTTTGGGTCCGGTTCTTTAGCCTGGGAGAGGATCCTTTGTTGGTTACTGGCATTTTATAAACATGTGCAGGTCTTCTCCTGGTGCAAGTCCTGAAACCTTTCCTACGGAAGATCTCCCATTGGGCCTCATTGTTGTTTACACCAATGCCACTTTCCACTGCTCGATGGGTGAAGTTCTGAACCCTGGAAAAAGTCAGCAGTAAAGTTCCCATTCTCTTCAATGGAGGCAGCATTTCACCCTCCTGGTGTTAAAGGGCCTTAAAGTTGAGCTAAATAGAAGTAACTACAACTTTAAGGCCCTTACGCCGCCAGAAGGGTGTAAAATGAATAATGCAAATGCGAATCAGGTCCATGGACCTTAGCACTGGCAGAGTAAAAGTCACAGGATTAGCACTGCTATTGTCTTAGGGAGTGCCAGCCACACACACGGTGCTGTTCGTAACATGGGAGGTATGGCAAACCCTAGCTGATGTGCTTTGCTGCATCTGACTCAAGTGGCGCCTGTTCTTCTCCGTGCTCCATCATAGTTTCTTTAAGTGTGTTTACATTCCCTTGTGTTGTGTCTTGCTGATGTTCCTCAGCTCCCTGTGCTAGCCTGAGCCTCTCTCTGTTCCTTAGGCTTCTGACAATGGTCTTGGTTGGTTTCCGGGGAGCGCTTTAGGATCAGAGCAGTGGTAGACTCACCTGTGTCCATTTTTCAACCACACTAATGATGGTGGATAAGCATAGGTGACTGGCAGGGTGAGAAAGGGCACATCTTTACTTATGGGATGATCAACATTCTGGAGTTTGATCTTCCGGGTTTCAATTTAGCTCACAGAATAGGGGTACGCTAAATCGAAAATTAAGGGCACACCCATCAACACCGCTACTCCTCACAGTCACAAGGCTTAAGGGAAGTCAGTGGGAGAGTTTCTCTCCTCGACCTCCTACAGTGAGGTTGTGCTGGGAATTTGACCTAAGGCATGTCAACTCCAGCTATGCAATTCTCATAGGTCGAGTTGCGTATCTTGAGTCAAATTTCTTTTGTAGTGTTGACCTGGCCAAAGTGATAGCAAAGCTGTTGGATCAAGTCCAGGCAATATTCCACCCTGCAGTCATTTTGATAAGCTTCTTTTTGTCCAGACATAGCTCTCCCCGTCACAGAGTAATAGCAAAGTGCATCTTGGACCATGCATGGCATCTCCCTGCCAAGACAGATTGCAAGGAACAATCTAATCTCTTGTCCAATCAAGTTTCAAAAGTCCTGAGCAATAGGGTCTCTGCCACTTTCCTGGGGAGACTGTCCGAGAGCCACCCAAAGGAATGAAGAGCACCCTGGAGATTCATTGCATGGTTTGAGGAGGAGAACTAGCACTTTCTTCTTTGATTGCCTTTGCCCACAGCTCAATCTCTGTGGGCCTTTCTGCCCTCTGATACACATAAATAAAGGGATCCATAGTCAACAGAGCCAGTTTTGGAGCAATTTAACCCTCTGGCTGATGGGGACAGGCTGAAGGACAGACCTAGCTTTCATTGCTTGCTGCTGTATTTGCTTCTCCATTTTGATGTTCACTGTTCCAAACCCTTACTCCGCTTTTCTTCTTTTTTCCACCCCCCTCCCCTTCCTTCATGCTACCAGCATTAAATGGCTGGAGGCTGTATTTAAAGAACCGAGAAGCTGCAAAGAATCAAGTAGGATAATGGGAAGAAAGGCTCCAAGGATCCCTGGAGGCTTATCATGGTTTCCCTCCAACTGTTTTACATGGAGTCGAAAGTTCAACCTCACATTTTCTGGAAAGAGGGAAAAAAGGAAAAAAACAAAAAGAACAAGAAAGAAAGAGGACAAGTCGTGATGTGGGAATCTTTGGACTGTGATGAAGATGGAAGGCGCCACTCGAAAAAGTGAAGCTCTTCCAATGAGAAACAGATGTCCTACATGTTCCTAAACACATTCAGGCCGTTTTCAATTACAGCAGAATTAGAGCAGTAATGAGAAACAAAACAGGGTTGCTGGGTTTTTCCCCATTCCCTGTCTTCTGACTTTTCTGCCCAGATGGATCGGTAGCGTATCTGCAGATGACATCTCAGATTGCTTCTTAAAACAATGCTAATCATCTAATACTTCTGTGCTGATGCTAATCTTTGCTTCCTTCAAACAGCTTGAAATGGGACCCAATTCCCCTGCTTCGAGGTGTTTGTTCGGATCTGTGCTAAAGATATGTTCTGGTTGTTTTCTGCTTGTTAAAAGCTCATTGGTAGAGACAACTTTATGGGCCTCCCCCCCACCCCAGTCAGGCTTGAGCAATAGTCCTCTTGTCTCAGCTGGGGGATTCCTCTCGAGGGGAGCAGTTACTCTGGGAGGGTCTTGGAGGAGAGGGAGTCAAAGAATGCTGAGAAGTTTTCCAAAGGAAAGGAGGTGTTTTGGAGCCAGGTTTTTAGAAATCAAGTGCTCAAATCCAGTGCACAAAGACACTAGTTGTTAGGAAAATTTAACTCTGTCTGTCCTGCATGTTAGTTTCTTACAGAGTGGTGGTCACTTAAGTAGCCTTAGAGCAAGGGACTTCTGGATTTTACTGCTGCCCTGTTGCTGGCTACCTACTGCATCTTGGGGAAAGTCACTGAAGTTACTATGGCCCATGTCATCTAAGATATTTAGTTACCTAATGCCCACTGAAATCCCTGGGCATTAGGCACCTAACTACTTGGAAAATCTGGGCCTTCATCCCTCCTCGCCTCAGTGTCCTGCACTCTCAACTGGGGGTCTTGCACCTCTGTGAGGCATGATAAGAAATATACTGATAAGGACAGGTTGGGTATGACAACAGGCCACAGCAGCAGGATACGGGTTCCAACCCAGCCCATGCTGATGGCAGCCCCAGAGCAGACATCCTTGGATGACCGTGGTGATCTTGTTCCTTCTGATGGATAAAGCTTTGTCTCCCTGCCCCGTGTAAGAACTGGTGCCTAGCTGGCTGTCTCCTGAGAAAGGCTTATAAATGACTCCTGGAGATGGGCGTTAGTTGTTGGCATCTTGACTGGTGCAGTATGGGGGTAATTGGTCCCTGTACTAGCTGTGGCGACAGAGACTTCACTTTCCAGAATCATTAGTTGTGCTCCTTTCACGGGTACTTCTTTTACATGTGCAAAAAATATCATTTTTGTATTTCTATGGGTTGGGCGGGTCTATTTTGCAACACGCTTACCATAATACACCTCTGTATTGCACCCATCTCTGTCACATCTCCTTTAAATTAAAGCACTCAAGACCTGGATGATGCAATTCAATGACGTTTCCAAGGGGCAGGGTAAAGAGGATCACTGATCTGCTAGTTGGTTGGACAAAGGCACTGGAATTGGACCCTCAAGAGCTGGGTTCCATTTGTTGCTCTGCCACATATTTAGTGTGTAACCCTGGGCAAGTCACTTAGTACCCTGTGTACCATTCCTTCCCCTCTCCTGCATGAGGTGTTGCAGATCAAGTCTCTACTCATAAACAGAAATATGTGACTCTACTGCTCCTCTTTTGACGTTATAAAAGGCTGGGCTGCCTGGGAAGTTTTTGCTTCTGTATTTTCCAGGGTAGGGGACCCCTAGAGCAACGAGGGCTGGCTATTGCTTTAGATGTTGATGGCCGTTTCTGTCCCAGTCACAGGTCAATCTCGCTCCTCACAGACCATCCCAGTGAGCCATTTCCAGAGTATCATTTTTCCTCAGTTTGGTAGAGCTATTGCAAACGTCATCCAGCAACATGATCCTGGGTCTGCTCCACTAAATGTAATGATATCTCCCTGAGTTGCATGCCCACCTGGTCCATCTGGGTTTCTCATTTTCATTTCCTGTGGCCTTCTCTTGTGAACTAGGGACACTAGCTTTCATTAAGCAGGGGTTGCTACAGGAAATATCCCGTGTTTATTTCTGGCACTTGTGTCAAAGTCCCATATTAATTTATCTGCAGGCTTTTTGTCTTCTTTCCTCTCCTCTCCTTGCAAACTTTGGTTGCTGAAACCACCCATTCCACATGGCTGGTGTCTCTACTTCTGATTTCCCCAGAGATGATTTCTGGGTTGCTGAGTGATGCCCAAGAAAATAAGAAATCAAATGTATTTTTGGTCTGTTCTTTTGATTTGTGCTTCTGGCATTTTATTTCTTTTTTGGTCTACATTATAATTTTATGGCTTAAAGACAATAACTTAGCCCATGCAATTGCTGAAACTTGAAGAGAGCCCTGAGAATGAAGCATATTCTGGAAAAAGAAGAGCAGGGAGAAGGCTCTGAGTATACCCTCTTTTTGCTTTAACATTTTAAAATGAATTTACTGCTGGTGAAGGGCACCAGATGGACACATCTGGATTCTGAAGTTCTCCTACTGGCAAAAGGACAAGTGCATCATGGGTGGCAAAACGTGAGCTTCCTCCGATACTGTATGGGGAACGTGCATCAGTGTTGATTTGAAGGAGACCATTTGAGGCCTGTTCGTTGCAAGCTGGTCCAAAGGGCTATATGGAGCCCTGGTGAAGTCAATTGTTCTTCAGAGGTTGTCTCATGTTGTGGCTCTTCATTAGACTTTGCAAAATTGAAAGATGGCTTCATATTTAAACATTTAAGCCACACTAGTGAGACCTAGCAGGATCTAATCAACAATAGAATCAGAGAATCCTAGGGCTGGAAGAGACCTCAGGAGGTCATTGAGTCCAGGACCAACCCCAACTAAGTCATCCCAGCCAGGACTTTGTCAAGCCAGGACTTAAAAACCTCTAGTGACAAAGATTCTACCACCTCTGTAAGGCTACGTATACACGAGCACACTACATCGAAGTAGCCTATTTCGAAGTAAGAACATCGAAATAGGCTACTTTGACATGTATCGTCTACTCATCCTCCAGGGCTGGTGCCGTCGGCATTCAACGTCGAAGTAGCGATGGGGAACATTGAAAGGAACCGCCCCAGAAGGAAATGCAGAGCATCCACACACACAAGCACTCTCCATTGAAATAAGGGGCCAGCAAAGACTGCGGACGGGGTCACAGGCTGAACTAGCCCTTCTGGGGCAAGAGCAACTGCTCCCTTAAAGGGCTCCTCCCAGAAACTCTCGGCCTGCACAGCACGAGGTCCACAGAGCTGACAACTGGTTGCAGACCCCGTGCACACAGCTTGGACCCCCAGTTGCAGCAGCAGCAGCAGCAGCAGCAGCCAGAAGCCCTGGGCTAAGAGCTGCTGCACACGGTGACCATAGAGCCCTGCAGGAGCTGGACAGAGAGCCTCGCAACGCCTCAGCTGATGGCCACCCTGGAGGACCCCGCTATTTCAATGTAGCGGGACGCGGATTGTCTATACATGCCCTATTTTGATGTTGAACGTTGAAGTAGGGTGTTATTCCCATCTTCGGATAGGAATAGCGATTTCAACGTCTCGCCGCCTAACGTCGATTTCAATGTCGAAATAGCGTAGTGTGCTATTTTGACGTTGTGCCAGCTACTTCGAAGTAGCCAGCTAGTGTAGACGCACCATGAGTAACACATTCCAGTGCTTTCCCACCCTCTTAGTGAAATAGTTTTCTCAATATCCAGCCTAAACCACCCCCACCCCCCGTAGCACTGGAATAGACCACTGTGGGAGAGAACTAAGCTCTCCAACCGAAATGCACGTGATCTTAGTCAAGTCATTTTCTCTCCATTTCTCTCCCAGCCCATCTTTTTTTTTTCTGGCTTGGAGTCCTTTGGGGTCAGGGACTGATTTGCAATCTACCTGTATAGTGCTCAGTATCATGGGGGTCTTATCCTGGTTGGAGTTTTTAGTCAATACTGTAATAACATAATTAATAAGGATAAAGTTGTATAAGAAATTCCAGGTTGTCTTATCTACTATGAAGCCAGTTCTCTGCTGTGCAACCATTTATGCCAGGGGATGCCAGGTATAAAATTTGTCAATTAAAACTAGGGGCAGTTTGTTCCCTGTTCATCATGCAGCAGAGGGAAGTGGGCTATGTAGCTTTTTAGAGCAAGCCACTCTTTAAAACCAGAGACTTTTCTAAGTCCAGACAGAGGCAAAATGTGGCCTCCAGGTGAACTACAGAGCCCTTATCTGTGCTGGAAATGAGTGTGAAAGATGGAGAAATTGGTGCAGAAATTTTCACACACACAAGGTGAAACTTTTAAAAATTCCAGTTTGGAAACCTGTTCTGTGACTGGCGGAAAGCCAGAATGATTTTTTATTTTTTGCAAAAATTTCATAATACTTTGTCTCTGTTTCTGGCCGAAATAATGCGCAATGTCTCCTTAATTGGACTAGCTATAATTTTGAAATAAGGACATTTTAAAAGCTATGAAAGGCCATGGAATTGAGGCTGAATTTGCATCTTTAATTCTGCACTTCCTGACTTCTGAGTGCATCATTTCTCAATCTCTCTATTGCATTACTCGGCTATTTGCATGGAATATACATTGCTCTTACAGCTTGCAATGAAAGCCGTAAGCTCCTGGTCTTGAAACCATTTTGATCGCTTGTGAAATGTGCTGTTCTCAACTTTGCCGACCTAAATCTTGATCAGCCTTAACTGAGATCTCCTGAACATTTCTACTCTTACCAGAGTCATTCTGAGCCCAGCCTACTCACAGTTTAGATGAACTCACGTGCTGAACAGATTCAAACACATACAGCAGTTCAAAGTTTGCATGATGCAGGCTCATTTCTACATCAGGGAAGTTTGTACTGGTGTTGCTTCACTTGTGTGGCATGTTTAAACCAGGGTTTTGCAATGGTGAAACTACACCATCAACCATCTCACACACAGGAGAGTGACATGAAGACATCCTGCTCGTTATCAAGAGACAAGAAGTTACTGCTACAAATAGTCTCAGGAGAGGAGGTTAGAAATAATCCAGCGGAATATTTTTCTACTGGAAAATGATGGTTTGTTGAAAGTGAGATGTTTCACACAAAAGTGAAAAAATTTCATTTGAAAAGAAACATTAAAAAAAACATTTTGAATGTTTCAGGATGGAGTGTTTCCATTTTTTATTTTGAAACAGCGTTCTGTTTTGATTTTATAGACTATAATATGAAAATGCCAACACTGGAATAAAATATTTTGATTTTACCTAAATAAAAAGGAAAGCTTTGTTCCTAATTCCATTTCATGGGAAATTTGGAATTTGGTTTTTGTCCTCTTTTGTAATGGAAACATGCAGGTGTGTATTTTCCTACAAATCAAAAGAGCTGGTTTTGATTTGCTCTACTCCACAGAGTGAATAAATACTAACAAATGCATGCGGATAGAGAATAGTGCATCTCTCTCCCGACTAACATTACAGCTCACAGTAGCTTTTAAAGTTGATATTATAGAGACAATTAGTAAGAATTTCCATAACACCAATATGAAATGTTCTGGGGTTTTTTTAAATCCATAACTTTAAAAAACACTGACCCAATCTTCTTTGAAAAGTTGGTGCATTTCTTAAAGTTTGCTGATATCCACACTACAAGCCAAGTTTGAAAAAATACCCAGGCTCAGGTGTTTTTAAGTTCCCCACATTTTAGTGGGGAAATGCAATGTTACAAACAACCCTCCAAAATACCCAAAACATATTCACTTCTGGGCAAAGTCTTGAGTGTGAGAAATTTCAGCTCCAGAAAGAAGTGGTTACAGAAAGTCATGAGCAGCATGATTGGAGCCCAGCTATAATTATAGAGACTGCTCTACACACCTGCTATAACCTACATGTAAGTGCCATACACGCCAACCCATAAATTCAGCTCTAATTACAAATGCAACATCAAAGCATTCCATCATATCCTTTATAGATCTTAGACCCATTGGGAAAGGCAGTGCCTGTGGAATGATGAAATTCTCATATAAAATAGAGGGAGTTTAAACCTGACAGTGAGTTATCATCATGGATCCTCTCCCACCTCGGAAAATTACACAACTGTTGTATCGAGATTTTTTTTTCCTGAGAAGCCAAAGGCACGGAGTCCAGTTTTAGCAACAAAGAGGCTAACCTCACTGACAATGGGAAAAACAAATGTTCACTGACTCCAACAACTAACCATCGAGACTGAAGTCTTCCCAGGTTATAAATGAGTTTCACGTGGATCATGAACATCCCTGAACTCTCTGATGTGGCCTTTTTAAGTCACCCCCCATTTCTGCATCATGTGCAGATTCAGAGTTATACTCTCAGCTTCATACTCATAATGCAGTTTTATTTTGTTTAATACCTTCTCCGGTATCCCCATTGTACTTTGGAGTCACTCTAAGGAATACGTCATGGCCAATGAAAGTCACAAGGGCTACAAATACATCTGTCGACAGATGTTTTTGTTGGAAGAGATTTTCCAACTAAATGTCTGTCGACAGAGCGCAGCTACATGCAAAAGTGGATCAGGAGATCGCTCTGTTCTGTTGACAGAGCAGCCAGACTGCCTGGCCGCTGTTTCGACAAAACAGACAACCAGAAATGCAGCAGACAGGGCTGTCCTGTGCCCTGGAAGCCCTGGCTGTTGACAGAAGGCCCCCACAGAGCATCCACACAGCTTTTTTTGTCCACAGAATCTGTTGGCAAAGGCACTTTTCCTCACCTGGGAGAGGCAGACGGCTGTCAGCAGAAGTGATGGGTTTTGTCGACAAATGCATTTGGTGTATGGATGTGCTAGTGTAGCCGTAGCCAAGGGGATGGGCACCGTGCAGATGTGCTTTTGGGCTTCAAGCGAGAGGGCTGGCCAAGTGGGGAAAGAGGCACAGGAAGTCTTCTGGAGCCTGACGCTGCGAAGGAGGAGGTTCTTGTACTGTCTGGGCTGAGAGCGTCTGAATAAAGATATCAAAGGCTGCTGTTAGATAAAGACAGGGAGAACAATGAGGATTCTGAGGCTACAGAAAGGGGACGGAGAGTTCTTTTATAACAAGGAGAGACACTTACAGGTGCCTTGCATTTCCATGGAGGAGGATTAAACATGCCCACCTGATTGCTGACGGGGGCATGTCTGTTACACCACAACCCAGGAGCCACTCCCAGAGATGTCTCCTTTTGCAGCAGTTGAGCCAGAGGCAACGGACGTAGGCAGGGTGCTGTCCCAGTGAAAGGGGGCTGGTTATGGCCATGGACCAGCACCATGGATGCCAGTGTAATGGGGCCGCAGACTCGCCACCCCAGCAACTCTGGCTGGTCGCTCTGTGAATTAGGCCTGCAGTGGAATGTGCTGTCTTCGGGTGGTGTCACCCCCTTCTCTGGGCTCTCTTCAGGCCATGGCTCTCCATCTGCACTCCCGTCTTCATTCACCCACTCCCAGGGGAACCGGTAGTCCTCAGTCTGGCCCCACCCTGCAGTGGAGATCTCTGGGGCAAGCTGTTGTCCTTAACTCAGCCACTCTCTGCAGCAGCCAGTGGGCAAAGCAGCAGGGGCAGGGCCAGGCCCACCCACAGCTCTGAATCCAGGCCCAGGGACCCTTGAGTGGCAGCCCCTTATTGCCTTTCCCCATCCCCTACCTTCTCTGTCCCACTTCCCGATAACCCCAGTGTCTTCTCTGCCCTTTACATCAGGGGCTTCAGTCTGGCAGGTATCAGGCTGGGTTCTCTCTCTCTACTGCTCTCCTGAGCCTGCCCAGCACTGCTCTGTCTTAGTGGCTGGACATCTGTCCTTCTCCCTTACTCTCTTGGGAGAGACTGAGCTCAGCTCTGCTGAGCAGCCCCTTATATCTGGGCTGCTCCAGCAAGTCTTACCCTGATTGGCTTCCAATAAGCCCTTCCCTAATTGGCTGGGGTCTGCACACACTGGCCGCGTCTACACGTGCACGCTACTTCGAAGTGGCGGCACCAAGTTCGAAATAGCGCCCGTCACGGTTACACGTGTTGGGCGCTATTTTGAAGTTGAAATTGACGTTAGGTGGCCAGATGTCAAAGTCGCTAACCCCATGAGGGGGTGGCAATAGCGCCCTACTTAGAAGTTGAACGTCGAAGTAGGACACGTGTAGACGATCCGCGTCCCGCAACATCGAAATAGCAGGGTCCGCCATGGTGGCCATCAGCTGAGGGGTTGAGAGACGCTCTCTCTCCAGCCCCTGCGGGGCTCTATGGTCTCCGTGTGCAGCAGCCCTTCGCCCAGGGCTTCTGGCTGCTACCGCGGCAGCCGGGGATCCATGCTGCATGCACAGGGTCTGCAACCAGTTGTCGGCTCTGTGGATCTTGTGTTGTTTAGTGCAAGTGTGTGTGGGAGAGGCCCTTTAAGGGAGCGGCTGGCTGTTGAGTCCGCCCTGTGACCCTGTCTGCAGCTGTTCCTGGCAGCCTTATTTCGATGTGTGCTACTGTGGCGTGTAGACGTTCCCTCGCAGCGCCTATTTCGATGTGGTGCTGCGCAACGTCGAAGTTGAACGTCGACGTTGCCAGCCCCGGAGGACGTGTAGATGTTATTCATTGAAATAGCCTATTTCCCGATAAGCTACTTCGATGTAGCGTGCACGTGTAGACGTAGCCGCTGTAGGCACTCTGCTAATCATGTAGGCTTCACCTGACTCCCCTGAGTGGCTGCCCAAGTGCATAGCTTACAGGGAACACTGGTCTTTGGCCATTCCCACCAGATCAAGCTAAGGTGAGCTGCTGCATGAGTCTGCAGCTAGGTGACCCTGCACCTGGATGGATCCCTAAGGGAAAGAGGAGCTGGAGTGCAGGGCCTTGCATCATCTGTGCTCTCTTGTGCTTTGTCACCTAAGTAGAGAAGTAATCAGGTGAGAGATCTTTTGCTGAGTCTCCTTGATCTCTCTATTGCAGTCCCTAGAAGCAAACTGTATCCCAGGAGTTTCCTGCCTTTGCAGGGAGACAAACCTCACAGCTCACCTGGATTATCTGACTGGGGCTCCCACCGTGTGGCTGAGAACGGGCGTGTAGATGTAACTTCCCAGAGGTGGAGCTAAACCTGGAACCGCTGGATCTTAGTGCATAAGCCGCTGCAGAGTGAGCGAAAAGCCAGGAGCTACTCAGCTAAAGCTGCCCAGGAGACTCGGTCTTTCTCTGTGTAAGTGATCTAGGTGCCACTGCATGGGACAGTCACCCACACGCAGGTGGCATGTGGGCTACATACACATTCACATCTGGGCTGGTGCCTGAGTCCTGGCACCTTCCACCCTGGCAGGATTTCACAAATATCTACATAGCAATTTTTCAGCCTGGACCCTGAGCCCCATAAGTACAAATCAGCTGGCCTGGGCCAGCCCGGGATTTTCTTCCCTGAGCAGATGTACCATCAGAGGCAGTGAGGTCGCATCTTCCCTCTTTCCGTGGGATCTGCCTATAGAATGAATCTCCAGGGGAGATGTGTCAAAGTCAGGGCTGGGTTGTATTTAAGAAGCCCCACAAAATCCCCCCGGCAAAGCCTTTCCGGGGTAATCAGGATGGAAGTCTCCACTCTAACTCCAGCCTCAGACCTTCCCGAACCCCATCGCAGGGATTCAAAACAGCTGCAGCAGATTCCCATAGCTATGATGAAGCCGTGCTGGCCAGTAGATAGATCTTCTCTCTCATACAGTCCTGTGCAATTCATCTTCCTTTGGCAAGAGTCAACGTGGGAGGTTTTAGGTTTCTTTAATCCCTTTAAAACCCCATGTTCCAATTTCATTCATCCTTGGCTTTGTGCTCTATTGTCTTCAACCTCAGCTCCGCAAACCTTCTGTAAAAGCATGCCTTCTTCTGCACAGCAGACACGACCCACCACTGCAATCGCCTTGTTCTCGGCTGGTGCAAGACTTCAGTTGGCTGGGATCATCCAACGATCTCCTCCTTTGTGACCAAAGCAACAGATGTTCGGAACATGCTATAGCTTCTCCTCTGCTGTTTTTAATGGATGTGTTTCAGCTCCATATAACAGAGCTGTCATCACTGCCTCACTGAACACGCATAGCTGAGTTCTCGCACAGATGTCCTGCCGCCCCAGCCGAGGTCTTTGAAGATGCTGAAATGCCACTGATGCAAGACCGATCAGATGCGTGACTTCTTTGGCGCTGGAGGCTCCTGCTGTCAATGGGCTACTCAGACAACTAAAACTAGTCACCATTCACCATTGGTGCCATCAGCATGCAGTATCTGTGGGGAATTCATTTCCGTTGTAGAGGAGGCTCAAATAGGCTCGGTTTTGTCGTCACTGACCTAAGGTCACAGAGGTTCACTGTTTTGCAGCATTAGCTGGAGCTGGGCATTTTCCTTTGTATTGGTTACATTCTTGAGATCCCTTAAAGATTAATCTTTACATTTTTCACCTCCTACTGTGCCCCCAAGCAGCTTTGTCATAAGTTAGTCTGCTAGAACATGAAATAACATAGCCGAGAGAACGCAGCCCTGGCGTATTCCTCACTCATTGGAAAACCAGGCAGTATTTCAACTTGACCCTCACGGGTAAATGTGCCATGGTGCAATTGTTCCGCTAGGCACACTAAATCTGTGGCTTTCCACCTTCCAAGACAACCGTATCCCTTGTGTCCGCCAAGTTTCACCTCACTTAAAAAAATGACTTGCTTACAAAATCAGTCAGAAAAAGAAGACCGTGTCAGTGAAACCTTGCAATCAAAGGACTCCAGCCAATAAACAAAAGTTAACTTTCTTTCATCACCTTGCTCATTTTCCCTTTAACATTTTGTACAGCAGATGTCATATGAGTTGTAGATTGATGTGCGTGGAAACTACATTGGTTGGCTCCAACTTTGGGGCTGTGTTTCAGTGTTTCAGTTGGTTTGATAGTAAGATTGTTAGCACCTTCCCGGGGATGGACAGCAGCGCTATTCACTGATGATGTGAGCATGCTGATCACTCCCCTTTTCTGTAAAAAGGATGATGCATCCCCTTTGCCAGTCTTCCAGAATGTGAGCAATTTTCCAAACTTTTAAGGTAAATCTAAGACACTAGTAAAGTAGATGTAGGCCTCCACCCATTAGCAGCTCTACTGAAATACTGTCAAGACCAGGTGCTTAAGTATTTTGCAACTGGTTGACTGCAAACATTACTCCCATTCATGTTACTGGCCTGCTTCCTGCTGGATTCATTTTTGGATTAAGTTGTAGGTTACATCTTGGTGGGGCTCTGTCCATTAATTCTCAAAAATGCCATGCCAAAACTTAAGGGAGGCATCAACATCCTGGCAGTATTTTTGACCTTTTTGACTATTTTTGACCTTTACTGGTGGAAGCCATGTTAATGGACATCCAGTTAGAACCTTTAAAGACTTAAATGTGCATTTCTTCCTCTTTTCACTGACTCAAACTTTCCAGTGCAAACCTTCTGTTTTCCCTCTCCCATGATTTATAACCCAGTGTTGTTTTTTCATTCTCCGTAGTCCCAGTTCGTCTCCAGCATCCTCTCATTAGAGAATCCCAAAATAATCCATGGTACACATCTGGTCATCCAATGTAGAATATTTCTTGGAAGCTGATACTGTGTAACTATTGTACATGAACAAAGGCATGACCACACTAGATCAGACTAATGGTTCATCTTGTCTTGTCTTTCCAAGACTAATGAGCTTAGAATCTTGCCTCCAACAATGGCCAATACTGGATGCTTCAGAGAGAACAGGCAGAACAGGGCAATTTCAAGTGATCCATCCCATGTCATCCAGTCCCAGCTTCTGGCAGCTGGAGGTTTAGAAACACTTGGAACATGAGGTTGTGTCCTTGACCATCCTGGCTAATAGCCATCGATGGATCTATCTACCATGAACTTACCTAATTCTATTTTGAACTCACTTATGCTTTTGGCTTTCCCCACATTCCATGGCAATGATTTGCACAGATTGAGGATGCATTGTGTGAAGAAATATTAGTGACCAATTCCTCTTGAAACTTATCAACATTACCTAAAAACTCTTCAGCTGCCCATGTCTGGAACTTTAGTAATCAGAACATCATCTGCATTATTAAGAAACGAGAATCAGATCTCAGGGCACAATCAGCATTCCTAAATGGACATCCATTAGGGATATACACATCTCAGAGAGCTGGAAGGGACCATGGGAGATCATTGAGTCCAGTCCCCTGTCCTTTTGGTAGGGCCAAGCACCATCCCCCCTCTTTTTTTTTTTTGAGTTTATTTGCCTCAGATCCCCTGGATGGCCCCTCAAGGATTGGCCTCACAGCCCTGGGTTTAACAAGCCAATGCTCCAACCACTGAGCTATCCCTCCTCCAGAAAGCTACTTGCCCCATATACCCCTATTGGTTTCCTCAAGGACTGTGCTCACAACCCTCTGCTGACAAAGCCAATACACAGCCCAGTGATTTAAGATAAGGGTTTCCAAACTGGGATGTGACCCAAGGCTACATTGTCACCCAGTGGATAATGAAATGTAAATGTATGACAATTCTTGTGCTGAAACCAGGCAGCCAGTAAAAATAGTCCATGCAGGGAATCAAATGCTAATACATACGCCTCCCTGTCTGATCTTATAATCAAATGTGGAGAATAAGAAGGAAGAGACGGTAATACAGATTGGGCCCTTGGGGACAAAAACCAAAGCAACACCAGAATGCCTGTCAGATATGTCATGAAGATGGAACAGTCTGCAGGCCTGATTGCTACAAGTCAGAGTGGAGCTCTCAGGGTTCAAATTCCATCGTGTCTTCTGTGAGCCACACGCATCAACGTTCCCCAGCCCCAGAAAAGGATGTCACTGCAGAAGTGGATGCGCATTAGAAAAGGTTCAGAAAAGGGCGACTAAGATGATTAGGGGCTTGGAAAGGGTCCCATATGGGGAGAGGCTAGAGAGACTGGGACTTTTCAGTTTGGAAAAGAGGCGATTGAGGGGCGATATGATAGAGGTATATAAAATCATGAATGGTGTGGAGAAAGTGAATATAGAAAAATTATTTACCTTTTCCCATAATACAAGAACTAGGGGACACCAAATGAAATTGATGGGTAGTAGGTTCAAAACTAATAAAAGGAAATTTTTCTTCACACAGCGCACAGTCAACCTGTGGAACTCCTTGCCCGAGGAGGCTGTGAAGGCCAGGACTCTATTAGGGTTTAAAAAAGAGCTTGATAAATTTTTGCAGGTCAGGTCCATAAATGGCTATTAGCCAGGGATAAAGTATGGTGCCCTAGCCTTCATAACAAGGGCAGGAGATGGATGGCAGGAGATAAATCACTTGTCTTCTGTTCTCCTTCTCTGGGGCACCTGGCATTGGCCACCGTCGGCAGATGGGATGCTGGGCTTGATGGACCTTTGGTCTGACCCAGTATGGCCATTCTTATGTTCTTATGTTCTTATGTTCTCCCCACCTCTGGCTTATGGAAGCATCACCATCGGGCAGGTCCAACACCTTTGTACATCGTAGAGAATTTAGCGGAATCCTGAAGCTTGGCTCCATTGGGAGTAGCAGATAAAACCTCCTGAAGTTGTATGTCCTTCTCTTCCCTACCCTGAGCAGAGACATTATACTCCCAAAACGAATGAGACCCAGAGGCTCCTTGAAATCTTCTACTGACTTAGTTGTTGACAACAGATTTTACACAGAAGGTTCTCAGATGACATAGTGATGAATGCCAGTAGAAAACTCTAAGAGAGAAAGAGAGAGAGAGAGCTGGAAGAAGCTGAGACTGCACTTCAGCTACCCTGGGGTAGGGATGTGGATGGATCTTGTATCAATCTGTTAAAACGATGCCCACTTTAATCCCTCTTTCAGGGAGATCTCCTAGTGTTGCAGGTCATTTTGGCATAGACTTGACACTGGCTGCTCAGAGATACAAAGTGAAAGGAGGGGCCCAATGTGCCAACACAGTGTGAGACCATCTTTATCCAGAACAGCTTAGAGTCAACATGGTCATAGCTAAGGGTGGAAGGGAAAGCAGATGAAGTGATGTGACAAGGGCCTTGCAACAGGTCAGTGGCAGAACAAGGACTTGATCCCAAGCCTTCTGGCTGTCTAACACTCTGTTGCAACAAACCACCCATTACCAATAGGCCCATAAATACCATGCAGTGGCCCATACCACAACCAAACATTTCTCACCAAAGCCCTGCTCTTCTTCAGTATTTTTCTCCAGTTCCTGCATGGGTTCCTGCTCATAATAAAGTCCAGCTACAGTAACCAGAGGATGGGTGGGTTCTACTGGCTTGTGGGCCATAACTTGTCATGGCATGGAATACAGACAAGGAAAAGGCCACCTAAGCCCAAACAACCATCTCTTCGTCAAACAAGGCAGGGGAGTATTTCCACGAATGGTAAATCAGCCTGAAAATAGCCTCCCGTTCTGAGCCTATCAGCGGCCGCAGCAGCAGCTCGACTCGACTGCCTTCTACTGTCATCCCCTCCGCTTCTTTGTATGCCTGGTAGTTAATAAACTTTGTTTGTGGAGGCCACTCCTGCACAGCTGGAAACAGTGCAGTCACCCGGCCTGGAGCTGTGCCCATTGAGCCTAACATTGTTTTCTTTCTCAGTTATAGAGCTCTGGGGCTTGTCTTCTCTAACCCAGGACCAGCCCGGCCACTGGGACAGATCTAGTCCAGGTGTAAGTCAGTGGAGCTGCACCTACTTCCGCCAGCAGTGGATTTGACTCAATTAATGATTGCCAGCAATTCTTACACTGTCAGACCACACAGACTGAGGTTGCTCTCACTGAAGTGAAGGACAAACCTCTCCTTGAATTCAAGGTCCCCCGGGGAGTCCAAAGCTTTCAGTAGTGGGGGTTGCTCTGACAACTTGCCGGGCGCTTCCAGGGTGCACCCCTACTGAGGCATTTTATTGTCCCCCCAGCTATAACATTGGCTTGCACTTGCAGCTGCCTGGCGAAGGAGAGAGGTCACTTGTAGCTGGTGCTCTGTGGTCATGCTGTGCATTCAATGAGAGGGAAAACGTCGCCCGTTCTGGAGACAAACCGAAGCTTGCAAGATTAGAGGGGACTGATGGGTGAAGCGGATGGAGTTCCATAAGCACATGATGAGCACGAGGAACTGAACTTAAACCAGTCTCTGACAAGGACTCCCCCAGAGCCAGGCGCCCCCAGCCCCCCACTCTAACCCAATTCCCCTTCCCTCCACCCTAGAGCCACTGCTGCCCCTCATTTCTCCCACCAAGCCATAGGGCGCATGCACAGAGCAGTGGACGGCACACCCGAGTCCTGGCACACGGTCCTGAGGCACCCTAAGTGCTGCCTCATAGCACACCGGTTGCGGAGCACTGAGCTAGAGGCATGGAAGCAAGATCCAGAGCTGAGCTTCCAAATCTTTCCATGCTTGGAGCTGTTGAGGCCCAGGTTCTTGGTACAGACAGCAGCAGAGATGAGGATGGTGCATGAAACCTTAATAGAGAGGATAGCCCAGAGTGAAAACGAAACTCTAAAGAAGAATCATAATTTTCTATTAACTTCTACAGACCTTTGCCATGAGTCAAACACAGTGATGTTGTAGCCATGCCAGTCCCAGGACTCTAGAGAGACCACGTGGATAAATATTTTCTATTGGTGTTGTCTGCTATGGAAGGAGAGAAGCTGTCAATAGATAGTACTTCACTGTCTTTGCTTCTTTTCCATAAGGGTGTGTTTACACAGCAAAATTATTTCAGAACAACAGCCGCTATTCCGAAATAACTTTGCAAGCGTCTCCACAGAAAACGGTTATTTTGAGATAGTTTTGAAATAGCAAATGGCTTATTTTGAATTCAGCACATCTCAGTCTATGAGGCATGGTGCCTATTCGAAAACAGATATTTCGGAATAGGGACTGTGTGGACAGGGAATGGGCCTATTTTGAAATAATTGACACTGGAATAGTTTATTCCAAAATAGTGCTGCTGGGTAGACATAAAACACTGGTTGCAAGAGCCTATCTTTTATGGGCTTCCAGGGGCTCTAATCTGAAATAGTCATGACTGTATGTGGACACACAATTTCAGAATATGTTTTGCTTATTTTGGGTCTTCCCTGTCATGTGGACGCACTCTTCCAGAATAGCTTGTTTTGGAGTAATAACTCTGGAATAAGCTATTCTAGAATAACTGTAGTGTAGACATGTTCAAAGTGAGCATCTGGATTGCTTGACTTTGGATGGGTATCTCTAATGCTAGGACAGGGTGAACAATCCATACCAAGAAGCTCGTTGGCTTTGAAGAGCAAGCACTTTTTTCTCTGTTTCAGATCAGATGCGACCACCAAGAAGATGGTATTTTGCATCCCCTTTTCACTGCCTGTGTTGCGCTGGTAGGTGGGAAACCACAACCAGAAAGAGGCTGTTCTTGGCATGTCCATGACCCAGCTGAAGCGAAGAAGGATCAACAAATCTCTTTCTGTAGCCCATTCTTGTAAGGTGTCCAGCCCAAATCCGCAAGCAAAGAGGTTCGGAGGCTGAATAGAGTTTGGAATTGCTTGACCCACCATTTTTTATGGAGACAAATATCAGAGAGGTAGCCGAGTTAGTCTGTAGCTTCAGAAACAACAAGAAGTCCTGTGGCACCTGATAGATTAACAGATATTTTGGAGCATAAGCTTTCGTGGGCCTTTGCCCGCGAAAGCTTATGCTCCAAAATATCTGTTAATCTATCAGGTGCCACAGGACTTGTCATTTTTAAGGAGGAATTGGTTGAAACAAATGCTTCACTGAAATGTCTCTGTTTCAGCAAAGTTTTAGTCATGTCTGAACAAGAGAGAGAAGTGCGAGGGTTAGGACATTCTTGGAGTCAGTGGCACAATCAGTATCTGGTCTGCCCAGCTCAAAGTAAGGAGCGTGAATGGAGGTGGTCCGTACATCAGGTGAGTGTTCACCCTCTGGGCTACAAGAGACAGGGCTCTGGGGCCTAATGAATGTTTACCACATAGCAGCGTTCCGTGTAAGCTGAGTGCTTGGGTGCCACCCTGGAGAGATACTGGTGCCACCTAGCCGATTAACAGAGCGTCCACAGCTGACATCGTATGTTTCTACGGGTGATGCACATCTGCACGTACCTGGGCGCAGAGGACAAAATCTATTCCACCCATGTTTGGAAAAAGTCAGATGGAACCCTGCTACAAAGCCAACAGCTCTAAGAGTAGAGAGAGTACAACTAACTGGGTAAACCAGGGGTTAGAGCATTCACCTCCTGGGCTGGAAACCAGGCCAGGGACTTGAACTGGCTTGGCTAGAATAAAAGTCAGTCATAAAATGGAATTCTTGCTTTTTGGCCAGCCCTCAAGTTGAGCCAATTGCTAGTTGCCATTTCATGTCCTTTGAAATCAGCCACGGCCCTGAACTGCAAACTTTGGATCAATTTTCTCCCTCCACCCCTAGGTTGGTGGGTGTTTGTAATGGCTCGATCCAAAATCCCACATCCAGAGACAGGGCCCAGGTATGAAGTTTGGCTCTGCATGCAAGTCTGAAGGTCCTCAGGGGTTTGGATGAGACCCATCTCTATAGGAAATCTGAGTGCTTTGACAAGGGGATTTGAACGACTGCCTAGTTTCACCGATTCTGTCAATTACACCTCTGCGTCCTGTGATGAAATGCTCTTTTGTAATGTCTTTCTGTTCCACTCCTCAGTGAATCACATGAGATACCCCTGGGAAAGGATCGAGAGAACAACTTTGTCTCTTTTCAGCCACTGAGGGAAGGCCAATAGAAAGAGGTGGTGTTCCAACAGCACCCTAATTCAGTCACTGTCTGACTGATCCCCTGCAACCAAAGAACAGATCTGGACAGGGCTCTGTTTTGTATTCGTCTGCTTCTGGGGATAGCATGAGCACCGTACAAGTCAACACACTGTTGAGCTGGGAGTCAGGCTGACTCAGAGTGCCAAGCAATAAACATAGGCATCATGGGTTCATTGCAATGTACTGTAAACTTCAATCACTTGGCAGCTGTCAGTCAGCCTCTCAACGCTACCCTTGCAGGCTAGACATCAGAAATACACCCAGCCTGAGTCACTGGGAATTGGTTACACAACTTTTTTTTTAAAGGTCTTTTTGACCTTCAAAAAAAAAGTGTAAACAAACTCTTTGAATCCTGCCTGTTCTGATGATCGGAGCTGATTCCATTTTAATGAGCAAATTAAGAGCTAGGCGAGGTTCCCTGCACAGGTGCGAAGGTAGCAAGATTTATGAATCCACAGATGTTTTCTGCCGTTCCAGGATTCACACTCATTGCTCAGACACAAGGTGTGCTGCCAACATTCAGCAAAACAAGCAAACTGAACAAAAAAGGGGTCATTTCCCAGAATCCCATGCTGCCAGCGAGGGGGAAAAAAACAAACAAATTGTGGTAGTAACTATACACCTTAACTGAGAGCAGGGCCCTCAGATGCTAGGTGTTAGACAAACGCACAGCAGGAGATGGTCCCTGTCTCAGTGCTTACCATTGAAATAGACCGGACAGACGAAGGGAGCATTTGGGATTCATGGCAAGGGACCGGGGAGATGGAAAGAATGAACTGATTTCCCTAAATTAACCCAGCATGCATGTGACAGTGCTGGGAATTGAGCTCACATCACCTGGGTCCCATTTTAGAGCCTTGACCATCTGATCAGTCCCTGGTGCGAATTTTTGGAGAGCTGTCTAGGCTTGGCCTATGCTAGACCTTACAGTTGACTGCAGATACGCAGTTTTAGCTACGGCAATTGTGTAGCTAGGATCATCGTATCTGCAGTTGACTGTGCGGTCTGTCCTCACCGAGGGAGGACAATGGGAGCGTTTCTCCCATCAGTCTCCCATACTTGCGAGAGTAGGAGTACAGGGGCCGACTGCGGAACCGGAGGGATTGATTTAGTGCATGTAGCTGGGTTGGCTCCTGGAGGGGTTCCTCCCCTCCCAGGTTGGTGGGTGGGCACTCCACCTCACTATGGTGTGCCTTTACCAGATGCACAAAATCGAACTCCAGAAGTTTGACCTGTCTCCCTATAAGTGTAGACACACCCTCAGAGCTGTAATAAGCAACAGCCCCTCTCCTCTTTCACCACTGCAATCCAGCCCTTCCAATCCAATCCACTTGCAACATCTCCCACCAGGGCAGGCTAAGAACTCCTCTGCCTACCCAGCCCGATGGGCCCTGCTAAGTGATTGCGTTCTGCTGCTCCTAGCATGGCCTCCCCCACAGCCCCAGGGATCAGCAACCTCCCATCTATCTTAGAACCGATCCCGTCTGGGCGTGCACCCCAGGAAGTGCTCCAGCCTTAAGAAAGGCTAGAACAGCTTAGCTCAAGAGGTTATCAAGTCCAGGCCCCACACTCACAGCAGGAGCTATATCACCATCTCTGAGGCATTGTTTGTTCTAAATCTAACCTCCCCGAGGTCCTTGAAAAGCCCCCTCAAGTACTGAGCTCGCCACCCTGAGCTTACAGGGCCAACGTGCTAACCACTGAGCTATCCCTCCACACCGAAAGCTTGTGGTTACAGTATCAGAGTGGGGCGTTGGGAAACCGAGATTCTAGTCCTGGCTCTGACTCTGACCTGCTTTGTAACCTTGGGGGTATTGTGTTATGGCCTCCCTGCCTCAGTTTCCCCCTTTGCACAGTGCTTTGGGCTGTGCTGGTGAAGAATGCTAGATTGGAGCTGGGGACTGCTATTAAATCAGCCTCTGTCCTCACCTGCTAGGGTTACATGCCAAAATTCTCAGTGAAAGGGGTAATCAGGCCTGAATCGGGGCTTTAGCCATTTGGCTTACCATGGCTCAGCGGCTGTGTCTTTTCTGGGTCATCAGCACTCCTGTGCCCATGTGGTTGTGGGTTGGCAGATTGCTCATACTGAGCCTGGCCCCGTGACCATGGCTGTAAACAACTTGCCTCTCTTTTGAGATGCGCATCCGAGAGGCTCCCCTGGGGGAATTGCCATGGTGATTAGGGGCACAAGAGCCCACTCCACCGGCCTGTATCTCATATTGGCTGCATTGGATCCCCTCAGAGCTTGCCTGCTGGGTCGCAGCACTTGGGGTGGGTTTCCTCCCTCTGCATCAGCCCTGAGCAATCTGCTGGGGAGGCAGAACGCATCATCAGGCGCTGCTCTTTGCTTCTCACCCAGGACTTCCACTCCCCAGCTGGCTTCGGCACCCACCCAGGACACTCCCTAGTCCCAGCTCCTCTGATTACATCTTTCCTGGCTCCAGCAAAGCCACCCACCCCCTTGGGAAACTGGGATTGGCTCTCAACCCCAAAAAATCCAGCCCCAGCCAGCTGATACACTCAGAGCCTCACCTGTCACCTTGGGAGAGTTCTTCTCCGGAGCAGGGCGCATCTCACGCGTTGTGGTGGGCAAGCCCGTAATTATCCTCACCCAGTTCACCTCCTGTTTTACACAAAGGAAGACATGTAACTACATTGTAAGGGTGATGCTGCTATCTTGGTGGATGCATCAGGAGCTGAACTGGGGCCCTACCACTCAGGCGAGGGCAATCGGTGCCTCTCCTGTGTACAGCCGTGCAGAGAGGAACCTGCAAAACACACGCATCAGGAAGCAATGACAATAACCTTCTGTCCCATCTCCTGTTCACCTGCCGGAAAGACTCTGCTGCCCCGCCAGTGTTTGCTGACTTCTCACGAATGCATGTCAGCTGGCAGGGTTGTCTGGGACCTGTCCATTGTGGCTGGAAGACTCTTTGGGGTTAACTCTGTCATGTGCATCGATGGAGGCATTTTGGGGGGAGGGTCTCTGCGCAGCAAACCTACTCACAAACCTATGGTAATGAGTTATGGAGCCTGCTGTACAGCTGAGCTTGCGCTGGGGCTCTAAACATAGCTGTGTTCTGGCTCATGCACCTCCACAGAAGTGAGGCCCTGTCCGCTGCCTACGCCGTCCCCTCCCCTTTGTCATTCACTCTCCCCACCCGCACTCACTTGCTCATTGCCACTGGGCTGGCTCGGGGCCCGGGGTGCAGGGGTAGAGGAGAAGGCTCTGGCTGCAGGTGCAGGCTATGGTGTGGGGGAGGGAGGAGAAGTTCGTGGAGGCTCTAGGCTGGGACCAGGGGGTTTGGAGGGTGGCTAAGGAATCAGGGCTGGGACAGGGTGTGGTGTTTGCGTAGCCAGAGTGCACTCAAGCAGCTTCTAGAAGCTGTGACATGTCCCTTCTCTGGTTCCTACGCAGAGGTGCGGCCTGGTGACTCTGCATGCTGCCCTGTCTGTCTGCATCGCACCCACCACTTCCATTGGCCCCAGCCCACGGCCAATCGGAGCTGCAAGGCTGGTGCTTGGTGCCAATGAGGCTCTCACAGCTCCCCAGCTGCCTGGTGCATAAGAGCCAGAGGGAGCACAGGCCGGCTGCTTCTCATGAGCCATGTGGTGTGGCGGCTAACGGGGACCCTGCCAGCCTCATTGCACGGGGCCACCATCCAGACAGTCACAGACTATCCAGTGACCCCCCAGGACTGTGTTTTGACTGGATATTCTGCTCAAAACCCCGGCAGCTAGTCGCCCTTGCTCAGAATCCCACGCCAGTCCAGAGCTACAGACCCTGAGCAGAACATCCACATGGGGCGCACGAGCTTCAGTCTGCGTACGCAGGCTCTGAGATGCACCGTCACGGGGCTTCTTTGCTGTGTAACCTTTGGGAGTGGGACTCGTCTCCCAGGGAGTATGGGCACAGTGGCTACAGAGACACCAATCAAACAGCTGCAATAGCAGCTCTTTTCTATTGCTTGCAGTGCGCAAGCAGCCACCTGCGATAACCCACACAGTCCTGTTTCTGTGCTGTGTCTGGATGACCAGCACTGTTTAACTCAGAGGCCTTCCCCCTCCTCAACTGCTCATGTGAAAGATGCGTTTGCACATGACAGGGAAGAAAAAATACCTAACAACCACCCAGCCATCTCCAAAACATGCATGCAAACCCCAGTATGAGCAAAGGTGGTGGATTTTCCATCTCTTGAGGTTTTCAAGTCCTGGCTGGGCTGACTTAGTGGGGGTTGATCCTGCTTGAAGCAGGGGGCTGGACTAGATGACCTCCTGAGGTCCCTTCCAGCCCTATGATCCTATCATTGTATGAAACTAGGTCCCAGTCCTGCGGTCAGAACCACGGCATTCAGCAGGGTCAAATCAATCATTTCCAATGGCTGTTCATTATTCTGCTGGCTGTGCTGCCCACTCCAGAGATCTGAATTAGGAGGAAGACTTCAACCAGACTGATGTCTATGGGCACAGGAAATTTACTCCTGCTTGGATGTTTTTCAAGTGTCATAAACTGAATCCATTTTAAAATGTAGATTCATAATAACAAGGACTTCATAAATGTGACTCACAACACCTTCCCCTGACCCCCACCACCGCTTGCTCTGAATAATGAGTATCTGAATTTATCCAGAGGATATAATATACAGCTTGGTTACATTAGCAGAAGCTGATTTATTACCCAAACAAGCGATTTCATCAGTTTTCAGCTGGACTTTTTGAACGGGCCATAAATTAACTTCAGCTACTGGTTGTTGTTTTTAAAATGGATTTATCGGAATGGGGACTTTGCTCATTTATTTTACAGCTCTCTGGGTACGTGGAATAATTACAGCTTCAAATGTGTCCCCCTCTTCTTTTCCACCATCTGCATACTCCCAGGTTAATTTCTCTCTGACAGTACAGCGGGTATTCTGTTCAGTTAGGCGATCCTTCATAGCCAAGATTTTCAGAGCAACTTGTAGCTTTTGGTGCCAGAGTCAAAACTTCTTAAAGGAGCCTGATTTTTAGAGACCAGCAGATATGCAGTTTATCTTTGTGATTATTCACACCCGGTGATGTCAATGTGGATCTCCATGGCTCATTTCTGTGGACACAAAGGCAGATGCAGATGCAAATTTTGTATCCATGCAAGGCTCTATATATTGTCACAGGGGAGGGGATGGTTTCTCAGCATCTTCTGGAATTGTAGAAGATTACTGTTGAAAGAGACATCAAAGCTGCGTCTACACGTGCACGCTACTTCGAAGTAGCGGCACCAACTTCGAAATAGCGCCCGTCGCGTCTACACGCGTCGGGCGCTATTTTGAAGTTAACTTCGACGTTAGGCGGCGAGACGTCGAAGTCGCTAACCTCATGAGGAGATAGGAATAGCGCCCTACTTCGACGTTCAACGTCAAAGTAGGGACTGTGTAGACGATCCGCGTCCCGCAACGTCGAAATTGCTGGGTCCTCCATGGCGGCCATCAGCTGGGGGGTTGAGAGATGCTCTCTCTCCAGCCCCTGCGGGGCTCTATGGTCACTGTGGGCAGCAGCCCTTAGCCCAGGGCTTCTGGCTGCTTCTGCGGCAGCTGGGGATCTATGCTGCAGGCACAGGGTCTGCAACCAGTTGTCGGCTCTGTGTATCTTGTGTTGTTTAGTGCAACTGTGTCTGGGAGGGGCCCTTTAAGGGAGCGGCTTGCTGTTGAGTCCGCCCTGTGACCCTGTCTGCAGCTGTGCCTGGCATCCCTATTTCGATGTGTGCTACTTTGACGTGTAGACGTTCCCTCGCTGTGCCTATTTCGATGTTGGGCTGAGCAACGCCGAAGTTGAACATCGACGTTGCCGGCCCTGGAGGACGTGTAGACGTTATTCATCGAAATAGCCTATTTCGATGTCGCAACATCGAAATAAGCTATTTCGATGTTGGCTGCACGTGTAGACGTAGCCCAAGAGGTTATGTCGTCCAGTGTTTCTTAAACTTTTGAGACCACAGAACACCAAACAATAACGATTTTATGTGTGGAACATCTATAAACATTTTAAAAAATTAAAAAATTGTTGTCAGACAGAAAACAAAAAACAAAAAAGCAACATATACCGCTTCTAGAACTGGAAGGGGCCTTGAGAGATCATCAACTCTAGTTCCCTGTCCTCGCAGCAGGACCAAGCACCATCCCTGACAGATTTTTTTTTAACCCTATTTGCCCCAGATCGCCTTCTTAAGGATGGAGCACACACCCCAGCGTGTATGAGGCCAATACTCAAACCACTGAGCTAATTTAATTGGCTACCCTAGCCCTCAAGAAGTAACATTGTATGGTTTTAATAACAGAAAACATTGCCTCTCAGTGTATTTTTCCAAACGCTCGCGGTGTGCCCACAAGTTGTTCACAGAACACCAGCATTCCACAGAACAGTTTAAGAAACTCTGACCTAGCCCAATGCCCTGCTCAAAGCAAGACCAATCCAACAGAATCAAAAAAAGATTGAAAAACCAGATCCCAACCCACTTACAATGGCTGCAACTGGGCAACCCACATTTGCAGCACCCAGAATCCCTCAGCCCTTTACAAAAATAAGAACGGCCACACTGGGTCAGACCAAGGGGACAACTATCCTGATATCCTGCCTTTTGGCAGTGGTCAGTGCCACGTTCCCCAGAGGGAATGAACAAAAAAAGGAATCAAGGGATCCCTCCCTTGTCACCCATTCCCAGCTTCTGGCAAACAAAGGCTATGGACACCACCTGGCCCATCTTGTCCATTGGTCAGGGAGCGCCTGTCTGTGCTTTGTTAATACATCTGATTGCAATCCTTGGCCAAGATTAGGGTTCCCAGGTGCCTCAGTAATAAAAACTATAAGGGAGACCTTGCTGCTTAGCTCCAAAAGGTGGAGGAAGAACCTTGAAACTCATTAGTTTGACCCACCTCAGCCTCCTCGCTCATAACGAGACAGCACTTTACCACATGGCTGCCTGACTGTGGCAGAGAACACCTACCCAGGCCGTGGTGTAAGAGCCTACAGAGCGCCTGTGTCGCTATCGCTGGTTTAGTCTGAAGGTTGAGCAAAACCAGAAGCCTGGCCTCCCAGGAATGCTCTGTGCACACAGCTTGATGTTATTTACATAATGGCTGTGCTTTGTGACCTAATTAGTTTACAAAGGAAAGGGCGTGCCGTCAGGGCAAGCAGAGTTCATCTCAATTAAGGGTAAGACATAGTAGACCTTGCATGAAAGCATCAAGGAAGGAAGAATAATAGGCCTTGCGGTCTCAGAGCACGTTTGGGGATTTCTAAACACTTTGTGAACATTAGCTAAGCCCCATGGCACCCTCGGGAGGTAAATACTGGCATCTCCGTGACAGAGATGGGAAACAGGGGCCCAGCTCCTCAAAGAGGTCTGACCCCTGGATTTCTATGGGAGTTAGGCCCCTAAAGATCTTTGAAGAGTGGGTCAGAGAGATCTGTTCTGGTCCACAGGCGGGTTTCTACCACGCTCATTGCTGTCAGAGTTGAGTGCCTTTCAGTTGGGGCTGAAGCAACATGGCTGCCCATCTGTCACATGTTGAGTGAAGGTGAAGTCCCTCACCTGAGGGCCCAGCAAACCACCGATGGAGTTGGGAACGCACCCCTGGCTCCAGCTTTGGTCACAGAAAAGCTCTGCTGTCCAGAACCAGGAGCTGCCCTGGCAGCCAGGGCCTTGCTCTGAACCAGCACCTAACTCCCCTCATCCACGTTGCACGCCCCGGCGTAGCACTGCACAGGAAAAATGGCCTCCCTTTGGTCTGGCAGTTCATCTTTGTGATAATGTATCCTGAGCTACCTCCTGCCAACTGGGTACGGACACTGCAGCCATTCAAATCTCGTAAGAGCAGCTAAAGGCAAAGTGCTCCACCTGCAGAACCGACGGATATAAGCCGAGGCAGGCGTAAGCCACACGTGAGTTCCTAGCACTGGGGAAGGGAGCTAATTTGTTAATTGTCGACTTTGATCCAGGGCAAGAGCACCACCTATTGAAGCCTCAGTGCTAACAGCACTTGCATCGGGCTCTGCCCCTTGGAAGTGGGTAGCTTGCCCTGTTCAAAGCAACATATAAAACACAAGACATTGCCATTGCTATTTCATCCATGTCACATGTGATGCCGGGCACCATGCTTCTCGAGATGGCCTGTCTCGGATGCAACATAAAAACCAGGCTTTTTGTGTGCATTGCCACGAAAGACCGGGGCTGATGTTTTACAGGAAAAGGGAATTGGCTCAGATGCATGTGCTTACCCAGGTGTTCAGAGCCCATCACTGTATTATCCGAACACCTCACCCATGTCTACGTCACTGGCTTCAGTCCAGGACATGCCAGTTTGAGGGTCTTGGCCATAACAGGAACCCATTCCTCAGACTCTCCCAACCCTCGATGTCGTGTTTTAGCTAAAAAAAGGAATCAGGAAACTGCCAATGCTTTTAACTTAACCAAGCTAACGTCTGATCGATTATGTCTCCCCTCTCGCGCTAGTTACACCTGGTCTTTCTAAATTCTCCCCATGAATTTCTTTGGACTACTGGGCCTCGCTTTACTGCTCTGCCATGCAGTGCAGGTGCATCTTGGTCATCTTACACCCCAGAGGTGGCTGCATTCCAGTAACAACTGCAGCATCTCTTATGCCTACTGAGGGCTCACACGAACAGGCTCTTACGTAGACGGTCCTTCTTTGTGAATTTCAGACTTCATTCAAAGGGTCCTTCTGGTTGGAAAGCACAGTAGACAGGGGAGAGCTGTAATGTAACTAACTTTGTGGCCCAATGGAGAGTCACTTTCCCTCTGTTTCTTCAGCTGTAAACTTGGAATTGTGATACTGCCCTCTTTTGTGATGCGCTCCAAATCATCACAAGATTATTAAGACAATCTCATGATTTTTAAAGGTTGGATGCATTCTTGTCTGAAGCCATCCTGAAAAAAAAATCACAAGATTGGCTTAACTATCATGAAATCGGCTCCTTTAACCACGAGAAGATATTTTAATTTGCTTTCCAGCTTTTGAGTCTTTATGGAGCATTTGCTTCACATTCTCAAGCTCTTCTTTGCAAACAGGAGGGCTGGAAACTTCCATGCAAAGAGGCAAGCTGAGATTCTTCAGGCTGGGGTTTTAAATATAAGCCCTAAACAGCCTAGGACTCGCAATAAAATTATGAGCCTGGCCACCACCATGGGCCCTTCTTCCTGCATTCATGCTGGGCCTTGTAACAAAGTAGTTTGTTACAGCTGGTGGCGAGGGGATCTAGGCACAGCTTGTCGAAGACATTTAGAATGGGAATCCCAGGAGATGGTGTTTGCCATCAAGGAATGGAGACCGAGATCTATCCCTTCTGCGGTTTTCATGATTTCTGGGCAACACCAGGCAAGCCAGGAAGATCCGGAGGTCTGCTCTGACATATCCTGGCTCATGACCTCAGAAGATTATGTAAGGGAGTAAAGGACCCAGCGGTACAGCCATTTGTCACTGACAAACAGCATCGTCTGGCAGGCGTGTTTTCAATAAGGGATCCTTGTTTAGTTCAGAGCATCCAGCAAGATGTTTATAGGAACAGCCTTACACGAAACGACCTCCAAATGCTGTCTTTTGGGCAGGATGTTCTGGGAACCTTAATACCAGGGCTGCTGAGGCGAGAGAATTTTATAAGGGAAATGTGAAAGTAATCAGGAGTTGTTTGGATACGGAGCCGCTGCTGCTGTAAACAGATGTCTCTATAAAGTGCCACGGGCAAACCTTTCGGAACGGTGGGTTGGACGTGGGAGAGCTCAGAACAAGATGGGCTCGGCCCAAGCTGAGCTGATTGGAACGTCCGTGCTGGGGATTGGGCTGCAGTAAAACTTAATGTGCTTTGGGTCTGATCCTAGCCTCCCCCCACCGATTTGTTCTCTCCGAGCGAGAGGCAGCACTTAAATGTCGAGGTGAAAAGTTTGGGTTCCACCCTTTCGGGTGGGGTAAGGGGGATAGATGCAGCCATTCACTTGGCCTGCGGTCTTGCCAAGGCACTGTTGGTGATCTGGAGAAGCTGCCTTCCCAGTACTGACGCTGGCTTACTACAGGTTATTGTTTTGTTTTATATAGCAGAGAGGATGGCTGGTGTGTGGAGAGCGGGGGACAGCAGTGCACCGTTTCCCATGAATCAGGCCCTGCATGCTCGTGAGGCTGGCTTAGAAACAACCCAGGAGATTTATACAAAAATAAGCCATTCAGGGCCCCTTTTTCTTCACCTTCAAGATTTTGAGCCTTTAGGCCACGTTGTCAAGTTTTTAACCCGCAACCACAAGGGCTAGAAATGTGCTTGAAAAAAAGAGAAAGGACCCCCACAAAAGCCGAGAGTCTCACTTAATCACAAGATTCCAGGAGTTGGTGCTTTCAGAAGAATCACCCCCAAATCAAGCCACTTGGTGATGAAGTGTTGCAGGGGATGGGCTTACTCCTGGAGCTGCTTAGACTGCAAACTCATTGGGGGCAGGAATGGTCTTTCACCCAGGGTTTGGTCAGTGCCTGGTGAGGCAGGGCCTGGTCTGAGATAGGGCCACTAGGTGTTACTGTTGCATAAATAAAATGGCCAGGAGGAAGGAAGTGGGATGGGAACCATTTTGCTTTTCCTTAAGAAAATGATTCACGGGGTTGTGAGACTGCAGGAGAGGGACAAACTTGCTGTGGCATCAAGGGCTCCTTAGACGAGCCAATAGGAGGGGCCCCAGAGCAGAGGTAAATCTATCCAGCTCCTTAGTGTCAACTACAAAGTAAAGATTACTGCCCTTGGAGAATGCCTGGGCCCTCTGCCTCGCCCTAGTCCTTCGCTCAGTGACTTCTACTGGAGGGGGTTTTATTGAATTTGAGGGTACGCAGGAGGAGGGGGGGCATTGGGGGGAGTGAGACTGAGCGGGGAGATGTTGGCTACCAAAATGAGAGTGACAATCTGCTCAGGAGAGGAGACCCAGAGTTGCAATAGCAGGAGAAAGCTGCAGGTTGGGACAGATGGGCATCACCAAGAGCTCTATGGGAGAGGAGAACCCGGAGATGGGAAAAGAGGGGGTTAGTGGCCAGAACTGGGGAGGAATGGCAGGGGCTCATGTGGGTTAGAGTCACAGAGCCTGGCCCATGCCAGCCGCCCCATGAAATGGATCCCTGAACCTCACCTCCCTTTCAAAAGGCTGAAGGAAACCAAGGGAGAGCTCAAGAGGAGAAGGCCTTCTTGCCAGTCGAGTCTCCGTCTACTTTGGTTACACCAGCGGGGCCGCATGGCCATTCCATCTGGGGCTGGGGCTGGGGCTCAGGTTCTGAGGCTGGGCCTGAGCAGGGACACCCACATGGCTGGTTTCAATGCTGGAGCCCACCCCCTGCCCCCAGACACCAGGTCCTGATCTTCTTGGCTTTGGGATTTTCCTTTTTGCAGTGTAGGAAACAGAGAATCATCACTCGGACAAAAGCCTTGTGGAGACCTTGGGATACCAGGCATGGCAAAAGGCATGACGTTGCAGTAGATGTCCCTGTCAAACCTAGGCTGTAGGCAGCCCCCAGAAAAGAAGACAGGGCTCATGGAGCATTTATAAATCCTAATTCTTGAATGATGGCAAGAGCCTCAATGGGCCTGATTCTGGTCTCATTTATGCTTATGTGAATAAGCACTAAGGGCCCATTCCAAACCCCTCCCCCCCAAATGGATTCAGTGACTTCCAAGGGCTTTGAAGTGGGTTCCAACTCCCTCAGGGCCACCGACAATCTGGTGCTGGCACACGAGAGAGCAGAGTCGGGCCCAATGAAGGAGATAAAAGCAGGTGAGTTACGGCGTTTAGGGTGTCCTTCCTGGCACAGCTGGCAGAGGTGTGTTTGTTCAGCTGCACCAGAAAGTGCTGGACCTGCTACAATCCTCTTTCTGCGAGGAAGGGAGTTACTTCCACTTGCATTTGACAAAGAGCTCAGGGCTTGGGGTTTAAACGTTGTTGTTGCACCTTTTGCACGTTTCTAGACGTGTGCATTTCGATTCCAGAAGACAGAGCACTCCCAGAGGAATATTTTCAGGGAAATTATTTAACAAGCACTTTTGTACCAGGAAATCAATGAGTTTAACCTAACAAGCAACTAAAAGGCCAGGGGGAGGAATAAATCTAGTTCCCACCTATTAATTTTACAGCCGACATAAAGCAGTGTTGAAGTCAAAAGTATATGTGACCCCAAAAAACATTGCTCATTCTGACACATATATGGTTTACCCTTCACTTGAACCCTGGCCCTTAGCCTAAATCCAGGAAGCAGACTCCTGGGATGTCGTGGATCATGGGTCTGTGTGTCAGACACGTGTTACACCTTAGAACAAACATGTGCCTAAGAAATGGAGGGAGGCTGGCAGAGACCTTTGCTCTAGACAAGGACAGACAGAGTTTTTTGCATGGGGATGTGTATCTCCAGATTGCATCTGCAATGCAACACTGTCCAGTCAAATCCACTGATGTTATATTATTTCTGGAGTTGCAGTCAGGTAAATGCTTCCCCTTTAGGGACATTTTTAATACTACTGAGCACCTGCATATCCGACAAAATACATGCTTCAGGACACAGACAGTGTGTTCAGTTAACTAGGGTAAAGCTTCCCCCGGAACCGTAAAGAAAGTTTTAATTTTTGTGTGTGGGTGGGTGGGTGGCTGGTGGGAAAAAATTGAGCTTTGCTCACACATGGAGTCTAGAAGTTAGGCAAAGAGCCCGTGATTGAGGGCAGTTAACCATGGGGGCATACTACCCAGGGAACTGATGGATTCTGTGGCACCTGCGGTCTTCAAATCAGGCCTGGATGCCTTTCTGGAAGGCAGATTTTAACCTAACAAGTTATTGCGCTCAGAACAGAGATCATCAGGTGAAATTTAACGGCACAGGCTATGTGGGAAATCAGATTAGATGATCCAGTAGTTGGGTCCCTTCAGGTCTTAAAGTTTATGGAACATAAGCCAAGTTCTTCTTTCAGTTCCAGTGGTGTAGGACTGACGCACGTCTGTTGAACTCTTTGGAGGTACTCTGGATTTATGCCAGCATGGGAGATTGGGATATGGACTGTGATATCCTGTGATGATAGGGAAGGAAGTGGAGCAGGTGGTGCCAAATACTAATTAAACCATTTCAGCCAGAAAATAGAAGCTGTAAAAAAGGAAGAACTTAGAGTAAGATCAACTGACTTCATGCTCCGAGGGAAACAGGTCTTTTGCTGGAGCATTTGGGGCCCGAGAACCTTCCCTTGACTTTGGTGTGCCTTGGTTCAGGTCTCTTTGAAGACAGTCTAAACCTCTCAGTGTTCAAGAAGAGGTTCTTTCAGCCTGAGAGAAATTCCTCACAAGAAGACTTTTCACTCATATGGGCAAAACTAGCCTTGCAGAGTTGGTGGTCCCATCTACCAAGCAGTATGGGCTTAGCACTCCCTGTGGAGCCCTGGAGCTATTTGTTTTTTCGATAAGCTCAGGCACATTTCACAGCTCAGGGTCACTTTTGATCATGAAAGATGAGTCTCTACAGAGATCGGTCCCTCACACATGACCATAGCAGGAGGATCAAAGTTGTAATGGATTCTCTCAGACCTTCAGTTCCTACTACCGTTCCTCACAGTGAATTTAGCTTTGGTTAAATATTGGCTTAGTTTACATCAGCCAAACATCCGGCCCCAGTTACATGTCACTTCACCTTCTCCACCATGACTTTGCATCTTAGAGTATTCACTTATCTATCTTAGGACCTCAGCTGGCCTGCATTGCCATGGGAAACTTTGGCCACACCCATGCTAAGTGGTCATCCAGCTAACTAAAATCATGCCAAATTACAGATGTTGCCAGATAAGAGAGTTTCAGATTAGAGAGGTTCAGCCTGTACTCTAATTCTTTTGCTACACCCCTTGCAGGCTCCTGAGTGCCTATGTATTTAGAGGGAATTGAAAAATGTCTCTGATTTTATGCAAGGAAGTTTGAATTTTAAGTTTCCTTTGAAAATTTTCCAGTTTCTCATGAAAATCATAACTTTTCGGTGCAGAAAACCACTTGGGGAAACAGGATCTGGTTTTTCTGAAAGAGCCAGAAAAGAGGTTTTTTTAAAAAAAATGTCAACCAATTCAAAAGGTCGAACAGTTTGATCCAAAATTTGACTGTTTTTTTTTTTTTTTTATTGTTGTCTGAAAAATTGGAAACTCAAAAGTTTGAAAAGCTTTTAAAAAAACAGCTTAAGGGAGAAAAAAAAAATCAACTGTGTCCCTAATCTTGCAGCTCTGATCAGTTCCTATCATGGTCCTTAGTGTGTGCTTTTACTCATGGTTTTGGCCTGTCACACATTCCCTTAAACACCCTGCTCCCCAATACACAATTTAGCCCCCCACACCCATGCAACAATTATCCAGGATTTTGTTGTGTATGTACAATGGTGGTGCTGTTGGCTGCCACTGGTCTGGGTTGAAGGTGGGGGAGGGAGGGGCTGGCTCCCTGATCCTGGAGGGGACAAGGCAAAGGGTGGAAGAGGTGGGGCATAGGACATTCAGCTCTAGACCCCCACCCCACCCATGCTTACTTGGAGCTGCAGTGGCTGGCTTTCCAGGCCCCTTTGAAGTGCCAGGCCAGGGGGCAACTGCTCCCTCCCCACGTCTTGGCAGGCCTGGGTACATGTCAGTCTAGCTTCCATCAGGCTGTATGCTTTCCAGGGCCTGTTTGTCAAAAATGAGCAGCACAAGCAAAGTCTTTCTTAATTAATGGCTAGGAGCAGTGTTCACTGAAAGCTGAGCTCTTGGGTGGCCACCAAGGAGAGAGTCAGGTGCTGACCAGCTGATTAGCAGAGCGCCCACAGTGCTGGTAGCTTGTGTTTCTACTGGTGGTGCACATCGGCACCTACCTCGGTGCGCAGAACAAAATTTATTCCTCCCATGGGTGGAAAAAATAGAATGAACACGAGCTGGCAGCCAGTCCAATTTACTGGGCCAAAGCCCACTTAAACACACTGGTATTTAACACACTGGGACAAACCCATCAGATGCACAAAATCTCATCTGTTTTGTGGGGAACAGGATGGGACATCGCGTATGCACGGCCGCATTATCTGATGAGCTAAGCACACAGACATCGGCATGCTAAGTGGGCTGCCCCATTGCGAGCGGCTGGAGAATGCGAGTATAATGCACCCAGTTAATTGCAAACCCAGAGAGACAAATAAGGGGATTCAACTCTCAAGCCCAACTCCTGCTCTAACCACCACGCCCTCTCCTTCCAGCCAACAACAGTTGACGTTCCCAGAGCCCAGACAGGTTCAGCAACACCAGAGAGCCTGCAGTACTACAGGGAAGCAAGGCATTCTGGGACTTCTGCTCTTCTCTGTCCAGCACCTGAAGGAAATTAAAGCTATTGAATGTTTTCCTGCACTGCTTGCCTCTGGGCTGGAGCAGAGCCAGCAACAACAGCAGCAGCTTTGGAGGGGACTCCTTGGCTCATGATCCATCTGGGGACCGGAGGCTCCCCCCGCCCACGTGCCTTGGATGTTTTTTAAAAATGAACTATGTTTGGTTAAGTTCAGCACACAGATCCAAGGAACTAGCAGCGCCTCTCCCCACCTCTCCTATCCTCATCTGTAGTCCTGACAAACTGTGTCCTCTTCTGCCAGCTGAGCAGGTGCTGCCAACTGAAGCCAGCAAACTCATTGTACTTGTGCTCAGGGTCAAAAAGGTTATTGCCCCATCTCCTCTGCTGTCATTGATACTGGTACAAAGAAACACTACAGTTCTGAGTCAGTAGCGCTCTTACTCGCGTGTTGTACAAGTGATAGTGAATCAGGCCCTGAGCGTGATCTTGTCTGGGGAACACACAGTGAGCACATTAACATGGAAGGATTCAGCTTCCCCCTTAATGCTGCTAGCTGGTATGCTAGCAGGCCCATTTATTCTAAAGCCCATGAAGAAATAAATATCACTTCTCTTTTAACTGCTAATGTGCAGAGACATGATGAAAGTTAAGACAATAATGATTATTTTTGTTGGTTCGTATGAAGCAACTACTCACTTATATTTGCATTCTTCATGCTGAAGCCGAACCCAGTTTGTTCTCTGATAAGATCCTATTAAGAGAGGACAGATGGTATTTTATCCAAATTAAGGTACCTTCTGGCTCCGGCACAGCTGATATTTGTAACGAGCTCAGTCTTCATATAATAACACTGCTGAAACAATAAACGTCCTTTCGGACCCAATTTGGTGCCTGGAGTGAAATGCATGAAAACAGTTTGGCTGTAAACTGGCAGTATGAGGGCTGGGTTGTCTGTACAACGGTCGGTGAGAGGGGGGAGTTGGCATCCTGGTGCCCCCTAGAGGATGGAAGCAGAGCTGTGCCATTCAGCAGTCACTAGTGAGCTGGCTCTCACAGAGCTGGAAGGGACCTCAGGTCATGGAGTCTAGTCCTCTGCCCTCATCACAGGCCAAGCACCGGCCCCCTGCTTTTGTTTTTTTAAGATCTATTTGCCCCAGCTCCCTAAATGGTCCTCTCAAGGAGTAAGCTCACAACCCTGGGTTTAGCAGGCTAATTCTCAAACCACAGAGCTACCCCTGATAGCAAACAACACCCTCCACTTCCTGGGGCAGGAAGCTCAGCCCTTAAAGGCAGGCGCAGCTCCCAAAAGGCACTAGTAAAACACACATCAGAGAGGTAGCCGAGTTAGTCTGTATCTTGAAAAACAACAGGAAGTCCTGTGGCACCTTATAGACGAACAGGTATTTTGGAGCATGAGCTCTCGCGGACCAAAGACCCGCTTTGTCTGATGAATTGGGCCTTTGCCCACAAAAGCTTATGCTCCAAACTATCTGTTCGTCTCCAAGGTGCTACAGGACGTCTTGTTGTTTTAGTATGACACAGATACTTCTGTGTTCCCTGAGGCTGCCCAGGAGAGATTCAGATGCCACCCAGACGATTAGCAGAGTCCACAGCCAGCAGCGTGTGTTTCTACGGGGGGTGCAGATCCACGCATGCCTGGGTGCACATAACAAAATTTATTCTGCGCAGAGATGGGAAAAATAGAGGGAACCTGCTTATCAGCGAGTGTCAGAGGTATGTGGCCCTGCTCTGCAGTGCCCCCTCCAGCTCACCGCTGGCTCTGTGGCACCTGTCCTGGGCTGCCTGTTCCCAGGGGCATTCCAACATGCTACCAAGGCTGGGATCAGGCAACCCGACTCCCCTTTCAGGGCTGATTGATTGACTACCCACCGCTCGGCAGGACAAACTCTGTCCCTCCATGTGGACAAACACTGTTTTTATCCCCGAGTTCTTTCAGCTCTGCATTAGAACGTCAGCCTGCCCTGCTCTTACCCAGCCCTCTAGAGAGGTGGGGGATCTGCGAGACCTCCACAAAGCCTTGCCAGCCTGCCCCTGTTCAGAGCTCAATCAGAGCTTCCCCCCACAACCCCAACACCAGCTTCATTGGCCACTCCCTAGCCCTTTTTGTGCCTCTCAAGGCCCCTGCCCTAGGCTATGCTCCCAGCCAAGTCCAGGCTGCTCCTCTGAGCGGCCAGGTGAGCTGTAGCTGCTGCCATCACCTGGTTTTTCCACCCTGCCTCTGGGCTGCCAGCTCTGCTCATGTTGCCTCCTGTTTCCCTACCCGCAACCAGGGTTAATTGCTACCCTTCACGCCTGGGACTAGCCTTCACTGTTCCTGAGCCCAATCAATTAACTAATCTGGGTGTGTGAGCAAGGCACAGGTGCCCTGGCTCACCCTTCAGGGGCCAGACAACATTCCATTAACTAAATGTTCCTGCTAATTTTTAACCTCCATGTGCACAGTAATTTTTTTAAGTGCACCAAGTCATGTGCAGATGTGGGGAGGACCCCCCCATCCAGAATCCTCACCTCCTCCCACATCTCAGCCTCCTGCCCAAAGCTCCCTCCTGCACCCGAACCCCTCCTTGTTTCTGGCCCCACCCCAAGCCTCCGTGTCCCCCAGGGGACTGGAGACTGGCTCACCCTGATGGAGGGGGAAGGCTGGAGCCTCCATGCACCCACGATGGCTTTGTGTGGCCCTTGATTGACTTACCTCACGCTCCGAGGTGCTGACACAATACAACGCAAGAAGGAACCTCCGAGAACCCTGGACGTGTCAGACAAGTTGGGCGCAGTGGGGAAATGTTGCTTCAGCTCCACACCTGGGGGCTTGGCTCTGCCTCCAAACGCACAAGCCCTGCTGCACTGGTGTGCTGGAAAGCTCAGCCTGTTCAGGAACGGGCAGCAACGCTTCTCCATCTCTGCCTAAGGCACAGGAGGAGGGTGGATGAAAGGCTACAAGAGTTCAACCAGACAGTTCCCAGAAGCTCCAAAGAGGTTCACTCCAGGGCAGGGTGATGATTCTGCAGTGCTTCCCTTTGACCTGATTCAGCCAGGCCTGGGCAGGATGGGCTAACAGCTTGGAGGCATTCTGGTTATTGCTATGAATAGGGCTCTTGGTCTGATTCATCCCCTCTAGCAGAGTAAGATGCAGGTGGGGGATAGAGGAGGCAGCTGGGGACTGGGCAGGGGCTGAGGCCTCTAATCCACGAAGGGAAGAGACCCTCCAGAGGCACTGATTGCTGCTTTCTTGTGCCATCACCCCCGACAGGAACAACTCCAGTAGTAGTAGGCATCCTTCAGTCTACGTAGGCTATGGATCGCGCCCTTCGTAGTTCTCCAACTCCAGTACTAACAGCACAGCCCAGGCACCTGCGTGTTCATGTACTTACCGGGTCTAAGTCTAAGGGTAGCTCCACAAGAGACTCCAAGGGAGCTGTGGGATTCCCATCACTGGCAAAATACCCACCTGGGCTAGTCTAGGCTGACCTGGCTCTGCCTCAGCGCAGGGGATGAACGGGATCATCTCTCGAGGTCCATCCCAGCCCTACACTTCTAGGGTGAAAAGAGCAGTAGTCGGGCAGCTGGGGCCAAAAATGGTCCCATCATAACTATGTCATCCATCTTCCCCTGGTCAGTGTAAGATAATTCCCTGTGGTGCACCCTCTAGTGCTCTGTGTGTGTCGGGAGTGGGGGAGGGGGGCAATGATCTGATCAATTTGGAGATGGGAGGGGTCCCACTTTGAATCTTTAAAAAGGCGCACTTAAACCCCACCTGTAAATTATAATTTCCCCCAGTCTTTTAGCCCCTGTGGGGTCACCAGATCAAGCAAGTCCTGAGGTGATCTTCCTCACCGCCTTCACTGGCAGAAAGAAGGGGAGCAGGGCTGGCAGTGGGATTTGGAGCAGATGGCCACAGTTCAATGCATTACAGTCCTGGGGACCCTGAGTTTGTCAGGGCCAAGGACTCAGCAAGAGCTCTTTATTTTTGGCCTGGACTGAGCAGACAACTGGGGTGTCGTCTTATCTTGGTTACGTGGTCAGCTGTATCTCCCGTTACGGTGCTATTTTTAAAACACCGACGGAGAAGAAGAACGCAGCCTTCACAGCAGGAACTGCTCTTGGCCTGTGTCTCTTACTCCTGGGCTCCTGTGTGTTGCCTCGGGTGAAACCGCACAACGCCAGGGCACTGCCCAACAGGAAACAGCAAAGGGTGCTGCCCATCATTCATCAGGAGGTGCAGTCACACCTGAGGTGTCACCGGGGAGCAACCACAGGTCCCAGCGGGAGGCGGGGGAAGAGGGGAGGCTGCTAACATGCCCTTTGGGTTCAGGCAGCCACTCCGTTCCTGGCACGGGTCCTCCTCCACCTCCAATTAGGTGTCTGTGGGGATGGAAATGCCACAAGGACTAGTCGTGACCTTCAGCTTTTCGGAGGACACAGTGCGAGACACTGAAAAGATCAGTGCCAGCAGCAAACAGACGTAATGGGGCAAAGACACTCATGGGAGGCATCTTGACCTCATCTAGCAGGGAGCAGCAGGGCAACCCTGCCCATGTCTGATCCCATCCAGTAGAGGGTAGTAGGACACGGACACACACACACACACACACACACACACACACAAAATCCCATCCAGCAGACAGCCGTAGGGAACACACACAAGTGCATGCATGACCCCATCCAGCAGAGGACAGTAGGGGACACACACACACACACACACACACACACAGGATCCCATCAAGCAGAGGGCAGTAGCGGGGGACACACACACACGCGCATGACCCCATTCAGCAGAGAGCAGTAGGACACACACACACACATAATCCCATCCAGCAGGGGGCAGTAGGACATACACAAACACACCCCTGGAAATTCTGCATGTTGTCACAGCTGAGCCCAACCCATTGCCCCGGCAGACTCTCTGGGGAGCTGGAGCAGCAGGAAAAATGCACCCACAGTTACCAGTGGGGTCCTTACCCTGTGCAGCTGTCCCTAAGTATGGCTGGCGTTATGGCTTCTGGCCTGCACAGCAAAGTAGCCTCAAGGCTGGCAAGGAGTTGAGGCTCCCCCAGATTCTTTATTAGCTGCTGAGACAGAGCACACACTCCTTCCATTTGCACCTCTTCTGGGCTAGAGCAGAGCCCCCAGTGCTCCCTCCTCAAAGATGCCATCTTCACCCTTACCTCAGGCTTTGTCCTAAGGGAGTCCCTGCAGCAAACTCAGACCTCCTTCTCGGTCCCCCTGCTGCCATAATGACCGACTGGGCGACAGTGCCCACTGTGGCTGAGACCCCCGACATCAGGCTCTTTGGGAAATGGAGCATGGACAACGTCCAGATCAAGGACATTTCCCTGCAGGACTACATTGCAGTGCAGGAGAAGTACGCCAAGGATGTGGCCAAGCTCTTCGCAAGGCCGAGTTCCCCATCGCGGAGCACCTCACCAACTCCATGATGATGCATGGCCGTGACAACGGCAAGAAGCTGATGACCGTGCACGTCGTTAAGCATGCCTTTGAGATGACCTACCTGCCCACCGGTGAGAACCCCCTGCAGGTCCTGGTCAACGTCATCAACAGCAGGCCCACAGAGGACTTGACCCGCATCGGTCACGCTGGCACCGTCCGCAGACAGGCTGTGGACGTCTCCCCACTGTGCCAGGTCAACCAGGCCAGCTGGCTGCTGTGCACTGGGTTCCACGAAGCCACCTTCTGCAACACCAAGACAATCCCCGAGTGCCTGGCTGACGAGCTGATCAGTGCAGCCAAGGGCTCCTTCAACTCCTACAGCATCAAGAAAAAGGATGAGCTGGAGCATGTGGCCAAGTCAGACTGTTAGAGCTGCAGCAGTAGCTTAAATAAAGTGATTCCACTAAAAAAAAAACTCCTGGCAGTGCTTACCCTCTCTGGGGTTCTGCAGCAGCCACCCATGCACACTCCTCCAGCTCCAGGAAGAACCTGAACTCTGTCGTCCCCCCCACCCTCCAGCTCTTCTTATACTTGGCTGCAGGGCCCTGATTGGCTGTGTCCTGCACAGCCATTCTAGGCAGCTTGGAGGACATTCTCTATTGCCTTTTTTGAGGCAGATTATGGTAGGGCCACGGGACTTCCCTCAGGGGGCCTCAGAGGGGCTGGTATAATCCACCACAACACCCCTAAAATGCTAATGTTACTTCAAGACAGGTGCCTTTGGTGCAGCCCATTTGGAGGGCACAAGTAGTGGAGACCTCGTGCCACTGTCCTAAAGAGTTGAAAGAGAGAGACTTTATTCACCAGCCACTCTTGGTGTACAACACTGAGTGATGCCACCAGTGACTCTGGTCTTAATATGTGTCTTTGTCTGGATCCCTTTTAGCAAATGGCCTTGCTGAGTACGGCCTCCTCTGCCTCCAGAATTCCTGGTGGGAACAGTGTTACTCCTATTTCAGCTTCTACACAGAACCTTGGCTCTTGTGTTCCCAGCTAGATGGAATCAGACCAGATCCTCTGGAGGTCTCTGTTCCTCACACCCATCCATTCTCTCAATTGCTGAAACTGTTCATTCACCAGTGGTAATTGCTCTTCTCTTTAATTTAATTGCCTAGTAATATAATCCACATAGCCCCTAGTGGAGATGATGGTGTTGAATTGTGCCACTGTAATGGCCTGACAGGCAGAACGAAATCTGGGACCTCTGGAGCTTAGAGCATGATCTTCTACCACAGGTGCATCTACATTAGCCGGCTACTTCGAAATAGCTGGCACAATGTCGAAATAGCACGCGTCGAGTTAGGCGGCGAGATGTCGAAATCCTTATTCCTATCCAAAGATGGGAATAGCGCCCTACTTTGCCATTCAACATCGAAGTAGGGCGTGTGTAGACGATCTGCGTCCCGCTATGTCGAAATAGTGGGGTCCTCCATGGCGGCCATCAGCTGAGGTGTTGAGAGACACTCTGTCCAGCCCTTGTGGGGCTCTATGGCTGCTGCGTGCAGCAGTCCTTAGCCCAGGGCTTCTGGCTGCTGCTGCTGCAGCTGGGGGTCAATGCTGTGTGCACAGGGTCGTCAACCAGTTGTCGGCTCTGTGGCTCTCGTGCTGTGCAGGCCGAGTGTGTCTGGGAGGGGCCCTTTAAGGGAGCGGCTTGGGGCTTTGCTGGCCCCTTATTTCGACGGGGAGCTCTTGTGTGTGTGGATGCTCTTCATTTCCTTCCGGGGCGGCTCCTTTCAATGTTCTCCATTGCTACTTCGACATTGAACGTCGATGGCACCAGCCCTGGAGGACGTGTAGATGATACACGTCGAAGTAGCCTCTTTCGATGCTCTTACGTCGAAATACGCTACTTCGATGTAGTGTGCTAGTGTAGATGTAGCCCACATGACCTAAAAGCCAGGGGTGTGTTAGCAAATGATGTAGGGCAGACTCATTCTCTCTCTAAGGGTGTGCCTACACTTGCATTCCTCTTTCGAAAGAGGTATGCAAATGAGGTGAATTGAAAATGCAAATGAGGTATACATTTGCATATTTGGCACCTCCTTTGCATATTCTAATTTCGAAAGAGCTTCTTTTGAAACAAGAAAGCCCATGTAGATGCGGCTTTTTCGAAAGCAAACCCATCTTCGAAAGAATCCTTCTTCCCTTTAGTTAATGGGAAGAAGGATTCTTTCGAAGATGGGGTTTACTTTCGAAAAAGCAGCATCTACACTGGCTTTCTTCTTTCAAAAGGAGCGCTTTCGAAATTAGAATATGCAAATGATGCACTAAATACGCAAATTTATACCTCATTTACATTTTTATTTACCTCATTTGCATACTTCTTTCAAAAGAGGACTGCAAGTGTAGACTCACCCTAAGGCTGGGTCTACACATGCCCCTTCCTTTCGAAATGGACATGTTAATGAGTGGGTTCGAAAAATGCTAATGAGGCACTGCAATGAATATGCAGCGCTTCATTAGCATAATGCCGGCCACGGCGATTCGAAAGTGCGGCTTTTCGAATTCTGCGCCACCCGTGGAGACGGGACCTTCCGAAAGGACCCCCCCCGCAGTTTTCAAAAGTCCTTTCACCACTCAGGATCTGGCCTCCATCAGAGCACTTGGTGCTTCATGGAAGCTTGACAGCCAGTCCTCAATCTTTGTGTTTGAACAGAAAGGCTCTGACAATTCCGCAGTGCACGGTAAATTCCCAGTTTAAACAACGGCATCAGCAGCTGAGATTTCTCCATGCCTCTTTGGGGAACTCGCCTGGAAGTTCCTGTAAGAGCGAGAGGGAAATTTCAACTTTGCAATACACACACACGCCCTGGAGTTTGTCCTCTTGTAAGCCTCACAGGTGCACGTGCACACACACACACACAGACACAGACACAGACACAAAATCTCCGCCCCAAAGAATTTGCAATCTATATAGATAGGACATAAAAAGGAGGAGGCAGCCATGGTGTAATCTATCTTGGTGAAAGGGATCCATCTTCAACTGGTTAAATCAGGCCATAGTCAAGGAGCACTCTGGCTAGCCAGGAAACTACTTCCCAGCCTTGCAGGGGATAACCTGGCCTCAGCTGTCCACATCTCTGGTGCCTCTTCTCCAGTGAACACAACCTGATACAGCCAGGCGTGGAGCCTACATCACTCCTGTTCAGACAGAATGTTTCAGTGTGTCTTCTCAGCAGCACAGGACTTTCAGGAACATCAAACTTTAGCTCCACTGGCATTGCACAGACTATTAAATCACATTCAAGGTCCCAGGACTTTTCTTCAAGGAGCTCTGAGGCTTCGGCTTGAACTCAGGCCCACTAATGGGGGGAGGGGGGCAGTTGCCCCCAGGCCTAGCATTTCAAAGGCACCCGGAGCTCCAGCCACTACCACTTTTACTTTGGCAGTGGCAGCAGCCAGAGCTCTGGCTCCCCCATGAAAAGCCCCGGCAGCGCGGCTCTGGCTGTGCACAGCTGTGAGGAAAGGGCCTCAGCGCCACGGTTCAGAGAAGTGCTGAGAGCTGACTGTTCTTGGCCCCACCCCTTCCACTCTTAGACCTGCCCCTTCTGGGGCACAGTGCTGGGTCCCTTTCTTACCTTGCACCCAGGCCCGTGGTAGCTGTTGGCACCACTGCTTAGAGCCGTGGTTTTCAACCGGTGTGCCACGGCACACTGGTGTGCTGTGAGACCTGTCCAAGTGTGCCAAGAAATTTCCTTCATTTCCCCCCATTGAAGTTCTTTGTAGAGCTACCCCAGGGCGAGGGGGGTAATTAACAACCCCACACCAGATCGGGCTCAAGTAGCAAGGCTGCCTGAGTCCCAGCTGGTGCAGGGTTCATCAGTTCCTCCCCTCCCCCTGTGGTGGCTCTTTGCACTGCTACCATGAGGGAAATGCAGACCCCGCAGGACACTGTGCACCTGAAGACAGCTGAAATGCTGCTTCCCCGCCTGAATGAAATGCCGGGGATCCCACCCCCATTCCCTGCTGTGGCAAGGGAGAGGGCAGGAGCCTGGACACCCTTTAAATGCCGTGTCCTGGCTCCAACAGGCTGGCGGGGAGGGCAGCCTGCTGGCAGCGGTTACTCATTTACTCAACATCCCTAGCATGGTGCTGAGCAGATTTTGAAAATGTGTTCGTGCTCGCTGGCGAAGACCATGGGTTCTGTGCTGGATTTGAAACATTAATGCATTTGATCTTTATTTAGCTTGTTGTCTGCATTGCCATGCTGCACATCTCTCTAGTAAGACTATACCCAGAGTAAACGTAAGTAAATGTGAAGTTTATGAGCAATCGATTCAGCTGGAAAAAGAGGGCATGCCGTGGAATTGTTTATCTCACTACAGCATGTTGTGTTACTGTGGAAAGGTTGGGAACCACTAGCTTAGGGTATCAGTGTAACACTGGCACACCTCGCTTGTCCGCAGGCAGAACTGAACTGGGTAACTGAGGAGCTTAAATGCATGAACCTCCATCCCATGAGCTACAACACTACTTTCTAGCCTCCTTGCAGAGCAGACTCGTTATCCACGCTATAAGTGATCCTGGTGTCACTAGATGGGACAGTACAGCACATCCAGCAGGTGTGTGTGTTACATCAACAGAGCCCAAACTCCAGGGCTGCAGTTACACTAGTGAGTTTTGCTAACAAAACTGGGGAGCGTCCACACCCGAAATGTGTTTTTTGACAGTTTGCCAACAAAACTCAGTGCTTTCGCTGATGGTGTTCTGCCTCTCAGCCATAAGGCCTAGTGCTGCTGTCAACAGATCCTGTCGACAAAAAGCTGTGCAGCCACTCTGGGGGGCCTGCTCTGGACAGACAGGGCATCCAGAACACTGGACAGCCCTGTTTGCTGTGCTTTCAGGCACCTGTTTCATTGAGAGAGCAGCTGGGCATGGCTTTTGCATGTGGCTGCAATCTGTCGACAGAAGTTTTGTTGGGAAATCTCTTCCAACGGTGACTTCTGTCGACGGAGTGTTGTGGTGTAACGGTAGCACGGAATGACAACGATGGTCAAAAGCTCTGCTCCTCTGGCACAATGGGATGCAACACCATAAGGGCAAACCTAGTCATCGTGGGATAGGGCCAGCCCCAAAATGCAGAGTGAATGTCCCTGGGACATAAAGGCCATTATATGCCTCCCCTCCTCCTTCCCCAAGTACCAGGGATGTTTCTTTGACCTGCCTTCTCTAACATAACCTTTATTGCAACAAGGGCTTTTAAAAAACAAAACCCTATGAAAACAGACCCGCCCTGGGGCACACGTCTGCCCCCGGCAAGGCAACGAGACAACCAACACTACAGGTTGTCAATCGTTTTGCTCCGTGAACCAGGGGAAGGTGCTTAGATACTCTGGCGATGCACGTGGCAGGAGACCACAGAGAGGAAGATAATACTATGATCCCCATTTAGCAGACGTTTTCAAAAGCACCTATGTAATTTAGGAGCTAAGACGCCATTTTCAAAATTGACTTAGTTGCTGATGAGCCTAAATTATTTTGGCTTTCTAGAGCCCTGTGTGAGTAATTCCCTTTTGAAAATTCTACCTGAAAGGACGTGCCCAGGTTCACCCTGTGCGAGAAGGGCAAGAGCTCAAACCCAGGCACTGCTATAATCACACAACCATACTTCCACCCTGCTCTGAAGAGTGCTTGTTCTCGCGATGAAGGGACTGTGGAGGGGCTGTGCATCTGCTCTGGGGACAGCACTGAGCCTGGACAATTCATGCAAATGCTTCCTGGGCAGCCTGCTGCGTATCCAGGTCCCATTTCTCCCCACACAAGCCCTGTTGTTCCACCAAAGAGGAACATATGTCTTCACATCCACAGCCCTCCTCTAGTTGCATGATAAGTCAATTAGTTGCTCTGACACTACTCTGGTAAGGAGGGCCTGACCTACAGCTGGCCTCTCCTTTAAGCTGATACAGCCAGCCAGTTAGTATGTTGCTATCAGACAGGGGCCCCTCCCAGGATCTGGGCCTTGTTCAACCGAGTGCCATGCAGTACGTGACTCAAAGAAGTGAGTAACGCATTAGATCTGGCAGTCCCGCTCCCTGCCAATTCCCCAACAGACATTTTCTAGAAGAAGGTTCAGTTTCAAGAGTGTCAAGGGTCAGGTTTCCCCCTCCCCCCAAAAAATTGGCAACGAAAGCACTCTTGGGTTTCCCCTCACTCTGCTAGGGAGGCTCTGCACCCTCATCAAAATCAGGCCTGTCCCAGAAATATCATCGGACGAGGTGGAAGCTCCGGTCACCGCTTGCATTGCACTTTTGCATCGCAGCAGCCCTGACTGCCCACTGCTTGAGCCACCTCCTCCGCCCCCAACGCTCCCTGAGCCAGCCGCTTTGAACGTCTCATAAGAAGAGAAGAGACAGCCCCCGGCTAAACCTCAGCGGGTATATTTATAGCCATGGCACTGCCCTACTGGATGGCCTCCCTGATGCGAATGTTAGGGTTCCAATTACTCTGGGGGGGGCCTTTGTTTTCCAACGCACAAAGCAAATCTCTGTGGCCCACGTGGCAGCGCTGGCTCCTCTCAGCACCACTCCAAACCAGGCCAAAAGCTCTGGGTTTTTTTTTTTTCTGTTTCCTGAACAAAAAGTTCACTTTTTTTGCTCCTGCTCTCTAGAATTTTGATTGCTTCCTTTACACATTCATTTCACGACAAGCCTGTTTGTTGCTTTTGGCTACCGGGCTGGTGTCGGTGTGCAGGGAGGGTTACAATGGAGCCTCTGTTCCCACATGGGTAGTAACGTTGCCTTAAACAAGTGCCAGGTACTATCCAAATCTGTTCATCTCGCTTGTATTTCTCTACACAAATACATTAAAAAGCTGATGGCCTGATAATTGTTCTTGAGGTTTATTTGACAGTCAAGGTTTCCTCAAACAGAACAAGCCTGGAGCCTTCCCGTGGAAAGGTTTTAATATGCATGCATTTGGTTGGTTGGCAAAACCATTACCAGACGTTAACCACAGACAAAATCCCCACTGGAATCACAGTGTTCTCTCTCTGACTCTAGCTCTGCACAGCTGGAAGCATCCCTTTCTCCCTGTCAAATGAAGATTGTTTCACTACCTGGGGTAACCCAGTTTGGTTTTCGCTCGCCTGTCTGGCCCACCCAAATGCTGCCCTGTCTCCCTGCTGGAAGGTGGCTGTTGTTGGGCTCTGTACAAGGCAATGTTTTTGGAGACAGTGGACGAGAGTCAGACCTGACAAGCAGGCCGAACCCAACCTCAAGATCAAACACCTCTCACAGCTGGGCTGGGACCCATACCCAGACCATGTCTGGGAGCTGGCCCCTTCTCTCTCTCACATGGGCCAAACCAAATCCCCAGACTGAATGCCTCCACGCTACTGCAGTGTCCAAAATCTCAAGCTGATCTCAGTTTTGTGTCTGGGCATGTCTCTGCTTCTAGCCTTTCTTCCCCACTGCCGGTTTCACTGCCTTGGGCAGGCTCATCCAAGACATGTCCCAGACTTGCACGTGTCATCCTCAAGGAGTTCCCGGCATTGGTGGGCCCCAAGTGATAGACTTTCTCAGCTCTGCTGTAGGAGCCTTGCCCTATGTAATTCAGCAGTTTTAAAAGCCTGGCCCACAGAACTTCATCACCTTCCGAGACCTCATGGTGTGGGCTCTCGGCCACGAGCGCTCAATGAAGCGACTTTTGGTCGTTCCCTCATGGGCCTCTTTAATATGATCGGTACCACAGAAGCAGCCAGATGTCCTAACTGAGATCAGAGTGTCTTTGGTCTAGGTGCGGGACAGAGCCAGAGAAAGAGAAGGGGGCTGCCCTCTGGAGCTAACAGGTTAGATAAACAAACGGTGGCAGAAAAAGAGGAGTCATGTGCCCATATGGTAGAAACACAGAGCAATGAAGGGACTAGCCAGAGGTCAGGCTGGGAGTCTGGGGCTGGGCCAGAAGTCAGCCTCACATTTCACTAAGTCCCAGTCTCCTGTGTTACCCAGCCTTGAAAGATTCCCCCCTTTCTCTGTGGTGTCTGCCGTTTTGGCCCATGCTCTGGATATCGCACTGGTGACTTCCACAGTGATAAAGGAGAAGTTGCTACTGCCCAGCTCACCAGGCTGGTGCCTCGATAGACTCACAGCCTCTGTGGCTCAGGCACAATGGGGGACACATTACACAGGCTGACCAATGGGACGCACACTGGCCCCACGCTTCTATATGGAACTACCCTACAATGCATTTAACCCCCAAGCCAACATCTTCCTGCATACACAACAGAGAGGCCTGGGTATGTCACCAAACTATGACTGTAGATGATCTGCAAGTCTCCTCAGCAGAGGTGGAGAGTCTGTACTTCCCCAACTGGTAGCCACATATAGTGCTGCTCAGAGCTCCTGGAGTAAGTTCACATCCAGGCACTGCTCAATCATTCTCTCCCACGTCTGTCCATGTGGGCCCCAAGTCCTGGAGTCAAAGGAAACCAAAGGCAAAAATAACTTTCATTGGAAGGCCCTTCAGCCAGGTTCCCTGAGTGAGGGTGGGCTTTCCCCAGCCAAAAGCAAAGTGAGGTGAGCAAGGAGTCCTTCAACCCAGGCCAAAGTCAATAGAGGTTTTTCCCAGCTAGGTTCCTCCCCACGATGAAGCAAGTCCCTGACTCACATCCTGAGCCATGCAGCACCGCTCACCCACTCTTTCCTAGCACTTCTGGCCAGGTTGCCATTTCTGGGAAAGCTCTGAAAACATTCACGCCTGGAAGAAACAGGTTTTCTGTGTCCCCACGAGCCAGAGCTCCCTTCTTCTCTCTGCTGGGTCTACAGGCTTTTCAAGTCAGGAGAAAAACTCCCACTGACCAGGCCCTACTCTTTCTTTCCCTTTGCAAACCCCACCTGGTGGACTCCCCCTCCAGTTCAGTAGCTGTGGCACTTTCTCCTTTCCTTCATGTCCTCTGGGAGCTGTTGTCCTTTTCTTGGCCAGGCTGGGCATATGCTCCCAGCCCTCAGAGCTTTACCATATTTGACCTTTCAGAAAAGAGAATAAGCCTGAGAGGGACTGTGTCTGTATCAGCAGTCACCAACTCACATTGCATTAATGTATTATATGTACATAGCACTTGAATACACCATGAGTGGGTAGATACAGACACAGATACACTCCTGGCTACGGTCTGAAGAAGTGGGTCTGTCCCAAGAAAGCCCATCACCTAATAAATTATTTTGTTGGTCTTTAAAGTGCTACTTGACTGCTTTTTTGTTTTGATAGAATACAGACTATCATGGTACCTCTCTGTTACTCCTCATGGGAGTGTCCTCCTTCTTATATGGTAACCTTAAATCCTTTGCTACCCTGTTTGTTTCTTTTGCACATATGTTGTGTCCTGTCTGACATGTACATGGCAGGCTCTCTGGCACATGGCCTGCCTTCTTTATTATTCATCTGTGCAGTGCCTGGCGCTTTTGCACCCTGATTTTGATGGGATTTTTGTGAAATTGGATAAGGGTAGGACTAAACACTATCCCCAGTTAAAGGGAAAGGGAAAAAAGAGATGCTTTCCAATTAAATCTTAATGCTTTGTTTGCGAATGCTGTTAAGTGTTTCCCCTTCTTTTCTTTATCATTCTTAGAAGGCCAAAAGGACTTTTCTTGGTGTGTTTGTCCTGGTGCTAAGAAGGGCCAGCGGTCGGCATACCCCCAAGCTTTAACACACCTTCAGGTTGCACCGTGATTGGTTACATTAACACCTCTGGATCATATGTCCCATCTAAATTAATACAACAGGGCGCCACAGCTGGGCAAGAAAGGAACGCTTGCACAGCAGTTTCATGCTGGCTCCTGGCGTAGGCCAGCACCCAGATGAACATGACGCTCGCCCACAAATGAAAGCAATGAAGAAGACAAATGATGGGAAAGAAAAAAACTAGTGCCAGGGCTCCAGCGTGTCCTGAGCTGGCGGGATTGTTTTACAGCCCAAGCACTGGATGACTGATTGGATTTCCCTTCCCTATTTTTCAATGCCTAAGCATGAGAACCCCCGGGAAAGATAACTTTCTTGCAGCCGAAGACTTGAGCGATGAAACTTAGCGTGAACGGCAATTAGTGTCCATGCTGTTAGCGCCGGCTGCCACCTCCCAGGTCCTTTCAGTGTGCAGTGTCTCCACTGGCCCAGCCACAACGGAAATATTCCTTTGTTTCAAAACCGGCATAAATCTGTTCACGCAGCGTGAATTACACAAGACTGATTCATGATGATAACTCTTGGGCCCCTCCACCTGTAACAAGTCACTGAGATTCACGGCGAACGGATGTGCTGGGACAAGCAGCTGCTTTACAGACTTCTGTGTTCGGTCACTACGGAGGTTTTATGATCTGCGAGGCTAACGGGACCAGGCACACACTCCTAATCTAGATACTGACCAAGAATGCGGTGATCAAACAGAATAAAAAAACCCAAAACCCGTTCTATTGGTGGGAAACTTCCACTGCTCAATAAACCAGAACAGTAAGGCTCAGAGCAGCAGGTTAAAGGACTATGTGAACATTTATAGCCTGGAAGCCACTATAGCCTCCACCACAGACTGGGCCCCATCCATACACAGCGTCCCTGGCCCAAAGGCCACATCTACACGAGAAGTTTTTCCCAGCAAAACCGGGCTTCTGCCAGAAAAAAACTGCAGAGCGGCCGCATAGCAAATGCGCTTTGTTGACAGTTTTTTGACAAAACCCAGCAGTGTTACACCGCTCTCCGTTCAAGTATAACACCTCTCTTGACAGTGTTCTGTCCACAAAACCTCCATGTAGATGCTCTAGGACCCTTTTGTTGATAGACAGGGCTTCCAGTTCACCAGGCAGTCCTGTTTGCAGAGCCTCTGGTCAGCTATTCTGTCAAGAGAGGGCAGGGCAGTCTGGCTGCTCTCTGTCAACAGAGCAGATTGCCTCCAAACATAAAAGCAGATGGAAAGCGCAATCTATCGGCAGAAGTTTTGCGGGGAAATCCCTCCTGACAGTAACTTCTGTGGACAGAGGCTTCTCGTGTATACGTGGCCGAAGAGTTTAGAGACAAAGGGAACATCTGTATCTCCCCACTGCGGAGTTTTCAGACTACATTTTTTCCTCATCGCAAAATGCACACGTGAATTGAAACATTTCACGAAGCCATGGCAGTGCTACTGCTTTGTTTCAGTGGAAACTAAACCAACCAACCAAGCATCTTTCTACGTTTAAATGTTTTCAAGTTGCCCACTTGAAACAAACTTTCATGTCCAATTTTACTTTGGTTTTATTTTTGAAAAAATGTAGCTCCCGTCCCCCTTCACCCTCAAAACCTAAACATTTAATTTGATCTAAACCAATTTTTTTCTTTCAGTTTTTTGGTTCATCCGGAAAACTAAAAAACTTCTCTTAGATCAGGGGTCAGCAACCTTTCTGAGGCAGAGTACCAAAAGTTGACCTTTTGACCTTTATGTACGGTCTGAGTGCCGGTGACACTTTTTAAAGTCACTAATAGTCCTACTTACAACAGCTTCATTAATAAATAAATGCAGGTGCAGAGCTTTACCATGTAGTTGGTGGCTGGTAGCTTTAGCTGGTCTTTTGATGATCCCCAGGTGGCCTGGCTTTGAGCAAGCTGCTGGTGGCATGGAGGAGGCTGACTCCTGCCGCACGTGCTGTTGAAAATCGGCTTTGTGTGCTGAGCTTGGTACCTGTGCCAGGGGTTGCCGACCCCTGACTGAGACCTTCACAGCCTCAGTTTTTCTCTCATAGTGCTAGCTCGCACCTGGCACTTTTTAAAAAGTCCTGCCACCAGCTCAAACTACCTACATCTGAACCCAGGTGTCTGCCATTCTCCATTATCCATCACATACCATCCTCCTTGCCATCTCCTGCTCACCACACTGGGACCCTCATCCTTCTCTCTGCCCCTCTAGGCTGTCACCAAACCTGGCTACTTGGTCTCTCAGGAGGGAGGTCCGTCCTTTGTTCCCCCGACTATGGCCTTTGTCCACCTCTTGTTAGCCTCCTCCCTCCAGCCTTTCCAATACTTCCCACTGCTCCTTACCATGCCACCTGGAACATTACAGCAATGTCCTTCTGCTGCCAGTCAGATCACATCACCTTTCTTCTCAAAATTCCACCATTTGGCCCTTGCCAGGTGGTGCATGAACTGCCCTGGCCTTGGGCCACCGAGCTGTTTTGCCAGGTCTTGCACCAGTGGTTTAACTTCCAGTCAGATTCCCCTCCTTTACACTGGCAGTGGGGCTGACTTCCATGATGCCTCATATAAGAGTGCTACCTCTAAATCCCAGTGCATGCCTATCCTTTCTTCTTCAACACACTTCCACACAGGCCATGAGTGTGTCTGTTATTCCCTATGCCCCATCTGTCATAAGCAGGACAGGAGAAGTAATTCTTCTGATCTACTCTGTGCTGATTAGGCCTCAACTGGAGTACTGTGTCTTCTTCTGGGCACCACATTTCAAGAAATATGTGGAAAAATTGGAGAGGGTCCAGAGAAGAGCCACAAGGATGATTAATGTTCCAGAAAACATGCCCTATGAGGAATGCCTGAAAGAACTTGTTTCGCTTAGTCTTGAAAAGACAAGACTGAAAAGGGATGTAACAGCTTTTAAGTACCTAAAAGGGTGTTACAAGGAAGAGGGAGAAAAATTATTTGCCTTAACCCCTGAGTGTAGGACAAGAAGCAATGGGCTTAAATTGCAGCAAGGGAGGTTTAGGTTGGACATTAGGGAAAACTTCCTACCTGTCAGCATGGTTGAGTACTGGAATCAGTTGCCTATGGAAGTTGTGGAAGCTACATCACTGGAGGTATTTAAGAGCACTTTTGTTAGACATCTATCAGGGATGATATAGATATTGCCTTTTCCTGCCATTGGGGCAGGGGACTGGATTCGATGACCTATCAAGGTCGCTTCCAATTCTAGTATCCTATGAGTCTGTGATTCTATCACTTAATAAACCCATAAACCCTCACCACCACCTGTCCCAAGGGATGACTGCTTATCTGTGTCCGTCTGCTAGACTGGAAGCTTTTTGGGATAGGGCCATCTCAAATAGTTTCATGAGCACTCTACTCTAACTTTGAACAGAGGTTCTCCTGTAGCTTGGAAGTGTCGGAGTCTAAACGTTCATCCCCCTGCTTTGGCAAAGTTTGGAGTGGCCCCCTAGCATGTAGAAGACGTTCTTAGGTGGCCACACGTTTGCTTCAGTAACCCGTAGAACATAATCAAAAGCTTCCTATGGCACATGGAAATGCAAAGCCAGAGAAGGCTGGCCCACATGGCAAGGTTTGCCCAAGCTGTTGGGGGTGGATGAATTGTCTCAGCAAGGGAGAGAGCTAACTTGCCTCTTAGCCAGGAGAAGAACTAGCCCTTTCTCACCCTGAGGGCTGCATGGAAGCTGTTGGTCCTGGGGGAGAGGAGGAACAGGAGGTGTTTGGCTGTAAACAGTGCCCTTTTGGCTAGGGAGAATCACACTTGGTTGGAGATAAACTGTTTCCAAGGCTCAGTCAGCCGTAGGAAGGGACAGTGTTTGGACTCACAGAAGGGGCAGCAATGTAGGACAACGCACTTCTGTCTCAGCCCAGCTGGTGGAGCAGGTTAAATTTCATTGGGTTCACATATCGGCACCTATGTTGTATGTTACCAAGCCTGCCGAAGGAGAAGGTATCAGATGCTGCTACCCCTGCCCACATGGGGTCTGCCATCAGTCCCCTGATACCCCTTGTGACAGGTTTGGTCAGAGACTCCCTTTGGATGCCTCCCAGCAGGTAACACTTACCCTGAGTTTATTAATAAAAAGTGCTTTTATAAAGTCTAAAAGATAGTAGCTAACTGGTCATAAGGGATAACAGACAGAACAAAGCAGGTTACTAAATAAAATAAAGTAAAACACGTAAGCTAAACTTAATACACAAAGAAACTGGATACCTATTGTTTCATTTCCCACCTTTATATAGATTTTGCCAAAGCTGCAATTCCTTTGGATTCAGTTTGAAACCTTTCCTCACTGCCAATGGAAAAAGACAGCCTCCAGGCTGGGTCCGAGCATCAGCTGACATGGTCACATTCTGGGTAGGACTAACCATAGCTCCTCCACCCAGGCTGACAGTAAAAAGGAGTCTATTTACAGTTCATTGTTTTCTTGTCATTGGGCCACCAAGACCCCAAAGTACTACAAATGGCCCTTACTTGGTGTGACTATCTTAGCAACACCAGTTTATACTCCATATTTTGCAATTCAGATACAGGAATGATACATGTCTACCAGGGCCATCCTTATGACTTTGGGTGCCCTATGCAGTCCAAGAACCCTCCTCTCAGGGGAGCAGGGCAGAAACAGGGCTGTCGGGGCAGGAGCAGGGCGAAGAAGCTGGTGGGGAAACAGGGAGAAGGGACAGTGGTGTAGTCCATCAGTGCTGTGGGTTGGGAGCTGGAGAAGGGGTTGGGAACACCAGAGCTGGGGGAGCTGCCAGAGCTGGGGAGGGAGTCAGTCGCTGGGGCCCAGAGGCAGAGCTGGGAGGTTGAGGGGCTGTGGGATTGGGCCATGGGCCATGAGGCAGAGTGGGGAGGGGTGTATGTTGAGGGCTGGAGCGATTAGGCAGCAGGGCCAGGAGGCTGAGCTAGGAGGGAGAGTGCCAGGCAATTGGGCTGTGGGGCCAGGAGGTGAAGTAAAGGGGCTGAGGGCCTGGGGGACTGGCTGAAGGACTGGGAGGCTGAGCAGAGGTCCAGGGGCCTTGGGGCTGGGTGGCTGCATCCAGGAGGTGGAGCGGAGGCCATCTTCTGCATTGTACGAGGTGCTCCTCATTAACAAACATAAAGGAGATTCTTTCTTGAGGTCGCCGGCCTCAGCCAGCCCCTGTAGTTCTTTCTGGCTCTCTGGCTGTCCCATTGACTGAACACAGCTCTTTGCTGTTCAGTGTCATTGAAGCTTTGGCTGGGTTAGGGACTCACAGAATGGATGGCTGCCAACACTCCAGACGCTTCTGGTCACATATACAAAGGGAAGTGAATTTGTGAGGCAGCAGGAAGGGTGGCTGTGAAATATTTTTGTGCTCCCAGGACTGTCTTGCCTGCCTGTGGCGGGGGGCGGGGGGGTGGTTCATGGCAGGCCAGTGGGGAGGCCAGTTTGGGAAGTAGCTCCCAGTCCCCCTGTCTGTCCTGGGCAGTGCAGTTTGGGCCGCAGGTCCTGGCTCCCCCTGCCTGTTTTGGGGGGTGCAGGGGGGGCTGGTTTGAGCCATGGCTCCTGCCTCCCCCACGTATCCTGAGAGAGGAGGGCTGGTTTGGACCACAGCTCCCCCACTCCCCACCCACACCTGTCTCTAAGTTTGGGGACCAGTTTAGGCCACAGCTCCTCACCCCTCTGCCTGTCCTGGCTCCCATCCCAGCCTAAGATCTGGAGGGGCAGGGGGCTAGGTCACAGTGGCCCTGGGGGCCATGAGGGTGTGTTGGGTGGGCTGGGGCTGTGCCACTTTCCCCAGCCGTGGCCTGAGCCCTGGGGGTGGTCGGCAGAGGAGCTGTGGAGGCCAGGGCTGTGCCATGATTCTGGCCCTGGTCCTGGCCTGAGTTCCAGGGTGAACTGGTGGCATGGCTGGCCATAATGCCAGGCCCAGCCCTAGGGAGGGCAGGAGGGCCATGGGGGCCAGAAATGAAACATGGGGGCCAGAGCTGGGCCCAGCTCTGTCCTGAATGCCAGGTGGCAGGAGGTGGGGTGGCTGGTGGGGCTGGGCTGTGGTGCTGGGGCTAGCCCTAGGGTGAGCTGAGGAAGCTGGGCTGTGGTGCTGGGCCCATCTTCATCCCCAGCTCCATGAGGGAGAGAGGACAAGCAGGGATGGATGGGGATGGCCTGGTCCTGGCCTGATCTCTGGGAGGTGGGGTTGGGAAGCTGAGCCATGGCACTTTCTCCTGGATCTGGCCAGAGCAGTTGTGGGAGGAGGCTGGGGCTCTGGCTTTTGTGCCTGACCCCAGACAGAGCATCAGTGGTGAGGCTGGCTGGTGTTGAGTTGCTTTCCTTAGCCCCAGTGTGAGCTGGAGTGGGGGGACAGGGCTGGGTTTCCTGGCCCCAGCATGTTGGAAGGGCGGTAACTGTGTGCATGGGTGGGTGGTTGTGGGAGAGCAGCAAGGCTCCCCCTGCAGACCACAGGGGGGGCACTTACCCTTCCAGAGGCAGGCAGGTCTGAGAGCCCTGTCTCCACGTGGCCATTGTTTTCTTACTGTGGCTGCCCCCAGTGGTCACTCTGCAGTATGTCTGTTCCCAGCACTCGCTGCCCCCAGTGGTGAGTCTAAGTATGTCATCCCTCCTGTCAGAGCCCCTCCCTTTCCATGGTCTGGGAAATCCTGGGATTTCAGGCATCTCCCAATTTCCAGGCACAGTCTTGGTTTAAGTTAGGGCAAGAGGAAGCTGCATGCCAAATTTCATGGTCATAGCTCTTACGGTTTAAGAGAAGTTCTTGAACAAATGTGGCACTGCAGATAGACAGCCAGCCAGCCAGACTCTAAAATGCATAGCAGATACGGAATTGAAATCAGAGAGCAATCTGCGTAGTAAATAAATCAGGACTACAAATGCAGTATTATTAGTCTAAGGTGCATACGGTATTATTTCTAGAAATGGCGGTTAATGCACACAGACCTGATCCTGATAACCTGTTGATAAGAGATGAAGGATATGCCTGGCCTCCAGTACAGTGATTCAGATACATTTTTCTCCTGAGAGGTGCAAAGGCTAATGCTCAAAGCTTATTAAAGCTAACTTACCTTACTTAACTGACTGACTTAAATCTAGATTAAACCGAGAGAGAGTGAGGCATAACTCAGTGGGTAGCGTATTAGCCTTGTAAGCTCAGGGTTATGAATTCAGTCCTTGAGGGGCCTTTCAAGGTTCTGGGGCTGGTTAGATTAAAAAAAAAAAGAAGTGTCAGGGATGGGGATAGGTCCTGCTGTGAGTGAAGGGCAGTGGACCCAAAGACCTCTTGAGGTCACTTCCAGCTCTATGAGATATGTTAGACTTTCAGAAAATTAAAGTTGAAAAGACAAAGTTTAGAGACCGAGCTCAACTTCTAACTCCTCCAGCCCCTTACTTTCCTCTTCTCTGCAAAAGCTACGGGTACCCTTTCTTATAAACATAGGAGCCTGAACCCCTCATCTATGCCCACTTTTAACTTCCTCACCCACCACCTATTGAGGTACTTACTCCATAGGGTAGATACATATAACATGTTTGCATATGTTGATGACATGTACAAACATAAAATGTGAGATCATTCTCACTTACCTTATTACTTACTTTAGTTCTGTTATTTTTGTTCTTTGTGTGATGCACTTATTAAATTGAGGGTATTCTTGGAAGCCCCCATAGCATGAAACATCACTCTAGAACATCATCATTTATCCAGGTGAAAGGTCCAGAACATATACAAGCTAACTGTGTTACGTGGATGAAAGGTCCCAGACATAAATACTAATTTACCTTAGCTTAACATACAGGATATGGCCTGTAGGTCTCTTGTGTTACAGCCAAATTACTTTGCTACAACCCTATAAACTATAATAAAACAAATGGCAAAACCAAAAGAAGATGTATAGATATCTCTAGGCAAGCAAACATGTTAGCCCTATACGATACACTTTTTTCTTCCCATTCAGGCCTTCACAGCAGCACACATTTGCAAACTGGGTACTGTGATTAATGAGGATTATAAAGAAATCTCGTCTTTCCTTTCTGCTTTCTCTCCAGAGAAAGGTGATGATTAATTGGCATCGAGATAGAGGGCCTCATTGGATTTGATTAATATGTACATTTTCTCAGCTGGTGTCCAGCAACGCCTCAAAGCACATACACCTGTGTCTATGCGATTATGAGTTCCAATGAATGCCAAAGGGGTCCCTACCTCAGGCCTGTAAGTGGCAATATAACAATTTAATGGTGTGAAGCAATCTACTTTCAAAGGGTGGATTAGCTGACTCTGAATTAAAGCCAAATACCCAAAGCCTAGGATTTGGTTAACGGGCGCTCTTCTTGCACACTGCATTCTTGTTAGGATTCAGACATGCCCATATCCTTTTGCAAGACATGCCATTTGCAGGGACCCCATGGATCAAGGAATGGGTAGTGGGATACAGAGCCTCTGGCTTGAATCCAGCGGTGGGGCCCTATGCCAATCTCGGCTTCAGCAGTTTGACTCTGAAGGTGCTTCACTGAAGAGGGCAGTATCCATACCGGCTTGGTTGCTTTGTACCTTATACAAGTTGAACCTCTCTAGTCCAGGACTTTTTCATCCAGCAACATTCATGGTCAGGCATGATTTTAGTGAGCCAGATGTCCACTTATCCTGGCTATGGCCAAAATTAACTTCTTCCCATAAAGTCTGTTTATAGTCACCAGTCTCAATGTTGTGTGCTATTTTTAGACAATCTTTACCCATCCATGTTTCCTAAGAGCTTGTTGGTAATGCGGCTAGACAATATTGACCTCCTGTGGTTGGCAAATTCTCTCATTTGGCACCAGTCAGGTCCCAAGGGTGATGGACCAGAGAGGTTCAGCCTGTGTATGGGAGGCTCAGTCCACAGTGGGATTGTCATAATACCCACTGCATTACGCTGACATTGACTGCTGCCCTAACAAAGCTTTTTTCTTTTGGTGGAATGCCATGGAACAGTGTTCCACCACCATTTTTGCTGGCACCAGCACTGCCATTTTTAAAGTACTCTGAGCCACGTGTCTGGCTCTTTAAGGAGTCGATATGTGGCTCAGGTCTCCTGCTGCTGACAACATGAAGCACATTTGGAAAGTCTTATGATTTTCTACCATGGGTGAATTTTATTTTTTTTTTTGTTCTCCAATGCCTGTGTTGTAGGGTAAAATAGTTGTTACCTATTGTAGGTGGTTTTTACATGTCCATGTGGGATATAAATTTCCACCAGATCACTTTCCATCAAAAGGGGCTTTAAGACCATTATTTTGAATAATTTTCATTAAAATTGAACACTCTCACCACTATGAGGAATCATCAGACTTGAGTTTCAGTGGTTTGGGGCTGCGGGGTGGGGGGCAGTTTGGGGCTTGAGTTCCATCACCTTTTTTTTTCTAGCAAAAAAGCACTGCCCAGCATAGCATTCAGGGCTGAGTGTGTGTGGACAGATCTTGGCCACTAGTGGCTGTTAGAGCTGTTGTTTTTTTGCAAGCAAAGATGTCTTCAGTTGAGTGTCTTTTCATTTCATCCTTGATACTTCTTCCTGGCTGCAAGCTCCCTAGCAGACCCTACCATGGGGCTGAGCCTGGTATCAACAGCCAAACAGATGGAATGATTCATGCAGATACACCACCTTTTGTCTACAGTGATAGGAAGCTCCCTAAATCAAAGAACTGAGACAAAGTACCCATTGGAGGGGGTCCAGTGGAAGGCAATGGAAATGATGAGGGGGCTGGAGCACATGACCTATGGGGAGAGACTGAGGGATTTGGGCTTCTTTAGTTTGCAGAAGAGAAGAGTGAGGGGTGATTTGACAGCAGCCTTCAACTTCCTGAAGGGGGGCTCTAAAGAGGATAAAGAGAAACTGTTCTCAGAGGTCACAGATGGCAGAACAAGGAGCAATGGTCTCAAGTTACAGAGTGGGAGGTATAGGTTGGATAGTAGGAAGAACTATTTCACCGGGAGGGTGGCGAAGCACTGGGAGGGACTGTGTAAGGAAGTGGTGGAATCTCCATCCCTAGAGGTTTTTAAGTCCCAGCTTGACAAAGTGCTGGCTGGGATGACTTAGTTGGGGTTGATCCTGCTTTAGGCAGGGGGCTGGACAAGATGACTGCCTGAGGTCCCTTCTAGGCCTATGCTTCTGAGGTGTTTTAACTATGAGCTCTGTTAATTGTGTCTTCCGGCAGGATGATGGAGTCACTCACCAACGACTAAACTCCTGGACCATCATGCACTGGGGTCAGCTTAAAACTTGTGAGGGCCTCTCCTTGGTACCAGTCTCTTAACTTGCTCATCCCCACAACCTGCCCCAGAATCTGAAAGGGAATTGTTAGCCCAATTATTACACCAGTCCCCCCGAGGTCCTCTTCTTTCCTTGAGCTCCATGGCAGAGGGAAACACAGTTTTCACAGGCAGCAAAAGCAATAGTGACAGCTGCACGATGGCTTCTTCGTCAGGTCAGAATGAATCCTTAGCATCATCTAGTCTGATTTCCCACCAGCATAGAATCTAGTTCAGCAACTCCCGTCTCCAGCCCTGAACTTGCGGTTGAACTAGAGCCCGTGTTCTCCCTTTTCCGAAGCTTGGAACTTTCCAAACAACTTGACTTTGGGGGTGAATTTTCCATGCTTTGTCTCAGTCAAAAGGTGCTTTCTTTGTGTTGGTGCATGTGGAAAATTTGAGGAAATTCCATTCTGCTAACCTTTGACTTCAGCTCATTTAGAAAAATTCTAAGCCTTCCTTTATGAGAAGGCTTCCGCAGACCCAAAGCCTGAAGTGTTTCACTCTCCTGCCCCCTCTGGGATGTCACAAAGAGGGTGGAGCTTCGTTCATTATGCTCACTGAGCACGCTGAGAACCATCACACAGAGATTTGGAGTTTTAATTCTTTTCCTATCAAATCTAAGGTGAAGTTTCCCTTTTAAGGGTCATTTTATGTGCAAAATTCCACAGTCTTTGTGCTCAGCTCTACTGGCTTATGGCGATGCAGTGGGAAAATATGCGACAAGGCCATATGTGTCTTGGGAATGCTCCTGGCCATAAAAGAAGAGAGAGGCACTTTCTGCATTCCCTCTCTCTTTGCAAGAAACCTGACCCACTGAAATCAGTGAGCCTGCTAGTAAGATAATGGCACAAAGGGTTTGGTCCATTAGCAGCAGAAAAGTTAGGAATTCACCTTATTTGCTTCCATCAGATGAGAACTTGAAATCTTAATTGTACCTATTTCAAAGCTAATGTTATTAAACCCAAACAATTTCCATAATGAAAAAGGACAATCAAATGCAACTCCTTGTGCTAAAGCTCAACATAAGTCTAATGGAGCTTTTCACTGAGGCTGAGCACTGACCTTTGCTGGGCTTATTCTAGGAGGTATCGCTGACATTTGGGGACCACAGAAACTAAGGACACCATTGAGATAGGAGATGAACTAACACTGATCACTTCTGAAAGTCCCATGATCTGCCTTAGAGTGACTTCTGAAATCTGGGGTTTCATCACGCACCTGCATTGCAACTCTTTTGTCAGTTGCTCGTAAAGATCTGCTGCAAACAGGGAAACTTGAAAGACACGCAGTTTTAAGAGAACACCCTCCCGCCACTCGCTTGCCTACATGTCATTTGAGTTTGTTCTTGGTTCTTCCCTCTTCTTCTTTATGAACCAGCCTGGTGTGCCCAGTCCCTTGCTTCTTGGGCAAAAGTCCCATTGATCAGTGTAAGCAAAATGTCAAGATGTATTTCAAAGAACTTGGGATTCTGCCACACGTTTGCAAAGCTATTTGGTGATCATCAATTTTTCTTTCTCTGTAATTTAACTCATGTCATCTCCCCCCCCGCCGGCCTCCAAAACCCTTGTTTTTCAGGCTAAGGAAATCTTGTAAAGATGCTCACTTCTTACTCAGCACCTCCATAGCTGGGCCCAACAAGGTTCTTGAACTCACGCTTAACTTGAAGCATCTTCATGAGCACCATTCCTGTACACAGAGGCATGAGTGCTGTGTTCAAAGTCACAGCACTTTGGCTTCGCAAGAGAAGTATGTTTCCCTCCACTGTCAGTCTTGTGGAATTAGCAGAGTACTGCAAGAGTGGGTGGAGCACAAGGCGGCAGGCTGACAGCAGGGCCCAGAGTAACTCCAGGGATCACAGACCACATGATCCCACTGCCTCCACCAAGACATGAGATTCCCCAGCCACTCTCCTGACAGCGCACATACCTTGCCTTGCTTAAGCATCTGCTACCCCCTCCTGTCACCTTTGTCAGCCCTCCTCTGAGCAGCCTGCCTCCCTCATCAGACTTACTCTTTAGCCTCACCTACGGCTGCAAGGCACAGCCAGCCCGTGTGCAATGACTGCAATTCATTTCATTATCTGGCGCCCAAGGGCACCTACAAATCCCAGCTGAGGTCTGTGCTTCATTGTGCTAGCTGCCCTACATACACTTAGGGAGAGACAGGCCCTGTTCCTCAGCGTTCACAATGTAAACAGTCGAGACAGACATAGGGTGGGGGAAAATAGAGGCACGCTGCACTGAGTGACTTGCCTAGGGTCACACAGCTGTTCAGTGGCAGAGCTAGGGACATAATATAACTTTCCTAATTCACAGCCTTCTGTCCCATCTACTGGACCACACCCAATATCCTTCTCTGGGAACCTGCTTCCACTTGATGGGCCTCACATCCAGTGTTCCCTGTAAGCCGATTGCTTGGCCAGCCACTCAGGAGCGATTCAGGTGCCGCCCAGCTGATAAGCAGAGTGCCAACAACCACTCACAGCCAGCAGTGTGTTTCTTCTAGTGGTGAAAATCTATGTATACCTTCTTGCACATAACAAAATTTATTCCACCTACAGATGGCAAAAATTCGAGGGAACCCTGCTCACATTCCCTGCAGCGTATCCTCACCAGTTTTGCATGATTTGCAGGAGGCCAGGGCCTGAATTTTCGTACACGCCAGTACAAACCCAGAGCCTGCACCATGCACATGATCAGTGCATCTCCCAGCATTTTAAGTGAGGATTCATGGCCCTCTGAAAATGCCTGCTACAAACAGGCGTTCGGCTGAGATGTGATAAGACAGCTATCTCGTATTCAGAGATGAGTATTAAAAGCAGATTTATTAACGATTAACAAGGGGATTAACAAGGGCAGCGTGGGAAGCACTTGCTAATCCTTGGATTGATCTGTTTTCCATAATCATCTGGTATTTTAAACAACACACAGTGAATTCCCTGTCTTATAAATCTAAGTCTAGCTTTAACCTGACAGTTATCAGATGTCTAAGTCCAGGATGCTTATTAGAAACATGCTCATTGAAAATTAATTGTGCAATAGATTGTTATCAGTGACAGGGCAAATCTAAATAAATACACAGGATTTTGCAACCAGTTCACTGTCCACTTGAAATGATCCCATGTTTTGTTTTGTTAAATCATTTGATGGTGTATTTATTTGCTTCCCATTCCTGAAATGGCCCAGATAGTTTGCATTCCTAGGCACTGTATTCTTAGGCAGCATACGATCATAATAACAATAGATGTTCTTTTTATGGTGCCCACCGGCCAGAGCTGTCTGGCTGCTTTGCAAACAACAGTGCGAAAACCCAGAGAGCACTAAAAGAAACATGCAGCAGATAAAACAAAACAAGATTCAAAACCCGCCTGCATGATTAAATCAAAATAACAATGAACATTGGAGATACCAAGTTCGCCAGGGCTCTTTGAAAGCAAAGGAATTGGTTCGGGTGGTCTGGCAGGAACAGCTGGGGATAATGGAGTAAAATTCAGCAAAGACACATTTTAGGCTGAATATCTGGAAACATCTGCCTACATGTAGTTGCAGGCCTTGCAGAGGTAATGTATTACTGGTCATGTCCCCTCTGTGAGGCACAGCAGTGCTTTGATTCTCTCTGTACAACGTGGGAGATGACACAGGGCGATATAATACCCCAAGCATTGTTACAGGCTGGGACCGACTGGCTATGTAGCAGTGCAGCAGAAAAGGACCTGGGGATTACAGTGGATGAGAGGCTGGATATGAGTCAACAGTGTGCCCTTGTAGCCAAGAAGGCTAATGGCATACTGGGATGCATTAGTAGGAGCATTTACAGCACATCCAGAGAAGACATTATTCCCCTTTATTCAGCACTGGCAAGGCCACATCGGGAGTATTGCATCCAGTTCTGCGTGCCCCCTCTATGGAAAGAAAGGGTGTACATTCATTGGAGGGGGTCCAGAGGAGGGCAACCAAAATGGTTAGGGGACTGGAGCACGTGATCTATGAGGAGAGGCTGAGGGATTTGGGCTTCTTTAGTTTGCAGAAGAGAAGGGTCAGCAACCTTCAACTTCCTGCAGGAGGGATTCTAAAGAGGATGGAGAGAGACTGTTCTCAATAACGAGGGGTGGCAGAACAAGGAGCAATGGTTTCAAGTTACAGAGGGGGAGGTGTTGGTTGGATATTGGGAAAAACTATTTCACCAGGAGGGAGGTGAAGCACTGGAATGGGTTACCTAGAAATGTGGTGGAATCTCCATCGCTAGAGGTTTTTAAGTCCCGGCCTAACAAAGTCCTGCCTGGGATGATTTAGTTGGGGTTAATCCTGGTTTGAGCAGGGGGCTGGACTCAATGATCTCCTAACGTGTCTTCCAGCCCTAGCATTCTATGATTCTATGAATTTGTCCAAGGTCACACAGGGAGTTTGTGAAAGAGCAGGGAACTGAACTCCTAGTCAAGAGTTTTATCCAACAAACTAGGCTTTCTTTACATGGCCTTGGAGCAAGACCTTCTAGATGGGTAGAGCCTTCCATGACTTAAGCTATTTCAAACTATACTGACGACTAGGTGTTATGGCCTGCAGGATTGCCTGGGAAAGCACAAGCTTGGACTCTGTGACCCCAGAGGTCCCTGCCAATCTTGTGTCCCTGAGCACACGTGTGCATTAGCTGCCGTGAATCCTGAAGGGACCACATGCCAGCTGGGGATAACTGGAGCACAGCATATTCCCAGCACATCCTCTCCCGTCCCTATAGGCTTTCAACCCACCTCTTCTCCAGCCACGAGGGGTTTGGCTCCAATTGCTACTCATTCAGGCTCATGAGAGCGAAAACCAGCTCTTCTCAAATTTGGAGACACCATGAAGACCAAGGATTGTGACCACAGATGCAATCACATGTACAGTCCTAGTTGTACTGCAAGTTTCATTCAAGCAATAAGGGACATTCTGAACACCCATGCATATATAAATCCTACAATACCCCATGCAATGACTATGTGTATGGCTACACTTAGTGGGTCGAAGGGTCGATCTCCCAGGGAAATGCTCCCATCGACCTACCTCAGTGAGGACAGACCGTACAGTAGACTGCAGATACGTTGATTTCTAGCTACGCAATTGCTGTAGCCAGAATTGCATATCTGCAGTTGACTGAAAGGTCTAGTGAAAACCAAGCCTAAGATTGTGTAACTTCACTTGTGTTGGGTTATTCTGGGTCACCCAATCATATCAAGCATTCTTAAGTGTATGGCCTCCTATGGCAAAGCTACAACCGCACAGGACTCAGTCTGTAGGCCTTGATTTCCAGTCCTCTTTTACTTATATACCTAAATACACATTCATCACTCCTAAATACTCATCAGTCTTATAAGATTGTAACACTATAATTTAAATCTATTCAGCATACTGTGATTGTATATGAAGTAACATATGACTTGACCATAACACAACACCATGATTAATGGATAATACAATGAACAAACTGTCTACAATTGCCACAGGATCATAGAAATGTTGGGCTTGGAGGGACCTTGGAAAGCCATCAGGCCCAGCCGCCTGGACGGAGGTAGGATCAAGTGAACCATCTCTGACATATCCAACCTATTCCTAAAAGCCACCAGTGTTGTGGATTCACCGGATGACTTGAAAGCCTACTCCAGAACTCATCTCCACATAGAGTTAGAAGCTTTTCCCAATATCCTAACTAAATCTTCCTGACCGAAGGTTAAACTGATTACTTCTTGTCCTACCTTCACTGGGCACAGAAAAGAGTTGATCACTGTCCTCTTTATAACAGCCCTTACCATATATGAAGACTTCTATCAGATCTTCCTTCAGTCTTCTTTTCTCAAGACTACACATGCCAAAGTTTTTTTTCCTTCCCTCATAGGTTAGGTTTTTTAAAACTTTGATTTTTTTTTTTTTTTGGTCCTTCTCTGGACTATTTCGTAGAATCATAGAACCATAGGGTGGGAAAGGACGTCAGGAGGTCATCGAGTTGAGCCTCCTGCTTCGGGCAGGATCATCCCCAGCTAAGTCATCCCAGTCAGGACCTTGTCAAACCAAGACTTAAGAACCTCTAGAGGTGGAGAATCCACCACCTCTCTAGGCAACACATTCCAATGCTTCATCACCCTCCTGGTGAAGTAGTTTTTCCTAATATCCAACGTACTCCTCTCCTCCTTTCCAATTTGTCCACATTTTTCCTAAAGTGTAGAACCCAGAACAGAACACATTACCCCGGCTGAGGCCTCACCAGCACCTAGTACAGCAGGACAATTACCTCCCATGTCTTACATATGATGCTTCTGTTAATAACCCCCCAGAATGATCAGAGGATTATAGAATCATAGAATACTAGTACTGTGAGAGACTTCAAGAGGTCATCAAATCTAGTCCTGCCATCACCGCAGGAGCAAGCGTCATCTAGATCATCCCCGACAGAAGCCTATCCAACCTGCTCTTAAATATCTCCAATGATGGAGAATCCTCAGCCTCCCTAGGCAACTTATTGAAGTGTTTAACCAACCTGACAATTAAGAAGTTTTTCCTAATGTCCAGCTTAAACCTCCCTTGCAGCAATTTAAGCCTGTTACTTCTTGTCCTATCCTCAGAGGTTAAGGAGTATGATATTGGTTTCTTTCACAGTTCCATCACACTGTAACCTTTTCTTCAATTTGTGGTCCACTCGAACCTCCAGCTCATTTTCAGGAGTACTTCTTCTCACCCACTTATCCCCCTGTTCATAGCTGTGCATTGCATTTTTCCTTCCTAAGTATAGTCCTTGTCTATGTGAGGTTGGTTCAAGAAAAGAGAGTGTTGAAGATCAGAAGGGATATTCCTGAGGTGGCAGAACAGCAATATATGGTGAAATGCAATGAGGTAAGGAAAGCAGCCAGAAAGGATAAGGAAAAATGGTTAGAGGAGCAATGTGAAGATATAGAGAGGTATTATGGTGAATGTAAGACCAGGGAGGTGTATAAAACAATTAGGAATATTAATAGGAAATGGCAACCAAAGCAGATGGCAATCAAAGATGAGAACAAAGAAGAGCTCATGAACAGGGAGAAGATTGTGCAGCAACGGATGAGATATTGAACTGATCTATACAAAGCACAGTTGGATCCAAGTGTCTCAGAGAGACTGATTGAAGAACTGAAAGAGATATCTCCACCGAGCATCAAGAGAGACACCAATATTTCAAAGGAGGAAGTAGAAAAAGCAGTGAAACGACTAAAGAACAACAAGAGCCCTGGAAATGATAAGATCATGGGAGAGATGATCAAATATGGATGAGAGAGTATGGTTCAGGAAATACACCGACTATGTAATATAGCATGGAAAGAAGGGAAGGTGCCTAAGGAATGGACAGGATCTGTGCTAGTGACAATACCCAAGAAAAGAAGTACATTGGAGTGTAAGAACTACAGAACGATTGCCCTAACGAGTCATCTAGGTACAGTGCTGATAATGATACTGACTGAGAGATTAAGATTGCAGATAGAAGAACATGTAGCAGACAAGCAAGCGGGTTCAGAAGAGATAGAAGTACCATACAACAGATATTGGCACTAAGACTGACAGCGGAAAAAGCTCGATGAACAAAGAAGAACATATACACTTGCTTTGTCGATTTTCAAAAGGCATTTGACAGTATAGATCAGAAAGTGACTTGGGCGGTGTTGGAGTCGTACGGAGTGGTTAGCAGAATGATACAGTTGTTGAAGGATATCAATGACAATGCAGAGGCAGCAGTAAGAACATGCGGGTAGTTGGGAAGTTGGTTTAAAACAAGTAGAGGTACAAGACAAGAAGATCCAATGTCTCCAAGTACCTTCATCACACATCTGGCGAGAGTGATGGACAAGATCAAGGAAGAGGTAGAAGGGATATCTGTGCACGGGAAAAGCATTAACAACTTGAGGTTCGCGAATGATATAGTTATCATTGAGGAAGATAAGGAGAAGCTAGTGAAAACGGAGCGGGTGTTAAATGAAGAAGGGAAGCAGTACGCACTGATTATGAACATCAATAAAAAAAAAGCAATGGTATTTGGAGATAAGGAAATAGGAAGGAAGATCAGTGTTGATGGTATTGAACTAGAATATGTAGAGAAGTTCACATGTCTGGGGAGCAACATAACGTACGATCTAGACTGTAAGAAGGAAATAGCGACTAGAACAGCGAAAGCAAGAGCAAGTGTGAAGGCGATGGATAAGACCTGGAAAAGCAAAGCAATTAGCTTAAGAACGAAGTGGGGCGTCTTGAAAACGTGTGTATTCAGCAGCATGTTGTATGGATGTGAGACATGGGTGATAACGAAAGATTCGAAAAGAAGAACATTGGTGTTCGAAACGAGTTGTTACAGAAAGACTCTGAGAATAGGATGGCTGGAGAAGGTCACCAATGAGGAATTCTATTGAAAGATACAGCCAAAAGAGAACCTGCTGCAGAAGGTTTTAAAACGGAAGCTACAACTACTTGGGCACATTTGCAGAATGAACGCAGAATGCAGAAAAATCAAGACCCTGGTATGCGGCATAGTGGACAGCTTGCATAGGAGAGGCAGAGCCCCGCAGAGAATGGACAGATGATGAAGTAGATTGGTGCGGAGCTAATATACAGAAACTGAGCCACTCTGCACTGGACAGATGGAAAGATGGAAGAAAATAGTGCAAGAGGCGTCAGACACCAACAGGCGCTGAGCCCATGGTTATTGAAGAAGATGATGATGATGATGATGATGATGATGATGAAGTGTAGTCCTTGTCTATCTCATTATCCATTTATCTACCCATCCTTTCTTCCACCCACAGTATCCATCCATCCATCAGTTGTCATCATAGTATGTAAAATTTGCCACTGTTCTCCCTGTGTCTCCTGTCCCTGGCAGCCACCTGCAGCTCCCCTGTTTATCTGCCCATCCTAACTGAGGAAGAGGATGATAAGTACAGTACTCATTTCCTAAAACTTTCATGCAAGGATGCTGGCCCCTGAACAGGTACGTGCAGCTGGGATTCTCCCGGGATTTACGCTGTGCACAGCGGGGAACGTGCCACTGGATCTCACTCCAGAATCATTTCCGGGCACAGAAAAGCCTATGAAAAAAAGTCTCTGGCCAGCTACTGAGCGACAGCCTAGGAGGGGGAGAACTTTGAGGCAATTAGCAATAAATCCCTGACCAATCAGCTGGCATCAAGTCGGTGTTCTCTGCCCTTGTCACACAGATCATTTTCTTTTCCCTCCCTCAGAGGCGTCAGGTGGAAGAGAACCCGCAACAGCTAATAACTCATCCCATGAATATCCCAGTGAGAAGCCCCGACTGCTGTGCCTGGGAGGAACAGCTGGCAGGGCAGTGTGTGGGGAGAAGCAGGGGAAGGAATAAGGATATAGCTGGCTCCTGATTGAGCAGCACCAGCTCACAGAGGAACAACAGGGATCGTGAGCTGGGAGGGGGTGATTTATACAGGGGAGAAGGAGACTTAATGACATGCGGATTAGCTGGGTGAGGACTCTCATGTAAGAAACCTGCAAATATCTAAAGGGCATAAGGTGCCCAGGACAGGAGCCCAGAGAGGGCAGTGAGAATGCCTCAGAAAATGGTTTGCCAACATGAACCTCAGGGCAGATACCCACTGTTCTCTGGCTAGAGAAATACTGCTGTGTTCTCAGACCTCCAGGCACTGCAAGATCTACTTATGCAACCCCCTATTGCTACAGCACCTGAGCATCTCCCCCACATTAGTGAAGGCATGTTCCCAGCAGCCCTGGGCATGTAGGAATCCCTATTTTACACCTGGGGAACCAATGTCCAAGTCCTCCAAGGGAATTAGGAGGACAATGTTGTGGACTTGTTATGGTCACCTAGGGAGTCTCTGATTGAGATCCTAATTGCTAGCTCCTTTCACTAGTCAAACTCAAAGTGGTTTGCAAGTAGGCCAGTCCCATCATTCCCATTTTACAGATGGGAAAACTGAGGCTCAGAGTCATGAACTGAGTGGTCAGATAGCAGCAGAGCTAGGAATAGAAATCAGCTCTCCTGTGCCCCAGGCTGCTTCTTTAACACCAACCTCATCCTTCCTCCTTGAAGCTGACTTTCCAACCTCAGATGCTGTAGAGCGAAAACTAGTAGAATACATCCAGTTTAGTGAGGAGTGTGGCATTATAACAAGGAGCTACAGAATGGCATTAAAGAAAGGGAAAATACTGAGGGAATAGCAGGAAAATTGTCCAGATGGGAGAAGATGGAATAGTCTCTGTGGGGAAGCTGCCTTGTTTGAGACTTCGAAACAGAGAGTGGACAATATATGAAGCACTTTCCCATAGGGTAAAACACAGCCCTGGTCAAAAGACAGCCTAACGGTCACTTGCAGCAGGTGACAGAGAGCTTAAACCTGAAGAACGGTTAATCTGGACTCACCCTGACACCCACCTCACTGGAATTACAGCAGAAATACTGGTCCCCTGGAAGCCAGGAGCAGTGGGTTCGGTGAGCATTCAGTGCAACAAAATTTGGTCTAGCTCCTAGAGGGTCAAGTTCATTGGTATAAGCCAGGTTAGAACATGCCACACAGAGGCACCCTCCAGGGATGAGCCTTGGCCTGAGGATAATCTGCTATGAGCATCACGTCTGCATGACACATAAGAGAGCTCGTGAATGGGAGGCGTCACGTCTTGCTGTAAGCAAGGAAAGTTCACACCCTGCTGAGAAGAGAACACACATACTTAGTGTTCAGTCCAAGAGTGTGCCCTTCCTGGGACCAGCTGTGCTGGCAACACAATCGCAAAAGCCACCAAACACAGACCTAGGCTGGGTCTGCGTTTGCATTCCTCTTTCAAAAGAGGCATGCAAAGGAGGGAAATCAAAAATGCAAATAAGGTGCAGATTTACAAATCTGCCACCTCATTTGCATGTCCTTTCGAAAGAAGAAAAGCAGTGTAGATGTGTAAAAGGGAAGAAGGGCTCTTTCAAAGGTGGGGCTTACTTTTGAGAGAGCCACGTCTACGCTGCTTTTCTTCCTTTGAAAGAATGATATGCAAATGAGGTACCAGATATGTAAATCTGCGGCTCATTCGCATTTTTGATTTCCTTCCTTTGCACACCTCTTTCAAAAGAGGAAGGAAAGTGTAGACACAGCCCAACATTTCCTCTCTAAAAATCAGGCCCTTTTGCAACGCCTCATGCTCACATTCTCAGCTCTAAGCCCTACACTAACTTCCCCCATCCAGCTGGAAGGTGCTTAAAGATTTCCCTGCCTGCTGTCTGTATCCAAACCTTAGTTCCTTCTGCAATCCCTCATATCCTGGCTGGAGGTAACATTCACCTGCGAATAGGGCTCGGGAGTGACATTCCATGTTCGTGCAGGGATATATCAGGTCCAGTTCATCGGAGCAGCCCCTGGAGTCTCTCCACAATTGTATCTAATTTTGCCTTGCTAGGTCTGCATGGCTTGCTGAAGTAACATGCTCTAGCTGAGAGGAACTCAGGAGATTGGCGTTCTTGTCCCAGCTACAACCATGGGTAAGTCTCTATGCCTGCGTTGTCCTTCCCACCAGTTTGGGTCTTTCTGTGGGAGGCTTTGTGGCACAGGCATTGTCTCTTGTTATGTATCTGTGCAGAGACCAGTGTTCCCTGGAAACTGGGCGATTGGGTGGCTGCCCAGGAGACAGTCAGGTGCCTCCCAGCTGATTAGCAGAGCCCACATCCAACCGCTTGTGTTTCTACTGGTGGTACACAGCTGCAAACATCCTGGTGCACATAACAAAATTTATCATGCCCATGGATGGAGTAAATAGAGGGAACACTGCCCTGAGCTGTGATACAAATAAGGCACTTAGCTGCTGAACTATTCCTCTTTTAGGTCTGGTGCCATCCGATGAGCTGCCCTCCTTTCAACAAGCATCGGGAGGGGATGGGGGAAGCCATCAGTCCCGAGTCCCTAACACTAGCTCTGCAATTAAGGAGCAGATGGAACTGATAGATATTGGCCCCATCCTGGCAGAAAGACTTTGAAACAATGCCTGCTACACTGAACAAGTGCCTGTCTGTTTGGTGAAGTGAGTCACTCTCGTATGGAGGAAGCATTTGTGCCTGGGCTAATCCAAACCAAATGCTACATTTGCAAGTGGAAGCAAACTCCTGTTTCAAATCTGAGTCAGAGCCCTGTGTGTGTGGTGAAAGAGCTAGTTCGGGGAGCTTATTCTGGGGGAGGGAGGGGGGAAAAAATGCATGGCTTCACCACTGACTCAGTTTTTGTCCACAGTCAAGTCACTTCCCCTCCCTGTGCATCCCAGGCTAGAAAATGAGACAAGAATGCTCTCTCAGAGCATCCAGCTGTGTGTCATAGTCAGAGGGCTCATCCTTCTAACCACTGATGGGCAGTTCGCCCAGGTAGGGTCTGGGGTTTTGGAGCATGAAGATATGGGTCCTCCCCCTACCGCTGCCAGGAATTTCCAAGTGATTAGGCTGGGCAGCAGGCTCCCAACTGCAAAGGCCTCTCTGGCATGTGGCAGGAGCCTTGCAAGCCTCAAATAAATACAGCCTGTGATGTGCACTGAGCTCTATGAATGAACGGTGCTATGAGGGGAAGTTCTATTGTGGTCATTGGAAGGAAAAGTCCTAGAGGGACATAAAGTACCTCTGTAGCTGGAGAAGCTACGTCCCCCCTGGATTGTCCCCATTGCTTGCAGTGAATGACCAGTGTGCCTAAGGGAAGGGCACCAGCTGTCCCTGGTCTGTAGCAAGGCTCCAGGGATGCAGGATTTACCATGTGTGTTCTGCAGGAGCGGGTTTAGTTTGAAACGACACCGATGACCGGCCTTCTGCAGCAGGGAGCCCTGCGGGTCCTGAGATGCTCTGCTGAGGGCCAGAATGGCTCCTGCTTGGTCTGCTCAGATGCAAGCTTTGAACTCCTTCCCCCCAGTGACCCATTCGGGACTCCGTTCTCTCTCTGGCATGTGAAGCATGCCGAGGGCTCGGTGTTTTTCTCTCTGTTCCTAGAGACAGGGAAGGACACATGGGGCCTGGTCTCAACCTTTCCATTTCTTTCCCCCTCCCCCCGCCACTGTGCACGAAGTGGTATCAGAAAGATGAGCAGTGGAAAGACCACCTCCATCCCCTGCAGAGGGACACAGGATTGTTCCTTTGTAGTCTATTCTCTAGCACGCCATCCCACTCAGCATTACTATAACAGGACTCTTCCCACTGCTTCCCTGGGGGAGAATTGTTCCTCGGATCATATTTCTCACCCTCAAGGACACTTCTGGAGATTCAGCAGAAAGTTTCCTCTGTAATCTCATCCTATAGCACCTCGGCAGCCTGCACCCGGTCCACTTCTCATCTTTCTCGGAGTTTGCACTGTTATACCCATCTACTCCTTGCCATTCCCATGCAATTACAATCTAAGTTATCTCTTGGGCTGTGGGTCCCAAGATCACAGTATGTGAGCAGCATGCAACCCTTTAATAGATTTTTCCTCACCTGTCTGCAAGAGGCAGGGCAGTGCGATTATCTCCCTGGACAGCTGGACACCTGAGCAGTGTTCCCTATAAGCTGAGCACCTGGGCAACCACATAGCAAAGATTCAGGTGCCACCCAGCTGATCAGCAGAGCATCCAGAGCCATCAACCTGTGTTTCTGTTGGTGGTGCAGATCCATACGTGCATAAGCGTCCATAATAAAATTTATTCTGCATATGGATGGAAAAAATTAGAGGGAACATTGGACCTAAAGCCCAGAGAAGCTCAGGATATATCTACACTGGGATTAAAACCCCATTGGGTCCAGCCTGGGAGCTGGAGAGAATTGACTTGGGTTAGCAGGGAGGGGAATAGAAATCAGAGCTGGCCTCCAGAGCAAGTGTCTACACTGTACTTAATATCTCTGCAGCCTGAGCCTACGGGGCCCCTTTATCACAAGGACTTGGCAATAAAAGGTCTTTCTACACTGCATTTACGCTTCTGTGGCTGGGCCTTCCCAGCTGACTTACATTCAGGATAAGAAGCTGTTTAATTGTGGTTTAGTGATTTGGGCTCCACGGCCTTGTGAGAGGGGAGGTGTCCCAGAGCTCAGGCTGTTCTGAGCTCAGCCCAGTCCTGAATGGCAAGTAAAAAAATGGCAATTAAAAAACTTCTCTGCCTTAATCGCCTGTCACCGGGCAGGAGTTTTTAATTGCAGGGCAGGCACACCCATAGTCACAAGTGGCCTAGAGAGATTTGGTCTAACCTGTAGAGGAAGATTGCAGAAAAGCAGAGACTGGAGAACTCAGGTCTCCCTATGCCATGGTTAATGCTACAACCAATTGACTATGCTTCCTCTCTCTCTCTCTAACTACGTAAGCCTCCCAGCACCAGCAGCAGATTCTACAGCAGTTGGATCAGGCCCCGGGGCTCAGACCCTCACATGGACTTCGGAAGTCTAACTTGAGTTGACTTGAACCACTGAGGATCTAGGTTTGGTGACCTCACGCTTGCCTCCATGGTGGAGACCACCAAGGGGCTCACAAATTCACAGCATCAGCAGAGAAGCGGTGTTGGAAAGATCCCATTTTGACTCTACACATGCAAGGCCTTCCTGGGTGCTGGGTACCTTTAGAATTCCCAGTGAAAGCGATGAATTTTGATGGGGCTCAGCAACACCCAAGACAGTTCTTTGGTCATCTTTATCCTGGCTGTTCTGGCCAGCTCTTCACCCAATGGGCACTCAGTAAGAGCAGAAATCGGCATGGGGAAGGAATTAGCCTTTTTAGCAAACCTTTGCATTCTCCTGCTCCTCCCAAACATCTGTGGCTGGTGTCTTCAGTTACAAGAGTCCCTTGGCATTGGTCTCTTAGTGCATTGGTGCTGCTCAAACATTTCGCCACACTTAGACCTATCTTGATGGGTTTGGCCCAGCTACCTCTAAAACTGCAGCTTGCAGCTTGACTCTGGGTCACGGCAGTTAACCAAGTATTGCAATAAATCTCCGGGTGACCTTTATGAAGACCCTGTGCTCCAAGTACTCCAATGAAACCCATGCCGCTGAGGGACAGTCAGCCGGCTGTTTGCCAACCTTCCCTCAGGGTGGAGCTCCTCTGCCAGAAAATGCACCTCCTCCAGTTCTGTTTGTATCTCCCATTGGCCACAAACTGAGTCCTGGTGTGCTTCCAGGTTAATATTGGGGTCTTTTCAATCTGGGCCCAGCTGGTTCATATCTGGGTTTCTTCTTGATGTCTGCTTTGTCACTTGACTCAGTGATGGCATTTGGGGACATAACCTGTACTGGCCCGAGGTGTTTGTGGATTTGTGCAGGCTTTTAAGACTGAGAGGCTCGCCCAGTGGCAGAAACAGTGAGGAAGACAGAGGGGCAGGGAAGGTGGGCAAGGGAGGGACAGAGATGGCATGGGAGCAAGGATGCAGAGAGAGCGAGTGGAAGAGACTTCTGCTAAATCCCCTGGCAGCAAAGGGAAGGCCAACAGGCAGTTGATTGCAATGCCATGTGACTTATGTGACTAATTACAGTCACACGTACCAGTTTGAAAAGCTCAAGTGGTAAAGTGTTGGCCATACCATTTCTCCACTTGTACCAAGGGTGAAAAAAATACAGCACAAAGCTCTTTGGCATATTTACATAGATGCAAAAATAAAAGTAAAACTAATAAAAGACCAACAGGCAATGAGCTCCCTGAGGGTTTGGAGCTCATTTTAAAGGCATACTTTGACAAAAAATGATTGCACAGGTTGAACCTCTCTAGCCCAGCACGCTCTTGTCCAGCAACATCAGTGATGTCACGTGGTTTTAGTGAGCCAGAGCGCCACTTATCATGGGTGTGGCCAAGTTTCCTGAGGTCCCATAGAGTTTGTTTACAACCACCAGTCCTGGCTCTCGGTGTTCTGTGCCGTTCTTTAGCTATAATTTACCCCTCAATGTCTTCTAAGAGCCCAGTCAGCAGTGAAAGTGTTGGTAGCGCTGCTAGACAGTATTGACCTTCCGTGGTTCGGCACTGGTCAGGTCCCCAGGTTGCTAGACTAGAGGCTGCAACCGGTACTAAAGCAATGGCTACCTAGGACTTCACAGCTGACATTGTGCTGCATGCTGAGTATTTCCCAGCAACAAGGGGGACGTAATTCAAAAACTCTGCTCCAAAAGTGCTGGCCTCACCATCTGAGTTGAAGAACTGCCAGTGGTTTATAGAGCAGGTCCTGCGACATGCACACATGATTCTGATTCTACCCAGACGAAGGCAGAAAAAGACACACATGCAGGTCAGTTTGCTGCCATATCTCGCCAGGGGATGTTGTACCCAATTCCATCGGGCTGCAGTTTCCATTTTCTTCGCCTTTTTTCTTCTCTGTTTAGAGGAAAGTGTAAAGAAATGCTGCATCCACCGCCGGTGAGCACACAGCATGGCCTGAAGACAGGCTGTTATTTCCTTACCGGTTTAGTGCCAGGGTATTTTGACTACCCTATATGCGGAAGTGAATGAGTGTTTAGAAGGCAGTTTACAGCTGTAGCACTAGGCTGCCCACAGCTCTGCTGTGGGTGTTGGGTGGCACTGAGAAAGATCACAGCTCCTGCTAGCCTTCCCTGGGGAGCTCAAAGGAGGGGCATGGTGCGTGTGAGAGATGGGAAAAGGATGCCCACCACACTTCTGGAAGCTCCTCGTAGATTGGGGTGGTTCCAATGTGGTCCTGAAGCTAACAGAGTTGGGTGCAAGTTGTGATATGAACCAGAAATCTGACCCAGGTCTGGTAGTAAGCTTGGGGAATCCTGGGGCTGAGGGTTGTGTGGGTCTGGGGCCAAGCTCCAGATGAAATTCCGCTTGCTGAGGGAGATTTATGGAGACCAGGTGAAAAGGGTGAGTTCCTCACATTCTCCACCAAACGTCCTGCATTGCTTGTGGAGTTTTCAGGAAGCTGGGGGGCTCGAATGGATGAGTAACACACCACAAACCTTTCCAAGGCTCAGAGAAGAAAACTAAGGTCACCCAATGTCTCAAGGGAGCAAGGGAACTTCTGTCCAGCAGTTCGTGGCAAGATGTGATCTCAGTCAAGGAATAAGCCTGGCACCCGGCCTGGTGTCATGTTGTGTCATGTCATGCTGGGGTTCATTAGAAAGAAGGGTACATAACAGTCTACCCTCTAAGCTGAGAGCTTGGGTGGCCACCCAGGAGAGAGTCAGCTGCTGCCCAGATGATTAACAGAGCACCTACAGCCAGCCCCATATGTTTCTTCTGGTGGTGCACATCTGCACATGCCTTGGTGTGCATAAAATTTATTCCACACACGAATGGAAAAAAATTAGAGGGAACCATGGTACATGAGCACCACACTGAGTATAGGGGCAATGCAATGAAAGGGCCTATTTGTCAATTAAGCTTGTGTCCCTTGGGATTCTGGCTAATAGGCCCTTTGATGCTAAGGTGGAGTGAATGCGTAACAGCTCATTTGCTGTGGGACTGAGGCCAGTATCCACACTGCCAGCTAAGAGCACAGTGAGAAACAAATGGTGGTTGCTCACTGAAGTCTAGATGCCACTAGTGCATTCATTGGCGAGGGGTAGGGAATGCCAAGTGAGCAGGTAAAAGGGTTGCAGAGAGAGAAGGAACAAACTGCACTGGCTCACAAGGCCAGGCAGGTTTTCATAAAAAGGGCCTATGGTGGTGTCCAGAGCATTCTGTGACACTTATTGTGCCATCCATATAGGAGGGCTGGGTTCATTTCCTGGCCCCTGCAGAAAGAGGAGTTATCTCCCTGGAAGAAAGCAGGTACTGTGAGTAAGGGTAGGTCTGCACTGCAAAGTTATTTCAGAATCACAGCCACTATTCAGCTGCTATTTTGAAATAGCTGATGGCTTAATTCAATTCTGTAAACCTCATTTTGGCAACGTCTGCACTAGCACACTGAGTCGAAGTAGCCTATTTCGAAGTAAGGACATCGAAATAGGCTACTTCAACGTGTATCATCTACATGTCCTACAGGACTGGAGCCGTCGATGTTCCACGTCAAAGTAGAGACAGGGAACATCAAAAGGAGCCGCCCCAGAAGGAAATGTGGAGCGTCCACACACACAAGTGCTCCCCATCGAAATAAGGGGCCAGCAAAGGCCCAAGACGCTCCCTTAAAGGGCCCCTCCCAGACACACTTGCCCTGCGCAGCATGAGATCCACAGAGCCGACAACCAGTTGCAGACCCTGTGCACGCAGCATGGACCCCCAGCTGCAGCAGCGCAGCCAGAAGCCCTGGGCTAAGGGCTGCTGCATGTGGTGACCATAGAGCCCCGCAGGGGCTGGAGAGAGAGTGTCTCTCAACCCCTCAGCTGATGGCCTCCATGGAGGACCCCGCTATTTCGAAGTACTGGGGTGTGGATCGTCTACACATGCCCTACTTCGATGCTGAATGTTGAAGTAGGGCTCTATTCCCATCTTCGGATGGGAATAGAGATTTCAACGTCTCACCGCCTAACGTCGATTTCAAGGTCGAAATAGCACACGGCGTGCGTAGACGCGACACGTGCTATTTCGACGTTGTACCGGCTACTTTGAAGTAGCTGACTAGTGTAGATGCACCCTTTATGAGGAATAGCACCTACTTCAAAACAACTGTTTTGGAACAGAGGCTGTGTAGACAGGGAAAGACATAAGCTATAGTGCGCCCAGGGGCTTTAGTCCGAAATAGCTCTATTGTGTGTGGACGCTCTATTTCAAAACAGCTGAGGGCTATTTTGAAATGCATTTTGTGTGAGGCAGAGTTATTTTGAAATTAGCTGTTCCACAATAGCTTATTCCGAAATAACGGTGCTGTGTAAACATAGCCTAAGGGAATAGAGCAGGAGCCAAAAGACATCTGTTCCATTCTTGACTGTGCTGTGGATTCCCTACATGATCGGGGGCAAGTAATGGCAGAATGGCTCTGTGCTTGGGAATGGTATTATCACCCTACCTCTAGGGAGGCTGGTGAGAGAGAAAACCATAAAATCTGCACAGTGTTCCAGTATTGGTGTAACCACATTTCACTGGAAACCAATGAGACCCAGGCGTCTACTTCAAGGCACCACAGACAAGGTTATCCTTGGTGAATGAGATTAATTCTACCTCCTTCAGTTGCAGAGGTATTCTGAATATTAATGTTCTTCTGCAAGATCTGCTCTAAGGGTTATTTTGGGGGCAGGTGTCTTGCTTGCTTTATGCAGGGAGCCAGACCACAGTGGTCCCTTCTGGCCTTGAAATATACACGACAGTTTATACAAACCAGTTAATAACGGGTGTGAATGCTGGTCAAGGAAGATTCTGTTTAGGGTTTCTTCTTTCCGTTCACTCAGGTGCTATAGCCTGTAATGTCAAAGAGCAGCCATCAACATATAACAAACACAATTCCCCGTTCCAAAGATATGTGCACATCCATCAATGTTCTGTCTCGCTGACTAATTTATCATAGAGGATCATTATTAGATCATTATCGTTAAGCGCTCATTAGTGGCCTTTTCCCACTACAGGTTTCCAGTATACAGACAAATGAATGATCCGAGGTATTTTGTGTATGGATTGAAAAAGCCTTAAAGTCTTGCTCCTTATTTGATGTAACAGCCAACACTGTTCTCTCTCCTTTTGTAATGAACAAGCAGTCCTGTTGCACCTTAGAGGCTAACAAATGTATTCAGTCATGAGCTTTGAGGGTAAAACCCACTTTATCAGATGGATTCAGAACAGACAAGCAGAATCCAGGATTTATATAGCAGAGAGCGGGGATGAGGGGGGCAGAGGGAAAAAAAAAAGCAAGTTATCTGTGTCTGAGACTAGTAGGATCAGTTGATGAAGCAAATTAAATTGGATATATCTCATTCCTGTGAATAGCAAAGGTGGGAAAATTGCCCTTGTGCTGCACAAGCCAATTAAGATCTCTGTTCGGGCCAAGGTTAAAGGTGTTAAATTTGTAACAGCAACGAAGGGTCCTGTGGCACCTTACAGACTAACAGAAAAGCTTTGAGCATGAGCTTTTGTGAGCAAAGAGTCACTTCATCAGATGCTGGTCATGGACATGGGTGTTAAATTTGTAATTGAATTTCAATTCAGATGTCTCCCTCAGTAATCTCATGGTAAAATTATTTTGTAGAGGAATGGCTATTCTTATATCCGTTATTGAATGTCCAGGGAGGTTAAGATGATTGATTACCAGTTCATATGGATGGAGCAAGCAGGCATCCAGTAGTTGGGAAGAGGGTATTATAGACATTAGACAGTGGCTGCCAATAAATGGTCAACATTTGTCAACACACAACATAGTTATTACAGCTTCCTGAATGTAGGCCAAAACTGGAGTTTCTAACACTCCATAGTGAGATTAAGAGTTGTTATTAGTCCATGTTGGAAAAATTCTGATGAAACATTTTTCATCAGCATTTGCCAAGTCAACAAAATTCAAATGTTTCATGGAGATGGTTCAGTGTTGCTGAAATTCCAGCAGGATCTAGGTAGACGTCCTACAGAAACCTGTCTGGTTTCCTGCTAGCTCACCCGCCCGGCAGGTTAATGGGAAAATGGGCTTTCCAGGGTATACGACTCCAAAGTAGTTTGCCAGGTGAGTTTCCCTGGAGCCAGGGCTTCACTGTATTTCATAGAGACTAGGAGAAAATGCTTGCTCAGAACAAGAGCAAAATTTAGAAGATTGGAGTCATCATTGGAGCACCTCATTGTGGTTTGCCATGTCATAGCAGGGTGTCCCACTGCAGAACCTGTTGCTGACAGGTCGCTCCGATCCCCGTGTGGTTTGACTTTTCTTATGGCCAGCTCATGTTTAGACCCACCCTTTCTGGGATAAGAGGAAGTCAAACAAAACCAGATGTCCAATCTCTCAGTCTGGTCTGCTGTTCTTTAATCTGGGCCCCATGGTCCCTGCACCTATTTGCTCAGGGATCTCAGTCATGTTTATCCACTTCCCTGGGGTTTCACCCCACCTTCCTAGCGGCAACTATGAAAACTCAGGCCTTCCCCTTACATTGGGCTCCAGTGCAGTGAGCCAATAACTAGCAGTCGAGGTCTGCTCCATTGATCTCCTTTCTACTGTCTCCCTGGACGACTTCTCGACGAGCCTGTCAGCAGACCTCTTGCAGTTTACCCTTCCCTAAGGCCAGGAGCCACAGAGCTCCTCCGGTCATCGCTCTGTAAATCACAGTCCAAAAGTACCAACTTAGCCAAATTTCTGCTCTCTTCGGTCTCTACCTTCTTTCCTCTTACATTTCCCTTCCTGAGCTCCCGAGCTGAACACCTCCCAGGGCTCTCCTGGAAATTCCAACTGCGCCCTTTCACCAGGGCTCCTCAGCACCCATGCTGGCTCCTCCCCAGTGGCTTCTCCATGTCTCTCCTGCGATCCTGTCAGATGTCTGTGCTATGGAGCAGACCCCAGTTCTCCTCCTGGGCTTCCTTCCTGACTCTCTTGGTCTTTCCAGTCTTTAGTCCGAGAGAGAAAGTGTGGAGCTTCTGTCTGCAGTCCCTTTCTGCTTCAGCCTTCCTGTCTTTATGGTCATCTCCAAGGTCCTTCCCCAGCTGAACTTCATCCTGAGTCAGGCCTGGCTCAGCATCCTGGTGCTGCTAGGTGGGTATTGGCCTACAGGCCAACATTAACCCATTCAGAGCCACAACAGGGGGTATGTACACCTCATGACAGAAACCGCATTTAAAAATATCAATGTCCTCCAGGAGGTAGGATTAGCCTTCCCCACTCAACTCTCAGCACGTTTTACATATCCCTCCATAATAGTATTAGGGCCACAGGAGAGGATAAGAGCCTACTACTGGTACCAGGTAATCCACAGCTTCATAGAGTTTAAATCCAGCAAGGACCACTACATTACGTACTCTGATCTCTCATCTGTCATAGGCTCCCAACACCACTCAACACCTGCACACTAACTCAACAACTGAAATAAGGCCATAACATTGCAGCCTACCAGAAAGTAGACTATATGTATGTCAGATAATGGAGTTGCTTCTTTTGTGCAGGTGACAGAGGCCCATATTGTTAGCGCTGAAGTTCTTGGATTCAGTCCTTGCTGAAGGACTGAATTCAGTCCATGGAGACAGATCATGGCTTTAGCAAATGCTGGTTTTCAAAGGTAATTGCTGTAGACAACACCTGTTTCTAGTTCATGCTCCCAGCTCCCTGTGTGAGGCTGTTGCCGACTTTGTACAGTCTTGTGTTCTTTGTACAGTCCAATGCTAAGGGGCTCGAGTGACTGGCTCACCAAGACTCCGTCCCCTGAGAGACTATTTTATGCTGACAGATTTTCTCACCATTGAGAAACATTTCCTGATAATTCAGCTGTTCCTTTTGCTTCATTCCAGCCCATTCCTCCTTGACAACAATCTTATATTTATATACAGTGCTGGAGCATCGATGTACTGCTGGACCTGGAAAGGGTGTTCCTACCCGGCCGGGTGAATGACGCTGAAGAACGCTGAGTTCTTGTACAAAAGACCCCCCCTTCCGGCAGCACCAGAGGAATTTTAAGGCTCCCAGGACTGTGAGTCCCCTTTTATCCAGCAAGGTAAATCACTTAAGAACATGGATGTACTTACACTGGCTTTGCTTTTGCCCATTATAAAAGCGCAGCAGCTGTTCTCTGAGTGCACATGACAACCCTATGCAAGCAGCCAGGGTCGGAAGCAAAAGCCACCACATTCTCCTGGAATGAGACACTGAGTGTAAAGGAACTGTAACCAGCTCACTTCCTGTGGCAGCCAGGGTATTTCCTCTCCTGAGAGTTCCCAACACACAGGCCAGCTCTGGCCCACACCCTGACCCCTATGTGCCATTCCAGCAGCTGAAACTGTCTGGGAGGGAATCCCTTCCCCCACCCAACCCCCGACCCAATACAGCACAGGGCCTAGGGGAGTGAACCTGTACTGCCCCTGCATGGCAAGTCCTGGGATAGGCAACATGTTGGTAGACGGTTTGTGGGAAGGAAGGTGTGAAAGGGCATGTGCCTGTAGTTCTTGGTGTTATGGGGATTGTGAGTTACAGAGCCAGAGGCAGCATGATAGAAGTTAGAGCAGCCCTAGGACTGCTCTAACTTAACCTCAGGGGCAACTTTCCCACTTGCTGTGGTTCTCAGGGACAGAGCACAGCCTATCCCCGGTAAATACATGCCTCCCATGACATCGGCTGAGCTTACGGTCCGAGGTGGCCTGGTTACAGGTTATTCCACCGTATTGCCCTTGTGATGAGGTGAACTGAAGTCACCCTGCACTGGACTGGGAGGGGTTAGCTCCTCACTGTGGGCAGAGGAAGTCCCACCCCTACGTCCCTACTGGGCATACTCCAGGTATAGCAGCAGTATAAGAGGGAGCAGCTCTGTTTGTTTGAAGCTGACTGTCAGAGAGGAAGGATGGGACTTGCTGGCTCCTGGCTGGGACCTATGGGAGTCCCAGACTGTGGAAGCCCAAGATACTAAGCTGCCCAGCTACCTGTGGACACCCCAGGGAGGCTGCAGCAAGAAGGGGCCGCACTGGGCAGAGAACCCAGAGACCCTGAAGATGCACATATCACTGACTGGAGTGACAAGGTAGGAAATAGCACAGGAGGGTGCCAGTGTGTAATGGACATGTCCCAGTGACCCAGCAGCAGGACACACATCTTCACCTCTGCAAGGACCCTGGGCTGGGTCCACCTCCCACCCCGCCATGAGTGGTGCCCCCCTCAAACGGCTGTTTGATCATACCAACCTGCTCAGAGATCAACTTTTCTGACTATGGCAACTAGGCTGTACAGCCCCAGGCAGTGGGCTACCCTATTTGACCGGCTGCTAGGCCATACAACTACACCTTGAAGGTGACCCTGTTGGCTCAGGCTGCTAGGGTTATCACCACTGACTCTGGCTGCTAGGCCATACAGCCCTGCCCAAAAGTACAACTTTATAGTACCTGGCCACCAGGCCTCACTGCCCTGTAGACCTGGGTTCTCTGCTGACTCTGATCATCAGGCCTTATTGCTGTGCAAACCCTGGGTTCCCCCCTAGACGCGTGCTGTTAGCCCTACTGCATGGCAGAGAAGGGATACCCTGGATGTGGCTCATGTGACCCCATTGCCCTGTGAAACACAGAGATTCCATAGATGCTGGCCATTGGGTCTTACAGCCTTGCAGATCAGGGCATTTCCATGGGCACTTGCCCTTAGGTCTCACTGCTTTGGGACAGAGGGCAGTTTGAAGGACAGGGTGAACTTGCCCCACAGTGGATGGGGTCTCTCCACCCCCTCACAGCCCTACACAATCACATTCCCCACTTGCTGTGCCAGTCACAGCTTGCAGAGCAGGATCTGGGCTCCCTGAGTCATTTTGCCAAGAGGGAAGGCTTTCATTTGTAAATTTCATCCTTTTAAGCCATGTGCTCCATCCCATTTATCTATCTTGGGCACTTTCCACTGGATTCCCTCTCTCGCTGATTACTCACCACATTTCTGGTACTAGGGATATGTTTCTGTGACACTCACATGCATTTGGCCAGCAGGACCTTGGCTTGTTTTTTGTTCAAAGGACAACAAAATAAGAGCAAACATGTGTTGCCGCTCCTCCCCCACCCCCAGCTGCAAAAGTGGTTTAAAAACCTGGAGATTTTTGATTATCATATTGTCTTGCTGTGGTTTTTTGTTTGTTCCCTGGTCTGCCTACTTACCTTCCAGGAAAAGCTACCCCTTATTTGTCTTGTCCTTCTGTTTCAGGTGATGCAGTGCATCGTGGGACTTGCAGGAGCAGGGTGCATTGTGGGAAATTAGTTTGGCCAAGAAACCCGATCTATACAGAAGAAGAAAGATACAACGGACCTGAAGGACAGCTCCCATGAGACACTGCATCAGGTCTGTAGGCCACAGCTTAATGCCGAAGGAAACAGAAGAAATGTTTCCATTCGGTGCAGCAAAAGCAAACTAAATTGTTTAATTAGGGAAGGTTGAAACATTTTGTTTCTAATAAACATATTTTCTAAACTTCCCACTGCTTGAAAAAAAATTCCTTATTTGCATCCTCATGAGGCACAGAAGCCAATTTTGAAAGGTTGGAATTTCCCATGGGGGATGTAAATTACAGTTTTCAGCCAGCTGCTGTAAACATTTCAGGCCTCCTCAAGACACAGGTAACTTTAACTCCATTCTACTGTGAGGAAACTGAAGAGTGGAGGGGCTCTGACTCATCCAGGGTTACACACCATGAGCTCATTGAGGCAGGGAAATATCTTTTAGCTCTTTGTACAGCACCTAGCACAGTGGGGGCCTGGTCTAATATTGGGACTCCCTAGATGCCACTGCAATACAACCAAATGAATTGTAGCAGGCAAGAACAGAACACAGGAGTTACCTGCTGAAACCACAAGTTCACTTGCTTCCCAGACCAGAAGTCTACATTTCCAGGTCAGCAGGCCCTTGCAGTGCTTTGACAGCTCTGGAGAGCAGATGAAAGTGCTTCGAATCACTCAACAACTGAGAGATATTCCTGGGGAAGTTCTAATGGAAATTCCCCCCAGCCCTCCTTGGCCAGAATACAAAGCCTTAAATATAGAGGGGGGAAATGTGGATAAGAATGGGGTAGCTCTCAGGGCCCCAGGAGGGACATGGAGGGACCAGAGGGAGGATATAATCAGGGAAGTAGAATAAATGAGTAAGATTTGACTTTTACCGCTTGGTTTCCAAACTGTGTTTAGAGGAAGTCATGGGCCCCTCCTTGCCAGATACTAGAATTAAGGCCTTGTTGACTTTACACATTGCAGGAATGCCACCAAGGGCACCTCTCCGATGCCAGTAGCTGTGCTGGAAACTTTCAAAGTGAGAGCTGGCTTAGTGCCCGGGGCGGAATGAAACACAGGCTATGGAGAGCACAGCCAAGCCCTGAGAGGATAACAGGGCTGACACTGGAGTGAACCCATGAGCTCATCCTAAATCCATCTCCTCCCATGTGTCTGCTGCTCAGCTAGCTGCCTCCCATCTATGGTGTCCTCCATCTACCCAGAAGTGAATTCAGCTTTGCTCTTAGACTTGCCACCCTCTCAGAACTCCAGAAGGTGTTAAATCAAGGGGTCTGGGCCTTGTGACCTGGGAATGATTTTCCAGGGCTAACAGAACCCAACATAAATCATTTTAAACTCACAGACTCAGACCTTAACACCAGAAGTGACCATTGTAAGTGATCACCCAGGACCTCACTGTCATGTAGCCTCTGGCTGAGTTCCTGATGTCCTCAAATTGTGATTTAAACTATTTGGGTTACAGAGAATCCACCATTCACGCTAGTCAAACCAGCAGGTGACCCAAGCCCCCTGCGGCAGAGGAAGTCTACTGTTTGTCATAACTTGGCCATCTCAGCTGTACTCTTGCTCTCCATAGGACAGTCGTTAAAAGCTGTAGGTGAGCTATTACTGAGCAGCTAATGGCTTCTTTGGGTTTATGAATTACTCAACTCTCAGTAATGACTGTATTTCTTAGTAGAACCAATGCCAAAGAGAGGTCAGGCAGTGCCAAAGAGATTCCAGGGAGATTTCTGAAAGAAATCAAAATGTTTCTTTGGTTTCTGAAATTTTTCAGAAGCGTTTCAGTTTCTTCAAAGAGCAAATGGAAACCAAACTCTTTTTTTGATTTTAGAACAACAGAACATTTGAAAAAACAAGTATGAACCCCAAAAGAATACCCCATGTGCTTTGACTCCACACTCAAAATTTGGGATGGAGAAAGGGTTGCTTAGGGTTTAAAATAAACTTTTTTCATTGAAAAAAAATCTAGAAAATGTTGAGTGAAACTAAATTTTTCCACAAGCCTTTTGATTTTCTTTAAAGCAATTTTTCATTAGGAAAAAAGAAAGTTTAAAGGCACAATGTTTACCCAGGAAGTTTTGATCCTCAGGAAGCCTGAAAGACACCATGGCTGTGTCTACACGTGCACGCTACTTCGAAGTAGCGGCACTAACTTCGAAATAGCACCCATCGCGGCTACACGCGTCGGGCGCTATTTCGAAGTTAACTTCGACGTTAGGCGGCGAGACGTCGAAGTCGCTAACCTCATGAGGGGATCGGAATAGCGCCCTACTTCGACGTTCAACGTCGAAGTAGGGACCGTGTAGACAATCCGCGTCCCGCAACGTCGAAATTGTGGGGTCCTCCATGGCAGCCATCAGCTGGGGGGTTGAGAGACGCTGTCTCTCCAGCCCGTGCGGGGCTCTATGGTCACCGTGGGCAGCAGCCTTTAGCCCAGGGCTTCTGGCTGCTGCTGCTGCAGCGGGGGATTCATGCTGCATGCACAGGGTCTGCAACTCGTTGTCGGCTCTGTGGATCTTGTGCTGTTTAGTGCAAGTGTGTCTGGGAGGGGCCCTTTAAGGGAGCGGCTGGCTGTTGAGTCCGCCCGGTGACCCTGTCTGCAGCTGTGCCTGGCACCCTTATTTCGATGTGTGCTACTGTGGCGTGTAGACGTTCCCTCGCAGCGCCTATTTGATGTGGTGCTACGCAACGTCGATGTTGAACATCGACGTTGCCAGCCCTGGAGGATGTGTAGACGTTATTCATCGAAATAGCCTATTTCGATGTCGCCACATCGAAATAGGCTACTTCGATGTAGGCTTCACGTGTAGACGTAGCCCATATAAAGCTAAATTCTACTTGGATCCCTCTATGTTGTAATGCTAGCCATATCACAAACAACTCTCAACCTATCAATTCATACAGACTCTAGGTTACCTGGCTTTAAAAGTGGGGCTTGAAAAATTTCTGAACCTTTTTTTTTTCTAGACACAGGGGACATATGTTATGGTGGTGATATTGTACCCAAACCCCACAGTCCTGAGATGGATGGTAGCATGTGACAAGTTCTGCATCTTTGTTCTTAGTGCTGTGTTTGATGGCAGTTGAACAATATGTCATAGCAGTGATCATAGAGATGTGGATCTGTGTCTGGATTTCATATCTGTTTTGAAGGAGTAGTATCGTACCAATGACATCAGATCAGGAAATGTAAAGGCTCAACTTGCAGCAAGGGAGGTTTAGGTTGGACATTAGGGAAAGCTTCCTACCTGTCAGGTTGGTTAAACAGTGGAATAAATTGCCTAGGGTGACTGTGGAATCTCCATCACCAGAGATATGTAAGAACAGCTTAGACAGACATCTATCAGGGATGGTCTAGAGGCTGCTTGGCCCTTCCATGAGGGCAGGGGACTGGATTTGATGACCTCTGGAGGTCCCTTCCAGTTCTAGTGTCCTATGATTGTATTCTATCTTTCTATTCTGTTCTCTTTCCTTTCTGACACACATTCTGCTGTATATTTGCTGCCACACAGGAGAAGAGGAGGGAATGTAACAATGATGTAATAAGATGCTGCTCATGCTTAAAACAAAGCACAACTTTGACCTGCAATAGGTCTTCAAGCCCAGAGTTTCTCAGCGAATAGTCCATGCACTGATGCCAGTCCCTGAGATCTCCCTGGCAGAGGTTAGGAAGGCAGTAATCTGGTCTCAGGTATCAAAAAGGCTGAGAAACTCCATTCTAGTCCACTGGGTATTTTCATCATTTGTTCTACAGATTGCAGCTGCAGCAGGGACGGTTCAGGAGACAGGGCTAGCAAGTTGACATAGGGTGATGGTGAAGGACCAAGAGCTCCATCTTGCAGGTTCACTTGGTGTTAACCACAGCATGTAGGACACATGCTACTTTTGTTCCAATGAGACCAATATTCTAAGAGGAAGTGTGGCAGAGGCTCAGTAGAGGCCACAGGACCAGGGAATTTAACGACCCAAAGCAAATAGGGCAAGGGAAAAAAAAAAAGGAGGTTGCGTGGTCCTGCCAAGAGGGCAGGGGACTGGACTAGATGACCTCCTGAGGTCCCTTCCAGTTCTAGGAGATGTGTATCTCCAATTATGTAGGTGTTTCTTTGTTTTTGTTTTTGTTTTGTTTTTTTTTTAATTTTGAGCTCTCATTCTCCCTGCTTTGGCTTTTACCACATCACTGAAGGCATTTCTATTTAATTTCTCTATTTGTAGAACTAGGATGAAAATACTTCACCCACATAGAGGAGGGGCCTCTTGGGGCGAAATCCAAACTCCACCGAAGTCAGAGGCAAATCTCCTGTTGGCTTTCATGAGGCCAGGGTTTCAGCCTGTATGTCTTTAAAAGAGATAAGCGTTTTGGGGTATTTTGCATTTCAAAGGAAAAATCTGCCACCCAAGATAACAATACCACTGAAAAGCATTTGTCTAACCAGCTCTGTATCTATCAGTTCCACTACAGTAGCCTACTGTATTTTTCTTGTTCCTGTTACCTGAACCAAAACCACAGAGTGGAGGGACATGCCTGAAATATTAGGGCTCTTCAAGATATGAACTTGAACCTGGACCTGAACTTTGCAAATAGACTGTGTCTATATAATAGGGCCAACCAACCTTTCCAGCCTGAACAAGTTTGAGGTGTATGAGGGTCTAAATAATCTAATTTAACTTAATCTAACCTAACCCAATCCACCTTTCCTAGACATGCTCTTCTCTCTCAACTTCATATGCATGGGTGGCTCTGAAACACCAACAGGCAGAACCAAACCTGGACCTCTGAAGCAGAAAGCTAGCTGCCTCATAATGAAGGTCATAAAAGAAACTCATTCTCTCTGCAAGTGGTCTAGCTTTGACTACATGGGACAGTAAACCACACCGAGTATGTGCCACTTCTTAGACCCTAATTTTGTGTCATGGATTTACATTTTAGAAATTCGTCAACTCCTCTAATTTCCCCTGAGCCCCACCTTGCCTGTGGACATAGAGGACCACCCAGTGCTGGACAACAGACTGATTAGAAGGCTGCTGCTGATGGACTCAGCAGTTGTCAAAATGGCCTGTGCCAGATGCTACTTTAGCAAGTTACTGTGGTTGAGTAGCTGAAACTTTCTGTGTCTGTATCTCTCCCTGCCTTGAGCAGCCAGTAAAAACGTGGGGCTGGAGAGAGGGGAATGAGACCGGGGGATGGGACAGTTTTTATAGTGGGGGTGCTGAGAGCTGTTGAACCAAACTAGAAAGCTGGTTTGTTATTGAAACCACTCCAACCCCTGCTTCCAGCACCTATGGAACGAAAAGGCAATTTTGCCCTTCACCTCCCTGGCCCCTTAGAATTCCCAGCCTCAGGAATTTCTACAGCTTATTTCCGTATGCACTTCTTTTTGTCTGTGTGTGTTTTTCAGCCATGTACACTCCTGACTTATGTTGTGCAATAAATGGGACAGGACAAGCAGGGGGATATTTTGGTAGCCAGGGATACATGACAAGTTCCAACAAGCCCATCCACATGTGTTAAGATTAGGTTGCAGACATCAGCCATGACTCATATGGCTGGGACGATGCCAGGACCAGAATTCTGTTACCGGCCTTCTGAATCACTAGTGGAAAAAAAAATCCCTCAGTCGCCAGCATTCTCCATCTGTTTTTAACTTGGCGATGCCTTTGGAAGGTAGGTGCAGTATACAGCTTGATTTAACTACACAAACAGCTTGGCAGGCCAGCATCTGTGTCGTGAGCACACCCAAGGCTTGCAGTTCTCCGCCAATGGGAAAGCCAGAGCTGCTTTGTAATGTGTGCTGTTAGGGGAATGCAAAAGAACTTGGGGATTAGGCCAGGCACTGAAAGACAGGGACCTGCTTCTGATTTAGGAGAGTCAGCATCGGAAAGGCGGCTGGCGCAGATTGCTCAAGGGCGACAGGACTCTAAAGGGGGAAATGTTTTCCAAAACTTTCAAGACGATCTCGAGAGGCTGTACCTGCTTAGGCTCACTTTGCAAGTGAGGGGATGCTCTCTTTCCAGACTGCCACCATTGCAAACTCACACTGGAATGGAAAAGTCCAACTGTGTTTGTTTCTTCTCATTGGTCTTCATCAGCATCACATTTTCTATAGATTTTCTATAGATTTTCATAGATATTGGAACTTACAGATCATATCTGAGAAGTTCTCTCTCTCTCTCAGCTTTTGTACTCTGCCAGGCTCAGAGGTTAAGGGCTATTTAGAAAAGCTAGACATACCTAAATCCATGGGTCCAGACTTAATGCAGCCAAGGTACTGAAGGAATTGGCAAAATGTCATTGGAGAACTTTTGGCCATTCTCTTTGAAAACTCGGCGAGCTCGGGAGAGGTCCTGGGTGACTGGAAAAAGGCAAATGTCGTGCCCATCATTACAAAAGGAAAGAAAGACAATTCAGGGAGCTACATGGTTGAGACCTGTCGGCTTTGGCATTATTGCCTTAATGCACAGGTATAGCTTACTCAGGGCGCTGGATCAATTTGTACAATGGGGGTTGCTGAGAGCCACTGAACCCAGCTGTAAACCCTGCATCTGATGGGCATTACTTGAAAGGAGTAGGTGTGGCAGTCCCCCAGCACCCTGAGTTCCAGCACCTGGTCCCTTTTAGCAAATGGCCATACAACAATAGCAAAAGGGCTGGCTATGCCCAGATGCCTTTAATGGCAAAACCTCCCCACATTCAGACCACTGAGTGTGCCTGTGAAACAAGGAAATCTTTTATTCAGAAGGAGCAGAAGCTCAGTGTTCATTTGGGGAAATGCACCAGTCGTGAATCAACAGTATGGGAGTGGTTGGTAAACTCCCCATCCCACAGGGTAAAGTGATCAAGCGTATTCAACAAGGGTTCACCAAGGGCAAGTCATGCCTGGCCAACCTGATTAGCTTCTATGACAAGGTAACTAGCTCTGTTGACATGGCGAAGTCACTGTAGGTGAGATACCTTGACTTCAGCAAAGCTTTTGCTACAGTCTCCCACAATATTCTTGTCCATAAGTCAAGAAAGTATGGGTTGGATATATAAATTGTAAGGTGGCTAGAAAGCTGGGTAGATGATTGGGTCCAACAGGTAGCGATCAATGGCTCAATGTCGAATTGGTGGTCAGTTTCAAGTGGAGTGCCCCAGGGACCGGTTTTGGGGCCGGTATTGTTCAACATCTTTATTAATGACCTGGATGAGGTGTGATGGATTGGACCCTTAGAAAATTTGCAGATGACATGAAGCTAGGGGGGCAGGTAGATACTTTGGAGGGTAGGGAGAGGGTCCAGAGTGACCTAGATAAATTGGAGGATTGGTCAAAAAGTAATCTGATGAAGCTCAGCAAGGACAAGTGCAGAGTCCTGCACTTGGGATAGAGGAATCCCAAACATTTTTACAGGCTGGGGACCTACTGACTAAGTAGCAGTGCAGCAGAAAGGGACATGGGGAATACAGTGGGTGACAGGTTGGATATGAGTCAACAATGTGCCCTTGTAGCCAAGAAGGTTAATGGCATATTGGGGTGTATTAGGAGGAACATTTCCAGCAGATCTTGAGAAATTATTATTTCCCTCTATTCCCTCTATGAGGCCACATCTGGAGTATTGTGTCCAGTTCTGGGCCCCCCAGTATGGAAAGGATGTGGATGCATTGGAGCAGATCCAGTGGAGGGCAATGAAAATGATTAGGGGGTTGGAGCACATGACCTATGAGGAGAGGCTGAGGGATTGGGGCTCATTTAGTTTTCAGAAGAGAAGAGCGAGGGGGGATTTGATAGCAGTCTTCAGCTTCCTGAAGTGGGGCTCTAAAGAGGATGGAGAGAGGTTGTTTTCAGTAATGACTGATGGCAAAACAAGGAACAATGGTCTAAAGTTACAGAGGTGGAGGTATAGGTTGGATATTAGGAAAAACAGTTTCACCAGGAGGGTGGTGAAGCACTGGAAAGTGGTCCTTAGAGAGGTGATAGAATCTCCATCCCTAGAGGTGTTTAAGTCCTAGCTTGACAAAGTCCTGGAGGGAATGATTTAGGTAGGGTTGATCCTGCTTTAGGCAGGGGGCTGGACTAGAGGATCTCCTAAGGTGTCTTCCAGCCCTAGGATTCTATGATTCTATGATGCTAAGAGGAGTAAAAACCATGAATGACATCTATTTACTCTTCAAGTTAGTGAAGCTGACTCAGATAGTAAAATGTCTGTTGTCTGTGCACAGAGCCACGCTTGAAATTGTGGTGTGCAAAATAGTAGTAGTAGTAGGTAGGCATCCTTCAGTCTGCATAGACTATGGATCGCGCCCTTTAAAGTTTCAATTGAGGACTTCATTTACAGCATCTATTGTGACAATGAAGACCCACACGAGAGTGACAGTCCTTCCTGCATCTCTTGCAGATGTAGTGGGTATCTGGAAAGTCCTTAGTGTGCTTTCTGTGCGCTCGCTTCTCCTCTGCTAGCTGTCTGATCTTCATCTTGCCCTTCTGAAGGCCCTTGTGTAACCCCTGCCTCCATCTGCTGTGGTCGTCTGCTAGTTCTTCCCAGTTGTCTAGCTCGATGTCTACCTCTCTGAGGTCTCTCTTGCAGACAACTTTGTAGTGCAACTGGGGGCATCCGGGAGGTCTTTTGCCAGAGGCTAGCTCACCATACAGGATGTCTTTTGGAATCCTTCCATCATTCATCCTGTGGACGTGGCCAAGCCAGCGGAGTCGACGCTGCCTGAGGAGGGTGTGCATGGTGGGGATTCCAGCTTGCTCGAGGATGGTGGTGTTGGTCACTCTGTCCTTCCACGATATTCCAAGGATGCGCTTGAGGCAGCGCAAGTGGAAGACGTTCAGCCTCTTTTCCTGGCGTGCATACAGGGTTCAAGTCTCGCTGCCATAAAGGAGGGTGCTGAGGATGCAGGCTCTGTAGACTTGCATTTTGGTGTGAGTGTACAGCTTGTTGTTATTCCACACTCTCTTGCTGAGTCTGGACAGAGTTGTGGCCGCTTTTCCGATCCTCCTATTTAGCTCAGTGTCCAACGACAGGGTGTCAGTGATGGTGGACCCGAGGTAAACGAACTCGTGGACGACCTCTAACATATAGTTGTCAATGCTGATTGATGGGGATTCAGCAACATCCTGACCGAGTACGTTTGTCTTCTTTCGGCTGATGGTAAGCCCAAAGTCCTTGCACGCTTTGGAGAACTGATCCAGCAGTTTTTGAAGCTGGTCTTCTGTGTGAGGCACTACAGCAGCATCGTCTGCGAACAGCATGTCTCCGATGAGGACTTCCCTCACCTTAGACTTAGCTTTCAGCCTTGCAAGGTTAAACAGTTTCCCATCAGATCTTGTGTGCAGCAAGATGCCCTCTGTTGAAGATCCAAAGGCATGCTTCAGGAGGAGTGCGAAGAAGATCCCAAACAATGTCGGAGCAAGCACGCATCCTTGTTTGATGCCGCTCCTGATTCTGAAAGCATCCGATAATGCACCGTCATATTGGATGGTTCCTCTCATGTCTTCGTGGAATGACTGGATCATCTTGAGTAACCATGGAGGACAACCTATCTTGTGGAGCAGTTTGAACAGACCATCCCTGCTGATCAAGTCAAAAGCCTTGGTCAAGTCGATGAAGGCTATGTAGAGTGGCTTTCTCTGCTCCCTGCACTTCTCCTGCAGCTGCGTTAGAGAGAAAACCATGTCAACGGTAGACCTCTCTGCGCGGAATCCGCACTGCGATTCCGGGTACACCCTCGCAGCAATCTTCTGGAGTCTGCCAAGGATGATGCGAGCGAACAGTTTACCAGTGATGCTTAGGAGGGAGATTCCACGGTAGTTGCTGCAGTCGCTTCTGTCTCCTTTGTTCTTATACAACGTTACAATGTTAGCGTCGCGCATATCCTGTGGAACCTCACCCTCTTTCCAGCACAGGCACAGTAGCTCATGTAGGGGTTCCAGGAGTGTGTCCGCGGCACACTTGATTACCTCTGGTGGTATACCATCCTGACCAGGGGCCTTTCCTGTGCAATGCTGTCGATGGCTCTCTTCAGTTCATCCACAGTCAGTTCTTGATCCAGTTCGTCTATTACTGGTAGGAGCTCGACGGCACGAAGGGCTGCATCAACCACAACGTTCTCGCGTGAGTACGGCTCGGAGTAGTGCTCAACCCAGCGCTCCATCTGTTTGGCTTTGTCAGCGATGACTTCACCAGATTTGGATTTCAGAGGTGCCATCTTGTTCTGGGTGGGTCCTAATGCCTTCTTCATACCCTCGTACATTCCTCTGAGATTACCAAAGTCGGCACAGGTCTGGATGCTGCTGCATAGCTGGAGCCAGTGGTTGTTGGCACAGCGGCTGTCTGTCTGCTGTACTGTTCTTCTGGCTGCTCTAAGTGCTTGCTGTGTACTCTGGCTCGGTGAGCGTTTGTACTCCAGGAGTGCAGCGCGCTTCTTTTCAATGACTGGAATCATCTCATCGGAGTTAGCTTTGAACCAGTCGTTCATGTTTCTAGCTCTTCTTCCAAACACCGACAAGGCCGTGTTGTAAACTGTACCCCTCAGATGTTGCCATTTGGATGTCACATCGGCACCCCCAGGGCTGCTGCACAGATTTTCCTGGAGGGTCTCTCTGAACTTTTCAGCTTTCTCCGAGTTTGCTGTCTTTCTGGCATCAATGCGGGGCCTTCCAGTAGGTTTAGAGCGGTACAGCTTCTTGGGTCTCAGCTTGAGCTTGGAGCAAACTAGCGAGTGATCTGTATCACAGTCAGCACTATGATAGCTGCGTGTCAGAAGGACGTTTTTGAGGTTATTACACCTAGTGATGACCACATCTACTTGAAACGTCCTTCTGACACGCAGCTATCATAGTGCTGACTGTGATACAGATCACTGTGTGCAAAATGTTGTACCCAATTCTGTTGTCCACATTTTCAAAAGCATTTTGAAACCATGAGAGGGTAACAGAAAAGTGTCACAAACATGGTTTGATGGCTAGAGAAATGTTCTGCGGTGAGAAACTTCAAGAGGCTCAACCAGTTTAGCAAAATAAAAACAATATTGAGAGGTGAACATGGAACATCAGGATGGCCAGACTGGGTCAGACCAAAGATCCGTCTAGTCCAGAGTCCTGTCTTCCAACAGGGGCCGGTGCCAGGTGCCTCAGAGGGAATGAACAGAACAGGGAATCATCAAGTGATCCATCCCCTGTTGCCCATTTCCAGCTTCTGGCAGAGGCTGGGAGACTTGAATAGAGTGTAAAGGTATCTTCATGGTGAGAAAAGCCTGGGCATTAAAGGACTCTTTAATCTATTGGAGAATTTCATAACAAAAACCAATGGCCAGAAGCTGAAATCAGACACATTTAAACAATAAATAAGATGGGATATTTTTTATAATGAAGGTGATACACCTTTAGAACAAACTACCGACAGACGTGGTGGATTCTCCATCTTTCCATGTCTTCAAATTATAGAATCTTAGAATCATAGGGATGGGAGAGACCTTGGGAGGTTGTTGGTCCAACCCCTTGCTGAAAGCAGGACCAGCCCCAACTAAATCATCCCAGGCAGGGCTTTGTGAAGTCAGGACTTAAAAACCTCTAGGGTGGAGATTCTACCACCTCTCTAGGTAACCTATTCCAGTACTTCACCACCCTCCTAGTGAAATAGTTTTTCCTACTACATTTCCTACATTCCCAGCCAATGTAGACCTTCCCCACTGCAACTTGAGAATAGTGCTCTTCTTTTTGATGTCTATCACCACTGAGAACAGCCTCTCTCCATCCTCTTTGGAACCCCCATTCAGGTAGTTAAAGACTGCTAACAAATTCCCCCTCACTATTCTGCAGTTAAATAAGCCCAAATCCCTCAGCCTTTCCTCATAAGTCATGTACTCCAGCCTCCTAATCATTTTTGTTGCCCTCCACTGCACCTTCTCCAATACTTCCACATTCTTTTGGTAATGGGGGGCCCAGAATTGGACCCAATATTTCAGATGTGGCCTTACCAGTGCCAAATAAAGGGGAATAATCACTTCCCTAGATCTGCTGGCAGTGCTTCTACCAATGCAGCCCAATATGCCATTAGCCTTCTTGGCTACAAAGGCATATTTTTGACTCATGTCCAGCTTCTCATGCACTGTAATCCTCAGATCCTTTTCTGCGGAACTACTGCTTAGCCAGTTGGTCCCCAACCTGTAGCAGTGGTTGGGATTCTTATGTCCTAAAGGACTCTACACTTGTCCTTGTTAAACCTCATCAGATTTCTTCTGGCCCAGTCTTCCGATTTGTCTTGGTCACTCTGGACCCTAATCCTGTTTACCAGAATATCTACTTCACCCCCTAACTTACTGTCATCACAGTTGGATACCCTTCTCGATCCTCCACACTTTAGCCAAACAGAAATTAGAGGCACAATGCAGGAGTAACAGCATGACATTTAAAGGCCTGTTCATACAGACTGTTGAACTAGTGGATTTAAGGTTCCTTTCTAGCTTTTAACGTTACGAATTCAGCACAAGTAGAAGTTGATGTACAGGTGTCCCTGCAGAATGAAGCCCTTCGTTATGCACAAAGCTCCAAAGTGGAAGTTTTCTCTGCATGATCCAACGCAGTGTTTCTCAACCAGGGATACAACTACCCTTGGGGAAATACCCAGGTCTTCCAGGGGAACATCAACTCATATAGATATTAGCTGAGTTTTACAACTGGCCACGTAAAAAAAAACAAACAAAAACCAAAACAAAAAAAACGCTTGCAAAGACAGTACAATCTAAAAATTCATTCAGACCACGACTTGTTTCTGCTGCTTCATATGCCTTACACTGAAATGTAAGTACAATATTTCTATTCCAATTTAGTTCTTCGATAATAAGATTGTAGAAAGTCAGCAAGTTTTCAGTAGTAATTTTCTGTGATATTTGTGCATGTTTTTTTTAAAGTAAGTAGTTTCTGAGTGAGGTCCAACTTGTTGGCATGCAAAACAAATCTGACTCCTGCAAAGGGTACAGTCATCTGGAAAGGTTGAATGACACTTGTTTCAAGACCTCAGATTACCTTCGGACCAGGTTTCTCAACCACTGGTATGAGTACCCTTAGGGATAGGCGAGAGAGGTCTGGGGGTACTTGGAATTTGTTTTTTTTAAAAAGGTGTACTTTATTAAATAAGGTTGAGAAACACTGATCCAATGTGGAGAGAGAGTGGTTCATTCTCTGTGGCCTTTACAGTCCATGGCACCTCTGGTGGAGATGTTGATGCAGGAGACCGTTACCCATCTTTTTTTTTTTTCATTAGAACCTGGACTAAACCAGCCACCAACCAATTTCACCCACCTCGATGGATCAGACCTAGATACACATTCTTCCAAAAGAACTGAGCTGGGATCAGAAGTTAGTATCAGGAGATGATATGTGACTAGAAAGTTCTTCCATCCTGTTACATCTTTTGCTCCAGTTTTTGGAACAACGGTGCTTTGAATCAAGCTTTGTTTACTTGGTGCCTCCCAGCAGATGCACTTATATATTGAATCCGAACAGCATCCTTACTCCAAATCCATAGGGATATGTTGTGTCTGGCACGCAATGTTAGGCATGGCAATTAAAGTTTCCCTCGACTAACCAATTTGCTGAATCTGTTTGCTCCTGATTTGCTACATCATAACATAGCTCACTGTGGCCTTGTGTTTTCTTCTGCTTAGAAGAAAACAACCATGGTACTGAGCTGTTTACTAGCGGTGGGTGGAATGTACTGGAAACAATGGAAGCTTCATTGTGTTGATCCTTTTGTGGTGAAACCCATCTGGAGATGCTGAAAGCAAATGTGGTTACTGTGACCCTAAGCGGCCTGTAACATCAACCCCTTAGAAGGGGTTGGGTCTTTGGGCTGTTTTTGACGCACAATGTTTTTTCTACGAGAGGCCAGTGAATCCATGCATAACTACATGTTACAGGAGTAGCTCAAAACAGTTCTGCCTTTCCTGACTCACAGAGGAAAGTCCTGGCCTGACATTAGAAAGTAGAGAAATGTAGTAAAAATATGGGATATGCTGACATATTGGAGGGTTTTTGAAGGCCAAAAGGGAAGAGGAAATGTTTAAGGGTGGGTAAGGGACTAGAAGTAAGTCACTTGGTGAAGATGAGGATGGAAAATTTCGCCTAGATGGCAGGAAAGCTGTCCTAAGAGTGGAACAATCTCCCAAACCAGTGGTGGAAACCCCATTATGTGAGTCATGCAAAGTTGTACAGGGCAAAGCCCCAGAGAATACGCTTTAGGGAACAGTCCTGACCTGGCCAAGGGTGTGCAGACAAGATGATCTAATAGGTCTTTCCCAGTTCTTCTTTTTTGGACTGCATGGCATGTCTTGATGAGGGCAGCGGGATTTGGGCTGGCTAAGGGCAGCCAAGTCAAACATTGCAAACCACTGCATGACCATCACAGCCAGATTTTAAAGCAGTTGGCATGGAGATGCACAGAATGTCAGCTGTTGTTTCTCATGCTCTGCACTCCCCAGAAATGCAGCTCATTGCTCTTGAGTGGTAATCCTGGAATGACATGGACGAATAGTTCATGCTGCTTCTCTGTACCTCATCGGTAACACAGGAGACCTAGGGACTGCCACACTGGATTGGCCCGCTAGTCTAACTGGCCCTGCACTGTGTTTTACCAACCGTAGCCAGTGTCAGCTGATTCACAGTAAGGCACAAGAAACCCTGAAGTTCTGGAATAATCTGTTCCCAAGAAAAGTTTGTCTTAACCCTCAGTAGCTGGAGGCTGACCTATGCCTGGAAAGCTTTGACAAGCAACTGCTTTTGTGCTTCAGTTGCAGTCCCATATGAAACCAGAACACGCTGTGGTAACATTGTGTAATGCAGCAGTAACTGATCCCTTCAAACGTCCACCTTAAAACCTAAAGCCTACTAATGTAATGCAGTAATGGACAGTAGACTATTAATAACCAAGCCAAACTTTTTACACCTCACTCCAAAGACAGGTGGGTAGGTACCATCCTGATATCTGGGCAGGGCAGTCAACTCAGTTCTGACTATTCACAGTTTCAAAGATTCATGGGTTTTCAGGCCAGAAGGGAGAAAGACATCCAAGTCTGATTTAAAGTCTCCAACTGATGAAACATCTCAAGATACCACAAACACTGAATGGCTTTGAAGAAGCGGCGATGGGGGTTTATAGATGAGTATGGATGCTCCATAGCTAGGTTCGTACACACACAGCCTGCTAATTTAATTTCTAGTAATCTGGCACTTACATGGCAATTTAGACAAACCCTATGAGAAAGGCACTCAAGGTGTGAATGAGTGGTAGCTGATAGAGCTGTGAGGCTCTGCAGTGCAGGATTTACAATTATGAAAGCAAAAACCATTTTTAACTTGCTCCAAATAAGTTCCTTAAGCTCACACATACATTTTCTTCTTTGCACACGCACACAAAGAAACCAGCCTATGCAATAATTGAAGTTTGAGACATTCTCAAATAATACAGTGATGGGAAAAGTTTAAATCTACCATATATTTTAGAGAGTTTGCCTGTTTGATCAAGAACTACTCCTAAAACATAGGAGGTAGGACCACCAAATTTGACATACAGCTTCCTCTTATCATAATCTAAAGTAACACAAGGGTTTGACTATGCCAGGAAATGAGCTGAACCTGGAATAGGATTGTGTATGTTTAAACTTTGCAGAAAAGAAATAAAATGGATAAATTTGGAGGAGTGCTCTATTTTCTCACAGCTAAATCAATGCTCAAGTTTGGAAAATACAAGAAAATGTTATTGTAAACCAAATGGATTAGAGTCCTTTCTTATTAAAACATAGTGGCCACTTCTACACTAGCCCCCTCCTTTCGGAAGAGGCATGGTGATGAGTGAGTTGGGAAGATGCTAATGAGGCGATACCATGAATATGCAATGCTTTATTAGCATAATGGCGGCTGTGTGCAATTTGAAAACGCCACTTTCAAATCATGCGTTGCCTGTGTAGACGAAGGCTTTTTGAAAGGACCCCCTGAAATTTGAAAGCCCCTTTTTCCTAAAACCAAATAGGAAGAAGGAGCTTTCGAAGTCCAGGGGGTCCTTTTGAAAGGCCCCCATCTATACAGGTGACGTGCGATTCGAAAGCAGCGCTTTCGAATCGCACATGGCTGCCATTATGCTAATGAGGTGCTGCATATTCATGGAAGCACCTCATTAGCATCTTCCCAACTCGCTCATTACCATGCCCCTTCTGAAAGGAAGGGGCTAGTGTAGACGTGGCCAGTGAATGACAAGAGTTTATAAGTATGAAGAAAAATAAACTTGATGGCAGTCCCATTTAAAAGTGTACTGGAAAAGTTAAACAGAGGAATTTTAAAAATCTTTTTTAAGAAATCTGAAATAAAAATTAACTGCATAAAATAACACTGTGTTTTTGAAAAATACAATTCTTTAAATAAAACATGTACATTTCCATTTCCTGGGTTGAGTTAAGGACCTGTGCAATGCCCAGTAAATCTGCTACTATGTGTATAACTGTGGGCTATAACATAATTGTTGTTTTCAATTTAGGTTAACAATACGTTACCCCAGAGGCACTGAGCCCACTGACAAAAAAGAGTGCAGTCTCTGCTTTACAAGCTTCACTGAGGGCCAGCTGGTTTTTAGTTCATGTGGTACAGCACATGGCTTTAGTCTGTGAGGTCACAGGTTCATTCCCCCCTGCCCACCACCTGGGTCAATCAGCCTTGCAAATAAATAGCTAGAGGTGTATGGGGGATAGATCAACAAATAGATTAAATAGCTAGATGGGTATAAGGAGAGAGAGGGAGACATCTGGTCCACTGTGCTGGTCACTTTCAAAACAGATGGGCAGTCCCTGCCCTGAATAGCTCACACAACAATCTGCTCATTCGTGAATCAGGGCTGGGCTGATTTGCCCCTTACTTGGGGCATGTGGCAAACTCACAGCTTACTGCAATGTGACCTTGGTGATGACAGGCTGACCCTTCCTTTTTTATTATTGAAATGTATTAAATATTCAGCTGCTGGGGCGGGGGTTTTCTTACTGTAATCAGCTGGACTGTTGGTGGGCCACAAATTGCGTTAATACTAATTTCAATGTCTGAAAATTATTTCGGGAATACAAATCTAACAAAATCTAAGCAAAGCAGGGGCAAACTGTATTTGCATTAACACACCCAAGATCTCTCTCTCCTTCCAGCTATTTGTTGGGAACCAATTCCTTCAGGTCTGACTCACATAAGTAAACTCCTCACAGCTGCCCGTAGCTCCACTGTAGGTAGTTCTTTATTTAATCTTATTACTAGAAACTGTCCCCAGTTACCAACTTACTTCTACACATGGCCTCTCTACACATGCTCCCTACTGCTAGCCAATGTCCAAGCACTTCTGCTTGCTCCCCCCGGTCTTGTCACTCCTAGGTGACATGTGAGTGGGGGGAGAAGGAGTGCACTTCCAATGAGTGCTGGGCACTCCCCCCCGCCCCCAAAGTGGTGCATCCTGAAAGTGGCACAAACTTCCTAGCTCGCGCTACACCTAGGCCATACCACTCCAACGGAGGCGGGGGCGGGGCGGGGCGGGGCGAGGGAGCAGTTTCTGCTCTGCACACATGGGCTGCGTCTACACGTGCACGCTACTTCGAAGTAGCAGCAGTAACTTCGAAATAGCGCCCGTCACGTCTACACGTGTTGGGCGCTATTTCGAAGTTGAAATCGACGTTAGGCGGCGAGACGTCGAAGTCGCTATCCCCGGCTACGTCTACACGTGCACCCAACTTCGAAATAGCTTATTTCGATGTTGCGACATCGAAATAGGCTATTTCGATGAATAACGTCTACACGTCCTCCAGGGCTGGCAACGTCGATGTTCAACTTCGACGTTGCTCAGCCCAACATCGAAATAGGCACAACGAGGGAACGTCTACACGGCAAAGTAGCACACATCGAAATAAGGGAGCCAGGCACAGCTGCAGACAGGGTCACGGGGCGGACTCAACAGCAAGCCGCTCCCTTAAAGGGCCCCTCCCAGACACACTTTCATTAAACAGTGCAAGATACACAGAGCCAACAACTAGTTGCAGACCCTGTATATGCAGCACGGACCCCCAGCTGCAGCAGCAGCAGCCAGAAGCCCTGGGCTAAGGGCTGCTGCCCACGGTGACCACAGAGCCCCGCACGGGCTGGAGAGAGAGTATCTCTCAACCCCCCAGCTGATGGCCGCCATGGAGGACCCCGCTATTTCGATGTTGCGGGACGCGGATCGTCTACACGTCCCTACTTCGATGTTGAACGTCGAAGTAGGGCGCTATTCCCATCCGCTCATGGGGATAGCGACTTCGACGTCTCGCCGCCTAACGTCGATTTCAACTTCGAAATAGCGCCCAACACGTGTAGACGTGACGGGCGCTATTTCGAAGTTACTGCTGCTACTTCGAAGTAGCGTGCACGTGTAGACGCAGCCCCCATGAGCGGATGGGAATAGCGCCCTACTTCGACGTTCAACATCGAAGTAGGGACGTGTAGACGATCCGCGTCCCGCAACATCGAAATAGCGGGGTCCTCCATGGCGGCCATCAGCTGGGGGGTTGAGAGATACTCTCTCTCCAGCCCGTGCGGGGCTCTGTGGTCACCGTGGGCAGCAGCCCTTAGCCCAGGGCTTCTGGCTGCTGCTGCTGCAGCTGGGGGTCCGTGCTGCATATACAGGGTCTGCAACTAGTTGTTGGCTCTGTGTATCTTGCACTGTTTAATGAAAGTGTGTCTGGGAGGGGCCCTTTAAGGGAGCGGCTTGCTGTTGAGTCCGCCCCGTGACCCTGTCTGCAGCTGTGCCTGGCTCCCTTATTTCGATGTGTGCTACTTTGCCGTGTAGACGTTCCCTCGTTGTGCCTATTTCGATGTTGGGCTGAGCAACGTCGAAGTTGAACATCGACGTTGCCAGCCCTGGAGGACGTGTAGACGTTATTCATCGAAATAGCCTATTTCGATGTCGCAACATCGAAATAAGCTATTTCGAAGTTGGGTGCACGTGTAGACGTAGCCCATGGAAAGCAGCCTGGAGTTCCCACAGGAAGAGGGCTGGGTGGGGGCGGAGCAGGGGGTGAGGCATGCATGGAGCAGGAGTGGGGGGGGAGGGCTATGGGTGGGAAAGGGGTGGGACATGGGAGGAGCAGGGGCAGGAGAAGGAGAGGCATGGGCAGAGCAGGGGTGGGGAGGGGGCAGAACTTGAGCATATGACCAGTACCCCACCCCCAGAATCCCCACACTGGTCAGCTCTGCTCTTGCTCCCTAGTCACCGCCTTTCCCTGCCATGGACCTGGGGCGGAGAGTCTAACACTCAATTGCAGGGGACCTGAGCATTGCAAATATCTCCGCTCTGGGTTGCAGCCACTGGCCTCTCTTACTCCCTTCCCCAGTCCTGATGTGGCCCTGTGGCTCCGACTGCTACCTTCCCCCTTTGGGAACACAAGCCGGTGCAAGGCATTTGCTGTGAAGAGACGGGGAGAGCCGGCCTCCAGAAGAACACTCCTCATTAGCGTTCTCCACGTGACAGAGCATCTCTGGGGCTCCGGTGTTTGATGACATGCCTACAGCAGACTCTGGGCCAAGTGAGGTGCTAGGCAGGGTGGTGACTCACACCCTCGGGGCACTTGCGCACGTGTGAGCACGTGCGGTGGTGTCAGGGGATGAACCAGCCACCACGCAGCTCCAGATGGTTGGCCGGGAAGCTGTGCTCTGGGTCAGCTCGCAGAGGAGAGGGTGCAAGGTACGGAACATTGGCTGACTCAGCCTGGGTGGGAACCCAGAAGGGAAATTCAGGGGGTTGGAGGTTGTTTGTGTTATGTGTGCACATCTATACATCCTTCCTCGTCTGCAAAAAGCATCATCTCCCGCCTTCCTGGGGCTCAGCAAACCTAGCAAGCTTCCGGAAGATGCAGGCCCTTATGCTGGGACACGGAATGGCAGGACCCAAGGGGAGTGCTGCTCCGGAACAGCCACTTCTGTTTCCCATTACATTGATGTTGTTCTCTCTTTTTCTTTCCCACATGGGCTAGGTTTGTTCTGGGTGGGGCAGATTTGGTCACGTTTCCTGAACTCGCTTATGCAAATATAAGTGAAGCAGGATTTACAGAGTGTACATTCATATGGGGTTGTCAGGCTCTGCGGGGATGTAGTCGTGCCTCCTCCCTGGCTGCTCCCAGTACACCTGTCATGGTATTTTCCTCCTTTTGGAAGGGGCATGGAGCATTAGCCGTACTCCCCTAGGTGCAGCCCAGCCCCCCACCCCCCCGGCCTCAAGGAAGGGTGTGTGGGTGAAATTTGGTGGGTGATGCTGCAACCCCAGGCACGAGAACTCAATGTCCATAAGCAGGGAGCCGGCCCTTGGGCTGCAGAACAGGAGCTGCTGCTGTTGCTGCTGCTGAGGTTCACTCTCTCCTCTGCTTTTTTGGTGCTTGTTTTTTTCACCCTCCTCTGACCTCACCTTGAACAAGCTACTCCCTGATAAGCAGCCTGTCTACATTGGCACTTGTTTCCTGTCATCCTGTTATAATGTCTTGGGCCAATCCATTTCCTTCTCCCACAACCTGCTCGAACAGCCAGCCTTGCATGACCTTCTCCATGAGGTTGTTATGGATCAGTGGGGAAATCTGAAACATTTGGTAATTCTCTTTGCCTTTCCCAAGAAGGGTGGTCATTGGGGTCTATAGTAGCACAATGCTGGAAACTATCATAGAATCATAGGGCTGGAAGGGACCTCAAGAGGTCACCTAGTCCGGTCCCCTGTGTTCATGGCAGGACTAAACATTATCTAGACCATCCATAACAGATGTTTGTCCAGCCTGCTCTTAAAAATATCCAGTGATGATTTTACAACTCCCTAGGCAATTTATTCCACCCCCCTGGAAATTAGGTAGTTTTTCCTAATGTCCACCCTACCCCTCTCTTGCTGCAATTTTAGCCTATTGCATCTTGTCCTTTCCTCAGAGGTTAACAGGAACAATTTTGCACCCTCCTCCTTGTAACCAATCTTTTACGTACTTGAAAACTGTTATCATGTTCCCTTCTCAGTCTTTTTTTTTTTCACACTGAACAAATCTAGGGTTCTCAGTCTTCCTACATAGGTCAAGTTTTCTAGCCCTTTAATCATTTTTGTTCCTCGTCTCTGGACTTTCTCCAATTTGTCCACATCTTCCCTGAAATGTGGTGTCCAGAACTAGACACAGTACTCCAGCTAAGACGTAAGTCAGAGCAGAGCAGAGCAGAGCAGAGCAGAGCAGAAGAATTAGTTTGTGTGCCTTACTTACAGTATTCCTGCTAAACAAATCAAGCAGTCCTGTAGCACCTTAAAAATAACAATTTTATTGAGCAGAACTGAGGGAGAACTGAGGCGTCAGCTAAATATAAAAAGTAAGAAGTAGGGGAGGGGGAAGAGGAAGGAGTCAGAGTGAGAGAGAGAGAGAAAGAGAGAGAGAGGAAGAAAACCTCCTAAAAGAGTAAGTTAAGTGAAGTGGGATGTCTGCCATCTCTGCAAATATCAAAGGTGGGGAAATTGTCCATGTAATGCATAAGACAATTGAGATCCTCGTTCAGTCCCTGGTGAAAGGTATCAAACTTGCAAATAAATTCCAATTCAGACGTCATCCTTTGTAATCTGGTGTTAAAATCTCTTTGTTGTAATACACAAACCTTAAAGTCATTTATAGAGTGCCCTGCCAGGTTAAAGTGTTCACTTACTGATTGTATCTTAGGGCTTGACTATAAACAATGGACTGTGTGCTGTGCCCTGGGTGGAAGCCAGAGGCATGTAGGTAAGAGTAGTGGTTGGTGGGTTTCCGGTATAGAGTGGTATGAATTTGACCATTGCTGATTTGTACTGGAAATGGATCTCTGGTGTGGAATGGTCCAGGCTGAGATTGACGGTGGTGTGCAAATTGTTGAAGTCCTGTGGAATTCTTCGAGGGTCTCCTTACCATGGGTCCATATGATATCAGATATCCTGCACCTTCAAGGGAAAAGACTCCTGTATGTAGTTACTGAGACACTATGAAAACGTACATTGGAACTGGTCAAAAGAAGGGTCAGCAAAACTTTTCCCCATTGAAAAATACAGGTTTAACTGAAAATTAAATGTTTCATGGAAATGTATCAGTCTTCACTGAAAAATTCTCAGCTGTGGTCCAGAGACTGAGATCTCCAGTCCCAGAGCAGCCTGGCAGCTACCTGATGGGAGGGCCGGAGGATGTGTAAGGTGCAATTCATGACCCTTTGGGGAGGCCTCCAGCACTAGGCAAGTTTTCAGACAGTGTAGAGAACCGTCTGATTTTGTAGGCATCTTTATTGGCCTCAATGTGACCAACTGTATTGGCAAAGACATGAGCTGAAACAGGGAGCTTGTTGACGTATTTTGGGTGGTGTTTTACAGCCACGTGATTTCATGCCAGCGGGAGAATGCATGCCAGCAGGATCTTGGCAACCAATGGCGAGTACAGACTGTGCTGAGACAAGTCAACAAAAACTCCTGGGAGGAATGTGCCATCCCTGGAAATGGGCAGAGCTGAGCCCTGAGCTAAAAACATCTGCCAGGCGGGGAGGCTGCACAGGGCTGCATGCTCCAAATACCCCAGCTGGAGCCAGGGTTTGCCTTGCTGGTCAGAAATGAGGGTACCAGCAGAACCGCCTCTCCTATTGCCCTCATTTGCCTGATGCCCTTTTGCTGTCCTCTCCCCATCCTATTCCCTCTTTGACCTCTTTCTCATCACGCCCATGCTGTCATCTCATCTCCTTCCTCCCCTGCCTGGGCCCCCCTCTGCCTCTTGAGCCCCATCCCAGCTGGCTCCACAAGACACTCCCTGTGCTGCCTGTCACCTGGACTTGCAGTATCTCAGCCCTTGCTGTGCCAGCTGCATTTCCTCAGACTCCAGATCCTCCTGTGTATGCCACACTCCCCAGATTCCTTCTCCCAGCTCATTCTCAAGGAGCTCTGGAGAACCCGTCTGCCGGGCGGTGGCGGCTGCAGTGAGGCTGGGTTCAGTACCTAGCGGGTAGCTCTTCAAACGGCAAAACACAACTGGCTCGAGGCCTCACCCAGAAGCCTGGAGAAATTAGTTCTTCCTGTGTGGGGCCCAAATTGTGGGGTGGTGTTGGGATTTCCCAGTGTAACATTCCATGGTTTGGCAGGGTTCATATGCCTGGTGATTGGCTCCAGCACTGGTGTTCATTCGGGGGTGAAGAAGCCACCGTGTAGGAGGGAGAGAGGTTACTGCTTACCTCAGGCCTTTTCAGATTACAATTGTTGTATTAGCACAATCAGCTACATCCAACCAGTCCAATGCCACTCAGTGGACAGAGATCGTACAAGCTCCAGCACTTGCATACGCACACCCCATCATAGGAAAGGTGACCCATGCAAAGTCGCCCTGGACTACATGGGCTGAGGGTGAAGGTTTCTCATCGGTCAAGCTAGGCCCACTTTGCCAAACACATCTTCAAGATTGGTTCCTGACCCTTCTACTTACCTGTATTTTCTAACCCTAGTAATGTCGGGGCGTCCTTCTACCTATCACCTCAAACTTATTAGCATATACATACATGAGTTACCAGGGCATCTCTGTGCTCAGACACCTGCTGAGGTCCTTAACTTACACGATACCAAACCGGTACAAATTGGCCTCTGGGAGTTACCTTTCAGCAACGCTTGTTCATAAACCACACTGCGGCTTGTGTTGTCTTATGATACAGGGTCATTTGCGCTGAGCTGCATGTGTCGAGTCTCTAGGCCAGGGGTCAGTAACCCACAGCAGGGTTGCCAAGAGTGGCCCAGGAGCAGATTTTCATCAGCACGTGAGGCAGGAGCTCAGCATGGGCACTCCTCCTCCATGCAGCTGGGAGGTCGCTCAAATTGGATTAACGAAAGACCAGCTAATGCTGCCAACCACCAGCTGACCGGTACAGTTCTGCATCTTCTTTTATTTATTAATGAAGCTGTTGTAAGTAGGACTCTTAGTGACTTTAAAAAGTACGAGTGGCACTCAGACCATTCATAGATGTCAAAAGGTTGAATTTCAGCACTCTGCCTGGGAAAGGTTGCTGACCCCCTGCTGTAGGCCTTAGTTAATTTGGTCAAGCTACTGTCTTACACGTGTAATGCCAACAGACCAGGGTTGCAAGCACTAGGGTAGAACCTGTGAGCATAGGGTCTAAAGCACTACACTGTACCACATGAGCTAAAGGCTAGCTGAGACGGTAGAGCAGAGACTTCACTCACCCCAGATGAAGTCTCAGTGCCTCTGGGTACTACACATGGTTGAGACCTGCCGTCTTTAGCATTACTGCGTTAATGAACAGGTGGAGCTTACTCAGGGGGCTGGATCAATTTGTACAATGGGGGGTGCTAAGAGCTACTGAACCCAGCTGTAAACCCTGCATCTGATGGGGATTACTTGAAAGGAGTAGGTGTGGCAGCCCCCCAGCACCCTGAACAGCACCTGGTCCTTTTATGGCAAATGGCCATGCCACAATAGCAAAAGAGCTGGCTACTCCCAGATGCCTTTAATGGCAAAACCTCCCCACATTCAGATCACTGAGTGTGCTTGTAGAACAAGGAAAACGCTTTATTCAGAAGGAGCGGAAACTCAGAGTTCATTTGGGGAAATGCACCAGTCATGAATCAACAGTATGGGAGTGGTCAGTAAACTCCCCATCCCACAGCATCCATGGCAGTAACCTTCCCTTCAGCTGGTGTGGGGGTCCAGTGAACAGAAATCCCACCAATGCTCCGCTCCCCCCTTCCTTCCACTGTCAGAGGTCAGGGAAGCCTCAGACGCCAGGCAGGTTAGCCTCAGTGCTGCCTGACTTATGTGAAGAGATGCTTTGCTGCCTGTCTCTTTCCTTGCTGCTTGGCCACCTTGAGCCACCACCTCTTGCTTTGCCTGTCCACTACAGTCACGCAGTGCTGGTTCAATTCCCACCACATCCAGTGATTAGGGCTCTGGGCATGCCTAGTAATGTTCCCTCTCATCATTTCCATCCACATGCTGATTTGTTCCAGACAGATGCAGAATACATTTTTTACATGCACTTAGGTATGTGCCAACATGCACCACCAGCAGCAACACAAAACTTGGCTGGGGTCATTCTGCTAGTCAGGTGGGTAGGATCTGAAGCTTGCCTCAGCAGCTGCACAAGTGCAGCACTTACAGGGAACAAATCTGCCTGGTAGCTAGCATGTTATCACCACATCTTCTAGAACTGGAAGGAACCTCTGGAGGTCATCTAGTCCAGTCTCCTGCCAGGACCAAGCACCATCCCTGACATCTATCTGCCTTAATTAGTCTCCACAAGGATTGAACTCAGAACCCAAAGTTTAGCAGGCCAATGCCCAAACCATTCTTCTATATTCTCTGAGCTCCCTGAGGTCTTTAACTCTGAGGCCCTCTCTGGTTTGGCGCCTGGGCCAGCATTTGGTGTTTTCAACAATTGATGATTTCACTGGGCAGCCTCATCTCTTCATCCTGTCTCTCACTACAACGCCATCTGGACACTGGTTCTAAGTCTCTGGCACCTACCCCTAGGATTAGTGACTGGAGCTGCAGTAGCGGCTGGTTAAAGGTGAGTGAAGACCCTCAAGGAAGGCTATGCAGCTTTGCTCTTGTAGGCTACAACCCCAGCAAGAAGCCAAAAAAGGTTTTACCAGCATCTAAAACCCAGCTCACACCTCCAAGGAAAGGAGCTCGTACCTTCCTTCTCATTTGGGGTTCTGCCTTCCTACCTGGTGCTTTGCAAGAGAAATACAGAGGAGGCTGATGCTTCACTCAGGGCATATTCATTGCTGTCCTGCTTACCCATTATTCCCTCAGGAAGGGTCGTAACATTTCATCACCCAACACTTCAGTGATCACTGGGCCCCAGTGAGTGCTGCCTATGCAAAGAAGTCGGCTCGTGTGCTCGCCTCCTCTGGAGATGGAGCTCTCTAGGCCTGGTTTACAATTACGATCAAGCTCCAAGAAGCCTATTTGCCTATAATGCAGTAGAAGCGCAGGGGTGACATCAGAGAGGAGATAGGATTTGTAGTCTGGCTACTGCATTTTAATTGCCTGAGCAAATCCTCCTGCAGTCAGTGGTCATCAATGCTCAAGCCTCCAGCTCTCCATACTCAGCCATGATGTCCTGTGGGGAGTTTTGTTTGACCCACCTAGCCATGTCCATAGGTATCCTTGAACACCAGTGTAACTCACTGGCTAGGGGGTTCGCTGGGTCAGGGCCAGCAGCAATAGCTACTACTCCACTGTCTCACTGCTCCTTCAGCCCAGGTGGTATGCTTTCTAGCACTGGAGGGCCTGTGTTCAAAACCTGCTGAGGAACAAAGATGGCCATTGTGAGAACAGGGTGTTGTATTTACATGGATGATGTCAGAACCAGTGTCTGTCTGAGGCTGACGGCAAGAAAAGATTGCCACTGTGATTTGTGAGAAGGAATTCGGAGCCTGGTTTTCCAGCCCCCTCCAGGCTGTCTTTGCAGCTAAAACCAATCAGGGCATCCTTCCGACTAAATTATCAGGCATTCTTCAACCAGCCTGCCCTGTCTAATGATCCCCAACAGCTCCTATAAGCTGTGCAGCACCAGGACAACTGGGAGGAGCACTTAGGATTCAGTCGGGGGCTGTCATCTTACAGCCTCAATGCTAAGCCAGTGCCTGAGGGCAGAGCCAGACCATGCTACGTTGCTAGAGATACTGTCTTCTGGGGAACTTAAAACTGAAGGTCTGAGGTCTGGTGGCCATTAGAGAACCTGTGGCCCTTTCCACCAAAGATGGGATACAGTAATTATAGTATCTGGCACTTGCAAAATCTCAAAGCACTTGGCTAATATAAATTTAGAATTGCAGCCCTCTGTGGGGTAGGTGAGTATCCTCAGACCTGTTTTGCTGTTGGAAAACTGAGGCACAGAGTGGTAAAGTGACATGGTACTTGAATCTATAGAGCTGGTCAATGGCTGAATGGGAAGACATCTGCTTTAACTACTGAGTACATCCTTGCTCTAAGGAACAGAGGGCTCAGCCTTCCTCTCCTACCCTTGAATAATTACATTCCTCTCCCTGGCTTCCTGCAGGTGTGGCTGTCAATCAGTCGCTGTGCTCTGCACCAGATGCAGTTGCATTTCACAATGGGAGTGAAATCTCATGTCCTGCCGAGCTTTCAACCTGTTATCCAAACCAACCGTTCTTGTGTTTGGTACTTTGCTGTATCTAGCACTGGGCGAGGGTGATCCTCATAGGAAATTTGTCATTTCTTTCCATTCACTTCCCCGCTCCCTGAGATTTCCAGAGCGGCATGGCTCGGGCTGTGGAAAATGTTGCAGTGAGAAGCTGAGTTGTTTAGGCAGAACATTCTGCCTCTTCCTGAGTCACTAGCAATTTCCTTGAGCTCCCCACGGTACAGCCCTGACTGGCTGCAGCCACTCAAGCGAAGCAAAATATACTAGTTTCCCATCCTCAGACTGAGAAGGAGAAATTCCCCTGGTGAGGATTTTGGTTACGTGCTAAACAGCAAGGAAGAGCATCTCTCTCCAACAATGGGCTCTGCTCTGGTCATGGAGCCTCTTTGGAAAGTCTCTCTTTGGCTGAGTGACCAGGGCAGCTCTGTAAACAAGCAGCTGTTCAGAGGACCATGGAAACTGATGGGTGCATGGATGGTAGACTTCACAAGTAGTTCCATCCCACAGCAGCAAGGTGCAGAGAAAAAGCTCTTCTTGCTGAGGGCTGACAGCTGATGGGCTAAGGGTGTTATTTCCTGGTGTTGTTCTGCAGATAGCAGACAGGTTGGGGAGTTAGGACTCTTAGGTTCTGTTCCTACCTCTGTTGCTGAATGACCTTGGACAAGTCTCCTCATGCCTCCATTTCCATGGCTGTACAAGGGAGCTGTAACAAACCCACGGCTATTTAGGTGGCCACTGTGCTACATACCTCTGATGACAACAGCAGAGCAAGCACCCAAGGCCACTTGCAACAAAAGCAAAAGTGGGTTAATAGCTGAGTGCAAGGGGAGTTGAATGGGGCAGCTCACACTTCTGAGAGATATAGCTGCAGTGTCTCTGCAAAATCCTTGCTGCTTTGGTTTCTCTCCACTCATGTCTTCCTACATTTACTTTGCTTTTGCAACAGTTGGAGACCAACTTTCAGTAACAATGAAAGCTCAGATGCTGGCACACAGGACCACAACTGTGGCATACTGATGCCACATACTGTCCAGCATCCGATGAAGTGAGTCTGTGCTCACGAAAGCTCATGCTCAAAACTTTTGTTAGTCTATAAGGTGCCACAGGACCCATCGTTGCTGTGGCATACTGGTGTGTCCCAGCTGTTCTTAGCCCTGCAAGTCACTGTAATAGTGATACTGAACCACACAATCATACGACTGGCCTGTAAAAGGACACCTAGTTCACTTTGACAGGACGAAGTGTTGTCTAGACTCGCCCTGGCAGGTGTTTGTCTAACCTGCTCTTAAAAATCTCTGTTGATGGAGATTCCACAACCTCCCAGGGCCATTTATCCCAGTGCTTCACCACCAGAAGTTTTGCTTAATGTCCAAGCTAAACTGTCTTCACTGCTTCTTGTCCTACCCTCAGAGGTAGTGGAGAACAATTTTTCACCCTCCTCCTTTTTACAGCTGTTTAGGCACTCAAAAGCTGTTATAACCCCTGTTAGTCTTCACTTCTCCAACTCAAGAAACCCAGGTTTTTCAGTCTTCCCTCAAGGGGCATGTTGTCTAGACCTTAATCATTTTTGCCGCTCTTTTGTGGACGTTCTCCATTTTTCCCACATCATGCTGGAAATGTGGTGCTCAAAACTGGACACAATACTCCAGTTGATGCCTAACTCAGTGCAGAGTAGAGCCTCAGAATTACTTTTTGTTTCTTGCTTGCAGCACACCTGCTAGTACATTGCAGAAGGGTGCTTGCTTTTCTTGTAGCAATGTAAGATTGTTGATTCATACCTAGCTTGTGATTCTCTGTAACTCTCAGATGACTGTCTTCATCTTTCCTAGGCAAGTATTTCCCAGTTGGGTGAGTTCTCCTGATTGGTTGTTTAACATTGCCATGCAGCATCCGTGGAACGATTTTGATATGATCTCAGTTTAACGGGGAGGAACGGAAAACATGCCTTCTAATGACAAACTCCAGGAGTTCAATTTGTTTAGTTAAACCAGGGGAGGTTAAAGGGTGACATGACCCCAGTCTGGAAGTACCTAAACGGACCAACACTTTGCTAGTGGACTAATCTAGCAAACAATAATTAACACGGTCCCAAGGCTGGAGGTTGAAGCTCGACAAATTGTCACCGGAAATAAGAAGCAAACTTTTAAACACAAGGATAATTAACCATTGGAACAACTTACCCAGGGTTGTGGTGGATTCACCATGACTGGCAATTTTTAGATCAGGACTGAATGTTGTTTTGCAAACCTCTGCTCTAGTGCAAACCAGAATCAATTCAGGAGAGTCCCAGGGTCCGGGCCGCACTGCTGGCCAGATTAGTGGGTGCCAGAGCAAGGGTGGGGATAACAAGGTTAGCTCAGTCAGCCAGGGTGAGGCTTACTACCAGCAGTTGATCTGCAATACCCACCTGAGGAAGTGAAAAAACAGATCAACAGAACCAGACATGTGCCACGAAGCCTCTTACTACAGGACAAGCCCAAGAGAGAAACCAATAGAACACCACTAGCCATCACCTACAGTCCTCAGCTAAAACCTCTACAGCGCATCATCAGGGATTTACAACCCATCCTGGACAATGATCCCCCATTTTCACAGGCCTTGGGAGGCAGACCAGTCCTTGCCCACAGACAACCTGCCAACCTGAACCAAATCCTAACCAGCAACTATACACCGCACCACAGTCACTCTAACTCAGGGACCCATCCATGCAACAAACCTCGTTGCCAGCTCTGCCCACATATCTACACCAGCAACACCATTACAGGACCTAACCAGATCAGCCACACTGTCGCAGGTTCATTCAGCTGCATATCTACCAATATAATTTATGTCATCTTGTGCCAGCAATGCCCCTCTGCTATATACATCGGACAGACTGGACAGTCTCTATGTAAAAGAATAAACGCACACAAATCAGATGTCAGAAATGGCAATATACAAAAACCCGTAGGAGAGCACTTCAATCTCCCAGGCCACACAGTAGCAGACTTAAAAGTAGCTATCCTACAGCAAAGAAAGTTCAGGACCAGACTCCAAAGAGAAATTTCTGAGCTACAATTCATCTGCAAATTTGACGCCCTCAGCTCAGGCTTAAACAAAGACTGTGAATGGCTGGCTAAATACAAAAGCAGCTTCCCCTCCCTTGGTGTTCACATCTCCAGATCAGCTGCTGGTAGTAAGCCTCACCCTTCCTGACTGAGCTAACCTTGTTATCTCCACCCTTGCTCTGGCTTATTTATACCTGGCCCTGCAGATTTCCAAGACCAGCATCTGATGAAGTGAGTCTGTGCTCACAAAAGCTCATGCTCAAAACTTTTCTGCTAGTCTGTAAGGTGCCACATGACCCTGCATTGCTGTTACAGATCCAGACTAACACGGCTACCCCTCTGATACTTTGTAGTACAGCGGTCACCTGGGAGACCCACTTTAAGGTCCCTGACTCAAAATCGGGGCACAGGGGAAAGTTTACTTTGCTTTTACAAAGGTGTCTGCGGGAGAAGAGCAGGTGCTTCGAACTAACCGCCTTGAGCTGGAGATGTGGACTCACAGCCAGGAGAGATGCAGCACAAAGAAGCAGCTGGGCTTAACTTCAGTCTTTCAGCTGGGGCTTGATCACCCCTCCTGTGAGGCTCTGAAGCACTGCATGCGCAGGAATGATTAAAGTAGGTTAGTATCATTACCCCCTCCCCCATTCTACGAGTGGAGAAACTGAGTCACACGGAGGCAGAGACTTCCCTGAGACCATCAGACAAGAAGAGAATGTGGGAGTCCCGGCTCATCACAAGCCACCCCATGAGCCAGTGGCAGAGCTTGGAATAAGAGTCCCACTTCTCTGTTTCCGCCAGTAACAACAGACTTGACTCCCCCTTTGTGATGTTAGATCCCCGTCTGAGTCTCTCCCAAAGAGGAGAGAACACCATGAGAGTCCAGCTTGTTGGCTCCGTGCACTGCATCTAGAACTATGTGCTACAGGCTGATTGAGGCACATACGTGCAACTGCAGAATAGCGCTTCAGGAACAATAGTTCTCGTTGATCACGATAGGTCATGGAGTTTCTTACTGATCTGTCGGTGGGAAGATGAAGTAGCACAGTCTGGCGGCAAGAAAGCTTTTCTGATTTCTGCATTTCTGATCAGCACCTCTGTCCGAGTCCTTTCTCCCTAAGGTACTTATATGACCCACACTGGGCTAATGGTGGACAACCTTGCAATCATCAGTGAATGTTTCTAACTACACCCCTCTGCAGCAGTGCAGTACTGTTAGATGCACTGTGCAGCCAGGAAACGGAAGCACAGTAGGACGAAAGCTTTGTCTGCACTGGCAATTGAGTGACAAAGCTTGTGTCATTCACAGGTGCTTACCTCTCCCCTTCACTCTGGAAGGGGAAGAGCTTTGCTGCAGCAGCTACTAGTGTAAACAGTGTCCCAGCAGACAAAGTACTCTACTGCTCGAAGGGGGTGGACTTTTTTTTGTCGGCTAATCTGCTGATGGGGTTGATGCTGCCTGACTTTCAGCGACAGGGCTGCAGTGCTAACAGCTGTGTACTACCGATGTGCCTGAAGGGCCTCCCCACCGTTACACAAGACAGGTCTTCCGGCCCTAGAAACATGGAGATATACACATCCCGGAGCTGGAAGGGACCTTGAGAGGTCATCAGGTGCAGTCCTGGCCTCTCCCAAGGATTGAGCTTACAACGCTGGCTTTACAAGGCCATCGCTTTCACCACTGAGCTACCCCTCATCCCCCAGGCTAGCACCCTAATCACTTGACTCTATTTCCTCTCCTTCCTTAGCATCTCTTGCCCCAACCCTACAGCTCAGCCAATGTACCTCAGTCTGGGCAAGCACAGGAGAACAGAGAGCTACCTCTACACGAGGACACTACGTCGAAGTAGCCTATTTCGATGTAAGGACGTTGAAATAGGCTACTTCGATGCGTATCATCTACATGTCCTCCAGGGCTGGTGCCATCGACATTCAACGTCAAAGTAGTGGCAGAGAACATCGAAAGGAGCCGCCCAGGAAGGAAATGCGGAGCGTCCACACACACAAGTGATCCCTGTCAAAATAAGGGGCCAGCAAAGCCCCAAGCCGCTCCCTTAAAGGGCCCCTCCCAGACACACTCAGCCTGCACAGTACGGGATGCACAGAGCCGACAACTGGTTGCAGATCCCGAGCACGCATCATGGACCCCCAGCTGCAGCAGCAGCAGCAGCCAGAAGCCCTGGGCTAAGGGCTGCTGCATGTGGCAACCATAGAGCCCTGCAGGGACTGGACAGAGCATCTCTCAACCCTCAGCTGATGGCCGCCATGGAGGACCCCGCTATTCTGACATAGCGGGATGCGGATCATCTACACATGCCCTACTTCATGTTGAACGTTGAAGTAGGGCACTATTCCCATCTTCTGATAGGAATAGCGATTCTGACGTCTCACCGCCTAACATCGATTTCAACATTGAAATAGCTCACGGCATGTGTAGACACGACGCATACTATTTCAACGTTGTGCCAGCTACTTCGAAGTAGCCGGTTAGTGTAGGCACACCCACAGTGAGAGGACCTCAGTGAGGCTAATCATGCAGAGAACCACAGAGAGGCCCTGTCATCCACAGGCCGTGCCCCTCAGAGAAGGTTAAGTCCATTGGCTTTACCCCTTTCCTTTTGGAATCTATTCCACCACCTAATAGGTCTCATTGGTGGGAAATGTTGCTTGATTTTAGTTCGGCCTACAGTTTCCTTCCCTAACTCCATCTCCTTCTTCCTAACACTACCCTTGTGGCCCAATCCATCTCTTGCGTTGGTGAGACCCTTCAAATTCTTGTGGACAATTAGCATGTCCCCGTCTCTGCCATCTGAGCTGCTCCTCAGATCAGCACAGACCTCCGCAATCAAAGCCCATCCCAATAGAATTGTCTTGCCTTGCTCTGGCCTCCTCAGAAACCCGAGCCCGCCGTAAACACAGAACAAATGAGGTAATTAGGAAAATGTAAACAGGACAGAGGAGGCCTTGCTGCCCATGAGAGCATGGCTTTGTGAAATTAGTGTGAGTTTAGATTTACATGGCACAGAGACATAGATACCCCAGTCCCCATGTAAACCAAAACTCCTCATATAATTACATTATGAAATAATCTCTTGTGTCAGAAGTAGAAGCCCACCACCAGGCTGTCCCTGGGAAGCATCAAACAGTGCTGGGATTCCAATACTGCCCACATTCGCTGCACCGTGGATGAGCTTTGTAATGTAAAACACACAGACACAAGAGGCCAGGCAGGGGCATCCTTTTGCTGTCAGAAGTTAGCACATTGCATGCAGTCAGCTTAGTTTGCAGGCTGTAGCTCCGAAAGGTCGATCTTCTGGGGAGTGAAGACTTCAGTCTGCAATTCTCCAGACTAAACAAACCCATTTTTTTCCCAATCTTCCCCCATCGGTCACAAGTTCCAGACTTTTAATCATTTTTGTTGCTCTTCTCTTAACTTTCTCCCATTTCTCCGCTTCTTTCCTGAAACGTGTGTATCCTGAGGGACACAAATAAGATTGCCCTGTTGCTGACACCAGTATCCAATGCTGACAGCAAAGTGGCCCTCTCACTGACAGGTTGCAGAATCCTGGGGATTTGCAGATTGACTTTCCAGTAGAAGAGACAAGATTATGGATTATATGAATTCTGGTTGTATTTGAAGTGTAATTTGCTTTATTTATACATACTCAACAGGCCTGGAACAGAGGTGGTCCAAAACAGCACCTAAGCACTCCTCTCTTCCAGAAAACTCAGCCCTTGCACCAGTGTCAGGTTTCCAGGAGACTACTCTGTCCCAGTAATTGCCTCCAAACATAGAGACTAAAGCAGAGAGCAAACTTTCTTCTGTCTGCTGCATCTTCTGTCAAAGGATCTCCACACAGCAAAACCAAGAACACCACTGTATTTCTTCAACACACTGAACATTTGCTTTCATGCTAAGAAAAACATCTGGTGAAAGCATGTGTAAGAGCACCCTTTGTGACTGCTGCCATAACAGTAATTAGCAATACTGAACTTTCGAGCACTTTTTATCCCACCATGGCTACATCTACACTAGCGCACTATGTCAAAGTAGCCTATTTCGACGTAAGCACATCGAAATAGGCTACTTCGACACGTATTGTCTACACATCCTCCAAGGCTGGTGCCATCGACGTTCAATGTCGAAGTAGCGATGGGGAACATTGAAAGCAGCTGCCCCAGAAGGAAATGGGGAGCATCCACACACACAAGAGCTCCCCATTGAAATAAGGGGCCAGCAAAGCCCCAAGACGCTCCCTTAAAGGGCCCCTCCCAGACACACTTGTCCTGCACAGCACAAGATCCACAGAGCTGACAACCGGTTGCAGACCCTGTGCATGCAGCATGGACCCCCAGCTGCAGCAGCAGCAGCCAGAAGCCCTGGGCTAAGGGCTGCTGCATGCGGTGACCATAGAGCCCCGCAGGGGCTGGACAGAGTGTCTCTCAACCCCTCAGCTGATGGCCACCATGGAGGACCTCACTATTTTGAAGTAGCAGGATGCGGATTGTCTACACATGCCCTACTTTGACGTTGAACATCGAAGTAGGGCGCTATTCCCATCTTTGGATGGGAATAGTGATTTTGACATCTCACTGCCTAAGGTCGATTTCAACGTCAAAATAGAACATGATGCATGTAGACACGATGCGTGCTATATCGACGTTGTGCCTGCTACTTCGAAATAGCTGGCTAGTGTAGACGCACCCCACATGGTGGCCCACTCCTAAGATGGAGTTGTATGGAGAATGTATCTTAGAAGAGATTTAAGGAGCTAGACTCATTCAGCGTAATCTAAGGGGAAATATTATTGTTCTCTATAAATACATCACAGTGATAAACACCAGGACGTTATTTAAATTAAAGGCCAGTGTTGGTACAAGAAAAAATTGATATAAATTGGCCATCAACAACTTTTTTCTTGAAATTAGATGAAGGTTTCTAATCACCAGAGGAGTGAAGTTCAGCAACAGTTTCTCAAGGGCTACATCTACACTACAGAGATCTTTTGAAAGAAGCTATTCCAGAAGATCTCTTCTGAAAGACCTTCTTTCGAAGGAGCGCATCTACACAGCCCCACCCCCTGCTCTTTCAAAAGAATGGGCCAGGGATTGAAATATCAGGCCCCATGAGGACTGCTCTTTCGAAAAAAAGGGCCTGGGGAGCATCTATATGTTTTCTTTAGAAAGAAGCTTTTGAAAGGGGGTGCTGTTCCTGTAATGGGAAAGGAAGAGTGAGTTCGAAGAGAGTGCCTCATTCTTTTGATTTACTTTTGAAAGAGTCGCTTTCTGTGTGTAGATGTTCCTCAGGATCTTTCAAAAAAGCCCCCTTCTTTTGAAAAATCTTTCAAAAGAACTTGCTAGTATAGACTCAGCCAAGGTGTGTAGCAGGGGCAAAAATCCTAACTTGTTCCAAACCTGAGCTTAATAAGTTTCTGGAGCGGGTGGTATGATGGAACTGCCTACAATGGACCATGGCCCACCTCTGACTGTTAGCAAACATCTCCAATGGCCAGCAACAGGACAATGGATAAGGAAGCGCTCTGACCTACTACAGATCATTCTTTGGCAGGAGATTGGCTCATGAATCTCACCTACATGTTCAGGGTCTAAGTGATTACCCTTTTTGGTGACAAGTATCAGAGGTAGCCGTGTTAGTCTGTAGCTTCAAGAACAACAAGAAGTCTTGTGGCACCTTATAGACTAACAGATATTTTGGAGCATAAGCTTTCGTGGGCAAAGACCCGCTTCATCAGATGCATGAGTAGGGAGTGGTTTCAGAGGGGTATTTAAAGAGTGGGGTCCCAGTAAGAGGGAGGGTCAGACCCCACTCTTTAAATACCCCTGAAAAAACCACCCCCACTCATGCATCTGATGAAGTGGGTCTTTGCCCACGAAAGCTTATGCTCCAAAATATCTGTTAGTCTATAAGGTGCCACAAGACTTCTTGTTGTACCCTCTTTGGGGTCATGAAGGGATTTTCCCCCAGGTCAGACTGTCTGAGACCTGGGTGGTCTGCAGCACAGGACCCTGGTCACTTGCTGGTTGATATTACAGTTCATGGTGGATTCTCTGCAGCTTGAAGTATTTAAATCAAGATGTGAAGACTTCATTAATGCAGCCCGAGATTATCGGCCTATCCCAGAGGAGCATAAGTGAAGCTCCTCAGTCTGCAATGTGCAGGAGGTCAAATTTGATAATCATGAACACCCCTTCTGGTCTTAAGTGTAGGAGTATGATTATCTCTTTGGGGAAGTTCAGTAAGATTAAGGCGAGACTATGCTAAAAACAGGTACTTAAAATTAAGTGCTTTAATCCAACACATGGTGTGATTTGCAAAATTTTGGCACAACCAGCCACTCCCACTGCAGTCAATGTTGCATGCTCACTCCCGCTATAAAGTGAGTGCACTCATTTAGGCAACTGAATATGAACTTTGGAGGCTGATTTTAAGACTCTGTTTTTGAAAATCTACCTTCAGTGACTTGGTCAAATTCTGTAGACTCCAAAGTCACAAGACGCATGCATACTTGGTGCAGAGATGAGCCCCAAACTCTAATTTCCTGAGTAGAGTTTGGTCTCCTATGCACGATTGAGGGCTTGTCTTCACTTACAATGTGATTGACCCGTGATTGATCTCATGGGTTTGATTTAGTGGGTCTAGTAAAGACCATCTAAATCAACGGCTGATGGTGCCCTCATTGGCTACGTCTACACGTGAAGCCTACATCGAAGTAGCCTATTTCGATGTCGCCACATCGAAATAGGCTATTTCGATGAATAACATCTACACGTCCTCCAGGGCTGGCAACGTCGATGTTCAACATCGACGTTGCGCAGCACCACATCGAAATAGGCGCAGCGAGGGAACGTCTACACGCCACAGTAGCACACATCGAAATAAGGGTGCCAGGCACAGCTGCAGACAGGGTCACAGGGCGGACTCAACAGCCAGCCGCTCCCTTAAAGGGCCCCTCCCAGACACACTTGCACTAAACAGCACAAGATCCACAGAGCCGACAACGAGTTGCAGACCCTGTGCATGCAGCATGAATCCCCTGCTGCAGCAGCAGCAGCCAAAAGCCCTGGGCTAAAGGCTGCTGCCCACGGTGACCATAGAGCCCCACACGGGCTGGAGAGACAGCATCTCTCAACCCCCCAGCTGATGGCTGCCATGGAGGACTCCACAATTTCGACGTTGCGAGACGCGGATTGTCTACACGGTCCCTACTTCGACGTTGAACGTCGAAGTAGGGCGCTATTCCGATCCCCTCATGAGGTTAGCGACTTCGACGTCTCGCCACCTAACGTCGAAGTTAACTTTGAAATAGCGCCTGACGCGTGTAGCCGCGACGGGTGCTATTTCGAAGTTAGTGCCGCTACTTCGAAGTAGCGTGCACGTGTAGACACAGCCATTGACTCCAGTACTCCACTGCATTTTGAGGAATAAGGAGTAAGGGAAATTGCTCCCATCAACTTCCGGCAGTGGGGATGCCACAGAAATTCTATCTAAGGTATGTCAACTCCAACTATGCTATCCTCATAACTTGAGTTGTGTATCTTAGGTTGACTTTCTCCAGTAGCACAGACCTGGCCTTAGCTCAGGATTGCAAATCTTCACAGTACAGGGGCCTCTGCATGCAAGGATTGGATTCAGGCTCATGTCTGCTCTGCCTTGGAGGTTCACCCTTCCTTACCGAAGCCATCTCTCCTCCCATTTGCCTGTCCTTCTTCATTTCTCTCCCCTTCTGCTAGTATTTCTCATGCCAGGGCCTGTGTTTGCACTGCAAAGCACACTGGGATGCTGTTAATATGAAACACAATGCTAAACAAAATCCAATTGCAAATAAAGTCACACTTCAGTCTCCTCTCCTGCAGACAGATTCTGCTCAACATTTATTGTCCCTTCCAAAACATTTGCGCTCTTGCTCCTCAATCTTCCCTGACAACAGCAAGTGGGCCCTTGCCCCAGCTATTAGTCAAGATGAACTGGGGACAGCTAATAAAGGCATGAGAATTTTATAGGAATAACTTTAGCAGCATCACACGTATGTGAAGAGTGCCACATTCCTGCTTTGTGGAGTCAGAGCATCAGAGAGGTCTCACATTTTTTCCATCCCTGCCCATTCTTTCCAGAACAGGTAGTTCACACCCAATCCTATTTGTGCCTGGTGCTCCATTCCTTCTTGGATGTGCTTGGCAACCCTTGTCGTGATGTGCCACCTGCCAAGAATGTAACTTAGGCTTGGGCTATCTTTGGACTGGTGTTAGTAAACAGTTTGCATTCTGTTCTGACCTGTTTCACTCTGGCTGGAATAGCTTTGTACCTAAATAGTGGCTTTCTCAAACATGCTTAGCAAACAGGGAATTAATTCTCAAGTCCCCAACAAAGGAGGTGGCTTAGTTACAGATGGGTGCATTGAGATGCAAAGAGCTTAAGTGACTTACTCAAAAGCCCCTAGGGTGAAATTCACATTCTGTCTAGGGACACTGATGCGTGACTCAGGGCTTGTCCATACTTCCCAGGAGATCAATCCATTCAGGATCAATCTTCCAGAGTTCACTGTGTGCCTGATATAGACATGCAAAATTGAAGTATCTGGGGTTGGTAGCTGACCCCGGTACTCCTAGCTATCGCAAGGAGTAAGGGAGGTCAACAGGAGAGCTTCTCCTGTCAACCTTGCTCAGTGAGGACATCCAGGTAAGTTGATTGCAGATCAGTTGATTCTAGCTACGCAATTGCCATAGTTTGAACTGCATATCTTGCAATTAGCTTACCTGCCTAGTATAGACCCAGCCTCAATGTTGAAGCCTTCTGCACACTGTCTTGCTGTCGCAGTGGTCAGTGGGAAATCCAGGAGCAAAACTAATTTTCTTCCTCCCAGGATGCTTCTCTAATCACAGGACCATAAGTCCTACAGAGATATAGACTATACATCCACACTACCCCACCTTCCTGTTAGGAAGACAATGGGCCAAAATCCGTCTCTGGACTCACTTTCGTCAATGGATTTGGCTAATGGGGTTTGCATGAAATGTTTCCAGCTTTTGTGATTTGTTTGCAAATTGTAGTATTTGGCATTCTTCCCTAAGCACTAGCTCCTGGAGTCAGGTGATTAGATGGGACTTTCAGCTTTCATTTAAAGGGAAAAAAAAAGTTTCTAGTCCTTGTAGGTGAAGAGAAAAGCTTGAAGACCTGGCCTCTGAAGGCTCACAACCCAGGAAACAAATAAAGGGAACACGGCATCTGTTATTTTTAAGCTCTCACAATTTTTAAGCCTCTGTTGCTCTTTGGAGCCCTGACTCCTCAGTCTGAAATGCTTGGGGTTGATTATACTGAGCCTAAAGTCTGAATCTCATTTCTAAAAAGAACCTGTCACATCACTCTGGCAGTAAGGTGCGTGTAAAGGTAAGTCATGTTCATTTTAAGGCCCCTCTGTCCTGCTAGAGTGATGCAAAGGACACTAAGGTAACTATGAATCAGGCACAAGGCAGTAAGAGGTGAAACATTTGAGACTAAACAAGCAACTTTCTGACCCTTGAACATGATTGGCCCACCACCTGGAAGGGGTGCCACAGAGGCCTGAGGGAGCCCAAGCTCCTCCCCGACCACAGAACCCAGCCCTGAGACCTCAAACATTCCTGCTTGACTCAAGAACATAGGTTTCTTCAACAAGTGCCTGCCAGGGTCTCTCTGATGGAGCCCCAGCACAAGTCTTGGCTTTGGTAACTAGAGACCCTCAATAACCAAAGACACTCCCCACACTGTGAAGAGCTGATTCTTATATCCTGCCTCGTCTCTTTCCGACAACACTCTTCTCCTAGCCTCTAGCACCCATCAAGCCCTGTGGGAACTACAACCCCCAGGCTGCCTTGGTCCCAAGCCAAGATGCTAACAGTAGCAATGGGGTTGTGTACGTAAAGGGCCAGCCTTGTTACATCTTCCCATTATGGGTGATTCTTCCTCACCCTTGTCAGTTAGAGTCTGGCTCATATCCCAAAGCAGGAGGAATTCAGAAGTGGGTCTTACCCACAAAAAATCAGTACCCAATAACTAAACCTGTTAGTCTCTAAGGTGCTACAGACCTGCTTGTCTTTTGTGAAGCTACAGACTAACATGGCTATGCTTCTGAGGCTATTTACAATTCCTTGTGCACCATCTCAGCTCAACAGCTCAGCAACATACCTACTATTCTACACAGGGAGAGGTTTAAGCTGACTGCTCTAGGTATCTCCCTTTGTAGCTATGCACTTAGACAGCAGTCAGCACTGTAACAGATAAGTGCTTCCCAATGAGAAATGACAATCATCTCTATTTTAATTCCTCCCCACAGACAGCTGGATCAGAAACTTGGTGGGTGCGTGCCCGCAAGCATGTGTGTGGAACCTATGTAGGAAAACCTGACTAAGAGCTGTGAAAAGCTTTACATTTACCTTAGGTTTGCTGTCAGTACCCTTCTCCCTGGTACTTTCAGTGCTGGGCTCCAATCGTTTCCCAGGCTCTTAAAGGAAGACTAGTCACAGATTTTTAAAGCCAGGGGAAGCCTCTGTAGTCATCTGTTCTGGCCTCCTGCAAAACCTAAGGCAGAGACTGTTACCCAGTGATTAAAACTGTGTGTCACTGCATATAAACAGCCCCTTACAGAGGATTTAAAATGCACTGAAAAAGTAGGAGTTGATGAGTTTTTCTATTCAGGAGGAGTGTTGGGTTTTTTTCCCCCTACCTTTGTGTAACTCGTGCAAGCAGCTGCCATCAATCAAAAGGGGCTGATTCAATTTTCTAGGGGTTTCTTAAAGATGTAACAAATATTGGTTGACTCCTCCATCCAGAAGCCTGCAAAACCTTACACCCCACCCTGGGGACCCGGTGGCAGTTCTTCCACCTTTGCAAGTCACGAGTCTCAGTGCTTAGAACAAGAAGACATTATTAGGGGGAAAAGAGGGAAACAAGAGAATACACTCGGGAAAAGCAGCAATTATTAAATCAACAGCGCCCATGAACACAGTCTGCCCACTGTCCCACCCCGCGCAAGTGTTTTAACTAGAGTCCCAACCTCACCTTTCTGGGCAATGGTGAGGGGCTGGGGCATCTAGCTGCTTCTTTCCTGCTCATCCAGTTAGGCTTGGTCTACACTAGGCAGGTAAGTCGATTGCAGGTACGCAATTCTAGCTATGACAATTGCTTAGCTAGAATCAACTTATCTGGAATCGACTCACCTGGCCATCCTCACTGAGGAATGTTGACGGAAGAGTTTCTCCCATTGACCTCCCTTACTCCTCGCGAAAATGAGGAGTACGGAGGTCGACTGCCGACCCTGATAGGTCGATTTCACATGTCTCTACCAGGTGCGTGAAATCGAACCCTGGAAGATTGACCCAGAGCTGTTTGATCTGCTGGGTAATGTAGACTTGGTCTTAGCTGTCCTGAGCTTGAGACGCCCAAGGATGCTGCTGGACCAGTGATGACTGGGCTGTTGTGGGGCTGCTACCCGAGGCAGCTGAGATGATTTCAACCTTAATTGTCGGCCAATAAGGCCCACAGCTGAGTCCCTCAGATAAACTGCTGCTGCCTCAATGCTGGCCCAGACACCACATGTGCATCTTCCATGCTCTCAGAGCTGCTGTCTTCCTGCAGTCCTGGCTTTGCTCTGACAGAAGGACCAGTGGTATCTTGGAATTTGCACAGAGTGCTCACCACCACAGAAGCAGTCACAGCTGCAGGCAAGAACTTCGCACCTCTCTAGGGCTGCCCAGGCTCCCTCACCCAACAGTGCCTGGCAATGGTCTGTGTCAAGGTGACCTCTGGTGCATTCAGTGTCCGTGTCTTGTCCTTGGTCTCTTCCAAGAAGTGCGTGTGTTTTAAGGTCTCTGCACTGAAAATTTAACTGTACCAAAATATCTGCAGATTGCCAGGCAACTAAAATAGAAATGCAGTTTGCCGCTGTCAGTCAAGTTCTCAGGTAACTGTCCATTCTGTGCAACAAGTGGTGTCAGAAAGCACCAGCAAATTCCCATGTGTTATGTCTTGAGCCACTTAGGGATGCTCTTCTCTTGTGTCACCACCAGGAGACAGCACTGAGCTCCCTCTTTGTTTATGGACACAGACCTTAGGCATTCTTGGCTGAAAAGTCCCCAGGTTAGAGCATTCTGCTCTCAAAGAAGCATGGAAAGCTTTTTTTTGCTAGTATTATAAACAGACAAGAGAGAGCATGGCACTGGAAGGAGAGAGGGGTGTGACAGCTTGGGGGTGACTGATGTTCTTCACTCAACTGGTAATGAGAATCCAGTGAGCTTTCCCCAGTACTGCCCTGCCAGATGCACCTCAAACTCTCTTCTGTCCCCCTCCCCTCTCAGGCACACACCAACCACCACCAGATTCCACCAGAACCTGCAGGGGATCCAGTATCAGAGGGGTATCAGAGAAGCCGGAGCACTCTTAGAGGATCTGTCCCTATCCTCTAGCTTCTGTAGCCCCATCCATTCCCATAGCAAGGTAGCATCAAAATTCTTGCATCTGTCTTATGCACAACTTCAGACTAGATGGTGCCTAGCAGGCAAAGGTATAAAGAGACCCAATGGAGGCTGAACTTAGATAAATTTGGGCTAAAAATAAGACTTTTTTTTTTTAAATCATTGAAGGCAATTAACCACAAGAACAACTTATTCAGAGCTGTGGCGGGTTCTCCATCCTTTGGAGTCTCTAAGTCAAGATTGGGTGTCTTTCTAAAAGAGCTTCTCTTACTCAACCAAAAGTTCTAAGCTTGATCTAGGAATCGGAGGGAGGGATTGTCTTATACAGGTAAGATTGAAAGATCATAATTTCCTTCTCTGACCCTGAACTCTTTTAATTTTGCCCCATGATGAACTTTAGGTCTAAGCCAAATGTGGGAAGTTTGGAGTGAATTTTATTAGGGGAAATTTGTAGTTTTAACTGGGATTCCTGTAAAAGGGAAATGTTGAAACAGCAGGGGAATTTCACTAACAGACTCACAGGGCATGAGGTAATTTTCCTCATTGAAGTAAAGGGTGACTGGGAGTTCACTCCACTTACACACACATAGTGAGCAGGAAAAGTTAAAGGAGTTTGCAGGAGGCATTTAGCCATGGCTTCCAGATCTGATGGAAAGAAAAAACCCTAACGTTTGAGGCTATTGCATCAGGGTCAGGAAGGGACAGATTGATGTAGGGTGCAGCCACTTTCCCACCTGAATTTCCTGAGGGATAAATTCCTTCAGAAAAAGTAGACATCCAGAGGGAGCCCAGAAGAAGGACACACAGCCATGACCAACCTCAGGAAAAGCTACTGATAAAGTCAGACTATTATTACCTATATATGGAATGGGACTGAGATTCCATGCATGGGAAAAACACCTTTGTTAAGGGACTAAGGCCTGGACTAGGGATCTGCAACCAAAATAGTGAGAAGAGCCATTTTTTCAGTCAGTTACAAAATCAGTACTTCAAGAGCTGCAAAGCATGTGAATATGAGACAGTCTTTAATAAATAATGTCAAACTGTACTTTTTGTCACCCCTACTTTAAGAACAGCGCTCACACCATAATTTGTACCAGTTAGAAAGTTAAGTTACCCCCATCTCCAGGCTTTACTCATCTCAGCTGCTAAATCCACCCCTTATCCCCCAGCTTTTCCCCTTTTCCCACAAACCCACCCTGCATCCCTGCCCCGCTGGCTTCCCCCCGGCTGCAGCTGACTGTTCAGTGCCTCCAGAGGCCATCATCATCATCATCAATAACCGTGGGCTTGGCGCCCATTGGTGTCTGATGCCTCTCTCACTATTTCCTTCCATTTTTCCCTATCCAGTGCAGAGTGGCTTAGTCTCTGTAGACCACATCTGCACCAATCTACTATATCGTCTATCCATTCTCGGGGGGTCTGCCTCTCCTATGCGAACTGTCCACAAAAAACTTAAATTCCATTTTAACTGTGGCCATTGATTAAGCCGCAGCACCTCTCAGAACTGCAAGTGGCTCTGGAGCCGCAGGTTGCCAACCCCTGGCCTAGACCCCCAAAAGTGTGTAGGTTCTTAACTTCCATTAATTTCAGTGAAGTGTCTAAATACTTTTGGAAGATTTAAATAAGGAAACCTAAATGCTTCACTTGGAATATTTGATTACAGGGCAAAATATGTTTCCACTGCTAAGTTCTACGACCTGCATAGCATTCGGTGTTTTCCAAGACACGTTTTCCCTATTTATTACATATATGATCCTATTCCTAGTCACACACCACCATCCTATTGTAAACAAGCACTGGAGAAACACACAACAAAAGGCAGGGCCAGCTCCAAAGAGGTGACAGACGGCTCCAGACAAATGGGCGAAGATCTCAGCATGGTGGCCACTTAACGCTTGCCAAGATTTTTGTAGGCATGGTGGCAGAGGAGGGTTGTCAAGGCAGACACGGAGGTAGCCCTGCACATGTTTGTGAACTCTCCTAAGCTTTTTCAGAATGTAACTCACAGTTGATGGAAGTGGCTGTCTGGAGCTGATGGGAGGTGGGACTCAGCACCTCAAGAGCAAACGGGCAGTGATAGGTTAGGTGGGGCTCATTCTCACACTGGGCAATACTCTAGTCTCTAAGCTACCCCATTGTGTCATACTGGAGAGCCCTTTCCGGCGGGGGGTGTGGGGTGTGGGAAGAACTCACCTCTTAAGCACCTCCCTGTGGCTGGGTCACAGAATCACAGGGCTGGAAGGGACGTCAGGAGGTCATCTAGACCAGCCCCCTGCTTCAAGCAGGATCAACCCCCACTAAGTCATCCCAGCCAGGACCTTGGCGTCGCCAGTGCTTTTTTGTGCTGGACCTTCCAGCACAGAGTACCGGCACCTTGGCAGCCCCAGTTACAATGAGCCCCTTCTGAGGGAGCGAAGAGTCCAGCAATTAAACAGTTTACTTGCCCTCAGTAGGGTCTTCTGCTTCAGCTCTGCACCCTTTAAATCCAGCCCTTCACTCGGGCTTCCAGAGCAGCCTTGTCCTCTTCTTGGCACTTCGGTTAGGCTGGGATCCCCCGCTTTTTCAGGTTCATGCCCCCCTGCCGAGGGGGGGACCCAGGGCCCACCCACTGCTCCAGTTCCTAGCCCCAGGACACTACAAAGTGCATTCACATACTGCTCCATTCAACTCACTGCTGCTACTTCCCTGGGCCTCTTCCCATGAGCCATGACTCAGGCCCCTCTCGCCCTGAAACCCCAGCTACGCCAGTGCACCCAGAGATAACCCCCCTCTCGTCCTCAGGCGCCTTTGGCCAGAAGGGAGTGCCTCACCCTGCCCCCCTGGTCCCAACCAGGGCCTGCCCTGTTAGGCCCTGCAGCACCTTTTAGCTGAGCTGTCTGACTGATGGGCTCTCACTTGCTCTTGGAGGACCAGTTTCCTGTCATTTCCAAGGCAGCAGGCCCTTCTAGGAGAGCTTGGGAGACCTGCATTTGCTGTTCTGTTCCAGCCACATCATTGCTTCTTGGGGCAGGGTGCCAGAGGGCCACAGGACAACAATCAGGCACTGATCGCCTCCTGTCTCCAACTCCAGTCCGGGGTCTGGTTAGACTCAGTGATAGTCACGGCTACTAGGGTGTGGTTCTCCTCCGCCTGCACACTCTAGTCCAAAGGCATTCACACCACCTGCTCGACAGGGCCCAGTTCTGTGACCTCATCTGCAGCACTCCTACGCTGGGCGAGCCTCCCTGCGAGGGAAACCCCCTTATGCCACCCCCCCCTTTGGTCAGGCCCTGCTGCAAAGCCAGCTCTGCATGGCTTCCAGTGGCGTTGCTTGGTTTGAGTCCAGTGCAACCCAGTCCTCCAGGATCACTCTGTATGGAGTTCAGACTCTGCCGACTGGGGACACAGAACACAGGAGAGCCCTTCCCCAGAGAGCACCCTTGCGGCTGGGGAAAGTTTTCCTGGTTTCTAAGATCACCAGTTACTGAGCTTTATGTGCCATTCTTAAACCGCAGCCTACCACCTATAAGATAAGGGGGACGCCTTAGCTACAAGGCATAGCCTGCACGATTCCTGTGCCCTTTCATGAGTCCAGTTAGAGCAGGGATGAACAAAGTGGGAGGTGAGTCCTCTTTGGGGGGATGTGAAATTTTATAAGTGGGGCGGGGGCGCAGCACGATCGGCTGCTGGGTCTCAGGCTTTTCTGTCTCATTAAAAATGCTGAACTATGTGTGTCTATTCCCATTTATATACCAATTAATAACGTTTTTACCTCAGAAGAGACCTCAGGGGGCCGTCAAGTCCAACCCCTTGCTCAAAGTAGGACCTATCCCAGCTAAATGGTCCCACTCAGGTCTTTGTCAAGCTGGTGCTGAAAAACCTCTAGGGGCAGAGATTTCACCACCTCTCTAGGTAACGCATTCCAGTGCTTCACCACCCTTCGGGTGAAGTAGTTTTTCTTAATATCTAACCTAGACCTCTCCCACTGCAATTTGAGACCACTGGTCCTCATTGTCGCCTGCCACCACTGAGAACAGGCTCTCTCCATCCTTTTTGTAATCCCTGTTCGGATAGCTGAAGGCTGTTATCAAATCCACCTTCACTCTTCTCTTCAGTAGACCAAATAAGCCCAAATCCCTCACCTCATAAGTCATGTGCTCCAGCCCCCTAATCATTTTTGTTGCCCTTGGTTAGACTCTCTCCAGTGCATTGGAATGGGGGGCCCAGAATTGGACACAATATTCCAGATGTGGCCTCACTACTCTTAAATAAAGGGGAATAATCACTTCCCTAGATCTGAGGGTCTGGCCCTCAGTAGCCAAATTGGAGGTGGGAGGGGTACTTTCTTCTCCCTGCCTGGGTCAGTTTGGCTAACCAGCCATAAATGTAAGTGCTTGCATGCTTCCTTTCACCACCCCAACTAGGAAACCTGCACTGGGGACATGGTAAATACAAGCTGTTACAAAGCTTTGGCCTTTATCTTCGGCTCCTGGGAGGACAGAGAGAGTTTGCCAGGATGGAGAATAAAAGTCATTGTCTGCTCGGGGTTGGTAGCAGTTAGATTCAGGGGCTGATCTGCTTCATGGTCTCTCAGAGAGAACCTGGGCTTTGCTTCCAGGAATGCTGAGAAAGGGGGCAAAGGGGGCAACTGCTCTGGGGCCCAGTGATTCAAAAGGCTCCGGGACTCCCAGAAGCCTTTGCTGCTACTGTGGCAGCAGCCTGAACCCTGGGCCTTTAAATTGCCACTACAGCCCCAGGCAGTGTATTCTGGCTGCTGTGAAGGGATGGCTGCCTCCAGCCCTGCCTCTTCTGTCTGAGGCCCTGTCCTGTCCAGGAATGTGGAGCCAACAATTCTGTCAGCTCCCCTATGTGCTCCTGGGTCCAGCATAAATTCCCTTCGTATCTCCCATCATGGTCCCTTCACTTGGATGCTCTGGCCATCCAGACCAAACTGCTAAGCGTATTCATATACCGTGAACTCGCTTACGCTCACAGGGAAGTCACTGCTGCTCCTTCGTCCTTTGAACTGGTTCCCTCCGAAAACAGTAAATGGGGTTTTTCTCCTCACGTTTTCAGGGATGTCAGAGTCCACTGCTGAGGAGGTGCAGGCTTTCCTCACACCACATGCAGTAACGCCTTAACCATTTCCCAAACAGACAGCTGTCTACACAGAACAGGCCTTTATAGACACAAGATGCACATGAGTGGCGGCTGACATTTGAACTGGTAGCCTGGAAGCAAAAGACACTAAGAGACGGCTACACTGTGAGCAAGGGCAGCTGATTTGCACTGAGGTCCCATGAGCATAAAGAACAGTGTAGTTGGGGTAGCAGCAGCCTGGCTTAGCTGTGCAGGGTGCAAACCCACCTGGCAGTAGGTGCTCAGCACAGTTAAAACGTGCATGGCAGGGTCATGCCAGAGGGCTGCTCCAGCTTTATAGAGAGGCAGCCCCAAAAGGGGGAAGGACCTGCTAAATAGGAGCAGAGGCAATTAGGAGCAGCATGGAGGGAGCTGACTCCGCTGCTGGCTTGCTGGAGGCCTTTAGAAACCCTCCACAGTTGGAAGGTGGGGGAGAGAGTGGAAGAATTAGAGGAGAGGTGTAGGCAAGACGGGCTGGATCTACATGGAGACGTCCTGCTGACAGCTTCATGCTAATGAGCAATCTCACAATTGCAAATGGCTGCTTATTAGCATATTCCTGTGGCTTATTAGCATAGACACATGACCTCTCACTGCCCGCAGAAGGAGGTGCCAACAGTAAACAGGACGTGTAGAAATGCTGCCGCCGGCAAAAACCCCCTCTGTGGCCAGCCCCTTCTGCCTGCTCGTTAGCGTGAAGCTGCTGGCAGTACCTCTCCGTGCAGACCCAGCCTGAGAGTAAGACAGTAAAAGTTTGAGAGCAAGTCATAGCATGTTGAGCACAGAAACAGCAGGGGAGGGAGTCCCAGGAGGAGTGTCTGGGCTCCCTACCACCGAGACCCAATGCAAGTCCCAGCCCCAGGGTGAACGCAGAGAGAGACTGACCCAAGCAGTGGCCTAGGTAAGAGGGTCCCTTGACATGGGTGTCTCTACTGCTTGTGTTGTTGTGATTACACTGTTAGCTCAGTGAGCTAGAAGCTGTGGCAGGCCCTGAGAGCAAGGTGGGAAGGGGGACCCAGCCCCCTGCCCCAAAAGGGATGGCGCTAAGGGCAGAAAGGTGAGGCCAAGGGCACTCAGCTCTTCCACCCAACCCTATATCGTGTTCCAAAGAGGCCCAGGGGCACCCCTCTGGCCCACAATCAGCAGAAGTATGTGCACACAAACAGGGGCATTAAAGCCCAGGCTCATAGTGGCAATGGAAAAGGTTCAGAAAAGGGCAACAAAAATGATTCAAGCTTTGGAACAGGTGCCACATGAAGAGAAATTAAAGAGACTGGGACTTTTGTGCTTAGAAAAGAGGAAACCAAGGGGGGGCGAGGAGTATGATCGAGGCCTACAAAATCATGACAGGTGTGGAGAAAGTGAATAAGGAAAAGTTACTTAATTGCTCCCTGAACATAAGAACTAGGGGTCACCAAAAGAAATCAATGGGCAGCAGGTTTAGAACAAACAAAGGAAGTATCTCCTCACACAGCTCACAGCCAACCTGTGGAACTCCTCGCCAGAGGATGTTGGGAAGAACAAGACTATGACAGGGTTAAAAAAAGAGCTAGATAAATTCATGGCAATTAGGCCCATCAATGGCTATTAGCCAGGATGGGCAGCAATGGTGTCCCTGGCCTCTGTTTGTCAGAAGATGAGAATGGGTGACAGGAAAGGGATTTGATGATCTGCTCTGTTCACTCCCTCTGAGGCACCTGGCATGGACCACTATTGGAAGACAGGATACTGGGTTAGAAGGACTTTGGTCTGATCCAGTATGGCTGTTCTTATGTTCTTATAGTGTAGACATAGTCTAAGAACCTTAAGCATGGCAAGGGTGTTTCACCTCATGTCCTTACCCTCCATCTTACAAAGTCTTTAGTCAATGCATTATGGGGATGCTCTGCTAGCCCAGAAGATAACTTAGGCCTGCTCCTCTCCAAAGTCAGGCGTCATGACGGCCCTTTTACATACAGTGCAGCCCCCATCTTCCCATTTTATGAATCTCAATGTTGGTCAGTGAGATGAGGAGATGCGATACTCCAAGATGGTTCAGTGTCAGCTGGAGCTAACCAGAGTCCTTAAGCCTGCTGTCAGACCATCTGATCTGGTGTTTGCATCCAAGGTAAGCAGTTTGCATTAGCAGGGGATGGATGGCAGTGGGGGAAGAGACAAAAGGAAGTTGAGGCACAAAAGGAAAAAAAAACAGCTCTCAGGAGCCACAGAGAGATGCAGCATCCAACAGCAATAAAAATGTGGTTTTCCTGTATAGGCAGCTAAACATAAAACCCCCATTGAGAACAATAAATTCCGAATAAATATTATTGAACTACTGGAAAAAGGTTAGCAAACAAGACCCAAGAAAACACACCAGCAGCAGCAGCTAAGCTGAGAGCAGAACGGGGCCAGGGACATGTCAGTTTATTAGGTATATTTTAAGCTGCGGGATTTGTGACCCAGGTCAGCAGAGTGAATGGGCTGGAGAGCTTTGCTCATGTGAAGATGCAGGATGAAGGGGTAGGTGGTCTTCTAGGCCTCACCCTGAACAGGGTGTGCTATACGAGCTCTACCCCTGCCCCAGCATCAGCTCAAGGGAAGCACTGTGTCTCAGAGATACGTCTCCGCAGCTCCCCACTTTTTCCAGGGGGTAGCCATGTGCTGCTGGACAATACCCAGTGCAAATTCTGACATCCTCTGTGCCACTTCAGCTGCGTTGGCCAGTGAGTGGTGGTTGGGGGAAGCCCAGGTTTTGCTCATCGCCGGCCCCTGCCTCCAGATGGGGGACAGGAAGTGGCTAAGACATGTCTGCTTACTCCTGCAGTCCTGGATCCATGCAGGTCAGCATCTTCTTCAGAGCAGCCTGAAGAGGACTCTTCCCTGTGGGTGGGTATCAGTGTTCCCTTCAATTTTCTTCCATCCATGGGTGGAATACATTTTGTTATTTGCACCATGGCATGTGCAGGTGTACACCACTAATAAAAACACATGTTGCCGGCCGAGGGTGACCGTGGGCATTCTGCTAACTGGCTTGGCAGTACCTGACTCTCTCTTAGGTGGGAGCCCCAATGCTCAGCTTACAGGGAACACTGGTGGGCATGTTCTCCCAGACCTGTGCGAGCACTTAGATTTTCAGTTGATTTACCCCCGTATCAGAGGGCTAGCCGTGTTGGTCTGTATCTGCAAAAACAACAAAAAGGTCCTGTGGCACCTTATAGACTAACAGATTTACTGGAGCATAAGCTTTCGTTGGCCAACGAGACATTGGGGTGAATGCAATGTCGCCACAGTGTGACTACTTTGTTCCCTAGACAGAAGAGTGGCTGATGGCTGTAACCTGGGGGAAGAGGTCTAGCATTCTCTTTTGGTTGTCTCTCGGCCCTAGTGCCCCCTCCTGGATATAATGTCTTCTGCACAAGTAGTGGTTTATCTCAGTTCTTCTGACCTCATTTTGTTGCATATGATTTTAACCTTTAAAAAAAAAAAGTGACAGCTGTATTAGAAATGCCTGTAGTTGCTGGAAGGCTACAAAGGGGACAAGTTATAAATCTTATTTCTGGGGGCAGTGCATTTGTGGCACAGAAGGTGCCTGAGTGTCTGGCCCTTAGCTGTGTTCCCAGTGGTGCATTGTTTGGCCAGGATCAAGATGTGTGTTTACGTTGCTGCCTTGGACTCTTTGCAGGAGCATCAGCCAAGCTCCCCCAGCAACTTACATAAACATCCCCCACGATGCCTGCAGAGAGAGAGATGGTTTGATGGCTCGGGGAGTGCGAATCCCAAAGCGGGGCCCGACACTGGAGTGGGGGCAGCAGTTGTCAGGCTGGGCTGTGCAGACACAGACTGGCTCTGGGGCCATGACGGCTTGTCCCGAGTATCATTATCCACCCAGCTGCTGCTGTTGTTCTCGCATGGCTTTGGAGCACCGGGGAGGGGCCGAGCATCATTGGCTCTTTTCCGCTGCGAGCTCAGATCACGTCGGAGAGCTCATGAACCTCCAATTTCCCTCGTTAATTATAGCCCTGACATGAAGAGTGCTGGCTCCCATTGACGGCGGTCACTCGTACCGCTGTTCTTTTCCCAGCCACTAAGGGGGTTTTAGAAAATGGGACACTCCGATTTGCTCCGTCTTTCTTCTCCTCCTCTCTTCCAGGGAGCTGTGCTTTGTGATGGCTCCGTCTCTTGCTGGGGGTCAGTGATCCATCACAGGCTTTGGAAAGCACCTCAGCAACACAGATCCCTTTGCCAGCGACTTCAGCAAATTGGTAGCACGAATCTGACTGGAAACACAGCCCCGCCCAGGACGTGCCCATCACGCAGGTGCTGAAGCCTGGCACTGGGGGTCTGAGCTGGGGGAGAAGGGGGTGTAACGCAGGGACAGCGACAGTTCCAAGAAGCCAGAAGCTGCGGGATGTTTATGACCTGACCTGTGACTGGACGGGAGAGGCACAGCTGCTCCTGTCAGTCCTTGTTCATTCAACAAGGGCAGGCACCAGTCAGTGAGGCTAAATGGTTGAGGGGCCCAGTTCTGCTGAGTGCCTCCCTTACCCAGGCCATCAGACGGTCTCATAGTCTAATGGACAGGGCATAGCTCTGTCATGACCTGCTGTGAGCCTTCCGACAAATCACGGGCCCAGTCTGCAGCTGTTTCCCCTCCCACCACTTGTTTACTTACACTAAGCCCTAGGCCAGGGGCCTTCTCCTACCATGCATGTGCCCTGGTCTCCTTGGGACTTCTGAGACTGCTGCTCAAATCACTAAGGGTGCGTCTACACTTGCACTCCTCTTCCGAAAGAGATATGCAAATGAGGCAAATTGAACATGCAAATGAGGCATACATTTGCATACTTGGCACCTTATTTGCATATTCTAATTTCAAAAGCACTTCTTTCGAAAGAAGAAAGCCAGTGTAGACACTGCTCTTTTGAAAGTAAATTCCACCTTCGAAAGAATCCATTTTCCCATAAAAAAAAAGGGAAGAAGGAGTCCTTTGAAGATGGGGTTTACTTTCAAAAAAGGAGTGTGTACACTGGTTGTCTTCTTTCGAAAGAAGCTATTTCGAAATAAGAATATGCAAATGAGGTGCCAGGTATGTACATCTGCACCTCATTTGCATTTTCTATTTCCCTCATTTGCATGCCTCTTTTGAAAGAGGAATGCAAGTGTAGACACAGCCTAAGCACCATAATGACAAGAAATGCCCCCTGGCTCATTGACAGGGTCACGCCAACACAGAGTTAAGGCACACGAGTAGAGACGTGAGAAGCACTGTATTTTGATTTGAGTCTAAGGGCTTAAAAACCTGGATGTGAACTTTCCGGACTTGGTCAAATCCGGATTTGGAGCCAAACTTCTGCCTCTAAAGGGGTAAGTTGGAAACTTGGATGCAAATAGCCCTCAACATTGGGTTTTTATCATCTGAGACCTGCATCTGAAATATGCAGCATCTAGGTTCTTCTGATATTATGATTATGACTAGCATCATGCCTTTTCAACATGGCAGATACTCAAAGTTTGGGCCCTGGGGATGGCCATTTGGGAGTAGAGTTGATGATGGAGTTTATCTTGTTCTTTGATGCAGTTGTTTATTTACAAAGAATTATTTCTGAAGACACAAGGAACTCAAATCAGGAGATAGCTTCTTTGTCCTCTACCACAAATTTATGGCAAGCATCAGATCAAAAGAGTTGGTCTAAACTTTTCCAGTGGCCCTATCATGCTTACCTGCTACTGCTCGACTTTCTCCTCTGCATCTTTCAGCGTCTTGTCTTTCTCATGCATAAACACAACACAGTCCACCCACTACCTCTGTCCCTCCCCCACCTGATCCAAATGATACCAGTCAAGCTGTGTGGTGCTAGTTCTGCGCAAACTCTAGGCATTGTTTTGGTGTGGCCCATCACCACATCTTAAAGCAAGATTAATTGAAGGCTGTGGTTACACATCAGTTTCAACATGGTTTAAACACAACCCATAACATGCTTTAATGTGGTTCACCACATTATTACTTGTACTGTGACCCTGCTGGGACTCCCTGGGCTTGGAGTTGTAGGCACCCCCTGTGAGACACCTTGCTCCAAAGAACAGATTGTTCACATAGTCTTGACAGAGAGGGCAGAAGGGGAACAGGTAGAGCAGAAAGTTGAAGTGTCTTTTTCCAAAGTTATACAGCACTTCTGCCATTCCCTCTCCTCACCCTCAGATAGCTGAACTCCTTTCAGAGGAGCCATTAAGCAGTGCCACAAGCTGCCACCAGGTGTGGTGGTGGCTCACAATCCCTATTGCTGTGAAATGTAGATGGATTCAGAAAAGTCTCTTGGTTCCAGAAGTTGGTGCCATTCTCAAGATTTCCCTATTTCTGCTTTTGACATCAGGCAGGACCTGGAGTGCATGGCTGGGATACCATGCAAAAAACTGAATAAAGCCATTTTAATTGAATTAATTGAAATGTTTGAATTGCTGCATTCTGGCTGTCTAAAGTCCTACGTCTTGCATCAGCTGGAGCAATTAAGAAACACCTGATGCTGGAAAGAAATGATTCAGTGTTCCAGCCCTGAGATAGCTGTATTTCAGTGGTGACAAATTATCACTCTCATGTGCCCCCCCCACATGCCTTCTGCATGTTGACTTATGAATATGAATATACATAACCTGAATATGCTTTATGCCAAACAGGTCATATAACATATCAGTTTTATAGTTAAAATCTGCTAAACCTGTATACCCTATTTTTGCAAATGTGTCATCATTGTATGCACAGTTAGAAATATTAAGTGTGAATCTGTTTATAGTTCTAAATATGTTAATGAGAGCCATTAGCAACATGCCAGTTACTTAATGACTCAGTACTCAAAACAATGACTTTTGAATGATCATGTTGGTCCTGTGCACCAAAGCTGTGGTTGGTCCTAGAAAGACAAGTGATTATGTTACCTGGTACTGGACTCCATCTTGAACCAGGTGTTTTTCCTTGCACATGGAGAGACAAACAAAGAATTCCCACCCTGGGGGAAAATCTATGGGAAGCTATCAGCCCTTTCTCTTCACATGGCTTTTGAAATGGCCTGAGTGGATACAGGTTGAAACCCTCTAATCCAGAACTCTGTCATCCAGCACCATCCTTAATCCAGCAAGAGTTTTAGTTAGCCAGATATCCACTTTTCGTGGGTGTGACCAAATTTTCCTTTGCTCCGTAAAGTTTGTTTACAGCCACTCGTCCTGGCTCTCAGTGTTCTATGCTGTTATGTAGCTGTAATTTAACCCTAAACGTCTTCTAAGAGCCCAGTCAGCATTGGAAGTATTGGTAATGCTGCTAGACAATATTGACCTCCCTGATCTGGCAAATTTTCTCATCCGGCATCAGTCATGTCCCAAGGGTGCTGTATGAGAGAGGTTCAGCCTGTACTTGAACAATGAATAGGAGACCAGAGAAAAGATCAACTCTGACGTGAAGATTTTACCTGAGATGCAAATAGCCATTTAGGGTAAGAATTTGCATGTGACAAGTTTCTTGGTGGATTAGAACTAGGCCATGTGATGCACTGAGGGACAGCTGGGATTACAGCTCAGGAGTTCCTGGCTTCTAGGTTTCATTTTGAAATCAGAAAAAACAATGCACTTGCTTCTCCAATTCCTGGTTGCCACTGACTGTGAAAAAGGTTACCGTTGTCCTCAGAGGGTTTTGTTGGTTATTAGCTTAGCAGCAGTGCATTCTCCTGGAATGCTGCAGACATGAGAATTGCCGGGGACTTCTCCCTATAATATTACCCTGTTATGTACATTGGCTGTCAGATGCATAGCCCAAGGGGTCAGGAGCATGACGAGTGATTGTGATGGGGTGAATCACAGAAGTCCCCTGGGGTTGTCCGCCTGGTGTGCTGATCATGCCATTGACACCCTCCTTCCTGCTCTCTGGTGCTCCCCACTGCCCTATCCTGATGGGCCAGATCGTCTCGTCTACCCCAAATAAGGCACAGCATTAGGGTTACTACCCTCTGCAGAACAACAGACACTAAACCAATTTAGCTCCGGAAGAGCTCAGCTATAGGGGTTCATGACCCCTGAAGTCAACCTGCAAAAGGGATCCAAACCCCACACATATCCATCTTGTGTAAAAGTTTTGCACAGGGAGAGCTCACAAGGTCAGGCCTGTTTATCAATGAAAGAGAGATAGGTACAGTGGCTGCTCCCCACAGGTAACAATTATTCACCCTGGGTTTGATGATAAACAAGAATGTTTCTATTAAGTAGGATTTAAGTGGTTGCAAGTGAACAGATCAAAGTAAGTTACTAAATTAAAATGAACAAAACCCACTAGCATCCCAGCCATACTCCAGTTCTTAGCCCCACAGTGACTGACACTCTTGCTGATTACGTTGTTTTTTGACACCTAAAATATACATAGATTTAAAATACTGTGTACATAATTTATGTTTGTGGTTCACAGTTCTGCCAGGAATAATGGTAGGACCTTGAGGTCCCCATGGAGAACGAGTGTCTGTTTTGTTAGCTGCTGTACAAACCCATGGTTGTAGACCACCTTTTCCCAAACAGTTTAGAATCTAACTAGCTCTGACGGACAAAGGACAGGAGGAGGGCGCTGTCACTGCCCCAGAGGCTCAAGGTCACATTGGAAGTCTGTGGCAAAGCTGGAAACTACATCCATATTTCCTGGCTCAGTGGGCTGACCCTTGTTGTCAGAAGAGCAATTAAACCAAAAATGGTGAGAGTCTCAGAATGCAGGCAATGTATGAGATGCAGCAGGCCTTAGTGTCATCTTATTTACACCCATGTGACTTCATTGTTTTCAGTGGAGTCACTCCACAAGCAGAAATGTGAGCACAATCAGTGTTAATTGGTAAAGAGCACTTTCTAAAGAGAAGATTTTCTGGTACCCCTGGAAAGATGCAACTGGCCCTTTAACATGTTTCTGACTGATGAAATTATGAAGGCTCAGGACAGTCTTACACAGTTTAGCTCTCTGTTCCCCTGTAGTGCCCAGGGCATGCATCAAGGCTGATGAATGTGCTACTCAGGAGCATGCCTCTTGAACTGAAGCAGAGACTTTCAGACTCAGTGGCCATGTGTTCAGCCCTCCACAGGCACTGTATTAGGTTATGGTGTTTTGCAGAGGAAGGCTCAGAGGCTCACCATGTCATGGGATCAAGATTGTCCAGTTTTTACTAAGGCTGGACTCAACACTTCTGAAACTAGCCTTTCAACGAGTTTTTACTGACATCCTGCCACCTTCCACTGCAAAAGAGATCCTGTCTAGCTTGCGAGAGATGGGATGCACCTAGAAAAGAAACATACGCAATCTTTTGTTGCATTTGTAAACTAATGTCTGGGAGCAATATCTGCTGGGATATTAACTTTGTATTGCAAAACACTCATTTATTTTGGTTTTGCCCAGTTCTCCCCAAGGGACGGCTCTTCCCTCAGTTTTCTTTCATTTTGGTTTCTTCCTTTTCTGCTTATTTACTATCACTTGTCCCCGCTCCCCTCTCATTTCCTCTCCCAAACAGAAAGGGAATTTAAATTGGAACTGGTCACAGATGTGGAATGGGTGAAAGTGTGCGCCAAAGACACACTTTTTGATTGGGTTCATCCAAAGGTCAAAGGGGTTGGCTGCAGAACAAGACTCAGAAAAACCGACCAGAGCCGACTGTGTCATCACCGCTAACTTGGCAGGGAGTGGGAGATGACAGGAGAGATGAAGAAATGCTGCTCGGCAGTGGCGCATACACATCATCGGGGCCACGCTCATGGATAGTCCCGTGAGGCCTACATTTAGACCTCCATACTGGTGGGGGTGCTATGTGGAGAAGCAAGGAGGACTGGTGGAGTGAGGGGCTGGGGGTGCCAGGGAGTGAAGAAGGATGACCTAGAGAAGACAGTTGCTGTCTGGGACACATTCAGCAGTTGTTCAGTCCACCCTAGAGGAGGAGACACAGCTGTAGGGCTGGTATATATATATATATAAAACCACAGCTAATATATGTAGTACCCAGAGGCACTGAGACCTCCTCTGGGGTGAGTGATGTCTTTGCTCTGCAGGCTTGGTTGCAAGCCAGCTGGTCTTTAGCTCACGTGGTAGCATGCAGGGCTTTAGACCTTATGCTTGCAGGTTCTATTCCTGGTGCCAGCAACCCAGGTCTGTCAGCAGTGCAATGGGTGCATTGGCCCGGAAGAACTGCTGGAAGGTCTCAGAAGCTCAAGATGCACTTCCTTAGCCCAGGGAAACATGTAGGACCCAGAGGCACTGAGACCTCACCTGAGGTGAGTGAAGTTTCTGCTCTACAGCCTTGGCTGACAGCCAGCTGGCTTTCAGCTCACTTGGTAGAGTGCAGGGCTTTAGACACTATGCTCATAGGTTCTACCCCTGGTGCCAGCAACACAGGTCTGTTGGTGTTGGACATGAATGAGAGCTTGCTGTCTACTTAATCACATACATTCTATATACCATGTACTTCTCACTCTTCTTATTTCACCGGGGTGACCTATACTTAATAATAGGCAGCAGGAGGTCAGTATCATTGCCCCTGTTTTAGAGAAGAGAAACTGAGGTATGGAGCAGTGACTTGGTGCTTGCCCAAATCATCCACCAGCGGTGACAGGACCAGCAGGACTAGGCCTCAGGTTTCTAGAACCCCCAGTTTAGCATTTCATCCTCCAGTCCACACAGGGACATTGTGCAGTTTGTTTTGTGCTGACAGTTTCCCAGTGTTGTTTTTTTTCTTTTTTCTTTTTTTTAAGTCAACTCTTCCTTTTCTTTTTTCCACATTTTGGAAGGTCACCCACATTGCTGGCACTTTAAGGGCCAGCCAGTGAGGTTCATCTGTCTCACAGTGTTTATTCTCTTAGACTCAGGTTGAGGGGCCCATCCTTGGAAAGTCCTGGTTGCCTTTTAAGGAACCACACGTTCCAACTAGTCTTGAACTTGGCGGTGGGGAGAGTTGTTCCCAAGCTGGATTTCATGGGGATTTAGCAAAAAGCCCCTATGTTTACAGTGGGCCCAAAATCTGATCTGCCTTGAACTTTGAAATGTATCGGAAGGGCAGCTGTTTTAGTCTGTATCCACAAAACAATAAGACGTCCTGTGACACCTTGTAGACTAAGAGATTTATTGGAGCATACGCTTTTGTGGGCAAAGACCCAGAATGCATCTGAAGCAGTGGGTCTTTGCTCATGGAAACTTATGCTCCCATATATCTGTTAGTCTATAAAGTGCCACAGGACTTCTCGTTGAACTTTGAATTGTTCATCATTCACAACTGGGTTTGGATCTTGGCTACTTGCCTGGGGTCAGAGGCACATTTTTAGGGCTTGTTAGATGGTTCCTTTGATCTGATCATAGTACAGATCTGATATATGGGAATGGCACTTTATAAATCAATAACCAACAGTAGTAATAACAAACACACACTTTATCATTCCAGCCTGAATCCACTCTCCTTTTTAAGCACGGAAAAGTTCTTTAACTTCATGTAACACATCAGGGAAACTCCATGGAGACCCAGAGATTGGTACTGAACAGAATGAGAAGGGAAAGTCCTGAAGTTTTGGGATTTTTCTACAAGCTGTTAATAATAAGAATTCATAACTCAACAATGGCTGATGGGTCATGAAGGAGTCTGCTGCTTTGCTGTAATAGAGAGTCCTGCGTGGGTGTGAGAACCTCTTGCAATGGCAAAGGATGCTGGAAACAAAGCAGAAGTGAATTACAGTTTTTGGCAGAAACTAATTGATAGTCGCCCCCGCCCTCCCCCCTCCAATAAGAAAGAGGAATTGATGCTTTTGTGGGGGTTTTATTATTTTTTTAATTTTTTTCTCTGGTCTCCAAAAATAAAGCATTTGAATATCCAAAACTGATTTTTTCCCTACTTTTGAACATCAGATTTTTGGCAGTTTTCTGCAATAATGTCCTGCCTTGTCCAAGTACACTCATGTTAAAATCCAGACAGGAGAGAGACTAGAGGCCGCCAGGGACGGGTAATGGGATAGAGCCTTCTACCCTTACATCATCACTTTGTAACAACCCAGCTCAGTAGTGGCTGAATGTTTGCTACTATCCAAAGACAGCAGGTTGGGGGTCACAGGGCAGTCCAGCCAGGGAACGATGACCTGAAAGGAGGGTCTGGTGCTCAAACCATGAGATTGGGAAAGCGAGAAAACCAGGTTTAATTTCTAAGGCTGTCACCTGCTCCCTGTGTGACCTTGGGCATATCACTTGATCCCTCTGTGCCACAGTTCCCCATTTGTAAAACTGGACTCATGCTTTGTTTTGCTCTTTGTCCACCTTTGTCTGTAATTAGAGTGTGCACTGTGACAGGTATCAGAGGGGGAGCCATATTAGTCTGTATCTTCAAAAACAACAAGAAGTCCTGTGGCACCTTATAGACTAACAGATATTTTGGAGCATCAGCTTTCGTGGGCAAAGACCCGCTTCATCACTGTGGCAGGGTTTCTCTTACCCCATACGCTAGTGTGCCTATCACAAAGCAGGCCCTGATCTTAGCTGAGAGCTCTAGATTTCATTTCAATAAAGCTCCTACCCATGAATGCATTATTCATTTAACTATCATTTCTAGAGATGAATGGCTCTGCCTATATTTAACAACTATTTTCTATTAGCTGGGCTGCTCAGGACAAGTAGGGAATGTATGGATTCCAGGAAGGAATCTCTCTGATGCAATCTCTGCTCATTATGGCTATTGAAGAGTCAGGCTGCTACTCATGAGATTCAACTTCAACCCCATCTGCAAACGTCACATGCAATCAGTCTGATCAGCACTTGTGTATCTGGAAACCGAAATAAACTGTTTTTGCCGACCACCAAGAGCTTAACAAATACATGACACCATCTTTTGCCCACCTAACCATCAAAGAGACCTCCACTGTTCACCTACTTGTAGCCCAGCCTGTATATACAGATGTTATTCTGGCCCTGCTCCCATACCACCAGTTCTGAGGCTGACCATAGCAGCAATGCTGAGTGGGCCACATGAAAGGGTAGTTTTTAGGAAGGGAAGTGAGGGATGTGTCATCCCAATGAAAGGATTGGTGGTGAACTTCAGAGCCAAAATACAAGCGATTGTGCAAGTTTGGGATTTTGCTAGGGCTCATTGTTCTTGCTGTGGGCTCTTTACAGACTCGGATCAGTCTGGGCTTTGGCTGCATGCCGGCAATTCCCTGAACTTCTGCATTAGAACTAACTTGGAGGGAAGATTACAACCTATGGAGCCTTCAATGCGCCTGAATAGGCTTTTCTAGAAGGTCTCCCGTCTGGGACCCAACCAGTGTCATTATGGCTTGGTTTATGAGCTCTGATAAGAGTGATACAAGAACTGAGTCAGCTGGACGCTATTCTGTTGCTGACATCCAGTCAAAGCAGTACGACTTAACAAAGACAATGACCCCACTCAGCTTCCGTATCATTTAACCCACTGAGATCAGGGATGCAACACCATAGTCTGTGTGTCCTTACACTTCCAGCTGCCAGAAGCTGGGGGGGTATGAGAGGGAATGGACCACTTGATCATTTTCCTTTTCTGTTCTTTCCCTTTGGAGCACCTGGCACTGGCTGCTGCCTGCACATAGGATACTGGGCTAGATGGACATTTAGGCTACATCTATGCTAAGACAAGACTTCAAAATGGCCATGCTAATGGACATTTCAAAGATTACTAATGAGAAGCTGAAATACATATTCAATGCCTCATTAGCATGCCGGTGGCCGTGGCATTTAAAAATTGCCGTGTTTCGCTGCCGCGCGGCTTGTCCAGACAGGCATCCTTTTCGAAAGGACCCTGCCAGCTTTGAAATCCCCTTATTCCTATCTGCTCATAGGAATAAGGGGATTTCAAAGTCTGCGAGGTCCTTTTGAAAAGGACCCCTGTCTGGACAAGCTGCACGGCAGCAAAAAGCACCAATTTTGAAGAGCCGCGGCTGCCGGCATGCTAACGAGGCACTGAATATGCATTTCAGTGCCTCATTAGTAATCTTCAAAATGGCTAGTTGCATGGCCATTTCAAAGTTTTGTGTTAGTGTAGGTGTAGCCTTAATGTGACAGGCTGACCCACTGGTCTCTCTCTCTTTCAGTTCCCCACCAGTAACACAGAGAGAATGGCCCATGACGGTGTTGTTTGGGTGAGCTCATTAAAGATGGTGGGGTGTTCAGGTACTCCAGTGATGGGTGGCCAGAGAAATATAGCGGATGCAGAAGTAAAAACAGTCTGGGAGACCTTTGCCAGGCCTGCACCTTGGCAGTGAGTTCTATGGCAACCGTCATCTGAAATGGCAGCACTACCCTCACCTTCAAAAACCTGGCATCAGAGAGCTTTGCCTCTCTCTCACACACACCATTGCTCTCCCACCTGCCAAATCTTTTATATTTCCTCATGCGCCTCTCAAGCCGCTCTTAGGCAGCCTTCCCAATGGCTTGGAAATCACTCATCGAAGCTTCTATATTTGCTTCTCTATTTGCCTGTGCCAAGATTAGCATTAACAGGGGATGGAAAAATATCCATCAACTGGATATGAAAGAATGGTGTGAGGAAGGGGAGCCATGTCACAGGAGTGCCAAGAGTGCTTGCGTGTGTAGGGGAAATGGGCATCTTTGATTTTTTCCATCTGGCCCCCTTTCCCAGATTACTGTTGCTGCAACATAATGCATGCACTCCTTTTAATAGCCCCAACTATGGACCAATTATTTTCTCAGGCTGCTTTCGATAACAGTGGGCCAACTTCAGAAAGGTCTGGAGCTGTGGTTCACTTCAGAGAGACATCCGGAGGTTTAGATGCTCACTGGTGGTTCAGTGTCTGCTCCAAACTCCAAAAGCCATATTTAGACCTGGCCTCTCAACATGTGCTTGAAGCCAGCTTAGATTCCCTGAGACTCACAGATAATGTGTCAGGCTAGGAAAATCCCATGCTGAAGAGTTTGGGCGTGTCTAGGTTTGCAAGTCTGAATCTACAGAGTCCAAGTTGTATGCCCTGTATGCTGAGGGGGAGCTGGAAAATGGTGTAAGAGACACTAGCTGAGACCATGGTACTGTCACACAGCATTCCCACTGATGGTGGCTTGGGACAACTGCCTGAGGACATAACTGGTGGGTCAAGGTGGGATTGTACCCAGCTGGCTATCCTGAGCGGCCACTCATACTACCTTCAGCTATGATGGTATTTTTAGGATGCTAGCTCAAAGAGAGCTGGTGTGTGTCGGTCTAGGATACATGTTCCCAGCTGGGGGTAGATATACTCTTAAGATGCATCTACACTTAGCCATAGTGCCAGTAGCTTGATACAAAAGAAGGGCTCTTGAAAATGCAAACAGATGCTCATTTGCATATATGCATGACTGATTTGCATGAGATCACCTTGAAGACAGAGGCTGCTGTTGGCATAAAACAAGCAGTGTAGGGTAGTAACAGACAGATAGCCGTGCTAGTCTATATACTATCAAAACAAAAAAGCAGTCCAGTAGCACTTTAAAGACTAACAAAATAATTTATTAGGTGATGAGCTCTTGTGAGATAGACCCACTTCTTCAGACCATCGCCAGACCAGAACAGACTCAATATTTAAGGCACAGAGAACCAAAAATAGTAATCAAGGTGGACAAATCAGAAAAATATTATCAAGGTGAGCAAATCAGAGAGTAGAGGGGCAGCAGCTGGGGTGTGTGTGTTAAGAATTAGATTAAGCCAACTATGCAAAAGAGCCCCTCTAATGGCCTAGAAAATTCCCATCCCAGTTCAAACATGTTAATGTGTCGAATTTGAATATAAAAGAGAGTTCAGCAGCCTCTCTTTCCAAACTGTTGTGAAAATTCCTCTTCAATACTCCCTGATTTGCTCACCTTGATAATATTTTTTTGATTTGTCAACCTCAATTACTATTTTTGGTTCTCTGTGCCTTAAACATTGAGTCTGTTCTGGTATGGCTACTGAAGAAGTGAGTCTGTCCCACAAAAGCTCATCACCTAATCAATTATTTTGTTAGTCTTTAAAGTGCTACTGGACTGCTTTTTTGTTTTGGAAGTGTAGAGTGGTTCTGTCAGCAAAACCCCCTTTGTCAGCAGCCCCTTATACCTGGAAAAACATCAATAACTGACTGCCAACAAAGGATGTTTTTGCTGGCAGAACCACATCTACACTGCTTGTTTTGTGCTGGCAGCAGCTTTTGTCAGCAGGGTGATTTTGTGCAAATATGCAAAATAGATGTGTGAATTTGGAAATAAGCATCCATTTCCATTTTTGAGAGCCCTCCTTTGCATCAAGCTGCTGACACTACAGCTCAGTGTAGACACGGCCTTTGAGTTAATATATCTATCTATGGATATTTACGTAAGGTAAGATAACACCTGTTACATTTTGACATAGAATCATATTATTATTGCATAAGACAGAATCTCAAGAGGTCTTAGTCCAGCCCTCTGCTCTTGAGTCAGGACTAAGCACTATCTAAACCATCATTGATAGTGTTTCTAACCTGCTTTTTAAAGTCTCCAATGATGCAGATTCCACAACCTCCTTAGGTAATTGATTCCAGTGTTTAACTACCCTGACAGTTAGGAATTTGTTCTCAATGTCCCACCTAAACTTCCCTTTCTGCATTTTAAGGAAGATGATGATGTCAATAGTTTCGCTGTGTGTCACACAATTGCAGGAAAATGTGATTTTTCAAAAGCGCTCAGCAGCCAGTGGCTCCTTTTGAGCATTTTGGAAAACCTGGTGTCTCCATTTAGGTGTCTGCATGGCGACAGAGTTCCGTTGAGCCTCTGGACCATGACTTTGTAAAAGAGACAAATGGTAAGTTAAGTTTACAAGTGTGAACGGTGGCAGCTAATCTGTGTAAACCATGGGGTTTGTACAGGTTGAACCTCTCTAACGTGGAACACCCATAATCTGGCATGATTTTAGTAAACCAGACGACCACTTATCATGGGTGTGGCCAAGTTTCCTGTGGTCCCATAAAGTTTGTTTACAGCCACCAGTCCTGGCTTTCACTGCTCTGTGCTGTTATTTAGCTGTAATTTACCCCTAAACATCTTCTGAGAAGCCCAGTCAGCATTGGAAGCATTGGTAATGTGCTAGACAATATTGACCTCTCGTGATCTGGCCAATTTTCTCATTCAGCGTTGGTCAGTTCCCAAGGGTACCGGATGAGAGAAGTTCAACCTGTATTAATAATATGAGCAAAGTTAACATGACAGTTGCTCAGTCTCAAATGTATATCCCTAGTCACTACTGTTTTCTCTTAAAGTTTCTCTCCACACATTATACAGATTGCCACATCCTGTGTGATTAATATTATTCTAGTAGCTAAATCTGGCTGGGAAATGGTTTTCTCATTTCCAGAAATATTTTTAGAGTTTATTATTCTTTTCATCCTAAATCAAGATGAAAAGTAAAATACTGAAAAAGTTTGATGAACCAAAAATTCTTTCAATTCAGGATAATTGGTTTGGTTTAGATTTGGACCTTTCTATCTTTTTTTAGCCTCTTCAAAGTCTATATAGCTTAAATTTTGAAAGGAGAAGGCATTTGGTGCCAGAAAATCTATGATATTTCCCCCTCAAGAAAATGTCTAAATGAACTATTTAGATGAGTTCTAAACTGTTCTTTCCAAAACTATTTGGAGTCAGAAGATTTGTCCAAACTGACCCAGCTTGGCAAATTGTTTCAGTTTTCGCAATTCAGTGTTTTTTGAAGAGAAAATGTTTCATCGAGAAATTGCACTGCCTCTGACCGGCTCCAACAGCTACAGTGTACAGCCCTGACAGACAGAAAGAGGGTGGTCCAACCATTTAAGCATTGAGCTCAAGTTTAAGGATCTCTGATTAGTAGCTCAGCTCTGCTACTGCCTAGCTTTCAAAATTTAACCAGCACTGTCCAAAACCATTATCATTATTATTACTATTACATTTAAACCTCCTGAATCCAGCAGCCTTGAGATCTAAAGTACGCCAAGTTATTGACTTTTCTGGACCATGTAGGGTGCTGCTGAGAGGACTGCATGGGGGGGCGGGGTTGGTTGCTGCTCTGCTCCCGGGGGCACGCATGGCTCCGTGATCCCTGCCGCTATGGGAGCAGAGGGGGAAGATCCTCCGGACCAACACTTCATCTTGCTCCTCCTCCCCCAGCTGGCAGGGAGGGCAAGCGGCAGCAATCAGAGAAGTTTCCTAGTCCCCCTGCCAGGGTCCAAACTATGGTGGTTTCCAGGCTGGGGACACCTGAATTATGGAGGTTGAGGTGCATAATTCATTATTAGTGTTAGTATTACACTAGTGCCAAGAGGCCTACATAGGGATCAGGCTCACCCTTGGGTTAGGTGCTAGCCAAACTCGTAGTGAGAGACAGTCCTTGCCAGAATAGCTCACAATCTACATAGACAAGACAAAGGCTGAGGGGGGAAACTGAGGCGCAAAGCAGTAATGTGACATGCCTACCTTCACCCAGCTGGCTAGTTGCAGAGCTGTGGTTAGTGCACAGATTTCCTGACACCAGTCTCAAAACCCTCATCCACTCAGGTATAGTTACATTCTGTGCACTCGGACCACATCACGCAGGCCATGTAAATAAGCAGGGAGTGTGAACTAGCCTGTGGGCCAAATGTTTGACACTCCTGACCGGGACCCTGCTTGGGTGCTCTGGAAGTCAAGGTGCATCAAAAATATAGCAAAGGAATGAAATGTGGATTCAGCAGGCTGAGGACCACCCTGATGGGCTCACTGGATCTTTCTCCCAGGAAGCTGGGAGCTGTCTGGGTTGCATCAAAGTGAGCCTGTACAATCAATGGTGAGCATTGGCCCACTATCGCAGGACAGAAACATTCTACTGCATCCTTGGCTCAATTGTCGAATAACTTGTTTTCTCTGTAGGGGAACCTTCAGGGCCAAGGATGTTCTAACAGGCCAAGAGCCACCAATCATCAGTCATACACACAGAGGAAACTTTGGGAATAATACTGCAGGAACGGTCCTGTAGGCACAGAAGCAAACAGAACTGAAACAGCGTTCCATGCAGCCAAATCTTCACCTCATTACCTTACTGGGAATCTGGATAGGACAAGCCCTGCTGCAATTTGGCTTTGGAAAAACAATCTGTTTTGGAGTCCAGCATAGCTTAAAGTGACTGCATTATTAGGATTTAACTTTCAACTTCAACATTTGGAATCCGTTATTTAATCGTTAATTTCCTCCAGTTTCCCCCAGCTAGCTTTACTGTTTCATGCTAGATCTTTGGGCACCATAGTCCCAGCCACACTTCTATCCAACAGTTTGTTCTTCAGCAATCCAGTGTTCCATCATTCTTTCCTACTGCAAAAAGCCTGTGTTTATTTTAACCACTGATCCAACTGTGTGCCCTGGCTTGAGTGTGCAAAAATAGATAATTTTCTCTCCCCTGTAGGCCTCTTCCGTAGATCATCCTGAGTTCGGTCTGTTACAAGCCCTTACAGGGAAAAATGACACCATGAAAGTGGCCTTGTGGGACTCCGTGTCTGGTGTTGGATTCTCTCAGTTTATAAATTGAGAGTTGATTTTTTTTTCTGACTGCCATCATAGTGGAACTCAGATGGAGATCTGAAATAAATGCAAGCTGTGCTCTTTTTGGTTCTTGCAAGCATCCTGATTCTGCCATCAGAACTTGGTGGACGGTTTAGCTGGTGCCATCAGGTGCAAAATAAATTTGTTCTCCAATCTCTATTTTGACTTTGCAGCAGGGGCATCATTGGTGGCAGAGGCAAGGTGGGTAGCTGTGCACCTCCCTCAAGAATCCTGCCATGGCAGGACATTGGTTCCTGTCTCCCCTCTACTCTGGAGTGTGAAGAGTGTAGGGCACTTTTTTGTTTATGCATCTCTGGCTCTGCTGTTTCCTTGAGTCGCTGCCCGACCAGCCAGACTTGCCCAGAGCCACACTGATTGAAAAGCCAGTTCACTCTTCTCTCTTCTCCCCCACAGCTAGCTATTCTTTGCTCTATCACCTAGGAATAACATAAGACCATAAGAACGGCCACACTGGGTCAGACCAAGGTCCATCTAGCCCAGTATCCTGTCTTCCAAGAGTGGCCAATGCCAGATGCCCCAGAGGGAATGAACAAAACAGGTAATCAACCAGTGGTCCCTCTCCTGTCATCCATTTCCAGCCTCTGACAAGCAGAGGCCAGGGACATCATTCCTACCCATCCTGGCTAACAGCCATTGATGGACCTAATCTCCATGAATTTGTCTAATAATGCTATGTAGTATATCTAGTAATGCATATCTAGTAATGTAAGAGCAGCAAAGCTGAAGCATGACCACCTGCTGGGATCTTTGCCTGTTCTCAAGAGATAAGCATGCCCTCATACCACAACCATTGCTCAAATTACACGTAAAACTTTCCTGTTTTTTCCAACTCTCCAAGTTTCGGGGGAATGACAGTACCACAGGGCGGGGCATCTGTTCTTCCTTTTAGTTCCAATTCACACTTGCCCGAGAGACTCTTTCCTTTACAAAGGGCCAGGTCAGATTACTAGGTAGGGCCCAGACTGTTACTTACAAACGTCAATTCCGTAGCAGAACAGCAAATGCACTTTTGGACTCTAAGGACTTTTTCCAGAACACCTTTGCTACTGGCTCCTGTGCAGAAACAATGCATCCTCGGCCTAAAGCACTCAGCCATTTTATACCTGTGTGTCTCCTGTACTCTCCTTCTCTTCCGACTGGTAAGTAATCTTAGCTCCCATTTATTTTTTAATATTTCTGAGGGTAGCAGAGGCTCTCAAACTTAGTACCATCAGTGAATGTCATGGAGGTGATGTTTACAGTCAAATCCTGAGAGCATTGGTTCCCAACCTGGGGTCCGTGGATCCCTAGGGGTCTGTGAGGGCTTTGCAGGGAGTCCGTGGGGGGAAAAAAGCTAAACAAAAATTCTTATAGAAAATAAGTTTAAATCAATTGCAAAGTTACAATTAATTATTTTTAAATTAAATCTCTTCCGATAATGTTATGAATCACTGTCTGAAACGCTACGCTGAGGTTTCCTTTTTCATTTAATAAAGTGTATGTAGCAGCTAGAATTGGTTTTGATGGGGGTCTGCGAATGATTTAGGGTGGTGATTGGGGGTTCACAAATGGTTTGGGGGTGATTGGGGATCTGTGAATGGTTTAGGGGTGATTGGGGGGGTCTGTGAATGGTTTGGGGGGTGAGTGGAGGTCAGTGAATAGTTTTGGGGGGTGATTTGGGTCCATGATTGGTTTGCGGGGTGAGTGGGGGGGTCTGTGAATGGCTTGGGGGGTAAGTGGGGGTTAGTGAATAGTTTAGGGGGGTGATGGGGGGGTCTGTGAATGCTTTGGGGGTGACTGGATCAGCGAACAGTTTGGGGGGTTATTGGGGGTCAGTGAATGGTTTGGGGGTGATTGGGGGCCCGCACTAGTGAAAACGTTGCCTTTCTGCCACTCCATCAGCTTAGGAGGGGGCCTGACAGCTGACTTCCCTCCTCCCTGCCCTTTCTGCCCTCAGCCAGAGCTGGGCCTCCTCCCACATTGCCCTGGGGCAGAGGCAGCAACCAAACTAGCAAGAAGAGCCATTTTTTTCCCTAATTGGGTAAGAACTCAATAATTCAAGAGCCACAGTGCATGTGAATACGAAACAGTTCTTAACAAATAACGTCAAACCCGACATCTTGTTACCTGTTTGAAGGACAGGGTGCACCCAATGGCCTGTAATGCGATATACGATATACCTTTACTGCAGGATGTTCACAAACTTTTTACATCACGGGCATCAAAAACCAAATTTAAATTTAGCAATCAGCCATAGCACCACCCCTGAGCCAGGCAGGCACCTAGCCCCCCACCACCAGGCACAGCCCAGCCCCCCCCCCCCATGCAAAGTGCTGGCAGCTTACTGGAGCTGTCCTGCTCCCCCTGAGATGTGCCACCCTGTGCAAGCCCCAGGAAGAGCTGCCTCCACTGTTACTGCCACATGCTTGTCTCACCAAGTGGTGGGGATGTGTGCATGCATGCACACACACACACACACACACACAGAGGGTGGGGTCCACTTGTGCATCTCTAATGAGCTGCTTCACCACACATGGTGACTAGACTTTGTATTAGACACAGTAGTTTTTGCATATTCTATTTCCTCACCCTTTATGGCTGTGTCTACACTAGCCCCCTTCTTGCAGGGGGGCAGCAGCCTGGTAATCAGCCTGAGCAAAGAGTGCTGTGGTGAATATGCAGCACCCCATTAGGCTAATTCTCCCCCTGGGGACTTCAGAGTTCCAAATTTCAAGTGCCTGCCTGCTGTGTAGCCACAAGCACTTTGAAGCACCTGCTCATCTTCAAAGTGGCCTTGCTCCCAGGAACTGCAGATACACACATCTCTTAGAGCTGGAAGGGAACTTGGGAGGTCATCTAGTCCAGTTCCCTTAGGAGGGCCTAGGACCAAGCACCCTCCCTCATATCTATTTGCTCCAGGCCTTAAATGGCCTCCTCAAGGATTGATCTCACAACCCTGCATTTAGCAGGCTACTGCTCAAACCTCTGAGCTATCCCTCCCACTATGTACTGCAAAGTGCCCATGGCTACATGGCATAACGGCACTTTGAAGTTTGCAACTTCGACATTGCCATAGGAAGAACTAGACTAATGAGGTACTGCATATTTAGCACAGCACTTGTTTAGCATTCTCCGCTCAGGCTGATTACCATGACCCCTTCAAAGAAGGGGGCCAGTGTAGACACAGCCTATGTGTGTTTGTACCACTGTCTTCCTGACTTTCACTCCCAAACCTGCTTTTATTCAGCCAAATTTACTTCATGGTTAATATCAGTTTTCTGTCTTACAATACATGTTGCCTTCCTCAGCAGGGATGCCAAAAGCTTCCTTTTCCTCATCAAAATCAAGACTTAACTAGCAACACAATCAAAACCCAGCTACAATAGTAGGCATCCTTCAGTCTGCATAGACTATGGATCGCGCCCTTTATAGTTTCAATTGAGGGCTATATTTACAGCATCTACTGTGACTATGAAGACCCACACGAGAGTGACAGTCCTTCCTGCATCTCTTGCAGATGTGGTGGGTGTCTGGCAAGTCCTTATTGTGCTTTCTGTGCGCTCGCTTCTCCTCTGCTAGCTGTCTGATCCTCATCTCGCCCTTCTGAAGGCCCTTGTGTAACCCCTGCCTCCATCTGCTGCGGTTGTCTGCTAGTTCTTCCCAGTTGTCCAGCTCGATGTCTACCTCTCTGAGGTCTCTCTTGCAGACATCTTTGTAGTGCAACTGGGGGCGTCTGGGAGGTCTTTTGCCAGAAGCTAGCTCACCATACAGGATGTCTTTAGGAATCCTTCCATCATTCATCCTGTGGACGTGGCCAAGCCAGCGGAGCCGACGCTGCCTGAGGAGGGTGTGCATAGTTGGGATTCCAGCTTGCTCGAGGATGGCGGTGTTGGTCACTCTGTCCTTCCATGATATTCCGAGGATGCGCCTGAGGCAGCGCAAGTGGAAGATGTTCAGCCTCTTTTCCTGGCGGGCATACAGGGTCCAAGTCTCACTGCCATAAAGGAGGGTGCTGAGGATGCAGGCTCTGTAGACTTGCATTTTGGTGTGAGTGTACAGCTTGTTGTTATTCCACACTCTCTTGCTGAGTCTGGACAGAGTAGTGGCCGCTTTTCTGATCCTCCTATTTAGCTCAGTGTCCAGCAACAGGGTGTCAGTGATGGTGGACCCGAGGTACACGAACTCGTGGACGACCTCTAACGTGTAGTTGTCAATGCTGATTGATGGGGATTCAGCAACATCCTGACCGAGTACGTTTGTCTTCTTTCGGCTGATGGTAAGCCCAAAGTCCTTGCACGTTTTGGAGAACTGATCCAGCAGTTTCTGAAGCTGGTCTTCTGTGTGAGACACTACGGCAGCATTGTCTGCGAACAGCATGTCTCTGATGAGGACTTCTCGCACCTTAGACTTAGCTTTCAGCCTTGCAAGATTAAACAGTTTCCCATCAGATCTTGTGTGAAGCAAGATGCCTTCTGTTGAAGATCCAAAGGCATGCTTCAGGAGGAGTGCAAAGAAGATCCTGAACAATGTTGGAGCAAGCACGCATCCTTGTTTGATGCCGCTCCTGATTCTGAAAGCATCCGATAAAGTGCCGTCATATTGGATGGTTCCCCTCATGTCTTCGTGGAATGACTGGATCATCTTGAGTAACCGTGGAGGACAGCCTATGTTGTGGAGCAGTTTGAACAGACCATCCCTGCTGACCAAGTCAAAGGCCTTGGTCAGGTCAGTGAAGGCTATGTAGAGTGGCTTCCTCTGCTCCTTGCATGTCTCCTGCAGCTGCCTTAGAGAGGAGACCATGTCAACGGTAGACCTCTCTGCGCGGAATCCACACTGCGATTTGGGATACACCCTCTCACCAATCTTCTGGAGTCTGCCAAGGATGACGTGAGCGAACAGTTTACCAGTGACGCTTAGGAGGGAGATTCCACGGTAGTTGTTGCAGTCACTTCTGTCTCCTTTGTTCTTACACAACGTTACGATGTTAGCGTTGCTCATATCCTGTGGAACCTCACCCTCTTTCCAGCACAGGCACAGTAGCTCATGTAGGGGTTCCAGGAGTGTGTCCGCGGCACACTTGATTACCTCTGGTGGTATACCATCCTGGCCAGGGGCCTTTCCTGCTGCAATGCTGTTGACGGCTCTCTTCAGTTCATCCACAGTTGGTTCCTGATCCAGTTCGTCCATTACTGGTAGGAGCTCGACAGCATCGAGGGCTGCGTCAACCACAACGTTCTCGCGTGAGTACGGCTCGGAGTAGAGCTCAACCCAGCGCTCCATCTGTTTGGCTTTGTCAACGATGACTTCACTAGATTTGGTTTTCAGAGGTGCCATCTTGTTCTGGGTGAGTCCTAATGCCTTCTTCATACCCTCGTACATTCCTCTGAGATTACCAAAGTCGGCACAGGTCTGGATGCTGCTGCATAGCTGGAGCCAGTGGTTGTTGGCACAGCGCCTGGCTGTCTGCTGTACTGTTCTTCTGGCCGCTCTAAGTGCTTGCTGCGTACTCTGGCTCGGTGAGCGTTTGTACTCCAGGAGTGCAGCGCGCTTCTTTTCAATGACTTTAATCATCTCATCGGAGTTAGCTTCAAACCTGTCGTTCGTATTTCTAGCTCATCTTCCAAACACTGACAAGGCCATGTTGTAAACTGTATCCCTCAGATGTTGCCATTTGGATGTCACATCGGCACCCCCAAGGCCACTGTGCAGATTTTCCTGGAGGGTCTCTCTCAACTTTTCAGCTTTCTCCGAGTTTGCTGTCTTTCTGGCGTCAATGCGGGGCCTTCCAGCAGGTTTAGAGCGGTACAGCTTCTTGGGTCTCAGCTTGAGCTTGGAGCAAATTAGTGAGTGATCTGTATTATAGTCAGCACTATGATAGCTGCGTGTCAGAAGGACGTTTTTGAGGTTATTATGCCTAGCGATGACCACGTCTAGTTGATGCCAGTGCTTCGAGCGTGGGTGTCTCCATGACACTCTGTGCTGTGGCTTCGTTTGGAAGAATGTGTTTGTGATGCACAGATTGTGGTACATGCACAGTTCAAGGAGACGCTGTCCATTGTCATTCATTTTTCCCACACCGGAGTGTCCTAAGCAGGAAGGCCATGAGGCCCAGTCAGCTCCAACTCTTGCATTGAAGTCACCCAAGATGTACAGTTGTTCACGAGCAGGTATTTGCACTACAGCAGCACTAAGCACGTCGTAGAACTTGTCTTTTACTTCTGGTGTGGCATACAGGGTTGGAGCATAAGCGCTGATCAGGTGGACGGGACCGGCGCAAGTTTGAAGCGTGATCAATATCGTATCCCAAAATGCACTGCACGGATTAAAGGGGGAGTTATCCAGTGTTTTGAGATCACATGAAGTTTGCGATTTAGATATGAGTTATCATTGTTGGGCTTTTAGACATTCATCACTTATCGAAAATAATCAGGAGAGTGTTTTTTACTTTGCAATTATAGTGTGGGGAGTCACAAAGGAGTCCTTAAAGAGCTCATGTGGCTCTGGAGCTGCAGGTTGCTTTCCTCTGCCCTGGGTTTTGCATGATTGTGAGCCCCACTGCCCACCCTGCAATCCCTAGCCCACCCCAAAATGAACCCTGATTGGCTGCTTCCCACATAGATGCTCTAACCAGCCTGGGGAATCTCTCTACTGCCCTTTTCTGGAGTGGGCTATAGCAGAGCCAAGAGGCCTCGAGGCTTACTCCAGTCTGTCACAGCTAGTAATCAAAAGAAGCTGAAATTTTGATTTAAAAGTACATCTACGCTACTTGGTAAATTGACCCAGTCAGAGTCAATCTTCCAGGGTTTGATTGTACGCACCTAGTGCAGACCCACAAAATTGAACTTTCGGGGCTCAACCCCGGACTCCTCAATTTCACAAGGAGCAAGGGAGGTCAATGAGAGACTTTCTCCAGTTGACCTCCCTCAGTGAGAACAGTCAGGTAAATCGATCGTAAATAAGTCAATTCCAGCTACGTAATTGCTGTAGCTGGAATTGCTTATGCATGGTTGACTTTATGGTCTAGTGTAGACCTGGTATTAATCACATCACAGGCGCATGGACCATTTAGTCTCTTGTTTAAAAGTTCCAACAATTTTGACACGATGATACCTGCACACACAGTCACGTTGCATATTTTAGCTTTGCTCTGTCCACTAAGAGGCATTGGTGGCTTGTGTTTTCTATGTATATCCAAGCAATTTATTCACGGGCGTGTGTTCAAAATGAAAATCAGGAGCTCCAGTGAGTTCAGTTTTACCTCTGCTCTTCCACAGATCTCTGTAGCCTTGCACAGATATTTTATCTCTTTGTGCCTTCTGGGACATGAGGGTAATCATCCATCCCTCGCGTACATCATGTGAGAGGAGCGGGCAAAGCACGTTTCATTTGTTTTCTTGTTATCCATTGGCAAAGATGATGGAGTGTGGAAAACTCTCAGACGGGTCAGAAGTCTGGGTCTGGAGGGGTTTTTCTGGTGGCCAAAGAGACAGACAGAGAGGTGGTTCATCTGAGAAACCAGGCACTGGGGTTAAGACTCTCCTGTGCTGAGCTCACAGCAGCTCCAAAGTGTATGCGTCATTTGTCATAACATCCTTCAGAACCTGTGCTATCCTCGTGTATCTCCCAAGCAGAACAAGCCCCACTTTGCTTCAGCGGTTGTAAGATCTGTTCTGATCCTGGCCTGAGATATTTCAGGAACAAGAGCGTGACCTGATTAACTAAGGATAGCGTTTGAGAACAAAGCAGCCACACACATCCATGGGCAAAGCTCAAGTAGCAGGAAGTAAAATCTAAATTTTACCACTCAAGGAAATGGTGTAGTGGTAACAGGAGAAGCCTAGAACATTACTGAAGTGTTAGACCATTGAAAGGTAAGCTTCAAATTACCTTACAGAGTTCATATAAAGGGTTGTGAACAAGGGTTTGATATACTGCTGAAACTAGGTAAACAGTGCAGTTGAATTTAAATCATGTTTAGATTAAAGAAGACTGAGCATCAAAAATATTTTCATTTGAGCTTTACAGTACAATTAAGAACAGTTTAAGCTTTCAATTCTAGTGGCTCCCATTCAGGTCTGTGGTTAACCAACTGCTAAAGATATATTCCTATTAACTTCTACTGGGAATGCCATCACTGTTTAGTTGTAGAATTATACCTTCCTCTAAACAGCCCCCTTATCTTACAATCTGCAAAGTGCAGGCTCTCCCACAAAAGGAAATCTTTTATTAAGCATTTTATTTTTCTTTGCTGCAGGCAGGCAGACTAAATAAACTCCAGCTTAGACTTTGTACTATGTCTCCATGTTGGCCACATCCAAAAAACACAGACAATGCTAGTTTGCAAGAATGAAAGAATTTTAATAAAAACAAGCCATTCAAAATCCTTGTCAACTCCTTCTGCTGGATTGTTATAAAGAATTTATTTCATTACTATAAGTGCTGTTGACTTAGTGTTAGTTTCAGCACTTGAATTCTTGGATAGCTTGAATAAAATTAGGATTTCCAAGATAAATATATTATGCAAAGTATGACCTTCATTCTTCCACCGGTATGTCTGCTGACTCCAACTGCTTCCTCATTCAAAGGGCTTTCTGAATTGTGCTGAGATGCAGCTGTAGTTGGTTTTCCTTCAATAAGACATCACGAGGAAGGGAGACCATGCAAAATGCTGGAGCCCACTTCTGCTGAATTCAGGTGAGGCAAAAATCGGGCTTTGGTGGAGAAAACCTCTTAAAAAGTTTTCATGCATCCAAACAGACTTTCACACTTCTTTATAGTGAAGGATCATGCTGTTTATTGGGAAAGTTCACTCCCTAAGTGTGTGTCTACACTTGCATTTCTCTTTTGAAAGAGGTATGCAAATGAGGCAAATAAAAATGCAAATGAGGCATACATTTGCATGTTCAGCACCTCATTTGCATATTCCATCTAGCCCCCTTCAGCTTCTCCAAAGTCCTACACCAAATCCATGTCAGAGCCAGGCACCAAACCTGGGTGTGTGCTAAGTCACAGCCCAGTGCCTTAATCACGACACTCCTCTTCCTCATCAATCTGCTGCATCTTCCATTGCTCAATACTTCTGCAGGAAAATAGTTCCAAGCAACAACACACACCACCTAGATGCCCCCTTTTAGCATCTGCTCCTTGAAGTCTCTTTTTCTCCTTCCCAGCCTTTATTGCCTAGACTGCCCCATGGTGGACAGAGTTAGGAGTCTCAGCCACCTGAGTCAGGTTCTTATAAAGGCAGCAACCTAGCCGCAGCTGCATATCTTTGTGGGGGATGGGGTTCTCAGCAGCGCCTCCCCAAGATCTCCCACATGAGTGAGAGAAGGCTGGCTAGCCTTGTGCCCAGTTTGCTGGCCACATCTCAGTTCCTGTGCCAGATTTGGAGCCACTCTTCTGTTTAAGGAACCTGGTCCTATTTGGCTTCACCTTGTCTCCATGCCAGGATAGGGCAAGCAAGAGCTGCATTCAAGACTCTTCATCCCATGTGGAGTTCACAAATGATTAAGGTGACCATCCGTCCTGTTTTGGGCAGGACAGCCCTGTTTTTTGGGTGTTATCCTGGCATCCCGATTTATTTTGCAAAAGGGGCTAATTGCCCCGTACTCTGCTTTTTTAGCAGGTGACAGCCACTGATTCTGGTTCCCTGTGGCTGGGGGAGCTGGGAGCCAGATCTGTGTGGCTGCTGTTCGGCTTTCCCCAGCCAGGGGAACCAGACCCACACAGCTGTCCCGGCTTCCTCTGGGAGTCAGATCCATGTGGCTCCTGCCCAGCTTCCCCTGGGTGGGCAGAGACCAGGAGCCTGACCTGCATGGCAGCACAGCTGCTGCCTAATTTTCCCTGGTTGGGGAAGCCAAGAGCCAGACCCATGCGGCTGCCATCTGGCTTTCCCTGGCTGGTGGGATCCGGATCAGTATAGCTCCTGCCTGGCTCCCCATAGCAGGTGGAAGCCGGGAGCTTTGCTAGTGGGGCAGCATCCCCATTTCTGGTGCCCCAAGTCATGAGGCAGCCGAGAGGTGCAGCTGCCTCACTAAGCCCCTCCAGCACAGTGGCAGCTCCCACAGGGAAGCCACCAGCTGACTCCCAGGTAGGGTGACCATCCATTCCATTTTGGTTGGGACGCCCCCATGTCCTAAATTTGGCCAGGGTAGGTATGCTTATCCTACAAATGATATCTGTGAAGATGGAACTGCAGATCTGCAACACAAATATACTGAGTGTGCTCTTGTATGGATGCGAGACCAGGTGTACTAAAAAGTCTTCAAATCACAAGCTACAGATATTCATAAACAGAGGCTGGAGGTACGTCCTTCGTATCCAATCGCAAGATTTGGCCACAAATGAGGAGCTTTAAAGCAGAGCAGGACAAGAACCATTTGACGTTCGAATCAAGAGAAGGAAGTGGGGATGGCTAGGCCACACTCTTACAAAACCATCTTCCAGCATAGCCCATCAAATTCTCACATGAAACTGGCAAGGAAAACACAAAAGAGGAAGACCTTGGGCAACATGGAGAAGATCTACTGAGACTGAAGGACAACATCTGGGGTACTCCTGGAGTCAGCTAGGAGTTTTATCTTGAGACAGAGTGAAGTGAAGGACACTTGTAGATGTCCTATGCTCCACCCAGAGTACAGGGGTTTAAATCAAGTCCATCTCTGTCCCATTCCTGCTACCGCCAATGCCTTCTTCACTGCCTGCAGCTCTCACTTTCCAAGCCGACATATGCTAATGCCCTTTACAAACATACTGATAAGCTGAGTGAATAGAAGGATTGCTTTACCCACCTCTGAAAGGCAGCTGCTTCTTATCTGGAAAGTGCCTGGCAATACCATACATGAGTTGAGTAGAGGATGACTGCATCCAACTAAAGAACTGTGCCCAGTGTAAATCACAAGAAAAATAAATGTGGGCAGGCAGAAAATGAATCAGAATTTGGCCAGGAAACCAGCAAACACCCTGCTCCTATAAAAATAACATGAGAATGTCAGCGACTGGAGCGGGGAGTAGGACTTCGGTTTATACCTCTCCACAAAGGAAGCGCCTTAGCACCATGCTGGGAAATGAGTTTAGTGCCCATGAGGAAGAGAACTCGCTAGTGAATCACTAGCACAGCTCTCTGGAGTACTTCGGCTGATGATGAGAAGGTTTCGGTATATAGTTTAATGCCACCTAGCACAAGGGGTGGGAGGTGGCGTGCTCCAGACTGCACCAAGCTGGTTGTCTATATATCTGTTAGATGTTTCTAGGAGCAGATTCATTACCATAGGCCGGCAGCCTATCCATCAGCAGTTGCTCTGAAGGACAGAATGGCTTCAGAGTTTCTCCCTGGTGCTGGACATGACTTCGATGAGCTATTGCTACTATCGCCTCCCATCAAAATGCAACATCATCACAGGAGGGATGTGATTCCAAAAGGCACAATGATGCAGTCCACTGGGTTGTGACATAAAATCACAAAGTCACTGGGTCTCAAAAAAAATCAATAATACACACCTCTGTTCTGAAGCACAGCACTCTCAAAATGACAGAGGGGAAGGATTCCTTGGGTCCTTTATCTGTTCATTGACCAGTGCAGGATTGTTTTCTACAGGGCTTAGTTGAGACCACCTTTCAGTAGCTCGAGCCCAGCATGGAGACAAAATTGGTATCCACAGCCACACAAATGATCTGTGGCTATCCACATCTGCAAAAATGATGTGTGGATATAAAGCCGATATCCACAAATATGCAGGGTTCTAGATACAAAATTTGTATCCGCATCTTCTCTTACACGAGGCTCCATAGATAGGGATTCCCTAGAAGTTAGTCAGATAGGGAACGTGGGAAATAATATATGGGCAAGTTCAGATGTGAAACAATCACATATAAAAAAATCCAACGCATCTGTGAAAGGCGGACATATAAGTAGTGGTAGTTTTTTAAAGTGCTTTTACACAAATGCTAGGAGTCTGTCTAATAAGATGGGTGAACTGGAGTAACTCATATCAAAGGAGGAAGTTGACATAATAGGCATCACAGAAACATGGTGGAATGAGGACAATCAGTGGGACGCTATCGTACCCGGATATAAATTATATCGGAAAGACAGAACAGGTCGTGCGGGTGGCGGAGTGGTACTATATGTGAAGGATAATATAGAATCAAATGAAGCAAAAATCCTAAAGGAATCAAAATGTTCCATAGAATCATTATGGATAACAATTCATTCCTCTAATATGAATATGGCATTAGGAATATATTACTGACCACCTAACCAGGACAGTGATAGTGATGCTGAAATGATGAGGGAGATTAGAGAGGCTATCAAAATAAAAAACACAGTAATAATAGGAGATTTCAATTATCCCCATATTGATTGGGTGCATGTCACCTCAGGACGGGATTCAGAGATTAAATTTCTTGATGCCTTAAATGACTGCTTCTTGGAGCAGCTAGTACAGGAACCCCCAAGGGGAGAGTCAATTCTCGATCTAGTCCTGACTGGAACGCAGGATCTGGTCCAAGAGGTAACTGTTACTGGACCGCTTGGAAATAGTGACCACAATATAATAACTTTTAATATTCCTGTGTTGGGAAGAACACTGCAGCGGTCAAACACTCCGGCATTTAATTTCAAAAAGGGGAATTACACTAAAATGAGGAAGCTAGTTAAACAGAAACTAAAAGGTAGAGTAACTAAACTAAAATCCCTGGAAGCTGCATGGAAACTGTTTAAAGACACCATACTAGAGGCCCGACTTAAATGTATTCCCCAAATAAAAAAACACAGTAAGAGACCTAACAAAGAACCACCATGGCTAAACAGCCATGTTAAAAAGGCAGTGAGAGAGAAAAGGGCAGCTTTTAAAAAGTGGAAGTCAAATCCTAGTGAGGAAAATAGAAAGGAACATAAACACTCCCAAATTAAGTGTCATAATGTAGTAAGAAAAGCCAAAAAAGATTTTGAGTAACAGCTAGCCAAAAATTCAAAAAATGATAGTAAAATGTTTTTTAAATACATTAGAAGCAGGAAGCCCGCTAAAAAAGCAGTGGGGCCCTTGGACGATAAAGAGATAAAAGGAGCGATCAAGGAAGACAGTGCCATTGCGGAGCAATTAAATGATTTCTTTGCTTCAGTCTTCATGGCTGAGGATGTTACAGAGGTTCCTAAATCTGAGCCAGCCTTTTTAGGTGACAAATCTGAGGAACTCTCCCAGATTGAAGTGACATTAGAGGAGGCTTTGGAGTTAATTGATAAGCTGAATAGTAACAAGTCTCCAGGACCAGACGGTATTCACCCAAGGGTTCTGAAAGAACTCAAATGTGAAATTGCAGAGTTATTAACATTGGTTTATAACCTATCCTTTAAATCCGCTTCGGTACCCAATGACTGGAAGATGGCCAATATAACGCCAGTATTTAAAAAAGGCTCTAGAGGAGACCCTGGCAATTATATACCGATAAGTCTAACATCAGTACCATGCAAATTAGTAGAAACAATAGTAAAGAATAAAATTGCAAGGCATGTAGAAGAGCACAAATTGTTGGGCAATAGTCAGCATGGTTTCTGCAGAGGGAAGTCGTGTCTAACTAATCTATTAGAATTCTTTGAAGGGATTAATAAACATGCAGACAAGGGGCACCCAGTGGACATAATATACCTAGATTTCCAGAAAGCCTTTGACATGGTCCCACACCAAAGGCTTTTATGTAAATTAGGCGGTCATGGGATAGGAGGAAAGATCCTTTCATGGACCGGGAATTGGTTAAAAGGCAGAAAACAAAGGGTTGGAATAAATGATAAATTTTCACAATGGAGGGGGGTAACTAGTGGTGTTCCCCAGGGGTCAGTCCTGGGACCGATCCTGTTCAACTTGTTCATCAATGATTAGAAAATGAGGTAAGCAGTGAGGTGGCAAAGTTTGCAGATGACACCAAGTTGTTCAGGACAGTCAAAACCAAAAGGGATTGTGAAGAACTACAAAAAGATCTCAGCAAACTGAGTGATTGGGCAGCAAAATGGCAAATGAAATTTAATGTGGGTAAGTGTAAGGTAATGCACTTTGGAAAAAATAACCCAAATTACACGTACAACATGATGGGGTCAAATTTAGCTACGACAGATCAGGAAAGGGATCTTGGAGTTATAGTGGATAGTTCTCTGAAGACATCCACGCAGTGTGCAGCGGCAGTTAGTAAAGCAAATAGGATGTTAGGAATTATTAAAAAAGGGATAGATAATAAGACAAAAGATATCATACTTCCCCTATATAAAACTATGGTACGCCCACATCTTGAGTACTGCGTGCAGATGTGGTCTCCTCACCTCAAAAAAGATATATTGGCATTAGAAAAGGTTCAGAAAAGGGCGACTAACATAATTAGGGGCTTGGAAAGGGTCCCATATGGGGAGAGGCTAGAGAGACTGGGACTTTTCAGTCTGGAAAAGAGGCGATTGAGGGGCGATATGATAGAGGTATATAAAATCATGAATGGTGTGGAGAAAGTGAATATAGAAAAATTATTTACCTTTTCCCATAATACAAGAACTAGGGGACACCAAATGAAATTGATGGGTAGTAGGTTCAAAACTAATAAAAGGAAATTTTTCTTCACACAGCGCACAGTCAACCTGTGGAACTCCTTGCTGGAGGAGGCTGTGAAGGCCAGGACTCTATCAGGGTTTAAAAAAGAGCTCGATAAATTTTTGCAGGTTAGGTCCATAAATGGCTATTAGCTAGGGGTAAAGTATGGTGCCCTAGCCTTCAGTACAGGGGCAGGAGATGGATGGCAGAAGATAAATCATTTGATCATTGTCTTCTGTTCTCCTTCTCTGGGGCACCTGGCATTGGCCACTGTCAGCAGACGGGATGCTGGGCTGGATGGACCTTTGGTTTGACCCAGTATGGCCATTCTTATGTTCTTAAAGTGTTGAGCGACAGATATCTGCATCCACATCTTCAGACACAGATACCTGTCAATATAAAGTGGATATTCTATAAATATCTATAAATAGCCCAAGCAATAACAATAAGTAATTCTACCCTTGATGTGTCAATGCCCTTTTAAAATTTCACATGGTTATTGCATTGGTATATCTTGTTGTTTCTGTCCTTGCAATTGTTCATTTCTCTGCATTTCTCAAAGCCTTTATGAGCTGCATGAATTGAATGGTGGCAGATACTGCCAGGATCCACCAACTTATTCTTCACCTCTTTGCTACTGTCCTTGTTCTTAGAGTAAATCTTGGGGCAAAAAATTTTTATGCTGTAATTGACCATGATTTTCAGAAGCGATTATCAGCTTTTAGGTGCCCAGTTTGAGACAATGTAAAAGGTTGTGATTTGGGGAAAGTGCTGGCCACTGTCTCTCTAATAGCCGGCCCCCTTTAAGGTGTTTCAAGTAGGGTGTCCAAAACCTGATGCAGCCAGCATTACTAGTTACACTTGAAAATCTTGGCCCAGGTGCTTATGCAAAACATCCAATGATCATAAACCAAGGCAGTGATCTTAGGAGGTAAGATTTCATATTTTCTTTAATGGAACAGATTTCCCAGCCTATTACAGAAGGATGAAGTGCTTGTTGCAATATCATTATTTGGACAGCTTGTAGAACCAACCATCTGACCATTTGTTGCCATTTCAATCCCATGGCACTTACATGCCAACTTTGTCCAGCAGTTCACTACTGGTCATTGTACCACAGATACTTAACTGGGATTTGCCCTTTTCCATGGATAAGTTGCTTTACTGTGTCTGCTATAGCATTGCAATGATGTACGCACTTAACACATTAGAAGAAACCTGGTTTTAGATCTTGAGCATATCAGCAGTTGGGGCTTCTACCTATTATCCCAATAACTGTGATATTTTAAAACTCGGGGCCAAGACGGTGCAGCTTTCAGAAATTTGTGGGGCTTCTATACAAGTTGGACGAGTAGCAGCAGTTGCCTGTGCAGTCCAGCTGAGTGAGAAAGAAAGTCTGGTTTTTATTTTTCTGGAGACAGGTAGGTGCAATGGTTGGGGCACCAACTTAAGAATTTGGAAGATGTGAATTCAGTCTGTGATCTGCCACAGAATTTTTTGTGCGATCTTGAACAAGCCCCTGAGGGCATGTCTACATGATCTGATCATGGGTAAAGTAGAAAAGCCCATGATGTACCAGGCAAAACCCAGAGAGCACAGAATAGAGGACAATGCAGCACTAGCCAGGGAAGCGGGCAAGGTAGCCTCATGTATTTTTATTGCCATTTCTCACCATACCTTGTAGTGTTGTCTTAGCCAAAGTTGTGGCAGCTGCTAAAATGGAACATATGCTGTAAGCTGCTAAGTCAGCAAAGATGATACTTGAGAGACTCAGATCTTCCAGCCAGTTCTGCCAAAGGGAGCAAAGGTCTGCGAGTAACATAAACACACAGGAATATAAACTATGACCATGAATCTGTAGTTTCACGAGTCTCACTGAGACTGGTCTAAGTTAACCCATGTGCCTCACCCCCCACTCATCTGTCTTTGCAACTTCAACTACACAAATTGCATAGCTGAAGCCAACATACTCAGTAAGGCATCTTCCACAGGCTAAGACTGGTGCGGGTTGCTCTCCCATCAGTTCCGGCTACTGCCCTCATCCTAGTGGAGTACCGGAGTTGACAGGAGAGTACTTGTAGATTGATTTATCATGTTTAAGCACACAAGATAAATTGACGGCCAGTGGATCGATGGCTGCAACATCAGTCCACCACCTTGTGGAGAGAAGCTATAAGTTTTAAGTGTCGTCAGACTACCTGGAATTGGAGATCGAAAAGACCTAGTATGAGGGATTAGTTGGTCCATCTCCAGACCACATGAGGATTGTTGCACAGTGGGCACTCTCAAGGGTATTTCAGAATGATTCTAGCCAGAGGGTTGTCACCACTGCCCTTCCACAGCCTAGCAACTCCTGCCAGTAGTCTTCTGAAGGGCCTTGTCTGTGTACCCCAGGAGGTAGGGCTGAACTTATGACCTTAGGAGCCAAAGCCATGGGGCCTCTACCACATGAGTGCAAAGCCAATTGTCTCGCAGGTAAGGCTGTAGAGCAGACTTCTCTCTCCATGGCCAGGGTCTCCATGCCTCTGGGTTACACTTGGATAAGAAGCTTCCCGTTCTGCACGCTAAAGGCAGGTCTGCATTGCACCCTTAGGTGCAATGCAGACCTGCCCTTCGTGTGCTGAACTGTCCTCCATTGAAAACCCGGGACATGAGCCTTACAGAGCATGGACTGAGCTTTTCAAGCTGGGCAGAATGAGCTGAGGAGGCTGTTTTCCTTTGAAACAAAAGCCAGCCCCAGGGGTTTTCAGAGAACATTGCAAAGCAGTGGCATGCGAGGGGCCGGTGTGGAGCGCTGCCCTTTGTGTTTGCTAGCTGTGCAGGCAAGTGAGCTGAAACAAAAATATACAAGAGCTCCGGAGGAATAAACTGTAAACAATGCTTAAAAAAACACTCCACACCAGAGCGGTCTCACCGTCAGCCCACCACAGGGCCCTGGATGAGAAAGAGCCTGCTGAGGCCTGGGCCAGAGAAGACAGCAATGACGCTGGTTCGCAGGGAGCAGCAATCTGAGGAATGGACCAGAGCTGTGACTGATGCAGCTACAGGAGGATCCTGTCATCCCCTAACCAAGAAGTTTGCCATTAGTGCTGTTTGAGGGATTTCAAAACAAAAACTCTTCCACAGGAAACAATTGATTTTGGTGAAGTTTTTTGTCAGGAAAACTGAATCGGCACATTTGGCTTTGAGTCGACCCTGATCTTTCTGTCTTGCTGAGATCCCGTGGTGTCTCAAGGGAGATGTCGGTCCATGTTTCCCCCACCACTCTCTCCATGGGCTCTCCTGTCCAGCTATCCTCCTTCCATAGACAGTCCTGTGGCCAAGACACCATGGCATCTCATGAGGGTTGGGAGCTGCCAGTTCACAGGGAAAGAAAACAGATGCATCCTTGGAGATGGCCTCTGGCATGAAACATAGCCTCTGGGGAAAATAGGACCAGTTATGGCAGCAGCTTAGGAAGACCCACAGCTTAATGTCAATGGAAAGTGAAGAGAAACGGAGTGACAGAGGCAATATTTTTTAGTGGATGAGCTTCTGTTGGTGACAGAGACAAGCTTTCGGCTGTGGAGTTTGGAAGCCTGCTTCCGTCATCACCAGAAGCTGGTCCAGTAAAAGATACGACCTCCTCTGCCTCGTGTCCCTCATGTTCTGGGACTGACAACAGCCCTGTCAATGGGTTGAAGTTCAGACATTCTCACATTCCTGATCTGAAATATTTCATACTTTTGGGTTTCACAAAAAGACTTTGATATTCTGACTATCCATCCTGAGAAATGCTGAGTTATCAGACATTCCCAACCAGTTCTCTTCATGACCCAGAGCAGGTATCTTTACTCCTCTCCAAACATCTCTATCTGCTCCAAATGTATCTCTACTTTCCCACCCTGGGCCTTCCTATGACTTTATAGATGTACCAACATAACCTAAACCTAGAGACAGAAAAGTACGATTGGGTTATCCAGTCCATCTCCTTGTTCAGCACGCCCATTCCCTATATTTCAATATTCTATCCAGTCTACTTTTACATGTTTCAGATTCAGGGTCTCCCCCATAAAGAAGCTACTCCACAACTTAACATCTCACACCCAGGAACTTCTTCAAATCCAGCCTCTTTTTCAGTACTATGAAATGTCACCCCCACCCTTTTTTCTCAGTATCTGTTCAGTTCTTACAATGAAGATAGAGGTTACACTAAGACAGTGGTTCTTAACCTGGGGTGCATGCACCCCCTGGGGATACATGATGCCCTTTTTGGGGGTGTGAGACATGCCAGATTTTTTCAGAAGGTAAATCATCGAAAACATAAATTAAGCACAGGCACGTGAATAAAACTACTTTCATCAAACCTATGTGTTTATTAACATTGCATGCAAAAGACCGAACAGGCTGGCATGCTCTCGTACGACACGCGTATGACAGCTTTGAAGACCAGTGACGCGTACACCTCATTGACACTTGTGAGAGGAAGAAATCAACAGCAGCAGCCACACCAACAGAGCCAGGACAATTCCCTTGCCCCCATTGTGAACGCCCATGCCGTTCAAAGCTTGGACTCCTTAGCCACATACGAGTCCACAACCGATGAGCCTGTGCAAGCTCAAGATGTCATTGTTGGACATGACGGAGTACCTACAACTACACATTTTTTAATGATTACTGCAATGTACAAGCAAAAAATTATTTTCAAGTTTTTAAGCTAATTGGAGTGAAATTATCTCGCAACAAAATACAATGTACAGCCACGCTCTGGGGTATTTTTTGATGTATGCGCAGATGATGATGTGGTAGTGCAGAGGCTTGGTTTGAATTTAGTTAGCTACTTATGGTTAGTGCATCGGTTACAGTTTACTTCCTCAGCAAAACTCCGCAACATCTCTGGGTAGTACTTGCATATTTTTGTATGCCTACTGTACTATTATTTGTGGTGAGTAATAATGTAAAACCATTTTACATATATTTAATATGAATTTAAGAGTGGATAAGCCCCTTATCTCCACTTTTGATGAGGGGTGCGAGAACATATTTTGAGAACCAAAGGGGTGCAGGCTACAGAAAAGGTTAAGAACCACTGCACTAAGAAAATACTCATTGCCAAGCATGTTCCTTGTTTGTTTGAAAATTCTGGTGTCAACTTTCACCTTTTCCAGTCTTCTGGTCCCTACCCAGTTACCCGTACACAGCCAATCTGCTCACTAGTTCATATAGCACACACAGATTCAGATAGTCTAGAACTAGCTAATTTGCATGTGATCCTGTAACTCCCACCAGGCAAACTCAAACCTGGGACCTCCGGAGCTTAGTGCATGAGCTAAAAGCCAGCTGACACTCCAGGAGATGCATTCCTTTGCTGTGGAAGTAGTCTAGGTGTCACTCCATGAGACAGTGAGCCATACTTGGGCATGGCCTATACCTAGGCATGTGGATTACCTACTTCCTCTAGCACATGTGGGGGAAAGCAGAGGACGCATATACTGAGCTTCAGAGACCCAGTTGAAATCCTGGACAAGCTCTCATTTGTTACCACCCAAAAGGCAGATGCAAACCTGGGGCTACTGAAGCTTATGGAAGAAGCCTCTACAGTTTGACCTAGAGGTCAGGAGGTTTTTAGCTCAAACTGTAGAAGATCCTGCCCTAAGCTATGGAGGTCCCACATTTGAGCCTGTCTGTAGGCCATTAAAATCCCATTTCTCATGCATTCCTCTCCCTTCTTTCAGTAACTGTTCTTTTTATAGGTTCATCCTTACTTCTCAATTGTTCAAACATCTTAATTCTTCCCTGCTGATGACGTTATCAAAAGAAACTATCACAGCTGTATGAGTTACTCACATTTCCCTCCCACCTCCACTGGCCACCACTTCCTTTGCCCTTAATAAATTGGTAAAGCCACATTCCTAATCCTCCTTATCTACTAAGTCAACTTGCTCTGTTCCTGCTTTTCTTTTTCCTTATGCCTTCTGAGTGGTTTTACTCGATCACTTCCCACGTACATTCTTTCCAGTCTTTCTTGCAACCTCAAATGTTCTGGCATGGCGTCTGGCTCTCCCATCCCCATTCTAGTCCCTTGTAATTTTCTCTCTGTTGCATTCCAGTCATGGGCTTCCCCATTGTTCACCACACTGGGGCACCATCAAATGGCCTCCCATTAACCCCTAGCAGCTAGATTTCGCAACACAGCATTCTGTACTTTCCACGTATCAGCTTCTGCTACAGTGTGAGAACCAGCTATGCTGGTTCATAGTTAATGCTCACTCCTGGTAAGCACAGGTTGATTTTTCCATACAATTATTTCTTATCAGCAGAAGCAGAGAGGCTTCCTTATATTTATGGCCATGCTTATCTATCTGTCCATCCATCTATCCATTTCACTGGCTACGTCTACACTACAGGGATCTTTCCAAAGAAGCCCTTCTGGAAAATCTCTTCAGAAAGAACTTCTTTCAAAGGAGAGTGTCCACACACACACAAAAAACAGATCAAAAGAGTGATCTGATCTTTTGAAAGAGAGCATCTACGCGGCCCTCACTCTTTCGAAAGAACAGGTCAGGGATTGAAAAATCAGGTGCAGTGAGGACTGCTCTTTTGAAAGAAGGGCCCTGAGGAGCATCTACACACATTTGCTTTCCAAAGAAGCTTTCAAAAGAAGGTGCTCTTCCCGAAATGGGAGTGGAAGAGAACTTTTGAAAGGAGAGCCACATTCTTTCGATTTACTTTCAAAAGAACACTTTTTGTGTGTAGACACTCTGCAGGATCTTTCAAAAGAGCCCCCTTCTTTTGAAAAATCATTCAAAAGCATTTGCTGGTGTAGAGGAAGCCACTTTTGATAATACCACCCCTCAATCTAGTATCTGAGCATCTTCCAGACTACATAAAGATTAACCAATAAACAACATCAGGCGATATTTCCTATTTTCCTTATTTTCCCTATAGAGGGTGGGCCAAAATGCAATAATGGACTTTTTGGTAAGTATAGTATATACTCTGGTTTCTCATGTTTGGAAATTTCCCCATGTCTAGTCAAGGTCAGTGGCTCTCAACTTTTCCTGACTAATCTACTCATTTCAGGAGTCTAATTTGTTTCGAACACGCCCCCCCTCAAATTTCCCACTTAAAACCTGCTTGCTAAAAATACAAAAGCAGCCCAGCACACCAGCACTGAAAAATTGCTGACTTTCTCTTATGGTAGAAATGAGAATCAACTGGAATATAAATATTGTACTTCTATTTCTGTAGTTAGTGTGGTATAGGCAAGTCATTATCTGTATGAAATTTTAATTTGCATTGACTTCACTACTGCTTTTTATGTAGTCTGTTCTGAAAGTGAGCAAACATCAACCACCAGAAGACCTGTGTATAACCCTGCTTGAGAATCCCTAGGCTGGGTGTCCGCCACCCGCAGTTTACTTAAGTATCTCCTTTACTTTTTTATCTCTACCTTAGAATTTCACCAACATTCTGCTCCCTGCTAGGATATGGGCCCCATGTGTTATAAATATTCATCAGGGTTGATTCTTATTCCTAGTAAGGCCCTTTCACGTCACCAACCCCTGCATGCAAAGGGACCTCAGGGTTGACATGACTCCAGCTCCTACTGTACAGTGCCACCTCTCTACTTCACCCATGTCAGTCTCAACCAGCCTCAGCCCCGATGTTCTAGTCCTTGGTTACAGAATCTCAGAATCTTAGGGCTGGGAGGGACCTCCAGTCAGCGAGTCCAGCCCCCTGCCCAAAGCAGGACCAACCCCAACTAAATCATCCCAGAAAGGACTTTATCACAATGGGACTTCAAATCCTAGAGTAGACTATAGATTCCATCCAGCTTTAGGTAACCCACTCCAATGCTTCTCTGCCTTCTTAGTGAATAGTTTTTCCTAATATCCAATGAACACCTCCCCCACTGTAAGTTGAGACCATTGGTCCTTGTTCTGCCATACGTCATTACTAAGAACAGCCTCTCTCCATCCTCTTTAGAAGCCCCTTTCAGGAAGTTGAAGGCTGCTATCAAATCACCCCTCACCCGTCTTCTCTTCTGCAAACTAAATAAGCCCGAATCTCTCAGCCTTGATGCACAGGTCATATGCACCAGCCTGATAATCATTTTTGTTGCTCTCTGCTGGACCCTCTCCAATGCATCCACATCCTTTCTTTACTGGGGAGGCCCAGAACTGGACACAATACTCCAGATGTGGCCTCAACAGCGTTAAATAAAGGGGAATAATCACTTTTCTAGATCTGCTGGAAATGCTTGGATACAAGGGCACGCTGTTGACTCATGGGTCCTCAATGCAGTTCTGTCAGTAGACCTCAGCATTGTGCCTCTCTCACACTGTGCCCACGAGTCGTGTGCAAATTTGTGTGACACTACTGTGATATGGACATTCTGCCAGGGAGACAGGCCAGAGATCGTTTCTTCTTGACACTGGCATTTTCTGAGGGAGCCATGCATTACTCCTCCCCCTGGGCAGGGTTCCAACGCCCTTACTCATGCTGATAGCACCTGACTCCGTGACAGGGGGACTCAGTGGGATGGCTTGTGGAGTAAGGTGCTACCCAGCATGACTGAGAATGGCAGCATTTAGCTCTGACGCCAGTAGTAAACTTCATCATGTCATCATGGAGGAAACGGAGCCTCTGGAGGGGTTATAATGAGGCAGTGACAGCAACGAAGGGTCCTGTGCCACCTTATAGACTAACAGAAAAGTTTTGAGCATGAGCTTTCGTGAGCACAGACTCACTTCATCAGATGCTGCTCACTTCATCAGATGAGGCAGTGGTTATGGATATACCTGGTAGAATTCATTTTAAAAAACATCTTTGACTGATAACGTCTATGTTTAGTTTTAGGCCTGTTTATAATTCTGTTGCAGGAAAGTGTCTGCAGGGGTCAGACAAGAATTATAATAATTATTTAATGGTTATTTAATAATTAATAATAATTATTTAATAACCGTAGATGTTATTTTCAAAATGTTAAAACCTATAACCATTAAAAGCAAAGGACTCATGCCAAAATACGCACAGTAAAAATCCTTCAGTCAGTCTCTAAAACGTTCCCAGGTCTCACTTTGCCTTCATGTAAATTTCAGTTATGATGGATGGAAATGTTTTTTCCTCAGTTTGCACAGGCACAGTGAAACAGATGGATATTGACATTTAACAGTCAAAATGTATTCCTTCTGAGTCTAGTTAGAGAGCACGTTAGGGAAAGCTCTACTGACTTTGCAGCCGTGTACCACGATGTGTGTGTGGAGATGGCCTGGGGACGCCTTCCTGTTTTCACTCAGTGGTCACCATGTGCTCTGAGGTGAAAGGACTGCTAGCTCTGATTGTTAGCATTCTCAAGAAGATCGTGTTTGTATTCTAGAGGTTGAGCAGAGCTGCCTGCAACGGGTTTGGTGTTTATCCAGATGCAAACACTAATGCTGTCTAGGGTACCACGCTAATCTGTTTGTTTCTGCTAATGAGCTTTGGAGAAGACTCCTGAGAATTCTTCTTTGTTCATTCATTAAAATAAAAGAGGATATGGCATCTGACACACACATACACACAAACAACGCCAGCTGGTAATTGAGAACAGGAGAGGTCGACATTTTTCAGATGGCCAATGTTACCATCAAGGTGAACCACCACACCAAGAAATGTTTATGACAGCTGTGATTGCATAAACAAAAGGAACCTGTGGTTATAACAAAGCCCGTTGGCATGGACAGGAAAACAGGGACGCTGCCAGCAGAAAACCCATGTCTCCACAAGCGTGACTCAGGAGAACTAACCAGCATTGCACAATGACCTTCTGAGGAACTTCACCTCGCTGTCACCCCTGACAAAGGGTGACTTTTTAATTGCTTCTCTTGAATGCCAGCCAGTTTCACTCTTTGCTGCTTCCCTTTTCTGACAGCCTTGTCAGTGGTTCACTAAGGGTTTTGTCTTTTACCAAATCGTGGGGTTTTTTTTCCCAGCATCCAGGAATTAAATTATAGCCAGTCAGGGGACACTTAAGAACTGCACAGATCATGCAGAATTTCACAGGGGAATAAGAAAAAAATCCTTCTGTTGGCAAAGCACAGCCCCCTACAAGCAGAGCACACATGGGCTATGTCTACGCTGCAGCAATCTGTTGACAGAAGTTACCACTGGAAGATCTCTTCCAACAAAACTTCTGTCAACAGATCGTAGCCACACGCAAAAGCAGATCTCTGTGTAGACGGTATGGCTGGACTGCCCCGTCGCTCTCTTGACAGAATGGCCAACCAGAAGCACGGCAGACAGTGTTGACTGAGCCCCCATCCTGAAGCATCCACATGGCTCTTTTGTCGACAGATTCTGAACGTGCTGAGTTTGACATCCTGTCGACAGAACGCATTTTAGTGTGGATGCTCTGCAAGTTTTGTCGATAAAACTCTCTAGTATAGATTTAGCTATGGAGAGGCAATATGAGATAGTGGCTAGAGCACTGGGCAAGGAGTCAGCAACCATGGGGTCTACTCCTAGCTCAACTATTGAGCTGCTCTGTCATTTTAGGTAAGTCCATTCACTGCCCTGTGTAAACTCCCACAGGTGGACTTGAAACTGGGACCTCAGGCGCTTAGTGCAGGAGCCTCTATTGTGTGAGCGAAAAGTCAGCTTGCCCTCAGCTGAGGCAGTACAGTAGAGTCCTTCTTTATCTGTGTAAATAATCTAGTCACCAGACCTCCTTGTCAGGCCCGCCCTGGCCCTGGCCAAAGCAACAATTTATTATACCAGGAGGAGGACGGCGGCTGAAGGGGCATTCTGTGACTGGGGGGCCTATTTCTGCTCCTCATTTGTGTCACACATCCGGGCAGAGTTCTTCTGGGCGGCATCCACTGGCTCCTTAGTCAGCTTCAAGGAGCAGTGGATGCTGTCCAGGGTTCTCTGCTCAGTGTCCCCCTCCAATTCCCTTATTTTATAACTGTAGTTCTCACCCCCCATCCCTAACTTTTTCTCATTTAAAAATAAAAAGTGGTCTAGATGCCACGGCAGGGAAAAGTCGACCACACTTACATGAGTGGGTTACAGCTGCATCTCTCACCTTTTGCCTAGTTACTTGTGAAAGTGGTTGGGAGGGGACCATCTATCAGGTCATGTCTGCTTGGTGCCTGGAGCAACACAGCCCTGATCTCACCAAAGTCCCACAGGTTTACTGTGACATAAATGACACAGGCGATCATTCACTAAGAACAGTATAGGGAGGATGACACACAGTAGAGCAATTCTGCATCATCCAAAGCAGAGGGCAGTAGTGCATGCGCCACCTAGCCATTTGCGTACCGTATTTTAGTAGGAGGGGTGTGGCTCGGAGAGGAATTAGTCTCCCTGTGCAGATGTGACAGCTGGCATTTCACAACTCGCCTGTAAGATGTTTCCTCCCTTTAGCTAAAGCAATGCTTCTCAAAGCCTGCTGGATGTTTCACACCACCACCTTCCAGAGGGGGAAACTATTAGACACTATGCCCTGGAAACAAGTTCACCTCCACCATTAATGCAGCAGCAGCAGCCTGAAGCCAGTGGTGATTTACAGACAGAGCTATTTCTCCTCTGTATTGTGTGTCGTGCTGTTGCACCGACCAAAGAGGGTACAGTTGTGTCTCCTCAGCAGGGAGGAGCAAATGCCACTACAGGTCAGCCTGCTGGTCAAGTTACCCTTGCAATGCAGACATCCTTAATCAGCCACGGCATTTCCAGGCGGGGCCAGTGGAGGAAGAAGGGTTGCAAACCACACATGGCCCTCTGTTGGGGATGCCATGATCAGAGGCAGCAGCACGCTGAGGCCCGCTTTGGCTGAGCGGCAGCAGACGAGAGCCGGTGTGGTATATTTATTTGTTCGAGCGCAGTGGAAAGGAACACCACAACCTCAGGTCATGGCTGGCTGCCATTCCGCCCACATAAGGGTTCCCTGCCGCCCCAGGAGAGTTCACATGTACGCAGCAAAAGAACTGAACTGGGAATTCTGGAGGCAAACAAAACTGTGGTAACGTTTCAAAACCAAAGTCCAGGACCCTGGGAGCTCCTGCCCCCGCCATCCCCCCACTCTCCTTCCTCCTTAACTGCTTCCTCTCTTCGGGTGCCTTCCCTGTGCAACACCATCATGAGCTGGTCTCTGCAGTGCTTTTAAGCTCCTGTGGCTGGCCTGAAGTAGCTGACTTAGGCCTGGGCTGCAAAATCATGGTGGCCGTATTCAGGCCCCAGCTGGAGATCTGGTTCTGGGAGGTCCCAGAGCTCGTGCTCCAGCCTGAGCAGCTACACGGCAAAAATGTACCCCAGTCCCACAGCCAGTGGCAGATTAACGTAAGGGCAAAAGGAGCAGGTGCCCCAGGGCCCTCAGGTGTGTGGGGCTCCATAACTCCATTTTGTTTAAGCAATTCACTTTAATTAAAAGAAAAAAGTCGTGTCAGTCTTATTTTAAAATTCATTTAAGTGTAATTCTGCGACACATCATGAGTCATAATAAGCACAAATGGATTTTAAAGTATAAATAATGACATGACATTAATACTTTAACATCTGAGAAGGGTGAAGCTTATGTCTGGGCTGTCCCGGGGCCTCACCTGTTCTTAATCTGCCCCTGCCCTCAGCCATGAACACAAGTCAGCCGACGCTGACCAGCTGCGTGTGTTTAATTGCCCTCCCTTCTTGGGTACTGCCTCACGTGCCACCTTTCTGCCTGCAAACTCATCCAATAACCAGTGCGCACAGCTGCTATCTTGAATTCCTCTCCTCCAGCTCCACCGTGGGTTCTGGGTACGAGTTGCAGCATCAGGCCCCATAAATCATGCCTTTTTTTTAACCTCGGTATTACAATTGGATCTATGCAAAGAGAGCTGGGCACACATCCACAGCCAGGTGCACACTTCGTGCTTTCCCCCCGCCAACATCAAGGCTTTTTTCAGTAAGTGAGCAGATCAAAGGAGCCGTGCTGCCCGCTAGAGCTGGTCAGAATGTTTTGTTTGAAATTGGTTTTATGGGGAAAAATATTAAAATAGACATTTCTGCAAAGACACCTGGTTTGGACGGCGTCGTTCATATGTTCCTTGAAAAAACACAAAAACTAGAAGTTTTGACTTAAGAGCTTTTCTGGCCTGAATTTTTCCAGACATTTTTCAGTTGCCAGAAACTGAAAAAAAAAGACCCCCAAACCCATCAATGTCAGTTTCCTGTCTTCCTCCAAACTCTCCGTCTGAACAGTTCTTGAAGCAAGCATGCAATACAAACTAAAACAATTTGTTTGTCATCAACATTTTGCACGTCAACAAGCCTCATTTTCCAAATAGCTCTGCTGTCCAGCAAGAAAGGGTTAACTTCACATGAGCATGTGTCTTTCCAAATGCACATTTTGAAGATTTAACAGGGTTAAATATTTGGCTATAACTGTGTAATGCCCCACTACCACTCTGCTCTGACATTTGTTACAAACTGACAACGGTGAGGATGTTCTGTCCCTGTTTTAAATGCACCGTAAACTCAGAATACCAAAAGTCGCACATTTTTACCACCACATGAAATTAACTACCCTACTCAAAAAAAGAAACAAACAAATAAAAAAACCACCCTAATATCGTGGATTCTCCAGCCCTTGCAGAATTTATATTACGCATATATATTAATTTTTATAATATAATTAATTATGTATATATATTAATCTTTCCAAAAGCTCTGCTATAAATCAAACAGATGTTAAGAATTTGATGCAGACATTACAAATCAATGTTCTTTAGCCTCTGTTGTGCTGCAGGTCAACCAAATGATCATATAACCTGGAAATCCTTGATGCTACAGGATAGAAGTTTTAAAATAATGTGGCAGTTTTTAACTGCTTGGCAAAAGACTAAACAGAATGTACCTAAAACAAAAGCCAGTTACTTATAACTTAGTTACTGGCCACATAATAGTAGATTGTGCCTTACGAGCTTTCATCTGAGTGTTTCAGCACATTTTACAAATATCCATGTAGTAATATTATTAGCCCTAGGTAATGGAGGTCTTCAGCGTGCAAGTGCCCTCTGGTGGCCCAATGCAGCACTGAAATTATTCTCTGCCTCAGTTTCCCCCAGGGGGTTTTCAATAAGTCCAAAGAGGATTATGTATATTCAGCAGGGCCCTTTAAGGGGCTTAGTTTATTTAACCCAAAGGAAGAACCTTACACAAAAAGGCCTCAACTCCCGAGTTCCAGCAGGAAGGAAAAGGAGCTCAGTTAACTTTTGTTCACCAAGTTCTTTTAAGTGCCTTACCAGTGAGGTGCTCTTGACCCAGAACCCACTTTTGGAGTCAGGGCCTTTTGTCATCAACTGGGAAAGTGTCATCATAGAATCATAGAATCACAGAACAACAGAGCTGGAAGAGACCTGAAAAAGCCATCGAGTTCAGCCCCCTGCTCTAAGCAGGACCAAACCCATCAGATCAGCCCCGCCAGGGCTTTGTCGAGCCGAGACTTAAACACCACCAGGGATGGAGACTCCACTGCTCCCCTGGGTAGACCATTCCAGTGCTTCACCACCCTCCTAGTGAAAGAGTTTTTTCTAATGTTCAGCCTGGACCTTTCCAACTGCAACTTGAGACCGTTCCGTGTTCTGCCATCCGTGACCACTGTGAACAGCCTCTCTCCAGCCTCTTTGCAGCCTCCCTTCAGTAAGTTGAAGGCTGTTATCAAGTCCCCCTCAGTCTTCTCTTCTGCAGACTAAACAGTCCCAATTTCCTCAACCTTTCTTCATAAGTCATATGCTCCAGTTGCCTAATTATTTTGGTCGCCCTCCGCTGGACCCTCTCCAGTGTATCCACTTCCTTCCTATAACTGAGGGCCCAGAACTGGACACAGTACTCCAGATGCGGCTTCACCAAAGCCGAATAAAGAGGAATAATCACTTCTGTGGATCTACAGGCAACGCTCCTCTTGATTCAACCTAATATGCCATTAGCTTTCTTGGCTACAACGACACACTGTTGACTCATGTCCATCTTCTCGTTCACTACAACTCCCAGGTCCTTTTCTGTGAAACTTTTCTGTCCCCTAGTTTTGAGTCAAAGTACCTATCGTGGTCAAGCTGTGATGGTCCTGCCTCAGAACAGCATATAATTCCTTTGCCATGTTCTGCCATGAAGCTCTTGCTGAAGTCTCTCCACTGGGACCAGGTTTTGCTGAGAGTTGGCATTCTGTTGCTGCATTCTGGATACTATTCTTTGCAGGAGCTTGTGGGCTACAACCACCTCCCCACCCAACACAGGAACTGAGCAGAGATCCCCCCAAAGCCACCATCCTAAAACTCCTCTGAGGTGCTACCTACAGAGAGTGATGGGGTTTGGTCCTGCCTTGGGCAGGGGGCTGGGCTTGATGTCTTCTTAGGTCTCTTCCAGCTCTATTGTTCTGTGCTTCTATGATAATAATATGGATGTGCTGTTGGTGTGCTGTGACATCTGCTTCCCACAAAGATCAATTTTCTCATTGTTGAGGCTTCCTTGTCCCTCAGCCATTGCTGCTAGTCATGCAGTTACATAGTCACGTCTTTGGAGCATGAACGATCTCTATGGTGTATATTTGTGTCCCCTAGTTGAATGGAAAAAAAATGAGCTGATGGAAAAATTACTACTTGGCTGTGTATGGAATTTTGAAAAAAATTCCTTCTCTTTGAAAATGTCTAGCAAAAATGATCAGGGTTTTCATTAGAAATGAAAGGAAAAGAAAAACAAAATACCAAAAATACCAAAAACTTTCAGATTTCAAATTTGTTTTTCAATAAAATATTAGGTTTTTGTTTTAAAAAAAAAGGTGGCTTTCAAAAACCTGGACCTGAGAACTCTTACTAAAAACAATAACACATTAAAGGAAATACTGCAGGGTTTCAGTATCCAGTTTTCCATCAAAACTTTTTTCTTCAAATTTTGCCCCAGTGAAAATTTCCATTTTAGTCAAAAGATCATTTTCTACCAATTTCAACCAGCTCTAAGAAATATATGCTCTAAAACTTGTGTTTCTACGAGGCTTTAGGACAGCCCAGTGTTAAAACTGAATGAGCCACAGGTCAAGAATTATTGTCAGTGAAAACAGACTGGGCCACGGCATCATCTAGCCTACCTTCCTGTATTGCGGGTGACTGATACCAACCGACCCACATACTGGCAAGTGACCCACATCTACACACTGTAGCAGAAAGCAAAAAACTACCACCAAACTGAGCTGGGGGGAAATGCCTTTCCGACCACACGTCTGATGACTAGTTAGTGCTGGAGCATGTAAACAAGAACCAGCTAGCCAGCCATGCGCTGGAGAGAGAGCATGAGAGAGGCCATTTGTTCATGGACCATGAAGAGGGTGAAATTTGTGGGTCAAATTGTTCATCAGAAATTATGCCCCAGCTCAGTCAAGCACTTGAGCACATGCTTACTTTTAAGCCAAGGAGCCATCCCAAGGACTTCCTTGGAGATAAACTCCTCCTCAAAGTTAATCATGTGCTTAAGGACAAGCAAAAGTTGGCAAGCTCTATGATGAAGCTTTCAAGAGCAACACCCACGTTCAGACTCAGCCGTGGTTTATCTTGCAACGATCAGACTGGCAGCATTTGATGCAATGGGTGAACTCATCATCAGGGTTGAAAAATCTTCCTTGATTTTAAAAGAAAAGTCTTGAGAAACGATCAAGCTAGTGTCACATGGGTGATTGGTCACATGCACCAAGAAAGTTTGAGTTTGAGCTAGATGTTCCATAAGAAAATAGATAATAGATCAAGCTCTGATTTCCCAGCCATGCCTTGTGCTACCTGGTACTCTGAGTGACAGTGATGAATGGGCAAGAACTCAATGTGCTGTTGAAAGTGAATCTCTATGGGAGGGTCTGTCAGTGTTGAGGCACAATCGCAAAAGCTGCTTCTAGTTCCACTCCCAATTCTGCACTTGCTTTCTAGATGGAGGACTTCATAAGGACGTAAGAACAGCCACACTGGGTCAGACCAAAAGTCCATCTAGCCCAGTATCCTGTCTTCTGACAGTGATCAATGCCAGATGCCCCAGAGGGAGTGAACAGAACAGGGCATCATTGAGTGTTCCCTCTCCTGTCATCCATTTCCAGCACCATTCCCACCCATCCTGGCCAATAGTCATTGAGGGACCCAACCAGTCTCCAGGGCTCTCAAGTCACCACTTACCTCAAGCACTTGGGCCCCAATTTGGGAAAACGCTCACATGTCTGCTTAACTTACAGCTGGTGTGCAAGTCCCTTTCACTTCAATAGGCCTGAAAAGTGCAGGCTTAAATGCTTTCCTGAACAGAGGCCGAGGCTCGCAGGCCATATTCTGCCTCTGACTGGGGACCTGCATCAATTGCACAGTGAAAGCTTTGCCGTACACCTTGCAATTTTTGAAATCCCCCTGGAGCTGCTGCAGCCTAGGTCGCGGGAATCTTTCTGCTGCAATTTTACAGAGGTCATTTTTTCAAAAGGGGGGTGCAGCAGTGCGTTTTGAGGAAGGACTTCAGGGAGAAGAAGGAAGTGGTTTGTAATGACCAGTCATTATTGTGGGTAAGTGCAGTGCAAGGGTGAGGGACTCAGGCCTGCTCATTACTCTGAGTCCCGGCTCAGGGACCTCTGGCCACAGCCCTCTCCTGTCCTCCTTCTCTCTCTTAACTGCCTCTTTCACTCGGCCAGTTTTCCATGACCATTTGCACCTTCCTGGGCATCATATCAGGGCCAGCAGTCTGGCATGTGTGTGGCTGGAGCCTCTCCCCTACTCCCTTGAGCTTTCCCAGCACTGCTCTGTCCAAGGTGCTTCCTCTTACTGGGAGCTGGTGCTGCACCTTTCCAGTCAGATCCCAACTTCTGTGCTCTGGCCAGTAGCTTCTTATATACAGGGCTGCTCCAAAAAGGTGCCCTCTGATTGGATACATCCAAGCTTCTCTCCAATTGGTTGGGGTGCTGCGCAGGCTCCCTCCATACTGCTTAGCACCATTCTTAATCAGGATGCCACACTCCAGAAGGCCCTAGATGACAGGCCTGTTCTCTCCTACAGACAACCTCCCAACCTCATGAGGATTCTCACCAACAACCACAGACTATACCAAAATAATACCAATCCTGGAACTTTTCCTTGCAACAAGGCCTGTTGTCAGCTTTGTCCACATATCTATTCTGGAGATACCATCACTGGACCTAACCAAGTTATTCACAGAATCATGGGCATATTCTCGTGTTCCTCTGCTAACATCATATGTGCCATCATGTGCCAACAATGCCCACATATGTTGCATATAGGACAAATGGTAAACACGCTTCGAGAAAGACTGAATGGACAGAAAACAGACAAAAAAGCTCTGAACTCACAAGCCTGTCAGCTAGCACATTAATGGAGTGGGCCATTCTGTTGATGACCTGAAAGTGTGTGTTTTACTGAAAAGGAACTTTAAGAATTGCCTGCTAAGAGAGAGTGCCGAGCTCTCTTTTATATTCAAATTTGACACATTAACACGTGGTTTGAACCAGGACGCCAATTACCTGGGCCATTATATGGATTCTTTTACATCCTTTGTTTTATCTGACTCTTGACTTCCCCCCCTCCTACCGCCCCTCTGCTCTTCTGATTTGCCCTCCTTTATTTCAATTTTTCTGATCTGTCAAGCTTGATAACTATTTTTGGTTGTCTGTGCCTTAAATATTGAGTCTGTTCTGGTCTGGCTATGGTCTGAAGAAGTGGGTCTGTCCCACGAAAGTTCACCACCTAATAAATTATTTTATTAGTCCATAAAGTGCTACTGGACTGCTTTTTTTGTTTTGATAGTATATAGACTAGAATGGCTATCTCTCTGTTACTAGTTATCATGATTGATACAGTCATTAATTACCCCAATAGGATTCCGGCCAGGACAAAAGGCATAGTGCCTGTAACCTAAGAGTGTTGAGCAATAGCTCATGAGTGTATGTGGCTGGGATGTGAAAGACGTCTGTTGCCCTCTACCTCCTAACACAATGCCTGTGAACATGTAGCTGATTCGTTGGACCCATAGTGCCCCCAAGATCCCAGGGCTGCCCAAGGAACCCAACTCACAGCAGTGCAGAGCACCAGCAGCTGAGATCCAGATCCCATGAGAGGCCAGATTCCCTCAGCTTTCCAGGCAGTGCTGGGATTTGAGGGCAGGTAGCATCTCTGAGGACTTCAGGAGTAAGGTGAGTACACGGAAGAGTTTCTCCCATCAGCCTCCCATTGTGTAGACAGCCAGGTAAGTCGATTGCAGATAAATTGATTCTAGCTACACAATTGCTGTAGCTAGAATTGCGCGTCTGCAATTGGCTTAACTCCCTAGGCACACCAGGGGTAGGAAGGGAGATATGCCAAGTGAGGAAGTAACTTGACGAGTGTCACATGGGGAGGTAGATACAAACACATAAACAGAGTGCTGGTTTTTTTCACCACAATGAAGTTCCTAATGCTGGCTGACCACACCTCCTGTCCTAACTGCCTGTCCATGAACTGAATCATGCTTGAGCTATTTTATGCGCTCTTTGTGGGAAAAATTCTTACAATAACAAGGAATAATAGACCATTCTGTTTATGAGTGTTTGCCTAATGGTGACAGACTCCTTTCTCTAGGAATAGCATTTCCCCCCATCATTTTTCTTTCTTGCAGCGGCTGTTAAAATACCTGGGCTTGTGACATTAGTGATTAAGTGTCTCCTCCTTGTTCATCCTCCTGAATCAGAGGCACCCGTCCAGATGCATACTAAGAATGTGGTCACCTGGCACTTGCTCTCCTGTGCAGTTTTGAGCGGCTCGGAATTAATTTTGTTTCCTCCTGCCACCAAACAAAGAATCGAAGAAGGAGAGAAGGAAATAAAAACTGGAAAATACACATTCATCATGGAAGGCACCAGAAATGTGTTGATGATACAATAAAAAGTACATGAAAGAGCAATATTCATGCACCTTTGCAAATTCTCCTGCTCTGTGGTTCCAGTGTGGGTCAAAATGTTTGGCAACCTGCTGGATTGATTTTAATATTTCCTCTATTAACGTATTCATAGGGTTCTACTGTGATGCCTGTGTTTTGCTTGGTGAGACTTTTCTCAGCAAAATTTTTTAAATACAAAGTATCTTGAGACTTTTTTCCTTTGTTATTTCAAATAAAATCATGGTGTTCTGCTTGAGAAGCTAGCCTTATGGAACAAGACTCAGAAAATCATTGTGTAACCCCCACACCTCCTGGGTAATGTTCCCTCTAACATAGTCCATCCATGTGCAGAATAAATGTTATGTGCCTTGCAGGATGGGTGAATGTGCACCACTGGTAGAAAAAAATAAACTAGCTGTGGGTGCTCTGCTAATAAGGTAGGTGGTTTTTGAATCTTTTCTGAATAGCTACAGAAGTGCACAGTTTATGGGGAATGTTGCTCCTGGGTGTGGTGGTCTATCCCGCTAGGGGAGCTGATGCCACTTAGAAATTCATAGAATCATGGGGTTGGAAGAGACATCATCCAGTCATCTAGTCTAAACTCCTGCTTAAAGCAGGACTGACTCCAACTGAACCTTGTCAGCCAGGACAAAATTAATCACTTAGGGTGCGTCTACACTAGCCAGCTACTTCAAGGTAGCTGGCGCAACATCAAAATAGCATGCATCGCTTCTACACGCACCGTGTGCTATTTCGATGTTGAAATCGACATTAGGTGGCGAGACATCGAAATCGCTATTCCTATCTGGAGAGGAGAATAGCGCCCTACTTCAATGTTGAACATTGAAGTTGGGTGTGTGTAGATGATCCACGTCCTGCTACATCGAAATAGCAGGGTCCTCCATGGTGGCCATCAGCTGAGGGGTTGAGAGACTCTCTGTCCAGCCCCTGCAGGGCTCTATGGTCACTGCCTGCAGCAGCCCTTAGCCCAGGGCTTCTGGCTGCTGCTGCTGCAGCTGGGGGTCCATGCTGTGTACACAGGGTCTGCAACCGGTTGTTGGCTCTGTGGACCTCGTGCTGTGCAGGCCGAGTGTGTCTGGGAGGGGCCTTTAAGGGAGTGGCTTGCTCTTGCCCCAGAAGGGGTAGTCCAGCCTGTGACCCCGTCTGCAGGCTTTGCTGGCCCCTTATTTTGATGGAGAGTGCTTGGGTGTGTGGACGCTCTGCATTTGTTTCTGGGGCGGCTCCTTTCGACGTTCTCCGTTGCTACTTCAATGTTGAATGTCAACAGCACCAGCCCTGGAGGACGTGTAGATGATACGCATCGATGCAGCCTATTTCAATGTTCTTACTTCGAAATAGGCTACTTCAATGTAGTGTGCTAGTGTAGACGTAGCCTTAGTTTAATTAAATCAATACATTAATTAGTCTGCTACAGCCTTTGCTAATGTGGAGGTTCATGCCTTGAGGTCCCAGGTTCAGTCCTGCCTGCCAGTGACTGGGGTCTTGCAGAATTACAGTTATGCTTCCATAAGAGTTAAAAAATTCAAGGAAAGAAAAATAAGCAGAAATACATAAAAAAATCTATACTCTGCCATATCAGAAGCTCCATCTATCCCAGCATCCTGTCTTCCAAAAGTGGCTCGTGCCAGGTGCCCCAGAGGAGATGGACAGAACAGGGAATCATCAAATGACTCCTCCCCTGTCATCATTTTCCAGCTTCCAGCAAATTCAGACACCCACTATGGGGGAAAAGGACAGACAGATGGAAACATACTGTGGACTGACAGATTCTGCATGGAAGGTTAGTTAGCTAGATACATCCACTGAGTTCTAAACTGATGAGCCAGCCAGCTAGATAAACTTCAAGCAGACACAGAATCACAGAAATTGTCAGTCTTCACCTCCTGAGCCTGATTGTTCCCCGGGGAGTATTTTGCAGTGCTGCCTGAAGCCCAGTTTAAATATCTGTTAGGCCTGGATCAAGACACTCAGCCTCTCTGCCTCAGTTTCCCCACCTATAAAATAGTGCTAATAATGCGTCCCTACTGCCTTTATTATCTTAAGGTGTTTTATGGAGGAATTAGATGACGGTGATATCCATAAGCATTGTTAATCCATACACGTCACAGAAGAGCAGTCAGGTGGTAATAATATCTGGCCATAGTGATCTACGGTGGGTTTGAACAGAAGGGATCATTAGATCATCTAGTCTGACCTACTGCTTTACACAGGCCGGACAATATAACTCAGCAATTCCTGCCTGAGCTTCAGTGACGCTAGTGTATCTCTTTATACTGGAATCAGAGGTGTGGTTGTAACTTGGAGCAGAATGCTAGTGCCAACTTCAAGCTAGCCGAGGTAAAACCAGCAGTTGAGATCGGGGCATGAACCACAGCATGGGTAGCAGAATGAGTATGTATCCAGGGTTTCAGATGGACTTGGGTAATCCATGCTGTTCCCTGTGTCTTTACAGGTGGTTTTAGCCATGTTAGTGCAATTAGCAGTGTGCAGGGAGCCAGCCTAGCTGCAGTCACACCTCTGGCTACAGTCTGGATGCACCTTATGAATCCCCCAAGCCTGCTGTTCCCACTGCTCAGTCCCTAATGGGAATGTTTCATAGAATCATAGAGCACGGGAACTGGAAGGGACCTCGAGAGGTCATCGAGTCCTGTCCCTGCCCTCACGGCAGGACCAAGCACTGTCTAATATTATCGTATTTTGCAGAAACAGAATGTCATAGTTCAGAAAAAACAGACCTGTTTTCCTGCTCTGTGGTCACTCAAGGGCACCCGTTCTAGGCTACTGGCTCCCCAGCCCCCATCTTTTGGGCAGAGATGCATATCTCTTACCTTCCTAACTGAGGCTGCACTCTTCTTTGCCTTCATGGGCATATCTCTAGTCAGCCAAGCCAGGCCAGCATCTGTTGCTTGCGTTCTCTGAAAAAGCTATGGACAGACTAATTGCCAGAAGTTATGAGGTTTCCCCCACCTGTTTCTAAGCAAGCACAATTACTCTTAAGGTGAAAGTGTTACAGAGAAAACATAAAAACAACAAGAACAACAACAAGAAATTCCTACATTCATGTTGAAGCTCAGTGCAGGTCAGTCATCAATCTTATGGGGGCTCCACAGACCAAACTCCCTCCAGCCTTTCCCAGGAAGGATTGAGGGTCTCTTGACAAAAAGTCATGTCAGCACTGGATCAGAAAGGAAGTCTGGAGTAGGTATAAACTTAGGCTATGTATCTGTAATGCAAACAGACCCAGGTTGCCAGCCCCATGGATAGAACCTGCAAGAATAGGATCTAAAGCCCTGCACTCTACCACATGAGCTGAAGGCCAGGTGGATCTCAGACAAGGCTGTAGAGCAGAGACTTCACTCACCCCAGATGTGGTCTCAGTGCCTCTGGGTACTACATATCCCAAAGTCCTTTCATTGACTGCAGGTCTCTAGAAAACCCAGTGTATGTGAGCGTCTCCACATGGTGCTACTTCTCTGGAGGCGTTACAATCCGATTGAATTTGCGTAATCATTGCCCCTCCATTCTTACTTTCTGGAGAAGCTGTGGTCTCCTTCCCTCATGGAATTACATACAATCCCTGGCCCATAATGGTACATAAACTTAATAAAATAAGATCTCCCAAAGCTCACCCTCTCCACCAAAGAGAATTGCTGCCATCAACCTCTGTTCTGGCAAATAAGGTGAGGTCAATGACAAACTGCAAAAGTTTTCAGAATTGATGGCTCAGTGCATGAACTATCTTGAACAGGGATGGGCCAGACATGGTTTGCTTTATTTAACTGAGCCTCCACAGGTAAAGCCACTCACAGCTTTCGTTGATTGTGGTTTGCCATTCCCAGCCAGTGGGAGCTGCAGGAAGCGGCAAGGGCTGGACCACCAGTTTCTGTAGCTCCAATTGGCTGGGAATGGTGAACCACAGCCAAGGAGGGGGCTGCAAGAGGCCATATCTGCAGTCTCTCAGGTAAATAAAGCATCTGGCTTTCCACCAAGTGCTAAGCCTGGTGAACAGTGTGTCCAGCTTGAGAGCTAATTATTGCCGACTCCAATCTTGAATTAGATGCTTTGAGAATATGCTTGTTGAAATGACAGGAAACAAAAGGAAAAAATTTGCATAAAAATTCCTAATTTGTTTTCATTTTCCAAGGTTATCAAAATTGTACAATTTGAAAGAAATTATGAGCAAATTGGAAATTTTTCATTGAAACAGTCTTCCATCAGAAAACAGTAGTTCATGGAAAACAAAATTGTTTTGCAAAATTCTACCAATGTTGATTAAATGTCCTGCAATTTTTTAAATGGGAAATTGCATTTTTGGGAAAATCTCAAGATTTTGTTTCAAAATGTCTTCTTTGCATTTAACTCTACGTATAACAGATGAAAACAACTGCCAAATACAAATACATTTCTGAAGGAGAGGGAGAAGAACTTAATAAATTATATTTTGCACTAATATTGCATCTTTCATGTGAAGGTCTCCAAACAAATTGCAAACACAAATTAAGTCTCAAGAGCCTGCGATGTGGGGAATCATGTTTATCCCCATTTTACCAACAGGGGAACCAAGATGAAGTGACTTGTTCAGGGTTGCAAAGTGAGCTCGTGACAGAGCTGGTGATAGACTCAAGAAGTCATGACTTCCAGCTCTTGGTTTAGATGAAGTCATTTCAGAAGGCTTATAATAGGACTATTTTCTTTCATTGCTAATGATTAATAAACAAGAAAAGGGTAATGGTAATATTAGAAAGAACGGTAAGAGGCCAATATAGCTCCATCAGGAGTTCTTTAATGTCCTGACCATCTGTAACAGGTTCACACGAGTCCCTCATCTTTTGGGCCCTTTTTGGAGTCACAGACCGATCAGAGACCTTTCTTCATGTGCTTTATTGTCCACGTCAGTTCCCACCACTTTTTATATACAGATCTTCATGGACCACTAGCTCCTCCAGTTAGCTGAGGCATATAGCCTTCCACCCCTGCTTTCCCCTTTACTTCCTTCCTTCCAGGCTTATGTAGCAATGTGGCTCATGAGGCCTGCAGCTGTTCTCCATTTTCCCCTCAGGTGTGGGCTTACCCAGACAGCTCCAATTATCCTTCCTGCTGGAGTCTGTGTGGCAGAGCTCTGGTTCACTTTTCTTAAGCAGCAGTCTGCCACACCATCACAAAGGAACCATCCAAGAAGGGGAAATGGAGACAAATAGCAAATTAGGAGTACAGAAGCATACAGGGACAAAAATCAGAAAGCCTAAGACACAAGAGTCATACCTAGGAATGAAAGAAAAGGCAATAAGAGCTTGTTCTTCAAATACATTATGAGAAAGATGAAGGAAAGCTAAGGAGTTTAATTCCATTTTGCTTGAGTCTTGATTAAAATTGTTAATGGTGACAAGATAATCAACATCGTTCATATTAACAAGAGGGAAGGAAGTCAAGCCAAAATGGGGAAGGAAGGGGTTAAATATATACGTAGAGAAGTTAGATGTATTCAAGGTATCATGTCCTGATGAAATTCACTCTAGAGAACTCATGGAGTTATAGACCAGTCAGCCTAACTTAGACAGCTGGAAAGATCCTGGGACAAATTATTAAACAATCAATTTGCATGCACCTAGAGGATAACAGAGTGAAAAGCGATAGCCTATATGGATTTGTTAAGAAGAAATCATGCCAGAACAACCTAATTTCTTTCTTTGACATTTCTGGGCTAGTGAATAAAGGGGAAATAGTGATATACTTTATTTTTAGTAAGTCCCATGAGACATCATCATACTCAGACTAGGAAAATAAGGTCTAGATCAAATTACTATTAGGTGGATGCAAAACTAGTTGAAAATGTGTTATTAAAGAGTAATTTTCAATGGGTTGCTGTCATACTCAGAGGTTGTATCCAGTGGGGTTTTTTGGGGTCCAGTACTAGTCAATATTTCCATTAATGACCTGGATGATGGAGTGGGGAATTTGCCAACAAAATTTGACAGTGATAGCAAACCTGGAGGGATGACAAACATTTTGGAACCCAAGGTTACACTTCAAAACAACCTTTCCAAATTGGAGAATTGGTCTGAAATCAACAGTATGAAATTCAGTAAAGACAAGAGCAAAGTACTTTACTTGGGAAGGAAAAATCAAACACACAGCTCCAGGGAACAGCTGGATAGTGGGCAGTGCTACTTTGTTGTTGAACCTGGGAGACAGTGCAGCATGTTAATTAATTCAGGACCCTGATCCCTTTGTGCAACTCACTGGTGCTGGGTCTGTGTCCTCTATTTAGGAGGTCAGCTAATGCTAGGGATCATTCTGGATCCTATCGTATCTGGTAGTGCTGGCCATACAACAACATGTGCTGCAAGCTCTTTGGAGCACTTTGACATGATTACCTCCAAGGGTTTGTGGTTTGATCGAACAGTTAGTTGCACTGATGAATTCGCTTCATTCCAGATACCTCAGCCAGAAATTCTCTTTCTATTTGAGATACTGCTGTTCAGTATCTTACAGAGCTCTGCCTCCATAAGCCACTAGCTGGTTCTGCAAACACATTGCACCCAATCCTTTCTCTGGATCATCCCACTGGAATGTTAATGGTTCTTGGTGGCACTCCAGGTAGGGTCTTTCATTGCTTACTCTTGTGAACCTGCCCAGCCCATATACTCAGGGAACCATGGGGTGAGAAAGAGCTGCAAGGGTCATCAATTCTAACCTCCTTAATACAGGATTGGTTGGGTCTAAACTAGCCAAGTCAGATGGCTATCCAGCCACCTCTTGAAAACTTGTAATGAAGGAGCTTCCACAACCTCCTGAGACACCCTATCTCAAAGAGCTAGAAGGGACCTTCAGAGGTCATTGAGTCCTGTTCCAGGCCCTCACTGCAGGACCTATCACCATCCCTGACAGATTTTTTATGTCTACTTGCCCAAGGTAGCCCACTCAAGGATGAAGGGTCTAACCATGGGTTTAGTACATGAATGCCTAAACCACTGAGCTATCCCTCCCCGCCAGCTGTTTGATTGTCCTGTTTTTGTTACAGTTAGGAAAGCCAGATCAACGTCTTGCCTGGTGAGTTAATGCATGGGTTCCAATACTGCCATCAGGTTTGGACAAAACTTGGACAGAAAGTTCCTACCCCTTTCACATCCACTGGAGCTGCCGTGATCTGTTTTTGCATCTTCACTCCCTTCACCTACCACGAACGTATTATCTGCCGTTATTTTCGCCCCCAGGCAGTTCTTGCAGTGCTTGGGTGAGTCTCCTCTGGAATACGACAGGTGCTGCACATATGCTCATTGGCATGCACAGTCATCTGTAACAACCAAATGGTGTTGTTAATGTTGCCAGCATGCCAAGGGCTTTAATCAGCCTTATGAGACACAAGTGTTGTACCCAGAGGCACTGAGACCTCCTCTGGGTACTACAGAAGCTATTCCTCACATCAGATGGCAATGATTCTGTCTTGAGAGAGATCTAACAAGATGTCAGCATGTGTGATGGCATCTTTTCACTTACCACTTCAGTGGCTTTGAGTCTATGCAAATATGTGATTTGACTGCCAGCATACAGGCTTGTACTATCTCTACCGTGTCTCTACCCGCACTCTGCAGACTTCTGAGCTCCTTGTGAACTGGTCTATGGAATGTCACTGGACTATTCCTTCATAGAATCATGAAACACTAGAACTGAAAGGGACTTCGAGAGCTCATCAGGTCCGGTCCCCTGCATGGAAGCACAAAGGTTCTACTGTGGAAACAACTTCCAGGCTCGCCCTCCAACTGCCTTGGAAAACCTCCGTGTAGGCTTTTAAAATTGTTGCCACTGCCCACAGGACTTCCTCCTTCCACGGGGTCCATGGCTGGGCTGTGCAGGGTCCTGCACACACCAGGCATCCACAGGCATTCAGACTGAGCTCCGTGACTCATGCCGCCAGCTCCTGTGTTGCGGAGAATTCCTCACCCCAGTGCCGCAAGCCTGCCTCATTTGCAAAGAGCGAAGCCCAGTGCAGGTTGGGCTAGCCAAGTGGAACCTTATTAAAGCCTACACCTTGCTTTGTCCATGCAGCTCAGTTGCCTCCAGCCAAACTCCCCCACGTTCTTTGTTTTCCTGCTGTTCCCTGCAGGGAACATGGTTCTTTGGATGCCAGTTTCACTGGTCATGATGCACCAGTGACAGATAAACCACTTAAGGGATCGGTCCTTAATGGAAGTTTTGTCTGAGTAAGACTGTCAAGAGTGCATCCTCTTACAAAATTTCACATATCCCCCTGCCCTAGAGGACCCGTCCGCTACTTTGCTCAAACCTGATATATACAACTGTTGTATTAAAATAGCTCAATTACCATATCATCTTCTCATGGAAGCATGGATGCCAAAGGGCATGTTAAAATATTCAGAATAGTTTTGTTTTTCCTTCAGTGCTAAGGATCCTGTCCATCTTGCTAAACCCAGGGTTGTGAGTTCAATCCAGAGGGGGCCATTTAGTGATCTGAGGCAAATAGTGTAAAAAAAACAAAAAAAAAAAGGGAGGGTGCTTGGTCCTGCCAAGAGGGCAGGGGACTGGACCTGACAACCTCCCGAGGTCCCTTCCAGTTCTATGAGATGTGTATCTCCATCTTACACCTGACTATAGCTGTGTCTACACGTGCACGCTACTTCGAAGTAGCGGCACTAACTTCGAAATAGCGCCCGTCGCGGCTACACGCGTCGGGCGCTATTTCGAAGTTAACTTCGACATTAGGCGGCGAGACGTCGAAGTCGCTAACCTCATGAAGGGATCGGAATAGCGCCCGACATCGACGTTCAACGTCGAAGTAGGGCCCGTGTAGACGATCCGCGTCCCGCAACATCGAAATTGCTGGGTCCTCCATGGCAGCCATCAGCTGGGGGGTTGAGAGATGCTCTCTCTCCAGCCCCTGCGGGGCTCTATGGTCACCGTGGGCAGCAGCCCTTAGCCCAGGGCTTCTGGCTGCTCCTGCGGCAGCTGGGGATCCATGCTGCAGGCACGGGGTCTGCAACCAGTTGTCGGCTCTGTGTATCTTGTGTTGTTTAGTGCAACTGTGTCTGGGAGGGGCCCTTTAAGGGAGCGGCTTGCTGTTGAGTCCGCCCTGTGACCTTGTCTGCAGCTGTGCCTGGCACCCTTATTTCGATGTGTGCTACTTTGGCGTGTAGACGTTCCCCCGCAGCGCCTATTTCGATGTGGTGCCGCGCAACGTCGAAGTTGAACATCGACGTTGCCAGCCCTGGAGGACGTGTAGACGTTATTCATCGAAATAGCCTATTTCGATGTTTCTACGTCGAAATAAGCTATTTCGATGTTGGCTTCACGTGTAGACGTAGCCATATGTGCAGGCATGGGTGGTACAGGGAGGAGATTCAGTTTAGCTTTGATTTTGCAGGATCCTGCGCAGCCATGACTAAGCATCTTTCCCTAGAGCTCTCCTGCCAAGTGACAGGTCCCTTAGGGCAGGGGTTCACAACATTTCTTCCTTCCAATGCCCCCCAGCATGCTATAAAACCACCACGCCCTTCCCTGTGCCACAGTAATGGGTTTTCTGAATATAAAAGTCAGTGCCAGTGTGAGGGATAGCAACCAGGGCAGCAGCCTGGGGTCCCACACCATGGAAGCCCAAGTGAAGCTAACTTGCTCAGATTTTGTCTTCAGCCCCATGTGGTAAGTCCCTGGGCCCTGGGCTTCAGCCCCGTGTGGTGGGGCTTCAACCTTCTGTCCTGGACCATAGTGAGAATAATGCTGAATCTGCTTGTTGGACCCCTGAAACCTGCTCACAGCCTCGCAGGGGGCCCTGGACCACAAGTTGGGAACCACTGTGCTAAGAGATGCTGATGACTATCCGTTGTTCCGCACGCCTCCTGGATTTCAAAGACTGCGAAGCTTCGAAGTGTATTCCTCAGAATCCACTCCCATTCTTCTATTATCTTGGACATGAATAATACTAATCTCTGCCAAGGGAACACAAAGCTGTGACCTTAGGTCTTGGCAGGCTAAAAACAGAGGAGTTGGTTTTTACAATGCTTTTCTTTTCAAATCAATTGCAATTAAGTTACTAGCATGTGTGTGTCACGGCTGCCCCCTACTGCATGGAATTGAAACTGATCTACTGCCAGTCACCGACTCGACTCACAAATCCAGCAAAGGGGCCATGTTAGTTCAGAGGCTAGGAAGCCATGCTCTGGGAACAAACGGTGATGCCTTCTACTCTTCAATTACTTACTGAAATCCTTCAGGGACTCTAGAGGATCATGGAAAATAAATGTCTACCCATCCAGCAGGACTGTAACAACGCTCCTAAGAAGTCACAGATAAATACCTCTTGAAAGGTCTGATCCAGAAGATCCTTGGCTTTGATCTCCCACAAAGCTTGTGGGCAAACCAAATCGCATCTGCAAAAACCATCTCATAGGCGGATACTTGCTGCATAAATTAAAAGACTCTCTGATGTGTGACTGTTGTTACCTTGCACAGAACATAGCACGACTCAATGCCCGAGTCACAAATACAAAGGAGGTATCCGAGCAATGGACACTGCTACTCCAGACGTAATTATCTTGCTGAGCCATCTGAATGTAAAATTATAGTAGTTACCTTACATTTACTTCAACCATGCAATGGTTTCCTACCAGGAAGCGTTGGGTGTATAGTTACAGCAGAGGCCTGGATGATGATGAAATGGCTATAGCGTTTACTTTAGAAATGTGAAGTTGATGGATAGATCCCATTAGCAATTTGGGCTAACATGTTTCATATTTTACTTAATCTCGCCTTAGGCATTTAAACTCATTCTGGTGCTGTGAATGAAGCCAGAATGGAGCTGGCTGAAATCTCCTAGCTATAGAACTGGCAGGGACCTACTGCTTCATCCACTTCTGTCCCTTGCTTACGCAGTGTCTCCATTGCCCAGTCATCTGGGTTATTTCATATTACGGATGTATTTGTGGGACTTTGCGTGATACATTTACAAAGCACTGAATCAGAGCAGCATCCTTAGACTGATGCATGGCATTACCATTAGCCCATAGGAGCAAATGGATCAGGAATGACGCACACTTCCAATAACAAAGAAATCCAGAAGTAAATAAAGAACCGACAACATAACCCAAACAAAACTAAAACTCACACAAACAGCCAGTTCCACTCTGGGTAGCAGGGTTCAGCTCATTGGGGCAGGCAGAGGACACTGCTGAGAACCAGTGGACAGAAGCCATTTTATTAAAGTGTTTGTTTTGTTCTTTTAAATGAACACTTCAATTAAACCCTGAGATTGGAGAACAGGGCTCAGCCTATCAGCAACAAAGGGAGGGCCTTGCCTCCCAGCTAGCAGATAACTTCATAATGAGGCTACTTAGGAAAGTAATATAGTCTAGCAGCCACAAAAATAGATGCCATCCTGGAGGGAGTTCATCTCAATTCCTGGCAGCAGCATTTGCTTTAATTGCTCCATGCCTCAGTTTCTCCACCAGTAGAACAGAGACAGAGTGAGCTTCAGGATAATGAAACATTGCTCTTAAAGCCTGAGCGTGTTTTAAAAATTGAAGTTTGGCAAGGGCTTGTTTGATTATTTTTGGAGGGGAGGGGTCACTAATCATCACAGGGAATGATGAATCCAGTTCAGGGAAATTTTCTAAGGAAGCTGTGCAGCTGTTTGAATATTTCTGACACATTTGTTGTATCGCAGTTGTGAACGCTAGGCGTGTTCCTAACCCTGTAGAGATAATGACTGAACATCCTGCCACCACCCTCGGAGAACAGTAAGTATGAGTATTCCCATGTTACAGATGGGGAAGGTGAACAAGAGAAAGGAATTGATTTGCTCAAAACTGACCAGTAGTTTGGTGGCAGAGTTAGAACTCAGCACCTCTCCTTGGTTGCATTCTCAGCAATTCATATTAGAGTAAGTTGGCTATAGGAAAATATATTAAGAACCCTTTATTTCAGCAAATGTTGGTTCGCCAGCACGGAAGATTGGAAGCCACATGGAATCCACCCCTTGCCCAAAGCAGGACCAGCCCTAACTATATCATGCCAGCCAGGACTTGGTCAAGCTGGGACATGAAAGTCTCTAAGGATGGAGATTCTAGGGAGGTGGTGGAATCTCCATCCCTACAGGTTTTTATGTCCTGGCTTGACCAAGTCCTGGCTGGGATAATTTAGTTGGGGTTGGTCCTGCTTTGGGCAGGGGGCTAGACTTGATGACTTCCTGAGGTCCCTTCCACCTCTCGGATTCTATGATTCTGTGATTCTGTGTCTACACATACCAGGAGATTGACCTGGTCAGAGATGATCTTTCCTGGGTTCGATTTCATGCTCCTAGCAGGGAACACATGAAATCCAACTGTGGGGGTCGACAGTTGGCTCTTGTACTCCTCACTATGAGTTTCTCCCATTGACCTCCCTCTGTGAGTATGGCCAGATACAGAGAAACAGATGCCAAGCTGAAGGGAGTTCTACTTTGTAATCGTCACGGCTGGAATTGTGTATCTGCGATCAACTTTCAGGTGTTGCGTAGATCTCACCTTAAGCTCATTTGGGATCTGTTGGTTCTCCTGTAATGCAAATTACCGGGGGGAGGGAAGTTTAATGAAATTCTGGGGATTTTTAAAAAGTGAAATACAGTGAAAGCAGTTACACAATCACGTAGGGATTACCACTGCAGGGTAGACAATCACTCCAACTCTCCCTTGATCTTGCTTCCATCAGTGCCTAGGGCCAGAAGCTTTTAGGAAGCTGTTGACACAGGGATCATGCACCCACACTTGCAGTACTATCACCTGCCACTGGGGGATGCTTTCACCTTTAGCCCTTGTCCGGAGCCTAAAGGAAGAAAACCCAGCAAGTTTGAAAGAGGAAGCCAAGTTGGAGCCAGGATCCTGAGCCAAGCAGACCACCGGTTTATTTCACCCTGGTGTTCCCTATGGTTTTCTGTTTCCATAAGGATAGACACCGACCTTTATATTAAATTATAATTTCTTTCCCCACTGAAGGCTATTTAGCTTGGAGAAATAACAACCTTTGGAGGTGCATCTGCTGTGTATGGATATAGGTTTTGGCCATCTGTATGACATTTAGCCCTTGTTCACCTCAGCTAGGACTGACACTTAAACCTGCCTACTCTGCTGGCACCAGGAGGTGCAGGAACATTTCTCCCCAACCCCAAATTCTCACTAATTTGCAACATGAAGAGGAAAAAGAAAACAGTCCCAAGTACATCTATACAGCCAAACAGATGCGTGACAGTAAGTCTTAGAGCCCAGTTCAAGTGAATTGGGTTTGTTGTGGGACTCATAAAGCAAGGCTGAAAGACAACGGTGTAGACATTCAGGTTCATGTTTGAACCTGGGCTGTGAACCACAGCCAGGGGTGTGTGGCCTGGAACCTGGTCTCCAAACCACACGAGAACATCAACACCGCTAGTATTAGCTCTGCATCACAAGGCTCTCAAGTCGACCCTGGCTGCAGCAGGGTTTTTTTTTGCTCTGTAGATGTACCCAAAGATATGCTGAACAATGTGCCTTCGTGTCGACAGCTATATGGGAACCAGAACTGGCTGAGAGGGATGCTTGAGAATGTACAATAACATCCAAAATCTCAAGCCAAACCACAGCTCTGTGCTTGAAGGCTGAGCTTTTCAAAAGACACCTAGGGTGGCTCACTGCCTCCCCACTGTCTGGAAAACCTGCCTTACCACAACAGCCTGAGTAGGCCCAACCTATTTAGCTTATCCAAGAGAAGGTTACAGGGTCTAGAAGTGGCTTCACAGGAAGCAGATTTCTGATAACAGAGCTCTTCAATCTAGCAGACAAATGTCAGATAGGTCCAGTGCTTGGAAGGGGAAGTTAGATGAACTGAAGTGGGAAATAGGACACTTTTTAACCTTTGGAACAATTTTTCACGGTATGTGATGGTGTCTCTCCTATTTGAAGTCTTTCAAATTGGAAAGGGATGGCTGTCCAAAAACCATTCTTCTGCTTCACTCAGGGGGGTTGATGCTAGAATTCCTGGGTGAAATTCACTACCCTCTGTTTTGCAAGAAGTGCAAAGAACTGATCAAAATTGTCCATTCTGGCTTTGAAATGTCTGACTCAATGAATCCCAGTTGCCAGGATCACACCAGGTTTTCACATGAACTCTCAGTGCAGTAGGAACTTTGTTTGGGCGCCCTGAAAGATCCCGGTCAGTGTTTCCTGTAAGCTGGGCACTGGGGCGGCCACTAAGGAGAGCTTCATTGAGTGGCGCCAACAGGTGCTGGGAGCCGAGGGGCCAGGTGGGAAGGGGGAGCTGGCTTCTCACCTGGAATGGGTGAGTCGAAGAGCAGAAGAGGCCTGGGGCATTCAGCTGTCAGCTCTGCCCACACCATGGGGCTAGGCCCACCCCCACCCCCTGACAGCTGTGGGCAGCTGGAGCAGCACTGCTGTGGTGTTTCACAGAAGCCTGGAGCTCTCGGTGCCTCTACCAAGCTAGCAGCAGCAGCAGCAGCAGCAGCCAGCACTTCAAGCCTCTTTGCAAAACTGGGCCCAGAGACAATTGGTCCCTTTGTTACCCTGCCCCCACTGGTGGCCCTAGATTCAAATGCCTGCTTAGCATTTCCCATCTGTAACATGGGAAAAAGCCCACACTTGGGGTTTTTGTTTCTCTTGGTGGGGCACATTCATGCGTGACTCCCTGCACAGGAGATTTATCCTGCCCATGGATGAAAAAGACGAGAGGGGACGCCTGATCACGGGCCAGGTTTTTCATCTCACCTCTCCAAATGCTGAGAGGATTCGTACAGCCACAGAGTGGCTTCCCAAGCTGTGTCACTGTCCGTGGAGGAGCACAGGTCTTCTGCTTGTCAAGAACCAACAGCCCCACGAACCAAGGCTATGGTGTGATCAACAGATGGAAAGGGAAATGCAATGAGCACAGATGCCATCAGAGGTGATCCTGAGCTCAAAGTGACCAATAACAATACTGATTTGGTGCTGCACATTAAATACTTTCAGACACGTGGGTTGTATCTACTCCCCAACGGCTGTGGTAGCTTAGTGCACCAGATCTCCAATGAAGATACTACCTACGCCCCTGGGAGGGGTTTTCCTTTCACTATAGCTAACCGCCTCTTGAGAGGAAGAATCGAGGCTGAGAGAAAAATTCTTACAATATCCTTGTGCAGTGTATTCTGGGCATTAGGTCAGAAGCAGGGTGTGTGCTTTTCACACCTCTTAACAATGTTGCTGGGATAACCTAACTTTTGAGTGTAGACCGGGTCTATGTTCCTGAGCATGTGCAGAAGGCAGGGTGGATATTCTAAACACTGAGCAATCCTTTTGCCTCATGCTTGCTGAGCTTTTAGTGCTGATGTTGTCAAACTTTTCTCTAAACCCTAGAAAGCTTTCTTACAAACACCATCTGAGAGTCTCCTGGAATCACATGACTCCAGGATCTGAGGATTTAAGAACAATACTAAACAACACAAGACTATTGATAAAAATTTAAGGTTTGGTATCACTGCTTTACTATGCCCTAGGGAACAGGCAGGGCTGCAGAGCGACCAATCTGCATCATGATGACACAAGACCCACATTCCTTCTCTCTGAACTGTGTGCTGAACTTCCCTGTTCTCTGAGAGTTCACCTTTAAGGAGCCACTGTACGTTTGTAGCCCGCTGGCCTTGAGGAAATAATATGTGCCACTGAGCCACACATGATCAAACAAATGAGCCATCGGAGGAAGATTTAGCCATCACTTCCTCAGGATGAGAATTATCACATGCACACACTCATCACTATTGCTGTAAAAATTCCTGAACAGCATAGTCCTCTGAGGAATCTGCAACGATCTCTATGTTAAAACTAAACTGACCCTGGCTCACCTCAGATTCTTTTTTACTGCTGCTGTCAGCTCATTGTCCTCCATGGGATATTAATTGCAAAACACATACATATGGGTTTTTTAAAAAGTATGCTACAAAGCCATCTATTTCAAACCCTGTCTATTTTTCATTGCTTATTGTAAACCACTTAAACCTTTGCAAAATGATTCATGTCCTTATCTTCTAAACAAAGAGCTTGCAAATAGGATTTCCAAAGTTTGAAGGGAAGCCAGGACACTCAGAGGTCACTGCGGTTCAATGTATTACTGGAAGGTGATGGACATATTGGCCTCTGAGTTGACCTTGTGCTAATTGCAATGGAATTAGCAGACCCAGGGTATTAAAAATGTTAACACAGCTTTATTACTGTACAACACCAAACAATGAGATGTGAGATTTTTGCCTGCTTAGTCCCAGGGTAAAAACACTAGAAATTCATGCCAAATTTAAGATACAGAAGAGGGGAAAAAAGAAAACCAAAGCATGAAATTCTCCCGTTGACCTTCCTTACACCTCATGATATTGACTTTGCATGTCGTTACCAGGCATGCAAAATCAAACTCCAGAAGATAGACTGTGACCAGGTCTATCTTCCCAGTAGTGTAGACAGACACTGAAATCACACAGTTATTCAAAACAATCAAAATGTATCCAAGTCCCTTTCATTCTTAGAGTCTCTTGTTCTGTCAAGCAAGCCACCTTCAGCAGGCAGAAAGAGTTTGTGCTGGTATTGAATTTTGAGTGGATAGCAGTCAGTAGCTGCTGCTTGTGACACAACAGACAGATCCAAAGAGGGAGACAAGACAGTCCAGTAAAGTAGGGGCAAGACAGCTTTTGGTGATGTTCTCAGGCAGCTGATCAGTCATGAACAGACACTTTTGGCCAGCAAGCTGGCCACAAGAGCTGTTCAGCTAGATTCTGACTTGCTTCCCCAGTCGGGGACACCATCTGGCTGGTTTGGTCACGTTCCTCTCCTTCACCAGTCCTTCTCCAACGAAGCAGAGCTGGGGGGTGGGGTGCATCTCACCCCATTGTCTTGCTAATGTGCCACACCTATGCAACTGGGGATCTCTCTGGTCCCGCAGCATCCCTCGGGCATCCTTGCCAGTGTACTGATCTGAACATCCCAGTGACTGTGGATCACCAACAAAGAGCAGAGGCAACAGGTGGCCAGAGGCCTGTTGGTCTTTCTCCAGGAGTCAGTCGTCACCATCATTTTAACTGGCAGTCCCTCATTTTAACCAAATTGTAAGATGGGGATGGGTGGAATGGCCCAGCTCCTCATGACTATGTTCTTCAGTTAGGTCTAATTTCTGACCAATCAATTTTGAAACCCATTAATTTCTGGTTCTATCCTCCTCTTGCTTACAGCCCAAACACAGTCCTTGGGCTACATGAGTCTTGGTGATCCCTTTTCCTAACCCTTGTTGCAACAGTCATAATTACAGTTTTCTGTAGGTTGACCACATAGCTAGTGTGAAAAATTGGGATGAGGGTGGTCGGTAATGGAAGCCTATATAAGACAAAGTTCTGAATAGTGGGACTGTCCCTTCACAACTGGGGCAACTGGCCACCCTAGGTTTTTGTAACACTTTATGAACTTCCACCTGCTCCTTTCAGTTGAGTTCATAATGAGGCCCCAATTATTACAATACTAGATACAAGCTTGTCTCCACAATAATGAGCCACTGGGTGCACACCACAAGGAAGAAGTGCGACAAATTCTTTGTAGCAAATTTCGTCTTTTTTCCTCTTCGCACATCATTCAAAAATCAAACCGCATGTTTGCGACTGTATGGTTTTCTGTTTCTGTTCACCAAACAGTCTGATAGAACAATTTCTGAATGCTTCTCTGCCCATGAAATGTTCACTTGTAATATTCTCCAGTTACAGTTTGCTATTTGTAACACACAGTGGTCACGTAAGACACATGTCAATGCTTCTGCTCCTTGACGCTATGACAGGAATATTCAAAGTTAAGAGTAATAAATGGTGAAGAGCAAGCCATGAATAATAGATCATCTATTTTCATCGCATGAGCTCCCAGAAGGAGACTGATCTGAGCTCAGATTCAGGGTACTTTTTCAGGAGAAAAACATTTTCTTGCACGTCTGCTGGATTTCCAAATGCAGTACTCACAAATCAGAGTATGTGTGTGTGTGAGTGTCCTGTTGTTCGCAGAAGTTATGTTTGCAGTCACACATGTTCGTGGACTGCTCCTGGGTAGCATGGAAATGAAAATTAAGAAAGCCTCCAACACTAAAATTTCTTCAGAAATGCATAAGATTTGAGTTCAGATATAGAAAAGCTCAAAGCGTCAAGGCAGTTCTTACTAGACAACCCTGATAAAAAGAGACCCGTACTCGGATGGGGTAGGTGGATATCAAAATCTGAATTCAGACCCAAAAACATCAGATGCTTCCGATTTGTTCAATGTGCCACATAAATGTCTGGCTCCCAAACACGCCTTGTCCTGAGACTAGATCTCAACACCATTGATGCCAGCATGGGTGATCTCAACAACAAGGGATTGCCAACCACCCTATCTGTCCACTTGATTTCAACATTGCCAATTCTTCTCAGGTTGAATCTCTCTAATCTGGAACTCCCTCATTCAGCAAACTCTGTAGTTCAGCATGATTTTAGTTGGCCAGATGACCACTTATCATGACTATGGCCAAGTTCCCCGTGGTCCCATAAAGTTTGCTTACAGCCACCAGTCCTGTGTTCTGTGCTGTTATTGAGATGTAATTAATCCCAAAATGTCAGTGGAAGCATTTGTAATATGCTAGAAAATATTGACGTCCCATCTTTTGGTAAGTTCTCTCATCTGGCACCAGTCAGGTCTCTAGGGTGCTGGATGAGAGAGGATCAACTTGTTCTAGATACTGATGTCCTGGATCCATCCAATAGATTCTAGTGCCATATTGAAGTTTTGCAGTTGATGGCTCTCTAACTCATTTGTTTCTTAACAGGGAAGCAATATCTTCTTGTGTCTTTCCACTCACTCTTCTCCAAAGAAAGATCTGGGTTCTGCTGTGTTTAAACTTTTGCCAATGGACACAGTGACTGATGGATTCTGCGGTGTTCTTTGTGGTCTAGCAGATTGTGTATTTCACTGTACATATATTTTCAAGCTACAGTAAACAGCATCCCACACATGACTCAGGCTTAGCTGGTGACGCGCTAGCAATCTCCAGTGATTCAGTGAGAATTGAACTTGTACAATTCACATACCCGGCCAGCTCCGTTCCAAGGCTCAGAAAACTATATAGGCAGATACGTGAAACTTGGGCCCATGATGAACCGAATGAGTCAGGCTTTGAAAGGAACAACCGCACTATATCCTGATCCATGGGACACGCACAGAGGTCAAGTTCTGATCTGTCACTGAGATGTGATGTCAAACCGAGGTCCTGACTTGTGACCTGTACATTCCATGAGGGACAAACTCCACCTCCGTGGGAATCTGTTTCTAGCCACATCAAGCGCTAATGCCTCAGCTTTGCCTCTGGGGCTATGCAGAGCTCTGCCACAGCCTCCAGCTTAGTTCTTTCCTGTACTACTCTCTGTTTTCTTCTCCCACTCCCGACACTGCAGCGTCTCCTTCTTCCTTGGCACCAGGACATTCCCCTGGTCCCCTCCAAATCCCTCCCTGCATCGGTGCTTTCATCTCTCTCTCCTGCGCCAGACACTGAATCTACCCGGAGTTAGACAGCATCCAGCCCAGGTATCTCTAGCTGGAAACCCTGTCAGCATAGGAGCCTGAGGCTGGTGCAGAACCAGCACAGACAGGGTACTGGGGAAGGAACAGAAGCTTGGCCAGGGTACAGTGTACCCAAGCAATTCCCAGCTGGAAGCTGATCCCTTGCACATCATAACCCAGTAGATTACAGCAGCTTCCTACCTCCCCAAGCTGTTGAGCAGTGTGGAGGCTGCTTTAATCTGTGCCTGAGCAACGTAAAAGAATATGATAATGGCCATATGGGATCAGACCAAAGGTCCAGCTAGCCCAGTATCTTGTCTTCTGACAGTGCCAGATGCCCCAGAGAGAATGAACAGAATAGGTAATCATCAAGGGATCCCTTTCCTGCCATCAATTTCCACACTGATAAAGTCCTAATCTTCACAGCTTCCTCTGGCAAGGAGTTCCACAGGTGGACCATGCATTGCATGAAGCGACACTTCCTTCTGTTTGTTTTAAACCTGCTGACAATGAATTTCAGGTGATGACCCTTTAGGTTCCTTTGTTACAGGAACAAGTAAATATATCTTCCTTATTTACGTTCTCCACGCGTCATGATTTTATAGACCTCTATCATATCCCCCTTTAGTCTCTGCTCTTCTAAGTGGAAAAGTTCCAGTCTTTTAAATCTCTCTTCATATGGCAGCCGTTCCAAACCCTTAATCATTTTGTTGCTCTTTTCTGAACCTTTTCCAATGCCAATATATTTTTTTTGACATTAGGTGACCACATCTGCACACAGTATTCAAGATGTGGGCATATCATGGACTTATATGGAAGCAGTGAGATATTCCTTGTTTTATTCTTCATCCCTTTGTGAATGATTCCCACCGTTCTGTTTGCTTTTTTGCTTGCTGCAGCACATTGCACGGATGTTTTCAGAGAACTATCCACAACACGAAGGAATGCAAGAACTGGAGGGGCATCACATTACCGTCTTTTGCAGGAAAATTGTTCAATGGGAGTCTCTTGGAGAGAAAGAAGACAGGAATCAATAGACAGCTCAGGGAAGAACAGGCCGGCTTCCAAAGTGACCAAATTTGTACTGACCAAATATCAACTCTCAGAGCGATCACAGAACAGTCACTCGAGTGGAGCTCCCCCTTGTACATGACCTTCATTGACTTCAAAAAAGCCTTTGACAGCCTTGTGGAAACTGCTGCAACACCATTAAATCCCATCCAGAATTATTCACTTGATTTGTTCAACATATGAACCCTCGACATGCCAAGTTATTCATAATGGTGTTTTGATAGAATCTTTCAGCATACAATCAGGAATGTGACAAGGGTGTCTATTGTCACATTTCCTGTTCTTGATCTGAATGGACTGAATTATGAATTGGACAACAGATGGCCATCAAAGAGGCATTCAATGGACACTTTTCAATCAGCTAGAGGACACTGACTTTCCCGATGATGTTGCCTTCCTTTCACACGAACATGAAAGCATGAAAGAAAAGATCACCACACTAGACTAAACTGCTTCAGTGACTGGGCTGAGCATAAACGAGGGAAAAACGAAGACGGTGAGGGTCATCCAGTCCAACACCACCACCATCACACTAGGAGATGATGACCTGGAAGTTGTGGAGCAGTTCACCTACTTGGGGAGTATTATGGGCATAGATGGAGGAACCGATAAGGATATCAGTGCCAGGACAGGGAAAGCAACTGCGGCATTCAAGACTCTTCATCCCATGCGGAGTTCACAAACACCATCTGCAAAGATGAAACTGCGGATCTTCAACACATAAACAGATGCTTGAGGTACATCCTTCATATATCAAATGGCAAGACTTCGTCACAAACAAGGAGTTTTGGAACAGAGCAGAACAAGAACAAATTGACATTGAAATCAAGAGAAGAAAGTGGGGATGGCTAGGCCACACTCTCAGAAAACCATCATGTAGCATAGCCTGTCAAGCTCTCACATGATTCAGCCTGGTAGGCAGGACACATGGATCTTGCTATCTCTGCTCAGGAACATAGGACTGAGCCAGGGCAGAGCTAGAGAGAAAGAAGGGTATCTTCTCCAGGAGAAACCTTAAAGAATTCACTCATGAGGGGGCTTGTGGGTTATGGGTTATGTTTATACGTGAGGTCCAACTTTGGGACTTTGTTATTTTAATGACGAATAAAGGCAAAGACCAAGAAGAGTTGCAGGTGAGTTGCAGAATAGCTCAGACAAACAGAATGGATGTGTTGAGGGGACAGGAAATGCCCATTTATAGAGAAAAGGGTACAAAATTCAGATTTGGTTCTGATGCTCCCCAATGCTGCAGGCATGTTGGATATGAACCCTCCAGCTTGAGGCACAAACCAACCTTAACTCGGGAGGGTTAGGCAGAAGTTATTTCTGGGGACAGATTATCCCAGGGATGTGAGGTTTGTTGAACCTGAAGACACCAAAGGCGAGAAAATAGATGTTACATACAATTTGCAAGACGAGAGTCCCTCACATGTTCCTACGGCTGGGAAGGTTGGCTCAGGATCAGCTGTGGAATCAAGTCCTGCATCAGCCACCCATTCACTTGCTCTGGAGAGGAACCTCTGTCCCCTCTGGTGTTCAGAGCATCCCCATGAGGACAGGACCACAGCAAGGCAGGCAGAATAAACACACTCCCCTCCGGTAATCTGTAAATCTATAAATACTTTATTTCTCACCCTGGAAGAGTGCCTGGACCTGGTTTGTCTGGGCCCAGGGGAGGGGAAGATTGGAGCGTGGAGACTGAGGGGGTGGCCTTGGACTGTTCCTGGGCTCAGCAGGACGATTGCACATTTCATTTGGTGCTGGAGCGGCTCAGTCCCAAATATTTAAAAAGAAGGGCTTAGTTCCCTGCTTCTGGGGGTTGCATCAGGGCAGCCAAAGGACACGCGCCCAGCCAGCGGTCCTGGATTGTTTGGTTAGGAATTAGCCTGTGTGTGTGTGTGAGTGGGGGGCAGAGAGGGGTCACTGGGCTCTCGGCTTTGTTATTTGTCAAAACAGAGCACACGTGGATGGCGGGGAGGGAAGGGGGAGCCCAGACAAATTACAGACCGGAGGCCAGGCTGGGGGGTAGGGGAGGGGTTGATATTGGCTCAGTAAACAGAGCCTAAGAGGATGGCCAGGGAAAAAAGCAGATCTTCATTTCGACTCAAGTGGCTTTGTAACCACAGGGATGCAGCTGCCTGAGAGCTTCCCTCAGTGGGTGCTCCCTTTCCATCTTTCACCTCTGCTCTTTTTCCTCCCTCCCCCTTCCCTGTGCCCCCCACTCCCTCCATTTCCTCATCTCTTGTTCCTCCACCTTTGTTTCCTCTTCCGCTCTATCCCCCCTTAGAATCATAGAAGCCTGGAGCTGGAAGGGACCTCAGGAGGTCATCGAGTCCAGCCCCCTGCCTCAAGCAGGACCAACCCCAACTAAATCATCCCAGCTGGCCCCTTCTCCTCTCCATCTCCCACACTCCATTTCACTTTTCTCCTTCCCTGCCTCCTCTTTTCGCACAGTCTCTCCTTCTCTCCTCTCTTTCCTTCCTTCTATCCCATCTCCCCTCCCATTTGTCCCCCTCCCATGTCTGAGGGTATACCTTTGCAGAGCATTGTCCAACTGAGGATCTTCAACCTGTGGGTCAAAGCTTCCCTGGATCTCAGCTAATTCACAGAAGGGAGCTCGTGGTAAGGGACTGTAGTGCAGGGGAAGATGTGGGTCTGAGACAGCTTTTGAGCAGAGCGGGTGGTGACCTGGGGCAGAGGTTTGGGGGTAGAGGGTCTGGGAGGGGGTGTGGGTTCAGGAGAGGATTCTGGCCTGGGGGAGGGATGGGGGAGGAGGTACAGAGCCTTGCGGGGGCGGGGCATGCCAGAGGCAGTCTGACTTCAGCAGCTCCCTGCCACCAGCACTCTAAGGCATGCATTTCGCCTGCCAGCAGCCCTGGACCACCTGGCTCTCTCTGCTAGGGGAGAGGTTTTGTGCACTGCCCCTGCCCTCAGGAAAATCTCTCACCTCCTGTTGGCCAGTTTCCAGCCAATGGGAGTTGAAAAATTGTGCTGCAATCTGCCTGCATCCGGCAAACTTTCTCCTCTCTCATTGACCAGTTTCCAGCCTATAGGAGCTGAGAGTTTTTGCTAGGGGCCAGGATGGCACACAAAGCTCTCTCCCCACATGCAGGCAGGATTAAACATCTTGATGGGCCAGATGGCATGCTGTGTCCACACACACCGCAAATGAAGTGAAGGCAACCAGCCCTTGGAAAAGCATAACCAAGGGAAACAGCGGTCTGTCATTTCATGGAGTCTTTAAATGTAGAATGTATGTGTGACTAGAAAACACGCTGTCAGTCTCTCACAGTAACTGGCTCAATACTCCCACAGAGTAGATAAATTCCCTCCTCTGAAGAAATCATCAGGTTAAATTGTCTAGTCTGGGCTTTACAAGGGCTTGGCAGCATTAGGTTTTTATTTTTAGATCATTTTGATGTTTACTTTGCAGCACTTTTTCAATTTTTATGGATTTAAATTTTCACAGCTGCAGAAAATTAGGTGGAGGAATCAGACAATTATTGAATGACAATAGGCGTGGAGGTTCATAGAATTAAAGCCCTTAAACATAAACTTTCCAACTGTCAAACACAAATTTTCAACATCATGTATGCAACTATCCAAAGTAAATATTCTTAGACCAAACTCTAATGGGCTCTCAAGCAGCATTTTTCTTACTTTGGCTATTGTACATTTTGATTACGATCAATGGAAATACTCGTTCATTCATGTGTGTATATGCAATTGATTTTTATTGACATTTAGTGATATGAATCTAATCCTTCCAAGCTTGTTTATACAGGAGGTCAGAGGTGACGATCGTAACAGTCTCTTAAGGAATATAAAGTCTATCTAATTTAGGAAAGTCAATGATCACCTTAATATGTAGCACAGAAATTTTTACATTGGCATAAAGCCGATCCTGTAAATGGATCCACTTTTTTTTTCATCCTGAGTTTTAAATTTTTAGACTTAGAACATGTTTTTTGCTCCTTCCCCTGACTTTGCCTTTAGTTCTGGGCCACACTTTTTGGATGAAAATGGTTTTGGTGAAGAATGCAGATGTGGAGACACTCAGATGTTTGTTTAGCAATCTCCCTGCCTGCCATGGGAAAAAAAGTCTTAAAAACCTCAGAGGGTGCGTCTACACTAGGGACTAACTTTGAAGTTAACTTCAAAGTTAGGCACTACATCGAAGTAGCCAGCAGAGAGTCTAAACACATTTTTCTCTTACTTCAAAGTTAACTTTGACAATAGGGAGACCAACTTCGAAGTCCTTACTCCATTCCTGGGAATGGAGCAGTGCCCTACTTTGAAGTTTAACTTATAATTAGGGTGTGTGTAGAAGTTGCTTCGAGGTTATTTTTGTAGTGTAGGCACAGCCAGATTGTTTCATGTGGATGTTTTCAAAATGAAACATTTCTATGTTTGAGTTTGAAACAACTTTTCATTTCAAAATATTATTTTTCAGAAAGTTTGCAAATGATCAAAATCAGAATAAAACTAGCAAGTTTAAACTAGTGGGAAGGAGAAACAAGAAATGGTCTTAACATGGCTAAGAGGTGTTTGTAACTGCAGACAGTTAGACTTGAACTTGAGACCTATGGAGCTTCATGCATGAGCTTGAACTAAAAGCCAACTGTATCTCAGCTAAGACTGTAAAGGAGGCTTGTTCCTTCTCTCTGGAGGTAGTCTAGCTGCTACTACAAAGGACAGCAAACTACACCTAACAGGTGTGGGTGTTACATGTTGCGCAGACCAATGCCATAAGACACTACTGACTTTGATGAAGAAATGGTATCCCCAGAACTATAGGTCATAACATCTCACACTACAAAGAAGTCAACTCTTAAAAATGTTACCCTGGGAACCTGTGACCTGAGGAGCATCCCAGAGCCAGATGGCACATTGTTGTCATGATATCTGCCTAAAAGGTATCAAACTAGAATTCACTGATTATTAATATTCTTGCAAGATATATGAATGGTAAACCCACAAAGCAATTTAGAGATAGGTGCTGCAAATATGCTCTTGAAATGTGTTTACGAAGCAGTGTCTGAGCCTTGCCTTTTGCAGGCAAAGGTTTGTGATCTTGCCTGCTTGAATGTGTCATTGATGTAAATTAAACAAGATGTATCCCAGGACAAAGTATGTAGGAAGGGAAACAAGTCATTAGGAGACGAAGTGGGAAAGATAACTTCGTAACAGTCTCACTAGGGATTGAGACTAAGGCCTTCCTGCTTCTTGAAGCAGGGTCAGACAACTCTGGGAACATAGGAGAGAGAAAAAAGCCATTTGGGCATCAGTCATCTGAAAAGACAAACAAACTGAGCACTTTAAGATCCGTGAAAACTTCTGGCTAGAGACTGGTCAGCCAGGCTGGAGAAGAGACAGAGTGAGAAACACCTCTCTGAGTGCAGCAGTCTAATTTGAGAAAGATCAGACAGGTAGCTGATTGGAGCATAAGCTTTCGTCGGCAAAGATACTCTTTGTCAGATGCATGAGTCATCTGATAAAGCGGGTCTTTGTCCACAAAAGCTTATGCTCCAAAACATCTGTTAGTCTATAAGGTGCCACAGGACTTCTTGTTGCAATTTGATAAATCAGCTTTTCATCTTAGCAGTGAATTTTTACTTCTGTTCGCTTGTAACCCTTTCTAATTCCTTATATTAGGTATCACTTAATCCTCTGCTCTGCTTTTAAATACATGTGTACATTTCTGCATCTTAGCAGGGGTTAGACTAGATGCTCCTTGTGATCACTTCTAACTCTGTGGTTCTATTATTCAGCTATCAACTATCTGAGTGCATTGACTGATGGGAAGAGAGGGTGAACCCCAGTTCAGCAAGCAGGCTGCCATATATTATCTTCTTTAAAGGACCTGCAAATGTAGTAACTTGAGGAAGTGCTCAGTTAAGGGGGTAGGCACTACTGAGGGATGTCTGTCAATGTTCTCTCTAATCTTTCCCACCCACGCGCAGAATAAATTTGTGAGGCACGTGCAAACGTGCACCACCAACAGAAACACTAACCCTACCTGTGGGCATGCCGCTAATCAGCTGGGCAGCATTTGAATTTTTCCACGTGGCCACACAAAGCACAGCTTAGAGGAAACACTGGTCTCAGGGAACCTTAGAAGTTGGGGTTCACTATTTGATTCCCCTAAGGCAAGGTTTGGACTGGCAGAATCCTGAAGAGTTTGGCAGCCAAGCAGGTGCATCAGGCTGTTGTCAACCTACTTAGCAAAAGTGAAACTTGGACTTACCGAGACTGAGCAGGGTCACACAGTAACTCACCATTCTAGGTCGCCACAGCAATATGCAGGTGGCGTGCAAGTCAGTGGGGAAATGCAGAAAGCCTGTGACACTGAGACTATTGATAAAATTCACCAGACTTTACAATGATGTGAAGCTCAAGGAAAAAACCTCCAGAGCAGCAGGAAAATGGTAATGCAGGCAAAATACCAGGAGAATGCTGGCCTGCGCAGCCATGATAACCAACAAGATTTTCCACTCTCCACAGTGATGGGAAAAAGCTTCAGCTCCATCAGCTGACTCAGAATAAAGACAGCAGTTGACGCAATATCTAGGCCCCTTCCACAAGCCAAATTCATAATAATTAGGGAAAAGTCAGGAACCCTAAAGGTTGCACAGCCTGGAGGGAAATAAAAAGAAACTAACTTGTATCATGGTTTAAGAAAATTCTGATTTTTAAGTCAGCCTCTTGTTTTTTGCTGGGGCTCCTGGTTCCCATTTTGGAACATTTCACCAACAGCCGGGCCAGCTCTCCCGCATCTATTGCCAGACTCATGATATTTCACGTTTTGCTGCACCCCAGGGATCCCGGAGCCAGGTGATCGTGAAAAAAAAAAATCTCAGCCTCCGTTTGGGTTCAAAACAGTTTCTAACTGCCATGGTTCAGAGGAAGGCTGGCAAAGGGGGATCCTGGAGCAGTGGTGGGCAGCCTGCAACCCGTGAGCTGCATGTGGCCCACTGGGGTGCCACCTGCCACCCCCAGACCATTGGCTTCCCCTCCCCCATGTGCCTCTTGCACACCAGAGCGTGGCACTTCCTTGCCTCTCCTCCATCCTCCCAGCACTTTTGGAGTATCATGAATCTGCAAGTTCACACTCTGCCTCCACTCCTCCCCATCTCTCCCAGAGCTGGGACGCCGCGAATCAGCTGTTTACGGTGTTCCAGCTCTGGGATGGAGGGAGGCGGGAGTGGAAGAGGAGAGCTAATCAGGGGATTTGTGGCTGTGAAAGTACTGGGAGGGAGCGGGGAGGAGAAGGTAAGTGTGGGGCTCTGGTGTCCCAGTGTGTGAGAGGTGGGTGTGGGAGGGGGCCACAGAGCCACAGCTGGTACCCCAGAGGGCTGCAGGCTGCTGCAACCCACTGAGGTGAAGGAGGGCTGCTCATGTGGCCCACCCGCCACTATTCAAGGTTGAATTGTTTTCGAACCTTTGGCATCACCAGCGCGGAAATCAGTTCTTGCATCTTCTTCCTCTGTCTGCAGCATGTCATATCCCTGTCCAGCGGGAAGAAAACCCGTAAAACCTTTTGGCGTGCACAGGAAGAGAATCGCAATCAGCTCGTGCCTGGTTTTAGAGGGAATTTAGGGGTTGGGGAATGAAACCTGCCTCTTCTGTGAAGATCAGAGATTTGCACTGCCCCTTGCCCATGCTATGTAGTAAGGCACAGCATCTATTGGCATGCTGCTTAGGGCATCCTCACAGCCTGGCTTCCCTGCAAGCCTTTCTAGAACATCAGTCTCTTTCCCCAGCCTAGGAAGGACTCAAGCCAGGCCCCAAAATCTGTCCCGGCCCTTTCTGCAGGTAACAATGCCAGTTGTCAAACAGAAAACTCACCAAAAAAACACAAAGGACATTGCTTCTCTGAGCTACGTCAGCCCTTGATTGGGATCTCCTGAGTCGTTCCCTGCTGGATCAGATCAGCCCCTCTAGGAGACCCAGTCACCTGTTCTGAACAGGGTTGACCAGCTCCAGGCTGCCCAGCCCTTTAAAGAGGTAAAACATCCAGTGATGTCTTTCTTCTGTCCACCTGTGTATAGGCACTGCAGGACAGCCATGAGTTAGGCCAGGTCTAGGTAGGATCACACGGAGTATCTGTTTCTCATAAGCTTGCCTCCATACAAGACAATAGTCTCGTTAGAGAGTTAGAGGCATTAGGGTCATTTGGATCTTCCATTTTGAACAATGGCCAATCCCTTCCCAATTTACTCCTTCCCCAGTCCCACCCCAGAACATCTCCGATAGCCAGGGCTCCTGCAGAGGTGGTGTAGAATGACGGGAGCTGGGAGCAGGTCCAGAGCAAAGGTCCCCTGGGAAGGGGCTACTCTTGGCTTAAAGGTGTCTTGGGATGGTTATGGACTCTCCATGGTCTTGCACCTTGCCTGGCTGTGCCCACTTGCGTCACATGGGTGTGAAATGCCAACAAATGGTAGCAATCAGTAGCAAACTCCATTCACTTGGCATAGAGGGACAGGACTCCACAGGATACATGGCAGCAGGCAACCAACCCCTATGGGTGGACAGGGTGTCTCCTATTGGAGGAAAATAGTATGTATGAAGTTGCCCACACTGCTGTAACCTTAGAAGAGCCTCCAACTCAGACTTGACTTGCTTTTAGGGCCTCAATTTTCCTTCCACTGGAATGATTTTCTTTTTAGGTTCAATGAAAATGTACAGGCACAGCCATTGTCCTCTGATACACATAATCTCTTGTAATTGGGGTATTTCCTCACATCTATCTTGTCGGCTCAACATATTGAGTAAAGTAGCTGCCATGATCGATTAAGGTTCATTAAAAACTGAAACCCAGGAGCTTTGATATTTGTCTGCTGCAAACTGCCTGACATAATCCCGTGAAGTCTTTCGAAAGCATAATCATGGGCATGACCTGGATGTTTTCCCAAGAAGTTTATACAGCAGGAAAATGTCGTCACTGACTCAGAAATTAGACCTGAGAAAAAAGATCTGTTATTACAACAGGGTTTGGGGCACTGCTGGTCACGTGTACAACTAAGGAGATCCCAATGACACAGAGGCAGAGATAGTAGTAGAACTCAGGATTTCCGTCTACTTGGATCTAACCACTAGGTCATAGTTCTCTGTTTTTCACATTAGTACAAGGACAGCTTGTGTTAAAAAATGCATAGGTTTAGATTTTTACATGCACTGCCCGTCCATAAGCCACGCTGCCTCCTATATGCGTCAGGCAGTTTTCTGGGCTCACCACTCTGCACAAGCCTCCTGTTTTACTCACAGTCCCATGTCCTGGAGTGACGTGATGATGGGAGACTCTTGGCTTTCATTTAACAGCAAAAAGCTGTTTCTAGCCTGCAGGGTAGCAGAGAAAAGCTTTTATGTGTGACTCATGTGCACGCTAACAGCTCAGGAAACAGAAAGGAAACAAAAAGATACTTAACATTAAAAAAACCCACAAAAGCCCTAATTTTTAAGCCAATTCCATGAGTTCTGGTGGCTTGACTGGGAATTTCTTAAACTTTGGAGTTGGCCATATTAAGCATTTTGAATCCTTCATTGCTGGGTAAACAGAGACCCTTTGACCACTCTAGCTACACCCATCACTGTCCACAACAGCAGCTGCCGCCACTCAACTGTCATTGTCCAGTATCTGGCCTGCTGGATGACCCAGTCCACTTGGTGTTACTTATTTGGCCTGTGTGTCGTATTCCAATTCTGCTTCAGCTCAGCTTTGGGTTTGGAAAAAAACAAATTTGAGCCCTCATGATTGTAGAGGAAAGCTTGAAAATGTGCCCACGGAGTAATCAATGCACTGATACCTTGCGGAGCCTGCAGAGAGCCTGAAACAGCTCGAAGAGAAGGGATCCACTCCCGCTGCATTTCAACTCAGTGGAGCGTTAACTCTAAAGCCCTGTAAGGGCGTCTGAGTGTGAACTATTCCATTGTGGGGCCAGAGTGAAGCCAACACAATGGGGAGTTGGAACTTTCTCTATGGAAAGACCTACAGAAAAAAGGAAATATTGGTGGGTGTGGTGAGACCTTCATCCCCATGCATCTTCCAAGGGGTTACCCTCCAAATATGGCCACTCGCCTATAGTCCCCGACAGCTTAATCCACAGTCCAGCCCCAGCCCCTGGGGTAGTCCAGCCTCATGGCCCTGGCAGTAACACTCTCTCTCAGGGTAGTCAGGCCCTGCGGTCCAGTCACTCACAGTCAGGCCTGCTGGTCTAGTCCATCTAATGATCAGGCCCAGCGGCCTAGTCCATATAGCAGTGGGCACTCCCCGTTCCTTGGGGCTAAAAGGGTGGGGTAGAGAGGCCCAGTCCTTCCCACTCCACCTGGCCCCAGCCCAGGGTCCTGTCAGTGGTGGGCATGGCCCCATCCACCAGCTCCATGGGGAATCCCTCCACAATATGCCAAGCTCACTGGGCTGTCTTCTGGCTCCCTGCCTTCAGCTGCTTCCTACCCCTGGCAGCCGCATAGACCATCACTCGGGTCCATGCTATGGCTGTCTCTGCCTCCAGCTGCTGCTCGGGTTTCTGCTCCTTCACGCTCAGGCTGCAGCACGGGCAGGAGTTCTTTCCCGCCACTGACCAGCACCAACTGACCAGCCTCTCTGGCCTTTATACTATGGATGCAGCTGGAATATGCCCAGCAGGGCCATGGGAGAGGGTCCCTCTCCACCCAGTAGGCCTTGCTCCCATCCTCCTGGACAGTGCAGGGTTGGTACATCCCATCACAATGCCTATGTCTAGATTGCTGAGATTTGTTGGCAAAAGATACCCAAATTGCACAAGGCATTTGCGTGTCTCCTGCTGACAGTTCTGTTGGGAGAGACTTTCCTGACATTTGGCCCATCTACGTGGGGCCAAATGTTGGGAAAAACCCCTTTGCTGAGACATCCCTTCTTCCTCGTGGAATGGGGATGATTGGGATGTTGGCAGAATGCTCCTGAAGTGGCAGACTTCTGTTGGGAGACCTCTGCAGTTTAGACATAGCCAATGGGGCAAAGGGACAGGGAAGAAGATGGGAGAAACGAGGATGGAGAAGAAGAGAAATAAAAGGAAACATACTGGGGGCCCTAAATGAAAGGAGATTTTCCTGCTGAGCCAAGCAGACTATAACAATATCATATTTAATGAATAATAAATGAGAACTTTACATATTGTTACTATATAGAGAGCAGATACTGGTCCAGAGTTCCATGTATTAATCCCATCGGGAGCTCATCAATGGACTGAGGGGAATATACAGCATCACATCTATACCATGGTCCACAGGCCATGATTAAAACTGGAATTTAACCCTATCCAGACAATGAATTTGATGTCCATGCTCTAGAACTTGGGTGACTCTTTTCCTGCATGCCCACGTTTCATGTCTTTCCAAGTCCTGATCAGGAATGTGGAGGTGATTTTTTCCGGGACGTTCAGCCATCGCTGATGTTCATTTGTTTGCTTGGTGTCAGATTAACTTCCTAGTTAACCTCCTGGCTCTTTTTCTTTCATCTTTTCATGCCAGGCTCTGACATGGTGGGAGACTTCTTTGACAGCAGAATATCTATCAGATGGAATTTGCGTGGGAGTCCTTACTGCAGACAGCCAACTTGTGTTTTTAATCATACTTCTCCTGGACCAACGAGCAGTGCTCATGCAGGAATCCAGTTGACTTTTGAGCTATGACTTTGAAATACTTCACCCTGAAAGTCACCCTGGCTGTTAACCACAAGCTAACAGACAGCCTCTAGATCGCCCACTGGGCCATGAACTTGAAAGCTTCCATTTTGGGGTGTGTCTTTCCAAGAAAATGATGCAAAGGTGAATCAGATGTGCTGGAAATAAAAAATCTCTGGGACGGAGATGGAAGATGATGGGAACTTCCAGAAGCACCTATTTGGTAGGTTTGAGGAGCAGGTGGTGGTTATGGGTCCCACAGTGATGATGGAGCAGTAGAGATTTGCTATTGGCTGACCTCTTGTTGAAATGATGATCGGAATGCCACTGGGAGTTTATTTTTATTAATTAGGTGTTAACTTTTATTAATGAGGAGTTAGACCCTGGGATTAAGCATCTTTTAAAAGTTATCTACTGTATATTTTACAGAGGTTGTCTGTCTGTCTGTTCATCTCTGAATCTGTTTGTTCAAGAACTCCTCCTAAATGGTAAGAGCTACAACCACCAAATGGGTATGCAGCTTCCTCTTAACTTAAAGCAAGGTCAGGGCTTGGTTTGCCAGGAGAATGGGGTGTTTTTGAAATCTGATGTTTCTCATCAAACAGAAATAAAGGGCTCTGCTAGCAGGGAGACATACTCCAGAGTGACCACAGGGGGCAGAAAGCACACCAGCCGCAGAGGGTAGCTGTTGGCTGGGTAGCATAGCTCTGGCTGGCCCTATGGAGCTCCCCCCACTCCTCTCAACCCCCAATCCTGACTCCTGCAGCCCCCACACCTGCCGCGGTAAATTTTCTAGGTCTGCAACCTATGGCTCTGGAGTTACATGCGGCTTTTTAAGGACTTCTGTGTGGCTCCTGACACTATAATTAAAAAGCTTTTATTTTTTTATTTTTTTTTAAAAAACCCTCTTGATTATTTTTGATAAACGGTGACCATCTAAAAGCCCAATAATGAATAACTCATATCTAAATAGCAGACAATGGCTACGTCTACACGTGAAGCCTACATCGAAGTAGCCTATTTCGATGTGGCGACATCGAAATAGGCTATTTCGATGAATAACGTCTACACGTCCTCCAGGGCTGGCAACGTCGATGTTCAACATCGACGTTGCGCAGCACCACATCGAAATAGGAGCTGCGAGGGAACATCTACACGCCACAGTAGCACATATCGAAATAAGGGTGCCAGGCACAGCTGCAGATAGGGTCAGAGGGAGGACTCAACAGCCAGCCGCTCCCTTAAAGGGCCCCTCCCAGACACACTTCCACTAAACAGCGCAAGATACACAGAGCCGACAACGAGTTGCAGACCCTGTGCATGCAGCGTGAATCCCCCGCTGCAGCAGCAGCAGCCAGAAGCCCTGGGCTAAGGGCTGCTGCACACGGTGACCATAGAGCCCCGCACGGGCTGGAGAGACAGCGTCTCTCAACCCCCCAGCTGATGGCTGCCATGGAGGACCCCACAATTTCGATGTTGCGGGACGCGGATCGTCTACACGGTCCCTACTTCGACGTTGAACGTCGAAGTAGGGCGCTATTCCGATCCCCTCATGAGGTTAGCGACTTCGACGTCTCGCCGCCTAACATCGAAGTTAACTTCGAAATAGTGCCTGACGCGTGTAGCCACGACGGGTGCTATTTCGAAGTTAGTGCCGCTACTTCGAAGTAGCGTGCACGTGTAGACACAGCTAATATGTGATCTCAGAACATTGCCTCCTTTAGTATGTGCAATGAATGGTGGGATATGATATAGTATCTGTGTTTTGATCATGTCAGTAATAAAGTGTTGACTCTGAAAAGGAAAAGGAAGCTTGTGGCGTTCCTGCTGTGTAGGGCAACATGCATTTTAAGAAAGAAAACTGAAATTAAACAGGAAGTAGAATTGGCGGAGTTAAAGTGGGGTTGGAATGGCTTCAGAAAAGAGGAAAATCAAAGATTAAAAACAGGGAATTTCAAACTAACTGGACCCAATCCTTCACGTTTATATCAAGTTTGGCTGGGCTCCCTTTATGTCTCATTTGCAATGAGAAATTCGCTAACAACAAAAAATGCAACCTCGAGGCTGTGTCTACACTAGCTCCCAACTTCAAAGGGAGCATGGTAAGCAGGATGTCAGGAGATTACTAATGAAGTGCTGTGATGCACATGCAGCACTTTGTTAAGCTAATTCTCCCCCACAGCAACTGCAAAGCAGCAAACTTTGACGTGCTGGCTTGCATGTAGCCGCAGCTAACCTGACAGTACTTTGAAGTACCTGGGCTACTACAGGTCCCTTTACTCCTCAAAATTACTCCTCAAAGTAGCCTGGGCACTTCAAAATACCAGCAGGTTAGCTACAGCTGCGGCTACATGCAAGCCAGCACTTCTAAGTTTGCTGCTTCGAAGTTGCCGCGGGTGACAATTAGCACATGCACTGCAGCACTTCATTAGTAATCTCCTGACGCCCTACTTACCATCCTCCCTTCGAAGTTGGGAGCTAGTCTAGACACAGCCTTAGAGGCATTTTCTCAGAAAACACACTACTTTTGCCGAATGGTATCCAGCTGGAGATGCCAGAAAAAAGGCTGTAGAGGAGCTGCTATGCAAAGCAGAGCAAAATAAGAACACATTCGTTAAGTGGATGAAATCAACAAGTAGCATAGTTGGGGCTAGTCTGTGTCAATTCAAGAGACTGTGAAACAAGAAAAGCTGTTCACAAATGGTGAATATATAAAAAGAGTGCTTTACTGAAGCATTAGAGCCACTATACAGTGATTTCAAAAAGAAAAATGAAATTGTTCAGAACCTAGCATCCCCCAGAGAGAGAGAAGGGTTGGGAGGGGAAATCAAAAAGACAGTGGTATAAACGTACACATGTAAAGTGTGAGGAAATAGAATACGTAAAAAAAGCGTGCCCGTCCAGCAGTAAACATGTATGGCACTATAAATCATTGGGTGTGTGCTGTTATTAAAATAGGGGTTACAAAAACTATGGTTTGATGTTATTTACTAAGGACTGTTTCATATTCGTGTGCATTGCAGCTCTTGAATTATTGAGTTTTTTACTGAATTAAAAAAAAATTGGCTCTTCTCGCTATGTTGGTTGTCGACCCTGATCTAGCAAGTTGATGGAGTAGAATGCCTTAATCAAATCTATTTGCTTCTTGTCCACTTCAATCCTTTGATTAGAACAAGAGAGAAATTGTTTTGTAGAACTGAAGCAACAAAACCTAAGCTGGGGGCATAATCCATCCAGCTATCCCTTCCCTGGTTACGCTTTCTACATGCATTTCATTTATAAATAGCTTATACGAAGTCATTCAGTGGTTAGTCAATAGCTATAGCCAGAGAGATTGAACAGGTCAGCAGGTTGTTTATAACCACCATAAGACCTTTAACTCATGTGCTTTATAACACAGAATCATAATGTCAGAAAATTGGAAGAGAACTCAGGAGGTCATCAAATCCAAACCCCAGCAGAAAGGAGGACCAATCCCAACTAAACCAACCAAGCCAGGGCTTCATCAAGCCGAGACTTAAAGACCTCTAGGAAAGGAAATTCTACTACCTCTCTAGGTAACCCATTCCACAGTTTCACCATCCTCCAAGTGAAATAGCCATCTGTAATGGCATATGCTATTCATGTCTAGCATGTTTCTAACACCTACTGATAATTTATTCAACATTTTTAATTTTATTTAACTAATTTTTAAAAGATGCTGTTTTGCCTTTAATTGACTCCTTTATTCTGCTATTTAACCAGGGTGGACCTTTTTTTGATCCTCTTATGGCTTTTTGTTTTTTCTGGGGATGGAGGTGGACCTGTCACTTGAGCCTCTACGATGGTGTTTTTAAATAGCTTGCCTGCTGTTTGCTGATGTTTCTTCCTGTTCCATTAAGTTTTTATTTACATGAAGAATTTTTGCTTAACGGGCATCTGCATTTTTGTGTGGTTAGCCCATTTGGAATTAAACGCTATGGTGGTGCTCCCCGTGGCATTTTACCTCCTACAAGGATGTTAAATTTGGTTACCTTATAGTTACTAGTACTGAACAGTTCAGCTATATTCACCTCTTGAAGCAGGTCCTAATCAAGAATTGTTTCTTCCCTTTGTGAGTCCGAGGACAGTCCTTCATTTATAGTGTCTAAATTTTTTCTCTCTGCATCCCTTTTTGAGGAGACATGTACCAAGTCAAAAACAGGGATGGTTGAAATCCCCCACCATTATTAAGGCCATGTCTACACTACCCCAGAAGATCCACCTGCTCAGAATCAATCTTCCACTGCTTGCTGCGCTCTTAGAAGACATTTGGGGAAAATTACAGTCAAATAACAGCACAGAACATGGCTCTCCAGGACTGGTGGCTGTAAACAAAATTTAATGGGAGACTTGCCATACCCATGATAAGCGGTCATCGGGCTAACAAAAATCATGCCAGATTACAGATATTGCTGGATGAAAGACTGCTGGACTAGACAGTTTCAACCTGTATGACCAATTCCCATTCATGACCCTGGTTCCACCAAGTTTCTAGGATGCTGTTATCACAATATCTTAATTTAGTGCCAAGCACTCGAATTCACTCATATTTAGACTTCCAGCATTTGTGTATAAGTGCTTGTACATTTTGTCAATATTCAATGGGGAAGCAATTTACAGAGATAACATCCTGTACTGTAAAGAAAATATGTGGCTCAGGTTGGTAGTAGGGTTCCTTCTATTTTTTTTCTATTCCTGGGGAGAATAAATGTTGTTATGTGCACCAAGGTATGTGCACTACCAATTGAAACACAGTGGGTGGCTATGGGTGCTTTTCTAATCAGCTGGGTGGCACCTGAATATCTCTTGGGCTGCTGCCCAAGCACTCAGCTTACAGGAATCACTGGTTGGTGGGGTTTCCCAAACAACTATTTCTATGTGTCTCCCACATCAAGATGTGCTGTCAGCATATTGCTTACACTCATGCTCAAAGGGGATGGCGCAGATCCAAAAGAGATTTCTCCATTCACCACCCCTTCCCTTTTGTACATTGCCAAAAATGGGTTTAACTTGCAGGCAGACAGCAGCCCAGGCAGGATTTTGGGGCAGCCAGAACTCATCTTAATCCTGGGCTTTTATACATCAGTAGCTCTGGGAAAAACGCTGCAACTTTGGGGTGGAGAAGGATTTGCTGATGTGAAGTACAAATGGGATCATAAAAACCTCCATACCAAGACTCCACATTCAAATGATCATTCTCCAGTCCCACCGGCTCTCACACCTCCTTCCACCAAACTCCAAGCAGATCATTGAGGGAATCACTTTTCCCCCACTCCGCCCAATGAAAGTAAAACCAAGAGTTGCAGGCCTAATAATAGGAGACAGTTCCCCCCACAAGCTGGGGTATTTTTAGAGAAAATTACACTCAGGAGCACATTTGGCAAAGTCTCATCATATGCAAAAAGAAGAGAGAGGTAAAGTACAAACACTGACATTTTGGCATCACATCAAATCCCTTTAAAAGAAGAGAAAAAAAAACCCCACGCTAATATCTTTTTCATAACCCTAACGCAGGGGCATGTTTTAGTCATTTATGGCTTACGGGTTCACTACTCCCATGAATGCTTTCAATTAGAGGGTCAGAGTCCCATTTTCCTAGAGTACCCCAAGTTATAATCAGTTGTTTTCTTCCCCTGTCTCTCCTGTTTCTATAACAGCAACACATAGAGGGAAGCACACGATTATTTTGTCAGTGCAATTGAGGTCACTCCTGCCCTGCACAATCACAGACGTTGTTTGGATCAAACTGCAGCTTGATGTGCACAGGATTCTCCAGCATTTGAAATCTTTAAGGCTAAGTCTACACTCTCCTGGAAGATCGACCTGCTTAGGGTTGATCTGTCAGGGCTCGATTTTGGTAGAGAAGTGCAAAATTGACCTGTCGTGGGTTGGCAGTCGATACCTGTAATCCTCACGAGATTCAAGGCGTAAGGGAGGTTGATGTGAAAAACTTTCCCTTCGACCTTCCTCAGTGAGGACAGCCAGGTAAGTTCATTGCAGATAAGTCAATTCTAGCTTTGTGATTGCCATAGCTAGAATTGCATATCTGAAATCGACTTAGTTTCCTAGTGTGGACATAGCCTAAGTCAAAAGTGGATGGATTCCTGAACACATGCTATAGCCAGCTGTGAGATATGGGCTGGATGCAGGGATTAATTATTTGGAAATTGGGAATTCTATCACCTGTCAAATGTAGGAGGTGAGACTAGATGATGGTAGTGATCCCTTGAAATCTATGAGTCTTCGCAGTCCCTTTTTATGTGAGTGAAAACTGCAGGTGCCAAGCACCTCTGGCAACCAGGATTATAAGGGTCTCTTAAAGCTCCTTACATTGTCAGCATCAGTCAAGCCTCTCCATTGCACCAATGGAGACTTGAGTCACAGAGAAGTGACTTGCCCCTCAGGGTCAGGGCAGGATTAGGTGTAGCAAGTAGGATTAATGATATTCTAGTAGCTAGCTAACCCTCTGCAGCAGAGCACGTGAGATGGGGCCGTTTGCTGGCACTCAGATGTGTTGTGACGATCACGTCTGATGATAGGACAAGAAGTAATAGTTTTAAATTGCAGCATGAGAAGTTAAAGTTGGTCATTAGCAAAAATTTCCTCTCAGGATGGTTAAGCACCAGAATAAATTGCCCAGGGAGGTTACTGACTCTCAATTATCTGGAGGTATTTCAAATCAGGTTAGACAGATATCTGTCTGAGATGATCTAGATGGTGCCTGGTCCTGCCATGAAGGCAGGGGACTCGACTTGATGACCTCCCAAGGTCCCTTCCAGTTCCAGGATTCTGTGATTCTGTGAAGAGAGCAGGTTTCTCTTTGTTTTTTGCTTTTTTTCCCCCTCCAGTTGGATGCAAGCTTGTGAACACAAGAGGATAGTGGAACAGAGAGGGAGTGGTGGGTGCTTTCCCATTGCCTGTGCTGTACTTTTAAATATTCATGAGCCTCCCTCTTCTCCCAGCCCATCCTCTTCCTCCCTCCATTGCTGCTGTCTCTGGGAGCCAATGGGCCAGGCTCCCAGTTGGTGTAATCCAGCATAGTTCAACAGAAGTCAATTGGATAGTGCTGATTTATGCCCACTAAGGATCTGGCTCTGGTACAGTGTGTCTCTAAATCACCATGACCAGCCCATGAGGCTCGTGCTATTTTTATAGCAGTACATCCACACAGCACTAGCAGAGTACTGTCTGCAAACTGCTGGGCCGATGATTCCCATATCAAGTTCTCAGGCCTCTTTCACACTTTTAATTAATTTTAAACTCAGAGTTAGGGCAGAGGAGCAATTCCCGGCCCTGATCCAAGAGCTGCTGATGCCTCTCCAATGCTGGTACCGTCCCAACCACTCGGCATGGAAGATGACTGACTCATAGGGAGACACATTAGAAAACAAAACTCATGTTTCAGCTTGGCCAGTTCTGTACGAGGAATTTGGGTTTCTTTCCGGGAATCACATGAATGGAAGTCAGATTTCAAAGCACTTCTTTAATCTCAGCTTTCTGGTCCAGGTTAGCTTTTTCCACCACCAACATACTTTTTTCCAGAGATCCCCAGGAGTACAAGAAAGAAAATAAATTGCAACACTCATGAAAAGTTGATAGCCCAGGAGGCACAAGGTCACGATCTATCCACAGAACAATTACAGCCCAGGCAGTGGTTTGAAAACTTTCCCAACACCGCCTCACTGATGTGGTTCATTCTTGACCTGGATTGGTCATCTCTGTGGTTATGTCTACGCTATGGTGATCTGGCAACAGAACTCACTGTCAGGAGAAATCTTCTTACAAAACTTTTGTAGACCGATTGTGACCAGACACAAAAGCGGATCGCTCCGTCGATCTGCTCTGTCACCAGAGAGTGGGCAGACTGCCCGGCCACTCTCTCGACAAAACAACCAACTGGAAGCATAACAGAGAGGGCTGCCCAGTGTCCAAGAGGCCCTGTCTGTTGACAGAGGGACCCCCAGAGGATTCACACTGGCTTTCTGTCTACAGATTATGTCTAGAAGGGAGTTCTGCCTCCTGGGGGAACAGCAGAACACTATTGACAGAAGTGCCGTGTTCTGTCGAATTACTGTTGACAGAACGCATTTGTGATGCGGACACTCCACCAGTTTTGTTGACAAACCTCTCCAGTGTAGATGTAGCCTATGAGTGATAGAGCATCTCCATGTCCAGAAACTTGTGACAGCCAGCAAATTTGCTCTTCAGGTACCGTGAAGAACCAGACAAACACCAGGCATGTTGTTTAAAGAGCTACTAGAAGGTGATCTAACCCAGATTCTCAAAGTTATTTAGGCATATGATTCCCATGGGTTAGGTGCCTAAATAGCATTGAAGATCTGACGCTCAGACGGTACAGCAAACCTGAAGAGAACAGACGAGAAGAGAACAGAAAAGAGAAGAGCTAGGTATACACTAGCCGGGGAAGATCGAACACTTAGATCTGATCTTCCAGGGCACCATTTCACGAGATCAATGTTGAACCCAGAACTCCGTGCAAGCTGCAAGGATTAAGGAATGTTGGCAGGAGGAGTGGTCCTGTTGACTTGCTGCAGTGAACCAAGGGACCAATGTCGATGGCTGCAAAATCAATTTTAGGTACGTAATTGGTGTACCTAAAACTGCCTAGCAGCTGTCGACATTCCTGGTAAGTGTAGATGTAGCCCATGTAATAGTTGTACTGGTGAGGATTTTTACTGTGGATATCTGTCCAGTAGGGACATCTGTGGGACCCATGAAGCTCATTACAACAAACGCCAACAGCTACTAGAAACAAACCACTTTCCAGTCACTACCAAAAGGTGGTTTGGGAATAGAATCAGTTGGTTTTTTTTTAATCTGTGGTCTATTACAGGCTCTGTCCAGTTCCATGCGGTGCTCTCCACCCTCTAACGATAGCTCAGAAATACAGTCACTGTTGAAAGTATTGAGACTGGAAATGGACCTAACTTAGGAAAACACAACTTCCTCGCTGCCTGGTTGCATGGGGGCAGAGGCGTACTGGCACCCTTACCCAATCTCCTAGCATCAGGCCCATGAGTGATATATAAACCCAGAACAGTCGAAGGCTCAGTTCCAGCAGTCATCCCCAAGTTCGGGGATAGGAGGGTGGCTAGAAATTCTGTGAACAGAGCTGTTCTCAGACGCTACAATTACACTATAGTGATCTGTCCACAGAAGTTACTGTTGGAAGAGATGTTCTGACAAAACGTCTGTTGACAAACCATGTCTACACATAAAAGTGGATCGATCTTTCAATCTGCTCTGTTGACAAAAGGGTCCCTGGAGCGCCCACACAGCTTTTTTGTCGACAGTTTGTGCTGACAAAACACATTTTAGCTACGTCTACACGTGAATGCTACATCAAAATAGCTTATTTCGATGTAGCGACATCGAAAGAAGCTATTTCGAAGAAGAACACCTACACGTCCTCCAGGGCTGGTGCTGTCGACATTCAACGTCGACGTTGGGCAGTACTACATCGAAGTAGGCGCTGCAGGGGAGCGTCTACACACCAAAGCGGCCCACATCGAAATAAGGGTGCCAGGAACAGCTGCAGACAGGGTCACAGGGCGGACTCAACAGCAAGCCGCTCCCTTAAAGGGCCCCTCCCAGACACAGTTGCACTAAACAACACAAGATCCACAGAGCCGACAACTGGTTGCAGACCCTGTGCATGCAGCATGGATCCCCAGCTGCAGCAGCAACAGCCAGAAGCCCTGGGCTAAGGGCTGCTGCACACGGTGACCATAGAACCCCGCAGGGGCTGGAGAGAGAGCGTCTCTCAACCCCTCAGCTGATGGCTGCCATGGCGGACCCCGCTATTTCGATGTTGCGAGACGCGGATTGGCTACACGTGCCCCACTTCGACGTTGAACGTCAAAGTAGGGCGCTATTCCCATCTCCTCATGAGGATAGCGACTTCGACATCTCACCGCCTTATGTCGATTTCAACTTTGAAATAGCGCTCACCACGTGTAGATGTGGCGGGCTCTATTTCGAAGTTGGCGCAGCTACTTCGAAGTAGCCGGCACATGTAGACACGGCTTTTGTGTGTTGATGCTGCACGAGTTTTGTCTACAAAGCCCCACTTTTGTCTACAAAACTTGCTAGTGTTGAGTCTTTAGACCCTGGGACTAACCGGGATTAGGGAATGAGGATTTGGTGATGGAAATGGAACTTTATGCAGAAAACAAGAAGGTACCTGAACTTTTCCAAGTCTCCAGAAATGTTTGGGTTTGATCTAGGTTTGGAGCAAAGAAGCCAGTAGCTTTTGGGTTTGGCCAAACCAGCTGTGTCTACCCTGGGGAACCAAATACAGCGATTTCACTGAGACACAACACAGCAGTCCCACCTCCTGGTCAGGAGCTCCCTCACTCTTCTGTTGGATAGAGAGTAGCCAGGGAGAGAGAGGTGAAAAACAATGTCTTCCCTCTCTCCCACTGTGTCACTGAATGGAGGGTTGCAGTGTGAACCTGAGGCAGTGAGATTACTTAGATAAAACAAGAGCTCAGCCGGGCTCTTTGCCAAAATGTAAACTGAATGTCTCCTGCCTGTAGGGTTACTTCCCATCAGCTTCTCCCAACCCTACTTTATTCTGGAAGCAGCTGGAGATTAAATTAGCATCCAGAGCTGCATCTTGAATTTGCACCAGCTGGAAAGCCCCATCTGGGTTGCTCAGCTGGCTCAGCATTGTTGAAACGCAGCCGGATCTGACCGCTGCCACTTCTAGCCCAGACATACTTCCTTCTGGCTACGTCTACACGTGAACGCTACATCGAAATAGCTTATTTCGATGTAGTGACATCAAAATAGACTATTTCGATGAATAACTTCGACACGTCCTCCAGGGCTGGCAACGTCGACGTTCAACATCGACGTTGCGCAGCACCACATCGAAATAGGCGCTGCGAGGGAAAGTCTACACGCCACAGTAGCACACATCGAAATAAGGGTGCCAGGCACAGCTGCAGACAGGGTCACAGGGCAGACTCAACAGCAAGCTGCTCCCTTAAAGGGCCCCTCCCAGACACAGTTGCACTAAACAACACAAGATCCACAGAGCCGACAACTGGTTGCAGACCCTGTGCATGCAGCATGGATCCCCAGCTGCAGCAGCAGCAGCCAGAAGCCCTGGGCTAAGGGCTGCTGCACATGGTGACCATAGAGCCCCGCAGGGGCTGGAGAGAGAGCGTCTCTCAACCCCTCAGCTGATGGCCGCCATGGAGGACCCCGCAATTTCGATGGGGTTAGTGGCTCATGGGATTAGCGGCTCATGGGGTTAGCGGCTTCAATGTCTTGCCGCTTAACGTCGATGTTAACGTCAAAATAGCGCCCAACACGTGTAGCCGTGATGGGCGCTATTTCGAAGTTACTGCCGCTACTTCGAAGTAGCGTGCACGTGTAGACACGGCTTCTCTGGGAGGCGAGGGAGCATGTGATGTAGCGCAGAGATTCCCCTAGGCAAAGGGAAGCTGGAGGGACAGGATGAGGAAGGGGTGGTTTCCAGGGAGTTTTCCAATTGGTTTTGGTGGGAACAGTGGCAGGTCCTTAATGAAATCTCCCGTCCCGCTTCCTGAAGCAGAGGCAGGTTACACCAGCCCTCCATGCATGGCCTTTCCCTTGCTCCCAGCCTGCCAGGGGATGCAAGGAGGAGAAATCCCCCAAAGAGCTCCAAAGGCTGTAGAAAAGCCAAAACCCACCTCAGCCATACTGCTGCCAGCCTAGGGTTGCCAGCTGTCTGATCACACTAACCCAAACACCATTACCTGGCCTGTCCCTGCCCTGCCCCTTCTCCAAGGCCCTGCCCCATTCGTTCCACCTCCCCTCTGTCACTTGGTCACCCCCCGCAACTCACTTTCAACAGGCTGGGGCTGGGGGTTGGGGTGCGGGAGGGGTGCAGACTCCAGGCTGGGGTTGAGAGTGTGGAAGAGGGCTCTGGGCTAAGCAAGGGGCAGAGATGGGGGTGTTGGAAGGGGTGTGGGGTGCAGGCTCTGGGAGGGGGCTCAGAGCTGGGGCAGGGCCCTGGGGGGCTGAGGGCTGTGGGAGGGAATGTGGGTGCTGGAAGGGGCTCAGGGCTGGGGCTAGGGCTGATGTGCAGGAGAGGGGTCTGGTGCGGGAGAAGGTGCAGGGCGCTGGCCCCAGTGGGGGCATGGGGCTGTGGTGCAGGGTGTGGGCTCTGGACGGTGGTGTTTACCTTGGGCAGGGGCCCAGCAGGGCTAAGGCAGGCTCCCTGCCAGCCCTTGCACTCCACTGCTGCCCTCTCCCGCAAGTCCTCGCAGTTCCCACTGCCTGCAGTTCCTACCCAATGTGAGCGGCCGAGTTGCCATTCGGGGTGGGAGGGAATCAGTGCCTGGAGACCTCCTGCCGTCCCCACCAGGGACCACAGGGACATGCTGGCCATGTCTGGGGGTGGGTGAAAGCGAGAGCATTGGTGACCCTGCACTGGCCTCACCCAGGAGTGAGGGACGGTGCCAGTGCCCAAACAGCCCCCGTGCCGAGGCACAGCGTGCGTCAATATGAACGCCGCTCGGCCGCCTAGCCGGGGAAGCCAGGCACCTGCTCCTCCTGACTGAGGCCCCGGCTGGTGCTGCACGGAGGAGCTTCCCTCAGCGACGGAAGGCGAGATGAGTGTGCTTTGAGCCTTCACCCAGAGAAGCCGTTGGCGTCACAGTCAGACGGAAGCCATGAGGCTGCCGCCGTGCCTCCATCGTGCCCTGCTGTTGGGTGCGGGGAGGGACGAAGCGGGTCTTCTCCGGCACGTGAGCCAGGAGTGAATCGCAATCATGTCTTCTGCTCTTACAGCTCCCGCCTGTTAGGCCTCTTCCTCCAGCACTGGGCCCGCCAAGGGACTGAGGCCCTGACTTCCACAGCAGCTCGGCTCCTCACCCGCGGCCCCTGAAGCCAGCTCCTCGGAACAGACTCAGGCTGGTGCTGCCCTGCTGACTCGGTGGTGTCAGACACCCACTCCCGGGGTCTCTCTCACCAGAGAATTCCCTGCTCTGCTGATGCTCCCTCGCCCCGTTGCCCTGTCAGAGCAGGCCAGGCCTGCCTCTCCAGCTTACAGCAGGGCAAAGCCCATGGCATGAGACTGGGACACGGGAGCGGAGGACCAGGCCCTCTGATGCCCATCTTTCTACACCCCTGTTTGAAGGTGGGCCCCAGCTGACTTTCCCTAGTCAGGAGTGGGGCCAGGAACAGCCCCCACCTCTCCTGTCACCCCTCCGTGTCACTTGTTCCTCAGGGAGGGACTGTCTCGGACCCACCAGGAACCCAGCACGGGCTGCTAGCAGACCCAGCACACCCTGCACAGAGCCCGCTGAGGCCTCTTTTTCAGGACATACATGCATCTGTCACAAGGCAGCGAGGAAATTCTCCTGCCCCTGCTCCCCCGAAACCTCAGCCCACTCGCTCAGTTCCACCTGCAGAGAGGATTGTATTCTGTATGCTGGCTGAAGGCTCAATGTCCAGGGCACATGGGGGCAGAAAGATTAGGAGACATCCTCTGAGGTAACAAAGTGCCCCTTTGTTCTCCCTCTGCCCCCATCTCCTCCCAGCAAAGTTCTGAAAACTCAGAGCCCGGCCTGCCGGGAGTGCTGCTTGTTTAAAACTGGCTTACCCAGGTCTGACTCTGTATCCAGGAACCAGAAGCCAGAAGCAAATGGCTTGGATTGGATCAATCTCTGGAAAAGAGACTATGGACCCTGATTCAGCCCTGCAGCCACAAAGGATTGTGGGGGGGTCCAGGCAAAAAGCCCCAGCTGAGCTGGATGGAAGAGGGAGTGGGGATTGTTAGGTTGTACCACACATTACCAAGCCTGAATTTGGCCTCTGTGTCAGCATCTCCACCTGGAAGCGTCCGCTCCACAGAAGCAATTCACTTGAAATGCCCGAGGGATCCCCTGGGAGTCAGGGGGTCATGGTATATGGAAGAGGCCTTCAAGTAAATTAAAACCAGGCCCAATTGGACTACTTAGGCTGAAAGGGAGACCATAGGGTTTTCACCTTTCTCTGCAGCATGGGCCACTTGCAGGTTTACACTAGTGTAAATGATGGATTCGTTGTATTGTGAAGTTCTTAAACCATGATTTCAGCAGCCCAGCCAGAGGTGAGGGGTCTGTCACAGCAGCGGGCAGGTGGCCTTCTGTGGCTTGCCATGTGCGGGAGGTCAGAGCAGAAGATCCAAAGATCCTATGAAGCGTGTGCTCCATGATATTGCTCGATCAGAGCCTTAGTGGATTAAGCTAAATCTGCAAAAGGCATTTGCACCCTGAAACAGGGGCATCCAGCCAAGTATTGCAGAATGGCTCTATTCTCATCCCTTCTCCAAGGGTAAAGGTTATGGTCAAAATGGCCCCATTTGGCCAAGCCCTTCGTATAAATAATTTGGACTGAAATGTTGTTGCTGCACAATTACTGACAAGAGGGTACAAGTTATACTCCCTGGGGTGTGCCATTGGTACACAGAGTTAAAGTGAAGTTAATGGGACTCCTCCCATTAGTAAATACTCACCCCAGGTTGCAGAGAAGGATTATGATTTGCTTCTTAGCTTGGTAGCATTTCCTACCTGTTTTGCAAATGCCCAACACAAGGTGACAGATGAGGGAGAGTTAGGCCTCAGAACTCCCCACCGTTTCAATTCTCATCCACCCTCACCGCTTGGCTAATATTGACCAACCCAGCCTGAACCCCCACTCATGGCACTGCTGGTGCACCTCATTTCCAACCTGCTGCTCCAACTGCTACGCCAGTGTTGGAGGTCCCACACAGCTCTTCCAGCCCATCTCAGTCCATAGGTGCAAGGGGTTATGACATTTGGATGTAAATTCTTCCACTGCAGTTCTGCCAACATACCTCAGCCTTCTGCTGCTCTGCAGCTTTGGGCTCTAAGGAACTGGTTATGCCCCTTTATTTGGCACTGGTGAGGCTGCATCTGGAGTATTGCATCCGATTCTGGGCCCCCCATTGCAGAAAGGTTGTGGATGCACTGGAGAGAGTCCAGTGGAGGATGACAAAATGATTAGGGAGTTGGAGCACATGACTCATTAGGAGAGGTCGAGGCATTTGGCTTTTTTTGTCTACGAAAAAGGTGGCGGGGCAATTTGAATGCAGCCTTTAACTACCTGAAGGGGATTCTGAAGAGGATGGAGAGAGGTTGTCCTCAGTGGTGACAGGTGAGAGAACAAGGAGCAATGGTCTCAAGTTGCAGTGGCGGAGATCTAGGTTGGATATTAGGAAAAACTATTTCACAAGGAGGGTGGAGAAGCAGTGGAATGGGTTATTTAGGGCTTGTCTACACTTGCCCCCAACTTTGAAAGGGGCCTGGTAATCAGGGTGATGGGAGATTACTAATGAAGTGCTGCGGTGAATACGCAGCACTTCAGTAGGCGAATTCTCCCCAGTGGCAACTTCAAAATGTCAAACTTCAAAGTGCTGGCTTGCGTGTAGCCGTGGGCACTCTGAGTGCCTGCACTACTTTGAAGTGCCTTTACTCCCCATGCTCCCTTGACACTTCGAAGTTGCTTTGGGGGAGAATTAGCCTAATGAAATGCTGCACATTCACCACAGCACATCACTGCCTACTCACCACACTACTAGCACCATGATTGCATTGCCCCTTTCGAAGTTGGGGGCAAATGTAGACCCAGCCCTAGAGAGGTCAGAGAATCAGCTTCCCTAGAGGTCCCTAAGTCCCAGCTTGACAAAGTCCTGGCTGGGATGATTTACTTGGGATTCATCCTGCTTTGAGCAGGTGGTTGGACAGAATGACCTCCTGAATTCTCTTCCAACCCTACAATTCGTTGGAAGTCACACCCAGCTGGCCTAGCAGATCCATCTCGGAAGTGGGAGCAAGAAGAGGTAGATAAACAATATCAATCTGTCTTGGATCTTGCCCAAGAGGAACGATTTCCTCCTGTGTCTGACTTAGTTCAAACCATCCCCGAGCAAAGACAACAAGAAACAACCACCCCAGACTGCACAGCCGCTCAGCTCTGATCTTCTTTTTTCCATCAGCTGAAATATTTAACAACAGCTTTGAAACACAAACCAATCTTCCATGCATGGCCTCAGAGGAAAGATTTATTTAAAGCATTCTCATCTGGCATTTTCTGGGGATTGAATGGACACAGAAGTAGGGCAGAGGAAAACAATCGCCATTGTAGTCCCAGGAGCAAGACCTTGAGCTGACGCGTATCACCACAACACCACTGACTTCAGCACCTTCCACTGCCAACTTGCACACACCAGCTGAGGATCTGCACTGCAGAGCAATGATCCTTCTAACCAACAGTCTGTCAAGAATTTTGATGGTGGTGAAATAATAACAGTGTCCTTCCGCTGCTCTCCAATCACAGGCCAACATTTTCCAGTCACAGTATAGTGCCTGAACAGCGGTGACAGATTTATTGTGAGTTTAGCATAACTAACAAGGCGTTGTGTTTTAGTAGCTCTCTGCCTAGTTAGCAGAGAGGAGTAAGGCTGTAATAAGCCCAGCATGTCAGGATGGTGTTACCACATGGCTGTGTGATATGGGGTTATATTGATGCTAGGGTTCCCACTGAACAGGCCCTCACTGGAAGAGTCAGGTTTTCATCCAACTGAAGGCCACATCCACCAAGCCTGTTGTTGTCTTTTTGGTGTGGCTCACACCTCTGAGGAGTATGGATGAGGGAATGAGCTCATACCAGAATATGCCCACCTGCAGGATTCAGGCTGATCAATAGAGTCATAGAACAATAGAATTGGAAGGAACCTCAAGAGGTCATTAAGTCCGGTCCCCTGCATTCGTGGCAGGACTAAGCACCATCTAGACCATCACTGACATGTACCTGTCTAACCTGAAAGGGGGCTCTGAAGAGGATGGAGAGAGACTGTTCTCAGTGGTGACTGACAGCAGAAGCAGGAGCAATGGTCTCAGCTTACAGAGGGAGAAGTGTAGATTGGGATATTAGGAAAAGCTACTTCACCAGGAGGGCGGTGAAGCACTGGAATGTGTTACCTAGAAAGGTGGTGGAATGTCCATCCCTAGAGGTTTTAAGTCCCAGCTTGACATAGTCATGGCTGCGATGATTTAGTTGGGGTTGATCCTGCTTTAGGCAGGGGGCTGGACTAGATGACCTCCTGAGGTCCCTTCCAGCCCTAGAATTCTATGATTCTAACCTGCTCTTAATCATCTCCAAAGATAGAGATTCAACAACCTCCCTAGACAATTTCTTCCAGTACTTAGTCAGCCTGACAGTTGGGCTATGGCTACACTGTGGTTGCCGTTTTGGGATATATTTGTATCCCCAAATGGCAAGCCCACAGCTAAACAAGGCATTCGAAATAGAAGGGCCATTTCAAGGGTGGTATTACATTTCCACTACCCCTTGTCATGAGCAGGGTAGTAGAAACTTTGAAATAGAAACCGCAAAATAGGTGCTTATTTCGAATGTCTGTACCTTTTAGATGGCACCGAGTTTGAAATAAGTTAACTCTAAATAACTTATGTACTGTGCTTTGTACAAATTGAACAAATTATTTTGAGTTACAGCTACTGTGCAGCTGTAGCCTTAAGAAGTTTTTCTTAATGTCCAACACAAACCTCCCTCCCTGCAATTTAAGCCCATTGCTTCTCGTCCTATCCTCAGAGACTACAGAAAGTAAGTTTTCTCCATCTCCCTTGTAACAACCTTTTGGGTATTTGAAAGCTGTTATTATGTACTTTCTCAGTCTTCTATTTTCCAGACTAAAGAAACTCAATTATTTTATTTTTTCCACATAGATCATGTTTTCTAGAATGAGCCAGCATCCCAAAACTCCACACCTCCAATATCTGAGATGTTCAAAACCTAGAGTCAGATAGCACAGCTTAAGCCATCTCCAGTGATGTTAGGACTTAATCTTATATCTCACTGGGATTCACCAATATTAACAGATTTAGTTTCACCTGTATGGTGGGGAGGTATTACTAACTCCATGACCTAATAAATAGATGTGTTAGTCTTTAAGATGCTACAGGACTGCTTGTTGTTTGTGAAGCTACAGATTAACACCACTACCCTTCCGAGACAGAGCCACTTGTTGGGTCTGAACCTTTTTTTTCTGCTGATATTTAGACCAGGGACGAGGGGAAGGGAGAAGCCACATGAGCTTTGGTCCAGTCAGTAGCTATATGTGTGGCTTTTCCTTGGCTTCCAAACTGCAGTCTCTCAACAATGAGTGATATATGTCCAGGAGCTTAAGAAAAAGATTACCACATGTCCATGTTAACTAACCTCGATTAAAGGGCAGGAAAAATTAATCCACGCTGGTCATTAATTCTTTTCTAAATCAAATAAATCTCACTGTGAGCTGAGAATGAGCTCCAAGGCTTTCCTTCACTGAGCTAAGAATAACAGATGTGGTCATCTTCTTGAAGCCCTGTGAGAATGTCTGCTTTAGCCCAGTCACACTGATACGGTCACCAGAAAGCCACACCAGGCGAGGCTGTTATCTTCAAGAGGCCCATGAGAGCCAGGGTGGGGAATGTTTTCCCATCACAGTCACCCTTGGCATTGGCGATTCAGGCAATGGTGTTAATTGACATTTTGGCTACTTCACTTTATAGGTATTTATTTCATTGCTTGTTCCAGAATTTGCTCTGCTTGAGCCGCTTCTTCTTTCTGGGGGCACACCTGCCCTGTTATTGCTGATGGCTTTGTCATAAACCTTTGCCCTAAACCAGCGCACAACATCTGAGCTACCAAAAGCACCATACATAGCAGGGTCAGTATCGGCAGTCCCATTTTCAGATGGGGAAACTGAGGTTTGAAGAGGTGAAGTAAGTTGCCACAAGGAAAGTCAGTGGCAGAGCTGAGTGTCTCAGAGAATCTCTCATCGTCAAGTTGTTTGCAAGGTCTATTCTCCAAAAAATAACCTCTCCACTGAAATGCGGCTTCATCTGGGGTGGGACTCAGAATTTATTTTATATTTAAACATACATGTGAGGGGCATCCATCCCATGCCTCAAGAGGACTTCCCAGAATTTAAAATAGCATGACAGGAAACAATTACACTGAACTGCTGAAATAAATCCACCTTCTGCTGCCCCTCTGGCCGTAATAGAGCTTATTAACAAAGATGACTGTGTGATCTCATGGGTAGAGCAGCAGCCTGGGAGTCAGGAAATAAGCGTTGAATTGCTGGTTCTGCTGGCCTGCTGTGTGGGCTTAGGAAAGTTACTACGCCACGCTGTCTCAATTTTCCCATCTGTAAAATGGAAAGAAGTAGGAGGGGAAAGGTTTTTTCATCCCAGGAAAATGTTTGCGTTATTGGAAATAATATTCCCCTGTTGCTTTGGGACAAAACTGTCCCTCAGGGAAGGGATAGCTCAGTGGTTTGAGCATTGCCCTGCTAAACCCACAGTTGTGAGCTCAGTCCTTGAGGTGGCCATTTAGGGATTGGGGCAAATAGATGTCAGGGATGGTGTTTGGTCCTGCCAAGAGGGTGGGGGACTAGACTAGATGACTTGCTGCAGTCCCTTGCAGCTCTAGATGTGTGTAAAACTACAAAAGTTTGAGTATTACCAGGAACTAAAAAGCTTTTCCAGTTTGGCTCAGTCAGAAGGGCTTTTGTTTCCCCATTCATTTCTGAATGTTTTGTTTCAACTTCCATTGTGGTCGTGTGGGAAACAAATTGTGTTTACTATAGTTACTAGAAAGAAAAAACTCCTCATTTTGAATGGGGAAACAAGAATTTTCTTTTAGAAAATGTCAAAATGAAATGCCCTGATCGTTTTCAAGCCCTGATCCCTCTTTTCCCCCCCAAAAAACCTCTTCATGTTAAAAAAATTATCATGAGAAATTCTGGTTTTGCCAAATTCCCATTCCAACAAAGAAAAATCCAAATAGGGGAATGAGGAAATGTAGCCACATTTACAGAACTCATTGAGTTCTGTGAAATAGGGCTCTGTAAGAGCTCTGTACTGTAGCCATTCTTTCCACATCATGTCTCTGTTGTATTACAATAACCAGTCATCTCTGTATCATTGCTAACCCTTCACCCACCACACTATAAATACCCAGTGCCCATTTAAAAACACCCAGCCAAAAGGCACAATAGGACAGGGAAGAAAATGAAGACAGCTATTACATTCACATGGTATAAGGGAAGGTGGGCAGAGATATAGGTAACCCAGACTCAACTGTGGGTGCATTCATATAAATAGCTCACGGAAGCAAGCATACATTTTAAACCTACGTAAATCTGCTCTGTCCTTTTCTTAAAGCAGGCTCATATGGTTTTTGCATGGTGCCCATCGTAATTACCAGACCAAACCCAGATCCAAACAACACCGAAGGCCCCAGTCAGGAAGGTCTTAAGCACATGGCCAATTTTAAGCACTGACTGAATCAGGTCTTTTAGGCCATGTCCACACTTGACAAAGTAAGTCAACCATAGAGATGCAATTGTAGCTATGGCAACCGAGTAGCTAAAAATGACTTATCTGCGCTCGGCTAACTTGTCTATCCATACTGGGGAAGGTCAACAGGAGAGTTTCTCACATCAAGCTCTCTTACCGTTCATGTCTTGTGAGGAGCAAGGGATCGACTGTGACCCCTGAGAGCTTGATTTTGCGTGTCCATACTAGATGTGTGAAATTGACCCCCAGAAGATTGACCCTGAGTGGGTCGATCTTCCATGGTAGTGTAGATGTAGCCTAAGACTAGTCCCATTACTCTGAAGGGCTGACCATGAAACTTAGATCTGGACACCCGAATTTTAGGAAATCGTTTGGCTTCAGATCCATCAGTGGTACATATTCAAAGCAAACAAGCAGTCACGTAGCACTTTAAAGACTAACAAAATAATTTATTAGGTGATGAGCTTCTGTGGGGCAGGCCCACTTCTTCAGATCTGGAAATAGCACATATTCAAGACACCAAATTAGCCTTCCCTACTCTTGCACGCAGTGGCACAGGGTCCTTAATAGCCCCAAGTGGTCTGGACCTTTGGGTAATATCTTGTCCTGAAGAGCCATGTAAAATTGCTTCCCCTCACATTTTTTGTGCAGTATAGTAACTGTGAAAGTGCTTGAAAAGAGTTAAACTGTTGAAGTGCTTCTCTAAGCAGCAGCCAGATGCTTCTAAGTGCTTCGTAACTACTGGTCTGCAGGAAATACAGCACTATCGGTCTGGTGTGCTTCTGTCGTCATACTCGTTTTTTATAATTTTTTTCCAATATGGAAAATTCCCATAAAATGTCAGAAGGATGAAACTGATCCGACTCTATGGAAACTTACTGGAGTTCTATAGACGTGGCTTTATGAACTTAAGACAGTTCAGCAGAAAATGTATTTTTTTCTTAACCATCCTGTAGAACTCAGTAACAATGGATAAAAGTCTCTAACAGAAGATAAAATGCTTTGCAAGAGGAATGATGGCTGAAGGTTATGGTGGTAGATTGGGACTTGGTCTTGTCTATATACTCCATCACAGACTTCCTGGGTGACCCTGAGCAAGTCACTTAGGGCTGGATTCTTAGGCTATGTCTACACGTGAAGCCTACTTCGAAGTAGCCTATTTCGATGTGGAGACATCGAAATAGGCTATTTCGATGAATAACGTCTACACGTCCTCCAGGGCTGGCAACGTCGATGTTCAACATCGACGTTGCGCAGCACCACATCGAAATAGGCGCAGCGAGGGAATGTCTACATGCCAAAGTAGCACACATCGAAATAAGGGTGCCAGGCACAGCTGCAGACAGGGTCACAGGGCGGAATCAACAGCCAGCCGCTCCCTTAAAGGGCCCCTCCCAGACACACCTGCACTAAACAGCACAAGATACACAGAGCCGACAACGAGTTGCAGACCCTGTGCATGCAGCATGAATCCCCTACTGCAGCAGCAGCAGCAGCAGCCAGAAGCCCTGGGCTAAGGGCTGCTGCACTCGGTGACCATAGAGCCCCGCACGGGCTGGAGAGACAGCGTCTCTCAACCCCCCAGCTGATGGCCGCCATGGAGGACCCCACAATTTCGATGTTGCAGGACGTGCAACGACTACACGGTCCCTACTTCGACGTTGAACGTCGAAGTAGGGCGCTATTCCCATCCTCTCATGGGGTTAGTGGCTTCGACGTCTCGCCGCCTAACATCGATGTTAACATCGAAATAGCGCCCAACACGTGTAGCCGTGACGGGCGCTATTTCGAAGTTAGTGCCGCTACTTCGAAGTAGCGTGCACGTGTAGACACGGCTTTATAGTGATTTAATTACCTTAGAGGTGCCTAATGAGCTTTTCAGAAGCACCTAACTCTGAAATCATTGACTTCATTTGGACTTAGGTGCCCAGATGCTTTTAACAGCCCCCCTCATGGTATCTTTAAGTATCTAAATACCTAAATAAATCAGGCAGGCCCTTTGTCCTTCCTGGTCTTACTTGCCCACCTGCAAAATGGGAATGAGCTAACCAGTGGTCCCTCTATTTTTTCCCATCTATGCACGGAATAAATTTTGTTATGTGAACCAAGGCATGTGTGGATATGCACCAAGTATAGACACACATGGTGCCCACTGTGGGTGCTCTGCTAATCAGCTGTGTGGCTCTTGAATCTCTCCTGAGCGGTCGTCCAACTACTCATCTTATGGGGAACACTCGATATGACTTATCTGTCTCCCGAGGGACAGATCCATCAAAGATTGTGACGTGCTAATACACTACCAAGCTAGGGCCTGTCTAAAGTCTAAGATAAATAGGTATTGAATTTAGAACTTGTCAAAATATTTTTATTTTCAATGATTTTGTGGCAAACATCTGCACGTCAACCCTCACTCTGAAAGCTGTGACTGAAAATGTGGGCAGGAAGGGTCTTTCTGAGCAGCTTTGAAACTGGCTGAAAAATCCATAGAATATTTTTAGTAGAAAAAAAAAGTCTCCATACAACTGGATCAAATTTGGTGATTTTTTTTAGGGTCCCCCCACCAGCCAGCTCTAATGGCAGCCAGCAGACTGGTTGAAAATGATCATTTTCTATACTTTTCCTCAAGGTTTTTCCTCTTAGCCACAGAGGAACCTTTGCACATTACACATGTTAAAGATTGTGCAATGCGAACAACCCACCAGGTGTATTTCTCAATGACAGAATATAAATATTCCAAGGGAAGTGTGCATTAAGAGGTGCCTACCTGCCCAAGGATGTCCCCGTCTTGATTACGGCAGTGAGTAGTGGTTTTGTTTAAACAGGAAAACCAATACAGTTCACTGCTCTGCCTCCCTTCTTCACCCATGGAGCAGAGTTGGCCTTCCTCAGAGGGTGGAAGGGAAACATTTACAGAAAACTCATGTTAAAAATGTTGGTAGACCACCACTGGCTGAGCCATGAATGCTTGTGGGAGGGACTGCGTCCCTCAAAGCCAAAGCACCATTTAACCATCTGCCTTAAATGGGGCACAGATCTTGCAATGGAGCTCTGTCTGGGGATGAGTAGCACCCACAAACAGGTTTCTTAATCTCTCCCTGCTTCAGTTTTACCTCCTGTAAGACGGGTCTAAGAATGAGGCTTAGGACCAGAGGCTGGGGCTTGCAGAGGCTCAGGGTTGCAAAAGCCTCAGGAGAGGCATGGTATAAAGTGTTACCATTACACATCAGCCTGGACCATTAGACTACAGACACAAATCTCTTCCCTGGCTTCCTGGTGCTTTGGGGCCCGCACAGCTGAACAGTTTGTTCAGTGGAAAATACAATTTCCCTTGATGCAAAACTATTTGCAGCCTTGACAAAAATGAGTCTGACCATTCGGTGAGTGTCCAAAGGAGGAGAAGTCGGCTGCGGTCAGGATGTTGACCCTTCCCTCTTCCCATCCACCGTTTTACTACCTATACCCCAGTGATTTGAACACCCACTTGGGACATGGGAGACCCATGAAGCAGAGTCTGCAGCTGAGCCTGGCACCAGCTAGCTGACCAGAGGCTGAACCCCCCGCTCAACCACATTTAGAATCATAGAATCATAGAACACTAGGACTGGAAGGAACCTCAAGAGGCCTTCGAGTCCAGCCCCCTGCCCCAATGGCAGGACCAAGTACCATCTAAACCATCCCTGACAGACGTCTATCTAATCTGTTCTTAAATGTCTCCAGCGATGGAGATTCCACAACCTCCCTTGGCAATTTATTCCACTGTTTGACCACCCTGACAGTTAGGAACTTTTTCCTAATGTCCAACCTGAACCTCCCTTGCTGCAGTTTAAGCCTGTTGCCTCTTGTTCTATCCTCAGAGGCCAAGAAGAACAAGTTTTCTCCTTCCTCCTTATGACTCCCTTTTAGATACCTGAAAACCACTATTATGTCTCCCCTCAATCTTCTCTTTTCCAAACTAAACAAGCCCAATTCTTTCAACCTTTTTTCATAGGTCACATTCTCTAGACCTTTCATCGTTCTTGTTGCTCTTTTCTGGATCCTCTCTAGTTTCTCCACATCTTTTTTGAACTGTGGTGCTCAGAACTGGATACAATACTCCAGCTGAGGCCTAACCAGTGCAGAGTAGAGCAGGAGAATGACTTCTCATGTCATGTTCACAACACACCTGTTAATGCATCCCTTAGATCTTAGAGACATAAGAATGTCCACACTGAGTCAGACCAAAGGTTCATCTAGTCGAGTGTCCTGTCTTCCCACAGGTCCCCAGAGGAAATGAACAGAACAGGCAATCACCAAGTGATCCTTTCTTTGTTGTCCATTCCCAGCTTCTGACAAACAGAGACTAAGGACTCCATCCTGGCCCATCCTGGCTAATAGCTATTGATGGACCTAACCTCCATGAGTGTATTTGGTTGGGTTTTGTTTTGTTTTGTTTTGTTTTTTGAACCCTGTCACAGTCTTGGCCTGCACAACATCCTCTGGCAAGGAGTTCCACAGATTGACTGTGCATTGTGTGAAAAAATACTTCCTTTTGTCTGTTTAAAACCTACTGCCTATTAATTTCATTTGGTGCCCCCTGGTTCCTATGTTATGAGAAGGAGAAATTAGCACTTCCTTATCTACTTTCTTTACACCTTGATTTTATAGACCTCAATCATACACCCCTTAGTCTTCTCTTTTCCATGCTAAAATGTCCCCATCTTATTCTCTCTCCTGATATGAAGCTGTTCCATACCCTTAATCATTTTAGCTGCCCTTTTCTGAACCTTTTCCAGTTCCAACACATCTTTTTTGAGATGGGGTGACCAGATCTGCATGCAGTATTCAAGATGTGGCAATATGATATTTTCGGTCTTATTACCTCACCCAGTCTTAATGATTCCAAACATTCTATTTGCTTTTTTGACTGCGACTGTACATTGAGTGGGTGTTTTCAGAGAATTATCTTCAATGACTCCAATATCGCTTTCAGCTGAGAATATGTGTCCTAGAACAAAGAGGCTTTAAAAGCAGATTGCATAGGGAGATTTGTGAACTGAGCTTCATATTCAAATTCTACACATTAACACTTGGTATGAACAAAGACAGAAATTATCTCACACATTACAAGGACTCCTTCCCTTCCTTTGATGCTCGTAATTATCTCAGGCAAGACACTTAACATTGCCGACACCTCAAGCCCCTTTTTCAGTTCATGTATTTGATTTGTCCGTTTTTATTGCGATTTTTTTGGACCTCTGTACTATATAATGTCAATTTGTACTGGCAATGCTATTGGCCTGAAGCAGTGGGTTTGTCTCACAAAAGCTTATCACTTAATAAATCATTTTTTTAGCTTTTAAAGTGCTACGTGACAGCTGTTTTGTTTTGTTAGAATACAGATTAACACAGCTACCTCTCTGTTCCTACCCATCATTTATATAGTTGGAATTATGGTTTTCAATGTACATTACTTTGCATTTGTCAACATTATATTTCATCTACCATTTGGTTGCCCACTAACCCAGTTTTGAGAGATGCTTTGTAATCAGTCTGGACCTTAACTACAGGTTGAACCTCTCTCATTTAGCACCCTGACCAGTGACGAACAAATTTGCTGGATGACGGGAGGTCAGTATTGTCTAGCACATTACCAATATTTCCACTGCTTAAGGGGCCTTTAAAGACATGTAGGGGTAAATTAGAGCTGAATAACAGCACAGAACACTGAGAGCCAGGACTGGTGGCTGTGAGTAAGCTTTATGGGACTGCATAAAACTTGGCCACATGCTATAATAAATGGTTGTCTGGCTAACTAAAATAATGATGGATTACGGATGTTGCTTGGTAAGAGAGTTCCGGATTAGAGAGCTTCAATCTGTATCTTGAATAGGCTTTACCAGTCCTGCTCTTAAGCTCAGCAGCCACCCTGAGACAGTTGCTGGTTAACGCTTAGCCCTAAATCAGCAATTTCTCTGATGTCTACCCTACTCCCAGTCTTGTTCCAGCCCTGCTCCTGCTTTAATCAAGCCCTGCTCTGGTCCCAGTACCTGATGCTGGCTCTGACCCTTGCTTCTCTATTTCCGGCGTCTGACTCCTGCTCCAACCACTAGGCTTCATTGCCATTGCTCTGGCTTCTAGACATGACCACATTCCAGGACACCCAGGTCAGAATTCCCTCTCTGGAACAGATTGAAAATGGACCTTTCCAATTCACCAACATTTCAGAGCTTAGAGATCTACAGGAGTGGGTGTGGGAGGTTCTATGTCCTGTGCTACATTGGTGGTCAGACGAGATGGTCGTGATGGTCCCTTCTGACCTGCAAGTCTATGAGGCTATGAAGTTGATTGGACCAGGACCAATTTCCTCTCTTTCTGCAGAATTGCCACTGATCCAAGAAGCCAGAAGTTGCCAATTATCCCATATTTGCCTATTTTGGGGTCTTTATTGCATCCTCTGAAGCATCTGCTGGTGGCCACTGTTGGAGAAATGATACTGGAAAAGATGGATCTCAGGTCTGATCCAGTCTGGCAGTTCCTTTGGCCATTATTGTTGGCCAGCAGTGGGTTTAGGGTCTCTTCTGCAGGCCAGATACGTGGACTTTCCCGGAAACTCATTCCATCACACAGAGAGCAGGGATAAAATAGATGAAATGTTCCAGCGGGCAGAGCTCTGGCCTTGGCAACCTGACGGTGCTGGAGTCAAATGCATTCGAATAGAGGTGTGCGCTTGAATAGTGCAATGGTGAGATTTTCATGGGGAAGGCCATTCGTTCCAAGTCTGTATGTAGCCTCTTTGCCATTCTATTTTCTCCCTCTCTCGTGGGAAAAGATCTGAAATGCTGTGTGTTGAGGTAATGCCTTTCCCTAATCATCGTTCCAATAAACCTGAGAGAGACGCTGCACACATGGCGTGCCGAGAAATTCCTCCAAAGCAAATGGCTCGTGCAGCTGGCAACTGGCCAATGGGGTAGCATGGGGGACTTTCTATTTTTTTCTTTGATTGTGTTGCCAGCTGGCTTTACCTAAGTGCAATGGTCTAGGGCCAGAAAGGTGGGGGGGGCGACTTCTGGATAACAAGAAGAGCTGGATGAGGACTGCAAAAGAGAGCTCATGAATATTCAGCCAGATTCCTATGGGCTGTTTGATTTGACTGTCATTGGTGCCTTATTTATTGAAGACTATGGGCAGGGGAGTTTTGTTCATGCTAAGTCCTAATCATTCCTCACTCTTCTCCATCACTTTTCACCTGGTGACTTCAAAGCACTGTAGCTTTAGCACCATTTTGGATAAACTGAGGAAAAGTGGGTCACCCAAGGTCCCTCAGCAGAGTAGTGGCAGACCTGGGAATAGAACCAGAGTCTCCTTGATTCTAGCCTAGTGCTCTATATTTCCCTGTGCCCAGGGTACAATGTAAGCAGTGGTGGATTACCCATTGGGTCAACAGGTCCCACATGGGGGTCCCCAGCCATTTGGGGTACCCCCAAAAGAACGCGTGCCTCCACACCCTAACTGCTTGCCTGCCTGGCACTCCTGCTTGGCAGGAGCTGAAGTCACCTTGCTCTGGCTGTGCTCTGCAGAAACAGCTCTAAGAAGGCAGGGTAGGGCAAGACCCTGTGCTCTGACCCCTTTGCCCCAGCAGAAGCACCAGGTGGAGACTGCAGGCAGAAGGGTGACCACTTGCTCTGGCCCAGCACCACAAAAGTCCCTAACCTGCTTCTCGACTGAAGTACTACTTAGGCTGTCTAAACATGGCTAACATGGACCTTGACTGCCCAATATCTTCAGCATCTTCACCCTTTATCAGTCCCTGTATTCACAACCATCTGTATGTTTCTACGGACATGCCAGAAACCTGGTACATGGGCTAAGACATTTGGCATTTGCTCTTCTCCTGTTTAAAAAGCTTTAGTTGTCCAGCTGGGGAGTGGGCACAATACCACATGACAGCCAACCAAACTGGGCACTTGTCAATGCCACGTGTTCACAGGCACGGAAAACACTGGAGTATGTTTCTGAGAGGTCTGGAGAGCAAGTCAGAGAAAAGTGAGGTCATTCCTGTGTAAGAAATACACTATGCAGGTCCTGGCTGAGCTGCCTTTCCTTCCGCTGAGCAGTGCTGACACCGCAATTAGCGCGACTGAAATGAACAGGGCTACCTACATAGAAAATGGACATCGCAACACGAGGCAGAATCTGGCCATTCCCATAAGACCTACTGAATGAACATAGAAGTTGGATTTACCCAACTTGTCCTTAGGGTAGCCAGTTACAAAAGGACTGTGGTCAAATATCAAATGATGGTTGGACCTCAAAAGGTTTGGAGATTGGAGATTTTGGGATAAACACCGTGGCTATGTCTACACTAGAGAGTTTTGAAGACAAAACTGGGGTTTTGTTGATAAAACTCGTGGAGTCTCTACACACAAAACTCACTTTGTTGGTAGAAACTGTTGACAAAAAAGCCACATAGACACTCCAGTGGGCCCTTTTGTCCATGGAGCAAATCAAAAGATCGATCCGCTTTTATGTCTAGCTGTGATCTGTTGATGGAAGTTTTGTTGGAACATCTCTTCTGAGAGTAACTTCCGTAGACAGATGCTTCTTGTGTAGACATAGGTCAAAACTTCTAAGGCAGCACCCTGTGTTGTTTCTGCATACAGGGCTCCCCAGCAAGTCCCAGCAGGCCTGTTGTGCCAGAGTGATTTATCTGACTCTGTGTGGAAAGCTGGCCTGGAAATTCCATGTGTCCAGACTTCCTGGTAAAGTCTCCAGTAGCTCATGCTGCAGCTTGGGCCATACATAGCCTGAGGGGAGCGTTTTGCCGCATAGCATTTCCCCTCCATCCCTTCTAATCTCCTTCAGAACTGGGTAGTGCCAAGCCAGCCTTATTGTGAAAGCAAGATAATAGAGGACAGGGAGCAGTTCACTGGAATTTTTGCACTTTAACGCCCAGTTCGGTCAGGTCGTTGATTTGAGGTAGGGGGCTGGTATCAAAACCACTTTACTGGCCTGTAAAGATCTCTTGCCAGCATAGATGCCTATGCCTAAGTTGCACCCTTCAGAGCTAGATGCTGGTCACTGCCCAGCAGTGTGCCCTTGGGAAATGTGGTTTGCTTTGGCCCACTTGTGGGATGGGGCTTGCAGTATTTGAGGAAACTTTCAATCAACCACAAGGTATGGGCTTCATGAAAGAATCACTGGGGGATGCTCTCTGACCTACAAGATGATCACAGTGGGCCATGCAGGCCTTAGAGTCTATTCGTGTCAGAAGCAGAGAATCCCAGGTTTCCATATAACTGTTGCACCAGCAACTTAATGCATGAGACTAAACTGATCTCAAAGGATACCGTCCCTCGATCCATGCCTTTGTTACATCCTATAAAATGCCTCCAAGCTGCCACAGGGCCACAAACTCGGCCAAAGTTTGGGGAAGATTTAGCTCCGTCCTTTTCCTTCTGTCCCTGCCCTGGTCACCATAATTTAATTTGACAGCCACAGAGTCCTTTCCTCATATCCTTCCTACTGTCGCCTTCCTTTACAACAATGGACACAGGACAGGCTCCCCTGGAATGTCCAACGTTCTGTGGTTCAATTAGCCTCCCATATGGTTCAGGTGGACCCCGAACCCACCATCTTTATGGGCATTTAGACAGAATGCTTCCATTGCCTTTGAAACCTGCTTGCTCCTAGTAACCTCTGCTTGCCATACCAGTAGCTTGCGACTGAGAGCCTTCCTATTGTTCAGGATCATCATGAGCATGGCCCCCATTGTTTATCAACTGCTGCTGTTTTCCATCATGGTTTTCGACAGGAGCTGGGACCTGCACTGGATATAGGATTGGGCCTCTTAGCAGTCCCTCGACAGCCTGGATTTTTTCCAGTTCTTCCTTAGCAATTGCTAAGAACATTTGGGCTATTTACTTCTCCAGGTGTTTCTCTTGCCAGACAGTTCACACTAGACCTGTCTTTGATCCTGTCCCACTAGGGGTTATCTATTACAGAGCAAAGGGGAGGTCTGCACATGCTTAGAACACACAGAGGGTGGTGGGCAGTTTTCAAGTCATAATAGGCTTGCTATATCCAACCCCAACATAGGGTCAGGACCCCCATCGGGGATGGTAAAATACTATTTAATTTCAACAACACTTTGGCTGTGTATGGCACCTTCTCTTTGGGAATCTTCCCCACAATTAACAAACTTCGCCCCAGCAAGTGGGTATTAGCTCAAGGTGCATCATTTGGATAGTGATTGGGCCAGTTGTTCTAATATGTTTGTTCTATCACAGTTGTGCCTGGAAGACTCAGTCTAGATCTGCGCCTGTTGTGCTGGGAGCTGCACAAACGCATGACAAAAAACTTGCCCGAAAAGCAATGAATTACATTTCAGGATTGTATGGGGTTCTGTTATTCAGTATTTGGGACTGTGGGGGAAGATTGGTGGTTTTGTTGTTAAGGCATTTGTAAGTGACCCCGAAGGCCAGAGGTTTTGGCTTTTGCACACATAAGTTAAGCTCCGTGCCTCAGTTTCCCTACCTGTACAATGGCAATAATAAACCTCTGTTGTACATTTAAATTGCCAGCTCTTTGAGAGCAAAGACTGGTGGGTCATCTCCACCGCTGACCCCACTGCAAAGGGCAGTGGCCATTTTGGGGGATTAGGATCCTTTCATTCTATTGTGCTAGAGCAGAACGATTTGGGATGAGGGTCTATGAGAGATTACAGGGGTGGTCAACCTGTATAGTCAAATGGAAGATGCACGTGACCAAAAGAACAATGGTGTTATATCACCTAGAAGTGGTCAGAAACTCCCTACAGAGGTGAGATACAACGATGGTGCATGAAATGGGGGAAGAAGTAAGGCGGGTAAATCTGGCTTACAAGCAGAAGCCTGGTCTTTCTGCTGAGGGAGCTCAGGTGGACAGCAGTCCAACCACAGCATGAGGGGAGCTCTGAGCTCCTGCAGTAGGCTCCAGCAAGCTCTTTCAGATATTGCAGTGAGCCAGGCAGCTGGCAGATGGTTCCCAAGTTGGACATACCAAAGCCTTCCCTGGAGGTAATGTTCATTCTGCAGAGCCCAGAGCTCCTGCCCCTCTCTGCCAGAGGGGTGGGAGTTTGGCCTGTGGTTTCCCAGTAAGTGCAAGCTACACAGCATGGTGGGGAGCAGGGAAGATCCAGAGCCTCCAAGTTCTCTGTTACATGAACCTAAAGAGCACAGCCCTCTTTCAAGTGCCTGGGCTTGACTCTATCTTTACTGTTGCTCAGGAGCTGAGCTCTCTGGAGACCAAACTTGTTTATTTATAGCAGTGGCTCACTGCCTTTCCAGGCTATTCTCTTCTCCCCAGGAGCCTGATTTGTCTTGGGAACCCCAAGTTTCACTTCACTTAAAAACAACTCGCTTACCAAACCAGCCCTTACAAATATAGACATGTCAGTGTTGCCATCTTACTGAAAAATTGCTCATGTTCTTACAGGTTCATAGAGTCTCAGAACACTAGGACTGGAAGGGACCTTGAGAGGTCATTGAGTCCAGCCCCTGCCCTCATGGCAGGACCAAGCACCCTCTAGGTTGAATCTCTGTAGACCAGCAACGTCCATAACCTGGCATGGTTTTAGTGAGCCAGATGACCACTTATCCTGGGTGTGGCCAAGTTTCCTCTGGTCCCATAAAGTTTGTTTCCAGCCACCAGTCCTGGTTATATTGACTTCTTGTGGTCCAGCAGATTCTCTCATTCAGCATCGGTCAGGTCCTGAGAGTGCAGGATGAGAGAGGTTCAACTTGTACTTCCTATCTGCAGATCTTGCTACACCCCGAAGCAATGCTGCTGGCTCATTCTGCAGTTATCATTAACAATGAACACTCCTTGTCTGAAATCACATGTACCTCTGTCTGCTCTTTGCTCCTGCCCACAGCTACACCAGATCAATGGCTGATGCAGCCCTGAGACACAGAAGACAGTACAAAGACATTAGTAAAGACACATATGGAGATGCAGGAAGGACACACCTGGAAGGCCGCAAAAAAGTTACCGTGACTATGGGCCACCTTGAGAATGGATCCTTGTCTGACCCTGTGGTGCCTGGAGATAGTAGGAAATGGAAGGTGCAGTAGGGTTGGCAGCTGTGAAGATCAAGAGCTATTGGATAACCTACGTGGTCATGTTTGGTCAGGGCTGGATACGGCTGCATGTTGACGTTTGGGATAGAAAATGAATCACGCAGGCCAACTTATTCCATCCCTGGTGCCTCTGGCTTGTCCCTGGCATATGCATTTAGGCTCCTACATACATTTATTTGCAGGTGACAGCAATAATGACTTTACAATCCCAGAGCCATTAACTCCTACCCAGCCAGCTCCAGCTTGAAACATTAGCCCGAAAGTGCAGAAGAACACAATGGAAGCTGCAGTTTTAGCTGCCCTGCAGCCGACAAGGGCCTGGATAATTTCTCCCTCCAGCATATTCCACATCTACCAAGAAGGGCAGCCATAAACTGCGTACAAAAGAAAGCTGCTTCTCCCTGCTGCAATGGGACAGCGACATGGAAGCTTACAACACCTCCCTTTATCAGGCTCACCCAGGGTGGAAGCCTGCTACGAATTGTCATACCCAAACACTGTCACACTTCATCATCTGGCTCAGGATCCCTGGCGCTTGCCTCTTGTCTCGGACCAGGAGCAGCTGTCTGAGAATTGCAAAGCAGCCTGGGGAACAAGCAGTGTTTCCCCCGGCTCCCTTCCAGCTCCCCATCTGTGCCTGTTACTGGGGCTTCATTTGGGATTGGGAAAGCTGGGTTGACTTTCCCATGTCCTTGAAGGTCAAAGCTAGGCAACATGATAAGAGAGCCAAGCAGGCTGGGGCAGGGTAATTCAATTGACTGTCTCTCCTCAAACCAGCTCTACGTTTCTGCTCAAGCAAAAGGAAAGATGATGTGGTTTGTGGCTGGTGAGCAGATGCTACATGGACCATGGATCACCCCACCAAGAAAACTTGCCATGCAAAGGGGAGAAGTCACACGCTTTACCCAAATATGGTGACCCTCTCACCTGGGACATGCTCTCAACTACGCCTTGTGTATCTCTCTGTCATCTATCTTAGATCCCAGCCTTGCAAAGACATGACTCACCTCAGCCACCTCCCCCCAGCATATGGAGACCAGCTGCATCTCTTCTGCGAATTCCCCAGAGGAAAAGTCCCATTCCAGACATGTCAGCGATGTGTGAGAGTTGTTTTCTCAGCCTGGCTGCGTTTGAGCTGTTGAAAGTTTCCGGTAGTCTTAGCGCCACACCCTCGTCAAATCACACAGCACGGCCCAGCATGTTTTACACACGACCAACCTAAGAGCCATTCAGGCCACATGGGCTGCACCTTGTCCTCACTTCACCCCACACTGTCCCCAGCCAACGCCGTCTTGCCACAGCTGTGTAAATGCTAGAGACCCCTGCTTGTCCCAGCACTTGCCTGCAGTCTGTGCAGCCATGATGGGACCTGTGAGCTTGTCACCCTTTCCTTTTCACACCCCCAAGCACTATTCACCGGCACCTGTGCAAATGTCCCACATTCCCCCGCAGGTATAGGCCCCTTGTCTGAAGAGCTTGGCACTGCTTGCATGCTAAACAGAGCCAGCCCTGCTCGGTGCATGGATGGGAGATACCATCAAGGTGCTGCGGCCACAGTGATTTAGTAGCATGTGGGAGGTGGTATTTTTGAGGTCTGAGATTCCAAAGTGACTCCAATATACCTAAGTCTCATCCAGTGAGTTGGGTGAAAGCAACCTTGTGCCATAGCTGCACCATGATCCTGGCCCTACACCGTCCTGTCTTGTGACTATTATATAAGAACAGCCAGAAAGGGTCAGACCAATGGTCCATCTAACCCAGCATCCTGTTTTTTGACTATCTCCAATGCCAGGTGCTGTGTATGGAATGAAGACAACAGGACAACTATCAAGTGAGCCATCGCCGGTTGCCCAGTGTCAGCTTCTAGCCAAGGAAGGGTTAGGGACACTTATACCAGGGGGTAACATCCCTGATCATCTTGGCCAATAGATATTGACGGACCTGTCCTTTGACACGAAGAGCGTGAGAGAGAAAAGTGACTTGGGGACCCCTCCCAAGCCAGAGGGTCTCCAGTGCCTACCAGCTGCTGGGGTATATCTACTGGGTGAGTTGGAGGGGCCACCCAGGAAGTTAAAAGGAATTCCACCAAAAAGTGCCATTACCCAGTGACTGGTAGACAAACAAGGCACAAATTAACTACTGGATCAGCTTCCTTTGTGGTGGAATTTCCATCAGATGGCATCTGAGAATGGATGTTCTTCTTGTAGTACCCAGAGGCACTGAGACCTCATACGAGGGTGAGTGAAGTCTCTGTTCTACAGCCTTGCCTGATAGCCAGCTGGCCCTTAGCTCATGCCCGAGAGCCCAGGGCTTTAGCTCCTCTGATTGCAGGTTCAATCCCTGGTACCAGCAACCTGGGTCTGTTGGTGTCATGTTCTGAAAGGTAAATTCTAGTTCAACTCCTTGTTAATGGGCTCAGCACAGGTGTAACTAGGAGACAATTTGTATCTTGGCCTATATAGGAGATAAGATGATTAAATCAGGCTGTAAAAATCTATGGAGCTCTGGGTTATTATGCTCTGGCTGCTACACCTGGGCACAAGGCCTCACTAAACATGTCTTTTATTAGTTGCCACTTACACTCTTCATGTCTTATAATACAAGTGGACTTTCACAAGTACACAACAAAAGAGGGTTCATGATATCCCATTTGGGCTCCTACTTCCCTTCATTCTTGTATTTCACTGGCGACTCACCTCCCCTTAGGCACCCACGAGGGCCCGACTGATGACCTGCTGGAAGGGTTGAAGGACATGTCACTCTCAGAAAGTCTGGTGGGTTTCCAGGAGATTCTGGAAAGATCCAGAACTTTCTACGAGGTTAGCAAAACAAAACAAAAAGAATCCACATACAGAATATCTGAAACGTTACTTCAAATGGGCCATTTGCCCTTCCATTGTTCAAAACACAGCCAGCACCCTGAGCCTGATGCCCCTTGAGCAAGGCAGCCCTCACAGATGTCTGACCCTAAAACTGGCTGGGCTCCCAGTCTGTCTAGGTCCTGAGTCTTGTTGGTTCCATCGTCACCAGAGATGCAGGGGCCTCTCTAGGCAGCCTTCAGAAGTCTAAACTCACCCTGCCCCTTTCCCGGGTAGCACTTTTCCTTTGGCTGAGAGTGTCATGCCTCCAGCAGGCAGCAAAGAAGGCCTGGAATACCCCTGCAAAGTCACATCACTTTCAGCACCACGCTAGGGTGGTTCCTCCTCACTGGCTACTCACTGTGTCTCCTGAGCTAATTCCTGCAGAACAGCCCTAGCCAGCACTTTGGGGGTATGGGGTGGCAACAGAGTCCCAGTGAAGAGCGCCCCTTTTTGAATCACTCCAGCGTGTTGTTCTTCCTACCAGCCTGGAGCACTGAGGTTAGCTACTACATCCCCTGTAGCAGTCTCCCTGCTCCACACTTGCACTAGGTTGAGGGACGGATCAGTTGGTGCAGGGCCTTCCATGGAGGGCCGCAACATCCTGAGTCACTCTGTGGTTTGTTCGCACACTTTCCATTTTCACCGGTGGGCAGCGGGCCTGCTCATTTTTTCCATCCTTGGGTGGAATAAATTTTGTTGTGTGCACTGAAGGATGGGCAGATGTGTACCACCAGAAGAAAGACCTGCTGTCAGTGGTGGGTGCTCTGCTAAGCACCTGAATCTCTCGTGGGTGGCCGTCCAAGCACTCGGCTTACAGGGAACCCTGACCGTAGGGTCAATTCCACGAATCAAACTGACATGTTCTTCTTCTCTGAGCCAGTACAAGAGCTTATAACAAAATCACAAAGAATCCCCTGGCTCACCTCTTCATCCCGATCCCAAAGGTCAAAATCTCTCTCACACAGACACCCAATAATCCCAGTGTCTAATAAACTCCAGGCTGGAGACCAGGACCAGGACTCTGTGCTGCCTAGCCATACTGGACACACACAGGCCTTCTTGCTCTGCCTCAGCATTACAAGAAGGCAAAACTCTCCTTGCCGTCATAGGTGGGAACAGCGACACAGAGCCACTGGAGGAAAGGGTCATTTCTGCTCTCTGACATTCAGTCTGGTTCCCCATGCTGGCCGTTCAAATAAAATTTATATTTAAAAAGCATCAGCGCTCCTTGGAAAAGATTTTCCAGCCCCTGGGTGTTCTGGGAAAAGGGGCTTTTTCACATCTGCAGGAGAGTGGTTTATTTTTTTGCTGGAAATACACCAGAACATTGATAAACCTCCTACCACTCAGCTGCTCCATTTCATCTGCTAGCTGATTCTCTATGCATGCCACTGGCCTCTTTGGCTCTGAGATACCCATCACACATAGGTAGCCAGAATTCAGTTTTCCACTCCTGCCAGAGAGAGCGACACATCTGCAGGTGTTCTGGGATGTCTTGGTGAAAGGTGAAGTAGAAGTGTCTGGAGAGATAGTGAAGCTGTGGGGTGGTGACCCAAGACTGGGACTTTTAGGTGCTACTTCAATACAAACAGATAATTAATATTAAATAATAAATAGTAATAAAAATAATGAATAGGTATATATGGAGACCAATAGATAGAGAAAGTACTTCTGTCAGCCTCCATTCCTGTTGAGACCTTGGTCTCCCTGAGGAAACAGACAACTAGGACACCATCCGTTGACAGCTGTGGGCCTGTGAAGGCACTCAAGCCTGGGATGGGAACAGGCTGTCAGCCAAGTTTCTGGGTGGCGAATCCCTAAATCACATCACGCAGTACAGTGCACCCAGGGCTGGGCTGGCTGAGAGACTGGGAGATAGGCCTCACTGGCAGGGTGAGTGCCAAGAGGGGATTTTGGCCCAGAAAAGACACACATGGATTTTTGATGTGGGAGGTTCTAAGCTGTAGGGCAGTTGGGTGGCCAGGATGGCTCTGAGCCTAGTCTGTGGGAGATTCTGAGCTAAGTGAGGGAGGGGGTTAGAGTCAGGTGTGTGCGAGTGTGTGTGTGTGTGTGTGTGGTGTGTCGGGGGAGATGGCATATTTTGGAGTGTGGGAGTACAGGCAGGTTCTGGGTGGAGGGGACTAGGTGGACTGAGCTGGGGCTCTGTAGCTTGGGTTGACGGGTGTGCCTATGGGAGAAGAAGGTGCTGAGTTTTTGCAATGTGGTGGTCATTTCTCAAAGCTCTGTTTCTAGCAGAGATATCTGGGTTCTTCAGTGGTACAGCAGCATCCAGGAACCCCAGAAATTCCAGGATCAGGCCCCCATTTTGTACAAATCCACAACAAGGAACCTATGTCTTGCCCACAAAGTCCACCGGCTGCAGGCTGGACAAAAGGCAACTATGGGGACAAAGCAGATAATCTGTTTTTTTTTTTTTTTTGTGGGTTAGCGAGACAAGGCATCAGCTGAACAGAGTTGGTCAGAAAGCAGGGACACCCAGGCCCCGCAAGAGCTGCTTGTCCAAACAGCCAAGATGATTCCCATACTTTCCTGAGGGAAAAGGACATGGGGACACTGGGCCTGAACCTACTGTACAGAGCAGTCCTTCCCTTCCAGCGTAGAAGCAGACATGAAGGATGAGTGTTTTTGCCGAGCAAGCCACCAAGAAGAGCAATATCTTACAGAACAATGTGGCAATGGTTCTTTTAGGACACTGCAAGGATCTGGCCAGTGGCATGGAGGAGTATGTGCCTCCTTTGAACTGATGGAGAAGAGTTCAGCTGTGTTCCATGGACCCTATACTGCTCAAAGCGACTCTCCATAAGCCCAAGAGGTAGGAGCCCTATACCTGTGGGGCAGGTGCATCTGAGTTCTGTGCCAGCTTGTGTAAATCCCTTCTCTGGCATAAGTTACTGAGCCTTGAGCCTTTCAGGAGGTTGTGCTGTGCAGAAGCAGGAATAACATCGCTTATCTCTCTTGAACACCAAACCTGAGCGGGACCACCTTCAATGGTATCACCTTCCTTTCTTGTTTTTCAGCTTAGCCTCCCCTCCTCTCCACTCACGTCCCACCACAACTACCTCATCGGCTGTCTGAAGTGTTCCTTATCCTCTATTCCCGGCATAATCCTTAAGACAGCAAACCATTTGAGCTGTCTCCTTTGGGAAAGCCAAGAGGATAAAAGCAGGTCTCCTTGGCACCTGCGGTGGAAAAGCTACCATGCCAGGTAATCCTATTGTGCCTCTTGCTCTACCTGATACAATTGAGCATTGTTTGGCTTGGAGATCCCAGACATTGTGAGAGGACTGGGGAAGTTCAGGTTCACACCGATGGCTCCAAGCACATTAGTATTAAATTCCTCTAGAATCAAAACTTCCCGCAGAATAAAACCAAAGATCTACCTGATTTGGATGTTCTTGGCTGCAGAAGTAGACTGTGATTTGCCAACAACTTGGAATCGTTCTAACACAAGAGGGTTTGTTTTGATTTTTTAGGCTAGCCTCTTTGTCCTCTTGCCAGGTGTTATTAGTAATGCCCTGGCAATCTGCCAGCTGGCAGAGTGTTTGGCGTCCATCCCAAAAAGGCCTGTAAAAAAGAGGTGTGTGAGCGGCGTTTCCCTGGAAGAGGAGAAAACTTCACCTGGACTTGTGTGAAAGACGCGCAGATGGCGTTTGGAACCGGTCCTGACATGACCCTGTCACTGAAATAAGGATTGCTTTGCCTCAGTATGGACTCCAGGAAATCTAAGAAAAGACCTTGGAGTCTGAGCCATTGTTTCAATGCCAGCAGTTACCCAGTCAGAGATTCTCTCTCCAGCCCCCTTATCTGTTTCACTTCCTACTCACTCCCTTTAAACCAGGGCTGGGCCCTGAGACAGGACTAAAAATAGCATAGTCAGTCCCAATGTTTGTTGTTCTTCCATGACTCCAGATGAACCATAGAATCATAGAAACCTAGGGCTGGAAGGGACCTCAGGAGGTCATGGGGTCCAGCCCCCTGCCCCAAGCAGTATGAACCCCAACTAAATCATCCCAGCCAGGGCTTTATCAAGCAGGGACTTAAAAACCTCTAGGGATGGAGATTCCACCACCTCTCTAGGTAACACATTCCAGTTCTTTGCCACCCTCCTAATATCCAGACTAGATCTTCCCCACTGTAACTTGTGATCATTGCTCCTTGTTCTGCCACCTGTCACCACTGAGAACAGCCTCTCTCCATCCTCTTTAGAGCCCCCCTCCAGGAAGCTGAAGGCTGCTATCAAATTGCCCCTCACTTTTCTCTTCTGCAAACTAAATCAGGCCAAATCCCTCAGGCTCTCCTCACAGGTCATGTGCTCCAGCCTCCTAATCATTTTGGTTGCCCTCTGCTGGAGCCTCTCCACTGCATCCACATCCTTTCTGTACTGGGGGGCCAGAACTGGACACAATACTCCAGATATGGCCTCACCTGTGACAAGTAAAGGGGAATAACTTCTCTACAACTGCTGGAAATGCTACTCTTCGTGCAGCATGCTCTGTTTCTTCTGGCTTTGCCAGCACTGCAGATTTCCGCCAAGAGGCTGAGCTGGATTCCTTCTGGATCTGGCTGAAAGCTTCTGAAATGTGATATTTGGGGGAATTAAATATTTTGTGGAAATGTCCTCTTTCGATGGGAAACTATGGGTCCGAAACCTGTGCGCTGTTTCTCAATCACTGGTAGAGCACGTGGAAAATATTTCTAACTTGCAAAACCAGACAGAGTTTTTTCTAAATCAAAGCTTTGCATTTTGACCCATGAAAGGATGAAACTTTCATGAATGTTTTCACAAATGTTCTGTTGTCCATCAGCCTTTCTGTCGTTCCTTCTTGTGCCTGATCACATGCAATAAAGGTTCTGGGGGCTAAATTAGATCACTGCATGACACTGCTTTCTTCAGATCATACCCTAGGGCAGTGGTTCCCAACCTTTTCAGTAACACGGCACACGTCAACGAGACAAACAATTCCACGGCATTTCCACTTTTTTCAGCTGAATCAATTGCTCATAAACGTCACATTTATTTACATTTATTACGGCTACAGTCTTACAAAAGATGTTTGCAACAAAGTCGTGCATGGAACAAGCTAACCGAGGATCAAAGGCATCCATGTTTCAAATTCACCACAGAAAATACCTTCTTCAACCGGTCAAGAAAAGAAGTGGCAAGTGAATGCATGCCGTGCTAGAGATGTTGAGTAACTGAGACATTGCTGAACATTTCAGCCGTGACTCGATTACTTGCAGGGGCCAGGGAAGGGGGAAGTGGCTCCAGAGAGCACGTTCCCCTCCCCACCAGCCCCTTGGAGCTGGGATGTGGCATTTAAACCAAGTCCCAGATCCAACAGGCTTCCAGCGGGGCTCTTCGTCACCCCTTTCAGGCTAGAAAGCAGCATTTCAGCTGCCTCATGGTGCAAATGGTCTCCTGCAGGGTTGGGACTTCCCCTTGCAGCCGCTCCGCAAGCAGAGGGAAATTGACCAATCCCACAAGGTCATTGTTGCCCCCTTCTCCCATGGTGGCTCTGAAAGGAGCTGCAGCGGGGGAAATGATGAAATTTCATGGTATGCTGGGACAGTTCTAGGGCAGTTGCTCTCAGACTGGGTTGGGATGCCAAAGTGGTCCGTGACTCTGTTCTAATGTGGTTGCTAAGGCTGGAGATAGACTTGCCGGGGTCTCATCAATGTCCCCTCTAATCTTTTCCACCATGTGTGGATATTTTCCATCCACATGCGGAATAAATTTTATGTGCACTGAGGCATGTGGGGATGTGCACCACCAGTAGAAACAAAACACCTACCTGTGAGTGCTCTGCCTATCAGGTGGACAGTGTTTGAATCTCTCCTGTGTGGGCGCACAAGCACACAGTTTACAGGGACCACAGGTCTGGGGCTACTGCCCAATCCCACAGCCCAAACCCAAGGGCTTCATCCCTTTGTGTCAAAGTTCAAGTTACGTCCCTCCCGTCACTGGGGCTGAAGTCTTCAGGCTTTGTCCCCATGCTCTGGGGCAACAAGGCACCTTCAGGTTTATCACCAACACGGCCATCTCTGACTGGGATCTAATGGGAGAGAAGGGGGCATTTTTACATGGTCTCTTTTCCAGCTGGAGGGATGTTGACTTGAGTAGCAATAGGTTTTGCTTAAAATAAGTTATCACATACTTACCAGTGGGTTACAGTTAGAGAAGTGATAGACCTTTTTGCTCCTGTAACACTCACATACAAACAGCTGTGATTGGGTTTTTTTGTAAGTGCCCACCTCAAGCACAGTTTTCAGGACTCTTTGAAGATTCCAGCCTACAGGGACATCCCAAAAGGAGAGCATCTAGGGTGGGTCCGAATAAAGGGCTGTTTAGTATGGCTCTAAAGGAAATTTTCTTAAAATATTCTGGTGGCACAGGAAGTGCCAAAAAACCCAGCACGTTTCAAGCAAGACAGGACAAACGACTAAGAAATATTATGGGTCAGACTCAAAGCATCCGATTCAACCAACCCAAAATTTGGAGAAAGTTTATAGCTAGGGCTGGCCTTCATGATTTGGCTCCCGGCTTTAACAGGTGTCAGGCTGAAAGATTGGCCCATGTATCTGTCAAAGAGACCCAAAACAAAAAAGCAGTCCTGTAGCACAGCAAATAATTGATTAGGTGATGAACTTTCATGAAACAGATCCACTTCTTCAGATCTGGCAATTCTGAGACAGAAGTTCACTTAGCTCAGTTAGGCTCCAGGTAGTAATCACCAGGTAATACTGTATGTCTTATGTTACCCTGTCCTTCAAATCTATGAAAAACCCAAGCCCAGCTACTCTTGAACTTTGGAAGAGTTTGAATTCAGACTGATGTTTTGGCTCCATCCCAGCAACGGAAAACACACCATAGCAAACAATCTTATCATGCGGAGGGAAAGGCAGGCTGCCCGAATACGTATTTGCTGTCTCTAATGCTTATTATACTCTGGATTAAGAAAAGTGTAGCTCAAGCTTAAAGTCCTGAATTTGGCACCGGGTGGACCTTGCAAATTTCAGAGGTTTGAAATTCAGATAAGCGCCCACTTTGAAGGCTTCTCAGAGTTCAGTTGAATCGGAGCCAAACCTCTCTGAGCAAGAAATCAAGCAGGAAATATTTTGCAGTGTCCAGTACTTCTTGGATTCTGGGAGCCAGAAACGCCAGGAGAACGGGTCTTTCTCAAGACTTTTGCTTTGCTTTGTTTTTTGTTACATTTGCTGCTTCCTCAAATGAAACTGGCAATGGCAGAGTCAAAGGTGGCATGAGGGAGAGAAGAGCAATCAAAAGCTGTGTCTACACGTGCACGCTACTTCGAAGTAGCGGCACTAACTTCGAAATAGCGCCCGTCGCGGCTACACGCGTCGGGTGCAATTTCGAAGTTAACTTCGACGTTAGGCGGCGAGACGTCGAAGTCGCTAACCTCATGAGGGGATCGGAATAGCGCCCTACTTCGACGTTCAACGTCGAAGTAGGGACTGTGTAGACGATCCGCGTCCCGCAACGTCGAAATTGCCGGGTCCTCCATTGTGGCCATCAGCTGAGGGGTTGAGAGATGCTGTCTCTCCAGCCCCTGCGGGGCTCTATGGTCACCGTGGGCAGCAGCCCTTAACCCAGGGCTTCTGGCTGCTGCTGCGGCAGCTGGGGATCCATGCTGCAGGCACAGGGTCTGCAACCAGTTGTCGGCTCTGTGGATCTTGTGTTGTTTAGTGCAACTGTGTCTGGGAGGGGCCCTTTAAGGGAGCGGCTTGCTGTTGAGTCCGCCCTGTGACCCTGTCTGCAGCTGTGCCTGGCACCCTTATTTCGATGTGTGCTACTTTGGCGTGTAGACGTTCCCTCGCAGCGCCTATTTCGATGTGGTGCCGTGCAACGTCGAAGTTGAACATCGACGTTGCCAGCCCTGGAGGACGTGTAGACGTTATTCATCGAAATAGCCTATTTCGATGTTGGCTTCACGTGTAGACGTAGCCAAAGTGACCCAAGCACAGTCATTGCTCTCCCTGTCATGTCTCTGCTTCACAGTGTGTAACAACTGCATCAGGTTCAGCTACTGAAAGGAAAATCAGTTGGTCTCAGCAAGTGGATTCTATTTTCCTTTGGTGTTCATGACAGTAATGGGCTGTTGACAAAGGCCACTGCCTGACTTTGTCTCGGGCAAGCTGTAGAGCTGATCAGGAAAAAAAAATCTGCAATTTTTTCCATTTGAAAATAGTAGGGACAAAAAATCTGACAAAAATATTCACACTGAAAAATGTTCATTTCATAATTGGTTTTAGCACACCCTTCTGGAGCTGAGGTGTGCGCCATGAAGGGGATACCCTCAACTCAGAGACTAAATCCTCAAGTGGCAGGAACTTACCTCTCTTACTCTCACGTGAATGACACACAAATGAACATAAATGCCTATAAAGGCATGCACAGGCCCACACATACTTTCGCACAAACACGCTCACGACAGACATGCTTGTGGGCCATTTTAGGTGGTGGGAAAATACCTGAATGCACTCCAGTGCAAAAGAGAGGGGGAAACAGATCAAGTAGAACACCCTGAAATGCAGCCTTCCCTTTGTGCTTTCTAGCAACAGCATGCACACTGTAAAAGTCTTCTGCCCCCGCATTTACACCCAGCCAGAGTTTAAAGAAAAAAAAATCACTGTGGACAGCACAGCTGGTGAACAGCTTTTATCTGTAGATTTATGGAGTTGAAGGCCAGACGGGACTATTAGATCATCCAGTCTGACCTCTGGCATAGAACAGCCCATAAAGTTTCACCCCGTATTGAGTGAATACCCTTGGACTGAATATTTCACCCGTGTAAAGTGAATACCCTTCCACAGTCCTGTACTGAGCGCAATACCTTCTGTTTTGCTAAATCATCACTTTGGTGGGCCTGGAGACAAAGGACCATGCTACACTGATGTGTCTGATTACCTATGCGACTTTCCCTGCCTACACTTTTATACAGTACCCGTTCATAGAATCACAGAACCATGGGGTTAGAAGAGACCTCAGGAAGTCATCAAGTCCAGACCCCTGTCCAAAGCAGGACCAATCCCAACTAAATCGTCCCAGCCAAAACTTTGTCAAGTCAGGGCTTGGAGACCTCCAGGGATGGAGATTCCACCACCTCTCCAGGTAACTCATTCTAGTGCTTCACCACCCTCTTGGAGAAATAGTTTTTCCTAATATCCAACCTAGACCTCCCTCACTGAAACTTGAGACCAACGCACCTCGTTCTGTCATGTCACCACTGAGAACAGCCTCTTTTCCATCCTCTTCGTAATCCCCCTTCAGGTGGTTGAAGGCTGCTCTCAAATCCCCCTTCACTCTTCTCCTCTGCAGGCTAAATAGGCCTAAATCCCTCAGCCTCTTCTCATAAGTCATGAGCTCCTGCTCCCTAACCATTTTTGTTGCCCTCTGCTGGACTGTCTCTAATTCATCCACATCCTTTTTGTAATGGGGGGTGGGGTGTTACCATGGTAATTGTTACCATGATGACTGAGCATCCTACAGGCCTGATGGCTCAGTGCTGTAAAGATGCTGAGGAAGGATAGTAACGTGGTGAAAGGCCTGGACTGTAAACCAGGAGATTCGTGTTTAGTCCCTGGCTTTGCTGCAGTCTATGTAGCCATCCTTTCTGCGGACTTCATTCAATGTCTCATGCAAAGAACAAAGAGACTGTCGAGCGTGGTGGGGTATGCTGCAGCAGCTGAAAACAGACCTGAGTTAGCATCAGTCTAGCTCGCAGGGTGCTTGGACCTGCTGTGAGGGCAGGGGCCTGGACTTGATGACCTCTTGAGGTCCCTTCCAGTTCTAAGCTACGTCTACACATGAATGCTACATCGAAATAGCTTATTTCGATGTAGCGACATTGAAATAAGCTATTTCGATAAATAGCATCTACATGTCCTCCAGGGCTGGTGCCGTCGATGTTCAACGTCGACGTTGGGCAGCACCACATCAAAGTAAGCGCTGCAGGGGAGCGTCTACATGCCAAAGCGGCCCACATCGAAATAAGGGTGCCACGAACAGCTGCAGACAGGGTCACAGGGCGGACTAGCACTTCCCAGGCAACAGCTATCTGCTCCCTTAAAGGGCCCCTCCCAGACACACTCAGCCTGCACAGCACGCGGTCCGCAGAGCCACAGTCACGCACACCCGTCAAAGCAGTATGGACCCCCAGCAGCAGCAGCAACAGCAGCCAGAGGTCCACCCAGCCGCCCCTGCAGGAGCAGTGCTTGCCCTGCTGAATGCCATGCAGGAGGCAACCGATCACCTTTTATTCGCAGAAGAGGAGCTGCCTCCAGAGGAGGAGGAAGCAACCCCAGACCCTGCTGTCCTCCGCCCCCCCACCCCCGCCGCACACGCCGCCGGCTGTGGAGCTACCCCACGAGCACAGACTGGTGGGAGCGGCTGGTGCTCGGTGAGTGGGACGACGACCGCTGGCTCCAGAACTTTTGTATGAGCCGGCAGACATTCCTGGAGCTCTGCCAGTGGCTCACCCCCGCACTGAGGCACCAGGACACCGCCATGTGGCGTGCCCTCAGCGTGGAGAAACGGGTCGGCATCGCTGTCTGGAAGCTGGCCCCTCCAGACAGCTACAGATCTGTGGGGCAGCAGTTTGGCATCGGCAAGGCCACCGTCGGGGCTGTCCTCATGGAGGTAAGAGGACCCACGGGGAGGAGGAGGCAGCCCTGGGGTAGAGGGGAGCCCTGGGGGTGGAGGGGAGCCCTGCGGAGGGGGTAGGGCCAGACACACCCTGCACACCCCTCATTGGTGCTCTCCCATGTCCTTCCCCTGCAGGTTGTCCGCACCATCAATGCCCTGCTCCTCCACAGGCTCATACGGCTTGGGGACCCGGATGCCGTCATCATGGGGTTTGCCATCCTGGGCTTCCCAAATTGCTTCGGGGCTCTGGATGGGACCCATATCCCCACCCGAGCTCTGGAGCACAGCGGAGGACGCTTCCTGAACAGGAAGGGCTGCCATTCGGTGCTCCTCCAGGCCTTGGTGGACAGCTGGGACCGCTTCCTGGACATTTATGTTGGCTGGCCTGGCAGCACCCACGACGCCCGGGTATTCAGGAATTCGGGCCTGTGCCACTGGCTGGAGGCGGGGACCTACATCACCCAGTGGGAGATCCCTGTGGGGGACACCACCATGCCCCTCTGCGTCATCGCAGACGTGGCATACCCCCTCTGGCCCTGGCTCATGCACCTGTACACGGGCCATCTCACAGCCAGCCTGGAGTGCTTCAACACACGCCTGAACCATGTGCGCCAGGTGGTTGAGCGCACCTTTGGCCGCCTCAAAGGGTGCTGGAGCTGTCTCCTCACCCACCTTGATGTGGGCCCCCACCAACATCCCCCAGACTGTGGGTGTGTGCAGCACACTCCACAACCTGGTGGAGAGCAAGGGAGAGGCATTCTTCCAGGGCTGGGCTGTGGAGGCTGGCAGGGCTGACGTGCAGCCACCCGCTGTCCTGAGTCGCCAGGTGGACCCCGAGGGGACCCGGGTCCGGAAGGCCCTGCAGGCCCATTTTGACCAGGCCGCGGGGTGAACACTGGCAGGCCCCCCACTGCACCCCCCCATCCTCCACAACACTCCCTGCCCCCACGCCCACACCACAGAGCACCCAAGAGCACCCCCCCCCCCACTTTTCTTGCAAATAAAAATAGACTATCGTTCTTGAAACCACAAAATGGTGAATTCTCTTATTATTACTACAAATATATATATATATATATATATATATATATATATATATATATATATATATTATATGATAAATAGTGGAACACAAGGAAGGGGAGAACTATTTACATGGGGGGCAGGTATCATAAAATAACAGGGGTCTAATACAAACTATATACAAAATAATGGGGATATGTACAAAGGGGGGGGGCACGTCCTGGGCCCCGCACCCCCTACTGTCCAGCGCTTGGGGTTGGCGGGCGTGACCCTCGCCTTGGCCTCAGCCCTGGCCGAGGCTGGCTGGGGGCCAGGCGAACCAGCAGATACGGCCAGCGGGTGTCAGCAGGCCCCAGGTCCCCCTCGGCGGAAGGCCCCTTGGTGGCGGACAGCGGTGGGGCAGGGGGTGGAACCGCAGGTGGAGCGGCGGGTGGAGTGGGCAGGGCGGGCACAGCGGCAGCTGGCGTGGCATGGGGGGGCCAGGCAGTCTGCAATGCGCTCAAAAGTGCATATAAAGGCCCCCCATGCCTCCTGGCACCAGGCCAGCACCCGCTCCTGCAGTTGCAGGCGCCGCTCGTCCACCCGCAGGCGCTGCTCCAATATCTCCAGATGTCGCCGGAGGGTTGCCAGCAGCTGGGGGTCCGTGGCTGTCCTCAGGTACTGGTGGCTCCGCCGTCGGCCCCGGCCTGGGGCTGGTTGGTGCTCCACCAAGGGGCTGGCCTGCAGCGATGGCCCTGGTGGGCTCTCCGGGACCACTGAGACCTCGCCGGTGCTCTCCGGGCCCTCCGATGCTGCAGCTGCGGAACATGGGGGGGAAGAAGAGTGGAGACAGCCGTTAGTGTGGGCCCTGAGCCGTGGACCTTGTCCCCCAACCCCTCTGCTGCTGGTTCCCCATCCCCGTCCCCGGGAGATGCTGCTGCTGCTGATGGGTGTCCCACCCCCTCCCACCGGGGGACCCTAGGTTCCGCTCCCCCCATCCCCAGGGATGGGGCATGGCACTGTCCTGCTGCGGGGGCAGGGGCTGATGCACTCTTCTGAGGGACATGCCACTGCTGTCCTTGGGGCCATGGTCATCTGGGCATGTGGAGGGCCCTGGTCATGTCTGTTGTCCCCTCCCCTCAACCCCGGGGCTGTGCACCGGGGGGGTACATACCTGACGGTCTGCTCCCACGGTCGGGGGACACCCTCTGGGTGGACGCCCTGCTGGAGCTCCAGGACGGCAGGACTATGTGCAGCCCCCCATCGCTGGAAGAGGATTCCCCCTCCTCCTCCTCCTTCGGTGTCCCAAGAGGTGGGCTCCTGGGGGGGCCCCCAGGGTGCGGGGCTTGCCTCCGGAGCGGACTCTGCCTCCGGGGCCTGCTGGGGCTTGTCGACCGAGGTGTCAAGAGTGGCCGGGGGGAGGAGGTGTGCCGGGGGCCCAGGATTTCCCTGAGCTCCCTGTAAAAGGGGCAAGTGATGGGGGCGGCCCCAGATCGGCTGGCCGCATCCCGGGCCTGGGCGTAACCCTGCCGCAGCTCCTTCACCTTACTCCTGACGTGGTCAGGAGTGTGGGCAGGGTGACCCTGGGCGGCCAGGCCCTCGGCCAGCCGAGCGAACGCATCCACGAGCGCAGTTAGTAAGGCAAATAGGATGTTAGGAATTATTAAAAAAGGGATCGATAATAAGACAAAAGATATCATACTTCCCCTATATAAAACTATGGTACGCCCACATCTTGAGTACTGCGTGCAGATGTGGTCTCCTCACCTCAAAAAAGATATATTGGCATTAGAAAAGGTTCAGAAAAGGGCGACTAAGATGATTAGGGGCTTGGAAAGGGTCCCATATGGGGAGAGGCTAGAGAGACTGGGACTTTTCAGTTTGGAAAAGAGGCGATTGAGGGGCGATATGATAGAGGTATATAAAATCATGAATGGTGTGGAGAAAGTGAATATAGAAAAATTATTTACCTTTTCCCATAATACAAGAACTAGGGGACACCAAATGAAATTGATGGGTAGTAGGTTCAAAACTAATAAAAGGAAATTTTTCTTCACACAGCGCACAGTCAACCTGTGGAACTCCTTGCTGGAGGAGGCTGTGAAGGCCAGGACTCTATTAGGGTTTAAAAAAGAGCTTGATAAATTTTTGCAGGTTAGGTCCATAAATGGCTATTAGCCAGGGATAAAGTATGGTGCCCTAGCCTTCATAACAAGGGCAGGAGATGGATGGCAGGAGATAAATCACTTGATCATTGTCTTCTGTTCTCCTTCTCTGGGGCACCTGGCATTGGCCACTGTCGGCAGATGGGATGCTGGGCTGGATGGACCTTTGGTCTGACCCAGTATGGCCATTCTTATGTTCTTATGTTCTCTTGCTCCCCATTACCTGGAGCACGTCCTCCTCGCTCCAGAGCCCCAGCAGTTCCCGGATCTCGGCCTCCCTCCAGGAGGGGCCCTGCTGCCTCTTCCAGGGCTGGCTGGCTGCTAGGGTGCCCTGGGGGCGCTTGGGGGGCTGGCGGGCGGCCATTGCAGCCGGGGGGGGTGTCTCTGGGCTGCAGGGAGGCATGCAGGCTGGCCGCGTGGCTGTGCTGCCACCTGCACGCTCTCTCAGCTTCCTGCACAGGAATGCAGTGAGTGGAGAGCTTTAAGGGGCCGCTGCACGTGGCGACCATAGAGCTCAGGGGCTGGGCAGAGTGTCTCTCAACCCCTCAGCTGATGGCTGCCATGGCGGACCCCGCTATTTTGATGTTGCGGGACGTGGATCAGCTACACGTGCCCTACTTCGACGTTCAACGTCAAAGTAGGACGCTATTCCCATCCCCTGATGGGGATAGCGACTTCGTGGCGAGCGCTATTTCAAAGTTGGCGCGGCTACTTCAAAGTAGCTGGCACGTGTAGACGCGGCTCTAGTGTTCTATGATTCTATAATTCATGCACGTATCAAGCTCCATTTCTCAGCTGGCTACGTTGCTAGCCCCCACTGCTCCTACTCATACGCTGCCCCAGCACCTCTCAAATCTTCTGGTGGACCTCAGGAAACCACCAGTGCTCAGGCCAGTGGGGAAAGCAGGAGGAAGCATGGGGAGTTTTAGGCCTTGGAGCAGCTTTGCTCCCCAACCAGTTTGGGCTACACCCATGACACCTGCTTGGTGGGAGCTTCGTGTGAGGGAGGTGTGATACAAGCATCACGAGGGAGGATGCTTGTTTGAACAGGGGCCGAGAGTCTGCTCTGGTACGACTATGACCTGAAGAAGTGGGTCTGTCCCACGAAAGCTCTTCACCTAATAAATTATTTTGTTAGTATTTAAAGTGCTACACGACTGCTTTTTTGTTTTGTTTGAAAAGGGGTGACAAATGCAAGGAGGTGCCGGCCTGAACCAATACATTGCTCCTGCTAATGAGAGCAAAGCTGGGCCTGCCCACCACCCAGTATTAGGGAAGGCTGTTGAAACTCCCTCTAGGGAATCTCCTAACAGGAAAGGAAATCCTACATCCTCCTGCATCAGGATCTGAGCCAATCTCTAGCTCTGTGAGGCTAGGACACGCCTTCCATAGATCACCTCCCACCCGCCTGCTGCATCACATCCTTTTCAGTCCTGCCAATGCTTTCTAAAGCCACACAATTTGCTTCAATCCCGTGAACAGGCTGTCCTATGCCACAGCTGCAGGATACTACCCAACCACCCAGCTGCGAAAGGAAGAAGCAAAGAGCTTCTTGCACTGAGGAGAGGCATGGAACCACACCTAAATTCCTTATCTAGGACTCCTGTTGGGTCTCTGCTAAGACTCCCAGGCCTTCCTGCTTCTGCCCATGCCTTTTGGGCTCAGCCTGTCTCAGGATATTTTGTTTCTTTCTTGGTCAGAACCTCAGACAAAGCCCAGCTCTAGTTGAATTCCAGAAGTGGTGGTGGTGACAGTGGTAGGGGAGCAGATTCTTGGGCCAGCTGACAGCAGTAGAAGTTTTGCTCTTGCTTTCAGTGTGCATCATGTTTCCCCCTGAGTTTTTACGATGTCCAGATTTGCCAGTTCCTGTTCTTGTTTAGTTTCCGGTAGCTTGTGGTAACTCTCACTTTGCAGTAAGGGGCTATGTGGGTGGAATGTTTTGAATGAGATTTTTTTTTTTTTTTGGTGGCTTTCGACAAGGAAATCATTTGTGAGGCTGGGTGAGCTAATGAGGCACTGACAGGAAGACCAGGATGGCTGGAGGGCCACTTACCATTTCTTGACCCTGTGCTTTGTTTCCGAGTGGCTCCATCAGAGCAGCAGAGTGCTCAATTCAATTGTATCCACCCTAGAGGCTTCGCATTCCTTCCCTCTTCAGGTAGTTGCCTGGCATTAGGAAGACTTCCCCTGTAATGAGCAGCGAAAACATCTGTTCTGGGCTTCTGCAGGCAAGTGGAGGGTGTAAAGTACACATGAGAGAAAGGGCCATGCAAAGCACATGTAGTCCAGCAAGCATCCAACCATAGTATGCGTCAGCATGCCAAAGCTACAGCTACATACATAGGAACATGTCTTCACTGGGAACAAGAGTGTTTTCTAACCTGTTAACAAAGCCGGCTTAAACACCTCATGAAGGTAAGGCCAGTGCAGTTGTAACCCCTGTTAACTGGTCAAGATGATCCCGAGAAGGGAAAGTGCATAGGGCAGGGATCAAAGAAGTTACCAAATTAGACCAGAGTGTGTATTTAAATCAGTGCCCCAGACAGCTAAGAAGAACCAAATGGCTAGACAGGGGCTTTAAGGGTTTGTCTACACAGCAGCATTATTTCAAAATAAGCTATTCTGGAAGGCTGTGGCTACACTAGCACCTCTCTTTTTGGTTTTGCAAAGAAGGGGCTTTCGAAATCCGGTGGGGGGTCCTTTCGAAAGGCCCCCGTCAACACGGGTGGCGTGTGTTTCGGAAGCGGTCATTTTGAAACACACACGGACGCCATTATGCTAATGAAGTGCTACATATGCATAGAGCGCCTCATTAGCATTTGCCGAAGTGGCTTATTAGCATCCCCCTTTCGAAAGAGGGAAGCTAGTGTAGCCATGGCCAAAGAGATTTTCTGGAATAGTTTATTTCCAAATAACGCAGCTATACAGAAAGGGTGCCTCCGCACTGGCAAGATCTTTCCGATTAGCTGGGGCTCTTTCGAAAGATCCCACAGAGCATCCACACACAAAATACCTATTTCAAAATAGGCGCTATTCCTCGTACAATGAGGTTTGCCCATTTTGAAATAAGCTGTTTGCTCTTTTGAAAATATTTCGAAAGAGTGGTTGCGTCCTGTAGATGTTTGCAAACTTATTTTGAAATAACGGCTCTTCTTTTCAAATAACTTTGCTGCGTAAACACACCCTGAGTGTATCTCACAAGCTTAGGGAGGAATGTGGAACTTGTTAGCAGAGCGTCCAAGAACGTGAGGCTATAATGTATTTATATCCCTATTTCACAGGTGGAAAACTGAGGCAGAGAGGAAAGCCCAGATGCTCAGAAGTATTTAAGTGCCTGGTTCCCAAAACTCTTAATGGGAGATAGGTGCCTAAATACCTGTGGCAATTTGGGACTAGACAACTTGCCCGAGGTGTCACAAGGGTAGAACAGGGAATCAAAGCCAAGTCTTCTAACTCATCACCCAAACCACTAGGCTGTGCTGCCAAACTTCTGTCTGATGATAAGCCGTCACTCTGTGAGTCGAGAACCAGGAAGTCAATTTAACCTGAGAAATGCCGCCATTTTCGCAAATCATCGGCAATGGGTTCTGGCTTCACTTAAGTCTGTTACTTGAAATGATTCCCGGAATAACAATAGTTCTTAGTCTGCAGCTTGTTAGTGAGAATTCAAACCTCTGGCTGCATTAGGCAGTCTTCCCTAGGCATAAAGGGCTTATGCTCCTGCCCCAGCTGGACACTCTGGACAGTGTAATCCTTAGTATTAGATTTTGGGGCAGGATGGGAGCAACTCATGTTGCAAAATTCAAAATTCCCCATTTTCAGAGCTATTCCTCGAAATTCCCTTCGCAATGCTGTGTCTATGCACATTCCTGCCGGGAAATCAACATGCCAGGACATTTGCAGGAATCGACCAGAACAAGTTTGAAACGCCAGAGGCAGAGGATGTCTTTAAAAAATAACACTGCCCCTCTGCCCCGCAGTGCTTGGATACACCCGTACACAGACAAATGTGACAAGAAAATCCCTGCTCCATCGTAAACAACAGGGCTTTTGTGTAACCCACTGGTGAGTGCTTGCTGCAGAACATATGTCTGTTACAGCCTATGGCTACCATATGTCTGGGAGTTCCTGAGCATGACCTCCTCGGCAGTCCTCTGATCTCTGTCCAGGGGGGTGTTTTAAAATGAGAACAAGCGCCTGTGATTTTGGTATTGCTACCCTTGCTCCTGTGGGGCTGCTGGGGCAGCGCAGCCGTCAGAGCTGGGTACCCAGGGAGCGGGGATCACTGGCTAACTTCCCGGGTCTGAAGGCAGCGGTGCCTCCAGCAGCAGTGCAGAAGTGAGCGTGCTAGGGAGAAACAGTGGAGGAGAAACTGTCCCCCATAACTCATCCAGATCCCACCCTCATGTTCCCTCCCCTTTCTCGCTGCCCCTTTCTCACCCCCTGCAGCTCACTGCCCCGCTCCAGTGGTGCCCTCTGCCACTCGACTTGACATATCGTACCCTGTTCCACTCCCAGCCGATTGGGGGTGGCCATCCCCAGGCCTGCCGATGCGGGGTCGGGGAGAAGGGAGGGATGGCATAGGGGCCCAGTGTTTCAAAGGGGCCCAGAGCTCCCAGCCACAGCGGCTGCTACAGTAGCAGCACCCGGAAGCTATTGGTCCCTTTGAAACACCGTGGAAGCATCTCTTTACTACTCTGTCCCACTTCTGACGACTGGGGGAGGCCCAGGGCCACGCTCTGGACTGACTGCCCTTGGCCCCACCCCTTCTGCCGGAGGCACCGCCTCTTCCAGGCCTGGAGCCATACCTTGCCCTGGGCCCGCCACGACTGCTGGCCCTCCCATGTACCCTCTTCACCAACTTCCTTGCACACGCTTGTACGAAAAGCCACACAGTCTCCTGATGCAAACAGACACTGTTCCACCCTCGTGCATGGCCACTCACAAGGACAAGCGCCCTCCCCCATCCCAGGCCCAGCCACATACACTCTCCTACCACCAATGGGTGCCCCCCACACAGTCGGGACATGCATACATGACAGCAATTCCATCGACACCAACGCCAACCCACCGACGCAGGGCATCACAGGGCCCTGGGCCGTTGGAGGTGCTCGTTTAGGAAATGGGAACACACATCACTGCGTTTTTTGCCAGTGCGTGGGTGTTTACCCATTTCCCGCCTGATGCTAAGTGACGAGGGCTCTGCGGACCTAGCTTCCCCTCTGGATTTTCAAGCAGAGGCTCCATTTTCTCTCCCTGTCTCTGTGGAAACCTTATGCATTGCCCCGATGCAGCGTGGGGAGTGCTGGATGCTCTCATTCACAGATGGTGACAATGATGAGGCCATACGTCGTCAAAGCCAATGGAACGGCTCCCCCTTCTGGCGGCGGTGAGCTTGGCCCATAAGCAGCTTTGGCAGCCTTGGCTGCCCCTGCAGCCACTGTTGCATTTACAGGGTGATTAAGATTCGCTGGGATTTACTTCAGCGGGTGCCAAGTTTAGGTAATAAAGCCAGACTACAGGAAGCCCTTGTGCTGTAGCCTAGTGACATCAAGGAACATAGGAACATAAGAACGGTCATTACGGGGTCAGACCAAAGGTCCATCTAAGCCAGCATCCTGTCTGCCAACAGCAGCCAGTGCCAGGTGCCCCAGAGGGGGTGGACCAAAGACAATGATCAAGTGACTTGTCTCCTGCCATCCCTCTCCAGCCTCTGACAAAGAGAGGCCAGGGACACCATTCCTAACCCTGGCTAAGAGCCTTTTATGGACCTAACCTCCATGAATTTATCTAGCTCTTCTTTGAACTTTCTTCTAGTCCTGGCCTTCATGGGCTACGTCTACACCTGAAGCCTACATCGAAATGGCTTATTTCGATGTAGCAACATCGAAATAGGCTATTTCGAAGAATAACGTCTACACATCCTCCAGGGCTGGCAACGTCGATGTTCAACTTCGACGTTGTGCAGCACCACATCGAAATAGGCGCTGCGAGGGAACGTCTACACGCCAAAGTAGCACACATCGAAATAAGGGTGCCAGGCACAGCTGCAGACAGGGTCACAGGGCGGACTCAACAGCAAGCCGCTCCCTTAAAGGGCCCCTCCCAGACACAGTTGTACTAAACAACACAAGATCCACAGAGCCGACAACTGGTTGCAGACCCTGTGCCTGCAGCATGGATCCCCAGCTGCCGCAGCAGCAGCCAGAAGCCCTGGGCTAAGGGCTGCTGCACACAGTGACCATAGAGCCCCGCAGGGGCTGGAGAGAGAGCATCTCTCAACCCCTCAGCTGATGGCTGCCATGGAGGACCCGGCAATTTCGATGTTGCGGGACGCAGATCGTCTGCATGGTCCCTACTTTGACGTTGAACGTCGAAGTAGGGCGCTATTCCGATCCCCTCATGAGGTTAGGGACTTCGACGTCTCGCCGCCTAAAGTCGAAGTTAACTTCGAAATAGCGCCCGACGCGTGTAGCCGCGACGGGCGCTATTTCGAAGTTAGTGCCGCTACTTCGAAGTAGCGTGCACGTGTAGACACAGCTATGGCCTCCTCTGGCAAGGAGTTCCACAGGTTGGCTGTGTGCTGTGTGAAAAAGAATTTTCTTTTATTAGTTTTAAACCTGCTACCCATTAATTTCATTTGGTGTCCTCTAGTTCTTATATTGTGGGAACAAGTAAATAACTTTTCTTTATTCACCCTCTCCACACCACTCAGGATTTTATAGCCCTCTATCATATCCCCCACTCAGTCTCCTCTTTTCTAAACTGAAAAGTCCCAGTCTCTTTAGCCTCTCCTCATATGGGACCCGTTCCAAACCCCCTAATCATTTTAGTTGCCATTTTCTGAACCTTTTCTAATGCCAAAATATTTTTTGAGGCAAGGAGACCACATCTGTATGCAGTATTCAAGATGAGGGCGTACCATAGTTTTATAAAGGGGCAGTAAAGTATTCTTCGTCTTATCTTCCATCCCTTTTTTAATAATTCCTAACATCCTATTTGCTTTTTGGACTGCCGCTGCACACTGCGTGGATGTTTTCAGAGAACTATCCACGATAACCCCAAGATCTCTTTCCTGATTAGTTGTAGCTAAATTAGCCCCCGTCATCTTGTATGTATACTTGGGGTTAAGCGACTCCTGCATAAAGCAGGTTCTTTGGACACCCTTTACTCCATCTCCAGACCTCTGCAGCCAGAGAGAGAATGAGCCAGTCTCCTCTGCAGCCTTAGCTGAGTGGCAGTTGGCTTTTAGCTCAAGCTGTTAGGACCCCTGCACTAAGTTCCCAAGGGCTCAAGTGGGGGGGGCACCTGTCGGTGGCTACACAGGCGCGTAGGAAGCGTGAGAGAGGCTAATCCCAGCAGTTTCTGCTTCTTCGGTGAAACAGGCAGTTAAAGAAAGGCCAAGGCCATCGCTCTAGTGGCAGAACAGAGAAAGTGCTTCTAGTCCCTGTTGCCAACGAGATGAACCCTCCTTAGCTGGGTACGGGAAGGAGCTAGGAAAAACACCCCACAACAATACTGCGGCACAGGCCAAGGAGCAGGGAAAAGTTCATTACCAGCGGGGTTGTCCCTCTCCCCAGGTCCAGCAGCACCGTGGAAGAGGGGTGCCACTGTCAGCGCGCCGGATGTCTCCCGCAGCCAGGCATTCAGAAAGCAGGACAGCCTGCAGCACTGCAGCATCCCCTGGCGCTATGGCACTGTGGGGGAAAGCACAGGGTCAGGCCTTTCTGCTCAGCAGCCCCAGCCTCTCCTCAAAGAGAAAAACCCTGGAAGATGCATCACCCACTGATGTGTCCTCTCCCCTTTCTTTTCCGGCTGGTGAGATGCACCAGCCTGGCCCCAGCTCCCTTATCTGCTCCTCCCGCTCCCTCCTAGAGCTGGAATGCCATGAACAGCTGATTTGTGGCCTTCCAGCTGTGGAAGAGGGAGAGGAGCGGGGACAGAGCGTGAATCGGGCGATTCACGGCTCTGAAAGCCTTGGTAGGGAGCGGGAGGTGTAAGGAGCACTGGGCTCTGGTGCCTCGATGTGCAGGAGGATCCTGGGCAGCCGGGGAGTCCATGGGCTGCAGGTGGAGTCCCAGTGGGCCGTATGTGACCAGCAGGCCACAGGTTGCCCACCACCGGTTTGCAATATGGACACAGGGAATCTAGGAGCTGGACTGAGATGCAAACTGGCAGTCTGTGCACACAGGGCTCTGTAGCAAAGACCCTGTAGCCCACTGCAAGGCCTCAGAGCTGTCCAGACCCTTCCCCAAGGCCAGGTGAAATCCTTCGTCCTGGCCGAGATTTGAGCCACCCTTGGGACAGGCAGGAATAGTTAGCCAGCCTCGCACTCACAGCATGGTTCGGAATATAAATCTTTTCTGCTACACCCCCTGTGGCATTTTAAAATATCCCCTTGTGAACGGCGTTCCCAGGATGACAGTTCCATCCCCCTTCAAATTCCCTCGTCCTGCTTTTCTGAGAACCGACTCTTCCCAGTAAATCATGCCCCGGCCAGCAAACAGCCCTCGTGTGACGCACATTCCCCCCGTCGTCAGCTCCCCCAGGAGCAGTGGAGATGGCGGATCTGGTGCAGAGACCCGGCTCCTGAATGCCAGCCTTCCCGCTGATTCAGCCCTCCATCAAACAACCACGCTGGGCTCCAGCTGTTTGCAATTTGGAGGAGAGGAGGCTGACGAGAGCACGCCTTGTGCAAGGCCAGGCGGGTTGTGACAGACGGAAGGGAGCGTGATGCTGCAATGAGTCCCCCAGGCAGCTCATCAGCTGGCAAGAAGCGCTCAAGGACACGGGGCGGGCAGCCCCCGGGTGAATACACATGCAGCGTATCATTGTGGTACTTGCGCGTGAGACAAGGAGGGAAAGGGGAAAAGAGGGTTTGGCCATTCACAGCCATTAAGGACTCCCAGCCAGAGCCTCCACCACCAGTATGGGTGTGGGGGGAGTCATTCCCAGCATACACGCTCACTTCCCCTCTACCCATCTCCCACTCTACTCCTGGTCCCCACACCACACCACACCACACCACTCCTTCCCCCAAGGCCCCACCCCTCCCACTCTGCTCTGCCCCATTCCAGACCCTTCCCCCCAAGTCCTGCCTCTGCTCCATGCCCGCCCTGTCCCCAACCCCCTGCCCCACTGCTGCCCTCAAGTACCCCCCATCCACCCTCCTCCCCCACCCTCTCACAGCACCATGACTACCATGAATCAGCTGTTCGTGGTGCTTCAGAAGTGCTGGGAGGAGGAGGGAGGAGTTGATCAACCAGGCAACCAATGGGCAAGAGGCGCAGGGGAGAGGGAAGGAGCTTGGCTGCCACTGGGTGCCCAGCACCCATTAAGTTTTTGCTATGTGGCTGCAGCACCCACAGAATCAGCACCAATGTGTCCCAGTACCCCAAACAAAGCTGAGAGTAACAAAGGTCCCACAGATAGGCTGTGTCTACACTTACATTCCTCTTTCGAAAGAGGCATGCAAATGAGGGAAATGGAAAATGCAAATGAGGTGCAGATTTGCATATCTGGTACATCATTTGCATATTCTTCTTTCGAAAGAAGAAAAGCAGCGTAGATGTGGCTCTTTTGAAAATAAGCCCCTCGTCAAAAGAACCCTTCTTCCCACAAAAAAGCATCTACACTGCTTTTCTTCTTTCAAAAGAAGCTCTTTTGAAAGAAGGATATGCAAATGAGGTGCCAGATATGCAAATCTGCACCTTATTTGCATTTTTGATTCCCTTCATTTGCATGCCTCTTTCAAAAGGGGAGTGGAAGTGTAGACGCAGCCATAGCGAATGGTAGCAGAGGAGTGGCCGTGTTAGTCCGTGCCCTCAAAAACAACAAGAAGTCCTGGGGCACCTTATAGACTAACAGATATTTTGGAGCATGAGCTTTTGTGGGCAAAGACCCACTTCATCAGGTGCATGAAGTCTTTGCCCACGAAAACTTGTGCTCCAAAATATCTATTAGTCTATAAGGTGCCCCAGGACTTCTTGTTGTTTTTGACAGGTAGTGCATGGGCCTGGAACTCAGGGATTTGAGTCATATTCATAGCTCTAGTGCTAAGTTATAAATCTGCACACGCACGCGCACACACACACACACAGCAGCGAACCTACCTGAGCTCTTCATTCTGCAGCATGTTCAATCTCACACATTGATTTCAGTGAACAATTATTGCAGACGTGGGCTTACATAACTTTACCATGTTCACACAAAGTTGACAGCAGAGCAGAGCATTGAACTTCAGTGGCTGAGACCTGATGCTAACCATAGAATCCTAGGGCTGAAAGGGACCTCAGGAGGTCATCTAGTCCAGCCCCCTGCTTCAAGCAGGATCAACCCCCACTAAGTCATCCCAGCCAGGACCTTGTCAAGCCGAGACTTAAAAACCTCGAGGGAGGGAGAATCCACCACCTCTGCAGGCAACACAGTCCAGTGCTTCACCACCCTCCTGGTGAAGTAGTTTTTCCTAATATCTAACCTACACCTTTCCCTCTTTAACTTCGGACCATTACTCCTTGTTCTGCCATCTGACACCACTGAGAACAGTTTCTCATCGACCTCTTTAGAGCTCCCCTTCAGGTAGTTGAAGGCTGCTATTAAATCACCCCTAAGTCTTCTCTTCTGTAAACTAAACAAGCCCAAATCCCTCAGCCTCTCCTCATAGATCTTGTGCTCCAGCCCCTTGATCATTTTTGTTGCCCTTTGCTGAACCTGTTCCAGCAAATCCATGTCCTTTTTATACTGGGGGGCCCAAAACTGGGGCGGACAAAAATGCTAATCGTCTAGCAAGGGGACCAATCTGCCTCCTGGTCTCCCATACTCACTCCCACACTACCACTTGTTCCCGGTGCATTTAGGTATCTAGAAAAGCGAGGGAATGACAGTTAAAAATGATGAATGGTGTTGGGAAAATGTATAGAAAATACACACAAAACAAAAACCAGGTGCCATTGATACATTAGTAGGCAGTAGGTTTGATAATAACAAGAGGAAGTACATAGTTGTGCTGCGTGCTGCTCACCTGGAAAACTCATTGGCATGGAATGGAGTGATGGCCGTAAAAGGAACTAGCTAAGTTCACGGAGGATAAGCCCATCAGTAGCTGTTAGCCAAGAGACTCAGTGATGTTACCGCTTCCCCCCCCAAGACCCTACCCCTGCTCTGCCCCATTCCAGCCCTTCCCCCACAGGCTCAGCCCTGCTCCGTCCCTGCCCAAGCATGGGACAGCCCTGAATCTCGGACTGCCAGAAACCAGGAGGGGAGGACAGCATGGATCAGGCTGTAGTTGTCCTGTCTTGTATCCCTCCTCCGGAAGGAGGCTGATAAAATGGAAAGGACCCAGATAATTGCTAGGAGGATGATTAACCATTTGAAAAGCAGATTCAGCTTAAGAAAGAAAGTTAAGGGGTGACTTGCTCATAACATATAGGTGACTCCCTGTGGAACAAATACTTGAAAATGGACTCTTCTGCCTAGCAGACAAAGGTAAGACACGACCCGGTGGTTGGAAGCTGAAGCTAGAAAAATCCAGACAGGAAATAAGGAGTACGTACATTTGTAACAGTAAACGTGCTTAACTAATGGAACAATTCACTGAGTTGTGGTGAAGTCTCCATCACTGACTGTCATTAAATTGAGACTGGATTTTTTTTTTTTCGTAAGACATCTTCTTGAGGGACTACTGTGGGGTAAATCTTGGGTCTGTATGACCCAGAGGGTGGAACTAGGGGATCACAGTGGTCCTTTCAGGCCCTGGAGTAGCTGTGGCTACGAACTTTGCAGCCCATCACTTGAAAGCAGAAGTTTCACACGTAGAGGGATTCATCCAGGCAGAGATATAGGAGAAAAGCTTGTTGTGTTCGCTGTTATTGATATTAGAGCTGCATGCCGAGAACCCAAGCAAAACACGGGTCAGCTCAAACGGGTGCTGCTCATATCACAGTGAGAAACAGCCCCTGTTGTGGAATGCTTGCAGTGTAAATTCCCCAGCCAATGGATGAGAAGGGAACAAGAAGCGGAGTGACTTGACCCAGGGTCTGCAATAGGTCAGCAGTGTAGCCATGGCTCGAGCTCATGTCTCCTGATGTGCAGGTTTTGGGCTGTAGCTACTAGGCCATGCTACCAGGCTTTTCGAGTCATTCAGTTTTGAGACACCTGGACTCACAGGTCTCCAACTATGGCTTTGAATTTCAACCAAGTTGTTGCTGAAAACTCCAGGGCAAGGGCTGTTAGAAGCACTGTGAGTGCAGGACTATGAAAGGATGTGGGTTTAGTACAAACTGGGACCAGAGTCAAGCTAACGCCTGGAAGGGCTGAATTTCCCATATGAGACAAAGCACAAAAACCAGGTGAGTTTCTCGTGCCTTGGGATTTGTCTGGGGATGTGACACCCAGCTTGAGGGAGGGAAAAGTCATCTAACCAGAGTACAGTGCTGGGAACCAGAGCTTATTTCCCATCAGAGCTGCTGTGCAGCTGCTGGCAACTCGCAGTAGCATTGTGTGCCTCAGTTTTCCCAGCTCTGAAATGGAGATTATACCTGACCATTGCAAAGGGGCCTTGCATGGCTTGATTCCTCAATGGTTGGAAAAGGCTTTCAGCTCAGATAGGTGCAAATGTTAGGATGGAATAATCCCTGCTCATCTGCTGAAGGATTGTCACAGGGTGGGAGACTTAGAACCATTGAAGGATGCTTAGGCTGCTGATTAGCCACTTGACCACTGGTGGAAGGGGCCAGTGGCACGAGGAAGATCCAGAAGCCCATACCTGCTGGGAGGTGTCCCTGATTCACCACCTAGAATCATAGAATGCTAGGGCTGGCAGGGACCTCAGGAGGTCATCACATCCTGCCCTCTGCCTCAAACAGGACCAACCCCAACTAAATCATCCAAGCCAGGAGTTTGTCAAGGGATGGAGATTCCACCTGCCTCCTGCTATCCACAGCATCACCAAACCAGCCTCCAAGAACTTTCTCTGAAAGCGTCAGCCAAGAGGCTGCAAATGGATACACATCGGGGCACACCAGGAAAGACTGAGCCAGTTCCCCTTCGGCCTTTTTTCTGTCTAGACTATAAGTTCTTTGGAGCCAGGGCTGCTTTTGCCCTCTACCGTGTGCAGCACGGGGGTCCTGATCTCTGTCGGTGCTACTGTGATACAAATAAATACAAATAACAGGGTAATTAGAGTGGCGAGAAAGAGGTGAAATCCCCAGCAGGTGAGAGTGGCATTTCTCCTCTGAGCACACAGGCAGACGGACATGGTAGGGCCTGCCAGGTAGCTAGGGGTGACCAGTGGAGAAAGTGATACCTAGAACAAGCCCACAATAATATATTGGGATATACGTATCTCACAGAGCCAGAGGGGACCTTGAAAGGTCCTCAGGTCCGGGCTTCTGCATTCACAGCAGGACCCATCATCACCCTGGCTGATTTTTTTTTTAATTAATCTGTCCCTGAATCCTAAATGGCCCCCTCAAGGATTGAGCTCACAACCCCAGGTTTAAACAGGCCAATGCTCAAACCGCTGAGTTTTCCCTCCCCACCTAGAGCACCGTGGAGCTCATCATAGAACCATAGGGTCCGAAGGGACCTGAAGGCCCATCCAGCAGGGCCAACAGTCAGTACGGACCTGGGGGCAAGATGGGAAGGGGACCTGGCTCTGGAGCGGGGCCAAGGACCGAAGGGGTGGGACCTAGAGCAGCCTGCCCTCCTGCCAGTGGTCCCTGAGAGCCACGTGCAGAAGGGCCACACAGCGTTTCAAAGGGGTCTGGATGTGTGGTTGACACTGCTGCTACTTCAGCAAAGGCCACAGGTGGAGCTCTGCGCCCCCCTTGAAATGCTAGGCCTGGGGACAACTGCCCCCTTTGCCCTGCCCTGTCAGTGGGCCTGGCCTGTCCGGACAAAGATACAGGGTTTGCTGTGTCTAAACCATCCAGGCTGGCAACTGTGTGAGTCTGAGCCTGTGACCCACTCTCCAAAATTTCCCCTCACTCACATCCTTCATTATATTATAACCCCAGACCCCTCTGCTGTAACAAATCCATCCCGGCTGCGAACAGTCAGGCCCTCGATAAGTTGACTCACAAGCTTCTGATAAACGAAAGCAAAGCGAGATGGTGAGGGCAGGCTAGGGTGATGCAATACCGAGGTCAAAAGGACACAGGACTTGGAGTAGCCATAAATTCCCTCATTTCCTTTCTCAGCCTCGAAGACCACACCAAATTGTGCAAGACCAAGCGTCAGTCATGGTCAGGGATTTTTTGTTTTTTACCCATTGAATTCATTAAAACCAGATTCTCAGCATGCACAATAACTTTGCCTCCCAGTTCTGCCTCCTGTGAGTGCTGAGACACAAGATAATGTATTTTATTGGAGCTGCTTCTCTCGGTGAAAGAGGCAAACGCTTGAGCTCTATGGAGCTCTTCTTCAGGCTTGTGTAACCTTGACCCTTGTCTCTTGTGTCTCCTGCTGTAGTTTTCTTACCTATGTACCCGCCTTTGTATTTTCATTCCAATTGATCTAATGAACTGGGTTTCACCCATGAAAACTTATGCCCTAATAAATCTGTTAGTCTACAAGTTGCCATCCAGCTGGGGAAGGGGGCTAGCTGCAGGAGCCAGCATAGAGCCCGTGGAGTAGGAGGGAGCTGGCAGTCCAGGGAGGCCCAGAACTCCCCTTCAGAACCTCCACCTAGCTCCTCATTCTTCTCTAATTAAACCTGCCTTTCCTCTAGCACCCCTCAGCCGCCCAGGTTACATAAAAAACTTTTTCTGCTATTTTTCATTGCAAATATACAGTATCAGTAACCATATGAGTTAAGCGGGCATTTGTGGGCTAGCCTGGGAACCTAACTACCACTTACAATGTTGTTTCTATGGGAAAATCCATTCCAAGTTCCACACAACCGACTTAAAACTGCGCTTTTGGAACACAATCCATTCATAAGATGGGAACTTCCTGTATTGTTATACCCATATGGGAATATGTGGATTATATCAGTTGTTCTTGTGGCACGTCTCCCCCAGACAGTCTTCATCATGTCTTCAAAAGCTCTTGCTAATAATCAGCCTAATGAGTGGACAACAGCCGTCCTCATCCCACCCCTGTTCTAGTCCGTTCCACTCCACCAGAAACTGCAAGACAAGAGTGAGCGGTTCTGATTTAAGAGCCTCATCAATATTTTAGAAGCAAAAGAGGGAAATCTTATTAATGAATTTCACAGGTAATCGGTCCAATAACAACGGGGAGTATTAAAATAAGGTCTATTATGATCAAAATCATGGGCAGGAAATAATTCAACAGTGTCTTTCCCTGAGAAAAGAGAAAGCAAGTGCATCTGGAGAATTATCTGAAAAAGTTATTCAGCATGAAGCAGTTATCTGGAAAGCAATTCTGAAATCAATTTAGAAATGGTTGTTGACAGCAAATTAGACAGGAGTTTGCAGTGCAACATGCCCTTCAAGGCTACGTCTATACATCAGCATTATTTCAAACTAAGCCATTCCAGGGCAGCTATTCTGAAAGAGCGTATTTCGAAATAACACAGCTGAGCACAAGAATGCATATTGAAATAGCATGTCTGGACACATGGGCTACGTCTACACTTGCGTTCCTCTTTCAAAAGAGGAATTCAAATGAGGGCAATTGAAAACGCAAATGAGGCACTGATTTACAGCTCATGCTTCATTTGCATTATCTCTTTTCAGAAGAGATTCTTTCAAAAACAAAAAAGCAGGGTAGACAGGGCTCTTTTGAAAATAAACCCCATCTTCAAAAGAACCCTTCTTCCTATTTTGTATTTTGCAAGTGTAGACATAGCCATAAAGCCTATTTCAAAACAGGCATTATTCCTCCCATAGTGAGGTTTACAGAATTCAAAATAATGTGCCCACTATTTTGAATTTATTTTGAAATAGTGTGTGCATAGTGTAGATGCTCACAAAGTTATTTTGAAATAATAGCTGTTATCTCGAAATAATTTTGCTATATGTATGTAGCCCAAAACCCCAATGCATCTCCGGTGGCACCATATTACAGAGCAGAGTGATAATCATTACAGAATAAGAACATAAGAACATAAGAATGGCCATACTGGGTCAGACCAAAGGTCCATCAAGCCCAGCATCCCATCTGCCGACGGTGGCCAATGCCAGGTGCCCCAGAGAAGGAGAACAGAAGACAAGTGATTTATCTCCTGTCATCCATCTCCTGCCCTTGTTATGAAGGCTAGGGCACCATACTTTATCCCTGGCTAATAGCCATTTATGGACCTGACCTGCAAAAATTTATCAAGCTCTTTTTTAAACCCTAATAGAGTCCTGGCCTTCACAGCCTCCTCGGGCAAGGAGTTCCACAGGTTGACTGTGCGCTGTGTGAAGAAAAATTTCCTTTTATTAGTTTTGAACCTACTACCCATCAATTTCATTTGGTGTCCCCTAGTTCTTGTATTATGGGAAAAGGTAAATAATTTTTCTATATTCACTTTCTCCACACCATTCATGATTTTATATACCTCTATCATATCGCCCCTCAATCGCCTCTTTTCCAAACTGAAAAGTCCCAGTCTCTCTAGCCTCTCCCCATATGGGACCCTTTCCAAGCCCCTAATCATCTTAGTCGCCCTTTTCTGAACCTTTTCTAATGCCAATATATCTTTTTTGAGGTGAGGAGACCACATCTGCACGCAGTACTCGAGATGTGGGCGTACCATAGTTTTATATAGGGGAAGTATGATATCTTTTGTCTTATTATCCATCCCTTTTTTAATAATTCCTAACATCCTATTTGCCTTACTAACTGCCGCTGCACACTGCGTGGATGTCTTCAGAGAACTATCCACTATAACTCCAAGATCCCTTTCCTGATCTGTCGTAGCTAAATTTGACCCCATCATGTAGTACGTGTAATTTGGGTTATTTTTTCCAACATGCATTACCTTACACTTACCCACATTAAATTTCATTTGCCATTTTGCTGCCCAATCACTCAGTTTGCTGAGATCTTTTTGTAGTTCTTCACAATCCCTTTTGCTTTTGACTGTCCTGAACAACTTGGTGTCATCTGCATGTTTCCATCTGTATTAAAAGAAATGGATTTCCAACAAAATTTATGTATATCTATCTATCTATCCATCTAAAGTGTCCCCTGGCCCCAGAAAACCTCAAACTTTCATCAAAAAAGCTGAAACTCACAACGTAATTTTTCCACAAATTCTAGAATTCAAAAATGGAAGAGGCAATTAGATTGCCTGTCTCAGCTCTTGTGTAACACAGGCTGTAGGACTTCATCCATTTACTCGTAGATTGACCCAAGCAACTTGTATTCAGCAAAACCATCTTCCGGAATGTAATCTGATCCTGATCTGAAAACTTCACCATGCGGAGAATCCACAATTTCCCTCCGTTGTTTGTGCCAGTGGAAAAAAAGAAAGGTGGGGATTTGGCTCAACATATTTTGTTTTATTTTCTGGATGAATACTTGGTATTTTCTGCATACAATTTTGCTGAAAACACTTATTGTTGACATTTTTTAGCTCATACAAATCTGGGACAAATGCATCCAGAAAAGAGCATTTCCTTCTAGCCAGATTTTGCCCACAAGGGAATATGGTAACAGTGTACACATTAGCAAGGTGTTATTATTAACAATGATGTTAATAGTTAAATCATCTGTTGCTGCCTACTGTTCTGCGTTCTGCTGTCATTATAGGAGATTGAGATATTAATTAAATTGCTCCTTCGTTCCTGGCCAGTTGCTGGTTGACGTCTTCAACCTATTCTCTATAGAAATGAAACATGCAGCTCCTATAGTCAAAGGCTATGTCTACACTACAGCTATCTTTCCAAAGAAGTTCTAATGGAAGATGTCTTCCAAAAAAATAATAATAATAATAATAATAATAATAAAGAAAAAACTTACAAAAGAGCGCATCCACACACAAAAAAGCAGATCAAAAGATTGATCTACTTTTTCAATAGAGAGCATCCGCACAGCCCCCAACTCTTTCAAAAAAAATGAACCAAGGATCAAAAAATCCAGCACTCTGAGGATTCTTCTTTTGAAAAAAGGGCCCATGGAGCATCTACACATGTTTTTTTTTAAAAAAAAAAAAAAAAGAAAAGAAAAAAAAGGTTTTCCAAAGAAGGTGCTCTTCCTGATCTAGGAGTGGAAGAGACCTTCCAGAAGAAGAGCCACATTCTTTTGTTTTCGGATCGAAAGAGCGCATGTTGTGTGGAGATGCTCTGCGCGTTCTTTCAAAAGAGATTTTTGCTGGATTTTTGCTGGATTTATGTCATCCAAACCTACGGACATTTTGGTTATGTTCCGATGGTGGAAAAAAACCCTTTTTATCACGTCTGTAGAGTGTGAGAACCTTATTAATAGGCACATAAATGTGAATGCACAGACATAAAACCAGGAGCATTTCAACATTTTTAATGAGATGGATGAGCCTGAGCCCCAGCACCCAATCGTGCTGCACCCCCTTATGAATTTGCTAATGTAGACACAGCCAAGGAGAACTGCCAGCAAATTTAGAGCCCTTCATAGAATCCCAGGAGGTCAGCGAGTCCAGCCCCCTGCCCAAGTAGGACCAAACTGAACTAAATCGCCCCAGCCAGGACTTTGTTAAACCAGGACTTGAAAACCTCCAGGAATGGTGATTCCACCACCTCTCTAGGGAACCCCTTCCAGTGCTTCACCACCCTTCTAGTGAAAAAGTTTTTCCTAATATCCAACCAAGACCTCCCCCACTCTAACTCGAGAGTGCCTAGATTCATGGATTGCAATGCCAAAATGCACCCCTGTGATCATTCGATTTGCAGCAAGGGAGATTTAAGTTGGTCAAGTAATTCTGTCTATAACGTTAAGCTCCAAAATTGGCTTCCAAGAGAGGTTGCTGGGAACAGGTTGCACAACTTCCACTGTGAAACAGCAAAGCAAGCTTCACCTGGATTATAGGCATTCTCACATCCCTTCAGCACAGATAAACAGGCTCTTTAAGAGTTGTGTAGCGGTAGCAAGAGGAACTGGATTCTCTGTTGCAATTCACTGGCTTTGTACCAGCTCCAGGGGGTGTTAGCAGAAAAACAGACATTGCAGAGAACATATGATGATGCCAAGAGACCGCCAGTGATGCAAGAATCAATGAAATTCTCTGACCTGCATGACACAGGAGGTCAGGATAGACAGTCTCTCCTGGCCTAACAGTCCAGGGATCATTTTCTCAGGAAGAAAAACTCCATGTCTGATAAAGTGTATAGAGAATGCATGGTTATTACTAGTTGAATAGTAACAGAGAGGAAGCCGTGCTAGTCTATACACTACCAAAACAAAAAGCAGTCAAGTAGCACTTTAAAGACTAGCAAAATAGTTTATTAGGTGAGCTTTCATGGGACAGACCCGCTTCTTCAGACCATAGCCAGATCAGAACAGACCAGGTCTGGCTATGGTCTGAAGAAGTGGGTCTGTCCCACAAAAGCTCACCTAATAAACTATTTTGCTAGTCTTTAAAGTGCTACTTGACTGCTTTTTGTTTTTTTATTACTAGCTGTTTTAGAGTGTCTCCTTAAGACCTCAGCTAATATCAAAGCCTCCTTGTGCTGGGAGCTGTACACATGGAATATGCATCCGCTTCAGCTCACCACTGAAACAGACAAAACAGAAAAAGGAAGTACTGTGACTCCTGGTCTATGGGTAGGAAGTGAGGCAGAGAGAGACACTACATGACTAGATTCATGGATTCCAAGTATCATTTTTCAAATTTGGGGGTTTGCAAAACCAGATTTTGATAGCAAACAACCCAAAAACCACACCAAAATAATTTTCAAATACCGAACATCTGGGGGTCGTAAGTCTCAGAGAGGTAACCAAGTTAGTCTGTATCTTCAGAAACAACAAGAAATCCTGTGACACCTTATAGACTAACAGATATTTTGGAGCACAAGCTTTCGTGGGCAAAGACCCACTTCATCAGATCTTTGCCCATGAAAGCTTACGCTCCATAATATCTATTTGGGGGGTGAACTGTGTTTCCCTTTTTTTCCCTTTAAAAAGTGTAAAAACACAAGTCATATATATTTTTAAAATGAAGTTAAAAAAAGCCAATTCTTGCCAAAAATAACTGACAATTATCCAGTCAGCTCTACCTAGCTGTGTCTACACGTGCACCCTACTTCGAAGTAGCGGCACTAACTTCGAAATAGCGCCTGTCGCGGCTACACGCGTCGGGCGCTATTTCGAAGTTAACTTCGACGTTGGGCGGCGAGACGTCGAAGTTGCTAACCTCATGAGGGGATCGGAATAGCGCCCTACTTCGACGTTCAACGTCGAAGTAGGGACCGTGTAGACGATCCGCGTCCCGCAACGTCGAAATTGCCGGGTCCTCCATGGCGGCCATCAGCTGGGGGGTTGAGAGATGCTCTCTCTCCAGCCCCTGCGGGGCTCTATGGTCACCGTGGGCAGCAGCCCTTAGCCCAGGGCTTCTGGCTGCTGCTGCGGCAGCTGGGGATCCATGCTGCAGGCACAGGGTCTGCAACCTGTTGTCGGCTCTGTGGATCTTGTGTTGTTTAGTGCAACTGTGTCTGGGAGGGGCCCTTTAAGGGAGCGGCTGGCTGTTGAGTCCGCCCTGTGACCCTGTCTGCAGCTGTGCCTGGCACCCTTATTTCGATGTGTGCTACTTTGGCGTGTAGACGTTCCCTCGCAGCGCCTATTTCGATGTGGTGCCGTGCAACGTCGAAGTTGAACATCGACGTTGCCAGCCCTGGAGGACGTGTAGACGTTATTCATCGAAATAGCCTATTTCGATGTTGCTATATCGAAATAAGCTATTTCGATGTTGGCTTCACGTGTAGACGTGGCCCCTGAGTCCTACTTCAGTTCTTGATGCCCCAAACCATCTCAGACCTAACGTAAATAAGAATGAAGAATTTCCCCCTACCCCAAATGCTTTATTCCACCTTTGGCTAGACTCCTGCATGGCGCAGTCTTTGGAATAAAGCAGGAGTGCAAAAGTCTCTTTTCCACGTGTCCCCGATCCCAACCCCCGCTCCATGCATGCAGAAGGAAAGTAAATAAAGTTAGATCTCTGGCCTCTGCCAAAAAATTCCACACTTTCTCAGTTGTTGCAACTGTATTCGTCAGTGACAAAAAATGCCTTGGAAACCTCACTTGGATGGCGATGGGGTAGTGGGGGTGGAAGGACTGAGGGGGTGGGGAGAAGCGTGCATCTGTGCGGTCAAGGCCAGGGCAGAAGTTCATGCCATTGGTTTGCAAAAAGTGTTTTGTTTGTTCTGGATTAGGCAGTGGAGTCTTAAAAGAAAACATGTTCGAGTAAGCTCATTTCAAATCAGGGCGAGGGGGGGTGATCAAGGTCACGGGCAGAGCAAATTAGCATCTGGATGTCAGTGGAGAGAAAGGAGGATTCAACGGAGGGGTGGAGAGAGCCGACCTGGCTCCATTGTATGCTCAGTAATACGTAACTGCAAAAATCAGTTGTGCCCACCGGCTCAGGCAAAGGGCCGCCGTTAGCAACAGCTAATGCACGAGTGGATTGGCGTTGCAAGAGGCAGGCTCCCTGAGTGGCAGCCGGTCCAGACCCTGGCCAGGCTGACAGGTGGGTGGCAAGCCATTTATACTTGAGCTAACGGTGAACACGGGTGAGGAAACTTTTGAAGTTGGGCCCCACTTTTTGTCCCTGCAATTAGCATACCCCTGCCCACAACCTGTCTAATGTCATCCAAACAGACGGACATTTTGGTTATGTTCCAATGGGAGAAAAAAAAACCTTTTCACCACGTCTGTAGAGTGTGAGAACCTTATTAATCGGCACGTAAATGTGAATGCACAGACATGAAACCAGGAGCATTTCAACATTTTTAATGAGATGGATGAGCCTGAGCCCCAGCACCTAATCATGCTGCACCCCCTTATGAAATTTCATGCCCCTCCCAGGGGCCTGTCCGTACTTTGCCCACCCCGGGTTAACACACCACAGAGGAGGCAGTGTAACCCATGCAGCTCCTGGGTGTGGGTCACTGTCCCATAGAGTAGCACCCAAAACACTTATGCAGAAACAGAATCTCCTCTACAGCCCAAGCCGAGAGCCCACTGGCTTTCAGCTCTAACTATAGAGGCGCCTGCCGAGAGGTCCCAGGTTTGAGTCTGCCTGTGGGCAGTTACACAGGACCTTAGAGACAGCCATGTCGGGGGGGACCAAGGCTGGTTCCAGTCAGACAGGCTTGCCTCAGATGTGGAGTCTGTTGCAAGCTGAATGGAACAGCCATCCGCTGAAGCCAAAGGCCTGGCTCCCGTTCATTGTGGTTCCAGAAAAGATGGGGGTGGAAATTATTTCCTCTGGTCAGAATTTGTCTGAACACATCAAAAAGCATAAATGAAACGCACACAGGGCAGGGGCCGTCCCTGGTCTCCCGTCAGATGGAAACGTGGCCCTGGCTCAAAGCCTGCCGCTTCCCTTCGAGAGGCTGAAGCAGCCCCGTTGGAGTTCAGATGAGAAGAACGGCTTGCATCCGCAGCTGTCCCTGCCATCATGCCAAGGTCACACCCACCGAAGACCGGCTTGGAGAAGGAGGAGGAGAATAGAGATTCATTTCTTAGAGGCGATGGTGATGTACAAGCCAAACACCCTTCTTCGGAGGAGCCAAGAGCCAAATGGCTCAGTCCTGCCTGGCTGGCACCAGCGTGAGGTTAGCCACCACCTGTTAACCAAAGCAGATCAGGTGCTTCGTGGAGCCAGATTCTCTGCCGTTGCCGCTCATCAGTGCAGAAGAGCAGGCTGCAGCTCCCTTGTTTGCTAGCCCCCAGGTGGTGGTTGTTTAGAGTAGGGAGCTGGTCTTGTAACTGTCTGGCCTTGCCCTCAAATGCCTTCTAAAATCTCTCCCTGGGAGCTGGCGGGGAAGCATAGAACAGGGCCTACACCGGCAGATGACCCTGCATGCCACCGAGGCGATCCAGCCCGTTTTCAGCCTCTTTATACGTTCCAGTGGCACAAAATTAGCCAACAGGAGTAGTGGATGATTAGTTTATACAGCCTTACCACTTAGGGGCTTCGGGCCGCGTCCCCGCTAATTTTTTCCACCCCCTGAGTGGAATAAATTTTGTAATGTGCACTGAGAAGTTTGGATGTGCACCACCAGTAGAAACACATCTGTTCGCACTCTGCCAGTCAGCTGGGAGGCACCTGGCTCTCTCCTGGAGCGCTGGCCTCAGACACGGGCACCACTATGCTAGGTACAATGTACAATGCTACCACGGTACAGCTGGTCCATTATGTTCCTTGTGTGTATGGCATGCTCCTTTCCCCAGATTTCTGATCCGCCCACCCGCCACACACACATAATAAGCAATTTCCAGAGATCTGCGGACAGATAAATAAGATTGGCACATGGCAAAAACACATGAAATAGTATCAAGAAAAACTGATATTTTAAAAATGAACTTGTCACACAACCAGCAAAAACCAAGAACCACTCTGCTTTTTGCTGTGACGAACGAGTTTAGAGCAACGTCCTTAGATGATGTGGAACAGGGCTCAGTTCCAGCTGCAGAGCGATATATTCCATGAATTTAGAACCAGGGGAATTGTTAGACTGGATCAGATCCAAGGCCCGTCTAGGCTGGTGTTCTGGTTCCAACAGTGGCTAGTAGCCATAGCATCAGAGGAAGATGTGAGAAACCTGCAGTTAACTCTCTGACTCCCTCTTTTCACAATACAAACTGCTTTAGTCTCTCGCAAAAAACCCACCCCGCCTAGAGTCTATGCCACCCCCTGACCAGGGATCCCTGTAAGGTATGGGCTTGTGTGGCCACTCAGAAGAGAATCAAATGCCTTTCCGCTGGTTAGCAGAGTGCCCGCAGCTCGGTGTTTTGTTTCTGCTGGTGGTGCACATTTGCACATGTGTCAGTGCGTATAAAATTTATCCTGTACAATGATTAAAAAATCTGCATGTAGATGGAAAGGCCAGAAGTAAGATTGCTCCTGGCTCCCATTAATTGGAGATCAGTGTTTGCCCTCAAACAAGAGGGTTTATAACACAGCTCAGATGCATGGCTATTATTTTAATCCTCCACTCAACACATTCCTGATTGGCCCAAGTGGCCTATACCAAGGGGACAGTTAGCGTGATGACCCATGTCTCTTTTTCTCTGCTCACATACACTAAAATTTCTTATCCACTGTCCTCCTCTAACTCCTCCACTTTCCCCAGCCCACCTCCTGGTCACGTCCACTCTCGTCCCCTTCCCTAGTCCACTTCTGAGCCTCACGCTCTTCTGTGAATCCCTCTTCTCACAGTGCAAACATGCTTTAGTCTCTCTCAACAAAACTCAGCCTGGACACCCACCTGCTTCTCTTAGAACTGCCCTGCCTACCTCTTCCCTTCCACCTCCTTGAGTTCACTGGTTGCAGTCACTGTCCTGGGGTTCCTCTCCTTCACTTCCAGCACAGACCTTTTCCCATCTGGCTTCTGGCCCTGACACTCTACTGACACAGTTCTGACCACAGTCACTGATGACCACTTCCCCAGCTGAAGCTCTGAAGCACCGCTCCATCCGCATCATCTTTGACCTGTTAGCCAGCTTCAGCTCTCTCCACCAAGATCTTCTTCTTCTGGTCCTGTCCTCTCACATCTGAGATGTCCTTCCCCTGGTTCTCCTCTGTAGGATGCGAGAAGACATTGTGACGGTCAACAGTGCAGTCCGACCCCTCTGTGAACCCTCAGGAGAATAACAAACAGACCAGTCTGTGCAAGGTGAAAAGCTGCAAAACAAATACCCTGCCAAGGCGAACAGCTGCAAAACAAAGTACGATCACCAAAACTTCAAGGCTACGCTGGCAGTAGGCCGCAAGAGATAGTAAGAGTAGTGCATAGGCAATTTTAAGCAATTTTATGTAAATGAGTTCAAGCTTTATTAGTTAGTGTTAGGAGGCCCCTTATAGAGCCTCTCCCCCGAGCGAAGCTCCGACGCATTGGGTTTTCCTCCACTGGTTTCTGCGGCATTTCCAGGGCTCCCGTCATGGGTGTCACACTTTCAATAAACCAAATATAGCACTCTCCTTCTGGGTGCAGCCTTGTTTCTGGGGAACCAAGCCTGGTTGGTTACATCCTCCTACCTCTCTAAGCACTCCTGCAGCACGCTCACCTCCTGTCTTCTGTGGTGATTCCACAGGGCTGTCCTTGGGCTGCTGCTCTTGCCACTCTACACGTTTTTTCTTCCCCTGTCATCTCATCCACATGCACAAATTCAACGACCATCTCTTGGCTGATGACTCACAGATCTACCTCTCTGTTCCAGACTGTTCGTCACTGTCCGTCTAAACTTGAACCTCAGCCTCTCTCTGATATCTCCTGGAAGGCTAGTCATCAGTTCAAGCTTAGCACGGCTAAAACAGAGCTCTTAATCTCACCCTCCAATGCAAAGTCCCCCAGGCCACCAACTTTCTCCATCACTGGATGGCAACACCACCATCTGACCTGTCATTCCAATGCATAATCCAGGTGCCATCTACAACTCAGACCTCTCTCTAGTCCTGACATGCAGCTTGTAACTAAATCTTGCAGATTCTTCCTGCAGAACGTCTGAGGGGAATGGCCTTTCCTATCCATCTACACTGCTAAAACGTTCCTACAGGCTGTTGCCTCACATTGAGCCACCACAAGTTCCTCTCCTCAGACCTTCCCTAGGTCATCTTCCCCTGCTCACATCCACACCAAAAGCTGCTGCAAAGATGGTTTATCCCATCCCTGCTACTTCGAGTCTAGCACCCACACTCTGTTTCCATCCTTCTGCTTCTCTGATTTCTTTTACACCACATGAAATCTGCTTGTCTTCAATTGCAAAGACTTGGCCCTCACTAGCTCCTGTTCTTGGCCTTCTCTAGCTTCTATTTTCATTATCAAGAAGTCAACTCCATCCCCAGGAGAACAGCCTCCATTGCCCCCTTGATACATTTTCAAATCAACACCTTCATCCTTTTTCCGCTGTTGCCCTTCACACTTGGGAGAAGATTCCTGTAAACATCCATGAGACCTCGTTGAGATGCTCCTGGATGACAGAGTGAGGAAAACTCTGCACTTCTTTCTCACACTTCAAGCCATTCACACACTAGTCATGACATCAAGCAGCAGGTCAGCTATCCAACAGGTAACCCATAACAGCATTGCTTGCTCCTTGTGCCCCAGGCAGCTCACATTGGCCTGATCAGCCAGGCACGTGTCCACAGAGATCAAATTGCACAGTGACATTATGGTCATGTTCAAACTCGGAGAACAAGCATGACACACGAAATGTACTTTGCCTGGGGACCTGTGCTTAGGATGGAAGAATCCCAAGCATTGTTACAGTCTGGGATCAACTGGCTAACTAGTGGTGTAGCAAAACACAGGACCTAGGGATTACAGTGGATGAGAAGCTGGATATGAGTCCACAGTGTGTCCTTGTAGCCAAGAAGGCTAATGGCATGTTGGGCTGCATTAGGAGGAGCATTTTCAGCAAATTTGGAGAAGTTATTATTCCCCTTTATTCAGTACTGGTGAGGCCACATCTGGAGTATTGCATCCAGTTTTGCCCCCACTCCAGTACAGAAAGGATGTGGATGCACTGGAGTGGGTCCAGCAGAGGGCAACAAAAATGATTAGGGGGCTGGAGCACATGACCTACAAAGAGTGGCTGAGGGATTTGAGCTTATTTAGCTTGCAGAATAGAAGAGTGAGGGATGATTTGGTAGCAGCCTTCAGCTTCCTGAAGCGGGGCTCTAAAAAGGATGGAGAGAAGCTGTTCTCAGTAATGATGAATAGCAGAACAAGGAGCAATGGTCTAAAGTTACCATGGCGGAGGTGTAGGTAGAATATTAGGAAAAACTGTTTCACTAGGAGGGAGGTGAAGCACTGGAATGTCTTACCTAGAGAGGTGGTGGAATCTCCATCCCTAGAGGTTTTTAAGTCCTGGCTTGACAAATTCCTGCTTGGGATGATTTATTGGGGTTGGGCCTGCTTTGGCCAGGGGGCTGGACTCAATGACCTCCTGAGGTCTCTACCAGCCCTAGGAATCTATGATTCTACAACCAGTGACCTCGCAAGCTGCCGAGAAATGGAGAATGGGCCACAGAATCTTTATGTACGTTGAGTCACATCTTTCCAGGAGGTGGAAAAATCTGAAGGGGGTATGGGGGGCAGCTTAGGTTTGGTTGGCAGCATTGCTGGAAAAAAATAGCCCCTGTGTTTTCTACAGGTTAAAATGAACTGATGAAGGGACCTCTGAGGGATGGGCAGGAAAGAGCTATTCTGAAAACAAAATAAGTTGCTAAATTAGCTGTGAATGTAGTGACTATAGTTCTGGATCATTACCCTGACAGCTGGCAGTCAACCACTCCTTGGCTTTTGAAGGAATTTCCAAAGAAAGGCTGGGGCAGAGGATGGGCTTGAACGACGGTAGCCAGGACTTGGGATTAGAGACTGCTACTGATCATGCTCACCATCATTTGGATGGGAGAGAAGTCCCAGGAGCAAGAGAAGCTAGTTAGGAAGGCTGTCAAGGGTGGGACAGGAAGGATTTAGAAGTGATTGTGGTAAGCAATGAAAAGGACAATGGAAACCTAATGAAGCTGAGATTGGATCAAACTTTTGTGGTGGTGAACAAGGGGGTGAAAAAACAAACCTAAAGATGGGCCCAAATTCAGCTCTTTTGAACGGTGCTGACAGCAAGAAGCTGAGTTCGTAATGGATTAATTTCAGCCCTGAAGTTTTCAGAATTTTCCTGGGTCAGTAGACCTGGGCCAAGCCTCAGAGAACTTGACGTTGGGCTATAAATCTGTGCATCGGCAGCCTGGGAGTGAAAAGGCAAAGGCAAAACAAACCGGGCAATGAAGGAGGGGTGAGCTCAGTGCCTGGAGGAGAGGAGTTTGGAGCCAGAGCAAAGAAGTGAGGGAGGGAGGCGGCTGCAGAGGACGGCGTTGAGAACATACGTCTGAGAGCACACGGTGGGCGAGCGGCAGGATGATCAATGGGTGTTAAGCACTAATGGCGCTGTCGGAAAGGAATGGGATGCTTCGTCCCATTGAGGGAATAATCTCTAGGTCATATACTTGGATGTGGGCCACAGGCACGTTACAAGACTGAGCTTGTCTCCGGACTGAACTCTCAGGATCTTGGGTTTGGGGTTTTGTTTTCAATCCGTCAGAATCTGTGTTTGCGCCAAGGGGGGATGACGAATGAGGATTCCAGCTGCAGTTATGGATGCTGTTTGGATTCAGGGGTGTTTTCTTGGGGGATGATTGATGGTGCCTTTCAAGACACTGGGAACCTAAACCCTGACTAAAAGAAAGTGCAGCAATCCAGGGGCTGATTAGGAAGCAGGATAGAGTCTGACCCTGCACAGGTGTGGTTACAAATGCAGGGAACCGATAAAAAAATTCTGCCCATTTTGCTCATGTTGTCCCTTGGAGATTAGGGCCTTTCATGTCTCTGTGGCCAATGTGGTTTAGATCAGGGTGGAGAGTCTTTTAAAGAGGCAGCTTTGTTTTTCTTTAAGCACTTAGACTCTTGTCCGAAGGTTCCTGAAGCTCAGCACAATCAGGAATCATGAGCAATCGCACCGAGTGTGTCCAGGGAACAGCTATGTGTGGCAGGAAGTTGTATGGCTGATCCGGCCTGTGGTGCCCTTGCCTGGGGTTGATGCACAAGGAAGTGCCCTCTAATGCTAGTTGGGACTTGCCAATCTGCCAAAGAAGCAACGTCAAAACTGATGCCTGTCGTGTAACACACCAACAGGCCTCTTTGCAGGCCTAAAAGAGAAGCCTGGAGGCCTCAGAGAGCAAGAGTGGGAACTTCCATTCCTGTGGCACAGCCAAGTTCCCATCCCTGTGTTATAGCCTTGAACCTGCAAACATAAACATTATCTAGCTGTAACAGCCCCTAACACCTGTATGTGGATGTGGGAACCTAGAAGAACTGGTAACCAGGGCAACCTTGGCTTCAGCCCCATGACAATGCTAAAAGTGGTGCTGAGCCAGTATGCGCACACCCAGTAAACAGCTAAGGGATGAATTCCCTGTGAGGTCATGTCCCTAACTGAGTTTTGACCAAGGATTCTCAGCCTCAGGAGCTCCCAGGACCTTCTTCCCCGGCTGGAGTGAAGTCCACCGCAGCCCTGATGTGAGGTGCTTCAAAACTGGAAATCCCTGTGGCAGAAAGGGATGTAAGCATGTCATATAGCTTCTTGTCCAGATGTATACATTCCTGTGTACTTTCTTGCTAATTTGTACCTTGTGAACAACTTGCAGTAACTTGGAGTAGATAAGATTAATAAAGTACTATTATCTCTAACCGTCTCTGTGTTGAAGTGAAACCCATAATTCCTGTCTGGCCTTGGCTTAGTGAGTTGACAATACCTTGTGCTGAAGTTTGCATGGTGCTTTTAACAAGCATGTGGCCATTTGGCCCCCTGGCCTTTCACATGTGAGGCATTATGTCTGGCCCTCCCCAAATTTCTCCCTCCAATTTCATTGGTAGGAAAACTCATTTCACAGCTCCCTGCAGCTGTGCGGTTTTGGAATGTGCTGTTAGCCAGCTACTGAGTTAGATCCCGGAGGTGTCCGCATCTCCATAGCGGGTCAGCCCAAATGCATTTTTATCTGCTCATGACTGTCTTGCCTCCTTGAGCCACCTGGGGAGAAGAAACAATACAAGGTCTAGGCAGCAGGGGGTGTTTCCAATGATTCATGAACTGCCACAAAGACTGGGCCATGAGTTAATTTGGTCCCAGAACTGGGACCCGAGACGCATTTTCAAAAAAGTATGAGAACAGTAAAGGCCCAAAATGCCACCCTCACCTAGTTTTGTTATCAGTTAAGGACCCCAAAAAAGATGCAGGATTCATCTGGAGATTTGTCCATAGATTCCTATTTTTCACAGATTGAGTCACCACCTACATAATGTGTCGCTCACCTGCTCTTCAGAACTGGCTGAGAAAGGCAGGGCGGGCTAGTGGGTAGAACACTGTGAGCTATTCAAGGACCAATTCTAGCTCTGCCAGTGCCTCTTATTTAGGCTTTTCTTTGATTGCAAGCTCTTCAGGGCTGGGGATGCATCTTATGTGAGTGTTCAGTGCCTGACACCATGGATCCTGATTTCAGCTGCAGCCTCTACGGGCCTGTGAAATAATTACAGAATCACGGAATCACAGGGCTGGAAGGGACCTCAGGAGGTCACCTCGTCCAGGCCCCTGCTTCAAGCAGGATCAACCCCCACTAAGTCATCCCAGCCAGGACCTTGTCCAGCTGGGACTTAAAAACCTCAAGGGATGGAGAATCCACCACCTCTCTAGGCAACACATTCTAATGCGTCACCACCCACCTGGTGAAGTAGTTTTTCCTAATATCTAACCTACACCTTTCCCTCTTCAACTTCTCACCATTACTCCTTGCCTTGCCATCTGACACCACTGAGAACAGTTTCTCACCCTCCTTTTTAGAGCTCCCCTTCAGGAAGTTGAAGGCTGCTATTAAATCACCTCTAAGTCTTCTCTTCTGTAAACTAAACAAACCCAAATCCCTGAGCCTATCCTCATAGGTCATGTACTCCAGACCCTTAATCATTTTTGTTGCTCTTCGCTGAACCTGCTCTAGCAAATCCACATCCTTTTTATACTGGTGGGCCCAAAACTGGACACAATATTCCAGATGTGGCCTCACCAGTACCGAATAAAGAGGAATAACTACTTCTCTAGATCTGCTCAAAATGCTCCTCCTAATGCACCCCAGTATGCCGTTAGCTTTCTTGGCTACAAGGGCACACTGTTTACTCATATCCAGCCTTTCATCCACCATAACCCCTAGGTCCCTTTCCATCGTACTGCTGCTGAGCCAGTCGGTCCCCAGCCTGTAACAATGTTTGGGATTCTTCCGCCCCAGGTGCAGGACTCTACACTTCTCCTTATTGAACTGCATCAGATTTCTTTTGGCCCAGTCCTCCAATTTATCCAGGTCCCTCTGGATTCTCTCTCTACCCTCCAACATATCTACCTCTCCCCCTTGTTTTGTGTTATCCACAAACTTGCTGAGCGTGCAATCCAGTCCCTCATCCAGGTCATTAATAAAGATGTTGAATAATACCGCCCCCAGAACCGAGCCTTGAGGCACTCCACTTGAAACAGACCGCCATCCAGATGTTGAGCCATTGACCACTCCCCGTCGGGCCCGACCGTCAAGCCAGCTTTCTATCCATCTGATAGTCCAAGGATCCAATCCATATTTCCTTAACTTATGGACAAGAATGTTGTGAGAGACCGTATCAAAAGCCTTGCTGAAGTCAAGGTATATCACATCCACTGACTTCCCCAGGTCCACAGAGCTTGTTACCTCATCATAGAAGCTAATCAGATTGGTGAGGCAGGACTTGCCCCTGGTGAATCCATGTTGGCTACTTTTGATCACTTTCCCCTCTTCCAAGTGCTTCAAAATGGATTCCTTGAGGATTCCCTCCATTATTTTCCCAGGGATTGAGGTAAGGCTGACGGGTCTATAGTTCCCTGGATTATCCTTCTTTACTTTTTTAAAGATGGGCAATACATTTGCCTTCTTCCAGTCATCCGGTATCTCCAGGATACTGTTGGTGTAAGGCCAAAAGACCTAGATTTCTGGGCCCAGGAATAGAACCTGGGAGCATAGGGTCTAAAGCCCTGCCCTCTACCACATGAGCTAAAGGCCAGGTAGCTTTCAGCTAAGCCATAGAGCAGAGATGTCACTCACCCCAGATGAAGTCTCAGTGCCTCTGGGTACTATATTAGCTCAGCCACTGCTGCTGGAAGAGAATCCCTGCAAGGATAAGGTCTGCGAAACACAGTAGGGAAGTTCTGATCCCACCCTGGAGAGGGCCTGGGTGACACACACACACCAGCCATTCATGGCAGCATTATCATCCCTCTCATGCATGTGAGCACGAGTCTCCTCTTGCATTAGCATAAATCAGGAGTACCTCCACTTAAATCAATGGAGTCCCTGCAGCAAAACCAGGGTGATGCCCTGGAGTTAAACAGAGGCACTCCCGATTTGCCCCAGTGTGTGGGCTAGTTATATCCGGCCCACTGTGAATAGGACTCAGATCTCCTGACTCCCAGGCTTTGTGATTTTTAGATGGGCTGCAGGGAGACAGAAAACTAGTGAGAAGTGTGGGGAAGGGACAGGGGGAGGGAGGATACCCCCCCACCAGGGAAGTGAAGCCCAGTGAACACACAGGGCCACGTTCCATATGGACCCACAGCTTTTAAAACCCTCTTCTATTCCATGGGCCAACTTCACACCCCTTTGAGGCATTGCGGTGACCCGGCTCAGAGGATTTAAGAGAGGGATGCATCCACTCTGGGCTTAGCACTGGGGGGTCTTTCCAATGCATCGCTGTGGTGTTCATGGCATAACTCCCAGAGACACTGCACCGGCCCACAGAAAAGAGCTTTCCTGAGTGCCAAGAGGCCTGGGTGACAACAATGGCCTGGTCTGGCCTCACATTCCAGACACCCCTGTTGTCACAGCCAAGTCTCTCCTGCACCCTGATTCTCCATGGCCACTCCTCCTAGCACTGCCTGTGCTAATGCAGCATTCGAGGCATGTAAAAGGTGTGCCTTGGACTCCCCAGTGGGGCGCAGGCCAGTGTAGCAAGAGAAGCACCTCAGAGGAGGCTGTAGGTAGGTCTCACAGCTCCCCCAACTTTAATTTATGCTGGTGTAACCTAGGTGTGGGTCACTGTCCCATGTCGTGGCACCTAGACCATTTGCAGAGAGACAGAACGAGGCTGCTCTGCAGCCTTAGCTGAGGGCTGGCTGGCTTTTAGCTCACACTGTACAGGCTCCTGCACAGAGGTCCCACGTTCTAGTCTACCTGTGAGTGGTTACACTGGAATTATTTCCTACGGCCTTGGAGCCAAATGTAATGCTGGTGCAAATGGGCACAACCTCCCCGGTTCCCTTTGCCTAGCCATCAGATACCAAAGCGGCTGGATTTACCCTTTGCACGCAGGGGGTGACTCTTCTCACCCTTTACTTCCTGCTGCATGGGGCCCACACAGACCAGGCAGATGGGTGTCCTGCTGCGTGAGTATCTATGAGGCTCGCTGAGCCTGCAAGCAGCCTTCCTGCCCTGGGGCTAGCAGCTGTGTCTTGCTTTGGCTTGGTTTGCACATTGGACTCAGGTTCAAGGCGAGCTGATGTTCAGATAGCACAGGGAGGGCAGATCGTTGTTACATTTTTAACATACTAACAATTCCTCTTTCTGCACACTGGGAGACAGCAGCCGCCTACGCCGAGGAGAGCACATTTACTTAGTTGCGGGAAGCCTGACACTTGATGCTGTCTCCATGAATATCCTTAAGTACATTCGAACAATGGCCTTTGCTCAGAGGCATAAATCATTTGACTCCCACATCTCGCTTGTGGTGAGGGCTGCCAAATTGGACTTTTGGGCCCCAATTTGCTTTCGGGGCACATCCACTGGATTCAGCATAGCTACTCCTCATTTACCCCAGTGTCACAGGGAGCAGATTTTGGCTTTCTTTGAGACCTTCTGTCCAGTGTGAAGACACTTAGCCAGCACATGGCTGTAGGTACGAATGTAACTGCCAACAGTCAGCCTCGAACCTCAGCCTAACAGAGCTGAGTACATGAGCTTCTGCAGCCCAGCTCAGCAGCCCTCCCAAGGCAAAGGGCTGAAATTGGACCTTTTGACCTCTGTGCACAGGCTGAGCGCTGGTGATGCTTTCTGAAGTCACTCACAGTCCTACTTACAATAACTTCATTGCTAAATAAATGAAGATGCAGAACTTTACTGTTTAGGTGGTGGCTGGTAGCACGAGCTAGTCTTGTGTTAATCCACGGGTGGCCTGGCTTTGAGACTGCTTCCAGCTTCATGGAAGTGGAGGGGCTGAGTTCCTGCCTCACATGCTGCTAAAAAGCAGCTCAGGTGCTGCTCTTGGCACCCATGCTGGGGGTTGCTGACCCCCTGCTCTCCAGTTTGCGCTAAAAGCCGGCTGGCTCTCAGCCCAGGCAGTAAAGGAGACTCCTTCTTTCTCTGTGGAAGTGGTCTAGGGCCACTCCATGGGACAGTGAGCCACACCCCTGGGTGTGTGGGCTAAGGGATATGCACCCTTAGCTTCACTTTTTCACTCCCAAGGATCTGGTGGTGATCCCTGTTCAGCTTACCTGCCTGCTGGCTTGTTCACTGCACCATCAAAAGGGTTACCCACGTGCAGGGAAATAAGCAACAAAGGAGAGTATCTGAGAACAGGAAGACCACCAGACCACCCACCTCCTCTTCCAGAAGCCCTCCCAGGTGCAGTTTCCTTACCATTCAAGATGGCAGGCAGGATCTGCCCCTTCCCCTGGGCATCAAGTGCATGGGAAGCCATAGTCACATAACCTGCTGCCAGCCTTTCAAAGTAACCAGAGGCAGAGTCACAACAGCCGAGTCTCTAAGGCCCACATCAGGGGCTGCAGGAGTCAGTTTAACCATCCACAGGTAGACTTGAGGCTGGTCCTTGGGAGCTGAATGCAGGCGCCTCTGCACGGTGTGAGCTAAAAACCAGCTGGTTCTCAACTAAGTCTGTGGAGGAGACTCTTGCTTTCCCCTCTGTAAGTGGTCAAGGTGCCACCACACAGGACAGTGGCTGGCACCCAGGTGTGTGGGTTACATCAGCTCAGCTTCCAACCCCTTCACCCTACTTGTGTCTTTCCTCTTGATGCAGCCAGACCCCAGGCCAGGGCTCCTTCACAGTCCAGCCCAGCTCTCAGATTCTTGGGGATCCCTGGAAGAGGTGATGCTGTCCTCCCTCTGGGGGTGCAGGGAACAAGACTTTGTAGAGTAATACTACACGCAGGACCAGCCCAACCATAAAGGCAAACTAGGGGTTTCCTCAGGACCCAGACTTTAAGAGGCACCAAAATGTCTGGAAGTGATTTTTCCTCTATTAAAAACACCTCAATATGTTCTGTGACAGAGTCAGGGCAGGTGGCTGCCCCAGTGGGGTGGAAGGCAGCCCGAGAACAGGGAAAAAGACCCATGCCCCTGTTAATTAGAAGTGAGCTACTGCAGGTCAGTTAGGATCAGCTGAGACAGGGCTACTTTGGACCAAAGCAAGACCAGCTGCTTCCACTTCAGGGCTGGCTGAGACCTTTTTAAACGGTCCTCTATTGAGTGAGGAGGAGGAGGAGGAAAGGAGTGGGAGTGGGAGTGGGAGTGGGAGTGGGAGTGGGAGTGGGAGTGGGAGTGGGAGTGGGAGTGGGAGTGGGAGTGGGAGTATGAGTATGAGTATGAGTATGAGTATGAGTATGAGTATGATAGAGATGTGGTTAGTAAATGAGTGCTAGTAAGGGAGTGGGCAACTCTAGGGGAAGAGGATGAGCTCCTTGTTTTGGGGCTCTATCTGAAATACTTTTTTCAATTCTGGGGTCTCCATTATGGAAGGGGTGTGGAAGCACAGGAGAAAGTCCTGTGTAGGGTAATGCAAATGATTAGCGGGGCTTGAGTACATGCCTTATGAGGTGAGACTGAGGGATTGGGGCTTATTTCTTCTGCAGGAGAGAAGAGTGAGGGGGAGGTGGATTTGATAGCAGCCCTCAGCTTCCTAATGGGGCTGTAAAGAGGACAGAAAGAGGCTGTTCTTGGTAGTGACAGATGTCAGAACAAGGAGTAATGGTCTCATGTTGCAGTGGAAGAGGTTGAGGTTCTATATTGGGAACAACTATTTTTGCAGGGATGGTGGGGAAGCACTGGAATGCTTTACCTAGAGAGGTGGTGGAATCTCCATCCCTGGACATTTTTAAGTCCCAGCTTGATTTAGTTGGGATTGGCCCTGCTTTGAGCAGGGGGTTGGACTCACTGACCTCATGAGGTGGTCTCCAACCCCATGGTTCTAAGGCCACAAGTCTAAACCCACTTCTGGGGGAAGGCTGTTTGTCAAGACACAATAGAGAGGGGGTGTTTGGCTCCCCTAGCCTGACTTTGTTGGGCAAAGCACAGGGAAAGAAAAGCCCTGGCCAGTTATGTCTTATAAATGAAAGTGTCAAATATTGTCCTTGTAGAACAGTGCATCCTGGCCAGGTCCAAAGGTGAGTTACATTATTTACTTCTCACTGGTGCATTGCTGTGTCTGTAAATGCAGTTCTGTTACTCGCAGTAGCCTAGCAATGGCTGGACAGACAGTCAAGTCAGGGCTGTTTGTCATAGATGAAGACTCACCAGTGTCCTGCAACAGCTGTTCTGCCAGATTAAAAGCTGTGATCTTGCAGGTGCTGTTTATAACGCTGACCAGAAACACTGGGTACAATTCAAAATAGTCAAAAGTTTAAAGTGTCAGCCAGGGGGCTGTTTACCTTATACAGTATCATCGTGTTGGGTTAATGAAAAGCAGAAACCAATTTGACATACTTTTAATTTTTATGCTGTTTATTTTGAATGTCAAATAAAAAAAGAGTAAAATTTCATTTGAGATGTCTCATTTTTCTTTGTTCAATGCAGGATGGATCACCTCAGGCCCCAAAAACCCTTGGGGCTAACCCTGGCTAGGAAGGGTAAAGATAATCGACCGAGCTGCCCACGTTCATAACAGAAGCCAGGGACTTACACCTAGCAAACCCTCAATTCAGCCCATACCTCGTGGTTGAGCTAGCACAAGTTTCCTCTCTGAAAAACAATGTGGCTGGGGCAGCTTTGCTGAGAAAATTCCCAGCACTGCAGTCCTGGATTATGTATAAGGGCTAAATCCTCCCTTGCATAGAAGGACTGCTCAGCACATTGTCACACCAGACTTCACTGGGACCAATGCATGCCAGGGGTGATTTTCACAGAGACGGAAAGAAAAGGAATGGGGCAGATGGCTACTTCAGCCTCAGTTAGGGGAGTAGCCTGTGACTCAAGCAACCAAGATACAATTCCTTGCTCTGACGCACACTGGCAATGGTGACCTTGGGCAAGTCTGTGCCTCAGTTTCCCCATTTGGGAAGTAGTACTGGGGATAACATTACTGCCTTTCCTCACGGTGCCCCTGTGGGGTTACAGATAGTAAAGACTGTGAAGTACTTCATTACTGCAGCCATATACTTTAGCAGAATCCACATCTCGTTTTGGTAAGTAGAGTGTTTTGATAAGAAAGAAGTTGGAAATCAGGACTCTGCTGTCCTCACTTTTACTCAGCTTGAATCTCTCACCATAAGTAAAGCATGTTAACTTCCTGTGTGCCTCAGTTTCCCCACTTGTACACTAGGGTTAATACCCCGCAGGAAGTGGGTGCAAGATTAATTAATGTTTGTAACTAATTAGTGCTCCCTTAAGGATGAATGCAAAAGATTACCAGGTCCACAGGATATAATATGTTGTAGCAAATCATTGGCCATCTAGGACTTCATAGCTCTGTAGCTATTCATAGCAACAGCATAAATAAAATTGACAGCCTGCTGTCCTGAATGCCCGGGCACCTCTAGCACCAGAGTTAACAGAGAATCATTGTTGGCAGTACAGGGATTGTGACACATAGTTGAGCAGTTCCAATTCTACCCACCACGGATCAGTGGCTCACATACATACCATGTCAAAAAGACATTATACCCTTTCCTTCCTAGAATGTGGAATCATGTTTGGACTCACCTGGGGCTAAACTCTGGGCTAACTAGCACAGGGAGGTCAGTTAATGACCCTTGTGGTGGGAGGCCCCAGGAAAGAGAGAGTCCTGTTACAGATCCTGGCTGCCAGCTCCAATCATCAGTAATTTCACTTTACAGGAAATTTGATGCAATTCACAAATACGCTCTGGAAATGAGGTGAGGAATGCAGAAACCACCAAACTCCTCACTGGGAGAAAGGAATGAGCCACACAATGGAAAGGGGGCTCGGGGATGTATCCAGAGTCCTGGGTGTCTCCAGCCAGGAAGTTTAGCTGGTGGTCAATCCATCTGAGAAAATCACAGTGACTGGCTTCCTTACCTGCTGTTTCTCTTCCCACAGGAGCAGGGCACTTGTTTCTCTTTCTGCTGCTTTCTTGGTCCCTCGGTAAAAGGGGGAGGTTCTCTTTCCACAGAAGAATGGCCACATGGGGTCAGACCAATGACCCACCTCACCCATTGTCCTATCCTCTGACAATGGCCAATACCAGGTACCCCAGAGGTGTTCCATTCCCTGTCATCTGGTCCCAGTTTTTGACAGTTGATGCTTTAAGGATGCCCAGAGAATGGGTTGGATCTCTGACCAGCTGGGCTAAGATGAGGGTCAGTGTTAGAGCGCTGAATGTGTGCAGTCAGTTCTAGTGGTTAGAGGAGGTCAGCCCCCACCCTCACCCCGAAGTCGGAACCAGAGCCCAGAGTCAGAGCTGGGTTCCTGGAGAGAGGTTGGGCTGTACCAAGACAGGCACAGGAGCAATCACCACAAACGCATTGAGGAGTCAGTGACTTGCTTTTGCTCGGCTTAACAGTAGAATCTGCCCTCCCTTCCCACCCATCACATGGCAGAGCCAATCAGCCAGTTGTACTTCATGGCCTACTAGAGCCTGGTTCTGGGGCTAGCTCTGGTTTCTGCTTGGTGCCCCCTCTGGTTCTGTTGTTTTAAACCTGTGACCTACACTCCTGCTTCTGTTTTCTCATTAGTTGTCCCAAGAACTCAGTTGGGTCCTGGGTCCGGTAGCCCCTCCCACTAGGGGGAGGGGCCTTAAAATCTGGTGGGCTCAAGCCCACTGGCTTCCCAGCATCCGAATAGTCCTGACAGCTGGAGGGTAATTGGTTGGGTACTTGGCTGTTCTATTCACAAGAGCTGACAAGGACAGGGCACTGGGTAAGGGATGAGGTGGGATTGCCATACTGCTTGCCAAACGTGCTGGGAGATCCCATAGCCTCCCACCTGCAGTTGGACTCCCACTGACTGGGTACCGTACAAATACAGAGCCTGAGGCAGCCCTTCCCTGAAGAGACAAAGCATCCTGAGGCATCAGATCTTGCCTATTAGCTGCTGCGTACTTTCCATGAACATGCTATGAGCTCTGCAGACCGATAGGACTCCGAGACTCAAACATCACTCCCTTCCCCAAGCTATGGTGACCAGGTGCAACGTTTTGCTTTGAGCTTCTCTCTCTCTAAGGGTTTGATTCTGAAAATTTCCCGCCTGGCATTGGCGGCTCTTTGAACCCTAGTGTTTTCACATTCACATGAAAAGGCAAGGGACTGTTATGTGTGTGATTGACCTACAGAGCTACATCTGAAATCTTCCCTCTCTCCTGCAAACACTCAGGATGCTTTCAGTATGTCTACACTTCAGAGTTATTCCAGAATAGCTTATTACAGAGTTATTATTCCAAAATAAGATATTCCGGAATAATGTGTCCACACTACAGAGAAGACCTGGAATAAGCAAAATATTCTGAAATAGCGTGTCCACACACAACAGAGCCTATTCGGAGTTAGAGCCCCTTGAAGCAAGGATGTTAATCCAAAATACTATGTCTACTCAGCAAATTTATTTCTGAATAAGCTATTGAAATAGTCCCAACTCTGTGTCTACACAGCCCCTAATTTGAAACACCTGTTTTGAAATAGACACTCTTCCTTGTAGAATGAGGCTTACCCATTTCCAAATAAGCCATCTGCTATTTCAAAATTATTTTAAAACAGCGGTTGCGTTGCATAGATGCTTGCAAAGTTATTTTGGAATAATGGCTTTTATTCCAAAATAACTTTGCTTTGTGGATGTACCTTTTGTGGCCAAATTGGACAGCAGAAAACCTCAAAGAGGGACATTTTCCAAAATGGGGTGAAGGGGAGATTAGGCATCAGCCTCCAAAGAGGCAGCATGGACTAGTGGGCATAGAGTTACCAGATGTTCTGATTTCACAGGAACAGTCCCAATATTTGTTTTTGTTTCTTATATAAATACCTATTATCTTCCAGCAGGAGTCCCGCTAATTTTTTCCATCCATGGGCAGAATAAATTTTGCTATGTGCACCAAGGCAAGTTCAAATGTGCACCACCAGTAGAAACACATCCTGCCCACTATGGGTGGCTGTGGATGCTCTCCCAATCAGTTGAGCAGCAGCTGAATCTGTCCTGGGTGGCCTCAGCTAACAGGGAACGCTGCCTTCTACCTGCCCCCATTCCAACGTTGGCACTTGCTATCTGGCCAGACTAAATGGCTAGGACCCAGGATTGCAATTTAGCAGACCTGAGTCTGCCACTGGCCTGCTCTGCGAGCTTGAGTAAGTCACTTGCCCTCTCTGTGCCTCGGATTCCCCTCCCACTCTTTATCTGTGTAGACTGCAAGTTTCTGAGAGCAGGGATTGCTCTTTATGCACAGAAGTTGGCACAGTGAGGTTCTGGTCTGTGGGGCATAGGGGGAAAGTGCCCACAGCAACAGCGGTACTACAGCCTCCCTCCCTCCTTGATCCAAAGTCAGTCGGTCCAAGGTCAGGAGACACCCATACTGCTCCTGTCCATGTGTGACAGCTGCTATCTCAGCCTCTCTGGGGACTGAGCTGGGGAACTTCGAAAGCTCAGGTCCTGGTTTGGCCTAATGAGCCAAGCTCCCCGGCTGTGAATTGCGGCTGACTCACGGCACAGAACACACACTGGCCATCAGGTTACTCGTGTTGTTCCTGCTCTGTGGGTCTCCTGGGTTGCCCACCCAGTGCCGTTCAGCAGCGGTACCTTCCCTTCAAACAAACAGGGAGGGATTTTAGGAAGGCCAGTCCCTTATCTTGCCTGGCTCCGAAAAGCAGCATCATTGTGCCCCTTGTTTTTATTCTTCCCGAGAGTGCAAAGCCATGAACTCAAGGCATCTCCCCCAGCCGGCGCTTGTCATATTTACCCTCACTCTGCACCTCTGCGGTTGTTGGACCGGCTCTCTCCCCTCCAGCCCCCGCATCCTCCCCCATCTCTATTGGACGATTGGGAACAGGCTACCAGGAGTGAGCAGCACTTTGGAGCCTCTGCCAATTCTCAGTGACTCTGCGACCCAGAGGTAACATCCAGGAGAAGCTGTTTTTAAGAGAAGCAGAAGGAAATACTTAGGTGTTAAGTTACTTGGCAAAAGCCGTCCCGTTTCCCTTCTGACAGGCAAAATAAATACAGAAATGGCCTGGGAAATACAGCCACTCACTTTGAGAAAAGGGGGCAGCATCTTCCCTTCAGAAGCGGCTCTGTGACCCTGGTGATTGCAGAGGCAGAAGGATACTAAATTTGCTCCCACCTTGCGGTGCAATGAACAGGGGGGAGGAGGTGGTCCTGGACCCAGTTCCTTGCACACACACACCCTGCTTCTGCCTCCCAACAGGGACCTGCTTTGTGGATGCTCTGCCACGGTGAGGTTGAGGATGTGGGCAAGGAGCTGGCACCTGGAGGAATGGGACAGGTCCACTGCTTGTCTTCTCTCTGCCTTGTCCAGCAGGCTGCCTTAGAGGGAGGTTTGGGGAAATTCCGGCCCCATGCCACCCAAAGGCAGGTAACGGCAAAGCAGAAGAGGCCTACGCCAGTGGGATGAGCAGTGTGAGTGGAGCTAATACCCCTCTTGGAGGGGGAGCTAGCTAACAGGAGTGTTTTGTGCAGGAGTGCAAGAGGCAACTACATCTCAAACATTCACAGAACACTAGAACTAGAAGGGACCTCAAGAGGTCACCGAGTCCAGTTTCCTGCCCTCACAGCAGGACCAAGCACCATCTAGACCAGTGTTTCTCAACCAGGAATACGTGTTCCTTTGGGTACTGGGTTTTCCAGAGAGTACATCAACTCATCTGGCTATTTGCCTACTTTTACAACAGGCTACATAAAAACACTAGTTAAAGTCAGTACCATCTGAAAGTTTGTTTAGACAATGACTTGTTTCTGCTGCTTCCTATGCCTACGCTGGCTCGTCAGTACAGTATTTCTATTCCGATTCGTTTATATGATAATGTGATGGTAGCAAGTCAGCAAGTTTCCGGTAGTCATCTTCTGTGATATTCTTGAATGTTTTTGTAAGTCGTTTTTAAGGGAGGTGTAACTTGGTGGTATGCAAAACTAATTCAGCTCTTGGAAAGGGTGCAGCTGTCTGGACAGATTGAAAGGCACTTGTTTTAAGACCTCAGATTACCTTAGGACCATGTTTCTCAACCGGTGGCATGTGTACCCTTAGGGCTACGTGACAGAAGTCTGGGGGTACTTATATTTTTTTTAAAAAAGGGGTACTTTATTTAAAAAGAAAAGGGTTGAGAAACACTGTTACTATCCCTGTTAGATATTTACCCACCCTGTTTTTAAATAACACCAATGTTATTTATATAACACTAATAATAGGCCACTACTCTCCTCCCCCAAAAAGCTCCCCCCCCAAAATAAATGTAAACCCCCCATGAGTAAAAATAATGCAGGCAGATGTCACGGCAGTACACTGCACTGAGTGTTGTGTACAATTAACTGCTTTGTGGTCAGGTGGTGTATATACACATTCAGTCCAAGCAACTCCTGGCCCTCAGAGAGCAAGGACAGGCTCTGGACACCAGAGTGGTGGAGCTGGGGGTGGGAGGGGAGACAGAGAGGTACACAGAGACATGCAGGGACACAGCAGAGCTGTCCCATCCCAGACGGAAGGACTCTGTGATGCTGAGAAGGATGAAAGTCTTGAGGAAGAAGGACATCAATCTGGAGTGGAGGGAAATTATCCCATAGTTTGGACTCTTCTTGTGGGAAGTTATAGTCATAGAAAATCCAAATTGTGTAGAAGTGTGAAGGTTGTGGACCCCTTGAGACATATAGACAGACTTGTGCAGTGCGGAGCAGAGTCGGCTGTACTAAGACCTGTTGATACCAGTGCCAGAGGGAAAGGTAGTAGGGAAGTCCTGGAGGACAAATTTAGGTGTCTAGGTCAGAGATTAAAGGCCAGGTGCAGGGCTAGTTAGATGGTCAGAACTGCTCAGATGAGATGATAAGCCTGGGAAGACGGACGAACAAGGGAACCTTTTGGGATAGAAGGAACCTATACAGAGGTGGTGGGCTCCACATAAACCAAAACACAACCAGGTTCCTGGCACGTAAAACTAAGAAGTTTGTGGAGGTGTTTTTAAACTCAGGGCTGGGGAGAGTTGACTCAGAGGGGTGTAGTGTGCCACATTTCTAGCTGAAAGGAGAGTGGGTAGGAAGTTCTTCTGTAGGGCTTTGGATGTTCTTAATCTGCTCTCTTCCAGCAGTTGATGGTAAGAGCCTCTGTTTCCAGTTAATTATTTTTAGAGTGTGATACTGCAGTGGATTTGCTGTCGTCTCTCAGCCTCAAACTTTGTGTGAGCGCAATGAATGATGTCACTGTGACAGTTCTGTCTGCGAGGTCCCGCACTAGTTGCTGAAATCGTTGGGAGCTGGGTTAATGCTGGAGCTCCAGAACATTGTGGTTCAGGAGCAGTAAGCAGTATTGGTTGGTAGAAGTAGAGCGGCAGCTTGCTGGCACTTCAAGTAACAGCAGCTGCAAGCCATCTGCAGCAGAAGCAGCAAATGCATTGCTCAGCAACCCCCCGCTGAGCGCACCCCTGAATGCCAGGTTGTCACAAACCAAAACCGCCAGCTGGAGGGAAGGAGGGAGGGAGAGGGGAGTGATGTGTTAAAGGGATATTTGCTTGCCAAGTGTTCCCACCACAAGGTGGGAAACTGAGGCAAAGGATGCTGCCCAGTCTCTGGGGGCTCAGGTTTGCTTATGGTCTCATCCTTTCGAATGCAACTGTGGTCTTTTTCCAAACTAATGCTGAGTTTCCTTCGCTTTTTAGCAGACGTTCTCCTCTCTTATACACAGACTCAGGGCTTGCCAGAAGGGAAATGTTGCCTTGTAGCCACATCTAGGACTGGTGTTAGGTGCTCCTGGATTACTGGGCAGGGGCTGGAGCCAGTTCAGCTTTGTACTGTTAAAGAGACTCCACCTGACAGAAGGGTTACCTGGGGAAGTACAGCCCTGTTCACTTCCATGGAGTTATACTGGTAAGCCCCTGGGTAAGGCAGCGCTCGTATGCTTTTTAAAAAGTCCTCACACATGAATTAAAGACGTCTAGGGTGAAATCCTGATCTCATTCAAGTCCAGGGGAGTGCTGGCACTGAATTCAGTGGAGATAGGATGTCACCCATAGAGTCTGGCTAACCTGCACTCCTCCAGCTGCCAGTCTACCTTTGGCACTGTAGTCACACGATTGATGAGTTACATTCCTCATTGTCCATCCGTTCTTTCTAATCAATTTCACTTGCAGCTGCTAGAGGAGGACAATGTGGAAACATTTGTGCTGCCAAAATAATAGTGGCAAAGCCTAGGCCACAGCTTCATTCTAGCAGCCACTCTGTGCACTTGGCTACCGGACGGAAATAGCCCTTTGCTTTGTGCTTTAGTGCTGGATTCAGTCCTGGATGAAAACAAGCCTGTCCACATTTTACTAATATCTTATTAAGACTAAATACAGTTGCTTAAAATCAAGGACATTTTTACCACCTGGAAGTTTTGTTTCGCATTTGTCCTTTTTTTCAGAAAAAATCATGTTCGTTTGTTTCATCTAAAATGAGGAACCCAGTGGCACTTTAAACACTACAGAATTTTATTATAGAATTTATACTTCATTCAGCTTGAAGACTGATATTAGCCTAGTAAATTTCACAAGGAATAATGACAAATTATTGATTACCATGATGCTTAGAGGCCCCAGTCAAGGGATCAGGGTTCGTTGAGTGGATTTTGCACTAGCAGGCAGTCAAAGAGGCAGTCCAGCATGAAAAATCTTGAAACTAAAGCCATTGTGCTGGAAACAGCAGAATGCTGAAAGAATAAAACAAAACAGAAGTATTTTCACACAGTCTATACACTGTTTTTATACTGATTCAACTTCAGTCGGGGCTGTGGTTTTTACAGGAATAAGCAACATTGGTATGAACAACTTTATATTGGTTCACCTCTGTTCACCCTAGGGATTGTATTGACCCAGATAAAAATCAAACCCCTGACCAAAATAATTACACTGGTACAAAACTTTTGTGTCAAGCAGGCCATAACTAGACGAATGAGATTTCCTGTCTTTTCTTCATATCCTTTCCCTGGTCTTCTGGACAGTGAGTTTTTTATTTTGATAGTTTTCAACTCTGAAGGAAAATGTTCCCATGAAAAGAAATCCCCATTTTCCTTCCAATTTTTGAAAAAGCTGAAGGATATGAAAATATTTCCAACCAATATTTCCCATTTCACAATGGTTTAGTTTACCCCGCAGCAGAAAATGGCATAAAACGATGCAGCATTTGGAACTGGAAAATAACAAAGTTCAAAATGGCAGAAAGATGCCCATTTTTAAGAGTGAGCGTTGTTAACCATTAGCACAGATTCCCAAGGGATGTGCTGCTGTTCTCCATCAGCTGGAAGCCTTAAAACAACTCTTGGTGTCTTTCCAAAAGTTCTGCTGAAAATCAAACAGTGGAGCACGATGCAGGAATCACTAGATCCAATTCTCTCACAGGTCAGACTAGATGATCAATATGTTCTCTTCTAGCCTTAAAATCTAGGACACAACTTTGGGAGTTCCAAAGAGGACGGAGTGAGGCTGTTCTCAGTGGTGACAGAAGGCAGAATGAGAAGCAATAGTCTCAAGTTGCAGTGGAGGTCTGGGTTGGATATTAGGAAAAACTATTTTGCCAGGAGGGTGGTGAAGCTCTGGAATGTGTTATCTAGAGAGTTGGTGGAATCTGCATCCCGAGGGGTTTTTGAGTCCCGGCTTGACAAAGTCCTAGCTGGGATGGTTCAGTTAAGATCAGTCGTGTTTTGGGTGGGGGGCTGAACTCAATGACCTCCTGAGGTCTCGCCCAGCCCTAAGATTCTATGACTCTGTGATTGAACTTTAAGGCACATACCCCTGGTTATCTTCTGACTCTCTAGGAATAATAGCTTTTTCAAGGAGTCATTCTGGCTACTCATCAACTGAGCTGTTCTCAGCACGAGTGCTGGCTCTTTGCTATTTTCCCCCCTATGTTTCACTCTCTGTGTGACCCTAGTGGACAGCCAGAGAGAAGAGATCAAGGTGCTGGGATGGGGCAGTAAACAGTAAGAATTCACTTTATGAGAGGGATTGGGAGGTAGAATAGCCCACGGTTCTGCCCCAAATACTGGGTTTTGCCTGTATAGCCTTAGTTTGACCTCCTTGAGCAAATGCATTGTGATACAGTCTGTAATTACATGATCACAGACTATTGTTTCCAAAGAATGCCCTGCCCCATTCAGTGCCCAGAATAGATGGGGCTCAGTGAATGAGCAGCTTTTTGCAAAGGAGGATAAAAGGAATTGTCAATGTGTGTTGCTCTCAAGGGCCATGTGAATTAAAGGAGCCCCTACTGCAAACAGCAATATGAATAGCTGGAGGTTTGGGGTTTTTTTCTGTAGAGTCCCCAGTTGACTCGGTTTCTTGGCTCACACCCACAAGCATTCATTGTCACATAGGCCCCTCTGCCTACAGGGGCCTCTTACTGTTACTGGGAGGATCCCTTGTGCTGCAATCTGGTTCTAGAAACTACAACTCCAATGATGCTTTGGGAAGAAAAAGGAGGGAAAGTGTGGCTTTGTGGGCAGGCTGGGGGACGAAGATGGTGGGCTCCCTGTTTTTGGGGAGTTAAGACTGCTGTGGTGGGCACATGGTAGCCTCTGACTGAACAGACCCCTTCAGGGCAGGTGTGGAGTTCTCTGCCAGCCAGGAACTGCTCTGGGGAGTGAGAGCCTGCTGGGGAAATTCCCTGCAGAGGAGGAACTTTATTTATTCCTGCCATTCAAGTGCTGTGGCGGTCGGCTCCAGTGTCGGAAGGGCTGGTCAGCTTGTTGCCTTGCCTGGACTGACACACAGAACCCTCACTGAGCTGTCTGCTGTCCAGTGGGACAGAAGCAGAACCCTACTGCAAACATCTGCCGCTCTGATAACTGAAGGGTGTATGCTCTGGGGTGGGGTAACCGATGGCAGTTAGATAAGTTTAATTTATTTCTGTATATATTGTTGATTGAATTTATTCAAGTTCTGTCTCTCACCCTTGTTTCCTTAAGTTGTCAAGTAAAGGCGTCTGTTAATTCTAATGTGGTCAACTAGATATATAGTATTTATAATTGCTGTTTGCAAGTTAAATCCAGATTATAACTGGAATAAGTATCCTGGAGGTTCTCCAGGCACACCGTTACGTGCGTACACGGGCCAGCCAGGTGGAGGAACCGCTGTTTTACATACGTTTAGAAATAAGGGTTGGAAGGGGGCTTCCCAGCTATTCAACATCACCACTGGGGCACCCAGGATCTCCTTTAATATTAAACCCATCAGGCGCACAGGCATGCCAGTGAGCGTTGCCTGCTTCCAGATAACCCGGGAAGGAAAGAAAGGGGGTTATGCTCTCATGATCAATGGCTGATCGATCAATTGCATGAAATAACAAGAAATCCAAACAAGTATATCTTCTGAAACTGAAATTGAGTGATGATACAAAATGAACTGAATCTCAGCCTATGGAAACCTTTCTCCTGTGGGAGGCAAAATGTTTTGAGTCTCTACATTTCATTAATGACGAAAATGAAAAGGTTAATTTTCCTCTCAGACCTTGTGTGTTAATGGTGGTGACATCTGGTTTTGAGGGACAGAGACACCAGATGTGGGAGAGGGAGGTGGGGGAAACAGAACTTTTGTTGATGTTTTATATCATTGGGCAGTTGGGGAATCACAGATGGATGCTTTAAGATAGCAGGTTAGTCACTATACCTATTGCTTGGACTCAAGCTCATGTTCTGATCAAGGGTGTCAGCTGGTTGGGTCCCATCTTTTCAGACAGGGCTGAATGGGCCAGCTCAGCTCCACATGCTGACACAGTGCAGTTGATTTCAGGATCTGGTGAAAAGCTACAGGAAAGTGAAATAGGATACGAAGAAACAAACAGTGAAGCAGAAGGAAACACAACAAAGGAGGAGGGCAGAACAGGGTTTTGTGTGCCCCTGCGTAGCTGACAATTCAGTGTCCCCACTGGTGGAGTGAGGACTGGATGTCATGATAATGACTTCCAGGAATCATGGGTGAAAACAACCTTCTTTAACACTAACAAGGCCTGATGGCCTTCCTCTTGGGAAGAAAATCCTTCATTCTGACCTTGGGACAATCAGATGCATTGACGCAACATGAGATGGGACCAGATGAGAACTGCCAAGATTTGTCAAAGCCTTTTTTTTGAAACCCCCCCCACAAAAAGGGGAGAGTATGCTGCATAACCCCTCATTACTTTTCCACTAATTAGGCCTAATGGACTAATTGGGTTCATTAATTTCCATTTCTGCATCTTCATGATTTCAATTTGGACCTCGAACCGTATTAGTAGCACCTATGTGTTTAGATTAATTCAGTCTCTGATTTTCTTGCACCTGTTTACGACATTTATTATGGAAAACAGCCTGACCTGCTTTCCAGCAACACTGCTTAGGCTACAGCCACTCCACAGCAGAATATTGACCAGCTCAGGGTCGATCTTCCGGGGTTTCATTTTGCGAATGTGTGAAATGATGCTCCCAGGGGTCAGCGTTGCCCCCATACTCCTCGCGAGAGGCAAGGAATAAGGAAGGTTGAAGAAAGGTGAACCTTCTGCCATGTGGACAGACGTGGGAGTTCACCATGGATAAATCTATTTGAGCTATGCAGCTGGTGTAGCTAAAATTGCATCTCAGCGGTCGACTTATGTATAGTGTATACATAGCCTCAGGGTAACATCTTTGGAACGATCATGTACTTTTTACAGTTGAAGTTATAATTAGGGTAAATTTTTAGCCCCCCTAGTACAGCAGACTCTGCTCCAAAGGTAGAATGACTGATTTCCTCATGGAGGTGCCATGGCATGTATCACTATGGTATCGGGCTGCTTCCTAAAGATGTGTTAATTTATTTTCGCAACACCCCTGCATCGTGTGCTGGCCTTGTATTGTCCCCTCACTCCCTAATAGCTGGGGGAAAGGGAAGAAGAACAAGCAGTGTCCTGGCACACACGGCTGCTGTAACACCCCCGCTCCGCCCCCCCCAAATGGAACCCTTGTTCGGCTCCCTAAATTCCAGCTCCATTTGAGCTAAAGGGGACTTACCAGGGACAATTCTGGTATCCAGGTTATGCAGGCCAGTAGCCATGAGAGGGCCATGTAAGCATGCAGACCTCATTTACTGTACACCTTCCAGCTTTTGCAACAAAAGAGGCTGGGGTCCTACCTTGGAGTTCAATGCACAAAGGTGTATGTACAAAATGTACCAGTTACTTTACACCTTCCCTGGCTGGGCAAAGCTCCTCCAGGTGTGTCTGAGCTTGTCAACACTTGCAGACTGAAACTCAGCATGCAAATGAGATGAAAGTCCCTTCAGTGCAGATGTTAAGCACACAAGCCCCTAAACCCCTACAATAAGTCCTCTGGATTAGAGTGAATCTCCCTCACGAGGTTTTACGACATCCCTGATAAACCTAAACCAGCCCAGTGTCTGACACTCAGCAAGGAAGGAAATACCTAGCCAGTCTTTCCTGAAACATAGCAGGAATTCTCTTTAACACAAAACTTTCTCAGACAGCCTCCTAGGAAACTTTTCGAGCTGGAAGATGTGAGATGTGACTGGAACAGCTCAGGGACGTTTCACCGTCTAATCAGATCCGGCTTGCCTGCCTTGCACATTGACTGGATAAGCAGAGACAGGAGGGATTGGGTTAGGTTTGCATGTTTGTTTCATTATGGCAGCTGCTCCCTGGGAACCCTGGAGAGTTTGGGATTGTGCAAGGAGCACCATGTAACACTCAGGACCATTGAAGCCGCATGACAGAGAGCTGGTCCCTGGGAGGAACTGAGTTCACCTTTTTCTTATACTTTATTCCCAGGGTCATATTATATACGCAGGCTTGAAAGGATTAGATTTAACAGCAATCTTTGGGAAACATTGGTGTTTGCCACAGAAACCCTCAAAAATATTGCCATAGATGGCCACTGAAATTTACAAGGGGCCCAAATAAGAAAATTTAGGCTGCTTGAGAACTTCTAGAGTTTAAGGGTGTTTACTTTGTATAGTTTGTCCTGCAACGTCGACAATTTGGGTTTCTTATGGTTATGTGGCTTAAGTTTTTTAATCTTCAGATCCACTCTCACTGAGTGAACTTCATCCCAGCCCCACCATCTTTTCCCACAGCTGACGGTTTAAAGGGAAATAAATATTGGGGGAAATGCTTAAAGACAAACCTTGTTATTTACCATCCCAATTATTTTTAAAAAATTAAAATCCAGTGGTGCCAATTCAACCTGCATACTTAGCAGTGAAGCCAGCAGTCCAACACCAAGACCAAGGATCTGTCCCTGCTTTCACAGGTGAACATGAGAAAGAAGACAGAACTAAGGTTAGAAATAGACAATGATGTTCAAAAGATGTATTGTACACAGTCACATCCACCCTGTTACGGCCATCATGTAAGACACTCCGCTTAGCCACCAACTTGCTGTATGATTGTAAGGCATTTCCACTCTGTTGCTCATGTGTGTTTGTAGACTGTATGTGCTCCCAGCATCTTACAGATTATGCAGAGCCCAGCACTGAAAAACTTTAGGTGCTACATGTCGAACCTCTCTTGTCCAGCAACATCTGTAATCCGACATGATTTTAGTTAGCTGGACAACCACTTATCATGGGAGTGGCCGAGTTTCCTGTAGCTCCATAAAGTTTGTTTGCAGCCACCAGTCCTGGCTTTTGGTGTTCTGTGCTGTTATTTATGTGAAATTTACCCCTAAATGTCTTTAAGACCCTGTAAGCAGTGGAAGCGTCGGTAGTGTTGCTAGACAACATTGACCTACTGCGGTTCTGCAAATCCTCTCTTTTGGCTCCGGTCAGGTCCAGAGGGTGCTGCTCTAGAAAGGTTCCTCCTGTACCTCAGTAACAAGAGGTGAGGTGGGGAAGGGAAGCTTATGGTGGGGGTCAGGAGGGTGCTGCCAGCAATAGCACAGCACTCAGCTTGATAACTTAGGACCTCCCTCCTAGTCATGTGTGTCAGGGATTTTTCATCCCTCGGGCATAATCGTCCCCGTGGGCCAGGGGAAACAAGCCTTTGGCCATTAAACATCATTACAGGGGCAGGTAGACTTTAAAAGGTACATAGGCTGCCATTTAGCAGCCCCCTGTTACGGTCACTCTGTGTCAGTTGGTTTCCCCGGTAACCTGAACTCACAAACACCTCAGAATCATGGATTTGAAATCCAGGCTCCTCATTGGATGCAGGTGAAGCAGCTTCTAGAAGCTTCCCTGGCCCTGAGGACCTGTTTGAAAGCATGCGCTTAGAACTCTAATATGGAAATCACCTCATGAATCATGCATAGACTCTGTGTACATAAGTCAGGCTGGTCCTGACATTCCGGGCCCTTGGGTACCGTGGGCAAGGATCCTGCTGACCCTACATGGAACAGCGAGGCCACTAGGCGTCCGCTGAGAGTTCTGAGGCCAGGCTGTAAAGCTGAAGAGAGCTGAATCACAGCCGCAGCTGCGGCCTTGAGCTGAAATCACCTCAGCACTTGCCTCTAAGCGGTGCTGGCTGAATCACTGCCGCGCTAGTCATACCTAGCTGCGCCATCACTGTCAGGACCCTGAGCCGCCTTGCGGCCTGAAGCGGCGTCTTTGCGCCATCGCGCCTCACCGCTCCCTAGCTCACGTTTGCGTCAAGGAGCACCAAGCAGCCCTGAGGTGGATCAGGAGGGCGGCGACCTGGCCTCACCACTAGGGTGAGGTACTGCGTGCTCACCTGTTGAAGCCCAGGGCCTGCCATCACAGCGGCACCTTCGCTCCCGCCACCTGCCATCTTGCAGCATCGACGCTTCACCGCTACCGGACTGGACTCATACTGGACAGGACCTTACCTAACTGGACTGGAACACGTAAAACTTGCCTTGACACAACTACACACATAGACTAAACACCTTCCCACCTGGGTAATCGGGACCCTCTACAAGGGAACTGGGGGTTGCTCCTTCATTGTTCCCTTCCCTGACAAGGGGAGGGAAGTGCCCAGGGGTCTGACCCCTTAAGGCCGGGTCTGGACGCTCAGGCAGGGTTTTTCTCCATACTAACAAAGCCTAAGCACATTTAATTAATAATTAGTATTTAATAGTTAAAGGTAGTAAGTTTAAATTGTTATAATGTGTTGCTCTTAAGTTTTAACTAGCCCTTTACCTTCTACCCTTTCTCCCTTTACCCTTACTTACCTCCTTCAAATAAACTGCAGGACAAGGCATTGCCTCCCTGCCTCCCTTAGCTGTTAATCCTACCCCAGTGACCTGAGGAAGAGCATACGCCTCCCAGGTTCACTTAGTTGGGCCCACTAAGAGGGTACCGGGGACCCCCACAAAATAAAGGGACACTCCCGACTGGCCCTCGGGTACCAATCCTTTGGGTCAGGCTAGCAACCCGACCCCGCACGGAAGTGGGGTTTAGCACCCCCACTCCGGCTTTGGAAGGAGACAGCGGGGATTTCTAAACTCCCAACAACCCTCATTCCTAAATGCCGCTATACTTCCTCCCTTGCTCCAGTAACCAAAGCTTGTGCCTTGCAGAATAATAAAATCAATTTCAAGAATTAGGAGCAAGACTCAAAATGGATACAGTGTCAAACATAAGTGTTGGTATTAATAGAGTGTAAATAAGTTTGTACTTTAAACTGTTACTTGTTGCATCCTGACCTTGTTGTGTTCCTTAATAAAAATCTTAGTTACTTTGTTTTTTGTCCTTTCACCCTTGTCCTTGTGTCATTGTTCCTGCTAGCTACTCCTTTCCAGGAGGCCCAGGGCGGAGTCCAGACACTTACCGGGGCAGGCATTATCCTGGGATTTGGTCAGGGTCCCAGCATCGAACACACAGGGAGTTTGCTCCCTTATTCAGGGACTCATTTAAATATTATTTACCTGACCATCCAGAGAGTCCCGTCAATGTGGTTTTGTGATTGTAGCAGGGGCTACACCTGTTGTCAACAGGCCATATTCTGCCTTGAGTTCCTCTCACACCACCACAGCAAATGCCGAGTGGGTTTCCTCAGAGTAACGGAGCTCAGAAGCTGGCTCATCAGTATTTTCCTCTGGAGAACAGTGGGACTTTCCCTCAAGGGAATGATGCTCACAGCTCTGGTACCCTCTTTGCCCCAACCCTGGGCACTGGAAAAAGTTCAGAAAAGGGCAAAACAAACTATGAGGGGTTTGGAACAGCTGCCATGGGAGGGGAAATTAAAATGACTGGGACTTTTCAGCTTGGAAAAGAGATGACTAAGAGGTGATATGATGGAGGTCAATAAAATCATGACTGGTGCTGAGAAAGTAAATGAGGAAAAGTTATTTACTTGTTCCTATAACACAAGAACTAGGGGCCACCCCATGAAATTAATAGGTAGTGATTTAGAACGAACCAAGGGAAGTTTTCCTTCCTGCAATGCACTGTCAACCTGTGGAACTCCTCGCCAGAGGATGTTATGAAGACCAGGATGCTAACAGGGCTCAAAAAGAGCTAGATTCATGGAGGATAGGTCCATCAATGGCTATTTGCCCAGCTGGGCAGGAAGGGTGTCCTTAACCTCTGTTTGCCAGAAACTGGGAAGGGGTGAAAGGGAACGGATCATTTGATGATTCCCTGTTCTATTCATTCCTCCGAGACACCTGACATGGATCACTGACAGGACACAGGGCTAAATGGACCTTTGGCCTGACTCAGAGTGGCTGTTCTTTTTTTCTTATCTTCTAACCTCAACCAAGGATCCACCAAGAATAAATGAATCCAATCGAAAGATGTCAGCACCCAAATCTATTCCTCAACAGCTGTACCCTGGCAAGGGAGAGAGCCAGAGTGTCCATGTCCCCAGCAGGATTCCATGTGGACCAGTGTCTGGGGATAGAAGGAAGTGATCAGCCTAGATTTGAAAGCAAACTTTCTGGTGCACAGAATGCTAGAACTGGAAGGAAGGGACCCTAAGAGGTCATCAAGTCCAGTCCCCTGCCCTCACAGTCTCAATCCACCTGCGAGGTGACTGCTGTCCCAGCACAGAAGCTATGTATCTGGGAGAAGACTCAGGAATGACTTGGGCAAGGCCATGTGGTTTGGGCCGTAGACAGGGAATCAGGGCACCTGGATTAAATTCCTGGCTCAGCCACCAAGTTCTCACATTGACTTTGGGTGTCACCATACTTCAGCTCACTGTCTGGGGCGTAGCGATCACAGCCCTGGCCCTCTATCCCAGGGGGGCTGTCCAGCCCAGAGCTGTGTGTGTGGTGTCCTGACACCACAGGTTTGGAGGTGGCTGTAGGGCCTGGACAAATGGAGCCTCTTATGACTGTGGGGCATAAGAGCAAAGCAGGGACTCTCCCTCTGGGAACGACCCCCTGCTTGAGCAGAGATTTCCAATAGAGTTTGACACTCTGCTCTCACAGAACCTGGTCACCTCTCTTCCTCAGGCCCTCGGCATTAGATTTTAAAGACTAGGTGAGAGGAAACCCAGATCTTGTGGGGCTCCCAGCTGCTGTCCCTAGGGCCTCCACTCCTCTCCAAAGAGCTTTTCTGAAAGGCCACCAGCCACCCCAGCTCCAGCCAACAGGAAAACTCCTTGGCTATCATGTTTTCCCACTCACTATGACTCCGTCCCACTGACCTTTAAGCAGAGTAACGCCTTGGAGAAGGGTTCCAAACAGAGCGTTTTTCCCTCTGCTTTACCCGTCCCTCCCTCCCTCTCTCTCTCAGAACCAATCAGCTCAAGGCTCAAGCACCAGTCCCCCTGGTAATTGCCAGGACAGATTTCCAAGTTTTTTTTATGGCTTTCATAAAGTTGGGATCATGGGGATTTTTCCGCAGGACTTAAGTAGAAAGGAAAAAAAAAAGGTGAAGAAAGTCTTTCATTTTGGGAAACAAACTCAATCTGGGAATAAAAACAGCTCCTTGATCAGTGTATTTCTTCCTTAAAGTTCCTTCAGACAGAGCCGGAGTTGTCAGTGGTTCTAATAAAGCATTCCTCCCACCCCCCACCCCTTTCTCCAGTGCTGTATGGCTGTAATTTTATCCAGATGCCTCTGCTACTTAAAGCCGGCAACTTCTTGTTGTATTTAACACTCACTTCTGCAGGTGCTCTTTCTGCCTCTTGCCCTCCTCAGGCCTTCTCTCTCAGGCCCTAACTATAGGATGTGCTTTTCGTCATCCTCTCCCTACTGTCATGGTAATTATAATTTGGTGTGTTTATTGCAAATGTCTCCTCTTTTATTTGTCTAACATGTTTGGGAAGTGCCTGCCAATAGGTACCTCAGTGTCCCAGAGTATGTGTTTACAGGAAGAACCAGCCACCCTCGAATGAAGGCCAAGGCAAACCACAGAACCTGGCAGAAGGCCTGCCCCATGGCCTGCCAATAGGCCCAATGAGGGAAAGGGGCCACACACCCCCATGGAGACAAGGAAAATGGCTGCGATCAATAGGTGGGAAGAGAAAGCGGAGGGATAAATGTGCCCAAAGGAGTTGAGCTCCAAGAACAAGTACTCGGGGACTTTGCCAAACCTCCTTTCAAAGGGGGCTTCACAAAATGGGGCCAACCCAGGAAGTTTTGTTCACGACCTGCTCCCCATTGTAAGTTCTTTGTGTCTTTTTGTGTTCTCTGTTTGTACGGTGCCTGGCACAATGGGGTCTTGATCCACAGCTGGGCCTTCCAGGGCCTTCAGGAATACAAATAGATACTAGTTATGTGTCTTAAGAACAATCCTGCTCGGGGTGGACCAGTTGCTGGCTGTGTGGCTGGCCAGGTAGTTGAGAGGCAAGCCTGAGGTTCAGGTGAGGTGGGTCTGTGTCCTATTTCTGCTCTCTGTGTGAGTCCGTTGCTTCGTGCCGCTGTTCCCCATCTCCAGAATGAGAGCTATTTCTCATGCCTGTTTGTGCTGCGGTTTCGGCCCTTGTACACAGAGAACACTTAGCACAATGGGGCCTCAGTCTTGGTAGGAGCCAAAAGGTGCCACAGTGGAGAAGGAACAACAGAGAGTAGGAGAATAGACAACAAGAGGATAAGTAGCGCCACCACACTGAAGGTGAGAGCCAAACTCAAAAAGCTTAATGGGACCAAACTGCAGGGCTAGAACAATCTCCATCCAGAAATATTAGAGGTACTGGCACATTAACTTGCAAGTCAATAGCAAGGATTTGTAATGAATCTGTGAACTCCGGGATTGCATCCTGCCATCAGCGAATGGCAAACAGAGTATCTGTATTTTAAAAAGGGTGAAAATGTGACTCAGAAAACTACTGGCCCATTAGTTTGACCTCAGCTGTATGCAACCTCTAAAAAAAATTGAGAGGCTATGGCGATACTAGACATAGAAGTTGGTTGCTGATACCCAACTGCATAGCTAAAATCGACTTATCGGTGGTCAACTACAATGGCTGTCTATGCAGAAGAAGGTCGACGGGAGTGTTCTCCTGTCAACCTTCCTTAATCCTTGCCATTCACAAGAAGTTCCAGGGCTGACTTTGACCTCGGAAAACACAGTTTCGCACATGCATGAAACAAACCATGGAAGATCAACCCTGAGTGGGTCAATCTTCAACAGTCATGTGGCTTTAGGCAGAGAGGAGTTAAGGACCTAGAGGTAAATGGTCATTGGCAGCTGCTTCATCATAGCTCTAAGTGTGGGGACTTGGTCTCCTAGGGGAGCAGCCTTGGGACATGGGTCACCTGCTGGTTTGAACTACAGTAAACAGTGGATTCTCTGTAGCTCAAAAACTTTATAACCAGATTTAAGGACTCCAATAACTCAACCAGAGGTTAAGGACAAATTACAGAAGCAGATGGGGAGGTTCTAGGATGTACGATATGCAGGAGGTCAGAACAGATGATTATGATGGCCCCTTCTGGTCTTAAAGGCTATGAGAAATAGCCTCAAGAGGATTGAAGCCACCACAAGCCAGACTTTTGGTAATTTTGCCCTCCTGCAAGATCAAGTCCACATTCCCAGGCTCTGAGAGTTTTGGACATGTGGTCAGGAGGGGGCACTGCCTGGTCATAGTGGCCACACAGTGATTGATGTGATGCTGCCAGGTTAAAATCAGTGACCCTATGGAGACACCAGGTTAAAATCAGTGAACCTATGGAGATGCCAGGTTAAAATCAGTGACCATATGGAGTTACCAGGTTAAAATCAGTGAACCTATGGAGACTCTTGGAATGAAGTTCTACACCAGGGCTACTATGGACATCAACACCCCAGACCTCCATGGTTTAATCATACTGTTGTGGCAGATTCTGAGCAGAATCTAAGGACAAGGGGAGGCAAAAGAGTCTTCCCCTCGCCCATCATACACATTCCCAAAGCACAACCTCGTTGCTGGTGCTGTGTGCAAGGGATACACAGTGGGGCTGGTGGCATTAGCCACCCAAGAAGTGGGTTTTCTTCTGAACCTGCTGCCTGACTGTCTCCATCTGAAATGATCCATTCATCTTTTTATCCCCTTTTTCTGTCCAAATCTCTCTCTAGTTCCATGTCTGTCCCTTAACAACCCAGGATTTGAGCATCAGGCTGTGAAGGACTGGGACGTAGGCAGCTGTGTATAGGGGTTAGAGCAGACATCAGTGGCCATGAATAGGTGCCCCACGGTCAAAGGCCAGTGGTCAGGGTCCGGAATCAGAGCCGAGAGTATACTGGAGCAATGGGAGATGCGAGCAGGGCTGGGAACAAGCCACAAACAAACAATTTGTGCTGCTGTGGAAGTGCTCTGGCTGCTGGTCGCAAAAGCCAGTCTGATGACTCTTCCCATCAAACAGGCAGCGTAGCCAAGCAGGCAGATCAATACACACCACTTCTGCTCCTTAGGCTGCCCAGGGACAGCCTCTGCTGCAGTCCCTGATCCCGACTCTTCCTGCATTACTTCAGCGGACAGTGGTTCTTTTCCTTTTCATTCCCTTTCTAGGCACAAGCAAACCATATGTATTTCAATGGGACTAAACAAGCAAGAATACTTCTAGGAGCGAAGGTCATAGGCCATGCTTAAGGATGGGAGACTCACTCCCAGGACATTTGAGCTTGGAAAAGATTTTGGAGTTGAGATGGATAAGCTGCTGAACATGGGCTCCTGCTGCACCGCCATGGCCAAAAGAGCCCAGGTGACCTTGGCATGGAGAAAGAGGAGAATCTTGAGGCGGAGCAGAGAGAGTATTTTTACCTGGGTGTTAGGCCCTGGCATGTGTTCGGCTGGAATCATGTGTCCAGCTTTCATGTCCACAGTTCAAGGATCCTGATAAACTGAAGGAGGGAGGGTCAGAGCATGGCCACAATGAGGATGGAAGGCTTAGAAATACTGCCTTTTAGGCACAAGGAGCTGAGTCTGTTTGTTAAGAAAAAGAGAAGGCTCAGAGGTGACTTTAATCACAGTTTATAGGTACGTAAAAGGTGACAAATATTTAGTACAGGTTGAAACTCTCTAATCCAGAACTCTCTTGTCCAGCAACATCTGCAATACAGCATGATTTTAGTTAGCCAGACGACCACTTATCATAGGTGTGGCCAAGTTTCCTGTGGTCCCATTCAAGTTTGTTTACAGCCACCAGTCCTGGCTCTCAGTGTTCTGTGCTGTTATTTAGCTGGGATGTATTATTTAGCAGTGGAAGTGTTGGCAATGTGGTAGACAATATTGACCTCCCATGGCCTGTGTCTACACTAGCTCCCTCCTTTGAAGGGAGGATGGTAAGTAGGGTGTTGGGAGATTATTAATGAAGTGCTGCAGTGTGTATGCAGCACTTCATTAAGCTAATTCTTCCCTGCAGCAACTTCAAAGCGTTAAACTTCAAAGTGCCATCTTGCATGTCGCGGCAGCTCACCCGTCGGTACCTCCAAGTGCCCGGGCTACTTTGAAGTCCCTTTACTCCTCAAAATTTTGTAAAGGATAGAGGGATTTCATAGTAGCCTGGGCACTTCAAGGTATCAGCGGGTGAGTCGCAGCTACACACAAGACGGCACTTTGAAGATGAACACTTCGAAGTTGCCAAGGGGGAGAATTAGCTTAATGAACTGCTGCATATGCACCACGGCACTTCTTTAACAATCTCCGGACACCCTACTTACCATGCTCCCTTCGAAGTTGGGAGCTAGTGTAGACACAAGCCATGGTCTAGCAAATTCTTTTGTCTGGCACCAGACAGGTCCCAAGGGTGCTGGACAAGAGAGGTTGAACCTGTGGTGAGCTCCTTGCTCCAGCAGACAAAAGTAGAACGCAGTCCAATCCAGTGGTTGGAAGTTGCAGCTAGACAAATTGCCTGGAAATGAGTCATCCATTCTCCCCAGGGAAGGTGATTAATCATTGAAACAATTTCTCCAAGGTCATGGTGGAGTCTTCTTCCCGGACAATTTTTAAATCAAGTTGGGATGTTCCTCTGAAAGATCTGCCCTAGGAATGCTAGAGGGGAAGGTCTCTGGCCAGTGGGACGCCAGGAGTTGGATACAGGATCACCTTGGAAGCTAGGAAAGGAAATTATGAATTTTAGAAAAGTTTCTCTGTGGAAAAGAGCAGTGTGCGGTAGTCAGCAGCGCAGACCCATGGCCCCCAATGGATGGAGTGCGAGGGCTAGCCAACCAGGATCAGCTGCCTAGCCTGTTGGTGTCCAAAAATTGGCAACTCTATAAAGCAATGTGACTTGCTGTCAAACTGGCTGAGACAAAATGAAGCACAATGTGTCAAAACCCTGCTGAGTATAGGCGAACGCCTGGTTGTGGAGGAGGCAGAAGATTGCAAAACAAGTCAGTCTGGCTCCCCTCTGCTGTGTGGCAAGAACAGGAGCGTGCCAAGGTCAAGGAGAGAGCGAGTGTGGGGTACAGAGGAATCCTGCCGATTCCCACAGCAAAGAACACTTTGCATGGAGGAGGTGTTAATTGCATGTCCGGGTGATGCTAGCTGGCCCTGCAGCCTTGCAAGGGAACGGTATTCCAGGGCAGCTGGCACGGGGCTGGAGCTTAAATTTAGCAACACATTCCCACTCTGCTCTATCAATGCATTCCTTAACAAAGCTGGGCCATTCATGCAGCATACTTTCGGTTTACCACATGGCTGCTTGAGACGATAGCCAATGAGTCATCTGCCAAGGCTCCCACTTCAATCATTTTTTATACTGCACTTCGGTCATTTTGACTTAAGCGTTACCCATCCCATGCTTATTAAATCTGCCCATCAAGCCTCCTGCTAAAGAAATGTCAACAACCAGACAAAGTGCCTGGAATTCATTTTGCCGTTGAATCATGCAGGACCGGTGGCTGGTTTTCAATCAGAAAAGCAGTGGCTTCCCTTGCGTCCCTCCCTATTCCCCTGGTCTGAGTCACCATTCCACTTCTTCCTGACCTTTCTTACGCTCCCCCTCTGAGGTTGTCAAAGTGCCACCAACCAACAAACAACCCCAGGGCGGCGGGGGATATGAATCAGCCTTAGATGTGCAAACCGACCTTTCAGCAGAGCACAGAAAAGAGAAGCACAAAAAAGACTTGATTCAGATTAAATAGTTCTGTGCCCAGGGACCTTGCTCCGCAGGCGGAGTGGAAAAGCTGGGAACTTTTCCTTGATTTTTTCCGTATGTTCATAGGCCCTTGTTCCTGATTCATCCATATAAAAAAGGCCACCATATGTTGTTCTAGTGCTGGCTGCTGCCTGTGGTGCTAGAAAAAATGTAGATGGTTGGTTGGATCTGGTAGGAAGGAGCCTATGGAAAGAACATTACTTATCATTTTGATAGGACCTTCCAGAAAAGAGACCTCCATTGAATAGACATTTTGATCATCTAGTCTCATGGGGGGGATGGAACCATTTGTATAAAGGGGGTGCTGAGAGCCATTGAACTGTAAACCTGTGGATGATGTAAGCCAATTCATGCTGGGGGTACAGCAGCCCCCCTACTTCCAGATCCTTTGTCTAGTCTGATTGCCTGCATAACATAGGCTGGAGAATCACAACCTACATGAAACCCTACAACTTACACTTGAACTACCGCATATCACCTAGAAAGGCAACTGATCTTGATGTACAGGATTCCAGGGACAGACAATCTACCAGGGTCTCTCAGGAACATAAGAACATAAGAGCAGCCACACTGGGTCAGACCAAAGGTTCATCTAGCCCAGTATCTTGTCTTCCAAGGGTGGCCACTGCCCCTGAGGAAGTGAACAGAACAGGGAATTGCCAAAGTGATCCCTCTCCTGATAGCCATTTCCAATGTCTGACAAACAGAGTCTAGGGACACCATTCCTACCCAGACTGGCTAATAGCCATTGATGGACCTAACCGCCACGAATTTATGTAGTTCTTTTTTGAACCCTAGTGAAAGCCATTTCAATCATTATTTACCCCCGTGTTAAAAACATGCACTTTGTTTTCTGTTTGAATTTGTGCAGCCTTATCTTCCACCCACTGGATTTGCTGAGGCTCTCAAAGTGCTTTGAAAATAACAATGAAGGCAACCTTGCACTATCCCCCTGTGACTTAGGAGATTAGCATCACCCCCACCCTGCACATAATGCAGGCAAAGTTTGAGGTGGCCCTGGACAGAGGACCCCAGATCTCTTCTCTCCCAGTGTTGTGCCCCCCAGTCATGTGCTACCCTCTCTTCTGTCCCATCACATGGTAGTAAAGCCATCATCAATGGCTTGAGCCATTAATGTAGAATGCAGAGAACAATGTAAAGGGACTTTATTTTGTCTAGTGTTTTTCATGAAAGCTGTCTCCAAGGCAGAGTTAAATAGGGCAATTGTTGAGTGAAATTATTTCAGAAAGGTTAAGTCAGAAGCCCAGTTCAAGGGGAAGATGACAAACATGTGCTGTCCCACTGACACAGGGCTGATGAGACAATGAAGCCACCCCAGGTGACAGAGGCAGTACAGAAGACAGCTCTCACACCAGTAGCAGTGAGGTGGTGCAAGTGGAGAAAGAGGAGGTGGGCGTTAAATCGGTGAAGGAAGCTCAGAGAACGAGCAGATGGCTCAAGGGGCTGGTAGTGGGCCATGTAACCTTTCAGGTGTATCTAACGTCCTGACCCCTCTACTCCAACACACACCTGACTGAGAACACCTGAAGTTCATTGCTGCTTGACGACACCTTTGAGAAATGAATTGGCAGCCGTCCATCAGGGCACCTGAAGGACTGATAGACCAGATTCCTCTCTCAGCCATACTCCAGGCTTTCTAGGGATGCAAGGAAACAGGCTGATTGGCAGCAGGTGGGAAAGCCAAGAAAACTACTGCCAAGAGATGAATGGCATTTTTCACTGTTATTTCCCAGACTCAGTTCACCAGCATTGATTTGTTATTAGCAACCCCCTCAAGGCCCCAGCACTAAAAGGCAGGCAGCCCCATGGAGCAGATAAGCAAGGAAATACCATTATCTCCATTTAACAGAGGCACAAAGAGATTAAGCAACCTGTGCTTAAAATCACACAGGGAGTTTATGGCAAAGCTAGAAACTGAATGCCACTTTTTGTAAGGCTAAGCCAGTTCCTTAATCTTAAGACCATCCTTCCACTCAGTGAATCAACCTCCAAACATAAACCTTATTTCCAGACCCTCTCAGAGGTGTCCTGTTCCACTGGATTTAGGAGCAAACATATCTAGGTTGACTTCTTTCCTTTCAGCCATTAACAGCCTTCCACATCACCGCAACCTGTTTTGAGTCCTGTGTGGGTTGTTGCAGGTTCTCCTGGATCAAAATCCTCTCTCTTTCTCCATGCATTTTTTCAAGGCTCAGGTCACCATCTATTCTCCCAGCTGACCCATTGCTGTCCAGTGTCCTTCCCCCAACACCCTAATTCCAACCTGGACTTGCTGTGGCTACATACATTCTCTTGCATTGACTACTGTGAGCAAACCAAATGTGAGAAGCATCAAACAATATCCGTTGTAGAGCAGCTGGGACTCCCAAAAATAAGGAGATTGTGCCCTCGCATGGTCAAACAAGGGCAGTTCCTTTCTAAAGAGAGGTTTTTAGGTCAAGAGTTCTGCTCATGCTAATGCTTTGAGATGCCCTTGGGAACAGCTTTCAGCTCTCCCTAAATTCATTTTCCTTCATCCCTGGAGCTAATCTTACTTTTGGGGTTCTAGGCACAAATCAATCCCCATCCCCAACAAACAGAATGCTAAAGTCATGAGATTACCCCAAGCAGGGAAGCTTGGGTCTGGCCTGCTGCTTCTCTGCTTTGCATCCCCATCCCTCAGTCTGGCACATGAAGTCGGGTGGGTGGGTTCAGTACTTGGACAGGAGAACCCCAGTTAACATCTCAGGGGTTTCGAGGGGCATCGGAGCCTTGGCACTATGGATAGTGGCTTAGTACCATGGTTGGTGGCCTTCTCCCTCAGTCAACTCCAGCATGGTGTTATAGAGTAGCGTTGAAACATACGATAAAACAGAGAGGCCTGACAAGTGGTAGCTGTTGAAGAATGGTTCCGTCGGGCTTTTTATAAAACGAAGGGGAATAACTGTTATTGTGGACTTGAGGGGTTAGGTTATGATCTGGCCCAGCTTCACTTTGCTTTGCCTATTTCCCCACTAATGTGGAGTAGGAGGTGGATCTTCACGGCTAACCAGCAACTCACCACTTGGCCCTTCCTATACCAGTTTGAGGCCCACATACCCCAGGGTCCCTTCTGATGACTTGGTGCCTTCTCTTCCGGGCTGCTGCAGGGATGTTAGGAACCAAGTGAGGTTGTGAGCAGAATTTGGAAAAAAAACACCAATTTTTTCCCTTGAGTTTTTTTTTTTTTGAAGGGGGGGGTGTCGAGATTTAAACCATTCCCAGGGGGCTCTGATTCCAGCAGGCACAGTCCAGCCCAGCTTGCAGTGGAGCTACTCTCATGACTTTTTCCAGTGCAGGCACTGTGCCGAGCTGGTTGAATTTCAGCAGTGATTGAAGTGCTGTCTCTCTGTCACCACATGTTAGAGGTGCAGGCTCTGGGGCTGGCAGTCACTTAATACATTGGTACTCAGACTGGTTTGTAGTAGACTGACTGGGGTTGGGTCATATGGCAGACGATGATTCCTCTTGTTTCCATCTGCTAAGTGACTTTTATAAACAACACAATACTTTCCTGATGTTGTTTTGCCATGGAAGCAATCGCTGGAGCAGCCCTTGCCACAGGTGTGACAGTGGACAGGTTCATGTAGTCATGAGTGGGAAGGGTGGGAGGGGATGGAAGACATGGGGGGAAAGAGTAGGCAAAGATGGGTGAGCCAGGTGTAACACACACCCTATTGGGTGTGGTTCGCTGTTCTATGTAGTGGCATCTAAACCACTTACAGAGCAAATGAGCCTCTACAGCTTTAGCTGAGAGCTTAGTAGAGGCTCCTGAACTAAACTCCAGAGGTTCCAGGTTGGAGTCAAACCATGGGCAGTTACACCAGTTCTGAAGTAGGTGTGGGATCAGTCCATGCAGGCTGGGAAGGGAAGATGGGCGGGAAATGAGGGGGAAAGGTGCATCCGGTCCAAGTGGGAGGAAGAGGAAGCAATGAAGATGGGAGGACTGCACAAGCCACTATTTCAATTATGAGGTGGTCCTCACTATGAGAACACTTGGTGGCCTCCAAAGCATCATTCTGTGTCGCCATCTTTTGAAGTATAAGTGGTCAGAACCTCAACGGTTGTTCCTTGGCATATTTTCACTGATGTTCTCTGGTGGTGTCACTCAACCTAGCTCCAGGGATGTGTCACACGGCACAAAAGCATGGCCAGTCCCTATCACCTTTCTATAGCTTTTCCTGTCATTGGACTGATATTTCAGAGACGGAGAACCTTCCTTGTGACTCAGACAGTGGTGGGCTGCGGGGGGGGAGTTGATTTGGATACACACAACCCACAAAGGATCTTAAATAAAAACATGCCAGGCTACATGCGACAAGTGGCTTTAATAAAGGCTAAGTGAGCTCCCAAATTTCTAAAAAGCTTTCTTGGCATGGCTGGGGCTGCCATTAAAACTGGAGGAGAGCTGTTTTGTGAATGGGAATTGCACTGCATCCCTTCTGGAGGCAAAGAAGGAGAGAGAAACCTTTGGGAATGATCTAGAGATGGAATAATATTAAGAATTGCACCATAAAAGCAACAGCAATAAAGCTTTCAGATTCCACTTTACTGCTGTTATATAGTTTATAGGTCAACCGGGTGGAAAATGATCAAAATATGCATAAGCTATGTGGGATCTGTCAGGGCAAACTCAGTCTGCTTTGCCACTAAGCCGTGGGTGTTTGGAAATACAGTGGCCTGGGAATTGAAAACATTACCTGGTATGTGCTTTTCTCTCCAAGTGATGGTGTATGTGTGTGTGTGTGTGAGAGAGAGAGAGAGAGAGAGAGAGAGAGAAACATGGATATTCTGTGTTTTGTCTCTGCATTTTTTGTGGAATTGTGTACCTGAGCTTGACTAGCGTGAGGGGTGTGTGTGTGCTCTGAACAGCTCCCATCCAAGAGTTGCTAGGCTTTATTTCAGGGTGGGGAGATTTTCTTTGGGCTGGAGCAGTCCTGGTGGCCGAACCCTCCGGCGACCCCTCAAACAGTGGGAGCACTATGTGGAGGAGCCACACCAGCCCCATATTTGTTGCTGCTGGGACTTTCAAAGCAGGGTAAGGATGTTGACCAAGCTCCCATCAAAATTTAAAAAAATGGACATTTCTGAGCTCCTCTGGAAAGCCCAGGGCAAATACATTTGTGGGAATCTTATCAACAAAGCATCTAGGCAATCAGGTGGGAGTAGGTAAGAGTGGGCCAAAAATACAAAACACTTATTCCTGCTTGTGTGGTCACCTGTGATAGTTCAGCTCACAGACAAGTTCCAGAGGAGCTGGCTGGAAGGGAGGGGAAGTTCAGAACTTTCCCACTCGTCCACATACCTTTTTGACAGTCACCTGTCTCAGTGTTGATGGGAAATGAGGCTGCTTTACCAAGGGCTTAATAATCTCAAGTACATGGAGATCAGTGGGACCGATGTGCCAGCTCCATAATCATTATCAAAGCTGGGCAAGCCTAGCTGGTCAGAACTGACACCATCTGGTCACTGGGGTTGGACACAGCTAGCCCTATCCATGGTACTTTTCTAGATCCCAGCAGCGAAAGATCTAAGTAGCTCATGCAGCGGGTCCAAAAAAATAAAAAATAAAAAAGCCCTTTGTTGAAACACTTTTCTGCTGGCAAATGTTGTTTCAACAAAAGTATTTTTGCAAAATAATACAGATTTTGAAGCAATTTTGCACCTGAAAAATGAAATAATTTGAAAAGGTCCCATTTCTGATATTTTTGGAATAGGAGGTTTTACTTATTTCTTTTTGAAACAACTTTCCATTTTGATATGTACTTTTATATTTTATATATTATATATTTTTAAACAATAGCTGAAATCAAAAAGAAATCATTCCAATCTATCAAAATCAGGTGTTTTGCTGTATCCATCTATCTATAATATTAGAATTTTGTTTTGTGAAATATTTCAGCCGTACCCTTCCTGACCTGAGAGGGATTTTTAAAAAACAAAACAAAACACAAAACCTTAATTTTTTTCACCGGAAAGAAAATCCATTTTCAGATCAGCTTTGCTTACTCTCATCAATGTGTTTATTCTCCCAACACCCCTGTTTAGCTACATCACTAAGGCACAGAAAGATTAAAAGTCACTTGAAATAGCCGTGGCGAGAGCTATTTCAAAGTTGAAATTGATGTAAGGCGGCGAGACGCCGAAGTCGCTATCCCCATCTGGAGATGGGAATAACACCCTATTTCGACGTTGAACGTCGAAGTAGGGCACGTATAGCCGATCTGCGTCCCGCAACATCGAAATAGGGGGGTCCACCATGGCGGCCATCAGCTGAGGGGTTGAGAGATGCTCTCTCCAGCCCCTGAGCTCTATGGTCGCCGCGTGCAGCGGCCCCTTAAAGCTCCATGCCCCCTGCGTTCCTGTGCAGGAAGCTGAGAGCGCGTGCAGGCAGCAGCAATGCAACGCGGCCAGCCTGCACGCCTTCCTGCAGCTCCAAGCCACCACCCCCGCTGTGATGGCCGCCCCCCCGCCCCCCAAGAGCCCCCAGGGCACCCCCCCGCAAAGGGAGCCAGGGCTCCCAGCCTGGCAGCCAGCCTGGCAAAAGGCAGCAGGGTCCCTCCTCGACAGAGGCCAAGATCCGGGACCTGCTGGGGCTCTGGAGCAAGGAGGAGGTGCTCCAGGTAATGGGGAGCAAGAGGCGGAATGCGAATGCGTTTGCTCAGCTGGCAGAAGGCCCGGCTGCCCGGGGTCACCCTGCCCGCATTCCTGACCACGTCAGGAGTAAGGTGAAGGAGCTGTGGCAGGGTTACACCTGGGCCCGGGATGTGGCCAGCCGATCTGGGGCCACCCCCGCCACTTGCCCCTTTTACAGGGAGCTCAGGTCCATCCTGGGCCCCCGGTACACCTCCTCCCTGCCGGCCACTCTTGACACCTCGGTCGACGAGCCCCAGCAGGCCCTGGAGGTGGAGTCCGCCCTGGAGGCAAGCCCCGCACCCTGGGGGCCCCCCCAGGAGCCCACCCCTGGGACGCCGAAGGAGGAGGAGGAGGGGGAATACTCTTCCAGCGATGGGGGGCTGCACATTGTCCTGCCGTCCCAGAGCTCCAGCCGGGCGTCCGCCCAGAGGGTGTCCCCCGACCGTGGGAGCAGACCGTCAGGCATGTACCCCCCCGGTGCACACCCCCGGGGTTAAGGGTTGGGGACAACAGACATGACCAGGGCCTTCCACATGCCCAGATGACCATGGCCCCAAGGACAGCAGTGGTATGTCCCTCAGAAGAGTGCATCAGCCCCTGCCCCCGCAGCACGACAGTGCCATGCCCCATCCCTGGGGATGGGGGGAGCAGAACCTAGGGTCTCCCGGGGGGAGGGGGTGGGACACCCATCAGCAGCAGCATCTCCTGGGGACGGGGATGGGGAACCAGCAGCAGAGGGGTGGGGGGACAAGGTCCACGGCTCAGGGGCCACACTAACGGCTGTCTCCACTCTTCTTTCCCCCCTGTGTTCTGCCGCTGCACCATCGGAGGGCCCAGAGAGCGGCGGTGAGGTCTCAGTGGTCCCGGAGAGCCCACCGGGGCCATCCCAGCAGGCCAGCCCCTCGGTGGAGCACCAACCAGACCCAGGACGGGGCTGACAGTGGAGCCACCACCACCCGAGGACAGCCACAGACCCCAAGCTGCTCGCGACCCTCCGGCATCAGCTGGAGGTGTCAGAGTGGCGCCTCCAGGTGGATGAACGGCGGCTGGAGCTCCAGGAGTGAGCGCTGGCCTGGTGCCAGGAGGCATGGGGGGCCTTTATGCGCACATTCGAGCGCATAGCGGAATACCTGGCCCCCCATGCCACGCCGCCCGCCGCTCTGCTCGCCCTGCCCACTGCTCCACCTGCAGCTCCACCCGCTGCTCCGACACCGCTCCGACCGCCGTCCGCCACCCTGGGGCCTTCTGCCGAGGGGGACCTCGGGCCTGCTGACACCCGCCAGCCATACCTGCCGGTTCGCCCGGCCCCCAGCCAGCCTCGGCCAGGGCTCAGGCCGAGGCGAGGGTCGCGCCCGCCAACCCCGCGCACCAGACAGTAGAGGGGTGCGGGGCCCAGGACGTGGCCCCCCTCCCCCTTTGTACATATCCCCCCATATATATTTGTATGTAGTTTGTGTTACACCCCTGTTCTGTTATATGGTACCTGCCCCTCCATGTAAATAGTCCCCCGCTTTTGTTCTGCTCTCTCTCTCTCTATATATATTTTTGTTGTATGAATAATAAGAGAAATCACCAGTTTTTGGTTTCCAAAACAACAGCTCCATTTTTATTTGCAAGAAAAGGGGGAGGGGTGTGCTCTTGGGTGCTCTGTGGTGTGGGCGTGGGGGCAGGGAGTGTTGTGGAGGATGGGGGGGTGCAGTGGGGGGCCTGCCAGCATTCACCCTGCGGCCTGGTCAAAATGGGCCCTCAGGGCTTCCCGGACCCGGATCCCCTCGGGGTCCACCTGGTGACTGGGGGCAGCGGGTGGCTGCACGTCAGCCCTGCCAGCCTCCACTGCCCAGCCCTGGAAGAAGGTCTCCCCCTTGCTCTCGACCGGGTTGTGGAGTGCGCTGCACGCACCCACAACCTGGGGGATGTTGGTGGGGTCTGCATCAAGGCAGGTGAGGAGACACCTCCAGCACCCTTTGAGGCGGCCAAAAGTGCGCTCAACCACCTGGCACACATGGTTCAAGCGCGTGTTGAAGCGCTCCTGGCTGGCTGAGAGATGGCCCGTGTAAGGGTGCATGAGCCAGGGCCGGAGCGGGTACGCCGCGTCTGCGACGACGCAGAGGGGCATGGTGGTGTCCCCCACAGGGATCTCCTGCTGGGGGATGTAGGTCCCCGCCTCCAGCCGGCGGCACAGGCCCAAATTCCTGAACACCCAGGCGTCGTGGGTGCTGCCAGGCCAGCCAACATAAATGTCCAGGAAGCGGCCCCGTCTGTCCACCAAGGCCTGGAGGACCACCGAATGGCAGCTCTTCCTGTTCAGGAAGTGTCCTCCGCTGTGCTCCGGGGCACGGATGGGGATATGGGTCCCATCCAGAGCCCCAAAGCAATTTGGGAAGCCCAGGATGGCAAACCCAGCGATGGCGGCATCCAGGTCCCCAAGCCGTATGAGCCTGTGGAGGAGCAGGGCATTGATGGCGCGGACGACCTGCAGGGGAAGGACATGGGAGAGCACCAGTGAGGAGTGTGCAGGGTGTGTCTGGCCCTCCCCGCCAGGGCTGCCCTCCCCCGGGTCCTCTTACCTCCATGAGGACAGCTCCAACGGTGGCCTTGCCAATGCCAAACTGCTGGCCCATGGATTGGTAGCTGTCTGGAGGGGCCAGCTTCCAGACAGCGATGCCGACCCATTTCTCCACGCTGAGGGCACGCCGCATGGCAGTGTCCTGGTGCCTCAGTGTGGGGGTGAGCCACTGGCAGAGCTCCAGGAATATCTGCCAGCTCATGCAAAAGTTCTGGAGCCAGCGGTCGTTGTCCCACTCGCCGAGCACCAGCCGCTCCCACCAGTCGGTGCTCGTGGGGTAGTTCCACAGCCAGCGGCATGTGCAGAGGGAGGGGGGGTCGGAGGGCAGCAAGGTCTGGGGCTGCTTCCTCCTCCCCTGGGGGCAGCTCCTCTTCTGCGAATAAAAGGTGGTCAGCTGCCTCCTGCATGGCATTGAGCAGGGCAAGCACGGCTCCTGCAGGGGCGGCTCTGTGGACCTCTGGCTGCTGTTGCTGCTGCTGGGGGTCCATACTGCTTTGACGGGTGCGCGTGCCTGTGGCTCTGTAGACCGTGTGTTGTTCAGGCAGAGTGTGTCAGGGAGGGGCCCTTTAAGGGAGCGGCTAGCTGTTTCCCTGGAAGTGCTAGTCCGCCCTGTGACCCTGTCTGCAGCTGTTCCTGGCACCCTTATTTCGATGTGTGCTGCTTTGGCGTGTAGACGCTCCCCTGCAGCGCCTACTTCCATGTGGTGCTGCCCAACGTCGACGTTGAACATCGACGGCACCAGCCCTGGAGGATGTATAGACGCTATTCATCGAAATAGCTTATTTCAATTTCGCTACATCGAAATAAGCTATTTCTATGTAGCATACACGTGTAGACGTAGCTATGATGTTCTCTGGCAAAGCACAGAGTTGAATACATTTCTCAGGTGCCAACCTAGTACCCTAGTAGCTGGGGTCTTTCTTTCCTCTTTTCTGCTTTCTTGTTCCTGGCCCAAACCAACCCACAAGACCCTTTTAAGTCCGCTACAGGTGGGATGGTTTATTGCTTTGGCACATATGCTGTGGTCATGTAGTTGGGAGTCTTTCTCATTTCATACTACTCTGTCAAAGCCAACAATTCGTAATCTGATTTTGAACCCATTTGGATCTCATGACTTCCTAAACTGGGCATAGCTGTTACTGGGCCTGTGCCCCACAGATGGTGAGGAAACAGGAGTAGAAAAACAGGGAGGCCAGGGAGAAAATCCAGTGTGAAAACAGAAAACGGAGGGGGCACAGCGGCTGCATCTACAGTTTCATTTCCTCTTTCAAAAGAGGCATTGAAGTGAGGGAAATCAAAAATGCAAATGAGGTGCAGCTTTACATATCTTGTGTCTCATTTGCATATTTTGCTATCGAAAGAGCTTCTTTTAAAGAAAAGCAGTGTAGACACAGCTCTTTCGAAAGTAAACCCCATCTTCAAAAGAACCCTTCTTCCCATAAAACCCTTCTTCCCTCATTTGCATGCCTCTTTCGAAAGAGGAATGCAACTGTAGACGCAACCAGAGAGCATTCAACACTCAGCGTCTTGGGCAAATGAGGGCTCAGCTCGGTTCCTATTTTAATAGCCCTCATCCCTAGCACAAACCCAGCTCAGACCCACTCGCTCAGTAACTTCACTTGTTCAACAGCGTAATTATTTATTTCCATTTGTTAAGACTGCCTGCAGACCATCAGGGCTCTGGGAGGGACTCCTTCTCCTCTGCATCTGTGGGCAGTTGCTCAGTCTCACATGAGGAAACCAGCTTCAGCACCACTTTCAGGGCCCAGGTCTGTGGTCAGGCTGGGAAGCAGTCACTACGCCTGGGCCCTGGTTCAGAGCAGGAGCACACACACGGTTCAGAAGCTTGGACCTGTGGTCAGGTCCAGCCTTAAAGCCAGTACTCTAAAGGCTCAATATGGGGCAACAAACAGTTTCAGTTCAGTAGCCCAGGCCAAGCAGCAGTCACCGGGCCCAGGCCTGGGTTCGGGGGGAGGCGTAGACCGTCGGGTCTCCTAGCTCTGGTGGAGAGCTGAGAAGGAATGGGTGTCGCCCTTGAACAGCAGGGGCCCAACAGTGTAAGCCCAGAGCTTGTCTCTGTCACCAACAGAAGTTATCCCAATCAAAGGGATTTTCTCACCTACCTTGTTTCAAATAGTGTAAGGCCAAGACCCGAGCCCTGCGGGCAATCTGGCTGGGTGGCTATAGTGGATTTAAAATGCAAAGACTAGCTCTTTAGCTTGGGTAAATCAGCATAGCTGCATTGACTTAAATGTGCTATGCAGGTTCTTCCTCCCTGGTCTGGCACCCTTGGGACCTGAGCAGTCCGGGACCAGGGATTTTGCTTTGAGCAGGGAGGTCAATAAGGTTCCCAGATGTCCTCCACAAAAATACTGGGCACCAGTAGCTGGGGTGGGCGGGGAGGGGTAAAAAAAAACAAAAACAAAAACAAAAACAAAAAAATACCCTGCCAGGGAAATGAGGTCAGAGTATGGTGGCTTGCCTGCCCAGCCCCCCTGCCCAGCACTCCTGCTGGGGGGAGATGGGTCAGGCCACTGGGGCTTCTTCCACTCTGCCTGGTGCCCCTGCCAGAGAGCGGGGCAAATCCTCATGCCCCAACGCTACTCCCCAGTGACAGTGCTGGCAGGGTGGGAGAGAGGAGGGTGGGGGCCACTCATTTCTCTGGGGATTCCCAGGGGTGGTCTGCCACTGAGGCGCACGTCCCAGCACTCCTGGGAGGAGCTAACTGCTGTGTATCTGGACCCGGGCAGCGGCTGCACCCAGCTGGGTGGTGGCCTGGAGGAGCTGCAGGGGCAGGCGAGGCAAAATCTGCTCACCCTGTGCCAGCGCAGCAGTGCAGGGCAGGAGCCAGGCCTGGGCAATGTGCACCAAGCCTGGCAGCAGGGACATGCCCCCAGGCTAGTGGAAGGGAGGGATGGAGGGAGCCACATCCCTGTCACTGATGGCTCCACTTGCTCCCAGGCCGGAGGGGAGCCCGGCTGCTCCCAGCATGCCCTGTGGCAGAGGTGCTGTGAGCCAATGCCCAGGTGCCAGCTAAAGGTCCGGTGGGGCAAAAGGGGGTGATGCCGCACCAGCAGCTACACTAAGCAGCCAGGGCAGGCTGGGTTCTTTGGGTTCTGTTTAGTTCGGGTAGCAACAAGAGGAAAATTACACTTAGAGGCTTTAACAGTTACTTTTTATTTATACAAAGATAGAAACAATTTAACTAAGACAAATGATTAAAGTACAAGTTAGTACTCATGGTTTTTAAAGGGGAAACAACACAATTTAACTTAAGAAAAGTTTTAGACAAACTAGCTAGCTTACACTAACACTATTAACGTGTACACAAGAAAGGCACGTTGCAGGTGTGATTTTCACCCCTGCCTCTTAGACCTGGTGGAACCAGAGTCTTTCCCTCAATTCCTATAGGAAAGAAGTGTAATACAGGTGTAATTCTTACCCCTGCCTCATAGATCCGGTGTGACCCAGAATCTTTCTCTCAATCCCTCAGGAAGAAGTAGATACAAACCAGGTGTCCCCAGTCTCGGGAGTCAATACCGGACCTGGCCAGCAGGTGTAGGTGATTGGAACTCAAAGGGGGTGGGCTGCCAAACCCCTCTTATACCCCCTTTGTCACGTAGGCTTCTTCCTGGTCTCAAGAGGCCAGTCGGGGAGGAATGTGTTTGAACCCCAGGTTTCCCAGGGAAGGTGCAAGGCTCAATTTGCACCTGTGAATTGTGGACAATTGGGCACCTTTGGAGGTGATGGGTGGAGATTCCCCATTCTTCCTGGGGCAGTGATCAGGCGTGTCAATCACCGAGATCAGCCAGAAGGGCGGCCGTTAGCTAGCTTATTAACTGTCTGGTTTTTGTGCATAGTAGAGAGGCTGGGTGAGACAGCACACCTGGGTTCTCAGGACATCAAAGGCTGCCTGTCTCCCCCTCTTCGTTTCTCTCTCTGTCTCTCCCAGTGGGGGGGAGAAGAAGAAAAGGCCAAATGGGGGGTTCATGTATGGCTACAGGTGCCCAACCGGTGCTGCTGGGAGACCATCACTAGGGGCAGGAGGATGCTGCTGCCTGGTGTCGGGAGGCGGCTGGAGGAGGATCTTGGAACCGTGCAGTGCTGTCTGGATGCTGGGGTTGCCAGAGGTCCTCCACAAAAGTACCGGGCTTTACCTGTCTGGTATGCTTTGATTTTTTTTCAACTGGACAGAGCCTATATACCAGACTGTCCGGTTCAATACCGAATACCTGGCAGCCCTAGAGGTCAATCCCTTTCTAGCCTCCAGCACTGCTCCCAAGCTTCCCTCCCAGCTGCTGGCCGCTTTCTAGCTGCCAATCTCACTCCTCCTGGGCCAGGGCCCTGGTATCCAACTGCCCCTGCTGTGGCTACCTGGCCCCAACCATGGCTCCATGACTGCGGATCCCTCATCAAAAGCCACAGCTCCCTGGCCATGTGTCCTCAGCCCCAGCCATGGGCTGCTGCTTTCCTGGCTCTCTGGCCCTGCTGGGGCTGCCACACGTGGCCTGTCTGACCTCTTCCATCCCCCTTGTCTGGCCCATCTGTGTCTGCCAACCTCAGCCGAGGCTCCCAGCCTCCAACTCTGAAGTCTCTAGAGACCTCTGTGCCAAACCATGGATGTTGCTGGACCAGAGAGTCACAGATTTTAGAGGCTCAACCTGTACCAACCTGTAACCAGACAAAGATCTAGGCCTATGAGGGTGTACTGCAAAGAGGAAACTATTGTATGTGGCCTATATATTACTCTGCACTTGCACTCACTGAGTGGGCTGAGGGCTCTTCCATCTTCCCTTCTAACTGGTATTTTGTGTTTCTCTATTTAGTTCACCCTCTGGGAACAGAAGCACTCAAGGTTCAAATTCCAGGAATAAAGGGCTGGTGAACCTGACTGGCTTTTGGGAAGCCCATAAGATAAAATTCAATGTGTTTGCAAAACTTCAGACTCTGCAAGGTTCACCCAGTCCTACTGCAGAGTGATATTTTCCATACTGCACACAGGCACAGCCCCCCAGTGAAATGTCTGGAACCAAATCATGTCTCCAGGGGACAACAACCTTCCCAATGTCAGACAAATGTCTGGCTGGGCCTTTCATTTGGCCCCAGTGACTGGTTACTGTTAAGTTTACCAATTTGTTCCAAAACCTCCTCTAATGACACCTCAACCTGGGACAGTTTCTCAGATTTGTCACCTAAAAGGAATGGATTAAGTTTGGAAATCTCCTTGACGTCCTCAGCTTTGAAGACTGAAGCAAAGAATGATTTAGTTGTTCTGCAATGACCTTATCATCTTTGAGAGTTTCTTTAGCATCTCAATCATCTTAGTGGTCCCCCTGGTTGTTTAACAGGCTTCCTGCTTCTGATGTACTTAAAAACACATTGCTGTTACTTTTTGAATAGCTGTTCTTCAAACTCCAGTTTGGTTTTCCTTGTTACATTTAAGTTGAAGAAACATGGAGTTATGCATATCTCATAGAGCTGGAAGGGACCTCAAAAGGTCATCAAGCCCAGTGCCCTGCGCTCACAGCAGGGCCTATCACCATCCCTCACCTTTTCTTTTTCCAACCTGCCCTAGAATCTTGAAATGCACCCCGCCATTTCAAGGATTAAACTCACAACGCTAGGTTTACAAGGCGAATGCTCTAACCACTGAACTATGCCACACCACCATTTGACAGTGTTTATGCTCCTGTTTATTTTACTAACTGGGATTTAACCTCCACTTTTTGAACAATTGAACAATACCTTTCTATCCCTCACTGCTTCTTTTACTTGGTTGTTGAGCCACTGTGGCTTTTTTTTTTGGTCCTCTTACTGAGTGTTTTTTTTTTAATTTGAGATATACATTTAAATTGGGCATCCATTATAGTGCCTTTGAAGATTTCCATGCAGCTCTCAAGGATTTACTTTTGGCACTGCACCTTTTAATTTTTGTTGAACTATCCTCCTCATTTTCGTGTAGTTCCACTTTCAGAAATTTAATGCCACAGAGTTGGACTGCTGTGGTGCTTTTCCCACCACAGGGATGTTAACTTTTATTACATTATGGTCACTATTTGCAAGCAGTCCAGTTATATTTACCTCTTGGACAGATCCTGGGTTCCACTTAGGAGTGAATCAAGAATTGCCTCTCCTTTTCTGAGTTCCAGAACCAGCTGTTCCAAGAAGCACCTATTTAACTTAGCCAGAAACTTTATCTCTGCATCACGTCCTTGAAGTGATAGTACCCAGTCAACATGGGGATAGTTGAAATCCCCCATTATTGTTGAGACTTTTTTCTTTTTAATTTTGATAGCCTCTATAATCTCCCTTAGCATTTCTCAGACCACAATCACTATCCTGGTCAGGTGGTTGATAATATATCCCTACTGCTATGTTCTTATTATCAGAGCATGGACCTGCGATTCATAGAGATTCCATGGAACATTGTGGTTCATTGAAGATTTTTACTTCATTTTTGCTTCCTTTTATTTTCACTTCATTGGATTCTACATTCCCTGCCTAGGACTGGGCATCTCCATAGCACGGTTAGTGTGCAGGGCCATCAATCTTGCTGTTTTCACCAGCACAAAATTAACTTAGACAATAAACCGTTGCATCAGGAAAAAAAGAAGGAGCCATGATATCAGAGCAGTTAAGCCACAAACAGAAGCGAACCACATTGTCTCACCATTCCTGGAGCTACATGGTTCATAATCTATCATTTCTTCCTTCCCAATCGATGTCACACTGGGTCACCCAGGAGCAAGTGACTCTGCAGGGGTCCCCACTGTATTAACTAAAGATGGCTACACAATGTGCCTCTCTATTTCTGAGTATGCCAGGAGCCCCACACCAAAGATCCTCCAACCCTGGGCCTCTCTGATAGGTGTGGATGCAGCTAGCGTGTCCTTTACACATCTACCTTCCACAACAGTGTTAGCGCAACTAGGATTCAGGGTCGGGTCTTTCTCATTAGCAATCCGATTAGGTAGCCCCCCAGCATGTGGCCCAATTTACCTCTGTTTCATGGCAAGGGCTCCAGCTGGGGAGATTTTTGCATTAAATAAGCACTGGCCCGTAAGTTGTTTCCATCTGACATATGTTTCGTTTTTTTGGAGAGCTGCAGGAGTGCAGGTCATTCGAAGGCTACTTGTCAAGCTAAATCATTCTCTGGGTGTACAAACCAGACAGATACCACCCAGGCATGTTCCCTATTGCATGCAGACTGAGAGGCTGCCATTTTTTTTGCAGATTTTTCCTTTCAAAGTGGAAATTATCCCCATTGGTGGGAAGTGCTTGGGTATAGCAGTCTTCTACCTGATTGCTACCTGGTGGGTAGCTTGGAGAAGAGGGATGCAAGTTCTGTCACGGAGCTCAGGAGAGAACAGGGAGAGTTTGAGCTGGTGATGGGCTGGGCTTACCGGTGCTGCTGCCTGGTGGTTAGGTTCCTTCATAAAAGTGCACAGACTGGGTCCAATCAAAGGTCCATCTAGCCCAACATCCTGTGTTCCAATAGTGGCCAATGCCAGATGGAGTGAACAGAGCAGGTAATCATCAAGTGATCTCTCCTCTGTCAATTATTTCCAGCCTCTGACAAACAGAGGCTAGGGACACCATTCCTACCCATCCTGGCTAATAGCCTCCACGAGTTTATCTAGCTCTTTTTTGAACCCTGTTAAAGTCCTGGCCTTCACAGCATCCTCTGGCAACAGCTCTCTAGCATACCTGACTAGTGCAGTGATGGGTCTTTTGGTAGATAGCAACTTGGCCCTCAGGGTGGTTTTCTCACTTGGGTGGTGGCAGCTACCTCCCGTCCAGTGGGGAACAGCCTTGACATTCTCCAAGAATTCAAACAGACTGAAGCATAATCTCCCTGTATGAAAGCCATGAAACTGCCAGTAGGAAGACTGGGTGATGGGTAGGGGCTCTGGGCCTGGCTTGGGACCTTTCCTTTGGCTTTTGTTCCCCATAACCAATGTCTTCTGGGAGCTGCAAAGGTGTGAATCTGGGAAGGGGCTGGGGTAAGGCCTATAGAAAGGTAAGTAGCATCCTGGGGGGAAGCAGTGGAATAGACAGGTCTTCCTTGCTTGTTACCTGATCCCTGGGCAGCAAGTCACAATAGAGGACAGGCCTGTGAGGCAAACCTACAGTTTGACTAGGCGTCTCACCCCACTGCACTAACTCAGCCTCCAGGCACATGCCCTCAGGCCGCTGACCCCAGGCTCAGGCATTCCACTCTCACACCACTGCCACCAAGTTAGTCTGTTTGGCACCAACACTCAGCCAGGAACTTCCTGCTGCCTCACAATGTAACAGCCTCCCTCAGCACCCAGCCTGCCCTCAGACCCGTCCCTGTTCATGCCTCAGCCTTGTCGGAATCTTGGGCCAGCCTGCTTCAGCCTTCTACAGGTCCTATTCCAGGCCTGCTTCAGCCTTATTCCTGAGCAGCTCCCTCCCTGCACCTGGACCTGACACCCTTGGACTGACTCCTGCTTGGCTTTCACCTGCTACCTGCCTCTGACTACAGTTGTGCCTTGTCTTAGCCGCAGACTTTGACCCATCACCTGTCCCTGTACCCTGTTTTCAGCAGTATCCTTGGCCCAGCCTTGTCTCTACAGCCCACTTTGACCCTTGGTACCTTTTCTTGACCACCAATCCAACCACCAGGATGGGCCGCCTAGAATCCAGAGACTGGCATGGTCTGGGCTCCCCACCAAGGCCCTCTGAGGATAGTGGTGTGAATACATGGGCTGGAAGCCCTGTAAAACCTGAATTCCAGCTGAAGAAGTGGGCTGAAGCTGCCAAAATATCATTGTGATGGACTCAGTTTAGCCTGGAGGGGTAGGACTATAGATGACCTGGTAAAAGGGCCATATCATGAGAAGAAACAGACCACCACATGACAGGGTGTCTGTTGGCAGGGAACGCCAAAGGCAAAGGCTGTGCAAGGCCATGATCAGGCACATGCCAGCTGTGAGCTACCCTACTAACATTATTATTTGGTATCTGAAGCTATTGTTCCTCTATGAGAAACCGTCAGAGACCAGGAGAGGCTACCAGAGGATTTTACTGGAGTCGTCTAAAATGTACTTACTCTTGTAAAGCGATAGCCAAACCACTCAAACTCTTAACTTTTTGCAAAGTGCTGAAAAGCTGTCCCCCCCTGGATGCAAAGCTCCAAGGCTGTCCCCAGAACTTGTAAGTCTCCAGATATCCACACAACCCATTTCAGACCAGGAACCTTTTATCATTTGCACAAAATCCTTGTGGTTCCATCAAACAAAAGAGAGGGAGAAAACTGTGATGTGGCCTGAATGAAGGCAGGGCTCATCTGCTTATTCAGCATGGAAGACTCTCAGGGGACGAAATTCACTTGCATTGACTGCATGCCAGCCAGGTCAGGACCTTTTTGTCCACTTCCGTGGATTATCCGTAGGGAGCCTTCAGACTCATTAACCCCATTTGGGAGGTCATGCAGGATTTTCAGCAACTTTCACATCCACTCAGCAAGTGCTTATAGTCTGCAGAGATCTGCTGAGGACAGCCCCTGAAAAACCATCTTGGAAAACTTCCTCCTGCCTTAGTGCTCATTCAGTCTTGTGAGTGACAGAAAATTTCAAGTCCAGAAGGGACCACAGTGGTGTTCTAGTCTGGTGGGAGGGATAGCTCAGTGGTTTGAGCATTGGCCACCTAAGCCCCGGGTGGTGAGCTCAATCATTGAGGAGGCTATTTAGGATTCTGGGGCAAATAGATTTAAAAACAAAAAATCTACAAGGGATGGTGCTTGGCCCTCTCAAGAGGGCAGGGGACTGGACTGGATGACCTCCCCATGTCCTTTCCAGCTCTAGGATGTGTGTATCTCCATATTCATTTATATTTGACCTCCTGTATATCACAAGTTGCAGAACTGCCTCCAAAATAATCCCCAAAGCAGATCTTCCAGAAAAGATATCCAATCTGGCTTTAAAAATGGCCAGGAATGGTGAATCACCATGACCGAGGTAAATGGTTCCATCTGTTAATTATTCTCACCTTTAAAAATGTCTGCCTTTGTTCCTATATGAAGCAATCTATCTTGATTTCCAGCCATTAGATCTTGTTAAATCTTTGTCCGCAAAACTGCAGAGCAGATTATTAAATATTTGTTCCCAGTAGGTATTCATAGACTGTCTATATTTGGTACACTGAATAGACTGAGCTCCTTGAATCTGTCACTATAAATCATAGAATCATAGGGCTGGAAGGGACCTTAGGAGGTCATTGTGTCCAGCCCCCTGCCCAAAGCAGGACCAACCCCAACTAAAACATCCCAGCCAGGACTATGTCAAGCCGGGACTTAAAAACCTCTACGGATGGAGGTTTCACCACCTCTCTCAGTAACACAGATTTTCTAATCTATAATCATTCCTTTAGCTTTTCTTTGATCCTTCTCCAAATTAACAACATTCTTCTTGCATGGTGGGGCCCAGAACTGGAAACAGGATTCCTGCAGCGGTGGCACCAGTGCCATGTAAAATAACCTAACTGCTCCTCCTTGAGATTGCCCTAGTTTATCAGGGATCATTTTGTCCACAGCATCTCACTGGCAGCTCACATTCTGCTTTTATGCTTCCTGATCTCAAAGTCTTTCAGTCCCCAAACCCATTGGTACAGCCTGCAGTTTTTGTGCCTGGGTGTCTGCATTTATACTTAGCCCCGTTAAAACCCTCATTGTTTACCTGCAACCAAATTACCAAGAGATCTGGTTGGCTCCATATTAGAGACTGGTCCTCTGTTTTTACCATTCCTCCATTTTTGTGTCACCTGGAGACTTTGCCAGGGATGACTTTGTTGTCTTCCAGGTCAGTGCCAGAAATGGTAGCTACTGTTGGGCTCAGAAGCAATCCCTGCAGGACCTTGCTAAGAAGACACCCCCTTGATAATGATTAACGCCTCCAAGATGAAGTTGTGGATCTGCAATGCAATGTGAAGAGTGTGCTCTTGTGTGGATGCGAGAGCTGGTGTACTAAAAAGCTTTCAAATATCAAGCTACAGACATTCATAAACAGATGCCTGAGGTCCATTCTTCACATCCAATAGCAAGACTTTGTCATAAATGAGGAGTTTCGGAACAGAGCAGGACAAGAACCACTTGACATTGAAATCAAAAGAAGAAAGTGGGGATGGCTGGGCCACACTCTCAGAAAACCATCATGCAGCACAGTCCATCAAGCTCTCACAAGGTAATAGGCATCCTTCGATCCCGAGGGATCATGGGTTTGCACCCCAGTTGGACTGATTTGAGCAGCGTCTTCTGTGGCTGTGCAATCCAACCCAGGAGTGGCAGTCCTTTCCACACTGTCAGCAGCAGTAGGCAGATGTCGCTCTGGTATCACAGGCACCGATCTTCCTGAGGGCTCTCCTGTCTTCTGCTTCCTTCACCAAGGTAGTTTCGTACATAACAAGAGCTTCCTTCACTCCCTGTTTCCAGGCATGCCCGTCTGAGGCGAGCGAATGCCAGGTGTTCACACAAATAGAGAGTGTGCTGAGGTCACGCTTGCACATGTCCTTGTAGCGCAATTTAGGTGGCCCTTTCGGCCTCTTTCCAGACGCCAGTTCACCGAAGAAGAGGTCCTTTGGTATTCGGCCATCCGTCATGCGTGAGACATGGCCCAGCTAGCGCACGTGCCTCTGTTTGAGAAGGGTGAACATGGAGGCAATGCCTGCCCTCTCAAGCACTGCGCTATTGCGGATCTTGTCCTGCCATGAGATACCGAGTATGCACCTAAGGCAGCGCATGTGGAATATGTTGAGCCGCTGCTCTTGTTTTGAGAGCAGTCTCACAAGGAACGTGCAAGGAAAACACAAAAGAGGAAGACCTCAGAAAACATGGAGATCTACTGAGATTGAAGGACCACAACTGGGGTACTCTTAGGGTCAGCTAGAAGTTTTGTCTTGAGACAGAGTGAAGTGGAGGAGACTTGTAGATGACCCATGCTCCCCCCAGCATACAAGGGTTTAAATCAAGTATGGACAAGGAGTTCAAAACCTGGCTCTGTGATGTCAAACACAGACTGCAGCAGGAGTTGCAGGAGAAGCAAAGGGCACTGGAGACTGGATCATTCTTTGTTTAAGTGACACAGGCATTCCTATCAATAAAAGTGTCATTAATTAAATAACCTAAATGTGCCAGCACTCTCTACCACAGGTTGAAACTCTCTAAGGCGGAATTCTCTTGCCCGGCCACATTCGTAATCTGGCACGATTTTAGTTAGCTGGGGAGCAATTATCATGGGTGTGGCCAAGTTTCACGTCATCCCATAAAGGTTGTTTCCAGCCACCAGTCCTGGCTGCCAGTGCTCTGGGCTGTTCTTTAGCTGTAATTTACCCCCAATGTCTTCTCAGAGCCCAGTGAGCCTTGGAAGTGTTGGTGATGTGCTAAACAATATTGATTTCCCATAGCCTGGCAAATTCTCATGTTTGGCACTGGTCAGGTTCCAAGGGTGCCGGACAACCTACAGGTGCAACCAGAGCTACTTAGCTCCGGGTCATGGGTCGAGTGCCACTAACCAGTTACAGCAATTTTCCTTCAGCTCGTGTAGCAGGAGGCTGTGCCTTTTGGAGGTGGTGGAGCTGAGTTTTAGCCTTTTTGGAGTCCCCAAGATCTGAAGGGGAATGGTGTACGCCATAGGGACACCGCTTACGTGACAGTGGCTTGTGCTGTGCTCCTAGCTGGTCTCATTTGCATTCCCACCCTAGGGAGGATTTGTACACTTGCCATCCCTACCAGTGCAGCCCAGCAGACCATTAACTTTCTTGGGGTTACCAGGGCACACTGTTGACTCATGTCCAGCTTCTCACCCCCTGTTCAGATAAAGCTGGGATCAAATCTTGGCCAGTTCTAGCCTGTCTCTTACAGTGCTTATTCAAGCCGCTGTTGTGTTTTCCCAGTGCCTAAAAGGCCCCGTCAGCCTTTGCATCAGAAAAACTGGGGATCTGAATTCAGAGGAACCTGAAAGGCAGCTTGGTGCTCGGAGCACTGGGGCCCTGTCTGCAGAGGCCAGAGGGTTAGTCATTATCTGCAAAGCGAGGCGGCTTTTGTTAGCCTGTCACCACTCATCCACTTGCACCGCTTATGCCTGTATTCCTCCCAGGCCTGAAAACAGTACCCAGCCTCGGAAGGCTGGTGAATGAGGAAGAGAAAGGATGGGAGGCGGGATAGAGAGAAAGAACCCTACTTGAAAGCTTCCATCAGATAAGGCCTGTTGAAATAGACTCCTCTTTCTCCAGGGCTCCCTCTCTGAGCCACAGCAATAGGAGGAAATAGACAATTAGGAGTCCTTTGAGAACAGCCCCTCTGTTGTGGCTGCTAGAAGGTGAGCCAACAAGACAAGAGAAATAGTAAGCTGCGCAGACCTTTATCTGCCTCTAATGACCCCGGCTGAAAAGGTTTTTCACAGAGCTGGGCTCATCCTCCTAGCCTGGGAAGATTCTGTTCTCAAGGCCCAGAGAACAAGTCCTCTTTTCCGGCTGCCCAAGGAGAATAAAAGGACAGCACTGTTGTGGCTGGTTTTGTGCCGGGAGGGGAGAGGGGAACAGGCGGGGCGAATGTGGCCTTTGCGGCTAATGAAAGAGGAGACTCCGGAAAATTTGGTCTCAGATGATTCCTTCCTCCAAACGTCTCGAGATTTCCCTGTGGTTCTCTCCCCTGTGCTGTCTGGCAGCTCACAGTAAGGGGGTCCCAGACCTCTTGACCCCAGACACATGCCTGGCAGGTGGGAAACCCACACTGTCCAAGCACCCGGAAAGACTCTTGTGCTGCTCCTGAGCCTGGTCTATCTGACCAAAGGGGCTGCAAAGTGCCTATTCTACACAGGGCCTTTATTTTGTCCGTGCTATACCTGCCATAAAGGAACACGACCTCAGCTATTCTTCACAGGCGAGGGTTTACAGTGACTTCGGTGCCACTTCGGTGAACCTCGCTGCCTGTGCCTGGAGGGAGAGTAAGCCTGTGGTCAAAGCGCAACACTGAGCTCTGCGACTGTTTGTGTCTCTGCTACCGACTTGCTGTCTGACCCTGGATAAGTCATTTAACCTCCCAGTGCCCCCAATTCCCCCTCTGTTAATAGGCATAATACATTTTTCCTACGTCCTGGGGGTTTTTGAGATCCCACGATAAAAGCTGCGAGCTGTTGGTCAAACACCCTACCAAAGCAGTAGTGAGCAGAAGGGTGTGTCCTATGCTTGCTGACTGGGGAATTGGTGCTGCTTTCCAGATGCAAAGCTGGAATCCCTCCAGCCCTTCCACTGCCAGCCTGTGCTCTGTGTGGGTTCCACGCCACCCTGGTAGCTGCGTTGTGCAAGGTGCTGTACCAACACAGCCTCTGCCCCAAAGCACGTACAATGCAAACAGATGGGGAAACACTGCAGAAGTGACTGATCTCAGCTCCTCTGGGGCAGAGCCAGGAACCAAATCTCCTAAGTCCTAGTCTAATGTCATTGCCCCTATACTGGGGCACTGTGAATGAGTTTTGCTAAAGGAAGATGTAAATAATTGGCCCATCAGAGGCGGAGGAGTGACAGGTGGACTGGAAACCAGGACTGATGCGTTCTGCTCCTTCCGCTGACACAGCTGCGTGAACTCAGACAGCCCATCCTACTTCTGCTGCCCCATCAGCAAAACTGGGGAAATAAAAGTTCCTGGCCTTCACAGGGAGTTGTGAGGCTCAGACCCCCAGCTTGCTCTGCTCTGAGCCTTGTCCTGTCCCACACTAATGCGAACGCTGTCAGAGCAGCAGGACGCAGGTGTACTCCCGTGAAAAGGTGTAATTGACTGGTGCCAGGGAGAGGCACCGGGATTGGGATCCTATGTTCTCCTGTCTTTTAATTTCCTTTTCCAGTAGGCTCTAAGGCTACAGGAAACATCTCCCCACAATGGAAAACCAAACAGAGAGCAGAGATAGAAGCTGTAATGGAGGAGGGAGGGAAAGCCCCATGGATTTTGCAAATTGCGTTTGAGGGAGAGGCAGATGGGGTGAAGTGAATGGAAGGGCAGAGCTATCTCAGACAGTGATGAATGTAAGGAGACAGTTCAGAGGGGCTAAGGCAGCTCTTTGGCCTGAGCGGAGACAGTTTTTATCTCCCTTTTCCAGCTTTGGGTCTCTAATCTATCCTTTGATATCTTGTTACTTATTTAGCACGCACACCCTGGACCCAGTCAAATACAGAGAAGTGAGTCTCGTTCAGACAACAGCTGTTTGGCCATTCAGTTCATTGCCAAGGCTGCTGTCAGGATTCACCGTCTTTCTGAGACCCTGCAAAAAGCACATACACCCCACTGGCCACAGCTGACAGCCTAAAGCAGCTCCTGGAAATAAGGAAACAAATCCTGTCTCAGTATTTTCTCCTATTCTCTTAGCTGGCTGAAGGGTCTGTGTATGCATTGTCTCACTTCTTTGTGTAACCCAGAGGCTTTGAGACCACAAGGGGGTGTGACATCTGCTCCACAGTTGTACCTAAGCAGCTGGGGTTTTTAGCTGATGCAGTAGAGGCCTGTGGCTTTACCCCCATAAGGTCCCAGGTTCCATCCCAGCTCTCAACATTATGTGTGGATTCAGGAATGGGTGAGCTCATGAGTCTGTAGGCTTCTTTGCTCAGGTCTGGCCTCAGAAACACTGGTGGCAATATAAAATCCCAACTGTAGTTCTGCTGTGGATTGGTTGTGTGACCTCAAACAAACTACATCCCTGCTTGGTGCCTCAGTTTACAAATGGAGAGAATGACTCTTGCCTTCCTTGAATAGTGACAGAGAGATAGTTGTTAGTCTGTATTCTATCAAAAGAAAAAAGCAGTCATGTAGCACTTTAAAGACTAACAAAATAATCTATTAAGTGATGCGCTTTCATGAGACAGACCCACCTCTTCAGATCATAGCCTAACCAGAACAGACTCAATATATAAAGCACAGAGGTCCAAAAATTGTTACCAAGGTTGACAGATCAGAAAACTTCTTATCAAGGTTGGCAAATCAGAAGAGCATAGGGACGGCAGTGGGGTGTGGGGTGGGGAAGTTAAGAGTTAGATAAAATATCAAAGTATGTAAAAGCGTCCTTATAATGAGTCAAGTAATTGCTGTCCTTGTTCAAACCATGTGTTAATGTGTCAGATTTGAATATGAATGTTAGTTCTGAGCATTCCCTCTGTAGGCGGTTGTTGAAGTCCCTTTTCAGTAGAACACAGACTTTCAGATCTACAGGATGGCCCACTCCAGTAAAGTGCTGGCTGACAGGTTCGTGTATTTGGAGTTTTTTTGATGTCTGTTCTTTGTCCATTCATTCTTTGTCAAAGAGTGCTTGCAGTCTGTCCTATATACATGGTGTGTGGGCATTGTTGGCACGTGATGGCATATATGATGTTAGCTGAGGAACAGAAGAATGTTCCCATGCTTTTGTAGTTAACATGGTTGGGTTCAGTGATGGTATCTCCAGAATTGTGGACGAGTTGGCAACTGGGCTTGGTGCAAGGAAAAATTACAGGGTTCGTATTATTGTGGTATAGCCTGTGGTTGCTGGTGAGACTCCTCATAAGGTTGGGAAGTTGTCTATAGGAAAGAAGAGGCCCTGTCACCTGGGGCCTTCTGGAGTGTGGCATCATGATTTAGGATAAGTTGTAAGTCTTTAATGATGCGTTGCAGTGGTTTGAGTCGGGGGCTGTAGGTAATGACAAATTATGTTCTGTTATTGGCTTTTTGGGCCTATCTTGGAGTAGTTGGTTTCTGGGTGTTTGTTTGGCCCGGTCGATTTGGTTTTATTTTTTTTTAATTCTCTTGGCGGGTAATTCAGGTTTATGAATATTTAGTAGAGATCTTATAGTTTCTGGTCTCTGTCAGTAGGATCAGACCAGATGCGATTGTATCTCAGGGCTTTTCTGTAAACAATGGATTGTGTTGTGTGTGTAGGTAAGTGTAGCGGTCAGTAGGTTTCTGGTAGAGAGTGGTGTTGATCAGGCATCAGTGATTTGTACTGTAGTCTCCAGGAAATGTATCTCTTGTGTGGTGTGGTCAAGACGTAAGTTGATGGTGGGGTGCAGATTGTTAAAGTTTCTGTGGAATTCTTCTAGAGTCTCTTTACCATGGGTCCAAATGATAAAGATCTCATGGATATATTGTAAGTAGAGAAGGGGTAATAGGGGACAAGAGCTGAGGAACTGCTGTTCCAAGTCAGCCATAAATATATTAGCATATTGTGGGGCCATGCAGGTGCCCATAGCATTGCCACTAATCTGAAGGTACAAATTGTCTCAGAGTTGGTAATAACTGTGGGTGAGAACAAAATTACAGAGGTCAGACACCAGATTAGCTCTGGTAATGTCAGGGATGACACTCCTGATTGCTTGTTGTCCATCTTCATGTGGAATATTAGCGTAGAGAGCCTCGACATCCATGCTGGCAAGGATGGTGTTGTCCGGAAGTTTTCTGATGTTCTGCAATTTCCTCAGGAAGTGAGTGGCATCTCTGAGACAGCTGGGAGTGTTGGTGAGGTAGGGTTTGAGGAGGGAGTCTACATAACTGGATAGTCCGGTGGTAAGGGTGCCAAAACTCAAAATGATAGGTCATCCGAGGTTTCCAGGTTCGTGGATTTTGGGAAGTAAATAATCCAGGGCAGGGCTCAGATGATCTATTGGGGTGAATAAGGTCCCGAGTAGAAGCAGGTAGTTCCTTAAGTAAATGGTGTAGTTTCTTTTGGAATTCCAAAGTGGGATCAGAGGAGAGAGGTCTGTAAAATGTCGTTTTGGAGAGTTGTCTGGCTGCCTCCTGTTCATAGTCTGACATATTCATGATGCCAACAGCATGTCCTTTGTCAGGTGGCTTGATTGTAAAGCCTGGGTTATTTTTGAGACTCTGGACAGCATAGCGTTCAGCATAGCTGAGATTGTGTCTTATTTGGTGGTGTTTGTGTATAATGTCAGTCTGTGCATGGTTGCGGAAGCATTGAATGCAGAAATCCAGACTTTCACTACAACCGTCGGGGGAGTCCACATAAGTTCTTCTTCTTTTGGTGTTGGTGGGGGCGGGGGGTTGAGCAAATCAGACTGATGTTCATAGGTGCGTTGAAATAATTCCTTTAGATGGAGACGGTGAAAAAAGGCTTCAAGGTCCCCACAGACTTCTATCAAGTTCGTGAGGGAAGTGGGGCAGAAAGAAAGACCCTGGGATATTGCTTGTATCTACCATTGAAAAGTTCTGGAGAAAAGTTAAGCATTCCTCTTCTGGTGGTTCTTTTTGTCTGTCAAGCAACGCCTTGCATTCACATTGTGGTCACATCAAAAGCGTAGGCCAGAAACTCTCATGGCGATCACCTGATAACAAGTAGGACATCTTCATGTCACCCTCCTATTTATGAGTCTGTTGATGACTGATCAGCCCGATTCTGGAGACACAGGTCTTATCACAGAAGGGGCAGGTGTTGGTAGCTGTTAGAGGAGCGCAGAGCAGTTTTTGCTACTGTATTCCTCTTCTCCGCCTCTCCTGGTCAGCACTACAAGGGGCCTTTTCAGCTTGTGCCACCCCCTCATGGATGAAGGCCAGAACATTCAGAATGTCTTCCACTATAACATCTGAACTAAAAGGCACAATCTATTCAGCGTGCCCATGTTAGACTTTACCAGTGTCTGCTGTTGGCATTGGCACAGCAGACAATTGGCTGACCCTCTGCACCCACAAGTTTGCACCCAAATTTGTGTCCAGTCAGAACATTAGGGGCCTGTTTAAAACTGTGATCTATATATCTGTGTGTCATGGGGCCCATGGGCACTCAGAGGAGCACAGAGGTGACACTCCTGATAGATATAGTGCCCTGGAGAGAAATCGTGGTCTGGGGGATAGCGCACTGGACTGGGACTCAGAAGATTTAGTTCCTACTGTTACTTCAATCTATGTTTGGCCTTGGAGAGTCACTTCACTTCTCTGCTTCTCTTTCCACTCCTCATACTTTGTTTTGACGGGAGCTGCAAGACCGCGTGACGTATGAATAAATTATTACACGTCAGTCTGGTCGGGCCGGAGCACCAGTGACTTAAAGGCCTTTACCCAGCGCTCCCAGGATTTTTACCCCGCAGCCCTGCCCTATATCACGATGGGTCTGATCCTAATGGGGTTATTCAGGTTATGTGACTGGACCGTAATGCAATTAAGCGAGTTGCCCTGGAAAGAATGACAGACCAGTTTATTCTTGAACAAAAACAAGGGAATTTATTTGAGCCAAGAAAAGAGGATATGTGGAACACTACTATCCTAGCTTACAAATCTAAGGTTACCCCTGCTATTCCAACACTGACACAGGATTTCTTATTCTTCTTCAGCGTTTAGCCCTTAGACAATGTGTAGTGATATTAATACGATCTGTCTAACTCCTTCCTGTAGCTCACTAAAGTGAACCGAGGGGAATGGTCTTCTTGTTGTGCTAGAAAGGGCAGAAATTACAACAGAGCTAATACTTTATTTATTTAGTTATTCCCAGCTCTTCCTTAGGTTCGCTGGGTCGCTCAACCCTAGGCCGACTACCTCAGGGGAGCAGATCTTATTCTTATAAGAGAAATTTGCCTGCCTTTGGCTAAGCTTTTTATCTCTCGTTTATTTAATTGGGTTGCCCTGCTGGCCTACCAGGGGAGAGCCCTGAAAATAGTGCAGGGTTTTCTTCTGAGAGGTTGTCCCCTTAGGTGCTGCCTATTTCGACTGCCCTCTTATGAACAGCCCTTTATTGCAGACCTTTTTATCCCAAAACGGGATTAAAGTTTTACCAGGGTTTACCCTTTATTGGGTTGTCCCTAGCCGCTCAACCCTTCTATACAGAGGGGAGCTAATAGCTCTGTTATTCAATGTAGTTTTATAATAACAAGACATGCACCTTTCTAGTCTTCTATTTGCATGAACTGTTCTTAGGCTAGGCCATTGAATTTGGCCTCCTGTGTTTTACATTAAGTATTAGAATACAGGGTTTACAGAATGTAAGCCGCAATGAGTAGAGTCTGGGGAAGTCCCAGCCCACTATACTATAGTCTGCTATACAAACACTTAGCACATATAACAACATGCAAAAATACAGCAGCAGCAATAAAAAATACACATTAGCTTACTCATATTCTACAACAACTTAATCACCTCTATTTTTAACCAGTATTTTTATACCTCTTTCTTCCCACTCTGTGTCCAGGCGCTGGGCCTGCAGGTCTCTTGGCACAGGAGCTAGGAAGTGATGGCCAGCACAGGCGCGCTTGTACGGCGCCGCGCAAGGCCTGACAGAAAGAAGGAAAAAAGCCAACGGGAAAAAGCCCGGCTTGGTTTAACAAAAAACCCCTTGGAGGAGAAAAACAGCCTTAAATTCAACCACCAGCCCAGGCAAGGGTCGGTGGTTTAAAGGGCGGGGCTGCTGCCGCAGCTCCCCCGTGCAGGGCACCGGAAGGTGCGGTCTGCCGGGCAAACTCTCCAGGCGAAGCACTGGAGCCTTCAGTGATTTTAGCTCTCGATGCTGGAGCTCTTCTGGTCTTCTCTTCTTTTCTTCGGCGGCCCACGGCGGCTAGCGAGCAATGACTGACACGACAGTTCAGCTTCGGCTCCTCTGCCCGATGATTCGGCCACTGGCAAAGTCTGGCTCTTAACTCAGTCCTTTGCTGCAGTCTTCTTTCTTCTGTCCTCCAGGATTGGAGTCGCACTGCCCCAAGCAGGGCTGCTCCCCAGAATATATGCAGCCTGGGTGGACCTGTTTGAGAACTTCTGCCTGCTAGGTCCTCCTCAGTGCCACAATGTATCAAACGGGCATTTGACTACTACATATGTATAAGGATTCTAAATTGACCAATCAGTTTGAAACATTTCAAACCATAACTTCATACATATTCATAGCCCGCCAAATATTAATTGTAACTGTCATTTTCTATGCTTTTGCCTATACAGTATTCTAAGGCCTATTGTAAACCTATTACTAAATGAACTTTGAATAAATTCTTTGATGATTTCATTGGAGTTTGTAGGGGAAGCATGTCACCACTGCTGACAAAGCAGATTGTTTAATTTAAATGCTTGGTTTCTTGGGCCATCTGGTCAGGGTGCAGAGGGACCACACAGACACCACAGCCCATGTACAGGGACATATGAAGCACCTCAGAGGAGGATTTTTCCACATGTTTGTGGTAACAGAGAGGGAGCCGTGCTAGTCTATATACCATCAAAACAAAAAAGCAGTCCAGTAGCACTTTAAAGACGAACAAAATAATTTATCAGGTGAGCTTTCGTGGGACAGACCCACTTCTTCAGACCATAGCCATACCAGAACAGACTCCATTCTTGACCTCCCCCGACCCTTCTACCCTCTACTCTCTAATTTGCTCAGCTTGATTATTTTTTTCTGATTTGTCCACCTTGATTGCTGTTTTTGGTTCTCTGTGCTTTAGATATTGACTCTGTTCTGGTATGGCTATGGTCTGAAGAAGTGGGTCTGTCCCACGAAAGCTCACCTAATAAATTATTTTGTTAGTCTTTAAAGTGCTACTTGCCTGCTTTTTTGTTTTGTTTGTGGTGTCTATTTAGGTTAGAAATTCTGCTTCTGGGTGGGAAAAATTAGCAGGAGCACTGTTGGTGACCCCTAACTGTGGTGTGGTGAGATGAAACAAAAGAAATGACACATTATTTCCTTTCCCTGCACCCATCATGATTTTAGACCATGTCTCCCCCGCCCTCCACTAACTCATCTGTTTTCCAGGCTGAAAAGGCCCGATCTGTCCTTGTCAAACAGCACACACAGACCTGAGCTTGTCAAGTGCTTTCAGATGGACCGGCTGGGTGCTCCAGCCGAAGTGAGAGCTCTGCCTTTCTAACTGGAAAGTGACATTATCAGATCTGTTCTCAGGGAAACCTCATTCTCCCTGAATAAAGCCCTGGCAGCGAAGGGGCCAAGCAAAGGGATCGCGTTGCCTTTCTGAGGCTTAACAAAAGGCTCCCAGGACTCGTGCAGGAAACCTGAGCAGAAAGGAGAAAGGGCTGAGGTCTCAGTGGAGCTGGGCCGCTCTCCCCTCATCATCCTTGGGGCATTTTCAGAGCGGGCTGGAGACAGGAGTTTGTATGTCTCTGTCATATAAAGGGAGCATTTATAATGGCAAGGGAGCGTGGGGAGGGGTGCTCTGCCGTTTGCCCTGGATCAGCTCACTGTTGCTCCAAAGCCTGCCCTGTTCACTCACCCCACTGTGGTGGGAAAACGTTAGCGATGTCAGCAGAACCCCGGTGAATAGGGACTTTTCACTGCGGGCTTAAAGGGCGTGGAGGAGAGACAGCCTGAGGGGTCTCCAGCCTGGCCTATGCGGTGAACACCATGGGGCTCCCCTCAGCCAGGCCAGCAGGGAGGGACGGGTTATTTGGTGTAATGGGTTCAGGGGTCCCCAAACACTGCACCCCATCCGCAGGCAGGAGTGACTCTCACTCAGCAGGTAGAACAGGGAGTTTATTAGGCAACAGAGACACAGCACAGTGCAGAGGTGTCAGTACAGCCGGCAGAGACAGTCATTCCCATCTATCTTAGGAAGAGGAGGCTGAGGGGTGCCCCCATCTGGGGTCTAGCCTCCCCTCAGCACAGGCCAGCTGCCTTCCAACTTTCCCCCCAGCCTCCAGCTGACCCCTCAGATTCAAACCCGGCTGGGCTCCTCCCAGCTTTTTGTTCTGGGACAGACGTGTTACCTGCCGGCTTAGGTTACAGCCAGCAGGGGGTCATGCCCAGCCTGTGTGAGCTGCTCAGCCTGTCACACACATCCCCCACTCCATCACATTTGGCACAGCAGACCCAGAGATCCCCAAGTACTCTGCAGGAAGGTACTCGTCACTGTTAGCATGCCACGGAGAGGGCCACAAGGTCACCCAGCAAGTTGGAGGCAGCCGTGGCCTGTTGACCTGGGGCCAGGGTGGCAATTACAGGTCTCAGACTTCAGGAGATAAATGAGAACAGATGAGTGCAGAAGCATGAAAGCTCCCAGCCCTGTGCAGACGTCCTTAGTCGCAAATAAATAAATAGTAAACAGGATGAAGAATGCAGGAAACATATGACAAGGCAGAAGACTAGCTAGTGCAGAAGGATCGTGGCTTGTGTCGTCAGTATTTCTTTCCAGCCCTTTTGGGGGTATTTCTTCTTGGGCCAGATGTAACCCTGGCCCACATTATGCCCGACTACCCAGCTGTAGCCCTAGAATGCATCAGCAGGACCAGGGCTGAACGCTGAGCCACAGAACTTTGTTAATGACGGTCATCAAGGACTTATTTCACACATGTGGTGAGACAGATCAGGCTTTGTTTCTTTTTTTTTAACATGTCTGTTTGTCATTAATTGAACATTTCCTTAGCACAGCTTGTGCCACTTTAGCCTGATCGTTAGGCAATGGCTGTATCCTGAAATTAACACAGTCCTCTACATCTCCTGGTCTAGTAAGCCCCAGATTTAATTTGTCCCACCACCAAATGGCTACCCCCAAGTCCATAGCTCATGATGCAGCTAAACCTGATTTTGTTCCTTTTCCAAGACAGCTGCAAACAGCCTCAAAGTGAGTAGATCTGGGGCTGAAGTAGAATTTTTCTACTCAATGAGCTTTTGAGTGTTGCATCTGCTAGACATTCTGCAGTTTCTTTTCTTCCACTTCTTTGTTTCTGTTTTTCTTCTTTTCACCCCTCTGCAGAAACAGCAAAGCCTCCTGGGGAGAAGCTATGGTGACCATGCCATTGCTCTGTATGATAGCACCAAGACAAGGAAGCCAAAACCTAAATTCTCAAAAATAAATTTCTAGGGTCCTTAATGCACATGGCCACCACTTTGCTTTTATGTCTGATATGAAAGGTGGCCTCTGCAGCAGCCCAGCTCCCTCAGCACCATCTGTAATGAGTCATCATGGGCCCCGGGAGAAGTGCTTTTTCCCAGGATAGAGTCCCCATCTTATAAGTGTGGCCTACAGGCTGTGTCCTACCTGGGGACATTTACACATAGTCATTTCAAAGCACTTCTTGTTTGCTTGTGCTCCGTTTACCCAACAATCCAGCTCATTCTGAATTAGTGACCTATCATCTTCATTATGTGCCATTACCCCAATTTTTGTGTCACTGTTAGAGTGTGGGGTTCCCCAGGCCCTGCACCCATCTGCAGTCAGAAGTGACTCTCACTCAGCAGGGAGAACAGATAGGTGATCAGGAGACAGGGACAGAAGAACAGACTTGTCCACACAGAAACCAGAAGCCATCAGTATAATCCACCTGGGGGAGAGGGGGCCCAGAGGGGGTCCCTGAGCCATGGCCTTGGCCCTCTTTCATTCCTTCCCAGCCAGATGAGAGTGCCTCACCCAACAGCCCAGTTCCAATTCAAACCAGCCAGGCCCCTCCTCCCTCTTTTGTCCTGTTTCCCAAGGAAGAAAAGTGTCACCTGGCTACGTAACTTGCAAAGAGCCTGGACCGCCATTGTCCACACGTGAGAACTCACCACACTGAAGCTGTGTCTACACGTGCACGCTACTTCGAAGTAGCGGCACTAACTTCGAAATAGCGCCCGTCGCGGCTACACGCGTCGGGCGCTATTTCGAAGTTAACTTCGACGTTAGGCGGTGAGACGTCGAAGTCACTAACCTCATGAGGGGATCGGAATAGCGCCCTACTTCAACGTTCAACGTCGAAGTAGGGACCGTGTAGACGATCCGCGTCCCGCAACGTCGAAATTGCCGGGTCCTCCATGGCGGACATCAGCTGGGGGGTTGAGAGACGCTGTCTCTCCAGCCCCTCAGCTCACTGGTGGCCGCGTGGAGCGGCCCCTTAAAGGTCCCCTCCCCCTCCCTGCCTCTGCAGGAAGCTGAGGGAACGTGCAGGCTGCAGCCTGCACACGCGGGCAGCCTGCACCACCCTCAGCGACCCAGCCAGCTGCGATGGCTGCCCGGCAGCCCCCCCAGCGCCCCCAGGGGACCCCCCCCCAAGGGGAGCCAGGGCAGCCAGCCCAGCCAGAAGGGCAGCCAGGCTGGCAAGCGGCAGTGGGGCCCCTCCTGGACGGAGGCCGAGCTGCGGGACCTGCTGGGGCTCTGGAGCGAGGAGGAGGTGCTCCAGGTAATGGGGAGCAAGAGGCGGAACGCGGATGCATTCGCTCGGCTGGCCGACGGCCTGGCTGCCCGGGGTCACCCTGCCCGCACTCCTGACCACGTCAGGAGTCAGGTCAAGGAGCTGCGGCAGGGTTACTCCCAGGCCCGGGATGCGGCCAGCCGATCTGGGGCCGCCCCCGTCACTTGCCCGTTTTACAGGGAGCTCAGGGACATCCTGGGCTCCCGGCACACCTCCTCCCCTCCGGCCACCCTTGACACCTCGGCTGACGAGCCCGAGCAGGCCCTGCAGCCGGACTCCACCCCGGAGGCAAGCCCCGCACCCCGGGGGCCCCCCCCGGAGGCCACCCCCGGGACGTCGGGGCAGGAGGAGGAGGAGGAGGAGGAGGGGGGCTCCTCCTCCACAGAATCCAGCCTGCAGATCCTCCTCCTGCCATCCCGGAGCAGCAGCAGGGCCTCCGCCCCCCGGGGATCTCCGGACTGTGGGAGCGGACCGACAGGTAGGTACCCCTCTCTGGTGGACACCCCTGGGCTTGAGGGGTGGGGGTAAGAGATATGTGTCCAGGCCCCCCCACATGCTCACATGGCCATGGCCCCAAGGACACCAGGGCCATGGCCCTCACAGCACTGCAGCCATCAGCCCCTGCCCCCCCCCAACCCGCATGACAGTGCCATGCCCCATCCCCGGGCCAGGGGGGAGCGGAACCTCGAGGGGCCCCCGGGAGGAGGGGGTGGGACACCCCGCAGCAGCAGCATGTGATGGAGTGGGGGGAGTGCCAAAAGGAGACTCAGGCTACATATGAGCAACCAGAGCCGAATAGCTCCCAGGGGCAAAGGAGGATCCTGGCGCTACAGCTGGCAGGTGACACCTCTGCCCTGAACAAACAGGAGGGAGGAGCCGAGCTGGCTTGGAATTGGGGGGCGAGGGCGGGGGCCACAGATAGAGGCTAGAGGAAGGGAGAGCTGGCAGGCAGCCAGCCTGAGGAGGGGGAAAGCTGCATCCCAGAGGGGCCCCCCTTGGGGTCTTCTCCCCACGACGGGTTGGAAGGACTGTCTCTTCCGACAGCTGGTGCTGTCACTCCTTGCAGAAACTGGGCATCTGTGGCCTAAGAAACCTCTCCTGCTCTCAGACCCTGCGGGGTGAAGTGACAGTCGCTCCCACCAGGGGACGGGGTGCAGGGCAGGGGGACCTCTGAACCCCATCCATCACAGCAGCATCTCCCGGGGACGGGGATGGGGAACCTGCAGCACAAGGCTGGGGGGACAAAGGCCACGGCTCAGGGCCCACACTAACGCCTGTCTCCATTCTTCTTCCCCCCGTCCTCTCCTGTGTCCTGCACCTGCACCATCAGAAGGACCGGAAGAGAGCGCCGGCGAGGCGTCAGTCGTCCCTGAGAGCCCTCTGGGACCATCGCTCCAGGGCAGCCCCTCGGCCGAGGACCGACCGGCCCCACCGCGGGCTAGACGGCGGACCCCGCGCCTACAACCGCCGACGGCGACGGACCCCAGCTGCTGGCCATCCTCAGTCGGCAGCTGGAGGTCGCAGAGCAGCAGCTCCAGCTGCAGGAGCGGGCGCTGGCCTGGCGCCAGGAGGCATGGGGGGCCTACATGCAGACATTTAACCGCCTGGTGGACTACCTGGCCCCACATGCCGCGCCGGCCGAACCATCGCCCGCCCTGCCTGCTCCTGCAGCCCCACCACCAGCTGCTCCACCCGTCGCCGGCCCGTCCGCCGTCGCCCCACCACCCACCCGCGAGGGCCGGAGCGCCGAGGGACCCCTGGAGCCACCTGACACTCACCGGCCCCCATACCTTCCGGTTCAGCCCGCTCCCACCCAGCCACGGACCAGGCTGCAAGCGCGGCGGGGCTCCCGGCCGGCCACGCCCAGTGCCAGTCTATAGGGGCGAGGGGCCCGGGACGTGGCCCCCCCCTTGTATATAGTTGGACCCTGTTTTTTTGGTCCCCCCGTTTGCCCCGTCCCCCCCATGTAAATAGTTCTCCCCTTTATCCTCCCTGGTTTTCTTTTTATTATTTATGGCAGACAGTTGTTTCTTTGGATTGTTTTATTTTTGTACATATTGCTTTTCTTGAACGTTTGTACCTTTTTGTTTTCTGTTTGTGGTTCACATATATTTATTTACATAAAAAAAAAAATTTCGGAAAGAAAAAAACAAGTTTCGGAAAGGAAAAAAAAAATTTACGTTCAGCCACAAGTGCGTGCTGTCATTTGTCCAGGACAAGTGGGGGGGGCGGTGGGGTGCTCCATGGTGTGGGCGTTGGGGCAGGAGTGTGGGGGAGGAAAGGGCGGGCAGTAGGGGGCCTGGGCAGAGTTCACCCCGTGGCCTGTTTGTCGAAGTGGGCCCGCAGGGCCTCCCGGACCCGGGTCCCCTCGGGGTCCACCTGCCGACTGGGGGCAGCAGGTGGCTGGACATGTGCCCTGGCGGCCTCCGCAGCCCAGCCCTGGAGAAAGGTCTCCCCCTTGCTCTCGACCAAATTGTGCAGGGCGCAGCAGGCACCCACAATCTGGGGGATGTTGTTGGGGCCCGCATCCAGGTGGGTCAGGAGACATCTCCAGCGTCCCTTCAGGCGGCCAAATGAGCGCTCCACCACCTGGCGCGCACGGTTCACGCGCTCGTTGAAGCGCTCCTGGCTAGCGGAGAGATGGCCCGTGTAAGGGTGCATGAGCCACGGCCGGAGGGGGTAGGCCGCATCTGTGATGATGCAGAAGGGCATGGTGGTGTCCCCCAGAGGGATCTCCCGCTGGGGGATGTAGGTCCCTGCCTCCAGCCGGCGGCACAGGCCTGAGATCCGGAAAACCTGGGCGTCGTGGGTGCTGCCAGGCCAGCCCACGTAAATGCCCTGGAAACGTCCCCGGCTGTCCACCAAGGCCTGCAGGATGACAGAATTGTAGCCCGTCCGATTGAGGTATCGTCCGCCACTGTGATGCGGGGCGCGGATGGGGATGTGAGTCCCATCCAGAGCCCTGAAGCAGTTGGGGAAGCCCAGGGTGGCAAAGGCGGCGATGGTGGCATCTGGGTCCCCCAGCCTCACAAGCCTGTGCAGGAGCATGGCGTTGATGGCATGCACAACCTGCAGAGAAAGCACATGGGACAGCACCAATGAGGGGTGAGCAGGGTGTACGTGGCCCTGCCCTGCCCTGCCCTGCCCTGCCCTGCCCTGCTCTGGCCCCCCTGCCCTGGCCCCCCTGCCCTGGCCTCCCCCCGTGGGTTCGCTTACCTCCATGAAGACAGCCCCAACAGTGGCCTTGCCGACACCAAACTGCTGGCCCACGGATCGGTAGCTGTCCGGAGTGGCCAGCTTCCAGACAGCGATGCCGACCCATTTCTCCACAGGGAGGGCACGCCGCATGGCAGTGTCCCGGTGCCTGAGTGCGGGGGTGAGCCACTGGCACAGCTCCAGGAATGTCTGCCGGGTCATCCTGAAGTTCCTGAGCCCGTGGTTGTCGTCCCACTCCCCAAGCACCAGCCGCTCCCACCAGTCGGTGCTGGTGGGGTAGCTCCACAGCCGCCGGCGTGTGAGGCGGGGGGTGGAGCGGGGTGCTGCAGGGGTAGGGGTTGAGCCCTGCTGCCCTGGGGGCATCTCCTCCCCTGGGGCAAGGAGGTGCTCAGCTGCCTCCCACATGGCATGGGTCAGGGCAAGCCCTGCTCCTGCCGGGAGGGCTGGGTGGACCTCTAGCTGCTGCTGCTGCTGCTGCTGCTGCTGCTGCTGCTGCTGGGGGTCCATGACTGCGGCGCCCGGGGTCTGTGTGCCTATGGCTCCTCAGACAGCGTGCTGTGCAGGCTGAGTGTGTCTGGGAGGGGCCCTTTAAGGGAGCGGCTAGCTGTTGCCCCGGAAGCGCTAGTCCGCCCTGTGACCCTGTGTGCAGCTGTGCCTGGCATCCCTATTTCGATGTGTGCTACTTGGGCGTGTAGACGTTCCCTCGCTGCGCCTATTTCGATGTTGGGCTGCGCAACGTCGAAGTTGAACATCGACGTTGCTGGCCCTGGAGGACGTGTAGACGCTATTCATCGAAATAACCTATTTCGATGTCACCACATCGAAATAGGCTACTTCAATGTAGGCTTCACGTGTAGACATAGCCTGAAACTCCCATTGCCACTATGAACTGATGTAGTGCCTAGGGAAACTGAGGCACTCACCTGCTGCTACTACAGGGCATCAGGAAACACAAGCAACCTAACCAGGGGAATAAAATTCCTACAACCCCACTTTGTCCCAGTCACCTGCAAACTTTATCAGAGTGATTTAATGTATTCTTCCAGGTCAGTGAAAGCCAAGAACCTATCTCTGCAAGACCCAACAAGAGAAACACTCACTCAGTGATGCCATAGAGTTCCCCTCCCTGTGCCCCTGTGCTCACTTGATCCTTCCCAAAGAAGCGATGACCTTGATTTCTAACATTCCAGTCATAGGCCATCTCCCACCAGGTGCCAGTCGAACTAACTGCATCAAAATTACATTCCTATTCTTTTGTTTTTCTTTGCTTTCAACCTTTTTCTTTTTTAACCAGGTTTTGCTGCCCCAGCCTCCAGCTTTGGCGCACCAGCAATTCAAGAATTTCTTTTCTTCGTGTCGTTGGGTTTCATGGTTCATTTTCTCAAATTTTTCATTCTGTATGATACAATTCTCCTATCTTCCCTCTTTTTACCTCCTGCCTTGCTCCTGCCTCCTACCCCTATAGGAAGCTACCCACAACATTAGAAACAACAGAGATACAGACCAACATGGCTACCTCTCTGTGACGTAACAATAGAGTTTTACCCAATAAACATTGATAAAACGCCACAGATAGAAGTGTGTGTGTGTGAGAGAGAGAGAGAGAGAGAGAGAGAGAGAGAGAGAGATGGGAAGGCCTAAAACACCGCACAAATCCTGAAAGATGAGTCAAGTAACTCCCCCAGCCTCACCTGGTAGAGTAGCCAGGGAGCAGGGATTAATTAAGTAGTTAATTAATAAATTAGAAAAGAGACTCAGTGGGGCAGGAACGGGGAGGGCATATCAAGGCCCCTGAGGTGAGATTAGAAGGGAGCTGTGGGTGAAGTAACCATGGGAGAAGGACGTGTGTTTGAGCCTTGAGGCTGGTCACCTACAGTTACTCCCTGGGAGGAGGGGTTTGGGGCTGGCGAACCCACAGACGAGGGAGAGCCAGTGAGGTAGGATTGGTTTTGGGGAAAAGCAAGAAGGGGACCCACCTTGGCTGCTGAAGTGAGACTCCCTGAGCTGGAACCTGACATGTTCACAGACCAGAAAGCAGGGAGAGGGTCACCTCAGACAGTTTTGCTCTGGAGGGGGTGAGCCTCAGTCACCTGGCCTGAGGGCCAAGCAGCGAACAGGAAGCTGGGTGAGAGGGGTACAGTGAGAAGAAGGGGACAACCTGCCAGGGATGGGCTCTGCTCCTGGAAAGAGCTAATCCCCGGAGCGGGCAGGAGGAGGTGCCCTAGGGATGAGGGGATCTGTGGCTGCCTTTGGTTACATGCTGCATGTTCACTTCACCCCTTTCTGGTGCATTCTGTTCACGTGAGTCAGGTCCCCGCTCCCTGGCTGGTACCAAAGGCCGGCTCTATGCAGAGCTGTAATGTTGGCTTCAGGGGCATGATTCCAAATGCACGCCAAGGTGTCGTACGCTGATGGGTCTGCGTACACCCTGCTGGAGTGCACTAACATAATGCTGGTGGAAGCAATGCTCCTGTGAAGTGGATTAAGCAACAGACAGTAAACAGTGTGATGAGAAGCTGCAGATGAGTCAACCATGTGCCCTTGTTGCCAAGAAGACAAGCAGGACACTGGGCTGCATTAGAATGAGCATTGCCAGCAGATGGAGGGAAGTGATTATTCCCCTCTGTTTGGCACTGGAGAGGCCACAGCTGGAGTGTTCTATCCAGTTTTGGGTCCCACACTTCACAAACAAGGTGGGCAAATGGGAGAGAGTCCAGTGGAGGCCCTGAAAATGAGGGGGCTGGAGCACAGGACTTATGAGGAGCTGCTGAGGGATTTGGCCTTATTTAGTCTTCAGAAGATCAGATCATGGGGGGGATTTGACAGTACCTGCCTGACTGGGGGGCTCCAAAGAGGCTGGAGAGGGGCTGTTCTCAGTGGTGACAGATGACAGAACAAGGAACAATGGTCTCAAGTTACAGTGCAGGAGGTCCAGGTTGGATATTAGGAAAAACTCTTTCATGAGGAGGGTGGTGAAGAACCAGAATGCATTGCTTAGGGAAGGGGTGGAATCCACATCCTTAGAGGTTTTTTAAGGCCAGTCTTGACAAAGCCCTGGCTGGGATGATTTAGTTCGGGTTGTTCTTGCTCTGAGCAGGGGTTGGGCTAGATGACCTCCTGAGCAGTGTTCCCTGTAAGCCGAGCACTTGGGTGGATGCCCAGGAGAAATTCAGGTGTAGCCCAGCTGATTAGCTGAGCACCAGCAGCTGGCAGCATGTGTTTCCATGGGTGCTGTACATTCCCCTATGTCTTGATGCATTTAACAAAATTTATTCTGCCTATGGATCAAAAATACTCCTGAGATCTCTTCCAGCCCTAATCGTCTGTGGTTCTGTGAAGCTGAAGTTCAAAAACAAGGACACAAAGCTTCAACTATCCCATGTGCCATTTTCAAACACATAATATACATTAAAGTAATTCCTAATTAGATAAGAAATTTGGGAAGCAGGTGAGAAAATCTTATTGAAGTATCAAAGACACTGCCTCCAAGGACTCAAAAATTGCCTAAAACTCCCCCAACATGAACGTGTGAAACCCTGATAACCACAAGCCTTCGGTCAGCATCACAGCCAGGATGGGCCTCTTAGCTCTAGAGGGCTTGAAGATTTTTTGTGTGTGTGTCTTATTACATCATTAACTATTTTAATGGTATGGTGGAAATGCATTTAATTTTTATGTCCTGCAAATGTTGTATCCTTTCTCTGCTGCATGATACCCTCCACCAAGCAAAGCTGAAAGGAAGTAAGGGGGAAATTAATGAGCTACAAGCTGACCCATAAAGGCAACTTCCAGACAGAAATACTGAAGTGTCAGTTCCCTCCTCCTCTTTTGCTTCACTGTAATTAAGCTCATAAAAGGGAAAAGGGGTTTCCAGACAGTTATTGCTGGCTTGGAGTCTGTTCGGGTGCCTTCTTCTGCACCCTCAATTTGCCCATGAACTTCACTGGGAGTTGCGGGTGCTCTGTCCCAGGCAGGGATCAGCACATGCACCTCCTCGTAGTGGAATGGCAAAGCTGAGAGCAAGCCTGCTGCTGCAGCCTCAGAGATAGGTAAAACAGGACACCTTGTGTAGCTGCAGAAAAACTGCATGGTGCGGGGGAAGGGAACTTTCTGCCACTTTGTCTGATGGGGCACCTCCACAGCACTGAAATTCTACCAGGACTGGTGGATGGATGCAACAGAGAAGGATACTTTTGCAACAAATTATGGCTATGTCTAGATTAGATGGATTTATTGGCAAAATGGACTTTTTGCCAACAAAACTATAGGGCGTCCGGATTCCCAAGGGCATTCTGTTGACAGTAAGTCAGCAGAATTCAGCAATTTTGTCGACAGCCATACCCTGCTCACCACGAGGAAGAACGCCATAGTCAACAGAGATCTGTTGCCAAAAAAATGTTCTGGATGTTCCTCAGGCCTTCTGTCGACAGATAGGGCTTCCAGGACACTAGACATCCCTGTCTGCTGTACTTCCACTTGGCTGTTTTTCCTAGAGAGCATCCAGGCTGTCCAGACACTCTCTGTCAACAGAGTGGATAGCTCTTTCGAGCCACCCCATGATCTGGCCACAATATGTCAACAGAAGGTTTGTTGGAAGATGTCTTCTGACAAAAACCTTCTGTTGACAAAAACCTCCTGTCAACAAAACAAAAAAGCAGTCAAGTAGCACTTTAAAGACTAACAAAATAGTTTATTAGGCAATGAGCTTTCATGGGACAGACCCACTTCTTCAGACCACAGCCATACCAGAACAGACTCAATATATAAAACACAGAGAACCAGAAATAGTAATCAAGGTGGACAAATCTGAAAAAAGAAAATATCAAGGTGAGCAAATCAGAGAGTAGAGGGGCAGAAGTGCGGGAGTCAAGCATTAGATTAAGCCAAGTATGCAAACAAGCCTTTATAATGACCCTGAAAATTCCTATCCTGGTTCAAACCATGTGTTAATGTGTCAAATATGAATATAAAAGAGAGTTCAGCAGCCTCTCCTTCAAGAGTGTTGTGAAAATTCCTCTTCAGTAAGATGCACACTTTTAAGTCATTAACAGAATGGCCCACTCCATTAAAATGCTGGCTGACCAGTTTGTGGATCAGGAGTGTTTTTATGTCTGTTTTGTGCCCATGAACTCTTTGTCTAAGAGAGTTTGAAGTCTGTTCAATATACAAAGCATTTGGGCATTGTTGGCACATGGTGGCATATATGATATTAGTTGAGGAACATGAGAAAGTACCCATGATTCTGTGAATAACCTGGTTAGGTCCAGTGATTGTATCTCCAGAATAGATATGTGGACAAGCTGGCAGTGGGCTTTTGTTACAAGGAAAAGTTCCAGGACTGGTGTTTCTGCGGTATAGACTGGGGTTGTGGGTGAGAATCCTCATACAGTTGGGATGTTGTCTGTAGGAGAGAACAGGCCTGTCACCTAGGGCCTTCTGGAGTATGGCATCCTGATTAAGGATAGGTTGTAGGTCTTTAATAATGTGTTGCAGTGGTTTGAGTTGGGGGCTGTAGGTAATAACCAGTGGTGTTCTGTTCTTGGCTTTTTTGGGCCTTTCTTGGAGTAGCTGGTCTCTGGGTATTTGTCTGGCCCTGTTGATTTGTTTTTTTATTTCTCCTGGTGGGTAATTCAGGTTTATAAATATTCGGTAAAGATCTTGTAGTTTTAGCTCTCTGTCAGTAGGATCAGAGCAAATGCAATTGTACCTAAGGGCTTGACTGTAAACAAGAGATCTAGTTATGTGTGCAGGATGGAAGCTAAAAGCGTGTAGGTAAGTACAGCAATCAGTGGATTTCCGGTACAGTGTGGTACCAAACAGGCCATCCTTGATTTGTACTGGAATGTCCAGGAAATGTATTGCTTGTGTGGAGTAGTCAAGGCATAAGTTGACGGTGGGGTGCAGACTGTTAGTCTCTGTGGAATTCTTCTAGAGTCTCTATACCATGGGTCCAAATCGTAAAGATGTCATCGATGTATCATAAGCACTGGAAGGGTAAATAGGGGAGGAGAGCTGAGGAATCGTTGTTCCAGGTCAGCCATAAATATGTTAGCATATTGTGGGGCCACGTGGGTGCCCTTAGCAGCTCCACTAAGCTGGAGATATAAATTGTCCCCAAATCGGAAATAATTCTGGTCTGGCTATGGTCTGAAGTAGTGGGTCTGTCCCACAAAAGCTCACCTAAAAAATTATTTTGTTAGTCTTTAAAGTGCTACTTGACAGCTTTTTTGTTTTGATAGTATATAGACTTGCACAGCTCCCTCTGTTACTATTCTGTCAACAAATCACTCTAATCTAGACATAGCCTACAATGCCCAGAGAGGTGTTTGTGTTAGTCTGTATCTTCGTAAAACAAAAAAGCCGTCATGTAGCACTTTAAAGACTGATAAAATAATGTATTCGGTGATGAGCTTTCGTGGGGCAGACCCATTTCTTGAGATGTGAAGATGCAGTAAACCCTTGAAGTAACGGACCCCGTTGTACTGGACGTTGGTTATAACGGACATCTGTTAGCCTCCTGCCCCAAGAAACTAGAGTACTGTGCTGTACAGTACTGTAAAAGACTCACCAGAGCCACCACCAGGTCCTCCAGAAGCTCAGACCTCCACAGCCTTGGGTTTCCTGGACACACTGCTGCCGCCACCACCGCTGGGTTCAGCCCCCCTCCCCCGTGTGGCTCAGACTGCTGCAGCTTTCAGGGTCCCTGGCCAGGGCTGGGACTGCCACAGCCCCCACTGAGCCCTGGGAGCTGGGACTCCCCCTGTTGAGGTCACCCCAGAGGCTGGAGGATCCCCCACGCTCTGCCCTGAGTGTGGGCAGCTCAGGCCACAGCTCAGGGAAGATGAGGGGGGCTGGGAACCAGAGGAGCCCCCTGGGTCTACCCTGAGCTCCAGCGGCTCAGGGCCACAGGGGCTATTATATTCTGCTGGAGCCAGTGAGTAAACCCTCGGATATAACGGATTTTCGGTTTTAACAACAAGAAGTCCTGTGGCACCTTATAGACTAATATATTTTGGAGCATGAGATTTCATGGGCAATGAGCCGCTTCATCATTGATGCATCTGACAAAGCAGGTCTTTGCCCACCAAAGTTTATGCTCCAAAGTACGTTAGTCTATAAGGTGCCCCAGGACTTCTTGTTGTTCTCGAAGATACAGACTAACACAGCCACCTTTCTGATTTCAGTTTTAATAGGCACCCTTCCCCGCTTTTAGTCCATTATATCAAGGGTTTAGTGCAGTGCTGTATTATTTCCAGTGCAGCACTATCTTCAGATCTGAAGAGGTGGGTCTGCCCCACGAAAGCTCACTGACTAATAAATTATTCGGTCAGTCTTTAACGTGAGACAGGACTGCTTCCCCCCCCACCATAACACAGTACTTAGAACACTCCTAGAAGAGGGGGAAATAACAGCTCATTGCATCTACTCTATGTGCACAGAGCTGGACCTGATCATTGGGGGTGGAGGGATAGCTCAGTGGTTGAGCTATAGCCTGCTAAACCCAGGGTTGTGAGCTCAATCCTTGAGGAGGCCATTTAGGGACTGGGGCAAATATAGGTCAGGGTTGGTGCTTGGTCATGCCAAGAGGGGATTAAATGACCTCCTGAGATCCCTTCTAGCTCTAGGAGGTATGTGTAAGATCTAGGGGGCTGACCCTACAGCAATGGGAGGGTTTGAGGGCAGGACTGGACCCTGTGGTACTGAGCAAAAACTAAAGACTGTGTTCTTAGGGGAAATCTACTGAGAAACACAGCAGCGTGAAGGGAAGGATCTGTAGCCCCATCCAGGCCTGTTGGGGGGAGAGGGCAGCTAGGGGGAGTTGCCCCAGAACCCAGCTATCCAAAGGAGGTGGGGGGAAGGTGCTGCATTTGGAAGGGCTGGCTGGATCTGGCCCCACCCCTTTGGGAACACAAAGGCACCTTTCCCCCACATTAACCAAGGGCCCACAACAGCTGCCCTGGCCTCAACATGTGTTTAGAATCCAGTTATCTGCCTAAACCACCTGCAACAGGAGACTGAGAGAGGGGAAGCACTGGTAAATGGACCTCTTACTTGCCTATTGCAAGAATGGTGGGTAAAGTTGGGCAGGGCACTTTTCCCACCCTGCAAAATATTTAAAAAAAAAACAAACACCATCCTGAGTGAGGATGAAAGGTCCAAAATCACCACAAACCAGCAAACTCAAAAGCTTTGATTTGTGTCCAACAAAACTATTCCTTTGCAATTTCAATCACTTTTTTTTTTCACTTACTATAATTGGCTGAAATTGCTGAACAAAATGTCACTTGGAACCAAAGAACTGAAATTTTTCACTTGGAAAATGTCAGAAGGGAACATTTCAACAATGTGGAAACTTTTTGCAACATTCTTTTGAGTTGAGAAACTTTTCAAACCCAACCAGTTCCCAGGAACAGCTTCCGTTTTGATGAAGCAGAGACCCTCGTTGGTCCTCGTGCTTGCGTCCGCCTGTGTCCATATGCAGTGTGTTTGTGTAGGATGTGGTGGCTGTGTGAAGACAAACACAGAGGTTGTGTCTATGCTGCATGGTTTTTTTTGAGAATATTTTTTTCTGCATCCCGAGGTCGAAATAAGCAAAGTCGATAAATTGCATTCAAACAGCCACCGCATTGCAAAAGGAGCCTTCACATGAGCTGATAATAGCTGTTTTGTTCACACGCATTCCTTCTTGACCTTGAAGTGGGTAGGGGTTGATAAAAGTTGTTTGCAGAACTGGAGCTGCTATTTCCAGGGAAAAGCCCTCTTACTTCGACCTTTCGTGCATGGAAGTGTGGACGCTCTGCTTTTTTTCTGAAAAAAAAAAAAAGTTGCTTCAACACCCCTCACCCCCCATAAACGTAGACAAGCGCAGAGCCTTCCCACCTTGCTGTATCTGTGTCTGAGCCATGTTTACATGCTCCACCTGTGCATAGGAAAAGGTCTTTCAGCAACCCTGGTTCTCTCAAGCAGGGGTTGACAACCAAAAGAGCAAGAGGAGACTTTTTTTCCAATTCGGAAAAAAACAACAATTCAAGCATTGCAGTGCATGCAAATACGAGATAGTCCTTAATAAATAACATTGAGCTATACTTTTTGTAACTCCTATTTTAAGAACAGCACACACACAACAATTTGTAATGCAATAAGTGTTTACTGCAGTATGTTCACAAACATTTTACGTATTCTATTTCCTCACACTTCACATGTGTGTTTGTGGCACTGTCTTCTTGACTTGCACTCCCGACCCTTCTTTTTCTCTGGAGGAGCTAGGGGGAGTTATCCAGCTTTTCAAGATCATGTGTAGTTTGCTATTTGGAGAAGAGTTGTTCGTTTTGGGGTTTTCAGAAGGCTTAGTGAAATAACAAAAATAATCAGGAGGGATTTTTTGTAACTTTGCAATTGTAGTGTCGGGAACCACAAAAAAAGTTCTTAAAGAGCTAGAACTGCAGGCTGCAGACTCTTTCTCAAAGAATGACCTTATTCAGAGAAGTTGTGTTTAATGCCACAAGCTCAGGCATCAGGAGATCTGGGTTATTTTTCTGGCTGTAGATTTCCTGTTTGATCTTGGCCATGTCACATAGCTCCTTGGCTCCCACCATTTCTGGGACATTGTAAGGACTGACTTTTTTTTAAGTGCTTTGAGCTTTTCCCGTGGAAGACACATTAAAGGAGGGATGGGGATTTCCACAGGCTCCCAGCAGCCACAAAACTCATCAAAGGCAACAATAAAACTCTCGTTGACCTCACTGGGAGCAGAGTTAGGCTGTTGTTGAGCTTGAGAATCCAGCTCTGTGGTGAAATTCTTGTCCCGTCTCTATCTGATCATTGTGCCTGACCTGGTTACCATGAGCCAAACCTAACAATCATGCTGGTGCAACCAAAAACTTTGTCTCCCCCAAAGCATAATGGAGGAGGGAAACTTTTCAAACTTAGTCTTCCTGGCTTTGGTTTTCACAAAAGGGTGAATTTCAATGAGGTGATCCAGAATCTTACCCAAGCATCAGCTGCTATAAATCCACCTTCCAACTGTCACAGCCATAAACAATTTTGAAGTAATGCCATCAAAGAAATAATATTTCTTGGGATGATTTGTTGATTGTGAATATCCAAACAGTTTGGTGTGCAGTAAAGCTGAGGGAATGTGGGGATTTATTGCTATCTCTTGCTGGGTTCAGTAAAGCAATTCAGAATACTTCAGAAAAACGTGCTCGGGGACTGGATGATTCCAGAGACTGGGAGTCTTCTGAAAGCAACAACAAGGACATCTCTGGGTTACCCACATGAACTGGGGTGTGGTTCTCTGATGCAGGTAGTGGGACATGGAGAAAGAATGTGTCTCCTTTACAACAGCAGCTGAGTTTCACCTTAACCTGAAGAGGTGCCAGAGATCCTGGGTTCCAGTCTGCCTCTGGGTGGTTACAACTGTATCTCTCAGAGTAGTTAACATACAAGCTTCGAAGAAGTGACATGAAACCACCAGGAACGTTGTAAACTAGTTGCCGAGGGGTAGATGTGTCTGTAGCTTCACAAAAAACAAGCAGTCATGTAGCATCTTAAAGACTAACAAATTTACTCATGACCAGGTAAATTTGCTAGCCTTTAAGGTGCTACGGGACTGCTTGTTTTTTATGGTAGCCCAAGGGTCTTCTCTGGCCTATTGTCCCATATCTGGACCCTTTCCACAGACAATGATTTGTCCCCAGTTCTTTAGTGCTTCAACTTGGACTTTGGGATCTGCCCCATCCCAGAGGACCACTGTTCTCCTGGGGCTTCACAGACTGAAATTCTGCCTTTGGTGTCACTGGGGCTTGTTTTGAAAATTAGGACCAAGGCCTTAGTCTGGCATCAGGACCTGCCAGGGAGCCATGGGAGGGACTTGAATACTGGTCTGGTGTGCATGCGTTAGCCTGAGCCCAGTGGAACTGTCAACTACTGCAGGGTACTGTGTTGGGAAGGGGGTGTGTCTGCACCCCTAGAAGGGGTGAGGCCACTGCCCAGATGATGGCGCATGGCCACCTCAGCTCTCCAAATGCATGGAACACTCAGGGCAGCACTCTGGCAGCAATTCAGAGGGCCCTTTTGAATCACTAGGCCCTGAGGCAACTCCCCGCTTTGCCATGGGAAGGGTGGACAGCTGCTCTGCACCAAGTGAAGGCTAGGCTTACTCTTCTGAGACGGGGGACTCCGGTAATGCACCTGGCACGATGGACGCAGGAATCCCTGGGGCCAGGCACTCAGCCAGGAAGAAGGGATGACAGAAGACATTGATAGAAATGGATGTTCCATGGCCATCTGGGTTCAGCCAGGTGTCAAACAGAGCCCTGAGGTTCACATTACTTTGACCAATGTGGGCCATGAGCCCTTCGTGGAAGGCAGAGACAATGAACTGTCCTGTTCTTCAGAGCATGTTCCTTCCTGACCAGCATCAAATGGGTCTTGCCTGGGTTTAGCTTGAGCCAGCTGCTCTTTATGCGAGAGCTTATTTCCTGTTGTCAAGGTGACACGTTAGCAGTGGTGGCGGCTGCATTGGTGCACTCAGGACAGGCCTAGGTAATAACTAGAACATCCCCTGATAGACGTTCACCTAACCTGTTCTCAGAACCCTCCAAAGATGGAGATTCCACAGCTTTGCTAGGCAATTCGAACAACAGGCTCAGGGCACTGGGGATGCAATGGGATTTCATAAGGTTCCCCCCGGCAAACCTTCATGGAGTTTATGTCTCAGTCTTCTCCAAAGGATGGTCAGAGCTTCGTTGGGTGCTGGCTTATAGACCTCTTTACCAGGAGTACTGCGAGCTCTCTGAGTCATTCTTTCCCTGCTGGACATATTCCAGCAGCACAGTGCTTCCTCTGCTTTCATTACCTAGGACATGCCTGCTAACCAGTGCTCTGCGTTTGGTAGGCAGGGGAGCTATAGACACAGTGTTTTAGCCTTGTGAGTTCCTTCCTCTTTATGGTGGTGTTTAAATTACTGTTCTCAAGAGCTCATGTACTGTCCAGGATATTGGGGGTGGAGACTTTTACTTATCGCTTGCATGCTTTCAAAGCATGGTTGCGGAGTTTTCTTCTGTTGTCGTGTTTTCTTTCGTCATAAAAGTTTTCTTTTGTTACGCGCAGACTGGGTGTTTGGAGGAGGTGAAGCGTTGCTTTGGAGAAGTGCCCAGAAGTGGTGGTTGCTTTTCACAGATTACAGGATGAGGGTTCAAAATGGTTCTGTTTTGTATCATTAAGAGGAGCCCTAGATATTGAAGTTGGCCCTTATTGCTGCCTACACCACCTTCTGCATCCATGTGAAACGCTTGGGTTTTATTTCCCGAGTATGTCACACTTCAGGGCTTAGCTCCAGTATCTGTTCTCAGCGGGGAAAGATGCTCAGCAGGAGCAGTTCCACAGGCCAGAATAGAAAGAGATACAGAGAATCTGGCACAGAATGACCAACACTGTCGAGATCAGCGGCCAACAGGTTTGCCAGGTCCCTGGGCAAGGCAGGGTAGTGGGGGAGAGGGGCAGGTTCCATGTTCCCACAGGGGATGGGGCAGAAGGGGCGGGTCTGGGGGTGGCCCGGTCTCAGTGGTGCCTATAGGGTGCCATGCCTGCTACAGGCAGCCCTAAATACCCCTTGGAATGCATTGTGAAGGATTCTGACTGAGATCTAAAGGCCTGGTAGGCCTGGATGAGTTGTATAACTTAAATAAGCTAAACTCCCCTTTTCCCCTTTCTTCTGCTCTTTGCCAAGAGGTGGTCATCAGCAAAACAGAAAGACTTTATAGTGAAGGTATTCTGAGAGAAGGATCTTAGATAACCCTTGATCATGGCAGTTTCAGAGATTCTGAGAAATTTTTCCATGCTTAATTGGGGTGAAAAGTCAAAATCATGAACAGGTTCATGCACCAACAGCCTGAAAAAAAAATTGGTTCATTCCACCCAAAGGAAACATTTAATTTCATTGCAGAAAATTTCATTTTTGAAATAACAAAAACAATTGTTCCATTATTGACCCTTCTTTATTTAATGTTTGAATGCCAGTTAGCTGAGATTTCTGAACAAAAAGTCCCTGGGAACCAGAAGACTAGAATTTGTCCCATTGCAATCAATCTCACACTTCTTTCCCAAATGTATTTTTCAGTTGAGAAATAAGTTTTGAGGAAAAATGCTTTTGACAAACTAGCATTTTTAATTAAAAAAAAAGTTGCTGTCAAATTATTTCCATCCTGCTCTTGGTTACCAACCCTCTTGGAGGAGTAACAGGTTTTGTAGGGTTTGCACCCAGGATTGGTCAAAAACTTTCCATTGAAACGTTTATCCAAAGAAAGCTGGGGATTGATTCAATGGACATTTTTACCGAAAGTGACTGCCTTCTCTGCAAAATTTCCATGCTATTTTGTCAGGAAACTTTCACTTTGGGGATTTTTGGTTTTTCAACAAAGTCAACCTTCACTGCAGAGAATTCCCCTCCCCTCAATTAGCTCTAATTGCAATTGCAAACCTTTTCTGTGAGCTCTGTGAGAGGGGATGTCATAACATTTATGGGAAAGCATTCCCCAAACTTGTTTTATCCCAGTTGTAATGTGAGCTTTCAGGATGGTAACATCTGAGAATCACTGTTAGATCAATCCTGGAGAACCTCTGCCTTGGAAAACAGAAGTGCTTTTTACTAGGATTTCAAAGAAGCCATTATTAATAGCCTGAAGTAATTAAGAATGAATAACAGGCCCACGCAGCTGGAGGGATGCTTTGTTCCAGGAATTTCTAACCAACAAATGCAGTAATCCAAAATCACATCATTACAGCAACACATGAGAATGGCAGAACTTCATGTTGCTCTTGTGACTCCCAGGGATGCTCATAAACTTGCAGCCTTTATATTTAATTAATTGAGTTTGCACTAATAACTAGAAACACTGAAATCTACAAGCCATTGTGCTGGGCCCTCTACATGTTCATCTGAAGAGCATCTCTGGTCTAGGAACTCATGCTGCCAGTTTGTATTATGATGCAATAACTCACCTGGACTATTGCATTGGGCTGCAGGTTTCTTGGTACCAGAAAGATGCTGATAAATGAGGGGTGGGGTGAGAAGGACATTAAAGAGGAATAAAAATGAGTCAGGGCTGTTCCATGAGATGAATCTGGTAACTCTTTCATCCAGTGTCGGACACCAGCAGTACCGTCCTGAGCCATGCACGCTGATCTGATCTGCCTCAAAGTCACTTAGGGAAGCTGGCGACAATGTCACTGCTGTAGACTTGCTTCTTGGCCTCTAACAGCTTCAGTGGGGCTCTAAATCATTTTTTATCCCACCAGAAGCTGCTGCTGTCCCCTAAGCTATTGCACCAGTGTTACAGCACTGATCTACGACTGTCTCTTCCCCACCCCATACCCTATTAAATATGCTGCTCTCTGAAGCATCAAAAATGAAATACTTTCCTGAGCCAGGCCTAGGGATGGAGAACAGGGGGATGAGGCTTGGGAACTGTCCATTAGCTGGCTCCAGACACGGAGCCCTGGTTCAGCTCAGTTCTCGGGAAGGTACTTCCGATGGCTTGATGCTGGGCCAGAATCCTAATTACACGCAAACAATAAATAAAGGACTGTTTGGTTGGCTTGCTTGAGATTTTATTTTATGAGCTTGGCAGCAGCTGCCCATAAACAGTAATGTTCCCTAACACGGCTGGGTGCAGTCTCCAGACGGTGATACGTTAGGGATAATTTATAACAATAGCTCATCACCTCTAGACAGCACTTCTAGGCTATTTATCAGAGGCACTTGCTTGGCCCCCATAGCCCCACTGGCTGAGCTCTTCACACTCTTTGGAGTATTTATCCTCACACGCCCCTATGTGGCAGTGCTGTGCAGAAGGGAAACTGAGTCACTGAGCAGCCAAAGGACTGGCCTGAGGCCTGACAGGAAGTGTGCAGCTAAGTCAGGAATTAAATCCATTTCCCTTCAGTTGCAGTACTGCTTTCGGACCACTGGACCATCCTTCCTCACCTCCAAAGGAGGACTTTAAAGTTATTTACGGCCACAAACTAAGCCACTCCGCACTGGACAGGGAAAGATGGAAAGGAATAGTGAGAGAGACATCAGACACCAACGGACGCCGAGCCCATGGTTATTGATGATGATGATGATGATGATGATGATATATAGACCTTCCCACACCCCTTGTGAAGTGGGGTGACTTCCTTATTTTTGTTTTACAAATGAGGTAACTGAGGCATGGAGTTATGTCATGGCTTGCCCAAGGACACCCACAGACACATGTATATTCTGGTAAGAAAGGCCACATAAGCATCTCTCCAGACAGCTCCTGGGTCTCCTTACTCTTGCACATGTGTTAATGATGGGAACCTGCTCCTCTGAAGGAAACCCAGGTGTATCTCAGAGGGTATAAGTTCAACTAGATCCTTCATGCAATAAAAATAAGTGTTGCATTTCTGTGATGTGTCTCAATCAGGTGCTTGCCCAACTTTAAGAGTTACAGTTTCACCCTGGGACCACGGCTGTCATGGCATTAAGCCAGTTTCCACACTTGATGTCAGTGGGCCATAGAGAGGCTAAATGGACTGCCCCTGGTCCTCAGTGCTGTGAGAAAAGAGCCCACCTGTCTTCTGAATGCAAGCACTGGGCTGCCAGTTCACCCGACTCCAATCCTTCTGTTTTAGCCATGTGGGTCCTCCGCCTACCAGCACTTGAACAGCAATTGGGTGCTAGACCCTTGGAAGGTGCAGGGCACTCTAAAGTCCACCTTGACCATCAAGAGACCTGTGTTCTAGTCCTAGTTCTGACCTTCCACATGGGGAGTGCCTGCCTCTCTGTGTGTTGTTTTCCCCTGGCCCAGCCAGTCCATTTAGACCATTAGTTTTCCAAAGCATGGACCATCTCTTACTCTGTCTGTACAGTGCTTTGGAGGCTCGTGTGCTGCTGTGCTATAAACACCAATCAGGGTTTTGTAGAACTGATCTGCAGCCATATCTGAGGCAAAGCTAATGGCCAGAACAGGGTCCTCTCTTTGCCTGCTTATGAGCCTCTGAACTACCAGAGCTGTTCTGCAAGGAACTGTCTTTGTGCTAGCCACAGCAGGTGGTTTTCCATCCTGAGCTGCACGTCTTGAACCACAAACAACTTTATGAAAGCAGGGAGCAAAGAGGCAGAGGGAGATGGGGAAGTCAGGTCCTTCACTCCAACTTTAATGGGCGTGGGTCTGGCTAAGGGAAGAACTTTATGGGTTTTTTACCTCTTTTCAGGCATCACTGATGCCTCCAGAGAACATCAGCACAGCAATTCAACGTCCATCTGCTCCAGGCAAAGCTTGAAAGGGGGCAAATTTCACTTCAACACTGCAATAATTACTTCAGGGAAGTTCTCTGGCCTCTGCACCAAAGGCAGTCAGTATGCATGATCACAGTGGGTCCTTCTGGTCTTAATTTACTTGCCTTAAACCCTTGTACTCTCAGCAGAGCAAAGGTCATCTCCAAGTCTCCTCCACTTCACTCTGTCTCAGGACAAAACTTCTAACTACTCCAAGAGCTCTCCAGTTGTTGTCCTTCGGTTTCAGTAGGTCTTCTCCACTTTGTCCAAAGTCTTCCTCAGCTGGGTTTTCTTTAATAATGTAATATATGGAGATACACATCTCATAGAGCTGGAAGGGACCTTGGGAGGTCATTGAGTCCAGTCCCCTGCCCTCTTAGGCTGCGTCTACACGTGCACGCTACTTCGAAGTAGCGGCAGTAACTTCGAAATAGCGCCCGTCACGTCTACACGTGTTGGGCGCTATTTCGAAGTTGAAATCGACGTTAGGCGGCGAGACGTCGAAGTCGCTAACCCCATGAGCGGATGGGAATAGCGCCCTACTTCGACGTTCAACATCGAAGTAGGGACGTGTAGACGATCCGCGTCCCGCAACATCGAAATAGCGGGGTCCTCCATGGCGGCCATCAGCTGGGGGGTTGAGAGATACTCTCTCTCCAGCCCTTGCGGGGCTCTGTGGTCACCGTGGGCAGCAGCCCTTAGCCCAGGGCTTCTGGCTGCTGCTGCTGCAGCTGGGGGTCCGTGCTGCATATACAGGGTCTGCAACTAGTTGTTGGCTCTGTGTATCTTGCACTGTTTAATGAAAGTGTGTCTGGGAGGGGCCCTTTAAGGGAGCGACTTGCTGTTGAGTCCGCCCCGTGACCCTGTCTGCAGCTGTGGCTGGCTCCCTTATTTCGATGTGTGCTACTTTGCCGTGTAGACGTTCCCTCGCTGTGCCTATTTCGATGTTGGGCTGAGCAACGTCGAAGTTGAACATCGACGTTGCCGGCCCTGGAGGACGTGTAGACGTTATTCATCGAAATAGCCTATTTCGATGTCACAACATCGAAATAAGCTATTTCGAAGTTGGGTGCACGTGTAGACGTAGCCTTAGAAGGACCAAACACCATCCTCTTTCTACCCCTCTCCCCTTCCCTATTTTCCCCAGTTACCTCAATGGCACCCTCAAGGACTGAACTCATAGCTTGTAAGAGTTTGACAAGCGAGGCTGGATGGTGGTTTCCTGAGAGTGTGGCCGAGTCATCCCCACTTTTTCCTCTTGATTTGAATGTCAAGAGGTTCTTGTCCTGCTCTGTTCCAAGGTTCCTCATTTGTGGCAAAGTCTTGCCTTTTGGTGCGAAGGCTTCCATAAGAAAGGGGTGGGTGGAATTAAACATAATCTAATGTCCTAGGCTTACACAGCATGAGGGCGAAATACTGTGAGCAAGTCAGTGAGAACAGACTATTGATACTGGGTGGGATTTCTTCCTTTCCCTCTGACCGCTGCAGAACAGAAAGCATTCTAGGCCTCGTACATAAATAAGCCTAACAGACCCAGGCTGTCAACAGGTGAGAATGAACCTGTGACCTTAGGGACTAAAGCCATGTGTTCTATCGCATAACCTAAAGACCTGCTGCCTCTCAGCCAAGGCTGTAGAGCAGCAACTTCACTCTCCCTTGTCAGTGGTCTCAGCTGATTAGTAGTGTGCCCATAGCCACCCACACCTGGCAGCATATGTTTCTATTGGTGGTGCACATCCATGCATGCCTTGGTGCACATAACAAAATTTATTCCGGGCATGGATGGAAAAATTAGAGGGAACTTTGGTGCAGAGTACAGCAGAGGAATTACTCGTCATGTCTTTCTCACAACACTCCTGTTAATGCATCCCAGAATCATATTTGCTCACTCTCCAGAGTTTAATTGGATGCTTCCGTTCATTCTGTCTGAAAATGGATGTGAGCTTTAAAGTGAATCTGAGCATTGCGTCGCAGGGGGAATAACAGGTTTCTGGAACCCAGCACCCAGCATGGGAACTTTGTCATATTCTTTCCCAAGCTGATTTCTCTGCTACGGATTGTACCCGGCCAAGGTGGGTCAAGGGAGAATAATGGGAAGAAATAGAGTGGATGGAGCAAAGGAAAATGTAGGTTGGATATGAGGACAAATTTCCATCCTGTTACATGGTGAGGATGTCTCCTAAGAGACACAGCAGAAGTCCCACTACACAGGATGTTTCAAACTTGACTGGGCAGAGCACTAACTTGTACCGTGGAGAACAATCGTTTGTTGGTCAAAAGGAAGAAGGGGCTGGCTCAGTGTTCTCGTTCTGCAAACCTTTCTGATTTGTGTCTGAACCTTTTCCTTTCCATGAACAAAATGGCAGCCACACAAGGATGTTTTGGGGCCTACAGATGCCAAATGAGTTCTTCCGTAAACCACTACTCTGTAGGGTCCCTGACTTCTACTCACTTCAAATTCCACTCAGTCCCTATCTTCATTTTTAGGCACCTCATCACCTCTGTAAATCCAGCTCTTAGTCTCAGTCTGGACTTTCTTATTTGCTAAAGAAGAGAAACAATAAATCTCCAGGAGAGAGTATCGTATGTGCATCTTTGGTGAAACAGTCTGCATGGACTTGAGACCAAGACGGCAGCTGCTGGACCTGCACAGGCAGAGATGTGAGAGGGATGGTATTCAGAAAACAAAGCTACTGTATGTTAATATTACACAGGCAAAATGTTGTGCTCTCCTTCCTTAATGCTAGGGGGGAATATGGTAGCATTGAACTCGTTGTAGACATCCCTAACATTAGGGGACCTTTTAACTTTAAGACCCAGCCAACCAAGGTTCAGTTCTTACTGCTGACAACTCACTCAGGAGCATGGCAGTACATGATTCAGCATTAGTACCATCTGATGGCTCTTTGGCTGCCTGGCATCTTCTAATCCAATTATCACTAGAACATAAGAACAGCCGTACTGGGTCAGACCATAGGTCCATCAAGCCCAATGTCCTGTCTTCCGACAGCAGTCAATGCCAGGTGTCCCAGAGAGAATGAACAGAACAGATACTCATCAAGTGATCAGTTCCTTGTCACCCATTTCCAGCCTCTTGCAAACAGAGGCTACGGACACTGTCCATGCCCATCCTGGCTAATAGCCATTGATGGACCTATCCCCCATGAATTTATCTAATTCTTTCATAACTCTACTATGATCTTGGTCTTCACAACATCCTCCAGCAAGGAGTTCCTCAGGTTAACTGTGCATTGTGTGAAAAAATATTTCCTATTGTTAGTTTTAAACCTGCTGCCTATTAATTTCATTCAGTGACCTCTAGTTCTTGTGTTGTGAGAAGGAGTAAATAACAATTTCTTATTTATTTTCTCCACACCAGTCCTGATTTTATGTACCTCTATTATATCCCCCCCAATCATTTTTTTCAAAGCTAAGTCCCAGTCTTATTAATCTCTCCTCATATGGCAGGCAGTCCATACCCTTAATCATTCTTGTTACCCTTTTCTGAACCTTTTCCAATTCCAACATATCTTTTTTGAGATAGGGCAACCACATCTGTACACAGTATTCCAGATGTGGACGTACCATGAATTTGTCTAAAGGTCAGATGACATTTTCTGTCTTGTTATCTATTCCTTTCTTAATCGTTCCCAAAACTTTGTTAGCTTTTTTGACTGCAGCTGCACATCGAGGAACTATCCACAGAGACTCCAAAATCTCTTTCTTGAGTGGTAACAGCTAAGTCAGACCCCATCATTTTATATGTATAGTTGGGACTATGTTTTCCAAAGTGCATTACTTTGCATTTATCAGTAGTGATTTCATCTGCCATTTTGAGAACAACAAGAAGTCCTGTTGCCCTTTCGACTAACAGATATTTTGGAGCATAAACTTTCGTGGGCAAAGACCCATATGCTCCAAAATATCTGTTAGTCTATAAGGTGTCATAGGACTTCTTGTTGTTCTTGAGGATACAGACTAACACGGCTACCGCTCTAATATCTGCCCTTTTGTTGCCCAATCACCCAATCTATTAAGATCTAGACAGCCCCCTACATGACAGAAGTGCCCTGTGTGATCACGCAGGAGGGAGCCCCATGGAAACTGAGATTCTCCTTGTGCGCCTAGAGATGGACAAGTCCCGCTAGCATTAGGGAAGCTTGAGTTGCTGCTGCCTATGTTCTGCCGGATGCACAGGAGACGCAGGCTTCGGAGGTTGTCAGTCAACTACCTTTTAAAAGCACTAAATTCGCACATAAAGTGCTTGGTGTGTTTCGGAAGAGAAATGCAATCGGTGCCAATTCTTTGAAAAATTATGGACAGAGACATTTTATATCTGTAATTATGATAAAAGCTCACAGTGGCAACCGGCAGCTGTTTCCAGAAAGTAAATCATTTTCTTACCTTGCTTTTATGAATTCAGGGATCAACCGTGAGCTGTAAGCGAGCAGCAGGTGGTAACAGCTGTACTCATAGCTGCCACCTCATGCTTCTGAGATGAAACACACTATGGGGAAAGAAATTGTACCCAAAAACCTCATCCTCAGATCTTTGATGCAGCAGCCACTGTTGTTTTTAAAGCTACATAATGCACAGGCTTGTGGCTCCACTCTATGGTATTGGTGAGGGCAAGTCACTGTTGCTGCCCTAGCAAAGGGTGAATGAATAGATTTTGTGCCCAGGCATCTACATTTTCATAGCAGTTTGGCAGAGTTTGTAATGTTCACATTAGCGTGTGTGACTCTGGCTTGGTGGAGTATTTGCCTCAAAGGCTCCCACCAGTTCTCAGTGTAGACCCCAGTTTCCTGTCTGGTTTTGCCTATCATAGGAAAGTGGAAGAAAACCAAATTCTGTAAACTTTGCTGCCCCTCCAAGGGATTCAAGCAGGAAAAACCCCTCCACCAAGTCAGTGCTTCTCCTCTGCTGGATAAAGGATGAAATAATGGGGGTTAGCCCAGGCCCACCCTCTACTCCAGGCTCCAGACCAGGGACCCTGTGATAGCAGCTGTCTGTAATGTCTCCATTATCAGCTGCCTGACAGATACAACTCCTTGGGCAGCTTCCCCACAGTGGTGCCCAGCACCCTCCTTCCCTCTGGTACCTGCTTATGCTTGCTCCACTCAGAATCTGCACTCCTCCTTTCCTCTTTCACTCCTCACACACAATACTGAGCCAACAGAGGAGGAGCCTTTCAGAACCAGACTCCCCCGCCTTTCTGTCCTATCCAGCTGATTCATTGCTTTTTAATTCTTTTTTTTTTCTATGTTTCTGCTAAATTCTCTTTGTCCCAGTTATCATTTATCCAAATTTTCCAGATCTGAAGCAATGGGTCTGTCACACGAAAGCTCATCACCTCATAAATTCTTTTGTTAGTCTTTCAAGTGCTACAGGTCTCCTTCTGAGGTGATTTTTTGTGCACATACAGACTAAGACAGATACCTCAGACCAGTCTCAGCCAGTTCTTCATTGTCTCCTTAGGTCTTGGTTAGCCTGGCTCTCTTGAGTCTGGAAGCATCCTAACTGGGCTCCAGGTGTTTTAATTAGCCTGACTGATTCTAGCATGTTCCTTTTGGTTCTGGCTTAGCCCTTGCTCATTTACTGTGGGAACAGGAACCTATTTAATCTATGGCTAATATATTTCCCTCCTTTCCCTCTTCTGTATTACTCTAGCCTGACCCTGTCACACATGTTTATCTTTAGGCTTCAGAATCAACACTCCATTGAAAACAACAAGAAGTCTTGTGGCACCTGATAGAGTAACAGATATTTTGGAGCATAAGCTTTCGTGGGCAAAGACCCACATCGTCAGATTTCACAGAAGCATTTTACCCCTCTATGGGCTTTGGGATCTAAGCCAAAGGTGGGCCAGGTGCATCCCAGAAGGGATGCCCACAATGTGTTGTGTAGTCTGATAGTTCAGATGTGATGTAGATGGTGGGAGTAAGCACACAGCGGGGTCAGATGAGGTCCCACAAATTGGATGCTGCAGAAAATCAGGTCGCTGGAGTAGCAATCTTAGCTTAAACATCAAGAAGTCCTGCGGCACCTCAAAGACTAACAGCTATTTTGGAGCATCAGCTTTCGGGGCAAAGACCCGCTTAGAGTGGCTGAGGTCCAAGCGGGTCTTTGCCCATGAGATCTTATGCTCCAAAATATCTGTTAGTCTATGAGGTGCCACAGGACTTCTTGTTTTTGAAGATACAGACTAACACGGCCACCCCTCTGAATTGTAGCTTAGACGCTCCTTGGATTTTTCAGTCTGAGTTCAATCTTGTCACCCCACTGCCAAGAAGTACATGAGGTTGGAGTTTCCTATTGGAGTTGATCCTGAGAGGCACAAACAGGGGAGTCTTGAGTAGGAATAGGGAGGTCATATTACATCCATGTTTGGCACGGATGAGACTACTGCTGGAATACTGTGTCCCATTCTGGGGGCGCCACAATTCAAGCAGGATGCTGACAAACGAGCCGATTCGGAGGAGAGCCACAGGCAGGCCTGCCAACAGACTAGCTTGTCCCCTGGGAAAGGTGTGGGCACTGGCTCTGGGCCCTCAGAAGGAGCACAGCTTTGGGTGAAAGGAGCGAGGATGGGTTTGCCTCCCCTTCAGCACTGCCAGGCACACAGCTCCCAGGGCTCCTGCAGCAATTTAAAGGGCCGAGGGCTCGAGTCACTGACTCCTTTTAAATCCCCAGACCCTAGGGCAGTTGCCTCCTTTGTACTTTCCCTCCTTCAGTGGTCCTGGCCACAGGAATGATTAAAGAATTAGAACCCCTGTCTCATAGAGCTACACTCCAAGAGCTTCTTCCGCATGGGTTAATAAAGAGACGGTTCGGAGGTGACTGGATCACAGTCTATAAGTATCTATGCAGGGAATAAACAATAATGGCCTCTTTGGTCTCTCAGGGAAAGGTCTAACATGAGTCCATGAAGCTCAACAAAGTCAGACTGGAAAGGAGGCGTACATTTCTAAAGATGAGACTAATAGCAGAGGGGTAGCCGTATTAGTCTGTATCCGCAAAAACAAGGAGAAGTCCTCAGGCGCCTTATAGACTAATCGATTTATCAGAGCTTAAACTTTTGTGGGCAAAGATCTGCTTCATCATCATTCAAGAAATGCATCTGGCGAAGTGCGTCTTTGCCCTCAAAAGCTTATGTGCTGATAAATCGGTTAGTCTGTAAAGTTCCACACGACTTCTCGATGAGACTAGCAAACCACTGAAACTATTTACCAAGGGTCATGGCCCATTTTTCATCATCTCCCATTTTTAAATCAAGATCTTTTCTTTTCTTTTTTTTTTCCTGAAAGACCTCCTCTAGGAGTTATTTAGAATCAGTTCTTCAGCATGTGCTATACAGGAGGTCTGTCTAGAGGATCGCAACAGTCCCTTTGGCCCTTGGAATCAATGAATTAATGATGAATCTGAGCATTTTGTCCCTGTAACTTATTTTACGTATACTATCAGCACCAGTCCTTGAGCTTTGGTATTTTTGAAACAGGGGTTTTAAACCCAGAGCCCTAATCACCAGATTTCAGGGGATGGTTTTCTCTTCTGCCTCTCTACTGGAGAAAACCATCTCCTTGTTCTGTCATGCTGCCATGATTTCCCTGCTGAGGTGGCTGCATTTTGGTGCTGGACAAAAACTGATCCCTCTGTAATGGGTACATCAGCTTGTAAAGACGTTTAAGACAGTATGAACGTTGTTATCCAACTCAAAGTTATGGGTCTGAAAAGAGTTTGCACATATACTCTGAGGATAGATAATTCCTGCCTCTGGAGGAATCCTTAGGTCAGCTTCTGTAGTCTGTGCTATGCAGGAGGTCAGACTAGATGGTATTAAAGTCTATGACATAATAATTAATAAATCATCTTTTAACATCCTCATTCTGAGCCTGGATCTTTCTGCCAAACTGCCTAGTCTAAATGACAAGCAAAGCAAGAAAAGATCAGAATGAAAATAAAGGGCAAAGAGATGAGAAAAGCTCAAGAGTACAGAATGAAAACTGCCTGAAAAGTGTGTGGACAAAGCAGAACGGGGAGATAGACTTTCCTTGAACCAGGAGGGAGCCTCTTAGAACTGAAAGGATCTTATGCCATGTGTCCCAGCCAAAATAAGCTACTCGGTTATATTTGTTCAGCATATTTCAAGTAATAAGACACCCCAGTGTGTATAATAATGTGTTGGGATAACCCCATGATTCTCATGCTGGAAGAGAAGGTAGAGCAACATCACAGGCTGCTTTAATCACAGGGGGAAGGGTCTTCTCCCTGCTGAAGGAATGGCCCAGAGTGTCTTCCAGATTGACTTGTTTCAGGATTTCTTTATTTCATAGTGTTTCCCCTAGCTGAAGCAACAGATGCAATTGTTAAGAAAAGGTAACATGCTGCGTATCAAATGTAGTGGATTGGCCCTGCATATCACAGGAGACGGGGTTTGCCTGTTTACTGGAGCAGGAGATGCCTGGGTTGTGGTCCCTGTTCTGGAAAGGGAGTGGTTAGAGTGGCAGAGGGTAATTCAGCATCAGAATCGGGGGGTTCTAGCCCACTTGTGTCATCACTGCCCTGTATGCCCCGAGGCAAATAGTTTCAGCTCTCCAAGCTTCATCTAAAAATATGTCAATACGGGTGGAAACTCCCTAGTCTGGCATCTTTGGGATCTGACCAGTGCTGAACCAGAGAATTTCCCAAACCCCAGGAGGTCAATATTGTCTATCACATGGCCAACACTTCCCCTGCTCACTGAGCTCTCAGAAAGATTTTGAGGGTGAAATTACAGCTAAATAACAGCAGAGAACACTGGGAGCCAGGACTGGTGGCTGGAATGAAGTTTAAGGGACAATGGGAAACTTGGCCAGACCCATAACATAGACTCATAAATAGATACCATATTTCAGATGAGGCTTGGAGAGGTGAAACCTTTTGCCTCGGGAGGTACAGAACAGCAACAGCACAAGTGGGTCTAGAGCCCCCGATTCTGACTTTTGAGTCCCCTCTGCTATCTAACCACTAGACCCCACTCCCTTTCCAGAACAGGGCCCACACTCCCAGGCATCTCCTGCTCCAGTAAACAGTCAAACTCCCTCTCCTGTGATATGCAGGACCAACCCACTACATCTGATATGCAACAAACTTGGCCACACCCAGGACATCTGGCTAATTGAAACCATGCTGGATTATGGATGTTGCCGGACTAGAGAGGTTCAAACTTTGGCAATTGTCCTGAGGCTCACCCCACATGCACAGAAGCAACGCAGTGGCCAGCACCCCCTTGTGGCTGGAGGCAAGAGTTGCTGGTTATTCCCCTGAGTCACCTCCCTTTGGGTCTTAGGTCACCTCGCCACCCTGCCAGGTCACTTAAAATTCAGCCCCCTTCCAGAGCATGCCAAGTCCCCAAAGCAACAGCCTCAAGGGAACATGAAACAAAACCTCTTGTGCCCCATCCTGGGCTCAACTTGCAACTCTTCTCATTGCTCCAGGGCTTTCTCCTGGGACCCTAAGTATGACTTATGCCACAACGGGCCGGGTTGGACCCCAAAATGCTTTCCTGGAACCAGGTCCCACTTCCAGAGGCCTGCCACAGAGTTAGCGCTCTCTCCTGTCCCCCGCTTGCATAGTAAGAGCTGTCCATGGTACGTGCTGTCCAGGGAGCCCAGACTGCTGTGGAGAGCCCCAGATGCTCTACCTGCCCTGGGGTAGTGTCTCCACACAGCCGTCATGCATCTCCCATCAGCCAGCCCGCACGCTCCCACACCCAATGGGTCCCCTGGCCCCAGCTGTGGCCCCCGGGCAATTTGGCAGAGTTCAGTGAAATGGAAGGACTGGGCTGGCCTGGGAGAGAGCAGAATTGTTTAGCTGAGGTGCTGCGTTGCTCTGCTTCCCTGTGGTTCCCGCCGCTGCCTGCTGCTGCCCCATGCCATGTTTCTCAGGGAAGGTGTAATGAGTGGGGAGCGGGCAGACCTGAGTGGGAAGGGGTAGGCAAAGCTGGAACAGAGGCTGGGCTTGGGGGAAGGGTATGGACAGCTCCCATCCCCAGGGCCACAGGGACTCACATTGTGGCAGCTGCATGCAGCTCCTGGGCCAAGTTTGGGTGTGTGTGGAAACAATTCAGCTGTCTCCAGTTCCCAAGTGTGGACATAATGTTGGGGGTGGGCTCAGCTGGCTGGGAGAGAATGAGAACAGCCTCCTCTGTTCTCAGCAGCAGGATGGAGAACACCACCTCAGAGGCGTCAGCCAGCCTGGCTCCCCATTTCCATCCTGAGGAGGGGTAGGACGAGAGGGTGAGAAAGAGATGGTCCTATAACTACCACACCTGGAGCTGGGATATTTGAGCTTTTGTATCTTCTCAGCTCTCTCAAAGACTCGCTGTGCAATAGGGCAAAGCCCTCTCCCTGCCTCAGTTTCCCCAGCCATAAGCCAGGGAGATAGATACTCGGTCTCTCATGGGAGCTGGGGATAGGTTGGAAGGCTTCATTCATTAATGTTCTGACAGACGCTCTGATGAATGGAGCTAGAGACAGGGCAAACTTGCTGACGGACCTCGGACATTGTCTGCTCTACACCTTTTCTCTGGACAACATGGAATCACTGGGGCTTGCAAAATGCAAACTCCTTGTCTAACAAAATCCACACTGTGCTGCTGGTTCAAAGAGCCAGGTGCTGGTCAGCTGCCAATGGAAACAGCTGTCTCCAGTGGAGCTGAGATATCCTGGAAGTGATTATGGTATCAGATCCTCTCACCTCTGGAGCGCCAGCTAGGACAGGGGCTGGCCATTAGGGGAAAGCTGGCCTGTCTGCTGCTGCCTTATTCTGCAATCTCCAGCCCTACCTCAGTTCTCTTAAAAGCTGCATTGCTTTCATGTTGTCATCAGTGGTCACCTCCGCTCTCCCATCTATCTTACCGATAATGTGACCTGATGTTTCCACTTCACAGCATCTTTCATCTGAGCCTGCTTCGCAGACTGTAGAGCATATGGTGCATATACCCTATGCACTGGAATGCAGCCACCTCTGGGTCCAAAGATCACAGCAGCTGTTGGACAAGGAGCAGCACCCAAGTTAAACTGCACAGGGGTTGGGTAGGAAGATTCCTGTGTTGAGAGTTAGGTTGTAATTTGGACTGGTCCCTGGGGTTCAGAAGCTCATGTACCTGAAGCTGCTGGTGCTAGCTACAGAGAGAGATGGGTTAGTGGGCCAGGCAGGCTCCTGGCCAAATCCCATGCTTGCACCAAGCTCTAGGGAATTCTTGCTACTCCATCTCAATGGAGAGCCTTTGCTGTCACCTGTAGGCCTCAAAGCATCTTGCAAAAGCAGGCAAGTATCATTCTGGCTCTGTTACAGAGCGGGAAACTGAGTCACGGGGACATGCTCGCTAGCTCTAGTCAAGAACAATTTTGCACTGCCTGCGCGTATCCCATGCACATCAGTGACACTATGGCTACGTCTACACGTGCACCCAACTTTGAAATAGCTTATTTCGATGTTGCGACATCGAAATAGGCTATTTCGATGAATAACGTCTACACGTCCTCCAGGGCTGGCAACGTCGATGTTCAACTTCGACGTTGCTCAGCCCAACATCGAAATAGGCACAGCGAGGGAACGTCTACACGGCAAAGTAGCACACATCGAAATAAGGGAGCCAGACACAGCTGCAGACAGGGTCACGGGGCGGACTCAACAGCAAGTCGCTCCCTTAAAGGGCCCCTCCCAGACACACTTTCATTAAACAGTGCAAGATACACAGAGCCAACAACTAGTTGCAGACCCTGTATATGCAGCACGGACCCCCAGCTGCAGCAGCAGCAGCCAGAAGTCCTGGGCTAAGGGCTGCTGCCCACGGTGACCACAGAGCCCCGCAAGGGCTGGAGAGAGAGTATCTCTCAACCCCCCAGCTGATGGCCGCCATGGAGGACCCCGCTATTTCGATGTTGCGGGACGCGGATCGTCTACACGTCCCTACTTCGATGTTGAACGTCGAAGTAGGGCGCTATTCCCATCCCCTCGGCTGCGTCTACACGTGCACGCTACTTCGAAGTAGCGGCAGTAACTTCGAAATAGCGCCCGTCACGTCTACACGTGTTGGGCGCTATTTCGAAGTTGAAATCGACGTTAGGCGGCGAGACGTCGAAGTCGCTAACCCCATGAGGGGATGGGAATAGCGCCCTACTTCGACGTTCAACATCGAAGTAGGGACGTGTAGACGATCCGCGTCCCGCAACATCGAAATAGCGGGGTCCTCCATGGCGGCCATCAGCTGGGGGGTTGAGAGATACTCTCTCTCCAGCCCTTGCGGGGCTCTGTGGTCACCGTGGGCAGCAGCCCTTAGCCCAGGGCTTCTGGCTGCTGCTGCTGCAGCTGGGGGTCCGTGCTGCATATACAGGGTCTGCAACTAGTTGTTGGCTCTGTGTATCTTGCACTGTTTAATGAAAGTGTGTCTGGGACGGGCCCTTTAAGGGAGCGACTTGCTGTTGAGTCCGCCCCGTGACCCTGTCTGCAGCTGTGCCTGGCTCCCTTATTTCGATGTGTGCTACTTTGCCGTGTAGACGTTCCCTCGCTGTGCCTATTTCGATGTTGGGCTGAGCAACGTCGAAGTTGAACATCGACGTTGCCAGCCCTGGAGGACGTGTAGACGTTATTCATCGAAATAGCCTATTTCGATGTCGCAACATCGACATAGGCTATTTCGATGTTGGCTGCACGTGTAGACGTAGCCCTCATGGGGTTAGCGACTTCGACGTCTCGCCGCCTAACGTCGATTTCAACTTCGAAATAGCGCCCAACACGTGTAGACGTGACGGGCGCTATTTCGAAGTTACTGCCGCTACTTCGAAGTAGCGTGCACGTGTAGACGCAGCCTATATGTTTGAAGCCCCAGCTCCAGCGTTCCCTGTAAGCTGAGCACTTGGGCAGCTGCCCAGGAGAGATTCAGGTACCACCCGGCTGATTAGCAGAACGTCCACAGACACCTACAAGTGAGCAGCAAGTGAAGGTGGTGCCCATCCAAACATGCCGTGGTGCGTATGAAAAAAATTATTCCTCCCATGGATGGAAAAATTAGAGGGAACATTGCCCCGATCCATGAGCTCCAGTAGGCTGCCAACAGCACAGACTGGAAGTTGTAGTGAACTCCCCCCCATGAACCCCACTTCCGATACCTGTCCCACAACCACAGAGCCCTGGAGGTCTCTGCAAGTACTGGCCCAGCCCAGCTTGTGAAACCCGATATCTGACGGCTAGCCCCTTAAATCCAAAGAGATGCCTTTCCCAGCATGGATTCCTGGCTGGAATTGCTTCAATGGACAGCGCAGTCAAGCAAGACCTAGTACTGGATATACTGTCATGTGCGGGATTGAGGGGGGCTATTTTTATAACACCACCCAACAGCTGTAGACTATAGCTGTGGCTTTCAGATCCTTGGAATCCTCCAATGTCTGCCAGTCACCACAGGTGGCGTGCGCGTTGGTTTATCTTTCGGGAAACCTCAGCTGGGGTAGATATTATTAGACAAGGTATTTGTGATTCTGAACTTTAAACCAAGCAGAGCAGAAGCACATGGCAGTAACAAAGGCCAGGGAGGAATGTGAGGAATTCATCTGGACCGAGCCCATCTGACACCTCGTAAGGGCAATTTGGAGCAAATGGGGCCTTTTGTGGTAGCAAGCGCAACTTGCCAAGGCCTTTGGACTACACAAGAGGACCTGCTGTTCTAGTGGCTGGGAAAACGCCATGAACGTCTCTGTCTTTCCATTTGCTTTAGAGTTTTCTCTCTCAGTGGTTTGAGCATTGGCCCGCTAAGCCCAGGGTTGTGAGTTCAATCCCTGAGGGGGCCATTAAGGGATCTGGGGATTAAAAAATGGGATTTGTGCTTGGTCCTGCCGAGAGGGGACTGGACTTGATAACCTCCCAAGGTCTCTTCCAATTCTATAAGATGTGTGTCTCCATATGTGTACCCACTGCCATAGGCACTGCTGGACCAGACAGATGAATTAGCAGATTACTTATTCATCCCTGGTGATCTTGATCTGCCTTTGCAGGTATCCACTCCCAGTATGGTCACCATTGGTCTGGTTTTCATCCTGATGGTCTGTGTCCCAGCTCATGGGTCCGGGTGCCATTTGACAAGCCCTGACATCCATTGTTTTAAATCTGGGGACAGAGAGGAGGTGCAAAGAGGCACAGCAGAGGTGGATCTTTGGTGGGGAGAGGCAGATGAGGGGAGTGACCTCAAAGGACGAGGTGGGGCAGGGACAGGGTCTTGAGGGAAGAGGTGGGTTTCACGAGAACAGGCAGAGCAGGGGCGGGGACTTGAGGGAAGAGGTGGGGCCTCAAGGGAAGAGGTAGAGCTGGGGGGTTGCCCTTGAGGGAAGAGGCAGGGCAGGGGCAGGACCTTGGAGGTCCAGTTCATAGCCAATGCTATGCTGGCCACCCTAACTCCCAGTGTAACTCATTCTCATGAAGCATGGCTCTCTGTCCTACTCTAGCAGCCAGGCCAGTGACCCTCAACACAGTGGAAGTTTCATTGTCAAACAGATGGATCTTTGCAGCATGCCTGGATACTGGCCTGGTTTCATTTCACCTAGAACCTCGATCTACAACTGTACCCTTCCCAAGCAGCACAGCTCTTTGCTGGCTTCTGCCGGCTTCATGAGTAGCATCTGCCCAGAGGAACACAGCTGACCTGAGGAGGCTGTTAGCTGCATTGACTAATCTGGTGCTTAGGAGACCTGGAATCTTTTCCTGGTTTCGTGGTCGTCCCACAGGATGGCCTTGAGCAAGTCAGCTTATCTCTGCTTCGCTTCCTGTGTTTGGTCTGTCTGGGCTGATCTCTCCAAGGGCTGTAGCCACCTGGTTGTACAGCAGCCAATGCCAAGGACCTCTCATCTCTGCAAGGACCAGTGGGTGGGGCATGCAAACCCCACCTGGGGAGAGAAGATCTGTGGAGCAGCTCTGAAGCCAGGGAACTCCACTGTGTCTGCTGAAGCTGGGCAGAGCAGCTGGTAAAAGAAGCCAGGCAGCTCCAAAGGGGAGGTAAACAGTCGAGGAGGAGGCTTATCTGGGCAGCTCCTGAAGAAAGGTGCAACAGAGGTTTCATCTGCAAGGGAGGCTCTGCTAGTGACAGCTACGCCAGGCCCTAGAGGAGGGGCTAGCTTCTCCCTAAGAGCCCTCATTTCTGGAGAATCACTGGCGAGGCACTTGACTGTGCCCTGGACCAGGGAAGTAAGTTGTAGGAAGTGGCCCTGGGTGACAACCCCAAAGCGTTCTGAGTAATTCTTTATTAACAGAGTCCCATCTCAGCTGCTCCATCATCTGGCCCAGGTTTGATGTCAGGCTGACATGCCCATTATTACCCACTGGGCCATCCTGTTTATCCTTTTTTTACATATTGCTTTCTGTACCTTATCAAGTGGTGCCTCAGTGGTTTGAGCATTAGCCTGCTAAACCCAGGGGTGTGAGCTCAATCCTTCAGGAGGCTGTTTAGGGATTGGGGCAAACAGAGGTCAGGGATGGTGCTTGCTCCCGCCAAGAGGGTAGGGGACTGGACTAGATAACCTTTTGAGGTCCCTTCCAGTTCTAGGAGATGTGTATTTCTGTGTTTTTATATATATATATAACTTCCCCAGAGCTCCAAGACAGACTGAAAATCAACATTTAAGGTCCTGTTCCACCTATCCTTCTCATGCAGGGAGCATAAACCTTCTCCCCATGGAGAAAAGGTAGAGATAGAGAATGCCATGAGCCCTGAGCCCAGCCAGGCCACCCAGAGGTGGGCAGAAGACTCTTGATTTGTTGCGGACATGGGATTATAGATTTTTGGCTGAACTCTTCACCCTGGAAAAGAGCAAATGTAACCACCCAAAAGTGGGCTGGAAGCTGGGACCATTGGAGCTTAGTGGCGAAGCCTCCGCAGCTTGAGCTACAAATCTAGCTTTTAGCTCAAGCTATAAAGGCTCTTACACTAAGCTCCTGAGGTCCCAGGTTCCACTCCACCCGTGGATGGTCACAAGCAGGGACTCGTCCAGGACTTCAACTGTGCCTTCCTCAGCCAGGGGAAGTATGTATGGTGATGATAGGTGGGGGAGAGCTGGGAACCATTAGGCCACACCACCAGTAAGCCCTGCCTTTGTCTCTCGCTGTCATGCAGATTAGCAGTTGCAAAGCGAACACAGCATTATGGGGGAGGGGGAAATCAGTATCTTGACACAAATGTTTCCTGCAGGTGTCCAAAGTGGAATGGATAACACTGCTTAATAGAGATTCAGACTGAAAAGGTGGGAAGGGCTCTTGACTCCCAATGCAATCATAATTAAGAAAATGAATGAGCAGTGTAGATAGAGCTAAATGTGACCCTATTTCTGGAGGGCTAGAGGGTTAGAGAATACAGCAGCTTTCCGCTTTAGGATAATTGTTCTCCTCTGACCCTGGCTAGTCATGGCCTCAGAGCTTTCCAAGAGCCGACATGAAATGAAATGGGTGGGTCGTAGCACACTTACTGTGTCTGGACAAAGCCAGGCTAAATCTCACTGTCCCCAAGACCCCCTCACAGCTCGTCTCCGGCGGAGAGATTGTGTGGGTCCAGGGGTCACATTTTTAAATGCTCCAAACTCACAGCTCAGGCCAGATCCTTCAACATTCTCAGCTCTCATTTAGATTCCTCAGCAAAGCCCCCAGCACCTGTCAAGTGGGGTGAGAGATGAGTGTGATGGGAGAGAAACTCAGATGATTCTTCTGGGAGAAAAAGGACTTGAGTGCTCAGGCACTTACCTGCTGCACCCACCTCACTTGAGAGAGAGCAAAATGGGGCTTTCCACAGTAAACTCTCTGTGCTGATGCTTGTGAGTGGGGTTTTTTCTTTCTTCCTCCCCTGCTCCTGCCCCAGATGTCTGCAGGTGCTGTACACCTGGCTCTGATTTCTTTTGCTCGACCCACTTCAAAGATAAGAGGACCTTCAGCAAAGCCAAAATTTACAAGGCGCAATCATTCCTGGAAGCAAAGAAGCTGTTTTCTTGCTCCTAATCAATGTGAATCTGGCAAAGGACCTAACTGAGCATCTGGTGCTTTCCACATGTCAGCAAATACCCATGCCCGATTTCACCATTGGAGGGCATCCCCACTTCAGGTACAATAGCCTGTCTCCTCCCTTGGTCTCCATTCCAGCCCCCAGATCTGCGCACGCTCCACTTGTTTGGACCGATCTCTCTGTGAGTTCAGCCTAGCTGCTTCAGCTGAGCATTTTGCTGTCTTCCACCTTCTGCCCCAAGGCAGCGAACGGACGGTCCTGCATGGCTCTGGTTGGGAATGAAGTCATTCGGTCCTTGAATAAACCGTGATGCAAAGGACCACAAAGGGCAGCTCATTTTCACATTAGCAACTAGTTTTGCTGTTGCCATTTATCCACCGGCATCTGTTTCAATTACATAAGCCAGGAAGATTCTTCTTTTCTGAGCCAGACACTCTACCGCCAATGGTCTATAGCCACCATACAATGTTGCCTCATAATGTTGTTATCTAATGCAGGCTCGGACTAGATAGCTTTTTGCAGGGAAGGAGTCCACCTATGGCCCTGATTCAGAGAGGCATTCAAACAGGATATTGAATTCATCCGTAGTCAGGAAACTTTCTTCACTCATGTCCCATTGACTAACACTGGAGATAAGGACACAAAACCGTAGGACTGGAAGGCTACTTCTACACTGAAGGATGAACCTCTCTTGTCTGGCACCCTCAGGACCTGGCAAGTGATGGATGAGAGAATTTGCCAGATGATGGGAGGTCAGCATTGTCAACACTTTCACTGCTGACTGGGCTTTTATAAGATGCTGTGGGGGTAAATTAGAGCTAAATAACAGCACAGGACACTGAGAGCCAGGACTGGCGGCTATAAATAAGGGGATGAAGCCATATGAGCTAAAAGCTAACTTGCCCTCAGCTGAGGCTGTCGTGCAGCCATTACTCTCTGTCAGTGGGAAAAACATGATTATACAAGTTGACTTTGGCCAAGCCACTAGGGCTAACACATTTGCACAAAATGCCCTGGAATCACAGCAGCATAAGCACATCAACAGGTCATTTAATCCAGCCATCTGCACTCAAGGCAGGACTATATAATAACTAGACCATTCCAGATGGTAACCAGGACTTCAGTTTTATCTGTCCCCTTAAAGTTATGCGGCAAAATCCCAGTGCCAGTGAAATCAATGATAAAACTCCTACTGAGTTCAATAGAGCCAGAGTTCATAGAAGCCTAGTGCTGGAAGAGACCTCAGGAGGTCATCAAGTCCAGTCCCCTGCCCAAAGCAAGACCAGCCCCATCTAAATATCCCAGCCAGGACTATGTCAAGTTGGGACTTAAAAATCTCTATGGATAGACTAATTCTAAACCTTAGTTCTTACAGTGCTGTACTGCCTGTCTCCTCAAAGATGTGTTGGCTTGAAAATGAATGAAGGCCACCCATGACAGCTAGAATTTTCCAACCTGGGAGCTTACCCTGAAGGACTGAAATTATCATGTTTGAGCGTGTAAGTTATCTGATCTTCAGGGTGGCTGAGCACCCACAGACTAGGATCAATGGGACCTGTGGGTGTCCTGCACTTTTGGAAACTTCACCATGGCTTTTACATGCTTATATATGGTCCTTTGAGAGCCTCCCTTCAGACACCAGGTTTGCAAATTCTTGGCTGAAATCAATGGTGCTACGTCATATCACCCCCGACTGCAAAAAGCATCTACGTGTGTCTAGAGACCACTTGGACCAGGACTAGATTACTCCTCGAGGTCAGTTCAGCAACGGCTACACTACAGAGCTGTTTTGAAATCAGATATTTCAAACAGCAATTTTCAAACTAACACAGCTGCACCCAAAACACATTTCAAAGTCGCGCCCAGCTATTTTGAAATGACATTTCTGGACACAGCACTATTTCAAAATAGTGCCATTGGGCACCCTTATGGCTTATTTTGAAATAACACTATTCCCTGTCTTAATAGTGCCCAGTGCTTTTTCTGTGCTGCTACTGTGTGCCAGTACCTTGGTAGCCCCAGACACAGGATTGGTAGGGTTGGGTCAGCCAGCTGAGTACCAGCTCCTCATTTTTTTTTTGCAAAAAAGGCACTGATAGTGCTTATTTCAAAAGACTATTTCAAAACAGGGGGTATTCCTGGCTTGTTCGTTCGAAAGGGCTCACTTTGCTGTGTGGACACTCCCTTTAGGAATACTGGGGGCACTTTCAAAATAGTGGACTGGCAAGGCAATCCTCTTTGTGTGCGAGGCCATGTTGTTTCGAAATTCCTTGTTTCAATTTAGATTTTCAGTGTTCCTCCTTTTGAGATTTGTGTATGGTGTAAACACAGCAAAAAATGCATATATAGCTTATTTTGAAATAGGCTGTATTCCCTGTCTAATTCTGAAATAGTCACTATTCCCCGTGGAATGAAATTTTGAAACAGCAGTTGCATTGTGTGGATGCCAGGATAGGTAACAGCTGTTTTTTAAAATAACTTTGTTGTATGGACCTAACCTAAGAGCCCAGTAAGTAGTAGAAACATGGGTAATGCTGCTAGACAATATTGAGTTTTTGTGATCTGGCAAATTCTCTTGTCCAGCACTGGTTGGGTCCTAAGGGTGCTGGGTTAGAGAGGTTCAACCTATAGGCAGTTCTGTACAGAGGAGTTGGACAGATGGATGGACGGCTGCTAAGTCTGAGATATGGTTATTTATTATTTGGGTGACGTGTCTTACTGAAACTCGGGTGGTGTGGCTGTGTTTCATTCAGAGCATTTTTCCATCCTGCACACCCCAGATGTTCTGGAGCGTCCTTGAGGTAATGCTAGCCAGCTTCCCCCTTCTACCTTTTCAGTGAGTTATGGCCCTCTCCATAAACACTGAAGCCTCAGAGTTCACAAGGAGTTTAGCATCTCCATACGGTGCAACTCCATGGCAAATGCATTTGGCTCCAGTTGCTCTGATCACAGGAAACACCCTCACCGCTGAACCGACCACAGGCAGCTTATCCGGGTTGGGGGGAAAGTGCTTTCTTTTGCAAAGAATAAAGGCAAGCAACACCTATCACCAGGGCTCTGCTCTGCATTTGATTCCTTTGGAATGCTCATAAACCACTGGCAGAGCCCCCAGCTCCATGCAGGATGATCAGTGTTAACTGTAAGAAAACAGCTTGGTCAGTGGGCACGGGTTCCTACAAGATTTACAACGCGCCTTGTGGTTTTCAGCTGCAGCGGCTACGTTTGCGTCCATGCAGTCTGCACTTTGCTTTCAGGATGGAAAAGCCACAGATTGTGGGTTTGTGCACAAAAAGAGCTCAGAAAATGTAAGCGAAGAATGGACAGTCATCAAACAACCCTGCACATTCCACCCGGACAAAAGAGGGCAAAGAGGGATTTGGCACCCATTCTTCTCTCAGTCCTTCTCAGTAGGCAGAGTCTTCTGCTGCTGTTTTTTTAGCCTGGTTGTAGGAGGAGACTTTGTGGCTTGCACAAAAATCACACAGCCAGGAATAGAGCTCAAGTCTCCCGTTGCATTTGCTCCCCACTGCTCCCTTACAAAAGCTAAGGATTGCTACAACAAAGAAATAGTCTGTGGGTCAATGGAGGTGGAACCTGTATGGATCATCAGCAGGGCTCCATCCCAGGAGTCTCAGCCCAGTCCTCTTCCATCGCACCAAAAGGACTAACTTGGCTAGCTGCCAGCCACTGTCTGCTGTTACCATCCTACCAGCCAGCCACTAAGCCAGTGGTGGGCAATGATTTTGAGGGGGGCGGGGCACGCCAAGATTTTGGTGAGTGGTCAGGGCTGCACTTTTCTGGGGAGGGATGTGGGTTTTAGGACGGAGTTAGGTAGAGAAGGGAGCTCAGTGAGTTGAGTATTGGCTTGCTAAGCCTGGGGCTGTGAGCTCAGTCCTTGAGGGGGCCATTTAGAGATCTGGGGCAAATAGTTTTTTTTTTTAAAAAAAAAAGCTGGGGGGGGATTGGTGCTTAGTCCCGCCAAGAGGGCAGGGGAATGGGCTTAATGACCTCATGAGACATGTATCTCTATATATTATATTGTCATGGAGTGCCCCACCACCCTGTCCCACTGGGCTAGATGCTCAGGTCTTACCCAGCTAAGGCACAGAGCTCAGGTAACAACCCCCAGCAGAGCAATGCAGATCCTGACAACTGATCAGCTACAGGGACTTGACCACACTCTAGAGAACAGCCCTAAGTAGGACTGCAAACAACCCCAAAAACATCTGTCTAACACAGAGCAAATTCATAAAGGTCTGCCTCCCTTTAACAATGCAAGAGAGATATGCACAGCTGTTGCTCCCCTGTCCCCAGGTAACAATTATTTACACTGGGCTTGATAATAAGCAAAATTGCTTTTATTTAGTATAAAAAGTAGGATGTAGGTGATTGCGAGTGAAAACAGGCAGATCAAAGTAAGCTATAAGCAAAAAATAAAACAAAACACGCAGCTAAGCCTAATACACTAAGGCTGTGTCTATGCTACAAGAATAACTTGGAAGTTGCTTACTTCGAAGCAGAGCATCTACACGCTCCAGCTTCGAAGTTAAACATCAAAGTAGGGCACTACTTTATTCCTGGGAATGGAATAAGGACTTTGAATGTGTGTAGACTCTCTGCTGGCTACTTCAATGTAGTGCCTAACTTCGAAGTTACCATTGAAGTTAGTTCCTAGTGTAGACACATCCTAAGAGATGTGTATTACTCACCCTAGTTCATAGCTTAGATTTAGTCCTGTGGTCAGTTTTCTCTGACCTGGGTCAAGCAAAGCTCCTCCACCTCCTCATTGCAATTTTTTCCCTACAGCAGTTCTTCTGTATCCTCTTAGGGTGGGGAGGCAGTTTCAAAAGCCAGTTGAGGACCATCCTTGCATGTCCCCTCACTCTTAAATAGAATTTCCACAGGGTGGGAGGTCTTTGTTCACTTCTCTCCATCCCTATGGAATATTCCAAATTCAGGATGGATTCCAGCACCAGGATTCCAGGTGGCATGATGAGGTGTCCGGAGAACCAACCAGATTTTGGGCCTGCAGGAAAAACAAAAACCCTCACTCAGCATTGTCATGAGCACCAAGCCATTAAGTTCCTTAAGTACCACTAATGGCTTTCACTGGATGACCTGAAATTAATAAAACAGGTTTCCACTTCGTAATTCTGTCTTCACATACAAGAATGATCCATGCACACAAACAGAATATACACATTCAGGAGATCACTGGTTCATGAATGATGGGTTCCTTGCCCTGTTTTACATAAAACATATTTAAGTTACACATATTCATATTCAAAAACAAGTTTCCATAAAAATATAGGGGTGAGAAAACACAATGTGATACCAAGTTGATGCTTCACAGACTAAGCATATTACATCACCATTATTGCCTTTATCAGCCAAACATCTAATCTCAATTATATATACATATATATATATATCAAGTTTGTTTGGCAGGATCTGTTTTCGATTAACTCATGTTGATTGGCGTATCACCCTCCTTTAATTCTTTATTAAAAGAGTCCTGTATCAGCTGCTTCATTATCTTGCCTAGGATTGATGTCAGGCTGACAAGCCTATTATTAGCCAGGTCATCCTGTTTGCCCTTTCTAAACATTGGCAGACTATTACCTTTCATCCAGTTTTCTAGAACAGGGGTCTCAAACTAAATTTACTACAGGGCCAGTGCCCGTCCTCAAACCTTCCTAGCAGCCAATAATGTCACTGAAGATGGTGATTGCCCAAAAGAATATGGTATTTTTTATTTTAAATTTCTGAGAAATTAAAAAGAACAGTCAAACAATTTCATACAACACCTGGCCTGTCAGAGAGTTTTTAGTGTTTACCTGGCTGTGGTTTCAAGCAACCATTTTCCCATTGGAGGTGGGGGGCCGATTCATGAGTTTTGAAAGGAGCTGAGACAGAGACCAGGATCCTCCAAAAGGCATGAATGGAGTCCTTGCCCTGACATCACCATCTCCTTGTGCTGGGATGCCCCCTCCTCTTTAACATCCACACCTTTGCATTGGGATCCTTCCACTAACATCCATGCCCTTGCACTGGGGTCCTGCTTGCAACCCCCCCATGCTAAGATCTGTATCCTCACACTGGGGCCCCCCATCCCTCTGCATACCCCCTCACCCTGGCTAGCAGCCGCACGGGTCTGATTTAATAATTTTTTCAAAATATTTCAGGGGCTAGACTGGGAAAGTGCTCAAGCTGTAGATGGGCTGGGAGTTTAAGTCCCCTGTTCTAGAACTTCTCCCATGATTGTTTCAAACTTACTGAGAACAGCATTAAATGAATGCCTCGGCCAGTTCTTTCAAAATTCTTCAGTACAAGTTATCTGGACCTACTGGTTTTAAAATGTCTGACATTAGTAGCTGCTGTTTAACATTCTCCTGAGATATTAGTGAAAAGGAAGGAATGTAATCTTCACCATACGATTAGACTACTGTATATCACATGTTTTTTCTCTAAGTACCTAACACAAATATGTAATAAACAGGTCTGCCTCTTCTGCATTATTATTAATAATTCTACCTTTTCCCTGTAATAATGAACCAATACCATTGTCAGGATTCTTTTTGTTCCTTATATATTTAAAAACTCCCTCTTACTGTGCTTAACTCTTCTGGCTGTAGATTTCCTAGTTTCTGATTTATATTCATTGCTACAAACTCCCCCTTTCTTTTGTTATGTATTATTATTTTTACTTTTACAGTTGCCATTACTTCTCCAAAGCCAAACCAGGTTGGCTTTTAACAAATATGACATTCTTCCTTGAGTTTCAGGCTGTGGCTTTGGTGGCGTCTGGTGAAGTGTTCTTGAACAATTCCCAATTAGCATTCACATTTTTTACTGATTAAATTCTTCGTCCTAGCTCATTTGGGTCATGCTTGTCTTTAGCATTGTGAAATTAGCCCTTTGAAAACCCCAAGTGAGTATATGTGTGTGTATATAGGTTGAATGTGTCTAGACTGGCACCATCATCATCTGGTGCTGAACTAGAGAATCTGCTGGGCCTCAGGAGGTCAATATTGTCTAGCAGCATTACCAACACTTCCACGGCTTACCAAGCAAGATCTCAGATGACACTGAGGGATAAATTTCAGCTAAATAACAGCACAGAACACTGAGAGCCAGGACTGGTGACTGTCAACAAACTTTATGGAACCACTGGAAACTTGGACAAACCCATGATAAGTGGACATCTGGCTAATTAAAATAAAGTCGGATTACAGATAGTGCCAGACTTGAGAGGTTCAACCTGTGTATATATATCACTGGTCTGGACTTTACTGTGCTTACACATTGTAAATGTGAGCAAGTCATGATGATTTATACCTGCCTTCTCACTCATTTTTAGTCCTGCGGTCAGTTCCTCTTTATCTGTCAGGACGAGGCCTAGTGTTGAATCCCCCTGTGCTGGAAGCAACGTTGCTTGAGTTAGGAAATCATCATCCATAACGTTCAGAAATTCCAAGGATATTTTCCTTCTGGCAGCATGAGCCCAGCAGTGTATGTCCCTCCAAGCAAAGCCCCTACTGCTAACATGGCTTTTCTCCCTACACAATGTAGAAAGGTGTCTAAGGAGTTGGTCAGTCATCTGTTCCCTACTGTGATTGGGTGTCTGTACCAGATCCCACCTCATACCCTATTGGGTACTTTTCCTGGTAGGACATTGATCCTGAAACAGTCAAAATTATTTTCTTCCCAAGTTATCAGTGACTTAGAAAGAGGTGATGCCACTTTTAACACAGAACCTTATTCTCCCTGCCCAGGAGGCCAAAATCTACCACAGGCCCCAGGGCAAGTTGTGTTTGTGTGTGCAGGTGGCTTTGTGCCCCTGGTAGGGATGGGGCCAAGGGCTGCTAGCCCTCAGCACCCCCCAAGTATATGTCTAACCCCTCCTCCCCCAGCCCTCAGAAGCATGTGTATTGGTGCTCGGGTATTTCACTGCAATTTAAAGGGGCCCAGGGCTTCAACCATTGCTGGCTGCTTCTGTAGCAGCATCTGGAAGCACCGGGCCCCTTTGAATTACCAGGCCACAGTACATCCCCCCCGGCTCATTGGCAGGCCTGCCTCTGATCTTTTGCCCATCGGATTCTTAATAAATAGATTATGGCTTCTAACTCCCATGGCTGGAATGTTCAACTTATGCCACCAGGCTTCCATGATGCCCACCGTACCAAATTTATGCTCATAAAGGAGCCATTCCACTTCCCCTTGCGTGTTACCCAGCCTCCTCGCTTTGGTGTATGGGCAATTCAGGAATTCCTTCTTCTCACCTCCTTTAGTTCCTTGGGTAATTTTGTTCTCTGTGTCTTGTCTTTGTGCAAGCGTGAGTAAATAGAACAGACAAGAGTTGGAGAAGAAACAAAAACCACTCCTAAAGACACAGGTGGGGTTCCCGCTATCTTTTTCCATATATGGACAGAATAAATTTTGTTAAGTGCACCAAATCCTGTGGGGACGTCCACCACCAATCGAAACACATATTGCCAGCACCTGAATCTCTCCTGGTGCCCAAGCACTTGGCTTACAGGTAGCACTGGTCATGTGGCAATATAATAGCAGAGCCGAGTATGCAACCTGGTGGGATGACTTCACGCTCCATGTTCTTTGTCTTGATCACTGGGCCACACTGAGTCCTAAAGCTGCTGACCCGGGTTCTTCTCTAGCAATAACTGCCGATACAGTGCCCATCCCCAGTGTGTGACCCAAACTGGTTTAGAAACTGTGCCAGAGAAGTGCAACAAGAATGATAAAGGGTCTAGAGAACATGAGCTATGAGAGAAGACTGAAAGAACTGGGCTTGTTTAGTTTAGAAAAGAGAAGATTTAGAGGGGATATGATAGTGGTTTTCAAGTACCTCAAAGAGGGTTACAAGGAAGAGGGAGAAAAAATGTTCTCTTTCGCCTCTGACGATACAACAAGGAGCAATGGGCTTAAATTGCAGCAAGGGAGGTTTAGATTAGACATTAGGAAAAACTTCCTAACCATCAGGGTGGTCAAACACTGGAAAAAGTTACCTGGGGAGGTTGTGGAATCTCTGTCACTGGAGATATTTAAGAGCAGGTTAGACAGACACCTGTCGAGTTGAGCTACACAGTTTTTGGTCCTGCCAAGATGGCAGGGAACTGGACTCGATGACCTCCTGACGTCCCTTCCAGTTCTAGTGTTCTGTGATTCTATGATAACTCCTACAGGCAGATACTTGAGCCTAGCTCCCATTGGCTTCTTTAGCATGCTAGCCCAGGGCAGAACTTGGCCATACATAGGTATCCAAAAATATGGGGTGCAGGGGCCTTGGAGAGTGGGGGGCCCAGGGAGAACTTTACAGCCTATTGCATTCATGTGAGGAGCATCCAAAATCTGGCTCCGGGTGCGTTCAAAGTGGGATTACTGCTAAGAAAAACGATCCATACCAGAGATGCGATATCACAGCCCCAGCCCCAGCCCCGAGCGACCGGCTGGAGGTCAGTGTTTGTAGGAAGGTGAGATACACCTGTGATTGAGGTCCTACTGCCAAATGTGTGCCCCAAAGCACCACAGAGGTATTCTGTGCCCCTAATTGCATTGTGCCACCAAGGTCTTCTCCTTCTGCCCATCATGAGCCTGCCTCTGGGGAGGAGTAATGTGGTCCCAAAGAACATTCTGGCATCTCCTAGTAGCTTTCCTGCTGTCATGCGGCCTCAGAGAGATGGGTGTCCATTCTCATCCAAGCCTCTTGCCTGCTCCCACCCACGGGAAAAGCTGCTCCGAGGAGTGGAGGTGGCGGAGTGGATAAAATCACTAACACAGCACAGAGAGACCCCAAAGGCCCAGTTGTAAGGTGCAGAGGGAGCTGGAACTTGTATCCAGCCTTCCCTCTGGCATCTCCCCAGACAATGGCAGCCACACAACCCTAAAGAAACAGCAGACCTCTCATATCCTGGCCACATACCTACTGCCAGAGAGAGAAAAATTATCACAAAAGTTACTTGAGTAGAAGTAAAGCTGCTTTGGGGGAAAATGTACATAACTACAAGTCACCAGCTTTCCTCTGGAAAACTACTTAAGTAAAAGTACACGTGCACTCATGCTACATCTTTATTGTACTCAAGTACACAGAAGTGAAAGCAGCTGCATTTTTACTCAAGTAACTTTTGGGATACTCTTCCCACCTCTACCTACTGCCACGAGGGCTGCTGCTTGCCATGGGGGCTGAGGCTGACAGGCCAACAGCTGAGTTTGGTCCTTCACAGCCAGGGTATGAGAGGTGCTTTCAACCCTGCATGCTCTAGTGACTTTCCACATTTTCCATTCAGAGGGGGTTTCTTTCAAATGAAATAGGTCCACACTTGAGCAAAACTGGAAGCTTTGGCCAAGCAAATGTCGTTGCTGAATGAGTTCAGAATTTCCCAGGTTTTGAAGAACCATTCAAAATTGTTTCACCTCCTCCTCCCTCCCCGCTCCCCCAATTCTTTCTCTCCGCCCGCTGCTGATTTTGGTTCATTATCTGGGTCACCTGGGGGAGATTTTTCAAAGCAGAAAAAGTTTGGGGTGGGCAGGTGCTCCACAGCCCAACACGGGGAGCTGGAGGCGGAGACCAGCAGGAGCCAGCTCTGGCTCCTTGGCCAGGAGTGCTGTGTTGTTCTGAGGCACGGCACGCTGAGCACACAGGGACAATGCTTTGCTGTTCCTCAAAGAGGAAAGCAAGCAAGGAGGGAAACCTGAGAACCCACTGACCGGGGGGGTCCCTTTAAGCATAAGCCTCAGATAACCTCAAGCCGCAACCACAGGAAGTTGACCTGATGCCCTGCCGGAACTGCTTCCAAGTGTCCTTAAATGTGAGTTAGCAACCACAAGGTGTGCACACCATTTCAAAATAGCAAAATGCTATTTCAGAATAGTTTTCAGGTGTGGGGGCATTATTTCAAACTAGGCATTTCGAAATATCTTATTTCAGAATAAGGCTGTAGGACAGGCATGGTCTTACTCTGTAGCTTCACAAATTGCAAGCAGTCCCGTAGCACCTTAAAGTCTAACAAATTTATTCGGCCCTGAGCTTTCGTGGGTAAGACCACTTAATCAGATGATTGGAGTAGACACTTAGAATCCAGAGTTCATGTTGCAGGGAGAGAGGAGCGGGTGAAGGAAGAGAAAAAAAGGGGGGCAAGGGGGAATGTTACCTGCCACTAGTAGGACCAGCAGACAAAGCAAATTAAGTTAGGTAGGACGTATTCCATTCTGGAGAACATCAAAGGAGAGGAAATTGCCCAGTTGAGATCTCTTTTAAGACCTAATTCAAATGTGTTAGATTTGCAAATGTGTGTTCTACATTTGTTAGTCTCCAAGGAGCTACAGGACTGCTTGATTTACCTTTCAAATAGATATGTGAGAATCATCATATTAGTAGTAGTAACAGAGAGGTCACCGTGTTGGTCTGTATTCTATCAAACGAAAAAGCCATCATGAAGCACTTTAAAGACTAACAAAATAATAATATCACCTAATAAATTATTTTGTTAAAGTTCTACATGACGCTTTTTTGTTTTGATAGTAGTAGTGTTGGTTACAGCTGACAAACACCAGTCATGGACCAGAACCCATTGAGCTACAGGCTGTACAAACACAGACCAAAAAGCTGGTCCCAGCCCAAAGATTCTATTCTTCCTGACTGCCCCTCACATGCCCCAAAGCGACAGCTGCTTTGAAACTTCTGTTTGACTTCTGGCAGAATGAGCAAGGGTGAAATCATGAAATGTGGCTTGGAGCTGGAAATGGGATCCCCCCTCAACATTATGCCCATGCAATGTTGAGGACTAGAAACCAAAAGAACGAAGAACTTTTCACCAACTCCACCCTTCTCTTTTCTCATGGATCCTAGCTACTGAAATGTACAAACCTGCCTGTTCTGCCAAGCTAAAGCTTCCAAAAGACAAGCAATTTTTAAAAGAATAGATTCCACTGTCTTTTTAGGTACCTTCTGGGTTCTGAGGCTCTCAGGGGTCATGGTTTCAAGCTTTTTTTCTAGTACCATGAAAATTAGAAACTTACCATTTTTTCAATGAAAGTTGAGATTCTCACATAATGACAGGACTGCAGGAGCTGGGGTTATATGAAAAACATCAAATGTCCTACAACTATTTAAAACTCCACCCTATGGTGTTTCAGTTTAGCTCTTCTACTACCAGTGAAGGCTCTGGGTAGATTCCTACTTGGGGTTTCCACTCAAGGTAAATTCGCCAGCATCCAGTGCAATATCAAGTCAGAAATGTGATTTTGCAAAATAAACCAGTTTCACCTTCACAATGCTGTAAATCTTGATTTACTCCACTGGACTGATGGTGGCGTAAAGCCTATGCAAATGAGAACTGGGCTACCATCTGAATTGCTTTGCTGGTCAGTTCCAAAGGAAGCGACATGGTTTTCAGATGCATTTGCTAGGGCATAACCTTAAAAGGGCACCCGCATGCTTCAGGGTATATGCCAAGAATGCCATGCGGGTCGGGCAGGAGTATGCCCCATGGTTTGAGCATGTGACTGAGACTCATACTGGGGTCTATTCCCTGCTCTGCCACTAATTTATTTAAACAACAAAGCAGTCCAGTAGCACTTTAAAGACTAACAAAATAATTTATTAGCTGGTGAGCTTTCGTGGGACAGACCCACTTCTTCAGATCACAGCCATACCAGAACAGACTCAACATTTAAGGCACAGAGAACCAAAAATAGTAATCAAGGTTGAAAAATCATTGTCAAGGTAAGCAAATCAGAGAGCAGAGGGGCAGAAGAAGTGGGGGGAAGTCAAGAATTAGATAAAGCACAGTATGGAAAAGAGCCCCTATGGTGAGTCATTTCAGCCAAATCTTTTCAGACTTGGTTGCTTAAAGATCTGTGTCGAGATCCATATTTTGCTGCCTCTAAAAGTCATTTGACTTTCAAGTTGACTGAGCAGCTACAGATACCTACATGTGGATTTCGGTGACTAATTTTAGCTCCTCCCTTTCCCCCCGATTTGGAAGCTTTTGCTGCCTTCTCCATTGGCTTAATGTCTGCATCTGTAAAATGTCTTCCATGGAATGCAAATCTTTCATTCCTCAAAGGAGGAGATTAAACTACAGACCCTGACTCAGCAAAACCCTGTAGCACATGCTTAACTTTTAACTCACGCTTAGGTTGCAGTGAAGTGTCTTGGAATTCAGGACTCTGCTGAATCAGGGCATAGTCACTGTGCCCATGGCAGGTACGAGGACCTTGTAACAGCACCATAAGCCACCTGTACTGGCTACAACATTATGGGTTAGACGGCTCATTGGCTTTTGCAGTATGTAAACAGCTACCGTCTCTGGTTGCTCCAGAAAGTTATCTGCTGGGTGTGAAGGGCAGTAAGATGAGGATCAGAGAAGGGGCTCAGGTTAATTAATTTCAGTTTCTGTCACAAGAGATTAGTGCTGAGGTTTCCTAATGCCCTGTGTACTTTACTTACCCTTTTGGATCCCAAGGGATCCCCTGGTGACAAATTAGAGTTCTTTGGTGAACCAATCCACTCTCCCTTTTTTTTTTTTTTGTATTCAAGATGAAAGATTTAATATGCAATAATGTTTTGTCTAAATTCTTGTGGAAATAGCTTATGACCTTTCATCGAGCACTGTGGTTTGAGCTTTCCGGTAAAAGAGCTCCCAGCTAATGATTTAGCTCTATTTTCTAATAAATATTTGGCAAGAGACAACCTCTCTTCTCCCCGTTGTCATTAGGGACCTATTATTTATGACTCAGAAATGAATCATTAGACTTGGCAAACAGTAATTTCTCTGTGGCCAATGTATTTTTCCACTCAGTAGCAGAGTATGCTTGTAAATTCTTCCTAAAAATTACCATTAAAGTATCTCCGAGCAGGCTCTCCCCGGCTCCTCCATAAATTCACTCCACTTTGGTAACCATTGGTGGTCTTGCCAACCTCAGGAAATAGGGTTTCTTTTTTCGTTCTTAACGCCTTTCACATTTCCTTCCAGCTAATTATGCTCCGATTTAATAAGGTAAATGGATTTTGTTTTCCTTACCGTCACCTTTGCAGAGGATGAAATATTGGCTTCTAATGGAGCCTTCCTGGCTTCCATAGCTGGCTAAGTAGAGACTTCATAGGTGGAAAAGATCCATGCACTTACACTTATGGGGGGCAGGAAGATGGGGTTGCATTGCTAAGAGCATCAGAAGGTCATAGCATGGCAGGACACAATGAAAAACATTGGTCATGGATAATTCAAGCAGCAGATTTATTTCTAAAAATTCCAAAGGTGTGTGCGGGAAAATGAAAATAAACCCCTGACTAATTCCTCTGATTCTGAAATCATTATTCAGCTGGCCGAATGGCTTTTGGAAGCAATTTATTTCTCCTTGTTGAATGATCTCAAGGGAGGTGCCATGTCTCCCTGCCAATTAGACTGAGGAAATTCACACGTGGTTGCAGCTGCATCGGTTCAGATTTGGTTCTGGATCCAAACTTTGCCAAAGGTCGCTGGCATTTGGATGCAGGATGTTGCTGCATACTGGAGTCTCGGCCCAGATTTAACAATCTGATCCATACCCAAACTTGGTCTGGATGTGTGGGGATGTTTGGATCCGGGGCCATGGTTTATCTCTAAATGAAATAAAAGCTTTCAAATGGACTTTCACCGAAATCTGGAACTATTGACCGAATTCTGAAAAGTTGCCATGAGTTCTTTTCTGCTACTTCTTGGTTTCATCTGGGACCAGAATGAAAGTGGCAGCATACCATGGGTTTGTGGGATTTCTGGTAAGAAAGCAGAAACAGGAAATAGTGAAAAATTTCCCAGCAAATGCTGTCCTTTTGAGATTTCCAGTCCACTTTTGAAGTCCCAAAAAGTTGAGATAAATATAGGAGCAGCATCTCCATCCCTAGAAGTTTTTAAGTCCTAGCTTGACGTCCCGGCAGGGATGATGTAGTTGGGGTTGATCCTGCTTTGGGCAGGGGGCTGAACTAAATGACCTATGATCCAAATTCACATGTAGATCTATGGACTTTTTTTTTCTTTTTTTGGTAAAGCCTCCAAGGACCACTAGATTATCTAGTATGAACCTCTGCGTAATGCAGGCCAGAGAATTTCATGAAGCTACTCCTATATTGAGGCCAAATCACTCCAGTCTGGCTGCAGCGTATTTGTCAGAAGGCTGTCCAGACTTGGTTTGAACACTCGGAGAGATAGAGAAGCCACACTTCCCTTTCTCCTCAGTAACTAGTCACTTCGATAGGGGAAAAAGGTTCACTCCATGCTTGCATGAATATGCCAGTGAGCAAGTGCCATGGGAATGGCAGAGATCCAGTAAGCTAAGAAAGAAACCAGTTTCTTGCCTTTCAGAACTGAAAGTCATGCTCATCTCAATGCTTAATCTCGCTTCTGATTCAGTCTTCACCTCAGTGTGACCTGGAGGTTGTTCCTGTTCCAAAGGGTCTTTGGGGGTTTTCTTGTCTAAAATGGTTTGGTCATAGTGTTGAGTGAACCTCAAACCTTTGTCTTGGATAAGCATCCACAGTACTGAAACCGACTTGTGTCTTTAGAAAGGAGCTGAATGGAATATGGAAATAACAGGAATGAGCAGCTTAGTCTTCGGTATAGTGTCTTTTACAACAGGGCCTTACTCCATGACTCAGGCATCTAGTTGTTACTGTGATACAAATACATCCCGTAACAGCCAATCATTCATAACAAGAGACATGCTGGTCAAAATTGTTAACAATATTTCCCAATGAAAAATAGTTTTCCTTGAAAAATTATTTTAATCCAAAACAAGAAGTCGTATGGCACCTTATAGACTAACAGACATTTTGGAGCATAAGCTTTTGTGGGACCCGCTTCACATCTGACAAAGCGGGTCTGTGCCCACGAAGCTTATGCTCTAAACTATCTGTTAGTCTATAAGGTGCCATACGACTTGTTGTTTTGGAAGATACAGACTAACTCGGCTACTTCTCTGATAATTTTCATCAAAAGTTTTCATTTTTCCTTGAGATGCCACCAAACTCAAACCCTGAAACCTTCTATTGAAAGAATAAAAGAGTTGCATAAAAAAATAAAACTAAAAGCCCCAACCTACATTTGTGTGAAATTTCTAATGGGAAATAATTGATGTTTTTCAACCAACTTTATGTGAAACTATTTATAGACATGTACATAAAGGGAGGTGATAATAAGGCAGGGGGCTCTACCTCTGACCAGTTACTGGTGATAGAACAAGAAACAAAGCACTTAAAATGTGGCCAGGAAAGAGTAGGACAAAAAGTCATGAAAATATAATTATACTTGAAGAACAATTAGAAAATGGGACAAGGCAAGAAAAGAAGCTATCCATGAACATAGGCTTAGACCAGACAGCTACCTTTCAGGAATGGCTCAGAAAAATGTTTAGTTCTGGTCACGCTTATGGGGTGCAAGAGTAAGAATCAGAAATGGTCAAGATTTTCTATTTATTTATTTTCTATAAAATGGCTTTTTTTAAAAAAAATAAAATTGTCCCTTTTCTGCAAAAAATCAGCTTTTCTCAAAAGTTTTGGGATATTCATTGAAAATCCCAAATATTTTGGTATCAAATGGAAAAATTCCAGATTTTGTGTTTTTCAACACAATGTCACAAAATTTACAAAAAATGGTGAAAAATATCATTTTTCATCAGAATTTTTTCATAAGGAAGAAATAATTTTCCAGCCTGCTCACATAACAATACAAATTTGTATTTAGTTATTCATTAGGAACATAGCAATAGCCACGCTGGAGCAGAGGACGATCTAGTGAGAATGGCTAGAGAAGACATAAGCACCCAGCAGCAGGCAGTGATGGATTAACCTGCCTATGAAGAATGTTTCTCCTGACTCCCATTAGTTAGATGCTGTCTTATGCCTTAAAGCATAATGATTAATATCATCTCCAAAGCTCAGTGAAATAATTTCAGAATTTCCTATGAGAAGTCTGAACAGTCTTGTGCTCTATATAAATGTCCAATCCCCCTAAGAGCTTGGACTCTTTATATCTTGTGGCAGTGAGTTTCACTGGCTAATGGTGCATTGCATGAGATGACCCTTCATGTTTATCATTTCTGTAGCTAGGTATGACACATTGGAAAATTTACCTCTCACTGCCTCCAGTTACCCATCTGTAAAATCAAGAATAACAATACTGCTTCCTACACAATTTTATGAACCAATGTGATGCCAACAGACAAGAATTACTGTAAAAGCCCAACATTTTATTGTATTAACATAAGAAGCGTCCCCCTGCCAGGTCTTTGCATGTAACTTGAAACAAATCCAAACTGATCCTTATTTGAGGTTTAAAAAGTTTGGATAACTTTTCCCCTTTCTTTGTTTTCATGGTACCTCAGTTCAGGCCAGGATTGTAATCAGATGTGCCAAAATTTAGGAAGAAATCTCTTCTCTTGGGTGTTCTTGGCTTGACTGAATGCTGAAAATACTGGGAATGTCATGAAAGACCCAGCTAGGTAAGCAGTGACCAATTTTCTAGGTTCTTACCTGTACCAAAACTTTCAATCCTTTGGAATTTCTCCTGTTACTAGTTAGAATGTGTGAGGTCAGTTTCGTGCCTCATTTTACAATGGAATGAAAACAGGGATGGACTGGGCCCTCCAAAAGTATAGGTGTCTATGGGTATCAGGGTATGTGGAGTCACAGTTAATTTGGACATCACCAAATACTTTGAACCTCCAGAGCTAAACGAACGACAGAAGGGACCCCAGCCTGAGCAAATTCATAGTTTTCCCAGATTAGACATGGAGAAGAAGACATACCACATGCTGAATGATGAGTTGTACACGTTCTCTAGCTAGTCAAAGTTTATTCTGAATAGAGTTGGGAATTTTTTTTCTGGGAAAAATGCAGATTTGGGAACAGTTGAAATGATTTTCTATTTTCCTGTCAATTTTACCTAACTGTGGGGGGAAAAAAAAACTTTAAAAATCGACAGAATCAAAATGTTTCATTTTGACCATTTCAAAAAGAAATGTGTTGATTTTTTTAGCTTCAAATGACTGTGCATTCGAATATTTCCTTCCTTTTTTTATTTTTAAAAAATCCAATGCATTTTCAAAGGGATGAAATTGAAATTAAGCATCTTAAAACACATAGAATCATAGAACACTAGGACCGGAAGGGGCCTCGAGAGGCCATCGAGTCCAGTCCCCTGCCCCGACAGCAGGACCGACCACTATCTACACCATCCCTGATAGACATCTATCTAATCTGTTCTTAAATATCTCTAGCGAGGGAGATTCCACAACCTCCCCTGGCAACTTATTCCAGTACTTGACCATCCTGACTGTTAGGAACTTTTTCCTAATGTCCAACCTAAACTTCCCTTGCTGCGGCTTAAGTCCATTGCCTCTTGTTCTATCCTCAGAGGCCAAGAAGAACAAGTTTTCTCCCTCCTCCTTATGACACCCTTTAAGATATCTGAAAACCGCTATCATGTTCCCCCTCAATTTTCTCTTTTCCAAGCTAAACAAGCCCAATTCTTTCAGCCTTTCTTCATAAGTCATGTTCTCCAGACCTTTTATCATTCTAGTTGCTCTTCTCTGGACCTTCTCTAATTTCTCCACATCTTTCTTGAATTGGGATGCCCAGAACTGGACACAATATTCCAGCTGAGGCCTAACCAGTGCAGAGTAGAGCGGAAGAATGATTTCTCGTGTCTTGTTCACAACACACCTGCTAATGCATCCCAGAATCATGTTTGCTTTTTTTGCAACAGCATCACACTGTTGACTCATATTTAACTTATGATCTACTAGAACCCCGAGATCCCTTTCTGCTGTACTCCTTCCTAGACAGTCTTTTCCCATTCTGTATGTGTGAAACAGATTATTCCTTCCTAAGTGCAGCACCTTACATTTATCTTTATTAAACTTCATCCTGTTTACTTCAGACCATTTCTCCAATTTATCTAGATCATTCTGAATTATGACCCTATCCTCCAAGGTAGTTGCAACCCCTCCCAGCTTGGTATCATCTGCAAACTTAATAAGCGTACTTTCTATGCCAATATCCAAATCATTAATGAAGATATTGAACAGAACTGGTCCTAAAACAGACCCCTGCGGAACCCCACTTGTTATGCTTTTCCAGCAGGATTGAGCACCATTAACAACTACTCTCTAGGTACGATTAGCCAGCCAGTTATGCACCCACCTTATTGCAGCCCCATTTAAGTTGGACTTGCCTAGTTTGTCGATAAGAATATTATGCGAGACCGTATCAAATGCTTTACTAAAGTCTAGGTATACCACATCCACTGCTTCTCCCTTATCTACGAGTCTCGTTATCGTGTCAAAAAAAGCTATCAGGTTGGTTTGACATGATTTGTTTTTTACAAAACCATGCTGGCTGTTCTCTATCACTTTACTACCTTCCAAGTGCTTGCAGATGACTTCCTTAACTACCTGCTCCATTACCTTTCCTGGCACAGAAGTTAAGCTGACTGGCCTGTAATTTCCTGGGTTGTTCTTATTCCCCTTTTTGTAGATGGGCACTATATTTGCCCTCTTCCAGTCTTCTGGAATCTCTCCTGTCTCCCATGACTTTCCAAAAATGAGAGCTAACGGCTCAGCTACCTCTTCTATCAGCTCCTTGAGGATTCTAGGATGCATTTCATCAGGCCCTGGTGACTTGCAGACATCTAATTTTTCCAAATGGTTTTTAACTTGTTCTTTTTTTATTTCAAAAACTAACTCTACCCCTTTTCCACCAGCATTCACTATGTCAGGCATTCCTTCAGACTTCTCTGTGAAGACCGAAACAAAGAAGTCATTAAGCATCTCTGCCATTTCCAAGTTCCCCATTACTGTTTCCCCCCCCGTCACTGAGCAATGGCCCTACCCTGTCCTTGGTCTTCCTCTTGTTTCTAATATATTTGTAAAAGGCCTTCTTGTTACCCTTTATGCCTGTAGCTAGTTGGAGCTCATTTTGTGCCTTAGCCTTTCTAATTTTACTCTTTTAATTTAGTTTTAATTTAATTTTAATCTGGTTGAAGCTAAATGTTATGTGTGACCTTAAATGATTTTTCAAAAATTTCAGACTCACCATAAAGGCAAAAAGATTGGTTTTGGTTTGACATGAAGCAATTTTTTTCCTTTCTTTTTCAGAATTGAGAGGGAAATGGAAAAACCTTATTCCCCCAGCTTTAATTCTGAGCATCTAAAATCCAGAGCACCTAAAACCAGAGAAGTTCCCACTTTTGTACCAGCCATTGTTACAGATTAAGGCCACAGCAGTTTTCCCTGTAAGCTGAGCATTTGGGCATCTGCCCGGGAGAGATTCAGGTGTCACCCCACTGAACAGCATAGCACACACAGCCACCTGCAGTGGGCCTCATGTGTTTCTTTTGGTGGTGCCCATCGGCACATGCTTTGGCACACATAACAACATTTATTTTGCCCATGAATGGAAAAAAATTAGTGGGAACACTGGCCCCCAGCTACCAGAATTGACAGCATGATCTTAAATGTCTTGAGCTAAAATGCTACATACTCCAGTTACCATCTGTAGCAGACTCATACTTCTTCTGGGGCAGGCACTGGGGAACAGTCACGCTTGCACCTAACTTTTGGAAAGCCAGCTGTCAATACAGATCTGAGCACTCACCAAATGCTACTCAAATGCAATTTGTCTTGAGTTAGGTTTATTTCACCTCATGATTATTTTGCTGCAACTTCTCAATGCTAGAAGGTAAACCTGATTTAAAGGGACAGAAAAAATATAAGAAAAATAACCTTTCCTAACTTTATTCAGCCCATTACAGCACATCCTACAACTTTCAAAAACTCAGCTTTGAGTCGGCTTTATTGATCTCTGGCTGTGTGAAGAATGTGGAGTATGATCAGGGAGGATGGCTCTTTGGTCTCTTTTGCATTCAGCTGGCTGTGATTGTGACAGCAGTTCTGCGGAATGAGGGGATTTGTTCTTTCTGTGGGTGTGTTCGCTATGTGGACCAAGTGCTTGAATCATTTAAAGAGCGCTTTGACTCTCGTTTTTTGCACTTTGCCTTCATGGTTCGGAAGCTTTGGAACTGGTTAATTGGTTAAGTTTGGTTATTTGGTATCGCTCGTACGACTGCAGAACTCGATGGCCTAAGCCTCCAACCTGGCAGTGTTCAGACAGCACTTTGTGGGATCTGAAGCTCAGGTAAGGTGTTAATGGGGCTATGTCTACACAGCGAAGTTACTTCAGAGTAACGGCTGCTATTCCGAAGTAACTTTGTGAGCTTCTACACAATGCAACTGCTGTTTTGAAATAATTTCAGATAACAGAGAGCTTATTTTGAAATTGGTAAACCTCATTCTATGAAAAATAGCGCCTGTTCTAAAATAGGTACTTTAGAATAGTGGCTGTGTAGACAGCGAACAGGGGCTCATTCAAAATAAGCTATTCTAGAATATAATCAGAGATGTAGCCATGTTAGTCTGTATCCGCAAAAACAGTGAGAAGTCCCATCTCACCTTATAGACTAACAAATTTATTGTGGCATAAGCTTTCATGGGCAAAGACTCACTTTGTCAGATGCATATCAATCATGCATCTGACAGAGTGGGTCTTTGCCCACAAAATCATATGCTCCAGAAACATTTGTTAATCTATAAAGTGATACAGGACTTCTCGTTGTTATGCCAGAATAGCTTATTCTGAAAAAACTTCTGCTGTGTAGAGGTAGTATTTCAGATACAAATTTGAAACAGGTTCTTTTGTGGGAAAATCCACTATTTCAGAATACTATCAAAACAAAAAGCAGTCAAGTTTTTGTTTTGACAGTGTATAGACTAGCACGGCTTCCTCTTTGTTACTATTTCAGAATAGTAACAGAGAGATAGCCGTGCTAGTCTATATACTATCAAAAGAAAAAAGCTGTCCACTAGCACTTTAAGTTTTGCTTATTCTGGGGCTTCCCTGTAGAGAAGATGCATTATTCTGGAATAGTTCATTTTGGAATAATAAATGCCAGAGATAAACTATTCCAGAATAACTTTGCTGTGTAGCCATACCCTGGGTGGCCAGATGGAGGAGAGAGAGATAAGGGATATGATTTTGTTTTCTCTGTACTGCCCCTTTTAATTTCTAAGTAGCCTGGCTGCCCTAACCTGCTCCCATAACCAGGAGCATGAGCTTTTGGGAATACAGGACTTCCACTGAACATTTTCGTTTGATCATGATGGTGCATCTTTCTGGGAGGCTCTATTCTGAGTGTCACCACCACTCAAGAGGCTAGTACGACTGCTCCGGATTGTGGCGCAGGACTGGGCACCCTGATTTCGTTCTTTCCAGTTTGACTCTTAGTGAGAGAGCCAAGTGATTCAGGCTAACGGCATGCATCATCCTCCCTGCGTACTGTGAAACCTCCACCATGCTGCCTCGAGCTTTCCCTCCGGTGCAGACCCACAGAGGCCTAAAACAAGGACTAGGGGGCAGGAGCAGCAAGTGGAAGCCCCCTCTCCTGGAGGGGCTGGAGACCACTGTGCAAGGAAACCCACACTGTGGCTGTCTGTGCCTCCCCTGATCTGTTGGGGGGAGGAATTTTTGCTTCAGGGTGGCCATTTCAACTCAGTTGACCCAGCTGGTTTAAAACGATCTGTCTGAAAGGTGTCATGCTCAGGCTGTCTCAGGATGGGATTCATTGGTGTATGTGAAGGCACATGAAGTTTAAGGCCAGAAAGGACCACAGGACCATTCAGTCTGACCTCCTAGGCCCGCAACCCCAGCCAGCACCCACACCCTGAACCCAACAACTGGCATTAGATTGCAGAATTACAGCCTGCGGGACTGGCATGTGCCAGAGGTGGAGAAGAGGATGCACCCGCACCCACATGCTGAAGGGGACAGCAACTCCCTTCCCAAATCCCTCCGTTGTGATCTAGAGGACCTTCCTTCCTGGCCCCAGCCACAGTGAAAGATCCTGAGCATGTGAGCAAGAACCAGCCAGCCAAGCCCCTGGGAGGGAGAAAGAATGCCTGTTGCCAATTCAGAGCTCGGCCCACCCTGTCCACCTCCAGCTGGGGACACTTCTGATGCTCCAGAGGAAAAAAGATATATGTTTTTAAAACCTCCCATGGAGGTGGGAAGGGAAATCCCTTTCTGACCCCTGCAGGTGGCAGCGGAAACCCTGACGCATGAGCTTTCAGGAACCCAAGACCTAGCACAGAAGTGAGTGTCCAGACAGCTGAGCTCTGCACCCACCTTTGCACTCGCATTCATGCAGATCCTTTTAAAAAGTAATTAAGGGTGTTGCCCCCACAACACCTACTAGAAGATTGTACTAGAATCGCCAAGGCCGGAAACCTTCTACTGTCCAGCCTACATTTGTTCATGGCCTGGGGACAGTGGGGCCGACAGCTACCATGACCCCAAGACAAAGTGGGAGGGGGCCCTGGCTCCATGCCCCTGGAAGGGGCAAGGCCGAGGGCAGTTGTTTTCAGCACCACCAGGGCGGCGGTGCTGAGTTTCCCACAGCTGCATGGAGGTTGGAGCAGCACTACCAGCACTTCCAAAGGGCACAGAGCTCTAGCTGCCACCGCTGGGCAACTCCTGGCCCCCTTGAAGGCCAGGCTTTGGGACCCCGGCATCAGCCGTCCTGCCAGTGTATATTGATTTCTCCTTCTGCTGACATAGAACTTCTCCCTCCTGGCATTTATCCCCCAGCGTATGTGTAGCAAATCACCATGTCCCCACAGCAAGACCCCAAGCTATTTCCATCTCCTGTGGCAGGTAAAGCCGCCGCTCAGACAGGAAGCATCAGGCAAGGCAGAGGAAGCGCTGTTGGTTTGTTGGTTTAACATTGTTACCACCATGTCCCAGGGTGTGGTTGTTCCAGTGGCAGGGAGTTTTCCGGAGGGATTTGGAGAAGCGAGGCCAGGGGCTTGCCGAACCAGAAGGAATATGGGCCACGTTTTCACATGTACCTTAACTAGGCCTCCATCTTTGCGGGCTTAAAACGGGGGAGGGGGTTACAATTCTGTGCATGTCATCATTTACTCTTATGGAAGTCCCCGAGGGCCGGCCGGAGAAAAACCAGTATCAGTCGCTGTAACTTGAGAATCGACAGGAAGAGCCATTCCAAAACGGGGCGGGGGGAGGGTGCCAGAACCACTTGCCAGCGCCTATAGGAGTCACACACTAATGATTCCTGTATGGCCTGAGGCCTGGAAATACCATTCCACCTCTTCGAAAGGGCCCAGGCTTTACCTCCTCGCAGCTCTCTAAGGAGAGCCTGACATATTGCTGGAAAGGCCTCCCTCTTGGCAAGGCCAAGAATAACAAAAGTTCGCAGCGTGTGCTCGTATATCACCAACAATTAAAGATGGGAAAGATCCAGGGAGGGAAGGCTTTATTAGGCCCTCGAAGAAAAGTAAATCCAGCCCCTTGTTGGCCTCCATGTTTCCGCCTCGCCTTGGTGGGCTCCCATGTGAGCTGGGAGCCTGACCTTCTCAAGAGCAACACCACCAGTTGAGGACAGGCTGTGGTGGGCCCAGCTGCTGCCAAGAACATGGGCTTTTTGGAAACCACCTCCAGAGCTTGTTGTTCCATGCCCCCTCCCCTGGCCTTTTTACTCTTTGGACAATGGCTGGCTGAGGCGTGAGCTATGTGGAAGGTTCAGGTTACCCCCTAGGGGTTCTCGACACTCACAGGGCAGACTCTGTTTGCTCACCGATCAAGCTGCCAAAGGTTGGCCAATCAAGCCATGGCATGGTTTCACGAGGCTGCACAGTGCACTGCAAGAAGCTCCTGGGTGTTGACGTGCGAGAGTGCCGTGCAAACACGTGGAACTGAGCTCTGGTTTTCAGCCTGGCAGCATGATCTGTAGGGGAGCAGTGGCCGTGTTGCAGCAGGAGGAGTTCCAGCTGGCATGGGTTGAATCGGTTCTGCTGGGCGGGCTGCTCCACTGCCCTTTGAAAAGGCCCAACCTGCTCTCCGCTCTGCCCTTTGGAAGGTGTGCATGGAACGATCTCTCCATCTTCACCCTGCCGCCTTCTGAGGGTTTATCAGCAGAGGCCAATTAGGTGGGAGCACAGTCTCAGCTCCCCAACCTGAGCCAGATAACAGCTGGCCCCTCTACCCGGGAACAAAAGGGAAAGGCTCCAACAGCTCGCTCCCCAGGTTCGCTCCCAGGCAAGGGTGATAGACCAGTGGGAGTGAAGGGCACTTGCCTACATACCCAGCAAAACTCTAACCCAGCATTGCTTTCTTACTCAGCTATAAAAACCAACCCCAGGTTGTGCTGATGGACAAACCAGCCAACCCCATCGATACTGGTCTTACACATCGTGAGCAAGTGACATATTTCATGGCCCCATAGTGATGTGCTGGGTTTAATACTTCTTAAGCACAGCAACTGCTAAACTGATCTACAATGATTTATGGCTGATTTGTAGGGCTCGTGCCAAATTTCGTATTGTTTACCTGAGCCCTGTGATCTGAAGCGCTAGAGGGAAGGAGCTCTCTGATGCTATCTGTTGGTGAGCCACAGAAATAGACAAACAAGCCAGGCCTTATTTGCATGTTCATTACCCACCATACCTGTGTAACCATTTTAATTAAAGACCATTTACATTTTGGGGGCCAGGCTAATGAAATGTCATTATGTTTGGACCCCCCAGTATAGAAAGGATGTGGATGTGCTGGAGCAGGTTCAGAGGAGGGCAACAAAAATGATTAAGGGTCTGGAGCACATGACCTATGAGGAGAGGCTGAGGGATTTGGGCTCGTTTAGTTTACAGAAGAGAAGACGGAAGGGTGATTTAATAGCAGCCTTCAACTTCCTGAAGGGGAGCTCTAAAGAGGATGGAGAGAAGTTGTTCTCTGTGGTGACAGATAGCAGAACAAGAGGCAATGGTCTGAAGTTACAGAGGAGGGGAGTAGGTTGGATGTTGGGAAAAACTGCTTCACCAGGAGGGTGGTGAAGCACTGGAATGCGTTGCCTAGAGAGGTGGTGTATTCTGCATCTCTAAAGGTTTTTAATCCCCGGCTTGACAAGGTCCTGGCTGGGATGCCTGAGATGGGGTTGATCCTGCCTGAAGCAGGGGGCTGGACTAGATGACCTCCTGAGGTCCCTTCCAGCCCTAAGATTCTGTGATTCTATGTTGATTATGTATCGGAGGGGCAGCCGTGTTAGTCTGGATCTGTAACAGCAACGAAGGGTCCTGTGGCACCTTATAGACTAACAGAAAAGTTCTGAGCATGAGCTTTCGTGAGCACAGACTCACTTCATCAGATGCTGGTCATGGAAAGCTGCAGGGCCAGGTATAAATAAACCAGAGCAAGGCTGGGGATAACAAGGTTAGCTCAGTCAGGAAGGATGAGGCTTACTACCAGCAGTTGATCTGGAGGTGTGAACACCAAGGGAGGGGAAGCTGCTTTTGTATTTAGCCAGCCATTCACAGTCTTTGTTTAAGCCTGAGCTGAGGGTGTCAAATTTGCAGATAAATTGTAGCTCAGCCGCTCACCCTTCCTGACTGAGCTAACCTTGTTACCCCCAGCCTTGCTCTGGTTTATTTATACCTGGCCCTGCAGATTTCCATGACCAGCATCTGATGAAGTGAGTCTGTGCTCACGAAAGCTCATGCTCAGAACTTTTCTGTTAGTCTATAAGGTGCCACAGGACCCTTCGCTGCTATGTTGATTATGTGACAGAACAGTAACAGAACTGTAAATATGCGCTTAGTGAGGATTCACTGGAACTTTAAACTTAGTCTTGTACTGCTGGGTAGAGGAGCAGGGACCCAACCCCGAGAGAGAAAATTTTATGCTTTTTACGTAATGAATATATTTTGTTTGAGACAAATTTTGTTTGGGAGTCATTTACAGCATCAGTTTCTTTTTCTTGAGAATTTTATGAAGGAATGGTGATATGGTAGTTTTCCACCAATGTGGTAGAAGGCCTGGCAGAGTTGGGTGAATGCCTATCCATAATTAATAGTGCTGAAATCACCATCTCTGGTCAAAACTTTTTCTAGATTTGACACCATTTCCTCTGAGGACTGACTGTTCTTCTGGACTTTGGGATTTGGGTAGCCATTAACAGCAAACCGTAAGTGAGATACAGCAGTGGGGGGAGGGCAAAGGGGGGACTGATGTGTTAAATGAGACATTGGTTCTTCCAGGGAAACTGAGGCAGGGTGCTGCTGCTGAAGATACTCTAGGAGGGGGTGTTTTTGTTATTATTCATATAGCTCAGTGGGTTGAGCATTGGCTTTGTAAACCTAGGGTTGTGAGCTTAATTGCTGAAGGGGCCGTTTAGGGGGTTGGGGCAAATAGATTAAAGAAAATCTTCCAGGGATGGTGCTTGGTCCTGCCAAGAGGGCAGGGGACTGGACTTGATGACCTCCCAGTGTTCCTTCCAGTTTTATGAGATGTGTATTGATTTTTCATCGTTATTTTTCTCAGACCATTGTGTTCGCCTTTTCCTTAATGAAATATTCTGTGTGAGAGGGCAGGTATTATCTATTAAAGAGAACACAGTTATTTTTTCCCAGTTATGGGGTGGGGTCTTCAGCTGCTGCTGGTGGTTGTTAGCTTTTAGAGGAGCCCAGAGGTATCTGAACCTGTCCGTTACTGCAGCCTACATTGCTGGCAGAAGGGTTCCACCTACAGTCATGGTCCACCTTCAACAGAAACATGGGGGCCAAACAAATCCCTGTTGCAATTCCACCAAGCTCATGTTTCATGTGGCCTTTAACCTAAGCCACATAGCCTGATTCTGGTGACCTGCACCAGATACATATTAGGAGTAACTCCAGTGATGTCAGTGGGCCTGATTCTGATCACGCTTGCATTTGGTTTACATCATAATAACATAAAACTGGCCATCAAGGGTTAGACTGGTGGTCCATCTAGCCCGGTATCCTGCCTTTGATTGTGTTAGATGCTTCAGAGGGAAAGAACAGAACAAGCAACATCAAGTGATTCATCCCCTGTCGTCCAGTCCCAGCTTCCGGCAGTAAGTTTTCAAGATACTCAGAGCATGGAGCTGAATCCCTGACCATCCTGGCTAACAGCCATTGCTGGCTGGATCCTCCAGGAGCGTACCTAATTCCTTTTTGGCCTGCACAACATCCCCTGGGAAAGAGTTCCACAAGTGACTGTGCTTTGTGCCTCTTCATTCCAGACAAGCATCACACTGAGATCAGAATGGAGTCCCGAGGTTCTGAAAGCTAAGTTAGCCACTATTCACACAGCTTGACCAAAGCACACCATAACCCAGATTGGAGGGGATCCCTTTTAAATACAATTGGTAAATGTGCTTGTGGGGCCAGTATAGACGACAGAAGGAGGATGGACTTAAATATGGATTTAAAACTTTTTTTTCCCAATATGCCTTTCAAGTTGCTTGTATCCCTGTACAGTCATCAATAAAGCCACTGATGCCAGAAAACACTTATTTTGTCTGGCAGATACAGAAATTCGATATTATACCAGCACTTGTATAATTGTTTTCTCAGGCAGTCCACTGATGGACATTTTAACCAGTGAAGAATACTTGTGGGTCCAATTCAGATTCAATTCATATCCAAACTTCTCAGCACTGCTGAACTGGGCTTACAGTACTTTTCAAGCAGGCTTGTTTGTTTGGCTTGGGGAAACAAGGGGAGCAGACAAATGCTGGTATGTGTTGTTTCCATTCAAGCCCAGAATACTAATACAATTTCGTTAGAGAGGTTTGGTACATCTGAATCAGAACCTGGCAAGAGAGATGTAATAGACTGGGAAAATATGCTTATCCCAACCTCTTCTAATCACTGATTCAATGGTTCATAATAGCCTACTATTGCTATCCAAAAAAAATTGCTTCATTTGCTCACATAGGGCTGCAAGTTGTGTGTTTAAATGCCAGTGAGGGAGTTACTCTACAAAGGTAATGAGTGCATGAAAAATAAGTGGGAGAACAGAAAGTTATTCAAACTTGTTTGAAGCAGGAAAATGTTGTAATGAAGAGTTTTTTTTCTGCAGGCAATTTCGTCCCACAAAATCTAAAGGAATGAGATCCATGAAACATAATTTGGATTAAATTATTTTAACATATCCCAGGCATTTCTCTGCCGCTCAGAGTGTGCCATAAAAATGGGGGTGGATATTTATTAGCTATAAGTGAAAATGAGTATACCATTGAGAGTGTCCATGGGAAACTATTAGGACTGGGCTAACAGACAAGTTTGAATTCTTAAATGTTAACACCCGAAGCAGAAACTTCTCCTGGACTGTGGTCAGCAGGAATCAAACCCAATCCATTGCTTCCTGGCCTAGGTCAGAAAATCAGAACCAGACTCATTCTGATGAGCTCCATATGGGTGCATCAGTTGGTCATAAAGAAAATTCTGTGTGGTTGACCCTGCAAACTCCGACTACAGAAAGTAGTGTGGGTTACATCCACTGCCTTGGGTTTTGCCCAGCACATCTCAGGAGGGAAGCAGCTACAGCCAACAGTCAGTGTCAGCAAGATCAAGCAATTGTGTTGATTCTGATTCCTGTGAAGCTGAGTACTCAAGCACAAAGCCTGACAAAGGATCTGTCTACCCGGCAATCCTGAGGTGTGACTGTAGCTCATGTGCATATCTGAGCAAGCTTGAATCTCCCTGAGCTAGCCTTAAGGCTCCAACGGGTAAGACCCCCGGGGTAGCATTCAAGTTCCAATTGATAGGGGAAGGTGGGGGTTCCAGTGTGAATGGATCTATGGGGCAGAGCTAGGGATCTATGTGGAATGATTTTATATAATAGGGATATTGTAGCAAAGGGTATGCACATTGGACAAACTGCTTAATCCCTGCACCAATGGATGCCTACATCAGGAATTGGAACAGACATAAACCTGGAGGGGAACACTTTAACCTCCCAGGACATTCAATAATGGACCTTGCAGTGGTTTACAAAAGGATTTTACCAGATTACAATGGGGGACATCTGAACTGGAATTCATTTGGAAGTTTGATATGTTTAGCCTGGGTCTTAGCAGAGACCTCAATTATCTTCCACACTGCAAGGGCAATTTTCCCAACTTTGATATTCACAGGAATGGCACCATCTCTCTCCATTTAATTGACTTCTTCCACAGGCCCTGTTAATGACAATTGACTCCACCACCCCATCTTTTCCCCCTTCTTCTTCTTTCCATCTCTTCTCCCTGGTACGTAAACCCGTGATTCTTATTTTTGCTCCAAATCTGATGAAGTGGGTCTTACTGATGAAAGCTCATGACCTAACAAATAAACAAGTTCATGTCTAAGGTTCTAGAGAAGCGACAGACTAACACAGCTACCCCTCTGAGACACCCAGGTCACAGACAGTACTCAACACTACATCGGGTTACCTCTGTATGACCATCAGACGGTGTGGCTGCAGCTTGGTGGAGAAGCAACCCTACTAAGCTTGGGCCCTGATGGCCATAACTGTTACCCACCCATGTAATTACTCAGGGGATCTGGGAGGAGTTGTACAGCAAGCACAGTGGTCCTTCCTGCTGCAGTGTAACAGCTACCTGTCCTCAGGCTGGCTAGTTTAAAGCTGCAGACACAATTTTGGTTGCAATGCAGACCTGCCCATAGATGGTCCCGTGTGCCTCCCCATGGCATCTGAAGAACTGGCAGCTCAACCAGAAGAAGGGTGTCTCAGGAGCTTTGGGAGAAGCCATACTTAGATCTGAGCAGACCTACAGGGGCACTGTATCAAGAGGCAGGTCTTGTGGCCAACGTTCCCTGTAAGCTGAGCATTTGTGTGGCCCCTTCGGTGAGGTTCAAATGCTACCTAGCTGATTAGCAGAGCACCCACAGATAGGTTGCATTTCTGTGGGTGGTGCACATCCGCACATGTTTCAGGGCAAAGAAAAAAATCATTCCACAAAGGGATGGTAAAAGTCCGAATGTGGATGGAAAGCATTAGAGGTAGCATTGCTTGAAACTAAAGCATTGGCCTAGGAACCACAGGGTCTAGGTGTTCCTGGCTCCACCATCGACTCTGAGCTGGAGTTGTCCAATGCCTGCACAGAATGGAGGAGCTTCACGGCAGTGGTCATCTCTTGCTGTGTGTATCAGCAGAGCCTCTGAAGTTATGTATATGAGCCCCATTGTGGGAGCAGTTGAGCACCTCACCATCTTTGCTATGTCAAGAAAGTAAGAAAAAAAAAGACTGGGACTCTTCAGCTTAGAAAAAAGGAGACTAAGGCAGGAGCTGGTAGAGGTCAATAAAATCATGACAGGTATGGAGACGGTGAATAAGGCAGTTATTTGCTTCTTTCCATAACAGAAGAACTAGGGGCCACCCAATGAAATTAATGGGTCATGGGTTTAAAGTAACAAAAGGAAGTTTTCCTTCACACAGTGCATAGTGGGCCTGTGGAACTCCTTACCGAAGAACATTGTGAAGAGCAAGACTTGAACGGGGTTCAAAAGAGAGTTAGATCAATTCAGGGAGGTTAGGTCCATCAATGGCTATTAGCCAGGATGGGTGGGAATGGTGACCCTAGTGTCTGCTTGTCCGAGGTTGGAAATGGATGTCAAGAGAGGGATCGTTTTGGTGATTACCTGTGCTGTTCTTTCCTGCTGGAGCACCTGACATTGGCCTTTGTTGGAAGACAAGGATACCAGGCTAGATGGACCTTTGGTCTGACCCAGTGTGTCCGTTCTTATGTTATGTTCTTTCCCTGTATTTTCCATACAACATCCCTGGGAAATAGGGCTAGCCTGCTACTCTCTTTTAGCGAAGGGAAACTGAGGCACTGGGCTGATTTGACTGGCTTTTTAAAGGGATGTCTTTAGGGAATATAGGCGCTTTTGCACCTCCCTTGAGGCACCTCAATATTTTTAAAACTCTGGCCAGAAGTAACTTGACCAATGTCCTGCAGCAGGTCTGCGAAGAGCAGGTACTAGGAGCTGGGTCATTCTGAGTGTAAGTTCATGCTCTATCCACTAACCATCCTTCCGCCAAGCCTCCAGTTCACCCAGTGCCTCCAGGCACTGCTGTTTTATGCATAACTGCAAATTCTCAGGTGCCCTACCACTGCCACAGAGTGTGGCTCTTCCCCAGCAGAATGGCCCTCCATTGAGGTTAGGTGAGCAGGTCTGACTTGGGGGCACTGTGGGGCCACAGCCTTCATTTCCCCCCTCAACTTCTGGCTATAACCACACATGAGCTAAGGCGGTATTATCCGCCTTGCTTTCAAAAGAGGTCCCTTTCTCGTCAGCCTTCTCTCGCCTTTTGCCTCCCATTGATGTGGTCACCACAAATGAAGGCATGATGGATGACAGAGTTGAAAGAAAACACCGAGAGCCCTGGGTTTTTCCTATTTATAGTGGCTGTTTTAGAGCCTGCCACTTAAATACACATTCCTGATAAGTGAATAATCTCTGGCAGGACATAAAAATAGCTCTGTGGCTCTGACCATAATGATATGGTTACGGTTAGGCAACCAGCCCTGCATCTAACAGGCAAGAGTTGCTGCTGCTGGGAAGGGATACAAGTGTGTGTAGCAGGGGGACAATTGAAAAGCGCAGCATAAAATATGATGTTTTAGCTATAATCTATGCTAAATATAAGCCTATCAAGTTTCAGGGAAGGAGCTCAGGAATGCAGCACAGAGGAGATTTTTTGAGGGACGCAGAGCAGCTAGATGGTTTGTGGTGAGGAATCTTCTTTGTCCCTCTTCGAGCAGGATGTCCCAGGTTGCCGTATGAGAAAAGATTAAAGAGCCTGGGGCTTTTCAGCATAGAAAAGAGGAGACTGAAGGCAGGAATATGAGAGACATCTAGACAATCATGACAGGTGTGGAGAAAGTGAATAAGGAAAAGTTATTTACTTGTTCCCATAACATAAGAACGAGGGGTTGCCAAATGAAAATAATGGGTCGCAGGTTTAAAACTAACAAAAGGAAGTTTTTCTTCACACAACAAACAGTCGACCTTCTGAAACTCCTGGTCAGACGAGGTTGTGAAGACCAGGACTTTAAAAGGGTTCATAAAGTACTAGATAAATTCATGGAGGTTAGGCATCAGCTCACAAGGCCAAGGTCAGACAGGATTTATGGGTTTCACTTCAACACAGAGACTATTTAGGATACTAGAACTTTATTAAGCTTATCTTCTTCAAGCTACTGCAAATTATTCATAAGGTACAAATTAATAGGCGACGTACAACAGGATGTATAGGTCTGGACAAGAGGCTATTTGACACTCTTACATCCCTTTCTGCCACGGAGAATTCCGGTCCTGAAGTGCCTCACATCAGGCCCATGGTGGATATTGATCCGACTGGGGGAAAGTCTGGGGCACTCCAGAGGCCGAGAGTCCCTAGTGAAACTAAGCTAGGGGTGGGACCTTACAGGGATTTTTATCCCTTAGCTGTTTAGTGGGTGTGCACTTATTGGCTCAACAACACTTATAGTGTTCTCATGGGGCTGGAGCCAAGGTTACTCTTGTTACTGGTCTCTCTAGGTTCCCACATCTAAACACGGGTGTCAGGAGATGATCTGGCTATCTGGTGTTTATGTTCGTGGGGTTCCAGGCTGTAACATAAGGATGGGAACTGGGTTGTATTACAGGAATGGAAGCTCCCACTCATGCTCTCTGAGGCCTTCGGGCTAGTTACATGACAAGCTCCATCAATGACTATTAGCCAGGATAGGCAGGAATGGTATCCCTAGCCTCTGTTTGTTGGAAGCTGAGAATGGGTGACAGGGGAGGGATCTGTTCTGTTCACTCCCTCTGGGACATCTGGCATTGGCCTCTTTCAGAAGACAACAAGAAGTTCTGTGGCACCTTAGAGACTAACAGATATTTTGGAGCATAAGCTTTCGTGGGCAAAGACCCACTTCATCAGATGCATGAGGTGGGGTGGGGTCAGAGAAGGATTTAAAGAAGTGGGGTCTCAGTAAAGGGGAGGTCCAAAGCTGACAAGATCTATTCAGTCAGGGTGGAAATGGATATTAAAAGCATTTAAGAGACCAAATAACCAAAAGTAGCCAATCAGTCAGCAGTGCATTTTAACCACCCGAGCTATGCAGAAACATGAAGCATACATTCAAATCTCTGAGAACTGCAGTGCATCCATATTTTGTTGGAGAATCCGGAAGCTGAAAATTCTTGATCAAAATATTGACAAACCAGCGGAGCAAAACCATTCTTCCTTTTCGAAACCCACAGCATGACATTTTCAGAAAACATCCACAAAAAGGTGTAAGCATTTTTCCAGTCAGGGCCCCATTGTGGGAGGAGCTGGAAAACCACATGGGGAGAGCGGGACATAATTTGTTCCGGCATCCAATCCATGAGCCATAGAAATGAATTATGGATATCTGTGGATTTGCAGGACTCTCCACATCAGCAAAAAGGGGAAACTGAGGCACAAAGTCGGGGGGGTGGCTTATTTTAGATCACAGAGCAGAGCTAGCAACAGAATGCAGCTCTCCTGTTACTTCAATGGGTGCCTCATCCATAAATCTGCAGTGCCTCTCAGGGACAATACAGTTACCCCCTTTGATGCACATGGCCACTCAAAGCTAGAGGATTGTCAGGTGTCCATTTGAGCGCAGAATCGAGGAGGCTGTTGGGTGTTTTCTTTGGTGCAGTGCTGTTTGTTTACGGGAAGCAGAGAGGCTGCCTCTACGCTCGCATTCTTCTTTCGAAAGAGGCATGCAAATGAGGGAAATCGAAAAAGCAAATGAGCAGATTTACATATCTGGCACCTCATTTGCATATTCTTCTTTCAAAAGAAGAAAAGCAGGATAGACACGGCTCTTTCGAAAGGAAACCTCATCTTCGGAAAACGCTTCTTCCCTTTTCTTATGGGAAGAAGGGTTCTTTTGAAGATGGGGTTTCCTGTCAAAAAAGCAATGTCTACACTGCTTTTTCTCTTTCAAAAGAAGCCCTTTAGAAAGCAAAATATGCAAATGAGATGCCAGATATGTAAAGCTGCACCTCATTTGCATGTTCAGTGTCCCTCATTTGCATGCCTCTTTCGAAAGAGGAATGCAAGTGTAGATGCAGACAGAGCGAGAGAGAGCAGCTGCTTCAAAGGCAAAAGGAGCCAAAAACAGAACTGGAGATGGTTTCTTTGTCACAGCTTCAAGCCCTTTTAGCCCGCACCAAAAATCACCTCTCTAGCTGCTTCCAGGGTCATACTGGCTGGCTACGTCTGCACTAACATTCCTCTTTGGAAAGAGGCATGCAAATGAGGGAACTCAAAAATGCAAATGATGAGCAGATTTACATATCTGGTGCCTCATTTGCATATCTTTTGAAAGAAGAAAAGCAGCATAGCTGCGTCTATACTGCCTTTCTTCTTTCAAAAGAAGCTCTTTCAAAAGCATGCTATTCAAATGAGGTGCCAGATATGTAAATCTTACCTCATTTGCATTTATCAATTTCCCTCATTTGCATGCATCTTTCAAAAGAGGAATGCAAATGTAGACAGAGCCACTTTGAGCTGCTATAATCCACACACCCAGAGGCGTGGGTGACTGTCCCATGCAGTGGCACCTAGATCACTTACACAGACAAAGACTGAGTCTCCTGTGCAGCCTTAGCTGAGCGCCAGCTGGCTTTAGCTCACACTGTAGAGGCACCTGCACTGAGCTTCCTAGGTATGAGTCTTTTTGCTGGCAGTTCATAGAATCACAGAACACTATGACTGGAAGAGACCTCAAGAGATCATCAAGTCCAGTCCCTTGTCCTCTCAGCAGAACCAAGCACCATTGAGACCATCCCTGCTAGATGTCTAGCTAACCTACTCATAAACATCTTCACTGATGGAGATTCCACAACCTCCCTTGGCAATTTATTCCAGTGTTTAACCACCCTGACAGGTAGGAAGTTTTTCCTCATGTCCAACCGAGCTGCAGTTTAAGTCCATTGCTCCTTGTCCTATCCTGAGAGGCCAAGGAGAACAATATTTCTCTCTCCTCCTCATATCCCTCTTTTAGGTAGTACTGCTATTATGTCCCCTCTCCATCTTCTCTTTTCTAAATTAAACAAGCCCAGTCTTTTCACTCTTCCCTCATAGCTCACTTGTCTGGGCTTTGCCCACCTTCAGATTATCTTGTGTCCTTTCTGCCACACGCTCACACGTGCCTGACCAGATAGCACACAGTCAAATTCTCTGCCTACATTGTGGAAGTTTCCCAGTGACTCCATTATTCTTTGTATTATGGGGGCTCTTTAACTTTCTCATATTATCTTAAAGGAAGGGACCTTCTTCTCAAACCATTTTAACCCAGCCCAGGACAATGTTTCACCACTTTCTGGAGGCTTGGGGAGGATAAATCAGTCAACAGATCTATGAGAAGCTGAGGTATTACGTGGGGAGGAGGAGGAGGCATGTGAGAACAGAGAGAGAGACTTTTAAAAGGCCCTTGTGTTCCTAACACACTAATAAGCTGCCAGACGAATTAAGAAGATTTGCTCTTTGTCAGGCAACCACTGCATGAGTAGGCCGTGTCTCCGAGCCCTGCACATGTTGCATGTTATTTCAATATCTTGTAGCTTCTCATCCATCATTGTTAACGCCACATGAGCTCGTTTAAACTTATTACCCAGCGAAACTCTATAAATGTAACAAAGAGGGGAACTGAGCTGTGCTTCGTGTTCTTTCAAACCACAGCGTCTTAAGTGGCAGAGTGTAACATCTTAGATGTCGGATCATTAGACCACATGGTTCAGATTAATCATTTGATTATAATGAAAATATTACAGGCCCCTCGCCTGCCTCTGAATGGTGATTTAACACAGACCTTTGCAAATCCCAAGCCTCTAGGACTCCTGCGCCACACACACCACCATTCCTTCTCAAAAGAGTTTCAGAGCTAAAGAAGAAAATATTTTTTGCCTTTATTCTTTCATACAAAACTTCAGATTAGTATTATTAATTGTTTGATTTATGGTCCTCTCTAGCAATACCGAGAACCCGAACCAAGATCGGGGCCCTTCATGCCTCCATGTGTGCACTTAGCCTGAGAAAATCCCTCCTTGAAAAGTTTACAGTCTAACCAGATAAGACAAAGGAAATATTATTTATCTCTCCTCTATGGAGGAGGAACTGAGGCACAATGAAATGTGGGGGCAACACTTTGAAAAGATTTCTGCACCCACCACCCAGGCCAGATTTTCAAGAGCGCTCAGCACACTGAAAGTCTTGATGTAAATGTCCTAAGCACTCCTGAGTTTGGCACAATCTGAACCCCATTGCAGATGCTGAGTAACCAGCCTAAAGCCATACAGGAAGCCTATAGCAGGGCCATGGCTCCATCTCCCTTAAACGGAAACTTCTCCACCATCTGTTTTTAGAATGGAAAAATTCCTTGGTTACTGTCTCAAACCCAAGTTGCCTGGTGCATGGTCCCTGCTCAGGGAGGCTCCCCACCATCCTTGGAGGTGGGCTTGGGAGGGTGAAAATAATTGCTATTGAAGGTGGGTGGACTAAGGCCATCTGGACATGCATAGAGCATGAGAAACAATGTGGAATGGGTGGGAGTGGGAGACAACAGACAGAACAGGACCCTGAGGAGAGGAAGAAATGGAGTAATAGTAACCAAAAAGGGAGGTCGTCTCCAGAACAACCTCAGCTCACTGGCTTGTCCTGTTTATAGTGACCATGCACCGTCTGTAGGGTCTCACTCAATCATGGCTTTGGGGCACAGCCGTGCGCATTGGTTTCTTCCCGATACAGTTCCCTCAGCACCATCTATTGGTAAATTCTTGAGTTATACTTGATTTTATTGAGCTAAACCAGCATAATCATACTAGACAGAAAGGTAATGCTTTAGAAAATGCCACCAAATGGCCGAGTATTAAACCCAATAGCACAAAACTGCCTAGAGCAGTAATTTGATAGGTTGACCTGCTTCCTTGTCAACCAACCCCAGGGGCTTGAAGGGAGTAAGGGGGAAGGACAGACAACTGTGTTCCATGTCTGTCTGTGGTTCATCTCCTGCTTGCAGAGGCCTCCTCACCCATCCTAGAGCCCCCCCATTTGCAATTCTGCTAGCACAGAGAGCCTCACCTTTGCTGGCTGCACCTCACTGGCTCCTCTTTGTGATGCTCCAAGGCAGGAGCTGGAAAATGTATTTGGTTTTGCTTTGAATTTTGCTCTGAGACACCACAACTCCTCAGGGACAGACTAGGGAGGGAGCCTCTCATCAAGGCCTTTCATCATCCTGAGGAGGGAGCCTCTCATCAAGGCCTTTCCTTTGTGGGAGGGGAAGTCTGTATTTAACTTCTGTATTTAACAGACCCCCTGGCCTGTCGTTGGCCTCCCTGGCTGTAGATTACAGCTGGCTGTGTCTTTTCTTCCCCTCCCTCCATTAGAGAGACAGGCTGCACTCTTTCCTGATGGCTATGGGTGGCAGGCTTCCTAGGATCCTAATGGCTGGCTGCCTCCTGCCTTCTGTGCTTGGCCCTGGAGACAGTTATCTCTGTTACCCACAGGGATGGCGTGTTTGTCCATTTGGTATTACACCACAATGCGCCTGTTGTTAGCTCACCTAGGCTACGTCTACGCGTGAAGCCAACATCGAAATAGGCTATTTCGATGAGTAACGTCTACACGTCCTCCAGGGCTGGCAACGTCGATGTTCAACTTCGACGTTGCGCAGCACCACATCGAAATAGGCGCTACGAGGGAACGTCTACACGCCAAAGTAGCACACATCGAAATAAGGGTGCCAGGCACAGCTGCAGACAGGGTCACAGGGCGGACTCAACAGCAAGCCGCTCCCTTAAAGGGCCCCTCCCACACACACTTGCACTAAACAACACAAGATACACAGAGCCTACAACTGGTTGCAGACCCTGTGCCTGCAGCATGGATCCCCAGCTGCCGCAGCAGCAGCCAGAAGCCCTGGGCTAAGGGCTGCTGCCCACGGTGACCATAGAGCCCCTCAGGGGCTGGAGAGAGAGCGTCTCTCAACCCCTCAGCTGATGGTCGCCATGGGGGACCCCGCTATTTCGAAGTTGCGGGACGCGCAACGACTACACGGTCCCTACTTCGACGTTGAACGTCGAAGTAGGGCGCTATTCCTATCCCCTCATGGGGTTAGCAACTTCGACGTCTCTCCGCCTAAAGTCGAAGTTAACTTCGAAATAGCGCCCGGCGCGTGTAGCCATGACGGGCGCTATTTCGAAGTTAGTGCCGCTACTTCGAAGTAGCGTGCACGTGTAGACACGGCTCTAGTGACTCATCAATTTTAAGGCCAGAAGGGACCACCATGGTTCTCCGGTCTGGTCTCCTGCACCTTGCAGGCTACAGAACCCCACCACCACTCTTGTAACAAACCCCCTCGCTTCACATCACGCAAGTCACGATTCAAAGATGTCAAGCTGTAGAGAATCCACCATTTACACTAGTGTAAACCTGCAAGTGACCTGTGCCCCTTGCTGCAGAGGAAGGCAATTCCCCGCCTTCCCCCAGGGTCTGTGCCAAATTGGCCCACTGGACGATTCCTTCTGGATCCCAAATAGAGCAGTCAGACTCTGGGCATGTGGGCCGGGCCCATCAGCCTGACATCTGGGGAAGAATTCCATGGAGTAATTCAGAGCCATTCCCATCACCATCCCTTGCAGCTACTTGACTCTAGCAGCTGCAGATCAGCTCCATATCATTGCAGACAATCTTCTCATAGCATCTGCTCCATAAACTTACCAAGCCCCATTCAGTTTTTTGCCCTCCAATGCTGCACATGGGAGGCTGTTCCAGAACTTCACTCCTCTGATGGTAGCAACCTGCAAGTCTAAGCCTGATGGCCCATTTATTTCCCTCTGTTCTTGTGTCCCCACTGGCACCTAACTAAAATAACTACTCTCCCTTCCTGGCATTTATCCCTGTGATACATTTATAGCGATCAGTCATAACTCCCCTCTTGTCTTTGGTTGGTTTGCCTAAACAAGCCATGCTCAAAGAGTCTCCTCTCATAATGTGTGTGTTCTGGTCCTCAGATCAGCTCTTAGCCTGTTCCATTCTGAATTTTTCTTAAACATGGGAGACCAGAACTGTACATCATCAGAGAATCACAGAAAACTAGAACTGGAAGGGACCTCAAAAGGTCATCAAGTTTAGTTCCCTACTTCACAGCAGGGCCAAGCACTGTCTAGACCATCTGTGATAGGTGTTTGTCTAACCTGCTCCAGTGATGGAGATTCCACAACTTCCCTAGACAATTTATGCAGTGTTAACTGCCCTGACAGTTAGGAAGCTTTTCCTAATTTCCAGACTAAACCTCCATTGCTGCAACTTAAAGCCAGTATTCCAGAGGGTCTCAACAGTGTCTTGTATAGTTATATCAGAATTCCCTATCTCTGCTGGAAATAGCTTGCCTGGTGAATCCTATGATCACATTTGACCGGCCGCATCCCACTGATAGCTTATGATATTCCTGTGATCAACCAATACATCCAGCTCTTTCTCCTCTTCTGTCACATCCAACAGATGGGTGCCCAGCTTATAGCAAAAATTCTTGCTGTTAGTCCCTAAGGCCGGGTCTACACTAGGAGGTAAAATCAATTTTAGATATGCAAATCCAGTCACAAGAATTGCGTAGCTGGAGTCAACTTATCTAAACTCAATTTTATGCCAAAGGCCACACAGTGGGAGGTCAACAGGAGAAACTCTCTCATCGACTTCCCTTACTGCTAACGAGGGGCCGATGTGCTGTCACCGATGCAGGCACCCTGTAAATTCAATTTAGCGTGTCCATACTGTGCACACTAAATCGAATTCCAGAAGATCGACCACTGCAGGGTCAATCTTCCCTGTAGGAAAGACATACCCAAAATGCATAAATTTGCACTATTAAATTTCATCACGTTTCTATTACTCCAGTTTTCAGGTTTGTGACACCCACGGTTTTTATTAGCACACTCCCCCTTTTTGTGCCACGGACGTTAATGAAAATGTTAAATAAGACTAGTACCAAGAGTGATCCCTGAGGAAGTCCACTAGTAACCTCCCTCCAGCCTGATAGCAAACCTTTCAGTATGCACAGTTATAGTCTTCCCTTGTACTAGTTCCTTATCCACCTTTCCATTTTATAATTAATCCCCATCTTCTCCTATTTAACTAATAATTTCCCACATAAAACTCTACCAAATGCCTTACAGAAGCCTGGTAAGTAATTTGCAATAATGAATACAGGGGTCAACTGCAACATGCACCTGCAAAATCGAACCCTGGAAGATCAACCCAGACCAGGTCGATCTCCTGGTAAGTGTGGATGTACCCTTTAACGCGGTATGTTGTTTCCTTTTAGTTTGACTTTGAAGTGGCACGTATAGAAAGGAGGTGAGTTACTGGACCTGGTACAGCAACTTTACCTCTGTATTCCCGGCAAAGTGTGTGATATTTGTCGTAGTCGGTATTGCACTGCAATTCTGGACATACACTGAAATCAGCTGAATGATCCAACGTTTGTACAAAGCCTACGTACGGGGAATCCTCTGTGAGTGAAGAATAACTGGCTCTCAGGGACAATGAAAGCCTATGTACACAGTTCCCAGCAGTGGCTAGGCCCCTGCAGAGCCTAGGGGCCCCAGGTGTAGGTCTTCAACCCCCACCATAGAGGCCGTAGTGTTAGTTTGGGGCGTGCCCTGAAAGCCTAGTTTTCCCCCCTTTGCGGGGAGGTTCTTTGGAATTCTCCCCCTTTTCACCTGGGGGAGGGTTCTGAGGCTGTGTCCTCCGGCAGCTGACCCGGTGGCAGCTCTAGCTCAGGCTCTGTGAGTGTCAGTGCCAGCTCCTGCCTCTTGGCTGGTCAGCCCCAAACCGGGCTAGCTTCTCTCCTTTTATCTTGCCTCCTAGCCTGACACTGGCTGCAGATGAACCAGGGTGGGGCGAATTGGGCAAACAGGCTCTGTTTAGCCCCTGCCCTGCCAAGCCTTCCTCTTACACCCTTACAGCCTACTTGAAAAGACCACTATTTCTGATGTGTTTGCTCAATGCTCTTATTTGCAATTGAACTGTGGTTCTTGACTCATCAACATAAATCCATCAACACCATTGCTTGGCAGTTCACAGCTTTGACAAAAGTCTGGTGGACTCCAGGAGAGGACTCCTCACCGGATTGTTAGAAGAATCAACACATTTCCTCTGAAGATTCTGAGTGACACCAAGGAAGGACAACAGGAGGAAGGAAGTTCAACAGATAGCTCCTCGTGCGAAGGGTGGAATGTAACACAGAATTTTCAAAGCAGCAAACCAAAGCAAAATATTAAAGTAAGCAATACATGAAATTGCAAGCCAAATCAGCAAGGGTTTTTAATGACTCTGTAAACATGGGTGTCATATCCTATGAGTCACGACTGGAGAATTGCTATTATAACATCTAGTCTTAAGAAAGCGGGAGGGAAAGTGACCCAGTAAACTACAGTACTCTTAGTTTGACCTCAGTGGAATGCATTTGGAAGAAAAACCAGTTAAGACAGTGTAGGGGTACGCGGTAATTGAGATAAAGCACAATATGGTTTTACAAAACCACAGATTGTGCCAGACCAATCTGACCTCTTTCCTTGAGATTTTTTAGACAACGGAAATGCAATAGATTGAGTCTACCTGAACTTGGTGAGGATGGCAAGAAAAGTCAATTGCAGGTAAGTCGATTCCAGCTACCCAATTGTCATAGCCGGCTTGCGTATTTTGGATCGACTTTCAGGCCTAGTGTAGACCTGCCCAAAGTCTCCTCAACACATCTGAAGGCAAGGGGAGCAAAAGTGGCTTTAAATCATTTCCCTCCACCATCCTGGGGCAGACTGAGCAAATAATCAGACCCTGGGTTGTGTAAGAGTAGCCTAATGCTGGCTTTTAATGGCTCCCAATTGGCTGATTTCTGGTGAGTATCACAAGAGTACAGTATGCTCCACCATCATGTCCTCTCACCTTTTTTATGTCCCCACTTGCCCTCTGGGACTGGCAAGCCCAGACTCCAATTGTCTGCAACTTGGAATGGGCAACAGTGGATGGATCGCTTGATGATTCCCTGTTCTGTTCATTCCCTGTGAAGGACCTGGCACTGGCCCCTGTCAGAAGACAGGATACTAGGTAAGATGGACCTTTGGTCTAACCTAGTGTGGCTGTTCTTATGTTCTTGTAGACCAGGAAGTGCTGTCAATCTAAAGTTGTCTTTAGATTACTCACAGGTTTCCTCATCCCAGGAGACTCGTTCTTTGCCCATTTAGGGAAGTTTTACAGTCCCTAAGCCCCACCCCCAGCCATATAACTTCAGCATGTCCCAGGAATTGGCCCACCATATCCAGCCGATTGTATTATACAGGAGTCAGGAACATAGTTGTGAGGAATTGCCTTGAGACTGCTACAGGCAATCAACATATGCCCTGAGCTAAGAGATTTTATTAGCTGCATCTTATCTTCTGGAGCTGCAAATATGATTATTACTGCCCTGTTATTCAACCCTTTATAAAGCCCGACCACTTGTACTCAGTTCAGTGCTCTCCTGCTGCAGTGAGTTTCACAGATCAGCTATAGCTATAGTTTTTTAAACATGTATAATTCTACTAGCCACACACACACACTGTGTTATGTCCATGGGGGTCATGGAACAGTGAGGTATGACTCAATCCCATCACAACAGGACAAGGACAACAGGAGTGATCCACAGGGGAGGGAAGCTGTCTATACACTGACTGTTAGGTGGATAGGAAGCTGGTTGGATTGTTGAACTCAATGGGTATTGATCAATGGCTTGGTGTCTAGTTGGCAGCTGTTATCGAGCAGAGTGGCCTAGAGGTCAGTCCTGGGGCTGCTTTTGTGCAACAACTTTATTAATGATCTGGATGATGGGGTGGTTTGCACCCTCAGGAATTTCACAGATACACTGGAGGGTGGGAATAGGGTTCCAGAGTGGTTCGGACAAATCACAGGTCTGAACCAAAAAAATACACTGATGAGGTTCAACAAGGACAAGTTCTCAAATCCGGCACTTGGCACAAAAGAATCCTAAGGTTTCTAATCCTACAGGCTGGGGACCAAAAGGCTTATCGGCAGCTCTTCAGAAGAGGACCTGGGGATTACAGGAGACTAGAAGTAGAATATAAGTCAACAGTGTTGCCAACAAGATTAACAGCACATTGGGCTGCATTAGTGCAAGTACTGTCAGCAGATCAATCCTCTCTGTTTGGAACTGGTGAAGCCACATCTGGAGTATTGCATCCAAAGGATGTGTACAGATTGGAGATAGTCCAGCAGAGACATCGAAAATTATTAGGCACGTAGGGCATGTGACCTATTAGGGGAGGCTGAAGGAAATGGGCTTTTTTGGTTGGCAGAAGAGAATTTGATAGCAGCCTTCAACTATCTGAAAGGGTTTCCAAACACGATGAGCCAGGGTGTTCTCAGTGGTGGCGAATGACACAACAAGGAGCAATGGTCTCAAGTTGCAGTGGGAGGTCTGGGTTGGATATTAGGAGAAGCTGCTTCGTTAGGAGGGTGACGTAGAACTGGAACGGGTTGCCTAGGGAGGTGGTGGAACCTCCATCCCTAGAAGGTTTTAGGTCCCTGATTGGCAAAGACCTGTCTGAGATGATTTAGTTGGGGGTGGTTCTGCTTTGAACAGGGGGTTAGACTAGGTGGCCTCCTGAGGTCTCTTCTACCCCTAATCTTCTACGATTCTTTCTCTCTCCTGTTTCCTATTTTTAAAACCATAACTTAGTTCCAATGCCGTGTGTGCTGCTTCCTACTGTATTGGCTAGGTCTTCTAGAAGATAATATCCTACTACCACTACTTACACCTTTAGGTCAAGAAGAAACAATTTGTGCATTGGTGGTACAAGGTCCAGGTTGAGATCTTGCTGATGACCGGCAGTGAGGGCAGTTACAAAAAACTGTGAACTCAGCTGCTTGGGACAAGATTGCTTTTGTAGAGGAAGTTTGTATTTCAGTCATGATTCCTTCTAGTGGCTGGTTCATTTCAGTAAAAGCTCACCTATCTGACACCCAGATAACTGGCACATTGAGTTAACTGGCATGCCACGGCCAGCTAATGGATGGAGCCATCTTTCGTGGGGTCAACTGACCCACCAGAGGCAGCAGGGCTGGTGGAGCGTAGCACATATGATTATCTGGCGCATTTGATTATCTAGCACCTCCAGTTCCCGTGGGGTGCCAGATAATCGAATTTTACTGCCGTTTAACAAACTACTAAATTCTGCCAAACGGTGGAGTTGCTCTTTTCACTCCCCTGGTGGTGAGGCCTGGACATGGGCCCTGAGGGTCCCCAAATCAAAAACCAGTAAGGACTGTTGCCCCCAGATTTAAAACTGGAGACAGGCCTACACTATGGAATTCAAGGCTGCATGCATGGACCTGGGGTTTGGGCTCAGCATAGAATAGAGACAAGGTTTAGAGCCACATGGGGATTTTGGTGCAGTTTTCAGGGAGCTCAGGCCCAGAGTCGGGGGAAACTCAGCAGTTTGGGTTGGATCATCTGAACTGTCTAAGACCAGCAGTGGAGGTGGCTGCCCAGTATTCTGCTTCTTCAGAGGCTCTGACACCCAGTTCCCATTCCTTCACGCACACATACACAACTGGCTGAACTATTCACAGCAAATAATCCAACGGTTGAATCCAGGCCCAGCTGAAGTGCTTTAAGGCAGGCAGGAGGCAGCTTGGAGAATGGGGTAGGCATCCTGGTTCCCAGAGGAGTTGGGAACCCGGGTGGGTAGAGAGTGAGTTGAAAAAGTACTGCATGTAGGACTTCATATATATGTAGTTGTCTCCCGTAAGAGATTAAGGTGTGACCCTGACTCAAACAAAGGGGATGGGCTTAGGAAATTCACAGAGGTAAACCAGCCAGTCTCTAGATGCCATAAGAGCCTTTCCTGGCATACATTTCCAAGCTCCAAGCCAGAACTGAGAAGCACAGAGACATGAAAAATAATGGGGGAAAGTTAACTGAACTTCCTTGAACCTCCAGAGAAGCGAGGTTCAGAATGGGATCCAGTTTAGGCTATAGTCCTGGCTTGGCTCTGTCTCCAGTTCCTGCCGCCAGTCTGTATCCCCCAGTGACGCCAAGAGGGGACGTGCAGACACGGCAGAATACCAGCTCCTCGCAGAACAGTGAATATGACTCTCTTCTTTTATGAAGGTGGTTTTTGCTGAAGCCAACTCCCAACCGCAGGTTTAAGCCATTGGGAGCCTTTTCTTCTCTCTCCATTTCGCGTTCCTCCCGGGTCTACACATCAGCTGGCCCAATTATATTGACATTGCTTCTTCTACCCAAACCACAGCCTAATTTGACGTGTCAGCATGCCCCATGGTGGTGCATCCTGCCGACGGAATAGTTTAAAAACAGAAACGTGCTGCTGCAAGGTTATTTTCTAATAAAATAAAAACACAGAGAATAAATCTGGGTTAGAACTTCAGCCGTGCCCAGACTCTGTCACACCATGTCTGTTTGTCTGTCTAATTGCTATAGTACTCCATGCTTGAGAGATTCCTTGGTTTCCATCTCCTTGTGCCCAAGTCAAGTCAGGAGCCCCCAAGTCCATGGTTCCTTCGTTCTCAACAGGCTCCATGAACCTTCCTTGTGTGCTAGTGGGAAGGCCACAGATCAAGGGAAATTAACCTGCAAGTGTGCAGCCATCTCCCCTTACCACACAGGAGCCTTAGCTGGTTATGTCTATCCCATACATAGGGCCATCACTAAGCAGATGGGAGGTGAGCCAGAGTTGCTCCATAGTTCAGACCTTCTGCGCATCAGCACAGCTGTCAAGGCGCCTGGCTTATTTGCCTAATTTTTTGGCCTGCTGCTCAGAGCTTTCATGTCTGTACGGGTTCTGTGGGAATCTGAGACCCTGGGCCATTTTCTAAAACCGAAGCTTTTTGCAAGTCGTTCTTTCTCCCCACAAGTAAATCTGTTTCTCCTTTGAGCTGACAGAAGAGGAGACTGCTGCCCTCCATTCATAAGATTAATGCTTCGCATTTCTCCGGTAGCTTTCCTCTGCCCCCAAGAGGACCACAGCACTTTAGAAGCCTTAAGCCTGAGATGGTGTAACTGCCCACAGGCAGAATGGAAACTGGGACCTCTGGAACTCAGTGCACGAGTCCCTGCAGTTTGAGCTAAGAGCCAGCTCCTGATCAACCGGTGCTGTAGAGCAAACTAATTCTTTTGTGCTGGAAGTGGTCTAGGTGCCACTCCATGGGACAGTGCCCCATACCTAGGTGTGTGGGTTACAACGGCCCCTGTGAGAGGCCAGTATCATACCCACTGTACTGGTGAGAAAACAGGCACTCACCAACTATATGTCTTGTCCAAGAGCCCACAGTGAGTTACTGACTGTGGCAGAAACACAACCCAAAGTGCCTGACTCCCATTCTTGTGTTAACCACAGAGTCCCACCAATGCCCAGCTGAACCTTTTCCATTTTACACCACTGAGATGTCCATACTCATACCACCTCACTATCTGCATGTCCTGTCCTAGTTCATGTATTTGTCTCACCACACCCCCGTAGAGTAGAAAAGTGTTATTATCCCCATTGCACAAATGTAGAAATGAAGCACCAAAAGATGAAACAACAGGGCCATAGACTCACAGGAAGTCTGTAGCAGAACCAGGACCTGAAGCCACATGTCTGGTTTGTTCCCGACCCAATGGACCATCCAATCTGTGCTTTTTGGAGCTATTTTGCTCTATACCATTCCAGCGTCTTACAGTCATAGGCTACGTCTACACGTGCACCCAACTTCGAAATAGCTTATTTCGATGTTGCGACATCGAAATAGGCTATTTCGATGAATAACGTCTACACGTCCTCCAGGGCTGGCAACGTCGATGTTCAACTTCGACGTTGCTCAGCCCAACATCGAAATAGGCACAGCGAGGGAACGTCTACACGGCAAAGTAGCACACATCGAAATAAGGGAACCAGGCACAGCTGCAGACAGGGTCACGGGGCGGACTCAACAGCAAGTCGCTCCCTTAAAGGGCCCCTCCCAGACACACTTTCATTAAACAGTGCAAGATACACAGAGCCAACAACTAGTTGCAGACCCTGTATATGCAGCACGGACCCCCAGCTGCAGCAGCAGCAGCCAGAAGCCCTGGGCTAAGGGCTGCTGCCCACGGTGACCACAGAGCCCCGCAAGGGCTGGAGAGAGAGTATCTCTCAACCCCCCAGCTGATGGCCGCCATGGAGGACCCCGCTATTTCGATGTTGCGGGACGCGGATCGTCTACACGTCCCTACTTCGATGTTGAACGTCGAAGTAGGGCGCTATTCCCATCCCCTCATGGGGTTAGCGACTTCGACGTCTCGCCGCCTAACGTCGATTTCAACTTCGAAATAGCGCCCAACACGTGTAGACGTGACGGGCGCTATTTCGAAGTTACTGCCGCTACTTCGAAGTAGCGTGCACGTGTAGACGCAGCTATAGAGTTGGAAGAGACCACAGGAGGTCATTGAGTCCAATCCCTCAACTGAAAACAGGACCAATCCCAACTAAATCTTTCCAGCCAGGACTTTGTCAAGCTGGGATTTAGAGATCTCCAGGGAAGGAGATTCTGCCACCTCCAGAGGTTACCCATTCCAGAGCTTCACCACTCTCAGCGTGAAATATTTTTTCCTGATATGCCATCTAAACCTCGCTCAATGCATCTTGAAATCATTGCTCCATGTTCTGCCATCTACCACCACTGAGAACAGCCTCTCTCCATCCTCTCTGGCACCCCCTTCAGGTACTTCTGATATGGGTCTCTGACTGTGCTCCATAAATATATTGAGGTTCTGGGACAGCCTCTGAATAGCATGAGTGAGGCACACCAAGCTCATGAGTGTCAAAGGGGAGCTAGACAAGTTTTTGAAGGGTGCCGAACGACAGGGCTGCCTTTGGTAGCGGGCACCTGGACAGCATGGCCCAGGAGGTCACTTCCAGTCCCGTGCTCCTGTCCTGGCTGCCTTCTTAACTTGGGTCTGGGAAGAGTGTGGCTCCATCTCCTTGATCCCCTCTGAAGCACAGCCAATTGGTACCCATGGTGATGCATGTGAGGGAGGAACCATTGTCCATGAAGAACTGGACTTAGAGTCACCACATAATGCCACAAAAAAAAAAAATGAGGTGTGTAGAGCAGGACAAAGTCCTGCCCTTTAATTAGTCTGCAAGACTAATTAAACTTCTATTAAACACAAACCTGATCCTTATTTATATCTCACACAGGAATACGTCAGGAGTAACGGTACGGAATTCAGTGGTGTACTCTGACACTAATCCAGAGTAAGGGAGAGGAACCTTAGGCCTTCTGTTATGGCCATGACACACAACATAACGCGGTTGTTGCTGCCGGCTTCTCCAGGGTGTGGTCTATGGGTTTCAACACTTTCTGCCTGAAAAAGCTCTCGAGCCCCACGCTGAAACATTCTGTGCAGAAAGCAGTTAACAGCAACTCAAATGGAATAAACCAATTTGTTCATTCCCTGGCACATATTCTTTTCACTAAAGTCATCCTGTGGTTTTGGCTCCATCCTGTCGACTGCCCTGAGTTACAGAAGCTGGCACGCCCCGTCCATGCACAGGCTCCCCTTGAAATTCTACCAGCTCTGTTACTGGAACAGTCCTCAGAGGACAGAAAACGGCTTGTGAATTGATTGGCAAATTAGGAGCCGGGCACACTGGAATGGGCTGCCAAGGGTGGCACTTTCCCACCTGAGTCAGTGCAGAATTGACGCCCCCAGCCGGTGGGAGGAGGCATTGTCTATGAGAAGTGCTGTCTCTCAGAGAGGCGAGAGAAGCCTGGGTGTCTTAACCACCGGTGTGTGGTCGATAAATATCCTGTGGTAAGTTTTTTGCAAGTGCGAGGGTGTTAACCTCAGCATCCTGGCAAATTTCTCCCTGCCCTAACTGCATTCTGCCTCCCAAAAGTCTTCAGAGAGTTTCAACTGCATAGAGGATTTTCTTGTGCTTGGAAACCTAAACTGTTTTGTAGAATGGCTGGCGCTCCATTACAGCAACACGCTCTTTAAAAACAAGCCCGGAACTGGACATACTGCGGATAGCTGCAGCTGCTTCACAAGCTAGGCCTGATTTTCAAATCCTGTGGAGTCCAGGCCTGCCTGTAAAGACATGTGCCACTGCACCCCTCATTTATGAATGTCGAAACCACTAGTACCTGCACAAACCAGGTAGCTGTGTCTGCAAGTGGCCATCTGAGTGCCTAACACAACACTTGGGTAAGCAATTTCGTTTGGGTAGCATCCGAGATTGAACCCGGGATTCTAGTTCCAAAACTTTGGAGCTTTCATAGCTGGGGGAAGAACATAGGGACATCAACACTGGGTCAGACCAAAGGTCCATCTAGCCCAGCATCCTGTCTTCTGACAGTGGCCAATACCAGGTGCCCCAGAGGGGATGAACAGAACAGGTAATCACTGAGTGTCCCCTGCCCTGCCATTCATTTCCAGCCTCTAACAAACAGAGGCTAGGGACACCATCCCTACGCATCCGAGCTAGTAAGTATTGATAGACTTAACCTCCCTGAAATTATATATGTTTTTTAAACTCTGATAAGGGATTCGGGGGAAGGGATTAATTCCCTTTGATAGCATTTGCAGCAGCTTCATTAACCTCATTTGCATACATACACTGTTTGTGACTGCACACTCAGTAGCTACACCTATCAGCCAGGCACAAAAGCTACACGTACATTTTCACATGGCCCTTGAGTTCTCAGAGTTCTGCAGTCAGTCCCAGTAAGCAGCCTGGAGTCATAGATTCCAAAGCCAGAGAGCTGTCACACAACAGTTCCAAGGGCAGAGCTTTTAGAAACCCAACCGGTTTTGACAGAAAAATTGCCACGGATGAAGACTCTATCACCCCTTGCTAAGCCATTCCAATGGTTTATTGCCCTCTCTGTTAAAAATATATGGCCTTCTTGCCAGGCTAGCTTCATTCAGCTTCCAGACGCTGGCTCATGCGAGATCTCTGTCTGCTAGACTGAAGAGTCGATCATCAAATATTTGTTCCTCATGTAGGTTCTTATCGACTGTGATCAACCCATGCCTGAACTGTCTCCTTGTTACGCTCCATAGACTGACGTCTTTGAGTCTATCCCAACAAGGCAACTTTTCTAATCCTTTAATTAGAAAAAAAATCAGTCAGCGTCAATCTGTGCAAAGCTTCCAGCAACCTCAGGATTGAAAGTGTCATTGTTGGCTTTTCACAGAGCTGCTGGCAAATGCAATGCCAAAGGCTGAGCAAATTTGATTGCTGATTTTCTAAGATTTTTCACCTTTAGTGTTCTGGCAAGGGCTCCCCTGGTAGCCATACAGAATCTTAGAAACAGCCTGAGTAGGCATAACCTCTGGAAGCTCAGAACCCAGGCTGCTTGGAACTGTTCTGTCCAAACCTTTTTTCCAGTGGAAATTTAGTTTCTCAACTCATCCGTTTTTTGCAGTAAGAGTCCATTTTCTACAGAAAATTTTGACTTTCCTTCAAATAAACAAAGACACAAAAACTTCAGCTGAAAACCAAAAAATGTTCAGTTGAAAGCTTAAAACTGAACATACCGCTCCAGTGCCACATTTTCCTTTAAGGCATGGGCTCTTCAGTCAGACTACATCTCCCATGATGCATCATGGCAATAGGACTCCCATGATGCATCAAGATCTCCTGTCTTGCTAACCTGCCAAAGTGTAGGCCAATAGGCTCAAGACTCCACAGAAGAGGTAGAGGGCACGTGGAATCCAAATTATATTGACATTTTCAATTTTCAACTGAAATATTTCAGTTTTGAATCAAACCAGTCATTTTTTCACTCCCTCACCACTCACATCTTCAAAAGTACCATGTTATGGGCATTACAGGGACTAAAGACATTGCGAGAGCAATTCAGAGACCCAAGCTACAAAGAGGCAATAAGCAACCCTAACCCTAACCCTAACCCTAATGAGAGATGCAGCTGGCTCACTAGCCGTAAAACTCTCAAACTGCTCTGTCCCATGATGCACAAGGTCTTGAGCAAAGCAGGGATAGATTCCCTAGGAGACGTCTTTTGGCTATTCACAAATCCTGGTAAGGTACGTGGAGGCTGTATTTGGATTCAAGATGTTGGTTCATATCTAGCTCCTTCAGGATGTGTATTGTGGTATTTAAGGCTAGGTCTACACTAGTCATAGAATTCGACCCCCAATATGCAATTTTAGTTACGCCAATTGCATAGCTAAAATCAATGTATTGGTGGTCAACTTCCATGTCAGTCTACATGGAGGAAGGTCGACAGGAGCATGTCTCCCATCATCCTTCATTATTCCTTGCTTCTCTCTGCTAGTTCCAGGGTTGACTTTGACCCTGAAATGTGTTGTTTCACGCATGTGTGAAATAAAACCCTGGAAGGTCACAGTCTATCTTCCGTGGTAGTGTGGCTCTAGCCTAACGTACTTTCTGGATCTCATCACCATAGTCTCTTTAATGAACTTATGCTTGCAGCCCCCCTGTGAGGTAGGGAAATGGTATTAGTCCCATTGTACAGATGCCCAGAGGAGGCACAGACAGCCAAGGGAGTTGCCCTATGACACACAAGGAACTGGAGAAGTAAATCCCAATCTTCTGAGTCCTAGGCTTGGTCTACACTAGACCTTACAGTTGACTGCAGATATGCAGTTCTAGCTACAGCAATTACCTAACTAGCATTGACATATTTGCAGTTGACTGTAAAGCCTCTCCTCACTGAGAGAGGTTGATGGAAGCATTTCTGCTGTTGACCTCCCTTACTCCTCGCAAGAGTAGACGTACAGGAGGTTGCCTGCTGACCCCAGAGAGACTGATTTCATGTATCTTTACCAGATGCAGGAAATTGAACTCTGGAAAACCAACCCATGATCTCCCAGTAAGTATAGACAGGCTCCTAGGTTAGTGTTCCCAGCCACCTCACCATTCCATTGCGCTAGGGGCTGTACAAACAAATGATAACCAATAGTTTCTGACCAAACAGCTTACTGTCTAAAAGACAAGACATAGAAGGCATTAGGACTACCAGATGAGTTAGGGCAGAGACAAGATAGGATGTGGGCGACTCTGAGACAATTAATGTTCCAGCTCTTAGCTAATGAACTTATGATGAGCACACTTAACTCACTAACTGCCAAGTAGTGATCAAGCAGTGATCCCAAATGTTCACCTATGACTTTGAATCCCAAAAGGAGAGAGGCATACCTGGTCAATCCCGGATATGCAACCTGAAGTGTTACGCCAAGAGTTCAGTGGGACCATTTGGAATGTGTTTTTAGACCTTTCTGCCCCTCTGCACTAACTGGCTTTGGACAGAAGAAAAAACTGCTGACATCTCAACCAAGAGCAGGAGGTAGTTCATAGTCTTGCACTCAAGCCTCCTCTCAGGGGAGATACCATCTGGTTTCTCAGCTAAATTATTTCAGGTAGTCTTCAGATTGGTGCTGAATTAATCACTTGCCAGGTATCATCCAGTCAAATCCAGCCTCATGTACAGCTTGGGGCACGTTATGACTGCCACAGATGGCATTTGCCTCCCCTTTCTCCCTCATTTGTATCCGTTTGAGAATTTCGGTCTCATTGCTTTTCCCTGCCTGGCTTGATCACATGCACTGTAAACTCCCAGTTCTCTGCGTCCGCTTCATCTGAAGACCCTCATTGTCCGAATCCTCACTGTGACCCCAAGGTAGCCCTGCAGCGTCCCATACAAAGCCCCCTCTGCAGCGAGACAACATGCCTCTGAGGCTGGCAGGACTTATTCTCTAGCCCAACTTCTATGCACCAGGGCCTTGCAGAAAGCTGCATGCTACGCACCTCCCATGACCCTGGCCAGTGAGTCACTGGCCTGCGGAGCCCTCAGACCCATGCCTCCCCACCCTGCCACAGGCAAAGAGGAACTGTGGGGTCCAATGCTCAATGCGCAGGTTCCATACCTTGCCCACGTACCTAGCCATGCTATCACCAGGCTGCCTGTGAAATTGCCAAGCAGGTTCCTGCAGTAGCAGCACAGGGCTGGCTCTGACCCAAGCAGCAGCAGGTGACAGGGATGGCAGGAGTTGCCACATGGTGGTGCCACAGCTACCGACCCAGCCAAGAGGGCGCAGGCCATTCGAGACAAGGGTGGGGCAGATAGGAGGAAGCAGGCTGTCCCTTTATCCAAACGCCTGGTGACCCAAAAGGTCCACTTGCCCCCAGGCCAGTCAATTCCAGCGGAGTGTTCCATGTTTGAAATTCTGTGTTTTGCCTCATTGTGATTGGCCATATATGATCACATGGTGCTCTCGCTGCTTTCTGATTAGCTGAGCATCCGACCACTCCCAGCCCCAAATATGGTGATATGCAAATTCAAACTTGGCTTTCTGCAGGGGCTCTCATGCTCTGTTCAGTGCTAAAATTCACTTCCTGGGCTATTTTGGCCCTGATGCATCAGTTATTTGAAGGTTACTGGAGTGGGACATGATTGTGCTACAGGTAAATTCATCCAGAAAGGAGAATAAAAAGGTGTGTGGCATATTTCATGCAAGTCAATATTGAAATCAAGCATCTGAACTGACCTTATGTACCTCCCATCACTAACTGAGCATCAGGCCAACCCTCCTTAACGGGTAGGCCCAGACGCATTCAGTAAAGCAACCCTTCTGCTGTAGGGAGCAGTGTCCCCCTAGCTCAGGGGTCAGCAATAATTTTTGGTGGAGGGGGGCACCACTCCAAGGTTTTGCTAAGTGGTCAAAGGGCCGCACTTTTCTCTGGAAGGGGTGGTGGGGTCTGCACCTGCCTTGGTTAATCTGCGAGGTTGACCTGCCCTGCCCCAGCACAGAATCACAGAATCTTACAGCTAGAAGGGACCTCAGGAGGTCATCTAGGCCAGCCCCTGCTTCAAGCAGGATCAACCCCCACTAAGTCATCCCAGCCAGGACCTTGTCCAGCAGGGACTTAAAAACCTCAAGGGATGGACAATCCACCACCTCTCTAGGCAACGGATTCCAGGGCTTCACCACCCACCTGGTGAAAGAGTTTTTCCTAATATCTAACCTACACCTCTCCCTCTTCAACTTCAGACCATTACTCCTTGTTCTGCCATCTGACACCACTGGGAACAGTTTCTCACCCTCCTCTTTAGCACTCCCCTTCAGGAAGTTGAAGGCTGCTATTAAATCACCCCTAAGTCTTCTCTTCTGTAAACTAAACAAGCCCAAATCCCTCAACCTCTCCTCACAGGTCTTGTGCTCCAGCCCCTCAATTATTTTTGTTGCCCTCTACTGAATCTGCTCCAGCACATCCACATCCTTTTTATACTGGGGGACCCAAAACTGGACACAATATTCAAGATGTGGCCTCACCAGTGCCAAGTAGAGGGGAATAACCACTTCTCCAGATCTGCTCGAAATGCTCCTCCTCATGCACCCCAGTATGCCATTAGCCTTCTTGGCTACAAGGGCACACTGTTTACTCATATCCAGCCTTTCATCCACCATAACCCCTAGGTCCCTTTCCATTGTACTGCTGCTGAGCCAGTCGGTCCCTAGCCTGTAACAATGCTTGGGATTCTTTCGCCCCACGTGCAGGATTCTACACTTCTCCTTGTTGAACCGCATCAGATTTCTTTTGGGCCAGTCCTCCAATTTATCCAGGTCACTCTGGATTCTCTCTCTACCCTCCAACGTATCTACCTCTCCCTCTAGTTTTGTGTCATCCGCAAACTTTTAGTCTCCATTGGCCAGTTTCATGCCTCCTCCCTCACCCAGCAAAATTTGTCAGCTCCTATTGGCTGGCTGAGGGTGGGGGAAGCATTAAACCAGCCAATGGGAACAGACAGATTTTGCAGGGGTGGAGGTGCCTGGAGCTCTCCCTCCTCCCCAGTGCCGAGGCAGGTCTCTTGTAGACAGAGGAAATGAGTGTGACACTGTTTATAAGAAGCACATCTCTCAGCCACTGCATATCTCTGGGAACCATACAGCATTCCAAACAAGGTGTGATTGTTGATAAACAAAGGAAACCAGGCTGGCACACGAGCTATGTGGGGCTCCTTAGCATGTCTTTGAAATGACAGCTGTTTTCTTAATTAGACACATTAGGGCAGATTCTCAGCTGGGGTACATTACCACAGCTGTCTTGTGGAGCTGTAACAATTTACAGCCGCTGAAGACGTGCTCTCTCCTGATTATGGACTGTGATTCACTGTCTTGTGACATAGACGACAATGTTTATGGAGTTAGAGGAGAAGCTTTCTGAGTCCTGCTGGGTTTATGTGTCATTTACATGGTAACGGCGCCAGATGCCTGAAGCACAGAGGTTCTTTGGTTCAGAGGTTCTTCTGTTTCTGATTTCTCCTTCTGGCTGGAGAGAGAGCTTTGTCTCTCAGCCAAGAGAGTGGCAGAGGCAGGAAAAAGGCGGATTTGGAATTCTTCGAGACTGTTCATTTAGGTAAAGGACGGACATGAGATAACTTTTTCAGAGACTCGATGTATTGTTCAATTTCCTTTGGCCTCCTCAACATGTGGGCCCTGGAGCTAAACTGGAAATTCAAGCAATGGCAACCTGTGAAAATGTCTTCTCAGAGAAAGCAGAAGGCCGGGGTCATCATCCTTCCTGGCTTGGTACAGTCAAAACTGACATTTTCCCTAGTTATCACTGGTCTCAAATGAATTGTGAGACTTAGCCTGAGCCATGAAATGCCGGGCTTTGGAAACAGAATAACAGCTCCTTGACAAGTCTCTGGAAGGCAGAAGAGGTTGTGTCAAATTCGGAGCCCTACCCCTCACAAGCTGAAATAAATATTTTGCAGAGGACAGTTCTCGGAATGGAAAGTCATGGGAAAATACAGGGGAAAAAACTGGCTTGGATCTAAATTCTCCTGAAGCTTAAGAGGGTTTCATCAGTGTGTATCCAAGTGCTGTGAGATCCTGGGAAAAGGCACCCCTGGCAAAGGGCTTTTCACAAAATAGTTTGGAAGGAAGGGGAAAAAATCTGCTGCAAGGGTCATGTAAGGGACTCTTAATTAACCTTGATGGAGGATTTAAAGGGGAAGTGTGGTGTATGTTTGACCTAACACACAACTATAAAACCAAGGATTCTGCATTAAAAAACTCTTCTGTTTACTTCTCCCAAAATGTACAGATCTAAAGTGTCACAGTTTATGAAGGACCTACACATAAACAACACTTGCTTCTTCTTTTGCCCCCCTCTACTATCTGTACAAAAACAGTTAAACCCAGCTCCCTGAGCTGTCCTGCCATTGCCAGGGAAGCCGTAGCAAGAATGTGATTCGGCAGGCCAGCACGCTAGCCTGGGCTTCTGTGCTCTGCCACCAATTTCCTCTGTGACCTTTGGCAAGATACTTAAGCCTGAACACTCAAAGGGAGTTAGGCGCCTATGTGCTAGTTTTGGGAGTGACCCCAATACCAATAATTTGGCTTCCCAGCATGTGCAGTGTCACCTCCCTCTAGGGATATGTCTACACTGCAGCATAAACCTGGCTACGTGGGCCCCCTTCATGGACTCGGTAGCTGCGTCTACACGTGCACGCTACTTCGAAGTAGCGGCACCAACTTCGAAATAGCGCCCGTCGCGTCTACACACGTCGGGCGCTATTTCGAAGTTAACTTCGACGTTAGGCGGCGAGACGTCGAAGTCGCTAACCTCATGAGGAGATAGGAATAGCGCCCTACTTCGACGTTCAACGTTGAAGTAGGGACCGTGTAGACAATCCACGTCCCGCAACGTCGAAATTGCTGGGTCCTCCATGGCGGCCATCAGCTGGGGGGTTGAGAGATGCTCTCTCTCCAGCCCCTGCGGGGCTCTATGGTCACCGTGGGCAGCAGCCCTTAGCCCAGGGCTTCTGGCTGCTTCTGCGGCAGCTGGGGATCTATGCTGCAGGCACAGGGTCTGCAACCAGTTGTCAGCTCTGTGTATCTTGTGTTGTTTAGTGCAACTGTGTCTGGGAGGGGCCCTTTAAGGGAGCGGCTTGCTGTTGAGTCCGCCCTGTGACCCTGTCTGCAGCTGTGCCTGGCATCCCTATTTCGATGTGTGCTACTTTGACGTGTAGACGTTCCCTCGCTGCGCCTATTTCGATGTTGGGCTGAGCAACGTCGAAGTTGAACATCGACGTTGCTGGCCCTGGAGGACGTGTAGACGTTATTCATCGAAATAGACTATTTCGATGTCGCAACATCGAAATAAGCTATTTCGATGTTGGCTGCACGTGTAGACGTAGCCGGTGAGTCCAAGCCTACACCTGAGTACTCACGCTGGATTATAAACATGGGCTTACAGTGACTGGTCTCGCAGCTGAGCTGAAGTGTCCTTATCGCACTAGGTTCGGGCCTGCAGCTTGAGCTGCATCCACACTGCAAAATGATAGAGCTTTGGGACACGTCACCCACCCCGCAGCAAAGTCCTAGGATGGGCGTCCTGGGTGCTAGCTCACCGGGGTCAAACTGATCTGTGTGGACAGAAGTGGGGCTTGGGCTCAAACCTGAGTCACTGGTCCAGGTTTGGTGCACAGTGTAGACATGCTCTGAACATGCAGACCCTTAGCGCCCTCCTTATCCCCAAAGCAGTTCACGCACTGAGGGAAGACAGGGGTTTGGCTGCCCAAGTTGGGTCTCTTCCCTGAACTAGTTGCTATGCTGAGAGACTGCCCTCCTGATCAGATCCCATTCAAACCCCCGCCAGAGAAGGAGGCAGTGGTAGTGATGGTGCCTAGTGGTCAGAGCACTTGCCTGCAAAGTGAGAGGCCCAGGTTCAATTTCCCCTTCTCTGCCCACTAGGGAAAGGAGTTCCCAGTCTCTCTGAAAAGTGCATTAACCACTGAGCTATGGGATAGTCTCAAACATCAGACCAAGGTCCATCTAGCCCAATATCTGGTCTTCTGATGGTGGCCAAAGACAGGTGCACCAGAGAGAATGTTTAGAACTGAGTAATTTATCAAGTGATCCATCTGGTCATCTTCTGGCAGTCAGAGATTTTGGGATACCCAATGACACCCAAAAGCACAGGTATGAGTCCTCAATGATCTTGGCTAATAGTGATTGAGGGACTCATCCTCTGTGAACTTACCTAACTCTTTTCTGAACCCAGTTATACTTCTGGCCTTTCCAGCATTCTGTGGCAATGAGTTCCGCAGGTTGCTCATTATGGAAAGTAATTCCTTGTATTTTTTAAACCTGCTGGCAGCTAATTTCATTGGCAGACCCCTGGTTCTGGTCCTCCATTTTTGTCCTGGCAATTTTGCCAATCAGTCCTAGTTAGTACAAACTTAGCAAGGACAGTGGCATCAGCACAGTTTACTTAGGAGGTCTCCAGTCCAAACCAGCCCCACCTTAACTTGAGATCTAAGAATTATAGCCCAAGCTGGTACTGCACAGAACTGTAGGCTAGAGTGGACCTTGGGAGGTCATCTAGCCCAGCCCTGTGTTGAAGCAGGACAAGTAAACCTAGACCAGGTCTATAAGGTGCCACAAGACTTCTTGTTGTTCTCAAAGCTACGGACTAACACGGCCACCTCTCTGATACTAGACCAGGTGTTTGTTCAATTTGTTCTTTAAAACCTCCAGTGATGGGGATTCCACAATCTCCCTTGGAAACCTGTTTCAGAGCTTCACCGGCCTTGGGATGAGAAAAATTTTCCTAACATCTCATCTAAATCACCCTTGCCACAGATTAAGCCCATTACATCTCCTGTCTTCAGGGGACATGGAGAACAAGGGGTCACTGTCCTCTTTATAACCATCCTCACATGTTTGAAGACTGTTATCTGTCCCCCTCCCCACGTCTTCTTTTGTCAAGACTCAACATGTCCAATTTTTATAACATTTCCTCATCAATCAGGTTGTCTGAACCTGTTATTATTTTTGTGGTTGTCCTCTGGACTGTCCGCATCTTTCTTGAAGTGGGGCCCCCACAATGGGTCATTGGACTCGAGCTGAGTCCTTACTAGCTTCAGTACTGCAACTATACTAGCTCCCTCCTTTCGGCGGGGGCATGGTAATGAGGCACCCCTACGGTATGGCGGGGGGGGGAGGGATGGCTCTGCGGCCCTGGAAGGGGCGGGGCCAAGGGCGGAAGGGGCAGGGCCTAGGGCAATCAGCCCTCATATGATGGCACTGCCCTCCACAACTCACAGCCACGCAGAGTGGCATAGAAGCGCTGCCAAGGCATTTCAAAGGAGCCCAGAGCTGCAGCAGCAGCAGCGGTTGCCAGAGCTTCAGGCCCTTTGACATTCAGGGTCCCGGGGTTACTGCTCCCTTCTTCCCCACATGTCCCCCTGGTCAGCCAGCCTGCTCCTGTATTCACAGCCTGGCTGGCCACACACCAGCTCTCAGAGTAGACAAACCCTTAGTCACCCCCCATCTCTGTTCTTCGGGAACCAGGGCATAGTATCCAGTCTGTCCGACTCGTGAAGGACCTTCGCCGCCCTCCGTCCCCAGGCTCTGCTGGAACCAAAGTGGATCAGAAAAAAGGCCTACAAAGAGCAGTGAAAAGGCAGGGGAAGACCCACCTACACCCCTCCAGAAACTCCCCTAGCTTCATTTGCACCACAGATGGGACAGAAAGGCATCCCCATTAGCAGACAGAATGGAGAACAGCAACTCCAAGGCAAGAACCTCACTTGAGCTCTGGCAGAAAACAAGCAGTTCTGTAACACCTTATAGGCTAACACATTTATTTATTTGGTCATGAGCTTTAGTGGGGAAGACAGATTTCCAGCAGCTCTCTGGTGTGTCCCACCACTTCATCAAGTCATTGCCATTAGAGAACAAGAGGACAAACAGGACAGCCGGTCTCTCTCTCAGCCAAGATGGGACTATCCTCTCCAGCCAACTATCCAGAATAACATTAAAAGGAACAGCTGATGCAGCTTCTTCCCTTTCCTTTTGTACTTTTCCACAGCCAGATATACATTAAGGGCTGGGAGATTGTCCTGATATTCAACTTAAATTTCCATCTGACCCTCACTCAGAACCTCTTTTGGACACTCTGAAGGAGCTTCTCTCCCTCTCTGAGACTGACAGTTCATCTATTGGTAGACTGCCATGTCTATTGGTATACTGCCCTCCCACTCCCCCTCATAATAAAAACCCCTCCCCTTCTCTAAGCAAATCAGCTCTTCCAACTTAAAGCTTGGCTCTGCAGTAGTTTTCTTGAATGCTGCCTCCTTGTGAATCCCAGAGTAGTGACAAGATCCAGTTTAAATAACTGCAGGCAATACACAATGGAACCAGATCCAGAGGAAGGAGTATTTGTGTTGTCAGGTGTAGTACGTCTAGGCCCAGTCAATTCCCATGTCAAGCCTTGGTCCTGCAAATGTTTACAACACATTTCTCTTTCCCTCTGAGCAATCTCACTAAAATAAAGCAGACTACTTATGTGTAAATTTAAGCATGTTCCTTGGTAACACAGGACCAGATCCTCAGCTAATGCGTGTTCCAGCCACTGGAGATATGTCCATTTACCAACACTGGGGACTTGGGTTATACTGTTTCATTTACATTTATTTCCCTTGTAAGCTCATACACCCACCCCTTGATTGCTATCACTTTAGGACCCCTTAAAATTGACCTAATGATATTTATAGTGAAGATAGGTGTACTATAAAATTGTCCTAACTCCCTTAAAATTGACTTTATGCTCTAGTGTAGACATTGCCTCAGAGAGGAGTTACAAGGAAGGAATTCAGAGCTCTTGGGGGAGCATGGCCTGGCATTCTCATGGGCTGAGAAGGAGCCCAGAAGGATGGAAGGCGTTAGTGGGATGGCCGTTATTTCATTAGACATTATTTCTTCAGGTCATCTGGGTGACACTAGTGTGACCTGGTTGGAGCACCGAGCTGTCGTGAGAGCATGCCACTGAAGCCCAGAGGAAGAAATGAGCCGATTTGCTGAGACACCTGGCGTCTGTAGGAGGCGGTGCTCTGAGATGGGGCCTCCACCGCTGTCCTATTTGTCCTTGCGTTCCTCTGGATTGACGCCAGTCGGGCTTGAGGGAGCCACGCCCCCTGCTGGTGTGCACAGGCCTGGCTCTGCTTACCCCTGTGCAGCTGTGCCGACATGCACCAGATGAGGATTCGGTCCACTGAATTCAACTGGCTCAACCCTGAGCCTCAATGTGGAGCACAAACATCATCCCACCAGAGGAACCTTCTGAGGGCAGCCAGAACCTGGGGGAAAGAACAGGCTTAGGTAAGAACCTCAGAGCCTGTTTGGTTTACCCGCCTTGTGGCTTTGCTGGGACTATCAATGGCTTGGGTCCCTGCCAAGGGGAAGAGAAGATTTATTGCTTAAGCTCTGCTGGGCACATTGCAGAACTTGGCACATGCCCTACAGACACAGATTCTTTTCTGCGTTCTATTTCCCCAGGAAACCAAGGCTCAGACACAGCATCTGGTTTCTCTGTTCCCTTCACCTCACTCTCTCATTTGGCTTGGCTGAGGCACTGGGAGGTGAGCAAGGTGCCCCGAGGTCACACAACAAGCCAGCCCTCAGACCTGCTCAGTAGAGACTGTGATGAGGAAGGCTCCTCCGGCTGGCAGACAGGTCTGTGCTGCTCAGCTCTCATCCCCTCAGGGGGGCAATGAAAGTCACGGCACCCTGGCAGTGAGGAAGTCAGGACCCACGCTCACGTGGGAGCTCAGGCAGAGCGGAAGAGGGACTGGTAAAGTGTGTGTAAGGAAGAGAGAGAGGAGGTGGGAGGGAGATAACCCTCTTGCATGAAGCCCACAGGAAGACTATCAGACCTGCTCTTGCAGCAGCTACAGGATGAACCTCTCTAGTCTGGAACACTCGGGACCTATCTGATGCCAAACCTGAGAATCTGCCTAACCATGGGAGGTCATTACTGTCTACCATATTAGCAACACTTCCACCGCTTACTGGGCTCTTAGACAACATTGAGGGGTAAATTACAGCTAAATAACAGCACAGTTCTTCTTCACTCAGCACACGGTTAACCTGTGGAACTCCTTGCCAGAGGAGACTGTGAAGTCTGGGACTATAACAGAATTTAAGAAAGAGCTAGATAAATTCATGGAGGTTAGGTCCATAAAAAGCTATTAGCCAAGGGTAGGAACGGTGTCCCTGGCCTCTGATTGCCAGAGGCTGGAGAGGGAAGTCAGAAGACAAATCACTTGATCATCGTCTTCGGTCCACCCCCTCCAGGGCACCTGGCACTGGCCACAGTCAGCAGACAGGCTACTGGGCTGGATGGACCTTTGGTTTGACCCAATGTGGCCTTTCTCATGTTCTTATGTTCAGAACACTAGCAGAAATGTAGCACTTTAAAGACTAACAAAATGGTTTATTCGGTGGTGAACTTTAGTGGGACAGACCCACTTCTTCAGATCAGTTTCATTTCCAATACAGACTGATATGCTACGGTTCACAATGGGAGGTGGGTCTCCACCCCAGCCAGGACAATAGACTAAGCAAAAGCCCAGACGACCAGTACACTTTTCAGGAAGGTAGGGCTTGTCTTCTGGGGCTGCGAAGAATGGCAACACAGCGCGGTGACCCACTGGGTCAGGTGGTGAGTCACGACCTATGGCAGGAGAATGGAATTTTCCCTCTGCATTGAAAAAACTATGAGATGGGCCCTGGCAGGGACCATCTTTGTTCTTCCGTCCTCATGAGTAAACTCTGTCTGGACTAGGAGCCCATCCCTCAAAGGGATGCTTGCAGTGTTTATATATGTCAGTCTGTACTGGAAATGAAATTGATCTGAAGAAGTGGGTCTGTCCCATGAAAGCTCATCACCGAATAAATCATTGGGTTAGTCTTCAAAGTGCTACGTTTCTGCTGCTTTGTTTTGTTGGCGTACAGACTAACGCAGCTACCTCTCTGTTACTAGTATGGAACACTGAGCGCCAGGACTGGTGGCCGTAAACAAACCTTAGGAGATCATGGGAAACTTGGCCACACCCATGATAACTGCTTGTCCAGCTCACTAAAATCATGCTGGATTACGGATGTTGCCAGATGAGAGAGGATGCTATGTTCTATAGACCCATGCACCCTTGACAGCATTTAAAGGTGTAGTTACTGGCATTTACAACTTTCTCCGTTGCACCCTAACCATCACCCTCCTACCATGTGCTATCCCTGTAGTGTTCCCCCTCACCAGACCACAGGGGTGAGCACGTAAATGTGAGCAGGATTAATGTCAGTCAGCCTGGTTCTAGAGAAATGGGCCTTGTCGTACACCCCTGATTGGGACAGGTACAGTTCCCCATTTGCTCATTTTGGCGCAGATGCCCAACTTCTTGCACTCTAGGGCGCCCCACCGCCCTCTGCTGCTGGGCCACAACCTCTGGTCTTCCCCAGACAAGGCACAGACTTGGGGTTACTGCCAATGTTCCCTTTAATTGTTTTCCCCTCCATGGTGGAATAAATTTTGTTATGGGCAGCTGGATGTGCACCACCAATAGAAACACATTCTGGCAGCTGTAGGTGCTCTGCTAATCAGCTGGGCAGCACCTGAATCTCTCCTGGGAGGCCACCTAAACACTCAGCGTACAGGGAACCCTGGTTACTGACACCCCTGTGGAACAATGTAGACATTGACCCACTTCAGCTCTTGCAGAACACAGCTCTAGCACCCAGCACCCAAGAGACCAACCCCCAAAAGGGATCAACCTCCCAGATAAATCCACCTAAATCATGTGCCAGCAGTGCCCCTCTGCCAACTACATTGGACAGACTGGATAGTCACTCTGCCAAAGGCTGAACCGACTTAAATCCGATATCAGGAATTGGAATACACATAAACCTGCAGGGGAACTCTTTAATCTCACAAACATACAATAATGGACCTTAAGGTAACAATCTTGTTCCAAAAGGATTTTAACAGCAGATTAAACCAGAAGACAGCTGAACTGGAATTCATTTGCAAGTTTGGCACAGTTAACCTGGGGCTTAACAGAGATCTCATTATCTTCTGCATTACAAGGGCAATTTCCCCACCTTTGATATTCGCATGAATAGCACCATCCCTCTTCATTTAGTTTACTCCTTCCACAGGCCCTATTAATGACAGGTAACTTCCCCCATTTTCTTCTTCTTCTCCCTTCCTCCCTCCCCTGCTAGATAAACCCTGGATTCTTATTTGTGCTCCAACTCTGATGAAGTGGGTCACAGCCACAAAAGCTCATTGCCTAATTAAGAAAATTGTTAGTCCTTAGGGTGCTACAGGACTGATTGTTCCAAATAAATCCAACTTTCTTGGTGTAAAAGTTTTACACAGGGAAAGCTCGTCCCTTTAGTGATGAAAGAAAGCTATGAGCTTGGCTTGATAATAAACAAATGTACATGTCATTTAGTATGAAAAGTAGGATCTAAGTGTCTGCAAGTGAAAACAGACGGATCAAAGTAAGTTATAAAATTAAAATGAATAGGAAATGCATAGTTTAGTTCTAATTCACTAAGAAACTTATTACATGCAAGTTCTTACACTTATTTCGGATATAAAACTTCAAATCACAGGCAAACTCTTTCACTCTGGCTTGGGTCTCCAGCCCTCTTTAAAGTTCTTTTCTTCTCTTTGGGTGTTCTGGGCAAGCTCCAAAGCCAGCCAAAGACAAAGGGCTGATAGCTTCCCATTGCTTAAATAGATTTTCCCCCAGGGCAAAATCCTTTTGTTTGGCACTTTTCCCAACAGCCTTCTGTCTCTCCTCCATGAGGCAGAACACATTTGTCGACAAATTCTGTCGATAAAAACTATGGTGTAGACCCTCAGGGGGACTCTTGCTGACAGAAGAGTCCTCTGTGGCGCCGGCTAGCTGGAACTGTGAGGCACCCCATCCTCCGCAATCATGGTTCTGTGCTCTGTACCTCCAGCCAATCTTAAAAATAAAGGGAGCCCTGGAAACCCTGTAGAAGGAAGCAGGCACTGTGTGAGCTGCCGAGCCAGCATGCTTTCTGCTGTCTGTTCCCCAGCAACTCCTTGCGCCCACACATCAGACGTGGTGGCTTCACAGCCACCCCATGACCTCCCTGACCCCTCCAGGGAGCAAGGAGAAGGATTTCAGGACCCACCCTGGGGCATGAAGAGGCAGGGCCCCTTGTGGGCAGAGCCAGAGATCCGTGACCTGCCGAGGCTCTGGTTTGAGGATCTGGCCGCGAATAGGCAGAACACCCGCCCCGGCTACAGCAGGGTCACCACCACTCTGGCAATGCGTGGTCACCATGCCCAGGACATGGAAGGAGTCTAGGCAAAAATAAACGACAAGCTCCGCAAACTCCTGCAGGCTGGGGACCCCCTCCTGCGATCCTCCTGGGTAAGGGCAAGGAGGCCCCCTGCTGAGCCAGAGTCCCATCCAGGGGAACAGTAGCCTGGGACCCAGGCTGAGCTGTAGCCAAAGGGTGACACTGCCTTCAATGGCAGTGAGGGGACCCTGGTCATTACCTTGGAGTCCAGCCCCTCCTCCAGCCAGGGCACCTCCAGAGCTTCCATGGACCTATTTGAGGGACCCTCTGGTGAGTTCCCCATGGGGCAAACAGTCAGCAGGGCACAGTGGGTGAGCATAGCCAGGGCATGCTACGAGCCTTGCCAGGCCAGCTCAGGTGGAAGCCCAGCACACGTAGGTGTGCAAGGTGTCGTATTCCTCCTAGTCTGCCCACACAACCTCTGGGCACGGGCTGTGGCCCATCACCAGCCCCACAGAAGGCCACAAGAGCCTCAGGGCCCCAGAGGATGGGTTGCCCACCCGTCCTTGCCATGGCTGGGGGTGGGACAGCCACACGAGTAACTGCCCAACCCCAGACACATCACTGGGGAATGTGGCTCTCTGCTCATGGGTGCACCCACAGGAAACAGGCAGCACCTGCACCTGTGGACAGCGCCCTGAGCCACATGCATGGGGGGAGGGGCTCCAGAGGACCAGGCTGCGCCTGGCCTGGCCGCCACCCATGGGGGGATTCCACCATGGCCAGACAATCCCCTAGACTGACAGCCCATCAGGCAGGAGAGGAGGGAGGCGCAGGGACTGGCCCGGTCCAGGGGGTGCCATAGACCCTCCCCAAGTGACAAGGGCCACCTGCAGGCTCAGGACACCCCTGTCCCTCAGCCTGGGGGTGGAAGCTGCTGCTCCTGGGTGGGTAGGGTGGCAGGCCTTGGGGACCATGCAGCAGGAAGGACTCAGCGTCTCTCCTCCTTGTCTCCCTTACAGCTGCACCACCGGCGTGGGCCAGCACCACCAGGACCAGCCAGAGCAGGAGCTGGAACCGGAGCTGTCTGTACCATGGGGACAACCCGCACGAGGATGTGTCAGTGCCCCACTGTGGCAAGGGAGGGCCCATGGCTGAAGGGCTCGTCTCCAGGGCGAGGAGGACTGGGGGCCTTGGGCGGGTCACCAACCTCATGGAATGGCAGCTGTGGGCTGACGAGGCCCGGTGGGCACAGGACTCGAAGTGACAGGTGCGGGCATGATACCAACGGATGTCCAGCCTAGACACCGTCCCTGGCATCTGGCGGGACCAGCTGGCCCAGCCGCTTGCATCTCCGCCCCACTCCTCTGCTCTCCCTGCCCCTGCTCCCCTACCCCCACTGCCTTGGCCTCTCCACTTCCCTCCAGCCATTCTGAATCTCTCCTGGTGGATTCTGCCCACAACCACCCCCCAATCCCCTACACCAGCCCCCCGGAAGGGCTTGGTGTCCATGTGAGCCTGTCTTCCATGTCACTGGGGCCTGTTCTGACAAGAAAGCAGCACGAGCATGTGGCCACTCGCTGCCAACAGAGCTTGTCAATAGAGCGAGCCACTTTTAGGTGTAGGCACAATCCGTCGACTGGAGTTTTGGCGACAGATGGCTGTAGTGTAGACATAGCTTATGTGTACCTGTGCGCGACCTGTATGAAAACACAGCCACACACAGACGTTTACTTTCTCGTTTTCAAACCTCTGAGGTTTTCTGCCAGCTGCTATAAATTTCACCTGGAGAGAGGGGATCAACCTCATTAGGTTTTTATATTCTGATTGTTTTCACAGGTCTGACAGCCAACCTCCAAGGACCCACTGCATTCAAAGATCAAATACGTTGTCTGGCAGACTGATCAGGTCTCAGGCTAGGTAGCCATGTCGTAAACGGCCTTATCTGTAGGTGTTGGAACTAGGGGTGTGGGAGGTGCTGCGGCACCCCATGACTTGAAAGTGGGTCCCACGATATACAGGATTTACACTTTGGTTCTATGACTCTCAGCACCCCCACTATAAAAATTGTCCCAACCTCTTTCCTTCATTCTTCTGACGTTCAGTGAACACAGCTTTCAGTCTGAGACCAAATTTAGACCCTAAATTAAAGACGTATTGACCAGCTGAATGGACTATAAGGCAGATAGAAAGCTGACTAGATTGTTGAACTCAATGGGTAGTGATCAACGACTCAATGTCCAGTTGGCAGCTGATATCAAGTGGTGTGCCCCCAGGATGGTTTTGTTCAGGATATTCACGAATGATCTGGATGGTGGGATGGATTTTTCCCTCAGCAATTTCACGGATGATACTAAGATGGGGGGTGGGGGTGGTATATAGGTTAAGGGGGTAGGGTTAGGGTCCAGAGTGACCTAGGCAAATGGAAGGATTGGTCCAAAAAAAAATCTGATGAGGTTCAACAAGGACAAGCGCAGAGTCCTGCACTTAGGATGGAAGATTCCTATGCCCTGCTACAGGCTGGGGTTGGCTAAGCAATAGTTCTGCGGAAAAGAACCTGGGAATTACAGTAGATGAGAAGAAGGGTACGAGTCAAGAATGTGGCCTTGTTGCTAGAAAGGCTAGCGGCATATTGGGCTGCACTAGTAGGAACATTGCCATCAGATTAAGGAAATGATTCTTCGCCTTCATTGGGCGCTCATGAGGCCACTTCTTGAGTGTTGAGTCCAGTTTTGGGCTCCCACAACAGAAAGGATGTGGACAAACTGGGGAGAGTCCAAGGGAGGACAATGAAATTGCTTAGGGGGCTGGGGTACGTGAGCTATGGGGAGAGACTGAGGGAACTGGGCTTGCAGAAGAGAAGAATCAGGGGGGATTTGATGGGCGTCTATGACAACCCAAAGGGGTATCCAAAGAGGCTGGATAGAGGCTACTGTCAGTGGTGGCAGTTGTTGAATGAGGGGCAGTGATCTCAAGTTATGGTGGGGGAGCTGTAGGTTAGATACTAGGCAAAGCTATTCCACTAGGAGGGTGGTGAAGCATGAGGATGGGCTGCCTGGGAGGTGGTGGAATCTCCATCTATAGGGCTTTTAAGGTCAGGCCTGGAAAAGCCCTGCCTGGGACGATTTAGTTGGGATAGGTCCTGCTTTGATCAGGGGATTGAACTGGGATGACTTCCTGAGGTCTCTTCCAACCCTAATCTTTCACAAATCTAAGGTTCAGTGACACAGGAGATGATGGGAGAGGCAGCCATGATGGTGAAGCTCACACCTTCACTTCATTTTTGTCATCAGTCACCATCACACTACCATTTATCCGTTCATCCATATTTCCCCTGCCCCCAACTCACATGCACCTGAGCCTATTTTTTAAAGAACCCCCAAAGGAAATACTCCACAGAATAGCCCATCCCCATTGTTTTATCAATACAGTGACTTTTTGACACACCTATTTGGGTTTGCTAATTTCTGGTCTCACACTTTTTTCCTTTGTTTGTTTGTTTTTATAAAGCATAATTTCAATGCAAACCTTGAATTATCTTATCTGGCCTTTTTGTTTCTACTGATTTATTTTTTTTCTTTGTGCAACTTTGCCATTAACATTTATGCATATGGATTATTGTGACATGTCATGAACTTTGACTCACTTTTTACAACTGAGCTCACAATTAGAAGAAATTTGTAGGCCCTAATATTGCAACACACGCTCCCTCTGGGATGGAGCTGAGGGCGTTTGTCAAAGACAGGATAGATGGGAGGTCATCCACTGGATTTCCTGTGGTGAAACGGACAACGTCCACATACCAGCTGACTGATGATTTCGAGATAGGGCAGTTACACAGGAAGAACCGAGAGTTTCTCAGCAATATTCCTGAGTGTCACCAACTTGACACCACCTCCATCCTCACTTTTTCTCCTCATCTGTTGCACAGTGTTGTTGGGCATTGAGACTCATCTGTCACCTACCGCCCCAGAGCTGGCTGCGTTTCCGTAAAGGGTGCAGCAGTTCCTTTATGGAGGATGCTAAATGTTCTGGGATTGAAAGGTGTTTTTGTAAAAGTCATGCCTCAGCCTTGTTCCTGCCATATAATATCACCTGCTTTTTTAGGGGTTCTTTTGCGTAAATGATTTTTCCATGTGCCAGCTGACCTAGAGTTATCTAAATGATTTTCCACAAGCATGAAACTTAATTTGTTCTCATTGCATCCCTCCATATATTTTTAATATGTCAGGCAGTGGAAAGTTCTCAGGTTTACTAAACTGGAAGATCAGAAATAGCTTTTCCATCTAACAGACTGAAAAAAAGGTTAGCGATATAAGATAGTATTTGAAATGGGATGTTTAAAAATAACAATGACCCTGTCTGGATTAGGTAGATATCAGGATAGGGTATTAATATTATTATTTCTGTATTAGAGCCAGAGGGCCCACACAGGATTAGGAGGAGAGAGGCTAGTAGGAATTTTTCTGTTTAAATATCTTAAATAGAAAATGGCATTTTGGATAAAATTAACATTTTTGTGGAAAAAAGTCCATTTTTGTTGAAAAGCTTTGGGAATTAAATGGAAAAGCTTTGGCAGTTGAACACCAAAACATTTTTTGTTGTCAGATTTGAGTTTTTTTAACAAAACCTCAAAAATGTTGAAGACAAAAATGTTACTTTAGTGATTTTTATTTTTCATTCAACCTTTTGGCATCAAAAATCATTTCTGATTGGGCTCGGTGGTATGTGTATGCATACCAAGCAACAGGTCCTACCCTGAATGGTTTCAAAGCTGGTCAGTCAGAATAAAGCCCATGATCCTTATTCCATGGATGGAGTTTCTTGATCCCAGAAAGTTTAAGTGGCTTCAGAAAGGTCGTGCACAAAAGAGATAGGAATTGGATTTACCCTTCCCAGTTTCAGGCCAGTGACTTAATTACAAGAGCAGCCTTACCTTCATTTGTGGCTGCCAATTAAGACATCTGTAAGTACCACACCTGCAGCCAGGAATACATCTAGACCACTGAGTAGTCATGAGTAGCTCAACTAATTGTCTCCACACACTGACCTAAAATTAAAATTCAAAATGATCTGGACACATGGTCTGACGTAAATAGGATTTTGCTGGACATAGGAGGTCAATGCTCTCCTGCTGGCTTGTGGTCCCAGACCCTGGACTCCCCTCCCAGCTTACTGCAGCTTCCCAGCCCCAGTCCCAGCTTCCCACTCCACACTCTGGGTGCATTCCATCCACTGCCAGCCCCACTGCCACTGGCTCAGCTATAGGCTGCCAAGGCTGCCAGTCTCCTTCATCAACATTATTCAGCTCTCTACCTCCTGTTTAGTAAGTGGAAATGAACTGGGACCTCTGGAGCTTAGTGCATGAACCTCTACCGCTAGAGCTAAAAGCCAGCTCCTTATTATCTAAGGCCATAGAGGAGACTCATTCTTTCTCTTAGGAAGTGGCCTAAAGCAATGGTTTTCAACTGGTGTGTCACAACACACTGCTGTGCCATGAGAACTGTCCAAGTGTACCATAAAATTCCCTTGACTTCCCCTCGCTAGCGGCTCTTTGCAAAGCCGGGGAAGAGGGGTGAGCATTGTGGATCCCACACCAGCTGGGGCTCAAGGAGCAAGGATGTCTGAGTCCCAGCTAGCACGAGTTGGTCCATTTCACTCCCCCCTCCGCCCGCCTTGAATCTCTGAAATGCTGCTTTCCAGGCCAATTGGACTGGCCAGGAGCTCACCTACCACCCCTGCTGTGGCAAAAGGGGAGGGAGGGAGCCTATTGGAGCTGGGATCTAGTTAAATGCTCGTGCCTCCTTTCACCTTGGGAAGTGGGTGTGCCAGGGAATTGTTTGTGTCATTGATGTGTGCCAAGTGACTGAATTAAGAAGGAAATAGTGACTAGAATAGCGAAAGCAAGAGCAAGTTTGAAGGCGATGGATAAGATCTGGAAAAGCAAAGCAATTAGCTTAAGAACGCAGCTGAGCGTCTTGAAAACGTGTATTCAGCAGCATGTTGTAAGGCTGTGAGACATGGGTGATAATGAAAGATTGGAAAAGAAGAATATTGGCATTTGAAAGGAGCTGTTATAGAAAGATTCTGAGAATAGGATGGGTGCAGAAGGTCACCAATGAGGAATTATGTAGGAAGACACAGACGAAAGAGAACCTGCTGCAGACGGTTATAAAACGGAAGCTACAACTACTTGGACATATTTGCAGAATGAATGATGAATGAAAAATCAAGACCCTGGTATTCAGCATAATGGACGGTTGGAATAGGAGAGGCAGACCCCACAGAGAATGGACAGATGATATAGCAGGTGGGTGAGCAGCTCGTCTGCAGAAACTAAGCCGCTCTGCACTGTCCAGGGAGAGATGGAAGGAAATAGTGAGAGAGGCATCAGACACTAACGGGCACTGAGCCCACGGTTATTGATGATGATGAAGTTACTGAATAGGTTGGGAACCACTGGGCTAAGGATATCTCTTCACTACGCAGACTAGCAATACTGCCGTGGTTGATCTTCTTCAGTTTGATTTCGTGTTTGTCTGGCAGGCATGTGCTAGTTCGTACTCAGAGGGTGCCCCCTTTCGGTGCTTGTACTCCTGCTCCTCGCTAGGAGTAAGGGAGGTTGATGGCAGCCTTTGACCTCCCACGGTGGAGACCACACAGAAGTTCAAATTAAAGTTGACTCCAGCTATGCAATTAATGTAGCTGGAGCTGTGTATGTTAGTTTGACCTTCCCCTTTGGTGTAGACCTAAGTGCACCTCCATGACGGTGAACCACACCAGTAGGTGTGTGGGTTACACCAACACAGCAGATTGAATATAAGACTGTCTGTCATGATAACAGAGCCCTCGGGAGCATGCATGCAGGCTGAGATGTTTGCTTTCCATCACCCTGCAGCCCAGCCAGCAGAAGAAACGTGTTTTCTCCATCAGACACTTGAAAGACTGCAGCTCACCTACAAGTATTTTTATTAAGGGGGTTTTGTTCTTGGTCTGAATTGTGAATACTTTATGTCTTCCAGGTGCCAGCTACTTGGCTGTCAGTGGACCGTGTTTACCAAGTGCACAGCTGTTCCACACAGGTGTGCCGAACAGACAGCCCAAGTGAATCTAAACCGCAGTTAGACAGGAAAGAAACGGGAAGGCTCTCTCCATCCTAGCATCTTATTAAAGCTGAAACCACTGGGAGCAGTGTGCGACTGACTCAACCCAGGATAGCTCTGATTTGAGAAGGGTCTTCGCTGCCAACTGCTTTGCAAAATTAAGCAAACACAGGGCAGTGAGCGGTGCATGTTCTAGAAATGACAGAACACTGTGCTGGATTCACTTTGCATGCTAAATAGACAGCAATGTTCAGCCATAAAGCTCTTAACAGAATCTCTGCTATGTTGGCAACACCTTCTGAGTCCTTGCTGTTTCTGGAGCGAAGATGAGTCTTCAGGTGAAAGGTGACATGAGATGGTGAATCCCTGAGGTGGAATGAGTTGTACCAGTTACAGAGGTGTAAACTGATGTAAGACGGGTGTGAACAAAGGTTGGGGAACATCTTAACAACTATGTTTGTAGTGGCATAAATTGTTATGCAGAGGCAAGGCAGTGGACAGTGAACGCTATCCATGTTCAAGACAGGCAGTGAAGGAGAATATTCTGTTCTGTATTTTAGAGGAAATTTAGGGAGGGCAAATATAATTCTCCAGGCTGGAATTTGGGAAGGATCTTAAAGGGGCAACTTCCATGAGATCAGGAGACTGCAGGAAGCAATCTGACTTTCGTCCAACCGTTTGAGGCCCGTCTAATACTTGAAAGACCCAGTTTTGCCCTGAGAGCCCTTGTGATAGATGTATTGATCTCATGGCCCAGGATGAAGCAGGAAAGCTGGGAACGAAGCATCCAACTATGACGCCGAGTTCTAGAGGAGGTTTAACAAAAAGTCCGGAGCCTGATCATTTTCAATCCCCTTAGAAAAAAGACTTTATAGCACCAACATCCCCTCTAGGTTGACATGATGGCTCAAACTTTCCACACAGGTCTTTGACACAGTCTCTCAAGATGGTGGAGGTGGGGAGGGAGAGAGAACTCGGTAAACAGAAAATCTCACTTCAGGCATGTAATCAAATGGAACTATCTTGACTCACCTATGGAATTTTGATCACTGAAAACCCACAGTGAAGTCAGGTGCCGAACTGCACTGAAATTGCTGCACCTACATACCTTTACGTCTCGGGGCTTTGTTGACTACAACCCCTAGTAACGTTCCTTTGTAAGCTGAATGCTTGAGCGGCCTTCCAGGAGATATTCAGGTCCCACCACACTGTGATTAGCACAGCACTCACAGCCACCAGCATGTATTTCTCCTGGTGGTGCAGATCCCCATATGCTGCGGTAGACAGGTAACCGCAAACATGCAGACCCAAACCTGGGAGCTCTGGAGCTTTGTGCAAGAGCCTGTACAGTTGGAGATAAAAGCCGGGGGCCTCTATGCTAAGGCTGTAGAGAAGAGATACCTCCTTTTTCTCCGTAAGTGGTCTAAGTGCCACGCCCCGGGCCAGTGACCGACACCCCATAGGTGTGTGAGTTATCCACATAACAAAATGTATTCCGCCCATGGATGGAAAACACTGGAGAGAACACTGACCTGCAGGCTGAGAATTTTTCACCTGAGCTAGTCAACGAATCCATTTCAGATCACAACCCATCTTGAGAAAACTCACAAGCTGCTTGCAGGCCGTGAGCAAATCCATTAACTTAATGCACGTAATTAAGTCACAGTAAAATATCAATTTTATCGCCTTCCATTGATCATCTTCCCTTGCTTTTTTAATGGGAAATTCCTCTTTCAGCAAATCCCAAGCTCATTTTATTATTTGTTTTTTAAAAACAGCATGAACAGAAAATGTTGGCCTTCATCTTTGAATTTCCGGACTTTTAGCAGCTTTTAACAGCTTTTGCAACACCCTTAATTAAATGTGTGTGGCAGACTGGTGGAAGAATGTACGTATATACATATGTTGTGGCAACAGGCCAGTCCTTAGATGCCTGGTTGGGTATGGAAAATGGGCTGTAACGAAGGAGGGACCTACATCTGCATCCACTGGAACTGTCAGAAAGCTTACAGGCTGCAGCTGGCCATGAAGCCATGTTGCTCTGGAGAATTCGTGAGCAGGTTCATTTCTAAATCTTCCTCTCCAGCCTTGAATGGTGATGAAGGCTAAGATGCTTCCAGGACCTCAGTCTGCATGGAAGGAGAATGACTGCGTTAAAGTGCAAGTAATGAAAAAGCAAATAGGCCCAGTGCTTCTGCAAGTTAAGCTGGTGACAGGAGCTCCTTCTTCTGGCTTTGCTGGAGAAGGTTATGCATGTGTAAATGAAGAGACGGCATCAGCCCCTCCTCCGAATTTTCCCTGGTGGGATCTGAAGGAGGTGAACTGCTTTCTGTCTCCCAGGCATCTGCAGAAATGAACACCACACAGGACACATCAAAGATAGCCATGTGTTCTGAACCTCACGCTGAAGAAGGAGGAGGAGATGGCAGACTCATGCTCTGTTCTCTTTGATGCTTTCCAACACTCAGAGTATTATTCTGCAATAAAATAGAAAGTGCAAGCATGTGCAGGCTGGCAGTTATTCAGAGCACCTCGCTCTTTGCCTGGTGAATGCATCACAGAAGGGTTTTTGCTTGTCTCTACAGTTGCTCATGTTCTGTCTTGAGCACACTGGCTCAGGGGGTCTGGCCAAAAATGTTCCATCAACACTATTTGCAGCAAAATGAGTATTTTGGGGGGAAAAGTGCCTACTTTCCACGGAAAATGTTGATTTTTTTTGCCCACAAATCAACTCTCTGAAATATTCTGATTCAGGTATCCTATCCTTGTGCCCAGCACCTCTAGAAGCCTCACTCCCCAGTGAGACTACAACTTCCCATGATGAATCATGACCACAGGCTCCCATGAGGCAATCTTCTCCCCTCACCCTGACAGGATACCCTGATGCACCATGGAAGTTGAAGTCCAGCTAGGGCGCATGCCCTTAAAGGAGACTGTGAGTATGAGAATGCCAAACTAGAGCTCCCATTATGCACTGTGGTAGGCTATCCACATTGAAATGTTTTCTTTTTGCTGAAAACTATGTGTGGAAAAAAAGGCACCTTTTTAAACCAGCTCAGCTATTCTGTTCTCTGAGGGTGGCCAACTAGTATCTGGACCAGTTAATTCTAACTTCTTAGTTGTCCTCATACTTCCCTTGTGTGGGCCTCAGATTCAGATCTTCTGATACTAGTAGCTAAGATATGTTTTTGTGCCTCCTTAGTCCTGCAGGAGTTCTGCCAATCCCAGCTTCTCTTCCCCTGGTAAAGGGAGCTTGGGGTCTCTTCCATCTTGTGCATCTTCAACAGAGTTATCTACCAGGCTCCGATCCAGTGCCCCTGTGGGAACCCATTGGACGTGGTGAGACCGCACATGTCCTGAGGGCACAAGGTGATGATGCGCAAACCGGAAAGAACCCCACTTAATTCTCCGAGACCAAACAGCGCCTACAGGGTTGGCAGCTACTGAAACCACTGTGAAGAATGTCAGCTGAGCAAGTTTAGCAGCTGCATTCTCATTTCCCTGGAAGCACTGCAACGGAAAAGGACAATCAGGCCCTTGCTATAGTAGACACAGAGCCTAGCAATGCTAGTTTTGTGCTCACAGAACTACATTTTAAGGTGCCTGATTCACTGCTGGCCTCACTCTCTGGAATTCAGTGGTGTGAAACCAGGGATGAATTTGTCTCACATTTGGCTTTTATCCTGGAGGCCAATAAATAAGAACATCACTACTGTGCAAACTGGAGCACAGTCACACCTGAGCTCTTAGGTCCAAGGTCTCCGAAGTGGCATGGGGTTGTGATTTCTCAAAGGACCTTGGATTCCCAGGGGGTGGGTGTTTCATGGAGCCTGAACATCAGGCCCCTTCAAGGTGGGTCAAGATGGACAATTGAACAGTGTTGCACATGAAATCCCTAGCTGCTTCGGAGGATGTAGGCCACACTCTAAAGGGTGCTGGCAGAAGCAGTACACTGATGCTGCATGGACAACCCCATAGCAGAGTGCCCATTATAACCTGACCAACAAGAAGTCCTGTAGCACCTTATAGACTACCAGATATTTCAGAGCATGAGCTTTCCTGGGCAAAGACCTGCTTCATCAGATGCATGAATGAGTGCATGAAGCGGGTCTGTGCCCAAGAAAGCTTATGCTCCAAAATATCTGGTAGTCTATAAGGTGCCACAGGACTTCTTGTTGTTCTCATAGATGCAGACTAACATGGCTACCTCTCTGATATGTTACAACCTGCATGTCTCAGGGAATAGGTGGTCCCACTGGAGCACTATGGAATGTCTCCACAGGCAAAGCACAAAGAAAAAGACTCAGGGTGACCAAGGCTTGCATGCATCCTCTGGACAAAGGATGCTCTTCTCAGGTTCCCCAGCAGTTTGGATCCTGCACAAACCCCCAGTTCAGTGATGGCCACTAATCATCTAGCTAGAGCTGTAACAGGTTCAAATCAAACACAGAGGGTGGGTTATATGTTCCATGCATCCAACAGTGCATTACATAAGCACAGCTCTCAGTTATCCAGAGACCAGACCTCAGATTTCCTGCAAAACTGATGGGAGCTGGCAATGTACCCTGCCACTCATTGTTAGTTATTATTTGTGTTGCTGGAACAGACAGGGCCACCAGCCACGGACCAGGGCCCCACTGGGCTAGGCACTATTCAAAACACGTCAAAGAGGACTCCCTGGGGGGAGGGATCGCTCAGAGGTTTGAGCATTGGCCTGCTAAACTGAGGGTTGTGCATTCAATCCTTGAGGAGGCCATTTAGAATTGGGGCAAATAGGTGCCAGGGACGGGGCTCGCTCCTGCAAAGAGGGCAGGGGACTGGACTAGATGATCCCTTCCAGTTCTAGGAGATGTGTATCTCCTACTGCCAATCAAAGCAGCAGATCGGCACCAATAACAGACATAACTAGGGAGCACAAAAGACCAAATAAGTGCAATCGGACAGTACAGTCAACAGAGTCTCCGCTGTCAGTTTGTTTGTAGGTATAACATTGACTCCCCTCGGCAGGGTGTCTGCAGCAAAAATCAAACCTGAGCCCAACCTCCCTTGGCAATTTATTCCACTGTTTGACCACCCTGACACTTAGGCACTTCTTCCTAATGTCCAACCTAAACCTTCCTTGCTGCAGTTTAAGCCCATTGCTTCTTGTTCTATCCTCAGAGGCCAAAAAGAACAAGTTTTCTCCCTCCTCCTTATGCCACCCTTTTAGATACCTGAAAACCGCTGTCACGTCACCCCTCAACCTTCTCTTTTCCAAACTAAATAAGCCCAGTTTTTTCTGCCTTCCTTCATAGGTCATGTTCTCTAGACCTTTGATCATTCTTGTTGCTCTTTTCCAGACCCTTTCCAATTTCTCCACGTCTTTCTTGAACTGCAGTGTCCAGAACTGGACGCAATACTCCAACAGAGGCCTAACCAGCACAGAGTACAGCAAAAGAATGACTTCTTGTGTCTTGCTCACAACACACCTGTTAATACCTCCCAGAACCATGTTTGCTTTTTTTGCAACAGCAGCACAGTGTTGACTCATATTTAGCTTGACCATATTAGAGGCCATGGCACAGAATTTGAGGCAAAAAGGGATCATTTGATTGCCTCTGTCCACTTACAGTGTGTGACTGGGTGAAGCCAGAGGGCTAGCTTACAATGGGAGAGAGGTAGCTCTAAAATGCAGAAACGGCCCTGACTAACCAGAAGTCATTACACGTAGAGTGGAAGCAGCGTGGAAGAGGCTGCTATAAATCAATCAGGGCCAGCTGGTCCCACCTGAGGCTGCCATGGGCCTTCTTAAAAGCCTTCCCCCAGTAGGGAGAGAGTAGAAGAGGAGGTTGGAGTGAGGTGAGGAGCGGATGGGAATAAGGGGACTTCGAAGTAGCTGGGGTCCTTTCAAAAAGGAGCCCCGTCTGGATGAGCCGCGTCAGTTTCGAAGTGCTGCAGCCACCCTCATGCTAATGAGGCACGGAATATGTATGGCCATTTCGAAGTTTTTGGCTAGTGTAGACGTAGCTATTGAGTCTTTGTATATTATATAGGGTTTATAACCATAGCCCATGGCCAATGCTTGAGCGATACGCTCCTCTTGTTTAGCCATTTAATGCAAAGTTACAAAGGCACATGTACCATTTCTCTGCACCATTAGGTCAGTGGTTGTGGTATTTGACTATCCTGATAGTTATTAGAAGCACATTGTTTGAGGGTTACAAATGAATCTAGCCATTGCAGTGCTGTTAAACCTCAAACAATATGTTTCCAGGACACACATGCTATTCATTTCACATGAAAATGTCCTTAATAATTCGGAGCTTGACGTCATTTGGGGATCGCTGTTTATCATTAAATCACAGACCGACGAATATTGAAAACACTTTTCACAGGGTTTAACAAGTACCCAACGAATCATGGGCCCAAATCCAACAGCCACAGGCTGTCCTTACCCAGGCACACCTTCCCATGCGCTCATACCTTCAGTGCTGACACACAACCAGCATTTCCTGTAAGCTGGGAGCTTGTGTGGCTGCTCAGGACAGATGCCAACACCTCCCTACTGGTTAGCAGAGCAACTGCAGCTCAGTTTTTGTTTCCCCTGATTGTGCACATGCATGTGCCTCAGTGGACTTAAAAATTTATTCTGGACGTGGATGAAAAAGATTAATGGGAACATTGAACACAGCCCAAGTTTGGAGTCTGAGTGTTGCAATACTGCCATGAAATTCGCACCTATACAAGGCTCCAGCACAAATCTTCAGTGCCTACATCCCCTTTAACTTGTGCAGTGACTTTATTCTGAGCTGCCTTTCACCCACTGACAAGCGCTTTTTCGAAATTGTCCCCTTAGGGTCAATGTAAATGCCCAGTGATGTGAAAGATTTGTACAACTGCCTCTTGGAGTCTTGACAGAGTGAACGGTAAGGACTTTACTGATCTATTTGCTTGGTGAAGACCTCCAGGAGTTGCCCCATCGTTACTATCCTCGGATTGACCCCTGCCCCCCATGTCTTTCCTGTCTATAATAATTTATGATAGTTGCTGAGCATCTCACAGACTTTAACATCCGTGGCACATGTGGGGTTTTGCAAACAAGAGGAAAAGGAGCCCCATCAGCTTTTCAGGGGTTTGATTACACCCTTTTCGTTCTGATATAGGCCATAATTACCTTGCATGGAGCAGGCCATTGGCCAGAGGGGCCAGCTCTAAGGTATTTAGAGGCCTAATTCCCACTGGTTTGATGTACGTTAGGTGCCGGACTACTTTTGAGAATCCATTTTGAAGCATCTGAAGTACAGAAGAAGGATAGTATGATCACTCCATGAAAACAGAGCCCACCCTTACCCCCCACCCCTCCAAACACACTTGAACAGAAAGACCCAGCTAAGCCATAGGAGACCTCCCATGTAGGGGGTGTAGTTCACACCTCAGGGTTGCTCCCTCAAGACCCAAACTCTACATGGAACGGGCCGAACAAGCACAGCTGCTGAGCTCTTCTCAGCACTTGTGAGCACGTTGACTCACTGGTCGGTGTGGGCAACATCCCACAGAAGAGGCACGAAGTGCCACTCAGGCTACCCTGGTGGGCACAGGCCACAGGCTGGATAGAAGCTCTACCAGCAGGGCTTGAACCATGATGAAAGCCTGTGTCAGTTGTTGCTGGCCACACTGTCCCTTATGTGCGTGGTGCAGTAGAGAACAGGGGGCACTGGCTGGTGACCAGGGCAGAATGTTGGCGACTAGAGATTCACTGCCGACCGACTCCGTGTCTGTGTGCAACTCACTGTATCATTGTTTCCATCTTATCTGTTTTGACCGTTAGCTCACTGGGGCACAGGTTGCCTCTTTCTATGTATCTGGGCAGCAACCTGCAGAACAGAGCCCTTTTCTCTGTCAAGGTCTTTTACAAAGCTAGCAATGTACTAAGTCCTGGACTATAGCGAAGTTCGGTCTCAGCGTCTGATGTTTGCATGTGGTGCCTATTCTGATCCTAGACAAACCAGAATCCTGGATTCAAAGATCCCTAAATTACAGCAATGTTTAGAATTCCCATCTGGAATCCAGTCCAGGCACTTGGCCAATGGAAGACTGTTCTCCACTGGCTGGGCCAGCTTTCTTTAAATGCCTTGTTGGTGCTCATGTGGTTTGGTGGTGAGCATGGTATATTAATCCAGGCAGAATATAATTATTTTTGCTTGTGATAATGCCCACAAGGCATATGGTGCCATGGACAGAAATTGCCTGTGACTATCCTTACCCTAGCACTGACTGAAAAACTGCAATTTCTGTCCCATGGGAAATCCAATTATTTCATCTCAAATCAAGCAAAAAAATTGAAATATCAGAAGTGGTCCGCTGTGATGCATCATGCGAATATGTAGTCTACCTGGGGATCTGCCCTCACAGTGGAGACTGAGGGCATGTGAGACCCAGAACTACAAGGTCCCATTAGGTACTGTGACCATTCAGGCAAACCAAGCAATCCTTGTCAACGGAAAAGAAAAGGTTACATCTCAAGCTCCAAAATCTGAAAGCAAAGCATTTTTTGTTTAATTTTTCCTGCTGGAAAATTTTGCCAAAATTGATATTTTTCCTGCAGAAAATTTCCATTTCAATGAAACCCCGTTGTTCTGAGAGCGAAATATTTTGTTCTAAATTTTTCAGCCACCAAAAGAGCTTGCTAGTGAAAAATAGGGAATCAATGGGACTCGAGATTAGGTTATTTATTTAAAAACAAATTCAGGCTATCCCCAGCTTCCTTCCTGTTGGCTGGCTGATGGAGGTCATAGCTCAGAATGAGTGCAAGAGTGGATCTGAAGATTGAGGAGGTGATGATCTTGTGTGCGGGAAGAGAAGGATGTCCCATATGTATAGGGTGGAGACGGAGAAAACAAAGACAAATCTGTGGGAGACGTGATCAAATGGGATCTAAGCGATCTTCTTTTTGGCCTAAGTCAGCAAAATCTTGTGTTGGGTGGGAAGAGCTTGGAGGAGGGAAACAGAGTGAGAGACCAGGGTGATGAACAGGCAGCTGTGATGGGGGTTCAGTTGGTGAGGGTGGAGCTGCCATGTTGTTCAGCTGGGAAGGTGGACGAGGTGAAGGAGCAGAGAGGGTGACCTGATAGTGGAAGACCCCTCTGTGGTCACAGGACTTTCTCCAGGTTTTCAGAATGAGAGGCAGAGCTGAGGAGATGGAATTCATTGGTGGAAAGACAGGCAAAGGAATCGAGAGTGGAGGTGAGGATCAGTGACTGAGCCCCCTAAGGAGAGGGGAGGAGAGAGGGGGCTAAGAGTGGCAGACAAGTGGTTACCATTGGTGGGCTGAAGCCGAAGAGGTCACAGTCAGAGAGGAAAGAGCTCGGCAACGGAAGGAGAGGTATATGTAGTTCATGTTGTCACAGCAATGGGGTCCAATTTTCATAGGAACTGAGCACTCCCAACTCCTGCTGACTTCAAATGTGCTCAGCACAGTCCCTGTGTGTCTCCATTCCCTGCTGGTCCACCTAAGAAGATAAGAGTCTATTAATGCTACTAGCTGGAAGAGTTACACCTTTGGCCTGAGGAATACATACCAACCTGGGGCTTGAACTTTGATAGGCCTCCAACTGAGCTGCCCTAGACAAGGGAAGTAGACAACCCATGTAGCACAGCATGTTCCCTGTCGCCTCCAGAGGCTGAGCACATAGTACAGCTGGCAAGCCCAGCGTAGGCATGAGTATATTTTGTGAAGACATTGCCAATGGACAGATTGCCCTACTTGGGTTTCCAGCCATTTCTCTTGGGAGACGTTCCATAGGGAATAGTCACAGAAGAACATGTGTCTTTAGGAAGAGGGCACCCTTTCTTGGCATCCATTCATGTCCCAAATTCTGCCGCCAGGGCCCCTGAGATGAAAAGGCCTATATCAAAAAATGGAACAGCCCAAGAGAATAGAGCATGAAGGAGGATTACTTGAAATCCAGCCAGGGTTTCCATTGTGCACTCACTGCAACGTTTCTCACGACTTCTGTTTGGCCAAGGCTATGGTATGAAAGTGCCCCAAGGGTGGGAATCAGAAGCCACAATGCATTGTTTGACCATCAGACATATTCCTTGAAGAGCCATCTGGAATGAGATAACCCTGCTGGCCTCCTGGTGACTGTTCAACTTCTTCTGCCTTTGGTCCAAGTGTAATAGGACAGGGTTTCTGGGAATAGCTAGCATAATCAATCCAGGGTACCTTTGCTTAAAATCTGAACTACTCACAGCCCCCAGCTGGGATTTCCTTTTTGCTAAGGCAAGTTCAACCAGCCACAAAAGTACCTCTGCCAGCCCCTCTGGCCAGCCAGAAGTCACAAAAGCAAACCCACAGACTACTCGGCTGCTGTACCAGCCCAGACTAACAACCCCCAAATTCAGGTGAGAGGCTGTTAAGCCTGTTTCACCCAACATCACACAGATTCTTCCAAATCCCAAAGGGCCCAGCCCCAGACCCCTATCACTATATACTTGGATCTTACCTAAACAACACACTCACCAATTCTTTAGATCTAGTAGCTAAAGATTTATTAGTAAAAAAAGAAAGAACAGGGTTAGAGAGAAGAGTTGTTAAACCATACTTTACATGCCTCAGTCATAACTACTGAGGCAGCCAGCAGTGTTATTTGCTGATTCTTGAGAATCTCTGAAAGTTCATTTCAGGTTACATAGATTCAGTCACTGGAGCATTGTAGATCCAGCCCGCTGGGGTCCACATGCTGGGGCATGGACCCTTGGAAATCCCAAATGCACACTGCTAAATTCACATCATCCCTCTGAGGGACGGGCCCCCAGTCCAGATGGGCTTAACTCATGAGGACTGAAGAACAAAGGAAGTCCCTGCCAGGGCCCATCTTATAGCTTCTCACATGTGGAGGGAAAATTCCATTCTTCTCCATAGGCCTTGGCCCACCACCTGACCTGGTGGGTCTCTGTGCTGAGTTTCCATTTGTTGCAGTCCCAGAAGGAGAACCCCACCATCAAAAAATGGGTGTTGTCCGTCTGGGTCTTTGCTTGGTCTATTGTCCCGGCTGGGGTGGAGCCCCACGTCCCTCTGTGAACCTCAGCACTGAGACCTTTGTCATGCAGCTGCTGAGCTAGAAAACTCTAACTTTACCTACATACATGATACAGACACACAAGTAGCCCACATAGATTCAGGGCATCACAAGCTTTCATTTGACATCTCACGTAGCACCCCCAGCACAATATTTGGGGCCAATAGCCACACTGGGGATTAAAATGGTTTCCAGACCCAACATAAAAGTCCAGCCACATGACACCAAGGTCCCTGGGGTTTAGTAGGTTTTTTTGTACTTCTTTCTGGGCCTTTTTTTAATATGGGGAAGGGAGAAGAGACAAGGTGGTAAAAAGAAACATGTTATTTGGCCAGCTGGAAGCCCTTGGCAGGCAGGTACAACCGTGAATATATATATATTATCAAATTGTCTCATTTCCCTGACAGATGTAGACAAAAATAACTTAAAAAACCCAACTCCCTGATTTCTTCCTCTGAGCCAAGGTCAGGCAAGGATGTGTAGAGAGAGAAATCTTAAGCTTTCTGTCAATGTTTTGCATGGAGAAAAACTCTATTTTTAGTCCTGCCGTGTAAAAACAAAAGAAAATGAGTAACATGGCCCCGTTAGAATGGAACTTTGCTGCTTCTTTTTAATCATTTTTCCTTTCCACGCTGTGAAGAGAGCAAGCCAGAGGTCAGGCATTGCTCAGAAGTACATACAATATATCCCCCTCAGTGGGACGGTTGGGTTCTTCTCCGACGCCCCAATCCGCAAACGAAAATGAATTTCTTCCGGAATAATGAGCGATGACTTGCACCGCTCCCCAAATGGCACAGGGACAAGATGGGAATGAAATCCAGTGAAGATGGTCTTGAAATATCAGCTACTGCTTGTTATTAGATTTCCTGCTGAAGTCAAACATCTTTTTTTTTTAAGTTCTGCGTCAAGGCGCATGGGGCCGTCAGCCCAGGTTTGATTGGAGCCAAGTGAAATGCTCTAGCTTTGTTGGTTCACCAGCCACGGGGAGGAAAAGAAAACGGTGGGGATTCCCGTCAGGCTACGTCACAAGGCTGTGGCATGCAGCAGATGACATGGGCCGAGGGAACAGACCTGGGGTGGGTCTGAGCTGGGGAGCAAGGTGAGATGGGAGCTCAAGAGATGGCTGAGCTGGGGAGTAGGGCTCATGGAGAGAGATAGAAAAGCATTTATTTACCCCACTCTCCCATCCCTGTGTGATACCTCAGATATCTGCCCAGTCTCCAGAGGAAAAGACAACTCTGCTCTCTGGACCCCAGCACAACTGGCGTCCTTCAGAAAGTCATCAGCCCCCCTTATGAGGGTGTGGCATTGAGGGAAGATGTACGGGGGTGGGTGATGCTGAAGCAGAAGCAGTCGAGGGGTGGGGTTGGAGATGGAGAGGGCACATCACACAAAGCCTGTCACCGCCACCCCATTGATTTTTACATGGCACATCTCAGCGCTCGACAGAATTCACTGGTTCTGTGGTGAGCGGAACCACCTGAGTGGGTAGCTTCAATCTGGAACCTCACTGATGTGGCAGCTGGCAGCCTCGGAGGAGCCGCTGAGGAGTCAGAGGGCTTAGGGACAGGTTTCGCTCTCGTCCTCCCCGACAGGGTTGACAACACCTCCGGCAGGGCCTGTGAGGGGAGATTTACATAATGGCAAACCAGCTCTCACCCCTACTCCTCAGAGAGCAGGGACCTCAGACTGAAGCAGACGCAGGGCTTCCGAGACAAACAGATGGGTTGAGAAAGAGCGTGTACACACGTGTGTGTGTGTGTGTGTTTGGGGGGGATGGATAATCCAGGCGCTGAGCTAGCAAGTAGTGTATCATGGCCCACCTACAAACTAGCAATCCTCCAGCATCCAGCCGTGAACCTCTCTCCAGCTGATATCATAGCCCGGCCATCTAGTTAAAAGTCTGTCTCTTGGAAGCAGCCCTCTGGAATTCCTGCTGTTTTACTGCTTCTGCAGGCCAGTTCTTCCAGGATCTGGGTTGGCCAGCGCCTCTGATTCCAGCCTCGTGCTGGGGGATTGTTTTATTTCATTCTTAGCAGCTGCTGGAGCTTCCAGACACTTGAAATGATAGACTGGAGCAGAGGGGAGGGAGGGAAAAACACTTTTGGAGCAGCCCAATGTTTCTGGGCAGGTTTTGTTATGGAGCCTGTCGGCGTTTCATTAGGAACAGCAGAATGAAAACCTCCCCCAAGTGCCACACGGCTTTCCAGTTCGACTGCCATAGGAAGGCAGAGTGCCCTAGTGGGTAGGGTCCTGCATGGAGCAGTCAACCTTCGGGAAGACTGAGGACAAGCTGTTTTCCCTCCCTCCCTCCATCTGCTTTGACTCCTTGGGTCTCTGCTGGTTTGTACAATGCTTACAACGGCTCCTAATAAATACAACATCAAAGTATTGCTGATTCTCTTGGTGCCCCAGAATCGTTAACTTTTCTACTGGCCAAAGGCCTGATTGTAGCTTGTAGATGTGCGAGGAAGGGCCAGGTACACAATTACAGCCCATCACAGCTTCTCTTTAATGAACTTATGCCATTAGCTCGAGTGAGACCATTAGGTGCTGTGACGTGGCCAGATCCGGAGGTGGATTGTGACCAAAGGTACAAGGGTGAGTTTGAGCTGGAGACACATACGCATAGCCTATACACCACACCTGCTTTAAAATGTTTTGTAAACTTTTTTATAGACTGCTCCGGGGACTCTTTTTCGTATCTTTCCACCAGTGCAGTCAGACGCGTTAGGGTGTGTTTACACTGCGCACTAAACCCTGTGGCTAACTCAGGTTTGCACCCAAGGCCTCCTGCTGTCCATACATAAATCACTCTGATGCGGCTCAGCGAGCACTCAGGCCCTGGAGCTAGCATGCCACATTGGGGCCTGGTGACGGCCAGGGTCCCTGCTGTGACATTGGTCCAACCCTTGTCACTTTGCAGTGTGGCTGCAACACCATCTGCAGACCTGAGTCAGAAGGTCTGAGCACTTCAGCGTGGACACATTAGCATGGCTGGGAGACCCAGCTTCAAGTTTACAATGCCAGGTGCCCAACGCCAAGGGGGTCAGACTGCAATGTCCAGGCCAAGTGTCCGCCGCAGGCTGGCTGTTGGGTTGGGTTGCTTTGTTCTAGGGTGTCCAGGCAAATGGTCCCACCCTGTCAGAGAATGGCATTAGAGGGCAAAATACAAGGTTTTGTTCATGTGAAAAAAAAAAAGCCAAAGAAACCTGGCAACCATTGCATTGAGAGGCCAAAGAAGGGAGACCAGGACTGAGTGAAGGACGGAGTGGGATGCAGAGGGTGAGCCTAGAGGAGGAGATTCTGGCTGGTTCAGCACAGAGAATGGGACTGACGTACGGAGCCTGAGGGGTTGGAGACTGGGACAGGCAAGTGGGATGAGGCACTGGGGCTGGGTAGAGATGCAGGACTGGCACAGGGACAGACCAGAAGAGAGTCAGGCAGAAGATGTCACCTTTGGTCAGAACCAGGAGAAAAGGATTTGCCCCTAGGGTGACTGGCTTTCTAACCTTCATAGGAACAGTCCTGCTGTCTGGGGCTTTGTCTTCTATAGGAGCCTATTAACCCCCTACCCCCGATTTATACACTTGCTCTCTGGCCATCCTGTCTGTGTCCATTAGACCCCACTCCCCTCCAGAGCCTGGAACACGCCCCCACACTTCTGAGTCTCCCCTTTCCTACTGTCTGCAAATACCTTTGGACCCCAGAGGCAAAATGCACACCAGGCCCATCAAGTGGCAAGGCCATGCAAGGGCAAAGCTCCCATAGTGCTAGCAGTGAGCTCGTTAGCATACGTGGCCAAGGACCACGCTGGTTCTAACGAATCTGCCCATCGATGAGCCCAGGGGACGCACGGCTGCTGAGTGATGGCATTTCTGTGGCTCAGTTTGCTTGTTTAAGACCCCCAGAAATGACTGGCCAGGAAGCCCCAGCTAACAGAACACCGGGGCTGTGCACATAAGTATCCCCAAGGTAACCGCCTGCTAAGCCTTCATACAGCCACCTTGTACTTGTGTGTTGTGATATATGTGCACAGACTGTTTCTGTCATGGTGTCCCTGCCTTGTTCAGTGCATGGCTTAGCCCCACTGCAGGGATCACCACAGCAAAGGAAGCTGCTGTGTGTAGGCAAATTTCACAGAAAAAAAAAAACCTCTCAGGAGGGAGGCTGAGTCCAGCTCACCTGCTCTGGGCATGCAAGGCTTCAGGAGCAGGGTAGACATTCCAGCTTGGCCTCGAGCCGGACCCTGAGACTGCTGCCCTCGCGTTTCAGACTCCAGCCCTTGGCTGGATGTTTATGTCGCTTTTTCGGGCCCCCCGGAACCGAATCGGCGAACTCACACTCAGAGACGCTGCCACGGCACTTTGTTGTACTGAGCTGTGTAGGAGCCCGGATTCATTTGTTGCAGCAGCTGGAAGGCATGTAGTGAATAAGGCAGGAGCTGGCAGGGAAAGAGCGAATACACGCTTGATAGCTCTAGGGAACCGAATTCTACCTCTGCCACTGTGTTCCTGCGTGATGATGGGCATGTTACTTAAACCAAGCATTGCATGGGTGCCTGTTAGCGGCAAAAGCTTCATTTTTTATGCCCCTCCTCCCCCCACTTGAAAACATGGGATTTGGTTTGTGGATGTGTTGGGCGCTCATGGCTGCAAGTGAGGTCAAAGGCAGCTGTACTTGGAACAGATGGCTACGCAATGCTAAATTGGGTGAAAATTAGGAATCTCATATTGGGCACCCATAATTAGTGAGCTTCTTTTACCTTAATCGCTCTGTGCCTCAGTGCTTTGTCTGTAAAATGGGCACATTTGCAGCACTGTTGGGAGTCCTGAGTGACACCGAGAAACCCATGAGGCAATGAATAACTCTGCTTTTGAAGACGGAGCGGTGGACACACCCTAAAAATGGGGGCCACAGCTGCTGCTCTCCCGAGGCTCCGCCCTGCACTGCCCTTTCATTCTGAGCCCCTGCTTTAACTTTGCCCATACCCTCCCCCTTGCCCCCAACATCACCCCCTTCTCCATAAGCCCCCGTCCCTGTCCTTTCCAGTCTCCCTGAGGCTGTGCCTTATGACCGCACGTTCCCTCAAGGCCCTGCAGCATTATCCCATCCTTGGCCTTATGCCCAATTAAAAGTGCAGGGCCATGGCCCCCTGGACCCTGCCTCAAAGCAAGGTTTGAAGGGTGTGCAGTAAAACATGCCATCGAGCCACTCACTGAACAAGACAAAAAACTGCTTCTGGACTAGCTTTGGGGCCCAGCAGAAGTGGGTTGTTCCTCGTATTTCAGACCCGCATGTTTCAAAGCCCCCAAAGGCTTCCACCCTTGGTAAAATTTGGGGCTGGCCTGTTTATCTTAGGGAGCAGACTCTGGCCCTCCAACCCCTGAGGCTTGCCGAATGCACTGCGCCCCCTTTCCACACTTGGGTGCCACCACCACCCATCTACTATTGCAATGAAAGCTTCTGAGCAGGCAACGTGGCAGCAGATGCTAAAATGTAAGGGGCGGGTGCGGAGCGGTTTCTTTAGTAAGCATCACCAGGCAGAATGGTTCTGTCCGGGTTGGTCAGCGCCCAGTCTCTAACACTCCTGGGCCACCCCTACATCCCCATGGTGCTCAGGCTACAGGCTGACAGCAACAGGCCAGATCCTCAGCTGGTGTAAATCGGCATTGCTCCGAATCTCCTAGGTCAGTGGCCAGGAGAGAAAACTCCAGCAGGAGCACATGCATGGTTTCATCACCTCCGCTCCAGCCTGGCTCCGATTTCCTCTCATCCGCAATGGAAGGGCTCCCTCTGCTGCAGTGTTGTGTCTTCTCCACTGCTTTCCCTCCAGTCTGACGTCTGCGCTGCTACCTCCCTGCCTCACATGGGGAGGAGAAAGGGCCTGGGGACACCTGTTCTTTTGGGTAATCCCCCAACACACACACAGAAACGTACTGATTGTGCGCCTCCCAGCTAGACAGAATTTGTAAGCCAGATACCAAAGAAGGCTAGTGCAGCCTGGTCTGGATCCATAAGAATCCCTCCAACCCACTCACAAGCTCCTGTCAGTGACTCAAAAAGTTTTGTTAACTTTAGTATAGGTTGGGGCAGCCCTGTGGGGATGGGAGACTAGGGATGGGCTGGTCACACCCCCGCAAATGAAAGAGCCTTTCTGTCAGAGTTCCAGCTCCATTATCCAAGACCAATGGGTTATAGCTCAGGAGAACTTCTCCACCTCCACGAGCACCACCAACCGGCCTCAGGAAGGCCACAGATCTGGAAGAGTGAGAAGTGTGGAAGGTGGAGATTTTTCAACAGTCTGTCCCCCTTTGGGACAGGAAACATTTCTGAAATACCAAGCAGTTGTGGGTGATTCGACAGCCTCTTTGGCCCAGCTGTAGCAGGGTGGAGATAGAGTGCTGTGCCCGAGGAGGACAGGCCTCTGGTCCTAGCTGGCCATGGGGGCGCTGGTCCTCATCATCGGCAGGGACTGTTTTTGGAAAACATTCTGAGATGCTTGGCAGAAGGTGCCAAGCCAGCGAGAGTCTGAGACTCAAACTATAATGGCCCTGTCCATACCTATCTATCTAATAATATTACAAGTTGAACCTCCCTAATCCAGCACCCTTGGGACCCGACGGGTGCCGGACAAGAAAATTTGCCAGGCCACAGGAGGTCAGTATGGGCTGGCAGCATTACCAACACTTCCATGGCTTACTGGGCCCTTAGAAGACATTTATGGGTAAATTACAGCTAAATAACAGCACAGAACAATGAGAGCCAGGCCTGGTGGCTGGAAACAAACTTTACGGGACCCTGGGAAATTTGGCCATGCCCCTGCTAAGTGGTCATCCAGCTAACTAAAATCATGCCAGAATATGGACGTTACCGGATGACAGAGTTCCAGAAGAGAGAGGTTCAACTTGTATTTGGTATTTGTAATATGCTAGAAGCCTAAGGCCCCAAACAAGCCGTTGTGCTGGGTGCTGTGCAGGGACACAGGGAGAGAGAGCCCCCTTCCCAAGCCGCTCACAAACTAAGGAGACCAAAGATTGCTCGTCTGCTTCCCGTCACCGTTCGCTTAGCCAGGTGTGTCATGAAACGTGTCTTTGCCCACGAAAGCTGATGCTCCAGAATGTCTGTTAGTCTATAAGGTGCCACAGGACTTCTTGTTGTTCTCAAAGCTACAGACTAACACAGCTCCCTCTCTGATACAGGTCAGAACGGTGTCATCATTCAGTCATGTGCATGAGGCGGGCAATGCCCAAGGTGGAAGTGACTTGCCTAAGGTGACACGGCTGAACAGTGGCAGAGATCAGACCAACATACAGACAGTGCTCCTCCACGAATAATCAAGGACATAGAAATCATCTTACAACCTAACAGTCTGTCCAGGTAAATATATTACAATCTTCCCTATGTGTTACACAGATACTGTGTATCACAGAATCACAGAACACTAGAACGGAAAGGGACCTCAAGAAGTCATCGAGTCCCATCCTCGGGCCCCATAGCAGGACCAAGCACCATTGGGATCATCCCTGACAGATGTTTGTCTAACCTGCTCTTAAATAGCTCCCGTGATGATGATTCCACAACCTCACGAGGCAACTTATTCTGATACTCAAGCACCCTGACAATTAGGAAGGTTTTTTCCTAATGTCCAACCTAACCCTCCCTTGCTGCGATTTACAGAACCTCCATTGCTTCTTGTTCTGCACTTAGGGGTTAAGAAGAATATTTTTTTTCTCTCTCCTCCATGTAACAACCTTGTAGGTACTTGAAAGCTGCTATCACGTCCCCGTTCACTCTTCTCTTTCCCAAACTAACCAAGCCCAGTCTTTCAGTCTTCCCTCATAGCTGATGTTCTCGAGACCTTTACTAATTTTTGTTGCTCTTCTCTGGACCCTCTCCAATTTCTGCACAGCTTTCTTGAAATGTGGTGCCCAAAACTGAGCACAATACTGCGGTTGAGGCCAAATCGGCACAGAGTACAGTGGAAGAATTATTTCTCATGTCGGCTACGTCTACACTAGCACACCATGTCGAAGTAGCCTATTTCGACGTAAGCACATAGAAATAGGCTACTTCGACACGTATCGTCTACACGTCCTCCAGGGCTGGTGCCATCGACATTCAATGTCAAAGTAGCGATGCAGAGCATCGAAAGGAGTGCCCCGGAAGGAAATGTGGAGTGTCCATACACACAAGTGCTCCCCTTTGAAATAAGGAGCCAGCAAAGCCCTAAGCCTCTCCCTTAAAGGGCCCCTCCCAGACACACTCAGCCTGCGCAGCATGAGATCCACAGACCTGACAACAGGTTGCAGGCCCTGTGCACGCAGCATGGACCCCCAGCTGCAGCAGGAGCAGCAGCTAGAAGCTCTGTGCTAAGGACTGCTGCACGCAGTGACCGTAGAGCCCCGCAGGAGCTGGACAGAGCATCTCTCAACCCCTCAGCTGATGGCCGCCACGGAGGACCCCGCTATTTCAAAGTAGCAGGACGCGGATCATCTACACACGCCCTACTTCAACGTTAAACGTTGAAGTAGGGCGCTATTCCCATCTTCGGATAGGAATAGCAATTTCGACATCTCGCCGCCTGACGTTGATTTCAACGTCGAAATAGCTCATGGTGCATGTAGACGCAACGCGTACTATTTCTACGTTGTGCTGGCTACTTCGAAGTAGCCGGCTAGTGTAGATGCACCCGTCTTGTTTACCATACTCTTTGTTAAGACATCCCAGAATGATGTTTGCTTTTTCTGCTGGCTGGTGTAATTCCATTCTACTAGTGAAACCCCCTTGCACTTTTAATTTCTTCTAGGCTATTAAATGTCTGTGGCATCACACCCCAGAGGTGACTGCATTTCAGTGCTGTTGATCCCAATCTAATATAATTATAAATATAATTGCGAAGTGGTGTGGCTCATAGATGCTCTATAATCTAGCACTTTTATTAGCTGCTGCGTGTTATATACGAGGAAGGAGTATTGCTCAGCGCAGGCGGTGGGCTGCCTTTCACTCTCGAAACTGCACTGGGGAGGAGGGATGCAACATTTTCTATAGACTGTTAGCTTTGATTGTTGGTAGTATCCTTTATTATTTTTAATTACGCCCCTTCTGATTGAACAGCCAAACGCAACCAGCTGCAGTTTCACACTGTGCCAGGGCAAGTGCAGCTCTACTGATTCTCTACAGGAACATAATTTCGGAGCTGATACCACATGGAACTAGCGCCTGGCTGGCATTGCAGAAAAAGGGTCTGGTTTCATTCGTCATTCTACAGATGGCTCCTACTGCATGCTAGCAGGCGAGTCTTGGGGGAAGACATCACAGAGGCCTCAGTATGAACCTCCATCACAGACCCATTGACTGGGACAGTGCTTGCCATGGGAATCAATGTTTGACACCAACCAGTCTGCATGGTCAGGCTCCACAGCCATCTGCAAAGGAAGCTAACCTAGGAGAAGCACTGAGATACCCCTGGAGGAAGGGCCTAGACAGAGAGCCTTAACGTCATATTTCTCCAGCTGTCTCCATCCAGGGTACTACAGAACTTTTACTATTCCATGGTGTGATGGGAGTGGCTAACCCTCCCCATGTAGGGCTGGCAAACCACCATCCTTTGGGTGTTCGCCAAAAGAGGAAAGATGAGGGCGAGGACTGTTTCTGTATCAGAAGCCATGGGCAGGACCCCGCAGTAAGAGTGGTGAGACAGCGTCCTAGCCACAGGTCTTCCAAAGACTCCTTGCATGGTCTTCGGCACGTCACTCCAGGCCAGTTTTTAAAGGTGTTATGTCACCTAGCTCCCGCTGAATTCAAGGAGAATTGGACACCGAAACCACGTTAAAATGGCTGTCCCCTGAGCTCTGTGCCTCAGTTTCCCTCACTGTAAAAGGGGCCTAATCAGCCATGCCCCAAAGCTGGGAAGGGAGTTATTATTTATCACACAGTGCCTAGGCACCTCTGTCGTGGACCAGGATCTCATTGTACGAGGTCCTTGCCCCAGGAGACCGAGCTGCAGGGCAGACCCTGACTGCAAATATTGCTGTGATAATCTCTGTCTTTGCATGGGGCTGGACCTGGATAGCTAAACCCCCGAAAGTTGTGTGCAGAGGGAAAGTTAGAATGCGGGTGCAACCTGCCTTCTAACGCTGAGAGGTGGCCCCCATTTTAGAAGCTGGCTTGGCAATAGCACCCCTAAAGAAATGGGCCTGAAAGGCCGGTGGAAGCTGGCCCCTCTTCCAGATGGAAAGGGTGCAGGCAGTGTTGCCTGTCAGGTGGGCGCTTGGGGGCCACCCAGGAGAGAGTCAGGTACCAGCCAGCTGATTAGAAGAGCACCCACAGCCACCCACAGCTGGCAGCATATTTCTCTTTGTGGTGCACATCTGCACATGCCTCGGTGCACACAACAAAATTTATTCCACCCAAAGATGGAAAAAATTAGAAGGAAGCCTGGGTGGAAGAGCCTTTTGTGCACAGTTCCTGGGGCCAAGCTCTGCGACTCCTCTGGCACAGAGGTGTGAAAGAGGGCAGGGACTCAGTGCCAAGGGAGGTGTACTAAACAGTTCCGCTAACATGGTGTCCGGGACCATTCTGGTGCATGTGTCCCTGGCATGCCGAGTCAGCAGCATGTCATCCTTGGGCCTGTGACGTAGCTGTTCTAGCATGCCTCCAGCTGGAGTACCCAAATGCACCCCCAAAGCTGCTGACCCATTACTTGTAATCTCCAGGACAACTTCCTCCAGTACCAGCCAGCCTAAATGCTGCAGAGACCAGGTGAACTGGAAGCAAAGATCTTTGGGGTGACTATCTGTCTGTAAGGTACCAACCACTTACCCTGCTATTCACTTCCTGGTTACAGGTTGAACCTCTCTAATCTGGAGCTCTCTCACCTGGCAAACACCATAATCCTGCACGATTTTAGGGAGCCAGACAACCACTTAGCACAGGTGCGGCCAAGTTTCCCACAGTCCCATAAAGTTTATTTCCTGTCACCAGTCCTGGCTGTCAGTGTCTGTGTTACTATTTATCTCTAATGTACCCCTCAATGTTCTCTAAGAGCCCAGTTAGCCATGGAAGTGCTGGTAATGCTGACAGATAATATTAACCTCCTGTGATCCAGCAAATTCCCTTGTCCGGCACTGGTCAGGTCCTGAGGGTGCCAGGTGAGAGGTTCAACCTGTACTAAGAAGGCAACACATTCCCAAGTGACACCTGTCAATTCCACCAGCTGTTGGTTACTACTCAGATCAGATTGTCTAAAGTGCATTGCTCAACACAGGCACTATCGTTAATATAACAGGGACGCCAGCAGATTCTGCTAGAAAAGGCATCCCAGGCCAGCAGCGAGGCAGGTGAAAACAAACTGCCTGAAGTGCCAGCTGCTCTGACTGCCGGCAGCTGAAAAGCAGCCCCAGTTTAGCAGGCAGGTGAGAGAGGACATGAAGGAGATTGGAGAGCTGTTAAGAAGAAGAAGAAGATGACAAAACAGATCAAAGGTTGAGGAGTGCTTGCAAGCTTGCAAAGACAGGTGGGGAGGGAAGAGTGCCTAAGCTCCCTGTCCCCCACCAAGGCTGACAGCCCTTGATAGGGCTAGGGCAGGGAAAGAGATGGGCCATCTGGCCAGAGCAATGGAGGTAAATGTAGCCTAAGCCATGCAGCCAGAAGCAGAGGTGTGAGACCCAAGGAGGACAAGGGACGCCCTACCATAGATGTCCCAACCATCATGTAACTTCAGCAATGGACCAAGGTGGTGGCAGACGAAGAGAGGGAAAACTCATTGACAGATGAAAGCAGGACCCCAAAGGTTAGAGGATGGTGTCCTCCAGGGATTGCCAACAAAACAGAAAGTGGCTGTAGGCTAGAAGGAGACCAGCTGGTAAAACTGGAGGGAGGATCTTGGGTGGGAATAGAATAAGACTGAAGAAAATACCACATCACGGGGAAGGCTTTTGACCTGGCAGTGGTCGGAAAATGGCGGAAGGAAGCGCAACATGGACAAAATCATAATCCACACAAGTTTGAGAGCACTGTACATGTATGAATTAACCCCTTCCTGCAGGTCCCCACCCCACTCCAAAGGCTGAAACTAAAGCACTGTCTCCATTTGACCGGGGAGTAACTAGACGGGGTCAAAGTTCACCCAGCGAGGTAGGAGTGATGGAGATGGACTCCTTGGGTGCTCTGTCCAAGGGCATGTTTGAGGCTGGTGCAGCAGAAGAAATGCTCGTACTCTCCTCCTGCATGGTGCCCGTTCTGGGGCTGCACAGATGGTAGAGTTAAATTGGAGCTTTATGGTTCCTCTTTTGTTTTCAGAGGGACTCCATGTTGTCTCCGCTTTCAATGTGGATTCCATGGGTGGCTTCCATTTTGAAAGATGGCCGCCAGTGTGGGTTCAACTTCTCCGCTCAAATAAAGCAGGAAGATTAAGGCGGGAAGACAAGGGTGGGAAAATGACTCAAGTCTGCCCAGAAACAGGAGCCTATTAAAAGGGCTGGAGCCTGTACCTCAGGGCTTCCTCTCTGCCGCTGCTTCTTCTCCTCTCTCTGGTGTCTTCTGTCATTACTGGTAGCTAGAGCAACAGCTGCACGCTGTTAGGCCTCATAGACCAGCCTGACCGAGGCTCTGGGGAAGCTGGCTGGTAGCTAGGGCAGCAGTCAGATGACTGCTAGGCCTCGCAGGCCAGTCTAATTTTAATTTATTTTATGTTACTTTATTGTGGAAAAACCTCACGTACCCACATACCTGCAGGTCATCTCTTTTAGGCATTCTCCACACAGGACTGCGAGTCAAGTATAGAGGAGATACGATGGATGAAATCCACACCCCTTGCTTGACAGTTCCTGTTTTCAGTTCCGGGCATCCCTGAAGGTTAATCCATGTGTCCTCCTCGTCAGGGACATGCTGTTGCTTTCTTCACCTTTTACTTGTAATCTCCTCGCAAGGGTCTAAATCAGGCTAACATCCGAGCCGTTATCTAGTTCTGTTCTCTTATGTTCCAGGGAGTCCTGATTTCTTTATATGTTGTATTATATTGTTCATATTGTTAAATAAAAGCCCTGTTACTTTCACTCAATTTACCTTGGTCATAACTACACAATAACTGATAATAGAGGCTGAAAGAGGGTAGAGCCCTGAACACTTGCCCATCTTCTGATGAGTAAAAACAAAAAAGCAGTCAAGTAGCACTTTAACAAAATAATGTATTAGGTGATGAGCTTTCATGGGACAGACCCACTTCTTCAGAACATAGCCAGACCAGAACAGACTCAATATTTAAGGCACAGAGAACCAAAAACAGTAATCAAAGTAATCAAACTTTGATTACTGTTTTTGGTTCTCTGTGCCTTAAATATTGAGTCTGTTCTGGTCTGGCTATGGTCTGAAGAAGTGGGTCTGTCCCACAAAAGCTCACCTAAAAAATTATTTTGTTAGTCTTTAAAATGCTACTTGACAGCTTTTTGTTTTGATAGTGTACAGACTAGCACGGCTTCCTCTCTGTTACTATTCTGATGAGTAAACTTACAGTTCTTACTGTCTCGGGCTAACACAGAGAACTTTGTTTTCTCCAGAGCTCTCAATCCAACTGCCAAACCCAGCAGTGCACCCTGCAAATCTCACGCCAGATCCTGATGCTTCTTGCCACCCAGGCTCCAAATATCTCCACATCCTTCCCGGAGAAATGGTCCCTGCATCCCAGCCAGGCATCTCCAGATTTCCAGGGAATATTTTTTCAGACACTGGTGTGCCCTTAACTTTCTTCCCCGGCTCCCCCACCCCATTTTTCCCCCCTTATTTTCTGCTGGAAAGCCGAATTGGCTGCAGGGAAAGCAATCAGAAAGCTTCTGTGGAGTTGGTGAAGTGTCACGCCGAGGCTTTGATGTGCCTTTGATTTCCTTTAACTGTGGAAAGGAAAAAAAAGATGGCCACCCCCCAAGCCTGCAATAAAATGTGCTGAAATTTAGCCTGGAAGGAGGCAAGGGGGAAAAAAAGACTGGAATGAACCAGACATGGATGTGTGGCAAAAAAAAAAAAAGAAGCCCAAAACCAAACCCAACCTTCTCTTTTTAATGGGAAACAGCTCTAGGAGGGCAAGGTCCTGTAATGAGTTTACGAGTGGGTTTGGAAAGGGAACGATCACACATGTGATTAAAGTGCAGGGGTAATAAAAGTACTCAAGGGCCCTTGTGTGGAATCAAGTGGGAGTTAAAACCCCCAAAGGCACAACCGAGCTGCTAATAATTATAAGGCCCTGGGAGGGCAAGTCTCTGAACAAGTAATGGGATTCTTTTGTTTTTTCTCCCATGGAAGTTGAGAGGCAATTCTTGGCGGGTCCAACCCTCCACACCAATGCAGAAGCGCAGGAGCTGGGTTCTGAGTCGGTGAGGTAACCGGACCACTCCCTAGGCAACAGAGCTGTATGTTTTTCTGCCTGGGTGCCCCAGAACCCTGCAGTGGTGGGGGCACTCTTAAAAGCGTACATGCCAAGGAATTGCTGTGGCTTTCCTGGCCTGTGAAGTGAAGGATTTCATCAAATGGTTCTTTCTGGCTCTGAAAATCCCACCAGGAAGCAAGAGGCATGTCCTTTGAATGAGCAGACTATCCCATGAAGGAACCAGAGGGAAAAAATACCTGGGAGCCAAGGTGTTTCCAGGGAGCTGGAAATTAGGGCTGATTTGTCTTAAATACTAGGCATACTAGGTGTTTAGATAGCTGTTCCCAAGCCCAGGCAGCATATCATCCTACAGGGTAGAAAGTGTCATTCTGCCTCAGCATTTATACAAACCCCACAGCCTTGGCATCTGATGAATTTACTCTCAACAACCCTGTCTATGAGATGGGAAGTGCATTACCCACGTTCTGCAAAGAGGGAACAAGAATGGGCAATGGCACAGGGAGGCTGTGGCAGAAGTAGAAATGAACCACTGAATGCCTGAGTCCCAAGCTTAGTCCAGCCTGCTGTCTAGTGTGCCAGTGAGGTCAAGTGACTTGCCCAAGGTCAGATAGAAAGTCAGTGGCAAAGGGGGGAAAAAAAAGTCACTCAAGATGTCCTCTTTTCCAGACATATTAAGGCAAAGCTGTCGCCATTTGCATCTAAGGATGTTTTCTTTTCCTGGTAAGACGACTGTAGCAATAACCCCCTCGCTGTCTTTCAGGCATTTATGGCACACTCGCCTGCCTGTAACAGCTCTGGGAGAGGCACAGGGGACTGCACTGCCAGCTAATCAGAAAGCCCTGCGCCCAAAGTCCAGGTCTCAACCCAGCCGAACTGTGTGTCTGTTTAGACTCCAAACTTGGATTCAGGTCCCAACTCCTACCAATGAGCTAAAGCCAAGCCAGACCACATTCCTTTGCTATGCACCCCTGTACCTGACAAGATGCAAACGGTGTTGCCTAACAGCTGGTAAGGGAGTAGAAGTCACCAGCCAAACACGCTTTACTGTATTCTGGGGGGGGGGGCAACCCACAGCTCTCGAACCTCATGTGGCTTTTTGAGCCATTAAATGCAGCTCCTTCTTGGCGCTGCACACCAGGAATGACGTCTGCTGCTCTGCACACGCACCCAGCCGCTTGGTGGGAGACACACGTGGTGGCCATGGTGCTGGTGAGTTGCCAGCATTGAGTCTGAGTGGAGGACTGGGGGTCCCTGGCTCTGGGGGGAAGGGGAGGGCATTAAGTTAGAGGTGGAGGGCTGGGGGTCCCTGGCTCTGGGGGCAGGTGGAGGACTGGATTATAGCAAGAAGCTGGGGGTGCCTGGTTGTGGAGGAGGGAGGGGGAATTGCATGACAGCAGGGAGGTCTGGGGGTGCCTGGCTCTGGGGGAGAGGTGGGAAGTTGGGTTGGGAGGGGCTGGGGGTGCCTGGTTCTGGAGGAGGGAGAGGGTTGAGACATATGTGATATTTTATTTTTGTCAATCCACTGATAGATAAAACGTGGCTCTTTGTCCTCTGTCCATGGCTCTTTGTCCCTAACTGGTTGGCCATCCCAATACATTTGACTGCTGCAATATTCCGCAACAGCAAAAAACAATTCCAGCCAGCCTCGTGCAGACAGGACTTCTTGTTGTTAAGGAAGGGGAGGTAGCTAGTCCAAGAGAGAAAGCTGAACTAATGTCTGCAGGTAAAAGAGACAACAGATGGTTAAGCATAAAAAAAATTAACTGATATTACAAGAGCCCTGTTCCAATGAAGGGGGTGATTTACACCTCTGCAGTCAGAGGACATAGGAGCATTCGTGGATTCCAGGCTGTTGTAAGGCAACAGAAAGCCAGAAGTGTGGCTCTATGTTCAGGAGTTTTAGCATCCAGTGGCAATGTGAATTTATGCACTGGGCTTAAACTGCAGCAAGGGAGGTTTAGGTTGGACATTAGGAAAAAGTTCCTACCTGGCAGGGTGGTCAAACAGTGGAATAAATTGCCAAGGGAGCTTGTGGAATCTCCATCGCTGGAGATATTTAAGAACAGGTTAGACAGATGTCTATCAGGGATGGTTTAGACAGTACTTGGCCCTGCCATTGGGGCAGGGGGCTGGACTCAGTGGCCTCTCAAGGTCCCTTCCAGTCCTGGTGGTCTATGATTCTATGACCTGCAGGAGGTGTTCTTGCAGGTTCTCTTAAGGATTTGTACCACAGCGGGACCTAGTGGTGTCAAAAGGGTGAGGCCCCATTGCAGTGAACACTCATTGCATGGCACAGCTCTCTCTATCCATCCAGCTTTTCCTCCAGCGATTCCGTGCCCCCAGCCCTCCTGATCACACTCACTTATGGACCTCCACTGGCTGCCGAGCTGTTACTGCTGAGTTCAAACAGTGGTCGGACATCAGATTAGGGCCCAACTGTGTCTACATCTCCAGAGCTTATATAGCATACCCACAAACTTTATCAGCCATGGAAAGGAGTGTTAAATGCTTTCACCCTTAAAGGAGAGAAGAAAAATCAGATCACTAGGCAGGGCAGTCGTTCCTCACCGCTTATCAGTTTTGCTTCATATATTTCATTTATGACTTTTTCTTTATTGACCAAAGGAAGCCCTGGAAACCTTATTTTCCCTTTTTACCAGGGTACTCTGAGGTGGTAAGACTGGGGACTGACCACAGGAATATCTGAGCAGAGGCACTAAAAATTCCAGTAAATGTTTTTCTAGTATGAAACTAATAGTAAGTAAGCAAACCCGTCTTCCTCGGGGAGCAATTAACCTGGCTGTTACCCGAGAAGATTGTGCTGAACTCTATCGGCTACTCAGCTTATTCAGATGGACAGTTTGGGCTTGGGTTTTGTAGTACATCAGCTGTACGAGCCTGGGGGGGCTCCCTTTTATACCACAGGCTAGATTTTTCCTCAGAGATTCACCACATCGCATAATTCTAGGAATTTGTGTCAATACGCTTGGTTGCTTTGCTCTCCACACATGGCTGCTTCCAGGAGGGACGCAGTAGCCACGTCCCTGCTTGTCTCACATTTGTACTGCATCATCAGGATAACAGGAAAAAAACCAGCTGTGATGGCTAATATTTGTGGGGTGCTGGGGCAAGGTATGAGAAGGGGGACAGGAAAAATTCTAGGGGGGGTGATAGATGGAGGTATATGCAGGTAGATCAGAGCTAAGGAAGGAGATGTAACCCACACACCTATGGGGTGTGGTTCACTGCCCCATGTAATGGCACCTGGACCACGTACTCAGGGAGGCTATGTCTACACCCCAGCGATCTTTCTAAAGATGCTGTTTGGGAAGCTGTCTTCAGAAAAAAACTTCTTTCGAAAGAGTATGTCCACACACAGAAGTGGATAACAGAATTGATCCGCTCTTTCGATAGAGAGCATCCACACAGTCCCCGCTCTTTGGAAAGGATGGGCCACGGATCGAAACATCTGGTGACACCAGAACTGCTCTTTCAAAAACAGGGCCCCCGGGGCATTTAATCGTGTTTTTTCCCTAAAGAATCTTTCGGGGAAAAGGCGCTCTTCCTTATCTGGGAGAGGAAGAGAGCCGACAGAAAAAGTTCTGTGTTCTTTCGATGTCAGATGGAAAGAGCGCATTTTGTGTATAGACGTTCAGAGGGTTCTTTCTGAAAAGCCCTTTTTTCTGAAAGAACTTGTAGTGTAGACTGAGCTGGAAAGAATGTCTCCTCTCCAGCCCTAGCTGAGGGCCAAGAGGGTTTTAGCTTAAGCTGTTGAGGCTCCTGCACTAAGCTCCAGAGGTCCTAGGGTTGAGTCCACCTGTTGGAAGTTCCATAAAACAATGACAACTAGATAGATGGAAGGTAGGCATCAGAGGCAAATTCTCTACAGAGACTAGGGCCCTAGAAGTTTTTCACCTCCACTCTAGCAGGTTTTTGTCCTCCTCAGAGGGATCTCAGTGCCTTCCATTAATTATAGCAAAAAGATCAATGTTGTCCAGCAACAGGGCGTATAGGCTTTTAGAAGAAGCTCATCTTCTAGCAGCAAAGCTTCCAACTTTTTTTTCTTTTTTGGCTGTCAGAGTCCTGATAATGTGGACATCAGTTATTTCCACAGCTGTTCCTTCTGGTGCGCAAGGGCCATGAGCTTATGGTTCCTCTGATCTCTGCAAATCAGTGTCGTCGACAGCCAGCCAGAGGTTATATAATTCCCTAAAACACAAGCAAATATTGAGCAGAGAATGACCCCCACCCATGCAAGGACAACACCTAAATAGAAATGGGCCTGCTGTGCTCCGCTGAGGTCAGGAGAGGGGGAAATTCTGGCCCAGTTTACTCATGAGGGCCCATGGGGAGAGCTACTAGCCCTTTTCTAGCTTCAGGTTCTCTCTATGGTTCTACACGAAATTAGCTCATTCTGCAGCAGGGAAGGTGAGCTAGCGGGGCAGCGATGGAGCTGCGGAGAGTTTCATTTCTGCATTAGGTTTGCAGCTTGAATCCAGGTTAGATGTCCAAAGGCTGACCACACTATCATCTCCCATTTGTTCAAAGGCCTTGGTGAGAAGAGATGAGTGAGGCAGGACATCTATCTAAGTAACCCCATACTTTTCCATCCGTCTGTTCATCCACCTGTCTGTCCCCACCTGCTCTCATCTGTCCAGCCATCTGTCCATCCATGCATGTTCCCATACAGCTGTCTGTTGATGTACACTCAGGGTTTGTCTACACTTATGGAAGTCAGTCTTCCAAGGTTCAATTCAGCGGGTCTAGTAAGGGCACGTTCAACCAAACACTGAGGGTGCTCTGACTGACTCCCGTGCTCCTTGCAGTCATGAGGAGTAAGGGAAGTTGATGGGAGAGTTTCTCCCATTGGGCTCCTGCTGTGGGGAGGGCACAGAAAGTCGATTTAAGGTAGGTCGATGCCAGCTACGTAAGTCACATAGCTGGGGTTGCATACCTCACATTGGTTTTCTCTCCTAGTTTAGACCTGGCCTCTCACACACACCTAGAATCTGTTACCTTTTGACCTTGAATGCAGGGTTTACTCTTTCCCACTCTTGCCCCCCTGGGACAAAGTTCCAGTCACTCCAACTCCTGGGAACCACAGTGTTTTCCACCAGTCTGAGTTAACAGCAATCTCTGGCAGCGGTGCTCCAGGTCATAGGCCAGCACACTCCATAAATCAGCCTCCCAGCCTTGTAAAAGCATGTTACACATGCTGCATCTGGTAATGAGAGTCTCCTGGCTGTGAGGGGCGGGGGGAAGGGACAGGCATTAGCACCTCCGGGACTGACGTCAAGGGATGCTGACTAACCCCTGAGCGATCCTGCCAGACTGATAGCTGGACACACACAGCTCTTTGTTTGAAGGGAGCCAGAGAAAGGTGCAAGCGAGTTCTCCACACTAGCTGTGAAATGCCTAGGGCAGAGCATGGTAATAGTCCTGCCTGGAAATTGAGGGTGCTTTGATCATTGACAAGATCTGTGCTTGATGGGTCCCGCCTTGTTTGAACATTTAGAACCAGAGACAGGGAATGGCCTTGTGGGTCTCTAGTCTATCCCATCCAGAGTGAGTCTATTTCCAAAGAGACATTTCCTAGGCAATTCTGCAGCCTAATTTTAAATACAGACATAAAAACTTAAACACCGCCACAGTGGGTCAGAACAAAGGTCCATGTGGCTCAGTATCCTGTCTGCCGACAGTGGCCAATGCCAGATGTTCCAGAGGAATGAAGAATGTATAATCCCTCCCCGTCACCTATTTCCTGACAAACAGAGACTAGGGACACCATTCCTGCCCATCCTGGTCCACACAGCATCCTCTGGCAAGGAGTTCCACAGCTGGAATTGAGGTATCTACGATCGACTTATCTGGCTGTCCTCACTGAGGGAGGTCTATGGGAGAATCTCTCCCATCAACCCTTCTTACTCCTTGTGAGAACGAGGAGTACCAACCTCAACTGTTGAGCCCTGATCATTCGATTTCACATGTCCCCGCTTGGTACACGAAATGAAACCTTGGAAGTTTGACATTGACTGGGTTGATCTGCTGGTAAGTGTAGGTGGACCGTCAGGGCAGGTCTGCACTAGACCTGAAAGTCGATCCTAGAAACATAATTCCATGATTATGTTCCATAATTCCATGATTTCGTCATTCTACGATAATTGTGTAGCTCGAATCTACTTACCTAGGGTTGACTTATCTGGTTGTCCTCCCAGAACTCTCCCATCGACCTCCCTGACTCCTCACGATGATGAGTAGTACCGGGGTTGACTGTTGAACCCTGGTAGCTCAATTTCATGCATCCACACTACGCGCATGAAATCACATTCCAGAAGATTGCCCCTAACTGGGTCAATCTCCCGGCAAGTGTGGACGTACACTCAGCCTCCTCATTTTGAAGGTGAAGAGTCCCAGTCTTATTAATCTCTCCTCATATGGCTGCCCTTCCATACCCCTAAGCTATTTTGCTGACATGTTGTGAACCTTTTCCAATGTTAAGTTATTTCTTTTGAGACGTGGTGGCCACATCTGCACCCAGGATTCAATGGGTTCAGCGGGTGGAGAATTAGTCCTTTTACTGGGGCGATAACCTGAACTAAATAAAATTCTCTCACCCATGTCAGCTGATAGAGTTGGAGGCTGAGGTCCTCACAGTCACCTGCAGACATTCTCTTTTCCACCCATTATCCCCCTGCCTAGCCAAAACCTGTGCGCCACAACCTGGACATGCAGGGATGCCTCCAGAGCAAAGATGACAGGCCTCTGTCACTGGTGATGAGATGCCCTGGGGAAGAACCTGTTCTCACCAGGTTAGAATCTGCTCCCTCATCCACCTATTAGACACTGAGACAGATGGGAGCCTGAGGGCAGAATGGCCGACGTCCTCCCTGTTTGGACCCTGTATGGAGAAAGTCCTGCTTCACAACTCTGCACAAGATGGGAGCTCGTCCTTATGGGTCTGATCTAGGGAGTGACAAGCCAAAACCCTAAGCATCAACTCATAACCTTTGTGTCAAAGTAACAGGTATTTCTACATGCCGTCCTGGCAGCTTTGGGAGGTGAACTGGCCCAAGGCTCAGCTCAGCTCCTGCCAATTGCTCCCCCAAAGAACCTCCAAACTGAGTAGAAGAGAAGAGATGACTGCAAGAAACAGACCACAGGAGCACAAGACAGAGTAGGGAGATGGGAGAAAGGGACAGATAAGCCGTGTCTACACGTGCACACTACTTCGAAGTAGCGGCACTAACTTCGAAATAGCGCCCGTCACGGCTACACGTGTTGGGCGCTATTTCGACGTTAACATCGACGTTAGGCGGTGAGACGTCGAAGCTGCTAACCCCATGAGAGGATGGCAATAGCGCCCTACTTCGAAGTTGAACGTCGAAGCAGGGCACGTGTAGACAATCCGCGTCCCGCAACATCGAAATAGCGGGGTCCGCCATGGCGGCCATCAGCTGAGGGGTTGAGAGACGCTCTCTCTCCAGCCCCGGCGGGGCTCTATGGTCAGCGTGTGCAGCAGCCCTTAGCCCAGGACTTCTGGCTGCTGCTGCGGCAGCTGGGGATCCATGCTGCAGGCACAGGGTCTGCAACCAGTTGTCGGCTCTGTGGATCTTGTGTTGTTTAGTGCAACTGTGTCTGGGAGGGGCCCTTTAAGGGAGCGGCTTGCTGTTGAGTCCGCCCTGTGACCCTGTCTGCAGCTGTGCCTGGCACCCTTATTTCGATGTGTGCTACTTTGGCGTGTAGACGTTCCCTCGCAGCGCCTATTTCGATGTGGTGCTGCGCAACGTCAATGTTGAACGTCGACGTTGCCAGCCCTGGAGGACGTGTAGACGTTATTCATCGAAATAGCCTGTGTAGTCTCCACATCGAAATAGGCTACTTCGAAGTAGGCTTCACGTGTAGACGTAGCTATAGAAGGAAAGAAGGAGAGAAAGTTGTACGGAGGGCAGACCATAGTGCAAAAAGACAATAGAGGAGTAGGTGTAGGGGGCTGGAGCCTGCAAATAATCAACAGAGGAAAAAGACAATTCCAAACAAAAGAAGACTGATGACAACATCAGTATCCTGTGGCCCCTGCAGAAGGTGCTCAGAGGTTCAACATTAGAAAGACCAAGGCACAAAACAAAATGCAACTAGCTCGAGATGTAAAGGGCAATGAGCAAACACTCAACAAATACATTAAAAACACAAGGAAGATCAAGGTCAGGCCTGTTATGCAATGAGGTGGGGAAAACAATAACAGAAAATCTGGAAATGGGAGAGGTGCCACATGACATTTTGGTTCAGTTTTCACCCAAAAGGTGAGTAGCGATTGGACATCTAACATAGTGAATGAGCTAGGATCAGAGGCTAAGGCAGGGCAAGACCAAGTTAAAAATTACTTAGACAAGTCAGATGTCTTCAGATCACCCTGGTCGAAAGAAGTATACCCTAGAATGCTCAAGGAGCTGACGGAGGAGATACCTGAGCCTTTAACCATGACCTTTGAAAAGTCATGGAAGAAAGGAAAGATTCCAGTGGATTGTAAAAGAGCAAACATGATGCCAGTCTATAAAGAGGGCAATAAGGGGAACCCAGATTAACTTCAATACCTGTATACATAATGGAGCAAATCATGAAGCAATCAGTTGCAAATACCTAAAAGATCACGCAAAGATAAGTAACCCTCAGCAGGAGTTTGTCAAGAACAAATTGTGTCAAACCGGCCTGATAACCTTCTCCAACTGAGTAACAAGCCTTTTGAATGTGGTAGGGACAATACATTTGGTACATCTTGACTTTAGTAATTGTTGTGATGCTTCTCACATGGTCATTACTAAACTAGGGACAAACAACCTCAATGGACCTGCTATAAAGTGGGTTCAGAACTGGTTGGAAAACTGTTCCCAGAGTGTAGTTATTGGTGGTTCACAATCATGCTGGAAGGACAGAACAAGTCGGGTTCTACAGGGTCTGTTTTCGGATCAGTTCTGTTCAATATCTTCCTCAATGATACAGGTAATGGCATAGAGAGTACGCTTCTCAAGCCTGTAGATGATAAGATGGGAGAGGGTGCAATGCTTTGGCAGATAAAATTAAAATTCGATACGGTCTGGCCAAACAGGAGAAACGGTCTGAAGTAAATAGGATGAAATTCAGTAAGGCCAGATGCAAAGTTCTCCATTGAAGAAGGAACAATCAGTTGCACACAGACAAAATGGGAAGCAACTGTCTGGGAAGTATCAGAGAGGTCTCCATGTTAGTCTGGATCTTCGAGAACAACAAGAAGTCCTGTGGCACCTTATAGACTAACAGATATTCTGGAGCACAAGCTTTCGTGGGCAAAGACCCACTTTGTCAGATGCATGGGAAGGGGGTTCAGAGAAGGATTTAAAGAGGGGGCTCCCAGTAAAGGGGAGGGCCAGAGATGACAGCGTCTATTCAGTCAGGGTGGAAATGGCCCATTACCAGTAGTATACACCAAGAGAGGAGAAAAGTACCACGGAAAGGAATCGAGGGGTCTTAGTGGATCACAAGCTAAATCTGCATCAACCAGGTGACACTGCTGGAAAGCAGCAAAGAGCATTTTGGGATGTATTAGAAGGAGTGATCCAGCAACACGCAAGAACTAATTAAGTAATTCTTGCACTCAGCTTGGCGATGATTAAGCATCAGCTGGAGTACTGTGTCCCATTCGGGGAAGAGGGAGGTAGCACATTGCAGGAATGATGTGGACATATCAGACAAACTCCAGAGAAGAGCAAGAAAAATGCTTAAAGGTCTCAAAAACACACACTGTCAGAGAAGATCGGAAAAAAAAACGTTTTTGTTTAATCTAGAGAACAGAAGACTGAGGGGGGACGCAACAGTTTCAGCAGTGGGGCCCGTTGGGTACGCCAGCCAGTAACAGAGATGTAGCTGTGCAAGCCTCTATCTTCAAAAACAACAAGAAGTCCTGTGGCACCTTATGCTCCAAATTACCTGTTAGTCTATAAGATGCCACAGAACTTCTTGTTGCTAACCAGTAAGTTAAGATTTCCTGCCCGTCATCCCCAGCCCCTCCACAGAGCTGTTGTGTCTCTGTGTACACTGCTTGGAGTGTCATGGCAGCTGCAGGAGCAAGCCAGCCCCTCCACAAAGCAGCTGCATTGGTGCACAGGGTTGGGGAGAGCAGGGGTGTGAGTTCTGCTCCTTTCCCTCCCAGAAAGGGCAGCAGAAAAAGGAGCAGAACTACCTGCAGATCTTCCAGCTGCTGTACTGCTCCCCAGCTCCCCCTGCCCCAGGAAATGTGGGATGGGGAGGGGAGGAAAGCATGAGGGCTGGGGGAGTGGATGAGTCATGGCGGGGTTCACGTGAGGAGGTTATGTGGCCCACCTTAACTGGTGTGAGCTCTCTCTCCTCTGCTAGGAAGAACTTTGGTTTCCTTGCACCACTGGTTTTCAACCCCAGAACAGATGACAAGGTCAAGGGTGAAAAACTGCTCTTCTTATAGAATCATAGAACCATAAAATCCTAGGGTGGAAGGGACCTCAGGAGGTCACCTAGTCCAGCCCCCTGCTTCAAGCAGGATCAACCCCAACTAAATCATCCCAGCCGGGACCTTGTCAAACCAGGACTTAAAAACCTCTACAGATGGAGATTCCACCACCTCTCTAGGCAAGGCATTCCAGTGCTTCACCACCCTCCTGGAGAAGTAGTATTTTCCTCATAGCCAGCCTACTCCTCTCCTTCTGTAACTTCAGACCATTGCTCCTTGTTCTGCTCTCTGACATCATGGAGAACAGTTTCTCTCCATCCTCTTTAGAGACCCCCTTCTTCTCTGAGAAGAGGGTAAGAAGCTACAGGCTTAAATTGCAGGAGCTGCTGTTTAGGTTGGGCATTTGGAAAAAAACTTCCCAAGCACTGGAATAAACTGTCAAAACAAAAAAGCAGTCCAGTAGCATTTTAAAGAAACAAAATAATTTATTAGGTGATGAGCTTTCATGGGACAGAGCCACTTCTTCAGACCACAACCATACCGGAACAGACTCAATATTTAAGGCACAGAGAACCAAAAATAGTAATCAAGGTTGACAAATCAGAAAAATATTATGAAGGTGAGCAAATCAGGGAGCAGAGGGGCAGAAGTGGGTAGGAGGAGTCAAGAATTAGATTAAGCCAAGTATGCCAAAGAGCCCTATAATGACCCAGAAAATTCCCATACCAGTTCAAACCATGTGTTAATGTGTCAAATTTGAATATAAAGGAGAGTTCGGCAGCCTCTCTTTCCAAACAGTTGTGAAAGTTCCTCTTCAATAAGACGCAAACTTTCAGGTCATTAACAGAATGGCCCACTCCATTAAAGTGTTGGCTGATAGGTTTGTGAATCAGGAGTGTTTTTATGCCTGTTTTATGCCCATTAATTCTTTGTCTAAGAGAATTTGAAGTCTGTCCAAGATACAAAGCACCTGGGCATTGTTGGAACATGATGGCATATATGATGTTAGCTGAGGAACATGAGAATGTGCCCGTGATTCTGTGAATAACCTGGGTAGGTCCAGTGATGGCATCTCCAGAATAGAGATGTGGACAAAGTTGGAATAAACTGTCAAATCTTCATCAGAGGAGATTTCTAAGAGCAAAGATCTGCCAGAAGTGATCTAGACCAGTGGTGTTCAATGGTCCAAGCGTCCCATGAAATTTCATTAATTTTCCCCTTGCCCAGTCTCTTTGCGGAGCCACTGTAGGCGGGGAATTGACGATCCCTGCCAGCTGGGGCTCAAGCAACAAGGCTGCCTGCTCCCTGTGATGGCTAGCTGGGGGGAAGAGGCGGCAGGAGCCTACTGGAGGTGGGACATGGATTTAAATGCCGCATCCCAGCTGCAACAGGCTGGTGGGGAGAAGCCACTTTTATGAGCAATCGATTCAGCTGAAGAAAGTGGAGGTGCCGTGGAATTGTTTGTCTCATTGACGTGTGCCCTGTTCCTGGAAAGGTTGGGAACCCCTGGCCAAGATGGTGCTTGGTCCTGCCAGGAGTGTAAGGACTGGACTAGGTGACACTCCCAAGGACCCTTCCAGTCCTATGACACCATGGGTCTTTGTCTGCCGCTCCTGGTGTGAGCACAAAGTACCACCAGACCCTGGTGTCCTTCTTGAAGCATGCCAGCTGCTCACTGCCAGGTTATCCCTCCTGCTGGGTCAGCAAGCACAGGCATGGTGGAGTCTGCATGGACAGGCAGAGCCAGCCAGCTCACGTGAGGAGCCGTTTAAAAGCCGGGCGCTCCGCCCTTCATGGCTTTGACACGCACTTGCTCAATCAAAGTCGTCTGCTTTATATCATCACCCACAAGCTGCAGAACCCCTAGGCAGGTTTTCTTTTGGCCCTGGATGAGGGAAGGTTAGTGCAGCTGGTTCTGTAAAAAGGAGTCTTGGATTAAAACCCAGGCAAGTAGCTGAAACCACTCAGCTTCCACAGCTTGCCTCCTCGGCAAATCTTTCTAGCTCCATGGCCACTTGGAGAGAGCACAGAGACCTACTGGTATGAGAGGCTCCCTTGTTCTCCCCGCTCCAGTGCCCAGCAAGACCATCTGCACTCACACCCCCTGACGTTGCATCAATACAAAGCAAGGGGCAAATTGGGCCCTTCATTCCTCATTGCCAGCAACACGCCAGCAGCTGCCAAGACATGAAATAAAAAGGTAGCAATCCAGGGCAGCAAGCTTGTAAACCTTTGGCTCACGTCAGCAAGCTCTGAGCTGCATGAGCTGTCCTTGGGAACTCAGGCTCGTGTAGAGGTTCACAGTAGCTGTGTCTACACGTGCACGCTACTTCGAAGTAGCGGCACTAACTTCGAAATAGCGCCCATCGCAGCTACACGCGTCAGGCGCTATTTCAAAGTTAACTTCGACGTTAGGCGGCGAGACGTCGAAGTCGCTAACCTCATGAGGGGATCGGAATAGCGCCCTACTTCGACGTTGAACGTCGAAGTAGGGACCGTGTAGACGATCCGCGTTCCGCAACGTCGAAATTGCCGGGTCCTCCATGGTGGCCATCAGCTGGGGGGTTGAGAGATGCTCTCTCTCCAGCCCCTGCGGGGCTCTATGGTCACCGTGGGCAGCAGCCCTTAGCCCAGGACGTCTGGCTGCTGCTGCGGCAGCTGGGGATCCATGCTGCAGGCACAGGGTCTGCAACCAGTTGTCGGCTCTGTGGATCTTGTGTTGTTTAGTGCAACTGTGTCTGGGAGGGGCCCTTTAAGGGAGCGGCTTGCTGTTGAGTCCGCCCTGTGACCCTGTCTGCAGCTGTGCCTGGCACCCTTATTTCGATGTGTGCTACTTTGGCGTGTAGACGTACCCTCGCAGCGCCTATTTCGATGTGGTGCCGCGCAACGTCGAAGTTGAACATCGACGTTGCCAGCCCTGGAGGACGTGTAGACGTTATTCATCGAAATAGCCTATTTCGATGTTGGCTTCACGTGTAGACGTAGCCAGTGTGGCCCGTAACACGCAGCAGCTGCACACATACGGGGAGATGATTTGAGCCAGGTGCCTTCAGTATTAAAACTCCAGGCCCTTGCTAACAGGAGCAAGCACGCCTAGCAAGTCCTGCTGCTAACCAAGGTGTGCTCAGATTGGAGGCCAGCAGAGAAGGAGGTGGGACTGGGAAGCCTTAATCACAGAATCATAAAACACTAGAACTGGAAGAGACCTTGAGAGGTCATCAAGTCCAGTCCCTTGTCTTCATCGCAGGTCCAAGCAACATCCAGACCATCCCTAAAAGGTCAAAACAAAAAGCAGTCAAGTAGCACTTTAAAGACTAGCGAAATAATTTATTAGGTGAGCTTTCGTGGAACAGACCCACTTCTTCAGACAATAGCCAGACCAGAACAGACTCAATATTTAAGACACAGAGAACCAAAAACAGTAAGCAAGGAGGACAAATCAGAAAAAGATAATCAAGGTGAGCAAATCAGAGAGTGGAGGGATGCGGGGGAAGGTCACGAACTAGATTGAGACATGTATGCAGACGAGCCCCTACAGTGACTCAGAAAGTTCCCATCATGATTTAAACCATGTGTTAATGTGCCGAATTTGAATATAAAAGCCAGCTCGGCTGGTTCTCTTTCCAGAACGGTGCGATAATTCCTTTTCAGTAACACACATACCTTTAGGTCATTGACAGAATGCCCCATTCCATTAAAATGTTGACTACCTGGTTTGAGGATCTGGAGTGTTTTGATGTCTGTTTTGTGCCCGTTGACCCTTTGTCTAAGGGAGTTAGAAGTCTGTCCAATATACAAATCACGGGCACTTTCTCATGCTCCTCTACTGACATCATATATGCCATCATGTGCCAGCAATGCCCAGATGCTTTGTATATTGGACAGACTTCTAACTCCCTCAGACAAAGGGTCAACGGGCACAAAACAGACATCAAAACACTCCAGATCCTCAAACCAGGTAGTCAACATTTTAATGGAATGGGGCATTCTGTCAATGACCTAAAGGTATGTGTGTTACTGAAGAAGAATTATCGCACCGTTCTGGAAAGAGAACCAGCCGAGCTGGCTTTTATATTCAAATTCGGCACATTAACACATGGTTTAAATCGTGATGGGAACTTTCTGAGTCACTATAGGGGCTCATCTGCATACTTGTCTCAATCTAATTCTTGACCTTCCCCCCCACACCTCCACTCTCTGATTTGCTCACCTTGATTATCTTTTTCTGATTTGTCCTCCTTGCATACTGTTTTTGGTTCTCTGGCCGTGTCTACACATGCCCCAAACTTCGAAATGGCCATGCAAATAGCCATTTCGATGTTTACTAATGAAGCACTGAAATGCATATTCAGCGCTTCATTAGCATGCGGGCGGCTGCGGCACTTTGAAATTGACGCGCCTCGCCGCTGCGCGTCTTGTCCAGACGGGGCTCCTTTTCGAAAGGACCCCGCCTACTTCGAAGTCCCTTTATTCCCATCAGCTCATGGGAATAAGGGGACTTCGAAGTAGGCAGCGTCCTTTCGAAAAGGAGCCCTGTCTGGACGCGCCAGCGCGCGGCGAGCTGCGTCAATTTTGAAGTGCCGCGGCCGCCCGCATGCTAATGAAGTGCTGAATATGCATTTCAGCGCTTCATTAGTAAACTTCGAAATGGCCATTTGTGTGGCCATTTCGAAGTTTGTGGCACGTGTAGACGTAGCCTCTGTGTCTTAAATATTGAGTCTGTTCTGGTCTCGCTATGGTCTGAAGAAGTGGGCCTGTCCCACAAAAGCTCACCTAATAAACTATTTTGCTAGTCTTTAAAGTGCTACTTGACTGCTTTTTGTTTTGATAGTGTATAGACTAGCACGGCTTCCTCTCTGTTACTATCCCTAAAAGGTGTTTGTCTAACCTGCTCTTAAAGATCTCCAGTGATGGAGATTTCACAACCTCCCTAGGCAATTTATTCCAGTGTTTAACCACCCTGACATGTAGGAAGTTTTTCCTAATGTACAACCCTCCTCCAGTTTAAGCCCGCTGCTTCTTGTCCTAACCTCAAAGGCCAAGGAGAACAATTTTTCTCACTCCTCATTGTAACACTCTTTTAGGTATTTGAAAAAACGTTATCATGTCCCCTCTCAGTCTTCTCTTTTCAGAACTAAACAAGCCCAGTTCTTTCAGTCTGCCCTCAGAGCTCATGTTCTCTAGTCCTTTAATCATTCTTGTTGCTCTTCTCTGGACCTTCCTTGAGCCTTCCATGTCTCTTTTGATCACGTTCCTCTCTTTCCCCAGTTACGCCTGGCCCCCTGACCTCGGGGATGAGTCAGAGCTACTGGAGAAAGAATGGATGTTAGAAGGCACCCAGAGTGGCATGTGAAAGTCCTACAAGTCTGGACACGCTCCCACAACATGCTACCTCTGTCTGAAGCCATCATTCTCCAGGCTATCATGCACTTCTGATTACAGCGCTTATCTCACATCAGCCAGATGAGCCCATCTCAGAGATGATGAAAGACAACAGCCCAAATTCTGTTGTGGAATCTCCATCCCTAGAGATTTTTAAGTCCCAGCTTGACAAAGTCCTGGCTGGGATGATTTAGGTGGGGTTGATCCTGCTTGGGGAAGGGGGCTGGACTCGATGACGTCCTGAGGTGTCTTCCAGCCCTAGTATTCTATGATTGTATGAGTCTCCTCCTTGTCCCCTGTGTAAGCCCATGGATTCTGCTCAGGCTGGCACAGCCAGGGACAGAACTTAGCCTCACAGCTTTTATCTTTGCCTTCTGCTCTGGCAGCACTTTGGTGCCGAGTGAGAATATTGCAGTGAAATATCATGGTCTTGCGGGGCAGCCTTGTACCCTGTATGCTATACAGAAGTCTGGGTAGCAGCAGAGGGGCCACAAGTGGATCAAAACTAAAAGAAACAGAGAGGCCTAAGTAAGGCAAGGAGGCTGATTCCTTCTCTCTGCTCCCTGATGATAGGCTGGGGTGGAAATTGGATACTACTGCTGCCCAGAAGGTATAACTACTCTCCTGTAGCAAGTAGGGTGGGGCTTTGCTGTACCTGGACTCCACCCTGGACAACTCATAGATCAGTTGTAAGTTACTAGCCGCACCAACCACGGAGCTAGTGGGGAACTGGGATGTCATTGTATGGTGGAGTTGCAATAGTTCCTGGGCTTTCCTGGGGTGGTACAGCCTATACCACACCCCTAACTCAGAGTTTTTTGGGTACAGGCATCCTCCTAGCCTATGTAAGGCCATCTCTGTTTCCCTTACAACCCCTGCCTGCTGAAACCTCTGGGATAAAAGTCCAGATCCAGGGCTGAGGGCAGGGTTGGACTTACTGATGGATGGCCTGTCTTTAGTTGCTAAGCCCACCATTCCACTCTGCCAACTCTCTGCATGCATAATAATTAAGCCCATTCTACAGATGGGAAACCAAGACATGGAAGTTGCATGGGGCTCACCCAAGACCACACAGTGACTCTGTGACAGAGCTTGAAATGAGACCCCCCCCAAAGCCTCCCGAGGGTCCCTTTCCATGCTTAGATCATACAGTCTCTCATTTACATTGACAACATCCAGGCAGGACAACTAGAAGGTCCCTTTGGACCCTTTATGGCTGCAACTTTCATTTGAGGTTTCCATGCAATGGAATTAGGATGTCACTCAGTGGAGAAGCCCTGTTTGTTACCAAGCCAGAAGCATTCCCCTGTCTCCCAGCAGATATTCTTCCTTCTCTGATTTGAAAAAAAAAATAAGCAAACTCCAACTTCTTCATGTGAAGAACAAATGCAGAAGGGAATATGAAAAAAGTTATAAATACTGAAATGAAAGCAAAAGTGTCACCTCCGTGAACAATGAGGCATTGATGGGATAACGTTACCACAAATCAAGGGCTGGCACAGGCTGACTTGGGAGCATAATTCATGCTAAGTCGTGGCTGGCAGACAAGTGGGCTCAAGTTGAGTTCATTGTGGAGGGCTCCTTTGGTCCCATAGGCAGGGGGAGCACTGGAAGCTCTGGTCTGGGAATTGTGTGGGAGATGTGAATCCATCTGGGTGGCTGAGGCTTGTAGTTGAGCTTTGTCTAGTGAAAGAGAAGCCCGGGACAGGCCTTCCCTGCAAGGCTGGTGGGTAACAGAACATCAAATACCTATGAGCTGATGATGGATAAGGCCCTCACTACTGCGTGTGTAACTGACACATGGCTGGAGGATGCTGCTAGACTGGTTGGTTCTTCTAGTCGGAAGACACATGCACTAGGGTGTGCAAAAGCCATCTCATTTCTCCCACAAGTGAGATCCTTGCAGTATACTTCCCCAGGGGAGTAAAGTGGACAGTGCTTGGCCCTGCCATGAGGGCCGGGGACTGAACTCGATGACCTCTTGAGGTCCCTTTCAGGTCAAATGTTCTATGATTCCAAAAGGGAAGACAGAGCATTAGAGAATAAGGAATGACCCTGCATGGCTGTATTGAATTTGACCATCTAAGTTCCACTTTTCTGACAGCTGCCAATTCCTGTGATTTTTTACCTCAGGTTTCACCATATTTAGGTGTTTTTCCTCAAAGCCCCACCTCTGGGACTCATGTGCTTTGGTGAGAATCTCAACATGCCTTTGAAAATCAGACAGCTCTCGCCATGTAAGTGCAGAGAATAGCTTGGAAATGGGGCCCGAGTGCCTCCTAAAGGCTCAGAACCTAAAGGGTATATGAAAAGAAAACAAAATGTATTATTCTTGAAAATCTGCTGATTTTGAGCCAGCCTCACATGTTTAACTGTTTGGGGCTGGCAGTCCTGGTTGCTAAACAAGCTGTGTGCATCAGGAAGAGAAGGTGGCGAGGGATTGGACGTACCCTCAGAAAACCAACCACCAATATCACAAGGCAAGCCTTAAGATGGACCCCACCAGGAAAAAGAAAAAGAGGGTGCACTCAAGAAACACCTGGCGTGGAAGCCAGAAGGCAGATGCTGAAAAGACAGGATAACCTGGTCAGAAATGAAAGAGATTGCCCAGAGCAGGCGAATAGTCATCAATGGCCTATGCTCCAAGATGTAGGAGTGGAAGAGGCTTACTACTATTACTACTACTTGACCCTCATTTGGTGTAAGAGAGTCTCACACCAATGACATCAAAATTGCAGCCCATGTCACCATCCTGGCAGCTGCTCTCTTAGCATAAGTGCATACAAGATTGCACCATGCTAGGTAATGAAAGCCTTGGGTTGCTGAGGAACAGCCTCAGCCCCAAAGAACTGCACTCCAAGTACCCCACAGGAGATGACCGACAGACATAGACAGAGGAGGGTTGAGAAGCAGTGAGACAGCACTGGTCACCCTGACAGGCAGGTGTCACAGCACCCAGCCAGCCTCAACCTTGTCATGGCAAAGGAGAGGTTTGAAGCACAATGAGGGAGCTTTGCGGGGAGCTGCTCCCAAGGTGAGGGGCCTTTTGCTTATCGCACGGTAACCTGAATTCCCTACAAGGAGGCGACACGGCTCCATATCATGGGGAGGGCTTGCCTAATCCCCTGGCTCCGGAAAGCACGTCTCCTCAGCCCATACTCTGAGCAACCCCAACTTGGGAGGCCACCTCTGCTGACTATTGAAAAGGGCCTGTTTAATACAGAACGTGACGGAACATGTCAATGGCTCATCAGCGGAGCACAGGCACATCAATGAAAATAAAGCCCAGAGCGTGTCCAAGCCCCTGAAATCACACTACCACAGGCTGCAGCAAAGACAGGTTGAGGGATAGCTCAGTGGTTTGAGCATGGGCCTGCTAAATCCAGGGTTGTGACCTCAACCATTGAGGGGGCCATTTAGAGACCTGAGGTAAATAGATTTAAAAAAAAAAAAAGAGGATGGTTCTTGGCCCTGCCAAAAAGGCAGGGGACTGGACTTGATAACCTCCTAAGGTCCCTTCTAGATCTATGAGGTGTATGTCTCTTTGTATTACATTATGAAAGGATCAGCATGAGCCTGACGAGAAAACAGCAGGCTGATTCCAGAGACAAGCAGCAGATCCTCTGCCTCAGTGGAGTTCAGATGATTTATACCAGCTAAAGCTCTGCCCCTAGAATTACAGATTTTGCTCTGCCACTGACTTGCACTTAAGTTTGACTGGACTTAATGGGTAGCACATTTAAATCTAACAAAAGGAAGTTCTCCTTCACGAAGCATGCAGTTGGCCCGTGGAACGCCTGACCAGAGGAGGTTACGAAGACCAGGACTTTAAGAGGCTTCAGAAAAGAACAAGATAAACTCATGGAGGTTAGGTCCCTCAATAGCTATTAACCAGGATGGGTAGGGATGGTGCCCCTGGCCTCTGTTTGTCAGAGGCTGGAAATGGAGGACAGGCGAGGGATCACTGTGACAATTCCCTCTTCTGTTCACTCCCCCTGGGGCACCTGGCATTGACCACCACTGGAAGACAGGACACTGGGCTAGATGGACCTTCGGTATGACCCAGCATGGCTATTCTTCCGTTCTTCCAGTTTTTAAAAGATAACAGGTTTAAAACAAAAACAAAAAAGGAAGTTTTTCTTCACACAACACAGAGTCAACCTGTGGAACTCCTTGCCAAAGGATGTTGTGAAGACCAGGACTTTACCAGGGTTCAGAAACAAACTAGATACATTCATGGAAGTTAGGTCCATCAATGGCTGTTAGCCAGGTGCCCCTGGCCTCTGTTTGTCAGAGGTTGGAAATGGCTGTCAGGAGAGGAATTGCTTTTGGTAATTGCCTGTTCTGTTCACTCCCTCTGGGGTATCAGGCATTGGCCTCTGTTGGAAGACAGGATACTGGGCTAAATGGACCTTTGGTCTGACCCAAAGTGGCCGCTCTTATGTACTCAGCCCTCTTGCCCCTCAATTGTCCCAAGGCTGAGGCTGGACGGGTGCTGTGACAACTTCCTGTCATGCAGAGGAAAGGAAAAGGATCATGGGCCTAGTGCTTCTGCTGTGGCATTACTCCTTTCACTCACTCGGACAAATATAAGCGAAGACATTTATATTATAGAAACCATAAAGCCCTAACAAGAGTAATTTTGTGGCTTTGCTTTTATTTTTTAATAATGAAAAGGCACAATCCAAACATGGCTTCGCAGCAGCCCAGAGTATATGTACAGTAGTTTTATTTAGCCAACAATTGAGACTGATTTAAGTCATGGCTGGTTGCCAGGGGTATTAAAAATCTATATTAAAATCAAGCTAAGCTACTGGGGTTTTAAAAAACATTTAAAGATAAATTTAAAATCATTACCAGTCTCCGAGGGGCTGTTTCCAGGCTGCCATTTGCCTCAGTTGAGCTGAACGGGTTTCCATTGGTGAGCAAGTCCCACGTTGATACGGGCTTGTCTCGTGGTGTAAGTTTTAGCTTACGGAGCCAAGTTGGCAATTTAAAACACTGATGCAAACTCTTGGGTTTGCTGAATGTGCCACTTAAAAATTCCATATGTTAGCAGCTAGCCAACGGTAGGCTAGAGTTACTCTAACTATGAGCTACCCTTGGAGAGCAGTGGATAAATAAATAAACAAAAAGGCCAATTGTAACTGGAACCTGATTTCATTTTACAATTACAATTTGTCAAACTTTGGGGAAGGCTGTTCCACTGATAACAAGATTGTAGGTTTCCATGGTAGCTGAGCTTCAAGGGACAGTTTGCCTCCCCTCTGAGGGAAGACCAATTTTATTTATTTGCTGTGAGTAATAACAAACCTCTTAGATTCATATGGCTTGAATGAGGAACAATTCCAAGCTCATTTGCAAGCTATTTGCCAAAGGAACAGGAAGCAGTGAGTGTGGATTCAGTGGCTAAAACACAAAAACAGGAAATGGGATTCTTGTGTTCTTGTCTGAGCTCTCCCACTTGCTCGTCTCCTCGCTTCTGTGCCTTGGTGTTCACCATTGATATAAATGGGGTAATAAGACTTCTTTATCCCAGAGGTATTTTGTGATGTTACATTCATATTTATAATGGAGTCAGACCTAAATCAAAACCACAGATCTTGATATGCCTGAACCTATTGGAGGTTCTTGAAATCTGAATTCAAATTTTGTCTCTCCATCCCATTTGTGATATATAAAACTGTTTCCCATATAAAAGCTTATTACTTTTATAAATATCCCAGCCAAAACCACCTAAACAGAATATTGAGGTTGCTCGCATAACCTTAGCTCTGCTCCTTGAGTGTGTGCACTGCAATCTTAAAGCTGACCTACGCCCGAAGTTGCAGTGGTTTAATAACAGATGGCTCTATGAGTGGGGGAATATCGCGCTGGAGTAGAGGGCTGGTATTCCCACTCTGTGCTGTTAGTGAGATGCTGCGCTGAGTTCCAGAGCCTGCACTTTCAAAAGGTTGTTGACAGACTGGAAAAGGTTCCAAAGGAGCAACAAAGTCTGGAAAACCTGCCTTACAGAGCATAACTAAAGAGGCTCATTGTATTTAGACCCAAGAATAGGTCAAGAGGAGGCTTGATTTCTCACTGGAGAGTGCTCTTTAATCAAGCAAAAAAAGGCATAACGAGTTCCATTGGCTGGAAACTGAAATGAAACAAACTCAGATTTGAGGCAAGGTACACTCCTTAATATTGAGTTTCCATTAGCCATTGGAAAATCTTGCCAAGGGACATGGAGGATTCTTTGTCACTTGAGAGCTTTCAATCAGGACTGGCTGTATTGAGAGACCTGCTCCAGCTCAGCCACAAGATATGGGCTGGATACAGGAGCAAGAAGCAGAGATCCTCCTTCTGTGCTGGGCAGGAAGTCAGATGATTATAATGACCCCTTTTGGCCTTCAGCTCTATGACTTTGACTTGCCACCGATGGGTTGTAGGTTTGATTTTCAAAGAGATTAATCATTTTGGCTTTTTTTGCCTGCTGCTCCCATTAGAGATATGAGATTCCCACCGGGCGATGCAATGAAATCACAAACAGCCCTGATGGGCAAATGCAGGTTCATCAACAGCCTGATTTGTGGGTGCAATACAGCAGAAGCCAGCCGTATAGGACGGTTAATGTGCTACTGGGGGTGACTGGTGACAAATGGGATTCTGAAGGCTAGCAAACAATGGTAAGAGATCTCTCCCTCTGCTAGCAGGGGAAAGCCTGGAGTCGCTGAGTCTTGGAAGGTCTGCGTAAGGATGTCCCCATTGTAAAGAGCAATACTGCTTTGCGCTCAGTGCCCATGGTTATGTATCCCATCCATTCCAGCACTGCTCAGAAGCACCTACATTGCAGGTACTTACTTTCTGGCCTCTTTCCTTTCCTCATTGCATTTCACTTTATCTTGCTGTTTCACCCTCTCGAAAACATCCCTTCTGATCTTCAGCACTCTCCTGTGTAATCCCCTTCTTATTGATCTTCTCTTCTTCCAATGCAGTCTGCTCAATTGCCTTTTCTATCACCATGGCTATTTCTTTGACTTCTTTATCTAGGTCTTTCTAGGTTCCCACTTTCCTAATCTTCTCTTTGAGTGCTGCTCTGTACTAACCTAGCTTTGCCATGTCTCTTCTTTTCCCCAGCACAGATCAATTTTAAGTCAAGGTAGGATGGTTTTATACAAGATCTGCTCCAGGAATTATAGGGGGCTGCAGAGTTCTTCGGTTTGTGTTATTTGGGAAGTCAGACTAAGTGATCACAGAGTCCTTCTTGACTGTGGAAGCCATGAATTTATGAATTCCTCTGCTTCCTTGCAACGTCCAGGGGCTGCAGTTAGAAGGGAGATTCTGGGATGCCGCTGGAAAAGTGACTCACAGTGGCAGGCAATCGCAGGTGACAACGCTGAAAAGTCAGGTATGGGGATCACTCTGCCGTGCTGACACGGCCACGGGGGAGGAACAGACATGGGCAGTCACGGGGCAGCAAAGTGTTAGTATTGCAGCATGGAACATACCCAGAGTGGAAACAGGCGTAACAGCATCAGGATTCGATTCCAGGCTCTGCAGGGTTTTCTGCTTCACCTCACCTGGCTGGGTGAAGTGTACGGAATATGCTTGCTAAATCCTGCTGGTCTAGTGGGTCTCTGAAGCAAATGAAGCAGTTACCTTAGCTATATCACTCAGAGGCCAATAAGCATCTTGACCGCCTCTAGCTCGGAGGAGTGGTCTTCAGATATGGGGCTAAAATCCAGCCATGAGATCGGCTCCCTCAACTTCCATAAAGCTGAGGTGAATTTGGCTTGCTTTTTCCATGGGCCTGGGTGGCATGAACCTGGGCTAGCTGGAGTAATCTAGAATGGATGACACTCATGAGTTCATACCTGCTTGGTGTGGTGCTCCTTCCCCCTCTAATGGCACCCAGCCCAGATGGAGAATGATGAGTGTGTCACATCAAGGCTCACTCAATATGGGTGTCCACTAGTCGGATCCTCAGTAACTGAGCGTTCTCTAGAAAGGGGAGTCAGAGAGAGGGCCTGTGCCTTGCATGTAGTCTGGCCACCTTCACTCCAGCTTTTATATGTGCGAATAAAACAAGTTACTATTAGAATATACCCCGATTCTGTATCCCTGATTTCTCCTGTGACCAGCAAGACCCAGGGCATCTGCTACTGCTCAGCACAGAGGGGTCAAATCAAGCCACTACTGTGAGAGGAAGGAGCACCAATATCTGTACTGTCAAGTGGTCACACAAGAAACAAACTTCAGGGTAGGGTTTCTCAAACTGGGGTCCCAACTCAAAAGGGGGTTGCCCAAAAATAGTGTTATTCTATGCATGGGTTTTCCCAGACATGCCCTCTTTTTTGGTCCATTCGCATCCTCTTTCCCTTTCCTGCAGAGCTGGGCAGCTGGACAGCAGCGGCTGCTGGTAGCATCGACTGGCAGTAGCTCTGCCTTCGGAGCTGGGTGGCTGCAGAGGGACGGCTGCTGGCCAGGCACCTAATTCTGAAAGCAGTGCTGCCACGGCAGCAGCAGAGTAATAAGAACGCTGTGGTCTAATTGCCTGGGCCTACAGAGGTCTGCACTGATGCCAGAAAAGCCATGTCTGGTACTAACAGTGCCGGAGAGTAGGAACATCACAAACTGAAGTATTGTCTAAAGTGGAGGGCAGCAAAAACAAATGAGAACCCCTGCTCTCCAGCTATTGAATGGGTATCATCCGCTGGCACTTTCTTCACTCCAACCTGAAAAGAGATCATTCAGAAATAAGCCCAAAGAGCATTCCCATGTGAAGTATCCTCTTCCTCCATGGAAGAACAGCTATGAATGCAGCGTTCTTGAGCGCAGCTCAGCCAAAGGGCTCCTTCCACTGTGCCACAGCACATAAGACAAAGAGGAGCCAGGCTCTGAAGTAAAGAGGAAAAAACACTGAATGAGGGCTATACGATACGTGGTAACAAATGTTATTTGTCTACCCACCCCAGCTATAAAATCCCAACATGGAAATAATGAATGGCGCTTGCAAATTGTTCACTAGAAATCACTGAACTCATAAAAAATTATTAGCCCAGGAATGGAGGTTTGGTGAAACACAGTGAAAAAAGCCAGAGGAACTTTTGTCTTTAGACTAATGTTTTTTATTCTTAAATTAATGGGGGTCATGCAAGGGCATGGAAATAATATACAATAAGGCAGGCTAGTGGGATGGAGGGGGGCCTTCTTGGAAAAAGCCAAGACCAAATAAAGTTAGATTTTGGTCAGATAAGTAATTCACTATTGTAAAGAAACCTGCTTCGTTAGGAATTTTATGCCAAATCAGTTTCAAGGTAGGTATGGAGAGTATTTTCAAGGGAAACGTTGCACAAGTGGGAGACGATAAGGAGCGGCAGATCGCACACAGTACTGAAATAAATTTGTGTTTATAAAAATATCACAGTCTGGCAACATATTAGGGTTTTTCAGCTGCTGTACAATGGTGGAAACTACAGATTTGTAAAGACTGAGTAATTGTGGTAGATACTATGTATGGGGTAGCTAGCGAACAGGGGTACTATCTTTTATTGAATCAACTTCTGTCAGTGACAGACAAGCTTTTGGGCTATACAGAGCTATTTTTCAGGTCTGGGGAAGGGACTCAGTGTCCCAGGTAAGTAGAAGATAGAACAGATAGTTTAGCATAAGTAGGCAGCACCTATTATAAGGAACCATTCATGGTGAAATGGCTCACTGACACCCCTGTAGTCATTGTACAAAAAGGCTATACACAAACATCCCTCACAATGATGGCACAGATGTCTGCATCAGATATCAACAAAATGATAGACAAGCCCCAGGACATGTCTTCGTTACTGGCTGGATTGACGGGCAGCAATCCATCCAATGGGGGTTGGTATATCACATCTGGTATAGACATGATAACTCAGCCACTGAGCACTCTCCTGTCAACTCTAGTACTCCACAAGAACAAGAAGAGTAGGCTGAGCATCCGCTGTCAACTTACTGTGGTGAAGATATGTCAGGAATCAGACCTAAGTACATTGACTTCGGCTGTGTTATTCTTATAGCTGAAGCTGCATGACTTGGGTTGACAGCTCACAGTCATGTAGACAAGGTCTGAGATATCAGCCCCAAACTCATCCATTTCATCCTCACCACAAAAACTTTACATTCAACAACACTTTGTCCAAGTCATGGGAACAGCCATAGGTGTGAAGGTAGCTCCTCAATAAGCCACGATGAAGAAGAATTTCCGGACAAATGCATCACAAAAATTGACGATATGCCTGAGATACAACAGTGATATTTTAATTCTCTGGGCAGACAACTTAAACAACCTCCTAGATTTCCCCTACAACTTCAACCAGAAGCCTCTATCCCAAACTCTGTCTGGAACACTTCTGTAAGAGCATCAACTTTCTGGATATAAGCATCAGCTTCAACAATGGCATTCTGCAGGCACATATCTATGAGAAACCCACAGATCACCACACCTCCCTTCACAGATCCGAGGTCCACCCCAAACAAGGGCACTCCATCAGAGAAGTAGACTGCATCATGGAACAATCCAAATATCTCAAAAGAACCTGCAACAAAATCCCGTCCCATCACGCATCCCTAATTGTCACCTATCACTACGCACCAGAACCCACATGGCATATCCTCAAAGAACCATAACCTGTACTCCAAGAGTATCCCCATCCTGAAAGAAATCCTTCCTGAACGCCCCACTTCTGAACTCCAAACAACCTCCCAACCTCTCCAAGTTCATCATCAGAAGAAAGTTCTCCACAAACCAGGGCCCACCAACTCACAGCAGTACCAGACCTTGCTTGAACAACACATGCAAAATCTGCAGCTATTGCTCCACTGGTACAGGGATGAACAAACTCCATATCACACCTTTCAAGATCCATGGGACCAGCCAAAACTTGCCTATCAAAACACATGGGGAACTTCAGCCAATGCACAAAATGCTCCAATCAGTTCTGCATGGGTAAAACCAGGCACACTGTGCTTTCCAAAGAACCCAGGTAGGAAAGTGATAGTCGACAAAAAATACCCTTCCCCTTGGTGTTGGATGCTTTTCACAAACAACTATGTAATTCCTCATCCTCAGAGGAGTCCAGCACCACACGTCCAAAAGATGAGCCCGGGAGCTTAAATTCAGAACTTTGCTAGATTCTAAGAATCATGACCTTACTCAAGACAACAGATTTATGGCTTATTACAGCCAACTGTGTCCCACTAATCCCCTCCCCTCCTTTGTTAATGGGCCACTTCACCTGGAATAATGACACTGACACTGTCCTCTAGCAAGTTATGGCACTGCTCCACGACTCAGTTTCCCCTCCCATCCTTTGACGCATTAGACCTTCAGGGCAGAGACTACATCTTCTCACCTGCATGGATAGAGTCTAGAATGCTGAGGCTCAACTCAGGCTCATCACACTAATGATACTGAGTGGGATTTTGTACTTAGATAAAGATCAGATACAGAATCATTCTCAAGACCCATTAACATAAGTCGAATCTTCTCAGGCAAAGAAAAAACTCCTACTGACTTTAAAATGGGAGTTATTTCTGTATACGGAATATGAAACCGAGCTGTGTGTGTGCTCATACAGAGGATCAAGTTTGCCATTCCCTTCCAGTTGCTATTTGGAAATACAGTAAAGACAGAACATATCTGAGTTTATACGAAGCCCTATCAAATTGCATGTGTGGGCACTCAAATCGCATATTGAAAACTTAACCAAGGGGAAAATCCTGCACCGGGAATGGAGAAGCTAGATAATTATTTAATATTTCATTCACCTAATTTGGTTAGATGGGAGGCAGGCTTTTTTTTCCTCACCGCTTCTTTCCCGAAGGTCAGGCACAGGGCATGGGAAACAGGGGAAGGTGGGAATTATCTCAAACTGCCTTGTGAGCAAATTTACCCAATAATTTACTTTGTAGCAGGTATTTATGAAGCAGCAGGGACTGGCTTGTAGGCCAGAATAGGGTCCAAATTCCCAAGGTTTCCAGCTGTGATTTTTTTTTCCACAAGCTATGACCCTTTGGGGTGGAGGGAGACGAACCCTCCAAACACTATATTTCCACATGCAATTAGAGGGGAAAGGTGGATTCCAGGTTCCCCGGCTGGTGCAGGCTGTCTGGGCTGGGTCTGGCCTTTTATATGCAATCTCAATTACCTTGAAAGTGCATTCTTTTGGAAAGAGGGAAAATTGCAAGCAGACCACTAAAGACTGGGGTTGCTTTGAAACGCAAGACCTCAGCAGCGACTGCCTACTGTACCCAGAGACCCAGCTGCCTTGTAGGCTGGCTTTAAATTAAAACCAGGCGCTGCTTTACATTTCCAGCTGACGTCCCCACCGCAAATCGACAAGCAACGCTCTTGGCCAACAACCGTAAATAATGTTGCTAATAAACAATTGCCAGAAAAGAATAAACAGAGGAGGAGGTGGTCGGGGAAGAGGGTGTCTGGGAGCAAGGGCACCAGCCCACGGGCTGAGATGGAATCTGTGCCTCCGCTAACTATATTAACACGATGATTGCTCCTGCTGATTTCCTTGGACCTCAGAACCCAGAAATGAAGAGCAGAATTGTAGAACTGGCCCAATCCTGTGCCACACTGAGCAGCCTCGCTCGTTGATTTTATCACAGAGGGAGCCGTGTTAGTCTGTATCTTTGAGAACAACAAGAAGTCCTGTGGCACTTCATAGACTAACAGATATTTTGGAGCATAAGCTTTCGTGGGCAAAGACCCGCTTCATCAGATGCATGGTTTTGGAAGTTTTGAGCAGATGCTCTTTCACGGTGCTGTGTTCTCTAGATGCAGCTCAGCTCTGGACACGCAGTATTTCTAGCTGACTTCAGGACTCTTGCCATTATTCCAGATACAGCTGCTGCTTGTCATTACGTGGTCGGGTGGGTCATTCAGGAGGCTGGGTGCCTTAGGTGCACAGCGTAGCTCTCATTAACATTCCCCGTGCCTTCGGACGCCTTGAGAGGACGCTCTGCGCAGGCAGGTGGGAGGGTGCTGAAGGAGGTGGTGGATGGAGGGGAAGGATGCAGGAGCAGAGGTTGGATGCGGGGTCTGGGCAGAAGAGGGGGGCACGGCTGTGGGAGGAAGGCAGAGACTCCATGGGGCTCTGCATGCTTCATGAAAGTGCCCCTGCCAGCGCTGCCCCCACCTTGTCCATTGCTGCGATTCAGCCAATGGGAGCAATGGGAGGCAGCGCCTGCACAAAGCACTTCCCGGTAGCTCAGGAGTCACCTCCCCCTGCCCAAAAGAGCCCATTGGCTGGCTCCAGCCCGCAGCTTGCCTGGATTGGGCCTGCGAGGTTTGGGGCTCCCCCACCCCTCCATGGCACAAGTCAGCCAGCACTGGCACTCCAGCCATGGCGCTCCCTGCATGTCTGGAGTGCCAGCATTAGCTCACCCTCCCGCCAGGGACAGGGAGGGCTGGCGGCTGGAGCCTCCCAGTCCAGATCTGTTGGGTCCCCCCCACCAGTCTAGACATTGCAGCTAAAGCCATATGGCTAACCCTGGAAGCAGCCTAGTGAGCGGTTTTCGGGCCAGGGCACAGACAATTGGAGCTGCGCACAAATGAAGCCATTCCTTGCCATTTGGTTCCTTCCATATTCAGAGACGTGTGGCTTTGGCACACTCCTTCTTAATAAAAAGAACTGCATCAAAAGGGATTCAGGCGATCACTGTTTTCTATGCCCAACAGGAACATCCACCAGGCCCCCAAACTTTGGATATGTCTAGACTCACCGGAGGGTCAATATTTCAGGGATCGATCGTTCGGGTTTGATTTAGCAGGTCTGGTAGAGACATGCTAAATCAAATGCTGAGAGCATCCTCATTGACCCCAGTACTCCTCATAAACATGAGGAGTAGGGGAACTCAATGGGAGAGTTTCATCTGTTGACCTCCCACTGAGGGGACAGTGGAGGAAAGTCGACCTGTGGTAGGTTGACTCCAGCTATGCTATTCACATAGCTGGAGCTGCATATCTCAGACTGACTTTTTTCCCCCTAGTGTAGACCTGCCCTTTGCCCAGCTCCTTGGGTCTAAAAGGGGCGAAAAGTAGCAAGCTGTAGGCCTTCTCTAAAACAACCTGTCTGTGATGGGCTTCAGCCTAGAGAGAGATGGACCTTCCGAGGATCCGAGCTGCCTTTCCAAGAAATACACAAATGTTCAGATGCCTCCCATTAGCACATGTGGGGGTTAAAATCTCAGGGGAAGGATTTTTTTTTTCATATTTGTCCCAGTTCTGTCACATGTCAGGGTCCTTCTGGGAAATGTGAGCAAAATAAATAGGGAAGTTGAAGAGTTCCAGCCTCAGGGTGGGGTCACCTGGCACATGGAGCTGTGTGCTGAACTGGGTGGTGCAGGACAGCTGTTTTAGGCATGTCTCTCGAGTGGGCAGCCCAGCCCCATTCTAGGAAGAACTGTTGTTACATTTTTATACGAACATATAAAACTGAAGTCTGCCTTGTATTTTGCCCTTCGTGGTCTCCTCTCTCAGCCCAGCTTCCAGTGCTTATGCAGACATGTCTTCAGAAGGCTTAAAAATAGGCACAGCTATTGCCACTGGAATTAAAGCTGAGCCAGTCCAGCAAAGAGTGAGACACACTTTCCAAAGATGGGGAAGTGGTGTTCATTCTTTGCCCAGACTGGGGAAACTGAGGTATGGACACAGTCTGTGAGACACCAAAGTTCAGCAGGCTCAGTCCATTCTCATATGGTCCCCAGTAGGATCCAAGCACCTCACAATTTGACCAGATTTATCCTCACGCATCCCCTCCTGTGAAGTCAGGCAAAGCTGTTATCCCCATTTTACAGATTGTAGAGTGAGGCAGAGCAAGACAAAGCTGCCCTCTTCAAGTGAAATCAGAGCCTCTACTCAGGGCCTTGTGCTAGTTGAACTAACCTGTTTTCAGTCCACAACTTTTGTTAAGAGGGTGCATCTCTAAGTGTAGACACAGCCTATGTTGAATCATACACTATGGTATGATAGGGAGCCATTATTACTCCAAATTCACACAAAGGGAAACTGAGGCATGGTGGCTAAGACCATATTTTTCAAACTTAGAGGCCTGAATTGGGCATCTAGTTAGGTGACCTTGTTTCGGAGGCCCCCCACAATCAGCACTGTGGATGATACTGGATGCAGGCACCTTCCTTTGAGCATGCAGGTTTGAAATATTTGCCTTAAGAGACTCTCTTAAGGGCATGCACAGAGAGACACAGGTCCTTTCTCCCCAACTCTCCCTTCTAGAGAACAGCCAGACACTGAGCATGCAACTTGAAGACACCCATATTCAGTAAACTTTGCTGTAACTCTCAAAGCCGTAGGGTAGAGGAAGGCTGGGTCAATGGGGGCATTTAACCCCTGGAAAAACTTATCAAGAGTTATCAAAACAAAAAGCAGTCAAGTAGCACTTTAAAGACTAGCAAAATAGTTTATTAGGTGAGCTTTGGTCTGAAGAAGTGGGTCTGTCCCACGAAAGCTCACCTAATAAACTATTTTGCTAGTCCTTAAAGTGTTACTTGACTGCTTTTTGTTTTGATAGTGTATAGACTAGCACGGCTTCCTCTCTGTTACTTATCAAGAGTTGTGGTGGCTTCTCCATTCTGGGCAATTTTTAAATGAGGACTTGGTGTATTTTCTGAAAGATCCACACTAGTGCAAACTGGAATTAATTCAGGGGAGTCCCATGGCCTGTGATGATCACAGAGGTCCCTTCTGGCTTTATGGTCTGCAGATGAGTCTCCCTGCACTGTATTTCCCCATCCCCCAGCAATCTTGGGGCAGCAGAGATACCAGAGCTTGGGACGGCTGCAGATTCCATACAAATGGGAGCCAGGGGAGTACCTTATCCAGCGCTGCTGTTGGGTTTGTCCACCAGCAGCAGACACAAGAGAGGACTCATGCAGGGAACACCCTCGCCCTGGTACGATGGATGGCTGGGCTGAGTACAGCTGAAGTGCAGACTGGTTCCCTCGTGCTCAAAGCTCTGCCGGAGCTGTAGCACTGTGATTATTCACTCTGCTCACTGTCAAACCATCGTCAACCTCTTTGGGGGGTTTTAACAGGGCCAGAGAGGGTCTGGGGCATTTCTCTGTTTTCACTTAGTTTCACTTGACCTGTCTCAAAGTGAAAGAGGTTGGAGGAGCCAGGGTCAGGCTCCCTGGGTTTTGTGTCAGAAAACTCCCCTGGCTAGGACTAATTACCCAGCTTGCCTGTGTTCTCAGCAGCAACAGATGACAGAATGGGCCCCAGACATGGAATGTCAGAGGGTCTTTTGCAGGCTGGCCAGGTGGCTAGCCAGGCTAGGGGGGAGCTTGCCCAGCCTCTGTCATAGCCATGCCTAGAGGCCTCAGCCACTGTGCTGGGCACTGTACACACACACCTAAGAAACAGACCCTCCCATTTACTGCACAGACAAGAGCAAGAAGGGAAAAGGACCCAGAAAGGGGAAGTGCTTTGCCCAAGCTCATGGAACAGAGAACCCCAGAGTGCATCTAATGACAGCACTGATCTGCACCCCTCACTGTCATGTCTGTAGAGGACTTTCCCGCACAACCTGGCTAGAGTCTCTGCTGTACAGATGGGAAACTGCAGGGGAGATTATGGGAGGGATGGCTCAGTGGTTTGAGCATTAGCCTGCTAAACCCAAGGTTGTGAGCTCAATCCTAGAGGAGGCCATTTAGGAACTGGGGCAAATAGATGTCAGGGAAGGTGCCCAATCCTACCAAGAGGGCAGGGGACTGGACTAGGTGACTTTCTGACATCCCGGCCAGTTTGAGAAGATGCATAACCCCAGTTATTGCTGTTAAACTAAGCCATAGAGACCCAGAATCATTAAAGCTATGGAGGTTCTGAACTCCATGAAGCTGATCCAAGGTCACACCCACAGTCTTTAGCAGAACAGGCCCAGGGCTGGCAGCCCTACCCAGGGGGACCCCCTGCTGCCCCTGAAACTTCAATTCCTGTTTGCACTTTCAGATCATTCCTGCTAGGGCCTCTCCTGTGGCTAACACAAAGCCCCTCATTCCCTGAGGCTACAAACCCAGCCAGTTCCAGGAGCACTGCAGGGATGGTGAGTATTAGCATGCAGCCGGTAGCCATGGCATCTGTCACTGCTGCCTAAGGCAGCCTTGGGAAGATGCCCCAGGTCCTGACAGCAGGAAGTTAAAGGTCATTGCTGCACTGGGGCTGCCGGGCAGAGGAAATAAAGAGAGTGAGATTGCCCAAAGGAACTGGCCCTGGCTTAACTCGTTCCTGATGGCTTGCTGTTAGAAAACAGGGCCCTGCAATAAGGGAGAACAATGCACTGAAGCTAGAGCCAATAAACAGTTAAGAGTCGGGCTCAGAGCCTGGCAACAATATCGCAGTTGATTGGAACCCACTGATGTCTCATAAAGCATTGTGTGAGAACCCACTGCTTGTGCGTCGTGAGCACCCGGGGCTGTCTCGTGAGCATATATCCCTGGGATCCCTCATTTGGGGCCCTTCTGTCGCTGTGACTGTACATGGAATGTCAAGACATATAAGGGGATGCTGCATAGGAGCTACTGATTCAGGAGCTACTTTTGTCTCTTGGGAAGAAGGGAGCAGTTTGCAAAAGTAGACAGCCCCTGCAAGCCCCCGGGGTAAGATGGGAGGAGGTCCTGGCTCTGTGCCCAGGAAGGGGTGGGGCTAAAAGTAGAAGGGGCGGGGCCTAAGGCAATCACTGGCACTGGCCCTCCCCCATCACACGCATGAAGCAATGGGGCAGCACTGCCAATACTTCAAAGGGAATCAGGGTAGTTGCTCTCTTCCCCCTGCCCCATTGGCTGGTCTAGGGCTACATATATCGCTATGAGGTTGTGCCGCATTTGTCTCCCATGGGCTGTGACTTCTGCTCCACAGTGTGCAGAGCTATAAATCCTGGAGTTGTAGCAGCCACATAATAAGAGGAACAAAAAAGCACCGCCCAGCCCAACAACAAAATAGCAGAGAGGGTTAGAAGCAAAAAGGCATCCTTGAAATAAAAGATTCAACTGAAGAAAATAGGGTATAAACGCCAGCAAGTTGAGTGTGACCGTATAATTAAAAGATATTTTGGAGCATAAGCTTTCATGGGCAAAGACCTGCTTCATCAGATGCATGCAGCAGGTCTTAGCTTATACTCCAAAATGTCTGTTAGTCTATAAGGTGCCACAGGACTTCCTGTTGTTCTCAAAGCTGCAGACTAACACAGCTACCTCTCAGATACATATAATTGAGCTGGCCTGAAAATAATTTGAAGAGCAACTATCAAAAGACTCAAAAACTAATAGCAACAACAATTTTAAGTCCCTGAGAAGCAGAAACATGCTAAACTAGCTGTGGGGCCAGTGGTCATGGAAGTGCTAAAGGAGACAAAGCCATTGTGGAACAGCTAAATGAATTCACTGCAGAGGATAGGAGGGAGGTTCCCAAACCTGAGCCATTCTTTTCAGGTGACAAATCTGAGGTACTCTCTGAAATGGAGGTGTCAGCAGAGGAAGCTTTGGGATGAATTGATAAAGTAAACAGTATTAAGCCACCAGGAGCAGATGGGATTCACCCCAGAGCTCCAAATGAACTCAGATATGAAATTGGAAAGCTACTAACTGTGGTAGGTGGCCTATCACTCAAATCATCTTCTGTACCAAATGCCTGGAGGAGAGCTGAAGTGATGCCAGTTTTTAAGGAAGGCTCTCGAGGTGATCTGTGCCGTTACAAACCTAACTTCAGTACCAGGCAAATTGATGGAAACTAACGTAAAGAACAAAATTATCAGATACATCTGTAAACATGATCTGGTGTGAAGGAGTCAACACTGCTTTTGTAAAGGAAGTATATGGCTCACCAACCTATTAGAATTCTTAGATGGGGACTAACAAACATGTGGACTTGGGTATGGTATACTTGGACATATTTGACAAGGTCCCTCACCAAAGGCATAAAAGCATAAAAATGGCCATACTAGGTCAGATGAAAGGTCCATCGAGCCCAGTATCCTGTCTTCCAACAGTGGCCAATGCCGGGTGTCCCAGAGGGAGTGAACGAACCAAATAATTATCAAGCGATCCATCACCTATCACCCATACTCAACTTCTGACGAACAGAGGCTAGGGACACCATTCTTACCCATCACTGCTAATAGCCATTGGTGGACCTCCATAAACTTATCTAGCTCTTTGTTGAACACTTGAAGGCAAAGAATACAGTCATGGGATAAGAGAGAAGGTCCTCTCATGGATCCATAAGTGATTAAAAGGTAGGAAACAAAGAATGTGAATAAGCTGTTTTCACAATGAGCAGAGGTAAACAGTGGTGTCCCCCAGAGAGCTCTACTGGGAATCATGCTGTTCAGTGTATTCATAAATTTGCTGGGGGAAAAAAGGGCTAAATGGTGTGATGGCAAAATTTGAAGACTATCCAAAATTATTCAAGATTCTTAAATCCAAAGCAGGCAGTGAGCAGTTACCTAGGAAGCTCACAAACCTGGCCAATAAAATGGTGGATAATGTTGTGTTGATAAATGCACCTTGGAAAACATAATCCCGAGAATACACACAAAATGATGATGTCTAAATTAGCTGTTACCACTCAGAAACATCTTGGAATTACTGTGGATAGTTCTCTGAAAACCTCTGCACAATATGCAGCAGCAATTGAAAACGTTAACGTTATTAGGAAGCATTAGGAGAGGGATAGAAAACAAGACCATAAGCCATAATGCCAATATATAAATTCATGATACACCTGCAGCTTGAATAGTGTGTGTGCAATTCTGGTTGCCCCATTTAAACATATATATATATATATTAGAACTGGTGAATGTCTAGAGAAGAGCAACAAAGATGATTTGGGTATGGAGAATTAAGAAGTCTAAGGGTATGTCTACACTTACTAGGTTGGTCTTCCGGGGTTCAATTTTGTGTGCCTGGTGGAAATGCATAAAATTGAACTATCAGGGCCCAAAAGTTGAGCCCTGTACTCCTCATTATCATGAGGAATAAGGGACATCAATAGGTGAGTTTCTCCTGTTGATCTCCCTCAGCGAGGATGACTACAGAAGTCAAACCTAGACAAGTCGATTCCAGCTTGGCAATTGTCATAGCTGGAATATGCATCTATGCTCAACTTTCAGGTCTAGTATAGACCTGTTCTGAGATTTCTGTTTGGAAGAGACAAGGCGAGGTACGATAAAGGTCCATAAAGTCATGGCTGGTATGGAAAAAGTGAATAAGGAATTGTGACAGAGAGGCTACTTCTACACTAGCCCCAAACTTCAAAATGGCCACGCAAATAGCCATTTCGAAGTTTACTAATGAAGCGCTGAAATGCATATTCAGCGCTTTGTTAGCATGCGGGTGGCCACGGCACTTCGAAATTGACGCGTCTCGCTGCTGCGCGGCTCGTCCCGATGGAGCTCCTTTTCGAAAGGACCCCGCCTCCTTCGAAGTCCCCTTATTCCCATGAGCTGATGGGAATAAGGGGACTTCGAAGTAGGCAGGGTCCTTTCGAAAAGGAGCCCCGTCTGGACAAGACGCGCGGCGGCAAGCCGCGTCAATTTCGAAGTGCCGCGGCCGGCCGCATGCTAATGAAGCGCTGAATATGCATTTCAGCACTTCATCAGTAAACTTTGAAATGGCCATTTGCATGGCCATTTCGAAGTTTGGGGCTAGTGTAGACACAGCCAGAGACAGCTGTGTTAGTCTGTATTAAAGAGCTACATGAATTATTTTTTTGTTGTGAATAAGGAAGTGTTATCTATCCCTTCACATAACACAAGAACCAGGGGTCACCTAAGGAGATTAACAGGCAACAAGTTTAAAACAAATAAAAAGGAAGTAGGTCTTCGCACAACACACAGTGAACCAGTGGAATTTGTTGCCAAAAGATGCTGTGGAGGCCAAAACTACAACTGGGGTCAAACAAGAATTAGATAAGTTCATGGAGGACACTTCCATCAATGCCTGGTCACCAAGAAGGTCAGGGATACAACCCCATGTGCTGGATATCCCTAGCCTTTGAGTGCCAGAAGCTGGAATTAGATGACAAAATCTTGACAGAACCTCTGCCAACAGATTGCATCTACACACAACTTTGCTCCTTCTACAGAGACTACCAAACTGCACAGCCCTCTGGTACCAGAAAGTGGAATGACAGCCAGAAGTCCTCTCTACGGACAGAAGTGCCTACTCTCTAGTGTAGACACAGACAAGACGAATCATTCAATACTTGCACAATTGTGTTCATTCCCTCTGGAGCACCAGGATCCATAGCCGGAGGAATGCACTACGATACCAGCTCTGGGCCTGAGGAATATCTCGGAACCCCTCAGGCCTGGTAACACCAAGTTGAAGCCTGCAGAAGACAATAGCAACACCTAGGCATGGGAAGCTGGGAATGGAAATACATTAATATCAGGCTGAAAATTTGTCATTGGTGATAAAGCATGAAGTGAGACCCAGCAATGGTGATCGTGTTAGAGCCTCTGACTCCAGGCATGAATCTTCCATCTTCTTCCCCTCCAGACCACAACAGTAGCTTTCCGGCTCTCATCAGCCTGACAAGGTTAACGAGGCAATATTGACCTAGTAGCCCTTCACGTGTAATTAGCTTGTAGCATCATGTTACATGTGGCCAGGCTGCTTTATAGAAGGAAAATCTGACTTTCTGTTCCCACATTTGGTTTGCAATAAGAGGGAGGGAGGAAGGCAGCTGTGAGGGGGGCAGGGGCATTCTCTCTTTCTTTATCTGCTGTTCATTAAGGAGCTCCCAGCAAAGCCTCTGGAGCACAGGAATGGAACATTCCCTGATGTGTCAAACCAACTCAGCTGAATCTTGGAACATCCCTGCCATTCCTGCAGCCAAAGTAAACCCCCATGGCCATCGATATGATGATGATGATTATTATTCTAAGTTAGCACGCTGCATGGAAACCATTAACAGGTTTTCTCAGTTCTTGGGATCTGTTGTTTCATTCTATAACAAGAAAGAAAGAAAACAAAACCCAAGCCCACCACTTCTGCAGTGACCACCGCAGACCTGTTTGCTCAGCTGAACAGAGAGGGACACATGCCTGGTATTTGTGTGCGTCTGTTTTTCAAATTTGAAGGCTGAGGTATGATAGTAAAGACAACCAACTAACAAGCTGAACTAGGATTCTTGAAAATTGGGGTTTGAATCATGCCTGTGCCACAGACCCCTGAGCTATTTTATGTAATCTCTCTGTACCGTAGTTTTGTATAAAATGGGGGTGATGATCCTGCCTTACCATCGGGGGCACTGTGTGGATAAACTCATTAAACATAGAGTAATATGGCTAGAAGAGACTGCGAGGCTCAACTAATCTAAGCCCCAGGCAAGATGCAGTATTTGTTGTGGCTAAGCCATCCAAGACAGATGGCTGTCCAGCCTCCTTTTGAAAACCTCCTCCAGCGAAGGAGCTTCCACAACCTCCCTTTGGTGGCCCGAACCCATTTTTTCTGGTCCTTCCCTCTAATAACTGGCTCAGGTGAGTGCTTGAGAAAGGGACTGTGGAGGTTTCAATTCTTTGACCCAAGAATCACTAGATGCCATCTGACAAGGAGGTACAGAGAGGTCACACGAACCTCCTGAGTATGGCAGGTCCATTCCGGTTCTTCTGAGAAGGGCCTGCGAGGTCTCACATGGAAGCCAGAATTGCAATGGGTCACCGGTCAGCAACACCCCTGTGACATGGTTGCGTGTGTGCTGTGCAAGGAGTTGTGTGTCTGTACCAGAAAGTTACATCCATAAGCCGGTAAGAAAAAAGCAAGTCACCGGAAGATGTAAGTCACGTCTCATCCAGTGTCGCAGTGGTCCTGATGCCTCCCCACTGCACTTTGTCACCAAGTTTAGGGCATGGGGACTTCTCAGACCACAGCTGCCCCTGTCTCAGCTCAGCTGGGCTGGTGCCCTTCTCTGCCTGCAGCTTCGTCAGTGTAATGGGGAGGGACTCACTGACATGGCCGCCTTGGGAATTAGCCCCTCAGCCTTGGAGCTCCACCCGCCACAGTCATGGCCAGTGTCTTACCCTTTGTTACCTGCCTTCCCTGTTACTGCAGGCCCCCTGGTGCCTTTCCCTCATGGTACTGCCCTGTGGCAGTGCCTCTGCACTTTGGGGTCCTCCCCTTCCAAGGAATACCCTCTGCCCACCTTGCCTCAGTGTCCTATTGCCAGTCATCAGCTAGGCCCAGCCTGCGGGGCATGCAGTCTGAAATGGCCACCAGTCATAGGCAAGGGAGTGTGGGCCATCTGCCCCTGCTGCCTCCCTACAGCCCTAGTACCCTCAGGCCTTGTCTTAGGCCCTGCAGGCTCGGAGTGGGGCCCAGCCAGGCCAGAGCTCCCCAGCTCTGCCTGCCTTTCCCCAGCGCTACTCTGAGAGCCTCTGTAGCTTCCCTGGCAGTCTGGTCCCTCCTGCTCCAGAGCTGGAGCCAAAGCGTGCTGTGTTTTCTCCTCTAAAGGAGTACCTATTTATACAGGCTCAGCTGAGCCCTAATTACCTTCAGCCTCACCTGTAGCTGCCTACCACTCAGCTTCCTTCGACCTTTTTCAATCCTTGTAGGGCCAATGCGGAGCAGACACCCTGGCACAGTCACAAAGCATCACCTGTCTGTGTGCAATAGAGGGCACATTCTCCATCGCCCCTGTTAGAAAACCGTTAACACCCAGTTCCTGCTGTCAGGAGCTGGGGGTGCTGGAGCCACTAGGATCCTCATACAGGAGAGGAGCAATTAGCTGAAAGTCAATTTGACTCCTGCTCCAAATGTTTCTGATGTGGTCGTCTTCTGAGCAGCAGGGCAGGTGATAATCCCCACCTGGAGCACGCAGATTACTACCAGCTTGTATCATTGGAGTGCAGGAGAGGCAGTGAGCTCAAGTGGTCATCTAATCCAGACCCCTGGTCTAATAACTAGACCATCCCTGACAAGTGTCTGTCTAACCTCCTCTTAGAAACCTCCAGTAACAGAGATTCCACGACCTTCTAGGCAGCTTATTCCAGAACTGAACCACCGTTTGCTTTCCAGGTGGGCACTTACTCTGAGCAGCACCAGTGAGGAAGGACTAGGTCATGGCCACCATCCCATACTCATGGCAAATGTGCTTCCCAAGACAAACCTAACAGGCTCCTCTGGTTTAACCTGAGCAGGCAGGATCGTTCACTGTGAACAATGTACCCGCCCTTAGTTGTTAATTGCACTCTTGAATGCCCTGCAGGCCCGAGTCACATTGTGGTAGGTGTGGTATGACCATGGACCTTTGCCATCAGTTGGGGCCCAATCCCACATGAGATACTTTCAAGGTACAAGTTGAACCTCTCGAGTCCGGCATCCTGTCATCCAGCAACGTCCAGAATCCGGCGTGGTTTTAGTGAGCCAGACGACCACTTCTTATGGTTATGGTCAAGTTTCCCATGGTCCCATTAAAGTTTGTTTACAGCCAGCAGTCCTGGTTCTCTGTGTTCTGTACTGTTATTCAGCTCTAATTTGCCCCTAAATGTCTTGTAACAGCCCAGTCAGCAGTGGCAGCGTTGGTAATGCTGCTAGGTAATATTGACCACCCGCTATCTGGCAAATTCTCTCGTTCAGTCAGGTCCTGACAGTGCCAGATGAGACAGGTTCAACCTGTAACTGATGGATAATTTACTCAAATTCCAGCCTCTAGACAGTTTGCAAACTATTCATCTTGACTATTTGGTGGACGTGATTGGGTCACCTAAGTCCCATGATATTGTTTTGGCTCACTGATTGGATGATCTTTCTAAACATGAGGATGCCTTACAACAGATGGTGGATAACAAACATTTGTTCAGCCATCCCCTCGCTCACAAATGAATGGAATTATCTGAGCAGAGACCAGCTGTGCCTCAGATCTGTGCAAACCCATCTGCACGAAGATGTAGAAGTAGCGAATGAACTGAGTCACGACCAGAGCTGGTTGGGAATGTTTTGACGAATGGGGTTTTTGCTGGAAAATTCTGATTTGTCAAAATCAAGCCTTTTTTCAGCAAAGGCAGGGTCAACTAGACATTCCTCAGGGAGGCTTCTCATGTTCACAATGGAATGACAGCAAGAGAGACGGGGAGAGAGAAAGCTCCTGTCTCTGAAGAGTCTGTAGGCTGATGGTTTGGAGTGGAACACTCAGCTGGCTTGTGGAAAGCTGGTTTCAACTTTCTGGTCTGACTCAGCCAAAGTAAGGCCTTGAACCTGGGTCTCCCACAGCCCATTCTAATATGATAATGAACAGCCAGGAAGGGGCAACTTAGAAAAATTCAGAGGATTCATTTTCCTCCTGATGCAGAAAGGTAAAAAGTCAAAACCTTGAAAATTCTCACAGGGGCTGCGTCTACACTAGCAAGTTGGGGGTGCTCTTGGAAGATCCCACAGAGCGTCTACACGTGAAAAGTGTTCTTTCGAAAGTAAATTGAAAGAATGCGGTGCTCCTTCAAAATCGCTTTTCCTTTCCCGTTTTAGGAAGAGCGCCCCCTTTCAAAAGTGTTGTTCAAAATAAAACGCATGCAGATAACCTGCAGGTCCTTTTTTTTTGAAAGAGCAGTCTTTATGGGGCCTGATTTTTTGATCCCTGGCCTGTTCTTTCAAAAGAATGAGGGCTGTGTGGACGCTCTCTTTCGAAAGAGCAGATCCTCTTTTTTGTGTGTAGATGCCCTCTTTTGAAAGAAGTGCTTTTGGAAGAGATCTTCTGGAAGAGCTTCTTTTGAAAGATGTCTGTAGTACAGAAGTAACCAGGATGAGAAAAGTATTTTTCCTCCTAGCTCTGCCTGGGAACTTCAGCACTTAAGCTCAGAGCCAAAGGAGTAACTGCATTAGCTGGCAGCAGTCACAGGCTGTCATCTTCTATGTAAACCACACACCAGAGCAGGGCATGAGGCATACTTCATATGTGTATTACAGAAATATCTTCAGTTCCAATTCCCAGCCCCATAGACTGCTATATTTAGAAACTGCTTCTCTAAGGTGATGTCTACACTACAGTGTTATTCCGGAATAGCTTATTCCAGAGTTATTATTCCAAAATAAACTATTCCAGAATAACATACTTACAGTACATGGAAGCCCCAAAATAAGCAAACCTTATACAGAAATAGTGTGTCTACACACAGTAGATCCAAGGACTCTAATCTGAAATACTATGTCTACACAGCAGCTTTATTTCAAAATAAGCTATTTCAGAATAGCTTATTCAAAATAGCCCTTATTACCTGTCTACAAAGCCCATATTTTGAAATATTCATGTCAAAATAGGCACTATTTCCCATACAATGAGGTTTACCAGATTCGAAATAACATATCCACGATATCAAAATTATTTCAAAATAGTGGTTGCGTTGTGTAGATGCTCGCCAAGTTATTTGGAAACAGCGGCTGTTATTTCGAAATAATATTGCTGTGTAGACATAACCTAACTCTGAATATCCAAGATAGTAGGGTTACCACATTTGAACTTTCAAAAAAGAGGCCGCCCCTGAGAGGGAGCGTATCTCTATCGATATCTACCCTTTCACGTTGTATTACTGTACTGTAGAGTATGTTGTATTCATGTAATATATACTATCACATATGACTATAACGTGAGTTGGTAGATACTGATACAGATACACTCCCTATCATGGGTTGCCTCTTTTTTAAAAGTTCAGCTAGGGTAACCCTACAAGATAGTTGTGTTCCTCTGAGATGAGGCAGAGCATAAAGCACATGAGAGCAGTCCACAAAGCATCTGCAGTCAAGGAGCTTTGGCTGTGTAGTAAACCTTCAGGGTAGACTAGGCGACTCTGGTTAAAAACAGTAGAACCTTCCTCTTTGACACTGCCTTTCCCCCATAGCCACAAAGACTTTCAGACCATGGCCAAAGCCTGATCTCCTCTTCTACAAACCTAGCTCTTCACGGGCCAGCTGAGCACCAAGCAACTGTACATCTGCTGTCGAGTTTAGTTCCCTGCAGTATTTCGAGCCTCAGCCATTCACACGAGCCAGCCCAACAATCATGAGATTGAACAAGAGCAAAACTTAGGGCCTTTTTAAATTTGCTGGTGTTGGGATCTTTCTAGCCTTTCTCCACGTCCATGAAGGTTAGAAATGTGCTCCTCTTTTGCTTTAAATCAGGCGTGTCCAACCTGTGGCCCGCGGGCCGCATGCGGCCCTGGACAGCTAGTAATGCGGCCCCAAAAGATTGTAAACTTTTAACATTATTATGTGATTTATATACATTAACTATATTATATATTTTGTATGTGGTCCAAAACGATCTTCACTCAATGCGGCCCAGGCAAGCCAAAAGGTTGGACACCCATGCTTTAAATGAAAGCTTTGAGTTTCCTGTGATCACCTGACTCCAGGAGTTGGGACTTGAATGTTACCATATCATAGCACGAGGTTAGCCTGCTCAGATGGGCCTGCTTGCTTTTGCATTCTCTTTGCAGCCTACCACGTTGGTTGCTCCTCGTATGCCAACGCCAAAGTGGTGGTGTTTGAGTTGCTAGCACTGCAGGGGAATCGTTCAAGTTAACTTCTGTACAAAATATCTGATTTCTTTGTAAGTAATACACAAAAGAGAATCTGTTCTTATTAAACTGCAAGATAGTAGATGAGAAGTGGGAGCCACACTATTTGAGCCCTTTCAAACCAAACAGATTGCAAGCAGCAGTCCTGTATTGTGCCACGTGGCATATTGAAACTTAAAATTACAAGCTATTGCTCTAAGTCGAGGGAGTTTCCGACTTCCATTTGCAAGCAGGAGTCTCTATTATGAAACGTGATCAGAATCAGTTCCACATAGATTGCAGCAGGATGAGCAGCCTGCTTTGTCACTCTCTGGTTTTGGGTTCTAGTGCGGTAATGTTCTAAGAAATAAAGTCATGTTGCCATTACAATCTTCCAATAAGAGTATGTTATGTTTCTATTTCACTTCTCAGTGTGTATGCTGTGAATTTAACTGATGAGTGGGGCAGGCCTGCGGGTCCCTACGCAGATCTTTTCCATCTTTATCCTTACACCACTTTGCCTCCTCTGCTTTTTCACAAGCTCACAATTTCAGGGCTCAGATTTCCTGAGGGTTATCCCCTTGAAGAGAATCCCCTAGCGCAAAATTTAAATAGTTCAATAGCAGGGAAAGAGAGAGATGATCCCTGCTTTCTCCTGAACCTAACAAAAACACCAGTGAAACCTCGATGTCATAGCTGAAGCAGCCTGGTTTAGAATGATCTATCTTGGGTGGCTTTTGTGTCTTTTATCTTCAGCCAGCACTGCAGCAAATTTTTTTTGTTCTTAGCACAGTAGCCAGCTGCTACCGAGGAACAAAAGACCCTCAGAGCAGCAGGGCCCTCCTACACGAGCCATCACAGAGAGGCCTGTGTGGTTTTTACGTTGATGAAAGTAATGATTACACATTTTCTTTTCTTCATTAGGGAGTTTTACTGTTACTGTAAAATACGCCAGGGTCCTTCCCCCAACCTCTCCTGTCAGGGCTTGAACAGCAGGCAGTGTTGGCAGGGGATCAACAGAATCAATGAGCTAATAAAGGCACACAGCCCCGATCCTCATTCATGCATTAACTTGGCATAACATTTATATAAACCCAAACCTGACTTCCATTACCCCTAATCCCCAACCAGAGCAGCTAACCTTCTCTTGTGGCAATTAGTCTTTTGTCCAAATTGGCAGCTTTGTTCCAGTCAAGGTCTGGATGATTTACTGCACTGGAATAATCTGTAAAGGGGCGGAGGGGTAGGAAAAGACCTTTCCTACACAGGGTTTAACTCCTTCAGTGACAAACCTCCTCTCTCCGCAGCTCGCAGGCCCTGACTGCTGAGACCGACTGATCTCCCTTGGAAATCAATGGTTCCCTGGGGACTTTGCCTGATACGCCGGGATTGTGCCAGCTGACAAGCAGTTCAGTGAGTGAGTGAGTGCAAAGTGTCCGGGCCCCTCCTGGGAGCTACAAATAAGTTTCAGAGAACTTTCAAACAGAACCAGAATTAGACTCACTGGAGCCCAGGGCAGAAATAGGCTGAAACCCAGAGGGCTGAGTCTCTCCAACTGGGCCTGATCCAGAAGCCTGGGAAACATAGCTTGGAGATGGCACACGGGGCATGGAACCCCAGGCAATTGCCCTGTTTGCTACCCCTTAGCTCTGACCCTGGTTTTACATGCAGGAAACCAGTTGTGGCCCTGGTGGACCATGGAGTTTTTCTAGTATGTTGGATGCTGGGGAGCCAGAAAGAAAATGGTTGAGAAGCCCTGATGTATCTAATATAACATGCCTACCTGGCCCCAATGCCATAGTGACTGAGCACTTCCCAGTCTTCACTCTATCTAGCCTCATGCTCCCTTGTGAAGTAGGGAACTATGATTATCCCCATTGTACAGAAGGGGAAACTGACACCCAGAGAAGCTAAACTTTTCCATTGAAACACGGTTTTACCACAATAAAATTCTCATTTTGGTAGATGAATTTCAGGTTTTAAAACCAGCAACAAAGAACGTCGGGCTGGGGTTTGCAACAACTGAAGGGAAGGGAGGGGAAAGGGAAAGAAAGGGGGAAAGATCCCCAAAACTGACACCCCTCCATTTTTGTCCAATTTCAAACCAAAACAAAATAGAATCTTTTGATTTTTTATAGTGAATCCCCAAAAAAGCTAATTTTTGCATGAAATTAACCTTTTTTATTTCCTGCAAAATGCTCATGGCAAGTATCGTGTTTGAACAACCCCATTAGCAATCCTTCTGATACTAGTCAAGATGAGTCCCATCTACCTCCAATCACCAGCAGCAGCTAAGGCCTTGAAGGTCTTTCTGGACTCTCTGGTGGGTCTCTCATTCCGGGGTAAAGCCCCTGGGATAGCTCTTGTTTAGCGGTTTGGGAGGACCCTGCGGGGCTTTGGGGTAGATGGGAGTACCAATACGACGCATGGTGAAAAGGCCCTGTCCAAAAGTTTTACACTGGTCCCTAATGACAATCCCATGCTACAGTCTCTTCATCTTGCCTGAGTTAGTTGCATAGCTTGATTCTGTGTACCTAGGCTGCTTGTCCACCAACACTGACCACTACCCCCACCGGTGACTGTTGTGAAATCCACACACCTGGCTGGGGTATACTGTCCCATCTAGTAGCACTGAGACCACTCATAGAGTGAATGAATCTGCTCTGCAGCCTCAGTTAACAACCAGCTGGCTTTTAGCTCACCTGATGTAGAGGTTCATCTACTAAGCTCCGAGAGGTCCCGGATTTAATTCTGCTCACAGCTGACCGGGGGGCTGCTGGTGGTCTCATTGCCTGAAAGATACTATAATAACTAATATCAGAGGGGTAGCTGAGTTAGTCTGTATCTTCAAAAACAACAAGAAGTCCTGTGGCACCTTGTACACTAACAGATATTTTGGAGCATAAGCTTTCAGGGGCAAAGCTGGTCTTTGCCCCTGAAAGCTTATGCTCCAAAATATCTGTTAGTGTATAAGGTGCCACAGGACTTCTTGTTTTTAATATTTATTTATGAACCACCGCGCCTGTAATCAGGACTCCCAGGAGTGTTTGCGACTGCACTCCAGACAACGCTAAGTGAAAACGCACATTCCCTAGCATGGCCATGAGTCACATTTAAATGGTACCTCTGTATTCTACATCAGCTCCAGGCGACAAGCAGCCTCAAATGGTTGTTAAGCACTTTCTGCATCGGATCTGGAAGACAGGAAAGCTCACTGGACAGACGAGCTGATATTTTTCCATCCTGAGACCCTCTGGCCATTTCTTTTTCGGAACATTCACGGCACAGCCAACTGCGTATAAAAATAACATCAACGGTTGACTTTTAACAATCTGTTACCGAAAAGTCATAGTTAATCATCTCCAGGTCTTCAGCTGGATTTCTGCATTTTAATCGCACGCAGACCTGGGTGAATGCAGCAGCCCTGTGTTTTCCATTGGGGCAATGCCAGATTAGAACCGGATTTCCTACCAACGGGCCTCCCCGTACTTGGGTTCTCATGGGGGCTGGAGCATGCATGCCTGCAAATGTGAGTTCAGTGGTGAGCAGGCCTTTTTCACAAGGGTGAATGTCACCCAAGGAGAGCAACTTCCAGCCCTCTGGGAAGACAGTTGAAAAAATGTGAAATATTCCATTGCAAAGGTTTGATTTGGGGGTTGTCTCTGCTTGTAATGGGGAAAACAATCCCCCTCATCCCTGATCTTCCATTGCTTCGTCACACTCTCTGCCATGGCAGTCCAGCATGTACAAGGGATGCAGACCTGGTCCCATGATAACCAGCCACAAGCAGTAACCTTTGGGCCCGATTCTGATCTCATGCCCGGTGGTAGCAATTGGGATTAACACCATGGAGGCCAGTGGTGTTGCTAAGTGCAAGAAGAACCAGAGTCTCTGGGGCATTTTCTGATGATATTTAATGAATACCTAAGCATGTAGGATTGGCCATTGTGCAGGGGGGGTTTCAAACCAACAGGCCATCTAGCCCAGTGTCCTGTCTGCCAACAGCAACCAGTGCCAAGTGCAACAGAGGCAAGAAACAGGCCAGAGAAGTTACTGAGTGATCCCCTGTGTCCAGCCCTGCATCTGGCAATCTGGGGCTCAGGGATCTCCAAGGCAGCTGTCTCAGTGCAGACCCTGGGGGGCACTGCTTGTTACCTCTCTGCATTCCGAAAACTGACTTCCTCATTCGTAAAAGGCACCTGGGAGGCTGGAATTCCCTCCTTGAGACAGAGCATTGGCCACTTCCCGCACACAGTGCCCCAAACCTGCACTGGAAGGGTCACTTCCAGGAACACCTGGTTGTTATCCAGTGCTCTACAAAGGAGGCCCCTAGCATCCCAGCCAGTTTTCACATGGGGAAGCTGGGGCGTGGGGCCAGACGTGATTGGCCCAAGGTCACTCAGCAACAATACACTCCAGGCCTCCACTTGGCTGTGCTAGGAGCGTAGGCAGCCACCTTTCCATGGAGCAGTCATTTGCTGCTGTGCCAACAAGGAAGCAGGTAGTTTTTTGTGATATGGACGCCTGCCCAGTAGGCACCAGCCTCCGGCGGCTGTTCAGCCTGTGCCCTCAGCTTAACTGGAGAAAGCCCCTCATGCCAGTGGAAGTGCACCAGCATCACAAGGCAGTGCCAATAACCTCCTGTCATCCACAGCATGCCAAAGGGTCCGCAGGTGGTAACCAACCTGAGCTTGGTAACGCCGTGGCAAATGAGGACAAGTCTCCTGCGCCTGATAATCCCTAGCAACAGGAAACATCTGACAAGGCCACTGCCGAAGCAGTTCACACTGAAGTTCGAAGCAGTTCAAAGGCTTTTCAGGAGAGGCCAATATCATGGCTCAGACAGGGAAACTGAGGCATGGGGCCAAATAGGCTGTGCCTAAGGTCGTCCAGCCAGCCAGTGGCAGAGGTGGGAATATGGCACATGTAGCTCAGTCTCAGTCAAGGATACAAGAGTGCTAGCTACTAAGCCACGCTGCTGCTCTATGATACAGAGCGAATGCCCTGTGGGCACGTCACTGCCCACCTGCGTCAGGGCCTGAGCTGTCCTTTCTGTACTCCCTATTTCAGTGGGTTTCGCTCAGTGTGCCGCGGCACACCGGTGTGCCGTGAACTTTCATCAGTTGCCCCTCACTGCGGTTCTTTGTAGAACCACTATGGGGAGACGGGGGGATTGACAACCTTGAGCCAGATGGGGCTGACGTAGCAAGGCTGCCTGAGTCCTAGCTGGCACAGGGGTCATCGATTTGTCCTCCCTGCTGTGGTGGCTCTTTGCGGAGCCACTGTGCAGGGAAATGCCGACCCCGCAGGACCCTGTGTGCACCTGAAGGCAGCTGAAATGCTGCTTCCAGGCCCAAACAAGCTGCCTGGGAATTGCACCCCCACTTCCTGCTGTGGCAAGGGAGAGGGCAGGAGCCTGTGGAAGCTGGGACACCCTTTAAATGCCATATCCTGGCTTCAACAGATTGGAGGGGTAGGGCAGCCTGCTCGCAGTGCTTACTCATTTACTCAACATCCCTAGCATGGCCCTGAGCAGCTTTTGAAAATGTGTCTGGGCTCGCTGGCAAAGACAGTGTGTTCTGCGGTGGATTTGAAACATTAATGCATTTATCCTTGTTTAGCGCCCTGCTATGCTGGAAATCTCTCCAGTAAGACCATAACCACAGTAAATGTAAATAAATGTGAGGCTTATGAGCAATTGATTCAGATGAAAAAAGCAGCCATGCTGTGGAATTGTTTGTCTCACTGAAGTGCGCCGTGTTACCAGAAAGATTGGGAGCTGCTGGTCTGTTTCTCACATGGGATGTGAAACGATCTATCGAAAAGGAGACAGCACATAGTTCATCTTGGGACAATGGCTCCAGCGTTGCTGCAGGCTTGGAAATAAATTTATTCACTGTCCACGTTTTGCAGAATAACTCTCCTTTGGATCTGCTGGTGAGTTTCCCTGGGAGAGTAGAAAACAAACTCCTGACAGCTACAAAAACTGTCTGGTGCTAATGTTGAAGCTGAAGAGCAGATAAAACATTACACTTTGTTCTGCTTTCATCTGCCCATCCCAGGAGCTTCATAAGCAGGAATTCAGCCTCACTTGGCACCTCTGTGACCAGGAGAGCTTTGTTATCCCATTTCACATAAGAGACACTGAGGCACAAAGAAGTGAGGCCATTGGCCCCAGGTCACAATGAGGCAACCCCAGAGGTAAAGATGGGGCTTGATGGGCAGTTTGAGCATTGGCCTGCTAAACTCAGGGTTGTGAGCTCAATCCTTGAGGGGGCCATTTAGGGCTCTGGACCAAATGCTTTTTAAAAAAAAAAATCTGCCAAGGATGGTGATGGGGCCTACAGGGAGGACAGGGGACAGGACTCAATGACGTCTGGAGGCTCCTTCCAGTTCCATGAGGTAGGCGTATCTCCATGTTCATTTACAACCCCAAAACATTCCACCCACGCTGATGTGGCAGCCACAAGAACACACCTTCCTCCTTGACCAGTTACGTTGGTGGAGAGATGCAAATAAGAAGATCAGTCACACCTAGGGTCTCAAAGGATCTCAGGAGGTCATCTAGTCCAGCCCTTGGCATGGAACAAAACACCTAATATGGCACACAGTTTATTGAGGAATGGCAAAACCAGGGCTCCATTCCCCTCTCTCCAACGCTGGCCAACACCTTGGGAGCAAGAAGCTCCCCAGCAGGCAGCTATGGAGCAACTTACCAACAGAGGAAGTTTGGTTAAAACACTGGACTGAGATTCATGGTCTGTAGAAATCAAGGCTCTGACACAGCCTTCTAGCACGGCTTTGGGCAAGTCACTTACTACATCTAGTTTCACAGGGGAAGATCTGTTCCCACCCATCTACTTAGCTGGCAAGCTCTTAGTGCCGTGACTGCGTCCCTTATACTTCTGCACAGAGTCAAGATCAGTGGGATCCCATTCTAAATGGAGACCTCTAGGCATTATTAGACTACCACCATGGCCACAGCCTCTGTTGTGGTATTAACAGATGGTGTATACCTGGGGTTGGCCAGTGCCCATTAAATGGCTTTGTTTCCCTTGAATGGCTCTTTCCCAGCGTCTGCTAATAGCTCTGGCAGGATTTTTGCACTCTTAACTAGATCGTCTCTGGAGTGAGCAGAGCCACAGAACAGGGCTACGAAGAGGCGGATGGGTGGACATTAAGACCCAAAGGTGCTCCAAATTTTCGGATGCCCTATGCCCCTGTGTATTCTGCCTGTCAGTAAGGACAGCCTTGGCAGGGGTTTTCCATCGTCGCTATCCCTCCTTAAAACCGCTACGGCTCAGATCCCAAGGCCCAAGAGATGGGTAAAAAGGCTCCCATTGTCTCCAGACAGCTTTGTCTCCCTACGCCATGATGGGGCAGGTCCCCCATAGCTGAAAGCAGAGTCCAGACAAATGGCCACTGCCCTGGAGGTTAAGAACATGTTTCCTAGTGCCTGACCCAGGGCTGTCAGAGCCCTGGCTAGTTGCGGAGGCTGTGGGATGTAAATGGGAAAAGCAGACAGCGCAAGCAGCTTGGTTTTCTCCTGGGAGTGATTAGTGGCAAAGAGCGCGCTGTGCTGGTTTCATGCCCCATTGCTTGGCTGTCTGCAGCTCAGAGCCCACCACACACGATGCGCCAAGCAGCGTTCACTTCTCCCCAAACCTCAGGTGCAATTTGGGTTTGGCCTGGCAGGCAGACGAGAGGTAGCTGCTGGCCCGGGCTCAGCTGTTTACCCAGCCGCCCCTTTCCATAGTGGGGCCAGCATTTAGGGACACCCCAGGCCGTGACACTAGCCAGCACAGGCTGTTAGTCATTGTGGGAGCCAGAGATCCCCAGTGGAGAATCCTCTTTCTGTTCAGCCGCAGCCAATCCCAGTCTACCAGGCGCGGCGTTCGGCCCCAACCTGCGGGGGAGGAGCGGTTGGCCTTTGACAAATGCAGGGCTGGCTGCGTCACTCAGAGCTCGTCGAACTCCCCCACTGCTCCCCCATCGGAGGCTGGTCTGGCCCCCACCCTCCCAGTCTGAGGCCAAGCATTGCACACCCACCCCAGGGCTAATGTGGGCGCTCCAGCAGCTGCATGAAAGGTGGCGTGTAGGGCACAGGCACTAGCCAGGGGAGCAGGCTGTGCCCACCTTGGCCCGGGAGCTGTAACCACACACTGCAGCGAAAGGCTGTGGCTGGGGAGGGGCGGGGTGGGGTGGACCAGGATGGATCTGGGCAGCATGGCTGGAATGTGTAGAGGGACACGTCGCAGGTATAGCTTCGGGTTCAAGTTGGTGGGCCCCGGCCCTCTCCCAGCCTACGCCTCTCTGCAGTGCTATTGGGTTTTGTGCTGGGTAGTGCCTGCACCCTGCCCATCCCCAGCAGTGTAGGCAGCACTAAAGGTGCAGGAAGATACCAGCCCCATGGAAGCCAGCCCTGGATAGGGCAATAGAAGACCTGAGTTCAAATCCTGGTTCTGCTGCATCATCCCAGGCTGTTTATCTGGGCCGCTGCCTCCTCTCCCCCTGCTGCTGCTGCGTGCCCCGCCCCTGCCCTGGCTGTAAGGGGTTAAACCCCCAGATAGCAGGCTCTGTGCTGACTGGCCACCTGGGGAGTGGTTACCTGCTCAGGGAGCCTTTTGTGTGGCCAGAGGAGAGAGACAGGATGGTCTATGTCTGAGCCAGGCTGGGAGGGTTTCAGTAAATTTCCCGGCCTCAAAAGAAAGCTGGGAATAAAGAGATGGGAGCAGAAAGGAAACATTTAGTCAGACATGGTCAGGCAATGTTTTATTTTGCAATTTCTCAGGCTGGTTTATGTACCCCGCCGCACCCTCCATACACTGTGACTTCTCAGCTGAGTCCCAGGGAGGTAATTCCTTGTGCTTTGACCTACCTCTCCATGCTCTGTAACACCTCACAACCACGTACGCGCTATCTTGCAGCTCTTTGTCAACAAACCGCCTTTTTGAAGGCCATGATTTGACTGCTGTGGCCTAGAGGAGGTGCGGTGGGTGTACATGCCTAATGCTGAGAGGTCAGCTAGCCGAGTTGCAGCTTTTTCTTTCCTTTTCAAGCTCTCTCCCCTAAGGGAGGGTTAAGAGCTGGGGGTTACCCTACAGAGAGACATCCCAAATGTGTCTTGCTGGATTCTAAAGAGGGGGGTTCTCACGGGGCTGGTGGCTGCTCCCAGGGGAAGCTTTTAAACAGAAGCCTATAGAGGCAAGGGATTTTTAAGGTCTCCTGTGGGCTGCATCTTCTGGCACTAGGAGTGTCCAAGTGGGGAACAGCCTTGAGATGGCAGAAGCTCTGTGGGCAGGGGATCTGTCTCACCGCAGTGCTGGAGGCCTGATCTGGGCAGTACACCTCGGAAGTATCCAGCTGAGCGACCACAGAGATGCAGCAGCAAGTTAGAGCACAGTGGGTCCTGCGCTAGGCCTGGTGCAGCTGGCAGGGACTGCCTTGCCAAGCTCCTACCAGGAGCTTACCCGGCATGTGTCCTTCTGCCAACAGGTGAGGAGCAGACCTGCCTGCAGGACCTGTTAGCTGGAGTTAAACTACAAACTGGGGCAGGGTATCCCACTGGTTCTGCAGAGCTGCATTATGTGCTGGCCTGCCTCTACTACGCCACTTTGCTGAAATTGTCTAAGTGCCACGACTGTCCTGGGTTAGCCCTCTCTTCCAGACACCTGAGAGCCACATAATACAGGGTCCTTGTTACCAACCCACTACCCCAGCCACGTTTGGGTTTTCCTTTTAACTCCCAGTTGGCAGCAGAGGAGCCTGCCAGAGGTTAACGAAGTTCAGCTCGTTTGTGGTCTGGCAGCCTGCCACCATTGACACTCCTAGACCAATGGTTCTCAACCTTTTCACTCGTGCAGACCCCCAGTCACCCCACCAACCAGTCACGGACCCCCATCAAAGCCCAGTCGAGCCACTGTGTACACTTAATTAAAGGAAAAAGGAAACCACAATGTAGATTTTCAGACAGTGATTAACAACATCATTGGAAGATATTGAATTTAAAATTAACAATAGACTGTAACTTTGCAATTTATGTAAAACTTATTTTCTATTTATCTTTTACTTTTTTCATGGACCCCCTGACCCAGAACCACTGTCCTAGGTCCTCCAGCTGGCAGAGCGGAACTGAGCCAGGTGTCAAACACAAAGACAAGCTGTTAGGGTGTTCCCATGGGGTCCCTACACACTTCCTAACCCCAGCCTTCCAGCCGCCACCCCAGTGAGTTCAAGACCGAGGCAATAACATAAAAGCAAGCATCTCAAAGGGGTTCAAGGAGTGGACCTCTCAGTAATTAACTTTGACAGGCACATTCACGCAGCCCTGGAACCTCCATTTGGGTGCTCTCTGCCTCACTTTCCCCATTGATTACCAGAGGGGTGAACATTTCCCACCTGGCCAGGGCAGGCAAGCTGTCATGTGCTTGCCTGCACAATGGCCCTGATCCCGTAACTGGTTCAGCAGAGCAGACCCTGGACAAGATCCCATTGCAGGCCCTTCATTGTGAGCTGGTCTCATGAAGAGCTACTAGTCTTCTTAGTGCAGTACCCAGAGGCACTGAAACCTTGTGTGGGGTGAGAGAAGTGTCTGCTCTACAGCCTCAGCTGAGAGCCAACCGGCCTTTAGCTCACCTGGTAGAGTGCAGCCCTTTAGACCCTCTGCTTGCAGGTTCTATCCCTGGGGCTAGCTACCCAGGTCTGTCAGCGTTACATTGCTTTTAGAGAAGCAATTCCTCGCCGCCATAAAGGAAACAAGGAAGGCTCTTATTGCCAGCCCTACTAGGGCTGCAGCTGCTTGTCTCTGCCATATTTAAAGGGCTGGCCCAGCAAGGTATGCTGGGAAAAGATCAGCTGCAGCAGTAAGGTCGCTCAATTGCACCATGTTCCTGCACAGGTGTGTGAGAGTTCATGCCTGCTGCTGGTAGCAAGAGTTGAGCACCGACTCCACAGTCAGCGTGTCACAGAACAGGGCTCACTCAACACAAGCCTCTGGCAGGGCCTCTGCTAGCAGGCGGTGCTCAGTGCCTATACCTCACATGGGCAGGAGATCCGGGGACATACCTGCAGCTGTTCCCCGTGCGTGCCATCGGCAGGGGCCGAGCTGCCTGCCATTGCAAAAGAGGCTATTTGTCATGGGCCCGCTGTGGGCACAGCCCTTTGTGGCATGACCACGACAGTACGGCAAGCCATGGCCTGCACGTGCCCCATGCATGATCAAGGCTTCACCACCCAATCAAAACCCGACATGCCCACGTGCATTGACAAACCCCCCCGAGGAGCTAAGGGCTTAGTCACATATGTGGAAGCGAGGCCACCACCTCACCACAAATTAAAAAGGCTCCTTCAAAGGACAACTCCTAAAAGGGACACAGTGCACTGGCGCTGGCCCAGTGGGTTGCTTCCATGCCCAAACCCCCATAAAAGGTCGACCCCCACATCCCAAATCAGAGACGTGTGCATCTTGACAAGTCCTTTGGCCGACCCCAGTCGCTTGTCCCTCCCACCGAAAACCCAGTCCCTTTTGGCCAGATGTTGGTGTGGGCCCTGCTCGCCATCTCGTACGTACAGGCTTCCCCCTGTCTGTCACCCGACATCGCGTTGAGCTAGGCGGCTAGAATGCGATAGGTAGCCCCTCTTAATTCCTCTCGTGACATTGATTAAGCCATCATTAATAAACCTTTCTGCACTCACTGCCCGTCTCGTCTCTGGCCACTACTCACCCAGCGAACACGCTTTACTCCCAGAACACCCACAAAGCACATTGTTGCCTCCCCCATGAAGTTCAGCCCAGCGGCCTCCATCATGCTGCAAGGCTTCCAGGCCAACTGCATTGGCCCTGGCCCCCCCGGAGAGAGGGTGGTTCAGTGGTGTGTCCCATGTGAAGTATTTCTGGGGTATTGCTGAATGACTCCTACCCTTCATGATAAAGTCCCTGGCTCCTCACCCCAGCCTGGTTTCTGCCTGGCTTCACATCATCAGTGGGGGCTGACCTAGCGGCCCAGCACTTGAAAGCCAATGAAGCCATAGCTTCTCACTGGAGGGAGCACTACAATGAGCTCTTGAACCGCCCCTCCAGCCTGGTCCTAGAATCCCTTGACTAAATCCCTCAGCAGCTGCCTACAGATGATCTTACAACACTTCCTACCCTGAATGAGGACCAAGCTGCCATCAAAGCAATGAAGTGCAACGAGGCAACCGGACTAGCTGGAATTCCTGAGAAAGTCTTCAAAGAAGGTGGGCCACAGCTCCATCTCCTGATTCTCAAGATCTGGGATAGGGAGCAGATGCCGCAAGATTTCAGAGACGCACTGATCGTCAGTCTCTTCGAGATGGGCGAGAAGTCAGACTGCGGAAACTATGGTGGCATTCCTCTCAAGGCAACAGTAGGGAAAATCTTAGCTTGAATCCTTGCACACCGGCTCCTGCCACTCTCAGAAGAAATCCCCCCAGAATCCCAGTGTGGCTTCTGACCATTCTGAGGAAGAGTGGACATGATCTTCACTGCCCGAAAAATGTCGTGAACAAAAATCGAGCCTTACACATGAATTTCATGGACCTAGCCAAAGCATTTGACTCAGACAATTGTAGCGCCCAGTGGACCATCCTCTCAAAGATCAGCTGCCCCACAACATGACCTCCACAACACTGAGCAACAACAGATCCCAAAGCAAACCCTTTAAGGTCAAAATGGGAGTCAGATAAGGCTGTGTCATTACCCCATCACTGTTCTGCATCTTCATCACCATGACCCTTCACCTCATTAATGGCAAGCTCTCAGGTTGTGTGAAGATTGTCTATAGAATGAACAAGAAGCTTTTCAATCTCAGGAGAGTGTAGGCTAACAGCAAAACCTCCACAAGCCTGATCTTGGAGCTCCAGGATGCAGATGACAGTAAGGTTGCTGTTCTTCCTCCCACAGCCCTTCAGCTCATCTGAAGTGCCTTTGCTGAGGCACACAAGAATCTCGGCCTTACACTGAACATCAAAAAGACCAAGGTGCTCCACCAACCCTCGACAATGGGACAATCTCATGTACCTTCTATTGAAGTCAATGGAGAACTGCTGAAAAATGTGGAGCACTTCCCACACCTTGGAAGTCATCTTTCTGCTAAAGTCGACATTAATGCAGAAATCCAGCATCAGCTGATCTGTGCAAGCTCTGCTTTCGCCCGCCTGAGACCAAGGGTTTTCGAGAACAGGGACATTCGTACCAAGACCAAGCTCCTCATATACTGCTCAGTGGTCATTCCAATGCTACTGTACGCACGTGAAACCTGGACAACATACAAGTGTCATTTGAACAATCTCATCAATGCTGCCTCAGGAGACTCCTAAGTACCTCGTGGGAGGATAGGAACAGGAACGCTAACATCCTGGAAGAGTCAAACACGACCAGCACTGAAGCCATGATCATTGAGCAACAACTTCGCTGGACTGGCCACATGGTTCAGATGTCTGATCAGAGCCTCCCAAAACAGATTCTGTTCTCCGAGTTGGAGAAAGGACAGAGGAGTGTTGGGAGCCAGCGGAAGTGATGTCAGGACATGCTGAAGGCGCACACGAAAAAGTGCAGCGTCGGTGTCCACACTTGGGAGAAAATCGTGCCCAAGACCGCCCCCCAGTGGCGAAAGGTAAATCCGTTGGGGGTGGTGCAATTTGAGAGGTTCTACAACAGTGCTGATGAGGAGAGGCGGAGAAGAAAAGAGTGTCAAAAACTGCCCTGACCCCTCCAGCAGCTACCAACGCCTGCCCTTTCTGTAATAAGACCTGCAGCTCCAGAATTGGGCTGGTCAGCCATCAACAGACTCACAAATGGGAGGGCAACATGAAGATGTCCTATTTGTTATCAAGTGACCACCAAGAAGATGTGGCCTAATGGAAAGGTATGAGCCTCAGGACCTGGGGAACGTGGATTCAAGCCTCAGCTGTGTCATGTCCATCACACACTTTCAGTGATGATGCCTGTCCTGCTGTGAGGACAGGGGACTTGATGAGTGCCCAAAGGCCCCTTCCAGTTCTAGGGCTCTGTGGCACAACATTGCAGCTGGGGGCTGAGTGGAGCAGGACACTTATTTAAGACTGAGGGGTAGCGCACTGGTCTCCTAAGCCAGGTCTTGCAAGTTCCATTCTTGTTGGGGTGTCAAACTTGCTCCCTGGTAACAGCTCTCATGTATCTAGGGCCAGGTTGGATACGATAGATCTTTCACGGAAGGTGTCTTCCACTGTGAGAGCAGGGGATTGGACCTGATGACTTCTCAAGGTGCCTCTCCAGCATAAGGTTGTCCTAGATCCACTCTCCTGGTCTCCTCCCCAGCCACACCTCTGCTGCTGAGCATCACGAGGGGTTGTACCAGACCACTGCCACCTCTCCCTCTCTGTGTGTAACATCACCAGGCAGAACCAAACCTGGGACCTCTGGAGTGTAGGACAGAAGCCTCTACTGCTTGAGCTAAAAGCCAGCTGCCTCTCAGTTGAGTCTGTAGAAGAGACTCATTCTGTCTCTGTGTGTAAGTGCTCTCAATGCCACTACACTGGATAGTGAACCACAGCTAGTAGGTGTGTGAGTTACACACACACTGTCCCCATGCACTTGACACACATCAGTAGCCTTCCAGGTAGCCTCACAGTGGTGAGCAGCTGGGGCATCAAAGACATTTCTCCAGCAGCTTCATTTTTAGATATCAGATGCATTTTGTGTGTGTGTATGTTGGGGCGGCGAAGGGGCTGGAAGGAAATGACACCACTCAGGGAATGCACATTGGACAATAAAACACCCTGGGAACCGGAAGGTTTCATAGCATTTCATTTGTAACCACACTGACATCTGCAACAGGGTGTCTAAGGCATAACAGGAGATACACACAAATTCCGACCTCCTCCCTTTCAACCTGCATCAACCAACAGGCTAACCCATGCAACTATTCACTAATAAAGGCCCCGTTTCGCCCAATTAAATCCATGGGCTAGGTACACAGAAAGGCTCTTGGTTGAGGGTCGTTAATAAGCACCTGGCAGCATGCATGGGCTCGTTAGGGGAGGGTGGTTTATCTACACTGGATTGTTGGCACTGAGGCTTGTCCCTGAGTGGGCTGGAGGTTAGATAGCTGTCTGCTGGGATAAGGAATTTCATGGACGCTGCCAGCAGATGTACGCAGAAACGGGAGGTGGCATTTTTGTGCCCGATTCCCAGTTTTAGCCTTGATGGTGCCTCTTTGCCATCAGTGCAGAGTAAGGAGAGCAGATGGCGCAGCATGTCGAACATGGGCGGGGGCTGGGGATGGAGGTAGGAATAAGTGAGACACCCATCTAGTCACAGGGGCATTTGTGAAGCATGCAGGGCCAGCGCCGATGTGGGCAGGACATGAAATCCCAGGTGCAAATCTCACCGGAGTTTGTCAGTACAGCTTCACGTTCAGAGCCTACTCTTTTTAAGGGGGGAAGGCTGGAGGGTGGGTTGACCCAACTTTAACCAAATCTGATGACTGCTAACCAATCTGGCTGCCTTTTCTGACCCAGGGCACCTGGCAGGAGGTTTTGAGGGGAGTGGAATAGCAATAATATAACTGCACCTGGAAGTGGCCACTGTTGGAGGACAGGCTACTGGGCTAGATGGATCTTTGGTCTGACCCAATGTGGCCGGTCTGAGAGTGAGGAAGAAACTTCTCCAGCAGCAGGTGAGTCCATCACTGACTTTGCCTGGGTTATTTGCCCCCTTTTCGACACAGTTGGGGCTCACCACTTCTGGAGACAAGAGACTGGCCCAGCCAGATCCTTGGCCTAAGCCAGCCCTGTTGATGTCTTTTCAGATCGGTATGTTCTCCAGGGCAGGGGCTGATTGCCCTCATGGTTGCAAAGGGACTGGCATGTTTGGGGCACCGTCACAACAATAAATCATGTATAAGGGATTTAGGGCTTGTTTCTTCTAATCTCAATCCTGCAACACCTTTAAATAGGCCCTTCTTGGGAGTTTCCTTTTAAACTCAGGCTTAGCACCTTGCTGGGTGGAAATCACAGTCCGCAGTACCCTGAAGAATCAGCCACTAGGAGCCTTTACGTTCACTAAGGGGCACCTTTCATTGATGAAGCAAGGAGTCGGGTGGCACCTCAGGGGATAAGCTTTTCATGAGATGCAATTCACTTGGTTAGATGCATGAGGCGAAAGCATCTGATGAAATGAGCCGGAACTCACCAAAGCTGCTCCCCAAATAAAACTGTTTGTCTTTAAGGTGCCACCGGGCTCCTTGTTATTTTTGCAGAAACAGACTAATGCAGCCATCCCTCTGAAGCCTTTCGTTGCTCGCTGTCACTGGTCAACTTGCATAACACATAGAAGTCAGGTAGAGAGAGAAACTCTCCTCCCGAAACAAATTCTCATCCCCCTGGAGTCAACAGAAAACTTCCATTTATTTCAGATGGGCTAGGATGGATCCCAGGGACAATAGGAACAGTGGAATAACCCTATCAGAAGGAGACATCCATCTTCACCTTTCATGTCCTTATGCTGGAAGGTGCTCTCTTACCAGGACACAGGACAACCTGAATGCAAGTCCAGCTAGTTTTGTGACTGCCTCCAAGAGTGGCCAAGGCTAAAAGCTTCAGAAGAAAACATACATAAACCCCATTTAAAGCACCCAGCTACACCATGAGGGAAATTCGTTCCTGATCCCAGACAGTGATCAACTTACGCCCTGAAGCATGAGGATGGGCAATGAGAGGAAATGCACATTAGAGTAAAATATGCAGGTTCAAATACTATGATCCTTACTTAGGCATAACTACCACTTAATCCAAAAGTAGTTTGGACGGAGCAGGAACCACAGAATTTTGCATCCAGTCCTTTAAAGAAGAGAGAAAAGAAAATAGATCAGGCTATTTGCCTTAACAATATAATGTGGCAGTGAATCCCGCAGGTTAACAGCGTGGTCGGGTCTACACGAGCAAGTTCTTTTGGACCAGCCAGGGCTCTTTCGAAAGATCCCGCAGAGCGTCTATGCACCAAATGTGTTCTTTCAGAAGGAATTCAAATGAACGCGGCACTTCTTCTGGAGGCCCTGTTCCTCCCCCACAGGAGGAAGAGAGCCTTTTTTCTGAGAGTCCTTTGGAAAAAGCGTGTGTAGACACTCTGTGGGCCCTTTTTCTAAAGCGCCGTCCTCAGGGTGCTGGATTTTTTGATCCCTGGCCTGAGTGGGGACTGTGCGGACGCTCTCTTTCTATCTGTGTTTTTGTGTGTGGACACGATCTTTTGAAAGACGTGTTTTCGAAAGAGATCTTCTGGGAGAACTTCTTTTGAAGGATCGCTGTAGTGCAGGCGCAGCCTGGGCGTTTTTCGAAATGATTGCCCTTTATCCCCAAATCCTGAGTTAGAAGCTGAGAGGCAGGAAACTGATTGCAATGTACATATCATACTTGCTGCCAAAAGCCAATTTAACATTGCGTTTGGAGTGACACATGCCCGTTTCTTGGGGGAAGGGAAGGAATGGGACCCTAATAGTACATTGTCTGGCACGTGTTTGCTTCTGCAGGATGCAGGGATGGTTTCCATCAGCATGTTTGAAACGATACACTAGGCTGAGGAGGGGAGCTGTTTTGGAGAGAATGCGCAAGAAAATGAAGAGCGCTATAGAATGAAATCTTTATAGCCCTGCTACATGCAAAATCCCCATCGAAGGACAAGGAAATTTTGGCTCTGGTAATTACAACCAAATCTTGCCTTGCATTCGGTTGTTCTGGATTCTATTTCCGATCCCCATCACAATCTGATCCTGCAGGCCTACAGAGGTGAAGAGCACATCGCTGACCACAATGGGAGCAAGAGGTGCGTTATAACTCTCCTGAGCTATGCAGCGCTTTTCCTCTTTAGCACGCTTCACTTGTACACTAAATCATCGACATTGCACCGGGGGGTGGGGGGGGAAGGCAGAGAGATTTCTGCAAGGCCACCGAGAAAGGCATGACTTGGAACTCAAGTGTGCTTGGCTTGTAAGCCTCTGGGCTGACCATTCGCTCACATTCCCGCTGTGAAGGACTACAGAGTCAGTCATCTACAGCAAGGGTGGGCAAAGTGGGGGGCAGTTAAATTTCATAAGGGGGGCGCAGCATAATTCGCTGTTGGGTCTCAGGCTCATCCATCTCATTAAAAATGTTGCAATATGTTCCTGGTTTTATATATGCATATTCCCATTTATATACTGATTAATAAAGTTTTTACATTCAACAGACTTATTTTCCTACATGTGCCCAAAGGTTTTGCTTTTTCTTTTCATATGAACATAACTGGAATTTCCGTCAGTTTGGGTGACATTAGACAGGTTGGGGGGACCTTGCTAATTGCAGGGAGGAAAAGTTAGCCCTTATGTGAAAAGTTAGCTTGCCCTGACCTACGCTGCCCCAGCAAAGCTTTGCAAAGTCTAACCAAGCCATCCTAAACAAGGCCCTGTCCCAGCTGTGCATTGAGATTCAAGCTTTACAGACTGCAGCACAGGAAACAAGGGTCAAAGAACAAATATTTGCACGGCTTCTGAAACGCTGCTGCGTACATGCCACCACTGCAAAGTTAGAGCTGCTTTTTGGACACTGTCTAGCATCCGAGAGTGTGTGTGTTGCTCCTTTTCTGTCCGGCGGCACAGGCCCATGTGGACCAGTCTCTGACGTGGTGGGGTGCTGTGCAGTATCCCAGGATGTACTAGACTCTCTGGTGCTTGGTGGGGCAGGTTCAGTTGAAAGGTTTGACCAGCTTCATGGCAGCGTAGTTCTAAGGAGGAGAAGGGAATGACAGAGTCAAAAAAGAATGGACATAAAAGTAGATACAAAATAATGGCACATACAAGTTAAAAGAACGAGAAGTCCTGTGGCACCTTATAGATGACCATGTTTATTGGAGCGTAAGCTTTCATGGGCAGAGTTGCACCTAACAATATGGGTCTTTGCCCACGAAAGCTTATGCTCACATAAACTGTTCATCTATAAGGTGCCACAGGACTTCTCCTTGTTTTTGCGGATACAGACTAACATGACTGCCCCTCTGAAATGCGTTAAAATGTTCCTCCTTCACATTTCTGCACATTCCCAACTCTATGGAAGGAACTGGAATAGAACTCATATCCTCAAGCTCCTAAAAGGCAGGGCTGTTACATGTGAGGGACTCACCTCTGATTAGCAGCAGTACAGGGCCTATGACACAGAGATGGATAGTTCTGAGTCCATTCAGCACAGAGTCACTTAAATATTGAGTCTGTTCTGGTCTGGCTCTGGTCCGAAGAAGTGGGTCTGTCCCACGAAAGCTCACCTAATAAACCATTTTGCTAGTCTTTAAAGTGCTACTTGACTGCTTTTTTTAACCATCACAGTGACCCTTCCCTTCTGATTGCGACTTCCATCTTATTTTGAAGATATCTGAAATTGCCCCTCTTCCCACACCAGCCTGTACAGCGTGCTGTGGCCTGGCTCCTCCCAGCCTCAGCCTCCCAAAGCCCCGCCAGCTGCTCTCCTTGAGAGAGGAAGGTTTGTAAACCCTCCATTGGTTTGCTCCGATCGCTCGGTCTCTTTCTATTCCCACTGGCCCCTCAGCACCCGCACCCTCTCTGTGCCCTCATCCAGGCTCACGAGCAGGGGGAGGGCAAGAGCAGCCTCATCTGCAGATCCTGCCATCTCGGACAGATTCTCTCTATGGCTCTGACCTCCGCTGGAAGCGTCTCCTCTCTCAGCTTCCTCTCAACGCAGTATTGACCTTGGGTGACCGTTGGTGCCAGGACGGTCCATCATTTAAGCTGTCTCACAGGCATCCCAACTTTTTAAGGAAAATACGCAAATTGTCCCATATATTGCAGGGCTCCTGTCCCCTGCCACCCTGTGTCTTCAGGTGGCAGCTTCTGCCAGGGAGCTCCTCCACTGGGGGGCTGCCCTGTTCCCTGGATTTCTGCACCTCGTGGCAGCAGCTCCTGCTGCAGGCAAGCTCCTCTGTGGGGCAGCTGCCCCATTTCCTGGCACCCCATGGTGGCAGCCCCCACTGCCGGCGAACTCCACAACGGGGCTTGTTCCCTGGTGCTCTACACTTAGTGAAGGCAGCTCTGGCTGCCGGAGAGCCCCTCCACGGATCAGCTGCCTCATTCCCCAGCTTCCCACCTCTCAGGGAGGCAGCTCCTGCTTCATTCCCTGGTCCGCCTGCTGGGAAGCTTTGGAACATCCCACCATCAGGGGGTTCTGGACCCCTCCCTCCAACCTCCATTCACCCTCATCTCTGGTTTCTCCCCATTGAAGGCAGCACAGTCCCCTTCCCTGGTGCCTCACCTTGGAGCAGCAGCCCCCATGGCCAAAGAGCCCTGACATGGGACAGCAGCCCCACCCCCAGCCCCAGAGGCCAGGGTCCCATATTTGCCATCAGGCAATGCGGTCACCCTATATTGACCTCAGCACACAACCTGCTTATGATATCGTCCCAATACTGGCGTCTGCGATTTTGACCGCGCTCTGTAAATGCTTGCAATTTTTCATACTGCAAAGCATCCTGGGACACTATGTACAAAATAAACCCGGGGCATGTTGCATTCTACTGAAGGTAAACTGTTCCCCCTTTAAAAAGATGATACTAACATGCTGGTAAAAGACTGACTATCAGGACTAGAATAGTGATACGTTAATAGGCTTGTTTACACCGTCTGGAAAGAGCTAGATTTAAACTAGCTTTGATTCACACACACAGCCAGATTGGAAGTTTCTTCCAAACAAACTGAATGTAATTGGTACAGGATGTTCTATCTTAGAATCATAGAATTATAAGACAGGAAGAAACCTCGAGGGGTCATCTAGTCCAGTCCTTCGCATTCAAGGCACCATCCCTAATAGATGTTTGTCTAATATGTTCTTAAAAACCTTCAGTGATGGAGATTCCACATGCTCCCTGGTCAATCTTTTCCAGGGCATATCTACCATGACAGGAAGTTTTTCCTAATGTCCAACCTAAACACTCTTCCTGCAATTTAAGCCCCTTGCTTCTTGTCCTATCTTCAGAAGTTAACAAGAGCAATTTTTCACTCTCATCCTTCTAGCAAACTTTTATGTACTTGAAAACTGTTTTCCTGACCCCTCACGGTCTTTAAAACAAAGCCAGTGCTTTCAATCTTCCCTCAGAGGTCATGTTTTCTAGATCGTTCATCATTTTTTGCTGCTCCTCTCTGAATTTTCTCCAACTTCCCCTTGCCTTTCGTGAAATGTGGCACCCAGAACTGGACACAATACTCCAGATGAGACCTTACTGGTGCAGAATAGAGCAGAATAATTTCTTTTTGTGTCTTGCTTCCAAGGCTCCTGCTCTGCAAGGAGTCACTCTGTTGCTTTAAAATACAACTCTGGACACAAACACTAAAAACAAGTTACAAGCAAGCTGTTCTGAAAAGCGCAAGGAAAGCCTGACCCTTGGCATCATGATAAATGACAATCCATGGCGGATTAGGAGGCTGTTTGCCAATTGAGCGTTGCTAATAATGCCATAAATCAGGCAAGCAAAACTGGGACAGCTTACCCAAAGTCATTAGAAACGCCTCCAGTGGAATAGAACTTTCTCATTAATTACCCACCATTTGTCTTTCCAAGTCTGTCCTCCAGAATAGGAGACTTTGACTGGTTCTATTTGGGAGGATAGCCGGTTTCCTGTCCTGCTATGAATTTCTCTGAACAAAGAGCTGAAGGCCAAGTTGGCATATCAATCAGTGCAGAAAGTGAGAGGTAATTAGAATGAATGGCAATGGAAGCAAAGCTTGAAAGAGTAAACATCTGTGTGAAAAGCAGCAGGACCCAGCTGGGAGTAGCACTACATGTTTGCATTTTGGTGGTTACTAATATCAGGCAGATAATTTTACGGGGCATTCCCTATGTTTTATAGATGCAGCAGGTCAGATGGGACTGCAATGAGCCTCTAGTCTGACCTCCTGCGCCCCAAAAGCTAGAGAGTGCTATCCAGAAGCATATGCAGGGGACGTGAATGCTCATCCTTATTAAGTCAAGTTCAAACGGAACACACATTTAAGTCAAAAGGCTGGGTGGCTTTCCATTGACTTCAGAGTGCACTGGCTTGGGACACAAGTGAACGGTACTGACCCCAACAATGGGTGGTGGAGCTAGACCGTATCTTTTAGAAAGACATCCGATCTCAATTTAGAGACTTCTAGGGATGATGGATTTACCACAGCTCTTGGTAAATTTTTCAAGTGCTTAAGTACACTTGCTGTTAAAAAATAGCTTTTTATTTCTCATTAAATCTTTTCTAACCTCAGCTTCCAGCCTCTGGATTTAATATGCTCTAGCCTGCTAATTAAAAATGCCCCGTATGACAAACTAGGTAGCGGTTATATAGCAGGAAAGAAAACTCCAGGGAACATCACCGTACCAGTCCTTAGGTGCAAAGGTATTGTTAAAGATTATGGTGGCAAATATACGCAAAGTCAGTTACAAGCTAGTTCAGGCTGTCAAGTGATCTGCCAGTATGGCTACGTAGAACAATCCTATTTCATCCAGGAACCTCAAACTTCCAATATTTCGTTCCCATTTTTGCAAAACCTAACCAGTCTCAGAGACAAGCCACAAAACCTTGCAGGTCTGCACTCAAAACCAGGATGTTTTTCATGTGGAAATGGTTTCATCGTCAACTGAAAAAAGCTAATTTCCAATCTTGTGCCAAAGCCCAACATTTCCGTCGCAAAGCCCACAACACTGGGCTGTTTTGTACATTTCCGTGGGAAAATGTGGAATATGGCAAAAAAAAATCATGAAAAAGGCAATGGAGGCACAAAACAACAGGGAATGAAAGTGCAAATGGGGTTTTCTTTTTTTTTAAATATTGCCAAAATATGTGCCGTTTGCATTCTTGCGAGCGAGTCCTGAGGTTAGGCATCAGAGGAGTTTTGTATTATTCCCAGATCTATCACAGACTTGCTTTGTGATTTTGGAAAAAGTCATTTAGCCCCTGACTTGGCAAAATAGTAGTGAGCCTCTTCCACTCCTACATCTTGGAGCATAGGCTATCGATGACCATTCACCAAGCATCCCCTGTCCTGGGTGACCTTTTCCAGTTCTGACCAGGGATATCTCATCTTTTTAGCATCTGCCTTCAGGTCTCTACACCGGCTGTTTCTTGGGTGTCCTCTTTTTCCTTTTCCTTGGGGAGTCCAATTTAAGCCTTGCCTTGTGATGTTGGTGGTTGGTTTTCTAAGGGTATGTCCAATCCATCACCATCTTCTCTTCTTGTTGTCTTCTTTGGCAGGAAGTTGTTGCGTCAGCTGCCACAGGTCTTGGTTGTTGATGGTATATAGCCAGTGGAGCCAGAGGATTTTACGGATGCAGTTGGATGAATGATGGAAGGATTCCAAAAGACATCCTGTCTGGTGAGCTAGCCTCTGGCAAAAGACCTCCCGGATGCCCCCAGTTGCGTTACAAAGATGTCTGCAAGAGAGACCTGAGAGAGGTAGACATTGAGCTGGACAACTGGGAAGATCTAGCAGATGACCGCAGCAGATGGAGGCAGGGGTTACACAAGGGCCTTCAGAAGGGCGAGTTGGAGATCAGACAGGTAGCAGAGGAGAAGCGAGCGCACAGAAAGCACAATAAGGACTTGCCAGACACCCACTACATCTGCAAGAGATGCAGCAAGGACTGTCACTCTCGTGTGGGTCTTTATAGTCACAACAGACGCTGTAAATGAAGTCCTCAATTGAAACTTTAAAGGGCGCGATCCATAGTCTATGCAGACTGAAGGATGCCTACTACTATTGATATAAAAGTCTGGATTTTTTACGTGTCATCTTTGTTGTTCTGCTCCACACAGTAGTAATGACTTGATGCTGGAGTTGAATAACCTGAATTGAACGGAGTTGAGTTGGTGAAGCATGTGCTTAAATCCACCCCTAGGTCTGGAGGTGGTCTGCCCCTCTGGAGACTTCTCCATACTCTTCTCTGTGCAATGGGTGAAATACTTCCTTAGGCTCAGCTGAGTTGTGAGCTTAGGATTGCCTTAATTTAAATCAACTAAGGCTCCCTTGGACTTAAATGAGGGTGTAGGTTCAAACTGGGAAAGCCATGGATGGCAGGAATTGTTCCAGGTCAGATTGCTAGAGTAGAACGCTCCTAGTTTAGACCTATGGACTGGCGTTTGCTCTTGGAGTGCCTGATGACGATGGAGCGAAGGCTGCAAGCACATGGCACTGTTACACTGGGCAGAGGAGACAATCCATGAGTCAGCTGGCTTGGATCTGTTTGCTGATGGGCTCCCTTCCGCCTGCATTTCAAGGGTTCTGTTCAGAGTAAGCCTTCGCTTCACCTGTGTCAAGTCCCGCAGAGTTTCTGGCAGAGACGCACCCCAGATCAGAAGGTGAGAGTATGTTCCATGCCTCAGGATCTAGGACCATTGACAACAGTGTCCCGGCTATACAGAGCAAGGGGCTCTCTAGCTCTGTCCATGTAGGCAGTTCATCCTTCGATAACATCCCGTGAGATTAAATAACCTGGGTGAGTTTCATAATGAGCCCATGGGGTAGGAGACCTTCTTAGCGGCAGGCTGAGAACACTGCTGGTCTTAGACCCTACTGAACGCTGAGGTGAGGGAAGAAACCAGCCATGAGCAAATTTAAAATGGCCAGACAACAAATGGGAGGCAGCGGTAGGGAAGTGTGTTGGAGTAGTTGTCTGATCACAGCCACCTGACTCTGGATTAGCACGAGCCTCTGTACCTCTCTGCCTCCGCTCAGCGTCCATGAAATCGGGACACCAGGACACAACAGCCCCAAAAACAGTGTGCAGGAGTGACTCCTAGGAAAGCATTGCCTGAGTATTTCCTGAGCCTAGCTTAGGAGAGAAGGGTTGGTCTTGTAGCTAAGGCACTGCCTAGGCCTCAGGAGTGCTGGCTTCAGTTCCGAGTTCTGTCTCAGACTCCTGAGGCCCAGCTCCTCAAAGCGAACTAGACCATGAGCTCCCATCGATTTCAATAGAAATTAGGTGCCTACATACACCTTTGCAGGTAAGGGCTATAGACCCTGAATCAGCACAGCACTAACAAATGGGCTTAGATCCTTCCCTGTTCAAGAATGTCTTGATTTTAGTGCAGCTCTTGACATGGCTTTCTCATGAACAAACTAGGGAAAGATGTTCTAGATAGAATTACCATAAACTAGGTGCACAAGTGGGTGGAAGGCCATGCTCAGAGTAGTTATCAGCAGTCTGACGTCCAACTGGGAGTGTGTAGCTAGTGGGGTCCAACTGCAGCTCAGTCCTGGGTCTTGTACCAATCAACATTGACATTAATGACTTGTCACTGATCAAATCTGTCCAAACAAAGAGGAAATTGGGGGGTTTATCCTAAAAGCCTGAAGTTTGCCCCACTCTTAGGGCATGACTTCATAATGATTTTTATACATGGGGCCATTACCAACTCATGTCCCATGGACTGCGGCAGCCATTTTCACAACGTTATAATTGGCAAATAACATTGTTTTTCAATTAGATATAACAAGGGACATATTCTTGGGTCCAGCATGACTTTACAATTGGTGTAAGGACCCATTTTGTATTGACTCGCCAATGAGGTCTCGGCACAATCGGTGTAAGGACCCATTTTGTATTGACTCGCCAATGAGGTCTTGGCACAATTTAATCACATTTCACGTTTTTCTTTCAGATGTTGCTTTGGTTGCGTACAGCTGCTTAGTGATTGAGTAATACGAACTGTACCCAGAAGTGAAAGATACCAGATTTCTATTGGCTATTACTGTGCTTCAAACATATTAAAGAGTACGTGCTGGTTGGAGAGCCTGATCCACCACCAGAGGCGTCCCATTTATTTGCCGGCTGGGGCAGGGATGCAGTCTGCCAGGAAGAACGGGTGTGGAGCTGATTAATCCAGCAGAATCACAGAGTGAGCCTGCCTCTGGCTATCTTCTCCAGCAGATAACATCCATTGTTTCCGTAAGCTGAATGCACTTCCCGCATCCATAGACATATGTGGAGCACCTAATGGCGATGGTATTGAAAAGGCTTTGAAGAACAGTGGCTGTTGGCACATATCCTGCTACGGTGAGTTTAACAGGCCCAAATTGAAAAGGGCCAAGGAAGACAAAAATAGCTTAAAAAAAAATCTGGGGAGCACCTTCACAGATTGCCAAGGAAACACCTGGGTTGCTGTGACCAGCACAAGGACCTCCAAAAAAAAGGAAATGTGCTTTAGTTGAGAAATGCACAAACCCGCTGCACATCACTACGATGCTTCTCCCCTGGGCATGGCCAGTCGAGTTTTCAAGTGCACGTCTTAGCTGCAGTGCTTGCTTCCAAACTAAGTGCATGGAGCTTAGGGGCCCATGAGGCAAAGTACGTGAAAGAGGTTTGATGGATACAGCCAAATCAGAGAGAAGAAAACTGAGCAAAGCAGCCCAGGGAAGATGTTGTCAGCATTGCCTTTGCTTAACTGAGTGCATACGTTGAAGAAACACGATTGACTGAAGCCATGACTCCAGTCTATAAACTAGCAACCCTCCCAAGGCTCTATATGACTAGACTAGAACAGCTGGGGTGTTTGGGTGGGAGCGTTCCCAGCACTGATCTAAAACCCAACATCCAGTCCTACATACCAGCATCCAAGCATCCAAAGGTTGTGATGTGCTCCTTGCCTTCAGCCATGATATTGGACATGCCCTCCTGGAAGCATGTGAGAAAGTCAGTGGTGAAGAAGCACCTACCTATCTATCTCAGAGAACTGGAAGGAACCTTCAGAGGTCACTGAGTCCAGTCCCCTGCACTCACAGAAAGACCTATCACCATCCCTGACAGATTTTGTTTCAATCTATTTGCCCCAGATCCCTAAATGGTCCCCTCAAGGACTGAATTCACAACTCTGGGTTTAGCAGGCCAACAGTCAAAACACCGAGCTACCTCTCCCACTTCACCTGTCCCAAACAGGTTATTTGGGACAAATAGCAAAAGTTATTTGAAGGCACGGGTTTCCCACAAACATGCAGCTGCCTGCATCGTTTCATAGAATCATGAAGTTGGAAGAGACCTCGGGAGGTCATTTGATCGAGGATGCCAAACAAAACCTCTGCCTCAGTCACTACTGGCTCTGGCGTCCATGATATCTGATCGTCCAAATGTTAAAACTCAGATCAAATTTCCATTTGTCCAACTCCACTTGTGTTGGCACACCTGTGGCAGTCCAATCCCATCTCCATGAAACACCACAAATCAGCTGAAGAAATGTTTTTACCATTCAGCCTAGTACCGGACTCCTGGACTTATGCGCACCATTATTCTGAACTGCTACTGCAACTACCAGACAAGCTCCTACTACACCCACTCGGTCAACCTCCCACATCATGGCAGCTTGACCTCTGAGCAGCCCAAAAAGACCAAATGTAGGGAGGATGCAGGCCTAACAAGGTGGCAGTCCCTCCTGGAATGACCCTGTGGGAGCCAAACTCCCCCTTGTTGAGTCAGGCAGAGGATCCCAGAAACTGCACACCGAGGTTGGCACACTTTGGGGTGAGAATGCAGCCTGGCAGACACAGGCTGCCACAAAGCAATGGGAATGCCACCCTGCCAGCCTGGGCAGTGGCCACAGCCCCCAGCTCACACCTACCATTCAGAAGCCCCACGCTCCTCAGCTGAACAAGTATAATGGAGACTGTGCCAAGTTCTAGAGTTTGTTAAATCAGCGTCACCTGCACCCATTAGCATCGCTTCAGGCCCAAGTAGGACTCAATTAGACTGCTAACATAAGACCATAAGAACAGCCATACTGGGTCCATCTAGCCCAGTGTCCTTTCTTCCAACAGTGGCCAATGCTAGATGCTCCAGAGGCAGTGAACAGAACAGGGAATCATGAAAGTGATCCCTTCCCCGTTATCCATTTCCAGGTTCTGACAAACAGAGGCCTGGGACACCATTCCTACCCAGCCTGGCGAACAGCCATTGATGGACCCAACCTCCGTGAATTTATCTAGAGCCGTGTTTCCCAAAAGGAGTTCCACGGAGCCCCAGGGTTCCGCAAAGTGACATTATGGGTTCCATGAGGAAATTCCATTCCAATAACATTTTATGGTTTGAAAATCACAGTGTTTAATATTTAAGCATTTATTAATTTTGTTAAAAGCAACTTTCATTTGTGCTTGCCGCGATAAGTGTCCCTGTGTAATGCCAGCTTAGCCAGAGGGTGGGGACAATGATGCGGGCAGTCAGTGGTGTGATGGCCTGTTATACACCGTCATAAATCCCTGTACTCATTCTATTTCATTAAATGTGATTTTTGTTTTTAAATATGTGCAATGAAACTCAATGTTGATCTCATGACCGTGTTTAGTATTTAAGAGGTATAAAGACTGTGTGAAGGCCAACATTGCTCATGCTGGTTTAAAACCAAATCAGCTAGAGAAACATGCAAAAGACCAAACAGGTTGGTGTGCTCTCATACGACACACATATGACAACTTTGAAGAGCAGCGACACGCACGCCTCATTGATGCTTGTGAGAGGAAGAAAGCAACAGCAGCAGCCGCACCAACGGAGCAAGGACAATTCCCTTGCCCCCACTGTGAACACCCATGCTGTTCATAGCTTGGACTCCTTAGCCACATACGAGTCCACAACCAATGAGCCTGTGCAAGCTCAAGATGTCATCGTCGGACATGACGGACTACCTACTGGTATTATTATGCTTACTTATTTCATAGAATCATAGAGCACTAGGACCGTAAGGGGCCTCGAGAGGCCATCAAGTCCAGTCCCCTGCCCCGATGGCAGGACCGACCACTATCTACACCATCCCTGATAGACATCTATCTAATCTGTTCTTAAATATCTCCAGCGAGGGAGATTCCACAACCTCCCCTGGCAACTTATTCCAGTACTTGACCACCCTGACAGTTAGGAACTTTTTCCTAATGTCCAACCTAAACTTCCCTTGCTGCAGCTTAAGTCCATTGCCTCTTGTTCTCTCCTCAGAGGCCAAAAAGAACAAGTTTTCTCCCTCCTCCTTATGACACCCTTTAAGATATCTGAAAACCGCTATCATGTCCCCCCTCAATCTTCTCTTTTCCAAGCTAAACAAGCCCAATTCTTTCAGCCTTTCTTCATAAGTCATGTTCTCCAGACCTTTTATCATTCTAGTTGCTCTTCTCTGGACCTTCTCTAATTTCTCCACATCTTTCTTGAACTGGGGTGCCCAGAACTGGACACAATATTCCAGCTGAGGCCTAACCAGCGCAGAGTAGAGCAGTAGAATGATTTCTCGTGTCTTGTTCACAACATACCTGCTAATGCATCCCAGAATCATGTTTGCTTTTTTTGCAACAGCTTCACACTGTTGACTCATATTTAACTTGTGATCTACTAGAACCCCTAGATCCCTTTCTGCTTTCCTCTTTCCTAGACAGTCTTTTCCCATTCTGTATGTGTGAAACAGATTATTCCTTCCTAAGTGCAGCACCTTACATTTATCTTTATTAAACTTCATCCTGTTTACTTCAGACCATTTCTCCAATTTATCTAGATCATTCTGAATTATGACCCTATCCTCCAAGGTAGTTATAACCCCTCCCAGCTTGGTATCATCTGCAAACTTAATAAGCGTACTTTCTATGCCAATATCCAAATCATTAATGAAGATATTGAACAGAACTGGTCCCAAAACAGACCCCTGCGGAACCCCACTTGTTATGCTTTTCCAGCAGGATTGAGCACCATTAACAACTACTCTCTGGGTACGATTAGCCAGCCAGTTATGCACCCACCTTACTGCAGCCCCATTTAAGTTGGACTTGCCTAGTTTGTCGATAAGAATATTATGCGAGACCGTATCAAATGCTTTACTAAAGTCTAGGTATACCACATCCACTGCTTCTCCCTTATCTACGAGTCTCGTTATCGTGTCAAAAAAAGCTATCAGGTTGGTTTGACATGATTTGTTTTTTACAAAACCATGCTGGCTGTTCCCTATCACTTTACTACCTTCCAAGTGCTTGCAGATGACTTCCTTAACTACCTGCTCCATTACCTTTCCTGGCACAGAAGTTAAGCTGACTGGCCTGTAATTTCCTGGGTTGTTCTTATTCCCCTTTTTGTAGATGGGCACTATATTTGCTCTCTTCCAGTCTTCTGGAATCTCTCCTGTCTCCCATGACTTTCCAAAAATGAGAGCTAACAGCTCAGCTACCTCTTCTATCCGCTCCTTGAGGATTCTAGGATGCATTTCATCAGGCCCTGGTGACTTATGGACATCTAATTTTTCCAAATGGTTTTTAACTTGTTCTTTTTTTATTTCAAAAACTAACTCTACCCCTTCTCCACCAGCATTCACTATGTCAGGCATTCCTTCAGACTTCTCTGTGAAGACCGAAACAAAGAAGTCATTAAGCATCTCTGCCATTGTTGTGGTCTACTTTTTCAGGTCCATATATAAGACTGTTATTAAGGGTTCTGCAAAATTATTTCAAGTTTAAAAGGGTTCTCTGGCCACATAAAATTGGGAAACGCTGATCTAGAGAGATAGCCGGGCTAGTCTACACACTATCAAAACGAAAAAGCAGTCCAGAAGCACTTTAAAGACTAACAAAATAATTTATCAGGTGATGAGGAGGGACTGCCACCTTGTTACGCCTGCATCCTCAGCCGAGAAACAGTGCCCTAACACAATAGGAAGATAAATGTACAGAAATAAAACAACCCTGGGATGCTTTAATGCCATGATTAATTAGTGACAGAAAAAAGTACAAAAATTACAGTCAGAATTTAAAACGGCTGCTACAAAGGCAAGACTGCAGAGGGGCAGGCCCACAAGTGGGGAGCAGAAAAGGGGGCAGTTGCCCCCAAACCAAGCATTTCAAAGGGGCCCAGAGCTCCAGCCCCCACCATGGCTCATTGACTGTGAAATCTGGTCTTTTGTGTGCTTTCACCCTGCACTGTGCAGATTTGACAGGGGAAACCAGCTTCTCAGCCTGGCAGTTCTGCCCTAAAGGGATCTGCAGGACCCTGGAATCTCCCTCCTAAGTATCACTGGTAAAGTGTTCACTTGTGTCATCCTCAGCAGACTCCAGAAGCTCGCTGAGGGTGTATCCTGAATCGCAGTGTGGATTCCACGCCAAGAGAGCTACCATTGACATGATCTTCTCCCTGAGGCAGCTACAGGAGAAACACAGGGAGCAGAAGAAGCCACTCTATGTCACCTTCATTGACCTGACCAAGGCTTTTGACTCAGTCAGTAGGGATGGACTATTTAAATTGCTCCACAAGATAGGCTGTCCACCACAGCTACTCAAGATGATCCAGTCTTTCCACGATGGCACAAGAGGAACCATCCAATATGATGGCACATCATTGGATGCTTTCAGTGTCGGGAGCGGCGTCAAACAAGGATGCGTCCTTGCTCCGACATTGTTCGGGATCTTCTTCGCCCTCCTCCTGAAGCAGCCTTTGGGTCCTCAACAGAGGGCATCTTGCTGCACACAAGATCTGATGGGAAACTGTTTAACCTTGCAAGGCTGAAGGCTAAGTCTAAGGTGCGGGAAGTCCTCATCAGAGACATGCTGTTCGCAGATGACGCTGCTGTAGTGTCTCACACAGAAGACCAGCTTCAAAAACTGCTGGATCAGTTCTCCAAAGCGTGCAAGGACTTCGGGCTTACAGTCAGTCTAAAGAAGACAAACGTACTCGGTCAGGACATTGCTGAACCTCCATCAATCAGCATTGACAACTACACGCTAGAGGTCGTCCACGAGTTTACTTACCTCGGGTCCACCATCACTGACACCCTGTTGCTGGAGACTGAGCTAAATAGGAGGATTGGAAAAGCAGCCACAACTCTGTTCAGACTTAGCAAGAGAGTGTGGAACAACAACAAGCTGTACACTCACACCAAAATGCAAGTCTACAGAGCCTGCATCCTCAGCACCCTCCTCTACGGCAGTGAGTCTTGGACCTTGTACACCCATCAGGAAAAGAGGCTGAATGTCTTCCACTTGCGCTGCCTCAGGCGCATTCTTGGGATATCATGGAAGGACAGAGTGCCCAACAACGCCATCCTTGAGCAAGCTGGAATTCCAACCATGCACACCCTCCTCAGGCAGCGGCGGCTCCACTGGCTTGGCCACGTCCATAGCATGAATGATGGAAGGATCCCAAAAGACATCCTGTACGGCGAGCTAGCCTCTGGCAAAAGACCTCCCAGATGCCCCCAACTGCGCTACAAAGACGTCTGTCAGAGGGACCTCAAGGAGGTAGACATCGACCCAGATAGTTGGGAAGAGCTGGCAGACGACCACAGCAGCTGGAAGCAGCAACTACACAAGGGCCTTCAGAAGGGCGAGATGAAGATCAGACAGCTCGCGGAAGAGAAGTGAGCCCATAAAAAGGACAGAAAGGACCTGCCAGACACCCACGACATATGCAGCAGATGTCGCAAGGATTGTCACTCTCATGTGGGCCTCCACAGTCACAGTCAACGCTGTAAATGACGATCTTAAATGGAGTTACGAAGGGCACGATCCATAGTCTACGAAGACTGAAGGATGCCTCGGACTAGGACTTCTGCACTGCTGGCTGCTTTCGGAGCTGGGTGGCTGGAGAGTGACAGCTGCTGCCTGAGGGCCCAGCTCTGAAGGTAGCAGCACAGAAGGAAGGGTGGCCATACTGTGCCATGCCACTCTTACTACTATGCTGCCACTTGGTGGCAGCTCTGCCTTCGGAGCCAGTCTCCCAGCTGGCCAGCTCTGGCACTCTCTGTAGGAGCAGTGCCTAACACAGGGAGGCGCTGATGTTGGTTAAAGCCATTATGGATTCCTATAATAATAATAATAATAATAATAATAATAATAATAATACTGGATTGGCCTTTAGCATATGTACTCAGAGTTGTAACATTGACTCTTGCCAAAGAGCTGTATATCATTGTCGGGATGTCCTGGCTTTAGGGATTTTGGGGACTTTGTCTTGTACATAATTAGGGACTTTTTTGGTGGGGGGATGAACATGTATGTGTGTGTACATATCCACCCCCACACAAAAAAAAAGTGTCCTAATTTTTCACACTTGCCATTTGGCCATCTTAGCAGGATCCCCAAAACATAAAATATCCCTGTTGTTAAAGCTTTAGTGTCCACGGTTGACATTTAAGAGACCAGGAAAAGAATTAAATCTCTGAGTGTGACAGACAACCCAGTGACCCAAAACTGGGGGGAGCCATTTCAAAAAATAAAAACAGAAGCATTCCATGAAACACGGCTTGGCTGTCAAGAACGATGACTAAGCCTATCCAAAGTGAAATGCAATGCGACAATGATTTGCTAGGAACAGGCAGAGAAAAACACAGGCAGTAATGAAGGTAAAAGAATATTTAGAGCTAAAGGATTTTTGTGTCTCTCTCCACTTAGTTTTAGTACTATACTTGTGTAACAAATCCTAAACAACTGGAAACTTAGAGGTGATGGTAGGGATTGAATAGAAATCCTCCTGCTCATAAAGACAAGCCCTCTCTTCCTGAACTAAGGAAAAATCTCCATTAATTGCTTGTAGTATGGGGCATATGAAACAGAACATTTCATTTCTGATTCTGTCCAGCAAGGGACTGTGTTTTACACTTGAATGATCACATATTTTAAATAACACTTTACATTTTAACTGATCGGTTCTCAAACGAGACAACTATTATTGTCCTTCATTAAAGACAGGGAACTGGAGATAGCGAGACGTGCTTAGCACTGACAGCCAGGAACTCCAGAGGGCTAATCCTATAATATCTTTGCCCACAAGAACACTCTACTGTGCGTGATCTCCAACCGTTTGAAAGAGATTACGGTGCTTAGGAGACATCGAGCACTTTGCTTTATGGCTGCACACAAAGCCTTCTGCAAATGCAGCTTCTGTCTTAGATGGAGTTATAAATCACCCCCAAAGAGAGAGAGAGAGAGCGAGCGAGCGAGCGTGCGTGCGTGTGTGTGTGTGTGTGTGTGTGTGTGTGGGTGGGTGGGTGGGTGGGTGGCGGGGTGGGGGAATAGATAGGCATGACACAGAATTGGTTAAGTGCTGGAAAGAAAGAGGTAGGTCATTTTTCTATCAGTCTGGGAGGGGAGGAATAGGCTCCAACACACAGCATGAATTATTTCAGTGTTTTAAAAACAGGAGGATTTGAAACCCGTTTCCAAGGCCAAGCTGGAAGGCTGGAGGTTTGGTTATTTATTTATTTTGTTTTGCAAATGGAACTGAACACGAGGCAGAAAAAGCCACTGTGCTGATTAATGAGGTGGGATCCTCCCCCAGCCTCCGTTCCATACATTATATCAGCAGAATACTCCTTCCAAGCCCTGATCATGAGAGAGTGTGCTGTTTGGATCCCTGCAAACTCTCCTGCATCTTTAACCAATTACACTAGAACATACTTTCACTACTGTTCAGTGTGAGGGTCAGGGGGAAAGCTGCCTTTCTATTCCAGGAAGCAGCAGCATTTTCCATCCTTAGGTGGCCTTTCACTTGAGGATCTCCAAGCACTCTGGGAATCAGTGAAACCTCACTGCCTATCCCCTGGAGCTGGGATACTACACATGGGGAAACTGAGGCACAGAGGGGACATATGACTTGTCACACAGCAGAATCCAGACAGACAAACCCTGGAAATCTCTCGCTGTCCCTATTCCCAGGGTAGCCCCATTGGTGCTAGCAATGGTGACAGAGCTAGCATCTGCCACTGCTCCAGGATGATGAGGCCTGGCTACAATAACAAGGTCATGCCCACCGTGTTGGCAGAGTTGTGCTGATGGCAGGGCAGTGGCAGGAGAGGGTTAAGTACAATGCTAGAACAGCCATGGAGTGGGGGCTGGCTCCAACAGCTGCCTTGAGGATCTGGCAGTTTCTGCAGCCCCTGCTGACATCGTACCGGGAAGGCGTAGATGAAAATCCCAATGAAGAGCAGCAGGATGAAGACCACGATGGCGATGAGGAAGACCCACTTGAACCGCCGCCAGAGGATGTACTTCATGGTTTTGTAGGGAGAGGTGAACCAGAGGAAGGAGGTTTCTGGACGCCTGCAATCACGACAGTCAGGGTTAGAATCATAGAATCATGGGGTTGGAAGGGACCTCAGGAGGTCATTGAGTCCAGCCCCCCAGCCCAAAGCAGGACCAACCCCCTCTAAATCATCCCAGCCACGACTATGTCAAACTGGAGCCTAAAAACCTCCAGGGATGGTGATTCCAGCACCTCTCTATGTAACGTATTCCAGTGCTTCACCACCCTCCTAGTGAAATAGTTTTTCCTAGTATCCAACCTACTCCTCTCACTCTGTAACTTGAGATCATTGCTCCTTGTCCTGACGTCACTACTGAGAACAGTCTCTCTCCAACCTCCTTAAAATCCCCCTTCAGGAAGTTGAAGGTTGCTATCAAATCATCCCTCACTCGTCTCTTTTGCAAACAAAATGCGCCTAAATCCCTCAGCCTCTCCTCATAGGTCATGCGCTCCAGTCCCCTAGTCATTTTGGTTGCCCTCCGCAGGACCTTCTCCATTGCATCCACATCCTTTCTATTTAGGGGGTGCAGAACTGGACACAATACTCCAGATGTGGCCTCACCAGTGCTGAGTAGAGGGGAATAATAACTTCTATAGATCTGCTGGAAAAGCTCCTCCTAATGCATCCCAATATGCCATTAGCCTTCTTTGGCTACAAGGGCACACTGTTGACTCGTATCCAGCCTCACCTCTACTGTAATTCCTAGGTCCTTTTCTGCTACACTGCTACTTAGCCAGTCAATCCCCAGCCTGTAACAATGCTTGAGGTTCTTCCGTCCCAAGTGCAGGACTCTGCACTTCTCTGTTGAACTTCATCAGATCTCTTTTGGCTCAATCCTCCAATTTGACTAGTTTACTCTGGACCCTATCTCTACCCTCCAATGCATCTGCCTGTCCCCCTAGCTTAGTGTCACGTGCAAATTTGCTGAGGGTGCAATCCATCCCCTTTTCCAGGTCATTAATAAAGACGTTGAACAATACTGGCCCTAGAACTGATCCTTGGGGAACTCCACCTCAAACCGACTGCCATCCAGACATCAAGCCATTGATCACTACCCATTGGGCCCAACCATCTAGTCAGCTTTCTATCCACCTTACAGTCCATGTGTCCAATCCATATTTCTTTAACTTATGGGCAAGAATGTTGTGGGAGACTGTATCAAAAGCTTTGCTAAAGTCAAGGTACAGAACATCCACTGACTTCCCCACGACCACAGAGCTTGTTACCTCATCGTAGAAGCTAATCAGATTTAGTTAGCGTTGGGCTCACAGGATAGCCCCCACATCCTTTAGCAACTGCTGAGCATGACACACATCTCCACCCATCAGTCAGACCCCAGATGCCCCATGAAACATGATGGTGGGAGCCCCGCACAGAGGCCCTGTGTGAGGCCAGGCAGAACATGCCAGCTGAACCCCTCCTCCTAAACACCCCAGGAGCCTCCTGGTGGAACACGCCTGCTGAACACAGCCCCACATCCCAAGTGCATCCAGGTCACACACACGACCTGAGCCTCTCTCCATCACCATCCTGGAAGCATCCCAGTGGGACATGACAGCTGACCGTCATCCTCCCAGACACCCCGGCCACATCCGGGTGGAACACGCCATCTGAACCCAAGCCCCCACCCCAAGTGCATCCAGGTAGAACACGCCATCTGATTCCCATCCTTCCAGATGCCCTGGGTGCTTCCAGGTGGAAGATGCCAGCTGAGCCCCATACCACCAGCCTACTCTGGATGCCCCAGCAATGCTGAGGCGGTACGCACCAGCTGAGCACCTCCTGCATACCGTAGATACACTCAAGTAGCACACACCAGTGGAGCTCCCAAAACATGCATAATGACCAGATGTTACCATACCACAGGGTATATCTAGGCAGTGTGGACCACCCAAGCACACAAACACCCTGAGACAGTAGCGAGAGGTAATGCCCCACTACGTTTGCTGGATTGGACGTCTATAGATTGTCGCCTCTTGGCCCCAGGGCCTGTCTTTTTAGTATGCTTCTAAAATATCCTGGGCCCCTATGGCCCTTTAGAATCCATTCACTTACTTGGGGTCCTCCAGCTTTGGGTTCATGTTTGGCTCGTCACGGCCCATCCCCGCTGGTCTTTCTTCATGCTCCTGCTCTGTCACAATCTCCAAGGTCATTTCCAACTTCCCCTGCATGGGGAAAGAGGCAGAAAGAGGCTGTGTGGAGCAACACGCTGACTCGGGAAAGGATGATCACGTCAGGGCTTTGGCCAATGGCAAACTCTTAGGGGAATAAGGATGATCAGCCCACATCTGCTGCTGTTGAATTCTGGTCCCCACAGGACGCTGGCCTAGACGGACGATGGGTGTGATCCAGTCTGGCTGTTGTGTTCCTCTGTTTCAAATTAAAACGCTCTGTGCTCAGAGGCTGAGCTAGATTCACCCGTATTTTCCTTAACTGAGACCATAGACCCTTCCCAGGAAAGGGCTAGCAAATGAGCGTACTGGCTAGAAGGTCTGAGGCAACAACGAATGGAGAATGCTTGCAAAGCGTGAATTTCCAGCACATAGTTACGTGGGTTCACCTGGTTCTAAGTGCTCATCCAGTCAGGGAAGAGAGGAGTGCTGTACCACATGACCTTAATGACCAATCAGAACAATTCAGTTTTCAACTCTCCGACTTGCACTCAGGGACCCTCTTGTTTGCTCTGTTTTGATACAGCACCTCACACAACGGGGCCCTGGTGGATGAGTGGAGCTCTCAGGTGACATGAATGAATAATCAGGAGAAATCTGAGAATATGAAAGAAGGCCAGGTTCACTCCAACAAATGGTTTGCTCTGAATTATTTGCCAAGGGCTGTGACATAAGCTGGCAAGCCCTTAGGAGAGGAAGGCTGGACTAGGGTTTAGGGCACTAGCCTAGATTCAAAGCCAGTCTCCTGTTCTGCCACAGGTTTCCTTTGTGACCTTAGGCTAGTCATCTAGTTTCTCTGTGCCTCAGTTCCCCATCTGTACAACAGAAATAAAGGCAAAGAAGACACCAAAGACTGAGCCAAAGGGACTTACTGCTATTGTCTTCTTCTCTTCTGCCTCCACCACACAGGGCCACCAGCCCTTGACGGCTTTCTGCTCAAAGAGTGACACAAATCGATCAGAGGGCAAGGTCTCATCCAGGAGGTCTAAGGAGCATTTCTCAGCTGTCTTGGCAGGCTTTGGCATCCGATTGAGGTCCATCTGAACAGATCCTGCAAGGAGCAACAGCACTAGAAAGGACCTCGCTGCATGGCATAACTGGCACCGAAATTAGGGCTGGATTTCCCAGTGAGTTCAGCTTCCATTGTGAGACCAGCTGGCAGCTTTTCTAACAAGCAGAGCACCCAGCGTCTGGAGAATCCAGCTCCAAATGGTCTCGGCCATGTGAGACCTCATCTCTCCCTGTGCCCTACGGCAGGGGTGGAAATCAGAGGGGCATGTGGCTTGTAGAAGACAGTGGGGCAGCTGGGGGTCTCAGGTAGGTCTCCACTGCAGCATAAAGCCAGGTTAGTGGGGTTTGAATCAGCTGACCCATGGTAAGGAATCCAGCACCTGAAAAGCCGCATTATGTTTTAATCTGATGTTTAGAGTTTTCTAGCCGATGCTGAAACCTACGGCTCCAGCATCCACACCGCACTGTTCAGCTCCAAGTCAGAGTCACCATCTCATTTGGGACCTAGGGCCCCCTGCCGAAATGTGGGTGCCGTGGGCCTAGGACTGTGGTGCATTGTGGGTGAACTTTACTGCCCCCCTGCACGTTACCTGGAAGCAGCTCGCTTTGCCAAGAACTTGATGGTGCTATGCACCGTTGCAAGCCTGGGGGGCTCTTGCATCGTGCACTTGGTGATCAGAAGAGAAGGGTCAGATGCTGGCCTGAGCGACTGCTGTTTGAAAAGCTCTGGTTTTTAATAGGGCGATTGCAGACTGTGGGGACAGAGAGCACCGGGGAAGTTTTCCCCTGGAATTGTGGGATACGTCAGGCTCACTCCCAGGACCAACTCTAGCAGGGCTGCGTCTACACTGCAAAACAATAGGGCTTGGACCTGGGTCCTGCCTTAACTTGAACTCAGACCCTCTGGCCCTGTAGGATCCTGGACCTCAGCTCCAATCCCTGAGTGGCCGCCAATGCAGTGTGAACACAAGGATGAGGGGCTGGCGCATGGGCTCAAACATAGGCTTCTGCTGCCATGTAGACACAGCAGAGTGTTGTAAGTCACTCCCTGTTAGTCTGAAGCAACCCCCTAGCAGACCGTGCATGCTGCAAGCCTGGCCGGCTTGCCTGAGCTGAGGGCCTGGCAGGTTTCCAGTGGGAGCAGGTAGAACGTGGGACTACGAGAACGAGCTCTCCCATAGTAAAGTGCACTGAGTTCCATGGAGGAGACGTACCAGGTACCATCATGCAGCAGACACCATCAACTTCCTCGTTAATATACAGTATGCATCTATACCACTACTGGTGGCCAGCCTACGGCCCACAGGCTGCATGTGGCCCACTGGGACTCCACCTGCAGCCTGCAGACCCTCCTGGCTGCTCTCCTCCTCCATGCACCTCTTGAACATTGAGATACCGGAGCCCAGCACATCCTATGCCTCCCGCTCCCTACCAGGGTTTTCAGAGCTGTGAATGGCCTGATCTGTGCTCTGTCCATGCTCCACCCCTCCTCTTGCCCCCCCACCCCCACGCACAGCTGGAGCACCATGAATCAGCTGTTTGCAGCTTTCCAGCTCTGGGAGGGAGGGGGAGGGTGAACCAGGAGGTTCCTGTGTTCTGAAAGTGCTGGGGCGGGGGGCGAAGGAAGTGGGGGGCTCCGGTGTCGTGGTGCACAAGAGGTGTGCAGGGAAGAGGGGAAGCTGTGGGGGGCCCACAGGGCTGCAGGTAGAGCCCCAGTGGGTCCCGGGCTGCTGCAGCCCACTCAGGTGAAGGAGGGCCACTCGTACAGCCCACCCACTGGTTGGGGTTACACGTCCCTGGCCTGTACTGTGAGTGCATTTCACTACTGGAGGCACTCGACTAGAAGCCTGATGACAGGGTCTCGCTTTGTTCTCACTTGGCCAACAGGCAGCAGCCTGCAGCATGGCTTTCCCATTGTCCAGTCTCTCAAGTTGAGCAGAGGTTTTCTGGAGAGGCCAGTACCCCGAGAAGCACCCAAGGCAACCCCAGAATCAACTCCCCCAATAAGACTGTATTACTCTTCAGTGGAGACAGACCCTGGAAGCTGCTTCGTTCTGGGGTGTGCACTGTGTGGTAGATGCTGGGTCTCCCCGGCTGTCCGTCTGTGGTTAACAGCAGTGGCTGCAGCACAGAAAGTCGGGGGCTGTGTCAGACCTGTGGGGTGCACCATGTCTCAGCCCCTATCTTTAAGCAAACTAGAAAACACCCCTCCTCCAACCCTGAGTCAGGCACCCAATAAACAGCTACTAAGTAATTCAGGGATGGAGAGGCAGCCCCACCTGTTCGGACCCTGGACAATGATGGGCCATGTGGACAGGCACACAAACTCGCTTGCCCACGCCAGTACACACACAGGCAGACGTGGAGATACATGGACCTCCAGCCACCCTGATAAACACACTGACACACACACCCACTCCTGAATTTCGGCCCTGCCTGGGGGAAACCCCCTCAGATGAGCTGTCTCCTCTGGGAGGGATTTAAGCTACGTCTACACCAGCCTGTAAGATGAACCCGCTCAGGACTGATCGTCTGGGGTTCAATTTCGTGCATCTGGTAGGGATGTGCAAAATCAACCTATCAGGTGTTGGCATTGACCCCTGCACTCCTTGCAAGACATGAGCAGTAAGGGAGATCAGCTGGAGAAACTTTCCCATCGACCATCGTCAGTGCGGATGGCCAGGTAAGTTAATTGCAGATATGTCAATTCTAGCTATTTGCAGTTGCCATAGGTAGAATTGTGTATTGGCAATCAACTTACTTTCCCTAGTGAAGACATAGCCGTAGACTGCTATGCTGGGGAGGAAGGAGAGATGGGGGAAGCTCAGTGATGCAGAGGACTGATGTGGGTAGCTGGAGGTGAACAGATGTTTGGGGTAGAACTGATGGGGCAGAGTTTCTGCAACCGGGGGCCAAAATCACCTTACTCCTTAAACTTGGGAGAACTGGCCATAGGGATTGCTAGCCAAAAACGGTATGTTCAGACACCAAAAGAATGGCCAGAAAACCCAGTAAAACAATCTGCAGGCCTGAGCTGAACAATCCGCTTAGCTTTGGGCAGCACATTTCATTGCGGATTAGTCAAACCAAAGACAATTTGGAGAAGAGAGATAAGAGAGGCTTAGAAATTAAAATGCTCTCAGGAGATCAGAAAACAGAACCATCTGACATTTCTACAGTGTCTGAAACAGCCCAAAACACTTTGCAATATACACATCCAATGCAGCCACAACACATAACAGATAGAGAGGAATCCTGAATGAGGAAGTCAAGCTCCTGGATGCTTATACAAAATGCCCTAGCACTTTAACGTCAATGCAAAGCACACTGGATGTTGGTGTTTTCAGCTCCTGTCTGAAAGACACATATGTAGCAAACTGCATGGAATTCAGTTTATCTATCTTGGCACAGGCTGAAAGGCCCAGGCATGTTTGTGCTGGAGGAGAAAAGGCTGAGGGGAAACATGAAAAGTGACTACAAATAGAGGATATAAAAAGGTGTTAGAAAGAGGTTTGAAGCCAATTCTCACTCATTATTGAAGACAGAACAAGAAGTTCGAGGCACACAGAAAACTGCATCCAGGTGAAACTTTAGGAAAAAATGTTTAAATTCTTCAGAATATTGAAGATGATGGTGAGGTGGCAGGTTAGCAGAAATTGGTGGTGCCTTGAATGCCAACAGCTCAAGCCCCTTCCCAGTCCAAAGAAAAGAAAAAAGAAAAAAACCCTCCCACCTGTCAAAGGCTCTGGGAAGAAGCTTGTTTAGCAGGCCTGCCGCTTCTGATATGCTTTAAAAACTGCTATTACTTTTTGAGTTGTTGGCTAGCTGTTCTTCAGATTGTTTCTCACCCTTCCTAATTATATTTTTACACTTCATTTGCCACAGTTTATGCTCCTTTCTATTTTCCTCACTTGGATTTAACTTCCACTTTTTTAGTAATGGCTTTTTATTTCTCACTGCTTCTTTTATTTGGTTGTTAAGCCACGTTGGCACTTTTTTGGTTCTCTTACTGTTTTTATTTTTTTTTCCAATTTGGGGCACACTTTTAAGTTGAGCCTCTAACATGGAATCTTTGAAAAGTTTCCATGCAGCTTGAAGGGATTTAATTTTTGACACTTAACAAGTAGTCCTGTACCACGTTGAAAGCTATCAAATTTTTGATACTGTACCTTTTAATTTCTGTTTAACTAACCTCCTCATTTTGAGTAGTTCAGCTTTCTGAAATCAAATGCAAGGGTGTTGGGCAGCTGCTTTTCCCACCACAGAGTAGTTAAATTTAATTTATTCACTATTTCCAAGCACTCCAGCTATATTTACCTCCTGGACCAGATCCTGTGCTCCACTTAGGACTAAAACAAGAATTGCTTCTCCTTTTGTTGTTACCAAGAAGCAGTCATTTAAGGTGCTAAGAAACTTTATCCATGCTGCCTGTCCTGAGATTCCACATACCCAGTGAATATGGAGATAGTTGAAATCCTTCATTATTACTAAATATTTTTATTTTTATAGTCCTCTGGCATCTCCCTTAGCATTTCGCAATCACTGACACCTTCCTGGTCAGGCTGTCAGTAGTATATCCCTACTGTTTTATTTTTATTATTAGAGCATAATATTACTCTTCTTAGAGATTCTGTGGTACAATTGGGTTCATTTGACTTCATTCGATTCTATGCTTTCTTCCACATCTAGTGCCACTTACACACCAGCACTACTTGTCCTGTCCTTCTAACATATTTTGTACCTCCGTATTACTGTGACCCATTGATGATCCCCACTCCACCAAGTCTTTGTGATGCCTGTTATATCAATATCCTCTAATACCAGGCACTCTTGTTCACCCATATTATTATTTAGACCTCCAGGGTTTGTATGTAAGCTCTTAAAAACTTATCCATTTTTAGCTGTTCGCCATTACAGGATGTGATTGAACCGGACTCTTTTTCATCTGACTGTTTCTCATCATACCTAATCTGTGCTTTATCATCTTCCATGTTCTCCTGTTTACTCAGACATAGGGAACCTCTATTAATAGACCCTCCCATAAGAGATGTCTCTGTCAGATCCACACGCTCCTTCATAGCTGTCCTCCATACCCCTCAAACTCTGCCTTTGTTTTCCCTGGCAAAACTCGTCTGGCAGCCTGCCTTTTGTTTCTTATCTTTTGACTAGTGAAAAAAGATGGCTAATAAATTATTCTGTTAGTCTTTAAACTGCTACTTGACTGCTTTTTTATCTTTTGACTGGAACACCTGACAATGATTTTGGGATTATCTAATGATCCTTAGACAACAACAAGAAGTCCTGTGGCACCTAATAGATATTTTGGAGCATAAGCTTTCGTGGGCAAAGACCCACTTCGTCAGATGCGTCTGATGCTCCAAAATACCTGTTAGTCTCTAAAGTGCCACAGGACTTCTTTTTGTTCTCAAAGCTACAGACTAACACGGCTCCCTGTCTGATACTAATGATCCTTAGTCCACTTTAATGACGAGTGCCTTGTTACATTAATCACCATGCTTCTGTTCGTACACAAACTCCCTGCTGCAGAGGATGCATCATCCCCATCTATTACAGTCACGCTCAGGCTTTGTTGTAGTTAACATTGCTGGAGCTGAGCCCCCAGGCTTGAATATTTATGGTGCTTGAGCACCTCTAGCCCACCCAACCCATCGTCTCTGGATGATGGTGCACAGACCCAAGGGTTGTGAATTACTGGGACAGATCCTTAGCTCAATGTAAACCAGAGCATCCCTACTGAAATCATTGGAACTACTGACAATACCAGCAGAGGATCACTGATAGGGGACACCAGAGAGTTGCCTTTCAGAGTTTCATTCTTGCTATGATACAGGAATCTGAATTATACGGTCACTGACCCTACTAGATCTTCCCGTAACCCAAAGAACCTGATGATGATTCCTCCCCTGTGTCCACATCTCACTATGCGTATGTCAGTACTGGGGATTAGAGATATGTGACATTCCTTACTCTTCATCAGTGAAAAATGCATTTTCAGAGGCACCGTATGTCTCAGATTTCTATGGGCTGCACTGAGATGCTCACGTCAAAAACAAAATCTAAAAAAAAGTCAACACATTTCAAGTTTCACTTCAAAACGACTGGTACGGCAATCTCCTGCTACACAGCATGCTTAGAGTTGAGTCAAGCCAAACATTCTGTTCTCCTCCAAAGGATCATTTTTACATTTCTATTTGCCGCAAAAGCGCTAAAAATCACTTTTTAGTTTGGCTTGAAAATTGTAAACATATTTTTCCGAGACGACAGCCCTCTGAAACATCAGTGGCTTGGAGGAAAGGCACCTCCCAACTTACCCAAATAGTCATCAAAAGAGAATTTGTCATTGTCCCAGATCTGCAGGATAAGCTGGGGCGGGATCTTATTTTCTGTCTTGTCCAAGCTCCAGAAGTGCTCCTGAGAAAAAAAACAACCATAGCAAAGATGTAGAGCAGGAGTAGGAACACAGCAGCCACCATCATTTCATACACTGTGTGTCCAGCGGGGCTGACAGCCACGGTGGGCCCTGGAGCAAGGTGGGCCCAGGCTGGTGTCCCTGGGTGGGGCAGGGCCAAGGGCAGAAGGGGCAGGGTTTAGGGCAGTCAGCCCTCAGCACCACTCAAATCGTGGTGCTGGACCACAGCACCTCAAAGGGACCTGGAGCTCTGATGGCCAAAGTAGCAGTGGTGGTGGCTAATGCTCCGGGTCCCTTTGATACACTGGGCCCCAGGGCAACTGCCCTCTTTGCCTCCCCGCCTCCCTCATTGGCAGGGCTGGTGCGTCCTTAGCTTTCCAGTGTGTGCCACCACGCTACCACCAGCTGTAATCTCGCTTGTTCTCACACGTTACAAGCACCGGCCTTAGTCACAGCATGGCTGGGAGCCATTCAGAGGCAGCATAAGCGTCTCTTGCTCACTAAACCTCCCGGGGCCAGCAAGCCAGAAGGGTGGTTACCGGTACCGAGCTGCTGAAAGATCTCTCTTTTGGTCAGACATTTTAAGGCAACAAGAGACAATTGCAATCATCCAGCCTGACCTCCTGCCTAACAACGGCCAGAGACCCTCCCCCGCAATTCCTGCATCGAGAGGACAATTCCTGTCTGGGTGACCAGAGATCTTGTAGAAAGCTCTCTAGCTTGGACTGAATGGCTGCACGTGATACAGACCCCCACCCCCACCCCACCCCCAAATTGCCATCTGTATTTAAAATCTGTGCCTTGTCATCTACTGCCAGCAGGGTGGCAGACAAAGGGGGTCGGCTCTGTGAAGGGATGGGGCCTTGGTCCAGCCTGGTCAACACAGGGATGGCGAAGTGGGTAGTTGCCCAGGGCTCAGCCTTTCTGAGAGGCCAGCTCAGGCTGGAGCGCCAGGCCCCTGTGAAGGGCCGGCAGTGCTGAGCCACGTGCCTTGAGGAGGTGAGGGGGGTGGGAGGGGGGTCCCAGAGGCACCAAAGGCAATGGCCCTCGGTGCTGCCCCTTCTGCGCTTGCCACCCCACCTTCCAGGGTGCAGAGCTGGGCCCTCCTTCCACTTTGCCCCAGGGCCCACAGTGGCCGTCAGCCCCACTGCCTTGGGCAGGCGGGGTGGGGCTGGGTTCTAGCCTCTCCCTGCCAGCCCTTCCGTGGGGCTCCAGAGGTGATTTATAGGGCTGCTGCCACAGTACAAGTAGCAGGGGCCAAGATCCCCTTCTGAGTCCCTGGAACCTGGGGCGATTACCTCATCACCCCACCTGCCCATCGGTGGACATGACTGTCAGAAATCAATTCCACACACAGCGTTCCATCAAGTTACTTTTTAGCCTCTTTCATAAACTAAACAGAGTGAGTCGCTTCAGTCCCTCACGGTGAGGTAGGATTTTCAGATCTCAAATCATTCTTGTGATTTTTTTCTTCCTGAACTTGTCATCATCTCCTTTGCAGGGTGAACCATCAAAACGGATGTAGCATTCCAGCCATGGGCCCACTAACATTCCCATCATGGTACCTCCAGTGGAGTCTGAGGCCTTGAACACATAGTCATTAAAGATCCTGTGGCAGTTTCTGCCAGAGCTGGGACATTCCTGGTAATGGCTCTGGCCATATGTTAACATAAGAAATTGCGTTGTGACTATCTACATTTTCCTTGTAGTTCCCATAAGATATGATGCTCTCCCTCCACACACCATCAGCTAGCTTTGCTGCTTGCAAATCTTCCCTCTGGAAATTGGGATGCATGCTCAGTGTAGGCTCCAAATGGTGCATCATCCTAGTTTATCATGGATATTGGTCCACCTCAAACAACTGCTGTTTAATTTGGTACGAGTGGTCAGTGCCCTCTCGAAAGGGGCCTGGTACTGGGCTACTACAAAGTGCATGCCAGTTAGGAGCAAGATGCATCAGCAGCAAGAGATGGAGACACGCACAGTGAAGACCTTTGCAATTCCTGGATCCTGTCGTTGGACTACTGCTTGCACAGGGGATGCAGGGTCAGGACCACAATAATCATTGAACGGTCTCTTTAGGTGCAACCCATAGGCAAGGCTTCACTCTGTCCTGCCCTCAATGTGGTGCTATCCTAAATGGAACCTGATTTAATTAAAACCAGGAAATGTGAGACGTATTCATGACACATACGCCCTGCCATAAATTCACCACTGGAGCGACAAAACTGGCATTCATTATATCAAGCAATATAGGAAAAAAGAATGTGTCAGACTCCATAAAAACATGAATAATTGACCGGGGGCAGTGTGTGGGGGAGGGGAGTGTTTAAATCCCATCGAAAACTGCTTTCATTTAAGAGATTCCCCTAGAAGGTTGTATTTCAATTTATCACCAAATCTCTGCTCACTTTGGAAAAACACATCAATGGTTTTGAAGTGGGGTGTTTTATTTATGCATCTTAAGTATTTCAGAATCCAGAAAAATTACAAAATAATAAATGGAAACTTCTTCTTTTTTTTTCACCTTTTCCTCCGAGAAACTGATGAAATGTGCGGTTTTTGACAGGGGTGGAAGAAGGGAGTCATTTTCCCAGTTAATAACTTATTCTAAATTAAAACTGCCTAAAAGGACCTGTGCCTGATTCTTCCCATTTCTACATTTTGATTATGTTCTACCCTGAAGAGGGACTGTTTGCTACTCAAAGGGGAAACCACAGAAGAGGATCCCCTGGGAAGATTTCTGGATACAGAAAGCCACCTTACAGAAGAGATATAGTTCAAATGTGGATATCTTAAAGTGAGGTACCCAAATCCACAGTGTAAGAGCAAACCCCATGCAACCTGGTTTTCAGAGATCTGACCACCTGCAGCTCCCAGTAACCACAAGGGCACAACTTTAACCGACCTGAGTTTAAAAAGCTGATCTGCCCCTTCAAAAGCTGGAGGCTGGAGTAGTCTCCTTTTGCTCAAGTGAAGGAAAGCAGCAGTGCTGCTGCCAAGAGGGACAACAACTAAGTCTGAGGACTGGACAAGGGTCTATGGGTGATGGTTTCATAGAAGCTTAAGCTATCCATGTATGGTCAATTTCACGCTGTCTGCCACAGTGAAAAGGAAGTGGCATTTAACAGATTTCACAAGCAGGGTCCCTATTTGTTTGCCACCCACACAATGATGTTGCGAACATGGAGGAAATATAGAATCTACTCACAATTCCTGGTGTGACTTGAAGAATTCCCCACGAGCTGAACACCGGGGCCCTTCTCTGAGCTAAGTCCTGCCGCTCTTACTCTGGCTCCATAGCACTGGCCCCTGGGGGCAGTTTTGATGTCACCGAGCCTGATTCTAATGGCCTTATTCGCAGCAGGGCTTGTCTCCACTGCCACTGCTGTCGGCGTAACTTACGTCACCCAGGGAAAAACGGACTGGGGGTGAGGCACTGACCGAGGTGTTGCCCAACCTGGCCTCTACTTGTTGTGTGACTTAGGCAAGGTCCTCACTCCAGCTCTGTTAGCCCTGTCCCACCAAAGCCTTCATCTAGTTACACTCAGATCCTCAGAGCTGGGACTGCAATGGGGCTGGTCTCAGCCCCTCATTGCTACTCTGATGCCAACAGAATCAAAGAATCATAGACTCGTAGGGTTAGAGGAGACCTCAGGAAGCCATTGTATCCAGCCCCCTGTTGACAGCAGACCCCATCCCATCTAAATCATCCAGCCAGGGCTTTGTCAAGACCAGGACTCAAAAGCCTCAAGGGATGCAGATTCCACCACCTCCCTGGGTAACCCCTTCCAGAGCTTCCTCACTCTCCTAGGCTATGTCCACACTTGCCCCCTTCTTTGAAAGGGGGCATGGTAATCAGCCAGATCGGAGAATAATGAAGTGCTGCAATCAATATGCAGCACTTCATTAGGCTAATTCTCCCCACAGCAACTTGGAAGTGCCAGCATGCCGGGTAGCCACGGGTACTTCAAAGTGTCTTTACTCCCAACATTTTTGGCACTTCAAAGTTTGATGCTTCCAAGTTTCCGTGGGGAGAATTAGCCTAATGAAGTGCTGCATATTTAACGCAGCACCTCATTAGTATTCTCCATTCAGGCTGATTACCATCCCCTCTTTGAAAAAGGGGGCAAGTGTAGACACAGCCCCAGTGAAAGACTCTTTTCGGAATATCCAGCCTAGATGTCCCTGTCTCACTGTAACTTGAGACCATCGCTCCTTGTTCTGCCATCTGTCACCATGGAGAACAGCCTCTCTCCATCCTCTTTGGAGCCCCCCCTTCAGGAAGTTGCAGGCTGCTGTCACATCGCCCCTCATTCTTCTGTAGATGAAATAAACCCAAATCCCTCAGCCTCTCCTCATAAGTCATATGCTCCAGCTCCCTAATCATTTTTGTCGCCCTCCGCTGGACTCTTTCCAGTGCATCCACATCCTTTCAGTAATGGGGGGGCCCAGAATTGGACATAACACTCCAGATGTGGCCTCACCAGTGCCAAATAGAGCGAAATAATCACGTTGCTAGATCTGCTGGCAATGCTCCTATATGCACCCCAATATGTCGTTAGCCTTCTTGGCTATGAGGGCACATTGTTGACTCATATCCAGCTCCTCATTCACTGTAATCCCCAGGTCCTTTTCTGCAGAATCGCTGCTTAGCCAGTCAATTCTCAGCCTGTTGTGGCGCGTGGGATTCCTCCATCCAAAGTGCAGGACCCTGCCTTTGTTCTTGTTGAACTCAGATTTTTGGTCCCAATCCTCCAATTTGCCTAGGTCTCTCTGGACCCTATTCCTACCCTCCAGAATACCTACTTGCACCCCTAGGTTAGTGTCATCTGCATATTTGCTGAGAGTGCAATCCAACCCCTTGTCCAGGTCATTAATAAAGATGTTGAACAACAAGAGCAAATGTGGAATGCTATTGAGCACGGGAAGAAGAATCTGGCCCAATGGGATTGCTCATGTACTCAGTTGCTAGCGCCAGTCAGCCAGAGTAGCAGAATCTGGCCCTTAACTTTCACCTGTTCCCATTAAAAACACCGAGGGCTTGCCTGAATCCGAACTGAGCAAAGCCCGAACAAAAGGCTCTTAGGCTTTAGTCAGCAATAAGCAGCTTCACCACCCAACAATGCAGCTTTTACTTTCTCGATCAAGCCTGCTGTCAGCAAGGCTCTCTGCCTGACTCAGAGTGACTCACACAGGATCAGGCGCTTGGCGGATTCAGATACAGCACACGGAGTTTGCACAATCAGTACGGCTTGGCCTCACGTGTGGAAAAACACCGTAAATGTGGTTTGGCCAGAAACGGAACGTTCCTCCTAGGAGCCATGTGAAGCAGGGGACACTGAAGAGCGAAGCTGGAAACTAGGCTGTGGGAAAGGATTGGATGAAGGGGAAAGGCGAGGAATCTGGTGCACAGCAAAGTTTAAAGGCAACTTCGAAAGACCGAGACATTCGCCTCTATAATTAAACCTTGCTAGGAAGGTGCACTCTATAGCCTTTGGCTACAGTTTGTTTCCCAACCTTTTGCAAGCATGGGAGGGGAAATAGAGGTGAATTACTGTGGGGTGTGTTTTGCAATGCTTTGGCGAGGGGCAGTATAGGAATGTTTTATGGTTGTGAATAATACGGGCAGGAGGCAGAAGGTTCATACGGTTAGCAAAGTGCTGACAGGCCTGCAGTTCTTCGGAGCTGTTTATGTTCTATGGAATGCAACGTCAAGAGAAGCCCTTCACTTTCCATGGGACCCTGGACAGCTGGTTTCCAATCTGTAGCTCTGATGGAAGTCTGGCTCATTTCAGCCTGGGCCTGGAGGAAGGAGCTATCTTCTTTGGCCCCCCCAGCTGGCATTTGTTCCTGCTGGCTGCTCCAGAGGAGGACCTTATTGCTGGGCCTGTGATCATCTCATAGATGGTTGGCTTTCCAGATGCTTGTCCTGTAGCAGCTGAGGTTAGAGCCCCTTCTCTTGTGACAAGCAGAACTAACCGTGCCAAGGAGCAATCCTGCAGGATGTTGAGAAATAGCTTCTCTGAACCTTGTCCCATTAGGACATTTCATCCCTTTAAAATAAGCAGCCAACTGAAATCATCCATTATTGCTGGTTTATTTGACCATGTTGTCTCTTTGAGCTCTCTCCTGCTGCCAGCTCTCACAATTCTATCCAGCGGTTCGCAGCCCTGGGTGGTTTTCATCAAGCCCCAGCCCTTGGAGTGCGGTGACTATAAGGGACTCTCGGTTTTCACTTTTCACCAAAATTCAGTTTCTAGACATCTGGTAGCAAGACAAAAGCTTGGGGATGTGACCCCTGCAGGCTCAAAAACTAGAGGGCAGATGAAGAGAACCCAGCATTTCTTATTTTAAAATTCTCTTGGTGTATAAGCCAACCTCGTGATTTTTGGGAGAGACTGGACATCAGTTTTAATGTTCGCGATTGGTAGTAACACCCTCTTAAAAGTCTAACACTCTAAGTTCTCTACCTTAATCCTACAAGTAACATACTGTAATTAACAAGCGGTCTGGCGCTTTTGGGTAAGACCCACTTCTTCAGATGAACAGAGCAGAAAAATAAGGCGGGGGGGGCGGGTTTACCAGTCATTTGTTACAACCACTTAGTTACTGACAATGACAGAGAATTCCTTCCTCCCTGTTATCTAAACCCTGCATTCTACGTGTCTCCCTGTATACTCCAAGCATCTGAAGAAGTGGGTCTTCCCCACGAAAACTCTGACCAAATAAATGTGTTAGCACCTAAGTTGCCATAGGACTGATTGTTATATGGGAAGCTACAGACTAACACAGCTATCCCTGAGACGGTAATTATGGTATGATTGTGCTGTGCCTAACACAATGGTGCCGAGAGCTCGGGGAAGTTTATAGTTGTCATCGCTCTGTAAATGTAAACTAAAGTAAACTACAATAATAGTAATAGACTTGGGATTTTCATTCTCCAGATTCTGTCGCATGGTGCTCTCTACACAGAAGCTGAGTATTGTGCAGCCTTTGGGATACAATCATAGAATCCCAGAATCATAGAATACTAGGACTGGAAGGGACCTTGAGAGGCCATCGAGTCCAGCCCCCTGCCCCAGTGGCAGGGCCAAGTACTGTCTAAACCATCCCTGACAGACGTCTATCTAACCTGTTCTTAAATATCTCCAGCGATGGAGATTCCACAACCTCCCCAGAAAATTTATTCCACTGTTTGACCACCCTGACAGTTAGGAACTTTTTCCTAATGTCCAACCTAAACCTCCCTTGCTGCAGTTTAATGTGTGTTTGGCATACGGCTAATTCTTTGGTCTCTGCAGACTCTGCTTTCTATATCATTTATAGCCAGGTACCAGAATGTTTGTGACACTTCTGTCATTCCACTCTCTTTCAGCAATGCATAGCACATGGTAGTCCTCCTACGTTTCCAGCTGTTCCAGTTGATCTGTTTTGCCTTCTTGCTTCATGCTATGTTGCCCCACTGTTGCATAGGCTTGTTTCTTTTATCATTCTTGAAATCCATCAGAAATAGATCTGGTTGAAGTTTTTCAACTGAAATATTTTTTTTTCCTCCAAATGGAAATGTTAGATTTAGATTTCATTTCCTCTTTCAAATACCAACAGGCATTTTGTTTTGAGGATTTCCCTGGCTCATTTTTGTTTCTTGCATTTTACATTCTTCTGACTTTTTTTCCTCACTAGAAAAGAAGGGAAAAAAGGAGGAAAGGGAAAGATCTTTGCACTTATAATCGGTTCCTTTCCTTCCCTCCCCACTTTTTTTCACCAAAATGAAATGAAAATTTCAACAGAATGTATATTTCCATTTGAATTTTGAAAAAAAAATCAAAATTCTCCACTAAAAATTTTAAATAAAAACTTTTTCTCCACTACATATCAAAGGGATCCATCCAGATTTTCTAACCAGCTCTAATCACCAGAAGAAAGCAAAATATTTATACAGCCCCTATGGAAACATTATGAGAAGAAAAGGCTTTAAAAAGGGGGTCGCCAACCCTGCAGGAACCCCATGCATGAATCCAGTGTTAGTTGAGGTTCACTGACATCCTACAGATGACTTTCAGCACCTTGTGTGATCAATGAGCTTCGGTAGCTTTCAAAGTGGAAAGCGAAGTATACCGCGAGAAAGCTATGGTATAGCAGCAGTAATTGTAGTTCTGGTTATTCTTCATAAGAAGAAAAGAAATGGGCAACTAAGTGCCTAACTCAAAGGATAAACTCTAGGGCATGTGTGTTGAGAATACTGATTCAGATCTGTCTGTCTACTGATTTGTCTTAAGACTTTATACTTCTGTCCCAGGAGCAGAGGACATTCCCATCATGGACTTCACAGACTCTCTGGCTTTTCTGCTTGACCCCAGGTTGGAGCACATCTGCTTAGTTCCATGGATGCAATGGCCAAGTTACTGCAGAAGAGATCTTGGCCCACACTACTGGGCTGTCATGACCAGGAAGATAAAGATGGCAGGGAATGGACAGGAATTACTTGGTGAAAGTAACTCACAAGGAAGAAGGGTAGGGTTGGGATTGGGCGTGTTTACACGCCAGGGAGGGAGAGGAATTCATCCTCTGCTGGACATGGGTGTAGCTGAGAGTAACGGAACAAAGCCAAGCCTTCAGACGTCTCCCTTTTGGCCATTTCTTCTACTTGCCCCTAGAGCTGCTACCTTCTTCTTGAGATCTATCCTCAGACCCACTACTACCATGCCTACAAGAAACTGCCGACTGTTACCAGCTACATAGCGAACCAGTCCAGATGGCTGCTAGGTCTGGACCCTGACTCAGCAAAGCGCTCAAGAAGAGGAATTCAATGAGGACTTAAGCATGGTAGTGCACTTTGCTAAGTCGAGGCCTTGTTAATTTCCACCCATACACACATCCAACATTAAAATGTCTGAAATCATACATTACACGCATGGCTATGCTGAGTAGCCACATATTCTTAGCACTGTTACCCACGCTCTACCCATTTCCTGTATCTTGTATTAAATAAGATTGAAATAGGGACAGCGTCTCCCTACATGTTTATACAGCCCAATGGGACTAGGATTTTACCTGGGGCCTTCAGACCATACAGCTGTAGAAGAATCACACAACATGAAGGGGAAGCAGACAAAGAACAGTCACAGTAAGTTTAAGGAGACACTTTCTAGGGTGAGATCTACTAGTCTGTGGCATCATCTCCCAAGGAAAGCGTGGCATCAAACTAGCCAAAGCCCCGGAGGAAAGTCCGTAGGAGTTGAATTCTGAGCTGGAGGAGGAATGAGGAAGATGACTCAATGGATGTTTAACCATCTCTGCCTTTGATGATTAATGACACTATCACAAGCAGAGATAAACCTTAAACCTGACTTACACCCTTGTATTCTGGGTGGAGCATAGGTCTCCTACAAGTCTCCTCCACTTCACTCAATCTCGGGACAAAACTTCTAAGTGATCCCAGGAGTGCCCCAGCTGTCGTCGTTCAGTCTCAGTAGATCTTCTCCATATTGTCCAAGATCTTCCTCTTTTATGTTTTCCTTGCGGGTTCCATGTGACAGCTTGACAGACTGTGCTGGATGATGGTTTTCTGACAGTGTGGCCCAGCCATCCCCACTTTCTTCTCTTGATTTAAACATCAAGTGGTTCTTGTCCTGCTCTGTCCCAAAGCTCCTCATTTGTGGCCAAGTCTTGCCATTGGATGTAAAGGATGCACTTCAGGCATCTGTTTTTGAATGTCTGTAGCTTGTGATTTGAAGATGTTTTAGTGCACCAGGTCTCGCATACATACAAGAGCACACTCTTCACATTTGTGTTGACGATCTGCAGTTTCGTCTTAGGAGCTATTATTTGTGAACTCCATATGAGGCAAAGAGTCTTGAATGCACCTATTGCTTTCCCTATCCTGGCACTGATAGCCTTAACTGTTCCTCCATCTCTGCCCATAATATTCCCCAAGTAGGTGAACTGCTCCACATCTTCCAGATCATCCCCTCCCAAGGGTCATGGTGTTGTTGGACTGGTTGATCCTCACTGTTTTGGTCTTTCCCTTGTTAATGCACAGTCCAGTCACTGAGGCAGTTTTGTCTAGTGTTGTGATCTTTTCTTCCAGGCTTTCATGTTGGCATGAAAGGAGGGTGACATGGTTAGCAAAATCAATGTCCTCTAGCTGTTTGAAAAGTGTCCACTGAATGCCCCATTGATGGCCATCTGTTGTCCTGCTCAGAATCCAGTCTTTTGCAATCAAAAACAGGAGAGGTGACAATAGGCACCCTGGCCACATTCCTGACAGTAGGCTGAAAGATTCTGTCAAGACACCTTAAGTAAACCTCTTAATCTGATTTTTCCTGAAGTTTAAGTGCAATATTTACCATCTGATCTGAATTTTGCATTCCAAGATAGATCTCATAGGCTACGTCTACACTAGCCCCAAACTTTGAAACGGCCACGCAAATGGCCATTTCGAAGTTTACTAATGAAGCACTGAAATGCATATTCAGCGCTTCATTAGCATGCGGGCAGCCGCAGCACTTCGAAATTGATACGCCTCGCCGCCGCGCGGCTCGTCCCGACGGGACTCCTTTTCAAAAGGACCCCGCCTACTTCGAAGTCCCCTTATTCCCATGAGCTGATGGGAATAAGGGGACTTCGACGTAGGCGGGGTCCTTTCGAAAAGGAGCCCCGTCGGGACGAAACGCGCGGCGGCGAGGCACGTCAATTTCGAAGTGCTGCGGCTGCCCGCATGCTAATGAAGCGCTGAATATGCATTTCAGCGCTTCATTAGTAAACTTCGAAATGGCCATTTGCATGGCCATTTTGAAGTTTGGGGCTAGTGTAGACATGGGCATACTGAAATAACAAGAAATCCTGTGGCACCTTATAGACTAACAGATTTTTTGGAGCGTAAGCTTTCGTGGGCAAAGACCCGCTTCATCAGATGCGTGTGTCCCTTGGGTTTTGTCCATGTGTCCAATAAATCTGTTACTCTACAGGACTTCTTGTTGTTTCTGCAGATACAGACTAAAATGTCTCTGCTACTTATCTCTGACTGGGCAGATTAGGCATTTTTGTAGACTAATTAGCAAAGGACGTGGCCCTGGGGAAAAAACAAGGAGTGAAAAGCCAGTGGGGCACCCAGCTCTGCAGCACTCTCAGCTCCAGCACCACCTCCAGAACGTCTGGGTGCAGGTGGCTTTTAGCTGCTGAGAATGTGCTGTCTGATCGTTTGATTTAAATTCCACTTTCCATGGCTGCGTTTAAAGATCAGCGCATGGGCTTTTTACAGCAGCAGTAATGAACCTGGAGTTCAAACAGCACATGGCGAGATCAAAAATTGCAAGAATGGAATGTGTCCTGCAAACACAAAGCACGGCTTTCCCTTCGTTATTTTTGCCTTTACAGAGCATTTTTACAAGCTGTTTATTTTCTGATACAGTGTTGGCAGACATGTGGTCAGGGGAGAATCAATATCGGCACAGTGGGATGTATTTTCTAAAAGAGTTTATGGGAGGGGCTTTGCTTTTTCAAAGGGGGATAATAGAACATGCTACACGCTGTACCTCTGAATTGTTTAACATGAAGCGTGAAATGGGTTGAGCTATGGCTTTGTCTATCAGCCTAACTATCCAGTGATTTGCATGGAAACTGGGCACCCACCGGGGGGGGGGGGGGCGCTGGATAGCTTGAGGGGGCAGGAGGGGTTGGTACTGGAACTAAGAAGTCTGTCATACCGAAGTCCTGGCTCCAAGCCTTCTAACTCCAGGAAGCTCCCTTGCTGCAAGAGAATGGCCCTTAATCTCGCTCACCTCCAGGCAGGTGGCTACACCCCGATAAGCTTTCTTGGGCAGAGAGCCCAATCGTTGAATGCACAAAGAGACCAAGTTCTGGTGGGCAGGGCACCATGATGGAGACCAGAACTCCTGGAGAAGGGGGATTCATTCAGATTTGGAGTTTGCAATGAAAGTCCCAAGCAGGAGTCCTTAAACTTCACTGCACTGCAACCCCTCTCTGACAACAAAAGTTGCTACATGACTGTAGAAGTGGGGACCAAAAGCCTGATCCCGTGTGAATGACACTGCCCCAGGTGCAGGAGGCCATAGCTTGGGGACTTCAGCCCAGCTGGGGGAGCCTGTAACATGCCCTCAGGTTTTGTCCATGGGAAGTGGGACTCAGGCTTTGGTGCTGGCAGTGGGGCACAGGGTTCAGCCCTAAGCTCCAGCAAGTCTAACACCAGCCCTGGTGACCCCCATTAAAACAGGCTTGGGACCCACTTTGGAGCCCAACCCACAGTTCGAGAAACACTGCTCCAAAGCCAGCCAAATCCTGCAGCGAGAGATGGAACCTGCTTTCAAAATCCCGAACTCCTGTGGAGAACTAGGTAGGAGTAGACTAGATCTCACCACTGCCCCCAAAGCATTCTGGGATATTCTGCCTACATTTTCCTTAAGGTCATCCCATGATGTCTAGCTCTACCCACTCACATACCTTTGACTTCTCCTGTGCTTGCCTCACTCCAATCACCTTCCAAAACCTGGAGGCTTAGATTTTGCCTACCCCAAGCTATGAAGATCACTGACTATTTGTCCCGCGATCCGCAGCACAGTGCTGAAGACTATGCTCGTACCTTGTACCCCAGTTTGGGACATGTGATGCCAATGTCGTCCCCTCTGGACTCACTGCCGCAGCTGGGCACACACAAGGCAAGCTGAGTGCCCTGTGAAGGTCTGTGAGTTCCCCCTCGTGGCCATCTTTCACTAGCACTTTACTGCTTTATACATCCAGAATCCTTTTTCCCAAGTCAGTCCCTCCAACACTCCTGTTGTACAATTCACTGGTTCATGGATTCGAAGGTCAAAAGGCACTACTGAGTCCCCTGACTTCCTGCACAGGACTTCCCCGAATTAGTTTGAACTAGGACAGAATTCTTACAACATATTTTAAATTCCCAGGGACAGAGAATCCACCACAACCCTTGGTCAGCGGTTCCACGTTAATTACCCTTTAATTAGAGGCCATGTGCCAGAGCCACAGAAGCAGGGAGTCTATTATGGCTTCCAGCTTGAGAGGGTTGTTCTTTACTTCAAGCTGCAGAGACAGCTGCTGGTATCTCTAATGGTCCTTATGTCACTCCCAGTGGTGGTGAAGTTAATGCTTCTCACAAGTTCACTTCCCTGAATCCCTTATTATTTGACTCTATCTTTAAGGGAAGAAGTGTCACTTTTGATGGCGACTCTAAGTACTTTTCACAGAAAGGAAGATGTATGCTTTCTAGATCTCTAAAACCTCACAAATCCACCCACCACCCCCATCTTTCCCACATAAAAACACGTGAAGCCGACAGATGCTGGTTGTTGGCAGGTGGGAGGGAACTTGCAGATTTAGGGGCTAAAGTCACGTGCCTGTTCCAAACGAGCTAAAAGCCAAGGGCTTCTCAGCTGAGGCTGGAGACCAGAGTTCACTCTCCCTGGTCAGAGGTCTTGGTGCCCTGGGGTTACAAACAGATCAGTGGTATTATATCCTTGTGTGACTTACATGCATTGTACGCTGTGTCTCTTCAAACAAGCACGTTGTTCGCAGCACGATCGCTGTGTTGGCTTCAGGATGTGAGAAAGACAAGATGTGGATGAGGTAATCTCTTTTACTGGACCCAGTTCTGAGCTTCTCATCAACAAATGTTGGTCCAATAAAAGATATTATCTCAACCACCTTGTCTGGAACAAGAAGTCTAGGCAGTTCCTGAGGGACTATACAAAAAGGGGTGTGTCTGCACTTGCATTCCTCTTTCAACAGATGTATGCAAATGAGGTAAATAAAAAATGAAAATGAGGTATAAATTTGCATATATGGCACCTCATTTGCATATTCTAATTTTGAAAGCGCTTCTGTCAAAAGAAGAAAGCCAGTGTAGATGCTGCCCTTTCGAAAGTAACCCCCATCTTCGAAAGAATCCGTCTTGCCATTAAATAAAGGGAAGAAGGATTCTTTCGAAGATGGGTTTACTTTCAAAAGAGCAGCATCTACACAGGCTTTCTTCTTTCGAAATTAGAACTTGCAAATGAGGTGCCAAATATGCAAATTACACCTCATTTGCATTTTCAATTTACCTTAGCTGCATACCTCTTTCGAAAGAGGAATGCAAGTGTAGACGCACCCAGACAAATGTAAGAGATGTCCACAAGGGAGACTCACCTTTTTAGCAATGTGACACATTTGCTCGGCCGGAAGGTAGTCTAAGGGGAAGACAAATCTCCAGTTGAAATTTCCTTCGCCTCCCAGAGACCGGTAATGCACATCGGTCCTCTGTTTGTTCTCTTCATGGCCAATTAGCCAGCTGCAAAATACAAAGGCGCTGTGCAATGAAATGAAAACTAAAGCTCTTTCAGCAACTTTGTCAAAACTGGTGGGTGCCAATATAAAGGCAATATAAACAATCTTTGGCATATTGGTTTCCAAATAACGTCCTTGGCCTTCAAAGTCCTAAAGGAGCAGGAAGCTATCTACACAGGAGAACCTTACTATAGCTTTGGCGATTTGGGCCAGTAATTTCAACAGAACTTTCTGCAGGAAATTTTAATACACAATTATACATCTATTTAATACAAATCGCTGATTACCCCAGCTTGGGAAGACCAGGCAAATGATGGTTGAGCATAACTTTAAGTTTGTTTACAATAATGGGACATCTCTATGTTTGTTGGAAATGATAAAAACCAGGTGGGGAGGAAGGCGATCAAGCTTTAGAGATCTCCACTTCCCCAGTACCAGCCTGTCCTGCTCTTCTAATCCTGAGCAAGGGAGCGTCTGGAACCTCTTGGCTGGAACTGACGACAACAAACGTGATGTGAATACCAGGTAAGCTGTGCGCATTTTGGATTTACAGGAGGAAAATTGGGCTTGTAAAAACGGGATTTACAGTCTGTTTCAAAGTCCTCCCTCTTCCTGTTCATAAAACCAAGAACGTACAAAATAAGTAACTCCCTTGGCCGCGATTGCGCTATTTTACACAAGATAAAACATAAATGGAGTCAGACACAGAAGGGAAAACGTGCCAGCAGAGTTACGGCTGGCAGCCACATTTTTGTCCAGGAAAAGGAATTTCAGAAAGGCAGCTATGTACACAAGGCTAGTTTTGTATACAACACATGCACAATCCATGCTATGAATGAGGCTTCAGTTGGGCTGGCAACCAGCAGGATAACCTAAGAGCACCTCTCCCAAGCTGCTATCTTGTCCTTCAAACTCTCAGCTGTTATGCTTTCAAAGGAAACCGCAGACATGTGACCTGACGGTAGCTAATGCACTGGTGTTTGCAAAGAGCCTGGAACAATGACTGGCTGAGGTGTGAACTGGCCCCATTTATCTCAGCCAGGGATTAACCATATAAATGTCACAATGATTAACTGCTTCCTTGCTCGTCTGTAGTACACTGACATGTCCCCAGCAGGGGCTGACAGTCACCTTGGGTCTGGAGGCAAGAGGGGAGAGGGGGCAGCCCCCCACCTCCAGAAGGCCATGGCTGAGGGTAGAAGGGGCAGGGCTTAGGGCTGTCAGCTCAGACCCCCACCATGCTCCCTCAGAGCAGCACAGAGCAGGACACAGAGCTGTCATGGTGTCAAGCAGCTCTCCAGGCCCCTTTGAAATGCCGGGACCCAGGGCAACTGCCTTTTTGTTCCTCCTATGCCGGCAGGCCTGCACGTCCCTAACACAGCCTGAGGTAGCAGGGCTGCCTACCCCTTCACGTAGATGTCACTCATCTTCTCTCCTGTGATGCTGAGGTCATCCAGGATCACGTCTTTCGTGTTCCAGATAATGCAGCGCAAGAAGAACCTGAAACATACACATATCCCGGAGGCGTCAGAACAGAATGAGAACCATAGTCTAAAATGCCAGGAAGCCTGGGCTATATTTAAAAGCAGCCTCTTTGCAGAACAGCTCAGGCTCAAAGGGTCAGCTCCTGTCGCTTTTGCTCATGTGAGAGATCATCCTGGGGGGAAAGTCACCCAGAAGAATGTGGGCGTGGAAGCATATTGCTTTGTGTAGTTAGGGCAGGCAGAATGCTCCACACACTCACATGTTCTCTGACATGGGCCTAACTACCGCCCCAGCTCAGCATGCAAGGAGCCAGTCAGTATCCCTTTGTGTAAGTGACCAGATCATGTGGTCAGTTCCATCAGCGTCTCAGACAGAGAGCGCAGGGGCCAGGAAGACAGGAGACTCGAGTCACCTCTTTGCTCGGCGCGGCTGGATGTTGAACGGAGGGCCAGGCGGACCCAGTGACTTCGGAAACAAGTCCACCCACATCTGTAGCTTTCCCTGTAATGGAACAAACAGCTGTGAGGTCCAGGCGCTGGGTTAACTTCACCCTCCTTGCTCGATGCGTTCATGGAAATATCGACCAGAAACAATTAAAGAGCTCAAAGTCAGGAGGTGATTTATTTCCGATGATGGCAGGGAGCCCACGGGTTATTTCTGCAAACAGATCTGGGAGCTGAAGCAAAGTACCCTCCCGGGGAACATGTACGGGGTATGAAATGGCTCTTTAATTGAATGGAGAAAGGCAGAACAAGAGCTGTCTGGCTTTGCTTCCAGCCATTGCATTCTGGGGCCCCCTTTTGAAGTGAGGGGGATGGACCGTTGGAACAACCTGCCAAGGGAAATGATGGAGCCTCCAACTCTTGATGTCTTCAGTTCAAGACTGGTTGCATTTAGGGAAGCTACTCTTTAGCCAAACCCATATTACTGTGCCCTGCACAGGAGTGCCTTGGTGAAACATAAAAGTTTAAGATACACAGGACGTCAAATGAGATGATCTAACGGCGTGTTCCAGGCTTAACTCTACAACTGAGTCTACCTACACCAGGCCATGTGCTCAGCTGGCGCCACAAGGTTTCGCAGCTTTATTGATTCAACAGCACTGTCTCAGCTGACCAAAGCTGGGGATCTGGCATGTGGTTTTTTGATGCTGTTGGGAATGCGTGGAAGGATCTGGAGAGATCTGAGTCCATTTTCCAGTTGCATTTCCAAAATCATATTCCCATGTTGCAGAGAACTGAAAACTGGACAGAAGTTTGTTTTCCTTTGAAGGCAGCCGCCTTAACCGTTAAGTGCCAATGGGTGGTGATAAAGATATTCATCCAGCAGATGTTCCCAACCTTTTTCTGCAACAGGGCACGCTTCATTGAGACAAACAATTCCATGGCACACCCACTTTTCTCAGCTGAATCAATGGCTCATAAATGTCACATTTGGTTAAGTTTACTATGGTCACAGTCTTCCTAGAGAGGTCTGCAACTTAGCCATGCACACAACAAAGTAAACAAGGGTCAAATGCATTAATGTTTCAGACCCATCACAGATCACACCGTCTTCGCCAGGGGGCACAGGCGCATTTTCAAAAGCAGCTCAGCCCCGTGGTAGGCATGTTGAATAAACGAGTAACTGAAAGCAGGCTTTCCCCCAGCTCCCTCCCTCCGCTGCACCTTTGCCACAGCAGGGAGTGGAGGGCAGGGTCCCCACAAGCCCCTTCAGGCTGGAAAGCAGCATTTCAGCTGCCTCCTGGTGTGAATGGGGTCCTGCGGGTTAACCATGTCCCCTCATGGTGGCTCTGCAAAGAGCCACAGCAAGGGGAAATTGATGAGATTTCACAGTACACTTGGATAGTTTTGCAGCACTCTAGTTGCAAACCACTACCTTACAGTGCCGTGTCAAGGGTATAACACTGATTGGCTTTGAAAATTGGCCCATCCCGCTTTTAATTTTTTTTTTTTTTTGTCAGGAGAAGTCTTCTTGCAACAGGAAACAGCTGAGAACTTCGGACAGTTCTACACACCCACGGAAGTGGATCAAAGTTACATCATTCTCTACCCAGAAGAAACGCAAGTTACAATCACCCCCTGCCTTCCACACCCTTGCGACATCAGCAGCAGGTGCTCTCAGACAGACCATCCACCTCTCGTGGCGATGGAGTAATTACGCCGACGTGGGAGCGCTCCCCCATCGGCATAGAGCTCCTGTACCAAATGCTCCACTGTGGGGCCACTGGGCCAACGTACCACTTCTAGTGGAGATGTGTCCTTTAAAAGCCCGGCATAGCACTTACTGGAAATGGAGCCGCGCACACATTCTGGGTGTGTCTACACTAGCCGGCTACTTTGAAGTAGCCAGCACAACGTCGAAATAGCATGTGTTGCGTCTACACGCGCCGTGCGCTATTTTGACATTGAAATCGACTTTAGGCGGCGAGACATCGAAATTGCTATTCCTAGCCGAAGATGGGAATAGTGCCCTACTTCGACGCTGAACGTCAAAGTAGGGTGTGTGCAGCTGATCCACGTCCCACTACTTGGAAATAGCGGGGTCCTCCATGGCAGCCATCAGCTGAGGGGCTGAGAGACATTCTGTCCAGCCCCTGCGGGGCTCTATGGTCACCACATGCAGCAGCCCTTAGCCCAGGGCTTCTGGCTGCTGCTGCTGCAGCTGAGGATCCATGCTGCGTGCACGGGGTCTGCAACCAGTTGTCGGCTCTGTGAACTTCGGGCTGTGCAGGGCAAGTGTGTCTGGGAGAGGCCCTTTAAGGGAGCGGCTTGGGGCTTTGCTGGCCCCTTATTTCGACAGGGAGCGCTTGTGTGTGTGGACGCTCCACATTTCCTTCCAGGGCGGCTCCTCTCGCTGTTCTACATCGCTACTTCGACACTGAACGTCGATGGCACCAGCCCTGGAGGACGTGTAGACGATACGCATCGAAGTAGCCTATTTCAATATGCTTACTTCGAAATAGGCTACTTCGACGCAGTGTGCTAGTGTAGACGCAGCCTCTATCTCCTAGCTTTAAAACAGTGGGCCAGGGCCTTCCTTTTGGGAACTGGTATGGCTGTAGAATCTCCATCACTGAAGCTATTTAAGAGCAAGTTGGATAAATATCTCACAGGGATGAGCTAGATGGTGCTTGGTCCTGCCATGAGGGTAGGTCTTGAGGTCCCTCCCCAGTCTAGTGTTCTATGATTCTAATGCCAGCCAACTTGCCCTGTGGACTTCCTTGGCCCAGTTCCTTCACAACTGCTGTGAAGAGCCAGAGTGAACTCTCTTAGGCCGCGTCTACACGTGCACGCTACTTCGAAGTAGCGGCACTAACTTCGAAATAGCGCCCGTTACGGCTACACGTGTTGGGCGCTATTTCGAAGTTGAAATCGAAGTTAGGTGGCGAGACGTCGAAGTCGCTAACCCCATGAGGGGATGGGAATAGCTCCCTACTTCGAAGTTGAACGTCGAAGTAGGGCACGTGTAGACGATCTGTGTCCCGCAACATCGAAATAGTGGGGTCCGCCATGGCGGCCATCAGCTGAGGGGCTGAGAGACACTCTCTCTCCAGCCCCTGCGGGGCTCTATGGTCATCGTGTGCAGCAGCCCTTAGCCCAGGGCTTCTGGCTGCTGCTGCGGCAGCTGGGGATCCATGCTGCATGCACAGGATCTGCAACCAGTTGTCGGCTCTGTGGATCTTGTGTTGTTTAGTGCAACTGTGTCTGGGAGGGGCCCTTTAAGGGAGCGGCTTGCTGTTGAGTCCGCCCTCTGACCCTGTCTGCAGCTGTGCCTGGCACCCTTATTTCGATGTGTGCTACTTTGGCGTGTAGACGTTCCCTTGCAGGGCCTATTTCGATGTGGTGCTGCCCAACGTCGAAGTTGAATGTCGACGTTGCCAGCCCCAGAGGACGTGTAGACGTTATTCATCGAAATAGACTATTTCAATGTCGCTACATCGAAATAAGCTATTTCGATGTAGCGTGCACATGTAGACGTAGCCTTAGTGACCCTCCGGACAAATCCTGAGCACTGCCGCACATGCTTGTTGCTCACTTGACTTCCGTGGAAGCTCTGGCACCAGCATGTCTCAGTATTTGGCCCACGCTAAGTCCACAGGGATGTGGCAATGGACAAACCAAATTTGGTGGATACTTCAGGACTTATCCAACCGCCTAAGCGCAGGGGTCTTCACCAGATTTCTGGGTCTGCTCACCAGGGGAGACAAGAACAATGGCTTCCCTCGGAAGAGTTCTGGCCAAAAGCACAAAGCACCGGCAAGGACCGTGGAAGGTTTAAAAAGGAGTGAGCAGAATGGTGGTTAGCAGGACTGTGAATCATGCAGGCCAATGTTCATGTCACCCACCGCTGTATCTACAATGATCCCACTGCACCAAGTCCTGGATTCTAACCCTGGTTCAGCCACTAACTTGTGGTGGGACCTCAGCAGAGTCCCCACATCTCTGTGTCTCTAGCAATCCTTAGCTGTTTTGGAGGCGAGCCTGCTGGGATAGAACGTGTCCATCATGACGTGTTTGTACAGCACCTAGCGTGAAGGGTCCTGATCTTGGCAGGTGTCTCTAAATGCTGCTGTAACATCACGGAACACATTACGGGTATGTCACTCAATAAGATTCAGCTCCTATTTTATGCAGCGTGACCCACCATCCTGCCGGGGGGAATAAAGAGGCTGGAGAGAGAGCCTGGTCAGAAAATGCTGTGTCCTAAACCTGGCAGGGCCTCTGTGTCCTGGGAAACTCTTTTAAACCCCTCCCCGGCTATGATTTCCCATCTGTGACGGGCAGACGGTATTCTGTCCCTAGGGGGTGGTTGGCATCCCTTCCTGTTCCATGCTACCGCAGCGCCCATCATGACACAGTGGGCGAGTCCACCCATTCAATGGGTGAAGAGAGGCTCTGTGGCATCAGGCCCCCCTTGCTTGTTGTTTGGCACGTGGGGGAAGAAGTCTCGTTCCCCCGGTGGATACACGTACAAGATGCAGCCAGTCATGGTGTGGAAAAGCACTGCCGGTGTCATCAGACGCCTGATCCTTGGTAGTCCAGCGGGAACACATGAAAGGTCCTTTGCCAAGGGGCCCTTCTGAGCTGGCTGTGACTAGACCAGCAGGGAGGCTCTTTCAGGCTTGGCCACTGGCAGACTCTGTGGCTCCTACCTGCTCAATTTCAGGCTGAAGCGGGCTGTAGAGGGACCTTGTCTCCACGTGTTCAGGCACCAGCCCCTGCTTCCGCAGCACGTACAGGGCAAGCCGCTCCTCCGGCGCGCCCAGGTGGGGGTTGAGGGGCTTGCCATCCTCTGCCACAGAGGGAGAGAGAGAGTGAGTGAGGGAACTGAACACCTCCTTGGACCCTATGCGCCTGGGGCCTGATCCTGATCTCACACTGCGGCTGACCCCAGGGTCGCTCTGCCGGGGCTCATGCGCGAGTAGCTTGCGGATCAGGCCAGGAGGGAGCTGGCTGGAGAAGAGGACAGACAGGGGCATGCTAGCAAAGAATACTCCACTCTGAAAACCACAGCCCTCTGTGTGCTCCCATGGCCCAGATCTGACCCACAAGCTGCACCGCCAGTGCTCCCTTGCTGGGTTAGGGTGGGGAGGTGAATGGGACCTCTCGGGGGAGTTTGATCAGAATCCTGGATATCTTTTTGTAACAGTTTGCTCAATACTATTCAAACCAGGCCTGTTTAGCCCATCTTTCCAAAGTACCGAGGGCAGTGCTGACACCAACGGAATCGCTGCTTGCAGCTGGGCCAGGACCTTCTCTCCTGGCATCAGCGTAAGGAACAATTCTGTTCACCTCGGCTCCTCCATAGTGCTTTTCATCAGTAGATCGCACAGCATTTCACACACTTTGCTGTCTTATCCTCACCCCCTCCCTGGGAGTCAGGGTGGGGCTCCTGTGTACATTGTACAGATGGGGAAACTGAGGCATGGGAGGCTAAGTGACATCACACAGGGAGTCTGTGTAAGAGCAAGGAATCAAACCCAGGCCTCTGAAGTCCCAGGTTAACATCCTAACTCTTAGACAGGCAAATCAGGCCCCTGGTGACTGCAAACAAACACCCATTCGCAGCTGGATTTTTGGCACCGGACTTTTGTCTCTGCCCAGCTGCTCCCCGTGGGCTAATCCACATGCACATGTACACACATGCGATGAATGCCAGAAGCATCCTAGCTCCTGAATGACATTTTAGTTGCTGCTCCCTTCTCCCTCCTTAGCCTTGGGAAAAGGTGAATTGTTTGCAGACATTAAAGATCCCACACCATTTTATGGAAGGAAAGGGAGTGGACGCAATTGTCCTAAGCCAAAACTTGCCCTCTCCACATATCTATGCACCGATTTGGTGGACTGCTCTGCTCCAGAGGTGGCTGCATTTCAGCAGAGCTGTGAGTCGATTCAAAGCACCCTGAGGGCCTTTGAAACAAAATGCGGTACATCAATATTATTACATCTCTACTGCTTGCAGGTGATATAGCCCAGCTTCTTTCTTGGCAATGCCTTCAAGTGGTTCAGCTTCACACACATGGGATTTTTCCTGAGCTCTGGAAACCTGGCCTGGGTGTGTGTGAGGCTCAGAAATAAAAACCTCTCTGAAACCGACAAGGTGGGGGTTATGAAATAACGGTCTGGGCACCGGCCTTGTAAAACCCTTGCTCTCATATTTAATGGCTTCACTTTATGCCCCGCCAGGTTCACATCTGACACTGCTCTGCGCACACAGCTGGTTTCCAGATCTCGTTGAGGTCAAAGCCCACGCTTTGTTCTGGTTTTGAAGTGATTGCCATTAAAAGAAAGCAAGGTGAAAGACAGGCGGGGGCAGGGAGAGAAAAGCCCCACTCAACTTAACACCTCTCCAGCACTTGGCAAAAGCCTGACGCAGAAGGAGAGCCCATGAAGAAGTGGCTGTTTCTTAGCTCCTTCCTAGAGAGTTCTGTGCAGCAATTGAGACTCATTCATATCTCTACTACGTATCGCCTGCCACTGGGCCACTTGGAACTACTACCCCCCTCTGCAAGCAGCAGGGTGATCGTGCAGCCCGTTGCACTGGGCAGAGTTTATAAAGAGCCTGACACCTTTCTGCATGCCTGCATGTTTGCAGGGTGTGGTTTCGCCTCTTCCGCTGGGCAGAAAGGCACCATTTTGAGCCCCTAGGAGGGGCATTTCAGCCTCCTGGCAAAACGGTGAATCCTGATTGATTCCAACCACTCACAGAAATATGGCTCCTGTAAACCACAGCGGATGGCCCTTGAAATCAGAGATTACCACCTGGCTTTTGTAGCTACAACGCTATTGCCTTTCAAGATGCGTTATGGTAACAGCAGGAGAAAGGGGCTGCAGCACCTGGCATATGTGATATTGTCGCCCTCTAGTGGCTATGCCTAGCAAGCCTGGCAGCTGCAACCCGCGAGTTAGGGCAGATTCTTGTTCCTGAATTGCTGGAGAACTACATTTGTGCAGGTGAAGGTCCCGGCTGGTTTGTTACAGTTACAAAGGAATTAATTGGATGGAAAGCTGGCCTTGTGGCTAACGCATTGAACCAAAGTTCTTGGGTCAATTTCTGGATGTATCACAGTGTCACTGCAGCACCTTTGGAGTGTCACTTAAACTCTCTGTTCTACCTCTCTGTTTTTCCTTGCTCCCACTTTTGGGCTGCCTAATCTATTTAGCCTGTGAGCTCTTGAGAGCTGGGACTGTTCTTCTGTGTACGTACAGCGCCTAGCACACCCGAGCCCTGAGCTGGACAGCAGTTCTAGGAGCTGAGTCATACAAACTCTATGACACCAGTGGTTCCTTTGGGCTGCTCATGTGGGTTTTCAGATCAGAGACAGCACGATCTGAAGCTGTCAGAGTAAAACAGCCAGACTGCTCATTTTTACTGGTCAGTTTCGCTGAACTGATTCATGTCCTGTCAGCGCAATAATTGGAAGGAGGAGGGAAAACATTGTTGATGGATGTGAGATGACTCTTTTACCAAACTCAGAGAGGATGTACTCCTGCTCCTTGAATATGACCCGGTCCGGCTTGTAGATGGGAGCTTTGCAGTTGCGTTGCAGGGCGAAGAGATGAAGCAGTTGGGAAGGCCGGAGCTGGTCTCGCCACTGGTTGGGTCCCGAACTGAAGCAAGACATAAGTAACAACAAAGGCTCAAAGTGCTGTAAAATGCCCCACCTCCGGGGGCCATGATTTCTGGCCCAGAGCGGCAGCAGGACTAAAGTGAAGGGCAAATGAGAAGGGATATGTTTTAAAAGAAACCCAAACAGAACGTTAAGAGTCTGCAAGTAGCTGAGGGAAGGAGGTGTTCCAAGTGGCTCAAGGGACCAGACCTGGGCCCAGTGGGATCCTCCTTATGTCCTTGCAGCACATTTCTTTTGACGAATCTCCCTTTGACTAGGCAGAGCAAACCTCAGGCTGAACGGGGTCATCTCCCAGGGAGGTTACTGGAGACATTTCTAGCAGTAGGGACCGATCGCTTGCCAGCAGGCAGCAAGGTGGAGGCCTTGTCCAGTTCACACCGCCAGCACAGGAGCCCGTGATGATGCCACTGCTACTGCTCTGAGCAGCCCTCTCTTTAAGAGGGCCTGGTCAAGCCAGTACAGAGAGAGATCTGGCAGAGCCAGGCTCCTCTCTCCACGGGATGGCTCGTCCACAGCTGGGAGGCCAAGTAACGAATCCAGGGGCTGGACTGGACCCGCACACATGCCCTGCTGTGGTGCAGCTGGTGCTGGGAAACACCTTCCTTCAGCATAGCTACAGGTTGAACCTCTCCTGCCTGGCACCCTCAGGACCTCACCGGTGCCAAGCAAGAGACTTTGCCCAGTGATGGGAAGTCAATATTTTCTCGCAGCATTACCAACACTTCCACGGCTTACTGGGCTCTTAGAAGACATTTAGGGGTAAATTAGAGCTAAATAACAGCCCAGAACACCGAGAGCCAGGACTGGTGGCTGGAAACAAACTTTACGGGACTGCGGGAAATTTGGCCACATCTATGATAAGTGGTCATCTGGCTACCTAAAATCGGGCCGGATTAAGAATGTTGCCAGACGAGAGAGTTCCAGACCAGAGAGGTTCAAGCTGTTCAAAGACAGAAGCAGACAACACTCTGGCTGGAGTGTCCTGTGAAAATTTAGCCCTCTCCATTATTCCCTTTCCTGTTCAGCCAGCTAGCCCGCGGGTCTCGACGTTTTCCATGCCAGGACACTCTCCCACGCTGTTAGGATATTGCTCCTCCTCCATGGCTGCTGCCCCAACAGCACCCATTCAGACTCCCCTGACACCAGCACCGGTGTGTCTGCCACCCACGACAACTCGCTTTGGCGGGGCGACTCTGGGAGTTCTGCAGCCATCCACATGGGGCCCACAAGGCATCGCTTGGTGTGGTGGCAACGTTCTAATACCACCTGCCGATCTCCCTGGCTGACACCTTTCCCAGCCGTGCTGGTGTGCCAACACCCCAAGAGATGGGGCTGGGTGTCCTTCCTCCTTCACCCACTCACACCTCCCCGGCAGGGCGGCTGAGCACTGCCTGAGTCCTTGGCAGTACCTACATGCAGTAGGTCTGGGGCAGGCCGCACCGGGCCCCGAATTTCGACAGAAACCGGTTCTCCAGGTCGATGACAGTCTCGCCGATCTTCTCGTCCTTCGACAAGAGGTCGTAGTCATAGAGAGTAACCTTCAGGTCCTTCTCCAAAGGCAGGGTGCAGGTCAGCTCAAACATCCTGTGGGGAGGAAGAAAGCAAGAGCATGACCAGAGTCAGGGCCTGCAGCCAGGCCACTCTCTTGGCAACGGAAGCAGTGCAGCTGGTCTGAAGTCAGCTGCCTTATGGGCTCCACCTCCCAACTGGGGGGAGGAGGCAGCAACCTGCTCTTAAGCCCAGCAGCAGTTCAGTGCCTGCTCACATCACTTCCCCACAGCAGCAATAGCTCCTGTGCCAGCCTCTCCCGGCTAGCCCAGTCCTGTTCGTCAGCTCCGACTCCTGACCTGTGACCCTGGCTCTTCCACCTGGCCTTCAGCTCTGGCTCTGACCCTGGACTCCAATTCCTCACTAATGCCTCCTGCTCCTACCGTCTGGCAGGACTGCAAGCATGGACTGGGCCAGAGGAAGCCCAGGTTCTGCGCCCAGTCACACACGGACTTTTGTGTGACTCTGAGCTAGCCTGCTTTCCTCCCCAGGACTCACTTTCCCAATCCACAAGATGGGAATGATCCTGACTTGTTTTGTGATCTATGGACGGAAAGCACCCAGTGGAAAGCGCAGATCACTAGTGAACGGTGCCCCAGAATAATAAGCTAAGAGAGTGTTGGGAATCATTAAGAAAGGGATAGATAACAAGACAGAACTATCATATTGCCTGTCCAGAAATCCCTGATACACCTGGGTCTTGAACAATGCCTGCAGAGCGGATCACCCCATCTCGAAATAGGTGACTTGGAAAAGGTAGAACAAAAGGCAACAAAAATGATTTGGGGCAAGGAACAAGTTCTGTATCGGGAGAGATTAAAAGGACGGGGACTTTCCAGGTTGGGAAAGAGTCGACTGAGACCGGGCTATAACAGAGATCTGTAAAATCATGACCAGAATGGAGAAAGTAAATAAGGAAGTATCAGGCCGTGTCTACACTAGCCCCAAACTTTGAAATGGCCATGCAAATGGCCATTTCAAAGTTTACTAATGAAGCACTGAAATGCACATTCAGCGCTTCATTAGCATGTGGGCGGCCGCAGCACTTCGAAATTGACACGCCTCACCGCCACGCGGCTCATCTCGACGGGGCTCCTTTTCGAAAGGTCCCCACCTACTCCGAAGTAGCTGATGGGAATAAGGGGACTTCGAAGTAGGCGGGATCCTTTCGAAAAGGAGACCCATCGGGACAAGCCGCGCAGCAGCGAGGCGCGTCAGTTTCTAAGTGCCGCGGCCGCCCGCATGCTAATGAAGCGCTGAATATGCATTTCAGCACTTCATTAGTAAACTTCGAAATGGCCATTTGCGTGGCCATTTCGAAGTTTGGGGCTAGTGTAGACGTAGCCTCAGAGAGGCAGCCGTGTTCGTCTGTAGATTCGAGAACAACAAGAAGTCTTGTGGTATCTTATAGACTACCAGATATTTTGGAGCATAAGCTTTCGTGGGCAAAGACCCGCTTCATCAGATGCATGTGGGGGTGGTGGTTTCAGAGGGGTATTTAAAGAGTGGGGTCCCAGTCAGAGGGAGGGCCAGAGCTGACAACGTCTATTCAGCAAGGTGGAAATGGCCCAGTATCAACAGTACTTATCAAAAGAGGAAAAAACAAGTCAGATCAGACAGGGGGATGTGAGCCTTTGTCAGAGTCTAATGGGGAGATATTAGCACCCAGAGCAACGAATCTGCCTTTGTCAGCTGCGAGCCACTCCCAGTCTCTGTTTAATCCACGGTTAATGAAGTCAAATTTGCAAATAAATTGCAGCTCAGGATTAGGCAGTGTAAAGGATAAGGATAAGGATAAATGAGGAAGTGTTATTTCTTCCTGTGACAGGGTATACCAGCCCTGCACTGGCCAAAGGGCTGGAAGCCAGGCTTACTGGCTGGAGAAGGCCCCTCCCCAGTAGCCCTGCTGGACAAGCTCCAGCTGCAGCCCTATTATAAAGGCTGGAGAAGCCAGTCAGTCAAGAGAAGATGCTCCGGCTCTGACTCCAAAGCAGCAGTGTGAGGTGCGGGACTGTGAGAGCTCAGCCTGCCAGGCCTAACTATGATTGGCTACGCCAGTGGATGTGATGAAGACCCTGACTATTATAGTTCCAAAAAGAAAACTAGGTACGTTCATGGAGGTTAGGTCCATCGATGGCTGTCAGCCAGCTTTGGTTTGTCAGAAGCTGGGAACAGGCAAGAGGAGAGGGATAACCTGCTGAGTCCCCCATTCTCTTCATTCCTCCTGGAGCACCTGGCATTGGCCGCTGTCAGAAGACAGGATACTAGATAGAGCTTTGGTCTGCCCCCATATGGCTGTTCTCTTGTTCTTGTAATACGTTAATTTAAATAAGTCTTTCCTCCCGAAGTATCCCAAGCAATTTTCTAAACCTTGCATGCTGAATAGGGACAGAGAGGGACACCGTGTTAGTCTGTGTTCTATCAAAACAAAAAAGCACCCTATTGGCACGTTAAAGACTAACAGAATAGCTTCTTAGGTGAGCTTTCGTGGGACAGAGCCACTTCTTCAGACCATCGCCAGACCAGAACAGACTCAATATTTAAGGCACAGAGAACCAAAAATAGCAATCAAGGTGGACAGATCGGAAAAATATTATCAAGGTGAGCAAATCAGAGAGCAGAGGGGCAGCAGTTGCGGGGTGTGTGTCAAGAATTAGATTAAGCCAAGTATGCAAACGAGCCCCTCTAATGACCTAGAAAATTCCCATCCTGGTTCAAACCATGTGTTAATGTTTCTAATTTGAATATAAAAGAGAATTCAGCAGCCTCTCTTTCCAAACTGTTGTGCAAATTCCCCTCCAGCGCTCTCTGATTTGCTCACATTGGTATTATTTTTCCGATCTGTCAACCTTGATTACTATTTTTGGTTCTCTGTGCCTTAAACATTGAGGCTGTTCTGGTCTGGCTCTGGTCTGAAGAAGTGGGTCTGTCCCACGAAAGCTCATCACCTAATAAATTACTTTGTGAGGCTTTAAAGTGCCAGTGGACTGCTTTTTTTTAAAATTTTCTAAATCCTGTGGCTCAGCTCCTCAACTCGTGTAAATCAGTGTAACTCCACTGGAGTCAATGGGGCGAGCTCCTCAGCTGATGTAAACTGGTAGTCCCCTGAAGTCAACGGAAATGGCCCTTACTCTCTATGTAGGTTATATACACCCATGCAGACATATGATGGTGGGCCTTGTCCTCAGCTCACTCACTGCCCTGACCTCACTGATCTTCACTGACTCCCACGTGGAGTCACTGCTGGTTCACACCGATGACCAGGATCTGGCCCACGGTGTCTGGGAGTCACCTGCTGCTGAAATGCAGCTGCCTGCAGGGTGGAATGCGATGCCCTTTTAACAGCGCCTCCACCGCTGTGCAGCAGCTTTTAGGAGGGGAAATGAGCGATTGTGCCTCCAATTAAAGTGTCAGGAAGAAGCCAGTTCAGCAAACCATAATTAGCCTAGCTGGAAAACAGCCAGGAACCTCAGGGTTACTCTTGTAAAACAGGAGCTTTAATAGCTGTCAGCAGACGGGACCTGGGCTTTCTGTCTCATCTTAGCGACGGGGTGGACGGCGCAGAACTCGGTCTAGACTGGTCCCTGGCTAGAAGCCAGGCCTGGCAAAAGAGATCCTACTCCCTTTGGTTTGAGGATCCTGCTGTGGACTGCCAAGGTCATTATCATTATCTGTCTCAGGATAGCTTCATTCTAGAGCCCTAGCTGAGAGCAGCTCAGCGCGATGTTATGGAGTATTCAGGCACATAGTAAAGGAACAGTCCATGAGCAGGAGGCCTCACAGCTACAGAGGTAATGCCACTACGTGATAGAGGCCTATAAAGGCATGACGGGCTACTTACCCCGTCATATAACACACAACCCGGAGCAACCCGATGAAATTAAGAGGCTGTAGGTTGAAAACAGAAGGCAGGACTTCCTCACAGGCTGCACAGTCAACCTGCAGAACTCATCGCTAGGGGATTTTTAAAGACTAAAAGTATAACTGAGGTCAAAAACGAATGAGATAAGTTTGCGGAGGGTGGGCTTCTCAGAGGCTATTAGCCAAGATAGTCCAGGGATGCAAAATCATGATCCCTAAAGCTCTGAGTGCCAGCAGCTGAGACTGGATAGCAGGAGACTGAGCACTCAAAATTTGCCCTGTTCTGCTCGCTCCTTCCAAAGCAGCCAGCACCAGCCACTGCAACATGGGGTACTGAACTAAAAGGACCACTGCTCTGACCCTGCATGGCTGTTCTCATGCAGCCTTCTTACTCTTATCTTACAGGTACTCACCCAGAGTCAGGAACTGAGCTAACATCTCACAAGTCCCAATGACGCACAAGCCTCAGCTACAAGGGCTTGCTTCTTCTCTAACACCAGCCCTCAGTTCCCTCTCCCTCTCCTGCTCTTTCAGGTTTGCTTGGGAGGCAAATCCCACTGTGCCCTCCCAGAAACAAGGCAAGAGACCAACATACTTTCCGAAGACAGGCTCCAGGGTACATGGGATGTAATTGTCCTGGTCATTTATGGATTTCTTTCCCACCGAAATCTTCACGTAGGGGTCACACTACAGAGAGAGAAGGAAAGAACGGGATGGCGGGGGCATTACAGACTCATTTCCAACAGCCATGCGGCTCACTGAGAAGCAGATTCTGCCACGGTTCAGCAGATGGATGAACCCATTATTCTGCACGCAGGCCCGGGAGTGAGGGGCAGTAGATGTGTAGAAATATTGTTGGTGCTCAGAATGGATCTAACTCCTGCCCTTTCTTGCCTGTTCCCCTCTCTTTGGCACTGGTGAGGCCACATCTGGAGTATTGCATCCAGTTTTGGGCCCCCCAGTATAGAACTGATGTGGATTTGCTGGAGCAGGTTCAGTGGAGGGCAACAAAAACGATTAAGGGACTGGAGCACATGACCTGTGAGGAGAAGCTGAGTTGATTTGGGCTTATTTAGTTTGCAGAAGAGAAGACTGAGGGGTGGTTTAATAGCAGCCTTCAACTTCCTGAAGGGGAGCTCTGAATGGGATGGAGAGAAATTGTTCTCAGTGGTGACAGATGGCAGAACAAGGAGCAATGGTCTGCAGTTACAGAGCGGGAGGAGTAGGTTGGATATTAGAAAAAACTATTTCCCCAGCAGGGTGGTGAAGCACTGGGGTGAGTTGCCCTGAGAGGTGGTGGAATCTCCATCCCTCGAGGGTTTTATGTCCCGGCTTGATATAGCCATGGCTGGAATGACTGAGTTGGGGTTGGTCCTGCTTGGGGCAGGGAGCTGGACTCGACGACCCCTTGAGGTTCCTTCCAGCTCGTGCGTTTCTGTGACTCTACAATGAAACTCTGGGAGGGAACTTGGGGGCAGGAGGAAATGTGCGGGGAGGGGCTGGAGGATGTGGTGATTACCTGGGACACCCCCTCTGGCAGCAGCTCCTAGGTGCGGGGGTCTATACGCTCGGCCACCATCGGCCTCAGGTGGAAGCAGACCCTACCCCGCAGCCATGGTGATGTGCCAGCAGCCACTTGTGGAGCCCGCAAGCAGGGAGCCCCTCTCACCGCACTGTGCGACCAGCAGTGATATATTTTTCCTAGACACCCAGGCCAGAAGGAAGGAGGAGGCAGAGAGAAGTAAGCAGCAATCAGGGTCTAGGGGGGAAATGAATTGTGGGAGCAGGGCCACAGAGGAAGAGGGGATGCAAGGGTGGAGTCTTGGGGGGAAGGGCAGGGCCTTGGGCAGAAGGGGCAGTGCAAGGGTGGGGCTTTGGGGAATGGGCGGTGCCAGGGCAGCGCTTCGGGGCAATAGATGTGCAAGGATGGGACTTTGGGGGAATGGGTGCACAAGGAGAGGGATTTGGGGGAATGGACATGCAAGGGCAGGACTTTGGGGGAATAGTTGTGCAAGGGCAGGGCTCTGGGGGGATGGGTGTGCAAAGATGGGACTTTGGGGAATAGGTGTAGAAGGATGGGCCTTTGGGGGAATGTGTGTGCAAGGGCAGGGCTTTGGGGGTGGGTGTGCAAGGGCAGGACTTTGGGAGAACAGTTGTGCAAGGTCAGGGCTTTGGGGGAATGGGTGTGCAAGGACAAAGTTTCAGGGGGAACAACTGTGTGCAGGGACAGGGCTTTGGGGGGATGGGTGTGCAAGGGCAGGACTTTGGGGGAATGGGTGTGCAAGGACAAAGTTTCAGGGGGAACAACTGTGTGCAGGGACAGGGCTTTGGGGGGATGGGTGTGCAAGGGCAGGACTTTGGGGGCAGGGTTTGTGGGGAAAGGGTTGTGCAAGGCCAAAGTTTCAGGGGGAATGCATGGTGCAAGGGCAGGGACTCAGGGGTAATGGGCAGGGCAAGGGGGTGGGGTTTTGGAGTAACAGGACATTGGAGGGTGGGACTTTGGGGGTAATGGGCCGTGCAAGGGGGTGGGGTTATGGAGTAACAGGACGTTCCAGGGCGAGGCTTTGGGGGTAATGGACAGTGCGAGACAGGCCCTAGGAGAAGGGGCAGTGAAAGGGGGACAGAGTCCAGGTGCCTCTGCCCCCCATTAGGGCACACCCATTGCTCCTGCCGCCAGCAGTGGAATTCCCCCTACGAGCTCTGTGCTTCCCCCCAGCCACATCTCCCAGAGGCCCCCACCCGACTGGCACCTTTCCGTTGGCGTCCTTGGGTTGCAAGCTGAAGGCACGAACGACGTAGACTCTGATGAGGCACTCCTGGGGGCCTTTGGCAGGGAGCTGGTGGAACTGGCGTGGTGGGACCGGCACTCTGGGGTCGTCCGGGAGAGGGTACATTTTGAACGAGCCCTGCAAAGACATTGAGCATTCACTTGTGTGCACGCCTGGGTGTGTTACGCTACAGGTGCTGACAGCGGCAAGTGCGTGACGGAGCACAGGGTAAATCGGTGGGATGCTGCTTGGGTAACATTGCATCCCCAGGCAGGGCGTCAGCGAGGAGGGAGGCCCCTCAGACTCTGTAAGCATACCCTGCTGCTGCCTAAGCTAACGGGCCAGCAGGCTCTGCGCCTCTTTCTGGGTCCCAGCACCTCCAAGAGGCCCAGACAGCGGTGCCAAATAAAGGCACAAACCATCACGTCCTGTGCTGCAGCTGTTACACAGCCCCCTGCTTCCACCCAGAGGGGCTGCTTGTCAGTAGACTGGTAATGTGATGCCTGGGGGGATGTCGGGCTGCAGTTAGGCACATGCCAGCTGACTTGGGCTTTCAGGGGGCCCTCCCCCTTAGCAGGGTCCTGGTCTGAGCTCGAATGCCTCTGCCACAGCTAAACAGGCCCTTAGCCCCAACTCCGTGAGCTCACCCAGGCAGCTGCAGGGGTCTAACTGCAGTGTGGATACGCTCCGTACAGTGATGCTGGAACTATTAACTGTCCGTGCCTCTCACTGCCTCAGGCTGGGGTCACACCTACGATTGCCACCTCTCCTGGACTAGACAGACCAGAGGCCATTGTCCGTCCAGTCCATGAGAGACGGCAGCCGAGCTACAGCTGTCGACGGCTGCACAGCCCTGGACCGAGGACAGGAGCAGAGCCCCAGGCGGGTGGTGGGACCCCAAGTAGCAGTAGCCTGGACTCCAGTGGGCTGCAGAGTCTGTGGGGCTAGCAGAACCCCCGGGGTGGTGAACAATGTTCCCTCTGATTTCTTTTCCCACCATGAACGGAATAAATTTTGTTATGTGCACTGAGACATGTGCAGCTGTGCACCGCCAAAAGAAAAACACACGCTGCCGGCTGTGGGTGCTCTGCTAATCAACTGGGTGGCATCTGAATCTCCCCTGGGCAGCTGCCCAAGCACTCAACTTACAGTGGACACTGGTGGCAAAGCTAGTGGGCGGCCGGACTCTGCAGGGTGGCAAAGCCAATGGAGCAAGCAGGACACCAACAGGGACACCCAGAGGCCAGGACCTGAGACTGGCAGAGCCAGCAGTGTCAGCAGTGGCACTAGCTCCTGGGTACAGAGAAGCTGATTGCAAAACTTGGGGGTGCTGCAGCACCCCAACATCCCTACTTCTGCTTTGTTTCCTCTCTTTTAACCAGTTATCAGCCCATGAGAGGACCTTCCCTCTTGTCCTATCACTGTTTACTTTGCTTAAGAGCCTTTAGCGAGGGACCTTGTCAAAGCTTTCTGGAAATCTAAATACACGAAATCCACTGGATCCCCTTGCCCACCTGCTTGCTGACCTCCTCAAAGAACTCTAGTAGATTGGTGAGGCATGATTTCCCTCTACAGAAACAAATTATGCTCATCTCTGTGTCTGACCATTCTGCTCTTTACTCTAGTTTCAACCAGTTTGCTCAGTACTGAAGTCTGACTCTCCAGCCTATAATTGCCAAGGTTACCTCTACAGCTCTTTCTAAAAATTGGGATCACTTTAGCAATCCTCCGGTTATCATGTACAGAAGCCAATTTAAAGGATAGGTTACAAACTACACCTAACAGCTCCACAATTTCACATGCACATTCTTTCAGAACTCCTTGCTGAATTCCATCTCGGCCTGGTGGCTCTTCACTGTTTAGCTTATCAATTTGTTCCAAAATTTCCTCTAAGTTCCTCCGACTGGTCACCTAAAAAGAAAGGTGGAGGGCTGGGAATCTCCCTCAAGACATCAGCCAAGAAGAGTTATGGCTGCATGCTTTGCATCTATTGTTTTAGCAGAGTCTGATGCTCCTCTGAGATGGCTGTCAGGTACCACCCCACACTGGAATCCATACAAGCATCATCAAACAATTACAACCCAAACTCAACAGGGACCCCAAGAAATCATCCCCAAACCCCTTCTTTCAGCCTTCAGGCAACCCCCAACCTTTCCAAGCTCATAATCAAAAACAAGCTCCCCTCATACAACTCAAAGCAGCACCAGGCATGCCAGAACTCCACATACAAAACCTGCATCCTGCATCCACCCTTGCTACAATGATCAACACCAATGATTCATTACTCGCCTGGATCCTAAAAATGATCGACTCAACAGAGACACTGGATTTCTGGTTCACTGCAATAACTGGTAACCCACTAACTCTCCCCTTTTTAGAGGTGTTAATGGGCCAGTCTACCTTGAATGGTCCCTTACAACATGTATTCACTACTTATGCTACAGAGGAGCATTGGAGGCCAGTGAAAGTGATATAAGGACATGCTGAAGGTACACATACAAAAGTGCAGCATTGGTATCGATACTCAGGGGAAACCTTGCCCAAGACGGTCCCCAGTGGAGAATGGTAATTCATGAGGTGGTGGCACAATGTCAGAGTTCCTGCCGTGGGGCTGATGAGGAGAGGTGGAGAAGAAAAGAGTGGCAAAAACTTCCCTGCGCACTTCGAACAGCTACCAACGCCTGCCCCTTCTGCGATAAAACCTGCGGCTCCAGAATTGGGTTGATCAGCCATCGACAGACTCACAAATAGGAGGGTGACAGGAAGACGTCCTACCCATTATCGAGTGACTGCCAAAAGAGAGGGAATGGGCCGCTCTATCTTGACTTGTCCCTTACAATGTGTGCTCACTACTCATGCTAAACAACGCTTCCCACCTTACTTTTAGCAGTCATGCTGGGAGTTCTTTTCCCAAATCGGAACAAATCTATATGGCTCACAAGTTCATCTCTGTTACATAGAATCATAGAATCATAGGGCTGGAAGAGACCTCAGAAAGTCATCTGGTCCAGCCCCCTGCTTCAAGCAGGATCAACCCCCACTAAGTCATCCCAGCCAGGACCTTGTCAAGCCAGGACTTAAAAACCTCAAGGGATGGAGAATCCACCACCTCTCTAGGCAACGCATTCCAGTGCTCCACCACCCTCCTGATGAAGTAGTTTTTCCTAATATCCAATCTACTCCTCTTCTTAAGTAACTTCAGACCAGTGCCCCTTGTTCTGCCATCTGTCACCACCGAGAACAGTTTCTCTCCATCCTTTTTAGAGAACCCCCTTCAGGAAGCTGAAGGCTGCTATTAAATCACCCCTCAGTCTTCTGCAAACTAAACAAGCCCAAATCCCTCAGCCTCTCCTCACAGGTCACGTGCTCCAGCCCCTTAATCATTTTCGTTGACCTCCGCTGAACCTGCTCCAGCACATCCACATCCTTTTTATACTGGGGGGTCCAAAACTGGACACAATACTCCAGATGTGGCCTCACCTGTGCCGAATAGAGGGGAACAAATACTTCTCTAGATCTGCTCGCAATGCTTCTCCTAAGGCACCCCAATATGCCATTAGTCTTCTTGGCTACAAGGGCACACTGTTTACTCATATCCAGCCTTTCATCTACCCTAACCCCTCGGTCCGTTTCCATCGTACTGCTGCTGAGCCAGTTGCCCTCCACCACTTAAAGCTGGTCCAACGAAATGTTACCTCACTCACCTTGTCTCTCTAACGTCCTGGAAGCAATGCAGCTCTAACTACACCACATACAACATTGCTATTTACCATTGGTGCGTTAGACACAAGCAATCTGACATCGTGGCAGGGGGCTAGACTTGGTGAGCTTTGCCATCCCTTCTAGCCCCCTGCTTGTACGACATATGCCAATGACAGATGGCGTTTTAACTCTTATAAAACGTTAGCTTTTTTTTCACCTCACTCTCTGTTATAAATTACCTCACGCCCCCGTTGTCTGCCGCTCCCCTCTTCCCTGCAACGGCAAACATTTCAATGAACAAGAATAAATGAGGGAAGTTGTGGAATCTCCATCACTGGAGGTATTTAAGGACAGGTTACATAGATGTCTATCAGGGATGGTTTAGACAGTACTTGGTCCTGCCATTGGGGCAGGGGGTTGGACTCGATGGCCTCTCGAGGGACCTTCCAGTCCTAGTGTTCTATGATTCTATGATTCAATGATTCAAACCCATAAATTCATACAACTGAGACCACATCAGTAAAAAAGAATAGGAAAAACACTCAAAAATAAGCATAGAAATTGCAACTGAAACTAACATTCCAAACATCTGCCAACTCCAGGGTTTAAAAGATCCTTCTCTGCTTTATAACAACAAAATATTTGTGGGCAGGCACAAGAGGGATTAGCTGCCGGTTCCAGTTGACTATGGCTGAGTAAAGTGGCTCTGGGTATAAAGAGAGGCTGTCGGACCTTGAATTCCCCCACCACTGAGGGGTCTTCGTTCGCGTCCTGTGTTCTGCCACGGTAGAGCTTGAAGGTGTGGCAGAAGTCAGAGAGCCTCTCAAATTCCTCCATCCTCTCCAGCTCCGTCTCGTAGACCTAGGAAGGAAAACTCTGAGTAAAAGGATGCATTTCATTAACAAAGCACAAGGTGCGCACCATGGAAAGAATATTGCCGAGGCCTCTGTATCTCCTTACGCACAGAGCCCCTAGACATCAGGAGTGGAGAAGGCTTTTTGGATCACTATGGCAACAACCACCTTTCGCCTACTCTTTAGGCACAACTCACCAGCACCTAACAGCAGCCAAGTTCCACCTTCCCCTAGTGTCTCTTGCCTGCTGGCAGCCCCGCTGGCCAACTCTTCCCCCACCCTCCAAGCATCTCCCACCTGCTGCAAAACAGGTCTTTTGTGGCTTTCAGGGTGCTCCAGAAGGAATGGGGTGGAACAGGGACATAGAACGCTTAGAGGAAGAGGGGGTGAACAAAGAGGGGGTGCAGTTTGGGAGAAAGGGTGGTGTCTGGTGGAGGTAGAACAGGAAGAGGCAGGGGCTTGAGGGAAGGGGTGGAGGTAGAACAGGATGAGGCAGGGGCTTAGGGGAAGGAGTCAAGTCTGGTGGAGGTAGAACAAGACGAGGCAGGGGCTTGGGAGAAGGGGTGGAGTGGGGTGGAGGTAGAACAGGAAGAGGCAGGGGCTTGAGGGAAGGGGTGGAGGTAGAACAGGATGAGGCAGGGGCTTAGGGGAAGGAGTCAAGTCTGGTGGAGGTAGAACAGGAAGAGCAGGGGCTTGAGGGAAGGGGTGGAGGTAGAAGAGGGAGAGGCAGGGGCTTGGGGGAAGGAGTGGGGTGGAGGTAGAACAGGAGGAGGCAAGGGCTTGGGGGAAGTAGTGGAGTGAGGCGAGGCAGGGGGGCATCGAACACCCAGTGGTTAATGGGGAAGTCAGCATCTTTTCCTTTGGTACCCCCCAGGGGTCCACAAACCTCTACCCTTGACCATCCCTTGAGGCCAGCATAGGATTATCACTCCCTGAGGAGTCTGGTTTTCATGACTCAGGGTAAGCCTGCACGGCAAGAAAACACTTGTGGCTGGCTCGTGTCAGCTGACTCCAGCTCGCTGAGCTGTTTAATTGTGGGGAAGATTTTGGGTTCGGCTTCAGCCCGGGCTCTGAAACCTCTCCCCTTGCATGGTCCCAGCCTGAGCCCAAACATCCACACAACCACAACCATGCAGGAGCCCCTTAGCCAGCCCCCATGAGCCTGATGCAGCTGCCACGGGCCAGCCATGGGTTTTTAATTGTGGACACATCCTCAAGCAGCTGGGCTCCTGCTGCTTTCCGATGGAGCATCTGGCATCACACCACTGAGAGCATTTTCTTGCCAGCCAGGGGTTGTTACCCTACACTCAACGCTGTGGGGCTGAGGGAGGGACTTCGCCCCTTGTACCAGCCTTAACAATTCATCTCCTTCCTTGGGGTTTACGCTCTGCGAGGCAGGTCGTTTGTCCAGCTGTCAACCAAGCTGTTCTCTTTTGGGGCGGGGGTGTTACTTCCCAGGCCAGGGCAGAGACAAAACCAGATGTGGGGTTGTCCTGCATCAGATGGGGAATGCTCTTTGAACCCGTGCCACTGTGCCCCCACTGATGAGACCTCACAGACACTAGGTGTGCGTGAACACAGGCCAATGGAGGTAGGTGCATGCTGCTCCCAGTCATACCAGACTGCACAGTATTCTGGGAATGCAGAAGGGGCCATCCCAGACTCTTTGAACACTTGTAGACTGGCAGCTCCCTGCTGCCCCCAGAACAAAGGCCTTGATCCTGCAACTGCTGCTCAGGCATACCACTGGTGAAACCTTCTTACAACTGTCCTAACCATTTTTCAGCAGAACAATGCCTGTTTTCCAATGGAAACTCAGGTTTTTCACTGGAAAAAGGCAACACCCCTCAGCAGAAGGGGTGAGAGCTGCAGCTCAACTGTCTCATGTCCCCCTTCTCCTCCATGAGCTAGGCTCCACAGCTGGTCTACCTCCCCCATGATCTAGGACTCCCACGATGCACTGCCACCTTTCTCCACTGTGCCTTATTCAATCATGGAGCCCAGTCTACAGCAGACGCTGGGAGCATGAGGCACTGAAACTAAAACTTTAATGAGGCACCGCGGTAGCATTCCTGAATTGAAACAGTTTGGTTGTCATCCATAATCTTAAGCACTCTAATTTTTTTTTAAAGGGAGTTTGGAGCGGGAGTGGATGGGAGAAACATTTTGCCACAGGCTCCCTTCTAGTGCTCTTCTTGTGCCACGGATATCCCCAGTCCAGCTCCAGTTGCAACCAACAGCAAAACGCCCACTGATTTCAGAACCGGGTCTGGAAAAAACACTGCTCCGCGGGTGTTCCCCTTTTCCAGTAAACCTTGCTCCATAATCAATAGTGAGGGGCTCAGCTGGCCTTTGGCCAACAGTGGCGAGGAGGCCTCAGTTGCAAGAGGGGGTTACCTTCAGCGTGTCAAAGCCCTTCTCTAAGTAGCAGCCGCATTTCTCTCTCTCCCCTGTCGAAGCGTAGAACTTGCTCCACCAGTCGATGAACTCTTCCTCCTGCAGGAAGGGGGGGAAAAATTAAACATCGCCCTGAGAAAGCAACCTGGCAAAAGCCCCCACCTGGTAATGTAATCGCTGTGGGGGAAATTCACACCTGGGCAGTGGGCCAGCACAAAGCCCATGCACCCAATGGTGTTATGCACCTGCCTTTGTGCCTATGGCACAGCACAGGAAGTCTATGACCTTATCAGCACTACACAGGCTCTTCTCATACAGCTATACCTGTATAGCTACATCCACAGAGCCCCCTAGGATAGGCCCTCCCACCATTGTAATGCCACCTCCCCAAATGAGTCTCTCTCTGCCAACGAAAGCCGTCTTCTGCCATCGTAGCTATGTGGGGCAAGGGCTGGGGGTGGGGCGGCTTTTTCACATTCCAGTCCAACAAAACTTTATTGTGTGGACCTGATATGTTAGACAGCCTGTTCTTTAGCCCCAGCTGAACAGGCTTCCTTTTAGCACTGGAGGTCCCTGGTTCAACCCCTCTTCATGTTGGCCAAGATGGAGGATGCCAGCCTACACTGACAGGACTCTAAGTGGTGTCTATGATGCGACTCTCACCCCAGGAGTGGGTCAAAGGTGTTTGTGAAGAGATGACGCCACTATTTGTTTCCAAGTGGCTGCCAACCTTGGTGGCACTCCATGTAGAAGCAAGGAGAGTTATAACAAACCCAGCCATGTGTCTCAGAATGATGAGGATCTGGGCCAGGAGACCTCAAAGAAAACCCACTCCCCTCCCTCCATCACCGTGTGCTTAGGTTGTAAACTTTCTGGGGCCAGATGTGCCATTTGGTCCTCTTTGTACAATGCCTATTGCATTGAGGTCCTGGTCCACACCTGGGTCTCCTAGACACTACCATAGTACAAAGAATAAATGCCTCCCTCACAACATACCCTGATCCCACGAAATTCCGCCTCTGTCCAGAAGAACATAAGCGCTATGCGGATCTGTCCAATCAACAGAAATCACCAACCTTACAGGCTTAGACTTTTGAAAGTGAACCGCAGCCGATTCAAGGCCAGTAAGGAGATTTCACCTCATCTGTTACGTAAACTGGGAGGGCTAACAGGCTTTCAGGACTGTGGATATTAGTCCAGAGAGAAAGCCGGCTGTCAGGTTCCGAAAATATATATTATTTTATTATAAGTGCACAATTTTGAAATTTAGGCAAGCAAAGATGAAGGGGCTTTGACCGTGATTCATGAAACATTCCTGAAAACTAATGATGTCTTGTTTTAGGAGTCCACAAAATTCCATCCCACTGACCTAATGGAGAGTTTAGATTTTAAGCCAGTGGGTGCAGGCTTCAAATTGCTGTCTTGAACAGACATTGTTTTTAATAGAAATATTACATAAATTAGCTCAGAGGCCGCCACTGCCTCCTTTTTTTCAAATCTTGCTTTTCATCACTCCTCTAGTTTTATTGTTTAAAAATCGACATCCTAACCACCGTGGCTTTATTATGACATTCCGCAGGTACCAAGTTACAAAGAAAGCACTTACACTAATCTGATGACTTACCCATGGTATCTTCTGCAGCCCCAAGACAAAGCATTTGGTTAGATATTTTTGCTGATTTCTACTGATGTTACAAAAAGAAGGAAAAAAAAAAGCCAGATGAAGCAGCTGGAATGTTAATAGCGAAGGACATTAATCGTTTTGCCTGCAAATGGAAAAGCCAGTTAAAGCAGTAGGCCCAATACACAAGTGACTGGAGAGAGGATTTGATCTAATAATCAGGCAACAGCCAAAAGCACTTTAAGTGTCTTATCTGGGAAGCAGAGCTGTGTACTGATCAGAGGGAAGGTCTGGGAGTCTGGGTTTCTATTTCCAGCTCTGCTACTGACCCAGAGGGGGTGGAATCCATTTCCTGGCAGAGATCCAGCACCTGGGCGAGGAACCACCGAGTCTCACTAAACCCAACAGTAGATGTGTGCTGGGCCTCTGCCCTGGGGTACGTGGCCCTGGCAAATCACTTGGGCTGAGCCTTTCCAGTGCCTGAAGTCAAACACTGAGCTCCAAAGACAGACACAGCACCAAGGGCCCAATTCTAACGGGAGCTTTGCCTCTGATGTCAGCAAGAGTCAGATTAAGCCCTGGGTGACCTAAGTTCTCTAGCAGGCTGAACACTCACGACTCCCACAGCTGTCAGGAGAAGTCACTGCTTTGTGCCTCCACTTTCCCCCCTCGATCTGTAAAATGGGGATAATCTTTACTTCCCTCTCACTAGTGCTCGGGGGCATTAGTTAATATCTAGTAAGCCCTGTGATCCCTACATCAGAGGCACTAAAGAAGAGCAATGCATGAATCTATTTAGCTCAAGCCATGCAGCTTAACAAAAAGGTTAAGGGGCGACTTGACTGCAGTCGATAAAGACCCCCACGGGGTGCAAACATGCAATGATGGGCTCCTCAGTCTAGCCGGCAAAGGTCTGACATGATCCAATGCTGGAAGCTGAAGCTGAACAAATTCAGACCAGATGCTTTTCACAGGGAGGGTAATTAGCCACTGGAACAACTTCTCCAGCCCTGGCTGGTTCTAAATTAAAAGATCTGCTCCAGTTCAAATCAGAATTATAGCAGGAAACCTCCCAGCCTGTGTTATCCCGGAGGTGAGATTAGAATCTCACAGCGGTGTAGCTGAAGGGAGGACCTCTATGGGGCAAAATGAAAGGCTATCTTGAAGAGAAGTTAATTCAGATTCTCAGACTGTCTAATAAATGACAGCATTTTATAAACATGTGGGACGTTCCACCGCGGGACCTCTGGGCCTGTTTGAAGCTAAGTCCTTGGTTCAGCAAAGCTTAATGATAAACTTTCACGTGCTTAACTTTAATCACCTGATTCAAGTCTATGGGATTTAGGCACATACTTAAGTAACTTCCTAAATCAGGGGCCACATTCAGCCCTGGGGGAAGGCCGGCCCAAGGCACGGGTGCCCTTACAGTCTACTTACGCCCTCCAAATAAAACTTAAAAGAGCACAAGGTCTTTGTGAAGGCCCTTGCCCAGAGGCGTGTGTCACTAGGGATGAGAATGAGCCTCACAACCTCCTCTGAGAGCTTGTCTACACTATCAGGAAGATTGTCTCCGTCAGGGTCAATCTTTGAGAGTTCAATTTCGTGTGCCCGGTAGAGATGCACAAAATCGAACTATCTGGGGTCGGCAGCTGACCCCAGAGGCTGATGGGAGAATTTCTCCTGTTGACCTCCCTCTGTGCAGGTGATCAGGTAAGTTGACTGCAGATAAGTCAATTCTAGCTATGCAATTGCCGGAGCTAGACTTGCGTGTCTGCAGTCAACCTAACTTCCTAGTATAGGCCGGCCTGAGACAGATCAGTATCAGGATTAGAGCTGGTCAGATGCTTTTTGATAGACAGGCCGAGGGACCTGCCCAAAAGCATTCAGGATGTCAGAAGCAGGGCCAGCAATACAACCCAGGAGCCTTGCCAGGCAATTCCCTGCTCTAACGATTAGACCCTCCGAGTACAAGGACATTTGGTTACAGTGCTAATAAATAAATGGATTCATTAAAGAGAGAAACATCAGTTTCATGCATTCTGCCCTTCCAAGACCTACTCCCAATTGCGTGTGTTTCCCTTTATGGGGGACAGCATGAATGAGACCTCATGTTGGCTGAGGAACACACAGCTGCATTTGGCTCCAGGGCTCAGTAGGGCCAGGCCAGGAGACGTTGTGGGTTGCAGGAATCACCCATCCGGGCAGTTCTTTAACTGTGCTGTGCGAAATGCCACCCTGCCCTAAGCACCCAGTCGTGATGGAAAGCAGCATCAAGCACAGCCCTCACCCATAAACATCATGCAGCAGATTCCCCCTATGCAGAGGAAATATCAGAGCAGGACATCAGAGGCATTCCTGGCACAGGGGCATGCACTTGATGACAGCAGAGTTACCCCAGCAATGAATCTGGCCCTCAGAGAAGACTCCCGATCCCAGAAGGTTCCTCCACACTCCCCATCACCAGACAAGGTCTCATAGTCAGAAGGTGGGAAGTAGCTTACCACCTGCTCCTGTAGGCTTCCATTCTGACTGATCACCCACAGCACAAGTGCACTGGGTCTGTAACAGGGTGGTTGATGCCTGCTCCATTGAAGGGTTGAGGGGGAAGGCGTCCCTTTTTATAGCCCGCTCTTTTCTCCCAGAACTCACTCCTGTCCCAACCTCCATTTTAGGTGCCAATCACTATAGACCTGTGATGGAGCCGGGCTTGTATTTAAAGGGGCCGCTCTCTGTCACAGGGCCATTCCACCCATTCTCCGATCACCTGGGTGGATTGTTTGGGAGAATGCAGTAACGTCAGCATGGGACACGCAGCAGCACTTCTTAGCAGCGTGGACATAGGGATGCACAAGTGAAGAGGAGAAAAATCCTGCTCTTCCTTCAACGAAGAAAAGTGGGGTGGGAGTGTCCTTTGACCAGGTCTCAGATTATTTCCTGGTAGAGCTGTGAAATGATCATCTCCTGGAATCCCCCACCATGTCATTAGTTCACCACACTGAATTTTTTGCTTTCTTGCCCAAATTTGGACAAAACGGGATAACCGTTTGGATCTAAATATTACAAACATTTGGGATGGATGAGGAAAGAACAGACTGTGTCAGACCAAAGGCCCATCTAGCTCAGGATCCTCTCTTCCAACCAATACCAGGTGCCTCAATGGGAACAAACAGAACAGACAACCCTGAAGTGATCCATCCCCAGTAGCCCATTCCCAGCTTCTGGCAAATAGAGGCTAAGGACACTGTTCCAGCCCTTCCTGGGAAACAGCCATGGATGGACCTAACCTCCATGGCCTTATCTAGTTCTTTTTTGAAAGCTGTTATAGTCTCGCCCTTCACAACACCCCCCCAGCAAGGAGTTCCACAGGTTGGCTGAGCGCTGTGTGAAGAAACACTTCCTTTTGCTTGTTTTAAACCTGCTGCCTATTCAACTTCCTTTGGTTTGTTTCAGCAACTTCTCTCCCAAAGCCTGCAAGGCTGGGGAGCCCCTGTTAAAAGCGTGCTCGGAATGGGGGTGGGGTGTGGGTCAGTAATTGTTCTGGTTCTGCCTGCGCATTAGGGTTGCTTTGGGCTGTGCACGGTGCACTTACAACCCAAAAAAGTGGGAGGGAAAAGCGAACACGAGAGTGGGAAAGTGGCTTATCTGAGGACACACACCATCAAAGGAGTAGGGCCAGAAACAAAGTCCTGATGGCCATCGGTGGGCCTGCCCCTTTGGACCAGCCGGCTTTGATGGAGTGTCTGAGCCTGCACAGAAGCACACAGGCTCCCACAGGACACAGACCGCTTGCATGTTACAAAATGTTCCCTGGGGGATGTGACTGCAGCCATCATCAGCCCAACAAGGCCGGGATGCGCAAGATGCTCGAGGGAGAGACCACAGGAATGTTCAGAGCGGGAGGGGAGGCTGAACTTTGTTTCACGTCAGCTATCAGTTTCAGCTGGAGATCTACCACCCCCGCTGCTCTTCCAAGCGAAAAGTAACAGGCTAAGCCGTGAAATATGTGCTCTGATTTGGAAGGCGCAAACACAGCAAATAACCAATTATTTCAAATAGTTTACAGATTTCAACTCTTCTTTCTTTTTTTTTGGCCCACTTCACTAGCTTGTCATTGGATGAGTTATTTGTATTTGTTACAACTAACGCCCCTACGAACCAACAAAATAAAAACCATTGTAATGATTTGGGTGAGGAATTTAGGGCCGTTCACTTTGCTCAGAATTATCATGCCTGCATTACAGTAGCGCTTAGAGGTCCAAACCAGCTCCAGCACCTATAGCCCCAGGTGCACATGGAGAGATGGATCTGGCCCCAAACATCTTACCATCTAAACAGACTAAGGACACGTCTACATTACCTGGAAGATCGACCCGCTCAGGGCTGATCTTCTGGGGTCAGTTTCATGCATTTGGTAGTGACACATGAAATTGACCTATCAGAGGTCAACAAGGAATAAGGGAGGCCAACGGGAGAAACTCTCCCTTCGCCCTTCCTCAGTGGGGACGGCCAGGTAAGTTGATTGCAGATAAGTCCATTCTAGCCACACATTTGCCGGAGCTAGAATTGTATGTTTGAAAATGACTTATTTTTCCTAGTCTAGACCTGCCCTAAAGTGGGCAGAAAGGAAGCATTGTCAGACCCACTCAACAGAGGGGACACAATGCACGGAGAAACTACTGTTGCAGAAGGGTAGCCGTGTAATCTGTAGCTTCGCAAAACAAGCAGTCCTGTAGCACCTTAAAGACTAACAATTTCATTCATTAGGTCAATGAGCTTTTGTGGGTAAGAAGGTGGGTCTTTAAGGTGCTACAGGGCTGCTTGTTTGTTTGGAGAGACTATAGGGATGTCTACCTAATGGCAGGATGTGAACTCAGAAAGTGTCTTCTCCAGAGACTGCCCTTCCTCTCCATCTGAGCCTCCCTCTGGATACACATTCTTTAAAGAATGTGTGTGTTTTCTTGAAAGCCCGCTGGGCCTCATTTTTCAGTCATCTCTACCAGTGCAAACTGGAATTACTCCATGGAAGCCACTAGAGCTATCCGGGTGTCAAAAATGGTGTGAATGGAGAACTGGGCTCACTCAACAGAAAATGCTATTCTCTCTGGGTTCAATCCTGCAAGGATCATGAGGACGACTTTAAAGCAGAAGATACAGGGCTCAGGTTTGCCAGCAGTGAAAGAGTGGAACAGTGTATTTGGAGTGTGAATTCAGAGCAAACAGACACTTCTAAGGGCTTTCGCAGCCCCTGAAATTTACAGTAGCTGACAATTCATAGATTGCAAGCCCACAAAAAACACTACAATCAGCTAATTTGACCTCCCACACAGCACAGCTCAGAAAATTGCACAGAATGATCCCGGCACCCGGCTCAGAACATATTTCATATTTTCCCAGGGGTGAAACTCACAACTGCGTAGCACAGACAAGCAGGAGGACTCTCCATCAATCAAGCCCTGTTTTGAGGGGCTAAGTGATGCACAAGCTTCCAGCACAGCTGGAAATTTCACCGTGTTGGTGGGAAGACTTGCAAAGAGCAAGCCTTGAAATGAACAGTCATTAAAGGCCATAGGATTGGGAAAATAGAATCACAGGGCTGGAAGGGACCTCAGGAGGCCAAAAGTTCTCCAGCTAGGGAACAGAAGCAATAGTATGTGACATATGTAACTGGTCCTACTAGCACATGTTGCAACACTGGATACATTTCGAAATAACTTTGCTAGTGTCTACAACACAACCACTATTTCGAAATTATTTCGAAATAGCAGTTGGCTTATTTTGAAATACGGAAACCTCATTTCAGCCATGGCCACACTAGCCCCTCCTTTCGGAAGGGCTATGGTAATGTGGCACTTCAGAATATGCTAATGAGGTGTTACCATGACTATGCAGCATCTCATTAGCATAATGGCAGCTGCACAGGATTTGAAACTGCTGGTTTCGAAACGCAGCTGCCCTTGTAGTTGGGCACCTTTCGAAACGACCCCGCCCGATTTCGAAAGCCCCTTCTTCCCAAAACCAGATGGGAAGAAGGGGCTTTCAAAATCAGGGGACCATTTCAAAAGGCCCCTGGCTTTTCAGGCTGCGTGCATGTCAAAACCAGCAGTTCTGAAGCCCGCGCAGCCACCGTTATGCTAATGAGGTGCTGTATATTCATGGTAACACCTCATCAGCATATTCCAAAGTGCCACATTACCATAGCCCTTCCGAAAGGAGGGGCTAACGTGGCCATGGCTTGAAGGAGGAATAGTGCCTTTTTCAAAATAGCTATTTCAAACTAGGGGCTGTGTAAACAAGGAACAGAGCCGATTTTGAAATAAGCCATTGTGTGTCCAATCGCTTTATTTCAGAATAGGCTCTGTTTTGTATAGATGCTCTATTCCAAAATATCTGAGAGCTATTTTGAAATGCATTTTGTGCGTAGCAGTGTTATTTCGAAATATGCTATTCTGGAAAATCTCTTCAGCTACACTACAGTCGCCTTTCGAAAGAAGTTCTTCCAGAAGATCTCTTCCGAAAAAACTTCTTTTGAAAGATCGCGTTAGCACACAAAAAAGCAGATAGCAAGCTCCACTCCTTTGACAGAGAGCATCCACCGGGCCTCCGGTCTTTGGAAAGAACAGGCCAGGGATCAAAAAAATCTGGTGCCATGAGGACTGTGCTTTTGAAACTAGGATGCCCGGAGCATCTCCACACACTTTTTTTCAAAAGAAGCTTTTGGAAGAAGGCGTGCCTCCTGATCCAGAAGTGGGAGAGGGCTTCCAAAAGAAGAGCTGTGTTCTTTCAATGTCGGCTCAAAAGAGTGCATTTCATGTGTAGACTCTCCGCGTACTCGTTCAAAAAAGGGCCGGATTTTCTGAAAGAACTTGCTAATGTAGATGCAGCCTCCCAGAATAGCGTATTTCAAAATAACACTGCTGTGTAGACATACCCACTGTAGGATCTTTGGGGCAGAGACTGTCAGTCCACAAGGTGTGTACAGTCCCTTCAACAATGAGGTCTCAGTCAAGGTTGCCATTAGGGTTACGATTTTGCAACACTCATATGCAATATGCATAATAATCATATGAACATCTCCAATGGGCATCTACGGATGGCATTGTTCACTGACGAAATTTACAAATAACTGCAAACAGCCAATACGTCTGAAAATTTCACCAGGCAAATGTTGAACTGTTGCACTTTCATGAGGAAGCTGCTGGTTGCAACTCCGCAGTGAAGGCTGAATTGAGCTGTGCGCTTACTCAATGACTTAGGTATGAAAAGTACTGAATATCTGTATGCCAGATATCCAGCACTTCTCTTTGAATACATCATTAAATTTCTGAGACATGACAAATACATCTATTTACTAATTTAGCAAATAAAATTTTTAAATGGCTCTTCTGACAATGTTGAGTCAGTGTCAGCCTTCCCTGTGTGCTGAATTATTTTAATAACTGAGTAACACAGCCTCATCAAATTTTCCATGTAGTTAAAATTCACAAAAAGCTTGGGTATGCACTCTGCTCGGAGAAATAAAATTGAAGTTAATCTAAGTTACTAATGATTGTTGTATCTAACTGCTAGGCTTTATACAGCCTATGGATAGGAGCAAGTCAACCCCTTGTGGAACTCTTAAGTGAACCTATTGTGACATCATCACTTTTCCTGTACAACTAATCTGCATGCAACAGTTTTATTGGTTGCAGTGAATTAGGGGTAGGCGGGAGGTAGGTAGGTGGCTATCAAACATTTGCATTGGTAGATTACTTGGTCTGCCATCTCTGTGCTTTAAGGGTTCCATAGCCACATGCTAGCTCGGGCATCAGTATGTGAAAGGCCCCTCTACACAATGTGGCAGCACTGCAGGAAGAAGAGAGGAACAATGTGCGAAGGGCAAGGGTGGATTCTTCATTGCTGACAAATTTGAAATCAAGGATGGCTTTTTCCCCTAAAAGCTCTGCCCTAGTAATTATTTTATTGCAGCTATCTGGCCCTTGAGATACAGGAGTTCAGACTAGGTTATCAGAAGTGGTCCCTTCTGAACGTGGAATCTATGAACCCCATGCAGGCAACCCCTAAGAGGTGGATACATTATCTTAAACCTTGGATTGCCAACAGCTTCCCTTCTCCTCTTGTCTCACTGTCCTCTCGACCCGTGGGACCCAATTCCAGACCCCGTGAGATCTGGTGGGACTCTGTGGACTTCAGAGGCCTTGCATGAGCTGAATTTTTGGCCATAAGAGTTTTGCCAAATATTTAACCTACATTTTCCCGGCTGCAGCCGCTAAGCCACCCTCTTAAGCAACAAAAGATCCTGTTTTCGTGCAAAGATCTTTCGCCATAAAGAACATGGACACAAGGAGGGTCAAATACTTGATGTGTGTCAGCAGTGTGGTTTCAAAAACAGAATTCGTTCCAAAGTTTTCCCCAAGAGCCATTAGGAGGTCTTTAGTTCATGAAGTTTATTATATTTAATCACATTCTTGTAAGGTCCCAGCACAGGCCATTAGAATCAGTTTATTGCTGTCTCCTGTTTTGTGGCTTTTATTTTAAATGAATCACTTGCAGCTTTTTTTTTTTTCAAATTTTTACTTGAACTAAAACCAAAACATATCTACCTAAATGAAAGATGCTGATGAACAGGGCAGAGAGGAAACTATTTATGGACCATATTCTGAACCCCAGGAAAGCCTCCCATTCTCCCTTCTGCATGGAGAAAGGAAACCGCTTTGGGGAAAAGACACAATTTCTGGGCATTCAAAAAAAAGGGTGTTTAAGGTAACAATGGGTGTGCCACAGCCGTGTCTGTGTAAAGGAGCTGTGAGAGCAGTGTGCATTAGTGATTCCCAACCTTTTCATTAACAGGGCACACTTCAGTGAGACAAACAATCCCACGGCACACCCACTTTTTCAGCTGAATCGATTGCTCATAAACGTCCCCCTCCCCATCAGCCTGTTGGAGCCAGGACATGACATTTAAATCACATGGCAGCTCCAACAGGCTCTGGCCCTCCCCCCCTTCCCCCTTGCCACAGCAGGGAGTGCGGGGTGGGCTCCCAGCCAGACCGTTAAGACCAGAAAGCAGCATTTCAGCTGCCTCCCAGAGCAAATAGTGGCTTTGCAAAGAGCCATAGTGGAGGGAAACTGACGAACCCCGCTCCAGCTGGGACTCAGGCAGCCTTGCTGCTTGAACCCCAGCTGGCATTGGGTCATCAGTCCCCAGGGTGGCTCTGCAAAGAGCTGTGGCAAGGGGAAATTGATGATGTCTCACCGCACACTGTGTCGCGGCATGCCGGTTGAATATCACTGGTGTACAGACCAGTCTGTACCATATCTGTATAGATGCAGCTACAAGAACCTACAATGCAGCAAACGTAACATACTCCACCAACCGCCTGCTCAGCTTAGCCTGTGGAAACCAATCCTGGTCTCTTTTAGCAGTGGAATTTCAACCTAGTCCCAAAGAAACACAAAGCTCAGAGAGAGACAGAGACTCAGATCTAAATGTCTTGAAAGGCTTTGGAGCTGGGATGGGGTTTGGCCCTTTCTGGTTGCATATATCTCGAATCATGTCAGGCAGTGTTGGTGGCGTGGGGAATGAAAAGCAATGCAGCTAAGTTCTGACTCAAGGGTGCATGGGCATGTCCTGTTGATTTCAGTAGGAGCAGAATTTGTCCTATAGCTTACAGGACAAACTCAGCCATGGTCTAGGCAGGTGGAATCTGGTCCCAACATAGACGAGAACATGCAGGGCTAGAAAGCTGCACCTTGTGGCTATGGACACAGAGCAAGGAACACAATTTTATCTACACAGCCCAAAGACAAAAATGACCCAAACTTCCGATTCTGCAAAAAATTCAAGGTGGGAACAAGATACTCCCCTTTGTTACAAATGTATGATAGGCAAGATGACTTTACCCCAGCCGCGGGTGTCTCACCATAAGGCTCTAGCCTTTTACACAATCCTTTAAACTCAGAGGGCAGCAAGAGGCCAGAAGATTACCTTGAAAACCTGAGTATTGGCTGCTGCCTTCAAAGTGCGTCAGCGACAAATCACGCCCATGCAGAGGATCAGTGCCACTTGTCTATACGTGGCTTAAATCACTCTTAAGACTAATGCTGAGGGCTGAAACGATGCCTGAGTCTCACACTCGTCCCCTGACAATGGACGGGTTTGAACCCAAGTAAGCGTTTCATCCGCTTTGTCCACAAAGGATGAGGAAACCCAGAACTTTGACAAATGAACTGCGGAAATAAGATCTACAGCTTCACGAAGCGCCACACAGGGTCTGGCGAGTCACCCAGTTCCCATCCTCCCAAGGCTTAACCCTCCGGAACTTACATACCTGGGATGCGACTTAGCAGACTTCCTCCCCACTCATACTTTGTTTTCTTTGACTTTAAGGGGCCTGACTGATACAAGACAAACATACCAACAGAACGTCCTTTTTCTAGGAGATCGGAAGAATCTTTAAGGAAGAACCTTGGAGAGTTTTTAAATGACCTTCTCTAGGAAAACCAGGCAACCCACACAAGTAAGTCAGAAATGAAGCAATACATACATGGAGATCGGCCCGAGAAGCTGGCATGTTAATTAGAGCGGAGCTGGTCATGCCTTCTGCAAGCTACAAATTAAAATGACTGGTTAGCCACAGGGTTAGAGAAACACAGTTCAACATACAATGGCAAAAGCAAATTTTAGAACAAAATTAAGGAATCACAACAACGCAAAAGCCTTCAGAATTACAGGGCCGCCTTCTCCCAAGACTGAGGGGAGCTCTGGCCCTTGCTCCCTGCCAGCATGAAGGGAGAATATTAATTGGTACAGCTTGAACCTCTCTTGTCTGGCACTGGCTGGCCTGGCAACATCCGTGCTCCACATGATTATAGTTAGCTGAATGTCCACTTATCATGAGTGTGGTCAAGTCTCCTGAGGGCCCATGAAGCTTGTTTACAGCCACCAGTCCTGGCTCTCAGTGTTCTGTGCTGTTATTTAGCTCTGATTTAACACAAAATGTCTGCTATGAGCCCAGTAAGCAGTGGCAGTGCTGGTAATGCTGCTAGACAATACTGATCTTCTGTGGTCCCGCAAATTCTCTAGTTCGGCACTGGTCAGGTCCCAAGGGCGCTGAATTAGAGAGATGCAACCTAGAATCATTTACCTAGCTTTGTTTTTAGGATAAACTAAAACGTTCAGGAAAATGGAAGTGTGTTTTTTGTTTTTGTTTGCATGTTGGTTGGTTTGTTGGTTGTTTTTTTGAGGGGGGAGAAGTGTGTGTTAAGTGAACATAGTGTTGGGGAAAAGAGACGGACTGACAACCCAGGCCAGAGACTGAAGGTTTCCATGCACAGATCAGGGACAGCATAGACAATTGGAGGCCATGTCCCCTGGGTTCCCTTACCACTGTGCCTTCCTCGTCTTCAATGGGACACTCAGAGCGTGGTCCAGAGCATGACAAACTCCACGTCAGGAAGGACTTTGTGGTCCGAGTGGATGGGCTGGTCAGGTCTCTGAGCATCCCTAGGGTGCCAGAGGACTGGTCCATTCTCCTGACCAGCTGAGCCATGGTTAACCTCACATTAAACATGACCCCTTAAGCTCTAATGTCAGCTAACCTGCCACACAGATGACGATGGAGTGTGAGGGGTGGGAGTTCCATCTCCAAGGCTTACACTGTCCGTGGTCCTCCTGCAGACCAGGCCAGGGCTAGTACAGTTTTGTGTGACTGTCCACAGGAAACCACACTGAGATTCTTGCTACAGAGTATCCATGAATGAGGCTGTAAAGTGTTGTTAATATTGTCTCACGTATGATCATAGGATCACGGAACACTAGAATTGGAAGGGACCTCAAGAGGTTATCAAGTCCAGCCCCCTGCCCTCATGGCAGAACCAAGCACCGTCCAGAGTCTCTGAGCCATCCCGATAGGTGTTTGTCTAACCTGCTCTTAAACAGATCTAGTGATGGAGCTTCCACAACCTCCCCAGGCAATTTATTGCAGTGTCTACCCACCCTGCCAGTTAGGAAGTTTCTCCTAATGGCCAACCTAAATCTCTCTTGCTACAGGTTAAGCCTGTTGCTCCTTGTCCTATTCTCAGCATCCAAGGAAAACAATTTTTGTCTCTCTTCCTTAAAACACTCTATTAAGTACTTGAAAACCACTATCATGTCCCCTCTCAGTCTTCTCTCTTATAAACTAAACAAGCCCAGTGTTTTCAGTCTTCCCTCATATAACATGTTCTCCAAACCTTTCATCATTCTTGTTGCTCTTCTCTGGACCTTCTCCAATTTCTCCACATCCTTCTGGAAATGTGGTGCCCAGAACTGGACACAATACTCCAGCTGAGGCCTAATCAGTTCAGAGTTGAGCAGAAGATACCAAATTGCAGCCTACCCTGTCACCGCAGAGGACGTGGGGTGCAGGGACATTTTGGGCCGTGGGGGTGCTGAAAGCCATAAAACCAAACTGAAAACCTGGCATACAATGGAACCCACTTCAAGTCAACACACACAGAACCCAAAAGGTAATGAGCCACAGCTCAGGCTTGTAGACTCAGCAGGGATGTGGCAGATCCAATGTACTTTAGTACAGGTGATTAGGAAACGCATGATCTAGATCTGTTCTAAACAAGCACTGAATGGAGCTGCCTGTCCTGGGCCCGCAAACAGCTGTCCAGCTGCTTGTTTCGCCTGCCTGTTCACCACCACAGCTAGTGCAGCCACCTGAAATTGGACCAACGTCTCCAATGGAGGAAATGTCTGTGCTGCACAGTTCTTCTGATGGGGCTGAGACATGCTGGGACAAGCAGTAGGAGATGCTCACCAAGAGACGACGTATTGAGGTGAACACAGAATCACAGAACACTAGAACTGGACGGGACCTCAAGAGGTCATTGAGTCCAGTCCCCTGCCCTCATGGCAGGATCAAGCATCATCTAGACCATCCCTGATAGATGTCTGTCTAACCTGCTCTGAAATATCTCCAGGGATGGAGATGACACAGCCGTCCTGGGCCATTTATTCCAGTGCTCATCCACCCTGACAGTTAGGAAGTTGAAGCTGAACATGACAAATCTTCTCACCGGCTCATGGTTTAAAGTAACGTATGGTTGCCAGTGGCCCCACACTGCCCATGGAGGGAAGGATCCAAGGTGCTGTGAAGGGGCTTGGATCGTAGGAACTGTCATTTGTCTGGAGAGGCTGATTCTGGAGCCAGACTGGACTCAAGTTACAAAGTTGAGACTCAAACACAGGCTTCCAGAGCATGTGAAACTGCTCTGGATCGAGGGGCCGGGAACAGACAGGGAGCCCCATTCCCCTGGTTCTCAACTGGAAAATCAAAAAGGCTCCGAGCAGGGGCTCACACCTGGGCTTTGGCGTAAGCCTGTCCCTTGTGAGCACTCTGCAGCCTGGTGGCAGAGGGAACTCAAACAGGGAGCCTGATGTTCTGTTACCGGTGAGTTCCACCAGCAGAGACAAGAACAGAGTTCCCTGTAAGCTGAGTGCTTGGACGACCACCCAGGAGAGATTCAAATGATGCCCAGCTGATTAGGATACATTTCTACTGGCGGTGCACATCTGCACATACCTCAGTGCACCTAACAAAATTTACTGTGCACGTGGCTGGAAAAAAAATAGAGGGAATGTTAACCACAATCTCTTTTTCCACTTGCTTGAGCTGGTGGTTGGAGCACGTCTCAGCTGAAAAGCACCATGGACTCAGATTTCCGAATGCACGGGGGGCCCATATCGGGGGCAGATTTCAGCTCCCACTGAGGCCCCTGGGTGTTTGTTAAACAAGCTCATCGAGAACAAAGAGAGCAGCCAAGGGCTGAAAATCCAGCCACTCTTTTGGCTGTCTGAACGGGGGCTGGGCTCTTTCAGGGTATGTCTACACTACAGAGTTATTCCAGAATAGGTTATTCTGGAGTCGTTATTCCAAAATAAGATATTCCAAAATAGTGCATCTACACTACAGGGAAGCCCCAAAATAAACTTAACTTATTCCGAAAGTGTGTCTACGCACAATAGAGCCTACTTCAGATTAGAGCTTTTTCCAGGGCTCTAATCTGAAATACTATATCTACACAGCAGCTTTATTTTGGAATAAACTATTCCAGAAGACATTATTTCAAGATAGCAGCTGCGTTGCATAGATGCTCACAACGTCACTTCAAAATAACTTTGCTGTGTAGACCTATCCTTGGAAAACCTGGTGCCAAAAGTAGGTGGTGTGCCCTCGTCAAAGTTCTGACCTGTGGCAATCTCACAGAAGGGTTTGGTGTAACTGGAACATTGCCGAGCAGTGCTGAAGAGCCTGGGTAGAGCATGGCTCCCTTCTTGTGGGTCTCACAAGGCACTGCTTGATGTCCTTTATTAACCAGAGCCCTTTGCGTGCACGAGGAGCACAGTAACCAAGGGCACGTTCTGCACGCGTTTTTTTTTTTTAAACAGACTTACTGCTCCACCCCTGCTCAAAAGAAGAGCGCATCTCAGCCGTTTTTTAAAGCAAAGTCAGCACTGCAACCCTGGTCCCAAATTACATTAATCTGATGTGCACAGAAGCAAAACCAGACTTGGCAAGGAGGAGAGCAAATGGCTTAGAGACACACTGAGGAATACGTAAGGCACTCAAGACGAGGAGGAAAATAACCCTTTCCTTCGCGTCAGGCACATTCGGATCCTCAGTCCAGAGCCATGCAGGCGGCCGCTCTCCTCTGTGTGGCAGTGTGCAGGCGGGAGGAGGCTACACGTGGCCTGGTAATGTTTCCATTTGCCAAAGACAAGACCGAAAAGTGCCCCAAACCATTTGGGACCTGCCTGAATGAGAGGTCACATCTCCCTTACACAGAACACTGCACATGGGGGTGTGGGGGTGCTCCTCAGCTGAAGGTGTAATGAACATAAGAACATAGGAACAGTCAAAGTGGGTCAGACCACAGGTCTATCTAGCCCAGTGTCCTGTCTTCTGACAGTGGCCAATGCCAGCTGCTTCAGAGGGAATGAACAGAACAGGGAGTCATCAAGTGATCCCTCCTCTGTTGCCCATTCCCAGCTTCTTGGCAAACAGAGGCTAAGGACCCCCCTCCCCGCCCATCCTGGCTAATGAACTTGAACTTATCTAGCTCTTTTTTGAAACCTGTCATAGTTGTGGCCTTCACCACATCTTGTGGCAAGGAGTTCCACAAGTTGATTGTGTGCTGTCTGAAGCAATACTTCCTTTTCTTTGTCGTAAGCCAGCTATCTATTCATTTCTTTTGACTGGTTCCCCTCGTTCTTGGATTATGTGAAGAAGTAAATAACTCTTCTTTATTCCCTTTCTCCACACCAGTCATGATTTTATAGATCTCTATCATATTCCTTCTTTGTCATCTCTTTTCCAAGCTGAAGAGTCCCAGTCTTTTTAATCTTTCCCCATATGGCAGCTGTTCCGTATCCCTAACCATTTTGTTGCCCCTTCTTCAACTTTTTTCAATGCCCAGATATCTTTTTTTGAGATGAGGTGACCGCATCTGCACACAGTATTCAAGACATGGGCGTACCACGGACTCACACAGAAGCATTAAGACATTCTCTTATCCTCTATCCCTTTCTTAATGATTCCCAGCATTCTGTTCGCTTTGTTGACTACCGTTGGCTACAACGGCTCATCTTACAGCAGTAGATAAAGGCCTCCACCCAAGATCTGGACCCTATAGAAGGTCACAGGTGAGGGCAGAACACCCGCTTTCCCTGTCTACTGCACCATCCTTCCTCACAGCGTTCCAGATTGGAGAGGCCAGGAAGCCGAGTGGTCTCCAGGAGAAGCCTCAAACTTTGGAACCCAGCCGTATTCTTTTTTCTGAACTCCACAGCTCCATTGAGGACATGCTGCAATGCCCATATTTACAGAAGGCTGGGATGGGGCATAAGAGTTGTTGTTGCGATTTCCTGAAGCACCTGCAAGGCCACAACATTATATCCCTGCTATAGAATAGTGAAAAACTCCCTACACAAAGATTAGAGAAAGAGAGAGGGAGACAGTGGGTGAGCTAAGATCTTGTATTGAAGCATCTTCTGTTGATGAAACAAGTCTCTGAGCCACACGCAGATCATCTTCAGGTTTGAGACAGGTCCTCAGAGTGCCGTGTTGTGTTTAGCTACAACACCCTCGGGACATTTTCTGGTCCTAAAAAAGAGCTCTGGGTAGCTCAAAAACTTGTCTACCTCATCCCAAAATGTTGGCACAACAGAAGATATGACCTCACCTACCTCGTCTCCCTACCAAGCTTGTACCGACACTGCTGCAGCTACACTGAATACAACTAAAGGGTTGTCGTTTTCTATTTCACGCTATAGGACTAGAATTGTTTCCATCATCCTTATTTGTTTGACGCAAATTGAATTCCACGGGATTTTTACATAACAATGTTAATTTTCATGGTCTTTTGGGGATGACAATGGGAAGGTTAATTGGTTGCTTGATGGGAGGTTTTTATTATTATTTTCTAGGAATAGGACAGGGCTTCTAAATTTGGGGCTTCACCAGTGATATGCATTTTTTATTTGATTTGATTTATTAACAGACCCATTGTCTTACAACAGAAATTTTGTTCCAACTTGACTAGAACTGCACTTAGTATATCCATAAATGCACAATTATAAATTGGCCCAGGGAAGTCCCTAAAGCTGTACTGATGAGACCTTTCATTACCTCATCTTTAGTCCACACTTCTTATGTTTCTTACATTTAGGTGCATAACCTGTTCACTAGTTGGCCTATCAAAATGCTACACAATAGAAATATTATTATAATATTTCACTAGGAGGGCAGTGATGTGCTGGAATGGGTTACCTTACAAGGTGGTGGCATATCCATCCCTACAGGTTTTGAAGTTCAGACTTGACAAGGTCCTGGCTGGGATGATTTACTTGGGGTTGGTCTCGCTTGGGCAGGGAGCTGGACACAATGGCCTCCTAAGGTCTCTTCCAGCCCTATGAGTCTGTGATTCTATAAAGCTTTTCTTCTTTCCTACTTCTGTGTCTTAATTTTGAGTTTTGTTTCTGTTGAATATGAGATAATATTCAAAGCAAGTTCTCAGATTATCACGTCTGGTGACAGCAATACCTCTAGCAAACTCTGTATAAGTTCCACCAAATTTCTACTACAGAAGTTACCTTTTTAGTTTCTCCTTTATAACATTCTTACTTGATGAGTTAATTTCTCTCATGCCAGAATTTCCCACACACTTTGATGCCAGTCAATAAAGTTGGGATGGTTACTCCTCTTCCATCACCTTGCTATGGCAATTCTAACTGCAAGCAGGAGATAAGTGAACAATTCCTTGGGGCTTTTAAAAGAAGCAGTTTATAGGATCATTTAACAAAAATATTAAGGGGTTATCTGACAGCTAAGACCATTATCTCCTATATGGAGTCTCCAACAGCTTTCCAAAATGTCTTAATTTTGGGACCAGGACACCACGTACACTTCTATTTCACTACATTTTTTCCAACATTCTGCCCACCCTGTACCATAAAATTCTTTAATTGTAAGAGGAGTCCAGTGCCATTAATAAAGAATTTTGTTCTAATTTTCTTTTATTAACATTGATCGAGGTGAAGGAGATAACTCTGGCTATGTCTACACAAGCATTCCTCTTTCAAAAAAATTAGGAAGAAGGGGTCTTTCAAAGATGCAGATTATTTTCGAAAAAGCCGCATCTACGCCGCTTTTCTTCTTTCAAAAGAAGCTCTTTTGTAGTAACAAGTAACAAGTAACAAGTCTCCAGGACCAGATGGCATTCACCCAAGGGTTCTGAAAGAACTCAAATGTGAAATTGCGGAGTTATTAACAGTGGTTTGTAACCTATCCTTTAAATCCACTTTGGTACCAAATGACTGGAAGACGGCCAATATAACACCAATATTTAAAAAAGGCTCTAGAGGAGATCCTGGCAATTATAGACCGATAAGTTTAACATCAGTACCAGGTAAATTAGTAGAAACACTAGTAAAGAGTAAAATTGCAAGGCACGTAGAAGAGCACGAATTGTTGGGCAAAAGTCAGCATGGTTTCTGCAGAGGGAAGTCGTGTCTGTCTAATCTATTAGAATTCTTTGAAGGGGTTAATAAACATGCGGACAAGGGGCACCCAGTGGACATAATATACCTAGATTTCCAGAAAGCCTTTGACACGGTCCCACACCAAAGGCTTTTATGTAAATTAGGTGGTCATGGGATAGGAGGAAAGGTCCTTTCATGGATCGGGAATTGGTTAAAAGACAGAAAACAAAGGGTTGGAATAAATGGTCAATTTTCACAATGGAGGGGGGTAACTAGTGGTGTTCCCCAGGGCTCAGTCCTGGGACCGATCCTGTTCAACTTGTTCATCAATGATCTAGAAAATGAGGTAAGCAGTGAGGTGGCAAAGTTTGCAGATGACACCAAGTTGTTCAGGACAGTCAAAAGCAAAAGGGATTGTGAAGAACTACAAAAAGATCTCAGCAAACTGAGTGATTGGGCAGCAAAATGGCAAATGAAATTTAATGTGGGTAAGTGTAAGGTAATGCATGTTGGAAAAAATAACCCAAATTACACGTACTACATGATGGGGTCAAATTTAGCTACGACAGATCAGGAAAGGGATCTTGGAGTTATAGTGGATAGTTCTCTGAAGACATCCACGCAGTGTGCAGCGGCAGTTAGTAAGGCAAATAGGATGTTAGGAATTATTAAAAAAGGGATCGATAATAAGACAAAAGATATCATACTTCCCCTATATAAAACTATGGTACGCCCACATCTCGAGTACTGCGTGCAGATGTGGTCTCCTCACCTCAAAAAAGATATATTGGCATTAGAAAAGGTTCAGAAAAGGGCGACTAAGATGATTAGGGGCTTGGAAAGGGTCCCATATGGGGAGAGGCTAGAGAGACTGGGACTTTTCAGTTTGGAAAAGAGGCGATTGAGGGGCGATATGATAGAGGTATATAAAATCATGAATGGTGTGGAGAAAGTGAATATAGAAAAATTATTTACCTTTTCCCATAATACAAGAACTAGGGGACACCAAATGAAATTGATGGGTAGTAGGTTCAAAACTAATAAAAGGAAATTTTTCTTCACACAGCGCACAGTCAACCTGTGGAACTCCTTGCCCGAGGAGGCTGTGAAGGCCAGGACTCTATTAGGGTTTAAAAAAGAGCTTGATAAATTTTTGCAGGTCAGGTCCATAAATGGCTATTAGCCAGGGATAAAGTATGGTGCCCTAGCCTTCATAACAAGGGCAGGAGATGGATGGCAGGAGATAAATCACTTGTCTTCTGTTCTCCTTCTCTGGGGCACCTGGCATTGGCCACCGTCGGCAGATGGGATGCTGGGCTTGATGGACCTTTGGTCTGACCCAGTATGGCCATTCTTATGTTCTTATGTTCTTATGAAAGAAGAATAAGCAAATGAAGTGCCTGATATGTAAATCTGCACCTCATTTGCATTTTCGATTTTCCTCATTTGCATGCTTCTTTCAAAAGACGAATGCTAGTGTAGACACAGCCTAAGAGTTTCATGGATGGAATGAGCTGTCTTTCAAATGCCATCGTTTATTAGTTTAGGTGGTGCAAAATGTCTCCACAGTGCTGAGATGCTGGAATTTTGATATCTTTTGCGAGGCGTAGTTCAGCGTATTTTTGATTCCTTTAAGAAGGTCCTACAGCACTGCAAGCCCTTTCTCCTTTGCTGGATGGACACAATTGAAATGAACAAAAAATTGGTTTGATTTCTATACACACATAAATTAAATCTCTAAACGACTCCCTGCTCTGGGTTCTCATGTTCTCTACATATATCTCCTAGAGACTGAAAGATCTTTGTGGCCAGAATTGTCTTCATTTTTGGACCTGGCGTGGTCAGTACTGAAATAATAACAGTGATTGTCCTCCCAGTTTGTTTTGTAAGTGATTAAAACGGATATTTGGGAGCAATAAACAAAGAGGTAATGCCACAGGAATGGGAAAGGTTAGAAAAGCATGGAAGAGTTACTTTCACAATCCTCCAAGCAAAAGCGTTGGTGTCCTACTGAGCTCTGCAGGGGGTTAAAGTGCTTTACAGAGGATGGCAAGTATCCTCACTGCTGTTTTGCAAGTGGAGAAACTTCCAATGCAGAGAGGGGAAGTGAGTTGCCCAAGGTTACTGGCAGAGCTGGGGCAAGAATCCAGCATCCTCCCATGCCAGGTCAAAGCCCTTTTTACTGGCCTATTAACTCTAAACTGCCAGTATCTGTGGGATACAGGTATGTGCTGTGTCAAGACCATTATTCTTACAGAACATAGAATCACAGAATCATAGAACACTAGAACTGGAAGGGACCTCAAGAGGACATCGAGTCCAGTCCCCTGCCCTCACAGAAGCACCAAGCACTGTCTAGACCATCCCCATAGATGTCTGTCTAACCTGCTGTTAAACATCTCCATGCTAGAGATTCCACAACCTCCTTGGGCAATTTATTCCAGCGTATAGAATCGCAGAACACTAGTACTATTAGCCCATTGCTGCTTGACCTTTCAGGTGCTTGAATGCTGTTATCATCACCTCTCAGTCTTCCCTTTCCTAGACTAAACAAACCCAGATCTTTCCATCTTCCCTCACACAGCCTCACCGATCCGCAAGCTGTCAGATTAACAGCAAAAGATGGAAAAAACACCTCTTTGTGGGTCTGTTTTGGGCACTTTATGCCAAATGAATGTAGATTCCAGGCCTGAAAGGACCATAGTCAGATCTAGTCTGACCTCCTGTGCAGAAGAGGCCATCACTGATGCTTTAACTGGCCACTCAGCTGTCAAGATAAGGATATAGAGGTTAACACATGCTGACTAACTCCTTCTAAAAGTCTAGCATAGACAAAGCACATTCCCTTCACTACTGCTAAGCTGGTTACATGAAGCTGAACAAGGCCCTTGCGGTGAATGTGGGATCAATTGTATACGGAAAATTAGAACCCAATATGAAAAATCTGGTCCACAGAACCTGGAGATGAGCAGAAATTGGAGAGCTACTCAGAAAGCGGTAACCAGCCAGCTCCATCCTCACAGAGCACCAGTCATCAGCCGTGTGCCTTGCAATCAGGGTTCATCCATCAGGGCTCATCCAAGTAAGATCTTCATGCTCATACGGCCGGACCTTGCCATGGGCTTTGACAGAGTGGACAACATGGTAGCGCTAACATGCCTGACAAGACATAGCAGGAGCAAATGGCTCAGCACTGTAGCGACTCCAATTGTCCCTCTCAAGTAGAGCGGTGGTGAGGGGCACCTTCTCCTCCTCTCTGAAGGCTTGGAACCTGCCGGGCCCCACAGGGATCCAGACTCTCCCCACTTCACTTTAACATCTGCACGAGGCCTCTGGGAGAGGGGCAAGATGGCCCACCCTCCTGGGTTTAGTGGCTGATGAAAGTCAACAGTGCATCTCCCTCTTGCTCACAGGTCCGACTGTCTACAGAAATTAGCTCTTGGATGAAGAGCAGCCAGCTCAAGCTGAACCCAGACAAGCTGCAAGTGATGCTTCGCCATCAGGAGAAACGCTCTGAAGACCTGGAAAAGATGTTCTCTTCACTTTTTCCCCAACGGTTTCCAGCCTCCGCTCCTGAAAAGGTTGTGAAGCCTCAGGACTCATTTGACACCTTGCTAAGCCCAAAGGAGCAGGGAGCATCAGTTTCCAAAACTCTGCCTTTCAGCTTCAATTCCTGAGGAACCGTCTGCGAACACAAGGACCTGGCCACTGTGGTCCCTGCATGTGTCACCTCCAGGCCATAATGTTGTCACTCCCTGTGTCAGAAGCAGCAGGGGAAAATGATACACAGGCTCCAGCTGGTTGTGTAATCTTCATCGCTGGAGATATTTAAGAGCAGGTTAGATAAACATCAGTCAGGGATGATCTAGATGGTATGTGACCCTGCCATGAATGCAAGGGACTGGACTCAACGATCTCTCAAGGTCCCTTCCAGTTTTAGTATTCTATGATTCTATGAAAATAAGCGTCCCACCTTCGCTGCAGCAGAACACATTAGACCCATGATCAAATCCCCAGTTAGCTTCCTCAACCAGAGCAAAGCTTCGGTCCTAATCTAAAAACCAGCTAAAGGCTCAAGCCCCTGCCACACCAAAGGCTGAATTTTAATCTATGAAGCCCTGTGTCATCCTGCTCACCTGGGACAGAACAGAGCACAAAGCCCTGAACAGACTGCTGGAAAACTGCTGGCGCAAAGCATCTCCTGTCAAAGGGATCCAGTTATGGGACAACCAGCCGCAGCAGATCAGGCGAATACAGAGCATGACCATAGCTAGGAAACACTGGAAAGACCTCATCTTTGAAAAAGCCTTTCTGTCCTCACTGACACTCACAATGTGAACATGCCCTTCTGTTCCCATCTCTCTAAAAACAACCCCAAGCAGAGTACTGAACCCCAAAAGAGAGAAGAGCCAGAGACTCCAGAAAGAGGAATTTGTTACCATGATTGCTTTTACGTGGAAGCAGCTTGAATATTGCAGAAACGGATGGAAGGGTAATACCCTCAGGCACAAAGATACTAGACCTGGAACTCCAAAAGTCTGGAGGGTTTTCAAACTGGTAGACAGGCTGTCTTTGATGAGTGCATGTGATGGTGAACGACAAAAAGCTGGAACCGGCAGCTCAAAGCTCAGGTGCATTTCAGAGCCTGTCTGCTCTGGAAGTCTTGCTAGATCAGGTTCCTATATGAAATGCACTCATGGATGCCCTAGGTGCAGCTGGGATGGAACTGACTCTTTTCCACAGCGCTCTGAGCATTTTCTGGCACAGCATCACCCAGTTTTGCAAGGCGCTGCACTGAGATTCCTCGTTTCCCATAGAAGTCCATGGAGGTGAAGGTCATGCTCAGAGCTTGCAGGACTGAGTGCTTAGCTGTGCAGGAAGTTCGACAATGAAGCTGGAAACCATGTGGCTCTTGGCGAAAGTTTGGGGTTTGATGATGCTGGAGGAGAACCCTTGTACATTTGTGGGGGCGGGCGGGAGTCCCTGCCCACACTAATAGCTTTAAGCCCCTCCATCTGAAGCGCTCATGACTTCTGCCTGAGTGGCCAAGTGTTGCTCTTATTTGGCCCATGGAGAAAGTGAGTCACAGAGGCCAATTCCAGAACCAAACTTTCACTGGGTTTTGATTCAGGATTCCCATGTGAGCAGCTGCATTCAGACTCAGACCGTGAACTCCTCCAGCGTTAGAAGGGTTCAGACGGGCCTACCGAAAGCGGGGAGAGGAAAAGCAAAGGGGGCAGTGTCCCAGGGCCTGCCATTTCAAAGGGGCAGGGAGCTCCACCCATTGCTGCTGCTACTTCGGTAGCAGCGCCGGCCAGAGCTCTGGGGCCCTGTGAAATGCCACAGCAACATCGCTGTGCCATTCCGGGTGACTCTAAGGACAGGGCGACGCAGTGTCACGATCTGAGCGGCTCTCAGGGCTATTTACCCCAAGCCCCGCCCCTTCTGCCCTTGGCCACGCCCCTTCTGGGCACCCCACCACCACCACATTTTCCCAGGGCCTGTGGTGGCTGTCGGCCCTGCTGGCTTCAGAGCTGGGGTCCAGACTCTTGTTGTGCTTGTACATGTATGTAACAACCCCCCGCAACGTTGGACGAATACCAAGACTGGAAGCAGTTAACTATCGATCCCTCTTTCCTCTCCCCCCACCCCCTGCCGCTCTCTGGCCCTAACTAAAATGCATGTCTGGTCTCTCCACTCCTGGCTGGAACAGCACGCTGATGGGCGAGGACGGTGGGGGGGTGGGATCTTGCAGCACCAGTGGTGACAGGGTGCGGTAAACAGAATAATCGTCTGCCCATGATGATCCGCCACATCTAAACGGGATTAATTTTTGCCATTCGAACGGCCGCGCGGTGCCAGGGCATTCTGCGCACACACTAGCGGAGCCTCCCAGCTCCGCTCCAGATTAGCCTAATTGGGAGCAGGCTTCAGGGTTGGCTTGGAGAAGAAACGGCCTGTCGCCTGACACGGCACGTCAGCCTCCCAGCAGCTGTTTCAGACCCAGCACGCCAGAGACTTTTGTCGCGATCAGCTGGAAAAAATAAAGGGAGCACCCTGATGACAGCGAGATCAGAGGGAAGAGTCGCTGTGCAGAGGCGAGTCGTCCAGATTCAAGAGCAGGCTTGGTGCATGCCCAGGGCCTGATCCTGCATGGCTCCATATCGCCGGCTCTCCCTTCCACTGCCCAGTTTGCAGCGTTGTCCATTCACTGGGTGTGGGTGGAAACGGCTGCAGAAAGCACGTGGAAATGGGGAATCGGACGCACCCTCTGAAGAGGCCTCCCACACAACGGCCGTGGAGCGGGTGCGATTATTCCTACCGATCACTTCTCCAGCTCAATGGCAGGCGTCAATGGGGGGCAGGCCTGCTGCTGCTGAAGTCAGCGGCACGGACAGCTGCTGTGGGCCCCAGGGCGAGGTCGGCGGGGTGCCTGGCTCCCCACCATGGAAGAGGTGGAGCCAAGAGCAGAAGGGGTGTGGCCAAGGGTAGACTGCTGTCAGCACAGCCAGACCACACGCTGGACCTCTCCAGCCCCACGCGCCTGGAGCAGCGCTGCGGCGGCAATTCAAAGGGGCCCAGAGCTCCGGCCACTGCCTCTGCTAAAGTAGCCGTGGCCTCAGCCGAAGCCGAGGGCCCCTTTGAAATGCTGGGCCCAGGAGCAACAGCCCCCTTTGCCCTGGCCCGCCATCAGTGGTCCTGGCTGACATCAATGGAACGCCCTCTAAAGCCAGCGATGCAGAATGGGACTTTTTACAGCACGTCTACAGAGAGCTTGAGCAGACATAACTGGGCCAACTGGCTTCCTGGAGCAGTGCTAGTGCAGCCGCATGGGCTGGAGACACCTGCCCAGAGCCCTGGCTAATTACCAGCTGTGCCGCTCCTTCACTGCGCCATACCCAAGCTAGCTCAGGCACATCGGTTCAAACTGCAGGAACTTTGGGGTGCAGTGTAGACACACCCCGACACCCCCAAACAGCAGCTTTGGGCCTGCCGGGATGTGTGTTTGTAGTTAGCTGTACACCCAACACCAGCTGTGACCTTTTAAATGTTAACCAGGGTCAGCGGAACATGTCTCCTTATATGTACATGGATCCCTGCAGTTTCTCTCTCTCTCTCCCCCCGCAGACATGTAAGCATGACCACATACGGATCTGCACAATGAAGAGCAAACATCGGTAAAGCCAACGGACCACGGTTGTCAGCAAGTGGGACTGAATCTACGATCTTAGGGACTAAATTGTGTCTCTGTGGCCTGTAGGAAAAACTTCCCAGCTCTTAGCAAAGGCTGCAGAGCAGACTTCACTCTCTCTTATCAGTGCTCTCCCTGCCTCCGGGTTGCACACGTTTAAAGGGGAAAATTCCTTTTCTCGGTTTAAAAAAATCAGTTTTTTTTCAATGAAAAGCAAAAATCCCACATTGGAATTTTTAATTTTCCAAACAAGACAGCCAAACAAATTCTGAGTTTTTAGGGGTGCCCCGGCTTCCTTTTTCCCTCTGCCATGCCCTCCTCCCTCCCATTTTTCAACAGCAAAATGAAAAAGAAAAGGAGGGGTAGAGAAAGCCAAAAGAAGGACAAGCGTGTATGTGTGTAAGAGAGGGAAAGGGAGAAATAGCATGAAAAAGTGGGCGGGGGTCTGTGTGTGGAAATGAACAATCATAGCTTTCAATTATTCCCATTGAAAAAAGAACTCTGAAGAAATTATGAAAGGAATGAAAATCTTTTTGAATTTTTTGAAACAAAAAGCCATTTTCATACAAAAAAAAAGTCTGAACAAACATTTCTTTCATCTTTGAATAGCCGAGAATATAATTAGCATAATATCAAGGGATGAGAGTCAGCTGCCAGCATAAGGGGCAGCAGTTCCAATGAAAGGAACACTGGTCTTGTGGACCAGGATCCAGAGGTCTGGATTCAACAGCAAGCTCCCCACAGACCCTTCATGATCCCTTGGCCGAGTCACTTAGAACCAGCCCATCCTAGGTATTTAGTCTGTCCCATGAAAGCTTATCACTCAATAAATAATACTGTAAGTCTTTAAGGTGTTACCGGACTGCTTTTTTTGTTTTGTAAGGTGTTTAGGCTCCTGCACTGAATTCACTGGGAGTCAAGTGTCTGAACACTTTTGAAAATCTGGTGCACCTCAATTCAGCATCCGTAACATGGGGACTGTAATCCTCTACCCTTCCATTTGTCTGCTTTCCCTGCTGCTGTTGTAAGCTCTTCCACACAGGGGCTGATTCTCATGGGCTACAGCGACACTGTAGCCATAACTTGAACTAACTTACGCAATTTGTGCAATGCAAGTTGGGTAAATTATTTCGAGCTAACTTATTTCAAAATTTCTGCCATTCCTTTCACAACAAGGGGTAGTGGAAATGAAATACTGAGCTCAAAATAGCATTCCGAAATAGGAACTGCAGTGGAGCTGAAGCCATGGTGGTCTCTTCAGGGCCTATCACAATTTGGTGGGAGCTCCTTTAAATATTAATAATGAGGGGCAATAGGTGTGTTGTCTGAGGACAGACAAGAGACTCCTGCTTCATGCACATTTTGCACTCGGGAAGAGTCTCACAAAGCCCAAGATGAACTGAGGGCAAAATGGCTGATGCACACAGAGATTGCCCCAAGACAATGACCCAGGAAGCTGAGACACCAACTCCAGGTTCAGGCCCTGATGGGCTTCCATCAGAGCCGCCATCTGTGAGTGACACCTCTTGGGAGAAGCTGGCTTGCCCGCTGGTGGTGGGGCAGGTCTTCCCACTGGCGGGCAGGATCCACTGAAGGCTCTAGGAAAAGCACCACTGAGGTACTCTTCTTCCTTTCAAGGAAGCCTGGGGGAAGGAAGCAGAGTTCTTTTCCCCTGGCTGTGCTTCTTGATCACAGCTGGGATTACGGCCTCCATCTTCTAGTGCCGCAAGGGTCAAACTGTGGCATTTAGTCACTAACCTGAGAAGAAGGTCCCCATGGGGAGCTGTGGAACTGGCCTGAGAGACAGGAGCATTTTGCAGATTGCAGTGAGGGCAACAACTTGCCGAATTTCCCCTCCAACCCTAGAAGGGAGGGTCTGTGCCCTGATCTCGCCCTAGATCTGAAAGGAACACTGTGCCTCGCCAGCGAAGGGCTGCAGAACACAGCCCTTCAGCAACCAGGCCGACCGGATGCCTCGCTTAGCATGCCGTGCAGGAACACCCCAGAGCAGCTGCAGCCTTGTCTCCGTGCCCGCAAGCTTCCCAGCGTGCCACTGCAATAAAGCGCGTTTATAAGAGGAAATATTTTTCCACACACAAAGGCAGCAATTGGAATAATAAACGGCCAGCAAAGTAAAGTCGAGGAATTTCCATTAACAAGAGAAAGAGGGCAATTAGCGAAGGGGCTTGGATCACCCGCATGCATCTGTTTGCCTAGGCTCCAAATGCCAAACTCAGGGGCTGGCCAGGGAAAATGAAAGCCAGCAAGTTTACAAATGGATGAAAGGAAATGCTTTTGCATGGGGAGCTCTCTGCCACAATGCAAAGCTGAAGCCAAGAGACGAGCTGGACTGGACATCTGTGTGGCTATAAGGAATATCCAGGTAAACTAGTAGATGTCAAAAAACAAATTAACAAGTGCTTTGGAAGGGATAGAAACCCTCCTGCTTCAGGGCACAGACCAGCCTCTCGGTAATGGGTGGTCAGGAAGAAACCTTTTCCTATGGGCATGTTATCCCACCAATTGTTGGGTTTCTTGCTCCTCCCCTGCAGCAGTTCTTACCTGCCACAATTGGAGAGAGGATATTGAACTAGCCAGAGAGGCAGCTGATCCAGTCCAGCAGTTCCTATGTTCCCCACACAAGGAACTGTTTGAACCTATCTCCCAGACTCAGCCTCGGCACTCTGCATCACGGTTTGGAAGAGCTCCGTTCGCTCCTTCCTCACCCCCAGCCATCCCCTCTCACTCCTGGGCTCCCCGGCTCTAGCGACGCTACTGGGGCAGACGCAGGGAATATCAGACATCTCCCTCTGAGGGCTGCTGTTGATGGAACGCTGGCCCGACCTGCTGTAGGTGGTCATTAGTAACAACCACGCCAGGCAGCCAACAGCCTCTCCCTTTCCAGAGATGTCTAGCTCACCAGGGTTGCTCCTGAAACTGCCACACCACGGGCAAGCATGTTCAATAGCTGTCTCACAAACTCCCAGTCCAACTTGCCGCATGTTTTCCTCAACCCTGGCAGCGATCTGGGGGCAAGCTGCCTGGAACGGACCGTGGCACAGTTGTCTCTCACGCTTGGAATCTTGCCACTTTCCAGGTGCCAAATGTGGGGCCAACCCAAAACACTCAGCTCCTACTGACGTCCACAAGCACCTTGCTGGATTGGGACCTTCAGGCTGCGTCTACACGTGCACACTACTTCGAAGTAGCGGCACCAACTTCGAAATAGCGCCCGTCACGTCTACACGCGTCGGGCGCTATTTCGAAGTTAACTTCGACGTTAGGCGGCGAGACGTCGAAGTCGCTAACCTCATGAGGAGATAGGAATAGCGCCCTACTTCGACGTTCAACGTTGAAGTAGGGACAGTGTAGACGATCCGCGTCCCGCAACGTCGAAATTGCCGAGTCCTCCATGGCGGCCATCAGCTGGGGGGTTGAGAGATGCTCTCTCTCCAGCCCCTGCGGGGCTCTATGGTCACCGTGGGCAGCAGCCCTTAGCCCAGGGCTTCTGGCTGCTGCTGCGGCAGCTGGGGATCCATGCTGCAGGCACAGGGTCTGCAACCAGTTGTCAGCTCTGTGTATCTTGTGTTGTTTAGTGCAACTGTGTCTGGGAGGGGCCCTTTAAGGGAGCGGCTTGCTGTTGAGTCCGCCCTGTGACCCTGTCTGCAGCTGTGCCTGGCACCCTTATTTCGATGTGTGCTACTTTGGCGTGTAGACGTACCCTCGCAGCGCCTATTTCGATGTGGTGCCGCGCAACGTCGAAGTTGAACATCGACGTTGCCAGCCCTGGAGGACGTGTAGACGTTATTCATCGAAATAGCCTATTTCGATGTTGCTACATCGAAATAAGCTATTTCGATGTTGGCTTCACGTGTAGACGTAGCCTCAGTGTCTTTAGGCTCCAAGGCTGATGATGCCCCGTTACTACGGACTAGTGGGCTCCTGCATTAGCCTGGGGAAATAACCAACAACCCTCCCTCCACCACTTCCCTGATCAGCTCTCTCACAGTCTCCCCTCATTTTCGTTAAAGGTTTTCAAAGCAAAAAAAATTCAAGGCAAACAAAGTTACTAAGCTTCCTTGCTTGCTTCTTTTATGGCTTTCAGAATAGTGGGTCTCCCTCTTTTCTGTCAGTTTCCAAATTTTGGCCAGTTAGAAAACAGTGTGGTCCTGCCTAGGGCAGGGGGCTGGACTTGATGGCTTTTTTAGGTCTCTTCCACATCTATTGTTCTATGATTCTATGAACACTTTCACGTTTGAAAGCTACATTTTCGTCACTTATTTGTATTACGTTAAAAGCAAACGTGTTTCTTGCCCATTATCCCTTATGCTTCTCATAAGCAAGAAACAAGAGGTAATTCTTACACTCTACTCTGCACTGATTAGGCCTCAACTGAAATATTGTGTCCAGTTCTGTGTACCACATTTCCAGAAAGATACAGAAAAAAATTGGAGAAGGTCCAGCAAAGAGTAATGAAAATGATTAAAGGTCTAAAAAACATGACCTGTGATGGACAATTGAGAGAATGAGGATTGTTTAGTCTGGGAAAGAGAAGACTGACCAGGGACATGATCACAGCTTTCAAGTACATGAAAGTTTATTACAAGAAGAGAGAAAACATATTCTCCTTAACCTCTGCGTGTAGGATAAGAAGCAATGGGCTTAATCTGCAGTAAGGGAGGTTTAGGCTGGACATTAGAAAAACTTCCTAAATGTCAGTGTGGTTGAGCAGCAGAATAAATTTCCTGGGAAGGCTGTGGAATCTCCATTGTTTGAGATATTTAAGCTCATGTTAGACAAAAATCTGTCAGGGATGATCTAGATCATGGGCGTCCAAACTTCTGGCTTGCCTGGGCCGCATTGAGTGAAGATAGTCTTGGGCCGCGTACAAAATATATAATATAGTTAGTGTATATAAATCACAAAATAATGTTAAAAGTTTACGATCTTGTGGGGCCGCATTACTAGCTGTCCAGGGCCGCATGCAGCCCGCAGGCCGCAGGTTGAACACGCCTGATCTAGGTGGTTCTTGGTCCTGCCACGAGTGCAGGGGACTGGACCCAATGACCTCCTGTGGTCCTGTCCAGTTCTAGTGTTCTTTGATTCTGTCTCCCCTTCTCTGATGTCCCCAACAAGTTTCAGTTGGGAAGCAGTAACAAAGTGCAGGAAAAGTGCATGGGAAAACCTAATTTCTCCCATTTCCAAGTTTCCCAGCAGGAAAATCAGAGTATGCCAATGGGATTATTCCAAAGAGGGATTTTTCCCCTTGAGAACTTTGGCAGGAAGATTCAAGAATGGATCTTGGCCCTTCATCAACAGCACCCTTCCCAAAACCCTGAAGAGCTTGAGACACCTCATGTCTCACATGACTGATGACACAGTTGGGGCTGAGTTCTTAGCTATGCTGAGCAAATCCAGACAGACACAGATGAAGGACCTCCAAAATTAAATCACGTGACTGAGAGCAGAGCTTGCCCCACTGCTGCCTACCATGTGAAGAGGTGGCCAGAAGCGGTACTGAAAGCCAGAGTTTCCACCAGTATCTCTTCCCATTCCCCATCTCTCCAGGCACCATCTCGTGTCCTAAACAAAGTCCTCCTCTGAATCCATTGCAAACCAACTCTGGACCCCTGTCCCTCACCCAGAGCAGATACTGTGTTCGCAGATTCCTGGAAAGGACCTTCTGAAACACTAGTCAGGCAAGCAACAGAAGCTCCCTACGCAGATTATTTTCAAGCTTCAACCTGAATTTTGAAGGACGTACTTGGAAGCAAAGTCTAAAACAGCCTAGTCCCATCTCCATGTGCTGTGCCAACAACAGCAAATGTTTTGTGGAGTTCTTCTCAATGGGCACAATTTGTCCCAATCCACCTATACCTAGTACATGACTCCTCACCCTGCCTCTTTCCCTGACCCCTCAGTGCAGATTTTACACCCATCCCTGGGCACAGGTATCACGGTCCAGCAGACGAGGCATGGACCTGGGACTCAGAAGTCTGCCATTGGCTTGTTGTGTGGCACTGGTAAATTAATTCACCTCTGCCTGCCTCGGTGTCCCCATCTGTAAAGTGGGGAGATTAACATATATTAGAAGCAGGATGACAAAAACCAGAGTAATGGTTTCATAAACATTTTAACTATGTCTGATATTTAATAATAATACTGAGCTTTTCTATGGGCTTTTCCTGAGTAGATCTCACAGTACCCTAAAAAGGAGATCCCCAATTTTACAGATGGGTAAACTGAGGTGCATAAAATGAACATTACTAGCAATGGTTATGAGCAGACTGGGCCAGTGTCCAGGTCTCCTAAGTCCAAGGCTTGTCCCTTACTCACTGGGCCATATTAACTCTCCTTCTGCTTAAAGTTGGGGTGGGCAAGATACGGCCTGTGGGCCAGAACCGGCCTGCCAAGCTTCTGGATCTGTCTCATGGACCACCTCAGTCACCGAGCAGCCAGCCGCTGCTTTTATGTGGCTTGCTGCTCCCTTGTAGCGCTCTTCTCCTGAGGCCTGGAGGCAGGTAGAGGTGTCACATGTTGCTCCCACCCCCTTGCGAAATATCTCAGCTCCCATTGGCTGGTTTCTGGCCAATAAGAACTAACAGATTTTGCTGGAGGGCAGTAGCAAACTGTGATGCCTCCCCCATCTCCAGTGTCTGGAGCAGAACGCTACAGAGAACAGGCAGCAGTTTTGAGCAGTCTGGGGCTGCAGCAGGTAGAGATCCTGCCACAGGGCTGCTGGCTGGGAGCCACCCAGGTTAGAAAAAGACTCTGGAGGGGCCAGAAGAGGAACTGCAGCCAGGCGCACTTGAGAAAGATGTGCACCATCGTCTCCCTCGTGCCACAGCAGGGCCAGGTGATTTAAGGGGGGTGACTCGCACCCGTTACTTGTCAGTGCTCATAGTACCATGAAGGAGCCGCCAACCAATATCCCCAGCAGGTCATGGGATCAGAGTGGAATACAGACTGGTCCACTGAATTCTTCACTCTCCCTAGCTGGTAAATGGTCCTGCCGCTTGAGCTAGCTGGATGTATGTGAGAGCTGTTCACACCAAGACCGTGTTCACATACCCACTCCCTCTTGTAAATCCGCAAGACTGAAATTGCACATGAGGCAGGGATTTAAATATCCCATACCTAATTGGCATATTCCCACAAGAGGCGGCCTTCCAAGTGGGGTCATTTTGAAAGTGAACGTGCTGTTCTGGGAATAAGAAAATTTCAAAGTGCCAATGTCTACATTCCACTTTCACTTTCAAAATGACCCCACTTCAGAGGCTGCATCTCCTGGGAATATGCAAATTAGGCATGGGATATTTAAATCCCTGCCTCATCTGCAATATCAATCCCACGGATTTACTTACCCCATCCGAAAGGGGAGGGGGATAGACATGGCCTAAGTCATAGGTCCCTGGGCTCAAGTTTGGGGCAGGAGAAAGCATCCTGATTTAGTTTTGTTTCTACACACACCCATTTCTTTTTGCTTGCCTTCTGTCACTGAAAACACTGGTCTTTATACATCAACTTCATCTTAGTTTCACTGGAACCCATCTCGGCACTCTTATACTGAAGAAAAGAGCAAATCCAAAGCTAAACCAACATCCAGTATGAGGGCTGTCTCTTTGGAGACACCAAAGCTGAATTATTTCTGTGAGCATCCAGGGAGAGGGATCGGACGCTGCGGAGCAACTTCTCTAGGGAGCTCAGAAACTCAGGCCCACTGATTGCTACCTCCCGGACAGAGGCTTGAGGAAGCCAGAAAGGCATGCCAGGGAGCAAACACGCAGTCTAACCTCCGGCCAAGCTCATCCTGCTGACACAGTGGCTTATAGTTGTGGGTTTCCCGAGCAGAGCATCACAGTGTCCTATTATCTGACTTTGAGTCGTTTCCAAGGTGTATCCCAGTGCCTCTCTTTGCACATTACCAACATTGCCGTAAATTATTCAGTCAAGTCCCAAGTATTTTTATAGCACCTGATCTTTGGGGTTCCCCGACTTTGACCAACACTTTCAAATCTGGGGATCAAGTACATCTGCTAGCTCCACTCTTAGGCTATGTCTACACGAGCCCAGGAGATTGACCCACTCAGGGTTGATTGACCAGGTTTTGATTTCGTGTGTCTGGTAGGGACTCACAAAGTCAACCTCTCGGGGGTCGCTGTCAAGAAGTGAGAAGTAAGGGAGGTAGATGGGAGAAACTCTCCTGTTGACCTTCAGTAAGGATGGCCAAGGAAGCCGAGCACAGATACATCAATTCTAGCTACACAATTGCCATAGGTGGAAGTGCATACCTGCAGCGGACTTACTTTACCTAGTGTAGACATAGCCTTAGGCACCTCATTAAAAGTAGCTTGGTTTTCACAGGTTCTGAGCCCCTGCAGCTCCTGCTGGTTTGTGAGGGCTCCATACTTTTGAAAATCCGAACTACTTTTGCTTCCTTTCTATCCATGGACAGATGCCTAATCTTAGGGCAGGAACATTTCAAAATTTGACCCTCATTCCCTCACTTTGCAAACTTCAGCCCTTTGCAACGGCTCTCATGTTGGGGTGTGGGTTAAGAGGAATGGGCCATAGGCAAAGATTTTAGGTCCATGCCAACAACTTTTACTGCTGCTCTTGGACTCAAACTTTCGAGCCACAGGTCCTGGTGTGCAAAGCTGCTGGGGACTGAGCATGTGGCACATGCTGAGGGACAGGCTGGACACATAGAAACTGCTGGGGAGAACACCACAATGCATACGTGGGATGGTGAGTTAGGTTTGGTGATGGAATCAAAGTGTGTAATTCTGCTTCACACTAGGGTCTGAAACAGAATCTCCCTAAGCTCCAGGAGACTGCTTGATCGTGTGTTGCTGCTGTGGGCTCATCTCCTGGGAGAATTCTGTAAGATCAAGGCGGGTGTCTGGTCCACACTGTGATTCCTTGACTGCCCCATGGATGTAGGCTGCAGAGTTCCCAGGGACAGTACAGGAGTCAAGGTGAGGACCAAGTGACAGGAACCTGAGCAATGGAGGTCCCTGCTTTCCAGCAACAAAAAACCAGGGATGATGAGCAACACAAGAGAGATCTTCTAAAAGAGCAGCGTTGTTCCCAGGGAACAGGCGCTTTCCACTCCCAGGATTCTGTGCAGCAGCAAGGGCTCTTTAAAGTAGGCAGCGAGGAATCTGCGGGATTGGCAGAGCAGGCACTCGGCACACAAGAGGGGGAAAAGCAGGAGCCAATTAAAATGCTCCACTGACCTTCCTGGAACCCCTCATCTTGGGGTTTCTTAGCAATTGAGTTCACATGCAGCCATGTGCATCAGGCCCAGAGGCTTAAACATTTGCACATGTTCGATGTCAGCTAAGAAGGCCAAACAGCGGTGGAGCTGGGAAGCCTCATGTTCGGGAGCTGAACTCATAAATGATGCCCTCTGGAGACCACAGTCTTCTCGACCGCGTGTGCACGGATGGAATGCCAGTGAGCACTGCCAGACTGGCAGCTCGAGAAGGGGAAACAGCAACACATTCTTCTTCTGGCACCTCTGCTAGAGTGAGTCAAATCCCCTCGATCTCCGTAATCCTGGAAAATGCCCCAGCCTGCAGCTACCCGTGCAGAACTGGGTCTTTCGAGAACTCTTCCCTTTCAGATGACAGCCAGAGACGGAGGGTTTGTCCTGCCAAGCTGGAAATCACATCGCACCTCTGCTCCCAGCTCTGCTGATAGAGCAAAGCCAATAAAAACAGGAAAAGGCTGGCGCTGCCCTTTGTTTCCGCTGATGGGCGCCCACCACCTGCTTCTTCTAGGTGCGGTGACCGTGCTGCTGCTTTCCACAGGTGGCAGAAGAGTCCTGGGGCCCGAGAGTGGCTTATAGGTACAGCCTGAGCTAAGGACCACCACAAACTTCCAGGCTGTGCCCTAAAGACATCCAGAAGGACGAGCCAGGGAGAGAGAGAGGCCTTGTGCACTGGCATAGGACTCAGACGATCTGGGTCCAGCTCCCAGCTCTACCCTGTGTGACCTTGGGCCAGTCACTTAGCTTGATCCCTGTCTGTAAAGCAACTAGTATCTGTCTTCCCGACTCAGCTGGTAAATTCTGGGAGAGCGTCTCGCTTTCCAGGTATACATACAGCCCCCAGCCCATCGGCACTGGGTCTTCAGAGGGACCCTCCAGGGGTCACTACAACGCTGCAGGTAGCATTGTCGGCTGCAGTAGCTCCGTACTGCGAAGCAGCAACCAACTTTTACCAAGGGGAACTGCGCTGAAGGCTGGCCAAGACGTCCAGCTGAAAAGGCGACCTGACACCCAAAGTCCAGCTACTGTGAGTGGGGGAGGCATCACCTGTGCCAGCCCCTCCTCAGCTGGGGCCACCTCCCACCTGCATCAGGCAGGTGCAGCTCCAACCCCGACACATTGAGCAAGTCTCTCCTGACATGGAAAGGGGTGTGGGAGGGGAAGAGCAGCAAGCGACAGGGTAGAGGCAGGACAGGAGTGGATGGGGTAGAGCCCTGCGGGAAGGGCGGGGCCTTGGCAGAGGAGAGGCAGGGCAGGGGCGGGGCCTGGGGGAAAGAGGCTGGCCAGGGGCGGGGTCTTGGCAGGGGAGGGGCGGGGCCTGGGGGAAAGAGGCTGGCCGGGGCGGGGCCTTGGCAGGGGAGAGGCGGGGCAGGAGGAATTTCCGGGACTCCTGCTAGCATGTCCAGTTTTTAAATATTACCAACGTGGCAACTCTTTGTGTGTGAGACAAAGGGATAACACAGAACAGGAACAAGCTCACTATACAGGCCACATGCTGTGGCAGCCAGGCCAGAGCAGAAGGCCCCAGGCCATCAGCTCACGTCGTTTTCAGTGGTTAACGGTAACCACACCCCAGAACTGGCTGCCTGCCCCTTTAAGGTACCAGACACACACCTGGCGTAATGGCCGAGGTGCAGTTTTTAAGCCTGGGTCCAGAGTTCTGGGCGAGTGCTGGGAAGTTGCTCCTCTGCCCTAAGCCCCCCTGACGCTGCCCTGCCGAAGAAGCTGGAAATCTTTTTAACTGGTCTGCTGGCTCCCTATTGGTCAGTGTCTCCTCCTGGCCCTTCTAGGCCTGCAGGGAGACAAGTCTCATTGGTAGCCAGAGTGGGTTTTCCTTAAGAAGGGGTTCTGGATTACTAATGGCTGCAGCAGAGGGCAGAGGAAATCTGATGCATCCCACCACCCTGCCCTGTGTTGCAGTCGGGAGAAGAACCAGGCGTCAGGGCTCTTTGGCCTACCCTGGCAGACCGAACCTCTCTCCCTACTCAGAGATGGAGCCGCAAAAGGAGCAGGCATTTATCAGGAGCAACGTACAGTTCACAATAAATCCCAGAGCCTTGCCCCAACTCCAGCCTCGGCAACCCCAGGTGTACTCCACTGCCAAAGAGATGTAGAATCTGATTGTCTCTCTACCGGCGTCACGCCTTCCCTACCTGTGCAGGAATCAGAGGCTCCTTGTCGTCAATATCAATCAGGACATCCTCTCTGGGGGTGAGGCTCACCTCGTCTGCAAACAGAAGACAGGTGGCTCTAATTAGGAAACTGGGAGACCACAGAATCCAGCACCTTTAGAACTGACCCTCTAACATTACTACCCACTAAGACTGTGTCCATCAGATTTTTTAACATTTAATCTACCGCCTTGTCACTGAGAAACGGATGTACACTTATACACAGTTTATGTAGGACCTACAGTATGTTGTGCTTTGTTCCTGCATAAACACCCACTACAAGCATTCTCACAACGTCGCCAGCACAGGGGCACTCACTGGCTCCCTCTGACGACAATCTCACAATTAACTGCCGAATAATGGGACTTGACAAGCTGTGGGACTCATTGCCATTAGGAATCATTGACACCAAGAGCTGAGCAAGAATCAGAACCAGAACTTGACATTGTTGCAGGAATAATGAGCACATCCACAGTTACATCAGCACAACTAATAGAGAGAGAAACCCTCGTGCTCTAGATCTTAAATCTACTTTTTACTAGTAGGAGTCGGGAAAAAAAACTTTCCCTAGAGGTTGGTAGTTCCATAATTATCCACTCGGGTTTCTTACATCTTCTTCTGAAACAGCTGGGCTTGGCCACTGTCAGAGACAGGAAACCAGATGAGATGGACTCTGGCGTCTGATCCAGTCTGGCAATTGATGTGTTCATACCCATTATTGTCCTTAGCTTAAATGTAAATCAGCAACTTGTCCACTGCACACAATGGAGCCACCAGAGGTGCTCATCTGACCTCCTCACCTGAGCGTCCCTCAGTCTTCCGTGTGTTTATCTTCCATCCTGGCCTGTGCGGAAGGGAAATCCTATCATCCCTATTGCACGTGAGGAACCGAGGCACAGAAAGGCCTCTTCTCAGTGGACTGATCAGGATAAGTCACTGCCCTTCCCCCGGCTCTATCAGGCCTTGGATAAGCTGTCTTCTCCTGAGCAGCTCCTGATGAGACCCTCCTGCTCTGACCTTCAGGGGCAGTCAGCCCTGCACTTGACTAAAGCTCTGCATGCAGATTCACAGAGGTCCAGCCTCAGCGTCCTGCTCTGGGCGCTCAACCAGAGCGTCTCCTGCCTCCTCTGGCAGCTGAAGCAGAAAAGGGAGGAGAATTCCCCTCCAGTACCTGGCTGTTCCTCAGGAGCGTTGGTCTCCTCTCTGTACGGGTCGCAATAGAACTCCTCAAGGGACTGGATGGTGCACTGGCCCACCACAGGCTTTCGGCCAAACTGCCTGTTGTCAATGACTTTGAGGACGACAGGCGGGCAGTAGAGCGCTTCCTTGGGTAGGCGCTGCAGTGAGGAAAGGACACGTTGAGAGCCGGGGCAAACGGCAGCTTCCCTCCGTCTGGCAGAAACACGTGAAATAAACCCACAGGCAGACTGGAGCTAAAGCCAGGCTGCAGTAAGCTCTCCTCAAGCTCCTCCCACAAATCCAAGCCCCACCCACAGTCCCAGCAGGGCAGGTTGGTTCTGCTAATGTGCGCGGCAGGTAAGCGGCAATGTGGCTGGTCAGACTGTGCTCGTTAGGCACACGAGTTAACGGTGTTGAGCCGGATAGAGGCTATTGACGCCCCTCTGAGCCACTGGGTGACCTTTAATTACACCCTGCGCAACCCCACCAAAGGTGGGGGGGCGTATGAGGGCAAAGCATTACCCATCGTGTCTCTCTGCAAACGGGCAATCAGCTCACCCTGGGAAACCAGGCTAGCAAGACTTTCAGTCGCTCAGAAAAGGTCCAATTCAGCAGGGTTCAGAGCACCCCCTGCGAGACATGGAGAGCTCTCACCCCCACCAGGAACAGACCCCGTGCTGCTCTCTTTCAACTCAAGCACTAAGCTCCTCCTGATTTTAGCGGGCGGGGGGAGAGGGCTCCGATAGTTTAGAAAACGCATGTCACGGCACTTCCCCGTGGGCCTGGGCCCTGATCCTCACAGGTTTCCAAGCACCAGTCTCCCCTGGATTTCTGCTGGAACCAGGAACCTGGCTACCTCGGAGGGGGTCTGATTCTTTCCAGAACTCACAGCCCCATGTCGCTGCACACTAACCCCTGTGCGCTGTGGTCAGTGGGCACTTTCTGGAGTAAAGGCCTGTGGAGCACAGTTAGGATCCAGGGTCTCTTGCATAGAGCAAAAGCCATTCCAGCTGCTTCCAGGCTGATTGACTTGGAGGAATGGGATCACCCTGCAGGGCTGCAATTCAGAATCTCAATCTCGGGGGTAGGTCATCAGATCCTCTTGCTGGTAAACGACAGTAACCCCCCCAAACTCCCGAGGAGCATGCGTGAGCCAAAGCAACAGAGAAAGGGGCCACCCCTATCTTGGCTTAACGTGCTGCAGTTTCCCCTGGGAAGAGGGTGGCCCCTGGGAGCGGCTCAGAGGTTCGGCACTAAAAAGTGGGCAGCCTGGAGAGCAGACACCCTGGTTAACCTAAAAGAGAGGGACAGGACTGGAGGGACAGCCGCAGCCCCCCGTGTGAGGAGGCCGCCCTCACCACGTCCATGAAGAGCACGGAGACATCGAAGTTGGGGTTCTTCTTGACATTCTTGATGACGCAGGACTGGACTGTCTGGCCCCCGCACTCCACCTGGAGGCTGGGGGAGGTGACACTGGCCAGCTGATAGCTCTTCAGGTTCCTCAGCCCCCAAGCCAAGATCTGATGGGGGAGAGAGACAAGAGGAGATGAGGAACGACACCAGGGCGAGGGAGCGTGAGGGTGTCTGATGCCAGGTAAGAACCTAGACCTCGTCTACACTGTATTTCTCACACTGACGTAGCTGTGCAAGGAAATCCACTTCTCTCTCTCCAGCTGAGGGGAAGCGTTGCCCAGCACACAAGACAAACTGTCTCCTTTAAGGATAGTTGTGGCCAAGGGCCAGTTTGTCCTATCAAAGGTTTTAAGCCCCTCTGAGGCCAGGCACTCTGGGACTCCTCATTCTCCCAAATGGATCATGTGGCCAAGCTGAAGCAGGTCCTGCTGGGAATTACATGATAAAAGGGAAGCCCAAGGGTCAGTTGAGGTGGTACTTGGGGGTGGGGAAGGAAAGTTGCAGGAGTTTCTCTGTTTAAGACCAGGCACCTGCTCCAGGAGATCCACTCTTCACCGGCAGCCTTCCTGTTACAATAGCTTAAGAGGGGGACTTGACGGGCCCCTGGGCAAGGTGCGGATGGGCCTGGCTCCGCGTACCAGGAAGGGGTGTGGCCTTGGGCTGAAAGGGTGGGGCTGATGGCAGCTGACCCCCAGCAGCTCCCAGAGCACATCGCCATGGATCCTGCCCCCAGCCCTCAAGCCTGCCTGGAGCATACCAGGCCCTGGGGCAACTGCCCCCTTTGCCTCCTGGCAGAGCGTCTGCTTACAGCCCATGGGCCATACATGGCTCACTGGAGCCTTTCATAACGCCCGTGACCTGCTTCAATGTAACAGACCGGAGGTTCCCAACCTTTTCTCTAGTGTGGACCCCCAATCTCCACTCCCAAACTGTTTGTGGGCCCTCCATCGTCCCCCCAAACTGTTCGCAGACCCCCATCAAAGCCAATTCTAGCCACTCACTATATGAGCAAGGAAACCACAACATAGAGTTTCGAACAGCAAATAACAACATCAATGGAAGAAATTTAATTTTAGAATAATAATTGTCACTTTCTCATTTACTTAAAGCTTATTTTCTATGATCATTTTTATTTATCTTTTATTTTTTTTCACGGACCCCAGGTTGGGTACCACTGCTTTGTACTTACAGCCGAGTCATGAGCATCGCATCATGATGCTGACATCATTTTCATTTACATAAGCGTGGAAAGAGACAATACTGTGCAGAGGGACCACCCCCCGAAGACACAGGAAGCTCACTGCACTGAGAGTATAAACCAATTCAGGTGACTTTAACCCTCATTAAAATGGGCAGAATTTATTTAGCGCATGCAGAGTTTCTGTGGCCCTCCTGTGTAATGCAGCTGAGTGCTAGAGATCTGTGATGCCCACTTGGCCAATTTAGATTCAATCCTAACATTTGCTACTGCTAGCTAGGATAGTCTTGTAACTGTCCCCAGGCAGAGTTGAACCTGGGACCTCTGGAGCTTAGTGCAGGAGCCTCTACATCTGGAGCTAAAAACTGACTCATGCTTAGCTAAGGCTGTTTTTTGGCAATACTCAGCCTGTCTCTCTGTAAGTGCTCTTAACTGCCACTGCATGGCACAGTGACCTGCACCCCTAGGTGTGTGGGTTACAGCCTCACCTTCATTTCCTTCCCCACATCGAGCCACTCACCTCAATGGCCGTGCGCTGCAGCACTGGTTTGATCCCTTGCGGAACCATGTAAATGTTGGTCTCCCGCTGGGGCGGAGGGTAGGGCAGGTCTGAATCTGCAGACTGGAGGGGGCGGTAAGTTGAAAAGATCATCAGCTTGCACTGTTACAGGACACAGATCCCCTGCCGCTGAACGTCCCTCCCACACTCACCATGCAGAGAACAGATTTCAGAGTTTGCTACTTCCTAATTAGAGAGAAGGGCTGATGGGGATAAGTGTCACATGCAAATCTCTTCTCTCCCATTTCTCCAGGGTCTGGAGCCAACAACAGCCCATTGTTACACATTGTTTTTGTTTCCCGGGCCTTTTAAGGTGGTGTTTCTCAACCTTTTCCATGAAGTAACCCTTTCTTTTAAAAAAAAAAGTACCCCCAGACTTTGCTCATGTACCCCTATGGGTATGTGTTCCCACCAGTTGAGAAATGTGGTTAATCTGAGGTCTTGAAACACGTGATTCAACCTTTCCAGATTATGGTACACTTTTCGGGAGTCAGATTTGCTTTGCATACCACCAAGTTGCAGCTCACTTAAAAACTACTCACTGACAAAAAGCATGCACAAATATCACTGAAGTCTAGTCCTGAAAACTTGCTGACTTTCTACCATCTTATTACCAAATAAATGAAGTGGAACAGACATATTGTACAGACATTTCAGCATAAGACATATGAAGCAGTAGAAACAAGTTATTCTCTTAATGAACTTTTAAGATTGGACTGATTTTACTGGTGTTTTTATCTAGCTTGTTGTAAAACTAGGGAGATCTCTAGATGAGTTGATGTACTCCTGGGAAGACCTCGGTGCCCCCAAGGGTACATGTTCCCCTAGTTGAGAAACACCGGTTTAAGGGGCTAAAATGCCGTCACTTCTATGGGAGAAAACAGCTTCTCCTCTGTGTCAGCCTCACTGCCCAATGGTCTACCACAGGAAATGAAGATGAAGGTGGCCACTGGAACTGCCGCAGGGGGCAGCCAATGGTAGGTGGAGTCTGATTGTTTGCAGGGTGACTAAAGCAGAGCGTTAGAGGCCACACCCAAGTATCACAGAATTATAGGGTTAGAAGAGACCTCAGGAGGTCATTAAGTCCAGTTTTACATTTCATCCAAGAGGGAGTTTGGTGGGCCAGGCATACCCAAGAGCCCAGTTGTGAATATCGCCTGGACACTGATGCACCGAAGGGCACAATACAATCCACAACTAAGAGTTTGTGCAGAAGGCGGAGAGCAAGGTTTTGTTTCATGACGAAAATCTATCGAAGGGTCAAGGGAGAGGTTAAAGTCCTCGCTGCTCAGAGATCTAGGGAACAGAGCGCCAGTCTCTGCAGCCCTGCTCTGCTTTTACCTTCATTGACGGAACTCTGGTTCCCCTCGACCTTCATCTCCAAGGTCAGAGTCACTAAAGTAAGAGTGCAAGCAAGCCTGCTAAAAAGGCATCCCTCAGCCCAGGGCAGTTGGCACTCCTTTAAAAGGCCGTCATTTTTTCCAGGTTTGAGTATTGTTGCATTAAATTAAGCAGATATTCATATTTCAAGCAGGGGACCAGGTCAAGTTTGCATGTTTGTATTTAAAGCCCTAGAAAGATATTTTTCCTGGTGGCATCTCAGAAAAACCATATATTGAGCTGTGATTTGCCCTGGCAGCTACTGGTGGCTGCCAATTCAAAGCACCTCATTAGCTGATGACTTTTCTCCTTCCATTCCAGCTTTTGGTGGGATCATCAGGCTTTTATCACAGGGCAGACAGTAAATATAACCCCTACCTTCGCTCCATCCTGGAATGCCTGGGGCTTTCAGTGCCACACTGCACATACAGAGCTTACAGCCTAGAGACACATGATCATTTCACTGGCAAAGACCAAGGCCTGCTCCTGAGAGGCACTGAGTGCCCTCAGCTTTAGAATGGGAGCTCAGCACCCTGGAAATTTAGGCATTTAATTAGGTAACTGACTTTAGGCTCCCAAGATTTCTTCATGAGTGTTCTCCAGGTACAGAAGGTGTCATGCACCCATGATCGTCAGTGGGGACAGAACCAGAGACTTCTCACCTGGCACCTGGCACTGGTCCACCATTTCCAGGGAACCTCCATCAGCTGTCACCAGTGGAAGGGCTACTAACAAGTCACGAACAGTCACTCTGAGTCAGCCCAGTAACACATGTGCTCCTCAGTTCAGCAAATCACCAAAGTACATTCTGAATATTAAGCACATGCTTAAGTTCACTCTTGTTTACCAAAGCCCATAAGCACAGGCTTAATTTTAAGCAGATGCTTAAGTTGCTTCAATTTCAACTGCATTTAAAGACGTGTTCATGCTTTGCTGAATGCAGATGGATTTGAGCATATGCTTGAAAATAAGCATCTCTGGAAGGACTTTGCTGAAGCAGACCCTTTCCTCATCATGTTTTAATCCTCTCTCCCTTTAAAAAAGCACTAGAATGAGAATCCAGTTGTCCAGGTAAAGCTGAGATGCGGAATGATTAGAGGTTTGCCCATCTAGTGCCATGCCCATTTAACTCAACAGTGCCTCTGAAATTCTGATCATAAGTGACTTGTCCAGACTGAATGACAGAGCTAGGAATGGAGCATGGGAGTCCAGGTGCCTTGCATAGAATCATAGGGTTGGAAGAGACTTCAGGAGGTCATTGAACCCCCTGCTAAAAACAGAACCAATCCCAACTAAATCCTCCCAGCTGGGGCTTTGTCAAACCAGGACTTAAAAACCTCTAGGGATGGAGATTCCATCACCTCTCTAGGTAAAGCATTCCAGTGCTTCACCACCCTCCTGGTGAAATAGTTTTGCCTAACATCCAACCTACACCTCCTCCACTGTAATTTGAGACTATTGTTCCTCATTCCATCATCTATCACCATTGGGAACAGCCTCTCTCCAGCCTCTTTGGAACCCCTTTCAGATAGTTGAAGGCTGCTATGAAATCCCCCCTCACTCTTCTCTTCCATAGACTGAATAAGCACAAATCCCTCAGCCTGTCCTCATAGGTCATGTGCTCCAGCCCCCTAATCATTTTGGTTGCTCTCTGTTGGTCTCTCTCCAATAGGTCCACATCCTTTCCGCAATTGGGGATCTGGAACTGAATGCAGTACTCCAGATGTGGTCTCCCCAGCAGTGAATAAAGGGGAATAATCACTTCCCTAGATCTGCTGACAGGGCTCCTACTAATTCACTGAATTCGAGATGAAAAAATAAGCCATAAGTGGAAGAATGTGCCAGGGCCCACCTCAGAACAGAAAGAAAGGTAAGCTAACAACACTAGAAGAGTGAAACTAAGAGGAGACATGCTGCCTGCTTATCTGAGAGTAAAGCCGGGAGCCCAAAAGCAAGGCAGCTACCTGGACTCAAAGACACTCATCAGCAACTTTAGGTGAGTTCATTGAGTTTTCAAATTTGGAACTCAACATCTGAGAGCAAAATGAGGGGAAGGGAGCAAGGCCAGAAAGTAAAGAATAAGCATCTGAGCCCTGGCAAAGTGGAAGTGATGGAGTTCGGAAGTGCGGAGCCTGAAATTTCAGTAGGTGACTGGTGGTAGCCAAGTGCCTATAAAGCTAATAATGCCATCTGGTGAGACTGTTTTTCCCATCTGACACTGGATGTATCAGTTTGCAGGGATGCTCCGAGGCCTCAGCCAGATTCTATATGATAGAGGCACACGTCTGGAAAGATCTGCTGACTCTACAAGCCTTTTGATCTTTAACCTCTGTTGGCAGAAGGTGGAGACAAAAGATCAGCAAACAGGTCATGAGTCAAGATGTGGTGAAAGAGGGACAGAACTGTGGGTGAGGCACGAGCAATTACCAACAGAGCTTCCCCTCTCTCCAATCCATCGGAAGAAACCAGCGCGAAATGCACCAAGGCAGAGTTTGCTGGCAGACTGGGGCAATTTTAAGGAGATTGCAGGGACTTGACTTTCTCATTGGAACAAACAGCAAATTCTGCCGCAGGGGAATACTTCGGAAGCAGCTGTAGATCAGGCCTGGTAGAGACAATGCAATTGACCTCCCTTCCATCAAATCTCCAATGGTGTACAACTGAGTCAAGTTATTTCTCTATTTAGACCACCTAGGGATCTGGTCCACTGACTCTAGCAAAGCTATGGCTGATTTACACCAACTGGCCCATTGACAACAATGGAGCTCTGACAATTTACACTGTTTGGGGATCTGGCCCCAGGGACTCCTGGTGAACAATAACAATTTACATCGAGTTGGTATCCGGCGCATTGATTTTGATGGCGCAACCCCGATTTACAGTGGCTGGTGATCTGACTCACGATTCCAGTGGAGTAATGCCAGGTTACACCCATGTGGCTCCTGCACAGTGACTCAGAAACATGATGATGACCGTGGGACCGGATCTTCGACAGCATTGGGGTGGCTGTTTATATTGTGACTACCCTGGTGGCCGTTTATATTGTGACTACCATGGGACCAGATCTCCTACAGCATTGGGGGGGCTGTTTATATTGTGACTACCATGGGACCAGATCTCCTACAGCGTTGGGGGGGCCGTTTATATTCGTTAGGTGGTTGAGAAACCTTCAGGAAAGTGTGGTGGAGAATTCAGCACAGACATGGGGGTTTCCCATGGCTGGTCAGGGCAGGGCCAGACAAGTCTCTCAAGTGGGGAAGGAGCCAGTTTCCATGCAGGGAAGCTCTGTTGGGGTTTGCTCGCTCCCCAGACATGAGCAAGGAGGGTTGAGGGCTAGAGACTGAGCAGTACCCATTGCAGGAGCCCCTTGGAGAAGAAGGCAGGTATGCCCAGCTGCAGAGCGCCAGTCCCAGAAATGGCCATGGTGGAGAAAAAGCAAAGAGACAGTTACATTTCCCTGGCAGAGTTCAGTGCAGCACCTGCAAAGCAGGAGCATACGCCCCTCTCCTCCAGAGACAAAGCCCCGAGCCCAAGGGCATTTGGCACTGAGGGAAAGGGCCAGAGTGAAAACAAAGCTGGTTGTGACATTATTGGATTTTACAATGAACATGAGAACCATTATTATATAGTAAACGCTTTCATATCCGGCCAGAATCACCCAGAACTCCCAGATAATCGACATTTTAACCACAAGTACATTTTAATTACGTTGTCCATAAGTACCGTATAGTGAAAGTAAATACAAATAAATACAGCAAATACAGCCAAAGTTTACGGTGTACAGTACTGCTGTTGTTGGTAAATAAAGTACTCGGTATACATTTTTGTTTGTTTCTTAATAGCTGATCTTGTTTTGATTTAGTGTTACGCATTGCTAGGTATGCCTCTCTATTGTCCAGAATATTTGAATATCCAGCAACTTCCCAGTCTCAGGGCTGCCGGATATGAAAGAGTTTCCTGCAGTCGCTGTCCCAGGTTTGCACCAAATCTTGTGCCAAGTGGGCCAACTGAGGTGTCTCATGAAAGCTGGTGATTCACCGCATCTGTTTATGCTGCTTATATGTCTGTATCATGTCTGTATGTGAAGTTATAAGATTGGTCCTGTGCTTGTATTAGAAATGTTACGTTCTGGGAAACCACAGTAGGCGGGCTGGCAGGATTTCTAGTCAATTAGAGCATCAGACTCCAATCCGCCTCTCAGGAATTTAGCTGTGGGCATGTTGTCTGGAAGTCTGCCAGTGGCAGAATGCCCCCCAAAAGGACATGGCCAGGTGACCTGATCATGTGATTCTCCATTGCAAATGTGCTCCCTGACAGAGAGGAACAACAGATTTCCCTCCACACAGACAAGGGTATACGGAGGACCCTGAAGTTCTTCCCTTTTGTCTCCACTCTCCAGTTTGCAGTCTTCAGGCTTTCACCTTCTTTCTAATACAAGCTCAGGCCACTTGGTGAGGGGACAGGCCTCTCCAGTGGCCGACTTCCCAATTCCCCAGGCTTCCCACCCTGCAGGCAGACTGCTTGCTGGTCTCCCCGAGGAACCAGGGTTCCACCTCCCTGAGATACCAGTCTGGCTGGCTCCCAGGGGACTAGCTGCCCACATGCCAGGTGGCTGAGCAGGCAGAGAACCCATGGAACCTGGGGGACTTTCTGTCCCAGCTGTTTGGCTGATTGTCCTGGCTTTGGGGTGAAAACACAAAGCTTCTCACAAGAGGAAAGCTCTGTTTCCAAACATGGCTCCCCCAGCTGGCCTTCACAGTGGGGAGGAGAGAAGCTCCACACCCCACCCAGCTCTTTGCCCCGGCTGTTGAGAAAGGGGATCAAGAGCCAGGAGGTGGACACGGGCACTATTTCATCCCTCTAGTCCAGCAGAGGGACGTAAGTCTGCATCAGGGCAGAGTATGAGGGACAGCTCAGTAGTTTGAGCATTGGCCTGCTAAACTCAGGGTTGTGAGCTCAACCCTTGAGGAGGCTATTTAGGGAATGGTGCAAATAGTTGCCAGGGATGGTGCTTGGCCCTGCCAAGAGGGCAGGGGACTGGACTAGATGACCTCCCAAGGTCCCTTCCAGTCCTAGGGGATGAGTGTCTCCAATTCTATCCTAAATGCACCACCCTAGTGTGGTGTAACCAGGAGTACCAGCTCCAGAACATGAACCCTGTCTGACAGAACTGGGGCTCTGAACTGAGACATGCAACTAGAAAAGGGCCCAAACCAGACCTTTAGATCACCCACACTTGGGGGGAAGCTCTGATCCAGGCCCAGCCTCCCAGCCCTGTCTGTATTATGGGCCAGAACCAAACACCAGTCCCACGTGCACTCACATTTTGGGACAGTCCAGAGCTGGGACCAGCCTTTGTGTCCAGCCTTTAATTGCTGCAGCAAGTCTATGGCAGCCCAGTGGCCCCTGACAGTCTACACCTTAGGGATGTGGCTCTAAACATCACGGCTGGGACTGGTTTCTCGCTGCCACTGGCATTGTCAGCAGCTCCTTAAGGTGAGACTTCACGCCAGGAGCAGGGGAGCTGGAACAATTTGTATCATGGTGGCGGTGAGAGCCATCGAACAAGGCAGTAAACCATAACAGAAACTGCTTCAAGCCAGCGGGTGCAGCAACATCCCTAGTTCCAGGCCCTCTGCTCAAGGCAGCAGCCCAGCCCAGAACCCAAGAATCATTTAGAACCTGCTTAAGTTTTGAGGTCCTCTGTCATGCCAGCGCTCTGTATGGGGGTGCATATCCCCCTCCTTGCCTGGCTGCTAGACACACACCCCACATCAGGCACAAAAGCCACAAACCTGCCTTTCCGCCAGAGACTCATCCAAACAAAAAGCTCTCGATATTCATTGCAGTCACCCATGGAAACAATCACCCACATGGGGTAGAATTTTGTTTAATGTCATAACTAAATATATGGGCAATAGACAAACAACGCTGCACGCCCCGGTAAGCTCACCTCATCCAGACTGGCGGACGGCTCGCTCTGGAATAGGAAGAGAGAAAGGACATTAAAAGATACGCACACACTCTGTACACGCTGATCTAACGTGCACACACGCTGCATCACGAGAGACATCCAGCAGCCATTTGGAAATAAGCCCCCGTGCTGATGCTCTGGCTCAGGCCAAGACAGGCAATGCTGTACGTGAGAGCCAGTCGCTCTGACAGTAAGCCGCCCAGCATAATGCATGTGTAACAGGCAGGGTTGCCTCTAATTGGGTGGAATAATTTTTGCTCTGTGTACCAAAGCATGCAGGGCTGTGCACCACCGATACGAACATACACTGCTGGCTGTGACGGCTCTGGGCTCTCTGCTAACCAGCTGGATGGCACCTGAACCGCTCCTGGGTGGCTGCCCAAGCCCTCAGCTTACAGGGAACACCGGTAACAGGATGGGTGCGCATTAAGGGCTGTGGGGCCTGAGGCAGCCAACCCTGATTACAAAGGACCCCTGTTTAGTTTGGCTTATAAAAAGCAGCAGGATGGCCGAGGCTCTGGTTGCCCAGGAGAGGCAGTCAGGGCTAGCACTCCAGCCAGAAAAGGCTGGGACTGGCCACTTGGGGTGGAGTGGATCCGGACCGAGGTAGGACTCCCCGTTTGTGGTAGAAGCACCAGGGCACAATGGGACCCTTTGTGTTAGGTTTAGGGACTTCCGTTTGCATGCTGAGGATTGTGTGAATTATTTCCATTATTAAACCAGCCCTAGGCAGGAGTGTTGTTAGCCACAAGAGAGGCCATGTGGCTTTCCTACAGGGCCCACAAAAGGAGGCCAACCAAAGTAGGTGCCTGACCATCAAGTCTCTGTGGTGTCCAGCTTCCAATTTCACACCTAATGAACACATTCTCCTCCTGGAGTCCTATTTACTGAGTCCTTATCTACTGACCCACTAGAGCCCACCCCAGCTCAATCCTCCGCCTTCAGGTAGAGAGTCCCCAGACCTCCAGCTCTTGGCAAGCTGCCCCGTTGCACAGGGCCAACGGGGCTGTGGGATTCCTAGAAGGGGCAGGAGGACCTCAGACGTGTCTCAGAGCTGAAGACAGAGGTGACCCCATGCATGCAGTACACTGCTGTCATTCGCATATATTTCTTCTGTTTGTCATAGAGCTGGCCAAAAACACTTTCCTTTGAATCTTGGGCCAAGGAAAACTTGCCTTATTTCATAACCAGAAACTTTCCCCTCCCTTGAAATAGATCATTTGTTCATTGAGCAGGAAAATCTTCACATTTCAAAAATTTTACTTAGTTTTTTTCTAGTTGTCCATTATACCACTTTTCCCCCTATTTGAGAGCCCTCTCTGTTTCACAGCCAGGGAACAGGTGTCACAGACCCTGAAACAAGACCTTCCCTGGGAAATCTGATCTCCCTCTTGATGATGGGAGCACCCCAGCTGGGAGGTTCCTAGCTACAAGCTACAATTCCCTGCTGGGCACGTCACCCTCAGGGGAAAATCAGACCCACCTCCAAATGCCTCCTCTTGCCAGCATCAGCCTCAACGGTTCCAGAAGCCCGAGACAGCTTGAGAACACGGGTCTGATCTTCCCCTGCTGCTAGGAGCATCCCAGCTGGGAGGGTTACACCCCATGTTACACCACCATTAAATTTCAGATGTAAACCTCTGCAAATGTGACACTGACCAATTTTTAAAACTTTCTGGCTGTGAAATTGATCAAAAAGAACCCAGAATTTGGTAGCACCCTACTTAACTTCTCTTCATCTCTGAGCACTAGCTGTCTGGGGCAAGAGGGTGTTTGCTTTTTCATTTATTGGCTTCTCTTCTCTCGCACCACTCTGTAACTTTTACAAATGTTACGAAGTTACAAAAGGAAAAACAAAATTCCATCTTTCTGCTATTCCTCTAGCTGTCAAAGTTGGGGAAGTTCTGAAGCTTTACAGGTTCATTTAGCTTTGGGGGTATTTTTTGTTTTGTTTTTCCCCTTTTGCTGCTCTGTAACTTTTCAACAAGTGGAGACAATTTTAAAAATTTTAGAATAGCAAAATAAGAAAATGGGGCAGGGGGAACCCTAACAATGTAGGGGAAATTAAATCCTCAGCATCTTGGTATTTAATTGCACTGAGAGGCCATAAGGAAAGAAAGTGGGGAGGAGATAAATGAAGATTCAACTTGTAAAAAAAATAACCAAAAAAGTCAGAAAATGGCAAATTGTTCTGCTTTGAACCTCCAGAAACGAAACCAACTTTGAAACTTCAACTTTTTCCACTCAAGTGTTTTTTAACTTTCTGGCCGGCTCTCCCATGCACTATTGGGAGCATGAGAGCCGTTACACCTCCTCTCTTTTCATGGGAAAACCTAGCTGTCCGTGCTTAAACCACAAAAACATTGCACAAAGCTCCACTGAGCCTCCCCAATCCCCATGGAAATTCACTCCCTGCCCACCAGTGGCCTCCACACCCCAGCCAGCACTGCCTCTCTGCAATGAGGGACCCCACTAGCTTCCCCTTCCAGGTAGTACGGGGGTGGGGGGCTGCCCTCTAACATAACTGCCTTGGAGGGGAAGAGAAAAGCCAGGCCAAGCCTACCCATGACACTGAGTGCAGGCAGGTGGTGTCTGAGCAGAAAAGAGAATGCAGGGGGAAGAGACCAGCTAGGATGGAGAACAGGCAGGTGGGGCAGGAGGATATGAAGGTCAGGGGGGAGGCAGGGGGGTTAGGAGGCCAGTGGGGTAGGAGCTGTGGGCAGTAGGGAGGGTAGACAGAGCCTGCCAGGCCAAGGAGAGAGGTTGGAGGGAGTGAAAGGCAGCTGTGCTGATGGGGGACGCCACAACCCTTTGATCTGGTGTGGTGCCGTTAGCACAGTGGGTTCTGATGAAAGGGTTAAACCCCACCATGTCTAGGACTTGGGGGGCCTGGGCTGCAGAGGCAGGTGGCTGGAGACAGACAGCAGCTGCCTCTCTGACGTCTCACAGACCCGTACGCCACCGTTCTGGGAGTGGGACGCAGGGAACATCAGCAGTGAAATCAACTGAGTAGGACGGATCCCAGGAGCCAAGCTGGGGTACAAGCTCCCAGGGTGTTCACAGGAGTTTGCTGCAGCTGGGCCTTGGGGATCTGGCCAGCTGACGGGTGTTTCAGGTCCTCAGAGCTGTCAATCCAACTTGAGCATTACCTCGAAGCCAGGGAGATGGTGAACGGCCGGCTGCAGAGAGCAAAATGCAACAGTCAGAGGGGGGTCCCTGCGTTAATTCCCCACCGTGCCCTGCTCTGTTCTCCCCTACAACCAGTCCCACCCCCAGCAAAGCCAGCTGAGTGCCCAGATCCCCGTGGGCCTACGGTACTCCAACAGTTGGGTCCTTCTCTGCAAGGCCTGAATGTGGGTCATCCTCTGTGGGGGCTCAACATGGATCATCCTCTGAGAGGCCCGAACATGGGTCTTCCTCTGTGAGGCCTAAATGGGGGTCGTCCTCTGTGGGCGCTGAATGGGAGTCCCTCTCTGAGACCTGAACGTGGGTTAGCTTCTGTAAGGCCTGAATGTGGGACTGCTAGTTCAGCGTGCCTGCGTCTCTCCTGGCTGAGCGGGAAGAGCTGGTCCTGTTAACATCCAGCCTTTATATACTTGGAGGCGTCTGTGCAGTCCAGCCACTGGGTAAGCATGGGCTGCCTCTCGCCAATACCACGTCGCCAGGTCAAAAAGTTCTGTAACCTCCACTGGCCTCACACAACACCTCCGCCGCCACCAGCTTCCCTCTGGCTCTCCTGGCAGCCGCTAACCCATGCCGTCCTTTGCAGCCAGAAATGTTACCTTGGTGCTTGCCAACATCAATACCTCTTGCTGGCCAGCTGGCTGGCGGTGCCCACAGACTGGGCAGCCTCGCTCATTCCCCACCGTGTTTTCCCCTGCAGCACAGCTTCTTCCACTGTCTGCCACAGAGGAACCTACCCTACGTGCAGGAAAACCCGTAGCCAAGCTGCGTCTCCAGCCCAGCACTAGTTATGAGGGTATAACGGGGCAGACACCTGGGCACCAGAGCAGCAGTGCCTGAATACCCTTCATTCCCTGGCTAGATCCTGGACCAAGTGGGGAGAGAGAAGCAGCAGAGAAGAGGGAACTCAATGAGCAACCTTAATGTTTCCTGGGGAAGCAGCCAGCCCCTCACCTTCCACCCGACCCACTCTCCCCGGCAGCAGGACAGTCCTGGGGAACGGCCAGAGCCAGGTGAGTGGAACACATGGAGGTGAAGACAACCAGGGGGTGGTGTGCGCATGGGGGGAGCAGAAGATAAGCAGGTATAGAGCCCAAGAAGAGTCTCTCCCAGCTGATCTGGAGCCAAAAACCGGTTCCCCTGAGCTTGCTGAAGGGCATAAATCAACTTAGCCACTTGCTGCTTGGGCCACTCTTACCCTCCAGCAGCTCCGTCTGGCTCCCAGGGTAAGCACTGCGACTCTGAGGCAGGTCCACGGTGTCTTCCCACAGCCCAAATCCCAGCTCAGCCCCATCTCAGAGCCATGAGCAATCGCCGCCATGGGCTGAGCTGGATGCTCCAGGAGTCGCAATGCCGGAGGTAGGGGCACTGGGCAGCCAACGCGCTGGTTTTGCAAAAGTCTAATGAGGGAACAGCTGGCCTCAAAACGCAGGAAATTCTTCCCGTCGGGTGGCTGCTGGCCTGCAGAGCAGCAGTCCCGCCCAAACATGGCAGCCAACAGCATGGAAAGAAACCGCGGGCATGACCCACACCCTTGGGATGTTGTGCGCCAGCTGACGTGCGTGGCACGCAAGCAGAGGCTGGCCTGCACAGACTGCCTCGCTCTGGCTCCCAGCCCCTGCACGCGAGAAGCTGACGCTGCTGAGCACCTCTAGATTTCAAAGGGATCTGGTCTGATCATTCCCGGGATAGGGGGACTCCTCTCCGCACCTCACCTTCTCTCTCTGAATCAGTTCAAAGGCGGCGAGCAGCTCTCCTGCGTTTCTGTTCCCCCGGGTGATGGGATGCCAGGACAGCCTCGGGGAGCGCTCCAGGCTGGGTCGGCAAATGCAGCGGCCCATGAACTCATCCGCACCCTGCAAGCAACACGCTTACTGTCACTGCTGTTGTGGAGGACTCACTCATAGCCCGGTTCTCGGCTTAGGTGGCCACCCCCCACCTCTCTGACTGACTCTGGCTAACCCCTTTCAGTCACGCAGGAGTCGGACCAAAGCAATCGTGAGGTTCAAAGAATCAGAAGGGCTTTTTTAAAACCATCCTCAATTTAGAGGGCTTTAAATTTGCCTTCTGGCTTTGGAGCCCTTCAGCTCAGCATATTAAGCTTCTTTCCATAGGTTCACCCTGGCTAGAAACTTACATTCCTGAAAAGAAAGGTGACAGCCGCACAGAAGCCCCGACTCAGGGAGCTGGTACTGTGAGTTAACTATCACCATCTATCACCAATGTGCAATACAATCACAAGAGCAGGCCACACTGTTAATCTGCCTGAAGAGATCCCCAAGCCAGGAAGACCATATCCTTGGGAAGGTGTGTGACGTGTGGCTGTGAAGAGGGTTTTGGGGAAAGAGGCAGGGAAGGAGAGGGGGTACAAAAAAGTCAGGAGTGGCAATACTGCATTGTAGTAGCACCCAGAGGCCTTAATCCAGAGCAAGGGACACCCGTTGTGCAAGGGGCTGCACAAACTTAACACAAAAAGATAGTCCCTGTCCCCCAAAGAGCTTTGGCCCAGATTGCCTTCATAGTGAGAAGACATGGGCAGGGAACAGAACACACAGCGGGGAGAGAAGGGTCACCAGGGTTGGAACCCAGAGTAACAATTACTTGTGGTATTCAAGCGGTGGCAAGAGGCTGTAGTTGAACTCAGGGCCTCACTGTGCAAAGTGCTGTGTAAACACCCAGTGAGACGGTCCCTGCAGCAAAGTGCTTCAGAGCTAAACAATGATAAAACGGGTGAGGGAAAATCAATGGTCACCACCTCGCCCCGGGGGACTCAGGCAAAGAGCGTGACTTGCCGCAAGTCACCAGGAACTGGGCCCATGTCTCCGGATCCCCCATCCAGCGGTTCACACCACTCCCCAGTCTCTCTCCCTCACACAGCTGCAAAGGCACAAGCAGGAGGCTGCCCCTAGATTCCAAGTCTCGCTGGCTGTCAGCACATGTGGATGTGAAGGTCTGGAATAACCCACCACTCTGGCCTAGTCGAACACACAGTTCTGGGCCCTCCTTCCCCATATGGCCCCGGGCTCCATCGTGATGGAGGGAGAGCCAGGCCGAACCCAAGGGAGAGGGGCTGTGACCTACAGCACCATATAGTGTTGCCCAGCTTCCCCCTCATTATGACAAGGGCCCAGATCTGGGCCCAAGGCACATGCCTAGTTTACCTACGCTTTAATCCAGCCCAAAGGACGTGCACACGGTGCATGGCAACCCACTTACATAGGTGTCGTGGTCGTAAATCTCCACAACGATGTTGGGCGGGATGTTGGCAATGTTCTGGGGATCCCCAAAGATCTCGATCTCGTAGAAGATGAGAGTCTGGTCCCAGGTGGGATTCAAGGTGTTCTTGACCACCACCGTCTTCTGGCTTTGGTGGAGGAAGGAGACAATGGCGTACGGATCTGCAATAGAGGGGAGGAGGGAGGTAGGTAAATAACAGGTCTACCTAGGCAGGGCTATATCACTGTGTGAGAAAGATAAGCAGCGTAGAAAGAGATCACCCTGGCTTAACTAGGAGGTCTTCAGTGGTCTAACAATAAAAGTGTCCTACAAAAATAGAAACTAGGTCAAATTGCAAAGGATGAATATAAACAAAAAATAAGCGTATAAGAACAACATGACAAAGGCCAAGGCACCAAACGAGATTAAACTACTAAGAAACATGAAAGGCTAACAAGAAAACATTCTACAAAGCAAGAGGAAGGCTAAAGACAGTGAGTGTGGAAAAACAATAACAGCAAATGTAGAAATGGCAGAGGTGCTCAATGACGACTTTGTTCCAGTTTTCACCACAAGGTAGGTGGTGACTGGATGTCTAACATAGTGAATGCTGGAGAAAATGACAGGATTAGAGACTAAAATCAAGAAAGAACAAGATAAAAATTACTTAGACAAGCTAGATGTCTTCAAGTCATCAGGCCTGAAGAAATACAACCAAGAATACTCAAGGAGCTGACTGGGGAGATATCTGAGCCATGAACAGTTATCTCTGAAGTCATGGACTATGGGGTAGATTCCAGAAGACTGGAAAAGGGGAAATATAGTGTGAACCTCTAAAAAGGGAGAAAAGGAAAACCCGTGGAATTGAAGATCAGTCAGCTTCGTTTCAGTCCCAAGAAAGATAATGGAGCAAATAATTAAACACCTAAAAGATAATAAAGATTCGTCAAAACCGAATGATGATGAACCCAGCTTGATAGCTGTCTTTGGCAGGGTGACAAGCCTTGTGGAGGGGGGAAGTGATACATATGCATATTTTGACGATAGGAAAGCTTTCGATACCATCTCACATGACCTTCTCATTAACAACCTAGGGAAATGCAACCTAGACAGAGCAACTATACGGGGATGCATGACTGGTTTGAAAACCTTTCCCACGGAGAAGTTATCAGTAGTTCACAGTCATATTGGAAGGGTGTAACAAGTGGGGGTCCCACAGGATTCAATTCTGGGTCTGACCAATATCTTCATTAATGAATTAGATAATGGCATAGAGAGCAGCTTGATGAAGTTTGCAGATGATACCAAGTTTGGAGGGGTTGCAAGTGTTTCGGAAGGTAGGATCTAGAGTCATAGAATCATAGAATCACAGAGTTGGAAGGGACCTCAAGAAGTCATCAAATCCAGACCCCTGCCCCAAGCAGGATCAACCCCAACTAAGTCATCCCAGCCATGACTATGTCAAGCCAGGACTTAAAAGCCTCTAGGGATGGAGATTCCACCACCTCTCTAGGCAACGCATCCCACTGCTTCACAATCCTCCTGGCGAAGTAGTTTTTCCTCATATCCAACCTACTTCTCTCCTTCTGTAACTTCAGACCATTGCTCCTTGTTCAGCAACGTCCAGCAAATAATCTCTCTCCATCCTTTTTAGAGCACCCCTTCAGGAAGTTGAAGGCTGCTATTAAATCACCTCTCAGTCTTCCCAGGTCAGAATGGTTTGGACAAATTGAAGTAACGGTCTGACGTAAACAGGATGGAATTCCATAAGAACAAATGCAAAATACTCCACTTAGGAAGGAAGAATCTGTTTCACACATACAGAATGGAAAGTGACTCTCTAGGAAGGAGTACTGCAGAAAGGCATGGTTATGGTCTGAAGAACTGGGTCTGTCCCACAAAAGCTCACCACCTAATAAATTATTATGTTAGTCTTTAAATGCTACTGGACTGCTTTTTTGTTTTGATAATAGCTTAAAAGGTAACTATGAGTCAATTATGTGACACTGTTGCAACTGTAATGCAGACAGACCTGGGTTGCTGGCACCAGGCATAGAACCTACACGCATAGGATCTAAAGCCCTGCACTCTACCATGTGAGATGAAGGCCAGCTGGCTTGCAGCCAAGGCTGTAGAGCAGAGACTTCACTCACCCCAGATGAGGTCTCAGTGCCTCCAAGTACTACATGTGTCCCTGGGCTGAAGAAGCACCTCTCAAGCTTTGGAGACCTTCCTGCAGTTCTTCCCAGCTAATGCACCACTTGTAACACTGACAGACCCAGGTCACTAGGCCCCAGGATAGAACCTGTGAGCATAAGGTCTAAAGCCCTGCACTCTACCATGTGAGCTAAAGGCCAGCTGGCTCTCTGCTGAGGCTGTAGAGCAGAGACTTCACTCACCCCAGATGAGGGCTCAGTGCCTCTGGGTACTACACAACAAAAAAGGAAACATCATTCTGGGATGTATAAGGAGGAGTGTTGTGAGTAAGACATGAGAAGTCATTCTTCTGCTTTACCCTGCGCTGATTAGGCCTCAACTGGAGAATTGTGTCCAGGTGTGGGTGCCACATTTCAGGCAAGATGGGACAAACTGAAAACCTGAAAAAATCTGGAGAAGAGCAACAAAAATCATGAAAGTTTTAGAAAACCTGACCTATGCGGGAAGGTTGAAAAAACTGGGTTGATTTAGTCCAGAGAAGATGGGGAGGGGACATGATAACCATTTTCCAGTACAGAAAAGGCTGTTACAAGCAGGAGGGAGAAAATTCTTTTCCTTAAACATTGATGATAGGACAAGAAGCAATGGGCTTAAACTGCAGCAAGGCAGGTTTAGGGTTGGACATTAGGACAAACTTCCTAACTGTCAGGGTGATTAAGCACTGGAATAAATTGCCTGGGGAAGCTGGGGAGGCCTCATTGCAAGAGTCTTTTCAGACCAGGCTAGACAAACATCTGTCAAGGATGGTGTAGGGGGGCAGCTGCCCCAGTCTTGCAAGGAAGGGGTGAATGGAGGCTGGCAGGAGCCTGCACATCACTCCAGACAATGAGAAAAGGTCTTGGAAGTAGCTAGTCAGAGGGCAGCTTCCCATCAACTGATAGGAATAAGGGGATTTTGACGTCTGCGGGGTCCTTTCAAAAAGGACCTCCATGTAGACGAGCTGCACATGAGCGACACACGGCACTTTCGAAGTGTCCCGGCTGGCAGCATGCTGATGAGGCGCTGAATATTCATTGCAGCCTCTCATTAGTATTGTCCGATTTGGCCATTAGCATGGCCACTTCGAAGTTTTGCCCAAGTGTAGATGTAGGCTGTGTGTTCTGCTCTCCCTCCCGCCCCGCTCTCTGCTCTGTTTAACTCCCAGCTGATGCAGCTGCATCTAAATGAGCGGGGCTGTTCGGGATGCCAGGGGCGATGTTACAGCCTGGGCAGAACCTTTTCCACTTGTGCATTTTTCCCAGGATGCAAGGCAGCAGCATCCGTTACAGCAATTAACAAAAAAGCATGTTTGAGTTTGGGGTTAAAAAAAATAAGTGGGGGGGGGATGCCTCTATAAAGGCCCTTTGTCTGGGCCCTTGTGTGTGCGGGAGGGTTTATTTTTATAACGGTGCAAAGTGCCCTTAACGAAATACGCTTTGTTACAGCAAGTGACATCATAAGTCTGCATTGTAGCATGTTGCTCATGTCTTCAGCTGCTTTTTTTCCGAAGGAAGGGACTCCCTCTCACCCCAGCCAACCCGGAGACACTGATTCACCCCTCTCGAGGCTGGTTAGAGTTGTATTTGAAACAACAAACTCATTGTGGAAGCAGAGAGGAGACAGGATCTGGTGGGCCCAGACAGACACTAGCTGATTGTTTGCAAATGAAGGGTAAAGTGACACCTAGCATCCCCCCTCTTCCATTGGCCATAGACCAGAGAGTCCAAAAGCTGCCAAAGGAACACAAAGAACATGTTGGTGGCTCAGCGCAGGGCTACTGCAGCCTTCTGGCTTCTACAGCTGCTAGCGAACCCACTTTTGTGTCTTAATACAAAGGCAGTGAGTGTCTCTTGTCTAACAGTGAGTCCTGGGGGCCGGGTGTCAAGACTTCTGGGTTCTGATTCTAACACTGCTGCTGCACAAACACATAAAGAGACAATCCCAGCCTTGGAAAACTTTCAAGCTAAACAGACAAGACAAAGAAAGGATTAGTACCGCTACAGTTTAGGGTAACCGCAACACAAAAACATTAATGCCAGATAGGAATATTGAATTCAAGTTTTCTCCCCAATAGCCCTGTATCTTACCCACAAAACCCTCGGGCTCTACACAGCAAAGTTATTTCAGAACTATAATAACTATCGTAGTGTCTACACTACGCAACTACTATTTCGAAACAATCTGGAAATAGTAGAAGCTTATTTTGAAACTGATAACCCTCGTTCTATGAGAAGAAGTGCCCATTTTGAAAGAGCTATTCGTTAATAATGTGTTAATATTAATTAATAACATTAATAGCTATTAAGACAGGGAATAGAGCCTATTTTGAAATAGTCCAATGGCTCTATTTCAAAATAGGCCGTAGGTGTGTAGATGCTGTTTTTCGAAATAGCTAAGCGTTACTTTGAAACGCATGTTAGTGTGTAGCAACGTTATTTTGAAATAAGCTGTCCTGGAACAGCTCTTCCAGAATAGCTTATTTCAGCATAAGGCTGCTGTGTACACATACCTTGGGGGAATGCATCTAGTCGTCATAAGGCCAATGCGAACAGAAGACATTGATTCTGTGGTCATCATTTAAAAAATCAATATTTACCATTAATGATTGCACAGAGTCCATGAGATACTGCCAGTTACTGCCTGCTGTAAGGGTTGAGTTAACGGTGGTATCTCACATCTACCGTCACTGTCCCTATAATGGCTCTGTGTGATAAAACACAGTTCAAAGGATGCTATCAACTGAAGCTGCGTTACAAAAAGAAACTACATTCAAAGAACACGACATCTGCAAGGTCGACGATGCAAAGCTAAGGACGTGCCACGATGAAAGGTGTCTGATCAGGGTGAGAGAGGAGGAGCACTAAGGGCACAGGACAGTGACTCTCGTCTGAGTTCCTGTGATGGACACTGGAGCATACTTAGACAGACTCCTCAGGGACTTCGGCTGCCAAACTCTAACAAGTCTCCACTGAGCATGTGCAAACTGACCCTTGTTACTTGGCCGTATAAGGATCATGCAGATTGCACCATGGCACCCCCCTGACAAATCTCAAATCCTTGCTCCAAACCATTAGAGCAAAGTGATTCCCAGCCTGGGGTCCGTGGAACAAACCCTGGGGGAGTGGGGTCTGCAAGGGCATTGCAGGAGGTCCCCGAAAAAAAGAAAAGACAAATAAAAATTGTAGTACCCAGAGACACAGAGACCTCATCTGGGGTGAGTGAAGTCCCTGCTCTACAGCCTCAGCAGAGAGCCAGATGGCCTTTAGCTCATGTGGTAGAGTGTGGGGCTTTAGACCCTATGCTCAGAGGTTCTATCCCTGGGACTAGCAAGCCTGGTCTGTCAGTGTTACAACTAGTGTAGTGGCCAGGAAACAACTGCTGGAAGGTCTCAATCTCAGGAGGTGCTTCCTCATCCCAGGGAAGCATGTAATACTCAGAGACACTGAGACCTCACCTAGGGTGAGTGAAGTGTCTGCTCTACAGCTTTGGCTGCAAGGTAGCTGGTCTTCAGCTCACATGGTAGCATGCAGGACTTTAGACCTTATGCTGGCAGGTTCTATCCCTGGGGCCAGCAACCCAGGTCTGTCAGCATTACAACATGATCGTAGAAAATAAGTTTTAAATAGATTGCAAAATTGCAATCAATTACTCTCATTAAATATCTTCCAATAATGTTATTAATCACAGTCCAAAAAGCTATGTTGTGATTCCCTTTCTCCTTTAATGAATTGTACGTAAAAGCTAGGGTTGGCTTCGATGGGGGTCCATGAACGGTTTGGGGAGGGTGATTAGGGGGTCTGCACTAATGAAAAGGTTACACTACAGCATCTTAATGAACCAATTGTTAAAAATAAAAACAAAACCCCTCCCTCTAATACGCCTCTCTTCCCCTAAACTTACCCTGGAAAAAGACATTTTTGCAGAATCTTTCCCAAAAAGAAGAAATTCAGCCCGAGGAAGGCGTCCAGCATGGAAATTTTCAGCCAAAACAGTTAAAGTTTGGTAAATTGATAAGCAACTGCAAACAAGGCCTTGTAATAGGAAGTGTCAGGCAATGATAGCCATTGCTTCTGGCTCTGCTAAGACAGACAAGTGTTTATCATCACATAAAATACTCCGTCTCTCTCGGGATATGAAACACCACGCGACTGGCATGTAGTGGGGATGAAATCGTTGTTGGTAGGCATGTTTTAATACAATTAAAGAGACAGGTTACAGATGCTCTTAATCCTGAGGAAATCTGGTTTGAGTCCCAGCTTCCTTAAGACAAACTCCCCTAACCTTTAAATTGCCTGACCCCTGGTAGTGAAAATAAACAGTAAAGGTTTTAGAGATGTGCCAGGGTTGGGTACTTTCTTCTCTAACTGGCTTTTCACTCAGTTCTTTCACTCCTAATAAGCACAATGCACGCTGGGCCCTCAGAACGGTTGCTTGGTTTATTGCAAGCCCTGGAACTTACCCTCCTGTTTCCCTGTGGGGAGGAAGAGGAGGATGGTCAGAGGGACAGGAGCAGAGGAAGGATTCAGGGGTGATGTGGGGAATGGAAAAAGTGATGTTCTTTCTGCATCACACTTCAATCCGAGGTTATTTTGTACTGTCACTCATGTTTTATTGACATTATGACTACTGGGGCAGACTTCCAGAAGCAATTCCCTTCCAGATCTCCCTCGACTCTATCAAACAGGAAGGAAGGAAGGAAGGAAAAAAGCCAAGGAGCTGATCTCCCTGCCTGCTGGGAAAGATGGGGCTTGGCACAGCTCTCAAATGATACCCTAACAAAAAGGCCAGGACACATCTCTGGAGAGCTCGTCCACAGGTCTCAGGTTGGTGTCAGCCGCTGCTGGGGCTTCTTGCTTTAACAGAGAATGCTTTGTTGAACCCTTGGGAATGAAGACCCCCAGCGAGGGTCGGGCTGCCTGCATATGCTCAGGGGTCTTGGAGAGAATTAGATGTGCTTTGTTAACACCCACACCACCCTCCTCCTCCTCTCCTCATTCTTCTCCCGTGGCCGTAGGTCAGGACGGACAAAATAAGGTCTGCAGGTCAGGTCTGGCTCTCCAAGCTGTTGGATCTGGCCTACAGTGCAGCGGGAGCCTCAGCCAGGCACCCTTTCCCGCCCCTCCCCGCCCCACCTCGCATGCTGCTCAGAGTAGGCGGCTCCAGTGGCCATGTGCTTCTCTGAGCACTGCGAGCCCTGGGCAGGCAGGAGAGCCTGTGTGCACTGTCCCCATCGCCAGCACCCTACGCTACCAGCGCCCCCAGCTTTCTTCGAGATACCACCGACTTCCTCAGGAAACTACAGTCCATTGGTGACCTTCCTGAAAACACCCTCCTGGCCACCATGGATGGAGAGGCCCTTGACACCAATAACCCACATGAAGATGGACTCCAAGCTGTTAGGAGTTGGCATTTATACCTCAAATCAGTGGCACTGCTATGGGCACCCGCATGGCCCCACTATATGCCAACATTTTTATGTCTGACCTGGAACAACGCTTCCTCAGTTCTCGTCCCCTAGCGTCCCTCCTCTCTCTGCGCTACGTTGATGATATCTTCATCATCTGGACCCATGAAAAGGAGGCTCTTGAAGAGTTCCACCGTGATTTCAACAGTTTCCACCCCACCATCAACCTCAGCCTGGACCAGTCCACACAAGAGATCCACTTCCTGCACACTGCAGTGCAGATAAACGATGGTCACATAAATACCACCCTGTACCGAAAACCCACAGACCGCTATGCTTATCTACATGCCTCCAGATTCCATCCGGGGCACACGACAGGATCCATTCTATACAGCCAGGCACTAAGGTAAAACTGCATTTGTTCAGTCCCTCAGACAGACACAAACATCTACAAGACCTTTACCAAGCTTTCCTCAAACTACAATACCCACCTAAGGAAGTGAGGAAGCAGACTGACAGAGCCAGACGTGTACCCAGAAGCCACCTGCTGCAAGACTGGCCTCACAAGGAAAACAAGACAACACCGCTGGCCATCACTTCAGCTGTCAGCTAAGCCTCTCCAACGCATCATCATGGATCTGCAACCCATCCTGGACAGCAATCCTTCACTCTCCCAGACCTTGGGAGACAGCTTGTCCTCACCGACCGACAGCCTGCCAATCTGAAACAAATTTTCACCAGCAATATAGACCACAACACAGTACCTCTAAACCTGGAACCAATCTCTGCAACAAACCTAGGTGCCAACTCTGATCACAAATATACACCAGTAATTTAATCACAGGACCTAACTTCAACTTTACCATCAGGGGCTCTTTCACCTGCACATCTACTAATACAATATATGCCATCATGTGCCAGCAATGCCCCACTGCAATTTACACTGGCCAAACTGGACAGTCTCTATGGAGAAGAATAAATGATCATAAATCAGACATCAGGCACGGTAACATATAAAAACCTGTAGGAAAACACTTCAGTCTCGCTGGACACTCGGTAACAGATTTAAAGGTAGCAGTCCTACAACAAAAAAATTTCAAAAATAAAATGTCGAGAGAAATTTCAGAGCTGCAATTCATTTGCAAATTTGACTCCATCAACCAAGGACTGAACAGAGACTGGGAATGGTTGGCCCATTGCAAAAGCAGTTTCTCCACTGACAATGGGCCACATCCCCCCGACTGAACTGGCTTGTTTTTGCCTCTCTTGATGTTCACTACTCCGCAATATCTGCTGATAAAGGGCCATTTCCACCCTGACTGAATAGACCTTCTCAGCTCTGGCCCTTTTTATTGGGGCCCCCTCTTTAAATCCTCCTCTGGAACCCCCACTCCTTCCCCTGCCACCCCCTCATGCATCTGACGAAGCAGGTCTTTGCCCACAAAAGTTTATGCTCCAAAATATCTGTTAGTCTGTAAGGTGCCACAGGACTCTTCTTGTTTATTTATATTATTCTTTCTTCATAATCATATTTTATTTATTGATTATTTTTAATATTTAATATTTTGGCTATATTACTCCACTAATTAATCATTTTTCTGGATTTTTTTGAAGTAAAGACAAATAAAAATTAGTAAGCTAGAGACATTTTTAATTTGAAGGAGAGGGGGCGCAGAAATAATACTTTGGCCCAGGCACAAAAATACCTGGCTATATTTCCGGGACTTCAGATTCATCAGATACTTCAGATTCAGTATTTCCCAACACAACCCAGAAGAGACGTGGACCTAGGGTACATTGCCAGGAAGTCAGATCTGTCCACAAGGAACTCTGTGTTCAAACTCATCCAAAATGAGCATGTGGTGTGGCAGACGGATCAGACACTCACTAGGACTTCAGAATACTGCTCCGGACCATGTAAATACCATTGATAATGGGACACAGTAGTGTAAATAGCTTTAAGGAACGTGATGTTTATTTTGGACTGTTGTGTGCATAATCTTGGGTTTATCAATGAAGTGTCAATCGTTTAGTATTACGCAAGGGAAGTGTGGAGTGGTGACACAGTTCCTGGTCTCATACTGTTGCTGGAGAGGTTGAGGATATGTTGCAGTGGGGAGCTTAATCAACACAGGAATTTCCTGATCAGAAAGCCTAGTATTTATTACTGGTCAGTGCAGAGGGGCTATCACCAGCTCTGTCTTATTATTTATGTGCACTTATCAACTCCTACACACACGGCTGCAGGCACAAGTCCAGAGCCTGGCAGAATCAAGGCGGCGTATCGCTTTAAATATTCCTGTCCTCATTTATTTCAATGCCACTGAGCACTCTGCTCTCCAGCTGTGCCACTGGCTTGCAACTGTGAGCAGGGCCCATTAGCAAAGCAAACACCACAGGACTCAGGAGTTGCCTGGGTAGACCGTGGTTGCTGGCAGCTTTCTCACAGATGAGTTCTTGAAAGTCTGACTCCTCTGATGGGAATCAGGCTGTTCACTCCTGTTTCCTCGGAAAAAGCCTCCTGCACCGGTCTGCTGTTGCATAGCACAACCCCTGCCTCTTTTGTTTCAATCTGTACCAACAGTGACCCACAGATCACTCAAGTCTGCCTTATGGATCCCTGATCTAAGCCATCGTGATAACTTGGAATTAAATTGTGGGTCTACAGGAACATCTGTGCTTACCTGAAAAACTGTCCTTATCCATAGCGACCAGGTCCCGAGCTTGGTACATGTAGCATCGCAGGTGGTACCTGCTTCCATCTGTATTGAGGAGGAGAGAGAGAAAAGCATTCAGTGCTCTTCTGTTGAAGTGATGGACTATCTATGATAACTATGCAAGGGGCTCGAATGTTTCCTTGGACCTGGGGTGTCAGATCTTGGGCCTACGGAAGCTAACCCAGAGCAGCCCCAGTCATGGCAACAGAGTTACTCCAGATTTCCAGTGGGGCAGAATCTGGCCTGTCTAGCGTATATGATCTGGTAGATAGTCTATTCCGGCCTTCCAGTAGCAATCAAAACATTCTTGGATCCACTAGACGAGCAGGGAAAATGCACCAGCTCCCTGCATGGCCCCCAGCGACCATACACAGATGCACATTGGGGCAAATTTCATCTCCAGCACTCAGCCTTCATAGCTGGGCTGTGTACCTGCAGGAGGGGGTGCAGAAGGCTTGGGTTGTGGCCTGGGGTAGGAAGGCTCTGGGGACAGAGGGGATGCGGTGCTAGACGCAGGCTCTGGCTGGGAGGTGCTCACCATAGCAGGCGGCTCCGGGCCAGCCGCCCGGAGGGGCCCTCAGGCAGGCTCCCTGCCTGCCACACCCCCGCACGCCGCTCAAAGCAGCCAGTTGCTGAACCCATGTGAGGCTCTGCACCATGTGCCCCTCAGGGGTTTCTGGCCAACGGGAGTGGCAAGGAGTGTGCTGGGAGAGGGGGCAGTGCCCAGAGCTCCCCCCAGGAGGCGCTGCTCAGAGACACATGTAATCCTGGCACAACCCTCGCAGCTCCAATTGGCCGCCTGCAGAGCTGTCTGAGAGTGGGCGGGGCCTAGGGCCCCCAAACCACCCCAGTTCGTCCTGTGGTTGGGACATCTCTGGCCCCACGCTTAATGGTTAACCCTTTATCATCCCTCGCCCGCCCCCATTTCTTTTGCTTTGTCACTGAACAAACACCACTCCCTGTGCAGGACCCACACGTTGCAGAGATGCCATCGTGAATGCTCCAGGAGGGGGCACCGGAGCCGCACTGCACTGAACAACCCAGCAAACGTTCACAGAGCCATAGGTTGTATGGGGCAGAACGACCCCCTGTGAGCGCAGAGCCTGACCCCCTGTACAGAACAGGGCAGAAAGCTCCCCAAATGAATTCCTGCTCCAACTAGAGCAGATCTTCTAGGAAAACATACAGTCTTGATTGAAAAGCTGCCGGTGATGGAACACCCACCTCTTGGTGAGTTGGTCCCTTGGTCAATTACTCGCAATGTTGTAAACGGGCACATTCTTTCCAGTCTGAGTGCGTCTGGCTCTTCCATCCATTGGATCACACTCAACCTGTCTCTGCTTGACTGAAGGGTCCCTTATTCAATATTTGCTCCCCAGACAGTTGGTTTTAAACTGCTCCTTGACCCCGAAATCTTTTTGAGAGTCCCTGCTTGCCAGGCTAGAGTCCCAGTTCTCTTAGGGCACGTCTACACAACAAGGGAAGGTCAAATTAAGGTACTTGGTTTCAGCTATGTTAATTACGTAGCTGAAGTTGATGTACCTTAATTTGGATTTCCACACATTCTCTGCTAAGGGATGTCGATGGGAGCCTGCACATCCATCAACTTCCCTTACTCCAAATGGGGGGCAGGGTTACTGCATTCAACAGGGATGTCCTGTAAATTCAATTAAGTACATCCCCACTAGGCATGCTAAACCAAACTCCGGAAGATTGACCAGGGCAGGGTCGATCTTTCCTGTAGCATAGACGTACTCTAAGGCTCAGTCTACACGAGGCAGGTAAGTCGCTTGCAGATACGTAATTCTAGCTATGCAAATTGTGTATCTAGAATCTACTCCTCTGCAATTGACTTACCTGGCTGTCCTCAATGAGGGAGGTCGACAGGAGTGTTTCTCCTGTCGGCCTCCCTTCCTCCTCGCCATAGCAAAGCGCACAGGGGTTGACTGCCGACCACTAATGTGTCAATTTCAAGCGTCTTTATCAGGTGGGCAAAATTGAAACCTGGAAGATCAACCCTGAGCGGGTCAATCTTCCGGGTAATATAGACATGGCCTTAGTGTGGCCTACATGCTTTGTCCCTACAGATATGACTTACATTTGCCCATATTAAAATGAACACAACTTTCACCCAGCTGAACAAGCTGTACAGATTGTTCTGTATCACTGACCAGACTTCTTCTTTATTTACAACTCCCCTAGTCTTTGGTTCATCTGCAAATTGTCTGGGATGATTTCATGTTTTCCTCCACGTCATTGATGAAGATGTTTTGTAACATGGGACCCAAAGTTGATCACTGAAGAACCCCACTAGAAATGCACCTGCTTATTGGGGATTCCCCATGTACAATTGCATTTTGAGATTTGCTCATTAGCCAGAGTTTAATCCACTTAATATCAGCCATTTTAATTGACTTTTATTCAAAATGTCGTGGTACTGAAGGGCGCTCTCCAAAGATCTCTTAAGAACACCTACAGAACTGAGGCAAGCTCCACAGCTTCATCCAAAATCCAGACCCAGAGCCGCTTGAGTTACCAATTCCTGATGGAGGCATGACCTCCACAGATGGCAACAGCAGTATGCTGCTTGCTTCAAGACTCTTGGCAGGCCAGACATACTGACAGACCAATTCCATGATGTTCTGGAAACCCTCAGTTCCCTTTGACTTCATTGAGGTTGGCCCTGTATGCAGTTCTTGTGTCCACATCTTCAAAAGGATGTTGTTAAAACTGGAGAGCGTGCAGAGAAAAGCCATAAAAAGTATTCGAAGTCTGGAGAAAAGTTCTTAAGGTGGGACATGAACCCAATCTGCTTAGTTCATCAACTCAAAGATTGAGAGGTAACTTCATTACAATGTCTAAAGACCTTTGTGAGGAGAAAATGCCAGATATCAAAGTGCTCCTTAACCTAGCAGAGAAAAGTGTAACAAGAAACTGTGGCTAGAAATTAAAGAGAGCAATTCTGATTAGACTGAAGATGCTCATTTTTAAGAGTGCACGTGATTAAGGGAAGTGGTGGATTCTCCATCTCTTGGTGTCTTCAGATCAAGGCTGGATATTTTTAGAGCATACACATTAGTTAACCAGACATTATTAGGTTCAAGACAAGAATAATGGGATGAAATTCTCTGGCATGTGTAATGCTGGAAGTCAGATCAAACAATCAAATGATCTCTCTTTTGGCCTTAAAATCTACAAATCGGTGGGAACTGAGGAACAGCAGAAACAGCCAAACATTTTTCCAACATCTGCCTCTAGGTCACCCCTTCGAGCCCTTTCTGCTGGCTGGGGAATGATCAACAAAATGTTTAATTAATTGGAAGATGCTGATTCATCCAAATGGAAAATTTTCATGAGAAAGCATTGGTTTCAATGAAGTTCACTACTCAAAACATGTGGAGATTTTTTTTTAATTGTCAGTGGTTCACATCACCATTTTCTGAATGAAAAATTTGGATTTGCTCCTTCAACTGACTTTTGGTTTTGAAATTTAAAACAAAGCATTGAATGACCAGGAATAAAACCTTTTATGCATTTTCCATTTGTAAAAATTTTCAGGATTTTGACTTTTCATCCCCATTTGAGACAGGAAACTTCTTTGGAATCTCAATTTTTTTCCTAGTTTCCCACCTAGGTCCACTTTCAGCATCTTCACAGCAAGCTTCAGGATCACAGTGACATAAAAATGTTAGGCTGGAGGAGACCTCAAAACAGTCAACCTCCTTTGCTGAGAAAGACCATGTAAACTCAGACTATCCCTGAAAGATGTACATCCCACCTGTTCTTAAACACCTGCAGCAATGGGGCTTCCATGGCCTCTCTTGGAAGTCTTGCTATAGTGATGACTATCTAAGAACAGGCAGAAGCACTCTTCATTTGACATAATTTCACCAAAAATGAGGGGTTGGTGGTTTCCTGGCATCTACGTCCCCAGTGCATGAGTGGTGTTTTTAACACCCCTGGCTGACATAGCTGTGCCAACATAATTTTGAAGCATAGACCTGGCTCTAGGCATCTTTTTACAATGTCGATCCCAGTCTAATTAACCAAATCTACTTTTAATCCCAATCCCTTTGGTCTGTCTTCCTGGCAGCAGGTGAGTCCCCATGAAGCAGATCCCCAGGTTTTTGTCCATTGCCAAAACCACCACAAGGACAAAATATCCCATCTACACAACAATATTGTAAGCTATGGAAAGCTGATCTCGGTTACATATACACCAGCATGTTGGACACACTGACATTGAAACCCAGTCACAGCAGCTGCATTACTCTGCTTGGGATGGAAATGAATTGAACCTGCAGGGATTGGGGACAGCTGGGAGGTAAACTGGGATATTTAAACCAAAGGTGAAATTCATCCCTGTGCAAAGAGACAAGCACGAAGCCCAGGCTCCCTGGGGCTTCACTGGATTGCACATGGTGCCCAGGCCTTGTGAATTTCACCCAACACCCTAGAGGACTTACAATCAAATATGCAGGAGATGGTAGGTCTGTTCACACCGAAACTCAAGGTCGAAACTGATTTGCCATCGTCGCTCTTGTCGTCTGTCACACCTCCCTGAAGGAGAAATAGACGCCACATGAGTCCCGCAGATCCCAGCCTTTGTACAACCCTCTGTGACATAAACCAAGGACAGCCACTCCCTGGAAGAGTCTACAATCTAGAGGACCGTGTGCTGAGAAAGGATCTAGGTTAGACTGCCCATCTCTATTTAAGGTACTGCCTCTCCTTATAGCAGTATCTAGGTGCCTCGCTATTTGTAATCTAGCAGATTTACCAGGAGTTGCTCAGGTGCTTAATTCAATTAATGGTTTTCCATAAATGGAGATGTACTTCCTTTATTGAAATGCTCGTATTTTTCAAAAATATGGCGCTATTCTATGAAGTTAATTTTAGTAATATTTTGAAACGGGAATTCCATCAAGTGTATTGTTTCCTTCACCCCTATAAACTCATATCATTTGCTATGTTTCACCAAAGGGCTACAGTCCATTTGCTTTCCAATAACGTCGTCTTCTAGTTTTCAAACCTGAAGTATCACATTAGCCGTGGCCAAACAAAGAACTCTTCCAAATTCCTCTGTTTTCTCTCTTTTCTATAAGGTTTATAGAGAAGCAGTCCTAGTCTAGGAGCCTCGCTGCCTTGTGGGTTATCCTGGGAAGGAGCAAGGCTAAGGGAGTAAACCCTGACAGAAAATCCAGAGGGGAGTCCTTAGGCGGTTCTGTGCCAGCTTCTGGCATTGACCCGGCAACTCCTGCAGCTGAGCTGGTACCAGACGTAGAGGTTATCCTCTCCTTTGGACTATATCAGTAAAGCTGAGAGGGGAACACTGGTGTCTGGACAGCCCAGGGTCCCAAAAAATTGCCCAGGCTCGTGCCTGGAGAGGTACTCCAGCATCGCTAACAGCATTGAACCAACACGGGAGGTAACAGATACCAGTTATAAGCTCTTGCTCGACTGGCATAGAGAATGAGCGCCGGGGTTGCCTTCGACGGTGGGAGAGATCGTCGCATCTCACTGGACAGTCACCACCCGCCTCAAGCAGGGCAGCCCCCAGCCAGTAGGGTACTGTCCTGCTACAGTTCACCTGCCTCACTGGGTGCGTGAAGCTTAAGGTTCCCAGACCTGACAAGTGACTGAAATTTGAGCACCAGGCAAACCAATAAGAAAATCAACAAGAAAAGGAAACCATAAAGTTTTAAGCTTGCTTGCTGGAATGTGCGGACCATGCTGACCGGTTTGACTGAAGATCTTCAGGACATCAGCGACATCCGAAAGATCACTGTCATCAATGAGGAACTGAAGAGGCTCCAAGTTGACATTGCTGCTCTGCAAGAGACGCGACTCGCAGATTCGGGATCTCTAAAGGAAAAGGACTACACCTTTTTCTGGCAGGGGAAAGCCCAAGAACCACCCAGGGAGCATGGTGTGGGCTTCACCATCAGAAATACCCTTCTACAAATGGTGGAATTAGTCATGGGCAGATCAGAAAGACTCCTTCAGGTCATACTTCAAACTTGCACCAGTCCCGTCCACCTGATCAGCGCTTACGCTCCAACCCTGTACGCCACACCAGAAGTAAAAGACAAGTTCTATGATGTGCTTAGTGCTGCCATAGCGCAAATACCTGCTCGCGAACAACTGTACATTTTGGGTGACGTCAATGCAACAGTTGGAGCCGATCGTGAGTCATGGCCTTCCTGCTTAGGCCACTTAGGTGTGGGAAAAATGAATGAAAACAGACAGTGTCTTCTCGAACTTTGCACATACCACAATCTGTGCATCACAAACACATTTTTCCAAACCAAGCCACAGCACAGAGTGTCATGGAGACACCCACGCTTGAAACACTGGCATCAACTAGACGTGGTCATCGCTCGACGTGATAACCTCAAAAACGTCCTTCTGACATGCAGCTATCATAGTGCCGACTGCGATACAGATCACTCGCTGGTTTGCTTCAAACTCAAGGTGATTCCCAAGAAGCTGCACCACTCTAAATCAACTGGAAGGCCCCACATCGATGCCAGAAAGACAGCAAACTCAGAAAGAACGAAAAGTTCACAGAGACCCTCGAGGAGAATTTGCGCAGCAGCCCTGGGGGTGCCGATGTGACATCCAGATGGCAGCATCTGAGGGATACAATTTACAACACGGCCTTGTCAGTGTTTGGAAGAACAGCTAGAAACACAAATGACTGGTTCGAAGCTAACTCCGATGAGATGACTCCAGCCATCGAAAAGAAGCGCGCTGCACTCCTGGAGTAGAAACGCTCGCTGAGCCAGAGTACCCTGCAAGCGCTCAGAGCAGCCAGAAAAACAGTATAGCACACGGCCAGGTGCTGTGCCAACAACTACTGGCTCGAGCTATGCAGCAGCATCCAGACCAGTGCTGACTTTGGTAATCTCAGGGGAATGTACGAGGGCATCAAGAAGGCATTAGGACCCACCCAGAACAAGATGGCACCTCTGAAATCCAAATCTGGTGAAGTCATCGCTGACAAAGCCAAACAGACGGAGCGCTGGGTCGAGCACTACTCTGAGCTGTACTCACGTGAGAACATTGTGGTTCATACAGCCCTCAATGCCGTCGAGCTCCTACCAGTAATGGATGAACTGGACCAGGAACCAACTGTGGACCCCTACATGAGCTACTGTGTCTGTGCTGGAGAGAGGGAGAGGTTCCACAGGATATGCGTGACGCTAACATCGTAACCTTGTATAAGAACAAAGGAGACAGAAGCGATTGCAACAATTACCATGGAATCTCCCTCCTAAGCATCACTGGTAAACTGTTCAATTACGTCATCCTCGGCAGACTCCAGAAGATTGCTGAGAGGGTGTATCCCGAATCACAGTACGGATTCCACACAGAGAGATCTACCGTTGACCTGGTCTTCTCTCTGAGGCAGCTGCAGGAGAAATGCAGGGAGCAGAGGAAGCCACTCTATATTGCCTTCATCGACCTGACCAAGGCCTTCGACTTGGTCAGCAGGGATGGACTGTTCAAACTGCTCCAAAAGATAGGCTGTCCACCACTGTTACTCAAGATGATCCAGTCTTTCCACGAAGACATGAGAGGAACCATCCAATATGACAGCACATTATCGGATGTTTTCAGCATCAGGAGCGGCATCGAACAAGGATGCGTCCTTGCTCCGACTTTGTTCGGGATCTTCTTAGCGCTCCTCCTGAAGCAGCCTTTGGATCTTCAACAGAGGGCATCTTTTTGCACACAAGATCTGATGGGAAACTGTTTAATCTTGCAAGGCTGAAAGCTAAATCTAAGGTGCGGGAAGTCCTCATCAGAGATATGCTGTTCGCAGATGACGCTGCTGTAGTGTCACACGCAGAAGACCAGCTTCAGAAACTGCTGGATCAGTTCTCCAAAGCGTGCAAGGACTTTGGGTTTACCATCAGCCTAAAGAAGACAAACGTACTCGGTCAGGATGTTGCTGAATCCCCATCAATCAGCATTGACAACTATACGTTAGAGGTCGTCCACGAGTTCGTTTACCTCGGGTCCACCATCACTGACACCCTGTCATCAGACACTGAGCTAAATAGGAGGATCGGAAAAGCAGCCACAACTCTGTCCAGACTCAGCAAGAGAGAGTGGAATAACAACAAGCTGTACACTCACACCAAAATGCAAGTCTACAGAGCCTGCATCCTCAGCACCCTCCTTTATGGCAACGAGACTTGGACCCTGTATGCCTGCCAGGAAAAGAGGCTGAACGTCTTCCACTTGCGCTGCCTCAGGCGCATCCTTGGAATATCATGGAAGGACAGAGTGACCAACACCGCCGTCCTCGAGCAAGCTGGAATCCCAACCATGCACACCCTCCTCAGGCAGTGGCGGCTCCGCTGGCTTGGCCACGTCCACAGGATGAATGATGGAAGGATCCCAAAAGACATCCTGTATGGCAAACTAGCCTCTGGCAAAAGACCTGCCGGACGCCCCCAGCTGCACTACAAAGATGTTTGCAAGAGGGACCTCAGGGAGGTAGACATCGAGCCGGACAGCTGGGACGAGCTGGCAGATGATCGCAGCAGATGGAGGCAGGAACTACACAAGGGCCTTCAGAAGGGTGAGATGAGGATCAGACAGCTAGCAGAGGAGAAGCGAGCCCACAAAAAGCACACTAAGGACCTGCCAGACACCCATTACACATGCAACAGATGCAGCAAGAACTGTCACTCTCGTGTGGGCCTTCACAGTCACAGTCAACGCTGCAAATGATGATCCCAAATGGAACTACGAAGGGTGCGATCCATAGTGTACGTAGACTGAAGGATGCTACTACTACCTAGTCCAGGTTCATCTTCTTTTCCTGGCTCATCTTGGTTTAGTTGATTTCAACATTTCTCAGTTGTCAGTTTTTGATGACTGCACCAGACTTGGTGATTCTGTCTCTGTTCTGTTTGGAAGGAGAAGTGATTCCATTCAACGCACATCCCATCTCCCTGGCACTATCTAACCCTTATATTGCCTTAAGTTCTGATAAAAGGAAGCTATATTCCAAATTAGGTGATTCTAGCTCTCTCCATTTAGGAGGAGTTCTCGAACAAACAGACAAACTCTCTAAAATATACAGTATATATACAAATATAACTTTGAAGTTGCTTACTCCAAAGTACAAAGTACAACTTCAAAGCAAGCAACTTCAGAGCAGAGCATCCACACACACCCTCCTTCAAAGTTAAACTTCGAAGTAGGGAACTACTCTATTCCCAGGAATGGAGTAAGGAGTTTGAAGATGGGCTCCCTACTTTGAAGGTAACTTCAAAGTAAGGGGGAAAAAAAAATGTGTGTAGATTCTCTGCTGGCTACTTCAATTCAGTGCCTAATTCAAAGTTAGTTCTTAGCGTAGACACACCCTAGATGTAGTTAACTTCACCACGAGGTAAGGCTGTGCTCTCAGTCTCATTTTACTGAAACACTGAAAGCTAAGCAGCTTGCACTAAGAAAGACTGAGTTGAAGCAAAGACTGAAACCCAGGTCTTCTGACTGCACGGCTACTAAGCAATCCACCAGACCCTCTCACAGAGCAACTGACAAAGGCCTTGGTTAATAAAGAATTACAGGAAGATGGGATCATTCATGCCAATCAACACTGATTTATGGAAAAATAAATCCTATCAAACTAACTATCTCTTTTCTGATTAAATTACAAGTTTGGTTGATAACGGTAATAATGTTGATGTAATAGACTTACATTTCTGTAACGCATTTGACTCACAGTGTTTTGATTAAAAACTAGAAAGCTATAAAACAAACTGGGCACACATTAAACAGGTTAAAAATTGACCAGCTAATAGGTTTCATCACGAATTACACAAAACCTCCATCAGGAATACTAAGAGCTCTGTAGCCAGTGGTAGGACTCAAATGCCAGTACAAGCTGAACCTCTCTAATCCAGAACTTTCTCTTCCAGCAACCTCCATAATCTGGCATGATTGTCGTTAGCCTGATGACCACTTATCATGAGTGTGGCCAAGTTTCCTGTGGTCACATAAAGTTTGTTTACAACCACCAGGCCTGGCTCTCTGGGCTCTGTGCTGTTATTTAGCTGTAATTTACCCTTCAGTGCCTTCTAAGAGACCAGTAAGCAGTGGAAGTGTTGGAAATGCTGCTGGACAATATTGGCCTCCCATGGTCTGGCAAATTCTCTCGTCTGGCACCGGTCAGATCCTGAGGGTGCCAACAAGAAGGTTCAGCCCCTGTCACTGCACAGCCTGAGTTAGAGGGATGGGTGTAAGAAACATCCCAAAGTCTGGCTGCTTATTTTGGCTCTACCCAGAACCACCTTTACTCTAGAAATCAGTCTGGAATCTCTCTCATCTGATCAAGTTTTGCACTTATAGGGCTTCGGTTGGGATGGGAGAGCTGAGACGAGCATTTCTCCAAAGATTTCTGCTTCCTGCTTCACCTGAGACAATGAAACAAAAAGATGCATGAAAAGGAACAAGGGTAAGGAACAGAACCGAGTGACACCTCCAAACCTCCCCCAAACCTGCTGACCCAAAGGTGGCATTTGTAATGCGCGGATGCCATAACTAGGGCTACAATGTTATAATTTAGGTAGCGCCGCTTAGAGGCCTCACTTCACATCCGGGTCTCACTCAGCTAGACACTGCATAGCAAGAAAGAGTCATTGTCCCGAAAAAACAGAGCAAAGGTTGGATGGAAAATGACTTTCTTAGGGTTCTAAGGCAACTCAGAGACAGGAGCAGAACCCAGGTCTGCAATCCCACATCTTAGCCCCCAAACCACACTGCCTATCTGACTTTCTCCTTGTCACTGCCCTGCACACCATGGACACTTTAAACGCCACTGCGACAGAAAGGCTGGAATCCAGGTTCTCTTATTTCTGGCAATATAAGGCCTCTGACACACAGATGAGCAACTCTGGTCCCATCCACTACAGTGTGGTTCCTCACCAGCTTATTGTACAACCCAGGGGAGAAAAAGCAGTGTGGGTAAGTGGTCCTGCAGTTGCATTGTTCTTTGCAAACGCTCCCAGCACAGGCAGTTAAAGCATTTCACGAAGTCCCCTTGTGAGCAAAATTAATGGAGTATAAACTTTGTTAATGGTGATACACAGAGTGTCAAATGCAGCAAAATGCGCCCCTGGCTGCTTGAAAGGATCCTTGCCTCCCCGGGGCAATGCTTTTTCCTCTTCTGGTTTTTAGCGTGCACACCAACCCTTTGTCACCTCCTAATTGCCACAGGTGACTTGAAATATGTAGTTGCAGAAAAAGGTGCGTAAAGATAACTTCCTGGCTAGCATCAGTCAGGTCTTTAAATACTTCCAATTATCAAATAGAAGGGAAAGGCAGGAGGGAGCTGTTTGGAAACAGGGCCGAGATGGATTTTCCAGAGCCATGGGCCACGTGGTCCCAAAAATACATCACAGAACTTAGGTGGTCCACAAAGCTCGTTTTGCTTTTCCAAAAGCTCCGGGGCAGGAATGGCAGTTACCAGGGCATTGTCTGCAGAGGAAGTGCTGAGGTTTGCGGTGCAGCGTATCCACAGCAATTAGGAAAGGCCGAGGTTTTAAAGGGTGACCTCCAAAGGTATTTTTTGTTTGCTTTCCCTTTTTCCCCCCTCCTGCATCTCTCTCAACCCCCTGCCAGGATTCCTGAGCATGGAGAAAAACCCAAAGCCCCAGCCTGTGTCTCAGGAATTTGGTGGGAGCTAAACAGTTCTGCAGTTATTTTTATGACCTTTCCACCAAACACACAGGACAGCCTGGCATGTGTCCTGCGGTTCAAAAGCTACATGCTGCAAAAGCATCCCAGCCCATGCCGTGCAGCTCCATGGGCACACAGGGCTGCAGAATCTGCCCCCAGCCCTGCTGCGCTCCAGGGCCATAGCAGGCACTGAGCCAAGCAAGGCCAATGTGGGTCTGCAGCAGGCCTGGGGATGAGGGGGGACCCCACGCAGCAAGGGCAAGCTCCGTGCAAATGGCAAAAGAGGGCCCCACCCAGGGAGGAGGGTGTGGTGTGGGCCACAGGTGGGACACAGCCTTGTCTGAGCCAGTGGAAAGATGTCCCAAAGAATAAATGCCCTTGTTTAGGAAAAGCAACACCGTAACTTGACTGTGGGTAACTGGGCTACTATTAGCCTCTGAGGAAGGAGGGCACAGGCAACCACAGAGGCAGGCTGTGTTGCTGGGGAGTGTGTAGGATAGGCAGGGCACTGTGCAGCCTGGAGAATCCCCCTTTAGGAAGGAAACACCAAGAGAAGTCTTTGGCCAGGGAGCCAAAAATCTGAAATTGGATGCCACTGCAGGACCACGGATTGGGAGTTCAGGTGCTGTTGCTCTGAAAGCTAACAAACCAAATTTGTAATCTCATCAGAAAAATGTATCAATGTGATTTGATGGGCTCTATTTTCCATCAGACCCCTGTAGATTGGCATTAATTACATTATCCTCTTTTGCTTTGTTACTGAGTCCTGTATCAGCCACTCTATTACCCAGCCTGCGATTAAGGTCAGCCTGACAGGCCTACAATTACCTGGGTTGCTCTGTTTACCCTATTTAAATTCTGGCACAAAAGTAGAGCTTCAAGATGTTGAATATCAGCATTAACAACTCACTGGGGACCTCAGCCAGCTCTTTAAAAACTCTTGGGGGAAAATTAACGAGACCTGCTGATTTAAAAATTGTCCGATAGTAATAGCTGCTCTTTAGCACCCTTCCAGAGATACGAGTGGAATGGAAAAGGTGTTATTATATGATACAATTATATTGCCACAAAGCACTAAGAAATAGACCGTAGTACTGGATGGAACAATGCTAAACGTGTTGAGGGGACAGTATAGGGTAGCATCCACTAGGCCTTTTCCATCACTAAATTTAAGGGCATGACTTTTACTGCAGGTTGGACACCTGGTGACTTTGATCCATAATGTAAAATAATAAACCTCCGAACAGTTTGATGGAAGCCCTGTAGGGAACGCCCCTGCACTGGCTATGGAGGGAAGGACAGGAATGAGCCAACCAGCCTCTTCCATCTCTTACTTCTAGGACCCATTGCTGGAGCTTGCCAAGGAAACCGCAAAAAAGTAGGAGCTGACGGGTCCACATCTTGCCCTCACGAACTTTTGGGGTGTATAATCTCAGTGTGCTGAGCCTGCTCCCCTGGAAACCACTGGGAGCAGGTGCTGAGGGTTAGTGGGAAATTATATTATGCCAGCAGTGAAGTTCCACGGAAAGCGTATCACCCTCTTGGATTTTGCCTTCATGGTTAGGAGTGGAGGATGTACAGAAAAATGAGTCAAGAGGTAGACAGGCCCCTGGCAATCCATCACTCCTGCAGACAGCAGCAAGGCCGAGCAGGCAGCACTGACTGTTACACGTATAACTCACTGACGAGTCAGCCAAGATGGCCGGGCGTGGGCCTCGGCCACTCAGGACAAGATTTATCTTAGCAGAAGCAGCTTAGTGGGTGGCAGCCCCCTCTGCTAACCAAGCAGAGGCTGAAGCAGGCCCCCAGCTGGGTAACAGTGTGCATGGAACCGCTCAAGCCAGAGAGGCAGGCTCCAAGGGGGAGGCTGTAACAGCCTCTCCTCCTCTGTGAATCAGCTGGGGGGGCCCATACCAGTTCCAGGGCACGCTGCAGCAGAGGTGGGTGGGAGCCCCAGACTCTGAACAGCCCCATGCGCAGTGGTGCTCACGTAACCGCCCAAAGGCAGACTTGAACCCAGACCCGCCGGAGCTTGGTGCAGTTTGAGTGCAAAGCAGCTGGCGCACAGCAAAGGTGACGCGTTCTTTTCTCTCCATTAGGTGCTGGAGTTCAGGCTGGAGCTGGAGCACAGGACTGGCCCATTGCAATACCAGAGGCCTTCTGCACCATTCACTTCCAGGCCTGGATTCCAACTTTCACCCCCACCCCACCCCTACATTGGGCAGTGGGGATATCACAGAATCCCAGGGCTGGAAGGGACCTCAGGAGGTCATCTAGTCCAGCCCCCTGCTTCAAGCAGGATCAACCCCCACCAAGTCATCCCAGCCAGGACCTCGTCCAGCCGGGACTTAAAAACCTCAAGGGATGGAGAATCCACCACCTCTCCAGGCAACACATTCCAGTGCTTCACCACCCTCCTGGGGAAGTAGTTTTTCCCAATATCTAACCTACACCTCTCCCTCTTCAACTTCAGACCATTACTCCTTGTTCTGCCATCTGACACCACTGAGAACAGTTTCTCACCCTCCTTTTTAGAGCTCCCCTTCAGGAAGTTGAAGGCTGCTATTAAATCACCTCTAAGTCTTCTCTTCTGTAAACTAAATAAGCCCAAATTCCTCAGCCTCTCCTCATAGGTCTTGTGCTATGAGGCAGAAGGAGAGGTGCGTTTTGCCCCCTTTTCTTTGGAAGTTTGAGGAGTAAATTAATGAACCCCATAATTTGCATGATCCCAGCCTCAGGGAGCCTACTCACTATGACAGTACCCGGCACTGGGGGACCCTGAAGTGACTTAAACGCCTGTGCTGCCCCATGCTACCTGCCCTAAGAATGAACCAAAGGACAGATGACTGGCTGTCCCCTTGCCAAGCTGATGGCGCCAGCAACTGGGAAAGGGTTGGGTTAACCCCTTCCCTGCCAGCTTGGCTACCTTCTCCATCCCAGGCTCCCACCCCCTTCTCTTGGAGTGGACTCATCTGCAGCCTGGTAGACCTGGCCGGCAAGGAGCTGCCCCAAGTCCTCTTTGCCTCAGGGTGAGTCTCATCTCTCCGACCCAGTCCACTCTTGTGCTTTTGTGCCAGCGCCACCAATCAGTGCCAGCCGGGGTGGTGTGGCTTTAATAAGTGGATGCTGTCCGGTGTAACTTTGCATGAGACCTTACACTCGGTGGGAGGGACCTGGGCTTGTTAATAGCCAGCGTTGAACTGGAAGAGATAGGAGTAGGCCGGGGGTCGAGAATCAGGGCCTGCTGGCTGCACCACCTGACTGGTGGGAGGAAGCAGCAGGCTGGCTCGTAAGCCCTCCAACAGCAGCAGTTCAGTGGCTGCTCAAAGCATTCACCGTTGGCTGCACTAACCACTGAGCCTGCTTGCCCCTGCCTGGAATCCAGCTGTTCCCCATGCCAGGACACCTGTCTCTGGCCCTTGGCTCCAGTTCCTGACCTTGGGCTTTGGCTCCGGCTTCCGGCCTGTCCAGCTCTGACGAAGGCCTCTGAGTCTTGGCTTCCTACTGTTGCTCTGACCACTAGGCCTGGCTCCTGCTCCAACCACTAGGCAAAACCACCTGCGGCCGTGTCACAGCTGGAGGTGCTGGACTCATGGGTAACATGGGGGCCAGCATATCTCGTAAGGGACTGTCCCCGGGAGCAAAGTGGCCCAAGGAAGGGCACGTTTCACCTCTTAAGGAGGCTTGGCGAGCGCTCTGCAAACATCCTGCTGCTGCGGCGAGCCAGGGGACCTCGTCCCAAGCCCCACGTGACTGTAGGGAGGCTCCTGCCAACAGCTGAGAAATCAGGCCAGGCCCCAAAGAAAAGAGCCACTTGTGGGGCCAAAAGCAGAGCAGCAAGTCCACCGGCGGGACGATGAAGCAGTGCTTGGCCTGAGGGGACGGCAGTGTCAGAGGCTGCCCAGCTGAGCCAGGCAGCCAGAAGCCGTGTGCAGAGCATCTCCGTCTAACAGCCCCACATGCGGCCGGCGCTGCCAGCCCCCAGCATATTCCCCCCTCGGCCTGAGGCGCTGGGAGATGGCGTTGCCGTGACAAACCCCAGACAGGCGCTCTGCACATCTCAGCTCATCCAGGAGCGTTGCCAGTAGATCCAGAGGAGTGATTGTTCCTCTTTATTCGGCTTTGGTGAGGGCGCATCTGGAGCACCGCGTCCAGTTCTGGGCCCCCAATTATAGGAAGGAAGTGGATACACTGGAGACGGTCCAGCGGAGGGCGACCAAAATAATTAGGGGGCTGGAGCATATGACCTATGAAGAAAGGTTGAGGGAATTGGGACTGTTTAGTCTGCAGAAGAGAAGACTGAGGGGGACTTGACAAGAGCCTTCAACTTACTGAAGGGAGGCTGCCGAGAGGCTGCTCACAGTGGTCACGGATGGCAGAACACGGAACAACGGTCTCAGGTTGTGGTTGGGAAGGTCCAGGTTGAACATTAGGAAAAACTCTTTCACTAGGAGGGTGGTGAAGCATTGGAATGGTCTCCCCAGGGGAGCAGTGGAGCCTCCATCCCTGGAGGTGTTTAAGTCTCCCCTCGGCAAAGCCCTGGCGGGGCTGATCTGATGGGTTTGGTCCTGCTTAGGGCAGGGGGCTGGACTCGATGGCTTTTTTTAGGTCTCTTCCAGCTCTATTGTTCTATGATTCTGTGATTTCACCTGAGCTAAGCAGCAGCTGCCTGGCCTACCACAGGCTTGTGGCTCTCCAGCCTAGGCCGCTGGCCAGGAGTGGAGCTGATTCTGTCCCAAAGGCCGATCACCTGCATTCTGCCAGCAGAGGCCCATCCTGCAGGGAGTCACCCGGGTGGGGCTGGATTAGGCCAGCTGGGATAGAGGCCCCAGGTGCTATTCCATTCCCTGCACTGCAGCTTCTCGCCTTCCCGAGGGGTTGTGCTGCAGGTAAAGTAACCTGGCACCACGGCTGGCTCCAGAGACAGAACACAAACCACGCCCGGACTGGGAGAGAGCAGAGCTGGCGGCCAGGTGGGCTCTGTCTGACTGCACACGTGGCGTGTGCCCATCATCCGTCTGTCTAGTGCACCGATAGGGCTTCCTCGGGATGCCAGCCGCAGCCCAGCCACGCGCAAGTGCAGCCTCAAGCAGCCCGCGGTATAACCCGGAGACCGGTCTCTGTTGTGCCGGTTCCGCTTTCCTCCTGCCGATGCCCCTCTTCAGCCCTGAACCTGGGGGACTGGCGAGCTGTGGGGACAGATGCCCCTCCACCTGCCCCACTCAACAGAAGAAGCAGCTAGAAACCCCACGCTCCTGCTCACTGTCCTGACGTCTGTTGCACGTGTCTCTGATCGGCATGGGCAGGGCTAGGGTCACACCCCAGCTGGGAGCAACGCGCAGGGCCACTTCCGTTTCCAGAGCTCTCCAAAGCACAGGCCTCATGAACTCACAAACCTCAGCAGAACTTCCAGCTGGTGTGGTCACCTTTGGACATCACTCTAAGAGGCAGACCGCAGCAGCAGGCTGGTGCTAACGAGGCCAGCTCATTACTCCTCTACCATCACTCACCGGGAATGATCCCCTGACACGCCCTGCCTGGCTCGGTGCTAAGAAATCGGTCACTAATCACACCATTGCCTGGGAAGACCTAGATCGCACTATTGCCTGGTAAGCATCTGGATCTCAGGGAATTCTTTTTTCTCCCTCCCCGAGGTGGAACTGCAGGAAACGGCATAGCTGGTTTGTCCAAGCCGCCTTGAGACATGTGTTCCCCAGCCAATGCACAGGGAAGGCAGCTTGCTCAGAGTTGTTCCCTGAGCTCTTCTGCAGGCAGGGCAATTAACGGCCTTTCTGAGAACTCTCCCTTCAGGGAGGGGTTCTCCTCACGGCCCCTGGCCAGCCCTGCCAGGAGAAGGCACCCTGTGCACCTCGGAGGTGGGGCTGAGGCATTTAACATCCGGCAAGTTGCACCAGGGGCTTGGAATTTCCTGCCAGAGGCTTGGGGAGGTGGCCGCCAGCTGCCATCAAGTTCTAATGCCAATTGGGAACCAGACTCCACTAGTCCCCTTCGAGGCCCCAGCACTGGTGTCTAATATGGTTTTCCTGACAAGGCTGATGACCAGTCAGCTCACTGAGATGGACGTGGTGGTAATGGGGCCAAAGCGACGCACAGAGAGACTCCGAAGTACTTGGGGGGAGTCGGTGGCCTAGAAACCCCATAGCAGCTTGCGCACATTCCTGTAGCAAAGACAAATTCCTTCTGGCTGTGTCTAGGGATTATTTTCCTGTGGGAAAACAACCCTGTTAAATGGCTCAGGAAATTGGTGCTGGGCGCTGGCTGGTTTCATAGTCCAGAGCATTGCACTTGGGTTTCCTCATAACAATGAGTCGCTCTGTCATTTAACAGTCTCCGGGAAACTCCACTGCCACCACAGCAGGGCACGAAAGCATGGCACCCAGGAGGCAGCGGGTCACGGGAATTCAACAGGACAGGTAGATTCTGTGCCAGAATCAGGCAGCCAGGATAAAACCAACATTGGTGGATACATCTCCACAGCTGGCCCAGCAGCTGGGGTCTCTCTTAGGTCCAATGGGTTTCAGCTCATCCTGGAGCACTGCCCTTTCGCAGAGCCAAGGTCAGTTCCCCCGTCCCAGCTTCCTCCCACGGCTACGTTCCTACCTCTCGTTGGACAACAGCACCCCATCTGGCCAAGTGAAGAAACCACACGCAGCAGAGCTGGGAAAGACCTACAAAGCCAACCCTGCTGGGCAGTGTTACTAAAGCACTGTCCAGAGTGGCTTAAATAAAAGAAGCTTCCCCCATTTCCCTTGGAGAGACTTTTTCACAGCCAACATCATCTTGCCACCTTCAGAGTTTCTAATACTCCAACTAAGCTTTCCTTTTCTGCACTTACTTCTACCTCTTTAGTCTTATTAATTCGCCCCACATCACGCAAAATCCCTCTTTGCACGTGTGGTCTATCCCCTTCAAGCATGTGCAGACTTCTTTCCTCAGTTTGGCACAGAGAAACTACAGCAGGAAGAATGTTGGGTTGATTGTGGACCAAAATTTGATCCCCTGTCTGGAGTTGGGTTGTCCACTTCTGGCTCTTTGCTGCAGGAGTCAAAATTACTGCAATGCCACTTCATGGTGATGACAGTGCATCCTCCTGGTGTGACATCATCCATGTTCCTCCACAGAGACAGCTGCATTTGAGTGTCAGGGAAAGAACCCTAAAGCTCCCAGGGGCTCTGAGCTTGCTGACTGGAAGACACTTTGTAAATAAAAGGCATTACTGTGGTGCAGAGCATCCTGGAAAACATGTAAGTCACTGAGGACTGAGATTCAGTCAGTGAAGAGTGCTGGGAAAGGCATGAAGCTGCAAAACCATAAAATATGGCAAGATCGTTTATAAAGCAATCTGCAAAAAACCGAGTAACCACAGAAATTGTGGCCGCTAAGCCCAAACAATGAGGGCAGAAAGGCAAAGCAGAATGACCTACTGCAGAAGGGAACTCCGAGAGTTTAGCCCAGTCTGTGAGAGCTCCCTTTGAGCTATTAGCCTGTCTCTGAGCCAGCCCCGTCTCTGGGATGTAATTCACCTGCTGGGCTCTTCATGGCCTACAGAAGAGCTCAGATGCCCCAGTGCAACTGTGCCCACTCTCTGCGCCATCAGTGGGATCCCAGCACAAATACACATGATGCCCAGCCACGCACGGAGCTGGGGCTTTAAAAGACGGAGTTGTCTTCCCTGCTGCAAACCAGAAGTCTGGGGAACAAGGCTGCCTGGAGCTTGCTGGAGTGGAGGAGACAACCCTGGAAATGTTTCCACAGAGAAGTGATGGAGCACGCTAGAGTCTAGGACTGGTTTTCAACTGGTGTGCCATGACACACTGGTATGCCATGAAATCTTGTCAATTTCCCCTTTCAAAAGCTCTTAGCAGAGCTGCCACAGGGGGAACTGATGACCCCAAGCCAGTCTTGCTGCCTGAATCCCAGCTGGTGAGGGATTAGTCAACTTCCACCCCACCTCTGGTGGGTGTTTGCCAAGCCACTGCCAGAGGAAATGCCGATCCCACAAGAGCCCATCCGTGCTGGTCAGCGGTTAGAGCATTGGCCTTGTAAACCCAGGGCTGCGAGCTCAGTCCTCGAGGGGGCCTTTCATGGATCTGGGGCACTTAGAGGGGGAAAAGAAAACTGTGAGGAATGGTGATAGGACCTGCCATAAGGGCAGGGGACGGGACTCGATGACCTCTTAAGATCCCTTCCAGCTCTTTGAGATGTGTATCTGGAGAAAGGCCCCATCTCAGCATGCTCCAGAGGTTGCGCTAACATCCTGCAGAGTGCAGCCCTAGTAACAGCTCCTGGGTACCTAGAGGGCAAGTTCTCTTGTTGCCTCTGCCCAAAGAGTGGGAGCTGGGAGTCACTTCTGCAGCTCCCCCTGCCATTCAAGGCCTCTTCTCCAGCAAGTCAGCCCTAACTTTGCCCAGCAGACTAGCCACAGGTACGCCCCAGTCCCTGAGTCCCGTTCCTCTGGGACAACCAGCTCCTGACACTGGCTGTTCACAATAATCCCAGAACCTCTGCACCCAAAGGGGCAGCATGCCCTGTTTGTCAGTGGTGTCTTAAGCCATTGCTCCAATAAACCACAGCACTGGGGAGCAACATAACGCACGATTTAGACTGTAAGAAGGAAATAGTGACTAGAATAGCGAAAGCAAGAGCGAGTTTGAAGGCGATGGATAAGATCTGGAAATGCAAAGCAATTACCTTACGAGCAAAGTTGGGCGTCTTGAAAACGTGTGTATTCAGCAGCATGTTGTATGGATGTGAGACATGGGTGATAACGAAAGATTGGAAAAGAAGAATATTGGCATTCGAAAGGAGCTGTTATAGAAAGATTCTGAGAATAGGATGGATGCAGAAGGTCACCAATGAGGAATTCTATAGAAAGATACAGCCAAAAGAGAACCTGTTGCAGAAGGTTATAAAACGGAAGCTGCAACTACTTGGACATATTTGCAGAATGAACGATGAATGAAAAATCAAGACCCTGATATTCGGCATAATGGACGGTTCGAATAGGAGAGGCAGACCCCACAGAGAATGGGTAGATCATATAGCAGATTGGTTCGGACCTAGTCTACAGAAACTAAGTCGCTCTGCACCGTCCAGGGAGAGATGGAAGGAAATAGTGAGAGAGGCATCAGACACGAATGGGCGCTGAGCCCACGGTTATTGATGACAATGACTTGTACGTGCCTCTACAACACATTAAAGATTGAACTGGACATGAGAGAAAACCCCTGTGTTGTGACCCTTGTTTCCCCACTGGCTTCAATCCTTGGTTCTGCCTTGGTTTAAGATTCTGAGTTACCCTCCGGGTCTCAGGCTGGTTCCTGTGTGCTGGACGCTCCTCTAACCAGTAGGCGGAACTCTCTTTTCAGATCCTAGACCTGGCTACTAGTTCCCCAGTGGGCCACGCACAATGAGCAAGGAACTAACACAGGTCTCCTGGCTACTTCCTTAACCATTGGACCGTCCTTCCGCTTACATGACAGCCCTGACTCTGAGCATCCTGAACTTCATGGGTGGGGAGGAAGCCAAACCCATAGCCAAAGTTCACACCTGGAGACAAACACCTCTCAGGGATGGTCTAGACAGTGCTTGGTCCTACCATGCGGGCAGGGGAACCGGAGTCAATGACCTCTCCAAGTCGCTGCTGGAGCTCAAGCTCGCTAATTCTAGAGCTGGTTGGGAGGGTTTTGTTTGTTTGTTTTGGGGTTTTTTGACAAATAAAAGGGCAGTCCATCCGTCCGTCCAAACCTATAGCCAAGCCAGGCCGGTGCCAATGAATCTGACCTGCAGAACTTTAGAAAGAAAAGTTTCGAACTGGTAAAAAGGGCCCATTTCACCAGTTTCAAGAAGTTTGGCTTCCAAAAAGTTGACTTTGGGTTTCCCAGTTTTTTTTGGAAATGGCCAAAAAAAAAGGGAGGAGGGGGAAAGTAAAAGCAAAAAAAAAAAAAAACACCCCCACCCAACCCTTTTCCAACCGAAGCAGTGCACCTGATCCGGACCAGTTCTGTTTGTTGGATTGCAAACGTTTTCAAGACTCAGGCATTTCCTCCCTGTAATAATGTCTATATCCCCATTGCTGGCCAACAGCTGAAGGGTCCCCACCGCTGCCACCTGCTCGCTCAGCAAGGCCCGACTGGCAGGACTTCAGCAGCTGTGGGATAAAGTGGCTGCAATGCAATGTAGCTTCCTGAGGCCAGGGAGTGTAAAGGAGGATCCTTCCAGCAGGCTGGTGACAAGCTGCCAGACCAAGCAACCTGCCAAAGGAGGAGAAGCTGGGGAAGACGACAGAGGTAGGAAGTCGCTCAGGGCACAGCCTGGGGTTAGAAGGACTGGTTCTGACTGTCCCACACAAGGGCCTGAGCTGGAACCCAGGGCAGTGAAGGGGGCTGGGTTCCCCTAGTATCCCAGCCAGGGACTCCTAGAGGAGAGGCTCCTGCCTGACTAACCCTCCTGCAGCTGCTGCTCTCCGGTCACCCTAACTGGGATAAGCTACCCAGGGCTTGGCCAGGACATGACAAATGCCGGTTTGGTGTGGACACAAGGAGGCACGAAGAGATCACAACCCACCATGTTAGACTCCCAGTTCTGGATGGGAAAGCTTTGGAAACCACCAACAATCCCTCCAGACGGGGAAGCTGTTTCCCACCCAGCTCTGGTCTGGTCTTCATAATGAGGTGAACCCCAATCAAAAAAGGGTCCCTCTTCCCCCACCCACTAACCCTAACCCAACCCCAAATTCTGCAGCCTGGCTCCATCTCTAAGGAAACTCTCCGGAAAACCACAAATAAATGAATGTCTGTCTTGATATCCCCATTGCGCTAGAGGGGACACTGAGGCCCGGAGAGGACCTAGGCAAGCTCAGATAAAGTAGTGACAGAGCCGGGATGGCAGGTCACCCACCCCGCCCCGCATGCTTTGCCTTACCTATGTGTGTGTGACACCACTGCCCTCCATGGAATAGAAGTGGACCTGCTCAAGCAATCGTGGTTCCCCCATTGAACCCCTTTGACCACACGTTACAAGCCGGCCAACCTCTCCAGGAACCAGTCCGCCATCGCCTACGACATCAGCCAGGATGAGGAGGACTAGGGGACGCTGATTTACTGAGAGCCGAATTCCAGCTCTAACCCAAGGGGAACTTGAAATGAGCACATGCTGAAGGAGGGCAAAGGCCGGATGTTGCAGGCCATCAGCCGGAAGCAGAGCCCCAGTAGCAGCCCGACACACGAGCGCTCCCCATCTCCCTCCTTCCCTGGCCCCTCTCCACCAAGACCCCTCCTTCCTCACCAGCCAACCTCTCCAGGAACCAGTCCACCTTCGCCTACGACATCAGCGAGGATGAGGACGACTAGGGGACATTGATTCACTGAGAGCCGAATTCCAGCTCCAAACCCAAAGGGAACTTGAAATGGGCACAAGCCATGAAATTGGTGCATCAGCACGACTGTTTTGCACCTTATTGTTATGTGGCATAACAATGCAATGACACTTTCCAGGCCTCTTCCGACATTACATAATTACCCTCCCCACCCTCCGGTGAAGTAGCAGTATCCCCGTCCTACGAGAGGGGAAACCAAGACTCAGAGGGATCTAGTGAGTGGCCAAGAGTGAGCAGTGGCCGTACGAAAAGAGCCCAGGAGCAGTGTTCCCATTAATTTTTTCTCAGTGCATGGGCAGAATCAATTTTGTTCTGTGAATGAAGGCAACCACCAACCGAAACTCATGCGGCCAGCTGTGGGCACTCTGGGTGGAAGCTGAATCTCTCCTGGGTGGCCGCCCAAGAGTTCAGCTTAGAGGTAACACTGCTCGGAAGCCTGACTCCTAAGCCTGGGTTTGGAGCATGCCTCTCTTCGGGGCAGGTAACAGTTAAGATTACACTCTGGAAAAACCTGGCCGTGTCAGCGTGAATATAAAAACCTGACGTGGCTGAGTTCTATGCAGTAACTTGTTTAAAACTTACCACTGAGTTCAACTGCCAGACAAAAGGAAGGACAAAATGTAGCAAGAAGAAGAAAAATCCCAAGGGGGAAAAACCTCTATAATAGGCGCTTTGTGTAGTAGTGGTTGTTTCCCATTTAGCTATTGGAAAAGCCAAACAGTTATGAAACCCAAGCTAGAAAAAAAGTCAGCGTGTTCGTTAAACAAATAAAGGAAGGATCCGGCGAGCAGATAACGAGGCTGTTTACAAGCCTAAGCCCCACAAGCGAAATGGAAGTGACAACATCTTCAATGGGGCTGTGTCTTTGACCATCGGGGGGACCAGCTTGAGATTCTAGTGGTTTATTGAACTGCTCTTTCTACCAGGATCTGTGCAGCCTTGGAGACTGGGCCCCCACTGCCCCTCTGCCCAGCTCAGAGGAAGTTCGGACTGAGACCACAGCATCCAGCCTCTCTGAGCATCTGAACTAGTACATGGAAAGCAAAAATAATGTTCCATTCCTCTTGAATATTACAGTGGGGAACGCGGGGCGGGAGAGCCCTCGTTATGGTGGGCAATGCGGGGCGGGAGAGGCCTCGTTACGGTGGGGAACGCGGGGCGGGAGAGGCCTCATTACGGTGGGTGACGCAGGGTGGGAGAGGCCTCGTTACGGTGGGGAACGCGGGGCGGGAGAGGCCTCGTTACGGTGGGGAACGCGGGGCGGGAGAGGCCTCGTTACGGTGGGGAACGCGCGGCGGGAGAGCCCTCGTTACGGTGGGGAACGCGCGGCGGGAGAGCCCTCGTTACGGTGGGGAACGCGGGGCGGGAGAGGCCTCCTTATGGTGGGTGACGCAGGGTGGGAGAGGCCTCGTTACGGTGGGGAACGCAGGGCGGGAGAGGCCTCGTTACGGTGGGGAACACGGGGCGGGAGAGCCCTCGTTACGGTGGGGAACACGGGGCGGGAGAGCCCTCGTTACGGTGGGGAACGCGGGGCGGGAGAGCCCTCGTTACGGTGGGGAACGCGGGGCGGGAGAGCCCTCGTTACGGTGGGAAACGCGGGGCGGGAGAGCCCTCGTTACGGTGGGGAACGCGGGGCGGGAGAGCCCTCGTTACGGTGGGGAACGCGCGGCGGGAGAGCCCTCGTTACGGTGGGAAACGCGGGGCGGGAGAGCCCTCGTTACGGTGGGAAACGCGGGGTGGGAGAGCCCTTGTTACGGTGGGGAACGCGGGGCGGGAGAGGCCTCGTTACAGTGGGAACGCGGGGCGGGAGAGGCCTCGTTACGGTGGGGAACGCGGGGCGGGAGAGGCCTCGTTACGGTGGGGAGCGCGCGGCGGGAGAGCCCTCGTTACGGTGGGGAACGCGGGGCGGGAGAGGCCTCGTTACAGTGGGGAACGCGGGGCGGGAGAGGCCTCGTTACATTGGGGAATGCGCGGCGGGAGAGGCCTCATTACGGTGGGGAACGCGGGGCGGGAGAGCCCTCATTACGGTGGGGAACGCGCGGCGGGAGAGCCCTCGTTACGGTGGGGAACGCGCGGCGGGAGAGCCCTTGTTACGGTGGGAAATGCGAGGCGGGAGAGGCCTCGTTACGGTGGGGAACGCGGGGTGGGAGAAGCCTCGTTACGGTGGGAAACGCGGGGTGGGAGAGCCCTCGTTACGGTGGGGAACGCAGGGTGGGAGAGCCCTCGTTACGGTGGGGAATGCGAGGCGGGAGAGGCCTCGTTACGGTGGGGAACGTGGGGTGGGAGAGGCCTCGTTACAGTGGGTGACGCAGGGTGGGAGAAGCCTCGTTACGGTGGGGAACGCGCGGCGGGAGAGCCCTCGTTACGGTGGGAAATGCAGGGCGGGAGAGACCTCGTTACGGTGGGAATGCAGGGTGGGAGAAGCCTCGTTACGGTGGGAATGCAGGGCGGGAGAGCCCTCGTTACGGTGGGGAACGCAGGGCGGGAGAGCCCTCGTTACGGTGGGGAACGCAGGGCGGGAGAGCCCTCGTTACGGTGGGGAATGCAGGGCGGGAGAGCCCTCGTTACGGTGGGAATGCAGGGTGGGAGAGCCCTCGTTACGGTGGGGAATGCAGGGCATGATCCTTCTGAATGGTTCCTTCTTGGTGCTTGGGCGGCCGCCCAGGACAGACTCGGGTGTGAGCACCACAGCAGGTTGGAGACACGCTTTGGCTAGAGAGAACCACTGGGCTTCCTTGGTGAGTTGCGAGATTCTACAGCTGATACAATCAGCTGAGTGGCATCACTGTCCTGGCCGATGGCCAGATCCACTTCGGGATTTGAGCTGTGACCTTACAGTCCTGAAGCCGGAGATGTCCTAGGACAGCCTCAGAGGCCAAGGTGATGGGAGCTGCACGGCCTTGGTCCCAGCAGGAGAGCCCTCGTTCACTCTCTTGCTCACTACCATGCACGGGGGCACTGAGCAGTCCCCCAGTGCGTGCAAGCCACGCTCACAGGGTTAAATCAAATGTGGGTGTAACTCCCCCGAGAGACCCCATGGATGATTCTGCCCCAGCTGCATGTTCACTGTCCCTGCTCCAGCAGTACAGACCAACCCCAGAAGCACATACGTGCTCTTGTGACACCGGGAGGAATAAAAAGGGAAGGGGCACGTTGGCTGAGCCAATGGGAGCTGGGCTGGTACAGACAGAGCCAGCTCTGTAGCTGCTGACGGCAGACCAAGATTCACCGGCTGGGAAGCAGAGATGCTCCTCCCGGAATCAAGGTACATGGTTTAGAGGAGGGAGGGGGGTTAACCATTGGAACTGCTCGCCCAGGGCCAGGCGGATTCTCCATCACTCAGAGTCATTAGCTCGAACCCGGATGCTCTTCTGAAAGACCCACTCGAGCTGAGCCAGACCGCCCCGGCTGGGGGAAGGAGTCCCTGACCGAAATTATCCGGCCTGCGGTTTGCGGGGGGGTCCCACCTGGTGACCTAATGGCCCCCATCTGGCCTCCCAGTCTATCAGATAATTCGGGTCTGAGCATCCTGGCTCCAGCCCGTTTCCACCCACAGCTGTCTCAGACTCCCAGACCGGGCAGTCAACCTGCCCAGGGACCTACCAGAGCACCCTCCAGGGCAAAGACAGCAGCCGCACCAGTGCGTTCCAGCGGCTCCATGCGGCGCCTCCAGCGGCGGCGGCGGAAGGCATCCGTCTTGCGATAGTCGAGGTGGAACTTCCAGCCGAAGAGAGAGGCGTATTCCCAGCCCTCGCCTTCCAGCTCCTCCTGCTTGCGCTGCACAGGGTCGGAGAACAGAGGAATCACAGCCCTGCCAGGAGGGACCGTTGGCAGGGGCCAGATCTGATCCCCAGCCCCCTTCTGCTGCCCGGAGTGGGACTGAGCTCTGGAGAGTATCCACAGAGCAGACCCAGAACAGGCAGCCTCAGGGCAAGCTGCCTTCTGTTGCCACTCGGCCTGCCCACCGCCCAGCCCCATACATCCCGGGGAGCTAACTGGCTATCCCAGCAGTCCAGTTACTGGTGGTTCTTTGACATGGATCAGAAACTGGGCTGAGACCCCAAATTAATCTGTCCTACAGCACTGCAGAGCCAACTAGTGCATGGCCTTTCCTTCACTATGGGCTCCTTTGAACCCCTCGTAGGGATTGTTTAACTCCTACCGAAGTGCAGCCGTCTCTGGGGGGGAACAAGGCCGCTGTTTCCCTAGACTCAGATCCTCAAGATATTTAAGAGGCTCGCTTCCATTGATTTAAATGCCATTAGGAACCTCGGTACCTCTGAGGAACTGTGTCTTAGTCAGTAAGCTCTGGATGGCAAGGCCAGCTCTTCGTTGTACGTGCGTACAGCACCTAGCGCAATGGGTCTCCAACCCTGTACTGGGGTCTTTAGACCTGACCCATGACAAATAATACCTACTGCTGGCCGGGAGTCGTGGGGAAGAGGTAACGATCATCTGCACTAGACACTGCAGGGAGCTGCGGTTGGCAGAGAGTAATTGACCCCGGCCGCATGTAGGCAGACTGCCAAAGTCAGCGAACAGCCTGAATCCCAGCACAGACCAGCCATGCGCTTCACTCTACTCTGCCTCTGACACAGAGCACACGGTCGGTCAGCTACGGCTCGAGGGAAAGGGCCTGACGGTACATCTCCTCCCCTGTCCCGCCTGGTTATTGACTGGTGAGCAGGGGGCTGCTGACAGGTTTCTCTCCTGGTGAACGCTACCGTTACTGTCTGCCGGGACTCTCTGCACTGGGTTAACACTGAAATGGAAAGCAGGGGAAACTGGCACAGGAGTTGGGGGCTTTCACCGGGGTTCCCTGTAAGCTGAGCGCTTGGGCAGCCAACCAGGAGAGAATCAGGTGCTGCCCAGCTAATTAACAGAGCGCCCATAGCCAGCAGGCTGTGTTCTTACTGGTGGTGTACATCCACACATGCCTCAGTGCACATAAAATTTATTCCACCCCAGAACAATAAAAATTGGAGGGACGCCTGGCTTTCACCTCTCGGCCACGTTGCATCTGACCAAGAGGGTCTTCGCCCACGACAGCTCACGCTCCAAAAGATCTACTAGTCTGCAAGGGGCCACAGAACTCCTCATTTTTGCAGATACAGATTCACACAGCTGCCCCTCTGATACCTCGAGGTCTCTGTTTCAAACTCAGCCAAGGATCAGAAAGTCCTTGTCGTGTGACGGGCCTGTAAAATGAGTCGGGCAGCTCTGTCCCCAGCCCAGTGAGTCGGAGATCCTCGGAGGAACAACCAGACCATAGGCACAAATCCTGTTCTCTTTGGATTGCAGCTAAGGCCCATGGCCGGGAGGGGAGTTCTGCCTGTCTTGGGGATAAAGATATCAACGTGCGCTGTGTCTGTATTGTGGTAGGACCCAGCTGAGGTCAGGGGCCCGTCACATGGCTGTTCAAACTCATCATTACAGACAGTCCCAGCCCCAGCACATGTGCCATCTAAACAGCCCAAGGCAGGATTCCTGTCCTAGTTTTCCAGAGCGGGAGCCAGGAGCGCAGAGACCCTGCATGACTTGCCCAGGGGGCGGATGACAAGGCCAGGACCTTTCACCGGCCCTGAGTTCTCTTTACAACTACTCCCGAAGGGGCAGGCGCTTCTCCAGCAGTGCTGGCCAGCCCAGCTTCGGAGCCCTGACTTGGCACACGGCCGGAGGCTGCTATGCCATGTTGCTATCCTACCGCAGCCTCTGGAACGGCCCGGGGGCCAGATCGCCTGCTGCGCAGTGGTTTGGCCAGTGGGTCTCCCTGCATTTACTAGGGGAACAGAACATCTGGAAGGAGTGTGACTGTCACAAGCCTGCGCGCGGTAGCCCTTTAGCCTGCATTCCTGGGCCAAGGGCGGCACCTAGCGGGGAGCAGAGCCACAGAAATTAGTCAGGGAGGTAGAAGCCCAGCCTGGGGCAGAGCTGCAGGCTCCCAGCCCACTCCGGCTGTGAGTGTCCAGGCTACGTGGATCATCACCCACTGGGGCTCCGGTCACATCTAAGTCCTTACGCTGGTCTCTCTGCACAGGGGTGGGTTTCTGCTGGGCATAGGACACCACAGCCAGGAAGGTGTGGTCAGGTGTGCACGTGACTGACACCAGCTGGGACCTGGCCCCTTGACCCCACTGGAGCTACAGCCGACCGACACCAGCTGGGACCTCCCCCTTCACTCCACTGGAGCTACAGCCGACCGACACCAGCTGGGACCTGCCGCCTTAACCCCACTGGAGCTACAGCCGACCGACACCAGCTGGGACCTCCCCCTTCACTCCACTGGAGCTACAGCCGACCGACACCAGCTGGGACCTGGCCCCTTGACTCCACTGGAGCTACACCCGACCGACACCAGCTGGGACCTCCCCCTTCACTCCACTGGAGCTACAGCCGACCGACACCAGCTGGGACCTGCCGCCTTAACCCCACTGGAGCTACAGCCGACCGACACCAGCTGGGACCTGGCCCCTTCACTCCACTGGAGCTACAGCCGACCGACACCAGCTGGGACCTCCCCCTTCACTCCACTGGAGCTACAGCCGACCGACACCAGCTGGGACCTGCCGCCTTAACCCCACTGGAGCTACAGCCGACCGACACCAGCTGGGACCTCCCCCTTCACTCCACTGGAGCTACAGCCGACCGACACCAGCTGGGACCTGCCGCCTTAACCCCACTGGAGCTACACCCGACCGACACCAGCTGGGACCTGCCGCCTTGACCCCACTAGAGCTACAGCCAACCAACACCAGCTGGGACCTCCCCCTTCACTCCACTGGAGCTACAGCCGACTGACACCAGCTGGGACCTGCCCCCTTCACTCCACTGGAGCTACAGCCGACCGACACCAGCTGGGACCTCCCCCTTCACTCCACTGGAGCTACAGCCGACCGACACCAGCTGGGACCTGCCGCCTTAACCCCACTAGAGCTACAGCCGACCGACACTAGCTGGGACCTGCCCGCTTCACTCCACTGGAGCTACAGCCGACCGACACCAGCTGGGACCTCCCCCTTCACTCCACTGGAGCTACAGCCGACCGACACCAGCTGGGACCTGCCGCCTTGACCCCACTAGAGCTACAGCCAACCAACACCAGCTGGGACCTGCCCCCTTCACTCCACTGGAGCTACAGCCGATCGACACCAGCTGGGACCTGCCGCCTTGACCCCACTAGAGCTACAGCCAACCAACACCAGCTGGGACCTCCCCCTTCACTCCACTGGAGCTACAGCCGACCAACACCAGCTGGGACCTGCCCCCTTCACTCCACTGGAGCTACAGCCGACCGACACCAGCTGGGACCTCCCCCTTCACTCCACTGGAGCTACAGCCGACCGACACCAGCTGGGACCTGCCGCCTTAACCCCACTAGAGCTACAGCCGACCGACACTAGCTGGGACCTGCCCGCTTCACTCCACTGGAGCTACAGCCGACCGACACCAGCTGGGACCTCCCCCTTCACTCCACTGGAGCTACAGCCGACCGACACCAGCTGGGACCTGCCGCCTTGACCCCACTAGAGCTACAGCCAACCAACACCAGCTGGGACCTGCCCCCTTCACTCCACTGGAGCTACAGCCGACCGACACCAGCTGGGACCTCCCCCTTCACTCCACTGGAGCTACACCCGACCGACACCAGCTGGGACCTGCCGCCTTAACCCCACTGGAGCTACAGCCGACCGACACCAGCTGGGACCTCCCCCTTCACTCCACTGGAGCTACAGCCGACCGACACCAGCTGGGACCTCCCCCTTCACTCCACTGGAGCTACAGCCGACCGACACCAGCTGGGACCTGCCGCCTTGACCCCACTAGAGCTACAGCCAACCAACACCAGCTGGGACCTCCCCCTTCACTCCACTGGAGCTACAGCCGACCGACACCAGCTGGGACCTGCCGCCTTGACCCCACTAGAGCTACAGCCGACCAACACCAGCTGGGACCTGCCCCCTTCACTCCACTGGAGCTACAGCCGATCGACACCAGCTGGGACCTGCCGCCTTGACCCCACTAGAGCTACAGCCAACCAACACCAGCTGGGACCTGCCGCCTTGACCCCACTAGAGCTACAGCCGACCGACACCAGCTGGGACCTCCCCCTTCACTCCACTGGAGCTACAGCCGACTGACACCAGCTGGGACCTGCCCCCTTCACTCCACTGGAGCTACAGCCGACCAACACCAGCTGGGACCTGCCGCCTTGACCCCACTAGAGCTACAGCCGACCGACACCAGCTGGGACCTGCCCCCTTGACTCCACTAGAGCTACAGCCGACCGACACCAGCTGGCACCTGCCCCCTTGACCCCACTAGAGCTACAGCCGACCAACACCAGCTGGGACCTACCCCATTGACCCCACTGGAGCTACAGCCGACCGACACCAGCTGGGACCTGCCCCCTTCACTCCACTGGAGCTACAGCCGACCGACACCAGCTGGGACCTGCCGCCTTGACCCCACTAGAGCTACAGCCAACCAACACCAGCTGGGACCTGGCCCCTTCACTCCACTGGAGCTACAGCCGACCGACACCAGCTGGGACCTCCCCCTTCACTCCACTGGAGCTACACCCGACCGACACCAGCTGGGACCTGCCGCCTTAACCCCACTGGAGCTACAGCCGACCGACACCAGCTGGGACCTCCCCCTTCACTCCACTGGAGCTACAGCCGACCGACACCAGCTGGGACCTGCCGCCTTAACCCCACTAGAGCTACAGCCGACCGACACCAGCTGGGACCTCCCCCTTCACTCCACTGGAGCTACACCCGACCGACACCAGCTGGGACCTGCCGCCTTAACCCCACTAGAGCTACAGCCGACCGACACTAGCTGGGACCTGCCCCCTTCACTCCACTGGAGCTACAGCCGATCGACACCAGCTGGGACCTGCCGCCTTGACCCCACTAGAGCTACAGCCGACCAACACCAGCTGGGACCTGCCCCCTTCACTCCACTGGAGCTACAGCCGATCGACACCAGCTGGGACCTGCCGCCTTGACCCCACTAGAGCTACAGCCAACCAACACCAGCTGGGACCTGCCGCCTTGACCCCACTAGAGCTACAGCCGACCGACACCAGCTGGGACCTCCCCCTTCACTCCACTGGAGCTACAGCCGACTGACACCAGCTGGGACCTGCCCCCTTCACTCCACTGGAGCTACAGCCGACCAACACCAGCTGGGACCTGCCGCCTTGACCCCACTAGAGCTACAGCCGACCGACACCAGCTGGGACCTGCCCCCTTGACTCCACTAGAGCTACAGCCGACCGACACCAGCTGGCACCTGCCCCCTTGACCCCACTAGAGCTACAGCCGACCAACACCAGCTGGGACCTACCCCATTGACCCCACTGGAGCTACAGCTGACCGACACCAGCTGGGACCTGCCCCCTTGACCCCACTGGAGCTACAGCCGACTGACACCAGCTGGGACCTGCCCCCTTGACCCCACTGGAGCTACAGCCGACCGACACCACCTGGGACCTGCCCCCTTGACCCCACTGGAGCTACAGCCGACCGACACCAGCTGGGGTCCAACTCTGTTGACTTAATAATAAAACAGCATCAATAAGCTTCCCATTATTCCCATTACATCAGTGTCCAAGCTGCTTCTGAGGCCAAGGGGAAGTCAGGACCCTGCCCAGAAGAGTGTAGCACCTGAGGGGCAAATTTCTCCCCGATCCTGGTGAGTCAAAACCCAGCCCAGAAGCCAGACCCTATAGCTCTCAGCCAAGGCTTTGCATCAGCACCTCTCAAAAGCACTTGGAAAGGAGGCCAGTAGCACCAGGCCCAGCTTGTGAACCAGAGGCTGGGTGACTTGCCCAAGGCCACGCAGCAGCCCAGCGGCAGAGCTGGGAACAGAGCAACACCAGTGGAGCGCATTTAGGAACCTGGCTCTAGGGCTTATTCTCCTCCGGGACCAACGCACCTTTTTCAGCGCCTCCATCTGTGTCAGGTCCCTGCGGCGGAGCCGCACCCACCGCCGCCGCCGGCTGGTATGGTACATCTTCTCTGCTGGCACCCAGGCCTTGGGCTTGCGGTCTGGAGGGATAGCGATGCCGTACTCCCAGCCTCAGGGAAAGGGAGAAGCCAAGGTGAGCAGAGAGATGGAGCAGCTGCCTTGGCATCCAACCGCTAAGTCATTGCAGACACATTCCAAACGAATTTCAGGTGGGGTGTTCTTAAACAACAGAGCTTGCTTTCCAGAGCCTGTCTGCCACATGCCTTCCAAGTGGTCCACACAGAGGATAGCAGCCTACTACTGCTGCTAGATGACAGAGTTATCCCCTTAGCTCAAGTGCTACAGGCTCTGGGCTTTGGACCAGATGGCCTTGGGCGAGGCTGATTCACGTAGGGGACTGTCCTGTGGATGTTCAACTCTAGGGTGAACTCCTTGGAACAAAGCCCTCTAGGGCACCCGGCTGGGTCCACCTTTCCTGTCCATCGTACAGGCTGGTCTGCAGCCCCCGTTGTCCAGCTGCGATTGGCGGAGGGGTTGACCTCTTGCCCCTCCGCTGCTTCACGGCTACTAAGCCAACGGTCCCTTCTGGCTTCCAACTAAGAAATTAGGGGATGGGGCAGCTCCCTGTTCCTGTGAGAGCACACTCCAGCACCAGCTGCTCTGCCCTAGCTCAGCTGCCCATCACCCTCCTCCTAGTAACCCCTTGTGCCCCGGCACATTCCTTTCCTCCTGGGCATTCAGCAACCTTTGGCACGCTCCCGCCGTTTGCGTGGCTCTGGCAACGCATTGGCAGCCTCTCTAGACCCAGGATTGCTTTGATTGCTCTCTGACTTCCTCTGGTCTATGTCCTTCTGGGGAGGAACCCCGGCTGTGACTGCACCAGGGGCCAACTGGCCCTTTCCCCAGCACTGGTCCAGCACACACAGGGGGATAACCAAGCCTTCGCCCTGCAGCATGAGTGCTTCCACCCCGCTAATGTCAGCGGAGTCATCCTTGTGGCAGACTGACAGGAGGGAGGACTCAAAGCACCAGCAACCCTTCAGCTCCCACTGGGGTGACCGAAAGAGCTGTGGGTGGGCACAGAGGAGACCCATGCAGAGGGAGGAAATGTTTTTCTCACCCTAGTGGACAAAGGGGACAGGGAGGCTGGGCTGGGGAGGCTGTGCAAAGCTCCTCTCCGGAGAGGCCGTGGCCATGGTGGGCAGAGCAAAGGGGAACGGGAGACGGGGTGGGGAGCTGAAATCTGTGTACGGCTCTGGCATACCTTTCTCATCAACAGCTCGGTTGAGATCCGTGTCCCATTCCACGTCTTCCCATTTCCACCCTGGGGGACACTCTATCTCCTCCTTAGGAAGCACTTTCTCCCCATTCTGGAAGACACAAGGGGACCCAACTGAGCCAGCCTCAGCCTACAACCTCCCCGACCGCCCACGCTCATGGACCTCCAGGGTGGCTCTGGCTGGGCCCAGCGCGCCTCAGGATTCCCAGTGATGAAGCCTGTAAGCCAAGGGCTGAATGGAGGGTCTGTCTCACATCAGTTCTGCATTGAGCCTGCGAGCCCTCCACAGCACAGAACGCCAGGCTGCATCCTGCTGCTTGGCACACATCATCTGCAGATGGGACAGTGTACAGACCATTGTCTGGGGAGGGCGACACTATTAATAAGTAATAATAACACCACCTCTCTTTTTCAGCAATAGATCTCAAAGCTCTCTACCCAGCAAGCCAGAATAGTTATCTTCATCTGATAGATGGGGAAACTGAGGAACAGAGTGGGCGGGGGGCATGGCCAAGGTCACGCAGCTGGCCAGTGGCAGAGCAGGGAACAGCATCCCAGGCCAATCAGGGGGTTGCCAGGGAAGGAATACCACAGTCTCCAGTGTCGGGGTGTGGGGAAGTTCTCACCACATCTGTGTAGGCCTCAGCCATGTGGATCCACTGGCCACCAGGAAGCCGGGCTTGATTCTCAAACACTTCCTCCACAAAGCTCATGTGACCAGCGTCTGTGTCATAAAGTAACCTGCGCCCAGGGAGGACGAGAGGGACAGAGAAGTGACTGAGAGGTCCCCCGCACCATCTCTACAAAGGCTTGTCCATTCAGTCGGCTGCTGCTTCATACATCCCACCCCGTCACCCACAGAACGGGAAATGCTCACCAAAGCCACTGAGCAGATGCCTAGAAAATCCCACTGGTTTGTGCAGGCTCTTCCAAAGCAGATGTGAGCCTGGATCCTGCTTCAGCTGGACATGCCATTCCAACTGCACCCACTTCTGGTGTGAACTTGCACTGCATTGTACAGCTGCCCATGTTCCGCCCCAGAGGTGGCAGTATTTTCAGGGTGGGCTAAGTGACACCTGCTTCTACTGAGCCACTCTCTTCTGACAACAGCTATGGGAAGCCCAAAGTACTGTGGATAGCACCCAGCCAAATTCATGGTCCATTTTAGTCAATTTCACAGTCACGGGGTTTCAAAAATCATAGATTTCATGATTTCAGCTGTTTGCATCTGAAACTTCACAGTGCTGGGATAGGAGAGGTCCTGCCTCTGAAAGGAGTTACGAGGAGATCACACAGCTACTGCAGGAGGGACTGCGGTACAGCTATCCTTACTTCTGCCTGGCGGCAGTGCTGTCTTCAGAGCTGGGCAACTCGAGAGCAGCAGCTGCTGACTGGGAGTCCAGCTCTAAGGGCAGAGCTGCTGCTGGCAATAGTGCAGTAGTAAGGCTGGTAATACTACAACCCCTTCAAATAGCCTTAGCATCCCCCCTGCAACTCCCTTCTGGGCACGGCCCTTAATTGAGAGAGGCTGGTCTCCCCCAGGAAATCTGCATGGGAGAGGGTAAAATCACACAAAAGATCAGATTGCAAAAAAGGGGGCACCGGATTCCACATTTCAAGATGCATTTCTCGTGGCCGTGAATTTGGTGTTATGGTTCCATTGGGCGGAGGTTCTCCGAGATGGGATAGCAATGCAGAGGGTTCTGCCCACCTGCACCGCGTACAGCTACAGTGACTCTGTTTAGGAGAGCAGGGATGAATGGAGTTAATAGTGTCACAGACACCAAGGCCCGAAGGGTCCTCCCTGATCATCCAGTCTGACCTTGAGGCATGGGCAAGGTGGGTCAGGATTGAAGACCACACCTTATCCCCTTGAGCCAGCCAGCTGCAGACCAGGGGAACAGACAAACTGGTGGGGAGCAGGACCAGGCCTGTGGTTACGTGCAGCAGCTTTTTAGCTTGCAAGCTCCTTTCAGCAAGGACCATCATTTTTGTTTGTGTCTCTACAGCACCTAGCACTCCCAGAGCCTGGTCCACAGCTGGGGCACTGAGGTGCTACTGCAATACAAAGTATCTCAATGTAATAGTTTAGGAAGCAGACAGAATTCCCAGCCGCTGTCAGGAGAAGAGGGGAACCTTGCACTCATGTCCCTCTAGGCCGCCAGATGGGCTGCTATCAGGTCACTATATCTGTTTTAGGCCTATGAGCGGTTATGTGATCATGTAGTCTGAGCTGCTATGTCACGAGCCCACAACAGACCCCCTGGAACAAAGCTTTTAGCTAAAGATCCAATCTGGATTTAAAAATTGTCACTGCTGGAGAACTAGTGAACTGATCAATGGCTCCAACAGTTAATAACCCACCCGGTTAAAAATCGGCACCTTATTTCTGAATGCATCTAGCTTCAGCTCGCAAACCCTGGATCTTGTTCAGCCTCTGCATGCTGGACTGGAAAGCCCATGATTAAACATTTGCTGCCCAGGCAAGTGCTTACAAGCAGCGACGTAATCACCTTTTATTGGCTCTAAGCAGATCAAACTCTTTGACCACCGCCAGAAGGCGGGTTTTCTATTCCTCTAATCCTTCTTGTGGCTCTTCTCTGAACCCTCCCCAGTTGCTTAACATCCTTCTTGAGTTGTGGACACCAGAACTGGACACAATAAGCTAACTTGAAGCAATCTACTCACGTCTTCTCTGGGCTGATGAACCAGTCCCCAGCCCACGTCCAGCCAACGGAGGGACGGAAGCTGTCCTTGGGCAGCTTGATTTTGCCGGTCACATCGCTGTATTTGGGGTATGTCAGGCCCGTCGTTCCCCAGTTCCCAACCAACGCCAGCTTCACCTGGTTCTCATACTAAGACATCAAACCAGAGAGACACTTTCAGGATAAGAGCTGGGCTGAGGAGCAGAGCGACATCACAGAGAGACCCCCCATGGATCTGCTACTTCGCTAATTCAAAACACAGGTAAACACCCACTCGGACAGAGCACTCCATCAGACAGCCAGTCTCAGGGATCTCCTCAAAGGAGTGGCCTGAGAAGCAGGCACCAGAGAACATGGTCATGATCTCAACAGCAGCTGGCATGAATGAGATTTGAATCAGTGACACGAGGGGGAGGTCCCTCTGGTCTGTCCCCTGGCTCAGGGTTTTCAGGCAATGAGAGTGTTTCTACCTGAACTGTGGCTGTCATTCCTTCCACCAACTCACCGCAGAGCCCTGAATTCTCTGCCTTCCAGGGCAGGGTGCATACCCATCACGTTAACGCCCCCACAGGGAAGAGCTCAAGGACAACTCACGGTTTCTGCAAAGACGGAGAGTTTCCCTTCCGCATACTTGTTAAACTCCTTCTCGTCCACAGCCAGCCCAAACCAGAGCTGAACCCGGACCTGGGCTGGGATCCGGGGGCCCATCACCTCTTCCTGTGGGTACTACCAAAGAAAAGGAACTCAATGAATATTCTCAGGGCAGCCGCAGCATTCAGAGCCCCAGGCTGCTCAGGGTTGGTGCCTGTCCAACTGGGATGAGAGAAGGTGGAAGCAGAGCCCCCAGTCACTGCAGCCAATGAGATGGTCACCCGGACCTGGAAAGGAGCATATGGTGTGCGCCTTGGTGGCTGCCCACCCTAGAAGCTGCCCTGGGAGAGCAAAGCCCCTCGCTGCCCCCGACACACAGCTGTGCCCATCAGGGATCAGGGCCAGTGGCAGAGCCATTCTCCAGGCGACCTAAGGAGCCCAGCTGCCGGCTGCACTTTCCCAGGGCTGTAATAGCTGCCACACCAACCTTACTGCAGGTAATCCAATCATGGTCATCGACTCTGACCCTGGGCGCTTATTGCTGCTCCAACCACTGGGCATGACTGCCTGCACCCCAGCTTCTGCCATGACTGTCCGTGCCCCTTTGCCGTGGCCTCTGCCATGTTCCATGAGCACAAGCAGGTCCCTGCTCTCCGGACAGCAGTGGCAGCCTGCTCCAGGAACACAGGCTAGTAATGGTACTTCAGCATCGTGTTCATAGGATGTTCAGCTCCCTCCATCCTGTAGCTGGGGTAGTGCCCACACTGGGCAGGGGGCTGCAGGCCCAGGTGAGGATCTGCCCGCCCACAGCCCAAACAGCTTACAGTCCACAAGTAAAGGGGGCAGGCAAAGAGAAAGTGAGGCAGAGAAAGGCATGCAAGTGAGTGAGGCTGAACAGCTGAAGGGTGACCACAGCAGGCAAGGGACAGGGTGAAGGGTGGTCCAAGACCACATGTCTCAGAACACCACACTCCCATCTGTGTGCCCTGAAGCTGGTCTGTACCAAATGCCCACCTACCAGCAAACAGGGTCTGGGGCAGCCCCAGGTTCCACATAACCTCGGAGCCCACATGAATGGCGAACAGCAAGTGCAGGCGGTGTAGGTCTGGCACATAAGTACAGCAGACTGAGAGCACCATGAGGCACCCCCAGGAGCAATAGGAACTGGAGGACATAGAATTAGAGAATTCTAGAGCTGGAAGGGCTCTCGAGAGGTCACCAAATCCAGTCCCAACACCGACTAGACCATCCCTGACAGGTTCGTCTGACCTGCTCTTAAATATCTTCAATGACAGAGATGCTAGAACCTCCGTAAGCAATTTATTCCAATGCTTAACCTTCCAGACAAAGTTGTTCCTAATGTCCTACCTAAACCTCTCTTGCTGTACAAGCCCATCGCTTCTTGTCCTAAACTCAGAGGTTAAGGAGAATATTTTTTCTCCCTCCTCTTTGTACCACCCTTTTGGGTATTTGAAAGCTGTTATCCTGTCCCGTCTCTTCTCTTTTCCAAACTAAACAAACCCAGTTCTTTCAGTCATCCCTCAGAGGTCATTTCTAGACCTTTACTCATTTTAATTGCTCTTCTCTGGACCTTCTCCAATTTCTCCACATCTGTCTTGAAATGTGGTGCCCAGAACTGGCCACAATACTCCAGTTAAGGCCTCCTCAGCACAGAGCAGAGGAGAAGAATGACTCCTTGTGTCTTGCTTACAAAACTCCTGTTAATGCCTCCCAGAACACACCGGCGTCACAATGTTGACTCATATTTAGCTTGTGGTCCATTACGACCCCTGGATCCTTTTCCGCAGCTCTCCTTTCTAGGCAGTCGCCTCCCATTTTGTATGCAACGAAACTGATTGCTCCTCCCTAGCTGCAGGGCTTTGCATTTGTCCTTATTGAACTTTCATCCTATTTACCTCAGACCCTTTCTCCAGACATAAGTGGGCATGGCCAGAAGAAGCCATGTTAATCACTACCTGCACGGCCATGCTGGGAGGCCTGAGATAGTGGAATCAAACGTTTCAAGCTCCCTGGCATACCCTTGATTAATGGTACTGCACAGGGAGGCCAAGTGCTGGGGCCAACTTCTGTCCAGTGATGCTGGTGTAAACCCAGAGTGACTCCTCTGGAGTTAGGGACACCTCCAGAGTGACACCCGAGTAAATGAGTGCAGAATCTGGTCCCTTCTCTGAAAAAGGCCCAACTGCTGCTACCTCTCAGGAGTGTACCTGGATCTGCTCTGTGGTCTTTGCATAGGCATGCAGGTGCACAGTAACTTTCAGTGCTCGTATCGCATCTGACAACATCAAACCGCTTCCCAAGCATTAACTGTAACACACCGACCAGCTGTGTTGTGTACCCTGCCACTAGCGGGTAACAGCCTACTACCGCAGCCAGGTAGTGGAGTTACTCTGTGAGCACTTGTGGTGGGGGCCTGTGTTCTAGGGCTCAATCCCTGATGAAGACCAGTTCTTTGGGATGGGAGGAGTTGTTACTACAGCCAGGTGGAAAATGGTTTCCCTGTCCCATGAAAATGTTTGAAATCTTGCCTGTTTTGCATCAGAGGAAAGCCTGAGACCTTTTGAATATTTTGGTGAAAAGCTAGAGAGACAAACGCACCACAAAAAAAGTCACTACCGGGGACCGCATGGTGAATCAGGCAAAGCACAGACTCAAATCCAAGTCTCCCATGTGAATGTCTTATCCATCCAGCGACTGGTAACACTGAGGCAGAGTGCTCATCACTTCCTGCTCATTTGCTTTCACGTTGACCGACCCTTTCCTGGCGTGGTCGCCATCCCTGGAGGTTTTTAAGTCCCAGCTTGACAAGGTTGCGGCTGGGGTGACTCAGATGGGGTTGATTCTGCTTGAAGCAGGGGGCTGGACTAGATGACCTCCTGAGGTCCCTTCCAGCCATAGGATTCTATGATTTCCTGTGAAAATTTTTGGTGACTCAGGAAACTTCCAACAAAAACCTAGTGTGAAAAACACCTGGCCAGATCTGGCTCTTCCATAACCATTCCTCACAGCACCCTTGTGAGCTAGGTAGACTGGGGAAACTGAGGCAGTCCACCGTGAAATGACTTGCCCAAGGTTCCACAGCAAGCCAGGAAAAGAACCCAGGTGTCCTGGATTATATTTAAACTACAAGAGAGCAGTCTTATGGGCCACCAACATATTTTCACCCTGCAAAGAGCAGGGGGGAGGGTTGGTGCTGTTTATCTACTGGTGAGATGACCTTCAAGACACTGAAAGCAGCCAATGTACTTGAACAAAAATAGAAAAAATAAATGGCAAAATGTCTCATTTGGTTTTTTTGCTCTTGCTTTTTTTTTTTTTAAGTGATGTTAGTTTTCCATCCATAGCTGACACTGAGAAAAAAAAACAATATTTTCTGGTTCTCTCCTTCCTGCCAGCTGTTGTGTTTTTTTAAGAGCTGCAGCTCCCAAATGGGTAGGACTGGAGAGAAGACATTTCGTACGAGACACAAGACGCTTTTTCTTTGGCAAGGGGATCATAGCTCCAGGTCATTTGAGTAGTTGCGGGTTGGGAATTAAAAGCCCCCTCAGCCAAATTCTGTTCTTGTTGACAACTGGGTAACCCCACTGACTGCAATGGGGGTGATGAAACAATTCCAAAATGTTGGCCCTTAGTGGAGGTCAGACCCAAAAGCATCTGTGCTAAAAAGCACAGACCTCCAGGCCCAGAGCAGTAGGCCTGGCTAACTGGTAGCACTAATAGGCTGTTATCTCCTGCAGCCACAGAAAGCCAAACTCACCCTGAACCAGGACAGAATTGTGAGTAAGGGACTCTGGGTATGTCTACACTGCATTAAAAGACACATATCTGCAAGTCTCGGGAACCAGACTAACTGAGACCTAGGGAAAGCTATTTCATCTCTCCCTGCCTTGGCTCATCTGCAAGAAGAGAAGAATTGCAGGTCCTCGTGTCTCAGCAGTATTGAGGGACACCACCACCATGGTGGGTGAGACAGATGGTCAGCTGCAGAATGACTGCACCTTGGCCTACCCCTGTGATCGCCTCTCGTCTTACTTCTAGACTCCGAAGACAGAAGGAACCTTCGTGGCCGTGTAGTCCAACATCATGCCCACTGCAGGCCACCAAATCTCACCCACCCACTCCTAGACTCGACCTCAACCTCGGGACGAGCCACTGAAGTCCTCACGTCAGGACGCAGCATCCAACCAGGCCTGGCTCACCATGACCAGCAGGTGTTGTGGTACCACCCAGTACACAAAGGTCGGTGGTCCACTCTGTTCCAGGTGGAACAGCATCTGCAGGGGAATAGGGGGCAGTGGCAGCTTTGGCGCTGGGCAAAGACACAGATCCGTGTCAATGGGTATTGTGGGAGCAGGTTCTCCAGGACAGCTTCCCATACCTGCTGGGCAAGTGAAAGCTGTTCTATTGGGAAGGCTGCCAGCACCCACCCCGCCCCCTGGGAATGCTGACACTGTGAGGTGCACTGCACCAGGAAACATCTTCCCCCAAGGACGAGGACAGCTCCCCAGAGGACAGCAGATGGGGCTGTGCCATGCGCAGGAAGCTGGTGTAGCCCTACGGGTGGTACCATCTGTACGTGCTGGGGTTGGGGTGCAGAATCCACCTCTGCCACAAGCTAAGCATATTCAGTATATTTCATGCCAACGTCAGAGGCCAAGTCCCATGCTGCCAGTTTACAGAAGGGGAAATTCAGTCACAGAGGGGCAACACAGCTTACCCAAGCACACTCAGCGAGCCAGGATTAGAATAGGATCTCTTGACCCCCTGGCGGCCCCAGGGAGGGGCAAATTTCACCCACTGAATTTCACCCACAAATTTCACCTACCCAGCAGTGAGGGGGATTCCCTGAATCACTGGCGAGCATGCGCCTCTCCTGCTCGCTTCGCAACCCCAAACAACAGCGGAATCCCTCCTCTAAATATCTGCTGTTTTTCCAAGAGCTGCTGGGTTTATTCTTCCCTGTTCACAGATTTCCCTGCTGGGTTTTGTCGGTGACTTTTTCAGGGGAGAGAAAACCGTTATTCCAAACAAATACACATTCCAAAAAGCCCAACCTACTTTCAAAAATATCGTCTGCAGTTTCCCACAGTTCTTGCCACAGCACCTGGCACTGGTCCTGGAGAAAAGGACTTCGTGGGCTGGCACCCGGGCGTAAGCCACGCGCTTGTCTCCTCGGAGCATCCAAATCACTATGTCTGGCAGGCTGTTCTGGGGCTGGAAAAGAGAGCAGCAGACAAATCACATCTATTCAGCCTCCCCAAATCAATACCATGAGTCAACAAAACTCTGGGCTGAAAAGTGAGCCACAGAGGGGAACGGTGGAGTCTCAGCCGGCCTCACCACAGCTCCAAGACAGCTGGCAGGGATGCTGAAAGCAGAGCCGGGAAAGACCCATCATTATGAAGGTATTACAGTAAGGCGTGTGTGCCCCGGCAGAGAACAGGGCCCCGTTATGCTAGGGACTACGTAAACACAGAGTAAGACAGCCTCGCCCCAAAGAGCTTACCGTCAAAAGGGACCCTCTGCAGAAAGGGTGGGAGGGAAACCGAGGCACCAAACAAGCCTGGGGGTTGGCCAAGATCACACAGCAGGTCAGAGCCAGGAACAAACCCAAGTCTGAACCCTGAGCCCTGCCCACTGGATCGCCTTGCCTCCCTGCTAGGTGACTAAACCCCAGTCAGCAGCCGCTTTGTTGGGGCGTTTTCCTGTGTGTGAAAGCGGTCAGGCGACCTGACCTCAGCAGGACCCCGGGCACCCAAAGCCCCTGCCCACAAAAGCATCAGGTGCAGTGACAGCCCCTTGAAATGCCGGGGTGTAGGGGAAGTCCCCAATACCAACAAGAAGAGGAGAACACAGACTGAACAACCGATCGCAGGGACAGAGGTGCAGGTCCCAGGGTCCAAACAAGGGATCCAACAAGGGCACCAAGCAGAGGACCACGGACAGTGTCCGCTGCCCCGAGGTGGCACCCAAGGAGCCAGCGGACACCACATATGGGAACCCTGCCCCAGAGTCATAGAGAAACCACTCCCAACCCCAGGCAGCTTCCTCCTCCCGGCTGGGTGGCTGAGGAGGATACCCCTGGAGAGAATGGGCCCAGCACAGCCAGGGGAGCGTATCCTGTGATGGGCTCCATCCCAGTTCTTCCGAGTCTCCTGCTCACAGAAGCTGTGTCTACACGTGCACGCTACTTTGAAGTAGCGGCACTAACTTCGACGTTAGGCGGCGAGACGTCGAAGTCGCTAACCCCATGAGGGGATCGGAATAGCGCCCTACTTCGACGTTCAACATCGAAGTAGGACCGTGTAGATGATCCGCGTCCCGCAACGTCGAAATTGCCGGGTCCTCCATGGCAGCCATCAGCTGGGGGGTTGAGAGACGCTGTCTCTCCAGCCCGTGCGGGGCTCTATGGTCACCGTGTGCAGCAGCCCTTAGCCCAGGGCTTCTGGCTGCTGCTGCTGCAGTGGGGGATTCATGCTGCATGCACAGGGTCTGCAACTCGTTGTCGGCTCTGTGTACCTTGTGCTGTTTAGTGCAAGTGTGTCTGGGAGGGGCCCTTTAAGGGAGCGGCTGGCTGTTGAGTCCGCCCTGTGACCCTGTCTGCAGCTGTGCCTGGCACCCTTATTTCGATGTGTGCTACTGTGGCGTGTAGACGTTCCCTCGCTGCGCCTATTTCGATGTGGTGCTGCGCAACGTCGATGTTGAACATCGACGTTGAACATTGACGTTGAAAGCCCTGGAGGACGTGTAGACGTTATTCATCGAAATAGGCTACTTCGATGTAGGCTTCACGTGTAGACGTAGCCAGAGAGAGCCGTTTAGCCTCCCTGGCTTAGTCCCTCTCTGCCGGTGGTGCCAAGACGGGCTCTGGCTGCTGCCAAGTGCGCTGGTGGCAGGGACGCGGCATCTATCCACTACAACATGAACTACAGGCAACCTGCCCCTGTCATGGGTATGTAACGCTGACAGACCTGGTTTGCCGGCCCCAGGGATAGAACCTGCGAGTGCAGGTTCTATCCCTAGTGCCAGCAACCCGGGTCTGTCAGCATTACAACTGGTGTCTTGGCAGGGAAAGAACTGCTGGAAGGTCTCAGAAGCTCGGGAGGTGCTTCCTCAGCGCAGGGAAGCATGTAGTACCCAGAGACACTGAGACCTCATCTGGGGTGGGTGAAGTCTCTGCTCTACAGCCTTGGCTGAGAGCCAGCTGGCCTTTAGCTCACATGGCAGAGTGCAGCCCTTTAGACCCTATACTCGCAGGTTCTGTCCCTGGGGCTGGCAACCCGGGTCTGTCGGCATTACAGGTAGGCAACCGGTATGCTGTGACTTCTGCCCACATGGCTAATCTCAACCCTCTGGCGCCCACGTCAGCTCTCCCATCTGTTGTGTCTCATCTTCTATGTGGCTTGTGATCTGCTTGGGGGCTGTCTCTTCTGGGGCAGGCGGGAGGGGTGGAGTCTATCACAACAGGGGCTCAATCCCTGAAGGGGTTTTTCCTGTGGCTACTGCAACACAAATATTACACAACAATAACAATCACAGGATGGTAAGGGCCAAGAGGGGGGCTGGCACAGTTCACTCTAGAATGTGCATCCTGTCCCCTCTAGGGGCTTGTTGGTCAGAAGACAACAGCCCACTACTGCTGCAAGCGGGCACTGTAACTCCTTTAGCCCCCGTGGCAGAGGCATGAGCTTTCCGTGCGAAGATCCTGGATTCACAAGGCGGTGGAAGCACATGCTGGGTGGGACCTTTGCAGGAGGACTCAGTGCACGAGCAACCATCCAGCGTACGCATCTCAGACGACTCAGACCTGGAGCCTTCTGCCAGGCAGTCACAGAGAAGGATCCAGCACAGGTCAGACCGGATCACAAGCTGTTAGTTCCTGGGCTTATTTGGTGGCCTTCTCCCAACAGTAACCATTGTGCCTGGCTCTCCTGCTGACAGACGCAGCAAAGGCAAGGACGGACTGGGACATGAACTCTGAAGCACCACCCTCCCTCTGTGCGCCCACTGACTGAATGGGCATAGGAAACCTGCGCAACACATGGCGCATCCTTTGCTAGCGGCTGCTCCACCACGAGGATAACAGCCTATTGCTGCTGCTGGCTAACGGAGTTACTCCTTTAGCTCAGGTGCAGGGCTCTGTGCTTCGGTGCTGACAGCGCAATCACCGATGCCACGGGGGAGATGCTACGCTGGCACGGTTGTTGTCAGGGCTCTGCCGTTTCCAGGCTTCACCGAGGCCCTCCCATTGTGGCAACTCTCAGCAGCTGGACAATCTGAATCCAGAGAGAAGCAGCACCTGCCTTGTGGCCAGTCCTATCTCAGGAGCGCAGAAATCCTGCCCCCAGCACACGCTCCCGCTATCTCCTTCAACTGCCCCCCAACTCCCGGGGCTCCAGCCTGCGGAACGGTGCTGGAGAGAGGAAGAGAAATCTCAAACATGTCCTGCCCTGGGCATTTTAAATGGCAGCCCAGACGCTTCCGTTACGGGCTTCGGGGTCTGCCTCCGAGCAGCGAGAGGGGGAAGGAGTGGGGAACAGCCTAGACAAGTGTCCTCAGCACAGAGCGCCCTGTTTGCTTCAGCAGCTGCTCCCCCAGCGTTGGGGCACAGGATTGGGCGTCGGCAGCTAAGGAAGCCAACGAGGATTTGGCATTTCTCTCTCCAGTGGCTGTTCTGCCGCCTGGTCCACCCAGCGAGCGGGGAGAGTCACAGCAGCTGCTGGGATGCCCGTCCCCAGCCGGCAGGCGAGCCAGGACAGCCGACTCCCTTCGCTAGCCTGGAGGCAGCCTGCCCCTGCCCTGCCAGCCCTAGGACTTCAGGACCCAATGTTCTATTTCAAAGCCGGGGCTGGCAGAGAGGCAAACCAGAAACCGCTGTGGCTGCTGGCCCCGGTTCCGCAATGTGCCTCCCTCTCTGCCTCCTAAATCACAGCTGCTGGCAAGGGCGCCTGGCACCTCCCAAGCTCTCCTCAGTGCTATCAGGCTCTTGGGGGAAGGAGGGGGAACAGCCTGTTTCGCCACCCCACAGGGGAGCGAGGGACTTTAGATCCCATTAAAGGAGGAATGTCTCAAACCCCTTCTGGTGGCTCCAATCCCCAGGCCGGGAGACCAGCCCCCTCTCTGTGCTTTTGCTGCCGGTAGCTTTGCAGACCATAGCAAAGTCATCAGGCACCAACTCGCCAAGGAATTCCCCCTCCCTCCCTGGTGCCTGGCCAGGGTCTGGAACAAACAAAGAGGAGACGGGTCTCCCCGCTGCAGAGGATCCAGCCCAGGGTGCTGGACTCAACCGCTAGGAGCCAGTAGTGTGCTGAAGTCACTAGCATTCCAGCAGCTGAGGTTCAGGCCCTGGGCATTTAATCCCAGATCACCTCCTGCTGAAATCACGGGCACAACTCCCTTGGCCATTGCAGTGGGAGGGCCTCACACCCCACTGGGATAAGCGTGGCACAGGCTGCGTGCAGAGGGAATCAAGAACCCTCCAGCACAGGCACTTTGCTGCCAGAAATCACGGGGCCTGCCCTGGACAATGGGCTGAACCAGCTGCCCAGGAACCCCTGAACTTTAGGGACACTTGGATCCAGATCTGGAGACCGCTCAGCCAACCCCACTCCCCTCTAGAACAGGGAGTGACAAAGAGGACTGCTGCCAAAGACGATGGATAAAATCCCACCGCCCCGTGGAGAGGGTCTGTCTAAGGGGAGTAGACCTCAACCTTCATGGCACCGCAACCCACTTATGGAGATACACATCTAGAACTGGAAGGGACCTCGGGAAGTCATCGAGTCCAGTCCCCTGCCCTCTTGGCCGGACCACTTCTGACAATAAAAAGTACTGCTTGACCGATGCCTATGCCCACCCGAGCTCGCTGTCCTGGACGGAAGAGGGGACAAAGCCGAGGCACAAGAGATTTACCCCAGGCTGCGGGCCTGTCTCCTGACCCCCACCACTCAAGGCTGAAACCCTCAGGCTTTGGCACTGGGCGGGGAGGCTCAGGCTTCGGCTTCAGCCCTGGGCCCAGAAAATCAAAGCTAGACCCGAGGACCAGCGTTCCTTGTAAGCTGAGTACACTGAGCTCGGTTGTGTGCACCGAGGTGTCTGAGGATGTGCATCACCAACAGAAACACAGGCTGTCAGCTGCGGGCAGCTCTGGGTTCTCGGCTCTTCAGCTGGGCACCATGTGAATCTCTCCTGGGCGGCTTTATGCCAGTATCGTTTATTTCACTTCACTAAATTGGAACACCCTCGACTGACGTAAGCACCCCTCATGCTGCTATAACTGCACCCGTGTTTGCGGGGGTGGTTCTGCTTTAATTATACCATTGCACAGTTAAAGGGGCAAAACTTTGAAGAGAAGAGAAGAGAAGAGAAGGTCTGAGGCTGGGAGGGGAAACCTAGTTCTGTTGTGGGTGCACAAGCAGGAGTAGATGCTTAACTTTCCCTCCTATAGCTGGGCTGGCTCTGGAGGGCTCAGGCTTGTCTACACATGCAAGTTAGTCTGGAATAAGGCAGGCAGTGCATTTAAAATGTGATCGCTACTCCAGAATAAGGGCTGGTCTACCCTGGAAGCCTACTTTGGCATCGCGACCTCTTGCAGGGGCGTGAAAAATCCACATCCTCGAGAGTCATGGTTATGCCAACCGAACCCCAGTGTCGACAGCGCTAGGCCGACGGATGAATTCTGCCTCTTGGGAATCTACGCTATGCTGTACCTACAGTAGGCAGGCTTGGTTGGCAGAATTATACAGCCAAAAATCACCCCCTTTACTATCACAGTTACACTTGTAAAAGATTTGTAATGTAGTTACAGTTCTGCAAACCCTGTGAAGGAAGTGGGACTGTGCAGGGCTTAACCAGGGACAAATCTGTCCTGGAGTTCCTTTGCTATTCCCAGTGGGGATTTGTGGTATGGGAAGAACCCAACGTGATCCTCACATCCTAGGGAAGTCTGCACAGATGGTCAAGGGGTTATCCCACTCCCCGAACAGCCACTTACATATATCCCATAGGTCCCTGGTGCAGTTTAGATCTGCTTTTAGTCAACAATCAGCTGCTAATAGATTTCCACTCACTGGTCCGGAATGAGCGCTTCGGGCAGGTTTTGCTGTACAAAATAACAGGCCAGATCCCCAAAGGCATTTCAGTGCCCAAATCCCCTAGGCATATAATGAGGTTTGATGATCTGCACCAATATCAGCATTTGCTTCAGCTAGAGGTGGGTTTATTGTATCTGGAAGCTCCTGGAAAGATTAGAGCAGCCACTGATCCCAAGGAAGTCCTAAAATATCCCATGTTTAATGAAGCAGACAGCCTAGTGCTGAAGGTCTGGTGGGGATTACTAATTTCCAGACCATCGTCTGTTCCCCAGTGGGTCAGTAACTGGCTGAGTCTCAAGCAGCATGATTCCGAGTGTGCATCCGTTTTGGAAAGTGCTAATGATAAATTAGCTACAGGGACACTCAGGAAAATTCATCTGAATGAGCTAAGGGCATCAACGATTTAGCTAATTGAATTAGTTAACTCACATGTAACTCCTATTAAGCTTTTCATTCAGAATGAAAATAGTCTTAATTCCGTTTAACTTATTTTACTTCCAGTGTGAATGTAACTAAACCAAATTAAGGACCTGTTAATTCTGAACAAGAGTGTCTACAAAGGATTTTAATGGGATTTATCAAATCCCAGTGGGGCCACCAGCCACTGTAAGGACAAGAGAGGAGGGGGGCCTGGCTCTGTGCCCCAGAAGAGGTGGGGTCAATGATGGAAGGGGCGGGCCTCATGAGGAAGGGGCAGGGCCTAAGGCAATTAGCATTTAGTGGTACCCCGACTGAAGGACTGGGTTCCTCCAACACACAGCCACACGGAGCTGGAGCAGCACCGCCGTGGCAGTTCAGAGGGGCCCAGGACATCTGTCCCCTTTGCCCCGCGACTGGCAGGCCTGCATAATCCATTTCAACCTCTCCGTTAGAGGAAGGCCTGAGCTATGCTAGAGAATTAGGTTGGCATAACTATGTTGCTCAGCAGTGTAAAAAAAAAAAAAAAAAAGACCACTAAGTCGCCCTGTAGGCACTAGGTGGATGGAAAAATTCTTCCGTCAACCTAGCTCCCTCCTCGGGGGGAGGTGGATTTCCTATGCAGATAGGAGAGGCCCTCCCCTCGGGCGTAGGCAATGTTTGAAATGCCCCAGGGGTTTAAGCATAGACACCTGCTAGCATCCCCTGCATAGACAAACCCTAAGGAGTTGCTCCCAGCCAGGATGGCTTTCCTCAAGACAAGCGCCACGTTGGGCCGAAAGGAAACAACAAAAGGCCACTGGAACAAAACCATTTCACCCTCACTTTTACCTCCTCTGCCATGGCTTTCAGTCTCAAGAGCCAGTCTTCGGCCTGGTCCAGCACCGTCTGGAGGTCAGAATCCTCATGTTTCAACTTCAGAGCAGCCTGGACAATCTGATTCAGGTTGGTACTGCGGAATCTGTACATGTACTGATCCAGGTGGGTGCTGGCTGTCTTGTCGCTGACATCGACGAGGGGCTGGCTGCAGATGGGGTGGGAGAAAGGGGCACAGAGGAAGGGGCTGGCGTTAGCTGTGTAGTGAGAAGCAACGGCTTTGCTGAGCTCTCGTTTTTTGGTTGTTTTTTTTATGAGCGAGTTTATGAAAAAAAAAAACAAGCCACCAAAGAGAGAGATTCGGTGAGTAAAGAGGCACCAGGAGCAAGGACTGTTCAAACCACACTTACCGGCACCCTGAGATCCTGCTGCAGTGAGTTCCAGAGAGGAGATGTGCCTGCGCTTTGTGCATTCACACAACTCACACACACACGCATACAATTTGGCTCCAGCGGCAAGATAAACATTACAGAAACTCCACAGGACCCTCGTGGTGCAGAGCCGTTTTAAGAGTTTTCAGTTCAAAAAAAATAAACCGCCAGCGACTGATGAGCTACCCTTCCGGACACATTACAAAAGAAAAGCCCAAGTGAAACAGAATGAACTCCTGCTTCAATTCCCAGCCCTTCCTGCAGCCACACTGTCCGCTGCTTTCCCCAGCTATCCAATATCCAAGCAGACAGACGGACTGAGAGTCTGTGACATTCTATTCCCGAGGGGAGCGCTCTGGAACCCCCATGTCCCTCATCTGTAACGGACACGTAGAGCACGTCATGTGAGGTGTCAGGGGAAAAGTCATGGAACCTGCTGTTCCATCTACTTGCGTGTGTCCTTAATGCAACAACCAGAACTGTGTTGTCAGATTGTATAGGACGGTGGCTTCTCCACTCTTGCACAGAAGGGGTTAAAACACTGCCCTGGGAGAAGCCAAGGAGCCAGCAGCCAAGGTAATTAGCTGCCATTTAGGGCCCAGTTGGGGCTGTATAAATAGGGGGTCTGTGAGAAGAGAAGAAGAGACTCTCATTCCAGCTGTGGAGCAGGAGGGACCTGGCTGTCAGGGAAGCTACAGAAGCTTCCTGAGACAGAGCAGTGCTGGGGACAGGCAGGCAGAGCTGGGGAGTTCTGGCCTGATCCCACTTCCAGGCTGTGGGGCCTGAGATGAGGCCTGGGGCTACTAAGGATGCAGGGAGGCAACCAGGGTAGGAGATGACAGCAGGTCCACACCCCTTGCCAATGATGAGTGGCCATTTGCCCCTTAGGTAAGGGGCTAGATGATGACTGGCAAGGCGTCACTGAGGCAAGGTGGTAGAGGGGGCCGGGGTTCCTTGGGAAGGGAGGACCCCTGAGAGACCCCATGGGGCAGTTACCCTGAGGGAAAGTCACTGTGGTCTGGGAGGGACACACGTCCTGATATAAGTTTGTGGAGAACAGAAGGCAGGTAATGGCAAGTGAGAAGCCATCCAGAAGAGGGCACTTCCAAGACCGAAGAGCTAACTCCCGAGGGACCAGCAGGAGGCGCTGTATTGGCGAGTCTCACCTGGCTACAGCTTGGCACTAATACATGCTCTGAGTTCAGGAAATGCCAAGGTACGAGCTCTTCCAGAAACAACAAGAAGGGAGGCAACTAGTTCCCAGGTGAGTGCTGAAGAGACATCACCAGACAGTGGCCAGGGGAGAAGTTACAATTCAATGACTCCCACGAGACACAGGGGGGTATTGCTTCACCTTGTGACTCAGCAATGCCCACCAGGCATGCCTGAACTTGTCTTCTTCGAGCACGGGGACTAAGGGCATAAAATTTAATACAGGGACCACAGCCCTGGCCTGTTCTCCTCCCCCACCATCTCTGCAGCAAGCAACAAGGACAGAGAAGACTGGAGACTCCAACAGAAGAGACTGGTCCAGGTTGCCCGGGTGAAACCTGTGGACTACAATATCCAGAGGGGTGAGAAACTTCTTCATCTAATTGCTGCCCAACCTGATACGGATGAGAGTTTAGACTGCGTGCTAATTTTTATACATTTGATTCTGGTAATCACTCTGACTTTTTGCTTATCACTTATAAAAACTTAAAATCTCTCTTTTGTAGTCAATAAACTTGTTTTTAATGTTTGTGATTACCAGTGAGTTTGCCTAAAAGTGTTTAGTAAATCTTTTTTGATTTCACAAAAGCTAGTTCATGCCCCTTTCCCTGGATGAAGGGATGAACCAATCAATAAACCTGATGAGCAACTCACGATGGTGTATTTCTGTGGTATAAGGTTGGGAGCTGGAGAGATGGATGATTTGGCTGGTGCCTGTCTGTGTGATTCATGAGGGGCTCTGGGAGCTTTCATGCGATCTAGCTGGGTATGGGATGCCAAATGCGGTCACGCTGAGTGATAACAGCGCCTGGAGGGATCTACTGCTTGTCACTAGCAAAATATTGTGAGAGGCAGCACAGGCTGGAGTACTAAGGAAGAACAGCAGACCCACGGTCCCACTTTGCATACTAGGCAGTGCCAAAGGGAAGCTAGCCCCCAGTCCTGCCTCCATCTGGGCCATGAAGCCTCCTTCCCTCCACATTGCTCAGCACTGATGAAAACTGTCGGCAACCCTGCACAATACAGGTATAAATATTTACATGTCTGACACGCACTTGGGTCCCTGCAGGAGGTTAAAATGAAGTAGCAAGAACACTACTTTGTTCCCGCCAATGGCACCTGCCCGCTTAACCCAAGAATGGCTAGAGTCAATGCCAACCCTCTGGAGAAGGAAAACTGTGCCACAGAGGTCTCAAAAGCATGCTTCACTGTGACAGGCCAAACAAGCTCACTGTTTAGTTTAATCAACAGAAGGGCGGGAGGTGATTGGATCACAGTTTCCAAGTATCTCTGTGTAGAAGACATGTCCGTGGTAGATGGCTCTCTATTCCAGTTGCAAAAGGCAGAATGAAATCCAAGGCTGGAAGGTGACGTTAGACACATCCAGAGCAGAAATAAGGTGTTTGTTGCGAACAGTGAAGGGAATTAACCAGCTGAGCAACCTACACAGGAAAGTGATGGGTTCTCCAGGACTTGGAGTCTTTAAATCAAGATGAGAGATCTTTCTAAAAGACATACTTTAGCTCAAATAGAAGCTATGGGCTGGAAGCCAAGATTATTGGGCATAATTCACCAGCCTGTGCTGGGCAGAAGGTCAAACAAGATGAGAATAATGGGCCCTTCTGGCCTTAAATGGATGGAAAGGATCCCAAAGACCACTCAACGCCCCAATGCCAGGCTCAGTCAGATTTCCAGTGACACATGTGACTCAATGCTCCAATTTTAGACCCTAACCAGTCCCTCTTAGTTTAGACCTCCTGGCAGATACCGCTGCAATGCACAGGACTCCCCATAACAGGGGTCTGCAACCTGCAGCTTTGGCGCATGTGGCTCTTTAAGGACTTCTTTGTGGCTCCTGACACAGTAATTGCAAAGTTAAAAAAAAACCTTCCTGATTATTTTGGAGAAATGGGGATCGTCTAAAAGCCCAACAATGAACAACTCTTCTCTAAATAGCAACCGATATGTGATCTCGAAACGTTGGCTAACTCCCCCTTTAATAAGTGCAGTGCATTGCGGGATATGATACTATATCTGTGTTTTGACTGTGTTGCTAATAAAGTCTTGATTTTTGAACAGGAAGCTTGTGACATTCCTGCTGTGAAGGGCAACATGAACTGTGAGAAAGAAAACTGAAATTAAACATTAAGTGAAATTGGCAGAATTAAAGTGGGTTTGGGAGTGAAAGTCGGGAAAACAGTGGTACAAACACATGCGCAAAGTGTGAGGAAATAGAACCAGTAAAAAAGTTTGTGAACATCCTGCAGGAAAAATGTATCACGTTACGAATCATTGTGTGTACACTGTTTTTAAAAGAGGGATGACAAAATGTACGGTTTGATGTTATTTGTTAAGGACCATCTCATATTCACATGCTTTGCTGTTCTTGAACTACTGAGCTTTTACCAAATTCAAAAAAAATGGCTGTTCATGCTATTTTGGGTGCCTGCCCCAGAAAGTCCGTGTGATTGTTATCAGCGAGTCCCTCAACATGGATATTATCCTAATTAGTTTCGCAAATTCTGCTTTCTTTTTGGAACACGTGCTCATGTGCTGCACTGATTTATTTAGGCCAATTTCTCTCAACTGTGCAGAAGCCACTTACCACAGGAGCTCAGCGCAGAAGAAAGAGCAGAGCCAGAATGAACCACTGGCTTGGCAGCTTCCACAGCAACATATTTTTCCTTGTTTAATTGAATTTGTTTTGGAGGGAGCAGCATCTCTGGAAAACCTAAGCCCTGGGATTATCCTCAGGTCACGTATGGCACACACAGGCGCAATGGAATATTTACAGCCCTTACAACGGCTCTGACCTTTTCCAAGTGGGAGAGGGTGAACAGCTCCCAAGTGAGGCTTAAAAGCAAATAAATAAGCGTTTAAAAGAGCATCCTTCAAGCTGCCATCCTCCTTGATTGATGGAGCATTTCCTGCACTGCGGACTTGGCTCGTCTGCATGCCACACGCAGGACATGTTATTCCATTCCATCGCCTGCCCATAAATGAGCAAACCACTGGTCATGAAACAAGCTCCACAGGGCGTGCGTGAATGCTGCAGGATTCCCAACCCCTTTGCTAGGGACTGAGGTGCCCCCTAGTAATGAGCAATGGGGTTCAGGCAGCCAAAAGGTCCGTAATAGGCTCCCCAGTGTCGTTCGCCATTAGGTTACTGGTTCTCAGCCAACCAAGGCTGGTAGAGTTTGTCAACAGCATAAGAAGGGGCGAGCCCAGCGTGGAATGAGTTAAAGGGGCTTGGTCCATTTCCCAGTTACCCAGCATCTGTCACTGGGCCCACTTGTCTCAACAAAGGCTGGGAATAGAGGCAGAAGCCACGGTCCCCCTAGAGATGGTGCCTCTGGATTGCAACACACGAGTCGGGCAGGGCTACAGCTGGGGTACACGTCACTTTTCTGAGTTCTCCGTTGGTGCCTTTCTCAATACGAAGTCTGACGATTTTTGTACCCCCAGGGTATTTTAAACCAGAAAAGCTTTATGAAAAGCAGCAACGGCTGCCTAATGGCTGCTGACTTCTTCAGACTTGGCCACGAGACCCTAACGGTTCCCTCAGGCAAAGACTTATCATCACTACACCCTACTCAACAACTACAAACCTACTAAAACAACAAGAAGTCCTGTGGCACCTTACAGACTAACTCAAGAGTCCCCTGGAACAATGGCTGGAGTTCGGATGACACACACTTGGGAACAGGAGGGGAGGTGCATTGAGATACGGTGATATATCTGGGGACTTGGTTGAAGACCCCTCAGCCCCAAGATACCACAGTGATGTGGCCCAAGGAAAAACCTACTTAGAGTCAAATCATATTGGAAAATAAAATTAAGCAAAAGTTTGCATCAGACATTCGTATTTGCAACAAGGCTCCCACGCAGACCCCTCTGCTCCTGGCACCTACCTGCAATAGGTCTGGATCACAGGACCTAGGACACATTGTTCAGGGAAAACATGGGGATTCTTTGCCTTCTTTGATGATGATATAAATCAGATGCTTCAATGGGAAAGGTGGTAGCTTTTTTAATGAATGAATAACTTTGGATTCCCTCCCTTTGATGAGGTGATTAAAGGCCAGTTTTGGCCCCAGTTTTTGGCTCTGTTTTAAAAGCAGATTGTGAACTGCTCTCTTTCCATTATTGTTTATATTTCCATGACATCTCCAACCCTGACTGAGGTCTCAGTACCATTGTGCTAGGTGCTGTACAATCACAGAGAGTTCCTCAGCCAAAGAGCTTAGGGCCCAAAGAGACAAGTAAAAGAAAAGGCAAAAGAGATGTACAGAGCATCCTGCCCAAGGTCCCACAGAAAATCAGTGCCAGACCTGGGGGCTAGAACACCAGTTCTCACTTGGCTGTAGCAGCAGCCATGAAACAGCCTGCAAGCTCCAAAGAACCAGAAACTCACTCTGCAGTGCTGTGCTGTTAATATACACCCCAGGCTATGCAGGGGGCAGTGAGGGACTCAAGGAATCTGTTCTTCTTGCAAACTCACATAAACAAAAACTTCTTTCTTGTGACCACTGCCAAGGGAAGAGCCAGCACCTCTAAGACCAGGGAATTCCATTAAACTTCCTTTGGCAACATTTGGACTTTGTCCTTTAAAAAAGTATAGCGACATCCTGATTTTCAAAACCAGGAATCTACAGTGCAGTTCTTCAGTCTGGAAGAAGTGGCTCAATTTTCAAATAGATGAAGCAACCAGCAACCTGTGGGGGCTCTTTGGGTGTTTAGAACTTAGCACTAAATACAGAGTAAGAAGGAAAACTTCGGGCCCTTTTGCTGTGAAAAGCTTGATCTACTTGTATTGATGGCATAGCAGAGTGCTCACAGCTTAGCGTCCCCTGAAACAGAGCAGAGTTAAGTGGGTAGAAGCCAAGTGTACCCTCTCCTGGCCAAATTCTGGGAAAAATATAGATTGCTTTTTTTCATGCCAGCTCTAATTAACCTGTGGAACTCCTTGCTACAGGATGTTGTTGCGGCCAAGAACTTAGGGAGATTCAAAGAGCGATTGGGTATTTATATGGTTAACAGGAACATCCAAGGTGATAACATGTACTGCTTACAAAAAGTATATTAGAAGGGTGATAAACTTTTCTCCTATTGTTTGAGATTAGGACAAGACTTTTGCGGGAGCAAATTTCCCCATATCTGCTAATGACAGGTCCTTACACTTTCCTCTGATGCATGTAGCATTGGCCCCTGTAGAAGGAAGGACACAGGGATAGAGGGCTGCTTGTCAGTTCCAGTTTGGCAATTCCCTTGTTCCTGGGAGTCAAGAATAAATCTCGTGCACACACACACACACTACATCCAGAGGAAAAAAATCACTGCTTCATAAAAGTTCTTGCTACCACATCAGTATCGGCAAATGTAAATTCTAGGCAGCTCTTTTTCCCACCCCCCAGCCCTAGATTCCAGCTGGGAACGTAACTATTGCAATGGCTCAAGGGGTGATACAATGAGGCTTATTCAGGTATGCTGGGCTGCAGTCCTTGCACCACTGAGAGTGGAAATTTATGATCTGCTTTAACTGTCACCTTTTCAACTCCGTGCCTTGGCTCAACCACCTTTGAAGTAAACATTAGTAAATGAGCAGGGTTTCTCACGGCCGGGCGCCTTCCAACATAAATAAATAGCCTTGTAATAAGCGCATGAAAAGGCTCACAGTTGAATTTGGCAGCCGCACCTGCAGTCCGCGATGATGTCATCAATCAACTGGGCAACCAAGGAATCCAAGTCGTTTGAGGAGCGCTTGGCCTTCAGTGCAAGGTGGACCAGCTCCAGGCCAGCTTCCTACACAACACACAGAGCAGAGGACTCACGCCTTGATTATGGCCCCCCAAGTCTTCCCCTCAACCCACACACTGCAGACCAGCCCCTGCAAAAGTAAAAAGTACTTTGAAGGCCCAGCACAGCCCAATGGCCTACCATGCTCTGGCCAATGGGAGGTCCCAATTTTTATGCCTCTTAGAACATAAGGGCACAAGAATGGACAGATGGGGTCACACCAAAAGTCCATCTAGCCCAGTTTCCTGTCTTCTGCCGGTGGCCAATGCCAGATGCCCCAGAGGGAGTGAACAGAACAGAGAATCATGAAAACAATTCCTCCCGTTATCCATTTTCAGGTTCTAACAAACAGAGGCCAGGGACACCATTCCTACCCAGCCTGGCGAACAGCCATGGATGGACCCAACCTCCGTGAATTTATCTAGCTCTTTTTTGAACCCTGCTAAAGTCTTGGTCTTCACAACATCCTCTGGCGAGGAGTTCCACAGGCCTACTATGCAGTGAGTGAAGAAAAACTTCCTTTTACTGGTTTTAAACCTGCTACCCATTCATTTCATTGGGTGACCCTCAGTTCTTTTGTTACAGGAACAAGTAAATAACTTCTCCTTATTCACTTTCTCCATACCTGTCGTGATTTTATAGACCTCCATCATATCTCCCACTTCCTCTTCTCTTTTTAAAGCTGAATAGTCCCAGTCTTTCTAATCTCTCCTCATATGGCATCTGCTCCAAACCCCTAATCATTTTTGTTGCTCTTCTCTGAACCTTTTCCATTGCCAGTATCTCTTATGCATGCATCTAAGTTAGTGTGTCAGTCACCTCTCTCGTGGCTCATCCGCGTAGAGATTAAAACCTACTACTGTAACAGTATAGCAAATACGTTTTTTCTATAACCATGTTGAGATGCCTAAGACCTTCCTCTGCATTCAGAATGAAGAGCAGCAGCCGTCAATTGTGAAGCCAGAAGTCTCATTCTCACAGTCCATCTCAATTCCATTACAATACAGTCACACCTGGCTGTTAGAAGGAGACCACATCCTAATGGCATCTACTGCCACCAGATAAAGAAAGCAGATCTCAAGTTGGGTAAAGAAAACTTAGTGAACAGCTTTTTGTCTGGCAAGAAACTATTTATCAATAACTCAGGTTGTGGAATCCTCATTCTGTGATGACTGTTCTCACTTCCCTACTGGTTGTCCAGCTGAGCTCTGTCCAGTTTGCAATGGTTTCTGTCTGCTGCATAATTAATTTTGCTAGGTGAAAATCCAAATAAGGTGGTGGGATCTGATTGGGTAGGTGATTCTGTTCCAGTAGGTTACGACTGGTTAGTAAAAGTATGCTAAAATAATTGGTCGAAGTAGAGCTAAGCAGGACTCAAGTTTCACTGCTTAAGCTGGGGTCCAGAGAGGGAAGGTAGAAGGAAAGGGAAAGGAAGCCAGGAAGAAGAAGAAGGAAGAAGACCGGGGAGGACTCACCCCCACGATCCTGCATACCTGCAGGGAATTACACCCTGAGTCCTAAGAATTGGGTAAGAGTGGGCGCTTAAATTAACAGGACTATGCCTTGAGCCCTAGGAACTGGGTAAAGGTGTGTGTATCTCCAATGTGGGGAAGGGATAAAGAAATTTGGGCACCACTAGTAGGTACATGTTTAGGCTCTGCTCTTAGTGTTAAAGCACCAGGGTTCCATTCCATCCGCAGACCCCAGCCAGGGGAGACCAAGAGCAAGAGAGACCATTGGTGCCCTACAAAAGGCTTTGTCTTTTTCCAACACGGGGGACACCTCCCTCAAAACAAAATGATTTTTAAAGCAGGTCCCTCAAGCTTCCATCCTACGTCATTAACAGAGGGCTTCCTGAGTGGCAGGACTGGCGATTTTACATTGCACACTGGCAGGGAGCGCATTATTCCACGTCCCCCATTGAAGGGAAGCTCTTCAAACAGAACTTTTAGTGCAAAAAGTTCTGGGTTCAAACTCTGCTGTCAACCAGTTGTGGGGGGGGAAGTGTGGGGGGGGAAGGATTCAGACTGAAATGAGGCCTATGTTCTTAATGAGGAGTGTAATTAACAATGTGTCAAGTGTCATGGCGGCTTCTCCAGCACGGGTGATTTTTAAATCAAGATGAGATGCTTTGCTAAAAGGTCTGCTTCGGGAATTGTTTCAGGGCAGGTCTCAGGCCCGTACCATGCAGGAGGTCAGATGCGATGCTCACAGTGGTACATTCTGGCCTGGCCATCTAGGAATCTCAGCTGTGAACGCATTCGCTGCATTCTAGTTTGCAGCCAACTGGAGAAGCATTGGGACATGTGACGTTAGAGTGTATTGTTATGAGTAGGTTCTGCTCAATCGGAGAATAATGGCTTGGCCCACTGATTACCTCAACGCTGAATGCAGGGCCCTGGTGGGCTAAGCAATGTCTGTATTAAAAGCGAGCTCCAGCCCAAAGAGCTGATTGTTCCATTGTGCCTTTCCAAGGGGGAAATCCACGGCCCATGCAGACGCTGTGACTTCCCCAAGGTCCACACGGGGAGTCTGTGGGCCAGGGAGGCCTAGCACTGAATGCCCCAGATCATAGAATCACAGACCACTAGACCTGGTAGAGACCCCGAGAGGTCACCCAGTCCAGTCCTTGTGGTCGCCATGGAACCAAGCACCATCTAGATCCCCACGATAGGTGTCTGTCTAACCTGCTCTTAAACGTCTCCAGCGATGGAGATTCCACAACCTTCCCTGGAAATTTATTCCACTGTTTGACCACCCTGACAGGTAGGAAAGTTTTTCCTGATGTCCAACCTAAACCTCCCTTGCTGCAGCTTAAGCCCATTGCTTCTTGTCCTGTCCTCAGAGGCCAAGGAGGCTTGTAACACCTTTTTAGGTACTTGAACCAGCTCCTGCACCATGCGGTGGCCCTGCAATGCAGCACGTGCGTGGGCGCTGTACGTGCCTGATGCTGAGCGTACCCAGTGCAGCAGAGCTTGCTGAGTGCCCTGGGTGTGTACAACTGAAGGCGGGGGGGTGGGGTCGTTGATTGCGGTGGATGCACGTATGGTGCAGTTTGGTGCATTAGTTGCAGTTGCTGAGGATGGGGGAAAGCAGCAGTTGGTGTTGCTGAGCGCGGCGTGCCAACACGGTGTGGTATTGCACCCGCTGAGTGCAGCGTGCCAACGCAGTGTGATATTTGCAGCCAGTGAATGTGGCATGCCAATATAGTTTGGTCCTCCCGGCTGCTGAGATCTTATTTTTTAACAGTGCAAACATTCCTGCTTGTGCAGCGCAGCTCCCCTCCTAGCAAGCTCAAATTACTGGAAAGTACCCAGTACAAAAATCCCAGCCCAGGAGCGAGTCAAGCAGCTTCACAGCGCTCCACGCAGCCTTTTTCATTTAGTCCTTTGCAGACTGCTCAGTTGCCAAACTTATTTTTTAGATGTGTTCCCACCTGTGTCCCTCCAGCGCATCGCTCCTGTTTGCCTTCAGAAATGGTTGTTTGTAAAAGCCAGCTGTTTGCACGTGCAAGCCCCTTCCTGAGTCGATCTGCCTGCTCGGGACAGAGTCCCCTGGATGTGACCTTAAACCCATGTCTGTTGGAAGCGCTAAAAGAGTAACAACTGGGGACTCGTTAATGAGAGGGAGCACTGTCCAGTGGGATCAGATTTGATGTCTACATAAGAACATAAGAACATAAGAACATAAGAATGGCCATACTGGGTCAGACCAAAGGTCCATCAAGCCCAGCATCCCATCTGCCGACGGTGGCCAATGCCAGGTGCCCCAGAGAAGGAGAACAGAAGACAATGATCAAGTGATTTATCTCCTGCCATCCATCTCCTGCCCTTGTTATGAAGGCTAGGGCACCATACTTTATCCCTGGCTAATAGCCATTTATGGACCTAACCTGCAAAAATTTATCAAGCTCTTTTTTAAACCCTAATAGAGTCCTGGCCTTCACAGCCTCCTCAGGCAAGGAGTTCCACAGGTTGACTGTGCGCTGTGTGAAGAAAAATTTCCTTTTATTAGTTTTGAACCTACTACCCATCAATTTCATTTGGTGTCCCCTAGTTCTTGTATTATGGGAAAAGGTAAATAATTTTTCTATATTCACTTTCTCCACACCATTCATGATTTTATATACCTCTATCATATCGCCCCTCAATCGCCTTTTTTCCAAACTGAAAAGTCTCAGTCTCTCTAGCCTCTCCCCATATGGGACCCTTTCCAAGCCCCTAATCATCTTAGTCGCCCTTTTCTGAACCTTTTCTAATGCCAATATATCTTTTTTGAGGTGAGGAGACCACATCTGCACGCAGTACTCGAGATGTGGGCGTACCATAGTTTTATATAGGGGAAGTATGATATCTTTTGTCTTATTATCGATCCCTTTTTTAATAATTCCTAACATCCTATTTGCCTTACTAACTGCCGCTGCACACTGCGTGGATGTCTTCAGAGAACTATCCACTATAACTCCAAGATCCCTTTCCTGATCTGTCGTAGCTAAATTTGACCCCATCATGTAGTACGTGTAATTTGGGTTATTTTTTCCAACATGCATTACCTTACACTTACCCACATTAAATTTCATTTGCCATTTTGCTGCCCAATCACTCAGTTTGCTGAGATCTTTTTGTAGTTCTTCACAATCCCTTTTGCTTTTGACTGTCCTGAACAACTTGGTGTCATCTGCAAACTTTGCCACCTCACTGCTTACCTCATTTTCTAGATCATTGATGAACAAGTTGAACAGGATCGGTCCCAGGACTGAGCCCTGGGGAACACCACTAGTTACCCCCCTCCATTGTGAAAATTTACCATTTATTCCAACCCTTTGTTTTCTGTCTTTTAACCAATTCCCGATCCATGAAAGGACCTTTCCTCCTATCCCATGACCACCTAATTTACATAAAAGCCTTTGGTGTGGGACCGTGTCAAAGGCTTTCTGGAAATCTAGGTATATTATGTCCACTGGGTGCCCCTTGTCCGCATGTTTATTAACCCCTTCAAAGAATTCTAATAGATTAGTTAGACACGACTTCCCTCTGCAGAAACCATGCTGACTTTTGCCCAACAATTCGTGCTCTTCTATGTGCCTTGCAATTTTACTCTTTACTAGTGTTTCTACTAATTTGCCTGGTACTGATGTTAAACTTATCGGTCTATAATTGCCAGGATCTCCTCTAGAGCCTTTTTTAAATATTGGTGTTATATTGGCCGTCTTCCAGTCATTTGGTACCAAAGTGGATTTAAAGGATAGGTTACAAACCACTGTTAATAACTCCGCAATTTCACATTTGAGTTCTTTCAGAACCCTTGGGTGAATGCCGTCTGGTCCTGGAGACTTGTTACTATTCAGCTTATCAATTAATTCCAAAACCTCCTCTAATGTCACTTCAATCTGAGTGAGTTCCTCAGATTTGTTGCCTAAAAAGGCTGGCTCAGATTTAGGAACCTCTGTAACATCTTCAGCCGTGAAGACTGAAGCAAAGAAATCATTTAATCGCTCCGCAATGGCACTGTCTTCCTTGATCGCTCCTTTTATATCTTTATCATCCAAGGGCCCCACTGCTTTTTTAGCAGGCTTCCTGCTTCTAATGTATTTTAAAAATATTTTACTATTGTTTTTTGAATTTTTGGCTAGCTGTTCCTCAAACTCTTTTTTGGCTTTTCTTACTACATTATGACAGTTAATTTGGGAGTGTTTATGTTCCTTTCTATTTTCCTCACTAGGATTTGACTTCCACTTTTTAAAAGCTGCCCTTTTCTCTCTCACTGCCTTTTTAACATGGCTGTTTAGCCATGGTGGTTCTTTGTTAGGTCTCTTACTGTGTTTTTTTATTTGGGGTATACATTTTAGTTGGGCCTCTAGTATGGTGTCTTTAAACAGTTTCCATGCAGCTTCCAGGGATTTTAGTTTAATTACTCTACCTTTTAGTTTCTGTTTAACTAGCTTCCTCATTTTAGTGTAATTCCCCTTTTTGAAATTAAATGCCAGAGTGTTTGACCGCTGCGGTGTTCTTCCCAACACAGGAATATTAAAAGTTATTATATTGTGGTCACTATTTCCAAGCGGTCCAGTAACAGTTACCTCTTGGACCAGATCCTGCGTTCCAGTCAAGACTAGATCGAGAATCGACTCTCCCCTTGTGGGTTCCTGTACTAGCTGCTCCAAGAAGCAGTCATTTAAGGCATCAAGAAATTTAATCTCTGAATCCCGTCCTGAGGTGACATGCACCCAATCAATATGGGGATAATTGAAATCTCCTATTATTACTGTGTTTTTTATTTTGATAGCCTCTCTAATCTCCCTCATCATTTCAGCATCACTATCACTGTCCTGGTTAGGTGGTCGGTAATATATTCCTAATGCCATATTCATATTAGAGGAATGAATTGTTATCCATAATGATTCTATGGAACATTTTGATTCCTTTAGGATTTTTACTTCATTTGATTCTATATTATCCTTCACATATAGTACCACTCCGCCACCCGCACGACCTGTTCTGTCTTTCCGATATAATTTATATCCCGGTATGATAGTGTCCCACTGATTTTCCTCATTCCACCATGTTTCTGAGATGCCTATTATGTCAACTTCCTCCTTTGATATGAGGTACTCCAGTTCACCCATCTTATTAGACAGACTCCTAGCATTAGTGTAAAAGCATGTTAGAAAACTACCACTATTTATATGTCCGCCTTTCACAGACGCGTTGGATTTTTTTATGCACGATTGTTTCACATCTGATCTTGCCCATATATTATTTCCCACGTTCCCTATCTGACTAACTTCTAGGGAATCCCTGTCTATGGAGCCTCGTGTAAGAGAAGTCTCCGTCCGATCCAGGTGCTCCCCCGCACCAATCGGCTTTCCCCCACCTCTTAGTTTAAAAACTGCTCTATGACCTTTTTAATGTTTAATGCCAGTAGTCTGGATCCACCTTGATTTAGGTGGAGCCCATCATTCCTGTATAGGCTCCCCCTACCCCAAAAGTGTCCCCAGTTCCTAATAAATCTAACGCCCAGCTCTTGTCACCAACTCACCTCTGTCACCTTGCGTAAGCCCCCGTCCCTGCTCTCCGCCTCAGTTTCCCCCGTGGGGATTCAATGATTTTCATTTTCTCTGGCCCCTCCCAGAATGGGAAAGCCACAGCTTTCAACGCAAAGCTCTAAAAAGTTCAGCTCTACTTTTAGTGGCAAATATTCCAATTCGCAGACTTTCCCAGATAAACCTCCCCGACATCCTCACCTAACTCAGCCTTCCGACCCCAGCTCTAGGGCGTCAGAACATCCAACCTCCCTACGCGCCACGCAAGATGGAGGGGGCCTTACAACCCGCCCAGAAAGCACAGCAAACCGACCCTTGATGGATCCTGGGGGGAGACGCATCAGGGGAGCAGTGCTCCCCGTCAGCTGAGTGCTTGGGAAGCCACCCAGGACAGCTTCAGATGCTGTGCAGCTGACTAGCAGAGCACCCACAGCCGGCAGCTTATGTGGTGCACATCTACACATGCCTCGGTGCACATAAAATTTATTCCACCATACAGGGAAGAAATTAGAAGGAATCCTGCAGGGGAAGCCACCTTGCCAGCAGTTGGCTCAGGTTCCAGCACGGAGTTCCACAGCGGTGCTATGGCACAAGGACAGCTGCCTGCATGACCATTAGGCAGCTGGCATCCAATGCCAGGCTGAGCTTCAGGGGGCTGGATTCAGGACTCTCTCCCCCAGGAGGAGGGAAAAGGAGCTGGTTTGGAGTCACAGCCCCACCTCTTGAGTTGGGTTCTCGTTAGACTCCAGAATGGCCTTTCCCCCCAGGGCAGTCGCATGTCCCCAAAAGGCTAAAACCTTGCAGGTTTCCCTTCCGTCCCATCCCAGCCCTTAGCGGCAACTCAGACCCACGCCCCTAAACTGGACCTAATCTCGATCTCAGATCACGGCCTCTGAGGCACCTCTGTCCTCCCCGTGAGACACCCAACTCAGTCGGGCCGGAGTGTGCCCACCCCATGAACCCCAGAGGGCACCATCACGCCCCTACTAGTGAGATGACAAAGATACTAACATCCCCCTGGAACAGTGTGTTTCACGCTGCAAACCGGGAGCCCCGGGCCTGACAAGGAGAGAAAAGAGGAAGTATTTGCAGCAGCTGAGCACGGTGCATTTCTTTTACTTTCTGGGGGGGATCAGCATCAATTCTTCTATGCTTTCTGCCTTTCTTAGCTCCTCTCACCCACCCTTCCACCTGTATTCCTGGAGATCACCCTTTACCAACCCACCCCCCCCACCTGTCTGAATGCAACCCCCTCGGGTGGGGGACACCCTGAGGCTGTGGTAACCCCACTGCACTCATTTAAAGCCAAGAAGTGAAGGATACGCTTGGTGAAATGGGAGCTTAGCGAGGCTGACTGTAACTATGATAATGATTTGGCCTGCGAGGCACCGGCAGAAACACCCCTATTTGTTTTCCAAGAGCTTTAATGAGCTCAAGATTTGAGGGGCTTGGTTTGATCTCTTTGAAAGGCGCCACCCCCTGCATCGCTGGGCCCCAGAGTCACCAATTAACTCAGCCCAGATTCCTCCTCGGTGCATGTGGGGCCAGCAGGAATGGCAGCGGACACCAGCACCTGATGCTCCCCTCTGGCGATGCCAAGGCAGGGCCGCACTCACCAGCCTGTCCGCCGCGTGCTGCAGAACATTCCGCATGTCCGTTCTGTGGCTGATATCCTCCCAGTAGGACGACAGCACTACCACAGGTTTCACGTTGCCCCAGGGGAGGTAGTAGTATTGGCAGCCTGTGGGGCAAAACACACTCGTTTCTGGCTCCGCCTGTGTGACACCAGCTGCTCCCAATCGGGCTAGAGATGGAGAAAGGCGCCACAAAGCAGCTATGGGAGTTCCTTTCTTCCAGGGGCACAGGCCTGTTGCTTCGCGGTCTTTCATGGGAAGAACAAAGGGTTTAGTCCTGACTCCCTTTGGAGCAGTGGGAGGTATTACGCTCCAACGAGCCTTGGTATGAAAGGAGATGCCTTGGGCAACTTGAACGGTTGTAACAAACCCACTGCTAGGTAGGTGCCGCGAAGCCGTAGCCAGCTGGGACCTCATGGGGGCAGAAAAAGGTTCTGCTCCAAACGTGGTGGCCCCCCAAGCTAATGGGGACTCACCACCAAGAGTCATTATTGGGCCTATGAGTCACACTTGAATAGTTCTGATTTCCTTCAGAGAAGGGCAGGTGTATCACGCTATTTATTCCCCCCGCCAACAAACCCTTCATGTGTTCTGCATACCCAGAAATCACTCCACCCTCCACAGCAATGCAGCCACTGCTGGGGTGCAACGTGGCAGCTAAGTGCACTGCCACACCACACACCTGTTTCGGCTGGGGGGGCGGAGCGAAGAGGAAAGCCACATCCTACTGAAACAACTGGAGGAAACATTAGGCAGGCGGGCTGCAATCACTGCTGATGGAACACGGCCAGGGCAGCAACTTTAAATCTTGCAAAAACTGCCTGGGCGCCTTGGGGGACCCCGAGGGCTCAGAGAGGGGAGGAAAGGAGAGCTACACTGTGCTCAGGGATGCAGGTATCCCCCCAGAAAGGAACACCCATGAGTGGATCAGGCAGTATCTCCTCTGGTCACATCCTGGCTCACCGCGTGTGTGTGTGTATGTGAGGTGAGGGGGATGCGTGATGGGTGATACACAGGCTCCGAGACCTCAGTATTCACCAGTGGCTTATTCAGTCAGCATCAGCGGGTGAGCTGGCCTGCCAGGTCTCCAGCTGTAGCCTGCAGCAGAGCCAGGACCCCAAGGCTTGCAGGACACCACAGCCGCACAGAGGCGCAGTGACAGAGGTCTGAAGGAAACCAGCTGGGATTCAGGAGGTCTCCTCCGCCCCTCGTACATAGGTCACTGTTTCTGCTGTGCTCACAGGATCCCCTTGGGCTGGAGGTGGTTGGAGGTGCACTCTCCGTGCCAACCCCGCCCTCCGCCTCACCGTCAAACACAGCCCGGCTGTACTGCGTGGTGGACGCCAGCGGCAGGCAGGTGTGGTCGAACTTGTTGCCGTAGTTCCCGATGCTGACTTCAAACTGGATGGCCTCGTCCACGTCCCGCAGCAGGGTGGCCGAGTAGAAGGCGGCGAAGAGGCAGTACTTGCGTCGCCGCAGGTGCTTCTGCAAGGCACAGAGCCGGCCCCGTGGGCAGAGCTCTGGCGCCTCAGCCCCGCCAAACCCCCACCTGCTCCCGCATCCGCCTGCCCAGCCGGTTCCCGGGGGGGGGGCTGGGGCAGGGAGGAGCAGCTCAAGGCAAGGATTGAAGAGAGCTGCCCCACTGCAGAAAGGAGGGGATGGGAAGGAAAGGGGGGAGAATGAGGGGCTTGGACCCCACTCCACCCCTCAGCCAGGAAATGGGCCAGGAGAGGCACCTAACAAATCACCTGAGGAAAGCCAAACGGCCTCCTGCACACAGCTGGGTAACGCCCTCGTGGAACTGGGGCTCCCCCCCCGGGCTGGAGCGTGCGGGGGTAAGCGCTGGCTCCGCCCGAGAAGAATCAGCTCACCTCAGGGGGAATAAGCAGCTAGCGCCAGAGAGACCCGGCAAGGGGCAAGACCATCCCTGCAGGGCCCCGAGTCGGCATCAGGGCAGCTGGAGCAACTTTTACAGTGGGGGCGTCAAGAGCTCTTGAGCCCCAGTGGCAGCCCTGTAGACCATGGAGACCACTTCACGCCCAGGGTGCAGCACCTCCCTCGCTCCAGCACCTAGGTGCAAGGAGCAGGAGAGAGCTCTCCTGGCGGGCAGGGCTCGGAGAGACCCTGCCCAAGGAGTACAGGCTGCACCTGTTTGTGTTGGAGTACTGGGGGAGGGAAGGGCCCCGAGAACCTGTAGGCACCTGAGGACGAAATAAGTGGGATCCCTTCTAGAGACTGTGTCAGGTGCTTTGTGAACTGAGAGCCCCTGAGCAGAGAGGGCGCCCCAAGGGCAGCCTGTCTCCACGAGGGGACAGACGAGAGGCAGTAGGTGACCACCCTGCCTACCCAGAGTCAGAGAGGAGGCAAGTCCACAACAGCTGCTGGCTAATGGGTTGAGCCTTGGGCACAAACTGTGGAGCAGCTGGGAGTAGCTCTAGAGGCTGCAGGTTCGATCCCCAGTCTGCCCATTACCAGCCTTGAGATGGATAACGCACAGGGCGCACAGGACCTCAGCAAGGATGCTCCCTACCTCCACCCGTAGAACATCATCCGCCGGGATGTCCTCCATCTTCTGCTCAATATGGTCCACCAGTTTTGTCTCCAGCTCCAGCAGCAACCTGCCCCGAAAGGCCACTCCCTCGCCCTTGGGGGTTAGACAAGAACACGATGCCGTTGCCGCGATGGTGGCAGCTGAGTTAGCTGAAGAGGAGCAGGATGGGGCGGCATACCCGGGCAGCTCCTTCACAGCTGCAATCCAGACTGTGGTACTTTTTGCCCCTCGGCTTACACGCGAATGACAAAACGTATTTGCCGAGAGGGTGAAAGCTCCTCGTAGGCCGTAGATCCTGTTCAGAGCTGGGAGAGCAGCTCTCTCCAGACAGGGGCCGTTTGGACAAATCACAAGGGTTTCCCTTTGGATCAAACGGACTGAAATTTGGGGGAATCAAAAAAGTCCCTTTGGGCTCTGTTCCAGCGTGGGGAGTGAATCACAGAACTGGAAGGGGCCTTGAGAGGTCACCGAGTCCAGTCCCCTGTCCGCACAGCAGGGCCTATCCCATCCCTGACCATTTTTTTCTTCCCTTGAAAGGCCCCCTCAAGGACTGAGCTCACAAGCCTGGGTTTCCATGGCCATTACTCTAATGACTGAGCTATTCTCCCCCCCACTTTGAGGAAGGAAATGGGGGCTTCCCACAGCCATCGTCAACAACCTGCACATTCAGCTTAGGACTGGGGGAACGGGACGACACAGCAGTGGCAGAAGCATCTCCTCCGCCTGCTTTGTGAGTGGCTGAACCGATCTGCATCGAGCTTGTGAATAGTTTTTAATGTCGACCAAAACTGCGGTTCTTGACATAAAACTATTCTTCAAAAAACACCCCCCCCAGGTCTGCCCCCAGTAACGATTAAGGAAAGTTCAGAGCAACGAGGGTGTTGCACTTTGCAAAGAACCATTTTTGAGAACTGAACCACCACAGCTTCACCTTTCCCAGGTTGAGCTCCTCGTAGGGATCTGGGAAGCCGGTGAACTCCCTTGGGCTGCCGTAAAGGTTGACGTAACAGGGCCCAAACGTCGGCAGGAATCCCAGCCCGTCATCCACTAGTAGATCACAGGGAGCAATCGGTTACTGAGTCAATGCAGCAGCACGTCTCATTGATGCAAAAGAACAGAACTGGCCCAGAGCGAAGTATAGCAAATCCCCCCGAAGTGCTGGGTTTGCATTCAATGGGTGGCCCAGGAAGGAACATGGATCAGAGCATCACAGGACTGGAAGGGACCTCGAGAGTTCATTAAGTCCAGTTCCCTGCCCTCATGGCAGGACCAAGCACCTTCTAGATCATCCCTGATAGACATCTAACCAACCTACTCTTAAATACCTCCAGTGATGGAGATTCTACAACCTCCTTAGGCAATAAATTCCAGTGTTTGACCACCCTGACGGTTAGGAAGTTTTTCCTAATGTCCAACCTAAACCTCCCTTGCTGTGCTTTGACCCAATCGCTTCTTTTCCTGTCTGCAGAAGTTAATGAGAACTTTTCTCCCTCCTTCTAACAACCTTTTATGATCTTGAAAATGCTTATGTCCCCTCTCAGGCTTCTCTTCTCCAAACTAATCTTCCCTCATTGGTCAAATTCTCTAGACCTTTAACCACTTTGGTTGCTCTTCTCTGGACTTTCCCCAATTTTGCCCAAAATGTGACATCCGCCACTGGACAGAACACTGTAATTGAGGGAGTAGAGCAACCGAATTAACCTCGTGTCTTGCTCAGAGCACTCCTGAGTACATCCCAGAACAATGTTTGCTTTCTTGAAACAGCTTTACCTTCCAGAGGAACGGCTGGGTAGCAGTTCCCTCCTCTAGTGCATGATCTAGAAACGGGTCCATTGCAGCTCTGGTTCCAAAGTCACACACACGAGTAACTGCATGAGACTGTGACATGATCCAAGCCTGGCTGCCTTATGGCACACCCACAACACACTTGCACACTGGCAATGTACCCAGCCCATGGAGCCCATGACTGGCTAACACCTCTCCGTTACTTGTGAGGCCACAGCACAGCCAGAGGCAACCAGCAATTAAAACAGCCCTTGGGTTGATCTAACTCACACCAGGTATCCAATAGCTCCTGACTGGGGGCTGAAAGCAGATTTTAAATTCCCAGGCTCCCTGGCTGCACCAAGCACAGACATAGTCTGGTATTGGGGCCATCAACGGTAATGGAGTCACACCAGTGTGAGTGAGGTCAGAATCAGGCCCTGGTTAGGTGTCCGATCCATGGGGCATTTGCTCTGTACATTTACTGCAGTGTTACACCAGCAGTATTGAGAGCCCTGTACATGCCCTGCTAAGGCCTGCCCTGTTCCCAGGGAAGCAGGTAATAAAGCAGCCATGACTTCAGTGGGAGGCAGACGGGATCCAGCCCTTGCCCCATCCCCCATACAGCAGTGAGCATCACTGCGTGATTCGAAACAGGAAGCCAGTGCCTGTGTCTGACCTCAGGGACTCTGGCCCAGCCCATCTGCAGTAATCGCACTGGATTCAAAGGCACTACTCCCTGATATCTGCAGGGAACCAAGGCAGCGCTAGGCCACATCCACCCCAGAGGGGCCCAAGCCACACAATTCAGCTCAGAATCCAGATGTCAGACCCACTGCCTCTTCGGGAGCATTTAGAATGTAGAGACCAGAATTTATCCTCTGATGATGAAGGTTCTTCTCTTCCTCTAGTTCCACATTTGGGCATTAAAGGAGCGGACCAGACTCCCACCTGGTATCAGTCGGTGTCACTCCACTGGCTGCAGCGAACCGGGGATCTGTCCCACGGGCTGCCACAGAGCACGCGCTGGGTTACACCAGGCAAGGGTCTGGCTCAGCACCCTCATTCCCGAGACACCTCATGGCCCATCAGGTGACCCGTTGCTTGAAAAAACAGCATCAGATACGAGGCGTCTGATGCAGCCCTAGCAGGAATGATGAGGATCCTCCTGTCTCAGACTTTGAAACTAGCCAGTCCCAACACAACAGGTCTTGGCCCAGTAAGCAGAGTAACACACCCTCAGTCCTGCTTTCCCCCGAGACACCATCAGCCTTCAACACAAAGATCACCCTGAGCAGGGAGAAATGCCCCATTCTTGGCATACGAACCCCACTGGAGGCCAAAGGACAGTGAAGACCCCATAACATGGCCCAGCCCACCCCACGGGGGTGATCCCAACCAGGCTGGAAGAAGTTGGGAGCTATGTCCCAGAACTCACTCCCTCCAACAAGCCATGTCTCAGACACTGAGGCTTTTGCTGATCCTGGTTCGTTCCAGTTTCCCCGTGTGCCTGAACATGGCCCAAAGCTCCCAATTATCAAACCGCGACCATGGCCCACAGGCTAGAGGGACGTACTGGCTGTAGCTTTCGGGGGCTTCGAGAGAACGGGAAACTCATCTGAGGCACAAAGAAACAGAGAGACGGTTAGGATGGGAACAGCAGGGACGGGGCGGATGGAGCATGACATGAGGCCAGGCACTATAGGAAACACAAGCTGTAGCTGAAATGAGGCTTTGCATGCCAGGCTCTAGAGAGACACAGAGGGGAACCGACAGCTACAGCCCCCCAGGGCTCAATGCCTGGAAGCTACTCATGCTGCACCACACCACAGGCAGCCCTGGGAGCAGATATGGACGCTTGTCCTCCAGGCCTCTAATGTCCTTACCCAAGTCAGTTGGCCAAACCACCTTGCAGGAGCTCAGCAGAGGTCCAATTCTACCTCCCTGCCCCGCGTCCTGCAATGCATTGCACCAGATCTAGCTGTGGCTTGGGCCCTCTCTGATGATGGCGACACCCAACATCTTCACCCAAAGGTCCCCGGAGCTGCAGCTGGCATCCCAAAGCAGACTGGAACAACTAGGGGCTTCCATTCTGCTCCTCTATCCACGCTGACGCCCCAGAGCTGGCCTTTGGGGCTGGGGGGCCTTCGCAAGGGGAGACATGCAGGGATTCAGGCAGGGTAGTATCAGCTTGAAAACTGGCTGGGTCAGTGGCATTAGTTAATAGGGGGATCTGTCCCTAGATGGCTGCTAGGTCCAGGTTAGGATGTTGGGGAGACCGTGTATGGTGACTGTAGGCCAGAGAGACCCACAAGGTGTGTCTGTGTCCAGCAGCCTTCGCACACCTCACAGCCACACTCCAGGCTTTCCCAATCCCATGGGGACATTGCCTGTGTTGTAGCAGGGGGACCAGACACCCAGGGACCCATGGGGCAGGCAGGTGGCTCCCAGCCGTTCATCTTGTGAGAAGCAGGGTTGCAATGGGCTGTTGAGTGGGGACCTCCTGGGTACATGGCAGATAGGGGTGTAGGCCCTCGTGTGGCCTCCCATGTGACTGGCTCCTGTGGCTGGCAGAGAAGTGTTGCATCCCTTTATCCACACAGGCGCATGGTCCCACAGAGCTGTCGCTCAAGACTGAAACCCCTACAGGCCGCCAGTCTCAGCATTGTAATGCAACAGGCTGGGCCTGCTTATGGAAACTGCTCGCACACCCCTCCAGCGAACCCCCTCCCTGTCGCCTGCTCCCCACTCTTGAGGGCCTCGCAGTGCCCAGGCTGGCCCGTACGTTGGGCTCACTCCCAGGCCAGGGAGCATAAACAGACAAGGCTTTGCAGCCTGAACTCCACACTCTGCACGTGCTGGCAGGCCAATCTGTGTGGTAAGACCAGGTCAGAAACACGACAGCGCAGCTACACCAAACGAAGGCCACCAACGGTGTCGGCGCCTGGCACCCGTTCTCCAGGGGAACCTTGGAGGTCCACGCCGAGTTGAATAGTTAGGACGGTCAGAACAGGGCAGCGAAGGGGGTTAGCAGCCGGAGTCTTTCAGTAACTGATGGGGGTAGGGTGGGTTCAGGTCACAGGCCCTACTGCACCTCCAAGCGGCTGCAAAGGCCCCGGTTACTTGGAAAGCACCATAAGAGGACCAAGTGAGTCGTGACACCCACATCTTGAATACTGCGTACAGCTGTGGTTACCTTCTCTCGATTCCCACTGGCATTGGAAAAGGTTCAGCATAGGGCAACAAAAATGATTAGGGGTCTGGAGCAGGCGCCATATGAAGAGAGATTAGAAAAACTGGGGCTATTCAGCTTAGAAAAGAGGAGACCAAGAAGGAGATAAGCTAGAGGTCTATAAAATCATGATAGGTGCGGAGAAAGTGAATAAGGAAATTATTTACTTGTTCCCATAGCAATAGTGGTCACCAGAAGAAATTAAGAGGCAGCAGGTTTAAATGAAACAGGTGGAAGTTTTTCTTCACATAGCGCAGAGTCGGCCTGTGGGACTCCTGGTCAGAGGCTGTTGTGAAGACCAGGACTTTATCAAGGTTCAAAAAAGAGCTGGATAAATTCATGGAGGTTACGTCTATCAATACTTATTAGCCAGGCTGGGTAGGAATGGTGTCCCTGGCCTCTGTTTGTCAGAGGCTAGGAATGGATAACAGGATGACTCCCTGTTCTGTTCACTCCCTCTGGGGCACCTGGCATTGGCCATTGTTGGAAGACAGGAGATGGGTACCTACTATGGCCTTTTTTATGAGACTCCCTGAGCTCCCTCCTGCCTGACAGTGTGACTGAGGTCTGGCAGCTGATTGCGAGGCTCCAAGCCCCGCTGGCACAGCTTCAGAACTTGAACCCTAGTGATGCATCAGCATGGCTGGGAGACCAGCACTGAGCAACTGTAAGCCCAAATTTACACCTGGCACTGGAACACTGTGGGAAGACGGGATGCTGGGCAGGGTGGACCATTGTTCTGACTCCGCGTGGCCGTTCTTATGTGGGCTTGCAGTGCAATGTGGACCCTCAAGCACAGGGCTGGAAATGCCAAACCTGGGTCCAACAGCTCCGGGTGTGCAGGGTAGACAACCCCTAGAGAGGAGCCATCTAGCCAAGGCTTAGGAGCATGCCCAGATCCCTGAAACCACACAGTCCTTCCCCACCCTTCTGCGCCCTGACCACAGGCAGGAGGCGGTTGTCCCTGGCTAGGAGGTTACAATGCAAAGGTGAGTTCAGACAAAGGCAAAATGAACTCTACGATCGCGCTTCCAGCCAAAGCATGCTCAGACCACGCACTCCACCTCTGCCCCACAGAGCTGGCACTTCCAAGAGCACAGACATGCAGAGGTCCGAAGGCCCAGTTCTAATGCCCGAGCAGGGGTTTAACGGGGCTTGCACCAGGGAAAAAGCAAGGGGAAGAGTTTGTGGCAGAGAATCCAAAGATACACCAAGGACACAGACCCTGAGTAAGCAAAGCATGAGCTCACCCTGCCGGACAGGAACAAGCCCAGGGCAAACCCACCTGCTCCAAGTTCCACACCCGCTGAAGTGCTTTGCTGGCCTGGCAGTGGCCTATTGCTGCAAGATGCACTAGGGTTATGGGGCGAGGATTTGAGATCCCTTTGGGCCCCACTGACATTTGAAGCTTTGCCTTTGCCATCAACAGAGGCCTGCTTTTGCCCAAGATGTCCCCATGCCAGGTGACAGGTGCCCCTTTCACAGGTGCCCAGCAGGCAGGATGCCTCCCTGCCTCTGCAGCCCACTCTGCACACGGGGTCAGCCCCAGAGCCGTCCAAGAGCACGTGCTCCCCTCCCACCCACAGGCAGGGTCCCTTTGCCTGTCTGGAGATCATCTCTCTGATTTCTCATGTCCTTCCCAGGGCAGGGCAGCTCTGCCCCACCCTGACACAAGCTGTAGCCAAAGCCCACCCAGAGTTTTTGTACGCTCAGGACACGACTTCGAGTCACCAGCTTCTCTCCTGACCCAGCTTCCATCAGAGTCACGCAACAGTCATGCACGCTGGGCAGTCAGAGGGGAGGCACCAGCCCCCACTAGGCCAGACGGTTTCATAGGGACGGTCTCCCGGGCGTTGTTCCTCCATCACCCACGCCAAGGCAAGGCTGCAAGCCAAGACAGTGCCTTCCCCAGCCCGCCCACCCCAGGCAAACTCGAGGCCCATGCCTCCTCTTACCTTCCAGCTCCCCTCCCGGGGCAGAGATCTGAGACATGCACAGGTGGGTTGTGCCGACCACGTCGTTGTGAGTGACCCGGTCCCTGAAATAAGGGGCGTGGTTTAATTGTAGCAAGTGTTCGGTTGCTTGGGCTTTGGCCGTAAAGCGCCAGCCTTTGAGAAATCGCCACGGTCTTTACAAACGTGAACCCTCCGGATCACACCTGGGATGACAGGACTGGACCAGGAGTGAATCTGGACTACGCCACCGGAGCCGGGAGGGCCAGATCCTTAATGGAAATCAACGGAGCTGTGCTGATTTCCACCAGCTGAAGAGCTGTCCCATTACCTTCATGGTACAGAGGGGAAACTGAGGCACAGAATGGCATGAAGCGGCTTGCTCACTGTTGTGCAGCACGCACGACAGAAGTCAGGAGTCCTGACCCCCCCACTCCACTGTTCTAACCAGAGAGGGTCGAAGCCTGAACTTCCACACTGCACTTTCACAGACCCTCAGCCAGAGCCCACGACAGGGACCACACACAGGCATTTAACTGCAGTGTAAACATACCACTCGCCTGCTCTCTGCTGCGCGTAAGGTCGTTAGCCTAGTGCCCATCACCTTATCGCCCACAGCGATGCCCGAAACCTATTTTCTCTGCCACTTGCAAAGGTGAGAAATGATTTTCCTAGGTCTGGAGCCAGCTGGTTGCAGGTGAAGGAAGTGACAGACCTGGGAGTGATCCATACAGCCCATTACAACCTGACCCACCCTGGCATTAGCATGCCTGGGAGAGCCTGCCCGGCCCTGGCATGATGGAGACACTGTTTCCCTGAGTGCTTCTGGCTTGGGGAGCTCACTGCATTTCGGAGTAGGTGGCACTAGTGTAACTCACACACCTTCTGGGTGTGGGTCACTGTCCCACATAGTGGCACTGAGCCCATTTACACAGAGAAAGACTGAGCCTCCCCTACAGCCTTAGCTGAGAGCCAGCTGGCTTTTAGCTCACGCGGTAGCAGGTCATTCTCTAAGCTCCAGAGGCCTCTGGTTGGATTCCACCTGCAGATGACCTGGGGGCATGTCAACATTACATTAGCACAGGACAGTTGAAACCGGGGCTGCCTACAGTAGTTCTTGGAACAGACTCCCACCATATAGCTACAGCCTGTCTCCTCTGGGACCCTGGTTCTTCCCTCTCTCACCTCTCAGGGTCTGTGTGCGTAGGGTCTCCTATCTCAGTTTCTAACTCACCAATCCAGGACTCGGATCCTCATCTTCTCACACATGGAAGGAAACTAAGGGGAAAGGTACAGAAGGGAACTGGTCAGTGCAAATGGCTCAGGGGATGAGGAACCATGGCCGGACAAAAGCGACCCAAGGAACAGAGACCTGCCGTTGCTCACCATGGCTGGCACAGTTATGCTCTGGTTCCACTGCGGGTTGGCATTCTTCTCCAGGATCTTGGAGCAGATCTGGCAAGAGAAGGGAAAAATAGAAGGAGATGATATGGCAGGATTGACTCACCCTGCTCTATGAGTGAGGACACCATGCAGACTCGTTGGTTTATTTACGTTACATTTCCCAGCTCCAGGTGGATTTTTCGTGGTTTCCAAGTCTCAGGAAACCTTCTCGGGTGGAACGTGGAAAACATAATCCCGACCATACATATAAAACGGCAGGGACTGAATTAGCTATTAGCACACAGGAAAGAGATCTGGGGATCATTATCAGAGAGGTAGCCTCGTTAGTCTGTATCTTCACAAACAACAAGAAGTCCTGTGGCACCTTATAGACTAACAGATATTTAGGAACAAAAGCTTTCATGGGCCAAGACCCGCTTAGCCAGACGAAGCGGGTCTTTGCCCACGAAAGCTTATGTTCCAAAATATCTGTTAGTCTGTAAGGTGCCATAGGACTTCTTGTTGTCTTGGGATCATTGTGGGCAGCTCTCTGAAAATGTCAGTGCACTGTGCTATGGCAGTCAAACCAGCTAGCAGAGTTAGACGCCATTAGGGAGAGAAAGATAATAAAACAAATAACAGTGGTAGTGTGTAAACCCATGGTATGCCCACCATTTGAACACTGGGTGCAATTCCGGTTGCTTGATCTCAAAAAAGGTGTATTAGAATCAGAAAAGATTCGGAGAAGGGCAACACAAACGATCAGGAGTATGGAACAGCTTCTATATAAGGAGAAATTAAAAAGACTGGGACTGTTGAGCTTGGAAAAGAGATGATACGATTGAGGACTATAAGATTATGCCTGGTGTGGAGACAGGGAATACAGAAGTGTCATTCTCCCTTCCACAAACCATAACAACAAGGGGTTAACAGATCAAATTAATAGCTAGCCGGCTTAGCTTAACAATGCACTGTCAATCTGTGGAACTCCTCACCAAGGAATGTCGTGAAGGTCAAAAGTATAACAAGATTCAAACAAGAACTAGATATGCTCATGAAAGCTAAGTCCATCAAAGGCTGTTAGCTAAGATGGCAGGAGTACAACCTCATTCTCTGGATGTCCCTAAACCTCCAACTGCCAGGATCTGGGACTGGATGACAGGGGATTTATCACTCAAAATTGCCATGTTCTGTTCATTTCCTCTGAAGCACATGGCACTGGCCACTGCCAGAAGACAGGATACTGGTCTAGATGAACCTTCGGTCTGACCCAGCCTGGATGTTTTTATGTACTTACATAGCTGCAGAAAGAGGGATGTCCCAAGAGCCCCCCTTGGCCCATCCAAGAAGCAGATGTCTCCTGGTGAAGGCGCTCCCCTGCATTACTGGTGCTGGTCAGCATGCACAGTTTAGAGGGAACTTCAGTTTAGACCAGGTGAAATTCACCTGAGTCAAGTTCAAGGTCTTGGTCCTTATCAATGGCCCAGGCCCAGGATATCTGAAGACAACTGCTACTCCAGGATGAGATCTATGGCCGAGAATCCATCTCCGGAATTCTCTACCAAAGTTCGTCTGGGCAGGAAACCACTGTCTTGGGTGCGGCCTAGAGCCATATAACGAACGCCCTCAAGAACCAAAGACCACCTGAAACGTCCCACCTTCCGGTCCAGGTGCACTCCATCATCCTCCCTTCTGAGGCTATGTCCATACTAGACATAGAAGTCGACTGTTAATACACAATTTTAGCAATGCCAATTGTGTAGCTAAAATCGACTTATCGGCGATTAACTTCAGTGTCTGTCTACATGGAGGAAGGTCAATGGGAGTGTTTCTCCCGTCGACCTTCCTTAATCCTTGCCACTATCAAGGACTTCTGGGGTTGACTTTGACCCCTGAAAGTGGCATTTCGCACATGCATGAAATGAATCCCTGGAAGATTGACCCTGAGTGGGTTGTGTGGTTCGAGCCTCAGATACAAACATAGAGCCACACAGACATCTAAAGCCAAACACTACTGCAACCAAACCTTCCACTGCTCACACAAATCGCCCTGGGATGAGGATGAGAGGAAGAACTAACCACCTACTACAGTGGTTAGTGATTAATGGCGACACAAACTAAATGCACTAAGGGAAGTGCTCAGATACTACAGTGAGAAGAGTAATATGAGAACCTGTTTGGAGTAAGCTCCACGACATTTGAATAGAGAAATTATTTCAGGGACCTTTCCTGAACTCCCCTCCCCATTCCTATTCATGATCCCATAATATCCCCATCGACACTACAACCTACTGCCTGGCTGGAAGACTAAGGTTAGGATAATGTTTAATGTATTTGGAATTTATCAGCAGGAACTTAAGGGAGGAGAGATTGGATTCATGGGACCAGACAGATCCTCAAGGACCAGACGGTCCATGGATCACAGCTTGGGAACTGCAAACATTTAACAGACAGTGAAATAACGATCATCCATCAATTTAAGCTGGTTCCAAAAGCGTAGGAGAGCCCTGAGCTAGGAAAATATCTCTCGGTTATTCCTCCTCATCCCCACACATACACACAAGGACTTGAATATTGTCATTTTTAATACAACAGCACCACTAAGAGCCGAGAGCAGAAATTACTCAGCTGCCGCAAGGAACACAAGACACCATCCATGAGAGACGAGTCCGATGACTAATCAGATGCTACTCACAAGCTAGCTTTGCCACCTGGTCTCCTAGCCTGCAAACAGTCCTTTGAACAAAAGTCCTCAAGATTCATGATGGATCTCATAGTTGTAGACTTTTCCTTTATTTTCGTACTGGAAGGGATTCGACCATTTCATTCTTTTTTTTTTTTCCATTGTAATTTTGTTACACGAACGAAGGGGAGTTGGTACAGGCCCAAGAACAGAGGTGTATGATATGAAAATCTGTCCCTCTAGATTGGTCTTCTTAGTTCACCCTTCACTGTAGTATTTACGCACTGAAGGGGGCATAATTAGGGCTGACCAGATGAAATGGTATAAAGAGAAACTTGGACTGGAAAACTATTCCCTAAGAGTGAGGATGGGTAAAACATGGAATCAGATTGGATAAAGGTGTTCCAGGGGTCAGAGCTACAATGACAAGGGTAGAGGGAGGTGTTGACCTAACCCCCCATCGATGATCAGGCACCACAGAAATGAGCAGTCGATGAACAATCAGACTGACAGATCTTAGAAGCATAGATTCATAGGGCTGGAAGGGACTTCAGGAGGTCATTTAGCCCAGCCCCCTGCTTCAAGCAGGATCAACCCCCACTAAAAAAACCTTGAGGGATGGAATCCACCATCTCTCTAGGCAACGCATTCCAATGCTTCACCACCCTCCTGGGGAAGCAGTTTTTCCTAATATCCAACAAAAATTTATTTGCCCCAGTTCCCTAAACGGCCTCCCTCAAGGGCTGAACTCACAATGCTGGGCTTAAGCAGGCCAACACTCAAACCACTGAGCTATCCCATCTTCCCCATCTCCACTTCTGTGAGTAAGATACGAATGTGAGCCATGCCCCAGCAGGTCAATCTTCTGCAGGCCTGACCCTGAAATAAAACTGCCCAGGCCTCATTCTTCCCTCCTCCCCACTTTCTTCCTTTTCCTTCATCTTTCAGAAAACTGTGCCTGTTTCAGACATGGCACTCCCACTTTCCCACACCCCAATGCACCCACAGGTGAAAGGGAGCTCAAATCAAAACATTCGCCCAGCAGTGAGGCTGGTGACCCATTGATGGGGTTGCTAAGAGAACAGGAGTCCAGGAGACAGAGGAAGATTTCCAGCCCAGGCAGGAGAGTGCCCGTCTGTTTCCGCCGCTCACCGTTCTTCCAGCAAAGCTGACTTCCACAAACGGATCAATCAGGTTCTTCTTGTTGCTCTCAAAGCCAAAGATCTGCTTGACATTGTCCATGATGGCATCGTCCACTGGGAAAGAGAGAGAACCCCCAACAATCAGCGTGCCAAAGGCTTTCAAGCATAAGGAGTAAGATGTCTTTAACCAGCCATCTTAAATAACCCAGGCTGCCCAGCCCTCAGCTTCAGAGCTCACAGAGGAGTCTGAACTCTGGGCTTAGATGCTGAGTCTGAACTTTTCATCTCTGTGGCCCAACTCATCCTCAGCTTTACCAACGAACCCTCCAGTGGTAGAGACAGTAGGACCATGATATACCGAGGCTACTACATGGTTTTACATCCCTTGAAAGACAATGAGTTGCACTCCCTAGTAACCTCAGTAGCCCCTTAACCAGCCCCCAAGCCTTTGCCCCATAACAATCCAGTCCCTCTAGTAATTACTTTCACAGCCCTGGAGCCATAAAAGTTGACCTGTCCTGCAGGGCAAACTCCACTGAGTGACACCAGGCACAATAGCAAAGGACAGATCCTTGCGGGGTGTAAATCAGCATAACTCCATTGACTCCAGTGGTGCTGTTCCAATCTACATCCACTGGGGGTTTGGCCCATTGTTTTACCAGGGAGTTCTGCCCACTGGGGAGCTGGTCCGAGTTGACTCCAGTGTCTGAGAGACGCACACAGAATGGAAACAGTCCACCTGCGTTCTGCATTGCCCTTCGCCCAAGGGCTGTAGCACGTTACTGCTGCTGTGTCATTTCCAAGGCTACCAGCACGGATCAGACCCTGCAGCAGAGATACATACTCTGAGGCAAGTCTTCAGCTCTGTAAATTTTCAGGCAGAAGTGAGCCCCTCTCAGCGTGACCCCTGTCGGGCGTAAAAGATTTCCCTCAATATCTTCCTTATCTTCAGCCACTTCTTTCTTCTCCAACTGCAAGACAAACAAACGAGCGGTCACAAGGGGGCAGGGGGGGCTGAACATTTCCGCAAAGCAGAGAAACAGCAGCCGCTAAGCAGAGAAGGCATAAAACGCACCATCGCCCCTCCTGGGTGAGCCCTCTTTTACCACAATCCAGCAATATGCCCTGCCTGGGAATGCCCAACCCAAACCAGCTTGAAAGTTTGGATTCATAGACAAACACCCTGGGTCACTTCCATCTCTTCTGTAAACTGCAGGCACATAGAGACTGCAGGATCTGACCCCAAGGGTGGGACCTGTCAAGGGTTTGGCATTAGCCTAACTTCACCCTTATGAGATCTATGAGTATTTCACCAGTGACTTCTGTGTCTTGGGTTTTGAGTCTGGTTTTGCTGGTAATAAGAGGTCAAATAACCAAGGTCAATTCATATAATAGATTGTAATCAAACATTACTAAAGTGCACTGGACAACTCAGAAAGCAGGGTCACAGGTTACCAAACCCATCTGACAAACGGAGCAGCGTCTGCAGCTTGATTCATTCCACAAACTGTTCTTTTATATAGTGCTGCCTTTCCCAAAGAAAATCCCTAACTGACTGACATGGAGAATTGCTTTCATGGTGTCTCAGCTTATCTCATCAAAGACCTAGACAAATCCATGACTAAGATTTTAGTACAGAAAACTCGTGCGACAATACGTTTCAGAGGGTCGCCCTGCTAGTCTATTGTAGCAAAAACAACAAGGAGTCCTGTTTCCCCCAGTAGAGAAAGGATGTGGATGCACTGGAAACGATCCAGTGGAGGGCAACGAAAATGATTAGAGGGCTGGAGCACAAGACCTAGGAGGAGAGGCTGAGAGATTTGGGCTTATTTATTTTGCAGACGAGAAGAGTAGGGTGGGGAGGTTTGATAGTTGCCTTCAGTCACCTGAAGGGGGCTCTAAAGAGAGATGGAGAGAGGCTGTTCTCAGTAGTGATGGGTGACTGAACAAGGAGCAATGGTCTGAAGTTACAGAGAGGGAGGTCTAGGTTGGATATTAGGAAAAACTATTTCACCAGGAGGGTGGTGAAGCAATGGAATAGGTTCCCTACAGAGGTGGTGGGATCTCCATCCCTAGAGGTTTTTAAGTCCCAGCTTGACAAGGTCCTGACTTGGATGATTCAGTTAAGGTTGGTCCTGCTTTGGGCAAGGGGTTGGACTCAATGACCTCCTGAGGTCCCTTCTATGATTCTATGGCCTTAAAGACTACTAAGTTTATTTGGGCATGAGCTTTCATGGGCTGGCTGCATGAAATGGAAAGTTCAATTTGGCAGGGATATAGACACATGCAAAGATGGGAGTGTTGAATTACTATGTGGAGGACCAGTGCTAATGAATTCAACTCAGTCAGAGTAGCTGTGGCCCACATCCACCAGCTGATGAGATGTGAACATCAGAAGAGGGAAAATTACTTTTTGTAGCGAGCTAGCCACTTTCAGCCTCTGTTCAGACCCAGTCTGAGCATGTCAAGTTCAGATACGAATTCCAGCTCTGCAGTTTCACACTGAAATCTGGTTTTGAAGTTTCTTTGCAGACTTATGTCACTTGTCAGATCTGTTACTGAGTGTCCAGGGAGAATCACAGAATCCCAGGGCTGTAAGGCACTTCAGGAGGTCATCTAGTCCAGCTCCCTGCTTCAAGCAGGACCAACCCCCACTAAGTCATCCCAGCCAAGAATGAGAAGCTCCCCTATTGGTTTTAGAATGTTTCCGTTCTTGATGTCTGATTTGCGTCCATTTATTCTTTTGCACAGAGACAGTCCAGTCTGCCCAACGTACATAGCAGAAGGGCAGTGCCGGCACAGGATGGCAGCTATCACATTAGTAGATATGCAGGTGAATTAGCCCCTAATGCAGAAGAATTATTTATTGTGTCTTGCTTACAACATGTGTATTAATACATCCCAGTTTGATGTTTGCTTTTTTGCAAGTGTGTTACAGTGTTGGCTCAGATTAAGCTCGTGAACCACTAAGACGACCAGATCTCTTTCTGCAGCACTTCTTCCCAGGCAGTCACTTTTCATTTTGTTTGTGTGCAACTGATTGTTCTTCCTTATGTGGAGAGCTTTGGGCTTATTGAATTTCATCCGATTTACTTTGGCCCACTTCTCCAGTGAGTCCAGTATGAATTTAATCCTAGCCTCCAAAGCTCTTGCAACTCTTCCCAGCTTGGGGTCATCTGCAAACTTTATCAGTGTACTTTTTATGCCATTAGCTAAACCACTGACAAAGAGGCTGAGCAGAACCAGATTCAGAATGGATCCTTGCAGGACTCCACTGGTTATGCACTTCCAGATTGACTGTGAATCACTGAAAACGACTCTCTGGGAACATTTTCCAACCAGTTCTGCGCCCACCTTATACTAGCTCCATCTAAGTTGCACTTCTCTAGCTTCTTTATGAAAAGATTATATGAGACAGTATCTAAAGCCTTACTAAAGCCAAGACACGCTCTGTTTATTGCATCCCCCACCCAGCATGCTTCTTACCCTGTCAAAAAAAGGTATTATTATGTTGAGACAATTTGTTCCATACAAATCCATTCTGACTGCTACTTATCACTTTATCATCTTCTAAGTGTTGGCAAACTGTTTGCTTAATTATTTGATCCATTATCTTTCCACGGACTTAAATTAAGATGATTATAATTCCCCAGGCTGTTGTTATTCCCTTTTTTATAGATATTTCCCCTCTTTCAACCATTTGGAATTTCTCCCACCTTCCATGACTTTTCAAAGATAATTACTAAAGGCTCAGGTATCTCTGCCCAAACCCAACATTTTCCTTTGGTGGTCATTTGAGAGGGTTCTCCTTTCTCTGAACATCATGATTAGGTCACTGACAGAGGCAGGTGATCATTTTAAGTGGACCAATGATCTACTGGAGGGCCTCTGGCACAATCATTGGGCATTCCTGCAAACTGGAGAAATGGTCGGAGGTAACAGGATGAACTTTAATAAGAACAAATGCAAAATACTCCACTTCGGAAGGAACAATCAGCTCCATGCATACAGAATGGGAAGTGACTGTCTCGGAAGGAGCACTGCGGAGACAGATTTAGGGGTCATAGTGGACCACAAGCTAAATATGAGTCAATAGTGTGATGCTGTTGCAAAAAAAACAGACATGATTCTGGGATGTATTAAGAGGAGTGCAGTAAGCAAGACACAAGAGGTCATTCTTCCACTCTACTCTGTGCTGATTAGGCCTTAACTGGAGTATTGCGTCCAGTTCTGGGTGCTACATTTCAATAAAGATGTGGAGAAAGTGGAGACGGTCCAAAGAAGAACAACTACAATGATTAAAGGTCTGGAGAACATGAACTATGAGGGAAGACTGAAAGAACTGGGCTTGTTTAGTTTAGAAAAGAGAAGGCTGAGAGAGGACATGATGGCAGTTTACAAGTACCTCGAAGAGAGTTACAAGGAGGAGGGAGAAAATTGTTCTCCTTGGCCTCTGAGGATAGGACAAGGAGCAATGGGCTTAAACTGCAGCCAGGGTGGTTTAGGTTGAACATTAGGAAAAACTTCCTACCTGTTAGGGTAGTTAAACACTGGCGAGGTTGTGGAATCTCCATTGCTGGAGATTTTTAAGAGCAGGTTAGATAAACATCTACTGGGGGTGGTCTAGACAGTGCTTGGACCTGCCGAGAGGGCAGGGAACTGGACTGAATGACCTCTCGAGGTCCCTTCCAGTTCTAGTATTCTATGATTCAGATTTCTTCCCAGTTAAGATCAGTTAGCCTTACAGGCTTAGCACAGTCTCATTCAAGCCAACCCTTCATGTCTTCTGCAGGAAGAAAGACAAGCCAGCAGGCGCTCAGGTGGTCTCTTTCTCCCCTGACAGCAAAATTATACTTACAGGAGCTTCATCACCAGGTCCCAGCACAAACAGGCTGACTTTCACATAACCTTTGGCGCCAGCGGAGAAATCTTCGGGGTCAGAAAGAAGCAGCCACTTCCTGAGCAAGGCGTGCTCTAGAAAAGAGAAACCAGGTTTCTGTTTATTACTGCCTGCCTTATAGGACGTAAAGATTGTGTGACATCAGAATACCGGACGGGGCAAAGCATTCCACAATACTATCAACCGCAAACATTTAAAAATCATGAGCCAGCTCTAAGAGTATCCTGAAATTGGCTCTAAAGTCGTAAGTTTCAAAAAATACTGGCTTAACCTCTTTAAACCAGGACTCTCTGGGCCAGGCACATCCATGGTCTGCTAGGACCAGGGATGTTCCTGGACCAGAGTGTCCCAGTGAAGGCCTGGTGTCTGGGAGCCCTGTGGGACAGGAGCCCAGCCAGGCCGGTAACAGGGGAGCCAGTGGCTGAGCTCCCAGCTGGGCTGCAGCAGGAGGACTGGCAGCCCTGCTGGGGCTAGTGGCCAGAAATCCAGCAAGACCAGCAGCTGGGAGCCCAGTGGGCTGGGATGGCTGAGGGCTGGGAGCCATCCTGTGAGACCCTAGCTGGGCTGCTGGCAGGTGAGGAGCTGGCCAGGAAGCTGGCGGCAAAGCCAGGAGCAGGGCCACGCTGGTGGCAGGGAGGCAAAATTGACCTCCCCTGGTTTGGCAAACTGCCTCCTTCAGGACTGGTCAGATCCCAAGGGAGCTGGACCAGGGAGGCCCAGCTTGTAATAAATGTTGAGTTCTTTTTATTTGCCAGCTTGTTTTTGAGCCTTCAAGGTTTGCATCGTCAGGCTTTTCTTTGTAGCCCTGCGGGCGAGAAACAATTATTCTTCAAGTGAAAGCTGAAACTCTCACACAATCACAGGACTCCAGGAGCTAGGGCTTATAGAAAACCCCCAAAAAGCAAGAAACATGATAACATTGCAGGAGCTGATCACACTGTGTCCAGCTAAACTAAGAACCAGGCTCGGACCTTGCCCTGAAGCACTTCTACATAGATTTAACCAGATGCAACGCTAGGCACCCCAGCATCCTTTGCCACAGCTCACTCTCTCTTCAGGGACAACCACTCCCACCCTGCAGGTGGTATTACAATCCCACTCTCCCAGTAGGAGCCTCTGCTAGGAAACCATCCTCACCAGGGGAGTGGCCTGCCCTCCCCATGCCCTTTCACTGCCCTCCTGGGCTCAGCTGTCCAGCATGGAGACATGGGTGACTAAGTCCCACTGCTTCCCAGCCTTCTGGTCTCTCCAACCCTCCTCTTCGGCTGTGAACAGTCAACTTCCTCCCTGACACTCCTGCCTTCAGTCCTTTTCAGCCCTGGATCTCCAGCTCAAGAAGGAGAGGCATCAAACCCCATCTGACTTCCTGCTGTCTGACCTTCAGCCTTCCTTCAAGCACCACCTAGAGCGGGGTGCCCAACACATGACCTGCAGGCCAGAATCTGGCCCATGGAGCCTTTTCACCCAGTCTGCGGAACCAGCAGAAGCACCATTTTGAAAGCTGGCTGGGCAGCTCTGAGCCACATGTGGCTCTTTAAAGAGCCATTTGTGGCTCTGGACACTGCCGCCAGCCACAGTGAGGCAGCGCAGGGCAGAGCCAGCTGGAGGTAATGGACTGCGGCTCCCATCAGTAGCTTGTACCGGGCACTTGGGCTGCAGGACACCTGTGCCTCCCCATGGTCACGCACTGAGGAGCATGCAGCTTCCTGGGGCTGGTCCCACTCCGGGCTCCAAAAGCTGCAGCTGGTCCTGCCCCACCCCACCCAACATAAGCCAGCTCCAGGCCAGGCAGAGCATGCCATGGAGAACAGCCAAGACTAGGAACACCCAGGGCCCAGCTCCTGTCTTGGCTCAGGGCCCAGCGCTGCCATGGTGTCCCCCCTGCAGGGCCGGAACCGCCCCAGGCAGCTCCCCTCGCTCCCTGTGGAGCTGCCTGAGCCATCCTGAGCCACTCCCTGACCTTGATGCAGCCAGCAGGAGCCATAGCCCTGATCCAGCAGCCAAAGCCTCTCCAGCCCCATGGCATATGACCAGGCAGCGCCGGGTGGCAGCTCTCCCTCGTGCCAGCTCTGCCATGCTGGGCAGAACAGGAGAAGGTGTGAGAGCCGGCAAGGGGCTGGGCGGCTGCCAAGAGAGGGGAACTCTCCCTGCGAAGCACCTCTCTGAGTGCATGAAAGGGAGCACCGGGTGCTGGGCTCTGGCGACAGATGACTGGGCGCCGCCAGCTCGCCCTGTCCCAGGATGAGACCCCAGTGCTCATGCAAACTCGAGGCTGGCCAGTGCAGGACTCGGCAGGTTCCCCCACGGAGATGTGCTGCACAGGAGGTCAGAGTCAGGTCCTGGGGTGGGACATCTCTGGACTGATCTTCTTTGGGACTGGGAAAGGAGCTTATGGGTGTCAGCTCAGGAGGAGGCTCACGGTCATCAGCAAAGCTCTGAGTAGTGTCCGGGCTGGCAGTGCGCAGTGCCTGCAGACCGCTGGGGAGCTGTGGGGAAAGCACCGAGCCCTGGTGTTACCTGGGAGGGGGGTACCATCACGGCTGGTGCGGGGAAGGGGTTTGGGAAGTGTTACTAACCCCGTCACGTACCTCAGAACCTCCGCTCCCCCCATGGAATTAACAGCAGGTTGGAAAGGGAGAAGAGTAACTTCATTCCTCCCATCCCCTGTGGGGAGCCCTGGGCCAGGAGGTGCCAGAAGGGGTTTAGCCTGGAGGGAGGGGTTGGGGATATTCTGTGTTCAGGCCCCGGAACATGTAAAAAATTGCTGTGTGACCCCCGATGAAAAGAATTTTGTCCCTCCTGACCTAGATCCTCCTTCAGGGGCCTTCTGTGCTGCTCCGGGCATGGGTGTCTCTCACCTCTCCCCCTTCCTGACTGTCAGGACTCTGATGCACATGGTCCCCAGGTGCTGCCCAGCTGTGGTCATTGGACAAGTCATACGTGCATGGGTGTCTTCCATCTTAAAGGGATGGTGTCTCTTTGTGCTGTGTATCTGTAATTCTGTGTGTATGTTCATCTTCAGGCATAAAGATATGCACAGGTAAATACATGTGAGCACGTATACGGACCTCTGCATTTGGTGCACAGATTGTTGTTGCAAAGAAATTTCCCAACGTTGTACAAAATGTGACAGCTAATTTTAAACCACCAATGGTCCCAAAAAAAACCTCTCAAAATCAGCGACTGTTTAACTCACTTGGTTCTGCATAAACGGTCCCGACATCCAGCTACAAAATAAAACGAAAAACAAAATCAAATGCTTTGCCACCGGCTGCACAGAGAAGTGGCCAAAACAATTAAAAATATCTAGAGAGAGAGAAGGAATTACAAATCATTACCCGAAATTCCCCAATCACCGAGTCTGTCCGGAGAGACCGGGAATCAACAACCTGCAGTGAGTGGGACGAAGGGAAAAATGCAAACATATAAATACAGCATTTAAAATAAATTCACAACCACCCATGTGAAATCATTAGTATTCTGAGCACACATAGCTTGGGAGTTTGGAAAGCAGGTCGAAACCAGTGTCCCCTATAAGCTGAGCTCTTGGGTGGCCGCCCCAGGGAGATACAGGTGCTACCCAGCTGATTAGCAGATCGACCAGAGCCACCAGCATGTGTTTTCACTGGTGGTGCAGATCTGCTGTTCCCTTGGTGCACATAACAAAATTTATTCCACCTCTAGATGGAAAAAAATTTGAGGGAACCCTGGTCAAAACTTATCAGATTCCATCACAGTTCTCGTTTCAAATTTAGTAAGAAATGAGGGAAATACATTTTGCAAAGAACACATAGTCCCTTCCCCGCTTTCTTTGTCATGCTCCTGCAGCTTGCGCTCAACCTCACTAGGGGCCCCACAAGAAGCCCCTTGGAGAGAGCGAGAGAGTACTGCAGGGTTCAGGAGGGTTTGGATCAGGTGCGATCTTGGCAGACCCAGTGCCAGTTATGCCAAGGTCCCTGGGCCTCTCTGAATGCTGAGACAGGCCTGGCGGGGAACAGCCTGTCTCCTCTGTGTGTTAGTGTTGTTAAAGCAGGTATTTAGATTTATGGAGCTTGTTTGGACTTCATGAAAGTAAACAGGAAGTCACTGCCTGCCTTAATCTCATGATTAACACCTGCATCCTATTTTATATGGTCACCTTTAAGTATTTGCTGGGTAACTATAGAAGCGTTTGCTGGGACGAAGGTGAAGATTTTGTCGGTTATTTCTAGTAAAAGTGAAGCACAGGTTGTGGGCCATAAACAGAAATTCATGGAAGCCCATGACCTGCCCTGACTTTGACTAAAAATATCCTGGGGAAGGAGGTGAGACAGACAGAGTGCTGCTAAGCCTGACAGCTGCTCCAGCCCTGGGTCTCACCCTACCCCAGCTGCTACTCTGGTAGGCTGGGAACCGCTGCTCCAGGCCGGCCACCAGCCAGGTGTTTTGGCAGCTCCTGGGGCTGGCTGCCAGTCAGATCTTATGGCAGTCCTGGGACTGATAACTGTTCCAGCCCAGGCCAAGAAGAAATCATAGAAGTTCCAGAAAGTCACCAAATCCACAAGCCCTGTGATGAAACCCCTCCAGGTCAGCGGTTTTCATTTCCCAGGGTGAAATACTGCTTTCCCGCAAAAGGCGTCATCTCCTGCCCAACAAAGAAGGTGCCCAGACAAGCCATTGTGGAGCACCAGTGGAGAAACAACTTTGCTGATTGATTCCCTCCACCGCCACGAAGAGGAGACCTGCATAAACTCTCATTTCAGGGGCAGGTCATGGGCTTCCATGAATTTCTGTTTATGGCCCACAACTTGTGCTTCACTTTTACGAAAAATAATAGCTGCAGGAGCATGACATCCATTTGCACTCCGAGGGAAGGGAATAAAAACACCTGACCAGCAGGAATTGTATCACTATGCTGCTCGAACTCAGTGGGGAAAAGATTGCTGAGCATAAGCAAGAGATCCCCAGCTTTGAGCAGGAGTTTGCACTCAATGACCTCCTGAGGTCTCTTCCACACCTACAATTCTATGGTTAGCCCCCAGTCCCTAAAGAACATACCCAGCTTGCTTGTTTTAGCAGCTTCTATTGCCTTTCAGAACCTGAGACTGTAATTTGTTTGGGCGTGTATGTTCATTTGCTTTAACCTTGTAGAAAATGCTCTTTTCTTTTCTTAGTTAATAAATCTTAAGTTAGTGTATTATAGGCCTGGCTACAAGCACGGTCTATGGTGCAGGATTTCAGGCGCAGCCGACTGATCCTTTGGGATGGGGACAACTACCAGAGAGGTAGCCATGCTAGTCTGTATCCACAAAAACAATGAGAAGTCCTGTGGCTCCTTATAGACCAACAGATCTATCATATCATAAGCTTTAGTGGGCAAAGACCCACTTCGTCAGATGCATCTAACGAAGTGGGCCTTTGCCCGTAAAAGCTGATGTTACCATAAATCTGTTGGTCTGTAAGGTGCCACAGGACTTCTCACTGTTTGGGGATGGACAGCAACCTGACTAGCATTGTGATTTTGGTGCAAGAGACCATCTATCGCGAAGGCAAGTTAGATAGCTAGACTGGAGTGCCCAAGGGGACTATCTGTGATTCCATACTATGATGCTTGAGGAGTTCACGCTTGTTATTTGGTTGGTGCAACCTCACTGTAGGACTCATCATCAGCTCGGGGTTTGTGGGAATCTGCCCGGAGTTTGGCTCTCAGGGTTGTGAGCCTCTCCAGACAGCCTGACAGGAGGATCTGGTATTTTTCAAGGCAAAGGCCTAGATCTGTTCCCTGACCATGCCCTGTGGAAGACCATATACATGGACTGCCACAGCTGGTTACCACTTGACTGCCACCCTGAAGGACAACAGATCCCAGCATGCAATGCTCCACCCTGGCCACAGCAGCCAGGCAGACCCTGCAACCTACCCAATCTTAACAGAGAGGGAGCCGTGTTAGTCTGTAGCTTCGAGAACAACAAGAAGTCTTGTGGCACCTTATAGACTAACAGATATTTTGGAGCATAAGCTTTCGTGCGCAAAGAGAGCTTTTCTTTGCCCACAAAAGCTTATGCTCCAAAATATCTGTTAGTCTATAAGGTGCCACAAGACTTCTTGTTGTTCTCCAATCACACCAGCAATCCTGACGGCTGCAAATAGTTTGCGTTGCAACAGCTAGGTACAGCTCCCAGGCTGGCAGCAAGCGGCCACACGTGGTCGTCACCCGGGCCACGTTTGGGTGTGTGGCCCAGCATGATTTCAGGAACCACTGGGCTACTCTGGACCACGGAAGAGGAGGTGCGCTGCTTTGTCTCTAGAACTTACGGTGATGAATATGGGCTCATCAAACAGCTCCGCCGGAGACTCAAAGACATTGAAGTAAAAGGTCTGTTAAAAATACACAAAGAGACAAAGTCTGAAACTTGCCCGAAATACGCGCAATGGTCAGCCAAAATCAGTGGCCTGGTTGAGGCTGGTCTTGACGTAAGCTGAGTAAGTTGCAGTAGGAGCCTTCCAGATGCTTTGCTGGTATTCGATACTTCTCAGGGTCTCAGCGCGCTTTCAGACCATCAATAAATTAAGCAGGGAAGGAACCGATCTGAGGCATAAGCAGGTAAACTGAGGCACGGAAAAGGGCAAAGACTGGTCCAAAGTCTTGCACCAGTACAGAGCTCAATGGGCCTGGGACCGCCTGAGCCTCAGGCCCCTGGTCTTGCCTTACGACCGTCCCGCTCAGCAGCAAGAAGGGGCGCAGAGCCAGTTTCAATGTACGCGCGCAAGCAGGGAAGGCTGCCCTCACTCAGCCTCGTCCGAACCACTGATGAATCTAAACAGGCAGCGGAGCTGGATGAAAACGGGCCTCATGTGCAGACAGGGGTGATTGCCAGGACGTGTTTGCCTGCAGATAGCGGGCAGGACTGGTGTGTCTGCACGCCACAGCGAAAGGCAGGCTGTGCGCACACCTCAGCACAGTGCTACCCTCCACAACACAAGGCCCAGGCAGGGGACAGGCAGCAGGGAAAAGGACCGGCAGCAACACATGGCACTGCTAACATGAGCTGTGCAGGTGAGCAGGGGGCTCTACCCTACTCGCCTGAGCTGCCCACACGGCCGCTTCCCCCTGTGCTTGCCGGCCGTGGGGTGCCTGTACCGCCCACGCCGCCCTAGGGGCACATCTACCTTAAAAGTGACTTCTCAGTGGGGGGGGAAGGCAGCGTGGCCTAGTAGATAAGCACCTGAATCAGGCTTTGAGCACCATAGGTGCTCAGAGCCCCATTTCACCCCTGCTTTGTCCTTCCTCTCTACTGAGACCCAAAGCTCTCTGAGGTAGCATCAGAGCCACCAAGCCGTGGGTGGAGGCAGCCGTCAATGCAGGCCACAGCTGGGCTGGTTGGTGTGGGACCAGGCCCAGACTGGAGTAGGGTCAGAGACAGTCTGTGCGAACCACTGGCAATGAAATCGCTTGGCCGGCTGGCAGAGAGACCGGCATCCTTGGGAACCCATACACCTGCCTTGGGATCAGCAGGGCGGGACAATGAATGGCCTGGCGCTATCACAGGCTGGGACCATCTCAACCTCCAGCACCAAGAGCCCCTGATCCAGCCTGGTGCCCCAGATGCTATGTGCTAAGGAGGTGAAAACCATTTCCAGCCTCTCTCCGGCCACACCCGGACAAGCATGTGGGCGTGTTTCCCTGCACCCGACTGCCATGCAGCGACTACCCTTCCAGGAGAACGTTCCCAGCTGTGCTACCACAAGATCCCTCTCTGGAGCACGAAGGAATCAAAGTGATCCCCGAACGCGGTTACACTGCAAACCTCCGCCCAGCACAATGCCGGCTGTTGTACTGCACCACACTGGGCTCTCTGTCAGTGCTTTCCTTAGGATCAGCCCCGCAACAATGAACCTCGTCTCGTCAGCCTCTGCAGGGTTTACACTGTGATTACGGACTACGATTAAGAGCAACTGAGGCATTTCCTGGGGCACCTTCCTAGCTCCAGCTCAGGAGCTGTCAGGGTATGGGTGGGCTTTGTGTTGCTTGTGAATACAGCAGTAAGCATGACAGGACCCCACGGGCAGTGTTACCCCCAACGGAGACACTGAAAAGCCGCCAGGCTCACCTCATCAAAGAAGGGGCCATTTCCTTTGCGGATCCTCGTTCTTCTCGTCTGTCCAGCAGCCGTCACTTTCACCACGGGTTTGATGTTGACGCCGGGGAGCTGCCGGCCCTCTATGAGACGCACCCTGATCTGAAAGCAGGCGGAGGAGGAAAGGGTCGCAGCCCAACAGACCCTGGGGAAAGCTCACATGTAATGCTTGGCTCTTAGCTACCCCAGCCCAGCCCACTGGAATCAGCACTCGAGAGGCCACATCTGGAGTACTGTGTCCAGTTCTGGGCCCCAACCCCAGTACAGAAAGGATGTGGACGCATTGGGAAGGTCCAGTGGAGGGCAACAAAAATGATTAAGGATCTGGAGCATGTGACCTATGAGGAGAGGCAGAGGAATTTGGGCTTGTTTAGTTTGCAGAAGAGAAAAGTGAGGAGTGATTTGATAGAAGCCTCCAGCTTCCCAAAGAGGCTCTAAAGAGGATAGAGAGAGGCTGTTCTCACTAGTGACAGATGGCCCAACAAGGAGCAGTGGTCTCAGGTGCCAGTGGGTAGATGTAGGTTGGATATTAGGAAAATCTGTTTCTCTAGGAGGGTGGTGAAGCACTGGAGTGCGTTGCCTAGGGAAGTGGTAGGATCTCCATCCCTACAGGTTTTAAAGTCCATCCCCCCCGACAAAGCCCTGGCTGGGATGATTTAGTTGGTGTTCATCCTGCTGTGGGCAGGGGGCTGGACTAGATGGTCCCTTCCAGCCCCAGGATTCTATGATTCTATCATGAATGGAGCTGCACCCCCAGAGGCAGACAGGGGTCCAGCCAACAGGCAGCTCTGCCCACAGGAGCTCCTGGGACACATTACCCAGGTGCTCTATCAAAACCAGTCATTAGCCCTGAGCTGCAGCTTTCAGCTCCACGTCCGGCAGGTTTCCCCGGCGCTCGGACCAGTTTAACACATTGCGAGGCAGTGAAGAACTCCAGAGGGTCCCACGCCAGAGGAGGGGAAGCTCCCAAGAAGGTGCAATCGGTGGGATGGCAAAACAGGAGCCACTGGGAGAGACAAATGCCACATACCTGTCACCGCTACTCACCTGGAAGTCCTGCGGCTTGTTTGACAGAGGCTTTTTTGGCGAGCTTTTCCTCCTCTTAATCCCATGGACATGGTGCGAAGGAGGCTTCCGGGGCAACGTGGGCTGCTCCGACCCAGAGGGCCCTGTGGAAGGCTCCGTCTCTTCCCCTGTTACTATCTGGTCTTCGGTGTCCTCCTCCCCAGCTGTATCTGCAAGGCAGAGCAGTGACAGATTGGTCGGGGTGGGCACAGACCTGGGAACCAAGCCAAGAGATCAGAGCTGAGCCCACAGAGACAGGCTGGGGCAGTTTCGGGGGGTTAACTTTGGATAGGAGAAGGGGCCGAGTGGCAAGGGTCAACTGGTCCAGGCCCAATGAGGCTGTCCCCAATATCCTGACCTCAGACAGCCCTCCAGTGCTGGGCCAGGCCCTCCAATCAGTCTCAGCTCAATTGGGTGAGCACAGCTTCCCTACCAGCCATCACTGTGGCACACGGCAGGGCTCTCACGTGTGTTTTGGTTGCCTCTGAGTGTGGCCACCAATTCTTGCTGGCAGCTGCACGGACACAACCGTCTCTGCTGCTCCTCCCTCCTGCAGCACCACCCATGCTCTGCAGGCCGCAACAGCCACAGAAAAGCTGCCGGTGGCTGCATTTGAGGAATGGCATCTTGGGTACAGCCTGGAGATTCTCCACACCTGCTGCAGCTCATCTCTAACCCTGGGACCTGCAAGGCAGGTGCAGCCTCGCTCTTCTGCCAGCCTGGCAGGGAGGTTCTTTAATTTACTAGCCCAGGCAAGCAGCCATTGGGAACTCTCCTAAAGCCAGTGCCTGGCAGCTGATTTTTTTACAGCAGCTGCAGTACAGATCTCAGCAAGGACTGACACCCAGTGGGACAGACGTGTTGGGACAGGGTGTTGGGACAGACGTGACCCACACTCAAAGAGTGCCCGGGTTTTCTCCTCCACTTCCAGCTAACCTCTCCAGGGATGTGGCTTTCCCCAAAGCCGCGCGTTTGGGGTGGGGGGTACAGATTTGGTGTAGTAGCATCCTTCAGTCTACGTAGACTATGGATTGCGCCCTTCGTAGTTCCATTTGGGATCATCATTTGCAGCGTCGGCTGTGACTGTGAAGGCCCACACGAGAGTGACAGTCCTTGCTGCATCTGTTGCATGTGTAATGGATGTCTGGCAGGTCCTTGCTGAGCTTTCTGTGGGCTCGCTTCTCCTCTGCTTGCTGTCTGATCCTCATCTCACCCTTCTGAAGGCCCTTGTGTAGTTCCTGCCTCCGCCTGCTGCGGTCATCTGCCAGCTCCTCTCAGCTGTCCAGCTCAATGTCTACCTCCCTGAGGTCCCTCTTGCAAACATCTTTGTAGCGCAACTGGGGGCGTCCGGGAGGTCTTTTGCCAGAGGCTAGCTCGGCATACAGGATGTCTTTTGGGATCCTTCCATCATTCAGCCTGTGGCCGTGGCCAAGCCAGCGGAGCCGACGCTGCCTGAGGAGGGTGTGCATGGTTGGGATTCCGGCTTGCTCGAGGACGGCAGTGTTGGTCACTGTGTCCTTCCATGATATTCCAAGGATGTGCCTGAGGCAGCGCAAGTGGAAGACGTTCAGCCTCTTTTCCTGGCAGGCGTACAGGGTCCAAGACTCGCTGCTGTAAAGGAGGGTGCTGAGGATGCAGGCTCTGTAGATTTGCACTTTGGTGTGAGTGTACAACTTGATCTTATTCCACGCTCTGAGTCTGGACAGAGTTGTGGCTGCTTTTCCGATCCTCCTATTTAGCTCAGTGTCCAGTGACAGGGTGTCAGTGATGGTGGACCCAAGGTAAACGAACTCGTGGACGACCTCTAACATATAACGTACCTCTATCAGCTACCACTCATTCACACCTGAGGTGCCTTTCTCATAGGGTTTGTCTAAATTGCCATGTAAGTGCCAGATTACTAGAAATTAAATTAGCAGGCCGTGTGTGTATGGACCTAGCTATGGAGCATCCATACTCATCTTCCCAGGAACAGAGCAGGAAGCAGATCCTAAATTACCCAGGGGAACAAACTGATGAGAAGTGGCCAGACTGGTGTTGGCAGGGTCAGATTACCACCCCTCAGCCAGTGCAGCCCACGCGCAAGTGGAAAGAGCCAGCAGCCCTGGGACCCAGCGTGCAGAGCTGTGGCCCCAGGCGCCAGACAGCCCACTGCCATGACAGAGGAGCGGCTGGCCTACATGCCAGCGAGTGGCCCTGCAGCAAGGGGGCTCAGTTAGGTGGTAGGAACAGCATCTAACACTGGCGGGAGATGATCAATCCCTGGAACCAGCTTCCAAGGCAGACGGAGGAGTTGCTATAAACAGGCTGGACAAAGCCCTGTCGAGGCGGGTCTAGCTTCACTTGGTCCTGCCTCGGCGCAGGGGCTGAGGGGGCGTAGCTAGGACAGGAAAACTGGGTGGGCTTTGACTTCAGGGCGGCGGGGACAGGACCTCCCTCCCGCTGGCCCTGACCACTCAGCAGGCACCATGGGGCAGAGGGAGGCCCTGCTGAAGCTTGAGCTCTGCCCCTCTGCTGCCGGTACCATGCGCTGCTCCCCAAGTCAATGGCCCCAGCACAGCCCTGCCTGGGACAACTCACCCCCTCACAGGCCACGGCCCTCCCCTGCCAGCACCCCACGCTGAGCTGCACTCTCTGGCCCAGGCAGTTGGCGGGGCTCGTGGGGGCAGGGGCTAATGTCGGGGGATGGAGACTATGGCAGTAGCATGTGGCTGGACGGGCACCAAGCCGGGGTTGGGAGTCCCAGCCTGTGGAGTCAGGGGCTCTGGCCCCGGTTTGGCAGGGCCTGGATGCTCAGTGGGACGGTGGCGGTCCCTCAGGCAGAGCTCTCCCATCCATAGGATGCGGTGAGGCAGCTGCCCCAGGCGCCGTGCTTTTGGGGACCCTGCCGTAGCCACTCCAGCTGTCCGATGGATGTCGGGGGAGGATTGCCTGGGCCAGGCGTTGCATGTAGCATGAGCTGCAGCAGGGAAGCTACCATCCCCCCAACACTCACCACGTGGGAGGCAGGAATGGCGGCCTGCTCTGCTACTCCCCCAGCCCGCTCCCCTCCAGCACCCTCCCAGCCTGCTCCGCTCCGCTCTGCTCTGCCACCCTCCCAGCCTGCTCCACTCTGGCACCCTCCCAGCCCGCTCCACTCTGCTCTGCCACCCTCCCAGCCCACTCCCCTCCAGCACCCTCCCAGCCTGCTCCGCTCCGCTCTGCTCTGCCACCCTCCCAGCCCGCTCCGCTCTGCTCTGCTCTGCCACCCTCCCAGCCCACTCCGCTCCACTCTGCTCTGCCACCCTCCCAGCCCGCTCCCCTCCAGCACCCTCCCAGCCTGCTCCGCTCCGCTCCGCTCTGCCACCCTCCCAGCCCGCTCCGCTCTGCTCTGCTACTCTCCCAGCCCGATCCCCTCCAGCACCCTCCCAGCCTGCTCCGCTCCGCTCCGCTCTGCCACCCTCCCAGCCTGCTCCGCTCTGCTCTGCTCTGCCACCCTCCCAGCCCACTCCGCTCTGCCACCCACCCAGCCCGCTCCACTCTGCTCTGCCACCCTCCCAGCCCGCTCCACTCTGCTCTGGTACTCTTCCAGCCCGCTCCCCTCCAGCACCCTCCCAGCCTGCTCCGCTCTGCTCTGCCACCCTCCCAGCCTGCTCCACTCTAGCACCCTCCCAGCCCGCTCCACTCTGCTCTGCCACCCTCCCAGCCCACTCCCCTCCAGCACCCTCCCAGCCTGCTCCGCTCTGCTCTGCTCTGCCACCCTCCCAGCCTGCTCCACTCTGGCACCCTCTCAGCCCGCTCCACTCTGCTCTGCCACCCTCCCAGCCTGCTCCCCTCCAGCACCCTCCCAGCCTGCTCCACTCTGGCACCCTCCCAGCCCGCTCCACTCTGCCACCCTCCCAGCCTGCTCCACTCTGCCACCCTCCCAGCTCGCTCCACTCTGCTCTGCCACCCTCCCAGCCCACTCCACTCTGCTCTGCCACCCTCCCAGCCCGCTCCGCTCCACTCTGCTCTGCCACCCTCCCAGCCCGCTCCGCTCTGCTCTGCCACCCTCCCAGCCCGCTCCGCTCTCCTCTGCCACCCTCCCAGCCTGCTCAGCTCTGCTCTGCCACCCTCCCAGCCTGCTCCGCTCCACTCTGCTCTGCCACCCTCCCAGCCCGCTCCACTCTGCTCTGCCACCCTCCCAGCCCACTCCGCTCCACTCTGCTCTGCCACCCTCCCAGCCTGCTCCGCTCTGCTCTGCTCTGCTCTGCCACCCTCCCAGCCCGCTCCGCTCTGCTCTGCTCTGCCACCCTCCCAGCCTGCTCCACTCTGGCACCCTCCCAGCCCGCTCCACTCTGCTCTGCCACCCTCCCAGCCCACTCCCCTCCAGCACCCTCCCAGCCTACTCCGCTCTGCTCTGCTCTGCCACCCTCCCAGCCTGCTCCACTCTGGCACCCTCCCAGCCTGCTCCACTCTGGCACCCTCCCAGCCCGCTCCACTCTGCTCTGCCACCCTCCCAGCCTGCTCCACTCTGCTCTGCCACCCTCCCAGCCCACTCCCCTCCAGCACCCTCCCAGCCTGCTCCGCTCTGCTCTGCTCTGCCACCCTCCCAGCCTGCTCCACTCTGGCACCCTCCCAGCCCGCTCCACTCTGCTCTGCCACCCTCCCAGCCCACTCCCCTCCAGCACCCTCCCAGCCTGCTCCGCTCTGCTCTGCTCTGCCACCCTCCCAGCCCACTCCGCTCCACTCTGCTCTGCCACCCTCCCAGCCCACTCCACTCTGCTCTGCTACTCTCCCAGCCCGATCCCCTCCAGCACCCTCCCAGCCTGCTCCGCTCCACCACCCTTCCAGCCCATTCCACTCTGCTCTGATACTCTCCCAGCCCACTCCCCTCTAGCACCCTCCCAGCCTGCTCCACTCCGCCCTGCCACCCTCCCAGCCCGCTCCACTCCTCTCGGCAGCCCTCCCAGCCCACTCCGCTCTGCTCTGACACCCTCCCAGCCTGCTCTGCTCCGCTCCCCCACCCTCCCAGCCCATGCCCCACTTCTCTGAGGTGGGCCAGGAGGGCAACAGAGTGGACCAGGCTGCTGCTCCCACTGCCCATGCAGTGAGTGGGGTGCGGGAAGCAACTCTCTGCTGCTGCTACCACCACCACACGCAACCCCCAGCCCCATTGCTGCAGGAGGGGAAAAAGGGAGGGGCAGAGCCAGAACAGGGGAGAGGCGGGGCTGGGGCACTGGGCCCCGTGCCTGAGACATTGGTGAGGAGTTGCCTTGTGCCCCACCCCCACCTCAGAACACCCCTGCACCCAGGCCCACCCAGGGTGACACCCATGCTTCCATGCTGAGATTTCTAGGGTTCCATACAACTTGTGCAGGGTTCAAAGTGGGGGGTCAGATCCAGCCCCATCCCTCTGCTCAACACTTCTGGAAACCCAAAGGGTCATTTGTCATTTGGGTTCCACTGGCCCCCAGGTGTGCAGCAGGCCTCCGGGTCCTGCTCTGGGGGTTCACGGTGCAGGCCAAAGAGCCCCCACAGCAAACGTAGCAGAGTGCAGCCAAGCAATGCAACGGCGTCGCCTTACCAGTGATGCTGTCAAGCTCCGCTGTGGCCGGCGTGGGCTCGGGCGGGGGAGGCAGTGGGAACTGAGGAGCAGCCCCGGGGGGAGGAATGTAGGAAACCTGCAGGATGAGGAAGGCCTGGAGAACAGAAAAGGATCATTAGAGAGGTGGTAGAATCTCCATCCCTGGAGGTTTTTAAGCCCCGGCTGGACAAGTTCCTGGCTGGGGTGACTTAGTTGGGGTTGATCCTGTCTGAAGCAGGGGGCTGCACTAGATGACCCCGTGAGGTCCCTTCCAGCCCTGGGATTCTATGATTTTGTGAAAGGCTCATACACAACCCTGCCAAACAGGTCGTAACAGAACAAGTGCCAGTGGCTTGAAGTGCACTGTTGGATATGGATCATTCCAGCCTGAAAAGTATCAGGGGGCAGCCGAGTTAGTCTGTATCTTCAAAAACAACAGGAAGTCCTGTGGCACCTTATAGACTAACAGGTATTTTGGAGCATCAACTTTCATGGGCAAAGACCCACTTCATCAGACGCATGAGTGTGGGGGAAGGGTTCAGAGGAGGATTTAAAGAGGGAGTCTCAGTCAAGTCTCAGTCTGGGTCAAGGGGAGGGCCAGAGCTGACAAGGTCTATTCAGTCAGGGTGGATGTGGCCCATTATCGGCAGTAATGTAGAGTCGTGAATGTCAAGAGAGGAGAAATCAAGATGGTTCAGTCGGGGGTATGTGGCCCATCATCAGTGGAGGTGTGAACATCAAGAGCAGAGAAACTGCTTTTGTAATGAGCCAGCCACTCCCAGTCTCTGTTCAATCCTTGGTTGATGGAGCCAAATTTGCAAAAGAATTGCAGCTCAGAAATTTCTCTTTGGAGTTTATTTCTGATTTCTTTTTTTGTTGCAGGACGGCTACTTTTAAATCTGTTACTGAGTGTCCAGGGAGATTGACATGTTCTCCTACAGGTTTGTGTATGTTACCGTTCCTGATGTCTGATTCATGTCCATTTATTCTTTCATGTGGAGAAAATTCCAGAGTTAAATTCTTCCCTGTCTTATCAGGTACTGTGAGTGCAACGTGCCTGCTCTGCCATCCCTTATCTCAAGAGCTGGGCTGCCCCGTAGCCCACACACACCTGCATTGCAAATAAACAGGTCAGCATGGTCTCAGAAGGGTAGTCGTGTTAGTCTGTATATTCGCAAAACAAAGCAAGCAGTCCTGTAGCATCTTAAAGACTAAACAGTTTTATTTATTAGAGACCCTTTGGGTCTTGCCCACAAAAGCTCATTACCTCATAAATTGTCCAGATCTGAGGAAGTGGGTCTGTCCCATGAAAGCTCATCGCCTAATGAATTATTTTGTCAGACTTTAAAGTGCTACAGGACTGGCTTTTGTGTTGTGAAAATACAGACTTATGCTGCTACCTCTCTGAGTCGGCAACGTGATCACAATGCCTTTCTCTAGCACTCTTCATCAGTAGATCCCAAAGCAATTTACACAGGGGGGTCAGTATAATCTGCCTCATTTGATAAAAGGGAAACAGGCAGAAAGAGGGGATATGAGTTGCCCACCACCACCCAGTAGGCCATGGACAGAAGCCGTATCTCTAGCATGCCAAGGCAGTACAGCAGGGAGAGGACTCAGAAGTGATCCAGTGGCTGGAAGCTGAAGCCAGACAAATTCAGAGAGGAAATCAGGAACAACTTTTTAACAAGGAGAGAAATTGACGAGTGGATCAGTTTCTCTGGGGTCACAGTTGATTCTCCATCACTGACAGTTTGAAAACCAAAATTAGACGCGTTCCCAGATGTGTGATGCAGGAGCTCACACCATATGATCAGAAAACATGGCCAGTTATGATGCAACAGGTGAAAGTGACGGCACTGTACTCGAAAGGGTTTCTGCCTTCCGTGCTCCTGAAAAATGATTATTTGTACTGCACAGAAAACTCTCAATTCTGCCCTGGCTAAATGGCCATAATCCCACGCCCCCTTGCTTCCCCGCATGCATGCATCTGACAAAGTGGGTCTTTGCCCATGACAGGCAGGGAAAGGAGTGCACCAAATGACCGGTTAGTCATGCATCAAATGACCGGTTAGTCTATAAGGTGACACAGGACTTCTCGTTGTTTTTCCAGTTGTTCAAGAAATAACGGCGGCTGAGTGGGCAATTTGAAGGTGTGCTGGTGATTAAATAATCTGCCACTAGAGGGCAGCTCTAGACCATTTCATGTCTCTCTCAACACGGGAAGAGCTGAAGAATTAAGCAACGTCCTTGGACATGGAGAGGGAAGACAGGCTGGAGGAACACAGATGGACAAGGAACAGGGCCGTGGCCTACTGGTGCACGGTGTCATGGCATCAGAGACATGGGTTCTGTTCCCAGTGCTGCTGGCAGTGACTGTAAGGCACGCTGGGCAGCTGAGATTCCCTGCACTGTAGTCACATCATCTGCAGAACAGGGAAAAGGTTTCTGAAGGTGCTCAGATACCTTCTGATGAGAAAACTAAAGCCACGTTCCCCCGATCCAAACACAGCCACATGACAAATTAACGATCAAAAAGGGGCCAATATTCTTATTTATTTGTGGATTTTTTCATGGATTCCAAGGCCAGAAAGAACCACTGTGATCCTATAGTCTGAGCTCTGGCATCACACAGCTGGGAAAGCATCTAATTTTGGTTTTAAAGTTGTCAGTGATGGAGAATCAACTGTGACCCTGGGGAAACTGATCCACTCGTCAATTTCTCTCCTCCTTAAAAAGTTACACCTTATTTCCTGCCTGAATTTGTCTGGCTTCAACTTCCAGCCACTGGATCATCTCATACCTTCCTGCAGAGCCCATAATTAAATCTTGGTTCCCCCATCAAGTACATATAGTCGGTATTCAAGTCACCCTTCTTTTCGCCATGCTGAACAGATGGAGCTCTTCCAGCCCGTCATGAGAAAGCAGGTTTTCTAACCCCTTCCTCATTCCCTTTTCTCCAACATGTCTCCAGTTTGTCAGCAACCTCCTGGAAGAACCAGACAGGGAACTCCAGCAGCAGTCAGGGCAACAACTGATACAGAGTGGAAGTAACCCTCTAGGATTCTACTGAAGAGTCCTGTTTACGCATCCAAAGATCACGCTGGCCCTTTGGCATTCCCCTGGGAGCTTATAATCCACTATGCCCCCAAACCCTTCTCAGAGTCCCTCCTTGCCAGGCTAGAATCCGCCGTCCTGTAAGTGGGACCTACATCCTTTGTTCCACTTCCATTCAGCCATGTTCAAGCATCTACTGTTGGCTTGTCGCCAGCTTATCAGTCTGCACCATTCTGCATTAGTGACCCCGCTCCTGCATTATTTGCCGTTCACAACATTTTTGCATCATCTGCAAACTTTACCAGTTTCCACGTTTTCTTCCAGGTCACAGGTAAAATTGTTCAACAGCAACAGCCAAGTACCGATCCCTGCAGGACTCCACTGGAACCCAATGGCGACTGGTGTGGCGGTTTCAGGTGGGCGCTAGCCACATGCCCCTGCCCTGCCCCTCCCAACCCAGGGCCCACTCCCTCCCCATCCATGCTCTGGCCACGCCCCTCTCCCTCCTCCCCATGCCCTGCCTCTGTCCCCCGTCCTCTTCCTGTGGAACAGCCACAAGAGTGACAGTGAGTGGGGGCAGTCCTCCCTCCCTCCCTCCCCCTGCAGCAGTCCAGCACTGCTCCAGAAGAAGACAGCAGGGGAGAGGTGCTGTGGGGGGTGCATAAGGCCTCTTGTGCACACCCACACCCCTGCATGCACATTACTCCTGCTAGAAACGCCCCCCCCCCCCCCCCCCGATGAGGATTCCCCATTTATAGTTATATTTTGAGACCCGTCTCTTGGACTTGGACTTTGAGACCAGAAAGGACCACCCTGAGTATCCAGCCTGACCACCGGCACATCACAGAACCTTGCCCAGCCAGCCCAAACCGCTGGCTGAATGACTGACAGCCTCAGTGCATGGTTACAGAGAACCCACCATTTGCACCAGTGTAATCCTGCAAGTGACCCCTGCCCCATGCTGCGGAGGAAGGCAAAAACTCTGTGACAAGGTGACTTGGGGGAAAATTCCGTCCCTGTCCCAGACCTGGCCACCAACTGGGCCCTGAGCATTTTGCTAAGACCCACCAGCCACACACCTGGGGAAAAATTCTCTGCAGTAACTCAGAACCCTCCCCATCGAGCCTGTACCATTGTCATCCACTGCAGCTATTGCTGCCGGCCGTGGCAGCTCAGCTAGAGGCCACTGGGAGTAGCCTGGTCCTACCATCCCCACCAGAAACTCAGCAAGCACAGTGTTGAAGCCAGTCAGGTTTTTCACCCCCGTTGGGAGGCTGCTCCAGAACTTCACTCCTCTGATGGTGAGAAACCTTCTAGCCTACACTTATTGATGGCCAGTTCAGAACCAGGGGTTCCTGTGTCTGCATTGGCATTTACCTTACAACACTCCTTTTCCTGCCTGGTGTTTAATTCACTGCTGTGTTTCCAGAGAGCAGCCCTCTCTCCCCTCAGCCTTCGTTTGGTCAAGCTAACCAAGCCAAGCTCTCTGCGTCGGCTCTCAAGGCAGGTTTTCCATTCCTCAGATCATCCTTGCCCGTACCTGCTCCAGTTTGAATTCATTTCTCTCAGGCGTGGGAGCAGGGCCGCCAGAACAGTTTGTGCAATAGGAGGAGCTGAGAGCCACTGAACCAAACTGTAAACCCTGTTTATAAAGGAAGCCTCCCCAAGCCATGGGGTGAGGTAGCACCTCTCACAGCACTAGTTCCAGCACTGCTGCGTGGGAGTTCCTAACTGTCAGGGTGGTCAAACACTGGAATAAATTGCCAAGGGAGGTTGTGGAATCTCCATCGCTGGAGAGATTTAAGAACAGGTTGGATAAATGTCTATCAGGGACGGTCTAGACAGTACTTGGTCCTGCCATGAGGGCAGGGGCTGGACTTGATGACCTCTCAAGGTCCCTTCCAGGCCTAACATTCTATGAGACCAGATTTGCCCACCATTCTGCAGGTGAGATCTCGCCACTGCCTTGCAGAATGGTCCTAACCCTCCCTCTTCTCTACAGGAAATACAATGCCAGAGGCATCCTCGGATTGCATTGGTATTTTTCACTGCCACATCACACTGGCAGCCAGAGACGTCCTTAGGATTTAAGGATCAGAGAGGTGGCCGTGTTAGTCTGTAGCTTCGAGAACAAGAAGTCCTGTGGCACCTTATAGACTAACAGATATTTTGGAGCATCAGCTTTCGTGGGCAAAGACCCGTTGCATCAGATGCATGAGTCGGGCGGCGGGGGGGGCGTTTCAGAGGGAAGCGGGTCTTTGCCCACGAAAGCTTATGCTCCAAAATATGTTTGTCTATAAGGTCCCACAAGACTTCTTGTTGTTCTTAGGAGTTAAGAAGCCCAACTCCGCACTGTTAAACTGACGGCCCTGCTCCCAAGGGCAGCTTTGGGGGAGGGGGGACAATTTTGTTAAGATGTGCTCTTATCATTTACAGCAACACGCTGAGGAAATATTTTTAAAAGAAATTTTTAACAAAGGACCTGTCAACTAACCCAGCGACTTCACAAAGTGACAGGATTTGCTAACGCCAGTGAAACGGCTCTTTCGCACGTTCTGCAAATAGCTCTGGGAAACTGTTTCATTTTTGAAGCTCACTAGGGCCTCTCTGGAAGAAGCAGGGTCACGGAACAGGGAGAGGAAGCACCAAGTGTTGGCCATTAAGATGGAGCGGTGCCCTAAATCTTAGAACATAAGAACATAAGAATGGCCATACTGGGTCAGACCAAAGGTCCATCCAGCCCAGCATCCCATCTGCCGACGGTGGCCAATGCCAGGTGCCCCAGAGAAGGAGAACAGAAGACAATGATCAAGTGATTTATCTCCTGCCATCCATCTCCTGCCCTTGTTATGAAGGCTAGGGCACCATACTTTATCCCTGGCTAATAGCCATTTATGGACCTAACCTGCAAAAATTTATCAAGCTCTTTTTTAAACCCTAATAGAGTCCTGGCCTTCACAGCCTCCTCGGGCAAGGAGTTCCACAGGTTGACTGTGCGCTGTGTGAAGAAAAATTTCCTTTTATTAGTTTTGAACCTACTACCCATCAATTTCATTTGGTGTCCCCTAGTTCTTGTATTATGGGAAAAGGTAAATAATTTTTCTATATTCACTTTCTCCACACCATTCATGATTTTATATACCTCTATCATATCGCCCCTCAATCGCCTCTTTTCCAAACTGAAAAGTCCCAGTCTCTCTAGCCTCTCCCCATATGGGACCCGTTCCAAGCCCCTAATCATCTTAGTCGCCCTTTTCTGAACCTTTTCTAATGCCAATATATCTTTTTTGAAGTGAGGAGACCACATCTGCACGCAGTACTCACGATGTGGGTGTACCATAGTTTTATATAGGGGAAGTATGATATCTTTTGTCTTATTATCGATCCCTTTTTTAATAATTCCTAACATCCTATTTGCCTTACTAACTGCCGCTGCACACTGCATGGATGTCTTCAGAGAACTATCCACTATAACTCCAAGATCCCTTTCCTGATCTGTCGTAGCTAAATTTGACCCCATCATGTAGTACGTGTAATTTGGGTTATTTTTTCCAACATGCATTACCTTACACTTACCCACATTAAATTTCATTTGCCATTTTGCTGCCCAATCACTCAGTTTGCTGAGATCTTTTTGTAGTTCTTCACAATCCCTTTTGCTTTTGACTGTCCTGAACAACTTGGTGTCATCTGCAAACTTTGCCACCTCACTGCTTACCTCATTTTCTAGATCATTGATGAACAAGTTGAACAGGATCGGTCCCAGGACTGACCCCTGGGGAACACCACTAGTTACCCTCCTCCATTGTGAAAATTTACCATTTATTCCCACCCTTTGTTTTCTGTCTTTTAACCAATTCCCGATCCATGAAAGGACCTTTCCTCCTATCCCATGACCACCTAATTTACATAAAAGCTTTTGGTGTGGGACCGTGTCAAAGGCTTTCTGGAAATCTAGGTATATTATGTCCACTGGGTGCCCCTTGTCTGCATGTTTATTAACCCCTTCAAAGAATTCTAATAGATTAGTTAGACACGACTTCCCTCTGCAGAAACCATGCTGACTTTTGCCCAACAATTCGTGCTCTTCTATGTGCCTTGCAATTTTACTCTTTACTAGTGTTTCTACTAATTTGCCTGGTACTGATGTTAAACTTATCGGTCTATAATTGCCAGGATCTCCTCTAGAGCCTTTTTTAAATATTGGTGTTATATTGGCCGTCTTCCAGTCATTTGGTACCAAAGTGGATTTAAAGGATAGGTTACAAACCACAGTTAATAACTCCGCAATTTCACATTTGAGTTCTTTCAGAACCCTTGGGTGAATGCCGTCTGGTCCTGGAGACTTGTTACTATTCAGCTTATCAATTAATTCCAAAACCTCCTCTAATGTCACTTCAATCTGAGTGAGTTCCTCAGATTTGACACCTAAAAAGGTGTCACCTTCAGGTGCCCAATGCAACTGCGTACTCTGCCTATAGGAAAAGACAGTTCTGTCGGCAGCTCATAATCAGGCTGCGCTCGACCAATAGCCCAGAGCTTTCTCCTCCTTTGTAGCTTTCAGTCACACAGGAGCAAGTCAATCCTTTTGAGTGTTCCACATGTATTATTACCAGAGCACCGACAAGGCCCGTTCATGGCCCAGACCCCACCGTCCCAGGTGTTACACAAACACGGAACAAAAGCCAGTCCCTGCCCTAAATTGCTAACAATCTAAGCACATATCTCACCAGATCCAACCAAGGCCCACACTGACTTGCACCCTGACCCCCAAGCACTGGATGGGCATGCAGAAAGCCTGTTTTACGTGCAACTCACAAGGCACAGTCCATGCCTCCGAGGCAGATCAAACAGATAGCCAAACAGCTGCAGCCCACGCCCCTTTCTTGGGAATAGAATCTGTCTTGTGAGGCATCTGAATATCAGATTGAAACCCCCTGAGATCTCGTGCATGCCAGGTGAAGGATTTTATGGCAGTAACAAGTCACTCCTAAGATCAGATCTTAATAGCCAAAAATAGATTCACTTCCTCTTCTCTGTCCATCTGCAAACGCACTAACAAACTGCACCTGGGAAACAGGAACTTTCTACTATAAATCCTCAGCTGTTGACTCATTTTCTTCAACTGAGATCTTATCAGCTACCAGGCAAGCAAGGCTGGAGACTTTCCTGGAAAAACCAGCGTGCCCCAGGGCAAAGGCGTCAGTCATTCAATAGATACCATTTTTCTTTCTGCTTCATTTTAAACTGAGGGGGCAGTCCTGGTCAAAAGAAGCAACAAATACCATTTTTTATTTGACAAACGTTGCCCAACACTCAGGGGCAAGTTTCACAAAACAGTGCAACTGGAGTTCCCCCCAGGTTTTTTCAACTGTAGTACCCAGAGGTACTGAGACCTCATCTGGGGTGAGTGAAGTCTAAGAACATAAGAACGGCCACACTGAGTCAGACCAAAGGTCCATCTAGCCCAGTATCCTGTCTGCCAACAGTAGCCAATGCCGGGTGCCCCAGAGGAAGTGAACTGAAGACAATGATCAAGCCATTTGTCTCCTGCCATCCATCTCCCGCCTTTGACAAAAGGCTAGGCACCATACCTTACCGCTTGCTAATAGCCATTTATGGACCTAACCTCCAAATATCTATCGAGCTCTTTTTTTAAACTCTGTTAGAGTCCTGGCCTTCACAGCGTCCTCTGGCAAGGAGTTCCACAGGTTGACTGTGCGCTGTGTGAAGAAAAACTTTCTTTTATTAGTTTTGAACCTGCTACCCACTAAATTCATTTGGTGTCCTCTACTTCTTATATTATGGGAACAAGTAAATAACTTTTCTGTATTCACTTTCTCCACACCATTCAAGTCTCTGCTCTACAGCATTAGTTGGGAGCCAGCTGGCCTGTAGCTCACACGGTAGAGTACAGGGCTTTAGACCCTATGCTCTGTAGGTTCTATCCCTGGGGCTGGCAACCTGGGTCTGTTGGTGTTACACAACTTTTCACTTGTAGTTAAAATACTAATACTTGCAAACCTTTTGCTCATGCCAGCACCGGAAGGAACTGTGCGGTTAGAAGTGCCCTCCTGGGAGGGAGAGTAGAAGGAAAAACAAGATGGCGCAAAGTAAAGAAAATCGATTAATTTAATTCTTTAGCCCAGGGGTGAGCAAACTTTTTATGCTGGGCCCCACTTTTACTCCCTACAGTTAGCAGGGCCCCCTGGCTGATGTTATCCAAACCGATGGAAATTTTGGTCATTTGCTTATGAAAAAAAAAACTTGCAACGTGTGTGAGAAAATAAGTCTGTAGAACGTAAAAACTGCGCTAATGGCTGCAGAAGCGTGAATACACAGACATAAAACCAGGAACAGATTTCAACATTTTCAATGAGAGGGACGAGCCCGAGCCCCAGCAGCCAGCTGTGCTCCCCTCTTATGAAATTTCACGCCACCCAAGGAGGCCCGCCCCCTCCTTTGTGCACCCCAGCTTTAGCCCAACACGAGAGACTGGGCTCAGTGCAGAGGTCACTGGGTGACACTTTAGCCTGTGCTAGCCAGAGCATCAGGTTGCATGGTCCCATGGTCCCTGCTGGCTTTCAACTCTATGGCCTGGTCAACACTAGGGAACAAAGTTGACCCCAGAAACGCAAAGCTAGCCACACCATTAGCACTGCTAGAATCAATGTATCAGGATCGACTTTATTCCCTGGTGTAGATCGGGGCTCTTCAGGCTCACGCCAACGTACCTTGCTCCATTCTATTGTGTGGAGTACCAGGCTCAACAGCTGAGCCCAGAGAGATTGATTCTGACACATCTTCACAGATGCAGCACAATCGAACTCTGGAGGATTGATCGCGGCGTGCCGAACGGGCGGTAAGTATCAACATACCCTAAGAATCTACAAACTACTTTCTCTTCCGCTCCCTGGTTTTCCCACTGCTCCTTCTCCTGCCATCCCAGCATGCAGGTGACAATTGTTCTGTGCAGCCACCGAATGCCAACTAGCACAAGGGAACTGCTTCACCATTCCCGCCCGCTTACACCAGCTGCGAAAGTTATTACACGGCAGCATTCAGAAGCGCCAACCGCAATGGTCAAAAATCCCCAGTCAGGTCCCAAAAAACAGGAGACTGGTTTAAAATCAGGAGATTTTCATTAAAAAATAAAAAAAAACCATCATCTTTGCATCTGCTGGTCGGCCTCTGAACCTTTCCCAAGCACTCAGGGCCAGTTTCCAGTGGATCCCCGGCCCTCCCGAGCGCTATACACTTACTTCTTTGAGAAGACAAAATAAAATCAGAGATTTGCACCTAATCACAGGATCTAGGAGCAGCGGCACTACAAAAACGCTGGAGACCACAAAACCCACAATAGGTTCACAGAGAGCCGGCAACATCGAGCGTTCATCCCATCACCGAATTTGACGCACTGGTCGGAACTTGAACCTTGGTACGTCGTGCCAGTAACAAGCTCCTTTCCCTGTTCAAAAGGTGGAACTCCTTTCCAGGGTGACTTTGTCTAGCCGCAACTTCCAGCGCTTGCCTCAGGCGAGACCTTTCTCAGATAGGTTGAAGAGCCTTTTAGTTAAATATCTGCTCCCCAGGTAGGTGGTTCATGGGGGAGGCACGGGGTGTCGTGAGCAACCCCAGTGCCGCAGAGGGACAGGGGAAAGGGTCGGCAGCTGTCGCGCTCCCTCGGGCTGCCTCTGCTCACGCTGCTGGAGAAAGACGAAGGAGCTGCAGTGTCTCAGACAGTTCCCCCACCTCCCAGAACAGCCAAGTAATGGGATGGGGATGGGGGTGGAGAGGGAGAGTAGGGCTCTATGGGGAGCTAAAGGGGGCACCCACTGTGATGGAGTGGGGAGGGAGTGCATCTGAGACTCAAGCTGGATGTGTGTGAGACAAGCAGAGCAGCTCCCAGTGGCTAAGGATGACCCCTGGGGCTGTAAGCTAAGGTGGCAAGGAACACCGCTGACCTGAACGAAGAGCAGGGCTTGAATCTGAGGCAGCAGTTAGAAGCTGGAGGGGAGAGGGAGCTGCCAGCCTGGCGAGGGGGGAAGCTACACCCCAGAGGGGGCACCCCTCGGGCTCCTCTCCCCAGGACGGGTTGCTATGACTGTCTCTGATTGCTGCACTGACTTTTCTGTAAGAAACTGGGCCTCTGTCGCCTAATAAACTTCCTGTTCTACGTGCTGAGTGAGAGTCACTCCTGCCTGCGGATGGGGTGCAGTGCTTGGGGACCCCTGAACCCCATCACACCCACTCAGGGGTTGGGGGCAGCTGCTGGGGAGAAAAGGGGTCTGCTGGGGGACAGCCAGATCAGCTCTTTGGGGGTGGAAAGGGGATGGCTTCTGGGAAGCGAGGGGAGCTGCCTGCGGGGCTGTGCCTAGCCTGGTAACCCACAGGCAGCAGCAAACAACTTCAGGGGGTAAAGAGGGCAGCTAAGCCCAGGGCAGGGGTTAGATGGGGGCTCCTGGGTTTGGGGAAGTCCCACAAGAGATGGGGACAGGACTCAGGAAAAACAACAAGAAGTCCTGTGGCACCTTATAGACTAACAGATATTTTGGAGCACAAGCTTTCGTGGGCAAAGACCTGCTTGGTCGGATGTGCTGTCGTGGACTTTCCCGAGGCAGGACTTGGGAGGGGGCAGAGGCAGGAAGAAGAGGACAGGGGAGGTGAATCGTGCAGGAGGGCGGGCAGGGCTGGATTGGCTCTTCTGGGGGGCAGGCTGCTAGATTTTGTGACTCCCACTAGGATCCGGGTGGGGCCAAAAATAAGGGACTTGGAATGAGAGAGGTTGCTCCAGGATGGGGCATGGGGGGAGTGAGGACTCCAGCTGAGGGTGGGGGCTCTGAGGTGGGGCTGACACTGGGGGGATTTGGAGAGCAGCAGGCGGGGCTCCAGGCTGGGGCCCAGGGGCTTGGAGTGTGGGAGCGGGGCTCAGCCTGGCCTGCTGACCGGACTGGGGTAAAGGGGGCAATTAATTATCCAGGACCCCATGTGATTTAAAAGGGCCCCAGACCATTTTCCATCGCTTGGACCAGAGCAGCAAGTGGATCCCCCCTTTGGGGAAGCTATACCCCAACTCCACTCCTGCCTGTGCCTGGAAACTCCCCTTCCCTTCCCTCCCAGCCCAAGGCCAGAGCCCCAGCTCCTTGGAGAGGCGTTGGAAGAAGGTGAGGTGACGGGAGAACAGGGGGTAGGTGGGGGTCTGTGGGGTGGGGCGCATGGGCTGCCCCCATTTACATAGGAGGTGTTAGTGGTTTAGAAAGAGAAGGATTCCTTTAACCGCCCAATGCTCTGGGAGTTTTTGTGGCTATCTGAAAACTAATTAGCACCTGGACGAACTGGGGCCCGTTTGTTCGTTTGGCCTTTCACTCAGAGTTGGGTCCTGGACAGGGGATTTCAATTAAGTTTTACGATTCGCTTGGGAAGAGGTATTCAAAACCATGAGGCTTTTGGTCCAGCTCGTCAGAAAGCTCCCACTGTGTCATAATCACCACCCCTAGTGCTGGCTAGGTGGGTATATTGGAGGGCGAAGACCCTATTTGTCAGAAGGGCTTCTGGGTCTCGCTCTCTGCTTTTCCCACGGCAAGGCTCTGTCACACTTGCCCAGCCGGGATCCCAGACCCTCCTTCCAATTACCCCCCACCAGCCACCTGCCGTCGTGACGTTTTACTTCCCTTTTGGGGCAGTCACTTGCTGGGTTTTGGTTAGGAGCCAATGGCTATTTCTCGTTGAGTTGTAGATTTGTTTAGCTTCATAAAGCTGCGGGATATGTGCCAAGAGGAGCAGCTATTAAGCATACATTAGGGATCATTTCCTGAACTGCTGAAGTCCTTACCCAGGGCGCTGGGCTGCAGACCCTTTCTTAACCCAGCCTGGAGAGCAGGACACTGGGGCTACGTCTACACGTGCACCCAACTTCGAAATAGCTTATTTCGATGTTGCGACATCGAAATAGGCTATTTCGATGAATAACGTCTACACGTCCTCCAGGGCTGGCAACGTCGATGTTCAACTTCGACGTTGCTCAGCCCAACATCGAAATAGGCACAGCGAGGGAACGTCTACACGCCAAAGTAGCACACATCGAAATAAGGGAGCCAGGCACAGCTGCAGACAGGGTCACGGGGCGGACTCAACAGCAAGTCGCTCCCTTAAAGGGCCCCTCCCAGACACACTTTCATTAAACAGTGCAAGATACACAGAGCCAACAACTAGTTGCAGACCCTGTATATGCAGCACGGACCCCCAGCTGCAGCAGCAGCAGCCAGAAGCCCTGGGCTAAGGGCTGCTGCCCACGGTGACCACAGAGCCCCGCAAGGGCTGGAGAGAGAGCATCTCTCAACCTCCCAGCTGATGGCCGCCATGGAGGACCCCGCTATTTTGATGTTGCGGGACGCGGATCGTCTACACGTCCCTACTTCGATGTTGAACGTCGAAGTAGGGCGCTATTCCCATCCCCTCATGGGGTTAGCGACTTCGACGTCTCGCCGCCTAACGTCGATTTCAACTTCGAAATAGCGCCCAACACGTGTAGACGTGACGGGCGCTATTTCGAAGTTACTGCCGCTACTTCGAAGTAGCGTGCACGTGTAGACGCAGCCTGGGAGATCTAGGTGGACCAGGACTGACTGGGGGGAAGGGATGGCCCATAGGCAGCAAGTAGGAAACCAACAGGCACCAAGTAGCCTGGGCCTGAACATCTCTGGGGTGCAGAAGGGCAGCCGGGCCCAGGGGTTAAGCGGGAGGTCAGGTCCCTTTCTGGGAGAGATACACCCATCGTGGGGGATTCCAGTGGGGGACGGAGGCAGGCAGCATCAGGGTAAGGATTTCCAAGCCTTTCAGGGCCCTACCCCTGATAGAGGCTTACACATTACAAGCTCTGAACAGCCTGTGTCCAGAGTGGGTATTAGAATGTAGGTCTCTGGCACACGGACTGGTGGCAGGTTGGAAGTATGCCAAGGGTACAGTGTGCAGAGGGTCTCAGATGGTATTCTACACTGTACTGAATACCAGGAGGTACTGAAAGGTATCCAGTATGGAATAACATATTGTTTCACTTTGAAAGCTAGAGACATACTAATATATCTGTTGTAAAGCCAGTAGTTCTCAGCCAGGGTACGTCTACCTCTTGGCGTACTCAGAGGTCTTCCAGGGGGTACATCAACTCACCGAGCTATTTGCCTAGTTTTGCAACAGGCTACTTAAAAAATCATTCTCAAAGTTGTTACAAACACATTTTACACAATAACTTGTTCTTACAGCTCTGCGGTCTACACCCCCCAATTTCAATACAGTACAACATTTATATTCTAATTCACATAATTTATAATGTTATGGTAAACAGGAGAAGGGATGCGACTTGTCAGTAATAGGGTATTGCAACGCTTTTGTATTTTAAGGTCTGATTTTGGAAGCAAGTAGTTTTGAAAGTGAGGTGAAACTATGGTCTTGCGTGTTCCCATCAGACTCCTGAAAGGCAACACTGGTCTGGCAGGGTGAGAACCGCGGCTCTGTAATATTTAGCGATTGTTCAGACAATATTTTCAGAAGTTCTAGAACACCAAACATACCAGTAACACTACCCGGCAGTACAACTTGCTGGGAGACAGCAGAAGAAGCATGTTGCAACGGTAGAAAAAAATTGTGTCTGAAAATTGTACGTACTGGGGATCTATATTGATATATACGGATATCTATGGATATACATATAGATATATTTTAAAGGGGTTCCTTATAAAAAGGACTTCTGAGGCCAGGGATGGGAGAATGCTCCTAGACCAGAGAGCTGCTCTTTATATGACCATGGCACTATTTACACTCAGGCTACCTGTGAACAGAAACATCAGCCAGAGCTCCCCAAAGAGAAGACACAAGTAAGCCGGGGGCGGGATGTACAATCAGAAGAGGAACAGTCAGAGCCATGGGGGAACCACAATCAGAAGAGGTCAGTTCTCGCCATCAGAACACCATAGGACAGGGACTCTCTCACATCCCAGGAGATAGGCACACCAGTCACTTACTCGTTTAAGTGCTAAGTGAATGCTTTTGTGCTTAGAGTGGAGGAAAACAGGCCTCCTTTGTTGGACTTTGAAGGGTTGAAATTCACTTCTTCCAACCCTGCTTCCCTTGGAGCATCAACTGAGGACTGAAGAACTAGTGGGATTGTGACTTAACAAAGCTGAAATCAAAGTGACCTCTGGCCTTGTGCTACCAGGCGCCCAGTCAAAATGCTCTATGTGGGTGGTGGTCACAGCTGGAGTAGGCTGGCATGAGAGTCTGGGGCCCCGGCAGGCCAGGGGTAGGGCTCAGGATCAACACTATGAGAAATTGTCCTGCGTTCTCCCAGTATGAAAGGACCCTGCAGCCTTGCACTGAGCAGAGATGGGGGAAGTACTCAAAAAATGTTACTTGAGTAAACGTACAACTACTCTGGGGGGGAATGTAATTTAGTAAAAGTCAAGGTGTCTTTCTGGAAAACAACTCGAGTCCAACTACAAACATCTTAATTGTACTCAAGTATCCAGAAGATGTGTACTTTTACTCAAGTAACATGGGGGGGGGTACTTTTCCACCTCTGGCACTGACCTCTGCTCTTAGTTGTTTTTGAACTATAGAATAGGCCCCTCGTGGATCCAAATCTGACCCACACTGGGGTTGGGGTTCTGACTTGGCCCAACCCCAAGAGGAACTGAGCCCAGGTTCCATTCTCGGACCTGTCTGTAACAACGGAAGGATTTATTAGCTGGGCCGTGGTGAGACCAAAGTGGAGGAAGAAACAGCTCAAGATGTGATGAATGAGGCTGAAGGGCAGGCCCAGAACAGCAATTCCCCTGCTGCGAAACTGGGACAGCTCTCTGGTGTCCGGCTTACGGGAAAGGCACTTGCCTGTCCAGGTCCCAGAGCTACCACGGCCCTTAGCAGCTGCACTGGGACTCTATCTGTAAAAGGAGCCAGGCTCTTCCTGCAGACCGCCCAGCCTTACGGATGCACAGAACCCACGTCCCTGGGAGGAGAAGGGAAGTGCTTTATTTAGAAAGCAGTTTGTCTGAACGGGAAGGGGACCATGCGGAAAGGCTTGAACCGGATCCAGGAATGTCCAGCAGGAGCCTGGTGAACTGGTTAAGGCAGAGCCAGCCCTGCTTGTCCCCAGCTGCCCCCTGTGCAGGCATCTCACACCCATGTGTAAAGAAGGTCTGAATGAGTGCAGGGATGAGACTTGCAGGACCGGACCAGGTTTACATGAACATACCTCCTCTGCCTAGCAAGTCAGCGGGAGCCAGGCCTGCTGCTCAGGACAAAAGAGAAGAGGGCAACTGCCCCAGGGCCCAGTGATTCCCGAGGGCCTAGGACTCCTGATGATGATGATGATGTTCAAAGGAAAACTCTGCTCACCAGAGCTGCGCATCTGAAGCATATCAGCAGCAGCAAACCTCTGGAGCGGGTATGCACTGATTGTTCGCCTTTAGACATGGACAGAAAGGAAGCTAGGAACATCTTAGTAGAGACTCATCAATTTACATAGTACTTGCAGGCACAGCACACACATGACCAGAGGACCACCTCCGTCGCTCAGGTGTTATGGGAGAAATATTTTTTAGTGTATGAATTCCTAACTCAGATACACACTGACTGGGAACAGGACTTGGAGAGTCACCTTCTGAAAGCAGGTAAACTGAAAAGCCTTATCACTTGGCAAAATGACCCTCAGCCCGAGTAGTGTAACTGAACACTGCTGGACATGCCAGGGACTTTATGTCCTAAGCAGAGGGCAACCTGGGCCCAGCGTGTTGCCTTTTTGGTGCAGCCTATGATGCCATAAACAACAATGCTATGGGGATCACATTTGGGTCACATCCAAGATTACCCATAGACTTGACTTCGTGGTATCAAATAAGGGAAATCACTGTGAGATGCACCAGCAGGATTGTCTTTCGACAAGGAGAAAAGCAATGGGACGCTTTTGGCTTAGTTGTGGCTGCAGCCCACAAGAAATCAAGCCATAACAAGCACCGATAAGATGCTAAGGTGCTTTTGCCGGAGCTCCAGCCAAAGAAGAGAGTTCTGTGGTGAAATTTGGTTGGTGCTGGCTAACAGATGGTCAGCAATCCTTAGCTGGTGGTGGAAAAACTGGGGGTCCAGCTGTCTACATGATTAAACCTGAATGGTGCCAGGGCACGTAAAGACAGTACATACAAGTCTCTTACTAGCTGGCAGGTGCCCTTATGGGATGGACCATGACACGTGACCTGGGCCATGAAACAGGTGCTGGACAGAAACCATTGCCCAACACATGCAGTGGGCCCCTGGTATAACCCACTCCTCCTCAGCACATCCGAGAGTGAGCCCAAAGAGAAGTGCTCTGCCCTGGTGTATCCTGGAATGGAGACCAGATTCCCACCTGGATCTAAACCTGAAGGCAGAAGCTTTACAAGCTGAGTGCCGTGGTGGGAACTCAAGAGGTGGTATCACAGACATAGCAGGAGAGAGGCGAGTGGCAGCGGAGAAAGCAACGACGGCTACAGAGAGTGACAACCGGGCGGCAGCCACAGGCAGAAATGCAGAGTCTATAGCTGCATCCGCGAGCCAATCACAACAGCAGAGGCAGATGTAGCATCGCTCAATGCCGTGCCCGCCCTGGGACGGGAGGCAAAGTCGCGCGCGCACCTCTGAATTCTGGGACTTCGTTAGCCGCCACCAGCGACCATGAGCAGGGCACAGTGGAGAGAGGAGAGTGGCTTGAACTGAGAGGAAGGACACAGCCCAGCACGTGTTTTGTTCATGATTGCAGGGCTTTGGATGCGGTTGTGGTGTCTGCCCAGATAACACTTGGTTCCCTTTTATCAGAAGTTCCCCTTTATCCTATACAGATGTGGTGCTTGTGAGAGGGGAAATGCTGCCCTGTAGAAGCACCAGTGGTGGAGGGGATGGGGGGTAGTAAATTTTTTCAGATGCACAGGCTGGAGGCTTGAGCTGGTTCTGTTGTGTGGTGCCAAGAGGAAGGCCCAGGCAGCTAGCCCGGCCCTCGCTGCTGCTGAGAGCACCTGGCAGAAGGGTTACAAGTGCCTGACACTCATTTCTCATGGGCATCTGAGGTGGCAGAGGGTCAGCCATTGGGAGCTAGATCCGGATCTCAAAAACACCACTGCCAAACCCTAACACCAGTGGTCCTCCTCTCGATTTATCCTGGGAGAGCCACCCCCCCCAACTCCTTCACAGCTGCTAATATTACCCACATACCTCCAGGGCGTGGTTCACTCTCGCATGCGGTGACACTTAGAGCACTGACCAGGAGAAAGACTGAGTCTCGTCTACAGCTTTAGCTGAGAGGGTGCTGGCTTATAGCTCACACTTCCGAGGCTCCTGCACAAAGCTCCAGAGATCCCAGGTTTGAGCCCACCTGCTGGGGTTTACACTAAACTCTGCTGGACTGAACCAAGAGAGGCAGGTTCTCCAGGGCCCACAGAGCCCTCTGAGAACATCCTGATTCACCAGCCATGAGGGCAAGCTGGCTATTCTGGGGTTCACTGCAATCACAGAGCTGGCACCTGCAATCCGGGGCTTCAGAAATCACATCACACATCCTGGAGGAAACCCAGAATCCTGACCATGAGGCCTGCCAGGCCTTCAGGCCCAGACCCTGAAATCAGGGGCAGCTCTGCATGCCCCCTCCATAGTCTTTTCCAGCTTCTTCTGTGCCCCAGTGAGCACCTCCTAGAGTCCTAACACCTCTCCACCCCAAATTCAGTGTCAGCGTAAGGTTTCCAGGCTCTTTCCGCTCATGCTTTCAATCTGTTCCAGGCTGCCTGGGCAACAGGGGAGCAGATGGACCCATCCCAGCCTTGGGTTTGGTTTTACTGAGACAGGCAGTTTGACCTGGTTGTGATAAGCTCTCAGGACAGCCCTCAAAGACTGACCCCGCTGCTGGTTCTGCTGTGCATGCGCTTCCTCGAGATCTGAATCCCCACCCCTCCCAGGACTGACGACACCACCTCCTCCCTTGTGTCTAGCAATACCATGGAAGTTCCAGGACATTGGAGCTCCAGAGGGTGGGAGAGGATGTGTATCATGCCTTGATTCCTGGAAGAATCCCTTCAGTGTGCCAGAGAGTGTGGTCATGGTCCTCGAAACGGGGTGTCACATCCGAGGAGGAGTTACTCCTGGGAGTTCATTGGAGTCGTTCCCAGAAGGCAGAGCGTCCGAGGGCCCAACCCCCGGGAATGAGTGACCCGCAAGGAGGCTGACACACTGAAGGAGTTCTTCCCAAGAGAGTAGTCGTGGTCCTTGAGACCGGGTGTCACGCCCAAGAAGGGGCTCTTCTTGGAGTCTGCTGGAGTCAGTCCCAGAGGGCGGAGGAGCTTACAGCCTAACCCCAGGGAACATGTGACCCGCAAGGAGCGTGACACACTGAAGGGATTCTTCCAGGAATCATGGGATGCAGCAGGCATCGGTCTGTGAGTCCGCAATCCCGCTCAACAACTCTTCTGTGTATCATATCACGTCTCTCCAGCCGTGCCCAACCGTCCTCTCCCAAGGAAACATCATGGCCCCCAAGACCCCAGACGTAGAAAGGGACTTACCCCCGTGCTCTGCCTCTTGGTGTCCAGCAGGGGAACGTTAAAGCTGGCGGCCAGACTGGGAGAGGCCAGCACATCCCGCAGGGGCACGCGGGCTTCCCCCAGAAACCTATAAAAGAAGCCGAGGAACCAAATGTTAGTGGTGGAAGAAGAGAGACACTAAATGCGTCGGGTTAGCACCAGGGTGCCAGGCTTGAGGGGAACTGGATCGCGTTGCAGGAAGCCGACGGGAGCAGGTAGAAAATGCAGGTGGAATTTCAAACTTGTAAATCGGGGGGAAACGCCTTCCGGACACAGCGCTGAACCCTGAGACAGCACATGGGGCATCTATGTTAGACAGAGATCTCAGGGACACAAACTTTGGGGTAATCAAGAGCACCCCATGGTGAAAGTGAAACACCTCCCGGTCCCCCAGTGCCACAGCACCTGTAAAGCGCTGGAGCTCTGCAGGGCAGACAGGAGCGGTGGTTTATATATACACAGTATGGCACATGGTAAGCTAGAACACTTCTGGGCAAAAGAGAATAAGGGAGATTATCTCACCCAGCTCTATTGGCTAGAAGACCCAATCGTTAAGGTGCTAGTCTGGGATTCAGAAGACCTAAGCTGAATTCTTTCCTCCCCTATGACCTACTACTGGGTGACCCATGTAGCTGCTATGTGCCTTAGTTTCCCCATCTGCACTGCCCTGTCTCATGGGGAGTGAGGGTCAATCCATGAATGACTGCGAGGTGCCTTGGTGATGGGGGCGGTATCACCACCTGAGCTACACAGATCCCCCAACAACCCAGTGAGAGAGACCACTGTATAGAAGGGGAAACTGAGGCACGGTGAGGGGCTGGGAAAATGAACTGGCAGTTTCCCCGCTCCTGGCTCCCTGCCCTGCAATCAGACCACTAGACGGCTGTTCCTTAATGTGGTGGCAACAACATTCCGCTTGGAGCCTATGCCTATAGTTCATCTGCCCTTGATACAGTAAGGCCAGGTATAGACCATGACTTTCGGGGTTTGGCTTGTTTCTTCAACAGCTCAGGGAGCCAGACTCTGGTTGATGTTTGTCTCCCAATGGAGAGATAGCCAGCACGTTTTGAATACTATGTACCTGCCCTGGATGGACTGTAAACTACAGGAGGTTGAACCCACAATCGTATCACAATGTAATGCCTGGTACATTCACATTTACTATATATTGCACAGACAGAACAAATCACAGAATCACAGGGTTGGAAGGGACCTCAGGAGGTCATCTAGTGCAGCCCCCTGCTTCAAGAAGGATCAGCCCCAACTAAGTCATCCCAGCCAGGACCTTGTCCAGCCAGGACATAAAAACCTCGAGGGATGGAGAATCCACCACCTCTCCAGGCAACGCGTTCCAGTGCTTCACCGCCCGCCTGGTGAAGTAGTTTTTCCTAATATCCAACCTACTCCTCTCTCTTTTTAATTTCAGACCATTACTGCTTGTTCTGCCATCTGACACCACTGAGAACAGTTTCTCACCCTCGTCTTTAGAGCTCCCCCTTAGGAAGTTGAAGGCTGCTACTAAATCACCCCTAAGTCTTCTCTTCTGTAAACTAAACAAGCCCATATCCCTCAGCCTCTCCTCATAGGTCATGTGCGCCAGCCCCTTAAATACGTATTGAAGTGTGACATGATAATGCATGATAGCAACATCATAATGCAGAAATCAGACATGTATTAAAAACCATTGCAAATGCAGGACATCACTCCTGGTGGGAAACACTTCTAGGGCGGTCACCTTCTGCAACAAGGCATATTAAATATAATGGTTCACCCCCTTGTGGTGATCACTGGAATCCAACCAATGTGATTAGTGAGTATAATTGCTGTGGCTTGCTGGAGGAAGAGAGGACACAGGAAGCTTCACAACTCTTAATCTTGGTGGTGTTGCAAAAACATCAGAACACATAATGCATGGCCTGAGCTGCCATGATGGGGGCAGATGCAGAACAGCAGCTTGCTCTATTACGTACAGTTACTAGAGCCCCTGTCGTGGTGGTGCACCAGATACACTAGAGGAACAGCTATGGGTACCCCCCTCGGAAACCACAGCAGGCTGAAGACACCAAAGATGGTCTCCCACCAAGACGTCACCAAGTTTTCTCCCTCCTCCTTATGACACCCTTAGAGATACCTGAAAGCCGCTATCATGTCCCCCACTCAGTCTTCTCTTTTCCAAACTAAACAAGCCCAATTCTTTCAGCCTCTCTTCATAGGTCATGTTCTCTAGACCTTTGATCATTCTTGTTGCTCTTTTCTGGACCCTCTCTAATTTCTCCACATCTTTCTTGAACTACGGTGCCCAGAACTGGACACAATACTCCAGCTGAGGCCTAACCAGCGCAGAGTAGAGCTGAAGAATGACTCCTCGTGTCTTGTTCACAACACACCTGCTAATCCATCCCAGAATCAGGTTTGCTTTTTTTTTGCAACAGCATCTCACTGTTGACTCATATTTAGCTTGTGGGCCACTATGACCCCTAGATCCCTTTCTGCTGTCGTCATTCCTAGACAGTCTCTCACCATTCTGTAAGCATGAAACTGATTGTTCCTTCCCTAGTACACGGCAGACTGACACCCGAACTTGCCCCATATTAACTCGCCACGAAGACAATCCCTAAGTGTTTCTAGCACTTCCTTACATCTGCACTTGGCCACTGTGTCCTCCGATGTCAGCCCCTCCTATTTCCCCGCTCGCCTAAGTTCCATGAAAACCACTGGGCGTGTGACGCTCTTACTGATTATTAACGTTCCATGGGAGCGGCTGGTGATAACCCTGCAAATCTCACCCTCCTTGGGGTGTCTCTCTCAAAGATCAGCTCCTGGAGCGACGGAATGAGGCCAGGAGCTTCCCTGCCATGGGAGCCAAGTGCAAGATTCTAGCCCACCTGGCTGCTAATCACAAACCCCAAAAGGCGACTCCAAAGAACCTAGCTTTCGATTCTCACTCCCATGAATTGTTGGGGCCTGACCGATAGTTTTCCAAGGCTTCGGGTTAGCAGAGCTGTTGCTTTTGTTTATTGGCGTTATTGACTGAGCCATGGGAGTTAACACCGGTATTGGTTTATGCTGTAATGTGAGCGGTTCGCACCTGGGACCGGGTGGCCTAGTGGCTAGGCTCCCTGGCCAAGGCCTGTTAGGTGGGTCTTCAGCCCCACCTGAGAGTCTATGGGTTAAGTTTGGGGTGTGGCCCCAAGAATCTAGCTCCCCCTTTGGCAGGAGAAGGGTTCCCTGGGGGGTGCTCCCCACTCCCCTCAGTGCCTGGGGGAGGGTCCTGGGCTGTGCCCTTCGGCAGCCGACTGAGTGGCAGCTCTGGCTTGGGGCCTGCTGCCTCAGAGCCAGCCCCTGCCTCTTGGCTAATCAGCTCCAGACTGGGCTGGCTTCCTTCCTTTTATACCCCTCCAGGCCTGACACTGGCCACAGGTGAACCAGGGTGGAGCTGATTGGGCCAACGGGCTCTGTTTAACCTCTGCCTTGCCTGGCCTCCCTGTCACACTCTTACACGTGGTAATACCTAGAAACCCCAGTCAAGGGATGGGGTCCCATATCATGCCAGGCACAAAAACAATAGCCCCTCCACCAGACAGCTGGCAACCCACAGTGGACCTAACTGATGAGCGGAGCAGAGCAGGGCTACCAGCACAAGGCAACAGAATTGAGCAGAAGGGCAGAAGCCCCCAGTCACCCCGGGCCAGACAGGTGGGGATCTGTCGCACCAGAGTACAGGAGAGATCTGGACAAGGGCAAGCTGGCGACCTTATGAATAGTGCGGGGGAATTTTCCCCATGCAGGGGGTGGTGCAAGAGAGCTCGGGAGAAGTGGAGAAAGTAGTGACAGAGGCACTGTTACTGCCAGCCAGATGGCGGGGCGGAAGGGTCAAAGAGACAGGGTGGAGCACAGAGAAGACGGGTACTAAAGGCATCTGAGGCAGAGAAGGATGGGACCGAGCAGAGAGAAGGAGCATGAAGACAAGGGTTGATGGGGTTGGAGAAACAAGCTAGGATGGTTCTGAATGGGCTCAAAGGAGCAACACAGCTGGTGGCGAGGCCAGAGAGGAGCAGATTACAGCCACTGAGGACCAGGGGCTGACCAAAGCTGAGCTGCAGCTCAGGGCCCTTTGGGCAGATGGTAACCGCTGGGAAATGCTACCTTGGTACAAACAGCCAGACCAGGCCCTGGCCTGCCACTCCCACTGGGCACCTGGTCCCCGGTTTGTGATCTTTCTACATCCCCTCAGATTTGCTTCCCTCCCAACTACAAATCCTCCCATACGCCTCTTGTTTTGGATAGCCCCTTGGACCACCCCATTGGGCACTCTGACCCACAGCCCTGCCAGATGGACTAGCCGAGCGCTCCACTCTCCAGTCATTCACCGTGCCATGGGATGAAACAGGACACTGCACTGAAAACCAACACACCGAGACGAAAATTCCTGGGCATAGGTATCAGTCACTGAGAGGAGACAATGGGGGGAAGAGAGGTGCCCAGCCAAGCCAGCAATATGAGGTAGAATGCATCCGTTTGATGAAACATTTATCACTCCAGTGGGGTGGGGATGGCGCCGGCAGCTTGCTGCAGCCAGCAGCCCGAGCGTTACTATTTTCTCTATTTTTAGGTTTGATTAAACACAAATCGCCTGCCAAATCCCACGGTGGAGCCATGGTTTATTCAGCGCTCCAATCGCTGCACCAATGTAGCTGCCCTGGAGGTGGGGGGCTGTTAGTGACATGACAGGACCATGTTTGCCCTGTCCACGTTTAAACAGCCGGGGCTCAGTCCCTGGCATGGGTAACAAAGGAGCAAGGTTCATTTACACCAGCTGGAGATCTGGCCCACTGATGTCGATGGTGCTATGGCTGGTTTACGCCAGTTGGGGATCTGGCCCTTTACTTCTAAAAGATGAGTGCCCACACACCTGATACCTCTCCTGTTCATGTGACAAACTCTGGTCTTTGACACAGGTTCCTACCACCCAGGGAAACAAGAACGGCAGGGCAGAAGGCCCCGGAGACTGCAGCTTCCTCTCTGCACCAGCCGTGCTCCGCTCGGTTACAACCGCCAGGCCTGAGGAACTAATGTTTCACTGATATCTGGATGGGAGGGTGCTGAGGAACACCCAGTGGCTGCAAATAATGATGTTAGTGACTCAGCAGGGGGCGCTCTTCCCCCAGCATTAACACTGACCTCAACACCCCATGGTTGTGCTGCAGGGAGCGAGTGCAGCCCTAGGGGGCGCTGTGCTGCAGAGAGTGAGGTCGGCCCCAGGGGGCGCTGTGCTGCAGAGAGTGAGGTCGACCCCAGGGGGCGCTGCGCTGCAGGGAGCGAGGTCGGCCCCAGGGGGCGCTGCGCTGCAGGGAGCAAGGTTGGCCCTAGGGGGCGCTGTACAGGGAGCGAGGTCGGCCCTGGGGGTGCTGTGCAGGGAGTTAGGTTGGCCCTAGGGGGCGCTGTGCTGCAGGGAGCGAGTGCAGCCCAAGAGGGTGCTGTGCAGGGAGCAAGGTCGACCCCAGGGGGCGCTGTGCTGTAGGGAGCGAGGTCAGCCCTAGGGGGCGATGTGCAGGGAGCGAGGTCAGCCCTAGGGGGCGATGTGCAGGGAGCAAGGTCGGCCCCAGGTGACGCTGAGCTGCAGGGAGCAAGGTCAGCCCTAGGGGGCGCTGTACAGGGAGCAAGGTCGGCCCTGGCTATGCTGTGCAGGGAGCGAGGTCGGCCCCAGGGGGCGCTGGGCTGCAGGGAGCGAGGTCGGCCCCAGGGGGCGCTGGGCTGCAGCGAGTGAATTTGGTCAGAGGGTGAGCTGCGTGGAGTCCTGTGCTTCCAAGAAGATGTGAACACAAGCTTTCGGACCCCTTGCAGTCACTAACTAGCTCGCAGCACTTTAACCTCCGCATTATGGCCAGATTCCAAGGTGAATAAACTACGTTCTCCCTCCTTCCACAGTCCCTGACACATGCATACGGCCTTCTCATCTTACACAAGCTATAGTTTTAGTTATCTTTGCAATATTTTCCCTTCGCCATTTAACAGCCACTTGGACACTGCAGGCTGGGATCTATTTCCTAACAGCAGCAGCTTTCCCCACCGGCACTGCACCTTGCATTGCTGCTGCAGAGGGCTCAGATGGGCTGCAGGCACTGACTGGGAAAAACTAACCGAACAATATGGCATTTGTGCTTTGCTCTGTTAGATGCTGTTAACAGAAGCGTTTCTAAATTTCAGCCCCTTTCCCTTAATGCTGATAGAACTTCCAACCGAACCTGCTGTAGATACAAGCACAGGTCTGACAAAGCACGTCACCTCACCGCTGTAGCTCATTTGCCTTGTAAAATGAAGCTACTTTGTATAAAACACTAAACTAGTCACTGGGCCTGAAAGGGAGAGAATGCCTGGTGGTTTGGGGGCTCACCTCAGGGCGGGAAAACCCATGCTAAAGTCTCTCTCCCAATGAATGTCCATTGACACAAAATGGAACACCTTCACCAAAATGGACAGAGAGTGCCATCCAACCTCAGCATTGCCTGGTGGGTCCAGGCTCTCACCAGAAGTGGGGAAACCTAGATCAAATCCCTGTTGCAGAGTCAGGATTCAAACCTGGGTCTCTTACCCTCAGGGAGCACCTGAAGCACAAGCTAGAAGTCCAGAGAGGGAAGCCTCCACACCCCCAGCTCCAGATGCATGAATCTGCCCCCTTATTAATTCCAGGAGACAAAATGGTTTGGGCTGAATGACGCATTTCACCAACCCAACTCTTCCTATTTGCTGAAATTCCTCCAATTCAGTTCAGCTTAAACCAAAATTATTGTCCATTTTTCAGACCTGCCAGTGATCCAACCTAAAAGATTTAATTGCCAAGCTCTGCTGATGACCTCATGAATCAGCAGCTCAGTACTTGAGTGTTGCTCCTACAATGACCCCAAGGTGCAATTTCTGATTGTATGATTATCAGCTGGGATAACCGTAGCTAAGATGGGTTCTCTCCATCTTTTAGCTTGTTTTGTGTATGCCCCTTTTCCAAAATGTAGCCCCAGGCTATCAAGTTCTGGCTGCAACTACTAAGTCCCATTCAGGTGCCCGCAATTCAAGAAGGACATTGATAAATTGGAGAAGGCTCAGAGAAGAGCCACAAGAAGGATTAAAAGATTGAAAATACTCCTCATAGAAACTTCACTACTTGAGTCGATTTAGCTTAACGAAAGAGGAAGTTCAGTAGTGACCCGATCACCATCCGTAGGTACCTACATGTGGAACAAATGTTTAGGAATGGGCTCATCAGCCCCGCAGAGGAAGATCTAACATGAGCCAATGGCTAGAAGTTGAAGTTAGACAAATTCAAACTGGAAATAAGGTATGATGTTTTGACAGTAAGAATAATTACCCATGAGAACAATTTACTCTGGGATGTGGTGGCTTCTCCATCACTGACCATTTAAATTAAGATGGGATGTTTTTCTAAAAGCTTTGCTCTAGACTAGATGATCACAGTGGTCCCATCTGGTCTCGGAATCTGTCAGCCTTTGAGTAGGTAACCATAGGGCAGGAGAACTGAGCAGTAGTTAAAGTACAGGACTGAAGGTCAAGAAGTCCAAGTTCTATTCCAGGCTCTGACTTCCCAGGAGACTTGAGTATTGCTCTCTGGCCTCAGTTTCCCCATCAGTGAAATGGGGAATACAACAATGACTCTCCTCCTGAGGCTTGTGAACTAAGTTTGTAAAGCACAAAGAAGGGCTTGGTGGGACAGCCGAGGCACTGTTCTCACACTGGTATTCATCAAAGAGAAGCTGATTTTAATCATTTCTTGAAGACTTTTACTTAGCAACACAGGGAATTTCAAATATTGCCATGGGGCAGTGCAGAGTCAGGGAGACTTCAGTGAATAACACGCCCCCACGCATTGACCTCAGATCCTGCCTACACGCTCCTGCCAGCAACCGGAGGGCAAAATCAGCCCTACAGCCCAATCTCTTAGGACAATCCACAGCACTATCGCTACTCGACACTTAGGAGATCAGAAAAAGGAGCTGGATGTGGGGACTCCTTCCTACCTTGAACGCTCGAACTATTCACTCTCTTAACAATCCCTTCCTTTGGTGGCCAAGAATATCTGTCTCAGCATGTGACATGTCCACTGAGAAACAGAGAAAGACAAAAACACATACCCCAATTTGCATGACCTACCCACTTCTGAGACAGGCAGATGCTCTCCTTGTCTGATTTACATTGCAAACCTGGCAGCAGGTGGGCTTCCCACAGCAGCAAACAAGCCAAGTGGGAGATGTGTAAAACCCACCTGTGAGGGACAGAAGACACAAAATCGCTTTCTGATGGAGGTTACAGCCCTGCACGTCCACAGCAGCTCCATTGCATGGAGTTAAGTTGGTTTTACTCTTGGGAAAAGAGAGCAGAGTCCAGCGCTTGCTGTATGAACAGGAGAAACAGCAGAGCTCAAGCCGTTCCTTTCCCACACCAAAGACAAAACCCACAAAGCTGCACCTTTTAAAGCAACCACTGCCACCCACGTAACAAGCACCATCCTCAGACCACAAGCATCCCCACTAGTGAGCGCGTGCACAGGACTTTACCTCTCCACATCCTCCCGCAAACATTAAATTAAAAAGGAGTGCTCGGCTGCTGGTCTTGGACACAGTACCTGCTCCTAACAGCTGGCCAGGAGCAGATCTCGCTGTCCAAACGCAAACAGCCCTGGGCCAACGGCCCGTTTTGCAAAAAGCAAATTTCTCTGCTACAGCCGGCTGAATAGTTTAGATCATGGTTTGCCAAGCTGGGGAGCATGCCCTCCCGGGGGGGGGAAGTAAAGAAATTCCAGGGGGCACATGAGGCAACCCAGCCCCCCGCCATCAATCCCCCAACCCAAGAGAGCTGGCCTTTGTTTCTGGCTCTCAGCCCTCGCCACTTTACGTGGGTGACCCGAAACAGCCGCTATAAGAAGCAGGCAGCCGGCAAAGACCCATGTGGAGCTAGCTGCCTCCTGCAAAGGCGAGTGAGCACGGTTTTGGGGGCGGAGGGGGAGGAGGAGTAGGATGGAGTGAGATGGGGGCTGGGGGTGCCTGGCTCGGGGAGGGGGATGGGGTAAGAGTGTGAGGCTGGTGGTGCCTGGCTTGAGGGGAGGGGAGGGGCTCGGGCGGGCTGCTCTTGGGGTTCACAGGGCTTGGGCAGCTGGCCCAGATAGCGCAAGGCTCAGGCAGCCAGCAGGCAGGGGTGCAGCTGGCCCCAAGAGCTGGTGGGTGGGCAGGCAGTGCAGGGCTCGAGCAGTTTGGGTTGGCAGGCGGGTGGCTGGCCCACAGCTTGGCTGGGCAGCTGGTGGGTGGGCGGGCGGCTGGCCCTGGCAACGTGGGGCTCAGGCGGGGGTGACTGGCCCATGGCTTGGCTGGGCAGCTGGTGGGCAGGCAGCTGGCTCTCCAGCACAGGGCTTGGGAGGGCAGGCAACTGGCACGGGCAGCTCTGGCGACTGGCACGGGGCTCAGGCAGCTGGGGTTGCGCCAGGCACCGACAAGGCACAAGGAAAACTATTAGCGCTTATTTTTAATTTTAAATAACATTTTTATATCAAGTTTTTGTGTTTATTTGAAATTCCGAATTGAATTTTTTGGTAAAAGGGGGGATGGACCATGGTAAAGAACAGGTTGGGGGGCGTGAGGGTTTCTCAAAAATCAAAAGTGGGGGCGTGATGCTGGAAAGTTGGGAACCGCGGGTTAGATGACTCTCTCCAAAACTGAGTGTTTTCCTGGTGTCTTCCAGGTCCAGCACTCCCAGCTTTTGTCAAATTGTCAGAGTAACGTCCACTTTAAGAGATCATCATCATCTCTACTGAACTTGTGACCTCCTCCCCCTGTTGCATCTTGTCCCTGATCCAGGGTGCAAGGCCCAGCTCTTCAAAAGGGAGGGTGACCATCTGTCTCTTATGGGGCGGGACGGCGCTGCATCTGGGATGTCAAAAAGGCATCCCGACTTACGAATTGCCCTGTACTTGAGCCGTTCCTGCTGACCTTTTCCGCCAGCAGCTGCACCTCAGGGATGTGGGGTGGGAGCACTGGCAGCTGCCGCTTCTCCGAGGCTCTCGGGTAGCACCAAGGGCTGCAGCTTCTCTGGGGTTCCCAGGGAGACTGGCAGCTGTGGCTTCCCCGGTGTCTGGGGCAGGGCCAGCAGCCGCTGCTTCCCCAAGACTCTGGGGGACTGCCAGCAGCTGCCACCTCCTTCCCACCTCACCGGGGCTTGATGGAGCTGGAAGGACTTAGGAAGGCCAAATGCTGCTACAGGTTGGGTGCTGACTGGCTAAGCACCTCTTCTGCAGAACAGGACCTGGGGATTACAATGGATGAGAAACTGGATGTAAGTCAAGACCGCGCCCTGGTTGCCAAGAAGGCTAATGGCACGTTGGGTTGCATTAGTCAGAGCATTGCCAGCAGATCTAGGGAAGTGATGATTCCCCTTTATTCAACACTGGTGAGGCCACTTCTGGAATATTGTGTCCAATACTGGGGCCCACATTACAAAAAGGATGTGGATGCATTGGAGAGAGTCCAGAGGAGGGCAGCAAATGGTGAGGGGGCTGGAGCACATGAATTATGTGGAGCGACTGAGGGATTTGGGCCGATTTAGTCTACAGAAGGGGAGAGTGAGGGAGGATTTGATAGCCGCCTTCCACTACCTGAAGCGGGGTTACAATGAGCATGGAAAGAGCCTATTCTCAGTGGTCACAGACAGCAGAACAAGGAGCAATGGTCTCAAGTTACAGAGGGGGAGGTGTCGGTTGGATATTAGGAAAAACTATTTCACCAGGAGGGTGGGGAAGCACTGGGATGCGCTGCCTAGCAAGGTGGTGGAATCTCCATCCCTACAGGTTTTTAAGTCCTGGTTGGGATGATTTAGTTGGGTTGGTCCTGCTTTGAGCAGGGGCAGGACTTGATGACCTCATGAGGTCCCTTCCAACCCTATGATTTTATGGTTCTAAGACAGGCCTTATAAAGCAGAGGGAGGATCAGGTTACCAAAACCGGCACAGCACTGATGGTTTATTTTGGCATGTTGAGAGGAAGAGTTTGGGCAAGAACCACTTTTCCCCATTCCAAATGAAGAAGGAGCCAAGCCCACAGTAGACTAGAACAACACGGGGGCAACTGAGCATGCAAGTCCCGCCAATGAGAAGCCCAACAGAGGCCTTGGGTGTGTCTGGACCCCCTGCAACAGTGACCCCCATGTACAGATTGGTGCTTACCTTTGCAACATTTGCATAATCTCATGTAGGAGGAGCTAGTTTTATGGGTGGAGCTTGGAAGAGTAACTTATTTTTTCCCTTGCACACTCCCCCACAATCTGAGCCCTGAGTTTGTGTTTAGCCAGTGAACAGGGAAGACGTCTCAGCCGGCTTATGCATTTGCATGGAAACCAGATTTAAAACATTCTTTGAATTTGTTGTGGGTTTTTTAATCGTTCCTGTGAACCCATAGCACAAAGAGGAGGAGGAGACGGAACCCTACCTGCCGAGCTCCACCCAGAGCCAGGGACACCTTGTGTAGGAAAAAGCCACTGACCTGTTGTAACTGTTTTTGGACTCACAGAAGAGCTGAATCAGAACCTGCACTGCCCAAACCTCATCTTGCAGCTGGGGATCAATGCCCAGGCTGGGATAATACAGCTCCACACTGGTTGGGATTGCACCCTGGAATATCCTGGCAGCTCCTTCCTAATGTTTCCTGATCTTACTCCTCCTGGTCTGCTGACTCTTGCTATCACTTCTCTTGCTGAGCAGCCATCCATCTCCAGCACAGATCCGCCAGGCAAGGATCTCTGGAAAAACCTCGAGGACCATATTTTGCACCTTCACAAGCCTCACAGTAGCCACCCAGAGACAGGCTCAGGTTATAAGAGATGGGGAAGCAGAGGCATGGATTACTGAAGTGGCTTGGCCTAGATCATAGAGCTAGAGCTTGGAGCAGAATCGAGGCATCTCAGGCTCCCAGGCCTTTGTTCGTTGCTTTAAGCCAGGCTGCCTTTATTAGAGACACCACATGCTCTTTTTTGTGTGCTGCCAGGACTCCAGAAGGTACATTAGAAGGTGGCCTACTCCAGGGCTGCTGGCCCTTAACCCTTGGGAGGTCGGCTGCCTGTGCAGGGCACCAGCTCTGAAAAAGACTTCCAGCAACATCCCTCTCAGAGAGGCGGGTTTTGCTTCTGGCTAGGGTCTCAGGCAATCACTTCCTCGCCCTGTCCCTCAGTTTCTCCTCCACAGAAGAGGGCTCAGGCTGACCTTCCTCACAGCCCCGCTCTGCCCAGCACAAGGTGCTAGAGAAGGCCCAGGAATATTTACACCCCGATTTCAAGGCTAGAAGGACCACTACGATCACCTCGCCTGACCTCCATGCGACAGAGCTGCTCTGTGATAACGTACCCAGGCCAGCCGTGGCGCTGGTTGTTGGGTTCCTGGGTGGGGACACTGGCTTCACTTAACAAGTGCTACGGGGAAAAGGAGGAGGAAAAGGAAAGCGGGACTCAGGATAGGCCATGGCCCAGCAAGCTCTTGAGGTTTGTTAATGAAGTTCCGTCCAAGCTGTGCACCTGCCTAGCAGTGGCTCAGGGCTGCTGCACAGTGTCACCTCTGCTCGCCTGTCCCAGTAATGGAGCTGTGGTGGCCGGGGGAGAGGGGCCCCCACTCTCGCCAGCCCCAGCATGGGGTTCTGCCCTGGCCACGGCAGCCCCATGCTGGGATCAGCAGGGAGGGGCCCCTCTCCTCCAGCCGCAATGTCCAACCCAGAGTTACCCCAGGGGACAGGTGCCCCTTCCCTAGCTCCTTCCTAACCTAGCCTGGATCTGCCCCAGCTAGGGGAGAAGTGTCCCATCTCCAGTTGTGCACCCTGAAGCTGCCCTGGAGAGGCTCCTCTCAACTTGTCCCAAGCTACTGAACTGCAGTAACCCTCTCCCTGGAGCAGCCTGCACCCCGAACCCACCCCACAGCCCACCTCCCCCCAGCCAGAGCCCTTGCTCTGCTCCCATCCTGCACTGCCCTGCACCCCAGCCCCTCAGCCCTGCCCCCCCCCCGCACACACACACTGCAGAATGACTTTTATTCTGGGATATTCCCTCACCCTATCGATGCACGTAACAAAAGCCGCTCCACACACAGGCATAAAAAATGAGCTGGGACCCTGCTTGTTAAGGGACAGCACAAGGACAGGACAACGGCCTGGGAACCCGAAGATGCAGAGCTCTGTGGTGGGTTTAAAAAAGGGCTCTCGTGCTTTCTCGCAAAGGAGGGTGGGACTGGGTGCTGGGGGAAGCGGACAGAACCCTGCTGGGGTGCCTGAAGAAAGAACCCCTGTACAGATTCCCAAAGGAGGTGGGAAGTGTTTAGGTAAGACAGGTGTGACTGACTGTTGCTTTAAAATCCTTTTTCTCTCTAATGCTTTGTTGCTACTGCTGAATAATTAAAACTTTACCTTAAGAAGGCTGCCAGCTCCCTGCAGTCACCCCAGCTCACAGCCTCCTGCAGACAGCATGGCAGACACCTGGGGGGCTGCAGCCCAGGGCCCCATCTAGTTATGGGAGAGTTTCACAACTGCACACCTAGGAAAGGCAAAGACCTAAGGCCTGACAGCTGTGGGGTGGCTCCCAGAGAAGGGCCAGCGACGCAGCAAGGCAGGGTTGGAAATGGCTGTCAGGAAAGAGATCGCTTTGTTGATTCCCTGTGCTGTTCACGCCCCCTGGGGCATCTGGCATTGGCCTCTGTTGGAAGACAGGATACTGGGCTATTTGGACCTTTGGTCATAGAGCTGGAAGGGACCTCAGGAGGTCATCTAGTCCAGCCCCCTGCTTTAAGTAGGATCAACCCCAACTAAGTCATCCCAGCCAGGACCTTGTCAAGCCGGGACTTAAAAACCTCGAGGGAGGGAGAATCCACCACCTCTCTAGGCAACGCATTCCAGTGCTTCACCACCCGCCTGGGGAAGTAGTTTTTCCTAAGGGTCTGACCTAGTGAGGTCATTCTTAAGCCCTGTAAGCAGGACACTCCTGTATTGCACAGGCCAGAGACTTGCACCAAGCCCATATCTTGCCGTTGAGCTAGAGTCCCCTTTTCAAAGAAATCACTGATCTATTCAACATCTCACCACCGTTTGAGCAGAGGGGCAGGGAAAGGAGAAGTCCAAGTTTGCCAGTGAGAAAGCAGCAGGCTCACGCCCAGCAGTTCCTGGTAAAGATTTACAACGTCTCCATTCCAGCTGTTCAAAACATCCTCCGCAGGGCCCAGAATTAACCTTCCTACCCAGATTCCAGCTCAGCCCACAGAGATGACCAAGGGTTATGGTGCCTGCAGCCAGTGTCAGAGCATTTGCTGCTTCCAAGCACAACTTTCCCCACCCCCTGCTTGAGGGCTCTTTCCTTGGAGCCAGATTAAAGCATGGCTCTGCTCTGCAAAGACAGCCCTGCAGGGACCAGAGCTGGTGCCATTCAGTGATTATAGCTCAAAGAGAATGAGTTTACAATCATGTGTAGTACCCAGAGGCAGTGAGACCGCATACTAGGGTGAGTGAAGTCTCTGCCCTACAGCTTTGGCTGAAAGGCAGGGGGTCTTTAGCCCCTCTGATCACAGGTTCAATCCCTGGTGCCAGAGACACAGGTCTGTGAGTGTTACACACACATACCCTGCCTGAGATCTGTGAGTGGAGCAGAATTCTTCATAATGTGAATATTGTCCCCCAAAAATAGTTACACCTTCTCTACGCCTCTCTCAAAAATACCCCCAGCATGTTCTTGTGAGGTCCCTGGAATAAATGTTTTAGAAATGGACTCATATTGTTTATATTTAATCATTTTGAACACGTTCTCCATATTTTTGTTAATGGCAATAAAATTAATCTCCCCAGACTTATACAGCATTAATGTCAGTCACTAACCTTGATTTCTCCCTACGCACACACAAACCGGCAAAAAAGAATTTCTATCGACAGCCATTCAAGCAGACAGGTTGGGCAAGTAAGAAAAATGCTGCCTGAGAACTTTAGAGTTTAAAGACCTTTCCTTAATATATATTTTGACACGTGATGTTGACAATCTGTGTTTTAACCATCGCAAATCTTTCACTTATTGAATGTCGGCATCTACACTCCTTCAAAAATTATTGTCCGTTCCCCCCTTTGATTTCCCCAAACTGTGAAAATTTAAATAGGTAAAAAAAAATTTAGAATGCATTAAAATAAACATTGATACTATCCATCCAATTATTTTTTAAATAAGAGTGACTCTGCCAGGGCTAAGCAGAGAAGAGAGAGAAGGGGTCATTGTGTCCTTAAGAAGAGGGGCAGAGCAGAGCAGGGCTGCTGAGGGGCAGGTAAGGGGAGCTGGAGCAATCAGTGTGTACTGCTGCTTCAAAAGGAGGAGGAGGAGGGCTTGCAGCCGAGCTTTGCAGGGTCTCTCTGCCTGAAATTCTTCAAGCAAAAGGTTTGATGCCCAGCAGCAGCAGAGACAGAGTTTTCTCTGCAAAACCTGAGCCACGTGCCTGAGGGGACAACGCCAGAGTTCCTTCTACCCTCCGGAGCAGGCAGATGGCACCTAATGTGTGTCCTCCTCCCCCGTGAGCGCAGAGGGAGGCTGTGGTAAGACGGAAGACCCAAGCCCATACAGCACGGGCCTGGTTTGAGGCTTGAGACCATGGACAAAAGACGGTTCAAAGCAGAACGAAGCTGTGAGCAAGAGGCAGGCCTCTGCTAACAGGACTTGCTCACGTAGGGCTGAGAGTACAGAACCCTCATCGGGAATTGGTCCAGGTGCAGACCAGTAACTGGTACAGTTCATAAGTTGAAATCACAAGGCACCACCACCTCATTGAAAGAGACCGTGGCACCCGCTCTGCACAGACACAGACCTAGGTTCAGGCAAGGGTCTGAAATGACAGCGTGATAGATAAGATACGAGGTACAGGGAGATGAGCAGCAACCTGACGATATCTGAGGGTGGTAACCTGATACGTCAGCAGTGAGGTGTGCTTTGTTTCTACCTGTATATAACGTGGTGTCTTGGAGACCGTCTTCGTTTGACCTAGGTGGGCAGTGGAATTCCCGCTGACTGGGTCAGTCCATTGGTGAGGGTACCTCTGTGCAGTGTATCGGTACAGTGTACTATTGTGATGGAGTGAGGGATACATGTGTGTGTGGCTCACAGAGGGTGCGGAGCTCCAGCAGAGGTAACCCAGGTGACACCTCTGGACTGCAGACAAAGGGGGAGGTGGAGCCTGAGGGTTTGAGTTGGAACTGGGAGTTGGGAAGCAGTTAGTCTGGGCTGGGAGAGAGGGAGACAAAGGAAGGGGCAAGACCTCGGCTCCAGGGGCCCCTCGGGGGCCTCCTCTACCCAACATGGATTGGACTGGCTGTCTCTGCCAGCTGCACTGACTCCTCTGTACGATGCTGTGCCCTGTCAGCTAATAAACCCACTGTTCTCCTGCTGAGTGAGAGTCACTCCTGCCTGCGGACGGGGCGCAGAGCCTGGGGACCCATGAACCCCATCACAACTATACTTGCTAACTAAACTAACCAGCAGTCCTGTAGCACTTTAGAGACTAACAAAATCATTTATGAGGTGATGAGCTTTCGCTGGGCAGCCCCACTTCTTCTTTCTTCTACAAAAGCTCACCACCTAACGAATTATTTTGTTGTGACAACAAGAAGTCCTGTGGCACCTTATAGACTAACATATTCTGGAGCATCAGCTTTCGTGGGCAAAGACCCACTTTGTCAGATGCATGAGTGGGGATTCCAGAGGAGGGTCTAACTATACAGGCTCATGAAAACGAGGGAGTCCCATTCAAGAGTAAGGCCAGAGTTGACAAGGTCAATTCAGTCACAGAGGATGTGGCCCATTATCAGCTGCTGAGGTGGAGGTGTGAAAACCAAGAGAAGAGAAACTGCTTTTATAGTCGGCCAGCCACTCCCAGTGTTTGTTCAATCCTTGGCTGATGGTGTCAAATTTGCAAATGAATTGGAGCTCTGCAGTTTCTCTTTGGGGTCTGTTTTTGAAGTTTTTTGTTGCAGGACGGCTACTTTTAAATCTGTCACTGAGCGTCCAGGGAGACTGACGTGTTCTCCTACAGGTTTTTGAATGTTACCGTTCCTGATGTCTGATTTGTGTCCATTGATTCTTTTCTGTACAGACTGTCCAGTCTGGCCAATGTATACGGTGGAGGGGCATTGCTGGCATATGATGGCATATATTATATTAGTAGATGTGCAGGTGAATGAGCCCCTGACGGTGTGGTTGATGTGCTTAGGTCCTGTGATGGTGTCATCGGTGCAGATATGTGAGCAGAGTTGGCAGCGAGGTTTGTTGCAGGCATTGGTTCCAGGTTTAGAGTTATTGTGTTGTGGTCTATAATTGCTGGTGAGAATTTGTTTCAGGTTGGCAGGCTGTCTATAGGCGAGGACTGGCTGCCTCCCAAGGTCTGTGGGAGTGAGGGATCGTTCTCCAGGATGGGTTGTAGATCACTGATGATGCACTGGAGAGGTTTTAGCTGGGGGCTGTATGTGACAGCCAGTGTCTTGTCTTCCTTGCAAGGCGTCTTGCAGCAGCTGGCTTCTGGGTACACGTCTGGCTCTGTCAATCTGTTTCCTCACTTCCTTAGGTGGATGTTGTGGTGTCAAGAAAGCTCAGTAAAAGGCTTGTAGGTTTTTGTCTCTGTCTGAGGGACTGGAGCAAATGTGGTTGTACCTCAGTGCTTGGCTGTATACAATGGATCGTGTGGTGTGCCCTGGATAGAAGCTGGACACATGTAGGTAAGCACAGCGGTCCGTGGTTTTCCGGTACAGGGCGGTGTTTATGTGACCGTCACTTATTTGCACAGCAATGTCCAAGAAGTGGGTCTCCTGTGTGGACTGGTCCAGGCTGAGGTTGATGGTGGGGTCGAAACTTGAAATCAGCTCGCATGCCACTCTTGGCACCCATGGCAGGGGTTGCTAACTCCTGCCTTAAATTACCAGGGCCTTACCTGCCTCTTTCCCCAAAAAGATACTGCCAATAAAGCCACCTGAGTTGTGTTGCTATGAGAGATGGGCTCTGACAAGGTGTATCCCTTCACACCTCAGTCAGTTACATCCTGAAGCTGTTCTTTGCTCTTTGGCCCCTACAAAGCCAAGGTACCATTTAAAGGAAGTTGAAGGGCTCTGTGGCCCTCACTGAAGTCTGAGCCCCCCTGGATTTCATACTTGAGGTCGGTTTAAAGCACATGCCCTAGTTCTGCACTCTTCCCAGCTTTGCTTTGGAGCAGGGAGTTTGTTTAGCTACAGAGGGAGGCAGTGGGGAAATTAAGATAACGACAGGTTTGTCATTCAAATAATGGCAGGATCCTTAGGTGAACATGAAAACATTGCCGGGAACTCCATTTAAATCTGGGGAAATAAAAAGAGTAGGCACAAACGTCCCAGGGGACTTACAAATGTATCCCAATTCTTCAGAGACTTACTCATGGGCCACTGCTGTTCAGCTTGTTCATAAGTGATCTTGGAAAGGGTGTAAACAGTGAGGGGGCAAAATTTGCAGATGATCCAAAATTACTTAAAATAAAGCATTACAAAGGGATCTCACAAACCTGGGTGATTGGGTAACACTAGGGCAGGTGGAATCAGACACAGGGATCCTGCCAGCTAATTGCCAAGTTATCTGCCGGAAAACTGGAGTGTTCAAGTGTCTTAGTAGCCCCTTGAAAGAGGTGATGTGCCTGGAGGGGGCTGGACAGAGCCAGGTTCAGCCCCTCCCAATTTCCAGCTTGACTTGGACTGACTATGCTCAATAACACGGCCGAAGCAGCTGTCCTCAGTCTGTCCCCCCCATGCCCTCCCCATCATGGTATTCACAGGTCCCACACACACCCCAAAGCTGAAATGGAGCCCCTGCTGTGAAGTCAAGAGCAGAGCCAGTGATTACAGGGCTGGAGGGAATCTCTTGGCAATTTTGACTGCAATCCTTCAGAGAGAAGTCCTGTGGCACCTTACAGACTAACAGATATTTTGGAGAATAAGATGCATCTGATGAAGCGGGTCTTTGCCCATGAAAGCTGATGCTCCAAAATATCTGTTAGTCTATAAGGTGCCACAGGACTTCTTGTTGTTCTCAAAGCTACAGACTAACACGGCTCCCTCTCTGATACTAATCCTTCAGAGACTTACTCATCTGCTGAACTTCAGAGACATGCTCAAATGGCTTTGGACCTGGGCTAGGTTAAGCATTTCTGTGGTTAGATAGCTGGGGGGCTGAGCAGTACACAGCTCAGAAAATAAACAGCGTCAAGGGCTAGAGTCAGAACAGCTGCTATTTTGCTTACACATTTACTGTACAAATACAGAAAAACAGTTGGTTATTCTCCAAACGGGGCTCATGGGGAAAGGCCGGCAGGGTATAAATGGCCATGCACAAAAACCAGGATATTTAAGGTACCTCTGATTTTAAAATAGGTGTTCACTCATAAGACAGACAAGGAAATCTGTGTCCCTGGTCACCCCAAGCTATGAGTTTTAACCCCACACTTTCCTTGTGTGCTTTTCTCTGCTTGCCCAGCAGTTTGACAAGCTGGGCCTCTGAGGAGCTTTGGAACAGAACAGGACAAGAACCACTTGACGTTCAAATCCAGAGAAGAAGGTGGGGATGGCCGGGCCACACTCTCAGAAAACCATCATTCGGCGCAGCCCGTCGAGCTCGCCAATGGAACGGGCAAGGAAAATGAACAGGAGGAAGACCTTGGACAACGTGGAAAAGATCTACTGTGATTGAAGGTCAGCAACTGGGGCACTCCTGGGGTCAGACGGAGGTTTTGTCCTGTGACAAAGTGAAGTGGAGGAGAATTGCAGATGACCTGTGCTCCACCTGGAGTACAAGGGTTTAGTCAAGTCTATTCTTAGACGTGCCATTTACAGGGAGACAGGAATAGCCAGGTTGGCTTGGCCCCAAGGCCCATCTGCCCCAACATCCTGTCTCTGACAGTGGCCAGGGCTGCCTGATTCAAAGGAAAGAGGAAAAAATACAGTATAATCTGCTAATTAGTTCTCACCCTGACCCCCCGCAGCCAGAGCTTGGTGGTTTCGTCTCCCCTCCAAACTCAGTACAAAGACAGCAACATAGACGTGCTTCTCCTTAAAGAACCCACAACTACCGCGGTGGCCAGTAATTTTCAATGGGGGGTGGAGTCACGCCCAGGTTTTGATCAGTGGTCAAGGGCCTCGCTTTTCTATGGAGGGGTTGAGGGGTCTGGATGGAGATGGGTGCAGAAGGGAGCTCAGGGTAGGAGATGGGGGGCAGGAGAGAGTGGGGGGTCTGAGAGGGAGTTAGGGTGAAGGAGGGGGTTGTGACCAGGGGAAGGGGATTGGGGTGCTGGGTCAGGTTCTGATCTGGGGGACGGCTGTAGGGGGGCATGCAGGGCCTGGGAAGCAGCTGGGGGGTTGCGGAAGGGGGTGCCAGAGGCAGGCTCTGTCCAGGAGTCACTTACCTAAGCAGCTCCCAGCCAGCAGTACTCTCAAGGAGGCTTCCCTGCCTGGCAGCAGCCCCCATCCCCTGGCTGTTTCATGTGACTCTCTGAACTGGCTACCGAGGCCTTTGCGCACTGCCCACACCCCCAGCAAAATCTCTCAGTTCCCATTGGTCAGTTTCCAGACAATAGGAGCTGCGAGATTTTGCTCGGGGTAGGGCAGCACCTCAAGCTGTGCCTGTTCCACCGCTGCAGGGGCTGGCCGTGGTCTGGATCTTGCCCCCCCCTGCTCTGCTACCCTTAACGCCATTACGTTGAGCCTCTCAGACAGCTAGATGCTGCATTCTGAGACTGATGTGCAAAACACGGGGAAGACAGAGTTAACCTAAGCTCACCAGCCCTGGAGAAAGGCTATGCTCTGCCTGCAAACTTCAGCTGGGGCACATAGGATGACCTACTGGGTTCCAACCAGCCCTGAAGCTCCACCCCAGGGACCGTAATTACTTCCTTGGCTCAAGCTGTAACCAGCTGGTAACCTCAGTAGTTTATTAATGTATTTTGACAGCGTATTACATATGCAGAGCAGAGCTGGGCCCCAGGAGAGCAGAAATATCTGCTTATTCACTGCACTCTGCAGCAGTGCCTGCTTGGGGGCTTTTAAGCTCTCGAGACACTGTGGAGCATGCTTCCAAATCATTGTGTAATTGCCCCAGGCAGACTCAAACCTGGGTCCTCTGGAGCTCAGCGCATGAGCCTCTACTACTGACTTGCAGCGAAGGCTGTACAGGAGACTCAGTCTTCTGCTGTGTAAGTAGTCTAGGAGCCACCCCATGGGACAGTGGCCCACCCCTCGACATGGGGGTTACAATTGCTTGGATGGGGGAGGGTGTCTGGTGGGTCAGTTCTTATCTCCAGGGGACGGTATCCTCAGAGGCAGGCGCACATCTGGCCACAAGACAACAGTCACTCAACCTCCATGGGTCAGTCCAGCCTTATGTACGACCAGACTGACAAAACACACAAAATTCTACTAGTTCCCTGAGCAACATTCATCCTGTCTCCAGGCAGCTGTACTAGTGTTGTACCTGGCCATGGGGCCATGGACAAGCCCTGTTACTGTCCAAGACATCCTCTAGCAACACCGAAGACAGCCACTAGAAGAAACCACTCAGGGTAGCTAAAAATCAATTTAAAAAAGTAGATTTCTTTATTTTCTTTAAATTATCAGATGCTAAAGTTCTCATTTAAAAATAGCAGTTACTATTACATCTCATCATAAATGTGCTACACATACACTTGCAATCTCCTTAAAATGAATTAATGGCTCTAGTCTGTCCAGCCTAACTACCAGCTCTTGCTTCTTCAAAGTTCTGGACTTTCTGTGATGCTGTTACAAAAAAAAAAAGTGAAACAGGTGTGTTGTGAGCAAGACACGAGAAGTCGTCCTTCCGCTCTACTCTGCGCTGGTTAGGCCTCAGCTGGAGTATTGTGTCCAGTTCTGGGCACCGCGGTTCAAGAAAGATGTGGAGAAATTGGAGGGGGCCCAGAAAGGAGCAATAAGAAAGATCAAAGGACTAGATAACATGACCTATGAAGAAAGGCTGAAAGAATTGGGCTTGTTTAGTTTGGAAAAGAGAAGATTGAGGGGCGACATGATAGCAGTTTTCAGGTATCTAAAAGGGTGTAATAAGGAGGAGGGAGAAAATTTGTTCTTCTTGGCCTCTGAGGTTAGAACAAGAAGCAATGGGCTTAAACTGCAGCAGGGGAGGTTTAGGTTGGACATTAGGAAAAAGTTCCTAACTGTCAGGGTGGTCAAACAGTGGAATAAATTGCCAAGGGAGGTTGTGGAATCTCCATCGCTGGAGATATTTAAGAACAGGTTAGATAGATGTCTATCAGGGATGGTTTGGACAGTACTTGGTCCTGCCATGAGGGCAGGGGGCTGGACTCGATGGCCTCTCAAGGTCCCTTCCAGTCCTAGTATTCTATGATTAAGTTTCTGTTTCTCAGCAGTCTAAAAAGTCACATGTGCAAAGACCAACACCAGCTGGAGAGGACTGTCTTTGTTCTGTGCGTCTGTGGTGGTGGACCTGGGCCAAGCGTGGCAGAGGACATAGTTAAGACATTGTCCTAAAGACAGAGAGACAATATATAGAAAAGGACCCAGGCAGCACAGAAAGGAACAATGAAGAGGACTAGAAAGACAAAGGGAAGACATCGTCCCAGACGCACACAGCTTCCTATATTCCCTCACGCTTTTGCACAGGAAAACCTGTCCTGGCTTTAGGTGTAGGACAGACCCTATCAGGGAATATCCTGAAGAAATTCATTTCCTGGGTAAAAAAGGGAAAACATGCCAAGTGTAAGCAGTGTCAGAAGAAGATGCAAGACCTACCTGCAAGAATGAAACAGCATTCGGATATCTGCTTATTGGGAGAAAATGATGTTCATAAAGATGTGGGGATGACTGAAGAACAATGTGTGTCAGCTGGTTAGTAACTTAAGTAATTAACTTTGCAACGTATCATTCTTCAAGACTTCCTCTGTGCCTTTCAGTCGAGGCTGAATCTCTCTAATCCAACACTCCCTCATCCGGCAACATCCGTAATCTGGCATCATTTTAGTTAGCCAGATGTCCACTTATCATGGGTGTGGCCAAGTTTCCCATGGTCCCATAAAGTTTGTTCCCAACCAGGAGTCCTGGCTCTCAGCGTTCTGTGCTGTCATTTAGCTATAATTTACCACAATTGTCTTCTAAGAGCCCAGTAAGCAGTGGAAGTGTTGGTACAGTAAATCCCCAAGTTACACACAACCGAGGTGAACATGTCTCAGGTTAATGCAACTGACACCCCTGACAGAACTGCGATTGGGCTGCCACCACTGACAGGAGCAGGAAAACTGATGAGGGCACTAGCCCTGGTCAGTTTCCCAGCTCTGCAAGCAGAGGGGAGCTGGGAGGCAGGCTGCCACCTGGTCCCCAGCTCTCCTCCACTGGCTGGAGCCAGGAAACTAACCAGGGCTGGTGCCATGGTCAGTTTCCTGGCTCCCCCAAGTTGCACGGAAATATGACTTACACAGAGGTTGCAAGAACACAACTCCTGCATAAGCTGGAGGTCTCCTGTAATGCTGCTTGACAACATTGACCTCCTGTGGTTTGGCAAATACTCTGGCTCGGCACCAGTCAAGTCCCAAGGGTGCCACACTAGAGAGGTTCACCCTGTATAAATGATTTGACAAATAGACTCCCAAGCTGTTTGCAATGTTGGATTTTGGTAGGGGGGAGGAAAAAAAAAAAGTTTAGTCCTTATGGCTTGTTTAATTAGTGAACTAGGTTGACAATCTATCAATCAAGTATACAACACAGGAAGCTGCACTAAGAGAAATCTAGAGCCGCCAGATGTCACTGAGAGTCATTTTCACACGTGTCCCTAATTTTGGAACATCAGAGCCACTGACCATAAGGGTGGTGCTAGAAATATATTCCCTATTTTACTTCAGCATAACTCAGCTTTTGTGAGGAAACCCATTCTATATTTTTCCTCAAAAAACAGATGAGCTACTGAGTTCAGTGGGGCTTACGCCAAAATTAAATGAGCTCTACGCCCAGTCTCACCTTTTTTTTTTTTTTTGCTAATTTGATTTAAATCAATGATTTTTGGTGACTTAAATCATGGTTTAAATCAAATATTTGCACAGCATTGATTTAAGTCAGCCCACCCTGAAGCCACTCACACTCTCTGAGTGTGGCACGCCTTAATTGCCAGAAGACACAAAAAACAGGAAAACCATAGTCTGGCTGCTGCTTCCTTCCTGTCAGGGATGGCCATGGAGCATTCTCTCCAAGGCAAGCTCACGATGTCCCGAACAGCCACTTCCACGGAGCCTGCTCCTGCTTGCTGCAGAGCTGATCAGCTGGTAGCCTGCAGCCCCATCTGGGCCAGGGGAACAGGGTAGAGTTAACCCCCAATTTGCTGAATACTAGCCAGAGGCTCAAGACGTGCCAATCCAGGAGACAGAGAGCAACGGCTCCAAACCAGAAGTGATTTAACTAAAATAATACAGGAAGAGTCCCTGGCCAGCCACAGGCACGCCGAGCGAACGCTGGTCGCGAGGCATCGGGTGAGAGGGGGAGGAAGAAGCTGCTGGGAATGTTTATATTATAACCAACTCCTTTCCCAGCTCCAGCCCAGCAGGAACCTGGCCTAACACAGGAAGGGAAACAAACTCAGATCAGCCAAGTCACTCCAGCGGACTTAATCTTTACACCTTGTGACACTTCAGGGCTTAGAACCCTCCTTCTCCTGCTTTACAGCCAGAGGCCTCTGCCTCTCGGGCTGAGGGAAAGCCTCCAGGAGCATTACTTTATCCTTTCCCGGGGCCAGCCGCACACCCAGCCCACAGCACTTCGGTTGAAAGCACTGTAGAGACACAAAGGATTATTTCCATCCTCGGGACTGGAAGAAACCTGCCCTCTCCTTCCGTGCTTTCCACTCCACAGCATCAGAAATGCAGCACATTCTGAAGCTCACCCACACGCCGCAGGTGGGCGGCATAAGTCACACATGCCAAATGCCAATCCTTAGCACTAACGAGAACAGGCCAGCAGCCGGCACTAGGGGGTAGAGTAACTCCCCCACACCCCGACCCCTCGCTCCAGCAAGATCTCTGCTTTGAAGTCCCAGTAGGTTCTTACAGAGAGAGTGAAACTTGAACCCCTCCCAGATCCTCGGCTTTAACCAAGGGAAGGAAAGGGAAACTCGGCAGGGAAACTCCCTCCTTGTTTCCCTTCCTGTGCTCCTCACCCAGCTCCCTAAGCCAGCTAAGATTTTGGAGTTACTGCAGGCAGGACCAAACACACTAAATGTTGCCGTGCTCATTCCCTACTCACACCAGCAGAGCTTTGTGTGCGTGTCTGCAATAATCATCCTTTACCAGTTTCTCATCAGCAGACCTCAAAGCACTATATGCAGGAGATCACCACCATCATCTGACAGATGAGGAAATTGAGGCAGAGAGCGGACGCGACTTCCCCGAGATCCCAGAAGACCAGAGTCAAGAACAAGAACCCTGCTCCCCTGAGCCTCCTCCTTGTGTTCTATCAACTAGATGACACCAGGGCACTAAACATGGCTACCCCTCCACCGGGTCAAGCCGTTAACCTGCAGCATCTAAGCACAGATCTCTGTTGCTCCGGCTAAAGGAGCACCTTCACCAGATGGCAGCAGTAGTAGGCTGTTATCTACTCTGTGTCCCAGCCACCAGAGTAGGACTGGGGATAGGTTTAAGCATCATATTATTCAGGCATTCATCTGAAGGCAGTAACCGGCTCAAAGTCATTGCTTCCATCAGCCAAAGAACAGACCACCCCAGAGAGAAAGAAACCGGTAGTGTAGCCAGAACGAGCACCTGCGTAATCCAAGAGCCCTTGTGGATATTGATATGTGGCCCATGGGCTTCATGGAAGAATTTTAAGGAGGGATTTGACTAGAGAGCAGTGGCTTGGTGGAGCAGGTCAATCCTTGGTTGTGATTCTCCCCTGCCTGCACCTGGCATCATCATTTATGGCTGTACCCAGAAGATGTATAACTCATCCTGCCTGACCTGGGACAGAGAGCTCTTCCTTTGCACAGCCCAGGAGCAGCGCTCCCTCTATTATTTTTCCTTTCATGGGCAGAATAAATTTTATGTGGACCAAGGCATGTGGGGAGGTGCACCACTAATAGAAATACATGGTGCCGGCTGTGGGAGCTCCGCTCGTCAGCTGGCCAGCACTGGAATCTCTCTTTGGTGGCTGCCCAAGTGCTCAGCTTACAGGAAACACTGCCCAGGAGTAAAGAATAACCCACAGTGCAGGGCAGAATCTGAGGATACTGAGAACTGGGAAGCTTGGTTTGTCCCTTCACCCGAATACCCCCGTTTTGTGTTATCAGCCACCTGACAGCTTCCCTTAAAAAAAAATCAGTAGCTTCAAGGGGCAAGAAACAACCGAAGGGATTCTGGGGCATGTCTTACCTGTTTCTTCCCACGGTCTCATGGTCTTTGACGACTACACTGAGCTCAGCGTTCTGATCTAAGGGAGTTCCTTTCAGATCCCACTCGAACCCCTAGAGCGAGAAGAAAAACAACAGAATATCATCACCATGACACACAGCTAAGCACCTCCGATTCCTCCCAGCAGCAGCCAGTTTACTTTATAGCACAATATTTCTGAGCGGGCTGCTGATCGTACAACACAACCTCCAAGCTCTGAGCTCTTTGCCTAGGGTATTTTGCATCCTAGCCAGAAAATGGGTTGGTGAAACTCAAGCCTGCACGAGGAAACACACCAGGGCATAGGGATGGATCAAGATCCTGGGATCTAGACCCAGCAATGAACAACAAAGGGCTAAATTAATCCCTGGTGCAGAAGCACTGTGGATGGGCTTGGGTGCTAGGAAAAAAAAAAAAATACACACACACACACAGATCTCTGATCTTGCCCCACATGGGGTGGAATATAGATCACAGAATCATAGGGCTGGTAGGGGCCTCAGGAAGTCATCTAGTCCAGCCCGCTGCCCAAAGCAGGATCAACCCTGACTAAGTCATCCCAGCCAGCACATTGTTCAGCTGGGACTTAAAAACCTCGAGGGATGGAGATTTCACCACCTCTCTGGGCAACACATTCCAGTGCTTTGCCACCCTCCTGGTGAAGTAGTTTTATCTAATATCCAACCTACACCTCCCCCTCTGTAACTTCAGACCATTGCTCCTTGTTCTGCCATCTGCCGCAGCTGAGAACAATTTCTCTCCAACCTCTTTAGAGCTCCCCTTCAGGAAGTTGAAGGCTGCTATTAAATCACCCCTCAGTCTTCTCTTCTGTAAACTAAACAAGCCCAAATCCCTCAGCCTCTCCTCATAGGTCTTGTGCTCCAGACCCTTAATCAGTTTTGTTGCCCTCCGCTGAATCTGCTCCAGCACATCCACATCCTCTTTATACTTGGGGGATGTGGCCTCACCAGTGCCGAATAGAGGGGAATAACCACTTCTCTAGATCTGCTCACAATGCTCCTCCTAATGCATCCCCATAGGCCATTAGCCTTCTTGACTACAAGGGCAGTGTTTACTCTTATCCAGCCTTTCATCTACCCTAACCCCTTGGTCCGTTTCCACTGCACTGCTGCTTAGCCAGTCGGTTCTCAGCCTGTAACTGCACTTGGGATTCCTCCGTCCCAAGTGCAGGACTCTGCACTTCTCCTTGTTAAACTGCACCAGATTTATTTTGGCCCAATCCTCCAATTTATCCAGGTCACTCTGGATCCTATCTCTACCCTCCAACATATCTACCTCTCCCCCTAGTTTAGTGTCATCTGGATCAATCTCTGTGACTCAGGAAATGGAATGATCTCTTGTCTCCAGCAGCTGTGGGTCCTGGCAAGAGAGGGGAACATGTCCTGTAGGGGGCGCCACTTGCCTCATTCCACACGGGGTTCACGTTGTTCTTGATTACTTTGGTTCTCTTCTTCACACCTAGGACAGGAGTAAAGCAGAAGGGTTAGAAAAAGCCCTCGGCTCAGATGCCCTCTCCAACTCCCCCGAGCAAAAATTCCTGCTGGTTTAAAAGTCAACCAAATATATCGCTCTGAGTTTGACAGTCCCATGAGGATCCTTAGGAAAAACAGGCTGGGTCCTTGGCCCCAGAGAGCTTCCTATCTAACATCCCGGGGTCCTGGAAGGAGGGCTGCAGGGTTTGACAGGACACGGGGCAGGGGATGTGAAGTGCAAAGCCAGAAGGGTTCCTGGATGGGCAGAACGGTCTCAGCTGGAGGATGGTGTGGAGCAGAGAGAGGAGAGCCCAGGAGAAATTGTGGGAGGAGAGGGATCTGCAGCTGCACCATGCAACTCCAGGAAGCCAGCCCAGATCCAGTATATAAGAACAGTGTCTCCAAGAGGAACATGGCTGCTGTCCAGCTGCACACAGCACCACAGTGCAGGACAGAGTCAGTACTGGTAGTGCAGGAAACAAGTAGAACGTCCCAGACCCCCAAAACGTATTTAAGGAGCCTGAGTGCGTCTGAGCATCTAGGCCAATGTGATCAGCCAGAATCCCCCATTTACCAGCCCCTCCCATGCTCTGTTCCCCCTGCTGCATCGGACATGGTAGATCTGGCGCGTTACCATTTCTGATTCATACTTTCCACGACAGCCCCAGTCACGGACCCAGGCCCTTTTGCGCTAGGTGCTGTACAAAGTCTCTGTCCCAAGGAGCTTCCCCAAGGACAATAGAGTTCACTTAATAGCTGGCCCGAGATTAGCAGCTGTCATGGAATAACAATATTTTGCCTGGAGCCAACGCCATTCCGCGGCTGTGAACAGTAACAGGATTTGGCAACAGACACGCTGCTTACTAGCTACCTTCTTGGGAAGAACAGCCCCTGCCACAGGAAGGTTTGCTGGGCTGCAGCCAGAGAAGGGAAAAGACACACCACTCCTCTCTCCCTGTACTCTCCAGGCCCCACGCTCAGCATGACCCAGCACAGCCTTCGCTGTAGCAACCTGCCTGTGGTCAGGGATCTGCTCTTGTGGCTGTGCCGTTATGTTTACCCCTTCTACAAGACCACGATAACTTTTGTACATTCCTTGAAAACTCATAATTTGCTGATCATTATTATCTTGGTAAGGTAGATATGGCAAGAGGCAAGTTATGCAATTCAACTGCATAACACTGCTGCAGGCACACCTCAGGTCCAGTTTAGAAAAGCAGGCAAAAACCAGTTTCTCAGCAATTAACAGCTCAGCCAGGTATCAGCGAGATCCCTGGGACCATCGCACAGCTGAGTGGTCATTCTCTGGCAGGAAGAGGGGTGTGAATGAAAATTTTCATTCTAACAGAGACACTGGCTTGATGTTGCCTTTCTGTTGGCTGTGGAAGCAAACGGCTCTTGCACAAGAGAGCGGACTGTAAAGGCTGAAACCCCTAGCCCCCTAAATCTCCACCCCTTCCCTTTCTCTCTGCTCACTGCTTCAACAATGCCTGAAGGAACACTGACCTGCGGGAGGAGTCCTGGCTGAACAGGGTTTCAGCCAGGAAGACTGGAAAAGCAGGTGGGGAGACAAACCTTTGCTTTGAAATCATGTCACTTGTTATGCCAGATACTTAATTATGCTCTATCTTCTATTTCGTTGTAACCAAATTTGACTTTTATGCTTCATTATTCATAGCCATATACAGTTTTTCCTTTGGCAGTTAATAAACTTGTTTTACTGTTTTATCTAAAGCATGGCGTGTAGGAACCTCCTAGAACCTTAGGGCTGGAAGAGATCTCAGGAGGTCATGAAGGCCAGTCCCTGGCCAAAGCAGGACGAACCCTCCTTAGCAGCAAAATAAAGACAATGGATTTGAGGAAGGCAGATTTTGGTAAACTCAAAGAGCTGGTAGGTCAGGTCCCATGGGAAGCAAGACTAAGAGGAAAAACAACTAGAGAGTTGGCAGTTTTTCAAAGGGGCATTAATAAAGGCCCGAAAGCAAGCTATCCCACTGCATAGGAAAGGTAGAAAGTATGATAAAAGACCGCCTTGGCTTAGCCAGGAGATCTTGCATGATCTCAAAATCAAAAAGGAGTCATATAAAAAGTGGAAATCAGGAGAAAATACAAAGGATGAATATAAGCAAACAATAGAGGTATGCAGGGGCAAGATTAGAAAGGCAAAGGCACAAAATGAGATCAAACTAGCTAGAGACATAAAGGGTAACAAGAAGACATTCTACAAATATCTTAGCAGCAAAAGGAAGACCAAGGACAGGGTAGGCCCACTGCTCAGTGAGGAAGAAGAAACATACCAGGAAACATGGAAATGGCAGAGGTGCTTAATGACTTGAAGCAGGGGGCTGGACTAGATGACCTCCTGAAGACCCTTCCAGCCCTGTGATTCTGTGACTTCTTTGTTTCGGTCTTAACCAAGAAGTCTGATGCAGAAATGCCTAACATAGTGAATGCTAGTGGGAAGAAAGTAGATTTAGAGGATAAAATAAGAAAAGAACAAGTTAAAATTACTTGGAAAAATTAGATGTCTGCAAGTCACCAGAGCCTGATGAAATGCATCTTAGTTACAGGAGGTATCGGAACCTTTAGCTATCATCTTTGAAAAACCCTGGAAGTCTGGGGAGATTCCAGGAGACTGCAAAAGGGCAAATACAGGGCCCACCTATAAAAAAGGGGAATAAGAGCAACCCAGGAAATTACAGACCAGTCTGTTTAACTTCTGTGCCAGGAAAAATGATGGAATTCATCTGCAAACATCTGGAAGAAAATAAGGTGCTAGGTAACAGCCAGCATGGATTTGTAAAGAACTAATCATGTGACACTAATGTGATAGCTTCCTTTGGTAGGATAACAAGTCTTGTGGGTAAGGGAGAAGCGGTGGATGTGGTATACCTAGACTTCAGTATGGCATATGATTTGGTCTCGCATGATCTTCTTGTCAATAAACTAAGCAAATACAACTTAGATGGGACTACTATAAGGTGGGTGCATAACTGGCTGGATAACCATTCTCAGACAGTAGTTATTAATGACTTGCAGTCACACTGGAAGGGCATAACAACTGCAGAGGTCTGTTCTGGGACTGGCTGTATTCAATATCTTCATCAACAATTTAGATATTGGCATAGAGAGTACGCTTATTAAGTTGCTGATGATACCAAGCTGGGTGGGGTTGCAGCTGCTTTGGAGAGTAGTGTCATAATTCAAACTGATCTGGACAAACAGGAGAAATGGTCTGAGGTAAACAGGATGAAGTTTAATAAGGACAAGTGCAAAGTATTCCACTTGAAGGAACAATCAGCTTCATTCATGCAGAATGGGAAGTGACTGTCTAGGAAGAAGCACTGCGGAAAGGGACTTAGTGGTCATAGTGGACCACAAGCTAAATATGAGTCAACAGTGTGATGCTGTTGCAAAAAAAGCAAACATGATTCTGGGATGCATTAACAGGAGTGCTGAGATCAAGACATGAGGAGTCATTCTTCTGCTCTACTCAGCACTAATTAGACCTCAACTGGAGTATTGTGTCCAGTTCCAGGCATCATATTTTGAGAAGGATGTGGAGAAACTGGAGAAGGTCCAGAGAAGAGCAACAAGAATGATGAAAGGTCTAGAGAACATGAGCTGTGAGGGAAGACTGAAAGAACCGGGCTTGTTTAGTTTAGAAAAGAGAAGACTTAGAGGGGACAGGATCGCAGTTTTCAAGTACCTAGACGGGGATTACAAGGAGGATGGAGAAAAACTGCTCTCCTTGACCTCTGAGGACAGGACAACAAGCAATGGGCTTAAATTGCAGGAAGGGAGGTTTCGGTTGTATATGAGGAAGAACTTCCTACCTGTCAGGGTGGTTAAACACTGGAATAATTTACCTAGGGAGGTTGTGGAATCTCCATCACTGGAGATATTTAATAGCAGGTTAGACAGACACTTATCGGGGATGGTCTAGATGGTGCTAGGTCCTGCTGTGAGTTCAGGGGACTGGACTTGATGACCTCTTGGGGTCCCTTCCAGTTCTAGTGTTCCATGATCCTATAAATCATCCCAGCCAGGACTTAAAAACCTCTAGGGATGGAGATTCTACCACCTCTCTCGGTAACCCATTCCAGTGCTTCACCACTCTCCTGGGGAAATAGTCTTTCCTGATATCCAACCTACACCACCCCCATTGTAACTTGAGGCCATTGCTCCTTGTTCTGCATTCCATCTCTGCTGAGAACAGCCTCTCTCCAACCTCTTTATAAACCCTTTTTGGAAAGTTGAAGGTTGAAGGCTGCTGCCAAATCCCTCCTCACAATTCTCTTCTGCAAACTAAATCAGCCCAAATCCCTCAGCCTCTCCTCATAGGTCATGTGCTCCAATCCCCATCATTTTCCTTGCCCTCAGCTGGAACCTCTCCAGTGCATTCGCATCCTTTCTATACCGGTGGCCCCAGAACTGGATGCAATACTCCAGACATGGCCTCATTAGAGCCGAGTAGAGGGGAACAATAACTTCACTAGATCTGCTGGAACAGCTCCTCCTAATAAACCCCAATATGCCATTAGCTTTCTTGGCTACAAGGGCACATGCTGTTGCCTCATATCCAGCCTCTCATCCACCGTAATCTCCAGGTCCTTCTCTGCTGCACTGTCACTTAGCCAGTTTTGATTGAGAGACATGATGTGCACCACCAATAGAAAAACATGCCACCAGCTGTAGGCGCTCTGCTAATCAGCTGGGCATCCACCCAAGGATTCAGTTTACAGGGAACACTGGCCAGGAGTAAACCGAGGCTGGAAATTAGAAGCAGCTTTCTAACCAGCAGAGGAAAGAAGCTCTGGAACAGCCTTGCACTGGGGCAAACCACCAAAGTAGTTTGAAGCTGGAGCATGGTAAGTTTCTGAAGGGGTGTTATGATGGGGTTGCCTCTGATAGCCGGGGACAGGACACTATGACCCACAAGGTCTTCTTGCCCTGTGTAGAACCCACCACAGCACTACATACATTCTGTGGTTGATTTCTTTCTGCCTTGTTTCCAGTTTGCATTCAAAAGCCTGATTACCCCTGCGACTCCAGCAGCTCTGTGGCACACGCAGTAACAGCATCTCTTGGTGCTGGTCAGTTTATGCAAATGTAGGGAATGTGGCAGCAGGAACACAATGCTGCTAAAGGCTGGGAGGAATGTGTCTCCCAGAGGTCATCTGCATGAGAATGCAAAGGGCTGCAGGTGTGATACTGAGGGTGGGAGGAATGTGTCTCCCAGAGGTCATCTGCATGAGAATGCAAAGGGCTGCAGGTGTGATACTGAGGGAGGAATGTGTCTCCCAGAGGTCATCTGCATAAGAATGCAAAGGTGTGCATGTGTGATACCTTTCAGGCAAAGCCTCATGGGGAGCAAGTAAGCCATAAGATTTGGTCTATTGTAAACATGTAGTTGTAAAATCGCAATTTAAGCTGACAGTGTGGGAGTTGTGAGATCTCACCAATGCTCTGGGTTGTTGTGGGGGACAGGACAGTCGCCATAGCTGCATAAGACATTAATTACACATTAACTATACACCGCACCACAGTCACTCTAACTCAGGGACCCATCCATGCAACAAACCTCGTTGCCAGCTCTGCCCACATATCTACACCAGCAACACCATTACAGGACCTAACCAGATCAGCCACACCATCGTGGGTTCATTCAGCTGCACATCTACCAATATAATTTATGCCATCATGTGCCAGCAATGCCCCTCTGCTATATACATCGGACAAACAGGACAGTCTCTACGTAAAAGAATAAACGCACACAAATCAGATATCAGAAATGTAGTAGGCATCCTTCAGTCTGCATAGACTATGGATCGCACCCTTTATAGTTTCAATTGAGGACTTCATTTACAGCATCTTCTGTGACTATAAAGACCCACACGAGAGTGACAGTCCTTGCTGCATCTCTTGCAGATGTGGTGGGTGTCTGGCAAGTCCTTAGTGTGCTTTCTGTGCGCTTGCTTCTCCTCTGCTAGCTGTCTGATCCTCATCTCGCCCTTCTGAAGGCCCTTGTGTAACCCCTGCCTCCATCTGCTGCAGTCAAAATGGCAATATACAAAAACCCGTAGGAGAGCACTTCAATCTCCCAGGCCACACAGTAGCAGACTTAAAAGTAGCTATCCTACAGCAAAGAAATTTCAGGACCAGACTCCAAAGAGAAATTTCTGAGCTACAATTCATCTGCAAATTCGACGCCCTCAGCTCTGGCTTAAACAAAGACTGCGAATGGCTGGCTAAATACAGAAGCAGCTTCCCCTCCCTTGGTGTTCACACCTCCAGATCAACTGCTGGTAGTAAGCCTCACCCTTGCTGACTGAGCTAACCTTGTTATCCCCACCCTTGCTCTGGCTTATTTATACCTGGCCCTGCAGATTTCCAAGACCAGCATCTGATGAAGTGAGTCTGTGCTCACGAAAACTCATGCTCAAAACTTTTCTGTTAGTCAATAAGGTGCCACAGGACCCTTCGTTGTAATTACCCAGGGCTCTAGGATGTTTGTGAAACCCTACACTAGCGATCTCAAGAGCTAAAATCACAGAGTAGCAGCTGAGGCCATGCAGAGCTGAAATCACAGGGTTCTGCCTCAGGGCAATCCCAAGCAGTGGGGTAGGAGTGGTGGCGGACCAGCGGGCGGCCGGTAGGAGGAACAGGGGACGACGGCGACTGGCGGGCGGCCAGTGGCAGCAAGGGGAGGCGGCAGACAAGTGGACAGCAATACTGCCCTGGTGATGTATCTGTGGGCTCTGGGTTTGGGACTGCACCGCAGAAGATACACCTTGTAACTGTGTGTGGGGTAAAGGGCCAAGAGCCCCAGCAAGAGACTTGGCTCTACTGCATATGGGGATGGGATCTTGGTAAAGGGATTTGTCTCTTCTTTGCTTAGATATGCTGCATCTGTCACTGTAACCTTGGGGTAGGTTATGGTCACTAAACAAGCCATTTCTATCTCAGACTCTGTGGTTGCGAGGAGGGGAGAACCGCCTTACAGGCACCCAGCACGGGGGTGAAATTTTCCCAGGCCACTGGGTGGGGGCTCGAGCCGGTTGGTTGTATCCTTGACAGGAAACCCCCCAGGAGTTGAACCTGGCCCTTCTGGCAGGCATCTGGCATTAATAAAAGGGTTACACGAAGGGAAAAGGAAAGGCCTTTGGCGTGAGGCACAAGAACAATAGCAGTGACTCAGACGCCAAAGACTTCCCAAAAGATTTGCCTGACAGAGCTTTCGTCCCCTCCCTCTGTCTCTCGGTCAGTACAATATTGCTATATATGGCCACTCATTCCCAGCAGGCTTGGAAACCAAGCTCTGGGCCTGCGATCCTGGCAGTCAGGCTTACGGCTGGCCCTAAATTTAGTTCTGCTTTGAATAATTTTACAAAAATACTTGAGTGTTTTGTTTTTTGGTTTTTTTCCCCAGAGAGCAATTCAGGGGAAAGCTGGTTTGTGGAGGGACTGAATCTACAGTTTCCTCTCTGGTGTTTGCAAACCAAAGCCCTGGCCCCGCAAGCCACATGCTTAACTTCTCTGCACTTCAAGGCACCCCACTGATCTCCATGGAAGTCCTTACTTGGCCTAAAGATCAATATGCCCAGGAGTTCTTGCAGGAGTGGGTCCCAAGATCTCACACCTGCAAGCTGCTCTGCCTGCATATGCAAGCCCAGGACTGAGGCCCAAAATATTTCCATCATGGGCCAATAACAGGGCCAGCCTAGTGCCCAAAAAGAAAGACACAAAGAAGTGACTCCATCAGGAAGGAGATCTTCCCTGGTGTGTAACTGGCTCTGATTCCAGACAAGCTCCCTGGTCAGCAAAATATTTAAGCACACGTTTATTCATTACAGGTTTCAGGCTCCCTTACATGCTTTCCTCAACCAAGATCTCTACCTGTATCTCAGTTTCATGCTTCCTAACTGCAGCCAGCAGTTACTGCCACTGTTAAACACAGAGCGGCCCCAAACCCACTTGGAAGGTGGATAAGTTTGGGACCAACAGGAGAGACGTTTCAGACATCAGCACGTGAGAATGCCAAAGGGAAAGTGACTAGAAACCAACTGACCAGCCTCTTTCAGTTGTCAAAGAAGAGAGACACGTGAAAGAGTAAAAGAGAATAAATAACAACAGATTGGCCCCTAAAATCCCTCTTTTCACCCAAATTTGAATTCCGATCCTGCAAACAGCTCCAATCACAGCAGGGGGGCTTGTTAGCTCCCCACATCCAGCGGTTTGTGATCTGGCAGGGGTTATTAAAAAAACACAAAATTTACCAGTGTGGCTGTAAAATACATTTCAGAAATAAAGACACCTCTACCCTTTAGGTTCTCAGATATCAGAGCACTGGAGACCACAGGCAACAACGGGAACAAAGACACACACTACCTACACATGCACAGCCCAGCAATATTTACCTATACGGCATGCTAAAATCCACTGGTGCCTTTTACTACTGACCAGGGTCCCTATCTCCTTCCCTCCAATTCTACCACAACCCCATTACTCTTCCCTTTATGTTTTTTCTGGGGATGAGGGAGGTTGTCATTGTGGCAGAAGTTCACCTGGGCCCATGAAACTAGCCTCACCTGCTCAATACACAGAGCTTGTAGTAAAGTGACCATTCAAAAATGTGACCTTGGAAACCCTTCATCCTCCCCGAGACACAGGGGAACCCCTTTCCCTCCTCCAACACCCATGTACTGCTGGGGTTAGTAATGCATGTGGGCAGGAAAAAGGGTTTTCAATAAAGCCCCCTAACCCACCTGCTGTCACCATTTCAGGCAGGTCAGCTTCAGGGATTGAATGAAACCACTGCCAGAATGAAACAAACCGCATGTCTCATGAAATCACACCAGTTCATCACAGCCTTGAGCATATCCAACCCCTCCAGCCCCTTGTATCTCCTAGACTGGAAGTCCCCCCAGATTCTGTCCCTCCGGCAGCATAACCTAATGGATAGAGAACCAGGGGTGAGGACAGGCACGGGGTTCTTCCTGACTCTTCCACTACCCGGCTGGGTGACTTTGGGCAAGTCATGTCACCCGCCTGTGCCTCGGTTTCCCCCTCTGTAAAAAGGGGGCAAAGATACTGCTCTCCTTTGCAAAGTGCGTTCGGCTCTCCTGACACTGAGAGCTAAGTCTCATGGCTCCTTACTGAGGCAGTGCCCTGCAGGATGGAGCTGGGAGGCCGACAACATTCAAATAAACCTGCTTCAAAACTTTGGAGCGTGTTGGGGGCCGAGAGGGAGAGAAGCCCCCAGGATGTGCGTCTCCTCTGGACTTCATCCCAGGGCAGAGCCGCCACACGGGGGGGGAGCTGTGTGGGCGGGGGGGGAGCAGGGAAGGAACAGCAGCTCCCCTGGACGCCTGGGTCTCTCTGGAGCCCATGCTGGGATAGACCCCGGTGTGCTGCCAGCGCCGGCGGGTGAGCTGTGCCCAGGGCTGCTGTGATGAACAAGCGCCCACCCAGAGCCAGCAGCCGCTCACCCCAGGCTGGGCAGTTGTGAGCTCCGCCCGCGGGGGAACCCAGTGCTGGGCCGGGGGCAGTTTGCTCTGGCTGCCCCCCATGGCCCCCCTGCCCGGTATCTGGCCCGGCGGGGCTCGGTCCCCGCCCCGTGCAGGGGGGCACCCGGCGCCCCTCACCTCGGAAGGTCAGGCTGGCCACCGGGTCGCTCTGCCGGTCCCGCTTCTCCACGCTGGGCAGGCTGGCGGCTCGCTGCAGCAGGCACCGCAGCATGGCTCGGCTCGGCTCGGCTCGGCGCGGCGCAGCTGGAGCCAGACCGCTGCCAGCCGGGGGGCGGGGGCGTCGCGGCCTCTCCGGGCAGCGTCCGCCCCACAGCGCGCAGCTGCAGGGCCGCCAGGGGGCGCCGCTGCGAGCCGGGCTCAGCGCCACCGGCCGGGCCACTCGCCACCCCCGGGCTAGGAACCGGTCCGGCCGCGGCTGGGCCACTCGCCTGCCCCCTGGCTGCCAACCGGGCCGCTCGTTCCATCTCCCTCCACCCCCTACGAGTAACCGGCCAGGGGCTACTCGCCTCCCTCCCCGGCTAGCACTGCTCCAGCCCCTGGGGCTGCTGAGTTGCCACCCTGATTAGGTCTGGCTAACACCTATCTCCAGCCAGCGCCACCCTCTTTTGCAACCCAGCTGCCAGGGGCGAGCAGTGAGGGCAACCCCAGGCCTGGTGCCGCCAGCCCGGCTGCGCCCGGCCAGCCTGTAGGGAGTTCTGTGCACGGCCCCCTGCGGCCCAGGCCCCTGGCTAGCCACAGTCCCGCCAGGGATGGAAGTGAAGAGTTTCCAAGCTGAGCTCCGGGCCTCATGACTGTACCGACTCCCAGCCCGGCTGGCCACGCTGGCTGCAGTCACCAATATCATGCGGACGGGGCCTCCACACCTCCACCGGCTCCCAGAGCTCAGACATGCCGCTGGCTCCAGACCGCCACTGCACACGGCCCCACCGCACAGGCGAACGTGGGGCGCCAGGGATCACAACATCTCGTTCCCAGGGGAGCCTCTGCACCCAGGAAGGCCCGACAGTGCCCTGACGCAGCTTTCGGGGGCCGTGAGGAGGCAGTGGGATGCAGTGCAGAAGACTGCTAAGCTGCTAGCCTTGTTTCTGGGGCGACGGTGATCCTGAGGGCCGCTGGGCTCCCCCATTCCCATCTGATTTCTTGGTCTTCTTTCGAGAGAGGTGTTTGGCTCCTGGGAGAGAGGAGAGCCAGGGCAGGAGCAGGGAGCAGCAGGCAAGCTAGGCCCGGAGGAGGCCATACTGAAATGCACCAGCCAGACAGACACGTGCCGGAATTATTGCTAACAAGGGATGGTGATGTTGAGCACGGCCAAAAGCCTATGGTGGGGACCTGGCTTACGCAGCTAAAACACAGTCCCAGACACCCTCTGCTGGACAAGCGTGTGTGTGTGTGTGTGTGTGTGTGTGTGTGTGTGTGTGTGTGTGTGTGTGTGTGTGTGTGTGTGTGTGGGGACCCAGCTAAAACAGCGTGAGAGAGAGATACAACCATAGAGTCCTAGGGCTGGAAGGGACCTCAGGAGGTCTTCAAGTCCAGGCCCCTGCCCAAAGCAGGACCAACCCCAACTAAACCATCCCAGCCAGGACTCTGTCAAGCTGGGACCCTCAGTTTGCATATGGGGAGCCTGAGGCAGAACGAGATTTAGTGGTGTGGTCAACATGACGGAGACTCTACAAGCTGGGAGTCAGGCTCTTGAAGCCCAAGCTTGAACCGTAAGGCCACGCTTCCCCTCTGGCGTGGCCCTGAGTGCAGTACTCCCCCAGGCCTCAACCCCATAGACCCGACTCCCTCCAATCAGAGACGCGCGTAGCCATGGGGAGGATTTTAAAGGTAGTGGGTGAAGCTGGTGGGAGGGATAGCTCAGTGGTTTGAGCATTGGCCTGCTAAACCCTGGGTTGTGAGCTCAATCCTTGAGGAGGCTGTGATGGGGTTCTGGGGTCCCCCAAGCTCTGCACCCTGCCTGCAGACAGGAGTGACTCTCACTCAGCAGGAGAACAGTAGGCTTATTAGCTGGCAGGACACAGCATCATACAGAGGAGTCAGTACAGCAGGGAGAGACAGCCAGTCCAATCCACGCTGGGGAGAGGGGGCCCCCAGAGCCGGGGCCTGGCCCACTCCTTGGTCTCGCTCTCTCTCCCTCAGCCAAGACTAACTGCTTCCAACTCCCAGTTCCAATTCAAACCCCTCAGGCTCCACCTCCTCCTTTGTCTCCAGTACAAAGGCGTCACCTGCCATCAAGGTTACTCTCAGCAGGAGCCCCACACCCTCTGTGAGCCACTCACACACACACACAGGTATCCCCCACTCCATCACAGAGGCCACTAAGGGATTAGGGCAAATAGATGTCAGGGATATGGTGCCTGGTCCTGCTGAGAAGGCAGGGGACTGGACTGGGCTAGATGACCTCCTGAGGTCCCTTCCAGTTCTAGGAGACGCATATCTCTTCCCCCAGGCCCAGGGAAGGGCCCATGTGATACAGGGCTCTAGCTCACCACACATGGCACCAGTGGGGGCCATCATCTCTCCCCCACACACCATGCCAAGTGGCTAAGCTCACAAGTCAAGAGAAGGCATTTCTGGCTGCTGGTCCCACCAGGTCCCTTGGGGACCAGAGGGGCAAGAAGGCCTGGTATGAGGCCTTAGGTGAGAACTAGGGTTGCCAGCTTTCCAACCCCACCAAACACAACACCCTTGTCCTGGCCCTGCTCATTCCACCCCCACCTCCTTCACTGCTTGTTCTCCCCCACGCTTGTGTACTTTCTCATTCACATCACGCTGGGCCACTGTGGCAGGGGGATTTGGGCTCTGGGCTGGGGCCAGGAATGGGGGGCTCAGGGTGTGAGGAGCAGGTCCCAGCTGGGTTGGGGTGAGGGGTTGGTGCTCTTGGAGGATATCTGAGTGCAGGAGGGGGCTCAGGGCTGGGCTGGGGCACATGGGGGGGCGGGAATGCAAAATCCAGGTGGTCCTTACTTAAGGCAGCTCCTGTGAAGAGGCAACATGTCCCTCTGCATCCTAGGCAGAGGTCAGCCAGCTTTGCATGCTGCCCACGGGCTGCTGTGCCCAGCCAATGGGAACTATGGAGCTGGTGCTCAGGGCAGGGGCTGTTTGCAGATTCCCCACAGCCATCCCTACAGCTAGGAGCCAGACTGACCTCCTGGCCACTTCTGAGGAGCCTACAGCGCTACATGGGGAGCCTGTCGGCTTTGCCCCAACTGGAAGTCTAATGGCTGGTCACCACGCACCCCGGGTCCCTGTTGGACCAGGTGTTCTGGTATCAACCCGGATGCCTGGACAAAAGTACAGCTCTGCGGATACCATAAGAACATAAGAATGGCCATACTGGGTCAGACCAAAGGTCCATCAAGCACAGCATCCCATCTGCCGACGGTGGCCAATGCCAGGTGCCCCAGAGAAGGAGAACAGAAGACAATGATCAAGTGATTTATCTCCTGCCATCCATCTCCTGCCCTTGTTATGAAGGCTAGGGCACCATACTTTATCCCTGGCTAATAGCCATTTATGGACCTAACCTGCAAAAATGTATCAAGTTCTTTTTTAAACCCTAATAGAGTCCTGGCCTTCACAGCCTCCTCGGGCAAGGAGTTCCACAGGTTGACTGTGCGCTGTGTGAAGAAAAATTTCCTTTTATTAGTTTTGAACCTACTACCCATCAATTTCATTTGGTGTCCCCTAGTTCTTGTATTATGGGAAAAGGTAAATAATTTTTCTATATTCACTTTCTCCACACCATTCATGATTTTATATACCTCTATCATATCGCCCCTCAATCGCCTTTTTTCCAAACTGAAAAGTCCCAGTCTCTCTAGCCTCTCCCCATATGGGACCCGTTCCAAACCCCTAATCATCTTAGTCGCCCTTTTCTGAACCTTTTCTAATGCCAATATATCTTTTTTGAGGTGAGGAGACCACATCTGCACGCAGTACTCGAGATGTGGGCGTACCATAGTTTTATATAGGGGAAGTATGATATCTTTTGTCTTATTATCGATCCCTTTTTTAATAATTCCTAACATCCTATTTGCCTTACTAACTGCCGCTGCACACTGCGTGGATGTCTTCAGAGAACTATCCACTATAACTCCAAGATCCCTTTCCTGATCTTACACGAGGCTCCATAGACAGGGATTCCCTAGAAGTTAGTCAGATAGGGAAGGTGGGAAATAATATATGGGCAAGATCAGATGTGAAACAATCGTGCATAAAAAAATCCAACGCGTCTGTGAAAGGCGGACATATAAATAGTGGTAGTTTTCTAACATGCTTTTACACTAATGCTAGGAGTCTGTCTAATAAGATGGGTGAACTGGAGTACCTCATATCATAATAGGCATCTCAGAAACATGGTGGAATGAGGACAATCAGTGGGACACTATCATACCGGGATATAAATTATATCGGAAAGACAGAACAGGTCGTGCGGGTGGCGGAGTGGTACTATATGTGAAGGATAATATAGAATCAAATGAAGTAAAAATCCTAAAGGAATCAAAATGTTCCATAGAATCATTATGGATAACAATTCATTCCTCTAATATGAATATGGCATTAGGAATATATTACCGACCACCTAACCAGGACAGTGATAGTGATGCTGAAATGATGAGGGAGATTAGAGAGGCTATCAAAATAAAAAACACAGTAATAATAGGAGATTTCAATTATCCCCATATTGATTGGGTGCATGTCACCTCAGGACGGGATTCAGAGATTAAATTTCTTGATGCCTTAAATGACTGCTTCTTGGAGCAGCTAGTACAGGAACCCACAAGGGGAGAGTCGATTCTCGATCTAGTCTTGACTGGAACGCAGGATCTGGTCCAAGAGGTAACTGTTACTGGACCGCTTGGAAATAGTGACCACAATATAATAACTTTTAATATTCCTGTGTTGGGAAGAACACCGCAGCGGTCAAACACTCTGGCATTTAATTTCAAAAAGGGGAATTACACTAAAATGAGGAAGCTAGTTAAACAGAAACTAAAAGGTAGAGTAATTAAACTAAAATCCCTGGAAGCTGCATGGAAACTGTTTAAAGACACCATACTAGAGGCCCAACTTAAATGTATTCCCCAAATAAAAAAACACAGTAAGAGACCTAACAAAGAACCACCATGGCTAAACAGCCATGTTAAAAAGGCAGTGAGAGAGAAAAGGGCAGCTTTTAAAAAGTGGAAGTCAAATCCTAGTGAGGAAAATAGAAAGGAACATAAACACTCCCAAATTAACTGTCATAATGTAGTAAGAAAAGCCAAAAAAGAGTTTGAGGAACAGCTAGCCAAAAATTCAAAAAACAATAGTAAAATGTTTTTTAAATACATTAGAAGCAGGAAGCCTGCTAAAAAAGCAGTGGGGCCCTTGGATGATAAAGATATAAAAGGAGCGATCAAGGAAGACAGTGCCATTGCGGAGCGATTAAATGATTTCTTTGCTTCAGTCTTCACGGCTGAAGATGTTACAGAGGTTCCTAAATCTGAGCCAGCCTTTTTAGGCGACAAATCTGAGGAACTCACTCAGATTGAAGTGACATTAGAGGAGGTTTTGGAATTAATTGATAAGCTGAATAGTAACAAGTCTCCAGGACCAGACGGCATTCACCCAAGGGTTCTGAAAGAACTCAAATGTGAAATTGCGGAGTTATTAACAGTGGTTTGTAACCTATCCTTTAAATCCACTTTGGTACCAAATGACTGGAAGACGGCCAATATAACACCAATATTTAAAAAAGGCTCTAGAGGAGATCCTGGCAATTATAGACCGATAAGTTTAACATCAGTACCAGGCAAATTAGTAGAAACACTAGTAAAGAGTAAAATTGCAAGGCATATAGAAGAGCACGAATTGTTGGGCAAAAGTCAGCATGGTTTCTGCAGAGGGAAGTCGTGTCTGTCTAATCTATTAGAATTCTTTGAAGGGGTTAATAAACATGCGGACAAGGGGCACCCAGTGGACATAATATACCTAGATTTCCAGAAAGCCTTTGACACGGTCCCACACCATAGGCTTTTATGTAAATTAGGTGGTCATGGGATAGGAGGAAAGGTCCTTTCATGGATCGGGAATTGGTTAAAAGACAGAAAACAAAGGGTGGGAATAAATGGTAAATTTTCACAATGGAGGGGGGTAACTAGTGGTGTTCCCCAGGGCTCAGTCCTGGGACCGATCCTGTTCAACTTGTTCATCAATGATCTAGAAAATGAGGTAAGCAGTGAGGTGGCAAAGTTTGCAGATGACACCAAGTTGTTCAGGACAGTCAAAACCAAAACGGATTGTGAAGAACTACAAAAAGATCTCAGCAAACTGAGTGATTGGGCAGCAAAATGGCAAATGAAATTTAATGTGGGTAAGTGTAAGGTAATGCATGTTGGAAAAAATAACCCAAATTACATGTACTACATGATGGGGTCAAATTTAGCTACGACAGATCAGGAAAGGGATCTTGGAGTTATAGTGGATAGTTCTCTGAAGACATCCACGCAGTGTGCAGCGGCAGTTAGTAAGGCAAATAGGATGTTAGGAATTATTAAAAAAGGGATCGATAATAAGACAAAAGAGATCATACTTCCCCTATATAAAACTATGGTACGCCCACATCTCGAGTACTGCGTGCAGATGTGGTCTCCTCACCTCAAAAAAGATATATTGGCATTAGAAAAGGTTCAGAAAAGGGCGACTAAGATGATTAGGGGCTTGGAAAGGGTCCCATATGGGGAGAGGCTAGAGAGACTGGGACTTTTCAGTTTGGAAAAAAGGCGATTGAGGGGCGATATGATAGAGGTATATAAAATCATGAATGGTGTGGAGAAAGTGAATATAGAAAAATTATTTACCTTTTCCCATAATACAAGAACTAGGGGACACCAAATGAAATTGATGGGTAGTAGGTTCAAAACTAATAAAAGGAAATTTTTCTTCACACAGCGCACAGTCAACCTGTGGAACTCCTTGCCCGAGGAGGCTGTGAAGGCCAGGACTCTATTAGGGTTTAAAAAAGAGCTTGATAAATTTTTGCAGGTTAGGTCCATAAATGGCTATTAGCCAGGGATAAAGTATGGTGCCCCAGCCTTCATAACAAGGGCAGGAGATGGATGGCAGGAGATAAATCACTTGATCATTGTCTTCTGTTCTCCTTCTCTGGGGCACCTGGCATTGGCCACCATCGGCAGATGGGATGCTGGGCTTGATGGACCTTTGGTCTGACCCAGTATGGCCATTCTTATGTTCTTATGTTCTTACGTACTGAGAAATACTGGGCACAGGCTGCAAACACCACCCAGCTGGCTGGTCCCAGGGCTCCCCGATACAGGGTTACAGTGGAAACAGTTCCCACAGATAGCAAAGGCCCCCTGACCCCTCCTAAAGACAAGGGCCAGGTGACAGCATGACAGACAGATGTTTGGATTGAACCAACATGTGCAAGGCAAAGGGTGGTATCCAGCCACGCCGGGGCAATGCCTAACTTATTTGTACTGATGTGTAACGAGGGGTGAGTGTGATCCCTCTCCTGTCACCCCTTCCCAGCTTCTCACACACACAGCCTAGTGTCACCATTCCTACCCAGCCTGGCTGACAGCCATGGATGGACCTAACCTCCATGAACTGATCTAGCTCTTTTTCAAACCCTGGTAAAGTCCTGGTCTTCACAACCTCCACTGCAAGGAGTTCCGCTGGTCGGCCAACCATGCGCTGGGTGGAGAAAAACGTCCTTCTCTTCATTTTAAACCTGCGACTCATTAATTTCATTGGGTGCCCCTCGGGGGTTGGGGGAGGACAAGCAGCTACACACCTCCAGAATCATCCATGTGAAACTACACCCTTCGCAGGCTTCTGTGGCTCACAGTCGGCGCCACCTGTCTCTCCCCATTCATTGAGTAGGAAGAATTACTGCTCGTATCTTGCTTACAACACTCCTGCTAGTACAGCCCAGAATGATGCTTGTTTTTTACGACAGTTTGCACCACTGACTCCTATTTCATTTTATATCCCTTTCCACAGTTCTTCCTCCTAGGCTATCAGTTCCCATTTTGTACGTGGTCTATTCCACCCATTGTGGACCAATTGTTCCTCCCCAAGGGGAGTACTTCGCATTTACGCTTATTGAATTTAATCCTATTTTGCTTTTCTCCATTTGTCTATATCATTTTGAGCTATAATCTTATCCTCCAAAGCAGTTGTAGCCCCTCCCGGCTTGGTATCATTTGCAAACTTACTAAGCGTACTCTATTTGCCATTAGCTAAATAATTGACTATGATATTGAACAGATCTGGTTCCAAAACTGATCACCGCAGAACCCCACTTGTTCTGCCCTTCTAGCAGGACTGTGAACCCTTGATAAGTACTTTCTGGGAGTGTTTTTCCAACCAGTTCTGTACCCACCTTATAATAGAATCATAGAACACTAGGACTGGAGGGGACCTCAAGAGGCCATCGAGTCCAGCCCCCTGCCCCAATGGCAGGACCAAGTACTGTCTAAACCATCCCTGATAGACATCTATCTAACCTGTCCTTAAATATCTCCAGTGATGGAGATTCTACAAACTCCCTTGGCAATTTATTCCACTGTTTGACCACCCTGCCAGGTAGGAACTTTTTCCTAATGTCCAAATAGCCCCATCTAGGTTGTATTTCCCTAATGTATCGATGAGAAGGTCATAAAATTTTGGAATCATAGGGTTAGAAGAGACCTGAAGAGGTCATCAAATCCAACCCGCCTGCTGAAAGCAGGAGCATTTCCGTCTAACTCATCCCAGCCAGGATTTAAAGACCCAAGACGGGATTTAAAGACCTCTAGGGATGGAGATTCCACCACATCCCTGGGCAACACATTCCAGTGCTTCACCACCCTCCTGGTGAACTCGTCACAGAGCGGGAGCCGTGTTAGTCTGTATCGTCACAAAACAAACCAGCAGCTCTGTAGCACTTTAAAGACTAACAAATAACGTATGAGGTGACAGACCCACTTCTTCAGATCTGGAAAAATCTGGAAATTCTCCGAGTTGAATAGTTTTTCCTAATATCCAACCCAGACCTCCCCCCACTGCAGCTTGAGACCATTGATCCATGTTCTGTCACCAACACCCTGCCCTGGTGAGCCTGTCCAATGTACTGTGCTCAGCGCCGCCACAAGGAGACAGGGCCCCTGCAGAGCTCTGTTCCCCTGAGCACTGGCCCGGGCTGTCCCTCCCCTGCTGGCAGATGCTCTCCGGTGGGATCCCCTCCCAGGCGGCGGTGGCTGCCAAGCACAGACAAGGCTTCCAGTGGGGTTTGTGAGCTGGTAGCTCAGCCCTGGGGCAGAGCCCTGCGGCAAGCAGGAAGGCAGGGGGTGGAGAAATGTGTCCCCGCCACCCATGAGCCACCCAGGCCTCTCCTGGTCCAGGAGAACTAAAATAAAAGCCCTGACTGAGGCACATTTCTCCTGCCAGTCGACAGCTCCAAAGGCCCCAGCAGGCCTGGCTGGTGTCATTCAGAGCTCAGTGACAGAAACAAGCCCAGTGGGAAGGACTCCAGCACAGCCTTAGCCAGGCAAATGAACCAGACAGAGTGTCCTGAGTGCAGTCCAATCTCCCAGCCTGGCTGAGACCAGACACTAAGAGCCCCCTAAGAGGTGAGATCCCTTTCCTCTAGCTCCAGAGCTCTTCTACAGCTCCAGCAGGCACCAGGGAGCCACCCCCGGAGCCCCGCATAGAGGTGGGCACCCCCCCTTCCCGATACAACACCCTGACATTTCAGATAGAAACCCCTGAAAACGTGAAACTATTTTGCAAACCCTATGGCCATGCAATTGACCACAATAGACCCGGTGTAGCCCAAGGTCCCCTGTGCTTCAGGAGCAGCCCTGGGAATGACAAATCGTGGACTACAGACTGTGGCATGTGGGGAGAACTTCCCCCCAACAGGGTCTCAGCACTGGCTGAGCTGGGCTCGCATAGGCTGCAAGCAGCAGGGAGGCGGCTACCCTGCGTTCCTGCTCCCTGTTCCTTAAAGATCAAAGCCCGTTCCTGGCTGTTTGTCTGAGTGGGGATGGTCTGCGGCACACACGCACGGACATGCAGTGCGGAACGCACGAGGGAGCCTGAGGCCTCGTCTTGCAAAGCTGCGCAAAATGCCACAAGGCTTCGCCCGTGCTGAATAACCTCCAACGGGACGAGTGAACAGGACAGGGCTACACCCATGTCCTCCATCTGGCAGGGGGCTGCCAGAGCCTGGGCCCTCCCCTACACCCAGCAGCAGTAAGAATAGAACCTCTCTAGCCACTGCTTCAGGCAGAGGCAGGCTGGGGCTCCCTGTCAGAGCACCCCACCATCACGCTTGGGGGGGGGTGTCTCCACTGATGCTGGGCACACTGAGGCCTGATAGGGAGGTAGGACCTTCACTGATCCTGTCTGCTGACAGGACCGAAACTGACGCTTGTCCTGGGGCCCTGGCTGACCCCATTTAAAACCCCTGCAGCATCTGGGTACAAGGGTCGATTTCCCCCACCAGCACCCAATGGCTCCATTCCCAGGTACAGAGACTGTTCGCGGGGCTGGGGTGGGCAGTGCAGCAGCCAAGGGAGGGTTATAAATAGCGTGAAAGAAATCTGCTGCCTCTCCCTGCAGCTGTTTTCTTGCACTGTCATGGACCCAGTGGTGCCGGAGAAGCCGTGGGGAGGGGCGATGTAAGGCCTAGTGAGGAGGCTCCAAACCACAGGGGGATTAAGGCACAGGGCAACTTGGATATGACGTGGAAAGGCCCAGAATGATACCAGACGTTTGGGCCCCCCGCTGTGCACTCAGGGGTTAAAAAAAAAATCTGCGCAGTAACTTGATCTGGAGACCACAGGCCTATGTCTCTGCAGGCTGGAAAAATCCCCAGGATAGACCGTTAGCTCAAAGTCCGAGGTTTTCACTCCCTGTTAGGGCCTGGTGCTCAGCACCCTCTGACGCCGACGGAAACATGCAGCGCTTTGCAGGATCGCGCCCTTGAAGTTTAGCGACACGCTATTCTGCTGTGCCAGTGAAGGCCGCCTATGCCACACGCCCGTGTGAGACCACCCCCCGTGGGAGCAGGTCTCAGATGTACCTTTTACTGGCTGCACCCTTAATTCGTCACCGTGCAGAAACCAGCCTCCTGGTGCTGCACTGAGACATGCCCATGCCTCTGCTAAACTCAACAGCAGGACCTGGCCTCTGGGGGGTTCTGCTCCCCTCTTTGCCTCTCTGGGCAGTTCAGTGCTTCGATTTCCCTGCTGTAAAATGTGGGGAATGGCGCCTGCCCCCGCAGAGGGGTTTGCAAGCCACCAGGGGCCTGGCGATCCTGGACCAGGCAGGGACAGCGAATGACCAGCAAGAAGAGGCTACACCACTCTTCGATCCGGCTCTAAATGCTCCCCCCTTGGCGGGGTGAAATTCTGTGCCATTCCCAGCCTGGCAGTGCCAGCCACCCCAACTGCAGAACGCTCCTCCCCTGCTTTGCTGCCACTGCCCATCAACCCTTCCTCTCTCCCAGGGCCTCAGATCTCACCTGCAAACACCACCGAGCAGTACGCGTCGCTGATGTCTGTGTCCGGTGTCTGGACATTGTCAGCGTGGAGAATGAAAACCCTGAGCATTCCTTCTGCCTGCTGCTGTGAGCGGTGGCTGAGGTCCCTGCAGACAGCCGCGGCTCCTTTCTGCTCCCTGAGCCATCTGAGCCGCTGTCTCACTTGTCAGAGAGACAGGAGCAGATCTTAAAGGGGAAGGGCCCCATTTGAATGCAGCGGGGGTGAAAAGGGCCCTCCTGGACAATCAGCAATTTGTGACTTGAACAAGCTCTTGAACAGGCAGCAGGGATGGCGGCTGCGTCTACACTTAACTGGAAGGTCAACGGCTGCGAAGCAAAAATCGACTTGCAGCTGTCAACTTCCGTGCCTGTCTTCACGGCAGAAGGTGGCCGGGAGCATTCCTCCTGTCGACCTTCCTTAACACCAGGCTGCTCAGAAGTTCTGGGGTTGACCCTGCCCTGGGACGCACCGTTTCGCACACGGGGGAAATGACACCCCGGAAGCGCTCAATTTTCCACGCGAGTGTAGACCCAGCCTGGGTCTGCCTTGAGGTGCTTAGGGGGCTGCCGGTTTTGGAGCTTTCAGCCATGACTCTGCACCTGTTCGTGCTCCCGTCCCCCATGCAGGAGTTTGTCTTGTGGGACCCCAGATCTCCTTCACTTGAAAACTACTTGCTTACAAAATCAGATGTAAATAGCCAGCAGTCCTGTAGTACCTGGGCTTATTTGACTTACGCCCTTGTACTCCGAGGGGAGCACAGGTCATTTACAAGTCTCTTCCACTTCACTCTGTCTCGGGACCAAATGGCCAGCTGACCCGAGGAATGCCCCGGTTGCTATCCGTCAGTCTCAGCAGATCTTCACATCGTCCGAGGTCTTCCTCTTCTGCGTTTTCCTTGCAGGTTTCCATGGGAGAGCTTGACGGGACTGTACTGGATGGCGGTTTTCTGAGAGTGTGGCCTGGCCATCCCCACTTTCTTCTCTTGATTTGAAAGTCACGTGGTTCTTGTCCTGCTCTGGTCCAGAGCTCCTCCTGGACCACAGCCTCCCATGTGCCTTTTAAAAAATAAGTAGGGAAGCCTTTTGAGCGTCCCAAGTATGGGGGACAACAAGAAGTCTTGGGGCAAATTATAGACTAACAGATATTTTGGAGCATAAGCTTTCATGGGCAAAGACCGGCTTCATCAGATGCATGAGTTGGCGGGGTGGGGGGGGAGTTCAGAGGGGTATTTAAAGAACAGGGTCCCAGTAAAAGAGAGGGCCAGAGCTGACAGGGTCTATTCAGGAAGGTAGAAATGGTCCATTATCAATAGTAGGTATCAAAAGAGGAAAAAAAGTCAGATCAGACAGGGGGATATGAGCCATTGTCAGAGTCTAATGAGGAGATATTAACACCCAGGGCAGAGAAGGTGTTTTTGTAAGTTGTGAGCCACTCCCAGTCTCTTGGTTAATGGAGTCAAATTTGCAAATAAATTGCAGCTCACAGATTTCTCTCTCCATTTGATTTTGGAAATTTCTTTGTTTCAGAACTGCCACCCTTAAATCTGCTACTGAGTGTCCAGGGAGATTGAAATGTCCCCCCCACAGGCTTCTGTACATTACCGTTCCTGATGTCTGATTTATGTCCATTTATTCTTTTACAGAGAGACTGTCCAGTCTGGCCACTGTAAATTGCAGTGGGGCATTGCTGGCACATGATGGCATATATTATATTAGCAGATGTGCAGGTAGAGGAGCCCCTGATGGTATGGTTGATGTTAGGTCCTGTGATGATGTCACTGGTGTAGATATGGGGCCGTCCCACCAAATACGGGACGGACGGTCATCTTAGCTCCGTGTACTCCCAGAGGTACATGTACCGCCGCCCAAGATGAGAATCACTGAATTCAAAGTTACTCTTCAATTCCTACAGGCTCCACTGTGCAGATAGGGAAACTGAGGCACAGAGCAGGGCTGGGAGGTGACCCTGCTAGCAGAGCCCAGAATAGAATCTGGTTCTCTGCCTTCGAGCATTCTTCTTTCATCATGCAGCTGGCCCAGGGGTCATTGTCTGCGCAGCCCGATGCACAGTAGCAGGGCAGTCTTGAAGACACCTCCCTGGCTGAGAAACTCTTTCCCTTTGCTCCCGCACAGCCTGAATTTTTCTGCCAGTGGGGCTGAGCCTAACACCCCCACCCTCCCTCTCTTCAGAGAGAAGGGGACTCAGCGCCCAGCACTGGCCGAGCATCTACGAAGCACAGATGAGAAACTGAGGCACTATGGGACCAAAAGCTGCGACCAGAAGTTCAACAGGAAAGCTGAGAACTGCCCCAATAGCCCTGAGCCCCCAGCCAATCCTCTGCCTTTCCTGGGACTGTGTCCCAGGGGCACCATAGCCTCCCCGGGACACTTGCTTTAACATTGGGCACAGAGCGATGGGAGCATTAGCAAATGAAAATAAAGTATTGCTGACACATGGTGCATGCACAAGGCCTAAACTACACAGCTACACAGGGCCCCGAGGGCAGCCCAGTCCCCTAGCCCCACACCTAGAGGGGAAGGTAACAGTTCCCCACCCAGCAGCTAGTCTAAAGCAAGGCCTCTCCATGCTTGTCTTTTGCATATCCTGCTTCACAGCTCCTGGTCATTGCATTTCACTCAGCTACATCCAGCCTGAGCCCAGGGATGTGTGTTTGGCCCATATGTCGTCCAGAATAGCCCTAAGTCAAACTGGCCAGTCAGAGGTGGAGACCCCACACTTTGTCAGGGATTTCAAGCCTGTGGGCCACCCCCGTCCTTCCCAGAGCTGCTGGAATACCTGCTAGTCCAGGAACTTGGGAGTGGTTGCTGTACTTCACAGACATTCACTCCTGCCCCCTTCTAGTTGGCAGCATTATGCTTATGCTACAGACAGGGAAACTGAGGCAGGGAGACAAACCATGGATTGCCAGCCCTGCTGCAGCTGAAGCAACAGGATTCAGTGCCAGGAGTTTCCTGCTCCCAGGTCTGTGCTCAGATCACCTCCCTGCCCTGCAAGCCACTGCCTCGGTGTTCTGGTAACAACTGGCAGGCTGCCTCTTTAAAGGCATCATCCGCGCTAAATCCTCCCTGAAACATACCAGCAGGAGGAACATCTGGCTAAAAGGGGCAGTGTGGGTTTATTCCTTGTGTTATTTAAGGGGAGCATTATGTTTACTTGCTGGGTGCATGTCATCAGGGGCCATCCCCAGCCCTGGTCCCAGCCTTGCCCCCTTACGCCTGGCTGTGTTCCCTTTCCCCCACCGAGCAACTTTCCTTAACTCTCCGAATTCGGTGAAGTGCCAACGGCCAGAGGCAAGCGCTGGGTGCAACTCTACCGACATCCACGCTGCTACACCTGGGATTAACATGGATCGACTTTGCTGACGCTTCAACCCAATGCTGACTGAAACCACGTTCCACAAGTGTTGGCAGTGAGATCCCCTTTGTTAGCATTTCAACAGGACCCCGAGTGCCAGGACAGAACCAACAGGCTTCTGCGCCAGAAACAGCAGGTCCTGCGAGAACTCTCACAGTCACTTGGGGCGCTGGTCAGTAGCTCTGTGCCCACGTTTACTAAACACCGCACTTCTAGCATAACCCCCTGTACGCTGGGTGCTTTCCAGCCAGAAAAGGAGGCACATTCCTCCCCGCCTAGTTCACAATGAGGGGCACGTCTGGAGCAGACACTGCAAAATGTCCCCAGCCAAGTGTGATGCTCAGGCCCACCCACAGCCAGCTGATGTGAGAAGTCCCCGAACTGTGGAACGTGCTTGCCTAAGGGGGTGCAGAGGAGCAGCTGGGGGTGGGGGCACAGCAGGACCTGGCCCAGCCCCAGTGTAGGGAACAGAGAGAGCATCACCCAGTCCCGCTCTGAACCCACCTCCTACCTTGTCACCAGCCTTGCCACTAGCTGTGGCTCCGTTCCCAGGCCTCTGCCCAGACTCACCCCCTTATCCCTGGCTGTGTCCCGCTTCCTCCTGCCCAAGTTTCAGCCTAGCGCTCAGTCCAAGGAGCGGAGGATGCAGGCATGAGTAAGGGGAGGCATGACTGTGAAAAGTTTGAGGACCACTATGTAAACCTGCATCTACATCAGCGAACACGTTTCCGAACGTGCCCTATTTACCTAGCTCGACAAGTAACAGGGCAGAAGGTTGAAGCCAGCTCACTTATCTCTGGGCTTGCCACCGACGGCTTGTTTCTGAGCCGGCACTAGGAGAACTGCAACATCCCAGCAACAAGGTTTTCACACTCCCTTTTCCCGCACAGCAAATACCTCCAGCCAGCTACGCTCCCACGATGATCAGCAGAGTTACAGGCAAGACACAAGTAAACGAAGACCACCAGCTTGCTGCAGTGCCCCCCAGGTTTTACACTGGACTCTGCTCCTCACCCCACCCCCCACAGACCCAATGTCTGACCACAGAGCCAGGGCTCTGCCCCCGTCCCCTAGAACTTGAGGGTGAGTGAGGGGGACATGGATGGGTAAGGAGGGGTGCAGCAGCCCCACCATACGTGTTCCATTGCCACCGCTCCCGGTCCTGGCAGTGTCATTTGCCCACCCTGGGCCTTTGCCCCCTTCCCACCTTCGTTTAGAGAAGGAATTCTGCAAAAGTGATGGTCTCCAGGTGTCAAAACAGGTCTAGCAAGTGGCAGGGGCCACCGAAAAGTGACTTTAATTTGCATTGCTACCAGCCCTTTGAAAGAGCCCACTCCAGCTGAAGCCCACCAGAAGGGACCTAACACCACCGTTAACAAAGACAGCCTAGCATGGATCCTGGAAGAGGCACAGCCACAGACTTCAGTGGGATTCAGAGCACAGGGCTTTGACCACTCAGATCAGACTGCAGGGGGGGATGCTCAGCTCTCTCCACCTCTGCGATTCCCAAGCTGCTCTGCAAGCGTTGGTTGGATGCTGGGAGCAGGGGCCACATTTGTTGTTCAGATAAGGTGCCCATTTATAATGGGAAGGGTGATTGGAGCACTGGAACAACCTGCCAAGGGAAGCAGCAAAGTCTCAAACTTTTAATGGCTCTTCAGCTCGTGACTGGTGTTTTTTCTGGAAGAAACCCTTCAGCCAGCCCCACGTTACTGCATTCAGCCCAGGGTGACTACATGCAATGGGATGGGCGGAGTAGCTGGCTGAAGGTGCCCTGCTGACCTTAAATGTGATGAATGGAGTGATGGGCATCAATCAGCACGCAGTGATGAATACTGGTAACTAGCCCTGAGGCCATACCCCATGTACTTTTGTAACCACCTTGGAGGATCAGAAGCTGGGGAAACAACCTAAGAACAGGGGGGCCCAGATGTCCAAACCATGGCTCCATGCCACCTATACCACACTGCCCCAGAGGCCTCACTCCCACTATGATGCTTCTCCTAAGACCTGACCCCCCATTTCACACCTCTTCACCCCATTCCTGACTGCTCATCTTTATGGCTAGCAAGAAGGGGGCCACGCCGGGGGCCACGCCTGGGCCCCCGCCCCCCATTCCAGCACTCCCGTGTGAAAAATCACTTGAAAAATAACTACTCACTGAGCAGTAGTATTCTTGGGTGATGTGTGCACATTGTGGGCATTAAGTTAGGGATATATGCTCAAATTATGACTGAGTGTGTTTAAACCAGGCCTTAAACAGGAGAATTTGTATTTCTCTCTCTTTTCAGTCTGACCTCTGAGCAAAGACAACAACAAAGAAGCCCCTCCAGGCAGCAGGGCAGAGCCCAGGGGCCACATCCAGCCCCAGCTTGCCTGACTTTCTCCCATGAGGCTTTGGGTGCCCCAGTAGGCCAGATGTTGGGGAAGGGAGCCCTGAGCCTCACGGGCTGGCTCCGGACCACAGGCCAGGGCTTCTCCATCCCCGGTATAGATTAAAAAGACAACAGATGTGAGTTACAGCTGAGTAGGGCTGCAGAGACCAGAATGGCTGAGTTCTGTGGGGTAAGTAACTGTTAATGCCTTCCAGAAGCAGTCCTGCACAGCCTTTACTGCAGACAGAATGAGACAGAACTGCTTGACTTCATAAACTTCACCCTACTGCAATTATTTTCACCGGGAGCTTCTCCTTATAGACTAGCCATAAAATAGTTGGGTAGAAAAATTTAATTAGGCAAGGAAATACATTTTTTGGAGGGGAAGATAATTAGTGCCCATCATCCTCTTACTCTAAAATTATGCCAGCCAACCACCAGCTCATCTGAACCATATTTCATTCCAGGCTGTGATGCAATTTGACGACATATATGAGAAGGATGTCTCCATGGTTTTCAAGTCGTAGGCAGGACCCAAGACACAGGTTCAATAACTTGACTGATCCCAGGTTTTACAAGTGACCACAGGAACGACAATACCTCTGTGCTTCTGCTCCCCACTTGTAATATAGGGGAAGCAGAACTGCCTCAGGTTGAGGGAGAACATGATAAAGATTGTGAGATACAGTGGTAAGCGATTTGTAAGAAATTTCATTTTCTACTCACGTACAAGAAACACAATGATTTAAATGGAAGGTATTCTAACCGCTCGAGATTTGAATGGTATGATGGATTTGTACAAGCAGACCACCCCTTTTGGGTGTATCAATTGTATTGTGGCAGGGTTTTAATATATTGGACTTTATAAAAAAGATCAACCAATTTCAGGGCATTGTCCTTTTTCGGAAGTCTACAACATACCTTTTTTAATAAAATTACCTGCTTAAAAATGACAGATGCATAACAAAATCTTAAATTGGAGACAGTTCTATGTATTTTATTTTTGCAATGGCAGTGAACAGTTTTTGAAAACTGGGTTCAAAAGTTGCCACAGTTCACCCCGGAGCATGTTGTACAGCTGATAAAAGGACCTATTCAGTTGGAAAAACATTCGCCATTCAGAAGTTTTGTAAATGCTTCCCAACACCCAACTCTTCTGTAACAACCCATGTGCCATACCCATCACTTCCTTCTGAATGCCTGAAAACAAGCTCTGGATTTCCAAAAACTCCTGGCCAAATTCTGCCATCTGTTACACATATGACTCCTTCCCAGCACCCACAGATTTCAGTGCACAGGTGTATTTTAGGGAAGAACTTGGCAATCATCCCTCTCTCTTTTTAACACAGAATATATTCTTCAGTAGAATATTATTTACAAAGTGAAAAATCAGGTGTTGTCCCCCTGGATCCACACTTTTGAGGGAGATGTGACCTGTGTTTCACAGAATACTAGAACTGGAAGAGACCTCGAGAGGCCATTGAGTCCAGTCCCCTGCCCCAATGGCAGGACCAAGTACTGTTTCATAGGAATGCATGGGATTACTTCCCAATTCCCCAAAGGAACATGCACTTGGCAAATGTCTGATGAACCAGACTTTGCTATTATGAGTGTTCTATATCCCTAGCAGCTCAGCCTTGGATCTTTCTTGAGCAGACTCCAATCATACCAAAAATATCTGTACCAATAAAATGATGCAACTTCCAATGCTCACCACATCTTTGTTTTGACTAATGGGAGCTCACATCCATTTCGCCTGCAGCACAACATTTATCCACAATGCCATGTGTGCAATATTTAACACTGTTAAAGTGGATTTGACATGAAAATTTTAGGCAGCAATCCACACTCAAAACACAGCCAAATACTCTTAATATTTAGATATGTTGTGGAGCGCGGCCAGGTAGCAAGAATGCCGAAGGTATGTATGAGACAAATATCTAAAACCAAGCTAAGCACTTCTGGACAGATTGCTGTTCTGCCTTTTTACCCAAAAGCTTTCCATCATCTTACAGGAGACAGCAACACCTAAGTGCTCAGAATAACTTAGCATTTACTTTAGTGATAAACATTACACTGGGCAAATTTAGGGCCAGATCCTGTTCCCACTGACATCAATAACAAAAGTGCATTGATTTCAAAGATGGGGATAAGGTCCTTGGAACACATGAACCAGTGAGCAAACTGACTTTTCCGTTCCATGGCCAAGCTGAATAATCTAGAAATGAACATTTTTTTTTCAAACACTGAATTTCTCTGATTTTCCTTGCTCAAACAAAATGTGTGTGTGTTTGTGTGCGTGAGAGAGAAAGACATTTTGTTTCACAAATGCCCACTGAAAATGAACCAGTTTGACATTTCCACTTTTTGATTGCAGTTTTTTCCAATTGAAATACGCATCAAATTAGACCTGAACTAGTAAATAATTCTGATGCCTTTGAAAAAGTGTATTTTTGATGAATGCTCTGTTCCTGGAAGACAATACACTCAGGTCTACATGCAACCTGTTAAGATTGATCTATTTGCCCCAGATCCCTAAATGGCCCCCGCAAGGATTGAACTCAACCCTGGGTTTAAATGTCAATAGCGAAAATCTGCGAAGAAACTTTAAATGTAGATCTCTGGAAGAGTTTCAATAAAACCTCTACAGAGTTAAGTAAATTATCAGACATGAAATTACACAAAACAATCACATGCTGTTAACTATACAGTAAGAACATTTATTTTAACACTTAGAGATCTCTCAAGCTAGGTGATTTGATAAAGGAATCAAAACCACCATACATTTTATTCTCCAACTTTTTCTAACTTGAACTTAAATTTATACAACATCAGATTTGCTTATGAACAAAATTACGAATTAAATCATAACAAAAGACAAAATTTACTGGACCCTAAATTATTATTTGTTTGAATTCTTCTCCTCTCTTCCTCAGATCACCTTGAAGTAAGTTCCTCTTCCTCATCATCATCCGCATCCTTTTGCTTGGCCATGAATCTCTGGGGGCGGGGGGGGGAGGGATGGTGAGAGAAAGATTTTAAAATTACTTTGTAGCCAAAGACAAGAAACCACACTTAATGGTTTATTCTTTATGGAAAGATATGCGTCATGTTTTAAATATAATGCACATTTAGTATTTAACATCCAGAAGCTGGTCAACTCCGGATGTTGACTAGACCTGATCCCCCTTAAAGTCTGCTAGTTAATTTTCCTTAGAGACTCTCTTGTCTTCAGGCCTGCTAGTAAAAAGCATTTATCAATACTCTTCTTACTGTGCCAAAGCACACACCTGCACCACTCAGGACACGGTAAAAATAACTCCTAAATTAAATTTTCTGGTGGTAAAATTAGTATCTTAGTTACATATGCAGCCATTTTAATCACAGTCGGGAGCTTTGATAACTCAATAGCATTTGATAAGGCTACAGTTGTAAAAAGGTGGTAAGACAACTAATATCTGTCACACCTTCCTGGGTGGGGGAGGGTTTCACAGATAGAATTTCTGAACCTTTAACTCAATAGTCAAGGTTATTAAGGGGTTAATTTTATTTCTTTAAAACACTGTACACTTCACATTAGAAATGCATTTTTTTATACGATCAACAGAACATGAACATGAGTGTTAAGATGCTGGAAAAACAATATAATTTGCACCTATCTGCAACTTCTTTATAAACTATTGTCTTCATAACACTACCTGACACAATCAGCAGTTGACAGAAAAAAATAGATTTAAAACTCTCAAGTACTTGCTTATGATTTAAAGGGAAAGAAGTAAAAACTGTTACCTCCATATTCTGCTGATGACGTTGTGTCTTGCAATGATTTTTCATCGATATCTCATCTGCACAGAAGAGTGAGCAGATCTGACAGAAGTAGCCAGCCTTTGGAACAAGAAAATCTAAACCTTTTTGTGAGACAGAGAGAGAGAGAGAGAGAGAGAGAAAGAGAAAGGTTAGCGATTCATCAATGCATCTCATGCATCTGATGAAGCGGGTCTTTGCCCACTTTTGCTCCAAAATATTTTAGTCTATAAGGTGCCACAGGACTTCTTGTTTTCAATTCATCAATGATTTTCAATTTACTTATATACCAGGTAAATTTAGTATGTGTTCATGTATGCATGTGTCCCCAGCCTTTTGGTACCACTAGAAGAAGAAATCACCAGTTCGTCACCCATACATTGACCCCAACACCCTACCCACTAACTATTTGGGGTTAAAGTCCACAGATTAACTCATATGTCACAGGAACAGAACAGGAGCTCCCAGAGCTACTGAAATGATGAGAAATTAAGTAAAACTATATCCAGATAGTTTGACAAGTGACTGTCGCTCCATACCACAAAGGAAGCGGAAAATCTTTGTTGTCACTGCCAATCTGAGCTAGGAAGCACTGCTCTAACCCTAACCTGAACCCATACACCATTCAGCTAAGGATATGACAGAAAATTCTCAGTGGCATTCCAAAGTACTATCACACCTGTCCAGTGCCCCATCTCTGGTGAATCATGAAAGACGCCAAAGAAAACATACAATATATTATGGTTTTGAGGAGGGAATCTTTCCTGACCTTCCAAAGCATGAAGTTTAGGAACAGAAGATGTAAGATTCGATTATGTGCCTTGCTAGACTTTGCACCATTTAAGTAATTTTTATGTACTTTTCTCCCTAAACATAATATATTTCATGAAGTGAATTACGCAAGCACTCTCTAGATCAAGAACAATTTTAGGCAGGAATGTCATAATTCCAATTTGCTAATAAATTCCTTTTCCTTGTGTGTTTACATGTTTCCCAGACCCAGAAGTTTTAAAATTACCTGAACCAAGTGCATATACAGTCATCCCCCAGCATGCGTAATTCTGATCTGCACTTAACTTGCATTAATGCGACTTAAGTGGAAATCGAAAGCGCTCCAGCCCCTGGGAACTGGGGGAGCCAGTGAGAAGCAGTGTCTGGATCCCAGCTCCCCTCCCTGACTTACATGAAATTCAAGTTGTGCAGGAACACAACCCTCGCATAACTTGGGGTATTACTGTCATAGGAATAAAATATAATGGAATACAATAATTGTAGATACTATAATTTATAGATCTGCATTTCAGGTCTCGGGTAAAATTTTCAAGAGTGTCTAAGAGGTGTAGGAGTCCAAATTCCATTTTCAAAGGTGGAATACCTAGAACCTGAAGTCTCATTGCATGTTAACACAATGAAGGCTCCAAAATTCCTAACTTCTGAAAGATTTAGTCACCTAGCCTGAGGCTGCCCTCTAATTTATCCCACTGCATTAGAACACAAATTTCTACCCTAATTAGAGGTGAGGTAGAGATTTCAGTTAAATATGAATCCAGGTGTCTATTATAACGCTTATTACTTACTCCCCTCCAACACTGATTGTAGGAAACAGTTTAAAACATGTGGCTAAAACAGAAGATATTTTGCCCTGAGAATTTCAAACCAGAAGACGAAGTAAACCTTTCATATCATAGTAACAGAGAAAGCCGTGCTAGTCTATATACTATCAAAAAAAAAAGGCAGTGAAGTAGCACTTTAAAGACTAACAAAATAAGTATCATATCCAAACTTAATTGTGTTTTATATTTTACAACAGGCTTTGTGAGTCTTTGATCATTTATTTTCTCAGCATAACATATTTGGTATCAAAACAAAAAGCGGTCAAGTAATACTTTAAAGACTAGCAAAATAATTTATTAGGCGAGCTTTCGTGGGACAGACCCACTTCTTCAGACCACAGCCATACCAGAACAGACTCAATATTTATGTAAGAATTTCCAATTTCACATATGAATACAGGTCTCTACACAAATGGGCTGTAAGATAGTTTTCAAAAAAAAGGGACGCTGTAAATTAAATCGTGATTAAAGACTGGTAGTTCATGGCACAGCAATGATGAAAGTTATAGAGCAGGAGAGAGCCAAGGAAAGGAAGAGAAGGCAACTTTGAAAACCAACAGTCAGAGACATAAGGGAACAGGGCTACACTCCCTGCAGAGCTCAGGAGATAGAAGAGAATAGACTGGAGTTGAGCAGTGTGGGAGAAAAGCTGGCCAAAGAAGATGGCCAGCAGAGCTATATCAGTAATTAGGACTAGTACTAATGGGGCTGCAGACACAAAACAAACACTGTCTAGAAATGAAGCATGGAAGCTAGAACTGGCTTAGCCTAGAAACCAATCTGCAGACTGACAGGCTGGGGAGACCAGAGACAGGACAAAGAAGCTAATAAAGCAATCACAGCTGCAATAAGGAAAAAATAGTTTAAAAATAGTTCTCTGCCAATTGGTGGTCTTAAGATATTAGAGATGCAAGATAAGTGAGGCACAATACAAGTTTTGTTATCCAACATCCATGCAGAATGGGGGTTGTCAGTCAATCAGTGTGCCAGTTACTTGAGATGGGGCCACCTTTCTCTTTTTAACTAACAGTCAAACGTCCTCCACACAACCTGCAGACCTTTCCACGTAAAGCAACAGAAACCGGACAGCGTATCACTAGAGCCCCTCAAATCCACGGGTCTCCATTTTTATACAGACAGGCATCCTCATCTGCAGATGCAGATATCCACAAATCATGTTTGTGGATGAAGATGCGGGTACCAATTTTATATCTGTGCAGGGCTCTATGTATCAAGCCAGATTTATAAAATAAACATATGCAGAAACCTTTTAAGTCACTATTATGTGGATTTCTACCAAATACATTCAAGTACACCCAAAAAGACAAACTCTGGGTAAGCCTGAAAGCTTTTCTTTTGCCAACAAAACTGGTCCAATAAAAGATTACAGTAAACGCTGTGTTATCTGGAACCCAGATAACTGGCAAGTTCAATTAATCAGAATCTGGCAGAGCCAGCTGCCTACCTGGGGCAGTGGCCCCTTCTCAAGTAACTGGCGCACTGATTAACCTGAAATCCCCATTCTGCATGGGTGCTGGATAACAAAACTTGTACTGTGCCTCACTTACCTTGCATCTCTAATATATTGAGACCACCATGGCTGCAGTAATACTAACAAAATTAAAAAACATGGCAATCACATACTAAGATTACAGAAGTGATTTAAACATCACAAAGATTAGCTCACACAGCCATCTTAACTCCAGCATTCAAAAAGCCTTAAATCTTAGGATATGTGGACACTGCAGTTAAACCATCCAGCTGTTCCAAGTCCTGCGAAGCGCTTCCGGTGTCCCAAAGCCATAAGCCACCAGGGAAGAGAGATGCGCTTTCCCAGAGCCCAGTAACTTAAAAGGGTCTGGAGCAGGGTAGGCAGCACTGAAGTGCTGGCTGCAAGAGGCTAGCCCACAACCCCGCCCGTTCCTCAGGCCCCGAGCCAGAAACTGCCCCAATGCCTTGTCCAGAGGCCTGGCAATTCTGCCAGCCCTGAATGACCCCAAACATCTAAACCTCAATTGAAGAATTGCTCAGCCCAAGTCAGCTGGCTGCATCAGCCATGGGCATCTTAAATGCAGTGCAGATATACCCTTACAGAATGGAACATTTTACCAAATCATTCACAGCCACTAGAAATAAACCTTATACAAGCCTAAATAATTCTCACAGGCGCATAAAAAGTTATTCTACCCATCAGAAACATCTGATTATTGAGTATACGTATGCACATATTTTACTTGCTAACATGCCTAAACAGCAATAATAGATCCCATAATGAAGATACTTGCTAATGAAAATCAAAGTTGGGGGCATTTAGAATTTTAAGCCAAGAATTTACATTTTACCTTTTGGGGTGCTTGATGTCTTGGATTTATCTGCTGAGGAATCCACTTTTCTTCGTTTAGACTCCGGTTCTGTACCTCCTGATCCACATTCATCCGTTAAAGACATAAAAATATAGTTTGATGCAAACACCAAGTCTATGATTGTTACTGGTTTTTATACTGTTTGGCTTGGCTAGGCCTAACAAAATTTTCTTTATTTAAATAGACAGTATCACCAGATGAACTTTAAAATAAACATTTACATTTTACGAAGTCACTGCAAGTGCCTTGCTTCTACCATTAAACTCATTACAGACGGAAAAAAAGGCACTACAGACATCAGCTCTGAACTGCTTCCAAAGCCAGAAGGGACCACCATGATCATCAAGCCTGACCTTCTTCAAAGCACATGCCCTAGAACTTCCCTAAATTTATTCCTAGTTTAAGTTAAGTATCTTTGACTGAACTAGATTATATCACTTATGCAAAAAAAAAAAAAAATCTTGATTTAAAAATCTCCAGTGAGATTGGCAAATTGTTCCAATGGTTAATTACCATAATGGTTGAAAATTTGCAATTTATTTCTAGTCTGAATTTGTCTGGCTTTGGCTTGCACCCACTGTACCTTATTATACCTTTGTCTGCTAGATTGGAGTGACTAGGATCAAATTTCATTTCCACAGGTAAGTAATGACTTAAGAACATAAGAACGGCCATACTGGGTCAGACCAATGGTCCATCTAGCCCAGTATCCTGTCTGCCGACAGTAGCCAATGCCAGGAACCCCAGAGGAGGTGAACCGAAGACAATGATCAAGCCATTTGTCTCCTGCCATCCATCTCCCGCCTTTGACAAAAGGCTAGGCACCATACCTTACCCCTTGCTAATAGCCATCTATGGACCTAACCTCCAAATATTTACTGAGCTCTTTTTTAAACTCTGTTAGAGTCCTGGCCTTCACAGCATCCTCTGGTAAGGAGTTCCACAGGTTGACTGTGCGCTGTGTGAAGAAAAACTTTCTTTTATTAGTTTTGAACTTGCTACCCATTAATCTCATTTGGTGTCCTCTACTACTTATATTATGGGAACAAGTAAATAACTTTTCTGTATTCACTTTCTCCACGCCATTCATGATTTTATATACCTCTATCATATCGCCCCTCAGTCTCCTCTTCTCTAGACTGAAAAGTCCCAGTCTCTCTAGCCTCTCCTCATATGGGACCCGTTCCAAACCTTTAATCATTTTAGTTGCCCTTTTCTGAACCTTTTCTAATGCCAATATATCTTTTTTGAGGTGGGGAGATCACATCTGCACACAGTACTCAAGATGTGGGCGTACCATAGTTTTATACAGGGCAAGTAAGATATTCTTTGTCTTATTTTCTACCCCCTTTTTTAATTATTCCTAACATCCTATTTGCTTTACTGACTGCTGCTGCACACTGCGTGGATGTTTTCAGAGAACTATCCACTATAATTCCAAGATCCCTTTCCTGATCTGTTGTAGCTAAATTTGCCCCCCTCATATTGTATTTATCCATGTAAAAATTCCAAAGTTAGGAGGACATACAGACTGTTGCATTCTCAGGGCATATCAGTGTACTGAAACACACACACACACACATTATGGTGTAACTGACTCTCATGCTGCTCAATACTGAATTTTAAAATACTGCACACTCGTCAATTAGCTGCATTTGGACTGGAGAACACTGATTCCATCACAGAAAAAGGATGTATCTGTGGAAAGAGTTTTTCCTGGTTAATGTGGTCTATAATTGTACCAAAACATTTGCTTCTGGAGATATGCAGACTCAGAGGTTCCTCTTATCTAGAAAATGCGTGACTGCAATTATTAGTGGTAAAAAATTATATTCTGATTTTGCCCACAGAGCCCAGTTTGAGTTGGGGAACCATGGTGCTTAATAGTGTAAAAACAGACAGAAAAAAAAATCTTTGTGAGTGTCCGAGCTCCCAAACATTAATACAGAATAAAACTGCAGGACTTTGCAGCCGGAATCAGAGTAGAGGCAGGAGGCCTTTATAATCATTTCTAAAATGCTCAAAGGAGAGAATTAATGTGCACATTCCCCAAATGGTTAACCATTTTAAAATGAATTTGACAGGTAACATGGAATGCTAAAGAAATGTGTCCATTATTAATTTATTCAATTTGACCTTTTGTCAGAGACAAGGGGGAAGGCAAATCGTATCTGGAATCCAAGGGGAGCGTAGAGCCTGTGGACAACAAGCTGGAACAGTACATATCCGTGCTCTAAGGACAGATCTTGAATTCTAGTTTTGGGAATTCTATCATGTTGTGCAATACAGTATACACCTAAGCAACACCAAAAAAACCCCAGGAAGGACAAAATTAAAGCAGGAAGAAAAATAAAGCAGCTTCTACAACATTCTCTTAAGAAACAGCTGCAACGTCCTGTCAGGGTGAAGATGAAATGAGACTAATGAAAAATTATGAAGCAACAAGATGACAAATCTCTACATTAGCACCTTACCTGTCACAGTTTCTTCAGACGACGAAGGCATCTCACAGCAGCCTTCCTGCTTTATATCTGCATCAGGTAGCAGACTTGCGTTTAGAGAAGGTAATAGAGATTCTGTAACTGGTTCTTTAACAGCTGCAGTCTGACTGTCTTCACTCAAATGACTTGATTCTAGAGTAGTTAGGGTACCTTTTTGTATTTCCTCCTTGTTGGAATCAGATGTTGAGCTTTCCACTAATTCTATTTTATCTGCTTCCTCCTTATTGTCCTTGTTGCACTTTTCTTGCTCTGTTTCAGTAGGTGCCTGAGGTGGTGGAACAATTGGTCTTTTCCTAGGTCTACCTCTTTTGCCTGGGATTTTCACTACATAAATATATGAAGAATTATATTAACCCATTTATCACGTATTGGAAAGCATTTCTTCAGATTTATCAATACCATTAAAATTAGAAGTGAAAAAAATTAAGCACTTAGCAATTTTTTAAAGCTTTTCATTGGTGCAAGTAACATTTGGAAATGAGATTCTCCCAGAGAATGATGAGAGGAAAATGTATTTTTCACATCCCATGTCTATTCATGTCACAGATCTGTTAGTGCATGTTCTCTAAATTCTGTTTTCTTTTAGACTCTGATTTCTGTATAAATCTAAAGTAAAGATTTCATCTCAGATACTCATTTGTATTGAAACCTTGTATAATATCAGCAAAAATATGGTGAAATATTATTTATTCCTTATGTACTTACCAAACTGACACCAAAGTGATGCTTACTGATTAGACATAGCTAAAGGTTAACAAGATCCCCCCTTGTAATTAAGAAGGGATTAAGGCATATTCCACCTTTCCCTATCTGTGAATCTTTGCTCCATTAGCAGTATATGTCCAGAGAACTATTAACTGTTTGGGAACTAAGTAGTATAATGCTTTAACCCACACATCTTTCCCTGCTGGACACCCATATTTAAAGCCTAACTTTCAGAAGTTGGGAAAATAAATATGAGATGCTCCATATCAGAACTGAAATGCATCAGCACTAATTTGAGGGAAAACTCAGAAGTACTGAATCGACATTATGCATTACCACTGGTATGAACCATTCATTTTCCTTGCAATTTTATTCAAATTTCATAAGGCTCTCCCTGCTAAGATTCTGCCCATTTTTAATACTTGCTTTTAAATATCTGACTGTACTTTCTCTGTTGTTGTATATCACAAATGCTTCTGTTCACTTCTGGCTCTACTTCCTACCTGGAAGCTGCTGCTTGCTCTTGGTTTGTGTCTCCATTTCATTTGACTCATGCGCTTTGTTCAGGCTTAGCTCTGTAATTAAAGATTATATTTAAATTCTACACTTCTATCTAGGTAGTTTATTCCCTTCTTTGATACAATAGCCAGCTATCTGCATAGTCGGATACTGGCTCCTATTAAGTGCCTCATTAACATATAGTTTTACATGTATTTATGTTGATTGCTTAATTACATATTTTAAAATCAATCTATACAGCTGTTTCAGTTCCTACCTTCAGGCTGATCACCCTCAGTTTCTCCTTCTCTCTCTTTTTCACTTGTCTTGTTCCAAATTTCAGTTTTTGCCACCTCCTCTGTATTCACAGTAAGTATCTCCCTGACCACTTCCTGTGTGTCTGCCACCAGAGTCTCATTTTCTACTTCCTTTGTGTCAGTTTCAAGAGTCGTCTTTTCCTCTGACTTTGAGTTTGCAATATAATCCTCCTCTTCTGGCTCTATATCTGTTAGAATTTCCATTTCTTCTGGTCCTGCAATTGCAACAATATCCTCTTCTTCTGGTCCTGCAATTGCAACAATATCCTCTTCCTCCTCCTCCTCCAGCTTTTTGCCTATAAAAGTATTTTCTTCCTCCTCTTCATCCTCCTCCCCAACTTCATCAACAGTGACAAAGTTTAGCTCCTCTTTTAAGCGGTTGAAATCAGCCAAAAAATCATCTTCGTCTTCAGTAACTTCATCTAATGTTTCTAGAGGCTGATCATCACTGTCTTCCTGTATTTCATCTACTGTCACTAAATTACTAGGATCTTCAGGCAGCTGAGAAGAGATAAAATCTCCAGGATCCTCAATAGCCCTTCTATCATCCTCTTCCTTTGGTTTTAAGGTCTCCTCAATATTCAAATCAGTAGGCTCATTTAAAGGTAGCTCTTCAACTTCTCCTATTTCATCTACAGTTACCAATGGTTCTGCTTTCAAGAGATCTTGCTCCTCATAAACTGAACTGGAGATATCTTTAGGAATATCATGTGAGGAAAAGTCTTCCTGCTCAGATATCTCATCTAAAGTGACCAGCGATTGTGGGTCTTTTACTGCTTCTGAAATCAGCTCTTCTTCATTTACTTCATCCACAGTAACTAGACCTTGTGGGTCTGTTATTGATTCTAAATTAGAGTCTCCTTGCACTTGTGCAGTCACCTCTTCCTCTTCTCCAATCTCATCTAAAGTGACAAAGGACAATTCGCTCTCAGCAACATGTGCTATGGAGCTTTTACCTTTCTTCCTCTTTGAAACAGGCTCAGAGGAAGAGCTATTTTTAGCAGAGTCTTTTCTCTTCCCCCGTGGTGGATTTCGCCTGGTTTGAACAGGAGAGTCTGTCTCTTCCACAACCTCATCAACAGTAACAAACTCATCCAAGTTAAATGGGAAAAGCTCTTCTTCCTATGGAATGTAGAAGTATGAATTTAGTAGGCAATATGCACCATTATTATAATGTCTGTCATCTACATTTTAAGACAGAACATGAAACTTCAATTTTTTTCTGTTTTTGAAGTGAATTTACTGGCTGTCAAAGGTTTCTGCAATTTGAAGTTGACAGCTATATTTAATAATTCAACAGCTAAAAGATGAATGATACATTAATGGACACATCCCACTGAAATCAAATGCATTTTATTTTGCACATGTACTACAAAACATGATCTGAATGAACACCTATCCACAGAAATATATACATAAGAAATTCATGTAAAGAAAAGTAATTTGCTTAGTTTATAGGCTTTGTTGCATTTTTCAGTACTGATGTTTCAACTCTGAAGATGAGCTAAAGGAATACGATACCTTGAGAATTTTACGAAATCACACCTGGATAGAATTGATTTTGTTAAAAATGGACCACAGTCCCAGTGTATATTTTATTCTTCCCCCTGAATTTGCTAGAACAAAACTGTAATCCCAGAAACCCCTTCAAATAACGAGGGCACTTGGATAGATGAGACATTATTTGACACAGCAGATAAGGCAGGCTACAAACTGTCCACTTTTAAATCTTATGTTTTCCCTTCATACCTTTCACCTTACATATCCCATTTTCTCTTTCCTTCCATCCTTACAGTCTCCAGTTTTGACATCTATAGCATGATACGTATCCATTATGACTCCAACATACATACTAATGTAACTGGTGAGGCTTTTCCTCTAATCCCTTCAACAGGTCATTTCTCCCATCAACATATGCAGCCATTCCTTGCCATGGATAATGAGACGGGATGCGGTGGGGGAGGTGAGGTGTTGGTTTTGTGAGGGCCTTGATTAAAGTGGAAAAAGGGGGATGTTGCTACTTAACGGCACACTCAACTGTGCACAATGCGGTAGGATGCTCAGTATTGATTTTCACTAACTGGTTTACAAAACAATAATTTTCTACTGATTTTAAAAAGATGTAAATGGTGGATATTTTGGCGCTAATTCAGAATTTTGCTCCAAAATGATAAAGCAATTTTCACAGTAGCAAGAAACTGAAAACTGCTTATTTGGAATTCAAACCCATTTTGAGCCATAAGGTTATCATCTTGGGCCTAATAAGTAGAGAAGAGTCCTTCTGAAAACACTTTATCAGGTGAAAGTCAAGGATGCAGTAGAAATTAATTCTTGGCAGGGAGATGTAAGTTAAAAAAAAATCCATTTTCCTGACTCCAAACACCACAACTATGAAAAGGTGTCTGTACCCTTGTTCCTTATTTTTTAGTAGTCCTGGCAAAAATCAAAACCACAAGCACAAAGAAAAGACAGATCTGTAATGTCACATGCCAGTAAACAAAAGAAAATACTGTCACTTCTTAAAAAATGACTTCTTTGGAACTCAGAAATGAAAGTATTACTGGTCACCTTCAAAAATTTTGCAGCCAGTAAGCACGAAAAACAGTCTCTCACAATGAGAAAGCAAAAGAGGGCAAGAAGATGATCATGCAAGATAGACTAAGTATACAGCCAACACTGGAAAAGAAAATATGGTTGGCTACATAGCTACAAATGAAGAAACTCTTTTCCTGGCAAGTGGAGAAACACTATTGCAAGTAGCTGTAGGAAAGTAAAAAAAAATGAAGCTACAAATCATCAGTCACTAATTAATAACTGCCTTTTCCCCACCTACTGTGCCTTTTTTTCAATTTGCAGCATCTGTATAAATCTCTGACTGTTGTAGCACAGCTCTGGAAATAGTAACTATCTTTTTACAGTGAGCAAGTTAAACAATTTTTTTAAAAAAGGAAAGAGGGACAATCATAAGCTTAGGCTTCAACTCAGCTATCTGGAAAAGCCATAACCACCTCATCTTTGTCAATTCATTGTTTAAACAATGGCATAGTAGGAATGCAATTATCCTCTCTCTCTAGCAGAGAGCACACAAATTTTTTATGGGAGAGGCAGTGTAATTATGGCTGGCTGTAATCCCTCCCCACATCACACGAGCTATTTGACAGAGGGGCTGGAAGAGATTAACGTAAGTTTGGAGTCTAAAAGTCAGGCTCCTTTTTGAAGCAGACAAAATCTGGGATCTAAAAATTACTATTTCAAAAAAGTTAACCTTTTTATATTCACAAAACAGGAAACCAAGTTCTGCTTTTTGCAATTTAGACAGCTAATAAAAAGTTGTCAAGAACAGTATCCTGAAAAATTCACTAAGCAAGAGTTCAAGAGAAAAAGCTAAACTTATTTTGTTACCTTAAAGAAAACCGTTATTGTTAAGTCCCACTATGTTTGGCTCCTTACCTCTTTTGGTTTTACACTGCCACTAGAGCCAGTTTTAGAATTCCTACTAATTCGACCAGCAGGAACCTGCAAAATTAGACAAAAATTCAAATGAAACAAGTTAGCCAATCAACCAGTTTGTCAGAAACAACTTCTTCCCTTAATGAAGTTCTTTTTAAATAGTCCACACAAACATATTTGATTACATGCTTGGCAAGTATAGAACTAAGCCAACCACGATCTATCAGTCCAGGCATATAGTCTCTAGTACCAAGTCACCAGTAATGTCTCGTTTAGTTAGCTGTTCACCATTCGCAACCTGAGCCTGTGCACGATAAGCTAGGACTTGACAAAGGCAGCATCAGCTCACAAAAGGAGAGAAAACTTCTTTCCCATTTAGAACTATATCAAGAACATAAAGTTATGACACTCAGTACAGACCTGCTTACAGAAGTTACCTTCCTGCAATTTTATCCAGGTAACATTTTCAAACCAGTTACATACTTGAGTTGTACACAACTGGTTGCTTGCAATTCTGCAACTCCAACTTGTCTGCTGGCCCATACCAGTTCAACAGTATATAAAAAAGGGAAGGGAAATATAATCTTACTGTCTCATATTCAGCATCTGGAAGAAGCATCAGAGTTAGTTACTGGTCAGTCACACTGAACCAGCCTTCCTGCCCTTCTCACCTTATTGCTGTTGTCGTCTTTCTTCATGCTGGATGATCTACTCTCTCTCTCTTGAGACTGCTTTGAACTACCCCTAGATTCCACTCTTGAGTACTTGTCTTGCTGAGATGCACTCCTCCCAGTCCCTCCTTTTACAAGAACAGGACTTATGTCCAATTTAGATTTGGTGGTGCTGTCTGGCAGACTTGATTTGCTGCCAGTAGCTCTTGACTGACCCACTTCTTTTGATGAAAGTTTCTTCTCAGTAGCAGATCGGCTTCTGGTTTCAGGTTTTGAGGAAGCTTTCTGCTCCTCTGTTTTAGTTAGAGAAGCCTCAGTTCTCCGCATCATAACTCTTGACTTTGCTATATCAGGGATGGACACCACAGCCTTTAACATCGTTTTACTAACAGAGGTGGGTTCCTTGATGGATACAACTGTTGTAGCTGATGTACTTGCTTTGCTGGTTTCATCTATTTTAACTTGTTCTGGTACTTGATTTTGAGTTGCCTTGATTAAAGTTCTTTCATTCTTCTCATTCACCACATTTTTTTCAGTGTTCTCTATGTCCATCCCAACAACAGCCACAGATTTTTCAGGTTTCTTCTCTACATCTGTCCCAACGTTGGCCACAGGATTTTCAGCTTTCTCCTCTAGGTCTGTCCCAATGCTAATTACTGGCTTCTCCAGTTCCTTCCCGACATCTGTCCCAATCTTAGCCACGGACTTTTCCAATTTCTTCTCCAAGGCTGTCCCAACTTTGGCCACTGGCTTTTCTGGCTTCTTCTCAATAGACACCATAGCACTTTCTTCAGGTATTTCAAGTTTAGTTTCCACTGCATCATTAATAGCACATTTTACAGGAATATCCAATTTGTTGCTTTGTTGCAGGTCACCAGCTGACAGCACTTCCAGAGAAGCTGCAGCAGAACTGGGTGGCACTGCTTCAGAAACAGCCTCAGCTGTTTCCTCTGTTGCTGATTTCACACCAGAGTCTGACTGCAAATCTTCTAGCTTGTCAACACTGGACACCACTTCTAATGATCCACTCGCACCAACAGACAATTCTTCCAGTTTCACATTCGTTTCTTTCTCTGCTACAGCTGTGAGAGCAGATTCCAAAAATTCTGTTTCAGAGTTATCTTTAACTACCTCTTCCGTCCGAAGGCTGGAAGGAGGCAGCAGAATCTCTTCTGATTTAACTTCAGTTAATTCATCATCGGCTGGTTTGATGTCCGAGCCAGTAACTATAAATTCAGATTCCCCCTTGGATGTTTCAACGTCCGACGGTTTTGTAGTAGAATCACGTACCGTACTTTCAGGCTCCAACTCAGTGGTTTCAATCTGAACTGTCGAAGTTTCGGCTTTGACAGAGTTGGAAATGATTTCTTCCTTTGCCACACTAGGGTCTACTGGAGGATTAGCAGCTGCTGTTTGCACCACTCCTGATCCCTCTGGGGTTTTTTTCAAGTCAGAGCTAAATGTATTTAAAAAAAACAAAAGAAATCAAACTATGTTGAGAATTCCACAGTCATCAGTAACCTCTTGACGCCAATGGTTGGGATTTCCTGATGCATTAGTGGCTTAGCATTGGGAAATCTAGCCTATCAGCGTTAAAATGGTTAGAATATCGAGGCAAATAACTGATTAGTTTACAATTTTTGTCTAATCCACTTCAGTACTGAAGACCTCTTATAATTCAAATATTACTTACTTGTAGTCAGATTTCTCTGAAGGTACTATACACTATAGATGTGTCCTGTGACCTCAGAGCTGACAAGCAAGGTTAAATTTGGATCTCTGGATGAAGAAGAAATTGTGTGTACACACACACAGAAAATGTAAACATCAGTTTTTCTATAGGGAATTGAGACAAACTCTGGCAAATTGCTCAGCTCTCCAAGAGTGACATTTGAAGATAATATCCTGCACAGCAACTACCCTGTTGAACTCAAATGTAATGAGTTTAATGTTTTCTTTTCAACTGAAACGATCTTGGTTATAATTGTGGGAAAGGCCACACACACAGACAGGGCCTCCTTTCAGCAATGTTCTATTTCGTCTGTTTAAGCTTACTGTCAGCTCCCAAGATAATAAAGCCCAGGAAGACAAAGGTAAAGGATAGCACTTTTCAGAGAATTTCAGTTGCAGGCAAGTTTTTATTTTCCCTCTCTCTTTCTCTCTCTCTGAAAGAAAGCATCGGCTACAGACATTCTTTGGAAACTTCCAAGGCTGAAATGTCTAAACCTCCTTTTTGGTGACTCCTGAAAGGGGGCATCCTGAGAGTACATAAAACTAGATGGAAAGGTGCTAATATAATAAATTCTGATGTGTAGGTTAGATGATAAAACGTATGTAGAAGATAAATCCAGAGGGGATAAAACAGAAAACTGGTTAATAAGCAGATACGTATCAAGATGCCGATCTTTACTGTGATCTCTCAGATCCAAAATATTTTGAAAAAGTGTGCACAACCATATGAATCTTCACGAAGGGTACATGAAAGACCGCTGTTTTTTTAATACTTCTGGCATGCTGACATCAAGAAAGTCCAAGGCACACTCAAATGGAATCAATCACTGAAGGCCCAACTTCAATGTGGTAAGATAACAAGTTAAAGACTACATTAAGTCAGTAGAAAGAATTAAAGCAGCCAAAAATTGAAGAGTAAATCTCCATCGCCTAAGCATAAGAGGCACATTTTAATGTGCTTTGAAAGCTTATTTTGCACCTTCATCTTCGTCACTTATACTGAAGAGAAGTAGGAAGAGTGGGTCTAGTTCTGTTTCAGATGGTCAAGTAACACTATAGATTAAACACAGTTGTCACCTATGTTACTGTTATGCATCAGAGTACTGGACAAAAACTTGCAGCAACATTAAGTTGATCAGCTTCCATCTGTGATAAGTAATCTACTGCAGTCCTCCCACTAAAAGGTGGCAGGCACACAGCATTCCAACATATAGCAGGAAAAATCTCTTGGAATAATGGATCCTGTGTGTTTGAACAGCTCCTGCATGGAATTTTGGGAGTTTCATCCCATGCATCATATTGTTTACTTCACAGTTACTGGAGATCTCAAAGAGTTAGAAACATTGTCTCACTTGCTCATTCAAATAAATTTTTTCCTTCCAAAAATTTGCTTGGAGTTTAGTTTTGTTTGTTTAAAAACTGACTTAAAATGATTAATCTGCTTTTTGTGGCCCAAGTATTAAAACACTGGTCAGTCATGACAAAGAAATTTTGGTATTTAACAATCCTAAAAGACAGGTCTCTGAATACCAAAGACCCGTGCATGTTCCAAAAGTGAGATCCACTTCAAATCTATTTCCCTTCTATTCAGGTGTACAATAGCCCCGTGCAACACTTGCCTAGTGGTTGTATGTAGAAAAACTCATGTGGACAGCTTGTTGGAGCGCTCAGGGAAAAGAGGCAGTCCTGAAAGACTAGCTCTACTTAGGAAGCATGGAGATTATGATCAAAAATAAACTCAGTGTCCCCTGCCGACCTGAAAACAGCTCAACATCCACAAATGTGGCAAATCTCTCCATAAGTTTCATCAAGAATGGAAAAACCAGCAAGTTTACTAAACATCAGTAAATAATGCAGAACCATAAGTTATTTGCATCTTCAACTATTTGTAGTGACTGAAAAAATGCACACACATCTCATTTACATAGATCAACTGAGACCAGTCTGAATCTTCAGGACTGTGTGACCTCTCTTCGAGAAAGAAAAGTAACTTGGTAGTCTCTCTCTTTTTTAAAAAAAAAAAAAAAAAAAGCAAGCACATTAAACTGATAGATTCAAACTAGGCTTTCAAAGCCACAGCTGACACATCTAGGCAAGGAAACAGAACTGTGAAAGGTCAATGAGTGAGGCAAAAATATCAAGACAGCTGAAAATGGGTGCAAGGGTATGAAAACCTTGCTATGCTTTGGGAACGAAGAGGCATATTGTATAAAGACATCTGTGAGTTTTATCCAAAGGGAAATATCTGAGGCTCCAGTCTTGCATCTTCAGCTATTTATGTGAAAACCCACCTTCAGAGCTACCCACTGAAGTTAGCAACAGAGGGTCAGCTCCAGCAACTCAAAAAGAACAGGCATGGGCCATAAGGGATGCATGGTAGTAGAGGCAAATCCTCAATTTTCCATTTTAATACCAGATTAAGAAAGAGACTGCATGTTGGTCTTCATTCTTCTGGAATCTTAACCTGGAAGATTAAAATTCTTAACTACATTTCCTGAAAGAAACTACCATCTTCATTACTGGCAACAGTCAGGATATCCAGGCCAGTGGCTCACCACTCCAGCCAGAAGGTCAGGTAAATGGCCTTAGGCCATTTCTTCACACTGGATAATGATCAAATGTCAAAAAAAATTCCAAGATTTCTTTAAGATTATTCTCAACCATTCACAGGAATCAGGAATACCCTTCCCCCTTACTTTGCCCAAATTATTCTACCCCATTCCACTCCACAGATAAATTCCACTGGGGAGGGAGGGAAGCATGACAATAAAATAGCACTCTTCCCATATTATGGGTCTTATTTTCTGCTCCTTATATAGTGATTATATATCTCAAAGGATAACAGACCTGGTAAGAAAGCCTTACAAAGCCAAATGTTAGGATCATTCTGGCACGGACACAATTGCCTCGTAGGCTGAAAGGGAATCTATACAGGGTAACATTGGTAAGCAAAACACTTTATTTTGTCCATTTGTTCGCCAGCCACAGTACTACTTTGTGTAGTACTTGCAACTTATGTGGATCAGATTCATTTTCATTGTGCCATATTGGTAGGTCAGCTGCTATCGAGAACCCATCCATCTGGAAATCAGTAAGGTTACCTGAACATTTGTGTACCTGAGAACCACAAGTTCAGAAATAGTCCCTATGCTTCCAGTTTCCAATGTGCTCTGAACACCACTCATGAGTTTAGGAGCATATTAATATTTTGGTTTTACCTTCATAGCTTGGTATTATTTTAAAAAACAAAAAAACACAGCATGTGAACCATATGAGAATCATCAGGAGCACAAAGAAGGAAGAAACCATGTTTTGAAAATACTGCACCATTATCAGCTCTATGATATTACACACAAAAATCTTATAAAAAACATACTATAGACTAGTAGCGCACAACATTATCAGAACATTACTTCAAATAGTATTCATCTAAAAATTAAAGAGCACCGTAAATTTTCACACACACAAACACACGCATATACACTAGTATGAAGATGTGACTCTGATTCACAGAAAACATTTTAAGGACAAAAAGTAACCTTCCCCCACCTACAAGAAGTAGCTGGTATAATCTACTGCCATTTGAAATTTAAAATATTTGTAAAACATCATGTTTTATGTTCTACAACCAACAAATAGTTATTCCATAATTAAATATTTTGCAATCATTCAGCCATACAATGTACATTTAAAACAAAATTTCGTCTGGGAATTACAAAGCAATAATATCCCCTTTCTGGATTCTGATGTTAAAGTACCTAACCCAGTTTTCCATTATCTGGTTAGGGCTATAATCAATTAGAAGTACTAAGTAAATTCAGAAAACTGAAGAGAATCTTTCTCTAATTTGTTTTACCATTTTGGAAACAGAACCAATAGTTCTTGTTGCTTGATAAAAGACAGCACTAAAAGATGAAATACAGGAATGACCTACTGGCCAACTACAATGGAAGCTTTTTCAGCAACATTTTCCCCACCATAGCTTAAGCACATGAGAATAATCCTGGACCAGGTGAAATTAATCACAAAGATAATTATTTTAATAGAACCAGGATTTAACCATGTTTCTCCAAGCTCCCTAAGACCTCAGACTCTCAGGCACACACACACACTTTAGGGGAAAAAAACCCCAAAAACTCTATGCAAGTAAAGAAAGCAAATGTCTTTTATAAACAGAAAAAAAACTGAAAAGGAAGTGGCAGCAGGTAACTGTTAGCATATCTCTAAATAATCCAATTGCAGGTTTTTGCCATGTACGTAATTTTTGAGAGACATGTGAAGTATTAATTAAATCAGTCAGGGAGGGCCACTTTTTCTACACTGTACACAAAAATTAAATATTTGAAAGGCATACCTTCCTTTATTTGGTTCTTGGTTTTTCAACTTTTTGCCTGTAACTTCAGCCTGTAACATAAAAATCACTGAATGTTGAACATCTATGAAATTCAGAAATGACAGCACAAGAGCACGTATATGCTCATCACATCCAGTCAAAAACACCATAAAGCCCATTCATAACTACACAAGAAATATGAAATGACAATGGATAATTACTTCTAAAAAGGTTGTCCCATCACAGAGCACATTTCCTAAGATGTGGTTTAGCCTGATGCCTTGCAGAACTTTATAACTGATGACTGAACAGATTTAACATTCAGTTTGCGTTATGCTTGGAGGTGGGAGGTTTAAAACCTAGTCAGATCATAGGGTAGCATCCTCTTTGCGGACTTGAGTATTCCCACCAATGTAACAAATGCACTGCTCCGATACAACTATAGTCTGACTAGCAGTGATAGATAAGACACAAATTAACTCCAAATTAGATACATTAATGTTCCACATTCAACAAAATCTTATAGTTGTACTAAGCTAAAGGCTTGACTCAGCCCTCTAAAACATGTTGATGTAGCATTTGTTTCTTAGAGTATAATCAAGACATTGGTTTTTTACAACATTAAAAACTCACTTTTTTTAATTGAAGGATTATATCCTCTGAAAACAAGCCACTAAAACAACCCAAGCTCTCCAGCTGCGATGATAGGGAGTAAAGTCCCAACAACCTTTAAGCAATGGCAGGGACTTTGAAAGTAGTAATACTGTGTTTTGGTTCAAGCTAGAATTACAGTATATAGAACTATGCTACATTACTTCAAAGATCACCACTTTTACACATTACTACAGATATATCCATGACAAAAAGTGGACTGGAAGCAATTTTCAGATCATATTATTTCAGTATTATCACTTCTCAGTCATACATACACCACCATACTAATGGTATGTGTAGAAACAGTTTGTACACACTAAATGGCTCAGGCTTGGAAAGACGACAGACAACTGTTTATATTTTAATTTATTCTTAGAAACCTACATAATGGGAGGTTTTTTAGTGAAAAGAACACATATGGGGAAACAGCGCTGGCATTCTTGGGCACTACAGAATCTGCGTAAGGGGATTTTTCAGTATTGTAAAACTCAAAAAATGATGATGTACACTTGGAAGGAAAACAGCAAGGAACAAAGAGGAACTCATCCACTCCTGCTCTGGTGATCACAAGATCCCCAGGGACACTGCTAGTTCTCTCTCCATTCTGAAAACTGACCTTTTATTCCTATCCTTTGTTTTTAGCCAGTTATCAGCCCACGAGAGGACTTACCCAACCTCATCTCTGTCATGGAATCAGAGGGAAACTGCCATGGAGATAGACAGGGAAAGTATCTTAATTTCTGCATCTTCTGACATTTGCAAGATGGCTTTTCCGAGCACTGGTGATAGAAGGACTAAAATAAAAGGCTTCAGCACGTAAAGCTAATATTATTATATCTCCTTTCCGGAGGTGGTATATGCATGTGTGTGTGAACACGATGATTTGCCTGTCTTCTCATTACAAACACTGATTTAATGAAAAGACAAGACCAGTACAGTGTTTGGGTTCTGTGGATGGATACAGAAGAATGTAGCCAAGATTCCCAGCAAATCGCGATAGCAGTCAAGCTGGATCTCAATGCAGTATCAACACAGCATTGATCCCAACTTGTATTGAGGTTCTTGCAAGTAATCTGGCCCTGGAACTGAGCCCTATCAATTTGGGGAAAATTCTTCTTTAAAGCTCTGGAATTTAAAATAATTCTTAAACTGACCAGGAGTGCCTAAAAATCAGAAATTCCAAATTGAGCATTTTGAAGGTGGGAATAAATATGCAGACTCTGGGACCCATAAATACAGATTCCTATAAGGCCAGCGTAAAAGGCTGCAAGTAGATTGTGATGGCACTGGGAACCATCAGTTCCAAAGAGAGGTCTCTGCTTGGGCAGACAAAACTGCTGCAAATAGACAGACTCCTAGTCCCCTGTTTGAACTCCTTTAGTGGAGGAGGAGAATGTTTCACTTGTGCATCTAACTCACATGATGCTGAGAAGGTTCGATCCAGTTCTATTGGCAGCGCTTTCAGTACCAATGATGAGAAACCACACAGAGGATGGGACAGGGGTATGCGTTTCTCCATGACTTCTACCAATATTAGACAAGCATCAGATTGGTAGCTGTGCTAGTCTGTATCCGAAAAAACAACAAGATATCTCTTAGTCTATAAGGTGCCACAGGACTTCTCGTTGTTTTTCCTGATATTAGACCTTCTCTACTGAGAGCAGATACCATTAATGGGGAGATTGCAAGGCTGGGAAGATAAAAATATCCTCTAAAGTGCTGTAAGATACTGGAGCCTTGGAAGGCTGCATCTTATCACCAGCAGAGTCAATGAAAAGGAACTTTCAGTGATCAGCAACGAAGGGTCCTGTGGCACCTTATAGACTAACAGAAAAGTTTTGAGCATGAGCGTTCGTGAGCACAGACTCACTTCATCAGATGCATCTGATGAAGTGAGTCTGTGCTCACGAAAGCTCATGCTCAAAACTTTTCTGTTAGTCTATAAGGTGCCACAGGACCCTTCATTGCTGTTACAGATCCAGACTAACACGGCTACCCCTCCGATACTTTCAGTCATCAGTGTTTCCTTAAGGGACTGCACCTGAGGCTGTGTCTTAGAACAATGGCCCTAAGTGATGGGTGTTGGGGATGGTACTAAATAAGTCTGGATCATATTCACCTTCTGATCACAGCCAGTGATGTCTGGCTGTGGAAGGAGCTCCAGCTTCTGCACTTAGTAGAGACAATAATTTCTCTGAAGCTGTGCTGGTGCAGAGCCTGAGCAAAGCTAGGGCTTAGTGTGCTGGGCACAGCGACTTGTCCAACATGGATACGAGCAGTATCCCTTTTCTCAGTAAAGCTAGAAAGAAACCTGCTTTTATTTCATCTTCCAGTTTTCAAAACAAAGGGAAGCTAAAACTTCATTCAGTTGGTGTATGTGAGGGTTTATCATGTTACCTTAAAACAGACTCTCAGGAGCACACCCACACTTTGCATGATGTTTGCTGAAAAGATTTAAGGGTCAGTCTGTATATTTTTTTTATAACTGCCTGTTATTCTTTTAGGAGGCCCAGATGGAGGATTCTCCACTTCAGTTATTTCTGCTCCTGAGTCAGACATCGGACATCAAGCCAGGAGGTACACTTACTTTTTGGCTTAGGGCAACATTCTAAGGGTGGTGGTTTACCAGACTGGATCTGACTGAGACCCCAAAGTACCGTAAGGTACTTCTAAAGCCAGAGCTCGTAAGCCTGTGATGTCTGGCTGTGGAAGGAGCTCCGGCTTCTGCACTTAGTAGAGACAGCAATTTTGGTGCAGAGCCTGAGCAAAGCTAGGGCACTCAACTGGAAAATGGGAATGATGACCAGATGCTGGAAGATGACTAAATTGGTGCAGACGGAATTCTGGAACAATTCTTGGCAGGAGTATGGGATGAGGTTTGAGAATAACTCTGCCCTTTCAAAACCATGTATAATAGGGAGCCTGCCATGAGGATCTCAACCTTTCTACTTTTCAAAATGATGTAATGGATACTAAAACATAGTCTACTGAGGCATGGTACAGAGAACAACTTCCACTTGGTTATATATGTTTGTCTAGCTGAGGCTTCCTGCTTTACACAGAATTTTCTAAACTTCAGATGAAAATCTTTCAATGAAAGCCATCCAGCAAGCATCCAAGCCATCAGATGCAACAATGCTGAATTCAGTTGTTGAACTTATTGTTCTAAAAGATCATGTCACACAGAGCAAGCAAAGTGGCCCGAAGCTATGCTGAGAAATTCACCAGACTTGAAGTGTTCGACCCATAGCTGGGTTTATTGTATCAATCCACATCACCTCAGTTTCCTCAAGATCCTGGGTACATGCATTCCTCCAGATCCTCATGTTATCTGTCCCAGGGCCCAGAGGATGAAAAAGGGATCTGATATAGAGGCCAGGCAGGAGCTACTTCTGGAAAAGAACACTTGACATTTCTTGTTCACATCTGTGGCAAACAAGTCTGTTGATCATGAAAGAGATTCTGAAACAGTGGATCCATGATCAAGCACTCAGTTGCCCAAGAGCTGTCTGCTGAAGGAATCTACTAGTGAATTCTTAATAGTTCTTAATGCTTGAAAGACACAAGGCCACAGCCTTGGATGCCAAAACAAAGAGAAAAAAATGATCCTAGAAGTGCTCAGTGGTATCATCAAATTCACTCCTGGGAAGAAAATGCTGAATGCACTGCAATTGCCTGAGAGTACAATGTCAAGCAGTTTATGTGCTTTCTCTTGCACCTTCTCTGAAATCTAAAGTGCACTGAGTGTTTCTGATATGCATTCAATAAGATCTTGAACACCTTATCAACTGAGAGAGGCTGAGGGTTTCATTGCCTCATTAGGGAGGATGAAGAAACTGCAGCTGGGATTGTTCATCCTTGTCCATGTGACTTTCACAGCACTCCTCCTGTTTTGCAAATAACAAAAGACCTGCCTCTGAAGAGCTATACTACCTTCTGGTAGGAGGGGATCCAAGACCTGGGAAGAGGTACAGCTGTCACGGACTTGCAGAAATAAAGTTGCATACCACAGGATGCCAGTAGGGCCAGTGTTGATAGACTTATGGATACCAGACCCAAATAAGGACATCAGTGGAGCTGTTCTTCAACACTTCTGACCAGACCTTGAAGACCTTACCAAATTCCTACTGTGGTCCCCACGAAAGGGAGGGAGGGAGACAGATCCATTCTTTACTGTCCACCAAAACAGAAGAAAAAGTGTACAACTCCCCCAAAGGTTGGGTTATTCTTGGACACATATTGTGGTTCTCTAATGTCCATTCTACTTGAGAGGGGGAGGCAGTCTGTACTTCTGATCCCTTGTGCCTGTGATCCAAGGTCTTGGTGACAGGTGTTCTAGCCAGCATTACCATCCATCAACCTAATACCATATACGCTTCAACGGCAGACAGGAACAGTAGTGAAGAGAAAAGTACTGGGCAGACTGATGCTGAAGGATGGTCAAGCCCCACATATGAGTACTACCGGCACATATTCAACATCTGGTACAGAGGCACTAGAGCAGTGGTTCTCAGCCAGGAATACATGCATCTATGGACATATACAGACATCTTACAAGGAGCACACAAACTCTTTAAAAGGTATTTACCTAAGTTTACAACAGGCTACATAAAAACCACTAGCAAAACTAGAACAAATTAAAATTTTATACAATTGCTTGTTTATGCTGTTCTACACACTGAAATGTAATTTCAATATTTATGGCCCAATTTTCTCATTTTACAGTAAATATGAGAAAGTTAGCATTTTAATGTGATGTGACACCTTTATATTTTATGTCTGATTTTGTAAACAAGCTGTTTTTAGGTGTGGTATAACTTGGGAGTACTCAAAGACAAATCAAACTCCATAAAGGCGTACAGTAATCTGGAAACGTTGAGAGTCACTACACTAGTGGAACCCTTGTTAGACTACTAACTGTCCTTTGACTGTTCAGCCCATCTAAAGTCAGACACCTGACGACTCTCCTTAATGTAGTGCAGGAGAAGACCTGACACTGTACATAGGTTCATCTCTGGAGCTGTACTCCGTCTTAGCCTTTTCTCAGGCCATCAATGCCAGAATGGAGGGAGATGACCAACAACACCACTTGTTAGCTGATGCAGCACAGGCACTCTGGATGGAATCTTAGCTCACCAAGCTATTCATGGACAGGGAACTCACAGGAGAACCAAGGTTTAGCTGTGTCCTTCCTTTTGGCATACAGGGATTTGCACAGTGCACTCTATAAGGAACAATTTTAGGCAGGTCTTTTTTATCTTTGAATGCGATCAGAGTACAAGTGACATGACACACTACTAAGACTAATGTCCCTCTCCTACACAAAACAGGCAACCAGAGTATCTGTCATAAAGCAGAATTGAAGCAATACACAAGGAGCAGGTTGTGAATCCAAGGGTTTTTGTTTATACCATATTGTGCATGCCAAGCAAGACAACAAACAATTTACTAGCAATACAACTAATGGTAATAGCAATACTATGCAGAGAAGCAGGTAGACACTGTAAGGTCTTGTCTTGCTGCCCCACAGAGTGAGGAGGAACAGGGCAATGCCTGTTTCTGCTCTGCCTTTAGCAGCCTCAGGTGCAGCAGATGCAGAGGCACCTAGAGTACATGCAGGACCCCAATGGGCATTACTAGACTGAAGATTTTATGTGCATGAGATGAACACACACCTCAACAGTAGGCTCCAAGTGGACAACTCCTCAAAGGATATTTATTTACCCCAGGAGGACCAAAAAGCTCATTTTTAAAAATATTTAAAATCTGACGATTCACGTGGATTATTCTGATTAACCACTTACCCTATTATGTTAGCACAGTTGTCTCTGAACTACCACCTGTGAACTTTTGGGCCTACATGACTAAACAAAAAAATTCCTATGTTCTCATTAAACATGACTGTGGGTAGGAGGAATGGAGAAAGGTTAAATGTGAGGACTAAAAATTATCTTATGGAGGACAGGATGGAGAAAGGGAGTTGGGAAGGATATGGTGGGGTGGGGCAGCTTAAGTTCCAAACTGATCTTTCTTTCTGCTAAACTTCTAAGCTTGCACATCAGCTGTACTTTGTGGTGCTTTCAGATATATTTAGTTCTTTTCACTTTTAAAAGATGAAGCTGGGAGCTGTTCAATACTCCAACACTAACAAAACAACAATCTAAAAGTGGATGTTCAAACAGTAAGTGGATGGGTAGGGAAGTAGAAGTAGTCTGAAAAAGATCAATGAACCTTTAAATTTAATATTTTCAGAACCACTGGGGAAAGGATGCTTCTAACCATTTGTCTATTTTCCTTTTCAACCAACCCTTTCGCAGAAACTGCTTTTAAATAGGGGAAGAGATTCCACACACTCACAATATTGTTTTAAAAAGATATTCCAAAAAATGCAAGAGTAAATTAAGCAGCAATACTGTAATCTAAAGATGCTATTTTAGAGGGCTCATTAGTAGGCTGCTGGAACACTTCTCTAGCAAGCTCTCAAACTTTGATTTCAGTCTCAATGCATCTAAGTTTTATGACTCCAAAGTACAGTGCACAAAGTAGTGTTTACTTTCATCTACCAAAAGGTTGGACAGTCCACAAAAAGCAAAAAAAAGTTGTCTAATCAAAGAAGAAAATGGTCTTACCTCTACAGGTTCTCTCCTTGGCGACAGATTACAGGTCAGGGTATTCTCACACATATTATACGGGAACTGTTTTAGGAAGCAGCACATTGATTCAGCTGAGTCAGGACTATCCAGCTGAAGAATTGCCTTTAAAAATGTAAAAAACACCACACTTTTTTATATTTTTAAAGGTTAATAAACAAACACAAACAAACAAAGCAAGTCAGACTTTTCTAAGTAAGAGCTACTGGTTACGTTTGCTGTCCTTAAGCATGGGTTTACTAAAGTGATGGTGCTTTTGGATCTGTCTTATTTCCTCTCAACTATTTTCTTTTTTTTAAATTACCTTAAAAACACAAGGTATGGAAAGTATTCTCTCTCACTGGAGCAACTTCTTTTGGTAAAATATAACCTTTTGGGATACATACAGCTCTTCTTTAGATCTGGGAAAGGTACTTAAGAGTATCACAGCTAAATACAAGTTGGAACAAAGTGTTTAGTACAAGAAGTCAACACGTTCTAAGAGACCACTCAAAATGAAAGGATCCGTTAACACGTCTAATGATGGAACAAAAAAGCAGCGTTAGTGGGTTTTAGACTGTTAAAAAAAAAACACTGGATTTGTTACAAGACCATGTTTAAAGGCCATACCTCAAAAAGACAGTATTGCTCTCAGTGTCAGATATTTACGAGACTATCGACACCCCTCAAATATCCACCACAAGCACACTACCGAACTCATTATTTAATCCTCATCCATAAATTTTACATTCAACAAATGCTTTGTCCAAACCACAGGAACAACTATGGGTAAAAGGATGACTCGCCAACCTGCCAATCTCTTCATGTATTCAGTGTTGTTTTAGTTGTGTTAGGCCAAAGATATTAGAATGACATGCCAGGTGAGTTAATGCCTTTTACTGAGCCAACATCTTGTTAATCAAAGAGACAAGTTTTCAAACTACAGAGTTCTTGCTTAGATCATGGAAAGGTGCTGAGAATGTAGTTACTGAGGGCACATCTACATTACCCAGAAGATTGGACCGCTCAGATTGTGTGTGCCTGGTAGGTCAATTGTCTCTCTCTACTGGGGTGGGCAGCAGACCCCTGTATTCTTTGCTATCATTTCTCCTGTCGACCTTCCTCATCAAGAACAGTGAGGTAAGCTGATTCTAGCTACGCAACTGCTGTAGCTGGAACTGTGTATCTGCAATCCACTTACCTGTCTAGAATAAACCAACCCTGAGAGAACTGTGTTTAGGTATAACATTGTCAGTACCATTCCTGGACATCAAGATATATTATGTGCAGTTCAAAAGCCTCTCTCTTTCACTAGCTAAATTTGGTTAAATAAAAGACCTCTGACACCTTGTCTTTCTAACCTCTTCACAAGCCACTTTCAAGAAACATCTTCAACAAACATACCACAACACCAAACATATAGCTCAAATGTACTGACAATATTTTCATCCTTTAGCTAAATGACCAAACTTCCCTGGATTTCAACCACAACATCAGCTACCACCACCACCCACCTAAACAGTCTAGAGCTCTTCACATTAGCATCAGCTTCTCCAAAGCCACAATCATACTCAACATCAGAACCCTATAGATGACTATATACAAGAAATTCATGGATCACGAGTGAGCAAGCTTTTTTTTTTGTTGTGATCCCCTTTCTGGCTCTGCAGTTAGCTGGGGCTGCCCCAACCTGTGACAGGACCACTGGAAGGGAGGAGCCGCCACTCAGGAAGGGGGTGCCACAACACAGGTAACCTCCAGCTCTGCACACATTTGGCAGTTGCTCCTGCCGCAGTCTCCACCACCTCCTCAGCCATGCTGACACAATGAGGCTGTACCACTTGACTCAGGGTCTCTGAATATTCTGATTGGCTGTGGGGGAGGAAGCAGAGGGCTCAGAAGTCAGCAGAAACCGCAGGGAAGTCGATCACACTGCGTCCACCACACATACCTTCACAGATTCAGCAAGTATCCCAAAACACCAAGAAATCTGTTAATTACAGGCAAGCACTTAGATATCACTGAATATTTTCCAACGACGAAATCCAGAATACTTAACATGCTCAAAAGCAGCTTTACCAAACAAGGATAGTGCACAGAGAAGGAGATCACATCATTGAACATGCCACCCAAATATCCACAGAAAAGATGTTTCACCATGGGAAAAGACACCTCTGTAAGCACAATCCTAGCTATTACTTACTGCCTCATACTGGAACCTATACAGAATTATCAAATAATTACAACCCTTATTCAATCAAGGAGAGCCATAACCTGAAAGAAATCTTTGCTGGGATTCAAACAATCCCTCATCTGTGCCCAGCTCATTATCAGAATGAAGCTCCCAGAGACGTGCCCTTACCAAATCAAAGCATCATCAGATATAAAACCTGAAAAAAGATCTCTACTTCCTTAATGATCAATACCACCAACCCTCTATAATGGTCAAGATCCAGAATCCTCCTCAAAATATTATAGAAAAGGAGGACTGGAAGGGACCAACAGTGAGCTAGTCCCATCCCCTCCATGAAACACCTGTTGTGATAGGTCTCATTCACTGCCCTAAATACCCCACGAACCACAGCAGCAAAAGCTCATTGTCCAGCCATTTGGGATAATGGTGAGTGCTAGTTAACCAAACAGTCTGGTTAATTAAGAATAAGTTTTGCACTACAAATCCCTATTGTGTACAGCAAGATTACTAAAAATACACACCAGTAAAAGTATAATGAGCATAACTAAATATTCTTGTTGTAATTCAGTAAAAACTTCAGGATCTTGCTGTGCCTGAGGGTTATTATCAACACTGATCATCACTTACAATAGATGGAGAGGTGTAGGAAACTGGGCAGAACATGTACTGATCCTATGACATGTGCCAGAAACAGCTTTTTGGCATTAATTACAGAATCATAGAATACTAGAACTGGACGGGACCTGAAGAGTACAGTCATCGCCAATCTGTTACTTCAGTTATTTCAGCCTTCAGTCTCCTTTGCATGTAAGCAGAGAGCAGAATGTGCAACCGCATGATCTCCTGGGCACTATAGCATGGACTGCCTTTCTGCAAGTGTAATTATCAAATCAAAATTCGAAACAGCCATTCCCCAAGTTACTTTGTCCTATCCACTAAAACCTTCTTCACTGCCTTCATCAGTACCCTTTGACTTTTATTTTTTCAGAATTCAAAACATTCTCTATTATTTTTGTATCAGTAACTGCTTGAAACGCTCCAACGTCCATGGCAGCTTCAACCTGTTCTTCTGTCTCATTTCTCTGAAGTTTGCTGATTGAGTGTTGGAGCATCTGCCATTCAATGGCCTATAAAGGGGTAAAGAAACCCTTGAAAGGCTATGCAGGAGGCAGCCTACAGGAGAGCACTTAGAGAAGCAGCCAGCTAGGACAAAACTGCACCATATCGGGACTCCTGGAAATATCAGCTTCAGCCAATTCCCTGGAGCTCAAGAAGGGAGGACTGGCAGACTTGCAGAAGGAAGGAAGCTAACACCTGGAACAGAACTCTGCTCGGCAGCAATAGAAGAGCAGGAGCAAGCTCCCAGCTATCTGTTGGTTGGCTGAGGAGCTGAGACAAGGGTGGAAAAGGTGCCAGGGCTGCAGGGAACAGGATCAGAGAAATAAACTGTGGGGGTGGAGGGACACAGCACATGGCTGACAACAATAGGGTTCGTTGCCTGGAAAATGGAGTGGGGGTGATGCACCCTTTTTGCCACCACTCAGGAAGAAAAGGCTGTAACTCTGTGTAGTTTAACAGCTTGTCTTTCTCAACAACAAAAGTTGGTCCAATAAAGATTCTCTCAGACATCTTGTCTCTCAATATCCTAAGACCAACATGGCCACATCATCACAGCAAACAACAATTACAAAATAAATTCTCTTTTCTGATACACTCCTTGTCCTGGCCTGCATCTAAACAATAAAACATTCCCTATAAACAATTTTGGTAAACATCTTTTTGTTACTGAGCTGATGTTTGGAAGGGTCGCCTGAGAAGCATGAAGAGCACCATCACCAAATATGGCTGGACCCACGGAGTTAGGGCACAAGCCCAGATTTAAGACAGTCAGTTTCAGCTTTGATGTGGCTGTAACTGTAAATACCCTCTTGGGGCTAAAGGAGAGGCATGTGAGTGTCATTATATTGGGGGATAAGAAAGAACGTATAGGTGACCATCAACCAATGAATTTAACTGTGCATAAAGGGCTACAGAATAAACAAAAAAGTTTCTAATATTTCATTAATAATTGCAGGTAATACACTAATGCAACAGCAGACAGATTTTCAGATTGAAAACTCATTGCTGATTTAAAGTTTCTTCAAATACTTTTTATAAAACTGCTCTTATTAGGGTGACCACCCATCCTGTATTGGGCAGGATAGTCCTGTATTCAGGGAGCCAAAAAGGTGCCCCAACTTATTTTTCAAATGAGACCAAGTGGGTCGTATTTGTCCCTCCCCGGTGACCTTTCCCTGTGCTAGCTGGAGACTCACAGGGCTTTTTTCCTGGCCACTGCCATTTTAAAATGCAGCTCCCAGCCTGCTGCACCACTAGGATGCCACTGAAAGACCCAGCCTTGCTTGGGCATACGGTTGGGCTGGGGACAGAAAACCGGGGGCTGGAGTGAGGAGCTGGGGCTGTCATCGTGCAGGGCTGGGGCTATCGCCAGAGACCCCTCCACTGCCAGTCCCTGCCAGGGGGCTGAGGTGGAGCCAAAGCACTACTGCAGCTGGGAACCTGCACAGTGCAGGAGCAAAGCCTCCCTCCCCCACACCCCCGCCCCATCACAGGGCCAGGGCTGGAGCTCTGTATGGTGTGGGGGCCCCCTTGGTCATCCCACGGGGCTGGAACCCCCCTCCCGGAGTCCCACCACAGGGCTGGGGTGGAGCTGGGGCTGGAGCCCTACTAGGGCGGCCTTGGCTGTGGACCTGGGACCAGTGCTGTGCGTGGCGTGATAGCAGAGCCGTCCCCGCCTCCCCCCAGCCCTCGCCACATCACAGGGCCAGGGCCATGGCCGGAGCCTTGTACTGTGTGGGGACAAAGCCCCCTTGGCTGTCCCAAAGGGCCAGAGTCCCCCTGCCCTGGAGACCTGTGCGGCATGGGGCTAGGGCCAGAGCCCCTCTGGAGTCTGCAGCACCGAGCCCTGAAGAGCCACATCACTTGAATGGTTATCAAGCAGAAACTGCCATCAGCATGGGTGCGTGTCCTCTGGAGTAGTGGTTGAAGATGAAGGGACATATGACACTCTAGCACATCTGGCACATGAATTTCTTGTGTCAGTGCCTATGACAATGCAATGAGAATGCCCATATTCCCTTTCTGGGGACACTGTAAATAAGCAGCAGGCAGCATTATGTCCTACAATTGTAAACAAGATTCAGCAACTGACTGAACAAGAAGCAGAACTGAGTAGACCTGTAGGCTCTAAAGTTTCACTGAGTAGAGAGGCAACTTTCAAAAATAAAACATAAAATTAAATATAAAATACATAAAATAAAAAAATGCGTCTGAATGAGTCTTCAGAATTTTAAAATTCCAAAAAGATAGATTTTTTGACATACGGAAGTATTGTTCCAAAATTTTGAAATTTTCCTGTGGAATGGGAAGTTTGGGTTCTAGCCCTCTTACATTTGATTTCCCATCTTGAAAAGCAATATTTGGTAGCTGTCTTTCTGACAACTCATTCCATTTTCTTCAAAGCCTAATGTAACTATTCCTGAATGACCCTGAGTAGATAGTTATAAAACAGCACTCCTCTTCTCCATGACACAAGATGCACTGGTTCATAGCAGCAATAGGAAGAATCAAGAATCCAACTTTTAATCTCTTGAATTGCAGTGTATGTTGCTTCTAAGGGAACATCAGACAATTTACTTTTTTTTTTTTTTTTAAATGAAGGGTTTCAAATGCCAAGATTAAAATATACGTACCTTCTTCTTATTCTTCAACACAACATAGTGATCCACCTTCCCAAATCGAAGTCCCACGCAAACTACTTCAAGTTCTGTGTATCCATCATCTGGTAAGTTACCAAGATGCACAAACTGATTATACAAAGTTTCTGTATTTACCTACAAGAAAAGCAGGAAGACTTGAAATTTGAAAAAGTTGAAATGAGCTGGTAAATGCAAGAAAATTACAGTGAAAATCCTGTCATATCTGAAAAGAAAAAGTATTCTTATATACACCTTTTTACTCAGATTCAACTGACCAATCTTTAGTTAACTTAAAAACATTCTACACTGCCTTCCAGGTGACTAATAACCCTACTGTTCTGAAAACACTGTATATTACCCACTGTAAATACTTGGTGAGATGCATTAATTCCTAAACAGTACACAGATCTCTACAAAGAATGAATCATTCTCAGTTGGACTCATTGAGCTACAATGACTGGCAGGTGTATACCTTTATTAAAGCTGACGGAGGCACTCCTAGGACTCCTATTAAATGTCTAACACTTGCATGCATTCATAGCATATAGCCAAATAAAAAGTGTATGCTTATTCAGCATGCTTCTTGTTACTGATCTATGAGTTCCTAATGACTACAGACTTCTAAGTAAACAAAAAGCAGAGTAATAAAGGCCTGGCTTCTAGTGCTTTTTTAAATTAAATTTTTAAATTGAATGCAATGTTTACACAATGTTTTATTAATTTAGAATGCACTCAGTGTAGGAGCTAGACCAGTGGTAGGCAACCTGTGTCCCAAAGTCTGCATAAGGCCCACTGAAGTTCTGTGTGTGTGCCACGAGATATTTTATTTACCACTGCCCACGCAAAGGGTTTCCAGATAGTGCTAGTGTGTTCATCACATAGGATTTTTCCTGTCAGTATTACAAAAGTGACACACACATAAATAAAGGGTACATGAAGTGAGGTTTGTATAACAGCAAACAACATTTTCCACTGTGTGGAAATTCTCGCTGCATCTAAGTGTTGCTATGGTTCAGTCGGCACACCCTGAAAACTCTAGGTATGCAACTGCAATAGCAAAACTACCTTATCCCAGGAGACCACCTTTGTTACAATAATTCTGTGGCCTACTGAAATGGAGGGCAACTCACGTAAGCTACTCGTTAGCTTAGGTTGCCCCTCACTGAACTATACGTCTAAATTATAAAACAAAAATTAGCAAATGGCTAATTTACTGACCAATTTTTAAATCATCTCTAACTTACCTTTGAATTGCCATCTTTAATAATAGCTGTAAATATAGCTTCCTAAAAAGAAGAAACAAGGTGTTAAGGTTCTGAACTTGAAAAGACTATTGGTAAGGCTGCTTGTAATTGGAAGGCATAGCACTCCACCACTACCACCAATAATATACAGGACTTGAAAACTTCCATTGCCATACTAATCTTTCCCAAGTTCATGTGATTGACACTGCCATCCTTTCTCTCAAAATTACCTTCCTCATGATGATCAAAGTCTCCCTGACAAACAAAAACTCTGTCTATATTACACACTTAGTGATTAAAAAAGAAAAAGTACAAAAGCAAGAAGCATTAAAACAGGCTACACCCAATGGTCACACCTATAGTAAGTGCCCTGAAAAGGGAGAAGGTAAAACTTGCAATCAACATATCAATAACTTGAAACAGTGGGGAGCCACTGGATATCAACTAGAGAGAAGCAGTCTGGACATGAAGGGACAGACTATGAAAATGTGTGTTGAATAACTGCAGTCCTCCTAAAAAGAAGAAAAAATTGCTCTCTATTTCATCTGCTTACCTCATCTTTTATATTCTTGTATTCTGGTGCCATGGTAATGCAGAGCTGATTTCCATCCATCGACATTGGGAAGCAGGTATAAAATTTAACCATGGAATCTGCAGATTTCTGAGTTATTTCCAGATATGCCTTTCAAACAAAAAAGAAAAAAGTCTAAGTGGTCTCCCAAAGCATAATACAAAAGGCAGAACCATTGGGTCCACTTCAAGTTATTTCAACATCTGAACTTATCAATATATTTGGGTGATGATGATATACCAGAAAACATTTTTCTAAATATCAATCATCATACCTTTTTATGAGAAGACAAAATTAAAATATCTTTCAGTCCTCCAAATGGCTTTGTTAGGTTAGAAACTTCCTCAACAGAATATCCTTTATCCGGTAAGTTTGAAATAAGAACAACACATGTGTCATCAAGTTCCTGCCAACAAAGAAAGGTACAGATATTCATTAATCCTTGCTTTTGGTCTTCAACAGTCAGTCTTTCTGTATTTAAATTTCAATGTAACAAAGAGGTGGCTGTGTTAGTATGTTTTTGTTGATGGGTTTGGCAGTTTTTATTGTCCCGCCCCACCCTTTTTTTGGTGTCCTGTACTTATAAATGTCAGTCTGTACTGGAAATGAGATTGATCTGATGAAGAGCATCTGTCCCACAAAAGCTCATCACCAAATAAATAATTTTGTTAGTCTTTAAAATGTTACATTTCTGCTGCTTTGTTTTGTTAAATTTCATTGTTTATCTTGAAAGTGCATGTATTATTCTCAGATAACACAACATTAAACTGTGGTTAAGGTTGAATACATAGCAGAAATTTAATAAAACTAACGATCCTGTAATTATCTCAAAAGCAAGCATTACAAACCCAGAAAGCGCAGAATTTAACATTAAGCTTAAAATAAATTTGAAACAAAAATAAATTGGAAACTAAAAGCACCCAAATTGCCTTTATTTTGCAATGCATCGATGCCATGTAATAACCATAACTACATAAGAAGATCTAAAAGTCACTGATTAAATTACGCTGGGTTATTCCTGAATTTCCTGGGTTTGTAATGCTTGTTTCTGTAATTCTTAGTGTTCCTTTAAAAATTTATCAACTTCATCTTTGTGTTTTTTCTTAATGTTACTAGATGATACTTCTAGTGATTATGAAGATATGTTACACTAACCTCAAACCTTTATTACTTCAAATTGTTAAAGAGCCAAGTGCACCAAGGCACACTGGCTGCTTTGTGCTGTTCCACACATGCATATGAACATCTCTTCTCTCCTTACTGCCAACGTATTGGAACACCATAACCAAACAGCCTCCCTCTTTTTTTTAAATAGAGCAGATATGCACAATGACTAGTTTTTAAAAACAAAGGTTTAATGTTAAGAGTAATGTTTCACTATTTTTCTTCAAAGGCTTCTTCAGAATGAGTCAGTGAATAATACTCTTCTACAGAGACTTCCACTAACCACCCTCTTTAAAATGGCTGCCAAATCCTCTTATTTTCAATTAATGGGAAGCTACAAGACTGCAATTATCAGAATAGCCTTTAAATTGGCCACTGTCTGATGACTGGTCCCAATGAGAAAGAAGCCAGACAGCTGTAGGGTAGATGGTGGGCAGCACATCATCTTCACCCGTCCCTCTTGAAGACCAAAACAGACAACCATTAATCCTAAACCAAAATCTCGGTCTATATGCAATACAAAAAAATTTTAGTACAAGTTTAACTATAAGAATACGAAGGGTCTCTGCTCGTCCACTATTAGGGGCATGTTATATAAATACAGCATTAGTTTAAATTGAAACTAATTAAGATTTATTTGGGCCACGTCTACAATAGCCCCCTCCTTTTGGAAGGGGCATGGTAATGAGCGAGTTGGGAAGATGCTAATGAGGCACTGCCATGAATATGTGGCACCTCGTTAGCATAATGCGGGCTGCGCGCTATTCAAAAGCGCCGCTTTCAAACTGCATGCTGCCAGGGTAGACAGGGGCCTTTTGAAAGGACCTCCCTGTACTTTGAAAGTCCCGTCCTTCCTATTTGGTTTTAGGAAGAAGGGGCTTTCGAAAGGCCCCCGTCTACATGGGCAGCACTTGATTCGAAAGCAGCGCTTTCAAACTGCACGCAGCTGCCATTATGCTAATGGGGTGCTGCCATTAGCATCTTCCCAACTCACTCATTACCATGCCCCCTCCGAAAGGAGGGGGCTAGTGTAACATAGCCTTGCTGAATAAGCACAGAGAGGAATCTGTGTTAGTCTCTCTTCACAAAACAAAAAAGCAGTCATGTAGCACTTTAAAGACTAATAAAATAATGTATTAGGTGATGAGCTTTTGTGGGGCAGACCCACTTTTTCAGATCTGGAAATAGCACTGAAAGTGAACCGGCATGATGAATATACAACAAAGAGATAGAAAATGAAACAAAAGCAAACAAAAAAAATACACACACACAAAACATGAAAACTGACAGATCAGCTGGGGACAAAAAGGGTCAGCAGGGGAGGAAGAAAACTTACTGCAAGTGTCTATTAAGTTAAGTTTCAACCTCTGTTACATATTCATCATGCCAGTTCATTTTCAGAGCTATTTCCAGATCTGAAGTGGGTGTGCCTGACAAAGCTCATTGCCTAATAAATTATTTTGTTAGTCTTTGAAGTTCTACATAAGATTTACTTGTAATTTCTCAATAAATTCATCCTGTATTCACAGAACCAACACTATAATTTTCAAGAGGATATAAAAACCAGAGGATTAAATTCCTACTTTAAAAGTAAGTCTCAGCTTCAAACCTATGGCCATGATCTGTTAATACTGCCCATGTGCTCAAGGCACTGACCCACCCTACAGAGTTTATACTCTGATGTGACCCATTCCTGTATCTCAGTCAATGTGGTAACTTATACTAAGGTGATGACATCACATTACTTACATGAGTTTACACTGTTTTTAAATTAAAAAAAAAATTAAGAGGAGCCAGTAATTGACCAACTGCTCTCCCACTTCCTCCCGGGGGTTCCAGGCGAGGGTTCCGCCAGCAGAGCTCCACACCTTCTGACCAGGGTTCCCACAGCTGGGGCTGCCAGCAGGTTCCCAGCTATGGGACTGGCAGGATCCCCTGCCATCCACACATAATCTGAAGATACTGAGATTGCTATTGGTTTAGATTACATTAGCCAGGCTAGGGGGGGCCCTGGTAACTGCAGGGATGAAAATTGGGTCTGACATAAAAAGTTTGCCATCTCTGGCATAGAGCAATAAGGATGAAGGGGGAGATCAGGGAAAGGGCATGGAAGATGGCACAAAGAACATAATCCATAAACATTCTCAGACTCTGGTCCTTAGACCTCCAGCAGAAACTCCAAAAGCTTTCCAGTTAGCCCACAAAAATAAACTTGCGGAACAGGAAAGGTGTTGGAGGAAAAAGTGGCCCAAAACAAAGTCTTTCCCTTTCAAAGCGGACTGCAGAATGAAAACTTGGAGAGTCATTACTCTATAACCTACATACATATTGAGAAAGACCAGGAACATAATATGGATTACAAAAATTACTTCCATTTGCATATCTGCCTCTCTCTTACAAACCCATCCAAATCTGAAGAACATGTGGAATCTGCAGAAGTTTCTTTGCTGGCCCTATACATATTATGCATATAAACAGAGACCTGAGATTCTGCTAATGTCCACATCCATACATTTCATCAACCCTGAATTCATACTTGAGAAATAAAGATTTTTGTATTTTGATTTGAATGTGAAATCTGACCTTGCTGGCTGGCTCAGTTGATTCTTCGCTCTTTGTAGACTCTACAGTAGCTTCTGAGGATTGGGCCGGGGGGGGGGGAGGAGAGTAGATGGGAAAATGTTTACATTAGTAGATCTACAATTATATCAAATACAGATATATCAAAAAAGCCATATATACTATCTCAAAGTATTCAGAAGGCAAATATATTCACTTGCTTAAAATGTTCCTACTTAAGATTTATGGCTTCAGTCCTTCTGAACACAAATATCAGTGACAAAATACTGGACGTGTCTTCACTTACTGGACATGGAGAAAAAAAATCACACTGGTGATGCATACATGTAACTGGAATTATAAACCAAATTTATTCAGAAAAAATAGTTTTTAAGAGCAATAGGACTTTGCACTTGAAAAGTGTGCACAGAAAAACGAAGACAGAAGCATAATTACATGCAGGGAAGTAGCCACAACCACAAGGTTGTGAGAAACAACCAAATCTGTGATACAGGCACAGTAAAAGAGTGCTCGTCTATACTGCACAAATACCTACCTTCCTGTAACTTGTCTGGCAGCCATGAGCCACTATCACTAGCTGGCAAGGGAAACACACTATCAGGCACATTGTAATCAAGTATTAATCGTGTTGTGTGTGATTAAATGCTATTTAGAATCAAGCATGTCAGAAACTGGTTAGAATCCCAGTTATAAGAAACAGCGTAACCAGGGCCTATTTTAGTTAATTTTACACAGCTAACCTGAGGCACCATGAAGCACCCCAGTTAAAACCTTTCCAGAGCATCATCTGTTATCTATAAGCTATCTTGGACAATGATCCCTCACTCCCACAGACCTGGGGAGGCAGGCCAGTCCTGGCCTACAGTCTGCCAACCTCAAACAAATTTGCACCCACAACTATAGACCACTCCACAGTAGCTCTAAACCTGGAACCAAACCTTTCAACAAACCTTGGTGCCAACTCTGCTCACACATCTCCACCAGCGATATCATCACAGGACTTAACCACATCAACCACACCATCAGGGGCTCTTTTAATTGCACATCTGCTAATACAATATATGCCATCATGTACCAGCAATGCCCCATGGCAATATACATTGGCCAAACTGGACAGTCTCTACATAAAAAAATAACATACAAAAACCTGTAGGAGAACACTTCAATCTGCCAGGAAAAAGTAGCCATCCTATGACAAAAAAACCTTCAAAAACAGACTCTAAAGAGAAACAGCAGAGCTGCAATTCATTTGCAAATTTGACACCATTACATCAAGAATTGAACAGAGCCTGGGAGTGGCTGGCCAATTACAAAAGCCACTTCTCCTCTCTCAGGCTGTCTCTACACTAGCCCCCTTCTTCAAAGGGAGCATGGTAATCAGCTGAACCAAGATGCTACAATGAATATGCAGCATCTCATTAGGCTAATTCTCCCCATGGAAACTTTGAAGTTGCAAACTTCTAAGTGCCAGCATGCCATGTAGCCCTTTTTTTGGGGAGTAAGGCACTTCAAAGTTGCATGGGTACTTCAGAGTTTGCAACTTCAAAGTTGCCGTGGGGAGAATTAGCCTAATGAGGAGCTGCATATTCATTGCAGCACGTCATTGGTATTCTCCACCCTGGCTGATTACCACGCCCCCTTTGAAAAATGTGGCAAGTGTAGACATAGCCTTGATGTTCACACCTCCACTTTAGCTACTGATAATGGGCCACATTCTCCCTGACTAAACTGACCTAGTTTCTCCTCTTGCTGTTCACAACTCCACATCAACTGCTGATGGGCCACATCCTCCGTGACTGAACAGGCATTCAACTCTGGCCCTCCTCTCGACCCAGATTTCCTCCTTTTCATAAGCCCATATATTTAAACCCTCCTCTGGAACCCCCTACTCATGCATCTGATGAAGCGGGTCTTTGCCCATGACAGCTTATGCTCCAAAATATCTGTTAGTCTATAAGGTGCCACAGGACTTCTTGTTGTTTTTCCACGATTAAATGAGTTGGTGAAAGAGTTAGAAATAAACTTCAGAATGTTCATGCCTTCGCTACAGCCACCTGTAAATAAATAACTCACTGCTACAAATGTAAAAGTTCTCTATAAGTGGTAAGTATTATACATCTTCAAGTATATATTTTTTCATTATAGGTTTTTCCCCTCACCCACCATTCCCCTCCTGCAAAAAAGTGCTTGCATATTTTTCTCATGAGCCTACTTGAAGCACTTTCCTTCTTGGTACACTCATCTGTCTTCACTTCCACAGTTCTATGGGTGTCAATTTTCTACACAAAAATCGAAAGGTTCATGACAGAAGCAAAACGCTTTATTTAGAGTGCAGTATACCTTTGTTGGCTGTAGATTCCACATTTGACTCCATCTCCACCATAGGAGTTAGTGTAATTTCCTCTGCAAGAATAATTTTAAAGTAGCTATCAGATCAGTAGTAACTTCACAAAACTTAATATATGCATTAAGTTATCATTTCAAACCTACCTGGCAGGGCTACAAGCTCACTCATTTCTTTGGTCTCATCCTCTCCAGCTTGCTTAGATTCTGTGGTTGCCTTAGCCTCCACAGCCTTCTTAGATTCTATGTTCATTTTAGACTCAGTCTGCTTTGCTTCTGCTACTTTTTTAGTTTTTGCATCCTTCTTTTTGGATTCTGCAGACTTCTTAGGATCAATGTGCTTCTTTTCACTAGCTTTTGCTGTGTTGGGGGAAGTGAGAACAAAGCATTCATTATTTCAACATTTAAAGTACCTTATTTGCAAACAAAGATATAATACAGCTCCTGTTAGATGGCTGTCTTAGGGATCATCTCCAGCTCAGCTTTAACATACCCATGATCATCTGATCCCTCCTCCCCTACACTTTTTTTTTCTTTTTTTCAACCCCAAACAGGACACAGGACTATTTAATTAAATCCCTGGAGTTTAAAAGTTTAATTAAAAACTCTTGATTTTTAGGGGTTTTTCTTCTTATTTAGAGAGAAGATGGGTATTTGTAGGAGGTGATAATTTTTCCCAGACTTAAAAGATGTAGTCTATAGTAACATGTAAGAAGCACAGACTACAGATCTACAAGGAAAGAAGGGTTGAGAGTGGTGCCTCCTCCAATGACTCAAGACATTGGTGAAAGTGAACACACCATCACTAACAGTCTGAGCTTCAACTCTCTATTCTTCCGTGCCCTAGACTTGACAGTGACGTAGAAATTCTACTTCTGGGAGACATGGGACTCATCCAAGCAATAGATACATCTAGTGTGGCCATTATTCACAGGTATGGCCTCTTTGTAGGAGAGAAGAATTTGAAAGCTGATGGGGTAGGTATTACCAACCACCTGCGAGAAAGACAAGTCTCCTCAAGGAGGAAAAAAAATTACATTACCATTAACATTTACCAGCTAACTAGAACTACTACTACTAATTATCTACAACTAATCTTAAGCATATAAAACCAACTACAAAATAGGCAAGGCATGCTCAAGGCAGACAAATTAGTAATCTCTCCCAGGCCAAAGCAATGGAGAAAACTACACAAGCAGTTAGTCTGTGCATCCCTACATAGCCTTGGTGTGCGTCATGAGGAATAGGGTGTGTCAAACAGATTGGAAGCAGAAAAAGTTCCAATCAAGGGCTGTAGAACTGTATGCACTCCTGAACAGAAACAGCTATAGGGACACCAGAGAACTGGTCTATGTTTTCACAATACCCAAGCACACAGAACCTATCCAGTCATTATTAAGCATCACCACTTTCTGATGATTAAGTCATTTTGGTAAGTAGGTTCTTCCAATAATTATTGGTGCTTTATTCAGAAACATGTCAAACCCTGAGTGAGGGATCTTACTCTTAATTCAGTTGAATATCAGAACCTGGAATTTTAGGTATCTATTCTGCCAACTGTGCTTAGTTGAGAAATAAGACTTCTTAGAACAGTGTTTCCAAAACTGGGGGAGGGGTGGAGCAGCAGCAGAATGTTCAATGGGAAATGGGGCTGAAAAGAGAGTTCTGGGAACACCTCAATGACTCTGGTTTTACTTTTGCTTCCTAACACAAATATGTCAGGTAGGTGTAAGGATGGTCCACCACCTGAAACCTACCTCCATTCCCTACTTCTGTAGGCAAGGGTTATACGCCTTTTGCAAACAGCCTCTAAACAGTGGTGCTATCATGAAACAACTGCTAGCCTGGGGCAAGATGCAAGAGAACATAAGGTGTGAGACAGCTTGTCTACTAATCAATCTATTTCCAAGGGGACTCCCAGGGGAAAACAGCTGGGACTCTTTGCCTAAAGAGCTTGTTTTAGAAGGAAAACAATTTCTGCATGTTTTTACTGAAAAAGTGAAAATCCCATTTGCCTTACCTGAAATGGCTGACGTTTTCTTAGTTTTACTATCTGCTTGCACTGCTGTTTTCTTTGTCACTTCATGTTTACCTAAGCAAAATAATTATAACTTAAGAACTCAACATAAGCAAGGGGTGCTGGCCTGGCTTGAAGAAGTAATAGCCAAATGTCTTTCTGCATTCCTCACCGCCACCACCCAACTATAAAAATTGTTCCAGCACTCCTGAATATAAGTGGATATTATTTACATTTGTATGGTACAGTCAATTCTAAAAAATCCCAAACACATTAACAAGTGGTATAAAATTCACAGGAATCACTTTATCCATGACTAAAATGCAGCCAGCTCTGGGGTAAAGAGTGGCAGCTATGTAGCAGTGCCCAGCAACACTACAACCGAGGCAAGAATCACAAGAGTAACTGCAGAAGGAGTTAGATAAGTAAAATGCAATTCCTAGAACTGAAATTAGATTAGGACCATTTGAAATTAAAAACTTGTTCTTTTAAAGAGTGTATTTTTAATTATCGGTAGTAACCAAGATCTCAATTTATATCTTATCTGAGAGCACCACCAACTGAATCAACAGCAACATGTGTTAGCACACCTGACTAATTTTCCATCCCAACACTCACATGTCCTGATCCTGTTTACAGTAGCCTTGTGAAAGCTATAAAACAGTACATGGCAGTAGGACTTGAGCTAGTCTCAAACATATATTAAAACAAGTCTAAAACGTACCAGCCAGCTTAACTGCTTTTGTTGCGATTTGTCCAGTTTTTGTTAACCTTGCTGAAGTAACAAGAAAAACATGTCATTACAAATCCTAATGCAGAAGACTATTTTACTTTAATAGCATGACTTATCCCTATGGCAAAAAAATTGTAAAGCCCTATTTTAGCAAAGGTTTTCAATTTTTCATTAATGTGTTAGCATGCTGATAAAAGCTAGTGTGCATTATGCTTTAAGAGAGCATAAGGCACTTTAATGAAGTGCCTCCTGACAGCTGAATGATTGAGTGCAACTGGTGCGTATCTTGGAGGCAGCTACTGCTTTTGGGGCTGATCCATGGCCTATTAATTAAAAAAAAACATTGATTTTACATATGACCATAAATACCATATTCACTTTTCACAAATAAAAATATACAATTTGCTATCTAAAGTTACTGAAGCATAAAAGTTAGGGGTGTATTTATTTTATTGAGGGGAGTGTGGCTCTATCAAGAGAAAATTTCAGAGACAAATTGTTTCCCTGTCTCCTCCTTGGGCCTGCTTTCAGTCATAACCAGGCTAAGTGAAAAAACAAACCCGTATTAGCCAAGGAGGGGGAAAAGGGAGATTATCAGAGAAAGAGTGACGAGAACGCACCGGCTGAAGCAGCTGCTGTAGTAGTTTTAGTCTTCTTTATTGTAGCACTGTTTCCATCTTTTCTAATATGAGAAAAATAGGGTCAGAGATGACAGGTGGATTTTGTAATTTTTACAAACAAACAATTTCATAAATGCGGAAACAGAAAAAAAAGCATTTCCATCCATTTTTTCCCCACAAGAAACTACTAGTAAATGTGACAATTGCCATGTATGCATACCAACACTTACTTTGTACTCAGTGCAGCTTTTTTTACGTTCTGTGTTGTCTTCTTCAGGCTTACTTTCACCTGTAATTCACGTAAAGAATATGAGGTAAACTTTACTGTGTTCTCTACATCCTGCCTATTATCTTACGGTACATCTTTTATGGTTTGGGAAAAAAATATTACATTTATCCCATGTATCACAAACATCCATCTTCTTTCCATAATTAAGCAAAAAACAAAATCAAAGAAATGCAAGAGCTGGAATCAGGCACATTTACATTTGTTTTAAACTACCATTCTCCCAGATGGAGATCCATATCAATCTTAATTGTGCAAAGTAATCAGTAGTATTAATCTTCTACAGCAATCTTTAGAGTACAACAAAACATTACTCTATTTTCCAACACCTGACTCACCTCGCCAGGGGGTGTTCTCGGTTTTTCTGCTATGCTTATTTTCACACGCTTCCCATTTACCAGCACAGGCACTGTTTCACCAAACTTCACAGCTGCTACCACTGCCTCTTTGTAGTTCATTTCTAGGAATGCCTAAAATAAAATGCAAATTTGTTTTTATTTATTTGCTATACAGTTGAAAGCTGAGAACAAATTATATTATCATCAAATCTGTTCACACCATGTAGCCTTGAATGAACATATATACACAAGCCTGAAATTTGTTCAAATAAAAATAAATTCTGGATTACTCTTTTATAGGAAGAAACTTTTAAATTACATCAAATATCTAGATCAGGGTCAGCAACCCCTGCCATGGGTGCCAAGAGTGACACATGAGCCAATTTTCATCAGCACACTGGGAAGGAGCTCAGCCCCACTCTTCCTCCCCCATGGATACAGGAGCTTGCATACCGCCTGTGGATTAACAAAAGACCAGCTAATGCTATCAACCACCACTTAAACAGCAGAGTTCTGCATCTTTACTTATTTATTAATGAAGCTGTTGTAAATAGGACTATTAGTGACTTTAAAAAGTATCACTGACACTCTGGACCGCAGTCACAAGGTCAGATTTCAGCACTCTGCCTCACAAAGGTTTCTGACCCCATCCAGATGATTCAACAATTCTCAACTCAGAAGATGAGCATGACATTTTTTTTTTTTTTTTAAACTAACCAAGCTAACAAGCCTGCTTCTTGCAAAACTGCCTATGGCACCTTTAATGTCTAAAACTGATTAGGCGGCCTTATACTCTAAAATATTTGGTACAGAAAATTGATAGGGTTTCAATTGTTCAGCATATTTTTTCATGATGTTCGGGGCAATACACATTTAAGCCACTACCAAGTATGACATACAGATGCCAAATAGCAATAGGAACATTAGAATATAGCTCACCTCATTTCTAGAGCGAAGAACCAAGAGGTCACTAACTTTACCAAATGGTTGAACAATTTTTTTTATGTCTTGATCTGAAAAGCCATCATCCGGCAAATCTGATATATGAAGAACTGTGCCACAACTCAAAAGTTTCTCTCGCAGCAGCTGTAAATAACAAACAGTCAACTCTTTTCTAAGCAACACATTGGGTGGGGGGGGAAGCTTTTAATGAAAATCATTCCAAGTTTCAAAACAGACAAACTTATAAGTTTAGTCTAGTATTAAAAGTGCCAAAAAAGTAACGCACCCTCCCTTTTTTCCCCTAAGTGAGTAATTTTTTGAAGCTTAGGTGTAAAACACACTAAGGGACCATATTATAATGCAACATTATGACCCACTTTGAATATCAGGACAATTAGTTTTTCAAGTGTTATAAAGTTTTTAAATCCTTTTACGTTGTTTGGTCTTATGGTGCATAAAGAATTTCACAGTTTAAAAATATTAGTTTCATTTGAAACAAAAAGGCAGTCCAGTAGCACTTTACAGACTAACTAAATTATTAGGAACAGAGAGGAAGCCATGCTAGTCTATACACTATCAAAACAAAAAGCAGTCAAGTAGCACTTTAAAGACTAGCAAAATAGTTTATTAGGTGAGCTTTCGTGGGAAAGACCCACTTCTTCAGACCATAGCCATACCAGAACAGACTCAATATTTAAGGCATAGAGAACCAAAAACAGTAAGCAACGAGGACAAATCAGAAAAAGATAATCAAGGTGAGCAAATCAGAGAGTGGAGGGGTGTGGGGGAAGGTCAAGAATTAGATTGAGCCAAGTATGCAGACGAGCCCCTACAGGCTCGTCAATCTAATTCTTGACCTTCCCCCCCACCCCTCCACTCTCTGATTTGTCCTCCTTGCTTACTATTTTTGGTTCTCTGTGCCTTAAATATTGAGTCCATTCTGGTCTGGCTATGGTCTGAAGAAGTGGGCCTGTCCCACGAATGCTCACCTAATAAACTATTTTGCTAGTCTTTGAAGTGCTACTTGACTGCTTTTTTTTTTTTTTTTTTTTTTTTTTAAATTATTAGGTGGTGAGCTTTCGTGGGACAGACCCACTTCTTCAGACCATAGCCATACCAGAACAGACGCAATATTTAAGGCACAGAGAACCAAAAATTGTTATCAAGGTAGACAAATCAGAAAAAGTGTAATCAAGGTGGACAAATCAGAAGAGCAGAGGGGTGGTAGGAAGGGGGGAAGTCAAGAGTCAGATAAAGCAAAGTATGTAAAAAGAGTCCTTATAATGGCCCAGGTAATTGCTGTTCCAGTTCAAACCATGTGTTAATCTGTCAAATTTGAATATAAGAGAGTTCCACACTCTCCCTCTGCAGGCGGTCCTTAAAGTTCCTTTTCAGTAAAACACAGACACTATTTCATTTGCATGTATTCTGTTTAGAAAGATACAATGTTCTCTTTTTTATATACTTTGGTGAAGGGAACACACCTGCTTCTAGCAGCTTGACTATATCCACACAGTAGTAAGTGTAAAAAAAATCTGCAGATAGCACATACTGATTTATAGGTGGTTTTAGGTGCCGACCAACAAATTTATGAGCACAGAGGTCATATGGTTAAAATATTCCACTGGGACACAAGATCTGGGCTCAATTCCTGTCTTTACCATAGGATTACTATGCGTGCATCAGTAAATAATTTGCTCTCTCCTGCCTCGGCTCTGTATCCATAAAATGTGTATTACAGTAGTGTCTCGAGGCCCCAACTGAGACTAAGGCCCTATTGTGCTAAGTACTGGTTTGTACACATGGTAAGAAACAGACCTCCAGAATAATTTATAACCTAAACAGGCAGGATAAAGTAGTATTCTCTCTCTCATTGTTAATACATAAATGAATAAGCACTATGGATCAGATAGTATTGAAACACACACCCAGAAATGCCTATTAATTGGTCAATACTGCCCTATTCTCATTTCTAAGACCAGACAAATGAATTCGTGCTAGGAAAGCTGTCTAAGTCAATGGCCAGAATGACCAACGTCTCCTAAAAAATTTTCAGTTTTCAATATATCGTGTTTCAGTACTGCTTATCAAGTTCATTAACAAAATACCAAACTGCTATATTTAGATTACAATCTCTGGTTTACAAAGCCAACAAAAAGCTCTTTAAAGGGAACACTTACACCCTTTTCCAAATAATGTCTCACAAGATGAGATGTATTAGCCAAATTCTCAAAACCACAATGAAAAATGCAAAACCACTGACCCTGTTATAAGGACGAGGAACACTTGTTTCCTTTGTAGCTTTCTCATCAAGGCTCGTGTCTCTCTCTTCTTCAGCATCAACAGTTTCTGATTTCATTTTAGAAGTAGCTGAGCCAGGCACAGATGACAAATCTTTCTTTAAAGTCCTGTGATGACCTGCAGCACTCAGTGGCTTTTTCATAGTTCCAGATATCTTCCCAGGCCCTGAAATCCCTCGTGCAGGTGATACTTTTCCTATTCCTGAAGACCCCTGTCCAGCTGCTTGAAGGGATTTCTGTTTGTTGGACTCTGCAGAAAAACTGGCTCCCCAACTTTTTACTGCAGTATCCAAGGCCATGAAAAAGAAAAACATTATTTCTATACTGCAGTAGGTTGTTGGTTGTAAGACACTGCTTTATCTAAACAAATCTGATCATTTGCAAAAATGTAAAGGAAAAATGTGAAAAAGAGAATGGAACCTAATATCTTTAATCAAGTTTGTTTTGCTTTTTTAAAAGTGCTGTAAAACTGCATCAAAAACTAACTTTACCTGTGCTCTTTATAGCATTTATAGCTTGGATAAGGGAAGCAGACAACAGTTTCCAGTCTTAAAAGTGTGCAGTATTACAAAGCTGCAATATCCATCTACTTACCTGGAGATCTAGCTGTCCTTCTTGATGTCCATTCATTGCTAGCAGATCGTTGGGGTCGTGGACTAGACCTGAGAGGATTTCTGGATCGTTGTGGTGACCTGGATCTGTATCTAGGGCTAAGACGACGTATTTGTCTTGGACTTCGACTTCTCGGTCTAGCTAGCCTGAAACGGCCAGGACTCCTGGATCGGGATCGGCGAAGAATGTGACCAGAGCCTGATCCTCTCGAATGCCTACGTCCTGGGCTACCAGAGCTGGAACGTCTCTTTGGGGTCTGATTTTCCTTTCTGTCGCCTTCATTTCTGTGAAACAAAAGACAGGTGACCAGTTTATCCAAAACAGTTCCTTATCTAATTTTAAAAGGATCAATTTAAAACACTATTGAAATAGACTCATGAAATAGGACTAAAACTGGAGTAGGAGTATGTGTGCTTCAAACTCCAGCAACACAAATTCCTTAAAAGAATTTAAGCAGTGGGAACTGAACGGAGATAACTAAGAGAGTGGCAGAAACAACTAATCAAACAGAGATAACTAAGATGAAACGGATCTTTGCCCATGAAAGCTTATGCTCCAAAATATGTTAATCTATAAGGTGCCACAGGACTACTACCTGTTTTTGAAGAGACAGACTAACATGGCTACCTCTCTGATATAAGACAGAGGTGGCAACCTCTGAAGGGAGAAGGAGAGGAAACTAAAAAAATATGATGTATTGAGAATAAAACAAGAAATACAGTGGTGCTGTCAACAACAGAAAGAGGAGGAGAAGAGGGCCCATCAGAAATAAGTATTTGTTTTGACTATGCTGAAACTGAGTTTAGTGATGGGAAAAACAGGACAATATGCCCACTGTCAGTTACATGGGAATGCACAAAGACTATGTATCAGGACTGATGTGTAATAGCTGCAAACAGATGCTACCTAAATGTCACAGCGAGAAAGCCGTGCTATTCTATATACTACCAAAACAAAAAAGCAGACAAGTAGCACTTTAAAGACTAACAAAATAATTTATTGGGCGAGATCTGAAGAAGTGGGTCTGTCCCATGAAAGCTCACCTAATAAATTATTTTGTTAGTCTTTAAAGTGCTACTTGACTGCTTTTTTGTTTTTACCTAAATGTGAGTGAACTGATACAGTTGCCAAAGGGCATAATGGAGAACAAAACCTTTGCTGGGGGGAAGGGGTTAAAGAAGGACCACCTGAGGAACCAATGAAAGCAGTCAGAAACAAAAGAACCTTGATAGATCTGCCACAAAAGCCAAAGGAAGAACAGGAAGTCCAGGACGGACTGATCAGCCTCTAAAAACTGAAAGGTGACTGAACAATCACAGGTCTGAAAACCAGAAGACACCATTAAAATCTGGTCTGACTCTCTACATTACACAAGAATTTTACCAGTAACTCCTATATCTAGCCTAGTTGAAATAAATGTGGAAGGAGCAAGTGCAAGATGAAAAGGGGAGGAATAGGACGGCAATGTAGCAGGAGACAAAAGTAAAGAAGTTATCACTTCAGTGTAAGGCTGTGTTCTGTGTGTTCATCTTAGTGGAACTGGAAATTAGAGTAAGGCAACCTATAAAAATCAAACCTTATTACTCTTACCTCTACTGAAAAAAACAGTTTTTACATTACATAGACCAACAACAGTTGTTAAGTAGAAGATAACACTTCAGTGCAGATGGAAAATTCAGTAACTATTACTGAACTGGGAACAATGCACAAGTAAGGCATCCAGGCCCTTGGAAAACAGTTAGCAACCCTGAGAACAACAAAAAGTCTTGTGGCACCTTACAGACTAACAGATATTTTGGAGCATAAGTCAGATTAGACAGGGGGATGTGAGCCATTGTCAGCATCGAACGCTGACAATGGCTCACATCCCCATCTGATCTGACTTGTTTTGGAGAACTACTGTTGATACTGGGCCATTTCCACCTTGCTGAATAGACCTTGTCAGCTCTGGCCCTCCCCCTTTACTGGGACCCCACTCTTTAAATACCCCACTGAAACCACCTCCCCCCCACGCATCTGATGAAGCGGGTCTTTGCCCACGAAAGCTTATGCTCCAAAATATCTGTCAGTCTATAAGGTTCCACAAAATTTTTTGTTGTTCTCAAAGCTACAGACTAACACAGCTACCTCTCTGATAGCTAGCAACTCTGTGTCTAAGAGACAGGATATAGAATGCTACACGCAGTTGCTCAGACCTGACCCGTGTTACCATGACAGATGTTAAAAACACCCATCCTCACTAAAAATAAAATTTTGCACACCCTTAAGACTAATAATCCCTCACCCCAAGCACTGCTATCTAATGTTTGAGAAGTTCTTAGAGGCAGGAAGCTTTTCTTTGTTCTGTGTTGCACTGGGCACAACGTCAACACTCAAATCCTTAACATCCACTTTAAGTTTTCACACATCTTCTCTCCACTCAATATTTCAAAACTTAGACATATGTAGTCTCAGACAAAATCAAAGCATTTTAAAAAGGTGCCTGTGCACTAGGTCTGTTATCAGTAATTTTCCCTGACAGAAGGTTAGTCCAACCTGTTCTTAAAAATCTCCAATTACACAGGGATTCTACGGCCTCCCTTGAAAGCATTCTCTAAAGATTAATTGTGCTTATAATTAGAAAGATTTTCATAATATAATTCTCACTTGCTGCAGATTAATTTTGTTACTACTGTCCTACCTTCAGTGGACAGACATGGACAGCAAATGATCACAGTTCTTTAAACAGTTCAACATATTTGAAAACAAACAGTTTCAGTCTGTTTTCCTTCACAACTAAACATTCCCAGTTTGTTCAGCTGTCCCTCACAGGTCAGGGTTTCTAATGCCTTTTATTACTTGTTGCTGTCCTCTAACCTTTCTGTAATTTAACCACATCCTTCTTAAAGTTTGGCCCCCCCCAGAACAAGACACACTGCTCCAGTTGAGGCCTCAGCAGTGCCAAGCCGAAATGGAAAATTACCTTCCATGTGTTTCACACAACTCGCCTGTTAATAGGCCCCAGAATATTAGCTTTTTCCACAAATGCATCAATGCTGCCTTGTATTCAATTTGTGATGAACTATAATTCCCAGCTGCTTTTCAAAAGTACTACTGTACAGCTGCTTATTCCCACTTTGTAGTTGTGTATTTGAGTTTTCGATCACAAGTGAAGTCCTTCAATGTGTCAGTCATCTTGAACTCAAATTGTGTTCTCTAAGTGCTTGCAACCTTCCCAGCTCTGCATCCACAAGGTTTATAAGCATAATTTCCAGTCCATTATCCAAATCATTAATAAAAATATAATAGACCTGGAAGGGACCTCAAGAGGTCATTGAGTCAAGTCCCCTGCCCTCACAGCATGACCTACCGCCATCCCCAACAGATTTCTTCCCCCCACATCAACCTGCCCTGGACCCTTGAAAGGCCACCCCTCAAGGACTGATCTCTCAACCCTCAGTTTACAAGGCCCATGCTCTAACCACTAAGCTACTCCCTTCCCCCAGTTGCAGGACTGACACCTATGATATCCCATTTGGTACATCCTCTCAGCTTGACAGTGAACAATTGATAATGTTTGATCAATGGACCAAATAGAAATCCCATCATATAAGTTCATCTAGATCACATTTCCCTAATTTGCTCATGAGAATGTCATGTGGATCTATGCTGAAAGCCTTACTAAAATCAAGATATATTACATATATTTCTCCACTATCACCAAGGCCAGTAAATATCAATTTCATGGCAATTGCAAACATGTCACTTATAAGGCACAGGCCAATTTTAGTAATCAGATAAATTATTCATCTTTCCTGATTTATACACAAGTTAAAAATATATGAAATTCTGAATAGAATATTCTGATTTTTGCTGAAATAGAATTAATCCAGAAACAAAAACGTAGAGACAGCAGCTTGTATTTTCAAAGAAAGTGGCTTCAAAATTCATGCATGCACAGATTTTAAGGTCAGAAAAAACTATTAGATCTCATCTGACCTTCTGTATAGGCCACATGCAGTAACAATATACTATCTATGGAACCAATAACTTTTGCTTGACTACAGCGTATCTGCTCAGAAAGCATCTAGTCTTGAGTAAGACAGCCCTGATCTCCATGCTTCTCTTGAGACTGTTCCCACAGCCTTGTGCTCTTCTTTGAAACAGTAGCCAACACTAGTACAGATGTATAGAGAACCTATGGCAAAACATAAGCCCTCATTTATTACAATTACACAGTAAAAATACACGCACCATAGCAGCAAACCAGATTAAGGAAAAGCATACCACTATTGCATTTCTTATTGTTGGAGTAACCGAAAATTGCCTCATTTCTCAAAGTTACCTTTTTGAAGAATGGGCCTCTGGATTCCAATCAGGGTACCTGTTTCAAAAATAAAACATTTAATGCACCTGGTTGAATCTGTTATCTGAACTACTCAATGCAAGTTGAAGTCTAGCACCCTAAAGACCTGAAAAGTGCCAAACCACAGGAGCTCAATACTGCCCAGCAGTATTACCAACATATCTCCTGCTTACTGGGCTTTTACAAAACATTTAGGGGTAAATTAGAGCTAAACAACAGCACAGAATACTGAGTCAGGACTGGTGGTTGAAAACAAACTTTATGGGACCACAGGAAACTTGTCCACCACCATGGTAAGTGGTCATATGGCTAACTAAATTATGCTGGATTATGCATGTTACCAGATGAATGTGCGCCCAGCTAGAGAGGTTCAACCTGTATAATATTTTGTAGTCACATTCCTAACTTATTTTCACTATAATAAGTTATGCAGATCAAGTCCTGGAGCAGCAATAACGAAGAATCTAATGTTAGCTTAAACTATAATCACCCACAACAAGAAAGAATGACTGATACATATCATAATAAAAAATGTCACAGTGATAATCTGCACTACATTGCTACTGTATTTATCAGGGATTGAGATGCTTTTTGGGTTAGGGGCCACTGACCCACAGAAAAATCAGTGAAGGCCACATGCAAATGAGCAGGAAAATAAATAAATAAATGCACTCCCACACATGGCCCCCAAATGAGAAGCAAAAATAAGACATTCACTGGACTGTCTTCAAGTTCTACCCCAGAGCCTAGGAAGGCTAGGGCTAGTAGATTTTGTGGGTCGTCACTAGGCTCTGGGTTGGAGCATCTGGGATGTGGATATGGTGTCTGGGCAAGAGGCAGGTACAGGAGGAGTAAGCTTGGGGAGTGGGTCTGCATGGGAGGTGGAATTGAGGAGGGGAGTGGGGCATCTGGGTGAGAGGGAGGATTCAGGAGTAGGGATATGGAAAGGGGTGCAGAAGTGGTGTGCAGGTGTGAGGGAGCAGGGATGGGAGACCTGGGCAAGAGGAAGGGTGCAACAAGGGTTTAAGGATGCAGGGTCTGGAATGAAGGGGCAGGGGACAGAGGGGTGGGCATCTACCTTACGCTGCTTGGGGGAGGGGCTCTACACAGCTCTACATGGGGCAGGGAAGTGCTCCCTGACAGCTCCGCTCCCTGGCCACTCCCATTGGCCACAATTTGGTAAAATGGAAGTGAAGGGGGGCCCTGCCTGAACAGAACACTGCGCTGTACTACGAGTTGCTTCCCTCTGCCAGGCAGAGCCTGCAGGTTCTATTCAGCCCTCATCTTACATGGATTGGGCCCACAAGGCTCAGGATACCCCCACCTCCTCTTTGCAGCAGCTCAAGCTGGCCAAAAATGGAGCTCCAGACATGGCATCCCCTTCATGGCTGGAGCACCAGCTTGCACTCCTGAGAAGGGCTGGGAAAAAGGGGAGCCTGAAGCTTCACAGGCCAGATCCAGCCAAGACAAGAGCCATTCCTCACCCCAGCATAAATGCATATACAAATAACAGAAATTTCTTACTGTTGACGTAACTGACGGCAGCTCTCAAGGTGAGCAGGATTATTCTGATGCTGAATCCAATCCTGTTGGAGGAAAGAGAGATCCACAGAAGTTTGATTAATGTATTATACCAAAATTTGTCCAAAATTAACATACAGCAAGTTTTTCTAATGTGTCTTCGATCACTGGTAAAATTTTAGTTACAACAGACCTGATGTTTAGTTCACCCTTCTCATCTTAAGCTACTACACTTTACACTAAAAATAAAAAAAGTTAAAGATCACATTAAATATGGTAACCAAAACACATACATACAAGTGAAGTTGTTAGCAGAAGTTACGTAGAAATAATGCACTGAATAAACTTGTCAGCAATTCATTTGCTTCAAAAACGTCAGTGGTTTCAGACATCATTACTTAACTGAAAAATATCTTTAACAACAGGTTTTGTGTAAGACTATTAGATATCTAAAAATGTTGAGAATAGGTCACTTACACTCAAAAAAATTTGATAAACTGAGAAACTATACAATTTCAAAAAAGATACATGCAATTTTAAGACATTAGCTAGCAAGGGCTATGACATTATATTAATGCCTCAAATTCAAGAACAAAATTTTAAAATATTCATTTTTACTAATGCATTCAAATACATGGTAAAAAAAATTAAACTTCTCTCAGTTTACTTTGAGAGAGAGAAAGAATTTTATCATGTGTTAACACTGAAATGTTTTTTTAATTTATAGTTGGGAACTTTTGGCTGGAAATTAATAGCTGTGACACCACAGCCTAGACAGACAATGAATGAAAGGCTCCACACCTGCAAACCCTTCTGTGCGCAAAGTTAAGACCACATGAGTAGGTCAAATGAGACTAGTTAAGGTTTGCAATATTAGGGCAGAAAGTCATTGCCCAATCTATACCGTAAACCCTCAATTTTATGCACCCTGTTTTAGTGGACTTCAGGAATAACTGACATTACCCCCCTGCTGTTCTTGAAGCCCACTGGGGTCTGTAAAATCATCCCTCCCCCTCAAAAAAGTTAAAGAGACTTACCACTAGCGCAGCTGGGGGGAGCTGCCACCTCCTCTGCTGGAACCATTATGCATACATGGCGGCAGCTCCTCCAGTCCATGCGGTAGTGCCTCTGGCCACATACACTGAGGCACTCCCAGCCACGTGCAGTGAGCCACAGCTATTCCTCCATCAGCGATGGCTCTGGTTAGTGGCAGGATTTTATTTTTCCTGAGGAGGAGGTTGAGGGAGCCTAGCAGGGATGGGTTGGCAGTAAACCCTTGCATATAATGGACTTTTGGGAATAGCGGACAACCTTCTCCCCGTATTAGGCCGCTATAGTGAGAGCTTACTGTACTACCAAACTGACCTACCTTTTGCAGAAAATACTGGTAACAAGGGTCAGTTTGACAGTACAGACAGATCTTATGGGCCCAAGCTTGTCATGTTCTGAGGTGTTCACAAATCCAAATGAAAAGTTCCCGAAAGCCAATTTCCATCCCTTTTTAATAATGGTTTTTAAACAATTACATGTTACAACTAAGCAGGTGAAGTTTTAAAAACAGCAAAATTTTAATGTAAAAGCAATTTTGCAACAGGATGAAAATAAGTTTTAAAATCAATTAAACTGAAGTCCCATGTTGACAAAGTCCCTGGAATTCCTTGCTGCAAGAACAGAGTTACTGGTAGAATATATATTATTTTTCAAACATATTCCACATTTTACATATAATATTAAGTCAGACTGTCCAAAATTTTAGAATACTGGTCTGTCCCTCTCCACATCCCAAAGTAGTTATGATGGTGCAAAAGTATTTATAATGGCTTTTATCTTTAAAAGCCACAAAAAGGGACATTCGAATAACACTGTCCTTAGCCAGACCTGTCCCTCTGAAGTTGCACAGCAAATCTGGTTACCAAACAGTACCTCACTTCTCAGATCTATGCACATAACAAAACAGAATGAAGTACAAACTAAAGACATTCAAGCCTTGAAAATGTATTTCTATTTAAAATCGGTAAAAAAGTTGTTTTGTTTTTTTAAAAAACTATAGGAAACTTTAGTTTAAGTCTCTGACAGGTGTTGAAATAATTCATTACTAATGTTTCTAAAACATTCTGAAGAGTCAAAGATTCAAGTGCACAGTAATACTTGTACATTACTATTAAAATATCTTTGCATTACTAACACTTGTTTTGCCAAAATAAAGATTATTTTATTAAAAAATATTCTCTCAAATATTATATTGGTTCAGGAACAAAAATACTTGATTCAGAAACAAAAACAGCCATAATTGACGGCAGAATGGCATGCAGAACAAAGCATACTTACTTAAAAACTGCAAGCTAAACTAAATTACAAAGCTATTTTAATAAACTATTTTTTCAAATATCCCCATGAATTTTTCTTACTGTAAAAATAAAATGTTCCCAGGCTGAGCACCTTTTCTAATCAATGTAAACTCCAGTTTTTTAATCAGTGAAAATAAGAGGGAAAGACACACCATCTTCTTTCTGATCCCAGGTGACAAAAAGGATCACTCCCTTTCAGGGAGGGATATAAAGAAGCCACTTTGTTTCTTAGCCTTTCTGTAACAATCAAACCAATTAGCATTAACTAGAGGCAAAAAAAGTGACACACACTTTTCTAACAAACAAGCTAACCACTTGCCTCCAGTTCCCCCTGGTACAGGGTTGAACTTCTCTTGTCCCACACCTTCTGGACCTGACTGGTGCCAAATGAGAGAATCTGCTGAATCACATGAGGTCAATATTGTCTAGCAGCATCACCAACACTTCCTCTGCCTACTGAACTCTTACAACTAAACAACAGCACAGAACCACTGAGAGCCAAGACTGGTGGCTGTAAAACTTTCTGGGACCACAGGAAACATAGCCACACCCATGGTAAATGGACATCCAACTAACTAAAATCACGCTGGACCAGAGAGTTTCAACCTGTGCTTCATATAATCCTTTCCAATGTATTCCTTTCAATTTCCAGGCTAATTCTCCCGGTCCCCAGGACTCTCCAACTCCCACCCACAAGTTCCTGCAAAATAAAAACGATCTTCTTTCTATAAAAGGGATGGAACAAGATCTTTCTATGCAGAGGTGGGGAATCTATGCTCCAAGGCTTGCCCTGATCTGCTGCATGAGGCTCAGGGCTTCCTCACACCAAACCCCTGCAGTACAGAGAGCTAGTGCTGGCCAGCTCCTCACTCTGGGGGCAGGAAAGGAGAGTCCTAAGGTGATTAAAGCAAGCTGCAAGCCAGTTCTGGCTCTCAGCCTCTGCCTGGCAGGGTGGAGGAAGTGGCTCTGCACAGGGTGGAGGAAGTGACTCTGCATATTTCAAGGAAGCACTTCCTGCAGGCACTGCCTCCCATTACCCTCATGGCTGGGAATCTGAGCACTTCCCGGCAGCATGCAGAGCCTTGTAGAGTCATCTGTGCCACACCCCGGGAGCTGTGCTTGGGAAGTGCTCCCACACCCTGCTCAGATTCCACATCCCCACCTGCACCAGGCCCCACACTTCTTGCCCTCCCTACTACAGACCCTGCACGCCCACCCTGCTTCTGCAACCTCCCTCCCACCCAGATCCCACACTCTAACCACGACTGCTCCCAGACAGCCACCTCTTGAACACTGAATCCTTCATTTTTAGCCCACCCAACAGCCTAGAGCAGTGTTCAAAAGGAATTCAAAGCTCATCACTCTTGTGGTTGTCATCTTTCAATATTCGCCACATTATATCATGCAAAACTAACTAATATTGGAAAAATAAATACCTTCTGCCTTTGAATTCACACAAAACTGTGAGGTGACATAACAATCACAGACAGAAGTATGGCAACACAACTCACTGCAGCAGAAAAAGGCTAACTACAGAAAGGGTTTGAACCCCATGTAGCCTCTAATATCCCCTGCCCCCACTCCCCTGGTGTGGCTGGGAGTGGCGTGGCTCCAGCTGTTCCCTGCAAGTAGTGTGCAGATAACAGTCCTGACCCCACACATTAGAGGCCGTGATACCAAGCCCGCATCCTTGCCACACCCTGCAGTGTTCCCTTTCAGCACAAGTAGCACCAGTGCCCGCAGGGGTTCCCCGCTGGCTGTGCTAGTCATCTTGAGGGCACGTAATGAAGTCAAAGTATTATTGTTTCTTATGGGCTAGGTGTGCATGCATTCGCCACAATGCAGTGTCCTATTTACCACATGTGGCAAGCAGTGACCATATTGGACACTGCAAGCCTAGACAGAGCCCACAAAATCCTCCAGCCCCTTGCGGGAGGGGATGACAAGACAGGACTGCTATTTCAGGGAGTCCCCCTTGCGTTCCATCTTTGCAAAACAGGAGTGTGGGGTACAGACATCCAGGAAAACGATTACAGTCTGATAGATGAATGGTGACCAGCATGATTGCTTCTCAAAGAGGTAGTGTTCCTAGGATTTCTCCAGCAGCCAGCTCGCTCTCTCACTCACACCCCTAAGTCTCTGCTCCAGATACACACAGTCTCTCGCTCTCTCTTTCTAAGCCCCAGCTCCTCCCTTTCTGCCTGGAGGCATGCCCCTTCCAGGGGCCCAGAGCCAAACCTTGACTACTTCCCAAAATTCATCAAGTGACCACCCTGAAAAAATTATAGCCCATACCTAGGTTAAAAGAACTGTATCTCCATCAGTATCTGAAGAATAATTTTACTTGAATTTATAAAGGACAAGTGAACTAGATATTGAGTAGTTCACATCTAAGAAAAGCAGCTATATAAGTTACCTTAAAAAGCAGATTACTAATTACAAACCCAAATTTGTCACCGTGTTCAGCATTAAGTAATATTCTATTTTAATCAAAAACGGGTTTTTTTAAGGTTTGAAAATTCAATAGACTAAAACCTTACACATTCTAAAACTAGAAACAATGGAGCCCATTAAAAAGTTATTTGAAATACGCTTGTACTCCCACATGTGCAGAAACACCTCCTGAGTGCCTTCTGCCTTCCCACATTTACTCTGCCTTTAAAACAAGGCAGTGGGAACCTTGAGAATCTTTGGAATTTTCCCAAATTCTGTGGAAGCATTTCCCAAATAACAACAGTGAATTACTTTGCAAATAGTTTTTAGATAAAAATGATTTTCACGCAGTTTTTAAAATTACTTCCAACATATACTTAAGATCTTACATTTATTCCCCAAGACATTCCCCTTTCCCCAAACTCCTTGAAGATTTTCTTTAACACTGAAATTTTCTTTAGGCTTCAGAACTGAGAACCCAGTTAGAATAATCAGATCAGTTAGCACCCCTCACAACTATTCTTCGTCTCCAGTAAGACCATGTTGCACCAATTCCCATTCAGAATGGTATCTTTTCAACCAAACTTTTGTTTGTTTTTAAAGTAAGGCTTACTTTTTAAAGAGGCAATGGGGTTGCACATGAAAAGGTATCCCAAAATGGTACAAACATATGGAAATTATTGTATATGTTACTAGTGGCACAGTTCTGAAGTGTCATTGACTTTTATTTCTCTGCCAAACACACTATTTCAAAAAACAGTGCAAAAACTCCTAAGAGTCTTAATATTAGCGTAAAGAACATTTGTGTATTTATGCATTCATCTCAGCAACAGGTCAGCCAGCGTAGTTACAGAAGTGCCTGCCATTATTAATATTTCTAATATTTTAAAACCTACAAGTCAGGAATCATATCAGAGCTCAAACCTCCACAACTAATAGGTGGTAGGTCCTGCTGTGAGGGCATGGGACTGGACTTGATAACCTCTGAAACTCTCTTCCAGTTCTATGACATAATAATATAATATGGAGACACACCTAAACACATCTAACATACTGTAAAATCTATTCCACAAAGGTAAGATGCAACCATATGTTGAATATAAGTTTATGCAGCAATCTTTCAAAAAAACTCTCACCTTCATATGAGTGCATTCCACATTACACAGAGAACACATATGTGGAAATATCCTTGGAGATGTAGCATAGTAGTCATTCATCATAGATGGAGTTGGCAGTCTCTTTATCTTCTGGGCAGCCACCTGTGAAAACACTGGAAGCCAAGATGCTTTCACAACCCCAAAAGGAGACTTAATAGGACCTTCAACTTGTGTCTGGAAGTTCTTCTGACCGGAGCCTATCTGTGCATTAGACTGACTAGTCCCAGATTCACGCTGCATCCTTTCATGTCGTCTTACAGCTGCAAGTAGTTCATTTGAAAACTCTGAATGGCTAATAGTCTGAGCCATGGGCGGCTGTGTCAAAGACTGCTGGACAGTAGGTGCCATCCCAGATTGGGACATAGGTGGCATCACATTTGGCATCACAGGTGGCATCGCAGACTGGGCCACAGGTTTCACCACAGGCAGTCCTGTAGGCGTTACACATAACTCTGGCACTTTGCCTGCATCATTAACTGGAAAAAATGACTGAGTATTTGATGATTCACTATGGAAACCCATCTGTTTTATGAGTTCCTCGACTGGAAACATTGGATTGCATGTTGCATTGGATGGTGGAACCGAAATAGTTTGTTGTGGCTGAAATTTCCTATTCTCTCCAGCTGGTTCATCAGGATTATACACGCGTACTTCAAGAGGATCTTCAGTATATCCATATCTGCTTGTATGCCCATAATCAATTACTTTGCTCTTAACAGTTGAACCACCCGTTCCACCAACTGTTTCTTTTTCTCTGCTCTGAGAACGTACATTGGGTAGCTGATGACCCATTTTACGCATTCGTATATCCCTCAAAATTAGTGGCATGTTTTCAGGTGTTAATTGATCATCTGGGTAGCGACTGAGTTCCTCCAGGTCTTCATTAGATAATCCAAAACTTGCTAAAATACTTGATGCACTCTCTGTTGTATAACGGCTCTGAATACTTGTATTCTGCTCTGCAATCCGGGTTGACGCATGGTGCTTTCGGCTTCTGTTTCCAGTTGGACAAGGACTGTTATCCCAACGTGAAGTACGAGTCTTTTCCCTTTGCTCATTCTGTAAGTTTGCTATCTCCTTTGCTTGCCTTGGATCGGTTCTGTGCTGAGTTACCTGAACATTAGTTCTTCGTGATCCTGTCCGCTGTAAAGTTTCATGCCCTACAAATCTTTGTTGAATTCCTTGTGGTGTTCCAGGTGCAGGATTTCTCTGAAAACCTGTTATACCACCGCCCCTAAAAGCTCCTTGAGATCTTGAGCCAGATGGGTTAGGTGCTCTTGGCCTCTGAGGCAAGTTTCCTCTAGGACTAAACATGTCGATTTTCAGGAATCCCTGATTTAACCAAGCACAAGGTGATGTAGAATTGTTTGAGACAGCTGATGTCAACTGCTGGAGAGCCAACTGTGTCTTAATTTGAGCAAGCTGTAAAGGGCTCAAAAGAAGTGGGCTTAAAATGTCTTGGTTCAGGGAATTCACAAGTGGTGCAAAACTTTCCAAGAATAACACAAAGCTGAAAGTTAAAACACAAATATTAGATTATTTTCTTTTAAACTACTTCATGCAGAAGAATCCCCTCTGCCAAACATTTTTAAAAACACATGGAACAGCATTTAATGTAATAGTGTTTAAAACATACAATAGAGATTGCAGAGTTTTGCGAACAAAGTCAAATATCTTGCTGTAAGAATTTTAGTCTAATCCATTGAGCAATCTGCAGTTAAGCGTTCTTTACCAATACGCGCAAGTATTATGTTTTAGATGAGACAGAAAGGCATCCAGCTCTTGTCATCTCCTCAGCAGCACCTTCCAAGCAAAGAATTTTCAATCTTCAGAGAAAACTCTTTTGGATTTATCTCAAAGCCACCATAAATTACCTCACAAAATAATATGGAGCAAACTTCAAAATCACAAACAAAATAGGAAAGAAAATTACATTAAAATATATTCTGTTAAGAAAATTAACTACAATACTGGAGAGAAACGTAACTGTAAACAAGTATCTTATTCATGTAGTTAATTTTTTAGCAATGGGATCAATTCATCCATGAAGTTATAACGCTCTTATCTAGGAGCATTTACACAAGTTTTTAAATGTTCTCATGATTAAGGTACTACACCTAAAACCTAATTTAAGGTATGTGACAAGAAAATATTTGTGCTCTGTGGTCAGGAAGTGTTTTGTTTTTGTTCTCCCCCCCATATTTCCAATAAGAGCTAATACTGATACTGTCCCTGCACAGATAAAAACCACCTCAGTCATCTCAAAGCTGAAACTACTCTAGAAAGCAGCAAACAATTCGCATGACAATGGACTCTTCAGAGTGCATAGTAAGCTTTTTCATTTCCAGATATAAGCACAGACAAGTGAATCCTTCAAGATGACAACCATCTATGAATAAAGTACCATCAAATGTTACTCAAACTAACCAAAACAGCTGCAATTTGGCTCACATTCTTGAGAATAAGGAATTATCAAATTTGTGAGGTCTTTTAGAACCTGAGGTCTGAACTGCAAAGTTCTGCACGTACTTACATTGTAAGGAATCTACATCAGATTACTAAAACCTCTCTCCAGTCATTCATAATTTTGCAAACCAAATTTCTTTAAGAGTTGACTCATCATAGCTAAATCCATGGCTGGCTTGAAGTTCAATAGCATCCTGTTTGAGTAGTGCAAAACAAAAATACTTTTCTCTAAAATAAATGCCTCTCCTTCATGCTGTCAGTTTAAAAATGGGTGGTGATTTAGTTCCCTGGGAAACTTCCCCTCAAAAGTTGAGTATTTCACAAAGCTATGAATGAATATCTCAGAGGGGTAAAGAATATAGTGGTGCTTTCAAGAGGTTTTTTCCAATAATGTTTAATAGTTTTGATGTCACAGACAAAGGAAACAAAGAGCTCATCTTCTTTAGCATTTAAAAGAACTAAAGATTAATTCTCACATTCTGTCTAAATACACATGCTACACAAACAACTAGTTTCCGTGTAGTATTATTTTTCTCACTATGTAGTTTAACATCAGCTCTATTGGAAAAATCATCTCTGAGAACCACAGTTACAACTACTAATTACAGACCCTTCCTTTTTCATTTTTATGAGGCAAGGTTTCATGCTCCTTCAGTTGTGCTGTCACTTTGCAGGGATTATTGGATTTTTAACCATTTCCGCAGAAGTGCCGACCCAAAAGCCCTTATCCCCACTGTATTGCTCTTTTACAGTTTTGTTGGCTTAGCTATGATCATTCGAAACTTCCTAAAACACAGCACACCTTCATACATATGATCTGCTGCCTGAACTTTCTGCTCAGTGGTAGAACTCTAGCCTTGGACAACCAACACTCCATAGCTAAATGGGATTCTTCAGCCCCCACCCCCATGAAAACAGTAGCATAGTAACTACTCTGTCCTGTGGGTCCTACATCAGCAGATCCTATCACTTACATAATCCTGTGGCATAAATCAGTATGCTGCAAAAGAAATTACTGTAAAATTCAACATTATATAGATGCTACATAAGTATTAATATGACAGCGTTCAAATCACATCAGAAAAGATGATTCAGAGGCAGGTAAACTGTTATATAATGTTATGGTTACAAAACCATTTGATATGAAAAATTAAAGGCCAATGGAATTATGTCTAATATAAATTACAGTGTTCCTGACTGCTATTTCCTCTCACAACATGCAAAGCCATACTGGAAGACAAAAAATTGTGTAGATGGCTAAGTAAAGGCCAACAGATAAGGAAAAACTTCTAAATCCCAGCTCGTAATTTAACATAACTTTTTCCATGGATAAAATGTCTTAATGAGGCACCTCTGAGGTCTAATTACAGAGTTCTGCTTCAAGAGCAAGGATTGCTAGGAAGTGAGGGGACCCATCTAACCAAGAGAGGAAAGAGCATCTTTGAAGGCAGGCTTGCAAACCTAGCGAGGAGCGCTTTAAACTAGGTTTGTTGAGGGACGCTGACCCACGCCCTGAGGTAAATGGGGAAGGAAGAAGGTACAACAAAGGAGGACCACTCACTCGAAAGGAGAAAGTAGGCCAACCAGCTTATTATCTAGGGTGTTTGTACATGAACGTAAGAAGCCTGGGACACAAACAGGAAGAATTAGAGGCCCTGGCACAGTCAAAGTATGAGGTGATTGGAATAATGGAAACATGGTGGGATGACTCACATAACTAAAGCACTATCATGTTCAGGAAGGACAGGCAGGGGAAAAAAGGAGGAGTAGTTGTGATTTATGAGAGACAGCAGTACAATTGCTCAGAGCTCCAGTATGAGAGTATCTTTGGGTTAAGCTTAGAAGCGGAAGCAACAGAGGTGATATTGTGTTTGGTGTCTGCTATAGGCCACCAGGTCAAGTAAATGAGGTAGAAGAGAATTTCATCGGACAACTAAGAGAAGCTTCCAGATCACAGGTGCTGGTTCTCATAGACTTTAATCATCCAGACATTTGTTGGGAGACCATGGCAGCAGCACACAGACAATCCAGGAAGTTTTTGGAGAATGTTGGGGATAACTTCCTGGTACAAGTGATGAAGGAACAGACCAGCAGCCGTGCGCAGCTTGACGTGCTGCTCACAAACAGGGAAGCAATAGAGTATGAGAAATAGAAGTGGGTGGCAACCTGGGCTGCAACGATCATGAAACCATAGACTTCAGAATTCTGACAAAAGGAAGAAAGGTGAGCAGTCAAATACAGACCACCCTTGATTTCAGGAAAGCAGACTTCAATTCCCTGAGAGACCTGCCAGGCAGGGCCCCCTGGGGTGCCAATATGAAATGGAAAGGAGTTAAGGAAGACTGGTAGTATTTTAAAGAGGTCTTATGGAAGGCACAGGAACAACTCATCCTGAGGCACAGTGAGAAAAAAAAAATATGGTAGGCAACTAGCTTGGCTTACAAAGAAAATCTTTGGTGAGCCGAAACTCAAAAAGGATGCATATAAGAGGTGGAAACTTGGACAGATGACTAAGGAGGAGTATAAATAAATGGCTGGAGAATGCTGGGGGGTAATCAGGGAAGTGAAAGCACAATTGGAATTGCAGCTAGCACGAAATAAGAAGGGCTTCTACAAGTATGTTAACAATAAGAGGGTTATCAGGGAGGGTGTGGGACCATTACTGGATGAGGGAGGTAACCCGGTGACAGATCATGTGGGAAAGGCTGAAGTACTCAATGCCTCTTTTGCCTCAGTCTTCAGGGACAAGGTCAGCTCCCCGATTATAGCACTAGGCAATGTAGTATGGGAAGGAGGTGGGCAGCCCTCAGTGGGGAAAGAATGGGCTAAGAGCTATTTAGAAAAGCTAGACACAAATCCACAGGTCCAGATTTAGTGCATCCAAGGGTACTGAGGGAATGGGCAGATGTCAATGCAGAGCCTTTATCTTTGAAAACTCATGGAAATCGGGAGAGGTCCCAGATGATTGGAAAAAGGCAAATGTGGTGCCCATCTTTAAAAATGGAAAGGACAATCCAGGGAACTATAGACCAGTCAGCCTCATCTCAGTCCCTGGAAAAATCATGGAGGAAATGCTCAAGGAAACCATTTTGGAGCACTCACGAGTTAACTCACGAAAGCTCATGCTCTAAACTTTTCTGTTAGTCTATAAGGTGCCACAGGACCCTTCGTTGCTGCTACTCTTGATCACTTTCTCCTCTTCCAAGTGCTCCAAAATGGTTTCCTTGAGCATTTACTCCATGATTTTTCCAGGGACTGAGATGAGGCTGACTGGTCTATAGTTCCCTGGATTGTCCTTTCCATTTTTAAAGATGGGCACCACGTTGCTGCTACAGATCCAGACTAACACGGCTACCCCTCTGATACTTGATCAAGAGTAGTCAACCTGGATTCATCAAGGGCAAGTCATATCTGATCAATCTGATTAGCTTCTATAATGACGTAACTCACTCTGTGACCATGGGGAAGTCAATGGACGTGATATACCTTGACTTTAGCAAAGCTTTTGATAGTCTCCCACAACATTCTTGCCCATACGTTAAGGAAGTATGGATTGGACATGAACTGTAAAATGGATAGAAAACTGGCTTGACAAATGGGTCTAACAGGTGGTGGTCAATGGCTCACTGTCTGGTTGCCAGTCAGTTTCAAGTGGAGTGCCCCAAGGATCAGTTCTAGGGCCAGTACTGTCCAACATCTTTATTAATGACCTCAATGAGGGGATGGATTGCACCCTGAGCAAATTTGAATATGACACTAAGGTAGAAGGTCAGGGTCCAGAGTGACCTAGACAAATTGGAGGATTGGGCCAAAAGAAATTTGATGAGATTCAACAAGGAGAGGTGCAGAGTCCTGCACTTGGGATGGAAGAATCCCGCACTGTTACAGGCTGGGGACTAAATGGCTAAGAAGCAGTGCACCAGAAAAGGACCTGGGGATTACCTTGGATGAGAGGCTGGATATGAGTCAACAGTGTGCCGTTGTAGCCAAGAAAGCTAATGGCATACTGGGGTGAATTAAGAGAAGCATTTCCAGCAGATCTAGAGAAGTTATTATTCCCCTCTACTCGGTATTGGTGAGGCCTCATCTGGAGTATTGTGTCCAGTTCTGGGCCTCCCAGTATAGAAAGGATGTGGACCCACTGGAGAGGGTTCAGCGGAGGGCAATGAAAATTATTAGGGGTGCAGCACATGATCTATGAGGAGAGGCTGAAAGATTTGGACTTATTTAGTTTGCAGAAGAGAAGACCGAGGGGTGCTCTGATAGCAGTCTTCAACTTTCTGAAAGGGGGCTCTAAAGAGGATGCAGAGAGGCTGTTCTCAGTAGTGACAGATAGCAGAACAAGAAGCAATGATCTGAAGTTAGAGGGAGAGGCGTAGGTTGGATTTTAGGAAAAATTATTTCACCAGAAGGGTGGTGAAGGACTGGAATGCGTTACCAAGAGAGGTGGTGAATCTCCATCCATAGAGGTTTTTCAGTACCTGCTCGACATAGTCATGGCTGGAATGATTTAGACAGGGTTGATCCTGCTTTTGGCAGGGAGATGGACTAGATGATCTCCTGAGGTCCCTTCCAGCCCTAGAATTATACGATTATGTAACATTTTCTACAGTTCTTTAGAAAAGGAATACTCTAAGTGCTAACTTTCAGTGCTTACATCAAAGGTGACCCACATTTTTCCTGTATCCCACAGAAGGAATTCAGTGACGAAATTAATCAAATGAATTTCCAGATTAAATGGAAACATAATAATTCAGTGTTTCCATCCAACTAGCATATACAGTGCTCAAAGTTAAGTCTAGTCATATACTGACAAACAATATACCTGATTATTAAACAGAGTATAGTACATAAACTTAATACTCCAAACTCCCACATCACATTTATCTATTGGCAAGCTAACATTAGATGAAATCTGAGATTACTGAAAACATTTAACAAAAAGTATTCCCTTCCAGACAAGAAAGCATTTTAAGAAAGCACTGTAAGTAAAGTTTCTGAAATATGACTAATTTCATACTAAGTTCTAGTCACATTCTACTTATTTGAAACCTTTTGAAAAAGTTGTGTCCCAGCTACACATGCAAAATGTGTTTTGCATTCAACACAATAAGTTGTGTTATAGATCTGCACACTGGCACAGATCAATTAGCAAACAGCACTGAGAAGGGACAAAATAAATTAGTGTGTCAAACAAATTTTACTGCTAATATATGATACTATTCACTTTTTAAAGCCTTTATTTCCCCTCTGCTAATGTTAAAAAAGCCCCAGTCCTGCCAATTGTTCCATGTGTCCAGACTTCTGCAAATATGCAGCACCTCACTGACATCCACAGGTCACTGCATATATGCATAGGTCTGCCACCGTGGAACAACATGCAGGATTCAGAACCAAAGTGAGCTGGAAGCAAAACTAATGGTTCCCTCTTTAACTTGCATGCTTTTAATTACTATGAAAAACAACACACCATTTGGCACATGAAGGTTTTAATTTGCTACCACAAAGTGATAAAAATTCAGTATCGGTCAAATTTCAATTCCCCTTAAACTTGAGATGGGCACTAAAACCTCAGGGACAAGATAGGCCTGAAAAGCCAATAACAGACCACCACTGGTCATTACCTACAGCCCCAACTCAAACCACTGCGACACATTATTAAAGACCTACAACCTATCCTTAATCACGATTCCACACTTCAGAAGGCCTTAGGTAGCAGCCCTGTTCTCTCCTACAGACAACCTCCCAACCTTATGAGGATTCTTACCAACAACCACAGTCTATACCGCAGGAATACCAATCCTGGGACTTTTCCTTTCAACAAGGCCCATTGCCAACTTTGTCCACATACCATCACTGGACCTACCCAGGTTATTCACAGAATCGTGGGCACATTCTCATGATCCTCAACTAACATCATATATGCCATCATGTGCCAACAATGCCCACATGCTTTGTATATTGGACAGACTTGAAACTCTCAAACAATTAATGGACATAAAACAGACATAAAAACATTCCTTCACAAACCTGTCAGCCAGCACTTTAATGAAGTGGGCCATTCTGTTAATGACCTGAAAGTTTGTGTTTTACTGAAAAGGAACTTTCACAGCTGTTTGGAAAGAGAGGCTGCTGAACTCTCTTTCATATTCCAATTTGACACATTAATATGTGATTTGAACCGGGATAGCAATCTTCTAGTTCTTTATAGGGGCTCTTTTACATACTTTGCTTTATCTAGTTCTTGACTTCCCCTCTCCTCCTCCTGCCCCTCTGCTCTCTGATTTGCTTACCTTGACAATGATTTTTCTGATTTGCCAACCTTGATTACTATTTTTGGCTCTCTGTGCCTTAAATATTGAGTCTGTTTCTGGTATGGCTATGATCTGAAGAAGTGGGTCTGTCCCACAAAAGCTCAACACCTAACAAATTATTTTATTAGTCTTTAAAGTGCTACTGGACTGCTTTTTTGTTTTGATTGTATACAGACTAGCACGGCTATCTCTCTGTTACTATTCAGGGACACTGAGGTTTCCAGCTGCAGAAGAGCTTTGAACCTGACAACGCCTTCTAAGAATCTTCTGAGAAATGAAAGCCTTTTGACAGTGACACTGAAGGTAAACCTAAGTCAAGCAAACTGTAGGCTCCCTTCAAGATGCTTTGGAAATGAAAAACAGAGGAAGAAGAAAAATAAGAAGCCAATAATGTTCTATCCAGTCACTAACCACCTAAAGCAGAGGTCCACAATTTTTTCTTCTGTTGTCCCTATCCCCCTACCAGCGATGGAATCTGCCCTCCCTCTTTGTACCTTGTGGCAGCTGCCCCAGGCCCTATCCTATGCCCTCTGAACATTCCTCCCCACCTCTCATCATTTGAAGACTTACCCTAATGAGACAAATTCTACCTCTTCCCCTTCCAAATAATGCAGACTGTTTCTGGTTAGCTCTTGCAGACATTTTTAGAATCAAGGAAATATGCATCAATAGATAGGGGAATTTAGGGAATGGTTTCTTCAATGGGAAAAAAATAATCATAAAAATTTGTTCTTTCAGGATCCATAGCCAGGATGGGTAGATTTGAATCAATCCATCATTGATTTTAATTATGTTTTGAATGTGTACATTTTCTTAAAGAAATATTGATTCTCAGCCATTATAATTTGTTAATTAGCAGCTAACTAGAGCCTTTACAAAACTAAATTTGGTTCTTCCTTTTGCTATTCCGGATACACTACATCCACACACTTATTTAGCAATTACACAGACTTGCTTGACACAATTTGCACATAAAACTTGAATCTAGAAAAGCTGTAACGGAATGAAAACTCAGATAAAATTAAAATGCATAAAACCAGCATTTTTATTTTATTAAATAAAACGTCTGCAAATGTGCTGAGTACAAAAAATGTTCGATCAAAACATTTTTTGCATTTAAAACAAATTCATTATACAACCTGAGGGCTTCTCTACAGTAACTGGAGATTGACACTCCAGAGATTGACTTAGCAAGTCCAGTAAGGATGTGCTAAATCGAACACTCATCACTCTACCACAGGATCACAAAAAGTACGGGAAGCTGAGAGGAGAGCTTCTCCCATCAGCCTCCTGCTGTGGGCACACCACAGCTGGAGTTGCGCATCTTAAATCAACTTTATGCTTAAGTGTAGACCTACCCTAAATATGAGTGTGCTGAACTGGTTGCTTATTTTTACAGTCACTATGTCCTTTGAGATTTTTATAACTAGTGCCTCTCTCAATTTTTGTGTTTTGATTGGAAGCATTAAAAAAAAAAAAAGCTTTTTTTTTCCTTTTTCAACATTTAAGTGTCTCAGCTCTGACTGTCCTAATCACTGAACTGATTAAGCAACGAAGGGTCCTGTGGCACCTTATAGACTAACAGAAAAGTTTTAAGCATGAGCTTTCGTGAGCAAAGACTCACTTCATCAGATGCTGATGAAGTGAGTCTTTGCTCACGAAAGCTCATGCTCATGCTCAAAACTTTTCTGTTAGTCTATAAGGTGCCACAGGACCCTCCATTGCTGTTACAGATCCAGACTAACACAGCTACCCCTGATACTTGAGCTGATTAAGTTAAACAGAAGGATAAAAATATTCTCTAGTCTACAGAAGAGGCCAGCATTTCTAACCATGATTCACACCTCCAACAAACTCAGCAGTAAGCACTAGACTGCACAGCTACCTCAAAATAATTTACACAATTTGGCCAATGCAAGTTTCATAAATTATTTCAAAATAAGGGCCTATTTCCAAAGGATCCACTACCCCTCTCACCACAAGGGGTAGTGGAACAAGAATACTACACTCAAAATAGAGCTGCTATTCCATGAGTGGCAAAAAGCCATGCAATTGCTATTTGGAGATACATTAGTATCCCGAAATAGCAACCACAGCCTATACCATCAAAACAAAAAAGCAGTAAAGTAGCACTTTAAAGCCTAACAAAATAATTTATTAGGTGAGCTTTTGTGGGACAGACCCATTTGAAGAATGGCTACTTGAAGAAGTGGGTCTGTCCCACGAAAGCTCACCTAATAAACTATTTTGTTAGGCTTTAAAGTGCTACTTTACTGCTTTTTTTGTTTTGACAGTACACAGACTAGCCCGGCTTTCTCTCTGTTACTAATCAACACAGCCTATACTGTTTAATGGGTCTGTGTTTACGGCCGCAGAGCAAGCTGGACTCACTTTAGGATGTAGCACAGCCTACCCCTTTCAACATTGGTTTTAAAGCTGCTCACCTGCAAACTACATTGCACCTAAAAAAAAACACGAGAAAGGTTGTTTTTTTTTCTCCCCCCAACCCCCACACAACCCCGGATTCTGAACCTCTCGCCCAAGCGAACCCACGCGCCAAATAGGGCGGCGAAGCCCCGGCGGAAAGCGCACGTGGCAGCGGAGCGGAGAGACGAGGGGTCCGCGCGCAGCTGTCTGCCCGGCCACAAACGCCCTCGGACCAAGAGGGAGCGCCCCTCCCCCGCCAACGCGCGCGGCCTCGGCCCCGCTAGGCCCAGCCTGTTCGGCCCCAGCACCTGCAGGCCGCCGGGGGGGGGGGGCGGTTCGGAACCCGCAGCCCCGGGACGCCACGGAGCCCAGCGCGCCCGCGGACCTTCACCCGGGAAAGGCGGAAAGCGCCCTGCCCAGCCACCGGCAGGCGGAGGAGGGGATGGCGGAACTCCGCGCGGCTCCGAGGCAACCGGGGAACGAAGACACCCCCCCCCGCGCATCCATCGCGCCGCGCCCCGCCCCTTCCCCATCGCCCCGCGCCGCCATTTTGAGCGCCTCCTCAGCAGGCGCGGCGCTTCCTACGCCACACGGGAGCTCGGCAGGAGCCGGCCTCCCCCACTCCCGGCCGCGTCGTGCGAGCCGCGTACCTCTCAGGGGAGTGGCGGGGCCGCGCCGCTCCCGGCTCCGCAGCGGGCCAGCGCTCGGCCGCCTGGTCTGCTCAGCGCAGTCCCCGCTCCGGCGCCTCGGTCAGGCAGGCAATGGCGCGGCGCCTGCGCACGACGGAACGACCCGTGGGGAGCGGGCGCGCGCGTGCAGGGAGGCGTAGCTCCCCGACGCGCCGGTAGGGGGCGACGGCCACACGCAGCCGCGGACCAAACCCTGGCGAGCCTCCGCGCTATGACTCACCCACTGCGCTTGCGTGAAAAGGAACGGACGCAGGCCGGTCCGACGCGCGCAAGCGCGGGCCAGCTCTCGCGCTCGCACGACGCAACAGCCGGCGCAGGCGCGGTAGCTCCATGGGCGAACTATTACACGCTGCCGAACCCTACTCGCCTCCATTTCCCCGCGCGTGCGCACTAGCAGCAGAGCGCGGGACTGCAACCTGGGAGCTCACTGCGCAGGTGCGCCCCAGGGCATGATGGGACGCCGGTCCCCTTTATATAAGTAGGTGGCGGAAGGGGTTAGCGACTATATAGGGCGGGTGCACTGGTGGGTACCGTTTGTAAGGGGTTCCCTGGGTGTGTAGTGTCTAAGCTCCTTGGCCTGTATGTAGTTCTCTCAGGCTTTTGTTCCTGGGACCATCCTGCTCCCTGTTCTTACAAGCCTACTTCTGTCCCCTCTGCTGTTACGTTGTGCAAGCCCCCTTGTCATGGGGGGACCTGAAAGTCTTCCTAGCCTGCAGCGGCCCTGCTGCTGTGCCCTGCTGCTGTGCGCCTTCCTGCCGGGGAGGACTTCAGCAGTTCTTCACCTTCGTGCCCGGAGGTGGGATTGTGTCCACTTATTCCCCCACCCCACCCACTTGCACTGTGGTGCAATGATAGAGAAGGATACTGGTAGGTAATGCTACTCCATACGTGGCAGGCACAGGTCAGTGGTAGTGACTGAGGAGTCTGTCCTTTGAGTTACTCCTTGTTATGAAAATAACAATAGGTGTGATCTGGAGAGCTGTGACTTTTACCACAGTCAGGGCTGATAAGTTCTTGACTTGGAGCATGCTTGGGGGTTGTAGGCTCTCTCCTTTATTCCTAAAGGCAGTGTGGGTTCACAGAAGTGCTTCATCTACACTGAAGATGTAAAAGCTCTTTATAGAGAACAGACATGCTCTCCTTCAGAATACTGCCACCAGGCTATTAGCTTTGCTTCTTTGTTATGCTAAACAGTACCCAAATCACATTAAAACCACAAAGGCATGTTCCCTTAAAATGGCTTTTGGTATTGTCATATGCAAATAGTGAGAAGCCTACATTTACTATCAAGTTTTAATAAATACCAGTGTAAATTATTGTAACAGCAACAACGGGTCCTGTGGCACCTTATAGACTAACAGAAAAGTTTTGAGCATGAGCTTTCGTGAGCACAGACTCACTTCATCAGATGCTGCTGAAGTGAGTCTGTGCTCATGAAAGCTCATGCTCAAAACTTTCCTGTTAGTCTATAAGGTGCCACAGGAGCCTTCGTTGCTGTTAGAGATCGAGACTAACACAGCTACCCCTCCAATTATTGTAACAGTACCAAAACAAAGAAAAAGTCCAGCAGCACTTTAAAGACTAACAATTTATTAGGCGATGAGCTTTTGTGAGACAGACCCACTGCTTCAGATTGTGGGTTTGTCCCACGAAAGCTCATCACCTAATAAATTATTTTGTTTGTCTTTAAAGTGCTACTGGACTACTTTTGTTTTGATAGTATATAGACTAGCATGGCTTTCTCTCTGTTACTGTAACAGTGTATGTTTAAGTAATAAATTGCTATCGCTGATACTGACTCCCAGATGCAGCTAATGTAATGTTTAATTTTTTAAATGCAATACTTTTTTAAGGTTTCCAAATTGTTTCTACCACCTCAGTGCCTGGACCTGCTGCACTGTTTCAAGGCAAATATAAAACTTGGTCTTAAAATGCAATGCTAGATACAGAGCTTGCTACAAAACCAGTTTAGGGGAATTAAAGTGAAACTAGACTGGTAAATCCTGTGCTGCCCTTTTAGCCTCAAAACCAAGGCTTTGGTAGAAAGCAGCTGACTTCCAGGGAACTGGCCTCTGGAATTAATACAACAAATCAAATCTGAAATGAAGGGATATTGATGGAGCTTAATAAATAATGAAAAGAAGGCAGATTTCTGATCACCCAGTTCTAGAGCATTTAAGATTTACAGATCGTCATCAATATTTGAGCCATAGCTGAGAGCTAATGTGCAACCAGTACACTGCCAAGAGCCTTTGCAATGCCGAACACTATGTATACTTCATGTACTCAGATTAAGAAGTACAGGCTTGGAGATACTGTATGTAAATTGTTTTGTTTCAGGGAATGTTTCTCCACTGAGTACACTTTAATTTCTGGCTAGTTGACAGTAGGGAGGCTTTGCAGCTATGGTGGTGTAGTACAGGAACATGAGTCTTCGCCGACAGGAGGAGTGTTTCTGCCAGCAGAGCAATCCACCACCTGACATTAGCTAAGCTGCATGTAATGTTGTAATCAGGTTGGTCCCAGGGTGCAAGTGTGACCAAGTGGGTGAGGTAACATCTTTTATTAGACCAGCTTCTGTTGGTGAGAGAGAGGAGCGTTAGTGCTTATGAAAGCTTGTCTCTCTCACCAATAGAAGTTAATCCAGGTGTCACCTCACCCACCTTATATCGGAGGGGTAGCCGTGTTAGTCTGGATCTGTAACAGCAACGAAGGGTCCTGTGGCACCTTATAGACTAACAGAAAAGTTTTGAGCATGAGCTTTCGTGAGCACAGACTCACTTCAGCAGATGCTGGTCTTGTGTCTCTGGTTAGCTAAGCTGACAGGAGCACTCCTCTGGCAGCACAGGTGCAGCTAGCTACATTTGCAGGGTTTACCGGCATAGCTATGTGCTTTTTTCAGAGCACTTGCCAACAGAACGATGTTGACAAAATTTTGTAGCCCAGACCCAGCCTCGGTGAGATCACCTGACTAGCAACATCTCATCCAGCCAAGAGCCCTTCCACTGCAATTGTCACAAACCTCCAGGATGCTAGAGCTTGGTCTTCCAAATTGGGGAACGTGCCCCGGGGCGGGGGGGTGAGGTGACCCAGCCCCTCTCATCATTTTCCCAACCCCAAGAAAGAGCTGTGCCCAGAAACCCCCTATATATTACACCCCTCACCACCTGCAGTTTTGAACATTTTCCATGTGGCTGTAAAAACAGCCCATTTCAGCTTATTGCCAGCTGTTTCGGGAACAGTAGTAGGACCTGAATGGTCGAGTCATCTTAATAATAAGGTTGCAACTGTAGGGAGTCCCTAATTTCTTTCTCTTTGTACAAGAAAGTTTGGCGTTTTAATACACCTGGTGAGTGTGAGTCCCGCTTATTATTAACTAGCAGGGCCCCCCGTTTGTGCGGGGGGGGCAAGGGTGACTGGTGCCTATGTGGAGGCATTGCCAGGAGGCCCTGTGTCAGGCAACCGAGGCAGACCGCTCTGGTCCCCATAATGTACTGGCTTTGGAGGGATCGCTGGGGATTGAGGGGGAGGGTAACAGGCACTGAGCCTGTGGGCCAGGCGAGACTTACCTGCAACAGCTCCATGGGCATGGGCTGAGGGCAGCGAAAGAAGCAAGCATGCATAGCCAGGTTTTATGCCAGCTCTGAATGGCTTCACCCTGGCCAGACCCTGCCCTGGCTGCAGACCTGCCCACTGAGATCCCTGCTCCCAGCCAGTGGGAGGGTGAGCCTGGCTGAAATATGGTGCCTGGGCAGCCAACCCACTCGAGGAAGACTCTGGGTGCTGCACATAGGAGACTGGTAGCAGCCCTCGGCGGTGTGCACTCCCTCCCCCTGTGTTCCCACCAACACTGCTCAATAGGGTGCCCCCACCTGTTACCCTGCCTCTACCCACCACCCTCTGCAAGCAAAGGGAATGTTCAAATTGACTACATTGGGACATGCAAGGAGATAGACTGACAGTGAACCGGGGGGAGGCACTGCAGTCAGGAAGGTAGGGCTGTTAGGGGGGAAGGAGCATAGAAATGTAGCAGGAGGATGAGGAGGGGTGGTAGTGGCTGCAGTTGAGGGTGGTGGTGAAGGTGCCTGCTGACTCCAGTGGGAGAGATGCCTCTCTTTTTATAATAGTATAGATGATGATCAAAAGAATAAGAAAAGGAGGAATATGCTGGTGATGCTAAGAAAACAGTCCCTTACTTTTGAAATATAATATTGGCAGCCCTAATTAATAAAGAGAAATATTAGATGTCTGCAAGTCACTAGGGCCTGGTCAAATGCATCCCAGAATACACAAGGAGCTGATAGAGGAAGTATCTGAGCTTGTAGCTATCACCTTGGAAAAGTCATGGAAGTCGTGAGAGATTCCAAAAGACTGGAAAAGGGCAAATATAGTGCCCATTTATAAAAAGGGGGAAAAAAAACAACTCAGGGAACTTCAAATCAATCAGTTTAACTTCTGTGCCAGGAAAGATAATGGAGTGAGAAAGTAAGTAAGTAAGCTGAAAACATCTGGAAGAAAATAAGGTAGTAGGTGACAGCCAGCATGGATTTGTAAAGAACAAATCATGCCAGACCAATCTGATAGCTGTTTTTGACAAGATAACAAGTCTTGTGGATGGGGGAGAAAAGGTGGATGTGATATACCGAGACTTTAGTAAGTTGTTTATTATGGTCTCGCATGACCTTCTTAATCAATAAGCTTGGCAAATATATAATATAAGGTGGGTGCATAACTGGCTGGATAACTGTTCTCAGAAAGTAGTTATTAATGGTACACAGTCATACTGAAAGGCCATAACAAGTGGGGTTCTTCACGGTGATGCTGTTACAAAAAAAAAAGCAAACATGATTCTGAGACACATTAACAGGAGTGTTGAGAGCAAGACATGAGAAATCATTCTTCTGCTCTACTCAGTGCTAATTAGGCCTCAATTGGAGTATTGTGTCCAGTTCTGGGCACCGCATTTTAAGAAAGATGTGGAAAAGTTGGAGAAGGGCCAGAGAAGAGCAACAAGAATGATGAAAGGTCTAGAAAACATGAGGTATGAGGGACGACTGAAAGAACTGAGCTTGTTTAGTTTAGGAAAGAGAAGACAGAGGGGACATGATAGTGGTTTTCAAGTATCTAAATGAAGGTTACAGGGAGGAGAGAGAAAAATTGTTCTCCTTGGCCTCTGAGGATAGGACAAGGATCAATGGGCTTAAACTGCAGCGAGGGAGGTTTAGGTTGCACGTTAGGAAAAACTTCCTACCCGTCAGGGTGGTCAAACACTGGAATAAATTGCCGAGGGAGGTTGTAGAATCTCCATCACTGGAGATATTTAAGAGTAGGTTAGAAAACCTATCGCAGATGGTCTAGACAGTGCTTGGTCCTGCCATGAGGGCAGGGGGCTGGACTAAATGACCTATCATGGTCCCTTCCAGTTCTAGTATTCTTTCATTCTACGATGGAGAAAGGCTTCTGTAAATGCAGTAATAAGGTACAGCTACCCTAGAATAAAAGACTTGTGGCACTGCCATGGCTAGGATGGGTCAGCTGACTCTGGTATGCAGGACTTGAGCTGCTGAAGTAAAATTTGCTGTGTGGATATTCCAGCTTGGGGCCTAGAACTCAGCAGGCTCCAATGTCAGCCTGACTGGTTATGCAGTAACTATGCAACCCTGCAGCCCTAGCTTTGCCCGCTGCTCTGCCTGAGTCAGTCAGCTATTCAGTGGGAACCTAATAGTTTTCTCCCAACAGATGGTGCTGGTGAGCTGGGAGAAGATCAGGAGAGACAAGCAAAAAGTGACTTTAACCCTTCCACAGGATTCTGCGGTAGCAATTCTAGTCGTTGCAACCGTATGTCCATTTTTACCATATTAAGCTTCAAAACCACCCATGAAGCAAGTATAGTTTAATAGCTGTTTTAGATGCTGTAGACTGAGGCATTGGCCAGTTAAAGTGACTTGAGTTCAATGTGGCAGAGTTAAGAATCAGAACCCAGGCACCCCTGGCTCTAAGGATCCCCATGGGCTGCGAGGGAAGCAGCTGCTCGCATGGGGTTTGGAGGCTTGGAGGTAATTGTGGGATTACTCCTCCACATTGCGTAAATGGCTACATGCAACATGAACTGAAATCCAAGAGAATTTTTTTAATGGCTGTTCCCACTTAACCTTTCTGGTAGGGTTACTGTGATCTAAGATCAGGACAGATGGACCTTTCCTTTAGACAGGCTAGGCCCCACTTGTCTCCTTTCTGCCTCCACAGGGGATCCAGATAGCCATGTGTAACTCCTCCTCTCTCCACCACTTACCCCGATGCAAAGAGGCGTGCTAGACCCCTAAGCAGGGGAAGATGGCCAGAGCGCTCTGCTTTTCTGGGCTGGCTGACTGCTGTGTAGGGAGCCTTTGCTGGCGGCACACATTAAGTTGCTCCACCGTACGACAAAGTGCAACCCATTGCTTGGGAACTATACAAGTGGCGTAAATCATCTCGCCCTCTGACTTTCCAGTGACCTCTGAACACATCTGGACTACTTCCTAGAAGGTTGTAATGCTGAGGAGTCAGGTCAAAGAACGGTAACGATCAGTGGTCAGAATTCACCCAAGAGGTCCAATCCCAAAGAAACATACAACAACATAGCTAGTAGGGGCAGGGCCCAGTGATAATTAGCAGGCAAGGGTATGTTAATCAGACGAGGCCCTAACAGATGTAGGCTGTTTATGTATGGTCACGTGGTCAAATAGGCGCAGCAGCTTTTAGCTCTCTAGGAGCTGGTCTACCCAAGCCTGTGAATTCCCTGGAAACTGGGCGATTGGGCATGGTACAAAGTCCGGGCTAGAACCAAGAGCCCCTAGAGCATATGTTCAAGAGTGGGATTTGAGGCCAGCTTCTGCCAAAGGCTCAGCAAAAAGGTGCTGAGCTTTGCAGGTCACTCTGCTGCCTGCCTCTGAGCTTCATGTGTTTACTCTCCAAACACAAACCTGCCCAAAGTCTGTCTAAGGCCCAGGATAGTGTAGCACAGCAGGCATTTGTGTTGTGAAGCACAGGATTGTCTGTCAGAGCCATGGGTGATGGATGGATCCATGGCCTGGGGAGGCAAGCCCCGCACCCTGCCCCTTCTGTGCCCACCAGAGCCCAGCCCTCCGCCTGGCCCTGTGGCTTCTGTTGGCCCCTGCCAAACCTCCTCCATTGTGGCCCTTGTCTCCTCCCCCAGGGTAGCACTCCCAGCCTGGGATAGTGTGGCCCCCATTTCCCCCAGCCTTGCAGCTACAGAGAGCTGGCAGGCAGCATGTCCCCAGCCTGCCCCGGAGCGCCAAAGAGGCAGAGAAGAGAGTTGAGAGATGCAGCCCCAGGCTCCCTGGGCTGTGCCTGCTGGATGGACACCCAGCCAGGAAGCCTTCCACCCCATGCAGCCAAGCCACTAGCCCCAGTTCCGTGCAGCCAGAGTGCCCCAAGCTTCTTGCCCCAGCCTCTGGCACCAGAACAGCAGGATGGAGTAGGGGACCTGGGGAAATCTGATGGTGCATGGGCAGGGCCAGGTGATGCAGTTTGGGAAGGCAGTGCCTTCCCCCAGCCTGTGATAACTGTTGCCCATGATAAGAGATTCAGCCAGAGGACACTGTGAATGGCAGGCACAGGATACGTCTCCCAGGAAGCAATATCAGACTGTGTATGGTGGGAGGGGTGTGTGTGCTACCTGCCAAAGGTCGCCGGATTAAGTGGGTTATTTATAAGACTCCCAGCACAGAGTGGGAAGCAATTTTAGCCTCTCTAAATGGAAAAGGTAAATCAAATCAAGTTCATTCCCTCTTCTTAAGCCTATGCAGGCTGTCATGCTGTGTAGTGGGTACATGGGCACGTGGATGTGTCACTCAGCACGGGTATCCCTCGGCAAAGTTGCCAGCAGCCCCAGAGAGGCTGGGAAGGAGATGAAAGACATGATGCAGTGGGAAGTGCAGTGCGCCTGTGATGCTTGATTGCCCTTCAGAAAGGACGATCACAACAGATTCAAAAGTCACTGAAACCATCATGCAGCTTCCGTGGCTAACCAGAGACAAGAAGGGCATTGTTAGGCTCTGGAACCCTGACTCTCCTCTTGCGTACAGGGACAGAACTCTTTTTCAGTGGAAAACAACAAGAAGTCCTGTGGCACCTTATAGACTAACAGATAAGAGCAAGTTTATGCTCCAAAATATGTTAGTCTGTAAAGTGCCACAGGAGTTCTTGTTGTGTTGGAAGATACAGACTAACTCTGCTACCTCGCTGATATTTTTCAATGGAGTTACTCCAGATTTACACCAGCGTAAGAAGAGAACCAGACCCCACACTGCAAACTAATATTTAAGGAGGGCTTATGCAGACCCTCCCAGTGCAGAAAGCTGACATGTCCATAGCCTGTCTCTTTGTACCTTTCTTTTGGTTTAGAAACTCTTGCTTACTCACAAATACATCTGTTTAAACACAATTTCTTCTCCTCCTCACATCTCCATTGTGCAGATAAGACATAAGGAGCCAGGTATTTTTGTGGCCAGAGACTGATGTCAAAGACTGAGGTATTAGCACAATTCTGCTGCAAGGCCCAGCAGAAAGGGTAACTGAACCACGTGTACATGCATACGTACGATAGGGGACACAATTATACTGAATGACTGTGGGGAATGCAGGAGACTGCCTACACAAGTGAGCTCGGCAGCTCATCCCAAATAAGAGTAAATAAAATGTTTATGCCACTGGAAATACCACAAATTCTGCCTGTTACAATAAACTCTTCCATATCCAGCATTCTGCCTTCTGGAACTCTCAAATAACCAGCACTTTAACCATCAGTAAATTTTAGTTAAATTTTCCATAGCTACAGTATAGTGAAAGTAAATACAGCAAATACTGGATAAGTGCACAGTGTACAATACTCCTGTTGTGGATAAATAAAGTACCTTACATAAATTTTGGTTGTCTTAATATAATAGACCCCCATCTTATGCAGAGGTTGCATTCTTGTGCAACCGCCTGTAAGTCAAATTTCACATAATTGGAGGGAGCCAGGAAACTGACAAGTGCATCACCGCTGGTCAGTTTCCTGTCTCATGTGGGTGGTGGGCAGCTGAGACTCTGGCTCTGGGCTGCCCACTTCTCAGGGGAGACAGGAAACTGACCAGTGATGCTGCGCTGGTCAGTTTCCCAGCTCCTGTGGGTGAGGCAGCCAAGTGTCAGGCTGCAGCCCCTGGCAGAAGCTGGGAAAAGGCTGGGCAGCCTGATGCTTGCCACCCCTAATAGGAGCGGGGAAACTGCTCCTCTCAGGGGCAGCAGCCTGACTCTCACTGCCCCTAACAGGAGCAGGGAAGCAGCTCCTGTGAGGGACAGCAGCAGCTCCTGTCAGTGGTGGCAGCCAAGTCAGGCTCTGGGCTGCTGCCCCGACTGTATCCAGGAAACTGAGCAGCGCAGCAGCACTAGTGTGTTTTCCCGCTCCTGTGAGTGGCAGGGAGCTGGTGCCTGGGTCCTGTCTGCCTGCCATGCACAGGAGCCAGGAAACTGACCAGAGCTTCTGCACTGGTCAGTTTCCCAGCTCCCCTGAATGTCGGGCAGACTAGAGCCAGCTCCTTGCCACTCAGAGTTGTGTTAACCCAAGATACGTGCAACTCGAGTGCACATATCCCAGGGTTCTACTGTATCTAATCTTGTTTTTCTAGGTTTTTTTAGTGTGATGCATTTCTAGGGTTACCTCTCTATTATCCAGAATACTTGAGTATCTGGCAACAGTCTGGTTCCAGGGCTGCCAGATATGAAAGAGTTTATTGTACTTGCTGCCTGACATGAACAATTTGAACAATTCTTTTAAGGGCTTAAAACAATTATGGGGGCTTCTGCCTGTATCTCTGTACTCCAAACCTAAAGCTAGTGGTGTGCGTAAAATTAGTCTCACTGGTCCAGGTACTGAGTGAGCTGCGTAGATCTCCTCAAATGATCAAAAATTCACATGATCGTCAGGCCACGGGTGATGGGTGAAGCTCCTGCTTGGAAAAGCAAACTTCCAGGCCTGTGGACCCACCTGTGTGTCACCCCTGTGCTGCCCACGACCCACCCCCACTCTGCTCAGAGCCTTCCTCCTCCCCAGTTTCCCTCTTATCTTCCCTTTTCCTCCCTGCTTACCCACTTCCAGCCAAATCCCTGAACCCAAACGTAAGAACTGACTTTTTTAAAAAAAAAACTCTTCTTTCTAAAGAAAATGAACGTGTTTTCTACTGCATGCCAGATTGTAAAGACTGGACATGCAGAAGGTATCTAATTAAAAAGCACTAAATTTGGAACAAAAAATGTCAAGTCACAGGGTTTTTTATATACCCTGAAGTTTGTCAGGGATTTATCTGCAAAAACTTTGCAGGAGGCACAAGTCAGCGTCCTGCTGATACAACCTTAAATATTATGGAATACATGATGTTGCTCTTCCCTGTTTTACATTTTCTTAATCGGTATTCCTAAGGTGATTTTGTCTTTTAAATGCAGGGATAAGCCATTGTAAAGTTATCATTCCAGATTACTACATATTTAATGCACTGAAACAAAAATGTTATTTTAAATTAATCAGTCAGAGCCGTTTAGTGTGTTCACAACAGAGCTCACTGGTTTTAGAAAAAAGGATCACTAATCTATTTTGTGTGCTCTCCATGACATAGGCAAGTTTATAAAATTTGACCATATGTTTATGTTAATGACATGTTTCCAAAGTTTTAAGCATATTATGCCTAGTTACAGTGCTGATTTTGGTGCAGGGTTCTCTTAAAACTCATCAACTAGTCAGAAATAAAGAAAGGGAGACTTACTTGTCCAGCTATCTGGAGTAAAAGGGGCATTGGCATTTTAAAAGCTCTCTTCAGCAGGGGGGTTGAAGAGAGAAAGATTACAGCAGGGAGGGGCAGGAGGACTTTGGAAGCAAATTGTTTGCACGCTAGTAACTAAAATGAAAATTGGTATTTCAGATAAGTGTGATCTTTCAAAGAATTTATTTAAAAACGGTATGCCTGAAGATCCAAGCATTTGAGGCTAAAGCTGAATATTCAGGTCATGTATCTAAAAAACTAGGCAAGGCATTTTTTAGATATGTGATTTTATAGTTTTCAGCAACAAAGTAATGTAATATTTAAAACAAATTGTAAACTAAGGTCCTATTGACATGTCACCATAAAGCATAACTGTTTTTGTCAGTAAATCCAGAGACTGACAATATATAACTTGGGGTTGGCACATGCCTGTTAAATGGCTTCATTACCACTTAATGGCTCTTTCACAGGTTCAGTGTTACGTTAATAGGTCCTGCAAGCAGTTCATTTGTAAGTTACTAGATCCCATCCAGAGGAAGACTCACCAGGCTACAACAGCCTGCTGTGGGAGCCTGCAAGAGTGGTCGGAATAGAAATGGGAAGGGGTGAGATGTTGGGGACTGAGACCCAGGGGAAGATATATAATCTCTTGCCTCTTAAATCCGCCACCCAGGAGAGAAGGAAGGGCCTTGTGCCCAAAATCGACGGAGAGAAAATAGATACAGGTTGGAGGGGAAGAAGAGGTAGAGAGAAGGATCATAACCTGCCTAAGGTCACAGCAGAGCAGCAGGGACTAGAAGCCAGCTCTCCTGAGTGCCAGTCCAGTGCACCACGTGCTCCTTCCCTGAATCAGGCAAAAGAGCTATGCTCAGAGCAGGGCTTTAACCCCCTTCCCCGCCCTAGGAAGGAAAACGAGCCCTTAGCTAAAATCACCGGGGTTTTAATAAGTAATGAAGCTGCTCTCATGGTGTGCTGGGGGAATCTGATTTTGCCAGCTCATTCCTTCTATCAGAGCCAAGAAAAATGTCCCCCGGCTTAAGTGACAACAATCATAGGAGTTCAGGGCCTGCATCTAGAAAGAGAGGCAAGGCTGGGCCCGGGAGCAGGAAAACACACAGGGCCTATTTAAAATTCCATCCCTTTACAACTCAGGCAGCTTCTGTGTCAGAGAAGGAATTGCTGTGATTTTCTGGGCTAATTCAGGGCACGCTGGCCTTTGAAAACCTCCCTGGGCCGCCCTCTCCTATTTGTGTCCCAGGCAGAATCTCCTCCAGCCAACTCATCTGACTCATTCATTGGCCGTGCTTCTAATTGGCAGCAGAGATCCGTGGTATTCGAATAGGAACAGGAGAATTGTGTGTATGGTTTCTCATGCACATTTAACAAGGGACTGGAGAGCAGGCAGGTAAGTTCTGGCTATGATGTTCCATCCTGCGGGTGTTAGTTAAGCAATGTAACTGGTGTGGCTCCGTTTTTCTTTGTACTGCCCCTTTAAATCTTGATTTAGGGGTTAGGGCAGTGCAGCATATTGGCAATTATGATCAGACTTTCATGGAGGCTAAATGGATTATCCCACACCTGCCTCCTGCCCTCTGCAGATCTGGGTTTGGCCCAGGTGAGGGGCAGGTCGTGAGTCTGTCTGATCCAGTCTGGCAATCCCAGTTATCCAGCAGTACAGACCTTTAATAAGCAGCTGCCTCTGCATGGGCAAGCTTTGTCTCTGCTCCCGCTGAATTCACAAGTAGATTCCCATTGACTTCAGTGGGGACTGGATCAGATTCCTGATGCAGGGCTGCAGAAAGTGCAGGTTGTGTTGCTTTGTGGCTGGTAAGACACTCCAGCAGCGAGTGGCATTCTTGGAGCAGTCCCCTCCCTTTCCAGTCACTGCTGCTTTACTCCACTGTTTGGTGGTAGTTCAGTGGGGTTGCATGGGCTTCAACTGCGTGGGCGAACCAGAGGTTAGCAACTGGATGCAGTTTGGGCCTGAAGCTCCGTAAATCAGTGATCTGGCTCGTCGGCTTGTGCACCGTAGAAAACTCTCCAGCCATAGGGCTGAGCACTGTTCGTTGTTATTATTTGCGTTCCTATTGCGCCTAGGAGCTCTGGCCACAGGCCAAGATCCCATTGTGCCAGGTGCTGTACGTACATAGAACCCAGAGGCAGTCCTTGCCCCTCAGCCCTACAGCCTATGTAACAGGTCTGTTTTTCACACACCAAAGAACAGAGTGAGTTAAAAAAAAAAAAGAGCAAGGATTGATAACAGCTTCCAAGTACCTGAAAGGGTCCTGTGGCACCTTATAGACTAACAGATATTTTGGGGCATAAGCTTTCGTGGACAAAGACCCGCTTCATCAGATGCATGAGTGGGGGATGGTTTCAGAGGGGTATTTAAAGAGTGGGGTCCCAGTAAAAGGGAGGGCCAGAGCTGACAAGGTCTATTCAGCACGGTGGAAATGGCCCAGTATCAGCAGTATGTATCAAAAGAGGGAAAAACAAGTCAGATTAGACAGGAGGATGTGGCCCACTGTCACAGTCTAATATGGAGATGACTCTGACAGTGGGCCATATCCCCCTGTCTGATCTGACTTGTTTTTTCCTCTTTTGATACATACTGCTGATAATGGGCCATTTCCACCTTGGTGAATAGACCTTGTCAGCTCTGGCCCTCCCTTTTACTGGGACCCCACTCTTTAAATACCCCTCTGGAAAGCCTCCTCCCCCTGCCCCCACTCATGCATCTGACGAAGCCGGTCTTTGCCCACAAAAGCTTATGCTCCAAGATACCTGTTAGTCTGTAAGGTGCTGCAGGACTTCTCATTGTTCTGGAAGATACAGACCAACATGGCTACCTCTGAAACTGTTCTCTGTTACCTCTGAGGATAGGACAAGGAGCAATGGGTTTAAATTGCAGCAAGAGGTTTAGCTTGGACATTAGGAAAAACTTTGTAGGTGTCAGGGGACTAAACAGGGGAATAAATCACCTGGGGAGGTTGTGGAATCTCCATCACCGGAGATATTTAAGAGCAGGTCAGAGAAACATCTGTCAGGGATGATTTAGGCCAGAGGTCAGTAAGCCCCAGCACTGGTGCCAAGGGTAGCATTTTCATCAGCCTGCAAGGTGGGAGCTCAGCCCCAGCCTCCTCCCCTACACAGCTGGGAGCTTGCTCAAAGCCTGTGGACTGACAACTAAGGCTACCAACCACCACCTCACTGGCTCAGCTCTGAATCTTCATCTGTTTCTGAATGAAGCTATTGTAAGTGGGACTGTTAGTGACTTTAAAAAGTATCGCTGGGACTGGCACCATCCATAGAGGTCAAAAGGTGAAATTTCAGCAGTCTGCCTGGGAAAGGTTGCTGACCCCCTGATCTAGGTGGTGCTTGCTCCTGCTGTGAGGGCCAGGGGCTGGACTTGATGACCTCTCAAGGTCCCTTCCAGTTCTAGTGTTCTGAGTCTCCTTGAAATATTTTAAACCCTGAAATAATTTGCGTTCTGGAGGTGTCAGAAAAGAGCCATCTTTTGTTTCGGCAACATTTCCCCAAAAACCCTTTTTACAGAAAATTTCTGGCATTCAAAATGTTTAGTCTCCCTTCCCCCTCCCACACACCGTTACCCTTCCTTTCCCCCTTCCTCTGCCCTGCGCCTGATGGAGAGAGGAGGGAAAAGACGGCCAAAGAGAAAAACCAAACCTGGAAGTGTTTCAAGCGGAGGTTTTGTCAAAAGAAACAAACTCAACAAACAAGCCTGGGGCAGAATGACTGGAAATAGGACACCTTTAAAAAGTCAGCTTGGGTAAAAAGGGACATCTTAAATCATTTCAAAAGCTCTCCTCGAAACTCTTTGCTCAGCTATAGCTGGGATGTGAGCACAGTGCTACAGAGGGTTCAGGGAACACCCCAATCTTTATACAGCCAGAGGCTTGGCTGACTGGCTGTCCCAGATCAGCACTCCAGCCAGGCTGTGGCCTGCTGGGCAGACCGGGGATCACAGAATAAGATACGCCCCTCACTACGACCCCTCCCACGGTAGGTGGGGTTTGGCAAAGCTGTTCCAATCTGTTCTTCTTGCCCCCAAAGAGATTTGACCCTTTGGGGCGAGATGGGAGGGTTCACATGACTCTCCCCCAGGGGAAGAGCTCACCTTGGCCTACATATAACAACATCTCTCCTCTGCCTCTGCCTTCCCCTCATGGGTCCCCCAGCACAGCTGAGATGCTGGCTTTGAAAGCCGCAGCCCCGCAGCTCTGGCCTGCTCAGGAGGGAAGTCTCCGTTGTTCAGGAGGGTCGATGGGTGCATGGGGCCACATCTCCCTCATGGTGCTCTAGGGGAGAGGTGCTTCTTTTCCTCCAGGACACAGCTCAGCACTGGGGCATATCAGGTCCCGGTCCTGGCCACAGGGCAGGCTGGCATGTTTCGGAGTGCCCGTGTGTGGGGCGGAATGAATGATGGCCATGCAGCCAGTTAGCTTGGAGACCCTGGGTCCCAGGACAACATTGCAGGGGACTGCGACCTACCCAGAAACAAGAGACTGAGCAGCCTGCAGCCGTAGCTGCTTGTGTCCTCTGCTGACCCTCTGGCACTGCTCAGCTGGCACCCCCAGGCCTGAGCTGGGGGTGACACAGAGGCATGGGGAAGCTGGCCAGGCTGGGGAGTGACTCTGCAGCCATTGGGGAGGGGGTGTTTGAGCCTGGGTTTCCTGGGCAGAGTCTTCCACATGTGTGGAGCTGTACAGCTGTGAGCTGTTCTTCACAGCATCCTCCTCTTCCAAGCCCCTGGGAATGCTCCAGGGGGCTGATCACGCTTCCTGCCCCTCTCCTCAGCCCAGAGCAGCTGGGATTTCATAGGAGAGCATCACAGCATGGCTCCCCACAGCTGGGGAGAGTGGGGGCAGGGAGCAGGAAGAGTGCAAAGCCACCACCCCTGTGCCCCCTGCGGGGCTGATCTCGGGACAGGGGCTGCTTCAGAGGGAAAATCTATGGCACTTCCTGAACCCCGGGGGATTGGGTTGGCTCAAGGGCTGTATCGCCCCACAGCTCTTGGGTGACAGACACTGGGTCTCCAGGCTGGTCCCTGAGCTCAGGGCCTTGGGACCGCACTGAGGGGTGACGTCCATAGGTAGCTGGCCCTTTGTCCAGCACACGGAGAAGAAGGGGCCCTGGGCAAGAACAGATTTAGGCGGGTAGATACTCCTGCCCTGGGTGTGATAGCAAATGGATGAGTACCCCAGAGACAGGGTTCCTTCCCCTTACTGGGGCTGGGGCTCTCAGGGTGTCCCTTTTCCCTGCAGGGAGCTGCTCCTCTCTAGCGCAGGAGGGAGCAGCACTTACCATCAGAGAGGGTCCAAGGGCTGCTGGCTGCGGTGTGCTACCCTCTTTGGCCTCTTGCCTCTGCTCCAGACGCCCTGGCTGCCCACTGCTCTGGCACTGGGCTGCATTTTCCCATTCGAGACGAGGCTCTAGCATTCCCGGGGGGCACGTCCTTTCCTGCAACTTTCTGGTGATCAGCTGCAGGGACAGCCCCCACGGGAATTCCCGGCTGCCCTCCAGGAGCTCCGGAGCGTCAATGCACCAGTGCCAGCAAAGACTCCAAATGCCACCACCTCACTCCCTCAAGGGATCAGAGATGGACATCCAGCAGGGAATGCCCTCTGCCTTGGGTGAAGGGATGGACTCTGGAAGGATCCCTACAGCCTGACCAGCCAGGAAACTGCCCAGCCTTGGCTTCTCTCTGGGCTGGAGCACCTGGACTCCAAGCAGCCTGGCTGTCCTTGGAGTGACCACTCTCAATCTCTGTATGCCACGAGCTGTAAACACAAGGCAGCTTTCCCAGCTGAGCACCCTCGTCTTTCCCCGGCTCCCTGGGCGGGGTGGCAGGCCCGGGATGTTCCAGCTCAGCAGCCCTCCCCGGTGAGTCCTCCGGACAAGGGGCTCTCTGTTCTCCAAGAGCTCTTCCTGCAGGGCCCTCTCAAGCCAGAGCAGCTGCCTGTCAACCAGAGGCTCTGGGCTGACAGGAGAGAGGGATTCAGAGAGTGACATGTTCTCCAGCTCTGATTGGGTTTCAGTTTTTTAAACTGCCCTGAGCCAAGAATTTGGCCTCCCCGGAGAAGCCAGGGAGCTGATTCTCTTCTCGCTGGCTGTTTCCCTCCCCCCGTGTCCCTGCACCTGTCCATTGCTGACCTCTCAGTGCCATCTGCCTGTTTACATCCAGCTTGCGCCATGACCTTCCATAGTGCCAAAGCCCCTGTACTGCAAACAGCTAATTGGGAGTCTCCTTTAGATCAGGTGAGCTGTTTGCTGCCTGCTGCTTGTTCCAGTGCCCCGTGGGTGCCATATGAACAGCTCAGAGATGCCAGATACAGTAAATGGCTCCCTGGACAATTCAGTGTCAGTTTGCAGCCTGGGGACAGCTCTGCTGTCCCCTTTAGCTCCCCGTTATTAGTACAGTGCAGCCCATGGTCCTGATTACGGTGCTGGATGAACAACAAACTCCTCAAAGACACCAAGGCTGCCTCTTGCTGGAAAGAGGCCCCTGTGAAGTGCAGCAATGGCCACAGAAGCAACAGCTGCAGGGAAATGGGTCATCCTGACCCCTGTTAGAAGTGTCTGTCCCTGGCCTCCTGTTTGGGGCTGGCTTTCTACAGGAGCCCTGGAAGAGAAGGTTAGAGGCAAACTGAGGAAGCAGAGTAACCCAGAGCTGCAAAGCACCATACAAGGTACAGGTGGCATAGCACTGCCACCCCCACCTAATCCTCCTCCCCACATCCGACCCTCCACTTCTCCCTGCACCGGGAGTGTGACCACCCAGGCTCATGGGCCCTTCCATGCACCTTGTCACCAGAGCCTCAGGCCTTGAGTGAGGTCCCCTCCCAGAAGCCTTCACTTTGCTCCTTACTTCACCCTTCCCACCTGGCCACCAAGGCAAGGCCAGGTGGCTCTGCTTACTGCTTTCTGCCCAGCTGCAGGCGCTGCCCCTGCAGTGGTTCCCAGCCAATGGGAGCTGCAGGGGTGTTGCTTGGGGCAGCACACAGAGCCCTCTGGTTGTCAGTACATGTAGAGCAGCACAGAGCAAAGGATGCCCCAGACCCCGCTGTCCAGCAGGAGCTCGAGGGCTGGATTTAAATGGTGGATGGGCTGGATGTAGGCTGTAGTTTGTCCCCCTCGGCAGTAGATCGACAGAGGGATGTGTATGTAAACAGATGGGCAGCTCTTCTCCATATATGGAGCTAAACTTGAGACAGGATCTGTGTCACTGGCAGGCCAGGTGCCAGCTCAGTCCAGGATCCCCTGGGCTGGATTGGCCACAGAAAGACACAGCTGGAATCCGTCTGACTCATTACTTGGTTAATATTAATGAAATTAGTATTAAGAAAGCGTTGAATGTTTGGACTCCACGGAGTGGCTGCCTGCATTCGTCCAACTCCTGCCATATCGCAGTATCATCTTTGAGCAGACGTGTGAGTCTCTGGGACAGTCAGAATCGCTGTGCAGGAGAGATGTTAATTAGGATGAAAAGCAGAGTGAAATAGTCACACCTCTTCCCACCCATCAACAGCAGGTGAGTTCTGGTGGGATTTTACTACTGGAACCTCCTCACATCTGGATGGAGAGAAAAAAAGAGACTGAAGACTTGTATTGGTGTTCTGCTCTGTTCCTTGGAAAGATAAGATGGACTCCTCCCTGCAGCTGAATTGCAGCTCAGAGCACAAGACAGGAGGCAGACAAAAGCCCCAAGCCAAAAGAACTAGGAACATCGGGGGACAGGGTACCTCTAGAAAAAAGCAAGAGATCCCCAGCTGCTCAGCCTGGGTTAACCCTAAAGGACAACTAGAGCTTGCTGATTACAGGTGCTTATTGAAACCTAAGACACAACTCCTTCATATATCAGAGAGGGAGCCGTGTTAGTTTGTGTCTTTGAGAACAAGAAGTCCTGTGGCACCTTATAGACTAACAGATATTTTGGAGCATGAGCTTTTGTGGGCAAAGACATTTGATGAAGTGGGTCTTTGCCCACAAACGCTTATGCTCCAAAATATCTGTTAGTCTATAAGGTGCCACAGGACTTCTTGTTGAACTCGTTCATATGTCCGTCTCTGATTGCTCAACCTTGTAAATCTCTCGTTTCCTAAACTGAATATGTTTGATTTACTCTAGGATTGGCTGGGAGCATTGTCTTGGTGTTAGACTCAGAGTGCCATCAATTTGAGGTAAGTGACTGGTCTGATGGAATTAGGAGTAAACAGAAGAGTATGATTCTTGGTGTCAGGGACGCGCTGGCTTGGGGGTCAAGCTGACTCTCTGTGACTCTGCGGTAACGCTTGTTAAAGCACCTACAGGGTTTGCACTTGGTTGGCAAACTCTAAGTGTAGTGCTCACCACCAGTTTGCAGGTTGTGCCCGTGGCTTTAACCATCTGCCCAGAGGTTGGTACTCAAACTTTTGCCTCCGCAGCTGGGAGTGTCACAGGATCCCCATGGAAGAGCCAGCGAGAGGGAGAACCTCAGTGAAATACCCTGCCTGGAGAGCGAATCTGGGGAAGGAGTCATGGTACCTCCCCAGTTCCTGTTGATCTCTATGGTGCATAGCGTCAATACAATGCTGAGGCCAAACTCCTGGACTGTACAATCAGGGGAGTCGGCACTGGAAAGTGGGATTTGCTCAGCATGTGGCACTGAAGATCCTGAGACTGGAATACAGCGTCCAGTTTTGGGGTCTGCGTTTTAAGAATGATGTGGACAAAGCGGAGGGGGTGCAGGAAAGAGCCACCAAAGAGATTCGAGGGCTGGAGAAAAAGACACGTAAAAGTTCGAGCTGTGGAGTTTCTCAAAAAGCTGACTGAGGGGTGACTTGAGATGGTGTCCAAGTACTGTCACAGGGAGTTGACCCCGGGCGGGGTGGGCTTTTAGGCTAGTGGAGAAAGGCAGAATGGGAGCCAGCAGCTGGAAGCTCAAGTCAGACAATATCAGAAGCGTAAGGCCCTGGTTTTCAATGGGGGGGACAATGAGCATTGGACCAGACTCTCAAGAGAAGTGGTGGGTTCTCCATCTCTTGCTGTTCCAGGCAGACCGGCTGCCCTTCTGGAAGATGTTTTGGGCAGAGACGAGTCCCAGGGCTCAATACAGGATGAAACTCTCAGGCCTGTTCTGAGCAGAAGGGCGGACTTACTCAGGACCCTTTCTGGCTGTAGATCTGTGCCAACGCTCCTTCCCACACACTGCTTTGCAAGCGCCTGCTGCTCCACACCTCCCCCCTCTGCCCCGCAGCACAGCGCCCTTCCTCCCTCTGTGCACCTGGGATGGGAACTCTGCTGCCTGTGCCCCATCCTCTCTCAGCTGGCACAGGGCCCACACATGGGGGCTGGATATTTCAGCTGTGTCGTCCTGCCCGAGGCAGGAGACGATGGGCCAGTCGATGCTCTGATTTCGAGGGCCATCTCTTCCCTGCAGTGCTTGAACGGAAGCCACAATGGGACGATACCCGCCGCTCTGTTCACCACGATCGCCCCTGTTGCTACTGCTCAGGGAGCAATTCTAACGGATCGAGTGCTGGTACCACAGGGGGGTAAAACTGCGTCAGGTGAGACTCTGCTTGCCAGGACTCCTGGGTTCTAGTCTCACCACTGCCTTTGACTTCCCTTCCCAGATGCGTGCTTGCTCCGACATTGTTCGGGGTCTTCTTCGCACTCCTCCTGAAGCAGCCTTTGGATCTTCAACAGAGGGCATCTTGCTGCACACAAGATCTGATGGGAAACTGTTTAAACTTGCAAGGCTGAAAGCTAAGTCTAAGGTGCGAGAAGTCCTCATCAGAGACGTGCTGTTCGCAGACGATGCTGCTGTAGTGTCTCACACAGAAGACCAGCTTCAAAAACTGGTGGATCGGTTCTCCAAAGTGTGCAAGGACTTTGGGCTTACCATCAGCCTAAAGAAGAGGAACGTACTCAGTCAGGATGTTGCTGAATCCTGATCAATCAGCATTGACAACTATACGTTAGAGGTTGTCCACGAGCTTGTTTACCTCGGGTCCACCATCACTGACACCCTGTCGCTGGACACTGAGCTAAATAGGAGGATCAGAAGAGCAGCCACAACTCTGTCCAGACTCAGCAAGACTGTGGAACAACAACAAGCTGTACACTCACACCAAAATGCAAGTCTACAGAGCCTGCATCCTCAGCACCCTCCTTTATGGCAGCGAGACTTGGACCCTGTATGCCCGCCAGGAAAAGAGGCTGAACGTCTTCCACTTGCGCTGCCTCAGGTGCATCCTTGGAATATCATGGAAGGGCAGAGTGACCAACACCGCCGTCCTCGAGCAAGCTGGAATCCCAACTATGCACACCCTCTTCAGGCAGTGTCGACTCCACTGGCTTGGCCACGTCCACAGGATGAATGATGGAAGGATTCCAAAAGACATCCTGTATGGTGAGCTAGCCTCTGGCAAAAGACCTCCTGGACGCCCCCCAGTTGCATTACAAATATGTCTGCAAGAGAGACCTCAGAGAGGTAGACATCGAGCTGGACAACTGGGAAGAACTAGCAGACGACAACAGCAGATGGAGGCAGGGGTTACACAAGGGCCTTCAGAAGGGAGAGTTGAAGATCAGACAGCTAGCAGAGGAGAAGCAAGCGCACAGAAAGCACAATGAGGACTTGCCAGACACCCACCACATCTGCAACAGATGCAGCAAGGACTGTCACTCTCGTGTGGGTCTTCAGTCACAATAGACGTTGTAATTGAAGTCCTCAATTGAAACTTTAAAGGGCGCGATCCATAGTCTATGCAGACTGAAGGATGCCTATGATACGATACTATGATACTGCCTTTGACTTGCTGGCCAACATTGTTTACTGTTTATATTGCCACAGCCCCCAGAAGCCCTATCCATGGCCCAGGTGCCAGGTGCACCAAGTGCTGGACAAACCAGAACAAAAAGACAGCCTCCGCCCCCAAAAGCAAACTTTCTAAATGTTAGACAAGAGGCAGACTGACTAGCTGACAGGAGCACAAGGCAATGCTGCAGTGTTAACAGCAGGACAGCATTAGGTTTCTTGCCCTTACTGCAAAATAGGGCTGATCATGATTTTGGGATGGTTTTTGAGATCTAGATAAGATAATTGGAGATGCACATCTCCTAGAGCTGGAAGGGACTTCAGGAGGTCATCTAGTCCAGTCCCCTGCCCTCTGGGCAGGACCCAGGATCATTCCTGGCATTTATTTGCTCCAATCCCTTAATGGCCTCTTCAAGGATTGAGCTTGCAAGCCTGGGTTTAGCAGGCTAATGCTCAAGGCAGTCAGCTATCACTCCTTTGAATGCAACTTGAGCAGTGCAACCTATCAATTGCCATAATAAAGAAGGTATATTTCCATTTCAGTCCTATCAGATGCATCAGGAGTGACACAGGTGTCACCCAAGTCACTTCACAAAGTTGTAGTTGTGACTAGCATTAGAGAGGTGGCTGTGTCAGTCTGTATCTTCAAAAACAACAAGAAGTCCTGTGGCACCTTATAGATTAACAGATACTTTGGAGCATAAGTTTTCGTGGGCAAAGCGGGTCTTTGTCCACGAAAGCTGATGCTCCAAAATATCTGTTAGTCTAGAAGGTGCCACAGGACTTCTTGTTGTTTTTGGAGTTGCAATTGTCTCCCATCCTGGCCTTTCACCATGTGCTGGAGTATGCATCTCTGCAAAGCTGACGTCTCTCCTTTCTCGTGGGTGAAAGCGGAGATTCTCAACTGGCAGAACGTTACCCCTTTTGGTGCCAGTGTAAATGACGGCTGGGCAGGAAACGGGCTCTCTTTTTTAGTACGAAACTGCCTGATAGTAATGAGGCTGGTGCACAGTGTGCCCCTACTGAAGGACTGGCTCTGTTCTGGTTATATTGAAACTGCCCCAGAATGTCTTCTCTTCTCTGTCCCACACGCACATTGACAGCGTCTCTTGGCCTTTTCTTCAATATAAAAGATCAAAACATTTCCCCAGAGGCAGTGAGGAAGGTAGGGAAGCACCTTCCAGCTGTATCTTCCCATGAAGCCATAACACAACTCCTCCACCGAGAAGCAGCAAGGGAATTGTGTCTGTCAAATTAGCTCCTTGGGGCAGGGTACGTGGTTTTCTCTATACTTATTGATTATCACCCCACATGTGGTAGCAATCAGGAAACTTACAAGAATACATACAATAATATTAAGCTCCAAGTTCAAACACTGCCCTCTGGAGGCGCAGCTTGTGTTAGATCTAATTAAATCAGAATTTCCCAAACTAATTTGGCCACAGAACACTTTGGGGGTTGGAATATGTTGATGGAACACAGACATGCTGGTCCAGGGCAGGGTTCATACAGAAAAATTGCCATAAGTAACGCTCAAAAGCTGATTTAAGACTTAATTTTTAGATGTCTTTTATTTTACACAGAGCCAAAAACAACAAGAGAAAATCATCTGAATGAACAGCTAATGTCTTTCTGATACGAGTTGGGTTAGCAGCCCTATAAAGTATAAAAATGAAGTACAAATGCAAACAAAACATCCATATATCCACTGAAAACAAGGATGGTTAGTGTCATTCTTCAGTACAAAATAAGCCAGGACAATATTGTTCAAAAAAGAACTGTCCTTCCTTAAAGCTTAAGCAAAAATTTTAAGAAAAAGAAATGCAAAACAAATTAGGTATGAGATAATATTTTTAAATTTTGTGTTTTAATAAATTTATTTTTACAGAAAACTCAGAAAACTACTGGAAAATAAAAATACGAAACATTTAAGTATTTTTAATGGGAAGAGTGTTTTTGCATTTCTCTTTTAGCACGAGTCATAGAATCAAGTATAGAATACCAGGACTGGAAGGGACCTTGAGTCCAGCCCCCTGCCCCAATGGCAGGACCAAGTACTGTCTAAACCATCCCTGATAGACATCTATGTAACCTGTTCTTAAATATCTCCAGCGAGGGAGATTCCACAACCTCCCCTGGCAACTTATTCCAGTACTTGACCACCCTGACAGTTAGGAACTTTTTCCTAATGTCCAACCTAAACCTCCCTTGCTGCAGTCACATAACTATACTATTACGAATGTGTTATAAATATTAATATATCTACAATCTAAATACTAGTCAAATACCTTAGTACTTTTGATACACACAATTTCTTATTTAATATTTTAGAAGGGAAAATATCACTAGCGTCAACTTTTTTTGTGGAATACCTATTCACATCATGCGGAACAAGGTTTGGGAAATGCTGAATTAAATTAGAGTTCCAGAGAGAGCTGAGTGATTGAAGTGTGCTTTCAAGGGCCTGGGGTATTAGCTGTCATTTGGCCTTAAAGGTGAGGGGTTGTGGGAGGCACTATACAAACAAAGAACTAAAAGAGGGTTGATGTTGGAATCCAAGTATCGGACAAGAGACAACAGGTACAGACAGAGCGGGAAGCACACAACCAATGGAATAAAACAGGTCAGCAGGACAGACAGGGCTCTCAGCACACCAAGAGCCCAATGGTTGTGATCTGTTTGCAGGCACACAAAGTTAAGCACTAGTAATTAACCAAACACGAGCAGTCAGCACTTCACTGTTTTGTTTAGAAAGCACCAGTTTGCCTGCTGCCCTTAAGCCTCTCAGAACTGACTCCTGGAGTTGCTGGGCACCTCCTGTGGAGGACAGGGGCTGAGTGGCACCTTGAGCTAGGAGGGGCAGTGAAGTGTATCAACATACACGGGAAGAAAAGCAGCACTAGGAAATCCAGCCTGCTCCACTGAAGCCAAATGGGCGTTTCTGGAGCAACCTTCACTTCTGATGTTTCCTGATTTCTGGGCACTCAGATTGACCTGAACCCCACCTTCACAAGCAATTTCCTGCGCATTTTTTTAAAAAGGTGAAGGACAAAACCCATCTAAGCAGCACTGTTCTGTTTGGAGCTATTCAATTCGTCCAATTCAGTCTCTCTGCTGACTAGATACGACAGACGTCTTTTACGTAATGCACAATTAGCCTGCAGAACCAATTACCACAATGTGTAATTGAGGTCAGCAGCTTAGCAGGATTCAAAACAGGATTTGGGGCATAGATGTGGAGAATGAGAATGTCCAGTTACACAATAAAAGGTTAAAATACTGTTGCCCTTGGCGTGAGCAGTTAGCCTAATATGTGGAGCCTTATCAGGTTGTTTCTGTTAGGTGGAAAATTGGTGTGAACCAGGTCTTCCTTTGGTGCAAACCTGCTTATTAACACAGCGTGTACCTAAAGTCAAAATTCCCTGAATGCAATAGGAACAAACAACTCCATGCTCACATGGTCTCTAGCTCACAATTTCTAAGTCTGCCTTTCCCAGGTAGTTTTGTGTCCCGCACTGCTTCTGTCGCTGATTTCCAAGCTTCTGTTTTGATTGCTTTCTCTTGGCTCTAGTAACATATACGGATGCTCACAACGATCATTCAATGCCCGAGCCTCTGCACATGATTACAATCGGTCCCACTATGTTCTCATGTATAAGGCTCGGTTTTTTTCACAACACTTTTCTTGCAGTTGCGAGGAGGTGAAGATCAGGTCCGCTGTTCCTCGGAATGGTCTGAAGACACACTGGGATCCTGTGAAAACTTCTGAGAGTGGCAGGAGTCATTTTGCAAGGAGGCGAGCTACGATTTTCCCTGCTGTTGCCAGGAGGGAGATGCCATGCTAGTTTCCAAAGTCCGACTTGTTCTTCTTGAAGAGAATGACGATCAGTGCGTCTCTGAAATCTCACGGCATCTGCTCCCTCTCCCAGATCGTGAGACTCGGGGTGGAGTTGTTTGTGCAGCTGTGACCCACCTTCTTTGAAGGCCTTTCTTCTCTGAAGAAAACCAAACCTTATACATGAGTGTCATCAACATGAGCAAAGCATTTGACTCAGCCAATTATAGTGTGCAGTGGACCATTCTCTCTCAGATCAGCTCTCCTAAAAAAATCATTAGCATCTTGAGTATCAGAGAGGGAGCTGTGTTAGTCTGTATCTTCAAGAACAAGAAGTCCTGGGGCACCTTATATTTTGGAGCATAAGCTTTCGTGGGCAAAGATCCGCTTTGTCAGATGCATGATGCGTGCATACTCATGCATCTGACAAAGCAGGTCTTTGCCCACGAAAGCTTATGCTCCAAAATACCTGTTAGTCTATAAGGTGCCACAGGACTTCTTCTTGTTCTCAAACATACAAACACCGCTCTCTCTCCCATACCTGTTTTAGTGAGTACTCTTAAGTAAAGTACTCATGTAATGAGGGATGAGTGTACTCAGTGAGCTGAGTTGCACGGCAGTGCCAAGCTGTGGCCCTTTGAGCAGGCCTGGGTTCCTTAGCATCTGGAGCAGAGATTTCCCATCAGGCAGTGCTTCTCTGCTTTCGGCATCCCCGAGTTCAGTGGGGTTCCTACTTTGGAAGAGCTGGTCTACATTCATTATGCTAATCGAGAAGTCTTTCCGTTCTGTCTTCAAAGCAGATGAGGCTGGGGGTGTTTCCTCAATCCAATCACTGCTGTTGGTAGGATTTAGGTGTGCCCACCCCTGCCAGTTTCAGTGCTTTGTCTTTGATCCTAGCAGAGGCCTGGGGGAAGATACACATCTCATAGAACTGGAAGGGAAATTGTCTTCCGTGAGTATCACTCCCTGGCTCCCCAAGAGCACAGGCCTCGCAGGCGGTCATGCTCTGGTTCCCCAAAAACACAGCTGGTAGGTAACAACATGAAGCACACCTCCATGCTACACCAACTCCTTAGCATCTCCTGTCAGGTGGCTCCACTGGTTAGGGCAGTGCTCTCTGGCCAGAGGGGGCACCCCAGCACCTGACCACCCAGTGATGCCTCTGCCCCCTGGGCAGGCAGAAGTTATGGGATCAGTGGGCTCCTCAGCCTGGGAGCAGGGACCAGAGTGTGGGGCTCAGGAGCAGGGATCAGATGGCGCCTGGAGGAGTGGGAGCCCCTGGTGACAGGGAGAAGGGCCCAGGAGCAGAGACAGTTGGTGCCCCTGAGAGGATGGAGGCCCACTGAGGGAGTTGGAGGGCCTGGGGCTGGGGGCAGTGATGGGGGGGCTTGGAGGAGTGGGGGCCCCAGGGGACTAAAAGGAGGTCCCAGGTGGCAGAGGGGGACCCCGTGGGAGGACAAGAGCAGTGGCAGGGTGGAGACCCTGAGCACAGGAAGCAGTGGTGGTGAGGGCCTGCAGGGATGGGGCCTCTGAGAATGGGGAGCAGCGGCAGAAGGTGGAGCAGAGAACAGGGACCAGTGGCGGGCAGTGAGGGTGGCCCAGAGGATGGGGAGCAGTGAAGGCAGGGGGGCCTGAGAACAGGGGGGCAGTGGTGGCGGGGTGGAGAACAGGGACCAGTGGTGGTGGGGGGGCTGTGAGAGGGGCCCAGAGGATGGGGCACAGTAGTGGGGGGGCTGATAACAGGGAGCAGTGATGGGGGGGCCAAGAGGATGGGGCGCAGTACAGGGGGGTGGGGGCAGAGAACATGGAGCAGTGGCCGGGGGGGGGGCTCTGAGGGGGGGTCCGGCGGACGGGGAGCAGTGGCTGGGGGGGGGGCTCTGAGGGGGGGTCCGGCGGACGGGGAGCAGTGGCTGGGGGGGGGGCTCTGAGGGGGGGGGACCCGGCGGACGGGGAGCAGTGGCCGGGGGAGGGGGGCTCTGAGGGGGGGGGACCCGGCGGACGGGGAGCAGTGGCCGGGGGAGGGGGGCTCTGAGGGGGGGGGACCCGGCGGACGGGGAGCAGTGGCCGGGGGAGGGGGGCTCTGAGGGGGGGACCCGGCGGACGGGGAGCAGTTGCCGGGGGGAGGGGGGCTCTGAGGGGGGGACCCGGCGGACGGGGAGCAGTGGCCGGGAGGGGAGGCTCTGGGGGGGGGACCTGGCGGACGGGGAGCAGTGGCCGGGGGGAGGGGGGCTCTGGGGGGGGGGACCCGGCGGACGGGGAGCAGTGGCCGGGAGGGGGGGCTCTGGGGGGGGACCCGGCGGACGGGGAGCTTTGGCCGGGAGGGGGGGCTCTGGGGGGGGGGGGACCTGGCGGACGGGGAGCAGCGGCCGGGAGGAGGGGGGCTCTGAGGGGGGGACCCGGCGGACGGGGAGCAGTGGCGGGGGGGGGGGGACCCGGCGGACGGGGGGCTCTGAGGGGGGGACCCGGCGGACGGGGAGCAGTGGCGGCGGAGGAGGAAGCGATGGGGTTTCGTGGGGCTTCAGCAGCGCAAAAAGCAGCGACACGTCTCCTCGCATTATAGTCCGACCAGGTGGTTGACGCCCCTGGCACGGTTGCACCCGCCCTGTTCCTCCCCCTCCCCAATCACCGGCCTCGGAACAAAACCCAGCTCTGGTGGGAAGGCCGTATCCTTACAATTCCTGCTCTGATTGAGCAATCTGATTTTGACCGACGGCCGCTTCATCCAGTAAAACTGCGCCTTGAGCGGCGGCGGTTTAACTATAAACACCGGGGGCTCCCAACGCTGCCCGAGCGTTCCAGCTCCACCCTCCCCGGCCCCACGTGGGAGAAGTATTGAGCTACCCAATCGTGGAATGCGACCGTTGATGGATAAGCACCGCCCTCTTCCTTTTTCCCTTGTCTGGATAGGTGGAGCGGTACTGGAAGGACCAATGAGCTTGCTCTCGAGGCGGGATTGGAAATTTAGTTGGAGTAACAGGCCTCTAGCCCAATAGAAAGCGGAGTAAGGTGATGCGGCCTAATAAGGATGAGCGGCCGGTCCTGAGGGAGAGGGCGGGGCAAGCACTGAGCAATGGATGCAAGAGTCTGCTCCAAGGAGCCAATGGAGAGGCGGGGGAGGGCCGAAGGCGGGGTGGTCTGTGCGACAGCCTCGTCGTCCAATGGAAAGAAAGTGTTCGCGCGATGCGAAGCAATGGGGAAGGGGGGCGGCCCGCGGCCCCAGAGGCGGACCAATGGGGGGCGGAGGTGCGCGCGGCGGGGCGGTAACCCACTGGCCGGGCGTGCGGAGCGAGCAGTGAGGTGTGTGTGTGTGTGTGCGTGTGGCGGCAGAGCGGCGTGGCGAGCGGAGCGGAGCGGCCCCTGCGGTGCAGGCGGAGCGCGGGCAGGTGGGTGCCCCCCCCCGACCTATCCCCCGCCTCTGGGTCTTGCTGGCCCCGGAGTTTCTGTACTGCCCCCCCCGGATCTCCCCCCCGAGCTGCACCCCTTGGCCCCCCCAGCCTGTGTCCGGCCCCCCCCCCCGAGCTGCACCCTTTGGCCCCCCCAGCCTGTGTCCTGCCCCCCCAGCCTGTGTCCTGCCCCCCCCGAGCTGCACCCCTTCCTCCGCGGATCCTGTGTCTTGCCCCCCCCCCGAGCTGCACCCCCACATCTGTGTCCTGCCTGTCCCCCCCCGAGCTGCACCCATTCCTCCGCGGAGCCTGTGTCCTGCCCGCCCGCCCACCCCGAGCTGCACCCCTTCCTCCGCGGATCCTGTGTCCTGCCCCCCCCGAGCTGCACCCCTTCCTCCGCGGAGCCTGTGTCCTGCCCCCCCCGAGCTGCACCCCTTCCTCCGCGGAGCCTGTGTCCTGCCCCCCGCCCCGAGCTGCACCCCCACATCTGTGTCCTGCCTGTCCCCCCCCGAGCTGCACCCATTCCTCCGCGGAGCCTGTGTCCTGCCCGCCCGCCCACCCCGAGCTGCACCCTTTCCTCCGCGGAGCCTGTGTCCTCCCCCCCCACCCCCTCCGAGCTGCACCCCTTCCTCCGCGGAGCCTGTGTCCTGCCCCCCCCCCCCCCGAGCTGCAGCCAGCCCCTGAGCCTATGCTGTGTCCCCCCACGGAGCCTGTGTCCTGCCCCCTCACCCCCGGGGCTGCCCCACTGCCTTGCAAGGTGCCCCTAGGACCAGCTCTCTTGCCTGACATTCTCAGCAGGGTGACCAGGTACTTTTTTCCTGGGCTCGCTCACTCCTTCCCCCGCTCTCTCTCTGCTCCCCCTCCCCCCCGGCCAGCCCTTCTGTTGTGCTCCCACGCCCCCTGCAGCAGCCCCCCTCCTCTCTGACTGATCGCACCATGGACCTCTGGGGATCCCACCTCCGGCTCTCCTGCCTGGGATTCTCATGTCTCCTGTGGACTCTGCTCCACTGCCCACCTGCTACTGGCATTGTGCCTTGGCACCCCTGGGACTGGCTCCTGTACTCTCGGTTATTGCCCCCCCCACTTCCCTGCCTGGGATTCCCATGGGGAGTACTAATACTCCTCCACTGAGCTTGGCCCCTCCCCGTGGGACTGCCTTCTTTGGGGATGCACCATCTGGACCAGCGGCCAGCCACTGAGCTCTGTTCCTTCCATCCCAGTGCTATCAGAATCCCCCAGGGAACAGCCCCTTCTTTGGAACACCCTCCTCTTTTCCCCCATGACATTTCTCTGGGGTCCTCCCTTCCCCAGGGCTAGCCCTGCCTGAGCTCTGCCCCTTCCTCCTAGGACCAGTCGTGCTGCCTGGCACTCCCACTGGTGTCTGCCTGTCCTATCAACCCCCCCAACACCCCCTGGGCCCCTTTTGGGTAGCACTCCCCTTTCTCCTAACCTGGGTTCCCTTTGCTCTGTCTCCTTAACCTGGAGATGGGTGGGACGGGAGGGGACGTGACATTCCTCTGCTGAGCACTCTGTGACTCACCCTAGAGTTTTCCCTGGGGGGCTTACTTGCTGCTTTACTTTATTACCACCCCCTTTGCCTCATCTGTGAGCCTCCACCTGAAGCTGGGCTGGTTGCCAGTGTTCCCTCGTCTTTTCCATCCAGGTGCAGATTTTCTGTTCCGTCCATGTGTGGAATATGTTTTTTATGAGCAGTGAAGCACGTGCGAATGTGCACCAGCAGTAGAAATACACAGCCTAGCCGTGGGCGCTCTGCTAATCCGCTGGATGGCGTTTGAATCTCTCCTGAGTGGCTGCACAAGTGCGCAGCTGACGGGGAGCGCTGCTGGTTGCCCTAGAACGTGGTGATGTGGGTCATTATAGTCCGTATTTAGTTGAATTGGCAAAATGGCTCTCGCAGTGAGCAGACAGAACGGGGTGGGTCTGAAAGAGCTGAGCTCCTGGTTTGGCTTCCCTTACCAGAGCTGGGAGCCAAGACTGGCAGACTTAGACCCCGTCTTACTCTCCTTGTGGGCTCTGGATGCATGTTCGAAGAGCAGCTTGAAATGGTGATGCTGTCCAAGAGGCGTTTGGGCTGGGGCCATGGTTATATAATTGGAGATACACATCTCCTAGAGCTGGAAGGGACCTCAGGAGGTCATCTAGTCCAGTCCCCTGCCCTCTTGGCAGGACTGAGCATCATCCCTGACATCTACTTGCCCCAATCCCTAAATGGCCTCCTTGAGGATTGAGCTCACAACCCTGGGTTTAGGGGGCCAGTGCTCAAACCACTGAGCTACCCCTACCCCGGTTGTATGGGTCTGGGCTGGTTTTTGCACAGTGGCAAGGGCTCTCCAAGTGTCTTGCTCAGTAACTTCTGAGAGAGTCTTCTGGATGCCTGATGAGATTTCGGAATTGGAAGGATTTCTGGAACGAACACACACACACACACCCGCCCCTAATTGTTCCATCCAGCATAACTCGGGAGCTGAAGTGCCGTCCTCTGGACCGGAGCCACAGGAGATGCTAACAGCACCCAAGTATCACAGAGGTAGCCGTGTTAGTCTGTATCTTTGAGAACAACAAGAAGTCCTGTAACAGCAACAATGGGTCCTGTGGCACCTTATAGACTAACAGAAAAGTTTTGACTTGAAGTGAGTCTGTGCTCACGAAAGCTCATGCTCAAAACTTTTCTGTTAGTCTATAAGGTGCCACAGGACCCTTAGTTGCTGTTACAGATCCAGACTAACACGGCTACCCCTCCGATAAGAAGTCCTGCGGCACCTTATAGGCTAGCAAATATTTTGAAGCATAAGCTTTCGTGGGCCAAGACCCACTTCACCAGATGCATCCAAGATATCTGTTGCTAGGCCAGAGGGTTGAGCCAGTGATAAGCTGCCTTGGCCTGTATTATTAACCCATGTGGGATCCCTGAAGAAGTAGCATGGGCCTGGTGGCCTTAACTGTGCTAGCTGGTGTAAAGGGCTGACGCTAGAAACAGGATGTTGCTCTGGAGTGGGACCGTCCTGGCAGTTAGAAACGTGGCTGGGGAGAGCCCTGCCGGAAATTCCCGATCTGGGATACGCGTCTCTTAAGGGGACTTGATCTCTTTTTGGCCACCTTCAAGCTTCCTCCAAATCTCACTTTCCTGCAGTTTGGACTTTTTTGTGCAGGACTTAGGGGCTCAGGTGGAGATAGGAGATATCAAGGGATGGAACTGTGAAAGTTCCTCCCCAATCACCCTGTCTGGGCTGGTAAGCAGCCATCTATCTGTCCTAAACCAGTTGCAGCCTAACCTAAGTTCCCCTGCACTGCTTTCAAGAGGCCCAGAAGCGCTCTGTGGACCTGCTGCCCTTGTAAAAGGGCTTTCTCCACGAACGTCTCAGGAGGCCCTTGGAGATCTTGAGATTTACTTCTCCCCTTGCCTCAAGAATATTCCTGTCTTGCTCCTTCAGCAAGGCTGTGTCCTGATCATGGCCCCTATGGCCACTGCTCCTTCCAGAGTTTCTCCGTATTGCTCCTCCCGGGGTGCCAGAGGGGAGTGTTTGTGTGACGCTCTGTAGCCATGAGCCTAAGGATGACCATAGTGTTGGAAAACAAGCTGAACTGGTTGTGGCTCTGCTAGTTTTAGATGTGCAAAATGGAAACCCTTTATTTAGCCCAGATTTGGGGAGAGCCAAGAGCTGTGTAGCTCTGCTGAGCCGTGCCTTCTTGCCTGCTGCAGGGTGAGAGCATGCTTTGGACAGAGCCTTGGGAGGTGTCTGCTGGCACCTGTGCAGATGGCCAGGGGGGTTACAGGTGTCAATTCCTGGAAGCAGGATTTCTCGGGTGGTTCCCTTGGTTTCTGCAGAATGGCAGCTTTTTTTAAAAATCTCCGAGGCTTTCTGGGTGAGCAGAGAGAGAGAAGAGGGACCTGTTGCAGGCTGTCTGCAGACAGTTGGCCACCACTGCCCTGCGAGGTCTCTTGTGCCTTTGTATGATGCTGAAGTGCCAACCTGAACTGCTTTACTGGCGGTAACTTCAGCAGACGCCTCTGAGGGATCTCTGGGGCACTAGGACTTTCTAGTCACACTGCTGCTGTCCGCGCTGGCTCGCAGTAAGCAAACTAGACGAACCCTGAGTGACGTCGCAGCACTGGGAAAAATGAAGCTCCTCAGTGTTTATCGTGTAGGAGGCTGTCCAGGCTACCCAGGGCAAGGGGACTGTTGCTGGGTGAGAACTGCCCAGCACACCTGTGTGCAGTAATAGACTGCAATGAAGTAGGCAGTGCGTGTGCAAACCGCTGTCCCCGCCTGGATGGAGGTGCCATGTCACTCCTCTGCATCACAGACCCGATGGAACCATTGCTGTTGGAGCAGTGAGTTGGAGGCTGCGCCTCCGCTGCCAGTGTGTGGTTGCACCTAGCAGCGTAATATCGAGGGTAGGTCAAACAGTAAAGACCTGCTAGACTGGCTTGTCTCCACGGCAGGAAAGGAATCTTCTTCCCCAGCGAGGGGGGGCCTTGCTGTTCTGAGAGCTGCAGGCAGCCTAGCGAAAGGTGCCTCTGCAGCTGGGGGAGCAGATGGCCTGACAAGGCAGCTGTTGCCTGTCGTGGAGGCTCGGAGCCATGTATCCCCCCAGGCCTACATGTTGTGAGTGTCCCCTCTAACCTTTTCCATTCACGTGAGGGCTTTTTCCATCCATTGGTGGAATACATTTTTTACTCACGCTGAGGAGTGTGTGAAAGCAGCACTGCTAGAAACAAACACCCTACCTGTGGGTGCTCTGCTATTCAGCTGGGTGGGGGCAGAATTTGCTGTGAGCGGCCTCAAACCCACAGCTTCCAGGAAACGCTGGGGGGATGTTGGAACTGGATCACCGGCTACAAAGATCACCCACTTCTCTGTCTGCGCTGCGCAGTTCCTCCTCTGGGAGCGTCTGCTTTCCCGCTGGAGGCTTTGAAGTGCTTTATGAAGCCAGCACGCACGCTGCCTCTTGTGAAACCCTACTGTAATGAGGGGATGTGCTTCTGCAGCTGGGGCAAACCTACCGTTCAGCTGCAAGCTTCCAGCTGCTTACCAGACAGCTGTTCATTCTGAAATAATTTGGTGCATCTCTAAAGCCAGACCTGGCTTTCTCCTTCATTCTGCCATAGAAATCATGGAAAGGATCGAAGGGCAGAAGGACCCACGAGGTTTTCTTGCGGGTGAGAGCAGTAGTCGTGGAATAAAGCTGTCTTTGCCTGTGGGCGGGTATTGTGCCAGTATCAGCGTCCTCCAGTCTCTCCATGCCCCAGCTGATCTTGGCTAAGCAGCGTCAGTGTGCCAGCCCTCACACCCTCAAGCCCGCCCCCCAGCGCTCCTTATTGTTCCACTCCTTGGCTCCCACCGGGGTTCCCTGTAAGCTGAGTGCTGGAAATTCAGGTGCTGCCCAGCTGATTGGCAGAGCGCCCACAGCTGGCAGCATGTGTCTACCGGTGGCGCCCATCTGCACACGCCTGGGTGCACGTAACAAAGTTTATTTTGCCCAAGGATGGAACAAAATTGAGGGAACGCTTGCTTTCACCCGCACGTCTGACAGTTCACCTCGGTCCAAACCTGCGGCTCTTCTGCCCTGTCAATGCACCTCAGTCCACTAGAGAACATGTTCAGCAAAAGAAACTTAACTTTCCAGTGTCTTCGAGGCTGCCCAATCCCCTCTGTGGAGCCAGTCAGGTGTGCTGACTTCCTGCGGGGAAGATGATGCTCTTACGCTGCAGGGGCTGCTGAAGCCTAATTCCCGCCAGGCTCTGCGACTCTGTGCGGGAAAGTGCTGTACATTTGCGGAGTATAATTAAAACCACCAAAAATTCTGAATACGACGTGATGGTCCTGGTGCCCTAGTGTAATTATTCCTCCTTGGAACAGGGCCTGGACATGGGGGCTAACAGCTTTTCAGCTCAAAAGATGGGCCCTTCAGTGGTCACAGTGGCTGCGTTAGCCTTCACTCGCAAGCCGGCCCATCCCCACAGTGGGATCCCTTGCCACCTGTTAGCCAGAAGTTTTTGGAATTACCAGAGGCAGACAGCCTCTGACTGACCTGCCAGCATTGTTTTCTACAGCGTCATGTCCGTCCTCTTAGGGGAGGGATAAGGTGTCTGCCTAGCCCCTGCCAACCAGGCTCACTCTGCTTCAGGTATTTGTGACATGCAGGCTCTAATTTCGACTGTAATGTGCAGCGGCAAGTTGTATTTTGCTCTGAGAACGTCATGGCCAGTCACACCCCCTTTCTCTCTGGCTGAAACTTGTGCCACCTTGCTGGTCTGTGTTAAGTGACTGGGACAATCACTTGTGTCCAGTACGTGCTGGTGCTCTCATGACAGCAAATGCCATAGTTCAGGTTTCACAAAATCTTTCCCTCTGTTTTCGCTCAGCTGCTCGTAACTTTATATGTATATAACGGGTTGAGAATGTCTCGGCTTGGAAAGGTTAGATTGTTGTCAGTGAATGGCGATTCCACCGTTTACATGCCCACTGTTGAGGAAAGCTTCCCTGCCTGATGGAAAGCTTCAGAGAGGCAGAGCAAGAAAAATGCTGCTTGAGAGCTAGTTAGCATTTGCATTAAGGGCCCTTGTGTTGTGTTCTTTTGACATGCGATATCGACAGTTTAAAAAGCTTTAGCTTTTCGAATGTCGGCATCCACTGTCCTTAAACATCTAATGTCTAACTCCCCAGCTTCCCACAAGCGTCCACGTTTCAGTTGAGAAACAAACTCTTCTTCAAACTAGGCATCAGCATTACCTGTGAAAGTTATAAATAAGTAAAAGCAGAGGTAAAACGTTTCTAAGAAGCATATATCAGTAACTGCCATCTGAACGGTGACTTGAGCTGAATATACGGATCCTAGTCATTTGCATGAGGTGATGTAAGCCAACGCTTGTGTAACTAGTGCTTCTGTATTAGCTTTGGGTAGGAGCCCAGGTCTGGGGGCCTGAGCTCAGGCCTGTAATCTCTTGGTCCAAAACCCAGTGGTGACCCATAGAAGGGGAGCACAGGGACGCACTAGGCCTGTAGTTGCATTTGCCTTGCAGACAGAGGAATGTTTTGTGCTGAGGAATGGCCGACCAGAGGTTGGGCTGCTCTTGCGCCGAGCGCTCTTGGGTTTTCATGAATGAGGGCAGAGGTGGGGCGTGCTGTGCCTGGGTGTGTACGTGTTGCAGCAGTAAAGCACTAATGGCTGTTACTTTCACGCTTGTCACTCATCTCGTGGCTCTGACCAAACCTGACGCTGTTTTGAGCCCAGCCGGTGCTTTGTTTGGCTCGTACCTTGATTCTCCAATGCACTGCTGCTTCCAGAACTCTGGAAGCGTTTCAGCGAAGTCAGCCTCTGACGTGGCCGTTTTTTTTTTTTTTTTCCTCCTCTTCTCCTGCTGAAGCTTCCAGTATGTTTGGCATAACATTTTTGTCCAGTGTCTAATAGCTTCCCCTCCCCCTGTGGACATTATCTTGGCGCGCCACGCTTCGTACTGAAGTTCTGGGAATGTGAGCCGTTAGTCTCTCGGGAGTGTTGGAAGAGACTCCCGGCCTTGTGTTTGGGTGGCCTGGAGCTTCCTTGCAAGAAATGGTGCCTCGGCAGGCAGAAATAGGAGCCCTTTTATTTGGGTAAAAGGGAAACAAAGTCATACGATCGATCCATTCAAAGGGGATGTTTAAAGAATCACCATTACGCTTTCAGGAGAGAGCCCAGAAATTGGCAAAATCCACTTGACTTCATTGTTCTTTTCTAAACAGACACTTCAAGGGTACTTTTTTTTTCTGCTTTGAAAGAAAACTAGCAGCATCCCAGTGCTTGTGAGCAACCTAGAAAAAAAAATCAGTGCCTGCATGATGGAAGGAAGGAAGGGCAGCTGATCGCATGTACACAAAGTGATCTTGATCTTTGCTGCAGCTGTATGGGATATTTTGAAGAGTGGTAATGTGAAGCACTGAGCCATTCATCTTTGGGTCACTAGGTTGTAGCCAGGCCAAGTTGCAAGCATCATTAAAGGCTGAAACATGTTGCTAAAATTCAAATGCCTGAACCTGCTTGTCTGCCCCTTCCCTGTACAGTGTGCGTTTTCCTCTGGTGTTAAGATATGTTGCATGAAGCAGTGTTTCTGGCCAGCACCACCCTTTGCGGCCCTGTAAGCGCTGACGCCGGCTGTGGGGAAGGGAATGGGTGAGAGGCAGAGTGGTACAAGGGATAGGGAACTTGCTTTAGGATTTGAGTCCTAAGTTCAGTTCTGTGCTTTGCCACAGACTTCCTGGGTAACCTCGAGTAAGATCCTTCACTTGTGCTGTGGTTTCCCCTGTACGGTGAGGATAACAGCAGTGCCCTGCCTTGCAGGAGCTTGCAAGGATGACTGCATGAAAGATCATGTGGAACTTGGATGCGCCTGGATGGAGGCATCCAAGTACCTTAGATAAGTCTGGCTGGTGCATAAGTACAGGGCTGTTTTGGGAGTGGGTTGTTATTGTCCAGGTAAGGAGGTGTGTGGGAGGGCTTTTCACCGAGATGGCACGTTTCAGGGGAGTTCTGTTTGCAGGCTTTTCTCTGGATGTTTGTGCTCATACGCAACAGGGCTGTTATCGCCCATCACTCTTGTTACGGTGCACCTGCTGCCTATGCCAAGGGGCAGGAGGCTTTTTCTTTTTCCTGGTAGATTCATGGATTCCAAGGCCAGAAGAGGGGTTTTTGGTGAACTAGTCTGACTGCTTGTTTGACAGAGGCTGGAGGACTTCCCCCAGTGACACCTGCTGTTAGTAATGAAGGCAGGAGAGGTCAGCGCCAGGCCTTTCCTTGGCGTGCGGTGCGGTGTGGTGCGCTCCGCTGGCGAGGTGACCTTCTGATGTCCTCTCCCAGCTCTGTCTTTGGTAGCTTCCTTGGGCGGCAGACAGAGGTAAAGTGATGATCGGTCTTGGGTGCTGCTTGGCTTATGGCAGTTGTTATTCTGAACCCCGCTACCCGGTGAGCTGGAGAAATGCGGTGGAAGCCCCTGTCCCTGCACTCCAGTGTCATTTCAACCTGTAGCCAGAGAGGAAAGCTGTAGCTAGGGGTTCGGAGCCCACTGAGACGTGCCACCATTCTTTCTGCCCAGGCTTGCAGTGATCACAGCAGCTGTGTGTGGGCTGGGGCAGGAGGGAATGTGACACCCCCTGCTCTGCCTGGGAGAGGGTTCTGACTGCTGTGGACTGTCACACACCGAAAGCCGGTTAAACTCGGGGGACCGGTTATCCAGATCAGGGATTGAGAGGGTATCTCCTTGCTCGGCCGTTTTGTTAAAACAACACTGCTGGTTCCCCAGCTGTTCCGCTGACGTGAGCGGTAGCAAACCTTAATGCTGCGTTCAGCTGACGGGAGAGCAGGTTGGAGCAGGGCGCTTAGGTAGGGGTCACGACGCTCTCCAGGCCTCGAGCAAAAGGGCGAAGGGAAGCCACGGGCACGTGGAAGAGAAAGTAACGTGGCAAGAGACCTGGGAGCGTGACAGGTGGCAGTCTGGGCTGGATTTGTGTTGAAGTGCAGAGAAGCGGCGCTGGGAGCCGTGTCTGGGGAGCCGCCCGGCCCCAGAGTAAGGAGCTGGTAAAGCCTCAGTTCACAGTGCTGGTGAGCAGCCACCTGGAGTGCTGCCTTTGGTCCTAGGTGCAGAAGGGGAGGAGGTAAGTGCTGAAGGTGAGGGGGGTGGCTTCTTGCGACGAAGATCAGAGGAACCAAAGTCATACAGCTGCCGAGGCGACCGGTAAGGGGCGTGCTGGGAGTATTCTAGCGCATGGAGGCGATGGAAGACTCTCGTGGGGTCCATGGGAGGTGAGGATTCTGTCGGGGCTTATCGGTCCTGGCTACACTAGCACCTTTTTCTCTTATTTGCTCGCTGTTCTAGCGCTGGTGCTGCTCTGGCCAGGGGGCAGATCCATCACAGTATCAGCCGGTTCTGAAGACATGTCTAGCATTGCCATGGCCTGGGTCCATGGGATGGTTCAGGGTGGTTGCTCTGGGCTGTGTGGATTCCTGTGGCAGTCTTAACAGCCCTGCTCTGGCTCCCATCCCCACTCATTGGGGTGGGGGGCGCTTGGGGCAAAGGGCAGGGGCAGAGCACAGGTGGAGTTCGGATGGGGCTGGGAGTGGGCATGCGGGGGCTTGTCCCAGGCGGTCCCAGTACAACCTGGGCGGGTAGATCTTTTTGATTAAGCCAGGTAGGGGAAGACCAGGGTGAACCTCAGAAAAAGACATGCACAGGGAGTCCAACTGTGTGGGCCAGAGGCCAAAGGAAGGTGGTGGGAGCCCCTTACTTGAGAAACTCCAAGATCACACTCCAGAGTCGTCCTGCCCTGTTCTCCTGTGGTGATGGCTGGGGGAAGAGATGTTATGGAGTTCTAATGCAAATCTTCCAGCTGAAATGTGAGTGTTTGAAGCCTGAAGTACGTTACACAGCTGGGTGGTTTGCAAGGAACTCTTTGCTCCTAGAGGCACGGAGCACGGCTGTGAAGGTGGAGAGCTGGGGCACGTACCCAAAGGAAGGGCAGCTCGTTCTCTGTATCTAAGGGCATCTGTACTTACTGGAAGATGGACTCATTCAAGGTCAATTTTCGGGGTTCAGTGTAGTGGGGATGTGCTCAGTCGAGCCATCAGGGCTCTACAGTTGGCCCCGGAACTCCTCATTCTTGCAAGGAATAAGGGCGTTCGACCACCAGTAAAATTGATCTACAACACATTGATTCCAGCTCCACAATTGTCATAGCCAGATCTGTGTGTTTAGGATCGACCTTGCAGCCTAGCGTAGACCTGGCCTGAGTTGTTTCCTTTTGGGAAGGATCAGCCAGTGTGCATACGCAAGGATTTCCAGTGCTACTTGCAGAGGTCGGTGCTGAGTTCCCTACCTCAGCCACTGTCCTCTCTCACCCTTGATGCTCCTGCTGTACAGCTCTAGTATGCAGAATGCGAGTGTCTCCTTTGGTATTTAAAACCTCAATGAATTGGGTCTCATGACCCTTCTGCAGGGTCCATGTTACGGCTTCGTTACCGAGTTGGCATCTGAGCTGAGACGTAAGCGTGGGTCCCCTGCAGCGGCCAAGGCAGGCTGGGAACCACGCCGAGCGAGTTCTAGGGTGGCTCGCCTTGCTTTCGCCTGCTCTCAGGTTCCCCAGCCCAGAGACGCACAGGTACGCCGTGCGCATAACACGCTGCAGCAAGAGCTTTGCAGCACCAGGGAGGGGCCAGGCAGGGAAATCCCTACTCCATTCCCAGGGATTGGCTTTGGGTGAAGCAGCGGCAGAGGGATGGGTTTTGCAGTGCGTTTCCATCATCATCTCTTGGCTGGGAGTCTCAAACATCCCTGTGGCCAAGTGTGGCTGAGGTCCAGCAGGGTGGAGCCCCTTTGGCTCGCTCTCGCGGGTTGGTCTTGGCGTGGGGAGCGAGACCGGAGCAGAGCATCGAAAGCCTCTCTCGCAGGCAGACAGGAGTGCGGTCATGGCCGGACACGCCTGGGTGTGTTGTGCCTTCGCGCTGAGCAGGTAGCTGCAAGCAGACTTCCAAATATTTTCCGTCTTCGTCACTGCTTTCCAAGCCAGGCAAGGAGCTGGCGCTCTGGGAACCTTCTCTCTCCAGTGTCGCTGCAAAGGAGATTAAAAAAGGAAATAACGGGCGTTGCACATTGGGCCCTCGGGGGCTCCCAGCATCTGTCCGTCCCCTACAGGCTCCTTGCTTGGCAGCCTCCCAACCCCCTTTCTCAGGGACTCCCTGCAACCCCTGACCCCCTTTCAAGGGCTCTGCAAAACCCAGGCCCCCCTCCCATGATTTTTCGTGCTGGCAGAGTGGTAAGTCATTCTGGCAGGGAGTGGGCAACATCTTAGCCTGGGCAGAGAGCAGTGGAGGGCCACCTGCAGCCCATTGGGGTTCTGGGTATGGTCTGGGGCGTTCTGTTTACCGTTGCTCCTGCACAGAGTTGCCAGATTCCGCTGGCTTCCGGGCAGGGGGGGTTTTCCCGTACCAGTAGTACTGAAGTGACATGTCCATAAAGCCAGGGCACGTGAGGCGTGTGCTGATTTGAGAGCCACACACGGCCTTTGCATCCGCTCCAAGCGCTGCCACGGCTCAGTCGGTGCACGCTGCAAACCCCAGCTATGCAAGTGCAGTGAGCAAAACTCTCCTATCCCAGGAGACTGGCTTGGTTACAACCATCTTGCAGCCCATTGAGGTGGAAGAAGGCCGCTCATGGGGCCCACTCGCTAACCTGGGTTACCCCCGGCTGTGTTAGATGCTGCCTCAACTTGTTCGTGATCTGCAGCCTATTACAGAGTTTGCCAAAGTCACTAGCTCTGCTAACCAGGAGCCAGGTGCCCTTCCTCTCCTGCTTTTCTGACTTTCACCAGACTCGGTGTTGCTGGAGCGCTTCCTGCAGTAGATTGGACAAAATATGTAAAGGTTTCCATCTCACAGACACACACTGTTCGGTTGTGTAGGGCCATGCTTTGCTCAGCCACTGAAGTTGGCCCCATCCTTTACTGCCTCTTTAAGACGGATACAGAAGGCACGTTAAGTGCTTTTTCTGCCTGGCTCTGCTTGTCCCTTGTTTTGCTTTTCAGGGTCTCTTAGTGTGTATCGTAGGTGTTTGCAGCCTAGTTACAAAAGATGGGACAGCTCGGTGACCTGGTGGGTTGTAGGGACAAGATCTAAGATCTGGAGCTGTGGTGGGTGCACAGAATATTTTGTGTGCAGCTGAACTTGCTGGTTGTGTGCGAAGGTGCAAATAGGCAACTTCTTAAGAGGAATGAAGTGTCACGTGGAGTGACTCAGAAGTGCTCAAGTCTGTGTGTCTGTCACAAAGAATCAAAACTGGCTGAAGCCCAGTTTCTTCTGCGGGGCACTGAACACAGGGCTGGGAGTGGAAACACCTTACCTGGGAGCTGTCGTCTCCAGCGTCCAACTGTGGTTTTTGAAAAGCAAACATGGAAGTCAGCGTGCCAAGTCCTGGCTGCGTTTAACAAAGACGAGAAAGCAAATAAGCCTGCAGAAATGCAGCGGTGGCCTCCGTGGTGAACTGGGCTTTTACGCAGTAGCTTTCCTACCAGAAGCTCTGTGAAGCTATGAACTCCAGCTGATTCCCATGGTACGCATGTGAACCCATGAGGAAAGCGAAGCATGAAGTAAAGGGGTGGAATTCAACATCTCCTGCTTCTGAGCCCTTTGCTTGTCCTCTGGGTCCTTCAACTCTATTTCTCCCCTCTTCTGAATGCCCAAATCAGGGGACATCCCAACAGCTGTTAAGGATCCCCGGACCTCCGCTGGATTTTGAAAAAGGGCAGCCCCTCTGGTGAAGGTGCTGAACTGGGGCTAGAGGGCCTGTGCTCTGCTCTTCTGCAGACTTCTCTCTGATCCTCAAGTCACTTAAGCTACCTTGTGCCTCAGTTTCCCCACCTGTGGACAGATGTAGTGATCCTGTCTTTTCTTCTGCTGTCAGATTCTAAAATCTCCAAAGCAAGGACAATGTCCCACGTTGTGCAGCACCTAACACAATGGGGTCTCGATTGTGGTTGGGGCAACTGTGCCCACATGGTTTATATTCTTACCCCTCTCCCCCAGTTTATGTTTTTGGACCTCTGAGCCATGGACTGGCTGTGGTGTCTGGTGCAGGGCTCTGCAGTCGTTCCAGGCAGTTCTTCCAGTTCCTTTTCTCCTTGTCTCTCCCAGCCAGGATTAAACCTCTGTAAAGCTGTCTTCGTTGTACCAATTACCAATGGTGTGTGGGTGGGGATCTGGCTGGTGAGCAAGTCCCAAACATGTATGCACCTTCTGAATACCCAGCAGCTCTCTGTTTGGCAGCATTCATGTCCGAGACGTCTGACACGACTGTAGCGTCTCACATGTCAAGCCAATAATTGTTTCCATAAAATGCACACTTTTGTGCTCTTTAATTAGCCCGTACCCTTTGCTGACGTCTGCAGCAGCGTTGTCTAGAGACACTTCAATCCACTCGGTGTCTTCTAGCGTTCACGTTGCGGCTCACTGCTGGCCGGGGTACCTGGCTAAGTAATAACATCTAAGGTTCGACATGCTGTCCTCGGTGGCTGCTGCTGCAGCAGCTTTGGCGACGTGCTTGCATCCATGTGGTTTAGTGGGTAACACGGTAATGTAGCTTGAATGTCGCCTTCTAGTGGCAAGACGGCTTACAGAGGTCTGAGTTGAGCTGCAGCTGCTGAGCTAATTCTGTTTGCTCAGGCCATCGGGCTTGTGCTGTTAGTCCGACAGGGCCTGAGCTCAGGGCCTCCTTACTGTGGGGCATTTGCATGGGTAGCCCAGGTGGCCTCTCAAAGCGCTGTCTCAAGACTGAGCAAAGCCCCGAATCAGCTGGGGAATGGCGTGGACCTTGCTGTGCCAGCATGGACCTTGCCGTGCCAATGCTGGCACCGGAACAGCCATCAACATGCAGACACCGCAGCCTCTCGGGTCGGTGCCTCGTTAGTTTGGCACCTTCTCAGACTTCATTAGTAGCACTGCAGACGCCTGCTGCCCTGAGCCCTTGCGGGGTTCGCAGGCAGGCAGTCTGGGCTCACATAGCCCCCCGCCTTTCGTTGTTCTTCCTAAAGCTCCTTTTGGCTCGTTTGGTGCGTGCCCAGTGGCCCTGCCCTCCGGCTCTGTGCAATGGACCAGGCCTGGCTGTGCCCTGACCGCTGTCTTGCACCTTGTGGCTGTCATGCGTTGTCTCTTAGTGGGCATGCAGGATTCCTGCAGCTGCTCACCTAGCAGCGCGTCCCCCAGCGGGGACGGCCTATAAAGGGGGTTGTGGAGAGGGAAGAGCTATTTTGCACCCATAAGACAGCATGGGCGGTCGTTTTTGATGCGGGGGGCGGGGCACACCAAGGTTTTGGTGAGGGGCCAAGGGCTGCACTTTTCTGTGGAGGGGCTACAGGTTCAGGGCCAGAGGTTGGTGCAGAAGGGAGCTTGGGTGGGGAATTGGGGCGCAAGAGAGCGTGTGGGGTCTCAGAGGGAGTTTGAGCAAACCAGGGGCTTGTGACCTGGGGCAGGAGAGGATTCTGACCTGGAGGGAGGGGGTGCAGGGCCCAGAAGGGGGTGAGATCTGGGGCAGAGGATTGGGGTGCAGGGTATAGGAGGGCATTCTTTCTGGGGGGGAGAGGTGTAGGTGGGGGTGCAGGGTGTGGGAGGGACGGGGCAGGGTGTGTGCAGAGGGTTCAGGTGGTGACTTGGGGCAGAGAGTTGGGGAGGAGGAGGGGGTGGGGTTCCGGAGGGAGGCTCTGGCTGGGCGGCGCTTAGCTACATAGCTGTAGGCCAGCAGCCCTGCAGGACCCCAAGGCAGGTTCCCTGCTGGCTGGAGGCCCCCTCAGTGTGCCGCTCTGGGCCACGTGCTGCCTTGTGGGCTCGGAGGAGGGACTTGGTGTGCTGCCCCCAGCCCTATATTGCTGCTCCCATTGGCTGCTTTGGTTTGGGGACGGGAGCAGTGAGCAAAGCTTCCCCCACCCCCGCAAGGGGTGCTGACACCTAGAGGGAGCTGCCAGCCCTTTGGAGCCGTCTCGAGGGGCTGGGCTGGGCCAGACCTGGCCTGCGAGCCATAGCTTTCTTGCCCTGGCTTAAGACGAGGGAGGTGGCTGCAGGGGCAGTGCAGGCCAGTGGGCGGAGAACGCTGCCTGATGGACCTGCAATGGTCCTCTTGGGCAGAGCGACCTAGGGATGGAGAGCACAGTTAGGCTGCTTCCTTTTGTGTAAGCTGGGCTCTCCGGGGCCATACGCAATTACCTATAAGGAGCATAAAGCTGGAGGAGGGTCAGAGCCCGTGTCTGGTGACTGCCGCAGAGCTCGCATGCGCCGACGGAGGATTCAGCTGTCCAGCAGAAGCATCACCTCCTGAGTGGAGCTCTGGGAGAGGGCTTACGGGGTCAGTGTTGCACTCCAGGCCTAGGTGGCTGGACAGCAGGCTCCAGCACTGAGGGGCTGCATTCTGAAATGGTACCATGGGACCCCAAGGCAGGGGCAGTGACGGGTTGCCGTCAAGGCTGCAGAAGCTTGGAACATCTGGGAATCCGGCTGTGGGGTCCCCTCGAAGCCAGAAAAGGAGCTTGCTAAGGCCTGGGACAGTGACTGTGTAAACCCGGGAGTTTGCCACGTGGTGTTTTTACAGTGCAGCCAGGGGCTGAGAGCCCAGCGGCACCCAGCAGTTGCAGTTCTGCTCTGGACTGTCAGATAAATGACCCGTGGGGTGACGTGCACCTTCAACCCGGTGGGACTGGAACATGAATAACACGCGACGTTCTGGAAGTGCTTCTCCAAAGCTGAACAAATGCTTGAAACCTGCTCCATCTGGAGCAGAAACCGGGGAGAGTTTGCTCCTCGGGACCTGGAGCAGGGCCGAGTGCTCGGCTGGGAGTCGTGGCCGTGTGCGGAAGGCTGACTGGGGAAGCGATCTGAGTTGGTGGGGTGGCAAAGCCCTCTGAGAAGCAGCTCTGCAGGCTTCTAGCGTGGCCTGCGGAAGCGATAGCCCTGGGGCCGTACAGGTGGGGAAGACAACCTGCTTTGGGCATGTTGCCTGGTTAGACTCTTGGAAGCCAGGGAAGGCTCTTCAGACAGCAGAGGAGCCAGGAGAACCTGCATGCCGAGAGACCAGCAGAGGCTGGACTGAAAGGTAGGACGTGTTAGCTCTTGATTCCTCCTGTCATCTCTCCTGTTTCCTTCCCCACGTGACTTTTTCCCCAGGGAGGGGAAAAGAGCAGGCGCTGTACAGCTGCCCAGGCGAGGCGTCCGCTAACGTCACAATCACAGGCCTTTTGTGCAGGCAGAAGTCCTCACGCAAACCCTTCCCGTAGCTTGTGTTCATCCTGCATCGGATGGGGGGCCTGTGCAGTGTCCCTCTGAGGATGAGGCTGGCCGTGGGGTGCCAGCTAGCACTAAGGCCTGCTGGGCAAGCTGGCTTCTAGTCCCTGCTGACATCAAGGAACCATGCGCAGGGGACATCTGCACTGCAGTGAAAAACCCGTGGCCGGCCCATGCCAGCTGGCTGACTCGGGAGGGGGCTGGTTAATTGTGGTGTAGCTGTCCGTGAGGTGGGAGGGTCCCAGAGCGTGGGCATCAGCTTGAGCCCAGACGTCTAAACCGCAGTTAAACAGCTCCTTCGTCCAAGTCAGCTGGCACTGGCCAGCTGGTGCGGGGGGTGCGGTGTCTAACTGCAGTGGGCACATTCGTTAGCCTCTCTGTTCCTGCTAAGCTGTAAAAATCCTGCTCTCGCCAGTGGAACCAGAGTGGGCCCCAGTGTTGTGTAAAGGGGATTAGCGCACTGAGTGCGAAGTGTTCTCACTGCTGCATAAGAGGGGGACTCGCTAGGGCAGCCGAGGATGGGCTGGGGGTGTTTGTGAGGGAGAGAGGTAAGCCAGGCTGTCTGCCGCTGAGGGGTTAATGTCTGGGAACAGCCTGCGCAAGGGAAGGCACAGAGGCTGGGCTCAGCGCCTGGCATCCCCAGCTAGGCTGGCAGTAGTGTTATGCTCAGCGCGTAGCAGGCTTGCTCTTACGCACAGGGCAGCACACTTTCCTTTCCAGCAGGTTGCTGTGACTCTTCATTAATCAGAAAGAGCTGTAGGAAGCCACTAAACACTGCCCCCAACAGCCCCTCTCGGGGCTTCCTTCTCTCTCGGAGCGGAGTGCACCTAACCTGCCGGGCAGGGCTGGTTCGGATCTCACTGCTGAGTGGTCCACCCTGAGCTTGTGCTGTTTGGTGTCAGCCCTGGCACGAGGGAGACGTCTGCCTGGAGCAGGCAGGAGTTTTACTGGCTTCAGAGGGACTTTCTTTGGCGTTGTGGGCTCGGTGAAATCACATCGAACTGAGAGCCAGCTGTGTGCCTGTGCAAGGAGCAATCTGCCATTGGTCCCACCAGGAAAGGCATCCACCGCAGCCTGACCGCCCAGAGGCAGCTGATATAGCTGGAACTGGACTCCGGGTTGCAGAGGGATGTGGTTACCAGGGAGCAGACAGCTGGGGAGAACAAAAAAACTGATATCCGAGTGCCATCTGGCTGAAACATGGAGCTGAAGTGCTGTGTGATACAGGTAGCAATAGGTCTGTGAAGTAGAGCTCCCAAACACAGCAGTACGCAGAGTGCCTGTAACAAAGCTACCTAATATGTGGTTCCAGCCCAAGTCAGATGGAGGTGTTATGAAGCCACTGGGCCTGAGCCTGCCCTGGGGGCCACCCAAGTAAATACCGAGGAGCGGCTGATGTAAATGAATCTGCTCCAGATTTAAATCAACGTGACTTCGGGCCAGTATGTGGTGGCAGAGATTTTATCATAAAACCCTGGGCGGGTGCAGAGACCTATGTGCAAACGCAGCAGCGAACGGGACTTTTCTTCTGGTGGGGGCGGCTGGACTCTTTCATACGTTGCAGAAGGGCAGTTTTGAGACACTGAAATTTAATGGAGTATTTTTAAAGAATTTGGTGTGAAAACTATCTACCTATTGGGTACGTTCATCCATGTGCTTCCTTTGATGAACTCACTTGGCTTTCTGCTGATCTGATGTTTTTAATACACTGATCACTGCACTGCAGGGGCAGGATTAGAAAGGCAAAGGCACAAAGCGAGCTCAAACTAGCTAGAGACATAAAGGGTAACAAGAAGACATTCTATAAATATATTCGAAGCAAGAGGAAGACCAAGGACAGCGTAGGCCCACTGCTCAGTGAGGAGGAAGAAACAATGTCAGAAAACCTGCAAATAGCAGAGGTGCTGAATGACTCCTTTGTTTTGGTCTTCACCAAGAAGTCTGTGGAAGGAAAGCCTAACATAGTGAATGCTAGTGGGAAGACACACACACAAAAAAAAAAAAAAAAAAAGTAAAAAATTACTTTAAAAAGCTAGATATCTGTAAGTCACCAGGGCCTGATGAGATGCATCCTAGAATATACAAGGAGCTGATAGAAGAGATGTCTGAGCCCTTAGCTATCATTTTTGTAAAGTCCTGGAAGACCAGGGAGATTCCAGAAGACTGGAAAAGGGTAAACGTAGTGCCCATCTATAAAAGGGAAAAAACAACCCAGGAAACTACAGACGAGTCAGTTTAACTTCTTTGTGAGGAAAGATAATGAGCAAGTAATTAAGGAATTCATCTGCAAACATCTGGAAGAAAATAAGGTGATAGGTAACAGTCAGCATGGATTTGTAAAGAACAAATCATGTCAAACCAATCTGATAGGATAAGTCTTGTGGATAAGAGAAGCGGTGGATGTGGTGTACGTAGACTTCGGTAAGGCATATGTTACTGTCTCGCATGATCTTATCAATAAACTAAGCAAATACAACTTAGATGGGACTACTATAAGGTGGGTGCATAACTGGCTAGTTAACTGTTCTCACAGTAGTTATTAATGGTTCACAGTCACGCTGGAAGGGCATAATAAGTGGGGTTCCTCAGGGGTCCGTTTTGGGCCTGCTTCTATTCAGTGTCTTCATCAATGGTTTAGATATTGTCATAGAGAGTACGCTTATTAAGTTTGCTGATGTTACCAAGCTGGGTGGGGTTGCAGCTGCTTTGGAGGTTAGGATCGTAATTCAAAATGATCTGGACAAACTGGAGAAATGGTCTGAAGTAAACAGGATGAAGATTAATGAGGACAAATACAAAGTACTTCACTTAGGAAGAAACAATCAGCTTCATACATACAGAATGGGAAGTGACTCTCTACGAAGGAGTCCTGCAGGATTTAGGGGTCATCGTGGACCACAAATTAAATATCAGTCAACAGTGGCCAAAAAAGCAAACATGATTCTGGGACACATTAGCGAGTGCTGTGAGCAAGACACAATGAGTCGTTCTTCTCCTCTACTCAGCGCTGATTAGGCCTTGGCTGGAGTATTGTGTCCAGTTCTGGGCACCACATTTCAAGAAAGATGTGGAGAAATGGGAGAAGGTCCAGGGAAGAGCAACAAGAATGATTCAAGGTTTTGAGAACGTGAGCTCTGAGGGAAGACTAGAAGAACTGGGTTTGTTTAGTTTAGAAAAGAGAAGACTGAGAGGGGACATGATAGCAGTTTTCAAGAACCTAAAAAGGGGTTATGAGGAAGAGGGAGAAAAATTATTTTGCTTGGCCTCTGAGGATTGGACAAGCAGCAAATGGCTTAAACTGCAGTAAAGAAGGTTTAGATTGGGCGTTGAGGAAAACCTTCCCGTCGGGGTGGTTAAATGTTGCAATGAATTGCATAAGTAGGTTGTGGAATCTCCATCACTGGAGGTATTTAAAAGCAGGTTAGCCAGACATCTGTCAAGGATGATCTAGATGGTACTTGGTCCTGCCATGAGGGAGGGGACTAGACTCTGACCTCTCGAGGTCCCTTCCAGTTACAGTGTTCTCTGATGATGAAAATGGGGTGATTCATCACCTTAGAGGCAATATTCCATCTGTTTTTTTTTCCCCATCAGTGTGCAAAATAAACATTATATGCACAAAGGCGTGTGCAGATGAGCAGTACCAAGAGGAACACATGCTGCCAACTCTGAGCGCTTGGCTAATCAGTTGGGGCAGCTTTTGAATCTCCCCTGGGTTGTCATCCAGGTGCGCAGCTTACAGGGAACACTGCCGGCGGCCGTTGGCAGGCTCAGGGAGACAGCACTCCATCATTTTACATTTGGTCCTGTTTTCAGAGACATCCCTGGAATCATGGGAGGGCCAAGAAGTGGGATTTCTTAAATGAAAATCTTAACATGCTGGATAACTGTGCTGCAAAAGATGGCCCGCGAGCGAGCGCCGAGACAAACACCGGGGGGGGCTGAGCTGTCAGACACATGCAAACTGGCAGTGCTCTTTTGCAGGCATATGTCAGAATTCTTCCTGTCCTTTGCAGGAGCGAGGCAATGGACTGCCAGACGCCTGTGTCTTGGGTTGGTTGTCTGGAGTCCTGGGGTGAATAGGTGGCCTTGCTGAAGCCAGTGGGCCTTCCCCAGCGACTTCAATGGAGCCGGGATTCCTCCCCTGCTTTCCTGCACTGACACACAGGCCAGTTCCGAGGGATGCAGGGGAGCAGGTCGGTGGAGCACGCGCCCCTGTCTGACTGACGCAGCTGTGTTCCGGTGACGTCCGTGGATTGCGTGGCGAAAGGTGAGCTGCAAGCTACAGCAGCTGCGGCTCTCCTGGCTGTCGGTGCAGGGTGCTTTTGATGCCCATTGCGGTGGTATCTGGGCACATGCTAGCTAAGAAGCATGTAGAAAAGTGCCATCTGCCCACTGTGTATGTGGTTCCTGTGCCTTGAGTGAGCAGCGGCAGGTCTGATGGCAAAGGCCCCTGTTGGCCAGCAGCTGCGCCGCATGGTGCTTTGCTGGCTCGTTGAAATCCTGTGCGGGCCAAACAGGCTGAGCTGGTGTCCGGCGCCGTGCTACGCCATGGAACCTGTTGCTCCCCCAAATGCTGGGCAAAGCGAGCTACAGGAGAGAGCAGGTTGGATCCTTCAGGTCCACAGTTGGGCTGTGGATCATGCAGAGAGCTGCAGGGCAAATTGCCCAGGGACTGTCATCGTTGCATGAACAGAACTGCGTGGTGCTGACAGCAGGGGGAGTGGCAGACCCCCCTGCTTGCTATGCACACCCACAGGGGATGGCCATCCACAAAGGTACGGTAAGAGGTTTGTTGCAGATGTTGGGAGTGAGGGCGCTCCCCCAGAGGCAGGCAGAGGTCCCAGTGATTCTGGTCAGCTGTGCTGGGAATAGTGCTTGTTTCAATTCCCTTGATGTTTGCATGTTCCACTGCTGGAAGCCAGCAAACAGCGGGACTGCGACATCTGTGTTCATTGACTTAATTACTCTGCTTTGACTCCTTGGTGCCAAACGCCTTATTGGCATGTACGGCATGAAGAAGTGTCCTTGAGTACTGGACATGTCTTGGGCTGCTCTGGATGTGCTTTTTCACTCCCTGGAAAGCCGCCAGCAGGGAGCGTTTGTGGTGTCTGCTCCTACGCTCCCAGAAGGTGTGTTTCGAACCGTGAATTGCAGAAGGGACGGCTTTTTGGATGTCATAATTAGAAACTTTTTGCATGGAGACGTGGAGCATCCTGCATCCCACCTTTGATCCTGTCTGGCGCTTGCTTTCTGCAGCGTTCCCAGCATTACGGGTGCCCTAGCTGTCAATTTCAATTTCATAATCAACTCTGCTGTGCGGGTGTCCACGTCGGATGCTCTGTGGCATGCGCGTATCTCCAGGATTCTTTCGCTTGAGCTTCCAGCTGATGCTTAGTTCGACTTTGCTCTTCTTATTGGTCTCTCAGCAAGCAAGAGGCACAAAGGCACAGGTCTTACTGGGTAGCCAGGCCCATTCCCGTTGCAAAATACAGGCGTGCTGTTTCAAAGGACTGGGCTGCGAAATACAATTTCTAGACTGGCAGATGCTATGATTATTCCTCTTTTCTCAGACTTAAATTTGGTGGCCTTGGCCAGGGCAGCCAATGTTTTGATGCCACATTTCTTGATGGGCCTCAAGCTACATGACCCATCAGGATCGATCACCTGTCTGGTCCATTGTATGCAGCCAGGCACCTGAGGTACAACCACGTTTGCTCCAATCCCTCAGACAGAGACAAACCTCTACAAGACCTTTTACCAAGCGTTCCTGAAGCTACAATACCCACCTAAGGAAGTGAAGAAACAGATTGACCAGAGCCAGATGTGTACCCAGAAGCCACCTGCTACAAGACAGGCCTCTCAAGGAAAACAAGAGAAACAACACCGGGCATCATACACAGCCCCCAGCTAAAACCTCTCCAACACATCATCAGTGATCCGCAACCCGTCCTAGACAGCAATCTTTCACTCTCACAGACTTTGGGAGACAGGCCTGTCCTCATCTGGAGACAGCCTGCCAACCTTAAACAAATTCTCACCAGCAACTACAGACCACAACCCAGTAACTCTCAACCTGGAACCAATCCCTGCAACAAACCTCGCTGCCAACTCTGCTCACATCTACACCGCCAATATTATCACAGGACCTAACCACATCAGCCACACCATCAGGGGCTCTTTCACCTGCACATCTACTAATATAACATATATGTCATCATGTGCCAGCAATGCCCCAGTGCAATTTACATTGGCCAAACTGGACAGTCTCTATGTAAAAGAATCAATGCACATAAATCGGACATCAGGAACGGTAACATACAAAAACCCGTAGGAGAACACTTCACTTCAGTCTCCCTAGATGCTAAGTAACAGATTTAAAAGTAGCCAGCCGTCCAACAAAAAAACTTCAGAAATAAACTCCAAAGAGAAACTTCGGAGCTGCAATTCATTTGCAAATTTGACTCCATCAACCAAGGACTGAACAGAGACTGGGAGTGGTTGGCCCATTACAAAAGCAGTTTCTCCGCTCTTGATGTTCACACCTCCACATTAGCTACTGATAATGGGCCACATCCTCCCTGACTGAACTGATTTGATTTTCTCCTCTCTTGATGTTCACAACTCCACATGAACTGCTGATAATAGGCCACATCCTCCGTGACTGAATAGACGTTGTCAACTCTTCCCCTCCCCTTGACTGAGACTCCCTCTTTAAACCCTCCTTTGAACCCCTCCCACTCATGCATCTGACGAAGCGGGTCTTTGCCCACGAAAACTTGTTCACAGAATCATGGGCACATTCTCATGTTCCTCAGCTAACATCACATATGCCAACGGTGCCCACATGCTTTGTATATTGGACAGACTTCAAACTCTCTTAAACAATGAATTAATGGGCATGAAACAGACAGAACACTCCTGATTCACAAACCTGTCAGCTAGCACTTTAATGGAGTGGGCCATTCTGTTAATGACCTGAAAGTTTGCGTTTTACTGAAGAGGAATTTTCACAACAATTTGGAAAGAGGCTGCTGAACTCTCGTTTATATTCAAATTTGACACATTAATGTGGTTTGAACCGGGAATGGAATTTTCTAGCTCATTATAGGGGCTCTTTTGCATACTTTGCTTTATCTAATTCTTGACCTCCCCCCGCCCCTCTGCTCTCTGGTTTGCTCACCTTGATAATGTTTCTGATTTGTCAACCTTGTTTACTGTTTTTTTGGCTCTCTGTGCCTTTAAATATTGAGTCTGGTCTGGTCTGGCTGTGGTCTGAAGAAGTGGGTCTGTCCCACAAAAGCTCATCACCTAATAAATTTTGTTAATCTTTAAAATGCTACTGGACTGCTTTTGTGTTCCAAAATGTCTGCTAGTCTATAAGGTGCCACAGGACTACTTGTTGTTTTTCAAGATACAGACTAACTGGGTTGCCCTTCTGATACTTGTCTGCAAGCTACAATGTATGTATAGAGTTTAACAATGGAAGAGCATTAGGTATTCACATACTTTATATTTATCAACTGTGCAGAATAAACCACTACTGTGGCTGGTGCAGGACCATCAGCGAGAGATTAATCAGTCAGTGAACTTCAATTGAAATTATAGAAAACTATTTGAGATTTGACTAATATGCAACGTGCAAACACTTCATCTTGGTATATTGCAAAATGTTGACACAGTTTTAACTACATGTTAAGCAGCTTCATTATTTCTGGGGGTGTGGAACGACTTGTCCACACAAAAGCAATACAGATCTTTTAATAAGTTATTTGGTAGCTTTGACCAATAAACGCTGCATTAAGTTGTAGGGATTGACCATTGTAGTCATGGTGCATTGTTTCTGGAGCTGTAATGCTGACAAGAGGGACGTGGCAGACTCCTTGCCCTGATATGGTTGTCTTATTACAACCACCCAATCGGGGTGCAACATCACCTTTGGTTTATGTGGGTAGAGCCAAAGGTTCTTTGCAGAAGCCGGGAACATGCCCCCGAAGGCAAGCAGTGCCATGAGTACTCCTTTTGGGTACCACTGGCTTACCTTGCCAACAGGCTGCTGGCACCGCTTGGCAGCTCCGTACGACGCCTCGTGGAAGCATGTGTAACAAGTTTTTGAATGGCCTTTGTTTTTGGTAGGGTGAGAACCTTAAGCTCCAAAACTGTAGTCCTTTTTGGAGGACTGCTGCCAGCCTACAAGGGCTTCACGTCTTTGTGTGTCTGCACCGAGCTTTGCCCCGAAATCTGGTGGCAGCAAGGATGAGGGGGTAGAGTGAAGGCGTCTTTGTACCACGGTCTCGCTTTCGTGGCATACTTAGCTCCACCACTGCCTTGCCGTGTGGCCTGGGCCAATCTGTAACATGATGATGCTTAACTATGTAATTTCTTGGTGAGAAATCTAGGGATAATTGTTGTTTGTGAAATGTGAAATTGCGGAGTTATTAACAGTGGTTTGTAACCTATCCTTTAAATCCACTTTGGTACCAAATGACTGGAAGACGGCCAATATAACGCCAATATTTAAAAAAGGCTCTAGAGGAGACCCTGGCAATTATAGACCGATAAGTTTAACATCAGTACCAGGCAAATTAGTAGAAACACTAGTAAAGAATAAAATTGCAAGGCACGTAGAAGAGCACGAATTGTTGGGCAAAAGTCAGCATGGTTTCTGCAGAGGGAAGTTGTGTCTAACTAATCTGTTAGAATTCTTTGAAGGGGTTAATAAACATGTGGACAAGGGGCACCCAGTGGACATAATATACCTAGATTTCCAGAAAGCCTTTGACACGGTCCCACACCATAGGCTTTTATGTAAATTAGGTGGTCACGGGGTTGGAGGAAAGATCCTTTCATGGATCGGGAATTGGTTAAAAGACAGAAAACAAAGGGTGGGAATAAATGGTAAATTTTCACAATGGAGGAGGGTAACTAGTGGTGTTCCCCAGGGCTCAGTCCTGGGACCGATCCTGTTCAACTTGTTCATCAATGATCTAGAAAATGAGGTAAGCAGTGAGGTGGCAAAGTTTGCAGATGACACCAAGTTGTTCAGGACAGTCAAAACCAAAAGGGATTGTGAAGAACTACAAAAAGATCTCAGCAAACTGAGTGATTGGGCAGCAAAATGGCAAATGAAATTTAATGTGGGTAAGTGTAAGGTAATGCATGTTGGAAAAAACAACCCAAATTACACGTACTACATGATGGGGTCAAATTTAGCTACGACAGATCAGGAAAGGGATCTTGGAGTTATAGTGGATAGTTCTCTGAAGACATCCAAGCAGTGTGCAGCGGCAGTTAGTAAGGCAAATAGGATGTTAGGAATTATTGAAAAAGGGATCGCTAATAAGACAAAAGATATCATACTTCCCCTATATAAAACTATGGTACCCCCACATCTCGAGTACTGCGTGCAGATGTGGTCTCCTCACCTCAAAAAAGATATATTGGCATTAGAAAAGGTTCAGAAAAGGGTGACTAAGATGATTAGGGGCTTGGAACGGGTCCCATATGGGGAGAGGCTAGAGAGACTGGGACTTTTCAGTCTGGAAAAGAGGCGATTGAGGGGCGATATGATAGAGGTATATAAAATCATGAATGGTGTGGAGAAAGTGAATATAGAAAAATTATTTACCTTTTCCCATAATACAAGAACTAGGGGACACCAAATGAAATTGATGGGTAGTAGGTTCAAAACTAATAAAAGGAAATTTTTCTTCACACAGCGCACAGTCAACCTGTGGAACTCCTTGCCCGAGGAGGCTGTGAAGGCCAGGACTCTATTAGGGTTTAAAAAAGAGCTTGATAAATTTTTTGCAGGTTAGGTCCATAAATGGCTATTAGCCAGGGGTAAAGTATGGTGCCCTAGCCTTCATAACAAGGGCAGGAGATGGATGGCAGGAGATAAATCACTTGATCATTGTCTTCTGTTCTCCTTCTCTGGGGCACCTGGCATTGGCCACCGTCGGCAGATGGGATGCTGGGCTGGATGGACCTTTGGTCTGACCCAGTATGGCCATTCTTATGTTCTTATGTTGTATTACCGTAACGCTTAAGAACGCATGTCGTTGCCCCTTCGTGCCAGGTGCTGTACAAACAGAATGAAAACCAGTCTCTGCCCCAAGGGACTTTGTCACACACATGAACAGAAGTAAACAGCAAGCCGGCGTTGGTCAGCATGACAGGCAGCGAGTGGTCCGAGTACAGCATCAGTTTCTTTGCAAGCTTCCAAACAGAGGAGAGCTTGAAGGAGAGCAGTCAATTAGTTTTGCAGATGTTTTGGGGAACTCCCTTGCTAGCTTGCTTCTCTCCAATGCAATTCAAAGTTCCTGGCTTATGCTGAGCCTCATAGCTCCTGGCTTGGTGTCCCTCCTGCTCCTTGCCTCGTTGGGGTTCAGTGTGCCCCCATTTCTCTGCAGACAGTTCTTCGGGCAGCCCTTGGTTTCCTGGTGAGCTCATGTTTGGTTCTCAAAAGCCAAGTTGAAGCGATGGGACTGCTGCAGAGCTCTGCTGGGCATGAGTCAAGCTGCACCGAGGGGAGAGGCTGGGCTTTATGCCTAGCACAGATCATGGACACTGTCAAGGTGTGCGTGGATGGGGGAGGCTGGCCTGTGTTTCGTTTTATTTTGGGGGGTGCTTGATATTTGTGCTGCAGCTGTAATCGCCCCAGTCTCTGCATTTACAAGTACAGCTCCTCCTGGCACAGACCTCAAACCTCTGTGCCAGTCAGATCAGTGTCCCTGCCACGCCCTTGAGTTTGCATCCGAAGGATTTGCGCTGGATAGGGTTAGTGAGCAGCACCCTCTCCCAGTGCTTTAACGCTGCAGGGGCTGCTGCAACTCAGCTTTGCCTATGTACACCTCTTGTTTGCTCATCTCAGCAAAGACGTGAGAAGGCTGAGTTGGCCTGCTTAAACGGGAGGAAAACGCTATTGTTTTGAAACTTCAGCATGGTCCTGGCCCTGCTCTGCCCCAGTGCTCTAATCATCCCCTCACCTCTCTGCCCCACAGCGCTCTTCCCACCTTCTCTGCACTACCTCCACCTTCCCCCAGGCTTTGCCCACCACCTGCTTGGGGAACGTGCCGTGGAAGGAAGAGGCCCATTAACGTCTGCAGCACTTCAGCGTTCATTGTTGTCAAAGCACAGCTCTTTGGTGTCTTGGCTGGCGGGACCTGCTGCAACGTGGTTTTCCAGAGTCTGCAGATAGCCCCAGGGCCCTTGCTGCTGCTCCTTGACAAGATTCTGGTTAGTTTCCACTCCAGTTCATGGTACTGTAGGTAGCCACAAAACAAGCTGATTTCTGCTTCTGCTTGAGGGCAACTTGAAAGCAGCAAAGAGGTGTTCGTGGGGGTGGTTTGGCCTCCCTCCCATGTCGGGAAAGATCCTTATTTCCTGCTGCTGAAGGGTGGGCCTGGAGCTTCACGTCAGTCCTCTGCAAGCCAGGGACTGAGCTCAAAGGTGGAGCCACCAGTGAGGATCTGCAGGAGATAGCCCAGCAGCAGGGGAGCTGGGCTTCGGGTCTCTCTCTCTCCCTCCGCCCCCATATGGTTTGGACCCACTTCTGTCCAGCGAGTCTAGTTCTCTACCAAGTAAATAACGGGGAGGTATTTTGAGCCTTGTTCCCCTCCAGGAAATGTGGCTTCTTCCCCTCCTCCCACAAAGTGGCCTGTGCCAAATGCGTATTGCAGAACCCCAGCAGCTGTGGGAAGCGTGGGCTGGAGAAGGGAGGCTGGGGCGGTCGGCTGCTAAACGCCAGCCGTGATCCAGATTCAAGCTGCTGGAGGGAGGATTCCACGTGGCTGTGGGGGGGGGCTGCAGGGAGGGTGCTTTGCAAGGAGGCCTTTTGTGGGTGCGGTCAGAGGAGTGAATGGGTTGGTGTCGAATAACTCATCTTCCCCTGCCTTCTGCCTTGCAAGCTGACCTCTGCCAGAGCTGGAGCTGCCCAAAACACGAGGGAAGACGGAACAGCCAGACACGTTGTACTCGTTTGTGGGGTTTAATTTTTAATAGTATTCTTCGCTGTACAGCCTGCTCCACCTTGTCCCACACCTTCCCCCTCCGTCTCCTGTAGAGATTTAAAGGGATGTGAGTTGCCTCATGCAGTTCTGGCATGTCTTGTGTAGGGTTGTAAGAGTTCATCCGGTCAACCAATAAGCTGATGCCTAGGGTCCTGCCAGCTGGCCCTGCAGCTGGGGTTCCCCCGGGTTACCACCTGTCTGCTAGCCCCCAACAGTGCCCAAGGCCCAGGACCAGCATCTGGAGCCCTGCGCATATCTGGGAGCCCACCAGCAGCAGAGCCCCAGGGACAGAGTCAGCAGCCAGGACCCTGAGTGCAGCGAGAGGCTGGTGGCAGCAGAGCTTCAGGCTTGAGGCCAGCAGCTGTAGCCTGGGTATAGGGGCATCCCTCCATGCCCCTGGAGCCCTGGTTAGCTGTTTGTGTGTGTAACTGGTAGAGTTTTATTGGCCACATGGTCACTGATATAATTATTTTACATTTCTGGTCTCATGATATTGGTAGTTATCAAAGCTCCAGAAGTCGTGGGACTGTGTCTTAGCTTTCATGTAAAAAAGTTCCTAGATCTCATGGTTATAGGCGATAGTTTAAGAACCGGACCCAAGTGCCTCCTGACAGGCTGAGAACCCAGAAGGGTACAGAGGAAAAAGAATAAAAACCTGTTTTAAGAAAAATCTCATGACACTTAAGCTGCAGCTCAGAATTTCTGGAGGCTTGAGTCATTGACTGGTTGGTGGTTTTCTTTTGTCACATACACAGACTGGGGATCATGGCTCTAGGCAAGGGATTGTGAATGGGCATAGCACTGGTTTGTAGCCACCTTGGACATTGGCACCTGTTATGTCACCGTAAACATCCCTTCCTGTGGGGGGAGAGGCCAGTACGGCCTCATGAATCCATTTAAGAAGTAGTACAGGCAAGAAAGTAAAATTGGGTCCGTTTGCACCGAAGGCTCACGTTGCAATAATAGCTTGTCTATAGCAACAAAAAGTCCTGTGGCACCTTTATAGAGTAACATATTTTTGGAGCATCAGCTTTTGTGGCAAAGACCCGCTGCAAAAGCTCATGCTCCAAAATATGTTAGTCTATAAGGTGCCACAGGACTTCTTGTTGTTTTTGAAGATACAGACTAACACAGCCACCTCTCTGATACTTGTCTATATCGTACGTCCTGTGTGATGAACTGGCTCAGCAGGAATCGGATGTGGGGCAGTGTGGATAAATGTGAAGAACATCTGAATCTTTAACTCCAGAGTGTTCCTGTGTTTAAACGTTCCAATGGCAGTTAGTTTTCCATTTGTAAAACAGATGGGATGATAAGGGCCAGGAATTCCAGATCTGGCTTCCCTTCCAAGCCCTGCCGCTGACTGTGGTTCTAGGTGAGTAATTAAGGTCAGGTCTATGCTACAAAGTTGTCAGCATAGCTAGGCTGGCCATGTGTGTAAAGCCCCTCCTTCCAGTGACATCCTCAACTGGTGAACCCTGGCCCCACCACACGCCCACCTATGTACAAACAAAGGTGCTGGTCAGAGCTTCTGTCAGCAGAGCTGATGTTGTTGGGGGAGGTGGTTACCCTGCTGGCAGAAAGTCCCTGGCAGTCAGCATGTGCTGCATCTGCATCAGGTAATTGGATAGAAAATATGTAAGCGAAGTCAGTTGTCATGGGACAGGAGGGAAGGTCTTCTGGACTGGTAACTGGTGAAGAGGCAGGAAACAAAGAGTAGGAATAAATGGTCAGTTTTCAGAATGGAGAGAGGTAAGTAAAGTGTCCTCCAAGGGTCTGTACTGGGACCAACCCTATTCACTAGATTCATAAATGAGCTGGAAAAAGGAGTAAGCAGGTGGCAAAACTCTTCAAGATAGTCAAGTTCAGAGCAGAGGATACAGAACTTAAAAAGGATCACCCATAACTAGGTGATGGGGAAGCATAAGGGCAGGTGACGTTGTGTTGATAAAAGCAAAGTGAATGCATATTGGACAATGTAATCAATCCTAAGTATACATACAAAAGGACAGGGACTATATTAGCTGTTGCTACTCAGAAGAGAGAGCTTGGCGTTGTGGATAGTTCTCTGAAAATGTCCGCTAAATGGGCTGCAGCAGTCAAAAACGCAGACAGTATGTTGGGATCATTAAGAAGGAGATAGACAGAGAATGTCTTATTGCCTCTTCATAAATCCCTGGTACGCCCACATCTGGAGTACTGCGTGCAGATGTGGTTGCTAGATCTCAAAAAGATATCTGAGCATTGGAAAAAGTTTTTAGAAAAGGGCAACAAAAATGATTAGGGGTGTGGAACAGCTGCCATAGGGGAAGAGATTGTAAGACTGGGACTTTTCAGCTTGGAAAAGAGATGACTAAGGGGAGGATGTGGTAGAGGCCAAGAAGATCATGATAGGTTTGGAGAAAATGAATAAAGAGTAATCTGCTCCTCCTAATGCAAGAACCAGGGTGTGTGTGGGTGTGTCACCAAATGGAATTAATAGGTAGCAGGTTTAAAACAAAAGGAAGTATTTCTTCACACAACACACAGGCAGCTTGTGGAACTCCTTTGCCACAGGATGTTGTGAAGTCCAATACTGTAACAGGGTTTAAAAAAATGAAAACCAGTTCTGGAGGATAGGTCCATTGCTGCCTGTTAGCCAGGACAGGCTGGCAGGGTGCCCTTAGCCTCTGGTTGCCAGAAGCTGCGACTAGGCAACAGGGGAGGGATCACTTGAAGGTCTGTTCTTTTCATTCCCTTTGAGGCAGCTGGCACTGGCTGCTGTTGGAAGACGGGACACGGGGCTAGGTGGGCCTTTGGTCTGGCCCAATACGACTGTTCTTACTTAAACGCTGACAGATGCCTAACTTCCTTGGCCTTGCCCAGCCACCCTGGGGGAAGGAGTGCATGCCAGAGTAATAAAACAAGTGTGAGGCTCCTTACACCTGGGGGGAGTTCCTGGTCTCTGGGATCAGACCATACGATGCTTCCACAGGGTGCTTGGCTCGAGGCCTGGGAGCTGCACGCGGCCCTCCTTTGTAGCTCCCGGTTGGCGTAAAGGAGGGGGTGGGAATCCTGGCCTGTCACTGCCTCCTGATTCTCCCTCCCCCCAGGTCCAGTAAGGATGAATGGTTCTGACATTGCCAGTACGACGACGACGACGACCACCACCAGCGTGAAGTCCAGCGAGGAGCAGGTCGTGAACGGGCACGATGAAAAGGACAACAACCCCTTTGCGGAGTACATGTGGATGGAGAACGAAGAGGATTTCGACAGGCAGGTGAGTGAAGGAGACCAGGGAGGGCTCAGTTGGGTCTGCACTTGGGTCGGGATGAGCAGAGAAGTGCCAGCGTGCTCCTGTTCTCCCCCCCACCCCCCCATGAGCCCAGGGGCACGAAGGGAGGGCAAAGTTTGGGGGAAGGGCAAGCTGGTTCCTGCATGCCCCGTTTGGAGAACCCAGGCTGGAGTGGGGCTCCAAAAACGTACGGCGTCCCCCCCAGCCCCATCTGGGGTCACCTCCAGCAGCATCACCCCAGGCAGCGGATTCATGACTTGAGTAACAGATGGAGCTATCCTTACCCATGGCAGCCTGTGCAATAGGGGAGCCAGGGATTTGGGGCACTGCTGGGTCTGATCTCCACCCATCTGCCTGCTCTGTAGCCCTGCTTCCTCTGGAGGGGCTGTTTAACGTGGGGGCAAAGCTGGCTTGAGCTCTCAGCGGCACATGGAGCCTGGGAAAGAGCCCTCGAGTGATAATGAACCCATTTCACAGGCAGTTGCCCAAACCCTGTCAGTTTCTGAATGTCCTTACCTGAAAACAGAGGGGAGGAACCTTTGTCGGGTGGGGGCCCTGCACCAACCCCCAGAACGATCAGCTGGGGGCCACGTGCTAGTGCAAAGCAAACCACCCCTGGAACAAACTAAAACCCCACCTTGCTGACACCCCCCAGGGAGGAAAACAAAACCCACAAGCCTCAGGCCCTTTACCTCTACCCTCAAGTGCCACCCCAGCGCCGAGGCAGACTGGTGCTAGTCGATCTTGGGCCCCCTCCCTGCAGGCTCTGGGGTGGGCTCGGCAATGTGGGGGTCAGTGCACAGGAGGGGGCTGAGGTGTGGTTGTGGGAGGGGGTGGGAGATAGGGGCCGCTACCTGGCACGGATCTGGGGGGGTGGGGGGGCAGGTGGTCACATGTGACTCTACACCACTCTGGGTGATGCAGGATATCCTGTGCCCATTGGCAGTGGTCTCCCAGTTCCCCTGTCAGACCGGAGCACCTGCTGCAGCTTGCACCCCTGCAAGGGGCCTGCCCAAACTGTGCAGCTCAGATCCAATCAAGCCTGGGCCCGATCCAGCCCACGAGCCACGTGTTTCCCGTCCTTGGATTAAAATTTGGTTTGAAAAAATGTTTCATGACTGTTGCTGAAGGTGATAAAATCACAGTTTCATAGGCCGCAGGACCCTATCCTGGTCAAAGCTTGGCCCTTGCCGCAGTTGCCTGCCAGTGGGTGGAGGTCTGCCCTGTGTTGGTGCGATAACCTGCGAAGCCATTTGCTGCAAGCTTGAGCAGCAGCCGGTTTGGAAGGAGAGAGTTAATTGTCCACAAAATACTCTGTGATGATTGAACCTCTGAGGGACTCTCCTGGGCGAGGCACCTTGTCCTGCATCTCTTTGAAGCTTGTGCCTAGAGGGTAACAAGTGGGGCACAGGCCTTGGTTTTTAGGCAGTCTCCCCCTTCCCAGCACACAGGCTGATCCCGTTGCCAGGCTGGTGTGATGTGGCAGGGAAGCCGCACCCACCTCTTGCTGGAAGAGACTGAGTCTGCTTGAGTGGGTGGGGAAGGAGCGTGCTGCCTCTGGCCGTCCCATTGGCTGAGCACGTGCCTGCCATGGGCAGGAAACCTGACGCTTGCCTGCCAGGGACAGCGGACAGACTCCTGCTGCTTCCCTGAAATTCCCCCCTGGCCCTCTCGTGTGTTTATGTGGGTGTGGGTTATTCTGGACAAGGGCAGGAGTGATCAGCTGGAGGCCATGCCTCCCTCCACTCCCCCAACCGGGATCTTCAGCCGTCTCTGTTCTCAGCAGCAGCTCTCTGTCTGGTAATGGTTACGCTGGTTCCCATGGTGCAAACCCCAGCAGTGTGGAGCCTGGCCCTCACCACGCCAAACTCTGCAGCAGTCATCACTAACTTCTGGCCCCTGCGTTTGGGGGTTTTTAACTTCCCAGGTGGCATGTGACTAGCTGGAGCTGCTGCCCAGGAGCAGCCATGCGGGTGGGAACATGTCAGGCTAATTAGAGGGCTTGCGGAGTTCTGGCTTGGGGGAAGGTGCTCACAAGCCTTGTTAAGCAGAGTGCAAAGAGCCTCATGTCTCTCTCTCCTGTCTTGTGCAGCTGGAAGGGACCTTGAGAGGTTGTCCAGTCCTCACAGCAGGGCCAATAATCACCATCAGCCTTGACAGATTTATTTATTTTTTAAACTGTTTGCCCCAGATCCCTAAATGGGCCCCTCAAGGATTGAGCTCACAACCCCAGGTTTAACAGGCCAATGCTCAAACCACTGAGCTATCTCTCTCTCCCTCCCTCCCTCATGGCGCCGGCTGGGAGCCTGCTCCAGCTGCAGAGGGGAGGCAATGCTCGGTGTGTAAACTGGAGAGGGAGAGGTGGGACAAAAGCCAGTCCAGGGTGAACGCAGAGGATCTGTTCAGCTGTTGAACATAGTCCAGTTGCTTGGGACTCCTCAGTCAGATAGTGAGGGAAACCCTACCTGTACCTCACTGCCCCCCAGGGAGCCCAACCCATTCGCAGGAGCAGGGGAGCTCAGCTGGCTTTAGCTGGCCCCTGTGAGGTTCCTCTGACTGAGGGCTAGTCCTGATAGTTATGGAGGTGGGGGAACCACACTGAGTTGGATCCCAGGCTCAGGTCAGCCATGGAGATTGGAACCAGCCCTGTGTCATCCAAAGAGGAGAGTAATGGAGCCCATCGCTGTGGGTCAGGCCACTGCCGTGAATGGGATTCTCCTTGGCTGGGCTTGGCCCTGTTTCCTGATTAGCCGTACCCCATGGAAAGGCTGTTAAGAGCCCATTCCCTTTTCTGTCCCCCTGCAGGCTGAGCCCCAGCCAGCCAGTGGCAGCCCCAGCTGGGTGACTCATCCCTAGAATCAGGTTGAGTCCTTTCCCGGAGCGGCTGTCGCCCTCTACCTTGCCGTTTCCTGGAATGTGAGTTTCTCGTGGGCGGCAATAGCCGGGCGTCCTCACTCCTCGTCGCTGTCCAACCGAAGCTGTTCCAGCAGTGGGCCTGTCCCCAGGCAAAGACTGTGCCCGCCCTGGAGAGCCCGCATTCCCCAGGGCCAGCACAGGGAGCAGAGGGCTCTGGCGGTAGGGGAGAAGATGCAGGATCTGTACCAGGAGCAGCTAGAACAAGCTGTGAAGGGATCGGTGGAGATGTAATGCCTGTGGACCCTCCCCAGTAGGAACCCTTTTCAGCAGCCAGGGCAGTTAACCTGTAGAAAAACTGCCCAAGGACTGTGGTGGATTCTCCATTGCTAGCAGCCCTTCAGTCAGGTCGGGAAGGCCCGGCTCCCGTTCTTGCTGGATTTAATTCAGAGAAATCCTCTGGCTGTGTCAGGCAGGAGAGCAGATTTGCTGGTCAGCAATGCCCAGAGACTCTGTGAGCTCATCTGTCGTGAGCAGGTAGTAAAATTGAGCAAGTCCTGTCTCTGCACCTGGCTGAGCACCAGGATACATGCTGGCTACAGGTACCGACTCTGCTAGTATCGCTGCTCCCATCTGCACTGGCGTGTTCTCAGCGCTGTTGCTGGGTTCCCTGCAACACACCCCACCTCTACATGCTGGGGCCCGCAGTGTGCCCAGACATGTTCCGCTCCGCTGCTCTTAGCCCTCCGAAATAGTGTACTCCACAAGTGTCTCCTCCTCACCACACAGCCAGCCCTGCTGCAGCACAGGGAAAAGCACCATCCTCTGCCGGGCCACCTTGGCTGGGTCTCCCTCCAAGGACAGCCTCAGCTGCAAGGTGCCAGTGTCTGCAGGAAAAATGCAAAGCCCTGAATGGATCGGTGGGGTTGGTGGAGGTGCCATTTGCTCAGCCTGCAGGGGCCAGGCTCCTACCTGAATCTATAGATTGTCCGGTTTGCTGTCCATACCCCAGAAATACTAATCCTGGAACCTTTCCTTGCAACAAACCCCATTGCACAGTCTGTCCACATATTTACCGTAGTCCATCCCCCAGAGTCAGGGCACATGATATTCTCCCACAGCCTGATGGCCGGGTTCCCCGAGGGGCGGGAACGTCTTTTTATCCCTAGTCAGATTCCCCCATTTCTACCCTAGGATATGAACTTCATCCTTTCTAGGCACCCAGGCCCCCCATTCAAACTGCTGGCTGTGTGCCCCTGAATACGTGCTTTGAAGGTCGCCTTGCGGCAGTAGTGTCAGCTGGGCGCATTTTGGAGCGTCAGGCCCTCACCCTGGAGCTATCACAGTCTTTCATAAGGGCAAGAACCAGCTCCGCTCTCGCCCGTCTGAGGGTAATGACAGGCCTCCGCTTTGAACGGGGACACCTTCCTGCTGCTCTCTGTCCCCGGCTGCCGCCCTTTAATGAGAAGAGGCCTCTTCACTCACTGGATGTGCAGTAGGGCCTGGCCTTCTCCCTGGACCAGAGTAGACCATCCAGAAGTCCACCCAGCTGTTTATCTCCTGAACACAGGAAGGGCCAGCCAGTGTCTTCCCAGAGGATCTCTAGCCAGATCACTTTGTATTTACGTGCTTGCTACAGCCTGGCTGGAGGTCCCATGCAGCCTCCTCTCGTGAGGGCTCACGGAACGGCACAGGCCTCGTCAGCAGCGTTCCTGGCCCGGGTTCTGATCCAGGACAGCCGTAGGGTGCCTACGTGGTCATCCATGCGCATGTTCCCTGCACCATCATCTCTCCAAACTGGACGACGTGGGATTCAGCGAAGCAGTCGCTGGGCATCGCTGGCTCTGGAGTGGGCCTGAGCAAGCACATGAAGAGTCAGTGATCTGGTCCATAACTGGTGTTCTTTGAGACGAGTTGCTCGTGTCCTTTCCACACCTTGTCCTTCCCTGCTGTCGGTGCATCCAGTGTGAAGGAACTGCGGGTGCAGGGGAGACAGAGCTGTAACTAGGAATTTTGGCATGCGTGACAAAATATTATTTACGTGCCCCCCCCCCATTAAAAACTGTCACTAGTTTGCTAATTTTTATTTCTTTACTCCAAGAAAAATCACAAATTGTTAATTGTTATGGTAATATAACAAATATATTTTCTATAATGTTAGTAACATATTTTAAGGAGATAATTAAAAACAAATATGTGATTGTTAAACCCATATAAAGGAACATGTAATAAATGACAGTAATTCCAAGACTTACAACGTTACTTTACGTGCCTTTAGCACGGCAAACCCGTCGGAAAATAATGAGCTTTAAAAAAAACTCCAGAGATCTTATTTCCCCTGTAAGAGCGGACACCAAACTAGCAAAGGCTGGGGTTGGCAACCAAAATAGCAAGAAGAGCCATTTTTTTTTTCCAATTCAGTAAAAAAAACACCTCAATAATTCAAGAGCCGCCATGCATGTGACTAAGAGACAGTCCTTAATAAATAATGTCAACCTCTACTTATTGTAACCCCTGTTCTAAGAACAGCCCACGGGCAATGATTTGTAATGCAATACAGGTTTACGGCAGGACGTTCACAGACATTTTACATCTTCTCTTTCCTTGCACTTCGTGTGTGTGGGTTTGGACCACCGTCTTCCTGACTTTCGCACCCGAACCACCTCTCTCTCTGGAGGGCGCTAGGCGGAGTTAACCAGCGTGTGGAGATCCCAGCTCGTTTGCTATGTAGAGATGAGTTGTTCATTCTGGGGCTTTTAGACATTCACCATTGATAAACAATCAGGAGGGTGTTCTAAACTTTGCAATTATAGGAGCGGGAGCCACCAAGAAGTCTGGAAATAGCCACAGGTTGCAGACCCCTGACCAAAGAAAGGGCTGGACCTGGCCCTATGCACTGATGAAGCCCAACCCTGGCTGTGCAGAGCAGACCAGTCCTGCTCCCTCCCAGAGCTGGGCACAGAGCCCTGCAGCATGGGAGAGGGGGGTTAACCCCTTAGCTCCTGGAAGCTGCCCATCCAGGCTGGGGCTAGAACCAGCACAGGCAATCGGCAGAGAGGGCTTTGTAATTTACTGGAGCTGTGCCCTTGCTTATGCTGCACCTGGGGTGAGGGCTCCTCTTGCCCCGTCCTTGTTACAGTGCTTGAGGGGGGCATGCGCACCTTGCCAGAGGGGTGCCATGTGGGGCGGGGGGGTTGCTGGAGGCACTCCTCTGTGGGTGCTGCTAGGGGAAAGCTGCATGTGGACCTATTGGGGCACAGACAAGAGGAACATCTCAAAGAGCAGCAGTTACGGAACAGGTCTCTGTCTTTTCCATTCCCTGGGGGGTCAGATATCCCAGCCTACGGCAGCCCTGTGCCAGTCGCCCCGGGCAAGCTGCCAGCTGGAGACAGGGCGTGTCGCTCCAGTGAAACCATCCTGTGCAGCCAGGAATGTGCGTGGGATCAGCAGTGGATTACAGAGCTGTCTCCTCTGGGAAACCAGCTTAGGGCTGGAAGCCCTTCTCCACGGGATGATCGCTGCATGGCCTGTGTTCATTTCCCCAGGGCCAGGCTCCTGCACTGCACGTTGGCAAAAGCAAGGCGGCCCACGAGACCGAGGGCCAGGCAGGCCGGCGGTTCCCTTAGTGTTATGGCTGGTTGAGTTACTGTAACTTGCTGTGCCTGCTCACCAAGTACAGCCTGAACCTGCGGGACCTGACTGGTGCCAGATGGGAGAATTTGCTGGACCACAGGAGGTCAATATTGCTTAGCACGTGACCAACACTTCCACAGCTTACTGGACTCTTAGAAGACATTGAGGGGTAAATTGCAGCTAACAGCACAGAACACTGAGAGCCAGGACTGGGGGCTGGGAACAAACTTTATGGGACCGTGGGAAACTTGGCCACACCCATGCTAAGTGGTCGTTCGGCTAACTCAACTCATGCTGGGTTATGGATGTTGCCAGGGAGACAGTTCTGGACTAGAGAGATTCAGCCTGAATAGAACCATGGACTACTAGGACTGGAGGGGACCTCAAGAGGTCATTGAGTCCAGCCCCTGCCCTCATGGCAGTACCAGGTACTGTCTAGACCATCCCTGATAGACATTTATCTAACCTATTCTTCAGTATCTCCAGCAATGGAGATTCCACAACCTCCCTAGGCAATTTATTCCAGTGTTTGACCAGCCTGATAGTTAGGAGGTTTTTCCTAATGTCCAACCTAAACCTCCCTTGCTGCAGTTTAAGTCCATTGCCCCTTATTCTATCCTCAGAGGCCAAGAACAAGTTTTCTCCCTCTTCCTCATGACACCCTTTTAGATACCTGAAAACCACTATCATGTCCCCTCTCAATCTTCTCTTTTCCAAACTAAACAAGCCCAAGTCTTTTTCAGTCTTCCCTCACAGCTCATGTTCTCTAGACCTTTGATCATTCTTGTTGCTCTTTTCTGGACCCTCTCCAATTTCTTCACATCTTTCTTGAAATGGGGTGCCCGGAACTGGACACGATACTCCAGCCGAGGCCTCACCAGCGCAGAGCAGAGCGGGAGAATGACTCCTCGTGTCTTGCTCACAACACACCTGTTAATGCCTCCCAGAATCATGTTTGCTTTTTTTGCAACAGCGTCACACTTGTAACAGCCTGTGGGGTGTGTGGCCACTTTGCTGCTGTGGAAATCTTCCTGGCTCCTGGTTTTGACTCTCCTCAGTTGTACTGATTGGCCTCAGCTCCTGTTTTGGCTGGAGGGTGTCTGCTTTAGACCTTCAGCCACCCGCCCCCATCCGGCTGGGTTGGAGAGTTTGAGCCCTGGTGGAGCAGTTCTCTCTTCTCCTGAGTGCACACAGCAGGACTAGCCTGCCCCCGTGTGTTGGCTTTGCCACATTGCTGGGTGGGGTTTAACAAGTGATTTTATGGTCATGTCTGAAAAGCTCCCAGGAAAGACTCCGGCCCCTGGAGTCTCACTCCTTCCCTGCATGCTCAGTGGGCCTGAACTGCCTGGGGGGTGACACCAAAAGCGACAGCTGAGCTACTTCTGCGGTGGCTCTTGTCACTTCTGTGTGACTCGGCTGTCCCCCGGCCCCTGGAGCTGAGCAGAGGGCCTGGAGGACAGTGTATCTGCACCTGTAGCGCCCCTCGGTCAGGCGCACTGGTCACCAGCGTCTCCTGCTGACTTCTTGCCTCTCGCTGGGTCCTTGTGGGTTGGCCGTCAGCCCCTTCCAGCCTGACAAAGAAAGGTCCAAGCGCTGGCACGAACAAACCCTCCTCTCCCCGCACCAGGCAGACCAACTGCTCCTTCTGCACCTGGGTTGCCCATGCCGTCTGCCTCCTGCAGAGACTCTGGCAGCTCCCTCCAGTTGCCCTGCCCCAGGACATCCCCCTGGAGTCCTCTCGGCTCCCCAGGGCTGGCTCCTTGCCGGCCTCTCTCCTTCATTCCTTCCCTGGACGCTGGTTTCCCTCAGGATTCTGGAGGCAGCTGACGAGCTGCGCCACTGGTCTTTGTACCTGGGGACCTAGCAGTTGTCTGGGTCACACCCTGCGCTCTGAGCCCTCCTGTGCGCTCCTTCCAGCCTGCAGCAGCTTCTGGGCCTCCAGTGGCTTTGCTCCCCCCACCCTCTTCTTGGTCAAGCAGGTGCTTTCTAGCCCAGCTGTTCCAGCATCAGTTAGCCAGGGGGACCACCTGGGTGCTCGCAGGTATAGCTGCAGGGTCATCCTGCGCCAGCTGGGCACTCGTTCTTGTGGAGAGTCCCAAATCTGGGCCATGTGGGCTTCTCTGCAGCACAGGGAGAAGCCCGGAGCAGCAGCGGGTACCCCACTGCCCTGCGGGTCCTTAGAGCCTTTGGAGAGCCAGGCCAGCTGCTCAGGCCCGAACCTTATGTAGTAGCCAGAGGCGCTGAGCCCTCATACTGGGGTGAGTGAAGTCTCTGCTTGAGAGCTGGCTGGCCTTTAGCTCCTGCGGTAGAGCACAGGGCTTTAGCCCCTATGATCACAGGTTCAATTCCTGGTGCCGGTGATTTGGCTCTGTTGGTGTTACAATTGGGGGCTTGTCTGTGATGAACTGTGGGATGGCCTCAGAAGCTTGGGATGTGCTCCTGCAGCCCAGGGAAGCATGGAATACCCAGAGGGGCTGAGACCTCATACTAGGATGAGTGAAGCCTCTCGGGTGAGGCTGTAGAGCAGAGCCAGGTGGCCTTTAGCTCATGCAGTAGAGCTACCTACAATTGCAGGTTCAATCCCTGGGGCCGGTGACCTGGTCAGTCAGTGTTACCCTTAGAACTCTGGGGCCTGATGAAGTGACTTGGCCAAAGCCTGCTGCTTTGGGCTTTCTCCTGGGAGGTCCAGGCGCATTACACCCCCCTGCACTGGCACAGCCCTCTCGTTTGTGGGCTGCCGTTCCATGCGTACTGAGAGCAGCGCTGCTAGGACACACCCGACACAGTCACCATGTGCTGGCGGGTGGAGGTAGATGGTGCTACTGTGCCCTCTGAGCCGGCGGCTGCTTGCCAGTTACAGCCCCTTTCATGCGCTCTCTGCACCCAAAGAGCTGTGTCTACACACGACTCGGCCTGGACACCTGGGGTCCCTTTCTGGCTCCGTCATTAACCTGGTCGGTGGGCTTTGGCCAGCTAGTAAACCGCAGAGTTTAATATTCACAGGTGCTTAGAACCTGCGTTCAGCCTGGCCAGGGCTTAGCCCGCGAGAGCCGTCGCTCTGGCGGGGTGAATGTGGCCTGGCTCTGCTGCTGCCATGTGCCCTGCCCGACAAGGGAGACGCACTGTCATTCATCAATGCCAAGGCCTGGTGGTACCGTTGTGGTCACCTTGTCCCGCCCACGGGCGCATGCACTGTGCTGAACACCTTGGGCACTCAGGTGGCTGGTGACTCGGCCCTGACGCATCTTCCCCCCCTTGCCGGGCAGGTGGAGGAGGAGCTGCAGGAGCAGGACTTCCTCGATCGCTGTTTCCAGGAGATGCTGGATGAAGAGGACCAGGACTGGTTCATTCCATCGCGTGACCTGCCCCAGGGCATCGGGCAGCTGCAGCAGCAGCTGAATGGCCTCGCGGTGGTGGACAGCTGCAGTTCAGAGGACATTTTGGTAAAGATGCAGGACAGTGTTGTGGGCGGTACGGTCCCTCGGGATTCCCCCACCCCAGCAGGGCCCCATCTCGGGGTGGGAAGCACCAATGATGGCAGAGCACCTCTCATGGGTGGAGTTACTTTGCCTTTGTGTGACACCCACTGCTGTTGGTGGGTGTTGCGTGCAGCGTCCAGTGAGGATACATCCCCTTGGTGGGAGGGAAGAACCCCATGTCCTTCCAGGATGGTCCAGCAGGCCAGGAGTAACGGTCCCAGCTTGGTAGGCGCTCCCAGCTGTATCCTTGGGCGCTACCCACAGCCCCAGCCCCAGCCCCAAGTCTCTGATTTGGGTCAGGTCTGAACACAGCCCGCCCTTCTCCGGTCCCCTGTGTGCCGTCGCCCCCTTTGTTGGGAGGGGAGCAACAGAACTGGAGCTGCTGTGCATGGGACCAGGTCGGAGGCTGTGCGCCAGAGCTGGAGTCTCTGGTTCCCCCCTGTGGCTCTCCAGCCGGCCGGGGTGGGAGAGGGGGAGAAACGCATGGACAGAGGAATGAGCCGTCTCCTTCCTTTTCTCTGTTTCAGAGCAAAAGCAACTTGAACCCCGACGCGAAGGAGTTTGTGCCCGGAGTGAAGTACTGACCCTTCTGGCGAACTCTGCACAGACCGTCCCTGGCTCTGGAGCGGGAGAGGGGGGTGGGCGAGGGTCCAGGCGAGAGGCGACCTGGGCCTGCGAAGGGAGTCACCGTGCCGCAGGGGAATCGCGCTCTGTAAGCTTCTCGGCTGCCTTTTTATTTTTCCTTTAGCGCATCTCTAGTTTGGGCAGGTGCTTTCTGGGACTCGCAGCCCTGGGGGCTTCTCTGGCACCTGCTGCTGCACGCATGGGACATCTGAGTGTGTGCTTCGAACCAGCTCCCCAGGCCCATTTTTAAAGCGGCTGCTGTGCTGCCATTCGCAGAGGGCCAGGAGGAAGGGTGGGCCCTGGGCAGGATCCCGAGTGGGGCACGTCCTGTTTCCAGCCAGCTGGGACTTTCGAAACGCTGCCGTGTAACGAGACTGACTTGACACCCTGCTGGGTTTCCAGCTCCCCGCGCAGCCCCGACTGGTGCCCTCCCTCAGTGTAGGCTGAGCACTAGGCTGGTGCCTCCCTGCCCGTCCGGAGGAGCCTGGCCTACTCCCCGGGGGGAAGTTCTCACGCTCGGCGATCAGCTCGGCAAGAGGCCAAGTGCTCGTCGGGGAAGCGGCTTTCTGCAGAATGGCGTCTGGTCCTCAGGCTCACTCAGCACTGTGGGCCGCCCCCCTGAGACCACCAGTGTCTGCTGCTTACCGCTCACCAAGCAAAGTGCCCCATTTGGCGGAACTCCTCCCCCCCAAGGGAACGCTGCTGGATGGCTCGGGGGGTGGGCGGGGTCGTGTTCCGGCTCAGACGGCAAAGCCGCCTCGGGGCGGGGGAGAAATCCAGACACATCTGGCGCGCTCCCCATGGGCCCTGTCTTGCAAGGTGCTGTGGTCCCCTTGGAGAAAGCTACTCAGCGGCTCGTAAGGGCAGGCCCTATTTGGAGAGGGGTCTGTCGGCTCCCTGGGCGTGCCCAGGTGTCTCTCAAGAATGTGCTGGGGCTGCTGGTGGTCACTTTCTCCCGGCCAGCAGGAAACGTTTGCAAACAACCAGAGCCCCAGGCGATCTGCAGGAACTGGCTGGGGGCAGGGGACCTTGCCCGGCTGGTTGGCCAGTGTTCAGGAATGGTCCCCAGGGCTCAAGATTTAACCCGTATGGGCTTGGGTGTCCCTCAGCAGCAGCACTCAGGCGCCCAGGCATTCAGTGGCTAAAAGCCTGGAGTCGCTGTCTTGTCCAAAGCTGCTGAGCTATGGTCAGACCAGGAACCTCCTGTGCCAGGAAAAGCTTTTCCCTCCTCCGATGGGTCTTGAGGGGACAGGGGAAGCCGACTGCCCCGCATCAGTCAGGTGGCTTGCTGGGTCATGGAGGTGGGTGGGGAACCTGCAGCATGGAGGCGAGGGGGCAGCACGGGGCAATACCTAGGGGCTGAGGGAGAGCCGGCAGGACCCAGCCCTGGGCGGGAGGGGATAGCAGGGGTTTGAAGACGAGCTGGTAAACAGCCTGTCGAGCTCCATGTGGAAGGGACGTGCTCCTGGAACCCCTCTCCTCTGGGCCAAGCTGGAGCTGGTTCCTCTTGCAGCAGGAGGCTGGAATCCAGGCAGAGCAGAGCCCCCGTAGCCTGGGGCTTTCACCCATCTTCTGGGAGGTTGTTGGCTCCAGGGTCAGGGGCCTTGGTGCCAGCGGGACCCAGCTGTCTCCCAGCAAGGGGCCGGGTTGACGCCTTTTTTTTCCCCTACGTCTGGCATTGGTGAAGCAGACGGAGCTTCTTCGCTCTGTCCCCATCCACTGCAGTGGGTAGGCCCAAGCCACAAACTCCCACTGTCCGCCTGTGACCAGGTTTGCATCTCTCCCCCCGGCTGCAGCTTATTCTATCATCTCTTCAAACTTCTCCCGTAGATAGCGGGGATCCTGGAGCCCCTCAGCTCTCACCTGGCCTGGTGGGGAGGGAATCAAGTGACTGCTCCCTGGCCCGGTCCCACTGCGAATTCCAGGACACCAGCTGGCTGCGGTGTTGGCGAGCCCGGAAGGAGGCTTCGTGGAGCATGACTACCCCAGAGGGCAGGGTTGTGGCCCGGGGCCCGGGGCAGCGTGCATCCTTGCTCTGTGTGTGAGCCCTGCTCTGGGACGAAACAGAGAAATCCAGTTTCTGTGGCTAAAACCAGCACTAAACTCCCTTGCAAAATTCACCCCCCCACCCCCTGGATCACAGGTGGCTGACGCCGGAGTTGTCCTGAAGTCTGCAGTGACCAGCAGGATTACTGTTACCCAGTGCAAGGCTTGGGGCTGGTTCTGGTGTGGCCTCCTAGGCTCGGGTGCAGCTTTTGTTTTCAGTGCCTGCGTCTGTTGCCCCCCTTGGAGAGGGGCTTCTCTGCCACCTGGAGCCAGAGTGCGCCCATCGTCACGGCTCTGGCTCAGGATGGGCTGCGGTACAGGAACACCAACGTGCCGACCTGGCTGCTCGCTGGAACAGCGTTGGACAGTGGATTCTGCTGCCGTGATAGACCGGGGCGCCTCCGAGTGCGGGAGTGTTACAGGTGGGCATACAGGTCAAACTTCTTCGGTATCCCTGGCTGAGTTCTCCATTCTCCCCCCACCTCTGCCTGCTGTGGCCGCTTTCTGACGCGTGTGGAACAGTTGTGGAGGCCGGGCTGGCCATTTGTAAGCCGATGCGTTATTAAAAACCACCCTTTTGGAGTATGGTACGTCACTCTTTCTAGCAGCCGCTCCAGCCAGACCTCCCCAGCTGCAGATGCCCTGCGGTGACTTGTTCTATGAAGTCACAAATCCACACTCTGCAAAGGGCGCTGCCAAGCTGGCAGTGCAGCGTGGTGAGCTGTGTGCAGTCGGGGCAGAGGGGGAGCGGGGGCCCCGATTCTGTAAGCCGTGGAGTGGAGGGTTGTGCTGTTGGAAGTGGCATTTGCTCCCCACTGCCCATCCCTGGGGCATGGCACATTGAAGCACAGTGTCCCCCCACTGCCTTAACATAGGTAGCAAAGCTCCCCGCTGGGGATGCTGTGTGTCTCCTCCGCCGTGCCCCCTGCCTTGGCAGCAGCCAGCTGCCCTACGCCAGTTGGCCCCTCCGTCCCCATAAAGCAGCATTTCCCCCCCAGGGGTGGGATGGGTGTGGGGAGGTCACAGGTGCAGGGCTGGCATTAGAGCATGGGGCACAGGGCAGTGGTCCTGGCCCCATGCCCCAGGGGGCCTGCAAAGGCAAGTTACATGGTGCAGCCCCCCACCAGGTCAGCCAGGCTCAGGCTTCAGCTCTCCCCTTCCTTCTATGACCCTTAGATTATTTTGGCCTTGATGTCGTGGCTGCTGGGCTCCTGGGCCCAGGCCTGGTGCTCCCCATGCAGGGACTGTGGGTATATTGCACAGAGGTCAGAGACGAGCCACGAGAATGAGTAAAGATTAAGCACCTGCCTTTTAGTGTCCTCCCAGGAGCCCTGCAGATTCAGGTTCCCCCCCCACCCCCGCGAAGGCTTGGCCAGGACTGGATCTCAGGCTGCAGGTAGCTCTGGGTGACACCCACAGCCCTTTAACCCTGGGCTCTTCAGAAAAAGGGACTGAGGTTTGTTTTCCAGGGTAGGAAAATGTCTTACCCATTTACCTCTTGCCTCAGCGTAAGACAGCAGAGCACCCCCCCTCTGCGACTTCAGCCTGCAGCCAGCGGTGTATTTAAACCCTTCTTAGATTCAGTAACAGACAGTGCGTCCTCCAGCAGCTGGCTTAGTGCTGCTGTTTGTTCCGGGATTTCCTCCCGTCTGTTTTCGCAAATGGGAGAAATGTCAGAAGAAAAGAGGGTGCTTTTTCCCCTCCTTTGGAGCAGCAGGTTTGTCAAGAGTCCTTCGTCTTCCTTGGCAAATAAATGGGTAACAGGACAGGAAAGAGCTGCTCTCGGCTGTCAATTGCTGCTGTTGTATTGGAGTGTCATGTGTGCCCAGCGCTCACAAGTGAAAGCAGACACGCTCAAGTCACTTTCTGGGTCCTTCTTCCACCTCTTCTCTGTTCCTGTTAGGAAGTTGTCCCTCCCAGCCCTATTCAGACCTGCTTTGCTGACATCTGCGTGGTTGTCACTGGGCCACACGCTGCCCCGAGAGAGCCATGCTCAGTGTTTAAGACAAGGACGGGGTGTGCACTGCTGAGCTCTGGAGATGTGGGTTAGGAAGCCCTGCCCCAATCCACAGGGACTCCTGACCTGTTCCAGCAGCTGCTCCTCTTCCCTTCCCTTCCCAGCAGCTCTCCACTGATCGCACAAGGCCTGTGGGGAATTGGCCCTGCTGTAGCCAGAGCTGAATTGGCCAGAGGCCCTCAACTGACTTCCTAAACCTGCACAACAAGAGAAATTTGACAGCTCGGGACTCCCCATTCTCCAGAGCACCCGACAGGCGTGTGAGCGCCAGGTAATGTCACACGTCTGAATGCACTGAACAGCCTTGGTGGAATTAACGCCTCTAGAAATAAAGCCAGCAGCTTTACCAGCCAGGGTTAGCCACAGCTGTCCTAGGGAAGGGGTCTGGGTCTGGGCCTACCACCGCGAGGGCTGCCGCTGTGCTGTTCTTTACGCCACGGAACGCCCCGAGCTCTCCGCACTTCCTTCTTTCTATAACGCCTGGGACGTCTCCCTTAAATCCAAGAGCAGGCTACGGCTGCAGGTTGGCGCAGGTGCTCGAACGTTGGCTCTGTACCAAGCAGCCTGTAAGTCGGTCATTAGCAATTTGCAGAGGTTCGCCTGGCCTCTCCCATGCTGGCTCCAGCTCTTGGTGGCTGCCAGAGGTGCAAATGAGTGCAGTAACGGGGACTCTGATGGCTTGAGACGCTCTGGTGAGTGCAGCTTGGCTGGGTGGGTCAGGCTGTATTTCATGGCCAGGTGCTGGGGTTACTATTCCTGCTCCAGCATCATTCACGCCCCCCTCCCCCCAGCGCTTCTGGGGTTTGGGACCTTCACCAGGACCTCCCTTAGCAGCAGGCATTCATCACACACACGGCAGAGCAATGGTCCTGCTAAACTTTCCCAGCCAGCAAGGCACGTGCAACCATGCACAGTGGGGGGGAACAGAAACCTACCAGTGGGTGTGTTGCTCATTAGCTGGGCAGCCCTGGAATTGCTCCAGAATGGCCATACAAGCACCCGCCTTACTGGGAACACTGCAGGGGCCTGGTTTTTCTACCATATAAGCTACCCCAGAAGGGCCAGTCAGCTGGGTTAGAAGCTGTGCCAGCTCCTGCCCCGGCCACCTGTGTCTACTTTTCCTGTAGTATAAAATGGCTTTCCTTGTGTCTTCTAGGGGCTGAAAGAGCCTCCCCACCGCTCCAGGGAAACCCACCCTAGGGGTCAGGGCAGGAACTCCTTGTCAGTTACCCAAGGGACCACATGGAAACAACTTCCTGACAGTGCCAGCCCAGCAGTGACGCCTGCTGCCCGCCCTGCTTCAGACTCGTGCGGAATTTCTTTTACACATTGCGTCCATTTCACAGCAACAACCTCCATCGCGCCAGGCTGCTCCACCCATCTGTGCTCCATTGCCTTTGGCGGGCCGGGGGCGTTACGCGAACACACTGACGTGAGTAGAACAGGTGCACGAGCTGCTGTTCAACGCCAGCCGTGCAAAGGCGCTTCCCCTGCAGGTGAGCTGTGCTGGCTTTGCTGGATCAGACCATTCATCCCAGCGTGGGCCTTATGCTAGCATCAGTGCCCTTGGCAGGGGAACATAGGTGGGAGCTGTGAGGTACCTTCCTACCAGGGAAACTACAGGCACACTAGGGCTGTGCGGGTCACTAGTAGAGGAGGAGTGGGGCTATACTAGAGAATTTTGTCGACAGAAGGGACATTCTGGGCGCTCCCCGAGTTGTGTCAACGCACACTTAAAGCGTTCTGTCAACAAACTCTCAACAGAACCCTGTATTTTCCTCGGCAGTCTTATTCCTCAAAAATTTGAGGCATAACAAGCTCTGCACATAGTATTGTCGCTAAAAGCGCAGTGTAGACACTTCTGTCGACAGAGGGGGATTCCGGTTGCTGGCCTGCCCTCTTCGCAGAGTTGCCATTCCAGTTTCTGGCACCAGAGGGCAGCGCAGTCCGGCAGGTCTCTGTCGACAGAGCAAGTTGTGAGTCGATGCAATCTGTTGACAGGGGTTCTGTCGATATTACCCTGGGCAACAGCAGCTCCTTCGACCAGGGTCAGCACCCTCTAGCACAGGTGCCAAGAGTGGGACAGGAGGCAGCTCAGCCCGGCCCCTCCTCCCCCATGCATACAGGAGCTGGCTCAAAGCCGCCTGTGGGTTAACAAAAGACCGGCTAACGCTACCGACCGCCACCCCACCGGTAACTCTGCAGCTTCATCTTTATGGACGATGGGTTCTATTAGTGGGACTATTAGTGACTTTACAAAGTGTCACCAGTGCTCGGACCATACCTAGAGGTCAATTTTCAGCACTCCGCCTCGGAAAGGTTGCTGACCCCTGGTCTAGACCTGCATTACTTCCAGCTATGAGCTGCCAATCAATGCCTCAGCTCTGCTCCCAGCTATGGTCTCCCACCCAGCTTCCTGACTCTGACGGCTGCCACAGCTCCCCACTTTCCAGGGGAGCCTGACTCCTTGCTCCAACCCAGGCTGCTGCCAGGGCTCTCAGCTCCCCACTAGAAGCACAGCAGCCGACTGGACTCAGAGCCCAGATCTCCCCACCAGGAGCCCTGTGGCCCCCCATCATCCCAGGCTCCCTGCAGGTTCTTGGCTCCTTGCTGCAACTGGACACCAGCCCTGGATCTCACCCCAGGGAGCCCGGCTGCCCCTGCCTCGATTCAGCTGGGAGCACAGCCATGCCCAGGGCGGAGCTCTGCCCTCGACATCCAGTCCACTGCTGTGCTGCTGGTGGGGAAGAGGCCTTTGGAAGACGCCGAGTTAAATCCTGAACTGGCGCTGGGATAGTCTGCTCAACACGCATGCTTCTAAAGGAGCCTGCAGCTGGGAATATTCTGCAGGTCGTAAGCTGGTTCCACAGAAGCACCGTCCCCACTTTACAGCTGACTGGCTCAGGCTCGCAAAGCTAGCTGGGGCCAGAACCGGACAGCAAGAACCCAGGTGTCTTGCGCCCTTTGCTCGACTCATTCAACTGACCCCTTGCTCCCTGTACCCCGCTGTCCTTCCCTGCCTCGGCTGCTTGGGCTGATCTGATTCCCCACAAGAAGGTCTGGCAACAATTCACGTTGGCTGAGCAGCGTTGGGACATTCTCAGCTGGCCCAAAGGAGCAGCCGAACTTTGACAAGCTGGCAAGTTCCCACTTCGCCACGGCTGTCCTACTGATTCCTATGTGAGCTCCGAGCCGGGCCCACCTGGCCGAGAAGCCCTACAAGAAATCCCAGGTTTTGCTTCCTGGAGAAAGACAGAGTTGGCTGTGACTGTTCCCTTTTATTGACAAATTACAAAACACACCAATACCAAAAGCAGCTGCCCTCCCTGTCAGTATCTGAACGGATTCCCCCTGCCCCAGGCCAGGCCGGAGAGACAAACCACGAACACGATGGGCCAGGCGTTGCCCAGGGTGGTGAGGGTCCGTCCCGCAGGGCCCTAGAAGGAGTGTGTGTAGAAGACATCCACGTTGGCCGTGTAGTCCAGGGGCAGTGCCTGCCCAATGTGCTTGGCCCCCAGGCTGGCTCCGCCCAGCGCTGACGAGTACTTCAGCTTCAAGAGGCTGAACTTGGAGAAGACATTGTGTGGCTCCTTGTGGCGGGCCTGGTTCAGGACCTTGAGGAACCCTGGGAAGGAGAGAAAGCATCAGCCAGCCACATTCCGGTCCTGCCGTCATCTCACAAGGGCAAGAGACGGGGGGTGGGCGGCTAAGCACTGGGAGCCAGGACACGGCTGGAGATGCTGCCAGGGCAGGGTTGGGGCACACAGGCTCAAGGACCGGCCTCAGGGCACAGCTCAAAACAGGACAAGGATCTCTCTCACTCCTGCACCCTCGGCCCCAAGACCCCGGTTTGGCCAGCTCACCTTCCTTCATCATTTCCCAGCTGTTCCACACCGAGCCCACGCACAGGATGGGCAGCCCCAGCTCGCCCTGGAAGAGGCTCTAGGGGGAAGCACCCAGAGTTAGCGCCTACACCCCAAGCCCACACCACTGCCGTGCCACCCAATATGGAGGTGGGAAAAATACCCCAGAAACCTACCTAAGCGCAGCTGCTTTCACTTCCAGGTACTGGCGTTCATCTAGGTTGTGCGCGTGCATGTACTTTTACTCAAGTAGTTTTCCAGAGGGACGCCAGTAACTTGTACTTAAGTACACCCCCCCCCCCCAAAAGCAGCTGCATTTTTACTCAAGTAACTTTTTGGGTAACTTGTTCCACCGTTGGCCAGAGCAGGATGAAGCAGGCGGCCCGAGGCTGGTTAACATGCCTGGGCCCAGTAGAGTTAGCCGCCTGGCAGTTACCTTGTCAATTTTTGGCAGCACGGCGACGATGTGTCGAGCCAGGACTTCTCCAGCCTTGTTGAAAATGTGACAGCAGAGAGGGTCTCCCGCCTGGGCCCCTGAGCAGAAGAGGAGCAGGGTCAGTGAGGACTCCAGCCACCGGGGGAGCGAGCCCAGCGAGCGCCCTGCCAGTCTGGTTCCCCTCCGTGAAGAGAGGCTGCGGATTTACAAGGGACGTTTTCACCCTGGTTGTTTAAAAGGGATCCTACTTCCTCCCTCTAACAAAGGGGTCACAGCACTGGCCTGGAAAATGGCAGCCAAAGCTGAGGGACCCACGTTCTTGGCCCCCCGCTATAGAAAGGGTGCAGATACATTGGAGCTGGACCAGTGGAAGGCAACCAAAATGATGAAGGGGCTGGCGCACATGACCTATGAGGAGAGGCTGAGGGATTTGGGCTTGTTTAGTTTACAGAAGAGAAGACTTAGGGGTGATTTAATATCAGCCTTCAACTTCCTGAAGGGGAGCTCTAAAGAGGAGGGTGAGAAACTGTTCTCAGTGGTGACAGATGGTAGAACAAGCAGTAATGGTCTGAAGTTACAGAGGGAGAGGTGTAGGTTGGATATTAGGAAAAACTATTTCCCCAGGAGGGTGGTGAAGCACTGGGATGCGTTGCCTAGAGCGGTGGTGGATTCTCCACCCCTCGAGGTTTTTAAGTCCCGGTGGGACGAGGTCCTGGCTGGGATGATTTAGTTGGGGTTGGTCCTACATTGGGCAGGGGCTGGACTAGATGACTTCCTGAGGTCCCTTCCAGCCCTGGGATTTTGTGATCAAAAGAGGAATCGAGGGGAGGCTCACTGACAGCCTCCTCTCGACACCCAGGGCTGGGTGCATGGCCAATGCCACACCAGGGGCTCAGTGGAGACGCCACTCGACTGCCAGGGGAGCAGCTCCCATCAGCCTGGTCAACGTGCCCGTGGGAGGCGCTGGCTATGGCCGGGAGAAGCTCCCCTGTAGGCACCACGTCTTGAGTCAGTACGAGTATGTCGCCGTAAGGGCGAGAGTGACACAGTTATTCCAGTGTCCGCGTGCAGGGCAGACCAGGCCCCTTTGGCAGTGCCACCATTCAGCCTGGCCCTAACAGAGCTGCCCCACAAGCACTGTTGTGAGTCGCACAGGAGGGTTTCAGATTCCCCCACTCCCGCAGGCAGGACTAAGAAGGGATGGGAGCCGGGAACAACCCAAGGACTGAACCCTCCAGGGCAGGGACTGCCGCCTTCTCAGCAGCCCCGGCCCAACAGGGCCCCACGCGAGGGTTCTGGACGTTACAGCGCTATGAGAAGATCACCTGCCCTCTGACACAAACAGGACCACTTTGAGGGACACGTGCCCGGGGCAACGGGAGCCCCTGGGCCATGCCCTGAGAAGGGGGAGCTAGATCACAGCCAGGGCCTGGGGCTGGGTCGCTGGCTAGCTGCAGAGCCTGGGAGCCGGAGCATTCGAGCCCCTGCACCAAAGCAGAAGAGGCTCCTCCAAAGGAGGCTCTTCTGCCTTTGCTCCAGCCTCTCCCCTCTGCTGATCTCCCGGCCTCCTCGCCCCCGCCGAGGCAGGGACGCGCCACGAATCGGGGCAGATGGAGACCCCAAAAGCCGCGTGCCCAACAGAGAGCCCGGGACAGCCGAGGAGCAGGACAGGCCTCTGAGCTCCGCACTGAGCCCGTGCTCCCCCGCACTAGCACCTGCCCCTCCCATGGCTCAGTGTGTGCACCGGCCCATTTCAGTCCCCCAGCAGCTTTCCTGGCCAGACGCCCTTAGCCATACCCAGCACACGGGGCCGGGCAGCCTGCTCACATCCCCAGGGCTGATGGAGGGTCACTAGCCAGCCAGGGCTGTCTCCCCCTCCCCCCCAGCAAAGCTCCTGCCTTGGGGTGATCACTCGCTGATAATGCACAGCTTTGGGTCCTCCCCTCCCCCGAACCGCCTCTTCTTCGTGCATTGAGCCAGCCACAGCAGCCCGCTCCATGGTGCCCAGCCGGCTGCCCCCGCCCTCCCGAGTGCCCAGACACCCAGGGGATGGGCACTGCCCACGAATCAGAAGAGAGGGTTGTTCTAAACACCCCAGGGCGAAGTCGCTCCAACACCTTCTGCAAGTTTTTGGCAGAATCCCGCGAACTTGGATTTCTCGAAGGTCCGGTAGAGGTGAGTCAGGAGGCCCATCCTGTCAGAGATCTGTGGGGATGCAAGACGCAGCGGGGTGAGGCGGTGGCCGGAAGCAGAGCCCAGTCTGGAGCCAGGGGGAGGGTCGGGGGCTGCGGCAGCCGGACCCTGCAAAGCTAATGGCTTAACGGAGTAACTCCTCGTCACCACTTCCCCGGCTGGCTGCAGGTGCGGAGAGCTCATCTCCCCTGGCCAAGAGCCACTGCAGAGCTCGGCCAGGGGAGCCACCTGGGCTGCTGCTTGAGAGCCAGACGCCGTGGACCGGGCGGAAGCAGCCTCAGGCCGGCGGGGGCCATGCTGCCCTACGCCCAGCAGCTGCGCGGAGGGTCCCCGCTGGCCCCTCTGCTCAGGGCCCCTCGCTCGGACGGGGGCAGCTGCCATTAAGAACCCCGTGCCCCCACCCCCGGCCTGCCCGTGCGCTCAGCCCCAGGGACCCGCAGCCGCGGTGGCGGCTGTGCGGAGTGGGAGGGCAGACGCCAGGCAGTGAGCGGACAGGACAAGGCAACGGGCCCCGGACCCAGCTCCCAAGGCGGGCCCAGTGCCTGGGGTGCTACCCCACCCCAAAACTTGCCACGTCTGTCTCTCACCCCCAGGCCCCGATGAACACTCACGCAGGGGGTGCCCCGACAGCTGGCGTCCCAGCGCTGCTCTCCTGAGTGTGGCCCGGCTGCCCTGGCACAGAGGGATAGGCTGGGCCAAAGCTGCCTGACTCGGGGCTGGGACTGCCCAGCCCAGGAGGGGAATGAGGTGCTAAGCCGGCACGTGGGGGCATCAGGGAGCGGCCAGGAAGTTCCCAGGGTGCGGGTGAGGGGCCGGGAGAAGTGGTAGGGCGGTTGCGGAGGGTGGGGGAGGGTGATGGCAGTGGCGTTGTGAGTCAGGCCCTGGGGGGGTGGGAGAGGGAGGGGTGGGGAGCCGTGAAGAGAGGTGCATTCGGGGGGGAGGGGCGCTCGGGGTGGTGCTGTACATGGGCAGGGGAGCTTTGCTGTCTAATTATGGAAGACGAGGGTCTGATTTCCATCATGCACCAGCCTCTCCCCATTCTTTAACCTGGTGGTCTCCGGCCATATGCAACCAGCCATATGCCTCCCCTCCCCCCTGTGACCGGCCATATGCCCCCCTACGCTGCCCTGGCGACCAACCCCCTGTGCTCCCCCCCAGCCCTGGCAACTGGCCATATGCCTCCCCCCCGGCTGCCCCAGCAACTGGCTGTATCCCTTCCCCAACCCCGCGCACGCTGGCAATCCCCAACACCTGCCCTGGCAACCAGCCACCTGCATCCCCCCTGGCAACCAGGCCACGTGTGTTCCCCCTGCCCTGGCGACCGGCTGCCCATGTTCCCCCCCAGCCCTGACAACCAGCCACCTATATTCCCCCGCCTCGGACACCAGCTATGTGCATTCCCCCTGCCAGCCCCAGCGACCGGCCACCTGCATCCCACCTCCACTCCGCAGAGGGAAGCCAGAACATGCTGCGTCGTGGGCCACACAGCAGGGCCCTTCGGAGGTGAGGCCAACTGACAGCTACTGCCCAGGGCCCTGATCTCAGACGCTGCCGAACACTCGCTGAAGCACCAGACTCTCTGCCCCTCCCACGCCAGCCCCAGCCCCGCACTGCTCCCAAAGCCCACCCGGGGGGCCGCACCTGGAAATAGTCGAACATGGCCTGCTTGACGTAGCCGATGTCGTGGGGAGGCACCTCCAGGTTGTCCAGGCAGTCAAAGACGATCTTCACGGCCTGGTGCGCAATCCAGAAAGCTGCCCAATGAGAGTGTTAGCTTGGCCTCCCCGCCCTGCAGCCCTCATACAGGGCTCAGCTGCTGCAGGGCCCGGGGCCGACAGCACCCGGAAGGGATGTGGTTAGGGTGGAGGGGACACGTTAGGAAAATACTCCTGCTGGAGGTATCTGGAGGCCAGCATTACAGAGCCAGGAAACGGAGCAAAATTAACAAGGAACCCAAACATTGGAAAGTAGGGAAAGTACCCAAATACCCTTAACTCTGCCCCCTTCGCAACACCAGCCTCCCAGTTATGCTCCTTCCATAGCTGCGCCAAGGGCTCGTCTGCACGGGGAAACGGACCAGGACAGCAACAGCACTTTATGGTCACGCTTCCCTTGTTCCAGATGAGCTTCTCCTGGCAGACAAGCCCTATGAAGTGTTACTTTTGGCTCAAGAGCTTCCGAAAGCCCTGGCTTTAATGCAGAACAGCCGCCCCGCCTGGAGACCTTTGCAAGCGGAGAACTGAAAATATGGCTCATGGGCTATACCTGGTTTTATGGCTGAGTGTCCCATGGCTTAGATCACAGGGAATCGTAGGACACAATGCTGTGAGATGCAACCCCCAACCCCCCGACAGGATCAGCCCAGGCCGCTTGCCTGATGGGGTCAGTTTCTGTGGGGCACAAAGGAGGCTGGGGCCGAAACAACGGTGGAACAGCTGCAGGGAGAGCACCGGGAGACCACTGGTGAGGAAGTTGATCTGGATGGTAAAAGGGAACCCGAGTTCCAGCTCTGGGCATCTCCACAGGGGGCAGAATTCAGACTGTTCGGGTCCCACGGCTGAGAGTCTCCCTACGCGCCTGTGCCTTGCAATAGCAGCTCTGGCTTCCCTGCGCGTGGTACGTTATAACAGAACGCCCCCGTGAGCGCTTTTACCCTTCGATCCCGGATCTGCCACGTTTCCCCGGGAACCTCTCGGCAGACAGCCACAGACTCCCGGCTCTGCTGCCCTCTCCCGGCCTCTCTGTATCGGCCGCCCTTGCCCCATGGGCAGCCAGTCTCCTCCCCAAGGCACCGAGCTTTTGAGGGCCCCTTCAGCTCAGGCCTCCAAATTGTTCCGCCTTGCTCCGGAGGCCGTCCTGAGAAACGCCAGCAGACTGCACGCAGCCGCCAGCCAAGGCCCCACGAGTCAGCCACGCCTGAGCCTTACCTGATCCCTCGTCTCCCATCATGTGGCCCCACCCGCCGCAGCCGACCTCCGACCCGTCGGGGTTGATGAGCTTGCAGTTGGAGCCGGTTCCTGAGATCAGCACCACGCCACCTGCGGGGAAAAGGGACGGACTTACAGGCCTGGCGGTAACCGGCCGGCCAGCACCGTCTGAGCCTGGTAACCCTCACTGCTTCCCCACAGCCCCCTTCTCCCGGCTGCCGATGGCTCATGCCCATGGTGTCACGCCGCCAGCCCCGCTCCCAAGCTTTCCCTGGGCAGGGAGGCATCTCCGACCCACAGATTCTGGCTGGGGCTCAGAACTGGTCATTACCACAGCAAGCGACTACAGCCACCAGCACACGGGCCTGATCCCTGGGCTTCCCTTGCTCCGCTCCCAGCAGGAACCAGGGACACCCGCCGTGCTCACACGAGTACCAGCAAGACCACGACAGCTCCCCCGGCGCGGCATTGCCATGCTCTGGCTTTTTACTTCCTGGACTGGGAGGGGAAAAGGAGTGGTGGCTTGTGGGGCAGAAGGGTGCTGCTAATGACTCTCTCCAGCCTTGGGGGCGTTAACGTGGTGCCCCGGGTCCATTCAGACCCTTCCTGTGGTGCAGCACTGGCTGTGCTGACCATCTGCAGCCCCCATTGGGCTCCGTCAGCCATGGCTGGAACCAGGCGCTCATCCGGCGGCCTGACCAGACACCGGGAGGCTCCTGCTTTGTGGGGCTCTGCCCTCAGCCTGGGCCAGCTAACCTGGGCCCAGAGTGGGGCAGCCCCTGCAGGTCCCAGGCACAGGCCCATTGCACAGCAGCTCACTCCTCCAGGGGCTCCCGGTCATAACCCCTCAGTGCAGAAGGCTGGGGAGCAGGTTCCCGCTCTGGTGGTCTCCCCAGCCCACACCTCTTCCCACACTGCCAGGGAACAAAGGACTCCGCAAAGGAGACAGGTGCCAGCATCTGTCCCCCAGGCGCCCGTCCCACCAGGGCAGAGAATTCCGGAGCCGCCCCCCTCCGCCCGGCGAGCCTGGCCCTTGCCGTGGTCGGTGGCTGTGGCCATTGCCCCGATGGCGTCCGTGGTGATGTAGTAGTTCTCGCTCAGCTGCGGGAAACGGGTCTGCAGCTGCTCAACCAGTTTCTTGATGGCTTCCTTCTGCTCGCCTCCGCTCAGGGACAGCCCCTGCGCCCAGACAGCTGCGTGAGTCCCACACGCCCCAGCCCTATGCCCACCCTCCTGGATGCCACAGCCCAGCCCTGGGTCATGCAGTTCCTGGCTTGCCGGCAGCCTGCCAATCAGACAGTATCTCCCACCTGCTCTCCATCGCGGACCTCGGACTGAGGGTCTCCCCTGATGCCCACGCCACCGCCCTGGTCCCTCAGCAGACAGCAGCTCCCATCTCCTTGCCTGTGCTCTGCCCACAGCACTGGGCTTCCCCCACCCCACCTATCCCCGGGGCAGCGCCTCCCCCTGGGAACGGACCGGGGCACTCACCAGTGAGCGGAGGGGCACCTGCGGGTTGGCGCCTGCCTTCCCTTTGGCCTCATTGACCATCTCGTTGATCCTTTCCAGGCATTTGTCCGAGCCGACCAGCTAGCCGAGGAGGGGGACAGAAGCATTTCCCATTAAAGCCTCCAGCCTGAGGTACACAAGCCGCTCCCCAGGGATTGGGGCGAGCACAGAGATGGAAGCCATGCGTCCCCATTCCCACCCACCCAACCACAAGTGCTTGGCTGAGGATCTCAGGGGGAGGGGACCGGATCCATCACGCTATCAGAAAAGGCCATGTCTGTATGAGGCGCGCCGGTCTGGGGCGCAGTAAAGCAATCCTCAGGTTGCTGCAGCTTATGCTGCCAAACCTGCTTGTGATGCCCTCGGAGCTGCCTCTACACTAGGGCTTTTTGCCGGCCAAGCTCCATCAGCGACCAGCAGAGCTGTGCCGGCACCGGCTGTGGCCCAGGGCAGCCACTGCATTGGGATCCAGAGCGTAAACCTCAGCATGTTCATTTCCTGAGCTTGGGCCCCTGGGGAAGATGGGGATACATAACACCTCCAAAGAGCCCAGGGCCTTGGGAGTTAGCTCCTCCCAATTCCGTGGGCACCTGGCCAGGAGCAATGGCACCTTGTTAGCCACCTTGGGCTCAGTGCTTCGAAGAGTCTGTGCTCCCCACCTGGCTTAGACTCACTGTGACCACAAGAAGAGCACTCTGGGTAATGCCATGCAAATGAATACCATGGCCACCACCAATCACCTCCACCCTAGCAGCCTCCCCCTGCCCAGAACCACCCCCAGCAGCTGTCCCCAGCAGCGCCTGCCACACACTGGGGGAGTCTTACCCAGTGGTTAGTGCAGGGCCCATCGGTCTCTGCCAGGATCTTGCCATCTTCAGAGATCAGCACCACCTTGGAGTGGGTTCCCCCCCTGAGGAATCAAGGACACACGTGCCAGCTCAGCGTGCAATGGGCTTTTGCAGCCGTGCTCCGGGCAGGCTGGGTGAGCCGGAGTCAGCACTCAGAGTGGCCCCACCCTGATTCCTGACACCTGCCCTCCCTTCCAGGGGCGGCCACAGCCTTTGCTGCTGGACTGAGAAACGCAGGTAAAGCCGCACTGGAGGTTGGCTCGCTATGGGCCCCACCAGCTGCAGGAGCTTCCTGCGCAGCCAGCGATCCTTGCATGGATCTGTCCCATCTCCAGCTCTGCACCGTGCCCAGGGGTTTGCACGCAGTGGCGAGGGTGTTTTGCTGTGCCCTCTTCGAGTGAAAGAGCCAGGCCATGCTGCTAACAAGAGGGTATAAAACCGGAGCAAGGGGCAGCCTCAGCCAGTCAGCAAACTCGGCAGGATGCCTCTAGCTTGGGCAATTTGCAGGCCCCGCCCCCCCCCCGGGCAGGTGATATGGAGCAGAACTAAGGTGCCGGGGTTTTAGCTGCCAAGTTCGCAGGCAGCTCTGCCTAGAAAACATGGTGGCAGCAAACACCTGTCGATACCAGTGCTTTCTTCTTGCATGTTTGTCGGCTTTGGATCCGTAACACAAAGGGCCCTGGGCTGATGGAAAGAGCTCTCCGAACAGTATCTAAACGTGAATCATTTCTCACCCTGGAATGAGCTACAAACAAGCGAGAACGTTTCCCGCACCCCCTGCTAACTCAATGCATCCAGCTAATGCCGGGAAAGAGCAAAGCCCCTGCAGGGTGAGGTGGACCACTCTTCTTCTCGTCCCGTTAACGCAACCGGAGTCTCCCCAGCTCGTTTCCCTCCCACTGCTACCCCCACCTGGGAGCTGCAGGGCCAAGGACAGCAGGTGGAGAACTGGCTTGAGCCAGCTGTGCGCCCTGCTCTGCTCTCCAGCCGGCTCACGGGGTGCCTTTCAGGCTGATGGCTGAGATTACTGGGACGTCCCATCCGGAAGGTGATTCCCTTGGAAGGGCCTGCGCAGGGGACGGACTAGCTGGCTCAGCCTAAAGGCAGAGAGATGCTGGCACCCTCGGCTGCTGGTGCGATTTCAGCTCAGGTCCGTACCAACCATCCTCGAGGTGCAGGGAATGACTTGGGAAGGCCTCAGGGCAGTTCTCAGCAGATCAGTGGCCACGCGCCATCACTTACCAGACAGACCCCACACCCAATGGGCGGTGCAGGCTGAAATCACAGACTGCTAGGGAGGGAAGGGGCCTGGAGAGTCATCAAGTCCTCGCAGCAGGACCAAGCACCATCCAGACTGGGGTGTCCAACCTCTTTTCCTCAGGGGCCACATGGCAATTTTTTACAAGCTCCAGGAGCCGAACACAAAATAGCGCCAAAGCTCTTGAATATCTCCAACGATGGAGATCCCAGAACTGCCCTCGGCAATTTATTCCAGCGCTGAACCACCCTGGCAGTCAGGACCTCAGGCATCTGGAGTCCTTCCCAGTCAGGGCTGAACTGTGTGGCTGGGAGAGATCTGTCCCTGTCCCCATGGACCTGTCCCAGAGGTGGGAGAGTCCAGTCATGCCACGCCAGCGTCACACCCCACACTGCAGACCCCGTCCACGGATGAGCTGTAGATTGTTCCGTGGGCCTGGCTCACTGGCCCATTCACTTCGCCATCCTGCCCTGCTCCAGCCCAAGGCAGCCCTGCCCCTAGAAACACACCCAGCAAGCGCTGCAAGTGACGGTTCTGGGGAGGACGGGAGAGAATTCTGCACCACGTGCAGGTAACCGACTCAAGTCCAGAAGCGTCAGGCTCCATGGAGCTATTCGGGGGGAGATCGCAGGCAGCCTGAATCCCTTCCCAGCCCAAGAGGAGAGAAACCCCAACCGTCCACGACCCCAGGCGTCCTGCAGACCAGAACGAGGCTGGCGTGATGTCACCCAGGCCCAGGACGCAGTGGATTTGAATGCAGATGGCCAGGATGCAGCGTAAGGGGCAGCGCTGTACTTCCTCGCTGAGCAGGGCCCCGATCCTGCGATGACAAGCTCAGTGCAGGCAGATCGCCGTACCTTAGTGCTCCATGCAGAGGACCTAATTGTGAAAACCTCCCAGTGCCCCACAAACCTCCACCGTCCCACAAGCACCCTGTGGCTCAGCTACTGATAGGGGTCATGCTGCAGACTGACCGCAGGGCAGCGTTAAAGGGGACTAGGCGCAGTGCAGTTCCCTTGTGCAGAGTGGATGATTGCGTAGACCTTCGAGTGCCTAAGGTATTTAGGCTCCCACTGCAAGCCTGCACAAGCTGGGTGCCCAATCCCCTGTGGTGCTCCTGAAAATCGTCACCTGTTCTATGAATCTGCCAAGGCCGGATCCACGAAGCACTTAGGCTCCCAACTTCCACGGAAGTCAATGGAGCTTTGGGGAGTGAGGATGGAAGTTAGGGGCCTGCGTGCGCTGGAGGGTCTGGGCCCAGGTCTGTAATCCGAGTGGGATGTGTTTTCTGCACGGTTGCATGAGACACCAGACTTCCTCCCGCACCACGGGGGTTTGCTCTGCTCTCGTGCACGGGGAACGTGAAGGGTCCCTTCCTCTCACCCACGTGTCTCTTCCAAGCGAGTGCAGGGCAGAGTCAGGCCAGTAACCAGACCCGTGCGGGGAGCAGCCTGCACCAGGAGGGATACGGAGGTAAGACAGAAGCCTTTGCAGCTGCCTCCCTCAGCTGCACCTTGGGATTCAGCCTTCCCCTCTCACGCAGGCAGCCATGGCAACAAGTGCAATTACTGTAACAACCTGGCGGAGCCGAGATTTCCTCTCCCCAGCTCCCATGCGCTGGGTCGCAGGCCGAGCGCCGGGTTGGAACGCAGCCGAACCTGTCGCCTGAGCTCCCGTCCGTCCGAGGGCAGCCTCAGCCAAGCACTGTGACCTTACGTCACACCGCTCCCTGGGCCAGGGCCTCCGCCTGCTTCCCCTTTCCCACATGCAAGGCGGCTGCCGTCTTCCGCAAGCTGCTCCTCCGCCTCTCGCCTGCCCAGCAGAACAGGATTCGCCAGCCCAGAGAGCCAGGCGGCGTGGGCCGGGGGGAGACGCTGAGCTGAGAGTCAGCGGGGCTGAGTTCTATCCCCAGAGCCGGAACTGGCTGCCTTGAACATATCACCACTTCACCTCCACGTCCGTGGCCACCTGGTGTCTGTTCAATGGAGATCGGAGTTTCTTGGCACTGCCCTCTCTGTTTATATGGGGACTGGCACAACAGGGCTCATCTCATCTCTCTGTAACGGACAGCTACGGAATAATCCCATCACAGAGGCAGTTTCTCCTGAGCCCGTCCATAGCTGATTTATAGCCCTCCAACATTTCATCTTAATTTAACTCTGGATTTTCTGTGATCCACCTACATCTCAAATAAATCCTTTCTGAAACCGGCAGAGCTCTAGGCCCGCATCCACAGGCTAACTGTGCGCTATGCGAGGGAAGGATTTCTTTTAGGTGATAGCATTTCGTGCTAAGAGTTCAAGCCCCTTTGGGAAAAGGGTGTATTTGTTTTGCTTGCACATTAGCCCTCTTTGGAAGTCACAGTATAACAGCCACGAAATAGCTCTGAATAGGGTTGCACTGGGTCGGCCCAGGCACAAAATCTGGCTCAACATATTTTTAACTTGAATAAGCTAATGTCTGGGGGCAGACCAAGCACTACAGATGCAATTCCCCTTTATGGGCAAGACGACCTGTGCATGTACTACGCACATTTTGGACCTCAGAGGGGTCAGAAGTCTTCATAAGAATGACCAGGGCGGAGTCAGACCAAATGTCCATCTGGCCCAGTCTCCTGTGTTTGACAGTGGCTTATGGCAGGTACCCCAGAGGGAATGAAGACGGCAGGTGATCTTTGAGTGCTCTTGAGCAACAGAGATGCATCTAACACAGGGCCTCTGCTGTTCAGCCCCCGTCACAGCTCACGAACAACTCTACAATACAAAAACAGCTTGCACACAGGAGAGGGAAGGGAGGGAGACTTTGGAAGAGGCTAATATCAGAGGGGTAGCTGAGATAGTCTGCATCTTCCGAGAAGTCCTGTGGCACCTTATAGACTAACAGATATTTTGGAGCATAAGCTTTGCAGGTTTTCTCATTGTTTCGGAAGAGGCTGCTTTCAGTTTCAAATTTTGCAAGGTTTTGTTTTGTTTTTTTTTTTTAAAAAAACCACTGGCTTATAAACGGAGGAACCGTCAGCTTATGCCTGAAAATTCAGCGTTAAAAACTAGTCTAGCAAAACTAGGAAATTTCAAAAAACATTTGCACCATTTCAAGTGCTCCGTGTCGCAGCTCGCATGGGATTTCCCACCAGCCCTCCTGTGGAGCGAGGGATTGGAAAGTGACCAGAATTTACAAGCGAAAGGTCCCTTGCGTTATCGAGGGTGACGCTGCAGAGGCCGGCACAGAGAAAACAAAACCAGCTTCTTCCAAACAAACAACGAAGAGGACTTTACAAAATACCATTTTTAACCTTACCTGTGTCCATTCAAACCACAAAGCTACTGTTTTTGGTTCTCTGGGCCTTAAATATTAAGCCTGTTCTGGTAGGGCTATGGTCTGAAGAAGTGGGTCTGTCCCACGAAAGCTCAGCACCTAATAAATTATTTTGTTAGTCTTTGAAGTGCTACTTGACTGCTTTTTTGTTTTGATAGAATATAGACTAGCACGGCTCCCTCTCTGTTACTATTCCATGAAGCTAAGCACGTCAAGAACTCAGTTACAAGGGACAGTGGCCCTAACGGTGCCCCTGTATTCAGCCGTCATCGAAAACAGACAAGGCCTTTCGGAGGGACTAGATCTGAAAGGCAGCTCAACAGTAAGCTGGAGAACATCAGCTGTGTCCGAAGCTGAACTGAGGAGAAACCTTTCCCCATAGTCCCACCACCTTGCAGTTTTTAATCAGGTTATCACACCCACCGCTCAGCCTTCCCAACAAGTTTCACTCACACGCCAAAGAACACAAGCAACGCCAAGCCATCCTCTGGGAAGAAACGAACGCATACTGCAAATAGCACAGCCCTGTTGCAGCCGATCACCTGGGGGGAAGCACTTTCAAAGGAAGCACCCCTATAAAGGCAAGCAACACCGCTCTAGCCTACCTCAGTTTTTATTGCAGTTGCATTTACGCCAAATCAGTTCTGAGCCGACCCGACAAACGCTCCTCTTAAGCTCATACACACATGTCCACACAGAGCCGCCTTTGGTTTAATTACGTCTGTTTCAAGTCAGGGAGCATAAAAAACCCAACCTTAACAGTCTGGCTGTGCCATCAAAACATGCTAGCACAGACACCGCCATGTGTTTTAAGTCCCTGCTTGGCAAAGCCCTGGTGGGGATAATTTAGTTGGGGCTGGTCCTGCTTTGAGCAAGGGGCTGGACTCGATCATCTCCAAAGGGCTCTTCCACCCCGAGTCTATGCTGACAGCACACCTGTTGGCATAGCAGGGTTACGATGCAGCCAGAAAAACTTCCTGCGTCTACACTACGGGCTCTGCCAGCAGGTGTGTTTCAACAAAGCATCTGTAGCACAGCTCAGGCCCTTGGGTTAGCTGCCTGCAGTTCTCTCATTAAACCCGACAGCACCCCAGCGGGTGCCTGGGTTGACCACTGACCCCTCAAGTGAAAGATCATTGCACACGGGCTGATAAATCTTCAGGTCAATTGCGCACAGTCACGCGCACCTTGATACAGTGCCGTCTTTCCCTCAATATACTTGATGCTGGATTATAGGCTCACCCGTGGCAGGGACCACGCTGGGGAGGGAGACTTGTGCAGGAGTAGGCACACCAACAGCAGTCGACCAGGCACCTGCAATACCCCCACTGACTGGGAGCCAGGACACAGCGGAGTCCCAATGGCTTTAAAAAAAAGTCACTGCCCCCCCGGGCGTGGCACCTTCCGCCCCAGCTGTGAAGCAATGCACACTGCCTTGTGCTCATGGCCAGAGTCTAGCACCAGTAGTAGTAGTAGTAGTAACATTTCAAATACCCCCAAATCCAGGGGCCAGGGGCTGGGGTAACCCTCTTCAGCCTGAGAGCAACAGCTGGGGAGCACAGGTACCCTGAGCCTGCCCAGCAGAACACTGGGGTGGTAACAAACCACACATCCTTTACAAAACTTGCTATCCCAGCATAGGCCTGGAGCAGAAGTGAAATGGGGGCAGCCCAGCTAGAGATACCATGTCGTGAGCTGGGGGCATCAGATGCCAGCACCAGTCACCCCTCAAGTGTAAGGCACTGCACATGGGGGAACTGTGTGCACACACACACAGGTGTAAGGCATTGCACATGGGGGTTGCACGCACATGGGTGTAAGGCATCAAACGTGAGGGAGTTGTGTGCTCACACACATACGGTGTAAAACTCGCACTTGGGGAGACGCGCACACACACACTGGTGTAAGGTATTGCAGAAGTGGGTTTGTTCCACAAAAGCTCATCACCTAATAAATTATTGTTCGTCTTTAAAGTGCTACTGGACTGCTGGTTTGTTTTGTTACACAGAAATGTGTAAGGCACTGCACGTGGGGTGGCTGTGCGTGCACGCGCACACACGGGTGCAAGGCACTGCACGTGGGGTGGCTGTGCGCGCACGCACACACACGGGTGCAAGGCACTGCACGTGGGGTGGCTGTGAGCGCACGCACACACACGGGTGCAAGGCACTGCACGTGGGGTGGCTGTGCACGCACGCACACACACGGGTGCAAGGCACTGCACGTGGGGGAGCTGGGCGCGCACGCACACACACACACGGGTGCAAGGCATTGCACGTGGGGGGGCTGTGCACACACACACACACACACACGGGTGCAAGGCACTGCACGTGGGGGAGCTGTGCGCGCGCACACACACACGGGTGCAAGGCATTGCACGTGGGGGGGCTGTGCACACACACACAGGGGTGTAAGGCATTGCACGTGGGGGGGCTGTGCACACACACACACACACGGGTGCAAGGCATCGCACATGGGGAACTGCGCACCCAGAGCGATGGGCGTGAGGCAGCCCACGCGCACACAGAAGGGTGCAAGGCGCTGCACGCGGGGGGCTGCACGCTCGCAGGCAGGCGTAGGGCTGGCACTGTACGTGGGGTGGGCCGCGCACGCCGTGCGGGGGGGGAGATCTGGGACGGAGATGGGGCGCTGCACGCTGAGCCGGGGGGGGGGGGCGAGTGAGACGAGCGGCGCACCCAACATGCGGGGCGGGGGCTGCCATGGCCCCCCAGCCATTGCCCGGACGGGCGCGCAGGGCGGGGAGTCGGGATGCCAAGACCTCCACCCCCCGCCGGGCCCACAGCCCCCCCGCTCGCGCTCACCCCTCCACGCCGCCGAACAGCGCAGCCATGGGGCCTCCGGGAGCCGCGCCCGCCCGCTCGCATCAGCTGATCCACAGCCCGCCCCGCCCCCAGCCGGGAATCCCCGCCCCTCCAGGCCCCGCCCCCAGCCTGGAATTCCCCTCCCCTCCCCCCCCCAGCGGGGAATCCCCGCCCCCGGGAGTAACCCGGCTCTCCCCCGCCCTGCCCCCCGGAAGAGCCTAGCGCCAACCAGCCATGCCCCACCTCTGGGAGCTGCTGTCCCACCCCCGGGAGGAGCCTGCCCCCCATCTCCGACCTGCGGGAGCCTGCGCCCCAGCCCCCCGCCCTAACCGAGTCCCCCCCAGGGGGGATCCCACTGCCAGCGCCTTCCTCCCCCAGCACAGCCGCAAGCGCCTTTCTCTCCCTGCTGGAGCATGCCCGGCCCCCCTCCGCAGCTGGGAGCACCCAAACCCCATCCCTACCCCGACCCCTCGGCTTCCAGCCCTTTAATCTCCGACCCCGGGAGCTTGGTCTCCCAGCCTCCCCCGCCTCCCTAGGGCCAGGAGCTCCCAGCCTCTGCCCCTGCCAGCATGCAACCCCTGCACCCACTCCCTGGCAGGGAGCACACCAGGACCTGCCCCCCCGAACCCCCTCGGGCTCCCCCTAATCCAGAATTACTAACACCTGTCCCTTTCCCCAACTCCAACCAGGATTACCCTCCATGCTGTGCACAAAGCATCATGTGCCTTCCTCCCCGGCCCCCCACGCGATGGGTGATGTGGCATAGGACTCCTGAGCTACCTGTCCTATGCCTCACGCTGCTGAAGGCGATTCTCCCCTGTTCACACCAAGGGGCAGGATCTGGGTCTCTGGAGGAGGAGGAGGAGATTTTGGCCCATGTGGTTGCACATGGCCATAGGGTGAGTGGGACCCTGGGTGGGCACCGATGTGGCACAGTGTGAACATTATTGGGATTACTGATCCAGTAGGAATAACATTCAAGGGTTAGAAAATCTGCCCTGCTAGGCTGGACTCCAGGAGCTCAGCTGCTTAGACTGACACAGGTTAGGGTAAAACAAGGAGGAGTCCTGGGGCACCTTGAAGACCCTCCAGTTTATCTGGACATAACCTTTCCTGGGCTGGAGCACACTTCGTCAGATGCAGGGGAGCCTGAGCCTGGTCTATAAAGAACCTATCTGGGGAACAAATACTTAATTATGGGCTCTTCGGTCTCACAGAGGAAGGTCTAACTCAATCCCCTGGCTGGGACTTGAACCTCGACAAAATGAAACAAGCGTACGTTTAGAATCCGATAATGCGCCGTCATATTGGATGGTTCCTCTCATGTCTTCGTGGAACGACTGGATCATCTTGAGTAACCGTGGAGGACGGCCTATCTTGTGGAGCAGTTTGAACAGACCATCCCTGCTGACCAAGTCAAAGGCCTTGGTCAGGTCGGGATCTTCTTCGCACTCCTCCTGAAGCATGCCTTTGGATCTTCAACAGAGGGCATCTTGCTGCACACAAGATCTGATGGGAAACTGTTTAATTTTGCAAGGCTCAAAGCTAAGTCTAAGGTGCGGGAGGTCCTCATCAGAGACATGCTGTTCGCAGACGATGCTGCTGTAGTGTCTCACACAGAAGACCAGCTTCAAAAACTGCTGGACCAGTTCTCCAAAGTGTGCAAGGACTTTGGGCTTACCATCAGCCTAAAGAAGACAAAAGTACTCGGTCAGGATGTTGCTGAATCCCCATCAATCAGCATTGACAACTATACGTTAGAGGTCGTCCACGAGTTCGTTTACCTCGGGTCCACCATCACTGACACCCTGTTGTTGGACACTGCGCTAAATAGGAGGATCGGAAAAATGGCCACCACTCTGTCCAGACTCAGCAAGAGAGTGTGGAATAACAACAAGCTGTACACTCACACCAAAATGCAAGTCTACAGAGCCTGCATCCTCAGCACCCTCCTTTATGGCAGCGAGACTTGGACCCTGTATGCCCGCCAGGAAAAGAGGCTGAATGTCTTCCACTTGCGCTGCCTCAGGCGCATCCTCGGAATATCATGGAAGGGCAGAGTGACCAACACCGCCGTCCTCGAGCAAGCTGGAATCCCAACCATGCACACCCTCCTCAGGCAGCGTCGGCTCCGCTGGCTTGGCCATGTCCACAGGATGAATGATGGAAGGATTCCTAAAGACATCCTGTCTGGTGAGCTAGCCTCTGGCAAAAGACCTCCCGGACACCCCCAGTTGCGCTACAAAGATGTCTGCAAGAGAGACCTCAGAGAGGTAGACATCGAGCTGGACAACTGGGAAGAACTAGCAGACGACTGGAGCAGATGGAGGCAGGGGTTACGCAAGGGCCTTCAGAAGGGTGAGATGAGGATCAGACAGCTAGCAGAGGAGAAGCGAGCGCACAGAAAGCACACTAAGGACTTGCCAGACACCCACCACATCTGCAAGAGATGCAGGAAGGACTGTCACTCTCGTGTGAGTCTTCATAGTCACAGTAGATGCTGTAAATGAAGTCCTCAATTGAAACTATAAAGGGCACAATCCATAGTCTATGCAGACTGAAGGATGCCTACTTCTACATTTAGAATGTGAGAGAGAGTAACCAGGCACAATTTCTGTAGGACTCTGGTGGATTCTCCATCGCTGGCAAGTTTCAAATCAAGATGGGCTGGTTTTCTGGACATTCTAAGGATTATTGTACGGCCGTTTTCTGGCGTGTGCATGCAAAAGGTCAGGCTTGGTGAGGGCTGGGCTAATCATGACCCACGGGCCACCGCTGGCTTGTTAGGGCTTTTAACCCAGTCCAGTTCAGCAGCACTGCAGGGAGAAGGCAGGCTTCCTGCCTGCCCTGGCTGTGGCTCTGGACTGCTGCTGGGAGCAGCTGACACATCCCTGTGGCCTTGGAGGTTGGCAGGGAGGGGTGGAAGGGTAGAGAGACTGTGTGTGCTGGTCCTGCCTGCAAGCACCACCTCTACATCTCCCATATGCTGGGAACAGGGAACCATGGCCAATGGGAGCTGGGGGGGTGGGTGTAATGAGGTTCAGGGGTCCCCAAGCTCTGCACCCCGTCCGCAGGCAGGAGCAACGCTCACTCACCTGGTAGAACAGGGAGTTTATTAGGCGGCAGAGACGCAGTGCAGTGCAGAGGTGTCAGTACAGCCGGCACAGACAGTCATTCCCATCCATCCCGGGGACGGAAGGCCCAAGGGCTGCCCCCATCTGGGGTCTAGCCTCCCCTCAGCACAGGCCAGCTGCCTTCCAACTCTCCCCACAGCCTCCAACGGCCACCCAGATTCAAACGCCCTTTGGGTCCTCCCTGCTCTTTGTTTAGGGGCAGAGGTGTTACCTGCCAGCTTAGGTTACAGCCAGCAGGGGGTCATCCTGTTCGCTGTTCAGTCTGTCACACACAAACACCCCCCACTCATCACAGCGGGGCCTGGGGGTGGCAGCCAGAGCTACCTGTCTCTCCCACCCCCAACCCTGAAGCCACACTGAGTGGTGCCAGGCCAGAATCCATACCTCAACCCTCAGCCCCCTTCCAACAATTTTGCCCCAGTCTGACATTCATGGCCTGCCATGGCCCTTGGGCCCAAAGTTTGCCCGTCCATGGCCTAGAGTGCCCAGCAGACATGGGTCTCTGCAGGGCCAGCCCAGCCCAGCCCTGGCACCACCCCTCCTTGTTACTCTCAGCGCAGATCAGCAGCATTTTATTTGAGCTCTGTAACAGTTCAGAGCCAGTCTCAGCCTCCTGGCCTGCCAAAGACAGGCCTGTATCCGGCAGCAAGAGGACGCCAGGCTGGACGGGGAAGCCTCTGCAGTTGTTGGTTATTACTTGTGTTGTCATGGCCAGTAGGGCCACCTCCTTGGGCACGGAGAGAGAAGTTCAGGGGCAGCTGAGTGTGAGGGCTCGTAGGAGCACCGGCCAGCTCCGGCTGGAGCTTGGGGACGTTTAAAGCAGAGTTTCTCAAGGTGCCGTCTGAATAAAGGGGAAGCTCAGGAGGGCACCGTGCCTGGAAATGAAGATCTGCTGGTGCAGTGCGCTGGCTCCATTGCCATCCACAATGAATCCTACAGCCCACCATTAGCGGCTGAGGCCAGGATGTTTACCATGGCAGCACCTGGCGGCCTCAGCCTGGGTCAGCCCGGGGCTGTCGGCACACCTCGAGAGAGGCAGTCTCTGCGGCGAGGCAGGCAGCTTCTGGCTCCGTCTTCAGTGTCTCTGTCACCCCCAGGAGCGGGGGGGGCTGATGGTATGCAAGTGTGGCTCGGGGGGATGACGCTGCGAGTCCGGCCTGTTGCGAGTGGGGCAGGAAAGGGCTGGACAAGCAGTGGAGGAGGAGGCCACAGGCCCTCAGGCTAGGAGGTGACCTGGGAGAGGAGCGGAGAGAACAAGGGCAGAGGCACATGGGGTGGGGTGGAAGGGCGGAGAGGCAGGATCAGGAGCTGTGCCGTGGTGGGAGAGGAGGGGGTAGACTGGTGGGTGGGTGGGTACACAGATACATAACACGCTCTGCCCAGCAGCTCTAGACACAGCCTTGGTGCAGAGGTTTGGGACCGTGTGTCTCTTGCTCCTCCAGGAGCAGGGGGACGACTGTGCCCACGAAGGAGCATGCTGCCTTCCCAGCCCCCCAGCAGCCGTGAGCTGGAAGGGCCCCTCGTTGATTTGGCCTTTCCACGGGCAGGGGGGCAGTGCAGCCACCAGAGGACGCTGGAGATCAGGAAATCGGAGCTGGGGCTGGCTTCTGCTTGCAGGGGAAGGACAGGCCCTGGGGAGGCAGGAGGGAGGTTTCCTTTGAGCTTTGTAATAGATCCGTGTTAGCTCCCAAGTTCCCAACTTGCCTCCTCCTGGTGCTTGCGGGGTCACCCGGGAGAGTGGAGCAGCCCCAGGCAAGCGGGAGCCGTCTCCCCAGCCCTGTGGCCAGGAACTGCAGGCTGATTTCTTTCTTAATGCTCCCTGGTCTATATCCCACGCCACCGAGCGGCAAGAGGGGCCGACGATTCCCCAGTCACCCCCAACCCAGCCTGGCAAAGCTGGGGCTGGCAATGCCCTGCAGAGCCCTGTGCCTGCCTGGATCTCATCAGCTCCTCTGAGTTGGGCCCGAGCTGCCAAGAGTTTACCACGCTCCTGCTCTAGACTGTTGTGTGGTGCTGTTGGCAGGTGCTGTGTTCTCACCCAGAGGTGGCTGCATTTCTGATGCACAACTGCGAGGGCTGAGGCTTACATGTCCTCTCCCCGCATAACTTCTTTCCTAAAGGACAGATGCGCCTTGTCTCCTAATTATCCCCCCTTGCATTTGGTGTTTGTGTTCACACCAGCACCTGGGGAAGAGGAGAATTACAAAACCACCTGGCCACTCCTAGGAAGAGTTCCTGCTTCTGGCTCGGCGCTGAGGCTTAAAGGGTTAAGAAGGAGCTTGAAGGGCTACTGGTGGGCTAGGGGATTGAGCCCAGTGCTGGGCCACCTGCATTCAATCCCTGCAAAGTCATTGGCTTTGGCAGGTGACTTCAGTGATTAAAGCCTCAGGTTTCCCATCTTGCAATGGGGATGGTACTATTTACCCAGCTCACAGGGCAGGAGGGTCAGAGAATCAGCCGTTTGCACAGAGCACCAACAATGACATTCCCTACTATTGTAGCCCCAGCACAGGCTGTGGGCGTGTCCCTCTCCCCAGCTAAGAGGGGTGGACGGGAGGGGGTAGGTAAGGGAAAAGGGCAGCAAGGTCCTACAGACCATGGGGTAGTTGACTCGCAAGGGGGCGCTGCTCTGTCAAGAGTAAATGAAGCTGAGGTCAGTGCTCAAGAGCGGGGTGCCCTGGTGAGAGCAAGAGGCAGTGTGATCTAGCGGGTAGATTTTGGCCTGGGAAGTCAGGCAAGCTGGGTGCTGGCCCTGGTTCTGCCAGCTACCTGCCATGTAAGATCCCTTCCTTTCCTTTGTCGTCTTGCTTCTTTCCAACTGCAGGGTGGGGAGGGTGTCCATGCAGTGCCTGGCACGGAGAGACCTTGCAGAGCTGGAACTAACACGGCAGAGTTGTGTTACTATAGATCCCAGGGTGCTTTTACCGGGCGGAGGGATGGGGCCTGTTTCTGCTGTAGTAACTACTTCCTCCGGCCTTAAATCCCTGTGGTGGTGTCAGTCGGATGCAACCTTCTTCCTCTTGCTCTGTCCTGAACTCTTACGAGTCCTGTCAAGGGCTCCGGTGCCATGAGCGTGGAATTGGCAGGGAGGTGCCGTTGTTCTGAGCCCAGCCCCTATGTGACCTCGAGCCAGTCTGTTCACCATTATTGTAGCCCCAGAGGTTGTTCCTTCATTGACTCTGCTTTTCAAAGCTAACCCCAGCCCCGGGATTGTTTTGTGAGGGGCTTTCTGGGAGGGTGACCCCTGGCACCCAGCATGTCAGCCAGGGGATTGTGGTCAAGGGCCAGGACTGTCGCTGATTTTGATGTAGTTGATGGAGAGCTGTGACTGTCCATCAGAAGAAACTTGCCTCTAGGCTAGTGTGTTATCCAATATAGATCCTTACTGAGGCCTAATTATATTGTTTGCAATTTGCAAATGAGCTTCACCTCAGCTGTTTCTCTTTGTAATTGAGTTTTGAAGCATTTTGTAGAGGATGGCTTCTTTTCGATCCCTTACGGAACGTCCAGGGAGGTTAAAATGTTCTACAGGTTATTGTATGTTCCCTTGATGTCGGATTTGTACCTGCTTATTCTTTGGCACAGAGACTGTCTGGTTTATCCGGTGTACAAGGCAGAGAGGCATTGCTGCCACTTGATGGCATATATCACGCTTAAGCAGGTGATCTTACATGATCTGAAAATCAAAAGAGGAGTCATATAAAAACTGGAAACTGGGACAAATTACAAAGGATGAATATAAGCAAACTATACAGGTATGCAGGGGCAAGATTAGAAAGGCAAAGGCACAGAATGAACTCCAACTAGCTAGAGACATAAAGGGTGACAAGAAGCCATTCTATAAATACTTTAGAAGCAAGGGAAAGACCAAGGACAGGGTAGGGCTACTGCTCAGTGGGGAGGGAGAACAATAACAGAAAACAAGGAAATGGCAGAGATGCTTAATGACTTCTTTGTTTCGGTCTTCACCAAGAGGTCTGATGAAGAAATACCTAACAGTGAACGCTGCTGGGAAGAGGGTAGGTTTAGAAGATTAAAAAAAAAAAAAAGGTAAAATTTACTTAGAAAAGTTAGATGTCTGCAAGTCACCAGGGCCTCATGAAATGCATCCTAGGAACCAATAGAGGAGGTATCTGAGCCTTTAGCTGTCATCTTTGAAAAGTCCTGGAAGTCAGGAGAGATTCCAGAAGGCTGGAAAAGGGCAAACATAGTGCCTGGCTGTAAAAGGGGGAATAAGAGCAACCCAGGGAATTACAGCCCAGTCAGCTTAACTTCTGTGCTGGGAAAGATAAATGGAGCAAATAATTAAGGAATTCATCTGCAAACATCTGGAAGAAAGTACGGTGATAGGTCACAGTCAGCATGAATCTGTAAAGAACAAATCATGTCAAACCAATCTGATAGCTTTCTTTGATAGAATAACAAGTCTTGTGGGTAAAGGGGAAGCTGTGGATGTGGTATACCTAGACTTTAGTAAGGCATTTCATACTGTCTCACATGATCTTCTTATCAATAAACTAGGCAAAGATAACTTAGATGGGGCTACTATAAGGTGGGTGCATAACTGGCTGGATAACCATTCTCAGAGGGTAGTTATTGATGGTTTGCAGTCACGCTGGAAGGGCATAACAAGTGGGGTTCCACAGGGGTCTGTTTTGGGGGCGGTTCTGTTCAACATCTACATCAGTGATTTAAGTTTGCAGATGATAGCAAGCTGGGAGGGGTTGCAACTGCTTTGGATGATAAGGTCAGAATTCAGAATGATCTGGACAAACTGGAGAAATGGTCAGAGGTAACAGGATGAAGTTTAATGCGGACAAATACAAAGCGCTCCACTTAGGAAGGAACAATCAGCTTCATACATAGAGAATGGGAAGTGACTGTCTAGGAAGGAATACTGTGGAAAGGAATTTAGGGGTCATAGTGGACCACAAGCTAAATGTGAGTCAACAGTGTGATGCTGTTGCAAAAAAGGCAAATGTGATTCTGGGATGTATTAACAGGAGTGTGTAAGGCAGACACGAGAAGTCATTTTTCCGCTCTACTCAGCAATCATTAGGCCTCATTTGTAGTATCATGTCCAGTTCTGGGCCTCACATTTCAAGAAGGATGTGGAGAAATTTGGGAAGGTCCAGAGAAGAGCAACAAGAATGATGAAAGGTCTAGAGAACATGAGCTCTGAGGGAAGACTGAAAGAACTGGGCTTGTTTAGTTTAGAAAAAGAAGACTGAGAGGGGACATGATAGCAGTTTTCTAGTACCTCAACGGGTGGTATTATAACCCATGCACACCTAGGTGTGGTTCACTGTCCTATGTAGTGGTACCTAGACCACCTCATTATAAGGAGGAGGAGAAAAATTGTTCTCCTTGGCCTCTGAGGGTAAGACAAGGAGCAATGGGCTTAAACTGCAGCAAGGGAGGTTTAGGGTTGCACATTAGGAAATACTTCCTACCTGTCAGGGTGGTCAAACACTGGAATAAATTGCCTGGGGAGGTTGTGGACTCTCCATCACTGGAGATATTTAGTTGTGGCATCTATCAGGGATGGTCTGTGGTTCTTGGTCCTGCCATGAGGGCAGGGACTGGATTCAATGACCTTTCAAGGTCCCTTCCAATTCCAGTGTTCTGATTCTATGAACTCCATCCATCCCTGTGCCCAGGGGTTGTGTCTCAAAGAGGCCTGTTGCTTCCCTGCCTTGGTGCAAAGCAACCCTGCAATTTAAACATTTTTTAAATCAACCCTGCAATCCCAAGTCTTTCTGGGCTACACAGTCCTGCTGGGGACAAGGTAGCTCCTGTCACTCCTCGGGGCAAAATAGGGGCATGATTCAGCACACAGCGCCCTCTAATTTTTTCCATCCCGGGTGGGATAAATTTTGTTCTGTGCACCAAGGCAGATGCAAATGTGCACCACCAATAGAAATGCACCCTGCCAAGCGTGGGCGCTCTTCTAATCAGCTGGGCACCATCTGAATCTCTCCCAGGCGGCTGCCCAAGTGCTCAGCTTTCAGGGAACACTGATTCAGCATCCACTTTTATCAGCAGGCCCAGGCACAGGGAGCAGCCATTGTCTGTCTGTCCAGCTGCCTGTCTTACCCGCACATCCATCTGCCCATCCATCCCCTCGGATGGGGGTGTGCCTTTGGAAACGCTCCCCTGCTCTGCCCTGGCTCTCAGTCCAGGAGTCAGGCTGGCAGCTAGCGCGGGAAGGGAGCCAGCATGGAGATGCCCAGGTGAGCGATCCAGGGCCAGCGCTAGGCTGGGAGCAGGGCACACGCTCTCCGAGCCGCTCAGGCTTCAGAGAGCTGCTGGCAGCAAAACAAGAAACTGCTCTTCCCGTTACGTATTCAGAACTCCGAGCCCTGTTGTGTCCACCTGGGCGCGGGCCAGGACGTCTGTGTTCCTTGAGTGGCTCTGGGTTTAACAGATCTAGAATTACAGCAAATATCTTCCCCTCCCCAGGGCGCCAGTGCAACGGTGCATGGTCGCCTGGCCGGGAGCCGCATACCCCAGGGGAGTGCGCAGCGTGACGAGAGCCCCAGGAACCGGCTGGGTCGTTGTCTCTTGGCCGATCGGCTGCATGCTGGCACACAAGGGGAGAGCGCAGGCAGGGCACCACTGCTGGAAATGGGCCCCATTCAGCCTTCCCTCTAAGGTGAGCACTTGGACGGCCATCCTTGGTGTACACAACAAAAGTCATTCCACCCATGTATGGAAAATATAGAGGGTGCACTGGCCCCAACAAGCCTGGGGTTGGAGAAAGGCCAGAGCTCGGTGTGGCTCTGGCTGGCAGCGCTCCGGTGGTTGGGGGCACCAGAATGTGGTGTCAGACTGGGCTCCATCTCCATGTGTGCCAGGGTGTTCCCCCGCTCCCCAGGGCAGCAGCGGCGGCAGTCGGACCCGGGGGAGCATTTCCAGGCCCGGCTGCTGAAGAACCAGAGGAGTCAAGCAGAACCATTCCTGAGTTCCAGCCTGTGGCTGGCGAGCTGCCATACCCAGTCACGTTACTGAATGATGGCCAATAGGTCCCTGGTGAGCGTCTCTGTGCCGTCGCAGGGACGTGTGTGCACAGGGGTATTACAGCACAGAGCGTTGAGTGCTGAGGCCTGTTACTACCGGGCTCCTTGCAAGGCTCCGTCCTGCGGGCTGCTAAGAGGAGGCCCTTGGGGAGGCGTGGAAGCCTGCGCTCCTTGGGCCAGGCCTGCCGCTTGCTGCATGTCTGTGCAGCACCCAGCGCTGGGGCCCCCGAAACTGCCGCTGTGGCGGAAAGAACTAACATGAGCCTGGGGTACAGAAACAGGTGTCTCCCGGCAGCGCCCAGCTGATTGTACCTCTGGAGTTAGCCCTGGTGTGGTGGCTGCTGGAGCCCGGTGTCCAGGCCTGGTGGGGGTATGTTAAATCGCAGAGGGGCCAGAGAAGAGCCGGGAGAGGGACTGAAATCCTGCCATTGGGTACCAGAGAACTGGGAGGGCCCTAGGTCCTACTCCCTAACACTAGCAACAGACCAGATCGCGATAGGCTCAGAGAGCACCATCTCCTGCGAGCCGTGCCCAGGGGCGCTGCCAGGCTAGCAGAAGCAGATGGGGAGTAAGGGTTTCCTAGCAGGCCTGTTGGTCCAGCTGGGAAGGGCCAGGCACAGGCCCACACGGGGAAGGGGAAGCTGGATGAATTCAGGCTGGAAAGGAGGCCTATAGCTGGACCACTCAGCGTTGTTACCATTGGAATCACTTACCAAGGGTGGCGGGCAGAGCTGTCCAGCCACAGGATGGGCCGAGGTGGGGCGGCAGCCCCAGCCCCTGCACTTAGGGGGATCCTGCCCCCAGCTGACTCGTGGCAGGGGGCAGGCAGCGGGGGGGCAGGCTGGGCTCCTTTCCCCTTGTGTGCCCTCGTCCCCCTCCCCAAGCTCAGCATGCGATGCCAGCAGCAGCATTCACCGCTCTGCCACGACCTCCTGGCCTGCTGAGCCCCACTTCCCTGCAGCAGCCCCCCGCAGAGGAGTGGGGCAGAGCAGAGCAGAGCAGAGCAGGCTGTCGCTTGTGCCATATGCTGAGTGTGGGGCAGGGAGGCCAAGGGGTGGGTCCTGCAGTGGGGGGGTGGGTACCTGGGTGCCCTGGCCCTGCCTCCCCCTCAGGACAGCCCTGGTGGCAGTGGAGTTTAGCAGTTCTCATAGGGCAGGTCCCTGGCTCGCCAGGCAGGAGGTCAGGCTGGATGGGGGGTTCTGTGGTGCAGCCAGCAGGGGATTTCTCTACAGCCACAGCAGCCTCCCGGGAGGAGACGGGCTGGGGGGTGGCAAAGAGGTTGCTCCTGGTGTTTGCTGGCACCGCCACAGAGGAGCTGCTCCCTGCATGGTGCAGCCTCCTGGAGGCTCCAGGCAGCGTCTCCGCAGACCCAGGGGGCTTGGGACTCCTGAGTGCCGGGGGGACCCTTCCAGGGCTTAGACAGTGGAACTCTCTGCCACAAGAATGGCAAGACCGAAGATCGTACAGCTCCAAGAACGCACCACCCACCTCATCCCTCGGCCTGGTCGCCCCCTCACGCACCGGCGCACGCCAGCCGGGTCATCTGAAGTGGCGTAGGGATGTGAGAGGCCACAGTGATGGGTGCATCAGAACAGACCCTTCTCCCCTCTCAGTGCCCGATCGGGGCTTTGCAACCATCCCCAACGAGCAGAAATCAAATGAGGCCCAGCACTGTAGCAGCCACGTCCTGAGATTCGTGCCTGAGAAAGAGCCCCTTGCCCTCCTATTAGCCAGGGGTAAAGTATGGTGCCCTAGCCTTCAGAACAAGGGCAGGAGATGGATGGCAGGAGATAAATCACTTGATCATTGTCTTCTGTTCTCCTTCTCTGGGGCACCTGGCATTGGCCACCGTCGGCAGATGGGATGCTGGGCTGGATGGACCTTTGGTCTGACCCAGTATGGCCATTCTTATGTTCTTATGTTCCTCCTGGCACGAGCGTGCCCTTCCCAGCATCGCACAGTGGGCTTTCATACCCATCCCTGGTGACATGAGTATCAATTTTCCTTCCATTAGGGCATCGCTAATGAATGTAAACGAAAATCTAGTGTCGCCTTTAAACGTGATTAGCTTCCTGTCAGCCCCCATCGGCCGCTGGGCCCGCCGAGTGACAGACGGCGCTTCGCAGTCACAGCTGTGACTCTCCTGCAGGACAAACACTTCAATCAGCCCTTCAAATGCCTGTGACAGCTTAATGGCTGCGCCTGCCAAGGGTTTTCAGCAGGAAACTGCCTCCTCGATGCCTGTAACGCTGGGGTGGGAGGGAGAGAGGACAGTCCACTTCGCTCTGGGCTCTGCAATGGCATTTTGGAGAGGAGGGGGAAAGCTGGGTGCCTGGAGATGTTGGCTGGGCTGCCAGATAATTGCTGTTATTTTTTATTTGCATTACTGTAGTGCACAGGAGCCTGTTGCTGGATCAGGCCCCAGGGCGCAAGGGGCTGTACAAACACAGAACAAAAAAGACAGCCCAGGAGAGCCTCCGGCAGGGGGTGACAGTGGAGATTATAGCGAGATCGGGCTGGCTGCGTAGGGTGCATGTGAGGATGGGCAGGAGGGTGCGGCTGAAGGAGGCGGAAGAGAGAGTGGCTACGGATGGGGCAGGCAGTCATAGACCAAGGTGCTAGGTTGTGCCGGGGGTGGGCCTTTGGCAGACGAGCTGCAGGCATGGAGTCTGAATTAACCAGCTCCTCCAGGCACGGAGCGCCACCGAGAGACACAGGGTCCCCCAAACACACAGAGAGTCACCTGCTCATGCTTAGCTCCACAAATACACGCTCTGACACACACCCCCTTGCTCAGACGCATGGGTAGAAATGCCTACGTAGCCTCCCCAAACCCACCCACAGCTGTGTGCATCTAGCTGGGGGCAGGCTCCTACGGTCCCAGCAGTCAGTCCTGCCTTTGGCAGCTGTGACCGACTGAGGCATGGTGACGCCCTCCCTGTGGGTTTTTCTCAGCTTTACAACAGGCTCCATAGATGCACCAGCACAGACAGTGCAAACTAAAATTTCATAGGGACAAAGGCTTTTTTACACTGCCCTGTAGACGACACGTGGAAGGTCAGCGCGCACTTCGCGCTCCAGCTGGCTTATTTCACAATGTTATAGGACAAGCGAGAACGGCAGCTCTTTTCTCAGCACTCGTGGCTTGTGCCGCTTTGGGGCTTTTATGGCTGATTTTGTAAGCAAGTCGTTTTTACGGGAAACTTGGGGTGCACAAAATGAATCAGACTACTGAAAGGGAAGCAATCGCCTGGGAAGGCTGAGAGTCACTGCCACAGGCAGCAGGCAGCTGTCAGATCTCATCCAGTCATCTATCTATCTATCTATCTATCTATCCATCACTGCATTGACAAATCTATCTATCCATCTATCTAAAACTGCATTGACAAATCTATCTATCCATCTATCTATCTAAAACTGCATTGACCAATTACATTATCTATCTATCTATCTATCTATCCATCACTGCATTGACAAATTATCTATCTATCTATCTATAACTGCATTGACAAATTAAATATCTATCTATCTATATGTGTAGCTTGAGCCCACTGCTGGATATTTTGTACTTTTGCCATTCTACATATGATGACCCGCTGCACAGGAAAGGAACAGCATGTGAAGGGTTAAGCCCGCAACCTCGTGTGTGTGTGTGTGTGTGTGTGTGTGTGTGTGTGTGTGTGTGTGGTGGGGTGGGTACAGTCGCCAAAGCACATCAGCTCATTAACTCGCAGAGCGATCTGGCACCATCGTTGTCTGTCCGGTTTAGCCTGAGCAGTTGGATTGGGAGGTGGGGGCGAGCCGGGCCGGGGGCGGGGACTGGGGGGTGCAGGGGCTAGAAGGAACTTCTGCCTTTGTCTGAAGTTGTGGCAAAGTTTCAGAGAAGCTCACAGGGCATCGCAGAGAGGGGCTGGGAGCGGCTCAGGGTGAGTGCTTGCCTGTCTGTTGGTTCTTGGGGGGCAGTGTGAGTGGGGGACCGTGCCGGAGGCCCAATAGCATCTCATAGCCAGGGCAGGGCAGGAGGGGGTTATTTCTGTTACAGACTCTGTGTCACCACTGGCACAGGGAAAGGGGGTTTCTGCAACATCAATTACCAAACCGGTTATTCTGGTGAGAGCATTCGGGGGTACCTAGGGAGGGCACTCAAAGGGATTTTCATGGAAATGACCCCATCTCCGGATTTTCCTTCCCCAGCCCTGCCAAAGCGGTCTTAATTCTAGGGCACAAAGGACACTTCCGACAGCAAACCTTTGGGACGGACCGGTTTGTGCAAGGTGTTGGGCATTTCCTTGGGGACATGTCGTGAAGCCCCCGTCCCAGACAGACTCCCACCCCAGTTTCTGATCATACAAACTGCTCCCCCTACATTTGGGCATATTCTTCTGGAACAGAGATTGCCTGTGGTAGAAGTCTGCTGTCCAAAGGACTGCCTCTTCCCCCAGCTATCACTAGTAGAAATCCATCATATTTCACTGGGAAAATACATTCCCTGCTCCCTTCCTGTCTCCTTTCTTGTCTACTTCTGCAGCCACCCTGAGTCCCAGGGTTTCCTGCCCGCTAAGGTGGGATAACAATAAGGAGCCCCTTTGCTAAAATAGCAGCAAGTTGCTGGGGTGGATTGTAATTAGGGTTCGTCTCTCCCATCCCCACGGATCCCATTTTACCATAGACAATATTGCATCAAATAAGGCCAATGTGCTGAAGGTAGATCGAGAGATGCAGATGCAGACAAAATAGGATCAGTAAATAAGTCCTATGTCCATTGGAGCCAAACTTCAGGAAGCAAATAATTTATGCCAGGAAATAACGCAGCTCGATTTCCGTCCTGTAGCTCGATCAGTTTCAATCGTCATAGATTATTGTTAGTGGGTAATTCCACAGCGTGAGAACATGGCTGTTTCTTTGTTAAAGAGGAAGCCAAAATTCTGAAGCCTGGTTGTTTTTGAAGGTGGGTGCATAGACAAAACTGGCTCCCCGCTAGGGAAGTAGGAGGCTCATGGCAAGGTGGGGACCTTGTTATGGAGGCGACCTGTCAGCAGTGAAAATGGACTGGCCTGAAGGTTTGAACAAGGCTAGGAAGGAGAGTGGGCCAGATCCCAGGGGACAACCCTGCCTTGCCTGGGTGTGTGGTGGGAACAGGCAAGCAGGCACCAGGCCTGGATCAGAGCCAGGGCCAGAGGCTGGGGTGCTCAGATCTGGCTCTGGCTGCTCTGCTCCAGGGCTGTGGCTCGGGTATGAGACGTGATCCTCAGAGGAGGTGTCTGAGGGGAACACCCCTTGCACAAGAGCAGTGGAGTATGCACAGAACTCAGGGTGAATTGGACCTGGAATCCCAGCTCTGCACAGACCTGAACTGCAGATCCAGTGGGGTTGTGTCTGATTCGAACTGACCCCTGCTGCCGGCTGCTGGAATGGGGCTTGGTTAGGAAAGGCTCGGTAGGGTCTGATCCTGCCTGAGCTAAGACTGGCACTGAATGGAAACACCCCACTAAGCAGCTATCTGCTCGGCTGCTGCTGTGGCCTGTCGCCTCCTCACAACGGCTCAGGTAAAGCCTCATGCCTGCCAGCCTGGGAGAGGTACCAATGAGGCCTTGTGCAACAGAGCCTGGGTAAAGCAGCGGACAGGGTGAGCATCCAGGGATGTGGAAAAGCCACTGAATCTTCTCCTAAGGAGCTGTGATCTCTCTGCTCACTGCAGTACCAGATCCCAGAGGTACTGGGCAGCAGGGTGGGGAGGAGCCCAGAACCACTGCAGGGCACCATGCAGTGAAGGCTGTGACCCAGGCTTTGCCCTGGTCCATGGAGAGCCCGGAGTCACGCAATGAGTGGTGCCCTCTTTCTTCGTCATTTGCCGTCCAGTCTGATCAAGTGAACGCCACCCCCAGAAGTGGCTGCGTCTTCACAGTGGGAGCCTGGGCCCCCCTTCAGCTTATCAAGTGCAGTAAGGTCCTTCAGAGGTGCTTTTCTGGCCATTCATCACATGCTCAGTACTGTACTGACGAGGGCCAGCACCCTCAGGCAGGATCCTGCTGAGGGCTGACCCAGTGAGAGTTGAGGTCCCACAGTCAGAGCTGGGAGAAATTTTTCAATGGCAACTTTTCTTTTTGGCAGTGTATATATATATATATATATATATATATATATATATATATATATATTTACAGATTTGGCAAAAGTGGAACATTCCACAATTTCATGTCGTTTTCTTGGAGTTATTGCAGGTACTTCTCGGAAAACATCCTCTCAGTGCCCAGCAGCAGTGAAAAAACCAACAGAGGGCTGGGAATCTTTAGGAAAGGGATCCATAAAAAGACAGAGGCTGTCTTATTGCTTCTGTATAAATCCCTGGTACACCCACACCTTGAGAAATGTGTGCAGCTCTGGTTGCTCAATCCCAGAAAAGATCTATTGGAGTTTGAAAAGGTTCAGAAAAGGGCAACAAAAAGGATGAGGGTATGGCACAGCTGTCATCTGAGGAGAGATTCACAAAACTGGGACTTTGCAGCTTGGAAAAGAGACGGCAAAACAGGGAGGGAGATGGATTGAAGTCTATAAAATCTTAGTGGTGCAGAGAAAGTAACGAGGAATGTATTATAGAGGCAGCCATGTTAGTCTGTATCTTCGAGAACAACAAGACGTTCTGTGGCACCTAAAAGACTAACACGTGTTTTGGAGCATAAGCTTAAAGAGGAATCACAGAATCCCATGGCTGGAAGGGACCTCAGGAGGTCATCTAGTCCAGCCCCCTGCTTCAGGCAGGATCAACCCCAACTAAGTCATCCCAGCCAGGACCTGGTTATTTACTCCTCATGACACAAGGACCAGAGTTCACAAATGAAATGAATAGGTTGCAGGTTTAAAACAAACCAAAGGAAGTGCTTCTTCAGACAATCCACCATCAACCCATGCAACCCTCTGCCAGGGGATGCTGTGAAGGCTGAGAGTGTAACAGGGTTAAAAAAAAAAATGAAATAAGTTCGGGGAGGACAGGTCCATGGTTGTTGGCCAGGCCAAGCAGGAATGGTGTCCCTAGCTGCTGTTTGTCAGAAGCTGGGAACAAGCAGCAGGGAATGGATCACTGGATGATTACCAGGTCTCTGAAGCACCTGGCATTGGCCTCTGGCAGAAGACAGGGCGCTGCTCTAGGTGGACTATTGGTGTGATCCAATCTGGCCATTCTGAGGTTCACCACATTTTTGTTGGGGGATGGTCAGGAAAAGAACCCTAACATCTGCAAACCTGGAAATGCGCTAATGTGTAAATTAGTGAACTCTAACACCCTGCAGTGGGGGTGCTATGAGGTGCTAGCGGCTCTCCCCCGCCCCACTGCATAGCCAGTCTCAGTTCTCACAGATTATTTCACTGCCTTAGGGCACTGTCAATTTGGAGCATCCCCAGCTGGCCATGGGAGGCAGTGATGTTCCGAGGAGGAAGTATCTGCCCTATGTAAGCCCAGGCAGTCACCTGTGGTCCAGGTAACGATCCTAACGGGTTTCAGGTCACGCCAGTGATCCTCAGAGAGTCATAGGAGTGGAAGGGACTTTGAGTTGTCATCTTCTCCTGTCCACTGCAGTGAGATTTTGCCCATGAAAGCTTATGCTTAGATCAATCTGTTAATCTTTAAGGTGCCACAGGCCTCCTCTTTATTTTCGTGGGTGTAGACTAACACGGCTACCCCCTTAGACTTGGCAGGACTACAGATTAGCTCAACCAACCCTGACAAGTGTTTGTCTAGCCCACTCTTAAATAGCTCCAGGGATGGAGATTCCACAACTTCACTGGGCAATTTAGTCCAGTGTTTAACCACCTTGACAATTAGGAAGATTTTCCTTTCATGTACAGGTGGAACCTCTCTAGTCCGGCACTCTCTTGTCTGCCAACTTCCATAATCTGGCATGATTTCAGTTAGCCAGACGACCACTTATCAACAGCGTGACCAAGTTTCCTGTGAGCCCCTGGTGGTTGTTCCCAGCCACCAGGCCTTGCTCTCAGTGTTCTGTACAGTTATTTAGCTGTAAATTATCCATAAATATCTTCTAAGAGCCCAGTGAGCAGTGGAAGTGTTGGTAATGCTACTAGACAACATTGACCTCCTGGGTGTACACAGTGAAATACCATCATTTACATGCTCACACAGATTCACTCACTCTGACAAACTCAACTCCAGATTCATCAGGGGATGCTAATCCACAGACCTTGCTGCCAAAGTGTTCATGACACAGGATGTTTTGGGATACTGGAAGTTATCTGAGGGATGGATCCAAACCGTAAAGTTCACTCAAGTTTCCAAACTCACTCACGATGCTCAGACTCCGAGGGGGAGGGGTTGCAGGGATTGGTGTGTCCTCGTATCAAATCAAAGGAGTCAGTTTCAGAATAGCAACGAAGGGTCCTGTGGCACCTTATAGACTAACAGAAAAGTTTAGAGCATGAGCTTTCGTGAGTTAACTCACTTCTTCAGATGCTGGTCCTGGAAATTTCCAGGACCAGCATCTGAAGAAGTGAGTTAACTCACGAAAGCTCATGCTCTAAACTTTTCTGTTAGTCTATAAGGTGCCACAGGACCCTTCGTTGCTCTACAGATCCAGACTAACACGGCTACCCCTCTGATACTTGAGTTTCAGAATAATCATTGTGGCTAACTTGTGATGTTCTGACACGTTTTGTGGTATTTGATCTTTCCTGTAGACCTTCAGCTCCTGGAATCACATTCTATGAAAGTCTCAGCTTTCATTTAAACAAGTGTACAAAGCAAACGATTCTGGAATGTATGAACATGAGTGTTGTGAGCAAGGCACAAGAAGTCATTCTTCTGCTCTACTCAGCACTGAATTTAGGCCTCAACTGCAATACAGTGTCCAGTTTTGGACACCCTGTTTCAAAAAAGATGTGGAGAAATTGGAGAAGGTCCAGAAAAGAGCAACAGGAATGATGAAAGGTCTAGAGAACATGAGCTCTGAGGGAAGACTGAGAACAGGGCTTGTTTAGTTTAGAAAAGAGAAGACTAGCAGGGAACATGATAGCTATTTTCAAGTACCTAAAAGAGTGTTTTGTTATGAGGAGGAGGAAGAAAAATCGCTCTCCTTGGCGTCTGAGGACAGGACAAGGAGCAATGGGCTTAAACTGCAGCAAGGGAGGTTTAGGTTGGACATTAGGAAAAACTTCCTACCTGTCAGAGTGGATAAACACTGGAATAAATTTCCTGAGGAAGCCGTGGAATCTCCATTGCTGGAGATATACAAGGCTAAGTCTACAGGAGGGAAGTAAGTCAGTTTCAGATATGCAATTCTAGCTACGGCATTTGCTTAGCTGGAATCAGTGTATTGGAGTTGACATTTCTCTAGTGAAGACCTAGCCTCTAGACTCTCACGTTGACCTCCCTTACTCCATGAAATAGCATGGAGTACAGGTGTCGATGGCCCATCCCAGAGAGATCGATTTTACCACATCTTCACCAGATGCCCATAATAGAACTTTGGAAGATCAACCCTGACCAGGGCGATCTTCTACTTAGTGTAGACAAACCCCAAGAGCAGGTTAGATAGACACCTCTCAGTGATGGTCTAGACCAGGGGTCGGCAACCAAAATAGCAAGAAGAGCCATTTTTTAGAATTTTGTAAAACCTCAATCATTCAAGAGCCGCAATGCATGTGAATACAAGACGGTCCTTGAGAAATAATGTCAAACCGCACTTTTTGTAACCTCTATTTTGAGAACAGCGCACACACGAGGATTCGTAATGTGATACACGTGTACGGTAGGACGTTCACACACTTCTTACGTTTTCTATGTCCTCACACTTTGCCTGTGTGTGTTTGTACCACTGTCCTCCAGCCTTTCACTCCCGACCCCACTTTAATTCAGTCAGTTTTACTTCAGGTGCATCTACACTAGCCGGCTACTTTGAAGTAGCCGGCACAACGTCGAAATAGCATGCGTCACGTCTACACGCGCTGTGCGCTATTTCGACTTTGAAATCGACGTTAGGCGTCGAGACGTCGAAATCGCTATTCCTATCCGAAGATGGGACTAGCGCCCTACTTCGCCGTTCAACATCGAAGTAGGGCGTGTGTAGACGATACGCATCCTGCTACGTCGAAATAGCAGGGTCCTCCATGGTGGCCATCAGCTGAGGGGTTGAGAGACGCTCTGTCCAGCCCCTTCAGGGCTCTATGGTTGCTGCGTGCAGCAGCCCTTAGCTCAGGGCTTCTGGCTGCTGCTGCTGCTGCTGCAGCTGGGGGTCCATGCTGTGTGCACGGGGTCTGCAACTGGTTGTCGGCTCTGTGGACCTTGTGCTGTGCAGGCCGAGTCTGTCTGGGAGGAGCCCTTTAAGGGAGTGGCTTGCTCTTGCCCCAGCAGGGCTAGACCAGCCTGTGACACCGTCCGCAGGCTTTGCTGACCGCTTATTTCAATAGGGAGCGCTTGTGTGTGTGGATGCTCCTCATTTCCTTCTGGGGCGGCTCCTCTCGACGTTCCCTGTCGCTACTTTGATGTTGAACCTCGATGGCATCAGCCCTGGAGGACGTGTAGACGATATGAGTCAAAGTAGCCTATTTCAATGTGCTTACTTCAAAATAGGCTACGTCGACGTAGTGTGCTAGTGTAGACGTAGCCTTCATGTTTAATTCAGTTTTCTTTCTCAGGATGTGTGTTGCCCTACCCAGCAGGAATGCTGCCAGCTTCTTTTTCCGTTTCACAGTCAAGACTTTCTGAGCAACATGATCGAAACACAGAGACAGTATCATATCCCACAATGCACTGCACAGCTTAAAGGGGGAGTTATGCAAAGTTTCGAGAGCACGTATTGTTTGTTATTTAGAGATGGCTTGCTCATTGTTGGGCTTTCGGACATTCCCCATTTATCGAAAACGATCAGGAGGGTTTTTTTTTTTTAATTTGCAATTATAGTGTCAGGAGCCACCAAGAAGTCCTTAAAGAGCTGCATATGGCTCTGGAGCTGCAGGTTGCAGACCCCCTGGCCTAGATAATATTTGGTCCTGGACTTGTTGACCTCTCAAGGTCCTTTCCAGTTCTAGTATTCTAGGATTCTAAGTGTCTAGCCCTCTTGGATGCAGAAAGAAGTGGAAATATGGGATCCCTAGAATAGAAACTCAAAATCAAAAGGGCAAATAGAAAGAACCTCACCTTTGTGCTTTTTAAATCCCATGATTTTTACAGCAAGCTTTTGCTTTTTGTGAAGCTTGACTCAAGCCTTTTTAACTTGCAGGGTTTGTAATACTGAAAAATCTGCTCCAGATGTGGGGGTGAGGAGTTGGGTTTCCAATGCCTCCGACTGTTGGAGGGCAAAAATCTGCCTCCTACATAGACATTTTTCAGTCAATTTTTTTTTTAATCTAAAAATGCAGATTGGGGTCGATGGGAACTTTTCATGAATTGGGATTGAACCTGCTGGATGGTTTTGTCAAAATAAAATAAAATAACTGGAGCAAAAGCGCAGGAAAATACCTTAAAAATTCCCTCCCAAAATGTTTTGACTCAAAAAACAAAATGACTTTTTATTTAAAAAATGGTTTAAAAAAATAAACCTTCCAACCTGAAATGAAATGTTACAGTCAAACCAAAACAATTTCTATCTACCTTTTTGCTTTGCCAATAAAATAAAATAAAATAAAAAATGGAAAAAATGTTGCTTTCAGGTTAAGCTGCAGTGATATTCTTCTTTTAGGTGTAGGCAGCACATGGACGAATGGGTTAGTCACTCTATTCCTAAATCTTATTTAGACATTCATTATAGCTTTGAAAAGTCCTGGACACCCATTGACTCCCCCCAGTGACATGAGTGGGAGCTGTTGGGTGCTTAGCACCTTTGAAAACCCGGCTATTGATTCATGCACCTAAATATGGGTTTAGGAGCCTACGTTTAGCCACCTGATCCTTAGAGTCTTGGGCTCACACTTATCACTCAGTTAGCATCCCTTCTCTTTCCATGAAACAGGGACCTGTCATGACTCCATTTTAGCAGGGAGGTAAACTGAGGTTTGGAGAGATCGAAGGATTTGCCTGGGATGCGTTGTGATCCACTGAACTAACTGTACACTAGGGCTGCCTCTGCACAGATGGTCCTTTATCAAAAGAATATATTTAGCATCTACACACAAAACATGCTCTTTCCATCCAAAGTCAAAAGAGTGCCGCTCTTCTTCCGGAAGCCCTCTTCCGTTCCTGGATCAGGAAGATCACCTTCTTTCAAAAGCTTCTTCTGAAAACAAGCGCGTGTAGACACCCCGCGGGCCCTGTTTTCGAAAGAGCCGTCCTCATGGTGCTGGATTTTTCGATCCCTGGCCCGTTCTTTCAAAAGAGCAGAGGCTGTGTGGGTGCTCTCTATCGAAAGACCCCATCGATCTTTCAATCTGCTTTTTTGTGTGTGGACATGATCTTTCAAAAATAATTTTTTTCGGAAGAGATCTTCAAAAAGAACTTCTTTTGAAATATTGCTGCTGGGTAGATGTAGCTGAGCAGTTTAGGGTCCCAACCCTACATCTAGCTATGTCAACCCTCTGCTTTTGGTCGTATTTTAATTATTTATTCATAGAGTCATAGAGCTGGACGAGATCTCAGGAGGTCACCAAGTCCAACCCCCTGTTGAAAGCAGGACCAACCCCACCCCAGCCAGGACTTTGTCGAGCCAGGACTTAAAGACCTCTAGGGATGGAGATCCCACTCATACCTTCCTAGGTAACCCATACGACTGCTTTACCACCTTGCTAAAGAAATACTTCCTAATATCCAACCTAGACTTCCCCCACTGTAATGAGACCATTGCTCCACGTTCTGCATGAAGAAGTGGGTCTGTCCCATGAAAGCTCATCACCTAAATTATTTTTTGCGTCTTTAAAGTTCTACTTGACTGCTTTTTTGTTCTGTCAGCTCTGTGATCAGCATTATCTGCAATGTTTTGCATGAAAAGTTGCCTTGGAAAACACAGTTTGCCAGCATTGAAATCTGCCCCCTGGAAGCGCCTGTTAAGTTTGTTAAAATTTGCTTGTTGGGGTAAGCAAAAGGAAGCCAGGTGAGAGGTTTCAAGTCATGTCACTGTGAGGAAACATCAACTTTTCTGTGTAGCCCTTTTCAGGGAGCAATTGTATGGACTTTTTCGTTTGGCAAAAGGACTACTCTGTGTTTCAGCTCTCTGTAGAAGCTCTGTGTTCCAGTGTTGTGTGACAGCTGGGAACAGAAAGGACTGTGAAGAGTCACAATTCCCTACCCCAGGAAAATCCCAGGCAGGTGGGGACATCTGAGAACCCCGCCGATTGGGTTCCCGGCCCTTAAAACACAACACACACCTGCAAACTGAATCTCCCTGGAAAAGAGGGGAAAAATGTTCTTCAAACTCCAAATCACATTCTCGGTGTCATAGGTGGGGTCACAAACCCTCATTCCCTGCTGGGTTTGGCCCTATTAAGGGCGCCAACCCTATGGAATTGTTGGCCTTGTGGTGAACCTGCCAGGAATATGTCCAACCCAAAGTGGCAGCCCTGTTCAGGTGCAGGGTTGGTGGAGGGCGACTGGCATCTTGGTGCAGGGAGCACAGAGTGGCCGATGGTGGGGAGCAGCGGCAGGTAGGCACTGAGCTGAAAGGTTAGCTCTGCCTCCGGATTGTCTGCTTCTCTCCCCATCACGTTTGTGCTCAGAGGCACAAGCCGCTGACCTTTGCTTTGAGGTCTCTTGTCTCCTTGGATGAAACGAATGGATACAGAACGTGACGTGCGTGTCTTGCTGGAGAACAGGGGGAGGCATCTCTGCCCTAGATGAGATGCTGCCGTCAGTCGAACAGGCTCCCTCCTTTAGCTGAAGGCCAGGGTGGGGATCCCTGAATGGGGAATCAGGAAAGCTGAGTAACCTTGCCAGGGGGAGGGCAATCGTGTAGCATGCCAGAGGGGATGGCTGTCCATTTGCAAATGTCACGGTAAAGCCATGGTGTTGAGTTCAGCCCCCTGCCTAAAGCAGGATCAACCCCATCTAAATCATCCCAGCCACGACTATGTCAAGCAGGGACTTAAAAACCTCGAGGGATGGAGATTCCACCATCTATCTTGGTAACGCATTCCCGCATTCCAGTCCTTCACCACCCTCCTGGGGAAATAGTTTTTCCAATATCCAACCTACACCTCCCTCTCTGCAGCTTGAGACCATTGCTCCTTGTTCTGCCATCTGTCAGCACTGAGAGCAGCCTCCCTCTATCCTCTTTAGAGCTCCCCTTCAGGAAGTTGGAGGCTGCTATTACATCACCCCTCAGTCTTCTCTTCTGTGAACTAAACAAGCCCAAATCCCTCAGCCTCTCTTCATAGGTCTTGTGCCCCCTCAATCATTTTTGTTGCTCTCTGCTGAACCTGCTCCAGCACATCCACATCCTTTTGATACTGGGGGACCCAAAACTGAACACAATATTCCAGATGTGGCCTCAGCAGTGCTGAATAGAGGGGAATAACCACTTCTCTAGATTTGCTTGTAACGCTTCTCCTAAATATGATACGCTTTGCCTTCTGTATGACATTTCATTTGGTCCCAAATTTAAAAAGTTATGAAAAAATGCGACTGGTTAAAACAAGAACATGGCACCTATCAGATGGATGAAAAGCTGGCTAACATCAGTCACCAACTGTTATTGTAAAGGGGTGTTTCTCATGGGGTTCTCTCTGCCTTTCCTGCTATGCAGCACTTTATCAGTGCCCTGGAGAAAGCCATAGACTCGTCTCTGTTGAAATTTGAAAGTGAGACAGAAACTGGGGGAGTGGGAAATCACAGAGAGGGCTGGTCACTGCTACAGAACTGTGGCGACTGCTTGGTGAGCTGGGCACAAGCCAACGACACACATTTGAACATAGATCAATGTAAATATCTGCATATGGGAACCAAACCCAGACCTCCTTGCAAGGCATGTCGGCAGGAGGAACACTCCTGTTAACATTCTGCAGTGAGGACAGGGACCAATGTCAATGGCTGCAAAATCGTAGCAGCCGTCAACATTCCTGGTAAGTGTAGCCATGGCCCCAGGTTCCTCGCTGGCACCTATTTAATTGAAATGCATGAAAAAACAGCTGGGAATAAAACTGTCTGTGTGAAAGACCAGAACCCCTGACTGGTCCAGCTTCCTAACTGCTGGGTGGTTAAACACTGGAATAAATTGCTTAGAGGGTTGCAGAATCTGCATCATTTGAGATTTTTAAGAGTAGGTTAGACACACAGCTGTTAGAGATAGAAGCAGGTCTTTGCCCACCAAAGCTTATGCTCCAAAATATCTGTTAGTCTCTAAGGTACCCCAGGACTTCTTGTTTTTGAAGATACAGGCTAACTTGGCTACCCCTCTGATAGAATCTAGTCTGTAATCCTTAGCCCAGTGTTTCCCAAACTAATCTGACCACAGAACATTTTTGGGCTTGGAGTATATGGACGGGACACAGACATGCTGATTGGTGTGTGTGTGTGTGTGTGTGTGTGTGTGTTCATACCAAAAAATTGTCACATGTAATGCTCAAAAGTTGATTTAAAAGTTAGTTTTTTAGATGTCTTTCATTTTGCAAAGAACAAAAAATAATGAGAGAAAAGCATCTAAATGAACAATTAATGTCCTTCTGACACTATGTCTACACTAGCTCAAGAACTGCAAAAGGGGCATGATAATGAACCCAATCACAAGATGCTAATGAGGCATTTCATAAATATGCAGCACCTCGTTAGCATAATTGAGGCCATGGCATTTCAAATGTACTGCTTTCAATTGCGCATGGCTTGTCTACACGGGGTCCTTTTCGAAAGGCCCCTGCACACTTCGAAATCCCCTTATTCCTGTTTGGTTATAGTAATAAGGAAAGTAAAAATAAGTTGCAGTTTTTTAAATGGGAAGAGCGTGTTTGCATCTTTCGATCACAAATTTGCTTCACATCAAGAAGGATGCTGGAGCGTTGGCTCCTCAGATCAGATGCAGCATCTTGTGATTTCTCTGGATACAGCTTGCGCCAAAACAATCCGAATTGACTCTGATTGTTTCGGGATGAGTTGCAGAACAACTCTGCTATTATGAATGTGTTATAAATATTAATATGTCTAATTATATTAGCTAATATTAATACCTGATATTAATCAAAATACTATTCAAATACGTGAATATTTTTGATACACACATAATTTCATATTTAATATAGTAGAAGGAACATATCACGAGGATCAACATTTTTTCCCGAAACACCTATTTGTGTTGCACGGAACCCCAGCATTCCATGGAACGCAGCTTGGGACACGCGGCCTTAGTCCTTCCTTGAGTGCAGCGGCCTGGACTAGGAGCCCTCTCAAGGTCCCTTCTTGACCTATGATCCTTTCTATCACTCAGTGACGCCCAGAGCTGCTGCCAAGAATTCAGTGGGGCGTGTTTAATTTTCCGCCCTCCTGAGAATGGAGCAGCCCAGGAAAGAGGAAGAACAAGCTGCTTTGTTCTGTGCAAAGCCACTGCTCAGGCAGACAGAAGCTTTGCTTTTGCTTGCTTTGTGCTCTGTGTGGGAGAGATTTCCCCCTTCTCTCCCAGAGCGATGTTTTTGGAAAGGTTCATGCTAAATGCTATTGAAGCCTGGGGCTTCTGCATTATTAATACATTGAATGATCCTGAAAAAAACCGCACGTGGGAATCCATTATGGTCAGGCAGTTACGTGCCATGGGCTCTTTGGGAGGCTGTAAATAATCTCTGCTTTATTGTACCAGCAGGCTAGGCTTCGCACGCCAGGGAGCTCTTCCCCGATCTCTCCAGAGCTGCCTGCTCTCACCTTTCTGAAAGGCAAACACTGGGGGCTCAACTGAGTGGATCACCTTTCAAGGTGCCTTGCAGACAGGAGTGAATGAAATCACAATGCTCAGCCTTGGGAGCTGAATAGGTAATTATTTAAGGTCCTCATTTCAAAGCAGGGAAATTGAGGGAGCAGCAGAACCCAGGAGTCCTGTTCGCTTAGCCATCAGCCTGGTTTACCACTCAACAGTTTCAGCTTCGCTTGCCAACACCCCCATTACTCGTCTGCTGGAAGTCAGACTACAGCGGGCCAGGTGGTGCTGAGCCATAGAAGGGACGAAATATCACCAGGGAACAGGGCTGGCTGCAGATGTTAGGGCGCTTTTCTTTCCGCCACTGACCGGGGTAGGAATTATGCTCACTTTTACAAGGGCCTAATTCTGCTCTGGAGCTTTAACCCTTCTTCCTGGGAGCGGGTGGAAGGAAGAGCAATAGGAAAAGGGAGTTTAGAATGAACATCATCTGAAAGCTGAATGGCACGTGGCTGCGGTAACCTGTGCTTGGCTACACAGCCTTTCTTCGGTGCCTAAATCCCCAGTGCCCCTAGAAAAGGCCCTTGAGTTACTTGACTTAAGCCCCTGTACTCTGAGTGGAGCACAGGTCATCGACAAGTCTCTGCTTCACTCTGTCTCAGGACAAAACTGCCAGCTGACTCCAGGAGTACCCCAGTTGTCGTCCTTCGGTCTCAGTAGATCTTCTCCATGTTGTCCGAAGTCTTCCTCATCTGCGTTTTCCTTGTGGGCTCCATGGGAGAGCTTGACGGCCTAGGCTGGACGATGGTTTTCTGAGGGCGTGGCCTGGCCACCCCCACCTTCTCCTCTTGATTTGAACGTCAGGTGGTTCTTGTCCTGCTCTGGTCCATAGCTCCTGATTTGTGACAAAGTCTTGCCATTGAATGCGAAGAATGTGCCTCAGGCATCTATATATGGATGTCTGTAGCTTGTGCTTTGAAGACTTCTTAATACAGCAGATCTCACATCCCTACAAGAGCACATTGTTCACATCTGTGTTGAAGATCTGCAGTTTTGTCTTCGCAGCCATTGTGTGTAAATTCCACATGGGACAAAGAGTTTTAAATACAGCTGTTGCTTTCCCTCTCCTGGCACTGTATCCTTGCTTGTTCCTCCATTTCTGCCCATAATATTCCCCAAGTAGGTGAACCGCTCCACATCTTCCGGTCATTATCTCCAAGCGTGGCGGTGGTGTTGTTGGACTGGTTGATCCTCCCTGTCATGGTCTTTCCCTTGTTAATGCTCAGTCCGGTCATTGTGGTGAGGTGGCTTGTGTGTCCCAATGACTCGGAGAGCTATACCAGTAAGAGCTACAGCCCCTGGAAGGGTCACCCAAACTGGACTGGTCAAAGGGTAGAGACCAGACATACCCTTTTCCCTGAGGTAAAAGGGGCTGGCTTAGGGTTAACAGCCTTATCAATACATAACACCAACAGACCCAGGTTGCCAACACCAGGGATTGAACTTGAAATTGTAGGGGTTAAAGCCCTGTGGTCTACCACATGAGCTAAAGGCCAGCTGGCTCTCAGCTAATGCTGTAGAGAAGAGGCTTTACTCATCCTAGTTTGTGGACTCAGTGCCTCTGGTCACTCCACATAAAACATGAAAGTTACAGAAACATCCACCAAGAAGAGAAGCCCCTGGAGACCCAGAATTCAGCCTTTGAGGATTTTCAGCAAGGACTACACAAGGTCAACTGCCCTACATTCAAAACCCCAAAGGAATTAACTTAATTCTTAAGTAGCACTTAAAAACTCTAATGATTGAGAACTTCATAAATATTAATGGCTCAATTTTTCTAACATAACAAGGCTCCTTGATAACCCTCGTGTTATTTTCAGTCTTAATCCCAATACAGAAAACAAATTAACCCTAAACGGGCCACTCCCACAGAAAGACAGAGAGAAGCAGCCCAGTAGCACTTTAAAGACTAACAGAATAATTTAACAGGTGATGAGCTTTCATGGGACGGACCCACTTCTTCAGGTCTGTCCCACGAAAGCTCATCACCTAATAAATTATTCTGTTAGTCTTTAAAGTGCTACTGGGCTGCTTTTTGTTTTGATAGTTTGTAGACTAGCCTGGCTTTCTCTCTGTTATGAAGACAGAGGAGAACCTCCCGAGTTCCCATGAGCTTAGGTTGAGTTCACCAGGGTCTCACAGTGTCTGAGCACCAAATCTACACAGTCAAAAGCAGCAGCTTCTCTCCTCTCACTTGTAGACGTTTTCTGCTGGAAGCCTGCAGCCTCCTCCTCTGCCGACATCCCTTCATCAGCTAGTCAGCTAAGCAACCGCTCAGGCAAGTGTATTTAAACCAAAACCCAATCCCGCTGCACAAGGCTTCCGAGTCAAGGCTGGGGTGGGCAGTAATTTTCAATGGGGGGCCACTCCAAGATATTAATCATAGAATCATAGGGACCTTGAGGCTGCGTCTACACGTGCACGCTACTTCGAAGTAGCGGCACCAACTTCGAAATAACGCCCGTCGCGTCTACACGCGTCGGGCGATATTTCGAAGTTAACTTTGACGTTAGGCGGCGAGACGTCGAAGTCGCTAACCTCATGAGGAGATAGGAATAGCGCCCTACTTCGACGTTGAACGTCGAAGTAGGGACCGTGTAGACGATCCGCGTCCCGCAACGTCGAAATTGCTGGGTCCTCCATGGCGGCCATCAGCTGGGGGGTTGAGAGATGCTCTCTCTCCAGCCCCTGCGGGGCTCTATGGTCACCGTGGGCAGCAGCCCTTAGCTCAGGGCTTCTGGCTCCTTCTGCGGCAGCTGGGGATTCATGCTGCAGGCACAGGGTCTGCAACCAGTTCTCAGCTCTGTGTATCTTGTGTTGTTTAGTGCAACTGTGTCTGGGAGGGGCCCTTTAAGGGAGCGGCTTGCTGTTGAGTCTGCCCTGTGACCCTGTCTGCAGCTGTGCCTGGCATCCCTATTTCGATGTGTGCTACTTTGACGTGTAGACGTTCCCTCGCTGCGCCTATTTCGATGTTGGGCTGAGCAACGTCGAAGTTGAACATCGACGTTGCTGGCCCTGGAGGACGTGTAGACGTTATTCATCGAAATAGACTATTTCGATGTCGCAACATCGAAATAAGCTATTTCGATGTTGGCTGCACGTGTAGACGTAGCCTGAGAGGCCATTGAGTCCAGCCCCCTGCCCTCATGGCAGGACCAAGTACTGTCTAAACCAGCCCTGATAGACATCTATCTAACCTGTCCTTAAATGTCTCCAGCGATGGGGATTCCACGATCTCCCTTGGCAATTTATTCCCGTGTTTGACTACCCTGACACCCAACCTAAACCTCCCTTGGTCCATGATCAAGGGCCACACTCTTCCATTATATTAGTGGAGGAGGTGGGGCGAGGCTAACATCTGTGGGATTATTGAGTCAATGAGAGTTTCAAGATTTCGCTGGGAGTGGGAGACATGCAAATTCTCTCCCCTCCTCCCTGCCTTGCAGCTGTTCACAGCCAGCCAGGGTCCTGCAGCCAGCTGCTCTGAGCCGCATGTAGGGACAGGGCAGGCAGGGAGCCCGGGGCCGTATTCAGTGGCTTCGTGGGCCAGATCCAACCCGTGGGTTGCATTTCGCCCAGCCCTGGTTAAGCCAAGGCAGCCTTGTCTGCTTTTGGGCTCAGCTTCCCCGGCCCACACAGGGCAGCTGGCCCTGTGCAGAGAGGCTGCCCTGACTGCTTAGCCTCATGAAGTCACGCCCAAGTTCTTCCCACCCCATTCCAGAAACTTGGATGTTGTGGACCTGCCTAGCAATGAGGAACCAGCCCCAGTTCTTTCCTACGCCCACCAGTAGAGCCCACCCTGCTGAGAGTGTGGGTTACCCGATGTGCACCTGGGGCCAAAATCGGCTCTCGGTTGCTCCTGCCAAAGGAGCCCAGCCAGGGACTCCTGCCTCAAGCCCCTTAAGTCCATACCTTGTAGATGAGCTACATCAGCAATAGACAACCTAGGCCAGTGAGTGGTCCACAAAAGTCACAGCAGCGGGGCAAGAATGCAGATCCTCCAGTTCGAAGAGCCACTTGCATCTTACAGAGGCGGCTGAGGTCCATCCTTCGCAGCACGTGGCAAGGCTCGGTCACAGACGAGGCGCTTCGGAAGAGAGCAGGACAAGAACCGCTTGACGTTCAAATACAGACCAGGAAGTGGGGGTGGCTGGGCCACACGCTCAGAAAACCGTCCTGCAGCATCGTCCGGCAAGCTCTCCAACGGAACCCAGAAGGAAAACGCAGATGCAGAAGACCTTGGACAACGTGGAGAAGATCTACTGAGATTGGAGGACAACAGCTGGGGCATGCCTGGAGTCAGCTAGAAGATTTGGCCTGAGACAGAGTGACATGGAAGGAGGACTGTGCTCCACCTGGAGCACAAGCGTGTAAGCCAAGGGGCTTTTCTAGGGTCTCTGGGGATTTAGGCACCTAAGAAGGGCTGTGTAGCCCAGCAGACGTTACACCAGCCATGTGCGTCATTCAGCCTGACCTGCTGTGAGATCTCTGTGCTGTTAATCTGACCCAGCTGGTGTTCAGCCTTGGGCAGGCCGGGGCAGCCATGCAAGGTGCAGGTGGCCTTGCGCTAAACAATTATCAACCTAATGTGCAGAAGGAGGGGGCCGTCCGTGGCTGCCCAGGAGAGGAGGGTGGGCGGACAGTGATGGCTGGCTGACAAGGTGGTGCTGGCAGACGAGTGGCGTGTTCAGGTCGGGGGGTGGCGAAATGGAAGCTGATGGCCCAGGAGAGCAAATAACGAAGACAATAAAAGAGGGGCTGTTCTGGCCGCGAGAACAAGCGAGGCAGCGGACAGGGAGCCGGGAGGAGACGTGGGAAAGTTGCTGGCTGGCAGCTCGGCGGGACGCAGAGCTAACCAGAGACACTCCTAGGAGCTGAGGCTAAGGAGAGCTGGTGGCTCTGAATGCTGGTGGGGAGGGGCGTGCAGGGGCCTGACCTTCCAGGGCTCAGCCCCGCCTGTGGCAGCGGGATCTCAAGGTGCCTGGATTGCATTCCAGCATTGGGATGCTGTGCAGTGGAGCACGGCTGCTGTGCGCTCTGGGCTTTCCTGCCCTGCAGTAGAGGCAGGGGTGCTAACAGGGCACAAGGCAGTCCTGAGAGCCGTGCGTGTTTCGGGGAGTCCAGGCAGGGGCTGGGAGTGGGCAGAGCCATCGCTGCCCCCCCAGGCCAGCAGCACACAGCTAGTGCAGAGGGGAGAAGCAGCAGATTATGGGGATACTCAGAGCCACCACCCACTCCCTAACTGGCTCCAGGGCCTGTTCGGCTCCCTGGTGTGCGGCACAAGGCCCCTCACTCAGCGCAGACCCTGTGTTACAAGTGAACCATTCATCAGCTAAGCCTGGGGCAGGGCAATCCCTGTTGTGGAGAGAGGGAAACTGAGGCACAGCCAGGTTCAGTGACTTGCCCCAGGTTATGCAGTGAGCCTGTGGCAGAGTTGGGCATTACACTCCAAATTCTCAGGCCTCGACTACACACGTGCCTGAGCCACCTGGCTTAGTTAGGCCGGCGGTAAGAGCTAGGTGGGTGCTCTGATTTCTGTTTACTTGGCCCTGATCCTAAAGCAAATACCCTTAATGCAGAGCATCCACACACGGGCCAGCATCACCTGATTGTCGCACCCTTAGCAGGAACTGTGCGTGTCTGTGTGCAGCCAAGAGCTTCAGGCTCAACCTCCCAGTAGAGCTCCTCGGAGGGCAGGATCAGCCCTTGCCCTCAGCAGGGGAGGCCTTTCATAAGGCCTTTAGCCTGCCCCCTCGTCAGACCACAGTGGTATGTTTTCAAAGCCAAGCAGAGGGGCAGCGTGAACCTGCCATCGGGTATTACTTAGCCTGCATCCATGCCAGGACCCAACCTATCGGCTCAGGCAAGCGTGATGCTAACCGAGCCCCACAGAGCCGTATGGCACTTTAAATATACCTCCTGTCCGTGTCAGACAGCAGCAATGTCCTTGCTGGGGTGTGCGTATCGCTGTCCTCTGCAGGATGGAAATTGAACTGCTTCACTGTGTGTCCTGGGCCCTATGCAGCCAGCAGCTAATGGGGAGTGCCATTTCACCCAGGTAGTGGTGGAGGGGTGGGAATGGAGGAGTAGAGCTCATCCGTGCTGTTGCTCCAAAGTCTGGGGCAAATGCAGCATAACCAGGCAGCTAGATAATGTTCTGAAAGCTGCTTTCCCCTTTCGTTGCTAGCAGCCAAGTGCCGAGCGATGTGATCCATTCAGCCAGCCACCTCCTTCCCTCGAAATCCCTCTGCCCCACCTCCAAGCCAGGCCGGGAGCCACCAGAGACCTGGCCTTACAGTGACTTGCCCCTCCCGCTCAAGCTGTGCTGGAAGGTCCCAGCGGTGTTAACACTGTGGCTGGGCAGCTTAATGGAGCTGGGATTCTGGGAATCCCATCCTGCCGGGGGACCCAGGGAGAAAGTGAGTCTGCATCTCTCCTGCCCTGCACTGGCAGCTCCCGGTGCACCAGGCTGCTGGGGGGGGGGTGCAGGCGGGGTGGGGCAAGGACTTGTGAGTGGCCTGTGTGCCTGCTCTGTGCGGGGTCTGCACTCTCCTGCCCACTCGGGGGGAGTTAGGAGTGCTTGCAGGGTCACTGCCTTCGGTGGCAGCCAGGTTTCTTCTCCCACAGCCACGTGACACAGCCTCGCTCTCTGGCTGCCGCCCCATGATGCATCACCAAGCCGGCCAGGTGGGCGTCAGGTCGGCAGCCGGGTGTTTTTGGTGACCCAGTTGCAAGAGACGCCCCCCCCAGGGACTGCTCAGAAGAGCCCAAGGGAAAAGGGCTGCGCCTGGTTTTCTAAAGTGCTTACTCTCCTCCTGCCAGGAAAGCACTGCCCTGGGGCGAAGTTTGCTCAGGCCAGCACCACATCCCAGCCGCGTAGCACCACCACCACCAGAGCAGCGCATTTCGGGGCACTGGGCAGGCGGACACCCTGAGGCTGGAATAGGATCACGGGGACCAAGGCCAGGATCAAGTACTTGATGCCACGGGAGTGTGACTAGAAGAGGAGACTGGGTGTCCGGCCTCCTGAGCTCTGTCCCTGGCTCTTGAGGAGAAGTAACATCTAGAGGTTAGAGCAGAAGATTGGGACGTCGGACTCCTGGGTGTGGGGTAAAGCTTGGGGGAGGGTGATTGGAACTGGGGAGAGGCTGTCTGGATGGCTGCCTGAGGAAGGGAAACGGAGGTCTAGTGGCTAGAGCACAGAGGTGACAATCCGGCCTCCTGACAGCTCATCTCACCTCTGCCACTGACTCTTGTGTAACCTTGGTCAAGTCACTTCCTCTCTGCAATGCGCTCTGCCTACACACTGAGGGGCTTTGCTTACTAAGCCCCCTGGAGGTCAGTGGCTGGAAGGGAAGGTGTCCTGTAACTCAAGGGGGAAAGATGCAGGGAGGGCCAGATGGTGTCCCTTTAAAGTGCCTGCACTGGTCTTCCTCGCTCCCGTGCCTTAAAGCCAGCAGCAGCAGCCCCAGGCTAGGCTGGTGATCCATTCAGCTGCTCCAGGGAGAGCACAGTGGCCGCAGAGGTCCTCTCCGATCGGATTCATTGGGACAGCGGCTGGCCTTGGAAAGGCGTTCCAGAGTTTGAATTTCCCCAGGCATGTCCAGGACTGTGCCTTAGCCCCTGCTGGAGGCAGAGGAAGCAGCTCTGTCATCTGGCTGTAGTTCCAAGTGAACCATCTTTCCTGGGGGAGCGCAAAGCCACCCACTTCATCTGCAGGGCCTGAGCTGCAGTGCTTGTTTGGGGTGTTGGTGTCCTTCTGCCTGGCTCGCCTCCGATCGGGGGGAGACCCTGCGGCTTTGAGCTCCTGCTCTGTGAGCACAGCAGTTTTCCTGGGTTTGAGTCACACACTTAGGCCGTAATTCCTGTCTTGGAAGTAGGGATCCCACTAATTTTTCCCATCCATGGGCGGAATAAATTTTATTGTGTGCACCAAGGCATGTGCAGATGTGAACCACCACAGGCACATACGCAGCCAGCAGCGGGCGCTGCTCATCAGCTGGGCAGCCCCTGAATCTCTCCTGGGCAGCCGCCCAAGTGCTCAGCTTCCAGGGAACTCTGCTCAGACGATCCTTGTTCCTTTGGCTGCGAGGGGCCTGCCAAAGAAATCTCATTTTGTCACCAGCTGTGGGGGGCAGCTGGATGTGCAGCAGGCGAGGTGAGCATGGCGGCGGTGATGGGTTTTTATGGGGGGGTGCAGCTTGGCCCACCTAGCAAAGCGTTACTCTGCACTTACACTGATGTGCTGAGATGGGGATCGTGCCAATGGGACAGAATCTCTCCAGCGCATGGTGTCCTCTGCTCCTCCTCCTCCCTCTCCGCTGCTAGGAGCTGGCCTGGCACAGCGTGGGTGTGTTACCCACTTCCCGTCTCTCCTTCCCCACCACAGCCGTGCCCTGGCAAGCGTGGCCCTGGCAAAAGGCAGCAAGCTCACGTTCCAGTCCCAGACTGCGGTGCATTCACAGTTCAGAAAGCACATCACAGCTAAGCGGAGCTGACAGGAAAACCTTTACTGGAACAAACGGGAATATAGTATCAGGCAAGGCTGACCGGACCGTGAACCGCAGCCAAACACAGAGCAAATTAGCATCAACGAAAATAGCAGGCAGTTCAGATCACTTATGTGTGAGGTACCAAATGAACTGGGCTGTCAGGCCACGTTAGAGCAGGGATGCATAAGGAATTGCAGGCCTGGCCGCGAACCGCACATTGCCTGGGATAGCCACAAAAGTCACTCGTGACCTCAGCCAAGCTGATGGTGAGTTGTGAGTGTGTGTGTTGGGGAGAGGGGGTGTGCCCACGTGGGAATGCACGTGCAGAATGTATGGGGGGTAGGGTGCAGGATTCCCGCTATTTTTTGCCATATCTGGGTGGAATAAATTTTGTTATGTGCACCCAGGCATGTGTAGCTGTGCACCACCAGTAGAAACAGATGCTGCTGGCTGGGGGCGGCTGGGAGCCCTCTGCTAATTTGAGAGGCAGCACCTGAATCACTTCTGGGCGGCCGCCCGAGTGCGCAGCTCACCTGGCACACTGGTGGTGCACGAGGATGGGTGTGCTGTGTTTGGTGCAACAGGGGGAGGGGGGGTTGAAGCGACCATGGGAGCTGGGATTGCTAGTGAGCACACACGGCATGTGTGTGATGTGTGTGTGTGTGCTGGGTGTGGTTTGTGGCATACAGAGTGTGTGTGATGTGCAGAGAGATGTGGTTGTGGTTGTGTGCATGTGGTGGTGTGGGGGTGTGTGAACACTGGCTCTGTGTGTGTGTGTGTGTGTGTGTGTGTGTGTGTGTGCTAGATGTGGTGTGTGCTTCCACGCTGGATTTGGTGTGTGCACACAGCTGGATTTGTTTGTCATTCTGCTGTTTGTGACCTAAGCACGCATCCAAACATGGAGCCGCCCGGAGCGGAACTGTAACCCAGGAGGCAAATGTTGCCTGAGGTTGACAGTGTGGTCTCAGAGCTGCTCGTGGCCAGGCTGGAAGAGGTGCTGACCCTTAGAGGCACTGACCCTTAGCCGGACTCCTCCAGGAGCAAGTGGGAGAGACACTTCGGCTTTTGTGTTTTAAAAATTGACTAACATGCTGGTTCCTTGCAATGGTCTTTGGGAGATACAACAACTCATACAATCCTTATATGGTAACGTAACCCAGCAGCTCACAGAACCCTTTACTGTCTATCTAAAGGCTGCTGCTGGAATGCAGCCACCTCTGGGGTGGAGCAAGACAGCTCTTTAACAGCGCACAGCAACAGCAAAGGAGAAATACTGTGGCCAACCGAATCTGCAGGAGAAGGGGCAGAGGACTCAGAGAGTTACCCAGGAAAAACCTAGAGCAATTTGGCCATCACTTCAACCTGTCTGAGAAATAGCGCCGGATCTTTAGGTTTCAGCTCGTTGGGAATACAGGCACTCTGGGCGTGCAGCACCCCCTATCAGTAGGCTGGGGCGTTGTTTTGATCCGGAGAGCCCTGCCTACTGAGTCACCAGCCACACGGCGTCCCCTGACATCACGCTGTGGCTCTGGTTCCAAAGAGCACCCCTTACTGAATGCCACACTGCCTGTGGCGGATTCGGGCTGTTGCAGAGTGCTGTCTTCTGGTACAGTGCGTGTCCATTGTGTTATCTCTGTTACCCCTTTTGCTGGCTCTGGGGAGCTCTGTCTTTGCTTGCAGAAGGCCATGGCAGGCTTTCGAGAGACATTCACTGGGTAACTTCATAGCTCTTAGAGCTGGACTCAGGCCAGAACCCCAGACCCCAGGGACATTCGACTCTGGTCCCACACGCTGGATCTTTACCCAGCTTCGGTTCCTGAGCAACCCAACAAATCTGGGGCGTGCAGCACGTCACGGCTGTTGCCGTTGGCCAAAGCCACTGGGAATATGGCAGAAACAGCTGGAGTAGAAGTGACCCCCTCCTGCTCTGAAATCGGTGGCTCCCCGTCCATCCTCCGATGCACCATTGTGAATTTCTGGTTCCATCCACTAGCAGATAGAGGGGCAAAAAAAAAAACCACACACACACACACATTTGCGTAACTCCAAACCCTGCTCTCTTTTACCCTTCTGCTAATTCTCTTCTCCCTGCTGCAGAAACCCCACAAGCTGCCCCTAGGGCCAGAGCACAGCCTTCTCCGGGTGGCCTTCTCTGTGTGGCTTGCGACGTTTAACATTTCCTGACATCCCCGCGCTGGGATTCATTCGGAGTTCAAAAAGCGGAGGAAGAGGGAAAACAACCCCATCAAATACATAAATCTTGCCTAGAAAGGGGGCAAAAAGAGGGAGTGAGAGGAAAGCACGACCGGCTCTGCCTTTCTCTCCTGGACTTGCCACATTACTCACACTTGGGTTCTCCAGGAGTGCAAATGCTGGAAGCCAAGTCCCCAGTGAGATGCCGAGAGAAACTTTGCAGCCTTGTTGGGCTGAACCGGGGGGAGCTATGGGCGGGGAAGGGAAGACCTTTAGCTGGCAATGTGTTCTCGTTCTGGGGGAGTTCACGCCTGGCTTTGATTTCCCCATCACTTGACTGGGCGCCGGGTGAGGCGAGGGGCCTGGCCTTGGACCCCTGGGCAGATTTGTTGCTTGTTTGCACCTGCCTAGCCGATTCAAAGGGACTCTTTGGGGCTGATTTCTCCATGGATACACCCCCCTCACCCCCCGTTTCTTCTCTTGGTGCTTTGCCTTGATCTCAGCGAATCCTCCAGTGCAAGGCTGTGGGACTCACTGCTCCATCCCCCGTAAGCTGTGCTTCAAGCACCCTTACCCTGTTCAGGGCAGCCCTGAGACCAGGGACGGGTAAAATACTGCCCATGGGCTGGATCCAGCCTGCCAAGCCTTTGGATCCAGCCTGTGGCCTGCCGGGGCCCCCAGGCAGGCTCCCTCCCTGTTGCAGCCCCAGGCTGCTGGAGCCCTTTTCCCCGGCACCATGTGCCACCCACGGGATGGCAGGGGATAGAACTCGTGTCCTGCTTCCACCCCCAGCACAATCCTTGCCGCTCCCATTGGCTGGAAACTGGTCCAATAAGGTTCAAACCCTCTGCACCGCCTCTCACGCCCTTTCCCCAGGTCCGAATCCTCTCATGCACCCCTATTCCCCGCTCCCGTCTGCACCCACAGCAAAGTGCAGCCCTTGACCTCTTACCGAAATCTTGGAGTGCCTCCCTGTCCTCCAACATTATTGCCCAGGCCAGTGAATGAAGCCCTTGAACTCACTGAGACATAAGCACATGCTTAGCAGTGGTCCTAAGGAGGGCCCTAAACTCCTGCGTAATAACACCCGTGAGAGGGGGGCAAAGGTTGCAGTGAACTGGCTGGGCAGCCTATGTTAACGCTGCCCTCTGCTGCACGGAGGCACACTGTCTTAACTGTGTGTCATAGGCGCTGTACTGTTAGTGGCAGTTCTCCACTAGCTCAGGTGATAGAGGGCCTGCCTTTCGAAGCAGGAGCTGTCTATTCCCAGCATTCCTGTTGTAGCTCTGGCATGCTGCTGAAGGGAGGAGTCCCATGGTGAAGCCCCGGCAGGATGGGTAAACTGCCCCCCAGCACTGTTACAGACTTTCCTGAGGTCACAGAGGTCCAGCACGTGGTCTGTAAGTCAGACCCGCTGTGCACAGTGGATAGACCCTCTGCACAGAGGGCCTGGGATTGGAACCCGGCAGTCCTGACTGAGTTGTGAGCACCAGGGCCCTGCTGTAACTACTAGGCGCTGCTGCTGCTGCAAGGATCAGCGGAGCTAAACAGGCACGAACGGTACGCTGGGGTAAGAGAAGCGATTCCTGGGGGCACAGAGAGGTTGACCATGGAGAAGTGATGTCTCAGAATGTGCCACTGCCCTGGGCAGAGACTGGAAGGGTTCAGCTTTGTTCCGACCTCGCCGTAAACTCACGGTGCATGAAATGTTGGTTTAAAGCCTCTCTCATGCCCCCGTTTCATGTGCAGGCCTGTGCACACCTGGGTTTCCCGGGGGAAAGGAGAGCAGAGCTGCCCAGAGGCTGGAGGGGCCAGCCCCATGTGCAAAGGGCGTCACAAGGACTACACGCCAGTCCTGCTTTCTTTGTATAGCATCCTTCACACGGGCTGGAGCCAAGGCCCTTTGTGGCCCTAAGTACCAGCAGAGGGGAAGAGCAACCCATGGCCGGGCACTCTGCTTTCGTCTGAGGCTGGAAATGAACCCGGAGCGGCAGAGGAGAAGGCTGTCAAACCTGAAACCTGTGTGTTCCCGGGGGGAAGAGTTTTACTGGCCCCTTCTGTCCCTCTCTGCTCCCCCTCTGGCCCCTTCCCAACCTCTCCAGCCCACTGAAACTCACTTGCTGACAGATCCCAGAGTCCAGCCTCCTGCCTCTCCCATTTGGCTGCAAAGGCAGTAACCTTGGAGCCATCCTGGGTGCCTGAGCGTTCAGTTTCTAGCTCTCTCTTCCACCTCAAAGTGTCCCCTCTCCCCTGCCCTCCCCGCCGCACCCCGGAAATTCCCTTTCACCCTGCCCGTGTCGAGACCCTGATTCACTCCTCAGCACTGTGCAATTCCTGTGCCTACTGTTGTCTCAGATTTCCGGCGCTGAACATCCACACCCCACCGCAGCCTCCTTAGCTGGCTTCCTGAAGCAGGAGCCTTGCTTTAACACAGGCACACAGGGTGCTGCCTGCCTGGCACCCACCACATTTTACAAAGTTGCATAGAAGTCGCCTCATTCATGTGCATGATCAAATTTGTCCCCCTGCACTGGACTGAGCTCTTCTGCCCTGCCGTGGTACAAGGAGATAGGAGTTTATGCTGATGGATTTGTTTATTTAATCTACCACCCCCTAGGAGCATTCCCAGAAAAGCCTGGCTCTTCCAGGAGAGTCTGGGGTAAGATGGGGAGGGACACTTACCACCTCAGGGCAGCCACGGAGACCGTTCTGTGCCGCCCGAGCTTTCCAGGAGGAAGACCATGGATCCGTCCCCCCCTTGGCTCAGGTGTTCTTCACAATAGCGTCCTCCTTCTCAGAGGTTTCTTTAGAAGAAAATGAACAAACCCTAAGTTGTTCTTGGTGGTAAGTACCTGGATGGATGGGAGGTTGGTCAGTTGGCGTGGGTAGAAAACAGTGGAGGGATGGATGGATGGAAGGATGGCCAGAAAATGATGGATGGACAGATGGATGGACAGAAAATGATGGATGGATGGATGGATGGACAGAAAATGGATGGGTGGATGGATGGATGGACAGATGAATGGATGGGTAGATGGTTGGACAGAAAATGGGTGGGTGGATGGATGGATGGATGGACAGATGAATGGATGGGTGGATGGATGGATAGACAGATGAATGGATGGGTGGATGGATGGACAGATGAATGGATGGGTGGATGGATGGATAGACAGATGAATGGATGGGTGGATGGATGGATGGGCTGACCCAGGCCAATACAGCCAATATCAAGGCTTTATGTAGGTTTTTGTGCCTTAATTCTGCTGCCTTTTTTCTTCAGTCTTTGAACCTCTTTGGTGACTGGTTGACTGAAGAAAGGTTTCTTCACAGGAAGGCTGATGGCAAGCGAATTTTTTTTGGGTACTAGGCAATGACTGATCCCCTAAGGTCTCTCCCTGAAGCACTCACCCGGCCACTCTGAAAAGCCCTTTCCATCATGCACATGATCATGACATCAACTGCAAAACTTCATTGGTACAGTGTAGACTGTCAATACATACAAATTTCCTTGGTTCTGAGAAATTTGTGTCATCCAAGCTGGGAGAGCACCAACACCATGTGCCTTTGGTGACCAGTCGATAGACATTCATATAGATTGCCGTGTCCATAAGGTAAAATTGGATTGGATATGCAAATGCGCTTTATTATCTCTGCAGTGGTCGCATCATGTCTGACTAAATCGTCCATTGGGAATCCTTCACCCAACTTCAACAGCGAGCACAAGCTGTTCTGTCCATCTGGCTAGAATCGGCAGGATCGGACACAGCCCCTTCCTTGCAGACCTGACAAGCTCCCTTACAAAGGTGCTTTGATCCTCTTCCTTCCTAGCTCTCCGTTGGGGGAGCAGAGACCTACCAGGTCACAGGGCAGGTAAGCGGTGAAGCCAGGATCAGAACCCAGATCTCTGAACACCACCAGGACCACCCTGTCAACCCCTGAGCTTGGGCTCTAGAGAAGAGGTTACTGCATGATTCGAAGCCAACTGTGCTTCCCACCTGCATGGCAGATTTGGCATCGTGTGGACCACTGGGATTGAGGCTACCAGCTGCTCCCCAGCTGAGGGTCAACCCGCAGGTGCTGCTGGAGGTGAAACTGGCCCACCTGTCTCCATGCTGGCAGCATAGCCTGTGCCCTTGGGGTATGAAACACCTCGATACCCATCACGGTCAGACGGGATTGTCAAGTGATCTGGTCCGAGCAGCACCCACTGACACCTCCAGAGCCCCTGCCTTGAGCCTGCAGCATGTGGTTTAATCAGCATTTGCTTTTCAGAAAGAGACGCCAGCCTGGAAGTAAAGACCCCAGTGAGGAGAACTACGGCCTGTCCTCGGGATGGATTATTACCTCCGTGTCCCTACCGAGGGGATGCTCAGCACAGGGCTGCAGGGTGGCTACAGTCAGGGGGTCCCAGCCCAGTGCCTCACTCATAAACCCAGCCTTCTTTGCTTCCACCCAAAGGCCCGATCCTCAGGCCTGGGAAAGTCCTAGCCTGGGCTGTAGGAAAATCTCTCTCATGCACACACTGACCCGTGCTGCTGCAAACAGCCTTACTGCAGAGAGAAGGAGTGAATTCCATTGGCCGGGGTTTGCGGAGATGAACGATGCCATTCTGGGTGGTGGTCTGGGGAAGCACAGGCCCCCAACTGGCAAGGCTGGTTTTTTTCAAACAACCTTCCTGAGTTAGCAATGTGCAGGTGGAAGCAAAGCCGACCGCATCAGCCCAGCGCTGGGCGCAGCTCAGGAAACCTCTGTTAATAGCACAGATAGGTGTGTGAGAGAGAGAGAGAGAGACCAGGTGTGTACTGTACGTGTGGCTCAGCTGCCACACCTGTGTGTACATTTGTACACATTTGTGCAAACGTGATTGTATGCCCTTGAAGTGATGAGCGTGTAAACAGGTGTGGCTGGGCAGCGGTGGGAATGTGTGTTGGTAGGTTTGGTGAGTGTGCAAAGATGAGTGTGGGGGTGTGCGTGTGCACTTGTGAGGGTGCAATTGCTCACCTGCCTAGGTGTGCAGTTGTACAAGGGGGAGTGTTGCAGCCCCAAAGTGATACCTGCAGTTTGCACTCGCTTTCCCTCTCGCTCTCTCACACACAAACACACCCCGGAGCCCTGTTTGCTTTTCCTTTTGTTGCACTTGCAAATCCCCACAAGCAGCCCCCTGGGCTAGGGGCTCATGCTGGCCCCAGGCTGGAAACCAGGTGTGTTGGCACCAGGGTTCAATGCACGGTCACTGAGCACTGGTGTCACGCCGGCCCAGTGACTGAGTCAGAGAAGGAAGTGCCAGTGTGGATTAGCGCTGAGTTGCAAGACATCAGTACACTTACACACACACACACACACACACACACACACACGCACGCACACGCACACCCCGGCAGCGCTCCCGCCCTCCTCATGCGCAGAGCCAGCCCCACGCTGCCCCATTCCTTTGCATCACACCTCAGGGCACTTGGTTCCCTCCTTGCACGTGGGGAGACGCTTGTGACACCACGTGCCGTGCGGCAGGGCTGCAGGCGGGGGTGAAGTGCAGGGCAAGCCTTACTTAGCAACGGTTGGCCCGATGCGCAGCAGGACTAGAGAGAGGAGGCAGCGAGCAAGTCTCTGCCTGGCAGAGCAGGAAGGACGTGGGGCACAGGGCTGGCTTCCCTCTCCTGCGTCGATATGGCAGTAACGCATCAGTGCCAGGAGATCACTGTTCAGCCGGGGCCTGAGACCAGTTGGAGAATTAGCTGTGGGGGGGTGTGTGCATCGGGGCGGGGGACGAGAGTGTAAACCTTGGAGGGAGCAGCTAGTTAAGGGAGGAGGAAATCAGCCGGCTGAGTTGCTCCCAGCTGTACCCTCCTGGATGAGCAGCCCTGGGGTCGCTCTGCCCTGAGCTGCATCCTGCTCATGGCATGTTTGTCAGGGATGAGCCCTCCACAGGGGGGCAGGGCGGGCAGGTACCCTTGGTGCAGGCAGGTAGCTGCTTTGCGTGCTGGCCAGCAAGAGGAGCGAGGGCCGGCTGGAAAAGCCTGAGGATCAATAATACACAAGCACGATCGCAGCAGTTACGGAGTCTTGGTTGATGGCTCAGGCCCTCGGAAATTCATTGTCTCTGGAGCTGGGGGCCAAAAAAACATTTTTTGCTTGTCAAAAAAGTACAGCTCCCGGGGAGGGTCCGGCTTCGACCGATTTCCTGATTCAGAACATTCCTGAAAAAAGACGCGATGAAAATGTCAAGAAGTCCCCGGCTGGGGGTCAGACCAAGGCCAAACGCGTTAGCTGTGCCCTGACCGAGAGGCCTGCGAAGGCCAGCGCTCGGGGGACGGTGCTGCTGGGGCAGCGGAGAAAGGGGTTGCCCCATCCCCAGGCAAAATGGAGGGGGATGGGGAGTGAGGGACAGGCAGGTGGGTGGACTTTACCCCTTCCTGCCTTTCCAGTTCAGTTCAGGGAGCCCGGCAGCAGGGCAAGTTAGATGCAGGCAGCCAGAGCAGCAGGGAAAGATTATGGGCTTCAGGGCGACCCCCCTACCCCAGAGGGTCAGACACTGGGGCGTGGGGTGGATCCCTCATGGTCCCCTCTCAGTTCCTGAGCTGGCACCAGCCTCTCCCCGCTTCCCTCCCGGCTCTTCTCTGCTCTAGCATTTTCTACCTACCGCCCCTCCACTCTCTATCCAAACCCCCGGAAATGGGAGCGGAGAGCTCAGGTTCTGAGCCCCCATTGGATGTGGTTGCAGAGGGCCTGGGTGAGGGAGCAAAGGTCAGTGAATCGGGAGGGGGTCTCCTGGCCACCTCCCCACCCCACGTCCAGGGAAGCAGCCTGGCTGTTCACCCAGGGACAGCTGAGGGGGTCGTCTCTGATCTGTATTGAGTGGCTCTTGGCCAAATGCCCTTTGACCTGAAATTCTTCTTTGCTCCCAACAGGTTGTGCAGCATGGCTGGGAGCATCCGGTTCCACCCCAGCAGTGGCTGCATTTCAGTAGCGGGTGGCTGCTCATGAGTCTGGGCACAGAGGTTACAGTCTGACTGGGCAAAGGAGCCCCTCGGTGGCCACGCTGGCTCAGTGACGGAGCAGACCTCGGCGGGTGTAAACAGGCGGCGGGGTGGCAGTTCTGCACCTTTTGCCAGGATTCCACTGGCCCAGTATCCATAGTGTGGGTGAGGGTGGGAGAAGCCATCAGCGTGCGGGTCATCTCTGCCCAGTTCTTCCCGCTGCTTCCCTCCCAGCACGCCCGCAGGCGAGTGGTACCTGCTCCCCTCCTCACCTCCTGTTGTCTCTACCTGTGCAGCCAGACAAGCCCCCGGGACCTGAACATGGAGCCTCACAGCCGGGACCCACATTTTCGAGTCTCTCAGCCCTGTGCTGCGCGACACTCCGAGTGCTGCAGATTCAAACCCTGCGCGAAGATTCCCGCGCATTCTGCGAATCATGTCCATGCTGAGGGAAAAGGCCGACCTGAACGCTGCACCGCCAGTCGAGCTGGGTTACTGCTCCCCTTGGTTCGCTGCAGGGAGACACTAGGCAAGTGGTATGAAAGCAAGGACGAGATCCTCCCCCCCGCCACCAGGAAGGGTTCCCCTAATTTCTTCCACCCAGGGTTGGAATAAGTTTTGTTCTGTGCACCAAGGCATGCGTGGATGTGCACCACCAATGGAAGTGAACACACGCTGCCCACTGAGGATGGCTGTGGGGGCTCTGCTAATCAGCTCGGCAGCACCTGAATCTCTCCTGGGCAGGCACATAAGCGCTCAGCTTACAGGGAACTCAGCCCAGAGGCCGTGCTCAGAGCCCCATGAGCTGTAAACAAAGTTGGGAGTTGGCTCACCTGTGTCCACAGTCGTCGCTACCACCACAGAGCTAGCGAGCTCAGCTCTGCCAAACGCCAGGGGAGTAACGTATTTCGACAGAGGAATAAAATCTCCCCTTAAAAATCCACTCACTGCCCATTAAATCTCAGGAAAGGGCAAGTGGGTTTTGTACCTGGGCTGCTAAATGATCAGAATTTCTCTCCAGCCGCAAGCAAATGGATCCGTTTTCAACCAAGAATTTGAATGGAGAGTCCCGTTCATGTCCATGTTTGCAGGACAACTTCTCCGAGGCCAGGTCTGCCCTGGTGGTAGTGTGGAGGGGGCGTGTAACTACTCACAGCTATGAAAAGCCATTAGCCTTCGTGTGTGTGTTCCCCTTCACCTGCTGGTCAAACAGCGCTTTCCTCAGAGCTTTTGCCTTCCAAATCTTTTTGTCTCTCCTGTTGAAAAGCAGCTGGTTTGGATCCACCTGGAAGTGGTTGCTGGTGATGCCAGTTCCGGATGATTTTTTTTCTAGTGTGTGGCGGAAAGAAACCATCACCGTGGTCTTCTCAGCAGTGGAGAGCGGAACCGTGGGCTGGAAACGGGTGAGAAAAAAATCCCATCTCTGCAATTCTGGGAAAATTCTGGAGGAAAAATATCGCTGCGATTGAAAAGCATTTTGCTTTCATGGAAATATGTCACGGTGAGCAAAAGACATTTCCTGCCCGGCTCTGAGGCCAACCAAGAAAGTACGTCCCAGCTGCTTCGAGATATTTACATCCCATGACTCCCTGGGAGCCATCCCCTAATCTGCAGGGCAGCCTGTTTGGAGCAGGGGATGGGGGTGCAAAGGGGGCAGCTGCTCTGGGGCCCAGCGGTTTAAAAGGACGAACGTGGCAGCAGCAGTGGCTGCAACCCCAAACCCTTTAAATCACTGCCAGAGCCTCATGAGCTGTGTCTACACGTGCACGCTACTTTGAAGTAGCGGCACTAACTTCGAAATAGCGCCCGTCGCAGCTACACGCGTTGGGCGCTATTTCGAAGTTAACTGCGACGTTAGGCAGCGAGACGTCCAAGTCGCTAACCTCATGAGGGGATCGGAATAGCGCCCTACTTCAACGTTCAACGTCGAAGTAGGGACCGTGTAGACGATCCGCATCCCGCAGCGTCGAAATTGCCGGGTCCTCCATGGCGGCCATCAGCTGGGGGGTTGAGAGATGCTCTCTCTCCAGCCCCTGCGGGGCTCTATGGTCACCGTGGGCAGCAGCCCTTAGCCCAGGGCTTCTGGCTGCTGCTGCCGCAGCTGGGGATCCATGCTGCAGGCACAGGGTCTGCAACCAGTTGTCAGCTCTGTGTATCTTGTGTTGTTTAGTGCAACTGTGTCTGGGAGGGGCCCTTTAAGGGAGCGGCTGGCTGTTGAGTCCGCCCTGTGACCCTGTCTGCAGCTGTGCCTGGCACCCTTATTTCGATGTGTGCTACTTTGGCGTGTAGACGTTCCCTCGCAGCGCCTATTTCAATGTGGTGCCGTGCAACGTCGAAGTTGAACATCGACGTTGCCAGCCCTGGAGGACGTGTAAACGTTATTCATCGAAATAGCCTATTTCGATGTTGCTACATCGAAATAAGCTATTTCGATGTTGGCTTCATGTGTAGACGTAGCCATGCAGTGTAGCCCAGGTGGTGCTGAGGCCTGGGTAGGAAAGCAGCCCCCACCTTTCTGGGGGGCCCCGAGCTGAGCTGGCTCATGGGCCAGTGAAGTGTGTCATCAGCCAGGGAAATCGACAGAACGTGGTACAACTGGCTGAATCTCTCCAGCCCAACACCTTCAGGAGCTGACCGCTGCCTGACGAGGCAATTTGCCAGACCATGGGAGGGCAGGGCTGTCCAGCAGCGTAACTAACGCTGCCTCTGCTGACCAGGCTCTTGGAGGACATTTGGGGTAAATTACAGCTAAGAAGCAGCACAGGACCCTGAGACCCAGGCCTGGTGGCTGGAAACAAAGGTTATGGGACCACAGGGAACTTGGCCACGCCCAGGATAAGTGGTCGTCTGGCTAATTAACATCACGCCTGATTACAGATGTTGCCAGGTGAGGGAGTGCCGGACTAGAGAGGTTCCACCTACACTTCATGGTTAGCTGCAGGGAGGTGTCGGGGCCGGGGTGAGGCTGACAGAAGGGAAAACCCCTGAAGTGGCGCCGTTCTCACTTCAGTCCCCTCCCAACCCACTGGGCTGAGCGACCCGAAAGGACCATCGTGCTCCTGTCACAGTCTGACCTCCTGCACGTCAGAGGCCACAGAACCTCCCCGGCGTCTGCTGTAAGAGACGCCTGTGGCCCTGCGCTCGCGTGCTGAGCCGCTCCTTTGCTTGCTGGATTGCAGGCTGTTACCGTTAGCAAGGGAAGGGGGTCGCGTTTGCAGTGCAGCAGGCAGCAGGGAGAACCTGATTGAGGCACTGGAAGGAAACTAGTGCTCTGAGTCATTTCTCAAGCCTGCTGGGCACTGGTCTGGCGTGTCCAGCTGGGACCCTGGGCCTTTAAATGTGACGTGGGGCAGTGCAGCTCTCCTAGCTCCAGTTAGTGTCACTTGCCTCTTGCCTGCAGCTGCCTCGTTAATGCTTGGCACAAGCGGGGTAGGCTCAGCAGGACGCCAGCATGAACCCTGCTGCATGCAGAGGCTGGGTGATGGACAGCTCTGCAAACCGAACAGGACAAGCACGGCTGATGGAGAGACCAGAGTCAGATGGCATTGCTCTGTAGGGATGCTGACCTAATGCACCACCCCCGGGACCTCCCGCGCTGACCTAATGCACCACCCTGGGACCTCCAGTGCTGACCTAATGCACTGCCCCCGGTACCTCCCGCGTTGACCTAATGCACCGCCCCCGGGACCTCTAGCGCTGACCTAATGCACCACCTCCAGGACCTCCAGTGCTGTCCTAATGCACCATCCTTGGGACCTCCAGCGCTGACCTAATGCACTGCCCCCAGGACCTCCAGCACTGACCTAATGCACCGCCCCCCGGACCTCAAGTGCTGACCTAATACGCCACCCTTGGGACCTCCAGCGCTGACCTAATGCACTGCCACTGGGACCTCCAGCGCTGACCTAATGCACCACCTCCAGGACCTCCAGCGCTGACTTAATGCACTGCCCCCGGGACCTCCAGCGCTGACCTAATGCACCACCTCCAGGACCTCCAGCGTTGACCTAATGCACTGCCCCCGGGAACTCCAGCGCTGACCTAATGCACCACCCCCAGGACCTCCAGTGCTGACCTAATGCACCATCCTTGGGACCTCCCGCGCTGACCTAATGCACCGCCCCCGGGACCTCCCATGCTGACCTAATGCACCGCCCCCGGAACCTCCAGCGCTGACTTAATGCACCGCCCCCCGGACCTCCAGCGCTGACCTAATGCACTGCCCTTGGGACCTCCAGTGCTGACCTAATGCACCACCTCCAGGACCTCCAGCACTGACCTAATGCACCACCCCCGGGACAGCCAGCATCTGTGTCTGTTTTCAGAACACGAGAGGAACCGTGTGTGTGGGGCTGGGGGAAGTGGGGGGATGTGTCTTTTCAGAAGCTTGGAACTAGACCGGGTATTAGTCCGCAGCTCTGCTGGGTCTTCAGTGAGCGTAAGACCAGCTGGCGCCATTCGGCTGGTGCCAGCCCCTGGTGCAGAGCTGGCCATTGAATTTCACCTTAGGCGACCTTGAAGAAGCCGCATCAGCCGTCTGTGCTTTGTTTGAGCTGACCTGTGAAGTGGGGCTCCAGACCCACAGGCGCCCAGGTGCCTTGGGAGCGGGAATTCATTGGCCTGGGTGGGACAGACCACGCTGGGGCCAGAGATCCACCACTGAGGAGGTTAGAAACAAGCAAAAATTCTGTCTGGTGCCGCACCACGGGGTGTCCCCGGGGCTGTGTGGGGCTGGAGGGACACTGACAAAGGCCCAGCAGTGGGGGAGCCAGAGGCAACCGTCACCCTGGCGAGGTAGAATAGACCGAGCTGCTTGCCTCGGTTGCTGGCGGGCCAGTTTCTGCCCTGTGCAGCCTCTTCTCCTGTGCACCCACGTTGTTCGCGAATGGGGGGCTCCAGAACCGGGGGAAGTCCAGCCTGGCAGCGGTCGCACCAGTGCCAGATACAGAGGCCAAATAACTGCTCTGCCCCCACTGCAGATCCCCCTGGCTGAGCACCCCAGGCTCCCCTTTGTCCTGCAGGCCACAGCCTGGGATTGGAAGCTCGAGGTCGGCTGCTTGTCTGCAGCAACCCCCGAATCTCTCCCAAGGTCGCTGCTGCCCAGGACAGAGCATGGCCCTGGCATGACCTGCAGACACATGCAGCCCTGCTTGTAACATGTCACGTTGGCTTGTGCCCAGTTTACCAAGCGATCCGGCTGCTCTGTGTCACTGACCTGTCCTCTTCGCTACTTAACTCTGCCCCAGTTCTTGTGTCCCCCGCAAACTTCACCAGCGATGGTCTTCTCGGTTCTTCCAGCTCCCTGAGAAATGCGTTAGCTAGTGCATGGCAAAGACCTGCGGGAGCCCACTGGGAACAGCCAGGGCAGGACATGGCCTTCAGCTCCCTCTGGATCCCATGGGGTCTTAGAGCTGTGGAATAAGGAGGATGGGGAAGAACTCGGTCCCCGCGGGCAGCCCCCTGATGACAGCAGGTCACTGGCTGCAGCCGCAGGCAGAGGGGTGCAACTGGAGGCAGCCAGCTAGAAATGGAGCATGCTGCCCTGACGGGGAGCCGGGTGATGCTGCAGTGCTGGGTGTTTCCCATGGGTGTGATGGGAATGAGCAATAATTAGTACTAGCCTGGCCTGAATCACAGGCAATTGGCAGAGGCTACTGGGGCGGGGGGCTCTGACGGCTCAGTCACTTCCCAGCCAGGCAGGCCTGGGAGCTGAGCCGGGGGACACTGGTCGTTCCATTGCCTGGGGACCCCCAAGTCATGGAGCTGTCCTAGGCCCCAAGTGGTGCAGCAGTGATCCTGGCAGGGGCACTCAGGTGGAGGCCTTGAGGGTGGAAACAGGCAGGGGCTCAGCTGGCCCTGCACACATGCTGTCTGAAGTGGGTACGGGGGTGGGGGGCTGCAACAACAGAGACCTGGTCTGCGTGACAGGCTGCCACCGGTTTGGCTGGAAGACTGGTACCCCAGCACTCCCCACTTCTGCACACCCAGCGGAGATGTTACAATGAACTACCCTCCTGAGCAACCCTGCAATAACAACCCAGCACGCGCAGCCCCCTGCTCCTGAGCGACCCTGCAATAACAACCCAGCACGCGCAGCCCCCTGCTCCTGAGCGACCCTGCAATAACAACCCAGCACGCGCAGCCCCCTGCTCCTGAGCGACCCTGCAATAACAACCCAGCATGCGCAGCCCCCTGCTCCTGAGCTACGCTGCAATAACAACCCAGCGTATGCAGCCCCCTGCTCCTGAGCAACCCTGCAATAACAACCCAGCACGCGCAGCCCCCTGCTCCTGAGTGACCCTGCAATAACAACCCAGCACACGCAGCCCCCTGCTCCTGAGCGACCCTGCAATAACAACCCAGCACACGCAGCCCCCTGCTCCTGAGCTACGCTGCAATAACAACCCAGCGTACGCAGCCCCCTGCTCCTGAGCAACCCTGCAATAACAACCCAGCACGCGCAGCCCCCTGCTCCTGAGCGACCCTGCAATAACAACCCAGCACGCGCAGCCCCCTGCTCCTGAGCGACCCTGCAATAACAACCCAGCACGCGCAGCCCCCTGCTCCTGAGCGACCCTGCAATAACAACCCAGCACGCGTAGCCCCCTGCTCCTGAGCGAGCCTGCAATAACAACCCAGCATGCGCAGCCCCCTGCTCCTGAGCGACCCTGCAATAAAAACCCAGCACACGCAGCCCCCTGCTCCTGAGTGACCCTGCAATAACAACCCAGCACGTGCAGCCCCCTGCTCCTGAGCGACCCTGCAATAACAACCCAGCGTACGCAGCCCCCTGCTCCTGAGCAACCCTGCAATAACAACCCAGCACGTGCAGCCCCCTGCTCCTGAGCAACCCTGCAATAACAACCCAGCAAACACAGGCCCCTGCTCCTGAGCGACCCTGCAATAACAACCCAGCGTACGCAGCCCCCTGCTCCTGAGCAACCCTGCAATAACAACCCAGCGTACGCAGCCCCCTGCTCCTGAGCGACCCTGCAATAACAACCCAGCACGTGCAGCCCCCTGCTCCTGAGCGACCCTGCAATAACAACCCAGCGTACGCAGCCCCCTGCTCCTGAGCAACCCTGCAATAACAACCCAGCACGCGCAGCCCCCTGCTCCTGAGCGACCCTGCAATAACAACCCAGCGTACGCAGCCCCCTCTCCTGAGCGACCCTGCAATAACAACCCAGCACACGCAGCCCCCTGCTCCTGAGCGACCCTGCAATAACAACCCAGCGTACGCAGCCCCCTGCTCCTGAGCGACCCTGCAATAACAACCCAGCACGCGCAGCCCCCTGCTGCTGAGCGACCCTGCAATAACAACCCAGCACGCGCAGCCCCCTGCTGCTGAGCGACCCTGCAATAACAACCCAGCACACGCAGCCCCCTGCTCCTGAGCGACCCTGCAATAACAACCCAGCGTACGCAGCCCCCTCTCCTGAGCGACCCTGCAATAACAACCCAGCACACGCAGCCCCCTGCTCCTGAGCGACCCTGCAATAACAACCCAGCGTACGCAGCCCCCTCTCCTGAGCGACCCTGCAATAACAACCCAGCACGCGCAGCCCCCTGCTCCTGAGCGACCCTGCAATAACAACCCAGCGTATGCAGCCCCCTGCTCCTGAGCGACCCTGCAATAACAACCCAGCATGCACAGACCCCTGCTCCTGAGCGACCCTGCAATAACAACCCAGCTTATGCAGCCCCCTGCTCCTGAGCGACCCTGCAATAACAACCCAGCATGCACAGACCCCTGCTCCTGAGCGACCCTGCAATAACAAATCAATGCACATGCTTTAGTGCAGACACAAAAGCACATTCTGTTATTTCTGTCACCTCCTGTCCCCTCTGCCATGTCCCAGCCTGCTTGTTTGTTTCGTCCACCTCCCGCGTCATGTTTTCATGAGGGCGCGAGGTCTTCACGGCCCACGCTGGTGCCTCCTGCTGCATATCTCAGGGATCGGCTCCACAGGGCAGCTCGCCCACGCCCAGCGGTGTCACCCACCAACCTGCACTCCTCCCTCCTCCGACTGTCCAGCCACTTCCTTGATGGCATGCAGGGTGGGGTGGTCCCGGGCTCACCCACCACATGCTCCAGCCTCTCAGACATCCCCCCGGACACAGCACCTTCCTCCCCGTTGCCTCGGGGCCTCAGCACCTGCGCTCTCAGAGCCAGATGGGCGTGCTCTCTAGGTTTAGTTGATCCTGCCTTTGTGCAGAGGCCTGGACTTGGTAACCTCTCGAGGTCCCTTCCTGCCCAGCAGTTCTATGAATCTTACAGCTGAGCTGGGACTGGTGAAATGTATCATAGCATCAACACTGAATAGTACAGGCTGAACCTCTCTAATCCGGGACTCTCTCATCCAGCAATCTCCATTTAGCATGGGTGTGGCCAAGTTTCCCATGGACCCAAAGAGTTTGTTTCCAGCCACCTACCTGGCTCTCAGTGCTCTGGGCTGTTATTTAGCTCTGATTTACCCTTAATGTCTTCTCAGAGCCCAGGAAGCAGCAGAAGTGTTGGTAATGTGCTGAACAATATCGACCTCCTGTGGTTTGGCAAATTCTCTCATTCAGTACCGCTGAGGTCCCGAGGGTGCCAGATTCGAGAGGGTCAACCTGTACCAGCTGTGCTTGTGAAGGGACGTCACACCCACATGAGGAGCCCCAACACGGCATCATTTCAAACCAGTAGTAGAAGAATAATTACCAGTAACCTCACCCCAGCTTGAGCTTTTTCTGGGAGTTTGGAAATTAACAAGCAGAGGGACGGCTTTACTTCGAAACCATTTGAGGTTGGAGCCTTGTCTGCATGTTCACCAGGGGCCTGCCCCAGAATGAACGCTTGAGTGACAGCTGGCTTTCTCCGCTGCCGAGGTACACGCAAGGACACATGCAAATCAGCCGGCAATGGGCTCGGCCCAGGCTCCCCGTGGCTTGCAGCAAGGTGAGAATCACACACCCTGCTGAAGACAGTCAAGGGATAATAATCCTGGAATGGACGAAGTCTGTGTGGTGCACCAATGTTGTCTTGCAGACAAAATCAGAACAGATTTGCTGTGTGTCATAAGCCATATACTGCTCCCAGGGACTGAAGATTCTCCTTTAGCTTCAGTGGCCTGTGCTTTTTTGTAGCAGTAGGGTTTCAGTTAGGGCCCGACTGAGACTATGGCATGTCAAGCAGCTGTGAGGCCCAGAAAGGGCCAAAACCAATGATGTTGGTTAGGAAAGCAGGCCCAAAAGGTTTGATATGTTTTTTTTGTCAGAAGAACTTTAAAAAACTGCATAATCAAACATGGAAGTGCAATTAAAAAATGGAAAGGAACCAAGAACTTAAGCATGACTCCTACAGGGGGCAGGGGATAGCTCAGTGGTTTGAGCATTGACCTGCTAAAGTTGGGGTTGTGAGCTCAATCCTTTAAGGAGGCCATTTAGGGATTGGGGCAAATAGATGTCAGAGATAGAGCTTGGTCCTGCCAAGAAGGCAGGAGACTGGACTAGATGACCTCCCAAGGTCCCTTCCAGCTCTGTGAGACAGGTGCATTTCCAATGTGTGTGTGTGTGTGCATGTACACCCACATCAGGGGATGAAATTCACAAGACACTACAAGGTCATGGCTCATATCCCCTCTCACTGACTGCTAAATTCACATTTCCAGCTCTTGGAACAAACCTGAACTGTTGGGGTATTGTAACAGGGGGCAGGGGACCCAACCCAAAAGAGGATGGGAGATCATGGGATCACCACCCACACCTTTGTGCTGCGTTCAGAGCTGGACACTGAAGCTGCGTCTACACGTGCACGCTACTTCGAAGTAGCGGCACTAACTTCGAAATAGCGCCCGTCACGTCTACACGCGTCGGGCGCTATTTCGAAGTTGAAATCGACGTTAGGCGGCGAGACGTCGAAGTCGCTAACCCCATGAGGGGATGGGAATAGCGCCCTACTTCGACGTTCAACATCGAAGTAGGGACGTGTAGACGATCCGCGTCCCGCAACATCGAAATAGCGGGGTCCTCCATGGCGGCCATCAGCTGGGAGGTTGAGAGATACTCTCTCTCCAGCCCTTGCGGGGCTCTGTGGTCACCGTGGGCAGCAGCCCTTAGCCCAGGGCTTCTGGCTGCTGCTGCTGCAGCTGGGGGTCCGTGCTGCATATACAGGGTCTGCAACTAGTTGTTGGCTCTGTGTATCTTGCACTGTTTAATGAAAGTGTGTCTGGGAGGGGCCCTTTAAGGGAGCGACTTGCTGTTGAGTCCGCCCCGTGACCCTGTCTGCAGCTGTGCCTGGCTCCCTTATTTCGATGTGTGCTACTTTGGCGTGTAGACGTTCCCTCGCTGTGCCTATTTCGATGTTGGGCTGAGCAACGTCGAAGTTGAACATCGACGTTGCCAGCCCTGGAGGACGTGTAGACGTTATTCATCGAAATAGCCTATTTCGATGTCGCAACATCGAAATAAGCTATTTCGAAGTTGGGTGCACGTGTAGACGTAGCCTGAAGGTGAAGAGCACAGACCTCCCTGTGGGGGCCAGTGGTCTGGAGGTAGAAGTGGATCTGATCTCTCCGGTGCTGCTGAGGCCCACCAGGAAGAGGGTCCCTGCTGCTAGTCCTGTCTGGCTTGGACAGACAATACCAGTTCTGCACCACTGTCCCATGCTCACTTCTCGCCCCAGCCAGAGCTCAGCAGCCGCCTTTGATGGGGCACACCCAGGAAGGAGACACCAGATCTCACAGAGAAGGGTTTTTCCACAGCCCAGGATGTTTTTCACAGCTGTGAGATTGGTAGGGCCCTAATAATGCTGTGATGAACTGGCTCTGTGTGTGCACCTCACTGCTCTATGATGGATAACCTGAATTGTTTAGCTGTGTCATGCACCCTATACCGCTTGCAGTGAGAGGAGCGTCTCCGCAATAGGCACTGACTTATAATCGGAGAGAAGTGCTTGGTGGTTGCAGTGTTCAGCAGCAACACAAAACCTATGTGACGGTTTATTTATTCCTTAGACAGCACCAGAGACATGCAAAGAACTTTGCAAACAGAACAAGCTGGAGTCCCTGCCTTGCAACTGCTCCTGTCTGTGGTTGCTTAGGGAGCGAGTGGCTGTGGGTGTACAGTACTGGCTAACCTACCTACACACAATCCCTGACAATGGGCTGGGGCGTGTGTGGGCACTGTGCCTCAGTAGTCTCTGATGGGTGCCAGCAGAACTGGGTGCACACAGGAGTGTGGTGGCGGGGGTGTGCAGAGGCCTAAGCACGCACACGTGTGTGTGCATTTGCACTATCTTGTGAGTGCATGTGAACATGTGCGCTTATGGGACTGCACCGCACCCCACTGCCCCCTGCTGGCTGAAGTAGGTGCTGCTTATGCATGTCTCCTATGACCCGCTATGGCTCGTGTTTCCTGTGCATCCTAGTGCTGCTACAGACCAAGATCGACTCCCTAGCTCTAGCAGGCAAGGTGCTAACTCTGTGCCAGGGGATGGAAACTCCTATCTCCAAGGCCCTGGCAGAGAAATCCCTTCCCTCTCAAGAGGTCCAAGCGGCCAGCAGCACAGTGCCTTCCGCAAAAAGCCATCGGCGTTAGTGACACCTCCTCTGTCGTTTGCTCCCTCCCAGGGTAGGCCGGCACTTCTCGCCAACAGCCAGTGCTGTAAAGTCAGTGCTTACCACGGCGTGGGAGCAGAGCACCCCCCCGCAACCTCTTCTCCCCCTACAGGCATTATTGCGGTGGCTCCAACCCCGTCTCGTGGGATCTGCACGGGCGTGGCTGCTTGCAGGAAAAGCACATGACCTCACGCGCACAGAACGCATGACCAGGGCGCCCTGTAAATTTTCCCATCCATGTGCAGAATAAATTTTGTTGTGTGCACTGAGGCACATGTGGAAGTGCACCACCAGGAGAAACACAGGCTGCTGGCTGTGGCTGCTCTGCTAATCAGCTGGGCTGGCACCTGAGTCTCCTGGGCAGCATCCCACTTGCTCAACTTACAGGGAACCCTGCTCATGACACCCCTAAAGGTTGTGTGTGTTAAGGCTGTCGCTTGGTTGCTTTGCTTTTTTATGTTCCCTCTAGATTTCCCCTGCACTCCAGGCCTTTCCTCCAACAGCAGAGCAAAGAGAATGAAAACTCAGCCGGGATGGGCACTTCCCACATACTCCCCAGAGCCTACTCTACCATCCTGGTATTTTCCTGAAATCCCTCCCCACACACCTCCCAGGGCTGCCCCTTTCGAGAAAGCTGGGGCTTTGCACCTGCAGTGGAGGGACCCAGCCAGCCTATGGCAGAGCACAGCAAAGGGAGTGAATTCCAGCTCAGCCGTTCCCTGACCCTTAAACCACCTCCCACTGGGGCGCGCAGAGAGGCCTGCAGGGAGGTGGGTCCCTAACCAGATCAGGTGGAGTTCCATGTGGAAATTCAGGGCTGTCGACGTGGGCACAGGGCTGGGAACCGTGTTCCCTGTAAGATGGGCATTTGCGCAGCCACTCAGGAGAGATTCAAATGCCTCCCAAAGCACCCACAGCCAGGTTTGGTTTCTCTCGGGGGTGCACATCCGCCCATGTGACAAGAATGATTAAAGGTCTAGAGAATGTGACCTATGAAGAGAGGCTGAAAGAATTGGGCTTGTTTAGTTTGGAAAAGAGAAGATTGAGGGGGGACATGATAGCGGTTTTCAGGTATCTAAAAGGGTGTCATGAGGAGGGAGAAAACTTGTTATTTTTGGTCTCTGAGGATAGAACAAGAGGCAATGGGCTTAAACTGCAGCAAGGGAGGTTTAGGTTGGACATTAGGAAAAAGTTCCTAACTGTCAGGGTGGTCAAATGGTGGAATAAATTGCCAAGGGAGGTTGTGGACTCTCCATCTCTGGAGATATTTAAGAACAGGTTAGATAAATGTCTGTCAGGGATGGTTTAGACAGTACTTGGTCCTGCCATTGGGGCAGGGGGCTGAACTCGATGGCCTCTCGAGGTCCCTTCCAGTCCTAGTGTTCTATGATTCTCTGCGTCAGTACATGTAAAATTTATCCTGCACATGGATGGAAAAGCTCAGAAGGAACGTTGGTTGGGAGTCACGTGCCTCCTCCCTGGAGCCTCTTCCCTTCAAACCACATTACAATTGTCAAGACAAGGCACTCTTAGAGGTGAAGTGGGGAAGGCAGGAGCTCAAAGGGGCGGCTCAGGCACCTAACCAATTACTGAAACTTTGTTCTTTGCTCCTTTCGGCCGGCTCCCCTGTGAGGCTCTCGGGCCTGCTCAAACCGTCGTCCTCCCTGCGAGTGGGTAAACTGAGGCACTGTGACAAAGTGACTCACTGATGGCCCCACGCCCTGGTATCATCGGGCTGGGGAGTTCCTGTGGCCACTGCTAGATCACATCAATCAGCGTCTTACCCCACACAGCTCAGCCACTCCCCGCAGCTCCTAACCACTAGGCCAGGCCACCAGGCCACAGCCTGAGTGAAGGGGCCTCTGGCCACACAAGGCTTTTCTTCGGCGTTCCTCTCCAGTGGCAGGCAGCTGTTCGAGCAGAGCTGGGGGACCAGTTTGTGGTCAAGGCCACACACAGTAGGGGTGTTTGCACACATTGAACTTTGACCCTTTTGGAGGAACCCACTATGTGTCCTCCTGCCCCCGCAGCCCCAGGCCTGGAGGAGTTCTGTGCCCCTGACAGTTATGGGGCTTCCAGCTCCCCCCCGCCCCCTGCACGCAGCTGCATGCAATCCAGCTATCGAAAGGAAGAAGGCAAACGCGCCAGCCTCCAGCCTCCAGCCTAGGCCTGCTGCTGATTAACGCCCCCTGGGGCAGGAATGGGTGGGAGGGGAGGGCAGGTGTCCATGCAGGCCGGGGCACAGGATGGAGCTAAGACAGATCTGCAAAGAGCCCAGGCAAGTTCCCCCCAGGCAGATAGACAAGGCCAGGCCCGACATTTCGCCCATCTCATGGTGCAGATTAAGAGCACTTCATTCTCCCTTACCTTTCCCAAGGGGCGTCTCCTGGCGTGCTCCTGACTCCATGCTCCTGGCGTGCTCCTGGCGTGCTCCTGGCGTGCTCCTGACTCCATGCTCCTGACTCCATGCTCCTGGCGTGCTCCTGGCGTGCTCCTGACTCCATGCTCCTGGCGTGCTCCTGGCGTGCTCCTGGCGTGCTCCTGACTCTGTGCTCCTGGCGTGCTCCTGGCGTGCTCCTGACTCCATGCTCCCACCTCTCCTGGAGGGCTGTGCAGTGATACACGGATCAGACAGGACAACCCACGTGGTTCAGTGCCACGAACGCCTGCCTGGTGGCCTGGGGGACAGTCCCAGAACCCGGCCAAACGCCGTGGGATGGGCTGCAGCCACTGCCCGCAGACAATGGGCCAATCTGAATGGAGAGATGGACAGGTCGGCCCAGAGTGCGCATCCTTCTCCCTGGGAGCCCCCCGCCTGGCTCCTGGGAGCACCCACAAACTGCTGGCTGGTTCCACACTCCCCACTAGCTCTGCGGTGCTCCTGCCTCCTCCATGCGATGTGGGGCAGGAGCCCAGGGGACCTGCTGGTGGCAGCCCTGGCACAGCCCGGAGGGGGAACCTGTGTCTGAGGAGGGATGTGGCTCCCTCTGACTTGGGGCAGGGGGCTTGGCTGTGCCAGCTGCCCCAGGACCTCTCTGAGGGGCAGGGAAGTTAAGCCCACCGTGACCGGCACGTCGGCTCCGCTCCCTCCCTTGCCGCTGGGGCTTCTTGTGCCCCCTTTGACTCGGCTGTGGATCTCCAAATTGCACAATCCTTCAGGGACAGACTCTCCTCCTGCCAGACCAGCCTCCTCTGCTCACAAAGCTCCCCTGCGCCCCACAGGCCAGCCAGTCCCCGCCACGGCTCAGCGGTGGGCGACCCCTGGATCTACAAGTGCTCCAGAGCTCAAGGGCAGCAGCTGACTCCTAACCCCACTGTGCCTCGAGTGGCTGGGCAAGAGGGACCCAAGCCTGTGCAGGGTCAGCTGGGGGCACCCGCTGGGCTGCTTTCCCAGGTGCCTGCTCCCTTGGGACGTGACACGGCCAAGCAGCTCAGGAACAGGCTGGGCTTTGCCTGTTCCTCTAAGGGCTGGTTAGTAGAGACTAAAGATCTCACCAGCTTGGTGGGGCACCAAAGGCTCCAAGGCAGGTTTGGTGGCGGTTGGGGGGCGGGGACCCATTGCCCCCTGCCCTGCTTGCTGGCAGGGCATCGTCCGGTAAAGAAGAGCTGGAGCGCAGGGATGGCGCAGCCCAGTGCAGCCCCAGGCAGCGCTGTAGCAGTATTGCTAGCTGAGTGAGGGCCACATCGCAGCTTCTGCAAAAGGGCGTCCTGCCAACGTCCTCAACCATCCACAGGCGGCACCCAAGGCCTTTGAAACTTGGTGCATGGCAGGAAGGTGCTGGGAGAGGCTGGTAACCCAAATTTGGGTTTGTAATGTGTGTGGTGGGTCGGAGGGAGACTCTGGGACTCCTCATTGCAGCACCTCCTGCTGGTCACACAAGAATTAGCTCAGCCAGCCTCCAGGGCGCCCTCTTCTGGCCAGTGTCTCTCCCACTGCTGCCTCACTTGGGGGTCCTCCATGTCCCCATACCCCCCTTTCCTCAGGGACTCACTGCCACTCTTCAGCCGGGGTGGGGAAGGATAGCTCTGGTTTGAACATTGGCCTGCTAAACCCAGGGTTGTGAGCTCCATCCTTGAGGAGACCCTTTAGGGATTGGGGCAAATAGATATCAGGGGTGGTGTTTGCTCCTGCCAAGAGGGCAGGGGACTGGGCTAGATGACCTCCTGAGGTCCCTTCCAGCTCTAGGAGATGTGTAGCTCCAATTATATATTATATCTAGCCACATACTTCAGGGCAAGCTTCCAGCTGAAATGGCCCCTTACCATCAGCAAAGCATTAGACCTGCTGCCTCCCTGCAGCTCGAGTACCCTGAGGCCCTACAGCCTAGGGCTTGCCTGGCCAGCGCTCCCCAGCTAGGTCTACACTAGAGCATCCACACTAAGCAGGTGTTCTGCCGGCAAAGCTCTCACAGAACTGGGCGCTCTTGTCACCCGCCGTCTGCCTCTCCCCCAGCAGCAGAACCCCCTTCTCGACAGCGCCTGTCAACAAGAAAGCCGTGTGGATGCTCCAGGGGGCTGCTGTCAGCAGACAGGGTTTCAGGGTCCCTGTGCAGCCCTGTCTGCTGCGCTCCCACATGGCCAGTCTGCCGACAGAGCAATCCGCTTTCATGGGGGGCTGCTACCGCTCGACAGAAGCGTCACCGGTAGATGTCTTCTGACAGTAACGTCTCTCAAGAGTTCACTGTAGTGTAGACACAGCCCATGTCTCCCCCCAGCACTGCTCTATCCCTGGCAGGTAGCTAGGTCCTGGTCCCAGGCCCAGCCCCCCAGGGCTAGCACAAGAGCATCCCTGGCCAGCCATCTCTTTTATACAGCCTTCCTGAGCTCTGATTGGCTGCCACAATCTGTCCCTCCATTGGTTCCCAGGGCTGCTTTTAACACTTTCTCCGCCATTGACAGGCAGGACAGGGTTCCTTTCAGCTAAGGATGGTGGAGCTGTAAGTCCTGCAATAAATAGGCATTTTTCCAGCCCAGACCTTTGTGCACCTCAAAGGAAAGTGTCAGAACACTCATCGCCTGCTCCAAGTTGTCTCGGTTCAATGTCTTTCTTTCCTGGCGAGCTTTGCCATGACCTCCGCAGAGCAGTCAGCCGCTGGTCTGACCCCGTTTGGTTCCAGGGAGGTGGGAAAGAAGTCAAAGCCAGAGGACTGTGGTGATGGTTGTGGCTGCCGGGAGAGGTGTAAAATGAGGTGGGGGTGGCAGGTAGCCTTGGGCTGGTTGGCGGAGAAAATCGATATTTGATTAGCCCTGGAGGATGAGGTTGGGGAGGGTGGGAAGTGGTTACTTCCTGGTCCAGGGCTGATGAATGGGGTGTTTCCCGTCACACAGTACAGCGCTTTGGAACTGACAGTGCAGGGAAAAGACAGAGAAGGGCAGGCTTCCCCTGGCCATATTCTGGTCAAGTCCTGGATCATAGAACGATAAGGAAGGGAAGGGACTTCAAAAGGCCCTGCACTCGAAGCAGGTCCAAGCATTGGTGGGGGAAGTTTGCAGGAGAGCACAGAGTAACCCAGGACATGGGGATGCTGCAGGCAGATGTGGGTAGCAACAGGCGGCCTGCATTGGCCGCAATGCCTAAGAGGCTGGGACCCACCAGCAGTGAGGTCAGCCCCTCGGGGGAAAGGCGGTGGCTTTTGTTCCTGGCATGAATTTTGTACAACGCAGGAGAGCAGATCGGAGCCCAGGAGCTGGGACTGCTTTCTCTGACTGGCTGAGCTACTGTCTGATCGCTACAGCAACACTCAGGCATCTGATGACGCAGGTCTTTACCCACAAAAACTCATGCTCCAAAATACGTGTTAGTCTATAACGTGCCACGGGACTTCTTCTTGCTCTCGAAGATACAGACTAACACGGCGACCTCTCTGATACAGCAACAGCGTGGCAGTGGTTAGTGCGTGTTGGTGGAACAAGGCTCCCAGGGCGCCGGGCTGAGCCGGAAGAGAGAGCCGTATGGCACAGAACCGATCCCAGCGCTGATGCTTGCTAGGCCTTGGAGACGGGCACATCTGAGGGGCAGGGGATTGTTCTCTCCATAGAGAGCCATTGGGGCTTTGTGCCAGAGGGCCAAGCTGTGATGCTGGGCCTGGCACCAAATGCAGCACAACCAGGACCACGGTCCAGAGCATCCCTCAGGCCAGGCCCTGCATGTGTGTTGGGTTATTGGCAGGCAGGAGGGATGGTGATAGAAACCTTGTGCATTGCAGGCAGTGACTACGCCTGGGAGCTGCCTCCCTGCTTTCGTGGGCAGAGGTGCTTGGATATGGCAGCCAGGAAGGGGCCAGGCTGCAGGGTGCAATGAAGTGAATGGGGTGGGGCGAGAGTCGGGGTGGTTTGCAGAAGCAGGGTGTGTGCGGGGGTGGCAGGGGATGTTTGTAGGGTGTTGAGCTGAGCCAAGCAGCGAATGCACAGATAGGGCTACCCACGTGCCCCTCCATCAGTCAGAGGCACCCCAAACCTCGACATAAAAATCCAGGGGAGCCGGGCCCCTAAGCACCTGGGCCGCATGTCTTCCACCCTGGCAACTCCAAAACACTCCCTGCAGGGCATTAGCTCTCGCACCGCCCTGGAGAGGACAAAATCTTCATTGTTTCCACAAGTATCAGAGAGGGAGCCGTGTTAGTCTGTATCTTCAAAAACAAGAAGTCCTGGGGCACCTGAAAGACTGACATATTTTGGAGCTTGAACTTTCGTGGGCAAAGGCCGCTTCGTCAGACGCATGAGTTGGGGCGTTCCAGAGGGGGTTTAAAGAGGGAGTCCCAGTCTGGGGGACGGTCAGAGTTGACAAGGGCTGTTCAGTCAGGGTGGATGCAGCCCATTACCAGCGGCTCATATGGAGCTGCTTCCGCGTTGTTTCCACAGAGCAGCTCAGCAGCCAGTGAGCCAGAGCGGTTCGGCAGCGGCCACAGTCCGTCAGTGGCAACCTCGGAACTGACTTCAGGCGGCCTAAAATATGGACCCCTGAATGGAGAGTTGGGCTCCTGAGGCAATAATCGTGGCTCTTAGCCCAGGATCTGGAAATAAGGAGCTCTGCGTACCCTTCCCTAGCAAGAGTATTACCACGACGCATGATCTGCAATGAGCAGAAATGGGCCTATCAGGTGGTTTTTCCTGGCAGTGGGTCAGATTAATTGCCAGCTGTAATTGCACCGACACCGGTGAAAAGCCCCAGCACGGCGTGTCCCCCCCCAAGGGGCTAAGTTTAGTCACATCTCCCACAAAACGGGCCCTGTCTATCTCAAAGCACTTCCAGCAGAGTCAGTATCAGCCACTCCAGTTCACAGCCAGGGAAGTGATGTGCCAGGGCCCCCCTGCCACTCATTGGCAGAGGTGGGAGCAGAATTCGAGTCTCCCGAGTCCCAGCCCTGTGCCCCATCATGCAGGCAGAAGTTTTGTTGAGGGGCTGTTGCAATCTCTCTCCTGACCACGAGGTGGCACACGCTGCTCGCCAGCACTTAATCATGAGCCAGGATCCTAGTTTTCCATGAAACCCCCCCAAAGGGCTCTGTTAAAAACCCAAACAAATCTGCCTTTTTACACTTAGCGTTACTTTCCTGAGCCACCGTCAGCATCAGCTGAACACATTTCATTGATGTGTGTGCAATCCGTAAGTAAGTTGGAAGCCTCCCAGTACCAACGATCATCATCAAACACAATTAATAGAATTGCAATTTGGCTCTCTTGCACCCCTCGCCCCGCAATTATTTGCACCCTGTATCTGATCCTCTGTTCTCCAGCTCTCTGGTGTCACTGAACCACCAGCTCCCCGGCCACGTCCGTGGCAGAGCACAGACGCTGGATGCTGGACGCTGGACCAGCACCACTGTACGGGTCAGTCCCTGCCTGGGGCTGACTATCCAAGCCCCTGTTCTTCTTAAAAGAAGGCCAGGAAGCTCATTGCCAATTCTCCTGCGCTGATCAGGCCCCAGTCCCGGTTAGACTGGATCAATGGGGCTGCATACTGTGGCTTTATTTTTTTCATTACAATGCTCCAGAAATTGTGCGTTTTTCTGGGGCCAATGGCTTTCTGATGAAGTGATACCCAAAGCCCCTTCTCACTGGTTCCTAAATGCTTATTTGGGCAAAACGATTGAAATGCGCAGGCCCAGTTCTGTTCTCGGGTCCCCGCAGGCAGCAGGTTTGCTCTGGCCAGGCAGGCACACAGAATGGGCTGTGCTTTTCCTTTCTTCTGCAGCCCAAAGCGGCAGCAGCGTGCCCTGGGCAATGCCTCTGTAATGGGGGATGCAGCATTGGAAGGTTACCGGTGCTGGTGCTGGGCCTGCGGGGAGAGAGACAGTTAACAGCCTGCATTACAGCACTGCTGAGCAATCTGTGGCCCCCAAGACTGTATGCAGCTCATCAGGGGTCTGCGTGTGGCATGCAAGACATTTTGTAATGGTTGCCAGATTTGGCCGATTTCTGTCCTGTAGGATTTTCCCTATCGCTGTTTCACAAGTGACATGCATGTCAAGCAAGGGGAGGTGAAGTGAGGTGCGTACTGATTGCACATATTGACTGACAGCCTTGCGCTCCCTCTGCAGCCAATGAAACGCTGCTAGGGCTGAGTTGGCACTCTGCAAATTCTAGGTACGCAAGCGCTGTCAGGAAAACTGCCCTATCTCAGGAGATCGCCTTGCTTACGACACTCTTGAGATGAAGCAGGCCCATTCACGTGCCCCTCCTGATTATTTTTGATAAACGGTGAACGTCTAAACGTCTAAAAGCCGCAAAATGGACAACTCGTCTCCAAATAGGAGCTGATATGTGACCTCGAAATGATGGATCGCTCCCCCTTTCGTACGTGCAGAGCATTGTGGCATATGATGCTGCTTCTGTGTTTCGATCGTGTTACTAAGAAAGTCTTGATTTTTGAAAAGGAAGCTGGCGGCATTCCTGCTGGGAAGTGCAACACACGTTTTAAGAAAGAAAGGCTGCATCTACACTAGCCCAAATCTTCGAAATGGCCATTTGCACGGCCATTTCGAAGATTTGGGCTGGTGTAGACCCGACCAAAATGGAACTTAAATGTGAAATGAAACTGACAGAAATAAAGTGGGGTAGGGTGCGAAAGGCAGGAGGACAGTTGTACAAACACACAGCGGTAACGTGAGGAAATAGAACATGCAAAAAGTTTGTGAATGTCCTACAGTACACACGTATTGCATTACAAATCCTCCTGTGTGCGCTCTTCTTAACACAGGGGTTATGAAAAGTACCGTTTGACGTTATTTGTTAAGGACTGTCTTGTAGTCACATGCATTGTGGTTTTTGAATAATTGAGCTTTTTACCCAATTTGAAAAAAAAATGGCTCTTTCTTGCTATTTCGGTTGCTGACCCCTGGCCTAGGTCGCCCATCGCTGAAGTAATGGGTTACCTTCAACTTATTCCCTTTCCACAGACAGAAAACTGAGGCAGGGAGCAATGAAGTAACTTGTCCAAGGCCTCTGAAGTTTTGTGGTGGAACTAACTACAGGACCTAGTGCTCATTTGAGAACAAACCATGCCAAACCCACCCAGTTTCCTACTCTGACAGGGTTACTGGCTTAGTGGGTGCGGAGAAGCAGCAGACCTTGCTACACCTTGATTTTAGCCAGGCTTTTGATACAGTCCCACAGGACATGCTCAGAAACAAATAAGGCCCAGATGAAATAAATGGGTGGACACCTGTTTGTACACAAAGCCTCTACTCAAAGGGTAGCTATCAATGGGCTGCTGCCTGTCTGGGAGGCTGGCTCTAGTGGGGTCCTGCAGAGGTCAGGCCTGGGTCTGGTACTGTTCTACGTTTTCATTAGCGATCTGGATGCTGGAGTGGAGAGTCCGGTGACAAAATTGGCAGAGGACAGCCGGCTGGGAGGGGCTGCAAGCACTTTGGCGCACAGGGTCAAAATGCCAAACAATTCTGACAAATGGGAGAACCGGTTTTTGAAGTCACCAGGATGAAATTCCAGGGCACGGCCTTACCCTTTGGGAAATGCAGCTCTGAAGCAGGGAATGACCGGCTCTGCGGCAGATCTGCTGACAAGGAGCTGGGGGTTAAACCGGATCAGCAGTCGAGTCTGGGTCAACAGGGTGATGCACTCATAGAAAGTGACAAATCTCATTTCAGGGTGTGTTAACAGGAGTGTTGCATGTAAATTATGGGAGATAACTGTCTTGCTTCACTCGGCGCCACTGCTGAAGCCTCAGCTGGTGCCCTGTGCCCACTTCTGGGAAGCGCACTTTAGGAAAGATGTGTCGACATTGGAGAGTCCAGAGAGAAGCAAGAAAAACAGGACAAGGGTGGAAAGGCTCAAACCACTGGGCATGTGCAGTCCTGAGAACAGAAGACAGGGAGGGGACTTGTGATGGGGTTCTGGGGTCCCCCAAGCTCTGCACCCTGTCCGCAGGCAGGAGAGTCTCTCACTCAGCAGGAAAACAGCAGGTTTATTAGCCGACAGGACACAGCATCGTACAGAGGAGTCAGTACAGCAGGCAGAGACAGCCAGTCCAATCCATGCTGGGGAGAGGAGGCCCCGAGGGGCCCCCAGAGCTGGGGCCTTGCCCCCTCCTTTGTCTCTCTCTCTCTCTCCCAGCCCAGACTAACTGCTTCCAACTCCCAGTTCCAATTCAAACCCCTCAAGCTCCACCTCCTCCTTTGTCTGCAGTACAAAGGTGTTACCTGGTTGTCAGGGTTATCCTCAGCAGGAGCCCCACACCCGCTGTGAGCCACACACACACACACAGGTATCCCCCACTCCATCACAGGACTCAACAACAGTCTTCAAATATATTGAAAGCTGTCTAAAGTGGGCAGTGATCAACGGCTCCCCATGCCCAGGGGAAGTGGGAGAAGCAGTGATGGGAGTAACCTGCAGCAAGGGGGATTGAAGTCGGAGAGGAGGAAAACTTCCCAGCTCTGGAATAGGCCTCCAAGGCAGGCTGTGAAATCCCCATCACTGGAGGTTTGAAGACCAGGCTGGACGCACACCTGCGAGGGATGGTCTAACTTGCCCTGGCAGCAGCCCAGGGGGCTGGACTAAATGATCTCTGGACGCAGGGCATCAGAAGGGGACCAGGGCCCCTGAAAGCAGGTGGGCGAGGTGGCTGGAGCTAGGCCATTGGTGGTGGGGGCTAGACTGGGAGTGCCAGCTGGGGTTGCTGATTGGGGCCATAGGCTGGGTGCCAGGGTGATTGCAGACTGGGTGAGGTGTGAAGAAAGTGGGGTGGCAGCGACCAAACCCCGCGAGGAGCAGAGAGCCAGTCAGTGCTGTGGCAGGGCTGTGCCAGTGACCCAGAGAGCTGCCTCAGAAACTCAACCAGTGGCCCAGTTCCACCTGTACCAGGGGCAGAGCTAGTGCCCTGGCCTCAGCCCCATCCCATGGATTGGGGCCCCATGGCACTGATGGGCGGGTGAGCGGAAGGGTCATGGGGCGCAATGGGTTAGGGTTAGAGTGTGAGGGGGGCCCTGCCTGGGGAGGGGGATCAGGGTGAGGGGGGCCTGGCAGGGGGTATCATGGTGGTGGGGGGCTGGCTGGGGGTACTGGGCTCGGGGGCTGTCTGTGTTTATTGGTCTGCAGGCAGCCCTCTCTGGGTTATCAGTGTGGGGAGACCTGTCAGGGTTTTAGTGTGTGGGTGGGTGGGGCCGATGGGGGTATCAGGGTGTGGGGGCCCTGGCTGGGGGTGTCAGGGTGGGGGCCTGTGGACAGAGGGTATGTGCAGGGTATTGGCCTGCTGGCAGCCCTTGGGAGATAGCAGGGTGTGGGGGGCTCTGGCTGGGAGTATTGGGGCAGGGGTCCTATCTGGGGTTATCGTGCTGCAAGTAGCTGTGTCCAGGATATTGGTTGTGGGGGCCCTAGCTGGGGGTACTGGGGTGTGGGGGTCTGATGGGGGTACAGGGGGTGTGGGAGGTAACTGGGGGTACAGGGGTGTGGAGGGCTGATGGGGGTATGAGGGTGTGGGAGGTAACTGGGGGTATGGGGTTGTGGGGGGCCTGGCTGGGGGTATGAGGGTGTGGGGGGCCTGGCTGGGGGTACAGGGGCGTGGGAGGCCAGCGGGGGCATCTGGGGGTACAGGGTTGTGGGGGGCCACTGGGGGCCCTGGCTGGGGGGGCGGGGGTGTGGGGGGCCAGCGGGGGTACGTGGGGCTACGGGGGTGTGGGGGGCAGTGGGGGGCCTGGCTGGGGGGGGCGGGGGTGTGGGGGGCCAGCGGGGGGTATGTGGGGGTACGGGGGTGTGGGAGGCCAGCGGGGGGTATGTGGGGGTACGGGGGTGTGGGGGCCGACGGCGGCGCATGGGCGGGGTCTCTACACAGAGGCTGTGCGGCCCCTAGCCGGGGGAACAGGCCGGGGCGGGCGGGGCGGCGCTGCGCTGCGCTACCTCCTCCGGGCCTGCGGGGGCCGCTGTGCGCTGGGCCGGGCCGGGCCGGAACGGGGGCGGCGCCGCCGCGTTGGCCGCGGGCAGGAAGCGGGGCCGGGAGCGGGGACAGCGGTAGGAGGCGGCTCCAGCGCGGCCCCCCCGCCCGCCATGTGGTTCATCTACGCGCTCAGCTGGCTCGCGCTGCTCGTCCAGGTGGCGCTGGTCACCCTGGCCATCGGTGAGCGCCCCCCGCCCCTCCCCCACTACTGCCCCCCGCCCCTCCCCCACTACCGCCCGGCCATCGGTGAGCGCCCCCCGCCCCTCCCCCACTACTGCCCCCCGCCCGGCCATCGGTGAGCGCCCCCCGCCCCGCCCCCACTACTGCCCCCCGCCCGGCCATCGGTGAGCGCCCCCCGCCCCGCCCCCACTACTGCCCCCCGCCCCTCCCCCACTACCGCCCGGCCATCGGTGAGCGCCCCCCGCCCCTCCCCCACTACCGCCCGGCCATCGGTGAGCGCCCCCCGCCCCTCCCCCACTACCGCCCCCCGCCCCTCCCCCACTACCGCCCGGCCATCGGTGAGCGCCCCCCGCCCCTCCCCCACTACTGCCCCCCGCCCCTCCCCCACTACCGCCCGGCCATCGGTGAGCGCCCCCCGCCCCTCCTCCACTACTGCCCCCCGCCCCTCCCCCCGCCCGGCCATCGGTGAGCGCCCCCCGCCCCTCCCCCACTACCGCCCCCCGCCCCGCCCCCACTACCGCCCCCCGCCCGGCCATCGGTGAGCGCCCCCCGCCCCGCCCCCACTACTGCCCCCTGCCCGGCCATCGGTGAGCGCCCCCCGCCCCGCCCCCACTACCGCCCCCCGCCCGGCCATCGGTGAGCGCCCCCCGCCCCGCCCCTCCCCCACTACTGCCCCCCGCCCGGCCATCGGTGAGCGCCCCCGCCCCTCCCCCACTGCTGCCCCCCGCCCGGCCATCGGTGAGCGCCCCCCGCCCCGCCCTCCCCTCCCCCACTACTGCCCCCCGCCCGGCCATCGGTGAGCGCCCCCCGCCCCTCCCCCACTACTGCCCCCCGCCCGGCAAATGGTGAGCGCCCCCCGCCCCGCCCCCACTACTGCCCCCCGCCCGGCCATCGGTGAGCACCCCCGCCCCTCCCCCACTCTGCTCACGCCCCTCCCCCCGGCCCGCCCGCCCGGCCATCGGTGAGAGTCCCCGGCCCCCCTGGTGAGAGTCCCCGGCCTCACTTCTGCCCCTCCCCTGGTCCCCCCGCCCGGCCATTGGTGAGAGCCCCCGGCCCCTCCCCTGGTCCCCCTGCCCAGCCATCGGTGAGAGCCCCCCACTTCTGCCCCCCGCCCCGCCCCCCGGTCCCCCTCCGGCCCTCCACCTCCGCCCCCCCCCAGTTCTCCCCCTCCCCTACTTCTGCCCCCCGCCCAGCCACCGGTGAGAGCACCCCGCCCCTCCCCTACTTCTGCCTCCTCCCGGCCATCTGTGAGAGCACCCCGCTCCTCCCCCGGTCCCCCTGCCCAGCCATCGGTGAGAGCTCCCCGCCCCTCCCCCACTTCTGCCCCCTGCCCCGCCCCCCGGTCCCCCTCCGGCCCTCCTCCTCGGCCCCCCCCCCAGTTCTCCCCCTCCCCTACTTCTGCCCCCCCGCCCAGCCATTGGTGAGACCACCCCGCCCCTCCCCTACTTCTGCCCCCCGCCCGGCCATCGGTGAGAGCACCCCGACCCTCCCCCGGTACCCCCGCCTGGCCATTGGTGAGAGCCCCCCGGCCCTCCCCTACTTCTGTCCCCCGGTCCCCCCGCTCGGCCATCGGTGAGAGCCCCCCGCCCCCTTGGTCCCCCTCCAGCCCTCCCACTTCAACACCTCCAGCCCCCCCGCCCCTCCCCCCGGTCTCCCCGCCCGGCCATCGGTGAGAGCCCCCTGCCCCTCCCCCACTTCTCCCCCCACCCCTCCCCCCAGTCTCCCCGCCCAGCCATTGGTGAGAGCCCCCTGCCCCCCGGTCCCTCTCCAGCCCCCCGACTTCTCCCTCTCCAGCCCCCCCGCCCGGCCATCGGTGAGAGCCCCCCGCTCCTCCCCCTGGCCTGGCCCGGGCCCTGGTCACCCTGGCCATCGGTGAGAGCCCGTTTCCCCGCCCCCCCCCCCGGCCCCAACTTCGCCTTGCTTCTCCCACCCCCTGGCCTGCCCGCACCCCCAGCCAGTCCCAGCCCTGCTCCGTCTTTCTCCTGCCAGTGGCGGTGGCTGGCCCGGTTCCTGCTGGCTGCCCCCTGCCCCTCCCCGTTAAGGTTGGCGGGGACTTTGCCCCGCGTTTCGGGCTCAGCCGCCCCGCCCGGATGCCGGGAGACAGATCCCGGGTGGCGCTGGTCTCCCGGCTGCAGCGGGCTTCGCCAAGGGGGCTGCCCTGCGCCAGGAGCCACCGGCCGGGGGGCGCTGGGAGCTGGGGTGGAGGAAGCGATGGGAGTTAAGGGAGCCCCCGGCCTGCCCTGGTCGGGGAGAGGGGGTGGGAACTGGCTGATCTGACAGGCCCCCCACTCTCCCCTGTCTGACTAGGGGTCCCGATTGTCAGTGGTTTGAGCCTTGGCTGGCTGCACCCAGGGTCATGAGGAGGCCATTTAGGGAGCTGGAGCAAATAGACTTAAACCAAATGTCTGGGATGGTGCTTGGCGCTGCTAGGAGGGCAGGGCACTGGGCTCCATGACCTCCTGAGGTCCCTCCCAGTTGCAGGAGGTGTGTATCTCCATATCTGTGGGGTGTGTGTGTATCCCATGCACCTCGTCCTGAGGCACTCTCACTCTCACTCGCTGCATCTCTTTGACTGGAGCAGAGACCTTTTCTGCTCATGTCTTTGTCCTGTGCCTGCCATAACTGGCCCCTCTGACTGTGAGCATGCTAAGTCACGACCCCAGGAGCTTTCATTTGAAAAGGTTTAGGAATCATGCTTTCCTCAGCGTTGAAATGTATCTGCCTCTGGCATGGATGACCACCAGCTGTTTAACAGTGCCCAGTGAGGACATCGTACAGTTTAGATTGGGTTTGAAGAAGAATCTCTATTTGAAATTGCAGATGGTGTAGATTTGGCTGCAAATTGGAGGGACGTCTCCTCTATTTGGGTTACTGTCTCCATTTCCCCACCTGCTAGTAATTTGTTCTGTCCACCTGCTGCGTCTTGCCTTTGGCTTGTAAGTGCTTAGGAGGGATTGTCATCTGTACAGCACCTCACAAGGGGCTGGTCACAGCCAACTTCAAGACCATCAGGTCAGGGGATCTTGGTCTGTCCTGTAGTAATATAGTAACTGTTTTTCCTGGGTCCCTAGATCCAGATTTTCAGTTGAAGACAACTGCCCAGCACCTGTGAAAACCAGGCCAATGCTACTCACATTGGGTATCCAAAAACAGAAGCACCTTGAAGTAGTGTCCAGTTCTGAAAGTCTAGGTCAGGATGTCTTCTAAATGGTCACAGTGCTCCTGGTGCTTTTGGAGTTTGTGAAGGTGAATCTGGGTGGCCACAATCCACACAAAATGACCAGTCAAGTTGTTTGAGCACTTTCTGGCTGTAAGCTGAAGTGGGAATCGGAGCCTCAAATAATGCTTATGTTTTCCCTTCTAGCTGCTGGTCTCTACTACCTTGCAGAGCTAATAGAAGAATACACTGTAGCTACTAGCAGAATAATCAAATACATGATTGGGGTAAGTCTCTGGCTGTTTGTGCTCATGACAATCCTGTGATGGTGGGGAGAGAGATTAAATTATCCTTGCAAGCTCGCTTAGGAAATGCACTAGCCCAAGTCATGGGTCGGTTAGCCTGGGAAGGCCAGGGGGTAAGATCACTGCAGATATTACAAATTTTGGGATCAACAGTCCAGGTAAAAGCAGCAGCCCCAAATAACATGGTAAAGGACAAGTATGAGTCCACATAATGGCAGAGAACTGTTCCCAGTGATTACCTAGAATGGGGAAGCAACGAGGCTAATGAATGAATAAAACAAGGGGCTCTGGATGGGCAGGGATCTGCCTGCCAAAATACACAGGCCTGAAGAATAGCCAGCAGGGACTGTAGCCACCCACCCCAGTCCCATGATCCTGTTTCTAGGCTGGGATGGAAGGCTGGAGGGTGGGTTGCAAGGGGTGTGCATGGCTTGAGTGACCCAGGAGCTGAGCTGTTTCAGGCATCTCAGCAAAGGAGGAAGGAACAGGCTGTGCTGAATCAGGGAAATAGGTGATTAAGAAACCCTAATAGCAGGCTTCAAATACTGCAAAATCTGCCATAGAAAGGAGAAGAAGAGCGGTTCTCTTGCCGGGGAGGGCAGGACAAGAGGCAGTGAGGTCAATCTACAGCACAGCAGATTTTGCTTAAACCTCAGGAAGAATTTCCCCAGTGTAAGGCACAGTTGGATAATGGAACAGAAGCCTAGCGAGGTCTTGGCAGCCATTGGCTGGAGGGTACCACAGGAGGCCGGCCAGCCATCTGCATGGGATTGTTTAGATACATGAAACCCTGCATCTTGGCGGGTGTTTGACTGGAAGAGCCTTGCGGTCCCTTCGGACGATGTGGTTCTATGATTTTGTGCAAAATCGCACGTCTTAAGCAGCCCTTTTCATCTGAAGAGTTCAAAGCACTTTATAAAGGTGGCCAGTCGTTAGCCCCATTTTACAGCTGGGGAGACAGTGACAGAGAGGGCAAAGGACTTGTGTAAGGTCAGCTGTAGACCAGTGGCAGAGTAGGACTAGCATACGGATGTTCTGAGGTCCCAGGCCAGTGCTCCCTGTGTTAAGACAGTGCTGCCTGGCAGATGCTGCCTTACAGATGAGTGCTGGAGGGCTTCTGCCTCTGGTGCAGATGCTTCTGAGGTGCTGTGACCCTGGAGAATCTACTTTAGCTTGGCTGAATGTGATCTCTGAGCCTCCACAGCCTGACCTCTTAAGTAGGGGAACAGCTCTGCAAGGCTTTCAAGGCTGGGAGCAGTGAGGGGTTGTAACAGCTGTAAGTGCCCTCAGCCCTGTAAGATACCTGCAGCAGCCTAAACTTTGTGTGAGCTGGAGCTTGTGTCTTGAAATGTGTCCTGAGGACACGTCTGTCCTTCAGACTGTTCCCTCTGGCCTGAGCTGTATATGGTAGCCCAGCATATGTCACCTGGATAGCCACAGGCATGTTGCAGAGCAGCCACAGGTCACCCAGCTGTCTCAAGGCCTGACCTTGGATGAACCAAGCAAGCACTTGCTTTCCAGTGGGTGTGCAGCAACTCTTGGCGTTCGTGACAGGCTAGCTTAACTGTGGGCTGTGGTGTTTCTCTGCTCAGTTCTCAACAGCAGTGCTCGTAGGCCTGTACCTCTTCGAACGCTTTCCTGGCTTCATGATCACCGTGGGCCTCTTCACCAACCTGGTCTATTTCGGCCTGCTGCAGACGTTTCCTTTCATCATGCTGACCTCACCCAACTTCATACTGTCGTGTGGTGAGTGTGGCTGCCTTGGGGGGCAGGCAGGGCACATGCGAATCCCTGCACCTCACTGTGCTCTGGGGTCGCAGGGGAGGGACCGGGCATTTGAGAGGAAGGAGGGAGACTGCCTTGAAGTTCTACCACAGGTTCAGCTGTGCCTCTGGGCCAGCTGGTACCAGGCATTTGACGTATTCAGAGCACATCCTGCTGCATTAGCAAGTGCAGTGCTAATTCAGTATGCTGGACTTGGGTCACCTCCTTGCTTCCGGAGATCATAAAGCATGCGCAGAGGTGGGTAGGCAGTGGCAAAGCTGGGAACAGAATGCGGCTCTGCTGGGTGTCAGTCCTCTGTCTCTTCTGGAGTAACTCGCCCTGAGTTTACACAGCAATGGGAAGTAGAACCAGAACTGAGGGTTTATTCTACCCCACAGACCATGCTGTCAGCCTTTAAGTATCACACTTACAGGAGATGCTGCTCCATACTTCCAAGGATCAGAATTCCTGGTGTTCTGTGGGAGGTATATTTGGAAGAGGTGGAAGATGCTGTCAATGGGCCATGTTTTATAACGGGTTATTAATAACCCTGCTAGCACACACAAAAGCAAACCTGACCAGTTCATTTCCTGTCCAGTCTGAATGAAATACAAGGAAAGAGAAGCAAGCAGGCTTGCTGCAGAATGGTATATTCAGATGGATAAAATGGGTTTAGCCTAATAATCTTGTGTTTTTGTTAGTAACATGGGGAAAGTGCAAATACAGGATTTTTAGCTTGATCTCGTTCCTGAATTAAAAAGGAAGCTAAACAATTTCTCATTATTATTTGTATTATAGCAACTAGGTGTGAGTCACAGCTGAGAGTGCCAAATTCAGGACAGACTGTTCAAGACAGAGCAGATGCCCCCCAAACTAGTGGTTAGTTTAACATTAGAGTCACCAAGCCAGCAACAAAATGAGCTTCGGTGCCACCACACTAGTCAACTCCTCTCATGCAGCAGTGACAGTTGGATATGGGGTTCTTCACTAGCCTTACAAACTCTATAGCCCTCCTCCTGGAATTCCCCGACAGAGACATGTGCCCACGGTCACACACGATGGCAAAGGACAGAGGAGTCCTAGCTCCCTGTTCTCTGCTCTGGCCACTAGAGCTGCACTCCCTTTGTCATCAGAGCTGTTTGTGCGGTGGGGTTGTTCTGGCAGGGGTAAGAACCTACGTGTTGGCCCCATTGCTGGGGGCAAAGCAACGGTATGATTGTATCTTTGACAGCTTTTACGCTAGATTTTCAGGGGCCAGGGTAGGTGACTTACTTCAATGAACCTGCAAAATAAGCAGGGTGATGGGTATTGTTTTAAAGCTGGAAATTCATTTTCTCTTTTCCTTTGGCAGTGCTGGTCATATTTAATCACTACTTAGCGTTCCAGTACTTTGCTGAAGAGTATTACCCCTTCTCTGAGGTAAGAGACCATTTAGGAGATGCATCTCTGTAAGCCTTTTTGGACCTTTGAGCTGTGTGTAACTGAGTACTGGTGTGGGACTCAAAGATGATCTGCCAAAGATAAACAGGTGCCCCCAATTTCAGGACTTCCCCATCTCTGCTGGCCTCTCTCAAAGATGCTTGGACAGTGTTTTCTCTCAGGATTCTCCCAAACATTTTTTCAGTGTGTTTTTTTTCTGGAGTGCCCTCAGGAATATTGAGTCTTGTCTTCCTTTGGGGCATCTTTTGCTAGAGAAGTCTCTGGAGGATCCAGAGGTGTGGATTTTGTGCTTTCTCATCTAAATAAAGGGGCAGGTTTTGAATTCTTCACACAGCCTGTCTCTTGATTGGAATTAAATAGGGGTCAAGAAAAGACAAATCAAAGAGTTTTAAAGGGAATAAAAATCCTTTCCCCTGGAGTAATCTGGGATTTCAGTACCTCCTACCTGTGGCAGGAAACCTCCCAGTCATCCTAGAGCAGTGTTTAAGTTTTTTGAGACCATGGAACACCAAACAATAATATTTTTTTATGCTGAACATCTATGGAACCTTCCCCCCCCGCCCCCCCCCCCCCCCCAAAAAAAAAGCTGTCAGGCCAAAAAGTCCCAAACAGCAACATATACGACAAAAACACAAGGAAGTAATTTAGTCAGGTATCACAGCAAAGAAGTAGTAACACTGTTTCTGGTTTTAAGAACAGAAAATATATATGTTGAATTATTTTTTAAAATGTGAGCTGTTGGTGGAACAGCAGTGTTCCTTGGAACATAGGTTAAGAAACACTGTCCTAGACAAGACCTGAATTCAGCCTGTTGATTTCTACACAGCTGCATAGAGATGTGCACATGCTCAGTTCTGGCCGGAGGGTTATTTTGGAAATTGAGTGGAGAACCAGGTCCCATGTAGTTCTGAGCACTTCAGAGAGCTGTTACCTTCCAATCTGCTCTTTGGCTTTCTCCAGATCTGCTTCCCCCCTCGCCTGTTCCTCCTCCTGCCTTCCCCATCTCCGGTGGCAGGGCAGGTTGTCAGCTCACACAGAAGCAGGGAAAAGTTCCTGTCTGAGCCCATGGGACACAGCTTGTTGGTACTCAGAGCACTGGTACTCCCATCCTTCCTACCTTCTGAAATATTTGAGATGCTATTTTTGCCACCCTTGGATTGACCACCAAGGCACTGCTAGTTTGTGGGCTTCTGCCCCAGTAGAAATGTCTGTGGAATCAGAGCTGAGGTTTTGCAGATTGTTAAGAGCAGCAAGTCTGGCATGATTTGATTGTAGCTTGGGCTCTCACTGACTCTCCTGTTTCACCTGCAGGTTCTCGCCTACTTCACATTCTGCCTGTGGTTAATTCCCTTTGCGTTTTTTGTGTCTTTGTCGGCCGGTGAGAACGTCCTACCTTCCACGGTGCAGTCTGGAGGTGAGTGCGCTTGATGTGCTGGGAACCAGCTCCAAGTATTACAGCAGCAGCATTTTACACGTGTGCCCTCCCCGTTATCTCAGAGGGTGTGGCTTGTAGAGACCACACATCCCAGCATGTTCTGCTCCCTCTTGTTCCAGAGGGATAGATAGCGGGGTTTAAGGCATTTAAAACCAGGCTGGATATATACTTAGGGAACCTAGTAAGGAGACGTTCTGCAGTGCCAGTACTACTGGGGCCTTGTGGTCTTTATGAACTAGGCCCCCATGTCAAAGAAGAGGAAGGATGACCTAATGGTTAGGGCATTAGCCTAGGACTTGAGAGATCCAGATTTAGGTGTGTTTTCACCATCTTCCTGTGGGAATTTGTCCAGTCACTTAGCTTCTCTTGGGCCCTTCCTGTCACTAACAAGGAGCTAACAGTTCCCTGCTTCACAGGATGTTGTGAGGTTAAATACGCCAAATACGGGTTGCAGCCCCCCCCGGTTCAGCATTCCTGGGTCCTGAGCAGTGCTGGACCAAGGGATGTCAGTGATCCTTTCCTGGCCTCCGTCCCTGCTCCCAGGCTCCCCACCCAGCCACTGGCTCCTGCCTGCGGCTCCCCTGGCCTTCTTTTCTTGGCCATGGGCTGCCAGCTTTCCGGCCCTGGTCCCCACTCCTTGTCCCAGCTGCGGGCCGCCAGCCTCCCTGCCTTGGCTGCAGGCTGCTGGCTCCCTGCCATGGACACAGCTCCCCAGATGCCGGCACCCCTGTAGCTATGGCTGCCCAGCCCGGCCTGGGATTAGCCACTGACTCTCAGCTGGCCACCGCTCCAGGCCGTTGGGTCTCTCTGGTCCAGCAATGTCTGTGGCTTGACCCCGGATGTTGCCAGACCAGAGAGTCAAGGATTTTAACGCTTCAGCTTGTCCTGTGAACACGGTGAGATCTGTTGACAAATGGAGTTGTGGAAGAACCAGGTATTATTTTTTCCAACTGTGACCAAAGCCCACAGGTAAGTAAAAAACGCAGAGACCTGGGAGTGGGGTGGGAAGTGGGAGGGATCGGGGGCTATAATAGCAGAGAAAAAAGAGGGGCTAGGCAGAACTGGGAGGCCAAAGCAAATCAATACTTAGATGCCTATATAGAAATGCAAGACGTTTGGGTAATAAGCAGGGAGAACTTGAAGTCCTAATAAGTCAATACAACTGTGACATAACTGGTATCACAGAGACGTGGTGGGATAATACACGTGCTTGGAATATTAGTACAGAAGGGTGCAACTGGCTCAGGAAGGACAGGCAAGTTCAACAGGGAGGAGGTGTTGGCTTATATATTAAAAATGAGCACACCTGGACTGAGGTGGAGATGGATGCAGGAGACAGATGCATTGAAAGTCTCTGGGTTAGGTTAAAAGGGGTAAAAAAAAACAAGGGTGATGTCACGCTAGAGGTCTACTACAGACAACCTAGCCAGGTAGAAGAGGTGGATGAGGCTTTTTCTAAGCAACTAATAAAATCCAAAGTGCAGGATTTGGTGGTGATGGGGGACTTCAACTATCCAGACAGATGTTGGGAAATGAACATAGCAAGGCACAGACTATCCAGCAAGTTCTTGGAATGCATTGACTATTTTTTATTTCAGAAGGTGGAAAAAGCTGCTGGGGGAAGCAGTTCTAGATTTGATTTTAACAAATAGGGAGGAACTGGTTGAGAATTTTAAAGTGGAAGGCAGTTTGGAAGAAGTGACCATGATATCATAGAGTTCATGATTCCAAGAAATGGTGAAAGTGAGACTAGCAAAACAGACAGTGGATCTCAGGAAGGCAGATTTTGGTAAACTAAGAGAGCTGAGCAGTAAGTTCCCATGGGAAGCAAGACTTAAGAGGAAAAACAACTGAAGAGAGTTGGCAGTTTTGCAAAGGAACATTATTAAGGGCCCAAAAGCAAGCTATACTGATGTATAGGAAGGATGGAATGTATGGTAAAAGACCACCCTGGCTTAGCCAGGAGATCTTGCATGATCTCAAAATCAAAAATGAGTCATATAAAAAGTGGAAATTGGGAGAAATTACAAAGGATGAACATAAGCAAACAGTACAGGTATGCAGGGGCAAGATTAGAAAGGCAAAGGCACAAAACAAGCTCAAACTAGCTAGACACATTAAGGGTAACAAGAAGACATTCTGTAAATGTATTAGAAGCAAGAGGAAGACCAAGAAGAGGGTAGGCCCACTGCTCAGTGAAGAGGGAGAAACAGTCTCAGGAAACTTGCAAATGGCAGGGATGCTTAATGACTTCTTTGTTTTGGTCTTCACCAAGAAGTCTGATGAGGAAGGAAAGCCTAACATAGTGAATAGAAGTGGGAAGGAGGGTAGGTTTAGACGATAAAATAAAAAAAGAGCAAATTAAAATTTACTTAGAAAAGTTAGATGTCTGCAAGTCACCAGGGCCTGATGAAATGCATCATAGAATACACAAGGAGCTGATAGGTAAAGGTTCTGATACTTCCTCTATCAAATCTGAAAAGTCCTGGAAGTTGGGAGAGATTCCAGAAGACTGGAAAAGGGCAAACACAGTGCCCATGTATAAAAAGAGAAAAACAACAACTCAGGAAACTACAGACAGTCAGTTTAACTTCTGTGCTGGGAAAGATAATGAGCAAGTAATTAAGGAATTCATCTGCAAACATCTCGAAGAAAATAAGGTGATAGGTAACAGCCAGCATGGATCTATAAAGAACAAATCACATCAAACTAATCTCATAGCTTTCTTTGATAGGATAATGAGTTTTGTGGATAAGGGAGAAGCGATGGATGTGGTATACCTAGACTTCAGTAAGGCATTTGATATGGTCTCACTTGATCTTCTTATCAATAAACTAGGCAAATACAACTTAGACGGGGCTACTGTAAGGTGGGTGCGTAACTGCCTGGATAACCATTCTCAGAGAGTAGTTAATTGTTTGCAGTTGTACTGGAAGGGCATAACAAGTGGGGTTTTGTGACCAGTTCTATTCAATATCTTCATCGATGATTTAGATATTGGCACAGAGAGTACGCTTATTAAGTTTGCAGATGATACCAAGCTGGGAGGGGTTGCAACTGCTTTGGATGATAGGGTCAGAATTCAAAATGATTTGGACAAACTGGAGAAATGGTCTGAGGTAAACAGGATGAAGCTTAATAAGGACAAGGGCAAAGTTACTCCATTTAGGGAGGAACAATCAGCTTCATTCATACAGACTGGGAAGTGACTGTCTAGGAAGGAGCACTGCAGAAAGGGATGTAGGGGTCATAGTGGACCACAAGCTAAATATGAGTCAACAGTGTGATGCTGTTGCAGAAAAAGCAAACATGATTCTGGGATGCATTAACAGGAGTGTGTGAGCTAGACACAAGAAGTCATTCTTCTGTTCTACTCAGAAATCATTAGGCCTCATTTGTAGTATTGTGTCCAGTTCTGGGCTCCACATTTCCAGAAGGATGTGGAGAAATTGGGGAAGGTCCAGAGAAGAGCAATGAGAATGATGAAAGGTCTAGAGAACATGAGCTCTAAGGGAAGACTGAAAGAACTGGGCTTGTTTAGTTTAGAAAAGAGAAGACTTGGAGGGGACATGATAGCAATTTTCAAGTACGTACAAGAGTGTTAGGAGGAGTAGGAGGAAGAAAATTGTTCTCCTTGGCCTCTGGATAGGACAAGAAGCAATGGGCTTAAACTGCAGCAAGGGAGGTTTAGGTTGGACATTATGGAAAGTTTGCTAACTGTCAGGGTGGTTAAACACAAGAATAAATTGCCTGGGGAGGTTGTGCAATTTCCATCGCTGGAAATATTTAAGAGCAGGTTAGATAGATGCCTATTGGGGATGGTCTAGACCAGGGATTCCCACCCTATGGGCCAGACCAAACATGGGTTGCCATTAGATTTATTAAGGGTCGCCAGCTGGGCAGTTCCCAGCTGCATGTAGTGGTTAAAGAAGCCATTTGCAGTTTCTTAATACAGCTGTCTCAGGCAGATATCTATCAGTAGAGAGAGCTGCCATCTCCAGCCGCTATCTCTGTTACTAGAGATAGCAGTTACCTTATGCCTAGGTGCTGAAAGCTTAACACTTGAGTTAATTGGTTTTAACCACTGTTACTTGCTGGGAGCAGGAAGGCTGGGGGAGCTGCCCAGCCTAGCAGCCCAGTGAAGAGGCTGTGGGAGGAGGGGGAGTGTCTAAGGTTGGGGTGGTTTAGGGCTGCGGGGGAGGGGTGGTAGGGCTGGGGATGGTTTGGGGCTGCTGGGGGGGGTCTAAGGCTGGGGGTGGGGTGGTGTAGGGTGGTGTCGGCTTGGGGCTATTTTGTGTTCATCCCCTGGAACATTTAAAAAATTGCCATAAGGCCCCCAGTGAAAAAAAAGTTGGACCTTCCCCTCTGCCTTATACATTACAGAGACTGCTTCCATGTCTTTGATATTCATGGTGACCCCAGGCAAGCCACTTAATAGCCTCGGGCAGTAATTTTCACCTCCCATTCTCTCTTCCCCCCTTTTGCCCCCCGCTTTCTCTTCCATGCAGCTGATTTGTCAGTTTTCATTTTGTTGGTTGTGACACCTGCTCCAGCCTCAGAGTACACGGGTTAAGCCAGGGGAGAGGTTTGAGGATGAGTGTTTCCACCACTGCAACTCAGATTAAGTATAATAATAAAATGATAAACTATAATAAACAGTGCTATTTTATTAATGTATTTTCCCTTTTATGGAATAACTATTCATATATAAACATGAGGGGGCACAGTTTTATATTCTTGCGTCAGGTGCAAAACAAGCTGGTTATGGCACTGTTTTTCTCACCCCCAGCCCGTTTCTGAATTGCCTTGGGTTACCAAATCTTCCTGAATTGTCAAAATGGGTCCCCATCTGGAAAAGGTTGGGAACCGCTGGTCTAGACAGTGCTTGGTCCCTCTCGAGGCCCCTTCCAGTCTAGTATTCTATGATTCTGTGAAGTGTAGCTGTGTTAGGTACCTTTGGGAACATCACATGTAGCTGGGTTGCTTCTTGTTGGGCAAAACTTGGGTCTCCAGGTGAAGCTATCAAAGGGTTTAAAGGGGACTTTTCCTAAGAGAGAGCGATTCTTCCTAGAGCTAATAGTTGCAATCTTTGGTGGATCTGATCTCCCTGTCTCCACAGATGATGTGGTATCCAACTACTTCACCAAGGGGAAGCGGGGTAAACGCTCTGGCATCCTTCTCATCTTCTCCTTCATCAAGGAGGCCATCCTGCCCACACGACAAAAGATGTACTGAGTCCCTGTGGACAGCATGAACTGTGACTAAGCAGACGGGAAGACCCCAGCTTGGTGTGAATGTCAGCGCTGCCCCTGGGTCTCCATTGAACCCCCTCCTCCACTTCTCTCCAAGGGATTTTGTTAGGAACCTATAATATGTGCAATGGCCAGCGGCAGCTGCCATGTTGGCCGGGCACACTCAAGGCCTCTGTTGGTGCAAATGCAGGAGGTTGCCTTTTTATACCACTCCTACAATCCCCTGGGACCCGCTGACGAGGAGGAGTTCTGTTTAAATTGAGTTTAAAGAGGGTGGCACCTTCTGTGAACCATGGATTTTGTGCAGAGACCATAATGTGAGCATTGCCATCTGTTCTTATTTAAAGCCAAAAGCCTTCGTAGGACATAGTTTGTCCAAGGGCAGGAGGAACGCACTCAGTATCTGACTGGGGTTTGCAAATAGCCATGATTTAAAAACATAAGCAAACTCTTGAATTCCAAAACATTTCCATCTGGAAACCTGCCAGCGATGGAGGGAGCTGGTGATGCCATTCGCTCGCTCCTTACATAATGCATATCTGTGATCCAGATGCCGAGGCTGAGACCACTGTGTGTCTGTGAGCCTAGTGCAATCTGCTCCCGCAGCACTTAAAGGTGCCTTGCCAGGGATAAAAATTGGAGATGTGCCTCTTTTGCTTCTTTATGGTGAGGCCTAAGGCATTATATGTATTTTGGGCTTGTTTTAACCTCAGACATTACAACTTTTGTCTTCCCTGGGTTTGCTACAAGTCTCGTTAGAGAGCCCAGAAGTGGCTCATGGGCTTTCTAACCCTTTAATGAAGGCTGTTGACTCATTCACAAAGAGAGCTCTTCTCGCTATTAGCGGCTTGAGCTAAATTGGGGTTGACCAAAACAGAAAGCCCAGTGTTCAGAACTGTGACTAACAGTTGCTTCCCTTTGCAGTCACATTTCATTTGCTTGGCATTTATGATGTCATGTAGTTCTTCAGTCACCCATAGTCTCCTGGTGGCTTGAATAGTGGGTAGACAAACCTCTTGGCATTCAGCCTGCAACAAAACTTGCAGGTGATGATGTATAATAAAGAAGCAAAACTGGGGCCCAGCCTCATTTCAATCCCTTTGCTGGTCATCTTTGTGCCCGAGGTAGAAATGGTTTTGTTAAGGTGGGGCCATGGTTGGTTGGAATCAGGAGTTCTGCCACAAGGCAGCGTCTGCTCCTCATTTTGAAAGGGTTGATGAAGATTAGGCAGGTATCTATTCTTTTGTGGGCCATGGAGAGCTGTTTAAATCTATGCTGTGTATTGAGAAGAGCCTGGAAATTGCAGGCGTTGACTGGGGAATCCTCTGACAATAACTCTCATTTTCCTGCTTTATTGAATGGCAGTGTGATTTCTGTTCAAGTACCAGTTCTGGCTTTTAATAAAGGTTAGAGATGCAGTTTGCCTTATGATCAAAGAAGCTGAAATTTTCTGTCTCCCTCTTGGCACTTCATCAGAACCACAATTCACTGGTTAAAAGAGCGGGTTTTTTAAGGCACCTGCAGCAGATCCAGGCTCCTGCTTCTAAGAAGGCTACATGTGATGTCTGTATGATTAGCACAATAATGATGTTCTGCACGCCACTTTGCTAACCCACCCCAAAGAGCTAAACAGGTAAGGCCTAGGTTCTGTAACACTTTTAAAAGCATGTGAAGAAGTGGAGAGGATGCAGAGGAAAGCCATCTCTGACTCAAGGGGTGGGGAGAAGGCTTCCAGTAAGAGATTTAAGGAACATGCTGTCTGTTTAGTGTATCAAAGATTGAGGAGACTCGATTAGTTATTTATTACTGTAGTACCTGTGCATCCTAGTGTCAGACCAGGAGCCCACAGTGAATAAGTACCTGCATGTGGAGAGGGCACTGGGTACGAGCGAGCTCTTTAGTTGTGCAGAGAGACATAAAACAAGACACAATGCCTGGACATTAAAGCTGACAAATGCCAATGGGAAATGAAGTGCAAATGGGGAGAGGGAAAGTGATTAACCTTCAGTATCTCCCTCCAGGGAGGTGGTTGAGTCTCCATCTCTTGATGTCTAAATCCCGTCTGGTGGGCTTTCTGGAGGATTTCTCAACTGAAAACAACTTATTAGGTGATGTACTGGTTCCTTCTGGCCTTAAAATCTATTAACTGGATCCAAGCAGGGAAACTCTTGTGCTGTGTAAAGGTTCATTGACCTCAGTTGGACTTGTGAGCCCAGGGTCTGCCTCCACCGATCCACCTGCAAAAGGTGGTCCTCGTGATCTAGCTGGAAAGGTGGAAGAGGTGTGCAAGCCGAGGTTCTTAATTAAGGCTGATATATATGTAATGTACACATCTATGTGTGGTTGTGTCCTGTGTTAGTGGTACCGAGACTACGTCACACAGAAGGAATAAATGTCCTCTGCACCCTGAGCTGAAAGCCAACTGGCCTCTAGCTGTCAAGGTGCCTGTGCTAAGCTCTAGAGGTCCTAGGTTCAAGCCTGCCTGAGGGCAGTTACAGATACAGCTCTTAGACTGCACTATGGGCTCAGAAACTAAGTTTCACCAGCACGAGCCTGTAGAGCGGCTGGAGTTATATCATTATAAAGATGCTGATCTACTGAAGAAGAATCAACTCTAGTGCTAGCATCTTTGAGTGCAGGGGATTACAGCAGCTGACCTGGGGAGGCCCCTTCCTGTCCCACAGTTCTTTAATAGTCCCCCTCATATTTACACTGTTCTTAGCTGGCTGTGGTTGCACACGTGGTTGACTCCAAGATTAACAATACTGAGATGTGACTAGGCTTCAGCATCAACTCTGCGCAGAGACAAAAGGGGCTGCTTCCAACGCGGCTTTGCCCTGTTTGCCCCTCTGTCCGAGGGCACTGGATCAGGTCCCGGCGAGCCATCAGAAGGCAACGTTTCAAAGCGAAACCTGAGGCTGTGTGACCACAGAAATACAGGGAACTCAGGGGCCAAGTCTGTTTGTTCTGTGTCCACACGAGGGGTAGGCTCTCTCCAATCCATGGGCAGGAAGGGAACTCCAAAGGGAGGCAGTAGGGCTTTGCCTGCCCTGCTTTCTGTTTGATCCAGCCTGATCTTTTACCCATGGCTGCAAACTGCATTAGAGCCTCTCTATTACAGTTTTGTCTCCCCTGCTGAAAGGAGGGAAAGCTTAGCCAGGATCACCGCCCCTCAGCCACTATAGTGCCAAGAAGCAGAGAGAGCAGGTGGGTCGTGGCGGGTTTGTAGGAGCACTCAGTTTCTGTTGGGCAGGAGCCCTTGACAACAATCAGTAGCACGCTGACCCCCACTTTCCCATAAATAACTTCTCTGGTGGAAGAGAAGTTCTGCAGACAGCCAAGTAATATCAAAACACCCTGCAGTCAGTTATATTATTGAGTCAAAGAGACAGCTTTAGCACAAAAAAGCAGTCAGTTTAATGCATATCCTCCTTTAAATGGCAAGGCTTTGTCCTTTGAGTCCTTACGGTGTTAGCTAGAAGTCGGCGCAGCCTACACTCTGCTCCTGTAGGAGGGGCGCTAGATTTTTTTTCCCCGCATCTAGTTCTCGTATGATCATACAGCAGTGCAGTTAGTGAGACCAGCTCTTTATCTGAGCTGCTCCAGCTGCAAGTCACAAAGCTGGTTTATGCCCATCAAAGCCATTTTAAGTAGAATATTAAAAAAGGCACCAATCAGAAAAGGCCACATGGAAGGGGAGGGAGGGTATCTCATAAAGGCTGATGCTGTCAGGTGCTGAGCTTCTTCCATTCCTCAATGATGTCAGTGGGAGCTGGAGGATGCTCAGCACCTCACAGGATTAAGCCCTGGTTTTGCAGCTGGATGTTCTAGCTAGCATTGTATGCAGAGAGGTGAGCCTTTAGCATAGCTTTGAAAGCTGGATCCAGGGTTTCCCGCAAGCTCATAGCTACTTCATCCGTCCACCTGTGCTCCAGACTGGGGAGGCGCTTCCTTGTAACATCGAAGATGTGCGTGGGTTTAAAATCCTGTGGCATCTTCACTCTGAGGGGCCGAGCTGAAGGGAACAGGCTCCTCTGAAGCACCTCACAGGGCAGGTTGGGGACGGGGGAAATTCTGCCATTGTACGCCATTTCAATCACCGGCTTTCCACGTGAATCCTTGGAGAGCAACAAGAAGGAGCTGAAGTCATGGTCCCCGCAGGCTTCGGGGGTGGTGCCCAGCCGGATGGTGGTAGGACGGAATATGTCTGTCACCCGAGGCGAGGAGAGCCTGATGCTAGCATTCCAAGCTCGCTGTGACTTCCCAGTGAGGGGCTGAGCAGGTGCAGCATTACCTTTTGCCTTGCACTCGGCATGCACGCTGACTTTTTTTCCTCCCAAAGGGATTTTGCCCACTTCCTTCCTGGGGACAACATCCACGTTTGCTCTCTCCTCAAGCAAACGTATCTTTCTTTTAGGAGAGCCAAGCGATTCCTGCTGCTGCTTCATTCTAAGCCAGTTAGAAAATGCAACTGCATTCAAGAACTCCTGCTCCTTCTGTAATAAACACACACACAACCAAGTCAGGCCTGTATGATCAGGGCATTAGCTCTAACGTGTCACCCAGACCAGGCAATATGTTAAGGAGACCAAAAACATGGCAGATGTTTTTCTAAATGTCATTTGGTAGGGGAAGATCTTTCTTCTGTGCTGGCAGATGCCCTCTCCTTCAGGTGCAATGTCAAGTCAGGATCCTGGGTTCTGGCCAAATTCCAGCTTATATTAATAGTCTCCCCTAGAAATTCCCCCTGTGGTTTCCTTGGGGCATAGTGTTCAGTTGCTATCTGGAACGCTTGGGTCCTGTCAGCTGCTGCGTTCCACCTCAGGGGCACTTCATTTCAAGGGGGAAAAGTAAGTAACATGTCTAAAGAGTCAAGTTCAGCCCAGGAGAAAGCAGGCAAGTATTTCTGCAGTATCTTGTCCGTTGGCAGCCTATGCAGATGAGGCTAGAACAACTCCTGAATCATGGGAGTTGAACATCGTAACTGCTCTGAGCATTCCAGAGAAATGGCTTGGAAGTCACTGAGGAGCAACAGTTAAGGGGCAGGGTTTGGGGCTTTGTAATTCACTGATTTGTATTTATGTTTTCACATGTTTTTACTGCCTCGGCACTAGATCCCGAATGCCAGGAGAGAAGGAACCTCATGCTACTCAAACCAAAGGTCACAGCCTGGTTCTTTCTCCTGTCTGGTGAAAATACCATGAGGGATGAGATCACAGTGTTATCGGGGTCCCTCAAAAAGCCACTTAAGGCATTGAAAAGGTGCTGACACTATAATCATCGACATCCATATTCTGAATATAGGTCAGACAATCCACAACCTTTCATGTATTTGTCCTCACACCCTCTGTGTAAGGCAGAGAAGCACTGTGACCACTGCTGGAGAATTGACACAGAGAGGGGCAAAGTCACATGTCCAAGGTCCTACAGGAAGTTCACAGCACAGCAGGAAGCTGAGCACTGGTCTCTTATCCAGGTCAGTGCTCTACCATTGGGCCATTCTTCCCTTTCTAGAAACAGCTGAGCAAAGGCTGCTGTGCTGCATGCCTGCTTGCATGACCTGGTCTTGCTAACAGCTTTATAGTATCACAGAAATGCAGGGCTGGAAGAAGGGCCTTGAGAGGTCATCAAGAGCAATCCCCTGTGCTAAGGCAGGACCAAGCAAAACCAGGCCATCCCGAACCAGGGTTGTTCATAACTTCCAGTATTGGGGACTCCCCAGCCTCCCTTGGAAGCCTGTTCTGGGGCTAAACACCCCTGGCAGTTAGAAAGCTTTCCTACTGGCTAACCTAGGCCTCACTTGCTGAAGATTCAGCCCATTACTGCTTGTCCTGCCTTTAGTTGATATGGAGAACAAATGATCGCCATCATCTTTATAAGAGCCCTTAACGTATCTGAAGACTTACCAGGTTGCCCTCCCCACCCCCTGTTCCTCCCAGTCTTCTTTTCTTAAGACCAAACCTGCCTACGCCTACTTTCTTTAACGTTTCCTCCTAGGTCAGGTTTTCTAGCCCTTTTCTCATTTTTCTTCTTCTCCTCTGGCCGCTTCCTAATTTGGCCCCATCTTTTTCTGATACATGATGCCCAGGAATGGGACAAACTAACCAAGGGAGACAGGCAGATACATTGGAGGGTACAGATAGGGTCCAGAGTGACCTAGATAAATTGGAGCATTGAGCCAAAAGAAATCTTATGAGGTTCAACAAGGAGCAGTGGAGAGTCCTGCACTCAGGCTGGAAGGATCCCAAGCACTGTTACAGGCTGGGGACTGACTGGCTAAGAAGCAGCAGAAAAGAACCTGGGGATTACAGTGGATGAGAAGCTGGATATGAGCCAACTGTGCCCTTGTAGCAAAGGCTAATGGTGTATGCGGGCGCATGAGAAGGAGCATTTCCAGCAGATGTAGTGAAATTATTATTCCCCTCTATTCAGCACTGGTGAGGCCACATCTGCAGTACAGCGTCCAGTTCTGGGCCCCCCAGTATAGAAAGGGTGTGGATACATTGGAATGGGTCTAGCGGAGGGCAACCAAAATGATTAAGGGTCTGGAGCACATGGCCTCCAAGGAGAGGCTGAGGGATTTGGGCTTATTTAGTTTGCAGAAGAGAAGACTGAGGGGTGATTTGATAGCAGTCCTCAACTTCCTGAAAGGGGGCTCTAAAGGGGATGGAGAGAGGCTGTTCTCAGTAGTGGTGGATGGCAGAACAAGGAGCAATGGTCTCAAGTTAGAGAGCAGAAGTAGATTGGATATTAGAAAAAACTACTTCCCCAGGAGGGTGGTGAGGCACTGGAACGTGTTACCTAGGCTGCGTCTACACTAGCCCCAAACTCTGAAATGGCCACTCAAATGGCCATTTCAAAGTTTACTAATGAAGCGCTGAAATGCATATTCAGCGCTTCATTAGCATGCGGGCGGCCGCAGCACTTTGAAATTGACATGCCTCGCCGCCGCGTAGCTCGTCCCGACAGGGCTCCTTTTCGAAAGGACCCCGCCTCCTTCGAAGTCCCCTTATTCCCATGAGCTGATGGGAATAAGGGGACTTCAAAGTAGGTGGGGTCCTTTCGAAAAGGAGCCCCCTTGGGACAAGCCGCGCAGCGGCGAGGTGTGTCAATTTCAAAGTGCCGCAGCCGCCCGCATGCTAATGAAGCGCTGAATATGCATTTCAGCGCTTCATTAGTAAACTTCGAAACGGCCATTTGAGTGGCCATTTCGAAGTTTGGGGCTAGTGTAGACACGGCCCTAGAGAGGTGGTGGAATCTCCATCCCTAGAGGTTTTAAGATAGGGTTGAACTGGGCAGAGGCCTGGACTCAATGACCTCTGGAGGCCCCTTCCAGCCCTAGGACTATGTGATTCTCAGTACTGAGGCCCCTCCCATGCAGAGCAGAGCAGAGCAGAGCAGAGCAGAGCAGGACAATTACCTCCAGGCTGTCTTTACACTACAAAAATAACTTCAAAGTTGCTTACTTTGAAGTAAGTAACTTCGAAGTTGAGCGTCTACACACACCCTACTTCGAAGTTATACTTTGAGGTAGGGCACTACTCCATTCCCAGGAATGGAGTAAAGACTTTGAAGTTGGGCTCCCTTCTTCAAAGTTAACTTTGAAGTAAGGGAAAATGTGTGTAGACTCTCTGCTGGCTACTTTGACGTAGTGCTAACTTCGAAGTTAACTTTGAAGTTAGTTCCTACCCTTTGTCTGACATGACACATTCCTGTTAACACACCTCACAATGATGTTGTTAGCCTTTTTGCAACTGCCTCATGTCACTGGCTCATACTCAGTTTATGATACACTGAGACCCCCCCAGACTGTTTTCGGCAGTATGATCATCTAGCCCCATTATTCCCCATGCTGTAGTGGTGCACTTGATTTCAGCTTCCCAAGTGCAGTATTTGTACTTGTTCATATTGAATTCCAGCCAGCTGATTTCAGTCACATTCTCTAATTTGTCAAGGGGGGATTTCAAGTTCTAATCCTGTCCTCTGAAGTTCTTGCAGCCCCTCCCAGCTTGGGGTCATCCACATGTTTTACAAGCACACTCTCCTGTCAATCATTCAAGTCATTAATGATAATACTGACTAGTACCAGACCAGTACCTGACCCCTGCAAGATTGCACAAAATGTGCCTGTCTAGTGTGCCAGCAAACCTTTGAGATTGGGTCTTTCAGCCAGTTGTTCACCCACCTACTACCTCTCCCCATCCACTAGACCAGCAGCTCTGCCCAAGGAGGAAATTAGGTTTGTTTGGTGTGGTTTGTTCTTGACAAGCCCATTGGCTAGTCCTTATAATTCTATAATTATCTCATTTCAGTTTATACACTAAGGCTATGTGTACACTGGCCCAAATCTTTGAAATGGCCATATTCAGCGCCTCCTTAGCATGCCGCCGGCTGCAGCACTTTGAAATTGCTGCGCCTCGCTGCCACACAGCTCGTCCAAACAGGGCTCCTTTTCAAAACGACCCCGGGAACGTCAAAATCCCCTTATTCCTATCAGCAGAGGGGGGAGCTGCTTTACGGGTTAGGAGTAAGGGGATTTCGAAGTTCCCAGGGTCCTTTCGAAAAGGAGCCCTGTTTGGATGAGCCGCACGGCAGCGAGCCATGGCAATTTCGAAGTGCTGCACTCAGCAACATGCTAATTAGGTGCTGAATATGTATTTCATCACCTCATTAGTAATCTTTGAAGCATGGCCATTTTGAAGATATGGGGTAGTGTAGATGTAGTCTAATAGTTTAATAAGTTGTTTAGTGCATGGTTTCCAAATGGGGGGGTGAAGAAATTCTGGGGGGCACAAGGCAACCCAGCTCCCCCCTCGTTGTTCTGCCCACCCCAAGAAAGAGCTGGTCTTTGCTTCCAGCTCTCAGCCCCACCTTTTTATGTGGGTGACTCGGCGCAGCTGCTATAACAAGCAGGCAGCTGGCAAAGACCCACATGGAGCTATCTGCCTCCTGCAAAGGTGAGTGAGTGTGGGTTGAGGGCAGAGGAGGAGGATGGGGATAGATGGGGGGCTGGGGGTGCCTGGCTTGGGGGATGGGAATGGGGTAAGAGCAGGGTGCTAGTGGTGCCTGGCTTTAGGGGAGGGGAGGAGCTCGGGCAGGCAGCTCGTGACTCACAGGGCTCAGGCAGGTGGTGGGCCCCAGCAGTGCAGGCTTGGGCAGCTCAGGCTGGTGGATGGGTGGCAGGCCCTGGCAGTGTGGGTGGGCTCGGGCGGACAGCTCAGGCAGCTGGCCCACAGCTCGGACAGACTGCTGGGGCGTCTTGCAGGTGGGCGGCTTGCACCGGCAGCACGGGGCCCTGGCATCTGGCAGGCAGGTGGGCAGCTGGCCCCAGCCGCGTGGGGTTTGGTTGGTTCAGGCAGGCAGCTCTGGCAGCGCAGGGCTTGGGTAACCGGGAGGCTGGCATGGGGCTCAGGCAGCTGGCCAGCTGGGGCTGCACTAGGCACTGGCAAGGGGCCAAAAAAAACTATTTGTGCTTATTTTTAATTTGAAATAACTTGTATGTCAAGTTTTTGTGTTTATTTTAAATTACAAATTGAAATTTTTGTGGAAAGGGGGGTTGGATGATGGTAAAGAAGAGGTGGGGGCTGTGAGGGTTTCTCCAAGATCACCAGTGGGGCGTGATGCCGAAAAGTTTTGGAACCACTGGTTTAGCGTTTTTTCAAGGGTATTGAAGTTACACTGACAGGTCTATGGTTCCTCTGGGTCTTCGTTGTTCCCCCTTTTAGTGATAAGGACTACGTTTGCCCTGGCCCAGTTGTCTGGGACGTCATTCGTCCTCCACAAGTTCTCAAGAACCATTGCTAATGATTCTGAGATTGTTTCACCTAGTTTCTCACCTACCCCAGGATGAATTTCTCCAGGCCCTGCTGACTTGCATACATCTAGATTATCTAAATATTCCTTAACCTGTTTTTTTCCCTATTGTGGCCTGGGTTCCTGCCCCCTTGTCAGTCAAGAATTAACATCATCTGGTCAATTACTTTTTTGGCAAAGACTTGAGCAAAATAAGCACTAAATACCTCAGCCTACTTGATGTTATTAGCTAGCTCTGTTTCCTCACTATAGAGAAATCTAGGGCCAGCAAAGTTGAAGACAATGAATTAGTTTCTAAACTGTACTAGGAATAAGAAGAATCCTGAAAATGGAATTGGTCCATTACTGGATGACCAGGGTAGAGTTATCAATAACAATGTAGAAAAGGCAGACACATTCAATAACTATTTCTCCCCTGTATTTGGGCAAAAAGCAGAGAGATTGTCCACAAATTTTGATACTGGTTGCTGGCCGGCTCTGGGCCCCCTGGAAGGGGTGGGGCCTTGGGCAGAAGGAGTGGGGCTGGGGGCTACAGAGAGAAACACAGAGTGTGTGAATATGAAAGAGAAACACTTTGGCCATGTCCACACACGTCCCTCCCTTTCAGAAGGGACATGTTAACAAGGCACTTTGAAACAGATTAATGATACACTGACATGCACATTCAGCGCCTCATTTGCATAAGAGTGGTCAGTCATGTTTCGAAAGTGCCGCTTTAGAAATGCAGACTGGCTGTATAAATGCAGGGGCACTTCGAAATAAACCTCATGCTTCGAAATCCCATGATTCCCAATTCCTTATTCCCAGTCTGCATTTTGAAAGCAGCACTTTTCGAAGCTGCTATTATGGTAATGAGGTGCTAAATATGCATGTCAGTGCCTCATTAACCAGTTCCGAAGTGTCTCATTAACATGGCCCTTCTGAAAGAGAGGGGCATGCGAAATACATTTTTTTTTGTGTGAGAGAGAGACATTGTGACAGACTGAGTGTGTGCTGGTGTGTGTGTGACAGTGACTGTGTGTGCATGGCACAGACTGGGTACGTGTGACTGTGACTTAGCGTGTGTGCTCACTACCGCTGGGTAAGTTTCTGAGAGAAATGCCTCATCACAGGTGGGGAATGTCTACACGAGGGAACTATTACAGAATAACTAAAATTGAGTTAATAACTCCTGAAATAACTAAATCAAAATAGCAAGTCCATGCTACTGCTATTTCAGAATAACTATTTCAAAGTGTTACTCCTCATGGCCCTGGTCCCCATAAAGAGTCAATTTTGAAATAATGGACATGACAGTGTGGATGCTCTGCTTGTTAGATCGAAATAAGGGGCCTTATTTCAAAATAGACACCTAGGGTGTGTCTGCACTTGCATTCCTCTTTTAAAAAAGGTATGCAAATGAGGTGCAAATCTGCATATTTGGCACCTCATTTGCATATTCTAATTTCAAAAGAGCTTCTTTCAAAAGAAGAAAGCCAGTGTAGACGCTGCTCTTTCAAAAACAAACCCATCTTCAAAAGTATCCTTCTTCCCTTTATTTAATAGGAAGAAGGAATCTTTCGAAGATGGGGTTTACTTTCAAAAGAGCAGTGTCTACACTGGCTTTCTTCTTTCGAAAGATGCTCTTTTGAAATTGGAATATGCAAACGAGGTGTCAAATACACAAATGTATGCCTCACTTGCATTTTTCAGTTTACCTCATTTGCATGCCTCTTTCAAAAGAGGAATGCAAGCGTAGACGCACCCCCTAATGTAGACCAGGGCAAGGTGACATTAGTACACTTTCCACTCCATCTGGAAGATGTTACACAGAAGCTGCTAAAGTCAGACATTTTTAAATAAGCAGGATATAAATAACTGGCAGCCAGGAATTTTGAAAGAGCTGGTTAAGGAGCTTGCTAAACCATGCATGCTGATTTACAATAAGCATAGGAGCACATGAGAAGACTGGAATAAAGAGAATGTTGTACCAATTTTCAGGAAGAGAAAATGGGATGACAGGTAATTTTAGGCTTGTCAGCCTGACATCGATCCTAAGCAAGAAAATGGAGTGGCTGATACAGGACTTGATTAATACTGCAAATCAGCATTGGTTTCTAGCATAAATATACTATCTAACTAATGTGATTTGTTACGAGATTACAAACTGGTTAATAAAAGTAGTAGTGAAGTGTAATAGATGTCTTGCATTATTATTATGTCTTTATTATTTATTATTATTATGTCTTGTCAAGCATTGAACTGGACACTACATGCCATTTTGATTAAAAATCTGTAATTCTGTAAAATTAACACAGCACACATTAAACAGATTAAAAACTGGCTAAGCAACTGATCTTAAAGTGTAAAGGTAAATTAGGACTTGTCACTGAGCAAGTCTGTATCCAGTGATGTCCCACAGGGATGGTTCTTGCTTCTATGATATTTAACATTTTTATCAATAACTTGGAAAAAAATACAAAATTGTCGTTAATGAAGTTTGCAGATGATCACCGAGGGGGAGTGGTAAATAAAAAGGACAGACCACTGACTTAGTGGAATCTGGATCATTTCATAAACTGGGCACAAGTAAAAAAAATGCATGTTTTCGTACAGCTAAATGTAAATGTACACATTCCAGGAACAAAGACTGCAGGCCGTATTTATACAACAGAGACTTTAATGTGGGAAGCAGTGATGCTGAAAAAGCTTTGGGGGCTGTGGTGAATTCTCTGTTACTGATTTAAAAATATTTGCTTTAGGGATTATATTGGAGATGTTCTCTGGCCTGTGTGATACACTAGGTCCAACTAGGCTGTCTCAGTGTTCCCTTTTGACTTTGGAATCTACAGCTAGAGAACCTACCCTTTCCTTTGGCTTTGTCAGTATTAAACAGTGATACTGCAGCAGTAGCTAACAGGTTGGGCGCCATTGTGCTGGGCGCTGTACATAGGAAATGACAGTCCTGGGAAGCTGCAGAAAAGCTAAACAGTCTGCTGTAGCCAGGTGGAGCAGCACTGTTAAGTCACTGGAGACCGTTGGCTTCTGGAAAGGCAGGGGGACCCCCTTGACGGAAGATCTCTCTGATGGTAAGCTGAGTGTAGAGATTTAGACGGTATATTCATCGCCTCTAGTCAGTAAGCAGCAACTGCAGCCTTGCTTGGGGGCCCTCAGGCAGGATTCACTCATAATACAATTAAGCCCATGACTAATTTTCATCCTCAGATCTGAGGCTCAGCTAGGCCAGGTGACATCTACGTGCAGATTGACTCGGTGCGGCTTCTTACAGAGCGGGGGCAGTCGAAGTGCTGAGCTGCACTCCATGCTCCATAGCGCTGACTGGGAATTTTTGGACCGAATGCTCTTTCCCTGGAAAAGACCCACTGTCTAAAACCAGAACCGGGGAACGAGTTGGCTCTTCCAGGGTGGTTTGGGCTAGGGACACACAGCCCCACTTTGAGCCAAATGGACCGTCACTCTCCTCCATTATCGCTCATACCCAAGGGGCAGGGAGAACAGACGAGTGCAGCGGTTCCCAAGCTGTATTCGGGTGGAACGCTGGGGCTGTGCGAGCTATGGAGAAGTGGTCCACCATTGGAACTGAGTAATGGTGTTATTTCCCCATTCTCCGGGAAAACAAACACATTTTGGGATGAGTATGAGAGAGGTGACCGTGTTAGTCCGTATCTTCGAGAACAACAAGAAGTCCTATGGCACCTTACAGAGTAACATATATTTTGGAGCATAAGCTTTTGTGGGCAAAGACCTGCTTCGTCAGATGCATGAGTGTGGGGCGGGGGGGGGTGTCAGAGGGGTATTTAAAGAGTGGGGTCCTGGTAAAGGGGGAGGGCCAGAGCTGACAAGATCTATTCAGCAAGATGGAAATGGCCCAGTATCAACAGTACTTATCAAAAAAGGATAAAACAAGTCAGATCAGACGGGGACGTGGCCCATTGTCAAAGTCTAACGTGGAGATGTTAACACCCAGGGCTGAGAAGCTGCTTTTGTAAGGGACCAGCCACTCCCAGTCTCTGTTTAATCCTTGGTTGATGGAATCAAATTTGCAAATAAATTGCAGCTCAGAGATTTCTCTCTCCATTTGATTTTTGAAATTTCTTTGTTTTAGGACTTCTACTTTTAAATCTGTTACTGAGTGTCCAGGGAGATTGAAGTGATCTCCCACAGGTTTCTGTACATTACCGTTCCTGATGTCTGATTTATGTCCATTTATTCATTTTTGGATGGAATTTTCTCATTTTAACAGTTTTCTTGACATGATACAGTAACCAATTTTACATGTGTTTTGTTACTGTCTGTTTCGTTATTATTAGTTGAGTTGCGCTTACCGTACAATAATTTAATTGATATTATGATGAAATATTTTCTGTGAGTAACATTCATCCTAGTTAGTATGATGATGCAAAAAAGACCATGTTCCACAGAAAGTGCCGGGACGTCCAAGTGTTCCATAACTGGACAAAGTTTGGGAACCGCTGTTCAACAGGGTCTGAGGAAGCAAGCTCCTTTCTCCCTCTCGAGGCTATGTACATCACCTGGTGTCTCAGGAGATGTCTATTCAACGAGCCACGGGTGCAATTCCCTGTTGCGTGCATACACTGGGGCTAACTCTCATCAGGTTAGCACAAATAAATGGCAGGGAAGCACCGGTTAGCCATGCTGCGTATGAACCCACCTGAAACCAGGGGGCACACATTCAGCACGGCTAAGCTGTGCCTCCCCATTGCTCACCTGCTGTTCATACTAGCCAAAGCAAAGGCAGAGTTTGCTTCAGAGACTCAGGGGAAGAAGACAAACATATCTGCACAGCACTCAAGCTCCTACTGACACTGGGGTGCAAGATTCAGTGTGGAGCAAACACCACTGTGTGTCTTTGGCGTGTGTAATGAACAAGGGGGGAAGAATTGTTTCAGTAGTGAATGGATAAAATGAGGAGCAATGGAATGAGATTGGGAAGTGGAAACAAACCGAGTATCATGGAAAGGTTCCAGACAATGAGGTGTAGTAGGCAGCAGAAGAGCAGGAAATGGACCTGGTAAAACAGGGAACAATCCTACCCTGGCTGTCTCCCACATCTCTTCCAGCTTTGGACTGGTCTATATTGCCATGCTAGGTCAACATAAGGCAGCTTAGGCAGCCCTAACTCCACAGGTGTCTACACTAAAACGTTGCTCTCGGTGACAAAGCTCGCCTGCTGCACCAACTTAACCCCTCCAACTCCACGAGTGGCATAGCACTTAGGTTGACACAGTGTCAGCCTGGAGAGCACGTTGCTTACGTCAGCTGTCGCTGCCTTTCAGAAGCTATCCTCAATCCGGGCAAGCACTCCTGGTGAGGACACGCAGTGACAACACAAGACGGGTAGCGCAGACATGCAAAAGCAAAAGAATTGTTGTGGTGCCATATACTGGCGTAACTTGGGCTGGCAGTTCCACAGCGTAGACTCACCCTCAGATGCAGTGGGCTGGGGCCTAGTCTGCCAATGGATTGGAGCCTCACAGCTGAGTGTTGTAAAACCTGCGGCACTGGAGAAATTATCACAGGGCCCAATGCTGCTGATGCACTGAACTAGTCAGGCACTAATAGTCTTTTCCACCCCTAATGAATCTAGGTTTGCAAAAACCCCAGCAAAAGGCAGTTTATTTCAACTAGAAACCCAAAGCAGTCAGGAGAGCATCCCTGCCACAGTCGTGCTTATCTTACCTTCTCTATCTTCAGGAAGTGTTGTTCGATGTGCTGGCAGGCACTTTTGATTTGGTTCAGCTTGTGCATTTCGCGAGCAAAATTGCGCTTGTCTATTTTCCACGTGGCATCACGCAGGTACCTGGAGAATCACAGACCTGTCAGCTGAACGTAGGAGGAAGGCTAATGGAGCAAATAATCTAGTAATCAGCTTGCAAATACCTCAAAGATAATAAGGTGCTAAGTAACAGTCAGTCTGGATTTGTCAAGAACAAATGGTGTCAAAGCAGCCCAATAGCTTTCTTTGACAGGGTACCAAGTCTTGTGGATGGAGAGGAAGAGGCAGATATGGTATCTCTTGACTTGAGCAAGGCTTTTGATACTGTCTCCCATGAATTTCCCATAAACAAACTGGAGAAATGTTGCCTGGAGAGAACTGGTTGCAAAACTGTTCACAGAGAGAAGATCTCAGTAATTCACAGACAAGCTGGAAGGGCATATTGAGTGGGGTCCCACAGGGATCAGTTCTGCCTCTGTTTTTGTTCAACATCTTCATCAATGATTTAGATAATGGCATAGAAAGTATACTGATAAATTTGTCGATGATACCAAGCTTGGAGGTGGTACTAGTGGGTTGGAGGACGGGATTATAATGCAAAATAATCTGGACAAAATGAAGAAATTTTCTGAAGTAAACAGGATTATATTCAACAAGGACGAATACAAAGTGCCCCATTTAGGAAGGAACAATCAGTTTCACACATACGAAATGGGAAGTGATGGTCTACGAAGGAGTACTGCCGCAAGAGATGGAGGGGTCGTAGTGGACCACAAGCTAAATATGAGTCAATCTGTGACATTGTTGCATGTCTCACCCTCGTGGATTACTGTTCTCCACTGGGGACGGTCTTGGGCAAGGCTCTCCCAAGTGTTATCGCTGATGCTGCACTTTTTTGTGTGCGCCTTCAGCATGTCCTGACATCACTTCCGCTTGCCCCCAACACTCCTCTGTCCTTTCTCCAACTCAGAAAAGAGACTCTGCTTTGGGAGGCGCTGATCAGACATCCGAACCACATGACCAGTACAACGAAGTTGTTGATGAATGATAATGGCTTCAGTGCTAGTCATGTTTGACTCTTCCAGGATGCTAGTGTTTCTGCGTCTGTTCTCCCAAGAGATATTTAGGATTCTCCTGAGGCCGTGTTGATGATATTGTTCAAGTGCCTTCAAATGATGCTTGTATGTTGTCCAGGTTTCACATGTGTACAGGAGCACTGGAACAACCACTGCACAGTGTATTGGGATAGATGTCCCAGTTCTTGAAGACCCTTTGTCTCAGGCAGGCGAAAGCAAAAGCTTGCACAGCTCTGAAGATGTTGGATTTCCACATCAATGTTGACTTGAGCAGAAAGATGACTTCCAAGGTCTGGGAAGTGCTCCACATTTTCCAGCAGTTCTCTACTGACTTCAATAGAAGGTGCACGAGATTGTCCAGTTGGTAAAGTCTGGTGGAGCACCTTGGTCTTTTTGCTGTTCAGTGTGAACATCATGCTGCATGGCTGTGGCACTGGTTTTCAACGTGGTGCCAGCCAGTGGTCTAACGCCACGTTCACCACCACCCAATCCTCCCCCATTTTTAGAGCACTATTTGGCGTGATTCTGGGACACAGCACTGCAGAGGGAATGGTTCATTTCTCTTCTAAACGTGTTGATTTTCTCATTGCTGACTATCTGTTCATACCACTAAACCACTTACACCTCAGCTATTCACCAGCATTGCCACTGGAATCTCTGAATCCATCATAATTTCCCCTAAATACTTTGATGTGCAGCACTCACCTAGCACAGCTTCTGTGCGCCCACATCACACACAAGTCAATGGGCTCTTGCCCCTCTATATCTTTGGCATGGACATCAGCTCCAGCTTCCACTAGTTCAATGATGCAGTCGAGGCGTCCTTCACTGGCTGCCTTGTGAAGTGGGGTCGTTCCTCCCTGGTTCTTCCTGAAAAACAGACGGTCATTCCAAAGCCTACTCTGTATTTCAGAAAGTGCCCCTAAGTTCTTACAAGAATACCGCTTTTCACTTGGCATTACAGAACTAACAAGCTACGGTGATCAGAGATGAGACACAACATGTCCCCTCCCATCCATCCCCCTGCCACTAAAAGATTGTTTTCTGTAGGTTTCTGGAGCTTTGTTTGGCCTATGTTTAAAGGTCCTCGTGACATGCTTCCACCACTCCTTTTGGGAGACTCTTCCACAGCCTCTGAAGACAAGAAAATCCTCAACACTTTTGTGTTTCGGAACAATTTAAGTAGGGAGAATGTTGGCCAGATCAGCAAGAGAATCTCGTCTAATTAAAAACAAACTCTTTTTGAGTTGTAACAGCAACGAAGGGTCCTGTGGCACCTTATAGACTAACAGCTGAGTTCACTGCCAGCGGCTGGCTGGTTCAGGACTCTGCTAACACAGCCAAGTGCTTGTCAACTCAAAGGCTCTGGTTTTCATGCAGGGCACATCACTAGTGACAGAAAATCCCTGTTTGGGTGGCCTGAGGGATACTGGTTGATAGGTTGGGAAGTAACTGGTTGTTCCTAGTCCATCGAAGTCCCCATCATAATAGGCCTCCTCAGCAGATGCTAAAGGGAGAACGCACTACAGAGACTGAACTCTTCTCTCATCCCTTTGAGTTAGGATTAAGGCACCTTATGATGGAGCGGTAGAAATTTACACTGAAGCTTCCTGTGCTATAGCTCTTCTGAAAATCCACAAGGACTTGAGCTTCCAGGGCTGCCAAGCCAGCCTCTTTAAAAAGTGCATTAAAGCTACACAAATTAAAAGGAAATGCCCCACTCAGATGAAGTAAAGGGTTATGAAATCTCTAGGCTCAACTCACACATTGACGTCTGCCCCCTTTCCGATGAGGTACTGCAAACACTCCAGTGCCCTGGGGCCACTCTCCTTGTTCATCACCAGGTGAATCGGTGTCCATCCTGTCAGACTGGCCAAGTTCACATCAACCTCAAACTTTTCGACCACCAGTTTCAGGCACTCCAGCCGGCCATGAAGAGCTGCTAAGTGAATGGCCGAGAAGCCCTAGCAGGAAGGAGGGGGAAAAGAACAGGTCTAAATGTTTTTTGTCAGACTTCCGCTCTAACTAGCCCACTCTAATGGGGACACTCTTCTGGCCAGACAGGTTTTGGGTGATGTTCTGAGTACAAGAGCCTCTAATTCTGGCTCTGATAGTAATTACCTCTGTGACCTCGGAAGAGGCACATTGTCTTTCTATGCCTCAATTTTCCCCACTGTAAAATGGGACTAATAATATTTTCTTCCCTTCTTGGTGCGGTGGTGTACGCTTTTTGCCTGTGTCTACACTACAGAAAGAACTTCAAAGTTGTTCACTTCAAAGTAAGCAACTTTGAAGTTGAGAGTCTACCCATACCCTGCTTCAAAGTAGGGCACCACTCCATTCCCAGGAATAGAGTAAGGACTTCGAAGCTGGGTTCCTTAACTTTGAAGTAAGGGAAATGCGTGTAGACTCTCTGGTGGCTACTTCAAAGTAGTGCCTAACTTTGAGGTTGACTTTGAAGTTCGTTCCTAGGGTAGACGCACCCTTTATATATTTACTGAGGACCAGTGATTAGAAGTGATTGATAATGGAGGGTTACAACAGAAATGGTATCTGAAATGTAACAAGTGTGTGTACCGCGATGTTTTATTGATACACACACGTTACACTTCTTCACACTTTGCAATGGCCACTTACATTCAGGGATAGGACCCTCAACATTGATTCACACATCCTTACCACCCGCACCTCTCATTGTGAAGATGTAGAGGGTTATTATAATTTCTCAGCACAACCCCTAGAGCAGCAATGGATCACCAAGACCAATGCGTGTGGACCTCATGTGTGCTTCTCCTGCATCTCAGTAGGTCACATGACTGACATCCTCCAGCCTGCGGTCCACTGCGGTTTGACTTGCAGCCCAGGCACCCCCTTTTTGCCCCGTCTCCAGCTGATTTGCAGATTGAAACTCGGGGGGCGGGGGGGAGAAGCAGCAACAGAGTGTGAATCAGGTGATTTGTGGTGTTCTGAAAGTGCGGGGAAGAGGAGTAAGTGAGTGGCTCCATTGCCCTAGTGTGTGAGAGGTATATGGGGCAGGGGGCAGATGGGGGTGCATGAGCTGCAGGTGGAACTCCAGTGGGCTGCAGGTTGCCCACCACTGCCCTAGAGGGCATGATGATCGCATGTACTAGGCTAATGTAACACTCAATTACATGTTTAGAGACATTACTTACTTACAGGTATGACGCTACATGTAAGGAGGTTAACTCTCACAATTAGATGTTTACAAAAATAGTCCTAAAATACTCAATTTTCCTCTTGTTTCCAAAGCACCCAAAAATGTTGACAACGTTAGGGGCAGGTGCATGGAGAAAACACATTAAGATGTCAGTTTACTCAGGAATTAAAGGTAGATACTAGAGATGAAACTATATATTAAGAGGCCCATCTTTTCAGTGTTATGTTAAATACCTTAGTTTACTGAAAGCACAAGCATTACAAAATAAAAATCCAATTTACTTTTCATCTGTATGAGACAGTAAAGTAAATCCATCCGTTCTACCTCTGTCCAGTCAATTTCACTTCCTGGCCTACTTGTTTACTTGCAGGACACACTGTGGGGGAAATGTTTAAATAACCCTCAAACAAAAAAATAAGTATTTTAACCATGTTTGTTGTTTCCTGAAACTCTTTCTCCTAAGTTCTTTTAAACACATCCACTCCCCCCTCATTTATGTTGCCACAAACTAATGCCTCAATTTTGCAATCACGCCTATCTGGGGAGAACACTGCCCTCATGCAGGTCTCCACCTGGGCTTCACACAGGTGCAGAGAACAGTCTGTGTGGGTCCAGCTGCAGGACTGGGGACTCAAGAGTCTAGTCCTTAGCGGAGCTGAGTCCTTACAGTTCCCACTGATTTTACTGCTCAGGCTCTGGCTCTATGCTGACATTGTCTTTTAAAAGTCTAATGTTCAGCCAGTGAGACTGGGAGATGGTCATTGATCCTTAAGCATTATCATTAAGGGCATGATCCCAAACTCTGGAAGTCAATACCTTCAGCGGAGACAGGGGCAGGGCCCAACAAACCAATTGTGCTCTCACAATAGGGCCCAATCCTGTATGGTGCTGAGCACCTTTTGCTTCAGCCTCAAGTCAATGGAAGTTAAGGCACTTGGCATCTCACAGGAAGCACTTTGCTGGGTTGGGCCTTTTAATAAAGAGGTTGCATTTTCTGTCTGGTTTCTGCTGACAAGCAAAGATTCCCAAGAGCAAAGCTGAATTGTTTGATTTGTCGCCAGATGCTCAGCACAAACACAACCTTAGGCGGAGTGCTGTTTATTCACGCAATGTCACAATTGCAGCCTGCTGTAAAAGCACTAATTTTCACAGTGGGAAGGCTTGGTGGCAAAGTGGGGAGCACTTAATAGGACTGTGCTCTCAGCTAGATGACTCTGCATTTATTCTGCATGAGAGCGGAACAAAAAGGCTGCCAACTGCCAACGCCTTCCACTCAGCAGTGCTGCCAGTGGGGCTAGTTCACAAGCAAGCCTGTGAGCATTGGCTCAAGCCCCAAGCTGTTAGCTTCAAACCCAGATATCCAAGTCTCTCAAAGGACGTTATGCACTAGGTGCCTGATCCAAAGCCTGCTGAAGTCAGTGCAAAGCTTTCCAATGACATCAAGGGTGTTGGATCAGGCCCTGGCTAGACCCATTGCTAGAAGTGCAGTGTTTGTTTCTTGGATGGCTTGATTGCAGCGTGCAAGTCAATCAGAGAATCTTTCTGGCTAATTCAGTGTGATTGCCATGAAGACAAACTCCTTCAGTTACGATCTCCTTTGCAGGAGCACCAAGAGAAAAATACTTCCCATAGCAAGGAGGCTCAAATTGCCAACTATTAACTCATTGTCTGTCTTAAGAAGCAGTATTGTGCCATTGATTTTCAGGCACAAATCCCACTGACACCCATGTTAAACGCACTGCAACTTGGGCAGTGCAATGCAGTTTATTTACAGATTCCTTACAGTTTATTTTCTCGTATTTCTCACCTAATCTAGGGTTTGCAACCGGGATAGTCAATAGGCAGACCCTGGGCCAAATCCAGATCACTGGATGTGTTTGAATGAACCCTAAAATGTTTTTAATTACTAATTGTTATCAGTAGTAATATTGGCAGCTCTGGAGTCTGGCCTTTGACTATAGCTTTTGACCAAGAAATCTGGCCCTTGATAAAAAAATAATTGACTATCCCTGGTTTAGAGTCTCAAAGTACTAAGGCTTCCCTCTGGAGATTATTTCAGCATGTACAGATTTGACAGTAAGAAATTGTCCCTGCTGGGCAAATTTAGGTGGACTTTTTCGAGGCCATTCCATTACACCCATTTATAGCCCGAGTTACACAATTCCTCCGCTTCTTTGGTAATTAGACCCTTCAAATACATACACTGAGTTATGCTCCCCTCTGAGTTGTCTCTTAACTGCCCTTTACAGAGTCAATTATTTAAATTTCCCCAATCCATCCAGCCCCTTAATCATTTAGGTTGCTTTTTCTCTTAATCCCTCTTATTTACAAAAGATGTGTTCTGGCAGTAATGATCCCAGAGTGGAAGGCAGCATTCCCTGAGCTGGACATCTTGCTTCAACTGGAGAAAAATGTCTATTGCTTCCAGCTCTGTGAAATGCTGACTGCATTAACATAGTAGAAAAAATGAATCTGTACACACAAGCAATTGCCGAACAGATATGGTAGGGTTCAGGCTGGTGGAAATACGATTTTCAAATGTGGGTCTCTAACATTTGACACAAAGGGATAGCTTTTAAAGGTAGTTAGTTACCAATATGCACAGAGGTGCCTAGTAGGATATTCTAAAGCACTAAGACAATCTGAGTCTCATGGGCATGAGGTACCTAGTGGCTTGTGAAAATCCTATGCAGCAGCCATCAGCATCTAAAGGTGCCTGATTACCTTTAAAAATCTGACCCTAAACAGCTAGCCTGATTTTTCAGAGGTGCTGAGCACCATATACCACTGAATAAATTCCCATTAGATACACCACTGAATAGATTCCCGTTAGATAACAGTTCCTTGATGTAAGAAGTGAAAGCAGGACAAAGGATGGGAGTGAGGCCTGGATGGCTCACAACAAGTCTCTTATCGGAGGGGTAGCCGTGTTAGTCTGGATCTGTAACAGCAACGAAGGGTCCTGTGGCACCTTCTAGACTAACAGAAAAGTTTTGAGCATGAGCTTTCGTGAGCACAGACTCACTTCATCAGATGCTGGTCTTGGAAATGATTTCCATGACCAGCATCTCGTAAGTGAGTCTGTGCTCTCGAAAGCTCATGCTCAAAACTTTTCCGTTAGTCTATAAGGTGCCACACGACCCTTCGTTGCTGTAACAATCTATTAAAATGTTTCAAAGGACAGATCAAATCTTAATAGGGACTATTTTGAGAATACCACCTCTCTCACTCACAGCTGTGAGGACCACCACCCCTCCTATTGGTCCCATAACATCCCTGGGGCTACTATATAGCAGTTTGCCTAGAAGAATAAAGGAGTTTGCGCTTTTTTAACTGTCTTAAAAGACAATTGGCTGCTGGAAGCAAGAGGGAAAGGGCTTCAGTGGGAATGTGCTGCTCGATCAGAACCATAGCGAGCAGGCAGCTCTCTGTGGAGCACTATTTGAGAACCACTGATACACAGTATATGTCACCTTGAGGTTGTTAGTTCGAAGATGAAAGGTCTCTTTCAAAGCCTCTCTGCCAGCCTTGTAATAACAATGAGGGAGCTGTGATTTAGCAGTTTCCATACAGGCACTGCAATCAGGAGACCTGGTTTCTAGTCCCAACTCTGCTACTGATGTGCTGTGCTCACTCAGATAAAATACTTCACTTACTTCTGCCTCAGTTTTCCCATATGTAAAATGTGGATAATTATTCTTGCCTTTATAAGGAAATTTGAGATCACTGGATCTTAAACACTGCTTAGTTACTCCTTCCAAGTGCTGGGTAAACATTAATTTCAATTCTCCTGTGTCGTAGGTAAGTCATATTCCAATTCTATAGATGGAGTAACTGCGACACAGAGAAAAGCAAATGTTTTGCCCAGGTTCACGTGGAGTATTATGGGAAAATAGAACTGAGGAGCAGCACTCCCATAATATGATCGCTTGGACGGCCTCTCAGGAGACATTCAGGTGACGCCCAGTTGATTAGCAGAGCCCACAGCCGCCCATGGTGGGCAACATGTGTTTCCATTGGTGGTGCACATTCACACATGCCTTGGTGCACATAACAACATTCATTCGGCCCACAAATGGAAAAAAATAGAGGTAAAATTGTTCAGGAGTTCCCCTGCCTACGCCTACTCTCTTAAGCCACAATGCAATGAGTTTGTGGTCTTAGATCAGTTGCTAAGAGACGGGCATCCAGCTCACAAAATCAGCATCACAGCTCTCCATCATAATGTGCTCCATGCTGCCACTGTGGAAGAAGCCAAGGACTGACTGGACCAGGGAAGCCTGAACTGCCTTCTCCCTTACAGACTAACCCGGCTCCCTCTCTGTGCCTTCTCTCCAGTTATTCAATAGGCTGGCATCCTTCGCTAGCATTACAGTCACTTAACGAACAGAATTTACATTGATATCGGCTTGGGTAGGCGACTCAGCTTTTTGCAGGCTTTCCTGGAGCCAGTGCAGGTTTCCCAGAGTGGCTGCCATATGCTCATGTTTTCCTCCATACCACTTCTTACAGACTCTGGTCACTTTGTGAGAGGTTCTAAAGGAGAAGAAAAACCACACACATCACTCCAGCTGCCCCAGAGTCTTCTTCACTCCTGCCCAAGGCCCGGATTTTTTGTCATGGAGCTAGACTGGAAAAGGCTGCAGCTGGGCAGCCACAGTAAGACACAATGGCTTAATAAGTAAGGGACGTTTTACATGTTCCATGTCCATCTTCACAAAAGCTGACTTTAGCCCTCCAGTTCTTTTGGATAGCACTGCAGGGTCAGCTGTCTTCCATATCACAGTCATTCCAGGCAACAGAGCTTTGCTTCTAACTTCAAAGTGCCAAGTGTCAGGTTAAATTGAATTTAAAAACTTATCAAGTGCCCAGAAATCAATAGTTTTAAAATAAAACAACTGGAGGGGCAGGTTGTCTCCTTCAAAACCAGCAGCTCTCCAATTACTTTGGATTCACCCTCTGAATGTCACAGATTCCAGAGACCCTAGGTGAAACTGCCTGGGGCATATTAACTTTTTGTGGCATCTTCCAGGGGCCTGAAGGTGAGATGAGGATATGCTTCCACTCAGCCCCTTTCCCCTAAGTGGGGGCCAGTATCTGAAGAGGGTGGCAGAAGCAGCGGAAGGGAAAAATGCAGCTCTCTCCGAAAGGCAGCTGCTGATCTAATGAAGCACAGAACACTGCCAAGGTGGGACAGGAAGGAAAGCCCATTATATCCCTTAGAAATCCCACACAGGTATCACTAAGGCTCTGCATTGGGAAGCCTAAGGACCTGGGGTCTCTTCCTGCTCAGACCTGTGTGGTCTGAAGAGAAATGAAGGGTATATTGTGATCCCACGCACTATAAACTGAATGGCTGAAGTGCCACATGAGCTGGCTTAACTGACCTACCTGTTGGGTCTTGTCTGTTAGGCTACAAATTGCCAGGGCTGGGCCCATCATTTGCTATCTGTACAGCACCTAGCACAAAGGGGCCTGGAGATATTGAGGCTTCTAGGGACAAGTGCAATATGAACAATGAAATGGAAAAGAAGAGACTGCACAAGACATGAAGCACTTAGGATAAAATATCACACAGAGGTGGAACACTTATCTTTGGGCTGTGGACGGGGCGGAGGGCATACTTCAGGATTTACTTGAGATACAAACACACAAACCCTGCAGACGCACTTACACAATCACAGTCCTGCTGCCCACCCACGGACTGATGTGCAGACCTCAGACCCAGAGCTATCCCACTAACTCGTACGCAAGTCATCCCCTGCCTCGCTCCAAACCTCAAAGCCACCTCAGTGCGCCTGTGCCCCACCCCTCAGCCCCCACTGCACACAGGCCCCAAACCATGCTCGTTCCCAACGCCTCGGACTCTGCATCCCCAACTCACACCCCAAACCCACCCCCAGCTGTTCCCAAACCCACCCCACTCCCCAATTCACACCCAAACCCACCCCACTCCCCAACTCACCCCCCAAACCCACCCCCAGCTATTCCCAAACCCACCTACTCCCCAACTCACATCCAAACCCACCCCCAGCTGTTCCCAAACCAAATCCACCCCCAGCTGTTCCCAAACCCACCCCACTCCCCAGCTCACCCCCCAAACCCACCCCACTCCCCAGCTGTTCCCAAACCCACCCCACAAACCACCCCCACCTGTTCCCAAACCCACCGCACTCCCCAGCTCAGCCCCCAAGCCCACCCCCAACTGTTCCCAAACCCACCCCGCTCCCCAGCTCACCCCCAAACCCACCCCCAGCTGTTCCCAAACCCACCCCGCTCCCCAGCTCACCCCCAAACCCACCCCCCACTGTTCCCAAACCCACCCCACTCCCCAGCTCACCCCCAAACCCACCCCCCACTGTTCCCAAACCCACCCCGCCCCTCAGCTCACCCCCAAACCCATCCCCCAGCTGTTCCCAAACCCACCCCACCCCTCAGCTCACCCCCAAACCCACCCCCCAGCTGTTCCCAAACCCACCCCACCCCTCAGCTCACCCCCAAACCCACCCCCCAGCTGTTCCCAAACCCACCCCACCCCTCAGCTCACCCCCAAACCCACCCCCCACTGTTCCCAAACCCACCCCACCCCTCAGCTCACCCCCAAACCCACCCCCCACTGTTCCCAAACCCACCCCACCCCTCAGCTCACCCCCAAACCCATCCCCCAGCTGTTCCCAAACCCGCCCCACTCCCCAGCTCACCCCCCAAACCCACCCCCCACTGTTCCCAAACCCGCCCCACCCCCCAAATACCCCCTCACCAACTCACGCCCCCACCCAACCCACAACCCCCCACCACACAAGGCCGCCGTGGTCACCCCCACCCCCGACTTTGACCTCCCCCTCCAGCTACCCCGCCCCCCGCGCCCCCAGCCCGTGGACCAGCCGGTTGCCACGGGAACCGCCCCACGCTGTAGGGGCCGCTCTCCAAATCCAGTGGTCTCGGGGGGGGGTGTCCGGGCACTCACCTGGCGGGGCGGCCCCGGTGCGCCATGGCGGGGCCACGGCCCCCCCCGCGTTAGAGGGGCGTTAAAGGGGCGGGCGCCCTTCGGTCGGTGGCGAGAGTTCAGCAGCGTCGCCCCTCCCCCCCGGGGGGGAGCGAGCACTCCCCCTCCCGGGGGGGCTGGTCTGTGGGGGGGCGCACTCCCCCTCCCCTCCTCTCCCGGGGGGGCTGGTCTGTGGGGGGGCGCACTCCCCCTCCCCTCCCACCGGGGGCCTGGTCTGTGGGGGGGCGCACTCCCCCTCCCCTCCTCTCCCGGGGGGCCTGGTCTGTGGGGGGGGCGCACTCCCCCTCTCCTCCTTCCCGGGGGGCCTGGTCTGTGGGGGGGCGCACTCCCCCTCCCCTCCCCTCCCCTCCCCTCCCACCGGGGGCCTGGTCTGTGGGGGGGCGCACTCCCCCTCCCCTCCCACCGGGGGCCTGGTCTGTGGGGGGGGGCGCACTCCCCCTCTCCTCCTTCCCGGGGGGGCTGGTCTGTGGGGGGGCGCACTCCCCCTCCCCTCCCCTCCCACCGGGGGGCTGGTCTGTGGGGGGGCGCACTCCCCCTCCCCTCCCCTCCCCTCCCACCGGGGGGCTGGTCTGTGGGGGGGCGCACTCCCCCTCCCCTCCCCTCCTCTCCCGGGGGGGCTGGTCTGTGGGGGGTGCACTTCCCCCTCCCCTCCTCTCCCACCGGGGGGCTGGTCTGTGGGGGGTGCACTTCCCCCTCCACTCTCACAGGTGGGCTGATCTGCAGGGGGGCGCACTCCCCCTCCCCTCCTCTCCCACGGGGGGGCTGGTCTGTGGGGGGCAGAAGACCTCTAGGTGCCCTCAGGGTACAGGTACCCTGATTGAGAGTCAACCGGTTTGGGGTAAGACCAATGTGTGCCAGGGCAGCGGAGACTCTACAGCCTTCAGGCAGACATTGCCCCGGCTGTTTCTACAGCTCCTGACCTGCAGCTGCACACTGGCTCCAGTCCACGGAGAGCTTCGGCAGCCAGACTTTTCTTACCTACTGTAGCCGAGGGGCAGCCGTCCGCATTAGTCAGTATCCGCAAAAGCAACGGGAAGTCCTGTGGCACCTTAGAGACTAACAGATATTTTGGAGCATAAGCTTCCGTGGGCAAAGACCTGCTTCGTCAGATGGGATGCAGTGGAGATTCCAGAGGCAAATCTGATTATACAGGCTCATGGAAAGGCGGGACTCCTAATCAAGAGGAGGGCCAGAGGTGACGAGGTGAGTTCAGTCCGGGAGGAAGTGGACCACTTCCAGCAGGTGATGTGGAGTTGTGAACACCAAGAGAGGAGAAACTGCTTTTGTAGTTGGCCAGCTGCTCCCAGTCTGTGTTCAATCCTTCATTGATGGTGTCGAATTTGCAAATGAATTGCAGCTCTGCAGTTTCCCTTTGGAGTCTGTTTTTGAAGGTTTTTTTTTGCAGGACGGATACTTTTAAATCTGTCACTGAGCGTCCAGGGAGATTGATGTGTTCTCCTACAGGTTTCTGTATGTTACCGTTCCTGACGTCTGATTTGTGTCCATTGATTCTTTCACGTAGAGACTGTCCAGTTTGGCCAATGTATCTGGCAGAGGGGCATTGCTGGCACATGAGGGCTTCATTTGCTCCAATCCCTCAGACAGAGACAAACACCTACAAGCCCCTACTAACAGCAGGGATGAAAAGTGGGGCCTGACAGCAAAAGTTTGCTCACCCCTGCCCTAGCGCACCAGGCCCACATCTGATTGTCATTTGAATCCCTTGTGGCACTCCATTTCTGCACAGCCCACAAACACTGGCTCCCCTCACACCATCCAGGAAACAGAGCTCTCCTAGTTTGCCCTGGCTCTGCCACTCCTTATGCATCCTTCGTCTGTCTTCAGCTCCCAGGGGCCTGCTTTCTTTCTCACAGTGCTGTCAATTGAGCACAACCCCTTGAGAGCTTTATTCTCCCTCTCCTTCCTTCTGTTCTTCCTCCATGATCCCTTCTCCCTGTTCCCCATCACGGCTCTGTTTTCTGCATCCATCTCCCCAAGGTCACCTCTCTGAAACTTCAATCAGAAGCCAGACCTCCTACCGTTGCCTCTGACTTCTGAGTTTTCCTCTAAATTGCCTCCATAGCTCTCACTTCCTGTATCCCCTGTCTAACCCCAACTGCCTGCTGAAAGAGAGTTGTACTCAACTTATTACCTTTGCATTTTGCAGGCTGAGTAACCAACACCTTCAATTACCCCCACAAAGGGTAAATCTTAATGAAGGCACATATATTCTCTTCCTACCTGTAGCTCAGAAGAAGAACAAGCCTGCACAAGGCATAAGTCTTTCATTAAAGAAGCCCCTGAAAGGGCCCAAGATTTTGGATCCTCTCTACTTCGTTTTGTGAAATGCAATAGTGAAGGTTCCTGAGCTGCCAGGCTTCAGTATTAATTTGTTTCAAATTTATATTTAAATAATGCCCCAGCCCCTGCATATTGGTATGTGCTGAAGCGTTCTGTGGCTAAGCAGCCCTAAGAATTGTTTAAACCTGGCGTGCACTGGTAGTAAATGTGTTGTGCAGGTTGAATCTCTCTACTCCTGCAACATTCATGTTTGGGCATGATATCAGGTACCTGGCTGACTACTTATTATGAGTGTGGCCAAGTTTCCCATGGTCCCAATGAGTTTGTTTACAGACACCGGTCCTGGCTTTCAGTGTTCTGTGCTGTTATTTAGCTCTAATTTACCCCCAATTGTCTTCTAGGAGCCCAGTAAGCCGTGGAAGTGTTAGTAATGCTGCTAAAGCAGAGTTTCTTAAATTTTTGAGACCACAGAACATCAAACAATAATATTTTTATGGGGAACACCTATGAAAATTTTCCAAAAAACCCTGTTGTGAGACAAAAAAACCAAAACCAAACACCAACATATGCAGAAAAAAAGAAGTAATTTAATCAGGTATCATAGCAACGAAGAAGTAACATTGTATCTGGTTTTAATAATAGAAAATATAGACCTTCAGTGTAGGATATCAAAAAAGTGTCAGATGCTTGCAGCACTCCTGCGAGTTGTTCGTGGAACACCAGCATTCCACAGACAATAATTTTAGAAACGCTGTGCTCGACAACATTGACCTCCTGCAATCTGGCAAATTCTCTTGTGTGGCACTGGTCAGATCCCAAGAGTGCCAGGCGCGAGAGGTTCAAGCTGTACTTAAAAGAATGATGCAGGATCTTTTGCAGGAGGAGAAGGCAAAATGCCACATTTACTGGTAATACCTGTTATCAAGCACTACTTTATCATATGCATATGATGTACTATGCTCTTGCACTCACACACAAAAAGCACCCTTTGTCTTCTTGTTACCAACCAGCTGCTCCCCCTAACTTCACTGATCAGTATTTTCCAGATGTGAAGAAGTGGGTCTGCCCCACAAAAGCTCATCACCTAATAGGTAATATTGGTAGTCTTTAAGCTGCTACAGGACTGCTTTTGTTTGTTCACTGATCAGGTGAATTAGATAAGGGAGGTGGAGAGCTGGGCTTCTGCCAGTCCAGATCGATGCTCTGTTGTTGACAAGATGAGACCTGGGGTCCCCTTGCAAGACACCTTAGATTTATAGTGGCCTCTCTCTCCTGCCAATCTACCATCAACCGGTCATCCCAGGCACACGTAAAAACCTCTGCGCTCTTGGCTGAGTCAGTCAGTCATCCCTGGAGCCTTCTTAGGCATGCTGCCTCATGGCTGCCATGTGCACCTGCAAAGAGGGCCTTTGAATCTTCATCCAGAAGGAAGTGCTTGCATTTGACTCCCAAGATCCTCAATATGTCAGGTCTTTACTGGCCTTGAATCTGACCCTAATCCCTGCTCCAACTATTGTAGCTGTTCAGAAGTGCTTGCCTCCCTGGCTCATTCATTCAACAGGGCAATTAACAAAGTAAAAGCCGGGAGATCCATTACCACAAGACTTAATACAGGGTTCCTACAAATAGACTTACTACAGAGGCCTATGTACTTCTAGAAAAAGACAATACCAACTTAATAAGGAAATGGTACAGAAATTACAAGGTTTCTATATAAAAAGGCTTAATAAATGGTAAAGAGACTTAAAACAAGGTTATAAGAAAATGATACAACAATTTATGTACAAGCGTCAGGGCCCCACGTGTTCCCAAGACCCATAGCGTGGGGGCTTAACTTTTCTCTCAGTGCTGGTGGGGCCTTGCTCGTTACTTTGCTCTTCAGCTGCTTTCACAAACAGGTTCAGGGCAAGATAAGCCAAGTGCCTGACCTTGGTCACCTGAGTCAAGCTATGTCGTTCTGCAGCAGGGGTGTCCAATACGTTCTCCACTCACCCCTTGTGACAAATAGGACACTGCATTGTGGGCAATATGGGACTGGCTGACCCGAGGCTCTCAAGCTGCATGCGGCACTTGGAGCCTTTAAATGTGGCTCCTCCTGAGCATCGCATGTGGGGAGGGCCATGTGTCTGCTCCGTGCACACACCCCACCACGTGGTGGGAGAAGCACGTGGTGGTGGCAGCCCCAGCAGCAGTCCCGGCGAGTCACCGGCATTGAATTAGAAAGCGGGGGGAGCCTGGCTCTGGAGAAGGGCATTTATTGGGGGAGGGCCTGGGAGTGCCTGGCTCTGTGAAGGTTTGCGTAATATAATGTGGCAAATATGGAAAGACGACAACCACAAGCCTGGCAATCTTCAAATTCCTATTGGACACCTCTGCACTAAAGGCTCCAGCTACGCAGCAACGTTATCTTGAAACAACTAACTTTGCAAGCATCTGCACGATGCACACGCTGCTTTGAAATAAATTCAAAGTAGCAGGCACCTTATGTCGAATTTCCTAAACCTCACTGCAGGACGACTAATGCCTGTTTGAAAATAGGCGCTGTTAAGATGTGGAATTGCACTATTTTGAAAGAAGCCACAATGGCGTCCAATAGCTTTAGCTCAGCCGCTGAACAAATAACTACCCATTTAATGCATCATCAGATCCCCCACGTGGGCATTTACCTTGCACCTTAGGGCTGATGTGAGCGCTGCAACATGACAGCCGGCTAAGGTGCCCAGTGAAATTCTCTTTGAAAGGGCTGATGCGGAGCTCCCCACTCCACTTGTATACTCATGTAACAGCAACGACGCATCCTGTGGCACCTTCTAGACTAACAGAAAAGTTTTGAGCATGAGCTTTCGTGAGCACAGACTCACTTCATCAGATGCTGGACCAGCATCTGATGAAGTGAGTCTGTGCTCACGAAAGCTCATGCTCAAAACTTTTCTGTTAGTCTAGAAGGTGCCACAGGACCCTTCGTTGCTGTTACAGATCCAGACTAACATGGCTACCCCTCTGATACTTGTATACTCATGACACCCAGACATGTGGCAGAGTTCCAGTGTGTGGCTTCCAATCTGAGTGTCTCCAACTTTTGAAGGTGTGACACTTACAATATTTTGGAGCAAACCCTACGTGTGGGTTGTGATGTAGTGGGGGACACATGTAGGTGTGGCTGACAGAGGCTGTGGGGCTCTTGCTGACGGTAACCTAGGAGACCAGTGGCAGAGACAAAGCCAGGCTAGTCTTTATACTATCAAAACAAAAAGCAGTCCAGTAGCACTTTAAAGACTAACAAAATAATTTATTAGGTGCTGAGCTTTCGTGGGACAGACCCACTTCTTCAGCCCACAGCCAGACCAGACCAGACTCAATATTTAAGGCACAGAGAACCAAACATAGTAATCAAGGTAAACAAATCAGAAAAAAAAATTATCAAGGTGAGCAAATGGGAGAGCAGAGGGGTGGCGGGGGTGGGGGGGGATGTGTCAAGAATTAGATTAAGCCAATTATGTGACAGAGCCCCGAGAATGACCCAGAAAATTCCTATCCCAACACTCTTGAAAGAGGGGCTGCTGAACTCTCTTTTGTATTTAAATTTGACATGTTAGCATGTGGTTTGAACCGGGGATGGGAATTTTCTGGGTCATTATAGGGGCTCATTTGCATACTTGGCTTAATCTAATTCTTGACTCCCCGCCCCGCCCTTCTGCCTCTCTACTCTCTGATTTGCTCACCTTGATCGTGTTTTTTTTCTGATTTGTCCACCTTGAATACTATTTTTGGTTCTCTGTTCCTTAAATATTGAGTCTGTTCTGGTCTGGCTATGGTGTGAAGAAGTGGGTCTGTCCCACGAAATCTCACTTAATAGATTATTTTGTTAGTCTTTAAAGTGCTACTTGACTGCTTTTTTGTCTAGGAGACCAGGCGACACCTCTGTACTGCACACAAAGGGGGAGGTGGAGCCTGAGGGGTTTGAATTGGAACTGGGAGTTGGGAAGCAGTTCGTCTGGGCTGAGGGAGAGAGAGACAAAGGAGGGGGCAAGGCTCCAGCTTCGGGCGCCCCTCTGGGCCTCCTCTCCCCATCATGGATTGGACTGGCTGTCTCTGCCTGCTGTATTGACACCTCTGTACGGCACTGTGTCCCTGTTGGCAAATAAACACACTGTTCTGCTGAGTGAGAGTCTCTCCTGATTGTGGATGGGGTGCAGAGCTTGGGGACCCCTGAACCCCATTACATGAGTGCATGAAAACAATTTGCTTCCCACATTAATCTTCTGCATAGGAAGAAAAACAAATCACCGTCTTGCCAGAGGAGAAGACAGACCAGATGCTTTGGTGGGGCTGAGTGCTTTCTCCCGGTTCCGTTATTTTCACAGTAGCTCGGTCAGATAAAAATGGGCTTTAAAGGACACTCTCCCAGGACGCAGTGTTTGTTGACAGCCAAGCAGTCCTTAGCAGAGTATGAACTTGGGTTTGGCCATTGAAAACAAGGGCATTGCTTTGAGTCTGGGCCTTGCCAGCCAAATCTGTGTAAGCCAGACGCATGCGCGGCAGCACCAAAAGGGTACATCTGATGGGACAAGGAGATCTGAGCCACAGGGACGCTGATCTTTACAAACTAAGCTCAGCAAAACCTGTTCCACTGGCCAGTTGCAAAGCCATTCTGTGAGCTCAAGATGAAGCTGGTCAGTGCTAAGATTCTGGACTTCACCTTGCTCCCAGCAACCATCAAGGCAAGGGGACCAACACAGGAAGCACAAGCAAGCAGGTTGTTCATCTGGCTGCACTTCGGACCGACAAGCCAGCTTGGAAAACCGCATCCTCAAGCGGGGATGATGAGCTGAGTGTTCACATGACTGAAAGATACACGGTTGGGGCAGGTAATGCAAGGAGCACCCGCTGGGCACTAGACCGGGTACAACCTGAAAGAGACACGTGTGGTACATTAGAACAAAAGCACAATAGGCTATTATTTGCACTGCGATAATGCCTGGAGACTGAAGTACTGTATCAACACTTTCCCTTCCTCAAAGATCTTGCAATTAAACAGGTAAAGGGAAGCCCATTGTTCCCATTTTATGGGTGGGAAATTGCAGCCCAGAGACACCAATGCCGTCAGTCCTGGCACTCCACACAGCCACCCTCCCTTTGGGAGATGCAGCTCCTTCACAGCAATGCCCACAAACATAACTCCCAGCTAAAGCCCCTGGACAGAACTCTGGCTTCACGGTCAGCTGAACAAATTCCATTGACTTTGTTAGGGCCAGGATTCGCCTCCCCTGCAATCACTGTGCACACTGTCAGCAGTCAGCTTCCTGCTCGTGCGGCAGCATATCACCCTTCAGGTGCTGGTCAGCATTCAAGGCTGATACAGACTCAAAGGAAAGTCCTGGAGGCTGATCCCAGCCCACTGGAGCACGGAAGAGCTTTGACTTTGCTCTCAGAGCACACAGGGTCAGGACTTTCCACACCGGACATTGTCCTCACAAAGCCAAAGAACAGCTAGTGAGAAGTGACCACATCATCAATCCCGACTCACGAACTTTGGCCATAGTCACCTTGTCCTCTCATGACCCCTGCTTCCACCCTTTGTGTGGTGTCATCAATGTCACCTCCAGTGACAAACCCAGCATCACCCAGCACCATCGTGGGACTGTAAGGGCTGAGCCCCTTCCTGGATTGCATCCCAGCCTCTGCTCTGCTCCCACTGAAGTCAGTGGCAAAGCTCCGGGAGAGCTGGTGATTAGACGAGGGGCATTTGGGGGCAGGGCTCTTCTTTCTGGACCAAGGGTGCTGCAGACAGCCCCAGCTGGTCTCTCTCTCTTTGTATTTCCCAGTCCTTTGCAGCTCCCTTGAGGCTTCCCTCTCCACCGCCCAGCATGGCAACACAGTTTGGGATAACTGGCACGTGCTAGCCTCTGGGAATAGTACTGAAAGGAAGCAGATTGAAATTCACAGGCAATGACCGTTCTAACACATATGTGCAGCATATCAGGCATCCTGGGTAACGACCTACTACCGGTGCCTGCTAGTGGAGTTACTTCTGTAGCTCAGATAGTAGCTATCTGTGCTTTGGTACTGAAGGTCCCAGATGCAACCCTTCCTAATGCTCTGATGGGTGGACAATCCTGAAGGTGTCTTACAGGGTGGCTGGTTTTCAGGTAGTTCCTCACTAGGGAGGCTTCTCCTCTGCTCCGTTTAGGACAGCTATTCGCCTGCTTTTCTGAAGTTGCAAAGGTCTCCCTCTGAGCTGGACTGCAGCTGCTTTCTTCTCACAGCACGGGCTGGACACAGGCTTGCAAATTTCACCATCGCCTTAGAACACAAGAAACCCACATAGATGCTATCAAAACAAAAAAGCAGTCATGTAGCACTTGATGAGCTTCCATGGGACAGACCCACTTCTTCAGATCATAACTTTACCAAAACAGACTCAATACATAAAGCCCAGAGGTCCAAAAATTATCATCAAGGTTGGCAAATATCAACTATCAAAACATCAAAAATCAAAGACCAGCCACATAGATGCTGTGTGACACTGTGATTCAAAGAATGCCGCTATTCCAAGCCCATAGCTAGTCACTCAGCTGTCAAACCTGCCTTCCGACAGTGGCTAAAATCAGAGGCCACTCAAACCTCTTGGCCTGATTTGTTGGGCTGAATCATCTGTAACGACAGAGGTCAGAGAAACAGGAGTTGACTCATCCCTTGTCTGAAACCTACAATGTTAAGCAAGCCTAACAAATAAAGAACTGTAACAGAGGTGGCCGTGTTAGTCTGTCCAACAAAACAAAACAGCAGAAATGTAGCACTTTAAAGACTAACACAATGATTTATTCGGTGACGAGCTTTCATGGGACAGACCCGCTTCACCAGATCAATCTCATTTCTAATGCAGACTGACATTTATAAGTACAGAAGACCAAAAAAAATTGCAATAAAAACTGAAAAATCAAATACATAAGACTGGAGGAGGAGGAGGAGGAGGAGGGATGGGGGATATTAATTGTCGTGCCTGAGATAGTTACAAGCATCCAAGGAAGGGAAGCAGTCCTTGTAATGCTTGAGGTAATTGATGTCTCTGTTCATACCACATGCTAATGTGTCGAATTTGAATATGAATTCCAACTCACAAATTTCTCGCTCTAATCTGTTTTTAAATTCTTTTGCTCCAGATAAAGAAAGAAAGAAAGAAAGAAAGAACTGATGAGAATATTTTGCATCAGTAATCTCCAAGCCCTGTATAAAGGTGGGTCAGGACCATCCCATTTTACAGATGGGCAAAGGAAGGCAAAATGACATGCCCGGGAATGCACAGTACATCAGTTGCAGAGCTGCAAAGAGAGTCCAGGAGTCCTGCCCCTCAGTCCTGTGCTCAGTCTACTATGTCTTCTGAAAGCGGCTTTCCTAAAGAGAGACCCGAGGAGGAATCAGTCACTGCACCTTGAGCCTGCGCCTCTTTTCTGAGCTCAGAATGCAGTGGCGAGGGCTGGGCTAGAGTGGAGGCGTCCACCACCCTGCGCCGTCTCTGCAGGATGGACTCCAGCTGGCTGTCTCTGTTCTTTTGGCTGTGTTTGCGCCAGCTGGGTTTTCTGCCCGGCCTTTTCATCGTGCCCTGAGAAGAGAAACCAGTGCACGCTAGTGGACAACTCAGACACCGAGAAACACAGTTCCCCCCCTGCCCCCGAGTGGCAGCGTGCGCAGGCCTCTCAGGTCACACGACAGTCTCAAGACAAGCCATGTTAGGTAGGTGTACAGTCTGAGCGCTGCCGTGACTGATGGCCGCACTCCCCTCCATCTGTCGGTGGTGCACGTCCTCAGCCGGAGCGCTTCCCCTGAATGAAGAGGGGCAGTGCGGGGAGGTGAGGGCTGAGATCCAGGACTCAGCTCCACACAGCTCCTCCCCTGTAGTCCCGCAGCCTCCCAGGGTTCCTGCTGCCCCCCCTACAGCTAGGGCAGTGGGGTAGCTGCCCTGAGCTTCTCTCCTCTGGTGGGAGACCTGTTCCTGCAGTCCAGTCAGCTGCTGTATTCTCAGGAGGGAGCCCAGACACCAGGGTCAGAAGGGCTCCCACCAGGCAGTGGGTAGCCTGGGGGACAGCCTGGCCTGGAGCAGAGACCTGGGGAGCTGGCCTTCTTGTCAGTTTTGGTGCCATGAAATTGACAAGATGGCGAACAACCGATGTAAGGAATGTAGCGTCAACACAGACACTGCTCCCCCAACTACACACACATAAGCCAGACACCTCTCATGCAGGAGTTATGATGCTGGTGTGGTAAGGTGCTTGCATGAGCGGGAGCAAGGCTGTAGCACAGACACTGACACATCCCCATGCACCACTCAACATGGGAGACAGGCACACAGACTGTCAGAGAGGTGCCCAGGTCCAGGGCACCACAGACACTGCTGCCAGCCATATTTGGTGGATTTTCCAAATCCAGGAAAATGAAGGGATGGCAGAACTGTCAATCTTGCTTCCTTTTCCCCCTCCCAATATGGGAACGTGGCGAGGGTCATGCACTAAACAGCAGCGGCTGTTCCCAGCAGGTGTATTCCAATATTTATACGTACGTCCTGCAGGGGAAATGTTCAGCTTTCCAAGTGGAGAGCAGCTTTTTACTTTTTTTAATTAAAAACTAAAAAGAACGGGGCGGGGGGGGGGGAGGGGATTAAACCTCACAGCAGGAAATCCCAAGGGAAAAAAGAAAAAGTCACATACAACAAAAAAGACTCCCAGCTTTGTGCAAAATTCTAAAGCTGGTCACACGCTTAGAGCACAGCTTAAAGGAAGCCTCAGTGCAGGAACGCACGGCCTGAGGGCCTTGGGGTGAACAGCAGGAGCTAGGAAGTTCCAGACATGTGAATAAAGTTAAAGCTCTGTACTGTACTCAGGAGCCGGAGGAAAAGGGGGCTGGGAAGGGTGCGAAGGAGGAGGTCCCCAAGTGTGATGCACATCTTGCTACGTGAGGCTGTGGTGCTGCTACTTGCTGGTGGGGGGCATTCCTGCGGGATGGGGCTCCCTTCCTTGTTCAGCTTTCTACACCCGTCCTGAGCAGGGCCAAGCCTGAGTGCAAATGCTAAGGGCTGTCCCCTGCAGCAGTGCCTGTCTCAGGGTAAAAGCTGCTTACCAGGATCCCTTGCAGCTCCATCACGGTGCTCTTGCGCTTGCTGGCTGCTGCTGAGCGGTCCTGGGAGGGGAGATCTCTTGAGAGAGGACCCTGTTGTCCCTCCTCAGTGCCTCACTCTCCACCCCCCACCACCCTGGGGCTCGTATTCCAATGGCCCAGGGTCCTGCACCTCTCTCTGGAGGCTGCCAGAGCAGCTGGCCAGCTATGGATCATCCTAAACAGGCATTCAGTGACACAGACACCCTTCCTCGGGGAATCCACCACTCATGTCACAGGGGCAGTTATCAGCAGGTACTGAGCCAGGACCCCACGTGGGAGTTGGACTGGGGTGCTAGAGCAGTAGAACACCACAGCCCATCCCCTGAGCCAAGACTGGCTGGAGCCGGTGCCCGATGGATAAAAGGCCCCTATATCCCATCCTCCTGGTTGCCTCTCACCGCCAGCCAACTGCCCCTCAAGCCCCAAGGTGGAGTGGGACCCCTGCCCGAGCCATCCCCACCAAACACCCTGCGACACTCGCTGTGACTGGTGCCATCGACATCAGGGGGCTGCACTCCCAGCTGGGTGCCGGGTTTGTCTGCGGGAGACCAAAGCCAGGGCCGCCATTTACCTGGGACAACACAGCCCTGTCCTTCTGCGCAGGTCTCAGCACAACCCCGCTCTTGATTCTGGCCATCATTTCCTCCACCGCCCGAGCTTTGAAGTTGTCGGTTGCAGGTTCGCCTGCACGCGCGGAAAGGATGACGTGTAATGTTATTTGCACTTCTGGCACCTGGCAGCCCAGACGTGGCCCAAGCCCCCGGTGTGGATACTGGCACCACAGCAAAGGCGGGTTCTGAAGATGGAGGATGAGCTAGCTCCATGGACGTTTATGGGCAGTACCCCAGGAACACAGGGCAGCAGGGGAGAAAGCACCGAGGGGGAAGGATCGAGGACATGGCGCATAACACTGTGCCCGTGTTAACATTGCCCTCTGTGCCCGAGGTGGCAGCAAAGGGGGTGGTCGGAGCCTGGCCAGGAGGCCTGCGATCCTGCGGAGAGGCGTGGACTGGCCACAAGGCAGCACAGGAACCCCTGGGACTTTGGATGAAGCTGGGAGGTGGCACCTCCGGAACCGAGCAAAGGACGTGTGTGTTCCCACACCGTGTGGTTGGAACGCACCACCCCCAACGCCACGCAGGGCAACAGCTGCGTAAGAGTCAAAGCGGGGGTTGGATAACTCTCTGGACGGGGAAATCAGCCTTGGATTTCAGGCCTTACCCCGACCTGTGTTGGAGACCAGGATGGGACCCAGTGTGCAGGGGAGGGCAGTGGAAAGCTGGCCCATTAGCCCACATCTGTGCTGTGAGGGGTTTGCACCATCCTTTGAAACCTTTGGTGTTGGCCGGTCAGAGACAGGCCCCGAGTGAGATGGGCCCCGGAGCTGACCCACGCCGGTAGGTCCAGGGGAACATTTTGTCCTTCCACCGTGTGTCAGCTGAAAATCCCCAGAGTCTTCCCATGCGCCACCCTCCCCACCGCCCTGGGAATGACGCAGGGATCCTCAGCCCTCTTTTACTGGGGAAGCTGACAGAGGAGGGGCTTGTCCTAGGGCACCCAGCCTAGGGTACATCCCCTGGCCTGTGCTTTCTGGCCCAGCCCCGCTGCTCTCCCGTAGAGCTGAGCATTCCAGCAGCCTGCGTGCAGGGCCACGAGACAGCTCCTTTCCATGCTGCCTTCGTCCCCTCTTGGATCTGTATTGAGCTCCAGTATTTATCTGCCCCCGGCCACCCCGTATTGAGCACCTGACGGTCGCCATGTTTTTATCCACATAACCATCCAACAGGTGGGGAAACTGAGGCACAAAGGGCCTTAGCCCAAATCTGCAATGGTTACAATCCAGGAGAGTGAGGTGTCAAAATACCTCGGCAGGGCTGGGCCTCAGGGACTTGGTCAAGGTCACAGAGGACACAAGGAATCAAGCTGTAAGTGCTGGCGTGCCTTTCCCCCAGGCCCATTCAGCGGCTGTGACCAGCCAGCCCTGCCCACACATCACGTCAGCACCCGCACACCACTGAAATGCTGCCAGCCAGTCACATGCTGCGTCCCACCCGCAGCAGGCTGGGTCCATCCCGGAGTCCAACAACCCTCTCGAGAGGCGGATGGGGTGATGAGCCCTGGGTCCCATCACCGTCCTCTCAGCGCGTTTGCTCATGGCAGGAGATCAGGGCCTTGAGGGAAGGGAGCACTTAGGAGTGCAGGGAACTCAGCCACAGAGCCGGCCCTCGAGCCAGTGCAGGGGGCCCTCGGGGCTGGCTTACTGGGTTTCTGCTGCCGCATCCCCTTCCGTTGCTTGATCACCAAGAGGGGACTGGAAAGGAGAGAGAGGTATGAATAGTTGCCATGGATAGTCCTGTGTTCACCACACGGCCCCAGTCCTGTGGTGTCCCCTGCCACCGCCCCGTCCGCCCACCCCCAGGCTCCCCTCTCTGTCCAGACCCCCGCACATCCCACACTTCCCACCAGACCCATAGCCTTGGTGTCCCCTGCCACAGCCCCACAACTGCCCCGGGCCTCACCTCTGCATCCTCTGATGCCCCTGAGAAAGCCCTCCACCCTCTCCACCCTCTCCCAGACCGCCACACCTCAAAGTCCCTCAGCCCCTGCAACGTTCCCCTTGGCCCATATCTGCGCACCCCACCCGGCCCGCGGCCAGTGCCCTCCCTCCTGATGAAGCAGCCTGGCTGGGTGGAATCGGAGCGAGTGGTGCAAGGACCCTGTGCTCCCGGTTGCAATGCCGCCCACACAGGTTTGGCCTGGCTGGTTATCGGTGGGGCAGGACTAAACCTGGATATGGAGGTGGCAGGGCCTGGGGTGGGATCCAGGCTCAGGAGCTGCTGCTATGGGTACCCGGCACATTACCGTGTATGCTGCGTATCGCACAGAGGATGTATTATTAAGCCAGGTGGATTTTGCACTGAAGCCATTGGCCGACTCGTGAGAGCCCAGTGAGGGTTGCAAACGGGTCCGGAGCCCAGGAAGGCACAGGACAGCTGGTCCGCAGCAACCGTTGGCAGAGGCATAGGCAGTGCAGGGGCTAGGTGTCTGCCGGGGACCCCCTGCCGTGCCAGTGCCTGGCCTTTGACTGGCACCAGACGCACCACTCCCTTCAGGCCAGCGGAATCTGCATGGGGCAGCCCGGGCGAGGGGGGCACTTACTCCTGTGGGGCGGCCGACGCGGGCAGTGGCAGAGGAGGCGGGGGCGGCGGAGGTGGGGGCGGAGCCACGTCTGGCTGCTCAGGTTCCGAAGGCGGAGCTTCAGCCCTCTCCAGCTGCTCCTCAAGCAACCTCACTGGAATGGAAGGTGGGTGAGCAGCTGGCCAGGGCGCTGGGCGGCGGGGAGGGGACGGCCACAGACCCTGGGCTCCGGGGACATCAGCAAGGATGTTTGCACGCCCGCCGCCCAGTGAGGAGAGCAGGTACCTTTCCCCTCCAATGCCACGTTCCTCTCCTCCGCTTGCTGCAGCTGCTTCCCTAGCTGCAGCTTCTCTGCCTCGGCGGCAGCCAGGGCACCTCGCACAGCACCCAGCTCCTCCTGCTGCCTCTGCTCCAGCTGCTGCTCCAGAGCCTTCACCTGACGGCAGAAGAGAAGATGGGGGCAGGCGACAGGCGCACTGGGAGGAGCCTCGGCCCATCCAGGCACTGAGGCCGCCCCAGATGTGCCCTGGCCTGGCTGTTCAGGGAGCTGCCACATGGGACACCGGCCTGGGCCATGCGATGTGACGCGGTCCAGCTGTCCAGCCAAATGGGGCAGGGGTGGGGCCTTAGTCTGGGATCGCCCCCCCAGCAGGGCTCAGGGGACCACTCCAGGGTCACTCACTTGGCACTTTTCCCAGCAGCCAGTCTGAGCTCCAGAGTCCGGCTTGGTGGGGCCGGCTCATGAGCCCAGGCGGAGGCAGGAGGCTGAACTGCCTGGCCCTGCAGGACAAGGCAGAGAGGAGGCAGGGGCAGCTGGGGAGCCGGCTGCATGCCAGGCCTAGAGGTGGGCATGTGGGTGGGAGCAGCCAGGCCTCCCTGCGCACTCAGCTGCTCTCTGACTCAGGTTTTGCCCGAGCCCTGCACCTGCCCACACGCCTGTGGCTCAGACTGCGTCAGCGAGTGCAGAGAACCCGGGGCCCAGACCAGCTGGTGGGCAGACTCAGGGTGTCTGTTGGGGTGGGCTGGGCTGGCGAGCCTCCCCTGCCCACTGCCAGGGCCCATAGCTGCCGGGTCATTCCCATCAGGCAAAGGCTAGCCCAGGCCACCAGGCTGGTCCCTAACCTGGTGCAGGTGCTCCTGCTCGGCCTCCTCCAGCTGCCGCGTCAGGCTCGCCACCTCGTCCAGGGCCTGCAGCAGCTGGGCGTTGGGGCCCACGCTCTGCAGCAGAATCATGCTCTGCCTGTTGGCTTCCTTCTGCTTCACCAGCATCTGCGCCCAGACAGCAGGGTGTGTTCTGGTAAGTGGCCGTGTTGCATGTTTGTGTGCATGTCCAAAAGGGTGCGTTTTGGTACGTGGGTGTGGGTGTTTGGAGCTGGGGACTGCGCATTGGGGGTGAGGGGCACCGGCGCAGCTGGGGAAGGGCTGGACCAGCCGAGCTCAGGACCAGGTGGAAGGGGCTGTGGGTCGGGGGTGAGGGGCACCGGCGCAGCTGGGGAAGGGCCGGAGCAGCAGAGCTCAGGACCAGGTGGAAGGGGCTGCGGGTCGGGGGCGAGGTACGGAGGAGCAGGGGTGGAGCTCAGGACAGGGATAGCAGGTAGAAGGGGCTGCGGGTCGGGAGCGAGGTACGGAGGAGCAGGGGTGGAGCTCAGGACAGGGATAGCAGGTAGAAGGGGCTGTGGGTCGGGGGCGAGGTACGGAGGAGCAGGGGTGGAGCTCAGGACAGGGATAGCAGGTGGAAGGGGCTGCGGGTCGGGAGCGAGGTACGGAGGAGCAGGGGTGGAGCTCAGGACAGGGATAGCAGGTAGAAGGGGCTGCGGGTCGGGGGCGAGGTACGGAGGAGCAGGGGTGGAGCTCAGGACAGGGATAGCAGGTAGAAGGGGCTGCGGGTCGGGAGCGAGGTACGGAGGAGCAGGGGTGGAGCTCAGGACAGGGATAGCAGGTGGAAGGGGCTGCGGGTCGGGGGCGAGGTACGGAGGAGCAGGGGTGGAGCTCAGGACAGGGATAGCAGGTAGAAGGGGCTGTGGGTCGGGAGCGAGGTACGGAGGAGCAGGGGTGGAGCTCAGGACAGGGATAGCAGGTAGAAGGGGCTGCGGGTCGGGAGCGAGGTACGGAGGAGCAGGGGTGGAGCTCAGGACAGGGATAGCAGGTAGAAGGGGCTGCGGGTCGGGGGCGAGGTACGGAGGAGCAGGGGTGGAGCTCAGGACAGGGATAGCAGGTGGAAGGGGCTGTGGGTCGGGGGCGAGGTACGGAGGAGCAGGGGTGGAGCTCAGGACAGGGATAGCAGGTGGAAGGGGCTGCGGGTCGGGAGCGAGGTACGGAGGAGCAGGGGTGGAGCTCAGGACAGGGATAGCAGGTGGAAGGGGCTGTGGGTCGGGGGCGAGGTACGGAGGAGCAGGGGTGGAGCTCAGGACAGGGATAGCAGGTGGAAGGGGCTGCGGGTCGGGGGCGAGGTACGGAGGAGCAGGGGTGGAGCTCAGGACAGGGATAGCAGGTAGAAGGGGCTGCGGGTCGGGAGCGAGGTACGGAGGAGCAGGGGTGGAGCTCAGGACAGGGATAGCAGGTAGAAGGGGCTGCGGGTCGGGAGCGAGGTACGGAGGAGCAGGGGTGGAGCTCAGGACAGGGATAGCAGGTAGAAGGGGCTGCGGGTCGGGGGCGAGGTACGGAGGAGCAGGGGTGGAGCTCAGGACAGGGATAGCAGGTGGAAGGGGCTGCGGGTCGGGGGCGAGGTACGGAGGAGCAGGGGTGGAGCTCAGGACAGGGATAGCAGGTGGAAGGGGCTGTGGGTCGGGGGCGAGGTACGGAGGAGCAGGGGTGGAGCTCAGGACAGGGATAGCAGGTGGAAGGGGCTGCGGGTCGGGGGCGAGGTACGGAGGAGCAGGGGTGGAGCTCAGGACAGGGATAGCAGGTGGAAGGGGCTGCGGGTCGGGGGCGAGGTACGGAGGAGCAGGGGTGGAGCTCAGGACAGGGATAGCAGGTAGAAGGGGCTGCGGGTCGGGAGCGAGGTACGGAGGAGCAGGGGTGGAGCTCAGGACAGGGATAGCAGGTAGAAGGGGCTGCGGGTCGGGAGCGAGGTACGGAGGAGCAGGGGTGGAGCTCAGGACAGGGATAGCAGGTGGAAGGGGCTGCGGGTCGGGGGCGAGGTACGGAGGAGCAGGGGTGGAGCTCAGGACAGGGATAGCAGGTAGAAGGGGCTGCGGGTCGGGAGCGAGGTACGGAGGAGCAGGGGTGGAGCTCAGGACAGGGATAGCAGGTGGAAGGGGCTGCGGGTCGGGGGCGAGGTACGGAGGAGCAGGGGTGGAGCTCAGGACAGGGATAGCAGGTAGAAGGGGCTGTGGGTCGGGAGCGAGGTACGGAGGAGCAGGGGTGGAGCTCAGGACAGGGATAGCAGGTAGAAGGGGCTGCGGGTCGGGAGCGAGGTACGGAGGAGCAGGGGTGGAGCTCAGGACAGGGATAGCAGGTGGAAGGGGCTGCGGGTCGGGAGCGAGGTACGGAGGAGCAGGGGTGGAGCTCAGGACAGGGATAGCAGGGGCTCTGGGCCAGGACTGGGGGGCGCCGGCAGAGCTGGGTGCAGGGCCCCAGGGAGTTCTCATGTTCTCCTACCCCCATATGTTCTTTCCCTCCCCCTCCCTTGTCCTCACAGCCCCTGGGTGGGGAGGGGGCAGCTCACTGCACCCCCGCACCATCCCGTACCTTGTGGGCAAAGGCCTCCGCATGCTGCCTCAGGTCCTGCTCCAGCTCCAGCTCCTGCACAGCCTCGCTGTACTCCTGGGTCACCAGCTGGGACACTGCCGGGGGAGAACCGCCTGGCTCAGGCCCTGCCTGCATGCGACCCTGGGCCCCGGCCACACGCCCCGCCAGGGAGTCCCGCTCAGCAGGACCGGCTTCAGCACAGGCTGCACCTCCCCGTGGGCTGGGGCTGCGACGAGGGCCTGATCCTGCCCTCCTCCCTCGGGAGGAATTCCACTTGCCCTCCATGGGAGGTTCGTTGCAGGTAAGAACGGCAGGATCAGGCCCCATGTGCGTAACGGACCAGCAGCAGTTAGACCTGGGTCAGCTGCCCGGCCCTCACTGGGTTGACAGCGACCTGCTCCAAGATTCGACTCTCCCCCCAGCTTCGACCAGCTCCCGCCCCTCCCCCAGCCCCCTGCCCATGGCCCGATGGATTCCCAGGGCCCGTCCTTTGCCTGGCTGCACTAACTATGATGCAGGATGAAAGCAGCAGAGAGCGAGAGCCCAGATCAGCTCAGCTGCTGCCGCTCCTCACTGCCGCCGCGCTGCCGGCTCGCAGGCCTGCACCCCGATTCCGGGTGTTTCAGGGTGGGGTTGCGAAGCCCCAGCTCCTGGAGTGAGGTGCGACTCAGCCATCAGAGCTCATGAGGGTACGTGCAGCTGAGCTGGAGTTACACCTCCAGCTGCACCATAGCCGTCACTATCTCTCTGGCCAGCGTGTGCCATGGGGTCCACCAGCGCCCTCCCTCTCTGGGGCTGTGGAAGATAAAGTTCAGGAGGCAGGACGGTAATGGGGCCATATAAGTCCCACAGAGGCTCCCTGATGGGCTCAGACAGGAGCCGGCAAAGGATTCCCGTCAGGTGCCCCATGGGCCGTGTGCTCCAGAGTCACCCAGGTGCTGTGGAGAAGATATTTGCCACATGCTGGCGACACGTCTCTGTACTCATCAAAATAAACCCATTGATCCTGCCGTCTCCTCCACCCCCATGTGCCAGCCACGCTCTGGGAATGACCCCACCAGCCAATGGGAGCAAGGTGCATGTCTGGGACACAGCAGTTGGGGCAGAACACAAACAGGAGAAAAGCCCACATGGGAGCAGGTCCACAGGAAACTGTGCCTACAGCTGCAGAGATACAGCCGGGGTGAGTCTGGCTTGGGTTGCGCTCAGGGACTTGGGCTTGGAGTGGCTGGGAAAATGAGGGAAAATAGTCTGTAGCCTCACAAAACCAAGCAGGCATGTAGCACCTTAACACCTAACCGTTTTACTTAGGATGTCCTGAGCTTTCGTGGGTGAGACCTGCTTCTTCAGAGTCTGGAGCAGAAACGAGCAAACGGGGCAAATATACTGGCAGGGAGGAATACACAGGAACCTGTAGGGGGGCACTTTAATCTCACAGACATACACTAATGAACCTTAAGGTAACAACGATCTTGTTACAAAGGGACTTTGCCACCAGATTACAGAGGGAGACAGCTGAACTGGAATTCATTTGCGAGTTTGACACACTTAACTGGGGGCTTAACAGAGATATCAATTATCTTCTGCATTACAAGGGCAATTTCCCCACCTTTGATATTTGCAGGAATGAAACCCATCCCTCTTCACTTCATTTACGCCTTCCACAGGCCCTGTTAATAACAGGTGACTCCCCCCTCCCCCACTTTTTTCTCTTCCTTTTCCCCCCTTTCTTCTACCTATTTACCCTGATTGCTCATTTCTGCTCCAGAATCTGATGAAGTGGGTCTGACCCAAGAAAGCCCATCACCTAATAAATAAAATTGTTCGTCTTTAAGGCGCTACAGGGCTGCTTGGTTTTTAATGGGGGAAAATGTTTGTGAAACATCGTGAAAATTCTGGCCTGGATTTCCATTCCACGGATTTTGTATTTTCGGTTTTGAAAATTTTCCCATTCACATTTGTGAAGGTAATGGTGTTTCTTGTTTCCTTCTTCCCTGCCCTCACACTAGCTTCTATGTGCCAGGAGAAACGGGGTGGGGGCAGTGAAGGAAGGACGCTAAACTGAAAACGAAAGGAAGACCGAACCCAACGGGCTAAGGTTTTCATTCGTTAGTTTCCCTCCGCGACCAAAGGGAGATGTGAAAGCCATGTGGGAAGCTTTTCCTTGTGGCCAGGAGAGCAGTTCTTCCATGGAAACAAGGCCCGGAAGAAGTCAGGAGCAGTTCTGCCACGCCGGTAGCAACTCACCTCTCTTGTACCTCTTTAGGGCCTTCTGACTCCTGTCAATCACCGCCTGCAGGGCCTGCCTCTCTGCTCGCTCCTCTTCCACCTGCAGACAGGCCACCCGGTGGCTGCAGCCAGTTCTTTATCTGCACCCAACTCTGCCCCACGGCTGTTGGCTTGAGCAGATCCTGGGCTGGATCCGTCCCCTGGCCCAACTGGAGGGCGGTGTCCACCCTCAGGTGAGGGCAGGTGGCCGTGCACAGGCTGTACAGACCCCGCCCCAGCTCAGATGCCTGGCTGAGCCATGTCTATGCAGAAGCCCAGAGCTGTGGAAACCGCCAGGCACTCGGGGATTCTGGTTTCACAGGGCAGGGATGAAGGATGGGGCGCTGGCAGAGGGTGAGCCATATCCTGCGTTCACTCTAGGGCCTGGCTCTGCACTGGAGTGCAGGAGGGTCCATGTCAAACCTCTGCCATTAGCTGAGCCCATGGCTCCAGCCCAGGAGACCAGTTCTCACGGTGAAAGGTGTCTCCTGCTGGGCTGGGCTGGGCTGGCCAGTGCCAGGGGCTTAGACTGAGCAGCTGCCAAGTGCCAGGGCCTTTGGCCAATGCGTTCTGGCGCCGGGGAACAGCTCTGGTGGAGAGGGATCCCCAACAGGCATGGAGCAAGGGCTGACAGCTCCACATCTCCTCCAGGCACATGCTGGGGCCACTCTAGGGGGAAACAGGTGCGGGGCAGAGCACAGTCTGGCTATTCCCAGAGGCGGCAGCAGCCCCTACAGGCTGAGGGCAGCTGAGTGCAAGTCAGGGCAGCCCTCAGGCTGCTCTAACCTGCAGTCAAAGAGCAGCCCCAGCATAGGGAAGAAGCACAGGACTCCCGCAGCCACCAGTGCTCTGAATCAAGACCAGGGAGGAACTGAGCCTTTATTTTCCTAAGGGGAAGCTTGAGATCTCACCCCCCTTGGATGAACACCAGTGGGCACCGGGGTTCCCTCTAATTTTTTCCATCCATGGGCAGAATAAATTTTGTTGTGTGCACCAAGGCATGTGAGGCGTGCACTACCCATAGAAACACAGGCTGCCGGCTGTGGGCGCTCTGGGCGCTCTCCTGACTCTCTCCTGGGCGGCCGCCCAAGCGCTCCGCTTACAGCTGACACCCCTCGAGCGCAGGGAAGCTTCACCTGACAGACGCCAGGGTGAGTGAGAGGAGAGCCAGGCCTGGGTGTTCCCCAGAGAGGGATGGGGGAAGCAGCGTGCAGAGGCTCAGCCCACTGCCTGTGCATTGTTCATGTTAGGGTTGCACCCAGCACCCCACCGTCCAGACCCAGACAGCCCCAACAAGCTTACACTCAGCATGTCAGGCTGCAGGCAAGTGGCTCCGACAGGGGACCCCAAGGCAACAAGGTGCCCAGTGGGGTCAGCCCAATGGGCACTGGGCTCATGGAGCTCCAGGGACATCACAGCAGAGCAGAGCGTGAAGGAGGGTCTGGCCCCGGAGGCGTGCACCATACCTGGTCTCCGAGCTCTCCGATCTGGCTCTGCAGCTCCTGAACTTGGATGGTGAGCTCCTTCTTCTCCCCCAGCAGCCTGGAAACCTTGTCCTGCAAATCTGGAGCCACAGGAAGAGGACTAGGACGAGGCCTCGCTCTCGCCTGGCTTCCTGCCACCGGCACAGGGCAGGCAGGCTGGAGCGGGGAGCTAAAAGCCACCCCCATGGCCACAACTGCTCTGTGTCTGCAGCTTTTCCTCTCGGCCTGGGGCACAGGGCGTGCGTCACACTGAGCACTCCCTGACAGCGCTTTGCATCTGCCGCTCTCTGGGGCCCTTGTAAAGGGGGCTCGCTAGCACCTGCCCCGTTTGATGGAAGGGAAACTGAGGCACGGTTGCTGAGGCGTGACTCGCCTGAGGTCACTGATCGAGTTGGTAACACCCAGCCCGCTGCTCTATCCGCCGGAGCACACTGCCCATCCACGCTGCCTCGGAGCTCTGTGAAGTGCAGAGTGCCCCAGGGGGCAGGGCTGGGAGGGGAAGACGGGCACAACAGGGCTGTAGGCCTTTGGCTCCTCACCAGAGCATTTCCGAGCATGCCACAGCATGAAGTTGTGCCGGGGGATGATCTGGGCTTGGCAGCTCTGGAGACAGGAGGCTGTGCCCAGACGTTAACAGGACCACAACCTTCCCAGCCATGGGCGTCATCAGAACCCCTCTTGGACGGGAAGAGAGGTCAGTGTCCTCAGCCCAGCCTGTCCTTGGCCTCTCTAAGCAGCGCCCCAGGACTAGGGCAAGCTTGGGGATGTGGCCGCCTGTCTGCTAGGAATTAGAACAAGAGCTAGCCTGGTTTCAGCCTGGTCTCTTGAGGTGCTTTGTGCCCCGTTCTGTGTGGGGCTGGTACGTTCAGCTCCGGGGCCAGACTGGCACAGACAGCTTGCGAGGGGAAGGTCCTGTAACCGCACCTCAGCCCCAGCCTCTGTTTGCAGTTACCTCTGCCCTTGCAATTGCACCTGATTGCTTCCTTGACGTGCACCAGGGGACTTGATTTAGCAACTTGGCCATGGAGCTAGGGCTTGGCACAAAAGTCCCCTTGCCCAGGGAGGCTGTGGAATCTCCATCAGTGGAGATATTTCAGAGCAGGTTAGACAGGCATCTTTTGGGGATGGTCTCAATGGTGCTTGGTTCTGCTGTGAGTTCAGGGGACTGGAGTGGGTGACCGCTCGAGGTCCCTTCCAGTTCTGGTGTTCTGTGACTCTGTGGCGTGGTCGCCATAGGAGTTGGACTGGATGGCCAGTCCCAGCTTCTGACAGACAGAAGTTTAAGGACACCCAGAACATGCGGTTGAATCCCTGCCCACCTTGGCTCACAGCCATGCACGGGCGTGTCCTCTGTTCCCAGGCGGGAGGCTTCATCCCTTCTGGGCCATTGCTCATCTTAGAGGCATGGTGGGCGGACCTGACCCACTGGAAGGGGTGGGGCCACTGGCAGAGAGGGCGGGGCTAGTGCTAACCAGCCCTGAGATCTTCCCAAATCACGCCATGCCTCACTCAGCCAGCCTTCAGTGCTACCTGGCACACAGTGCGTGAGGCTCTGGTGGCAATGTAAAGAGCCACGGGTTCCGGCCACCACTGCGCCGTGGTAGCTGTGGTGATGGCCTGGCGCTCTGGGCACTTTGAAATTGGCAGGGCAGCTGTCTGTTTGGCACTGCCCCCACCCCACTTGGCAGCCCGGGCTGAGAGCCACTGTCTTAGGCACTGTCAGTCATAAAAAGGATGTGGATGTGCTGGAGCAGGTTCAGCGGGAGGGCACCAAAAATGATGAAGGGGCTGGAGCACAAGACCCATGAGGAGAGGCTGAGGGATTTGGGCTTGTTTAGTTTACAGAAGAGAAGACTGAGGGGTGATTTAACAGCAGCCTTCAACTACCTGAAGGGGAGCTCTAAAGAGGAGGGTGAGAAGCTGTTCTCAGTGGTGTCAGACGGCAGAACAAGGACTAATGGTCTGAAGTTGGAGACGGAGAGGAGTAGGTTGGATATTAGGAAAAACTGCTTCCCCAGGAGGGAGGTGAGTCACTGGAATGTGTTGCCTAGAGAGGTGGTGGAATCTCCATCCCTAGAGGTTTTTAAGTCCTGGCTTGACCAAGCCCTGGCTGGGATGACTTAGTTGGGGTTGGCCCTGCTTTGGGCAGGGGCTGGACTAGATGACCTCCTGAGGTCCCTTCCAGCCCTGGGATTCCATGGAACAAATAAATCGGACAAGAATAGGGCTCTGAACTCGCATCTGAGTGACTCAATGGCAAAGTGAAAACAGTTCTACGAGAGCCCAAATTTAAGAACTGGATCCAGATTTGTTGGGTCCTAGAATAGCTCACACCACACCCTAGGCAGGGTCTCCAGGTGCCAGCCCTGTTACGCCTGACATCAGGTAAGCCACGTGATGTCTATTTGGTGCCCCGTCTCCTGCCAACCACCCAAATCCCACCCCCGCCCTGGCTCATTGTGAACCTCTGGGATGGATCCCAAGGGGAGAGCCTCCTCCCTGCTTGGCCCCGAGGCTTGGTCCAGGACCAGGGGCCGGATGCGCACAACTCACCTTTGATCTGCTGCAGGTAGGGATGCGCCGGATCTTGGCTTGGGTCAGAGGGGGAGTCCACTTCACTGGCCAGACTCAGCATGTCCTCGGGGAGCTGGTTCAACATGGGCAGCAGCGCCACGCTGATCCGCTTCAGCTTTTTGTTCTCCTTGTTCACCTACTCGCCGGCGGGCAAGAACACAAAGAGCCCCTGGTACTGAGGCAGCCTGCAGGGGGCTGCTGGGAACAGAGCACGGGCGTCTCTCATAAGCAAAGGAAATGGAACATACAGGTTGCCCGACTGCATCAGAACCAGGGACCACCTAGTTCCGGGACCTGTCTCTGACAGTGGCCACCATCATCTCTTTGCCCCTTGTAGCTAATGGCTCCTCAGTCCCTGAGAACCGAGGGTTTATCCCTCTTCTGAAACTCACCGTTATCTTTTCCAGTGTTTGTTATGACAGCTCTGGATGTACTCTTTATCCAGGTAGTCGCCCAATTTCTTTTCTGAATCATGCTAACCTCCCGTCTCAATAGTCTCCTGTGGCAATGAGTTCCACAGGTCAACTGTCTATTGCATGGCAACCTATGTCCCCCTGTCACTTTTGACCTAGCTGCAGTTCAATGCCAACAAACGTCCTCTGATCCATGGGAGCACAGAAGTGCCAATTCACCTTCTCTTTGCCAGTCACCACTCTTTGGTTTCCCTTTATCTGCTCCCCCAGTGTCAGACGCGGCTTGGATTTTCCCTGCGTCCACTGCAGGAAGTGGGAATGGCTGCACTGTGAAGTGCAGCTGGTGGTAAAATTTCCCCCAGGAAAACTTGGATGAAAAGTAAAAATTTCATTTTCCTGCTGAGGATTTTAATTTGCACATTTTAACTTTGCAGCAGAAATTTGAATGCCAGAAAGATCTAGGCCAGTGGTGTCCAAAACAAAATTTAGCAGTTGCCACAGAGCTCCCAGGCACCTCCCTGCAGCAAGGTGCCACCCCTCAAGCCAGCCACCCTCCCTACTGTCAGCCAGGCACCCCCCTCGCCCAAACTGCCGGTGACTCACCAGAGCTACCGCCGGAGCTGCGCCACGTGAGCTGCACCAAGCCACCATGAGCCCCTCTGGCGTCAGCCGCATGAGCTGCCATGAGCCACCCCAAGCTGTGTGAGCCACCATGAGCTTCGTGAGCTGCATTGAGCCCCACTGCTCCAGCCATGCTGCCCTGTGCTGTGCGAGCCGCCACTGGCCATGCGAGCCATGCTGAGCCACCAAGAGCAGGGTGAGCCGCCAAGAGCCATGCGAGCTGCCATGAGCCACCCCAAGCTGTGTGAGCCACCATGAGCTGCGTGAGCTGCACTCAGCCCTGTGCCCTGTGCAGTGCGAGCCGCCACGAGCCATGCAAGCCACGCTGAACCACCAAGAGCAGCGTGAGCCACGAAGAGCCATGCGAGCTGCCATGAGCCATCCCAAGCTGTGTGAGCCACCATGAGCTGCGTGAGCTGCACTCAGCCCCGTGCCCTGTGCTGTGCGAGCCGCCACGAGCCATGCGAGCCATGCTGAGCCACGAAGAGCAGCGTGAGCCGCCAAGAGCCACGCGAGCCGCCATGAGCCATCCCAAGCTGTGTGAGCCACCATGAGCCTCACTGAGACACCACGAATCACCATGAGCTGTGCAAGCCACGCTGATCCCTGCCGTGCCACAGGAGAAGCTGCGTCTGCTGCTGCTGCACCCGCTTGTTCTACCAAGTGGTGAGGCACGTGTGCAGAAGGGTGGAGGGTGTTCCACGTGTGTGACCGTAACAAGCCACTTCACCACACCGTGGCGTCCAGTTCACCACGTGGTGAACAAACAGCATGTTGGACACCACGGATCTAGGCCAAATATGCAGCTGTGGCAATGCTGCCACAGTGCCTCATGGGAGCCGTAGTTCAGATGTCTCGTGCTCACATTTGCCTCTAGAGTCCAGGCTCTCTGATCAGACTACATCTCCCATAATGCATCGTGGTCTCCCCCCTCAGGGAGAGCCCAGGCATGGTGCATCATGGGACACGTAGTCCAGCTGATAGACAAGCATGAGCACATGAGGCATCTGAGTTACAACCCCCCTGAGGTGCCACCATAGCATTTCAAAACAAATTTGGGGAGTATTTAGTTTTCCAGTAAAATAAAAAGTCTAAATTTCCCACTCTGGGCAGAGCATCCAAGGCCAGTTTCCAAGCAGACCTTGCACTTGGCCAGACAGCCCGCCCCAGGAGGCACATGGGGGTCAGTTCAGGAAGTGGGGTGACTCCTGCTGAGTGCTGCTTCCTTCCCTGGGCAGCTTTGGCCCCATGCAAGGGGAAGAGGACTGGCAGCTGGCTTACGCTGCCCCTGGACCTTACCTGGGCTGCGTAGACTTCTGCTTGTTGGCGACACGATTTCTCAATCTCATACTCAGCCTCCAGCGCAGAGAGCTCTGCCAGCAGCTTCTGTGATGCTGGGGATGAGAAGGGAAACTGGTAGAGGCAGGATACACTCATCTTACTCCACCTACAGCACAGAGCTCCATCCACCCCCAGGGCTCTGGCTTTGGCCCTGTCAAGAAATCCTGTCAGAAAAGCGCCTGACAGGGTTTCGAGACCCCCCAGCCTCTGGTGTACTGCAGGGTCACCTTGGTGACAGGTCATGCTTGATACATCCACAAAGCACAAAGTTTTACCTCAGAAATTTCTTCAGAAAGCAATTTTAACTTAAAATCAATACATAGCCATCCATTTAATCTGAGGGGGTAACTTTAGCCGGGAAAGCAACAGCCTATGAATATGAATGAACTGTAACTGCCACCTATGACCATAAAAGGAAACTTCTGGAAAGGTCTGAAGTCTCCTGACCTATCAGGTCTGCACCCAGCCCCCAGACTTATGAATAATTCATGAGCTGGGTGTATAAAAGAAGGCTGCTCAGCCCAGAAGGGGCCTTTTGGGAGGGTCCTGTCTGTTGATCTGGGCCAGTCCCCTTCAGTAGCCCTTTGGGGAGAAGCAGCTGAAACATCACTGGACAGACAAGTGGCACTGAGGGGACCTGGATCGCCGCACCCGCCGTCATCTGCAGCTCGCAGCCATGCCATTGCGCCAAAGCTCAGCGGTGGCGGCGGTATACAACATCACCTGACACCGCTCCCCGGCAGGGGCCGACCGGGCGGCCCTTGCTCCAAAGAGACTTCTTTAACAGGCTGGACAACTCCTCAGCTGAGCCATTTAGGGATCTGGGCCAAAAAAAGGGATGGTGCTCAGTCCTGTCAAGAGGGCAGGGAACTGGACTCGATGACCTCCTGAGGTCCCTTCCAGCTCTAGGAGTTGTGCATCTCCATTCCAGGGGATTAGCTCACAGATGATGCCCTCCTGTGCGTGGTTTGCATCCCCTCACTCTGTCCCTCCAGGAGCTGCCATGCCCTCTTCGTGACTTGGCCCTTCCAGGGGTTGGGCAATACATGTACCACAGGCCATTCACCTGACCGCTTCTCCAGTGATGAATGGGGGTGCCCCCTCTAGCTCTCCCCACCCCCACGGTCCCTGCCAGCAACTACTCTGTCCATGGTGCTAGGAATCACATCCTCCCTCCTTGAGCTCCAGGAAGCAACTGACTGACTCTGTCCCAGCTGCTTCTTTTATGTGTGCCCACTGTGCCTTGATTGGTTGCTCCCTGCAGCCCTGCCCTGATTGGCTGTGCCCAACACACTTGAAGGACTCATTTCCACAGCTCCCTCCTGGAGTTAGCTCCTTCCACACCTGCATGGGGTAGATACTCTCCCGCGGTGCCTCAAGGAGCTGCCTTGTTACCATGGCAATTTACTCACCCCAAGGCATCACTTTATAATGGAGATACACACATCTCCTAGAACTGGAAGGCACCTTGGGAGGTCATCTAGTCCAGTCCCCTGCTCTCTTGGCAGGACCATGCACCATCCCTGGCATCTATTTGCTCCAATCCCTAAATGGCCTCCTCAAGGATTTAGCAGGCCAATGCTCAGACCACTGAGCTATCTCTCTCTCCCTCCCGTACGCTGTTTCACTGTGGCAAACCCTGATTGGTAAGGCAATGGCAGGGCTGTAGCTGTTCAGGTCGGTTCAGAACTTGGTGGTGTATATTTGGAGTTGGTGAGCTGTTGACATTTTCAGCAAGAGCTCTGATGTGGTATGAGACCTGAAAAAGAGGAGCCTCACCAAGAGGTCGAGAAGAGAGATGTTCAGTCCATGAGGAGTACAAAGGGACACTAGCACTGGAGGCTTTGAAGAAAGATGGGGAAAATGTGACAGTTTTAGACCTCTTGGTTCTGTGTCCGTACAGACAGGCAGCGCTGGGAATAGCACGTTATACTGGTGGCCTGGGTTGCCTCTTTCAGCTAAAAAGCCATTGGGTCTAAAAGCCATCACAGAGCCTGTCCCTGATAGGTGTAAAGGTGGATTAATCTCACTCTACAGTAGATAAGCTTTAATGGATGCATAACCATTAATTTCTTGCTGGAAGAAACCATCTTATTTGTTTTGAAATATTTGAACTAATGATTTTTTTGGTGTCTTTATAGTAATTTTTTCACTAAAGAACAACAAAGCGGGTCTTTGCCCACGAAAACGTTTGCTCCCAAATCTGTTAGCCTATAAGGTGCCACAGGGCTTCTCGTTTTTGCAGATGCAGGTTAACATAGCTACCCCGCTGATGTTATTTCACTAAACACATAACTCTCAGGTTCTGATTTGCCAATCAATTAAACAAACTTTTTTAGTGCTCATGTTGCTGCATTTTTTTAATTGATGGGGTATGTTATAGTTACAGGGCAACTTCAGTCTATTTGAATGCAAGCTTGATTTAAGCAGAGGCCTGAGAGCTTAGAGCTGTGTGGCTGGGGCTTCCAGGCGGGGTGCCAAACTCAGACCAGCCACCAGCTCCACCCACCACCCCCCAACACTACGTCTACCCTGGAGTGATCTGTTCACTGAAGTTACTGTTGGAAGAGTTCTTCCGACAAAACTTCTGTCAACAGGCTGCAGCCAGACTGCCAGGTGGCTCGACAGAGTGATCTGCTCTGGTGACAGAGAGCGGCCACAGCGCCCGGCTGCCCTATCAACAGAACAGCCAGCCGGAAGCGCTTCCTGGAAGCCCTGTATGTCGACAGAAGACTCCCTGGAACGTCCAGACCGGCTTTCTGTCAACAGAGACATTCTGCCTCCTGGGGGAGCAGCGGAGTGCTGGTGGCACAAGTGCCGTGCTCTGTCGATTTCCGGGTGACCGAGTGCCTTGGGAATGCGGATGCTCTGGGGGTTTTGTCGACAAAACTCTCTGGTCTAAACAGAGCCCAACAGATGCGATCTGTGTGTCTCCCACAGCCCTGCGTCTCCATAAGTTGCTCAGCACTCTGAGGGGTGACCAGGACCCCGGGCTCTTACCTCCCCCTCTGCCGTCTCTCCTCTCACGGCTTCGTTAGCTGCTGGGGGTTTATGGCTCTTCCGGCTGCCGTTGGGACAGCCTGCCTCACTCCCGCGCGTGAAGTTGGCTTCTTTAATGGGACTCTGTGAATGAGCAGGGTGATGGCAGTGGCAGGGGGTATATCTGCTGGCCGGGGAGGGTTGGTTGTCTGCCCAGTGGGAGCAGGGTGACCATCCATCCCGTATTGGGCAGGAGGGTGCCATATTTGGGATGCCAAAGAGGTGTCCTGACTTATCTTTTAAAAGGGAGGAACTGTCCCGCATTCGGGCGTCCCCTTCCCCACTTTTCCACCAGTGGGTGCGCAGGCACATCTGCTGGTGGAAGTCACTTCCCTGAGCGTTGGGGAAGCCAGGGGAGCGTGAGCAGCTGTGGCTTCTCCAGGGCTCCGAGGGATCACTGGCAGCTGCCACTTCCCCAGGGTTCCTCTTTCCTCTAAAACAAAAAGATGGTTGACAGCCACATGCTCCTGGCTCTGTGCTGCTCTGGAGGAGGACTTCCCAGCTCAGCAGAAGGGCCCCGCTCCACCCTGTGATGCAGGAGGGCCCCTATTCTGTAGCCACCCTGTGCACAGACTGGGCTGGTAATCAGTCCCCAAGGGAAAGGTGGGAGGAGGCTGATCTGGACCATTCAAGCATGTCTAGACACAGGAGCCAGCTGTGTCATTTCCAGCGTGAGCCACCATACCCAGGCCACCTCTGATTGAGCGAGAGTGCTAAAAATAGCCACGGAGCCGGGGCTGTGCCAGGGGCAGGGTGGCATTAGCACCTGGGTGTGCGACCCCATCTGAAGCCTTAAGTCTGTGCTTGGGTGCCTAGCCTGAGCCTCTGCTTGTGCCACCGCTATTTTTACCATGGGCGTTTGAGCAGAGCTCATGCCCGGAGCTGGAAATTACAGGCATGTGCAGACCTGGCATTGCCAGTTCTTCAGGGCAGGGCCTCGTGCTGTGGGCAGTTTGTGCTGTACCTGGCACAGGGGGCCCTCCTGCTGTCTGGCCCTGAGACGTGGCTGTAATAAGCTGATTTAATCATACTGAGCTGCAGGATGAATGGTACAGCTCAGCCGGCCAGACAAACAGCCTGTTTCCCCATCTCTTCCCTAGTGCTCACAGGGAACCGCAGGTGGGAGGCCACATCCTATAGCCATCTGATCAGGCAGTCAGAGCACCACAGGGGTTTAAGTGCCAGGTCCACAGCTGCTCTGGTAGGCAGAAGGAATAAGTCCAGCAGACCAGGATTTTGCTTCTTTCAGGCTGCAAGGAAGAAGTCTGGACAACACAGGGGCTGGAATTTCCGGTACCCGTCTTAACCAGGCCTCTGAACATTGGCGCAGCAGCCTCAGAGCCCCCAAGTAAGTTCTGAGCCCGGTTGTGCTGGGTGTGGTGCACTTAGCTGAGGAATCAGGGGCACATTCTCATGTTCCTCAACTAACATCATAGATGCCACCATGTGCCAACAACGCCCACATGCTTTGTATATTGGACAGACTTCTAACTCTCTCAGACAAAGAGTTAATGGGCACAAACCAGACATCAAAACACTCCTGATCCACAAACGAGTTAGTCTGCATTTTAATGGAGTGGGCCATTCTGTTAATGACTTCAAAGTTTGCGTCTTGTTGAAGAAGAATTTTCAGTCTGCTTTACAAAGAGAAGCTGCTGAACTCTCTTTCGTATTCAAATTTGACATATTGAACCAGGATGCAAATTTTCTGGGACATTACGGGGGCTCTTTGGCACACTTGGCTTAATCTAATTCTTGGCTCCCCCCACCCTTCTGCCCCTCTGCACTCTGATTTGCTCACCTTGATATTTTTTTCTGATTTGTCCACCTTGATTACTGTTTTTGGTTCTCTATGTCTTAAATATTGAGTCTGTTCTGGTCTGGCTCTGGTCTGAAGACGTGGGTCTGTCCCATGAAAGCTCACCTAATAAATTGTTTTGTTAGTCTTTAAAGTGCTACTTGACTGCTTTTTTGTTTTTATAGTATGTAGACTAGCACGGCTCCCTCTCTGCTACTATTTAGCTGAGGGAAGCTAACACACAGATAGGGGATGTGACTTGCCTAAAGTCGCCCAGCTGGTGAGTGGCAGAGCTGAGAGCACGTGGGTCTCCTGGTTCCCAGCCTGCTGCCCTCCTGCCTGCACAGATGGGAGACTAGCTCCAGGAGACCCTGTTACCAAGCTCCCAGCCTCCCTAGCCTGTCATGTCTAATGAGCCCCGAGGCGACAAAAGTCTGTGTGTCTCTCCCTGCAATTCCAGGCAGAAGGAGAAGAGGGGAGGGAGAGGGAAGGACTTACCTTGCTCAAACTCCAACAGCTTCTCTTTAGCTTCGTCCCTCTCCTGGAGAAGGGCCCCATGCTGCAGGCAGAAGCAAGGGAACCCCATGTCATTTACACAGCCTGGAAGGATCCAAAAGCACTTCACACCCGCCCCCCGCCAACAAAGCGACCATCTCTGGGGTGATGCAGGCCGCGGTGTGGGACGGGAAGCAAAGGTGCCTACACCCAGTCAAAACAGCCTGGGGCTTGAGGAAGGAAGCATAGTCACCTGAGTTAGGGATTGGGCAAGACTTGTGGCTACCTGCTGCTCTGGGGCTGTCATTGTCACTGCCCGTGAGTGATCCGGACCTTGGGTTTGTGTTCCTTCCAGTTCCTACCCCCATGGCACAGGGCCAGGAGAGAAGAACTATTGTTCCATAATCATTTCCTGTGACCGGTGTTCTCTGCAAGCTGAGTGCTTGGGCGGCTGCCCAGGGGACATTCAGGTGCCACCAGCTGACTAGCAGAGTGCCCACAGCTCCCCACAGCCGGCAGCCTGTGTTTCCATAGGTGGTGCACATCTGCACATGCCTTGGCACATGGAACAAAATTTATTCCACCCATGAGTGGAAAAAATTAGAAGGGCCCCTGCCCTTGGCTCTGCTGGCCCTGTGCCAGGCTGGGCTTGTGAATTTGGTCCTGAGCCAGTTGTGGCAGTGGAAGGCTTTGGGTGCGAAATAGAGGCCGCTGGGGCAGAGGGCGACAGGAGAGGGAGATACAGACTCTGTGGAAATAATGAATCTGTCCGTTCAAGAATGATGCCCAGAGAGGCCCTGATCTGTACCAGGACCCCTGCATGGCAGGGTCTGTACGAGCGCCCAGCAAGAGAACACCCCTGCCCTGGTGAGCCAGACCAGTGGCATTGCACAGCTGGGACTGAGGCTGCCTGGTCCAGCACTGTGTGAACTCTGCCCAATGTGGGCACTGAGGGAACAAAAAGGAAACCAGAATCGGCTCTGTGGTACCTCAGCCACTTCTTCATCCTCAGGAGACTCGCTGTCTGACTCCAGAATAGCTGCGGGGACCAGAAAGCACAGTGGGAAGTTACTGCTCTCAGCAAAAAGCACGAAACCTTTGCAGGAACTGAGCATTCAAGCACAAGCTTTCCAACCCCGGCAGGGACCCCGCCCCCCAAGTGCTGCTCACGCTCAGGGGAGCTGAGGGTGCCCTGTGGCTCTGGGGCTGTGTCCCAGAGCAAGGGTACCGGCTGCAGAAAAGCAGCCAGCGCTGGCAGCAGGATGCATTTCGCACCATTGCCAACTCCCGCAACTTTATCACGAGCCTCGTGCTAGCTGGTATTCTTCTTCAAGCCCCAGCTCCTGGAGTCATGGGAGAGGGAGGCGCCACTGCCCTGTTTTTCAAAAATGTCTCTTGACATTTCAGACTGTACCCTGGAGTGCAGGGCAGGGTCTGATCATGCTTGGTCCTGCCATCACTGCAGCGGACTGGACTTGATGACCTATCAGTGCTACGATTCTGAAAAGGGCTTAGAGTTCCCAGCAGGCCTCCCAGTGCCAGGCTGTAGCTCAGGTGGGGGGCATGACCCAGGCATGCATAACCAGGGGACGATCAAGTAGGAGCAGGCAGAGGGTGTCATCTCAGTGTATGGCATCGGTGAGACAATTGTGGGAACGTTGAGCCCAGCCCCGGTGTTCACACCTCACAAAGTTTGCTGAAAAATTGGAAGGCAGTATTGGATTGCTTTGTCCTTAAAGAGACGTCCAAAGGCGTGTGTTTGATACATTCACTGAACAAAAGTCAGCTGTTGTATGTGCAGGGTTGGACGTGTGTGTGTAAGACGTCACCGTCCAACTGTAGTGGTAGATGACAAGAAAGTGTATTTTATGACTCATTTAGTTAATAGCTGGCAGGCAATGGGGGCACAGACACCCGCTTGCAACAGGAATAGTTGGATGAAGCTCTTGCAGCCCCGCAGGGAGTTACACCCTGAGCCCTAGGATTGGGTAAAGGTGGGTGTTGGAATTAACAGGGTTGCACCTGAGGCCTAGGATTGGGTGAGGGTGGGTGTGTCCCTGAAGTGTGGAAGGGCTAAAGAAATTTGTGCGGGTGACTGCGGCTTTCAGAACCTAGCAGCCTGGTGATGCTGGATTACTAGCATGCTCCTGGGCAGACTGTAGAGTAACAAACCAGGGGTGGTTCAGAGCTGCCAGGTTGCTGCATACCTCAGCCAGGCTGAACATTAGAGCAAACCAGAGACAGCGCTCTGATCCGGCAAGGCCTCCACCCCCTGGCAAACTGGAAATCTCCACGCGTATTCAAGGACCCCATGTGAATTGAGGCTGGTCCAGACTGAGGACCCTGGATGCCAGATGGTTTGGTGAGCAGGAGGGAAAGGCAGAGGTAGGCATGCGTGAGTTTGTGCCATTCCACTGGTGGAGAACAGTCTACTATTGCTGCCAGCTGATGGAGCTACTCCTTTCGCTCAGGTGAGACTGGTCAGGGCAGTGGTCCTAGATCTGAGGGGTCGTGCTCTGCTGACGATCTATACATGGTGCAGGGAGGTCGCTCCATGGTCAGGGATGGCTGAGGTCTTCCAGTTTTAGGTCTGGATGAGAAGCGAAGACTCGTGCTTTTGCTTGATCCGAGTCCCTTCAGGATTTCACCCACCCACAATGCATCTCCCGTTTGAATGGCGTTCCCAGCTGCAGGGGAGTGAACTCCTGGGGTGAGATCTGGCACTGACGCCAATGGGGCTTTTGCACTGACTTCAGTGGGAGAAGGACGTCACCTCAGGGTGACAAATGGTACCGTATATGTGTGTGACGAGGTCCAGAGCAGGCGATCTGAGCCTGCGTTTGACCTACTTTATCACAGGTGTGAGCTGGTGGGGAGTGTGTCCTGGAATCGAACCAGCCCCTTCTTAAAACCCTCCACCCCCTTGCTGAGAAATTAAACACCCCCCAAGAGGCCCTGTTTGCTGTAGGTCCTACGGGATACTTGCCCCACTGCTGCAAAGCACGACAGCTGAGATTGCTCGGCCTCCGAGAATTGGACCTGTGGGAAAGTCCCCGTGAAGGTCCCAGCAAGGCGAGGGCTCTTGGGACCCAGCCCTAGGCCGGTGCAGACCATGGCAAGACCCCATTGACTCCCACAAGGTGGAGGATGAGGGTTTTATTTGGCGGTGGTGAAAGGGGCCAGCCACGGAGCTCGGGGGCGCAGGGGGCAATGTCTGGCACACAGACAGAACAGGGCAACTTTGAGTGCCCGCTGTCCCACTCTGGGTCTCTCCCTTAGCTCCACCAGCCGGCACTAGCTCTGGGGATGGGAGCTGGGTGCACTCCGCAGGCTGCCTCCCTGGGTCTTCGCAAAGTGCCAGAGACCCGACTGGGAGCAGGCAGCTGTCACTCACCCCAGTCTGGGTGAGCTGGAAGTACAGGCTGTGTGTGCCTCAGGGCTGGTCCAGGCTTCAACATTTTCCTGCCTACCCAGCCCAGTTCGGAGGGGGATATTTTACCAACACAGCCGCTGCCCCCAACAGCCCTAGCAGAGATGCAATCGTATGAGTGGAAATGTATCTTATATAGGTCAAACCTCTCTGGTCCAGCAACATCTGGGAGGCTGGATGTGGCAGCTGGATGAGAGGCTGGTGGCAGCTGGGAGCCCAGCCAGCGGGGCCGGACTGGAACTGATCCTGCAGTCGAGGGGCTGGGACTGGAGTCCAGGAGCTGGCAGCCCGGAGCGTGGTGGGGAGAGGGTGTGGGGAGCAGAGCCGGTGCAGCAGCCAGGGAGAGAGGGCCCAATGGCCAGGGCTGGCAGCAGGGTCTGTGGCCGTTAAGGGAGCCTGGTTGGGAGCTGGCAAAGCCTGGAGAGAGCCCAGAGGCCAGCAGAAGAGGGGCTGGAATTGACTACCCCGGTCTGGCAAACTCCCTCATTTGGGATCGGTCAGGTCCCAAGGGTGCCGGACCAGGGAGGTCCAACCTGCACCAGGATGGTTTATTTCACTTCCTGAAGCGACGCGAGCAATGGTGGTTTAAGCACTTTTATACTGGGCTGTCTTGCAGCTTTACCAGCACAGAGACGCTGGGGATTGTAAAAACAGCAATGCTTTCAGTACAGATAAGTCCTGTGACATGCAAGCTCGTTCAGCACAGCTGTGTGTGTGGCTGGGTGGATGCGTATGGAGTGGACAGATAGATGTTGATTCTGCGTCCCCACACCAGCTAGTCACCCAGGGAAGTAGCCAGCGGTTCACACAAGTTAATCCCATTATTGTGCCTTGTGGTTCTTGTGCCTGGTATATTTCATGCAGTCACCACAGCACAGTGCAGGTTTTTAGCGTACCTGGGACCAACAGCCTCTGCGACCACCACCCCCCGCCCCGGCACCCACGCCCAGCACGCTGGAGCCAGACACAGTATGAATGCCTGGACGGTACAGCCGCAGTGTCTTCAGAAATGCAGAGACCTGGTTGGACTCCCCCAGCCTCTCTCCTTCACCTGGCACCAATGAGACTGAAATCACAGAATCCCAGGCCTGGAAGGGACCTCAGGAGGTCATCTAGTCCAGCCCCCTGCTTCACACAGGATCAACCCCAACTAAGTCATCCCAGCCAGGACCTTGTCCAGCTGGGACTTAAAAACATCTAGGGATGGAGAATCCACCACCTCTCTGGGCAACACATCCCAGTACTTCACCACCCTCCTGGGGAAATAGTTTTTCCTAATATCCCACTTACACCTCCCCCTCTGTAACTTCAGTTAAACTTCAGTGGGGTTAAGATCCCCACACACCAGCCGCTGCCACACAAACTAGGCCATTAGCCAGCCGAGTCTGCCAGGGTCACATACTGGACGTCTCACAGGAAGAGAGACATTTCCAGTAAAGGCTCCCTGTACAATGTTCAGCCCAGAGCATTCTCCTTGACTCAGCTGACAATCAGCTGATGCCCTGGAGCTTGAGAACACCCTTGTAACTTGCAAATGCAACCGCACAGGCTTGTTAACAAGCATGCTGACCCTCAGCTCTTGGCAGCGCAAGCTACCACATGCCCTCCATGTTGGGGGGGTCTTACCTTCAAGTTGGCTAATATTGCTGCCAGCAGAATCCATTCTGCTCCCAGTGAGGTAGTGGTGTGGCTGGTGCTGCCTGTCCCCTCTGCTGTGAGTCGACCTGTCTCCTTCCCCATCTGCCAAGGGGGCTGGGTCTTTTCCATCCCTCCACCGCCTGGGGAACTGAAACCGTCCGCAGAGTGGGGACTCAGCAGCTGCAAGGGGCCAGGGCTGTTTCACCACCAATTGCAGGGCTGATGAAGGCATAAAGGGCCCCTGAACCTGGGCTTTCACTGGCAGGCGTGCAAAAGGGGCACAGAATAGTACGGGAGAGGCTCTATTTGACACTAAGGCTTTGTCTGCAGGGGGTGGGATAGCTCAGTGCTTAGAGCATAGGCCTTGTAAACCCAGGGCTGTGTGCTCAGCTCTTGAGGGACCTTCCAAGGGTCTGGGGCAGGTTAAATTAAAAAAAATTGGTCAGGGACAGCACTAGGTCCTGCTGTGAGGGCACGAGACTGGACTCGATGGCCCCTTGAGGCCTGTCAGCTCTGTGAGCAGTGTACTTCTCCCTGCCTTTTGAAGCTAGGGAGTGAATTTAAGCTGCTAGCAATATTGAAGCAAGAGCATCCGCCACAGCAGCTGCTCTGGGATAATTTCCCTGAAGGAGCTACTGGGGGTCAGTTGTGCAGACAGCCCCTGGGCCATTTACACCTCTAGTGGTGTGGGGCGACCTTAAAGGGCCCACACCAGCTTTACACCCACTTTTACTTGCCCACGCACCCTGCCGGGTCTTTGTGTAAGTGAGATTCGCGCCCTTCCAGTCTGATTGGATAGTGTGTCACACCAAGGCCCGATGGGGGCAGAGGGCAGCGTTCCCGCAGATTGTTTCCCATCCAGGGCAGAATAAATTTTATTCTGTGCACTGATGCATGCATGGATGTGCACCACCCATAGATGCACATGTGGCTGGCCATGGAAAGGTGTGGGCGCACTCTTAAGCAGCTGGGCAGCAGCTGAGTTTGCCCAAGCGCTCGGCTTAGAAGGAACCCACAGAGAGGCTGGAGAAGAAATTATGTACCAATGAGCCAGCTCCTTAGCCAGTCCTGGGGTGTTCCACACAAGATCGTCTCGCAAGCACTGAGGCAATGTCCAGCGCCTGAGGGCACCTCCCAGCCCCGAGCACTCTGTTGCTGGGATGGTTGCCTCCATTCTGCACAGCCTGATCGTGAGCTCTGGCGCAGCCCCCTCTAATATCTGTAATGGGCTGTGAGCTGCAGCTGAGTGCCCAGAAGGGGGCGAGGGTCTGGGGTGCGGGTCAGAACAGCAGTGGCTTTCAGAGCGTTTTTTCCCCTCCTGTACTGCTTCTGCCATTTCTTGCAGGACACCAAAGAACCCCAGGGACCGGGACGGGCTGGTATGTTCTTGTTCTGACCCACACCCTCTGCAGGCCTCAGCTCTGCCCAGCAAGCGCCGCAGCTGCTCTGGCTTCGGGCTGAGCCCTGAGGTCATTAAACCTGCCTGGACAACCTGTGATCGGGGTGAGAGCTGCTGGGGGGGAGGTGCCTTCTGACCACCCCCTAAACGCTGGTGTCTGAGCCCCACACGTCCCACAATTAAAGAGCCAGAGATGGATTTTCCCCACCGTGTTTTACTGCAGGTGAATTTCTGCGGGTGCCAGTCGGTGGTACGTTAAGAACATAAGAACATAAGAATGGCCATACTGGGTCAGACCAAAGGTCCATCGAGCCCAGCATCCCATCTGCCGACGGTGGCCAATGCCAGGTGCCCCAGAGAAGGAGAACAGAAGACAATGATCAAGTGATTTATCTCCTGCCATCCATCTCCTGCCCTTGTTCTGAAGGCCAGGGGCACCATACTTTATCCCTGGCTAATAGCCATTTATGGACCTAACCTGCAAAAATTTATCAAGCTCTTTTTTAAACCCTAATAGAGTCCTGGCCTTCACAGCCTCCTCGGGCAAGGAGTTCCACAGGTTGACTGTGCGCTGTGTGAAGAAAAATTTCCTTTTATTAGTTTTGAACCTACTACCCATCAATTTCATTTGGTGTCCCCTAGTTCTTGTATTATGGGAAAAGGTAAATAATTTTTCTATATTCACTTTCTCCACACCATTCATGATTTTATATACCTCTATCATATCGCCCCTCAATCGCCTTTTTTCCAAACTGAAAAGTCCCAGTCTCTCTAGCCTCTCCCCATATGGGACCCTTTCCAAGCCCCTAATCATCTTAGTCGCCCTTTTCTGAACCTTTTCTAATGCCAATATATCTTTTTTGAGGTGAGGAGACCACATCTGCACGCAGTACTCGAGATGTGGGCGTACCATAGTTTTATATAGGGGAAGTATGATATCTTTTGTCTTATTATCGATCTCTTTTTTAATAATTCCTAACATCCTATTTGCCTTACTAACTGCCGCTGCACACTGCGTGGATGTCTTCAGAGAACTATCCACTATAACTCCAAGATCCCTTTCCTGATCTGTCGTAGCTAAATTTGACCCCATCATGTAGTACGTGTAATTTGGGTTATTTTTTCCAACATGCATTACCTGACACTTACCCACATTAAATTTCATTTGCCATTTTGCTGCCCAATCACTCAGTTTGCTGAGATCTTTTTGTAGTTCTTCACAATCCCTTTTGCTTTTGACTGTCCTGAACAACTTGGTGTCATCTGCAAACTTTGCCACCGCACTGCTTACCTCATTTTCCTCATTTTCTAGATCATTGATGAATAAGTTGAACAGGATCGGTCCCAGGACTGACCCCTGGGGAACACCACTAGTTACCCCCCTCCATTGTGAAAATTTACCATTTATTCCCACCCTTTGTTTTCTGTCTTTTAACCAATTCCCGATCCATGAAAGGACCTTTCCTCCTATCTCATGACCACCTAATTTACATAAAAGCCTTTGGTGTGGGACCGTGTCAAAGGCTTTCTGGAAACCTAGGTATATTATGTCCACTGGGTGCCCCTTGTCCGCATGTTTATTAACCCCCTTTCCAGCCTGAATTCATCCAGCTTCCCCTTCCCCGTGTGGGCCTGTGCCTGGCCCTTCCCAGCTGGACCAACAGGCCTGCTAGGAAACCCTTACTCCCCATCTGCTTCTGCTAGCCTGGCAGCGCCCCTGGGCACGGCTCGCAGGAGATGGTGCTCTCTGAGCCTATCGCGATCTGGTCTGTTGCTAGTGTTAGGGAGTAGGACCTAGGGCCCTCCCAGTTCTCTGGTACCCAATGGCAGGATTTCAGTCCCTCTCCCGGCTCTTCTCTGGCCCCTCTGCGATTTAACATACCCCCACCAGGCCTGGACACCGGGCTCCAGCAGCCACCACACCAGGGCTAACTCCAGAGGTACAATCAGCTGGGCGCTGCCGGGAGACACCTGTTTCTGTACCCCAGGCTCATGTTAGTTCTTTCCGCCACAGCGGCAGTTTCGGGGGCCCCAAGGAGCGCAGGCTTCCACGCCTCCCCAAGGGCCTCCTCTTAGCAGCCCGCAGGACGGAGCCTTGCAAGGAGCCCTGTAGTAACAGGCCTCAGCACTCAACGCTCTGTGCTGTAATACCCCTGTGCACACACGTCCCTGCGACGGCACAGAGACGCTCACCAGGGACCTATTGGCCATCATTCAGTAACGTGACTGGGTATGGCAGCTCGCCAGCCACAGGCTGGAACTCAGGAATGGTTCTGCTTGACTCCTCTGGTTCTTCAGCAGCCAGGCCTGGAAATGCTCCCCCGGGTCCGACTGCCGCCGCTGCTGCCCTGGGGAGGGGGGGAACACCCTGGCACACATGGAGATGGAGCCCAGTCTGACACCACATTCTGGTGCCCCCAACCACCGGAGCGCTGCCAGCCAGAGCCCCACCCCAGCTGGGAAGGGGTTAAAGAGGGAATCTTGCTGCATTCACTGGCGCTGGCTTAGGGGCCTCTGTCCCCGCACAAGGGCTGGATGCTTCCCGGTGGCGTGGCCAGAGGGCCTGTCACCTTTACAGCTGGAGCCGGCTGCAGGCAGCCGGGGGAAACTGAGGCAGAGCCACGGCATCACCACATCCAGCCACAAGGGGGCATGGTGGGAGAGTAAAAAGCACAAGCTTTGCCAGCCTTGTAAATACCAGGCAGCCCACCCCACTGGGAAACGCCATCTCCGCTGCATCACGGGGTTGGGCCAGCTGATGGGTCCAGAGGGGGTGACAGGAGCTGCTCCGAGGAGGGGCTGGCCTGGCAGATGGCACTAAGCTAGGGGGACAGGTAGATACATACACTGGAGGTTAGGGACAGGGTCCAGAGTGACCTGCATAAATTGGAGGATTGGGCCAAAAGTAATCTGACGAGCCTCAACAAGGAGCAGTGCAGAGTCCTGCACTTGGGATGGAAGAATCCAAAACACTGTTACAGGCTGGGGACTGACTGGCTAAGTAGCAGTGCACCAGAAAAGGACCTGGGAATTACCTGGATGAGAGGCTGGATATAAGTCAACAGTGTGTCCTTGTAGCCAGGCAGGCTAGCGGCGCACTGGGGTGCGTTAGGAGGAGCATTTCCAGCAGAACTAGGGAAGTGATTATTTCCATTTATTCAGCACTGGTGAGGCCACATCTGGAGTATTGCGTCTAGTTCTGGGCCCCCCACTATAGAAAGGATGTGGACGCATTGGAGCAGGTCCAGCAGAGGGCAATGACGATGATTAGGGAGCTGGAGCACATGGCCTATGAGGAGAGGCTGAGAGATTTTGGGCTTGTTTAGGCTGCAGAAGAGTGAGGGGGGTTTGATGACAGCCTCCAACTTCCTGAAGGAGGCTCTAAAGAGGCTGGAGAGAGGCTGTTCTCAGTGGTGACAGACGGCAGGACAAGGAGCGACGCTCTCCAGTTGCAGTGGGGGAGGAGTAGGTTGGATATTAGGGAAAACCATTTCCCCAGGAGGGTGGCGAAGCACTGGGAGGCGCTGTGTAAGGAGGTGGTGGAATCTCCATCCCTAGAGGTTTTTAGGCCCCAGCTGGGCCAAGCCCTGGCCGGGATGATTTAGCTGGGAGGCGGTTACAGGGCAGTGTCTGAGTGCTGCGGGCCTGGCGCTTTGCTCTCCCGCGGGTAGTACTCGGCCAGGATGCTCTCAGGGATCCGCTTCAGCAGCTCCTTCGGGAAGATGCGGAGCAGCTGCCAGCCGATGTCCAGCGACTCGAAGATGGTTCTGTTCTCGTAGGGGCCTGCAGACGGGACAGAGGAGCATTGGGAGGCTGTGAAGACCAGCTGCAGGAGCCGGGGCCAAGGCTGGACACCTGCACGCCCTGGGAGGAGCTAGATATGAAGACGGGGCCCTGGACTCTGGGCTGGCCTGGAGAACGGCTATGGGCACATCTGAGCTAGCAGGGTCCAGAGTACGGCTACAGAGCCTCACACCCCACCAGGTCCCAGTAGACACCCAGGCGGGAAAGTGCCCAGGGTCCCCAGAGGGCTAGAGGATGGTCAGGGGCCCCTGTACCCCAGGGGGGCTGGAGAAGGGCCAGGGAGCCCTGGGAAGGGTCAGAGAACAGGATTTAGGAAGATACAGGGCTGGCTCCAGGCTGTGCCTCCAAGCCCAGAGCTGGCTCCACACAGGGAATCTATAAACTTAATGCCACCCGCTTGCTGCCTCTGCTGAAAGAGGCACCAGGGCTGCAAGGACAGCCGGCAAGCCAAGGCGCTGCAAGCGGGGAGCCCGAGCCAGCAAACGCACTGGCTTACTTCAGCTGTGTCCCCACTACCCTGCTGCACACACGTGTGCTCTGCGTGCCCTTCTCCACCTGCTGCACACGCATGTGCTGTGTGCGCCTGTCTCCACCCTGCTGCACACGCGTGTGCTCTGCTTGCCCTTCTCCACCTGCTGCACACGCGTGTGCTGTGTGTGCCTGTCTCCACCCTCTGCACACGCATGCGTGCTCTGCGTGCCCATCTCCACCTGCTGCACACGCGTGTGCTCTGTGTGCCCATCCTTGCTTTGCTGCACACGCATGTGCGCTGTGAGCCCAGCTGCCTTGCTGCATGCATGCACCGTGTCTCCACCAGGCACAGCGGCGTGGATCGGGGCTCCCTGGCTGCATGCTGGCTCCTTACCCTGAGCGATGAACTGCTTCTCAAACTTCTGCAGGAACTCCAGGTAGAGCAAGTCGTCAGCGGACAACGCCTCTTCCCCGACCACGGCCTTCATGGCCTGGACATCCTTCCCGATGGCGTAGCAGGCATACTGGGCGTGCACCGAAATGACGGGGAGGTGAGCGGGGTGCAGCAGAACTCGAGCAGGGGTGTGTGGGGATTGAGGCGCCCAGACACTACGGTGATGGGTGCCACGTAAGGCCGATTATCCCCCCGCCAGGCAGGCAGGGCTGTTCTCCCCGCTTTGCATGTGGCATGGCGGCTGGTCCCAGGTCCCACAGGGAGTCTGGGGCAGAGGTGGGAATTAATGCAAGTGTCCCAAGCCGGTACCCTAACCACTGGGCCACGCTGCCTCTGGGGCACTGCACGCGGGTACCTGGTTTACACTGAAGGGTACCGGAGGGCAGCCGCCGGGTCTGGCGGGGGAGGAGAGAGTGGCCGGGCTGGGGAATCCCTCAGGGGCTGACGTGGCAGATTACTTCTATCTGCTGCACCAGCCCACTGCTGCACTTACCAGCTGGTTGGACACATCACCATGGTCCTTCCGGGTCATGCCCTCCCCAATGGCCGACTTCATCAGGCGGGACAGGGAGGGCAGCACGTTTATCGGGGGGTAGATCTGTGGGGGCAGAAAGCCCATGTACACGACGACCTTAGCACGCCTCGCACAAGCGCGTCACTAGTGAACCCCTGCTGCAGATGGGGATTGGGAGCCTCACTTTGCAGACAGCAGCCCAGCTGGCATTAGAAGGGCAGAGCTCCTGGTGCCCTGTAGCTCTTGCCTCAGTTTACCGCACGTCCCAATTGCTAGCCAGGCAGAACCCCAGATCCCCGAAGCATCACCGCTCTCTTGCTAGGCTAGGGGCTGCAGCCCTGGGGCCACCTCCCCTGGCGGTGGGGTTCCCTGGGCTCCATGTCAGAGCCTGAGCTCGCAGCTCCACCCCGAGATGTGGGGGGAAAGGACGGGCTCTCTGACCTGTCTGTTATGGAGCTGCCTGTCCACATAGACCTGCCCTTCCGTGATGAAGCCCGTCAAGTCGGGGATCGGGTGGGTGATGTCTGAGAAGGGAAAGAGAGGGACAAGGGTAGCCCACGAGGCCTGCAAACCAGCCCAGCCCCGCCGGCCAGATCTGCCCGGTCTGCCGGGACCCCGCCCTCTGCACCACGGCTCACTGCGCCAGGCCTGGGATGCCAGCCTGAGATGCGGCTCACCCTACTGAGGCACGTGGGCAGACCCTCCCCTGCTGCCCTGCTAGACAGCAGCCCCACGCCCGCCACAGAGCCACGCTCCGGCCGCACGAGGTAGGGAAGCTGGCGGTAAGATCGGCCCTTGGACCGTCTCCTTCTCTCCCTGATTGGATGGCTCCCCCCTGGCCGACTGAAATGGACTTGCCATGGAGCCATGCCCCAGGGAGCGGGAGCAAACAGCCTGGCCCTCCTGCTGGCCCCAGGGGGTCGGAGCTTGTGGGGGGCAGGCCTGCAGCCCAGGGCAGAGCCCCGCCACAGGCGCATCCCAGTCCCCTCCTCCCCCCGTGTGGCTCCCTGCAGACCCAGCCCCCCGGCGAGGCCCCTCCAGTGGGTGTTGCCCTGGGAGCTGGGGGGTGCTCGCTGATGCCCTGCCCTGGCTGGGATGCTGACAGCTGGGCGGGTGGGGCTCGGCTGCAGCCTGAGTAATTCCAGCTGGTCAGATAGGGGAACTTGTGGTCCCTCAGATAAGGAATCAGGACGGGGAAGGTGGCAGCTTCCCCCTTTCCAGTTCCTGCTTCTCATGTGTGGGAACCAGGGCCAGACTGTGCCAGGACAGAAAATGCCGCAGCCTGGCTCAGCCACAGGCTGGGCAGAGCTGGGCGTGCAGGAGTCTCAGAGCAGGGCTGCTGTCTGCTAGCTGGGCCGCAGGCAGGGCGCAGGCCCTGCCAGGGCTTGCTCCAGGCCAGGCTGGGGTGTGTTAGCCTGCCCCAGGGGTGCGGGTGCTGATGGAGGCCGGTTCTCGCCCTGCTCCTGGGGAGTGCAGCTGAATCTGACACCCCAGCAGCCGGTTAAAGCCATCTCCGTGGGGGCGGAAATCAGGGTGGGGGCGAACGCGGTTGGGTGCTCAGACCTCCTCCCCACAGGGAGCCTGCCACGGCCAACGGTTGGAACACCCCCACCCACGCTGAAGCTCCCAGCCCGCCGGGCGCTCTGCCTCCCCTGGGGCCGTGGGCCATGCGCGCCGCTCACCGTCGTTGGGCATGGTGAGGATGGGGATCTGCGTGATGGAGCCGTTCCTCCCCTCCACGCGCCCCGCGCGCTCATAGATGGTGGCCAGGTCGGTGTACATGTAGCCTGGGAAGCCCCTGCGGCCTGGCACCTCCTCCCGGGCAGCTGACACCTGAGGGGACGCATGAGGCGGGGGCGTTACTGCTGCAGGCCAGTGCCGGTGGGTAACCCTCCCAAGGGCCTTGTGGGGAGGACCCTTCCCAGCGTTGGCCCAGCCCCCAGGTTCTGGGCAGGTGCACCCCCAGCACAGCTGCGACGCCCCTCGGGCAAATCTGCCCAGCTCACCTGCCCGGCTGAGGGGCAGAGACTGAGTGGCACCGTCCTGTGCAACTCTGCCCCTGGCTGGTGAGTTTGCCCCTGGCCAGTGCCACCACAGGGATGCTCCAGCTGCACCTGGGCTCACACGCCTGCCCCTCTGTGGGGGTGCTACCCAGCTGAGGTCACCCCAGTTTGTTTTCTCCCTCCTCCCTGTGATCCATCAGGCTGGGCCTTTCCCTCAGTGCAAGGCAGGTAGAAGCCGGTACTTCTGTACAGCCAGCTGTCCCTGTGAGCCTGCGCTACTCACAGTGAGCTCCCCGCCAAAGCCCTGCAGTGATTTCTGGGCCGTGTGAATCACAGGGGGCTCTGATTTATGGGGTCAGATGAACGGCTTTGGGGAGAATTGCCAGGTTGGTCCCCAGCCCTCTGGCAGGGCCAAGCATCACCTACACCATCTGTCATGTAAACTTCCCTTGCTCCCCTTTAAGCCCATTGCTTCTTGTCCTAGACTCAGAGGTTGGAGAATATTTTCTCCCTCCTCCTTGTAACACTCATTCAGGTACTTGAAAGCTGTTATCACACCCCCTCTCAGGCATCTCTTCTCCAGACTACACAACCCCACTTCTTTCGATCTTCTCTCACCCGGAGCCTTGTCCAAAACGCTCATCATTTTTCTTGCATTCTCTGGGCTTTTCCCACATCTGGCCTGAAAGGTGGTGCCCAGAACTGGACACGGCCCTCCAGCTCAGCCGTACTCAGCGCGGAGCTGGGCTGATTGTTGTGTCTCCTGTCTCACAAGACTTCAGATAATACAGCCCAGAATGATGTCTGCTTTTTTTGCAACAGCGTTACACAGTCGACTCATATTTAGCTTGTGCTCCAGTGTGACCCTATGTCCCTTTCTGCAACTTTCCTTTCTAGGCAGTTATTTCCAGTGCTGTACATGTGCAGCTGATTGTTCCTTCTTAAGTGCAGGACACAAGCAGACGCGAACCTGGGACCTCAGTGTGGGAGCTGCTACAGTGGGAGGTAAAAGCCAACTGGCTCTCAGTTAAGGCAAGGGCACTAGGTGTCACTACATGGGTCAGTGAACCACACTCCTAGATGTGTGGGTCACACACTCACCTCCCGCAGGGCCTCAGCATAGGAGCTCATGTCAGTGAGGATCACCAGGACGTGCTTCTCGCACTGGTAGGCCAGGAACTCAGCAGTGGTCAGTGCCAGGCGTGGGGTGATGATGCGCTCGATGCTGCAGGAGGAGATGGCTGTTAGTGGAGGCTGGTCTTAGATGGGTTTGTAACTGCCCACAGGCGGGCCTGCATCTGGGCTCTCTGGAGCTTAGTGCAGGAGTCTCAGTGGTTTGGGCTAAAAGCCAGCTGGCTCCCAGCTACGTGTACACAAGATTTGTTCTTTCTCCGTCTGGCTTCCATTACATGGGACAATGACCCACACCTAGGAGGTGGGTGGGTTACTCATTCATTGCAAAGAAAAAAGCAGTCATGGAGCACTTGAAACACTAACAAAAGAATTTATTTGGCGGTGAGCTTTCGTGGGGCGGACCCACTTCAGATCATAGCCAGACCAGAGCAGACTCAATATAGAAAGCACAGAGGTCCAAAAATTGTTATCAAGGTTGGCAAATCAGAAGAGCAGAGGGGTGGTAGGAGGGGGCGTGTGGGATGGGGAAGTTGAGACTTATATAAAACATGGAGTATGTAAAAGAGTTCTTATAATGGGCCAGATCATTGCTGTCCCGGTTCAAATCGTGTGTTAATGTGCTGAATTTGAATGTAAATGACAGTTCTGAGCATTCTCTCTGCAGACAGGCGCTAAAGTTGCTTTTCAGACTTTCGGGTCATTAGCAGAACAGCCCACTCCAGCAAAATGCTGGCTGACAGGTTTGTGCGTTAGGAGTTTTTTGATGTCTGGTTTCTGTCCATTCATTCGAAGAGTGCTTGCAGTCTGTCCTATGTACATGCTGCGTGGGCATTGCTGGCACATGATGGCAGTCAGGCTGTTCGGGAGAGACCAGGTTACAAGGGGCAACCTCTGCTGGGTGTCAGATGGCCCCAGTCCTGCTGACATTGGGGTTCCCTGTCCTCTGGTGCTGAGCGCCCCACCCCACAGCTCTGCTTGGGCGCAGCAGCTGGCTGGCAAAGAGCTGAGGCGCGGAATGCTTGTGAATGAGACCGAGCAGTGCTGAGTCTGGCCAGCAGGGGGCAGCCCCTTGCGCACAGGGCGGACGTTCCACTCTCCATCGGAGCCGGTCCCCGATGCTGGGCCATCCCCTGACCGTGCACTGAAGTGCAGGGGAGCTGGCTCTGGGGTGAGCTGTCCCTTGGGTGCTTTCCCGCTCCTTGCTGTGTGTCCTGACCACCCTGCCCAGCAAAGGCTGCATGGTGAACCTGCTATGAAAGGGCTCGAGATCTGCAAGGGGACAGGCAGCACCTGCTCCAGCTGAAATCAAGGGGGCGGGGGGGGGCTCTGCACCGTGCAGGATCGGGCCCCAGGCTGTGCTCTTGCACCTGTGGAAATCAAGGCTAGACGGGCCCATGAGCAGGGCTGGTGCCCCCGGCTGGACTGGAGGCATTGGCTAGTTCACACTGGAGACAGGTTGCCCACACCGGAGCATGCACGTGGCATGCACCCAATAGAAAAGGAGGGCAAGTGGCCCCCAGGGGAGCTGAGAGCCTGCACAGGCCCCTGGGCAGTGTGTGTGTGGGGATCTGGCTCTGTGTCCTGGGAGGGGCAGGGATTCGGGTGGAAGGGCAGAGCCAGGGGCAGCCAACCCTCCACACGGCCAGGGGCATGGCGCCCTCCCCTGCCCTCAGAACTGCACAGGGCACACCGGGCGGTGCTCGGGCAGTGATTCAAAGGGCCGGGGGCTCCAGCTGCTGCTGCCACAACAGCCCAGAAGTGACCAGGAGCACCGGGCCCCTCTGAATCGCCACCTTCCAAGGCAACTGTGCTCCCCCCTTTGTAGCACCCAGGGGCAACTGTGCTCCCCCCTTTCTCCTCCCCTTGTTGGCAGTCCTGGCTCCCCCAGGAGATGAGCTCCTCCCCAGAGTGGTACTGGGCCCATAGTGCAATGGGGGACTGGGCCCAATGGCCTCAGGGGAGTTACCCCAGAGATAATGAGGTCTAGTAGGTCTAATCCTCGTCTTACTTATCCTGGAACGAGTCCGTCTACTGCCACAGAGTTACTCCAGACTCACACTAGAGTCAGGGAGATCAGCACCAAGGCTAGATGCCTGTAGCCCCCCCGGGGTCTCATTAGTGTTAACTATATATATTATTGTGCCCAGGAGCCCCCGGTCCTAGACCAGAACTCCCCAGTGCTAGGGGCTGCACAGTTTAATGGCTATTAGGAGTATTACGATAGCACCAAAGTGCCAAGCCATGGACCAGACCCCATGGCACTAGGTCCTGTACGCTGTGTAGTAGGTACTTTGCAGCAGTGCCAAGGCACTCCAGCCACAGACAGGATCCAGCTGCATCTGGCACTGCACCATTTAGTTGCTATTAGATATATTATGGTAGAGCCCAGGACCCCAGCCAAGGACAGGACTCAGTTGGGCTGGGCACTGTACAGTTTAATTGATATTAGGTATATTATGGTAGCACCCAGGAGCGCTGCCACACACAGCACCTGGTTGCACTGGATGCTGTACAATTTAATTGCTCTTAGGTGTATTACGGTAGTGCCCAGATGCTCAGCCATGCATAGGACCCTGCTGTGCTGGGTGCGGTACAGTTTAGTTGCTCTTGGGTGTATTGTGGTAGTACCCAGGGGCTCAGCTCTGGACAGGACAGGACCCTGCTGTGCTGGGTGCTGTATAGTTTAATGGCTACCAGGTGTATTACGGAAGCACCCAGGAGCTCAGGCCCTGTTCCTCTAGGCTCAACACCCGCACAGAGCCAGGCATGTCACGGCCAATGGCGCCTGCCTCGGCGCAGCCCCTTCCATGGCAGGTGGGGGCCACACTCACGTGGGGTCGTTGGCCAGGTTCAGGAAGAGGCACACGTTTTCCATGGACCCATTCTCCTCGAAGTCCGACTTGAAGAAGCGGGCGGTTTCCATGTTCACCTGCCAATCACATCCATAATGGGGCGGGGCTGAGCAACAGGACCACCCCCATAGTACAGATGGGGAAACTGAGGCAGGGGGAGGGGCGTGCCTTGCTCACCAGGCCACAGGGACTGAGTGGCAGAGCTGGGACTAGAACCCAGCTGCCCCAGCCCTAGTCTCTTGCTCTTACTCCTCTGGGCCTACAGCCTCTCCATACAGGGCACACAGCACAACTGCCTGCCTGGATGGGGCAGGCGGCTGCGGCACAGAGCCCCTCGGGCACGGGCAGGGGTGCAAGGCACCTAGCCATGTGCCGCTGGGGAGCCCGGCACTGTGGGCGGCGGAAGCAGCCTGCGCCCGTGGCAGGGTGCGGTGGGGGGCTGGGGAGCAGAGGAGGTTACAAGGATACCACTGTCCAGCAGGGGGCAGTAGGTGCTGCTGTGCTCCCCCCCCACCAGGCTCGGACATGGGGCTTCTCCCTTCACGGGGCGCCGCGGGATGGGCAGGGAGACAGCTCAGGGCTCAGCTGGCTTCCCCAGCAGCCGCACGCCTGCCTTGCCCTCCCCGGCTGCCTCCGAGCCCTGAGACAAAGGTTCACCCCCCCCACCAGTGCTGGGGCGAAGCAGCTGCAGCCCCACATGGAACTGTCTGGGCACACAGATGGAGACAGGGCTGGTGGGGGACCCAGACGCCCAGGGAGCTGGAGCCCAGCTGTGTGTCCCCCCCATCCCTGCCAGTGTGGCTCTGAGAGTTGGGCAAGCCCAGGACCTAACCATGGGTGCCCATGCTCACCCTGACCCTAAGTAGGCTGGGCTCACACCAAACCCTGGTCCTCAGGAATGTCCTCAGCTCTGGTGGCAGTCTGCATCCCGGAGTGTGCCCCAGACTCAGGCTGCCCTGAGCCCAGCCCCACAGCAATGACGCTGACTCCCAGCCCCAGCAGGGTCTGAACACCTTGTTCTGAGTCTGCCTCAGAGCCCTGCTCCTGGCCACACGCAGAACCATGCTGCATGGGACTGCGAGGGTCCCAGCTGGCGACTGCCTGGGAAATCTCCAGCCCCTGACCCAGGGGTCTGTGCTGCCCCCACCAGCAGCCTCCCCAGCCCCCGGGCTGACTCACCCCCATGGCCGCGAAGACGATGGCGAAGTTCTCTTCGTGGTAATCCATCACGTCCTTGGATTTCTTCACCAGGCCGGCCTGTCGGCAGATCTGAGCAGCAATCTGTGGAGGGCAGAGAGCCAGGACTGGAGCCTCCGGCCGGACTCAGAGCTTGATACTCAGGGTGCCGGCTTGCTGAGGCTCTGGCTCCACTTCTGTGGCCTGAGTCTGTCTCTGATCCCGAGGGCCAAGCTGCACATGGGCGTAACTCCACCGAACCCGGCTGCATGACACCAGCAAAGAACTGGGTTGCCAGAGACCGACCTTGGCCCAGCCACAGCCAGGGGGAGCCAGGAGGGCTTTGGGAATGGCTCTGGAGGTACCAGCGAGGGCTGGAAATGCCCTATAGAAGAGGACCGAACCACAGGGTGCTGAATCCTGACCTCCCCCACCACCCTGCCTGCTGCCCTGACTCGCCCGTCCAGGCCCCACCCTGCTCTGAGCCTTGCTGCTCCCTTCTGCACCACATCTCGGTGCTGGAGCCTTTCCTGCCTGTCCAAGCAGCTTCCACTGCTGCAGCAACCTGGCCTGGCCCAGCTCGGCTCCGCTCCCAGGACTTCCTAGCCTGGCGCTGGGAGCACGTCGCCCGTCTCTGCCCCCGGTTCCTAGCCGTCAAGTGTCCGCCACTCGCCCTCACTGTCGGGCCCTACACAACCCCCATCCTCCCACGTCTGGTGCACTCCCGAGATCTCACGGCTGGTCTCCAAACAGTCCCTGCTGCCCACCACCGTCACCCGCCTGTTCCATTTCCAGACAAGCCCTGTGGTGGTCCCTCCCCTGCTGCCCACACGTGGGAGAAGAGCTCCCTGGAAATGTTCCCAAATGGTCTCATCTTCTCTCTCTCCCCTCCCCAGATCTCTCCCCGGTGGCGATGCCAGCCAGCCATGCTGCAGCACAGACCCTGGCCCTACTGCCAGCTAGCACAGGACAGGCCAAGGAAGCAGTGGTCTTCATTCATAGCAAGGGATGCTGCGAGCCAGGTACAAGAGGTCATTCGGCCACTCTGCTCTGCACTGAAAAGGCCTCAACTGGAGTATTGTGTCCAGTTCTGGGCACTGAGTTCCTAGAAAGATGTGGAGAAATCAGAGCAAGTCCAGAAAAGAGGAACAAGAATGATGAAAGGTGGAGAACATGAGCTCTGAGGGAAGACTGAAAGAACTGGGCTGAGAGGTGACATGATAGTGGTATACAAGTACCTAGAAGAGCGTTACTAGGAGGAAGGAGAAAAATTTGTCCTCCTTGGCCTCTGAGGATAGGACAAGTAGCAATGGGCTTAAACTGCAGCAAGGGAGGTATAGGTTGAACATTAGGAAAAACTTGCTAACTGTCAGGGGCTACGTCTACACGTGCCCCAAACTTCGAAATGGCCACGCAAATGGCCATTTCGAAGTTTACTAATGAAGCGCTGAAATGCATATTCAGCGCTTCGTTAGCATGCGGGCGGCCGCGGCGCTTCGAAATTGACGCGCCTTGCCGCCGCGCGGCGCGTCCAGACGGGGCTCCTTTTCGAAAGGACCCCGTCTACTTCGAAGTCCCCTTATTCCCATCAGCTCATGGGAATAAGGGGACTTTGAAGTAGGCAGGGTCCTTTCGAAAAGGAGCCCTGTCTGGATGAGACGCGCGGCAGCAATCCGCGTCAATTTCGAAGTGCCGCTGCTGCCCGCATGCTAACGAAGCGCTGAATATGCATTTCAGCGCTTCATTAGTAAACTTCGAAATGGCCATTTGCGTGGCCATTTCGAAGTTTGGGGCACGTGTAGACACGGCCAGGGTGGACAAACACTGGAATAAATTGCCTGGGGAGGTTGTGGAATCTCCATAGAATGGTAGGACTGGAAGGGACCTTGAGAGGCCATTGAGTCCAGCCCCCTGCCCTCATGGCAGAACCAAGTACTGTCTAGGCCATCCCTGATAGACATTTATCTAACCTGTTCTTAAATATCTCCAGAGATGGAGATTCCACAACCTCCCTTGGCAATTTATTCCAGTGTTTGACCAGCCTGACAGTTAGGAACTCTTCCCTAATGTCCAACCTAAACCTCCCTTGCTGCAGTTTAAGCCCATTGCCTCTTGTTCTAGCCTCAGAGGCCAAGAAGAACAAGTTTTCTCCCTCCTCCTTATGACACCCTTAGAGATACCTGAAAACCGCTATCATGTCCCCCCCTCAATCTTCTCTTTCCCAAACGAAACAAGTCCAATTCTTTCAGCCTTTCTTCATAGGTCATGTTCTCTGGACCTTTGATCATTCTTGTTGCTCTTTTCTGGACTCTTTCCAATTTCTCCACATCCTTCCTGAACTGCGGTGCCCAGAACTGGACACAATACTCAACTGGGGCCTCACCAGCGCAGAGCAGAGCTGAAGAATGACTTCTTGTGTCTTGTTCATAACACGCCTGTTAATCCATCCCAGAGTCAGGTTTGCATTTTTTGCAACAGCATCTCACTGTTGACTCATATTAAGCTTGTGGTCCACTATAACCCCTAGATCCCTTTCTGCCGTAGTTGTTCCTAGGCAGTCGCTTCCCATTCTGTATGGGTGAAACTGATTGTTCCTTCCTAAGTGGAGCACTTTGCGTTTGTCTTTATTAAACTTCATCCTTCAAACTTCAGGAGCTTCATTGATGACATTTGAGAGCAGGTTAGATAGACAGCTATCAGGGACGGTCATTCTAGATGGTGCCCTGTGGGTAGAGACCAGACTTCGTGACCTCTTGAGGTCCCTTCCTGTCCTATGATTCTGTGATTGTTCCCTTGTACTCCCCCATCTCTCTGTCTCCGTCTGTGGTCTCTCCTCTCAGACTGTGAGCTCTTCAGGGCAGGGACTGTCTTTTTGCCCTGTGTTTATGCAGGACCTGGCACAGTGGAGGCTGAGCCAGGACTCGGGTTCCCAGGCAGTACACATAATAAACAACAGCAATAATCAAAGCTCTCCACTGGCCTGTGTCATGTTTCTTCCTCTGTGCCTGATGCACCGAGCGGGCAAATCTGCTTTAGCCCTACGTCTGCAGCCCAGCTTTCTGGCTCCCGCTGTAAGACTCCTGCACCCGGTTGGGAAGGGCCCACTTTCGAGCCCTGGCATCAGAAGGTTAGCCACTCTTGTGCCTCTGCTCCCCTCCTGAGGACCAGCTGGCTGCAGAGGAGGGTGGGTTGGGCAGACAAAAACGATGTGGGATGAAGCCCTGGAGAATGTGATCAAGAGATGGACCTGCCTGGCCCTCAGAGGACTGTATCTCACCTTGTGCTGGGATTTAAAGAGCTGGTATCCAAAGGCAGGTGCTCCAGCTAGGAACGGGAGCTGGCAAGCTCTGGGAGACCAGGCTTTGCTATCTCCCCAGCATGCGCTGACGGCCCAGCTGAGCTGGTCTCCCTTCCCCTGGCCAGGCCAGGTCTAGGCTGCCAGCCTTCCCGCGAGACAGCCCATGCCTTGCCCTGCCAGGCTGATCATACCCGTTCTGCTGTGGCTGGGGGACCTGGCTGGGACTGGCTGGTGTGTGCGGGCGTGCCACTGCCCCTGCTGGTGTGTCTGTGCCGGCCAGATGCCGGATGGCAACTCCGGCTGCTTGTGCCTAGACAGAATCATCCCCTTGTGCGTTGTACACGTCTTCCTTCAGGTGCACTGGGAACTCAGCGGCTGCTCCCTGCCAGCGAGTAGGGGCCCTGGAAGGAGCGGACTCCCCAAAGCTGTCCTGGCTGGAGCCGGGGCGGAGTGGGAAGCAGCCGGCCCTACAAATGCAGCAGGCTGACCCTTGTGGGAACCACCCCACACTCTGCCCACAGCCCTCGTGAGGGACGTGAGTCTCCAGTGACACCGCTCACCAAGACCGTCCTTTGGGTCAAACGGCCGCGCCTGCACGTGGGGGAGCGAGTTTAACCACAGGTGCGTTGGGCTGGAGCTGAAATGGGAGACTGATGGGATGGCAGTGCTGGGGGTGGGGGGTAGAAGGGCAGGGAGGGGGCAGTGCTGGGGGGTGGGGGGGTAGAAGGGCAGGGAGGGGGAAGTGCTGGGGGATGGGGGGGTAGAAGGGCAGGGAGGGGGCAGTGATGGAGGATGGGGGGGTAGAAGGGCATGGGGGGCAGTGATGGAGGATGGGGCAGAGGGGCAGGCAGGGGGCAGTGCTGGGGGGTGGGGGGGTAGAAGGGCAGGGAGGGGGCAGTGCTGGGGGGTGGGGGGTAGAAGGGCAGGGAGGGGGAAGTGCTGGGGGATGGGGGGGTAGAAGGGCAGGGAGGGGGCAGTGATGGAGGATGGGGGGGTAGAAGGGCATGGGGGGCAGTGATGGAGGATGGGGCAGAGGGGCAGGCAGGGGGCAGTGCTGGGGGGTGGGGGGTAGAAGGGCAGGGAGGGGGAAGTGCTGGGGGATGGGGGTAGAAGGGCAGGGAGGGGGCAGTGCTGGGGGTTGGGGGGGTAGAAGGGCAGGGAGGGGGCAGTGATGGAGGATGGGGCAGAGGGGCAGGCAGGGGGCAGTGCTGGGGGTTGGGGGGGTAGAAGGGCAGGCAGGGGGCAGTGCTGGGGGTTGGGGGGGTAGAAGGGCAGGGAGGGGGCAGTGATGGAGGATGGGGCAGAGGGGCAGGCAGGGGGCAGTGCTGGGGGGTGGGGGGTAGAAGGGCAGGGAGGGGGCAGTGATGGAGGATGGGGCAGAGGGGCAGGCAGGGGGCAGTGCTGGGGGGTTGGGGGTAGAAGGGCAGGGAGGGGGCAGTGATGGAGGATGGGGCAGAGGGGCAGGCAGGGGGCAGTGCTGGGGGATGGGGGGTAGAAGGGCACGGGGGGGCAATGCTGGGGGGTGGGGGGTAGAAGGGCAGGGAGGGGGCAGTGATGGAGGATGGGGCAGAGGGGCAGGCAGGGGGCAGTGCTGGGGGATGGGGGGTAGAAGGGCACGGGGGGGCAATGCTGGGGGGTGGGGGGTGGAAGGGCAGGGAGGGGGCAGTGATGGAGGATGGGGCAGAGGGGCAGGCAGGGGGCAGTGCTGGGAGGTGGGGGGTAGAAGGGCAGGCAGGGGGCAGTGCTGGGGGATGCGGGGGTAGAAGGGCACGGGGGGGCAATGCTGGGGGGTTGGGGGTAGAAGGGCAGGGAGGGGGCAGTGATGGAGGATGGGGATGGAGCTATACCTCGTTTCCCGTGACGAGAGTCCCTGCTCTAACCTGGTCCCTCCTGTAAGCACCTGGCCTAGGCACCTGCTCCCTGACTCTGCCTTTCAGCTCACTTCAGAGTCCTGGCAAATTCCTGGAAGTTCGGTCCATCGGTAGCCATTAACCAAGACCAGCAGGGGTGCAACCCCATGCGCTGGGGGTCTTGAAACCTCTGACTGCCAGAAGGTGGGATGGATCAGTCAGTGATCACCCTGTTCTGTTCATTCCCTCTCATGCACCTGGAGGACAGGGTACTGCCCAGGAGTGTCATGACATGTTTATAGAGCCACAGTTCTCAGCATTTCAGGGGGACGTGTAGATCTAGGTATCTGCCTCGGATGTTGTGGGCTCCCCACCTAGGGATGCCTGTTCACGGGGAGGGACCCCGTGGGTGAGACACTGAGGTATTCGCATGAGCGGGTCTTGGTGTTTGAAGCGTGAGGATGCAGAGGGTTTCAGGGTTCAGAACCTTCAGTTCCTCCTTCCAGGACAGCGTGTCAGTGTCATGGGGTCTGCTTCCCATTGGGACGCCTCCCCCCGGCTGCTTTGGGGATTGGCTGGCTCCAGCTGACGTCCCCTCCTGTCAGTTCATTGCCCTGCGGTCTGCCTCTTTCTCTGCAACCTGAGGTGTCCTTCTTCCTGGCTCTGCCCTCCGGCCAGGTCACGAGAGTCCTCCCCTTCTTGGGGCATCAGAGTCTCCTCAGATAACCCTCCGAGGTGACCTGCATCCCCCTGCGTGCCCCAGGCCACTTCCCCGACGGCTGGTGGAAGAACCTGGGCCCACCCACTACTCCAGCTTCCAGTCCAGGGACTCTCTACCGTCCACTTTGGTCTCCTTTCCCTCAGGACGTCTTGCTCTTTCTTTGGACTCCTTCGTACTTCCCAGCCCATCCTCACCGCTCCCTTCTCCCAGGGAACGACCGCAGACAGCTTCCCCTGCACCCCCATTTCTGCTGCCAGCTTCCTGTCTGCATAGACCACTTCCTCCCCAGGCTGGACGTCCTCGGCAGTTAGTCCTTAGCGAGCCTTGGCTCTCCTCCAGATGCAGCCTACTGTTTAGTCGGTCCCCACAGGAAACGCCCACGGTTACCAGGGCCTGGGGGTCCCTGTGCTGGCAATGCCACAAGAGCCCAACATCCAGCACCGCTGACCTCAGCATAAAGCAGCAACGGCTCCTTCCGCAACCCCATGTCCTGGCCACGCCTGCTGCGGGGAGGCAGGAAGGGTGGGCAGGGACGGACTGAGAGGTGAGGGCCTACCTCATTGTGGGGGAGCCCAGCCGCGGAGAAGATGGGGATCTTCTGCCCCCTCGCGATGCTGTTCATGACGTCGATGGGCGAGATGCCTGTCTGGATCATCTCCTCGGGGTATATGCGACCGTGAGGGTTGATGGGCTGACCTGGAGCAAGAAAGAAGGAAGGTTCTATGGCCGGGGGCTCGCGGACCCTGGTTTGTTATTGCAGGGCCACTCTGAAGCGCTGGTGTGCTCGGAACGGCCTCACTGGGTCAGACCAGACGTCCATCCCGCCCAGTGTCCTGTCTGCCGACAGCAGCTGGCACCAGGTACCCCCGGGGGAGCAAACAGAAGAGGGAACCATCGAGTGATCCCTCCCTGGACAGCCGCTCCCAGGTTCTTCACCCTGGTTTGCTCTCGTGGGGTCTCTGAACAGGCGGGGACGGCTGTGTGGGGACAGGAAAATGAACGGTTAGATATGGAAAAACCAACCCCCCCAAGCCCCTCACACAGAGGGCAAGATGGCTGTGAAGAGAGAGAGAAGGGCCCAGAGCGAGGCAGTGTCCCTTTAAAATCAATGGGGCAGGGGATTGATTCATGGGGGTGAATAAGAATAATAATCGGAGATGTGTATCTCCTAGAGCTGGAAGGGACCTTGGGAGGTCATCTAGTCCAGGCCCCTGCCCTCCTGGCAGAACCAAGCACTGTCCCTGGCATCTATTTCCCCAGTCCCTGAATGGGCTCCTCAAGGAGTGAGCTCACAACCCTGGGTTTAGCAGCCCAATGCTCAGGCCACTAAACCAGCCCTCCCCACATCTGCCTGAATGCTCCTGTCGGGCCTGGAAAATGCAGGGCCTTGCAGGGCTACTGTACAGGCCACACCTGGACACCCACCTTTGGAAATGCCTCCCCCCCCCGGAGGCTGATACTGCCCCCAAGATGCCCCCAGGCAAGTGCAACCGCTGGTGGCAGGACAGAGGTTCAGCTCTTCCAGTGACTGAGCAATCGAGAGGATTATGAGGCTTCTGCCACCTCCGGACGAACAGGCCAGGCCCTTCAGCTTGTGCACGCGAGATGTGAGTGTTTAGAGACGGGCTGAGTCCCAGAAGCAGTGGGGCCATTTCACCTGGGGACCCACTGAGGAAGGGAAGCTGGGACTTCGCTCTTCCACCCTGGGGTGTGCTCATGAGGCCAGCAGGAGCTGCAGGCGCATCCCCCAGGCAGGGAAGAGCCGACCGTAGTGAGCAGGACGTTGGCACGCTGCGTGAAGGAATAAACTACCTGCTCCCTGGGGACTTCATTGGGTGGCCCCTGGGTCTAGAGCTGTGGGAAGGGGGAAATGACACTTCCTTGTCCCTTTCCCCACACCGGTCACAACAGAGCAGGCCTCTATCGTACCCCAACCCCCATAGGCGTCTCTTTTCCAGCCTGGCAAGTCCCGGTCTGGTGCAGGATCTTGGGAGGAGGCGTGCAAGGTACGGACCAGTAAAGCTCAGGGCTATTGGCGTCCAGTAGGTGGTTCCCACAAAAGCTGTCTTCTCTGAGATCCAGGTGCCGGCACATTTGGTACTTCAATGCCGGGAGAAAAGAACCACTTGATCTGCTGCATTTCGGTGCAGTTACGGGACACCACAGCAATCAGAGGAAACAACACTGGGATCAAATTCCAGCCCCTGGTCATATGCTCCCTCTGGGCTCACCTGGCCTCTGCTCCCTTCCCCCTGGCGGAGCTCTCTGCTGTGCCTTGCAGTGCAGAAACTTCCTTCTCTGCTGCTTCCAAGCAGCAGCTTTGCAATGGTTGAGAAGGTGGCTGGGGGGCACCCACCAACGGGACCAGCCTGACAGCTCCGGGGGAAGGACCTCTCTATTTATCCATAGGCCAGGCACAGCCTGGGCCAGAGGCAAACAACCTGCCCTGTCCCTGTCATCTAGATCCTCTTTCCACCGCCCACCCAGGGTACCCTGGCCCTGACCCAGATGTGCAGCGTCCCAGGATGAAGAGGGAATTCAATCTCCAGAGTCCATTCAATCCCTCAGACCATCAGGACAGCCACAGTCACACCAATGGAGAATCCAGCCCAGTATCCTGCTCTGACAGTGGCTAGTGGTAACAGGTGCGTCAGAGGCAAAGAACAGACCAGGGCAAATATTGAGCAACCCAACCTTTGTCATCCGTTCCCAGCTTCTGCAGTCAGAGGTTTACAGACACCCAGGCTTGGGGATGTGCCCTTGGCCCTCTTGTCTACTAGCCACTCCAGGACCCATGCTCCTGGGAATCTCTGCTCTGACTGATAGCAACTTGCCGTCGTTCCAACACACAGGAAGGTACGGTCCCAGCCCCTTAGATCACATGCTCAACATCTGTGGCCGTCTCACTCTGTTGCAATGAGCTCACCGTTAATATCGAGAAAGTCCTCGGCCAGAACAGCTGGGCCTTTGTCGATGGGTTTTGCGGAACCGTTAAACACCCGCCCTGCGAAGGGAAATAAACACTAGGTACCATTTTCACCAACGAAAAGGAAGTCATCGCTCATGGAATTTGCAGATGACACAAAGACTGGGGGAGCAGCAAACAACTCAGAGGACTGGTCATCCGGTCACCCATATGGAGCAAGATGGACTGCTTGCTGTGCTGCATGCAAGCAAACAACACACACCACTGACATCTCCTGGTCCTCCTGGAATCTGCACCCTTCACTGGAGATCACACAGGTTCCATTGCTTGTTGTCTAAGCTCAGAAAAACACTGAGCCATCCAGCTGCAGTTCTATCTAACACGTTTACTACAGCTCCCGTCCCCAGAGGGGTGGAGAAGGTTAATGGTATACTGGGTGCATTAGGAGGCACATTTCCAGCAGATCTAGAGAAGTTATTATCCCCCTCCACTCAGCACTGGTGAGGCCACATCTGGAGTACTGTGTCCAGTTCTGGGCTCCCCAGTATAGAAAGGATGGGGATTTGCTGGAGCAGGTTCAGCAGAGGGCAATGAAAATGATGAAGGGGCTGGAGCACATGACCTATGAGGAGAGGCTGAGGGATTTGGGCTTGTTTAGTTTGCAGAAAAGAAGAGTGAGGGGTGATTTGATAGCAGCCTTCAGCTTCCTGAAGGGAGGTTCTAAAGAGGATGGAGAGAGGCTGTTCTCAGTAGTTATGGATGGCAGAACAAGGAGAAATGGTCTCAAGTTACAGTGGGGGAGGTCCAGGTTGGATAAGATGAAAAACTATCTCACTAGGAGGGTGGTGAAGCTCTGGAATGGGTTACCTAGAGAGGTGATGAAATCTCATCCCTGTAGGTTTCTATGCCCTGGCTGGGATGATTCAGTTGGGGTTGGTCCTGCTGTGGGCAGGTGGCTGGACTTGCTGACCTCCTGAGGTCCCTTCCAGCCCTGGGATTGCATGATTCTAGAAGGGACTGGCCCTAGGACACCTCATGGCAGAGCAAAGGATCACAGTGAGGTTTTCAGAATCCGTAGACAGCACCCAAACCACTGGGCCATCCTTCCTCTCTCCCAGTGCCTGGGCTCTCCTGGAGGCTGGTTGAAAATGGAAGCCATTTTGCAAGCGACAGCTGCTCATCCAATGGACAGCCATCCGCTGGCTGCTCCGTGCCTGAGCTGGAGCCCAGGGAAGTCAAAGGGAATCTTTTCTCCCACTTCTTGGTGCATCGGCTCAGGTCCTAATTACCCAGGTGCTTTCTTTGACTAGCTGTGTCCCTCAGTAGCTCCCCACTCCTCCTCCCTCCGCTTTTGCTTCGGTGATAAATTAAGCCGCTGTGTGTCTAAGACAAATGGAGGCAGAGCGAATACCAAGGTTGCTGACCTTTCATGGTCGTGGTTCCCAGCTCTCACCTCCGCCTTGATATTGATCGTTATCTGCTGTGACAAGGACAATGCCCTCTTAAAGGGCTGGGAGCGAGTCCTACAGGGTCATCGCCAGCATAGGGGGGAGAAGGGGACGAGCGCTAACGCAGCCCTATTGATCCCCCGTGCCGCAGCGGCGGATATGAGACCTATAAAGGCATTTCAGCACGGGAGCACTGGCGGAGCGGGCTCAGGGGAGAGAGGGTTTGGATCACAGAGGTTCCCTCGCCACCTCGGGCCAGCACCTGGATTCTGACCCTTGTGTGCTGGGGTCAGGGCCCGTTTGGGGATGATTGGCCTTTGCTGGAGATCCTTGTTCCCTTGCCAAGAACTTAATGAGGGTCTTGGAAGCCCAGGGGAACGACGAGGGGGGTCTCCCAGTCTGAGCCCTCGATGGGCCCCTCCTTTCGCGGTGGGATGTAGGAAGGTTCTCTCCCTCTAATCCAGGTCTCCTTCCCCTGCCTTGAAGCTCTCCTGCCACCCTCTCCACCATCAGGGAGGCTACCCGGCTGCCTGGCTGACGTCCCCTGGACATCCAGGCTGTGCTGTTCTGGCCTTAGCGATGGCCTAGTGCTCCTTGGGTAGCTGTCCCATGGGAGCGTGAGGTACGCCCTTTCCTTCGCACCGTGCATCCAGTGAAGCAGGGGACAGTCCAGGCCATGGTCACATCTCAGCCCACGTGGAGCCCATCCTTCCCTAGACCCCACAAGCTCAGCCCCCCGCCTCATCACCCTGACTTCTTCGTACCGCCTCTCCTTTTCCTCTCTCCTTGCAGGACTCTCAGGAGCAGGGAGGCAGCTTGGCCCAGGTCCTGCACTCTGCTGAGGGTGCGCATCTCTGGCACCAGACAGTTGGATTATTCAGTTTCCTGTGGACGCCCTCTCTGTAGGGGAATCTCCGGGTGGCAAAGGGCCAGGGCCGTGGCTCTTAACCCGTTTCCCCTCCCACCCCCACTCGGCGGAGCGGCCTGGACGACGGGCGTGTCTAGAACAACTCAGCATCCCACTGACTAGTGCGGGGGTTCCCAAACTTTTTGGCATCACGCCCTTCTTTTGATTTTTGAGAAACCCTCGTGCCCCCGCCACAACCTCTTCTTTACCATCATCCCCCCAACCCCCTGTTAACAAAAACTTCAATTCCTAATTTACAATAAATGCAAAAACTTGATATAAAAATGTTACTTAAAATTAAACATAAGCACAAATTGTTTTCCTTGGCCCCTTGCGGGTGCCTGGTGCAGCCCCAGCTGGCCAGCTGCCGGAGCCCTGGGCCAGCCGCCAGAGCTGCCCACGCCAGCCACCCACCTGCCTGCCTGAGACCTGCGCTGCCAGAGCCATGCGCCCAAGCCCCACACCAGCCACCTACTCACCCACCAGCTGCCTGTCCCAGCTGCAGGCAGCCACCCAAGCCCCACAGTACCAGAGCCAGCCGCCTGCCTGACAGCCTGAGCCCTGCAATGTGGAACCAGCCCCATGAATCCTGCAAGCTGGCCGGCCGCCCAAGCCCTGCAAGCCGCCTGCCCGAGCCCCTCCCCTCCCACCCCACACAGCCAGGCACCACCAGCTCCCTGCTCTTACCCCATCCCCCGAGCCAGGCACCCCCAGTCCCCCATCTAACCCCATCCTCCTCCCCACCCCCAACCCACACTCACTCATGTTTGCATGTGGGTCTTCGCTGGCTGCCTTCTTTTTTTAGCAGCTGCACTGGGTCACCCACGTAAATGGCAGGGGCTGAGAGCCAGAAGCAAAGGCTGGCTCTTTCTTTGGGAGTGGGGGGATCATGGAGGGGGCTTGGTTGCCTCACCCCCCCTGGAATTTCTTCACGCCCCCCAGTTTAGGAAATGAGGGACCATTGGAAGGCCCATTGGCAGCCCACATCAGATGGAGCCAGCAGCGGGGTTTGGCACTTTCTCACTGCAGGGTCACAGAGTTACCCCTGTTGCTTAATACCACCTTCCCCCCACAGCCCTGCCCATCAGCCCTAACCCAGCTCAGCTGGTCCAGAGACTTCAGTCTGGCAGTCCCACCTAGGCAGGTTCAGAGCTTCAGAGCTGTGCTAGATTTGGGACTTGGAAAGCACAACCCCTTGTCTTGGTTTGAACCAGCATCTTCATAACGGCATTCAGGTTCAGCCAGGGCAGCTCAGCGATGGGTGAGACGCTCCAAAGAGCATGGCAGACATACTCAAAAATAACACTCTGTCCTGGCAAGGTCCCCCCAGCCCTATGACTCCAGGACTCTATGAAATGCCTCGGAGCTCCAACAACCCTGGCTGGTTTTGTGGAACCCAGCGAAAGTTGTCATTTCACAGGAAGCACAAGCCTGTGTAACACCAACAGACCTGGGGCTGCCAGCCCCAGGGACAGAACCTGCAGGCATAGGGTCTAAAGCGCTGCACTCTACCGTGTGAGCTAGAGGCCAGCTGACTCTCAGCCAAGGCTGTAGAGCAGAGACTTCACTCACCCCAGATGAGGTCTCAGTGTCCTACATGCTTCCCTGCGCTGAGGAAGCACCTCCCGAGCTTCTGAGACCTTCCAGCAGTTCTTCCCAGCCAATGCACCAGCTGTAACACTGACAGACCTGGGTTGGAACCTGCAAGCGTAGGGGCTAACGCCCTGCACTCTACCATGTTAGCTAAAGGCCGGCTGGCTCTCAGCTGCGGCCGTAGAGCAGAGACTTCACCCACCCCAGTCATGGGAGGAATATGGCAGTTAACACCCAGCAGCTGCAGCACTGCCTGGAGCTTGGGGCCCCTGTGCTAGCACTGTACAGACAGAGGGGGATTAGGAGCTATTGGGCCCTGGGCCCAAGTCCATAAGGTGCCAAAAGACTTCTTGCTGTTCTATTTGGCATAGAGGGGCTCTGCCCCCACTCCTCCTTTTCCCCTGTGGCCCTGCCCCCAGCCAGGCTGGAAACCACAGTAACAGCTGCCCAGGGACCCGGGCCACTGGGGGGTGTCCCAGACCTGCCATCTGCCCTGGGCAGTGCACCCCAGGGAGTGGGGCACAGGCCGAGGGCATCTCTTGGGTGCCCCAGCCCTTCTGCCTGGTTCTGGCTCTTGGCCTGGCAGTGAGCAGAGCCTTGGGGAGGAGCAGGGGCAGGGCCTGGGGAGAAGGAGGAGAAGGCGCAGGGCCTTTCTGACACCTGTGGGCCTCCCACTTCTATACGGGTGCAGCAGTTAAACGATTACATCACCTTGTCTTCCTGCTTTGCCTTCATTGTCAGTGCCCGGTGCCTGAATCCTGGCAGCACTGGTTTCTCTTTAGGGGGTCTGGGGAGCAGCCGCTTGAATGACGCAGCTGAGCTGACCCAAACCCAAGGATCCAAACACCCACAAATTGGGGGGGTTTAGAGTCTGAATGCAGACAGAGATTTCTTAGCTGACCACTGTCTCCATAACGCACCAGACACCCAGCAAAAGTCAACCAGCAAAGGCCAGCAGGTGTTATCTACCAGCTCTGTTTTCGGGGAACCAGAGAATAACCACCTGTCAGCCCAGTGCTCTTGGGGAGTCAGGGAGTGACACTCATGGGCACACCTAAATGCTGCCAACACGGGTGATTGGATTTAAGGATCAGACAGTCTGTATCTTCGAGAACAACAAGAAGTCCTGTGGCACCTTATAGACTAACAGATATTTTGGAGCATAAGCTTTTGTGGACAAAGACCCACTTCATCAGATGCATGGTGGGGGATGGTTTCAGAGGGGTATTTAAAGAGTGGGGTCCCAGTAAGAGGGAGGGCCAGAGCTGACAAGGTCTATTCAGCAAGGTGGAAATGGCCCACCTTAGCCTCATCTGCACTGAAGATGGAAAAGAAAGACATCTGCATTTGCATAAGGAATGAGAACAGCTCTTCCAGCCCAGGAACCCCACTGAACTCTGGGATACTGAAAGCAGAGAAGCACTGCCTGATGGGAAACCTCTGCTCCAGACACCAATGAACCCAGGCCTGCTCACACCCACTTTAGTCCTTCTCAGACCAATTCTAGGAATGGATCCTGTTGATACCCAAAATACTGAAACCGCCTAGTAGCACTGTGAGCTCGTTCAAGGACCACCCAGAGCCAGGCACGATCTGTCTCTATTGTCTCACCTCCACTTACCCACTCACGCATCTGATGAAGTGGGTCTTTGTCCACAAAAGCTTCTGCTCCAAAATATCTGTTAGTCTCTAAGGTGCCACAAGACTTCTTGTTGTTCTCTCTGCTTACCCATAATCCAACCCAGTGTTCTTGAGCCATTGCCCTGTCTCTGCAAAAACACTCGCCCTTGCCCAAGAAGCTGTTCACATGCCTGGATGCAAATTCTACATCAGTTCCACTGAGACCTCATCATCTCCTCCCTGATTGTGCTGGGGGCTCTGCTTGTCTCCTGCCCTCCGGAGCCCCGGCTACCATCACCATCTGGGACCCCCGATCCATGCAAGCTCCACCGAGTGGTGAGATCTCTCTCTCTAGCATAGCCTCTTAATCTTGCCTTGTGTAATTAGTTCTGTGGTTTGCTCGCCCTGACATTTGTCATCAGTTTATTTACTATTGTAGCTGTTAAATAGATACTCACTACCCAGAAATAAATAACTTTCATTGTTACACTGGTGGCTTCTCTCTCTTTTTCTTCCTGTCTGGCTCACTCTCCTCAGGGGTGTTGTTTCAGCTTCCCCACTTGCTCTGCAACAACACTTCTTGTACCTAAGCTAAAGGCTCCCTGTGGCGCCCAGAACTCCTACGGGGTTTGCCCAGCGAGTGGGTCACTAGTAGGATGCTTGGGCTGTGAACGTGGGGCTGGGACGGGGGAGCTGAACGGGAGTGGCACATGTGGGTAGCCGCTGAAGGTGCTGTTTAACCCAGCCACGGAGTCCAAGGGCTCATCAGGGCCACAGCTCAGCACTGCTGTGCAACCAGCCTGCGGAGTACGGGGACATATAGGCTACGTCTACACGTGCACACTACATCGAAATAGCTTATTTCGATGTAGCGACATCGAAATAGTCTATTTCTATGAATAACGTCTACACGTCCTCCAGGGCTGGCAACGTCGACGTTCAACTTCGACGTTGGGCAGCACCACATCGAAATAGGCGCTGCGAGGGAACGTCTACACGCCAAAGTAGCACACATCGAAATAAGGGTGCCAGGCACAGCTGCAGACAGGGTCACAGGGCGGACTCAACAGCAAGCCGCTCCCTTAAAGGGCCCCTCCCAGACACAGTTGCACTAAACAAGACAAGATCCACAGAGCCGACAACTGGTTGCAGACCCTGTGCATGCAGCATGGATCCCCAGCTGCCGCAGCAGCAGCCAGAAGCCCTGGGCTAAGGGCTGCTGCCCACGGTGACCATAGAGCCCTGCAGGGGCTGGAGAGAGAGCGTCTCTCAACCCCTCAGCTGATGGCTGCCATGGCGGACCCCGCTATTTCGATGTTGCGGGACGCGGATCGTCTACACGTGTCCTACTTTGACGTTCAACTTCGAAGTAGGGCGCTATTCCCATCCCCTCATGGGGTTAGCGACTTCGACATCTCGCCACCTAACGTCGATTTCAACTTCGAAATAGCGCCCAACATGTGTAGCCGTGACGGGCGCTATTTCGAAGTTGGCGCCGCTACTTCGAAGTAGCATGCACGTGTAGACGCGGCCATAAGGTGTCAGCTTGTAAGTGCTGATTAACCTGTCCTCTCAGATGAGCTCTGGCCGTTTGTGTGTGTGTGTGTGTGTTCACCCGAGCCTGGGAAGAACTGAACCCTGCGGACCCTGGGCTGTGCAGAATAGCTCCACTGGGAGGGAAAGAGCAGAGGGGAGCAGAAAGGCTCCTTAGGAACATGAGTGACCCAAGCAGCACACGGATAGAATTTTCACCTCGCCCCCTGCAACCCCAAATAAACGAGCACACCCCAGAACCACAGGCACATCTGGTAACAGCCCTTCCCCCTGCTGCTAGGGTGCTAGAGACCAAAGAGCATAGTTATGTATAGAAGACAAACCCCTAATATCGGGGTGGTCCTGAGGGTATCGGGATGTCGGGTCACACAACCTGCAACCCCTATCTCAGGGCAGGTGGAACAATGGCAAGTACAGAGCAAACAATGGGGAATCTTCAGGCAGGCAAGTTACAAATAGCAAGTGTAAAATCTGCAGAAGGCTCTGGCAGCCCCTTGTTGCTAGCACAGTAACTCGTGGCTGGTTATATTCTTTCACTGTGCTCTGTGTGCTGAGATGAATTTGTTCTCTGTGGCTCTTACCTAGCATGTCCTCGGAAACAGGTGTCCGGAGGATGTCCCCAGTAAACTCGCAGGATGTCTTTTTCGCATCGATCCCAGATGTTCCTTCAAACACCTGCAGAGACCCGGGGACAGGAATCGAATTAGTGGCTATTCGTTGGGATTAGTGGCAAACGGCTTTCAAGGGCCAGGGGAGTCCAACTGAACAGAGGGGAAGGGCCTCTAGACCAGTGGTTCCCAACCTGGGGTCTGTGCACCCCTGGGGGTCCATGACTGTATTGCAAGGGGTCCCTGGGAAAAATAAAAGATAAATTAAAATGAGCATAGAAAAGGTTTTAAATAAATTGCAAAGTTATGATCAATTATTACTTTTAAATGAAATATCTTCCAATAATATTATTAATTGCTGTTTGAAAAATCTACGCTGTGGTTTCCTTTTTCATTTCATGAAGTGCGCAGCTAGCATTGGCTTTGATGGGGGTCTGGGAAAGGTTTGTGGAGTGATTGGGATCTGCAAACGGCTGGGGGTCTGCCCCCTGAAAAGGTTGGGAGACTCTGCCCTAGGAGACAACGTTCCGTGACCTGGGCAAGTTGAAAAGATGCTCCACAGAGCCCGAGAGTGAGAGACTGGGAAGGCAGGGAAGAGACTTTGGGATTAAGAAAACTCTGCTCTTTTAGGACCTGCCGGAAAACGTGTCATCGGGAGTTTGTCCTTTGGCCCGAGCCCTTACTCCACAACACAGAGACACTGTACACGTGTGTCTCAGTGTGCCAGATATTTGGCTAGGCGTGCAGCCTGTATACATGCCAGATGGTCCCTCAGTGCAGCAGCACGTGGATCTGGGGGACCAGTACCCACCTGGCTGGTGAGCACTAGATGCTACTTTCTGGCACGGCAACGCCTCCATTGACACCTGTCACCTCCCTCCCGCCCTTCAGTGTAGAACCTCGCGGCTGCTGGTGCACTCTGGTGAGAGTTCTGTCCCCTTTCTGCGCACGCCTGGGCCCTGGCGGCCTGGGGAGCGATGGGGCTGACGAGCAGAGACGACTCTCCTATGGACACTCTACCCGCGCGACGGTCGAGCTTCCGCGATGGCTGGTGATCTTGGCCACCACTGGGGACTGGCCTGTGGGCCTCTGGAGCTAACGCCACAAAGCTCTGTGGTCTGAGCTCCCCTTTCCAGCTGCAACCCTGGAACTGATGCAGATCCTTCAGGGGGCCAGTGCGGAGGTGGCCAGGTCACAGACGCGGACCAGTGAGTCGCTGCCTGACTTGTGCTGTGCACTGGTGGAGCTGACGGTGGTGGAGCTGATCTGACCTAGAGCCTCCCCCCAGATGCAGCTATGCAGACTCAAAAGAAGGTCACGTGCGCGTTGCTGCTCGGCAGCTCTACCGTCACAAGGGACAGGGCAGCACTCTGGGAGCTGAGCTCTGCGCTGGCCAGAAAGCAGGGTGGTCCCTTGGGTTTTGGCAGAGGCTGGAACTCCATCCCCGGTGTTCCCGACAAGCTGAGCACTTGGGCGGCCGCCCAGGAGAGAATCAGGTGCCGCTCAGTTGATTAGTGGCGCGTCCAGAGCCGTGCGCAGCCGGCAGCGTGGGTCTATTCTACCGAGAAATAGTTCTAGTTAAAATGACTTTGCAGCAGAGAGTTGCTCCAGCTGCACACGCCTGGGTGCATGAAGTGCAATTTATTCCACCCCTCCCGTCTGGAAAAAAATGAGAGGGACCCCAGCTCATCTCTCCCAAGCACAGCCGCGTAGGACCTCGGCGGCGCTAGGGGAGAGACCTTGAGGCAGAAGTCCTGGTGCTGCAGGAGGTGGCGTTTGGGTGGCACTCTGGAGCCAAAGCAGAACTGGAGTGCGGGGCTGTTCCCTGGTGGAGGAGCTCAGCCCCCTGCACGCTGGGGCCATTCAGCATGAGTGTGATCAGCCAGGCACCTGTTGGGGGTGTGTGTGTGCATGAGTGCACGTGCAAAGAGCTGTGTGTGTGCTCGGCACCATGTGAGCACTAATTACTGCTCCCCAGCCCCAGCTGTGTCTTCAGTGCACCGAAACCCGAACCCACAGCAATCAGAGAGGGAGCCACCCCCCGGCATGGTCTGAGACAAGGGCAATGGGAGGGGAGGTCAGAATATCCTGCTCCTTTAAATGCACAGGGTGCAGGTCACGGGGGGGAGTCGAATCCCCAGGGCTGCCACACGCAGCTCTGCCATCGGACCCAGAGACGACACACCAGCTGCTCAGTGGATCAGCTGTTATGGGAGAAAATGCACATGTGTTGCTCGCATGTCCCGTGTCTCAACAGCTATCCGACCAGGTACCCTGCTGGGAAGTTCAGCAGCACGACATGCAGGCCCAGATTCTGCAAGGAACTCGGCAGGGTCAGAGGGGTTCACCGGAGCAGATCTGGGCCGTGGATACATTACACAAGCATACGGCTCTCGCACACCCCGATAGTTATATGCAATTTCCTCAGCTCTCTAAGAGAGCCCTGCAGTGCTCCATTTGAACGCCAGCCCGCGCAGAAAAAGTCCTGTTTCAAACGGCTTTACCATGGAGATTTGCTCCATGAAGGCCGCTTGGGAGACCCCTGCAATTCTAAATTGCAGGAACAAGCATAAAGGCAGTACAATACGCGCTCATTAAAGCCCTGGTGGTAACTGTCAGGTGGCTGAGGGCCTGTGTTTTCTCCCAACGTGCTAACAAGATCCCGCCGGAGCCGCCTGCTCAAGCAAAGGAGGGAATCCAAAGGCACTTTGACTAGTATAATATTTGCCGGCGTTTGTATTAATTAACCTCCCGACCGCGGCTTTGATTAGAGCCCTGTGGCCCCTAGGAGAGGACTGGACTGTGAAAGAATGTAGCACATTCAAGCTGGCTCATTCATACAGCTGCAGCTGCAGCAGCCAGGAAGGACGGGGGAGAAAGGAAAAGGCTCCCCTAGCTGGGTGCATGTGTGTGGGTCAGGCCCTTCCTAAGCCGCTTCTGCAAAAGGCTCAGGTTTGGGGAGGCTGACTCCCTAATAGGATTAGGAGGGCGCTGCAAAGGGCTCGGCAGCAGCCTTGGAGGAGCGAAGTTTGGCAGCTCGCCGGCAGAGGTCCCAGGCAGGTCAATTGCGCAGCCACCTTGTTCCAAGAGGCGGAGCTCGAGGCGTTAGTGAAGACGGCGGGAAGAGGCCGGCAGGAAGGTGGCCTGATAGGAAAAAGATGGAGCATCCCATTCCCAAAGGTCAGGCCACTTTCAAAGAAAATCACAATGTTTAATTTTCCCCCTACGAAGTCCTGGCCAAGCTGGGGCGCCCTGGTCAGCCCCCGAACACAGGGCTCCAGTTTAGCATGTGCGCCGTCCAGCCTGCTGCCCAGCCCTGGGCCTGTGTCGAGGCCCTGCTCTTTAAGGCTCAGGGAACAGATGAGATCCCACAACCCTGAATTCTTTGCAACGACTGATGCTGCATGTGGAGGTCTTGTCAACAGGCTGCAATTCCAGCATGCCCCAGTCTTGCAAGCAGATCCATGTGGATGGCCCAGGGTGCCCCCAGGTCCCACAGAATCCACACACAGGATCAGCGCCCCAGTAAGGATCTCACAGGGTGGAATCTTTTGTGCCAGTATTGCATGGGGGAGGGATAAAAGGGGGGTTGTCAATGCACCGAGTTTGCCGACTGGGCAATGGGTCGGGGCGGGGTGGTCTGTGAATGGGAGTTCCAGGAATCTCCAGCAGGGGTCGCTGGAGAGAGAAACACGCCCGCAGCCCCAGGACCTTTTAGGGGGAGATGAGGTGATGCAGGGGGAACCGGGGGACAGGCTGTGCCCGTGGGAAGGTCAGGCTGTGCCCATGGGGAGCAAACTTTTTACATCAGGCTCCACTTTTTATCTCTGCAATTGGCAGAGCGCCCGCCCCTGATCCCCTCCAGCCTGTCAAATGTCCTCCAGACGGACAATAGGTCCGCAGCGTGCAAAAGCGCGAGGAGTCAGCGTAGAAATGGGAACACAGACCGAAAACCAGGCACAGATTCCAACAGTTTTAACGAGCTGGATGAGCCTGAGACCCAGCAGCCAATTGCACAACACGCCCTTAGGAAATGGCACGCCCCTGGAGGCGCCCACCCCCAACTGTGCTCACCCCACTGTAGCCCAGTGGCTGCATGCAAGGGGTGGGGGGGCGCGTTCGGGTCGCCAGAGGAAATGCTGAGTGTGGCCTTTCCTGACTGTGGAGCACTTGTCTTCGTCCCACTTCCGGAGGTGTTTTAATGAAGTTCTTGGGGAGTATTTCCTTGGGTTTTTTGGGGGGAAAAACCAGACAAAACGGGGTGCCAACAAAGGCCACCGGAAGGGTCAGAGCCTTGCGTTCCACAGAGTGGTGCCTGCCACAGGACGAGTGGGTGCCATCCCCTCTGTCCCTGGTTCTGGCTCTTGTGTGTTCAGCCCCACTGACGGGAGGTGGGGGAGAGGCAAAGGGGGCCGTTGCACAGGGGCCCAGCATGTCAAAGTGGCCTGGAGCTCTGTCTGCCACCTGCTACTGTGGCAGCGGCAGTTCCGGATCCCTTTGAAACCCCACGGTAGCGCTGCTCCGTGTGGCTTGGGGGGGGGCGGGGGGCGTGCTTAGGCCCCCATCCTCAGCCCCACCCCTTTTGGGGCACAGATCCAGGCCCCCCATCCACCTTGCTCCATGGCCCACGGTGGCTGTTGGCCCCGCTGTGTGTGGAACTAAAGACGAGTTCTGGCACAAGCGTCCGGCAGGAAGATTTCCTGCTTTCCGCTCACGTGGGTTTGTGCCAGCAAGCAGGGCTCGCTTTCGTTTTCCCACCCCTGTGCGGAATGAGTTTTGTTACCACATCACCATTGTGTTGGTGCACTTGACAAAATTCGTATGGCAGGGATGGGACCAAGGGGGCTCAAGGCTCAGGTGCAGGGGTGTGAAGGCCCACATACACCCCCATACCCACCCAGGGCTGGGCCAGTCCAGCTGCGGTCGGGGAATCTGGGCTGCCTGTTCCTTCAGCTGGGGGAGAGGTGCCGAATTCAGGCTGTCCCTCCCCCGGCCACAGCAGGCTGGAGACTGGGCTAGCTTGAGGGTGGGGTGGCCCTTCTCTACCTGCGGCGGGTCTCCACCTTGGGCGGGTTCCTTGAGCACCTGTGGGTGCCAACGAGGCAGGTTTGCGGCCTCACAGACTCCAAGGATCTGGGTGCGGGGGGCAAGGGCGTGCTGCCCACGGAGCACTCACCTGCACGATGGCTTTAGTCCCCACCACTTCCAGGATCTGCCCGCTGCGGCTGGTGCCATTGGGGAGGGTGAAATTGACAATCTCGGCATACTGGGCGAACTGCGCAGAGAAGCAAGGCCGGGGTTAGCATCCAAGCAGGGAGCACCTCTCCGCCACGGAACGGTCACGCCACAATCGGCCCCCCCATCGGTACAACGAGCAGGCGAGAGCCGGATCCATCCCCATCACCTGGCACCTGGGCTCAGGGGGAACCCGGTGGGTTGGTGTGCCCTGGTCCCTGCCTGCAGCTGACCAGCCAGGAGTGTGTCTGTGGGGTCCTCCAGCAGCAGGAGCACTGCCCTGATATTTACTGCCCCAGAGCCCTGCCCTAGATTGGCGCCTACCCGTGCCTGGTCTAATATTTGCAAGGGGCTCCTGGCGTCCCCTGCTGCTCCTTCGTGCTCATCTCTTCCTGCTGTCCCCCGGCCAAGCCTCCTACCCTGCTCTGCCTTTTGTACACATCTCCTTGGGCCCCTTCATGCTCCCTGCCAGGTGGTCCCTTGGCCTGGAGTTCTCTCCTTCCCACCTGGGAAAGGTGCTCTCCTCGCTCAAACCCTCCCTTACACCTCATACTACGCACTGCTCCGGGTAAGGCACCAGGCTGGGACTCAGGAGATCCGAGGGCTATTCCCAGCTCTGCCACTGACCTACTGGAGAACCTTGGGCAAGTCCCTTCTTTGCCCCGCGTGCTTCACGTACCCCTCTGCAAGGTGGGGCTAACACCGCTCCCTCGTCTGTTTAGCGTGTGAGCGTCCCCACCCAGCTGGAGTGCTGCAATTTGTGTCGGCCTCTGATGCCAGGGCAGCCTAGGGACACTTAACAAATCGTTAGCTGTTCATTAGGAGCTGCTGGCTGATTGCTCACTACCGCTTGTGCTGAAGAAGGACACCCCTCCTGGGTTAGCTGAAACTCACGTCACAAAGCCAGTGCATGCGAAATCATAGATGTAATAGGTGGGGAGGCCAGATGGCTCCACTCTGATCCGCTGGTCTGACTTCTGGCATGGCACAGGCCGGAGAATTTCACTGGGTGACACCTGCACGCTGCCCTGGACCTGGTGCTGGAATAGCTGGGTTAGCGGTTGAGACCTTCTCTGCTTAGGAGCATGCTGGGCTGGCATCTGAGCCCTTCTCCGCGCAGTAGCTGCTGAGACCCTAAGCGCTTGGCTCTGATACGTTCAGCTCGACTGCCCTCAGCCCTGAGATCCCTCTACGGGGGGCAGGCAAGCAACACAGGAGTGGCTGGGGCAGAAGCGTCGGGGTGGGCACGCAGTGTCCCAGCCCTCCAATGTTACCCAGCAAACAGCTGCTGAGCTGTGCCGAGCCCATGGGGCCACATCTTCACACCTCCCACCACCCTGGCTAGCCGGATTACTGAGCCCACAAGTCAGCCTGCCTGTGCCGCAGCCACACCTTCCTTCCCCGTGTGGACACGGCCCCGGAGTTAACAGGCTCCACATCCCACTGCTGCTCCCCTCGCTTCTATGTTTGCTTTCTAAGAACATAAGAACATAAGAACATAAGAATGGCCATACTGGGTCAGACCAAAGGTCCATCAAGCCCAGCATCCCATCTGCCGACGGTGGCCAATGCCAGGTGCCCCAGAGAAGGAGAACAGAAGACAAGTGATTTATCTCCTGCCATCCGTCTCCTGCCCTTGTTATGAAGGCTAGGGCACCATACTTTATCCCTGGCTAATAGCCATTTATGGACCTGACCTGCAAAAATTTATCAAGCTCTTTTTTAAACCCTAATAGAGTCCTGGCCTTCACAGCCTCCTCGGGCAAGGAGTTCCACAGGTTGACTGTGCGCTGTGTGAAGAAAAATTTCCTTTTATTAGTTTTGAACCTACTACCCATCAATTTCATTTGGTGTCCCCTAGTTCTTGTATTATGGGAAAAGGTAAATAATTTTTCTATATTCACTTTCTCCACACCAGTCATGATTTTATATACCTCTATCATATCGCCCCTCAATCGCCTCTTTTCCAAACTGAAAAGTCCCAGTCTCTCTAGCCTCTCCCCATATGGGACCCTTTCCAAGCCCCTAATCATCTTAGTCGCCCTTTTCTGAATGTTTTCTAATGCCAATATATCTTTTTTGAGGTGAGGAGACCACATCTGCACGCAGTACTCGAGATGTGGGCGTACCATAGTTTTATATAGGGGAAGTATGATATCTTTTGTCTTATTATCGATCCCTTTTTTAATAATTCCTAACATCCTATTTGCCTTACTAACTGCCGCTGCACACTGCGTGGATGTCTTCAGAGAACTATCCACTATAACTCCAAGATCCCTTTCCTGATCTGTCGTAGCTAAATTTGACCCCATCATGTAGTACGTGTAATTTGGGTTATTTTTTCCAACATGCATTACCTTACACTTACCCACATTAAATTTCATTTGCCATTTTGCTGCCCAATCACTCAGTTTGCTGAGATCTTTTTGTAGTTCTTCACAATCCCTTTTGCTTTTGACTGTCCTGAACAACTTGGTGTCATCTTCAAACTTTGCCACCTCACTGCTTACCTCATTTTCTAGATCATTGATGAACAAGTTGAACAGGATCGGTCCCAGGACTGAGCCCTGGGGAACACCACTAGCTACCCCCCTCCATTGTGAAAATTTACCATTTATTCCAACCCTTTGTTTTCTGTCTTTTAACCAATTGTGGCTCGCCGTCCTTCCCTGAAGTTGCCTAACTGCGTAAGTACCAAGGGATGGGCATCCCCACCCCTCCAGCAGCCCGCCTCCACTTCCCCTGCCTGCATGCCCCATCCGCTGGCCTGCTGACTGACACGGCCTCTGCCCCTCTGCGCCCGTCAACGCTGGATTTTCAATCTCTAGTAACAACTTTCTCTGCAAACAATCGACCAGGTGGCCCAGATCTTACTCATTTCCACCCTGCCTGGGTCAGATCGAAAGGTGCTAACGCACAGATCTGTGATGTTGCAACTGGCCAACAAAGCCTTCATTTATTTCCAGGCAAAACCCCTTCCTCTAGCTCTGGGGCAGCTATGTATGGGACGCAGGCTTTAACCTTGGCTGCCTGTAACTCAGGAGCTGCCCTGTAGCCGCTGAAGAGAGCACGGCCAGCAGGTTACAATAACAGTGAAAAGTCACAGATGGATAGCCACGTTGGACTGGTCTGTAAAAACAGGGAGGTCCCATAGCCCCTTAGAGCAGCGGGACTTCTCTTTGGGATAACAGTGAACTCATTCAAACAGGTGACTGTGACCCCTTATCGACAGACACACTCTGAGACTGGGGCTGGCTGCAGAAATCTGACTGCCCAGCCCTATGCCAGGTGCCTGTCACTGTGAGCACACGGTGGCCTGGTGTAAGCCTGAAAGACATTCACATGGGTTTACTAGGTGATGAGGAAGTGGGTCTTACCCAGGAAAGCTCGTTGCCTGATAAGTAAAATTGCTCGTCTTTAAAGTGTTCGTTAGAGGTTTACTCTGTTAATCTGTTTCAGCAAAAACAGCCAGAAGTCCAGCGGTGCCTTAAAGACTAATACATTGATCAGGGCATAAGCATGGAGCTGGAATTCATATGCAAATTTGACACCATCAGAATGGGTCTGACTAGAGACAGGGAATGGCTCTCTCATTACAGTAAGTTATTTTCTCTTTAGGTATTCTCACCTTCTTGCCACTGTTGGAAGTGGGGCCACACCTGCCCTGAGTGAATTAACCCCGTTAACTCAGTTGTAACGCTTCCATCTCTGTCTGCATGCATATAACCCTGCTAGCTGAATCTCTCACTTCTTGCAGCTGGCAGAGTGAGCAACGCCTGCAACTCACCAAAGCTTGTGCCCTAATGAATTTGTTAGTCTGTAAGGTGCCACTGGATGCCGGGTTGTTTCAGCCAGGCTAAATCTGCCCTGAAAATGCAAGATGAGGACATCAGTGTCCACTAGAGGTCACTTGGTCCAACCAAAGTGACAGGATTTTCCCATCTCCTAAAACCTCCCTGTAGCAGTAGCTGCAGCCAACATATGTAGTCAGTTTGCACAAGGGCTATGGTCTGTGCTCCCTGGTGTCAAGAGGGAGGTTTCGCTCCAGATTTTCACTGCAGAATCCAGCAGTGGGGAAATACAGGGATTTCAAGCATTGTGTAGCACAGCCACACAGAGGGGAGGGGATGCAAATACCTACGTACGCAATAAGAAAGGAATAGTGTAAGAAAAGGCATCCAGCTGGCTTTGCAGGGTGGCCTGTAAGGGGGAACAAGCAACACACTAATGAAATATAGGTCTGGAGGGATTTACCTGGAGCAATCCTTTAACATTGCTTTTGTGGCGTGGTTGTGTAGCTGTCCTCCCGCTTCTGATGTACCTATATTTTTTGCTGATATTTTTTGTGTTTGGCTAGTTGGTCTTCAAATCCTTTTTTGGGCAGCCTAATTATACTTTTACAACTCCCCTGGCCAGGGTGTATGCTCCTGTCTAGTTTCCTCAACAGAATTTAACTTCCAAAGGGTTCTTTGTTGGCTCTAACCCAAGGATTCCCAACCTATGGGAGATTTGTTTAGGGTCGCCAGCAGCTTGGAGCTGCACGTGGCTTGTGAAGAAGCCATTTGCAGCTCCTTAATGCTGCCACACCCAGCAGCTCTCTCTATCAACAGAGGCGCACTGCAAAGACTCCACCTTTGATACTCCTAGCCATCCCAGGCAAGCCACTTAATAGACTCTTGGGGTGTGTCTACACTTGCATTCCTCTTTCAAAAGAAGTATGCAAATGAGGTGAATCGAAAATGCAGATGGAGTACAAATTTGCATATTTGGTGCCTCATTTGCATATTCTTCTTTTGAAATAAGAGAACCATCAAAAGTAAACCCCATCTTCGAAAGAATCCTTCTTCCGCTTAAATAAAGGGAAGAAGGATTCTTTCGACGATGGAGTTTACTTTTGAAAGAGCAGCATATATACTGGTTCTCTTCTTTCAAAAGAAGAATATGCAAATGAGACACCAGATATGTAAATATGCACCTCATTTGCATTTTCTATTTCCCTCATTTGCATGCCTCTTGCGAAAGAGGAATGCAAGTGTAGACACAGCCTGAGTACGGGGTTTAAGCTGGGGGACTGTGTGGTGCGCGAGAGAAGTAGTTTGGGGATGAGGGTCTTTCCCCCACCACACCTCAAATCAACTATAATAAAATAATAATTAACTATAATAAATGTAAATAAATATAATAAAGCCTCTTACAACAGGACAAGCCCAAGAGAGAAACCAACAGAACACCACCAGCCATCACCTACAGTCCTCAGCTAAAACCTCTGCAGCGCATCATCAGGGATTTACAACCCATCCTGGACAATGATCCCCCACTTTCACAGGCCTTGGGAGGCAGACCAGTCCTTGCCCACAGACAACCTGCCAACCTGAAGCAAATCCTAACCAGCAACTATACACCGCACCACAGTCACTCTAACTCAGGGACCCATCCATGCAACAAACCTTGTTGCCAGCTCTGCCCACATATCTACACCAGCAACACCATTACAGGACCTAACCAGATCAGCCACACCATCGTGGGTTCATTCAGCTGCACATCTACCAATATAATTTATGCCATCATGTGCCAGCAATGCCCCTCTGCTATATACATCGGACAAACTGGACATTCTCTACGTAAAAGAATAAATGCACACAAAGCAGATATCAGAAATGGCAATATACAAAAACCCGTAGGAGAGCACTTCAATCTCCCAGGCCACACAGTAGCAGACTTAAAAGTAGCTATCCTGCAGCAAAGAAATTTCAGGACCAGACTCCAAAGAGAAATTGCTGAGCTACAATTCATCTGCAAATTCGACGCCCTCAGCTCTGGCTTAAACAAAGACTGCAAATGGCTGGCTAAATACAGAAGCAGCTTCCCCTCCCTTGGTGTTCACACCTCCAGATCAACTGCTGGTAGTAAGCCTCACCCTTGCTGACTGAGCTAACCTTGTTATCCCCACCCTTGCTCTGGCTTATTTATACCTGGCCCTGCAGATTTCCAAGACCAGCATCTGATGAAGTGAGTCTGTGCTCACGAAAGCTCATGCTCAAAACTTTTCTGTTAGTCTATAAGGTGCCACAGGACCCTTCGTTGCTATAATAAATGTAGGGTTATTATTTTATTATTATCCATGTATTTTCCCCTTTGCTATGAAATAGCTTCTATGAATACACAAACATGAGGGGGCACAATTTTCTATTCTTGCCACAGGTGCAAAATTCGTTAATTATGGCCCTGTTCCCACCCTCAGCTTTGAATTGCCGTGGGTCACCAAGTCTTTCTGAATTGCCAGTGAGGGTCCCTGTCTGGAAAAGGCTGGGAACCGCTGCTCCAACTGGTCCTTTTTCTTTGTTCTTTAGCCACAGCGGCACTTCTTGGGCCCTTTTACTATGCATTTTATTTTGGGGTCTACCTTTGAGTCGAGTCACTATTTGGGTGTGTTGGAAAAGCTTCCTTGCAGCTTGCAGGCGTTTCGCTTTGGGACTGTACTTCCCACCTTCCACTTAATGAGTTGCTTCCTTGTAGTGGTATTCCTTTTTCAGAAATGAAATGCCTCCGTGGAGGGCTTCTTTGGTGGTTCCCCTCCAGACATTGCGTTTGATTGTACTATGGTCGCTATTAACAAGCAGTTAGCTATATTCATTCCTTTGGACCACAGCCTGCTCTCCGCTTAGGATTAAAGCAAGAATTGACTCTCCCTTGTGGGTCCCACACTCACTGCTCCAAGACACAGTCATTTACAGTGCCAAGAAACTTTCTCTCTGCCTCCTGTCTTGAGGGGACATGTCCCCAGTCAACATGGGGATAGTTAAAATTACCCACTACGACTGAGTTTTCTCTTTCTATAGCCTCTCTGATCTCCCCAAGCATTTCACAGTGGCTATCACCACCCTGCTCAGGCAGCTGGGAGTATATCCCTACCACTATCTTTTCATTACTCAGCCATGGACTTAACCTCCAGCGAGATTCCATGGGGCAGTTTGGCTCATGTAAGATTGTTACCGTCTCTGACTACGTTTTCTTTCACACATCACACCACTCCCCAGTCGGCACCACCTGGTCCTTTCAATCTATATTGTCCCTGGTATGACTCTGGCCAGCTGATTAGCATCATTCCACCATGTTCCTGAGAAGCCTTTTGTATCAATGTCCTCATCTGAGACCAGGCCCTCAGGGTCACCCACTGGAGAATTTAGACTTGCAGCAGTTGTGCGTGAGCACTTATAAAACGCGTCACATTTTAGTTGTCTGCCCACACACACACACCCCCCCCAACATGCACACTCACCCACACACACACCATACAGCTCCCTGGCTCTCTGCCCTCCCCAGACGGTGCTCAACAACCAGCTCTGGCGGCTGGGCCAGGCCAGACCCCCCTCTCCTTCCCTGGTGGGTGGTAATTCAGAGCCAGGGCTCATGGCGACCCCTCCTTCCTGCACGCCCCCTCCCTGCCTACAGGTGCCGCTAGGTTACCCCTACCACCCCCCAGCTGTTCGGGTGCTGGGTGCAGAGGGGAAGGGGGCCGAAGGGCTCTTCCTCTTAGTTCCCTTGATCTGTCCATACCAGATTGCAAGAGCCACCTCCTCACCGCCTCCAGCCCACGTCCTCAAAGGCCCCTAATCGCTCCCTGGGGGAGTCAAACCTCTAACACCCTTTGGTGGACCAGGGCCACAGAGACAACCTAACACCTCTCCAGGTCCTCCTGAGGAGGAAAGGAGCTGCAGGCCTGGCACAATGCCCTGCCCTCCTCCCTGCTCTGCACCTGGGCAGGGCCCGGTTCAGCCTCTTGAGGGTCCTGAGCATGACAGCAGGACTCCAGTGTCTCTGCTCCCCTCTGAAGTGGGTGGTGGCTGGGACCCGCCCCTCCCCATAGCGCCTCAGGTGAGACAGGGGCAATGGCTGGGGCTCATTCTGTCCCCAGAGGAACAGGAGCGGAGGGAGCAGGTGCCAGCCAGGACTCACCCCAGCAGCCAGGGGTGTAAGTGTTTGGGTGAGCGCCCCAGGCCCACTGCGCTACCCGCAGGCTCCTGCGCTGGTCTGGTGTCAGCAGGGCAGCCCCAGACCAGGGGGGCCACTGATAACACCCCACTGAGGTGATCGGGGCAACCCCTTTGCAGAGTTATCGGTGCAGATTCAGGCATTGAAGATGTCGCCTGGGGCATGTCTCACGCTTTCCTTTGCACCTAGGATTCACGTGACTCCAGGATCTGGGGCCCAGTACAGGCCTGGAGTGCCTCAGACTTCCTCTGCTTTTCACTTGTGCTGTCCCCACCCTTCGTTTTGCCAGCGGCACCTCCTGGGCCACTCTGCTATGCGCTTGACCAGGGAACGCTGCCTGGAGTAAAGCAAACAATCCTGCTGCTGCTGGTACACTCCCTCTGACCTCCTATCTCCTTCCTGGGCCCAGCCCAGCTGTCGATCAGAATCTGAGTCACTCGCCCTCCTCTTCTTCCGCCTATATGCATGGCCTAATTCCCACTGCCTTGCACCTTAGTCTCTGCCCACTCCCCTGGGACAAAGGACCAGGGATCTGTGAGCCGCCCCTGGGATGAGGTGGCAAAAGGCCAGTCTGGGCCATAGCCCCTGGCAGTGCCAGGTGTAGGGCATGGCTGAGGGAGGGAGGCAGGGGCAGAGCGTCTCTGCGCTGTGGTGACGCCCCTCAGCTGGAAGCGGGGATTGGGGGCTGCTGCAGAGCCACCCTGGTTCTCCCCTTGCTCACTGACCCAGCTCAGATCAGGGCCTGCTTATGGCCATTTATGCTCCCAGAAAAGATGTGCTGCCGGAGGAGGGGCTGGGGAGATGGTGCTGGGGGAGCCGGACCCTGCCCCCCACTGCTCAGCTGGGCGAGGCTGGCCCTCAGCAGGTTCACACCCATGCGCTCCCCGCTCCCCGCATGCTGGGTTCAACTGCAGCACCATCAGGCAGGGACCCGCCACCGTCCAGGCTGCTGGACATCTGCTCCGCGATGCAGTCGGGGTGCCACCTGCTCTGGCTCCACTCTTCCCGGAAGTGGCTGCCGGGTCCCTGCAGCCCCAAGGCGCTGGGGCGGCCAGGGACTGGGAGGCTCCACGCACAGGTCCCACCCCCTGTGCTGGCTCTGCAGCTCCCATTGGCTGGGGAGCACGGCCAATGGGAGCTGCAGGGGTTGCACCTGGGGGCACAAGGGCAGAGATTCCCATGCAGAGAGAGCTGGGGGCTGCTTCCTGGGAGCCATAGCAAGCACCACTGGGACCCCGTCCTCACCCCCCCCCGCTAGAGCTCTCACCCTCCACCTTGTGCATGTCAGCCCCCTGCCCCAGCCCGGAGCCTTCTCCTGCACCCTGAACCACAGCTGTCTGGTTCCACCCAGAGCCCATAACCCAGCCCAAGCCCCAAGCCCCTGCCCCAGCCCCAGCCTGGAGCTTTCTCCTGCACCCTGAACCACAGCTGTCTGGTTCCACCCAGAGCCCATAACCCAGCCCAAGCCCCAAGCCCCTGCCCCAGCCCCAGCCTGGAGCTTTCTCCTGCACCCTGAACCACAGCTGTCTGGTTCTGCCCACAGCCCACACCCCAACCCCCTGCCCCTGCCCAAGACAGCACAGGACTGAGGCAGTGCAGGCTGCCCAGTTGTGTGCCACAGGGCCAAGTCCGGCCAAAGCATTTCTCTTACCTTGACGTTGTCCAGCACCACCAGTGGCCCATTGACGCCACACACCGTCCTGTACGCTGTGGAGCAAAGAGGGCGGCGTTAGAAATGGGCTCAGCTACGGCTGGTCCTGGCATCAGCATGATGCACGGAGTCCCAGGAACCAACCTGTGGTAGCTGCTCTACCAAAAGGCCAAAGCTGGAAGCTTAGGCGCTGCCAGAGCAGCTCAGCGCTTGGGCCATTGGGCTGGTCTCCCACCTCGCACAGTTGGCAGCATGCTGGAGAAGCAGGTGTGAGACCCCTAAAGTGAGCAGAAGTGGGGTGGGCTGCCCCTTCAAGGGCTCATCCTATGTGTAATATTTATATTGTGGCAGTGCCGAGCAGCACCAGTGACAGATGGGGACCAGGGTTCCCTGTGAGCTGAGTACTTGGGTGGTTGCCTGGGAGAGATTCAAGTGCCACCCACCTGATTAGCAGAGCCCACAGCCACCCACCACGGACAGCGTGTGTGGCTATAGGTGGTGCGCATCTGCACATCACAAAATTTATTCTGCCCACAGATGGGAAAAATTAGAGGGAACCTAGACTGGGCCTATACGGTGCTAGGTGCTGTACAAAAACAGCCCAAAAAGATGGTTTCTGCCCACAAGGACCTGTTAATGTACATTAGAAACTAGTCAAAAATCTTAAGCACAAGGATTTAACCCCTTCCTAGGTCAGTGTTAATGGTCTCTGTTAAAGAGCTCTGGCTAGGCTACATCTACACTTGCTATGGAAGATGGACCGCTTGGGTTTGATCTTCCGAGGCGCCGTTTTGTGCAGGTCCACCTCAATCCCGGAACTCCTCGTGAGCCGCGAGGATTAAGGCAAGTTGAGGGGAGGAGTGCCCCCGCTGACCTGCCGTGAAGCCAGCCACGGGAATTGATTTTTGGTACGCAGTCAGCATACCAAAAAATCACACAGCAGCCGTCGACCTTCCAGGGGAGCGTAGACGTAGCCTTCGTCTCCGCTTAAACTTCATGGCCCTTAACTGCACCCCATCACAACGAACTCCACCAGCTGCTCACACACTGTGCAAAACACGTTCCTTTGCATCAGCTTTGAATTTGCAAATTCCCAGGCTGCCGCCTGGTTCTTGTGTTGAGACTAGAAGCTTTCCTCTGTCTGCTCTCAACAGTTCATTGTTCTGCAGATTTGCATCATGGCTCTTCATACTCATCCAGGTTCTAAAATGAAGAATCCCAAACTTTCCAAACTCGCCTCCTATGAGGCCAGGCCCAGACCGGAGGACAAAATTGATGTAAGATACACACCCGCTCCGTGACTTGTGTAGCGGAGTCGATCTGTCTTCCATCGATTTTCTGTGCTGTCTCCACAGCGGAACGTCCACAGGAAATGTTCTCAGGGCAGCTGGTAGGGGGCATTGGCCACTGGGCATCTGCAGCCTCAGAGCTGCCCAAAAGGAGCCTCCTGTGGTCAGTGCAGCTGGCACCCCACACGTAAGATGGGGTGGGGAGTGGGTAGCACTCCACGTGCCAAAGGGACTGAGCCAGCATCCTGACTGCAGCGAGACAGCTGCTGGTTCCTCCCTGACCCAGGGGGAAGGGCCAGATGTTTCACCTGAAATATGCTTGGTGGCTTCCCCACCCTCACCCTCACGACATCACTGAAGTCCAAGTAAGAGGAGAGTTTTCCGCCATTGAGTTGCCTGATTGGGTAACCCCAGGACTGGCTTCATGGCTAAATCCTAAAGCCTCGATCGGGTTCTAGGATCTGGAATTATTTCTGCATCCCATGGAAGTGTCGCAACCCCAGCATCCAGCCCACTGGAAAAGGCTGATTCCCAACACGTGTAAAGAACATGTGTGTGTGTGTGACAAAGAGAGAGAGGGCAAAATGTGCTTTACTGGATGGAACTGGAACTGTTCACTTGTGTGTCATAGGCTCCGTACTGCCAGAAGAGATTCTCCTTTAGCACAAGCATGCACGAACCATGCGTTTGGAGCAGGGAGCTCTCTCCCCATTAGCAGCAGGTAGATTCAGGTGCCTGTGAGGTGTGGTTTAGTGACACTGCTGCATTGCTGGGCAACGGGGGATTTGTTACAGAAGGGGAGATGGCTGCTGTCCTTTCCAAATCCCCCCGGCGGGTCTGTTACCAGGTCGATCAGTCAGTGCTCCTTTTATCGCCCACGAGCTACAGCTACGCCGGACATCTCCTCCAGCCCAGACCCGGGTGCACCCAGCCCCTGCCTGGCCCCACATGTGCAGAGCCAGGAATTCCTCCAGCTGCCCTTGCGCTGATCCCTTCCTGGGAGCGCGCTCCCTCTCTGCCCCCCGCCACGCCTCACAGCCTCCGGTCCATTCGGCCTGACGTGTATAGCCCCCACTTCTGTAAAGGTCACAACCTGCCCAGCAGGCCTGGAAGGGTCGGCTCAGTGCACCTGCACATCTGGGAGCCCAGGCCCAGTCTACGCCCCCAGGCCAGGAGCGGGGGAAATGAATGGCGATGGGATTCCCTACCTTGCTACATGCCAGATTTCAGACCCCTTCACCCCAGAGGAGAGGGCTCCCTCCCCCCCACTGGCTGACCCAGCCCCAGCGGCAACCGCAGAGCCAGGCGCTGAGCTCACAGGCGCTGCTGGAGGAGAAGCGACCGCCACGAAGGCGAAACGTACGTCAGCCTCTCCCCCACACCCTGGCGGTGGGGCTGCCTCAGCATAGTTAACGAAGGCACAGGCCCTCCGCCCCTGCGTGGCAGCGCTCTGGTGACGTATCCACCCCGACCGCCGAGTGACCGGGAGACAAGTCAGTTTATCGCTTCAGAAATGTCACAGGGCTTCTGTCGGAAGCTGTGAAAAGCAGCTCGCCGGCTCACGCGCTGGAGAGAATGGCCCCGTCTTACTCAGCCGCTCCCTGGGCTCAGCCGCGCCAGAGCGCTGGCGCTTTGGGGCTAGCGGCTCCTGCTGGAGCCAACGGGGCAAAGGAAGGAGCTGGGCTTCATCATCACCAGCAGGAGAGTGGATCCAGTCCCACCCGTCAGGCCTGGGAATCCCAGCCACGGAGCACGGCGATGCACAAGCGGGGGCAGGCAGACTGTGGCGGTGCACAAGTGCCGCTGCGATTTGGCCTGTAGCCTCTTGACTCCTGGTGGCCAGCTGAGAGACAGAGTGACCCAACTTGAGTCTCAGCTGGCGGCAGGGGCGGGGGCCGGGGGCAGCTTGTGGGTCTGGCTGGCAGAAAACCAACCAAACATTATTGGTAGTATCCAGGTGCCCAGTCATTGCCCCCAGCCCCACTGCGCAAGGTGCTGTACAAACCCAGAACTAAAAGATGGAATATGTCCCAAGAGCTATCAGACTAAATCTTATATAAGGACCCGCAGATGGCTACAGACAGAGGGAGGAGCCTGAACAACAAGAAGTCCTGTGGCGCCTTATAGACTAACAGATATTTTGGTGCATAAGCTTTTGTGGGCAAAGACCTGCTTCATCAGGTGCGGGTCTTAGCCCATGAAAGTTTATGCTCCAAAATATCTGTTAGCCAATAAGGTGCCAAAGGACTTCTTGTAGTTTTTGAAGATACAGACTAACGCGGCTACTTCTCTGATACTTATGCCTGAACACTGAGTGTATCAGTCAGCACTGAGACGGAGGTCTAGGTAAGCTGCCTGGAGGAAGACTGCAGGGCTGGCAGCTAGAAAAATAAAATCCCTCTTTCTACTTGTAAGTGAAACAGACGTGATCTGGTTTCAATGAGCCAATGAGCACAGAGCTCTGCACAGGCATTCATACAGAGCAGACACCAGTTAAACTGAGTGTAGCATACAGCCCAAGTGGGCATCTGAAAAGAGCCCAAACCTCATTCAGCCATTGAAATCTGGATTCAGATTTTGCAATGGGGGTGTTCCCAGAGAGGCTGCAAGGATGCCATTGGTTCTCTGAGAAAAACAAGAAGTCCTGTGGCGCCTTATAAACTAACAGATATTTTGGAGCATCAGCTTCGTGGGCAAAGACCCGCTTCGTCAGACGCATCAGTGGTTCTCTGCAAGACCTTTGCCTCCATTCTGCTTCACAGGGGTTTATGTCTTGGAGTTTCCGAGGGAATTTCAGATTCTTCTTAAGACAACACTCCAGATGCAGCTCAGCCCAAAGAGCTGTGGGAATCCCAAATCTCTGGGGTTCGGCTGGAGATGGCCCAGACTGTCACCCCTGAAAGTTCAGGTCCCCATCCTGTCTTTGCAGCTGGCCTTCAATGCAATGGGCCAGGACAAATGCCCAGGCCCCAGTGCCCCTGAATTGCCAGGGAGGTTGGATCTGAAGCTGAATGTTGTGCCTTGGTTCCTTCTGCAGTTTGGACATGAAACGTGAAATCCTGTCTGGTTCTAGCCTTGGCTACCGCAGGCTTGTCAAACCCCAGTGACACCAGGCAAGAATCAGGTTAATGTGGCTGGCTTGCCAAACGTTTTGTGTGTCTGCCATTGCTGCTTTGCCCTCCCCAGTGGTGACCGGGCCATGCCTCATTTTCCCCATCTGCGAAATAGGGATATTAAGTCTTCCTTCCTCCCATCTTGTCTGCTCAGGCTGCATGAGTTGCCAGGCCAGGCGTGTCACTTGCTAGCTACCCTGCCTATCTTACTGGAGCCTGAAGGTGCTAAGACAGCACTCCCAGAGCATGGTGCTCTCTGTTCCGATCTCCTGGCGCCTTCACTGACCCTGGTGCAAACTGGTGAGACGTGGCCAGGGTGCTTTCCAGCCCAGCACTGAGCAGGAAGCAATGGAAAGCTGTTGAGAAATCCCACCCTTGAGTGATCTACACCATGTACCTCGGGGTCTCCTGTACCTTCCTCGCGGCACCTTACGAACACCACTTGAACCTGACAACACCTTCCTCCCCAAGCACACGTGAATGCGCACAGCTGCAAACGCCCCTCTGGTTGCAGGACAGCCCGAATCCAGGATCTGGCTGCCTGACACAGCCCATCTGTTTCGAAATGAGACCTGCCAGTTTGCTGCTGCCGACACGTGTCCTGGGGAGCCCTTTGACAGCCCAGCCGGCTTCTAAGCTGGGGCTTGGAGGAAGGGGTTTCTGGAAACGGCTGACCGCTGAACAGCAGTGTTCGGCACGTAGGAACAATGAGCTGGTCAGACTCGGCCAGACCATCTGCTTTGTGGTCCTTCCTTCTGCCTCACTCCACCTGCTCAATGGCCTAACCCCGGTGTTCCCTTCCGGCTGCAGTGTGTAAGGACAGAGCCGGGAACCTTTGAACAGCCTGCGAGGCCTCTCCTGGCTGTCACAGCATTGCACACCGTGTGTCTCAGCAGCGAGGCCCTGGCAGTTGCATCAGGCCAGCGCATGTGGCCATTCGGACTGTCACTCTCCGCTGTTATTGGTATTGCTGCGTAAAAAGCAAAAGCCACAACACCATGGCCAGTGCATGAGCCTGCAGTCGGTGCCTCCCCTTCCATCAGGCACCTGTGCTACCAGTGCCGTATGATGCCTTGGAGGAGTGGGCGATTTCTCCCTGGTCCTTGCAGGGGGTTAGTTCCCATGCAGAAGTGTCAGGATTTATAGCCCTGGAGATGCATCTGCCTCAGTTCTTCCTGTAGCTGCTTAGTTCATAGGTCTCTGAATTGCTTCATTTGAACCTCACCCTCTGGGCTTCTTGGCTGCTTGGGGAGGTGGGAGGATTCCACTGGATACCTACCCCACAGGGCTCCAGGGGGCTGGGGAGGGAGTAGCCTGGCTCCCCCTTGGAATCCCAGCCTGGGCATGGGGCCAGGCCTTCCAGAGCGGAACAGAACCCTGTGGCTAGGAGCTGACGGGCAGGATCGCCAGCGAGGATCAGGGCTGTCTCCCAGGCATGAGGACAACCCGTCCCTTGGTTCAGGAGTGAAGACAAAGGCTCTAAGTCAATCGGAGTCAGCCCCAGGCTCTCCTGGGCATTGGAGCAGGCTGTAATTTCCCACGGCTCACTGAGGGCTCATGCCTTCCGCCAGGCGTTCGGCTCCAGGGGTCCTCAGCAACCGCCCAGCGAGTGGAAGGAGCATCGGGTGGCTCTGGTAAGACCTGTTTGAGATGCAGACCTGCCTTGGCAGCTCACAGCCAAGCCTGTGTTATCTCCCAGCATGCAGAGCACCCGTGTAAGTCCGTACAGGACTCAGAAGTACAGATCCAGCCTGTCCTTCCTCTCCGTCTCTCTGAGCTGCCGCTTGCCCATTCAAATCTATTTCCACCAGCTCTCCACCCCGACTGACCAGCCCCAGGCTGTTTTCTGTCCATCACGGTCACACCTCTGCCCTGTCCTGCCCCTTTGTGTGCCTCTGCTGGGGGCAGGCTGAGTGCTGGGTGGCCTGATCCTCCTTCCCTGTGCTGCCGGCCCGGCACAGTCCGCGCTTGACCTTTGAGCCACTTGGATGTACCTCCATGTACCTGGCCCTCTTCCCAGGAGCAAATCCTGGCCAGCAGCTGAGCAGAACTTGGCTTTGCATCAGCATCTGCTCTGTTATTATTTGGCACCAAAGGAGGTCAGTGTCCTGCAAGCCCGGCAGAGCCAGGAAATGCCTGAGCAGTGACTGTTCTGCTACAGAAACGACTGTGCTTTCTGCTCTGGTGGTCTCTGTACAAGTACAGGTGCTTTGACTTTTCCACTTGGGCAAAGGCACATTTAAGCCCCATCCTTCTTTCCAAACCGCAGCTGTCTGCTCTGATTGGCTCTCAGTTCCTCCATCCTCAGGCACAGCCATCTACAGAAGACCAGCCAGCTTGGGTCAGATCAATGACCCATCTAATCCGGTATCTTGTCTTCCGACGGTGGCCAGTGCCAGGTGCTTGGGAAGGACTGAACAGAACAGGGGTATTACCGACTAATCTATCCCATGTCGTGTGGTCTCAGCTGGGAGCCAGAGGCCTAGGAACATCAGGGTATGGGTTTGCAAGTCTCTAGACTAGTCCTGTGCTCACCATGGTATGATACTTTTCTCCTTCCATCATCCCCTTGAGTCAAGGATCTCAAAGCACCTTCTTTTGCCTTGCCCGTATTCCTGGAGTTCATTGGCTTCTCAGGCTCAGCAAAGGCATGAGGGTTCTCATGGGGCAGTGGAGACAGAACCAACCTCTGGTATGCTCCCAACCAGCGTTCCCTGCAAACTGAGCGCTGGGGCGGCTGTCCAAGAGAGGGTCAGGTTCCAGCCCGTGAAGGCTGAGGCCCAAATAAATGCGTTAGTCATTAGGGTGCCGCAGGACTCCTTGTTTATGCTGAGACAGAGTGACACAGAGACCCCGCTGATGCCTCTCTCAATGCTGGCTCCTGGGGGAGAGTTACAGCACAAGAGGGACCCCAGGTCTGACCCAGTTGGGCCATACTTATGCTCTTATACGATTTCTCATCTGAGACAAGGCGGGTGATGTAATAGCTTTTCTTGGCCCCAATGAAGCTGCACTGAACTTCCCCTCAGGTGGACACCAACAGGAGCTTTTGCCTGGTTTCACAGAACCATAGCATTCCGGGGCAGGAAGGGACCTCAGGAGCTCATCTCAACCTGGCTGCAGCTTTGCAACATGCTAGGGAGGATTTCTTGCAGCATTTGGGGTTTTCTGGGGGCATGTGGAGGGAATCTCCCCTCTGTGTACTGGTCTGGCTCAGTCCCACTTAGCTGGGGAGACTGACATAGTCCCAGCGTACAGGGACATGCCACCCCATCTGCAAAGATGCTTCATAGAATCATAGAATCGTGGAAGAGTAGGACTGGAAGGGACCTCAAGAGGCCATCGACTCCAGCCCCCTGCCCTCATGGCAGGACCAAGCACTTTCTAGACCATCCCTGAAAGCCATCTCTCTAACCTCTTCTTAAATAGCTCCAGTGATGGAGATTCTACCACCTCCCTTGGCAATTCGTTCCAGTGTTTGATCACCCTGACAGTTAGGAACTTTTTCCTAATGTCCAACCTGAACCTCCCCTGCTGCAATTTAAGTCCATTGCCTCTTGTTCTATCCTCAGAGGCCAAAAAGAACAAGTTCCCTCCCTCTGCCTTATGACACCCTTTTAGATACCTGAAAACTGCTATCATATCCCCCCTCAATCTTCTCTTTTCCAAACTAAACAAGCCCAATTCTTTCAGCCTTTCTTCATAGGTCACATTCTCTAGACCTTTGATCATTCTCGTTGCTCTCCTCTGGACCCTCTCCAATTTCTCCACATCCTTCCTGAACTGCGGTGCCCAGAACTGGACACAATGCTCCAGCTGAGGCCTAACCAGCGCAGAGTAGAGCAGGAGAATAACTTCTCATGTCTTGTTCACAACACCCCTGTTAATGCATCCTAGAATCATGTTTGCCTTTTTTTGCAACAGCATCACACTGTTGACTCATATTTAGCTTGTGGTCCACTATAACCCCTAGATCCCCTTCTGCTGTACTCATTCCTAGGCAGTCCTTTCCCATTCTGTATGTGTGACACTGATTGTTCCTTCCTAAGTGGAGCACTTTGCATTTGTCCTTATTAAACATCATCCTGTTTACCTCACACCATTTCTCCAGTTCATCCAGATCCTTTTGAATCATGACCCTATCCTCCAAAGAAGTCGCAACCCCTCCCAGCTTGGTATCATCTGCAAACTTAATAAGTGTACTTTCTATGTCAATATCTAAATCGTTAATGAAGATATTGAACAGAACCGGTCCTAAAACAGACCCCTGCAGAACCCCACTAGTTATACTTTTCCAGCAGGACTGAAAATCATAAACCAAACAAATCAGTGCTGATGTTTTCCATCTTCCTAGCCCTCTGCGAACTGGCTGACCCTTGTAAAACCTCTGTCCCTGCCCACATGCCAGGTTCTCTGCCTTGCCCATGACCAACGAAGGCATTAGAGGCAAAGCCGGAACAGAAAGCAGGGGCTTTGCTGCCCCACGTGTACATCTGGTTTCCACCCAAGCCAATGCTCCAGGTAAAACACCTCCAGATCTGACTTTCCAGGTGCACCTCGGAACCCCACTGGGCTAGCACGTGGGCCCAGTAAGAGCCAGGCTGTGCCCTTCCGTGTGTGCAGGACAAAGGGATTAGACCGAGCTGCACCTGGGGACTGGAGACCTCCAACGCTGAAATTCACTGACCTGCCCCTGCTCATGCAGCAAGTGTGTGGAAGAGCCTGACCTACCCTCCTCAGCCAACCGTCCTGGCCTCCACCCTCCTGGTTCTCCTGTCGCCAGAGGGGTCTTTGCTGCCTCCCCGCTTGCCCCCCTGACCTCCCACCCGCACCCTGGGGATCCTCCTCCAGGAGATGCTCATGCACCTTTACCCCCGTCCCACCTTGCAATCAGCCACCTCCGTTACGCAAGTCCTGCGCAGCGAGGCCCAGCCGAACCCCCTCCTGTTCTGCAGGCAGGGAAGCAGGTGGGAGGAAGTTGTGGGGTCGGGGGACCACTGATCTCCCCTCCTTTGTCTCTGCTATTCCCCACGTGACCATTCTCCCTGGTATTTCATTCCCCTGTTTCACACCTACCCTTTGCTGCTCCAGCTGCGCTCTTCCCCCTGGAGGTTTTGTTGGGGGCCTTTTCTTCTCCCCTCGCCATTCCTCGCTGGCCCTTGCCTAGGAACCACCCACACCACGCAGCATGGATGGCGCAGCCGGCCGGCTCAGTCCTTCCTGCCCGTAAAAGCAGCTCCAGCTCCGCGCCCTCTGGTGCAAGCTCAAGGCTGGGATCCCATCCAGGGAACTCCCTGCCTTCCAGGCCGCTGCGGGACGGGGCCCCTCCTTGCTGCAGAGGCATGGGATGGCCAGGAAGAGTCCACTCCAACCTGAGAGCCGCTTCTCTCCCCTGGGGCAGGACACTCCGCCCACAGCTGGCAGCAGCATCCCCTAGGCCAAGCCTGCCAGTTCTCATCTCTTAGTGCTCCCTGCCTGGCTCAGCAGCCCGCAGCCAACTTCCATCGCCCCCAGGTTTGCTCCTGTGCCCTTTGCATCTTCCGCCTCCGCTGCTGCCGCTGTACCGACCTGGCATCCCTACACTGTCCTGGCTTCCTGGCATGGCACAAGCACATCACCCTGTCTTTGAGTCCCCTCGCTGTCTCCCAGTCAGCTCCCGATGCACATCGCAGCCTTCTGGGTTAATCTGCACAGCCAGCGAAGGCTCGAGCCTCAGCCAGAGCGAAGACCCAATTTTGCTATGGGAAGGCCCAGGAAGGAGGCTGTGAGAGCAGGGGCCAAGTGCTCCCAAGGGAGGGAACCGTCTGGAGGACAGCCAGCCAATGTCCACCTTTAGGAAGAGCTACAGAACCTCCCTGGTGGAAACCCTTCTGCTCCATGCGAACGGCGTTCCCAGCACTGACACCCGTCGGCCCAGGAAACCCACCAGCGGCCTCACAACGCCCAAAGGGAAATAACAATGAAAAATCTCACACACACACACACACACACACACACACACACACACACACACACACTCCGTGCTAGAAGAGAGAGGCCAGAGTCTCCATGACGTCCACTTGGACCATTGTTACTACAGGCTGACCCTCTCTAATCTGGAAGTCTTTCATCCAGAAACATCTGTAGTCTGGCATGAGTAGAGTTAGCTGGACAACCACTTATCATGGGTGTGGCCAAGTTTCCCACGGTCCCATAAAGTTTGTTCCCAGCCCCCAGTCCTGGCTCTCAGTGTTCTGTGCTGTTAGCTGCAATTTACCCCTCAATGTCTTCTAAGAGCCCAGTAAACTGTGGATGTGTCGGTCAGGTGGTAGACAATATTGACCTCCTGTGGTCCAGCAAATCCTTTTGTCTAGCACTGGTCAGATCCTGAGGGTGCCGGATGAGAGAGGTTCAATCTGTACCATGGATCTGATGCGCAAGGCGCTCAGAGAGAACAAGGATGGAAATGAGAATATGACCCACAGCTAGACCTGGGCCTTGAGGCGGGATCCGAAGGGGAGACAGTTTAGAGAGGGGGTGTGTGCCAGGCACATGTGCCTTGTGGAAGAAAAAACACAGAGGCCGACAAACAGCCGACCTGGGACAGTGGCCGCGTCATGACGATGAGCCAGACCAGCAGACAGGTGAGCGTGTGGTAGGGTATGTCTGCTAGCAGCGGGGAGGGGGCAGGTGGGCGGTGCTCCAGCACAAACCCACTGGGCTCTCTGGGTGGGTGGCTGGTTAGCCCGAGCCACCGTTTTGGCGACATCTCTGTTTGTGGTGCACTACCTCCGGTCCCCAGCTGCCATGTAGATGGACCCATCAGAACATACGAACGGCCACATTGGGTCAGACCAAAGGTCCATCCAGCCCAGTGTCCTGTCTGCTGACTGGCCAGTGCCGGGTGCCCCAGAGGGAGTGAACAAGTCTCCTGGTATCTGTTCCCAGCCTCTGACAAACAGGCCAGGGACACCATTCCTACCCATCCTGGCTAACAGCCACCGAAAGACCTAACCTCCATGCATTTAGCTAGCCTTTCTGGACCCCCGCTAATGTCCTCGTCTTCACAGCATCTTCACCTAGCACATACCCCTAGAAATAAGGGCCAGAAGCTCGGACAGAGTCAGTCTCAAAATGTATTTTTTGAGGAACACAAAAATGGTGCTTTTTTCTTTTCTTTCCAATAATTATTAGAAAATTTTTCTGATTTCCTCCCAAAACGACCTACCAACTTTGTTTTATTTTCGACATCTAACAACCTACTGGTCTTCGACTGCCAAGCCATGAAACGCATCCAGCCTTCCAACGGCCCAAGTGATCTTTTCATGAACAGATCCAGCGGAGGGAAAATTTTCCCCCCAGTCGAAAGCAACTATTTTTCATAGCAAAAAGCTTTAAGGAACAGTTGTCAGCCAGGTCTGCTTCAATGCCCCCATTTGCTCGAAATGGCACACGTGTGCTGTGTACCCTGTCCCTTACTGTGCCAAAACGAGGCCTCTCCCAACCAGGATTGTTCTGCTAGACAGCAGATGGAGCAGGGTTTCTCTTTGCTTGGGACTACGCTCATTTATCCACCTGTTGCATAGGACCAAAATGCCAGATTGTGGCTTTGTGGTTTTGTCTTTACTGCGCGACGGGGCCTGGGTCTGCCGCACACATGGGGCAAGCCTGCTGCAATGAGGAAGTGACAATGCCTGGCAAAACAGAAAATAGACCTGGAGCATGTCATGATGAAAATCCGTCACCGGGAGGGCCAGTGAACGAGTGACGAGAGGAAGAGGGGAGGACGGGGGAGAGAAGATGGAAAAATGCAGAAGGAGGAAAGTGGAAACGTGTGGAGAGCGAATGAGACCAAATGAGAAGGCGAGGGAGAAAAAGACCCTCCCCCCCACCGGAAAACACCAATTCCGATAATTAAGGGGTTGAACTGTTACAAAAAGAGGCCTGAACGCCTGGGAGGGGCGGCCGGGTGGGTGGGCTGTGATTTGGGTGGAAATGGGGGAGTCAGGCCCAGGGGAGAGAAAGCTGCGGAGGGTGATGGCCAATCCCGCCCAAGGAGGGGAGGGGAAGGAGTACAAAAAGAAAGTCTTTCAACCTGGCCTTTCCACACCCCCCTCCCCAAATTCACAGCTCCTGTCACATGCAATCTCCATTAGCCCTGACAATGGCGCCCTATGAGCTCCCCCTGGGGCAGGAGGGGGAGCCCAGCACGCGGGGCGGGCCACGGAGCAGAGGAAATTGACCATGCTGACAAAGGGGACAACCCGCCCAGCTACACCAAAGCACTAATTGTTTCCAATCATCCAGCCTCTCCCCTCCCCAGCCTCGCCCCCCTTCCCCTGGCATCCCTCCGGTGGGTCCTCTTTGCGGAGTGGGGCTAGGAGAGGCCTTGCCCGAGCTTAGGGCTCTGGTGCAAAGTGCTCATTTCTCAGCTTGCGGCTTGGCAGAGCGGCTGCCTGCCAAGTCTCAGCCTACGGGGGTGGTTTTGGCTTAGCCGCAGCTTGGGCTTGGCCGCCCGAGACTCAGGGTTGCGCCTGGTCCCCATGGGGGCAGTTGGAAGTGTTTAAGCAGGAGGAGGAAGGAAAGAGTGGAGAAATCACGAGGACCTGCCATGCTCTGTGACACACACAGGCCCACGAGCATCTGTGGAGAGCACCCATCCCCCAGGCGTGGAAATCGACACAAGGGGCGAATGATAAAGAAAGGCTGGAAGTAAACAGCCAGTTAGGATGGAGCAACCGTCGCCGGCTGGCGCTGGTGTGGAGCGGGCCCCTGAGCTGGCAGGAGCCCAAACAGAGCTCCCTGCTGTGCCTCTGACTTGATCTGCAAGGATCCCTGGGATAGTAGTGATGGCCACAGCTGGGTTTGTATGGCTGGACCCTGGGTGTCCAAAAGGGTCACTCAAAATCTGATCACTCGAAAGGCTCAAGCATCTATCAGAGTGAGTTTTGCCTGCGAAAGGTGATGCCCAAATAAATCTGTTAGGTCTTTAAGAACAACAAGAAGTCCCGTGGCCCCTTATAGACTAACAGCTGTTTTGGAGCATCAGCTTTCATGGGCAAAGACCCGAAACGGTCCCCGAAACGGGACGTCTTGTTGTTTTTGACGATACAGACTGAGACGGCTCCCTCTCTGATATTAGTCTTCAGGGTGCCCCAGGATTCCCCGTTGTTTCTTTGGATCCACAGTGACCCCTTGGAGATTTAAAAAAAAAATCTCATGAGCCTTGATGATGCTGGGAGGAGTCTGAGCCAACGGTATGTGGCAGGGTGGGGGGAGGTCTTTTTATTAGCCACCTGGTCTTTGAGACGTGGGCTTATTTTTTGGCAGGAGGAATGGAACGGGGTGGGTCTACAGCCTGACTGTCCTTTGCATAGGAAAGCTGAGATTCTCAGGAAATCACAGGACTCCAGCAGCTGGGGCTTTAGGAAAAGCACCCAATCTTGCAAGAGTCACGATGAAACCGTCAGGATTGGCGAGCTGGCCAATGGTCAGCCGGCCAATGGTCAGCCCTCCTCCCCAGTCAACGTTCATAACTTTCCATGACCCAGACATTTCCCATTTCAAACTCTCTTCCCAGTGGCTTTGCTACTGGTCTGTATGCACTGTGCAGCACGTGGCCTGAGCAGCGAGCAGGGCGTACAGGCAGGCACACCCTACATGGAACAGGAGTTGATCCATGCTCAAATCCCGGCTCTGTGGCAGATACACAGGGCCCAAGTCTCATTTACACTTATCTTTAAAGGGCCCTCGAAGTTTGTCCCCCCTCTGCAGGGCCCCATTCACTCTGCCAAAGCAGCATAAAGGGAGGGATCTCTGTGTCAGTGAGATGCAGGCCCAAGAAGGACACTTGACTCCTGCTGCTGAGCTGCTCTGTTTGGCCACTTGTAAAGCCGGGTGATAATGTTTGTGTCTCTGCCTCACTGGGGTGCGTAATGTTTGCAAATATAAAGCCCAGGATCAGTACCGGACTGTCACCGTGCTCACTCGAATACTGCCGCAGTGGGTGTGGGAATAAAATTCAGGCTCTTCTGCTCTGGAAACCCCGGTTCCTTCTATCTGAGCTAAAACCAGCACCACCCTTAGCAGTACAGGGCCCATGACACACAGTTTCCAGTCCACTGAGGGCTGCGGGGCACATCCACACTAGCCGATTTGTGCCAGTGCTGACATTTCTTATTGCTCTTTCCTAGTTCTGGTATTTAAGTAACATTAAAAACCCTGGGGATGGTGAAGTGAGCGGCTCCAAAAGGCAATACGGTACCAAGGCCCATCTCCTAACAGAGGTCGCAAATCACATCAGCTGCTCTAATTGCGCGTTCCTCGCACGGCCAAGCTGCCAAAACGGCCGTAAAGCTGCAGTCCACATGCAGGCGCCAGACTCGTGGGATGCGTCTACACTGCAGAAAAACACAGTCTTGGAGCCAGGCCAACTGGCTTGGACTCATGCTATTGGGCTGAGAAGCGCCATGGATGTTCGCACGGGGGGTTGGGACGTGATGCCCAAAGTGGGGGGGAGCGTCTCAGACTCAGAGCTCCGGCCAAGCTATTTTTAGCCTTGTAGCACAGTTAATCAGTTAATCAATTGCTCCAGTTCTGAGATCAGCTACAGAGATGTTTTTGTTTGCTTGTTTTGCCATGCAGCTATACCTCTGGGCTCTATTCCCTGCTTGCCACTGCTTGACTGAGTGCCCTTGGGCAAGTCACCGTGCCTCAGCTTCCCTAGGTGTGACACGGGAAGCCTGAGCTCTATCAACCCTGGGTGAAACAATGGCAGTCCATGGAGCACCACGGTACAGCCAAGGCCGTCAGTGTCAAAATGCAGCAGTTTCCAGCAAATTCTGCAAGGGGCTAAGCGCCTTTGGCACCCAGAGTTCGGGGCACTCCGGGCCTTGCAGGACCAGGCTCCGAGCCAGGCCTGTAATGCTGAATAATCCGTTGCGCAGCGTCTCCTGCTCCACAGCTGAGTTAAACACCCAGCCCCCCCCGCGCTCTCCGGAGAGGCTTCGAACTTTCCCGATGCTCCCTCAGAGACCAGCTTGGGCTCTTCTGCAACCTGCCTATTGTGCGATGTGTCAGCTTGTGCAGCGCTGTCAAACACATTGGCCTATGCGAGCCGACCGGACCCCGTGAAAGGCCCAGCGGGGGGTCACACTCTATGCCACTAATTAGGGCCTGCAGTAGAGGGTTCCCAGCCACACCTGCACGGTCATGTGACGGAGGCCCCAGAATGGCCAGCTCGCCCAAGCGTGAACCCAGTGAGCTAGCCTGGAAAAAATGCAGGGCTCGCGGTCACGTTTTCTGTCAGACTAAACAGGCATGGGCCCTCGGCGGGCGGGGGCAGGACCCCAGCCCGGTGAACTTGTGAGCTGGCTGTGCCCAGGGCTCTGGCTCTAACTGGCCCCCTGGAGGAGACAGCCCCGGCTGCCGCTGAGAAAAACGTGTGTTTCATGAAACCTTGCAAAGCCCCTGGAAGGCTGATTTTCCTGCCCAGGGTGCAAGAATATTGCTCAGCTTTCGGGGTGCTCAGGCCAGGGGTCCCTCGAATTTTTCCTCTTTGTGGGCAGATTAAGCTTTGTTCTGTACACCCAGGCCGGCGCGGCTGTGCACCACCAATAGAAACTGATGCCATGTGCTGTAGGCACTCTGTTAATCAGCTGGTCGGCCCCTGAATCTCTCCTGGGGGGCCGTCCAAGTGCTCAGCTCCCGGGGAACCCCAGGCAGCAGGAACATTCCAGGCAAAGCCGGTCTGATCCAGGACCGGCCTGAGGTGCGAGTGGTCTCTGTCAGGGGCCTTGCTCTGACCTGGCCAGCCTAAGGAAGTCCTTAGCCCAGTGGCTCTCAGCCGTTTACTGCTGTGACTGCATATGCAGCACTCAGCTAGGAATATCCCTGTCACTAGGAATATCCCTGGTACGCATGGCCCTGAGGGATCTCACATGGGCAGCAGCCATGGGCTCATTGGCCCACAAGCGGTGTGTGAGCTGAGACCTGCTGCCTTTGACTCTAACCTCTTTGGGGCAGGGGCTGTCTTTCTGCCCTAAGGTTGTACGGCACCTCAGGCAATGGGGTCCCAGGTCGGGAATGTGGCCGCTATGCAAATAATAAAGAGCATTGGGAGAGCATACAAGTTCACGCCTTTTATGGTGGAGTACGACAAACTTAGGAAGGGGGTGGTAGGATGGGGTTGTCGGCTGCGTCTGGGTTTGAAGACCCATGAAAACTCTCCCTGTCCTGTGTTTCTTATGAAGTGCAAGAAACCTGCATTTACAGAACACTTTTTTCTCCTGAAGGCTCCCACAGCCCTTTATAAATTGGAATCACTCCACTTGTCCCTGAAGTGCGGCCACTTCTGGGGTGGAATGCAGCAGCTGTTTAATAGCTCATGGGCAGCACAACACAACAGTTTAGGACATGAATGGAATATGAATATGTACAGTGTTCTACATAACAGGGGTTATTTTAGGTCAGTAGGATGAATTGTCCCACGTGTTTGCGAAAGGATTTTCAGGCTACGAATGGTCACAATCACATGCAAAGTGCTCCACTTAGGAAGGAGCAATCAGTTGCACACACAGAACGGGTAGCGACAATTGAGGAAGGAGTACTGCAGAGAGAGACCCAGGGGGCATAGTGGACCACAAGTTAAATATGAAGCAAAGCACAGCAGCAGAAATGTAGTGCTTCTGCTGCTTTGTTTTGTTGGAGTACAGACTAGCACAGCGACCTCTCTGTTACTAAGTTAAATATGAGTCAACAGGGTGAGGCTGTTGCAAAGACGGCAAATGCAATTCTGGGATGTAGGAGCAGGAGTGCTGTCAGCAAGACACAAGAAGTCATTCTTCCGCTCTACTCAGTACTGAAAAAGCCGCCAGGGATGTGTTATGTCCAGTTCTGGGCACCACGTTTCAAGAAAGAGATGAAGAAATTGGAGAAAGTCCAGAGAAGAGCAAAAAAAATGAGGAAAGGTCTAGAGAACATGAGCTGTGAGAGAAGATTGAAAGAATGGATTCGTTTCGGCTGGAGAAGAGGAGAAGACTGAGAGGGAACACATGAGAACCTTTTAGGTTCCTCTCAGGCTAGGACAAGAAGCAATGGACTTCAGTTGCAGCAAGGGAGTATGAGGTGGACATTAGGAAAAAACAAACAAACGAGCTTCCTGATGTCAGGGTGGTTAAGCACTGGAATGAATTGCCCAGGGAGGTTGTGGTATTTTCCCTCATTCAAAATGAAAGAGTGAGGGAGACCAACACCTCTCATGGGTGGTCTAAGTGGTGCTTTGTCCTGCCCTGAGTGCAGGAGACTGGATTAGAAGACGTCTTGAAGTCCCTTCCAGGCCTACGAGTTCCTGATTGCAGTTTGGTACGGTACCTGTTGGCACTGAATTGGAGCATTGGTCCTGAACTGCCAGACACAAGAGAACCCCCCACTGAGATATGTGTCTGGACACCCTGGGGAACGGCGCACTAGCAGAAGTAAGTCAGTCACCTTCTGCTACAGCAGCATGACATTTCCTTGGAGGCTTCCATCCAAGCAGTAACCAGGCCAGTCCTGCTACGCTAAATCCAAAGTGGGAAGCCTAGTGGACACCCAGTGTTTAATGCCTCCTCACTGCTGTATCTGAACGTCTAACTGGGCTGGATGCTGGAATGGCCAAAGCGGAAGCGGCTGCTCGCGTGTGAACCAAGCGTTTCTGCAAAGCCCGCAATGGCCGTGCTACGCCGTGAGGAGGTGTAGGCCCGTGGGAGCTCTGGGTGTAATAAAACCCTGGCCCACAGGAATGCTGACTGGGAGGAGACTGAACATTGACCGGTGTCAATGACATGAGTCAGGATTACCCCAGTGCCCATATGCCAGCAGCACTAGCCACCAACTCCAAAGTCAAATGGGCACAAAGCCACAGATCATCATCACAGCCAGGGAGCCGAACACACAGGCAGTGACATCTGAGCAGGAGTTCAGAGGTCGATCAGGGATCATCAGAATCATAGAATTCTAGGGCAGGAAGGGACCTCAGGAGGTCATCGAGTCCAGCCCCCTGCTCCAAGCAGGACCAACCCCAACCAAATCATGGCAGCCAGGACTTGTCAGGCTGGATCCTAAAAACCTGCAGGGACGGAGATTCCACCACCTCTCTAGGTAATGAATTCCAGTGCTTCACCACCCTCCTAATAAAACAGGTTTTCCAAAAATCCAACCTACACCTCCCGCTCTGTAACTTGAGACCACTGTTCCTTCTTCTGCCTTACGTCACTACCGAGAACAGCCTCTCACCATCCTCTTTAGAGCCCCCCTTCAGGAAGTTGAAGGCTGCTATCAAATCACCCCTGACTCTTTCCTTCTGCAAACTAAATAAGCCCAGATCCCTCAGCTTCTCATAGGTCATGTGCTCCAGCCCCCTAATCATTTTCATTGGAGCAGGTCTAGCGGAGGGCAATGCGTCCACATCCTTTCTATACTGAGGGGCCCAGAACTGGATGCAATACTCCAGATGTGGCCTCACTAGTGCCAAATAGAAGGAATAATAATTTTCCTAGATCTTCTGGAAAAACTTCTCCTAATGCACCTCAATATGCCATGAGCCTTCTTGGCTACAAGGGCACACTGTTGACGCACATCCAGCCTCTCATCCACTGTAATCCCCAAGTCCTTTTCTGGTGCACTGCTACTTAGCCAGTCAGTCCCCAGCCTGTAACAATGCTTGGGATTCTTCCATCCCAAGTGCAGGACTCCGCACTGCTCCTTGTTGAACCTCATCAGATTACTTTTGGCTCAATCCTTCAATTTGTCTAAGTCGCTCTGAACCACTGTGTCTAGCAAACATTTACATTTTTTTTTTTTATTTTAAAGGACCCTTTTTGACAAAATGAAGCAAAAACCCTGTTTGTTTAAAAAATATTGACTGCCTCTAACTTCAGGGTTATTTGTCTCCTGTGCAGCAATTTTCCTGATGCTCTCTCAGAGACCAGCTTGGTGCAAGAAGGTGGGCATCAAATGCCAAGATATTGGCAGTTGGGTTTTCATCCTCTGCCCATAAGCGTCCACTATGCCTAAATGATTCTGAGCTGTTTTGTGATACTGTTAAAATGCTAAATGCAGCTATGTTGGCTCTGGTTGACAAAATCAAGTTCTTTGTTATTTGGTAACCCACTTGGCTGGATACCGTAAGGACTTCTATTCATGCAGCAAAGATAAGAGATTAAATGAACTATTTGTGGCTCATTGTAGGCCTGGCGTGACGTGCACAGTTGGAGCTGAGAGAGGCTTCGTTTCTTGAGAGACAGGCTTAATGAGGTAAATGGATCAGCAGGCTGGCAACAGAAGGTTTGTATGGGCTACAATAGAGGAGAACACTCAGGGAACCATCCGCAATGGACAAGTTGAGCCTGGGACATCCGAGGAGTAAGTCATGCATGGACGCTGCATGGATGAAGGATGCTGTGCAGAGACTGATTCCGGCCAAGCCATTCCCAAAGCATGTGATGCCGTGTACAGCCCGTGATGTGTAAACGTCCCCAAAGGGGCTTTGGCAGCATGGTGTGCGTGAGTATCGCGGTGCTGCACACCAAGGAAAGGAACCTGAGCGCTAAGTCTGGAGCTGGGCTCATTCTTGGCCAACCGAGCAGAAGAGGGCTTGGGTGAGCTCCACCCACCAATATCTGTTGTCAACGCCTTCAGAATAGCCTGGCGGGCAAACAAACAATGGAGAGCATATTATCAACCGCTGCCTAATGTGGGGAACAGCAGCTCCAGTCAACAAACATGTTGGCCAGTTGCCCACACCACCTAGTGAGCCTGTCCCACCTCAGTGGAGTCCCCACGTGCCGACTTTGAACCAGCTGGCATTGAACTGGGGGCTTTATTTTCTTGGCTCCTCCCAGCCACCACAGTCATGGCTGCTGTACAAATAGTGGTGAGCTATCAGTTCCTCCACTGCTCATGTTCCAGGCTCTCTTTCCACCCTCCACCGGTTGATTTCTTGACCGAGAGCTTTTCCTTCCTCCCAGATCTTGCTGTCCCTTTCACAGGCAACCAAGACACTCAGGTGGCATCAGTAGGTCTGGCTGCATTCTGCTTCCGTGTTTGTTGGACATGCTTGGGGACTTTTCTTCAGTGCCTCATTTATGCCAGGCCAGAGTACAAGTCGGGCCCTCAGCAGTGCTCCAGCGGGTGCTGTGGATTAGGGTAACTATTTCCAACACATTGGCATGTGCAGCCATTTAATCAGTCGGAATTCCAGGCGGGGGGTTGTGCTTGATGTCCAGCTAGAATTGCCCTCCCCATTTCTTGCAGTGCCAGCTCTCTCGAGGGGTCATATGGTCAGATTTTGTTTCAGAATCAGGCGTAACTGAATTATCGCCACCTCTTCCCACAGCAGCCTGTGTAGCATCTCTCCTCAGCTTGGCTTTGCTGCCTGTGTAACGGACCAAGGCAGACCTGAACCTGGGACCTCGGTGCCGGTGCCTCTACAGCAGGAGTCAGCAACCGTTCCAAGGCAGAGCGTGGAGATGTGACCATTTGAGTGCTGGTGATACTCCATGTGCCTCTTCACCCGGGTCCCTCTGCGTCCAGCACCCTCCACCCTGCGCGGAGACTTACCCAGCTGCAGGTCGCCTCCCTGGGCACTGAGAGAGGAGGGCAGACAGCCAGATGTCTCCCCAGGTAGGGGGCAGGACAGGAGTGAGGGGGCAGCCCAGGTGGTCAGCCCAGGTGCACGTCCCTCTGCTGGCCGGCTCACAGGTAGGGCTCACCCATCCCAACCGGTTCTCTCCCACTGCATGGGGGAGGAGGAGTGGGGGCTGAGCCTCCACAGAACGCGGCTGAAAAGGGCCTCGTGCCAGGGGCTGCTGACTCCTGCTCTGCAGCGTGAGCTAAATCTGGCTGGCTCGGCTAAGGCTGCAAAGGAGACCGTCTTTCTCTGTGCACGTGGTCTAGGCACCATTCTGTGGGACGGTGAACTGTGCCCATTAGGTGTGTGGGTTGCACAGGGGCTTATCCAATGACTGCTCTTTTAAACCCAGTCACACGGTTTCCTGCGGTAGCACTAATTTCTCCATCTATCCATACTGCCACTATGGCGCACTGAGCTGCCCGATCTTTTCTGAGGGGCACTTTTGCTCCATGTATTTCCAAAGTCCCACCTCAAGCACTGGTAGAGCTTTACTTGGGGAGCAGCTTCGAAGTTTTTCATAGGAAAATGCCAATTCACAGAAGTCAAACCTCTGCGCAGGGAAGGCCTGGTTTTGACAGTTCCCCCATTTTGGAAAACAGAGGAAAAAATCCCTAAATTGTTAAAACTGAACTTTCAAACTTTTTTGAAAAACCCATTCTGTCGTCGGGGCCAAAATGGCTTTTGCTTTCAAAGTTTACTTTCCAGGAATGAATCAATAGATATATTAAAAAGGCAACCTCAAAATTAAACATTTTTAATGACCCTGCTGGATCGGGGGATTTTTTCCACATTTTTGCTTCATGAAAATGGTTGAGATTTCAATTTTTCATTGCCATTTGGGATGGGAAAACTTTTTAAAATCTTGGATGGTCTTGTGGGAAGGGGAACTGCTCCCCAGGCAGCTGTGCTTGCTTTTTAAGTGTGTCAAGACCTGACACACTCAGATCCTGACACTCTCAGCTTCCCAGACCGGCAGAGTTCTCCCCAGCTGCCCGGAGCTGAGCCACAGGCAGGGGCAGAGCCCGGCATCAGTGGAAAAGGGGAGCAAATTCGGAAGGGTGGGAGGAAAACTGGAAGTCAAGAGCTACAAAGAGGCTATGGAACACGAGCAGTCAAGGAACTGGTGCCTCCCCACGACTTACGCTCCCTCAGGGCTCTGCAAGCTGAGACGTGCCAAGAAAATAAAACCCGTCACTGCAGCACTGCGTCCTTGGGGTGAATGGTCATAAACCAGCACGTGGACATTGGTAACGGATTAATGCAGCTTTCGGGAGGGCAAAATCTGGGAGCCCTTGTTCCTCGGCCTTGCGGTAGTTCCAATCTCATGCTCGCAGTGGGTTCTCCTGGATGTCTTCACCCAAACGCAGTGCCTGGGCTCGCTGCAGAGAGTACTGGATGGAATTCCCACGCTTGCACTGCTGAAGAGCTCAGACTAGACGACTTTCTTCCTCCCGGACCTACACTGGGTGCGTCTCCAAACCAGTTTACCCTCAGTGCCAATGCCTGGAGGCCAAAGGGTGCAGGTGCTGCGTGGACTGGAGCGCGATAGAGGGAGCTGGAGGGAGGACAGGAGCAGTGGGCCATGGTGCTGAGTCTGTTTCCCATCCCCATGGCTTGCTGGTAGCAGGGTATCCTGTGTGCAAGCTCTAATGCTCGCCTGGTGAGTTCCTGGCTGTGCTACATGGCCTCTGCAGGAGCCATTTCTCCTGAGCTCTCAGGAGGTATCAGCAGCTGTTGCTATGCACGGCCAAGCCATTAGCAGGAGTGAGTGGAAGAAACACTTATCACCTTCCAGCCTTTGGCTTGCTCCAGCTTGACAAAATAAATGTTGCCGGCACATGGAAACGCCAGATGCTGATTTGCAGAGCAGGGGTGAGCCGTGCCCAGGCCGGGGGTAACCACTCGCCCATACAGCTTTCGGGGGCTAACCACCGGCTCTAGGGGTCAGAGTCTGCTGGGGGATGGTCACCCAAAATGATTCTTAGATGCCACGGCAGGAAGGGACCACTGTGACTGTCCAGTCTGCCCTCCCGTACAGCCCAAGCCAGAGTCCTGCCCCGTCATCCCCAGAGCAGAGCTTTCAGGAACCAGCCCATCGCCATTTACTTATGGTCCCTGAAGGAGATGCTACGGCACCCCTTCCTATACTGTGCCAGTTGTAGAAACAAAAAGCAGTCAAGTAGCACTTTAAAAACTAACAAAACAATTTATTAGGTGCTGAGCTTTCGTGGGACAGACCCACTTCTTCAGACCACAGCCAGACCAGAACAGACTCAATATTTAAGGCATAGAGAACCAAAAACAGTGATCAAGGAGGACAAATCAGAAAGAAATGATCAAGGTGAGCAAATCAGAGAGTAGAGTGGGGGAAGGTCAAGAATTAGATTAAGCCAAGTATGCAAACGAGCCTCTATAGTGACTCAGAAAATTCCCATCCCGGTTCAAACCACATGTTAATGTGCCGAATTTGAATATAAAAGACAGCTCAGCTGTCTGCCTTTCAATAGTGGTGCAAAAATTTTTCTTCGGTAACATGCAAATGCTTAAGTCATTAACAGAATGGCCCACTCCATTAAAATGTAGACTAACCGGTTTGTGGAGCTGGAGTGTTTTTATGTCTGTTTTGTGCCCATTAACTCTTTGTCTAAGGGAATTAGAAGTCTGTCCAATATACAAAGCATGTGGGCATTGTTGGCACATGATGGCATATATGATGTTAGTTGAGGAGCATGAGAATGTGCATGTGATTTTGTGAATAACCTGGTTAGGTCCAGTGATGGTATTTCCAGAGAAGATATGTGGACAAAGCTGGCAGTGGGCTTTGTTGCAAGGAAAGGGTCTTCCCCTGTGCCGAGAGCCACCCTGTTCCCCAGCTGAATTTGTCTAGCTTCAGCCACTGGATCCTGTTATGCTGACCTCTGCTAGGCAGAAGGGTCTTTGCAAAGAGTTGTTCCCTGTGCAGATACTTCTAGACTGGGACCAAGTCACCCCTCCTGCCCCAAACAACTTCTTTGCTCTGCTGACTACATGGAGCCCCTGGAGGAGTGTTCCCTGGGAGCTGAGTGCTTAGGCAGCCACCCAATAAAGATTCAGTTGCCACCCAGCTGATTAGCAGAGCCCACAGCCGGCAGTGTGTGTTTCTCTGGTGGTGCACCTCCACACATGCCTTGGTGCACATCACATTTATTGTGCTCAGGTATGGAACTACTTACAGGAATCTGCCCTGAAGTGTCTCACAACAAGGCAGGTTTCTGGTACTTCAGTCCTTCCCAGGGTTCTTCTCTGACCTTTCCCTTTCATCAGCCTCCTTCCTGGCTGTGGCCACCAGCCCTGGACCAGGAGTCTGGCAGGTTTTCCCCAGCGCCAGGTGACTGGTCTCAGCTGTCCAGGAAGGATGCAGTCCTCACTTGCAAGAGCTGCATTAATTCAGTTTACCACGAGGAGCTGCTGGAAAGCCTGCATGGCTCTACACTTGGCTGAGCCTGACCAGCAGCCAGGATGCGTGAGGGCTCATCGGTTCCCCACCCAGGGCCACGGTGGTTTCAGAGATGTGGCTAGCTGGGTTCCCCTGGCCAGGCTCTAAGAGACTGACCCTGCCTGGTGGCCCAGGACCATGCTAGGATCCCCCTGTCCCGTTCTGGGGCAGAGCCAAGAGCCCTCTGCAAGGCTCCGGTGGATCTGGCTGCACAGTGTCTGGCATGGCTCCCAGATCAGCACTGCTGCTGGTCAGGGAGCATTCAGCTGCCGTGGGAGGGTTGTGAGCTGTGTCCTGCACCACTGGGCCCTTTCGGGGACCTGCTCTGAGCTTGGAAAAACGACCTCGGTGATCAACTGGAGCTGGATGCCTCCAGGCAGACTAGGTCACGATCAGTTTCTGTTTGGTGCCAACTCACAGGCCAGCTCTCTCCCTTGGATAAACTTAGCTGGGGCTGGAGGAGTTTTACGCAGCTCTTTGCATTTGGCAGTTGGTGTAAGCAAGCACTGCTGCTGCCTTTCTCAGCTTCCCAGGCCGGCAGAGTTCTCCCCAGCTGCCCGGAGCTGAGCCACAAGCAGGGGCAGAGCCCGGCATCAGTGGAAAGGGGGAGCAAATTCAGAAGGGAGGGAAGAAAACTGGAAGTCAAGGGCTGCAAAGAGGCTACAGAACATGAGCAGCCAAGGAACCGACGCCTCCCCGCGACTTACACTCCCTCGGGCTCTGCAAGCTGAGACGTGCCAAGAAAATAAGACCCCTGGTTCAATGTCAGCTGGTCCTCTTGCCATGTCCCCTAGGGCAGGGTGGGCAAAATAAGCCCCAGGGCCAGATCCAGCCCACCAAGCATTACTCTCCGGCCTGCCCAGCTGACGAGCAGAGCGTGCACACTTACAGCCAGCAGCGTGTGTTCAGCTGCCCCCCACCTTGCTCCGTCGGCAGCCGAGCTGCTCCTGGGATTCTCCTGCCAGCTGTGCACAGGGGAGGGGAGAGGGCAGTACTGAAGTCGGGGTGTTACCCCCCCCCCGGGCCCCTTCTTTGCAGGGCAGGGGATCAGGGAGCGGGAGATGCACAGCGGAGCTTCCGCTGTCTGGAGCGGGGATGGTCAGTGACCCACCCAGGGATGCAGGGCCGGGAAGGGAGACACCGCAGAGCGGGTCAGATTTCCCTTAGAGACAGAGGGCGGCTTCTCTCCAAAACTTACCCCACAGCAGCCAGCACAACACACTGCGTCACTGTCACACGCCTCAGCCTGTGCCCCCCCCACCCCCACACACAGAGTCACTGTCACATACACACTGCAGCACACACCCGATCAGTGTCACAATGTCTATTTCACACTCACACTCTTTGTCTCTCTCTGTAGCCCCCAGACCCCCCACCAGACCCTGCCCCTTCCAGGGGGCTGGAGCTGGCCCACGACCTGTACAGAAACGCGTGGGGCAGGACTGGAGCTCTGGTGGAGCAGGCGTCACTGCAGTTTCTGCTGAAGGAGCCCCCGAGCGCCTGCGCCCAGTGCCCTCAATCTCCGGCCAGGCTGTGCAGCCTGAAAGTGGCCCCTTTGCCGGCAGGCCTGGAACGGGCCAGGTGCATTCAGACGCCCTCCCAAGCCCTTGACCCGGCGGAGCACATCCCTGTTAACAGCATGTGCCTTCGCGCCTGGCAGAGGAGAGGTCCCGGAGGTCAGGAGCGCGCTGCTGGGGGCAGCTGGCAGATTGGCTCGGCCACACATCTGCAGCATGGGGAGATGTGGAGCAGCTTCTCCTGACCTATAGGTTGGGGGCGGGGAGGGGAGGGGATCCTGGGCGGAAGGGGCTGTTCATTGGAGATGCCTTTAATGCCTGGGAGAACTTCAGCTGAGCCAGAGGGCAGAGGAAGAGGCAGCAACAGTTCTGAGAGGGACCCCAAAGTACCTTCCGAATGGCTTTTAGAAGGACTTCACCAACAGCAGAAATGCAGCCACTTCTGGGGGGAGGCACGGCACCCCCATGGCAACAGCATACAACGGTTCCGAACGCAAAGGAGAGGCCTGCGTTCAGTTGGAGCTGACTAGGGGCTCCAGAGAGGGAGGTGGTAACTCTGGAATCTGGACAGGGGAACAAGGCTTCCCTGGCTGTGCTAGTGGCCAAAAAAAGTAACAAAAAGAGGAGGGGAGCCCCAAAAAGTCACACATGGTTTTCCCCTCCACCCCTCATGGAGCCTGAATTGTATCAGGATCAACCTGCCCCCTCGCTCTCTGCTGCAGGCTGGCTCTGAACTCCTGCCTCCTTGCCCTGAGCTCGAGGAAGTGGGCAAGGAGGGGAGCCTGGCTGGTCCCGGCTGTGCCCAGCCCTTGCTGTTGACAGCAAACAGGAGCTGGCTGGCCGGGCCTGCTCGGCTCAGTGCGAGGGGGAAGGAACGCGACCCAGGCAGAGCCTGTCCAGGACGATCTGGATTCCCCTGGAACCGGAGAAGGAGGTGGCAGCACCCAGGGCGAGGGGAGCATTCAGGCACAGGGAAGTGTGACTCAGAGCAGTCTTACAGACCAGCGGCTGCGGCACCCTGCCCCCTTCCCTTTCCCTAGGGCACCCGGCGAGCTCCCGCCCCAGCCCTGAGCTGACAGTGGATTAGCACTTCACCCTAGTGTACAGCGGGAGAAACTGAGGCACGGCCCCCTCCAGCGCACCAGCTATCATGTAGGTGAGTGTGGGACGGACAGCTAACGCCCTGCTCTGGATGCATTACCTCAGTGCATCTAGGGCCTCAGCCACTGAGCTGCTCCTTGCGCTTGGTGCTGTACAGACCAGGGCATCCCGCCCCTGAGGCTCTTACAGCCTTCAAAACAGAGACAGCAGCCGGACATGGACTGACCGAGGGAACACGGGGACCCCATGCATGTGCCTGCCTGGAGCGCACCTGCTGTCTCACCAGAGGCTGCGTCTCCACACCCCGCACCCCAGATGCGGATCAGGCCTATCCCTGGGGGCCGGGGCTGGTGGACGGGTGGAGACAAGCAGAGCCCTGGAATTCCGAAGGCCCCGGGCCTGTGAAAAATGTACCCACAGCTTTTTCCACTTGCACTGATTTCCTGGGGTGGATCGGGCCCCTCTTCTCCCTGCACACAGCCCAGGCAGCTGAGTGTGGAAGGTCTTTGTCCCGGCCTCACGCCATGGGCAGCCAAGCGACAGGCCCTGGGCTGGGACTGATGAATTGAAGGCTTCTCCGGCTGCTCTAGCAGGAGAATCCAGCTGTCGGGGTGAGTGGGCTGGTCCATGGGCAGCCAGTACCACAGGCGGGGGAAGGCCTTGCCTGGGTTCCCCAGCCAGCCAGCGAGAGGGTGGGTTGTGGTGCTGCAGCCCAGCCATCAGAGGAGGGCCAGGACCGGGTTTCGGCCTGTGGCAACTAGCTGGGGCTGGCAGAGTTGAATGTAGCTCTTTGTATTTGGCAGCTGGTGTAAGTAAGCAGCTCCTCCATGAAGCCACTGAGCTCCATGCCAGTCCCAAGCCTAGATGAAGGAGGAGGGCTGGGCAGACGTGTCGATGCTCTGACCATCAAACACCACGAAAGAAATCTGATGCCAGTACAACCAAAGGTTCAAAGATGCCAGCTCAGACATTGCCTGGATAAACAGGGTCTGTGACACCAATCAAGCGTTCGGGGTTGGGTCGATAAGTTGGCTACCGAAAGGAAATGAAAACCTAAAATAACGACTAGAATAGTGAAAGCAAGAGGGAGTTTGAAGGCAATGGATAAGATCTGGAAAAGCAAAGCAATTAGCTTAAGAACGAAGCTGAGCACCTTGAAAATGTGTGTATTCAGCAGCATGTGTATGGCTGAGACACATGGGTGATAACGAAAGATTGGAAAAGAAGAATATTGGCGTTTGAAAGGAGTTGTTATAGAAAGATTCTGAGAATAGGATGGGTGCAGAAGGTCACCAATGAGGAATTCTATAGGAAGATACAGCCGAAAGAGAACCTGCTGCAGACAGTTATAAAACGGAAGCTACAACTACTTGGACATATTTGCAGAATGAACGATGAATGAAAAATCAAGACCTTGGTATTTGGCATGATGGACAGTTTGAATAGGAGAGGCAGACCCCACAGAGAATGGACAGATGATGGAGTAGATTGGTGCAGAGCTCGTCTGCAGAAACTAAGCCTCTCCGCGCTGTCCAGGGAAAGATGGAAGGAAATAGTGAGAGAGGCATCAGACGTCAACGGGCGCTGAGCCCACGGTTATTGATGGTGATGATGATGATGTAAGTAAGCACTTCTGCTGCCTTTCTCAGCTTCCCAGGCTGGCAGAGTTCTCCCCAGCTGCCCGGAGCTGAGCCACAGGCAGGGGCAGAGCCCGGCATCAGTGGAAAGGGGGAGCAAATTCAGAAGGAGGGAAGAAAACTGAAAGTCAAGGGCTGCAAAGAGGCTACAGAACATGAGCAGCCAAGGAACCGACGCCTCCCCGCGACTTACACTCCCTCGGGCTCTGCAAGCTGAGACGTGCCAAGAAAATAAGACCCCTGGTTCAATGTCAGCTGGTCCTCTTGCCACCCCCGCAAGGCAGGGTGGGCAAAATCAGCCTTGGTGACAGATCCGGCCCGCCAAGCCTTACTCTCCGGCCTGCCCAGCTGACGAGCAGAGCGTGCACACTTACAGCCAGCAGCGTGTGTTCAGCTGCCCCCCACCTTGCTCCGTCAGCAGCCGAGCTGCTCCTGGGATTCTCCTGCCAGCTGTGCACAGGGGAGGGGAGAGGGGAGGGCCAGGACTGGAGCCGGCTGGGGAGAGAGGGGGGCCGGGGGCAAGGCAGGAGCCAGGTCTGAGGCTGCCTCACCTTCCCACCACCGGGCGCTGTGGCTGGACAGGGAACTAAGGGGTTGGGGCTGAGGGCAATAACCTGGGGGGAGGGGTTGGGCTTGGATCTGTGGGGCATTGTGGCAGCAGAAAGGGTGTGGCCTTGAGTGGAGGGGGCGGAGCTGGGAGCTGCCTCTCCCAGCTGGGTCTTCGCCCAGTGCCCATGGGCTGGTTTGTCTCCAGAGCCCTGTCTGTGCAGATTGCCAGCAGTGGGTCCATTAGAGCCCAGCCTGCCGGCTGTCTGTGCGAGGTGCACACCTGGAGGGAGCCCCCCGCTCGTCCATACTCGGTGCTCAGAGGCCACTGATGAGCCATCGCCTGTCTCAACTGATGGGCCGAGTCGGAACAGGTTCCTGAGAGGGGAAGAGGGTCTGTAGCCCCCCGCCTGCCCTGCTCACCCGTCCCCTGCAGATGCCTCCCCTTGCATCCCTCAGCCGCTCAGCATTTCGCAGCAGCCGCAGCACCGCACAACGCAGATCCTCCTGCTCCGACAGCCACGCCTGTGGAGCATCTGCGGCAGCGGGGGTCAGTGCCGGAGCTATGACACACACTCGAGCAGTTCGGATGGCACCCGGCGGCGGGAGGGGGCTGCCCAGGCGCCTCAGGCGGTGCACGGGACTGCACACAGGCGGGGGGAGCTGCGGCGTGGTGTTTAATGACTGCAGCGCCATAGCTGCGGCTGCTCCCGTGCTGGGAGTGGGGTGCTGCGGGTGCGGGGGCCGCAGAGTGTCAGGCTGGGAACTTCCCAGAGTTCTCCTGGGGCAAGGGCAGCTGAGGGCATTTGCAAGGTGGGGAGCTGGGTTACTGAGTGTGTAGGGGGGACACCAGCGCCCACGTCCTGCACAGCCAGCCACACACACCTGGCAGGCAGGCTGCGTGCGTGCAGAGGGCGGGCAAGAAAAGGCATGCATGCACACGCCAGCAACACAAACAGAGCCCGACCTCGTTCACACACACACACACACACACACTACACAAACAGAGCCCGACCTCGTTCACACACACACACACTACACAAACAGAGCCTGACCTCATTCACACACACTACACAAACAGAGCCTGACCTCGTTCACACACACACACACTACACAAATAGAGCCTGACCTCATTCACACACACCCCTAGCTACACAGAGCCTGACCTCGTTCACACACAGACACACGCCAACTACACAAACAGAGCCTGACCTCGTTCGCACAGACACACACACAGACACACGCCAACTACACAAACAGAGCCTGACCTCGTTCACACACACACCCCCCCCCCAACTACACAAACAGAGCCCGACCTCGTTCGCACAGACACACCCCCCCCACTACACAAACAGAGCCCGACCTTGTTCGCACACACACACACCCCCCAACTACACAAACAGAGCCTGACCTCGTTCGCACACACACAGACTACACAAACAGAGCCCAACCTCGTTCACACACACACACTGACTACACAAACAAAGTCTGACCTCATTCACACACACCCCTAACTACACAAACAGAGCCTGACCTCGTTCGCACACACAGACACACACCCCTAACTACACAAACAGAGCCTGACCTCGCTCACAGACACACACACACTGACTACACAAACAGAGCCTGACTTCGTTTGCACACACACCAACTACACAAACAGAGCCTGACCTCGTTCACAGACACACACACACACTACTACACAAACAGAACCTGAGCTCATTCACATACACACACACCCCAACTACACACAGAACCTGATCTCTTTCACACACATGCACAGAGCTAAATATACAAACAAAACCTAGTCTTTCACACACACCCTCACTGCACAAACAGAACCTGATCTCTCACATACATATTCACACACACAAATACACAAACAGACCATGATCTGTCTCTCTCTCACACACACACAAAACCTGATTGCTCTCTCTTTTTTGCTCCCCCCCCGCCCCCGTGCGGTGTAATTTCTGGCCAGGGGCTCTGAGTGCTTTGCCAAGCGACTGCTACGCAGACTTTGGGAAGAGACAAACTCCTCTGGCAGCTAAAGTGTCTCAGTGAGTAATCCACTTTCTGGGCCTGATTCTAGTCTCATTTACATGGGTGTAGCTCTGGAGTCACTCCAGATCTCTGCCAGGGTTGCTGAGCAGAGACTCTGGCCCAGTGCCCTTCTCTTGGGGTAACGTCACTCTGCGGCATGAACCAAGCTCCCAGCCCCCTGAGCACCGTGTATTACAGGAAGCTATGGGAGAGGCCACCAGCCTCATAGCCAAGGAGAAACACCTGCTGGGCTCGTGTGCTCCCAGACGATTGGGCTGGGGGTGCATCTGAGACTACAGGGGTTCTCGGCCCAGAGGGAGGTAAGGACTCCAATCTCACTGGCCCCTGGAGGAGGCGAGCCCACCAAGCCTGCAGTACCGATGCCTCAGGTGTCAGGAGGGTCTCTGTGCACCTTCCAGAAACGGCTACTTTCCCAGCACTTCCTCTGCAGAGAGCCACGCCACTCAGAAAGCACAGGGGAGTCTCATTAAGCCCATTCTACGGGGGGAAAAACTGAGGCACAGAGAAGGGACATGACCTGCCCAGGGCCACACAGCAAGCCAATAGCAGAGCAGAGGACAGAGCCCAGACAGCTGGCTTCCCCGACCCAGTCGCCGGCTCTAACCACTAGACGATACCTTTGGAGAGTCAGGGACACCTCTTGTCAAGGTCAAACCCACACAGACCAGAGCGGGGAAGGAATAAATGCAAAGATCTCCTTCTCCACAGCTCTCTGCTCCCACCCCAAACACAACCAGCCACAGGCGAGGTGGGGGGGAAGAGAAGCGATCCCACCAGCCCCGCAGGGCTCTGGCACCCCCTCCCAGCACAGCCCCCTGCCCCAACAGCACTCACTCAGCCTGGGGTTGGTGATGTAATTCCTGGTGACAGCCTGGGTGTGCTCCCAGGCCCCTGCCAGGGCTGCTGGGGGCCCCCCAAGCCTCACCTCTACCTTGGCAGCCATGGCAGGGCTCAGCTGGGGTGGGAGGGAGCCAGGCTGCCTCGGCTGAGGGGTTTTATAGCAGATGGTCACACTCCAGCTCCCTCTTCCCTCACTGGCCCGGCTGGTTCCACCTGACCCTTCCCAGCTGCTTCACTCAGCCCGGCTGGCCCAGGCCTGCATCAGACCTGCCCACCTGGGCCCCTGTTGACTGTAAACTGTGGCAGGCCCAGCACCTGGCTGGGAGCCCAGGCCCAGTCCGCAGGTGAAGGTCACCTGGGAGCGCCCACCTGGGGTGCTGAGTGAGGCAGCTGCCCTGGACTCTGCAGAGAGAGCTGTGTGTTGTGGAAGTAGGGGGGGTTGTGTGCTGGGGGAGCAGGTAGTGTGTGTGTAGTTGTAGGGTGGTTATGTGTGTCAGGTGTGCATAGTTACCTATTGGGGCAGTTGCCGGTGGCTGTGTGTGGCAGGGGATGTGTAGTTGTGTGTTGGGGTATAGGTGGCTGTGTTTGTGGCGGGGGGGTTGTAGAGCTGTGGAGGGGAGTAGGTGGCGGCTGTGTGTAGCGAGGGTTGTGTAGCTGTGTCCTGGGGGAGTAGGAAGTGTTTTTTTGGGGATGGAGCAAAAGTTGTGAACTTGTGTGTGTTTGGGGGAGAGGATAAGTAGGTGGTTTTATCATGTGTGCGTGTGCAGGGAGAAGAGTGTAAAACTGTGTGCTTGTATAAGTGGTTTTGTGTGTGTGTGTGTGTGTGTGTGTGTGTGTGTGTAGGGGAACAGTGGGGACGGAAGGAGGCTGTGTGTCCCTGCTCATGCAAGAGATATAGTGTGGTCTTTCCTCAGCCAGTGGCCTATGCCAGGCGTCCCAGAGGGAATAAATGGAATAGAGCAACTATTGAGTGATTCAGCTCATTAGCTGAGCCCAGCGCCTGGGCTGGGACAGGCACAGAGGTGGCAGTTTTCACTTCTGTGATACCACGGGAGCACTGTGGGACAGCCCATTTGCGTGTGTGCTGGTCACTGTGCAAACACAGGGAGCCCATGCTATGCATCTTGTCTCTCTAGGAGGGTGGGCCTCTCTGCTGCAACATGGCCGTAAGGACTCCCATCTTTTTTTACACCCACACATGCACGCACTCATCTGCCACATCCTGTCTGGTCCTTGTCAGCTCACAAACACCAGCTGCACACATACTGGTTTATGATTGTAGGGCTGCGTGTGAGTACCGGCTCGCTCCAGCAAGCTGGGTCTACAGCGCTTACCAGCTCTTACTTCTCCACGGTTTGTACTTTGCTGACCTGGTGCAACAGGGGAAGGGGACTGGGGACATGTTTTTCAAACGTTGCCTGGGAATTGTGGCTGGCGTTCGGACGTCCAAACTGACGCACTCTTTCACGGTGTCGCCGGCTGCGCAGACTTTGGAAGCAATGGAAGAATAGGCAGGTGGGCATCATGACATAACTTTTATTAAACATCAGAAACCACGTTATTTGTTAAAGTTTTACATACAGTACTCATTTTTTTCCTTTTCAAATTGTACAAGATAAGATAAATTTCTCGGCTTTACCTCTGGTGTTCAAGACGTAGGACGCTGTGGGTGTGAGAGACAGAGAGAGGGTGGACGGGCCACGGGGTGACTGCCTGGCATGGCTGTTTCGGATCTGATGGTGAATCTCTGACTTGTGAAAGCAGAGGTCTGAATCTTCCTGGAAGGGACCCTGGTTATTTTGGAATGATCTTCTCTGTGCAGCAAGCAGCCATGCGCTGTGGGTCTGGGATCTGGGCCTGGTAAAAATAGGAGTTATGCTCCACCTCCCGCCCCCTCATGAGGAGGTTTATGAAAAAATATTTGCATTTTCTTCTAGGGGTTTCCTCCCCCAGTGTACTACTTCCTGCAAAATTGCCTCCGAAGGATGGTGGTTTGTTGGTAGGGTCAGGGCCAGGGGGTGGGGTTGCATCAAAACTGGCAAAATTTGAAACTCTCACAGGACCTAAGTGTGTCGTGACGTTTTGGAATTTCAACACTCTGGAAGAGTTTTGGCAAGAAAACCAGCCCCTGCTTGGGGTGAACGTTGGCCCTTTCATCCTCTAAACTCACAAGGACAAAAAGCAGCTCTCTCAAAGAACAACGGCTTTTTCCACCTGATTGGACCAATCTTCCCAATTAGAACAAGACAGGAGAAACTTTGCAAGGGTGTCAGACTTCCTCGTGACAATCTCCCAAGCAGTGTCTCCTGTAAACTGCGCACTTGGGCAGCTGCCCAGGAGACCTCCAGGTGCCTCCCTGGTGATTAGCAGAACAACCACAGCCGGCAGTGTGCGTTTCTATTGGTGTTACGTATCTGCAAATGCCTTGGTTCAAGTAATAAAATTTATTCCACTCGTCGGTGCAAAAAGTTAGACAGAACCCTGCTCCCAGGTCCCTATCCAGTGACTGGAACAGGTTTCCTATCCCACACAGGCTGCTGCTTCAGACCAAGGCCAGTGGCAGAGAAATGTACATGAAACCCGCAGCAGGCAAATATGGGGTAAGTTGCTCATAAGAGATGTTTTTACTCTTGAGGGGCCCTGTGTGAGAGGATCCTGACCCTAAAGCATTTCTGCCAAGTGTTGGCGCTCCAGGCAAACAGGAAATGTGTTGTATTTTTAATTACAAGATCCGTGCACAAATGTGGCTTCACATGGCTGTGTCAAAGGTCAAAAGATCAGAAACACACCTCACCAGAAGTCAACCATGAAATGCACCTTAACATTCAAAGGAAGCGGTTTGCAGGCACCAGGACCTGATTCTAGGGGCTGGATTTCAGATGAGCAGATTGCAAACATAGCAGAGGGGCAAATGAAAAAAAAAGAAATTGCAGAAGTGTAATTTGGACAGGGGACGGGGGCTCCTGTCGTGGCAACCAAAAGCAGAATAAAAATGCTGCCCTTGTAAAACAGCCACCGGCACTAAGGCTTGTAGGAAACCTTACCAGGGAAATGGTGACAGTGTTGTGGCAATTTGTTGTAATTGTTGCAAGTCACCCACAAGTCAAACTTGGGGAATTGCAAATGGGAGAGGTAGCAAAACCTAAGGGTGCCAAAGTATAGCCTGTCCTTCAAAATCAATCTCTCTTTTTTAAGTCTATCCCCTCCAGTCCCTTGGAGACTCTGAGCCTGAGAGGGACAAGTTCCTTATTCTGGGGTCCACTGATGATGCCTCTGATATTGGGCAAGTCACAGGCCCTCAGTTGTGCCTCAGTTTCCCCTTACATGAAATGGCGATAGAAACACTTCGCCACCTCCCAAGGGTGTTAATTAGCTAATACTTGCAAAGTGCTCTGACAGTGACATGCATAATAAATATTATTTCATAGATATTTATTTTTTAAACAAAAAATCAATAAAACCTTTGTATAAAACCATGTATTTTAAATATTTCCTTTCCAAATGGTGGGAGGAGTTTAACACACTGGCTAAGGGATAAGAGAAGGGTCTACACCTAGGATACTGCCATGCCCAGGAGCAGCTGGTCACTGAGTTAAAGCTGCAGAGGTCAATGCTTTTAGGGCCCGATTCAGTGGACTGCTGCATTACATGCTTAGCTTTCAGTGTGTGTATAAGAACCCTTCCTGCATCCCTGTCTAGGGTTGATGCTGCTAAGGACTCTAGAGGCGTTTATTAGACAAACAGCCACTACTGAGCATGGCTGGGGAGGAACTGAAGCCAAAAATCCCTTTTATCCAAAGCACCAAGAAATCCTGGGCATGAACTGTATTGTACTGGGCTGTGCTTTCAACTGGAGCAGGTGAGGAAATGCAATCAGCGCCTGCCAGCAAGTAACAGCCTCGTTACATAGTTCCCAAGAAATGTTTCGGGGTTTTGACAAAAAAGGAAAAACAAACAAACAAACAAAAAAACAGACCCCCAAGCTGACCGGATTGGTGGGCTGAAATATTTGGTCTCTGGTAAAACTGTTCCCCTTGTTGAAAAGCCAGCGTTTACTGAGAAATGGTGGCATTGTTGTTGCAGAAAAACTGTGATCTCTGTGTAAGTTCTCCAGGAAACCAGGCCCTGTGGTTGAAAAGCCACTTTTGCCAGAGGTATTCTGGCCAGTGCTTCCTTGATTACCTCACGGTTTAATTAACAGCCTGTGAGGTGTCCACTTGATGTTCAAATCAAGAGAAGAAGGTGGGGGAGGCTGGGCCACGCTCTTAGAAAACCTGCATCCAGCAGTCTGTCAAGCTTTCACATGGAACCCACAAGAGGAAGACCTCAGACAGCATGGAAACAACCTACCAAGGCTGAAGGACAACTGGGGTACACTAGAAACTTTGTCCTGAGACAGAGTGGAGTGGAGGAAACCTGTAGGTGACCTGGGCTCCACTCAGAGTACAAAGCCTTAAGTCAAGTCTGTAAGGGAAGAAAAAGACCCTTCCAGCAGGCAGGAGTCTTGAACCTGGTGCTTCCAGATGATACCTAGAACTCAGCCTTGTTCACGGCAAAAGGCAGCTCTGCACAGAAGTGCTTTCTCCCCACTTATTCCCCACTGCAGCAGCTCTGGCACAGTGAACCCTGAGGCACAATGATCTGCAGTGACAACAGTTTGCTGCTAAATCTGCCATGCCGGGTCCATGCAGCTAATGCCTGGTAACTCAGAAGGGCCCCCACTGCCCAGGTCCACACACACAGGGCATGTTGCAAGCCCTCAATGCACTGTGGCCCTCAGGTCCAGGTTAGGTGGGAATCTGCTCCCCAAGTGCAGAGCATGCAGTTGGGGTGTCTACAGGGCAGGGGGTGCAGATAGAGGAGAGGCAGGGAGAGCAAATCAGACAGACGCTCAAGCTGTGGCACCATGACACCAGTGTCACTGTCTAACCCACACCCCTATGTGTGGTTCACTGTCCTAGACCACTTCACAGAGAAAGAACATGTCCTCTACAGCCTGAGCTGAGCGCCAGCTGGCCTTTAGCTCAAGCTGTGGGGGCGTCTGCACAAACCTCCAGAGGTCCCAGGTGTGAGTCTGCCTGTGAGCAGTTACAACCGCCTCTCTCTCTGGTGTGGAATGCTCCCGACAGGCGGCAGCCCTGAAGGCACCCTCGCAGACCAGTCACCGGGGAAACCAACCCCAAATGTCAGGGGCCAACCCTGCCCATGGTGACGCCAGCATCTCGGTCTTGAAACCAATGTGGGAGGACTCTGGATTTTCAGTGGGGACCTCAGTGGGTGTTGGGGGGGTGGGGCTCAACGGGGTCTGTGCGAAGGATTCTCTGAGCAGAGTGAGCTCCTGGAGATTGCCCAGCTGGGCGAGTGAGCCTGCTTGGGCAGCCTGAGATAAAGTGCTAGGGGCACGGTCTGACCTGGGTGCTATGCAGCAGGATGTGCCCTGGACTTCAGACTCTGCTCCCTGCTCATCAGCCCAGGGCAGGGACATGCTGAGCACTAGCAGCAGTGCCAGGCTTGGGTGCTGCAGAGGGGGGTGCTTAGCCCCCCGCCCCCCAAATACCCGCAGGTCTGGCTCACTGGGTCGATCCATTCCTGCTTCCCAAAGCTGGGTCCTTAATGCAGGAGTAGGACAAAGTGGGAGCTTGATTATGCTCCAAACGTTCATGGACAGGGGGTCCCTCTAATTTTTCCATCCATGAGTGGAATAAATTTTGTTATGTGCACCAAGGCATGATGGATCTGCACCACCTATAGAACACACACTGCCCACTGTGGGCACTCTACTATTCAGCTGGGCGGCACCTGAATCTCTCCTGGGTGGCCGCCCAAAGCTCAGCTCACAGCGAAGACTGGTCAGCTGGTCGCTTCTACCGCTGCCCAATGGCCTGATCCCTTGGGTGAGGGCTGTGAAGGTATCTGTGTGGGCTGCTGGCCACGTCACTCCTTTGTGTCCTGCTGGCTGGTTGCAAAACTAACATGCCCGAGCTGTGTCAGCCCCATGCACCGGGGGCCACCAGGGCTTTGACTGTGACAAAGGGGGAGCGGCTGGCCGACGTTGCTTGCCAGATACCTGAGAAGGGGCTCTGCCCTCAGACCCATGCTGCGAGCAGTGGAAATGCAGACACTACCTGTGGCCCTGATCCCATGAGCTGCTGGCCAAACGACGCTGCTGATTTCTACGGGGTGCAAAGTCCTGTGGTTTCCCAGACCCTTCTGGGCTCCAGCTCTCCCCAGAGCTGCATCTGCTGGCTGGAGGCAGTGGGGAGACCTCCTGGCCGAATCTGGGCTCTGTCTGATTGGAACTACCAATGGCTGGCGAGTCGGATCCCCATTTCTCAGAAACAGGCCAGAGCCAAGTCCCACCTGTCAATGAGCCTCAGGGAGCTTTTGAATGCCTCTGTGAAGGGCCTGCACTCCCCCTCTCCTTGCTTTACAGTGGGCTGACCCAAAACCATGAGGCTTCAAAGCTGAGAGCCACATTTTTCTCTCTCCATCTCACCTGAAACTTCCAGTTACAGAAGTACCAGCAATTTCTCGTCTCTCCGAAATCCCTCCACCCACTGCAGTCCCGGCATCGCCAAAAGCGCTGGGACAGAGGTGAGACAGGAAAGCGCTCAACGGTTCTTTTCCAGTTTGGTTGCTTTGTGCGGTCAATAATAATTTGTATACAGTTGTTTTTAGGCTGTCCCCTGCCTGGCTACTTGGTCAGTTTCAGGTGTTGCTTGTATCCCGCTTTCAGAGGCTTCTGAAACATGAAGGCTAGAGCTACATGGCCGAGCTCTTTTGAGATAACTCAGTATTTTTCTGAAATAATGGGCACGCTATTTTGGCATCCCTGCAGTCCCCACTGCAGAAGGAGTAAGGGATATTTCAAAACAGTGCTTATTTCCAGCTACACTTAAAATAAGCTAGGTAATTTGCATAGTGCAAATTGTGGAGCTTATTTCAAGTTTAGGCAGTCATGTAGACACAGTCTAAGAGAAGAGGCAGCTGAAGCAGCCAGCAGCGTGCAGGGTCAGTGGACAGCCTGAGCTGCTTTTAACTAGAAATGCTAAAAAAGTTTTCCTCAAAAGCTTTTTTTGGCAGAAACTGGCTTTCTGTCCTAGCTGGGATTTCCATGGAATTTTTTTTGGAATTGCCCATTTTCAATGTTTGGAGCCTTTAGTCGGAGAAAACTCCCCTGAAATTACAAAAGTTGGTTTTCTACAGCCAACCGTTTCCAGCCAACACCTGAAACACATGCATGTCAGTCACAAATATATGTGGGGTGAAGAGAGAAAATTCCCAAGTTGCTCTGAGCTTATGGCGTTTGAAGCAGCCAAGCTGTCCACAGACGGCATCTCTTTAAGGCAAGGAGCAGCCTCAACCTTTAGACACCTTCTGAGTGGCCTTGAAAGGTCTTCAAAGGCCCAGATCTTCCAAGGTGTTCAGGTGCCTAATTTCCACCGAAACACCTGTGAAGGTCTGGGCCTCAGTGACCAACCCACATTCTGTCTGTGTTGGTTGCCAGAAAAGTGTTTGGGTTTTTGGGCCTTTTCCCAGGGCGCTAGCAGAAAAACCATAAAACATGGACATCCCTTTCGTTAAGAGCAGTGGATTCCAGCCCCCATATTATCAGCCCTCTTGGGAGCAGTGCATATTATTTCACTGCAGCTCCACGCTTGGTGGGTGGACTTAGACACTGGGATATTGGTGGGACACACAAAAATGGTGACTTCACAGGATGGATTGCTGGTGAAGAGGCTGTACAGATGCTGTAGGACTCCCCCTTAATTTCCCTTCTGGGCAAGCTGCCAGGGCTTTCTGGACCCTGAGAATCCAAACCCCACCTCCTCCACTTGGAGCTGGAGGAGGGTGCAATGGTTTAAATCGGATGCCCTGGGGACCTGATGCTGTAGAATTGCTGCCAAAGGGCCCCTGCCTCGCCTTGAGTGCACACGGGAACAGCGAGTGGAACGGGGATGTGGGCCAGGGGCTCTCTGTGTCCCCCTCTTCTCTCTACCGAAAGTGCCGATGTGTGTGCGGGGAGGAGCTGAAAGGCTCATTGGCCCCAGTGCCAGGCTGTAAGGACAGGCTGAGGTACCTGTTTTCGCCTTCAACCGTGCTCCCTCTAGCCTGCTGGGATTAATGAGTCAAAAAAGGGTTGCACTGTCCCTGTGTGCAACAGGGATCGATTAAGGCAAGATCCAAGAGGCTAGACTCTGAGCCTCCCCCCAGACTCTCTCCTGCCACCAAAGCAAAGGAGCACAAAGTTCTTCACAGAGGGGGAAACTGAGGCATAGAATGGGGACTTGCTCAGTGGCAGAGCCAGGAATAGCACCCAGGAGCCCTGACTCCCACTGCCTTGAGCTAACCACTAGATTGTACTGCCTCTCTGATCAAACCACTGCAGGGGTTTGGGGCAATCTGCTCTTCCAAAGTCACACCCTGTCCCTGAATTCTGTAACATCACCAGTCCCCACTGCCTCTAAACCACAGGATTGGCTGTAGCTGCCTCGTGCCTCCTGCTCCACCTGGCCTCGGACAGGGTCTGGCTCCATGTCCAGGGGCTTGGGTAATTTTTGGGTCAGGTAGGGCTGCACAGGGTCATTCTGGGGCGCCTGGCATGGGGATCATTGGCAAACAACGGCAGAATAAAACACACAGTGCTGGCAAACCTTCCCCGGTCCCTCCCACCCCACTCCAAACCTGGTGACAAGAGACAGAAGACCTGTGTGTGAATACTACCCGGCTGACACCTGAACAGGTGCCTCTGACCCTCTAGTGATCCAGCCACAGTTTCCCTGTGTGTCACCCCAGGAGACCATGCTCAATGGGGCATGTTCCCCAGCCTTCTGCTGCACATTTCTTTCCGTGGCAGGAACACGCAGTCACCCGCATGTCAGCTGGACACAGGCTCAATGGTCTTTCAGGTTCCCTGGCGAAGGAGCAGCCCTGGGCGGGAGACACGGGACAGGTGGGCGGGGGAGGGATGAAAATTTTGACACCGGTTTGGAGTTAAGGACTTGGCTTCTTGCTGGGCACCGAACTGTCTTTCCTTTCCAGCCGTGTGTAAGGCTCAAAGGCAGAGCTCCCCAGCCCATAGCCACTCGGCAGCTCGTACAGGCTTCCCAAGAGTGGGCCGCTGAAACCGAGGGGGGTGGCAGGGAGCCTGGGGGAGGAGGCAGCAGCTAGAGATGGGACCTGCAGGCTGAAGACTCCTGTCCCAGGAGGGCTGTTCCCACTGCTCAGCCTGGGCGAAGTGCTGCTGGAGGGAGCCAGGCTGGATCCGTTCCCTGCAGAGCTGCCGATGGGATTGGAACTCGGTGAGAGCAGGCTGGAAGGAGCCGGCACAGACAAAAGTCTCCCTTGTTCCAAGAGCCGGAGGATGTTGCATGTGGCGAAGGATTCGGAGGTGGAGGATGAGTGTTTCTCAGAGTCCCTGCTCTGGTCCTTCTTCTGCTTGGTGCGCCGGTTCTGGAACCAGACTTTCACCTGGGCGGGGGGCAGGCAGATGGAAGGGAGAAGGCAGAACAGGGCGACGGAGGTGGGAGACGTGGGAGTGAGGAGACAGCATGCAAGGGGAAGTACGGAAAGAACAAAAAAGGACCAAGGAAAGGGGGCGGCAGGGAGGGAAGAGGAAAGGAGGGAATGGGAAAGGGGAAAGTAAGAGACAGCCACAACATGTTAAACATCCCAGAGCAAAAAGATTCGCCTTCCCCTCCCAGACCCAAGCACCTTCCCAGGAACCAGAGAGACAACAGCCTCCAGCCACCAGAGACCAGCCAAATCTGGAGCAAAACACCTTTGGTGGCCAACGTGTGCTCCACCAGGGGAGAGGAGGCCCTCGACACGGAGGGTGGGACAGAGCAGATGGAAGGCTACGTGGATACAGCAGGTGCTCGCCCAAGCTGTGTTTGGGCGGCCTTCACCCACATGTCCTTGGCCATCAGCTCTTTGGGGTGGGTCGCTCGGAGTGCAATGCAAGGGCCTGATAGCCATAGCAAAAGGGAGAGAGAGATAGGACCACATTAGACCTTGTGCTACACCGAGCTTTGGTGGAACGGCTTCCAGTCGTGGAAACAGCCTCTGGAGCTGAGCACCTGCCCAGTCCAGGGCCAAACATAGGGACACGGCAGATTCTACATCAGGGACCAGCTTCTTCCGAGGACACGCTCTCACTTGAGCACAAGACATGGGCTTGAGGAAGGAATCGGGAACGGGTCTGTGCTCTGCAGGTCAGACTGAATCACAATGGCCTCTGCTGACCTTGAATCTTAGGAACTGGAGCCCTGGTTCTGGGCACGCCTGGGCTCTGGGATGTCCGGAGGGGAAGCTCCCAGCACATGGCCTCTCACTGAAATAAGGAACGGGGCCAGACGAAGGCTCAGCGGGCTCCAGAGACACCAAAACTGCAGGCTCCTTCTCCAATCCCTGTGGGCCATTTGCCCTGAGAAATCCCAAGCCTTTGCTTTCCCTCCCAAGCCAGGCCACATGGCCACCCGAGCGCCCCCAGCTCCTCCTGCTCTGTCGCTGCCTCTGGCCCAGCCAAGGCCTCCTCTGACCTCACTGCTAGGCCGCCAAAGGGCTAAGGACCTGCTTGACAGAGGAGCATGGCAGAGAGCGGGAAAAGGGAGCTACGCAGAGGCGACGGACACGGAGGGCTAAGGGAGGACATATGGGGAGAAGAGAGAGATGAAGCAGAGGTAGGTCTGGGGACTGGCAGATAGGCACTTGTGTGTTTGAATTCTAGCCCATCTGCCCGGACTTGCCCTGTCTCCCCGAGGGCATTTCACTCACCTGCATCAGTGACAAATCCAGCCAGCAGGGCCTTTGAGTCAACTCACAGAGCTGGAAAGGGACCCCAAGAGGTCATTGAGTCCAGTCCCTGCCCTCACCGCAGGACCGAGCACCACCTATTTCGCAGCCCCTGGGGACCTGGGAGCTGTCTGAACTCACATCCCCTGGTTTGCAGGGTTAGCGCGTGAACCATGGAACTGGGTGACGGGCAGCTGCCCTCCCCCGCTCACTGACACCACAGACCTGCTGCGCTGAGCTGCTGGCGCATAGACAAGGAGCAAGTCCCAGGCCCTCCTGGGATAATAGTGAGGCAAGTGGCTTAGCAGACTTGGATACAGGCTCAGAGATTTCTCCTAGTGTCTGCAGCGTCAGGAGCTCTGGGGCCTCAGGCCAGCTGGGGCCAGGCAGGTAAGCCCCCTCCCATGAGGTAGCGCTGTCTCATGTGCGAGGGCTCACCTGAAGGTGGGGCTGCCCAACTGCTCTCCCTCCCTAGAGCCCCCAGTGGCCTCCTTTGGAGCTGCACTGAGCTCTCTCCGAGAAGAGTGTCCCAGTCTGGAGCCAGAGGGAGATTCCCTGGGATCAGCCAAGGGGCTAGAAGGATGGAGAGCACCTGGTGCCCTGGGGAGGGGGAATCCCTCCTGGTCCATTGGAATTGGCCCCAAGTTCCCTCACTCCACAGCTTCTTGGGCAAATTCACTGCGTAGGCCTGGGCAGGGCCCTCTCCACTTATAAGCACCAGTGCGGATAAAAGGGGGTGGGAACAGGTGGCTCAGGAGACAAACTGAATAGGCCACAGACACCGAGCCCCCTTGTCTCCTCAGGCTTGGTACCTCTGAAACAGGGGCAAGAAGACTTTTTGGTTGGGGGCAGGGGACCTGCTTTACCATGCTGCAGGTTCTCTCCTTCCTGGGATAACAAGTGGGGTTCATTTCCCAAGGCTCTCAATCCCACACCTTTCCCCAGCCTGAAACCCACAGGAAGCCCAGTCCAGCAAGGTGCTGAGCACCTGAATACACACTCGCTCAGAGCTGGACCTCCTTAAAAACAAGGGAGCAAGAAGGGGAAAAGAAATAACAACTTGAGTTTCGCAGATGATATAGTTATCATTGAGGAAGATGAGGAGAAGCTAGTTAAAATGGTGTGGGTGTTAAATGAAGAAGGGAAGTGGTATGGACTGATTATGAACAAAACCAATGGTATTTGGCGATTATAAAACAAAACCAATGGTATTTGGTGATAAAGAAATAGGAAGGAAGATCAGTGTTGATGGTATTGAACTAGAAAATGTGGAGAAGTTCACATATCTGGGGAGCAACATAATATATGACCTAGACTGTAAGAAGGAAATAGTGACTAGAATAGTGAAAGCAAGAGCGAGTTTGAAGGCAATAGATAAGATCTGGAAAAGTAAAATAATTAGCTTAAGAACAAAGCTGAGCGCCTTGAAAACGTGTGTATTCAGCAGCATGTTGTACGGATGTGAGACATGGGTGATAACGAAAGATTGGAAAAGAAGAACATTGGCATTCGAAAGGAGCTGTTATAGAAAGATTCTGAGAATAGGATGGATGCAGAAGGTCACCAATGAGGAATTCTATAGGAAGATACAGCCGAAAGAGAACCTGCTGCAGACAGTTATAAAACGGAAGCTACAACTACTTGGACATATTTGCAGAATGAACGATGAATGAAAAATCAAGACCCTGGTATTCAGCATAATGGATGGTTCAAATAGGAGAGGCAGACACCACAGAGAATGGGTAGATGATGTAGTAGATTGGTGCAGAGCTAGCCTACAGAAACTAAGCCACTCCACACTGGACAGGGAAAGATGGAAGGAAATAGTGAGAGAGGTATCAGACACCAACAGGCGCTGAGCTCCCGGATGATGATGATGATGATGATGATGAAGCTGGTAATTGAAGAACTCAGCAGCTCATTCCTCATAGCTGGTGATTTACATTCACTGCTCCCATTGTCACTTCTTAATGACTTTGTTTTGATCTTCACCAAGAAGGTAGGTGGTGACTGGGTACCTACAATAGCGAATGCTGGAGAAAAGGAGGTAGGGTCAGAAGTAAAATTAGGAAAAGAGCAAGTTAAAAATTACTTAGAGAAGTTAAATGTCTTCAAGTCACCAGGGCCTGAAGAAATGCATCCTAGAGTACACGAGGACCTGAGTGAGGAACTATCTGAACCATTAGTTATCATCTTTGAAAAGTCATGGAAGTCGGGGGATTCCAGAAGACTAGAAAAGGATAAATATGACACTGATATAGAAATCCAAACAACCCAGGAAACCACAGATCAGTCAGTTTAACTTCTGTCCCAGGAAAAATAATGGAGCAAGTAATTAAGGAATTCATCTGCAAACATCTGGAAGAAAATAAGTGGTGGTAACAGCCAGCATGGATCTGGAAAGAACAAATCATGTCAGATGAATAAGATAGCTTTCTTTGACAGCATAACAAGACTTGGAAGTTGTAGGTATGGTACACCTAGACTTTAGTAAAGCATTTGATACAGTCTTACATGACATTCTTCCCCATAAACTAGCAAAATACAACGTAGCTGGGGCTAGTATAAAAATGGGTTTATAACTGGTGGGATAATCATTTTCAGAGAGTAGTTATCAAGGGATCGCTGTCATGCTGGAAGGGCATAACAAGCAGTGTTCCACAGATACCAGCTTTGGGACCGGTTCTATCCACTATCTTCATCAACAATTTAGCTAATTGCATAGAGAGTACGTTTATAAAGTTTGCAGATGATACCAGCCTGGAAGGAACTGCAAGTGCTTTGGGAGATGGGGTCAGAATTCAAAATGATCTGGACAAACTGGAGAAACGGTCTGAGGTAAATAAGACAAAATTCAATAAGAACAAATGAAAAGTTCTCCATTTAGGAAGGAACAATCAATTCCACACATTCAAAATGGAAAGTGACTGTCTGGGAAGGGATCTAGGGGTCAGAGTAGACCACAAGCTACATATGAGTCAACAGTGTGCTACTGTTGCAAGAAAAGCGGAGAAAATATTTTTCTGGGATGCATTAACAGGAGTGTTGTAAGCAAGAGATAAGAGGTAATTCTTCCCCTCTACTCTGCTGATTAAGCCTTAACTGGAGTATTGTGCTCAGTTCTGGGCACCACATTTCAGGAAAGATGTATACAAACTGGACAAGGTTCAGAGAAGAGTCACAAAAAATGATGAAAGGGCTAGAAAACAAGACCTATGGAGGGAGGATTGAAAGAACTGGGTTTGTTTAGTCTGGAGAAGAGAAGACTGAGAGGGAACACAGTAACAGCTTTCAAGTACCTAAAAGGGTGTTACAAGGAGGAGGGTGAAAAATTATTCTCTTTAAATGCTGAGGATAGGACAAGAAACAATTGGTTTAAACTGCACAAGGGAGGCTTGGTTGGACATTAAGAAAAACTTCCTAAATATCTGGGTGGTTAAGCATAGGGAATATATTGGCCCAGGGAGGTGGTGGAATCTCCATCACTGGAGATTTGTAAGAGCAAGTTAGGCAGGTGTCTTTCAGAGATGATCTAGATGTTCCTGGGGTGAGTGCAGGGACTGGACTTGATGACCTCTCGAGGTCCCTTCCAGTTCTAGTATTTTATGGTTCATAGCAGGGTGGGTGGATTTAAATCAAAGCAATTTAAATCAACCGTTTTAACCATGATTTAAATTGGCAAGCAGCAAACCTTTCTTTCTATTGTGCTTTGGATTTGAGCTTTTTAGCCGCTCCCCTAAAGTCAGGTTGATTCTTGGGTTGGTAACAATGGAAACATGATGATTTTAACTCTCTAGAGCCTTTAAATTAAACACGGTGCTCCTTTTGTGTCCCCAGGAAGACTCCCCCTACCTATACACATTCACTTCAGCAGTTAAGTAACTTAACGTACATTGATTTAGAGTCTTTTTTTAGTGTTCATCCACTCTGATGAATGAGGCCGAGGCAGGGCACAGCCAGGGCTAGCAGGAAAGTGTGTGGTGGGAGGGAAGTGACTTCTTTTCAACCCTTGTGTCTGGTTTGGTCACCTCGTTCCTTTCTGTTAGGATGCTGATTCAGAGACGTGTCTGCATCAGACCATAAGAATGGCCACACTGGGTCAGACCAAAGGCCCATCCAGCCCAGTGTCCTGTCTGCCGACAGAGGCCAGTGCCGGACGCCCCAGAAGGAGTGAACAGAACAGAGAATTGGAGTGATCTCGCCCCTGGTGCCCATTCCCAGCTTCTGGAAAACAGAGCCAGCATCCCTGCCCATCCTAGCCTGGGCCTCCCCTGGGCAGGTACAGGGTCTGCATCAAACCCCTGTGGGTGGGACCCAGGACAACCTCTCTACCAGGCCCTGTCCATGCCCACCTCTTCCTGCTCCTGCTCTGCCTGGGGATTAGCGGGGGCCTGGCGTGAGGCAGCTGCAGTGGCAGGAATGGGAACCACCTGGCAGTTTGCTTTGCTGTGTCCTGCTGCCCATCTCCCAGGCTCCAAGCCCAGGCTGACAGACGCGCGCTAGCTGGCCTTGAGTGAGGGCACTTAAGAGAGCTGTGCGGGGGCGGCAGCACCAGGCCAGCCGTCTCAGAACCAGCCTGCTACCCAGATCAGGAGGCTCGCTCCCAGCTGCAACGTACCTGCCGGTGTGAACATCAGGCCCAAACCCTTCATCAACAACGCCCTTCCCGCACAGCAGGGCACAGCTAACCCTGCAAGAACAAAGTGACCCTCTTCAGCTAATCCCTTCTGGCCTTGGAATCTACGGCCTGGTCTTTACAGCCCTGTGAGCTGATGGAAGTTATGTCACCCGGGGTGTGAAAAAAACCCACGCCCCGAGCAACGTGACTTTAACTTCACGTGGTGTCTACACCGTGTTACGTCCGCAGGAGAGGACCTGCTGCCAGCATAGCTTCCCATGCTTGTTGAGGTTGCTTCATTACCATGACAGGAAGCGAGATCTCCTGTCAACATAGCACATCTTCACCAGAGGTGTTCAACCAACGTCACTGCATCCCTCAAAGAGGCACTGGTTTAATGCACCAGTCAACTCTAGCTAGGAAGAAACTTCTCCCCATCAGCGTGTGACTTTGTAACTGCCCAGAAGGAGGGGGCTTCATCTGAACTGGCTGATGCTGGTCAGCGTTGGAGGCAGCGGGATGCCTGACGTGATCTGGAAACTCCTATGCTGTGCTGTACGGCTCTTCTGTACTTCTAGATTGCGCCAAGCCTTGGGCTGCCTCTGGGCTTCGAAAGAAACTGACAAATAAAGAACTTCTGCCCCTCTCAGAATCCACTCTCATCCATTAGCAACAGCTCTCCTTGCTTCCCCAGACTCAGCCATATATTCAGATATGGTACTTGTCCCACTATAATCTTTGTTCCATCAATGACAGCTCAGACTAGTCCCTCCAGAGCTCAGACAGGGAGCCAGGCAGATATTATATTGCAGGGGTGGGCAAAATCAGCCCCTGGGCCAGATCCAGCCCGCCAAGCATTACTCTCCAGCCTGCCCAGCTGACGAGCAGAGCATACACACTTACAGCCAGCAACGTGTGTTCAGCTGCCCCCCACCTTGCTCCATCTGCAGCCGAGCTGCTCCTGGGATTCTCCTGCCAGCTGTGCACAGGGGAGGGGAGAGGGCAGTGCTGAAGTCAGGGTGTTCCCACCCCCCGGGCCCCTTCTCTGCAGAGCAGGGATCAGGGAGCGGGAGACACACAGCGGAGCTGCTGCCGTCTGGAGCAGGGATGGTCAGTGACTCACCCAGGGATGCAGAGCCGGTGAGGGAGACACCACAGAGCAGGACAGATTTCCCTTAGAGACAGAGGGCGGCTTCTCTCCAAAACTTACCCCACAGCAGCCAGCACAACACACTGTGTCGCTGTCACACACCCCAGCCTGTGCCCCACACACACACACACACACACACGCACAGAGTCACTGTCACATACAGGCCGCGTCTACACGTGCACGCTACTTCGAAGTAGCAGCGCCAACTTTGAAATAGCGCCCATCACGGCTACACGTGTTGGGCGCTGTTTCGAAGTTAACTTCGACGTTAGGCGGCGAGACGTCGAAGTCGCTAACCCCATGAGGGGATCGGAATAGCGCCCTACTTCGAAGTTGAACGTCGAAGTAGGGCACGTGTAGACAATCCGCGTCCCGCAACATCGAAATAGCAGGGTCCGCCATGGTGGCCATCAGCCGAGGGGTTGAGAGACGCTCTCTCTCCAGCCCCTGCGGGGCTCTATGGTCACCGTGTGCAGCAGCCCTTAGCCCAGGGCTTCTGGCTGCTGCTGCTCCAGCTGGGGATCCATGCTGCATGCACAGGGTCTGCAACCAGTTGTCGGCTCTGTGGATCTTGTGTTGTTTAGTGCAACTGTGTCTGGGAGGGGCCCTTTAAGGGAGTGGCTTGCTGTTGAGTCCGCCCTGTGACCCTGTCTGCAGCTGTGCCTGGCACCCTTATTTCGATGTGTGCTACTTTGGCGTGTAGACGTTCCCTCACAGTGCCTATTTCGATGTGGTGCTGCCCAACGTCGAAGTTGAACGTCGATGTTGCCAGCCCTGGAGGACGTGTAGACGTTATTCATCGAAATAGACTATTTCGATGTCGCTACATCGAAATAAGCTACTTCGATGTAGCGTGCACGTGTAGACATAGCCACACACTGCAGAGCACACCCAATCAGTGTCACAATGTCTGTCTCACACACAGTGTTTCTATTTCACATTCACACTCTCTTTGTCTCTCTCTGTAGCCCCAGCCACAGCCTTTCCTCCTGAGGCCCCGCCCCTTCTGGGGGGGGCCCTCAGCCAGCCCGCAACCAGTACCAAAATTCGTTGAGTAGTCCTCCGCAAAAATTATTGCCCATCCCTGCTCTATAGTGTGACAGCCCCAAGGCAGCTGGCTGCAACAGTTTGGCGGAGGGCAGGCTACTGGGAGCTGGGTGAATAGCTTTCTGTTCCCTGAATAGACTGCTAGAGATGGCTCCCACATAAGCAAGGCAGAAGTGCACCTGAGCCTACTGCAGAGAGAGCCTGAAGCAGTAGGCTCATCAGGCACCTGCAGCCAAGTAAGGCCTCCTGGGTTACTTTGTAAGGGTTTCCCTCTGGTAAGGAGGGGGAAGGAGAAGAGTGAAGGACTGAAAGGAGGAAGTGGATTGCTGGAGAGCTGAGGCCAGAGCACTGCTGTTGAAGGAGGGGACATTTCCTCAGGTACAAGGGCGAAAGTATAGGGGAGCATTTGGGAAGGAGCCCAGGGCACAGGCTGCTGTATTGGGGCGAGGGGAAAAAACCCATCAGTTGCCATTATCTAGGGTGCCTGGACTGGGCACCCAGGGTAGTTGGTGGGCCTGGATTTCCACCCAACTCTCTCTACCCCATAAAAAGTCTGTTCCTGGAAAGGAGGGGCCAGGATTACAGAAGGGTTTCAACCCACTCCTGTCAATGTGCCAGTGATGAGGATGGCTCAGTAAGCTGTGACCCTGGCTTCCAGAGACAGGTAAGAGGCAGAGTGGAGGGTCACAACGAACCTCTCAGGCACACAATAACCACCTAGAAGCACAGACCACACGGAACACCGAGCTTTGCCACAACAGCAATTCTTGAACAAGGCTATTATTCTGAATGTGCCATAACTCTCGTGTGTTTTAGTGCACGGAAAATTCCAACTCAGACTTTGCCATGCGCAAAACATGGCCTGGTAAATGGTGCTTAGGGTGCCAGCATGGCTGGAGATCTGGAAATAGATTTTTCACACTATTATTTAAGTCACAGTTATACACAGGTCTAGATTTACAAGATATTAGGCAGAAATCCTTGTATATGGAATACCCTGTGTCCAGACAACCTGTAGGTGGATGGTCCAGTAGACGGGGAAGGATGCTCCATTGACTAGAATACTGGTTTGACTCTTGGGAGACCTAGTTTAATACCTGGTTCCATAGTAGACTTTCTGAACAACCTTGGGCAAATCACTTCAACTCAGTTTCCCCATCTGCATAATGGGGATAATAGCACTGTGGGGCTGGAGTCATGATCAGTGCATAAAAGAGCAGGAGCTGCTCAACTAAGGATGGTAAGGGAGCCAGATAAGTTCAAACACCTTGGCTGCACCGCTTCAGGGATTTCACCTCTCCTTAGCCCAAGCCAGGCAGAGCCAGTGGAATGCAGATTGAGCTGTACGCAGCTTTGCACGGAGCAAACAGCTCGCAAACATCTGGCACTTTTTCAGAAAGAAGCTGCTCTTTGGAAGAGGAATAAAAGGTTTCCTGAAAACCAAATGATTCCAGTGCACTCAGCACTGCTGAGATGAGAGAAACCTTTGCCCAGCGTCAGGTCACATCTGTTATTAATGCTACTGAAAAGAAAAACCCTCTTCCCAACGCCTGCCTTGCCATTAAAAGATGCAGAGAGAGATACAAATCTCCTGGTTGCTACAGGGGCTAGTTCAGAGGTGTGGCTGCTTCTAAGAACCGTGGCAGAGCTGCAGCCCTTAACTCAGGGACAGAACAGCAGATTTTTCTCAGGAAAACCTCCAGCAGTGTAACTAAGGAAAAGGTATGGAACTCAAAGGCCAAAATTGTTTCATATTCAAGATCTAAAATATCCATACAAAGACAACAAACCATAGGGGTTGTTTTTAAAAATCATATCTCTTTTGAGGAGTTAGTCCAATAATGCTCTACCTAGTAAATGCATATAAACTGCCTGAAAACTTGCTTATTTACTTAATTAGTTGAAAAGTCTCAGAGGGGTAGCTGTGTTAGTCTGTAGCTTCACAAATCACGTGCAGTCCTGTGGCACATTAGAGATTAACAAACGTATTGTATAGCTGTAGGTAGTCTGTCGTGTCTGACGATGATGTCTTGAGCTTGCACAGGCTCACCAGTTGTAGACACACATGTGGCTGAGGAGTCCAAGCTTTGAACGGCCTGGGCGTTCACAGTGGGGACAAGGGAATTGTCCTGGCTCCGTTGGTGCGGCTGCTGCTGTTGCTTTCTTCCTCTCATGAGCATCAATGAGGCGCACGTGCTGCTGCTCTTCAAAGTTGTCGCACGCGTGTCGTACGAGAGCACGCCAGCCTGGTTGGTCTTTTGCATGCTGCTCAAGCTGATCTGGTTTTAAACCATCATGAGCAATGTTGGCCTTCACGCAGTCTTTATATCTCTTGTGAGGCCTACCTGGATTCCTTTTGCCCTGGGAGAGTTCACCGTAGAGGAGTTGCTTAGGGATTCTTGACTCCTCCATTCGTATGACGTACCCTGTCCAGAGAAGCTGGGCTTTCAGAATCATGGCTTCTGAACAAACGTATTAGGTTGTGAGCTTTCGTGGGTAAAACCCACTTCTTCAATTATGGAAACCCAGAATCCATGGTTTAGAATCCCAGCTATATAAACCCTGAATTCTGTATTTCTATTCCGTTTCCATCTGAAGAAGTAAGTTTAACCCACAAAAGCTGACAACCCAATTCATCTGTTAGTCTCTAAGGGCCTATCTACACTTCCGGGAAGATTGACCCAGTCAGGGTTGATCTTCCAGAGTTTGATTTCACAGGTCTGGTAGAAACATGCGAAATCGATCTGTATGGCATTGGCAGTCGACCCTCATATGGGAGAAATGCTGCCATCAGCCTCCCTCAGTGAAGACAGTCAGGTAAGTTGATTTCAGATACGTCGATTCTAACTAGAACTTTTCCCGTTGCACAGAGGTGCTGTGAGGCTAAATAGCCAGTGAGGCTCTCAGACACTGTGGTACAGGGCCAGATAAGTACCTAAGACAAAGAGATGGAGCTCAGCTGGAGCCCTGAGGTGCTCATGTACCAGAAATAATAATATCACACATAGCAAAAGTCCTGGACAATTGCAATAAATAGATCGATATTAGCTGAAAGTGGTATTGACACATGAATTTTTCAAGTATCAGAGAGGTGGCCGTGTTAGTCTGTATCTTCGAGAACAGAAAGAAGTCCTGTGGCACCTTATAGACTAAATATTTTGGAGCCTAAGCTTTCATGGGCATGAAAGCTTATGCTCCAAAATATCTGTTAGTCTAGAAGGTGCCACAGGACTTCCTGTTCATGAATTTTTCAGACACTGAGCCCCAGTTTTGCACAGGTGGGAACTCTGGGGTGCAGGGGGGTCCAGAGGACTGGGGAAAAAAAAAAGCTAATGTGCTATATTTAAAAGGATAAACAGAATGACTCTGGTCCATGCTAAATATAGGCCGGTTAACTTGATACCAAGCTCAGGCAGAAACATGGAATGGCTGATCTGGGACTCAGGGAAGAATTAAAAGGTGCTTACATCATTGCAGCTAACCACATGGTGTTATGGAAAACAGGGCTTGTCAAACAAACTTCATATTATTCTTTGAGAAGGACAAGTTTGGTTGAGAAAGGTCGCTGCACAGGCATAACAGACAGATTTCTGGAAGGCAACGGATTTAGCCCTAAATAACGAAAATACCAGCACCATGCAAAATCAATACACTCCACATTCAATGGATGAAAAACTAGCTAGCTGATAGAGCTCAAGAAGGGACTGTAACTAGGGAATCGTCATCCGATGAGGAAGTTTCCAGTGGGGTTCCTAGAGGAATCTGTTCCTAGCCTGCTGTTATTCAGTATCTACAACAACAATCTGGAAAAACATATAAAATCTTTGCTGGTAAAGTTCACCGATGACACCCAGATGAATGAAGCAGAAATGATGAGGACAGGTCACTGTTATGGAACAATCTGCATCACGCAGTGTGAGGGGAGCAAACCAACAGAGTTCATTTGAAGCTGATACAATGCAAGGTCACACATCTAGAAGCAAATAAAACAGGTCCTCCTTACAGGACTGGGAACACAAACTGGACAGCAGTGACTCTGAAAAAGTAAATGACCCACACAATATGAGTTCCCAGTGTGGCACTGCAGGACTGCTGGAACAATTTTTATAGTGGGGGTGCTGAGAGCTGTCGAACCAAATTGGAAATCCTGCGTAAAATGAAAATAACTTCAAGCCAGGAATGCGTATATCAAATCTCAGTATAAGAGTATAGAATCACACAGGTTCTGATCACGGACAATGGCCCTTGACTCTGATGGTGGAGCTCTCAGGCCTTTGCTGAGACTCCCCCTCTTTGCCAACACACCCCGCAAATAACGGGGTGGCCCAGAGAGAGCAGAGAAGTTGACATCTCTTAATGCTCAACATAGTGACCTACAGAAATATTCTAGCAGGAGGACTGGCTTCTCCAACAGAGATATCAATGGGTAAAGAATCACTTTGTTTCCCACAAGATCTACTCACTGCCATGCAAATCTAACTTACAAACGTAAGGGAGGAAGCATGGTCCAATGGATGGGGAGATGGGGAACTGGGTTCCTGGCCCCGAAACTGACACACAGTGCAACCTTGAATAAGTCACTCATGATAACTGTGCCTACAAAAACAACAAGTCCTGTGGCACCTTGTAGACTAACAGATATTTTGGAGCATAACCTTTGGTGGGCAAAGACGAACTGGGTCTTTACTCATGAAAGTTGATGCTCCAAAATATGTTAGTCTATAAGGTACCACAGGACTTCTTGTTTTTGAAGATACAGACTAACTCAGCTACCTCTCTGATACTGGGCCTACAAACTTAGCCTAATTGTGAGTTTAACAGTAAAAAGTGAGTGAATGTTCATAAGACGTCACAACAACCTGTCACCACAAATATCGATGGGGAATGTGTGAAAAGAAGACAGCTAAGTCCAGACAAAAAGGCCTCCTAGCTGGTAACATTCATGGACTGGGTAAAGATCACAACTGGTAAACAAGAAATGAGTGGAACCAGAAATCAGTGCATCAAAATTGGTGCATCAAAAACTGGGCCTCACTGATGGACAAAGCAATGAGGAGATGGCCTATTCCACCCGTCCAGAGAGAGACCCAGGTGACATCACCACCTCTTCCAGGGCCCGCTGAATCACAGCCACCCCATGGGACAAAATGGGACTTTCATAGCAGCTCTGGCTTGTCTCACCTTCCTTCTCTTTCCCCCAAAAAGAACAGTGATGGCTCCGTGGATGCCATCAAAGAGATTGTCAGTGAGGGAGTGTTTCCTTCCCATACCTCTCTCCAGCTCATGGGAAAGGGAACCAGGAACTTTATTCACTATGCTACATTTCAAAGGCTTTGACTGGCTTTGACTGGTCCTGGCTTGACAAGGTCCTGGCTGGGATGACTTAGTTGGGGTTGATCCTGCTTGAGGCAGGGGGCTGGACTAGATGACCTCCTGAGGTCCCTTCCAGCCCTGGGATTCTGTGATTCTTCTGTGCCTCCAGTAAATGATTGAAAGGATTTTAAGTGCTAATACTAAACCGCCCAAAGTCTTTGCATGCACCGCACTTAGCACAATAGGGCCCTGACCTTGTAGATACATCTCTGTTTTAACTATCTTCTCATTGGAGTTTTTAAATACTGTCAAGTCATTTGATGTATTAAGCCCTGTTCTATAGAAATTTAGTTCTATTTTGTAGAACAGTTCCAAGGAGTAATTAAGGTAAAGACAAAACTCTCCGTATCCTTTCTTTTTGGATTGCTTCATTGATTGCCCTGTTGAGTGCATGAGGCATGAATGGAAAGGTGGGAGACCAGCACCTCCAGATATGGAGAAGGTAGATCCAAGACCAGTGAGAAGAACAATGGAGCCTGTGAAGTGGGCCAATTGAAAGAAGACTGGATACATGGACGCCTTGGGAGTCACCAGCAAGTGCCGCCTGTGGAAGCACCACCCAGAAGAAGGTGCTAAATGCATATTCTTTAGACTGCTCTCCCAGATTATGCATATGCATGAGATGGCTAACTTGTGGCAACCTGCCTGAGAGAGAGGCCTGTATAAATGAAGGCACCTTGCACAGGGACCCCGGGCTTTTGTCTTGTCATCACTGGAGCACCGGTCTGGATCGGCAGAAGCCCGGCTCCACCCCTCCCCCATCTAACTCACCTGGCCGGTGCAGTTATGGGGAGCAACTATTGGCAACAGGAACAAGACAGGAGTGTGCTTGTGTGTGTGTATGTATGAATGGGAATGGGATCTATCATATGCATATGATAAGTGTTGATTGCGATATGTGTATTACCAATAAATGCGGCATTTTGCCTTTTCCCCTGGAAAGATCCCGTGCAGTACTTTTCAGGACAACCACCTCAGATGCTGCCCAGTGCAACTCACAAAATATCAACCACCTGAGGAAAGGCGAGGGAGGCAAACATGTTCCTGTGACACACACCTCGCCCCACTGAGGACCGACGCTAACAGCGAGAAGCCAGCAAGACTTAGAACAGTCACCAAAATACCTAGGGACACCTCAGAACCCCCAGATACCCCTGGCTGCAGAATCCATCTTCTCCGCCAGCCACACGGGGTGTTACCTGGTGCCATTAACCAAAGCTGAAAGTGGCTCAGAGCAAGAACGTTTTTTCCCCGACATCTCTGTGCAGCACCAATGGGGCCTTGATCCCTGGCTGCCGGCCCCTACCCAGCACGGTGATAACTATAGCAGATGATGGGCAGCATGGCGAGAGCACCAAGGATAACGATCTGGAGACTGAGGATTGACCTGCTGTGATCACTGCCCCTGACACACCTGGCATTGGCCACCGTCAGAAGACAAACCCATTGGGTTGACCCAGGATGGCCACTCCTTTGTGCTTGTGGCGGTGACTCTGGCCCGAAACGAGATCCATGTTTTTAACATTCTGCCCAGATGCCATTGCAAAGAGAGCGCCTCCCTGGACGCCTGAAGGACGATGAGATGTGGGAGGCCCAAGACAACAGGGTGGCGTGCTGTTGAGGCAGACGTGAAGAGAACGAACTACAAGTGGGACACGCTGGAGAAAATGGCCGAAGACAGAGAGGTGGAGGAACTTCATGGCTACGCGCGCAACAGGCTTTAACTAACCAACCACTCCAACAAAGAAACACAATCATCGTGCAGGTCGGTGAGAGTGAACGGCCGTTACCTGACCGTGGGAGTCAAGCAAGCCACCAGTTCGGCCCACAACTGGTGGTGGGAGCCGGGAGTCCTGTTCGGAGCCATCCCGTCTATAGGATGAAGTGGGGCAGCTCCCCTAGGCTCCAGGCTTTGGGGGGCCCCGTGGTGGCTGCCCCAAACATCCTATGAATGGGAAGGACCATGGGACTCGGGGGGAGGACTGGCATGATGGCAGGGGTCCCCCCAACTCACCATGTGGGCGGTGGGAACTTGGCAGCTTGCTCCACTCTGCCACGCCACCCTCCGGGCCTGCTGCCTCCTGCTTCTCTGCAGGGGAGGGAAGTGGAGAAGCTGGGGGCTGGGGTGCTCCGCTGCCCACTGCCACTCCCGCAGGGGAGGAAGTGGGGTACAGCAGGCCAGGTGAGCCGTGAGCCAGGGTGGAGAGCCACTCCGGGTCCCGCTGCCCACATGGTGAGTGGGAGGAGGGGTGACACCTACTGCCTCAATGCTGGACCCTGTAATCCCCTAGGACTGCTCAGAGGTGGGGCTGGCTAAGGGGTGGGGCCAGCAGTATAGTGGGGGGCTGCTCCTGGCCCAGCCCGTGAGGCACTGTGGGGTTGTCTCAGGAGGCCCCTGGCCCCGTTATCAGCTTTGAGAGGATTGTCTGACAGCACATGTCTGCAGGCACATTGTGTTCCCTCCTGCATCCCCAGGTACGCGCCCCACTTCCTTCCCCGCTGGGAGCCCACCGTTAGCTGGGGGCGCACGGGAAGGGGCTGCCTTCTGGGGAGCTCTCTTTGGATTCCCTGGTTGCGGAGTTAAGCAGCTCCATTAGGGTTTGTTGTTGAGGGGCGGGTGGTAATTGCTGTGGAAAGTTCTTGTTGGAGTTAGCAGCTTAATTAGGGATCTTTGGAGAGGGGAAATAAAGGCTGAATGGACAATTATTTCCTATCCTTTCTGCCAGAGAAAAGCTCTGCCCTCCACCCTCTCTATCCCCAAACCTGCTTCTAACAGGTCCTTCCATTAATGGCTCTGGGAGTTGGGCGGGAATCACATAAATAATAAAGGGGAATAAAGAGGCAGGGAGAGCTCAGAAATTAAATTCACAACCACCACCCATTGCTGCCTCCAGCCAGGGCCGTCCTTAGGATTCAGAGGGCCCCACGCAGTACTACTAAATGGGTGTCCCTGTGCCCGATGGCACCTGGGGGAAGGAGGATGTTTTTAAGAGGTAGTTTTATAATAATCTGCAGCAACAAACTTATGAAGTATTTTTTTAAAAAAAAGAAGGTCCTGTTGACTAGCGTGGTCATTTCAGAAATGGACAGGGATTGGCAAATACCCGTCAAACGGCTTCCTGACAACTTGAATGACTTTTCCCCAGGTTCTGCTAACAGCTCTGGCCAGGTGTTCACGCTTACGCTAACCAGATCCTCTTGCGAAGAAGCAGAGCCGCACAACAGGGATAGGAAGAGGCCGGTGGGTGGACATTAAGACCCAGCAGTGCCCCACATCCTCTGGTGCCCGACACAGCTGCTCATTCTGTGTGTGGGTAAGGATGACTCTGTCTTCAGCAAGAAACACGCAGGAGCTTCGGCAGTGGAGTTGGGCCCCAGCGGGAGAGAAATGCAGAACAAATGCCACGTGAGCCTGTGCAGCTCTTGCAGTGTTGAGGGGGCTCAGATTTCCAGATAGTGGCCTCTGAAAGCTTGTTTTTGTGGGACACTGCGGGGGGTGCCCTGAGCACCTTACTGTGGGGTCAGGGGTTGTCATTGCTCATTAGAACTGAGCCACCTGCTGGGGTCTCATATCTAAATAGTATCAGAGAGGTGGTCGTGTTAGTCCATATCTTCGAGAACAAGAAGAAGTCCTGTGGCACCTTACAGACTAAGAGATATTTTGGAGCATGAGCTTTCGTGGGCAAAGACCCACTTCGTCAGGTTCCTGACGAAGCGGGTCTTTGCTCACGAAAGCTTATGCTCCAAAATATCTCTTAGTCTATAAGGTGCCACAGGACTTCTTGTTGATATCTAAATAAGTATCTCAAATAGACCTGGGAGATTAACATTACCTGGCTCATTGCAAGCTTCTTTCACCAAAGCTCAGCAGCATTGGAAATGAGGGATATTCTCATTCTTTGCAAGGTCAGACTGAGAGCTTGTACGCTGAGGATTTAATTATTTTAGGAGCATCTGAAGTCCAGAGAGAAGCTCTGAACCCCATTGGGGTGGCCATTGCGCATCACCTAGTGAAAGATGATCCCTAAGAGAAATATATATGGCAGATTGCTAACCCTGTTCTACTGACAAGGCACAGATAGATTTAGAAACCAGTTCTGAAAAGAAAACATCACTTTTGATTGTCATAGCATCTGAGTCCCACTGAACCAGAAACCATTCATTCTTCTGCTCTAGTCTGCGCTGGTGAGGCCTCAGCTGGAGTATTGTGTCCAGTTCTGGGCACCACAGTTCAAGAAAGATGTGGAGAAATTAGAGAGGGTCCAGAAAAGAGTGACAAGAATGATTAAAGTTCTAGAGAATGTGACCTATGAAGAAAGACTGAAAGAATTGGGCTTGTTTAGTTTGGAAAAGAGAAGATTGAGGGGTGACATGATAGCGGTTTTCAGGTATCTAAAAGGGTGTCATAAGGAGGAAGGAGAAAATTTGTTCTTTTTGGCCTCTGAGGATAGAACAAGAGGCAATGGACTTAAACTGCAGCAAGGGAGGTTTAGGTTGGACATTAGGAAAAAGTTCCTAACTGTCAGGGTGGTCAAACAGTGGAATAAATTGCCAAGGGAGGTTGTGGAATCTCCATCACTGGAGATATTTAAGAACAGGTTAGATAGATGTCTATCAGGGATGGTTTAGACAGTACTTGGTCCTGCCATTGGGGCAGGGGGCTGAACTCGATGGCCTCTCGAGGTCCCTTCCAGTCCTAGTGTTCTATGATTCTATGAAGTTATAGTGACTGTCCTGAACTGGGACCTTAAGTAACTCATCCAAGGTCACACAGAGAGTCTGTAGGAGAGCTGCTATTAGACCCAGATCCAAGTCTAATACCCTATCCATTGGGCCTGCTTTCCTTTCTCTACCACTCATTCATTCCTAGAACAGTGTGCAGCTGCAGTCAAAAAAGCACACAGGATGTTAGGAATTATTAAAAAAGGGATAGAAAATAAGACAATGAATATTTTACTGCCCCTTTATAAAACTATGGTACGCCACATCTTGAGTACTGCGTACAGATGTGGTCTCCTCACCTCAAAAATGATATTTTGGCATTACAAAATGTTCAGAAAAGGGCAACTAAAATGACAAGGGGTTTGGAACAGGTCCCGTATGAGGACAGGTTAGAGAGACTGCAACTTTGCAGTTTAGAAAAGAGGATACTGAGTGGGAATATGACAGACGTATGTAAAATCCTGAGCGGTGCGGAGAAGGTGAATAAAGAAAAGTTATTTACTTGTTCCCATAATACGAGAACTAGAGGACACCAAATGAAATGAATGAGGAGCAGGTTTAAAACTAACAAAAGAAAGTTCTTTTGCACACAGCGCACAGCCAACTTGTGGAACTCCTCGCCAGAGGAGGCTGTGAAGGCCAGGACTATAAGAAAGTTCAAAGAAGAGCTAGAAAAATTCATGGAGGTTAGATCCATAAAAGGCTAGTAGCCAAGGGTAGGAACGGTGTCACTGGCCTCTGATTGTCAGAGGCTGCAGATGGATGGCAGGAGACAAATCGCTTGATCATTGTCTTCAGTCCAATCCCTCTGGGGCACCTGGAACTGGCCACTGTTGGCAGACGGGATGCTGGGCTAGATGGACCTTTGGTCTGATTCAGTAATGGCCATTCCTATGTTCTTATGAACCACAGCTGGGGCCTTGAGAAAATCAAGGAAGTGACATGTTTACCACACACACAGGATACACCCTGGTCTAGAACATGCAATATTTAAATCTGTGCTGAGCAGTAGCTGCCCTTAACAATTTAAAAGTATAACAAAATAATATAAAACCAGAAGAACGCTTGGCCTATCACATTGTGCCATTGTGTATGTCAGCAATTTCATAGTAGAACTTGATATACCATATTACGCGCTACTACTAACATGTCGTGAAATAACGTAGAAATAATAAAAATATAAAAATGAAAAAACATGAAAAAATTCCTTTTGAAACAAAATTGTACTTTTTGTTTCAAAATCAACATTTGGAAACAGACTTTTTTTTGGAATTTCTGTTGGGTGGGAAATTCGAAGACATTTATTTTTGTCCTAATCTGGAATGAGAGCACATTTCAAAATGCTGAAAATGCCTCACTCAAGCTGGAACTCCTAACTTCTGAGTAGCTCTGCGCTTGATTCCTATGAGGATTATATCTTCAGAACACTCTCTAGGAAAGCAAATCTCTGTCACCCACCCACCCCCCACCGGAGGGAAACTGAGGCACACAACAGCTAGGTGATTTGCCTGCTTAAACCTTGTGCTGCAAGAGATATAAACTTAAGCCTCCTTAGCTCTAAAAGAGTGTAATAACCACAGGGAGCAGCAGTTTATAGTCCCTCTCTGCCCCAATGGCCCTGGCTCAGCTGCCTGACAACTTGCTGCTACCTTGTGGCTGCTGCTGGCCTGTGTGAAATACCTTGGTGCCCTCAGTCCAGATCCCCATGGAGAAATGTCCTCATCAGACCTGGCATCTCTCGCATCAGAGCTGACCATCTTCTGTCCCCTTCTGCTGCTCCTTGGTGTCAGAAAGGTGGGGAACTGGGTGGCAGGTGGCCAGCAGGATAGGAAAGGCCGTCTGGCCACATCCAGTGTGCGGCTAGTTCACCCCAGGTTTGGGCTAGTCCTGTTTACTAACACTGCAAGTGTAAACAGAGCAGCACCCCGATGCCACACTCCAAGCCAGACCCAACCCTCAGCACCACTCCTGCTGCTCCTGCAGTCTCTGCAGTGTTTGCACTCTGGCCAGGGAGGGGGCACGTGGAGCTGGAAGCCCTAACACTGCCTGCACTGAAGCCAGCGCAGGTCGGGGCTTCTTATCTGCTGCTTGGAGGGAGGGCAGAGCTGCTAAGTTCTCTCTCACCTATTTCCCAGGGCTAAGGCAGGGCTGTTCCCACAACGTGTTCTCCAGGCCTTGCTCCAGTCTCTCAGTAATGGCCAGAAGGGACCACTGTGATGCTCCAGGCTGATCGTCGCCCAGCAATTCCTGCCACCAGCCCGTACCTTGTGGTTGAGCTCGAGCCTATTTTGGACAAAGCCAGACACGCTCGGTGCCAGGGCTCTGGGTGATGGCAACCCCCCCGTGGTAAGCTGTTCCCCCATTCAGAACCATTGCTGTAAAACCACGTGCCATATTTCTAGCCTAAATTGACTTAGCTTCAGCTTCCAGCCACTGGGCGTTGTCCTCCCCCATCTGTATACCAAGTCTCGTGAGATTTGGGGCTTCACTTGAGATCCCCTCTCTGGAGTCAGCTGATTCTGAAAAAGGGGGGCTCAGAGTTACCTAAACAGTACTTGGAGACTCCAAATGCAGAAAGCAAATAATAAGAACCTAGCCGCAGTTATAACGCTTTTAAAAATCTCATGGTTTTCAGGGTAGACTCTTGGTTTTTGAATGCCTGAGATTAGCAATGCTGTTATCGCATTTGCTAGGCTAATGGGTCCTCTGCTATTAGAAATCTCCTCCCCTTGTAGGTACTGCTCAACTGTAATCCAGTCGCCTCTTACACCTGGCATTGAAAACCCCCTGCCCTCACTGTGTCTGAGAATCCCATACTTTTTAACGTACCTACATGCACCCTCTGGGATGCAGGGCAGCGCTGTTTTCTCCATGGCACAGATAGGGAAACTGAGGCACAGAAAGGCTGAGTGGCAGGCCCAAGGTCACGTACTGACTACATTTGAGCAGTGAACTGAACCTGGTTTGCCTAAGTGCCAGCCTAAGGCCCAAACCCCTCTAGCCTTCCTCCTCCCTCCTCAGCTTCTTCAGCATCAAGATCCCTCCTCAGAGGGTGCTGAGTCCCCCTGTAGGGAGATGAACCTGCAGCCCATGGAGGAGACATTCCTGGTACGTACCCTACATTTCCCTTTGCTCAATTTCAGCTGCTTGCTTTTGGTTCCACCCTGGAGCTGTCCCTCTTAATACGTCCCTAGCAAGGTGGGTGACAGCCGGGAGCACGAGCCAAGTCCTGCTCCTCTAGGAAAGGGCTGGAGAAGCCGACGGGCCATTTCTCGCCAGGGCAGACAGGCGGGTAACATCCCAGATGGGCATCAGGGCCTCGCACACAGAGGGAGACTCCAGCTTCACGTCTGACACTGACTCCCAGGAAACACACGGCCTCCCATTTTTACTAGTGTTCAGGACCTAAGAAAGCCGGCAGCCAGCAGCTCCATGATCTGGCTCCCCAAAACGGGGCAAAACCCCAGGGAGCATCTGCATGAGCCTCTTCACCTCCCTACGCTGTCCCACTAACGAGCCCAGGCCTGAGCCACAGGGATCTCCTGTTGCTGCCAGTACAGGACAGGCTGGGGGCTAGCAGACACCTCTTCCCTGCCTGTCAGCTCATTCAGCACAAGCCGCAGTGAGTGATGCCCTGCAGGAACCACATTCACACAGAATCAGCCCAGCCCGTACTAAGCCAGCTTCCTCAGTGTGCTGAGCAGAAGTCTGGGGGCCCAGATCTGGAAACCTGTGGGGGTCCATATCCCAGCTTCGTGGTCCCAGCCCGTGCCTGCTTTCAACACACCAGGGCCTGGGGAAAGGGCCATCTCACACAGAGCCCAGTGTCTGTCTTTGAACAACATCAGCGTCAACCACAGAAGTCCCCCGCACGTGTTCAGAGGTGAAAAAGGGCCACATGCTGATTGTGGTAACACTGGGGTAATGCCAGGCGAATGGCCTTGAAATCAGTGGGACAAATTCCGTCCTTGAGCCCTGGGGGTGTAAATCTGGAGTAACTCCACCCAGTCTAATGTAATCACGACTGCAAGGCTAACTCATGCCCTTGCAGTTGAAAGGAGAGCTTCCATCCTTAGGAAGGAAGGAAACTTCAAGCAATTTGCAATATCGCACAAAAGCAAAAGCAGACAAGATGACCAGTTTCTCAGCCGGTGTAAATCAGTGAAGCTTCATTGAGTTCAGTGGAGCTCTGACACGACACCAGTTGCAAATCTGGCCCAGAGTTTCTTAACACCGTGGCAGCCGCCTCGCATGCACTGCCGTTGCACGAGGATATTTGAAGCCCCAGTTCAGGCAGACGGTAAATGCTTGTTAACGCTCCTGACCTGTCCAGGGGCTGAACATTTACACGACCAACGTGTTTCCCTGAACCTGTTGTTGATGTCTCTCTTTGGGCCGGACTGGCAGGGTGGCTTGTGCAGCCGAGGAGCTGCCCTCTCTGTGTTTGGTGTTGCCAGACTCCTATTAAATGCCTTCCGCCTAGGCTGATATTTCTGTCTCCCCATCACTTCCTGCCTGCCAAACCTGACTGAACTCCTTAGGCAACCGCCTGCTCCCACCTTGGCCTACATGATGGGCGTGAGAGCCCTGCTCGTTAGGCCTCGTCTGCCTGTCCTCCAGCTCCTGACGCTGACGGCTCCCTTCGTGCCTGGGCCGTCAGTGTCTGTCTGAATTCGGCACCCTGACGGGAAGGTTCTCCTTCACAGCGCCCACCTGTGCTGGAACTGACAAAGCCGCCATTCACCTTGGCCGCTGCTCTGCAAAGAGCCCAAGGCTGGGAGCAGCCAGCTCTGCAGCTCAGCTGATGGGCAGAGCTGGGGTGGGCTCCTACGCTTACTATTTAACAGGCTGCCCTGCGAATGACCTTGGAGGTTTAAAGCTCTCTCCACCATGTGCTCCTCAGTTACTCCCTGCAACTGGGCTATTCATAGCCCCTGTCTGAGGCCATTTCCCCTACCCGCTTGGGGATTAGCTCATTCTTACAACCAGTGACAATGGCAGGGAGGAAGGCGCAGGATGGATCCAGTCCCGCAGCTGCCTCCTCTTAGCAGCACCACCATTGCTCTATTGCCTCCCTGTCCTCCCATTTAGGGTTTACTCCTGGGGGCTGGGAGAGCTCTCATTTCCCACAAATTTCAGCAGGAGTTGAGGGGGGACATGACACATGGCAGGGTCGGGCCCTTAGAACAGCCTGAAGGAACCAGTGTTCTCAGCAAGGCTGCAGTGGGCTCAGGAGGTTTTTTAGCAGCAGGGCTGCTGTGACTCAGAAGCCAGCTCAGAGCAAATTAGCTTCCTCCTCCCAGATCTGGTGGCTGCTACCTGGGGAACCCAGAATCTTATGTGGCTAGCAGTGCAGAAGGAACACCACGAGTGGGTGAAGGATCAAGGGGGTGAAAGCACAGCCTGGATGATGGATTGCTCTGGGTAGAGTTCAAAGTGCACTTTGTGGGCCAGAAATCACACAAATGTTGTTGCTTTTATGAGCAGACAGCCTGCGTCTTAGAGTTCTGATCAGACCTGAGCTCTGGGGTTCTGCTCAAAAGCCACCTCTGCTCATGTGATTTCTGCTCCTTCCTGTGTGCTGCGGCAGCCAGAATCTGCAAGCCAGGAACCGGTCGGAGAGCAGGAGAAACAAGGAGGGTGAACGCCATTGTCCAAACTATTTTAAACCACAGACAAGGTACTGTTATGCTCATGGTGTACACACAGAATTTAGGTAAAAACATCAATATTCTTGCTGGAAGGTTGCAGTGCGGTCCAAATTTATTTCTTAGAAGTTACCATAACAGCACACATGAACCTAAAAAGAGAGAGAGACAACGCAGGCTGCTCCCTAAAAAACATAAACGCATAAATCACCACGCTTCATTATGGATAGGCTGTCTTCACGCTGACAGATGCTGGGCCCAATCACCACTGAGACTGTAACCAAGACCAGCAAAACACTCCTGACAACCTACAATTCTAACAGAGTTTTCAATAACCCACAGATACAATTTGTCCTCACAATTGCAGCTATCTAAGCAAGCAGCCCAATTTTCTGACTCAGAACTGGAGACCAGAAACCTGCATTTCTTTTGCCTGTTAATTCAGTCCTCATTTCCGTTCCCTAGACGGCAACCTCATGAGACGCAGCAGGAGCCTGACAGGGAAGAGTCTCCTGGGAACGAAAATGATTTATCTCAACAAAGCACGTGGCAACAGGGCCTAGAGAGTGTGTCTGCAGAGAGGAGTAAACGGAAAACTCCACTGTCCCATCATGGAGAAAAGGGGCAGAAAGGCCTTTCAATTCCATCGATCAGAGAAGGTGCTCAGAAGAGGGGTGGGCAGGGCAGGCACAGTCCCCGTAAGCCTGTCAAAGTTTGCAGGTGATTTTAATTTTCCATCAGCACCACAGAGGATCCACTCTCTTCTGTCTCTCCAGCCACAAGATGCATTTTAAACCCTTCCCTGCAGCAGGCTTCACTTTGTTGCTCATATCCTGCTAGACACAGAGGGCCCACTTCCTGCTCTCAGTTACATCGGTGTAAATCTGGAGGAACCCAATGGAAGTCAGAGAGCTCCATCCAGCTTTGCATGGTTGTCGTTGGCAGCAGGATGTGGCTTGTACATATATATTCTGACCAGCAGAGGAGGGATAGGGAGGGGAAAGCATGTGATTTGTATGGGATGTTTGGTTTATGCACAAGAAAGAACAGCCGAAAAGCTTTAGGAAGAGCAAAAGAATTACTGTAGAACTCAGAGTTATGAACACCAGAGTTACAAACTGTCACATCAACCCTGGGAACCAGAAGTACTCACTCAGGCAGCAGCAGAGATCAAAAAAATCTGTCTAACCTGTTCTTTAATATTTCCAGTGATGGAGATTCCACAGCCTCCCCAGGCAATGTATTCCACTGTTGAACCATCCTGACAGGTAGGAAGTTTTTCCTAACTTCCAATCTAAACTACTCTTGCTGCAATTTAAGCCCATTGCTGCTTGTCCTAGCCTCGGAGGCCAAGGAGAACAATTCTTCCTTTCAGTTACTTGAAAGCTGTTATGGCCCCTCTCAGTTGTCTCTTCTCCAGACTAAACAAACCCAGTTCTTTCAATCTTCCCTCACAGATCATGTTTTCAGGCCCTTTATTCATTTTTGCGGCTTTCCTCCACACCTTCTCCAATTTGTCCACATCTCTCCTGAAATGTGGTGCCCAAAATTGGATACAGTTCTCTAGCTGAGGCCTAATCCGCACCGAGTAGAGCAGAATTACTGCTCATGTCTTGCTTACAACACCCCTGTTAATGCATCCCAGAATGGTGTTTGCTGTTACTGCAGCAGTGTCACATGTTTGATTCCTATTTAGTTTGTGGCTCACTATGGCCCCTAGATCCCCTTTCACAGGACTCCTTCCTAGGCAGTCACTTCCCGTTCCCTGTGTGTGAAGCTGATTGCTCCTTCCTAAGTGCAGTATGTTGCATTTGTCATTATTAAACCTCAGAGCGTTTCTCTGGTTTGTCCAGATCATTTTGAATTCTGACCCTGTCCTCCGAAGCAGCTGCAACCCCACCCAGATTGGTATCACCTGCAAACTTTATAAGTGTTCTCTCTATGCCAATATCTAAATCGTCCATGAAGACATTGAATAGAACCTGTTCCAAACTATTCCCTGCGGAACTCCACTTGTTCTGCCCTTCTAGCTTGTCTGTGAACCACTGATAACTACTCTCTGGGAACAGTTATAATAGCAGCGATAACACCTATGGGTTTTGTAGCAGGGCCTCTCAGGCTGCTGGGCTTCATACCCCCTGTTCTGTCCACAAACTAGGTGCAGGCCACTCCAGTTGTAGGCACCTGTGCTTTTATTACATGTAACAAGTCCCACCACCTGCCGTGTTAGAATCCTTGGGCGCAGAAACCCCTCCACTTACCCAAGCTAGCTTCTACCCCTTCCGCACCATGGGGCTGCTAGCCTCTGTAGGCAAACTCTGCAGCTACATGGGACCAGAGCCTTCCATTCCCTGAATCTGAATCAAATCAGATCTGATCCAACCTGATCCTCCCCGTCCCATACCAGACCCCCTTCCTTCTCCTCTGAGGACCAGCTGCCTTATATAACCCTCAGAATCACAGAGTCACAGAATCATAGGGCTGGAAGGGACCTCAGGAGGTCATCTAGTCCAGCCCCCTGCTTCAGGCAGGATCAACCCTCACTAAGTCATCCCAGTCAGGACCTTGTCAAGCCGGGGCTTAAAAACCTTGAGGGATGGAGAATCCACCACCTCTCTAGGCAACGCATCCCAGTGCTTCACCACCCTCTTGGTAAAGTAGTTTTTCCTAATAACTAACCTACGCCTCCCCGCTCCAAATTCAGACCATTACTCCTTGTTCTGCCATCTGACACCACTGAGAACAGCTTCTCACCCTCCTCTTAAATCTCCCCTTCAGGAAGTTGAAGGCTGATATTAAATCACCCCTAAGTCTTCTCTTCTGTAAACTAAACAAGCCCAAATCCCTCAGCCTCTCCTCATAGGTCTTGTGCTCCAGACCCTTAATCATTTTTTTTGCCCTCCGCTGAACCTGCTCCAGCACATCCACATCCTTTTTATACTGGGGGGCCCAAAACTGAACACACTATTCAAGATGTGGCCTCACCAGTGCTGAATAGAGGGAAATAATTACTTCTCTAGATCTGCTCGAAATGCTCCTCCTAATGCACCCCAATATGCCGTTAGCCTTCTTGGCTACAAGGGCACACTGTTGACTCATATCCAGCCTTTCATCCACCATAACCCCTAGGTCCCTTTCCATCGTACTGCTGCTGAGCCCGTCGGTCCTCAGCCTGTAACGATGCATGAGATTCTTCTGCCCCAGGTGCAGGACTCTACACTTCTCCTTGTTGAACTGCATCAGATTTCTTTTGGCCCAATCCTCCAATTTATCCAGGTCCCTCTGGATTCTCTCTCTACCCTCCAACGTATCTACCTCTCCCGCTAGGTAAGTACAAGTTACCGATGTCCCTCTGGAAAACTACTTGAGCAAAAGCAGACATGACCTTGTGCGCACACATCACCTCTAGATTGTACTGAAGTGTCCAGAAGTGAAAGTAGCTGCTCTTTTATTCAAGTAAATTGTTGGGTACTTTTTCCACCTCTGCTTTTTGGGCAGGGCCACCATGATGGAGCTCTGGCTCACACTCTCTGGCCAGTCGTGTCACAGTTTGGTTTGACCCTATCTCTCGTCTTTCACATTTTGATGGTCCTTTGGGACATGACTGGCAAATGGGCTTTTATCCACTGAAAGTTTCACCTTTGTTGAAAAAAACAAAAGCTTTTGCTGAAAAACCAAACCTTTTGGCTGAAAGGACTTGGGGTCTTCCATTTTTTGCCCAAAAGAATCAAATGTTCTGAAGACAGCAGAAATTGTTCACAATGAGTCAAATCCCAATTTTGGTCTGAAAACCTGTTTTGGTGGAAAATTTTCCACCAGCCCTAGCTAGGACGCCCAGAATTGTTTTGGGATTCTTGGCTAATCCCATAAAGCAGACACCCTATGAAAATCTGGACAGGCTGCTGATGCTAAATTGCCCGGTGGTACGGCCTTTCATAAACCATTGAGCACTAGTGAAAGGAGAGCTTGTGTGGGACCTTGTGTGATGTGGGCGGTGTGAGGTTTTACTACCCTGGTTAGGGTACATGTGTTTCCTATTGTCCTGTAGTAACACCAGGTGAGTGCCTCAGCTTCAGTGCCTAGCTAGTGGTGGGCATTTTGCTGTGATACCTTCTCACCCTGCTCTTTGGCTTCGTCTGCACTAGGGGGAAACTTCGAAATGGCCATGGTAATGGCCAAATCGGAGAATACTAATGAGGCACTGGAATGAATATTCAGTGCCTCATTAGCATGCTGCCGGCCACGGCTCGTCTACATGGGGGTCCTTTCCGACAGGACCCTCCAAACGTCAAAATCCCCTTATTCCTATTGATCCCCTTATTGGATGTTTGCAGGGCCCCCGTGTAGACGAGCCCCACGCGAGCAAAACGCGGCACTGTCGAAGTGCCACAGCCGGCAGCATGCTAATGAGGTGCTGAATATTCCTTGTAGTGCCTCATTAGTATTCTCCGATTTGGCCATTAGCATGGCCATTTCGAAGCTTCCCCCTAGTGTAGACGTAGCCTTTGTGATCTAGGCTGCCAGGTGACCCCTTTCTTCCCTGGGAAACAGGACAAAGGTGGGATCAGGGGCCTGGCTGGTTGGAATTGGAACTGGGATGTGGAGTGGGGCAGTCTGGGCTGGCTGGAGAGGGAGGAAGCGTGCCAGGGGCCTGGCCTGGGGACCTCCCTGGGCCCTTCTCCCCAGGATGGGTTGTACCGATGGCTGCTGGCTCCTGTGCTGACAAGTCTGTTCTACGCTGTGTCCCTGTCACCTCTGTCTGTGCACAAGTGTGCCGGGCCTGGGGACCCCACACTCCGTGACACCTGTTACCCATTATACAGGTTTGTGTCCCACAAGTGTTCCAGGACAATGAGTGCTGAGGTTACAAGAGAATAAACTGGTCAGTCTACAGGACCCATGAAACAGGGGCAGAGACAGCGCAAGCTTCGCACAGGGACGTCACACTGAGTATGTGCCTCAATTCTGCCCTCTCGGAGCCAGAGAATGGTTCAAAGTCCTGGCCGGGTCAGTCCTGGGTCTCCGGGGTCCTGCTGCCAGCGAGGACGACAGTCGCGGCCAGTCACGGTGGAGGGTTTGGGCACTCAGCCGCCGCGGCTCGTTAGATCGGCTGCAAAGAGCCACCAAAGAAATTTAGGCCCCACTGGGTTCCGAGGCAGCCTGGCACCTAAACCCCGGGCAGGAGGCTCCGGGCGTGTGGTCTTTGGGTCTCCCCATGGGTGTGTGTGTACAGCACCTAGTGCCAGGGGCCGCTATGCTGATAGGAGCCTTGGGGCAGCGCTGGAATATGGACATGCATTTGGGATGGCTGATGGACAGACGGACGGACAGACAGACAGACAGACATGACTGAAGGCAGCTTAGCTGCAGCCCCCTGCTCTGTCAATCTCCTCTGTTCCTCTAGGCTGGGCTGCTCGAGGCAGGGTATGGGCTCAGCTGCCCCTTCCCCACTGTAGCTGCTGGCGCATTGCTGTGGGTTCTTTGCGTAGCTGGAGACTGCCGAGTGCAGCGGCAGGCCCGTGTTTCAGCATGTCTCTTGGTGGAGAGTGTTAACTGTTAATGACTAAACACGTCATTAATTTTTAACAGCAGCATCTTCACTGCAGTGCTAGAAATAGAGCCCCTGGGTCTGGCTCCAGGTTAGTGGCCTTCACAGGGAGGCTTTCACTCACCCGCAGGTTTTCAGAGGCCCCAGCCTCTGTTCCTTACCCTAGTGCAGTGGTTCCCAACCTGGGGTGCGCAGACCCCTGGGGGGTCCACCAGGGTATTGCAGGGAGAGTCCTTGAAGAAAAGGAAAGACAAATAAAAATGATCATAGACAACAGAATTAGCTTTGATGAGGGTCTAATGAATAGTTTGGGGGGTGACTGGGGGTCTAATGAAGGGTTTGGGAGGTGACTGGGGGGTCTGTGAATGGTTTGGGGTGTGGTTGGGGTCCAGTGAACAGTTCATGTGGTGACTGGGGTCCGTACTAGTGAAAAGGGTGGGAACCACTGCCCTAGTGAATACTCTGGCGTATCCAACGTGGGACAGCACAGAGAGTCAAGAGGACCATTCCTCTGCTCTGTGATTCTGGGTGACCCACATCCCCATGGAAAAAGACCCTGACGTGACCAGGAATCTCCCAAGAGCTTCATTTCCAGGAGTGCCCAGCACGTCGAACCAGGTCAGAGAGGCAGGGTGCTACCCCGAAGAGGAAGAGCCCAGAGGAGGGGAGAGACCTATGCCACCAGAAGAAAAGCCCAGACGTCTCTGAGGAAATCCCTTGCACCGCAAGACTTCTACGGACGTGTGATGGGGCCACGGTTCCTTCTAATTTCTTTCCGCCCACGGGCAGAATAAATGGTTTTCTGTGCACCGAAGCATGTGCAGATGTGTACTGCCAGTAGAAACCCCGGCTGCCAGCTGGGGGCTCTGCTCATCAGCTGGGTGGCCCCTAAATCTCTCCTGGACGGCCACCCAAGCACTCAGCTCACAGGGAACCCTGGGCGGGGCATGCGAGCTGCTCCCTGAGCATCCAGTAGGACAGCAGCATAGCAGCAGCCACACTGCTGAGACCTCCCCTCAAACAGCCCCAGCCCCACCCCACCTCCCTCAGCAAGCAGCACGTTTGGCTGCTGGAGGGCAAAGACATGGATGATGCCAGCCGGGCCAGCGTTCCCTTCCCCAGGGAAATCCCCCCAGTGTGAGGAAGGAGGCTGCAGTGGTGGAGGGGCTGTAGCTGGGGGTGGGAATGGCCTGTGCTGCCCGCCCCACCCCATGTCTCACTAGCACGTGGTGGGGTGAGGGTAATTATCAGCAGAGGACAATTAGGCTTTGGAGCAGGATGCAGCGTGCATGGGGGGTTACTGGGGGGCAGAGCCCTGGTCTGTGTTATGCGGAAAGCTGGGCTACGTGAGCACAACAGCCCCTTGGGCTCTGTTAGTCTACTGACCATGGGAGCCGGTGCAGCCACAGGGTAAGAGTCCCCTTCCCAGCATGTGAGATGGGTGCATCTAAGGAAAAATGCCCAGCAGCCTAACAGACCTAATATTTCACATGGCATGAACTGGGCTGAGACCCAGCCCTGCATTTCACAGAAGGATCAGCACACCTCAGTGGGCCGCCAGCCCCAGTTTGGGGCTTATGACCTAGAGCGACAAAGCCCAAGGCCACCTCGCCACTGTCTTCTCTCTCTGATACCCGAGGATTTATGGGAATTATCCCCCATCAAACAAACCTGGCACTTCCACGTCCACCTCTTTGCAATAATATCACATTTCCCATTTCTCAGTGATACTAAAAAGGAGTCATTTTCTCCTAATCTCTGGTCTACACTAGGGGTCCAAGTCAATCCCAGATACGTAATTCCAGCCACGCCATTAGCGTAGGTAGAATCAACGTATTAGGATCGACTTTGTTCCCAACCATAGACCAGGGCTGTTTGGGCTCATGCCAACATCTCTTACTCCATGCAGTAGTGTGGAGTACCAGGGCCAATGCCAGAGTCCAGAGAGATTGATTTTGCTGCATCTTCAGCAGCAAAATCAAACTCAGCTCTGGTGCCAGGAACACAGGGCCAAATTTCTGTCCTCCTTTACACTGGTGTAAATCTGGAGAGACTCAGTGGACTGTTACAGTGGCAATTTAGAATCTGCCATGCGCTTTATTAGTTTAAATCCAGCCTCTGGCATCTGAAGCGGTTTGAAAAACCTCTCACTGCTGATGTAACTGGTTTAAAATAAAAAAGTCATTTCTGTAGATTAGTAAAATAGCCAAAGAGTTCTGGTTCCCAGCGGAACGGCTCGGAAAGAGCAGAAGACAGAGGAAGCAGTTTCGTTCTTTAGAAAGAGCAGGTCAATTTCCACTTGAAAAGGAGAAACCAAAATAAATTCAACCCCTCTTGCTGGCCACTGGAGTTGGTGATGAGATTTCACCCTTGCATGTGGTGGGATGAGTACATTTCACTCTTTCTAGTGAAATTTGGTCCTGGACCAGACAGACGAGTACACAGCAAAGCAATACGCTGAAGGGCTTAGAAAGACAGCGTGGTCTAGTGGATAGGGTAGCCATTCAGGTGAGCTGTGTTCCAGGAACAGCTGTTCTACTCTTCTTTTCAGCTACTCACTGTTTCTCTCCATCTTCTATTGATTTTATGCCCTTTTGTGGGGCAGGCGGGAGCAAAGACTCTCTTTCTACACCCTGGCAGACTGCTTGTCACAGTGGGGCCCTGATCCTGGCCAGGGGCCCTCGGGAAGAGCATCACTGTCCTCTATTAATTGGACTGGAAACCCAGCGATGAGGCCTTGGTGTCAACATTCACTACTCAATCACTGGTCATGTTGTGTGGATTAGATGGGGGTGACCCCCCCGGGGGGTGGGAGTTGGGAATGGCCAAAGGGAAGGAAAGACAGTGAGAAGAACAACAGGGATTCACAAAAGCTGAGACAATGGTGAAAGAGGTCACAGGAGGACGGGTAAGGAGCAGAGATAGCCAGGGCTTGAAGGGAGATTTTCTCACTGAGCGATGAATGCAATAACGAGGCACGGAACAATTAATAAATAACTAGACATTTAGCCACTACGTAAAAGCCTCATCCTTGCCTTGATCTCAGCGCACACCTTCTGCTGATGCCAACAGGCACTCCCAAAGGCACTGCAGGAGATCATACCAGCCTCAGTGTGTCCCCCACCAGCCTACGGGCTATTCTCAAGAATGGAATTCAGAGCTCTGCTTTGAATGAGTTTGACCCAACCCGGCCTCCAACTCTGGAACTGGTCAGAAAATATTCATCTCATCAGGTTTTCTGTGGGAAATGAGGCTCCCGTCTACATGTGAATATTTTCACAACATCACCCCTCCCCCAAAAGCCAGCAGCGTTCTGCGGAGGCCAGGAAGGCCCGTTTTGATGTTTGCGGCCTGCAATGTTTCAACTTCTCCTTTGGAAACAACGTTCTGGGATGCAATTCTTTTTGGACAGGCTTTTTTTAAAGTAAAATAAAGGTCAAAATCAGAGCCAAATGTTACGGGGATTTTGTTTCATGTGGAAGTTTGTCATTTGTTTCATTTGGGCATATTTTGAAATGGAAAAAAAAAAGTGCAAATGCAACATTTTCCTCGGGAATGGAACAGCTTTTGGCTGTGGCTCTAATAGACACTAAGCCACAGCCTCTAACCCCAGCAAACTGGCTGGGAATCTTTCCATTAACTTTGATGGTGTTGGGTTGGACACATAGTGATACAGAGACTATCTGCAGGCACACAACTGGTCTGGATCCCATTTTTTCCTCGCTGGGTGACAACTTTCGACTTTCAGCTGCTGGAAACTGCAGCATTTTTTGTTTGTTGGTTTTTGTTTGTTTTTTGTGGGGAGGTTTGGACAAACATCTGAAAGATGCCCATGAACATGTTCGTCGTCTCCTCTCATTTTTGGCCTGTTTCAACAAAAATGCCATTTTCGATCCAAAAATGTTTTGGACAGAAACTTGGGGATGGTCCTATAATAGTACTTTTCCCACCCAGATCCCTGTGTTCTTGTCAGTGACCACATTGGCCAGACCCCTTTGCCCTTAACCACACCACGGTTATGTTAGCTCTGGTCTCTTTCACACCCCTAAGGGTCTCCAGACACAAACCTACCCTACAAATCCATGATCATGCAAACAGCCAGCTGAAGCCAATCCTTCCACCCTTAGTCCTGTAAGGCCTTATCTTGTAGGCTGACAGAGGCCAGGCATTCAGTGACTTTCCGGATCAAACTTTATGAGTCAGCCAATCCTCCAAGTGCCGTCAGCCTGAGAGACAAAGCACCTCTATATATACACTACCTATGCGCAAATCATCCTATCTTAGCACACACATGAAACCGGCAAAGGCTAGCATCCTGATGAAGCATCAACTTTCTATCAGAGATGTGAATAGAGGAAATCGGGCATTAAGCCAATGTTGCTGTACGCTTCCCTTCACTACCTCACCAGCCAGCTACATAAAAACAGTACTTATTCCCTCCAGATATTAGTTAACTGCCCAGTGTAGATTAGAGGCTTTCTAAAGTCTTTACTTGCAGCAGCAACACCTCTGACAGGGTTGGAATGGAAAGAACAAAGCAGAGAAGACAGGAGCCTGGTATTTTCAAGGGGGCAGAATTAAGGTTGTTTAGGGATCATACCTGAGACCTTGCCTACTTTGGTAACTCTGGGTTTCTTGTAAGATTAACCTGAGCTCTGAGTGTCCTAGCCCATCAATAGGCACTTTTGGTAACACTATCACCCTTACAATGATTATTACTTTCATGTCACACCACAGACTTTTGACTTTACCATTAAGGTGTTATCTTGGAATGAGTTTATAACCCACTGATTCATGAAAGATACCCTGCCAGAGCTTCAGCAGGGTTCCTTCTCATCCCAAAATCATTCAGTTCTTTTGGGAACCTTAGGTCCCTGCAAGTTAACTCTAACAAACTGTGTCATGTGCTCTTCCTGAGCCTTGTCCACATTGTAATAGGACGGGGTTTGGGGGCACAGCTAGAGAAATCACTCCAGGGTATCTCTGCTTAAAATCTGGGCTGCTTACAGCCCCAGACTGGAATTTCCTCCTTTCTAAGACAAATCCAACTAGCCTCAACAGCACCTCTGCCAGCCCCACTGGCCAGCCAGAAGCCACACAAGCAAACCCACAGACTTCTCAGCTGTTGTACCAACCCAGACCAACAACCACCAACTTAAAGTGAGAGGTTCTTAAGTTTGTCTCACCAAACACCACTCAGATTCTTCCACACCCCAAAGGGCCCAGCCCTTGACCCCGGTCAATATACACTTGGATCGTACCCAAACAACCATGCAAAAGCCAGATCCTTAGATCTAATATCTAAGGGTTTATCAACACAAAAGAAAGAAAAGGGTTAGAGAGAAGAATTGTTAAAGCAATACTTTACATACATCAGTCATAACTGCTGAAGCAGGCCAGCGATGTTATTTGCTGATTCTTGGAAATATTTGTAAGCATCCTTTTGAGGGATGGTCCCCCAGTCCAGACAGGCTTAACTCAGGAGGACTGGAGAACAAAGAAAGTAACTGCCAGGGCCCATCTTATAGCCTTTCATATGCAGAGACAAAATTCCATTCTTCTCCATAGGCCTTGGCCCACCACCTGACCTGCTGGGTCTCTGTGCTGAGTTTCCATTCGTTGCAGTCCCAGTAGGAAAACCCCACCACTACAAAATGGGTGTTGGCCGTCTGGGCCTTTGCTCAGCCTATTGTCCTGGCTGGGGTGGAGCCCCACCTCCCACTGTGAACCTCAGCACTGAGACCTTTCTCACACAGCTGCAGAGCTACAATCTCTAACTTTACCTACATATATGATACAGACACACAAGTAGCCCACATAGATTCAGGGCATCATCAGCTTTCATTTGACATCTCCCATGGCACCCCTAGAACAATATTTGGGGCCAATAACCACACTGGGCATTAACATGGTTTCAGACCCAATATAAAAGTCTAGCCCCATGACACACAAAGGCTGTGTCTACACTACAAAATAACTCCTAAGTTGTTTACTTCAAGTACAACTTCAAAGTAAACAACTTTGTAGTTGAGCATCTAGACACACCCTCCTTCAAAGTTAAACTTCAAAGTGGAGCACTACGCCATTCCCAGGAATGGAGTAAGGACTTGGAAGTTGTTCTCCCTACTTTAAAGTTAACTTCGAAGTAAGGGGAAAATGTGTATAGACTCTCTGCTGGCTACTTTGATGTAGTGCTCACTTTGACGTTAACTTCAAAGTTCCTAGTGTAGACGCACCCTATAGAGTATGATAGCCTACTACTACTGCCTACTACTAACTAAGGAACTGTTCCTTTAGCTCACGGAGCAGGAACCTGGGCTGTACTGGTGATAATGGTGGGGGAGGGGATTGGTGCCCCACACAGGGAAATTGAGTGAGACGGCCGCACATGTGCCCTGCCTTAGCATGTGACCACGCTCAATGTCCACCAGTCCACTCTCCCAGGGACCTCATCACCACAGTCACCACTGGCAGGAGGGGGGCAAAGGAGGGCTGCTGATTAACTGGATGATTATAGACTCCTGCTGGGGAAATACTACAGGTGGGCTTTAGTGTGTGGTCCTCTTCCAGTGCCCAACCTCAGCAGCCAGCCCTGGTTCGGCAGGTCTCCAGTTTAGGCAGTGGGGCAAGAATCCTTTGAACTCTGCTGGAGCCAGGCCATGGAGTAAATGGGCCATCAGCCCAGCACTAGGAGGCACCAGAGAGCTGTGCTGCAGGTCCACAGGGACATCCTGCCTGGTCCCCTGGGATCTCGCCCTCTCTCCCTCCCCCAACTCCTGCAGCAAAGTGCATGGAGATAGCACCAGATCTCTTGTTTCCTTACCTGTGTCTCTGATAGGTTGAGCTGCCTCGCTAGCTCCGTCCTCTCTCGGCCGACGACATACTGGCACCGCTGAAATTCCAGCTCCAGCCTGTACAGCTGCTCAGCCGTGAAAGAGGTTCGGGTCCTCTTGGGACGGTCCAAGTCCAGCCCTTTGGGGAGAACAATCTCCCGGATGGTCCCTTTGGCATCTGTAAGTGAGCACAAGGAGAGCGGCGTGAAGAGAGGGTGCCCATTCCCTGGGGTCAGGAGTGGGGCTCAGCGAGGGTACACCAAGAGAGCGTTGCAAGTGGGCAGAGAATCCAACAGGCTGTACATGACAAGAGCTCTGGACCATCTGCCCAGACTCCCTGTCCAGAGATTCAGCCCTTACAAACGCAGTCCACAAATAGTCACAGAGAGGAGTCACGTTAGTCTGTATCTTCACAAAGGGAAAAGCAGCCCTGTAGTATTTTAAAGACTGAAAAATAATGGATTAGGTGATTAGTAACAGAGCGATAGCCGTGCTAGCCTTTTACATAATTAGCTTTATCTAATTCTTGGCTTCTCTCCCTCCTTCTGCCCCTCTGCCCTCTGATTTGCCCACCTTGATAATGATTTTTCTGATTTGTCAACCTTGATTGCTATTTTTGGTTCTCTGTGCCTTAAATATTGAGTCTGTTCTGGTATGGCTATGGTCTGAAGAAGTGGGTCTGTCCCACGAAAGCTCACCTGAAAAATTATTTTGTTAGTCCTTAAAGTGCTACTGGACTGCTTTTTTGTTTTGATTGTATTAGGTGATGAGCTTTCATGGGGCAGACTCACTTCTTCAGATGTGGACAAGTCTAATCAGAATTGTCCAGATCTGAAGAAGTGGGTCTGTCCCACGAAAGCTCTTCACCTAATAAATTATCAAAACAAAAAAGCAGTCCAGTAGCACTTTAAAGTCTAACAAAATAAAAGAAATTTTCATGTAGTTGATGGATCTCCATTCCAAACGGCTGAATGTAGTGACTTTCAACATGCAAGACGCTACATTCAGCCGTTTGGAGTGGAGATTCATCAACTACATGAAAATATCTTTTATTTTGTTAGTCTTTAAAGTGCTGCTGTACTGCTTTTTTGTTTTGATAGTATATAGACTAACACGGCTATCTCTCTGTTACTTTTCACCTAATAAAATTCTTTTGTTAGTCTTTAACGTGCTACAGGACTGCTTTTCTGTTTTGTCCATCCCCAAAGGCAGAACTGAAGAGGACAGTCCTGGGTCCCTGCTGATTTTAATGTCTAGGAGTCTATGAGCTGTTAGAAAAATGCCAATTATTTTGGGAGGAAAACTTTCAAAGCCCAGTCTAGCAGATATGTGACACAGGTGACTAGATAATCTTGTGATTCAAGCTGAAACACAGAGCTATACATATCATAGAGCTGGAAGGAACCAAGAGAAGTCATCAATCCAGTCCCCGGCACAAGCAATTACCATCCCTGGCAGATATATGTAGACAGATATTTAAATCCACACTGCTCCTAGACCCTGGAAAGGCCCCCAAGGATTGAGCTCACAACCCCAGGTTTACAAAGCCAAAGCACTAACCACTGAGCTTCCCTGCCCTCTTATGCACTAACCTGCCTGCAGGCCAGCGTTCCAGAGGGATTCCTCAGGGCACAGGGAACACACTGGCCTTACACTACTGCAGACTGGAATGGTGAAGCTCTCTCCAGCTGTGTAACAGAGGGTGCAAGGGACACCTACTAACTAAACAGGAAGTCACCAAGGGGCTGGAGCATAGTTCCAAGCCCATAATAGTCCCCTGAGCAACCCACAATTAACCCTGGGATGACCGTTGTGCTACAATGGGGTGGGAAGGGCTGAGCCTGGCTGCAACTCAGAAATGGGCTAGTGCACCCACTGACAGGCTGTGGGGAGCCCCAGCCCTCCCTCCCTCTGGCTATCCCCGACCCCAACCAGAGCAGGACCTGTACCAGGCTGGGGAAGGACCCTGAACGATGGATCGCCCATGGTGTGGAGAAAACAGATAAGGAAGTGCTGTTTATTCCTTCTCCTAACACAAGAACATCCAATTAAATGAATAAGCAGCAGGTTTAAAACAAGCAAAAGGAAGTATTTTTGGTGGTCCTCCTGCGGAACTCCCTGCCACAGGGTGTTGTAAAGGCCAAGACTATAATGGGGTTCAAAAAGGAAGTGGCTAACTTCATAGAGGATTGGTCTACCAGTGGCGACTAGCCAGGATGGAGAGGGGTAGGGTGCCCAGCCTCTGTTTCTAGACACTGGGAATGGCCAACAAGGGGTGGGTCATTCAACCGTTACCTGTTCAGTTCATTCCCTTTGGGGTGCCCAGCTTTGACCACTGTTGGAAGACAAGAGATGGGGCTACATGGACCTCTGCTCTGGCTGTTCTTATGCGAAGGAGGTTTCAGTGATAATTCTAGATGTCTCCCAACTCTTCCCCCCACCCCACCAGCACCCCGAAGTCCTTGTCTGCTGAGATGGCGCTAACACAGCATTTCTCAGCCTCTCTGATATCGAGCACCAGCTTCCTGCCTTCCTACACTGTGCCAGGTCATTCTCACGGACTGACGCCTACCCATGGCCTGGTCATGGGCAGACTCTGATCTAACACTCCAAGACAGCAAGCAGGGGAAAATACCATGATGGGAGAAAGTCCCATGGGGAAGTCAGTGGGTCCCCTCCAGCCCCACTTGCAAAAATTCCTCCACACCCCCACACCGCATGTCACCTGTGTGTGTTTAGCAGATACCGTTTGCAGCACAACTACACAGCTATAGGTAACACACTCACTGTCTATGTCCTGTGGATGTCAGAGACGGGGCGGGGGGGATCTTTTATCGGACCAACTCCTGTCGATGACAGAGTCAAGTTTCACCTCACTATAAAACAACTTGCTTACAAAATCAGCCAGAACACTACCACAGCGGCACAGCCCACTAGTGCTGAAAAAAGTGTCAACCTTCTTGTTTGTGCCATAAAGGTCTAACATAAATCAACTCTCATATAAATCTCGTACGCACATTTTACTATAAACAAGACATTGTCTGTATGAAATCTTAGTTTGGACTGACTTCGCTTGTGCTGTTTAGGCAGCCTGTTGTAAAAGTAGACAAATCTCTAGAAGAGGCGATGTGCCCTCTGAAAGGCCTCTGCCCACCTCCAGGTTGAGAACCATGGCAAAGATATTACATCCCCCATCTTGTCTTGCTGACATCCTGGGACCAACACAGCAACACCACTGCAGACATGTTTGGTACAGACACATATTTATAACATGTCTAAATGTAGGACTATGCATCTGGTATATATTCCAGGTAGATCCTATATCTCTGTGTGTATTTGTTCATGTATACAGGTCTAGGTTTACATATAAATACACCACATCATGCTGTCAGGGAGGATCCTTCTCACACATCTGTAGCTCTGACAAGCAAATAAACTGATAGACAGACAGACAGATAGATAGATAATTTGTCAATGCAGTTATAGATAGATAGATGGATAGATGGATAGATAGATCAAGTGTATGGGAATAGATAGATAGATTCTCTCTCTCTCTTTTTCCATGCACCCTTCTACCTACCTCTCTGTCTATCTGTCTGCCTAGCTATCTCTCTCCATACACCTTATCTATCTGTTCACCCAGCCACCCAAACGCACACTTTGGAAAGCTCACAGCCCCATATGTTTGGTAGTGACTAAGGTGTCACAGGGACACTTGCTGGTATGACAAATGTTGTGTGCCTGTGTTGCAGGGGCTGCATTCTGGATGGATAAGCCCCACTCTGGAACTTCCTGCTGCTCCAGCGTACACGGTCCACGGCCAGGCAGTCTGGGGGGAGCTCAGGCGCTGGGTATTTCTCTGGCTTGGGTTGGCTCTGCCCAGCGCTCTGGCCAGTAGATGTCTCCCCTAGGAAAGCAGCAATGTGGTGCAATCCAAACCTCTGCCCTAGCTCTGGACCTCTGGCTGCCGCTGCAAACCCTGCCTAGCCCATCCTGGGTGCTCTGGGGTGTGTCAGTGGGGACAACCCCCATAGGATGGGTGGTTGGTGCTTTGCCCACCAAGACCCACAGGAAGTTCTGCAGGGCGGGAGGCAGGTGAAAGGAGGTAGGTGGGATGGAGCAGCTGGGGTGATGGAAGGTGCTTGAAAAGACCTGGGCACCCATACTCCCGTCTCCCACGTATCTGTAACCAGCCACTGAGCTCCCCCACTCCTGTCTCCCACAGGTCTGTAACCAGCCATTGAGCACCCCCACACCCACACTCCTGTCTCCCACGTATCTGTAACCAGCCACTGAGCGCCCCCACTCCTGTCTCCCACAGGTCTGTAACCAGCCATTGAGCCCCCCCACACCCACACTCCTGTCTCCCACGTATCTGTAACCAGCCACTGAGCGCCCCCACTCCTGTCTCCCACAGGTCTGTAACCAGCCATTGAGCCCCCCCACACCCACACTCCTGTCTCCCACGTATCTGTAACCAGCCACTGAGCCCCCCCACGCCCACACTCCTGTCTCCCACAGGTCTGTAACCAGCCACTGAGCCCCCCGATTCCTGGCTCCCACGTGTGTCTTTTGGCCCGAGTGACAGCGAACAGCGGCAGCTCCTTCACCCACTGCCCTGGCTGCCAGCCCCACAGCCCCATTCCAGCAGGTCCTGAGGGCCTTCACTGCTCTTCCTGCACCCACCCTGCGCCAGTCGGTAGGGAGGGGGAGGCGCTGGGTTCCAGGCCCCGTCCCCATTTCTAAGGCTGAGCATTTGGCTCCTTTCCCAGCGGCTGCCCGCACTAAGTAACCCACACCACGGCCTGGGCCAAAGGCAGATCCATGCGTGGCCCTGGGCAGACCACCCCCACCTGCTTCCAGTGCCAGGGCAGGGCATCATGGGGACCCCCGGGGACCTTCCCCACTAGCCGGACCCAGTTCTGCAGCAAAGCTGGGGCTTGTGGCACATGGGACCACAGTCTCTCCAGGCCGAACCGTCTGGGCTGCGTGTGTTCTGGAGCTGTTTGCACCTCTGAGGTGTGTCACACACACAGACACATACACTGCACCTCTGGGGTGTAACACACACACACAGACACTGCACCTCTGAGGTGTTTCTCACACACACACACGTTGCACCTTTGAGGTGTTTTTCACACACACACACGCTGCACCTCTGGGGTGTGACACACACAGACACTGCACCTTTGGGGGGGGGGGTGTCTCTCTCTCACACATACACACACACACACACGCACGCTGCACCTCTGGGGGGTGTGTGTGTCGCTTTCTCTCTCTCACACACACACACGCTGCACCTCTGGGGTGTCTGTGTGTCTCTCTTTCTCTCTCTCACACACACACGCTGCACCTCTGGGGTGTGTGTGTGTGTCTCTCTCTCACACACACACACGCTGCACCTCTGGGGGGGTGTCTCTCTCTCTCACACACACGCTGCACCTCTGGGGGGGTGTCTCTCTCTCTCTCACACACACACGCTGCACCTCTGGGGGGGGGTGTCTCTCTCTCACGCACGCACACACGCTGCACCTCTGAGGTGTGTGTCTCTCTCTCTCTCTCTCTCTCACACACACACGCTGCACCTCTGAGGTGTGTGTGTGTCTCTCTCTCACACACACACACACACGCTGCACCTGTGCAGGGTGTGTGTGTGTGTGTGTCTGTCTGTCTCTCTCACACACACACACACACGCGCGCGCGCGCGCGCGGCGGGCGGATTTCTATACCTGGCGCCCGCCCAGGCGTGTGAGGTCCGTGCTCAGCCCGCGGTGACGGGGCGCGCCGCAGCTCGGCAGGACACACCCGGGAAGTGCCCGCCCCGCCCCCGGAGCACGGACACGCGGGTGAGACCGCGCGGCGCGAGCCTGCCCCGGGCTCCCCCCGAGCAGTCGGGGTTCAGCTCCGCCGCGGGGCGCGGCGGGGCGGGGTCCAGGCTCGGGCGGCCGCCGCAGCCAGGCGCGCGCTTGGGGCTACCTGGGGCGCCCCACCCGAGCGGGGCGCCGCGAAGTGCGTGTCTGCAGCGCGGCCGCGGGAGGAAACAACGCGCGTGACGGAGGCGGGGCAACGGGTCTGAAAGCTTCCGGTGGTTCCCTCGAGGGAGGTGATACGGGGGAGATACATAGACTCTGTGTGTGTGTGTGTGGACACAAACAGCCCCAGTGCGGAGGTGTGTGTGTGTGTGTACACACAAACACAACTCCAGTGCGGAGGGGTGTGCGCGCGTGTGTGTGGACACAAACAGCCCCAGTGCGGAGGGGTGTGTGTGTGTGTGTGTGTGGACACACAAACACAACTCCAGTGCGGAGGGAGGTATGGGTGTGGGGGTATGAACACAAACAGCCCCAGTGCACAAACACAACGCCAGCGCGGAGGTGGAGGAAAAAGTCGGAGCTTTATATATACGTCGATTCCACGTGCCTGGCTGTCCACAGATACACCCGCTTGTGCACAGGTCTAAATACACAGCGATTGACAGGCACACGCCAAGTGCCACGGCCTATGTGCGCGCATAGAGACGGAGTCGGGGGGAGAGAGAGCGGGGCGATGGAGACAGACATTTCGTTTGTCCGGGCACAGAGAGGGAGAGAGATTTAATTTGTCTGTACACTTGCAGAGACCCAGGTATTTAATGTACCCATGCAGTCATAGACAGACGGAGAGATGAGTAACTCATCCGTGCAGTGATAGGTAGGTAGATAGATACCAAAACAAAAAGCAGTCCAGGAGCACTTCAAAGACTAACACAATAATTTAGTAGGCGCTGAGCTTTCGTGGGACGGGCCCACTTCTTCAGCCCACAGCCAGACCAGACCAGACTCAATATTTAAGGCACAGAGAACCAAGCATAGCAATGAAGGTTGATAAATCATAAAAATTATTACCAAGGTGAGCAAATCAGAGAGCGGAGGGGCAGGAGGAGGCCCTCAGTCAAGAATTAGGTAAAGCCAAGTATGTAAAAGAGTCCTTATAATGAGCTCGAAGATTGAAGTGGGTCTGTCCCACGAAAGCCCATCACCGAATAAATTATTTTGTTAGTCTTTAAAGTGCTACTGGACTGGTATTTTGTTTTGATAGTATATAGACTCTCCCGGCTTCCTCGCTGTTACTAGTTAGATAGATCTTCAATTTGTCGATGCAGTTACAGATAGGCCGATAGATAGATGAGGTGTATGGGGATAGAGCGATCGATCGATATCTCACGTAAGGGATAGATTTCTGCGAGCAGTTACAGATAACTTGTCCCTGCAGCGATAGATGGACGCCTTTATTTACGTGTGTACATCCACACACACAGACACGTGAGAGGCTCCCGGGAGAACGGCGACAGGCTGAAAGGAAAACCCGGAGCTGCGGTTCTCCCGTCCCAGGAGGCCGCGGCTCTATCTCCTACCCTGGAGCCGCGCCGTGAGCTGCAGCCAGCGCAGGGCCCCGGGCAGTGACCGGAGTTTATCCCGGGGAGTTCCGGGGCCCACATGCCCGCCCCTGGGGCTGCCCGCACACAGATTAGTGCCTGGAAGGGCGCGGGAAGCCCCGGGTGCCCGGCCGGGGGTGTCACCTCTCGCAGGAGCTGCCGGGCAGGGCCGGGCCGCGCAGCTTTCCGGGGTTGCCTGCGCCAGCCCGATGAGAGCCAAGCCCCAGACGGGGTGTCTCGCCGCGGGCCGGAGGCGGCCGGGCCCAGCCCCCGGAGAGCCCCGCAGCCGCGCTCCGCCAGGGCCGGTAGCGGCCGGGCTACAGGCGCCTCGGGGGTTGCTCGGCGACAGCCCCCCGAGCGAGCGAGCGAGCCGGGCCGGTGACCAGCCCCTGGCCAGGCTGCGCGGTGCCACCGGCCCGGCCCCTCCATCCGCCCGCTGCAGCCCCACGCGCAGCGCCCCCGGGGCGGGCTGCGGGGTCGAACCCTGGGGCCGGGGCGGGGCGGGCGCAGCGGGGCCCGTCCCCCCGGAGCTGCCGGGCACGTTTGGCACCGCGCGGCTCCGTCCCAGCCCGGCTCCTGCCACCATTTTGTCCCCGCCGGGGGACGGCTGCAAAATGGAGGAGCCGCGGAAGGTCCCGGACACCCCCGCGCCCCCCACTTGCCCCTGGGCCCTGCGGCCGCCCGGGCTTTGCTCCGCCCCGGCGGGGAGGGGAGCCGCGCCCGGGGTCCCCTCGGCCCGCTCTGCCCCCCGGGCGGGACCCTGCCCAGGGGAGCCCCACGCGTGCTGGGGGCCCGCCCGGCTGCGCCCCACCGCTGTCCGGCCACCCGGGCTGGCGCAGGGCCCCGGCGGCGGCGGCTCAGGCCCGGGCCCGGGCCGTCAATCAAGGCCGGGCCGAGGGAGAAGGGGAGCGAGGCTGGCTGACCTCAACCTGACCCCAGCGTCTCCCGAGATGGCCGGCGGGCTCCGCAGCAGCTTCCCGGGCCGGCCCCGGCGCGCCCCGCGCGGAGCGGAGCGGAGCGGGACCTGGGGAACCCGGACTGCAGCCCGCCGGCTCTGGGGCGCGGCGCAGCGCAGCGCAGCGCAGCGCAGCGCAGCGCGGGGCCCCTCTCCGTGCCCTGCCTCCATTTGCTCCCCCCACTAGGCTCTGCTGCCCCCGGCTCACGCGGAGCCCCCGGCGCACGCGGAGCCCCCAGCCCCTCCCGCCCGGCCGTGGCTGACAGAAGCGGGGCGCAGACAAGGGTGTGTTACACCTGAACCCCACCCCCATCCCTTCTTACCGAGCCCCCGTTTAGTCACAGGGAAACCGAGGCACGGCCTGGTCCGCGTCTCGGCGTTAGGCAGTGGCTCCAGAGGTGCCCTGGCGGCTCGGAGCTATTCGGGAACCGAGGCTCCTCCCGCCCCGCTGGCCTGGCCTCCAGGGCGCTGGAAATGGGGCACCATCCTTCCACCCCAACCAGCGGGCAGCGCCAGAAGGGGGGGAATCTGCCTCCGCCCCAAGCGCCAACCGCTGGGGTGCGTGGGGCGCTGCCGGCGCTTCTCCCTCACCCCCTCCAGCCCCCTACCTAGAGAGATTCACAGTCCCTGGCTCACCGCGCCCCGGCGGTAAGCGAGGCAAGGGCTGCCACACGAGGCGGCTGTGCTGGAGCGGCGGAGGGGAAGGTGTGGGTCCGCCACCCAGGGGAGAAATCTGCAGCGCCGAGCACCGAGCCACCCGGGCGCGCGTCCCGGCGTGGGCAGACCCCTACCCAAACACAGGGCAACGCGGGCTACTCGCAGTGTACTTTGCACACCGGCACCACGCCCACGTCTAGCCACGCACGGCGATGTACACACACACACACACACACACACACACACACACACACACACACAGAGCTTGGGCACTTGGCAACACGTCTTTACAGGCGTGTTTCGTTTCGTTGTAAACATGAACGAATCCGCACGGAGCCCTGCGTGGCCAGATCTGTTTCTGCGCCTCCACGCGCGTTAGGGCCACACGTAACCCCCCAGAGGCGGGTGCGGGGCGCGTGTGCTCTGAGCGCGCCCGAAATGCACACGCAGCGCGATATGGCGAGATCTGTTTGGGGGTCTGTGTGTCTCCGTACACCTATGGTACACACACACGGGCCAGCTCGGCTACCTGCAGGTACGTGCTTTGCGTACGCGCTGCCTAAACGCGTCCGATACATGGCCACAGCGATTGTGTGTCTGTGTGGATGTTTTATGTACAGTATTATAACAACAACATTACCTACACTCACACACACACACACACACACACACACACACACAGAGCGAGATTTTGCTTCTGCGTGTGTGTATAATATATACTCACGCAAAAACACTACATATTTTATCAGACACATACGCACAAAAAAAACTATATATTCTATCAGATACACACCCACAAACGCTATAGAAATATTCTCACGCAAAAACTATATATTTTGTCAGATACACATTTTGAGCAAAATATATATAGCATGTGTGTGTCTCTCCTTCATGTTTACAAAAAAGAAACATAAATACGTATTGTTAAGTGTGTGTATGTGTGTTTGTATATATACATATAGAGAGCGAGATTTTGCTCTCTGTGTGTGTATGTGTGTATGATATATAATGTTTTTCGTGAGTGTGTATGTGTATCTGATAGACTATATAGTGGTTTTGCGCAAGTGTGTGTGTGTTAGATTATATAGTGGTTTTGCACGAGTGTATGTGTTAGACTATATAGTGGTTTTGCGTGAGTGTGTGTGTTATATAATATATATACACACACGCACTCGCCCAAAACCACTATATAGTCTATCAGACACACACACAAACACTATATATACACACTCACGCAAAACCATTATATCATACACATACACAGAGAGCAAAATCTCTCTCTCTGTGTATATACACATACACACAAATACCCACATTTAACAATACATATTTATACGTTTCCTCTCTTTGTAAACATGAACGAGATACACATTTTTAGCAATACATGGCACGCTATATTTTGCTTGTGTGTGTGCGCGCGCGCTCTACGAACCCTGTGAGCCCTACCTAGCGCCGTACCGCTCGCTGTTGTGGTGGGTGTGTAGTGGATACATTGCAGGCACGTTTCGGCAAAAGCTGTTTCAACAGACGTGCGGGTTTAATGCCTTCCTACACCTGCCCGCCCACAGACATTTGACAAAAATGGCGAAATCGAGTTGGCCGCTTTATCGATACCCACTACCGGCACATTTGCCGACACGGGCGTTCCACAGACCACTAGAAACACTTCGTTCCGGTTCGTACCCGCGCTACGCGCCCGTTTGCCGATATAGGGAGGCTGGGCGGAATCCGATCGATTTTTGCATCGTTCTAACAAATAAATCTCTCTCTATTTCAGGCGGGTTTTATGTGCACCCGTTGAAATGTCCGGGGCTGGGTGAGAAACGAGGGAGGCCAATGGTTATTTAATGACCGCCACTGTCGAGAGTCAAATAGTCAACGCTGCTTAATCATTTTTAACCTAAACTCCCAATGCCACAAGCCAACCTGTGTCGCTCGGATCCTAGCGAGTTCGCCGGCAGCGCTGGGCTGTGCCTGGCTGGCCTCTTCATCATTATTGCTGGACATATTTTTTCCCCTTTGGTTTCAGTGTCTGCGGTGAGATTGGACCGTTCCTCCTATTTCCTGAGCCCCATTCAGCCTTCAAAGCCTAAGAAATGGCGATTCTGTGCGCACATGTACCGACAGCAGCATATGGGAACTGACCTGTGTATTCCTACACACATTGCTCCATATTAACACGGGCGCTTTATGCTTTCCTGCCTGGATCAGATACACACGCACAAACACTGTGTATTTGATGAAATACACACACACACACACACACACACACCACACTATATATATATATACACATAATATATTATATATATATATATATATATATATATATATATATATATATATATATTACAGTAGTATTATATATATATATATACACACACACACACACACATATTACACACACGCAAAAACATTTTATCAGAGACATACGCACAAAAAGCTATCTATTCTATCACACCCACAACCAGTATATACACACACTAGATATTCTACCAAATACACGAACACTGTATATACAGTCACACCAAAACATTGTATATCCGATCACATTCATACCCACGCGTACGCACAAACGCTATACATTCTATCCGATACACACCTACAAACGCTATAGAAATATTCTCGCGCAAAACGTTATATATTCTATCAGACACAAGCCTCATATATACTCACGCAAAAACATTGTATATTCGATCAGAAACACACCCACAAACACTAAATATGCACTCAGACACTGTATATATTATATCAGATACACACACACAAACACACTATATAAACACACTATCAGATACACAAACACACACTATATAAACTCACACAAAAACATTGTATATTCGATCAGATACACATACACTATATATTCTATCAGATAAACACTATACATACACACGCACAAACACTAGATACACACAGCCACAAACACTATAGTCTATCAGAAACACAAACACACGAACCATGTATACTCACGCAAAAACATTGTATATGCGATCAGATACAAACGCTATCTATTCTACCAGATAAACACTATATATTCTATCAGATACACAAACACTAAATATACTCCCACAAGACATTGTATATTCGATCAGTACACGCCCACAAACACTAAATATACACTCACGCAAATACACTGTATATATTCTATCAGATAAACACGCATAAACACTAGATATACACACACCCACAAACACTATATATTCTATCAGATACACAAACACACGCACTATATATACACACACTTACGCAAGAACATTGTATATTAGATCAGATACAAACACACACCCACACACAAACACTATATATTCTATCAGATACACACGCAAACACACTATATATACACCCACCCACAAACACTATATATTCTATCAGAGACACAAACACACACTACATACACTCACTCAAAAACATTGTATATTCGATCAGACACCCCCCCGAACACTGGGTACTCGATCAGACACACGCACCTTGTACCTCCACAGCAACACACGCTCATATTTGCAGGCAGGTCCATTCACACCTTCCACGAGAGACCCCCGCCCCGCCCCGGTGTATGTCGCCCCTTGCGGGTGGCTCCCCAGCCGGCCAGCTAACGGGGTAGCTCGGTTAGCGGCGCGGGCGGGACGGCGCTGCCTCCCCGCGCTGCAGGGTGAGCACAGCCGGTCACCCCAGGCCTGAGGCTCCGGCCGGACGGGGTGCAAGGCCGGGCCCCGCGCCTCCCTGGCGTTCACCCACGCCACAAGCCCGCCCGCTCTCGCCATGTTGGGAGTCGGGCGGGGCCGCTCTCCCCAGGAGCAGCGCCAAGAAGGGGCCCGGAGCGAGGCCTTTGCGGAGCCGGCTCCCCGCCGCTGGGGGCCCGGCGCCCCGGTTCCTTGCCCGGCCTGCGGCGGGGGCAGGGGGACGGGGCCGCATCCCGCGGCTGGGCCTTAAGGGGGGTCCCCCCTTTTCAAATCCACCCCCGAGAGAGAGAGAGAGACAGACAGACGCGGAGCAGCGCTGCGCCGGGCGCCCCCTTACCCCTCCGGCCGCCGCAAGCGGGGAAGCGATCGTCTGCCCCGGGCCGCGGCCGCTTCCCCGCGCCGCAGGGAGGGACGAACGAGGCTCTCGGGGCTGGGGCGGGGGGGGGCTCACGCATCGCACAGGGGCCGCCGGGTGGCACCGGCCCTCCCGCGGAGCGCAGGGCGGCTGGACGCTCCGGTCTGCCCTGGGCGCCCTGCTCCTGCCAAGGCTGCGCGCCCGGCCTCCGGGGTCAGGGCAGACAGAGGCGAACAGCGCGCACAGGGGCTGCCCGGCATAGCCAGGGCTGGGGGCTTCTGTTTGCTCCCCACCCGCTACTGGCCTTTGGGCAAACGGTGCGGGGAAGGGAAACCCCCTCGGGGGGCAGGTCCCCCGGCACCGAACGCGCCGGTGCCCGGCTCCTGCCCGGCCAGCTCAGCGCCGAGCCCGGGCGCTCCCCAGGCTGGCTTCTTTCTTTCTTTTCCCCCCAGCACCGGCTGTTCAAACGCTCTGGACTCGCCCGGGCCTCCGTGACGCTGCTTTCCTGCGACGCGTGTTACACCCCCAAGCAGCCACCTGAGCCCCCCCACCCCCCGCCGCCCAGCTCTCTCGGGGAGCGTCCGGTGGAGGTTAGGGGGTGCCCCGCGAGAACGGAAGGCTTCGCACAGCCCCGGCTTTGGAGAGAGAGGGGACCACAAGGCTGGAGCGGGAAGGCTCCGTGTGTGTTGCGGGGGGTCCTGACGGAGCCGCCGGCGCCAGAGATTGCACCCCCTTGGGCACCCCCTGCAAAGCCCTCGCCCAAATGCACCAGCCCCCGCCCCCATCTCTCCGGGATGCAGCCCGCGCCCGCACCGCCGACCCGGGAGCAAGGCCGGGAGACCCCAGGGCAGCTGAGAAGCAGGGGGGAACCCCCAGGCCCCATCCCTTCGCGGGCAAGGGAAAGCGATGCGGGGGGACAGGACCCCTCGCGCCCAGCTTCCCCGGCATGAACTGCAGCCACCGCGCGCTTTCCTGCGGCCGCGACCTAGGTGGGGAGGGGGCAGGCCGCGGGGTGGGGGTATTACCGCAGGGGGTGAGGATCAGTGCTGCTCCGGGGGGCAGGGAGTGGGGCTCCAGGTGCTTTATGTGGACCTCGGGGGGGGGGGGGCTGCCCCGAGTCTAGCGGGGCACTGGAGCCCAGGGCTGGGCGGGGAGTTCCCGGGGAGGAAGGTGCGACGTTGGGGTGCAGGCGGTGGCAGCTCGAGGCGGGGAGCTCCCGGGGATGCGGCTTTGGGGTGCAGGCGGTAGGAGCCTGGGGATGGAGGTGCGGTGTTGGGGTGCAGGCGGTGGCAGCCCGGGGCAGGGTGAAGCGGGGAGCTCCCGGGCATGCGGCGGTGGGGTGCAGGCGGTAGGAGCCCGGGGATGGAGGTGCGCCGTTGGGGTGCAGGCGGTGGCAGCCCGGGGCAGGGTGAAGCGGGGAGCTCCCGGGCATGCGGCTGTGGGCTGCAGGCGGTGGCAACCCGGGGCTGGGCGGGGCTGGTTAGGCAGAGGGCGAGGGGGGTGGAAGGGGGTGCAGGAGCCGGGCTGGGTGGGGTTCACGGCAGGGGCGCAGGAGCCGAGTACTGGGGCTGCGGGGCAGGGGACAAAGTACGGGGGAGGGTTCAGGGGCTGGGCCCCGGGGTGCGACCTAACGGGACCAGGGCCGAGCTCCGCCCTTACCTCGCACCAGGATCCGGCGGCAGTAATCCGCGTCTCCTCCCCCGCCCTGGCTGTCGCTCTCCGGGGCGCACTCCTGGGAAGAGCCGGGGCTGGTCTCCGAGGTCCCCGGCACGTCCTTGAGTCCGTGGCCGCCGCCCGCCCGCAGGACGCTCTGCAGCTCTCCTCGGGGGCCGCTCTTGGCCAGCGCTCGCTCCGGCGCGCCCGGCTCCCCCAGCACCAGAGGGCTCCTGCCGGCCTCGGCCCCGCCATCGCTCATGCCTGTGGCCGCCGCGGAGGGCGCAAACATCGGGTGGCAGAGCGGGGCGCGGCGGCTCCTCCCGCCCCCAAGCCCGGCCGCTGCTCAGCGCCCTGGCCCCGGCTGGCGGCAGCCCGGGGGCGCAGCTCCGGAGCCCTCCCGCGGGGCGCGTACCATGGTGGGGAAGCCGCAGACCGCTGCCCTGCTCACGGCTCGCCCTCCGGGGCTGCGGGGCGGGTGCGCTCTCTAAACAGCCCCTTCCCCGCCCCTCCAAGGGGGTTCCGGGGGGGGCGGGGGCGGCCGGGGCCCCTGTCCCCCGGGCTGCGGCGGCGTGGGGGGAGTTAAAAACTTTGGCGACCCTGCTCCGTTCTCACGCGCCCCCGGGGCCGGCGCTCCCCGAGCGCAGCGGCTGGTTCCTGCCCGCCCGGCCCGGCCGGGCCCTTCCTGCGGCTGCCTGCGCAGAGCGGCGAAACCGGGCGCAGGACCCGGCGAGCGGCGCTCGGGCCAGACCCGGCCTTCAAGTCTCCGCCGGAGCCAGGTCGGAGCTGCGCTCGGGCGGAGGCGGCCTGGAACCGGGGCTGGGTTTGGGCAGCGGGGCGAGAGCGCTCGTTAAAGGCGCCCCTGTGGTTCAGGCGCGCCCCGGCCGGCCTGCGCCTCTCGGCCCCGGCAAAGCCAGACCCTCCGAGGGCCCATGGCGGGCGGGGAGATGGGGGAGGTCCCCGGCCGGCTCCCCGGGCAGCCAGCGAGTGAGCGGCGCAGCGCCGGCAGGACGGAGGCAATTTGAAATTGACTGCTGGCCACACACGTAATTTCCTGCCGCCCCTCCCTGGCCATTGATTGGTAAACAAAGAGGCCCGCGCCGGGCCAGGGCGCAGCCGCTCCGGGGTCTCTCTCGGGCAGGGAGGGGGTGGAACACCCAGGGCGCGCCGGGCTCTGCCACGGCGGGGGGGTTGGAGTGGGAGCGGCCCCGATCCTGAGCCGGGATCCCGCCCGTTCGCGTCGCGCAGGGCCGGCGCTGTGGGGCAGGGGATAGACCCCGATCCGCCGAGCTCCGCTTCCTAAACACCCCCGAAGGAGGCGGGGGGATCCCGGCGGGGGGGGGGGGGGTTGGGAAAAGGCTCAGGCGCTTGGAGCCTGGGGAGCCAAACGCTCGCACAGGTAGGTCCGGGCCGCGCTTAGCCGGGCTTCTACACCGCCGGGCCGCCGAGCGCCCCCCGCCTCGGGTCGTGCGGCTCGGCGTTTGTGGCTGTTGTGATGCGGGGCGTGCGGAGCCCGCAGGCGCACGGGGTCCTCGGCGTTCCGGGGTCCTCTTCCCCGGCCTGGCCCGCGCCGCCCGCCCCGGGCTTAGCTTGGCCACCTCCCAAGAGAACGGCGGAGCCCCAGCGGCTTTGCCTCGGTCCCTACCCCTGTTCGCAGCAGAGCGAGGTCTTCACGGAGGCCGGAGGAACCCACCCAGTACCGCACCCACCCGAGATCCGAGTTCCCTGAGGCGCGGGGCTAACCCCAGCCCCCAGCCGGCCCTTCTTTTCCTGCTCCCAGGGGCTTCCCAGCAACATCCCAGTGTCCGCCCGCTGGTGATGGGGGGCGGGGGTTGAACCTGGCCCCCAGAGCTGGAGTGGTTGGGACCAGCCGCCTGATTCCTGATTTGCACCGCGCCATAGTTCTGGAAACTTGGCTGGGACGGCGCTTTTGGCTACCCCGAACTCCCCCCGCCACCAGCGCACCATTTCTCTGCCTGCTCGCTCGCTGGAGCGTAGCCCCCTCGTGCTCCACTCAGCAGATACCGCAGACAAATCATGGAGGCGTGGTTGCGGACTGGGGCCAGGGACAGACCCCGGAAAACGCAGCTCTGGTTATCAATTTGGCCCCTCTCGGCACGTTCAGTTTTGCAGCTTGGCACAAAGCAAGCCAATCCCCAAAGACTGTCGGTACAATGTCCCCTAAACTACCCCCCTAACCCACACACGCCCCTTTAAGGTCAGGCCTCAAGGGCCGCGATATAGGCGCAAATCTGGAGCAATCTCCTTGTTTAACAAGCGCTCCGGCTGAGCGCAGAATCTGCCTTGTTTCTGCGCTCCCAACTGTTCCTGGAAAGGGCTCGCTCCTTCCTGGCCGCCTTTCCCGAGCCTGCTAACAATAAAAAGGCGGAATGTGTCGCTGCCTGTGCCTGGGTTAGTTTGTAAAGAGCCAGCCAGGGTGGTTGGCGGTTTCAGCTCACAAAAATCCACGGAAAGTCAGAAGCATTTTTTTCCTTTTAACTCCCCCTCCTGCAGCTTCTCTTTCTTTCTCCGTCGCCCTTTTATACAACCAGGGGGAGAAACACGAGCGGAGGGGGCCGAAGGGGCGAAAGCCTCACCAGGGAAGAGGGTTGGGCAGCGGTTATTCTGGGTAAAACAAACAAACCTGCCTTCAATCCAAGGGGCGGCTGACTGGCGGGGCTACACCTGCTGTCCCTGAGCCCGCAGCCGTGGGGAAGTTTGCAAGGAAATTCACACGCCTGTCCTCGGAAGGTAACAGGTGGCTATTTGACTTAACTGCTACCAGCACCAGCAACTGCGACGCACGGGAGTCATGAGTCTTTGGGCTATTGTTTTTTTCTGGGGGGAGAGCTGTGGGTTTGGGGGTGTGTGGATTTGATTGGAATACAGAGGAGCTACCATTTAAATCCCAGCTCTGTAACTTCCCACCTGAAGTCCTGGGGTAGGTTTCTTGGGGAAATCACCCGGAAAAATAAGATCCACTGGGTCTTCTGTTTTAAAGCTTCTGCGCGTGGGAAGAGAGGCCTCCGAAGTGGGAAGGAGGGAGAGCGAGGCAGCAAATCCATTTCCTGGGGCTCAGCTGTGCGGGCGGAGCGAAGCAGCTCCTGGCCTCTGTCGGCAGTGCTCTGACAACCGCCAAGCCAAAGAGCGGTCTGGTGGTCACCGCTTCGCCGAGCGCCTAATACATCATTTTATCAGTCCGCAAAGCGCGCCCAGCCTGCTTGCGGTTTGTTGCGCGTTTGTTTTGCTGGTTTGTGCTTTGTTTTGTTTAGTTGTGTTTTGTGTTTTATTGTGTTGTGGTTTTTGTTGTGTTTCGCGGAGGCAGACGAAGGGGGCCACCTCTCTGACCTTGCAGCCAGTTCCCTGTGAGCTGAGCCCATCCACAGCGGGCAGCGTGTTTCCGTGGGTGCGCACGGATAAGAGGGAGGGCTGGTTACACCCCAACACTTCTCCTCCTTTTCCTCTCTGCCCGCAGCCAGGCGAGGGGTGAAGCTCTCACCCCGCTCAGAGGTTGCGGGGGGGGGCCAGCAGAGAAGCATCTGCGGGTAAATCGGAACTAACCTTGTCACCAGCTCGGCTGCTGAGCGCAGGAAAACCGGCAGAGCCCCCGAACCAGGGGCGAGGGCCACGGCGGTTAGCCCCGAAGCGAGCGCGGGTGCGTGTAGGGCGTACCTGAGCTCGGGCCTGGCCTTTGCTGGGCACCCGGCCTTGGTGCGGCACTTCTGCCAGACTTGGCTCCGGGGGCTCCTTGCCGCTGCTTTCCGCGGACCCGGCTGGTTTAGGAGCCGTGGGAAAGGCAAGACGACCCGATCTCACCCCCGTGCTGAGAGCGGGGAGCTTTGCGGGCGGCCCGCGTAAAGCCCCGAGCAAATGCCAGGGGGCCCGGGCTCGGCGGCTGCGGAGCAGGCGGGGACCCCAGGCCGGGGTGCACCTGGGAGCCCGCACCCCCGAGCATCTCTGCCAGGCCGAGGTCCTGGAGCTGAGCAGCGGCTCGGGGAAATCGGCTCCGGCGAGGGGGACCCGGAGGGGGTTTGGCACTGAAAACCCGCCTGCGATTTCTGGGGGGGTCGCCCCTTCCGGCGGCCTCTCCCCACCCGGCACGTCCCGGGCCTGGCCCGCGGGGAGAGCCGCTGCTGGGCCGGGCAGTGGGGACGCGGCCGGCCGGAGGGAGGGAGCGGTCCGGGAGCGGTGGTTCCCTGGGGCGGGAGGGGTGCGGGGAAACACGGGGCACGTCTCTGACCCGCCCCTCAGCCCGGGAACTTGTGACCCGGCCGGGGGAAGTGGGGCTTCCCAGCAGTGAAAGCCCTGCCAGGGGCTGAGCCAGGCGGCGGGTTCTCGGCTGGCTGCCGGCGGAGTCCCAGGCCCCAGGGCCCTCGGGGGTCTGACCCGTCGCAGAGCACAGCCCCAGAACCTCCTCGGCCCGGCGCTAGGGGGGCTTCGAGGGGATCTCTTATGATAATCCCCTCCCCCCACAACCCCCTCTTCCTGGCCCCTCCCCCACCTTCCCCACAACCCCCCTCCACCATCTCCCCCCACAACCCTAGTCCTGGCCCCTCCCCCACCTCCCCCACAACCACCTCTTCCTGGCCCCTCCTCCACCTTCCCCACAACCCCACTCCACCATCTCCCCTCCACAACCCTAGTCCTGGCCCCTCCCCCACCTTCCCCACAACCCCCCTCCACCATCTCCCCTCCACAACCCTAGTCCTGGCCCCTCCCCCACCTTCCCCACAACCCCCCTCCACCATCTCCCCTCCACAACCCTAGTCCTGGCCCCTCCCCCACCTTCCCCACAACCCCCCTCCACCATCTCCCCTCCACAACCCTAGTCCTGGCCCCTCCCCCCACCTCCTGGTTTTAACCTGGCGGGTGGCGGAGGTCTTCCCAGGACCCGGCGCTGTGCCCCTCGGCCGCAGCCCGGATGGGTCCCGGCAGTTCCCCTGCCAGCTGGAGCTCTGCAGCGGGCCCTTCCCGGTCCTCGAACAGAGCATCGCCCCTCCCCCCCTTTGCTCCGAGCGTCTCCCCGGCTCCGGGCCGGGGGTTAGAGCCGTCAGCGCACAGCCCGCGCCCCTCTCCCGGGGAAGGGGGCTCTTACGGCCGGGTGGGGCTAGTCCTGCCTGCCCAGGGCCCACCCCGCGGACGGGCGCAGCGGGCGCCCAGGGCTGGTCCGCAAAGGGCAGTTCTGGGGGGACTTCGCGCCCACAGCAGGCGGGGGCGGGGGGCTCGGAGGGACAGTTCCCAGGGCCCAGGCGGCCGGGGGCGAGTGCACCGTGTGACTCAGTCCCAGGGCGGTGGCTGTGCTCGTCTGCCCCGAGCAAAACAAGCCCGCGGGCCCGGAGCACGGTACAGATCCACCCCGCAGCGCCCCGCGCCCTGGGATCCGGAGGTGGTGGGGTGGATTCACGCCGGAGCCAGGCGGGGCGCTGTGGGTCAGGTTGGGAAAGTAGGTGTCCCAGCCAGCCCCAGGGGAGTCTGGCCTGGAGAGGGGGTGCCACGGTGTGTTGTGGTCCAGAGCAGAGATCTCACACACACACACACACACACGAGGCAAAGCCTGGTAGTGAAACACACACACACACACACACAGAGGCAAAGCCTGGAAGTGAAATTAACTCTCAGCAGCTCAGACCAAGCACACAGCAGAGGGGCAGAGGCGCAGGGGAGAGACACCGACCTGCCTGGTGTGTGTGTGGGGTGTCTGGATGAGCTGTGCAGGGACAGGTTGGAGAAGTGGGTTTGCATGTGTTGCACACGGGGTTTGTGTGTTTTCTCTGCGCTCATGTTGTGAGTCTCTGTAGGTGTCCCGCCTACGTACGGCCTTTGCGTGTGCGTTTTGCGCGCGGGTATTTGTACGGGCTGCGGACGTGGTGTACACGCGTGTAGGTTTTTGGTGCGTCTGTAGCTATTGAATGTGTGTTTGGTGCGCGCTGTGCTGGCTGTGTGTGCCTGGATGCAGGTGTGTGTGATTGCGAGGGCCGTGCACGTTGCTGTTGCTGTGTGTGTGTGTGTGTTTGCACATGAAGGCACGCGCCTGCTCTGGGTGTGTTCCGCCGCGTGCGGGTGGCCCGTGTGGCTGTGGGTTTACGCCTAACCCGCAGAGCTCCCGGAAGCGGAACGGAATCGCTGCATCCAGCCCTTCGCCGCGGCTTTGCTGGGGCTCTGCGGGCCGGGTCCTGCCGCGCTCCGCCGGGGAGTCGAGCCTGGACCACCTGTCCCGGGCCAGGAGCTCCCGGGGGGTTGCGGCTCCCCCCAGCAACGCGTCTGCTCCGCCGCGGCCCCTCCTGGGGATCCCCGTTGCACTGCGCTCGGGGAGGCGGGGGCCCCACCGTGCAAACCTCAGCCAGCCCGGCGGGTGCGCGGAGCTGCCACCCGAGCTGCGAGCGGCCTCCCCGCCCCCCGCAGCAGACAGACACCCCACAAGCGCCCGGCTGGGACCTCACCAGGCTGGCCGGGGCTCTGGCCGAGGTGAACGGCCTCGCCGCTACAGAAAGGGGGTTGGGAGGGAGGCGCTCGGCGAGAGGGCGAGGTCCCCGCCCGGGGGCGCACTCGCTGCTCGGGGGCTTCCCGGCGGGGTGCAGTGCACAGGGGCGGGGAGGGGTCGGTCTCCGGCCTTGCGCCTTTCCCGGCTCCGCTGAGAGCCGCGCGCGGGGGAGACAGGAGCCCGGGGAAGACACCCGGGCGCGGGCAGACAAGGGCTGAAGCTGCCGCCTGTGGTCTAGAGCGAAGCCCCTCGGGGTGGCAGGGGCCGGGGGGCCTCTGGGGGGAAGAACCGATCCGCCGCGGGGAGTGGACCAGCGATCCGGGCTCACCAGTGTAGGCAAAGCCCCTTCGCCGGCTCCGGGCAGCGCCGAGGGAAATCCCGGCCGCCGAGCGAAAAGGGGGATCACAGCCCCGCGAGGAGGTCCCCAGCCCCCAAGGGGGATCCCAGCCCCCAAGGGGGATCCCAGACCCCAAGGGGTGTCCCAGCCCCCCAAGGAGGTCCCTGGCTCCCCAAGAGGTGTCCCAGCCCTCCCAAGGGGGATCCCAGCCGCCCAGGAGGTCCTCAGCCCCCAATGGGGATCCCAGCCCCCCAGGCCGCACCACTGATTGCGCTGGGGGGCTCCAGCAGGGCAAACGCCGCTGCTCTGGCAGAGCCCCCTTCCCTGCCTGCGCGCCCGGGTTTGCGATCGCTCCTTGGGAACCCGGGTTGTTGAGCGGCTCGTCGGTTTCAGACCCGGCCTGCTAGGATCGTCCGGAACCGCGCGGTGCGGGCGGATTCTCTCCCCGGCTCGGGGTGCGCCGCCCAGGGCTGGCTGCTGAACCCGCCGCTGCCACAGCTGGGAGCACCGCCTCAAAGGCGCCCTGGTACCGCCCGCGGCCGGTGCTGCTGAACGCTCCGAGAAATTCAGCACCAAGTCTGGGGCACCGGGCGGGCCCCCGGAGGTTGGAGCATCGGCTGGAGTGGGCAAAGATCAGCCGCCGAGCGGCCGGTGCTCCGAGAGTCCGCTAGTCTGCGAGGTGCCTCAGGACTTCTGGTGGGTTTTTGTCGATACAGACTAGCAGGGCTGCCCCCTCTGAGCCTTGGCGAAGGGAACCCAAGACCCGGATTCATTAGTTCGTTCGTTCGTTCGTTTCTTTCTTTCTTTCTTTCTATGTATCTATCTATAACTGCGCGGACAAATTAAATCTCTCTCTAACTGCGTGGGCAAATTATCTCTCTCTCTCTCTATATATATATATATAACTGCCAGGACAAATTATCTATCTATCTATCTATCTATCTATCTACCTATGTATCTATCTATAACTGCGCGGACAAATTAAATCTCTCTCTAACTGCGCAGGCAAATTCTCTCTCTCTCTCTCTCTCTATATATATATATATAACTGCCAGGATGAATTATCTATCTATCTATCTACCTATCTGTCTATCTATCAATCTCTCTCTCTCTCTCTCTCTCTCGCTCTCTTTCTCTCTCTATATACATATAACTGCCAGGACGAATTATCTATCTGTCTATCTATCTATCTATAACTGAGAGGACGAATTATCTCTCTCTCTCTCTCTCTTTATATATATATATAACTGCCAGGACAAATTATCTATCTATCTATCTACCTATCTATCTATAACTGAGAGGACAAATTATCTATCTATCTATCTATCAATCAATCTCTCTCTCTCTCTCTCTCTCTCTCTATATATATATATATATATAACTGCCAGGACCAATTATCTATCTATCTATCTATCTATCAATCAATCTCTCTCTCTCTCTCTCTATATATATATATAACTGCCAGGACCAATTATCTATCTATCTATAACTGCGCGGACAAATTCTCTCTCTAGCTCTCTATCCTTCCAGCCGCTTTAACTCAGTTGTCAGCCCCCGGTCCCTTTTCCGAAGGAACAAGTCCCTCCCGAAGGAGACGTCCTTAGCCCCGCCGCCGATCGCCGTGTGCGCCCTTCCGCAGCCCAGCGCTGGGCGTTGGTCACAGGGTGTGAAGGCGCCGGTCAGCATCTGGGGGAAGGAAGCCGCTGGTGACACACGCCGCCAGGCCCGCCCAGCCGGGCGCTGCTCGCCCAGGTGCCTTTCTCTGCCCCGGCTCGCACACGCCCCTTGTGTTCCCTCTCCTGAATACGCTCCTGGAGCGTGTGTACAAATATCGCCCCGCAGCGCCCGGGGACTGGGGCCGAGCGGCCGCGGGAAAATCACTGGCCCCTCTGGACCAGGCTCCCGCTCGGAAGAGCCCCGCAGCGGAGCTGCTTCCCTGGAGAAACCCGAGCACCGGGGCCCGGGAAACGGGGAACAAAGCCGCGGGCGTGCAGGGTCCTGGAAACCCACGAGAGGGTTCCCCTGCCCTCCAGCCGCCGGTAGGGGCGAGTTACCACCCGCGCCAGGCTCCGTCCGCTTCCCAGCCCGGCCCGATTCCGGCATCCGCCTGCCGGCCTCCTTCCTTCCTTCCTGCTTTGTTTCTTTCTGCCTGTCTGCCTTTTATTTCATTTCGTTTTATTTTACTGACTGGTATTACCAGCTCAGCCCCCGCCCAGGGGAGCAGCCCGATCTCTCATTCTCACGTTTGGATAAACAACCAAACCAGCAGCCCACGAGCCCCAGGAAGGGTTTCCAAGGGGCTGATTTAATGTAACCCCCTCGGCTCTCTCCTGGCGCGGAAATAACGCGCGCGTCTCCCCCTGCAAACGACCGGCCAAGGAGTTGACCGATTTAAACAGCCGCAGGGCGGAGGCGAGAGGAAGCCCGCGGGGCTCTCTGGGGCACGGGGGATATTTGGGTTTCCAGCCGTGATTGTGCGTTTCCCCCCACCCAGGTTTTTCGTGGATGGATCTAAAATAACAGCCGGTCTCGGAGCGGTCGCCGGGCTCCAGCAGAGGCACAAGCCGGGCCGGAGCACTTACCGACCCCCGGCTGCGCTTGTTGGGCGGTGAGCTCCGGGGTAGGACAGGAGGGAGCGGGTCCCTCCCGCCTAGGGCTGACGGAGGCTGGTCCGGGCAGCGCTACGGGGCGCCTGGGTCCGGGGGGGTTGTTTCTACGAGAGCAGGAGAGCGGCGGGCGGGCGAGCCCAGGGCTCCTGAGGGATTAACTCCCCGGGAGGTACCGGCCGGGGCAGCGGAGGGAGGCGGCCGCTCGCAGCCCGGCTAAGGCGCGGTCGGGGTTAGCAGCTCCGGCTGGCGCACGGCTCGATTCCGGCGGAGCGGGAGCCGCTCCGGGACTGGGGCGCGGCGGGTAGCGAGCGCTGGGGAGTGGGAACCCTCGGCGGCCTTCCTGGGGATTCCCCCCGGAGCGGGCCGGGCACCGGAGGAATCCGGGCGAGCCAGGCTCCTGCCGGGACCGGGAGCGTCCTCCCGCCCGGCTCCAGGCGCGCAGGGGAAGCTCCGAAGGAGTCACCGAAATAAGACCTCGGGCCCCGCACCCGACCCGCAGCGCCCAGAGGCGGGCGGGGCGGAGCCAGGCAGGCCCGGGAGCGGGCCAGCGTCGATCACCCCGGGGGAGAAGTCGGGGCGCTCGGACGCGGCAGAGGTCAGGGCGGGGGCGCTCCGGCGCAGTGAAGTCCGCAAGAAATAAACGCGCAGCGGGAGAAAAGAAAGAGCCGGCCGGGCCTGGCCGAGCAACAGCCCTGCGTGCGCGGCTCGGCCTGGGCGAGAGGGGTTCGGAATACGGGGGGGCTATCCCGGGTCGGGACACGGAACCGGGTTCGGAATACGGGGGCGATATCCCGGGTCGGGACCCGGGGCCGGGTTCGGAATACGGGGGCGATATCCCGGGTCGGGACCCGGGGCCGGGTTCGGAATACGGGGGCGATATCCCGGGTCGGGACACGGAACCGGGTTCGGAATACGGGGGCGATATCCCGGGTCGGGACACGGAACCGGGTTCGGAATACGGGGGCGATATCCCGGGTCGGGACCCGGGGCCGGGTTCGGAATGCCGGGGGGGCGTATCCCGAGTTCGGAACCCGCAGCGAGGATTCGGGCGCCGCCGGGGCAGGGTTACTGGTCAGTTTCCAGGCAGGACTTGCGCGGAGCTCCCTCAGCGAGGCCCACAGAGCCGGGCGGGCTGGCCCAGCACCCCCAGCGGGGGCAAAGGGAGATCCCCCGCTGCACTCGGGCTCCCTCCCCGGCGTCTGTCTTCTTCGTCCGTGAGCAACGCCGGCCAAGGCCCAACCCGAGCACCAAGATAGCCCGGGCAGGGCAGGCGGTTGTAGCGAGATACAAAGGCTCTGTGTGTGTGTGTGTGTGTGTGTGTTTTACATACACACACATTCTCCCTCTGTGTCTGTCATACGCACGAATTCTGTCGTGTGCTTCTCTCCCTCTCACACACACACACTAATTCTCTGTCTCACGCACGCACAAGAATTTTCTTTCTGTCTTACACGTGAATGCTCTCTGTGTGCCACACACAAATTCTCCGTGCACCACACAGACACACACGCACACATGAATTCTGTCTTACGCATTCACGAATTCTCTCTGTGTGTCTTACACACACAAATTTTCTCTCACACACAAATTCTCCGCATCTCACACACACACAACTTCTGTGTCTCACACACTAATTCTGTCGTTGCGTGTCACACCCCCAATTCTCTCTCTCAAACACTCGCACGCAGACGTGCAGGAATCTCTCTCAAAACAAAAAGCAGTCAAGTAGCACTTTAAAGACTAGCAAAATAGGTTATTAGGTGCTGAGCTTTCGTGGGACAGACCCGCTTCTTCAGACCATAGCCAGACCAGACCAGACTCAATATTTAAGGCACAGAGAACCAAAAACAGTAAGCAACGAGGACAAATCAGAAAAAAATGATCCAGGTGAGCAAATCAGAGAGTGGAGGGGTGGGGGGGAAGGTCAAGAATTAGATTGAGCCAAGTATGCAGACGAGCCCCTAGAGTGACTCAAAGTTCCCATCATGATTTAAACCATGTGTTAATGTGTCAAATTTGAATATAAGAGCCAGCTCGGCTGGTTCTCTTTCCAGAACGGTGCGATAATTCCTTTTCAGTAACACACAGACCTTTAGGTCATTGACAGAATGGCCCATTCCATTAAAACGTTAACTAACTGGTTTGTGGATCTGGAGTGTTTTGATGTCTGTTTTGTGCCCATTGACCATTTGTCTAAGGGAGTTAGAAGTCTGTCCAATATACAAAGCACCTGGGCATTGTTGGCACATGATGGCATATATGATGTTAGTAGAGGAGCATGAGAAAGTGCCCGTGATTCTGTGAGTAACCTGGTTAGGTCCAGTGATGGTATTTCCAGAGAAGATAGGTGGACAAAGCTGGCAGCGGACTTTGTTGCAGGGAAAGGTTCCAGGACTGGTGTTCCTGGGGTATAGACTGTGGCTGTTAGTGAGGATCCTCATGAGGTTGGGAGGTTGTCTGTAGGAGAGAACAGGCCCGTCACCCAGGGCCTTCTGGAGTGCGGCATCCTAATTAAGGAGAGGTTGTAGGTCTTTAATAATTGGTTGCAGTGGTCTGAGTTGGGGGCGGTAGGTGATGACCAGGGGTGTTCTGTTCTTGGCTTTTTTGGGCAGGTCTTGGAGTCGCTGGTCTCTGGGTGTTCGTCTGGCCCTGTCGATTTGTTTTTTACTTCTCCTGGTGGGTAATTCAGGTTTATGAATATTTAGTAAAGATCTTATCGTTTTTGTCACACACCAATTCTCTGTCTTACACACGTGCGAATTTCTGTCTTACACACGCGCACACAAATTCTCTGCATCTCACACACATGAATTCTATCGCTGTGTCTCGCACACACGAGCTCACAGACACGCGCACACACTCACGCACACACACGAATTCTCTCTCTCACTGACCCCCCGCTTCTAAGGCTGGTCCGGGCCAGCTCCCTCCCTGGCCGCGCTCCTTGCGCACGCCGCGCACTCTGCCCCGCGGAGCCGGAGGGGCGGACCGGGCGAAGGAGGGCGCCGAGGCTGGGCCCTCTCTATCCCTCGTGCGGCCGCACTGCACGGACAGGCTCTGAGCCACGGGCCCCTCCGGCTGCGCCCCGCAAGCGCCTCCCGCCTCAGTTTCCCCGGGAGATAACGAGTTAATGGTACCGTGCCTCAGTTTCCCCCGAGCTAACAACACCTGCCCCTTTCCCAGCGTGTGCTAGTGACACAGAGGTGCTCCAGGGCGCGCGTCCAGCACGGGGGACTCTGTTGTGGGAAGCCCCCCGGGGGTGCCGGAGCCAGAGGAGCGCAGGCAGCCTGAGGTGCTTCCAGAGGCGACTCTCGAGTAGGCGCAACGAGGTGATTTTACCCCGTGATTTGGCCCTGGTGTGACCAGTGCCGGGCTCCTGTGCCCAGGTCCGGGACTGCATTGGCGAGGGGCCGGGGGGAGCCCCAGGCGGAGCCGGAGGGAGTCCAGGAGCTTGCCCCGATCAGCTCTTACTTCCATGGAAAACACAAGGGGGGGCATGAGCAGGGTCCCCCTGAGCTGAGCCCTGGCGCCCTGGGCCGCCCGTTACAGAGCCCCCAGCCCGCAGCCGGTGTTTCTCCCAGGGGTGCACAGACCTCGGTGCAAAGAACAACATTTATTCTGCCCGGGGGTGGAGAACACATGAGCGGGAGCCTGGCTCGTGAGAATGTTTGACTCCGAAGAAGGGCCTGGAGGCCCTGCCGGCGAGGATAACAGCCTGGCCCTGCTACCAGCCGGGGGGTCTCTCCTATAGCGCAGGATGGGGCTGTGTCTGCTGTGGCCCTGTGCAGGACAAAAGCCCTGGCTGGGCGCATTTAGGTGGAGACAGTCCTGCTTTGGGCAGGGACGGGACCGGATGACTCCCCGATGTCTCCTCCAGCCCGAGGAGTCTCGGATCCTATGAAATGGGCCTGCAGTAAGACTGAGGCGGGGCAGGAGGTTCCGGAGCATCCTTCCCCTACGGGGTGGGGTGGGGAGCAACTCCGAAGAACCCCAGGGCCAGGGCCCGCCCCGCCGTCTCCGCAGCGCTCCAGGGAACGGGAGGTGCGCCACGTTGATGGGGGCGGTGGCCGGCCGGCCTGCAGAGAGCAGACGGGGCGCGGCGAGGCAAGAGTCTCCTTCCAGGCCTGCTTGTCTGTGAGCTCCATCGGCTCAGCTCTGCGCCTTTCCTCGGCTCCAAGCTCCAGGCTCGCTAAGCTCCTGCAGCTCCGGGGGATACCAGCCTGCTGCTGCTGCCGGCTGCTGCTGTTCGGGCCGCGGCCGGGGGCTGAACCGCAGCACTGAAACTCCTGCTTTTGAACCCCGCTGTGCCTCTGCCGGGAGCACCGCTGGGAAGTCTGGAGGGCCGCCGGGATGGGGGATTCTCTCCCTTACGCCCCGCAGCGCATCTTCCTGCCCGGAGGCCAGGAGCGCAGCCTGGATGGGCTGTTCTGAGCGGCTGCGTGGGGAGAGCAGGGATGCTGGCCCGTCTGCGCCTTACCCAGAAACTGCCGATCCTGCTGCTGCGCTGGCAGCCAGGCCGCTGGGGCGCACGTGTGAACGCGCAGCAGGACTTCCCCCCCCGGGGCTCGCAACCTGCGCCCGGGCCGGGAGAATGAGCCGGTGGCCGGGAAACCCGCTCGGCAGCGACAGAGCGCAGGACCGCGGGCCGCGTCTACACTTGGCGCAGAGTTGCGCGTTCCGGGGCTCGGTTTAGCAGGTGGGGAAGGGACCTGCTCACCCGGCGCGGGGGACCCCGGCCAGCCCGGGGGTCCTGGCCGCTGGGAGGGTCAAGGGAGGCTGACGGGGGAGTTTCTCCTGCCGGCTTCTCTCTGTGCGCTTTAGACCTGCCAGCCCCAGCGACTCATCCTCTCCGCCCCTGGGCGCAGCCCCTTTTGGCGGCCGGGCGGAGGTGCCTGGCCCAGGGGAGGCGCGAGGGACCCCGGCCACTCCCTGCCTGCGTGCAAGGCAGCAGGGCCGGGCAGGTGATCCGCGCGGAGCGCCCCAGGAGCCTGAGCTTCGGGTGACGGGTTCACCTTCAACCCCACCGCCATGGGCGCACCATGGAGATACGGGCACGGCGCACCCAGGGGTCGGCTGCGCGCGGCGCAGGGCAGAGCGCCAGGCCGCTTCCCCCCTGCGGCTGCACCAGCCGGGGAGCTGGGGGAGTGGGATGCCCTTCCCCACTGCCACCCAGCGGGGCCCCAGGCCCTGCCGCCCCCAGGCGGACCTGACTCCCACCCAGCGCGGGGAGCAGGGGGCGATCAGGCAGCAGGGGCACAGCACAGAACAGGCTACAGCCCAGGAACCAACAGCCACCAGTCCAACCCGTCCTGGGAAAAGGGGCCCAGAGGGGTCAGAGCCAGGCCCTGGTCCCCTTCCTCCCTCCCCAGCCAGCCCAGGCTGTCCCACCCAACAGCCCAGGTCCCATTCCAACCAGCCGGGCTCCTCCTCCCGCCTCCGTCCTGTTTCCCGGGGAGGGAAGGGGTCACCTGGTTGCCAAGGTTACAAAGAGCAGAGGGACCCATCGCCTAGGTGGGAGAAGGCATCACACCGAAACTCCCTCACCTCTCGGCGCTGATGCTGTGCCCAGGGAAACTGAGGCACCCACCTTGGATTGCTCCAGGACGTGAGCTAACAAGTGCAGCCTAACCAGGGGGCTAAACCCTCACACCCCCACTTCATCACCCCTGCGCTGGGCCTTTCTCCATAGCAGGAATGGCCTAACTCCAGCAAACAGGGCAATGGACCTGCAAGACTCCAGACACCAGGAACGTCATGTTTCACTTGGAAGCCACTGCTGGCCCTGGAGCCAGGCTGTGCCACCGCTCTTATAACAGGAATCAGGGGGCTGGAACCACACCCAGTGGCCACCTGCAGCTGAGTGGCACACAGAAGAAAACTTCCCCGCCCTTAGGAGCTGACATTTAAGGATCAGAGAGGGAGCCGAGTTAGTTGGTATCTTCAAAAACAACAAGAAGTCCTGTGGCACCTTAGAGACTAATGGATATTACGGAGCATTGTCAGAAGCGGGTCTTTGCCCATGAAAGCTGATGCTCCAAAATATCTGTTAGTCTCTAAGGTGCCACAGGACTTCTTGATATTTCAGGAGACAAGCAGAGGCAGGGGAGAGGCTTCAGTTATAGCTGTCTGCCCCACTCCCCCAGCCTGCTCTTCGTGGGGCTCCTCACAGAGGGAGAGATCTGGAGGTTCAGCGCCTCATGGTGTGGGGTGGGGGAGAAGTGACCCGGTACCACAGTCCAAGCTGCTATTGCAGGAGGTGTGGTAGGGACCCAGGGTTCCGCATGGATCCACCTTGCCTGGCAGGCCTGGCTTGGTTCTCAGCCACGGGCTGACCAGCCAGTCTGTGCTGCTGTAGTAGGCAAGCCGGCCGCATCGTCCCTGCTGAGCACATGAAGCCCAGGGAGATGAACTGCAACACCCAGGCTGAGCAGGGGCAGAGCCCAGATCTTTGATCCCAAGAGCATCCTTCCCCAGCACAGCAGGAACCTGGGCCAAGCTTGTCAGCAGTGCTGTTATTCTTGCATTGCTGTGGAAGCTAAAAAGCCAGTCAAAGATCCAGGCTCCCTGTGCTGGGTGCTGGGCACATGCTCGGTGTGGGGCAGGCCCTCCGAAGAGACACCACAGACTCAGGGTGAATGATTCTCTCTGCTTTCCAGCCTAGGAGCCAACCATAGAGCAGTCTGCTTGCCCCAGGCTGCACTAAGGCAGAGCAGGGGGCTGAATGGCATTGGATTAACCCCCCTTGCATGTCTTAACTGCAGCCCTTCTGTATCAGGAGAGATGTGAACCTGCCAAACAAGCAGATGGACACTTGAGGAACAAGGCTGTGGCGGAGAAGCTACATGGGATCTTTGCATCCATCTGCCCTGCGGACACGGGGAGGGAGATTCCCACACTGGACTGGTCCTTTCAAGGCGGGCTGAGCTGAGGACCTGTGCCCAACTGAGGTGTCATTGGAAGAGGAAAAGGAGCAATTAAAGAGTAATAAGTCTCCAGGCCCTGATGGGATTCACCCCAGAGCTCAGAAACGGCAGAGCTACTGACTCGGGCGGGTAGCTTATTACAGAACTCAGTCTCGGTTCCAGGGGGCCCGAGGCTGGCATGAGTGAAGCTGATCTCTGGTACAATACAGAAGCGAAAAATGATCAGACACATAGAGAAGTGTGGTGCTTTCAGAAAGTTCTAGGACCAGGCCCCAAACCAAAGGCTCTTAAGCAAATCAAGCTGCTCTGGGACCAGAGGGAAGGTCCCCTCCTGAACTGGGAACTGGTTAAAGAGAGGAAGGAAAGAGGAATAAATAGGCTGTTTCTACAATGGGGAGCAGTAAACAGTGGGGTCCCCCAAGAATCTCAGCTGGGACCAGCAGTGTTCAACGTGTGGTCATGATCTGGAAGATGGGGTGAAGTGTCAGGCTGCAAACCTCGCAGAAGAGACAAACTGACTCGAGGTGGTGGAGTCCAAAGCAGCCTACGAAGAGTTACAAAGGGATCTCGCAAAACTCGGTGCTGGGGCAATGAAAAGGCAGATGAAATTCATCCTTTAGCCATGCAAAGTAAGGCACACTGGAAAACACAACCCCAGCTCTGGATGCAGAGCGAAGGGGTCAAAACTGGTGGTTACCACCCTGGGAAGAGGTCTTGGAGTCCTCCGGAATCATTCTCTGACAACAGCTGCTCAGTGGGCGGCCTTGGTCAAAAAGTTAGCCATGCGAGGAGACCTTAGGAAAAGGCCAGATAATAAAACAGAACATTCATTAATGTAAAGGCAGGGCCTGCTGGGTTCATAGCCACACTTGAATACCGGGTGCAGCTCTGGCCACCCCATCGCAGGAAAGGTATTTGAGAAGTGGGAAAAGTGCAGAAAAGGGCCCCAAAACTGAGAAGGGGGATGATCTCCCAGGTGAGGAGGGGTGCAAATGACTGGGACTTTTCAGCTTGGAAAAACACAAATAAGAAGGGATATGATAGAGGTTTACACAGCCACAGCTGGTGTGCAGAAAGTGAAGGAAATGTTATCTACCCCTTCACATAACATGAGAACCAGGGGCCACCCCATGAAATTACGAGGTATCAGGTTTAAAACAAGGCAGAGGACGTACCTCTTCCCACAATGCACGGGCAGCCTGCAGACTTCCTGCAAGACGCTGTTGTGATGGCCAAGACTGTAGCAGGCTTGAAGAAAGAACTAGTGGCATTCAAGGAGGACAGGTCCCTCAATGCATCCGAGAGGGAGCCGTGTGAGTCTGTAGCTTCGAGAACAACAAGAAGTCCTGTGGCGCCTTATAGACTAACAGATATTTTGGAGCCTGAGCTTTCATGGGCAAAGACCCGCTTGGTCAGATGCATGACTGGGGGAGGTATTTAAAGAGGGGGGTCCCAGTAAGAGGGAGGGCCAGAGCTGACAAGATCTATTCAGCAAGCTGGAAATGGTCCCTCAATGGGTATTTGCCCAGAAGGGGAAGGCTGTAACCCCGGGTGTCCCTAAACCTACTGCCAAGAGCTGGGCCTGGACGACAGGGGATGGTTTGCTCAGGAATTGCCCTGCTCTGCTCATTCCAGCCACAGTCAGAAGCCAGGAGACTGGGCTGGGTGGCTCAGTGGTCTGACCCGGTAGGGTTGGTTGTGTGGCTGCAGGAGGCAGAGCACCGAGAGCCCAGGGACTCTGTGAAAGGCAGTGGAGGGCTCAAGGGAACAGGGAAGGAGCTGGGCCTCTCCAAGGGGCTGGAGAAGAGCTGGACAAATTGCAGTGGCTTTCATAAGCTTTCCTGCTCTATTTCCCTGTGTGCAGGCGGCTCTGCTGACTCAGGCCTCTGCTCCGCTGCTGCCATCTGCAGCTGGGAACTGGCCTAACACAGCACGGAGCAGCTGCTTCTCTGTTCGGCCCAGCCTCACTAGCCAGAAAGGACACAGCCACCCAGAGGCCGCTGTGGACGTGGGGAGCCAGGGGTACAGCTGGACAGTTATCTCAAGCGCTGGCAGGAAGGTAGGGACTAGCTAGAGCTGGGGTAACTGCCCCCTGCCTATGCCCGGCCACTTGCAGGGGTACCAACCCGCTCTGGGGGAAGCAGCCCCCATCTGAACAGCAGGGCTGGGATCACACAGGGACCGTGTCCAGACTCAGACTTAGGCACAGTACCTGCGAGAAATGTAGGTTACTTTCACCTCTGGGCCATCACAAACATCCAGTCTTGGCAGGTCAGCTGTGGTGGTTGGTAACGTCACAAATAACGAGCAGTCCCGTGGCACCGCAGAGACACACCTCTGAGGTCATGAGCTTTCGTGGGTCAGACCCACTTCCTCGGCTGGCCTTGGAGTGGAAAACCAGAATCCGGGGTTTGTCTAGCAGGGGCAAGGGCAGGGGTGAGAGCAGAGAGGACGTGACCTGTCTCCGGCAGGACCACTTAATGACGCAAATTAAGTTGGATGTGTCTCATTCCTGTGACTGTCAAAGAGAGCCGGGTGGGGGAAAAGTGATCGTAGAGCATAAGCCAGTCCCTTGCCCAGATCTCACTTCCTCACCCTAATCCTGTTAAGGTAACTTTAGCCTCCAAGTTAGGATACGAATAATTTTCGCTTCATTCCATGTATGTCAGACCATTGCCAAGGCCAGGGCAATGGCTTATCTGAAAATATCCAGGGCAGGTAGGAATCAGTTCAAGGTTCTTGCTGTTCCCTGGTATAAACTGTCCCCTTTATGCACCTCTCTCCTTGGCCAGTACTCAGGGAGAGCGTTGGGCCCTTTATCTGTGCCACGCTTTGCAGGGCTCACAGCCTTAAATGAACAGCTTGCGGGATACAGGCCGGTAGGTTCCTTTGTGTTACTGCTGAGGTAAATAAAATGCTGATGTGGCCAGCGTGGGCTGCTAAGTGACTGCTCCAGAGGAATCCTAGAGTGGGGGCAGTGGTTTATTGTGAGCTGGGAGTCAGGACACCAGGCTACTTAAAGGTGTGGAGAAATTGGAGAGGGTCCAGAGAAAAGCAACAAGAATGATAAAAGGTCTAGAGAACGCGAGCTAAGAGGGACGGCTGAAAGAACTGGGCTTGTTTAGAGAGGAGGAGAGGGACAGGGGACATGATAACGCTCTTCAAGTACCTAAAACGGTGTTGGAAGGAGGAGGAGAAAAAAGAGCCTCTGGGGCTAGGATAAGGAGCAATGGGCTGAAACTGCAGCAAGGGAGGTTTAGGTTGGAGATTAGGAAAAACTTCCTACCTGTGAGGCTGGTCAAACACTGGAATAAGTTACCTGGGGAGGATGTGGGATCTCCATCGCTGGAGATACCCGAGAGCAGGTTGGATAAATATCTAGCAGGCGCTAGGTCCTGCTGCGAGGGCAGGGTGCAGGATTCGATGACCTCCTGAGGTCCCCTGCAGTTCTAGTGTTCTATGGCTCTACCCAGAATTACCACTAATGGTGTGTTTGCCCTCTGCCCCCAGCACATCCCTGGAAATAGCCCTGGGCATGGTGAGGTCCCAGGGATGATGTCTGGTCGGGCTTTTAGTGAGCGAGGCAAGTTTGCTCCCTGGGCTGGTGGAGTCGAAGGAGCCTTTTTGTATGGGGTGGCTGGATTGCTAGAACCATAGATTATCAAGCTTGCTGGGCCCTAGTCTGACCCCCTGTGTCAGCCAGGCCAGAGAACTGCCCTGAGTTAGAGACCAGGGCTACGTCTACACGTGCAGCCAACATCGAAATAGCTTATTTCGATGTTGCGACATCGAAATAGGCTATTTCGATGAATAACGTCTACACGTCCTCCAGGGCCAGCAACGTCGATGTTCAACTTCGACGTTGCTCAGCCCAACATCGAAATAGGCGCAGCGAGGGAACGTCTACACGCCAAAGTAGCACACATCGAAATAAGGGAACCAGGCACAGCTGCAGACAGGGTCACGGGGCGGACTCAACAGCAAGTCGCTCCCTTAAAGGGCCCCTCCCAGACACACTTTCATTAAACAGTGCAAGATACACAGAGCCAACAACTAGTTGCAGACCCTGTATATGCAGCACGGACCCCCAGCTGCAGCAGCAGCAGCCAGAAGCCCTGGGCTAAGGGCTGCTGCCCACGGTGACCACAGAGCCCCGCAAGGGCTGGAGAGAGAGTATCTCTCAACCCCCCAGCTGATGGCCGCCATGGAGGACCCCGCTATTTCGATGTTGCGGGACGCGGATCGTCTACACGTCCCTACTTCGATGTTGAACGTCGAAGTAGGGCGCTATTCCCATCCCCTCATGGGGTTAGCGACTTCGACGTCTCGCCGCCTAACGTCGATTTCAACTTCGAAATAGCGCCCAACACGTGTAGACGTGACGGGCGCTATTTCGAAGTTACTGCCGCTACTTCGAAGTAGCGTGCACGTGTAGACGCAGCTCAGGTGACCAAGGTGGTATCGTTGGAGTTAGCTCATTGGACCACAGCACGTTGTTCCGAAAAACCTCCAACCTGGACTTAAAAACTGCTGGTGATGAAGAAGACCCTCCCACGGAATCATTCCAGTGACTAAGCGCGCTCCCCAGCTCATCTCAGGTCATTTGCCTAGCTTCAGCTTCCAGCCACGGGGCCAGGTGAGATCTTTGTCTGCGCGGCGGAAGAGCCCTGTGCTCAGTGGCACCAAGAGGGCAAGGCCGGAGGGCGGCCTGGCTCTCTTCCTCCAGAAGGGGTGGGGCTGAGGGCAGATGGGGCGGAGCCTGGAACAGTCAGCTCCGCCCCCTCCCTCTAAGCTACCAGCAGAGCAGTGCCCCGTTGTCCCCCGCATTTCAAAGGGCCTGGAGCTTCAGCCATGATGGCAACCGGAGCTCTGGGCCCCTTCTAAAATGCCAGGGCAATTACCCCCTTTCCCCCCCGCACCCCTTTAGGGGGCCTGCCTGTAGCAGGGAATTTCTGTTGCCTGGTGGGTGCTTACCGACAATGATCGAATCACCCTTTATTTCTGCCCATGGTCCTCCTGGAATCTCTCACGACAAGGCAGATTTCCAATCTGTGAACCATCCTTCTGGCTCCTCTCTGACCCCTCAGCAATATCAACTCCCCCCTCGAACTGGGGGAGCCGGACCCGGACTGGGATTGCAGCAGTGACTGCACCAGGGCCAAAGCCAGAGCTAACGTAACCTCCCTACTCCAGTCACAAGTCCGCCGGTTACGCAGCCAGGGCTGCATTGGCTCTCTGGGCCGTAAGCTTGTCCTGGGAGCTCATGTTTGGCTGATTGCTGCTGGTTGAACGCTGCTGGGGTTGTGTTGTGGCATGATGTGTCAGGGCTCCTGGCGCCTTGGATTGGAGTCATCTAAATTAGTATCTCATCTGAAACGAACACAGAAATAAGGGGGTATCCCTGAGCTGTGCCGGGGTGAGTGTGTGTGAGTGAGGCTGTGAGCTTTAATTAATGTAGTCAGAAAGAGATCTTCTCAGGGTGTATTGGGATGTTATCCTACAATGGAAGCCTCCACATAACACATGGCACAATCCTAGCAATAATAGTAATGAATATAACACAACGTGCCAAGCCTAGGGCAGCTCCTAGCAGCAGCCCTGAGGAATCGGACCTGGGTGCTGTAACCCACACGGTGCCCCCAACAAATCAACGTACAGGGATTAGCATACACAGTGAGTTAAATTTAATACGTGGCTGGATTTATCTGATGAGGGAGGCCTGGGGCTTTTTTAGAAGATACTTTGCCAGATGGTAAATCCCTGGCCTCCAGTTTACCTTCTGACCTACCGGGAGCAACCCGCATTGCCTTTAACCTGGGTCAGAGAAGGATTTGGCTTAAGATGCTTTGCTCCAGCATGAAAGGAAAAGGAGAGAGCGAAGCCGAAGCGAGAAATAAAGACACTTGCAGCAGGTCCATGCGGGCACACTAGCAGGAACCCCACACTTGGCTTTCCAGGGCCAGGCTCAGCCGTACCTGAGAGGAGACAAAGGTTTTGTTCCTGTCTCTGCCAGTGACCTGTGGGCAGAGTTTGTGCCTCAGTTTCTCTTTGTCCAAAGCCTTGTCTACACACCGGCTTTAGGAACTAGGACTGGAAGGGGGCACCCGGGGCACCACAACCGTACCTGTGTACCTCCTGTTCATAAACTCGCGTCTTCATACCACTTCAGCTGTCTGCTCCCTACCCCAGTCCTGTAGGGGAAGGATGCTCCAGAATCTCCTGCCCACCCTCAGTTTTACTGCAGGCCCATTTCATACAGTCATAGACTCCTCATGCTGGAGGAGACATCGAGAAGTCATCCAGTCTGGCCCCCTGCCCAAAGCAGGACCATCTCCAACTAAATCCTCCCAGCCTGGGCTTTTGTCCTGCACAGGGCCACAGTAGACACAGCCCCATCCTGTGCTATAGGAGAGAACCCCCCTGGCTGGTAGCAGTGGCAGGCTGTTATCCTCTCCGGCAGTGTCTCTAGGCCCTGCTTTGAAGTTAAACATTTTCATGAACCAGGCTCCCGCTCATGTGTTCTCCACCCCGGGCAGAATAAATGTTGTTCTTTGCACCGAGGCATGTACAGCTGTGCACCGCTGGGAGAAACACTGGCTGGGGCCTCTGGAACTCAGCTGGGCAGCACCTGACTCTCTCCTGGGCGGCCGTGCCAGGGCTCAGCTCAGGGGGGGACCTGCTCATGCCTCCCCTTGTGTTTTCCATGGAAGTAAGAGATCATAGAGTCATAGAACAATAGAGCTGGAATAGACCTAAAAAGCCATCAGGTCCAGCCCCCTGCCCAAGGCAGAACCAAACGCATCCGATCAGCCCAGCCAGGGCTTTGCCGAGGGGAGACTTAAACACCTCCAGGGATGGAGACTCCACTGCTCCCCTGGGCAGAACATTCCAATGCTTCACCACCCTCCTAGTGAAAGAGTTTTTCCTAATGTTCAACCTGGACCTTCCCAACTGCAGCTTGAGACCCTTGTTCTGTGTTCTGCCATCTGTGACCACTGCGAACAGCCTCTCTCCAGCCTCTTTGCAGCCTCCCTTCAGTGAGTTGAAGGCTGTTATCAAGTCCCCCCGCAGTCTTCTCTTCTGCAGACTAAACAGTCCCAATTCCCTCAACCTTTCTTCATAAGTCACATGCTCCAGCCCCCTATTTTGGTCGCCCTCCACTGGCCCCTCTGCGGTGTCCACATCCTTCCTATAATTGGGGGCCCAGAACTGGACACAGTACTCCAGATGCGGCCTCACCAAGGCCGAATAAAGAGGAATAATCACTTCTCTGGATCTACTGGCAACGCTCCTCTTGATGCAACCTAATGTGTCACTAGCTTTCTTGGCTACAATGGCACACTGTCGATTCATGTCCAGCTTCTCATCCACTACAACTCCCAGATCCTTTTCTGCAAAACTACCACTGAGCCAGTTGGACCCCAGCCTGTAACAATGCCTGGGATTCTTCCAGCCCAAGTGCAGGACTCTGCACTTCTGCTCATTGAACCTCATCAGATTTCTTGCGGCCCAGTCTTCCAATTTGTCTGTCACTCTGGACCCTGTCCCTACCCTCCAGCATATCTACCTCTCCCCGTAGCTGAGTATCATCTGCAAACTTGCTGAGGGTACAATCCAGCCCCTCATCCAGGTCCAGATGATCTGGACAAGTTGGAGACATGTTCTGAAGAAAACAGGATGCAGTTTAATAAAGACAAATGCAAAGTGCTCCACTTAGGAAGGAACAATCAGTTTCACCCATATAGAAAGGGAAGCGACTGCGACTGCCTAGGAAGGAGTATGGCAGAAAGGGATCTAGAAGTCATAGTGGACCACAAGCTTACTATGAGTCAACAGTGTGATGCTGTTGCAAAAAAAGCACACATTATACTGGGATGCATTAACAGGTGTGCAGTGAGCAAGACCCGAGAAGTCAACACAGCAGGCAGCAGTAATAAGTGTCCAATGGGAGTTGACAGATTTTGCTGGGTGGGGGTGGGGTGGGCGTGGGTGATTAGCATGCAGAAAGTGACCATTTTTCACAGACCCGGGGGGAAAGTCTTCCCCTTAAAAACTGAGATCTCTTTAACTCTGTGCCCACGAGGATGGGGGCTACACATCTAATTGCATTTCTAGCTCAGGATGCTGCACCAGTGTTAACCAAGGCAAGGTCTATGTTTTCACCTGAAGCCCAGCAACATGAAATCCTCTGGGAGTTCCTGGGACAGGGAAATGTGAATGGCTGGTAATCTCTGAGAAAAGAGCCTCTGTGTGTGAATCAGTGGCCTGAGTGTCACGGGGGTAACGGCTTTAGAAATGAGCTAGAGTAGAAATACAGAAGGGCCTGATGGTCGTGTAACCTGACCTCCTGCGTAACACAGATACGTTTTAAATGTATGTTAATCCTCCTCCCAGGATAAGTCATTGTACATCATTTCAGGCCAGCAAACAAGCAGGCGAAAATATCAGCCATGCAGGTTGCTCCATGTTGCAGAGCTCATGGGCGCCAAGCAAGCCCAGGCGGGAGTTTCACTGAAGTTTGGGAAAGAGCCAAGCTTCCTTCCATGCAATGCTGCTCCTCCGGCCACTGGGCAAATGCCAGCCGGGCATGGGCGAGCTCAGGGCGGATGATGCAGTCTGGTAGTGCCACCTATTGTTCAGGCCATGGAGGTTAGAGGCCAGTAACACAGTGGGGCTGCAAGCGCTCACAGAGAAAGCAGGGCTTATCCCTTACAGACCCAGGGCTGGTGGGCAGTGATAACAGATTAGCCAGCTGGGCATCTCTGGGGGTGGAGAGAGAGATTTATTCAGAAGCTTCCTGCACTCTGGACACTGACAGAGCAGGCTGGTTCTGGGGGTGGGGGTGGGGGACAGTGTGGCTGGCTCCAGGGACTGGCGGAGATCCCAGGGGCCAATCCTGGCTGTGGCTGGTGGTGCGCCAGAACTGTCCCCTTGGGATGGCTCGTTAGAGACCTGCAAGGCAGGAACGGAGGGACTCTTGGCCACCCTGACCAGGGTCTACAGCAGTAGACTAGCAATACCAGGAACTAGCAATACCAGGAACACCCATATGGGGAGCGAATGGGAAGGGGACACTCTTGCCACTGGACTAGGCAGCCCAGTTGCCCCAGGTCTTCACTGCATTTAGTCCTTCCAGGGCAAGAACTCCTGGGCTTCCCTGGCAGCTCAGCATCAGACAGGGATGGGTCACTCCCAAGCTGGGACCACAGGATTTGGCCATAGGGCTTGCTGTAGCCGTTGCCCCTCGTGGCATGTCAGTGGGCTGGCATGCAATGAATTTGACAGGTATCTGCAGCTGGGAATGAATGCTGCAGACGGAAGCAACTGGTGTGGCTCACCGGAGACACCAATGTACGACTGGGAGCCTGGCCCTATAAGACATGGGATGAGTTGCAGTGGGGAGGCAGGATCTAAAGGCCCTAGCCAAGGGGAGGCTCCATGGGTGAGGTGCTGTGTGTATCCCTAATGAGAGACAGCCCCTGTGTAATGGAGTGGGGGGAGTGCATGTGTGAGTCAGGCTGGATGTCTGAGGCAAGCAGCAGCTCCCAGTGGCTAAGGATGACTCTGGGGCTACAACTGGCAGGTAACACCTCTGCCTGAACAAAGAGCAGGGAGGAGCTGAGCTGGGTTTTGAATCGGGGGTGGCAGTTAGAGGCTAGGAAAAGGGAGAGCTGGAAGGCAGCCAGCCAGAGGAGGAGGAAAGCTACACCCCAGAGGGGCACCCCTCGGGGTCTTCTCCCCAGGACAGGTTGGAAGGACTGTCTCTGGCTGCTGTACTGTCGCTTCTGTGAGAAACTGGGCTTCTGTTGCCTAATAAACCTTCTGTTGTACCTGCTGAGTGAGAGTCACTCCTGCCAGCGGACGGGGTGTAGTGCAGGGGGACCCCTGAACCCCATCACACCCTGCCCCTGGAGCTCACACTGCAGGCAGGAAAGCATGAGAAGGCAACAGGAGTACCCCCATGGTGGGCTTGCTGCTGCTGTTAGCTAGAGAGCAGCTAGCACAAGTATGCCTGCAGGAGTTTCCCTTCACACCCCCAGCTGCTCAGGTAGGAAGAGAAGCGCAGGAGAAGGAGCAGAGGTAAGGGCCGGAGGCTGAGGACCTGCCGTTCTTCTCGACAGCAGCCCCAAGCAAGGTCCTTCCCCTGCCCCCCATGCTACAGGCTGTACCTATACCTGACCCCAGTCCCCTGGGACCCACCAGCCTGAGTTGCAGGACCCTAACAGGAATCTTGTGCTAGGCAGCCACCTCTGCCCAGGAACAGAGCTTCCCCAGTGGGCTCCACAGTGTCACCTCCTTATCTCATCCTTCAGCAACATGCAGCTGGCTGCACTGTGCCTTTCCCGACCTTTGCCACTAAGTGTCCCCCCCTCATCAATCCACATGGAGCCCCTACAGTACAACACAGCCACCTGTCATGGTGCTGTCCCCAGGGGGTGTACCCCCACAGCTGGCTTCTGGATCCTCAGCAACACCCAGGGGACTGGGAGGATCACAAAGGGCTCAAGAGGGGTGTCCACTGAGGGGCTCACGGTCCTGCCTCCTGGTAACGGTGGTCAGCCCATCGGCACTGCTGGACGCACACAAGAAGCTGAGAAGGGCCAGACCAAAGGTCCATCTAGCTCAATAGCTGGTCTGCCAACTGAGGCCAGAGCCAGGAGATTAAAAGATAAGGAGAAGAACAGATAATTGTTGAGTGATCTGTCCCCTGTTGTCCACTCCCACCTTCTGGTCATCACAGACTAGGGATGCCCAGAGCACGGGGTTGCATCCCTGACTATCTCAGTGAAGTATCGGAGGGGGAGCCGTGTTAGTCTGGATCTGTAACGGCAATGAAGGGTCCTCTGGCACCTTATAGACTAACAGAAAAGTTTTGAGCATGAGCTTTCGTGAGCACAGACTCACTTCATCAGATGCTGGGCTTGGAAATCTGCAGGGCCAGGTATAAATAAGCCAGAGCAAGGCTGGGGATAACAAGGTTAGCTCAGTCAGCAAGGGTGAGGCTTACTACCAGCAGTTGATCTGGAGGTGTGAACACCAAGGGAGGGGAAGCTGCTTCTGTATTTAGCCAGCCATTCGCAGTCTTTGTTTAAGCCAGAGCTGAGGGAGTCGAATTTGCAGATGAATTGTAGCTCAGCAATTTCTCTTTGGAGTCTGGTCCTGAAATTTCTTTGCTGTAGGATAGCTACTTTTAAGTCTGCTACCATGTGGCCTGGGAGATTGAAGTGCTCTCCTACGGGTTTTTGTATGTTGCCATTTCTGATATCTGATTTGTGTGCGTTTATTCTTTTACGTAGAGACTGTCCAGTTTGTCCGATGTATATAGCAGAGGGCATTGCTGGCACATGATGGCATAAATTAGATTGGTAGATGTGCAGCTGAATGAACCCACGATGGTGTGGTTGATTTGGTTGGGTCCTGTAATGGTGTTGCTGGTGTAGATATGTGGGCAGAGCTGGCAACAAGGTTTGTTGCATGGATGGGTCCCTGAGTTAGAGTGACTGTGGTGCGGTATATAGTTGCTGGTTAGGATTTGCTTCAGGTTGGCAGGTTGTCTGTGGGCAAGGACTGGTCTGCCTCCCAAGGCCTATGAAAGTGGGGGATCATTGTCCAGGATGGGTTGTAAATCCCTGATGATGCGCTGTAGAGGTTTTAGCTGAGGACTGTAGATGATGGCTAGTGGTGTTCTGTTGGTTCCTCTCTTGGGCTTGTCCTGTAGTAAGAGGCTTCGTGGCTCACATCTGGCTCTGTTGATCGGTTTTGTCACTTCCTCAGGTGGGTATTGCAGTTTCAAGAAAGCTTGGTAGAGATCCTGTAGGTGTTTGTCTCTGTCGGAGGGGTTGGAGCAAATGCGGTTATATCTTAGTGCTTGGCTGTAGACAATGGATCGTGTGGTGTGTCTGGGATGGAAGCTGGAGGCATGAAGGTAGGCGTAGCGGTCAGTGGGTTTACGGTACAGGGTGGTGTTGATGTGGCCATCGTGTATCTCAGTGAGTAGCCATTTATGGAGCATCCTCCAGGAATTTATCTGATTCTTTTGAACCCAGTTATACTTTTGACCTTCACAACATCCCCAGCAAGGAATTACACAGGTTAACTGTGTGCTGTCTGAAGCAGTATTTCCTTATGTGTGTTTTAAACCTGCTGCCGAGTAAATTCTCTGGGTGACTCTTGTGTTCTGTGAATGGATAAATAACACTGCCTCATTCAGATTCTCCGAACCAGTCGTGATTTTCTGGACCTCTTGCATCTCCCCACTTAGTCATCTCTTCTCCAACCTGCACAGTCCAAGTCTTATAATCTTTCCTCAGGCAAAAGGTGTCCCACCCCGAATAATTTTTATTGCCCTTCTCTGCATCTTTTGCAACTCTAACACAGGTTGAACCTCTTTAATCCGGCACTCTCTCCCTGGGCAACATCCATAATCTGGCATGATTTCAGCTAGCCAGATGGCCACTTAGCATGAATCACAGAATCATAGGGCTGGAAGGGACCTCAGGAGGTCATCCAGTCCAGCCCCCTGCTTCAAGCAGGACCAATCCCCACTAAGTCATCCCAGTCAGGCAGGACCTTGTCCAGCCAGGACTTAAAACCTCAAGGGATGGAGAATCCACCACCTCTCTAGGCAACACATTCCAGTGCTTCACCACCGTCCTGGTGAAGTAGTTTTTCCTAATATCTAATCTACACCTCTCCCTCTGTAACTTCAGACCATTGCTCCTTGTTCTGCCATCTGACACCACTGAGAACAGTTTCTCACCATCCTGTTTAGATCTCCCCTTCAGGAAGTTGAAGGGTGCTATTAAATCACCCCTCAATCTTCTCTTCTGTAAACTAAACAAGCCCAAAACTCTCAGCCTCTCCTAGTAGGTCATGTGCGCCAGCCCCTTCATCATATTTGTTGCCCTCCACTGAACTTGCTCCAGCAAATCCCCGTCCTTTTTATACTGGGGGGCCCAAAACTGGACACAATATTCCAGATGTGGCCTCACCAGGGCCGTACAGAGGGGAACAACCACAATGCAAATGGCCATTTCAAAGATTACTGATGAGGCACTGAAATACATAATTCGGCGCCTCATAAGCATGCCGGCGGCTGCAGCACTTCGAAGTTGCCACGGCTTGTCCAGACAAGGCTCCTTTTTGAAAGGTCCCCAGAAACTTCGAAATCCCCTTATTGCTATCCCATAAACCAGCTCCCCCTCTGCTGATAGGAATAAGGGGCTTTTGAAGTTGGCGGGGTCCTTTTAAAAAGGACCTCCATCTGGACGAGCTGCACGGGAACGAAAAGCAGCAATTTTGAAGTGCTGCGGCTGGCGGCTTGCTAATGAGGCGCTGAATATGCATTTCAGCGCCTCATTGGTGTTCTTGGAAACGGCCGCTAGCATGGCTGTTTCGAAGTTTTCTCTAAGTGTAGACATGGCCCCTTTGTTTTTTTGGCAGCCGCTGCACCTTGAAGGGACGGTTTCAGAGAACTCGCCCCAGTGATTCCATGCTTTCTCTCTTGAGTGGTGAGAGTTAATTTAGACCCCACCATTTTGTATGTATGGTTGGGATTATGTTTTCCAATGTGCATCACTTTGCATTTATCAACAATCAACTTCCTCTGTGATTTTGTTGCCCAGTCACTCAGTTTTGTGAGGCAAAATTGTTATTCCTCATTTGTTATTCCTCACCAGCTGCTCTGGACGGAGTAATTTTGTATTGTCTGTAAATTTTGCCTCCTCACTGATATTTTCACCGACCATCGAAATACCTTGGCTTTTTGGCATTCTATCCTACATCATAGGAGTCGTGGCCTTGCTACGGGTGAAGCTGAAGAACGACCTTGGAAGCCCCTGTTCTGTACCTGGGGGGCAGCCCTCTCTGTCTGGGACAGGATGGATTTCCACCCCAGCAGCAGAACCTTGCATGGAAACAAAACTGGCATCTGCCTCTTCAGCTGCAAAAATGATCTCTGGACATCTGCATCCACGGACGGTGATGGCCCCGGATATAAGATGGCTATCTGTGGATTGCCAGGCTGCACCCAGCAGCTCTCGGCAGTTACAATTAGCGAGGGACCCAAGCACGCTTCCTCGGATCCAACTGCACGACGATGTCGGAGGACGTGTGGATCCAGACCGACATTCCCATTCATCTTTTCCATCCGTGTGGGGATTTGTTCCATCCATGCTCTGAATCAATTTTTTATGCGCACCGACGTATGGGTGAATGTGAACCACCAGGAGAAACAAAAACCCAAGCTGTGGGAGCTTTGCTGTCGGGTGGGTGGCACTGGACTCTCTCCGGAGTGAGCGCACAAGCACAAGCGCACGGGGAGCACTGATCCAGACCCAGACTTTGCAGCTGGCCCCTGCGTCAATAAGGGGCTGAAACAGAACTCCAGTACCAGACATCCTGCAGCGTATGGGAAGTGCTGGGATAAACAGCTGGACATGATCGAGGGGCTGGAAAATGTGCCTTGGGGTGACAGGCTGCGGGAGAGTAAGATATTTAGCTTAACAAAGAGAAATTCAGAGGTGATTTGGTCCCTGTGTGTATCTATCTATCCTGGGAACAAATATTTAACAGCAGTGGCTGCTTCCACCTAGCAGCCTGACGCCTGGAGGTTGCAGCTAGACAAATCCCGAGCAGCCACAAGGCATGCTTTTTTACAATGGGAGGGTAATTAGGTTAGGTAGCATTGACCCCGCCCTGGGCAGGGAGCTGGACTTGATGACCTCCAGCCCTCGGGCTCTGAGAGTCTGTGAGTTAATCCCAGTGACAAGTTGCCAAGGGTTGGGGCGGATACGTCCTCGTGGGCAAGGTTAAAATCAAGCCTGGCATTTTTGCATACAGATCTGCTCCTGGACCAGCAGGAATAAACCCAGCCGCTGACTGCAGAGGATGGCTACGTCTACACGTGAAGCCAACATCGAAATAGTCTATTTCGATGAATAACGTCTACACGTCCTCCAGGGCTGGCAATGTCGATGTTCAACTTCGACGTTGCGCGGCACCACATCGAAATAGGCGCTGCGAGGGAACGTCTACACGCCAAAGTAGCACACATCGAAATAAGGGTGCCAGGCACAGCTGCAGACAGGGTCACAGGGCGGACTCAACTGCAAGCCGCTCCCTTAAAGGGCCCCTCCCAGACACAGTTGCACTAAACAACAAAAGATACACAGAGCCCACAACTGGTTGCAGACCCTGTGCATGCAGCATGGATCCCCAGCTGCCGCAGCAGCAGCCAGAAGCCCTGGGCTAAGGGCTGCTGCCCACAGTGACCATAGAGCCCCGCAGGGGCTGGAGAGAGAGCGTCTCTCAACCCCTCAGCTGATGGCCGCCATGGCGGACCCCGCTATTTCGAAGTTGCGGGACGCGCAACGACTATAGGGTCCCTACTTCGACGTTGAACGTCGAAGTAGGGCGCTATTCCTATCCCCTCACGGGGTTAGCGACTTCGACGTCTCGCCGCCTAACGTCGAAGTTAACTTTGAAATAGCGCCCGGCGCGTGTAGCCATGACGGGCGCTATTTCGAAGTTAGTGCCGCTACTTCGAAGTAGCGTGCACGTGTAGACACGGCTGATATCAGTCTGGATGACCACAATGGTCCCTTTTGGCTTTATAAGACATAAGAATGGCCACCTCGGGTCAGACCAATGGTCCGTCTAGCTCAGTCTCCTGTCTGCCGCGGGAGGCCAGTGCCAGCTGTCCCAGAGAAACGAGCAGAAGAGGTGTTCATCGAGTGATCCAGCCCGTCACCCTCTCCCAGCTTGGTAATTTAGAAATTCCCAGCTTGGGCCCATCTGACGGGCATTACACGGGTATGGACTCTCTCCCACAGCAGCCAGTAGGCAAGTCAGATACGTGAGGGCTGAATCTGGCTGGCTGGTCACACCTCACCTGAGCTGTGGCCCTCCTCCGTGCCTGGATGCTCAGGACACCTCCAGCTTTTCCATAGTTGAAGAGGCCTTGCGAAAGGCCTGGTTTAAGGGCCTGATCCTGCACCAGTGATGGCAAGGGGGAGCTCCCCACTGCCTTCCCCTGACCTGAGATCCAGCTGGGGCAGGTCACAACAAAGGCACCGGGAGCCCTTTGTTCCTTCATTTATTTTGTGACTGGCGAGAGGCTTGGCAGCGAACGGGGAGTCGGGGGTGCAGACGAGGGCTGCCGGGTGGTGTGAGGTTCTACCGGGGCAGGGTGGAGGCTGCGTGTAAAAGCCCAGCCCAGGGCTTGTCAGAGCTGGGTGCCGTTCTGGGCATGCACAGCTGTCCGGCAGCTGGGAAATGCGACGTACAGAGCAAGGGGAGGGCTAAACTGCCATTGGGGTGGGGCAGAGGAGGGCAAAGGGAGTCCAGAGAACGGAAGAGGAAGGATCAGAGGAGTGGGGGACAGGAGAAGAAGGGAAGGAAGAGGAAGGTGAGGGGGGAAGGACAGGAGGCTGAGAGGGCCTGGAAGGCCCAGAGTGGGAGGAGGAACAGGCCTGTTCCAGCAGCTCAGCCTGGCAGCCTGCCCCAAGGGAAGCCCCCGGCTTAGTTCTCCCAAGTGGGCTGGTGCCGCTCTCTCGCTCGCTTTGCAAGGTGGTGGATTGCTTCAGAGGCCTTGGCTCCTGCTGCCCAGACCAGCTGGGTAGGGGAGCTCAGGGCTGCTGCCAGGCAGGCTGCACGGGGTGCTGCTGGGCAGTGTGCTTAGCTGTTGGTCAAGGAGGCTTCATCCCCCTGGAAAAGAGACAGAATTGCCTGGTCAGAGTTAGTTGGGAAAGCCCCAGCGACCCAAAGCAGCCTTCGGACAAGCACCCCCGTGCAGGAGCCTGGCCCCACACTGAACACAGGGATCCGTGAGCTACCGTACCAGGAACAAACCAGGGCCCACACAGAGAGGCACAGACTTGCTGAGCCAGTATCCTGGCCCTCCATCTGTCTTTGCCCCTCCTGCAGGGCTCGTGGGCCGTGTGTTCTGAGTACTCCCTCCAGTCCTTCCCCAGTCTGTCCTCTGCTCTGCCAGCGCCGGCACTGGGAGCGTAAATCCCCGCCCCAGCCCCGGAGCAGGGCTCCCTGCCAGCTGAGCGCTTGGGGGATGGCCGGAGAAAGATTCAGGTGCCACCCAGCTGATTAGCAGAGCGCTCCCTGCTGGCAGCGTGTGGTTCTACAGGGTGCACATCCCCCCCTGCCTTGGTGCACAGACCACACTTATTCTGCTCAGGGATGGAAAAAATTAGCGGGACCTTCCCCGAGACTCTTCCTGGCCAGCAGCTGGCGCCACTGAAGCAATGTAAGACACGGTTAAATTAACATCCAGCTGGCATCCATCAGCAGCGCTCCGGTGATGTCAGCTGGCCGGATCCCCACTGGGCATGGATCAGCGAAGACCCACTGCGGGCAATGGCCACAGCCGCCTGGACCAGCGCGGAGCTGAGTGGGGTTGTGCTAGGTGAGGCTCTGGTCTTTAAGCAGCTCTCCAGGATGAACAGCATCTTCCCACACATCCCAAGGCCTTATACTCCTAGCTGCGGGGTGCAGGCTGCGTGGGTGAGCCAGCGCCCCCAGAGAAGATGCTCCAGGCCTGGCTGGGGCTGGGAGACATACGTGTGCTTGGCCAAGTGCCCCTGCTGGGTTTACGCCTTGGAGCTGCTGGAGCCTGACCGCAGGGCAGAAGCAGGCACAGCGGCGACCCGCCACTTCCCGGAACCGCACCTGGGACGGTTCTTCTGTGTGGGTCAGTTCCATGGAGCTCTCATCTTTCAGCGGCTTCATTAGCTTCTTGATCCTGGCCAGGGGAGGAGGCGACATGTTACAGGCAGGCAGCTGATGTTTTAGGAGGTGCTACTGAGGGGCAGGACAAGCCCGCAATGGCCGGCCTGCTATTCCGCCCGTCAGCAGCACGGCCCCTCGCCTGGAGAGCCAGCGGGTCTCAATGCCGAGCTGAAGAGCAGACCTCCGCTGCTTGTGTTAAAGGAACAACCCCCCTAGCAGCAGTAGGCTGTTATCCTGCTGGGGCCCAGACATTTGTGAGGGGTCTGACACACGCTGTGCCGGTGTGTTATTCCCATGGGACCTTCATTGTGGTGTCTGACCACCAATGCCCCCCTCCCTCTGGGTCCGAGCCCACCTGCTCAACAGGACGGGTGGGGGGCATTCTCCAGGGCCATTTGGGCATTGGCCTGTCTGCTCAGCCTGCCAATGAGAGGCCAGTTGTGGTGCCCAGAACTGGAATTGGACTGAGACCAGCCGAGGCATTTTGCACACAGTCCCCCAAACTCCTCTGCTGGCACCATCAGAGACCTCCAGAGCTAAAAAGCCCCTGTGAAAGCACTGCATGCCAGACCGTAACAGCCTCGCTTCCCCCGAGGGTTACGCTGTGTGACCCAGCAGTGGGTCACACACCTCACGCTCGCCTCTGGCTTGGCCGGGGACCAGCGGCAGAAAGCTTCACAGCCTGTAATCGAGCCGGCAGCCTCCCGAGTGCCCCCTTCCTGACCTACAGGCAGCCTGCCTCAGTTTCCCTCTCGGAGGGTTCAAACAAACTGCTTTACAGGCTTTTCCCTGGCCAACCCTTCCCCCTCCTTGTGGGCTGATTTTAGTCATAAACTAAACACGCAATGCAGCCATCTCATCCGCCCCAAAACAAAATCCGTTCCTGGGGCCTCACAAGCCAAGGGCTCTCTTCCCCCTCGAGCGCCTCTGCAGTCCTTCCCCGGCTTGGTCACCAGGTCTCCCATCCTCCCTGCCCGGAGAGCCGTCCTGCCCCGCTGCAGGCACACGGCCCCAGCCTGCCAAGCTGTCCCCTTTGTTGCAATGTTGCGTTTGTTTTATCACTTGACACCCTCTGACCCAGGGATCAGGGCTGGCTCGGTCCCATCCTCATGGGACACGTCATCGCTTGCCAGACCCCGTGAGCCAGACCAACGCCACACCCCTGCACTGCTGCTACGAAGGACAGCAGCAAGAGCGAGTTACCTGGGCCAGAGCTGGATGGTTGCGATGGCCAGGACAACAGCCATCAGCACTGTGATGAACATGCCGGCCAGGACCTTGTATGTCCAGAGGTCCGTGAGTGCTGAGGAGGAGGGAGGAGAGGTGGGTTAGTCCAGCCTGTGCAAAGACTCCCAGAACCTCCTGTGACTCGGGTCACTGCAACAGCGGGAAAAGATGGGGGGGCAGCAGATGGGGTGCCCCCCCCAGATGTACAGGATTTAACCCCTCCATTGCCTGCCCTCTTCCTGGAGGGCCAGTGACTTGTGTTTGTCAGGAGGCCGTGTTCTTCTGCCAAGCCTTCTGTTTCAGCCACCGCCTTGTGGCTATTGTTTGTGGCTATTATCCAGCCAGCCCTCCCCTGCCCCCAGCTGGGTGGGACCAGACCTCCAAGAGATGTGGGAGAGATTGCAGATAGTGTTTGGAAAACACCTCTTCCGTGGGTGGTGGCAGGCAGACACCCACACAACGCTGGGGTCCATTAGGACAGGGATAGAAACGGAGGCTGCAAACACCTGTGATAGACAGACACGGCTCTCTCCCAGTTATCTAATTCTTTTCCAGCTCTAGAAACGCAGAGATAGCTGTGTTAGTCTATATACTATCAACACAAAAAAGCATCTGTAAAGTGCTACCGGGCTGCTTTTTTGCTTTGATAAAAACCATAGTGCTGCTGTATAAATCCAGGGCCCGCGGGCAGCTGGAATATGAGGTGCAGGTGTGGTCGCCCATCTCAAAAATGTATGAGAATTGGAAAAGGCACCGAGAAGGGCAACAAAAACAGTGAGGGAGAACATCACACAAGGCACAGTCAAGCTGTCGTGAAGGCCAAAACTATCAGTAGATGTGGAAAAAAAAAAAAGCAGTCCAGTAGCACTTCAAATACGCTCTTTTGTTTTGACAGTATATAGACTAATGCAGCTCTCTCTGCTACTAGAGCTGGAAAAGAATCAGATAAATTCATGAAAGATGACTCCATTTGTAACACCAACAGACCCAGCCCCAGGGATAGAACCTGCGAGCATAGGGTTTAAAACCCTGCAATCTACCATCGGAGGGGTAGCCATGTTAGTCTGGATCTGTAACAGCAACGAAGGGTCCTGTGGCACCTTATAGACTAACAGAAAAGTTTTGAGCATGAGCTTTCACAAGCACAGACTCACTTCATCAGATGCTGGGCTTGGAAATCTGCAGGGCCAGGTATAAATAAGCCAGAGCAAGGGTGGGGATAACAAGGTTAGCTCAGTCAGCAAGGGTGAGGCTTACTACCAGCAGTTGATCTGGAGGTGTGAACACCAAGGGAGGGGAAGCTGCTTCTGTATTTAGCCAGCCATTCGCAGTCTTTGTTTAAGCCAGAGCTGAGGGCATCACTAAGTCAGGGACCCATCCATGCAACGAACCTCGTTGCCAGCTCTGCCCACATATCTACACCAGCAACACTATTACAGGACCTAACCAGATCAGCCACACCATCGTGGGTTCATTCAGCTGCACATCTACCAATATAATTTATGCCATCATGTGCCAGCAATGCCCCTCTGCTACATACATCGGACAAACAGGACAGTCTCTACGTAAAAGAATAAACTCACACAAATCAGATATCAGAAATGGCAATATACAAAAACCCGTAGGAGAGCACTTCAATCTCCCAGGCCACACAGTAGCAGACTTAAAAGTAGCTATCCTACAGCAAAGAAATTTCAGGACCAGACTCCAAAGAGAAATTGCTGAGCTACAATTCATCTGCAAATTCAACTCCCTCAGCCCTGACTTAAACAAAGACTGCGAATGGCTGGCTAAATACAGAAGCAGCTTCCCCTCCCTTGGTGTTCACACCTCCAGATCAACTGCTGGTAGTAAGCCTCACCCTTGCTGACTGAGCTACCCTTGTTATCCCCACCCTTGCTCTGGCTTATTTATACCTGGCCCTGCAGATTTCCAAGAGCAGCATCTGATGAAGTGAGTCTGTGCTCACGAAAGCTCATGCTCAAAACTTTTCTGTCAATCTACCATGTGAGCTAAAGGCCAGGGGCTCTCAGCTGAAGCTGTAGAGCAGAGACTTCACTCACCCCAGCTGAGGTCTCAGCACCGCTGGGTACTACACAGTGATAACTGGAAGATAACTATGTTAGTCTATATTCTATGAAAACAAACAGGCAGTCCAGTAAAGTGCTACAGGACTGCCTATTTGTACCCATCAGTAACTTTCAGCCAAGATGATTGGGGATGCAACCCCATGTCCCGGCCATCCTCAGCCTCTGACTGCCAGGAGCTGGGACTGGAAGACAGAGGATGGATCGCTTGACTATTGCCCTATTCTGTTCACTTCCTCTGATGCATCTGCACCAGGCTTTGGCTCCGATTGTTAGGCTAGATGGACCATTGGTCTGACCCATTCTGGCCATTTGTATGTGCGTGTGTGCATCCCTGCCTCTGCTAGACGGGATCTGACCTGCTCCTCTGAGTGTCTGTGCCCGCTGCTGGCTGTGACTGGATTGGTGGAGCCCAGGCAGCCACGCTGTGGGGGACAATCCACTCTTGTTTGCAGGGATGGATTAGACAGGACATGGCAGCCTCCTCCACCACAGCTAGCTCTGCCACCATCCCACTGCCCCCCACCAGCCTGGCTTACTTTGTGCACTGAAGTAGGAAGCGACTGTCACGTTGCCCAGTGAGTTGCTGGCAACGCAGGTGTATTGTGCCGAATCCTCTGAGGTGACGCCCCAGATCTCCACTCTCAGGGTGTTGTAGGATGGGAACACCCTGACCGGCTGGCTGGCTGCTGAGTGGGAGCCTCGGGTGGAAGCCACTAGGGTATCCAGTCTGTACAGGGCTAATTCAGCCTGTGGGTTGCTATCAGCGGTGCACTGGATGGCACCCACCCGTGCATTGCGGTTCTCCAGGAAGGTGTGCATCAATGGGTTCCTTGGAGCGTCTGCAACGAGAGGACAACGTTACTGTTCAATCAGGTGACCGGATGCCTGCAGCTGACAAAGAGGAAGTGACTGGGTGACAGCAGCCAAGGGCAGCAGTCTGCAGTTCCTGTCTAGAACTGATCGCAGGACAGAGTTTCCGCCCCAGGAGATACGCCAAGATTTCAAAATATCATTTTGTCCTGATTGGAAATCTTCTGACTGAGTTGTTTGTTTATCTGAGCAATGGATTATTTCACCTCAACCTTCTACAACAGTGGTTCCCAACCTGGGGTCCGCAGACCCCTGGGGGTGGTCCATGAAGGTATTGTAGGGGGTCCATGAAAAAGAAAAGAGATAAATAAAAATGATCTTAGAAAATAAGTTTTAAATAAATTGCAGTTACAAAGCCTTTGACCGTGTTGATAGAGACACTTTGTGGAAACTGCTGCAACAGCTTAGCACCCCATCCCACATACAAACCCTCTACATGCCAAGTTCTTCACAAGGGGGTCTTGCTGGAATCCTTCAGCATGCTGTCAGGAGCGCACCCAGGGCGCCTATAGACACCTTTCCTGCAGTCACATGGAATCCGCAAGGAAAACCCTAAAGACGATGACCTCAGACAACGTGGAGAAGATCTTCTGAGATCAACTGGGGCACTCCTGGAGTCAGCTAGAAGTTTTGTCCTGAGACAGTGTGAAGAGGAGGAGACTTTGTAGCTGACCTGTGCTCCACCTGGGGTGCATCTATACTAGGAACTAACTTAGAGGTTAACTTCGAAGTTAGCACTACATTGAAGTAGCCAGGAGAGGCCGTTTCTCCACCGGCCACTTCCTTTGGAAGTGGCATGCTAATATAGGGAGCGAAAGATGCTAATGAGGTGCAGATGCAAATTCCCTGTGCTTCATTAGCATAACTTCATGTGATTTGGACTCCGGAAGACTGTTCTTCCGGACTCCAAAATGCCGTGTAGAAGCGTGGCCCGGGGGGGCTTCCGGAAGGAAGTCCTCCTTCTGGAGGCCCCTTCTTCCCAAAACTTTTCAGGAAGAAGGGGCCTCTGGAAGAAGGACTTCCTTCTGGAAGGCCCCCCCAGCGGCCACGCTTCTACACGGCCTTTTGGAGTCCGGAAGAACAGTCTTCCGGACTCCAAATCACATGGCGTTATGCTAATGAGGCGCAGTTTCCCTGCATTAGCATGCCACTTCCGAAGGAACTGGCCTGCATAGAAACAGCTGGACAGTCTACACACATTTCCCCTTACTTCAAAGTTAACTTTGAAGTAGGGAGCCCAACTTCAAAGTCCTTACTCCATTCCCAGGAGTGGATTAGTGCCCTACTTCGAAGTTGAACTTTGAAGCAGCATGTACGTAGACGCTCTACTTCGAAATTGCTTGCTTCGAAGTTGTACTTCAAAGTAAGCAATTTTTAAGTTATTTTTGTAGCATAGACACATCATTGGAGTACAAGGGTTAAGTAGTAAAGTTACAATCAATTATTATTTTTAAATTAAATCTCTTCCAATATCGTTATGAATTGCTGTCTGAGAATCTATGTTGTGGTTTCCTTTCTCATGGAATGAGGTGTACCAAGTAGCTAGAATTGGCTTTTATAAGGCTCCACAAACGGTTTGGGGGGCAACTGGGGGTCCGTGAACAGTTGGGGGGGGGTCTGTGACTGGGGGGTCCACACTAGTGAAAAGGTCAGGAACCTGTGTGCTAGAAAAGCGGTTTTGGGTGAGATCAGAATGTTTCATTTGGACATGGGCCTGCTGACTCTTCTGTTGTGTTATCAAACTGAGGCGTTTTGGCCTCACTGGGGACCTTATAGCAACACAATATTTTGATGATTCCCCCTTGAAACCATCAATGCAATCCGTGCACTCTGGTGAAAAGTTTCAATGGCGTCAAATCAGCATTTTTCAGTGGAAAACTGTCCCCTTGTAAATTTGACTCCATCAACCAAGGATTAAACAGAGACTGGGAGCGGCTGGTCCCTTACAAAAGCAGCTTCTCTGTGGTGTGTTAAGATCTTCACATTAGACTCTGACAATGGCTCATATCCCCCTGTCTGATCTGACTTGTTTTTTCCTCTTTTGATACATACTATTGATACTGGGCCATTTCCACCTGGCTGAACAGGCTTTATCCATTCTGGCCCTCCCTTTTACCGGGACCCCACTCTTTAAATACCTCTCTGGACCCCTACCCCCACTCATGCATCTGATGAAGCGGGTCTTTGCCTACGAAAGCTTCTGCTGCAAAATATCTTTTAGTCTATAAAGGGCCACAGGACTTCTTGTTGTTCTCAAAAGATACAGACTAACACGGCCACCTCTCAGACCCTTGCAAATTGTTCAGCTCGCTCTAGGATTGACCAAAGAGTGTCTGATCACAGTGCTATGCACTCTCTGGGAAATCACATAGCCACGCTGTCATAATCATAAGGGTTAGCCAGCAGCCTGGGAGTAAAAGGGTTAACCTCCTTAGCCAGGTGGGGTTGGCCTATAGGAATATAGGTAAAATCAAATTTTGGCTCCTCCTTCTTCTGTTCTCTGTTCCTTTCTTCTTCTTTCCAGCCATAAAAAAAAAAAAAACCCAACAAAAAAACCCACAAAATATCTGTCTCCAAAAACAGCTCCTCCAATCTTATGTAAGTAGGGTAAAGTTTAAATAAATCTGTTAGGCTTTATTGTTTTATGGTTTAAAAAGTAAAATCTAGTATCTGGGCACTTTTTAAAAATGTTCTTTTACTCTCCTTGTAACTAAGTTCTAGGCCCATGGTAAACACTTCCCATGTGTTTTACTTTATAACTCTTCCATCTAGTCATGAGGCTTGCAACACAAATATTGTTGTAATAATAAAAGTTCTTTCTTTTTCTTTTTATTAACCTGGCATTGGTTAATGTTTGTGTCCTGGTTTTTACTTTTGGGGCTAAAATTTCCCAAGTCGTCTCTCCCTGGTTTCCTTATTATTACTTGGGTGGTGGCAGCGAATTTTATCCCCAAAATCTAAGGTTTTTAGGATTTTTGGGAAAAAGTTTATACCAAAACCTGGTAAATAAGGTTTTAAAGGTACTTTTGCTGGCCCCCGCTTCTGCATTTATCTTGCTAGAGTGGGGAAAAAGCCATAACACAGGCTTTTAGCATCCCCAGGCTGAGGAGTGCAAGGACAGGTGAGAGAGAGGGGCGTGGGAGGCAGCACACAAGGAAGAACTTGTTTCAATCGCTGTCTGTTTGGTTCCTGGGAAGGGAGGGGACTTTTGCATCTTGGTTTGCTGTCTGGATGCTCCCCAGGGTGGAGCAGCTTGGATGGAGGGCTCTGCCATGGGCCCATGTCTGAGTTTTGCTCCCATGAAGAGCTGGGCACATCTAGGGCTCTACGGAAATAACCGATAATAATAATAATAATAATGCAAATCCCAAACTGCCTTGACTTGGTGTGAACCAATCAAACTCCAGGGATCCAGTGACACTCACAGAGCACATGCAGGTTGACGGGGGCAGAGGTGGCACTTCCCATCCTGCCCTCTGCCCGGCAGTGGTAGGACCCGGTGTCCATGCTGGATACGCGGTCAAGATGGAGCGACCGAGCTGGACCGTCCTGCAGCCACTTGCTGTTCTTATACCAGGTGTAGTTGGTCTCTCCCCCCAGCCAGGAAGCAACCACGCAGGTCACACTGACTGAGGCCCCTTCATGGATTTCCTGAGATGGTTCAATCATGATTCTGACAGCTGATAGGGAGCAGAGAGCAGGAAGATCAGCATAGTGTTGTCTAGCAGAAGCCAGCTGAGGCTGCACGACTCCCGAGGCTTCGCCGCACATCGGCAGGGATGCTTGAAAACTTTTCACTCAAACTCTTTTTTGGCTTTTTTTTTTTTGACAGAATGGAAACATTTGCATGACATTTTCCATTTTTGCTCTGTGTGTGTGTGAGTGTGAGAGACAGAGAGAGAGAGTGAGAGAGAAGGCGCATGTTGAAAATAAGGAAAACTTTTTTGGTTTTCAACAACTTTTGAGGTTTTGTTTTTTAAATGAAAACCAGAAGAAAGGGGGGAAAAGACCTGCACTTAGTTTGTGGTTTTGTTGATTTACTAGATAATCTACTTTGATCTTTGCTATCACATACAATCACTGGCCATCCATAGTTAGTACACTTATAATCTAACCATATAAACTAACTGTCCATAGTTAATACACTTACTCTATGCTGTAATCTGGAGGGGGAGGGTTGTTTTTTTTTCTGTCGGGGCCACAGAAAAGAGTCAGTCACTGGCCACACACAGCCCTGCAGGGGGGCGCAGAGGGCCAGTGTTTCCTCCCACAGTGGGCCTCGCACGGCCCCCCTGGAGATGCAGGTTATGGGGTGGGTCTGGAGAGGAGGGGTTTGGGTTGCGAGAGTGTGGTGGGCTCTGGAAGGGAGTGTGGGTGCAGGCTGGGGCAGGGGATTGGTACAGGCCCTGGGTGGCGGAGTGGACTGGGTGTGGGAATTTAGAGCGTGGGAGAGGGTCCTGACCTGGGGGTTGGGGCACAGGCTCTGGCTGGGCAGCGCTTACCACTTCTGGCTCCACACTGCTCCTGGAGCACTGGCATGTCCCTGGGGCCCCTAGGCAGACAGGCCAGGGGGCTCCGTGTGCTGCCCTGGTGCTCCATTGGCTGTGGTTCCTGGCCAATGGGAGCAGCGGAGCCAGTCCTTAGGATGCGGGCAGTACATGGAGCCTCCCTGATTGCCCCTACGCTGAGGGGCCACAGGGACATGCTGGCCACTTCCAGGAGCAAAGTTGAGATGGCCAGACTGGTACGGGCCTGGCGTCCCTCACTTCCCACCCCACCATGGGGTCGAGCTGGTGCTCCCAGCCCCACGCGGAGGGGTGCCCAGGCCTGGGGCTCCTGGCCTGCCACATGCCGACTTGCCGCAGGGCCTATGGAAGGAAGCAGCAGGCTGGATCTGGTCCAGGGGCCAGCGAGCTGAGGCGGAGTGCTCGGGGGCAATCTCGGCTTGCTGACCACATGTGTGCATGGCTCCCTTCGCGCTGAGGGAGGGCAGAGCGGGTGTGAAACTGGCTAGATTTGACCAGGGCAGGGCAGTCAGGCTGTGGGGTCCCAGGCTGGGAAGCTGGTGGTTACAGCCTCTGCAGGACCTGCAGCTGGGTGCGTCCCTACCTGTGTGAATGCTGGCGGAAGTGCAGCCCAGAGGGCGTGCAGCTTGTCACAGCAGCCCAGCGTGGGAGGGAGCCCAGTGGCACCCCAGTTCAAGTGGCACCCTGGGAGAGACCCATCACAAGTTCCTCCTGATGGCTATTTGGAGGGGTCTAAGCCCAGCTCCCCATGGACAGATGCCACAAAACCCACCCCCGTAGCTGGCTCTGATTGCAACCCTTCTGGGCCCCTTTGAATGGACCAAAGAAATGAGCTATCTGCTCACAGCTGAGTGGTCCCTCCAGGACAGAGCAGGGACACCTCGTCATGGAGAAACACGTGTGTTGGGTACATGACAAGGCCACTGAGGGTGCAAATGCAGACAGCACAGGGGGGAAGAGCTTAGGGGATTTTGCAGTGGTGAAGCCACATCATCCCAGGACGTTAGAGAGACAAGATGGGGGAAGTAACAGCTTTTACCGGACCCACTTCGGGAAGGACATAACCTTACTCATTTTCTGTCAGTCACGTTATTGGCAGATATGTGTCTAAATCCCCTAGGCCTCTTTGCAACTCTCAGCCTGAGCCTGTAGTGCCAGCACCGAGCTCCACACACGAATCGGCCGGGATGCTCAGAGCAGGATTTCAGCCTCAGTTTCCCCCAGAGCTGCAGGAAGGTACACAGGATCCAGAACCTGGCCCCACGCTCTGGCTCTGAACCCAAACCCCCAGTCGCCTGCAGGGAGTGAGGATGGGACAAGGAAAACTTCCTCGGCTCCCAGACTAGCTCCTACCTCTTCCTGGACACTTCCCAGATCCTTCAAAACCCCAGTTCCCAAGGGATAGCTCCCCTTTTAAGGCTCAAGTCACACATGGGAGAGGTCACCGCATGCTCACACTCACCCTCCACACTGAAGAGTACAGATGCTGTGGCAGCACCGTAGGTGTTGTTAGCCGAGCAGAGGTACTGGCCTGCGTCCTCCAAAATGACGTCCTTCATCTCCACCTTCAAGGAGTTGTGGGACACCTGAATGCTCAGTCGCTGGCTGGGGGAGCCAGGAGAGCCCCAGGTGGAAGCCATGAGTGTGAGTTTGTCTCCTCTGTACAAGGCGATATCTGATGGGGGGTGGCTGTCGACAGTGCACTGGATGATGGCCTGGCGCCCATCCTGGGCATCTAGGAAGGAGCTCAGCGAAGGCTTCCTTGGGGCATCTGAAGGGATGAGAATGGAAAACAAAGACTTTCTCCTTGAAGAGGATTGCTCAGTCCGGCCGGGCAGCTCTGAGGACTGGCAGGGGTTATGGAACAGCACTAGACAGGACAAGGTCTTCCTGGCCTTCAGGAATTCTTGAGATTTAAAAAATTCTTGTCGCAAACCAAGGTGAAAAATTGGAGGCTCGAAAACGTTTGCAAACCAAAGATCTGAAATTTATTTCTGAGCCTCTCGATCAAAACGTGATCGCCATAATTTGTGGATATGTTTGGTTTATGTGTGGATTGATTCATAATTTTTACCAGTTTTGTAGCTTCGGTTAACTTAAATTTCTAAACAGGAAATCATTTCGAACCAAAAAACATTTAGAAAATGTCCAGATGGGATGCTTCAACAACCGAGAAATGCCTTTTCAAACGTGTTTGAAATAGAAATTCATTGACACTGACCCCTTCCCTTGAAGCGTTGCAGCTGGGAGAATTTGGTTGTCTCCAATGAAAAAGCCTTTGGTACAGAGTTCCCAGGTGGTACTGATGTGACTCTACAACCCCAGGGCGTTGGTCTACTCTCAGCCTAGCTCTGTTGTCACCTGAAGTCATGGGTATATCATGACTGTCCAGTGACCTGTGTGAAGTGATGGGAGTCTGAACCTAGCTGCTAGGAACAGGCTTTGATTGTCTCCCGCTGACAGTCACAGCAGTGAGGCCGAATGTGGCATGGGCCAGAGTGGATGAGCGTCTCCTCTCTCTCCTCTGGATTAGGCCCTCCAGGCCAGCGTGGAGGTACAGGCAGACAGCAAAGCCCGGCGGCGGTGCCCACTGCTAACAGAATGCTACAGCAGATGCTGTATAACATGTTCCAACCTCCTTTACACTAGTGTATATGCAGAGGAGCTGCACCAGAGACAGTCTCGTTCCCTCCCCGTTATTTCAAAGGCACCTGCCACTGTAGGAGCTAAATTACTCAGTGGCCTCTGCGTCTCCCTAGGACAAAACTGCTTGGGAGAAATTGCATTCTCCTGGATTTACACTGCCACCACTGGAAGCAGGTTCCGGCCCAGTATGTTTCGATAACTGACTCACTTGGGCCAGCAGCAGGATTAGAACCCAGCGTTTACCGGGCTAAAAGCAGGAGCAAAAGGACAAAGCTCATTCAATACCAAACGGAAATGGCAGACGCGTCAACCTCTGATGTGGCCCAGCCATCAGAGGGGGACAAAACTGCCTCTCTCTAGTGTGGGTGATGTTTCCAGTTAAGATAGTTAAAGCTAAATCATGTTTCCAGAAGTTGACCCACTTAGGCTGTTTTCAGCAGGGAAATATCGCCCCTTCCCCATACAATGATCCCTCGTCCCTTGTTCTGTGACCAGAGTCACCCTCAACGGGAATTCGATTGCCTGCCTCCAACGTCACGTTATCTAACCGGCCAGCAACTTACAGTGTACGCGCAAGGCTGTGGGAAGAGATGTCCTTCTTCCCTGGTCATTGTGAGCCGTGCAGGAGTATGAGCCGGCATCCGCAGCAGCTGCATTGCGGATTGTGAGGGTACTGGCAGGGCCCTCCGTCAGCCATTTGGTGTTCTTGTACCAGGTGTAAGCAGTGCTTGGCCAGGAACTGGTGTCCTCACAGGTCAGCGTGATGAGGTCCCCCTCGTGTACGTCAGGCCCTGGCTGGATGACAATCCTCACAGCTGTGGAAGAAACCAGAATGGTACAGATCCCTGATCATCTGCCTATTTCTACTCCAGCCCTGGCATAGATTACAGCAGCGTAGGGGCTGCTCTAGGCTACACACCAGGCAACAATCCATACCCACCAGCCGGAGACAGCTGCAGCACAGCATCTTTCAGCCATGCCTGCCTCCTGGTGTCTCCCCACCCCTACGCTGGTGGGACAGCTCTGCTGCCTCTTTGCCCAGTTAGCACTCTCCTGGTCAGAAGAAACCCCACCAAAAGAGGCAGGAAGATCCCACTCCCTGGTGTGGGGGAAAGGCAATGGGGGAGGGGGTCTGCCCCAAATTCCCTCCTTAGCAGCACTGGAGGGATGAACCCCATACTCACTCTCTATGCTGAAGTGCACAGAGGTGCTGGCTTCCCCTAGCTCATTGTTTGCCAAGCACACATACGTCCCTTCATCCTCCAGGGTGACGCTCCTGATCTCCAGTTTCAAGGAGTTAGGAGAGGACGAGCTGTGTGACCTCCCTCCGGAGGCCCCTTCACCTCGGGAGGAATCAGAAGCAACCAGCTCATCCGCTCTGCGCAGGGCCAGCTCTGACAGTGGGTTACTGTCTACGGCGCAGGCAATGATGGCGACCTTCCCATCTCGCGTCTCCAGGAAGGACTTCGCCCGGAGGTTCCTGGGCGGATCTACAAGGAAGGAGGATTTAGTTTCACCTCAGAACTCTAGTGTGGTGTCAGTACTCCTCAGGGGGTGGAATTCCCTGGCTTGTGCTATACAGGTGGCCTCTTCTGGCTTGGAACTCAATGAATCAGTGAGCTAGGACCAAGCAAGGTTCCCGAAGGACTCGTTACCAGAGCTGGGTGAGCAATTTGTCATAGACCATTCATTCGGTTCCCTTTGCCTCTTTTCCCTGAATTCTGTCGCTAATCAGAACGACATGGCCGGTCATTTCAGTGACTGACTGTCGGCCCGTAGATCATTTATAAGCTGTTCACGATGAGTGTTAAGTATAAGAAATCGAGCTGTGTTGATTGGACACCTGGCCGTCACATGGCATGTCGTTGCTCCCTGTTGGGGTTAGCGTGACTCTAGGAATCAGGTTTCTGGGCCAAAAAAATGAAAAACATCAAACTTGCTTTTCCTCCATATTCTCTACAATCCACTTCAGATTCTCCGCTTTTGCCAACATCACTGCAGGGAACTCTTTGGCATTAAGAGTCGTGGACAATGGACACAGACAGGGCTAGAGTGTCCACAATGCAAACTCAGTTCAGAATTCAAACCTGACGTCATGTGCCAGTTTTAGAGGCGCTCAGGTAACTGCCCACAGGGGTGCTCAAACCTGGGACCTCAGGACAGGCATCTCTACAGCTTGAGCTAAGGACCAGCTGACTCTCACCCTGGGCTGTAGAGGACACTTATTCTTTCTCTCTGAGGTGGTGTAGGTACCACTACCTGGGACAGTGAATCACACATAGGTGCAGGGGTGACACTCCCTCCACTTCCTCGGCTCTGCACTTGATCTGCGGGACAGACTGAAGTGAGGAGGACCCTGCATTTGTTGGCTGAGTTTTGGGGGGGACCTGAGGTTGGCCGTTAAGTGGAGCTGGGCAACAGGCTCAACGAGATCAATTTCTTTAACTCAACAAACAGAACGTAAGAGCGGCTGGGTCAGACCAGAGGCCCATCGAGCCCAGCATCCTGTCTTCCGACAGCGGCCGATGCCAGGTGCTGTAGAAGGAGTAAACAGAACAGGTACTCACTGAGTGGTCCTTCTCCTGTCATCCATTTCCAGCCTCTGACAAACAGAGGCTTGGACACCATTCCTACCCATCCTGGCTAATAGCCATTGATGCAGCTACCCTCCATAAATGTATCCAGTTCTTTTTTGAACCCTGCTAAAGTCCTGGTCTTCATAACATCCTCTGGCGAGGAGTTCCACAGGCCAACCATGTGCTGCATCAAGAAAAACTTCCTCTTGTTTAGTCACAGAGAGGGAGCCGTGTTCGTCTGTATCTTCCCAAAACAAAAAAGCAGTCCGGTAGTACTCTAAAGAATATCTTACTTCCCCTATATAAAACTATGGTACGCCCACATCTTGAGTACTGTGTGCAGATGTGGTCTCCTCACCTCAAAAAAGATATGTTGGCGTTAGAAAAGGTTCAGAAAAGGGCAACTAAAATGATGAAGGGTTTGGAACGGGTCCCATGTGAGGAAAGGCTAGAGAGACTGGGACTTTTCAGTCTAGAAAAGAGGAGACTGAGGGGCGATAGGATAGAGGTATATAAAATCATGAATGGCGTGGAGAAAGTGAATACAGAAAAGTTATTTACTTGTTCCCATAATATAAGAAGTAGAGGACACCAAATGAGATTAATGGGTAGCAGGTTCAAAACTAATAAAAGAAAATTTTTCTTCACATAGCGCACAGTCAACCTGTGGAACTCCTTGCCAGAGGACGCTGTGAAGGCCAGGACTCTAACAGAGTTTAAAAAAGAGCTCGATAAACATTTGGAGGTTAGATCCCTAGGTGGCTATTAGCAAGGGGTAAGGTATGGTGCCCCTAGCTTTTTGTTGAAGGCGGGAGATGGATGGCAGGAGACAAATCACTTGATCATTGCCTTCGGTTCACCTCCTCTGGGGCACCTGGCATTGGCTACTGTCGGCAGACAGGATACTGGGTTAGATGGACATTTGGTCTGACCCGGTATGGCCATTCTTATGTTCTTAAGACTAGAGCATCATTTATTAGATAATTAGCTGTCATGGGGCTACCCCACAGAAGTTTATCACCTAATAAATTATTTTGTTAGTCTTTAAAGTGCTACAGGACTGCTGTTTGCTTTTTGTTTGTTTTAAACCTGTTACCCATTAATGTAATTGGGTGACCCCTAGTTCTTATGTTATGGAAACAAACAAGTAACTGTTCCTTATTCACTTTCTCCACTCCTGTCATGGTTTTAGAGACCACTATCAGATCCCCTGCTTGGTCTCCACTTTTCTAAGCCGAAAAGCCCCTGTCTTTTTCATCTCTGTTCACATGGCACCTGCTCCAAACCCCTCATCATTTTAGCTGCTGTTTTCTGAACCTTTTTCAATGCCAAGATATCTTTTTTGAGATGAAGTGACCACATCTGTACACATTATTCCAGATGTGGGCGTGCCAGGGATTTATATCGAGTCAATAAGATATTCTCTGTCTTATTCGCTACCCCTTTTTAAATTATTCCTAATTCTGTTTGCTTTTCTGACTGTTGCTGCACACTGTGTGGATATTTTCATATAAATCTCCAGAATGATTTCAAGAGCTCTCTCTTGAGTGGTTATGGCTAAATTAGTCCCCATCATTTTGTATGCATAGCTGGGATTATTTTCCCGATGTGCATTAGTTTACATTTATCGATATTAAAATTCTTTTGCCATTTTGTTGCCCAATCGCCTAGGCTATGCCTACAGGAGAAGCACCTGTCGACAGAAGTTACTGTCCACAGGGAAATCTGGACAGAACCTTTGTCAATAGATTGAATGGACACACAACTTGCTCTGTGGCCAGAGAACTGCCAGACTGCCCTGCCCTCTGGTGCCAGAAAGCAGAATGGCACCTCTGCATAGAGGGCTGCCGAGCAACCAGAAGTCCTCTCTGTCGACAGATTATCATGCCTCAATTTTTTCTGAGGGATAATACTGCCGAGGCAAATGCAGAGTGCTGTCGAGACGTTGTCGACAGAATGCTTTAAATGTGTAGGCACTCCCAGAAGGCCCCTTCTCTCGACAAAACTCTCTAGTGTAGACAGAGCCTTAGTTTTGTGAGAAACTTGAGGTGACTTGATCACAGTCCATACGTACCTATATAGGGAACAAATATTTAACAATGGGGTCTTCAGTCTAGCAGACAAAAGTCTAATGTGAGCCAAAGGCCGGAAGTTAAAACTAGACAAATGTAGGCTTGAAATAAGCCATACCCTTTGAATGGTGAGTGTAATTAACCCTTGGAACAACTTATTAAGGGTCATGGTGGAGTCTCCATCACTAGGGGTTTTTAAATCAAGCTGGGGTGTTTGCCTAACAGCACTACACTGGGAATTATTCTGGGGCAGGTCTCGGGCCCGTGTTAGACAGGAGATCAGAACAGATGAACACATGGTCAAATCTATGAACCTATGGACAACATTTCTAAATGACAAGTTGGAAAAAAAATTAGTGTCACTTTTCTGTTTTCCCACATGAAACCAAAACACAAAAATGTTTCTGTCGTTGTTTGGCCTTTTGTTTTTTAAAAAAATAGCTCCGTAAATTACAAGCTAACCAGCCATGTTTGGTTTTCACAATAAGAAAATATTTAATGAAAAGCGATTTTGAAAACGAACCATTGTTCTCTTTGGTTTTTGTAAAAAAAAAAAATCTCATTTTTTTTTCCTCCGGGACTTTTGAAAAAGACGAAAAAAATTCAGGATGTTTCCCAACTTCTCCAGGGCCAGGTGAGGCTGGGCTGGAGGCAGCAAAGCAAGCTGCAGGTTCTGGCTTTCTATGAGATTTGGCAAATTCTGAATTTACCAAGTTTCCAGCTGAACCTCACTCAGTCCCAGTCCTGTCCCTGTCCAACCAATTCCACGCCAAGATGTGACCCTTTGCAGCTGCCTGACCTCCCCACCTTGTGCTCCACCCACCCACCTCCCTGCTACCTACCTGACATGTCCTCTACCAGCTGACTCCAGGTGCCCTGGACCTTGGTGCAAATTTATGCTCCAGGAAGTGAGGATGGGACAAGGAAAACTTCCCTGGCTCCCAGACTAGCTCCTGCCTCTTCCTGGACACTTCCCAGATCCTTCAAACCCCCAGTTCCCAGGGGATAGCTCCAATTTAAAGGCTCAAGTCACACACCTCTCTTGCTAATGTCTGGATGCCTTTACGCCATGTATGGTTTCGATGGGCATGAACCATGGGCCATTGTCCGCTTTCTAGAGACCGGGCACGGGGTAGGGGCGACTACACTGTGCTGTAACAGGGGTCCCTCTACGGACATGGGCTTTGCCCTGCTGATCAGACCGTAGATCCACCAACCCCAGGGGCTTGTTCCCAACAATGGCCAAAGCAGGATGCTTCAGAAGAAGGCGCACACTCCGTTCCCTACCAAGGTATGGGTCGCTTATGCAGCTCCCCTTTCTAGCGCCGGTGGACTGGGCTGGGCTGGTGGATGCACAGGAGCACTTTTCTCTGGATCTTGCAAAGTTCATCATGCAAAGAACTTACAGAGGACATTCAAAGTTCCAGGGGAAGAGCTTCTAACCCTCTCCTGAGTCTTCACTGTGCAGTGGTAGGACGCAGCATCAGCGGCAGTGACCTTGGGAAACCCGAGCAACCTGGCAGGGCCCTCCCGAAACCATACATTGTTCTTATACCAGGTGTAGTGTAGCATCCCCGGGGTATCACTGTCAGCCACACAGGTCAGGTTAACAGCTTCCCCTTCACGGACAGTAGGGGAAGGAGAGATCCAGACCCTGGCAGCTGGGAGAAAAGAATAAGGTGAGAAAATGGTTCTTTACCATGAGAATAGACAGACAGACAGATAGGTTGATAGAAATGGTGTATGGGGCTGGATAAACAGATGGGAATATATAGAGGTGTATACAGTGGGCATGTGGGGGACTGATGGAGGGATACTGGAGTGTAAGGAATGTGGCTTTTAGAGATCATTTGCATGAAAATACAAAGGTGTGCATATGTAATACCTTGCAAACAAAGGCTAATGGGTAGCAAGAAAGCCATGGGATTTTGTCTATTGTAAACACGTTGCTGTAAAATCGCTATGCATGCTAACACCCCGTGTAAGAATTGTGAACTCTCACCAATGCTAGAAGTTGTTGTGGGGGTACAGGGCAGTTGTCATCACTGTGTAAGACAAGGATTGCACAGGGCTTTTCTCTAAGCATTGTAAAGTGAAAGGGGGAGGGGTTATTGGCAGAACCAGCGGGCTGAGTGCCTTGGCCCTGCCTAAGACTTGTCCATATAGCTATAAGCATGGTTGGACTGGCTTTCCCCCCACCCCACTGTTCAAAGATAGAATGGGATATTAGTGAGGTTTGTATCTTTAATGAGACTCTGCTTTGCTGGATACTGAGATTGAGAGTGAACTCACAGGGTGGCAGCTGAATGCCACTATGAGCTGAAATCACTGCAGCAGAAGCAATGGAGAGCTGGAGTCACAGGGTTTTGCCTACAGCAAAACCCACAAGACAGCAGTGGGTGACAAGTGAATGGCTGGTAGGAGCAGCGGGCAGGTGTGACCGGCAGACAGCTGGTAAGAGAAGCAGTGGGTGGCTGGTAGGAGCAGCTAGTTGGGCAGCTGGTAGAGAGCAAGCAGAACACCAGACCAGTGCAAAGGTGACATTGCCTCAGATTCCATGAGAGAATGCATCAGGGTGATGTGTCAGGGCCTGCACAGGCTGGACTGAGTTGGAAGTGGGGCACTTGAAGGCAGGTATGGAGAAATGTTGGGTGTGTGAATTGGCTGGTTACGGTATTGGACTGGTGAGCGTGAGAGGCCAAGGACACTGCTCAATCCATTTGTGCTGGGACAGTTACCTAAGGGTTGGTTATGAACTCTGGGTGTGGGATTTTCCCAAGCTTATGCCTCTTTCATTAAAAGTTTCTTTTCTAGACTCAGACTCTGTGCTGGCGAATGAGAAAGCATTGCCTCTCCGAGGCGCCCACGAGGTGGGGGTGTGAATTTCCCAGGCTACTGGGTGGGTATTTGAGCTGGTTCTGTGCAAGATGGATGAAAAGGAATCCCTAGATGTTGAACCTGGCCCTGGCTGCTGCCGACTCCTTCCAGCAGAAGGGTTATAGGAGTATTGATGGAAATGCAGGGATTAAATTGATAAGTACAGGGATAATATGGGGAACGGTGGATAGATAAATAGGACTATGCAAGTGACTGCACAGACAAGTAGACACCAGGGGTATTTAGGTGAATGGATGGATGGGTATAGGGGAATGTAAGAGGATGGATACAGGGGTATATAAGGAGAGATAGCTAGATAGCTAGATAGGGCATGTAGGGGGATTGATGCACTTATACAGCGGTATGCAGGTGGGTGGCAGCCTAGATACTGGATGGAGATGGATGGACAGATAGGTCGTTATGGTACGTGTGGATAGCTCCATACATGGGGATGAATGGGGATGGATAGACAGACAGGTAGGTACATGTGGATGGGGGCATACAGGGGTGTGGATGGGGATGAATGGACAGGTAGGTAGGTAGGTATGGTACACGTGGAAGGATGGACACAGGGAGATGGATGGACAGGTAGGTAGGTAGGTATGGTACACATGGAGGGATGGACACAGGGGAATGGATGGACAGGTAGATAGGTAGGTATGGTACACGTGGAGGGATGGACAGGTAGGTAGGTATGGTACACGTGGAGGGATGGACAGACAGGTAGGTACACATGGACGGGTGCATAGCGGGTGTGGAGGGGGATGGCTGGAGGGCTCTACAGCTACAAAAGGGAGGCAGGTTGGCAGCTGGGTGGGTGGCTACAGCAGAAGTAGGGGGACAGGTGGCAGGCTGGGTGAGTCCTATTCCTGTGGGCGCAGAGGAGAACATCACACTCACTCTCTGCAGTGAAGTTCAGGGAGGTGGTTGCGTTGCCGTATGCGTTACTAGCAGAACACACATACTCTCCTTCATCCTCCAGTACCACGGCCTGGATCTCCACCTTCAAGCTGTTGTGTGATGAGGAGACGCTGACTCGCTGCCCAGCGGCAGCGTGGGAGCCAGTGGTGGAAGCTATGAGTTCACCTCTTCTGAGCAGAGCTAACTCCGACTGCGGGTCACTATCAACCATGCACTGGAGAACCCCCAGCTGCCCACCCTGTGTCTCCAGGAAGGAGGTCAGCTGGGGCTCCCGGGGTGGATCTGTTGGGGCAAGACACGAGCATTAAGGCCCAGCAAACAGGCTCGGCACTTGCTTTCCTCTTGGGCCTCTAATACCATGACTCCTTCTTTGATCCACAAAGCATTGTCTCCCGGTGGCCAGCCTATTTCACCAGCTCACCCTTCACCATCTGTGGCTTGAAACATCTATTCTGGATCCCATCTCCCCTCACAAACCTTCATCTGTTAATCATTTTATCATGTCAGCTCTCCAGGGGAAACCTTCCCGTGCAGGCACGGGCTCGCACTCAAGCACAGAAGTAGGAGGAAAAGCAGATCCACCCAGAAGAATCTGATCAGGCCCCCTCCCCAATTCCCATCTGAAAAGGTAAATGACAGATTCCTCAGCAAACACATTTTAATTAATATTTGTGGTTGACACCTGTTACTAAAGCTGATCGGGACTTTTCGATGCAATTTTTGGGGGGTCGAAAATGATGATTCATTGAAAACAGAACTGCTTGCAAAACAGAGCTGGTTTCAACAAATCTCCAACCTTGAAGAATGTTTGGGAAAAAAAAAAAAGCTTCCAAAGGTTTAAGACAAAAATGTCTAGTTTTGAGTTCAAAATGTCATTTTATTTTGATACCCCGCCCCAGCGAGCTAGACTTTTAAAAAGCTAACGCTGAAAGGAAAGTTCAAAATCAAAAGAGTTTTGAAAAGATCCAAATGAAATATTTCCATTGACCTGAAACTGAAGTTTGGTTTTGTTGTTTTGTGTTTTCAGTCTACAAAAACATCTTGAGATTTTTAGTGTTTGATTCAGATTCAGGATGGGAAAATTGTTCGAGCTCCTGAAAATTTTTGCTGGGTGGGAAAAATGCAGCCCTTCATCTCTTAAAGCTGAAGGTGGCAGTAACAGAGATGGCCACAAATTGGGTGTTTTCGTTTCGGGGGGAGTTTCATGAATTTGAAAGGTCCTGAATTCCAGAATGTAAAAAAAAAAAGAATTCTGAAATTTACCATGAACCAAAATTCTGAAGAAAAAAAAATAAAGTTGCGGATCAATGAAAACTGTTTGTCTTGACACAACTGAAATGCTGATTTTGCCTCTTTGTTTTCATTTTATGTTCCTCTATTTTGTAATAAACGCTGAAGACACCTAAACCACAAACTCACGTCGAAGTGGAAAAGCCAAACGTTCTGTTCTGAAAAGGCTGCAATGGCGCACACCACTCTACTGAAATGCTCCTTTTACGTTTTCGTTTCAAAACTAACTGTCACCAAAGATGACCCGTTTCTGCAAAACGCTTTGCAGCATTTTCTGACGGGAACATCTCTGATGGAAAAGTTTCCAGCCAACTCCTTGAATATGCCTCTTGCAGCCATGGCTCTGGAGAAACGCAGTGCATTCAGCCTGGTGAGCAGTTGGCCAGTGCTGTGATGCAAAGGTTGCTCCAGTATCCATTCACATCAATGGGAGGCTGTTCATAGACCTCTGTAAGAACTGGATCAAGCCAGCCAAGGAAAAACAAGATCACTCACATGACACGTGTAAGCTGACGGCTGGGGAGATGCTGCTGCTGGTTCCCTCAGGGCTGCGAGCTTTGCAGTGGTAGGAGCCGGTATCCCCACTGGTTATGCGTGAGAAGGCCAGGGAGCTCTCAGCGCTCTCCTGAATCCGGTGGCTGTTTTTGTACCAGGTGTAGATGGAGCCCTCTGGAGCATTTCCTGTCACGTCGCAGGTCATGGAGACATCGTCCCCTTCCCGCACTTCCGTGGAGGGGTTAACGAGAACTCTGGCCGCTAGATCACGGGATGAGTCGCAGAAGAGAAAGAGAACAACACGTGGATCTTGGCAGCAAATTGAATCCTAACTTTGTTCCCTCCCTCGTTGGGCCAGGCAGGCCAAGTTTGGGTCTGAAGCCATGCATGGGTGCAGTTCGGATCAGCCTTTGGTCTCCAGTGTGGGAAGCCAGCTCGGGACATGGATCTAAAATCGTTCTCCCACAAAATCTGGGGCAGACAGGTTGCATTCATTGTGTCGGCTGATTAAAGAAACAAGCCCAAACTTCCCTAAAACTCAGGCTTTGGATCTGGGGTTCTGATTTGGGCCTCGTCCAAATTTCCCTCATCATCTGGCAAGGGCTTTTCCTCTTCCCCTTCACCCCCCGCCCCAGTGTACCCCACTCCAGGGCGTGACACCGCCCTTGCTAGGCTGGCTCAGAGCTTGGCAGCTGCGTCCCATTCTCATGCACTCCACCAAGTTCATGTGCCTTTGCTTGAAGGAGGACAGCGCGAAGCCCCCTAGATCTAGTCCTTAGTTTGTAAGCTTCCCGGGGCGGAGATCTTGGGCTGCCCATGCAGGGCGGCGCCTGCCTCTCGGTGTGACGTCAGCAATAACAGTGAATACTAATACAGCCCCTTTGCCTGGATTGCTCCCATTGGTGCTTTGCAATCCGGCCTCACCATTCCCCTGCTGCCACCTCTGCAGCGGACTGTGGCAGCTGCTTATGCAGCAGTGCCGCACAAGTTAGGACAGGAAGTGAAGCCACAGTGGCCAGTGTATGCTGCAGAGGGACCTCTGAATGCAGAGAGGGCTCTTCCTCTCCTGGGGGGATGGACAAGTCAGGCCTGAATGCTACAGGGATTTACTCATCTGGGTCCTTACCTAGGGGTAGCTCCACTGCTGAACAGTTCTCAGTTGCTGAGCTACTTTCCTCTCTTCGGTACAGGCATTCCCTGCCCAGCCTAGCTTAGCCTCTAACTAGGGGCAGAAGACCGATGGCCAACCCTGAACATGGCCCTTCTCACGCTTTTTCTTGCCGGGTGCATTCTAGGACTCCCCACCCTCACAGGGCTCCCAGCCTGGTTTTGTAGCCTGAGAAAGCTGGCCTGGGCCTCGGGGAAGTAGCCAAACTTGAAGGCTTTTCTCCAGTTCGACGCTGTGGACTGTCCTCTGTCTGTATGTGGGGGGCCTTTAAAGGGACCTGGCCTGTGCCCAGGGCTTCCTGGGAGGGTCTTGTCCCCATGGGGCTTTGGGGTGAGAGCAGGAACTGAACTCATATCTTGCTGCTCCTGGAGCACTACAGCCAAAGGAGCATCGCTGCACCACAGGGGCTAGGACACACAGATCCGCAGCCCTGGTGCACCCAGAAGGCCACATGGCACACGCCTGCTGGCCTTTGCCTCCGTACTCACTTTGCACGCGGAGGTACAGCTGGGCGGAAGAGGTGCCGTACGCATTGGTGGCAGTGAAGCGATAGTTCCCTTCGTCCTCCAGCGTGATGTCCCTGATCTCCACCCGCAGGGCGTTCCGGGAGGAGGTGACACTGACCCGCGAGGCAGCTGCGACCCTGGTGCCGGTGGAGGCCACCAGTTTGTCTCCTTTATACAGGGAGAGCTGGGCAGGGGGGCTGCTGTCCACCGTGCCCTGGATGATGACCAGCCTGCCCATCTCCACCTCCAGGAACGAGGTCATGTGGGGGTTCCGGGGGGCATCTGATGAGTTGGAGGAAAGAGCATCCTCAAGTTATAAACGTCCTAAGGATTATTTAAAGGCCGCTTACCTCCCTCCTGGACCATCCATTGGCCACCTAGATCCTCCCCATTGTCATCACCACAGCTACTAGAAACCTCCCAGGGAGACTGTGATGGAAGACCACTCCTTGACTGGCTGATCTAGCGGGGAATCACCATTAGCTGTGAGCTGTATAAGGGCTATGATACATGGAAGGAAAACCTTTGATTCCATTCCAGTAGAAAGAATCACACAAACAGAGCCACGTGCTCCCTTGCATGTTAAAACACGCACCCACACACAGTAACATGCACATGTTCATATGCCTGGTACAACATACGCACACGCAGTCTAATACACACACATTGACATGTAGGGCTGGATTTCCTGAGCAGCAGGCATATGCCCAGTGGTGCTGGCATGCCAGGGGGCCTCCCCTCTCTAAAACTGTGCGTAACACAAAGGCCAGCTGCGAGCTGAGGCTGCTGTGCCTTCAGGTGCATGAGGCGTAAATCTGGCCCTGCTCACACACATGCTAAAATACCCGTCCGCATGCGTTCTAACAGACTCCCACATGCATGCTCCAATACACACACACACGCTTATGCCTGTTCGTACACACACACCTGGTCTCCCTGCACTAGCTGGTTAATTACAGACGGGCTATTTACTGAGCTGTGCTCTGGGTTTAGTGTTGTCCTGTAGCCCCTAAACAAACAGTCTGGTCCCTAATCTACTCTGGGAGGCTGTTCCAGGTGCCTGGCTCTGCAGCGGAGCAGGTGTCCCAGGTGCAGTGACTGGACCGTGTGGAGGGCAGAGGGGAAGCTGGCCCAATGGCAGGAGACCAGAGAGAAGGAGTTTCTGAGGTGTAAAGAAACGGGCGGTGAGTTTTCAAAAGGCAGGCGAGCAGTCTGGACCCTGAAGCAGACAGCCCGGCTGTGGGAGGGAAGTGACCGCACTGCACGTGTTAGACCACAGCAGGAGGCTGGATGAGGACTGGTCACTCGTGATCAATGTCCCATCTGATCGCAGTGTTTCACGGGTAGCTTCCCTCTGAATAGGTGTGCAAGTCACGCACGGGTACGCAGGGCTGCACACGGTCCCTCTAGCGGCAGTGCATGAGCCTGCAGCAGCCGGGAGCTGACAGAGCTGGGGGTTTGAGCACAGACAGCAGCAGCTCCTGCTTTTAGATCCAGAGGTCCCAGTTGAGGGCATGACAGGTCTTCACCTGCCATGTGAATCGGCCGCTCCTGGGCACAGAGCCGTAGCATGAAGCGGTGTGGATTACACTTGCACGTACGTGTTGGCCCACACACGAGCGTGCAAATGCACATTCCCATCCAATGCACATGGGGGCACGTTCCTCCACCAGCACTAACACAATTCTACACATGCACAGCACAAGTACGCAGCCAAACACACACACACACACACACACTGCCAGCAGGCACCCCCGGTGTGCATACACCCTCAGCATGAGCCCCGTGCATGGGCTAGCCCAGCCCGCCCTGCAGCAGCCTGCCACTGCCCTGAAGACGAAACAGGCCTGGAACTTACACAGCACGCTCAGCGAGACCGGGGTGGAGCTTCTGCTCGTTCCATTACTCGATGCCTTGCAGTAATAGACCCCGGCATCTGTGCTGACCACCGGCGCGAACACCAGGGAGTTGGCCAGCTCCTGGGACAGCCACTGGCCATTTCTGTACCAGCTGTAACTAGGCACGGCTGAGGAGTTGCTGCTCACTAGGCAGGTCAGGTTCACCCCTTGGCCTTCCTGCACCTCTGAGGCCGGCGTGGCAATGATCCTCGCCGCTGGCGGGGAAAGAGAGAGAAACGGGGTTCGGGATTTAAGCAATGGGAGGGGAGCAAAGCAACAGGGATTGCCTGGCTGTGTGGCCACGGAATAATCTCTCAAGAGAAGGGCTGGGGCCCTGCTGCTTGGGTCACTTGAAACGAGCCTCGACAGGGCCCTACGGGGTGCGCTGGAGGGAGCAGCCCTGCCCCCCAGGGAAGGGAACATTGAAGAGGTCTTTTCCATCACTAGCTGCTGTATGCTGTGAGGCGGGAGACACCGCAGTAACGGAAATAGACATTGAAACTAGAGTAGGAAAAGTCCTGGGGCAAGCACAACAGGACATGGGTGAGAGGTTTGGTGGGGGCTGGTGGAGGCGGAGTCCACTGGGGCAGCCCACGTTGTATGACCGCGTCCCTCTGATGCTTTGGGAGGGGGACATCGGCACAGAGAGGATTCTGATCACAATCACAATGGCGTAAATGCCTAATAATTCTACCACTTTCAGCGGAGTGAGTCGGGATTCCTCCTGGGGCTCCTGATGGGACAATCTGGCCCATCCCGAAGCTGGGGACTATCTCCAGCTTTGAGGGGCTTTGCAAACATTTTGCAAAACTCACAATTGTCCCTTTTTTTGGCAGCAAATGAATCAATTCTCTCAAATTCCACCCTCAGGCCATTAACCGGCCCCCACCACCTACAGGAGTTACTAAGGCAGGACCAGCAGTGAATCACCCAGGGACTCATGGACTGTAAACCTAGAAGTGGGGAGGGACAGCTCAGTGGTTTGAGCATTGGCCTGCTAAGCCCAGGGTTGCGAGCTCAAGCTGTGAGGAGGCCATTTAGGGACTGGAGTAAATAGGTGTCAGGGGTGGTGCTGGGCCCTGCCAAGAGGGCAGGGGACTGGAGGAGAGGGTCCCTTCCAGCTGTAGCAGATGTATCCAGCCCAGCTGTTGGGAAGTTGCTCAGGGGGTGGAGTCAGGGGATGTGTCTCGGCTTGCCAGTGACGCCCCCAATGATCCATGGAATGGCTGGTGCGGGGTGTGATAGCAGCCGAAGGGTTAATGTGACTTGTCCCTTACTGCCAACACAGGGGCCTAGACCCTGCCTGGGTCCCTCTCCCGCCAGGTGCCATGCATGAGAGGAGCCTGGCTGGGGCACTCACTCTCTGCCGTGAAGAGCATTGAGGCGCTGCTGTTGCCATAGGTGTTCCTGGCCGTGCACACATAGGTCCCTTCGTCCTCCAGTACCACCTCGTGGATCTCCACCCTCAAGCTGTTGTATGAGGCGGTCGCCCTGAGCCTCAGGCCAGCCGGCGAGTGGGAGCCATGGGTGGAAGCTATTAGGTCATCTCCTCTGAGCAGGGCTAATTCAGCCGGCGGGTCGCTGTCAGTGGTGCACAGGATAACGCCCAGGTGCCCGTCCTGTGTCTCCAGCAGGGAGCTCATCTGGGGCCGTCTGGGTGGGACTGCAGGGTCAGAACATTGAGGTATCGTTGTTAACCGGATCAAGAGAAAACCAGGTGACCCCCTGCCAACCCTGTCAGTGCTCTAAGAGGTCCTGCTGTTGCTTCACAGTTCTCCTTTGCTCAGGCATGGAGGAGATAGCCAAAGACAAGCCAGGAATCTGGCCAGAACAGGAAAGCGGAGCAGCAGAAGGTCCCTGAGCATCCAAGCACACATTGATAGGACAGGCTGTATGTTCCGGGCCAGGGCTTTGGGAGTCAGACCACCACAATGGGCTGGACCCACATAACTATTTCCTCCCAGGAGCTGCTCCAGGTGACACCCGTTCAGGAGCTGGACCGAGGATCTGGTCTTACATGGGAAACTATGCTCCTGGCAGAGTCCAGAAATGTACACTCATACGCAAGCTGGGGCACCTCACACTTCATCCACCACTGAAATGCACGTTCAGCTCTGGGGTGGAACGTAGCAGCCACTGAACAGCACCCGGCAGCACTACTTGAAAGTTAAGGAAGCAAACCCAACCATTTCCGGCTCAAACAATGTGGGGGGGCAGAGATTGGCAGGATGAACAGCGATAACCACAGGTGGAATCTGGGGCTGGCACCGGAGTTAATATTCATGTGAAGAAGTCCAGCCAGGGCCTGTTTTGACCAACCATGAATGGCTGAGAGAGCAGCTCTCCATCTCACCTGCGAGCTGACAACTCACGAGTCCTGTCTAGCGTGAACTCAGCTGGATGTTGCGTGGCATGAAGGCAAGTTACTGGCATCAGCAGCAAGGCCAGGATGGCACAGCTGGATTGGTCAGATAACCAACGCACAGCTTCTTTAATAGAAGCTCTCAGGGCTGGATTCTGCTCTTACCTGCGCTGGTGTAAATCTGGAGTAACCCCATGCGTTCAGGGATCGCTGGGGCGTCACAGTGGTGTAAACGAGGGCAGAGCCTGGCCTTTAGGGCATGGACGGCCAAGATGCCCCCCATCTGATGTAAGCATCAGTCCTAATGACAAAGTCGGCCCCTTTCTGCCATATCCCGAGGGCTAAGGGTGGGGAAGGAGGTCGTACTTACACAGCACCCGCAGGGCAACCACCAGAGAGGTGCTGCTGCCTCTCTCGCTCTGGGCCTTACACTGGAAAGTGCCTGCGTCCCGGCTGCTCACGGCGGGGAGGACCAGGGTGTTCTCCGAACTCTCCGTCAGCCACCTGGTGTTCTTATACCAGGTGTAGCTGGTCCTTTCCTCAGCACTTCTGGTGGGGACGCACGTCAGGGTGACCGCCTCTCCTTCCCGCACCTCTGGGGAGGGACTGAGCACCACTCTTGCCGCTGAAAGAGGGAGGGTGGGAAAGACAGGACAGCAGAGGAGTGAAACGTCTGTCTGCCTCGTAGCATCGTCACCCAAGGCTTCCCCGCTGGGCCTCAAGCAAGCGGTGTGAGCCTGAGCTAAAGCAAACACAGGCTTTGGTGGTCAGGACGGCAGCAGTCCTGTGAGGTGAGGGGAACGAGAGGAAGCCAGGGACACTGGGCATAGATTCAGCACCCTGGATGTTTGGTTTTGCCCACGCAGCAGCATTATGGGCTGGGGAGAGGGGATGGGTTGTGCCTTTTGCCTGCCGTTCTTTTAACTGTAAACTCTCTTGTATCCAGCATTCATTCAACTGGAACTCTCCAATAACTGGCACAAACATGCTGCTTTCCCCCAGCCCTACCACTGCCAAAGATCCCCCAGTCCCAGCTGGCTTCCTGGAGTTACCAGTGTTCCCCTGCTGTGGCTGGCTTCCCGGCTCCAGACAGCTTCCCAGCCCCGGAGCTGCTGGCATTCCCCCACTGTGGCTGGCTTCCCGACTCTGGAGTTGCCTGGGTTCCCCTTGCCCAGTTCGGGGATCCCACGGCTTTGCCTCTCCTGAGCTCTAACTGTACCTCCCCCTCCTGCTCCTGGCGTTGACAGATATGAAAGGCCCTGGCTGGGATGACTTAGTGGTGGTTGATCCTGCTTGAAGCAGGGGGCTGGACTAGATGACCTCCTGATGTCCCTTCCCACCCTGGGATTCTATGATTCTATGAAAGAATTCCCCGTACTTGTTTCTGGCTTGGGGGAAGCAGGAAGAGGGGGAAATAGAGGCCATTTGTAAGATTGGCAGCATGGCTTTCAGCCTCGTCTCCTACTGTGGGATAGCTGTCCCAGGCAGTGGAGCGGGCAGGGTGGGAGGGAGAAAGGTTGAAAAAATCCTGTTGAAAAACTGTTTTTCCAGTAGAAAATTTGCTTTTGGTGGGAGAATAAAGTTTTCCATGCAGGAAAACAATGACTTTTTGTAACAAAACAAAGCCTGGCATCCAAAAGCAGAAAAGCTATTAGCCCAAAGCTGCCACAGTTTGATTTGGAAATACTCCTGCAGGGGGAGTTGGACTTCAGATGTCTATGACCCCATTCTCCTCTGTGGCCGGGTTCCCTCACCACATTATATTTGCCAGGATGCATTGCACCAGGATGTCCCATGATGCACCTGCAGTAGCCTTGCCAGAAGGGAGCCATAGTGCATCATGGGAATTGTGGTTTGGCCTGGGATTCTGGCTCCTGGAGGTGAAAGGGAACATGAGGCCCCTACCTGGCAATTCCCATGATGCACTACATTTTCAAATGGAAATGCTTTTGGTTTCTAGCCGAACTTTTTCAACTGGAGATTGTACGTTTTCAATTTTTTTGCTCAGAAGTCTAAAAATTGTGGTGAAAAAACCAATATTTCCAGCAGGAAAAACACCTCAAAACATTTTCTGACTAGCTCTAGTAGGGAAGCTCCGTGCTTATCCAATGAAAGTAGAAGGTTCCTCCAGAGAAAGTGTCAAAGGAAAGCATCCCCTGAAAGGTACACCAGGACCATGTGAAACGTCACAGCCCAGCGAGACAAGAACTTCAGCACCCGAACCACACGATCTCTTCAGTGCCCCCTCCCTAGAACCCAAGTATCCGCTTTTGTAATCAGCTGTACCTTCTTCAAGGCACAATCCGGAAGACTGGAGAAAAGTGAGTTGAAATCAGCAGTCCCTGAGCTGCTAGAGAGTAGTGACTGATGGTCAAAGTGTTTTAACCAAAAGATTTTCCCCCTGAAAAAGTGAGATTTGCCAAAGGGGATTTTGTTTGGTTGTTGTGGCAAAATGTCATTTTTTTCAGTCAGCATTTTCTGCCTGGAACTAATTTTTTCAATGTGCTCTCACTGAAATTTTGGGTGCACTTTTGTTTTCAGAATTCTAAAAATTACTTCAATTTTGAAACTAGGGATTTTGTTTGTCTCCTTTCTCATCATTCCCTCCCTCTCAGAGAGGCCAACTGGAAGAGCAAACCAGCACGGTTATTTCTCCCCTTGACTTTACTCTTCTTTTCCCCCTTCTGCTGCTCCGTAGCTGTCTGAAGGAGGAGAAGATCTAAAAGTCATTGAATGGAAGAAGGAAAAGAAAATGTGCGCAGGGTGGGAATCCTCTGGACATTAGCCACGGGTTTCACTTGCTAGGCAAGAGGGGGCGATAAAAGGAAGAGCGATGAAATGTTGAGATTTCTCAAAAAGAAATGAATGACAATTTTTTTGAAAAATATGAAAAATGGTTCCAATGTTGGCACCGACTCTGAGATTTCAGTGACATTGTTTGCTCTGTTTGGGCAGCCAGCTCTGCCTGTCTCACAATGATAAAAAGCCTTTCGATAGCTTCTTGACTGAGCGTAGGTCTATGACAGGAACCTGAGCCCAGCCAGGCCCCTGGGCAAACCTGGGAAGCATGTCAGGTGTAAGGGGGAACCTAGCCCAGCTGGAGTAGTGGCACAGGGCAGAGGAGGGGAGGAAAGCTGGGTGAGAGAGAGCTGAGAGTCACCCTGGGCTAAAGGACAAGAGATGCAAGGAAGATTTGGAACTAGAGGGCCCGGAGCCATGAGGCACTCTGGAGGCCAGAGCAGCGAAGCTGGGGCCAGAGGTACGTTGTCCCGAGAGGCGGCTGGGTGTTTCCCCTCTCTGGAAAAGGCCTGGAGCGGCAGACTGAAGAAAGCCACCGGGATGTAATTAATCCCTCTGGCAGGTCCTAGGAAGAGGCCAAAGAACAGAGATGCAGCCTGGAAAGGTCAGCGTTCCAGCTGAGAGAGAGGGCACTGAGAGGACCTAGGGGGAAGCCTGGGGCCCAGCAGAGAGGTTGTGCTAAGCACAGGCTTCAGGGAAACTCAGGAGTGAGACGTGGTCCAGGGAAACAGCATTGTGTCTCGAAAGGAACAGACCTAGCTGCTCAACCCATGCTGCCCAGGCTGGACCCCAGAGTGGAGGACGGACCACAGACCCTCTCCTGGCCCTTGGGAAGGGCCATACGTGTTCAATGTAAGGACCACTGAGCCCAGATGCGGCTGAGGATGGAGCCTGTAGCCGAGCACCAAGGGGGCAGTGGGATCTCTTGTTTGGGGCAGTTTTGAAGATCTCATTGTACTAGCGTTACCCCTCGGGCATTGATGCTAAAGTGAGCTGGCTGGGGGCTGCGCTGCGAGAGGTGGGAAATGCTCCTCAGACACGGACTCAGGGGGGAACCACGTTGCCCTGTGGTTTCCACTGGGAAGGCAACAGCAAGGTGCTGGTGTTATTCAACATGGTGCTGGTGCAACCCACACACCTGCTGCATGTAGGTCACCGTCCCATGGAGTGGCACTTAGACCACTTACAGAGTGGAAGCATGAGTTGTGTCTCCAGCCTGCGCTCAGCACCACCTGGCTTTTAGCTCACACTGTACAGGCTCCTGCGCTAAGCTTCAGAGGTTGCAGGTTTGAGCCCACCTGTGGGTGGTTGCACTCAGAGAAGGCATCATGGGGGGAGGACCTGCAGCAGCTCTGGGAGTGTGGCTTGGTGGCAAGCTCTGACCCCGCCTGGGGGTCACCCTTAGGTTACTTACTCTGGGCTTGGAACGCTCTGGCAGCGGTGGCGTTCCCGTACGGGTTGCTGGCCGTGCAGCGGTATTGGCCGTCGTCCTCCGGCAGCACGTTCCGGATCTCCAGTTTCAAGGAGTTGTGGGAAGCAGTGACGCTGAAGCGCTGTCGGGGGGCGGCGTGGGCAGTGGTGGCGGCGAGGAGGGCCCCGTCGTGGTACAGGGCCAGGGTGGATAGTGGGTGGCTGTCCACGGTGCAGTGAATGATGGCCAGTTTTCCTTCCTGCATCTCCTGGAACATGGTGACAGCAAGGGCCTGCGGGGGATCTGTGGAAGGGCAGAGCGCGGGGGCTGGCTGAAGCAGGCTCCAAAGAGCCGTGTGGGGAGGGGAACACTACCTGGGGCTGGTGAAGCCAGCGGTGGGTTGGCAGCTGGGCCAGCTGCTGGGCCCAGGGAAGCCTGGTATATGGTGAAAGTGAAAATGGGGCTCACCTGAGCTGCGCCTCCCCTCACAGGGCTCACCAGAGTCGCCCTCCCCAAGCCACCCAGGACTGGAGCTGTGCACCAGAGCTCTGAGCACCCACAGTGGGGGCTGACCCCTGGGGTTCTGCATTGCCCAGGGCCAGGGCCGAGCCCTGTGCTCCACGCAGCTGTGCTGAGGCTGACCTGCCCAGCTCTGGGCCACCTGGGGGGGGGCTGGGGCTGGGGCTGAACCCCTGAGCTCTGTGTCACCCAGGAAGCAGGATGGTGGAAGGAGCAGCTGCCACCCAGCAGCAACCTCTGTGCTGTCCCACTGGCAGGCAGCACAGCCTCCAGCTGACCCTGGGGACACCTCCGTCCTGCCTGGCGGCTGGGACAGACGCCCAGGTTTGGCAAAAAAAGTAGCAACGACTGGGACAGGTGACTGCCCTGGCCAAAATAGGACAGCTGGTCACCCTGGTTAGACTCTTCACCCTTTGAGAATCTGGGCCCGTGCACCTTCCCAGGGCCCCGCACCATGCGTTCCCTCCAGGGATGCTGTGTTTCCCGGTGCTAGGGTAACAAACCCGCCCTGTCAGGAGATGGCTACACCTGGCATTGGCCGCCGGCTGGGAGGGAGAGATTCAAAGGGGTTCCCCAGCTCAGAGACTGGCTGGGCGGGGGAGCAGATTTCCAGGTCTCACGCTGGGAGGGAGAGGTCTGGCTGGGGAGCAGCGGGGGGGCGCAGGGGATGCCGGGTATGGATTTGCTACCACTATGCAGCTGAGGGTGGCTGCTGCAGGAAGTCTCCATTTTGGCACCTATGGTTAGCAGGGACAACAGCCCCCGCAGGCGCCAGGGCCAGGTGGGAGGGGGCCTGGCTCCACGCCTTGGAAGGGGTGGAGCTAAAGGCAGAAGGGCCGGGGCTTAGGCTGTCAGCTCTTAGTGCCACTCCGGTTTCCTGCTCCCATTGGCTAGCTCCCCTTGTCTCTTAATCATCGATGAGCCCTTTCGGAGCCAGGCGCCCCGTCGTACGTTGGGTTGTGTGGCACTTACAGAACACGCTCAGGCTGACGACCGGGGACATCTCGCTCCCTTTGTCATTCTGCGCCTTGCACGAATAATAGCCGGTGTCGCTGGTGGCGACCTCGTGAAACACCAGGGAGAGGGCGGTGCCTTCCTTGAGCCAGACGTTGTTCTTGTACCAGCTGTAGGTGAGCTCCTGGCTCTCCGCCCCAGGAACGTCGCAGGTCAATGTGACCGTCTCGTCTTCCCGGATCACCGCAGAGGGGCTCACCGAGATCATGGCAGCTGAAGGAGAGGACAGCAGAGTGAACCCTGGAGGTTAAGACTCAGCAGGATGGCCAGATCATCCAGTCTAACCTGCGGGGCGCAGGCCACTCACACCACCAACCCTCCGCCAGAGTGAGACCAAAGCGTTACAGCCCTTGGAGTGCTAGGTGATTTTGTGCCACGGGCAGAGAAAAGGACGAGATGCGTCCGTGTGTTGACCTCAGGGAACGGAGCACACGATTCACACTCAGATGAACCTTGCACGGACATGAATGGGACACCATCCGGGGTCAAGAAGACGCCCTCCTTCTCTCCGGGATGCAAACGTGAGCTAGGAGGAAGGCTGGGTGTGTGGTCAAAGCACTGCACTGGGACCCAGGAGATCTGGGACTCGATTTCTACCACACTTCTTGTCTTTCTGTGTTTGGGCAAGTCGCTTATGCGCTCTGTGCCTCAGTTTCCCCATCTGTAAACGAGACCTACCGATAGTTCCTTATCCCAAAGGGTAGATTCACTGGTGCTTCGGTGGCACTTGGACATGAGGGTGATCACTTGAGCTGGGTAAGAAACAGTTTTCCTATCTCATTGGGTAGGAAAATCCAAAACCTGAGACATTAAAAAATTTTCCTGCCCTGGATGGGGCTGAAAAATTCAAAATCTCAAATTGTTGTGAACTGGGAAAATCGTGGGCTGGGCCAATGGCACGCTTTGGGCGGATTTTGAATTCTTTTGCTTTAAACGTTTTTTAGTTGAAATGTACAAATGTTTTACAGTTTTCGTTCTCTTTGCTGCTTATGGTCCCTGCTCCATCCTAGACCCCCAGCAGTGTTCCCTGTGAGCTGAGTGCTCTGTCGGCCGCCCAGGAGAGATTCAGGTGCCGCCCAGCTGATGAGCGGAGCGACCACAGCTGGCAGCCTGGGTTTTGGCTGGCGGTGCACAGCTGCATATGCCTTGGAGCCCAGAACAAAGTTTATTCTGCTCATAGAGGGAAAAATTAGAGGGAGCCCTGGTCCCGCCCGCCGTACTTACAGAAAACATAGAGAACTACTGCTTCGGCCACTCCAGTCCCGACTGAATTTTCCGCCTCACAGTGGTAGAGGCCGTAATCCTCGCGAGCAACGCTCTGGAGAACGAGTATCTGCTGGCTCTCCAAGGCCGCCTTGCCCTTGTACCACTTGTAAGTGGCCACCCCGGGGAAGGAGCTGTTCACACGGCAGGTGAGGGAGATGGAGTCGCCCACCCGGATGTTCTGTGTGGACGGCTGGATGAACACGCTGGTGCCTTTCGGGGAATCTGCGGGGAAAGGGGGGACAGAGGAGGAAAGGGCACATGAGGAGTGACGCTGGATGGAGGCCACATCCAACGGGCACTACCACAGCCAGGAACTGCTGGCTGAGGCGGAAGCCAGCGGTTGTGAGACCGGGAAGCGTTGTTAGCTCGGAGGGGGCAGGGGGCAGACTCGGTGGCCGTTGCGTCCCCTCGAACCCAGAACTTAGAGCCAAAGACTGAGGGGGCAGTGGGGTCTGAACCAGTTTCTTACCCTTCAAGGTGGTTCCCTGCAGGTCAGGAGGCCAGACCCAGGCCTCGGAGCTGCTTCCTAACCGCAGTCCCTCGGTAACATACCCTGGGCCTCTCTGCTTCCAGGAGAGGCGGGAGCAGCCCGGGCAGGAACTGGAAAGGTCTTGGCCCAGGGTCAAGCTAGTGACGTGGGTAGGAGGCAGCTGCGTCCCTCAGGCTGTGAGTGGAGGAGCAGGATGCACAGGCCTGGGGCTGCAGTGCGGGCAGGCGGCAATGCTGGGGGCTCTGGGGGTCTCTAGCACGCGGGGGAGGCCTGGCTACCGGCCGTCCCATCGGGGCTCGATGCAGAGTCCTGTTTGCCAGGCGGATGGTGAGCGGGGAGGTCGGGCTGGATGCTGCACACCAGGGGCAGACCCAGAGGGAAGTGGGGAGCAGTACTGAGCGTGCACAGTGGGGAGGAGGAGGAAGTGCTGTTGGCCTTCAAGGGGACATCTCTGGGGCCGAAGGCAGCGGTGGGTTGTCAGAGGGGAAGGTGCGTACAGCAGGGAGATAAGGGTCCCAGGAGGAGCTAGGGGCCTGTTGTCCAGGTGCAGCTTCCGGCAGACCCCTGGGGTAACGGCACCGACATCAGTGGACTGACCAGCCCTTGGGACTCTTCTACAAGGTGACCAGGTGTTGTCTCAGTGGCTGAGTCTGAGAATGTCAGCCCAGCCATTACAGGAGCTCCAGGACGGGGGACACAGCCGGCCTTGCGTTCTGGGTTGAGACAGCCCCTCTCTTGCCAGAGAACTTTACCGATGGCTTCCCCCAACCTGGCCTGAACGCTAGCTCTGCCAGCGACAGGGTGCAGACGTCCAACGACACCGGTAGCCAGACCTCTGCATCCTCTCGCTAGCCGCCACCGTTAATTGCACCACCCACCAGTCAGCCAGCAGCTGTGTTTTCCAAGTGTGGCTAAAGACACTAGACTCAATTTGCTCCCCACAGGAATGCAGCCACCTCTGGGGTGGGACAGGGCAGCTGCTGAACACCCCACAATGCCCCCGCACAGCTCAAGGTGAGAAGTGTGTGTGCAGATGAAATCATGGAGGAGGGTTAAGGGAAGCCAGCCATTTGCTGGAAGCTGGCCAGGAATTTCTGGAAAAGAGTCGGAGGTCACATGGCACAATTGGCAGCTTGGCGGCCAGGAAAGATGTGACTTGGGCAAGGCAGACAGAGAGCCCGAGCTGCTGGTTCTTGCTGCCATTCAGCCAGGCCAGTGTCTGAACTACTCACGTTTCACCTGCAGAGTAATTTCCCCAGCTGCCTGCTTGGAGCCAACCGACACTTTGCAAGCCAGTTTTTTGGAGTGATCCTTCCAGGACCAGGAGGTGACCAGGCTCTGCCAGCTTAGAGCCCCAGCAGTGTCCAGCTGCGCCTCCCCAGCCACCGTTGAGACCAGCACATTGTAGCCCTGCCACTGCAGGGTGATGTTGTCGTAGGGGCAGACGTATGGACTAGAGCAGGTGAAGTTCACTCTCGTGTCCTCCCTTATATCTTCCGGGGCAGCAATGATCGGGCTGCTGGGGGTCTCTAGGGATAGAAGAAGACAGGTGTTCTGGTGTATCTGCAATGGGCCAATAGCAATTCCAGTTTATTCCTCCCTCCTGGCACTGTGACTTGGACATTCATGGCAGCTGTGGGGATAGATATCAGCTGTTTCAAAAGCAGGAGTTACAGGAGAGTCACCCATGGCTGGCAGCAGTACAGGGCACATGTGCTGGGAAAAGGTAAATGACTGCCGAGCAAGGAGTCCTGCAGAAAGGGATCTAGGGGCCAGAGCAGACCACAAGCTAAATAGGAGTCGACTGTGTGACACTGATGGAAAATAAAAAGGAAACATCATTCTGGTCCGCATTAACAAGAGGCCTGTAAGCAAGACACAAGAAGTTATTCTTCTGCTCTGCTCAGCGCTGATCAGGCCTCAACTGGAGTATTGTGTCCAGTTCTGGGCAGCAGATTTCAGGCAAGATGTGGAGAAACTGGAGAAGGTCCAGAGAAGAGCAACAAGAATGATGAAAGGTCTAGAGAACATGAGCTGTGAGGGAAGTCTGAAAAAACTGGGCTTGTTTACTCTGGAAAAGAGAAGACTGAGAGGGTTCATGGCTGTGATTTTCAAGCATCTGAAAGGGTGTTCCAAAGAGGAGGGAGAAAAATTGTTCTCTTTAAACTCTGAGGATAAGACAAGGAGCAACGGGTTCAAACCGCAGCAAGGGAGGTTTGGGTTGGACATTAGGAAAAACTGCCTGTCAGGGTGGTCAAGCACTGCAAAAAAATTGCCTGGGGAGGTTATGGAATCTCCATCCCTGAAGATACTTGTTTATCTCACCAGCTTTTCACTATCAGGCATGATCTGGTCCTGCGGAGGGCAGGGGGCTGGACTCGATGACCTCTCGAGGTCCCTTCCAGTGCTAGTATTCTATGAATCTACCATACCCAGCAAAGTGGCAGAGATTTCACACACTCGGCCAGTTCATCTCTGTACTCACCGGTAACAGTCAGCATCACCCCGTGCATGTCTGACCACCGGTCACCCTGGTTGATCTCGAACCGGAAGCTGTACTTGCCGCTGTCCTCGGGCCTCAGACCCCGCATCAGCAGGGTGCAGTTGTGCGCAGCCGGGTCGCCCAGCAGCTCGGTCCGGCCCTGAAAGCTGCTGTGGACCTCGCTGGGTGTGTCCGAGTGGTAGATCACAGTGCGCTGGCTTTCGTAATCCTTGTACCAGATGGCCACGATGCCGTTGTTCGTGGTAACCGTGCTGGGGTAGCTGAAGGTGCAGGGTATCAGGACACAGGACTCCTCCACTCCGTGCAGGCTTTGGGGGCACGTGACCCCCCACGAGCCCAAGGCTGCATGAGACAGAGGGGAACAGAGAGAGGGACCAGAGGAACCTCAGTCAGGACACGGCAAAGCTGCTCCTCTGCTCTCCTCCAGCTCCTGGGCAGAGATTTCTTCCCTTCTGGCTTTGCTACTGATCTGCCATATCTCTGTGTGTGTACATCTTGACCTGCAGGAGAGGAGCCGGACCCTGGGCACCTGGCTTAGACACATGGATCAGCTAGAATTCCCTTTAAAGTCACTGAATCAAACTGATCCCCGGCAGAATCGCCCCAGAGGGGAAGTTGTCCCTGTGTGAGAGGCTGGGAACCCAAATTGAGCCCAGGGTACCCAAAATCAGGGGCCATGCTGGACTTGTGGGGTGCAGTCGCTTAGTGCCTCAGTTTGCCTGCATGTAAAATGGAGCCAAAGATGCACCACCTGTGTTCTAAGCACAACTGACACACAAGTAAATGATGCCACCTGCTGCAAAGGGCTTGGCTAACTGGTTTTGGTTCGGAACCTTAGGACCAGACAGTGCTGGGCGTCTGATCCTATTTCTGCTCTTGCTGGTGTGAAACCAGGGAGCTCCCTACCCTGGAAGAACATACAGGTCCAGGTAGACATGGCTCCTGAGCGTAGCAGAGATACTCCTCCAAGCTCTGGATTAGAACCTAACAACGGCCACACTGGGTCAGACTGGCCATCTAGCCCAGTGTCCTGTCTGCAGACCGTGGCAGATGCCAGGTGCCCCTGCAGGAGTGGACAGAACAGGGAATCATCGAGTGATCCCTCCCGTTGCCCCTCCCAGCCTCTGCCGGGCAGAGACTAGTGACACCCAGAGCAGAGGGTTGTACCCCTGGCCAGCTGGGCATGGACCACTCCTCCATCACTTGGCATGGACCAATCCTCCGTGAACTGAAGCTTGCTATAGGTTTGAAATGTCCCCTGGCAACGAGTTCTGCGGGTTGGTTTGTTTTAAACCCGCAGTCTGTTCATTTCATTGGGCGGCCCCGGTTCTTGTGTTTTGTGGAGGCGTAAATACCATTTCCCGATTCACTTTCTCTCCTCCATTTCTTTGGGGTTTTCGACCTCTGTCGTAGCCCTCTCACGCTTCTCCCTCCCAAGCTGAGAAGTCCCAGTTTTCTGACTCTCTCCTCATGTGGAGCCTGTTCTATCCCCCCATCCATTTTTGTTGTTAATTGTTAATGCGCCTTTGCACACAGAGGTTCATGTGGTACTCAGAGCGTGGGTGTCCCATGGATTTATAGACTGGAATTGTCAGACTGTCTCTCCTGCCTTCCAGCCCTTTCCTAATGGTCCAAACCGTTTGCCACCCTGGTAGGTCCTGCACTAAGAGAACATCCTGGATCACTAGTGTTAGGTTTAGACTTGGCACTGTACCTTGGCGGGCGTGGCAGGCCAGGAGGAGGAGCTGCAGGAAGGAAGTCATGGCTGCTGCTGCTGGGTGAGGTTATGGGAGATCCTGGTGGAACAGAAAAGAGGGTTGAGCAATCGGCTCTCGCGGGTCGGTGAATCTTTTGAATAAGTGCTTGGAAAGGGATGCCATGCAGGCACAAGGAGCTGGGTCTACGGCCCTGCAGACTGGAGGTTTCTGTTTAACCACAGATTGGATGAAGACTGCAGTGGGTCAGGTTTTCTCCATATTGGCCGTCCAATGTACTACAGCCTGAGCCAGGGTGGAAGAGGAGTTCAGGCTCCCTGACCCAGTGAGTGCTTGTCCCGTGCTCAGACTCAGGGTCCTCTGCCTGCTAGGCCTGGGGCCAGGACCCTGCTCGTCTCACCAGGGTTCTGCTGACCTCCCATCCAGTTTGGATCACAGAAGGATAAATTTGGCTCTCAACTGAAGCAGCGTCCTGGTGAAGTAACCCACTGACTTTGAGGTGGTTATGCCAGGTTCACACCCAGGCAGCCACCCGAATCCCAATTCTATTCCATACAATGCCTCTGCTGCAGCTGGAAGAAACACGTACCTGGCACCCCTGTGGTCCAGGGACAAGTGAGTGGGCTATAGGTCTGAGTCTAACTTGGCTCCATGGCACTATCAAACCAGACCTCACCACAGCAGGTGTTGGTTGGAGACCCAGTCTGTCACTCACCTGCTGCTTGGAAATGATCCATTCTTGATCTGATAAGCCAGAAGTTCTGGGCAGCCAATATATAATATAATTGGAGACACACATCTCCTAGAACTGGATGGGACCTTGGGAGGTCATCTAGTCCAGGTCCCTGACTTCTTAGTGGGACCAAACGCCATCCCTGATGTCTATTTGCCCCAATCCCTAAAAGGGCTCCCCAAGGATTGAGCTCACAACCCCGGGTTTAGCAGGCTAACGCTTAAACCCCTGAGCTCTCCTCCCCTCTCATTGAGAGACCTTAGACAAAACCACCATTCTGCTTGCCTGGTTTGGAAGCTTTGATGTCTTTGGGTGGAGAACTGCAGCCTTCAAATATCTTCTGCAAAGTGCCTGGGCCCTGGGCGTGCCCGTGGACAAGTATAAATGTCTTTCTGGCTCTTCCGGCTGTCCTCTCTCTATGTCCTCTGCTTGCGAGCAAGGCCCCTGGGGTTTGGGGCTGGTGACCCCAGCTCAGACCTGCACAATGGCTTGAGGGGGCAATGCAGCGTTTGCAGCTTTGTGTTTGGTAGCAGAGAGTCACTGGATGGCCCCCAAGTGGGCGCAAGCCACAGAGTTTGCACCTGGTCACCAGGCAAAACCCGGAGTTTCGGTGCAGATTCTGATGAGGGACAGGGACCGGGATGTAGATGCAAATTTCCCTGCAGCTCAGAGCCGGCATCCTAGGGCTGAATGGCAGGGGAGCGGCCAAGAGCCACCTGACATGACCCCTGTGCCAGTGAAGAGATTCCAGGGAGCCTGCGTGGATGCTGAGTTTGGGCAGCCAAAAGGCACACTCCATCCCATCCCAGAAAGACTTCAATCACAGCCTCCCTGGGGATGAGAAGAGATGTCCTCACCCCCACTTTGAATTCCTTGTAGCACTGTTGGATGCTGGGGAGTTATTCCACCCTGACCCTGGGGAAATCAGAGCAAAATTTTTTCCCCACCGTTTCCAGTTTTGATCTGACGGATGCTCAGCAGAAAGCAGCTCGGTGAAATCACAGCATGGGCAGAAGGTGAGGGGTTCGTCTGCTGGCCCTCTCGAGTTACACACACACGGGGATGAGATCCGCAGCCGTAAGCCCTTTTAGGCACAACCCGCACCATGGGGAAATGGCTGCATTAGGAAGAGGGGGCTGACGCTGGCTATCAGGGACTCACAGACTCTGGCTTTTAACGCTTCCCCTGCAGCTCTTTGCAGGACATGATATTAAAACATGGTTTTAACGATTCACCAATCAGGGACCTCTTGCTGTGTTATTAACCAATGAAGCTTTTTACTTTAGGAAGTTGTTAATTTATGTGCTGTGAGAATATTATAAATACACACACAATTATTTTCCATCATGCCGTTTAAATATGAACTGATAACTCTGCAGTAAACGAAACCCTGAGTTCACGTGGCTGTGGCTCTTTTGGGTAAGGTTGATTGCTAACTTGACTCCTGCTCCTGTGAGATTTGAGTATCCCTGGTCTATTAGTCCAGGGGAAATTCTGCAATTGTTGCCTTTACAGCCATAGTGAAGTTTGCAGAATTCCCCCAGGCCTGGTCTATGTAGCTAGTCTGTTGAAAAAGCACCACCCAGTGCATGTAAAAAAATAGCACCTGTGGCAGTACTTGTAGGTCCAACCATTGAAATGGAGGTGTGAAAGGCACCTAGGGAGTTCTATTCTGGCCCCTTGAGCTGAGGCAGGACCCAGATGTTGTTATGAGGATGGCTCAGCATCTCAGAGGGAGGATGGTCTAGCAGTTAGGTGATCTGTGCTTAGAGTTGGACCAAGTATGAGCTCAAACTAGCTAGAGGCAGCCAGACAACTCTCCAACACCACATTTCACAGACCTCTCTCCTCTGATCCCACTTTGGAATTCCAAAAGAAATTACAACAACTACTTAAGGAACTCCCTGCTGCTACTCAGGACCTTATAAACTCAGACACACCATCTGAGCCCAGCTGGGATTATTCTATTTACTTCCCAAAATCCACAAGCCTGGAAGCCCCGGATGCCCTATCATTTCGGGTATTGGTACCCTTACCACCAGACTATCCAGTTAAGTGGGCTCCCTCCTCAAACCCTATGCCACCAACGCTCCCAGCTATCTCCGAGAGACCACTGACTTCCTGAGGAAATTAATTGGAAAACTTCCTGACAACATCATCCTTGCCACCATGGATGTAGAGGCTCTGTACACTAATATTCCACACGAAGACGGATTACAAGCGATCAGGAATACCATCCCTGATGTCACCACAGCCCATCTGGTGTCTGACCTCTGTAACTTTGTCCTCACCCACAATTATTTCTGATTTGGGGACAATTTATACCTCCAGATTAGTGGAACTGCTATGGGCACCCGCATGGCCCCACAATATGCTAATATATTTATGGCTGACCTGGAATGATTCGTCAGCTTTCATCTCCCATTACCCCTCCTTTACTTACAATACATCAAAGACATCTTTATGATTTGGACCCAAGGTATAGAGACTTTAGAAGAATTCCACAGAGAGTTTAACAATCTGCACCCCACCATCAACTTATGCCTCGACTACTCCACGTGCAAGAGACATTTCCTGGAGACTACAGTACGAATCAAGGATGGCCTGATCGTACCACACTCTACCGGAAACCCACTGATCGCTATACTTACCTACACATTTCTAGCTTCTATCCTGCACACACAACTAGATCCACTGTTTCCAGTCAAGCCCTGAGGTACAATCCCACTTGCTCTGATCCTACTGACAGAGACCGAAAACTACAAGATCTTTACCAATAATCATAAACCTGAATTACCCACCAGGAAAGATTAAAAAACAAATAGATAGGGCCAGGCAAATACCGAGAGACCAGTTACTCCAAGATAAGCCCAAAAAAGCCAAGAACAGAACACCACTGGTCATTACCTACAGCCCCCAACTCAAACCACTGCAATGTGTTATTAAAGACCTACAACCTATCCTTAATCAGGATGCCACACCCCAGAAGGCCCTAGGGGACAGGCCTGTTCTCTCCTACAGACAACCTCCCAACCTTATGAGGAGTCTCACTCACAGCCACAGTCTATACCACAGGAACACCAGTGCTGGAACTTTTCCTTGCAACAAGCCCTCTTGCCAACTTTGTCCACATATCTATATTCTGGAGATACCATCACTGGACCTAACCAGGTTATTCACAGAATCACGGGCACATTTTCATGTTCCTCAACTAACATCATATATGTCATCGTGTGCCAACAATGCCGAGATGCTTTGTGTATTGGACAGACTTCAAACTCTTAGACAAAGAATTAATGGACATAAAACAGACATAAAAACACTCCTGATTCACAAACCTGTCGGTCAGCACTTTAATGGAGTGGGCCATTCTGTTAATGACCTGAAAGTCCGTGTTTTACTGACAATGAACTTTAACAGCTGTTTGGAAAGAGAGGCTGCTGAACTCTCTTTTATATTCAAATCTGACATATTAACACGTATTTTGAATTATCTGGCTCATTATAAGGAGTATTTTACACACTTTGCTTTATCTACTTCTTGACTCCCCCCACTCCTTCTGCCCCTCTGCTCTCTGATTTGCTCACCTTGATAATAATTTTTCTGATTTGTCATCGTTGATTACTATTTTCGGTTCTCTGAGCCTTAAATATTGAGTCTGTTCTGGTCTGGCTATGATCTGAAGAAGTGGGTCTGTCCCATGAAAGCTCATCACCTAATAAATTATTTTATTAGTCTTTAAAGTGCTACTGGACTGCTTTTTTGTTTTGAGGGTAACAAGAAGACATTCTATAAATATATTAGAAGCAAGAGGAAGACCATGGACGAGGTAGGCCCAGTGCTCAGTGAGGAGGGAGAAACAATATCAGAAAACTTGCAAATGGCAGATGTGTTCAATGACTTCTTTGTTTCCCTCTTCACCAAGAAGTCTGATGAGGAAGTAAAGCCTAATAATGAACACTTACTGGGAAGGGGGGTAGGTTTAGAAGATAAAATAAAAAAAGAACAAGTAAAAATTACTTAGAAAAGTTAGATGTCTGCAAGTCACCAGGGCTTGATGAAATGCATCCTAGAATGCTTAACGAGCTGATAGAGGAGGTATCTGAGCCTTTAGCTATCCTCTTCAAAAAGTCCTGGAAGTTGGGAGAGATTCCAGAAGACTGGAAAAGGGCAAATATAAAAGGGAAATAAAAACAACCCAGGGAATTACAGACCAGTCAGTTTAACTTTTGTGCCAGGAAAGATAATAGAGGAAGTAATTATGGAATTCACCTGCAAACTGGAAGAAAATAAGGTGATAGATCACAGCCAGCATGGATTTGTAAAGAACAAATCACGCCAAATCAGTCTGATAGCTTTCTTTGGTAGGATAACAAGTCTTATGCATAGGGGAGAAGCAGTGGATATACCTAGACTTTTGTAAGGCATATGGTAATAAACTAAGCAAATACAACTTAGATGGGGACATTATAAGGTGGGTGCATAACTGGCTGGGTAGCCATTCTCAGAGAGTAGTTATTAACGGTTCACAGTCATGCTGGAAGGGCATAACAAGTGAGGTTCTGCAGGGGTCTGTTTTGGGACCGGTTCTATTCAATGTCTTCATCAATGATTTAGATATTGACATGTAGAGTACTCTTTGTAAATTTGCAGATGATACCAAGCTGGGAGGGGTTGCAACTGCTTTGGAGGGTAGGGTCAGAATTCAAACTGATCTGGACAAGTGGGAGAAATGGTCTGAGGTAAACAGGATGAAGTTTAGTAAGGCAAAATGCAAAGTACTCCAGTTAGGAAGGAACAATCAGCTTCATACATACAGAATGGGAAGTGACTGTCTTGCAAGTACTGTGGAAGGGTATTTAGGGGACATAATGGACCACAAGCTAAATATGAGTCAACAGTGTGACGCCGCTGCAAAAGAAGCAAACGTGATTCTGGGATGGGACATTAACAAGATTGTTGTGAACAAGACACGAGAAGTCATTCTTCCTCTCTCCGCTGTGCTGATTAGGCCTCAGTTGGAGTATTGTGTCCAGTTCTGGGCACCGCATTTCAAGAGGGATGTGGAGAAATTGGAGTAGGTCCACAGAAGAGCAACAAGAAAGGAGAAAAATTGCTCTCCTTGGCCTTGGAAACTAGGACAAAGAGCAATGGGCTTAAACTGCAGCAAGGGAGGTTTAGGTTGGACATTAGGAAAAACTTCCTGCCTGTCAGGGTGGTCAAACACTGGAATAAATTACCTAGGGATGTTGTAGAATCTCCATCGCTGGAGATATTTAAGAGCAGGTTAGACAAACATCTATCAGGGACAGCGTAGGCGGTGTTTGGCCCTGCCATGAGTTCAGGGGCCTGGACCCGATGACCTCTCAAGGTCCGTTCCAGTCCTAGTGTTCTATGATTCTATCTTGGTGCAAGTCCATACTTTGCCATGTATTTCCTGCGTTGTGGGGATATATACTGAAGTGAGATGCTGTGCCAATGGGAGCTGTGGGCACATTATTCTGCGCTGCAAATGTCTCTCTGTGGGCATCTTTCAGCAGTTACCATCTAATATCCTCCACTCTGGGACTCTAGGGGTATGTCTGCACAGCCAAGTTATGTTGAAATAATGGCCACTATTTTGAAATAACTTTGCCAGTGTCTAGACAGATAATGACCTGCTATTTCCAAATATGGGCTGTGTAGACAGGGAACAGGGGCTTTTTAAAAATAATTCATTGTATGTCCAATGGCTGTATTTCAAAATAGCCTCTACTGTGTTGTAGACACACTATTTTGGAATAAGGATCAGAGAGGGAACCGTGTTAGTCTGTAGCTTCGAGAACAAGAAGTCGTCCTGTACCACCTTCTAGACTAACAGATATTTTGGACCAATGAGCCAAAATATCTGTTCGTCTATAAGGTGCCACAGGACTTCTTGTTATTTTGGAATAAGTTTTGCTTTTTTCTGGGGCTTCCCTGTAGTGTAGGCACATTATTCTGGAATCACTTATTTTGGAATAATAACTCTGGAATAATCTACTCCAGAATAACTATGCTGTATAGACAGAGCCTAACAGAGACAGAACTCAAGATCATCAGAAAAGGGCCAAAGCTGCAGTCGTAGGCTTTTATGTCTTGTGCAGGCCAGTTGCTTGCAGGGGATAAGAGCACATGCTTTCACCTGGATGAAGATGTTACTAATTTTGACAAAAAAACAATTTCTGGAAAAAGATTTCATTTATTTATGCAGGCCAGAAATTTTCCAAAATGTGAATTTTGACAAACGCTGGGTGGCAAACGTCACTGTTTTGCCAACAGTGGCTGCATTTTCCTGCCATGGCGAGCATGCGAACCTGTGGTACTGGGACAGGCCTCTTCCAATTGCCATGTTGTCTTCTTGGTGCTTCCATACGGCCCACCCTCTCGTGGGTCTGTAGCATGCCTTGGTGGAGGATACCTCGGCATCCCACCGGCAATCCTGACGCAGTCCAGGGTTCTAAGGGTTTGTGCCAACTTGGCTTGCAAAATATCCAGCAAATTACACAACTAAACCATGGGGGTCTGCCAGAGCACCAACAATAATGTCTAAATGCTGGTGACAGCACACCCACAGGGCCAAGAAGGAAGTGAGTGTCCCGTGTCTTTCTGTAATGTCCCATCTGTTTCCTGGGGTTAGGTTTCCACACTTGCTTTGCCACTGAGTTTCGTTTCCCCGGCGCTCTGCCCTGGTTTTACGGTTTTGATTTGTCTGGTTAGTGTTACAAAGCTGTGGATGCTAGGTTAGGGCACCTAGAGACATCCCAGGCCTGTCTGTAGTGAGAGGACCATTCAGACACAGACGTGGGTTTCAACATCCCCTCAGGTTCTGGGATGTTTTGACCAGGGCTTCTGGGCGTGACCCATTTCTAGTGGTGTTGGCTGTTGCAACCCAGGAGACAGGCACTAGCCTGAGATGCAGGAGACCTGAGCATTGCTCCTAGTTCTGCATGACCATGGCCAACTCCATTGGCTTCTGCTTCCTGTCCCTCTCTGAGCTTTACTTGATGACAATACCCAGCTCTTCTGCCACGCTTTTCACCCTGAGCTTTCAAGGTGCTTTACAAAAGAGAACAGTACCATCTCCCCATTTTACAGGCAAGGAGACTGAGGCACAGGCTTGCCTGAGGTCACCCTCCAGACCACCAATAGAACCCTGGTCTCCAGAATCCCAACCCAGTGCGCTGTCCTCTAGATCACACAGCGTAAGCTGATGAAGTCTTTGGGGGCAGGGACTATCTCGCACGACGGGTCTGTGCAGCACCCTGCACAGTGGAGCCTGGTCTTGGTTGGGTCTCTCGGTGCTGCTGTGACATAGTAGAGAGCAGTCCAATGCAAAACCCCCTTCTCATTGCAACTAAAACCTGCCTAGAGGCAGGGGCTCTCCTGGCCTGAGGACATGCAGTGATTCTCGCCTCGGGCCATGCAGATCTGTCCGTCTCTCTCCCATGGACACGAACTCAGCTCCTCAGACTCTATGGTTTTTCCCAGCAACAGACGGGACATAGGACAGATCGCCCGTGCTGGCGATAGGCTGGAGGTGCCAGGCAATGAACATCCTCTGTGCCACCACCAGCGTCCTCCAGCTAACTGCCTGGAGGCTCAGGTGCCACGGCAGGGGAACTCGGCCAGCACTGGCACACGAGCCCCCTGCCAGGAGCCCGCGGCTGCTTCCCAGGCAAAAGTCAGCCCCAGAGAACTGGCAACATGGGAATGCTGTAGCAAAGCACCCTGGGGGCTGTCACGGAGGTGCTGCACGTCCCCTTTTACCTCTGGGATGGGCTTTCCTGCTGGGCTACCCTGCACAGTGCATGACTGGAGCTCCAGGGACATTACTAACCCTCCGCAAGCTGCTCCCTGGCTCTGGGGCTTAGGAGGCAATGAATGGCCGCAGCTCTCCTGGGTCACACTGAGGACATGTCCCAAAGCCCAGGGAAATGGCTGGAAAGACCCACCCGCCCCAATGCCCTTGATAAGGTACAGACTAGACCCTGAGCTGAGACTCTGGCAACAGCTCCCCTCGCCCCTCCCCAGAACCAAGCAATGGGCCCCCCAGAGGAGAGCAACAGGGAGGTACAAGCCAGGCGTACAGAAGCACCAAGAATGGCCAAGATCAGCTTCCAAAAGATGGCATATACTCAGGCTGTTGGTAACTGGCCTGTGCCCATCCTGCAGCAGGGAGTTCCACAGGTTTGGTTGTGCTTTGCATATGGAAGTTGGGTGACACCCGCCCACCTGGCACTGAACTGGGGACCTCCAAAGCAGAAAAGCACAAGCTGCAAGGCAGGATGGTTTGGTTGTTCATCACCTCTAGCTATTGGCACAGAGCAGGGCCTCTAATAACACACCCTCCCCAGGGATTACCCTCCATCCGTGTAATTGCCTTTAAAAGTCACCAACTCCCTCTTGTGCCATCATCCCTCCTGGCTCCCAGTACAGCTGGCCAAGCAGCACCCTCAGCCCAGCAGCAAGGAGAATCTGCCTTCACTGGGAGGCAGTGGGCGAACAAGGCTGGTTTTCGGCAGGAGCCTGTACTGAGTCAGCCCGGGGAGGATCCATCCCCTCCGGGGGACACCTCCTGTCTGTGGTCCTGACAAAGGTACCCAAGGGCGGTCAAGGGATGCTCACTGAGCTATGAAACTGCAGAGGCAGGCGAGATACCAGGCTGCCAGGTGAAGGGTGTTGCTCCGGGGAGAGCAGGACCAAGGGGCTGGTTCTCCTGCCCCGTGCTTCACTCCTGCAATTGGTGTCCTTTGCTCTGGAAGCTCCCAGCAAGGTGAGCGCCTCTCTTCCCTGTACAAAGCCAGCAGGTAAGCAGCCCCTTCCCCACTCACCTGGTACAGCCTAGACCATCGCCCCTGAGCCACACCCTGGTGGGGTGCTGAGCTCCCACCGGACCGCAGCAGGTCCCACCACTGCGCTGTAGCGCAACAGATGTCTGCAGGGATGGGGTCATTTATGCATCCCAGGTGTCTGCGTCAGCCTCCGCCCTGGCTTGCACCCTAGCCAGAGACCTGCGGCATCTGCACACAAGGTCATGCTTCACCAGCACTCTTCCTTCACTCCCCACTGGAGCACCCTGTCTGGGCCCTCCTGCACTGTGGTTCCTGCTGGGCAGGAGGTGGCCATTTGGGTTTGAACCCTTGGGTCCGATCCCATTCCAGGGCCAGGTCTGGGAGCCTGTGGCCCGGGTCTGGGTTGGGTGGGTGATGCAAATTGCTCGGAAACAGCTCGTTCAATTTCTGGGCCAGCAGCTCCAACCTGAGCCTGTGCCACATCAGGGTGGGATTGTCACCTGTCAGGTCACCACTGGATGGGATCTGTCTTGTCCTGGCATCTGGGCATCTCCCTGGCCTTTCACTCCAGCTGCTGGGTACCAACCAGTGCATTCAAAACCCCATTTACTCCAGAATCCAGCCCTGAGACCCAGGCATGTCCCCGGCCTTCGCGACCCAGGGCCCTACATCCACCCAGCCAGCAGGGCCTGGAGACGCAGGAAATGTTACCTTCTCGTGGGATGGTTCCCAGCAGAGAGCTGCCGCCTTATGACATCCCAGCCAACGGACCAGCGCGCTGGACCTAGCAGACAGCGTCTGAGCTCGCTGGCTCCCAGGAGAGCTATTTAATCCCAGGGCTGGAGAGGAATCTGGGAGAACCCATCACTTCCCCTTTCGGGGGCTCTCTTGGTTCTGGGGTGGGGAAGTGGCTGTTGCTGTCAGCTCTTTCGCTCCTCTGACCCTTTGCATATTTAGCAATACTTTAAAGCCAGGACCAGGCTGGCACTGTGGAAAGTGCCAGTGTGACAGCCCTGGCAAGCAACCACCCTCTTCCTGGCCACAACAGGGCGTGCCTGGTATCTCTGCATACACAGTTCCAGCCCAAGCAATGGGTCTCAGCCACAGGCTGCAGGGGTGGTGTGTAAACTTGCTACAGGGCACGTGCCAGCTCAGTCTTCCCAGGCAACCCCATCATGGCAGCTGCCAAGTGAGCACCCCACACCAGGCAATGGACTTACCCTGCCAATGCCCCGGGAGGTTGGGCAGTGCTATCTCCGCCCCAGAGCAGAGGGGAAACTGAGGTACCGTGAGGGAATCTGCCTTAACCTCTGGACCACCCTCCCTCTCTGCCAGTGATACCTGGACACCGGTGTGCAGGGAATTACACAGAGGTACCTCACCCTCAGTTGCACCCTGTGCCCGGAGATGCAGGTTACACCCCCTTCCTTGTCCCTTCTGAAGCACGGTCCTGTCTCTCGCTCGGCTACTGCAGCACTTATTCAGGGCCAAGGGAGGAACACTTGGTGTACACCTGGTCCCTGCAGGCCAAGGAGATGGGCTTGGCCAGGGAAATGGGGGTCTCCAATTTGGCGTGTTGGGCTCTGCCCCTGACATGCCCAGGCCAGGGTCAGACCCCATGGGGCTGTGGGGTTGATGCCCTGAGTCTATGGCCCTTCCTGTTAGCAAATTGACCCACACTGCAATGTGGGGTCTTCCTTTCCCACAGCTGAGGCAGTTGTTTCTCCTTGTGCTTTGAGGCACCTGTATTCCCCTTGCTTGGGCCACCCATTTCCAGCATCTGGCTCCCTTCTGGGAGTTCTCTTAGGCTCCCGCCAGCCTGGGGGCTGTAAGGCACATAGCTCCCCACTTTGCAGTGGGATATCCCCCCACAAGCTACACCGCCTGAAGGGCTGGATGCCACACTCTCTTTGGGAGTTACACTCAGTGTATCACTCCCAGATGTAAGTTACTCCCGCCCAGCTTTTTCTAACAAGCACATTGATTCTTAAGGTAAAAGCATAGCAGAGAGAGCACCAAACAAGAGAACATACATGTGTAACCAGCCACAGGCAGATTTGAACCTGGGAACCTCCAGCAGCTTAATGAAGGAAGCATTACAGTTTGATCCGGAGGTCAGCTGGCACTCAGCTGAGGCTGTTGCAGAGACTCACTCTCTCTGTAAGTGGTCTCGGTGCCACCACACGGCTAGTGACTTCAGGTTACATGCATCCATGCCAGAAAGCTCCTCAGAGGTCATCGCCAGCCTGGAGCTTTGGTAGGGGGTAGACTTTCCAAATCTCCACCTGGGTTTTCTCCATTCACCCAGCTTAGATCTGGGACCGTGGCAGAGCCTGGGCAGAGCAGCTGTTCCTTCATACAGCCCAGATCTTCAGTGGTGGCCTTCTGTAACAGGTGATCAGCCAACAATGACCCTCTCTGCAGAGCGTCGTTCAGCTGGCTGGGAATTCACGCTCCTGGCGTCAGGGAATTCCTGTTAACTTCTCCCTAAGGAGTCCCTCAGAAACCCACGTAATGTTCAGCACCCCCTACCCCCATACTTGATGGGCACATCGTCAGTGATCTCCGGGGGCTGGCTGTCCTGCGTCTCCTGCCCCAGTGCCCTCTTTCTGCTCCCTTCCAGCAGCCACTCCCCCCGCACTTGCCCAGGGCCCCAGCAAGTCAGTCAGCCCCCCGATCTTATGAGGGAATCTCTGCCACGTCTGGGATACAGAATCAGCATCATCCCTCCATCTCAACCTCTCCTCTGTCACCTGTTCTGCAGCAGTGGCTCCTCTCTGTGGTCAGACAGGGCCTGGTGCCTCCAGGCTCCACCTCCAGCTTGTCCCTCAGCCAGAGTCTGCTTTGGTTTTACGTGGGTCTCTGCTGGGGGGTGCATTTCCTTGGCGGGGGCTGCAGCAGCCTGGCACAGTGCTATTCTGGGCATGGCCTTCCCCTGGGAAGAGTGTGGTCGGAGGTCCAGGCGTGCCCGCAGGCACAGGGGAAAGTGCCTTTGTTGAGCAGAAGTTTTAAACTAAGCCTAGTGGCCTCTGAAAGGTTTCTGACGTGGTTGTAAATGCCCCCGTCCCCCCAGAGAGCCTGCAGTGTGACGCCACAACTGTGCGGCAAATAGCAATGGAAGAAGCTCAGTCCCTTAGTGCATCGCCTCCCCTGCGCAGATGTGTTCTCTAGGGTGCCCAGACACTGGGGGGATGGGTGCATATGACAGTAGGAGGAAGCTAAGCGTTAGACGTAATAATGGTAGTGTATTCTCTTGGGCTTTATGCAAAGCATATGCCCTTCCTGGACCTGTGTCCTTAACTCCCAGGGTTGGTCATTCCCATGTTAGATTAGAAAAGGCAGCAGACCATAATCCTAGATCCAAACACCCGACATTTTTTGATCCCGATCCACACGTCGCAGGAGGTCCCTGTCTCGGTAATAAAATGGACCTGCACCCTGGATGCAAACAGCTGCCAGCTTCAGGAAGACACAGGATCTGGACCCTGATCTGGGTTCTCTGGCTCAGAGTCACTCCTGATGCTAATGCAAACGGCATGCAACTCTGGGGAAAATCCTCCGTTTCAAATCCCAAACCGCAGCAAGTAACTTACAACTTCCTGGGCAGACCCACTGCTTGGCGTCAGGCGTGACCGCAACCTGAGTCAGCTGACTTCGCTGGCTGGCAGTACTGAGCCAGTGTTAGAAGGAGAAGCTGCAGGCTCCAGATTTTGATATGCAAATCCAGGGTTAGGATGTTCTGCTATTAAAGTTGCATCCCAGGGCTGCAGGGCATTGACAGGAGAGTCTTTTGAGCTCTCCCAGGGTGGCAGTGCGAGGTAGAGGTGGGTGGTGGATGTTACAGCCCATGGGAGCATGGGGCCCTGAAGGTGCAGGGCCCAAGATAACCATTTTGCTCTGCTTGCCCTACAGCCAGGCCGGGAAGAAAGCAGCCACCCTCAAATCACTGGGTACGCCGAGACCCTGCCAGAGATGGGCAGCAGCAAGGAAGAGCTTTTTCTCATCTTCCCAGTCAGCATCTCATCAGATGCGCTGGGTGTGCCAGGCCATCCCCAGTCACCTGCCCGAGCCCTGCACGGGGGGCAAGGGAGGGGCATTTTGTTCAGCAGCCCAGAGCCCGAGGCCAAACTGTCCAAGGGGGGTGCACAGAGTCCAGGAGTACAGGTTTTGTCTCCCGGCTACAGCATCCAACCAGAGTGCTGTATGGTCTGAACGCAGCGGGACAACTCTCCTCCCTTTTCCGATAACGCTAAGTGTGGTACGGCTAACTGCGTTCCCGGGCCTCTGGTCAGCCCACCACCCCAAGGCCAGGATACCGCTGCCCTTCTTGAGGCGGGGTGGGAATGGTGGTCTGGGGGGAACCCGGGCCCCACCCACTCATTCCAGGTTCCAGCCCAGGGACCGTGTGTGGAGCTACTGGTGGGGCAGGGCTCCCCTCACCCTGGACACTGAAGCTCTTCTCCCTGGGCCTCATCCCCAGAGGATTCCCCCGCCCCCTGTACCTCCTCCAGGCAGTGGCAGCAGCAGCACATTCCCCCTCCTGGATCAGCTCCCCCCATGCGATCAGTCTGCTCCAGCTTCCCACCGAATCTCAGGGCCGCCTGGATAGTGGCCGTAGCCCCTTGCTGCTGAGAACTCCTCCCCTTGCTTCTCACCTCCTACACGCTCCTCTATCAGCCTCAGCACCGGGCAAAGGGGGGTAGTCTTAAGTGGGGCCAGCAGGCCCCAGTTGTCCCAGAGCAGCTCCCTCCCCAGCTGCTCCTCCTCTGCTTATTTGCCAGCCCTGCTTTTCCCTCTTGTACTCACCCCCGGCCTTGGCCTTTCCCTGTCGCATAAGCCATGGAGGAGCCAGGCTAGTTTCCAGCTCTGCATTTGTCCGTGGTCAGCGAGGCCTTTGTACCTTGGCATGAGCTGGAATCTGGTCTGCCAGCATCACAGCCAGCTTCCGGGTGGGTTTGGCAGCCTGGCTCCATACAGGCACGGGCTCCCTCGAGCGCATCCTGACACTGGTGGCTCAAGAGAAGCCCCAAGCCCCGCTCCAGGAACGTGGTCCTCTTCATGCATCAGGTGTAATGTCACACCCGGCTGAGCATGCCAGCAGGACCCCACCAGTCTGTGCTCCTGCTCCTGCCCCAGAAGCACTGGGGAATATAGCACGAGGCATATGCAGTGTCAACCGGAGGGACTCTGCCAGGTCTAGGCCGCCAGCCAGAGGCGCCTCCGCTAGGCCAACACGCCCCCCTGTGACCCGGCGGCTTCCTGCCTGACTCCTGGAACCAGACTCAATGAGGGAGGGGGACAAATGCTTCCACTGGTGCAGCGTCCCTGTTGCTGGCTGTGGCTGGGGTGAGCCTGTTGCCCTCAAAAGGGGCTGGCTGCACATGTCTGAGGGCTAACCCGGCTTCCGTCCAAGCAGCACCGCATGGAGACACGTTGTCCCGCTACACACCCTGAACACGGGCCTCGAGCGGCCCCAGCTGGCGGAGGAGTGGGGCTCCCTGGATGCCTGGGAACACGCCCACAGAAGTAGGACCGACTCGTGCAGCATGTTTCCGACTACATGTGGGCAGCCCAGCCTGGGCCTGGACACGCCGAGGCCACGGAGGCGGGGCCCACGGACGTGGGGGTACAATGCAGTGCAGATGTAGTCACGGAGCGGGGTGGGAGGGGGCCCCCAGGCCCTGCACCCCCATCTGCAGGCAGAGGTGACTCTCACTCAGTGGGAGAACAGGGCGATCAGGCAGCAGGGACACAGCACAGAACAGACTTGTCAGCACAGGAACCAGCAGCCGTCAGGACAATCCATCCTGGGGAGAGGGGCCCAGAAGGGATCCCCGAGCCAGGGCCCTGGTCCCTCTTCCTCCCTCTCCAGTCAGCCCACACTGCCCCACTCCAAAGCTGTGATGGAGTCGGGGGAGTGCATGTGTGAGTCAGGCTGGATGTCTGAGGCAAGCAGCAGCTCCCAGTGGCCAAGGATGACCCTGGGGCTACAACTGGCAGGTAACACCTCTGCCTGAACAAAGAGCAGGGAGGAGCTGAGCTGGGTTTTGAATCGGGGGCGGCAGTTAGAGGCTAGGAAAAGGGAGAGCTGGAAGGCAGCCAGCCTGAGGAGGGGGAAGCTACACCCCAGAGGGGCATCCCTCAGGGTCTTCTCCCCAGGACAGGTTGGAAGGACTGTCTCTGGCTGCTATGCTGTTGCTTCTGTGAGAAACTGGGCATCTGTTGCCTAATAAACCTGCTGTTGTACCTGCTGAGTGAGAGTCACTCCTGCCAGCGGACGGGGTGCAGTGCAGGGGGACCCCTGAACCCCATCACACTGGTGTCAGAAGTGGGATGCACTGCACCCACGGATGAGCTCCCAGCAGTGGCTGACTGAGCACCAGAGAAGGAAGGAGTCTCACAAGAGCCAGAGGGGGAACAGAGCCATTCCTGCAGCTGCTGCTGGTGAGTGGATACCCCGGGAGATAGCGGGGAGATGGATTATACCCGACTCCTGAAGGCAGAGCTAGCGGGGCTGTGCAGAGAGAGGGGCCTGACCGTGGGGAAGGCGACCAAGGCCCAGCTGATTGCACAGCTGGAAGAGAATGACCGATCGGGGGGGGCAGAGCCTGTCCCGGCAGAAAGTGGCTGGTCAGCCTCGGGAAGCGTTTCGGATTCTCCGACAGGAACAGGGGCTCGACTCCGTCAGACAGACGCGGTGCCCGCCAGGTCGCGCTCAGCTAGCGGTGGTCCATCGCGGGCAGAGTCCCCCGCCGCAGAGCTGCAACGGCTGGAACTCGAGGTGAAATTAAAAGAACTGGAGCACCAAGAACGGGAAAGAGAGCGTGAGCGCCAGGAATGGGAAAGAGAGCGTGAGCGTGAGCGTGAGCGCCAGGAACGAGAAAGAGAGCGTGAGCACGAGCGCCAGCTACAAGAGAGACAGCGGGAGGAGAAAGAACGAGAACGGAAGGAGAGAGAACGAGAGCGTGAGGAGAGAGAGTGAGAGTGTGAGGAGAGAGAGCGAGAGCGGGAGCATGAGCGAACCATGGCAGAGGCGAGACGCCAAGAGGCCCCAGCTGCGGTAAGCGGGGAGAGGGCCAGACGGCTCGGGGTGGCCAGTCACTTGGAGACGCGTGCGCTGGCCCAGTGTCAGGACCCAGGGGACATGGACGAGTTCCTTACCGCCTTTGAGCGAGCCTGTGAGTTGCATGAGGTTCCCCCAGATGAGTGGCTCCGGCACCTCACCCCCTTGCTGGGCCAGAAGGCCGCAGCGGTGCTCAGCCAGCTGGTGGGGCTGCAGCCTGGGGACTATGAACGGTTCAAACAGGCCCTGCTGCATAAGTTCGGGCTGACTCCGGAGATGTACAAGAAGAAGTTCCAGGAGGCGCAGAAGAGGCCAGAGGAAACCCATGTAGATACAACCGCCCGCCTGAAGCAATACTACCAGAAGTGGGCGTTCGGAATGGGAGTCCAGTCCGTAGAGGACCTGATCGAGCTGGCGGTCGTGGAGCGATTCTACAAGATGTGCGCACCTGACCTGAGGGTGTGGCTCGTGGACCGGAAGCCAGGGGACTCACACGATGCAGGGAAACTGGCAGATGACTTCACAAACAGCCGGGCCAGGTTTGAAAGTGAACCCCACAAAGAGAGGGAGTCCCGGAGAGAGAGGGAGTCCCGGAGAGACCGAGAATCTCAGAGAGACCGGTCCCTAACTGTACGACAGAGGGGACCACCTCTTGGGCAAGCCCAGGAAAGAGGGGCCAGCCACCCACCCCCCAGAGAGCCAAGCAGAGCCCGGACAGAGCAGCCAGCCCGAGGGACACAACAAGACCCAGGCTGTTATCGCTGTGGGCGAAAGGGGCATAGAGCAGCCCAGTGCCCCAGGCTCCCAGACAGGTTGAGCAGGCCGGGGGGTCATGGAGTCAACTGGGTGGGGTCCCAGAAGCCAGAGGGGCTGGCGGCCAAGGCGGGTGGTGCTGACAATGGGCACTCGGATTGGGCCTAGTCCGCCCCACAGACCAGCTCCTCAGGGGGACCAAATGCTCAGAGGCCAGTTTACAGAGTGGGGGCGGCACTACCTCTGTGGAGCAAGTGTCTCAAACACCTCGAAGTAGACGGGAAAAAGGTCACGGGGTTCTGGGACACAGGCGTTGACGTGACGCTGGCCCGACCCGGGGTGGTGGCACCGGGCTGCATGATACCCGATTCCCACCTGACGATAACAGGAATTGATGGGACCCCTTTCAAGGTGCCCGTGGCGAGGGTGCACCTGAAATGGGGGAAGAAGGAAGGCCCCAAGGAAGTGGGCGTGCACAGCCATTTGCCGGCGGATGCACTGATGGGGGCGGACCTGGAGAACTGGCCAGGTGAACGCCCTCGTGCCCTGGTCCTGACCCGTAGCCAAAGAAAACGAGGGGTGCGCTCCCCAGATTCAGGGGTACAGGCACAGCCAAAGTCACAGGAGCCACAGGGGCCAACCCTGAGAGAAAGGGGGCCCCCAAAAACCAGGTCTCACAGGCCAGGGGTGCTGGAGCCAGGCAGGGATGGGGAAGTAGCATCCGCTCCTGCCCGAGCGGAAGAATTCCAGGCAGAGCAGCAGAGAGACCCCTCCTTGCAGAAGCTGAGGGAACTGGCCAGTCTCAGCCCAGCTCCACAGCTGGGGGAGGGCTGCAGGGAGAGATTCCTGTGGGAAAAGGGATTCCTGTACCGGGAATGGGCTCCCAGACGCAAAGCGGAGCCATGGAAGGTCCAGAGGCAACTGGTGGTTCCCCAAAAGTACAGGCGCAGGCTGCTGTACCTAGCCCATGATGTCCCGCTCGCAGGACACCAGGGGATCCACCGCACCAGGAGAAGGTTGTTACAGAACTTTTTCTGGCCAGGGATCTTTGCAGCTGTCCGTCTGTATTGCCTGTCCTGCGATCCCTGCCAGAGGGTGGGGAAGAGCCGGGACAAGGGGAAAGCTGCCCTGAGGCCACTGCCCATCATAGAGGAGCCTTTCCAGAAAGTGGCTATAGACATAGTGGGCCCCTTCAGCAAGGCAACGCGTTCGGGGAAGAAATATATTTTGGTAGTGGTAGTTTTTGCCACGCGATACCCAGAAGCAGTGGCCTTGACCTCTATCGACGCTGACACCGTGGCGGATGCACTGCTGTCCATTTTCAGCAGAGTGGGGTTCCCCAAGGAGGTCCTCACAGATCAGGGGTCCAACTTCATGTCGGCCCTACTGCAAAGCTTGTGGGACAAGTGTGGGGTCCGGCACACCTGGGCCACAGCCTACCACCCGCAGACCAATGGGCTGGTGGAGAGGTTCAATGGGACTCTGAAGCAGATGCTGAGAACCTTCATGAATCAATACCCCCATGACTGGGACAAGTACTTACCCCATCTGCTGTTTGCATACAGGGAAGTGCCCCAGGAATCCACGGGGTTCTCCCCATTTGAACTGCTGTACGGAAGGAGGGTACGGGGACCCTTGGACTTGCTCAGAGAAGAGTGGGAGGGGACGGCCTCTCCTGATGGGGAGTCAGTGGTACAGTATGTACTCACCTTCCGGGAAAAACTCACTGAGCTCATGGGCCTGGCCAGGGAGAACCTCTCCATGGCCCAAAGGAAGCAAAAGGTCTGGTATGACCGCAACGCCAGGGCCCGAGCCTGTGCCACTGGGGACCAAGTGATGGTCCTTGTACCTGTGCGGCAGAACAAGCTGCAAGCGGCCTGGGATGGGCCCTTCAAGGTTGTCAAACAGCTAAATGACGTGAATTATGTGGTGGAACTGTCGAACCGGGCCCACAGCCACCGGGTCTATCATGTGAACATGATGAAACCTTACTGGGACAGACAGAACTTCGTGCTGGCCGTGTGCAGACACTGGGAGGGGCAGGGGGATGATCCCTTGGTGGATTTACTCACAAGGACTGGAGCCGGCTCCTTGCTGGAGTCTATTCCCCTCTCAGACCAGCTGACCCCTGCCCAGCAGACGGAGATCAAGGAGGTGCTGCATTCGCATCAACAGCTGTTCTCGGACAGACCCGGACGCACTGACCTGGCTGTCCACCGAATAGAGACAGGCACCCATGCCCCTATCAAGTGTGTGCCATTCAGAGCCACAGGGAGGACAGCTCAGGACATAGAGCGGGAGGTTGAAGACATGCTGGCTCTGGGGGTGATCCAACCCTCGTCCAGCCCTGGGCCTCTCCCGTGGTGTTAGTCCCTAAAAAAGATGGGTCTGTTCGGTTTTGTGTGGACTATCGCAAGCTTAATGCCATCACTGTCTCGGACGCCTACCCCATGCCCAGGCCTGATGACCTTTTAGACAAGCTGGGGGGAGCCCGTTACCTCACCACCATAGACCTCACCAAGGGGTACTGGCAAGTGCCATTAGACCAAGATGCCCGGCTGAAGTCGGCTTTCATCACTCCTGTGGGGCTCTACGAGTTCCTGGTCCTGCCCTTTGGCCTCAAGGGGGCACCCGCTACCTTCCAGCGTCTGGTGGACCAGCTACTGAAAGGGATGGAGAGCTTTGCCCTGGCTTACATGGACGACATTTGCATCTTCAGCCAGACGTGGGAGGACCATGTGTCCCAACTCAAGCAGGTGCTGGACCGACTCCAGAAGGCCGGTCTGACTATCAAGGCAGGGAAGTGCAAGGTGGGAATGGCTGAGGTGACCTACCTGGGCCACAAGGTGGGCAGCGGCTGCTTAAAGCCAGAGCCAGCTAAAGTGGAGGCTGTCAGAGATTGGCCAACACCCCAGACTAAGAAACAGGTCCAGGCCTTCATTGGGATGGTGGGGTACTACCGGAGGTTTGTGCCCCACTTTAGCTCCATCGCAGCCCCCCTCACGGAGCTGTGTAAAAAGGGAAAGCCTGACAAGGTGGTCTGGACCGAGCAGTGCCAAGAGGCCCTCTGCGCGCTGAAGGAGGCTCTGGTCAGGGCCCCAGTGCTGGCAAATCCAGACTTCAACAAGCCCTTCCTGGTGTTCACCGATGCCTCAGACGTGGGGCTGGGGGCGGTGCTAATGCAGGTGAATGACAAAGGGGAGAAACACCCCATCGTGTACCTGAGTAAGAAGCTGCTGCCCCGGGAGCAGAACTACGCGGCCATAGAGAAGGAATGTCTGGCCATGGTGTGGGCACTGGGGAAGCTGCAGCCGTACCTGTTTGGACGGCGTTTCACCGTGTACACCGATCACTCACCCCTGACCTGGCTGCATCACATGAAAGGGGCCAACGCCAAGCTCCTGCGGTGGAGTCTGCTCCTGCAGGACTACGACATGGAGGTGGTCCATGTGAAGGGGAACAACAACACCATAGCCGATGCCCTGTCACGCAGGGAGGGCCCCGAACTTCCCCAGGTCACTGGCTAAGTGACCTCTCTCAGTGCGGTCTGGAAGGGGGGAGAGATGTGATGGAGTGGGGGGGGTGCATGTGTGAGTCAGGCTGGATGTCTGAGGCAAGCAGCAGCTCCCAGTGGCTAAGGATGACCCTGCGGCTACAACTGGCAGGTGACACCTCTGCCTGAACAAAGAGCAGGGAGGAGCTGAGCTGGGTTTTGAATCGGGGGTGGCAGTGAGAGGCTAGGAAAAGGGAGAGCTGGAAGGCAGCCAGCCTGAGGAGGGGGAAGCTACACCCCAGAGGGGCACCCCTCGGGGTCTTCTCCCCAGGACGGGTTGGAAGGACTGTCTCTGGCTGCTATGCTGTCGCTTCTGTGAGAAACTGGGCTTCTGTTGCCTAATAAACCTGCTGTTGTACCTGCTGAGTGAGAGTCACTCCTGCCAGCGGACGGGGTGCAGTGCAGGGGGACCCCTGAACCCCATCACAAAAGCCCAGTACCAGTTCAAACCAACCAGGCCCTTCCTCCCGCCTGTGGCCCGTTTCCCAGGGAAGAAAGATGCCACCTGGTTGCCTAGGTTACACACAACAGGGAGGCCCGTTGTACACATGAAAGAAGCCATCCCAGCGAAACTCCCATAGCCAGCTATGCACTGATGCGGTGCCTACGGAAACTGAGGCACTCACCTGGTGTTACCACAAGACGGAAGGAAGCGCGTGCACCCTAACCCCAAGGGAAACAAAATCCTCACACGCCCCACGTTGTCTCAGATGTAACCTGTGAGACCAGGCTCCAGCCCCAGCTCAAGGGGGAAGGGTCTCATGGTGCAGGGAATTTGCTGGTCACTGGAGCTCGGGCTGCAGCCAGGCTCTGGGGGCTGGGATGCTTCCACCCAACATTGTAGGCACCCAGAGGCTGGCAGGTTTCCAGTTCAGTCTTGCCTGGGTTGTGTCAAAGGTTTTGCTGAATCTGTAGCAGAGTCTGTGGCCGGATGACTTGGCGTTTTCCAGGAGAAGTGCCCAGCCGGCGCTGCTCGGCTAGCAAACCTGCTTTTCCGATGCTTCAGTCGCGACCATCCCGGCCCGCTCTACCCGGGCCTTTCAATCGTGCAGCCACGGAGTGGCCGAGCCATGGCAGGGGTACGTGGCTCCATCACGGCCCAACCTGCAAATGGCAGCATGGCCTGCACGAGAGCAATGCCTGCCTCTCGGAGGAGAGGAAAATCAGCAGAACCCAGTTCCTTTTCCTCGGGCCCCTGGGCACGTTCAGCGGGACTTTCCCACCAGCCAAGAGGAAGTTCTGGGGAGAGTGAAACCAGTGAATGTACATAGCAGGGCCGAACCAGCCAGACGGAGGGACCACACCCGCCACAGCACGCCGGAGCCACTGGTGGTTGTGGTTTGGGACGGCATGAATTCCATCCAGGAGAAGGGTTCCCATTCGTCCGCCCGGCCCTGGGGCTGTGGTCCTGCCAGCGTGGGGCATGGGCTGGGGGCTAGACCGCCGCACTTGGAGCTGGGCTGCCTGCGTCCTGGGCCTGCCTCTCCTGCTGACTCGCTCGCTAGCCCAGGTAACTCACTCCGCAGCCTCAGGAGCCTGTTTCTCCCTCTGTGAAAGGAGGGTAGGAGCTCTCCTGGGGGCTGAAAGCCGTAAGCCAGCTGCTCCCCTCCCCCGCCCCAGATGAGAAGGTTGACTAAAAATCCCGTGGTTTAAAACCGATCCCTTTGGGGGGCTGTTTATTTACCTTCAGGTCTCGGAGCCTTTACTGCCCTTGGATCACGACTTCCACCTAAGAATGGTTAAGACGTTATGGGGGAATCTCAGCTTTCAGTGAACTCCCCTGGCTCTGGGAGCCGGGGCTTTAAGGAAAAACCCAGCAAATACTGCAAGACTCGTGAGCAATTTGGGTCTCTGGAACAGAGCCTCCGTTCATCTACTCCGGTGGCTCATCTGCGGCAGGCCCCGCTCCAGCTGCGCAGAGGCAGGTAAGCTGGGGCAAAGAGTTATAGCGGGTGACACGTTTCCAGGAAGGTGAATGCTGACCTTTCTTCCCGGCCCTTGGACAGATCCAGAGGTGAACCCCACTGGCACACCGCGGTGCCTTTGTAGCCCAGCCATTGACACTGGCTGCTGGGGAGCTTGCCCAGGACTATTTGTGAGTGGTGTCGTATGCTGTGTTGTTCAGTGGGCCTTAGGGTGTGGGTCTCAGCAGCAGCCAGCTGGGGAAACATGGGCAGCTGTGTGGGGCTGGAGCGAGACCTGGGCGATCCGGTGGGGAAGGGTAGCTCAGTGGTTTGAGCATTAGCCTGCTAAGCCCTGAGTTATGAGCTCAATCCTCAGTGGGGAGGCATTTACAGATCTGGGGCAAATAGATGGGGGGGGAAGGGGGTGGTGCTTGGTCCTGCCAATAGGGCAGGAAACTGGACTTGATGGCCTTCCAAAGTCCCTTCCAGCTCTATGAGACGTGTATCTGCTACTGTGGGCAAGGCTGAGGCCCTCCTGTGGGTTGCTGAATCTCGGTGGCTCCGGAGGACAGAGACTGCCCCCAGGTGCCGGCCATCCCATGGTGGGAGGACTGGGCTGAGGTGGATCCTGGTGCTTGGCTGAAGGTGGTGCCTGTGCTTGGCTGAAGGTGGCCCAGCTGGAAAGCTGGGGCTTGAGGGGAGCCAGCGACCAGCTGGTGCCAGCACTGTGAATAGACGGGAGTGCGGGGGAGGATTCCAGCAGCCAGCCAGTCCTTTAGGACAAGGTGCCAGGGGTTGGTTACCCTCTGTCCCCCGAGTGGAGGCTCCCAGTCTACGGAGGCAACAAGCTGCCCAGAGAAAAGCAGAGGGGAGATGCAGAATTCAGTTGGGCAAGAGCTGTTTTCCGCTCCTTCCCAGGTGGACTTCGAATGCTTTGCATTCCTCTGCGATAAGGGGCCTGGCTACGCAGAGTCAAGCATCTCAGGAATTCAGGGGAGGGGATCTGTGCTGGAGAAGAGCAAGAATCAACCTTGGCTTCCATCCTGCCTGGCAGAAAGGCACCTGGCCCCTCCTGCCAGGGGAACTCCCAGCTGGAGAGAGAAGAGATCTGAGCTGAGAAGCCTGGTCCCCCCACAGGCAAGACACAAACCCCAACAGCAAAGGGAAATAATCATGCTGCTATTTGCTGCGGAGTCCAACGCCTGTTCCTGGGATGCTGGTCCCCTTCCAGCCACCCTGCCTCAAAGGAGACATAAAGGCAGTGTTGAGATCAGCCCTGAAAACGAGTTGTTAGTATGCGCTCCTCCCTTGCACAGGGAACTGTACAAGCCCAGAACAGACACACAGTCTCCATCCCCACCCAGGCCCCTGATGAGGAGAGACGAGGCTCAGTTCTCTACAGCAGGTCAGGAGTCTGTCGGCTGAATGTCTCTTCCTTGGAGAAAGCCAAGTCGTCACAACTTACTGGGGAAACACAGAGATTTGGAGGGAACTTCTGTAATAGGATGGGGTTTCTGGGCACAGCTAAGGAAATCAATCCAGAGTGTCTTTGCTTAAATCCAGACCATTTACAGCCCAGGCTGGGGTTTCCTTCTCACTAGGGCAAATCCAACCAGCCACAAAAGCACCTTTTCCAGCCCCACTGGCCAGCCAGAAGCCACACAAGCGAACCCACAGGCTTCCCAGCTATCTCAAAATGACCAGTCCAACAGCCTCCTACTCCAGTGAGAGGTTCTTAAAACCTATTTCACCAACTCCACACAGATTCCTCGGGGCCCCAAAGGGTCCAACCATAGTCCCAGGATCTTGCATCTTACCCAAATCACCACGTGTGCCAATCCTTCAGATCTAAACATCTAAAGGTTTATTAGCAAAGAAGAAAGAACAGGGTGAGAGAGAAAAATTGTTAAGGTGATACATTACATACACCAGTTACAGCTATGGATGTAGCCAGTGAGGTTCTGTGCTTATTTCTTGAAAGTCTTTTAGGGGATGGGCCCTTAGTCCCAACAGGCCTAGTTCATAGTGACTGAAAGAACAAAGATGGTCCCTGTCAGGGACCATCTTGTAGTTTTAAATATGGGGAGGGAAAATTCCTTTCTTCTCCCACAGGTCTTGGCTGACCACCCGACCAGGTGAGTCACTGCAGCATGTAGCCATTAGTTACAGCCCAGGAGGAAAGTCACACATTCCTGAGACGTATCAGAGAGGTGGCCATGTTAATCTGTAGCTTCGAGAACAACAAGAAGTCCTGTGGCACCTTATAGACTAACAGGTATTTTGGAGCATAAGTGTTCATGGGCAAAGACCCACTTCACCAGATGCATGAGTGGGGGGGTGGTTTCAGAGGGGTATTTAAAGAGTGGGGTCCCAGAAAAAGGGAGGGCCAGAGCTAGTGACATCTGGGAATCTGTTCCGTTGTTTAGCCCATCACCCGGGCTGGGGAGATCTCACCTCCTATTGCGAAACTCATCACTAAAACATTTCCAGTACAGCTCTGGAGCATGGGTTCCCAAACCTTTCAACATCACACCCCGCTTTTGATTTCTGAGAGCCCTTCATGCCCCCCCACCTCTTCTTTACCATCATCCAACCCCCTTTTAACAAAAAATTCAATTCCTAATTTAAAATAAACACAAAAACTCCATGTGAAAATGTTAATTCAAATTAAAAATAAGCACAAATAGTTTTTCTTGGCCCAACAATTTAATAAAGATGTAATTTAACGTCAGAAACAGCAGAAACAAAATGAATTTACCGTGAAGAATGAAGCTGCATTTTTTTCACGTGTTGGGAAATCCTAGGTTTGAAAGAGGAGTGTGCAGCACAAATCGTTTATGACTTCCTGATGATTTCGTTGTTTTGTTTTTAACGTGAGTAAACTTGAAAAGCTTTTTTCATGGGAGTATATTGACAAAAATGGAAGAATAATATGTAGCACTTCTTCCCCAACTTTCAAGTGCATTGGGAAACATTTTATCCAAAACTCTTCCAAGCTTGAGTTTTGGAAATTCTTCTCCACTTGAATCATATTTGATTTCGAGTGCTTGTTCTTGCAATACATCTGGCAATGTATCGACATAGACATTGAATGGATTTCTTACTAATTTATGAATGGGGTTTCCAGAAAAGTTGCCTGGAAAATTGCTGAAACAGAATCAATGGAGCTGTGCTGCCCCGCCCGAGCTGCGTGTCAACCACTGGAGCCTTACTGCCCCCGCCAACCCCGGGGCACCCTTGCCTCCTCCTGGACCTTAGCCCCTGCTGGTCCAACACTAGTCCAGCCACAGACTGCGAAGGCTGGTTCCAGCCCCATGCTGGACATGGGTGGGCCCCATGGGCACCAGCTCCACCCTGAATGTGCTGCTGGCACAGCCCCAGAGCTGCAGGCATGACCCAGGTCCTGCAGAGACCAGCTGTAGCCCTGGCTGGGGTGCCAGACACTGTGCCGGCCCCAGCCCAGCCCAGAGGCCAACTATGGACCAGCCAGGCTAACAGCACAGCCCCACCTTGCGGGTGCCTGGTGCAGCCCCAGCTGGCCAGCTGCCTGAGCCCTGCGCCAGCCACCAGAGCTGCCCACTCCAGCCAACTGCCCACCTGAGACCTGCACTGCCAGAGCTGCCCGCCCACCCACCAGCCGCTGGAGCCATCTGCCTGCTTGCCTGCCAGACACCGAGGCCAGCCGCCTGCCTGCCAGCCCCCCCGAGCAGCCCACCCAAACTGCGGGTCAGCTGCCCAAGCCCCATGCTGCTGGGGCCAGCCAACCGCCCACCAGCCCAAGCCAGGGCCAGCCATCCGCCCACCAGCCCAAGCCAGGGCCAGCTGCCTGACCCCTGCACTGCCAGGGCTGGCCACCCGAGCCCCACAAGCCACCCACCCAAGCCAGGCACCACCAGCCCCCAGCTCTTACCCCATCTCCTTCCTCTCCCCTGAGCCAGGCTCCCCAGGCCCCCCACCTAACCTCATCCTCCTCATCCTCCCTCCCTTGCAACCCACACTGCTTTGCAGGAGGCAGCTGGCTCCATGTGGGTCTTTGCCAGTTGCCCACTTTTATAGCAGCTGCGCCGAGTTGCCCACGTGAAATAGCAGGGGCTGAGAATGGGAAGCAAAGGCCGGCTCTGTCTTGGAGTGGGGGAAGTGAAGGTGGGGGGTCTAGGTTGCCTCATGACACCTCCCAGTTTGGGAAACCGTGGTCTAGAGCCAATATCAGTAGCCCCACGTACGCACCCGGCACAGACCTACAGGTAACATAGACAGACTCAGGGCACCACCAGCTCTCACTAGATACCTCCCTTGGGCCACTCAGCACCAGGCTCGGTGCCAGTTACATGCTGCGGTACCACGTGGCTTTCGTAATTGACTTAAAAATCCAGTCGTGTCACAACGTTTTACTGGTGGGTCCTGGCTGGAGCCTCTGGTGGAAGCCAGCTGACAGCTAATAGCCTGGCGTTTAGTGCATGCCTGACAAATGGGGTGACCCTGGCTCAAATCCCTGCTTGGAGTGGGTCTCTTTGCCTAGGTGAGTATTTACACAGGGTACAACAGCTGCAGCAGGCGAGAGTAACAAGCCCCCAGGGATCAGGGTACAGGTGAGAGAGCTCCAGAATTCTTCCTTCCTGGCCAGTCCTGCACTTTGGAGATACACATCTCCTCGAGCTGGAAGGGACCTCAGCAGGTCATCGAGCTGGACATGAATCACCAGGGTGCCATTGTAGCCAAGAAGGCTAGTGACACATTAGGCTGCATCAAGAGGAGCGTTGCCAGTAGATCCAGAGAAGTGATTATTCCTCTTTATTCAGCTTTGGTGAGGCTGCATCTGGAGTGCTGTGTCCAGTTCTGGGCCCCCAGTTATAGGAAGGAAGTGGATACACTGGAGAGGGTCCAGCGGAGGGCGACCAAAATAATTAGGGGGCTGGAGCATATGACCTATGAAGAAAGGTTGAGGCACTTGGGACTGTTTAGTGTGCAGAAGAGAAGACTGAGGGGGGACTTGATAACAGCCTTCAACTCACTGAAGGGAGGTTGCAAAGAGGCTGGAGAGAGGCTGTTCACAGTGGTCACGGATGGTAGAACACAGACCAATGGTCTCAAGTTGCAGTTGGGAAGGTCCAGGTTGAACATTAGGAAAACTTTTCCACTAGGAGGCTGGTGAAGCACTGGAATGGTCTGCCCAGGGGAGCAGTGGAGTCTCCATCCCTGGAGGTGTTTAAGTCTCGCCTCGACAAAGCCCTGGCTGGGCTGATCGGATGCGTTTGGTTCTGCCTTGGGCAGGGGGCTGGACCTGATGGCTTTTTAGGTCTATTCCAGCTCTATTGTTCTATGACTCCATGATTCTGTGATTCCAGTCCCCTGCCCTCTTGGCAGGACAGCAAGCACATTCCTGTGCCCCCTCCTTTTTTTTTCCTGTTTCCCCAGATCCTAAATGGGCCCCTCCCGGATAGGGCTCACAACCCAGGGCTTAGCAGGCCAGTGCCCAAATCACTGAGCTATCCGTCCCCTTTGCTTCTTGCCTTGTCCACACTAAAAGATTTGCTGATTTCAGGACCCTGCTGCAGGGAAAGCCGCCACCCTCCCTCCCCTTGGCGATGGGTCAGTGTGCGTGCATGGTGAGAGCTAAACCCAGCTCGGCCAAGTGAGGGAACTGTGCCCAGGTGCACAACGTCCCTCTCTCTATGCTCCAGGAGAGGGCTGAGGAGCTGCTGTGTCTGGAGTCCAGCTGCCCTGTTGCAGCTGTAAGGCATACTGGGAGGGGAGGAAGGATTCAGAAGGGGACGGGTAGCCCAGCGCTGACCAGGTGGCTGTGGGCAAAGGGCTGCACATGTTTTCTCTAGCTCCAGGGGAGTGGTGGACCAGAGAGCAGAGCCTGCTCCTGTGCTCATGGACTGTCGGGGATTGCTGGAAGAAAGGCAGGCCAGGCTATCAGTGGCTCTCCTGCCTGGGAACGTGGAGCTGGCCTGCCCGAGGAGCAGCTGATGGATTGCTTGAGGCCGATGGCTTGCTTCCTTGTCCTCTTCATTCTTGTGGCCTTGGGATGCCAGGAGGGTCTGGGACTCCAGGGATGCTGGTGAGAGCATCAAGGTAAGTGGGTGACATTTAATTCACCAATTCATGTATTGACATGGCCCTTGCTGGTCCAAAGTTGACATTGCCATTACTCATGGGAAGCTGGACCCTTTTTTCATAAGTGGTACAGTCCAGGTGTTTGGTGGTTTGACCATGGGACTGCCAAACCCAGGGTTGTGAGCTCAGTCCTTGAGGGGGCCATTTTGGGATCTGGGGTAAATAAATTAAAAAAAAAAAAAGGGGCTGGGGGTCATGCTTGGTCCTGCTATGAGGGCAGGGGACTGGACTTGATGACCTCCCAAGGTCCCTTCTAACTCTATGAGATGTGTACATCCATTGGCCATCAATCAGTTCTGACCAGTGCCTTTGATGTAGACCCCTTACCCAGATCAGCTCAGGTTTATCCCTCCCAGTGAGTGTGCCCAGGGTCCAGCCTGGCTGAGGTTAATTGTCTTTATAAAAGTAAAAGGCCTGTGGCAGAAGGTTGGACAGATGATTCTCACCTGTCCGATATCACCATGGGAGGCTCAGGATCTCCTTCACTGTCGACAACACCTGAGCACACAGGTGACTGGTGCCTGCTCCCCAATAATCCAGGCACACGGTGGTCTGGAGAATAACTCTGTGTAAGTTCTTCAGTGATGATTTCAAGAACAAGGAACCAGGAAGCACCTGCACACTCTGGGACTTTCCTTGTTTTTCTTTTCACCTGCTCATAAAGAGGAACAAAACCTGAAATGTTGGAATTAGAGAGTGTTGCTATTGCTGTGAAGAACAAGGACGTTTATAACCTTTGGGCTCAGGAAAAGAGCATAGATGGGCTCAGAAAGAGCATATAAATAGACTCGACCTGACTTTCTCAGGCAGCTGCAGAAGAAAATCAGTTTTCCAGGGAAACAAGCTCAGAAAATGAATATCTGAATAATGTAGTTAACAGAGCATGGCTTTAAGGCCCAACAGTGCATTCAGGGACCTGTCAAACTTTTAAGTAGCAGCAGCAGCAGCAGCAGCAGACTCTTTAACAGTGCTTTATGGGAGAGTGCTGGGATTGGAATCAAATCTAGCCAGCCTAGGAACCAGTACAATGTAACTGGAACTGTTACAGATATAGTCTTGGACATGCTAACCACGCTCAAGCTTTCCTTTCTTTCCTCCCTCCTTCACTCTTCATTAGGAGAGAAAACCATTCACAAAGCTGTTTCTTTTCAATCCTCTCCCAAATCTCCAATTCTGGGGGACTTGGAAAAACCACAGAAAACAATTGATTTTTCCCCCACCAGTTTGCAGGGTTTTCCCAGACCTTCACACCTCTGCACAAACACCTGCTCACACACACACACACCCCTGAGTGCACACACATCACCACGGTGAACACTCCCACAAGTAACAACCAGTCCTGTAGCACCTTAATGACTGATAAATGTATTTGTTAGATAATGAGCTTTTGTGGGAAAGACCCACAAGACAAAGACTAACTCAACTCCCACAATGTATTGCGAAGCTATCAGCGGCTCCATATCTTTCAATCTCTACCTCTGGGCTCCACTACCTTAACAATGTGAATATAGACAGACAGACAGATGTACATAAAATATTGTTATGGGGGAAGGGAGACAAATTATTCTCCTTGACCTCTGAGGAGAGGACAAGGAGCAAAGGACTGAAATCGTAGCAAATGAGGTTTAGGTTGGACATTAAGAAAACCTTCCTAACTGCTATGGTGGTTAAGCACTGCAGTAATTTGCCTGGGAAAGTTGAGGAATCTCAAAGGACAAGTCACATTCCCAGGTCAGTGTATAAGTCAGATCTTACCCCATAGTGCATCCTGGGCCAATCTAGAATCTAAAATTGAAAGGTTTATTAATAAAAAGAAGAAAGACCGAGAGTAAAATTGTGACAGCAATCATATTGCGCACACCAGTCACCCAGTGCTTGGTGGAGGCTACAGCAGATGGAATAAGCTGCTATCTTAAAAGTCTCTGAAGTACATCCTTTGGCAGCACAGATCGACGGGCAGAGCTGCTCCTGAAGCAATGAGGTAGAATGAAGACAAAGATGGAGGAGTCTCAGGGCCCTTTTTTTCCCCTTGTTCTTGTGGAGGAAATTTCCTTGTTCCTCCCTGTTCTGATGCGGTTCAACAAGGAGAAGTGCAGAGTCCGCATCTGGGGCAGAAGAATCCCAAGCATTGTTACAGGCTGGGGACCGACTGGCTCAGCAGCAGTATGGTGGAAAGGGACCTAAGGGTTATGGTGGATAAAAGGCTGGATATGAGTCAACACTGTGCCCTTGTAGCCAAGAAGGCTAACGGCATATTGGGGTGCATGAGGAGGAGCATTTCGAGCAGATCTGGAGAAGTGATTATTCCCCTCTACTCAGCACTGGTGAGGCCACATCTGGAATATTGTGTCCAGTTTTGGGCCCCCCAGTATAAAAAGGATGTGGATGTGCTGGAGCAGGTTCAGCGGGAGGGCAACAAAAATGATGAAGGGTCTGGAGCACAAGACCTGTGAGGAGAGGCTGAGGGATTTGGGCTTGTTTAGTTTACAGAAGAGAAAACTGAGGGGTGATGTAATAGCAGCCTTCAACTTCCTGAAGGGGAGCTCTACAGAGGAGGGTGAGAAGCTGTTCTCAGTGGTGTCAGATGGCAGAACAAGGACTAATGGTCTGAAGTTGAAGAGGGAGAGGTGTAGGTTGGATATTAGGAAAAACTGCTTCCCCAGGCGGGCAGTGAAGCACTGGAATGCGTTGCCTAGAGAGGTGATGGATTCTCCATCCCTCAAGGATTTTAAGTCCTGGCTGGACAAGGTCCTGGCTGGGATGACTTAGATGGGGTTGATCCTGCTTGAAGCAGGGGGCTGGACTAGATGACCTCCTGATGTCCGTTCCAGCCCTGTGATTCTGCGATTCTGTGTGATTCTGTCTCTGCTCACAGCCATGTCACTGCACATCTTACTGAGCAGGATTCCCCGTGGTGAGCCGCGAGCTCAGCACCAAACCTGCTGGAAGTTGGCGCCTCTGAATCTTTTGCTTCGAACTTTTCAAAGTCAACACTGACAAGGAAGCGGTAGGAACGCAACCTTCCCCCTCCCCTACGCTCACCCTCCACCCCTCCGCAGCAGCCAGAGGCTTGCTCTGACCCTGGGAGCATAGCCAGGGAGTTCTGAGGGTGGGTAAATATTTCTCTTGGCAGCCAAACAGCTGGGAGCCCTACCATGCGCCCAGGAGAGGCACCCTGGGCTGTGCACACAACATGGCTTGGGAGAGGGTGAGCGGCATGGGAAAAGTGGGTGCTGAGGTACCAGGGACTGCTGGGTGCTGAGCCCACCCACAGCCCCAGCACCCAACCCCTCCGCCCCTTTCCTTTCTCACCACCACCGAGTCTCTGGAACAGCCCCATAGCTCCGACCCCAGCAGCCTGTGGGAAAGGCTCTAGCCCCTCCGTCAATGCTCATATGCTCCAAAAGCTTATGGGGCACCACAGAATACCACAGCCTGGCTCTGCTCCCCCCAGGGGCTCCGACAAGACAGGAAGTGGGTAAGTCCCTGGACAAATCCCACCTACCCAGCCTCCCAGAAAACCTGATCCTTAAGCAGGGCTCCCTCTAATTGTTTCCATCCATGGGCGGAATAAATTTTGCTATGTGCACGAGGCCTGTGTGGATGTGCACCACCAGTAGAAATCCGTGCTGCTGGCTGCGGGCGCTCTGCTCATCAGCTGAGCGGCCCCCGCATCTCTCCTAGGCAGCTGCCCAAGCGCTCAGCTTACAGGGAACCCTGGCCTGGAGACTCTTTCTCTTGAGGCCTAGGCAGAAGTGGGAGCAGCTCTCCTGGCTGCAGGACGGGAGCAGGCTGTGTGGCAAGGGTGTTGTGGTCCGGGGCTGGAGATCTTCGACACACGTTTGTGTGGGAAGCCCAGGACTGGGATAGGAGGGGAGTCGACCACACATCCCCAGAGCTGCGCACAGGCAAAGCTCACACATTGCTGGGGCCTGACAGACTCAGTCCTGCAGGCAACCGACATGATGCACCTTTCGCTGGCAGCTGGGCCGGGGGGGGACCCCTGTCTCTGGAACAATTAAACAATCAATTGCAAGTACCTAGAAGAAAATAAGGAGATAAGTAGCAGCAGAGGCAACAGGTGGGGGTGCAAAGGGGGTCGCCTGCACCCAGTGACCCCCCCCGCCTGCCCGCCCCGAGCAGCTCCCTAACTCATGCTGCTTTCAGGCTGTGCCACATCAGGCGGGGGGCTGCCCTGCGCTCACCCAAAGGGGTGGGTGGCAGCAGAGCAGGGGAGAAGGGGGAGAGGACGGGGCCTGGGCAGAGCGGGGCTCGGAGAGGGTGGGCATGGATGAAGCAAGGGCGGGGAGGCAGGGGCCACGGGTGTAGGTTTGGTTTTTGAACCTGCGACTGCCAAATATTTTCTGTTTTTTCTGCTTTCAGGAATTGAAACATTCTGGGGGAGTTTGGTGGGAGGAGGGGGCGTGAAATTCAACAAACACCTTTAAATATTCGGTCGCGTTGTTGCGGACAACAGCTGAACACAGGTGTTTGGCTTTCACCCGCTGTGCAGGACCGAAGGCGCTCTCTCCCGCCGCAGTCTGTTCGCTTCACCTGGGAAGTTGAGTGGAACACAGTTCTCTTTTTCAAAGACACACTCGTCCTGCCGCCAGGCATTGGGCTGGATGCAGGGATCCCAGGGGGAGTTCTCTGGCCTGTGTCATGCCACAGACAGCCTGGCTGACCAGAGCGATCCCTGCTAGCCTCAACACTATGAATGAACAGGAGACGCTGCGACATGTACAGTAAAAGAGCCATTGACTCTTTCTTTGGTGGTCCAGGCGCTGAATCAGCACCTCACTTTGCCACAGGCTGCCCGTGGGACCTTGGGATAGTCACTTAACTCCATGCTTTGCTCCCCAGCTGTAAAATGGGGATGAGACGGTTTTCTTTGCCTCGCTAGTCTATTTTAACTGTAAGCTTTATGGCTTGGGACTCTGCCCTGCTATCTGTGCTGCACCAAGTACAACGAGAATCCAGTGTGGCTTGGGGCCACAAGAGACCCCTGTAACCTCTCATAGTCAAAGAGCCCATTACTAGCACAGAGAAGAAAATGGTTTAGTAAATTATTGTCCTTTCTCAGGCCTCTGCCGTCGAGGTCTCTCCACGTCTCTTGTCTCCGCTCTCTTATGGTGCCCTCAGACCTTCCCTCTTTGTGCTGGAGCTTGGCCATTTGGTCTCACGCCAGAGGGGAATTAGGAAACTTATCCAGCGGCTGGGGAGTTATGGGGCTTTTATCTTGCCAGGGTCCCTTTAAAAGCAATAGCCCAAGGAGCGAGCGCACTGTACGGGGGAGGAACTCTGCGGTTACTTGGGTCTACAGCTGCTGAGCTAAGGGAGGTTGGGGCCGCCAGAGGCCCAAAGGCGGAGGAATTCCAGGGCATGTGAGACTTCCAGTAAGAATTCGAAGGCTAAACATTCTGCTGCAAAGGAGGCGCCTGGGCCAGGCTGCAGCCCCCTCACCTCCCACGCTGGAATAATAAACGCCCTGGCAGAATGCTGGTCTCTGCCGGGCCTGGCTGGGCAGGGAACACCATGAAGGGGAAATGCGGTCGCAGAGGCACAGGCAGGGAGAGGCGCCCCGCTGGTGTGTCGTGGTTGTGAACAAGCCTGGCGCTGGCTGGGCTACATGCTGAGGGTGAGTACCTCAGCCAGATTTCCCTGGGCCCTGACCTGATCCTGACCCGGAGGGCCAGAGCCCTGGGAAATCTGGCTGAGGTACTTTCCCGGTACAATGCAGGTAAGTGAGCAGCTGTGCCACCCCCATCCTGTGACATTGGCTGCCTGACTGTGCCTTGTGATGCGGCTGCCCCTGGACCACTCAGCAACCACCAAGCAGCCTGCAGACTGCACCCTGAGTGCCTGTGTCTGAGGTTGTACTGTGGCTCTTACCAGCCTTGGTTCTACTGCAGGGTGACCCCAACACGCCTCCGTCCCAGATTTGCCCCCTCTTCCCCAACATGTACGCCCTGTGCTGTCTGATCTGCTTCTGCACAGTGCAGAATATTTGAAATGCCTTATTCCTTAAAGGGAACCATACGCCAGCGCCTCGTTCAGACAGTAAGTCGAACACTTCCCTTCAAGCACTGGAAGTAACACGAATTTCTTAACTGCAATGAGATGGATTTTAAGTGAGTAAGAACCTAGGAACAGCCAGAGTGGGCAAATCAAAGGTCCGTCCAGCCCAGTGTCCTGTGTGCCAACAGCAGCCCATTCCAGGTGCCCCAGAGGGAGTGAACAGAACAGGGAACCATCCACTGATCCCTCCTTGGACAGCCATTTCCAGCTGCTGACAAACAAAGGCCAGGGACACCGTCCCTGCCATTAATAGACCTGTCCGCCTGGGATTTATCCATTTCTTTTTTTGAACACTGTTAGCATCTTGGCCTTCACACTGGCCTGTGGCAAGGAGTCCCACACAGTCACTGTATTGTGCACAAGTAAAGAGGCACAGAAGTCAGAAGTGGTTACACGACAGTTAAGGGAAGACATGTACTAATACGGTACTGAGCTTACCAAGACTCATGCAGCATTTCTCTGCATATGCCATACTGGCCAAACGCTGTAGATCAGGACCAATGTTCCCTCTAGTTTTGTCCACTCGTGGGTGGAATAAGTTTTGTTCTGTGCACTCAGGCATGTGTGGATGTGCACCTCCAGTAAGAGCACAGGCTGCCATTTGTGGGCCCTCTGCTAATCAGCTGGGTGGCATTTAAATCTCTCCTAGGTAGCTGCCTCTCTCATGAGTTGCTACCTTGGCATGGTGAGAGGGCTTGTGAGTCCCAATGACCCAGTGAGCTATGCTAGCAGGAGTTTAACCTCTGGCCGGGGCACCCATGCCGGACAGGTCTGATGGTAGGGGCCAGACAAAGCGCAGTTCAACCTGCTGCCCTGCAGGAAGGTACGGGAGTAGCAAAGGCTAATGGAGACAACCAAAATAACCGACGGCAGGCAGGGGGAAACCACCATCGTATCATTCCCAAGCACATCATGAACCAAAACCACTGTCTATTTAACGAGAATGACGTAAAGGCTGTTGTAAAACATCCTTGTCTAGTAGGGTACGTCATGTGCTACAGGTGACACCAGACCGTCATCAAGCGACTGCCAGCAAACCAAAAATGAAACAAAAATACAATAACATCATAAAGATTGCGACTTGGAATGTGAGAACTATGCTGGCAAGTGGGAAATTGGAGAACATCAAGAAAGAAATGAAAAGACTAAAGGTAGATGGGATGGGACTCTGTGAAATGAGGTGGAAGGGAGCTGGAATTTTTACATCGGATAAGTACAAAATAGTCTATTCAGGAGGAGAGAAACATGAAAGGGGTGTGGGAATCATCTTAAATTCAAAAAAAAGCACATAATTTAAAGGGTTATTGGACAGTATCTGATAGGGTCTTGTTAGTTAAACTTGAAAGCAAGCCCTTCGATGTGAGTATAATCCAGGTCAACACTCCAACTGCAGACAGCACTGAGGAAGACACAGACAGATTTTATGAAGAACTCGAACAAGCCAAAGCTTACTGTCAATCAAGTGAAGTTCTAATTGTTCAAGGAGACTTTAATGCTAAGGTTGGTTGTGAATGAACAGAAGACATTAACGGGACCTCATGGTCTAGGTTCAAGAAACAAGAGAGGTGAAAGACCAGTAGGATGGGCTAGAATTCATGATTTGATCATAGGAAACACATGGTTCAGCAACATCCAAGAAGACTATGGATGTGGAAAAGTCCAGGAGAGAACGTGAAGAACCAAATCAATTTTATTCTTATAAATAAAAGGTTTAGAAATTCTCTCCTATTGGCTAAAACAATGCCAGGTGCTGATTGCCATAATGGTCATGTCCCGGTGGTAGGCAAATGGAGAGTAAAATTAAAGAAAATTCAAAGTGTTGTAAGAAACATCAAACTTGATCTGAAATTGCTCCAAACAGATAGAGAAGACCAGGATCGATTTGCTTTAGCAGTCAAAAATAGATTCAGCACCTTAAGAGACCTAACTGATATTAACAGACAATGGGAACTATTAAAAGAATCCATTGTTACATCTGCAGATGAAAACATCCCAAGAAATAAAACCGTTATTAAGAAGTGGATGACTGAGGAAATTTTGCAACTCATAGAAGAAACACGAGTAAAGAAAAAGAAGTCTTCTGAATATGAAAAGTTGAATAAAAAAATAAAGTTAAAGGAGCAGCTGCAAAGGAGAACTGGTTAAATGAACAGCGTAAGATAATTGAACAGCAACATGGAAGAGATACAAAAGAGATGCATACGCGAATCCAGGAGGTAACAGGAAGGAACGCACGTTCATCACCTGGCTGTCTGAAGTTGAAGGATGGTAGTATAATAATGAAAAAGGATAAAATTTTGGAAAGGTGTCAGAATACATTTCAGAACTCTATGATGATGAGAGAGTGGAAAAGTTGAGTCCCTCTAAGAATGTAGATGGTCCACCTATACTCAAGAAAGAAGTTTTGAAATGCATGAAAAGAGGAAAAGCGCCTGGTCTGGACAAACTCACGAGTGAGATGCTTGAAGCCTTAGAAGACTTTGGTATTGACACAATTACAAAACTCTTAGATGATATTTACAGTACAGGGCACGTCCCAGAAGACTTATCAAGATCTGTTTTTATTGCCTTATCAAAGAAACCATGTGCAACTGAATGGCTACGTCTCCGTAGGCATCCGTCAGTCCCAGAGGACTATGGTGTGTTGTTGCACCCGGGGTTGGATCAACAGCAGCATCTAGTGTGGCTGTAAAGTCCGATTCTTGAGCGACGGTCTTTTCCACACAGGGTACAGGAGAACACTGAGCCCTGGTTGATGGACTGGGGCAGGACTTGCTCAGAGTTCTTTTCTCTTCTGCTTGTTGCCTGAGGTTGTCTTCATACTGGGACAGTCCTTTTTTCACCCATTGCTTCCACAGGCATCGATCGGTGGCAAGTGTCTCCCAGGTGGCAGTGCTGAGGTTATCAGCCTTCAAGTCGCGCTTGCACACATCTTTGTAGCGGAGATGAGGTCTTCCAACCAGCCTGGTCCCTGTCACCAGTTCACCGTAGAGCAAATCCTTAGGTATGCGACTGTCCTGCATACGGGAGATGTGACCTAGCCATCGCAGGCATCTCTGCTTGATCAAAGTGTGCATGGTGGCAGTCCCTGCTCGTTCAAGCACCGTGTTGTTGGTCACCTTGTCCTGCCAGGAGATTCCCAGGATGCATCTCAGGGAACACATATGAAATAAGTTGAGCCTCTTTTCATACTTGGAGCTCAGCGTCCAAGTTTCGCAGCCGTACAGGAGGGTGCTCAGTATGCAGGCTCTGTAGACTTGTGCTTTGGTGTGCTCTGTGAGTTTCCTGTTGGACCATACTCTTTTTGTTAGCCTGGATAGTGTGGTGGCAGCCATTCCGATACGTTTGTTAATCTCGCTTTCAAGGGAGAGGTTGTTGGATATTGTGGAGCCCAGGTAAACAAACTCGTGGACAACTTCCAGCTGGTGACCGCTGATGCTTATGGCAAGTGGATGGTTAGTGGCCTGACTCATCACTTGTGTTTTCTTGATATTGATGATAAGCCCAAACTCTTTGCAGGCATCCGCAAAGCGATTCATGAGGTGCTGCAGTTCCTCCTGTGTATGAGTTGTAATAGCTGCATCATCCGCAAAGAGGTAGACTCGCAAGCAGCTTGTTTGCACTTTGGCCCTTGCGTTTAGCCTAGACAGCTGGAAGAACTTGCCATCAGATCTCGTGTGAAGGTAAATGCCTGTTGTGGCTGAACCAGAGGCATATTTGAGCAGGACGGAAAAAAAAATTCCAAAAGGTGTGGGGGCCAGAACGCAACCCTGCTTCGCTCCACTGTGGATACTGAAAGGTTCGGAGGTGGATCCATCATAGACAATGACTCCCTTCATGTCCTCGTGGAAAGACTTGATGATAGTGAGCAGGGTGGGGGGACAGCCAATCTTGTCCAGAATTTGAAAAAGACCATGTCTGCTAACAAGGTCAAAAGCCTTGGTTAGGTCGATGAATGCAATGAGTAGTGGCCTTTGCTGTTTGTTCCCTGCGCTTTTCCTGCAGCTGCCTGAGGGAAAATATCATATCGATGGTAGATCTTTTAGCTCTAAACCCGCACTGTGACTCAGGATAGACTCGTTCTGCAAGGACTTGGAGCCTCTACCCGGGTAAAGAGCTTTCCAACGATACTAAGGAGGGATGTACCACGATAGTTGTTACAGTCGCTCCTGTAACCCTTGTTCTTGTAAAGAGTGACTATGTTGGCATCTCTCATGTCTTGTGGTACTTTCTGCTCCTTCCAACACTGACACAGCAGCCCATGCAGTTCTGGAATCAGGCTGCTCTTGGCACACTTGAGAATTTCTGATGGAATGCCGTCTTTACCTGGGGCTTTCCCAACTGCCTGTGCGTCAAGTGCCTGGCTGACCTCCAGCGCTGCTGGTACATTGTCAAGCTCTGACAAAGTTGGAAGGCACCTAATGGCGTTCAGAGCTGCTTCTGTGACAGTGTTCTCCGAAGCATACAACTCTGAGTAATGCTCCACCCACCTTTCCATCTGTTTGGAGCGGTCCTTAAGGATCTCTCCATTGAGTGCCTTCAGGGGAGCAATCTTATTTTGAATTGGTCTGATGGCTTCCCTGATTCCATCATACATGCCCTTTACATTGCCATTGTCTGCACAGGTGTGGATTCTGGAGCAGAGCTGAAGCCAGTAGTCATTAGCACAGTGCCTGGCTGTCCTTTGGACTTTACCACGAGCAGCCCTGAGTATCTGCAAGTTCCTCTCGCTAGGGGATGTCTTGTATGTTGTCGCTGCGAGCTGCTTGTTCTCAACAATGGGCAGCAGCTCTTCTGAGTGTGCTTCAAACCAGTCAGCTGACTTCGTCTGCTTCTTACCAAAAGTCGACATCGCTGTGTTGTAGATGGTGTCCCTAAGGTACGCCCACCTTCCGCTGGCTTCTGCACTGGTTGGGCCAGCAAGGGCCGCATCGAGGGCACGGGTAAACTGTGCAACCCTCTCGGGGTCTTTGGTCATACAGATGTTGATTCGTGGCCTACCTGCGTTCTTTGCTCAATACAGCCTCCGAGGTTGAAGCCTGATCTTGCTGGCAATGAGTGAATGGTCGGAGTCGCAGTCTGCACTATGATAGCTGCGAGTCAGCTTGACGTTGCCTATGCAGGAGCGCCTGACAAGGATCAAGTCCAGCTGGTGCCAGTGTTTGGACCTGGGATGATGCCATGACACGCTGTGCTGGGGCTTGGTCTTGAAGAAGGTGTTGGTAACACAGAGACTGTGCTGGCAGCAAACCTCTAGCAGTCTCTGCCCATTCTCATTTAACTTCCCAACTCCAAATTGCCCTAAGCATGTGGGCCAGCTGGAATGGTCAGCACCAACTCTTGTGTTAAAATCCCCAAGAATGATCAGTGGCTTGCAAGTTGGAATTTCTTCGATTGCGATGCTGAGCTCATCATAAAACTTGTCCTTAGTTTCTTGGGAAGAGGTCACTGTTGGAGCATAGGCATTGATGATGTCGGTCAGGCCTGCAGACGTTTGCACCTGGAGTTGTATAAGCCTTTCCGAGCGCCCTGTGGGTGGTGTGATGGAGCTAGTCAGACTATTCTTGATTGCGAAACCCACGCCGTGCTCTTTGGTCTCACTAGGGGGTTTTCCCATCCAGAAAAACAGTGAAATCTTCCTCCTTTACACTGCCGGAAGATGAGAGTCTTGTCTCCTGAAGGGCGACAATGTCCATTTTTAACCTTCTCAGGTCATTGCTCATAACCGCTGTCTTGCAGATATCATCTATGTCTTCAAGGTTGTCTGGAAGTCCAGTTATCATGGTTCTAACATTCCAGGTGCCCAGTCTAAGAACCGGGCACTTTTGTATTTTTTTCTTTTTGTTTGGTGCACAAATTTCAGACCACCTGTTGGGACTGATCCCTAAGCTCCACGCACCCAGTGAAGCAAATGGACTGTGGCGAGACAGAACCTTATTGGCTGGGGGCTGCCCAGTTTGAGGCGGGCGGTAGCTGTCCAATGGGGCTACGATGACCCCTCCCACTGTCGGAAGCAACCCCTGGCGTCAAGCTCGTCACCAACGAGCGACGACTTATAACCGGTATACTGTTGCTTCCCGTGTTATGCCGACGCTGTGAGGAGAAGCTGGAGTGTCCTCTCCAGGGCGTGTGCCTGGGCAAATTTTGTATGGAGGATGAGCTGTTGCCCATGTAGCAGATCCCCCCTCTCCATGTTGCTGATGAATCCAAAGGAATGGCGAGCCGGTACCGCTTGGCATCAGCAGCATCACAAGAGTTGCCAGGAAGATGTCAAAAGTAACATCAGGCTGCCTTCGGGTCTCCAACTCCGCATTTTTCCCCAGGGTTAACTCCCAAAGCCCTTCCCTAGAACGGGTGTGACCGCAAGGCAGCGGGGGTTTGAAATCAGAGTTTACCTTCTCCTAGGTGAGCGACTGACCAAGGCTAACGAGCCTCACCTGCCCTCACTGAAGCAACTGGTTTTAAGGCGCCGGTGAGCCGCCTTTTGCCCCTTCTCCTGTCGGTAGAAACAGTTCCGCCAGGCTTAAAAAATAAGCCACACGAGAAGGCCAGGAGCTGGGCATGGTTGTCAGAGGCTTTTTGAGATGAGCGCCATTGAGGGAATTTTATAGGCTATGGGAGCTTATCCCCACAACCGTCCTCGGCATGACAACCTTGGAACCAAAAACCAAAAACCTTGGAGCCAAAAACTTCGAAATGAAGCGCTGAAATACATATTCAGCACCTCATTAGCATGCGGGCGTCCGCGGCACTTTGCAATTGATGCAGCTCGTCCCGGCGGGGCTCCTTTTCGAAAGGACCCCACCTACTTCGAAGTCCCCTTATTGCCATGAGCTGATGGAAATAAGGGGACTTCGAAGTAGGTGGGGTCCTTTCGAAAAGGAGTCCTGCCGGGACAAGCTGCGCGGCGGCGAGGCGCGTCAATTTCAAAGTGCCGCGGCCGCCCGCATGCTAATGAGGCGCTGAATATGCATTTCAGCGCTTCATTAGTAAACTTCGAAATGGCCATTTGCGTGGCCATTTTGAAGTTTGGGGCTCATGTAGACACGGCCCATGAATGTTAAAAATTAGAGGGACCCCTGCTTGCAAGTTGTCATCCACTCATGGCAATAAGGGGACTTGGAAGTAGCCGGGGTCCTTTCGAAAAGGAGCCCCGTGTGGACGAGCTGCATCAATTGCAAAGTGCCGCGGCCACCCGCATGCTAATGAGGCGCTGAATATGTATTTCAGCGCTTCATTAGTAAACTTCGAAATGGCCATTTGCGTGGCCATTTCGAAGTTTGGGGCTCGTGTAGACGTAGCCATGGACAGAGTAAATTTTATGTGCATCGAGGCACCTGCAGATGTAGACCACCAATAGATGCCCAGGCTGCTGGTGGGGGGCGCTCTGCTAATCAGCACCTGAGTCTCTCCTGGGCAGCTTCCAGGGAATGCTGCTTACAAGGCATGCCTCGTACAAAGACATTATTGCTGCCCATAGGGTGAAAACACAGGGGGCCAGTTTGTCCCACCAACCCACTGGAGTTTCCATAGATGGCAAAGATGGACTTGCTAAATGAAGGCTGGAGGTCTTGGGCGAGGACCCGCCCTACACTGGCAGTATCAGGTATTTGTATTGTAGGAGCTCCAGAAGGGCCTGGGGTGGCGGGGCAGACATGAGGCTGGGTCCTGTGTGCAGACACAGTGAAAGCCAGGCCCTGCCCCAAGGAGCTCTCACGTGAAGACACAAGCTGCTAGTGCCCCAGTGGAGGGACGCAGAATGAGGGTAATGCTGCCCTAGACCCACATGAGGAAGGAGAAGGTGGCCCTGGGGAGGGGACTGGGGGATTGACTCATGCAAGGTGGTTCTCGTCTTATTTCTGCTGTCTAACCTGCCTCTTGTCTGTCCAGCCTGCTTAGTTTGATGGTGTCAACCAACAACACGTGTTGGAATAGGATTCTGTTGGCAATGGTGCAGCCTCAGTTTCCCTTGGCTTGCTCCTCCCATCACAAGGAGCCCTTCCGGTGCTCTGGGGCTAACTCTTCCCATGGAGTTAGCACGCTCTGGCGGGACGGCCTTGCTCCCAGCTCGCCGTGGCATCTAGCAGCGCTGCCCAGCCAGCCTGAGCAAAAGGTGATTTATTAAGAGAATTCCTACTCTGAGCAGAAAGACCCTGCTCCCCTCCCTTGTCAAAAGCCCTTGGGACCCCCCCCCCCGCCACCCGCCGCCTGCTGCTGAAACTCTCCACTGGAGTAAAGCACTTTCCATGTACTAAACACTCATGACTGGGCGAGCGCTCAGCTCCTGATACGTGAACAACCCAACTGAAACCTCACCCGCCTGCAGGAGGCCGCCGCCCGGCTAATGCGTCTGCAGCAGAGATTTCCAGGCTAAAAGCTTTCTTGTCCTCTGCAGATGGATTACACCCGGCCCTTGTTACTGCCCAAGTGGCTGCACTCCTGGAGGCCTGGAACAGTGCTGGGGCCGACAGGGCCTGCTTCTCCGGGCGAACAAAGGGATGGACGGAGGAGGTGGGAGAGGAGGCACCTTAACTTTGTTCCTCAGAGGCCAGCACAGAGGTCTTCCCTGCCCCATGGACTCACCGGCTTTCCCAGCCACCGGCACACTCGCTGGGGGGCCAGGGCCAGCCTGCCACATTTCGGCACAGGAGGTTTTTAACCAGTTCCTCTGTGGCTGCTCTGCTGCGGGGCTAAAAGCAGCTCAATTCAGATTAGCTTGAACCTGATTCCACTCAACTTAAGTGAAACCCAGCTCGGGCTGGTGTGAATAGAATTTGGAGCAGTGGGGCAAGGGCTAGCCACTCTGAGCACGGGCACAGGTTTGGGAGGGGTCTTTGGCAGCTGGAAGCTAGGATTATGTGAGGCATATGCTCAGCAGCTGCAGCCCATCTGCCCACATGTTTATACTCTGAGTCTTTTCTCTGATAATGCTGTTCTGGTCTCAACTCCAGGTTGCCCCACTGGCGAACAACAGCAGATGCTCGGGCCCATGTTGCTCATTTTCCCAGCAAAGGAAAACTCAGTGAGGTGATGAGTGGGAAAGACAGAGGTACCAGGCTGCAAGGTGGGTTTGAAGTGTATCTGGTTTTATTTGCACACACATGTCCTGGAACAGAGGCAGTCAAACAGCATGCAGGGCAGTCCCTTCTCTCAGGGATCTCTACCCAACACCTGCATCTCCAGGGACAGTTCTGCTTGAGAGTTGACTCTAATCAGAGCCCAAAGCAGGTGGCAGATTCTTCTGTTGCTCACGCAGCTCCCTCTCCCCAAATGGCCAGACTGCAGAAATGTATCGACCCTGGACTGACAACTGCACAGCGTGACTTCCCCATGGCAAAACTTGCTCACACGCTGAGAAGAATCATTTGGAAGACTGTGTGTAGCACAGTACATGGGATGACACCTGTCACAAAACCCTGCCCATTGTTCGGTTCACACCTGGATATATGATAATCCCCACCAAGGTTATCAGAAGAGATCTCCAGAATCTCTAACTCCCACGTACTGGCCTGTTTCCATTACTTGAGTTAAGCTGCTGGCAAGAGAAGGGTATTATCCTGTAGTGATCAGTGCATTGTAGGGGGACAGGGCTCACCCAGCCAGGGCACTGCAGGATATGTACATTGCACTGGGTCAAAATATTTGTTTTGAATGAAAAATGACTTTTTTAATCAGCGCAGGCTTTTTTGTAAGAAAAGTTCCTTTTGATCATTTTTTATTATTGGGAAAAAAAATTTGTTTCTGGCAAAACTTCTCATTTTCAGTAAAATTTGGAGGGTGGGGCCTTGGAAATTGTGAACTTTTACCAAACCCCACAAATTTTGACCCAAAAGTTTTAGAAAGCCATCAAACAAAAAACTCAATCGCTGGGGCTCGCTGCACTTTGCCTGCCGCTGGGGCTCACTCTGCCGTGCTGGCCGCTGGGTCACCAGGGCTCACTCCAACATGCCGGCTGCTAGGTCACCAGGGCTCACTCCAACGTGCCGGCTGCTGGGTCACTGGGGCTCGCTCCTATGTGCCAGCCTGTGGGTCACCGGGGTTCGCTCCAACGTGCCGGCCGCTGGGTCACCGGGGCTCGCTCCAAGGTGCTGGCTGCTGGGTCACCGAGGCTCGCTTCAGCTTGCCGGCTGCTGGGTCGCCAGGTTATTGATTCCCTGTTTTGTTCTGCTCTCTGGTACCTGGATGGGAATGCTCAGATGGACAAAGTGAGGGAAATGCTGCTTGAAAACTTGCTGGACTCCCAATGCTGTTTTGCGCTTTCACGCAGCCCCAGCACCCAAAGCCAGCTGAGGGCAAACGAAACGTGCCCAGACTCTGCACAGCTCCCTTCCCCCAGCCGCCCGCTCTCTGGCTGTTCCTGCTGCTGCTGCTGCTGCTGACAGCTCAGAATAAGAGCCGGCGGAGCGCAGCCAGTGAGAGGCCATGGAGCTTGCATGCGGGCACCAGGAAGCTCTCCGTGTGCATGATACTGTAAAAGAGCCTTGGTACGACATGAGTTGCCTTAATAGCTACACCGCATCCACTTATGCCGCTGGCAGAGCCCAGGAGCAGCACTGCAGGGACTTGTACCCCACCAGCTCACAGCGCCCCGGAGCCTAAATCTCTGTGACAGCGACACAAGGAGCAATAACTCCTGGCTGCTCAGTGCAGTCTCCAGGCATTTAGCTACCTCCCTTTCCCCTCGCCCCAGAGGCACATGGCTCCCGCAGCGAGTGCCGGGGATGATGTTCTGCCGAAGAGGAGCCGCATGTCTGAAAGCGCCTTCGGCGGGCAGCTGTCAAGGCAATGAGCCCATGTCATGGACACCGTCGTCCCCTTTTTGCCTTGTTAATAGCACCGGAGATCACGAAGGAAGCCACAGAGTTTTAGTAACTATCCAAATCGCTGCGCTCCTGCAACAGCCACGTTTCCAGGTCACTTTGCTTTCCCTGGGCTGCCCTTTATTCTTCCCTTTTTCCCCGAAGAAAGTAAGTCTCCAGCGCTCCAGGGTGCACAGAAAACTGGTAAACAGGAACCTCAAAGGCTTCGGCGCCTGGGGCACATCCAAAGCTCCCCCTGCCCCCCACTGTTTATTTTCCAGATCTCATGATTTTCAAGCCAGTTGCATGATTTCCAAGGGCCTGACTCAGAAGCAGCAGGGCCAATAGTTTCAATTTCTCTGCCTTGTTATTCTCTGCTTTTCTGTCGAAACTGTTGAGTTTTTGTGACTGAGCTGGTATGCCCTGGAAAAGCACATTCCTCGCCCTACGGGGGTGAACCAGGCGAGCACATATCGTGCCTTGTTAGGTTCACTCGTTACTTGGTTAGCCCAGTAGCGCTGAGCTTAGGCCCAATGGAATCTGAGTTTTATTTTTCTGTCTTTCTGACAGCTCCTATGGATGTTTTGTTTTTCAGCGGTTTGTATCTATTCACATTTCCACCATTGCAGGAAATGAGGGAGAAGAAAATAATTTAATGACAGTGGCAGTTGAGATTCAAAAAGTTAAAGCTTTATCAAGGGTTAAAGCTCAGACTGTAAACAGCAATGTTAAAATCAGCACAGTAAACGTATAAATCAGCAATAATTTGGCCTTTGCCAGTCCATTTGTACCAAGCCTGCCTTTAAAGTCTTCAGTCACGGCCTTTGGAGTCCGGCAGTTTTCAAACAGCATTTTTCTTACTTTGCCCCTTGGTACATTTGCATTTATTATCAGTGGGAATGTTTGCCGGTTTGTGTGGGTACCCAGCAAGTCTATTGAGCTCTGCGGGCCTCTGTGTGCGCGTGGGTACTTAGCACAGCGGCCCCCATCTCCGTCAGAGCAGCCAAGTGCCATCACCATCCATGAGTTTACAGCAACTGAGTGAGACTCTTCCTCCTCCTGCAGCCCCAGACTGGCCGGCAGGGAAACCCGACCCCTCAAGGGCAGCCTAGAACAATCACTGGGTCAGTGCCCACGGAGAGGCCAGGTCCACCCCTTGAGGCCAGGGCTGGGTAACTCACGGGACATATAGGTCTTATCCCAAACTTTGGACCTTCTCTCTTCCACTCTCCTCATCTGCTCCTGGGCAGCCCTGCTGAAAGAGACGTGTCAGGGCGCTGGGAGCTTCCATCATCATCATCAATAACTGTGGGCTCAGCACCCGTTGGTGTCTGATGCCTCTCTCACTATTTCCTTCCATCTCTCCCTGGACAGTGCAGAGTGGCTTAGTTTCTGCAGACGAGCTGCACACCCATCTGCTATATCATCTGTCCATTCTCTGTGGTGTCTGCCTCTCCTATTCGAACCGTCCATTATGCTGAATACCAGGGTCTTGATTTTTCATTCATCGTTCATTCTGCAAATATGCCCAAATAATTCTAGCTTCTGTTTTATAACCTTCTGCAGCAGGTTCTCTTTCGGCTGTGTCTTCCTACATAATTCCTCATTGGTGACCTTCTGCACCCATCCTATTCTCAGAATCTTTCTATAACAGCTCCTTTTGAACGCCAATATTCTTCTTTTCCAAACTTTCGTTATCACCCATGTCTCACATCCGTACAACATGCTGCTGAATACACACGTTTTCAAGATGCCCAGCTTCGTTCTTAAGCTAATTGCTTTGCTTTTCCAGAGCTTATCCATCACCTTCAAACTCGCTCTTGCTTTCGCTATTCTAGTCGCTATTTCCTTCTTACAATCTAGACCATACATTATGTTGCTCCCCAGGTACATGAACTTCTCCCCATTTTCTAGTTCAATACCATCAACACTGATCTTCCTTCCTATTTCCTTATCAACAAATACTACTGTTTTTGTTTTATCGATGTTCATAATCAGTCCGTACCACTTCCCTTCTTCGTTTAACATCTGCGTTGTTTTCTCTAGCTTCTCCTTATCTTCCTCAGTGATAACTATATCATCCGCGAACCTCAAGTTGTTAATTCTTTTCCTGTGCACAGATATCCCTTCTACCTCTTCCTTAATCTTGTCCATCACTCTCTCCAGATGTGCGATGAAGATACTTGGTGATATTGGATCTCCTTGTCTCCTACCTCTACTTGTTTTAAACCAACTTCCCAACTCCCCGCATGTTCTCACTGCTGCCTCCGCATTATCATTGATATCTTTGGGCAACCATATTAGTCTGCTATCCACTCTGTATGACTCCAGCACCTCCCACATGGTGTAAATGTCAGCCATCTAAATGGGCGAGACCTGTGGGGAGAGGTTGGATATTTTGCGCTCGCCTGCGGGCAAGCTGAGGAGGACAAGCGGCACAAGAGGAAGGAGAAACCGGCTTCCGGTCATGATCAGCCACCTACTCCCATACCTGCAAACATCTGTCCTCGCTCCTGTGGTGCAAGGAGAAGCTGTATCAGCCACCCAAGGAGCCACAGCTCCCGTGGAAGATGGTCACACTCAGCAACCAGCGATTGCCTCGTTCAGTCAGGACACTCCAGCACAGGGAGCTATGGGATGGAAGCCACCTGTATGCCAGAAGCACAGTGAGGGAGTGGTGGTGGGGAGTAAAGCTGAGATGGAGAAACTGAGGCAGGTGGAGGGTTGGATCAAACAGCCAATCAGCACAGGGCACAGGCTGTCCAATCAAACTGTAGCAATTTCCCTGAGCATCCCGGGGTCTGGCCTTTGGTCAGGTCTGCTCAAATTCCACCTGGGATTCATTCAGAAATGTCCTAGGGTCAGTGTTAGGCTGGAGGACAGACTGGAGAGTCACAACGATCCCTTCTGACATTCTGAGTGCGTCTACACTATCCGGCTACTTCGAAGTAGCTGGCACAACGTTGAAATAGTATGTATCACGTCTACACGTGCCGTGAGCTATTTCGATGTTGAAATTGATGTTAGGTGGCGAGACGTTGAAATCGCTGTTCCTAGCTGAAGATGGGAATAGCGCCCTACTTCAACATTCAACGTCGAAGTAGGGCATGTGTAGACAATCCACCTCCCGCTACGTCGAAATAGCGGGGTCCTCCATGGCAGCCATCAGCTGAGGGGTTGAGAGACGCTCTATCCAGCCCCTGCAGGGCTCTATGGTCACCGCGTGCAGCAGCCCTTAGCCTAGGGCTTCTGGCTGCTGCTGCAGCTGGGGGTCATGCTGTGTGCATGGGGTCTGCAACCAGTTGTCGGCTCTGTAGACCTCGTGCTGTGCAGGCTGAGTGTGTCTGGGAGGGACCCTTTAAGGGAGTGGCTTGCTCTTGCCCCAGCAGGGCTAGTCCAGCCTGTGACCCTGTCCGCAGGCTTTGCTGGCCCCTTATTTCGATGGGGAGTGCTTGTGTGTGTGGACGCTCTACATTTCCTTCCGGGGCAGCTCTTTTCGACATTCCCCGTCACTACTTCGACATTGAACGTCGACGGCACCAACCCTGGAGGATGTGTAGATGATACGCATTGAAGTAGCCTATTTCGATGTCCTTACTTTGAAATAGGCTACTTCGACGTAGTGTGCTAGTGTAGACGTAGTTTGTCTGTTGTAATGATCAGAGCAAACAGCACGTCCACCAACAGATGGTGCCGTAACTTTATCTTAGTGTAAAGTTGTCATCTTGTGTGTTGTGACTATATTAAGTTAAGTAAGTTGTGACTATATAAAGTGTTAAGTTGTTGTCTTGTGTTGCTGTGACTATATTAACAGCTAACAAAACAAACCAGCAGTCCAGTAGCACTTTAAATACTAACAGAATAATTTATTAGGTGATGAACTTTGGTGGGATAGACCCACTTCTTCAGATCTAGCTGACAGCTCTGAAGCAGCAGGTCTGTCCCGTGAAAGCTCATCACCTAGTAAATTGTTTTGTTAGTCTTTAAAGTGCTACATGACTGCTGGTTTGTTTTGTTAGAATACAGACTGGCCGTGTCTACACTAGCCCAAACTTCGAAATGGCCATTCAAGTGGGAATAAGGGGACTTCGAAGTAGGCGGGGTCCTTTCGAAAAGGAGCCCCGTCGGGACAAGCTGTTTGGCGGCGAGCCGTGTCAATTTCGAAGCGCCGCGGCCGCTGGCATGCTAATGAAGTGCTGAATATGCATTTCAGCACTTCATTAGTAAACTTCAAAATGGCCATTTGAATGGTGATGGTGATCGATTATTCTCCAGGTTCACTGAAGACAGACAAGAAGTAAAGACCCCAATCTGCAGCAGGGGAGATTTAGGTTAGATCTTAGTGTAGTACCCAGAGGCACTGAGACCTCATCTGGGGTGAGTGAAGTCTCTGCTCTATAGCCTCAGCAGAAGAGCCAGCTGGCCTTTAGCTCATGTGGTAGAGTGCAGGGCTTTAGACCCCACGCTCACAGGTTTCATTACTGGGGTCTGTCAGTGTTACATTACAAAAAACACATTAATGCAATGAAATCTGGTACATGCAGATACGCTCTCTCTTAGGGGGCGTTCTCTCTTTCGAACGCTCAAATATGGTAATCCTAGGTTACTTGGTACTGCCATAAGGCAGTGGTCTGGACTTGATGACTTCTCAAGGTCACAGGTTATTTACTTTCCTCATAACACAAGAATGAGGTGTCACCAAATGAAATCAATGGGCGGCAGGTTTGAAACAAACCAAAGGAAGTTTTGAATAGTAACAGAGAGGAAGCCGTGCTAGTCTATATGTTATCAAAACAAAAAGCAGTCAAGTAGCACTTTAACGACTAACAGAATAATTTATTAGGTGAGCTTTTGTGGAACAGACCCACTTCTTCAGACCATAGCCAGACCAGAACAGACTCAAAAGCTGGCCCGCTGCCAGCTTTGTCAACCTATCTTCTCTGGAAATACCATCACTGGACCTAGCCAGGTTATTCACAGAATCACGGGCACATTCTCATGCTCCTCAACTAACATCATATATGCCATCATGTGCCAACAATGCCCAGGTGCTTTGTATATTGGACAGACTTCTAACTCCCTTAGACAAAGGGTTAATGGGCGCAGACATAAAAACACTCCAGATCCACAAACCAGTTAGTCAACATTTTAATGGAAGGGGGCATTCTGTCAATGACTTATGAGTTTGCTTGTTACTGAAGAAAAATTTTCGCACCGCTATTGAAAGGGAAACAGCCGAGCTGTCTTTTATATTCAAATTCGACACATTAACACATGGTTTGAACCAGGATGGGAACTTTCTGAGTCACTATAGGGCCTCGTCTGCATACTTGGCTTAATCTAATTCTTGACCTTCCCTTACCCCCCTCCACTCTCTGATTTGCTCACCTGGATCATTTTTTTCTGATTTGTCCTCCTCGATTACTCTTTTTGGTTCTCTGTGTCTTAAATATTGAGTCTGTTCTGGTCTGGCTGTGGGCTGAAGAAGTGGGTCTGTCCCACGAAAGCTCAGCACCTAATCAATCATTTTGCTAGTCTTTAAAGTGCTACTTGACTGCTTTTTATTTCAAAGGAAGTTTTGCTTCACACAGCACAGGGCCACCTTGTGGAACTCCTTAGCAGAGGAGGTTGTGAAGGCCAAAACCATAACCGAAAAAGAATTGGATGAATTCATGGAGGACAGGTCTGTCGATGGCTATTAGCCGGGATGGGCAGGGATGGTGTTCCTAGCCTCTGTCATGGCTGGGAATGGGTGATGGGATGGATCATTTGTTGATTCACTTCATTGCTTCTGGGGCATTGGCCACTGTCAGAACACAGGTGTCGACCCAGCTGGCTCTTCTTATGACCCTTCCAGCGCTACAGTGCTATGATGATGCGAGTTGGTACCTAATCAGTGGGGTTTAACTGGATATCAGGTGACGTCCGCCTGCTCCCCACCCTGTGATACAAGAACTGGTGGGGAAGAGGTTAAAATGCAGCAACTTTAAAGCAGGGTCAGAGAAAACCCTTTTCCCCTGCAACATGTCCTCACCTCTCTGCTGATCCGTAGCAGATAATGGGGCCTGCTGATTTGGCTTCCCAGGAGACAGGAGATTAGTGCCACAGGGTAGAATCATAGAACACTAGGACTGGAAGGGACCTTGAGAGGCCATCGAGTCCAGCCCCCTGCTCCAATGGTAGGACCAAGTACTGTCTAAACCATCCCTGACAGACATCTGTCTAACCTGTTCTTAAATATCTCCAGCGATGGAGATTCTGCAACCTCCCCAGGCAATTTATTCCACTGTTTGACCACCCTGACAGTTAGGAACTTTTTCCTAATGTCCAACCTAAACCTCCCTTGCTGCAGTTTAAGCCCATTGCCTCTTGTTCTATCCTCAGAGACCAAAAAGAACAAATTTTCTCCTTCCTCCTTATGACACCCTTTTAGATACCTGAAAACTGCTATCATGTCCCCCCCTCAATCTTCTCTTTTCCAACTAAACAAGCCCAATTCTTTCAGCCTCTCTTCATAGGTCACGTTCTCTAGACCCTTAATCATTCTTGTCACTCTTTTCTGGACCCTCTCTAATTTCTCTACATCTTTCTTGAACTGTGGTGCCCACAACTGGACACAATACTCCAGCTGAGGCCTAAGCAGAGCAGAGTAGAGCGGGAGAATGACTCCTCGTGTCTTGTTCACAACACCCCTGTTAATGCCTCCCAGTACCAGGTTTGCTTTTTTTGCAACAGCGTCACACTGTACTTTACTTTCATAGTGGAACTTGTTTATTTCCACTAGATACTCCAGGTGCTGGGCAGAAGTGGTCCCAGACTGTGTGCAGCAAACCTCGGGATGTGCAACTCAAGCACGGATGTCCTGTCTTCTGGGTGTGAGCGCCCTGAGCACGGACTGTAGCTGCAAAGATTCATGAAAAGAGTCAACTCTCATGCTGTTTGCAAAGAACCCCTGCTCTGGCCCAGGTCCCAGCTCGGTTCCACCCGCTCGCTGAGTGCCCCATTCTCTTTCCTCCCTCTCCCCTCCCTCCTACTGCATGCTGCAGAACAGCTGAGCTGTGGGGGGCAGGAGGTGCTGGAAGGAAGGAGCAGGGGTTGATTGGGAGGTGCTGCGAGGGATGACCTGGCTGGCAGTGGGTGCTGAGCACTCCCTTGTTTGGTTCTGCGGGCGCTCTGGCCTCAGGGCACGCCCGGTGGGGGCACTTCTGCCGCCCAGCAAGACTAAGAACCGCCACACGCCCACGTGGCTCTTGGACAGCGGAACTCGCATGGCCAGCGTGAGAACGATCAGGTGGTGTAGATGTGACCAGTGTTCGCTTGGCTCAGCAGGGCCACTCTGTCCCCCTCTAGTGGCAGCGGGAGCCGGCTAGTGGTGGATGAGTCTGCTCCAGTAAAGGTCTCAAGTTCAATTTACCATAGGGCCAGTGCCAGTCCCCAAATCCCCCTGGCAGGCCAGTGGGCACCCCCCTCTGACAGGGGTTGGGGGATGGACAGTGATCTCTCGGCCCCAGCTGCCAGCCCATGCGTTCTCCCCACCATATATCCCCCAGCCCTGCCTGCAACCCCAAGGTAATTTAACCCCTGGCCTGGCCCTCACCGCCACCCTGGAACACACCAGCCATCTGATATGTGGTCAGTCAGCTTCCTGAGATCCAGGGACAGCTTCCCCTCAGCATCAGAGCTACTTAGAACAACCCCCACCAGTGCCAGGGTGGGACAAGTGGTGTGTACAACTCCACATGCCCACAAGGAGGTCAAAATGCTCATCGGAGTGCCAAGCACCTTCCCATGGGCGTGCGAGAAGACTGGTCGACCTGCGGGTGTTTAAATCACCTCTGAACACGAGTTGGCAGTCCAAGCTCAGCCTGCGGAAGTTGGGCTAGTCCAACATCCCTGCCACATGTGATTTCAGTGAAACACAAATCATGGAACAGCTGTTGGTTGCTGCAGCTCCAGTAGGATTTGTGCAGCTTGGGAGATCTTGCCACGGATGCAGACAGGGACATATCATAAGTCCAACACTGGAACACAGTTGCGGGGAAGGATATGAGAAGAAAACAGAATAACAGCACCAGCTACTGGCAACTGCCACAGCTGTGCAATAAACCTGTGGAACTCACCGCTGCAGGATGTGGCCAAGGCAAATATTTTGTAAAGATTTGGGAGAGGATTTGATAGGTGAATAAGAACAGCAGCTGCAGTAAGCAGTTTAGGGAAAGCATAACAAGGGCCATTGAAGACATAAAGTAAGAACCAGTGAGAGTCCAGAAGGACTTGTTCTTCTGCTCGTTGGCAGAAGTGTTGTCCTATTGTCCAGCTGCATTTTGGAGCAGGGATATGAAGGTGGTCTCTGCACTTCATTCTGAAGGGCAGTGGTGGGGATAAGCCCGAGCTAACGTTGGAGGTAGGACCCCAAGCTAAACTACAACCCACGGAATTTCTATAGCAGCCCCCAGCATGACTGTGAGGTGGGGCGTGCTAGTATCGACATGATACTGACAAGGAAAGCCAGACACATGCCAGGGCAGGGAACCCAGGAGTCTGGCCTCCAGGCTGCATGTGTCTTCGACGTGGGACCCATTCTGAGGTTCCTAACCCATCTCCCCGACACTGTTCCTGTCCCTGGGTTTATTTTCCTTTCCAGAGAGAACTCCAGATGAACCAGTTGGGCAAATATTTACTGACCTGTCACTCAAGCTCCGGAGAAGGAGGAGGGAACCGAGGCAGGTTTTAATGCAAACCCGGCTCTGTTTTTGAAGTCTCTGTGCTGGGGAGCCATGCTCGAGTTCTCTTCATTAATGTCTAATGTATAACGCCATCAGGCTAATGCTTTCCAGACACACAACCTGAGCTGGCTTGGAATTACAACAGGCAGAGGGTGGAGGTAATATACCACCACACCAAAACTGACAGCACCAATGTTAACCTTCTGCAGCAAACAAACCTTGGCTGCTTTCCCCCCAGCCTTGGCCACTGCAAAACCGCCTTCAGCCCCTTCATGCAAATCTGCATTGCCTTGCCCCCAGGCAGGGAAAAGACAGAGAAAAGCTGCTGTTTGTTTCCAGAGCACCTGCTTTGAGTCTGGAGGCAAATTCCCCTTCCCCCAGGTTGCGGGGAGTGGAGTGGAGTTGCTCTTAAAATTGTATCTGTGGACATCTTCCAGCTCCATCCTGTTTTTCAGGGACACAAGGTGGGTGGAGGGGATATCTTTCATGGAGCACCTTCAGGTGGTGAGAGAGACAAGCAGGGCTTGTGCTCAGGTCGGGGCAAGGGACTCAGTGTGTCCTAGCTAGGTACAAGGTGGAGCAGATAGTTCAACATCAGTAGTGAGCACACAGTGGAAGGGTATGTCTACACAGTAAAGTTATTTCAGAGTAACAGCCGCTATTCCAAAATAACTTTGCGAGCACCTACACAACGCAACCGCTGTGCTGAAATAATTTCAAAATAGCAGTCGGCTTATTGCGAATTTGGCAAACCTCATTCTACGAGGCATAGCACCTGTTCCGACACGTATCTTGAAATAGCGACTGTGTAGACGAGGCAGAGGGGATATTACAAAATAAACTATTCCGGAATAGCTTATTCCGACCTAATTCTGCTGTGTAGACCTAGTATTTCAGAGTAGAGCCCTGGGAAGCAGCACTTCCAGGGCTGCATTTCAAAATAGGCTCTGTTCTGTGTAGACACACTATGTCAGAATAAGTTTTGGTCATTCTGGGGCCTTCCCTGTAGTGTAGACACGTTATTCTGGAATATCTTATTCTGGAATGCTAACCACAAAATAAAATATTCCTGAATAGTTTTGCTGTGTAGACCAAAGCCTAAGAGGGACCATTCGAGGTGGAGTGGCCAGTGAGGACGCCTGCAGCCATAGGACAAAGAGAGGTGTTGATGGCTTACCGACTGCTGTGATGACCATAAATCCAGCATCTCAGCTCAGCCTGGGATTTCTAGCCTCTAGTAAAGTAATGACTTTAAGCTTCCAGGCTCATCTTTGGAAAGGTGCAGGTTGCCTTTGAGAGCGAGGACTGAGATCCAACACCGAGTGCTTGCTTGTGAAAGTGTCCAACCACAGGGGATGGGTGTCAAGTATCAGAGAGGTCACCATGTTAGTCTGTAGCTTCAAGAAGAACAAGAAGTCCTGTGGCAACTCATAGACTAACAGATATTTTGGAGCATCAGCTTTTGTGGGCAAAGACCCGCTTCATCAGACTTTTGTCGTTTTCCTGTGAGAGTTATTTAATAGCGCAGTGAATGTCTGGTTTCACCCATGTCGATTTTACTGTGGCATTTTGTGCCTGGACCAGGCACACAGGTGTTGTGATGAGTGGGTGTAAGATGGTCCTGGGGAACCCAGAAGGTGTGGTGAGACCCCATTGAGTATCTGTTCTAGTTGATAATACCCCATCTGGGATCCAGTGTGGGTGGTGGGTGATGGCTGGGGTGTGTGGACCAACTGGGGGTTATTTTTACAACAAAGCTGGTTCTCTCAGGGGCTGTGTCTACACTTGCATTCCTCTTTTGAACGAGGTATACAAATGAGGGAACTCAAAAATGCAAATGAGGTGCATATTTGCATATTTGACACATCATTTGCATATTCTTATTTCAAAAGAGCTTCTTTCGAAAGACGATAACCAGTGTAGACACAGCTCTTTCAAAAATAAACCCCATCTTTGAAAGAATCCTTCTTCCCATAAAAAAAGGGGAAGAAGGATTCTTTCAAAGATGGGGTTTACTTTCGAAACAGCAGCGTCTACACTGGTTTTCCTCTTTCGAAAGAAGCTCTTTTGAAATAAGAATATGCAAATGAGGTGTCATATATGCAAAGCTGTGCCTCATTTGCATTTTCAATTCCCCTCATTTGCATACCTCTTTCAGGAGAGGAATGCAAGTGTAGACACAGCGAGGGTGTTTAAGTCACCTGTTCCATGATGTGACCTGCTTCTCTGGTGCAGCGTCCCTGCACGGCGAAAGTGGTTTTGGTTGCTCATCGCTTTCTTTCACCCAAGGTTTAAGAACAGCCGGGGTGATCATGGTGTGGGATGCGTTGGTGGGTTCTCAGAGCGTGGCTCAGTAGGCTTGCAGCCGCCCCTGCGAGGCCCACCACTGCTGGCCTCGCTCCTGGCAGTCTCTGTAGAGGCGCCAAGGACAGAATGAGTCTTGGAGGCTCAGCTGCCCTCTAGAAAGGGGTCCCTTCAGAACAGCATTAAGGTACCCTGGCAGGTGGGTGGGTTGGGAGTCCCTTGCCCTTCCACTAGCCATGCTGTTCCTGCTCTTTAATTAAAGAGAGATCTCCGGGGAAATCAGCGCAGGGCTGTTTGGGAAATGACGTTTCTTCTGCCTGGTAACAGTTTGGAGGTTTCCTTGAAAACCTGGAAATGTTTTCAGCTTTTGGCAACTGCAGCACTTCACTTTTGGAGCCAAGAACTTTGCTGGGTTTTGTTTTTGTTTTATTTTGGTTTAGTTTTCATTTTGTTTTGTTTTGCACAGCCTCCGAACTCTTTGAGAACAAATATAGATATATGTATTTTTTTTTTACAGAAAATTCTGTTTAATCAAAAAAAAAAATGAGAGCATGTGTGAGAGAGAGAAAACGAACCCTTTTCAGTTTGTACAAAGGTGCTTTGATGGAAGGGTTTCAGCCAGTTCTTCAGCCATCCATGATCTCCCACATTACAACTAAACCCAGTAAAGCAGCTAGGCTTGCTAATGGTGTCCCAGTTAGGGTCTGGAGCAGACCCCCACCCACTGCAGGCAGAGGCGCTCAGGGGGCTGCTGTGGGCAGAGGTGCCAGGGTAGGGGAGTGGCTGGGGAGCCCAAGCCAGAGCAAGCTCCCCAGCCACCTCCCTTTAACTGGTTAACTGGTTAAAGCTACTGTTTAAACTGGTTAACCAATTAAATGGGATTTTATATCTGTAAATACAATAAGGCCACTGTACACACTCAACAACATGGAGAAGATCTGCTGAGACTGGAGGACAACAACTGGGACACTCCTGGAGCCCGCTGGAAGTTTCGTCCCGCAGCAGAGTGAAGTGGGCCAGACTTGCAGAGGACCTGTGCTCCAGTGGGTGTGCAAGGGTTAAGTGGTAAGTACGTACGCAATGACTTAGCATTCGGTGTGCATTGCAGCTCTTCCACCGTCTCTGATCCACAGAAGGCCACCAAAACTAGTAGCTATGGGACTTGATCCTTTAGGCTGAGCTCTACCGACTTACACTTTAGCTTTGGAGTCTTAGGTTTGGTCCATGGTGTCGACTGAGGTCAATTGTTACCTTTCGTTTGCAGTGCTGTTGTAGCCGCACGGGGCGCAGCATACGAGATTGGGGAGGTGGTACATTTTATTGGACCAGCATCTGTTGGTGAAACAGACGAGCTTTCAGGATCCCCAGAGCTCTGTGATGCCAGCTGTTCCTATTCCAATAACACCAATGCCATTTCGCAGCAAGGGCCAGCTTCCCATAGGCTGGGATGGATTCAGTGTCACCAGGCAGCTGTCACTGCTTCTGTTGCCCTTCGGTGTTGTGGATTCCCTCTCCTCCCCTTTAAATAACAAGCCATACAAAAACAAACACCGTGCTTGATTAAATGAAAACTAAGGCGGAAAGCAGCTTTCAGTGGGGTCCAGCTAACAGCTCTCCCTGAACTGTTGCCTTCTTTGCACCTTAATAACAATCCAGATGTTCACATCTGGAACTGAATTCTTAAGAGAGCTGGCCACCCTCATTATAGACTCATTAATCACTCACCGTCAGCACACCTCACTAGCGCTGCCCCCCCAAGCTTCACCCGGGGCCCCTGTGTCCTGCTGCAGCAATGGGATGCTGGAGTTAATTCTGCTGCAGTGAATGGTGCTGGTTGAAAGATAGGGAAATAATCTGGGACATTTCCAAGTTGATTCTGGTTCACTGGGTTTGAAATGGGCCCTTTCCCCACCCAGTATTTCTGCCAGGTTTTTTTAATTGAAATTGTCACGGCCCTTTTTCGCATGGTGTAATGCAGAGCGGCTTTCTCCAAAGTGGCCTTTCCGTCACCCAACCATTTAGGGAATAAGTTTGATGAAAATCTTGTTTAAAATGCCATGAAAATGTTTGTGGAAAACAGAAACTTTTGATAAAGCCAACAAAGCCCCTGCACCTATTGAGCACCAGCATCTGTTCCCTCTCTCATTTGGATACTGCTATCAGCTGTTACCACAGGATATAAAAGTACTTTATGAATTTGAAGCCCCATTATGGCTTTCTAATGTAGATAAAGGCAGGAGAAGAGCATTAATTAACAGCTGGGTAAACTGAGGTATGGAGAAGTTAAGGGTCTTGACCAAGGTGCTGCAGTAAGTGAGTGGCGGAGCTGGAAAGTGAACCCAGAAGTCCTGCTTTCCATGTTCCTGAGGTAGCCACCAGACAATACTGTGCTCTATTTTAGGACTGTGACCTGTTAGGCTGCTCTGTTTATAGGTTTGGTCAGCTCTTCAGAGCAAATCAGGCTGCGGGGAATGTGGCTGACGACAGATGAGTGTCTGTCCAGAGCCCTCCCTTGGATAAATGCCGGGTAGCTCACACCCGTCATTGCACAGCCAGTGCATTGGCTCAGCACTGGAAGAGGTGCGGCCCAGGGAAGGAAGCTGGCATCATGCTGCTGGTGCTGAGGACAATAGAGCGCTCAGATTGTCCGGGAGAGATTAAAGGTCCCAGGACTGCAGAAAGCAGGTTTAGTGGTGATTTCCTGGGGAAGTCAGGAGTGAGTGTGTGTGTATGGGGGGGGTGGGGGAGGAAGGGAGGCGTGGCGTGGGAAGACACATTCTGTGTGCAGTTGCGTGTGTGGGATGTGACTGCAATTTGTGGAGCTGGCCGGGGATGGAATTACTGGGGCAAAACCAGGGGCGCTGAATGTTAATGGTCCTGCTCTCATCTAACGCCTGGCGAGCAGTACAGAGTCAGCACACAGACATGCGGGAGCCCTGACCCCAGCTGGCCCCTCCCTTGTCAGAGCACCGGGTACCTCCACATCTGCCAGCTCAGGGAAACAGACCGGAGAGCCAGGGTCACTTACCTAGTGCGCTCAAAACAGCCGGGTGGACATGGTTGCTGAGAGGAGCTGCCTGAGCCGAAACCGCCTGAGGACCCCGTCTGAGCATGGGGGACCAGCCCCTGCTGCAGTGCCCCTGGCTTTATTCCTAGCCTGCTGGACCAGGCGAAACCAATGCTGGCCAGGCCCTGGGCTGGAGTCGTGCTTCCAGCTGCAGTGTGGATGGGCACATGTTCCCTTGTAGGTGTGCTCTGTGTGTGTGTGTGTGCGCGTGCGTGACACAGAGAGAAGTGTTAGGTGAGCCTGTGCCAGACAGGGGGTGTGTCTGTGCTAGGGGGAGGGGCGCGTGTGTATGCCTAAGTGTGCAGGACTGTGAGTGTATTGCACGCGTGTCTGACTAAGTGGCTCGCGTGGACGGGTGACCGCGGGAGTTCCTGCTGTGGACACGCAGCTGACTGTGCCATGGAGCCATCTGCCCGAGGTGCAGCCTTTGACCACAGCGGCAGCTGGGTTCGTCGGCTGGCTGCATGCGGGTTACAACTGTTTCCCGGGGACAGAAGCTGAGAGCTGCCTGGCTCCAGCGTGGCCCACAGACCCTCGCACCCCGAACTATCCCCATCTGCTGGCTGCTTGTGAGGTCCCTGTTTGCAGTGAGCAGGAGGGTCTCAAACTCAGGCTGGCGTCTCCAGCACAAAGAGCCGCCCCACAGCTGGGCCTCCTCCTTCAACAGCCACCGTGGGGAACAGCCCGTGGGCAGGGCGCCAGCTAATATTTCCCATCCATGGGTGGGATAAATTTTGTTCTGTGCTCTAAGGCATGTGTGGATGTGCACCACCAGAAGAAACACACATGGCTGGTGGCACCTGCATCTCTCCTGGGCGGCTGCCCAAGCACTCCACTTACAAGGACACTGCCCACAGGTGAAGATTATTTGCTGCAAGAGAAAAGTCACAGGGGCAGGAAGGTTGTCTGGGAGGGACGTGCTCAGTGGAGAGAGGGCTTCAGTCCAGCACCAAACTTCGGAGAGGAAAGGGAGCCCAGGAGGGTACAAGGAGAACACGCTGGAGACAAGGAGACAAGACCTCGGTACAGTCAGCTGCCGGTGTGTCTGCCAAGGCTTCCTGCACTGCTGGAAGGGACGGGGCTGGAACCATCTTCTCCCAAGGCTGCCTGTTCAGTTCATTGCAGGAGCCAGCTGCCGCCCCCTGTCCTGGAGGTTCATGCCAGCGGCTAAGCAAAGGCGTGATAATCTCTTCAGTGTGCCCACCTCTCCCAGCTAGCAAATCACGTCTCCATGCTGGGTGCAGCCATGTCAGGCGGACCGCGTCACGCTCCCGTCCCCTACCTGCCAAGCAGCCAGGCAAAGGAGCCCCCCACCCGCGCCCAGGGGCTTTTTGCCCCTTTACAACAGAGGGCAGCGAGACATGGACCACTGCACTGAAAGTAGGGCCCAGCCAGCATTTTAAAAGTCTCGGACAGACCTTACCCTGGCATTGAGCTCGTCAGCCCCACTTTCGGCTCAGCTGACACTGCTGTACAAATCCGCACCAGAAGTGGTTGGTCAGCCACAGAAATGCAGCCACCCCTGGAGCAGAGCTTGGCAAACGTTTAGTCGCACGCAGCGACGCTCTGCCAATGCAGGGATTAAAGGGGAGCCTGGGGAAGATTAGGGAAGTCCCACTACGCTATCAGGGCACAGCAGAAAGGGGCTTTTGCAGGCCAGACAATCAGCCCCCAAGCTATTTTTAAAAGCACAATATTTGTGAAGTGGGGACCAAAGATCGAACCTGGCTGTGCAACAGATGCCCCGAGCCAAGGGCTTGCAAGAGGAGCTGTAACACCCCCACCCACACACCCCTGCGCCAGCACGGACGACCTTCCTCTGCACGTCTGGCCTTGTAGTTCAGCAAAAGTCCATTGGGTGCAGATGATAAACACAAGGCTCTATTGTGAGACAGGAAGAGAAGTGGCCCTGCCCAGGCAGGGTGTGGTCCACGTTGCCCTCTGTGCTCTGCCTTTGAAAAACGGGGGAGACGGGTAAACAAAAATATCCACTGGCGGGTAGGGCACCAGGCTGCCGATAAACAGGGGATTCCAGCCAGCTCCAAGATGGGCTCGGCACACACGTAGTCCACCAGCAGCATGTGGGCCTGACTTCCACACTCGCTGCTCCCAGCAGCAGAGCCTGAAGGAGCCCTCGAGAGGGTCCTGCCAGGCCAAGCAGCTCTGCAGCTGGCCTGACTTCCCCCAAGGCCCTGGGCGTCCAGGCCGCCTAATGCTCCCTTGCTCCCTTTGTACAGGGAAAAGAGACAATGGGGCGGGGGGTTGCAGTCAGGGCTGTGGAAACGGTGCAAACAGGAAATTCTTTGGCTAGCAAATGAAGCCGTGAGCGAGTCCCAGCCTGGCTTAGAGCAGAGCCGTCACTGCGCTGCTGTTTAACACCATCCCCGACAGCTGCCCCCTGCTACCAATGGCTGCCCCAAAATGCAGCCCCGTTCAACGCAGCCCCTGAGCACTGCCGCCCTGCTAATGCCAGGCACGCTGGGTGTCCGGGGCCCCGGAGTGTTTCCAGATGGGGTTGTTCATTGATTATTTGGTAAGAATGTTCCCAGAAAGCAACAGCGCTTACATAGGGCTTGGGAGTCCAATGCCTGCGCAGCAGCTGCAAAGAGCAACTCAGCCGCAGCAGCATGGAATGCTTTGCACCCGGCTGTGGGCTGGACTGTGCTTGCACAGGAAGGGAGGATGTGCCGGTACTTAACGCATTGGCACGGGCTGTGGACTGTCAAGGGTCAACTCCCGCTCTGCCAAGGATTTCCTGTGTGACCAACGGGGGCGAAACGGCCCCAGCTGCCCTGCCTGCCAGGGGTGTGTGGAGACCAATCCGTTTGGCACAGAGTGCAAAGAGCCTGACAGCCGAAGAGCACTGTCTGAGAAACAGGTGCTATGTTTGTTGCATTTTATCCAGCTTCTTTCCAGAGAGGGGCAGCACCCGTCTCCTAGCCAGCGCTCCCTGGAAGCCTGTGCTGCTGCGGCTGCTCAAAAGAACATGAGAACGGCCATACTGGGTCAGACCAAAGGTCCACCCAGCCCAGCAGCCTGTCTGCCGGCAGTGGCCAGTGCCGGGTGCCGCAGAGGGGGTGGACCAAAGACAATGATCAAGCGATTTGTCTCCTGCCATCCATCTTCAGCCTCTGGCAATCAGAGGCCAGGGACACCGTTCCTACCCTTGGCTAACAGCCTATTATGGACCTAACCTCCATGAATTTATCTAGCTCTTTCTTAAATTCTGTTACAGTCCTAGACTTCACAGTCTCCTCTGGCAAGGAGTTCCACAGGTTAACTGTGCGCTCACTGAAGAAGAACTTTCTTTTATTAGTTTTAAACCTGCTCAAGAGAGATTCAGAGGCCATCCAGCTAAGTAGCAAAGCCCACAGCTCAAGTTTTGGTTCTGCTGGTGGTACACATTTGCACACCCCTGGGTGCACATAGAAAAATTTATTCTGCACCCAGGTGGAAAAGAGTAGAGGAAGCATCACTCCCAGCCCATGTTCAGTAATACACAAGCGGGCAGGTGCATCATGGGAGGTTTTGCCTTCCCCTGGAAGTACCAGCTCTGGGCTGGTGCTGGCAGCAGCAGGCTGAGTCAACAGCCTTCCTACTGCCCATGAAGCGTGTTCTGCCCCCGCCCTGGCTGTATGAGGGGTGTGCAGAGAGCTGACAACAAGCACATCACAGACGGGACTGGGGTTTAACACAACAAAAGGCCATGGCAGCCCGGTGAGTCCCAGTGCAACGATGGTTGGCTAGTTTTGGACCTGCCATCCTATGGTCTGAGCCTTCCAGGCTGGCACCCCAGCATCACACGTCCGTTCCTCATTCGCCTTGTGCATTTCCTCTCTCAGCACAGCCTTTCTCTGGGGCTTTCATCGCCTCCCGGAAGATGCTACATCACTTCTTGTCAAAGCGCCAGGGCAGAAACATAGGCGTAATCTCCCGATGGACGCCTCCCCGGCTCGGGTCCATGACACAATTCCAGAGCCTGGAACTGGGGGTGGGGGTGAAATCGCTCTGCCCATAATGAATCCCTAGCTGTCATACACCCCACTCAAGTGCTGCCCAGGAAGTGAGACTCCAGACGGGGCTCCTCCAGCAACCCCGGCCCTGCTGGTCTCTAAGATCACTCCTGAACCTGATCCGCCACCTCCACCCACCCTTCTTGGCTAGGTTCTCTGGCATCCTAAGTGACCGTCGGAAGTAAGGCAGCAGCTTAATCCGCGTGCACCCAACTCTAACAGGTCGTCTCCTTGTCACAGACACGGTCTGGCATCCCTCCGGGAGTTCGGGCAACGCCTGGGGAACTCACGGGCATGTACGTTCTCGGCAAACTCTTCCAGCCGTCAGCGGGATGCACACACCAGTCCTCTCTCGTGGTCTCTCCCCCTCCTCCGTTGCAGCAGCCTCCTTTTCTCTGGGCTTGACGAACGGAATCATGCTGCACCGCAGCCACGCAGAAGGCGTCTGCAAAGATGGTTCCTATAGCTCCGTGGTGACCAGCATGCTAGCCACCAAGCCCTAGCCACGCGTGGCTGCTTGAGCGTGGCTAGTTGGCTTGACCGATAAATATTCTTTCAGTATAACATGGCTAGGTCGCTCTAGCAGTTCAGAACTGGCTGGACGCCAGGGTCTGAGCCCACCACTTCGGCCAAGGCCCTTCCTGAGGCTATGTCTACACTCCCGGGGAGATCGAGGCGGTCAGGGATTCAGAGACGTGAGAAACGGAACAGTCTGGGGTCAGCTATTGCGAGGTGTAAGGGAGGTCGACGGGAGTTTCTCCCGTCAACCTCCCTCTGTGAGGGCAGCCAGGTAAGTTGATTGCAGATAAGTCGAATCCGGCTACACAGTTGCAGTAGCTAGAATTGCGTATCTGCAATCGACTTACTTTGCCTTGTATCAGAGAGGCAGCCGTGTTAGTCCGTATCTTCACCAGAAGTCCCGTGGCACTTTCTAGACGAACAGATATTTTAGAGCATCAGCCTCCGTGGGCAAAGACCCGCTTGGTCAGATGCAGGCGTAGTACCCAGAGGCACTGAGACCCCATACTAGGGTGAGTGAAGTCTCTTTTCTACAGCCTTGGTTGAGTGCCAGCTGGCCTTCCGCTCATGCAGTCGAGCACAGGGCTTCAGCCCTAGTGTTTGCAGGTTCAATCCCTGGTGCTGGTGACCTGGGCCTGTTGGTGTTACATGCGTGTAGCCTCATATTGAATCATCTCACACACCTTGCATGCATCTGCCCAAGCGCTCATGCTCCAAGATAGCTCTTAGCCTGGAAAGTGCCATGGGTTACCTGGAGTAGAAGGCCAGGTGGGGTGGGGGTTACCTCCAACTCACCCGCTCTGCCCTGCTGCACCACACTGCTCTTCAAGCCCCCCCGCCCCTGCCCCCGTGCCTGGCCTCTCTGCAGGAACAGGAGGGACACTCTGCTGTCCCCTGTACTTGCAGTGCCTTGCACACCATGGGTGGACTGGGGCACCTAGATGCTGCTGCCACATGAGAACAAGGACATCTCGGCCCTGGCAGGACAGGTCTGTGGGAATGGAGCTGGTTTTGTGGTACAGACCCACCGCTGCTCTTTGTGAGCTTGCCTTGGACCCAGAAGGTGAGGGTTTCCCTTCCTCCACCTCTCAGCCCAGGAGCTCCATGTGCTTTGCCAGCACTGACCAATTCCCTCCCTGGGAGGTGGGGGTCAGAGCCCCATGATATGGAGCTGGGACCCAGAGCATGAGAGCCGTGGAGTTGGCAGGAGAAAGGGCAACAGGATCTGGAAACAGGACCCACCCCATGGCCTTCACTGCAAGGTTGCCCTCCTCCTTGCCTAACGCAAGTGGGGAGGGCAGGGCTGCCGTCTGGCTGGCCGATCTGTACACTGACACCCCCACACATCAGGCAGGAGGCTGTGCTAGAGGGCAAGTTGCTGCCCCAGGGCGGGGCCTGGTCATATGGCCAGAGAGATGGCTAGGGGTGAATGCAGGTGGATGGAAGGATGGAGGTGAATGGGGTGGACAGGTGGGTGGATGAATGGATGGAGGTGCATGGAGAGGGGTGGGTGGAGGTGGACATGTGGGGGGATGAATGGATGGAGATTCATGGAGATGGGTGGGTGGAGGTGGACATGTGGGGGGATGAATGGATGGAGGTGCATGGAGAGGGGTGGGTGGAGGTGGACATGTGGAGGGGATGAATGGATGGAGGTGCATGGAGAGGGGTGGGTGGAGGTGGACATGTGGGGGATGAATGGATGGAGGTGCACGGAGAGGGGTGGGTGGAGGTGGACATGTGGGGGATGAATGGATGGAGGTGCATGGAGGGGGTGGGTGGAGGTGGACATGTGGGGGATGAATGGATGGAGGTGCATGGAGAGCGGTGGGTGGAGGTGGACATGTGGGGGATGAATGGATGGAGGTGCATAGAGAGGGGGTGGGTGGAGGTGGACATGTCGGGGGGATGAATGGATGGAGGTGCATGGAGAGGGGTGGGTGGAGGTGGACATGTGGGGGGGATGAATGGATGAAGGTGCATGGAGAGGGGTGGGTGGAGGTGAACAGGTGGGTGGATGAATGGATGGAGGTGCACGGAGAGGGGTGGGTGGAGGTGGACATGTGGGGGGATGAATGGATGGAGGCGCATGGAGACAGGTGGGTGGAGGTGGACATGTGGGGGATGAATGGATGGAGGTGCATGGAGAGGGGTGGGTGGAGGTGGACATGTGGGGGGGATGAATGGATGGAGGTGCATGGAGAGGGGTGGGTGGAGGTGGACATGTGGGGGGATGAATGGATGAAGGTGCATGGAGAGGGGTGGGTGTAAGCGGACAGGTGGGTGGATGAATGGATGGAGGTGCACGGAGAGGGGTGGGTGGAGGTGGACATGTGGGGGGATGAATGGATGGAGGCGCACGGAGAGGGGTGGGTGGAGGTGGACATGTGGGGGGATGAATGGATGGAGGTGCATGGAGAGGGGTGGGTGTAAGCGGACAGGTGGGTGGATGAATGGATGGAGGTGCACGGAGAGGGGTGGGTGGAGGTGGACATGTGGGGGGATGAATGGATGGAGGTGCATGGAGAGGGGTGGGTGTAAGCGGACAGGTGGGGGGATGAATGGATGGAGGTGCATGGAGAGGGGTGGGTGGAGGTGGACATGTGGGGGATGAATGGATGGAGGTGCATGGAGAGGGGTGGGCGGAGGTGGACATGTGGGGGATGAATGGATGGAGGTGCATGGAGAGGGGTGGGTGGAGGTGGACATGTGGGGGGATGAATGGATGGAGGTGCATGGAGAGGGGTGGGTGGAGGTGGACATGTGGGGGATGAATGGATGGAGGTGCACGGAGAGGTGTGGGTGGAGGTGGACATGTGGGGGATGAATGGATGGAGGTGCACGGAGAGGGGTGGGTGGAGGTGGACATGTGGGGGATGAATGGATGGAGGTGCACGGAGAGGGGTGGGTGGAGGTGGACATGTGGGGGATGAATGGATGGAGGTGCACGGAGAGGGGTGGGTGGAGCTGGACATGTGGGGGGATGAATGGATGGAGGTGCATGGAGGGGGTGGGTGGAGGTGGACATGTGGGGGATGAATGGATGGAGGTGCATGGAGAGGGGTGGGTGTAAGCGGACAGGTGGGGGGATGAATGGATGGGTACTCTGAACCCTTGGTCTTTTTAGCTCTCCCTTTGTTTCCAGCAGCCCCAGCTCCTTCTGCCTGGGCCCCACTGGACGTGCTGGGAGCCTCTTCTCACCAGCCGCTCTCTGGCCCAGCCGACCCCTTGGAAGGGGAGGGAACGGGGTCGTGCAGGTCGCTGTGAGCTGTCCGCCTGCCCTCGGCCTGCACACGGCTGCGGGAGGCCCTGGCGCGGCCGAGCGAGGAGCTTAGGTTTCAGTCCCGCCGACGATGGCCCTGCCTCCTCGCACATCTGCAGCTGGGATTGCAATTTGAACCACTGCCTGGGCTGGGCCGGGCCAGGGCAGGGGGTGGGAGGGAAGCGAGAGGAAACCATAAAGAAAGGCAGAAGTGCAGCTGGGGCGGGCTGTCGGGGAGAGCACCCCGAGGGCAGGGCTAGACCCACTTGGCAAGACCGGCTGCTGGGCAAAGGGGGCCCAGGAGACAGGGGACCTCCCTGGGGTGGGGCCGGGGGCGTCTCGGAGGGTCTCTGGGCTGGCGGGGAGCACACTGAACATGGAAGAGCTCCACTGGAGCTAAGCGCGTCCTCGGCCGGATCAAAGCGTCTCTGTGCCGGACCTGAGGTGAGCCTCCGCCAGGCCCTGGGGGAAGCCTGGGCCGGGGCTGCCCTTGCTGGGGGGCCTGGCAGGATGGGAGCGGGAGCTGGGAAGGGACTGGGTCACCAGCCAGCGAGCAATGTGCATCGTGACAGTGGGCTCTAACCCCAGGGAGCCTGGGCTGGAGGTGGTCCCTGCTGTGGGGAGGGCTGTGATGCAGGGTCCTGGCTGGCTATGTGAGGAGGCACAGAGGGGTGTCAGGGCCGGGGAGCTGGACTCCTGCCTCTGGCAGGCAGCGAGGGCTGCAAAGGAGGCATCTGCATTCGGGAGTTCAGCCCGGGCTCTGCAGGCCTGTGCCGGAGCCATACGGGACCCTGGCGATTGCATGTCCTGCAAAGCGTGGTGGGGTCAGTGTGTGCCAGACAGCCACCCTAGGGACTGTGACTCCCTCGTGCCGTGAGTCCTGCAGTCTCTTCCCACCCGCCCCAGGGGGCACACGCCTGCTCACCTGACTCCTGGCTAAAGCCATCACCAGCAGGCGAGCGATGGCCTTTCGACCCAATGGCCGACAAATCCCTGGCCCATTTCCTGCAGGGGATGTGGGGCCGCCTGGACCTGAATTTCTGCTCCCCAACGGCAGAGCTGAGAGCAGGGTCCACGCCCTGGTCCCTTCCACCCCACGAGGCCTGCCCTGCCGGGGAGCCAGCTGTCGGGAGCTACCTGCTGCAGAGGGGGCAAATCGGTGCAGAGGTGAAGTGACTTGACCAAGCTCTTGTACCGATGCAGAACCCAGGAGTTCTGGCTCCTAATTCCCTGCTTGGCCCAGCTGCCCTCCTCCTTCGCTCACGCCCAGCTCTGACTTCCCGAGTTGTTGCTCATGGATTTCCTCGCTGGTTTCCGTGGGAGCGGAAATCCTATAAGGCCCTTAGAAATGTTGCTCCTTAACCATTTGCAGCCTGATCCAAAGCAGCAAGTCCTGGGGGGTGTCTTCTGAGGCTCCCCGCTGCCGGGGCTCCCCCAGCCAAGGGGCCGGGCTCATTGTGGGGGGTAGCTCTTCCCTGCAGAGTCAGGCTAACGTCCCCCATGTGTGAGCAGCCCCATGGCAGAGCCTGACCAGGGTGACCGCATCCTCCTTTGTGCCGCACAACTCGTGCTGGGAGGACTCCTGGGGGGGGCAGATCCCCCCATGCTCTGAGCTGCAGGGCGTGTGGCTGGGCCGGGTGGGGGCCCATGGGGAGGTGGCACGGTTGGGGGCCGGCGGGCACAGCTGCAGGCTGCAGGGAGGTAGCAGGTGGCTGGTGGGGGTCAGTGGCCGGGTGGGTGTGCGCATAGATGGTGGGCGTGTGCATGGATTGTGCAAGGTGCTGGTGTGCGGCAGATGTGCACAAGAGGACAGTGTGCTTGGGCACAGGCGTGCTGCAGGCGAGGTGTGTGTGTGTGTGTGTGTGTGTGTGTGTGTGTGTGTGTGTGTCATAGACCCCTCCCAGAAAGGCGCACAGTAGAGGAGGGAGGGAACCGCACAGCTAACCAGACAGCCAGACTGGGAGGACACGTCGTTCCACCCTTGCGAGGCGCCGGCCCTGGGCCTCCCCCGCCACTGGCACCTGGGAGCGACTGTACCGACGGGCGGGAGCTCCGCCAGCCCCACGGTGGGTCCTGCTTGCAGGCAAAGCTGCTGTAGGTTTAAGTTAGCTGCAGGTTCTCCACCCCCCTCCTGTCCCCGACCCCACAGCCGCCTCAGGGCCCTGCTTCAAGAAGCAAGTCAGCCCCCGCCAGACACAGACCAGGCCCGGGGAGGAGAGAGGGACACAGAGGCCGGCAGGAAAAGGCACCGCAGATTCCCCCCAGGGCATGTCCAGGGCTGTACACCCGCCTCCCCCCGCCGCCCTGCGCCTATTGACAGTGCAGGGACGATCACGGCAGATGTTGGGCTGCGACCTCGTTCTCACCAGACTGGGGATTCCAGGTTTGCTGCTGCTGTTGGGGAGTCTGAGCCCTGTGGGTCCCAGTCTGTCGGCAGGAAGGAGCTCAGCCCCTGGGTGCCCAGCCTAAATGGATTTCAATGATGGGACTCAGGGCCTGAGGTGTCTTAGCTGAGTTGTAGCAATGGGAGCAGAGTTGGGGCAGGAGGTGTGTGGCAGGGCAGGGCAGGGCAGGGCGGGGCAGAAGGTGTGTGGCAGGGCAGAGCAGGAGGTATGCAGCAGGACAGGGCAGCTCAGCACAGCGCAGGGGAGGGCAGGGCAGGGCAGGGCAGGAGGTGTGCAGCAGGGCAGGGCAGGGCAGAAGGTGCGCAGCAGGGTAGAGCAGGGCAGGGCAGGAGGTATGCGGCAGGGCAGGGCAGGGTAGGGCAGGGCAGAAAGTGTGCAGTAGGGCAGGGCAGGGCAGAAGGTGTGCAGCAGGGTAGGGCAGGGCAGGGCAGGAGGTATGCGGCAGGGCAGCTCAGCTCAGCTCAGCTCAGCACAGCGCAGGGCAGGGCAGAAGGTGCGCAGCAGGGCAAGGCAGGGCGGGAGGTGCGCAGCAGGGCAGGGCAGGGCAGGGCAGGGCAGAAAGTGTGCAGCAGGGTAGGGCAGGGCAGAAAGTGTGCAGTAGGGCAGGGCAGGGCAGAAGGTGTGCAGCAGGGTAGGGCAGGGCAGGGCAGGGCAGGAGGTATGCGGCAGGGCAGCTCAGCTCAGCTCAGCACAGTGCAGGGCAGGGCAGAAGGTGCGCAGCAGGGCAGGGCAGGGCAGGAGGTGCGCAGCAGGGCAGGGCAGGAGGTGCGCAGCAGGGCAGGGCAGGGCAGAAGGTGCGCAGCAGGGCAGGGCAGGGCAGGGCAGAAGGTGCGCAGCAGGGCAGAGGAGGGCAGGGCAGAAGGTGTGCAGCAGGGCAGGGCAGGAGGTGCGCAGCAGGGCAGGGCAGGGCAGAAGGTGCGCAGCAGGGCAGGGCAGAAGGTGCGCAGCAGGGCAGGGCAGGGCAGAAGGTGCGCAGCAGGGCAGGGCAGAAGGTGCGCAGCAGGGCAGAGCAGGGCAGAAGGTGCGCAGCAGGGCAGGGCAGGGCAGGAGGTGCGCAGCAGGGCAGGGCAGAAGGTGCGCAGCAGGGCAGGGCAGGGCAGAAGGTGCGCAGCAGGGCAGGGCAGGAGGTGCGCAGCAGGGCAGGGCAGGGCAGAAGGTGCGCAGCAGGGCAGGGCAGAAGGTGCGCAGCAGGGCAGGGCAGGGCAGGAGGTGCGCAGCAGGGCAGGGCAGAAGGTGCGCAGCAGGGCAGAGCAGGGCAGAAGGTGCGCAGCAGGGCAGGGCAGGGCAGAAGGTGCGCAGCAGGGCAGGGCAGAAGGTGCGCAGCAGGGCAGAGCAGGGCAGAAGGTGCGCAGCAGGGCAGGGCAGGGCAGAAGGTGCGCAGCAGGGCAGGGCAGGGCAGGGCAGGGCAGAAGGTGCGCAGCAGGGCAGAGGAGGGCAGGGCAGGAGGTATGTGGCAGTTGATGGCTGCTATAAAATCACCCCTGAGTCTTCTCTTCAGTAAACTAAACAAGCCCAAATCCCTCAGCCTCTCCTCATAGGTCTTGTGCTCCAGCCCCTTCATCATTTTTGTTGCCCTCCCCTGAACCTGCTCCAGCAAATCCACATCCTTCTTATACTGGGGGGCCCAAAATTGGACACTATATTCCAGCTGTGGCCTCACCAGGGCCGAATAGAGGGGAGCAACGACTTCTCTAGATCTGCAGGAAATGCTCCTCCTAATGCACCCAGGATGCCGCTAGCCTTCTTGGCTACAAGGGCCCACTGTTTGCTCATTTCCAGCCTTTCGTCTCAGTATTCCTTTAGCCCAGGTGGGGTCACTCAGCGCCTTCCTCTCCCGGCGCCAGCCCCCAGACTGTGGAAACCCCCTCGGAAGCCTTCAGCCTTTTTTTTACGGCTCACTGATGGCGACCCCCGAGCTGCCTGGGGCGCCCTCCTCAGGGCTGCTTTTCTGCACGAGGCAGCTGGGCTGCCAGAACGGAACCGCGTCCCCTCAGTACCGGCCGTGTTTGCACAGGCCTTTCTCTCCTGGGGCTCCTGGCCGTGGAAACCGGCTGCCTGAGGACCAGCATGTGGGTGGCTTTGGCTCGGGAGAAGCTTCTTCCCAGATTAGCTAACCCCGGTTCTCATGGCCAGAGCCAGGGTTTCTGAGCTCCGGCAGAGCCATGCACCCGTGTGTCAGCCAGGGAAGCGAAGGCCTCGAGTGGCTCCGCGTTTGTCGTGCCTAACGCTCTCGGCAGGAAACGTCGCTTTCCCCAAGCCAATCAGGAGAGAGGAAAAAAACCCTCCAGAATCCAACTCCGTGCAGACAGCCAATCAGCAGAGCAACACGGTTAATGGGTTTAAAAGTGCTGGCCAATCAGAATGGAGCAAAGTAAAAGGGTGCAGTATATGGCACCCCCAGTGTCTGGTGTCCAGGCTGCATGCGCGCCTCACCAGGCGCCAGGGCCGGCCATGGGTGGGGTGCAGGAGGGCAAGGCAGGAACCGGGGCAGGGTCTGCCACACAGCCAGCAGCTCTGCATGAGCTCCGCAGGCCTCTGGGCTAGCCCCTGGGGAGAGGGGGGTTTCCTGCCTGCCTGCATGTGGCTACGGCCTGATGCTCCCATTTAACCGAGGCGGCCTAGTGGCCGAAGCCCTGCTGCGGGCTGTAGAGCTGCATGACCTTCACTTAGATGTCTGGCACTAGCACTGGGCACATAGATGCATCCTAAGTAGCTTTGCTTCAGAAACACATCTCCCTGCACCCCCCTGCCCCGCCTGCTCCAGACCCCAGGCCAAACCCAGAGAGTCCTGAGATTTCCCATCAGACCACCGGAGCTCCTCTTCTGGCCCCTCACCCGTCCGGGCAAGAGCAGAAGCCCCCATCCTCAGGGAGGACTTGAACGCAGGACTTCCAATACCGGAGCGCAAAGCTCATCCCACTGAGCTAAAGGAGGAGCTCATTAGCCAGCAGCAGTAGGACTCTGTTGTCTGCTTTGTGGGAGAGCTGCTAGTGGGGGAGGCGGATGCAGCGAACGCCTCTTTCTCCGGGGGGGTCTCAGGAGACTGATGCGCATCGGACACAATGCTCACACCTATGTTCTTCTGAATTTGCAGCCAGGAAGGGATGTGAAGATGTCGACCCTCCTCGATCCCGGGATGCACACTCTCCAGATAGGTAAGACTTGGTGGTGGAAGATACCATGATGCTCAGGTGGGCTGGAGTCGTGGCCATGTAAGTACCTAGGTGGGCTAACATCTGGTTTGGATGGTTAAGACACAAATCCTGCATCCTGGCTTGGGGCGACACCAGAGACCCTGGCAGCCCCCTTGGAAGGCTTTAATTCTAGGCTTGTTGGGAGTTAGAGCTGGTAGAGACAAGTGCTGGTGGGTACCCCTGGCGTGGTGGTAGTTACAGGAACTGCTGGCTGTGGGCCCTGGGAGGAAACTGGGAACTAATGGGACAAAATTATGAAATGGAAAATTTAGGCTTCCCATCAGGAATCCCCCTGAGAACAGAGTTTCTGCTGGGCTGTGGAGTTATCTTCCACGGGGCGTGTGGTTGTGGGAGGGAGGGGACTCGGCAGAGCTCCTGGCTGTTCCCGCAGCCTGGTCAGAGCACTAGCATGTGCCATGAGCTAGTAGGTCTCTGCCAGCCCCTCGGCAGACGAGTGGGATCATCTCCTGTATTACACCCCTCACAGAACTGCTTCAATGAATTCATGTTTGAATGAGACAAGCGCCTGCTCTTGAGCTGGAAGTGACCAGTGGTGGGGAACCCACCACAGCCCTTGGTAGCTCAGCCAGTGGGTAATTGCCCTCCCTGTTCACCATGGCCTCTCATGCCCCGGCTGAATTTGTCTAGCTTCAACTTCCAGCTATGGGACCTTGTGGCCTCATTGTCTGGTGGCCTGCCAAGCCCCCGGGCAGGTGCATACAGCCTGGGATCAAGCTACGCCGAACCAGCTCTCGGTTACACTCCACAGATGGCGTTTATGGCATCACTGAGGCAGGGCTGGAGAGGAGGCTTTGCTTATTCGTCTGGTTACTTCTCCTCCTGCGCACAGCTGCTTTCTATTACAAAGCCATTGCTGGTTCCGAAGAGACAGCCAGGGATGTGAAGGGGCTGGGGATGAGCCAAGCCAACCCGCTCTCTTGCTCCGGGGAGGGGTTTACGCACACTCACGTCTTGCAGTTCGCCTCAGTTTGCAGACTTGGCCAAACCCAACAACCGGCTGCTGGCGACTCCACGTTGCTGCAGGATTCCAACGTTAGTGCCAAGTTTCGCAGCACTGACCTAATCTCTAGTGACTCACCAGCCTGAAGAAGAGCTGGCAGAGCCTGTAGCCACCATAGGAAATGTTCGATAGCAGCAGCTGGCCTGTAGCTCAGCCCTGCCCTACTGAGTCCTGCCTGGATGGAATATTATAAGCGCCTGGCAGGGTGTGTGTGTACGGGAGGTGAGGGGGGGAAGTATGTTCAGGGAAAATGGCCAGGGAAGAACCACTGTCTGTAACGTGATCTGCAGATGGAAAGAGCTCAACAGCTACTTGCCTTCTGTAACGTAGCACACGCTAACCCTGAGCACACGGCTCGGCGTGGAACCACATCCAGGTTTTCTTTCGGTACCATAGAATCCTAGAATCCTTGGGCTGGATGGGACCTCAGGAGGATGTGGACACCGGAGAGGGTCCAGCGGAGGGCGACCAAAATAATTAGGGGCTGGAGCATATGACCCATGAAGAAAGGTTGAGGGAATTGGGACTGTTTAATCTGCAGAAGAGAAGACTGAGGGGGGACTTGATAACAGCCTTCAACTCACTGAAGGGAGGTTGCAAAGAGGCTGGAGAGAGGCTGTTCGCAGTGGTCACGGATGGCAGAACACGGAACAATGGTCTCAAGTTGCGGTTGGAAAGGTCCAGGTTGAACATTAGGAAAAACTCTTTCGCTAGGAGGCTGGTGAAGCACTGGAATGTTCTGCCCAGGGGAGCAGTGGAGTCTCCATCCCTGGAGGTGTTTAAGTCTCCCCTCGACAAAGCCCTGGCTGGGCTGATCTGATGGGTTTGGTCCTGCTTAGAGCAGGGGACTGGACTCAATGGCTTTTTTAGGTCTCTTCTAGCTCTATTGTTCTATGATTCTACGTCATCGAGTCCAGACCCTGCCCAAAGCAGGGCCATCCCCAACTAAGTCATCCCAACCAGGGTTTTGCCATGTGCTTTCCATGCACTTTGCTCCCCCAGCTGTGTTAGCTGGGGTGGTCATGGGTTGCCCTGGGCTGCCTTTCCAAACTCCTCAGGGTTGCCCTTCCAGGAGGTCGGATGTGCGAGCAATGAAACGCCTCTGCCATCCAGAGATCCTTGTGCTGCTGAGAACCTGCCCAGCTCTGTGCCCTGCATGCAGTCAGCTGGGTTCCCCATCGCAGAAGGAGCACCAGCCCCTGGGGAGTGTTGGGGTTGGGCTGGGTCTGCAAACCACTCGACACTCTCAGGCCAGGTGTGGTCGGCTGTGCTAGGCTTGGTCTGTAACATCAGGCCAGTTCCCCTCCTTCTAACCCCGACCTGGACCAGGGTTTGAAGCTGTGTCTGCTAATTCCAAAAGCCTCTTCCACCAGAGGTACAAGAGCAGCCCCAACTGCCGGCTTCCGTGCTAGACTCTGCTCCCGGCTTGTGGCAGACACGGACACCAGCTAACGCATCACTCGGCGTTGAAAAACCTTTGGTACCATCTGTGATGGCCAAACCTCAGCAAACAGGAATGAATATTAACTGTGCCCCTGCCAGTTTCTCACAAGCCAGGTGCCCATCCTGCTGTCCACTGTGGTGTCTTCCTCTAGCAGACCGTGGCGTTTAATTGTTGGCGTGTTTTCTGTCTCCTCTCGGCTCTGGCGCCAAAGCCTGGCTGCTCCCCGGGAGTGCCGGTAGGCGGCTCCGGCAGCCAGCAATCCCAGGCTAGGGAGCTGTGTGGTTAAGGCAGTAGCATAGGACTCTGGAGGGTTGAGTTTCACTGCTGGCGTGGACTGAGATGTCCTGTGTAACCGGTGCCTGTCCCTCTGCTCCAAAGTGGGGGCGATTGTCTTTCCCTTGCCTGCTCAGGTGGCAAAGGAAGGGCTTGCCTCCCGCAGCGGGTCCGTGCCGAGCCCAGCACAGTGGGGCCCCAAGCTTCATTGTGCCCTCTGTGGGCTCCTGTGATCCAAACAGCCTTTAGCCAGCACCCAGCTCTCTCCCGCCATGCACAGGGAAGCGTTGGTTCGAGGCCTGTCCTCTCTGCTGCTGCTGCCTTTCAGCATCCAGACGGGCGCTGCCCCCTTTCTGGGTATATGCTCCATGTTACTTCGCCATCTTCTCTGTGCTCTCTTTCCTGCCCGCCTGGTCAGAACCGACCTCCTCTCCACCCCATCACTCCCCTTTCCCCTCCTGGAGCACGAAGCATCTTGTCTGCAGCTCCGCAACCTCCAGCTCCTTCCCTGATTGTGCTCTCATTGCAGACTCCACGCCCCTTTGCCTCTCCCCTTTGAAGCTGCCCTCTCCACCCACCGGGATGGTAGGAGAGAGGCTTTAAGGTCATGCTGGTGTGGAGAAAGGGAGTGGGAAGTGTTCTGTACTCCTTCTCCCTGCACAAGAACTGGGAGCGGCCAAGGGACATTGATAGGCAGCAAGTAAACAAGCAGGAGGAAATATTTCTTCACGCCGCACGCAACCAACCTGTGGAACTCCTTGCTGGAGGACATTGTGAAGGCCCAGACCCTCATAGGGTTCAAAGAGGAGTTAGATAAGTTTCTGGAGGACAGATCCATCAGTGGCTGCTGGCCAGGCTGGGGAGGGATGGCGTCCCCAGCATCTGTTAGCCAGAAGCTGGGAATGGGCTACAGGAGAGGGGTCATTTAAAGATTGGCTCTTCTGTTCATGCTTTCCTGGCATTGGCCACTGTCGGCAGACGGGACATTGGGCTAGATGGACCTGTGGTCTGACCCAGGGTGGCCGTTCTTGTGATTTACTGTTTAGCTCCGCAGTTGGATTGTTTCCAGTAACGCTGCAGCGCTCTGGGTGTGGTGCTCTTTAGCATTTAGCTCGGCGATTGGATTCTTTTCAGTGACCCTGCACAGGGCGGCGGGATGCAATTTGGAGAGGCACCGCCCCAGCCCAAATTGTTTCATGGTGTCTCTAGCTCTCAAAGTCACATCTCAGACAATTCCCTAACTCGTCTGTCTGTCCCCTGCCCCCGCCGCCTGCACAGTTCCCCCTTGGCTGCTGTCCTCCCAGCAGGTTACAAAGTCCCGTGTGACTTTTGTCTTTGTTCCAAATGAAATATTAATGCCCTGCACACCGGCTACAATGAAACCCACTTAGAGAACAGGCGCAGATGGAAGGAAGCTGTGTGTTGTCGGGCAACGATCCTGGGCCCCGCTCTGTAAGGAATCCCCAAAGGAACAGCAGACCCATGTTCGGGAAAGTACAGAATCTGATTCTGCCGCCGCTGTGCTGATTAACCCAGGACGGCCTGGCACCTGCCAGCGAGCGGCCCAGAACCACACAGAGCCTGGCCGTAACGGCAAGGCAAGGACAGCTCGGAGCAAAGCTGAAAACTGGCAGTGCTTGATTTGGTTCCCTGCTCTGTGGCGAGGCCATCCAGCTCCCTGGGCCCCCGTTCCTTGTTTGACCAGGGACACCAGTGCGGCGTGGCCTGATAGGGCTGGGCTATATTAGGATTCATCAGGCGCCCAGCTGATAGGGCAAAGCTGGTCACAGAAGTCAACAACCCCCTGAAATGCAACTGCTGGTTGTGTGTGACTCTGTCTGGGAGCTCCCCGCAACTCGTGGGATTCCCTGGCACCTCCGATTGTTGTGCACGTATTTTGGCTGGGGGAAGACTTGAGTCAGGCCTGGTTTTGGGGGGGCTGGGAAGGGGCGTGAGTGCGTTCCCGAAGACACGTAGCTCGGGGGCAGCCCCCGACAATGTGGGAAGAACGTTCCCTTGTTGTAAAACGTTCAGCCTCGCCATGGAGGTTATGGTTCAGATGGGGAAACTGAGGCACAGAGAGGGGTTGTAACCTGCACAAACTGCGTCAGTGTCAGAGAGCTCCAAGGAGCAACCAGGAGACCAGCACTTGCTGCTCCGCCCACTCCACCCCACTGCCTCACCCTGTGCTGGAACTGACCCTATGGCCAGAGCCAAGCCCTCTCCTCCCACCCAGCCCAAACCTCCCCTGAGCCTAGGCTGCCGGCCCTGGCTTGCCTGTTTCTAAGCCCCCAGAGCTTTACGGTTTTGCGGTCCTGAGTCCTTGCTTAGCTTCCTGCAGCTCAGGCAGAGGCAGCGGTGCTGCGACAGGGATCCCCCAGCCTGGTCCCTCCGGGGGCTGGGCGGGCTGGAGCAGCGGGGGACACAGCCAGATGCTGGTCCCGTTTCAGAGATGCACCGTTGTCTGTGTCTCCCGCTGTCACTGGGTGGAGCGGCCAGCTACGGGGCAGGGCCTGAGGTACCAACCCTCACTAGGCTGGACCAGCGGTGTGGCAGGGACGCGCTGTGAGCTCCACCGCCTGGGCCTGTGGCCAGGCAGAGCCTGGTGCTCCCACAGCTCTGCGCAGAGTGCAGCCCCGTGCCCTGTTGGGGGGGTGTGCAATGGGGGGGAGTGAAACCAGCCCCGGCCCCTCCCCTGCTCTCCCCGGCCAACAGCTGGAGACTGTCAGTCAGCAAGTGGTGGTGGGGGGGATTAATTCTCTCTCCTAATTGGAACCTTGCACCTGGCGGAAGGTCCCGCGGAGCGTGGCTGGTTACTCTGTGGGGGCGAGCAACGGGTTCCCGCACACAGAGCGCTCCGGAACATGGCCCTTTAGTCACCCTGGGGATCTGCTGGACTCTCAGGGCACCCGCAGGCCAGTGCCCAGCTGTGCTGAACCCCCCAGGGACGGGCTGACCGGCAGGAGGCGGCAATGGCGGCAGAGCAGCCTGGCGTTGGCACTGTCTGCATGGTGCTCAGGGTGCGTGGGGGATGGTGGACGGACACATCAGCCAGGTCCGCAGGGACCAGCTGTTCTGTCCTTTTGCCGCCGGCTCCTCCAGTGCTGGAGGCGAACGTTGGCCGGGAAGGGACAGCCGGTGAGCTGGGTCTATCCCGCGAGAGAGGCGTCTTCCCAGGCCTTTCCTTCCTCTGTGGAGTGGGGGGCCCAAGCTGCCCCACTTCCATCGGGAGCCAGATTCTTCCCAAGCGGGGTTTGCATCAATGTCAGTTACAGCTGAGCGCCTGTTCCGCAAACGCCCTGGGGCTGCAGGAAGTCACAGCATCGTGCGGTGGACCAGCTGGAAATTGCAGCGGGGGCGGCGCACACAAGCCGCAGTCGGGCACACCTCCTGGAGCCCCTTTCAGCTGTCAAATCCTTGCAAAGGCCGCTGGCGTCGCCGTGCCGAGGGGCAGCCGCTTGCCCTTCCGCGCCGCCACCTCTGTTACGTGGGGTTTGCTGTTCTGCCCGCCTAGAGCCGGCCGGGCCGTCGGCGAGGTGGGTGTGCGCGAAAGCGCAGCTTGGCCATCAGAGGCGGTCAGAGCAGAGAGTGCCGTGAGCTCCCCTCCCCTGACCTCCCGGACGCAGGCTCCGCCGCTCCACATGGCTGTACTTGGGAAGCACTGCTGTGGGCTGAGCAGCGCTAAGGGCAGAGGGCGCTGGGCCCACCCCACCCCTCCCACCTTGTCCCAGGGCCTGTGGTGGCTGCCAGCCCCCCCCGGAGCCCTGGCATGGTTTTAACTCTTTCTCCACCTGTGTGCTTTGCAGAACGAATGCAGGCAAAAATCACTGCCCTGCTGACAGTCCTCCGGTGCCTTCCCCCCACACCCTGCAAAGGACAGACAAATTCTCCTGCTCGCGACGGGGGAAGAACCCTAGAGCACCGCCAGCCAAACAATTGCGGGACAGGGCCCCCGACACGGGCAAGCAAGCGCAGCGACGGGGAGGACGCAGGCAGCAGGGCGGGGTTTTGTAGCAACGCACGCAGCCAGGCTGGGCTACTCGGGCGCCAGCCACCGGAGCCAGCCACCGGGTTCACAAGCAGGGAAGACATATCCTGAACGCGGTCAGGGCACTGGTGCAGGCAGGGTGTGGCAGGCCAGGCCAGGCTGTTCCAAGGGTCACTGTCCTCTGCAGCGCAGGTGGGGAGATGGAGACCCAGCGGCTGCATCAGCGTCCCCGGCAGATGACTGATGCCTTCACCGCGGTGCTGGGGGTTGGCAGAAATGGAGCCGGTGCTGTTACCATCTTTGTTCTGTTTGCCTGCAGGCAGAACCAGCGAGAGGTCTCGGACACCGTCCCCGCCCGGCTCCCCAGGAATGCACGACAGCTGCAACATCGCGCCGCTCACGCCCTCCCCGTCTCCCGTAAGCCCGGGTGCCTTTAACGCCCCCCTGGAATGCCTCTTGGGGACCTCCGGGATGTGGCTCCTCGATGGGGCCATTGAATTGCTCTTTGCTCCGTGGCTATCCGCAACCTTGGTGAAATGGTCCCGCTAGCAAACCACCCGCTGCAGAGCGAGGCCTGGTAGGCCTCAGTGCGTAATGCATGGCAATGGGGCCAACGTGCTGATGAAGGGGCCAGGGTTACGTGGGCTTCATGTCAGAGGGTGGCAGCAGTAGTGACGTCTGAGCCAGGCACAGAGCTGTTCAGTGAGGGGCAGGGAGGGGGCGGAAAGCTCAGACCCTTCGGTATCTCCCCGTAGGCACCCGTCAGCACACACCGACTGCTTTGGCAGAGTAGATCAGGCACCTGTATAATGAAGGTAACTGATCCGCATCCTCAGGGTGGGCAATTACCATTAGCTTGGGTCCAGAAGGCACTTTTCCTGCGGGGTGCGGGCCGGCTCAGCCTCCTGCACCGATGGGCTTTCTTTTTCATTCGTCTCCTGCACCTCACACGAGCGCGTGGTGCAAACATCCGAGTCCTGCGCAAGAGGGTGTTTGTGTCCCTCAGCCAGGCCACCCCCGAATTGTTTATGCCGCTTCAGTGGCAACGGAGAGTCAGCAACAAGACCTTCTCTTACTCGACGGGAGACAGACTCCTTTGTGGCAGGGTCTCCCGCAGGGCGCTGTCTATCTGAGGGCACTGGAGAGGAAGCTGAGCAAACTCTTCCGACGTTCGGGAGGGCTCAGTGTTTGGGGATTTGGTCCCCACTTTTCTCTGTAATGTGCCACTCGGTTCCAACAGGAGGTGCCGAGAGCTGGGGAGCAAGGGCAGTTCCTCTTTCTCCTCCAGCCCTATCCACAGCCCTTCTCTGGCCACCTTCTGACGGTAGCGTCGGGAACTCACTGCCGCGAGAGCCCTGCGGAACCGCAAACCTCAATAGATGTTTTTAAAAGGGGTGTGGAGGGGGGGACAATTGTCTGCTAATGAGACTGCCCAGAGAGCCACTGATGAGGAGTGACGAGCCCCAGGGTTTTGACTTGATATAAGTCCCCAGAGCTCAGGACGTAAACCGACCTGCAACTCATGGAACTCTGCAAGAAGCTTTCCCCGAGGCAGGTTACCCTGGACCTGGGGGATTTCTTGCACTGTCCTCTGAAGCAGCCGGCACTGGCCCTGCTCACAACAGGGTCCGGGTTCAGGTGCACCCTGTGCTGATCAGCTGTGGCTGCTCCTTGTGGTGTTTCAGAGGAACGAAGCCCGGGCACAGCGACCCACCACCTTTTCCGTGGTGGTGGCCATTGACTTTGGCACGACCTCCAGCGGCTACGCCTTCAGCTTCTCCAACGACCCCGAGGCTATTCACATGATGAGGTAAGCTGGCCTGCTGCAGCGGGAGGGTGGTTAAAAGTGAGAGGGGCACAGCAGCCGCCTTTCTGTGCAGCTCTTGCATTTAGTAGGGAGACGAGAGCAAACGGGGAGCAGGTTAACCCGCGGGCAGCCCTGTCCTGATGGATGGTTCTCCCTTCTCCCTGCGGCTGAATCTTCCCTCCCTCCGACCCAGTGCTGAGCATCTTCCCCCGCCCTCCTGGGTACCCGGGCACCTGGGAAGAGGAGGTGGGCGATGGGGAACCAGGGCAGCCCAAGAAGCGGAGGGCGATGCCTGCGGGGAGGCGTGTGTCAGGCTGGCATCATGTCCCACAGGCAGAGGTGAAAGCGGGTGTCACTGGACCCCGACCAGGCAGCGCCTTCAGAAAGAGCGTTCGGGCTCAGTGCTGCACTGGCTGCAAGAGCTGGTCCCTCCTGAGCCTATTTCCTCTCCAGCAGCGGAATTGTCTCTTGCCGGCTGCGTGTGTGACCGACTGTAGGGCGGGAGAGCCAGGCGGGAGGTTACCTTGCCTTGGGCTGGGCCGGCTGGGCCCTGCAGAGGCAGATTTGGTTGTGCAGCTGCTTTCAGCACCATCTCCAGTCTCTCTTGGGCCCTTTTGAGGTCCTCACTGCAGCATCTGGACCCCTCCCAGCCCCTGCACGAGGCAGGGCAGCATTTTCCTCCCCAGCCTACAGCTGCAGACCGGAGTCTCAGAGACTTGTCCCAGACTAGTGCCTAACCACTGGGAAATTCTGCCTCCTACTGGCTGCCAATGCTAGAGAGTGAAAGGCCTTAGGTCTGAGCTCCCCTACTCTCCCAGAGGCTTTGGAAGCTGGATCCTAACTCAATAGTGAGCCCTAACGGGCTGAACCCCAACACCCCCTGGTTTTAGGGTGTCCCAGCTCGACGCCACGTTACGGCTTGGGCCCCTCTCCGGGCCATGCGCCATTTCCTCTGAGGAGCTGGGGGCTGCGAGGTGCAACGGCTGTGCTGGGCTTGGGGTGCTGTCCCCGTGCGAGAGCGCCCCACAGCTGAGGGTGAAGTGACCCAGTGCAGACAAGCTGCACAGTGCCTGGCCAGCAGGCCCTGCGATGGAGCACGCTTTCCTGCGGCCCTCGGACACCTCCATTCTGAGTCAGCACCTGCTTGGCGATCAGGGCCCTTGGGGCTCCCCTCCTGCCATCCTCTGCTCACTTACCTAACAGTTCCTCCTTCAGTCGGAGGCCAAAAGCTATCGGCAGGACTTGGGCCGAGACTTGTGCTGCTACCTAGTGACACCACCGTATCTGTCCCCTTGCTGCCGGAGGGGTGACTGGATAGGGAAACTGAGGCACAGGGCAATTTAGTTGACTTGCCCAAGCTGACACCCAGATCTCTCGAGCCCCCTCCAGTGCTCCCAGCACACGTCTGTCCTGCCTTTTGGAGGGCAAGAGCCTGGCTCTGTTTTCTGAGCAACTGGGGGCCCCTTGCTGTGAACCAGCCAAAGAGGCAGAAGTCCCAGAGCTGCACCTGGTGTCCTGAGCTCCTCTCAGTGGTGAGGTGGTGTGCGAAGTGGGCAGCCAGGGAACTTTTCTGTGTCTCACCAGAGGTGTCCATTCCTGAGCAGTAACAGAGAGATCGCCATGTTAGTCTATATTCTATCAAACAAGAAAGCAGTCCAGCAGCCCTTTAAAGACTAAACAAAATAATTTATTAGGTGCTGAGCTTTCGTGGGACGGACCCACGTCTTCAGCCCAGAGCCAGACCAGACCAGACTCAATATTTAAAGCACAGAGAACCAAACATAGTTATCAAGGTGGACAAATCAGAAGAAACTGTAGCCAAGGTGGGCAAATCAGAAGAGCAGAGGGGCAGTAGGAGGGGGGAAAGTCAAGAGTCAGATAAAACGAAGTATGTAAAAGAGTCTGTATAATGGCCCAGGTAATTGCAGTCCCAGCTCAAACCACGTGCTAATGTGTCGAATCTGATATAAGAGAGTTTCGCCCTCTCTCTGCAGGGGGTCCTTAAAGTTCCTTTTCAGTAGAACACAGACTTTCAGGTCGTTAGCAGAACAGCCCACTCCAGTGAAGTGCTGGCTGACAGGTTTGTGAATCAGGAGTTTTCTGATGTCTGTTTTGTGTGCATTCATTCCCTGAACAGTGACTGCTCTGAGAGAGCAGGCCAGGCTCTGGTGCCAGGGCAGCCAAGCCCAGCTCCAACAAGGGGCCAGGCTGGGACACTGGTCAGCTGGATTCACCTGGACTGGAGGACAGGCCCACAGGGAACCGGAGAGGTTGGCTCCTCATTTAGGGGGCATTGTGCAAGGCCCACTCTCACGGCTGGCTGCAGCCACAGAGGAGGCGAGCTTAGCTGGGGACGGCAGCCCAGAGGCACGCAGACGGGAAGAGGGAACGAGCTGAAAGCAGGGGCCAGACACAGACCAGGCCTGGCTGGGCTATTAGTGAGGACAAGCTGTGGGGAGGGGAGTGAGTGGAAGGCGGCGGGTTGGGAGATGAGGGAGCCGAGGCAGGAGGCAGGGGAGGAGGGGGAAGGAGACCAGGCAGCTATTCACTGGGGCCCCATGCTCAGAGACTTGCTGTGGTGCAGACGTGGCCAGAGGGGCTGAAGGCAGGGGCAGGAGATGGTGGGTGGACACATGGACAGGTCAGGAGCTCCTCCCTCCTCTTTGTCCAGGGCAGAGGTGTTACCTGCCAGCCTAGGTTATAGCCCCAGCGTCATCCTTAGCCGCTGGGAGCTGCTCTGCTTGTCTCCCACATCCAGCCTGAGTCTCACACGTTCACTCCTCTCACTCCATCACACCATGCTGCCTCCATCACCTGTTTGTCAAATGCATAAGCAAGCCCAGTGGTGCTTTCTCCCTTGCTGTCCCTAAAGCTTGACAGGAACTCCCCATAAACTGCCGCCAGGTGAGCTCTGGCCCCTCCTCCGAGCTCTCCTTTGCCTTGAGCCCTGCAAAGCAGCTAAACTCTTGGGCTATATCTACACTAGAAGCATCTGTCCACAGAAATGACTGTCGACAGTGACATCTGGACAGAACTGCTGTCAATGGCTATGTCTACACTAGCCCCAGACTTCGAAACGGCCATTTGCATGGCCATTTGCATGGCCGTTTCAAAGTTTGGGGCTAGTGTAGACATGGCCAATAGATTGCGTCTACACACAGCTTGCTCTGTCGTCAGAGAGCTGCCAGACTGCACTGTCCTCCAGTGCCAGAAAGCAGAACGGCAGCTCTGCAAAGAGGGCTGCCCAGCAACCAGAAGTCCTCTCTGTCGACAGACGTGTCTACACTACACTTTTGTCGATATTGCTCTGTCCAGAGATTGTTATGCCTCAGATTTTTGAGGGATAATACTGTCGAGGCAAATGCAGAGTGCCGACGAGAATCTGTCGACAGAATACGTTAAGCGTGTTATATGCGCCCTGAGTTATGTCGACAAAAGGCCCCTACTGTTGCCAAAACTCTCTAGTATAGACCCATGGAGACCACTGCCAGCCAGGCTGTCCCATTGTTTGCTCAGACCCCCCCTGCCGTCTCTTGTCCTACACAGTGGTTGTAAGCTGTTCAGGGCAGGGACTAGAGGTCTGGGGTAGCACACAGGGTCATGCTCCCCCTGCATTTCTGCCCAGGATTTGTTGACCAGGCTCTCTCCCTGTGCGGCAGCTGCAGCTGCGGGCAGAGGCAGCCGCAAAGCGCTGCGGGTAAGAGGGGGAGCATGCTGTGCAGGGGGCAATGACTCAAGTTCTTTGGGGGAGGTGACTCTTTAAATTGTGCCCCCTCTTAACAGTGTGTACCACTTGTGTCTGGCAGGCACTTTTTGTTCTGTATTTGTACAGCACCGAGCGCGCCGGGGTCCTGGTCCGAGGCTGGTGCGACCTAGCGAGGTTCTATATCCTATCCCCCCCCGGAGCCATTCAGCCCTTTGGGCAGGGTTTTCTAGCCACTCCTCCCAGGAGGATGGCTTACCTATCCGAAACAGGGCCTGTCACCTATAATGCAGGACATTAAATCCACCCCCGTTGCTCATTGCAGGAAATGGGAAGGGGGTGATCCCGGAGTAGCCAACCAGAAAACGCCCACCAGCCTCTTGCTGACCCCGGAGGGCGCCTTTCACAGCTTCGGCTACACGGCCCGGGACTATTACCACGACCTGGATCCTGAGGAGGCTCGGGACTGGCTCTACTTTGAGAAGTTTAAGATGAAGATTCACAGCACTAGTGTAAGTGAACCCCTTGGGGGCACGTTACCCTGACCACCGGGGACAGCCCAAGGTGCATGAGATGGGGCCGGATGGGACGACCTACTTGCACTTTAAAAATACCACCCCCCGCCCCCCGTCTTCCAGGAAAAGCCCATGTGTGAGGGCAGGACAGGCAATGCTGGTACATTTGCCCCTGCGAAACCGCACTGAATTTTAACGTCAGTGTCACAGGTTTGCTGCCACTTGGGGGCTGCGCATTTGCAGAGTTGTTCAGCAAACGCGGTAACCAATGGAGGAAGCAAAAGGTAGGGCCGGGTGAAGTAATGTGTCGAGTTTTGGGCCCCCTGGTGTAGAAAGAATGTGGATGGGCTGGAGCAGGTTCAGTAGAGGCCAAAAAAGTGATGAAGGGGCTGGAGCACATGACCTGTGAGGAGAGGCTGAGGGATTTGGGCTTGTTTATTTTGCAGAAGAGAAGACTGAGGGGTGATTTAATAGCAGCCTTCAACTTCCTGCAGGGGAGCTCTAAAGGGGACGGAGAGAGGCTGTTCTCAGTGGTGTCAGATGGCAGAACAAGGAGCAATGGGCTGAAGTTACAGGGAGGGAGGAGTAGGTTGAATATCAGGAAAAACTACTTCCCCAGGCGGGTGGTGAAGCACTGGGATGCGTTGCCTAGAGAGGTGGTGGATTCTCCATTCCTAGAGGTTTTTATGTCCCAGCTGGACAAGGTCCTGGCTGGGATGACTTAGTTGGGGTTGATCCTGCTTTGGGCAGGGGCTGGACTAGACGACCTCCTGAGGTCCCTTCCCGCCCTGGGATTCCATGGTTCTATGATAAGTACTTAACCCCACTACCCCAGCAAGCCACGGCAGGTTGGAAAACAAGGGGAGGGGAGAAGCGAGGGTGTGTTTTGTTTTCAGGAATCTCTCAGGCAGTGACAGTTGGAACAGACGTGCCCAGCTCGGTCGTTGGAAAAAGCCGGGGAGGGGAAGGCAGAATTCAATCTAACGTCCTGAATAGTTTTGCCCGATTTTTGTAAATCAGCAGAGTCGCTCCGCTTGCAGTGAGGGCTGCGGATGGGGGTACGGGCGCCCCGGCCTCTGCTGCATGCGAGCCGAAGGGATCGAGTCTGTGTCACAGACCCTGGGTAGCAATCGGCTCCCCTTAAGCTCAAGGCTGGGCGGGTTGGGAGCAGGCGGAAGGAGGTCCTAGGCCCCACCACTGTGAACATGTCACCATGCAGGGGAGAGCAGATGTCAGCCGGGCGCCTTCCATGATGCTGAATTGCAGCGTGAGCTCCTGTTGCTCCTCCTGGGAGCGGAGCTGCTCCCCCTGCGTGGCAACCCGCCCCCCACTCCTCGCCTCCAGAGGGGCAGTAATTCCGTGTACCGCCTCCCCTCCCGCTGGCAGGGGGAGCCCCGGCGGGCTGGGCACCTCGGCACCTTCCAGCAAAGGGGGGGGTACGGTTCCCTGTCTGCCCGCTGGAGGGGCTCGCCTCTCCACTCACACCTGTGGAGCAGATGGAGAAGCTGGCCACATGGCTGCCCGCTGCACTGGGTCCTGCTCTCAGCTGGCAGACCTGAGCGACCACCCCTGGGGGTGACAGCTGCTAGCACGGGAGTGGGCAGGATCAAGCCTGCCAAGCCTTTCAGGCCAGCCCGCTGTCCAGAGCGGTGCCACTCAAAGGCGCTGGCTGCCCCCTGGGGCTCTCTGCGCTGCAGGGGCGGAGCTCTGCAGGCTGCTGCCGCCCCCAGCAAAATCCCTCCGCTCCTATTAGCTGGAAACCCTGGGGGTGCGGTCAGCGCTGCACAATTTCTCATCTCCCATTGGCTGGTTTCTGGCAAATAGGAGCTGACGGCTCTTGCTGGGGGTGGGGCCAGTAAGAGAAGCCCTCCCCCGAACAGCTCCGAGAGCTGCATGGACCAGCCAGCCGCCTTGAGCGCTCTGGGGCTGCTGGCAGGCAGGGGGCTGCCTGCGAGTGCTGCTGGCTGGGAGCTGCTTAAGTAAGTGCCTCCCAGCCCGAGCCTGCCTCTGGCACCCCCTTCTTGCACCCCAGCTCCTTCCCAGGCCTGGCACCCCAATCCCCTGCCCAGGTCACTGCCCAACTCCCCTGCACTCTCCTCCCTCTGCCCCCGGTCACGGCGCCGTCCCAGGCCCTGCATGCCCCCTACAGCCCTCCCCCAGGCCAGAACCCTCTCGTGCACCCACACCCCCTCCCGGACCCAGCACCCCATCCCCCTGGCCCAGGTCCATAACCCCTTCCTTCACCCTAGCTCCCTCTCAGACCTCCCACTCTCTCCTGCCCCCCATCTCCCACCCCAAACTCCCTTCTGCATCCACCTCTCTCCCCGACCCCCAACCCCTCCATAGGAAAGTGCAGCCCTGGGCCCCTGACCCTAATCTCAGGGTACCACCCGTTGAGACTTACTGCCCACTCCTGGGCTAGCCGAAGCTCCTGGGGACTAGCCCTCAGCTCCTGGGTTTGGTCCAGTCCCTGCGCCGCAGGGCAAAGCGACTGCACCTGCATTTTCCCTCCAAGGCCACCAAGGCGCCCTCAATTGGCGTCTGCCCCCCACTCCCCAGCCAGCATCTCTCTTGGTGCAGACCCACATCTCCCTTCCACCTGCTGGGGGTATTTCCAGGCTGCATTGGGCTCTGCCCCGAGGTGCTACCAGCCTAGCAGGCCAGCGCCTGCGCTCTGCTGTCTCCAGAGGCTATCGGCAGTGCCATGGCCTGCAGCAGGGTGTTACCTCCAGCTCTTTGTGAGCAAACACCTTCCTTCCAGTGGGCAAAGCATCGCGGAGAACCCAGCGAACACACTAAAGCCCCCACGCACGCTGTTCCCCCAGCTCCGCCGGGGCTGCAGCAGGAGTCGGTCCCTCAGACCCCACCAAGGGGGCCTTCCGGGGTGCAAGTTGATAACAGCTTCAGTCCACAAGGACCGCCCCCGGGCATGGGTCAGTCGTTCCTCTGGCCAGCCCAGGGCACTGATCAGCAGAATCAGGGGACAGGGAATCCAGGAGCTTCCTCAGCTTGGCAGGGCCGGGGGGGATTTGCATTCACATTTCCCAGGAAAGGCGCTTCACACACATTACCCCACAAGGCCATTTCTGTCTCCCACATTGTTCAGCGCTGTCCTTGGAGCCCACAGGAACACAGGCCCCCGTGTCGGATCCACAATCATTTCTCCTGACATCAACTCAGACCTCAGAAAAGGGCAACAAAAGTGATGAGGGCTTTGGAACAGCTGCCGTATGGGGAGAGATTAAAAAACCTGGGACTTTACTACTTAGAAAAGAGGAGGCTGGGGAGGGGGATATGGTCTAACTGTTTTTGTATAAAGACCCCCCTTTTTCCAAAAAAAAAACCCATTGCAAGTACCCCTAGTAACTACAATTTTCAGAAACACAAAAGTTTTTTCTACCATTGCAAGACATTTGTTTAAACAACTTAATTGTAACTAGTTGGTTGGAAGCAATGGCCTGTAGACAAGAAACTTGCCGTTGTACTTATGCTTCTGCAAAAAGGATAAATAAAAAATAGATGAATGTAAAATGTCCAATTTTTTATTCACAAAAAGGTTGAGAAGCACTGAGAAGAAGAGCTCTGAGTACCTGTGGGGGTACACGGACCCCTGCTTTAGAATCATGGTGAGAGAGGTCTATATAATGACACCTGGGGTGCGTTTACACAAGCTGGCTGCTTCGAAGTAGCTAGCACAACGTCGAAATAGCACGCGTCACATGTACATGCACCGTGAGCTATTTTGATGTTGAAATAGACGTGAGGTGACGAGATGTCGAAATCGCCATTCCTATCCAAAGATGGGAATAGCGCCCTACTTCGATGTTCAATATTGAAGTAGGGCGTGTCTAGACGATCTGCATCCTGCTACGTCAAAACAGCGGGGTCCTCCATGGTAGCCATCAGCTGAGGGGTTGAGAGATGCTCTGTCCAGTTCCTGTGAGGCTCTATGGTCACCGCGTGCAGCACCCCTTAACCCAGGGCTTCTGGCTGCTGCTGCTGCTGCTGCAGCTTGGGCTCCATGCCGTGTGCACAGGGTCTGCAACTGGATGTCGGCTCTGTGGATCTCGTGTTGTGCAGGCCGGGTGTTTCTGGGAGGAGCCCTTAAAGGGAGCGGCTTGGGGCTTTGCTGGCCCCTTATTTCGACAGGGATCGCTTGTGTCTGTGGACGCTCCGCATTTCCTTCTGGGGCGGCTCCTTTCGACGTTCTCTGCCGCTACTTCAATGTTGAATGTCGATGGCACCAGCCCTGGAGGACGTGTAGACGAAACGCGTCGAAGCCTATTTCGATGTGCTTATGTCGAAACAGGCTACTTCGACGTAGTGTGCTAGTGTAGATGTAGCCCTGGGGTGCATCTACATTTGCATTCCTCTTTCGAAAGAGGGTATGCAAATGAGGGAAATCGGACATCCAAATGAGGTGCATATTTGCATATTTGGCACCTTGTTTGCATATTCGTATTTTGAAAGAGATTCTTTCAAAAGAAGAAAACCAGTGTAGACGCTGCTCTTTCGAAAGTAAACCCCTTTATTTAATGGGAAGAAGGATTCTTTTGAAGATGGGGTTTACTTTCGAAAGAGCAGCGTCTACACTGGTTTTCTTCTTTTGAAAGAAGCTCTTTCAAAATAAGAATATACAAATGAGGTGCCAAATATGCAAATATGCACCTCATTTACATTTCCGGTTTCCCTATTCCCTCTTTCAAAAGAGGAATGCAAGTGTGGATGCACCCCAGCGTTGAGTAAATAATTAAGGAAAAGTTATTTCCTTGTTTCCCTAACTAACACAAGCACTAGGGGTTGTCACATGAAATGAATGGGCAGCAGTTTTAAGGCAACCCGAAGGCAGTCCTTCTTCACACAGCACATGGCCAACCTGCGGAACTCCTCGCCAGGGGATGTTGTGAAGGGGGATATTGCAGGAAATTTCCGTTGACACCTCCCATCTAACTGCACTGCTGTTTCTGCCTCGCTTTCCTAGGACCTCACCATGAAGACCGAATTAGAAGCTGTGAATGGGAAGAAGGTCCAGGCACTGGAGATCTTTGCCCATGCCCTTCGCTTCTTCAAGCAGCATGCCGTGCAGGTAAGGCAGGCCCCGGAGTCGGGGGAAGGGCTGGGAGTTGACTGCAAACCATGGGGAATTTCCCAGGGGGATCCCTGCCCCATGGGGATCAGCTGCAGCAGAGCTGACCTGGGCCAGGGAAATCCCCCTCCTGTGGATTTGGCTGCAAAGCTGGAGGAGTCCCGGGAGATGTGCCAGACAGAACTAATGCAGAGATCAGGCACAAGTCCCGGATCAGGACACTCCGACGTCATGGGTGGCCGAATGCCATCATGGGATTAGACAGCCCAAAAGAGGGGCAGCCACTGGTCCTCTTCTGTGCCAGCTGGTGTGGGTGAAAGGCGCCAGCCGGCAGAGGAGGTGCGACAGAGGCAGTGGCAGGGCAGGCGACCCTTCCCAACACAGCCCTCACCCTGAGCTCCAGAACTCAGCAGGGCTTTCCTCCCTTCCTGGAGCCCTCCTGCCCTGCTGTGCAGGCCCCTTCGCTCTCCTCCCCCCCGGTAACGCACCTGCCCAGCGGCATCCCTCCGGGAATTCCTTCCTGACCCGCCCGCAGGCCATCATGATGTGCCCTGGTGCATGGGGCTTGGCCGCCAGTTCCTGCTTCTCCAACAGGAGCTCAAGGACCAGTGTCCGTCTCTGCAAGAGAAGCAGGCCATCCGATGGGTCATCACCGTGCCGGCCATCTGGAAGCAGCCTGCCAAGCAGTTCATGAGGGAAGCTGCATACAAGGTGAGGAGCTTCATGCTGGTTCCCATCTCACCTCCAGGGCTGTTGCGAGGATTGTGCTAAGCAGGGATTTATTAGGTCCCCCCTCGACCCATCCCCCTTGCCCCCCAGGCCAGGGCAGCGTTTCTGTGCAATGTCCAATCTCCCTCCTCACCCGTGTGGGTGCTTTTAAAGTGGATGTCCCCCGCGTGCTGCTCGCGTTGGTGTCCCATGGCCTGAGCGGCCAGGGACTGCAGTCAGCATTCGCCTGGGGGCCATTCTTGAGCTGAAATGCCCACGTGATGGGAGCTCAGTGAACGGCTTTGTAAGCTGATTCCGCAGTGCGACCCATCGGACTGTCGGGGTTGTCCGGAGTGTGGGGGTAGTTTAAATTCTACCTCTTTCTTAAATGCATGAGTTTAGATTCAGAGGTTGTACAGCCAGAGGCACACAGCATGAGCTCCCACTGAGAGCCAGAGGGGCTTTGTCCTTCACCAGGAGCCGTGGATAAGAGTCTACTACTGCTGCCAAATGAGTGGAGTTACTTCTTTACCTCAGGAAGGTGTGGCTGAAGCTTGTTGTGTGGGAGTCCAGGGTCAACCCCTCCTTGTGGCCCACTGGGGGTTGCAAAAGAGGCAGTTGGAGTGGGACTCGAACGCCTGTTCTTGGATACTTGGGATGAGCTGAGTGGGGTTTTGGAGGACTTTACCACCTGAGGGATAACAGTCCACTACAGCTGCCCGCTAGGGGAGTTACTCCTTTACCTTAGGCACGCTGTTCATGTGTGTAGTGGTGCAGGCGCCTGGTTGCGCAGTCTCTGTGGAGCCAGGCAGGACGGTTACACCTGCTGCTGGCCAGGCACTTGAGGCTATTATCACCTCCCCAACCGAGATAGTTCCCGTCTCTCCTTCTCCGCCTCTCCTTGACAGAGTTTGTTGCTTGTTGCTGAGCTCCCATGTCTCCAGGCTGGTGGCTGGCACCCAGCAGTGCCTGCATGCCGGCTGGGGGAAGGACTGGATGCCTGATTTGAGCTGGGTCCCACACGCACCCCAGCGTGTGGATCGAGGGCCGGCCGTAGGGACGGGCAGACCGGGTGCTTGTCTTGGGCACCAATTGTCAGGTGTCACTGAGGAGTTTTCCCCTCGTCGGCTTAGGGGGGCACTGAAAACATTTTCAGCTCCGGGCAGCAAAACACTTGGGGCCGGCCCAGCCATGCTCCTCGGGGACTCTGGGGTGCAGCAGAGCTCAGAAGGAGCCTCTGCTGGGGAACACGTGGGCGTTACTGCTGGCGCTGGGCCAAGCCCCTGTGCCCTGGCTGTCCCTAGCTGCTCTTTGCCGGAAGCTGGGAGTGGGTGACAGAGGATGGATCACTGGAGAATTGCCCTGTTGTGTTCACTCCTTCTGCGGCCCCTGGCTCTGGCCACTGGTCAAAGACAGGACGCTGGCCTGGATGGAACTTTGGGCTGTCCCGGTCTGGCTGGTCTTAAGTTTTGTAAAACTAGAACAGACACCTCATTTATACCCCTCCCAGCAACCATCCCTTGCTGGCAACCCACACACATTTCACACATGCAGAATGGGAAGCCACAGTCTAGGAAGGAGTCCTGCGGAGAGGGACCTAGGGGGTCACAGTGGACCACAAGCTAAATATGAGCCAACAGCGTGATGCTGTTGCAATAAAAGCAGACGTGATTCTGGGACGTATTAACAGGAGTGGTAAAAGGGCTGACTGCTCTGGCATTCGCAGGGAAGGATTGACCAGTAAGGTGAAAATTCTGAACAAAAGTGAGAATCCAGTTAAAAAATAATAATAATAATAAGAGGTTTGGAGAAAGGGGAAATATATCCACTCTCCCTAGGTCAGTGGTTCTCAACTCACAGACCAACCAGCACACAGCTGCAGCCTCTGTGACATCCTCAGGGACATCCAGGTAGTTAAATAGATAGTGTATATGATACCTTGCCCTGCCCTTTAAACCCAGAGCTGCATATTCAGCCCACAAGGGTAAACAGGTTGAGAACCCTGTTCTAGGTGCAGCTACAACTCTTATTACCATCACATCTGAGCACAGCATCACAAGCCCTTTGAAGCAGTCCTCCTCTGGGACCAAGCAAACTGGCTACAGAATACTTGCTTAATCCTGGCCAAAGTATAGATGACAGATGGAATAATAATTAGTAATAGTGACCTAAAATCCTTTAGGTGCTACTTGTATTCAAATAGGCAAAATACGTCTTTCAATGAAAAAAGCAAAGACATGAGAAGTTGTTCTTCCAGTCTACTCAGTGCTGATCAGGCCTCAGTTGGAGTGTCGCGTCCAGGTCTGGGCGCCACATTTCAAGACAGATGTAGAGAAGTTGGAGAAAGTCCAGAGAAGAGCAACAAGACTGATGAAAGGTCTAGAGAACATGAGCTGTGAGGGAAGACTGAAAGATCTGGGCTTGTTTTGTTTAGAAAAGAGAAGACTGAGAGGGGACATGATAGTGGTTTTCAAATACCAAAAAGAGTGTTAGGAGGAGGAGGGAGAAAAATTGTTCTCTTTAGCCCCTGAGGATAGAACAAGAAGCAATGGGCTTAAACTGCAGCAAGGGAGGTTTAGGTTGGAGATTAGGAAAAACTTCCTACCCGTCAGGGTGGTCAAACACTGGAATAAATTGCCAGGGGAGGTTGTGGAATCTCCATCGCTGGAGATATTTAACAGCAGGTTAGACAGACACCTCTCAGGGATGGTCTGGACCAGGGGTCAGCACACAAAATAGCAAGAAGAGCCATTTTTTTGCAATTTGGTAAAAAACTCAATAATTCAAGAGCCACCATCCACGTGAACACAAGACGGCCCCTAACAAATAACATCAAACAATACTTTTTGTAACTCCTATTTTCAGAACAGGGCCCACAATGACTTGTAATGCAATACACATTTACAGCAGGATGTTCACAAACTCTTTACATATTCTATTTCTTCACACTTTACGTGTGTGTTTGTACCACCGTCTTCCTGACTTTCACTCCCGAACCTTCTCTCTCTCCAGGGGAGTTATCCAACATTTCGAGCTCACATCTTGTTTGTTATTTAGAGATGAGTTGTTCATTTTTGGGCTTTTAGACATTCACTTTTGACTGAAAATAATCAGGAGGGCTATTTTTTTTGCTTTGCAATTATAAAGTCAGGAGCTGCAGAGAAATCCTTACACAGCTGCATGAGGATCTGGAGTCACAGGTTGTAAACCGCTGGTCTAGATGGGGCCTGGTCCTGCCATGAGTTCAGGGGACTGGATTCAATGACCTCTCAAGGTCCCTTCCAATTCTAGTGTTCTGTGATTCCAGGAATCCACTTGTGGGTAAATCAGATCAGGTATTTTGGTCCTGTTGGCTCCCTGGTCACTCCGCAGGCTCATGTGCAGACTCTGCAGGGTGCCATGCAGCCACTTCTGGGGCAGAACATAGCGACACGCTGCAATGCTTCACTGCAGTTTAGTCGTGGGGTGGAAGATGCCAGCTGAAACCACTGACGTACTCAAGGGAGGCAGACTGGACTCAGGCCAGGGTCCTGAGATGAACAGCCCCATGGTACTGGTCTCTGTAGGGACCTCGAGTGGCCTGATCCCTGGCTCTCCCGCAAGATGGGGCAGTGCCCCTGCTGAAGTGCTGGGGCACGGCGTTGGTACTGACCCACCACGCCAGGGGCTGGCACCTCCCAGGGCCGGTCCAGCCCAGCATCCGTCAGTTCCTTCTGCCTTGGGGATAGGGTCACTCAGGCACTTGGGGTGGATTCGATCCCAGGGCCCCTCGAGCTGCTGTGGCTTGTTCCAAAGTGCTGCGTCAGCCGACCCCGGCTTGGCTCCCGGCAGGCGGATGAGAACACAGGTCTGTTCCGAGGCCAGAACAAACCATCAGTCCCATGGCTCTGCCCCGCCCCTGGCTATATTGTTTCACAGCCACACGCCCAAAGGAAGCGCAGGCTGGAGGGGATGGGGGGAAGAGCAGATCTAGTAGCAGAGAGAGCCGGGGGAATGGAGGGGTGCAGGAGGCGGGGACGCGACAGCCCACAAAAGGTTAGGGGTGGGCCGGGGCCGGCCCTGGGGTGGAGTAGCTGGCTGCAGCAGGGTATAATTGAGGCTGGATAAAGCAGCGTTGGACTCCGCCAGGCTGGCACCCAGCAGGGCAGGCAAGACGCCTCCTGCTATTAGGGAGGAGCCGGGGCCCTGGCAGTGGTTTGCCTGGGTTGGCAGCTCTGGGCTCCTCTGTGTCCCAGGCGAGGACTCAAACCTCACTGCTGGGTTCGGTGGCCCAGAGGCATCAGACCCCTGGACCGCCCCACAGCACTCAACAGGATGCTGGCCTTGGGGGCCTGCCCGATGTTCCCTGTGAGCTGAGGCTTGGGCAGCCGCCCAGGAGAGATTCAGGGGCCGCCCAGCTGATTAGCAGAGCCCACAGCCAGCCGCCTGTTTTTCTACTGGTGGTGCACAGTCGCATATGCCCTGGTGCACATAATAAAATTTATTTCACCCATGGATGGAAACAATTAGAAGGAACCCTGGGCCTCCCCTACAGCGACTGCCTACTTCCCCAGTGGCTGGGCAGTCCCCTACCAGCCCATCCACAAGGCCTGCCCCACAGCATGCCCCAGCTAGCAGCCTGTGCACAGTGTATCTCACATGGCAACCTGCAGAGTCCTGTCTCCCCAGGCAGCCAAGAGCAAGAGAAGGTGTAAAGCCCACCCAGTATGCCTAAAACTGTATTCCCGCCCCAGGCCAGCGCAGGATCAGCCGGGACCAGCAGCACTGCTTGGGCATGCTGAACTGGAAGGGGCTTAAAGCCTCCATCTTCAGGGCTTTAGCCTCTGTCTAGGAGTTAGACCCTCGTGGGGCAGATTCCCCCACATTTGCCTGCTGTGGGGCTCCTGCCCTGTCCCCCGAAGCAGCTAGTGCTGCGTGTCAGAGATCCTGGCCTGGTCTAGTCGGGTGATTTCCATGGTCCTTACAGCATGGGCTTCTATTAGAGTGAAAGGAGTAACTCCCTAGCTGATCTGCTTTGTCCTCACGCTGGTCCTGCAGCAGTGAGTTCCAGAGGTCAGTGATGGGCTATGGAACCCACAGTAGGGTAGGCGACATCAGCTGGGGCCCACGCAGAAGGGAGGGGAAGGGAACACCTCAGGAAAGCAGGAGGGTTCTGGGCTCCCCATGGTCAGATAACCAAGCCCGTCGTCTCTGCTGGCAGCAAGACCCCCTTATTCAGCCTGTCCCTTGCCTCCTGCTGCTCCACAGGCTGGCTTGGTTTCCCCTGAGAATCCAGAGCAGCTGCTCATTGCGCTGGAGCCAGAAGCAGCCTCCATCTACTGCAGGAAGCTCCGCCTCCATCAGCTGATTGACCTGAGCTGCAAACCTCTAGCCAATGGCCTTGCACCGGAGCTCTCCGTCGACTCCAGCTTCCGGCAGGGTAAGCACCCGCTGTGTTATGCACACATTGCGTGGGGCTCTGGGTGCAGCTGTGCGGGGGGGTGAGCCCCACGCGGAATTAGCTCGCTGGACGCAGCCCCACCAACGGTGTGTGTGTGTGTGGTGTAACTGAGTCCAGCTGACCAACCCTGCTCAAGTCAGGCCCCAAAAGGAGACGCTGGCGGTCCTGGTGGGGTCGCACTGGGCAGAATGTGGCAGGCAGGGAGCAGCAGGGGATCCTGCAGCTTGGAGCTGTGAGGTGGTAGCAGGGCTGTGGAGAAGTCCCAGGACGGGGACAGCAGGAGTCTGAACTGTCCGGGAGAAGGTGCGTAGGCAGGAGCTGGCACGACACAAGGTGCCAGAGGTCAGAGGGTGTCAATGGAGCAGTGTGAGACACGTCATGAGCCTGCCCAGACCCCATGGGGGCGTCAGCTCAACACACCTGGATCATGGCACCGGTTGCTTCCCATCTGCTGCACCCAGCCTGTTCTTCAGCTGGCTTGTGCTGGGGAGCAGTGCTTTAAATCCCCGCCCGTGCCTTTCCTCTGGGTCGCTACCAGAACAAATCACTGTTACATTCCAAACGGCTCCGGTGACACGTCAGAGCCCAGTGCCCCTCCGCAGCCATTTCCTCTGCGCTGCCGCAGCAGGACTAGGAGTGAGAACTGCCGTTTAGTGTCTGTCTGCTGCAAAGAGCAGCGGCTGGACTGGGACTCCTGGGCAGAGCTGGTTGCTCCTTCTCAGAGAACACTACGCGGCTTTCCCAGCCTGCCTCTCTCCACTTGGCCAAGCCCCACCAGCTGGGGAAGCGTGTTCTTCTCTTCTCTGAGTCACACTTGTCGGCTCCTTCTCTGCTTGGACCAGTTCCAGATGGCCCAAACAAACCCTTTCCCCCATCTAAACCTCTTCTAGCAGCCCACAGGAAGCCCAAGGGGAGACCTGAGCTCTCCTCACCTTGGGCTTTCCCAAGACACATCTCTGCGCCCGTCTGTTAGCCAGACAGCTCTTTCTGCTCTTACATTTGATGGCTTGACAATGTCGGACACATCATGGCACATGATGATGAAATTGTTTCCAATCTAACAGTAACCCCAGATGATTTGAAATAGCATCTGCCTAAGTTAGGTATTTTTAAATCACCTAGCCCAAATAATGTGCACTGAAGAGTTTAAAAAGAGCTGGCTGAGAAGCTTGCTCGTCCGTTAATGCTGAGTTTCAAAAAGCACAGAAACACTGGACGGTTTCCAGGACACGGGAAGAAATCTCATGTTTTGCCAGTATTTGAAAAGGGTGAACATGATAACCTCGGTAATTGTTGGCCTGTCAGCCTGACATCAATTCCAGCCAAAACTGTGGACTGGCTCATAGGCGACGTGATTAATAGAGCGTTAAAGGAGAGTGATGTAATTAATGGTAGGCAATATGTGCTCATGGAAACCAGATTCTGTCAATCTAATCTGATGTCTTTGTGGTGAGATTACTAGTCTGGCTGACAAATGTGCGAGTGCTGCTGTGCCAGAATTAGGCTTTGTCAGCACTTCAGAGTTTAATGCTGTAGTGCTGTAAGGCTCTCTCCTGCTGCTCACGGAGAGGAGGTGCTTTTCCACACCCCGAGCCAGAAAGTTGCAGTGCACTAAAGGCACTAGATTTGGTACCATGGGGCATTGTGATCGAGAAACTTGAATGATACAACCCAAAATCACCTGCCTGCTCGCTCTCTGTGTAACGGCAACCAGGGACTCGTCACTGAGGGGTCACGGGTCGAGTGGGGGTGGTGCTTGCCCCTGCGCTTTTTCATGGGTTTATCAGGGAGTGGGAAGCAAACATCAAGTCACTGCTGCTGAAGTTTGCAGGTGAGATAGATGTGGGGGAGAGTAATGACTGGGACAGGGCAGTGATCTGGTTCAGGGTGGCAAACTGGAAGCCAGGAAGGAGCGTACGCTGTAATACGGCCATGTGTAAAGTCATAGATGTGGGGAGAAGAAGGCAGGCCCTGATTACAGGAGGCCGCTCTACTCCCGGGAAACTGTGACTGAAAAAAACAAGGGGCAGGGGACCTGAATGTGAGCTCCCCGTGTGCTGCTCTGGCAGAAAGCTTTCCTGTCGTCCTTTGATGCCCAAGCAGAGAACAGTGAGGAGAAGCAGCAAGGTTATTTGCTCTCTGTATTGGGTACTGCTGTGACCACTGCCGGACTCTTGTGTCCAGGTCTGGTGCCCACGCGTCAGAGCGGCTGCTGGTCACTAGGAAAGGTTCAAAGAAGAGCTACGAGAACGATCAGTTGAGTGGAAAACCTGCCTTAGAGCACGCAACAAAACCTGTTTGGTTTGGTAAAGAGACATTTCGAGGTGATTTGATCACAGTCTGCAGGCACCTGCATGGGAAGCAGGCATGAGCATATAGGGATGGTCAGTCTAACAGCTAAAGGTCTAAGGAGACCCAGTGGGAGTTGAAGCGAGACAGATTCAGGCAGCAAGGAGGTACATAGACCCACAGAACACTAGAACTGGAAGGGACCTCGCAAGGCCATCGAGTTCAGCCCCCTGCTCTAACAGCAGGACCAAGCACCGTCTACATCATCCCTGACAGGTGCCTGTCTGACCTGCCCATAAATATCTCCAGTGATTCCACAACCACCCCCCAGGGCAATTTATTCCAGTGTTTGACCATCCTGACAGTTAGGAAGTTTTTCCTAATGCCCAGCCTAAACCTCCCTTGCTGCAGGTTAAGTCCATTGCTTTAAACCCATTTAGACAACATCCAACAAGCTGACATTATCCCTGGGGTGGCTGGCTTGTCTCCCCAGCCTGCAGATTTTGGGAGCTGTCCCACTTCCTGTCCCAGCCAGTGGGGCGCTGTTCTAGGAGGAGAGGTCCATTTTTGACCCGTTGTATCAGGGAGGCTAATTAACCACTGGAACAGATTATCAACCACGCAGGTGGGGGTGCTCCGTCGCTGGCAACTGTCAAATCACACTGGACTGATTTTCTGAACGATCTGTAGTTCAGCCAGGCATTAATTCAGGGCAGGTCACTGGGCAGTATTACACTGAAGTCAGGCTGGGTGAGTGCAGTGGTCCCTGGTGCAGTCACTGGCCAGTATTACACTAGAATCAGGCTGGGTGAGCGCAGTGGTCCCTGGTGCAGGTCACTGGCCAGTGTTACACTGGAGTCAGGCTGGGTGAGCGCAGTGGTCCCTGGTGCGGGTCACTGGCTGGTGTTACACTGGTGATGAGGCTAAATGTTACCCCCCCCAGAGGTGCACAGGATTGGCTGGAGAGAGACTCCCCCTCCTGGCACCCCACCAGTCTGACTGGCTCTGGTGGTGGGAGACCCAGCACTCTTTTCTTGGGTTTCAGTTATCCCAGCTCCCAACGGAGAAGAAAAGCCCATTGAGTCAGGTGCTGTACAAACCCAGAGCTAGCGCAGCTCCCTGCCTGCAGTGCCAGGCCCTGAGACAGAGCGTGCCAGCCTCTGGCGGGAGGCGGGGGGGATGCTAAGGTGGGTGTTGGGGGGGGGTGCAGTGGGCCAGTGAGACAGTGCAGCCCTGTGGCGCCCAGGGGGCCACTCGTGCTGAAGCACCGTGTGAACGGGACCTGGGTAGGCACCGCACCGGGTGGCTGCGAATTGTGTGTGTGTGTGTGTGTGTGTGAGAATCAGACAGACAGAGCAGGTCAGACCAAAGGTCCATCCAGCGCAGGGTCCTGGCTGCTGACAGTGACCAGTGCCAGGTGCCCCAGAGGACTGAACAGAACAGGGAACCGTCAAGTGATCCCTCCCGTCACCCATTGCCAGTGTGTGTGTGTGTGTGTGTGTGTGTCTAGCTATATCTCTATACACATGTGTGTGAGTGTAATACATCTGTGTGCTACATGGCCATGTGCCCACCCTGACTGCAGCAGCCAAGGATCAGGTCTGTTGTTCATAAACCACAGCTCTGTGTGTGTAGCCCGTGTGTGTGTGTGTGTGTGTGTGTGTGTGTGTAGCCTGTGTTTGTGAGTGGGTGTTGCCTGTGTGTGTATAGCCCGTGTATGTGTAGCCTGTGTGGAGCCCATGGGTATGTTTGTATGTACCTGCCCCATGTGTAAGTGTGTATAGCCGCTGTGTGCATCCCATGTGTGCAGCCCATGCACGAATAGCCTCTGTGTGTGTGTGTGTGTGTAGCCCCCTGCGGCAGCAGACAAAGGCGTCTCTCCAAAGCAGAGCGACTCCCTGGGAAATTAGCCGAGAACCAGCCCTGTTTCCTGTGTTGGCTGTGGCTGGGCCAGAGGGTTCCCATCTGCAAACAAAAAGTGAGCCCGGTCATGCTGGCAGGCGGGGGGAGCCCATCTGGTCTGCATTAGGGGCTCAGCTAGCGCTCGCCTGGTGTGTTACAGGAATCCCTCGCCCAGGGCCTGCCTGGCCTGGAGGCTGCGTGTCAGTCCGGGGCGGCCCAGCTGCCTTTGCTGTGGTTGTGTCGGCGGAAGGGGCCAGCTTGACCCTGGCTGGTCACCAGAGAGTGCAGATGTCCGGGCTGATTGCAGGGCAGTGTTGGGACTGACCCTCCCCGGGGTTAGTTGGGTGGCACTGTCGGCTCCGGCTTCCTGGCTGTTGGCAGGCAGAGCCGTGCGTCTGAGTGCCTAGCAAGCGGGAGTGTGCCTGGCTCTGCAGGGGCTGCTGGCCAGCCCTGCCCCATGCAACTGCCGGCGTGGGGTGACAGCGCAGCGTTAGAGACGCACCCTGAAGTCAGCCAGCAAGTCCGGATTGACGCGCGAGTAACAGGCCAGACTCTGGCTCCAGCCCTGCTGCAGTCAGTGGGCGGCACCGGATTTACCCCAGGAGAACCAGGAACAGAATCCGGCCCTGATTCCACCGCCGGCCTGAGTAGCTGAGAACAGAATCGGGTCTGGCCTCAGGCCTGGCGGTGTCCTTCCCCCAGAACTCAGCCGTCTGGGGCACTCCTCCCGTCCCCCAGTGTGGCAGAGAACATGGGGGAGATGCCCCCTTTCCACCTGCCTCCCGCACGGCCTGTTTCGTGTGCCGAGAGACGCGAGCCGGTAAAGCGCAGATCCGCTGACAGCAGAACCACACCCGGGCTCTCTGGAGCGCAGTGCAGGAGTGAAAAGCCGGCTGGCTCTTGCTGGGGCTGTAGAAACCCCCTCCCTCTGTGAGTGGTGGACGTGCCACTCCATGGGCCAGTGACCCACAGCCAGCAGGGGTGGGGGCCGCACACACATCACGGCCCTGGGAGCGTTCTGTTATGGGCCGAGCTGGCCCGGCTCAGCCACTCCCTGCTCTGATTTTCTCATCCATGTGCAGGATAAATTTTGTTATATGCACCGAGGCATGTGTGGGTGTGGACCACCATGTTAACAGCTGCTGCCGGCTGTGAGCAGCTGGGGGTGCTCTGCTCGCCAGCTGGATGGCATTTAAATCTCTCCTGGGGGGGTTGCCCCAGCGCTCAGCTCACAGGGAGTGCTGGCCTGAGCCCCAGGCTTGTGGTCAGTGTCTGTAGCACCGACTGGCTGCCAGCCCAGCAGTGAGGGTGAGGGCTGGCTTGGCTGCAGAGCACGGTCTCCCCACGCCTAGAGGCTGCCCCTCCATGTCCGCAGACGATGCCCTGCGAGGAGGGGGACCGTGCACTGTCCTTTTCCTGCTACATCGTCTCTGTGCGTAAACAGCCCAGCTGCTCCGGCGGCTGCGCGTGCGACCCGGCCAGGCCTGCCTGGGCACCGGCGGTGGCACAGGCTGTGTCAGACCGGCACTGATGCCGAGAGAGCCGCGGGGTCTGGCTGTGCCTTGCAGGCCCCCTAAGGACTCCCTCCCTGCACTGCCGCGTCTGCTGGTTGGGCAGTCAGGTACCTAGATGCTTCGGAGGAGCTGGGCCACCCCACAAGTCACAGACGCCCGCTGAGAGCTCAGCCCATGGGCACTGGCCCACGCTGGCATGGAGGGCCAGGCCTGCTGCGGAGGGCCAGGCCCTCTTTGTCGTGGAGCCGGGGATGGCTGGCGCTTCAGAGCAGGTGCCCTTTATGGGCTCCAGCCTGAGCTGAGTGTCATTGGATGGAGGAGTTTGTCCCCAGCTATCAGATCTGTCACTCCTCTTGTCCAGCGGCTCAGCCAGACTACGCAAGCACGTTAGCATATTGGGGTGCGTCTCTTCCTGCATGTGGTGGAGGTGGCCTGGGACTTGGGAGCCTTCGCTTTGGTTCTGGGCTCTGCCTCTGATTCTTTGCATGGCCTTGGGCAAGTCACTTAATCATACTGGGCTCCAGCTTCCTAAGGAGAATGGGGATCATGCTAAGCCCCTCATGTGAGCGCTAAAATGGGAACAATCATCCTGACCGACTGTTCAGGCCTTGTGAGAGCCTATGGTCATGGTGGCCATCCAAACAACCAGAATTAACTTCTTCCAGCCACTGGGAAAACTGAAGCACGGAACAGCAGTTCTGCTTGTCTCAGGTCCCAGAGCTGGTCGCTGGTGTGTCTGTACTGCAAGATTTCCCTCTCTCATACAATCTCCAGCTCGTCTCTTCTCCCGGCTCCTGTCTTCCTTCGGCTTGGTTCTTGTTCTCCAGAGAGCCTCCAACTGGCAGCTTGACAAACAGCGTTAGAGAAGGAAATAGCCTGCCTTGCTGTCGTGTCTCCAGACACCTGGCCAGCTCGGGGCGATCATTGTTTTCCTAGTCGAGATCTGAGTAATTAGAACCTCCCCTGATCCTAACCCTCTGTTCTTCCAGGTCGCTCAGCTGTAAAAGCTCTCTGGAGCTCCTTCCAGGCTGCCTCAGGGGTCCCCAACCCACTCCTTACTTTCCTGTCCTTAAATATCCAGCTGTAACTGTCTCCCTCTTTGCTTTGAAACCAAGGAAGGCTCCTTCGCTCTTGTGCCTTAGCTTTCATCCTGCCTGGTCTCTCGCTAAACTCAGAGCTCCTGAACTTTCAACCCCCTTCAGCTCCCCAGTCAAACGTGGTTTTCCAAGGTGGTCCCACCACAAAACTTTATAGCACATCCCTGTCTGGAGGCTTCCCAGCTGACACCCTGGCCATTGATAATGCCTGAAGGGCAGAACCTAGGCTCTTTGCTCTGAAAGCCCAGGTTAAAACGGCTCGAGCTGAAGGAGAATCATCAGTAAGTATAGGGGATCTGACACACAGCTGAGCAGCGCTGATTCCCTGCAGCAGAGGGCAGTGCTGCTTACACCCCACTCACTGTGCTAGACTCCACTGCAGGTCTGTACTATTTACCACCTGAGAAAGGTGGCAGGGTAGCCAGCGTGAAAACCCGGGAAGTGTTTTTTCTGGGGCGGGGGGCGGATATCCCAGCCAAAGGCCGGCACAGCTGGGAATCGCGGTGCTGCTGGCAAGGCGTGGCGTGGGACATTACGCACGCAGCAGGCGCCGGCAGCGGCTCTGGGACGGGAGCTGTAAGCGGGGTGCAGCCCAGTCGCAGCTACACCCCAAACAGCAAAGGTCCTTCCTGGCCACTCCTCTGCGGGGTGCTGGGGAGGAGACCTGCCCAGGTGCTGAGCTCTCAGGGAGGAGAGGGAGCTACCAGCTGGTCCCTGCTGGGCCAGGGCAATGCCAGGACCCCTGAGAGGTGCTGCATGGGGGTGCTCTGCCCCCGGCTTGGTTTGCATCCACCATTCCCGCCCGGCACGAGAGTCGCCGTGCTGCTCCGAGGCCCTGTGCAGGGTGTTCACGCCGCTGTCCTGGCAGACCACCATGGCGCGCTGGGCATTGCAGCCCGGCCGGCTGGAACTCCCCTTCCTTGAATTGTTGCTGTGCGCTGTGGAACAGCCGCTGTGCCCCGCCCCAGAGGCAGCTGCATTGTGGGGCTGAAGGGACGGGGCCTGGGTTGCGTGTAAGGCCAGTGGGTGCTCTGGAACAATGCGGGCGGATGTACAGCACACGGCCCCTCCCAGCTGTTCCCTCCTGAAGGGGTCGGCCAAGTGGTGCCAGCGCTACCCAAGAGCTGCCTCCCAGTCCAGCCCGACAGGCTGGGAACGTGGAGCCCTGACGTGGTGGCGCCAGCCGTGGCCCCGCCACCCGACTGAGCGGGCAGCAGCATCTCTGGATTCCGGACAACACCAGCGCCGGGCAGCTCCGGCCTCGCTGGCCTGACAGCACCCAGGGTCCTGGGCTGCGGGCTGTGGCCCATGGTCGGAGGAGGCTATAAAAGTGGATCAGTTACAGGCCAGATGTAAGTCCCCCCCTGCACAGCTCTCTGCCAGTGCCCCTCCCTGGCCAGCCCCCCATTATTGCAGCCCGGGGGTCCCCCGGACAGCTCTGTGACACCCCTCTACCTCAGCCGGCCCCCGCCCCAGCAGCGTTCCCGCTAAGCTGGGTGCTTGTGCGGCTGCGAGGCAGATTCCAGGGCTGCCCAGCCGGGGTTTGTTTCTGGGGCTGTGCGTATTTGCACAGGCCTCGGCGCGCACGGATGGGAAACAAGAAGCCCTGTGGCGCCTTCGAGACTAACAGATACTTTGAGCGTGAGCTCTGGTGGGCCAAGACCCACTTCACGAAGCGTCAGCTCCAACCTATCTGCTAGTCTCCAAGGTGCCACAGGACTTCTTGTTTTCGAAGATACACTCGTCCCTCGTTTGACCAGTCCTCTAGTTACGAGTGCTCGCTCAAGCCAGGGATGCATACGCTTAGCGCTGGCACTCTCAGAGTGAACTTCCCCCGCTCATACGAGCCGGCCGCGGGGTCCCTGGCCGGGGCGCGGGGAGATCCTCAGTCCCGCCCAGCCCGATCCCAACACTCCTCCTGCGGCAACTCCCTGCGCATCCCCCCGCCCTGCCCGGTTCCAACATCCCCCCGCCCCACAGCTCCCCAGGCATCCCCCCCAGCCTGCTCCCAACACCCACCTTGTCCCCTTCCGAACCACCCTGCCCGCTTCACGTCCCCACCCCACCTCCCATACCTCTGCTGCAGCTCGGAGGAACAAACCACCACCTCCGCCACCGGAGCCGCCTGCAGGTTTTAACCCTCCCTCCCATGGGCCCAAACAGCCCCCAGCCTTTAACCCTCCGCAACCACCCCTGCCCCCCCAAGGTTCACTCACTTTTCCAAAGCAGCACCACCTGCTGCCATTGCTTGGCTGAGCTGGGAGCACTGGGAACCAGTCAGAGACGTTTACATGTATTGTAACGGGAATTTAATGTCCCTCTTCGGAGTTGTCGCCGACGAGCAGCTATTTGGGAAGCAGTTGTGCCCAGATAGCGAGGGACGAGTGTACAGAGTAACACGCCTGCCTCTCTGATACTTGTCACGGGTGGGAAAGTTTAGCAAGAACGTTGACCCCCCGCTACTCCAGGCTTAGGGGTCCCTTCCCGGCTCTGTCAGCCCACCGCTCCGCCACCCGGCCAGTGCTGGGGTCCCCCGAGTAGTTGATGCCCCTTGGGCTTGACTCAGCCCTTCTGCTGGCCCAGCCGGGCTTCGACCCCAGCACTGCTCCGATGGGTTCACCCCACCGAGCCCTGCTGCCCAGCCGCCCTCAGCCACGCTCCCTCGACTGAAGGGCAGGCAGCCATGGGCCAGGGCCTGAGCCACCTTCGGCTCCTCTGGGAGCAGGCGCAGGCCTTATCCAGATCAGTGCTGGGGCCCAAAGTCAGCAGTGGCAGAGGTGCTGAGCCTGGGCTCCACGAGAACCGCCCGGAGGGGGGGCCTTGAGTTCGTAGCTGCCGGCGTGTCACTGGAGGTGGTGCGATGCGCAGTCGAGGTCAGCCCTCCATGCAGCTAGTCTGGCCTGCAGCTGCCCTGTGACCCCTCACCCCCTCCGTCTGCTTTCTCCCTGCAGCCCGAGAGCAGCTCCGGCGGTCCAGGCACAGCAGGACCTTCCTGGTGGAGTCGGGGGTAGGCGAGCTGTGGTCTGAAATGCAGGCAGGTAGGAAGGGCTGGTTGCGCAGGAACGGGTAGGTGGGCAGGTAAACAGCCAAAAGCAGAGCCCACCGCCTCGGGGCCAGGCTAGGGCCTCGCCATCTGCGGAGAGCGGGGCCTCTGCACCCTGGTCCAACAGCCGCAAACACCCCCCCGCCACAGGAGTGAACAGTGCTGGTAACTAACAGCTGGCTCACCGGCTAAGGGGTTCACACAGCCCGAGCACCTCCCAGGCTTCACTGGTGTTACTGTCACACATCTCTGTGAGCAGGGCCATGCACTCATCCCCAGGGCACAACTGGAGAAACTGAGGCATGGAGCAGCGAAGTGACAGGCCCAAGGTCACATAAGGAGTCTGTGGCAGGGGAGGAAATTGCCCTGCAATCTCCACCTCTTAGACCAGCCCCTCCCCGCAGCCACCAGAGCCTCCTGTCCCCAGTGCTCAGGGCTGCACAGAGATGAAGCCGTCATGCTCGGCCCACGCAAGGCCTTGTGAGGTGAACCAGGCCGAGCAACCCAGTGGGGGGACACTGCAGCTGTCAGTGCCTGGCAAGCAGAGGTGGGAAAAGTACCCCAAAGTTACCTAGCTAAAAGTGCAGCTGCTTTCACAGCTGGGTGCTTGAGTACAATATCACCATGGGGGTGTGTACTTTTACTCAAGTAGTTTTTCCAGAGGGGCCACCAGTAACTTGTACTTAAGTACACCTGCCCTCAACCCAAACAGCTGCCCTTTTACTCAAGTAACTTTGTGGGGGACTTCCCCCAGCTCTGCTGGCAAGCCAGGGTGTGACTTTCCGGCGCTGCCACTGGCAGCACTGGGACATCCCATGGCTCTGGGACTGGGCTGCAGCCGCCGGTGGGTAGCTAGACCCCCACGGCCAGCCTGGCTCTTTCATCATGGCTGGACTCCCAGCTGGGCCCTGTGCGGCTGGAGGGTCCCAGAGCCGGGGCTGCAGCAGTGAGCCTGGCCCAGGCCGGTTGTAGCCTTCCCCGGCTGAGAGGAGTGTGCCCAGCTGCTGCCAGGCTGTGCCTGCCCTGTGGGTAGACAGAGCCCCATTCACCAGGGCTGCCAGCCGGCCCCAGCCCCAGCCCTTCCAGGGACAGGGGAGCGTCCTGGCTCAGGGCAGCCAGCCTCCAGCTGGGCCAGCACCAGAGGCCGGAAAGCTGCAGGCAGCAGCCTGGGGGCCGACCTGCCCTGACTCTGCAGCTTCCCAGCTTGCCGGTGGGCACAGGGGGGCAAAGGAAGGGGGTTGGGAACCACTTTCCCTCCCAGGAGGGGAGCCCGGCCAGCCACCACAAGACTTCTCACGAGGAACCCCTGGGCGTTACACAGAACCGCCCCCCCCGGTCGGCCTGGCTCACGCCACTCGCCCACCCAACGCTGCTGATCGTAAAGCTGCAGCTAAGCAAGGCAAGCGGGTGCCTGCCCAGGCCGGGTGCCAGCTTTGTGCTACACCTAGCAAGGGAGCTGGCTGTCCCATAGCCAACACACCCGCCATGTGGCCCCTGCAGATCCAGTGCCGTGGGGTGATCATGGGCCTGGGAGAAGGCTGGGGCAGGGGCTCCTCTCACTGGCACAGCCAGGAGGTCCCCCGGTCAGTAAGCACCAGCACCTGGCATGGCCTGCAGGGCAGGGGGTCAGTAGTTCCTTCCTGGCGGGCAGGGCCCGGGACGAGGGGTGACCCTGTGTGATGGCACAAGGCTGGAGCAGAGCAGGAGAGAGCCACTGGCTGTTCTGCAGCTGGCCGCTGGAAGAAAGCAGCTCCGTGCTCTGTGCCCGCTCCCGTCTCTTCTCCGCTGCAACCCCCGCGCGCATGCACGCGTGCTCACTCACACACACACACACACACACACAAAACTTGGCACCAGATCCCTTACGCACAGCCACCAGCAAGCAGCTGCAAGGGCAGCGGTGTTAGCCCCTTTCACAGATGGAGACACTGAGGCACAGGGTCAAGGCGTGCCTGGCTGGGGGCCAGCAGGCAAGATCCCATTGCTAGGCCTGCAGTCGAACGCCTGGGAACAGCCCGGGCTGATGGCCGGAGCTCCAGGCAGGCACTGCTGTCCCTTTATCCCTAGGGCCTGTGTACTTACCAGGCCCTACTGCCCCTGAGCCAGGACCCTGCGCGGCACCCACCGGCGGGAGCAGGGCAACCAGTCGCGGTTAGTTACTGAGGAAGGCTCAACATTGCCGATGCCAGTGCCCCCGAAGGGCCTCACTAATGGCCTGATTAGCGACGCGGAGGCCAGCGGCTGGCCCGGGTGTCAGTAGTGGGATGCGCCCAGCCCCTGCTGCTGGGACCTCCAAGGAATGGGGGGCGCTGGGGCCCTGAGCCGACGGGCCACTGGCGTGGTGACCAATGGCAGTCATGTGGCTGGCGTTGGTGAGCCCAGGACCGGGGCCCTGCCGGGGAGGTTGTCAGCTGCACCAGCCGGGATCGGGGGGCTCCCAGGCACCTGCTCCCTCAGCACCTCGCTGCAAGTCTGGCCGCTAGCCCAGCTGCAGCCGGCCTGGGCTCCAGGCAGGGCCGAAGGAGGCGGGCCTGGCCCCAGGTTACCCAGGGCACATACCAGCCCTACCCCTCCCCCTGGAGCCTACTCCCTGCAGCCCCTTGCTGCTGGCAGGTTGCAGGGGCTGGTGTCCTGGGCCTGGCGCCGTGCACGGGGTTAGCTCCGGCCCTGCTCGGGAAGACGCTGGCAGGAAAGGCGGAGGGCAGCTGGCTGCTGGCGGGAAGTGGCTCCTTGCTGCACAGAGGCTGGCTTGCAGGGCAGGACATCAGCCAGGAGGGAGGTTTGGCTGCCCCTGCCCTGGAGCCCGGGGGGCGGGTGTTTTCAGTGGCCGGAGTCAGTGGGGGGAGGTCACTAGCTTGTGTGTCACAGACCCCCACCCCCATTCAGCAAGGCCCAGGATCCCTGCAAACCCCAGTGCAGCCCCGCTGGGGCCCCGGGGCAGGCTGGGAATGGCGCGCGGGAAGAGGGGGTCGGGGGGCTGGCTTGGTTGCACTGGCGTCTCGCTGCTGGCAGGGAGGGGAAGGCTCAGGCCCATCGGGTAAGGGTCACAGGATCGGCCCTGGCGCAGCAGCCAGCTGCACCTGGCGGGTGCCAAGCAGGAGGCCGAGGCAACGCAGGCGGCTGCTGCACCCACCCGCTGCAGGTGCTTTGCCCGGGGCACGTGGGGGTGGGCAAAGGGATAGGAGCTCCTGCAGGCGCCACTCAGGGAGCGTTGGCGCGGCGGCACAGGAGAGAGGCAGCTGCCAGCAGAGCGCCCCCCCCCCCCAGCGCGTGTGTCCGTGGCCGTGCATGGCTGCGTGGGCCTCGGTGCAAACGACAAAATTTATTCCGCCCGGGATGGAAACCGTGAGCCGGCGCCTTGTTAGTGTCGCCTGCGCTACTCCGGGGCTGTGCCCAGCAGCACCTGCCCTGCTCTGCCCTCAGCCCTTCGCACCTGGCCCCTTGGTGACGCCGCGGCCGGGCAGGGGGTGTGGGTGGGGCACAGGCCCCCCATGTCACTGGGCTGAAGGGAAGGGCCAGGGGCTCAGGACCCGGCCTGCACACCTGTATGGCTCTCCTGTGCCACTGGGCTGGGCCTCAGGCCGCCGGGGGGCGGGGGGGGGGGGCTGGCCGGCTGCACGGCTGGTGCCATCGGCCATGGGCGCTGCAGGAGGCTGCTCCTGTCTTCCAGGTGACCGTTACATCGTGGCCGACTGCGGCGGCGGGACAGTGGATCTGACCGTCCACCAGATCGAGCAGCCGCAAGGGACCCTCAAAGAGCTCTACAAAGCCTCAGGTGGGCTGCGCTGCTGTGAGCCAGTGCCCACCCTCAGCCTCTGGGGCAGCTCCCAAAGGCCCCTCTCCCCCCGCCAAGCCCCAGCTAGCCGACGTCCCCATGCGTGCTGCCTGAGGCCTCAGGGCGCAGGCGTCTCGAGAGGGGTGTGACGGCGCCTGAGTCGGGGCGGGAAGGGCCCGGCTGGTGGTGTGGGCGATGCAGCTGGGCAGGGGCGGAGGCCCTGGGACTCACTGCTGGGCAGGGAGCTGGGTTCCCAAAGCTCATGCTTCAGGGCTTCAGGCAGCTGCAGGCCGGGGTCAGGAAGGCCCCCCAGCCCAGTGTGTTCTGGGGAGGATTTGAGCTCCGTCCTTAGCTGCACGGGGGTGGGGAGAGCAAGGCAGGCGCTGGGCCATGGCCGGGCTGGGGCAGAGCACCGCAATGGCCCCAAGCCGACTGCCTGGCGGGCTGGGGCTGCTGGGGCTGGGCAGGGATCCCTCCAGGTCAGAGGGCTGGGATTGATGCCGGGGGTGCAGGGCATTGCTGGGCCAAGCTGGGACACATCTTCCTGCAATTCCCTGCCATGGGGGCCAGGGCGCTGGTCCTGCCTGGTCTCTGGCTGGCTCCCCTTGGGCCAGCTGCGGCCGCTGGGTCGGGGTGCAGGGTGGGGCTGGAGAGGGCTGGGATGTGCCTAGGGGTGGGGGGCTGCAATGGCCACAGCTGGGGCTACGCCGCAGGCCCGGGTAGGTTGAGGTGATGGGAGCTCCGAGCAGCCGTGGCTACTGCAGCCCAGTGCTGCCCCCAGGGGCTCGGGCAGGATTGGTCCCACGTGTCTCCGTGCTGCGTCCTGTCCCCCAGGGTGCTGGGCCCCAGCCACAGATGGGTAAGCCACTGGCTGGCACATGGCTGTGCCCACACCAGGCCTCCTCCCGGCCCCCTGTGAGCAACAGGCCTGGCTGACGCCCACCTCAGCCCCCGCCTGCGGGGCATTAGGGGCAGGGCTCTTGGCCCTGCGGGAGCCTGGCTCGCGTTTTGCCTCCCAGGCCAGGCGGGTGCCTCACGGCCGGCAGTGGGCACTGCCCCAGGAGTCCGCTCGGCCCAGTGCCCCCGCCTGGCGTGGGGAGTGGGGATGCTGGGCCTGGCCCCCCGGCTTGGTGCAGCGCAGAGCTGGGTGCTGGCACTGCAGGGTACCACCTCTAGCAGGGCAGCTGCAGGGTTGGCTGGGGCTGCTGTGGTCCTGCCCGGGGCAGCCCTGCCGATGCCTGGCAGTGCCCCAGGGCCGTGCAGCCCTTTGGCACCACTGTGTGCAGGGCAGAGCTGGGTCCTGCAGACACCCCCCGGGTTAGGAATGCAGAGGGGCTCTGTGCAGCGAAGGGAGGCCACCGACCCCCGGAGCTGGGGCGTTGGGGGAGGACGTGCACCGTCGCGCCTGCTTGGGGGTGGGAGTCCTGAGCAGCTTCACGGCCTGCAAGCAGCTGGGGTGGTTGGGGGTCCCAGCCCCACACAGGCTCCAGCCAAGCCCTGGGTGTTACCCAGGCTCCCAAGGCCGGCAATGAGGCCACCTAGGTTTGAGCTCCATCTGCTGGTGCTTTGGCTGGTTCCAGCCCCGGCTGCTGCAGTGCAGGCGCGTAACCGGCCGTACCAGCGCCGGCTGAATTCCCTTTGCCCCTCCAGAGAACGCTGCCACCAGGGCACAATCCGCCCCTGGCTGAGCCGGCGCTGTGCTCTGGACACGTGCTGCACTGGGGCCACCCTGCCCGAGCCAGAGGCCATCAGGCTGGGCACGGAGTGTGCCGTGGGGAGCTGCTGCCTTGGACCCCGGCCCTGTGCCGACTGTGCTGGAGAGGGCCACCCGCTGCCTCAGTTTCCCCACCAGCGTGGTGGTGCGCGATGGTGCTGACCCATCGCTGAGAGCTGGGGCTGGGGGGATAAGTGGCTGCTGTTTGCGCAGGGGTGGGGAGAAGGGCTGAGCTAACAGGGTGATGGGGCAGCACGTCCTGGCCATGGTCACGGCCATGCAGAGCGCGGCGGCCTGGCTCACCTGGTGGCAGGGCCCGTCCTGCGGCAGGGTGGGGAACGGGGCAGGGCTGCCGGCCCCCTGCTCTCATCGTTGGTACCCTGCATCGCCTGGCACTGGGCTCTGGGGCCAGGCCTGGGGAGAGGCGTCGCTGGGCTGGGTTCTGGGCTGGGCAGGAGCAGCCGCACATACAGCTCCCGCCAGCCAAGCCCAGCAGCATGGGCCTTGTGACCAGACTCCAGTGGGTGGCTGGCCGCCTGCAGGGCGCTGCCTGGGGGGGGAGGCCCCATGGGGGGGCCTGGGGAGGTGTCCAGCGTGGGCAGGGACGGGGCACTTGAGCACAGGCCTGGGAACCCACTGAGCCAGACTAGCAGCCCATGTACTGAGCCACAGCAGCCCTGGGCCCGGGCTGGGCAGAGTTGCCCACAGGGGTCTGATGGGCAGGGCCCTGGGCCCCCCACACCCCAGGACAGTGGCCCGTGGCGCCCTGAGAGCGAATGGGCTGCCACCCCTCAGCGGGGGCGCAGGCAGAGGGGCCCGCAGGCTGCCTTGCCCAGCCCTGGGCAGCGCTTGCCCACCCAGGTGCCCCCGAAGCCACAGGCAGCTGGGAACTGGATGGATGGAGGGTGCCTGGAGCCCACCAGCCGGGCAATGATCTCGTGTCCCTGGGACGAACCAGGCACCACCTCGGGCTCCTCTGCCTCGTGGTGCTAGTGGGGAGCCCAGGGCTGCGGGTCAGGAGTGAGGGGCACCGGCAGGGCAGGACCAGGTAGGCCGTACGTCGGAACGGGCAGAGCTTGGCAGGGGCAGAGGAGGTGAAGCTCGGTCAGCCCCGGCTCCCCCAGCGCTGTTAAGGCCTCGCTCCCCCGCATGGACAATGCCTTCACCCAGACAAGCTCAGCCCCCCACTGGGGAGCCCCACCCCACCCCATCACTCCCTGGGATCTGCCCCTACCCTGAGCACAGCCCTGTGACCCCACCCTGGCTCTGCCAGAGCCCCCTGCACCTGCCCAGGCTCTGCGGTGCCCTGGGACCCTCCTGTGGCTCTGCTGACACCCCGTGACCCTACCCTAGGTCTGTCGGTGCCCCCGATCGGCCCTAGCTCTGCCAAAGCCCCGTAACCCTGCCGTGGCTCTGCCGGGACCCCATAACTCTTCCCTAGCTCTGCCAGCGCCCCATAACCCTGCCATGGCTTTGCTGATCCCCCCATGACCCTGCCCTAGCTCTGCCAGCGCTCTGTAACCCTGCCGTGGCTCTGCCGGCGCTCTGTAACCCTGCCATGGCTCTGCCGGTGCCCCATAACCCCGCCGTGGCTCTGCCGGTGACCCGGCCGTGGCTCTGCCTTGCAGGCGGCCCCTACGGGGCGGTGGGGGTGGACCTGGCCTTCGAGGCGCTGCTGGGCCAGATCTTCGGGGAGGATTTCATCGCCACCTTCAAGGCCAAGCGCCCGGCCGCCTGGGTGGACCTGACCATTGCCTTTGAGGCCCGCAAGCGAGCCGCGGCGCCCTTCCGCGCCAACCCCCTCAACGTCTCACTGCCCTTCTCCTTCATCGACTTCTACCGCCGCCACCGGGGCCAGAACGTGGAGACCGCGCTCAAGCGGAGCAGGTGACTGCGGTGCTGACCGCATACCTCCCCCGGGTGTGTGGGGAGGAGGGATCAGCTGTCACGCCCCCCCGAGGCGAGGTCACAAGGAAGAGACCAGCCTACTACTGCTACCTCCTGCTGGAGCTGCTCCCTTCACCATAATTAGGGGGCCCTGCATGCCACGGGCCTTAAGCGCAGAGCCAGCCTGTCCTGGTGAATCAGCGCCCAGGGCGTTAGGGTGGCCAGGCATTTGCAGGGGATTTACCTTTCCTGCCCCCCTGCCCCTGGCTTGTTGTGAGCACAAGGGTGGGCGTGGCGAGGGATGGGGCAGGGTGCAGAGGCTGTCCCACATGGGGGGCAGGACCCCCACAGCCAGAGGCCGCAGAAGGTGGCAGATCAGAGCTGGCGCTGAGGGGGGCACAGGCGGGAGACGACAGGCAGCCCTGAGCTGAGGGGCTGTGCAGGGGTCTGATCCGGGGTTCTTAGGGGGCAGGCTCTCTTGTGGCCTACACGGTGCTGGTGGCCCCTGGTGTGGAAGGGGATGGGGCAGGACACCCCATGCCACAGTGGGAGCGGATGCGGGCCCCTCCCTGTTGCTCTGTGGTAGGTGTGAGGCTGGTGAGCTGGGCCTGCCCAGGGAGCCCCCAGACAGTCACCCTCTGCACTCGTGTGCCCCCAGCGTGAACTTGGTGAAGTGGTCCTCGCAGGGGATGCTGCGGATGTCGGCGGAGGCCATGAGCGACCTCTTCCAGCCGACCGTCAGCCAGATCATCCGGCACATCGGTAGGTGTGAGCGACCGAACCCGGCTGGCTCAGGAGCCTCCAACCCTGCCACCTCCCTCGCCGTGGGGCCCGGCCCAGCCTAGGGGGACAGGAACCACCTCACTACTGAGCAAGGGGCAGAGCTGGGGTCCTTCCTTCCAGGCTCCCCTGCCCTGCAGTGTCCACACGCCAGCAGCCCCTGCTGGGCTCCTGCCATGGGCACACGGCATGGCCCCCTTGCCAGAGGTGGGTCGGCCTGGCCCAGCACCGTGCTGTCCGGTGTGTGCAGCCGTTGGCTTGAGGGAGCACGTGGGAGACAGCTGGCCTAGGCCAGAGACATGAGCCCCTGGTTCCCCAGCTCCCACGTTGGCAGGGCAGAGGCTGGCACCAGGGCCCTGGCAGAGCAGGTGGGGGATGAGCTGCCCCCACGCTCAGGAAGTGGGCTGGGAGGCAGGAGACCAGGGTCCCTCCCCTGGTCTGCCACAGACTGCCTGGGTGACCTTGGGCCACTCACTTAGCACCCTTTGCCTCAGTTTCCCCACCTCTACTATACCTGCCTCACAGGGGAGAGGTGAAATCTGCCACTGGCTGGAAGATGCCCAGACAGTGTAGGTCCCACCCCATCCTTCCTACCAATACTGGGCACTGGTCCACCCCCCACCTCCACCAGTTCTACAGACGTTACCCCTACACGCAGCTTGCGACTAGTCCCATAAGGTCTAAAGCCCTGCACTCTGCCACATGAGCTAAAGGCCAGCTGGCTCTCAGCTGAGGCTCTAGAGCAGAGACTCCTCTCACCCCAGCTGAACTCTCAATGCTTCTGGGTACTACACATTTAAAAGCCACGTGTGGCAGTCTCTCTCCACACGCTGCACAACCCGTGGGACTCCCTGCCAGGGGCCGGCAGGAGGGTCAGAAGTAGAAGGGGTTCACAGAGACCCAGGGAAGTTCCTGGAGGACAGGCCCACTGCTGGCTGTTAGCTAGGAGAGTCAGGGACCCAACGCCACGCTGGGACTGGCTGACAGGACAGGTCGCTTGCTCCTGGCCCAGTTCTGTTCATTCCTCAGAAGCACCTGGCACCACCCCGCTAGAAGACAGTGTGGGGCTGGCTGGCCCATGGCTCTGCCCCAGTCCAGCTGTTCTTATGCTTCTGCCACCCAGAATCACCTGAGCCTTCGTGCCCCCTCCCCAACCCGAGCTAAACTCCGCTGGAGGGGGTGGGCATTTTCTCCCCCTCTGCTCACGGCATGCTGCTGCTTACAGTTCCTGGCCCCTCTCCCCCAGAGTCTGCACCTAGCTGCTCATCTCACCTCACCAACAGCATCCCAAGGGGTTTGGCTGGGAGGGGCAGAGCTCTTATCCCCACGGGACAGGGGAAACTGAAGCACAGAGCAACCCTGCCTCACCGCAGGCCTTGCCTCCAGGGATAACTTCCCAGCAGTCCAGGGGGGCTCTTCTTTGGGATGATTTTCTGAATGACCTACTCCGGCTGAAAATTCAAGGCAGGTTCCTGGCCTGGGTTACGGCAGAGGTCGAACTGGATGAGCACAGTGGTCCCCTCCTGGGAATTGAGCCCAGGAGGCTTGGGTCCCCAGCCAGTTCCTCGTCAGGCCTTCCCATCCAGCACACCCCAGCACCACTGGGGCCTGGATCAGGACCCCACCCCCCACTCCCTGGCTTCACTAGGGTCTTCTCCAGCTCACTCCTGGTGGATCAGCTCTTTCTGCACCCCTTCTCCCCCACCCCAGCCCCTCCATCAGCATCTCTCTGATGCTGCCCCAGCGCCCTGCTTTTCCCAGCTGCTGGTGGCGTTACAGCTGCCAGGCGGCCGGCCGGCCGGCCAAACGCTGGCGGAGGCAGGGCCGGATCGCTCCTGACTCCTCTGCTCCTCTTCCAGACGAGCTGCTGAAGAAGCCCGAAGTCCAAGGCATCAAGTTCCTCTTCCTGGTGGGGGGCTTCGCAGAGTCGGCCATGCTACAGCACGCTGTCCAAGCGGCCTTCGGCAGCCTGTGCCGTGTCATCATCCCCCAGGACGTGGGGCTCACCATCCTCAAAGGGGCGGTGCTCTTCGGCCTCGACCCCACCATCGTGCGGGTGCGGCGCTCGCCCCTGACCTATGGCGTGGGGGTGCTCAACAAGTTCGTGGAGGGGAAGCACCCCAAGGAGAAGCTGCTGGTGAAGGAAGGAAGGACCTGGTGCACGGACATCTTTGAGAAGTTTGTCTCCGTGGACCAGTCCGTGGCTCTGGGCGAGGTGGTGCAGAGGAGCTACTGCCCAGCCCGGGTGGGGCAGCGCAAAATCATCATCAACATCTACTGCTGTGCCACGGACGACGTGGTCTACATCACCGACCCGGGGGTGAGGAAGTGCGGCACCATCAGCCTGGAGCTGGACGAGCTGGACGAGCTGAGCGGCCCCAAGAGCCGCCGGCGGGAGATCCGGGCCAGCATGCAGTTTGGAGACACTGAGATCAAGGTGGCGGCCATGGATGTCAGGACCTCCAAGACGGTGAGAGCTGCCATCGACTTCCTGTCCAACTGAGCCCCAGAGGAAGGGACAGTGCCGAGGCTTTGGGGGAGCGGGGCGTGACTTCTGCAGCCCTCTGACCCTCTCCTCCAACGGCTCGTGCCCACCTCCCTGCAGGTGTCACCCCGTGAGACGCAGCCACTTTGCATGCTCAGCAACGGTGACACAGGACTCGGAGAAGCTTTAGGTTGCCAGGAAACAATGGCTGGTTGACTCACAAATGTAATCCAGCTGGGGGGGGAATCCAAGGTCTTACGCGAGACCTGGGCAGTGGTCACGGCCAGGGGTCCAGCCATGACTTGTAAACCAGACCCTGCCCCAGACTTGTGCCACCAGAGTCCTGAATTCACCCTGGGGCTGACGTGGTGGGAGTGTGTCTACGCCACTTTGTCACCGTGCTGCGACGCAGAAATTCTGTCCCATGGGGACACCCCAGGGTAGAGGTGACCCGGAGAACATAGGAACGAAAGCCGTATTATGTCAGAGCAATGGCCCAGCTCGCCTAATATCCTGTCGTCTGACAGTGGCCAATGCCAGGTGCCTCAGAAGCAATGAACAGAACAGGGCAATTATTGAGTGATCCCCATCTCCTGAGTTTCTGTGAATTCCAAGCCAGTAGCTACCCCTCCTGGGCAGGACAGCGTCAGTCGTGACAGAGTCTGGCAGCCCCCTGGCAGTGGGAGCACCCGCTGTGTTCATGGGGTCATAAGCTCCCTGCTCCTGGAGGGAGAACGCCCCACAAGACGGCCTTTTGCGGCCACACACGCAGAAACTGGGTTTGTTCTCGGCTTATTTTATCTTGGGGAAGTCCTCCCAGCGCGCGTGACTCAAGCCAGGCAGTCACAGCTCACATTTGGGCCGGGGCCATCACAAGGGTAGTCCTTAGCAGCATCCTAGCAGGTTGCCAACCCAACCTCCAGGCATGCCTGCCTGTCTTAGCCAAGCGAAAGCAGAGCCAAGCTCGCAGTAAATGCAGCCTGCTGGCTGAGATACTCTAGCTCTGTCTTCGCGAGTCAGACAGCCTGCCTGTTTACTGGCACGAAGCTCAGCAAACTCCCCTGCTGATGGTCTCTTGGTGACCTCTGTTCTGGTCCAGCTGTGGAACAATCTCTAGGAGGAACCTTCTGTGCCACAGCCCTGAGGGGTCTCAGTCTTTCTCCATGCGGCCTCTCCACCTCCTTATGCTGACCCACTGGGTCTCCAGTGCCCCACCTTCACCTGTGAGCTCCACTCAGCAAGTCCCACAGAGACAGACTGACTTCTGGAGCAACTCAGGGACATTTGCAGAGCGTTGGGACGCAGTAGGGGTTATTAGGCAACTGGAACTCAGCATCGGATGCCCTGGGTTAGCATAAGGAAAAAAGTTTGAGCATAGTCTATCCCAGTCAACCCAGGCTCTGTCCCTCTGACCACGCATTGTCTCAGCTCAGGTGGGCCCCTTGTCTCCTCCAGCAGCCAACAATCACCCTCATGGCAGCTCTCCCCGTCTTCCTGCTGAGAGACAGGCCAGCCCTCTACGGTCCTTGGTCACTTGATTGTCTCCAAGTGATTGGATTTGCAATGGTCTTCTCAGATGCTCCGTTGATGCAGGCCCTGAGGCCCCAGACAGCTGGGCTCCGTTCACACCCATGTCCTCTGTAGAGAGCAGACAGACCTGTTCCCCAACTAGGCAACAATGCAGCGTACAGGGGAAATTGAGGCACACGGAGGCTTCCTAAAAATATTACAAACTTTCCCACTTCACCACCCCACTGGCCCAAGCTGACCAGCTTCGCTGGCTTGTTTGGGGTCTGGGGGCAACCTGCACTGGCCAAGGAGCGCTCTAACTCCTAGGTGGGAACGAGCTGGCCAGTAAAGGTGAGGAACCCTGGCCGCCCTTCAACAGACTCCCTTGGGGTGCCAGGAGGGGGAGCTGCCATGGCTGATGTGAACTGAGCTCTGGATCCCTGGGAGGCGTGGCTGGCCAAAGGGGCCTGTTGCTAAATATCTGTATTTTTTGTAAGCCCGAAGTTTTATTTTTATATATATCACATGTAACCCACCTCCACCCCCACCGGCAGGTGCCACAGCCAGGCACTCGGCGGCACTGGTGTGGCCAGTGTAGCACATTTAAGCTCTGTGTGATATGTGATGGAACTCAAATAAACCTTTGTACTCATCTGCAACCAGGGCAGGGGGTAAAGTGCTTCTGAGGCTCTCGCCCTGGTGCCCTCTTCAACCTGCAGCAGGTGTTTCTGATGTGGGGGAGGTACCAGCGGGTCTGACGGAATCACCCCCCCACCACTCTTCCCTCGGGGAGGCAGGGCCCACCCGAGGGAGCGAGGGATCATAGGAGTGGGAAGTGGAGGCCCATCGTTTGAAGTTGGACAAAACGAGACCAGAGTCAATGGTGCGAGCAGGATCTCAGCACAAGCGTTTTACACAAGGTGCACAGGGAGGGGGCGGGTTGGTACCTAACCTCACCTCAGCCCGCTTTGCACCAGGGGGAACGTGCCATTAAAAATCCTTTCAGCAGACACCCGGAGAGGCGGGAGACCCGGGAAAAGCAGCTGCAATGTAAGGCAGGAAGCCAGGCTTTCATTTTAACCCAGCCCCTGGCTCCTGTGCCCTGGGGCTGGAGAGATTTTGGATGGAAAAGCCCATTGTTTGACAGTCTCTCCCACGGGATCGAAAAAGGAGGCAGCCCTGGGTTTGCAGAGCAGAGGGGGCGTTTCCAGAGACCCTCCTGTTTGCAGAAAGGCAAGTCCAGGAGGAGAGAACAGGACAGCCAGGAGAAAAGGCGGCGTCTGCCTCAGCTGTTGGCTTTCACTCGCAGGCTCTCTGTCTGCGCAGCACAGCCCCAGCTCATGGTCTGCTCGGCTGCTGCCAGCCCTGGCAACCTTGGGCCAGCCTCGGGCAAGCGAGGGCGCTGCTTTCACTGCCACGTTTCAGTCACTGGCTCACAGCCCCAGGGCAAAACACAGCCTGGGCCGTGTTGGCCAGACTGGGAGGGATGGAAACAGGAGAGGGGCAGCAAGAGGTGGGACCAGGTGGGGAAGGAGGAAGTCACACGCAGGAGATGAGAGGAAAGGGGGCTGACAACCTCTGACATCCCAGGTGGCGCCTGGGATTCGGTTGAAGCCCATGAAGGCGGCAGTGCGTTCTGGGCCCTGCTCGTGGGCTGGTCAGGACGGTGACGCCCCAACAGTCTACCAGGGGATCCCAGCACTGCACCACACCGCCGAATCCCCCCATGGCCAGGCCCGCTGCCGGCAGCCAGGTGGTCGGTCTGTCTCCCACACACCTGTTTCCCTTCTGGACCCCGACGGAGGCGATGGCTGCAGAGCCGGTTCCTTTCGTTAGTTCACCCACCAACCCGGCATAACGGCCCAAACACCAGTTCTGCACTGCTGATTTCCAGCCCCTCACGTCTCCTATCTGTCAGCCGTGATCTTAGCCCCGCCCGCCAGCGATACCCGTCGGGTTCTTTGTCACGTCCCTGGCTCCCTTGTGCACCTTGCCCATTGTTGATTGGTCTAGGTCAGCGGTTCTCAACCCACGGCCCAATCAGCACACAGCTATGGCCCATGTGACATCCCCCAGGGCCGCACAGGTATCATAGAGTCCTAGGGCTGGAAGAGACCTCAGGAGGTCATCTGGTCCAGACCCCTGCTTCACGCAGGATCAACCCTCACTAGGTCGTCCCAGCCAGGACCTTGTCAAGCCGGGACTTAAAAACCACTACCAAGGTAGCGTATACCTTGTGTGGCTGCAGCCCACGTACCACCCAGAGCTGCAGGTGTGGCCCACAGAGGTGAGCAGGCTGAGAAGCTCTGGCCTAGGGCCCAGGGACTTTTCATGGCCTTCCACTCCCTTGTGACAGACTCCGAAGGCTCGTCATATTGGTGACGCTCCAGGGGCACCACACTAACCCGATGGCTACCGGCTCAGGGGAAAAGACTCCTGGGAATGCGCACGAGCAATCACTGGAAGAAGATCACAAGTTCCGCCCCAGCCCCAACACACACCTCTAACTCTCCTGTGCAGTGATGCCAACAATAACCTTCACACACATCCTTGGGGTTGAGCTGCACAGCCACCGTCTGTCCTGCTGCTCGCTGAGGCTGGCTCCATCTGCTGTTGTGTGTTATATTTACACTGTGAGTTCGTTAGGGCAGGGAGTGTCGTTTTGTTCTGCGCTTGGCCAGAGCCTGGAACAACCAGATCCACTGACCGAGACAAAGAGTTACACACAACCCACACCTTCAGGGACTCAAAGGGACACTTTGGAGGCAGCTCTACACAAGCTCCTCTGCAGCTCTCACAAGGACATGTAACAGAACAGAAAGATTTTTCTGCATGTTAAAATACTGATTTTTTTAAGTTGGCTTTCTGCAATTCGCAACAGAGAGAAAAATCCACAGCCTGCCAGTGAAAGCAGGCCCAGCACTATGCAAAGGTGGATTAATTCCAGGAGAGACAGACAAACACAGGGGGAAGTTTTACTCCAAACAAACCAGGTTTTGCTTTGTTTCAACTGAAGTTTATTATTTTCCTTTATAGATTTTTTTTGTACTTAAAAAACCCACACATACATACATACACACACACACACACATATATAGGCACATAAATCCTTCTGTTGCTTTCAAATCTGAACCACTAGTCCTGGTCCTTGTACCCTATGTCTGAAAAAAACAAAGCCCACCAGACAATGTTTAAGAAAGGAACATTCCGATGGGGATTTTCAAAGGCGACAATGAGGGTGAAACCCTCACTTCTCCTTCAACCAACCCAACATCAAGGCAAAATTCTGCCTTTGGATACGTGCAGGCAACCCTGCTGCTTTAAGGAGTGATGCACCGGCACAGCTGAAGGCAGAATTCACACTTACAGGGCAGATTCTGCTCTCAGGAAGGAATGGTGTAAATCTGGAGTTAACGCCACAAAAATCAACAGACTCAATCAGTGGTCACCCACTGTGGGAAATTGGAGTTAATTACAGATTTGCCACTGGGATCAGGATCCAGCCCCAACCGTTTAAACGTCCTTCATGAAAGATCACGAACAACAAAATCAAATTGCAGCAGCAGCAGCAGCAGCAGCAGCAGCAGCAAGAGAGAACAAGACACGGTGCGGCTTGCAAGGAGAGATTGCTCCTGAATCTCAGGAAGGCAACAGATGCCTGGGTTTTGGAAACTCTTCTGAGGCTAACCACGAACGAAACAGCCAAAGCCTGTACGAAGCTTCAGTGCCCCACCCGGGGTATTTACCCCACCCGGCCTGGGAGACTGGGGAAAGGATCGGCTGTTTTGTTTTTAAATGGCAGCGGTAGGAGCTTGGGACAAAGCCACATGTGACAATGGGATCACAAAGGAGAAGGAAAAATGACGAGCATTTTATGATAAGAACTAACGTTCTGATATGACGGACGGCCAGCTGGTGACACTTACTCAGGAGGCTGGAAGCACACTCATATGGTAGCACGTACAGCCGCACACGCACAAGAGATTTAAGGCTGAAAAGATGACGAGGAACCCTGGCCTGATCCTGATCCGTGAGGGCCTTGGCTTTGCTCTTGGCTCTTTGCTGGAGCCATTAGCGTGCTCCCAGCTCTTCGCAAACCCTTTGCAACATGTGGCCTATGATCTGGTTTGAATCCTCGGGGAAGCGGGGTAAAAGCACAGTGCCCAGACCTCACAAGACAAGCTCCATTGCTGACCACAAAGCTAGAGCGTTCCCAATCCTGCAGCCAGTGAACTATTTGTTTTTCAGAAATTTCAAGCTTAACTTTAAAAACGCAAAGGAGGCGGCAGTCTGCGGCGGCGGCTAGTCAAACCCGTGCCAGTCGCTCTGCTCCGAGTCGTACTCCAGCTCTGCCCCGATGCACCGGACCCCTTCCAGCAGCATGGGTGTCCCGTGGTGGCGATCTGCAAGACAGAACGGCCTCTGCTTATACAGGGATGGAAATCATGGGCTGCTCACTTGGAGCTGAACATGCCAGCTTAGGTGTGGACTGTGGGAATACCAGCGGGGGGAGAAGGAGGAGGAAGAGGAGATAGAGATCCTGCCAATGAAACTGCAGCCGAGGACTTTTCTGTTACTTCGTGGGCTTTATTAGTTGTAAACCAACAGGGCCTAGAAGCCGGGCCCCACGGTGCTGTGCATTTTACCTAGCAGGAGCCAGTCCCTGCCCCCAGCTGCTTCAGACACCAAAAGGAAGGACTTGCTCATCGGCACACAGCAGGGAGCAGACCCCAGGTGTGCTGAATCCTTAGTCCAGTGCGATGCCGGGTGGTGTAACCCACACCTGCTTGGGGGTGAGGAACCATGTCCCCCTCTAAGAGCTCCGGACCAGGTGGCGACTGAAGTGCCTGCTCCAGTGCTGGCTAAAAGTTCTGTGTATTCAAGAAGTCCCTGTGGCACCTTATAGACTAACATACTTTGGAGCATCAGCTTTCAAGTAAAGACCCACTTCGTCTTTGCCCACAAAGGCTGATGCTCCAAAATATCTGTTAGTCCATAAGGTGCCACGGGACTTCTTGTTCTTGCAGATACAGACTAACACAGCTCCCTCTCTGAGTCCTATCAAAACAAAAAAGCAGTGCCAGGTATTGTAGCTCATGCCACGAGAGACTCATAAGCAAAGCTTCAGGGCTCCTAGGTTTGGTCCTGTCTGATGACGACTGGGCTTCATTGGCATTAGACTAACACCCAGGAAACTAAGCTAATACCCCTCAGAGAGGGTGTGGGGTTTCCCAAAATGGTTTTTATCAACACCTGTTCAATTAAATCTGGCTCTGACTCAGGAAGGCACTTGAGCCTGGGTTACAAATTTAAGCCTCTGTGTACTTCTACTGCAGTCAGTGAGGCTTACATACATGTTTATAGGCAGGCACATGCCTAGTTCCTACCTGAATCAGGGCCACCAATGGGTGGGAGGATCTCTGGTAAAGACTGAGGCACTGTCTCTTTAACAGCTTCTGCTTCCCATCTGCCTCACACCAACATTTCTTCATCAAAACTAAGGATGGGTAGAAACACCAGGACTGTCTACGCTCACATACAAAGCCATCAGGATCCATTTTCCCAGACCTCCCTTGTGCCCTTCAGCAAGAAGGTACAAATACAATATTCAGTAATGCCACAAGTTCAGCCATAGACTAGTTCAGGAAAGCCGCCTTCTATGCCAGCTTTTCGTATTAAAATTTCCAGTTAACAAAACTGAGAAAGATTGTATCATTTCATTGCCCTAATTGCAAATTAATAGAAAATTGCAAGTGTTCAGCCACAATCTAGGTCAAAAAAAAATTTATCACTTACAGGGCCTGCACGAGTTACTTAGAAATTAATTACACTGACTGTGATTTCACAGCCAAGTAACACCAATGATGACTGAGGGTGAAACAAGCGATAATACATTTGGAAGCAGAGATGAATAAAGCTAAGCGTGTGTGAAATAGGGGAGATAGTCTTTGATCACTAAATCTCATCGGTTCTTCTGAATTCTGAGACATGCATGGGAATTCAATGGCAGAGAAATTACTGTTGATCAAGAGAATATTACCCATTTCTACTCTGCACTAATTAGGCCTCCACTGAAGTATTGGGTTGCATTCTGGGTGCCACATTTCAGGAAAGATGTGGAGAAATTTGGAAAAAGTCCAGAGAAGAGCAATGAAAGTTATGACAGGCTTAGAAAACACGGCCTGTGAGGGAAAATTGAAGAAACAGGGCCTGTTTAGTCTGGAAAAGACAAGACAGAGGGGACATGAAGGCAGCTTTTGAGTACCTATAAAAGGTTGTTACGAGGAAAACGGTGAAAAATTATCCTCCTTAACCACTGAGGAGAAGACAAGAATCAAGTGGCTTAAATTGCAGCGAAGGCAGCTTAGGTTAGATATTAGGAAAAACTACCTGTTGGGGAGCTTAATTACTGGAATAAATCAACCGGGGAAGTTGCAGAATCTCTGACACTGGGGGTTTTAAAGAGCAGGTTAGAAAAACCCTGTCAGAAGTGGTCTAACGATTACACCATCTTGCCGTGAGTGCAGGGGGCTGGACTAAATGACCTTCTGAGCTCCCTTCCTGTCCTACACGTCTGTGACTCAAAGAAGCCAATTAAAAAGCTAATTACGCTACTAGGACAAGAGGCGCAAAGAGAGTTCTAATTAGCGTTTCCAAATTAGCCAACAAAAAAAAAATAATTGTACAGAATCCCACATTTCCTCACAAAATTACTATGCTGCAGGAGAGAGGCTGGCCCAAGGTTCACTCAGTGCATAATTATCTAGGGTTTTGTTTACAGGATCTTACTAGTTATCTGGAACATGGGGTGAGCAGCAAAATGGCCTCACGATACAATATTATTTAGTCGTAGTTCTAAGGCCAGAAGGGATCACTGTGATCAGCTGGTGTGACTGAGGGGTGACATGATAGTGGTTTACAAGTATCCAAAAGAATGTTACGAGGAGGAGGGAGAAAAATTGTTCTCCTTGGCCTCTGAGGATAGGACAAGGAGTAATGGGCTTAAACTGCAGCAACGGAGGTGTAGGTTGGACATTAGGAAAAACTTCCTAACTGTTAGGGTGGGAAAACACTGGAATAAATTGCCTGGGGAGGGCATGAATTCTCCATCACTGGAGATATTTAAGAGTAGGTTAGACAGACGTCTACCAGGGATGGGCTAGATGGCACAGCTGCCAGGCGTGGTCTAGAGTAGAGACTCTAGAAGGGGCTTGGTCCTACCACAAGGGCACGGGAATGGACTTGACCTTTCGAGGTCCCTTCCAGTTCTAGTGTTCTATGATTCTATGACCTCATGCACAACACAGACCAGAGACCTGTCCCCTAAGTATCCCTAGAGCAGAGCTTTAAGAAAAAAAGTGGCTGATCTTGCTTTGAAAATTGTAAGTGGTAAAGAATCCATCCTCAGCCTTGGTAAATTATTCCACTGGTTAATTACCCTCACCATTAAAACTTCATACCATACGTAGGATGCAGAGTGGAGAAACAGAAGGATGGGACTAGGCCAGGTGAGTAGGAAACACAAGGGAAGATAAACTGCAAAGTTAGTAAGTGCAAGGCAGTAGCATTGGAAGGAACTCTCAGAACAACTCACGCACCAAGATCAGCTGCATCCATGCAGCAAAAGGATGTTGGGGTCAGTGCAAATTGCTGGACAACTGGAATTGTGCAAATGGCAACAACAGCAGAACCTCAGTGTTATGATGACCGGTGTTACAACCCAGCTGGTCACTTCACACAATCAGATCGCAGCAGAGACAAAATATCCCAAATAGCGCGCAGTATAAGACTGACTGAAACTTAGACTACTTCAGAACGACAGGGAAAGTTCAAAAACACATCATTACCCTGGTAAGAACACTGTTTCTGGGCTTGTTTCGTTGAAATTAAGATGTTTAAAAGTGGAACTTTTCTTCTGCGTTGCAGTTTCGAAGCTGTATTAAGTCAATGTCTGGCTGTAAGCAGTTATGAATTACCTCCTTCCGGAGGTGTTCGTAACACTGAGGTTCTCCTGTATTGAAATTCACAGCACTTGTTATTTTTTTAAAGAGAGTTTCAGGTTAAACAAACTGCTCCTTTTCAATTTCAGCCAATGCAACATTTTCAATTTGTATAAAAAACCAAAAAGTTGTTTTCCGCTGAAAAAGCTGAACATATTGAATTTTTTTATTTGTTCTCGTCCTTAAATGAACAGCTTGGCAAGTCAAGTGTGAATTCACAAACTATTCCAGGGTCACAAAATCTGCGTTTTTCACTGGAAAAATGTTTCTGCCCAAGTTTTGTCCGGCTCTGGTACTGATCAAGGTGCAGTGATAATCAGAATGGCATTCCAGCTCCTCTCCCTCCCCTGGTTAGGGGCCTGGTTAGAGCAGCAAGTGGGGTGGGGTTAGAGGGCCGGGCTTGCTGGGAGATGCTGCATTTTAGGTTGTCTGGGTCTGGGTACACAAGACAGAGGGTTACTGCATGGCATGCATTTCTCTTCACCCTGTCCCATAGGCAGAAGAGGGCTCAGAGCCAGTGACTGGAGAGATGGTAACTGTGAGACTGCATAGCCAAGAGGGAAGACGGCTAGGAGGGGACGTGACATAGGGGGACACAGAACCGTGGAGGGCCCAGGGAAGTGAGCGTTCTGTGTTACATGAGAGAGGATGTAGAATCTCCTGCTTTGGGGCATATGCCAAATGCTGTCCAGTGGGCCACACCTCTTTTGGGGGTGTCGTTACCGTGAGTTAACTAGAATAGACCGTTTTGTCCTACTGAAAACACGAAACGGGTTAGGAAGGAATTTCTTCTGTAACTGCCCACCAGGGGGCGCTCGGCACCTCTCTCTGATGCAGGTGGCTAAAATCAGTGATTTGGGGGAAGGGGAAGTGGGGGGGGCCGGTTCAGATCGGATTTTTCATGTTCTTTTTTAAATTCAAAGACGTGTTTCTTTGTAGAAATGCAGCTGTTTAAAACAAAACCTGAAGTTAACGTATGTCAAGGGCCTCAACTTCTTATCATCTCTTAACATTACCTAAGCAAGATAAATGCTTTGAGAACAACAAGAAGTCTGGTGGCACCTTATAGACTAACAGGTATGTTGGAGCATAAGCTTTCATGGGAAGTGGGTCTTTGCCCACGAAAGTTTATGCTCCAAAATATCTGTTAGTCTATAAGGCGCCACCAGACTTCTTGTTGTTCTCAAAGCTACAGACGAACACGGCTCCCTCTCTGACACAGGATAAACGCTGTATGCAGGGCCTCTGTCACAAACTGAGAGCCAAAGGGGGCTTTTCTATATAAAGAACTGGGGGCGGGGGGAACAGCTAACTTTTCAGGTCAAGCTCCATCAGCATGGCTCAAAACTCACGTACTTCATGCTCAGGGCTTGTTTTGTTTAACAACCATAAATGTTATAGGCTGGTCTGTATTTAATCAAAGTCCAATTAACTGTCCTAATGCAGCTTGACGCAAACCAGGGCCAGCAAGTTAATCAGCTATTAATAAGCAACACATCATTCCTCATTTTCTTCCGCACTAAAAACGTACAAGCCATTAACAGAAATCTGAACACGGCAGGTGATTCAGCTGCGTATATAGATTTACAAAGTTGTAGGACGCCCTTCTAGGCGGCAAAAAAAAAGATATCAATCTAGTGTAAAGACTCAGGTTAGTTGTAAACGAAGATGTTTTAATGGGTGTATCAGCCAATAAGAACACATCTTTCTTGACAAAATAACTGAGGCACCAATGGAAAAGTTGATTAAAATCACTCATTTAAATCTAGGGTTTCCCCATCAGGATTTAAAGCATCTGGATTTAACACAATGCCCCTCAGGCATTTAGAATCATAGAACACTAGGACTGGAAGGGACCTCGAGAGGCCATTGAGTTCAGCCCCCTGCCCCAATGGCAGGGCCAAGTACTGTCTAAACCATCCCTGACAGACATCTATCTAACCTGTTCTTAAGTATCCCCAGCGAGGGAGATTCCACAACCTCCCCTGGCAATTTATTCCACTGTTTGGCCACCCTGCCAGATAGGAACTTTTTCCTAATGTCCAACCTAAACCTCCCTTGCTGCAGCTTAAGCCCATTGCTTTAAGCCCATTTAGACAACATCCAACTAGCTGAAGTTATCCCTGGGGCGCCTGGCTTGTCTCCCCAGCCTGAAGACTTCGGCGGCTGTCCCAGCTCCTGCCCCTGCCATGAGGGGTGCTGTCCTAGGAGGAAAGGCCCGTTTTTGACCTTTGGAAGATGAAACTGGTCAGCAGACAGGTTGGTTTGGATTAGATGAGGTCCATCTCTGTGCTTCCTGCATGTCAGGCAATTCTCTGCGCCCCACCTCCACCTCCTTCCAACTGAGCCAGGACTCCCAGGGCGGGCGGTCATTTCCCAGCAGCGAGAGCTGCTCTGAACTGCTGCAGGATCCAGTTTTAATTGGGACTTTGCTGCCGCTTTGGAGTTTGATTAAAAATGGTGTTTCGGGGGAGCTGCTGCTCAATGTGCTCCCAGCTGCGGCATGCGGGGCCCAGCGCTCTGCGTATTGCTGGTAACGGCCCCTTTGGCTCGCTGTGACTTACACTCCAGTTCTTTAACCCGGCAGCCCTTTGCTTGCAGGCGCTGGAGAAAGCAGTTTCCTGAGCCCTGTGCGATGCTTGCAAAGACTGGGTATTAATGTGGGGGCTGAGGCTAGCAAAGGACGGATCCATACTGGACCCTCCGTCAGGGAATCTCCCCCTGGCTCCTCAGAACTGCTCAGCCCTGAATACACAAAGCACCTGCTTAACTTTTAGCTCAAGCTCAACTCCTTTGCTGACCTGGGGCCACGGGCGCCTTGTGTGATGCACAGTAAAGCCACTAGCCTGGGAGGGAGGGCGCCAGGGTCCTTGGCAGCCTTGGGTCCGAGCTCTTAGACGCTACAGCAAAGGGAGTTGCTGCAGCGGGTGAAACTCAGAGCAGAGCCTGGCTGGGCTAGGACCTTGCGGGTCTCCCTTCACAGAGTACCTTCTCCTTAGGGAGTGCTCCCTAGCAGGCTGCGTATTTGCCCCAGGGACCCCAAAACCAGATCCACCAGGTTCAACTTCCCAGCCCCCAGGAAGCAACAGGTCCCCCAGGCTGCTACCCCCACACATGGCTCAGTGGGGCTCCACCATGCAGCAGGAGACCCAGCAGTCGGTGAGGGCAGCAACAATGGGGAATTCCCCTGGCCCCAGCCGTCCACTGGCACCAGCCAACGTTCCCTCTAATTTTATCGATCTGTGTGCAGAATACATTTTCTTATGTGCACAAAGGCCTGTGCGGACCTGCACCACCATGGAAACACCCGCTACTGGCTCTGTGGGAGCTCTGCTAAGCAGCTGGGCAGCCACCCAAGTGCTCAACTCACAGGGAGCACTGGCCCCTGCCCTGGTCAGTCCCCAGGGGGTGCCCCTGGCATGGATCCTGTAGGAGGAAAGGCAGCTCTACCCTGCCCCGTTGCCGTGCCAGGGCCTTCCACGGGAGTGACAAGCAGCAGGTCGCTCGTTAATAGGATGTGTCCAAAGCCAGGTAATTACGCAGCGTGAAAGGAGAGATTACCCCAAATCGGCTCCAGAGCTGCCCTGCAGCACAGGGTAATGTGACTAAGGAGAAAGCCTTCCCAGTGAAGCCAGAGGGACCGACCGATGAGCCTGCTACAGAGGCAGCGGGGGCAGCATGGAGCTGAGGCAGACCAGAGAAGCCATCAGAGGGCACAGAGCCTGCCTCACACTCCCCTCCCCTCCCTCTCCCTATGCACACCCATCGCCACGGCCTCTGGTCGCCTCGCACTAGCTGAAGAGGAAACGACTGGCGGTGGTGGGCACGGAGGCTGAACAAGTTCTCACCCGGCTGTCAAAAGACAAGCACGTAAGCACACGCCTCGCCTTCCAAGGGGGGAAACTGAGGCACAGGGCGGTTTCCCACAGTCCCAGAGTACCAGGGGCACAGCCAGGTCTCCTGACACCTCGCTTTCCGAGAAGTGGCTCAGGCTGCCGCTCTTGACAACTTGGTAAGTGTGAGCTCAGAGCGGAGCCTGACGTATTTTAGCCTCAGGTTCAGTGTATGGGATGGATTATTTCAGCCCTGAGTGTGGTACGGGGAGCGGCTCACAGAGCAGACAGGCTAGGGACAGCTGCTGAGACGTGCTCTTGGCTCGATGAGGCCAAGTGACTGTCATACGCACACTGTGCAAGAAGAGCAGTGGGGCTTCCCACGGGCAGACAACCAGCCCCCTTCGCCCTTCAACAGCAAGCGACTTCCTTTCTCTGGCTGCGTCCGGCCGGGAGCTCTGCCAGTGCATGTAACACCAGCCTACTGCTCATGAGTTACTCCGCATTCACACCAGGGCAACCACGATGCCAACGTGCTCGGCGTGACAGTGCCTGGGCCCCCGCTCACGGCTCTGGGCTAATCCACAACAGCTGCACTGAAGTCACTGCTGGCTGGGCCCTGCCTGCACATGCTGATCCTGAGAGGCCCTTGTAAGCAGCCCAGTCCACCTCCATCAGCTCCTGCCCAAGAGCTCTGCCAATCTGCCTTCTTCTGCAGCCCCTGCACTCAGCCGCCCCTTTTTATCTGCCAGAGAAGAGCAGAGACACTGCCGTCTGCAGAATGCTCCCGATGGGAGCATCTGGGCTAGCAGCCAGCGATTGCACCTGGAAACAGCTGCCCAGCTCTGCTCACCGTACAGCCACGTCGCACTGGGCACCTGGGCCCCGAGCAACACCAGCACAGAGACCGGCACTGCCTTCCAGAGCGAGACACACACCCTGCTAGTCCAGAGCTGCCACAGGCCCAGCCTTGCTGCTCCGGTTTAAGGCTCTGCCCCAATGGCCGCTGCAGTCAACAGAGCTGCACGTCGACTCTCCCCGGTTTTGGATCCGGCATTAAACGCCCTGGCTCACCAGTCGCTCTCTCCATTCAAGGCGGCTCTCACCCTGCTGGCAGCCAGTGCCAGGCCATGACGCCAAACCTCATTTGTAGGTGCCAGGGGATTTCAGGCTCAGAGCTTGATAGCTGTTGCCTGCTTCAGTTCCTCAAGCCTAATTTTCACAGGGACCTAATTTTCAGTCATCGGCGGGAAGGGATGCCTGCAAAGCGGTGCTCTGCCTGGACACCCCCACAGGAACAAGCTCAGGGAATCAGGGGGCTCCGGGACTCCGACCGGTGCTGCTAAGAGTGACGTGGAGTTTCAGAATCTTGGAAGAAAGAATCTTTCCAAGCCCAGCCCCACTGCCCTTCAAACCCTTCTGCATCTGCTTCAGTTGCACCAAGGCTGCTTGAAGGGGGCAGAGTCTGCAAGACCTGTGCCCGAGCCGGCTTTCCGCATTGCGCAGCTGGGCTGCTTGGTTTCCCTAAAGGGAGGGGACAGACCCACTCCAACAGCCGTCTGGGTGGGGAACAAAACGGCCCCCACGCGATCGGCCAAAAGCGTTTGCACCCAGCCGCCAGCTGAATCAGCAGGGCTCAAGCACAGCCAGCTGCCCGGCAGGCATGGTGCGGGGGCTTGGCTCACAGGCTCAAAGAGGCTGAGTGACTTGCCCAGGGTCACAGGGCCAGGGAACAGAGCCCCTGACTCTTGCTGGCCACAGGCCTGTGCCTTAACCCCTGGGCATCCCCACTCTCCCTTTTCACTGCGACTCTGGCAACTGCTGCAAGCTTGAGGAGCCAGCACCAAGTCGAGTGGGTCAGACCCTGTGGGCTCACCGTTCTTTCAGGGGCGTGCCTAGCGTCAGGGACAGGCCTCTCGGGAACGACGTGCAGTCCCACGTGGGCAGACACACAGTCAGGAGTGTCTCTCTGCATGGAGCCTCTGTGAGCAACTCCTTTTCCTAACTCGCTGCCTTTCCTCCCCAGGCTCCACCTCCTGTGGGATCCAGCCTCATCAGAGACCTGACACCTCCAGCTGGTTAGACCTTTGGACATGTCTCTACCTAGAGAGGTGGTAGGATCTCCATCCCTGGGGGTTTTTAAGTCCTGGCTTGACAAAGCCCTGGCTGGGCTGATCTAGTTAGCTAAAGGCATCATCTCAGTTGAGCAGCAGAAGTAGTAGGCTATTATCCTTTGTACAGACCTGCCACCCACACAAGGCACCTACATCTCATCGTGCTGCAGTCAGAGCCTCCGAGGGCGGGGGAAGCAGCTGGGGGTTTGCAGAGCCATGGGAATTCAAAGCACTAGATGTAATATTTGTTAAAAGCCCTGAACAGGGGGTATTGCTGCTCATAGCCAAAAAAAAAATACAGCTGTTGCTGCAAGTTCCCGGCCCCCTCACCAATGCTGCTACCATGTCCCGGAGCCATTTCTCTTTGCACTAGGACATGATATGCAGAGGGGCTGATAAACCATTCAGCACCACGAGCACAGCTTTCCTGGATGCCATGGGAGCTGGCAGTGGGCACAAGCTGGCTCCAAGGGGAGTCCCTGTCCTGGCAGGAGATAGCCATAGGGAGACACGGCCGAGCAGGCTGGCTGCTTGTGCCCTTGGGTATGCTCACAACTCTAGCAGGGTATCCAAGTATCTCCCTCTGTGACTTGGCGCAGTGGGGGGCAGAGCAGGGTCTGTGCTGGTATCCACGGGTGGGAACCTGCTTCTCTTGTCTTTGCCAAGCCCAGTGCTTCCAGGATGGCTACAACCCCAGCTGGGGGATTCCTGAGGAGGGCTTTCCTTTGGCACAAATCCTAGGAAACCTCTGCCCACACACCAACCCAGGAGCACAGCTCAGAAGAGGGCAGAGACAGGTCCCAGACACCCTCTGACCCCACTGGGTGCCAGCTCGCTGAGGTCCCTGTCTGACTTGCACAGGAACTTTGGTCTGCAGCCCAGGATAGAGCAGAGCTATGAAGCTTCCACAGCCCACCCCAGAACAAACGGCCTGCCAGACTGGAAGGGGCCTGCTGGGGCACCAAGCCAGGCCTTGCTATTGCAGGCAAGCCCGGCATCCCAGCCCGAGCAGCCGCCAAGCAGGCGCTGTCTTCAAACTGGTGAGACTGTCCCTGTCCCATGCCCCTCGCTGCTCTGACTGCACGCCCACTTCCACCCCCAGCTGCAGAACTACCTCCCTCTTCGCCTCTCCAGCTGAAGTTACTCCTGGCTGGTTTCGTCCCATTGGTTCTTGGGCTCCCACTGCTGGGAGAAAGCAGACAAGCTCTTCCAGCCTCCTGCTGTAAGACAGGCTCTGCTGTGCCTGTGGCCATCCCAGCAGCCCTTCTCTGCCCTAGCCATCTGCATGTCCCTTGCTGGCACACAGAGAACCAGCACTGGGAGCAGGACAATTTCCCAGTGCCTTGACTCAGCTCCGGCTCTGCTGGAAAGACCTCACCCGCTGAGCCCCGTCCCCTAGGCGCTGCCCGGCTGCACTCACTCGCCTGAGCTGGGTCCTAGATGGCCCTGCTGGCAGAAGGCTCCAGCCCCTCTTCCCAGGGTACCTACCCATGACCCGGGCTTGGACGACCACTCTGACGCAGGCACCATCGTGGGTCTCACTGGACAGCATCATCTCCTCCTTCAGGACCCCTTCTTTGTGCGCCGTGTACTCGCACTTAACGCTGTAGCCTGCAATGGAGAAGCAATCAAAGCCTGGAGTCAAGAGCCAAAGAAACCCCTGGAAGGCAGCGGCGGGAAGGGGTGAGAGCTGGGAGATCTGCTCTCCTCCTGCCCTTGCTGTTGGAAAGCCCAGAGCCGCCTCTATGCCTTTCCAGACGTACCTAACCCTGCCGTGCACCTGAGCTCCGACACGAGCTGCCGGGCCTGCAGCCAGAAAGAGACTGGGGCAGGCAATGGGAGCTGGGAGGCAGTGTTTCCCAGTGGATAAAGCAGGGGTGGGTAAAAATCAGCCCCGGGGCCAGATCCAGCCTGCCAAGCATTACGCTCTGGCCTGCCCAGCTGACGAGCAGAGCGTGCACACTTACAGCCAGCAGCATGTGTTCAGCTGCCCCCCACCTTGCTCCGTCGGCAGCCGAGCTGCTCCTGGGATTCTCCTGCCAGCTGTGCACAGGGGAGGGGAGAGGGCAGTGCTGAAGTCGGGGTGTTACCCCCCGGGCCCCTTCTCTGCAGAGCAGGGATCAGGGAGCGGGAGACACACAGCGGAGCTGCTGCCATCTGGAGCAGGGATGGTCAGTGACTCACCCAGGGGTGCAGAGCCGGTGAGGGAGACGCCACAGAGGAGCAGGACAGATTTCCCTTAGAGACAGAGGGCGGCTTCTCTCCAAAACTTACCCCACAGCAGCCAGCACAACACACTGCGTCACTGTCACACGCCCCAGCCGGTGCCCCACACACACACACACACACACACTGCAGCGCACACCCAATCAGTGTCACAATGTCTGTCTCACACACAGTGTTTCTCTTTCATACTCTCACTCTCTTTGTCTCTCTCTGTAGCCCCCAGCCCCACCCCTTGAGGCCCCGCCCCTTCTGGGGGGCCAGAGCTGGCCCACAACCAGTACCAAAATCTGTGGGTGGCCCTGGGATAGAGCATGGCACTGGCGCTCTGGAGGCCTGAGCTCTGCTCCTGCACCGCTGAAGTGACTTTTCCAAGGTTGGCCGGTGCCTCAGTTTTCCTATCTATGAAATGGAGCCAGAGAGGCTAGTTTCTTGCAAAGCTCCTGACTACCCAGGGCTGATCTCTAGCGCAAGGTGATAACGCAGAGAAGGGGTTATGGCTAGAGAGGTTACAGGTCCCCCCAACTTCTCAGGGCTGGAGAGGCAGCCTGCCCTCGAGCCCTATCAAGCCCAGCCGGCGTTTGGGTCAGTCCCACTCAGCACAGAGTGTGGGAGCTTTGCAGTGACACCTGGCTCCAGGGGGGGAGAGCAGCTCTGCGGGTTCCCTGCAACTGGACACCGGCAGCTGCTCTAGTGCCTAGTGGAGGCCCCGCACAGCCCTGGCCCACCAATCCCTCCGGGAGCAGCGGCTCCTGCCTGGGGGCCATTTAACCCAGCAAGCTGTCAGCTCGTCTGGCAGCTCCTCAGTGCGGGGCCGGTCTGCAAAGACCTGGGGCTTTGAGCCCCCAGCACATGAGCCGGGGGCATTTCCCCGGGGCAGGCTCCTGACAGACTGAGTGCTGAGGTGTCAGCGCCCGACCTGGCATTTGTAGCCAAGGTACCATGGTCAGGCACAGGGCAGCCTGGCTGGGAGGCTGCAAACTGACCCACCTCCTTCTGCCTCTCCTGCCTGCCTGAGCCACCACCACGGGCTGGGCCGGGCTGGGCCGGGCTGGGCCTGCCCCGCCGGAGGAAAGAGCCCGAGTGGAAGGCTGTGGACGTGTGGTCAAATCGCCTCGCCTCTGGGTCGCCTTGTTGAGACACTGGACTGGCCAGCTCATGATGTCTCTCACCGAAGGGCGTCGTTCCCCAGCCCGAGTCGCTCAGAGGCTCATGGCATAACCCTCTCCCAGATCTCAACAGGCTCTGGGAAGGTCAGGCCCCAGGCTGGACATGCGGTGCCCAGTGCCATTCACACCAATGCTGCACACAGCTGTAAAATCACCTGCCCACTACTCCCATCAATACACCCACGGGGCGGTCTAGCCCTTCAGTCACGGGGCAGCCATGGGAGGTGCTGGCCTGCTATGAGCCCTAAGTCCTTCCCAGAGGCAGTGCTTGCCAGGGCGCAGGCCCCATTCCAGAGCCATGTCCTGCATTCCTTGTAGCTACATGCCCAGCCTTGCCTTGGGCTGCATGAAACTGTCCTCTCTGCACATCTCAATGCTCAGGGCTCTTGTTCACTCACCATTTCTCACCAGTCCTGCACCTGCCACACACTCTGCCTGAGGCGTCTGTTACGAATGGGAGCTGCAGAGGAAAGCCTAAACTTACCTAGAGAGCTAGGGAAGGGTTATGCTAACCTGCCTCTGAACAAGGAGGTCTGGGGAAAGCGGCAAAGAGCCAATAGGAGCTAGAGGAAAAATTCAAACCTGAAACTGAATCGCAGCAGCATCTTTCCTTTGTTAGGAAACAGACAGAGAAAAGAGGGGATCTCCCCACAGAGGGGAAGGAATGAGCTTTTTCGGAGCAGATCCCGGGGGCTCATCAGAATTTGCAGTAGGGAAAAGTTTAGGTAGTCATGAAAGGTTTATTGTTTTCACTGTTTGGGGGTTTGGAAATTATGTCTGAGCTGGTTATTTGTTCCTTTTGTTCTCCCCTGTAACCAAAAATCTGACCCAAGGACAAATCCCTGTGGGTTTTTTTTTGTTTGTTTGTTTGTTTGAACACCAAGCCATTTACGGTGCTTGAAAAGATACTTTTGTTTAATAATAAAAATGTTTTGTTTTGATATTTTTTAACAAGTACTGGCTGATTCTGTGTGTCCTACAGGGGATGGAAACTACCTGCCTGGCTTTGAACATGCTACCAGGGAGCTCACAGCTCCCTGCATGGCTTTTTGTGGGATGCTTCTGTTATTTCTTTCCAACTCCTTAGGAGAAGGAGGTTGGCCATGACAGGGTCGCATTACTCAGTCACACCCACTGACAGATACAGCATCGGCTCGGTTCTCAGGAGGCACAAAGTGGCATAAATTAGAGAAGCCCCCAGACAACTTCTGCCTGCTAGGCATGAGTCACGGGCGCTTCTGCACCCCATGCACCACAGCGTGAGTAAGTCTGTTATCTGGCCCCCAGGACTTGGCCCAAAGAGCCTGCAAAGGTTTCACACACGGATAAGGAAATGCTCCTTCAGGTCACGCACTGTTGCCCTATGAACATATTGCTAGGGGGAGTGGTGAAGACTAAAAGCATAAGTGGGTTCAAAAGGAGTAAGTTCCCGGAGGACAGATCTATTGATGGCGCGTAGCTGGGACAGGCAGTGGAGGTACAACTCCATGCAGCTAACTCCTAGGAAAGGATGACAGAGGATGGATCATTCAAACCTGCCCTGCTCTGCTGCGGTCACCATCAGAAGCACCTGACAGCAGACAGGACGCTGGGTTATGTGGACTGTTGGTCTGACTCAGTGTGACCATTTGTATGTTCTTATGTAGAACATCACTGAGGCTATTCAGAGGGAAGAGTGTGACAGGTAAGATGACTATCCAGGTTTGCACACATCTTGCTAGTGAGCTCACACCCACCAGCAGCCCACAAGTGACAGTAACATTTTCCTGGAGGAGACAGATGCAGAGAGCAGATGGGGAAATAAAAACAGAGAAATGCGCGAGACACACGAGTGTGAGTCCCCCCCCCGTCTCACACACACACACGCCCTTTCCAGAGCATGTGATTCCCCAAGTGCATTGCAAGGCAGGCAACGCTGGGACTGCTTGTGAGGATCTTCAACAGTGTGTACCAGGGCTGTGAGAAATGCAGAACCCAGTCCTGCTGGCATAGTGGGAAACCCTGCAAACTGCAAAGCACAGCCAGTCGCTGAGCCAGCTTTAAATGGCTCCAGGAGTCGACGTTTACCAGCAGATGAGGCAACTGAGTTACCTGGCCCAGGCCACAGCTGAGGAGCTGCCCCATAGCACACGTGCTGACGGGACAGCAGAGTGTGCCCCATGTCCGTTCCCTGCACAGAGTCTGTTTGCAAATGGCAGGGTGTGCGCAGAGAACCCAGAGACCCGACCAATTCCGCCAGCTGCCTTAGCTCGAAGCATTTCACTCTCAAAAATGAGGCGTGCCTCCCGAACACCCACTTCACCAGCTGCTCCTGTGGCAGGGATGGAGTCACTGCTGTGCCACAGCATTACAACAGGGCTTTTCTGTAAGCATAGCGAGCCCTAAGGCCTTCGTCTGCAGCCAGAATGAAGAGCAGCAGCCAGTAATTGTGAGGCTAGAAGATGCATACTTGACACGCCCTCTAAATTTAACTGCAGTAGAGCCACATCTGGCTGTGAGAAGACGACCACATCCTAATACCACCCACTGCCACCAGATAAAGAAACAGACCTCAGGGTGGGCAAAGAAAACGTAATGGACAGCATTTTGTCTGGCAAGAAACAACTGAATAACTCAGGTTGTGGACTCCTCATTCTGTGACGAGCATCCTCATTTTCCTACTGGCTGAGCTCTGTCTGCTGCATATTTAATTTTGCCAGGTGTAAATGCAAGTAAGGTGGTGGGGTCTGATGGGTTAGATGATTCTGTTACAGCAGGTTATGATGGGTTAGTAAAATTACACTACAATAACTGCTCCTGGTAAAGCCAAGCAGGACTCAAGTTTCACTGCTCATACTGGCGTCCAAGAAGGAAATCAGCAGGAAGAAGGGAGAAAGGCGAGAAGGAGGAGGAGGAGGAGGAGGGAAAAGACCTGGGAGAAGAACTCACCTGCAAGACACCACCTAAGACCAGAGCTTCCAGGACTCCTCTGCATGACCCAGAGGTGCAGCAATAAGCATCCAGAGAGCCTGACTTTGTCTGGCCAACAGGGAAAATCTCCTGGCCTCTCTCGGGATTGGTGAGTACGACCCTCAGTGCTTCGCACGTATTCCGCTTGCTGTGCAAGGCTTTTCCAGTGCCACGGATCCTGCAGACCCACAGGGAACACCACCTGAGCCCCAGGGATTGCGTAAGGAGGGGGGGCGTGTCCCTGAAGTGTGACGGGATAAAGAAATTTGTGCAGGTAACAGTGAAGACTCGCACGACGCTCCCTGCAGAGCCAGTGGGTCGTGTGCAGAACCAGCACACGTGTTCGCCTCCCTTGGTTTATGGCACACATGCCGAGGTTCTCTGGTTTTCATGCAGCATTGTGGGGTGCCCCTGGTGTGGCCCTTTTCTCCGCTGCCCTGGGTGAGCATTTCAGCTGGGTCAGAACTCTGCCCGCACAGACACTTCTCCCCACAGCCTAACAACTTCCACCACCTCCTTCAGCGTCCTTCAGCCTAGAGCACATTGGGGCACTGAGCCCCTATGGCCAGCAGGGCTGGAGAGCTCTCCAGGGCGAGCAAACAGGAAGGGGCAGTCCAAAAGTCTCAGGGGCTTTAAGAAGGGATACCCAGCTGTTGTGCAACGGAGCCGAAAACAACCCCCAGAGCTGTCACAGCAGAGCACCATGGGACACGTCCAGGAGGCTAATTCAGTCAATTTCCACCATGCTGCTTCTATACCGTCTCTCTGTCGATGCATCAACAGCAGGGAGAGAAGACGCGCGTGAAGGACGGACGGGTGCGCAGCAGTGGAGACACATGGCACTGCCTGCACTCACCAGCCACGTCAAGAGGTAGCCACAGCTGGCTGGAAACAGGGTGGGGGAGGCCCTGAGGAGGCAGGCAGCGGGGAACGGACTGACGGACCAGCGGGGGGCGTGAGCGGCCGGCCTTGCACACTGCAGTTTTGCCCATCCACCAGCCTTGCACACTCAGCCCCATCATCAGTCACAGGACTCCACTCACCACTGGTGGATGGGCAGCTGGTGAACATGGACCCAGCCAGCAGCAGGAACCACGCGCACTGAAGGGAGGGGAGAGAGAGGCAATATGCAACAGCATGCCCATTTCTGAGAGAGAGCTGGGACACCTGCAGGAGGGCTTAAATACAGGACTGATCCTTTAAAAGCAGGACCTCCGGTCACGAGAACCAGGCCAACATAAGCAGGCTCTGTGGAGCTACACTGCAGTGAAGGCCAGGCCTAAGTTACGGAACCTGATGTGCTGGTTTTGCAAACTTTTCAGCATAGACCCACACGTGGAAATCGCATTGAAAGCCTCTATTCGTCCGAGCACACCTCATACCTGCGGGGGAGAACCGCTGTTCCTCCAGCTACTGCTCAGCTCTATTCATGAAGCGAATTGCTACCTCGGATTGTACAGGCACACACGTGAAAACTGAAAGGGGGTGGGATGGGGAGAACTGTCAGCACAGGGGGCTCTTGTTTCTCACAGCCTACAGAAAAAGGCAGCACAAAAGCAAAACACGCTAACGCTCTTCAGAGGAGTAAGATATTCATCAAATCTCCAGCCCACGAAAAACAAAGGAAAAAGGGGGACTTGATGTGAGTAAGCCGAAAACATGCCCCTCTCCTGCCGACAACCTTTGCACTTTACCGCTGTGATGCCTGAAGAGAGGGACTCAGAAAACTGACATTTGGAGCAGGGGAGAAATTACAATCCAAAACCATTCTCTGTTTGCTAATTTGCAGCAAGGAGCTCAAGCGCTCTGGCACTTCAGGTAATTCACATCGTTGGTTCAATTTTTATGCGTAACTATTCCAGCTTTATGAAGCAGCTAAACTGCTGGCAGGTGGCACAGCAGGGCAAGAACAAGAGACAGCAGTAGGAGAAGTAGCAGGCATTGGAACAACCAAGAATTCCCCTTTGATGCTTTCTGAATCTTTAGGTCGGATGTCTCGCAGCTCTGTCAGTGGCAGGCGGTTCACCCTACACTCAAGAATGAACGTTTTATGGGGAAAACACACATTTTGTACTGTATCAGGCCATTCAGCATTACCAGAGTGCTTTTGACAAAACCACCTTGACATGGTTTTCCTAAAGGAAATGCCCAGAGGCCCGAACTGAGATCAGGGCCACGTTGTGCCAGGTGCCAGAGAAACACATTGCAAGTCCCGGCCCCAAAGCACATGCAGTGAGGCCTAGAAGGGCTACTCCTGAGCCATGTGCCTGGGAAACCTGGGGTCCCCAGCCTTGGTCAGTCCATCTGGCGGGGCTACCCCTGAGCAGTGGGCCTACAGTCCTTCAACGAGCCAGCAGGAGCCTGGAGGTTTCAGCTGGAAACTTGATCCTACTTATGATCAGATGAAAAAATCAAACCTGACGTGTTTCTGCAAAACACTTGGATTCCATCCCCTGTCAGTCATTCTCCAACAAATCCGTGTCCCGGGAGAGGGTCCAATCAGCTCTCCAATGATCCAGGCAGCTGGGACCTCCCGGCTTTACAGCCCGAACTCTGCATTAAGGTGTAAGCCCACAGCCCATAGAAGAGCTCCATCTGGCTCAATGCAGCAGGCTCGCAAGCCTTTCAGCTGGTGTCCCATTCTGCCTGGACTCCCCGGAGCGACCAGCTCAAGGTTTGCGTTCTCACTACCCAGTCCCTCCCTGGGACCAGCCACTTCACATGACCACGACCTCTCACACAGCAATGTCCTCCTGGGACAACGGACCCATTCTCCTGAAAGAGCAGCCTGGGGTGTGCAGAAAACAGCTTCAGAGGCAGGGCAATGGCCTTTTGGGGTGATCAAGGCAAGCAGTCCCCCTCTAGGGCCTGCAAGCCCCCTTTTCCCCACTAGCCTGCCCCCCAAGAACCGCAGCAGGAAACAATGACTCCCAGTCGCTGCAGGCTGGGGAAAAGAAGAATATTTTCCTGTGGACAGCATAACTTTGGAGGCACACAGAGCCAGTATAAATAACCAAGAGAGCTTCCTTCCTTACGTTTGCCTAAAGAGCCACTTGTTATGGGAACCTGGACCAATAAGTCAAAGAGCCTGATTATCATTCAGGAACAGAAACCAAAAGTAAAAACTCTCCGCAAGGCTTCCAACAGGTCTGCATATTCCTTCCAAGCTGATGTCTTTCATGCACCCTCTGCGGCAATTTCTTGCACACAGAAGAACCAGCAGAACCCTAAGCCGTAAGGAAGACCTGGGGCCCAGCTCAACTAAAATGAAAGCAGCCTCCACCTTGGTTTTGTGAGGGGCAGAAGGGACTCAAGGAACTGAATGGAGCTGGAACTAACCCAGCCACTCACAGGAGACAGGAAACTGACCAGCGCTTCAGTGGTGGGCAGCCCGGCCCAGGCCCCAGCTCCCCATCATCCTGAGTCACATTACACCAAGAAATGCGCAACTCAAGTGCATGTCTCTCAGGGCTCTACCGTACACGTGCAACTGATTGTTCCTTTCTGAGTGGAGAGACGCACATCTGTCCTTATTGAATTTCATCCCATTTCTCCAGTTTACTCAGATCATCGTGAATTTTAATGCTAACCTCCAAAGCACTTGCAGCCCTCCCAGCTTCCAACTGTCGTGTGGTTGGTGGACTAAATTTGCAGACAGATTTGCCAACATGCATCCAGAAAAACTACTCCAAGGAAACCGTGATCTACACACGCCCCACAAAGAGGGTCATACCCTTCTTGAGTGACTGGTCAACACAAGGATTACAGCAGTTTGCCACTATTGTCAACCAGTGGCTTGATTTGTTCCACTCATGGGAAGATACCTGGGCCATGACCTTGCAGGTTATGGGCTTGAACCCCTTCCGTGTCCTCTTCAGTAGGTCTGTATGTCTTGACATTCCACAAGCAGAAAGAAGATAAAATCTTTAGTGGTACTTGATCATTGTGAGATAACTGATCATCTCTAATAACAGAAATTTACATATGCAAAATTCATCGACTTGCACGAGCCGTTATTAAGCATTTATATTTAGTTGTGGGAGGCTCAGATCTTGTCAGTCAGTAGATGTTGCCATATGCATACAAATCAACAAAGAAGTGCTTTCCTTGATGATAACTGAAATTTACAGCAAGGCCAAGTGAAATCAATGATGCTTGAGAACTAATCAGAGTGTGATTTAAGGATATTTACCTTGTGCATGTTGATGTGACCTTGATGCAGTTTTTTAATGGTTATCAAAGCTTCCGAGTTTTTGAATCTTAGAGTTGACTGTTAAAGTCAGGGCTTTTTTTTCTGGCAGAACACATGGGAACCAAGTTCCAACAACTTTTTTCTGCTAGAACACCAGAAGAATTTTCACTGCCGGTCCTGCAGCAGCACAGGCACGGGGGCAGGAATCCTCGCCACCCTGGGCAGGAGTCCCTGCTGGTCCTGCAGCAGTGTGGGGTCCAGGGCAGGAGTCCCTGCTGGTCCTGCAGCAGCATAGGGACCAGGGAATTAAAACTCAACACCCTAACCCTTCTGAGGAATCACCACACTTGAGTCCCAGCATCCTTCTTTCCTGGAAAAAAGCACTGCTGAAAATTGTCCCACAAAACGATCAAATTCAACTCCACCCACCCTGTTTCTCTCAGGAGCACCCAGCGGCCTCCACCCGTATCAGGGCCCCAGTCTCCTCAGTGCGTATGGGCGTGAAGAGACGGCTCCCTGCTCCAAAGAGCACAGTACGATAAGTGACCTCTGTCTAGTGTGTTGGGCATTCTACCCTAGACACGTGGGTTTCCAACCAGACTCCCAGGCAGTATTAAGACTCAGTGGTTTTAGTTCTTTGCTGTAATTTGTAAGCTCCTGTAATGGAGTGGGGGGAGTGCATGTGTGAGTCAGGCTGGATGTCTGAGGCAAGCAGCAGTTCCCAGTGGCTAAGGATGACCCTGGGGCTACAACTGGCAGGTAACACCTCTGCCTGAACAAAGAGCAGGGAGGAGCTGAGCTGGGTTTTGAATCGGGGGTGGCAGTTAGAGGCTAGGAAAAGGGAGAACTGGAAGGCAGCCAGCCAGAGGAGGGGGAAAGCTACACCCCAGAGGGGCACCCCTCGGGGTCTTCCCCCCAGAACAGGTTGGAAGGACTGTCTCTGGCTGCTGTGCTGTCGCTTCTGTGAGAAACTGGGCTTCTGTTGTCTAATAAACCTTCTGTTGTACCTGCTGAGTGAGAGTCACTCCTGCCAGCGGACGGGGTGCAGTGCAGGGGGACCCCTGAACCCCATCACAGCTCCAAAGCCAGTGACACCCACAGGAGCCTTTTCCAAATTATCTGTGTCTCTAGGTAGTACCCAAGGTTGACAGGTGCAGGAAAAAGCAGCCTCCCTCTTGGGCAGGAGCAGCGGGAAAACACAGCTGAAGCTGTGTGAGCTCAGTGAAGCCTTCAAGGCACATCCATGGCTCTGCTTCTGGCTACCGTTCCTGGGGCCGAGCGCAGAGAGGACGGAGACAGCGCTGTGCAGGTCCTGGGAGTGAATGATCATCCGGGACTCTAAGGGAACTCAGGGGTCGGAGCTGATAAGTGCACTAGGAAAAGCAAGTACAAGCGCCGGGTGAAAGGAGATGTGCTGAGACAGTGCCTGGGCTGCTACACACTTTAAACTCCCACTGTCTTGCTCCTTGTGAAGCCATTGGCTAAATGCCCAGAGACTGGCAGGAGCAGGATCAACATCCACATGTCCCCAGCTGGCACTTGCATGCATCAGCGTGTAAGTCACACACCCCCTCCAAATCTGGCCCTGCCAGGCAGGTCTTCGCTAGTCAATCACGTAGCCCTGCACCTGGTCCAAGCAGGACCGTTCCCTGTAGCAGCTGGATGGAGACAAACTCAAGCGACTCAGCTGGGGAGGTGCCCGGTGCACCACTCCCTGCTTCACCCGGCGAGCTGCAGGTGCCTTGGCAGAAGAATGGTTTGTGACATCTCACGGGCAGAGATTACGCATGGGGCACTCGGCAGAGGGCGCAGTGGCTGCACCGCTGCTCTGAAAACACAGACGTTCTGTTTGAACGCCAGACTGCGTGGGATCCTGGGTGTGACTGCGCCGAGCTTAGGAGACGGCCGCGTGGGAGACTGGCACAAGAGGAGCCGCTCAGGACAGGCAGCTGGGGTGCTGCCTAGTCGGCTTTCCAGCAGAGCTGTGAGGGTCTGCGCTCACTGCTGGAAGGAGGAGGGCGAGGGGAGGAGAAGAACTGACAGATCCATGTCCTTAACCTGCCCTCAGAGCAAGGAGGCAGCCAGCAGCAGAGGCTGGCAAGTCAAAGTTACGCAGTCGGCCGGTGTAGAGGAGGGGAGGCTGGCACAGCTGTACGCACCTCCCGCGAGGGGCACGTACGTCAGCACCAACCTGCACGCGGCACTTTGAGAAAAGACGTCTCTGAAGTCTCGTCTCAGAGGGGTGGCTGGGTTAGTCTGCACGTGCAAAACCAGCCAGGAGGCCTGCGGCTCCGTAAAGACCAACAGCTTTATTTGGGCATCAGCTTTCATGCACGAAACCCCTGGAGTGCCCCAGGCCTCCTCGTTGTTTTACCAAAGCCTAGCTAATTTGAGAAGTGCTAAATGGGACAGACAATTCCTGTCCTTCCCCACCCTGCTGGAAACCTGCCCAGGACAATGCTGCACACGGCCAACAGAAGCGAGACGGGTCAGTGTGGGGTCACTGTTGCGAAGGAACAAATTGCCCTTGGCAAACAAAGAACCTCAGAGGCCAAAGGCCGGATGATGCACCCTGAAGAGGGGTTTAAACCTCTAAGACGTGATAATGTAACAAGGAGGTGCAGTTTGAGGGGAGGGGTGAAATTCAGCAGCTCGTCATTCAAAAGGGGTCCCCACGCAACAGCCCTTCTCCCCAGCAGCCCCTTAGCACCCGGGCCAAACCCAAGCAGTCTGTTGGGAGATCAGCTGCCAGCCCCCACGACTGCGCTGGAGATCGGTTTGGCAGTGGAGAACTCACTGCCACTCAGCTGCAAACTGGAATGCAGCATCGCTACCTGGTGGTTATACAGCAACACCTGAATGGCAAGCAACAAGCATGGCCTGACAGGCACCTAAGGACTGTGCTATGTAAATAAGACCTTTCCCGGGGGATGAGGAGGAGGAGGGCTGCCCTGGGGATCTCTGCCCTCTCCCAGGGATCGCTCTGTTCCTGCAGCCCAGCCTGACTGGAGCATTTGCTCTGCTGCTCTTTACTGCGGCGGCCCGTGGGGACGTCACGGTTGTGTTCTCTCTCCATGGCTATCCCAGATGAGCACTAATACCTTGCTCTTACCTAGAGACGTTCAGCCACATCTTTCCACCTGGTCTGCAGAGGACAAATACAGCCCTTCCCATCTGCATGGACGCAAAGGCCAGCAAGGACCGGTCTGACCTCCCGCAAAGCGCTGGCCAATTTCAGGCAGGGATTCCCGCATCAGGGACAAGAACTGAACAAGCACGTCTCTCTGAAGCTCCCAGCCTGCTCCAGTGGGTTGTTCCACTCGCTAACTCCCCACACTGCTAAAAGCTGTGACATATTCCCAGCTAGAAAGTGAGGGACTTCAACGCACAGCCAATGGATCGTTCTTGCTATGCCTTTGCCAGGTCCATTAAGGAGCCTCCTGGGATCGATGGTCTCTCCGGGGAGACAGAGGAGCAACGGTGCTGAGATGGGGGCCTGAGAAGCAGCTGACTCGTGTCCGGCCTGGACTGAATTGCTTTTTCTGAGCCGCACACATCTCTCTAGTGTCTTTACTCCTCCTCGCTTGCGTGGCAGAGCCTACGCAGAGGGCACCAGAGTCTATCCTGCTCTGGGCACCGGCCGCAGAACAAGTTAACTATGTTCCCATGCACCATCCCTTTTTTGGCGACCAAGAACCCAGCTGGACTCTCAGAGCCCACAGCGGGGGGTGGAATCTGCAGGCCAGGAAGTTGGAGGTACGTCCTTGCTTGTCGATTTAATGCAACGCACAGGGGGCCCTGCGGCACCCCTCACAGTCCCTTTTCGGGAAGCCTCGGTGCATATGCTGGCAGCGATGGACTCAGAACCAGGGAGACGACTTTGTCCTGGCTTTGCTGAATGGTGTTTTTTGTCACAGAAGCCAAAAGGTGAATCAGCCTCTTCCTTGCCCCATGCCGCTGACGGGCCAGTTCTCCGGGGTTCGGTTATCAGCTGCCCATCTGCTCCAGCTAGGAAGCATTTGGCAGGGCTGGATTCTCAGCTTAGACACCAGCTGCTCCAGACGGCCGTGGGCTCTCGCACTCTGCCCTGGCGATGGGAGGCAGCTGATGAACTGCATGGTTTCATTTACGATGCTGCAGAGTAGGGCTTTGTCCTTGCAAGCCACAGCCGCAGGATCCCAGCTGAGCACCCTCGGGGGCCTGTGTGCGTGTAGGGGCTGGGGAGCCAGGATAAAATCCAACCTGTAGTACGGCCCTGGGCCCTTTTCCTGGTTCTCTGCCTTTCTCAAATGCAGCCACTGGGCTTTGCATGCAGCCTGATAGTCCCCTGGGCAATGGGGGCAGAGGGAACTATATCGGTTCCTCCCCGTGCCCCTTGCTCCTGAGCGTGCAGCCTCGGGACAGGGTACAGCGCCTGGCCACACTGCAGGAGCAAGGTGGGTTATCAGGGAGGGATGGTTGGGTATCAAGCTGCAGCTGCAGGACCTCGGGAGTCTGGCTGCACATTCCCAGGAGATCGCACTGACAAGGGCAAGCCCCAAGGCCCAGTTCTGGCAGGGCCGCAGTGGGCACCGGCTGTGCAGTTACAAGCGTTAACCCCAGGCACCAGGCACCAGCCCCAAGCCCCGGCCCTGGGCACTGGCCTCAGCCACATGGCAGCAGGTCTCACCTGCCCATCCTCGTGGGCTCCCACCGCTTCCCCTGGCCTTGCCTCTACTCCTCTATTGCCTCCTCCCCGCTGGGACTCCTCCCCCACATCCAAGCCCTCATTTGCCCTGGGGCTTGCCGAGAAAAGTGCTATTCACAAACAGGCCAGAGTCACTTTCCACAGCAGACTTCCCAGAGCCTCTGGTGGCTGTAAAAGTGACACGTGTGATTGTGCCCATCACTTCTCCAAGCCACGCAGCTAGCTGCGAAGTGTGCTGGGAAGAGGGGGCTGGCTTTTCGGGGGATTTTTAATAGCAAGCTCACGATGAATAGGGCGACCAGATCTCCCTGTCCCAAATACAGGACAGGGAGATGGACGGCTCCTCCTGGCTGCACCAAGCTCTGGGGCGTGCTCCCCCCCAGCCCAGGGAAACGGCGGCCGTGGGCTCCCCCGGCCCAAGCGGGTCTTTGCCCACGAAAGCTGATGTTCCAAAATCTCTGTTAGTCTATAAGGTGCCACAGGACTTCTTGTTGCATGGGACGGTGACCCACACTGAGGTGGGTGGGTTACACCTGCAGGACCTGGGGCTGGGCTTACTGGACAGCAGAGACAGGCTCTCTCCTCCCACAGTGCAGGGGGCCAGGGACTGGCAGTCTGACAGCCTGGTTGCTCTTCCTGGCACTGCTCTGCTGCGCACGGGGACGAGCGGAAGACGAGCTGGGAGAACAAATCCCTCGATCAATTCTGTAACAAATTCACGCACGTGGCAGGCAATGAGATCCCCGTGCCAGGGGCTCAGCGCTACCTCTCTGCGGGACGGATCCTGTCTCTGGGCCGACAGCCTAGGAGGGTTAACGATTGTAATGCAGGTTTCCTTTCCGAACAGCAGCCCAGCGACCGCCTCGCTGTAACGAGGAACACCACCACCCAGCGCACAGGGAGCGCTCGTTAGAGACAAACGACGCCAAATGAACGGCCACAGGAATCGGTAACGAGACACAAAGCTCCTTCTCGCCCTCGCTCTGCCCCACGCCCCCAGCAGCAGAGACTCGCCAGGTGGTTCCTGTCTGCTGTGCTCGACTGCTCTATTGCATAAGACACCTTCGCTGCCAGGCGAGCCACTGTGCTCACCCGATTCTGCAGAACCTGTTACCGTTACTAATTCCCTGGCCTGATCCGATTCGCCTCCGATGCACCCAAGAGCCGATCCTGCCAGGGGTTCAGTCCTCTGGCTCATTCCAGCGAAGGGTTGGTTAGAACCCTGGTTAGAGAACCAACCCTGGGCAGTATGTGGCCCAGTTTTAAGCAATTTGCCCACAGTTGGTTCTCTCAGCTTGGTCCAGAACCTCCCTGAATGTTACAGGGACCTAAAGCCTTCTAGATTCCACCACCTCCCTAGGTAACCCACCACCTCCAGTGCTCCACCACTCTCCTGGTGAAATAGTTTGTCCTAATATACAACCTACACCTCCCCCTCTGTCACCTTAGACCATTGCTCCTTGTTCTGCTGCCCATCACCACGAGAACAGCCCCTCTCCAACCTCTTTAGAGCCCCCCCTTCAGGAAGTTGAAGGCTGCTATCAAATTGCTCCTCACTCTTCTCTTCTGCAAACTAAGTAAGCCCAAATCCCTCCGTCTCTCCTCACAGGTCATGGGCTCCAGCCCCCTATTAATTTTTGTTGCCCACCACTGGACTGCCTCCAATGCGTCCACATCCTTTCTGTACGGAGGGGCCCCAGAACTGGGCACAATATTCCAGAGGTGGCCTGATGAGACCGAACAAATCATCTGGGACTGGCACAATCCCAACTGCCATGCACACGGCTTGATGGTGCTTGGAGGCCAGGTTAAGAACCTGAATAGAGCCCGGTGGCACAGCCAGTGAGAGCTGCCCTTATAACACCCATCCAGGCCTCAGTTGCCCCGCAGTGCTACCACTGAAAGTGGCTTTACCGCAAGTGACTTGGTTGGTCAAAGGCAACTCAGCTGTCTGCACCAGTGGAGAAGGTCTTGTGTGGGGACCCAAGAGGCTGGTGTTCTGGCTCAGAGCTGGGAGTGGACGTGCTGGGTTTCCACCTGCCGCCAGAGCTTCAGGTTCCCATCTGTAAAAATCAGGCTCATGGTGACCCCCCAGATCGATGGACCGAAAGGGGCTTTACAAGGGCACAGCCCTGCTCATACAGCTGGAGATCTGCACTGTGGGTGGGAATTCCGGGAGGGCTTTGTGCTACCCATTCAAAGCAACATGAGGGAACTTACTGACTCCCAGTTCTGCAGCGCTATGACCCCTTCAGTCTGACCCACAGCCGTTTGATCAACATCAACTGCGCCGCACGTACATATCTATGTGTGCATCCTCTTCCTATCCCACTAACCCCTGGTGAGTTCTCAGCAAACTGCCTGTAGCTGTATAAACCCCCCAACTCACCAAAGCCCTGCGACTTACCAATTAACTGAAGAGACACAATACAGCAGCCTGTCTGTGCCCACTTCAAAACAGCATTTAGTTTACAGAAGAGAAGACTGAGGGGTGATTTGATAGCAGCCTTCAACTTCCTGAAAGGGGGCTCGAAAGAGGATGGAGAGAGGCTGTTCTCAGTGGTGCCAGATGGTAGAAAAAGGCACAATGGTCTGAGGTTACAGAGGGAGAGGAGTAGGTTGGATATTGGGGAAAAACCATATCCCCAGGAGGGTGGTGAAGCACTGGAACACGTTGCCTAGAGAGGTGGTGGATTCTCCATCCCTAGATGTTTTTAAGTCCTGGCTTGACAAGGTCCTGGCTGGGATGACTTAGTTGGGGCTGATCCTGCTTGAAGCAGGGGGCTGGACTAGATGACCTCCTGAGGTCCCTTCCAGCCCTAGGGTTCTATGATTCCATCTCCTTCTACAATGCAGCCTCAAAGCCAGGCTGGGGTGAGCAGTGATCTCCCTGCAGCCGACCAAGCCCAGAGCTGCTTTTTAACGATCCCTCTTCCCTCAGTTCATCTACAATTCTCCTAGAAAACCAGTGGCTGCCTGGCAGACCCCTGAGAGTAGAAGAGCTCTTCTATCAAAACCTGGGGTGATAAGAGAGTGCGCAGAGCATCGCTGCAGAGAGCTGTAAGCAGAGGGTGCGGGTGGCACAAAACGGGCTTTGGGGTTTCACTGCTGGGCCTGTCACGAGCTCTCGTTATGGGGCTGGGATGGATCTGGGCAGCAGAACTCGCTGCCCCTCTGGGCACCGCACGCGTGGAAGGAAGCTCTCGGCCTGGTACATCTCTGGACAGCGTCCTACAGAGCCAGGAGTGGCTGGCAACGCCTTATCCTGCTGCTCTCCGTCACTGGCTCCCACAAGGCCTTGGGAGGGGGTGAGAGGGGACTGGCCAGTGCAATGCGTGAGATTGGACTGGCTGGTCAGAACAGCCTCTTCTTCTCGAAACCAGTGAAACCAGTGCCGGAGCACCGAGCACACGAGCACTCCCAAAGGGAGCCCCACTAGCAAACAGAGCCAGTATCCCCTCCAGCCAAGCACGACACGGGGCGGCTTGTCCCAGCGGCCCCACATGCAGGGCCAGCTGACAAAGAGCTCCACCATCTGCGCTGAGGGGCTGCTCCTGGCCACACCCTGAGGGGCCAGAGCGAGGAGCAAGGAGGGAACAGCCCAGACCCTGCTTGCCTTGGTGACCCTCAGAAACGCGACCCATACAGTATCTCCTCCTGCAGGATGGAGGTACAGTCACGGCCAGGCTGAGGCGCCCTGGGACTGCAACAGGCAGGCAGAGCATAGCAGGGAGCTGTGCGAATGGAACGCCCGTCCCCGGGCGAGCAGGGTTACCCTGGCATGGTCGGGGTACAGAATTTCTACAGGTGTGTTCTCTCCGTACCCGCCTTCCATTCCCACACGGAACTAAGAGCCCCCAGAGCCTGTGGGCCTAATGGCGCTGGATGAGGCCCACGGTGCACAGAGAGCTGGGCAGAGGAGAGGGTAGGGCTCTGTCTCCCATGCGGACCGGTACAGAGAAAGCAAAGACCAGCTCTGCACAGCAGCCGATTCAATGGATTCAGCCCCCAGAGTCGGCAGGCGGTCGGGAATTTATTTCCTCGTGTTCTCTCTGCCGCTCAGGCAGCTGACGCGAGGGCCCAAACTTCCCTGGGGGGGTCTGTCACCGCTGCGACCCTCTCTCCTGTGGCGCAGGGCCCGTAGCATTATATAAGAGCTGCTGGGACAAAGGAGACTCCCGCACAGCAGCCGCTGGGTGCCCTCTGTGTACTCAACCATGTAAGCGACTGCCTTCTGCTGACGAGCTCTGCAGCCAGGGCAGCTGTGGACAATGGCCAGCAAGGGCCTGCCAAGGCTTTGTCAGAGACACAATTGCAGTTTCATATGTCAGAGGTGGGGGGGTTTCCTTTCTCCTACGCTAAGGAAGCAGCAGGGGCCTGGGGATAGGAGGGAAGCTTCCTGGGCTCCCAGACGGGTTGATTTTGCAGTCAGAGCCTCACTGCTATAACCAGGCAAAGAGCTACTGTTAAATACAGGTGTATCCAGGCGAGGCGTGGTACTCAGTCCCACTCTGCGTTAAAAAGCCCCAGAGGAAGGTTCTCCAGTGCAGACAGAGGGGATAAGAAACACGGCTCCCACAGGACAGCAGGGCAGGGTCACAACTTGCTTCCCCGACTAACCTCCCCAGTGGGGCACCTGTCAGGCCCATGGCAGCAGCATGCTGGTACCCTGACTCTTCAGGAAGCCACGTGACCGGCTCAAAGTGCCAGGGCTGCTGCAGGCCAGCACCTCATGGACAAGGATGGAAAATCTTGCTGGGCACATGTGGCCAGCAGGTGGTCCTGGCTCCCAGCCCTGATCCAGCCGGTAAGGGGCAGCAAGGAGGCAGCCTCTGCACAGAGCCAGTCTGACAGATCACTGGGAGCCGCAGGGCTGCTAATCCGTGACAGGAAGGGCCGTGTTCTGGGACAAGGTGGAATGCCCAGCGACACGCAGCAGCTTTAATTAGAGCCCTCGCGTTCTCTGAGCCAACGTCTCCCTGCCAAGGCGGAACCGGGGCCAAATCCATCCGGCACGTCACTCCCAGAAGCGGCTGAGTTAGGCGGAAGGCCTGGCACGTGGGGAGCTGGCAGCCTTACTAGAGGAGCCTGCAGACGACTCCTTTGGAAGGCTGTCACAGGCAGGCGGGCGGGGGGCTCGGGCTGATATCACATTCCCACATGAGAGTCACACGCAGGGCTGCCCTTCAGAGCAGCCTCCCAAGGAGAAATGTCAGCCACCGTCGGTTAACGAGCGATCCAAAGGGTATCACGGGCAGACGAACGTTACTTCCCTTCGCGCAGCTGCTCTCCCAGTGCAAGTGACATCAGTACAGCAGCAGTGCTAGCGGTCGGTCGGAGGCAGCTCCTTCATTATTTGATTCACAGGTGCCCCAGCTCAGATCTGGTCTCCACTGTACTGCAGAGATACATCTACATCATCATGCAGAGCTGGCAATCTAAACGTTGCAAGGTTGTGCAGGAGAGAAACCGAGGCACAGAGAAACCGCCCCTATGGTCACACGGCAGAACTGCAGCACAGCTGGAAACGGCCCAGTGCTCTGCCCTGGGAGGCTCCCTGCCTCTCAGGCACGCTGACCTTCAGCCAGAGAGTTTAAGAAAGGGGGAAAAAAAAAAGTGCAGCACGAAGCGCTGCAGGCGCTGGGGCCTGCGATGCTCTGACTGAGTCTCCGAAGGGGGACGGGTGGGAACCCCATCGCTGCAGGCGTTTAGTGCGACTTCGAAAATAACACGCTGCGAAAGGGCATTGGAAAATCTGGCTCGGATGGACTAGAACCCCGAGCGGGGCATTTTCCACCCTCTACCCCAGACCCTCCTGCCCTGTTAAGGGCTCACACAGTGAGCGCGTCTGTCTGCCTCTGTGTTCGGTGTTGTGTGAAAGGAGAGGAGTTTGGCACTCCCCTTCATAAGGATGGAAGAGGTCCTAGTGGCCTTTACAACACGCAATGGTCCATGTTCATCGCCTTGGATCGTCGGGAGAAGGCTGCCCAACTCCCTCAGCCTGCACCAGCCAGCCAGCCAGCTCGCCGGTAATGGCACATCTTCCTGTGCTCATGGTACCACACAGGTCCCGGTGGGATGCTCAACAAGCTAGGCCCTTTTCTGGGCCTACCCACTCCAAGAAGCCAGGTTCCGCCCCCCGCCCGCAGATTAGCCCCTGGAGCGAGCGCTGAGCTGGGAAATGAGCAGCTGACAGGGGGCCAGAGGCGCTGTGGGGCTTGTTTGAGCTGCTTCATCCAGACAATTTGCCAGCATAGGCTGGGACTGCAGGGTGCCTCCGTTTGCTCCCCTACTCCCCTCGCTGCACTGTCATCACAAAGGCAAATAAAACGCCAGGGTCTCCAGCTGGGCTCCCCTGGCCTGTCCCAGGCTGGGTGGGGAGTGCGTGGGCTGAGCACGTAGGAGGGAGGAACCGTGAGAGACAGGTTGGCCTGGGGCGAAGGTCTGAGCTCACCCTTGCCCCTTTACCAGGGAGGAACCTGCTCTGTCCTGCCTGAGACAGGCAAAACAAGGGGGAATCTAACCAGGAATTTCAAACGTAACAATCTCACTTTGGGAACTAGAAATTAATGCACCTACAATAGGCCCCAAAAGTTTTAGGAGTCGAAGTGCTGGCTTGTAGGCATTCCGGACCTGTCTCATCAGCTCCCAGTACGTACAGTGGAGCCCACAGCCGTACCGTGTACCCCCGACTCACACGTTTCTTGCAATAACACAAGTCGAAATCATGAGTGGTGAGGAGCTGGGAGCCAGGCGGCCTCCGTTCCCAGGCGCTAGGAAGCTGAGCTGCACTGTTGCACCTGGCTCTGGGCTCCCTGCCACTCAGAGGAGCAGGGACCTGAAGGTGGCGGGACCCCTCCCCCACCCGGTCCCGACTTATGCGAAATTTGACTTGTGTGTGGTTGCCCAGGAATGCAACCTCCGCATAAGTCAGGGGTCTACCGCACCCAAGTCCACAACAAGAGACAGGTTCAGCTACAACCGACAGTCAAATCCTCTGTCTTCCGATTACAGTGCCCCCCTTCCAATACATCTACCACCTGGGGGGCGCCCATTACTGCCCCATCCAGACAGAGGGCTCTTACTGAACCTCTGAACTGATCTGATCATCTCTAAGGAACCCTGAATGCTGGCATGGAGGAGACAGCTGTAACGTAGCCAAGGCACTAACTGGGAGTGGTGTTTTCCACTGTTGGAATCTTGTGGAAACGTGTCAAACCAGCAGTCACGCAGCACTTTAAAGACTAACAAAATAATTTATTAGGTGATGACTTTTCATGGGACAGACCCACTTCTTCAGAGCTATCAGCTTGTCCAGTCCAGAGTGACAGTTACATAGTACAGCGGTCCAAAAAAAAAAAAAAAAAAAAATTGAAACAGAAACTGACAAATCAGATACAGAGCACTGAAGGGCGGGGGAATGAGGGTTACGAGAATAAAAGTGTCTTGCCCGAGATCATGATGAATACCAAAAGAAGGGAAAGAGTCCTTGTAATATGCGAGATAATTGCTCTCTCTACTGAGACCAAGTGGTAATGCATCAAATTTGAGTATGAACCCCAGTTCACACATGTCCCTTTGTAATCTGCTGTTAAAGGCTCTTTGTTGTAGGACGCATATTCTCAGGTCTTTAACAAAATGGCCACTCCACTGAAATGCTCACTGACAGGTTTATACGTATTAAGATTCCTGATGTCTGCTCTGTGCCCATTCATTCTTTGGCAAAGTGTTTGTCTGATGCACGTAGTGGAGGGGCATTGCTGTCACACGATGGCATATGTAACATTGGTTGAGGTACAGGAGAATGAGCCCCTGATCTTGTAATTAACGTGGTTAGGTCCAGCAATGGTATCCCCAGAACAAATAAGTGGACCAAGTTAGCAACGGGATTTGTTGCAAAGACAAGTTCCAGGATTAATATTACTATGGTATGGTCTGTGGTTGCTAGTGGAAACATGGGGATTCTGTCTGGAGTTAACGCAAATCCAGCACAAGTGGAAGATACTCAACAGCCAGAGCTAATGACCATGTCCTGGCTTATTCTGCTGCTGCTGCAGAGGCGAAGAGAGAATCTAGAAACTGGAAACAACTCCCGGGGCAGGGACTGTGCCTTGTTATCTGCAGGCCCAGCAGCCTGCACTATGCGACCCCTCTGGACAGAGAGGATTTTAGCCTCACCACAACTGAGATCATCAGGGATTACTACACTGATAAATCTTATACCCAGAACTCCTTACTGCAGATCTCATTGCTGCAGGATGATAGAAGCAAACAGCTCAGGTCCGGTTGTCCCTTGGACACTACCCATGGAAGCGAGGCAGATGGAGAAAGAACCTCTCTCCACCATACCCACACTCACCACTTACCTTTATGGGAGACCAGACTCTTGGGTCCAGGCATGGAAGAGTAAGGATCTACTCACTGCCTAAAACGGTGGGCATGGCAGTGAAAGGAGCACTTCCTCACTGGCCAAAGGGCCTGGTCCAGAAGGGGAAGCAAATGAGTGGCTACCACTGGTTACAAATACCTGCCCACCTCCAAGCAGGGAAGGAACAATTTAGAGGGGTGATCATGTGTCGCCTTGTCTCCTGGGGCAGTGCAGTTTACACCCCATCCCCAGCTCCAAATCTGTGCCCAGACTCTCATCCCATCCCTTGGGACACTTTCAGAAGACGAGGTGTCTCTGCGGTTCCCAAACCCAAGCAGCTAAATGCACTAGGTGAAATGAGATCTTCTCCTCGCTGGACATTTATACACACGTGGGAGGAAACAAGATGTGCTTGGAAACAGCCCAGTCACTGTTACTGATTTCATCACATCAGCGCAGACACCAGAAACGCTGCCAGGAGAGCATCAAGCTCCGCATTACTTCAGCAGCAGGGCCTGGCCAAGGGAGAGGGGAGCACAAGCAGAGAGGCAGGCAGGGCTGGCTACTGCACGTACCGGGGCTAAACCCATCTCCTCTTTAATCCCCAAACTGCTCCTCTTTCCTAATGACGTTCAGCGGCAGGCGGAGGACTACTCAGCGCCAAATCCTCTCTGGCTGCCGAAAGCAAATTGTGTGACTGGCACCAAAGGGCAGTGGGTTTGCTTTCTAGAAACAAAGCAGCACTCTGCATTGGAAAGCTACTTGGGAACCACAGCTTGAAGCTCTCTAGTCCAGCACTCGCAGGGTCTGAGCAGAGGATTTTCTGAGCCACGAGAGGTCAATATTGTCTAGCACACCACCACCACTTCCCCTGCTTACTGGGCTCTCGGAAGACATTTACCCAAATAACAGCACAGAACACTGACAGCCAGGATGGATGGTTGCAAACGAGCTTTACGGGACCACGGGAAACTTGGCCACACCCATGGCGAATGGCCGTCTGGCTAACTGAAATCCTGCCAGCTTGCAGATGCTGCCGGACAAGACAGCTCGGGACGAGAGAGGTTGCACCGGTAGTGCCAGCTTGGTCCCTCCACAGCTGCCAGCCTCGTGCACCCACCACTGCTGTGCGAATAAATCTCCTGCAAAACCATCTGAGAGATCCCCTCTGCTGGGCTGAGGCTCGATTCCTGCCGGCTGGCTACACCACACAGGCCATGAGCTGTAGCTACTGTTTCCTGTGCTGTCCATGGCATAATGCAGGACTGAGCAAAGGGCTGTCCTTTCCCTTTGCCACTGTGCACAACGGAGCCCCTGGCTGCAGCCCCAGGGTCTCACAGGTGCACACTGATCAATACTAGTCATCACTGCTTTCTTCCTCCTCCTGATTTTTAGTGGCAAAAGCAAAGTGGTGGGTCAAGTTTCACTGGCACAGGACAGGCAAAGAATGAGCTTCCTGCTCACCCAGTGGGGAGTGAGATTAGAAGGTAAAATTCAGCGGCTGAATTGGAGAAATGCCTCCTCTGCAGGCCTGGACACACTCCCACAGCAGGGGACTGACACCAAAGAGGCTCGCTATTATTCCCACGCTGCTGTGTGGGCTGTGTGAGGTAGGCCAGCGCCTATCTGACAATGCACAGAGCGGCCTGCTGTCATCGTACGGACGTGACGCTTACCAAGAACACCCACAAGACAGCGGGTTTGTCTTGGACAGGTTTTCACCATAGGGCCCAACCCTCCAGAATTTTCACTGCCACTGGGAACAAACTCATGAAAGAATCAAGTCTCTCGCAGGTCGACCCAGCAAGCAGAGCAGAGGCAGAAACTCCTTTGGGTTCAATCCAAGGGGCTTCAACCACTAAGGACGCAAACGAGTGGGTGAAATCTAGATATTCGATGGCGTTCTTCAAAAACCATAAACCCCAAACAAGCATAACACGCTATCAAAGGGCGCGTGTTCTCTTCCGGTGCCTAGTCCAGAAGAGGATAACTACCTACTATTGCTGTCAGCTGATAGACACTCCTGTGCTGTTCTGCTCAGGCAGTCAGGAAGCACTATTCCTGTACCCTGAACCTTTGAGGTTTTTCCTTGGAGGCTTAAATTAGACAAAACAATTTTTTGAAACAAAACCCACAGCCGATCTTTGATTACACAGGGCGCACTCAGAAACCCCACACGGCTAGCACCAGCATTAACCAAAGTCCTGGCCAAATTTCAGTTCCAGTTACTTCCATTCTGCCAGCTTAAACTGTAATTCCTATTCCGACTGGACAGGATGGCCGTCAGCTCCTGTCCTGTGCCGCACCGCTGGGTCCTGTTGAACTGCACCACGTTCTACCCCAGAAGTAGCTGCCACTCAGTGATGCTGCCCCCACAGATTGCAGAACACATTATGATCTGCTGGGGGGAAGAAGTGCCATAAAAGGACAAGAGGTAATAACCAAACATTACCTTAAGCCAGAGGCGGGCAGTAACTTTCACAGGGGATGATGGGGGCACTTCAAGGATTTGGTAAGGGGTCACAGACCCCACTTTTCTACTACATGAATAGAGTGCAGGGGGAGTCTGGGTGCAGCAGGGGGCTGTGACCTGGGGCAGGGCATTGGGGTGCAGGGTGTGGGGAGAAGTCTGGGTGCAAGTGGGGGTTGGGGACGGGGGGGTGGGGGGCAGCTGCAGGCTCTGGCCAGGAGATGCTGCTTATCATAGGTGGCTCCCCGCTGGTGGCACACTGGGGTACGCAAGCTGCTTGTCTGCCACGACCCCACACACCAGTCAAAGCTGCCAGCTGCTGGGGCAAGTGTGATGGAAGTGGGGCAGCGGGTCTCAGCACGCTGCCTACAAGCACCACCCCAGCATCTCCCATTGGCATCTCCGTGTACGGGGACCTGCTACCCCTTTCCTCCCCTCGGGCGCTCAGAGACACACTGGCTCCAGCAGCTGGTAGCTTTGAGCAGCATGTGGGGCTGCAACAGCGCTACAGGACATCATCAGCCTGGAGACCATGGCAGGCTGGACCCAAACATTTGCAGGCCGGATCCAGCCCGCAGGCTCTATTTTGCCCACCACTCTCGGGGGTGGTCTTTGGTTTTAAGCAATGGGAGCTGTGCTCTGGGTCTCAGGGAAGGAGGAGTAAATAAGGTGCCACACTGGATCAGACTGGCGTTCCGCCTGCTCCGGGCTCAGGGCATCGTGTGAAACGTGTCACCGTATTTCATAAAGACGCCCCTCACCCACCTGCCTGATCTGGGAAGTGCTCGGAAGGACACATATCAAGTTTGTTCCTTGGCAGGACAAAATCTCACCCTCAAGTTAAGGTCACCAGTTTCTACACCGCTCGGCCATCTCAGCCCAGGCTCCCATAGGGCTCACGTGGCCCACGGGCGGTGTGCTGGCCCCTGCGGAGACATTGGCATCTCCCATGGCTAATGACAACTCCTAGGCTGGGGCTGTTCCGCTGTAGGGCTGCGGTTTGTGTCATGCTGTGCGTGATCTGCGGTGAGCTGTACGTGTGGCCAGGAATGCAATCCACCCTGGAGGACAATAGTCAACAGCAGGGGGTTACAGAAGAACGGGCACGCTGGGTCAGACCACAGGCCCATCTAGTCCTGTGTCCTGTCTGCCGACAGCGGCCAATACTGAGCGCCGCAGAGGGAGTGAAGAGAACAGGGAACCATCCAGTGATTCCTCCCCTCTCTCCCGTTCCCGACTCTGACAAACGGAGGCCAGGACCACAGGCAACAACCTGGAAACTGCCTGACACATGGTACCACACAGCGTGGGGTCCCTACTGCTGGATCGCGGCTCCGGGAGCCGGGACGGGGATGTCCGCTGGAGCCCGTTCTGGAGAGCTGGAACATCCTGCGTAGCCATCCTGAGCACAAGTGACCTCTGCAGAACGCGGCACCCAGGTCAGGGCAGGCAAAGTGGCCGGGCTGTGGGTCCTGCCCTTTGGAGCCAGCTCGCGTCAGGAGCTGAGGGGCCTGCTGGACTCCGCCGGCGACCTCACTCACAGCAGCCTGGAGGCTGTGCACAGCCCCAAATGGCCAGACAGATCGGAGCAGGGGGACATCTTGGCCACGCCCTCTTTCCCCAGCCACGCCCCCTGGGCACAACCCACCCTCCGACTGCCCACCTGCGGGGGGAATCCTCTGCCGGCCCTTTAAGGCAGGCTGCAGGCTGAGATGGTGCCCAGCAGTGCCAATGGGGCTCCAGCGCTGGGGGACGGGGGAAGAAAGCCTCAGGCAGTACAGCTCAGCGCTGGAGTCCCCAGAGGTTTGTCAACCCTTCACTGCCAGTGGCACGAAGCAGCACTTGCTCTTGAGCGCAGACTGACCTAGAGAGAGCAGCTTCGATCAAAACGCCAGGCCAGCCCCAGCCCAGCCCCTCGACATTAATCCCCCTTCCGCCTCCAGGGTCGGGCTGTACACCTGGTGGGGCGCCACCAGGACACCGCTACTGACGCATGGCATTCCAGGGGAGGGGCTGGGGCTGGGGCTGGATCAGCTGGCAAGGGAGGAGTCAGGAGATACCGTGAGGCAAAGTGGTTAGTGAGCTCCCTGGGGCAGTTTCATGAGCAGGGCTCCCTGTAAACTGGGAGCTTGGGCGGCCGCCCAGGAGAGACTCAGGGCTCGCCCAGCTGATTAGCAGAGTTCACAGCGGGCAGCCTGGGTTTCTACGGTGGTGCACATCTGCACATGCCTCGCCACAAATAAAATTTACTCTGCACATGAATGAATTAATTAGGGGGCACATTGCTTATGGTGAATGTGTACAGCACGCAGCCCAGCAGGGACCCTCGTGACAACTGCAGATGCCGCTGCAATAAATACAGCTTTACAAACCCCAGCTCTTCCATGTGACAGCCCCAGCAACTCTCACGGCGATGCCCAAAGAGTCCGCAACACTACCGAGCAACAACTAACCGCTCCCCCAGCAGCACCACACCGAGCTCCTCCACTTGCGCCAAGGCCAGGGCTCCATCTGCCAGCAGCAGACAGATGTTCATCTCCTCCTGAACCCACCACGGGGGCTGCCACTTTACCATCACATTACAGAGAGCCTTAAGGGGCGCCAGCCAAAATCGAGCACTACACATCTTCTACCACCCAGTGCCTGGGCACCTTGCTGCTGGCGGGGAGTCACATGTCCCTGGAAGGCAGGAACGGCTCTCTTATAAGGGCACGTTCTGAGGCTCTTTTGGGTTAGTTAGAAGAACAGCCAACCTGGGTCAGGCCAAGGGGCCGCCTCGCCCAATATCCTCTCTTCCGACAGTGGTCAGTGCCAGGTGCTTCAGAAGGAATGACCAGAACAGAGCACCTATCTCCTTTTGTCCAGTCCCAGATTCTGGCAGTCATGGGTTTAAGGACTCCCTGTGCATGGAGCTGCATCTCTGACCATCTGGGCTAGAAGCCAGTGGTGGACCTTGCCTCCCTAACGGTCTTGCATTCCTTTTTGACCCTGGTTATGCTGCTGTCTTTCCCAAGACCCCCTGGCGCTGAGTTCCGCAGGGTAACCGTGCCATGCACACAGAACTGCCTCCTTTGGTTTGTTTGAAACCTGCTGCCTAGTGACTTCACCAGGCGATCTAGTTCCTGTGTTATGTGAAGGGGTAAACATCACTCTCATTCGCCTTCTCTGCGCCAGCCATGATTTTAGAGACCTCTTGGAAAAACCCTCAATCTTCTCTTTCCCAAGAGGAACAGCCTTTCTAATGTCTCCTCCTATGGAACCCCTTCCGAACCACTCATTAGTTTTATTGCCCTCCTTGGTACCTCTTCCCAGTCTAAGGTATCTTTCTGGGGGATTGGACGATCAGAACTGCATGCAGCATTCAAGCTCTGGGGGTGCTGTGGACTTACGGAGGGGCAATGTGATGTCTTCCGCCTGACTTCGCCCACTCCTAACACCTTAGGTTTTTGGACTGACACTGCACACTGAGGGGACTTCTCCAGAGAACTTTCCACAAGATTGCTTTCCTGAGTGGCAACAGCTAGTTCAGATCCCCTCCTTTGGTAGATTGGGGGAGAAGAATCCCTACCCTATGTGCACTACATGTATCTACGTCAAATTTCTTCTGCCACTCTGTCCCTGTTACCCAGTTTTGTGAGATCTCTTTGCAGTCAGCTTTGAGCTTAAATATCTTGAGTAAACGTGTATCACCTGCAGATTTTGGCACCTCACTGTTTATCCTTCTCCAGCTCCTTTCTGAATATGCTGAAGAGGACTTGTCCTCATGCAGACCCCTGGGGACACCACTCTTTTCCTCCCTCCACAGCCAGACCATTTATTCCTATCCTTTCTTTTCCATCTTAACCAGCCACCGTCCCACAAGCAGGCCTTCCCTCTGATTCCAGGTCAGCTGATGTTGCTGAAATGTCTTTGGTGAGAGGCTTTCTGGAAATCCAGCTACTCCAGATCAGTGTTTCTCAGCCAGGACTACATGTACCCTTGATGCACCCCCCGGAAGAGCTCAAAGTACCCCCAACTCACCTAGAGATTTGCCTGGTTTTACAATAAGCTACATAAAAACATGACTAAAGTCAGCACAAGTTAAAAGCTCATGCAGACGAGGACTTGTTTCTACTGTTCCATACACCTTACGCTGAAATCTAAGTACAATATTTCTACTCCTATTCAATTGTTGGATAATAAGATGGCAGAAAGTCAGCAGGTTTTCAGCAGCAGTCTTCTGGGACATTTGTGCGTGTTTTTGTAAGAAAGTAGTTCTTGAAGTGAAGTGTAACTTGGTGGTATGCAAAACAAATCTGACTCCTGCAAAGGGTACTGGAATCTGGACAGGTTGAATGGCCCTTGTTTCAATACCTCAGATTACCTTGGGACCACGTTTTCCAGCCAGTTTGAAAAAAAAAAACAAAAACAAAACTGGCACTTTATAAAAAAGTTTGAGAAACACTGCTTCGGATCTCCCTTGTCCACGTGGGCTCATTAGCACCTTCAAAGAATTTGACTCTAGCCCTGATTCCGTAGGGGTCCAGCCATCAGAAAGAGCTGCTGCCTGCTGGGAGCGCGAAACCCTTCACCAACTGGCTAAGCACGTACCTTCCTCCCACAGGCACGTCACAGCCAATTAATCTGGTGCCCCACCCCTTCTGTGCGTGGAGCCCAAGCCACAGTGCAGGAGGCAGATGCTTGTTCTCTTCTACCCCACACTCTTTCTCTCCTGCCACTGCCATGCTCACCTGACCATACCTCCCGTGCCCAGCAATCAGGAGCCCCTAGCAGGCCCCAGGAATGCACGGGGCATTAAGGAAAGAGACATGCTGAGCTCCTGGGAATCCCAGGGGCTGTACCAATAAAACTACCTCTGAGTCAGCTCCTCTGCCTTTGGAGCCGCAGCAGGCTGGCGCCGGAGGGGCAGATCTTACCTTCAGACACTGGAGTGATGCTGATGACTTTAAGGTTGACGTTTGGAAGTGGGATGGCACAGATGTCCTTCCCCAGCCTCTGCATGGGAGGCAGAAGAAACGTGATCTCGTATTTGTGCATGATCTTCAGAAAGCCCACCTGGAAGGGGAGAAAGGGGTGCAGGTTGCAGGGTCACCTCTGCCTTCGCACCGAGCACTTCGCAGCCACACCGCCAAGCAGGGAAATAACACAACACGGTGCCAGCCAGAAAAGCACCAAAGGCCTGGGAACTAACACCGATGGGAAATGCAGTTCTCGGTATTAGAGTACAGGTTGGACCTCTCTGCTCTGGCACCTCAGGAACTGACAAGGTGCAGTCCAGGCCTCCTGGCTCCCACTGCTCAGCCCTGGCAGCTCTCCTAGACACGCCACCAGCCCCACTCCTGGCTCCTTGACCCCCTGGCCATACTCCCAGCCTGCACCACCAGCCATAGGTGCCAGCCCCACTCCTGGCCCTGGCCCCTGCTGTCGGCTGCACCACCATCCCCGGCCCTCGCCATGCTCTTGGCCTCTGCTGCTGCTTCTGTGTGGCCGGACTCCCAATAGGCCCCACTCCCAGCTGCTGGGGCTCTTGGGCCCAGGAGCTCTCTGGTCCAGCAACATCTGGGGCCCTGCCTTCACTGCTGCTCCCTGGCTGGGCTGGGAGCCTGCACAGCACAGCTGGGAGAAGGAAGGGGGTTGTGAGACACAGGAGGGAACAGGAGACCTGGAGGGCATGAAAATTGTGGTTCCGTTACTGAGCAAGTGACGGCACTCGGACCCTGGCCAGGCCCCTCTCTCCCTGAGCACCAAAGTCAGTGATACCACACCTAAAGCAGGGGAGTGGGGTGCACCTGGTCCAAAAATCCAGGGTTTCTAACTAAATGGAGTTTTTCCTCAAAATAATTCCAGTTCGGTCAAAACACAAGTTTTACGCTTTTGTCAAAAAACCCTAAAAACACCCCCCCTGCACCAAGTGTTTTGGTTTTCAAACCAGAAAATCAATATTCTTCTATTTTAAAATGTAAATTTTTGATTGTTGTTTTTGGGGCTCAAAACCAGGTAGAATAAAACTCCACTGACCGGTCCTTACATTAAAAGTGACTTTTTATTTAAATAGATTTTTATATCAATGAAATACTTTGATTAAACTTCTTTGAAATTCAAAACTTACCTGAAGACTTAAACGGACAATAATCTATTAAAGTAGCTCAGATTGAATACAGACAAGCGATAGTAACCACTATGTTTGCTACGGAGTTTGGAGAAAAGTCAAATCACTGAACTGGTGGAACTCACTGGCTCTCACGTGGAATCACAGTTTGTTAAAGAACGAACCGGCTTCAGAAAGCAGGACGCTTTTCTGGGGGTACAGAAAGAGATTTTCCTCCATTTGTTCACCCAGCTCAGTTCAAGGACTAGTTCCTTCATGTTAAGGAACCAGTTTGGAGTGGAAGAAGCCAGAAAGTTGCTTTCCCCTTTCCAGTCTACAAGCTGCCAGGGACGTTTTGACTGGAATAAACTGTCTGGGGGGGTTATGGAATCTCCATCACCAGAGATTTTTAAGAGCAGGTTAGACAAACCTCTGTCAGGGATGATACAGATGGTGTTTAGTCCTGCCACGAGTGCAGAGTATTGGACTCTGTGACCTCTTGGGGTTCCTTGCAGTTCTAGTATTCGGAGATAAAACCTGCTACACTGAACTCTCTCATAGTAACAGAGAGGAAGCCGTGCTAGTCTATACACTTTCAAAACAAAAAGCAGTCAAGTAGCACTTTAAAGACTAGCAAAATAGTTTATTAGGTGAGCTTTCGTGGGACAGACCCACTTGGGTCTGTCCCACGAAAGCTCACCTAATAAACTATTTTGCTAGTCTTTAAAGTGCTACTTGACTGCTTTTTGTTTTGAACTCTCTCATATCTGACATTCTACTGTCCAGCACTCGCAAAGAACCGGTATTTGAACCATGAGTAAATTTTAGTTACATCTTCCAAAAGTACAGTACAGTGAAAGTAAATACAAATAAATACAGCAAATACAGTCTAAGTTTAGAGTGTGCCACGTTACTGTTTTTGGGAAATAAAGTCCTCTGCGTACATTTGTATGGAAGGAAATAGCGAGAGAGGCATCAGACACCACCGGGCACTGAGCCCATGGTGGTTGATGATGATGATGGTGCAGACATTTTTGTTTGTTTCTTAATATCTAACGTGGTTTCCTTTTAGTGTTATGCGTTGCGATGGATACCTCTCTATTAGCCAGAATATTTGAATATGCGGCAACCTCCTGGTCCTTGTGGTTGCCAGATATGAAAGAGTTTACTGCAGTTCTAAAATCTTGAAGGCCATGATGCCAGAACCCATCAGTTCAACGCTCCTCCTACAGATCACAAGTCCTACGTTTAATGTACCAGTTTATTTTAAATTCACATCATACTTTGAGCATTTCTTTTTGGTTATGAAATCAGCACATTTAAGGAAATTTCAATTAAAATATTAAATGCTGTTTTACACACTTTAAATTCAATTTGAATGTCCAGCCCTAGAGCGTGAACCAATCACAAGAAAAGTAATCATCTAGTTAACAAGAAAGTCATCGTTCACCAGTTCCCAAAGTAACACAAGAATTAAAAATTAAGAATCTGAATAAATATAAGCGAAAGAACTGATTAAATAAGCAATACAAATAGTCTCGACTCCTGGTTAGCAAAACAAAGCACCAAGTTTAGCATAAAGGCTCCATTTATTTGCAAATCAACCTGGTCAATATATTCCGCACCAGGAGGGGGGGGTGTGGGTCCAGTTTTGGGCTCTCCCTATGGGAAGGATGTAGACAAATTGGAGCGCATCCAGCAGAGGGCAACTAAAACGATTACGGGACTTGAGCCCACGGCTTATTGGCAGAGGCTGAGGGAACGCAGGTTGTTCAGTCTACAAAAGAGAAGAGCGAGGGGGATCTGACGGCAGCCTTCAGCTACCTGAAGGGTGGCTCTAAAGAGGCCGTTCTCAGTGGTGACGGATGGCAGATCCGGGAGCAATGGTCTCAAGTTATGGTGGGGGGAGATCTAGGTTGGTTATTAGGAAAGACGTTCACTAGCAGGGGGGTGAAGTACTGGAATGGGCTGCAGAGGGAGATGGTGGAACATCCATCCCTCGAGGTTTTTAAGGCCAAGACTGACAAAGCCCTGACTGGAATGTTTAGTTGGTGGTGGTCCTGACTGGAGCACAGGTTTGGACTAGATGACCTCATGAGACCTTGTCCAATATTAAACTTCTGGGATTGTGTGTTTTATTGGCTAACAACTAACGGGGGGGAAAGAAAAAACAAAACACACCTTTCTTTAGGTAAGTAACTGAAAAGCAGAAACAAAAAACCTAAAACCATGCAGTCACAGGTTCAGAAGGAACCGCAAGAATCATCATCATCTTATCTAACATCCGGATTTGTTGGGTCTGAAACCACCCCAGGCCAAGGAAGGAGTCTTCACAAACCTCCAGAGGTATCTGTTCCCCTGTCCTGTTGTTCTCATAGGCCGTGTCTACACGTGCTCCAAACTTCGAAATGGCCGTGCAAATGGCCATTTCGAAGTTTACTAATGAAGCGCTGAAATGCATATTCGGCGCTTCGAAATTGACACGCCTTGCCGCCGCGCGGCGCGTCCAGACGGGGCTCCTTTTCGAAAGGACCCCGCCTACTTCGAAGTCCCCTTATTCCCATCAGCTCATGGGAATAAGAGGACTTCGAAGTAGGCGGGGTCCTTTCGAAAAGGAGCCCCGTCTGGACGCGCCGTGCGGCGGCAAGGCGCGTCAATTTCGAAGCGCCGCGGCAGCCCGCATGCTAATGAAGCGCTGAATATGCATTTCAGCGCTTCATTAGTAAACTTCGAAATGGCCATTTGCATGGCCATTTCGAAGTTTGGGGCATGTGTAGACGTAGCCATAGTTAGGAAGTTTGTCCTGCAATTTACTCTAAAACTGCTGTGCTGCAGTTTGACCCATTGTCTCGTGTCCTGCCCTCTGCAGCAACAGAGAGCAGCTTTTCCCCATCTTTCCCATAGCAGCCTTTCAAGTATCTGAAGACTGCTATCATGTGTGCCCTTGGGCTTGGTCTATACTAGGCAGGTAAGTCAACTGCAGATATGCAATTCTAGCTCTGGCAATTGCATAGATAGAATCGACTTATCTGCAATCTATTTACTTAGCCGTCTGCAAGTAGGGAAGTAGACGGGAGAAATTCTATCACGAGGAACATGGGGTTTGACTGCCAACCCCAGAAAGTTCAATTTCATGTGTGTACCAGGCCCGCAAACGCAAACAGGTCGATCCTTCCCATAGTACAAGCAAGCCCTTAAACTCCTTTTTCCAAACTCAGCAGGCCTAGTTCCTCCAGACTTCTCCTTCTATGGCTGCATTCCTCCCCTTTTATCATCTTTGTCACTCTCCTTGGAGCCTTTCCAGCTTCTCTACATTGGTGACCAACACCGGACACAATACTTCAACTGAGGCCCAACGGGTGCCAAATACAGCAGTGCTATCACCTCCCATGACTTGTCCGCTACACTACTATTAACTCAACCTAATACCGCATTTGTCTTTTTTGCAGCACCTTGATGTGTGATCCTCCATAGTTCCTAGATCCTTCTCAGCCCTGCTGCCAAGCCAGTGTTCCCCAGTCTGTATTTGTGCATTTAGTGTTTCTTCCTTTAGTGCGCTAACTTACGTTTATCTTTGCTGAATTTCATTTTACTGCCAGTTGCCTGTTTCTCCAATTTATCAAGAACCTTCTGAATTAACGTGATTAAAATAGTTTCCTGACTAAAGACAGCAATTAAAAGAAGCAATCGGCCCTGCCATAAAACACCAACTTTGAGGGGTGGAGGCTTGATGAAAACTTGAAACTCTAAAGACAAGTTTTTGACAATGAAAAAAAAAATTTGCTTTTGTTGGGATTTTTCACACCACCAGAAAAGAGTTTCCCAACCAGCTCTGGAGGAGAGGAGACAGGCCCCAGACACGCTCAGAAGCAGTAACTGCTGTGCACTGGTAGGAGGTAGCTGCAGTCATGCCCTGAGATACCGATGGCCATGGGTGAATCCATGTGACAACCAACATTTCAATGGCCTCCCTAGGAGCATGAGCCTAGTGAGCCAATGTTCTTTAGCACTTTTACAGCGGGCCCCACTTTTCAGCCCGGCAATTAGCTGAGGCCCCCCAACTTGTGGGAGGACCACAGGAAAGGATGTTGGGGGGGCACTCAGGAAGGAGTGCTGGGAGGTTCCAGAGGGGTGTCCCCAAGGGAGAAGGGTCCTCAGGGGAGGACCCTAGAGAGTATGTGAGGGATTCAAGGGGGCTCAAGACTGCACCCTGCTGATGAAGGGCGATGGCAATAGGCTTAACGTAGCATGTACTCACCCAGCAGGCAGCACTCACTCCTCACCGGCATCTTGGGGGACTCTCAGGGACCAATGCGTCCGCCTAATCAAGCTGGGAATTCCACCCATCCCCAGCTTGGCCCCGCCACTTAACTCAGGGCCTCTGAATGTTCTGATTGGCTCGGCTGGGGGGTGGGCATTCCCTTGGCAGTGGCAGTGGCAGAGGCGGTGGGAGAGAAAGCAGAGGGCGGGGAAGGCAGCAGAAGCCACGGCGGGGCTGGAGGAAGAGACAGCCAATTGCCCCGTGCCCCCTTATTGCTTTAGCACAGCCTCTGGAGGGGACCTGCGACATGCTCCCAGGGATGGGGGGTGACACATGACCACCCCTCTGGCCTGGCTAATTGCAGATCCCGTGTTCTCCATCCTTCCCAGCCGTGTGACTTTTGGCCGGAACACAGAGATCGAATTGTGATGCACCCTGAGTGCACAGCTTACTCGGTCACGGCTTAATTTCTTCAAAACCAATGTAATCGTGCCCCCTCTCAGCTGGCACTTCCCCGGTTCCTGCAGCCCAGGGGCCCTCTTATTTAGAGCTGAACAAACCTATTACACGGTTGCAGGTTCAGGCAGTTCTGCCCTATTACAGTTCTCTCGCATTCGTTTCACTTCTCAGGAGAAGGCCCATGGCAATTAAGTGCAACATGCCTCGTTAATGCACCCTCATCATCTGCACAAGAGTCAGGGGAGCCCAAGCGATGAGCCCTACAAGGACGGTTACGGTACTCCACTGCGGGTGTTAAGTTCAAGCGTAAGTCTGTGAGGATCTGCCCTGCAAGTGCAGGGGGCTGCCTGGTGCTTGGGCTGTGATAAGTTTGGGTCTCACACACCCAGCCCGTTCGATCTGAGGCCCTAAAGACCTAGGATCAAGTTAAAACTCTCCTGAAAACCAAAAATCTGAACCAATTCCACTGTTTCAAGGCTTTTTCCTTTTGTAATTATAATGCAAAAGTTGTTTTAAAACAGCAGCACTTGCTTCTGGCTTGTGCCCCACGCCCCCCCCAGCATGCTGGGTCTCCAACAGCACCCTTGTTTCTCAGATGGGGAAACAGACACAGAGCAGTTAAGCAACTTGCCACAGCCAATCCCTAGCAGAGCCAACAGAAACCAGGCCCCTGGCCTCAGTCACCAGACCAGGCTGGCACGAACGTTTTCCAACCCTAGATTTCCAGCCACGAAAGGGATGATACACACATCTATTCACAACAAAGAGTCTTCTCCCTTTTTTAGAGGTGGGGGGCAGAGGTGCAGAGACATAGGCCTTGTCTTCACTAGAAAAGCCTTCTACCTCCCCCTGCATACCCAACAAACGGAGCTGCAATGCACACCAAGGAGCGCTTTGCCAGTGACTCATACAGTACCCCCTCGGTTTATGCAGAGGTGGAGTCCTGGGCAACCTCAGTGTAAATCGAATTTTCTGTAAATTGGGGGGGGTGCGTTGTGGGGAGTGGGCAGCCACATGGCCCCCAGCCTCCCCCAGCTGGGGGGCACACAGCTGCTTGCTGCAGTTTCTCCCAACTGGGACAACTGGCCCCACAAGCAGCTGTCTGCGCACTGGGCTCCTCAGCTGGGGAGCCCAGCACACAGACAGAGGCTTATGACGCGGTTTCTCTAAGCTGGGAGAAACTGCGCCGCAAGCAGCTGTGTGCGCGTTGGGGCTGTCCCAGCGGGGGGAGTTAGGGACTGGAGGGGTGGGCAGTTTCAATTTGCACTTAACTGGCGTTAAATCGAAATAGCGATTCGAGGCTTTACTGCACTGGTGAAATCAGCGAAATTGAGAAAAGCCCCTTCATGCCCGCACAACTGCATCTGCAGTGGGGCTTTTAACAGCACAGTAACCTTATAAGAAATAATTAGATGTAGACATCACACCAGTAACTGACATTAGGAACAGGTGGACAGGACCTCCAACCCCTGCTCTTACAGGCAGCCCCTCAAATCCTCCCATTCATGGAGTCACGACTGTGGTTCCTAAACCGGGAGAGGTCTTAAGCACAGATCTGTGCTAAATGACCAGCCCACAGTCACACAGGAAATCTGTGGCAGGACAGGGAGTTGAACCCACAACTCCCAGGCTCGTGCCTAGAACTTAAGCCCATCCTTCTTCTGGAAGTGGAGTGAAGGCAATTTCCAGGCCCCTGGCCACGCAGCAGTTCCCCACTGAGCTCAGGTGTTTAAAAGTCCTACCCATACTCCCCACTCCCTGTGGTTATTAAGCTGACAGCTTCTCCAGTACGTGTCTGATATTTAATTATATCCATCCCTGTTGCTCAAATTAGAAACCACCAGCAAAGGAAGCATTTAACTGGTTTGCATTTCCATTAGGCAGTGACAAATCTACTGCCAATGGGCCTGCAGCTGTGCCACTGATCTCAGCCAGCAATCGGCCAGTAACGTCAATGACGACAGGTTGTGCTCGGCGTTTTCAGACCCAGCCCCACCCCAGAGCTTAGCGCCGGGGGGCTAGCCCAAGCAGGAGCATTTACGCTGCTATTTTTAGCCCTGTAGCATGAGCCCAAAGCCTTTTCCGGTAACTTACAATCCCCTTTGCAGCAGGGGAATAAATTACAAATGCAGCGTGAAGGCATCCTGACCCCCTGTCAGTGCAGCTGGGTTTGAAACCTCCATGTGAAATCATGAGGAGCCCAGCTGAGGTCTCCTTCGGACTAGAAAATGCCTGAGGACTTTGGACCAGATCATCATCAGACCTGGGATACATGAATGGTGCATTTAATTCAAGAGCGCTGCACTGATTTACACCACCTGAAGGTCTGGTCCTTCAGCCCAGTGCAGCAAATATAAATGTCTGGGATTTTCTTTTCTTTTCTGAGGCACAAGCACAGCATTGTCTGGAAGCTAAGCCGCTTGGTGGGAGATGGGATTTAACTAGGACGTTTTCAAGGAGAAGAGAGAAGTGGGAATAAACAATGCTCGCTCGCTTGGTGACATTTCACATTCCTTCATTCTCTCTCAAGCAGTGACTCGTGGGCAGTCTTCCTGTTTATAACACAATGGGCAGAGGTTCCTGCCTTCCACAGCAGGGTTACCGCACTGATGATGTTACACAAGGAGCCACACTTGCTCAGACCAATGGTCCAGCTAGCTCGGAGTCGTGGGTTCCAACAGGAGCTGGGGCAGATGTTTCAGCTACAATTCGCAAGTGATCCATCCCGTCATCTGGTCCCAGCTTCTGCCAGACAGAGGCATGGGGACACCTAGTGCATTGGGGAGTATCCCTAACCATCTTGCCCAATAGCCCCGATGGACTGATCCTCCATGAACTTACTCTTTTTTTGAGCCCAGTTACATTACAGACCTTCACAACATCCCTGGCAAAGCTTTCCACAGGCTGTCTGCGCGCTGTGTGAAGAAATACTTCCGCTTGTTTGTTTTCAACATGCCACCTGTTCATTTCATTGACACGGGCGATAACGAGAGATTCGAAGAGAAGGATATTGGCATTCGAGAGGAGTTATTATAGAAAGATCTTGGGAATAGGGTGGATGCAGAAGGTCACCAACGAGGAATTACATAGCAAGATACGGCCAAAAGAGAACCTACTGCAGAAGGTTATACAATGCAAGTTACAGGTATCTGGGCATATTTGCAGAACGAACGACGAACGAAAAATCAAGACCCTGGTATTCAGCATAATGGACATTTCGAATAGGAGAGGCAGACCCCACAGAGAACGGGTAGATGATGTAGTAGATTGGTGAGGAGTTAGTCTACAGAAACTAAGCCACTCCGCACTGGACAGGGAAAGGTAGAAGGAAATAGTGAAAGGCATCAGACACCAATGGGCGCTGAGCCCATGGTAGTGGTTTGATGATGATGTCTAGCGCTTCTGTCTGTGTGAAGAAGTAAACAGCACTTCCTTATGCCCCTACTCCACACCCGGCGTGAGCTGATCGCCTGTAAGTCATCTCTTTTCCAAGCAGAAAGTCTCAGGTCTTTTTAATCTCTTCATACGGCAGCTGTTCTAAAGCCCTAAATGTTTCGTTGCCCTTTTGTGTTCCTCTTCCAATTCTAGATTACCTTTTTTTTTTTGAGAGGGTGCACAGAACTGCATGCAATATTTAAGACCCTGGTGTACCAGGGATTGGCATTCTGATATTTCTGTCTTATTATCTACTCCTTTCAGTGAGTCCAAACACAGTTTGCTTTTTTTTTTTTTTTTTTTTTTACACTGAGCAGATGTTTTCAGAAAACTGACCACAATGACTCTACAATCTATTTCTTGCATGTTAACAGCAAATTTAGACCCCTTTATACTGTATGTACAGTTGGATTATGTTTCCAATGTGCATTAATTGCACTTAACACTACATTTCATGCCATTTTGTTGCCCAGTTACCCAATTTCAAAAGATCCCTTTGTACCTCTCTGCAGTCTGGTTTGGACTTAATTTCCTTGAGTAATTTTGTAGCATGTGCCAATTTTTCCACTCCATTTTTTAGCTTCTCTTCCAGATCACTTACAATTATACTTAAACAGAACAGTCCCAAGATGGATTCTTAGTCCCCACTAGTTACCCCTCTGCACTGTGAAGACTGACAATTTCTTCCTGTTTCCTGCCTTTTAGACAGTTACCACTTTGAGAGGACCTTCCTTCTTATTCCCCGACTCCTTACTTTGTTTAAGAGCCTTTGGTGACGCACCTCGTTGAAACTTTATGAAAGTCCAAGTCTACTATTCCTACTGGATTACCCTTATCCACATGCTTCCTGATGATCTCAGGGAATTCTAACAGATTGGCGAGGTGTGATTGTCACCTACAAAGCATGGCTCGGGGTAGGAATCTCCCTCGCATCCTCAGCCGTGAAGACTGATGCAAAGATTATCTGGAACAGCTTTGGATTCTCAGAGGTAGATTTACACCTTGATTGCTCAGCGATCTCACTGGTTGGTGGATAAAATCCCTGCTTCTGAAGCACCGGAGAAAAAAGTTTGCTGTTAATTTGTGTGACATTTGCTTGTTACCCTTCAAATTCCTGTCTGGAGCGAGGCTGCCCAATTACACTTTTACATGTGACTTGCCAAAGCTCATGCTCCTATTTTCCTCGCTAGGATCTGACTTGCTGCTTTCACAAGATGCCCTTCCGCCACTCCAGGGGGAAGCTGCCAGCACTGCACATCCAGCGGGACTGCAACCCTGAGTGCTGAGAGGAACTGTAGGCCAGGGAAAGCACGTCTCTTCCCTTGTGTGTACAAACCACTGAGTATCAGACGCCAGGGGCCAGCTTCAGACCCAGACCTGCCCTCAACTCCAAACTGCCGTGGGCTTTTCTGTGACAGACAAAGGAAGGAATGAAACCACCACCATTCCCTGCCAAGGAGCCCATGTTTCCCAAATAATTCAAATTCACACTCATCTTCCATCATCCACCCCCACCCCACAGAGGCTTATGGCCAGGATCTGTTACCAAAAGGCCTTTGGAAGAGGTGCAAACAGGAAACCGAGTCACAAAAAAGGGAGGACAATTGAGCAAACAGCAGCTTCAAAACAGACCTGTCAGAGTCATCTGAAAACAGGTGGCCCGTGTCTTCCATGGGATGCTGGACAGATGCTATATTCACGCCACACACTCAGCGGACTCCTTCCCTTTCAGTACACTAAACAAGACTGAATCTGTATCCGTCGGCTGTGGGTTTATTGCTGCAGATATTCTCCTCCTCGTCTTTAATTGCTGTGCTGATCTCAGCAGGAGGTGTGAAAACCAGCGCCGCCATGGCAGAGGAGTGAAATGATGAAAGGGAACTAAAACTGGGAATGTTTCCGAAGCTGATCTCGGCGATTATTAAAAAAATAGAAAGAAAAAGCATTGGCTGCTGCAAAGAGCTGCAGGAAACCAAGATGCTTCCCCCCCGGAGGAGGGTCAGATTTCTAAGGCCTGAGGAGACCTTTTTGTCCACCAAGTCAGATTTCCAGGAAAACACAGGCCTGAGAATCTCACTCGGTGATTTCTGCAGCAGGCCCCAGCTGCTGTTTGGGCTACAGCAGCTCTTCTAGAAAGACACTGAGACTTGACTGACAGGTCAGGGGCCGAAGAATCCACCACCATGCTTGGCAAGCTGTTCCAGCAGTCAGTTCTCTCAGTGTTCAAACTCCCACCTTTCCCAGGGAGCTGGTCTAGCTTCAGCCTCCAGCCAGGCTCAGGCTTTTCCAGCAAGGTGAAAGAGCCATGTGCAATCCAAAGTCTATTTAGAAGAACCGAACAACATGCCCAAGTCCATGGGGCTGGATCTAATGCATCTGAGGGCACAGAGAGGTGCGCTGCTGAGGTCATCACTGTCCCCCTTCAATGGAGGGATCGCTGCCACAGATTCACACAGGGGTCTGGAGATGGGGCAAATAGATGGGCCCCCAGACCTGCCCACAGCTGGTTCAGACATTTCCTGGTGGGGCAGCTGCCTGCTGGGAAAAAGTTCTTTTTCCTTCCTTCTCTCTCCAGCCTTGAGGGCAAGGCGCTCCTCCTCATGGTGGCCCACTGCCCGAGGGAGCACGAGGTGCCGCTGAGGTCGGTTGGCGGCCTGCTCCTCCCACCCAGCTGCTGGGGTCCAGTGCATCGGAACCACCAACATACCCAAGGCATTCTCCTGAGTGCTTCGCAGCCCCCCACAGCTGCAGTGGGCTCGTGGCGTACACGGCTAACACCGGCACGCTGTGGGACTCAATGAGGACATCGCATCAAGCACCCGCCATGGGCAGCCAGGGTCAGAGCCCCATTCTGCTCTAGGTTACACCAACAAATTTGCTGTGAATGGCCGTACGGAGTCAGACCAACTGCCTGTCCAGCCTAGCACCCTGCCTTCCGCCAGCGGCTAAGGCCAGATGCCCCAGAGGGAATGAACAGAGCAGGCAATCAGCAAGCGATCCCTCCTCTGTCTCCCATTCCCAGCTTCCAGCAAACAGCCCAGGGACACTCTCCCTGTCCTTCCTGGCTCGCAGGAAGTTGATTTACACCTGCATAACAGAGCAGATGGCCACGCTTTCCGCTGCCATATTGCCAACCCCGCATGTGCTGCACTTTGGGACCCAGCAGGAGCATCGGCCTGGAACGCCTGGGTGGTCCATTGCACTTTGCTGAACTTGCAGTTTTGGGAGAGCCTTTCAATCTTGCAATTGCTTGGCTGCGACTAATAAATCAAGCAGCAGCTACTCGGCTATTGACTGGATGCAGAGAAATAAATGGGAAGTGAACATGAGAGCAACTCTCTTTTGTGGGAAAAGCTGCCAGTCAAAGATGCTCCGGGTTGTGCTCCTGTGTCATCGGGACCAGATCAAAGGCAACGCTTGGGGTCGAGACTGCGAGGGTGTGCACAGCTGCTACAGCAGTCTGGCCTGCCTGGCGTCCCTGACTCCCGTTCAGCTTCACAAACAGGGACGCAAGGTTAGGTTTTGCATATGAAAGGAAGCAGCCTTGGGGGGCCAGCTTTGTGCTGGGGTTTCAGTAGTTAGGGATCCTCAGAGCAGCTGGAAAACATGGCAATGGAACATCTATTAAGCAGAGGACTAAATTACTGCGCCAGGGAGGTCCCACTGAGACATTTCACTCACTACCTCCATCTCAAGTAGCCCCCAGCCTGCTAGCTCTGCTTTCTGTTCAAGGTTTCGTCCACATCACACTCCAGCTAGTGGGTTGTAACAATGTGAGGGTCACAGCCTCCCCTGGCACTGCATGGCTGTGTAACTGCCCACAGGCGGACTCGAACCTGGGACCTCTGGAGCTCAGTGCAGGGGCTAAAAGCCAGCTGGCTCTCAGCTAAGGCTGGAGAGGAGAGGGGGCCGCTCTCTAAGGGGGCTAGCTGTCACTGCGTGGGACAGTGACCCACACTTCGGTGTGGGGGTTACAGCTGCACCTGAGGGTTTTATCACCCTCACACCAGGGTCCCACCCACCTCTCTAGTGCTGGGGACTGGCAGAGCACCAAGTGCAGTTGTTCTCCTCTGTGGTTGCTCTTGGGGGTGATTTCCAGTATGGTCCCATCTCCCCGGCCCTGGCCCCGGCCCCCTCTCCTCACTGCTGCTTGGGGCCCTTCTGCATTGAGCTTTCTCGGGGGCTGGCCCAAAATTGTGATGTGACCCCTGGACCATCACAAATCTCAACACCTCCCGCCGGGGCAGCCGGCAGCGTGGGACCATGATGGCTCACGTCCCCCTTCCCAAACGCCCCAGGGAAGAGAGGCAGGAGACCACCAGCCATCCAACTGCCCCAGGCCCCACACTTTGGGGGCAGGGGACGAGCAGGGGCTGTTGCTGCGCGTAGAGGATCCCTCCCCCGCTCGCCCTGCTCTCCCCAGACACAGCAGGAAGTGGAGCAATGGCCCCCAGACACATCTCTCCACGTCCTGCCACTGCCGCTGAGCGTGGGGAAGAGCAGTTCCACCCCTTCCCCGGTGACTGGGGAGCCTCTCCTGGGAGTGCGTCTCCACACTGCCATTCCCCCCATACGCCCCTTCCACCACCCAGAGCCCCCACACGCCCTCAGCCTGCTCCTTCACCCCCGGCCTGTTCCTGTACCCTTCCTCCTGCTCGCGCCCCTCACCTCCCGCCTGGTCCTGAACCCACCCCCCCACTCCTGCACCAATCCTCCCCACCAGCCCCCACACCTGCTCCCTAGCAGCCGCCTCCCGCACCCTGCCTCCATTTTGGTCTCTTTGGGCCTGGGGGAAACCCAGAACCTCAGTCCCCCTTTCTCCACCCCCCACCTGTGGGGCTGCAGCACGGGGGAAGGGAACTGTCTTGCTCAGGGACCACACAGCAGTGAGGGTTTTTTGTTTTTTTTGCTTTCACTTTTACATGGCCCCCGAGTGACTTTTCTGTGGGTCATGGCCCCTTGTTGCTTTTGCAGATCCAGACTAACACGGCTACCCCGCTGATACTTTTCTGTGGGTCAGTGACCCTGACCCAAAGAAGATTCCCCGCCCCAGCCCTTAACCATTACAGGCCTTTCCTCTTGCAGTTTCACCTGGTGGGGTCAAAGCGCCTTCTAAAAACGGCGCCGTTTAAAGCTCTCCCAAACCGATCCCTTGCCCCAGCCACAGAAAGGTGCTTGAAATTAAGAAAGGAAATGGGAGACTCGCATGGTGGGGGGCGGGGGATCATTCAGTCCTGCCACAACCCAAGTCATGCGTTGCCCTGATGCCTCTCCCAGTGACTCCGGTGACAGCTCAGAGTAGGAAGGGATGGGCGGGGCGGGGGTCCGATTTTAACAAGCTGGTAATGGGCGGGGGGAGGGGGGGGAACTGGAGCCTTTCTCCTTATTTTTGCCTGTTAATCAAACAGCCACTTTCTCCCCTTCTCCTAGATGGGCCTGAAGCCAAAATCCAAGCCATGCTCCTGCCTGCTCACTAGACGATCCATCTCAACGTTGGGAAACCCAGCCAAGAGACAGGAAAAAGAAATAAGAACGAAAGAAGAGCCCTGCTGGGTCACACCAAAGGTCCGCTGAGCCCCCGAATCTGCCCTGCCGTTATCCCCAGAGCAGAGCTCTTCATAAAACAGACCATCCTGACTGACAATTGTCTGTGACAAAGACTCTCCCGGGACCTGGCAAATTGTCCCCAGGTCATTCTCGTGCTTAAATTTACATCTCGTTCCCCCTCTGAATGGGTCTAGCTTCAACTTCCAGCCAGTAGATTGTTCTACCCCATCCTCTGCCAGCCCGAAGAGCCCAGTGATACGTATCTGTGCCCCACGTAGCACTAACAGGCCGTGACCGAGTCACCCCCGAACCTTCCCTTGGTTCAGATGAACAGATGAAGCTCCTGGAGTCTCTCTCTGCAAGGCAGCTTTTCCGATCCCTTCATCAGTCTCACGACTCTTCTCTGACCCCTCTGCAATTATCAACATCCTTCAGTTGTGGACTCCAAACCGGGACAGTCCTCCTGCAGCGGTTTCACCTGCACCAAACCCAGGTAAAACCACCTCTCTGCTCCTGCTCCAGCATCCCCTGGTTACGCAGCCCACAGTCACAGCAGCCGTGTTGGCCACAGCCTCTCACCAGGAGCACACACCCTGCTGAGTATCCGCCATCACCCCAAAGCTTACATTAAATCTGAGCTTTCCCCGTGGGTGAGGGATTCCAAGTGCAACAGAACACACAGGGCACGGCAGCTGTGGGGAGCAACAAGAAATTAGCAGCCGCCATGCCCAGCTGTGGCACGTTCAGAAAGTCTCTCAAACCTCAGTAGGGACGTTTGCACCTGGCATTTGCTGCCCTGATGCTTTCTGATCCAATTTCAGCTGGGAGAAGTTGCCTTCGAGGGAAGGCTGGAGCAGAAGGATCAGCAGCTTTGCAGAGGCGTAGGGAACGCCAGCTGTCTGCATCGTTAGCAAGCCACGTTTTCCTAGAGATCAGCGACCCAGCATTTGCGCGACCTTTCCCACCGTCGTTCCCCCATTCAGCTTCAACCACAGGGCACGTTCCTTACAACCGTCGTCACACACTTCCGTGCTGCCAGAGAAGCAGGCTGAGGGCCTGAAATAACCTCCTATCCCAAAGCACGTGTTCGGGCTGCGGTGAGAGGTGCTGCGCTGGCTGCATTCGGTGGGGGAAGGGCTTCCTCCTGAAGGCAGGAGAGGAGCATTCAGGGTTTGCAAACCAAACACAGAGGTGACAAGTATCAGAGAGGGAGGCGTGTTAGTCTGGGTCTTCAAAAACAAGAAGTCCTGTGGCACCTTATAGACTAACATATTTTGGAGCATCAGCTTTCGTGGGCATTGCCAAAATATGTTAGTCTATAAGGTGCCACAGGACTTCTTGTTGTTTCCAAATACAGAGGGTTTCACACTTGGCCAAGCTGTCCTGCAAGGATGCCCAGGTGGTAGAGTTGGCTTGGGAGAGAATTTCCAGCCTGGCTGCCCTTCAAAGCCACACAGGGGCACAACAGGCAGTAAGTACGTAGAGGGACTCCTTGGCTTCCCACCTCGAGCGCCTCTTTAGTCCTTCTCTGCTCTGTCGCCGGCTGCTCTCCCCATTGACACAACCCTCCCCGTCGCCACCTCACCACAGGCACACTGGGGAGAGATGCGAGAGAGTCTTGGGTGCACTGAGGTCAGCGCAAGACAGTGACTGAAGCGGGCAGCACCCAGATGATGAGGAGGAGGGAACCCACAGCAGCTGGGAGAAGGAAGGAATGGGCTGGGACCCTGATCCCCAGGGCGGAAGACAAAGGATGGGGACCACCCTCTGCTTCTAACAGACAGCGTGCTGCTCAGGAGAAGATTCTCTCCCTTCCGTACCACCTCGCCTGCATGCGGTTCCTTCCCACCTGCAGAGCCAGGGACTGGCCTAGCCGGGGCGCGAGAGCGAGAACAGAGCAGCAGGAACCCCTCCTCTCTGCACCCTCACAGCAGCTCGCGTCTTTGGCGTGCACCGGGGCGTCCAGCGTGACGCTGCCCGGGTGACTGCACGCAGCTTGGACAGCAGCGTCCCAGAGCTGGGAGCGAGGATGACTACAGAGCACTGCACTTCTGAGCTGCTCAGTATGAGCTCGGTCAGCTACCGGCAGGGCTGGCTCTTGCAGGGTCGGGCTGGGCGCAGGGACGGTTTCACAGCAGACAACCCCACCTCAGCTGCTCTGCCAGCCGGGGCGTCTGGAGGCAAAGAGGGACCCGCGGCACACTCTGCCCGCCCTATGAAGAGAGGCTCACCATCGGGGCGGGAGGGGAACTGAGGCACTGTCCCGAGGGGAACCCTCGGCAGGCCCCGTAGACCACCTGCTCCGAACACACAACAGCCTCTTCTGGCAGCCGCGCGGGAACTGAAGCAAGAACACGCGACGCTCAATGAGCGAACACCAACCGCTAGTGCCACATGCGCCGCCGGTCACAGAACGGGACGCGCGGCGAGTCACCGGCCAGGGCGTCAGCGCTGGCTCAGGGCCCAGCCGCTCACAAAGAAAGGGGCAGGCCCGCTCAGGAAGGATTGTGCCTCCACCAGGCTCTCGCCCGCAAGCTGGCGTGGGGAGAAGTGACGGGAGCTGAAGGGACGGGCGCGGTCAGAGAGCGAGCCAGGGACGAAGAAACCCATCAAACCTATTGAACGAGGTTCTGCACAGGGTTGTTCCCTAAAACGTATCCTTCACAAGCTTTGCCTAACCCACTTCAGACGCCCCCACTGTGCAGGCTTTATGGAAAATGGGATCCGAATGTAAATCGGCGTAACTCAAATGCTTTGGGCAAAACGTCGTTTGTAACGTAGGTGTCGGTGGTGTGGTCCGTGCACCGGGGAACATCGCAAGGGGGCTTCTGTGAGCGCCCCCCACCACAGCAGGCATTCCATTGCCTGCAGCCCTGGCGTCTTGGGCAGCGACCGTGTCTGAACAGGAGCTAAGCAAGGCGTGAATGGGTTACCAATGGGATGGGAGACCCTGGTGCTGAAGTAACAGGGACACGTGGCCAGAGAGATGACGCTCCTCCATGAAAGTCGTGGCTGACTCATGCACATGCTAACGGCAGCGTGGACTTTTGAGGACCACATACTAAGGTCCTCTTGTGGTCGTGGAAATCTTCAGGCAGTGTCCAAAGAGGCCCACGTGTCAGCCACAGCGTGACGGCCAGAATCAGGACACCCCAGCTGTATTTTGCCTCCTCAAGTTCCTGGGCTGCTTCCATGGGAGCAGGTGCTGCTATGCCCATCTCGGAGATGGCCTCTCCCAGCGTTGGGGCACGACCCCTGTGCATTGCCACACCGCTGGGCAGAACTTTGGGATTCAAGGCACTTTGCAAACTCGTTCACCATCATCACGTCCCCTGGCAGTTCTTACAACCAGCAGATCTCAGCGTAAGGAACCTGTGCTGGATATTCCAGCCCAAAGGTCCTCCACTCCAAACAATAGCCTCTCCGGCCCCGTTCCGGCCCTCCTTCCGGGGTGCGAGAACGTCTGCTCCACCTCTGCCTTCGCTTACCCAAGCCGTGCGCATCTACTTCTCAATGGCTCCTGATAAATCCCCACGGCCGCTGCTTCCACCACAGGAGAGCAGGCGCCTGACTTCGGAGACGATGGAGAAGATGACTCCTTGCACAAAGTATTTACATGAGTCATTCAAACGATCAAGAACGCACACATGGCCATGTGTTCTGTACCCTTAGAATGAACGCACACATGGCCATGCGTTCTGTACCCTTAGAATGAACGCACACATGGCCATGTGTGATTAACTGTGCACTTGGGTTCAAAAATACCTCTCTGCCATCCGGAACAATGGGCCAGATCCACCAAGAGTGTCACTGAGTGCCTGTCCACTAACTACCGTGGCCTGACGCCCACCTACACCAGCTGAGGATCTGGCCCAAAGGGCAAGTTCTGTACCCTTAGAATGAAGGGGAGGGTGCTTTGTAGTTCAGGACCACATGCAACAGCCAGTCCCTGAAACCACCGCGCCTGACACATGCAGAGAACATTTAACCACAGGAAAAGCCAGCCTGAAAGAGATCAGATGCTCTTTGAGGGAACTCAGAAGACTGAAAACATTGACAAGCCTTTCACACATGGTGGGGAAGGCAGAGCCGGGCAGGAAATAACTCAGAAGCCCCTGGTTTTCCCTTTTCCACCCCCCTGAGCTGATGCTAACAAGAGAGGCATCAGTAAGACAAGACAGAACAAGACCAGCCATCAGGTCATCTTTTGCCCAGAACTCGAATAATGGGCTTTCATTCCGGTGGTCTGAATTCTCCGCAGTTAGCAGCAAAACAACCAAAGCTTGTCTCAGAATTCAGCCAAGGGGGAGAGGTAGTTGGACAGGGAAGAACAGCAGCAGATCAGGAGGTTTAATATGGCAATTCAGAGGGTAAGTGAGAGGCACAAATACCACAAACATAATCTAAACTTAGCCAATGGGCCACCTCCCAATCCCAGAACAAACCAACCAACCCCCCACCCAAGAGCACAAATGACCCTGGCAGCAGCTCAGAAGCAGTGGGGGGGATCGGCAGCATATTGGACCGAATGCTGCAGGTACGATTACCTGCCTCGGGGACAGGTGGCAGAGTGGGAATACAACGCACACAGCTCATGGCCATAAGACACTCAGCACAGTCTCTTGCAGCCAGCCTGGCTGAACTGGAGGAGCAGAGGGAGAGAGAGGGGCACAGGGGAGACATTCTGGGAGGTGGCAGGGCAAGGCAGGGCAGCACCTCTTCTATACCCCATCCTGACAGCTTCTGCCCTGCCGAGAAGAATGAAAATCTCAGAAGGAGGATATCAGGGAGCAGGATGATAAGCCCTTCTTACGGGGCCCCTGAAGAGCTTCCAAGCAGCTTGCATCCCGGCACTCACACGGCCCCTCCGGGGAGGAGACCCCAGTTACTCAGAAGACAAGCAATAGTCACACGGGATTCGATTCTCAGAAACAGCAGCAGCTGGGTTTGTGAGGATGGGAAGAACCACATGGTAAATTTCCTGCTGGAGGGGGAAGGCTGCAGATCTCACGAGCTATTGAGACAGACTAACTGGCAGTGCTTGGAAGGAGACCACGCCCATGGGACATGTCGGCATTAGTGACCTATGGAAAGGTAGGCCCTGGAGGCCAAATTGCACATACAGGTCCCTATGGCTCTAGCTTCCCGAGCTTTGGAAGCTTGTGCGCAAGTCTGTTTTGTACAGGGCGCATTTTGTACGGGGCTGAATTCAGCGGAGCCCTTCCAGCAGACCTAGAGAAGTCATTATTCCCCTCCATTCGGCACTGGTGAGGCCACATCTGGGGAGCTGCATCCAATTCTGGGACCTCCCCAGTACAGACAGAAGGATGTGGATGCATTGGAGCAGCTCCAGTGGAGGGCAACCAGAATGATTAGGACTCTGACGACCTCCTGAGGGCTCTTCCAGCCCTAAGATTCTAAAACTCTGTCACCTTCTGTACTGATCAATGCACAGCAAAACACAGTGGAAATCTAACTGCAACTCTACGTAGAAAAGGACGGGGTATGAAGTAGCCCCACAGCCCCCACCGCCAGCAGCAGGCGTTTCTATTGGGGTGCACATCCGCATGTGCCTCAGTGTGCATGAGAAAATGTACTCTGCCCACGGATGGAAAGAATCAGCAGGACCACTGCTCGTATGTGCACTGAGCATTGCTCTCCCCTTCCCCCGTCTGTCCTTAGGCTGCGAGCATCACTCCCAAGGTTTGTAAAGCTCTGTGCACCCAGCAGACCCTGCCACAAATAAATCAACATGTCACAGAGAACAACGGGCAACTCTCAGGCCTACACTGTTGAGGGCCAAATTCTTGCTCCAACAGTTCATAAATCCACCAGCCTAGTGCACCTTGGAAAGCTGGGACAAAGCAGAGCAATGCTTCACTACCCTGAATCCACTTTGCAAAGCCCTCAGCTAATGAGACCTGGCAGGGCAGAGGCTCTGCTGGCATAGACAGCAGCTGCCCCACGTTCACTCGCAGCCCTTACCCCCAACAGTGAGCAAATCTGAGAGTGCAACCTGCCAGTGGGAAAGCATTTCTCTGCTCTGCGAATATTCAAAGGGCAGTCGATCAGCTGGGGACGCTGATTAAAACTTGTACAGCTTGGAGCGCTGTCTGCGTGGAAGGCGTGACCTTGATAAACGCAGGTATGTATCAATCAGCTGTTGGAGGGAACACAGACAAGATCTGGAAGCCTTTTAGCAGTGCACACAGAGATACAGGAGCACAGGCTCAGACCCACAGTGCCGAACACCTCATTTAACACACCTGCCTGATCCCGCCCCACATGCTGCCAACTCACAACGCCTAACGGCATCTAACAGCATCTCAGTAACAGGGCCACCTCCGCACCCCCAGCAGACACCTCAAAGAAGAACCTGGAACTCCTAGAGGGCCACAGGCTGTCTTAGGGGCCCTGCAGGTAGATCAGGAGCTGACAAAGAAAGATATCTAAGTCTAAAAGCAAAGCATGAATTACTGATCTAAACACAGGCCCACCCAAACGACACCCTGCTTAGTGTCAGTGTGAAATTCATCCAAGGAGCACCCAGCCAATGCGCTGCGTACGCCTGTGCCCGGGTTCTTTGCCTAGGGGGAAACTCACCTGCAGCAAGTGCATCAATCAGGAGCCTCAGTGATGGAACAGCCAAAATCAAGCAAAGCCAGATCAGTTTATTAGTGAGTCAAAGTTACTGCCTGTAGAACTCAGTGAGTTTTGCTGCAGGGGAGGCAACTCCAGCCATCAGCCTGACAGAGCGACCAACCAAAACAGGGGAAAGTGTATCTCAGGCGCACGCCCCTAGTGCTCTCAACACCAGGACTCACTGCACTTTATGGAAAAAGTTGATGCCTCAGATTCATAGATTCCAGAAGGGATCACTGGCCTCTTCTACACCACAGGCCAGAGTGTGTCACCACTGACCCTGCAGGGAACTCAATACCATGCATTCGACTAAACCATCTTCCAGAAAGGCAGCCAGGCTTGGCCTGAAGCTGCGAAGAGCTGGAGAATCTGCCTCATCTCTTGGCAAGTTACTTGCATGGTTAATCACCCTCCTTGGGAAGGAAGTCTGCTGTGTTTCACATTGGAATTTATCTGGCTTTGACTTCCAGCCATTGGTGCTCGTTCTGTCGCCTTCCAGTAGATCAGGGTACCCTTTCAGTACTGACATAGCATGCGCCTCTCCAGCTTCTTTCCAATTGACTGCTGCTCCTTCGGTCTTCTTTTAAGGCATTTCATAGAATCATAGAACAACAGAGCTGGAAGAGACCTAAAAAAGCCATCGAGTCCAGCCCCCTGCCCTAGGCAGGGCCAAACCCATCAGATCAGCCCAGCCATAGGCCATTTTTGCAGCTCTGCTCTTTGGCAGACGGAGGCCCAGAAGGAAGCGACTCTGGGGCACAGCCAGATCTAGATCTCCCATCCCCACCAGGGTTCCCCCTAATTTTTTCCTTTCATGGACAGAATAAACACTATGTGCACCAAGGCACATGGATGTGCACCACATCCATAGAAACACATGCAGCCCATTGTGGATGGCTGTGGGCTCTGCTAATCAGCTGGGCAGCACCCAATCTCTTCTGGGTGGTGCTCACTTCACAGGGAACGCTGGTCCCACCCCAAAACCCTGCTCCAAGCACAGCCACGGCACTTCTTCCCTATTCTGCACGTTCTCGCTTTTCCCCCATACGGATCTTTGCGAAACGCTGGTGACGAAGGCTGCAGAGCCCATCTGGCAAACCAGGATGTGAGAAGGAACACTCAGATGTTGCTGTCGCCTCTGTCTGGCAATTGCCTTCCTCTGCACGACCTAAGTGAGAAAACTGCCAGACACCAATTATGCGCCTGTTTATTCCTCCAGTCTGAGTCAGCCATGCCAAAAGCAGCCCCTCGAGGGGTTACAGATGGGCTTCTGGCAAGGGCGGATGAAACAACAGAATGAGCCAGTCTATTCTAAATCCCTGAACAGAAATAAAGCCCAAGCAGATTACCGCACAGCAGAAAACACCGACAGCCCCTCCCCAAGACTGGCAACCACTGCTCAGAGGATACAGCACCAGACATATGAAAACCAGGAACCGAAAGTGGCCGGGTTTTGCAAGGAGCAAAAGTTTGCTACTGAAAAGAACGAGGCTAATAACGGACGGGACGTTGTTTTCTCGAGATCCTGGACAAAAGACTTTTTGGAAACAAGCGAAAAGAAAAGCCACCAATTTCTGTATAGAGAGGAGAGAGGCGGCAAAGCCAGCCTGGGGATAAACAGCACCGAGCCTCCCGACTCCCTGTGCGCCATAAATAGAGCCGACAGTCTATCTTCACCGCCTCCTCTTCGTTCGCAGGGTATCATTATGGGAAGGTTGACAATATTTGGGAACCCTCCTGTCAATCCAGCTGTCTGAAGAGAAGAGAAATGAAGACAAAAGCAGAGCAAGATGCTAGAATTCTCCTCCCTGCGCCTCGGGAATGGCTGTGAAACTAGGGTGGTCTTGGGGGACAGGCACAGGCTGGGGATGCAGAAGATGACCTGGGTTCAAAGTCCCATCTCTGCCCCAATACGCCACGTGACCTTGGGCAAGTTCCCCCGCCATAAACTGGGGGCAGAGCTGCTCTGCCTTACTCCTGATGCTTGTGAGACACTCAGAAGCTAGGTAAGGGTGGCCACATAGGGTGAGTCTGCACCGCACGCCAAACCTGGGCTCTGTCTCGGGTCTGAGTCCAAGGCCACCTTCCCACTATACACAAATCTCTCTCATTCAGGCCAGCAAGCACTCAGGACTGCGGTAGCCCGAGACCTGGCTAGTGCCATGGGTCAGCACCAGAGTCTCACGAAGACTCAGGAACAAGCCCTGCCGTTTTGCAGGGCAGACACAATGCGAGACTCAGCATGGAGGCAGAAGCACGGCACGGGGGGACGCATGAGCAGAAGAGTTGGGTCCACAAACTGCAAACCCAGGTCTGCAAGGCAGGAGAGATGCTGATGAGCAGGCTTGGAACACTGCATCCCACAGACCCAGCTGCCCAAGGCGGCGTGCACACATCCATGGAACTTGCTTATCTACGGCAGCTGCCACCGAGCAGACCTGACAAGTGCGGCAGATGAGTTGTGGTGCTGCAGTGTGCCAGGGCATGACTCCACAACAGTGCTGCACCCCCCAAGAGCCGGCACTCGCCTCCCTCCGGGGAGCCTGCTGCTTCTACAGGCGCTGGAACGGGAGATGGTGTTACCCCAGAAAATGTGCTCCGTGGCACCACACGCTGCCAGCTCACACATGCGGGGCTCGACTCTCGCTACCCTCCTCTGCGCTGTGCTGGTGGCATGAGCATCTCTGAACCGGGGCCCTCACCACCACGCTGCTTCTGGGCAAAGACTCAATAGTGCCTAACACCACTGGAATCCCAGCAGGATTTGGGCTCTTCTGGCACTTTAGAGACCGTTACCTATTACCTGTGCTCAACCAATAATCACAACAGCACCGGCAGCAGCCGATATGCTCACCTAGAGCATCACCCGCCTTGCAACACGAAGACTTGAGCCAGAGCTGCCGTCTGGGGTACCTTAGCGATGTCTGGATGCCCTGATGGTGCTTCTAGCTTCTGCACATATCGCTCCCCCTGGAGAGCCAGCACCCAGCCGCCTCTCCCACCTTCCCCCCATTTCACCACCAACACCACCTCAGGCTTTTACTTTGGTCTCAATCAAATGTAACGTAAGGAAGGCTGACCCAGAGTTAGCCAAGGCAGGTGGGACTCGGGTCTCCCGGGGTTCATCCCCAGTTCTCCCCCTGAAATCACTGTGTGGCCTTGGGAAAGTCACTAGCTTCCCTGCCTCGGTTCCTCCTGTCAACTGGGAAGCACTGTGGCCTAAATTTTGATGGAAGAAATGGGCCCAAAGAGTCAAAAGGCATGAACGTGACTCTGCCCACCACGGGTTGGGCATACAGGGACTTCAGCCTCAGGCTACTCCTGCAAACACACCATTAAGGTGTTTTCACCTTTCGCTAGAGACAGGAAAGAAGGAAAACCAGCAAGAAGGGTTGATGTGGGAAGCGTGGAGTCAGGCCATCCCTTAGTCCCTTTTGCCACAGAGCATCTTTGGAAGGAAAACGCCCCACCTGACAAACTTGTACATGGCCCTGAAGATGTGACCTTCCTTTGAGAGCAAAGGGAAGCCGCTAGCTGAGGCGGGCGGGAGCGGCTGACATCCCGCCTTGACAAAGGCCCACCAGAGAGGAGTGAAAACAGCAGACAGAAAAGTGACCTGCTGCCACCTCTGGTGCGTACTCTCAGTCCCAGCCTGACAGCTGGCGAGAGAGAAGCCCAGCACACGGGCTCATCAGCCACGTGGAAACCTGCCAAACTCGGACAAGCACTAGGCTGGTTAAGGCATTGCTTTCAGCTGCCTTTCTGGTCAGTGGCACGCAGCAGTGACGCAAACTCTGAAGTTTCGGCCGGCTAAGCCAGGCTCTTATTCCACAGAAGGCCAAGGGAGAAGGTCAGGGAAGAGAAGCAGAAAAGAACGAAAGGAAAAGGACGCCTCTGGGAAGTCTGCACTGCAAAAGGCAGAGCTGCAGCTGTGACCCTCCCTGGGCCTACAGATTCCAGGGTGCGCTATGGGGCTAAGAATCGTAACGGTGTGGAACGCTTTGTATCTGCAGCCAACCCACAAACAGGGGCCGGGGGTATCTGTAGATTTGCTGGGCACTACGAGTGTGCCCACTAGAATGGGAGCCCATGTTCTGAAACCCACCCCGCCCATTCCAGCCTGAGTGAGAATGTCTGTTTTCAGATCTGGTCTTTAGACCCAGGCTCTGGGATTCGCCGCTGCAGGGCATGTTTTGCAGTGTAGATGTACTCGCTTGGGGGCAAGGAGACAAAGCTCTCACCTCAGGTGGCAACTGGGATTTAGCCATAGCAGACAGGTGTGTTCACTGGGCCCCTGTTACGGGCCCAGGAAGGGTACCTCTCAGGGTCCAGGCGACAAAGGCATCACTGGCTGGAGCCTGGGGTCCTAGCACAGAGTTGGGGGTGGCAGTCAGGATGGTAAGTCTCTTATGGGGTCTTTGAGAAGTTTCCATGCAGCTTGCAGGGATCTCTTTTGGAACGGCACCTTTTAATGTGTTTAACTAACCTCTTCCTTTCTGAAATTAAATGCTACAGCATTGGGCTGTTGTAGCCTTTTCCCCACCAGGAGGATATAAAATCAAATTATATTATGGTCACTGTTACCAAGTGATCCAGCTACAGTCACCTCCAGGACCAGAGCCTGTGCCCTATGTAAGGCTAAATGAAGAACTGCCTTTTCTCCAGGGGCTTTCAAGACTTGCTGCTCCAAGAAGTAGCCATTTAAAGAGTCAACAAACCTGGGAAGTGATGCTCTAGGAACTGAGCTGCCTGAAAAACAAACAAAGGAGGGTCTTTCACAAGAGACTACGACCCCTCAAGAGACCACACACAGAAGGTGACAAACTCCAAAAGGCGACAGAGTGCAGAAGAGCCCAACCCCTCACTGGGTCGTCCAGAAAGCGGTTTAACCTCCAACACACCAGTTTTGGCTCATTGAGTTTCAGTCACTCACCTGGAATTACAGCAGGAGGCCTTTTGGTCTGGACAAATTCTGTCTCCCTTTTGCTCCTCTCCCCACCCACAGGTGCCGCTGCAGGTTACTGACAACCGTTTTCAAGCCCATTCAAATTGTTATAAGCAGAAGGGTGAAAAATTGTTCTTCTTAACTCCCAAGGATAGAACCAGGAGCAATGGGCTTAAATTGCAGCACGGGAGGTGTAGGTTGGACAATAGGAAAAACTTCCACTTAGGATGGTTGAGCACTGGAATAAATTGCCCGGGGAGGCTGTGGAGTGCACCTCACCAGAGGTTTTTAACAGCCCGTTTGACAAACGCCTTTTGGGATGGTCTAGCTGTATTACATAGTCCTGCCGTGAGTGCAGGGACTGGATTCAATGACCCGTTGAGGTCCTTTCCAGTCCTACAGTTCAATGATTCCACGGTGACTCTTCCTAATCTTCTATCCACTTTCCCCAGCTAAACTCATGGCAGGGCAGACCTAGTAGGGGTCACATACTAGCATGCTCCCGCCATCTCCCCAGTGTGGATGTTGACAAGTTTCATTGTTTCTTCTACAGGGATCAGAGATCTTTGGGTGCAAGTTGCTACGCAGAAATATTTCCAAGTGCCCGCGTTGCTGCCGTACTGGAGATGCACACAGTAAGGCCATTTGTTGAGCCAGTCCCTAACATCTTGGTAGAAACCCCTGCGGGGTTTTGTTATGGAGAGGAAGAGGGTGGCACCCCTGCCTGTTGATAACGTGTACTGAGCTCCAAATGTTAGCAGAGGTGGGAAAGAAAAAGTATAAAAGATCTTTGTGGCTGCAGCTAAGCATTGAGTCAATGATGGCTTTAAGTCACCATCTTGCTGTAACACACACCTCTGGTGGATTCTCAGTTGGACGCTTTCCAAGCGTCAAGGGCAGAGGGAATCAAACCAGTAATTTGCGAGCTATAAACATGAGCTGCTACTTTCACTGCTTTGTCTCCATGGCCATCCTGAGGCATGTTTTTGATCGCTGACACTAGGCCAACTTCCAACAGGGCAGCGGGTTTCCGTGTGCTGCTGGAAGGTGAAACAGGCAGGGGCCTCATTCGCCAGAGAATCAAAAGTACGGGCCCAAACTGCTGCCCCAGCAGAGGCTTTGGAGTCAAACATTTACAGAGAGAGGCACATGGGGCATAGCCTGGCATTTGTTCCAGCTTCCACAGGAGGCAAAATTATTCAGCACCATCACCTTTCCCCTCCCCTTGGCCTCTGCACTCTTACCTTGACCAGGAAGTTACCATCCTTCTCCTGGGTGACCATGACCATGGAGTCATGGAGCTTCTCATCAAAGTGTACGTGGGAGTGAGCTCCTTCCACGGGAGGGCTGGCGGCGAAGCGGACAGCACTCACTTTAGGCTTTGTGCCTGCAACGGGAGAAGACCGAGCGGTGATTTATTTCAGGGCTTTCACAACCCTGAAGAGCCCACAAAGCAGCAGAAAGGCCAAGGTGCGTCTCAGTTCGGTGGCTCCTTCGGCTCCCTTAGTGCTAGTCTCAGGTGGGGTGTGGCAGTGGGAGGTGGGGGCAGGACTCAGCACTGACTTCCTAGGTCCTAAGAGAATTACACCCTGACTCTGCGAGTCCTAGCAGAGCCTGTGCACAGGTGCAAGTCCAGCACAGCATTAGAACCAAGCCGGGTCCCTGAAACGACACCTTTTGAAAGCAAAGGTCTGATTTTAAAGTGTGGTGCTGGCAACTCCCTTCAGCTTCTGCATCTCTGAAGTGCCATTAACTGGTGCCAAGAATTAGGCACCCCTGACCTCACCCCCACCCCCTTGAGAAAACAGATTCTTGATCCATTTCCCTTGGGTCCCATCAATCCTAGTCAGAACCTCCCTGGGACCAAGCAAGCTCTCACCTCCCCGGGCACATGAGCTAGGTGCCAGGCCCCCCCCAGCAATTCTCTTCATTACTGCTTCACGGAGCTGGGCAGACACAGCAGTAGGCCTGCCGTGCCCATCCTTCCAGCACTCAGAGTCGGTCCTATGCTTCTCTGAACGTCTCTGCATCGCCCTCTCCCTGGAAGGGCCCAGCCACAGGGAGCAGTCTCACCACAGACCTGCCATCCTTCACCTTCCCCACCCTGCAACCCAGTTCCTGGGCATACACAGCTGCTGCAGGGACAGCTCAGAATGGCCATGGTTTGGCTACAGGCAGAGACAGTCACTGGTCGGTCTGTCAGACACATCTCCTCAGCTCAGGGCACTTTGCACCCACATCCACAAGCTGCCAGCAGTACCAGGCTGGATCTGTAGCAGTGCCAGTGTAATTACCACTGCATTGCTTCCCACCACGTTGATCAGGTCACAAGACGACAGTGGTCAAAGTGCTGGTGGCATGTTTACAGCAAGGGGGAAGCTGTGCCAGGCTGGTTACTGCACCGTGGAAAGTTGCAAGTAATAACAAAGCCAAGCAATGCACTGGCCCATAATGCATTGTTGAGACAGAACCATGTCGTAGCTGACCCAGGGAAGGAGTTATTCCACCATCACGTGGATGGAGTCTGTACACAGAGCACATCCTTCTCTCCAGAAGGTGTTTTCACACTACCCCACAGAGTGCCACACTCCAGGAGATTCACTTATTTCTACTGCAGTAGCAGCTGGGGAGCCCTAGTGAAAGACTGGGATTGAGCCATGCTCAGTGCTGTAGAGGAGGTAGAATCCCAGGGCTAGAAAAGACCTCAGGAGGTCACCAAGTCCAGGCCCCTTGCTTCAAGCAGGATCAGCCCAAACTAAATCATCCCAGCCAGGACTTTGTCAAGCTGAGACTTAAAATCCTCCAGGCATGGTGGTACCACCCTCTCCCTACACAACCCCTTCCAGCGCTTCACCACCCTCCTGATGAAACAGTTTTTCCTAATATCCAATCTAGACCTCCCCCTCTGTAACTTCAGACCATTGCTCCTTGTTCTGGTACCCATCGCTACTGAGAACAGCCTCTCTCCATCCTCTTTAAAGCCCCTCTTCAGGAAGCTGAAGGCTGCTATCAAATCACCCCCACTCTCCTCTTCTGCAAACTAAATAAACCCAACTCCCTCAGCCTCTCCGCGTAGGTCATCTGCTCCAGCCCCCAAACACTTACAATGGAGCTACCCCAGTATGTGATGTAAAGGAAATAGACATGAAGTAGCAAAAAATAATCCCCTCCACTGCAGAAATTCTTGGGGTAGGTGCTCTGCCCTGTGTCAGACGGATCACAAGAGATGATCAGAATGGTCCCATCTAGCCGTAATATCCAGGAGTCTTCATGGCTCTTGCTTAACAGCAGAGCCGGTAGGAAGGCTAAAGACTGATTGTCAGACAAGAAAACTGAAACTTCCAAAAGAGCCTCTTAAATCACAGCCCTTTTCCCTGGAAATCTGCGTTCCTGAAAGGATGTTGGTCGCTATTGTTCTCCTGCTACAAAGGCTAACAAAGGCTTTGAAAGGCAGAGAACCCACGTAGCTTTGTCAGCATTATTAGTGGCTAATCCATCAGCGCTATGCTCTGCAGGCGACTTTTGCCAAACCCAGCTTTTGCCAAACAAAACAAACAATCACCCCCAAAGCCCATATGCGCTATTAGGCCCGGCTGCGTAATCACCGGTTAGAAAAATAAGCCCCTGTGCGGTTATTAAAACATCATGACAAGCCGTTTACCCCAAAAGGGCCCACAGTCCTAGGGCCGGACCTCCTGCTGCAGGCTGCCAGAGTAGCTCTCCTGAGTTCAACAGAGCTGTGTGGATTCACCCCCTCTGGGGTTCTGGACCCAGCAGGACACCAGCGCTGAAGCTGACTTACGCGAACAAAAGAATCAGGCCTCCACTCCCACAGCCAGAGACAAAGGGGGAGCGCTCTGCTGCGCTGGAAGCACATACGTCTCTTACTGCGAAGGAGCCCAGATCCTCAGCCCTGCTCCCCCAGCCTTCTCTAATCAGGGGACTCTCCAGCCTGCCACTCCACCCCACCACCTGGTCGTATTGTCACCATTGCTGCTGCTGTTCACAGTCCGAATGGGGCGAGACTGGGGAGGGGAAGGGTAGCGCGGGCACCAGCAGCCAAGCACCAGACGTCCAGGAACAACCTGGAAGGAGGGAGCTGACCGAGCAAGAGCCACTGCCCACGAATGACACACGGCTGCTAGTGAGTGCGCCCGCCTCCCGCACCCGCACGGCCAGCCCCCTAGCCCTGCGCTTGCCCACCCCGGCCCTCAGCGCACTCGGCACACTGCGGCCTGGGGGCCCTGTGTCCATCTCCTCACAAACATCACACCTGAAAGGGGCGGCGGGGTAGGACCAGCGCAGGAAAATTCGGTCCTCCCATGGCAGAAACCAGAGCTGAAGCCAAAGGAGGTCATGCTCGTTTCCAGACCAAAAGCTAACTAACGAGCGCGAGGGGCCTTCTCAGGGAGGGGTAGGAGACGCCCAGACTGGTTTCAACAGTCCCCTCAACGAGGCTGTCGATGCAGATGTCCCAGAACTCCGCTCCTGGGTCTCCTAGCTCAGACTTGCCGCCTTCTCTGGTCCACCCCAGCCAGCAGCTCTCACCCGGGCCCTGCTCCTCAGAGCTGCTGCCAGCCTCAGGCCACGAATGCCCAGCTGCTGCTCTAGGCAGACCAGCCCCTGCTCTAAGGCAGCGTACACCCACCTACCTCTGTCGGTGTCTGCACGACAGCGGCACTCCTGCCAGTGCCGGCGGCCCCCGACTCCGAGTTAACACACACACACGCACCCCGCGAGACGCGCAGCACTTCAGCGGAGGTAGTTAGAGTAGCAGAGCAGCGGTACGTCGTTTGTCGGCTGCTAGCCCCACACTGGGCTAACAGCCGGAGACCTCCCACCGCCGGCACCGACAGCCTGACCTGTCAGCCCGGTACTGTGCTCACAGCTTGCCGCCCCTGCGCTCCGGCGATGACAGCCTAGGACACAAGAGAGGCACCAGAACCCGGCCGAGTCCCCAGCCCCGGCTCTGCAGGGCTCCATTTCCCGGCAGGGTCCCTGCTAGCAGCGAACCGACATTCCACTTCTCGGCTGCTGACGTAATTTTCCATTGCGGATCCAGCCCTGGTTGTCAGTGCCGGGGTGTGAGGACCCCAGCTGTGAGCCATGCCCAGCTGTCAGTGCCCCAAAACGTCCCCCTTCAGTCCCTGCAAGCTCGCCTGTCGTGGGCCTGTACCCCCGGCAGGAGGACAGCAGCTGGAACACCGGTAGCCGGTTTCCCTGCTGTGGGCACTGCAGATGACCTCTCTTAAGCCAGCCTAACTGTAGCGTAGACAAGCTCTAAGGCAGCAGGCCAGGGCTGCCCCAGCTCCTAGGCAACAAAAGACCCACATCTCTGATTCAACCACCCAGACTCATGCACGCCCCAGGTTCCCACACCCGGGGACAGCCGCACCAGCGCCACAGGACGAGTCGTCGAGGGCCTGTTGAACCACCATCATTGTATGGCAGCCTCCTCTGTCAGCACGCTGGTCCCCGCGGTCCCTCCCTGCCCAACGCCACAGCCCTCTCCGTGGTTCTGACCCCACAGCCAGAAGGAGCTGGAAACTCACGTACCGATGACAGAAAACGAAGGCTGCTAAACACAGGACCAAACCGAATGGATTGGCCAGGCCTGTGCTGAGGCCGTAACAGGGTGAGAACTCGCCCCGCAGCCTCCACAGAAGCGGACGTGCCCTGCCCCAAGAGGCAAACTGCCTGCGTGTCTACAGCCTGCATCAGAACTGAGCGCAAAGCCCCAGGAACAGCAGGCACCCTACTGTGCTGCAGAGACCCCGCCTGTTGGGGAAGTTCTAGTCCAATGGCCTGAACCTCCCGCCTGTCCCCACCCACCGACAACTGCCCCATGGTCCCAGAGCTCGGCACGCTGGCTCCTTCGCAGCAACCGGGACCTTGACCGGGACCGGGAAATCTAGCTCCTTCCAGCTGGGGGGAGTCATAAGCTTCTGGGGCCACTCCTGGCTGGAACACCCCACACCTCGTTCAGGGCCTCATCACCCTTCCTCCTTCAAAGGCCCAATAGCCCGACCAGCTCTGAAGAAACAGCCTGGGCACGGTGTCTCTTGGTTGGAGCCAACCACTGCTGACCTGCCCGTCACAGAGCAAACTCACAGGGGTGCAGCCAAACGCCAGCTACGAGCCTGACAAACTGACACCAGGAGCCGAGAGCTGGCGCGAGCTGGATTCAGGGCAGGCCGTGGGACTGAAACCATGATGATCTCCTGCTAGCGTAGAGGTCAGCTGTCCATTCCTGTCCCTGCAGCCCGCTGCATTAAATGCTGTTGCCCTGGAACACTGCTGAGGTAGCAGGCCCTGGGTAGGACACTAGGATGGTTCGAGTCCTTCCTGAGGAGAGAGGGGAATCCGCCCCTTTCCCACAAGAGCCCTCGGGTGTACGGTGACCAACCGCCCCGTTTTCGGGCAGACAGCCCCCTATTTCGGGCGCCAGGCTGGCATCCCGATTCATTTTGCAAAAGGGGCTAATTGCCCCCTAATTCACGGTGGTTCACTGACTTCCCCCAGCTGGTGGCGCTGGGAGCCAGAGCGCACGGTGGCTCAGCTGTGGCCCAGCTTCCCCCAGTGAGGGCTGGAGCTGAACTGGGGCTGTGGGGATTGGAGCGGGAGCCCAGGGGAGTGAGTTGGTCCACAGGGGTTGGGGCCAGAGCTGCGGGGTGGGGTGAACCAGGGCTTCAGTAGGGTTCGATCTGGGGCCTGGGCGGCGGAGGTTGGAGCAGGGGCTGGGGGGCTTGGAGCAGGAGCCATTGGGGGCTGATCCAGGCCATGGAAGTTGGAGCAGGACCCGGGGGGGCAGTGAACCTTGGCCGCAGCGGGGTTGGAGCCGGAGCCATCCAGCTTTCCCCAGCTGGGGCAGCCAGAAGCTGGACCTGTGCGGTAGCGTGGGCTGCCACCCGCAGCTCAGGGAAGCTCGCAGCTTTGCTGGGGGGGCAGCAGCCCTGTTCCTGGTGCCCCAGATAAAGCGATCATCTGTCCCGTTTTGGCCAGGACGGGGATCATTCCCCACGTCCTGTATTTGGCCAGGGGAGACATGGTCACTCTGCTCATGTGGGGCCTCCCACCAGGACCAACTCTCTCCAGACTTATTACACATCTAAGAGCAGCCAAGAGGAGAACAGGCCTCAGGTGCCAGCAACAGTCCCAGACCCAGTTCTACCTCTCTCCCCCCCTCACGCCCCAGCCACCGCGCCGGCCCAGGGCTTGTGGGCGACGAGCAGCTGGCTGATGCAGAACTGGATCTGGACAGAGGGGAAGCCCTGGGCAGAGGAAAGCACCCGGAGGAGGCTGCTGCTTTGGCGCTATCTCCTTTGGTGGAAGACTCACACCAACAGTGCGTCGGCTCGGGCCACTGCCAAGGCAAATGCTTGGCTCCCCTCCTGAGGCTGAGCTCTCGCATGAAAAGCGAGGATGCTGCTAACATCTTTGGTTGCCAGGAAATTCCATGCCATCCTGATGGGCAAAGACCTTGCCTCACGCCTCTGTCACCTCCCTGGGGGACTCTCCAGCGATGTGATACTGTCACCCCAAGAGCTGCTCAAAGCCCAATGGGTTCGCTACCACGTAACAACTACCCCCCTCATACCTGGCTAACACCATGCCTAACACTCTGCTGTCAGCGATAGCACCTGAGCGCGGGGTACACCCTGGTCACTAGCAGCATTGGAGAGGCTGTGTATGAACATCACAGAAGGAATTCTGCTTTAAAGCAACCAAAGGGGTGATCATGATTTCACCCAGAGAACGGAGAAGCCCATGATCTCCCTGAATCTAATGCAAGTGTGTGATGATGTCAGAAACAGAGCTCATTTGCATCAAAGGTACTGCGGAGGTGCACTCTACCAGGAGGATGGGAAATCATCACGGGCTGGCACAGGAGTCAGGACAGAGACAAAAAACGTTGTGGCCTGTCAGGAGAAACCGGGAACTTGTTGGTTACCCAGCACTGAGGGAACAAAGGGGTCGGCGCTCCTGGTGTCTATGAAGGGTGGATCCTTGGCCACGGGGGTGGGGAGGCTGCAGGTGAGGAAAGTGCCCAGACAAGGACTGCAACCCCTTACGCTTTACTCACTAGAAAGCTTGTTAGGCCTGTTTCCTTTGTAACCGTTTTGCACTTCTGTTCTCTAGCATCGTTCAGATCGCTGCTCTTTAGTACCACGCTCGCTGCTGTTCTGTGCTCAATTCATCTGCGCCTCCCGGGGGCACCTTCAGCTGAGCTGCTAGGCTGGGTGGGTTCGGTCTCATTGGAGACAGCAGCCTTCGTACTTCCATGGGCAGCTGGTGACAGGGGCTGGGTGTCACTGACATACACCAAGAGTCAACCTGCAAGGCTGCGTCCGGGCAGGCAGAGCCCTCAGGGTTTGTTTGGCTGCGTGACCGACCGGAATGGCAGGCAGCTGTCACACAGCTCAGCACCAACAAACTCCTCTTTGGCTAAGGTGCAGAGGTGGCAGGGGTGACGTACAGACACAGCTGGGCACGAAGCCTGCAGCACTTTGGAAACTCCGGGTCATACCGAACACTGCAGGACTGCCCGGGTTAACTGTGCTGCTATGTTCCACTCTAGTCCTGGCTTCCCACAGAACACACCATCAAAGCCGAGGTCCCAGGCCTTGTCTCCAAGGTACTCTGTGACCTGGGTGTCGAACAAGAGCTGAAGCTCTGAGTTGAAGACCACAGCCAATGCCTTAGCCATGCAACTTTCCACAAGAAGGGAAAAGCCTGTCAGTGGAGGAGGCAGACCTTTCCCATGGGCTGGTCCAAGCCCATGGAACAAACAAATGACCAACGCTTCCCTCAGCGCCTCCCCTCCAACTAAGGCACCCATTTAAACATCAGAGTGAGACCCAGGCAAAGCCAGGCACACAGTTCTCCCCTGGGGAGAGAGGAGAGGAAGGAGAGAATAAGCCATGTTCTCTCTTGACTTAATGCATTCCGGTGCTCTGGCAATGAGGGTGGTGCAAAAAAATTCTGCCAACAGAGGCTCTCTAACGACAGCTCACTCGTGAGTCTTCACAAACAGGAAAACGGCTGTGACCATGAGAAAACACGAGCCCACACTTCCTGCCTTCCTTTCCCCCGCTAGCGCCAGGGGCTGTGCTTCCGTTGTAACACAAGCCTCTGCCCTCTGCCCCTTTCCTCACCGGGGCCCCACTCTATACTTAGTGGCTTCCCACCTGTCACCTCTCCCGAGCCACACAAACGCCCAGCGCCAGACTGTGCGAGAAGGTGCTGCTGAAACAAATGGTTTCCAGGCCTCCTGCAAAGGAAAAGCAAATTGCACATGAAGCCCCTTTTATGCTTCTTTCTGATGGGTCGGCAGCCTCTCACGCTCCCTTCAAGCCTGACGCTTGGAGGACTCTGTGCCTGCTCCCTCCCCTGTTTGCTCACTTGCGTCCTTCCACGTCCACGGGCATTTCTGCCTTCAACTTCTGCCCAGGAAACCCCGGCTCAGCAGCAGCTCAGACCTGAAAACAGAGCCCCAGAAGCTGTCAGAGCAGAGTCCAGAGGTGTCCATGGACAACCGACAGCTGCTTCAACGCATGGGCTTGCTAAACAGACACACAGCTGGCACAGCCTCCCAAAACAACCCACAAGATGACAGCGATAACGCTGAGCTGCAAAATCTTCTTTATTGTTCTTTGAAGAGGCGGCAATGAAAGTTATTTGACCCTCCCAGGGCCTCAAACACAGCAACAGCTTCCAAGATACTGTAAAATGATGGTGGTTTAAAATTCTCCAGGTCAGCTCTTCAGCTGCCTGGCTGAGCAGTCGTGTGTTTAAAGAGCCTCACAGAAAGACATTTTCTTCAGTTCCTGGTGGGTGCGACCTGCATCCCAAATTCTCTGTAGCCGCATTTCCAGGGGATGAGCTAAGAGGAGTGACATGTTAGGAGGCGGCTCCTGACCCTGAAAGGACTGTCGGTTCCCGGCACGCTTTGGGAGCTGGGCGCCTAAGTACACGCGAGTGTTCTTCCCACGGCGCAGCCCCGTCAGGCCCCTTGTGAGAGCTGGGGGCTGAGGCAGACCGCGGGGTATTGCTTTTCTAGAGCCTGCTCCCGCCTGTGGCTGACAAAACCAGAAGGCAGCAGCTCTGATTGGTGGGTAACATCACAGAAGCTGGTCAAGGAGAAAACAGGTGGTGATGTCTGAGTCAACAGGCTCTTCCAAAGCGGCCGAGTGGAGAAGAAACACTGACCAATGGAAATACCAAGGGGGCGGTGCTTTGCGGGAACCCTGGCCAATGGGTACAAAGCAACACACAATCTGAGACTATGCCCAAAGGGGCCGTTTGGGGCAACACCCAACAGCGGCAGTGGCCAATGCGCAACAGGCATACGGCACCTCTGTAGGGAGCGTGGGGCAGCCACTGGCTGGAGGCTGAGGGCGGTACGGAGCAGGGACAGCAGGCGGGGAAGCGCTCTTAAAAAAGGGCGTGCTCCGTACGGCCTGACCTCACCCATCCTGAGTGTCCAAGGTCAGGCCGGCGTGGGCAGGCCCGCGCCACTCCCAGAACAACAGGAACGCCCAGCATGCTGGGAATGTGCAAGCAGCCCCCTCTGGAGATGCCTGCAAGACACGCTCGGCAGCTTCCCGGCACCAGGGAGCTCCCTGCAAAGCAGGCACTGAACGGACACACGGGTCAGTGGTGGAAGGGTTAGGTTTGAGCAGCGGCTGAGGCGTCTCTCCCACAAGGGGCTCAGTGGGCACAGCCTCTGCGCCAAGCAGTCCAGAAGGAAGGGGGCAAATCTGGTAGCTCTTGGTCTGTGCAGAAAGCCAAGAGGCAGACCGACGCGTGGGGGGCAGGTTAAAAGATGGGTATTTAGAAGTTAGGGCTCATCGCCTTAGGAGAGAACTCACCGTCATTCCGTGCAATGGTGCCCAGGGTTGCCTTTCAGTGCCCTCTGCACCAGTCCCCTGGCACCTCTGCAGCATAACCCGGCATCCACACTTCCAGATGCTCTCAGACCCGCAGGCTGCACCAACACCACCCACACTTGCTCCAGATAGCTCCCCTACTGAAAGCGACAGCCCGGTTCGTCTTCCAGAACCTCAGGTCTTTGAGGAGACAGGAGCGAGTCCAAGCCACCCCAGATCCCATCATTTCCACAGTTACTCAGCTCTCCTGCGGGCAAACTCACTCCAGCTTGGACTTCTCTGGTCCAGCAGCAGTCCGGTGACAGAGACACTGGCCAGGGCTGGGAGCAGAGCCAGGCCAGAGGACCGGTGACAAGACCAGTGGCTGGGGTGGCCAGCCAGGAGCAGAGCCTGGTGGCTGGGATGGGCAGTGGGGTCACCAGATGTGAGGGGAGCCTGGGTGCAGTGGCAGGAAGGATGCCCGGCTGGGAGGCCAGCAGCAGAGGGGCTGGCATCGACGGTCCCTAGTCCAGCAGCCCGCTTCCTGAAGGCACTAGACCAGGCAAGTCAACGACTGGAAATTCTTCACGTTCCTTCTTGCATCCCCCGCAAGGGCCACCCACCTGCCTCACTGAAAGGCCCACGAGGGTGAACGAAATTTGGCTAGAGACAATGGACCACTGGCTCACAGGGCTCACAAGGGGTCTCAATGCAACAGATTCTGCTCTGGGAAAAACCCCACTGCCTAGACCCCCAGAGCAAGAGGTGCTGTGCAACAAGTCAGGTTTATCATGGATGTGCTTGAAGGTCAGCTGGGAACAGATAGTCCTGGAGTCTCTGGCTCTCCAGTGAGCACGGACAGGCCTCTGCACTACTACAGCAAGAAGCCCAGGCTTGAGAGACACAAGTCAGGACTGCAATCTTTGCCTCCTGGAATTAAGAGCACACAGTGCGGACCGCAAACTGCATTCCAGGGACTCCCCAGCTTCCGTGGAAAGTCTGGTCCAGGACTGGCCCCTTGGCAGATATTACTCTCCCAGCTCCTCTACTTTCACAGACCCAATCTGCAGAAACAGCCTCGCAGTTTGCAGCCTGGCTGACATCAGGACGGCATCAATGGCACTTGGGCACAGGCTGGCCACATGCAAGCGTGCACTGCGTAAAGACAGAAGTTACCCCTTCCTGGAGTTTGTAAAGCCAACCCCCTCCCTAACCCTGCTCCTTCCTAGCTGTGGCTGCTGGAGGATGACTAACTTCAGGCTAGTCAGCCCCAGGCCCGAGCACCCTCTCTGCAGGGCCCTTCCTCACCCTCCCAGAAGGAATCAAACCAGCCAGACCCGTGCTGGGACCCATCCCTGGCAAGCGGGGTGTCATTTACAGCCAGCCCCTGTGCAGTGCTGCTTGGGATTTCGGAGATGGACACCCACATACATAACGTTATCCAGCAGCGTCCTTCCACCCCATCAGCCACTTCGTCCTGCCTGCAAAACATCTGGCGCGCCCAGGGCTTTCCCCCTTTGAATGCAAATGGCAGATGGTGACCAGCTGCAGGATATGGTGCCAGTAGGGACCAGTTTGCATCCGGAGCCCCATGGCACCTGGCTTTACGGGGGGCATCTCCCACACCACTGGGCCACACACACAACAAACCTTACTGGAAGGCAGCACACGCATTACGGTTCCCGTCGGAGGAGCCAGTTCCCATCAGCTCGCCAGCATTTGAAGGCAGCTAATTAGAAACATGTGTTTAACGGGCCCACAGGACTCCCCGAATCAGCTCAGAAAAGAGGCTCCTCCCAGCCAAACATCCTCTCCGTACGTGGCAGCCAGACGCGTTGGCTGCAGCTGCCCGGGCTCCTGGAGAGGTCAGGTCCACATTCTTCCCCTGGTTCACGTCCCAGCTGCCAAGAGGCACGACCCACAGGGCGGGAGGCCCCAGGAAAGGGACTGAGCTGTGGGCTCTGCCCTCCTTCACCAGCTGTGCTCCCGGAGAAGAGCCCGCCTGGTGGGCAGAAAGGTTCTAACCCCGCCACACCCAGCTCAGGGGGCAGAGGGGAACGTGGGCTCTGCTGGTGAGAGGAGGGGCTGAGAGTTACGCCTCCGGCCTGCCCCAATGCCGTTGCGTTTGCCGCTCGCGTATGTTGGGACGGATCTAAGAAGTGGAAACGCACGGCTGGGTAACTGCGGCCGGCAGCGCTCCTCGATGGCCCTCTGCCCTCCCGACCACGCACACCTCCACCTGCCTGCGCCTCCTCTCTCCAGCACCCCCGATACCCTGCACAGAAGGAAGCACGCCACCCAGAGCCAGCACTGAAGCACCAGCTCCAACGCTGCCATGAGCCTCAGTGGCCCACGCAGGGCACAAAATCCACCTGGCCCTGAGAAATCCTCCTCTGCCACAGGGCATGACGCCATGAGAGCCGGCCAGTCTCGCTCCTCGCCCCAGAGCCAGGCCACACCCTGGTGCACGACGGCCGTGGGAGAAATGAGAGAAAACCTCTCGCCAGGAGCTGAGCGCAGGACGGCGGCAGTGGTTATGAACAGAAGGGTGTGCCGAGCCCCCGCCAGCCAGCACTCACCGTGCACAGACCGTCTCCAGGCAGAGACACCCCCCGCCCCCACACACACACACCTTCCGCCAGGGCCAGGGCCAGGGCCAGGGCTCAGCGCAGAGTCAAGTGGCAAATTTGTTCCCCAGCCCCAAGTGACAGCCACACAGCAGCCATGCCAAAGGCTCCCAGCTGGCGGAGATGCCAGAGCAGACTGCTGCCTTCTTAAAGAAAGGCTCTTAGTGCTCTGCAGGCTTCTACCATCACCAGAATGCGCGAGAATAATTAGACCGGTGTTGTTCATCCGGAATCGCTGAGCCAGTAACCCTGCTTCTATTTGCATTAAAAACAGACGCTTCAAGATGCGAGCCTGTGCCCAGCGTCAGGTGCTGCTCCCTTCATTGCCAGGTTTCTGCTGCACTTGGGAATTAATGGACTTGGTATCCCAGCCCTTGAAAGGGGCCCCCAGACCCGAGGGAGACAGACACCCAGGCCACGGCACCCTGGCAGCTTTGTGAGCACCAGATGAGGCTGCTGAACTGAAAAGACGGAGCTCAGGGTCCTCCGGACACACCACTCAGCGGGGGAGAGGTAGCAAGCCTACTGCTTCCTCCATTTACACCTGCCGCTGTAGGGATGGGCTGGAGTTGTCCTCACAACCCTCGCTAAGGTAGGGCCATTATCCCCATTGTACAGACGGAAAACGGAGGCAGGGAAACTCTAGGACGTGGCCAGGGTCACACAGGGAATCTGTGGCAGAGCAAGGACTTGACCCACGTTAATGGCCTCTCCACCGGGCCATCTGTCCCAGCCTGTCTGCACTCCAGCCCCAGCTGCCGAGGGGCAGAGAGCTGGCCGTCTGCGACTCTGCATTTCCAAAGAGCAGGACCAGCCTGGGCTTCAGATGCTGCGTCTGGACCCCTGGCTGCAGCCCATCAGACATAGATACAACCCGCATGCCGATGCCACGCTCCCAGCAAGATGCGTGGGCTCGGAAGGAACCAACGTCTCTGCTGAGCAGCACCTGGACTGATGCAAACCGCAGCAGGCTGGATGAGAGCTACCCAGGGTCTCACACAGCCTTTCCTGCCTGTGGGGTCACCCCACAAGTTACCCCACCTCCTCAGGCTGCCAACTCCTCAAGTCTCAGCAGGGTCAGGGCCAGCTGGTACTGAGCAGAGACCACCTAGGGAAACCCACAGTGCCACAGAGGCGGGTGTGCGGGGCTGTGAGACAGTATAACCAGTGCCCCTCTGTGGGGCTGGGGAACCCTGGGCTGTTGACAGGACAGCCTCCCAGGGGGAAGTTGAACCAGAGGCCCTGACCACCAGTGGCTCTTAAGGAAACCTCGGACTTTCACCCCAGCGAGGTCTTTTTAGCGGGAGCAACTAGAATCACTCCACAGCTTCAGCAGCCGCTAGCCCACTCTGCCCTGCAGGCTGGCTGCGTGCTGGGCAGCGCCAGCCGTGTTTAGCACGAGGGGTGGCTGCATTTCAGCGGAGGGCAGGGATCCCGGAAGGTAAAGCGCTTTGGGATCGGTCAGGCTAAAAGGAGGAATCAAAGTCCGAGATGATATTTACAAGCTCTTCTGGGCAGGTCCTTTGCTCTCATTGTTCAGAAAGTGGCAGACATGCTGGCAGTGCTACAAGCAGCTAACCCAGCCCTCAGGCCACAAGGAGAGGTGCCCCCTCGGCTGGGACTCGGGAAACTGGAACCAGGTCCTAGCTCTGCCACAGACTCCTTGAATGACCTTGAGCCAGTCACTTCACCTCCGCATCTGAGTTCTGCATCCACAAGAGGAGAATGCAGATCCTTCCACTGTCTGCAGTGTGGACGACCCTCCCGGAGGGAGTTCACAGGCAGCGTGTGCCTGCAGCAGAGCCCACTGCTACAGGGCTCCAACCCCAGCAGCAGCCTCTGGGCACGACTGCAACACAGACAACACGCGGCTGCCTGGCCCTGCTCCTCACCAGGCGCTTGGGCTACGTGGAGCTCTGAGGAACCTGAAATGAAGTCAGGCCGGCCAGGTGGGAGCGCCAGGCCACACCTGACCCGCCTGCGAAGGGACCACAGGCAGATTTCTTGCAGTGCAGGCACCAACCCAGCATGAGTCAGCAAGGAAGATGCTGGCTCCAGATTAGGCAGATTATCTAGCTGGGCGACTCTCACGCAGCCCTGTGGGGTGGGGTGGGCGGAAGAGTCTGTCTCTGGGAAGGGGAGAAGTTGGATCTTCACCCACCCTCACCCTGCAGGGTCACCGCTAGCCAGCCTAGAGACCACGGCCTTTCCGAGCCCCGCCCCAGCTTCGGGGCAGCCCCCAGGCCCACTCTCAGGACAGGAGTCGCATGGCCTGGCTCAGCGCGTCCAGCTGAGCAGGGCTGAAACACGGCTCCAGCGGGCTGCTCTCCCTGGGAAGCGGTGGCCAGGGTGGGGAGGGACAGCAAGCAGCAGAATACAGAGAACATACTGCCCCGTGGTCTCCAGGAGGGCTGGGAGCAGCTCCCCACACAACTCCCCACAGCTCATTCTGAAACAAGGCTGCATTGAGAGCTCTTCCCACCCACAAGCCCCACTAGGTGTGGGGGGATGAGCCCCTGCCCACTCCGGCAAGGCAGAGCACATAAACGCAGGCTCTGCCTCTTGCCTGGGGGCACGGCCCCTTATATTCCACGCTCCCCCGTGGGAGACCGACCGGCCAAGGAGAGCAGCATGGCAGGAAATGGCCATCATCCCCATGGGCTGCAGAGTCTCAGTGTGACCCCGTCACCCCGCTTTCTCCCACCCTCATTTAAACTCCCCTCTGGCAGCAGGCGGGGACAGTGCTGGGACATACACGGTTGCCAGTGTGAAAATGCAGCTTTGTCCTTCCGGCTGGGAACCTCTGGGCCACGTTCCGTGGCCACAGCACACTCAGAAGCTCTCTTTTGACTCCCCACAGTGTCATCAAGCAGGGTCCCAACCCGTAGCGGGAGCCCACAGCTCTGGCCCCGGCATCCCCACCAGGCTGCTGTTCTGCAGCTCACAGCACGACTGGAGCCAGCTGCACTGGCAGATTCCAAGAGCAGGGGAAAGAAGAGAGAGCAGAGGCAGCGCAGCCTTGTGTCTTTGTGAGTCCTGCCCCCAGGGCACATAACACCCGCTTCCTTCTCCAGCCAGCAACAACAAAAGCAAACTGGCTGGGAACTGCTAGGCAGGGTAAGGGAAACATCATGGATTGAAAATACACCCACTGGCAGCCCAAGACAAGGGGAATGAGAAAAAAAAAATCAGCCCCACGCCGCTCGCCTTTTGACCCAGCCCTCTCCCGCCTGCGGGAGGCACAGCCCCTGCCCCGGGCGGCGAGGGGACCGCACCTGGCAGAGAACAGCTGAATACCACCACCCAGGCAGCTTCTCCAGCTACAGCCAAGACACAAGATGTCGTTGGACTCCCCGTCCCTACCCCGGCTGCCCAGCGAACCCAAGGACGCCCAGGTGGGTGCACAAAACAAAGGTAGGGCCCGTCCAGCCAGGCGGCTCAGAGGAATGGTTCTAAATGAGCCTCAGCAGCGAATCGCAAAGGGCCAGAGGCAGCACCCAGCTCCCAACACATCCAAGTCCCAAGACCTGGAGCACCAGGGAAGCCCAACTTTCATAGGCAGGACTAAGCAATACCGGAGCCCGGCTTCGCCACGGAACACAGAGCAACAATCCCACTGTCGAGCGCTCAGGAGCCAGGCCCCCCGCGCAGCGTGGGAACTTACCCTTATTAGCTGCAGCCATCTAGCCCCCAAGCTGTCGTGCGTCCCAGGGCAGCGGGAAGCTTCAAAGGAGTGGGTAGAAGGCCATCCTCCACGCGGGCACGGCTGGGGAACAGGAGCTGGGAGGGGAAGGTTCACAATTAGAGGCTGGACAGGTTAGCAGAGGGAAGCAGCAGCCCGTCACCCGATCCCTGGCTGCGGGAAGGTCTCGAATTGAAGCACTGCATCCGATCAGCGCCCGGAAAGGCGTCTTCTGGGTCCTAGTGTCGAACAGGGGCAGGGCGCTCAGAAACCCAAGCTAAGGCTGCAGCGGGCCCATGCGCTGGAAGAGCGGATGGAGCTCAGCTCTGCACCTGTCGGCACATGCGGGCGCTGTCTACCCGAGGCAGCGCGGCCCAAGGGTGGGAGCAGGGAAGTAGAGAGCGAGAGCACCTTCCCTGCAGCTTGTACGAATTAAACACTCCCCTTGCTTCTTGGAACCGAAGTAGCCCTCAGATAAAAACCCTGCAACCGATTGCACCCTCGGACACGTGGGCTAGAGGTGGTGGCCTCAGTCCCCAGCTCTGCCACTGACTCTCCAGGAGACCCCGAGGGATTCACTTAACCCCTGGGTCTCAGATCCCTGACACACACTTCCCTTCTCCCACTTTTGTCTCATCTACTTCCAGCGTTGGAACCAGGACTTCCCCTTACTCTGCCTCACTCTGGCACCCTGCACAATAGGGCCCTGGTCTGAGCTGGGTCCCCCGCTATTACTGCAATGCAAACGATAAACGTGCCCGTGTCACAAAGAAACCAATCTACCTATAAAAGAAAGGACGGCAGCGTGGGCTAGTGGAGCAGGCTACTGGGAGACAGAAGACCTGCTCCCCGATGCAGGCTTGCCGTGGGACCCTGAGCAAAGAGCTTCGCCCCCTTGGTTTCCCCAACTGTCCTCTGCAGATGATGCATAAAAACCTGACTTTCAAAGCAGTTGACTGTGGAGCTAAACTGCTGCTATGCAAATATTTTTCTATGCCAAGAGAAGCAGAAGCAGAACCAGATTTCAAGCAGCAGGTGTGATTCCAGCAGAGATGCATCCCCCAGAAACGGTGCAACACCTCCAGGGTGAAAGTGAGCCCTTCCCCGAACCCTGGGGTTCTTCCCCCAGAGTGTGCTCCCCACCCAGCAGAGCCAGCTCGCATTTCATTAACACTTCTTGTTAACGTTACTGCATTTCTCGAGAGCCACCACACAGCACAGCTTGTACTAGATACCAGCACACAGTGGAAGAGCGTAAGCTGTTTGCAGACACGTCAGAGATAAAAATAGGGCTTTGCCTCAATTCTCGTCAGCTCGCCTATCTCCCCCACTCTTCTCGGAGTCACTGCAGCACCCCCAGGCTCTCAATCCTGACAAAACACCTGCCCCTGCCTGCCTGCATCATGAGATAGGGTTCAAGGCCACCTGTGGCCTGGCCTCATTCCCACTACATCCACTCGCTCGTACGCCATAAGCCAGGACATGCCCGGAATGGCCAGAAATAAGGAGAGCGGGTGGAGTAGCTGCCCTGGTCCTCTCCGGCCCCAAAGGCAGAGGAGACACCATCACAGACATGGAGTGCATCCCTCTGAGCTGTGAGGGAGGGCCAAGAGTAACCCAGGGCTGCTGGTGGGGGCCAGACCTCTGCATGGGAAGATGAGGGACTTACAGAGCTTCTGCCCAGCACCTTAATGCATCCCCCAGCTCCAGTCAGTCTCAATGTCTGGTCACGATCTACATCGGGAAAGGCAAAAGACAGCCCGCCACGCCTTTGGATCCGGCCCAGAGCCCTCTGGGAGCCTTCGGCAGCCCGCCGGCCTGCAGCAGCCCCAGCGGGCTCAAAGAGGTTGGCTGCTGCAGCCACGTTCCGCTCTGCGCCACACGCCCCTCGCAGGGTAAGGGGAGGACTTTGTGCGCTGCCCCTGTCCTCTCTGCACAATTCCCACGACTCCCGCCAGGCGGAAACCGGGCACAAAGTGATGCTGGTCAAGGCACCATCTTCCCGAGGGGATCGGGCAAATCTCAGCCCAACCTCCGAAACACGGGAGAGGTCGAGCTCCCTGTAAGCGGAGCGCTTGGGCGGCCGCCAGGGGGAAGTCAAATGCCGCCCAGCTGATGAGCGGCCCACGTGCCTACTGGAGGTGCGCAGCCTCACACGTCTCGGTGCTCAGGAGAAAGTTTAATGCCGCACACGGGTGTTAAAAAGTGAGCGGGAAACACTGGCCTGAGAAGTGACCTGCTCCTTGACTCTTCGGGGTGCGTTAACTCCAAGACTCACTGCTCGGGGGCCTCACCAACCCCAAGCCAGCAAAGCACGGCAGCCCTGGCACACCGAGGTACCCGCCCACCCAAACATACCTCCGCGACTGCGGAGTAGTCGGGGTGCTCTGCTCCTGCCCTGGCTTCTCTGGGAGAAGAGGGATTGATATATGGGCAGCACATGGGCTGAGCTGCAGGGAGGGGCGTAGGGCTCCTGACTGTCTTAATCTAGCTCCCCACGTGAAGCTCAGCTCCTGGCAGTTCCTCCCAGAAGAGCTCAGACCCCCAGGTCGGTTCACAGCCAGAACTGCTCACAGAGCTGAGCAAGACAAGGCCTGCTTTCTACCCCGGTCAGCCCCATGGCGCAGGCACAAGTACGGGATGGAGGGTGGATTGAGGCTGGCCTCTCACACTGCTGCCACCGGCTGCTAACTCCCAAACACACAATCACCAGTGCCAGAGGAGAATCCCCAGGCACAGAGGCTGCTGGCCTTTGGGGACCCAGAAAGCGGCAGGGAGAAAGGAAAACATCTTGCATGCGTGATGGAGTAAATCTAACCCAGTGTCACTGAGCCACATGGGACCCACATGCTGCTACCCCCTCTTACTTCCCAGGTGGGACCAAGAATGACCTTGAGCAGGTCACTGCAGAACACGCGGCTGGGTTGCATAAGTAGGAGCACTGCCAGCAGATCAAGGAAAGTGATTATTTGGCACTAGTGAGGCCCACATGTGGAGTATTGTGTCCAGCTCTGGGGTCCCCCTTACAGAAAGGCTGTGGATGCACCAGAGAAAGTTCAGCAGAGATTAGGCAACTGGGGCACATGACTTGTGAGGCAAGGCTGAGGGATCTGGGCTTACAGTGAGCTCTTCCATATCCAGCATTCTATCAGCCAGAACTCACAAAGAACTGGCATCATAACCCTCAGTAAATGGTAGTTACATTTTCCATAAGCCCAGTACACTGAAAGTAAATACAAATAAATACAGCAAATAGTATCACAGAAGTAGCCGTCTTCATCTGTACCTTCGAGAACAGAAAGAAGTCCTGTGGCACCTTATAGAGTAACAGCTATTTTGGAGCATAAGCTTTCGTGGGCAAAGGTCTGGCGAAGGGGGTCTTTGCCAACAGAAGCTGATGCTCCAAAATAGCTGTTACTCTGTAAGGTGCCACAGGGCTTCTTGTTGTACAGCAAATAGGGTACAAGTTTACAATGCACAGTACTACTGCTGCCGGTAAGTAAAGTACTATGTGTACCTTTGTGTTTGCTTAATACCTAATCTTGTTTTTCTCTTTAGTGTTATGCATTGCAAGGCATAGCTCTCTATTATCCAAAACATTTGAATATCCAGCAGCCTCCCGGTCCTGGGGTTGCCATACACAAACGAGTTTAATGTATTTAGTCTGCAGAAGAGAAGAGTGAGGGGGGATTTGATAGCAGCCTTCAACTACCTGCAGGGGAGTTCCAAAGAGGACGGTGAGAGGCTGTTCTCAGTGGTGACAGCTGATAGAATGAGGAGCAGGGGTTGCAAGTTGTAGTGGAGGAGTCCTGAATTGGATATAAGGAAAAACTATTTCACTAGGCAGGTGGGGAAGCACTAGAACAGGTTCCCTAAGGAGGTGGTGGACTCTCCATCCCTAGAGGTTTTTACGTTGTGGCTTGACAAAGCCCTGGCTGGGATGATTTAGTTGGGACCGGTCCTGCTTTCAGCTGGGGGTTGGACTTGATGACCTCCTAAGGTCTCTTCCAGCCCTGTGATTCTGTGCCACCCAAGTCCCTAGTCAGCAAAGAGCTGCTCCTGCAGGGCCATCACTCTCGTGAGACCAGGGACCTCAGGGCTTGCAAACTCACCGCGGAGTCCAGGGTTCCGCACTTCAGCGATGTAATTCACCGCTGGCTAGGGCGCGTGCAGCACCACTGAAAACCAGCTAAAACAAAGCCAGGGGAGCAGCACCTGCTTCCACCGGCACTGAACCTGGCCCCGGGGCCATGAAGGACTCTAAAAGCCAAACACACCCGTTCCCGCTCCTAGTACCAAGGGTCTCTCTTCTGCAAAAAGCCGACTCACACGTAAAGCTCTGCTGATATTCCTCTCCCAACCACAGGAAATGGACACTCGAGTCCACAGCAGCCACTGCAGGGGAATCCACAGGCAACCTCAGAAATCCTGCTTGCCCCTACCCCCAGCATAGACACTGGCCGGCCGTGCCTGAGCCGAGTTGCGGGGGGGGGAGGGGGGGGGGAAAAAGACCTGCTGCAATCTAGTCCGCCTCTTCCAAGGAGCGGGCAACCACGTTTACACAACCTGAGTTCCTATTACAATTCTCCTCCGAGTGCAGGCATTCGGGGTGGCATGGGGGTCGCCGAATGCCCAGCCCAGACGGACCCTGCCCTGCGTGCAGCCCCCGGAAAGCTCCTGTAATCATTAGCAGTCACCGTATCCCACAGATCTCTCTCAAACCAGCCTGGATCCAGGACCCAATCAACCTCAATCTCCTTTTCCCCAGCTGAGCACCCGATTTCATCCATTCCAGGGCTTGTGCGTACAGACACACACTGATGCTTTTTGTGCCTTATCACATGGCCATAGCTTTATCAGCCTGGCTCTGCAGAAACCCTGATTCTATAGGGACCGATACTGAACCTCATTAGGCTCTGCTATCCCTCCAAAATGCCCTGATTTGGGGGAGTGGGAGGTTATACAGCCCGTTTAGGCTGGGACGGTCCCTGTTTGAACACCGTCACCACCATCCTTATTTCTTTGGCAAAAAGTGTTCTTTACTCCTTCGCACAAGAACTAGGGGCCACCAAGACTTAAAACAAATATTATATTTCTTCACACAACGCACAGTCAACCTGTGGAACTCCTTGCCGGGGGATGTTGTGAAGGCCAAGGTTATAACAGTATTTAAAAAAAAAAACTAGATACATTCAGGGAGAACAGGCCCATCTGTGGCTGTTCACCAGGATGGGCAGAAATGGTGTCTCTAGTGTGGCTTTATGCCCCCACACCTGGCACTGGTGAGATCGACACCACAACACAGTACCATGTTCTCGTGTCCGTATGTTAAGAGGACAGTGAATAGCTGGAAGGGGTGCAGGAGAGAGCCAAAAAGTGATCCAAGGGCTGGGGAAAATGCCTGAGAATGAGAGCTGGATCGGCTTGTCAAAAAGAAGCTCCACAGCTGACTTAACCACAGTGAATCGATGCCTTCCTGGGGAGACCATGGCCAGCACTAAAACACTCTTCCATCTAGCAAAGAAAGGCAAACAGGAACCAGCCGCCTGCAGCAAAGTCAAATTAGACATTTGCATTAACAGGGAAGGTGATAAACCATTGGAACAAACTCCCAAGGGAAGAGGTGGAAGCTCCATCTCTCCAGATCCCAGCTGGGTGCCCTTCTGAAAGTTAACCTCCGTACAGCAGTAACTGGTGAAATGTCATTAGCCTGTGTTATTCCAGAGCTCAGACTAAATGGTCCCTTCCGGCTTTAAGTACTAAAATTCACAGAGTTTAACAATACAAACCTATTCCTAATACTGTGTCACTCTCTACAATGGGTGAGCGTGCGACAAACACCACTGATTGCATACACTCTTGTAACTCGCTCATTTGCTTTCCTTGGAGCTGCAGCTCTGGCTCTAAACAGTACATAAGACATTCCGATCCCTTTTTCAAATGACAAATGGCAAAGCCATGTCTCTGCAAACCCTAACTGGCGATAACGCCGGAGGAAAAAGACCCAGCTTGATCCTCTGATCCCAGCGGGAGTCAGGAGAGCTGGCGCATGGGAAATAAAAATGACTTGCCAACTCAGAGCTCCTTACATGTCAACTATGACCCAGCAAATGCTTCCAGCGATGGGCACGCTACGAATAGGGTGCCTATTTTGGAAGAGAACCCTGGATCTCCTGTGGCAATTAGGAAAGAAATTCCTGCAAATGCTAGTGTACAATAAATGGAACGGGCAGGCCACAACTACAACAGGGCATCCAACTCCGGCTGTCCTATCGCAAAAAGAACCGAGCAGAACTTACAGCATCAACGACATGCAACAGAACAACAAAATCCCTGAGGAGAGAGATCAGAAAGACAGGAACTCTTTATTCTACGGACGAGACAATGGTTAATCACCTTCCCTGTTAATGCAAATGTCTAATTTGACTTTGCTGCAGGCGGTTGGCTCCTGTTTGCCTTTCTTTGCTAGGTGGAAGAGTGTTTTAGTGCTGGCCATGGTCTCCCCAGGAAGGCGTCGATTCATTGGGGTTAAGTCAGCTGTGGAGCTTCTTTTTGACAAGCCGATCCAGCTCTCATTCTCAGGCATTTTCCCCAGCCCTTGAATCAGCCTGAGTTGGAAGGATTGGCAGAAAATATCCCTTTAATCGTAAACTGTGCACTTTGTAAGTGGAAAACGAGACTCCAGACACCGCCCCATAACATCAGGCTCCAGGAGTTACTGCAGAGCAAGGCACTTTGCAGTGGAAGTTTGCTGCAATCAGGTTTTAACTGGGACCATTTTTAAACCACCAAAGACGTGAAAGTTCTTTGGATTCCATTTCCGACTTTCTAAAAGTCATTCAGCTTCAAACCCAAGGAAGGTGAATGATTTCACCAGGCACAATCCACCCAGGACTAAGTCTGATTATAAAAGACAGCTCTATTGCATGTTTGGGTGTTAACTGCATAATGAAAGGGACAGATCAAACAGATATGGTCCTGCCTATCAATAAACCAATTCCCCAGTAGGACCATAGATCCAGCAAAACACAGATTCTCTCTCCTGAAGAAAAATCTGCCAGGAAACAGCTCAGTCCCTCCCTGGAGAGGAGTACCAAAGCTTAGCTGAATTTTAAGTGAAACACAGATTTACATGCCCCATCCGCTAACCAGGTTTAAGGCCAGAATCAAGATTCAGCACAGAAAAAAGTTATAATTAGCTTTCCTCCCCTGGGGTCTGCTAGCAACACACCACAACGCATTAGCCTGGACCAAAGAAATCAGAAGAGACTCAAGACACTTGGCATCTGCACCTTCCTCCAGCGCCTGTGACCGTCACGGCAGACAAAACGGACTATGCATTGACTCGCTGCTGTACTTGTGATGTCTCAGAACAGTTACACCACCAACTCACACGTCCAGAAACCATGAGCCAGGCCTCAGAAATCCCATTTAAAGCCCACGCCGGGCCTTTGTCATCTGCTTTCAGCCCTTCTGGATCATATTTAAAAGCTTTTTGCCACAACCGTAAGAGCAAGAAACTTCTTGTATGTAAAGGGAAGAAGAGATTCTCAAGCTATCCCCGGACTCCAGGAGGTAGAGCTTTACGCAAGCCGCGTGCAGAGCTGCCAGCACTGCAGCAATGCACTGTGGAACACCCCTGCTGAACCCCCAAGACCATTTCAGAGCCGATGAAGAGTTTGTGTAGAGGTTAGAGAGAGGGGTACTGCCCACTGCCTCTCCTCTCTCTCTAAGATCCAGCTTGACAGGGACACACAACAGCACTGACACCACTCACCACTACGCTGAATTTTGCCGTTTGCCTTCTCCGCAGCCCACTGATAAGCAGGTCCCACAGAGGAAACCCTCAAAAAGCGGCGACTCGTTCATCTGAGGCAACAGACTCTTCTAGGAGTCCCGCTCGGGGTCGGGAAGCCAGCTCTTAAGACTCCTGTAATTTTGCGAAGGCCCTCCTCCTCCAAGCTTCCCTTCCCCTTCCCAAGCACAGAGCTGCCGGTCTCAAATGCCCTGTCCTCCTCTGCTTACCGCCAGTGCTGACGAGTACGTCAGGCCTTGACCGACAGCCCTCCAGCGGCAATGCCATGCTTGGTATTAAGAATGCTGGAGGGTTCTGAAGGGAGTCCCGTTACCGTGATCATCTGCGCAGCTGTGGCACACTCGTGGGACACGCTGGACTGAACCAGCCCATCATACCCACAGTGGACAATTAGGAAATAGTCTAGCCAAAGGGGATGTGGCTGGAGGGCGGTTTGTGGCTCGAGGCAGAGGGGTGCAGGGCCTATCTGTCTGTGTTTTAATTCTTGACTTTGTCATTGCTATAAAGGCCCCACCTTTTCTTGCTCCCTACTGGGCTCTCAGCCTCCAGGTAGTCTTGCAGCAGTGAGTTCCTCCAACTCATCTGGCATCACCAGTCAAGCGTTTCCTTCACTAAGTTCTAAAGGCTCTTCCCTTTCCCCAGTGTTCACGGACATCCTTGTCTTCTGGCACTGCAAGCCGAGCTGAAGGAAAGCGTCCAACCTTCCCTCTATAGGCCCTGTATTGCTTTGGGTCACTATCAGTCACACTTAATAAATGGAAACTTCCCCAAAACAGTTCATACAGGATTAGTAGCTCTTCTGAGGATTGAAAAATCAACTGTTATGAAGCCCAGCAGCTGGAGAGCGACTGCTAGATGCTACGGGCAGAAGGAACTACTACCACCTAGTCTGAACTCCTGCATAACCAGGTGAGACTTTCCCTCAAGCTGCTTATAAGCATGGGTTATCGCCACACATCCTGCTACTCACCTAGCTAGAACCAGCTTTAGCCCATGTGACTCCTGTCTCACACACGGATACACCAGCTGTAAAGGGTTAATGGAGGATTCATTTTGGAGACATCATGTAAAGTGCAACACTTTGATCTGGGCGTCTCTTTGCAAGGTAGTAAGATGACTGGGACATTCTCTCTTTCCTCCCAGGCCCCCAGCCATTTTCATCACCTGCCTCTGAGCGCTCTGCCCCAGATGAGGGCAAATACTGGCTCATAAAACCGCACTCACTAGGCTGCTGTGTGGCACTGTTCTGCTACCCATTTCTCGTATGTCCCAACGTTGCATTTGCTGACTCGCACTATCTCCACCTCCGCCCTGCTCCTGCTCCTGCTCCTGCCCCGTCCCCACCCCAATCTGTGCTTGCAGGGCAGCGGGAACCCTTTAGTCATCACAGCCTGTAGTAATGCAGCAAATCTAGCTACAGCCTGAACACCCCTGCCTCGAGTACGGAAGTTAAAGGTTAACCAGTATGGACTACAGCAGCCCCCCAGGACGCCTCCTCCACAGGTGCCTGCCCCTACACCCGTTCAGTGGGTTAACCAGTCAGGCAGGGTTTTACAGCCCTAAGCCACAGCCCTGGAAATTGCGTTTTGTAAGTGTTCAATTGTTTTATTTCAGAGGATTTCTGTTATTTTGGTTTATCTGGCTCCGGGATTGGAGGGGTGGCCAAACAAGCCGCAAGGCCAGGCCTAGCCCTCTGCTCCAGGCATTGTGAGCCGGCACAGGGTCACAGCAACAGAAGGCCAGGCCAAACTGGGGCTGGCTACATGATGCCCATGCGGTCTCAATGCCCAGAGGGGGGATCCCAGTCCTGCGGGACAGGCAGTGCAGAACCACTGCTGCAAGGGAAGTCACTCATTTCCTGTTCCTGTTACTTCCCATCATTAAAAGCACAGGCTTGTTGCATTGCCTGATTATTTCACTTCTGTCAAAGGTTTTACCACAACCCAGTCAGTCCCCCTTGTTTGGGGAAATTGTGCTTGGTAATTAGTCCTTGAATCGAACCAGTCAGCACTTCCAAATGGACTAAGTCAGTCCTTGTCTCCTTTCCTCCTCCTCCCCCTACCCCGTTACTAGCGCTTGCCAAGACATCTCACAAACTTTCTGATGCTTCCCGCAGCTGAGCTCACAAGCAAACCCACGGCAACCCGCTGCTCAAACATGCCCAGTACGCTACACACATGCTCGGCGAGGGCCCTCTTCTTCCCACCCCCAAACTACAGCAGCTTCTCACTAACCCTCCAAGCCGACGTGCTGTTTTATCACCGGGGAGACCAGTTTCTCAATTAAACCCAACTATGCACAGAACAGGAGTGCTGAAAGGTGACCTCAAAAGATACAGCTCCAAATCCCACTGATGTTACCAAGAAACAGACGCCTGGCGCCGGTGGGTCAGACCGACAGTTCACCTACCCCAGCGCTCTCTCTTCTGGCAAGACGTCCAACGTGGAACCTTAACCACGAACACTGGCAGATCACAAGTGACCAAGCTGCAGACAGAAGCCGGGAGCCCAGAATGACAGTTCAGCACCGTCACAGTTCATCACAGCTACAACCCTAAAGCCTCAGAGCTCCCAGTAAAAGTAAACCCCCGTGAGGGCAGCTGCAGCTTTCCAGTTAGTGCTCACCATGGAGTCAGGACTCCTGTGATCGAGTCTGACTCATTCACTGGTAAAGTCACCATTGCTTTGTGCCTCAATTTCCATGTTAATGACCAGGCAACAAACACGCCTCGTCTTCGTACAGTCCCGGGGCCTCAAAATGCCACCCTGATGCCAGGGATTTCACACCCTGCAAGCGAGTTCCACCCCACAATGTTCAGCCCCTGTGAGGCGCAGGCTGGGCAGAGGTTTAAGGCTCCGGCCCATCAGGCAGAGACTGAAAAATTAGAAGCATCCTGGGCAAATGGCAATCACATCCTGCTGCAACAGGAACAGGCCTGTATTTTAATGGCCAGCTTTCCAGTGCTGCAACATTGGTGCACTTCAGTGGGGAGCGGGGTTCCAATGCTTCTATATCCTAAAACAATGAAGTCACAACAGCTACAGTGTCTCTCTTATGGGGAGACTGCAGAGTCTAGTGGCTAAGAACCTGGACTGAGAGGCAGGAGAAAGGACCCTTTGGGGCAGGAATTGTCTTCGGGCAGGCGTATCGGACAGGTGGCCCCTTTTTCTCCGGGCCGCTGAGCTGGCAGCGGTGCCATTTTTAAAAGGCGGCTGAGCAGCTCTGAGCCGCACGTGGCTCTTTGAAGAGTCGCTTGTGGCTCCCATCGCCACCACTCCCTCCTCTGGCTCCTGTACAGCATGGCAGGGGCAGCTTCCAGAGCCCTGCTGTGATGTACGTGGGGGGGGAGCCGGCAGGATCGCTGTGGAGAACGCGGGCTCTGTCCCTCGGGGGGTTTGTCCTCGCACAGACAGTCGCCATAACGAGTAATCCCAGCACACGCTCATTCGCTCACTCCGGGCCGGCATGGCAGCAGAGCAGCCCCAGCGAGGGTGTCAAGCCACTGAGCATGCCACTGAATGGCACCGCACAGCCTGGCTACTATGGCCAGGCCGGCAGCACCCAGTTCTACTCCACCCCAAGGCAGCACTGCAGGAGTGCCGTGCCCTGCTCGCCAAGGTGAGCGGCGTCCTCAGGGTGCTGGCGCCTGGACAGTCAGACGATGGATGGACTGGCTGGGCTGGAGGGGCAGTGGGAGGGTGTTGGACAGACGGACAGGGCTGGGCTGGGGCACTGGGGGCAGGGAGAGAGGGGACAGACAGACAGACAGACAGACTTGAAGAGCCAGAGGGGAACTGTCAGGATAGACAAACGAACAGGCTTAACTGGAGGGGAGGGGGATGTCAGTGTCAAGACAGACATATGGACAAACTGAGCTAGAGGGGTGGGGGGGTTGGGTCGAAGGCTGGGGGCGGTTTGGGGCTGTGCAAGGTTTAAGCCTGGGTGAAGGGGTGGCAGTTTGGGACTGTTTTGTGTTCGGCCCCCAGAACATGTAAAAAATTGCTACATGGCCTCTGAAGAGAAAAGGTTGGACGCCCCGTCTTAGGCGCAAGGCAGGCCTGATCCTGGCATGGACCTCTAGGCTCAACCAGAAGGATGGTGGAGGAGGAAAACCAGAACAAAACCCATCCAGCAGCGGCTGCGTCCGTGGTGGTGGCCACGGCGAATGGCGACAGGCTCAGGAGGCTTTCCAAGCTTCAGCAATTCCCTTCCAATTCCACCAAAACTCCCCTCAACAAAACCAGTCGCCCAGGCGCTCTGAAATAAAGTGTCTGTGCTCCGGAGGTCAACAGCGGGAGAGCGAGGAGCAGCAGTGACACTGGCGAAGTCGGGATATTGAGAGTCATTTATCACTGCAGATGTCTTCCAAAAATCAAGACTTTTATTTAAAAAAAAAAAAAAAAAAAAAAAAAGCAGCTCATCAAAAGAACACCCCTTCCCCGAGGTTATTAACAGAGAGCTGCCACGTTTTACGGGAAGGGATACTGAAGGGCCATTATTTTCTACTTCCCATCACTCTCTCCCCGCTCTGCCCAAGGGTGCAGGTGTACAAATTACAATATGTGCCGGGGGTGGGGAGAAAGGAATAAAAAGGGACAATGGAATGAATTTCAAGACAACCAGCCTGGCAGCAAGATGGAGCCATCTGTAAAGAGAAGCTGTGAAATCCACCTTACCTGGGCCATTTAAAACCTGACTGGCAGAGCACAGCTGCAGCTGTACAACAGAAAGATCGGTGTAGGTAGAGGGATGGGTTGTCTAATATTGCAGTACAGGCTGAACACTCTAATCCAGCACCCTCAGTACCTGATCGGTACCAAAGCGTGTGCACTGTAAGCTGAGCACTTGGACAGCCAGCCAGGAGAGATTCAACTGCCATACAATTAGCAGAGTGCCGACAGCTGGCAGCCTGTTTCTATTGGGGACACACAGCCACACATGCCTCAGGGCATGTAAAATTTATTACATCCCGGTTGGAAAAAAATTAGAGGGAACTCTAACGCCAAACCAGAGAATCAGCCAAACCCCAGGTGGTCAATATTGTGTAGCCACATCACCAACACTTCCACGGCTTACTGGGCTCTTCGAAGACATTTAGGGGTAAATGACAGCTAAACAGCAGCCCAGAACACTGAGAGCTGGAAACAAACTTTCTGGGAGTGCAGGAAAGTTGGCCACAACCATAACTAGACATCCAGCGAACTAGTCACGCTGGACCATGGTTGTTGCTGGACCAGAAAGTGTTGGACAAGAGAAGTTCAACCTGCAATTAAACAGCTGCTTTCTTACACGGCTCAGCCTTGTCTTAGAGCTCTCTCTCTCTCACCGCAATACCTACATACTGTGTAATGCCTCTACAAATAAACCAGAAAGCATTTTGCTGGTTGAGGAGCAGAATTACCTGGCTAATAAAAATACGTCTAAAATATGGTTCCGTATGGGCTGCAATTACACCGCAGCTGCAGGAGAGAGAACTCAAGTTGCAAAGGGAAGAGAGGGCTTCCCTGAGATCAGACATGAGAACAAATTGCTAGACACGGAAGGTGAAGGTGTCTCGGGTCGCAGGGGCTGCCAAACAGAAGGCTCCTGCACTAAGAGGGGAGGGCAGTGAGGCAGTCCAGGTAGGGGGAGCAAAGAAGCCCAACTGCTTTCGTGAAGAAGTAGGTCTTAGCCATGAAAGCTCATTACCTAATAAATAAGTTTGTGCTGAAGGTGCCACAGGACTGCTTACTTTCACAGAGCTGCCTACCGATGGCTGCTTAGACCAGGGCTCGGAAGGCAGAGCTCCCAGGGCTTCCTGCAGCTGCAGGAGGTTGCTAGAGGTACAGGCGGGTCCGATCTCTCCAGGCTACTGGGAGCGCTCCAGCCAGGGGCTCCTAGCAGCTAGTCTCAGCCAAGCTTGGGGGAGGACTTCCTCTACCCCTCCACAGCTACTTGGGTGGGGGGGGACATGAAACCCACTTCCATACCCCTCCCCCAGCTGCAGGATGCTCCCAGCAGCACGAGAGAGATCAAAGCCACCTCCACGTGCAGAGCATCCTATAGCCAGGGGGTGGGGGTGGAAGTAACCTGGAGGTGGGTTCAATTCCACCGTGCATGCACACGTGCGCACACACAACCCCACACCAGCCATTCAGGGGAAGAGCAAATCCTGTCCCTGCCCTGCTGGGAGGGGACTAGCCCTTGGAGGCAGGAGGGCATGGTAGGAACCCTGTCCTTTCCCAGGGAAGGTCTCATTTCACAGCCGCAGGGTGGGTGGACTTGCTGGGGCCCTATTAATGCTCACCCTCACGCTCCTTTTGTGGGCCCAGGCAGGGCTATTAAGCTTCCTCATGGGGGGGCCTGCAGCACCGCCATGTGAAATGGCTTGTCTAGTCCCTGGCAGGAATGGGAAGCCACCCCCACTGAGCCCCCAGCGAGCGCACCAAGAGACCACCCCTCCTCCTGCCAAAACACCTTCTGACTGGGAGCACGGCTCCAGCCTGGGCCTGATGCTGGAAGCATAAGGACCACAGGGAGCACTAACACCGGCTTACACAGCCTCTTAACTTGCAACCCACCGGCCGGGCTGCAAGCCTGAGCTCAGGCTCGCTTGGCTGCAGTGAGGTGTTCTCCAGCTTGGGGTGCTCTTGCAAGCGGGAGAAGGCTTTGGACTCTGCCTCACTCACTTCCCCAGAGCTGGGCATCAGAGGGTTTCAGGAAAGGGGCTATCTGCTGTAACCAGCCTGGTGGGGGCTGGCCAGCTCACTGCTGTCCACCGCAAAGCGACACCACTTGGCAAGGCTGTGACAACACTGCCACTAGAGAGGGGGCAACTCTTCCCTTCATCACCGCTCGTTGCTGGCTCAACCGTAGCTGTGTCACTTTTAGCAAGCGACCAGCTATGAGACAGCGTGGGGATGCTCTGAGGTGCTATCTGGGCCTGTTGTCAATGTGCTGGTTTGGTACCTCTCCCGCTGCGTAGCACTCGCTCACGGGGCCAGGCTGGATTGAGTCTCTGCCCCTGCTGGGGAAAGAGCAGGACCAGGGTGGTCTGGAGAACCAGAGAGTCACAGACAGACCAGGGCTTGTAATGACAGGGTCTGTTCCATTTGTCTCACCGACGATGAAAGCCTGGCTCGCTCAGCCCACAATGAGGCTCAATGCACGTAGGTGGCCTTGTCATCTTAAGCCCTTCTCCAACAGCTGAACAAAATCACTTTGTTTTCAGGAGGCTGTTGGTTGACATCACAGTGCCCCAAAGGGAAGATGTGCGGGCGCTTGTAACCCAGGCAGACAGGAGGGAGCCGAGCAGTTGGTAAGACAGCGCAGCATAGCTGGGTCCCCACCAGAGCACATTCCTGAGCCAGGTAAAGGCAGGAAGCTGAACAAGCAACATGCGGGGAGAGCAGAACAAGCTGGGGCTGTATTGCTCCACTTCCCCCACTGCCAAAGTGTGTGGGGGCAGCAGAATCCCTGCCATGGGCAGCAGGGTCCCCCCCACCACCAGTCCTCGCAGACACCCAGGGACTCTGTCCTCTCCTGCCCAGGCACTGGGGTGCACATGCCCCCTCGTGCCACTCCCCCACCACCATGAGCTAACATACCCCTCCAGGTGTAGCACACCCACAAAACCTTAGTCTTTACCCTGGTGGGGACAGAACATGTGGGACTAGCGAGGGATCAGCAGTGCTGGCCTCTGGCAGGTCAAACAAAGGACGGGCGAGTGCCACACTTAACCCTGGGGGCTTTCAGAGAGAGGAAACCAGCTTCAGATCAACAAAATCAGGGGAGTTTTAAAATAGGCCTGTTTAAAATGAAATCTGAATTTAACACAAAATATGTTAAGGGCTTAAACTTATTATGATCTCTTAAAACCTGTAAATAAAAAGTAGATAGGCCAAAACCAACAAGCCTCTTCCCCAATCTCTGAGTTCACAACTGGGGAAACACATCTAACCTTGGAGGCCAAGCTTTATAAATGTGGCGCAATACTTCATGCCCTAAGGGCTTGATCGTGCAGGGTCTCTGCTACTGGATGCAGGAGACCGGCAAAGCCATGACGGGTACTGGGAACGTGCTTCTAACTCCGGGAGACGCCATCTTGCAGGGACTCAGGATCATCCCTGGAGGGGCGGTCTCACGCTTCTGTGTGACAGCTTCTCTCTCCAACTGGCTCAGTTCTCAACCTATGTTGAGCAGTGACAGAGAGGAAGCCGGGCTGGTCTATACACTATCAAAACAAAAAGCAGTCAAGTAGCACTTTAAAGCTCACCTAATAAACTCTTTTGCTAGTCTTTAAAGTGCTACTTGACTGCTTCTCAACATATGAATATTCATAGAATCATAGCGCTGGAAGAGACCTTGAGAGGTCTTCTCGTCCAGTCCTCTGCACTCATGGCAGGGCTAAGAATTATCTAAATTATCCCTGACAGAGGTGTCTCCAATCTGCTCTTCAATAACTCCAGCAATGGAGACTCCCAAACCTCCCCAGACAATTTATTCCAGTGGTTAGCTGCCCAGATAGCTAGGAAGGTTTCCTAATGTCCAACCTTATCTAAGCCTCCCTTGCTGCAATTTAAGCTGCTAGGTCAAGCTCAAAGGTTAAGGAGAATAATTTTTCACCCTCCTCCTTGTAACAACCTTTTAGGTTCTTGAAAACCGTTATGCTCCTCCCAGGGTACAGCTATACTTACTGGAAGACCGACGCAGCAGCCGTCAATCTCCCAGCGTTTGATTAAGCACAGTTAGTAGAACAGCAAAAAAAAAAAAAATTATATATCAAACAATGGGGGCTCCACTGTCAATCCTGGTACTTCTGGCAGTCACCAGGAGTAAGGGAAATTGATGGGAGAGTTTCCCCCATCAACCTCCCGCTGTGCGGATGGTGGGAAAAGAAAATTGATACATCAACTCCAGCTACACAATTTCTGGAGCTGGAATTGCATATCTGAAATCGATTTTTTTCCCTGTAGTGTAGATCTGGCCTCTGTCTTCTCTTGTCCAGAAGAAATAAGCCCAGTTTGTCAATCTTCTCTCACAGGTCATGTTTTCTAGACAGCTCATCATTTTTGTTGCTTTTCTCTGCACCTTCCCGCATCTGTCCACATCCTTCTGGAAAAGGGGTGGAGGGCAGAGTAGAATTACTTCTCATGTTCCCTGCTTAGGTACCCCAGAGGTACGGATTGGTTTATTTGGGGTGGGGAGGCAGATTGGCAGCAGTGTTACAACTGTTGACACTTGGCCCATGAGGCACTTTGAGCCCCAGATCCTGTTCCGCATTGCTCCTTCGTACGCATGCACCTGATCGCGCCTTCCTAAGTGCAGCACTTTGCACTTGTCCTTTTCACTTCTTGCTTCACACCACTTCCCCCAGTTTGCCCAGATCACTCACTTATCACTTTATTGCCTTCTGAGTGTCTGCAAATTGATTGCTGAATTATTTGTTCCATTAGCTTTCCAGCTACGGATGTTAAGTCGGCTGGTCTGTAGTTCCACAAGTTGTCTTTCGTTCCCTTTTTTACACAGTGCCCATTTGCAGTCCTCTGGAATTTCAAAGATAATTGTTAATGACTCACATCTGAAGCAGTGGGTCTGTCCCACGAAAGCTCACCACCCAGTAAATCGTTCTGTTAGTCTTTAAAGTGCTTCAGTTCTGCCGCTGTGTTTTGCTGGAGTACAGACTAACGCGGCGACCTGTCTGTGCCTATTCATACCTCCTCAGGCAGTTCCTTGAGTAAGCTAGGGTGCATTTCGTCAGGCCTGGTGTCTTCAAGACATGTCGCTTGGCAAAGGCCTTGTTTCCATGACAGGTTTGTCGAAAAACGCTCCTCCCACCAGCATAACCCCCCTCCCTACCTCCACTTCGCTGAACTAATAAAGCCACCCGGAGAAGCAGCACAGAGCTTGGGGGACAGTAACACGGCATGAGCTTAGACATTGCACTTGGCTGTCGTCCAACTTGGCCTCCAGGAGATCTCCCGAAAGCCCAGGCTGACCACTGTGGTCAGCACTTTGAACTCTACTGCCCCGAAGGTACACAGGTACATGCCCCCTCCCCTGTTTAAAGACCCAGGAATTTTGGAAACTCCCCTTCCTGATTGCTCAGCACACACAGCTCACCCAGCACCTTCCCAGCTGACCAGGCCAGCTTTCCAAAGGAGCCATTCTCCCCAGGGGAATGCACTGGAGCTATGGGGAGAGGAGGCTGGGCAGTTGGTTGGCTGGAGTGAAGCAGCATTCGAGCTGTGGTGGCGAGGGGGTGATTGCTTGCGGCATGCAGGCGAAGGGACGCGAGAGGAACACGCAGCAGTCAAGGAGCTGAGGCTGGCACGCTGGATGCCAAGGAAGGCCAGCAGTTGCTCCAGGGTGGTGCCCAAGACTTGCCGCTTCTACAAAGAGCTGCGTGCCACTCTTGGTGGCGATCCACCACCATGAGCCCCATAGGGGGCAGGAGGCAGCAGCCAATGGACTCAAGCCTGAGGATGACGTGGTGGACAGGTGGGGGGGGAGGGTCTAGCCAGACCCAGCCCTACAACTGCAGAGCGCATGATGCCGGAAAGAGGAGAGCCACTAAGTGGTCATCTTTGGAGGCTGAGCTCTTTTGACTGTGTTATACAAGCAATAGAAATTAAACGAGCCTGTGCATACACGGGGGCGGGGGCTACAGCAGAAAAGTCTGTTAGCGTAGATCGGGACGCCCCAGGAATCTTCCACATTGCTCTCTAGGAAACTTCTGTCGGTGCTCTGCCATGCTCTGCCAACGGCCCCTTGGCAGAGCGGCCTGCTTCTGCTCCCGCTGCAGGAAGCTTTGCCGCTCAGCCTTTATTTCTGAAGGTGCCAGAGCACAGCACAGATGAGCAGCCAACGCAGCTGGACAGAAGCCATGTGCAAGCAGGAGACTCAGCCTAGCACCCTGGATTACCCTGAGGAGTGAACTACGGGGTTCAACCATTCTCACCTATGAAAAAGGGTTCCAGCAGTCAGAGCAGCCTCCCTGTGCACTTCAGTAAGCCCCTTTGCAAACCATCCAGACCTTTCTGTTCCTTCGTGCCAATTCCCCCACCCCACCCCCTGAACTCTCCGTATCTGGGCCCTTGCTGAGCTACACACTGAGCCAAGGGATGGCGAGAAAGAGCTGGGTGTAACTTTTGTGATTTAAGTGAATTACTCAGTGTCCACAGATGAGCCCTTCTGAGTACCTCCTGCAGATAAGGTGCTGACCCAGGCAGAGTAAGGAAGATAGGCATTTCGCAAAGTGCCTTTGTCAACAGATGCGGGACATAGCAAAGACAAGAGTGGAAGGAGACAAGTAACAAAAAAAAAAAAAAAAAAAAAAAAAAAAAACCACCGCATTGGCCGTGTCTACACTAGCCCAAAACTTGGAAATGGCCATGCAAGTGGCCATTCCAAAAAGTTTACTAATGAAGCGCTGAAATACATATTCAGCACCTCATTAGCATGCCAGCAGCTGCAGCACTTCGAAATTGCTGTGGCTGCTGCCGCGCAGCTCGTCCAGACCAGGCTCCTTTTCGAAAGGACCCCAGCAACTTCAAAATCCCCTTATTCCTATCAGCAGAGGGGGGAGCTGGTTTACGGGATACGAATAAGGGGATTTCGAAGTTGCCAGGGTCCTTTCGAAAAGTAGCCCCGTCTGGACGAGCCGCAGCAATTTCGAAGTGCCGCGGCTGCCGGCATGCTAATGAGGCCCTGAATATGCATTTCAGCGCTTCATTAGTAAACTTCCAAATGGCTATTTTCATGGCCATTTCCAAGTTTTGGGCGAGTACAGACATAGCCATTCTGGATAGCCTGGAAAGGAGACAGAAGCAGATGACAAAGCTCCCGAGAGGTCAGCCGGAGTGGCTCATGTCTCTCACTGCTCTGCAGTCTGAACACACCTGCACATGACTCCTCCTGCAGCCACTACAGAAAGCTGGTCCATGCCCTCCCCAGTCTCCACCGGTGCATTCTCACAGGCTGCTGGGCTCTCCACGCCGATGGGCTGGTTTCACAATTAAACTGGAGTTAGGTGCAGTGGCGAAAGCCCTAAACGAGACTGTTCCTCGTTGCCAAATGGCCCTTTTGCCCAATTATTAAACTTGAGGCATTGAACTAAAGTGAGCCTTGGTGTGTGTTGTTGACATTCAAGCACAGGGGCAATTGGTAAGAATTTTATTTGCTCAGCACAATTAATGCTCAGGAGGCAGATACCACAGCTGGGTCACTCAAGGCAGCCAGTAAGCATTGCATGGCCAAATACATCACAATGACAAGTTACTGGGAATCATTGTCAAAAGGCTCCTTCAAAGACTCCCTGTTTCTTATAGCCACCTGTTGTGCTCCTCTAAGTGCCCTGGTTCCTTCGCAGGCTGACTTTGAAGACAAACACATGGACATGTCCGAACCAGCTGGATCACCTGGTTCGTCAGCGTAGTTTTTCCACTATTCTTACAGACCGCTAACGACTACTTACTCTGCTAGTCAGCAACAACCTAAAGCAGGGTGGGCAAATAAACAGTCTGCAGGCCAGATACAGTTTGATAGGGTTAGTGGTGGGCCACTTACAGCCCACACCTGACCTAGATTGACATAAATCAGCATTTCGGTCAAGTTACTTACAAAATTTCAAAAGATCTTTAAACTACAGTTGATATGTTCTTTTGGTGTAGGACGAGTTATCAAACATGTTTATTATTACTGCTGGACTTCTGCAATGACTTTTTAGTGCTCACTTTAATCAATATTCACAGGTGAAGGTTTTCTGTTTCAAAAGTCAAGTTTTATTGGGCACTGATGAATTATAAGATTTAGAAAAAGTATTTTTCCCTAAAGCTGTTTCATCTGTTGCTAGACAGAAGGGCACATGTAGATTTAGACAATCCTTGAGATTTATACTTTCCCTCTATAACTGGGTTTAGAATAAAGTATATCATCTGAACAGCAGTACAGCTGAAGTAGGAAGATTCATCCATTAAAAGATTGCGATTTATACTATTGTTTTTATTATTACAGCAGTGCCCTGGATAACACTCAGTGAGAGAATGACTTCAAAAATTTTGTTTTATGGTCCAGCTCAGACAAAACAAGTGTCGAACATCTGCAACATCTATAGTTTGAGTCACCGGCTGGTATCACCAGCAGAACTGCAGCCAAACATACCTCCCACAGCAAAACACCTGCGGAGCCAGGCGTTTGCTCTGCTTGCTACCCCCTAATACCAGCTCTAGCTTTTAATCTGCTCAAGAGCAGCTCTTGTGGCAGGAGCAGACCGTGGAATTTCCTTGGCATGTTGTGGGGAACCTGGGAAGCAAAAGTGTGGAGAACCTCCGATTTACGCAACTAGTTTTCCTTTTCACCTTGTTCAGAAAAAACATGTCATCCATATGGGTCAATCATTATGACCATCCTACATTGCTGGGTACAGGTGATGAGTTAGAAATTAAAATGTGAACAAAAAAACATTGATGGCAAACATGGGAATCTGGGTTTTACGGGTGGAACAATGTTCATTACAAGGGGGTCATTTGTGCTTGGGAGACGGATTGAGTTGTCCGTCACTGTAGTTCTCGGCCTTAGTTTCATTTGCAGATGCCTGAAATTTTTCAAAAGCAGGTGTTTGGCCTTGGGAAATCTCTCGGTACATCCAGATGAATTCTGTTCCGTTAATTTTCAGTGTAAGTCTTTCACAGACCCCTGTGAGATACACAGAGTCCACATGCCACAGCTGAGAACAGCTGGTTTGCTTACAGAAAAAATGGATATATCCAGACATCACCATACAGCAAAAATAAGCAATAAAAACGATAAACTGTGAGCAGAATGTCAAGTGTCGAGTGCACAGCATTGTCACAGATGTTACTGGAAGTGTAGGCAAAGAGGCGGAAACCTAGGTAACAAAGGGAACTGAAAAGCTATAGCATAGGTTGCAGTGTTCGTCTGACGCAGCTTTTAGCCAAAGACTTGTGTACAACTCTAAGAAGAAAGGAAAAAATTGTTCCTGAAATTGCAAAATATTTCCATGACAACCACTATGCTTCAGCTTCACTGAAAAGAGCAGGAGGATGTGAATTAGTTTCCACCCCCACCCCCAAGATTTACGATGAACTTCAGCAGTTGACCATCCTTGAGCTATTTATTAAGGATGGATCTATTCTGCTGACAATTTGTGAAGCAAACTTGTGACAGTTTAGACAGCGGCACTATCACAGACAAAGCCATCAACAACTGGGCTACAGAGAAATGTAGAAGATCTGCCAAAATACACCAACACCTACTTCCACCGCCTTGGACAAACTGCACAGGGATTGCTGGTGCGCTGCCGACATCCAGAAAGAACCTCGAAACAAGAGATACCCAATACCACTGTTAAGCTACGTCTACACGGGGATGCTACATCGAAATAGCTTATTTCGATGTAGCAAAATCGAAATAAGCTATTTCGATGAATAACACCTACACGTCCTCCGGGGCTGGCGCCGTCGACGTTGGGCAGCACTACATCGAAGTAGGCGCGGCAGGGGAGTGTCTACACGCCAAAGCGGCCCACATCAAAATAAGGGGGCCAGAAACAGCTGCAGACAGGGTCACAGGGCGGACAAGCACTTCCCGGGCAACAGCAAGCTGCACCCTTAAAGGGCCCCTCCCACACACAGTTGCACTAAACAGCACAAGATCCACAGAGCCGACAACTGGTTGCAGACCCTGTGCATGCAGCATGGATCCCCAGCTGCAGCAGCAGCAGCCAGAAGCCCTGGGCTAAGGGCTGCTGCACACGGTGACCAAAGAGCCCCGCAGGGGCTGGAAAGAGCGTCTCTCAACCCCTCAGCTGATGGCCGCCATGGCGGACCCCGCTATTTCGATGTTGCGGGACGCGGATTGGCTACACGGTCCCTACTTTGACGTTCAACTTCGAAGTCGGGCGCTATTCCCATCTCCTGTTGGGGATAGCGACTTCGACGTCTCGCCGCCTTACGTCGATTTCAACTTCGAAATAGCGCCCAACACGTGTAGACGTGGCAGGTGCTATTTCGAAGCTGGCGCTGCTACTTCGAAGTAGCCGGCTCGTGTAGACGTGGCTTTAGACTGCAGGCAGCAAAGAAGCAGGCATATGACACAAAGGTCTCAGATGGGCACGCTCCCACTACACCCCCCCTTGCCCTACATGTATTTGGGCCCTGCCTTAAGGGGAGCGTCGGCACAGGAAGGCGGTGATGCCTTAATCTCACTGAAGCTTTCAGTGTTCTTGGTGCTGGGATAACCCCGGAAGCTCCAGGCAAGGACCAGAACTGTGCCGTCATACTAGGGGCTGAGCACACACACAACACACTCCCTACCCCAAGAAGATTGCAAATTCAGCAGGGCGGAGAACACTTGAAGCGGCAAGTGTGACTCACCAAGCTGGGAGGGGTATATGTCTTCTCCCGAAGCCAAACTGCACAGCACAACACTTCCTTACAGTCCCTGTCACACAGCCTGGTTCAAGCTTCAGAGGCCCCCAGCTCAATCCCGGCTGATGGGGGCAGCTGCATATGGCTGCTTTCTGCCCGAGACTAGAACTGACCCTTCCAGACAAGGGCCTCCATGGAGCTAATAATACAGTCAGTCATTGCTGCTCTCTGATACTGCTGCACCCAGGCGAAGCCCTGGCACGCACACAATTTACACCCACGCAGCTTTATCAAGGCTGGTGCCAACTGCATCCACCCTAGAGGTTTGCAGTGGGGCAGCCTGACCCCAGAGCTCTAGCGCAGCTGTGCAGAGGGCGAAAGGCTCGTTATGACTCGTTTGATGCATCTGATGAAGTGGGTCTTTGCCCACGAAAGCTTGTGCACCGAAATATGTTAGTCTATAAAGGTGCCACAGGACTTCTTGCTGTTTTTGAAGCTAACAGAATAATGCAGCTACCCCCTGATCCTTTGATAAGCTGGCTCCACACCTCTTCAGACTCTAATGCAAAGGTGAGGAATTTTTTCTGGGCCTGATCACCAAGCCACAGAAAAATCAGCTGGGAGCCATGCACGTGAGAAGCAAAAAGAAAAGAGCCCTCACTGATCGCCAACTGGAAAAAACAAACAAAGACACTTCTCACATTCCCTATGCATGCCAGCCCCAAAGCCTGGGCCCAGGCCAAAAATGAGGGGTTCGGTGTAGGAGGGAGCTGCCAGGAAGCAGGCTTAGGGTGCAGGGTCTGAGCAGAAGGGAGGGTGCAGGAGTGGGGTGGGGGTCTGATCAGGAAGGGGTGCAGAAGCCGGCTGGGGATGGAAGTCTGGACAGAAAGGGAGCCTTGAACCTTGGGGACAGATCCAGGCCAGCTGTGGGTTCCAACCGCTGCTCTGATGCTAGGCACATTTAGCCACAAAATCCTGGAATTTGCCTGGTCATTCTATGCAAAAATCTGCAGCTGACATGATCGTCTCCTGTATCTGGTTTGGAATCTGTCTGTTCCCACCAGCAGCAGCAGCAGCAGCAGCAGGGCTTTATCTGATGCATGCATGGTTTATTAAAGGCTCATCTAAAAAACCATACTTGGTGAAACTGAAAAAAATAAAACCACTCCCCGTGGGCTAGATGGACATCCCGCTGAGACGAGGACACTGGAAGAGAATGGCAAGCAACCCCCAATGGCCTGTCCCTTTTATACACTGCCGTTTGTGGGGCTCCCCTCGGCAGAGGATTGAAAGACAATCTGCACGCCACGACAGGGAGCAAGCCCCCATGCCCCAGCCTGGAGCACGCAAGATGCGTGGACGTTGCAGATCCAGGAGGCCCTTGGGCTAACAAGCCAAGATAGAGCCAAAGGGGGAGGTGGAGCCGGCAGCCGACCCGACCCCACCTGTACACGAGCTATTTCAGCATGCCAGCGCATGCCCTGGTAGCGGGGGTCTTGCTTGGAGTGCCCGGTGGCTGGCATGCTCCGAGAGGGCAGGGATCTTGCTGGTTACCCAGCACGGTAGCATCTGAGCACCCACTGTTTAAAGCATTTACCCTCCCCACAGCCCGGCAGGCAGACAGCACTCTTATCCCCATTTCACAGGTGGGACCTGAGGCACCAAGGGGCCAGATGACAGGCCCAAGGGCACACGGGTAGATCAAGCTTTGCACAAGCCAGCAGAATGAGGTACTGCAGCAAGGCTGGGGAAGGACCACAGCCAGGACCCAAGTAGGAGAGACAGCTATGGTCAGGACACAGGTGCCAACCCAGGGGTGCCCTGGCACTCAAGCACCCACAGAAAAAATAGCAGGTGCTCAGCACTCACAAGCACAGCTGTTGAGTGGCGGGCAGGAGGCACCTGGAGGGTGCGGCTCTGCAGGGAGAGGGCAGGGTCACAGGAGAGGAGGCAGAATGGGGCAGGCAAAGATGGCACGAGGGCAGGGCTGCAGGGAGGGCCTCCCCCACTGGAGAAAAGGAAGAGTCAGCCCCTGTGGGCCAGGGAATGCACATGCACCCAGAGACCTGCTCCCCCACCTGCTCCCCCGGGGTGGAAAGAAGGTTTCTGCACCCAAACAGGCCAGGGCCCTTTGCCCATCCAGCCCGGGTGGGCTCTGTTTCCAAGGGATTCTTGGCCTCCAGACCATCCCCTGCAGGAGGAACCGGGACTCACTACAGTGCTTACGACTCAGGTGCTGAGCCAGCTCCCCTGCTCCCCACCCGGAGGGCACGTGGGTCCTGGGTCTGCAACTCTGCCCCCTCACGGAGCCCCAGCGAGGGCAGATCAGGGCCACGGCCAGCACACGCAGGCATCAGAGGAGGAAAGCAGAGAAGAGCGGAGGGAGGCAAAGGGGGAAGCCGGGGAGGGAATGCTGCAGCGCGATAGGCCAGGCACAGGACGCAGGGGAGGACAGGTTCTCGCCTAAGAACACAACATCCAAGGAGCTGATGGGGCTCTGCTGCAACAGGCACGTGCCAGCCAGGGCGCTCCAGGACGCCTCCCTGCGTTTAACAGACTTGGGAGAAAACGGAGCCTGAGGCAGTCCTTCCCTCGAGCACCCCGGGGTAGGAGCAAGGGGTCCCTCTAGCCAGCTCGGGCCCAGCGCAGGTGAGACGGTTAAAGGCACATTTCATGAGGCATTTCTCCATCACTGAGGGCTTCACATACCCTCCGCTCAAGCACCTCAGCACATCCCTCTGCTCTATGGGCACAGAAAATGAGGCACCGGAAGGGGAGGGGGCTTTCCAAAAGCCACACAACCAGGCAGGGGCAAGCTGGGAGCTGAACCCCCGAGCTACTCAGCTCCCCAGAGCACGACAGCTGGATTTAATCATCTTCAACCCACTGATCCACTTCTCTGTCCTGGGACTGGGCCTCTGGTCTCCAAGCTTCCTACATAAGCAGGCAGGATGGAGATCCTGCCTCTGACACCCCCACTCCTGCTTCATTAGAAGCCAGCCAGCTTAGGAGCACCTGTCTGCATCTCCAGCTCCCTCAGATGTCCTTTGTGGGGGCCTTACCCCATTACCAGCAGCCCAGGCAGTTTCAGGAGAGCAGGGTAGATGGTCTTCATTTTCACCCCACCTTGCAAGCTTTGCCTCCCGCCCCCTTCCAAATCGCCCGGCTGCACGCCCGCCCAGGGTCACTTGTTGCAACTCAAGCCCAGCCATGAAAGTCATGCGAAGCGACTCAAATCCCACACACACCCCCCGCCCCACACCTCCCCCATCAGGCTTGCAGGCAGCATCATTCTGAAAGAGGCCGAGCTCCAGGCCCTTGCTGGGAGGTACAGCAGGGTGCCTAACACAATGCACAACGACAGCCTGCAGGCAATGCACGCTGGCCACACACACTCAGCGAAGCGCATGCTGGGGTGAAATGATATGGGGCGAGGGAACATTAGCAGAACTCCTAAGTGCCTCTGCCTTGCTCTCTAATCACGTAATCCTAATGGACCAGGCTCAGTAAATAATCTGATGGAGTAACTGTATTTGCTGGTCATTGATTATGGTCTGAGACCCTCTCCATCTCAAATGGGCAGCTGAGACATTGTATTAACCCTTTCACCACACCAAACATTACAGGAAGGGGTGGGGGGTCAGTTTGGGGGGCAGGGTGCTAGGCAAGGCACCCATATAAGTGTTCAGAGGACTCCAGAGCAGCAGCGAAAACAGCAGCCCATCCAACGCCCCATGTGTGCTCTGGTCCCCACTGCCCCGGCCTTTCCTTGCAATGTAAAGAGGCCAAAGAAGGATTATCAGCCCTGCTTGATCAGGGCTGGGCAGTCATTTTCAATGGGGGGAAGGGGCACGCCAAGATTCTGGAAAGGGGTCCAGGGCCGCACTCTTCTATGGAGGGCACGCAGGATCGGAGATGGAGGCTGGTGCAGGTCGGCGCTCAGGGTAGGGGATTAGGGTGCAGGGGGGGCTGTGGGGTCTCAGAGGGAGTTGTGACCTGGGACAGAAGGACAGGCACAGAGGGTTTGGAGGATGACCTGAGGCAGTGAGTTGGGGTGTGGGAGGGGACAGGGTGCCAGATGCAGGCTCTGGCTGTGAGGTGCTTACCTAGGGAGCTCTGGGCCGGCAGCCCGGTGGGACCCTCAGGCAGGCTCCCTGCCTGCCACAGCCCCAGAGGACTCAGAAGAGCTGGCTGCTGGGGCCACGTGCCTCTCTGCACTGCAGATGGGGGAAACGTCAGACGCTGCCCCCGGCCTCAGCCCGGTCATCCCAGAAACCAGCCAACGGGAACGGCGATTATGGGGAAGGGGGCAGGGGCTGCACATAAACTCTCTTCCCCCACTTCCCCAGTGGCACAAGGAGCTGCTAGCTGCTTTGAACAGTTTGGAGCTGCGGCAGGGCGTCTGCCTGAGGGTCCCAGTGGGCCGGGCCCAAAGGCTTGGGGGGCTGGATCCAACCCATGGGCCGTATCTTGCCCATCTCTGCATTTTACGAATAGGGACATGAGGTCCACAGAGATTAAATGATTTACCCAGCACAGGGAGCGTGGGGCAGAGGTGGGAATTAAACCCAAATCTCTGAGTCTCAGCCCAGTGCCTTAATCCTCTGGGGAGACAAATGCAAGGAAGGACCATCAGCATGCAGCAACTTAATACCTATGAAAGGATTAATCAACTCTCAGCTGCTTCCAAGACACAACAAGGGTCCTCATGATGGCAACCAACAGCAGGAGCCAGCAGCCTGGTTCTGCCTTTTCTCCCACGGGTGGGGTGTTAACCACTCAGCTAGCTAAGGGCCATGGGCGGACGGCACTCTGCTGACCGCCCGCTTGCACTGGTCTCCAGTAGTGAGAGCACAGCAGCTCCTTGGTTCTCACAGGCCCAGTACTCTCCTAAGGTGACCGGCGATGGGTCGTGCCCCGTTTGCTGCCTCGTGACACAGAAGTTAGGTTTGTTTTCCTGCTTTTCACGTTACAGGAATGTCAAGCTGCGTCTCCCCTGCAAGAGAACGTCACTGGAGGCGCTGGAGCCAAGTCACAAACAGCTCTTACTTAGCCTTCCCGTACAGTTCCTCAGCCTGTAGCAGGAAGAGCTTTTCTCCAAACTGGGTATTCGCATTCAGCATATGCCAGAAATAGCTTTAAACCATCTGAATTAAAATCACTTTCCCTCTTCATCAATCTAGCTTGCTTCCTTTGCAATGCCTACCTTAAACCTCCAACAGCTTTCCCAACAAAAAGGATCTGAAGCCTGAATAACTAATGTGTACAAACCCAAAAACCAAAACTCACAGCACAAAGCAGGCATCAAAGTGCTAAACACTGAGATGAGAGTCATTTGTCTGCCTCCCTGCAAAGGTCACCTTTAGCAAAGCCATTAGCTGTCTAATTTGCCTCTCTGCTCTATCATTATCCAAGGCAAACTCAACACGGGTGCAGCTTTAGCCAACCAGAGCCCATATTTACATGCCTGCCCTGCATGGGCTCCATCCAGCTTCACGAAGCACCAATCTAACAGTCTCATCTGAGCATGACAGCAGGCAGGGACTCCAGCCTGGGAGCACAGCTGCATGTACGTTACTGGCACGAGCAACATGTCAGAGATTAACGCCTGCCCAGCGAGATGTGTGTACTGCTGTGGAGCTGGCAGCTACTCAGACACTGCACTCTCCTAGGAGCCGTCCACCAGTCGGTGTAGCTTACCACTTTGTGCTGCCTTCAGCTAGGATTTAGGAGAATACAGGCAGGGCCAGGGAAGGACAAACAGTCTAGAAAGAGAGTGTCCGGGCGTGAGAGAGTTAAATCTGTCTGTGCTTTCCCCTCCAGCCTGCTCAGGACACACACAAATTCTGTAGCTGGGTGATATTCAGAAACAGCAGTGATCCCCGTCCCCGCCTGAGAGGGCTGGAGATAAGAAAGAGCCTTTCATCTCCAAGTCACCGATGCGTCTTCTCTGCAGACAGTAAGCTGTTACCATCTGAGGACTGCCCTTGGGACATCAGCTTAGGCCAGCTCCCAGCATGCAAATGCCCTCACCGTCCCTAAACTAGAGTAAACTCTTTCATACCCGACAGCCCTGGGACCGGGAGGATGCTGGATATTCAAATATTCTGGATGATAGAGAGGTGTACCTAGCAATGCACAACACTAAAGAAAAACAAGATTATATATTAAGAAAAAAAAAAAAACGTATGCATGCATCCTCATCACCAACCACCACCACAGGCTCAGCACCCACTGGTGTCCGATGCCTCTCTCACTATTTCCTTTCATGAAAATGTAAGCAGAGAACTTCATTTACCAACAATAGTATTCTACATTGTAAACTTAGACTGTTCTGCTGTATTTATTCGTATTTACTTTCAGTGTACTGTGCCTATGGAAAGTGTAACTAAAATTTACTTAGAGTTAAAATGCCAGTTCTTGGAGAGCTCTGGCTGACAGAATGCTGGCTATGAAAGTTTACTAGTATTGGTATGTCCCTACTAAATCCAGTCCATTGTAGTCCGTTTGGTGGTCACAGGGTTTTTAAAATTGTAAGTGTCATGATTTCTGCTACTTGAATCTGAAATTTCAGTTCTGTAATTATTTTGGGGGTCCTGACCCCAAAGGAGGTAGAGGGGTGGAGGTTGCAAAGTCATTCTAGGGGAGGTTGTGGAATTGGTATCGTTACTTCTGCGCTGCTGCTGGCAGTAGCTCTGCATTCAGAGGTGGCTGCTGGTTGGAAACAACATATGGTTTTCCCCACCAACTTCTTCTCTGCTGCCCTTAGAGCTGGGCCCTGCTCAGCAGCCACCACCCTCCTGGCACTCACCTCTGGAGGCACTGCAGATGTAAAAGGTGCCCCCCATCATATATCCTCGTGACACACCTGCAAGTCCCTTTTGGGGGGGGGGGAACCCCCCGATCTGGGAAAGCCTAGCCTTCCCTGTTCCCCGCCCCTCTGAAATCGGCATGGAGTAAAGGCACTCACAAGACCCACAATGACAGTAACACCAGATTTCAGTCCCTGACATGTTTTCACAGCCACAGATGGGACTGGACCCTAACTACCAGCACAATACACACACGGCTCGAGTGGTCCTCTGAGACCAGAGCTCTCCCGCCTCTGATCACGGTCTCAGAACAAGGAACTGCCGCTTTCTGCTCCGCACATCTCTGTGGGTGTGAGCAGAGGGCTCAAATCTCAATGCTGCTCAGCTCATACCCAAGTCTAGCATGGCAGACAGTTAAAACGCTGCAGACAGACAGCGGCTAAAGCAGAGAGTAGGGAGCCTAGAACACCTGGGTTCTCGGTTAGCCCTGACCCAGATTCATTCTGTGCGGCCTTGTACAAGTCGGTTTGCTTCTCTCTGCCGTAGTCTCCCCAGCCACCAACATTGGAGAAGTAGGAGTCACTCATTATTGCTCTCAAAGGGCTCAAGGCCGTAGGATGGGACTCGCCACTGGGAAGCTTTCACCCGTATGAAATAGCCACTGATGAGCTGCAGTGGGCATCGCCTGCCTCTCTCGGGGGAAGCACCTCCTGGAGCATGGAGACAGAAGCCCGCGCCCAGGCATGAACCATTCTCCCGCCAGGGGGCTGGCCCTGGGGAATCAAAGACTCGGACTGGCAGGCTGAAGAGAACAACAAGTAGTCTTGTGGCACCTTATAGACTAACAGATATGTTGGAGCATGAGCTTTCGTGAGCAAAGAGTTACTCTCTTAGCTCAAGTGGTGGGAGCTGTGCTTTTGGTGGGTCGAAGGTCTTGGGCTTAATCCCTACAACGACCAGGGGAACCCTGGAAGCCAACTGGCAGAGGGCACAAGGACTCTAGAGGGACATACTGAGAAGCCTCTGGGTCTGCTAGCTGTCAAACAGTTCACCGACGGACAGCACATGGAGGTCTCACCCGAGAGCCAGCAGCCTGCTGGTCGTTAATTGTTGTGAGACATAGGTACGGATCACATCTACAGCGCTCTGCACCCATGCTGGAAGGGCTGGAAAAATTAAGGCAGATCCCCAAGAGGGGACATGCTGCAAATATGCACCTTGCAGGCTAGAGGTGCTATCATCTTGCTCCCTGCCTGGACCTTGATGCATTGTGTATCGTGCGGCTATATCTACGCTTATGGGAAGATGGACCCACTAGTGGCTGATTTTCCAGAGTCTGATGTAGCCTGCCTAATGGGGGCACCAAATCAAACCGTCTCTCAAATAATCATCTCTAAAAGAGCTGGAAGGGACCTCAAGTTCCAGTACCACCTACCTCATTGCTGGCAGGGGTTCATCTAACCAGCCCTAAGGTACTTGAAAGCTACTGTGATGAAATACATTTAAGACCCCCCAATGAGGAATCAAGCTCACAACCCCTGGTTTATGAGGCCAGTGCACTAACCTCTGAGCTATTCCATCTCCCCTGGCATGATGCCACCATCGATCCTGGTACTGCTGGTGCCCATGAAGAGTAAGAGAAGTCAATGGGAGAGTTTCACCAGTTGATCTCCTGCTATATTAATGGCGGCAAAAAAAATTGATTTTAGATCTGTTGACAATTCTCGTAGCTAGATTTGTACATCTAAAATCGATTTTTCCTGCTGACTTAGACCTGCCCTCTGCCACCTGCTGTCACACACTGAGGCAGGGCGGTTAAAGTGTTCCCCCACAGGTTTACGCTTATTGACATTCAACAATGAGTGTTAAAGCAGTCATCCTGTTACAAAAGGATTTTACCAGATTACAGAGCGAGGCATCTGTACTGGAATTTGTTTGCAAGTTTGACACATTTAACTAGGGGCTTAACAGAGATCTCAATTATCTTCTGCATTACCAGGGCATTTTCCCACCTTTCATATTCACAGGAGTGGAACCCATCCCACTTAAGTTACCTCTTCCACAAGTCCTATTAATGACAAGTGACTCTCTCCCCCACCCCCTTTTCCCTCTTCCTTCTGCCGCCCCCCTCCCTTCTATATAAACCCTGGATTCTTATTTTTTTGCTCCAAATCTGAAGTGGATCTCATCCACAAAAGCTCACAACCTACTAAATAAAGTCATTAGTCTTTAAGGTGCTACAGGACTGCTTGGTTCTTTCCCATAAGAGACCAGCGTAGGCGATCTTCATCTGCTCTAGTCGGCTAGTAGACTGCAGTTTGTTTCCCCTCGATTGTTGCAACACAGGTATCTGGGTGCTCACAGGACCCAGGCCATGGCAGTGGCTTAGCTCCACTTTATCCTCCACACTAGAGAGCTCAGCTCCCATTCAGGCACGCTCATGAAATCAGTGAGGGTCTACTTCAAACTTCAGGCGTAGGGCCACACGGGCTGTCTGTGGAAGCAAAATCCAGACCATCCTTTTCCCAGTGCCTGGGCTAACCAAACAGCCTCTAAAATCCCCTCCAGGCAGGTTCACACACACACGCCAAGCAACCACCTGGTCCCCGACCCTGCCGTGGAACACCAGGAGTAATTTAAAAACACAGTTTGAGCTGGAAATAATTTTTAAAAAATACTCAAAGGAAGTTTAGCATTAGAGTTACCCAGTGAAACGTGTTTCTAGTTATGGAACCAATTGGGTCAGCCAAGTTCTGTACAAAAGCTCCAGTCTCATTCTAGGGCAGAAGCAAATTCACTTGAACAGAGGAAATACATGTAAACCCCTTTCACGCTGCTTAACCCCTTCCGTGCACATTTTCATCCGCTTTCTTCTCGTTTCTTGAGCCTCCTAACCGGAGGAAGCTTCAGGCCGCACTTTTGCCAACAACGCCACACGCTGCTCCCTTCCTCCTGCCGGCATAGTTACTGTGTTAGTCTTCGGGAGAGAGAGAGACTTGATTTGAATCTTCAGTCTGTAATATCAAGTGTAGACAGGAAGTCGGGGGTTCTACTCCACCCCGCGCCAGGATGAAGATCCTGGGGCTACGGCACCATTACAGAGCACTCTCTATTTTCAGACATACGTCGCCAGAGCATTCTGCCAGCAGGGTAACCACGCCAGCGCGCGCTTAGCTTTCGAATACTTGCTCGTATGCCAGTGCTGCATCGATACTAAGCCTCTTGCATTTCTTCCCCTAAGTGCCCCACTTCCCGGGGAACAAATAAATTCCTTGCTCCATCGTACATCAGCAGCCTCGGTAACGATCCCACCCTTCCCCTGTGACTCACGAGCACAGTTTGAACCTAGGACCTCAAAAGCACATCACAGGCCTCCACCACGTGAGCCGGGGGGCAACTCCACCAGCTGGCAGCAGAAGCTTTACCCTCCGGCTGACCACTCCCTAGAGGTGGGCATGCTGCAAATTTGACCCACGTGTTAAGCCTGTAAGAGCTTTAGGACTCTCAAATGCCCCTTCGACAAGTTCCAGCGCATGCATGGTGCTTGTGCAGGAACTGTAGCTTCGAAAAGCCGGGGGAGGGTAGCTCAGGGGTTTGAGCGTTGGCCTGCTAAACCCAGGCTTATGCATTCAGTCCTCAAGGAGGCCATTTAGGGATTGGGGCAAATAGATGTCAGGGATGGTGCTTGGCCCTGCCAAGAGACCAGGGGCCTGGACTAGATGACCTCCCAAGGTCCCTTCCAGCTCTAGGAGATTCATATCTCTAATTTTTTTTTTTTTTTTACATCTAAGAGCTGGGATACAGCACACGCTCAGCAGGCACATCCCCTCTCCAAACAGAAGGCCGTATGTGGGTCAGTGCCCACCCCCACATTAAAGGTGCTTCAGTGAGTCCCCTAATCAATCTATTCCAGAATTCTGCGGGTACTTAGAAAAACTCAACATTGTCCTTGTTAGCTAAAGCGTGTTAAGCACAGTATACCTGGCTTTACGAGCACAGTTTTAAGGTAGCACACACTGTCCAGAAGTGCTGGGAAGTTACGCTAACATGTATTAACCTCTCCCTACAATCCTGTGCTCCATGTCAAGCATCCCACAATACTTCACAAAACTGAAGTCAGCTTTGGCATTAGAAGGTAGAAAACTTGTCAAAGGCAAAACAACGCAATGTTCTACCTTGGTCACGAGCTGGGGAAATGCCTTCAGGAACCAGTACCTGACACGCTGGTAGCCAACACAAAGAGAGGGAAGATCCGAGCTGAGGCTTTGGGACAGCCTGGGGGGACAGGGTTTTAGCCACACGCAGAAAGTTTTGTAACTACTGCTCACTGAAATGCGCTTCTCTGAAGTGTACCACCTTCTGTGCCAGCAAACACAGAGCAAGAATTTGCTTCCCATGTCACCTTCCCACATTGCACTGTTGTGTCTTTAGACAACACACTTGGCTAAGACAGGTTAATTCGTCTCAAACGTATTTAAGAAAGAAGCACAAGTGCAGTCAAACAACTGGCTGCACCTTGGAGCCCACACCCTGATGAGGCCAGGTCAGGAGGAAATGGGATCAAACATGATCATTGACCATCTTTTTAATTTTATTTTGTTGCCTTTTAATATTACTACAACAGCCCTTTACAACTTTCACCACGACCCCCACCACTGTGGAACTGGGCATCTCAAAAGGCTGATGTGGAGACATGCAAAACCTCAGTAGGAAACAGCTTCCCGATCTTCTGCAGCCCTCAGCCTCAACAGGGAGCTAGAGAAGCAGGAGCACGTCTACCATCCAGTAAGAGACCCACAAGGCGGTGGTCTCAGAGCCTGACTGGCCACCCACGCTGCTTTTGTTATCCCTGTACCCTGAGCCAGCTGACCAGGGGCCAGAGACTCGGTGCTGAAAGTGTTTTGTTGTGATGGAGCTGTATCCTGGGCAGCCTGCTTTCCTTCCGCCTCCGAGAGGGAGCTTAACCTGCGTCTAGCACTCCGACGCCCTCACTAGCCGAGTGGCCCGTCTAGCCTGCGCATCTGTGATCCTGCTCAGACCCGACTTGCCTCCAGCTCCCTCCTGGGAACGTTGGAAGAGACTGATGCGTTTTAAACAGGGTTTAGCTGAGCATGACAATAAGCGAACTAAATTACTCCTCCTCATCCTAGATAACCAGCCAGTGGATCCATGCCAGCTTTCCCCAGGCTGGAGATGAGAAAGCCATTTCAGTCAGAGACATTGTCATTATTCATAACCACCACAATCATTAAAACTCAAATGTGCTTCACTCATGTGCATGTGCTCTCGTGGACCAGGGCCCAACCTTACCCCAAATCACTGGCATTACGTCCTTGGGTGACTGCAGGCATTTAGGGACAGGTCCGCCCACAAGAGTAATATGTGGCCTCTCTCCACCTTCCTCCACACGTACAAAGCACTTAAACGTTGACTGCACTCCTGTTGCACCCCCAGCGCCCTTGGATTCCGAGTTCACCAACAGTTCGACCCACGGCTCAAAAGAACCCAGGCAAGCACGCCTGCAAAGCAAAGGCCAGTCTAGACAAGGGGGAAGCTGGCATGGACCTCTCGGGGCAATATTGTCCTCAGAAGCCCCGTTCTGCCTGCTCCTAGGAAGGGGTACAGTGCTGGGGTTCCTGTCAGGGCATTGACCGTGGAAGAGCGTGGTTAGTTCCACCTTCCCTATCAGCATCTGGCAAGTAGCTAGCTCAGCCCTGAGCTACTGTTCTGTGATGGAAAAGAAAGCCCCTCCCCGCACCTTGACAGACACCTTTCACCCCCCACCTTTCCACAACCAATATTCTGCCCTGTACAGCATGGGGCCGAAGAGGCGTTTTGTTCACCGCTGCTCACACACAGGGTTGCCAGATTCTGCTGGTTTTTGTCTACGTAGTTGGTATTACAGAAGTGACATGCAGGTCAACCGAGGGCACACAAAGTGAGGTGGGCGCTCACTGCACACAACACAGAGCCGCTTGCTCCCTCTGCATCCAATCACAGCGCGGCTACGGTTCATTTGGCACACCCCAAAAATTCTAGGTACGTTAGCAAAACCGCCCTAGCCCAGGAGACCACCTCGCTTACGACAATCTTGCAGCCCACTGAAATAAAGGGGGGCCACTCATGCAGCCCACTCACTAGCCCAGGTTGCCCCTCGCTGCGGTACGGTTCTCTCTCTGCTGCCCGTTTTCCACTCCTCCTGCCCCATGAATGGCAGCAGTGCGCCCGACTAGCTCGGACTCAGTGATTTCTTCTGTCGTCGTGACGAGAGATACATATTCATTGCGTCTCTGATGTCCTAGGCCCTTTATTTGACACTGGCAAGAAGGAAATTTTCTCTAGCAAGTAAACTGATGGCATCAGGAATTAGTCAACTGCATGAGTCTTGCCTTCAGATCAGCCACACTCTGCCCATATGTGAGAAAAATACGCACAAGAAGCGTCAACTCCTAATCTCACATACAGCCTTGAGCTGAATGCACCCCAAGCTAGTGACATCAGCAGAGCTCTGCACAGACACCATGCTTATCTGCACTGGATCTGCGAATACAACCCCACATAGCTGAGGCGACAGGCGCCGCAGCCTTGGGTGGCAGTAGGAGTGTACAAGAGGCAGGGAACCAAGATTCTTGGGGTCTTGGCACAGCTCTGTCCAGGTTCTTATGCCCAGCCCATTGCAGAGGATGTGCCAGACTGGGTCAGACTTGCGGTCCATATAATCCAATCTCCCGCCTCAGACAGCAGCTAGAACTGGCTGCTTCAGAAGGTTGAAGAAATTCCACAGCAGATTGCAAGATTCTGCCCCCACATAAAGCTCTCCCTCCTGATCCCCAACGGTGAGACATCCGCTTAATGCTGGAAACAGGAGCGTTAGCCATCATAGCTTTCAACATTCTTGCTCTCCACAGCAACGTCCAGCCCCTTCTTGTTGCTAAATTCTGTGTGTCAGCAGCTTCTGGTAGCAGTGGGTTCCACAGGGTTCCACTATGTGAAAATTTGTTTCTCTTTATCCGGTTTGAATTTCCAGCCTTTTCATTTCACCAAACGTCCTTTTGCTCTTGTATTCAGAAACAGAACAAAGACAACAAGAAGTCCTGTGGCACCTTATAGACTAACAGATATTTTGAAGCATCAGCTTTCATGGGCAAAGACCCGCTTGGTCAGATGACCAAGCGGGTCTTTGCCCATGAAAGCTGATGCTTCAAAATATCTGTTAGTCTATAAGGTGCCACAGGACTTCTTGCTGTTTTCGAAGACACAGACTAACTCCGCTACCCCTTTGATACAAGGCAGAGAACAGACACTCCCAGTCTACCTCCCATAACAGATGCACGTCCTCACTCATTCGTCACCACTCCCAGGTAAACAAAGGCAGGCTCTTCAGTCTTTCCTCCCCTGCCCCAGCGCTTGGCTGTACTCTGGTAAGTCACACTGTCCCTTTGTGCCTCAGGTTCCCACTCGGTCACATGCGGATCTCAATTCTGGCCAACTCCACAGGGTGAGGGTTGATGTTTGAGGACACAGAGGGGACAATTACAGCCTCCATGAAGTGGAGGAGTTTTACTGTAAATATTGGCTCAGGGTTTCGCGCACGTGGTTTTATTTTTTTCTCTTTCTTGGGTACAGTATTTAGCAGGCCCATCTTTATGCATACGCAGAACACACAGCTGTTGAGGGCATCTGAAAATCTGAGGCACCACTGGATCTTAATATCCACACCCTGCCTCTTCCTATCTTTGAGCTGGGGCTCTGGTTCTTCTGGAGAGGAGCTCGTTAACTTCACAGTGACAAAGCCCAGAGCTACTGGCAGCACACTGGACCTGGGAAAAAGCCATTCAGGTGGTAATGGGGCCATTTAATAGGCAACTGCCAACACAGGCACATACTGTCTGTTCCTGGATTTGCTGTATAAATCGACAGCTTAGTTTCAAATTACTTTAGAAATCTCTCACTGCTGCACTGAAGAGTACAGACATCACACCTCTAAACAATCATCATCCCCAGCTGACAATGGGCACCAGGTAAACAGCACAGCACAGGGCCCCACTCAGCCGCTGAATTTGTATCTATACTCATTGGTGTGCAGACCAGAAGGGATTGCTGTGCTCTCATCTGACCTCCTGCGTTACGCAGGCAGGAGAATCCCACCCTGCGATTGCTGAACCACGCCATCATTTCAGGTTATTTAGAAAGGCATCCAGCCTTCATTCAAAGCCTGCACGTGAGGGAGATGCTGCCGGGGGGCACCAGTGCCAGCTTGTCCTGCTGAGGGGACCGGGGGGAGTTCTGAGCATTGTGAGCTGGATCAAGACATGCCATGGGCTGCATTCAGCCAGCTGGCTCTGCCTGGCAGGGCGGAGGAAGCTGCTCTGGGGACTAGCTTGCAGGCTGCATCCCCATCGCTCACAGGGGCCAGGAATTGCAAACAATGGGAGTGACAGACGGCAGTGCCTGCAAGAGGCGGGTGCCCCAATCTCCTGCCCAGGTCTCCTTTACCCGCTGCCCGTCCTACTCTCTACCTCCCTCCCAGACACCCCACACACACCTCCAAGCCACTAGCTCCTGGACCCCAGAGGGCTTAATCTGGCTCTAGGAGTAAGCCCTGAGTCTCTGCACCCCCTTGAGGGGATTGAGGCGAGCCTCTTCCCCAACTCCTCATCAGCGGGGGACCAGGCCAGTGAGGTCATTTGGTTGGGTTTCTTTGAGTCTCACTTGCGCCCCCCAACACGACACAGAGCATCTCCCCAAATGCAGAGTAGCTGTGTCCACGCAACGTTTGTAGGACACACCTGCCACCAGGCTACAGCCCCAGCTCCATCCTTCCCATCAGTGCCATCGCACCTTCAGAGCTCTGCTGATTCAGAATCAGCTGCCCTCAGAGATACTGGGTTACACACACAAGTACGGGCATTGAGAGGAGATGAACAGCCATGTACGCAGGCAGACCACCACGTATGCTGGACTATACGACAAGGCATTGCCGAGTAACTGAAGCACCTCTTATTATGGATTATAGGGAGCACTTTATACCCTCAAATCTGGGTGACCATTAATCTGCCCATGCACTTCCCAGCCAGATTCCACCGATCAACCCTCTTTCCCAAACGTCCATCCAGACCAGCTCAGGTCCCCGAGATCTGAGCACAGCTCTGACACAGACACCTTTTTGTGTGCCCAAGTACCCACAAAGGGGAGCAGTGGGGTTCAGCTGAGGGTTTGTGTTGCCTCTCGCTACACAGGTCCTAACCAGAGACAACACAAAAATAAGTGAGGGGAAGGTGCTGGTGAGAAGTCCCCCTTTGATCTCCTGCTGCTGAGAAGGCAGTGGGTGCTGACACTCTGAGCAGGGTGCAACCTGAAGGCACTGTATTGCATTTCAGCATCTGGCCCCAAGTCATCTGATAAGTCAGGAAGTGTTATTTCTCCCCCGGTCTCCCTCTCCATCCAGCCACCTGTGGCTACTGCACTGCAGGGTGACTGCTATACCCCTTCCTTGCCAGAGGCTCCTCCCTTACACATTAAAAAAGCAGTCCAGTAGCACTTCAAAGACTAACAAAATAATTTATTAGCTGGTGGGCTTTTGTCTGTGTTTTACTGAAAAGCTGGTGGGCTTTTGTCTGTGTTTTACTGAAAAGGAACTGTAAGAATCCGCTGCAAAGAGGAGTTCTCTTTTATTTTCAAATTCGACACATTAACACGTAGTTTGAACAGGGATGGGAATTTTCTGGGCCATTATAGGGGCTCTTTTGCATATGTGGCTTAATCTAATTCTTTACTCCCCCTGCCCTCCCCACACCTTACTCTCTGATTCGCTCACCTTGACCATTTTTTTCTGATTTGTTAACCTTGATTACTATTTTTGGTTCTCTGTGCCTTAAATATTGAATCTGTCCTGGTCTGAAGAAGTGGGTCTGTCCCACGAAAGCTCATCACCTAATAAATTATTTTGTTAGTCTTTAAAGTGCTACGGACTGCTTTTTTGTTTTGATAGTACATAGACTAGCATGGCTATCTCTCTGTTACACTTCCACACAGCTGCTGAGATCCTTGCCAGTTTGACAGACACCCCTTAATTTCCAAAGGGCTGCCATGAAATTCACTAGTGTCTTAACTTCCCTGCTGCTCTTTGCCAGAGCCCTGAGCAGCACACCGGGTGCCCCTGAGATGTCCATCAACAGATTCAGACAGATGGCCCCATCATAGGCCATGCCAGGATATTTCTCTTGCTAAGAAGAAGCGCTAGAAACACAGGATGCCACTTCCAGAGACACTGAGCACCCACCAGTTCTGCTGGAGCTGAGCACCCAGGAAAAGTTGGGCTGGTTAAAACAAAAGAATAGAAGCTGAGGTTGTGCAGAAGGTAAGGACTTGTGCTCCAAACTCACAGTAAAGTAACAGCATTTCTGAGTGCTTACGGCATCGAGACAATTCTATCTAGCGCCGACCTCTAAGTGATTCTCACAGACTGGCTTGAGCCTTGTCTACACCATTCCCGCTGGCTTTGAAACCAGCATTCCCTGCAGCTCAGGCACCTGAATGATCCCCAGTTCCCACTCTTTTCCATTCAACCCTCTCATCACACCCTTGCCCCTGCTGGTCTCCAGCCAGGCTACCCAGAAACACGGTGTTAGGCTTGAACACCCAGTAATATATGGGAGAAAGGTCACCACATGCCCCAGCTGCAGTCACACCTCTCTCAGGTGCCTCCTCCTCTAGCACCTAAGCCATTGCCCTAGGAGCTCAGCAGACCTTTCCCCGGCAGAGCTATACTTGCTACGGGGACAGAGGCTCCCAGCAGAGGCTGAGCACAGCTCCTGCTGGATCTCCAAGCTCCCGCCCCGCCTGCTGCGGACCCCACAAGGCCTGGTGGAAACAAGCGACCCCCCTGGCCAGGGAAGTCAGGGGCCCAACAAAGAGCACGGCCGGCAGTCACACGTCACAGGCTTACCTGGGCCTGCAGCGGGAGCTTTGCTTTGTTTTGCCACTCGCCACCTGCCTCTGACCCAGTGGAGGCACCGCACTGCAGCCAGCCAGAGACCCCCCCAGAGAGGCAGGCAGGCAGCTGGGCAGACCCTGCCTTAGAGAGAGGCAGAGCTTCCCTGTCACAGGGAAACCTGCCCCTGTCCTCCAGCTGCCACCCACCCCGGGTCCGGGAAGGGCGAGGCAGGTGGGGACATGGAGAAGGGCCGGGGGGCCGGGCACAGCACAGACACGTGGGGCGCTGAGCAGGAGACTGATGGGGGGGGGGGGGAAGAAGGCAGCTGCGGTGGCACGGCCAGAAGATGGGAGTGGGGGGGCAGAGGCAGGTCGGGGTGAGGGGGCAGAGGTCAGGAGGGTCCAGCTGGGGGGCAGGGCAGAGGCAATGGGGCGGGGGCGGAGTGAGGGGAATGGGCAGTATGGGGGGGGGCAGTAGAGGAGAGAGACAATGGGGGCAGGGGAGGGACAGGACAGAGGCAAGAGGAGAGGGTGGGGGGCTGGGCAGCGGGGGAGGGACCAGGGCAGGAGGTACGGGAAGGCAGGACGGAGGTGGAGGGGCTGGGCAGCGGAGCGGGGAAGGGGGGGCAGGACGGGGGGGGGACTGGGCAGTAGGGGGAAGCGGGGGAAGGACGGGGGGTGAGGTCGGGCATGGCGGGGGAGGGGCAGTGGAGGGGAGGAGGGGGCAGGACCGGGAAGGGAGGAGGGGGCAGGACCGGGCGGGGGGGGAGGGGCAGGGCAGTGGAGGTGGGGGGTGTCACTCACCGCTTCCCGGCCTCGCGCAGCCCGAACCCGCCGCCACCCGCTCCGCGGTTCCGAGACTCGTCCCCTCCTGCTCCCATTGGCCAGCACTCGGCCCCGCCCCCCGCCCTGCCATTGGCCAGCGCTGTGTCAGATCCCGCCTCCTGGGCGGGGCAAGGCTGGAGGGGCGGAAACAGCCCGGGGGGCGGTACCCCAGGGGGGGAAGAGGGCGGGGCGAGGGGTTCGGAAGGAGCCAATCAGGAGCCCGAGGGCCGGGATCGGGTCAGTGGAGGCTGAACCCCGGGGCCCATGTGCTGCTTAGGGACCCCGCCCCCACCCGTGCCCCGCCCCACGCCCTGGGGCCCGGCTGCACTCCGGGGTTAACCCCGCCCTGGCTCCCGCTCCTCTGCCCTTGCGGGGCCCTCTGCTACGGCACCGGCCCGGCCCGGCCCGGCCCGGCCCTACCCCGCGGCCAGCGCCCCGTTCCCGGCCAGCGAGCGCTGGGGCGGCCCCTGGACAGGCGGGGGCGGCCCCCGCCGGTGCACACCGGGAACTTGCTTCTCCCCCGTGCCGAGGGACCGAGCGGGACCCTTGTGTGCCGGGTGGGAGCTCAGCCCAGGCTGCCTCCCTCCCTCCCTCCCTCCCTCCCACGCGGCCGCTGCACCCGCCTGACCGGGGCCCCCCGGGGAGGTGCTCCAGGGGGGAGTGAGGAAGGGGAGAACGCAGGCAGAGTGGCGGGGATCTCTTCCCGGCCAGGCGCTGCGCTCCGCTGGGAGGGAGGCTCGGGTGGTGCAGCGGTGAAAGCTCTGGAGCTCGAGGGAGCCAGGAAGTGGAGACCCGGGGACCCATCCTCCCCGAGGTGCTGGGCGTACGGCAGTGCCAAGGGACCCGGCTGAACCCTCTGCCTCTGGCCGCTGCCGCCTGCGCTGCCCGTGCCATGGCTGGGTCACCCCAGTGCTGTGGGCTTTGTCCGCCTGCTGGCCAGGCACGACCTGCTCCTCACCGCAGCCCACGTCCCACGCTCTGCCTGTCCGTCCAAAATGATACCTGGGGGTCCCCGTTATCTCCGGGTGCAGACATCCCGTCTCTGCCCTGCTGTTCCGCCCACCTCCTCTGGGGAGTCTAAAGAGGAGCTGCGGAGCTGCGATTCAGTTGCAAATTTGACCCCATCAGCCAAGGACTTAACAGAGACTGGGAGTGGCTGGGCAATTACAAAAGCAGTTTCTCCTCTTACATTAGCTACTGATAATGGGCCACATCCCCCGAGTGGGCTGACCTGACTTCTCCCCATTAATTGCTGATAAGGGGACACACCTAATCTTTTCACAGGGAAGATCATTTTTAGATGTCAGGACAAACCCCACGACCCCACCCCTTTCTTGAGGCCTCGCCCTCTCTGTTGCCCTCCTCTCCTTCCTTTGCTGTCCCCAGCCCTTGCTCGCTCATTGGGCTGAGACAGGAGGTGTGGGCTCTGGGGTGGGAATCTGGGTGTGGGAGGGGGTGAAAGCTGTAAGCTCTGGGAGGGAATGTGGGTGCAGGAAGAGGTGGAGAAGGGGCTGCTGGCTCAGGGAGGGGGCTGCAGAGTGTTGGGGTCAGGTGAAGTGTTGGGGTGCTGAGCAAACCAGAGGCTCGTGGATGTGCAGGTGCAGGAGTTCCGGTTACCTGGATCCACTCCGCAAGGCTCCAGCCTCCAGCCCACATAGCCGGAGTGCCGGCACTGGCTCCCCGCTGTGGAGGGGGGGAACCGCAGCCGCATGAGCCAGATCCAGGCAAGCCATGAGCCCAATTCAGCCGGGGGGCTCTGCCTGGGAAGCTCTGTCCCTGAACTCGCTGGCAGGCTCCACCCCCTTCGCTCCCATTGGCCGGGACTCACAGCCAATAGGAGCAGTGGGTGGCGAATCCTGAAAGTGCAGGGCAGTGCAGAGCTACCTGTGCTCCCCAGGCACTGCACCAGGTAGGCACCACCACCTCCTGCCCAGACCCCCCCACCCTCACCCTGCCCTACACCCTACAGACCAACCAGACCCCCCACTCCACTCTTACCCCTTCCCTCCCTGCCACCCAGATCCCCCACCCCCACTCTGCTCCTACACCCTCACTGCCCTGAACCTCCATCTCAGACCCTCACCCCATCCTGCTCTTACACCCTCACTGCCTCCAGCCCAGACCCCACACCCTCACTCTGCTCCCTTGCAGTCAGATGTTGACTATTGAACCCCACATTTTGGCTCCACCTCGGAGCCTGAGGGGTCCCACAAACTCTACTAGCTCTGGGGCTACAGAAGAGTTAATCCAGCCCTGGGTGAAAGCCCTGAGCCTCAGTCTTCCCCCGCCTGCTCCTCAAGGGAGGGGCCTGCCTGTAAGAGATTTTCTGTTTTTCACTTCTCACTTGTGTGGGGCCCCGACCAACTTTTTGGTGGGTCAGTGGCCCCTGGCCCCAAGGGGATCCCCTCCTCTTTTAAAGGGAGCCCTTAACTGGCAAGTCAGTGAGGAAAAGGTACAGTGAGGCCACCTTTAATCTTCTCCACATGAGATGTGCTGCCCCAGTTCCCTTCCAAATTCCTGCTGCAGGAATAAACACAGAAAAGCACAACCAGGTTTGTGCAATGTTTCCATCACAGAACCCTTGGAAGGCTGAAACCAAGCCCGGGGAATTGGGGAGCACTGAGATTTTACACTAATTTTCACCCCTACCTTAGGAGCTCTCGGTTTTGTGGCCCAAATAGGGAGTAAACTCAACTGTCCATCCCTGGAGTATGTCGATACATCATCAACACTTCCTGGCTCAGCAGAAGATGTGAATTGCTTTCTGAAGCCCGTTTTCACTTGCTCACAACATTCTCACACAGAATTCCTTTGGGGTGTGTGTGACGTTACTGGGCTTTAAAATGAACACGAGAACCACTATTGTAACCTCAGTCCGAAGCTTGCACCAAATCTTGTGCCAAGTGGCCTGAGGGAGGTGTGTATTGAAAGCCGGTGATTCACTGAATCTGTTTGAGCTGTTTGTATGACTGTATGATTTCTATTTGTGACGTTATAAGACCAGCTCTGTGCTTGTATTAGAAACGTTAAGTCTGGGAAATCACAATAGGAGGCGCAGCAACGTCCCAGCCAGGTGAAGCTGTTTCTTGGCCATCACTCGATAATGAGTAGGACGTCTTCATGTCACCCTATTTGTGTGTCCGTTGATGGCTGACCAACCCAATTCTGGAGCCACAGATCTTATCACAGACAGGGCAGATGTTGGTAGCTGTTGGAGGGGCACGGGGCAGTTTTTGACACTCCTTTCTTCTTCTCCACCTCTCCTTGTCTGCACTGTGGTGGGACCTCTCAAATTACACCACCCCCTCATAGCTTGCCAGTCTCCACTGGGGATGGTCTTGGGTAAGGTTCTCTGCAGTGTCGATACTGATGTTGCAATTTTTCCATGTGCGCCTTCAGTATCTCCTTACATCGCTTCCACTGGCCCCCAGCGCTCCTCTGTCCTTCCTCCATCTTGGAAAAGAGAATCTGTTTTGGGAGGCACTGAGCAGACATCCACGTGACCAGTCTAACGAAGTTGTTGGTGAATGATAAGGGCTTCAATGCTGGTCATGTTTGGCTCTTCCAGGACACTAATGCTCATGTGCCTGTCCTTCCAAGAGAGATTTAGGATTCTCCTAAGGCAGCGTTGATGATATTGTTCAAGTGCCTTCAAATGACGCTTGTATGTTGTTCAGGTTTCACATGCATGTAGTAGCATTGGAACAACCACTGCACAATATACAAAGCGCTTTGTCTTGGGTTAGACGTCCTGGTTCTCGAAGACCCTATGTCTCAGGCAGGTGAAAGCAGAGCTTGAATTTCTGCATCAATGTCGACTTTAGTAGAAAAATGACTTCCAACATATGGGAGTGCTCCACATTTCCCGGCAGTTCTCCATTGACTTCAATAGAAGGTGCATGAGATTGTCCAGTCGATGAAGGTTGGTGGAGCACCTTGGTGCTCAGTGTGAGGCTGAGATTTTCACATGCTTCAGTGAAGGCACTTAAGATGGTCTGAAGGGCTGTGGGAGAAAGAACAGCAACCATATGGTCATCTGCATACTGGAGCTCCATGATCAAGGTTGTGGAGGTCTTCCTTTTAGCAAGACTGTACTTAACAGAGAAAGGGCCTCAGCAGACTCCAATCCATACCTCAGGAATTAGGTTGGGAGGTGTTATCTGCATCTGACGAAGTGGGTCTTTGCCCACGAAAGCTTATGCTCATACATTTCTGTTAGTCTATAAGGTGCCGCAGGACCCCTCGTTGCTCAAACTCATCTCTCATCATTTCTAATACAGCTCTAGAGCCAACAGCTGTATGTTGACATACAAACATGGCACAGACATTCAACAAGTAACATAGACAGAGTCAGAGCATCACCAGCTTTCATTAGACACCTCCCTTGGCCCACCTGGCAAGGTTTGGTGCCAATCACGTGTAATGATGACAGAAATGGCTTCCATATATAACTTAAAAACCCAGTAACAGCACAGGAGCACACAGATCTCACCCCTGAAACCTGGGCCACTCCTCTCCATTACAACCTTTGCAGTCCCCTTCTTGCTGGCAGCATGGTGGGGCAAGAGAAAGGCCCAGTGTGGCCCCGTGCGTGCCTTTCCCACCTGCAGTCCAAGTGCCCTGGAAGCTCAAGCCCTGGCATGTCTGGGGGCATTGCTGAATTTCCAGGCAAAGTTGAACAATTCTCCTGGGCCCTGTCTACCCTAGCCCCCTCCTGTCGGAAGGGGCATGGTAATGAGCGAGTGGGGAAGATGCTAATGTGGTGCTTCCATGAATGTGCAGCACCTAATTAGCATAATGGCAGCCACGCGCGATTCGAGAGCGCCGCTTTTGAATTGCGCACCACCCTTGTAGATGGGGGCTTTTCAAAAGGATCCCCCAGACATCAAAAGCTCCTTCTTCCTAAAACCAAATAGGAAGAAAGGGCTTTCCAAGTCTGGGGGGTCCTTTCGAAAGGCCCCTGTCTACACGGGTGGCGCGCGATTCGAAAGTGGGGCTTTCGAATTGCACACGGACGGCATTGTGCTAAGGAGATGTTGCTTATTCATGGCAGCACCTCATTAGCATCTTCCCAACTTGCTGATTACCATACCCCTTCCGAAAGGAGGGGGCTAGTGTAGACATAGCCCTTGTGTGGCCTCGTGCAGGTGAGCACGGCCTTGTAGCTCCCTTGCTGGACAACGGTCACTGACACCCTGCCCAGGCGCTGGTAACTCTGGAAAGCTAATATCTGGCTGAATCCCCGACTTCCAGTATGTGTTAGTGACAACCACACAAGGCAATTCTCGTAACTTCCTTCATGGTAATGATGCACCTATGTGGACAGAGAGATGACTTTCAGCAGACCACACCCTTTCCCCCATACCTTACCAGGCGTGCTTTACCTGTAAGGTCACAATGACATCAAAAAGAACAATGTGGGGATTACAGGCAGCCGAAAGCGTCCATCTAATCCTAGAAAACTAGCCCAGTTCCAGGTGTGGTCAGGGAATGAGGGACAAAGATGAGCTGCGAATGAACTGCAAATCATAGACTCAGAGAGGATTAGGGTCAGAATAGGCCTCAAGAGATCATCTCGTCCAACCCTTCCTGCTCAAACCAAGACCAGCACCAACTAACTCAGCCCAGTCAGGGCTTTGTCAAGCTGGGCTTGAAAAACCTCTCAGGATGGAGTTTCCATTACCACCTTAGCAACCCATTCCAGTGCTTCACCATTATCTTATAGTGAAATAGTTTGCCCTAAAATCCAACCGAGACCTCCCCAACTACAACATGAGCTCCTTGTTGAGTAACCTACCCCCAGTGAGAACAGCCTCTCTCTATCCCCTTTGGAAACCTCTGTCTCAGCCCCCCATGCTGTATGAAAACTGGCTTAGGAATATGAATATCCATGGCTCAAATGTGTTTTGTGCAGAACAGGCCATGTAACCCATCATTCAAGAGCCTGGATCCTCTGAACACGTATACTCTGTGTGCATAGATCCTTCTTGTATGTAAAGTTAGAATCATTCCCTGGGAACCTGTTATATTAGTCAAAATATTCTAGTAGAAGCCAATAGTGATACTTTAGGATCTTAATGGAGGGGTGATCAAGTCAACAACCTGTGACTGGCTTTGTTTTTCTTGTAAGCCCAAACTGTCATCAGACCTACAAAGACAAGTGACCAGGCCACCTGATTCTGGAACTTACTTTGGATCTGGCACTTTTCCACTCAAGATGAGACAAATTTGAACTGAACAGAAATAATTCCCACTTTGGGAAAAAGGGATAGAACAGGGGGAACCAAACAACATGGGGAGTCACCATGACCCCTGATTTACCACCCAAGATGCCTGTTGGAAACATCTAAGACTGAATGTGGGGAAGGATTGAGCCCAAGGTAGGAGGCTGCCTAGCATGGGAAAGAGATCATTAGAACAGCAGTTTAGGGTAATAATTTGCATGTGACAAGTTTCTTAGTGGATTAGAATTAGCTGGTGTGTTTTGATTATTTTGTCTTAGTAACTGGCTTTGATCAGTCTGTTTTCACTTGCAATCACTTAAATTCTACTTTTTATACTCAATAAAACCACTTTTGTTTATTGTCAAGCCCAGTGTAGTCATTGCTGGGCGTGGGTGGGAATCACCCTGTCCATCTCTCTTTCATGGATAAAGAGGGCAAACTTACGAGCTTTCTCTGTAATGCTTTTGTACAGTGTTAGATGGATTTATTTGGGGTTTTGTCTCCTTTTGGGGACTAGGTTCTTGGGTGCTGTCAGTGATCCTATAGCTGACCCATCCCAGAAATGAGCTGGTTCAGCATCTGTATGACTCTGCTGGAGGGTGGTTACCCTACCTCTGTGTCTTGGCCGGGGGAGACCAGAGCTTCTGGCCCAGCAGGACTGGAGGGTAGGGAACCCCAGAAGGAAGGAAGACTGCATCACTGGCTTGATCAGTACACCAACTGACAACCCCAAGGGGACTTCTGTGATCCAATGAGTCACACCCCCTTCCAGGTAGTTGAAATCCTATTAAATCCCCCCTCATTCGTCTGTAGACTAAATAATCATAAAACCATAGAATCCCAGGGCTGGAAGGGACTTCAGAGGGTCATTGAGTCCAGCCCCCTGCCCAAAGCAGGACCAGCCTCAACTAAAGCATCCCAGCCAGGGTTTTGTCAAGCCAGGACTGTGATGTAGTGGGGGATATGTGTGTGTATGTGTGTGGCTCACAGAGGCTGTGGGGCTCCTGCTGAGGGTAACCAAGGCGACCAGGTGACACCTCTGTACTGCACACAAAGGGGGAGGTGGAGCCTGAGGGGTTTGAATTGGAACTGGGAGTTGGGAAGCAGTTAGTCTGGGCTGAGAGAGAGAGAGACAAAGGAGGGGGCCAGGCCCCAGCTCCGGGGGCCCCTCGGGGCCTCCTCTCCCCAACATGGATGGGACTGGCTGTCTCTGCCGGCTGCACTGACTCCTCTGTACGACGCTGTGTCCTGTTGGCTAATAAACCCGCTGTTCTCCTGCTGAGTGAGAGTCACTCCTGCCTGCAGATGGGCTGCAGAGCCTGGGAGACCCCTGAACCCCATCATAGGGACTCAAAAACCTCTAGGTATGGAGATTCCACCACCTCTCTAGGTAACACATTCCAGTGCTTCCCTGGGGAAAGAGTTTGTCCTAATATCCAACCTACATCTACCCACTGCCACTTGAGACCATTGTTCTGCCATCTGTCACTACTGAGAACAGTCCCTCTCCATCCTCTTTAGAGCCCCACTTCAGGATGTTGAAGGCTGCTATCAAGGTGCCCCTCAGTCTTCTCTTCTGCAAACTAAATAAGCCCAAATCCCTCAGCCTCTCCTCACAGATCATGTGCTCCAACTCTCTAATAATTTTGTTGCCCCCTGCTGAACCCACTCCAATGCATCCACATCCTTTCTATACTGGGGGACCCAGAACTGGACGCAATACCCCAGACGTGGCCTCACCAGTGCTGAATAGAGTGCTGAATAATAATTTCTCTACATCTGCTGGAAATGCTTCTCCTAATGCACCTCAATTTGCAATTAGCCTTCTTGGTTACAAGGGCACACTGTTGACTCCTATCCAGCCTCTCATCCACTGTAATCCCCAGGTCCTTTTCTGCTGCACTGCTACTTAGCCAATCAGCACACAGCCTGTAACAGTGCTTGGGATTCTTTTATCCCTTCTCCTTGTTAAACTGCACCAGATTTCTTTTGGCCCAATCCTCCAGTTTATCCCAGTCACACTGGACCCTATCGCACCCCTCCTTCCCTGTTTGCCCAGACTGTCTTCCCTACCCCAAGTCTGCTGCTTGCACCCCAAACACCTAAAGCTGCAGACTTTCCTGTCACCTGTGGGGTGGGGGGTGGAAATCCCACACTGTGGCAGCCATGAGGGGGTTAATGGATGGACTAATGACTTCCTTAACGGTGACTAAGTAGCTGCCTCACTGGGACAAATGGCTCTCACGGAGAGTGGGGCAGCTGCCAGCAAGGCTGGGGACTGTCCCAAGGAGGTTTGTCAGGAGTAGGCAGGAAAGGAGCCGCCCTGAGGCCTTCTATGAGGAACGGGAAGTAAGACCACTGGCCTATTGCTAAGGGATGTTTCTTTGCCTCCTGCAAGGTAAGGAAGGGAGAGGCAGGCCACGGAAGGACTGCTACATAGAGTCAAGGAGTAGTCACCACAGACCAGCAGCTGTCAGAAGGCCTGGGGTCCCAATGAACCCTTTACCCACTCTGGGTTTCCTCAATGGGGCATCTGGAAGAGGAGGTTCTCATGCCCTCTATAACAGGGTGGTTGATAGGGGAGCCTGAGCCCTTCCTCTGCACAAGGGCCTGCGAGAAGCTCCAGTGTCCAGTTCCCCGAGTGCCTTATGGCTGCCTCCCAGCGCTGCTTCCTACCGCTCTCTGCTCACCTAGTCATGAGGGTTGATAACGGTAGCAAAGAAAGGGTGAGCATCTGGCACTTCCTGACAATGGTGGGTTTCTGCAGAATTTGTGTTCCTAGGGTCCATCGATCTCCCTGCTGTGGCATGTCCCTTTGAGCTGCCTGGCTTCTTTTTAAACAGTGCCTTCAGCTGGGGCATCCTCTGCAAATGCAGATGGGCAGGACACAGAATCGCTCCCTAACCCCTCCCAGTCCTTTTGGGTTTACAGCCCCCAGCACATACCGCTAAGCTAAAATACATCCGTTGAGCGACCATTTGTTGGTGCAGAACGAGGTGGAACACCAAAGCCGCTTTGCCCTGTGCCATCCTTGGAAGCACTGGAGCTCAGCTTTGGGATCAGAGGTCACCTGGCTGTGGTGAAGAGCATGCAGTCGAAGCAAAGTGTAACGTGCTTTGGGGGGGGTATCAGGTAAATGGTCTAAGGGGATGGGTTATGGCCAAAGTGTAATGAAACCTTCCTGTTTGTCACCTGTCCCTGTGCTGGGTGTGTTGCCTTCTCACCCCAGCCAAAACTTCTCCGTAGCTAGTTCCATCTCAGTGCAGACTCTGACTTGCTTTCATTAGACCTCGGCCAAAGTGATCTGCTGGGTGATGTTTTCCTACTCACAAGAGCTGCAAACCTTGTCTTTTTCCCGGAGCACAGTCTTGCCTCCTCTGTTTTTCCTGTCATTGCTGAGACAGAGTCCCATCTAACTGACTGACCTGGGTTACAGCTGGGGAGAGCACCGCATGTGTCCATTAGCACCGGGTCCTGCATTCGTCCCACTCCCTGCTGCAGGACTTGGTTTGCAACCAGCCTTCTCAAAGGGGTGCGAGATTAGGGGTTATTCACCTTCACCTCTCCCCATGGATGCTAAGGCACTTTCCAATCGGGGAACAGGGCCACCTCCTCTATTTGGAGACACCCACACCTTGATGGGATTAATGCCACAGCACTGGCCTGAGACAACTCTGGCAACAGCATGGTGGTGGCTGACAATACTAGTATTCCAGCTGTGCTGCATGCGAGCATCTTCTGGGAGCGACACTGCAGAGTGCCTGGCCTGGTGTGGACATGTGGGAGACTACGGGGAAGCCAGGCGTTTCCAGAGCTGATTCCACACCCCACCCGATGCTCGCCGAGAAATCCTGAACGAGAAGCAGAGCACGGCTGGCGTCACGTGGGACCAGCTGCTGAGACATTTGTTAGTATCAGGTTTTACTCTCAAGTGTCTGTATCAATTCTCTTTACACACAGACGGAGACAGACACACAGCCCTGAATCGGGGGGGGGGTCGGATGGGAGGAAACAATACTTCTATCATGAAAACGATACCGGCCATCCTCATTCAAGTAGCCCTGACAGCAGTGTCCAGGCCAGACAGCAACACAACGAAGATTGGTAAATAAAGAATATGAAATAATCAACACTTTAAGCAAGTGCCCACTCCTGTTTGGACAGGTGACATGGGGGCTGACCAGACACCCTATCTTACAACCCAAGATAAGCTAACCCCGCCACTCCGGCATGTGGAGGGCAGCGCTCGGTTGACTCTCCATTGGCATAGCAATGGAACATCAGAGGACAATAAGGCACAGAGGGTGGCTGCTGCCATGCAGATGGTACACCAAGAGGGCCATATGATTGAGATGGAGGTTTCTATGGAGAACAATATTGTAGATATGGGGGGAGCCCTCTGTCTGGGTTGTGCCCCTAAGTGCGTCATACCTGGACTGTGGTGGAGCTGAGCTTTGCCCAGAAGGCCTAGCAGTGAGATCGATAAATTACCTCCCATGCTCTGCTTGATATTCTGCTCTTACAGCGTGCAAGATCCAGAAGCATCTCCTGCTGGTGTAGACGGCACTGCACAGGGTGGAGATTACTCCACCTGCTTTAAGGGTGAGGGTCAGGAACCAGCTTCCCAAGCAAAGGTGCTGAGAGCTCTGCACCTCACAAAGAGGAGCCAAAGCTTCTGAGAAATACCAGCCCCACGGTATATGAATTCCCTTCCTTACCTAGGGGTTTGACGCAACTCCCATTGCAGCCCGGGCTGCAGTTTGATTTGTTACTCTGAACTGACACCAGAGCAAGCTGTCCCACAGGGAGTTGGATCAGGTCTTTTCTCATCAGTGGGGGCACCAGGATCTTAGCTGGCCAGAGGTCACAGTTCCTGCCAGTCTCTGCCCACCTGTTGCCACCTTCCTGGCCTTGCAGTGAGGTGCAAGGAGAGGGTAACAGAAGAAAAGAGACTCCAGCGAGGCAAGGAGCCTGAGCCAACATTGCAAAGCCCACAGGGATGACACCCTCTTACCCTCACAGGAAATACATGAGGAAGCAGCAATGTTACATCCCTTCCTCGGTCATTCTGCGGATTGTGGATTGGCTGCAGCTCCCCTGTTTTGTACTGATGCCGGGCTCTAAGCACAGGGTGGGGCTGCTGGGTTTGCAGCTCTCACATCAGGTAGCATCTCCCCAGCAGGGCGCTTCCCTGTGGCTGTGACTGGCCAGCCCTGTTCCTGTTGATGGGATCGACCCTGGGGCCATGGAGAGATGGCTCCTTTCTAACCAGAGGGTCTTTGAAACCCACCTCAGGACTGCAGAACCCCACCAAGGAGCAGAGAGCCAGGAACTGAGGGGTCTCTCCACACTTGCTTCCAAATGGAGTCCAGAGGCAAGCTGATCAAAGAGTGCAGGCGACTGATCTCCACCGGGTCTGATCCCAGAGGGCCTTCCTCGGGGGTGTCCACACATTGCAAGCTGGACATGGGCTAGCTTACCCAAGCTGGCTTCCGCCCAGCTAGCGTGGCTAACAGTGACAGTGAGGCCGAGCAGGCGAGGTGTCAGCATGGTCAGTGCAGGCTGGCACAGACCCTGGGCACACATTCCACTCTGTAGCCCGCACTGTGCTAACTTCACAGCTAGGTCACCTGTGCTAGCTGGATTCATGACGGCTCAAGTAGACTGCCCTGCGCACAGAGTTTGCTCCACAGACAGACCCTCTACTGCAATGGGAGCTGTTCCTCCATCAGGTCTCCCTGAGTTCCCTGTCACCCAGCAGCCACCTTGTGGGTTATGAGGGGGTGGCTTGGGGTTCTTTAAAATAATTATCAGGCAAAGAGGCAGCCTGCTACCAAGCCCTGGAAAGCACAGGAGTCAATATACTGAGTGAAACTTGCTGGGTTTGGTCAGAGACAGAAAAACTGACTGGCAAAATACTCATCCCAATCTGTAGGTGCACATTTGCACTAGCATTCCTTGTGACTGTGTAAGTGAATGCACAATCGCCTATAAGAGAAACAAAGGCAAAGCTGATTGGTTGCAGAGGCCTGTGTGAGACTAACGGTCGGAGGTGCGCAGTTGGAGGTGCACTCAGACAATTACAACACATTGGGGCATGACTGTAAGGTGAATTTCCAGGAGTGCATTCTCCACTTCCTTGTGCATGTGCATTTTTCACTCTGGGACCCTAGGCCTCACTTTTTCCTCAGACTTGCCCTGTGCCATTATTCAAATTCAGACCTCGACCGGTCTGCCAGTGATGGACCAGTCTCTCCAGTCCCGGGAGGAGCAATCAGCCATGGAAGAGCAGGGCCTGCGAGGCACTGGACCACCGGCTCTTATGAATAAGCCTGTGGAAGCTGGTTGTTTTTCCTTCCCTGCGGGAGGTTGGGAGGGCGTGTGAGTAACAGGGAAGGGCCTGGGAGGGAAACTGAGTCCCGTCTCATTTCTGTTTCTGCTCCATTTGCTGGAGGCGCCTTGTGAGGTCGTCGATCCGGATGTTCTTCAGGTGGAGCAGATGTTCCAGCCGCCGCACCTTCATCTGCAGGATCTGAGCAAAGGGAAGCACATGCTGGCTCTGAGGCTCCTGAGAGACGCCCATATCAAACCCTTTGTTCCAGCTCCCTGGGACACGCCAGGTGGAGCCAGTTCGGAATTCTGCAGCTTGGGCTTCTCTGATCACTTTCGCACGTGTCCTCTTACTTCTGCTCAGGGCTCAAACTCTCCCAGTGCTAGCACCAGCCTGGCCTTATTTGTCCTACTTAAAGCCCCAGCTCTGAGAGTCAGGTGAGCCCAGGGAATCTCAGCCTTCATTGAGAACAGGCAAATTGCCTGCATGTTTGCATACATAAGTTTGTAAGTATGGTGTGAGCACACCTACAATAGCAATATTAATACTTAACTCTTATCAAGCACTTTTCATCAGTAGACCTCAAGGCACTTTGCCAGGCAGGGCAGTATCATGATCCCATGTTATAGGTGGGGAAACTGAGGAACAGAGTGGGGCAGAGATGAGCATGGTCACCCAGCAGGCCAGTGGCAGAACCAGGACTAGCGCCAAGAGCTCCTGAGTCCAGCACTGTACCCACTAGGCTACACTCTCTCTCATGAAAGGGAACTAACATTTTAAGCCACTGTCAGGATCTTAAGTATCGGAGGGGTAGCCGTGTTAGTCTGCATCTGTAACAGCAACGAAGGGTCCTGTGGCACCTTATAGACTAACAGAAAAGTTTTGAGCATGAGCTTTCGTGAGCACAGACTCACTTCATCAGATGCTGGTCTGATGAAGTGAGTCTGTGCTCACGAAAGCTCATGCTCAAAACTTTTCTGTTAGTCTATAAGGTGCCACAGGACCCTTCGTTGCTGTCAGGATCTTGTGGCTCAAGGGGATCTCTGGGGCTGGAAGTTACAACTGTGTCCTTTTGATTCCCCTTCAAACACGCACCCAACCCTTGTTCACTTGCATTTCCATGAGTCCCCAACAAGCGACACTAGGTGAGTAAGGCCACCCAGCTGCAGGTACTGGTTACTACCATGGCAACACTTCTCTACACCCTCAAAGGCTTCTGTAAAATGCACCTTCTTTTGCAGAGCTTTGCCAGAATGACACAGCCAAGACTTCACCCTGTCTTCACTCCTTGGGAGCAGGCCATCACCTGGGGGATTAGGCTTGTCTGAGCTGTTTTGTCCCTGTCTTGGAGAGGGGCTGCATCTCATCAGTGAGTACAGAGCCAAGCCCAGTGGCAGGCCATGTGCCATGGCTGGCCAAAGTCATGACCTTGTCTATACTAGACCTTTGTTTTCCTACCGTTTCCCATCATTGCAAGCCCCAGCAAAGCACTTCACAGGGCAAGCACTAGCAGTGTCAGAGCCCGAATCATCCCCAGCATTTTAACTACAATGGGTCCCTTTCCACTGCAATCGGGAGTGTGGCTGCAGGTGCAGACACACCCATGCCAGCTTTGCTCTAGCTCACTCACACACACGCCACAGCAGCAAGCCCCAGCAGCACACGTGTACCATCCTGCCCAAGGTACTCCAGTGACTAGCATGCACCAAACCCCACAGAGTCATACAAACAGCTACACTGGGCCAGACCCATGTAGCCACCTCCATGGCTCATCCCACCCCACCCCACTGGTAGGAGCACATCTATCTCGTCCTGTCTGCTGACAGTGGCCAATGCCAGGTGCCCAAAGGGCATGAACAGGACAGGTAGTCAATCATCAAGAGATCATAGAATCATAGAATCCCAGGGCTGGAAGGGACCACAGGAGGTCATCGAGTCCAGCCCCCTGCTTCTAGCAGAATCAACCCCCATTAAGTCATCCCAGCCAGGACCTTGTCAAGCCAGGTCTTAAAAACCTCTAGGGATGGAGATTCCACCACCTCTCTAGGCAACGCATTCTGGTGCTTCACCGCCCGCCTGGTGAAGTAGTTTTTCCTGATATCCAACCTACTCCTCTCCATCTGTAACTTCAGACCATTGCTCCTTGTTCTGCTGTCTGACACCACTGAGAACAGCCTCTCTTCATTCTCTTTAGAGGTCCCCTTCAGGAAGTTGAAGGCTGTTATCAAATCACCCCTAAGGCTTCTCTTCTGCAAACTAAACAAACCCAATTCCCTCAGCCTCTCCTCACAGGTCATGTGCTCCAGCCCCTTCATCATTTTCGTTGCCCTCCCCTGAACCTGCTCCAGCACATCCACATCCGTTCTTTATTGGGGGGCCCATAACTGGACATGATACTCCAGATGATCCCTCCCCTGTCGCCCATTCCCAGCTTCTGCCATGGCTTTGCTGCTGCTGCTGGTGCCTGCGCTACATAGGCTGTGGTCACACTTGTGAATACACTAGAGATATACCCTGTGTGAGGATTTGAGAGCTTTGAACCCAGATCTGTGGCGCTCTGGGCAGGTAGCACGACCAGACCACAGCTCCGCTTGCAGCCTGGGAGACCAGTCACTGCAGGAAGTGCCGCCCTGCAGCTCCTCCCATGAGCTCTTATTTGCCCAGACCTGGAGTGACCTGATTCATGATTCTTCTGGCTTGACCCTCAACTCCAGACCCAACTCAGAGCCAGCCCCTCAGCCTTGACTGTCTGTGGTTCCAATCACCCCAACCACTGGCCCTACACCCCACTGCCTGGTCACGTACACCTGCTTGGAGCTGATGAAGATGCTGGTGGCTGATGCCACCATTGTGACTAGTGGAGGAGTTGAACTGGTGGAGACACCTCTGTGCTTGGTGATGACTTCCTTCCTGTGGCCACTGAGGGGGAAGTGGGGCGGAAGTGGGGGGCGTAGACTAGGAGTGAGCGTTCTCTACCTACGGGTTGGGGAGGAGTGTGCCATGGAGGTGGCTGTGGGCAGAGCCTGGCATACTGTCAGAGGATGCCTTGCCTTGCATGCAAATTGTCCTCACCTGGACCATCTCCTGGGACGCTAGCAGAGCCTGCTCCCTCTCTGCTAACTGAACATGACAGTTGGTGTCTCCGTGCAGGGCCTGGGCATAGCCTTGCTGGCCCTGGTTCATCCTAGGGAAAGAAGTAAAAGCCAGAGTGTAGCCATAAGAGGAGAAGAGACTTGCCCACAGTGAGCTCTGTAAGGCAGGAACAGGCCCCATCTCTCCTTCTCCAGGTCTAACTCTGCCTTGGCATGAGAGCCTGTGCCCCACTGACTTGAATGCAGCAGGGGTCAGCAAATAGATAGGCCTGATCCTCCCCCTTGGGTGCTTTTGCAAATCAGGAGGAACGCCCAGACCAACAACAGGGCGATGCCAGGTGAAGGGAGATTCACGCTTTGCCTCTCTCCCCTACACAATCCACCCTGGGATAAACCCTAGCGCCTGGCCTGCTGGTAGGTGTAAAGGAGACCAAGCAGACATGAAGGTCCCTCTGCCTTCAGCAGAACATCACAGATTAAACATCTCAGTGAGCGGCAGGATCGTCTGTGGAGGTTTTGCTTTACCAGTGGGCCCTGCTACTCACTAGGATCTGGGCTGGCAGCTGAGAGCTGCACACAGAAGCATAAAGTGGCAGCCCAAGGCCTCCACCAAGCCAGGGTTTGATTGGCACCACTAAAGCAGCCCAGGCGAGTCGAAAGCCCAAGCGGGTTTCTGACTCCTCTGCACCCTTTGTTGCGAGGATGCAGAGCAATCTTAGAGGAGCCCTGGGGGCAGCAAAAGGCAGGTCCCCGGGGGTGCTGGGCCGTGCAGGGGAGTCAGAGTACAAGGCAAAGGCACAATCCTCAGCAGGGGTAAAGTGGCCTCACTCTGCGGATGATAGTGGAACTGCATTGACTTACCCCAGCTGAGGAGCTGGGCCTGTGCACAAAGAGGTGACAAACCAACCATGCTGGTTCCTCCTTTCCCTCACAGAGACCTTTCCTTTCCCCGCATCTTGGGGGCAAAGCTGCCCCAGCCAGGAGGTTTGGCATTTTACTAGCCCTTTGGGAGGTGTTGGATCGACAGCCCTGGGGAGCAGGGTCCTCCCTTTAGCCACAGAGCATACAGCCCGGACAGCAGAAGGGACAGCTACCCATCCCTGCTCCCTCCCTGGGCCATATGGAGCGCCGACCACCCCTTGGAGGGCTCCAAGCCAATAACCAGGAAGGGTCTGCAGCTCTGCAGGGACAGGCAGGGATCCTTAGGGGCTCTGTTCGTCAGGGTGTCCAGAGCAGACCATACCTTTCAGCTCGTGGGGACTGCTGCATGAAGATCCCTGCTGCGCTGGCCTTTGGCTTTGACGAATACCCTGGGTAAGGCAAACGAGGCTACATTACAGCAACAGATCCCGCAGCAAGGCCCCAACTCAGCCCTCCATGATCCCAGTGCAGCCTGCTTCTGTGTGAGCCTCCATAAGGACAGAACTGAGCCAAAGAGGCTTTAGGACCCCGGGCAGCTGATTGGCTGGGCCTGGCCAGTGAGTTCTGCAACAAGCGGGGATGTGGCCTCTGGGAGCCGGGTCAGGCTGGAACTCCTGTCTGGGGCAAGGACATGCCCTGGATCACGGTGGCTCCCCCAGGCTGGAAGCAGCACAGCGGAGGAGATACACACAGATGCTAGGGTTAGCTCACTTGTATGCAGAGCTCTAGGAGCACACAGGAGCAGCTCTGAATCCAGTGGGGCTAGTGAAAACAGGAAGACTCTCATGCTCGAGTGGGGAAGATGGCACCGAGGTAGCACCGTCCACCTGAAAAGCTCCAACACGCCCAGTGATGTTGGTCAGCACTGCCTTTATCCCTGCCTCACCAACAGGGAGCCTAGCATGAGGAACGGGGCGGTGAACTGCCCTCAAACACACCACGAGCCAGTGACACAGCTGGTTCGTAAACCCCGCCCTCCTGGTTTGCAGCCTTGTTCTTTAACCAGAGACCATCCTACCTGCTGCTCGCTGGTCCCCTTAAGGAAAAGCCAGGCAGCCTTACAGATGGCTGATTCTACTGGCCAAGCGGTTGGTGAAGAAGCCACTTGATCAATGAAATCTCTGCAGGTATTTATAGAGCTGCAGCATAATACCTGGACTCCCCAGTAATGGTAATGAAATTAGCTGGTCTTGAGGCTGAAGCACTGGGCTGGGACTCAGAAGATCTGGCTCAATCCTTAGTGCTGGCTCAGACCCTGAGCACGTCATTTGGGCCCAGAACCTCCATGGTATTTCAGCTCCTGCTGCCCATCAGTTTCAGTAGCCGTTAGGAGCCCCTCTCTGTGCTCCAGTTTACAGGAGATAATCTTCCCATCCCCCCACTCTTCCGCTATTGTGTCTACATTGACTGAGCTCTTTGGGTCAATGCCACATGTATGTGCAGCATCCAGCACAATGGGGCCTCAAATTCCATTGGGCCCTCTAAGTGCTACAGTCACGCAAATCATCTTCCTCATCCCCCTGCCAGGCAGGGCAGCGTGTCCCCATGGTCGGGGCGAGCGGAGGCTGGGACGAGGGAGTGCGTGATTTGCCCAGGGTCACAAAGCTGTGTGGCAGAACTGGAAGGCAGCTCTCCCAGGACGCGCACGCTCCTGTCAGCCCTACCTGTTTCCATACGGGCGTTCTCACCAAGTGCACAGCATGGGCCTGGCTCCTGCGCAGAGAATCAGAGAGACACACGGGTCAGGTGAAAATGCCTTGAGTTGCACCAGCAGCTCCCTCCCTGAGAGAGGCCTGGCAAGACTCCATGAGCAGCAAGATGGCAAAGGTCAGGATGCTGCAGAGATGAATGGGTCAGAGTGAAGGCAGAAGCAAGGTGGCACCCAGGAGATGACGTGCAATGGGAACAGCTCTGAGCCCATCACGTACAGGGCAGTGGTGCACACACCCCAGCCCCTCCTTTCTACACTATCCGATAACAGGTGGGACTGGAAACATGTTCAGGGGACACAGGCAGAAGGGGTTGCATCACCCCATCAACGGAAAGGATGAACATGCCCATTAGGAAAGACACTGAGGGTGGGGGACCCTAGAAACTCAGCACCTTGGGGTTTTAAAGTTAGATGGGACCATCTGACTACCTGGCCTACTGCACATGGGATTTCTGCATCAAGCCCCCCGTCTGTCAGAGCTACAGCACAATGCGCAGAAGGACACCAGCCAGGATGTAAGGCCCTCAAGTGATGGAGAGCCCACCACGTCACTGGGTCAGTTCTGTCAACACTTCACCTAGTCAACATTTGTCTCGCTTTCGCCGCCAACCTCAGGATCTCAGTCTGCTAGGTTAGAGCTCCCTGCAATGTGATATCTCTTCCCCAGGAAGGCCTGACAGGATTTTGTACAGCTAGCTAGAGCTATTGGTTGGCAAAATCTCATCAATTGAAATACCTTTCTCATACCTCTAATAAAAAATGCAACTGATCTAGTCTCGGTCTAGCTCTAGGCTTCATGTTCTCAAACCACCATCACCACTGGCACAAACCAGTCACCTCCCTATCAGTCACAGCAGAGAGATGGACTGAGTAGGCCTTAGAGACACCATCCTCACCATCCTGGGATCCCTCCAGCAGCTGGCCCTGCTAACGCTGGAGCTGCAGACACCACCAGGGCCGTCAAACTTGAACCCATGAGCAGCGGCTGTGACTGCAAGACACAAACCCTCTGTGGCTAACAACAGTGTGTGGCTGTGTGAGGAGGGAGAAAGCTGCCAGGGTTCTGCAGTCCAGACAAGTAGTGAGCTTCTGAAATACCCAGGGCTGTACTGAGGGCAGCAGGGCCGGGAGTGGCTGGGGCAACCCCCACCGCAGTATCCCAGGACCAGGGCCCCAGGCAACCCCTCATGCTACAGGCCCCACCCCTTCCCCACTCCGCACTCACCCTGTCTGACCAACCAGGCTGGGGATGACCTGGGGCAGGACGCAGCAGCGATGGGCAGTGGCTGCTGCAAGGGGTTGTCTCCCCTCGGCTTGCCCCGCACTCACCACACAGCAACAGATCCCTGCTGGTGTGCTGTGGACCAGGGCTCAGTAAGTGAGACTGCGAACGCCTCCAACTGTCTCTACCCTCTCACCTTGTGCTGTGTTTTAGGGAAGCACAACGCTGTGTTTTCACACTACCCCACTCTCCCAGCACCTTACCAAATCTTCCAGGCTACTTTTCCCACTTTGAAGCACCTCAGTTCTTCACGATGCATCTCCGGGTAAAACCCTCCCTGCTTTGCCACGGCTGATGCCCAACTGTTCCTTTAACTTTGCATGCTCCACACCAGCTGTCTGTGTGCATGCTTAGTTGAAACAAATTACCACGCCGGGCGCAGTGGCTGGTTAGCATTCTCCGTACAGGTACTCTGCTCTCGTAGCTGGGAAGTATAACGACTCCCTCAGTTTTCAGGTGTATTTCACAGAACCTTTGTCTATTTTCTCACTTTGCGCCACAGTTCTGCCCATCCCGTCTGACCTTCCCCTTTACGCACATTGCGCAGTCCTGTTGACCCAGGGGTTGTCCGCACACACAGCAGTGCAGGGGCAGTGTGGTGCAGTCAGAAGCTGGGAATGGAGAATGGGGGAGGGATCACTGGATGGTTCCCTTTTCTGTTCACGCCCTCTGGGACACCCGGCATTGGCCACTGTCAGCTGACAGGACACTGGGCTAGATGGGCCTTTGGTCTGACCCAGTGTGGCTGTTCTGATGTTCTTATACACAGCAGCAAACCAAAGGCACTGTGTGGCTTAGGGGAGACGCTACATATGCCAGCAGGAGAGCCTCTTCCATCGGCGTAGGAACTCTGCTTCTCACAGAGGTAGTAGCGATGTCAATAGAAGAACTGCTCCCATCAGCAGTGCCAGAACCAGGGGTGAGAGATCAGGGCGCCATTGTCCCCACCCAAATTGCAAGCTTGCAAGCCCAGCATGAGCCTCTGCCCAGTGAGAGTGGCTGAGGTGGCCCTAACCCCCCTCTCACCATGAGGTCCAGTCCCTCTCCGTGGCCCCTCTGCTGTTCCTTCTCTTCCTCCTAAAGCCCTGCCCTTAGCCTGGCTGGAAACTGGAGCTGGGCTGCAGTAAGGGCTTCCCAGGGAGGTGGGGCTGCTATGGGGAACCCCAGACTTTCCACCTGCACTAGCTGGCTGGAGACCTGGACAAAGTATGATCTTGGGCTCTCAGCCCCTCACCCAAGGCAGGTGGAGGGACCAGGACTTACCAAAGCTAGGCTCTGAAGCAATGGTGGGGTCACTAAGGGACTGGGCCTTGTGGCCACCCACTTGTACCAAGGTTTTGACGTTCCTTCCTCCTGTTGACAGAGTGCTGTCTGCCACAGGAGTCAGTCAGCACAGCTGTGTTGCTCAAAGCCCTGGATTTACCCAAGCAACAGGATTATACAACACACGTCCGTAGTGTGGCCTGGGCCCCTCTGGGTCAACCTCCTCATCTACGGCATTTTCCTCTGCTTTATCTTCCACCCACAGACGTGCCTGAGCCCACAGTACTCCTAGATGCGCTGCTTCCCTGGGGGCTTACTCCTAGAGCAGGGCAGGGATCAGGAGTGTGGCTGAGAATGGGTTAACAATGAGCAGCTGGAGGTGGGGTCACACTGAAGGAGTATAGGGGAGTTTACAAGACTTGGATGTGCTGTTACACGTGAGAGACACAGGCAGATGGATGGTGCCATGCTGTTCTAGTCACCTAGCTCTCCTGGAGCATGGTCATCTGTGGCGCTCAAAGAGCTTTGCAAAGAGGGAAGCATCACTATCCCCTTTTTTACCGATGGGGAAACTGAGGCACAGCAGTGCGGTGATTTACCAAGGGTCCACGAGCAGGCCCTGCTGAAGAAAAGTTTTATGTTCGAGTGCGCGGTGTAACTGCATTAGACACGGGTCAGTGCGGCAGTAGCTGGTGATGCATTTTTTGTAAATAGTAGGGCCCTTGGAGTTTACAGGGGACTTTGCTCCTTATTCACTGGGCTGCCATGTAGATAGTGAGTAGGGGCCCCGGGCAGGGCCCGGATCCCATCCCACGAGTGCTGTTCGCACACAGAACAGAAGGGTTGAAGCTGAAGGCCTGCGTCCATCCCCAGCAGCAGCAGGTCAGCTCCACAGCACGGACACCGATGCCCTCTGCTGGCTACCTGAGGGGTGACAGACACCTGCACTGAACTCTCAGCACTTGCTCCCCCTACCCGTCAGCGTCCAATGACCGCACGGCATGGAAGGCGCTCGGGATAAGCTTTGGGTTGAGGGCTGGTTCTTTTTGATTTCCATCACTTGCTCGGCAATAGCACCTTTCTGGGACGGCCATAACTGTTTTATGTGCTGCCATGACCTGCGAGTGCTCAAAATAACAACAACTGCACACCTGTTTAGTGCCTTCCATCAGAGGACCTCAAAGCCCTGTGCATAGGTGATGGGGTATATAAACCCCACGAAGGGAGATGAAGGGTTACCAGGCGGTGGTGGGACCAGTTAGTTCTACCAGGGGACAGAGTGCTAGGCAACATTCATAATCAGACCATGGGGTTCTCTCATGGAAGGAGCTCAGCATAGGTCGAAAAGAGAGCCAGAGGGGGAAAGGCATTAGAGCAAGAGACCCAGGAGCAAAGGGTTGTAGGGTTCCTGCTGTCTGGGACAGGAGCAATAGGGAAGCTACAGGAGTAAAGCTAATCCTGTGGTGGGCCTTGAAATAGGGGTAAGGCTCCAGGCAGGCAGCCCTGTGTCTCAGTGTACATGACTGTGCTGCGGGGCTGAATAACTGGACTGCCACGGGGCCTGAATGGCTATCAGGAGGAGAAGAAGGAGAAGGAGAAGATGCTGGCTGGTGAGTCCCTATTCTACAATAAGTAAATGAATTAACCCCCAGAAAATGGGGAAACTGTGGTGGTAACATGACTCAGCCAGGGGCACTCAGCACAGCTGTGACAGAGCTGGGAACAGAACTCACACCTTGCAGTCCCTGCGAGGACTCCCACAGCACTTTAACCCTCTGAATGCTGTTTAATGGCTGTGGGTTTGAAAATTACCCCCAGTTGTCACATCTGCAGCCCACCGCTGAAATACTAACCCAGCATTTGCTCCCAAGGGAGTTTGCCTGAGTTGGGACCTCAGCACATGGCCCATACATATAGCCGGCTCCTGTACAACATCCGACCACTGAGCCGCCTGCAGTCTCTTGAGCGCTGCTGACCTGATATTCACCAAACACCACCTTCCTCTGCTTCTGCTTCTCCTCAATTTTCTGCCGCAGTGGGATCAGCACCAGCTCCACCATGCCAGGTGTGCACTGCACAATCTTCCGGATCACGTCTGCTGGGATGGAGAAATTCAGCTTGTTCAACACCTTCCTGCAAGGGCACAGGTAGGTAAATGGTCAAACCACAGTACAGGAAACCACTCCGCAAAACTGGCTTGAGCTCCTATAAGTCTCGGGTGGCCGCATCACTTCTGGACTGAGACAGCCTGATCCTCAGCCAGGGTATGCAAGTGTAGCTCCCTCAATGGCCAGACAGGGACACGGATTTACCCCAGCTGAGGCTCATGCTCAGCATGCAGAGGGGAACACAGCATGATGTCTAGAATCTCCCTGCTCTCATTTCCAGTTGCATCCACCAAAAAGAGGGAGCTGAGGATTTGGCGGGGGGGTGCGGCAGGGAGCAGACAGACAGGAAGTCCAAGTCACTGTCTGGCATTGGCAGAGGGAGTGAGAGCGGAGAAGCCGCATGGTATTGGCACGTGGGTGTAAGGTTGGAAAGATGCAGGGGAGTGGGATAATAATGGGTTTTCTTTATCCTGAAAGGAAACTGAATCCCTGGCCCTGCCTAAGTACCCGCAGTTCCATGACCTGACCTCCCTCCCCAGCTGGGCACGTTTACCTGTTGAGATGGCCCCAGTTGGACAGTTTCTGCTGTGTCGAGTTAGCTGGCACATAATTGTGCATTTCCACCATCTTGGGAAAATAAAATTTCACCACTTCCGCTGCTAGAACTACATAGGAGAGAAGTGTGGGGGAGATGGGGGATCAGTGACAATGCAGTGCTTAGAGTGGTCAAACTGAACATCAGGCCAGGATCTGTATAATGAAAACAAGGTATATATAGATACCATGTATGCCACAGCCCCAACTATAGTGATTGTCTCTCACAGACTCTAGAGCTAAAATGCTCAGTTCACAAGTTACTTATCTTTCAGCAACTACTTCAAGTGCTCATCCAAGTGGATCCCACTCTGGAGCTGGTGAGCCCAGATCAGGCAGTACATGGGAGGACCTCGTGCACTTTGGAAGTGGGAGTCACTTGGTCAAATACACAAAGAAGAATTCCTCATTTCTAACAAGTAATCCTGTCCACTCTCCCCCTCACACACACACATATCACATTTTTCCAGGAACTATTTTGCAGCCAGATATCATAAGCCAGCTCTTCCACTCCAAACTGAGAGATTGGCTGTTAATAAATTGCAGGATTTGAAATATTAATAAATATTGGCTTGCTGATTTGCCTTGGGGGGTGTTGTTTTGGAGCCATCAGAACTCATGTTTTCAAGCTTTTCTGTGTCACCAAGAGAGCTAGAGACCTCCTTTCCTGTTTTTGAAATGCAAGCTGAGGTTCTCACATCATCAGCTGACTTCAGCAGCTGAGGCTTTAAGGAAAACATCAAATATCACGAGCTGTGATAAGTATGCAAAAGTTGGCAACACCAGCTACTTCTGCTGGTCAAAATGCACCTTTAGTAATGTCCATGCAGTCCATTGCTTTAGACAGCGTGGGCAGGTGGCGAAAATGAGACTTGTCCCTTATATCAAAGATTTAGCCAGATGGCTCCAGGACTGGGGAGGCCTAGAGGGGTCTTCAATCCATCTTTGCAACCAATCCTGAGCTGTATTCAGTTTGGATGAGCAGATAAAGAATTTGTCTAACGTCTCTCTCCTTCACACACCTCATTCTCATTAAAGCTAGTGCATTTTTTTTCATTTTAAGTTTTCCTCTCTGTGAATATTGCTTGATTTTTCTTAAAAAAAAAAATAGAAAGAAAATCTTGGTGTTTTTTTTTTTAAACAAGAGGGGAAACTGACATTTACCAACCAGCGCAAACCCCACACCCTCCCCCTCCGCTCCCCACAAACCCACCCCCACGTATCTCCAAACGACAACGGGCACCCTGTCTGTGAAGCGCACGGCTGGATCCAAGCTTCTCCGTATCCCAGGGCGGACGTGGCCCACGACTGAAGAAGGGGTGCGTAGGGCCTATTTGGATGCAGGAGCCCAGGTTGCTCCCAGGACAGAGAGAACTCAGGCAGCAAAGTCCGGACCCAGCGCTGGGCTCCAGGGGAGCTCGGGGTATTCGCATCCACAATCCCAAGTCGGTCCAGCGTGTGACCGGTCACCCCTAAGCCTCGCCCCACGGAGACGAGACTTGCCGGTTGGCTACGGGGTGGGAGCTGGTGTCCGAGGTTCTCCCCTCCCCGGCCGACTTCAGCCGCTGGGGCTTCCAGGAGCGCACCAGAGGTCAGGAGCTGCGGTACGCGGGGCACAGCTGGCAGCCCCAGCGGGCTCTGCCGTGGGTCGCCCCAGGCCTGCCTGGCCCGCCGCGGCCCGAGCGCCCCGTGCCCGCGGCAGGGGGGCCGGGCCGGGCCAGCCGGAGTGGAGCGGCCCAGGTAAGGTACAGCCCCTCCCCCACTGCCAGCCGGGCTGGGCCCGAGGGGGGCTCACCCCACGCGCAGGACATTGGGCTCCGGGCTGGGGCTGGGGCTGGGGGTGGCTCCCCCACGCCCAGGGTCTGGCTGCGGGGCCGGTCCTGACGCAACCAGGGCTGCGGCCGGGCCGGGCCGGGCCGGGCCGGGCCGGGGTCGCTGCCCCCCCCACCTCCGTCGCTGAAGTCCCGGGCGATGTTCCTCTTGGGCCGCGACAGCGGGATCCCGTCCACCCAGCGGTACAGCTCCTGCAGCCCCTCCTCGCCCGGCCCCGCGCCCGCCATGCGCCCGGCCCGCCGGCAGCCATGTTGTTGTCGTGCCACCATGGCAACGGCCGGGCGCGCGGGGGAGCCTGGGAGTTGTAGGCCTCTGCCCCGGGGCCGCGCGAGGCCCCCTCGAGTCTGCCCCAGCCCCGCCCAGCAGCGCGCGGCGGCGCTGGGGCTGGCGCGGGCTCGGGGCTGCTCGCCCCCTGCCGGCCCATTGCCGCGGCGCAGGCTTTGCTGGGAAGGGCGGGCCGGCACGCCCCGGCACCTGGGCTTGGCACCGGTGCCGCTGCAGCGGTCAGGGGCCGGGGAGAGACCACCCTGCCCCCCTACCGTCACTCGTGCCTCCCCGGGGCCCTCTGGTGTACCTGCACTGGGACGCCCCTTTGGCAACAATTACCCAATGGCGGAGGCCAGACCTGCGCCACCCCGGGTGGGAGCCAAAGCCCCCGTCCCACGGCTCTGGGCAGAAAGAACCAGGGGTCCTGTGGCGCCCGAGGGACTCAGAGGCTTGTGGAGCAGAGACCCGCTCGGTCAGGCGCATGGCGTGGAGGCTCTGTGACGGAGGGGGTCTTTGCCCGCGCAAGCTCATGCACCAGAATACCTGTCAGTCTCTAGGGTGCCGCAGGACTTCTCGTTGTTTCTGCAGACACAGACTAACACAGCCACCGCTCTGATACTTGCTCTGGGCACAGGGCCAAAACTGCAGCTCAAGGGCTTCAGCCCCAGATAGCGGGTCTGTAACCTGAGGCCCACCACCCTGGGCTGAACCCCTCCAGCTTTGGCTTCTGCCCTGGGCAGTGGATCCTGGGGTTTGGCCTTGGGACCAAGCAGGTCTGTGCTATCTCTGGTGACCCCCTTCAAAGGGGGTCAGCCTGCTTTGGGGTCCTGACTTACACTGTAAAAACCTCTGGTCTGATTATTAGTTCTAGCTGCACAGTGCTATGGGCATGGCTGATTGCAAAGCCCATAGTTACCAGGCAGCTGAGTATGTTGGCTGCTGAGTGTGTGCAGAACCAGAACCAAAAGCGGGAGATTTGAAATGAATAGTAAAATGTTTGGCTAAGTGGACTTTTCCCCAGCCCCCACTCCTATCGATATGCTCCTCTGTTGTTCTGGTTGAGAATGAGAGCAAGGTAGCTGATGTAAATGATCGTCTCTTATTATTCCTGGGATCAGGGAGAAGCAGGAAGTGCCAGAAATCCTACAGAGACTGGATTGCAGTCCATTTAACCCGTTATTCATCTGTCTGCTGCCACAGTTTCCCTCTTTTTAAGCCCCCCATATATGCCTGTGGATTAAGTTTGCTTTTGCAATATGAGTAACAATGAAGGTAGCTTGTGGCCCAAATGAGGTTTGGGTCTGTAAAGTTATAATCATACTCCACTTGTTACAATCCAGCTGTAAAATTAACTAGAGTTTGATGTTTTTAACCTTTCATGAGTTGCTACCTTGGTGTGGTGAGAGAGCTTGTGTGTCCTGGTGACCCAATGAGCTATGCTGGTCGGAGTTTATCTCCTGGTAGGGCCATCCATGCCAGACAGGTCTGAAGGGTGGGGCCAGGCAAAATGTAACTCAACCTGCTGCCTTGCAGGAAGGTATTGGTTTACCAAAGGCTAACGGAGACAACCAAAGATAACCAATGGAAGGCAAGGGGAAACCACCTTCGTATCATTCCCATGTACATTATGACCCAAAATCACTGTTTATTTTCTGAGAACGACATAAAGGGAGGTTGCAAAACATCCTTGTCCGGTAGGGTACATCATGTGCTACGGGAGACACCAGACCCTTATCAAACGACTGTTAGCAAACCAAAACGTAAAGCTCAAACAAACATCCTATACATAGCGACATGGAATGTGAGAATATTATTGGTGAATGGAAAACTTGAAAACATCAAGCAAGAAATGAAAAGAATGAAGATGGGGTGATGGGGCTTTGTGAGATGAGGTGGAAGGGAGCTGGAATCGTGACATCAGACGGGTACAAAGTAGTTTATTCAGGTGGAGAAAAACATGAAAGAGGCGTAGGAGTCCTTTTAATTCCTGGAGAAGCGAATAGCTTGAAAGGTTATTGGACAATATCTGATAGAGTTTTGTTAGCAAAACTGGAAAGCAAGCCTTTTAACTTGAACATAATTCAGGTTTACGCCCCAACTACAGAGAGCTCAGAAGAAGACGTAGAAAGGTTCTATGCAGAAGTAGAGCAAGCAAAGAATATTGTAAGTCAGGTGAAATAATAGTTGTTCAAGGAGATTTCACTGCCAAGGTTGGATGCAAAAGAACAGAGGATATTGCAGGGCCTCACGGTCTAGGTTGTAGAAATGAGAGAGGCAAAAAACTAGTAGGATGGGTGAGAATTCATAATTTGATCATAGGGAATACATGGTTCAAGCAACATCCAAGAAAGTTGTGGACATGGAGGAGTCCAGGGGATAATGTCAAAAACCAAACTGATTTTATTTTGATAAATAAAAGATTCGGAAATGCTCTCATATCAACTAAAACGATGTCGAGTGCCGATTGCTATAGTGATCATGTACTGGTGGTAGGAAAGCTGAGAGCAAAGTTAGAGAGAATCAGAAGAGCAGAGAGAAGCATAAAACTGGATCTAAAGTTACTGCAAACAAATAGAGAAGTTCAGGAGCGATTCAGTATTGCAGTTAAGAATAGATTTAGTGCCTTAGGAGACCTAAGTGATGTTGAAAAACAATGGGAGACACTGAGGGATTCAGTTAAGGCCGCCGAGGTAGACAGCATACCAATAAAGAAAAGAGACGCAAAGAAGAAATGGATGACAGCGGAAATTTTGCACTTAATGGACAAAAGGAGACTAAATAAGAGGAAAACAAATTAATATGAAAAAATGAATAAGGAAATAGTGTTAAAAGTGTTAAAATTATTAAAAATAGGATGTTAGGAATTATTAAAAAAGGGATAGATAATAAGACAAAAGATATCATACTTCCCCTATATAAAACTATGGTACGCCCACATCTTGAGTACTGTGTGCAGATGTGGTCTCCTCACCTCAAAAAAGATATATTGGCATTAGAAAAGGTACAGAAAAGGGCGACTAAGATGATTAGGGGTTTGGAACGGGTCCCATATGGGGAGAGGCTAGAGAGACTGGGACTTTTCAGTCTGGAAAAGAGGCGATTGAGGGGTGATATGATAGAGGTATATAAAATCGTGAATGGTGTGGCAAAAGTGAACATAGAAAAATTATTTACCTTTTCCCATAATACAAGAACTAGGGGACACCAAATGAAATTGATGGGTAGTAGGTTCAAAACTAATAAAAGGAAATTTTTCTTCACACAGCTCACAGTCAACCTGTGGAACTCCTTGCCGGAGGAGGCTGTGAAGGCCAGGACTCTATTAGGGTTTAAAAAAGAGCTTGATAAATTTTTGCAGGTTAGGTCCATAAATGGCTATTAGCCAGGGGTAAAGTATGGTGCCCTGGCCTTCAGTACAAGCGCAGGAGATGGATGGCAGGAGATAAATCACTTGATCGTTGTCTTCTGTTCTCCTTCTCTGGGGCACCTGGCACTGGCCACTGTCGGCAGACGGGATACGGCTGGATGGACCTTTGGTCTGACCCAGTATGGCCATTCTTATGTTCTTATGTTCTTAATGTAATATTGCGAAGGAGAATTGGCTAAAGGAGCAGTGTAAGATAATATAACAGCAGCACAGAAGCAGTACAAAAGAGATGCATAAGCGCATCCAGGAGGTACCAGGAAAAAGATCATGCTCATCATCTGGCTGCTTGAAATCAAAAGACGGAAAGATATTAACAGAGAATCGGATATTCTAGATAGTTGGTCAGAATATATCGGAGACCTATACGATGATGTAAGGCCTGAAAAGTTCGTCTTGGGTAAGATTGCAGATGGCCACAGATACTTCAGGAAGAAGTAAGGAAAGCTTTAAAAAGCATGAAAAGAGGCAAGGCACCTGGACCAGACAGTATTACAAGCGAAATGATTGAGGCATTAGAAGACTTTGGTATTGATGTAGTTACAAAACTTTTAAATGAAATATACTATACAGGTCGTATCCCAGTGGACTTATCAAAGTCAGTTTTCGTTGCTTTACCTAAGAAACCAGGGGCTTCTGAATATGATCAACATAGGACAATAAGTCTCATGAGCCACATTACCCAACTACTCTTGAAAATCCTCAGCAATAGGGCACGAAATAGGATAAAATCAGTTATCCCTGAAGAACATTGCGGCTTTGTAGAGGATAAAGGTACTACCAATGCTATTTACATCTTACGGTCATCAATAGAAAGAGCGTTGGAAGTACAAAAGGACATATATTTATGCTTTAGAGACTCTGAGAAAACATTTGATAGGGTAAAGCACAATAAAATCATAAAAATCTTAGAGGAACTGGACATAGATGGAAGGGATTTAAGAATAATTGGGAACATATGCTGCGATCAAACAGCAGCTGTAAGGATGGGTGGCAAACTAAGTGACTACAGGAAAATAAAAAGCGGGGTTAGACAGGGTTGTGTTTTTTCGCCAGATCTTTTTAATTTGTGTAGTGAAAGGTTAAATATTGGTGGATACAACTTAAATAACCTTCAAGATGCTGACCATGCGGTTTTAATTGCAGAAAATGAAAGGGACCGTCAAGAATTAGTCATCGTAGTTACTAGGGAAAGTGAGCTTAAGTTAAACCTTGCAAAAATGGAATCAATGGTAATAACTAAAAGCAAAGTGATGCCAAGGGACGACATAAGTGCAACGGGATAGTTATATGTCAGGTGACTAAATTTAAATACTTGGGGTGTTATATCACATCAGATGGTAGGTGTACAATGGAAGTTAAATGCAGAATTGCACAAGCAAACTCTGCATTTCAGAGAATGAGGAGTATCCTCACTAACAAGTCATTACCATTAGAAGTTAGGAAAAGAGTTTTGCGATGTTCTATTGAGCCAAAATTATTATATGGGTCTGAAGCATGGACAATCAGCAAGCAAGTTGAAAAGTCCATTGAAGCCACAGAAGCATGGTTTTTAAGGAGGATGCTGCGTATTCCATGGACAGCTAAGAGGACGAATAAGTCTGTTTTGATTGAAGCGCAGTGTAGGAGATCATTGCTAGTGAGAACAAGAACAAGACAAGCAAAATTTATAGGACATGTAATGAAGAAATTAGGACTTGAACACCTAGTAACAATGGGGAAATGAGATGGTAAACAGGGTAGGGTAGGCAGTGAGAGAAATTATGGGGTAGTATTACTTCCTGGTTACGGTGCGGAAGCACTGTAAAAATTCTAGAAAGCACTCAGAATAGATGGGGTGGAAGGCCATGATCACCTACGCCAGCTGGCATGGCACTTGAGGGGGAGGAGGAGGTTTTTAAAAGGCTTTTTCTTAAAACCCAATATTAATAGAAATGTTGACTTTTTCTCAAAGACCTTGAGAATTTAGTTTGGATTGACACATCCCCCTGTCCCCAAAGCCTTTTCAACCCAAACAACTATTTCTCTGCCACTTCTCACTGTCATATCTGAAGTCTTCACAGATATGAATGTGTTTATCTTTCCAGCATCACTGTGAAGTAGAGAACTGGCATTATCTCCATTTCACAGAAGCTCATGCTCAGCAAGATCAAGCGATCTTTTCCAAGGTGAATGCCAGAGAGCACTTTTTTTCTGATTCTCATTTTTGTTCCTGAACTCTGAGATTAGTCCTGTGCTGATCCTGGAACAGTGAAACTGATCCAAACATGACCAGAAATAACAGTGAAACTGGAGTTTCTCTTCAATGCCCCAATCTGAGAGAATTATATGAGAGCACCACAGAAGTACTGTAGGTGCTATTCATTTCTTTAATACCTTCCATTTCAGTGCCAATTTTTCTAGAGCACAAATTCCCAAAATTGTCACAGTCCTTTCAGTGTAAGTCTAAATCTAAATGAGGGTTAAAGGCATAATCAATTTTTAAATTATTTTAATAAAAATAAATAGTAGTAATAAGAATCCCATAGTAATAGTATCCCATTTAATGTTTAAAATGCCAGTTTTAGCCTAAATAGTCACCTCAAAGCCCCAGTGCTGCAATCACTTATGTGCTTAATTTTCCTGACAGAAGAAACCCCAACAGCTCATGCGAATACAGTGAATTGGGTCCGTAAATCTTTGCAGAATTAGGCCCGGCATGTGCAAAAGCGCAGCACAGCAGGCAGGTGCTGACTTACTTTGGTGCTTTGCCAGAGAACAGGGCGGCTCCCTTGTTCAATACAACATCTGGAAATCTTTCGGCGCACCACCAGAGGGTAGCACACAATCCCTCAATTTCCTCTCACAGGGGCAGGGACAGGAAGAATTGCTTCGGAATACACGTCCAGGTTTTTGCTTTGCAGAGGGTGCAGGCAGCGTGTGAAACACTTGGCTAGCTTTGGGAAGCTCAGGAAAACAGACACGTCCCACCAAATAGTGAAGAGTCGGTGCCCAGGTGCCAGAGACTCCAAATGGAACAGTCAGCTCCCCCAGCACAGGATAGAGCAGCCTCTGTCCTGCAGCTGTGCCCAGGGAAAAGCTCATTGACTTCACTAGGCCATGTGCTAATAGAAGTTCGAGAATGGGTTCCCTAGAGCGGTGGTGGGGTCTCCACCCCTGGAGGTTTTTAAGTCCCAGCTTGACAACGCACCGGCTGGGATGATTTAGTTGGGACCGGTCTCGTTTTAGCCAGGGGTTAATGATCTCCTGAGGTCCCTCCCAGCCCTGTGATTCTATGATTGTAGCAGGACTGGGCCAGTAGATGGGACAGACACCAGGAGTCTTGTGCTTATCAAGTAACTGAAAGGCCAAGGGAAGCCATGGACGGGAAGGAATTCCCTTTCATTGCTCGGCTCCATGGGAGCTCGGGGCACGGAGTGAGCAGTGGATATGAATCTTCTCCAGCTCCCTCTCTGCACTGGGGTTTAGCTGACCCTTCAACCTTTCTGATTTCAGGCTGCTCCATTCCTATGTGCCCCATTGGACAGCTCAGTGCCCTGCAGTATGGTCATAGGGCAGGCAGGACGGTGACCCCAGCACAAAGGTCAGGAAGCTTTTGTGTGTGTCCTGTTTTCATTAGTTCACATTCCAACTGGAGTTCTTACAAGGAGCCCTCCCTGCCCAGGGCAAGCGTTAAACCAGCCACAGGCCTGGGATCCTCAGACAGGCTCACAGCTTAACCTGCATTCAAATCAAGCTCCTCGCGCCCCACTCCTCCGGGCTGCAGGGCTGGGAGAAGGAGTCCAGCTGTCAGCGTCTTCTCTGCCCCTGTCCTCCTCACGCCCAATGTTATAAACTGCAGAGGGCTAGCACAGTAGTTTGAGCATTGGCCTGCTAAACCCAGGGCTGTGAGCTCAGTTGGCGAGGCGTCCATTTAGGTGTCTGGGCCAAATAGATTTGGGGTGGGCAAAAAAAAGGGGGGGATGGTGCTTGGTCCTGCTAAGAGGTTAGGGGGCTGGACTCAATGACCTTTGTAGGTCCCTTCCAGCTCTATGAGATGTGTATCTCCGTATCATTTTTTAATGGGGCCAATTTGGCAGAGCCCTGCGCAGATATGGACTTTGTATCCACATCTGTATCTGCAAAAATGAGCCACATATATCAGAGTCCACATCCACAGATCGTAAGTGGATAACTGCGGATTTGAGGGCTCTGCAGACTGGGGGGCAGTTCACAGCCTATTCAGACCCCACGCCTAGCAGCTTCTCAAGCTAAGGTAACTTACATGCCCCATTGCTCTGGAGGAACCTGGGCCTCTAGCTCAGCAACCCCGTGTATCCTTGTAGCACCCATTAGGGAGGGCAGCGTTGTTATCCCCATTGTACTGGGGAAACTGAGGCACAGGTCCCAGTCAGGTGGCTAAATACGCTGGAGGAACTGGGCCTGAGTTACTCGCCCAAGACCACGCAGAAAGCCTGTGGTATAGGAGAGAGTTGAAGCCTCAGCACCCTGTCCTGTATGCAGGCCCACTTCACACCATAATGTAAGGCTGTTGGTGTGACTCTTAATGTAAATTCCCTCATCCTCTTCCCATTCCAGTCTTGCCTGACGCCCTGTGGGATGAAGCTCTGCTGCCAGCAACCACCCCTTCCCCGACTCTTGTCAGCAATTGACTCCTCTCCCCTGAGCTGTGAAAAACATCAGCACCCTCCCCGCCTGCACCAACCCAGAAAACTGGACGCCAGGGCCCCAGGCCCATCGGCCCTGACTCAGGCTCCTCTTGGACTCAGTGGAAATCCACTGAGATCAGTGAGAAACGGATCAGGCCCCTGATGCTGCATGGTGACCCCTCATACCAGAGAGGCACTTGGAAGTGTCTTAAACCATTTGGAATTTCCATTTCCATCTGTCTGGGATTCCCCAGATCCGAAACAGTGGGTCTGTACTACGAAAGCTCATCACCTCGCAAATTATTTTGTTAGTCTTTAAGCTGCTACAGGACTGCTTTTTTGTTTCATGAAGATACAGACTAATTCGCCTACCTCCCTGAGACACTTCCGTCTGGTTTGTTCCCAAGGCCTGCCCCTATGCTGAGTACTCTTGGTGCGCTTTTTGCTGTTGGATTTAACCCCTTTGCAAAATTTTATACCGATTATAAGAGCAGGAGTTAAAATTTTGTCTCACGGACATGAGCAAGTGGGAAAGACCCCAGGGCACCATTGTGTTTGTAGATCCTGGAAGAGTGTACCCTACCTAGGGACATAGGGTGCAGGATGGCAAGGAACCTTGTGTGTCTTTGAGGTCAGCTCCTGCCATCCCAGGCAACCCCCACCCATTCAGAAACTCTCATGTACCTCTTCAGACTAGTAACAGAGAGGAAGCCGTGCTAGTCTATACACTAACAAAACAAAAAGCAGCCAAGTAGCACTTTAAAGACTAGCAAAATAGTTTATTAGTTGAGCTTCCGTGGGACAGACCCACTGTCTCAGGGAGGTAGGTCTGTCTTCAGAAGTGGGTCTGTCCCACGAAAGCTCACCTAATAAACTGTTTTGCTAGTTTTTAAAGTGCTACTTTACTGCTTTTTCTCTTCAGACTAGTTAAGGTGTTGTCTTCTTCTCATTTCTAGCTTAAACATATGCCAGCCAGTGTATCTCCGCTGGTTCTTGGGCCAACGTTATACTTCAGGTCAATAACCTTCCATCCTCTGTGGTGTTTACTCCTCTCCCCTCCCAGCCCGATGTCTTTATAGGTCCCATTCGCTGCCTGTTTACCAAACTAAATCAAGCTCTTCCAGTTTCCTCTCCTAAAATCGGCTCTCCATTCCATGGGCCCCTCGCTGGCCCCTCTCGGCACCTGAGCCAGTTGGAATATTTCGGTAATATAGAAGGGTGCTTGTGTGTTAATCAGCTACACCTAGAATCAATACAACATGTTGGGGATGGGGTGAGTGTATGTAGCTTTGATCTATTCAGATTTCAACAAGCAGCAGCTCTGACCCCGTCCTGCTTGAACAGATTGCTTTGTGGCTTGGTTTACCCACCTGTAAAGGAGGCATAAGGACACCGCCCTTCCCTTTGCAGAGCGCTGTGGGGAAGAAACCAAGAGTAAAATTTCAAAAATGACGGAGGAGCCAGTTTTTACGTTTTCAAGGTATTGAATCTTAGAATCACAGAACTGGAAGGGATCTCAAGACGTTAGCAAGTCCCGTCCCCTGCACTCATGGCAGGACCAGACACCGTCTTCTACACCATCCCTGACAGGTGTTTGTCTTCCCCAGCCTCCCTAGGCAATTTATTCCAGGGCTTCACCCGCCAACAGGAAGTTTCCCCGAGTGACCTACCTAAACCTCCCTCGCTGCCATTTAAGCCCATTGCTTCTTGTCCTATTACCATAGGTTAAGGAGAATAATTTTTCTCCTTCCTCCTTGTAACAACCTCATCACTCTGGCCTGGTCAACAGGGCAAATTTTGGATGATGCAGCTCCAGCACTCAGGCCTGTGCAAAATCCATTCCCCTGGGTGATTTAGCTGCCCTGCCAAACCCCAGGGCAGAGGCTGCTGAGGTGACAGAATTCTTCCATCCAGACAGCCACCACTGGCTGGGGAGTGACAGTTTCTTTAAGAACAACAAGAAGTCCCGCGGCACCTTACAGACTAACAGATATTTTGGAGCATCAGCTTTCGTAGGCAAAGACCCGCTTGGCTGCATTCACATTGTGAGGTCCCAGCCACTGGGCTCTGGTGCTGCACCTACGCAGTGAAAGTTTAGCCTGAAGGACACACCCAAGGTCACGCCAGGGAAGTCAGGATGAGCAATTGCAGGGTAGTCACCAGGCAGCTCCATGACGCCTTTGTCCCAGTCAGGTTTAGGGCTGTCTCCTGCTGATGGCAATCAACCTGCCTCTAATGAAGTCAGTGCTGAAAGTCTGGCCCCTAGCACACGGACAGTGGGCAGTGCAGCCTGTGTTAGGCCAGCTGGGAACAAGAAAACCACAGTGTCTGTCTGTGTCCTGTAGCCTCCAGAAAGAATCCCCTTTGGTACCCAGCCCAGGCCTGTCTCGTCTCTGCCAAGCCAGACACTATAGTCTCCAAAGAGCTACAAGAGAGCAGTATTTCTAGCTGGTGCAGACCAGCATTCCCTAAAGCTTCTGCCTCCTTATGCTGAGAAACTCCACCCCACATGGGCTAACGAATTTCAAATGCAAATGTTCAGCTGTGCTCCTCAGCACCTGGTCAGATCCCCCTGCCATCTGACCCACGCTTCCCTTTGTTTCCCAGACAACTCCCCACGCTGCCAAAGCTCTCCCACCCCCAGGGGCACGGAGCCCATGGGCAGAGCCGTAATGCTCCCATCTGCCCTCCTTAAGGAGTCAGGCGGGAAAAGCTGCTGGGGTAGCTCAAGCTTGACAGGCGTACTCAACAGGGAGCAGAGTCGATGGGAAAAGAGAGGCTGGTGCCTTATCGTTACTGGTTAGGGAGGTTCAAAAAAGAACTATATATATGCATGAAAGTGGGTTCATGAGTGGCTATTAGCCAGAGTGGGCTGTCCCTAGCCTCTGTTTGCGACGGCTGGGAATGAGCAATAGGGAGGGATCACTTGAAGATTCCCTGTTCATCTGGAGCACCCGGCATTGGCCGCTGTGGGAAGACTGGGCTAGGTGGACCTTTGCTCTGGCCCAATGTGGCTGTACTGATGATGAAGATGGCAATTCCTTGCTTTATAAGCCTCATAATGCAGCACAGCAGCCAGAAGAGAAACCACCTACATTCCCATCTCATGTGCATCAACCTAACCTCACACCTCTCTGTGACTTACAAGAGGAAATCAGCTGGTGCTTCTGCTGTACTTTACTTCCATAGGGTGGCTGACAAAGGCCTGGAAGGTTTCTCTTTTTCACCTTTTCCTATTTTTTTATTGCAAAAATACCAGGAATATTAAGACTTGTCTTCCTACCTGTGGATTTGCTGTACTGTTTAGAAACAACAAGAAGTCCTGTGGCACCTTATAGACTAACAGATATTTCGGAGCATCAGCTTTCGTGGGCAAAGACCCGCTTCGTCAGATGCATGAGATTCACGTCTTTGCCCACGAAAGCTTATGCTCTAAAATATCTGTTAGCGTATAAGGTACCACAGGACTTCTTTTTGAAGATACAGGCTAACTTGGCTACCTCTCTGTTACTTGTACTGTTTAGCTAACTCAGAAATATGGCTTGGGACTTTTCTTTGCATTTAATCCAAGGGATATGAGTAATTAATTTTTAACAAGGAGCGTTTTCCTCGCAGCTCTTTATTATATGTGTGAGTTAATATGTCCCAAGTAAATTGTTCCTGAGTAAAAACCCCTTGGATTCTCAGTTAACCAGGTTTCACTTCCTTGTTGCGTGTGATTCCATAAATCAGTTGGTTCTCCAGTCATTTATCCAGGAGTACAGAAAGCTTAAAATTCTATTGTAAAATACACAAATACAAGCATAAAAGCATGTTTTCTTTCTCTTTCTTTCTTTCTTTCTTTCTTTCTCTTTCAACTGTACTCTGCACTTCTGCCTCACAGAAGAGTTTTCAAAGATGCTAGAAATGGTCCCAGTCTCAGACTTTGTCTAGATTGCTGAGAATTGTAGGCAAAAGATAAGCAAATTGCACAATGCATGTGTATATCTCCTGCTGACACGTCCATTGGGAGAGGATGACTGTGATGTTGGCAGAAGGCTTCCAGAGTGACGGACTTCTGTGAGGAACCATTGGGCTCCTGACAGAAACCTGCAATCTAGACATAACCTCAGAGGGAAAAATAGGCTAAGGATTTGTCTACACAGCAAAGTTGTTTGGCTTAGTTAAACTGAGGCAAATCTTTGTGTGTATCCTCCTATTTTGATTCAAGTAGCTCATTTCAGTCTAGTTTAAACTTCTTTCCAATGGAATGAAGATAAACAGAAGTAACCCACGTTTAAATTGAAATAGGCGTGTCCACATACACTTTCGAAATGGTGCAACTATGTAGGTTTAAAATCATGCCTTCATTTATAGAGGCAGCTCTGCTAACAAGCTCTATGGGGACTAAAAGTGAAGTTTGAAAATAAAACATCCCTCTCTGGAAGATGGAGCTTAGATCTGCTTTCTTGCTTATGGCAGATGCTGCCAACCACCTCCTGTCATGAGGGTAGCAAAAGCAATCTGAAGTAGTTGCAAAAGCAATCGTTGTTTTACAGATGGTGAAACTGAGGCAGGGAGAAGGGACATAACTTGCCCATGGCCAAACAGTGAGTCAGTGGCCACATCCTGATCCCTATTCAAAGCACTAAACCTCCTGGACAACTGGTATCAATGGAGTGTACAAGGTAAAGGGAAGGTGGGGCCTTGTCTGACCCTGGCAGTCTGAGAGTAACTTTTTCAGATTTGAGTTTATGAGGCAGCCACCAAAGGGGACAGGACTTTTTATTAAACGGAAAGCAGCAAAACTCCTTGTTATGTCGTGATGCAACGTGACAGTGCAAGATTACAGCTGACGCATGGCAAAAGGCAGCTGAATTACACCTAAAACTTCAGACAGGCCCAGCTAGGATTACAGGACACATGCCTGGAAACAGGGAGTGACTGGGAAAAAATGCCCATCTTCCAAACACAAAGCCACTCGAGGTGGGGCTGTGACAGCTATCAAGGGTCAGCGTTAGCTGCTAGCCAGATGGGAGACTGACAAGGAAAAGTTAGGTGGTACAGAAACAAGTGGAGTGGTAACACCTTTCCTTCTGTCTGCGCCTTGTCATGGTAGGCGATGCTGAGGGAACACTACCCTGTGCGGCTGGGCTGCCGGTGGGGCTATTTGTTAGGAGAGTTGGGAACCTGAGACCGAGATTAAAACTGGGTAAACCCTGTAAATAAACTAATCTGGAGAGCATTGCATTTCAGTGCCAGGTAAGGGGATCTCTTGGTTTGAAGGTTGCTCTGCTTTTGGCCAGCATCTTTTGTGTTCATTGGGTCTGACCTCCTGTGAGACCCGGCCCATGGGACTTCTCCAGAATTAGCCCCAGAGCAAATTATTCAGGAGAACATCCGGTCTTGGTTAAAAACTGTCAGTGGCGGAGAATCCGCGACACCCCTTGGAAAATTGTCGCAGTGGCTAATTACTCTCACAGTGAAAACGTATGCCTTAGTGATGGCGTTTGCACATGGATGTGGTTTGACATTCATCCAGTAATAGAACAGAATGGACTGTGTGTGAACTGAGTGTTCAACAAAGCAGCTGGAATTCTGCATACTGAAGGCTCTCAGTGAACAAGGCACAGACCAATAATCCTACATAACAATTATTCCACGAATAATTTCCAGTTGCAAACGCCCTTGTGTTGATCCCGAGCTGTTCGTGGACAACCGATTCACAGAAAAAGAGGTGAAGGGGTCAGATCAGTCTCTGGTTCTTGACCGTTTGTTGTGCTTTATGATCTTTTAACAGTTTAGCAAGGACTGTGTGTATCAGTCCCAGCATCCTGGCTGGGTGTCTACACCCCACCTCCAGGAATTCCTGCAGGGACAGCTGGCTGTGGTGTGCTGCACTTCCTGCGCTGCGTCGCGGCTATTATAGTTGCATTGTTGAGGGCTGTTAAATGGCACAGAGCTCCGCCCTGGAGATGGTTGCATTTCAGTGCCGGGTAAGGTGATCCCTCTGGGCGTGTGTATTAAACTGCACAGATAAAGCTAAGGAGAAACACCTCCAGATAAGGAAATCCAAGTCAACAACCGCTTTGAGCCAGCTGGTGTTTGTCTTCTGACAGCTTCCGAGGAAACCCCAGGAGACTAGAGAGACGCCACCATCCAATTAACTCCTGGTCAAGCCTCGCTACGGGTAACATTTGCCTCTGGTGAAACAAGCCATCTCAGGGGCCCTGCACGCTCTGGTCCATGCCACATTCTCGGCTGAGGACGCTGTTGCAGTGTCATGTGCCACGAGACCGTGGCGATGGGCAGGGTCCCAGCCTAGAGCAGATTAGGGTAGACTGACCCCCTTCACAATCACCTCGTAGCTGGGCAGTCTGTAGTGCTCCAGTGCTCCAGGGACTGGTAAACTTTATCTTCCCTCTTCCTGAGGCGTGGGGCGGGTGTGTTAAAAGCAGGCCTAGGAATTAAAAATGGTGGCGGGAAGGAGGTGAGTTCAATGCCAGGTTTTCTCACAAGCCTCTTTCAGTCCCTCGCTCCCCCTGGGCCTGAGCACCCAGCAGCACAGGGTCAGCAACAGTAATTCTTCTGTCCTCCCGCCTCCTGAGCGCATGGGCCCAATTCTGCTGCCCACAGGGGCAGGGGTTATCTGTGCACATCGGCCCCCTCCCTCCCTGTGCAGGATCGGGGCAGGGGCTGCCTGTCACCCTGACCCGGGCTGGGGCCTCCAGCTTCTATGCTAATGCAAATAACAATCAGTCTGAGTCCCACCACTCCCAGCCAGGACCTCCCACACACCAGGCACTCCTGTTCGTGCAAAAGGCTTTTATCCGGACTGCCCCATTGTCCCCATCCCTTCCATGTCCCTGGCACGAGAGATCACACCTGCCGCGGCTCGTAGCAGGAGACGGATGGAGATGACACGGCTGCCCCCACTGGCTCGGGCTGAAGCCTGAACACCCCTGAGATGTGAGACTAGAGGCTGGCCGCTGCAGTGTAGACAGCACCTATGCCGTAGGGAGGGGTTCCCCTGCAGGGCAAGTAACCCACCTCCCGGGAGACAGTGCAAGGTCAATGGAAGAATCCTTCTGTCCCCCCAGGGCTGTCTGCATGGGGGCTTGACTCAACAACACCACGCAGGGGGGTGGATTTTTCACACCTCCCCCCCCCCCGACCAATGCAGTAAAACCTACTGCTTTAGCATGGACCAGGCCTGTGACACACACCTCCCCACACCCCCACCTGTATTTCTTTTCCTTCTGCTTCTGCCTTATGGCTGCCAAGAGTCTGGTTTAGTCAGCCAAGACTTCGCAAAGACCTGCTTCATCAGACGTGGGAGAGGCAGGTCTTTTCCCACAAAAGCTCAGGCTCCAAAATATCTGTTAGTCTACAAGGTGCCACAGGACTTCTTGTTTTTGAAGATACAGCCTAACTCGGTTGCCTCTCTGACACTTGTACTGTTTAGCTAACTCAGAAATATGGCTTGGGACTTTTCTTTGCCTTTAATCCAAGGGATATGAGTAATTAATTTTTACCAAGGAGAGTTTGCCTCACAGCTCTTTATTATATGTGTGAGTTAGTGTGACCCAAGCAAGGAGTGCTGCTGGGAGCCGGGGACCGGGAAGAGGCAGCTCAAAGCAACGGCTACATGCTGTAACGAGTTTGCTGAGTCTCAGCGTAGCCAATAGCACCCTGGGCTGGGCCTGGGTTTTTCAGCACTCAGTGACGCTGCAAGTGAGTGGCAGCGCCAGGGACAGACACTGCCTCTCCTCCCTTTGCTGCTCCTTTCTCTGCCGCTGGCGTGGGTTCACCTGGCTTTGTCCTTAGGGTCAGACTTTAACAACAGCAGCAGCAGCGACAGCTGCAGCCTCTCTCTGCTACCTGCTGCTCTCCTCCCCCAAAGCAGAGGGGAGCAGCCTTTGTACTACCCGCAAGAGGGCCCTCCCTGCCTTTGCTCACCCAGTTATCCCCCGCCATGACAGCGGTCAGGCAAGAAGCGGTTTTCCTTCCGCAAGCTCTCACCTGCGACGGAGACAGGGAGCAAGTCACGTCCCAGCAGAAGCCTGGCTTAATTCTTCCCCTTGCATGGGCTTTGCCTCCCTTCTTTCTGTGCCTTTAGGAGAGGGCTAAAAGCGTTTTTCCTAATGTGTCTCCCCGGGGGCTGAGCAGGCTGAGGACGCTGGGTCACAAACCCCAAGCCTTGTTTAAGACTGGACAACAACAGGGTCTCTGAACACCTCCGGTGCCTTCCAAGTGACCACGCCGTGCCCTTTGGGACAGCTGGCACTTGGGCCAGATGGAGAAAGAGCATTTGCTGCTGACAATAGCCCTAAAGAGCAGCTTGAATCAGGCATCTGTCATGGTTCCCCGTCTCTGGGACCTGCCGCAAGGAGCCATTTAATGCATTTTCTTTAAACCGGCAGCTGATTAATAGTCAATAGACTTTTTCCCTCTACCATCCCCCTCCCGCCCCTTTGTATTAACATCCCGCGTGCTAGGCCAGCCTAACCAAATAGTAGCCAGGCCCACTCGTATGTACCAGCCTTCTGGGCGCTGAGCCTCTTGCTCTCGGGGGTTTGGGGAGGGAAGGAAGGAGGCTCAGCACCCCCGGGCCAGTCCGGATCCCTCTTCTACAGCCAAAGAGTGCAAAGCCGGTGTCTTCAGCCCCCGTTTACAGGTGGAAACTGAGGCACGAAGGAAAGACGTGTCTCCCTAAGGCAGCTCTCTGCGTGTCCGTGCAGTAGCTGGGGACAAGCTCGGGAGTCTTGCTGCCAGAGCACGGCATGATGTGCTACCAGCCCGAGGCTGAACCCAGGCCTCTGTCCGTCTGCGAATCGGGGTCAGACTCCCACCGTGTAAGGTTGTTAGTAATTCCTGGGTCAGGAATTCTCTTTTTAATCTACCCAAATCCAGTCCCTCTGTCCCCTCCCCGCTTCTGTTGGTCTGTCTGGCCGAACGTTGCCCAGCAATCTGTCCATTTCACCAGCGCCTTCCCACCCAGGCACCTCAGCCTTCGCACTGTGGCATGTTACAGGAGGGAGGGTTCAGTTTTCTCCATGGCAACAATTCCCCGCCCCCCCACCCCGCCAACTCCTGTTCCCCCAGACTACGCAGAGGCATTTCACAAGCCCAGGATCTGTGCAGGGCCCAGAGGTGCAGAGGAGGGGAGAGCGGGGCACTGAGGGGGACACTCATTGCCACCCTGCCTCACCAGATGAGATCGGAGCAGAGACGTGAGGCTAAGGGAAAGCCAGGCTGTTTCTGAGGTTAAACTGGACTAGCAATTGGGAGCGCCGGCATCTAGTCTTGGCTCTGCCACAGACCCTCTGTGTGACCTTGGGCACATCACCTACTCCCTGTGCCGCTGTACAGTGGAGATCACAATCCTTCCTTTAGCTCCCTTTTAGGAGTCTGAGGGGTCTTGTGTACCCCCAAGTTTCACCTCACTTAAAGACAACTTGCTTACAAAAGCAGACACCACCACCAAAGTGGGGCAGCCGCGGGAATACTGAACAGTCGCCGACTTTCTCATTTTCGCCATAGAATCGTCAGACAAAGCAATTGGAACATGAGTATCGTCCTTACGTGTCAGTGGACAGTTGGCAGGGCAGTAAGAGCAAGTCAGTGTCTGTATGAAATAGTAACAGAGAAAGCCGTGCTTGTCTATATGCTATCAAAACAAAAAGCAGTCCAGTAGCACTTTATGGACTAACAAAATAATTTATTAGGTGATGAGCTTTCGTGGGTCAGACCCACTTCTTCAGACCATAGCCAGACCAGACCAGACTCAATATTTAAGGCACAGAGAACTAAAAACAAAGTCACCTAATAAATTATTTTGTTAGACTTTAAAGTGCTACCTGACTGCTTTTCTGTATGAAATGTTAGTATGGCCCTGACCTGAATGGATTCAGCATGAGGTGACAGCTCCCTCCCCGCACCCCTGACCTCTTGCTGGTTAGTGCCCCTGGAGAGAGGGTGGGGGCAGACCTTACCTCCCAGGTGGTTTTCCAACTGCAGGGAGCGATGGCACCAGGAGGAGTTCACTGAAGGCTCTGATTGCAGAAGCTCGAGGCCAAAGGAAGCCCTGTTTAGGAAGCAGACTCCTCTGCAGCTCACGGGTTCCCCTACCCAGGGAACAGGAGGCCTGAGGCTGACATCTGACCCCGCCAGGTGCCTTCCAAAGGGAGGCCCAGTGTATCACTCCGTCTAGTCCACAAAGAGCAGCCTTGGCAGAGATGCCATTGTCATGGGCCCTGGGACCAGATCTGCAAATTACTCCCTCCTCACATCCCACCTCTTCTCTGCAGCTGAAAAAGAGGCAGGTGGTACTGGCAGGCTTGTGCATGCACCAATGTGCATAGCCAGATAGATGGGATGTGGAGTGCTTGGGGGTGCTGAGACCTGCAGGCTCCTGGGCTCCCATCCTCGGGCTCAGTGCTGCTCAGGGTCAAGCCCAAGGGAGATTCCTCCCTAACTTGCCCAGGGAGCAGAGACGGGCAGGGATGGCTGAAATTGCACAGGTTCTGGGGGTGAGGGGAGGGTTCTTGCCTGTGCTGCAGGTGGCCACGCATGTGCTGCTTGCCTAGAGCCCATCTCAGCCATCTGTGCGCACAGGAGCCTGCAGCATTCGCCCAGGCGTTGTCCCTGCGAAGCGCCTGACTCTCAGGTCACCTCTGCAGGGCTGCCGGTGGCTTTTCGTGTCCAGAGGCAGTGGGGAGCATTCACGCCAGATGCACCCGCTGCCGGCTGGAGAGACTGGGGCAGATAGTTGTGTGCCCTGTGTTGTGGCTGTCTGGGTGAGCACTTCGTCTTCCTGCCCCAGGTCTCGGCTCTACCCGGCCTCTGCTCTTGACAAACATCCGCTGCCTTCTGACACAGTCCTCACCTGCTGATGCTAAACCACAAAGGCCTCGGGTTTCCTGAGCTGGTGCAGGGTGGTGTCCTCAGGGACAGCTCTGCTCTCCCCCAGGGGACTGATGCAGCTGGGGCGCTCCTCGGTTCGTCCTGCTCCAGTGGCTGGGGTCAGGGAAGGGCCAGACCCCTGCAGGGAAGTCTAGCCCACTGCTTAGGGGTGTTCCCTGGCGATGGAAGAGACTGGGGCTCAAATCCCTCCTCTGCCACAGACTCCCTGTTTTAGCTGGGGAGACACTTAGTAGCTCTGTGCCTCAGTTTCCCCATATGTGCAATGGGGATAACAGCGGTGTCCTGCCTCCCCCAGGGGTAGATGAGGCTAAATAAATTAATGGCTGTGTCATGCTCAGGTACAGGCGAACGGAGGGAAGCTAAGCATGTTAAATACCTAGAGCTTGTTTGTCCCCTTGGCAAAGCTCCCTACTAGGGTCTCTCCTGTCTCTGCCCCCATAGGGGCACTAAGCTCTGCTTTCTGTGGAGCGGCGCCAGACACCCCACCTCCAGTTCTGCATTACACGGTGTCCAAACAGACCACGTGCCAGCTCAGTTCCTGCACGCCAGCCCCGCTGCGCCCGGTGGGGAACCCTGGTACTTTGTCTACCTCAACACCGTCCCAAAGCATTTCAGTAGCAATGCCCTCTGGCCACCCTTGCCAGAGCTCTGCGCACAGCTCCTGGGAGCACAGCGTTGTGGGAGATTTCAGAAGGCCGCCCCAGTGCACTGTGGGAGAGTAGCGGATGGGCGAGTTCCATTGGTCTGGGGCTGGCCATGAAGTGTAGAATCACAGAACAGCAGATGGGGAAGGGACCTTGCGAGGCCATCGAGTCCAGCCCCCTGCCCTCACAGCAGGACCAAGCACTGTCTACGCCAACCCTGGTAGACGTCTGTCTAACCTGCTCCGAAATATCTCCAGCGATGGAGATTCCACAACCCCCCCAGGCAATTTATTCCAGTGTTTGACCACCCTGACAGGTGGGAAGTTTTTTCCTGATGTCCAATCTACACCTGCCTTGCTGCAGTTTAAGCCCATTGCATCTCCTAGTTGAGACAGAGCTGGTTCTCAGACCTGTCATCAGGGTCCAAGCCAGCCAGCTGCGAGAAGCCCTGTGAACCAGGCTCAGCTCTTTTGTGGGTGGATGCGATATATTGTACAAGAATTGTGGGGCGCTGCCCTGCTGTGGGCAGGGGGCTGGACTCAGTGACCTCCTGTGGTCCCTTCCAGCCCGAGGATTCTATGATTCTGCGACAAAGCAAGCCCTGGCTCACATTCCCACTCTCTGCTCCACGTAGGCAGGCCCAGTGTAAGCTCCGAGAGAGACCCACTGGCTCGAACTGAAGCAGCTCTCTCAAATGGTTTAGCTAAACCAGTGCACACTTCTCTGCAGACCCTCTTAGTTTTGGTTGTACAAATGGCGCATTGCAGTTTAGCTTATACTGGCAAGGACACAAGGGAAGACAAATAGCTGCAATGTGCTTTGAAGCAAGGCAGGAATTGAAGGCAGGAGCCCTGCGCCGCTTTTGCTCAGTTGTTGTCAAATGGTAGCACTTTTAAAGACTGAGAAAATAATGTATTAGGGGAGGAACTTTTCTGTCGAAATCCTCCTCTCGCTGCAAGAGGGTTGCAAGTTCGTACAGCCCATCCCTGAGCCCCTCTGCAGTTTCACGTTTCAGGGTGACTTTGTGCTGGTTCTTTGGAACTGCAGCTCAGTGTTTGGGCTGCACCGGACCCAGGGGAAAGGTTTTGTGTTTATTTTAAAATCTTCGGCCGTTGCAACTTAATCTTTAAAAAAAAAAATTAGGGAAATCCTTCTATTGGTTTTCAGTCTTGTAAAAACTAATTTGAATAAACAAAAATGCCCCTTCCACGGGCTCTGAAAAGCCCTTATTCTGCTGTGCACCAGCCGGGTGCCTTTTCAGGAAAACAGCCCTTTTGCGTTAGACTATGGCTCCTGCTGGGAAGCAGGGTAAATGGACGCTGTTGCAGACAGAACCCCCCTCCTCCAAGCGCTTCACAATGGCGAGAAACAGACAGGTGTGCGAAAGGAACAATTGTGAAAAACAACTTTTCATACCATGTGACAGAGCTGGGCACTGCCGGATCAAGTAAGAATGGTTGAATTGTGTTTCATAGGCCCTGTACGGATAGTAGCTGATGGGGATTCTCTTTTAGCTCCCAGTGATCCAGGGATCTGAGTTTCATTGTTGCTGTTGCTATGACGTTCCAAGTGCGCAGTACGGCTATGAAGTCCTAGCAGCTGTTGCAGTGTCTTTTTTAGGGTTCGTCAACATTTATAAGATTTGTCCACATGGGTGCAACAGGCAGGGTGTGCGTTTTCCCCACGTGCCTCCAACATGGCTAAGTCAGCAAATCCTGTACTGCAGACACAATCGTAGAAGCCAAAGGACTTTTTGCTGGTGCGGATTGCTGCCTTCAGGGAACTGGATTAACACACGCTGGTAAAAGAACCAGAACATCTCTAGTGTGTCTCTAGTATAGAGCTACAATGGCAACCGGGGAAAACATGGCCTTACTCAGTACATATCTAACTGCCTATGATTTATAACCACCCCTGCAGTTTGCCTTTAAAAGGGCTTGAATGAGTCAGTCAAACGGAAGGCAACCGAGTCTCCTGGCTTGGCAGTCACACATTCATCAGCCAAAACAGCCACATTGCATTTGCTCCTGCATAGTCCAGGACTCTGCCCAGTCCAGCCAGCCCCGGCTGTGATATCTAGGCTGTCGCCACCACCCCTCAGCCCATTTCAAAGAAGCCTGGGGCTGCTTGAAATTCTCACCGGGGAGCCAGTGTGAGGAAAGCCTCTGACCATCCACCCGGCAGTACAGCAAGCTTGCCGCAGTCAGACAGACAGACAGATACACAGCAACAGGGTCTTTCCAAAGCCAGGGGCTGTTTTCAGTGGGATTCTCCTGACTCCGGGGACAGCCAGGTGACACATGGCAGACTTCACTGCGGGGGAATCGAGCGCTCCTATCCCCAAGCAGCCACCAGCAGACAATGGTTCTCTACAGTCTGACCCAAGTAAGATAGGGGGTGAAATGATGATGCAACTGGTATGCGGATAACATGATGGGGCCTGGAGATGGACGTAATGGGGCTCTATTCCCTGGCTCCTGGGATGATTGAGTTGGGATTGGCCCTGCTTTGGGCAGGGGGCTGGACTCGCTGGCCTCCTGAGGTCCCTTCCAGACCCAGGATTCTACGATTGCGTGATTCCTTCTTATGGAGCCTCCTCCTAGTTTTCCCCTATGTACAACGGGGATGTTGGTCAAGGTACGTCACAGTCCCTTTCCTCAGTTTCCCACCTGTGACAGGGAGATAAGGCTCCTGACCTGCTTGGAGACCTGCTGATGGCACGTGGTCAATGAGAGAGTGGCCTTCTCATTATTGAGAGAGGGGCTGTGGGGCACGGCTGTGCTCCTAGAAAGGGTTATTGTCTGTATGTCTGTCTGTCCCTTTCTCCCTCCCCATGCCCGTTTGCGTAGGTGTCTACAAGTGCTCTGGGGGAGGCAACCCACCGGTGGCTGAGGGGGCGTGAGCTGCAGCCAAGTGGGTTCATAAGACCCACGCGCATGAGCAGAGAAGCCCTGAATTTGGATGGGGCGGATGTGAAAGAGCCACCCCCAGCGAAGGGCCTGGTGAGCCATCGGCCCTGCACAGAGGAAGGCACAGCTGGGCTGGCCCTGCCAGTTTATTTCCGTGACGAGGGGTTCCTTACCTGGGCGTTGGTGGCCTGAGCCCCTCCCCGCCCGCCCCAGGAATGCGGAGGGACAGACTCGTCCCTCCAGCCAGGTGCTGAGCACCCTCTCCCCTGGGCATGGCGTGTTCTGCCCTGACCCATGGCCTGCGTGTTCAGAGAAGGGATCGGGAAGCTGAGAGGGACCCCGTGGGAAGCTCAGGGGTGGTGCACGGGGCCCCAGCCCCCTGCTCCACAGCCCACTCTGCCCCATTTCAGAGAGGGCTGGGTGAGTGCTTTGCCCCAAAACCTCACAACAGGGCTGGTTGGCCAAGCCTGGCTCATGCCCAGGGAGCACCTGAGCTAGACTGATGCTGAGCAAGCGCTGGGGGGGCTCCTGGTCACTCTGCCTTGCCTGGAGCATGGCCCCGTCTCCCCCTCTGCCCGTTGAAACTCCCCCATCCTAGCCGAGTTCTGGGCAGAGGGCCTGACGCCCGACACAGCCCCGGGGGGCTGAGCTGGTGCAGGGGGCCAGGCTGTCCTGGAGGGCCCTGGCTTTGTTCCAGTCACGCCTGATCACGCAGCCTCCTCAGCTGAGGTAACTACAAATCAGTCCCTGGCTTTATATCCTCGGCTGGCCCCAGCGCCCGCCCGTCTGAGCACCCGGCTCTCTCCAGCCCATGTGGCCTCCCGTGTCTCAGGGAAGCCAGGCCGCACGGGTCACCTTCTACTGATGGCACCTGTGGCCCGAGGAGACGACATGATTTGCCCCAGGTGGCACAGGGCCACTGGGGCAGAGCTAGGACCTGAACCGTGCTCTTGCTAGCCATGGGCATCACCAGCTTCCCTCACTGGCCAGGCCAGGCCAGGCTGGAGTCCTCCGGACATGAACCTCACAACCTGCAGCACCACCACCAAGCAGCCCAGCCGGAGGCAGGCTGGCCGGGCAGCAGCCTGACAGGGACCCTCCTCCAGGAGCACCTGCAGGGAAAGTTCTGTGGTGGACCCAGGGGACCTGCCTGGCTGAGACCTCCCCCCACGTCAGCCCCTGGCAGTGGTAGAATCACAGCTGGGCCAGGGCAGCCTCCGCTCCCTGGGGACCAGCACCGGCTGTGGAGAAGTGGCCTCCGTGTGAAGGTGCCTTCTCTCATCCCGTTCCCCCCACCGAGCTTGTGTTTACTGAGCTGGAAGCAATTGAACCCCAGCTAGTGGAATGAGTCTGCAGCCCGCCAGCTCCAGCAGCCAGTCATAGGGACCCCAGAGGCCTTGGGGGGCTGAGTTTAGCCCTGGCATGCAAGCCTGGCTGGCTGGGCCAGGCAGCACCCTGGGGGAAAAGCTCTGTCTTCTCGGCTCTGGGCTTTGGCACGGCCAGGGCTGCCCCATCCCAAAGGTGGATTGTTGCATTTGAACTAGAGTGCAAAGCCCCTGGGTGCTTTCTCCTCTTGCTTCTTGGGCCCCGACTGGCACAGGGTGGCGTTGACTCGACCAGAGCTGCACCCGTGAGAGGCTGGCCCCGGGAACTTTCTGGCCAGCTGGGTTATGGGGGAGAGGGAGTGTTGGGAAGGGCAGGTGGGGGCCCGGCAGCGTAATTCATCCCCTTGCTATGTGCCCAGTCATGCCCGGCCTTGTGATAAGCGAAGCAGCCTGCAAAACTTGGGCCCGAGGGGCCCCCAACCAGTCCTTAAGTTGATTCCCCTCTGGTCCTGCTGCTATGGGGAGCAACGAACCATGTCCCTGATATGGCAGGAGATGGTCCTGTGCCACAGGGCTGTATTACTTACGTCCCTTTCCCATCAGGGCTGCTCTGGCTCCCACCAGCCCTGCCCCACCCCTCTCACCCTGTGCAGATCAGCCTCGGATTATCTGGTGTAGCCTGCACCCACGTCACACTGCAGCTGGCTGTCTAGAGACGCGGCGATGGAGCGGGGCGTCGTCCATGGTCCCGGTCACGCAGCAGAGAGCCTCGGGGTAGCAGCACTCTTCCCATGAGCTGGCAGAGGGTCAAAATCGAGCACTCACTGTTGCACGGCTGTGGCAGGATCACAACTGAGGACTTGCTTGTGCGTGGCTGTGGCAGGGTCACAATCGAGCACTTGCTTGTGCGTGGCTGTGGCAGGATGAGGTCAGGACGAGGAGAAATGGGCTGTGGAGGAGGCTCAGACAGTCACAGCTGGACTCCTTCCGGGAACAGGGAAGGTGTTAGCCTTTTTCTGACTGCTTGTAGCCAGACCTAGGCAGAATGTATTCAGTGAGCCAGCAGCAGCGCCAGCCATGCAGTCTGTCTACCCCAGCCCTGTGCCCTGCTCCCAGGGGTATTAAAGAGACTGGGCCAGAGCTCAGTGACATTGATGTCTCTGCAGTGGCCCCAGGACTTGAAATTATTAACTTATGTGGTTAGCCCTTAAAGTGGTCCATGACTGCTGTTCGGTTTTGCTAGGATACAGGCTACCACGGCCGCCTCTCTGTTACTCCCCAGGGCTTGAATTTCTCTGCAGTTAGGACCAGTTCCTGGCCCTATCCCAGGCAATGACTTGAGGGCAGAATCTGGCCTTGAACAGTGTCCCTGATCCACTCTGGCCACTGTCTATTCCCCACCGAGCAAGGGCCCTCCCTGGACTGTCTCCTTCCAACTCCTCAGATTGGCTGAGTGATAGGTTCCCTTGTGGCCCCTCAGCCTGCCTGCTGGTCCCATGCTCAGCCACAAGCCCCTGGCTCCCTGCTCCCAGCCCCAGCAGCACAAAGCAAGGCTCAGGTCTCCCAGGGAAGGGAGCCCTCCCCACCACTGGCTTGTAATGCCCAGGGGTGTGCGAATTTCTCAGGCTGCTGGGTGGGGGCTTGAGCTGGTTCTGTGCGAGGTAGGTGAAAAGGAACCCCTAGATGTTGAACCCAGCCCTGGTTGCTGCTGATTCCTTCCGGCAGAAGGGTTGCACAAGGAATGCCCCCCATCCTGGGGAGGCGGAGGGGAGCCCTGGGAGAGCAGGCTCAGGGGAGTGGAATGCTGATAACAGCTGCTTTACATGAGAAAGCACCAGCTATTCAGCCCTGGAAACCTCCCAAGTCACACAAGCTCTGGCTGGCGTTGACAGGTGGGGCCCATCCCCACAAGGCCCATAAGCTGGGCAAAAGATAAAACTACATCTGCACCTAAAATGCAACAGCGGCCCTGCCTCAGGAATGCTCCCGGCAGCCCGGTGCTGGCGGCAGTGGAGTTTAGGTGGGCTGAAGTGTGTCATTCAGAGATCGAGTTTGCACAGCTCCAAGCACCAGCACAGGCTGGACCTAACCTTTTATTGTGCAGATTTGGCTTGGGAGGTCTCGAGCTGGCGGGCATGGGGCTGCATTCTCATACGACGGGCATCAGAGACACTCGGCCAAGGGCGTGCCCGTCAGAAGGGTGGTGTAAAGATATGTCCAGTGAAAGTGAAGGGCAACACATTCAGGCACTGATCTGAACTCAGATCCATGTGGTTAGATCCCTGCCCTGGGGCCAGCAGAGCCTGGGGTCCCACAGCGTGGGGTCACCTGTAGGACCCGGGCCATGGATCGTTCCTTGCAGCAGCCATCAGGCAGGGAGCTCTTCTGAGCAGGGCATCTCTCACTCTGTTTGCCCCTCACCTCGCACAAGGTTTGAGACACACGTCGTAATGAACAATAATTGTCCTGTGGACCCTTGTGCGAGACACCCCTGAGCCAGGAGCCTGGCAGGGGTCCAAAAAGGGACGGAGAGTGGGAACACCCAGTCATACCACGTGGGGTTCTGATCCTCCCTACTCCAGGGCAGAACCACGCCCCAAGGGCCCCATTTATAAGGGCTTTTTGCCACCATGTAGATCCCCCAGTGCCGACCCCTGGTGTCAAATGTGCTGGAAAGCAAAGTTTGCAGAGGTGCGTCCCACTCGAGTGCTGGAGCAGCCCTGGGACAGCTCAGTGTTAGCAGTGGGTCTGGACTAGGCGTGTGCACCAATATCTCACAAGTGCCGCTGTGTCAGTGCAGCTACACGAGTGTGAAAACACCCTGCAGAGACGGCGCCTCCTCGGTGGGGGTGAGGAAGACATTTGCCCTGTAAGCGGGACGTTGTCCTTGTTCCGGCCTGTAATGTCCCAACAATTCCTGCACCCTCCTCGGCAGCAGCTGGGGTGGCTGGCAGCAGTTCCTCTGTCCCTGTGCTGGTTGCACTCCTTGGCCTGCGGTGGGTTCCTCGGTTCAGAGCCTGCTCAGAGGGTGCCATCTGCAACTGTTCCCCTTCTGTACAGTCTGGATGCAGAAGTGCAGCAGCCCAGCCCAGCCCAGCCGCCCAGCTCCCCCTCCCTGGTTTCAGGACTTGCTATTCGTGCCTCAGTGGTTGGTAGGTTTTCACCGCCGGCTCAGCACCGCAGTAGTCACGCATTGAGCCGCCTGACCATGCTTGTCACGTGCTGTTTGTTCTCTCGGCCTCTCCACAGAGGGGGAAGCGTGTGCCACGGAGTGCTGTGTTTGGGGGAGCGCGTCTCTTGGCCTTTTTTAAATATACATCCACCGGTTGGTTCCTGTTGCTAGCGGCAGGGGCGGGTGGAAGAAAGGAGGCTGGCACTCAGAGCAGCAGGAGGTGAAGCCTGTGATGTCTTCAGCTCCTGGGGGAGTTCGTCCCACAGCCTCAGATCACTCTGGAGACAGTTCGGTCCCTGCACAGACCAGCTTTGCCTTCACTGTAACGTTGTGCTGAGCCAGAGGAGCAGAGCCGCCCCCACGCTCTTTTTCCGAGACCGAGAAGGTCATTTAGGTACCCTGGGACCAGAGACAGAGATCTTGGACTTGAGCAGAGGGCAGGTCTGACACGCTCCTGGTAGCCCATGTTGCTGAAGAGACACACCACAGCGTTCTCTTCCGGCGTGGCGCTGCAGGGCTCACGCCTAGGTACAGGTGATGTTCCACAGCCTAACTCCTGGCGCTGCTAGGTGAGAGCTCCGCGTCCGTGAGGAATCCATGAGGACTCCCACCGTGCGTGTTTTCAGCAGAGACTGCAGCATGGCTGTGAGCGCTTCACAGGGCCCTCTCCTGCCCCTCGGCTTCGCCTCCGTCTGGCTCAGGTGCCGCAGGAGCCCGCTGTCCCTCAGCCAAGGGCTGGGCTCATCGTGGTGGCAGTGGCGTGCTTGGACGGGTAGGCTGAGCTGTGTGTCACCTGGGTATTGAGTCTGTGTCACCTGAATGACTCCCCTCGCAGTCCCTCTCGCTGATCAACAGAGTCCTTTCAAGAACGACAAGCAGTCCTGTGGCACCTTAGAGACTAACAGATTTTGGAGCATAAGATTTCTTGGGCAAAGACCCGCTTCAGCAGATGTATGGGGGGTGGGGGGTTCAGAGGGGTATTTAAAGAGGGGGGTCCCAGTAAGGGGGAGGGCCAGAGCTGACAAGGTCTATTCAGCAAGGTGGAAATGGCCCAGTATCAACAGCACATATCAAAAGAAGAAAAGACAAGTCAGATCAGACAGGGGGATGTGAGCCTTTGTCAGAGTCTAATGGGGAGATATTAGCACCCAGAGCCGAGAAACTGCCTTTGTCAGCTGCGAGCCACTCCCAGTCTCTGTTTAATCCATGGTCAATGGAGTCAGGGTCCTTCCAGATGCCACCAGTGAGGGGCCCGGCATGGAGGAGTGTGTCTCTTTGGTGTGTCCCTGCAAGAAAGACTCAGGCAATTTTAACGCCTTGCCCTGGACGCTGGCTGCTCTCTCAGGCCGGTCGGCACCACCTCACAGTCAGCAGAGTCCAGCACGGCAGAGAAGCCGGAGGGAGGGAGGGGGAAGAGCGGGAACAGCTGTCTGCCCCATCCACTGAGAGCAGGGGTGTCCCTCCGTGCTCCTGAAGCGGTTCCGTGTCCTGGCCTGAATCCAGAGCGGGCCTGGGCTACTTTACTGGAGCTTGGAGCTGGCCTAGCGGCTTCCCCGTGGGCTGCTCCAGGTGGGAGGTTAGACCAAGGCAGCGGCTGCCTAGGACTGAACTGTCCGGGGGAAGGAGTGCCCTGCGTTTGACAGTTCCTTCTCAGGAGGAGGCCTGGGCCAGTTGCTATCTGACTCTTCCCCCAGCCGGGCAGGGGGTGAACGGGAGGCAGGTGTGTTGGGCCTGGCCTCCCTGAGGAGCAAAGGGTTGAGCTCTGGGAACACAGGCAGGCTGGTGATGGCTGAGAAGAGGCAGGATGGATCCCGGGTGGTTGTGAGGGCTTCTCACACCTGCAGCGAGCTTCCCAGCCCTCAGCTCTCACCTCCGCAGCCGCGCTTCCAGCACTGGCGCTTGGCATTGCAGGGTAGCTTTGCAGGATCCCCACAATGCTCTGGGGCAGTCGCCTGCACGGGGGCCAGATTGGTAATGGTATTTAGGGGCCTGGGTGCCTAACTCCCCTGATTTCCCCATAGGCCGTGGCTGCGTGTTGCCATCCACAATGGGGCTGCTACACCAGGCACTGAGCAGCGCAACGGTGAGCACCACAGCCAGACATGTCATTAACGATTTAGATATTGACATAGAAAGTACACTTATTAAGTTTGCAGATGATACCAAGCTGGGAGGGGTTGCGACTGCTTTGGAGGATAGGGTCATAATTCAAAAGGATCTGGATAAACTGGAGAAATGGGCTGAGGTAAACAGGATGATGTTTAATAAGGACAAACGCAAAGTGCTCCACTTAGGAAGGAACAATCAGTGTCACACATACAGAATGGGAAAGGACTGCCCAGGAATGAGTACAGCAGAAAGGGATCTAGGGGTTATAGTGGACCACAAGCTAAATATGAGTCAACAGTGTGATGCTGTTGCAAAAAAAGCAAACATGATTCTAGGATGCATTAACAGGTGTGTTGTGAACAAGACACGAGAAGTCATTCTCCCGCTCTACTCTGCGCTGGTTAGGCCTCAGCTGGAGTATTGTGTCCAGTTCTGGGCACCGCAGTTCAGGAAGGATGTGGAGAAATTGGAGAGGGTCCAGAGGAGAGCAACGAGAATGATTTTAGGTCTAGAGCATGTGACCTATGAAGAAAGGCTGAAAGAACTGGGCTTGTTTAGTTTGGAAAAGAGAAGATTGAGGGGGGACACGATAGCAGTTTTCAGGTATCTAAAAGGGTGTCATAAGGCAGAGGGAGGGAACTTGTTCTTTTTGGCCTCTGAGGATAGAACAAGAGGGAATGGACTGAAATTGCAGCAGGGGAGGTTCAGGTTGGACATTAGATAAAAGTTCCTAACTGTCAGGGTGATCAAACTCTGGAACGAATTGCCAAGGGAGGTGGTAGAATCTCCATCACTGGAGCTATTTAAGAAGAGGTTAGAGAGATGGCTTTCAGGGATGGTCTAGAAAGTGCTTGGTCCTGCCATGATGGCAGGGGGCTGGACTTGATGGCCTCTCGAGGTCCCTTCCAGTCCTACTCTTCTATGATTCTGTGTCAGGCACCAAACCTCAACCTCAGTAAATCTTAATGTGCTTTACAAAAGGGGGTGAGGCAGGTCAATATCATTAGCCCTGTTTTACAGATGGGGAAACTGAGGCATCAAGCAGGGTAGTGACTTGCCCAAGGCCACCCAATGAGCCAGTAGCAGAGCTGGGACTAGAACTCAGATCTCCCTATTGTTATTTATTTACAGTGCACCTAGGAGCCCTGGTTGTGGCCCCACCCCTGTTGTGTTAGGCTCTGTACAAATAGAAGACAGCCTCTGCCTCTGGTGAGCAGGTTCTCTTCTCTGTGTCCTCTCTGAAAATCCCAAGCCTGGGCATGATCACTGTTCCCTGAGGGAGCTGGGCTCACCCCAGGGCCCTCTCTGAGTCTCCTTACCTCCAGCCCAGCTGCAGGGCACCGACAGAGAGCACATGTCCAGAGCCCCTCTCAGCTCTGCAATGTCTGGCTGCCCTGGCCAAGGGAGGGAAGGAGAAAGGACTGAGCTGAACCTCTCCTCCTGGGCAAACCTCTCACCTGACTCTGTGGCCAGCTTTGCCTTTTTATGCACCCTTTCTCCGGACACAGATGCTCTGAACTGGCACTGCAGGAGCACAGGGACGCTCCTTAGGCTGGTTGTCGGTAGCCCCAGGGGTCCCACCACGCTGCCCCCAGCAGCTGACAAGCTAAATACCAGACACCAGAGCGAGACAACAGATGGAGACAGACAGACAGGGAAGTGCAAGGAAACCCAGAGACAATACAGCTCAGCGTGATCAGCTGTGATCTCCGCAGGGCAGTAGCCCAGCCGTTGTCAGCATGGCGGCAAGGGAGAGCTGTAAGGAGGGATTCTGGGGAAGAGGATTAACATTGTGGATGTTCATGACCAGCTCCTCCCAGGCAGGAGGGGAATTATGGAAGGAAACACGCCAGGGCTTGCCTGAAAATGTAATGAGTGAGTGATGGAGGCCAATCAGATGAGCATCAACGGCTTGATAGTGAATGCGGGAGGCGAGGTATGGTGCGAATAGGCTGCTAAGGGCCCTATAAGCGTGATCTCCTGAGACCTAGGTTTGTTGCCCTATCCACTAGGCTATGCTGCCTCTAAGAGAGTTTGCCGGTATGTGCTACAGGCTCTGATGCTACGGGGAGGAGAGGTGTCTACACTGGGCTTTTTGACCCCCTGAAGTTCCACCATTTCTCCCACCACCTCGTCTCCACAGATGACTGCACTTGGCGCCGTATTGTAGACAGGTCTCTGGGTGGGCACCACTGTTTGGGCACTGTGCCATTTAGCCCCACTCAGTCTAGCTCTACATGACGCTGCTTGAGAGGGCTTCTCACACCTTCAGGGAGCTTCCCCCCATACAGAACTCACCTCCAGCACTGGTGCTCAGCATGGTGGGATAGCTGTTGTGGGCAGTCACCTGAGTTGGGGTCAGATTTGTAATGGTATGTAGGGTTGCTTCATGTATGGTATGTAGACGCTGCTTCAAATGCCAGCAGTCATTCAGGCCCCTGTCTGTCCCGGCACTCCCATCACCGCTGGTCTCATGTGAGGACTTGAATGGTGGTAGCAATCGGAAGATAGTCAAGCAAAGAGCTCCAAGAGCAGTAGTGGCCTGGAGTTTTGTCTGAATCGGGGTTGGGTGCCAGTGGAATGGGGACTCACACCTACTTTGTAGGACCCTGTCTACACTGGGGTTGTGTCCAGCTCTCAGTTACCAGTGCAGCTGCTCTGGTGCACCCCTCAGGGGACAGGCAAAGCAGCAGGTTACCCCTATTTCAAGAACGACTGTGCATCATCAGCAGTGCAAATACCTCCTCTGCCTGTCTACACTGATGGGCACTCCAGGTCAGTGGCACTGGCTGCTGATATTGGTGTAGCCCTGTGCAGACAGGACCTCCCTCTGAGGGATTCGGCTGCTGGGCCTGTGAGAGGCTGTCGCAGACTTGGACTGGTGACAAGCCTGAGCTGCTCCCCAGGCCTCCGGGTCCACCCTGCTGTTTTCAGTACACCAGATCAGGTGAGCTGGTGCAAGTGTGTTTACCCCACTGGGGATCACACCCCCCCAGCTGCAGCCGAGACCTGTCCTTCGGGCCTGCCAACCCCTACCGAAGTCAATGGGACTCTGTCAACTGATTCCAGCAGGCCGCTGATCTCATTCTCTGACTGGACAATGCAATCACCCAGCTCTGGGTATGAGTCATAATTAGATCACTCTGCCCTGGGAGGCTTGGCCCAGGGATCAGGCCCAGTGGGTTGCTAGTGATTTGTGAAAAGGGGTTACAAAGTGCAGCTATTATCCCTGGAGATTCAATCTCCCTGAGCATGTGAGCAAAGATACCTTCAGCCGGGTGCTGTGAAAACCTTCCACTCTGACAAGCCAGGGAGAAGGACCAGCTGCATTCTGAGCTCCTCCTCTCTTGGGCAAACAATCTTCAGCTTGTAGCACATGCTGTCTGATCACTTCACAAAGGGGAGTGAATCACTCCCTAGATTTGCCCTGTAGGACAGGTCAGTAATGTGAGCCCCAATTCACACTGGGGAAACTGAGTCAGAGTGAGAGGTGCCTGAGCTGACCCAGCAGCTGGAACAGCTAACCCCATCCACTGGGGGGGAAGTGGCATAGAGCAACTAATCAGACGCAGTCGCACTCTTGGGTTTGCTTTCTTTGAGAATGAGCGGGCGCAGAGAGCACCTTTTCTGGGTTGCGGCCACTGACCCACAGAACAATCAGTCGGGGGCCACACAAAAGTGGGGAGCAAAACAAACAAAAAAGAAAAAAAACGCCCACCTCATTGGTGTGGTGCCTGGCTGGGATACCTCTCTCCTCTCACTGCAGCCCCAAGGGTGAGGGGTGGAGAAGGAGGGACTGAGATTCAGGGCTTCCCCCAGGCCAGATTAACTCTTCTGGGAGCCCAAGGTGGGCTGGGGAACCAGGATGGGGTCTGGACAGGGGGGTTTCAGGAGTGGGCTGGGTGTTTGGGTCTGGGAGGGAGGTGGTGCAGGGGCAGGATGGGTGTGGGGGGGGTCTGGGCAATGGGGGGGGTCACTCAGCTCTGTGTGCCACCTTCTCCACCTCCCGGACAAGCCATGGGCAGATCTGGACCACAGGCCAGGAGTTCCCCACCCCTCTTTTAGACTATAGGTGCATCATGTTGTATATGCGTATGCCGAGTTTGTTGGGCTCAGCGCGGACAGGGCCCCCGATATTATCATAATATACAATAGGCAGAGTATTGCCAGTCTCACAGGCTCCAGGACCCACAAAGTCAGGAGCTTTTTCACAAAAATAAACATTGCGTTTTCTCTTTGCCTGCAGGTGTCTGAGCCTTTGACACAGGGGGTGGGGGTAGGACTGGTTTTGTTTTTAAGCTTTTATTTGCAGAGACTCCTGGTTTAAAAAGAGAAAGCTGCGACTCTGCCAACCCTCTGACTCCAGGAGCTGGGGATTTAGGAAAGCCATGACAAGACTTTAGACAACTCAGAAAAACACTCAAATCCCTGAGGAGTCACCGCCAAACCCCGAGAGCTGCTGCAAAGACAAAGTGGGCTCTACCTGAACCCCAAAGGAGCAGGAGCACTGTGGCCGTATGCATGACATTACGCCCACACTCCAGCTTGTCACACCCCCCAGCCCACCCCAGTACATTGTTCAGGGGGGGTTCCAAGCACTAGCAAGCACTCCAGCATGTTGCTCCCAAAGGCGCAGGAAGTGCTCTCCATAATCACAACTCCCTGCCCTCACTCCACTCCCATGATTTTCCCGGGCTGCTGTTTTGAGGAGGCCAAACAAATAACTGAAATCCGGCACTGGGGGGAACTTTACCCTAATTGCACTTAACATTTGCAGCCTCCCCTCCCCCTCCCTGTTTTCTGCTGTCCAAGGAATCCAACTGTTCTGGCCCACAGCCCCAAACCTGAGCTCAGAATGGGGACAACAGATTCACCAGGCACCTGGGCCAGGCGGGGGGCAGTGTTCCCTGTAAGCTGAGTGCTTGGGCAGCCGCCCAGGAGAGATTCAGGATAGCCAAGCGCCCGCAGCCGGCAGCCTGTGTTTCTAAAGTGGTGCACGTCTGCACAGGCCTTGGTGCACTCAACAAAATTTATCCTGCTCACAAATGGAAAAAGTGAGAGGGAACCCCGGTGCGGGGAGGGGCCGGTTGTGCATCCCAGAAGGGCTGGAGCCTTGGGCAGAAAAGGTGGGAGTGCAGCTTGCCTCCTCCTGGCAGCCCTCATTGGGGCTCCATGGGCAATTGAAAGGGCCCAGGGTGCCCAGCTGCTGCCATTACTACTGCAGCTGCAGTCGCGGGCTGGAGCCCTGGGCACATTTTAATCCCTGGGTCCTGGGGCAGCTGATGTCTTTGCCCCCTTCCCGCCGCCCCACCATCCGCAGGCCTGTGAGCTCAGCATTAGCGATTTCAGTGTGACGCTTGTTGTGGCTAAAGGAACCAACACGCCCCTTGGGCATCCAGTAAGTAACCAGTGGGTAGGAGATCTTGCTGCTGTTCACAGCGATGGTAAGACCGGTCCTGGAGTACAGCGTCCAGTGCTGGGGTCCAGACTTCAGAAAGGATCAGGAGCATGTTCAAAGGGAAGCTGCTGAAATGAGCATAGAATGGGAGAGGATTAGGGCTGGAAGAGACCGCACGAGATCCAGCCCCCTGCTCCAGCCAGGACCAACCCCAACTGAATCATCCCAGCTGGGGCTTCGTCGAGCCTGGCCTGGGGACTCCACCACTTCCCTTGGCAAGCTGTTCCCATGAGTGATTCTCCGGCCATGGGGCTGGAAATGGTCGATGCACACCATCTGCTCAGCGGCAGGAGAGGCTGGTAGGCGAGTCGATCCCGGGCTGCATGGACTTGCACGTGGACAAGAGATCTGACAGTGGAGGGGCTTTGCCGTCCTGTTGACAAAGGCCTAACAAGATGGGATGGCTGGAAGCTGAAGTCAGGCAAATTCAGCCTTGAAATAAGATACAATTTCCTATCAGTGAGGGGCAGTTACACACTGGAACATCTTATCAGGGTGGCAGTGTGCTCACCATTGCTTTGGGGGCTTTAAAGGGAGATTAGATATCTTCCAAACAGATAGGCGTTAATCCAGCTCCAGGAAGGATTCACAGGCTTGAGTTTTGCCTGCTGGACTAGATGACCACAGTGATTATTGCTAGCGTGAGACTCTATGGCTATTCACTGAATGTTTCTTCGAAAGCGGTCACTAGTGAAAAGGTGCACGTTGACATTCCAATGGCCATCATTATGTTCCAGAGTTAACATCCCAACTGATCTAAATTTGGGGGAAGGGGGATCACACTTCCCTTAGAGTCCCTGAAACCAACAATCTCCCTGTGGATTGACACTAATGTCACACAGGAGGGACTCCACTGACACCAGTGCTATAAAAATGGCTGAACTGAAAGGAGACTCTGTCTTAAAACTCCAGGGGGTGCCGGAGACCTGTCTACACTAACATTCCCACAATTGGAGCTCAAGGGTAGCAATGATTGAGTGCTGGAAGAAAGCCTTGCGGCGACAAAGCTGGCCTGCCATGACTAGCATAGGATAAATGGTGGGATTTCAAGGGCAGCCTGACATGTCCAGGCCTGGCTGTTGACAGCTACAGCTCCTGGGCAAAGCTCACCCTTTCTGTGGCTCTGCTGAAGTGGATGGAGTCACACCAGGGCTGGATGTGACCAGTGTAGCGCTGTGCCCCTCCCCCCTCCAGCTGGGCTTCTCAAAGCATTTCTCACGCATTCATGAATTTGCTCTGCGTGGTTGGCCAACGTCGTCCTTCCCAGAAGGGGAAACTGAGGCACACAGCGAGGCTGTGACTCAGCCGCTCAGGACTAAAGCCAGGAATAGAAACCAGGTCTCTAACGCTAACCTATTAGACCTCACTTCCCTTCCTCATTCCCAGCCTGCCTCTGGCCAGTCGACCCCACCCCCAGAATTGGCCATGGAACCCAGGAATCCTGGCTCCCAGCCCATCTCTGCCCTTGGCACAGAAGTACACTGTCTCCTTAGAACACTGCCTAAAAAAACACAGCGTCAATCGGTGGATTTCCTGTTTAAGGAACCTCCATGAAAGGAGCTTATGAAACCAGCTTGGATGCTGTGACCTCACTTTGTGGCTGCTGCAACTCCAGGGACAACAGCGGCCCTGGCACCAGGGTGAATTTGGCCCAGAATGCTCAACTGAAATCAGAGAGGTGATTTCTAGATGGAATTTAACTCCTCAGAGGACCCAGTTCCCCTTTCCTGAACCCTCCCCCACCATCACTGCTGCCTCTGTGACCCAGGCACGGATGAGGCCTGGGCTGTTGCTAGTCCATATTCACCCTTCTGGGCGGCACCAGCTGGTGCAGGCTGCCGGCGAGTGGAAGGGGAGCACATGCCCAAGCTCAGATGAAGACATCCACGCAGTGTGCAGCGGCAGTTAGTAAGGCAAATAGGATGTTAGGAATTATTAAAAAAGGGATCGATAATAAGACAAAAGATATCATACTTCCCCTATATAAAACTATGGTACGCCCACATCTCGAGTACTGCGTGCAGATGTGGTCTCCTCACCTCAAAAAAGATATATTGGCATTAGAAAAGGTTCAGAAAAGGGCGACTAAGATGATTAGGGGCTTGGAAAGGGTCCCATATGGGGAGAGGCTAGAGAGACTGGGACTTTTCAGTTTGGAAAAAAGGCGATTGAGGGGCGATATGATAGAGGTATATAAAATCATGAATGGTGTGGAGAAGGTGAATATAGAAAAATTATTTACCTTTTCCCATAATACAAGAACTAGGGGACACCAAATGAAATTGATGGGTAGTAGGTTCAAAACTAATAAAAGGAAATTTTTCTTCACACAGCGCACAGTCAACCTGTGGAACTCCTTGCCCGAGGAGGCTGTGAAGGCCAGGACTCTATTAGGGTTTAAAAAAGAGCTTGATAAATTTTTGCAGGTCAGGTCCATAAATGGCTATTAGCCAGGGATAAAGTATGGTGCCCTAGCCTTCATAACAAGGGCAGGAGATGGATGGCAGGAGATAAATCACTTGTCTTCTGTTCTCCTTCTCTGGGGCACCTGGCATTGGCCACCGTCGGCAGATGGGATGCTGGGCTTGATGGACCTTTGGTCTGACCCAGTATGGCCGTTCTTATGTTCTTATGTTCAGGTCTGTTCCTTGATCACTCCTGTACCTGTAGGTGGTAGAGGATGGCTGGAGAGGCCCATTCCCTTCCCCAGCATATTCCCCTCTGCCCTGCAGCAATCCCAGGCTGAACCAGGCCAGCTGCTGGGGGTGTTTGGTGGGAGGCAGCTGTGGGGAGAGCCCTGGGGACCAGTGTGGACTTGGCCCTGGTGTGATCTCGGGCCATGTGAGGCCATGTGGAGGGTTGAACAGGCTGTTAGTTCCAGGCAGGAGGGGCTGTGCCAGATTACACTGCAAACGGGAAAGAAGAGGCAATTAAATGTGTGTCCACAGCAACCGTGGCCCTTTACTTGTTTCACACAATCACAGTCTGGCCTGTGCCAAACACACAGACCCGTTCAGCTCAATGGGGCACTGGGGCAAAACTCACCTTGTCAGCGTCACCCTAACTCGGTCACTGCCGAATGGGCTCCGCGGAAACATCCACCTCCTGTGGTGTGTGAAGCCAGGGGCTGGGACAGGCCATTCCACGGGGGGGTGGGGCCGACACCCTTCGATAGAGGCAAATATTCTCCAGATCACGGGTAGGGTTATTAGTGGAGCAGGAGCACAGCAACCTCACTCAGGGCCCCGGACCCTGTGGCTGGGCAAAACCAGGCCAAAAAATGGTCCTTGCCTCAAGGAGCTTCCCACGTAAGTCAGATTTTGTTCTGGGTTTGTACAGCCCCTGGCACATCTTAATCCAGGACTTGGGCTCCTATGTGCAATGTAATCTAAATAGCAAATAGCAATCTATAGATCAGTGGTTTCAGCCCTTCCCCTGCTAAACCCAGCATGGTGAGTTTGATCCTTGAGGAGGTGATTTAGGGCAAACAGAGATTAAAAAACAAAATCTCCCCAGGGATGGGGATAGGTCCTGCTGTGAGCACAGGAGCCTGGACTGGATGATCTGTGAAGATCCCTTCTGGCTTTATGAAACAGGTCTATCTCCATGTTAAAATGACACAAGATCCTTCTGAAGGAGATCATTGTCAGGGAGCTGATGTAATGGGTTCCTGATTTCAGCCATGAGACCAGGTGAAATAAAAAAGAAGTGTCCATGAAGTCGCACATGACAGCTGGAGGCCATTGCTGAGTGTTTTCAGATGCCTTAAGAGGGAATTGCCTTTGGGCAGGCATGGGGTGAGGGCATCTGTGGACAAAACCCTTCCAACTAGATGCTAACAGATACCCTGGCTGTGTGGGTTTTCACCTTGGCGTGTCTGAGCCTGGGAGTTGCAGTGGGTTTGCTATTTCAGTCACAGCTGGGGAGGCAAAAGCATAAAGAAAACAGGGTTTTCTTGTGGGCTGTGGAGGGAAGAGAGGAAAAACAGCCAGAATACAACTGAGGAGAAGGATTCACCCTTCCTGTGCACTAGGAAACCTGGGAAGGCCCCCTGCTTTGACGGGTCACCTTTAACCTTGCTTCCTTTGGCTGTGGGGCCTGCTGTTAACTGCCGAGCAGTTCTTCTAGGCCTGCTCTTTCCCCGAGTACTTAGGGGCTCCTTCTGCACTCGTTCCCCAAAGGGTTAACAGGCGGTGTGCTGGAGCAGAGTGGTTAATACAGTCAGGTATCCATGGCAAACCCCCTTTGATTTCCATGGGGGCAGGGCGAGGCCTTGCGCTGCACAACTTCCTTGTTCGTTTGCTTGAGAAAATCAAAGGAACCAGCTTTCTCAGCCACGGCGCAGGGGCCTGGCCCCCGAGCTGCCTGGGCACAGAACCCATGGGCGCTCCCTTAACTCTCCTCTGCTCGGCCTGCCCCCAGCGCCTCCCCTCTTCCAGCTGGGAGCTTAGCTCTGGGGGGTGCAGGGCCTGTGGATCGGTGCCTGTGTGTTACTCACCTCTGGGGTGCAGGTCCGGTCAGCCCTGACACCAGTCTTTGGGCTGAAGGGGAGAGCAGGGGAGGAGGGTGCATGGGCCGTGTCACGCCCGAATAGGCCTGAACAGGGTGCTGCAGAGCTGCCTCATGCGACCCCCACCCGTCACCCCCAAAAGTGCTGTGGGGTGGGTGGAGGGGGGGACTCAGGCTGCTACTCTAGTGCCTGAACAGCAGGACGGGGTGAGTGAATGGGGCACGTTTCAGGCCCTGATGCTGTCAGCTGAGCCCTGCACCCTCCGGAAGCTCCGGCGGCATGGAGCTGCTGGCAGGATCCGGGCCTAAAATGCCCCCTCCCCCGTCACTAAACCCATTCACCTTGTTCCAAAAGGAAGCATCTAATTCACTCCCAGCATTTCTCTCTGCTTTCGCTCTCGGCCTGTCTCAGTGGGGGCCAGGCAAACAGGCCTGGCAGCTTTCGCTTTCGCTACCAGCCCGTTTCTCATTTGGCTGCTCCCCGTCCCTGTGGGACCCCCCACCCCACCCCACCCCACCCCAAGACCCTGGGGCCCCCACATGCCCTTGGGATCCAGCTGCAATACGTGGGCTGCAAAGTTGGGGAAGGGAGAGATGGGAGAGTATATAATTGCAACCAGCCGCCCTGGGGCTGCCCCCTGCAAAGAGAGAAACCAGGCGAGCGGTCCTACCCTCCCCCCGTTGGACATTTGCCCCGGGGCCCGAAGCTGCACGGGGGGTTTAACATTCCGGCTTGCAGAGGCCCGGTGGGTTGATCCCCCACCGGCAGGAGGCGGGAGCAGGCTTGGAGCAGGGGCCCTGGGAGGAGCAGGAGAGGCGGCGCCCCTGTCCTCGGGCTCCCCCCCACCCCTCAGCACCCCGCTGCCGTTTGCTCCCCCGCGTCGGCACGCCTGACCCCCCCGTTCCCGGCGGGGCTGGCGGGGGCCGGCTCTGCCGGGCGGCCCGTGCGATTGGCTGGCCGCCTGCCGCCCGCCCGTGTTATTTTTCGAATATAAATACAGGGCCGGCGCTGGGTGCGCGCTGACTCGGGCCAGGCGGGGCGCACGGAGGGGCCCGGCCGGCCGCAGCAGCAGCAGCAGCAGCAGCGCCCCGCATGCTCCGGCCCGCGGCGCTGGTGCTCTGCAGTCGGCTCGCTCGCGGCCGGCCCGCCGGGCGGAACGGGACCGGGACCTGATCCTTCTCCCCGCCCGCGGCCCCGTGCGGCATGGAGGGCGCGGGCGTCCCCAGCCCGTCCCGGAGCAGGAGCGCGGCGGTGAGGCCGTCCCGGCTCCCTGGGCTCTCCTGCGTCTTCCCCCAGGGGGCGAGCGGCCTCGTGGCGCCGGCCTGCGCGGTCCTGTCGCCGGTCACCAACCTGACCCTGGATCTCAACAACCTGGCCGGGCTGGGGAGGTGAGTGGCGCCGCGGCGTGCCCGGGCGGCGGGCTGCCCCGCGGGGGAGGGGGTGCGCTGCATGCGTTGTGCGTGTGCGAGGAGGGGGCGTGGGGGCATTGCACGCACTGTGTGTGTGTGTGTGTGTGTGTGTGTGTGTGTGAGAGAGAGAGAGATGGGGCGCGTTGCACACGCTGTGTGTGAGTGTGAGATGTGTGGGTGCCTTGCACGCCCGGTGATGTGAGTGATGGGGGTGCCTTGCATGAACGATGTGTGTGAGGGAGTTGGGGGTGCGTTGCACGCACGCTGGGTGTGAGTGTGATGTGGGGGTGCGTTGCACGCACGCTGGGTGTGAGGGAGATGGCGGCATTCTGGGGGTACGGTGGTGCATCCCACGCAGCCTGTTGCCGTGGGGCGGAAGAGGGGCCGGCCCGGACTGTGGCCTGGCGATGGGGTTTCCGCGGAGTGGGGCGCCGCTGGGGCTGCCGCCCGTACTTCAGGAACCCATTGAGAGGCTCCACGCTGCGAACTGCCCAATGCTGTACCCCCGGCCCCCCGCGCAGCCCCTGGCCGCCCCCCGCTGGGGCACGCGGGCCCCACTCCCGGCGACGGTTCCAGAACTGCGCCGGGGGGGCGGGGTGCTGGGCGGCCCTGGGCCCCACCTGCGCGGGGAGGGCGGAGCGGCTCTGTGGGGTGCCCAGTCCGCGGCCTGATTCTGAGCCCGATCTCCGGCAGGGGCGCGATCCGGGGCGCGGGCTTGGGGGAGGCGGGGGGGATTGCAACCGCCCCGTGCCGTGCCGGAGCGCTGCGCCCGGTTCTGCACGGCGGGGAGCTGCCCGGAGAGCCCTGCCCTGGGAACCGGCCGTCCCACGCAGCGCTGCCGCCGGGCCCGCGTGCTCAGCGCCGGGCTGGGCCAGGGCCGCCGGGACCTGCCGGGAGGCCGCTGTGCTGGGAAGGGGGCTGCCCAGCCGGAGGTCCGGAGCAGCGTGCAGGATGCGTCGGGCGCTGCTGGGGCTCCGGCTCCCGAACCCCGAGTGGCTCGGTGCCGGGGGACCCGATCCTGCCCTGCCGCAGAAGCTCAGGGCGCAGTCCCCCTTGGTGGCGCGGGCAGCCCCAGCCCCACCGGAGTGACTGCGCCCGGGGTCGGGCCTGCCGCTCCGGAGCTCCGAGCAATCCAGCCTGCTCCTGGCCAGAGTTATTTCTGCGCCTCCTGTGGGGGGGGGGGGGGGGGGAGAACTCCTGACCCTCTTGTAGCCGATGGCGGTGTTGTTTATGGGACTCTTCATAACTGCACCACGGGCCAGATCCTGATCCCCACGGGCCAGGGGCAGCCCCCCCCCCCCCCTTAGGCCAAACCCTGGCCCCAAGAAGCCAGTTCTTGTATTCCTCCAACCCTGATCTGCCCCCGCAGGGCCAGGCTGTGATGGCTGCAGGGATGTGCTGAGGAGGTTGTGTTCTGCAGGGCTGGGAGCTTGGGGGTGTCGCTCATGAGCCGTGTGGCCCTGGCAGTACTGCTCAGGGAAGGGGCACTGGGTCTGGGTACTCCACAGAACACCTCCTCCGGCATGGCCGGGCCTGTTGCCTCCGTGGGTTTTGCAAGAGGAAGCCTGTACAGTCTGTGCCACTCCGCCCGGGAGACATTTTCACAAGGCCCCCAGGTTCCTGCTCCTCCCAGAGCCTCCTTCCTTCATTTCCTGCTCCCCCAGAAGCAATCCTGCTCCCCCAGAACTATGCAGTGGGTCTCACTGAGGCCTGGTGCTAACCCTGCCACTGCTGTACCTCTCCTGTTTCTGCTACTTCACTTTCCTGAGCGGCAGTTCTGAGGGCTAATGAATGTGTCTGAAGTGCCTTGTGCAGAGCCCTAGCTTACAGTGCCATGCTCAGACCAGGGGAGCAGGGCAAGGACAGGGCCCTGGGAAGCATTTCCAGATTAAAGGCTGTGCGGAAAGGCTGGGCTAGACAGTTTGTGTGGAACAACCAGTGGTCCAGCTTCATGGACTTCTAGGACATCCGGTTACTGCAGCTGAGATCTGCTCAGTTATGTTAAGCCTCTGGAGATGTCAATTCTGCTGCAGCTGTGAGCCTGGCACTGTTTGAGTGGCCCATATCTGCAAGGGGAGATAAGTGTGATTGTAAAACCCTTGGAGGATCCCCTGTAGGAACATGGCTAAGCCCCATTATCTCTACCTTCTGGCTTAGGATCCTTTCAAGCTGTCCTGCTCGCTCCCCTTCTCCAGCGCCTCTCTGCGGGGAGCTCAGGGCTCCCCAGGTGTAAGCGGCAGAGTCTCCTCAGACCTCAGTAGGGGTGGTAATAGCATCCTGCCCGTTTGACTCTGGCTGAGGTCGGCATCCAGCGCGCTCAAAAGTAGCCCCAGAGTTTGGGAGCTGTACGGCCGAAGCTGTCTTGGGTTGGGCAGTCGGGGCCTCTTCCATTTTGTTCCCCCATCCCACCTCTGAAAGCCAAGCCTGGGGGTCCTGAGTTGGGCCCCCCAAGTCAGTGGGCATCTAAGAAAATTCAGGTGCAAGAGACCTGCCCAATATGCTGTGAGTCTGTGGTGGGGTTGGCAGAAGAGAAACCCAGGAGTTCTCAACCTCAGTGTCCTGCTGAAGCACTGGCCGCCTGCCTTGGCCAGGTTGGTCACTGCGCCTCTTACACATACACCACTCTGAGAGCTGGAAGGGACCTCAGGAGGTCATCTAGTCCAGTCCCCTGCCCTCTTAGCAGGACCAAGCACCACCCCTGACATCTATTTGCCCCAATCCCTAAATGGCTTCCTCAAGGATTGAGCTCACAACCCTGGGTTTAGGGGGCCAATGCTCAAACCACTGAGCTACCCCCAACTCCCAGGGGGGGCTTCCCACCTGGCAGCTGTAGGCTGACATGTTCTCTGCCCTCCTCCAGTCAGTGCGACACCCCGAAGCGGAGGAGGCTGGGGATCAACTTCAAGAGCGAGTGGTCGTCGCTGTCGCAGGACTCTGTCTCGTCGGAGTCATCGCAGGACTCTGGCTGCTCCGAGTCTCTGGATTCAGGTCAGTGAATGGGGGACGGTCACTAACACGGGCAGTGGCCAGCCCTGGGGCTGCTCCCTTGGCTGTCTCTGGATGCTTGGGCAGGGCCAGGTCTCTCCTGGAGAGTGGGGGGAGGTAGCAGGAGGTCTCCCCAGGGGTTGTACCACACACCCGCCTTTGGGGGCTTGCGGAAGGCCTGCCCCTGGTCTGAGCTGCCAGCAGCTCATGTGACCTCAGTTCCCTCCTGGTTAACCAGCTCCCGGCTGCATGTGCAGCGCTTGGCTTGGGGGACGTCTGCTAAAGAGATGCTGCCGTGGGGAGAACCTTTGGGGCTTCCTGCAATGCCTCGGACAGCTCAGGGCCCCAGGAGGCCAGGGACCCCCTCCGTGGAGGGGAAAGGGGGCCCAGGGATCCAGCCCTTGCCTGATTGAATCAGGATGCCTGAGACCAGGAGGAGCAGTTAATGGCCCCCTGGGCTGGGTTTGTTCACACTGTGTGTCACTAGAAGTGCTCTGGGTTGAGTCACTTCCCCCACCTGCTCTAGAGTCCCCAGCTCTGTTTGACCCAGCTGTCTGGAACGCTGCCGGCAGCAGGAGTGGGCCAGGGTGGGTGGGTGGGGGGATGAGGCCGACTTGCCTTAAGTTACTGGGCATCCCCAGGGAAGGGAGGCCGTGTCTGCGCTGGAGGAGGGGGTGTGAGTCGATCCGGCCCTCTGAGAGAAGGTCCCATGGCGCACGGGGGGGATTTGGGGTGGGCAGGGGTTGGACTCCAGGAAGCCTCGCTCTGTACAGCAGGGAAAGTGAGGCAAGGTCCCCACGCCCAGCGAAAGCTGCTTGTTCCCAGTGCGAAGGGCTGTGACTGCTGCAGAGCTTACGGACCTGGGTTCGGAGCCTGTCTGCGGGAGGGAGCGGGCTCATGGGTACAGCCCTAGGCACTGGGACGTAGGACTCTTGGGTTCTCTTCTCAGCTTGCCACTGACTTGCCGTGTGGTGCTGGGCAAGTCCCTTCCCCTGGCTAGGAAATGGAAGTGGCACTTGACTGAGTACCCAGGGGAGGGTGAATCTCACCTTTGAAATTGGGTATCAGGTCCTTGGAAGGACCAGCCAGGGCTAATGTGCTGGGTTCCCCCAGTGGCGAAGGACGTTGAATGTGTCTGCATGTGCCTTGTAGGCAGTGCAGGGGGGGAACCTGGCAGTATCTGCCTTCCCCTTGCTGTGACTGGGCGACCCCCTCCGCTCTCCTAGAGACTTACTCAAGAGTGTTTTGTTTGCACAGGAGTCGGGCCGGATTCCCCCAGACAGCTGGACCTGGGACCCTTTGAGGAAGTGTAAGTTGATGCTGCCATTTCCTTGTCACCTGGCCTGTTGGGGCCCACTTAATCCTTGGAAAAGAGGGCACTGCAGAATGGCTGGAGGTTTAAGGGGTAGAGGTATCTTGTGATCCTGGGTGGCCTTGCTAAGCAGGGACAGGCTGGGCTGGTTCTTGGCTGGGAGATCTCCCAGTAAAGCCAAGTACTTCTGGAAGTGGAAATTAGCACTAAATCAGTGCATCATGAGGGGAAGTGCCTGGTGGTGAATCTGCAGCTGGTCTTCAAAGTCAGGGCACATTCTGAAGGAACTCCATTCTGCCTTCATCAATTCCTGTCTCAGTTTGCTGTGTTGTTGTGTGCTGTTAAAAAGCTTCTGTGCTCCACCCCAGAGGTGGCTGCATTTTAGTAGTGCGTAAAAAGACTTTTGTCCTCCAGCATAAAGGGCGGAGCTAATTACACCACCTTGAATAGTGGTGGAGAACCTGAGTAAAGGGGCTGGCCAGTAAGGTGGAGTGGGTTGGGTGATTCTGAGGCTGTAGCAGTGATTAGTTCCAGCCATGAAATTTCATGCCTTGTGTGATGCTATTAAGCCAACCTATGCCCTGGTGTAGGCACTGCTCAGTGGGTGGAAGGATTCTGTCATTGGCCTAGTTACCGCCGCTCAGAGGTGGCTCGATGTCAGGTGAAATAACAGTTGTTCAAGGAGATTTCACTGCCAAGGTTGGATGCAACAGGACAGAGGATATTGCAGGGCCTCACGGTCTAGGTTGTAGAAATGAGAGAGGCAAAAAACTAGTAGGGTGGGTGAGAATTCATAATTTGATCATAGGGAATACATGGTTCAAGCAACATCCAAGAAAGTTGTGGACATGGAGGAGTCCAGGGGATAATGTCAAAAACCAAACTGATTTTATTTTGATAAATAAAAGATTCAGAAATGTTCTCTTATCAACTAAAATGATGTCGAGTGCCGATTGCTATAGTGATCATAGAATCAGAAGAGCAGAGAGAAACATAAAACTGGATCTAAAGTTACTGCAAACAAATAGAGAAGTTCAGGAGCGATTCAGTATTGCAGTTAAGAATAGATTTAGTGCCTTAGGAGACCTAAGTGATGTTGAAAAACAATGGGAGACACTGAGGGATTCAGTTAAGGCCGCCGAGGTAGACAGCATACCAATAAAGAAAAGAGACGCAAAGAAGAAATGGATGACGGAGGAAATTTTGCACTTAACGGACAAAAGGAGACTAAATAAGAGGAAAACAAATGAATATGAAAAAATGAATAAGGAAATAGTGTTAAAAGTGTTAAAATTATTAAAAATAGGATATTAGGAATTATTAAAAAAGGGATAGATAATAAGACAAAAGATATCATACTTCCCCTATATAAAACTATGGTACGCCCACATCTTGAGTACTGTGTGCAGATGTGGTCTCCTCACCTCAAAAAAGATATATTGGCATTAGAAAAGGTTCAGAAAAGGGTGACTAAGATGATTAGGGGTTTGGAACGGGTCCCATATGGGGAGAGGCTAGAGAGACTGGGACTTTTCAGTCTGGAAAAGAGGTGATTGAGGGGTGATATGATAGAGGTATATAAAATCGTGAATGGTGTGGCAAAAGTGAACATAGAAAAATTATTTACCTTTTCCCATAATACAAGAACTAGGGGACACCAAATGAAATTGATGGGTAGTAGGTTCAAAACTAATAAAAGGAAATTTTTCTTCACACAGCGCACAGTCAACCTGTGGAACTCCTTGCCGGAGGAGGCTGTGAAGGCCAGGACTCTATTAGGGTTTAAAAAAGAGCTTGATAAATTTTTGCAGGTTAGGTCCATAAATGGCTATTAGCCAGGGGTAAAGTATGGTGCCCCAGCCTTCAGAACAAGGGCAGGAGATGGATGGCAGGAGATAAATCACTTGATCGTTGTCTTCTGTTCTCCTTCTCTGGGGCACCTGGCACTGGCCACTGTCGGCAGACGGGATACGGCTGGATGGACCTTTGGTCTGACCCAGTATGGCCATTCTTATGTTCTTATGATGTTCTTATGATACAGTGATGAAAGAACCCTTCCTGGGTCAGTAAACGGACAGCTGCAGCCCTCCAAGGACAGCTAGCGTCTGAGGAGCCTGCTGCAGCCTTTTAGCACAGACATGCTCTGAGCTCTCCCGTGACGGTAGCCTAGGCCAGTCTCACTGCATTGCTGGGGGTGTGGATTTTCACACTCCCTTGGGATGTATTTACACCGACACAGGTCTGGAGGGTAGAGCAGAGCCCGGGGGCTCCCATGCTCTGGTGAACCTGCAGCTTGTGCTTTCGAGGGTGTGCGCGGGCAGAGGGCGCTTTCTAGTCCCTGGGAGACTTGAGCAAGTAAACTGGTGTCGGCCATTCCGTTCCGGCTGTAAGCTTTAAATTGAGCTTAAGATCTCGGCTCCTGATTGTCCGCTCTTGCCTCACTGGAGTTGTATCAGCTTAGTGCTGGAACTCGGGGACTGCGCAATTTGGCGCCCAGGGCTGTGGCTGTCAGAGTCTGAATTCTTTCTTGGTGTTCAGAATCCAGCTGGCTGCAGAAAGGCCACGTTCACTGCCGGCAGCTCTCCCAGTGCTCTGAGCCAGAGGGGCAGTGACTGCAAGCAGGGAATCACAGGGAGCACTCCTGGAGGGGCTTGGCTATCCCCAGCACAGGACCAGATTCTGGTTACTCTGGTGTAAATGTGGAGTAACTGCTCTCCCGGTGCAAATGCTTTGACATCCAGAGTCCTGGGCTGCACCACCCAAATCCCTCCCCCCGGGGCGTAGGGACGGAGGCAGTAAAGCGGGGGGGGTCTTAACCCCGGTGCTCCAGCCAGATCCAGGAGGTTGGCAGTAACCACCCAGTGCTTTCTCACGCACCGCAGTTTGCTGCCGGTGGCTGCCTGAGTGCCCGTCGGCAGTTGTCCGGGGGGGTGGGGTGCCCCCAAAGAGCTGTCGTAGTGCTTTCCTCTCACACCTGCCTCCCCTGGAATGGTGAAGGGTGCCTGTCGGGGGGCGCACGAGGGAGCCCTGGCAGCCAGGGCTGAAGTGCTGCCTGTGGATGCTAGAGCTGGTGTCGACAGCTGCACGGGCTGTAGGGCGTGGGAGAGTGGGGCCTGGCCGAGCTGGGTGAGTGGAGGGGGGCCATCCTGGGCTCTTTAAAGCCCTGTTGCAGGGATCTCAGACTCGCAGCCCCTGGGCCAGCTGGAGGGGTGTGGGGGATGAACGCCTGTCGCCCCAGCCCCAGCCCATCCCACCACCTGCTCCCCCTCACTGCGCCCTGTCCCCCGAGGGATGTGGCCTTGTGGATTAGCAGGGGGCGAGTGGGGGACTGGCACGGGGACCCCCTGCACTCCCTGACTGCTGCGGCTGCCCCGCCCCCGCCCTGGTGACTGCGAGGCCATGTGGGGTGGGGAACAGAAGTGGGGTTTGGGAGTGGGTAGTCCCCCCACCCGCCAGGGCTCCCAGGCCAGCTTGTGAATTTGCTGCGGCCCATAGACGGACGGGCGGCTGGCCGCGGGCCGGGACGTGGAGGCCCCCCGGCTTTTGTCTGCCTGGACCGAGACGTGCAAGAAGGAGAAGCAGCCGCTGTGTCTGGCTGAACAACAGCTCTCCTGCGAGCTCCGTCCTGTCCCCCGCAGCACCTGCTCCCGGCCTCGGGAGGCGTCTCCCGACAGATGTTGTGCTGGAGAACGGCTGACTTTGGGGTGGAGAGGAACAGACGGTGCCTGGGGCTCTGCATTCCCGGAGCTGGCTAACGAGTCCCCCCCACCCCGCCGCAGCTCACCAGGTGCTCTGGGGGTTGCTAGGCGGGAGGATTGAATTCCACAAGGGAGCGTCCAAAGGGCGCCCCCCCCCCCCCCCCCCCCCCGCCAGAGCTGAATTAACCAGGGCTGGGCACATTCTTCCATCTGGCTGGCAGTGGGGCCCCTTGCCCTCCTGCTGAATGGCAGACCCCCCCATTGTGCTGCCACACTTCACCCCGCCCCCGCCCCCAGCAGCTGCTCAGGTCAGGCCAGGACCTTGATCAGACGGGGGCCGCCTGGGCCGGGCCCCCTCCTGCCTGGCGCCCATTTACATACAGGTGCAAAGCAGCTGGGCAGGACCGTTGCCATGGCAATGCCCCCCCCCCCCACGCCAGCTGGAGCCTGGTTCACAAAAGGCACTTTTATTGGCCTCCGTTCCCGGAGAGCTTTGTCCGGGGCTGGCGGTAGAGAGCCCCTGCGCGCACCCCACCCCACCCCACCACGCTGTGATTGCCCGTCTCCCTGGCTGCCTGGCCTGGGCTGCCCCAGACCACCCTGCTGGGTGCAGGGCATTTAATTAACCCCCGCTCGGTAATTCGGGTGGCACCACGTGGCTCTTGCCCGGAGGGAGGCAGCGTCGAGGCTGGAAACCTGCTGCCATCAGCTGTGTTCAGGCCCGCGTCACCCCTCCTGAGGGCGGGCAGGCGCTGTGCTGGGTGTTGGGCTGTGAGATCCTGCAGGCTGACAGGCACGGGGCGGCTGAGTGCCCCTGCAGTCCCCTCCTGCTGGCGTTGGGGCGAGGGGAGTCCATGGCACTGGTGCCCACTGTTTTAAAAAGCGGCCTCAAATTCTGGGACCCCTGTTTTGAGGATGCCCGGCTTGGGCGGGATTTTTCTATATAAACAGTGCCCAGCACCTCACAGGCCTGATTCGGAGACAAGCTACTCCCAACAACCCGGGCTGTGCTCTGAATGTCTCACCACCCTTCTGGTGGGCAGCTTCCCTGGCTGGCTGGGAGGCGGGTATTTGATGGGGGAGGGCGCGCTGGCCAGGGACCGCCTTGCTTTGCGGTGCAGTTCTGAATGGCTGGAGTCCCACCCGCAGGTCCTTCTCCCAGCTGTGGCGCCATTTGGGCCGTCACCAGCTGCGTGGAGCACAACAGTGCTCCTGAGCATCCTGCTGTGGGGCCAGGTGCTCAGTAGTGAGGAAGGGAGGCAGCCCTGGGCCCGGGAGATGAAAATCCTGAGTGTCCCCCTGGTCCGTGAGTGCCACCGAAAGTCTCCTCAGCTGCGGGCGTCTGGCTGCCGTGGCTGTAACCCGCCTCTTCCCCCCTTGTCCTCCTGCAGCGTGGAGAAAGCAGCGCTGGAATTGGGGAGAGCTGCCGCAGAGTAAGTGCCTCGGCCTTTACGCCCCTCCCCTTTTTCTTGGGGTAAACATGGGTGAGGCCTGTCCCCCCTTCCCCCCAGCACCTGCTGAACTGGTGGAAGGGCCCCAACGTTGGGGCTGTCAGGATTTTAGTTCCTGCATGGGGCTGGGATCATGGGGCTCTGCAAACCTCGGCCGGCATCCAGCCGCCCTGCACAGGGCCGTCGCTGTCCTGCCTGCGCCGGGGGGAGGAAGCAGCGGCTGTTTGCAGCTCCGTGGCTTCGCCGCTTGCCACAGCTGCAGGGCAGGAGTGTCTCACAAGGCAGTGCCCTTCAGCAGGGAGCCCCGTCCTCCTTCCCGTTGCAGCTGCTTCTGGCCGCACCGCTCCCAGAATGACAGGGCGACTTCAGCCACGTCCCGGGCGCAGCTGCAGGGGTGGAAAGCTGCCATAACGGGTGCCTAGCCAGTCACACCCACTTCTGTGTATTCCCCCATCCCTGCCTGGCTGTGGGGTTGCCTGCGCTGCTCAGCTGTTGCAGGGTCCCTGCGCAGGGCTCCAGAGCTGGCTTTGGGGTGCGGAGGGGACTCAGGACTGCGCAGCCTCTCGAGGGGGTCCGAGGCAGGACCGCTCCACAGCATCTCGCTGAAGCAGCCTGTTCGTGACAGGCGCGTCCCTGGCTGCCACCCAACACCCTCTCCTGCTTTCTCATTGTAGCAAGAGGTTCCCTGTCCGGAGGATCCACTCCTTGCCGGTGAGTCCTGTCTCCTTTCCGCAGCTCTGCCTGCCTGGCTGGGAGCCCCAGGCCACAGCTACTGACTGACCTGCTACCCGAAGTGGCTGGTGCTGGCTGGAGAGGCCCTGTGCTCACCAGGGCTCCCTCATTTTAACTGTCCGTGGGCGGAATGAGTTTTGTTTCTGTGCACCCCAGCACACGAGGACGCGCACTACCACTAGAAACATGCACAGCCCTTGGGAAGTAGCATTGTGCCCCCATCTTTTCTCCCCCTCTCTGAGCTAGGAGGGCCCATGAAGGGCTCTGAAGGAGGCAGCATGCATTGGACGGCCTGGGTCAGGCCCCTGTCGTGTGCCCGGCACGGGTGGGAGAACCCCCAGGCACTGCACTGAGGTGGGGAAGCCGTTACCCACTGAGGGAGACCTGTGGTCCCTGGCCAGGGTCAGAACTGCCAGACTGGGGCACAGCGATGGTCCATGGAGCCCAGCGTCCTGGCTGCTGACCATGGCCGGGGCCAGGTGCTTTGCAGGGAATGACTAGAACAGGGCGACCAGCGAGCGACCGATCCTGTCGGGCAGCCTCCCCGGCTAGGGAGGGCGCAGGGCCCCTGAGTGTGGGCAGAGCAGCAGGGTTGGTGATGTTCGACCTCCTCTCTCCCAGGAGAGGCTCTTGGGTGCCAGCCCTGCCCTGAAAAACATTTCCAACACCAAGGAGCTCAGCGCCCCGGAGACACCGGAGCGGCCCTCGCGCCGGAAGGAGACCAAGGAGAACGTGAGTTGGCCTTAGCAGAGGGCTGGGCTGGGGGCAGATCCCAAGAGCTGTCCCAGCCCCACACTGAAGCCGTCCCATAGAGCCTGTTCCTTGGGGCCGTGCCCAATCCCCTCCCCACCCTGCTGGTGGGCAGATGGGCCTCCCCTGTGCGGGGATGTTCGTGTCTCTGCTCCGCATCAGCCCGGGCTTTTTACCTCCACCCACTTCAGCCCCTTTCTAATCAGCCTGACTGGGCCAGCCGTGGGCAGCTGGGACTCAGCCCGGGGCGCCTAACAGGCTCTGCCCTTGGAGAACCATCCTGCCCTGACCGGTGGCGCTGATGACTGAGTCATGTCCACTCACCCAGGGCTGCGTCCTACTTGGTTGCCCCAGCCTGTGGCTGGCAAGTGGCTGGTGCCCTGCGCTGCAGACAGCAGGTTCCCGACAGGCTGGGTGAGAGGTCCTGGAAGTGCGGCTCCCGTCGGGTAACGCCCAGGCCTTTTGCCTTCTCAGGTGGGGTTTGTGTTTAAGGTACCCCTGAGGCCCACGAACCACAGCTGGCTTCATCCCTTCGATGGGAGCAGCGAGAGGGACCTTTTTGCCCAGAGACCAAACTCTGCCCCAGATCTTCTGGTGAGAGGGGACCTGGGCTGGGGGATGGGGCCGGGACAGGATGGGGGCTGCATGGCCTTAGCAGCGAGGCCTGGAGAGGGCTGCACCCCCTCATGGGATACCAGCTTCACTTCATCCCTGGCTGTGCCTGTGGTGATTCCACTGCTGGGGGTCTGTGCCTGTGGTGCAGGGACCCTCTAACCCCCGTTGTCTCCATAGCCCCCGCCTCGTCCAGCAGAATGGGTCCAGGCTGCCTGACGGGCTGGGGTGGGGTTGTGTGAGTGCAGGGACTGCCCGGGGCTGAAATGCAGCTGCTTCTGGGGTGGGGTGCCATGGGAGTCAAGTGACTGTCTGTCTGGGACGAGAGGTACCAGCCAGGGTCTGGCCCTTTTTCGGGCTGCTTCGCCCTGCTCTGGCAGCACCCTCCAGGCAGCAGCAAACTCAGATTCCAGTTCTGGGCGGCCATGGGGCTGCGTCTCACGCCTGGGCTCTGCATTTCTGGCCACGTGTCCTGGAGTCAAACACCTCCTTTGTCGGAGGAAGCCCCCTAGAGCTCCCAGCAGCTCCCACGGCCAGACGCCCCTGCTTATCTGCCCCCAGCTGCACCCTGACCCCCCTTCGCTGTGCGCTCCCCAGCACGGCACCCCCGAGAAGGAGAATGTGGGGGTGGAGAGCCCTGTGTGCCTGCGTCGCTCCTCCCTGACCTCCTTTGCGATGGACGAGGAAGACGATGGGTTCATGGAGATCCTGGACGAGGAGGAGCTGAAGGTACAGCGTGGGGCTCTTCCCTGGCGGGCCCCTGGCATCAGGCACCCGCCTGCTCCTGCGGCCGCGGGCTCATAGCCTGGAGAGTCTGGGCCTTGGGAGCTGAACTCCAGCCTGGGCTCCTGGCCTGCTGCAAAAGGAGCTGTGGAGGCAAGATCGGCCCCACTCCCAGCTCACCGCTCCCCCCAGCCCCTCGCTCCTACCCAGCTTCCCTGGGCTTGGGCTATGCTGGCTGAGGGTCCACCACCTCTGTCTGCACCACTCCCACTCTGGAATGTTACTGGGGCAAAATACAGACCCACTGAGGCCCCAGGGCCCTGCTGAGAGCAAGAGAGCCATGGGGATGCCTGGCTCCTGCTGCCCCGCAGCAGCTTGTGATTTACCTGCTCCTGGCCGTGAAGGCTGGGCTGGGCTGGGCTGGTGGGAACCCCTTGTCTGGTGCCCGCATGGGCTGTGAATGATCCTCATCCCCCTGCCTCTTCCCCAGAGTGCTGCGGCTGTGCCGGCCGGCATGGAGAACCTGCTGACAGCCCCGCTGGTGAACAAGGAAGGGGCTGACGTGGTAGGTGTGGGGCCCAGGGCCCCTTCTGAGTTGCCTGGCAGAGAGGTGCAGGACCAGCCAGCCTGGGAACCGCGCCCCCCCCCCATTATGAAGTGCCCCCTGCATGCCCTGTGGGACCGATGAAGGATCGGGTTGTGCCCATGGTGTGCTGGGTGCAGTCTGAGCTTGCTTCAGCACCGGCAGCCACACTGAGGCTCCCTGTACACTGTTTCCCCTTGGCTGCTGGCTGAGTAACCAACCCAGCCTCTCTGGGAACTGGATGCCTGGAGGAAAGGGACCCTGGGTTGTGTGCCTCAATTTCCCCACTGAGCCCCAACGCCAAAAGGCAGTCGCTGCACCTGGCGGATGTGGCCGGCAGCAGTCTGGGGCCTTTCCGTCTCCTAAGCTGAGTCTGAAGCCAAAATCACTGGCCGTGGCGAGTGGCTGCCCTATGCTTATGCCCAGGGCGGAGCGAGACCGGATGCGGCTCTAACCATGGGCTCTTCCTCGCCTGCGCAGAGGTTGGTGAGACACAGCAAGTGTCGCCAGCTGTTCCGGTCCCCCTCCATGCCCAGCAGCGTGATCCGGCCCATTCTGAAGCGGATGGACAGACCACAGGACCGAGACACCCCGGTCAAGCCCAAGCGGAGGAAGAGCGTGGCTGGCAGCCCCAGCGAGGGCAAGATGGAGGAGCCGGTGGGTGATAATGGTGACTGACTTGGAGCCGGGGACCTTCTCTCTCCATTGCCTGGCTCTAGCACCCGCCTGTCCAGGGAGGGCTGGCTACCAAATACACTGGGGTGTGCTCCGAGATCTCCTTCCCCCATACGTCTGGGGGAGGGCAGCCCCAGCTACTGTCCGTAGGGGGCCACCTGGCCACTGGGTACGTCCTTCCCCCTGCTGGAATGGGGCCCCCGGAGCTTTGGAAAACGAGAGGGTGTTTCCCCCATGTCCCCAATTTGTATTTCTTCATTCCTGCTGTCCTGGGAGGAGCAAGGGGCTCCCCTGAGCTATCCAACCTCAGTATTGCCCCCATGCGCGCCGGCCAGTCACCCCCAGGCAGCACATGAGCTGAGCTCAAGGAGCAGCCAGGAGGTTGGGGTGGGGAGATCTGAGTGCGAGAAGTGTCTCTGTCCAGGGTGGTGGCAGCCCTGAAGAGCCTGATACCTGTGTCCTCCCTGGCAGCCCCGCAACGTGGCTGGGAGAGGCTCCTGTTGCTGTCAGCATCACTGACTCAGGGCGCATGAGTGCGAGGAATCCCACCATGTCCGAGGCGTTGGCGGGGAGGAGGGATACAGAGTCACTGCTGTCTGTGGGGCTGGAGACATGAGTTAAAGGCTGCACATCTCTGTGACTCCCTCCCCCATGTGACTAAAACCAGCTGGACCAAACTGAATTAACCATATAACTGAGCAAGAGTCCGTGATCCCTGCCTCTGTGCTGGGAGCTGAAATGTCTCATCTCTGTGCCTCTTCAGCCTGCCTCCCTAGCTGGTGGGTTCTCCATCACGGGCAGGCGTTGGACCAAGGCGGGATGCTCTGCTGAAAGCTCTGTTCCGGGCATTGCTCTGTGGGGGGGCCCCATCTTTGGCTTGTGACCTACAGGAGGCCAGGCCAGATTTCCTGCTAGCTTTGGAGTCTGAGCACCTTCTGATCATCTCCTTGGACCTCTTGCATAGCCCAGCCAGAGACCTGCCCCCTTGGGGTTCCTCCACCCAGCATGGCTGGTCAGTCTCGTCGAAGGCTCTCCAGGGTTGATCTGATGTCCAGTCTCGGTTTCCTCCTAGAAAGCCAGGCTGCTGCGCTCCAGATCCTTCTGCCACGATGAGATTGAAAACATCTTGGATAACGATCACCGAGAACTCATCGGGGACTTCTCAAAGGTACTGGGCAGGAAAGAAGGAAAACCGCAATGAATCTCCACCCCACCCCGGTGTGTTCTCTGAATAAAAACCCATGCTTGCCCACTGTGGGAGGCTGCAGGTGATCTGCTAATGAGCTGGGTGGCACCTGAATCTCTTCTGGGCAGCTGCCCAATTGCTCTGCTTACAGGACACACCACTCCCTACCCTCAGGAGTTATTGTAACCTTCCCAGGCTGTGTTGGAAACAGCAGCCTTCTGTCCTTGCAGGACAGGCGGTGAAACTGATCAGACACTGATGTGAAACAGACAAGTTGAATTTCAGTGTCTAATTGGAGCGAAATGCGTTTGTGTTTTGTGTGCGGCATTTTACAGACAAGACAAGGGCTGTGGATTCTCCTGTCATGCCCCTTCCTTGGCGTGAAACAAGTCAGCTCTGTCCCGATTGTCGAATTACAACGCGAGGGAGAGCAGAATCGGTCCCCATTTGGGGTTTCACACTCCAGGGCTGAACATTTGGTTTAAAGCCGCTGTTTGTCTTGGCGTTATAAAGGAATGATTTCTTTAGCTCTTAATGAGCTGAAATAAAACTTTTCTTACCCCCTAGCTCCCACCTATGTCAATCATAAAATTCTAATCTCTGGGGTGGTCTTAATAATGCTGCTAGGTAATAATATTCCTAAAACCGTTTCCTTATCCCCCCCACTACGTATAAATCCCACAAGGAAAGAGCTTAACTTTGTTCTCTTTTTGTTGTAGGCTTATCTTCTACAGACGGTGGAAGGGAAACATCAGGACTTGAAATACATCTCCCCAGAAATGGTAAGGAGCCTGCAACGAGGGTACAGTGAAAGTTAGGGGTGTGGTGATCCCTTGTTTGTCTGCAGCTGCTGTGTGTGGAGGGAGGTACGGCTCGGTGACTGTGCATTGGCCTGCTAAACCTAGGCTTGTGCGTTCAATCCCTGCAGGGGCCATTTAGGGGTTGGGGCAAATAGATTAAAAATGTCTGCCAGGGATGGTGCTTGGCCCTGGGGGGACTGGACTTGATGACCTCCCAGGGTCCCTTCCAGCTCTGTGACGTGTGTGTATATAATTCCGGCAGTGGGGCCCTTGCCTGGGGTGGCCCTGGTGGCTGTGTAGCTGGACACAAGCCAGGCTCCATGTTCGTCCTGCAGGGCTGGGCCCAGCTCCCTGCACTGAGTGTGATGACCTGGGACTTGTGCCTGTAGCAGGTGGTGCTGTGGTTCCCATGCTACAGATTGTGCTGCCCTGACTTTCCCGGGAGCCAGGCCCAGGGGACGGTGGCGCATATCTGCTCCCCTGCTGTGGCACATGGGGCAGAGGGCGCTGCTGCGGGTGGTGGGTACCCCCTCTTGGGCGGCAGGGTCCCAGAGGAGTAGAGGCGGAGTCATACCTGGCGGGAGGCAGAGCTCTGCCTTGTGCGACCGTGCCCTTCCCTTCTCTCTGCTGCAGATGGTGGCGGTGCTGAACGGCCAGTTCAGCAGCCTCATTGAGAGCTGCGTGATCGTGGACTGCCGCTATCCCTACGAATACGAAGGCGGGCACATCAAGGTCACAACGCGCCCTCCTCCCCACCCCATTGTGCTGTGTGTAACTTTTTGAGGGGGCGCATGGGCTGCAGCCGGGGTGGGCAGGCCCTTCTGGTGGGGGACCACGCCAAGGATTTGGTCAGTGGTCTGGGGCTGCACCCTTCTGTGATCTCAGTGGAGGAGGTGTGGGGCTGGGTGCAGAAGGGGTAAGGGACCGAGGTGCAGGAGGGGGCATGGGGTCATGTGGGGGAAGGGAAGGGGGTGTGATCTGAGGCAGAGGACGGGGGTGCAGGGCCCAGAAGGGGGTGAGTGCTGGAGAGGATGCTGACCTGGGAGCGTGGTGTGGGGGAGTGCAGGGTCTGGCATGGGTGCGGGCGCAGGAGCAGGGAAGCAGATGCAGGGATGCGGGAGGGGCTGGCTGCCAGAGGCAGGCTCTGCCCAGGAGGAACTGAGCTGGGCAGCTCCCAGCCAGCAGCACAGCGGGTTCCTCAGCCAGGGTCCTGCCTGCCCTGCCTCGGAGCAGCTGCTGGGGGCCCTGTGGGCGGCTCTGGACTGAGGGCTGGGAGCCCCGGGGAAGGCAGGAGGAGTTCTTCAATCACATGCTGCCTGTCCTGCGAACAGGCAGCTTCTATTGGCCAAAACAGGCCAATGGCGGGGGCAGGGGCGGGATGAGAAGCCTCCAGCCCCTGCCCCCAGCTCTCAGCGTTCAGGCGCGCACATGGCCCAGCAGCCTGCTGTTCTGTGGGTGGCAGGGCAGGCAGGGGGCCGGCTGAGCCTCCCCCAGGCTGTACTTTGCCTGGCCCAGGCCTGGAACGTGAGTCTCTCCTCTGCCCCAGGCACCCAAACGAGCAGCTTCTGCCTCCTCCACATGCTGAGCCCTTGCAGTTCCCTACAGGTGTGCAGCAGCTCCCATGGAGCCTCACGCAGGCGCCGGACAGAGGTTGTGGGCGCAAACCTTTCCTTCTGTTGGCAAAGGGTGGGAGTGGGGCAGTACCACAGTGTACCCATTGCTCGGGCCGAGGGACAAGGCGTGGGGTTTTCCGCCTCCTGCTTCTCTGGGAACGGGGGGCTCTTTCCTGCTGCTGCTGAGGCGGAAATGCCCTTTCCCCCAGGGGGCCGTGAACCTGCCACTAGAGCAGGACGTGGAGGACTTCCTGCTGAAGAAGCCTATCGTGCCATTCGACATGCACAAGAGGGTCATTGTGATCTTCCACTGTGAATTCTCTTCGGAGAGGGGTCCCAGGATGTAAGTGGGGCATGGGCTGTGCGGGCGCTAGGCTGGCCATGGGGGCAGGGGGCTGCTACTTAGAGGTGTCCTTCAACGGGCGTGAACGAGTATCGTTGCTGGGGAGTATTTCAGGGCCCAGTCTGCCTGAGCCAGCCCTGAATCGTTCAGATGATCCCCCCGGGGTTTGGTGCCATCCCACCGCATTACAGATCCCTAGTGGGTCTCATACAGAACGGCTCATCTGTCCCTGAGCCTTGTGCCTGGACCCATCAATGTACGGGACTAAAAGGCAGAGACCTGTCTGCTGGAGCACACAGGGACCTGGCCGGAATGGCCCATCCACTGCTATTGGATCAGAGAATCTGAGCTGCCCTGCACTCCTGCCCTGGGGCATCCCAACTCCAGCCTGACATGGAAGGTGCAGGGAGAATCGCAGCCCACTGCCTGGGCCTTCTCCAACCAGCCTCGCTCGGGAGCGGTGACGAATTGCCGCCAAAGTCTGCAGCTGAGGGAGAGGAGAACTCAACCGCCTTTTGTAGAGCTGCTGCTACTCCCCGCCCCATGGGGCTACATTTCACCGTCCCAACACACTGGGGGTCAAAGGGGCTACGGCTGGCGGTGGGCCAGCTCCTTAGCCCAGTGCCCGCTGGCGCAGCTCTGACTTAGAGCAGCTTGCTGAGGAGCTGGCCGCATCAGTCCATGGCACGAGGGCGTTGAACATGCGCGCTTGTGCCTGCGCAGTGTTGAACCGGCTCAGACGATCTCTAACCTTGTGCTTCGCGCCTTGAAGGTGCCGCTTTGTCCGGAAGAAAGATCGAGCATCCAACGAGTACCCCAACCTGCACTACCCCGAGCTGTACATCTTGAAAGGAGGGTACAAAGAGTTCTTCCCTCAGTACCAGGTAAGTCACGGCTCCGCCTTCCTGTGAGAGACGGATGTGTCCCTCCGTCCCTTGCTCTGCTGGGAGCACCCGCTGGTGCTAGGGGAGGCATTGCCGGGCGTGGCTAAGGCGTGTGCTACCTGCTCCTAGGCTAGGAGGCTCAAGCTGGCCGGATGTGCTCCACATGGCACGTTCAGCCTTTGGAACGGGGAGAGAGGGCAGCGTTCCCCAACAGCTGAGCGCTCGGGTGGCCGCCCAGGAGAGATTCAGGAGCTGCCCAGCTGATTAACACAATGCCCACAGCCGGTGTTTCTCTTAGTGGTGCACGTGTGCCATTGTACATAACATTTAGTCTGCACGTGGATGGAAAAAAATTAGAGGGAACCCCAGCAGCCGGTGCCTTGGAAACGGGCTGACGTTACCAGGGTCTGCTGAAAACATGCAGCCGTGGAGCCATTGCAAAGCCTGTGTGTGTGTGTGCTGGGTGCGGCCTGAGAGCGGAGTCGGGGGACCTGGGGGATGGGAGGGCTTTACGGGGAGACTTGGAGAAGGGAAGTGTCGGGCTGTAGAGAGCTGGGGGCGTGAGGGGGCAGGACACATTTCCCTCCCTGGGAACTGGGGCGTGAGCGGGGTTGGCCGGAGAGGCCTGGTGAGCCCGCGTGGCGGTGACTGAGTCCGAGGTGCGTTTAAAAACCAAAGAGGGTATTTCCAGGTGGCGTCAGAAAAGAGCCAGCGTCTCTGTGGGGCTTGTTGCTTTAGCCTGTGCCGGGGACCAAGGACAGGCCAGGAGCCACGTGGCTGCGGTGCTTTGGGCCCCTGGTGATCGGGAGAGCAGCTTGGGGCCATAGCCAGCCTCCTGCCAGTCACCAGTTTTAGACGCTGCTGTCTGCATGGCCGCGGCCGGGCAGGTAGACCGCTGGCTGTTCCAAGGGGCGTGCAGCGGAGTCGGGGCTGGGAGGGGCTCGGCTCTGCTGGGGGTCACCTTGGGCTGTTGCCTGAGCCCGTTAACACACGTGCTGTCCTCTGCCCTAGGCGCACTGCGAGCCTCCGGACTACCGCCCCATGCACCACCAGGACTTCAAGGAGGACCTGCGCAAGTTCCGCCAGAAGAGCCGCACCTGGGCGGGAGAAAGGAAGCGGGAGCTGTACAGCCGCATGAACTTCTAATGGGGCGGTGGGGGCGGGGGCAGGGAGGAACCACCAGGCTACGGCCATGTGCACTGAAGAGAGACTTGACCCACCTCGCCACCGGGCTGGGGCTGGGTCCCACAGGGAGAACCATTCTGCTGAGCCTCTCGCCTGGGACACGCCTGGAGATCCATCCGCTCCCCGGCGAGGAAGCCATGAGGCAGCACATGCCTCCCGTGCTGGCAGAGCCCTGCGGCACGCCAGGGCTTCCGAGTCCCCTGGGCTGGTCCCGTCTCCAGGCTGCGAACCGCCCTCCGGGGGTAGGGTGTGTAGCTCTGACAAGGGCCCAGACTCTGCTGGGCTGCACGAACACGTGTTCAGACTGACGTGGGAGCAAGGCTGGATACTTCTGGGCCCGCTGAAGGGGCAGGATACAGCCATCCACACTTCTGCTGGAAGCCTTTCTCTGCTCTGGATGATGGGCTCTGCCCTGCCTGGAGGAGGGGGAAAATCAGGGTGCTGTCAAGCAGCTGCCAGTTGCTGCAAGAGGTGTGAGCGTTGCGTCAGCTGGGCCGAGGGCAGGGGTGTGTCCGCTAGCTCTTGTGCCTTCAGCCTCTGAACTGGTTAAGCAAGTGGAATGGGGTCTGACGCTGCCTGGAGGGAAGGTCAGCTCAGCTCTGCCTCCTGGGCCCCTGGGTGCAGCGTGGATGGCTGGCCTAGCAGGGGCCAGAGTTGGCGTTTTTTGTCCTGATCATCCTACCTGCAGTGGTTAAACCGCAGGCGATGGTGGGAGTGCTCCTGGAGGGGGGAGGGCACCAAAGACAGGTTTTGGGGACTGGGGAAAAGCTCCAGGATTTACCACCTTCAGTGCTGAAAACATCTTCACTAGCAAGAACAGCCAGAGCCTTTTAAAAGCCCGTCTCCTGCCATTGTCGGGGCTAGCGCTCCAGGCCACGATCCAGCTCCCGCTCCAGTCAGTGCGCTGTTTCCTGGGCTCGGCTCTGTCGGGTATTTCGTGCTCCCCTGAAGAATCATTCAGACCCCACTGGTACATCTTACAGCTGTCACCTGCTGAGGGCCGGCTCCCTTCTCCTGCTCCACTGTGTCCTGCCGCGCCACTGTTGCGGTGACCCTCTGAAAGCTGGTGCCAGATGTGCTCGTCTTTGCCTCCAGCAGCCCGCAGCCTGGCTGCTCCCACGGTGTTGGAATCGATTCCAGGGAGCCGAATGGGCGGAGGCTAGCAACCAGCGGGAAGATGCTTGGTTCCCATGGTGACAAGCAGGGGTGAAGAATCGTTATGGGGGTAGGACCACCACCAGCATCACCACACGCCTTGTGGAGTGACCTCAATGCACCCACTCTGTCATGGCGACTGCGCTGCACCCCGGCAACCAGGCTGTTTGGGACCCTCCTTTAATTATCCCCCCACCTCTACCTGGGCAGCCGCCCTGTTCCGTCAAGGGACCAGAAGGCGTTTTGGAGTGGGTCGTGGGGAGGAGAGATGCAGCGTTCAAAAATGGAGCAGTGTGGCGGTACTCGGAGTGGCAGGGTTTGGAAGGTGGATGAATACAGGTTGGTACCAGCTGTTCCCGGTGCATTTCCAAGCACTGGGCCAGGGATGGCAAGGAGAAGAGTTTGCTTCCAGCTATCCCATGCCATGTGGAGGGTCAGCTGGGGCTGGGCGCAATACAAAGCTGCTGGCTTCCCCTGGGCTAGCCTGGCCAGGGAGCCTGACCTTCCCAGCTGGGGATGTGGCAGATGGGCTGCAGCCTTGGGGTTGGCTCTGCTGCAGCCTTGGTTTGTTCCCACCTTAGCCTCTGGGCCGGAGTCTCCTGAACTACTGCTCTGAACCCCAGTTCAGCTCCGTTGACTTTACTGGGATTGGTCCAAAGTAGGGTCTTTAACTGCTCAGTGCCTCAGTTTCCCCATCTCTCTCGTGCTGCCCATCACTCTAGGATCTGACCACGGTTGTGAGGGGCAAACTGCTGTCTGGGGAGCCCGAGTCACACCTACACGTTGTGAGCTAGCTCCTGTTCTCCGTGGGCACTGGAACTCAGGGAGGGACTGGCATAAATTCTTCAATCATGTGCTGTGTGATAATTATGGGCAGCTAGGGCTGTGCTGGACGGCTCCTCCCCTTCCGCCCCACCTAAGCTAAGGTGCCCCCAGTGGACGAATCGAGCTGCACAGGCAGAAATGATGTGCTGGGATGTCCAGCCTGGGCTCAGCTCACAGCAATGCAGTAAAAGCACTTAAACCTCATTTGCACCTCCAGAGCAAGAGCCTGGGCAGACCTCTGAGCCTGCGTCAGGGGCTGGTACTCTCCTGGCTTGTGCTGGTGTAAATCAGGAGTGACTGCATTGGAGAGAGTGACGATGGTGCCCGGTGCGAGGCAAGGTCAGCCTGTGCCCCTTGCACCAGTCAGCTTGGAATCCCTGGGAACACGACCTTCGGTCACCTCTGACGCGAGGTGGGGTCGCTTTTAACTATTTAATGAGTTTTGTATTTTTAACACTGCCATCTCCAGATGCACTACATGATTTTCATGTAGCGGCCGGTGTGGGGAGGGCTTGGAGCATTGCCTTCAATCACCACATTTCCAATGTCTCTTTATTTACGAATGAGCAAATCAGTCACTCGTGGGCACAACAGGAATGAACCCCCCCCCTTACAGAGACAGCATGTTAACCTACAATTGTAGATGACACAGTGGGCTGGATTCTGAGCTCATGTCTTCCAGCGTAGGTATGGACCAAGGTTATTGACTTGAGTGGTGGTCACTTGAGTTTTACACAACTCTGGCCTGCACAATGCAATTCTCCCAGGTCTGAATTTAGATTGGAGTAAATGACATCAAGGCAGCAGAAAACTGGGCTTTTTCCTCAACTCCCCTCAGGTGTAAATTTCCTACCTTATCATGAGGTGCTCTGCAATTGTATACATGCTGTGTGCGTGGTACCAGCGACTTCTGGGATGGAGCTGATTGTAGGCTGATGGGGGTTGTGAGAGGTGCAATTGCTTTGTTTTCTTTGCCTGTACATTTGTGTTAAAAGTTTCACACCCCCTGAGACTTACTTTTCTGTGGCTAAGGGAGAGGACAATCTCCTGTGTTTCCTATGCAGTGACATGTAACCAAAAGAGAAATAAACTTCTGGGTCAAAGTGACTTGTGCAGTCAGTGTCTCCTGCTACTCCGGGCTTTCATCATATCGGCGGCAAGGGGAACCTGAGTTCCTCCGTCAGGCTGTTGACGTTGCTGGCCTCTCCCAGGAGACTGGCTCCATGTGGATGGACTCTGAAAAGCAAGGTGCTTGGCTGCCTTCAGGAAATCCACAGATGCAAAACCCCACTGAAGCATCTACACCCAGAGCAACCTTACAACAGAGCCATACTGCAGCAAGGCCCTGTTCTTCCAAACGGAAAGCATCTCTCACATCCCCTTTCCCTCTGTGCAGACAGTTGCACAAACCTTTAGGCTGGAGTTGATTTCTGCAGTGCCGCAGGGCACAGTGTGGTCGAGCGAGGTGGAGCAGCCTCTCCTCCCGGCAGTGTTCCTGTGAGCTGAGTGCTTAGGCAGCTGCTCAAGGGCAGGTCTCCGCAGCAAAGTTAGTTTGAAAGGACGATCCCAGGTCTACACAACGTAAGCACGACTTCAGAATTGGTAATCTTCTCCGCAGAGGAACAGCGCTTAGTTAGCAGTGGGGGCTGTTTCGGAATAAGCCATGGTGCAATGCGTCCAACGGTTCTTCCAAAATTGGCTCTGTAGCTAAGCACAGTTTGAAATGCATGTGGTGTGCAGCAGCGTTCTGTTGAAATGGCCTCTTCCGGAACAGCTTACTTCAAGCTAAGACGGCCATGGAGACATGCCAAGCCAGATTTAGGAGTTGCCCAGCTGATCAGCAGAGCGCCCACAGCCTGTGCTTCACTTGGTGGTTCACAGTGCACCGTGGTGCACATGACAAAAGTGATCCCACCCTGGATGGGAAAAGTCGGAGGGAGCTCTGCTCCAGGGTCAAGCCTGAGAATTCCTTCAAGCCCTGCAACTCAGCCAGGAGGCAATTGGAGACCAGCAAGGGTTCCAGCCTGCCTCACAAGCACCACCCAGCCTTTCCCTCCACATGCTTTCTGGAGGGGCAGGGCACCCAAAGAAGCAAGCTGTGGGGCAGGACCGTGGGGCACTAGCCACTACTTCACCAGGAGTTTGCAGACGGTCCTGTTTGCAGCCAGCACCAATGCAGCTAGCTACGGTTGTGTGACTGGCACAAGCCTCACTCTGCTCCCTTTGGCATGCGGAACGGCCTGGTTTGCAGGGGCAAATCCATCCCCGCCCGAGGGGGCCCACAGTTAGCAGGAAGGTCTCTGCCTGCTAGAGTGGGGTCACATTTATACCGCTGGGCGCACAGTCACTACAGACAGTGCCAGCACTAGGTGGGGCTTAGAGCTTGGTGTGTGGGTCCCCAGGAACCTGCAGCTCTAAGGGCCTCCTGCTGTCAGAGCAGATCTACCCAAAAGCACAGGCTGAGCTCCAGCTGCTGTGCCATTTAAGGCCTGATTCTGCACCCAGCCTGACTTAATGGAAGGACTGTTGCCTGCCTGCCTCCATACGCGCTCAGAGGTGCTTGGGGTGCCTGCTCTGGAATGTTTAAAGGCTGCAAGCGGGGAAGGGGAAATTCCTGCTTAGCGTTAACATGGTGGCAGCGGTTAAATCCCAGCTCTGGAGTGATGTTAACATTTTAAATCCGAGCCACAAGCCAACTGCTTACAAATCCCCTGGCCCCCTTGCGTCGCAGGCTGTGCGTCTAACAGAGGCAGCCAAGTGAGCCAAGCTTTCTCAGGGCTGCGAAAGTCAGCCCCGCCCAGCATGGTTTGGCTTCCTCCCAGGGATGGGGAAACAGCTCGCTGTGCTCCCCAGGGCCCTGTTCGGGAGCGAGGTTCCAATGAGTGGGAAAGGTCCACCCAGCTGCTCTTGTGAGCATGCCTGCCCGTGCACTGGGGGTCTGGCAAGCCCTTCGCCGACTGCTCACGTGGCAGCCGTGTTTAAAATAACCCTGCCAGGGCTTGTGGGTTGATGCTTCCTGCCAGGGCTCAGCAGGGCGGGAGGCTCAGCGACAGGCCTGAGAAAAGACGCTTGGTTTCCTGTTCCCAAGTTGTGCTGCGCTTCTCCCAAGAGGCAGCTGCATTGCAGCAGTGAGGAAAGCGCTAGGTCTAGGAAAGGTTCTCACCGCTGGGAACGGGAAAGATGGAACCCCGGCATGGCTCTCTTGTCCTCCTGAGCATCTCGGGCCGCTTTTGCAAACTGCTGCCGACCCCTACTTCTCCCCCAGCTCTGAGATGGGGAAACTGAGGCACACACTCATGTTAAAACAATGGTTCTCTGGCCGCCAGACCTGAACCCGGTTTTGAAAACTGGCTTTGGGAGTAGGTGTCGCGGCGGCTGCCACGCAGTGAGTGCAGTTAGCACATGGGTGCCCTTCTGTGACTGGCACAGGACAATACCACCCCACTGGGCCCTATCTATGCCTCTACCACAGCTTGGGCCTGGCCACTGGTCCCTTTCCTGCATCCATGGCAGTGACCGTTATTCCCAGGTGTGTTCTCTGGGGGCTCTTTCCAGGGTTCCCACTAATTTTTAACATCAGTGGGTGGAATAAATTTTGTTGTGTGCACCAAGGCATGCGCAGTTGTGCACCGTCACAATTTCTCCTCCCTCGCCCAGCCAGCCTGGGCACTGGGCCTCCCTGTAGCAGGCTGCTGCACAAGGCCACACCCGGATGCAGCACCTGTCTGCCCCAACTGGCTTTCAGCACCCGTGCCTGCAAGAGGCAAAGCTCTGTCAGCCCCAGCACTGGTATGGCTGCTAGTGCTGGCTGAGCTGGGTTTCCAGCCCTCCAGGGCATGCTCCCCTGCCAGCCTTAACGCCCCAGGCCACAGCTGCTAGGCTCCCCACTGTGTCCTAACACCTCTCTGACCCACCCCCCACCCTGGGTTCCCCTCCTCACCACCTCCTTCTGCTCTAGGCAGACAAGACAGCTTCATACAGCCAGGCCCTGAACAGGGGAGATCTGCCACCAGTTCCATGCTCTGCAACAGCCTCCCTGGGCGGGACCCTGGGCAAGTCACTTACCTGCTTTGTGCCTCAGTTTCCCATAAACTGGAGATAAGATTATTTTCTACCTCACAGAGTCAATCGACTGCCCTGTGTGCTCAGGCTGAAAGGAACCAGCCCCACTCCTTGGGGTTCTTGGTTCCCTGGCAGGGCCAGCCTGGCTCTGGGGGGAAGGAGGAGGGGTCTGTCCCCAGGATCTCAGCTGGGCCAGCCTGCCTATGTCTGCGAAGTGATGTGAGCTTCCTGGGGCAGCCCTGGGAGAGGGACCAGCTGCGCACACGCCTTCCCTCCCCTCACATGGTCCATGGGTGGGGGTGTCCCAAGCAGGGGCAGACTGGGGGTCTGTGAGGCCTGGGCTGGAACAAGTGGGGCCCCTCCTCACCCCTTCCACCTGCAGTCCCCTGTGGGTCTGAGCGGGGAGCCTGGGGGCTGCGCAGGGAGAGGCTAAGGGGCCAGGCCCTGCTAAGGCAGCAGCCCTCACATGATCCACCCCCCCCATTGGCTTGCAGGATTGGGCCCTGCATCTGTGCCGCACCGAGCACCCCGACTGGGTCCCATAAACTGCCCCCCCCCGGTGCCACCCCTCAGGTACAGCCCGTCCCACAGAGCAGCCCCCCGCCGGGGAGCCCCTGAGTGCTGCCGCCTCGCCCGGGGCAGGGAGAGCCTTGACCCTGGGCCCCTCACAAATGCAGCCGCGCTCCCCTAATAGCCGGTGGCGGGGGGGGGGCGCTGGATCGGCCCCGCGGTCAGGGCTTTTCCCTCGCCCACCCCTGCCCGGGGCTGGCAGCGCGTTCCGCGGCAGGAGGCGTAAGACCCCCGCGCTAGCGGGCAGGGGCTAGTCCGCTCCCCCGGCGCATCCCTGCGGGGGCGTCCCCGAGGCGGCCCTTTGCAGTGAACCCCCCCTGCCCCCGTGGGAACGCTGCGTCTCGCTGAGCTCCATCGCCCCACGTGGCCCAGCGCCGGGAATGTCCCTCGCACGTGGCTGGGCCCCGTGAGTGCCCCCCCACACCCCCCAATCACATACCGTAGCGATCCCACCCCCCCCACCTGCCTGGAGCTCTTCTGCACGCGCCCGCCCCACCCCACCCCGCAGCACGGCCCGGGCCCCAGCGGCTGCAAAGACCACCAAAGGCCGTCGGCCACTTGCAAGGCGGTGCGGGGGCTCCCCAGGGACTGGGGGGGGGGTGCTCTGAGCAGCTGGGGGATGCTCTGTGGGACGGGCTGTACCTGAGGGGTGGCACGCGGGGGGGGCAGTTTGTGGGACCCAGTCGGGGTGCTCGGTGGAGGAGGGGCTGGGGAGGGGAGAGTTAATTTTGCAAGGAGGAGCAGAATCGGGGAGGGGACTCGCTGGGACGCTCCAGCTGCTTTGCTGGAATGGCCCCAAGCTGCTGGCAGGGGTTGGTGAATGCAGCTCCCCTTCTCCAGGGACTGGTGCTTGGTAACGTTCACCTTCGAGACAACAAGGGTGAAAAGGGGGCAAACGGGGGGCTGGGCCCCTTTGTATGCTTTTTAGTGGTGTATAAAAATATCCAGATTTAAAACAATAAGTCGTGCTGCCTCTCGCTTTAAACCAAGGGCCTGTTGCTGCAGGGCGAGTAGTGGATGAATGAGTGTTCGAAAGATTATACTCCAATATATCTGTTCGCCTATAAGGCACCACAAGACTTCTTGTGGTGGTGGAAGGAGTGTTAACGTACCCATTACTACAGCTTCTTGGAGCAGCGTCTACTCACGTGCTTCATTAACTCAAGCCCCTGTCAGCCCTGGTCAAACACACCCTGGTTAGTCTGTTAAAATATTGTCACAAGATGAAAATATTGTCACAAGATGAGCTTCTACCACATCTGTTGGATTTTTCCTGCAGCATTTTGAGGCGTAAGACCCGCCATATGGGGCTCAATTGTTTGATACGTCCGTCACACTGTTCAGCCAGCCTCAGCCCAGGCCGTCTCTTTCGTAAACTCTCACAGCCACTCATTACGGAAGCAGTCGTGGTACCTGCCTATTAAGGTACCTCATCCCCATCAGTCGTTACTGAAATGCAGCCTCCTCTGGGAAGAAACGCAACAGCTGTTTAACAGCCCACTGCAACACTGTTTTTAGAATAAATACAAGTCGTTTCCTTGAGACGTGTGCATGTACGGAGAAGGAGGTGGCCCTGAGGGGGACAAACTTCTGGGGCTCTGCCCCCATTTCACCCCAAAGATCTCACTTCTGCAGGCTTTCTGCTGCGTGTCTGACTACTGCTGTGCCCTGCAGGTTCCTGAGCGTGACAGATGACTTATCCACAATGGTATTGACTCCAAATCCTTGCCGTTGGGCGTTTAGGACAGGACTCACTGAGGCCGCAGCCGAGGGGATTGCTGTTATCTCTGTCTGTATCGTGCTTGGTGGTGGCCAAGCCTCCAGCTGCGGTCCCTGCAGGCAGAGCTTACAGCCAGAGAGAGAAGGCAGGTACAAGGGGAACCCAGAGGACGGACAAAATTCAGGCTTGCTGCTGACTAGGAAATTTGTGGTGGTGTCATGTCGCTGTAGTGCCCTGCTGCAGTGCCAAGCTAACGCACTGGGGGGTTACACGGATGCTGCTGTCGGGGTATGAAAGACCCCAGGAGAGCCAGGCTCTGGGCTTGTCCACACCCAGCCCTTCTGGACAAGCCAGGCTGCTTTAACGTCACAGCTGACCCGCGTTAGCGTTCAAGTGCAGACAAGCCCTCAGGCTGAGCAGAGCAGTGTTGGTACCTTCAGAAAACCTCTTGCTTTCGCCTGTTTGAGGCCAGAGCCATCCCATCCGTAGGCCAGTTTGGGGCAGCTGCCCTGAGCCCCACGCTTTGGGGGTTGGGAAATACCAAGGGGCCCAATGCCTGCAGGGGTAGCAGCTGTCCCTCCATGGTCCAGTGTCAGCAGGAACTGCTGGAAATGACTCAGCCCAGCCTGCTCAGCTCCCCTGAGTGAGACAGCTGGGAGCCTGGGGAGTGCAGCTGGTCACTCTGGTTCCCACTGCCGCAGTGAGAGCAGGAGTGAGGCACCCCTGCTGCTGGCGCCAGGCCCCTGGGGATCCCCTGGCGTGTGTCACTTGGTCGGGGGCAATGGGGCTGTGATGAGGGGAGGCTGGAGCCCAGTTGGGTGCATGGCTTGGACTAGACGGGGGTTGTCCCAGGCTCTGCAACCCCCAGGGCCTGGCCTACACCTAAAATCTCGGCTGAGCCTGCAAGCGACACAGGCTGCATCCCTGGGGCACAGCCAGCAGACCCCTTCTGTGGCACTAGCACCCTCGCTTGGGGCAGGAGCGTTCCTTTCCCAGGGACACCAGCTGCGCCTGCGTGTGGGGTCAACCTGACAGAGCTATGATGCCCTGGGCGTGTGGGTGCAGTGCCCACACCAGGGCCAAATCCTCCCCACCCCCTGTCATTCCCAGGGGGCCCCATGGGAAGCATAGGTAAGGTCCCACGGGAAGCAAAACTGAAGGGAAAAACAGCTGAGGAGCGTTGGCAGTTTTCAAAGGGACATTATTACGGGCCCAAAAGCAGGCTATCCCGCTGTGTAGGAAAGAGAGAAAATATGGAAAAAGATCGCCTTGGCTCAAAATAAAAAAGGAATTGTATAAAAAATGGAAACAAGGAAAAATTACAAAGGATGAATACAGGCAAACAACACAAGAATGCAAGAGAAAGATTAGAAAGGCTAAGGCACAAAATGAGCTCAAACTAGCTACAGGCATAAAGGGAAACAAGAAGGCTTTTTATAAATACATTAGAAACAAGAGGAAGACCAGGGACAGGGTAGGGCCATTGCTCAGTGAGGAGGGAGAAACAGTAACAGGGAACTTGGAAATGGCAGAGATGCTTAATGACTTCTTTGTTTTGGTCTTCACTGAGAAGTCTGATGAAGGAATGTCCAACATAGTGAATACTAGTGGGAAAGGGGTAGGGTTAGAAGTTGAAATAAAAAAAGAACAAGTTAAAAATCACTTGGAAAAATTAGATGTCTGCAAGTCACCAGGGCCTGATGAACTGCACCCTAGAATACTCAAGGAGCTGATAGAGGAGGTATCTGAGCCTTTAATCTATCATCTTTGGAAAATCATGGGAGACAGGAGAGATTCCAGAAGACTGGAAAAGAGCTAATATAGTGCCCATCTATAAAAAGGGGAACAAGAATAACCCAGGAAACTACAGGCCAGTCAGCTTAACTTCAGTGCCAGGAAAATAATGGAGCAGGTAATTAAAGAAATCATCTGCAAGCACTTGGAAGGTGGTAAGGTAATAGGAAACAGCCAGTATGGGTTTGTAAAGAATAAATCTTGTCAAACTAATCTGATAGCTTTCTTTGATAGGATAACGAGCCTTGTGGATAGGGGAGAAGCGGTAGATGTGGTATACCTAGACTTTAGTAAAGCATTTGATACGGTCTCTCATCATATTCTTATAAAAAAACTAGGCAAATACAATTTAGATGAGGCTACTATAAGGTGGGTACATAACTGGCTGGATAACCATACCCAGAGAGTAGTTCTTAACGGTTCTCAATCCTGCTGGAAAAGTATAACAAGTGGGGTTCCACAGGGGTCTGTGTTAGGACCGCTTCTGTTCAATGTCTTCATCAATGATTTAGATATTGGCATAGAAAGTAGGCTTATTAAGTTTGCAGATGATACCAAGTTGGGAGGGGTCGCAACTGCTTTGGAGGATAGGGTCATAATTCAAAATGATCTGGGTAAATTGGAGAAATGGTGTGAGGTAAACAGGATGAAGTTTATTAAGGACAAATGCAAAGTGCTCCACTTGGGAAGGAACAATCAGTTTCACACATACAGAATGGGGAGAGACTGTCTAGGAATGATGACAGCAGAAAGGGATCTAGGGGTTATAGTGGACCACAAGCTAAATATGAATCAACAGTGTGATGCTGTTGCAAAAAAAGCAAACCTGATTCTGGGATGCATTAACAGGTGTGTTGTGAACAAGACACGAGGAGTCATTCTTCTGCTCTACTCTGCACTGGTGAGGCCTCAGCTGGAGTATTGTGTCCAGTTCTGGGCGCCGCATTTCAAGAAAGATGTGGAGAAATTGGAAAGGGTCCAGAAAAGAGCAACAAGAATGATTAAAGGTCGAGAGAATGTGACCTACGAAAAAAGGTTGAAAGAACTGGGCTTGTTTAGTTTGGAAAAGAGAAGATTGAGGGGAGACATGATAGCGGCTTTCAGGTATCTAAAAGGATGTCACAAGGAGGAGGGAGAAAACTTGTTCTTTTTGGCCTCTGATGATAGAACAAGAGGCAATGGGTTTAAACTGCAGCAAGGGAGGTTTAGGTTGGACATTAGGAAAAAGTTCCTAACTGACAGGGTGGTCAAACAGGGGAATAAATTGCCTGGGGAGGTTGTGGAATCTCCATCACTGGAGATATTTAAGAACAGGTTAGATAGATGTTTATCACGGATGGTTTAGACAGTACTTGGTCCTGCACTGGGGCAGGGGGCTGGACTCGATGGCCTCTCGAGGTCCCTTCCAGTCCTAGTGTTCTATGATTCTGTGATTCCCAGCACTGGCCTAGCTCCGCAGGGCGATTTAAAGCACTTTATTCAGTGCTGGCAAAAGGGCTCAGCGAGCAGCCCTGGGAACTGAGCCCTCAGCTTTCCCGCACCAGGGGCCAGCACACAGTGACCCAGCCTTTAGCTGGTGGGCAGCCCAGCTCTCCCCATGCCCATCTGGCCTTGCCCTTGCCTGAGACTGCCAATCCGCAGGCCCTTGCTATACCTATGGTGCAAACACCTTGCTATACCTATGGTGCAAACACCTGCCCGCGAAAGGACTTGGCTGAGACCCTCCCAACTCATTGCGGGCAGGCCCCCACCTGGCCCACGAAGGGGATCAGCTATCCCCAGCCCAGGCTGCACACCATAAGGGAAGGGCCCTGCAGCCCAGAAGCAGCCCTGGCAGAGGAACGAGGAAGGAGTTAAAAGCCCAGCCCTGCCTTCCTGCTGGTGAAGGGCGGTGCTTGCCTGCTGGTCCCAAATGGACTTGGGGCCACCCAGGAGCACCTGCAAGGGAGAGTCTCAAAATTCACATGCCGCTGTGCTGCTGTGGGGGTGTTGTTCGAGCCCTCCCTGCTGTGTTGTATTTGGATCTATTTCTGATCACACCCACCCATCGCTCACTTCAGGGGTATAATAACCAGGCAACTCCTGGGGGAGCAGCTGGGGACACAGGCCTGTTCCTGCAGCTCCGTGTGAGTTAAAGCACTCCCTGAGCTGGTACAAACCCCCTGAGGCCAGTGGTTAGGCCTGAGACAGCCCTGCTCCCTGCTCTGGGGGTGTTCCCCCAGTCCTAGAAAACTGCTTTCAGTAAAGAAAACTGAGCCAAACTCTCACACTGAGCCACAAAGTTTAATCCCCATTTTGCAAGAATTTGGTAGGGACCGTTTAGTAATTTCCATTCCCCTGTGGCCTTTCTTGTCTCATAGGGACATGGGACCGGGAGGGACCTCCTGGGTTTTCAAGTAAGGTCACCTTCGCCAGCAATCCCATTTCATCACAGCGGCCCAGCTGGGAGCAAAAGAATTAATCAGCACATTGGGTATTGACTGGTTTAATTGAGCCTCAGTATGGTACAGCTGCTAAACATGGTCTTTGCACTGCACAGAACCTACAGGAAAGCTCAAGGAGGAGTTCTGTTAGCTTGGACCAGTAACAGCTTGTTATATAGCTACTAGGAGTGGATGGATGAGTGCAGAGATGTAGCCAGGGTCACCCCCGAGCAGAGCTTATGTGAGCAGATGATCTCGGGGAATCAGGGAACCCCAGGTGTTACTTCCAGCTCTGTGGAAGCTTGGTCCAGGCTTGTCACTGGTGTGCCTCCATTTCCCCCCCTGCAACATGAGGCTAAAAAAGCTCTGAGGGCAGGAGGCAGCTGGATTCATTGATGCCAATGACATGTTTGGCTGTCTTTGGACGGAAAGGGCTAGGTATGAACCATTGTGAGGAAAGGCCTAGTTTCTCCAGCATATCAGGAAGTGGGACACGTTGTGAGTCTAGTCATCCATCCATATTCTCAGTGGCTGGAACTTCAGACAGAAGCCAAGACTTCCTGGCCACTTCTCCAGTAGCCATGTATCCCTCATCATCCATCACTCAGCAGCAGGATCTTCAAACTTTAGAAAGACTGAGGAGTGCAGTAGCACCTCAGAGACTAACGGATTTTTAGGGTGTGAGCTTTTTGGGGGTAAAACCCACGTTGTTAGATGGACTGGAGTGGAAATACAAAGGCGGGTAGATATGTAAAAAAATTCCAGGGCAAAAGTTACTCTCCATTGTAGATTAGGGTGATTGATCAGGGGATTGCTGTTACTTAGGGTAGTCAATGAGCACATGTGAATATTCATTAAGGGGAAGTTGGAATTTCCCCATCAGGAACATTCACATCTCCATAGAACACCACAGATACCCTGACTACCACCAGTGTTCCCTACAAGCCAAGCACTTGGGCAGCCACCTAAGACAGAGTCGAATGCTGCCCAGCTGATTAGCACAGCGCCTACAGCCGGCGATGTGTGTTGTTACTGGTGGTGTACAGCCACACATACCTCGGGGCGCAGAACAAAATGCATCCCACGGATGGATGGAAAAATATGAGGGAACCCTGCTTATCACTGGACAGTAACTTTTTTTGGAATTTTCTTACATATTTACCTGCTTTTGCATTTCCAATCCAACCCATCCGACAAGGCAGGTTGTACCCTGGAAAGCTAATAAATCCATTTGCTTCTTAAGGCTACCTCTACACTGGAACGATCTGTCAACAGAAGTTATTGTCAGAAAAATTTCTGCCAACAGATTGTGACCAGACTGCAAAGCAGATCAAAAGACTGATCCGCCCTGCTGACAGAGCCACCGGACTGCCTGGCCGCTCTGTCAGCAAAACAACCAAATGGAAGCACAGCAGACAGGGCTGCCCAGTGTCCCGGAAGCCCTGTCTATTGACAGAAGGCCCCCTCCAGAATGTCCAGACTGGTTTTCTGCCTACAGATCTCTGTCAACAGAGGCGTTCCACCTCTTGGGGGACCGGCAGAACGCTGTGCACAAAGGTGCCATGTTCTGTCGATTTACTGCAGACAGATCACCTTGCGAATGCAGATGCTCCCTGGGATTTGTGAATAAAACTCTCTAGTGTAGACATAGCCTAGGGTGCTGCAAAGGCTCCTGGTTTTAAAAGCTACAGACTAACAGGACTAGCACTGAGGCTTCAAACCTTAAACCCAAGCTCCCTCTGCTGGCTGATTTTGTTGGTCTTTAAACAGCTGCTCCATGACAGCTGGTGCAGTGGCTGAGTGGAAGAGCTCTGGGGCAGCAAGCAGGCCTGGGCGCAGCTGAGGACACCTGGCATGGCTGTTCACAGCAGTGCCGAGGTCAGTGGGGAAACGGGGAAAGCAGAGGCTGAATTCAGAGGCGAGCTGCTGTAACCGACACCTTGTTCCAGCCCCGCATTATGCTAAAGCAGAGGCCTTGCTCCCTACACCCTCCCTAAGCTGCCCAGGGCCACATTCTGCTCTCGCCCACAGCAGGGCAGCTCTGCCCACCTCTGCTGGCGTGGGTCATTTCAGGCCAGGTTCTGCCAGGGCGCCAGAGCCCTAGCCCAGTGTAACCGGCACCCCCGGGCGCGGGGCACCGTCCCGTGCGAGAACAACAAGCGGTGCTGGGGCGCCTTAGAGACTAACAGATACTTTTGGAGCAGGAGCTTTCGTGGGGAGGCACCTGCCTCGCCGGATGCCTGAGCTCCAGGGGCGACAAATCGAGACCTTCCCCTGCCAGCCCCACTCAGGCACCTTCCCTGCGCAGGGAAGCAGGAGGCGCACGCGGCGCGGCGCGGCCCCGGCCAGGGGCTCCAGCAGCGGCTGCGGGGCTGGGCACAGGGGCGCGCCCGGCCGGGGGACCCGCACACGCGAGGGGGGCTCAATCCGCTCCCACGCCGGACCGGCCGCCGCAGGGACAGCGCGGCACAGCCAATCCCCGCAGGGCTCCACCCCGCCCCCTGCTACTCACAGCCAATCACTGCCGGGGTCTGCCGCGCACCCGGTCAGAGACAACCAATATCCGCATGGCTCCGCCCCCTGCCAGCCGTAGCCTATCCCCTCAGAGCTCTGCCGTGTCCCTCCCCCCCGCAGAAACACCCTATCCCCGCATGGCACCGCCCTCTGCCGCCGCAGCCAATCTCCTCAGCGCTCTGCTGCTCCTTTGCCAGCCGCAGCCAATCCCCGCATGGCACCGCCCTCTGCAAGCAGCAGCCAATCTCCTCAGCGCTCTGCCGCGCCCCCTGCCAGTCGCAGCCAATGGCCGCAGGGTTCTATGACGGGGCTTGCGGAAGCTCCGCTCGCCCGCGGGTGGCTGCTGTGCGGGTGTCAGTGCGAGGAGAGCGGCGGTGAGTGCGGGCGCGGGGGGGGGCTCCCGGGAGCGGGCTGCGTTTCCCAGCGTGCCCCGCTGCTCCGTGCGCTCTGCACCCCCGGGAGCCCTCCTGGCACACAACTCCCCCAGGTCCCCCCGGCACTCGCCTCCGGCACCCCCGGGGTAACCCCCTGCATGCACCCCCCAACAACTCCCCCAGGTCCCCCCGGCACTCGCCTCCGGCACCCCCGGGGTAACCCCCTGCATGCACCCCCCAACAACTCCCCCAGGTCCCCCCGGCACTCGCCTCTGGCACCCCCGGGGTAACCCCCTGCATGCACCCCCCAACAACTCCCCCAGGTCCCCCCGGCACTCGCCTCCGGCACCCCCGGGGTAACCCCCTGCATGCACCCCCCAACAACTCCCCCAGGTCCCCCCGGCACTCGCCTCCGGCACCCCCGGGGTAACCCCCCAGCATGCACCCCCCAACAACTCCCCCAGGTCCCCCCGGCACTCGCCTCTGGCACCCCCGGGGTAACCCCCTGCATGCACCCCCCAACAACTCCCCCAGGTCCCCCCGGCACTCGCCTCCGGCACCCCCGGGGTAACCCCCTGCATGCACCCCCCAACAACTCCCCCAGGTCCCCCCGGCACTCGCCTCCGGCACCCCCGGGATAACCCCCTGCATGCACCCCCCAACAACTCCCCCAGGTCCCCCCGGCACTCGCCTCTGGCACCCCCTCGGGGTAACCCCCTGCATGCACCCCCCAACAACTCCCCCAGGTCCCCCCGGCACTCGCCTCCGGCACCCCCGGGGTAACCCCCTGCATGCACCCCCCAACAACTCCCCCAGGTCCCCCCGGCACTCGCCTCCGGCACCCCCCCGGGGTAACCCCCCAGCAACCCCTGCATGCACCCTCCCACAACTCCCCCAGGTCCCCCCGGCACCCCCCCGGGGTAACCCCCTGCATGCACCCCCCCACAACTCCCCCAGGTCCCCCCAGCACTCGCCTCTGGCACCCCCGGGATAACCCCCTGCATGCACCCGCCCAACAACTCCCCCAGGTCCCCCCGGCACTCGCCTCCGGCACCCCCTCGGGGTAACCCCCTGCATGCACCCCCCCACAACTCCCCCAGGTCGCCCCGGCACTCACCTCTGGTACCCCCCGGGGCAACCCCCCCGGCAACGCCTGCATGCACCCCCCTCCCACAACTCCCCCAGGTCCCCCCAGCACTCGCCTCTGGTACCCCCCAGGTGCAACACCCCTGGCAGCCCCTGCATGAACACCCACCCCCACAACCTCCCAGATCCCCCCAACACTCACCTCTGGTACTGCCCAGGTGCAACCCACCCCCAGCAACTGCTGCATGCACCCCCTCCCCCACACACAACCTCCCAGATCCCCCCAACACTTGCCTCTGGTACCCGCCCAGGTGCAAACCCTGCATGCAAACCTCTCCCCCACAACCTCCCAGATCCCCCTTCCACGCATCTCTGGAACCCCCCTAGGCGCAACCCCCTCTGGCAACCCTTGCATGCACACCCCCACCACACAACCCTGTCACCCCATCACGTGCACACACACACCTTCAAGCACACAACCTCACCAGACCACCCCATGCACCTGGGTACCTCCCCAGGCGCAATCCCCCAGCAACCCCTGCATGCACCCCCACCCCAGCACACAAACACCCAGCACTCCACCATATGCACACACGCCCCCAGGCAATCTCCCAGGTGTTCCCCCCAGGCATTCCCCAATAACCCCACAGGCGCACAACCCCCCCCCCCAGACCCCCCTGCACTTGGGTTCAACCCGCTGGCAACCTCTGCATGCACACACCCCCAGGCACACAACCCCCCAGACCGCCCAGCACACACCCCTGTCACCCAATCACATGCACACACATCCCCAGGCACCCACCTGGTAACCCCCCAGATCCCCCCAGCACACACCTCTGGTACCCTCCCCCCAGGTGCAACCCCCCGGTAACCCCTGCATGCACATCCACCCAGGCACACAACCTCCCAGATCCCCTGGCACACACCTCTGGTATCCCCCCAGGTGCAACCCCTCCATGCGCACAACCCCCCAGACCCTCCTGGCATCCCACCACATGCACCCCCCACCTCATGCAGCCTCTGGTAACCTCCCAGGCACACAATCCCCCTGGCACACACCCCTGGCACCCCACCACATGTGCGCACACCCCCAGGCACCCACCCTGTAACCCCCCATGCACTCCCCCGGGGAGTCCCACCCCAAAAGGCATGGGGGTATAGAGAGGAGGTTGACTCAGCCACCTTCTGCAGCAGGGAGAGCAGTAACTGAATAGTTGCTCCAATACTTGGGGAAAAGTAGAACGCCCCTTCCAGCAAGCTGCAGAGGGGACCCTGGCACCCCAGAGCTGCACCCTGTGATAGTCACTCACTGCTTATGTGCCTTTCCTTAGGATGCAGCATCATGGTTCATGCATTCCTCATCCATACGCTGCACCCCCGGCCGGGGGAGGGAGCTGGGCTCAGCCGGGTGCTGTATTCCAGGGTTTTTGGTTCTGAGAGGCTGAACCCCTCACTGGAGGAGCGCGGGCCACACGATCTCGAGAAGGAGAGACTGTGCAGGAAGGAGCAGCTGTTGGTTGTGGCAAGGTAAAAGATTCACCCCATCTGAATGGGACTGTCCTGCAGGGCCTACCACGGGGGCAGGAGTTAAGTGTTCTGCAGTCGATGGGTACTTCTACACTGCAGGGAACAGGAGCGACAGCAGCAGCAAGACTCAGAGCCAGCACGCCAGGATTGGGCTCGTGTTAGGGGGCTAAAAATCACAGGGGAAATGTTCAATAGTAACAAAGAGGAAGCCGTGCTAGTCTGTACACTATCAAAACAAAAAGCAGTCAAGTAGCACTTTAAAGACTAGCAAAATGGTTTATTAGGTGAGCTTTCGTGGGACAGACCCACTTCTTCAGACCAGAGCCAGACCAGAACAGACTCAATATTTAAGGCACAGAGAACCAAAAACAGTAAGCAAGGAGGACAAATCAGAAAAAGCTAATCAAGGTGAGCAAATCAGAGAGTGGAGGGGTGGGGGGGAAGGTCAAGAATTAGATTGAGCCAAGTATGCAGACGAACCCCTAGAGTGACTCAGAAAGTTCCTGTCACGATTTAAACCATGGGTTAATGTGTCAAATTTGAATATAAAAGCCAGCTCGGCTGGTTCTCTTTCCAAAACGGTGCGATAATTCCTTTTCAGTAACACACAGACCTTTAGGTCATTAACAGAATGGCCCATTCCATTAAAATGTTGACTAACTGGTTTGTGGATCTGGAGTGTTTTGATGTCTGTTTTGTGCCCATTGACCATTTGTCTAAGGGAGTTAGAAGTCTGTCCAATATACAAAGCACCTGGGCATTGTTGGCACATGATGGCATCTATGATGTTAGTAGAGGAGCATGAGAAAGTGCCCGTGATTCTGTGAGTAACCTGGTTAGGTCCAGTGATGGTATTTCCAGAGAAGATATGTGGACAAAGCTGGCAGCGGACTTTGTTGCAGGGAAAGGTTCCAGGACTGGTGTTCCTGGGGTATAGACTGTGGCTGTTAGTGAGGATCCTCATGAGGTTGGGAGGAAAAGCCAAGAACAGAACACCCCTGGTTATCACCTACAGCCCCCAACTCAGACCACTGCAACCAATTATTAAAGACCTACAACCTCTCCTTAATCAGGATGCCGCACTCCAGAAGGCCCTGGGTGACGGGCCTGTTCTCTCCTACAGACAACCTCCCAACCTTATGAGGATCCTCACTAACAGCCACAGTCTATACCCCAGGAACACCAGTCCTGGAACCTTTCCCTGCAACAAAGTCCGCTGCCAGCTTTGTCCACATATCTTCTCTGGAAATACCATCACTGGACCTAACCAGGTTACTCACAGAATCACGGGCACTTTCTCATGCTCCTCTACTAACATCATAGATGCCATCATGTGCCAACAATGCCCAGGTGCTTTGTATATTGGACAGACTTCTAACTCCCTTAGACAAATGGTCAATGGGCACAAAACAGACATCAAAACACTCCAGATCCACAAACCAGTTAGTTAACGTTTTAATGGAATGGGCCATTCTGTTAATGACCTAAAGGTCTGTGTGTTACTGAAAAGGAATTATCGCACCGTTTTGGAAAGAGAACCAGCCGAGCTGGCTCTTATATTCAAATTTGACACATTAACCCATGGTTTAAATCGTGACAGGAACTTTCTGAGTCACTCTAGGGGTTCGTCTGCATACTTGGCTCAATCTAATTCTTGACCTTCCCCCCCACCCCTCCACTCTCTGATTTGCTCACCTTGATTAGCTTTTTCTGATTTGTCCTCCTTGCTTACTGTTTTTGGTTCTCTGTGCCTTAAATATTGAGTCTGTTCTGGTCTGGCTCTGGTCTGAAGAAGTGGGTCTGTCCCACGAAAGCTCGTCTAATAAACTATTTTGCTAGTCTTTAAAGTGCTACTTGACTGCTTTTTGTTCTGATAGGGGAGATGTTTGGGTGAGCAGAGTGGAATGTTAGGGAGTGTTGGGAAAGGGACAGATAGTAAGACAGAAAGTATCACAATTCCGTTGTATAAATCTGTAGTATGTTCACACCGACTTTCTTACCCCCGAAAGCTCACGACTTCAGAAGTGTGTTAGTCCCTAAGGTGCTGCAGGGCTGCTTGTTGTTTAAGAAGCTACAGACTAGCACGGCTACTCCGCTGACGCGGGAAAACTGTCTGTGGCGCTGGTCACCGGGTCTCTGGAACGGCAGGGGAGAGCAGGGAAAGGGCAGCAGAACGGATGCAGGGGATGGAACAGCTTCCGTGCAAACAGAGCTTAAAAAAAACGGGTGACTTTTTTCATCTGGGAACAGAGACAACTAAGGGGGATGCGACAGAGGTGTGTGCAGTCATGACTGGTGTGGAGAAGGTGAATAGGGAAGCCTTGTTTACTCCTCTGCATAACATGAGGGCCAGGGCTCGCCCAATGCAATTAATAAGCATCAGGTTAAACCAAAAGAAGTCTTTCTTGTCATGGAACATGCAGTGAGCTTGTGAAACTTGTTGCCAGGAGATGTCAAAGCCAAAAGAATCGGATTAGTTCTTGGAGGAGAAATCCATCAATGGGTATTAGGCAAAATGGGCAGGGAGTTACTCCCATGCTCCAGTTGTCCAGCCTCTGACCACCAGCCGCAGGGAGTGTAAGACGCAATCGATCACTGAGAATTGCCCTGTTCTGTTCATTCCCTCTGAAGCACCTGGTATTGGCCACTGTCAGGAGACAGGGCACTGGGCTGGACCGTTGGGCTTGACCCAGTGCGGCTGCTCTTATGTTTTAGAGCCCTGACTCCAGCCCAAGTCTGAATGTCTGAGCTACGATTATAGCCCTGTAGCTGAGCTCTGGGATCCTCAGTCAGTTGTCCTGGTCTCTGAGACTTGCTGCTTTGGGGTTTTTTTGGAGGGGAGATGTACCCTCAAACTCCAGAGGAGAGCACACCCTTGTGTCCAGCAGAGTGGCCGTGAACGTCCAGGGAACTCTCTGTAACACAGAATGCCGCGGCCGTTCTCCTCACGTCATCCCAGAGGGAAAGGCCTGGTACGTGCCTCCCTCCCATGCATAGGCCAGAACAGGCTCGTCCTGCAGGGCTTTGTCGAGTCTGGTTTTAAGACTTCTCAAGCGATGGAGCTACCTCCCCACTCCCCCACTACACACACGTTCACCCTGGGGGATGATTCTGTAGCATGGGCTGTCTTGCTCTCCGGCGGGCCTTCTAAGGAGGTTCATGCCGTGTTTTCCTGTATTCCCACCTCTGTATAAAATGACTGTGATGTGCTCTCTCTCTGTGTCTGCATTTCTGCCTTTCCTAGGCAGGTGGATTCAGCTTGTAAGCTGCTGCACCAGGCATCAGGGCGCCCTGCCCCTGACTTTCTCATCCAGCTGCCCGACGAGCCGATTTCCCTCCACGATGCCCCCTCTGGGGTGTTCCGCCTCCCTCCTGGGGATCCCTTTGCTGAGAACAAGACGGTGCTCTGGCTGGCAGTCCTGTCTCTGGGCTTCGCTCTGGTGTGTGACCCGCAGGAGAACCTGGTGCTGGCCGAGAACACCCTGCGCCTGCTGGTGAGGTGTTTGCTGGAGCATCTGAAACTGCTGAGCCAGGGGAGCAATGTGGTCCTCAAGGCAGACAAGACTGAGATCATCCTGAGCAAGTTCCTGCCCCATGGGCAGCTGCTGTTCCTGAATGATCAGTTCGCCCAGGGGCTGGAGAAGGAGCTGAGCAGCTGCCTGCCCAAGTAGCAGGTTCTTTGTGGAGCACCATCAGCTCATCTGCTGAGCAAACCCTCTGCGTGGGTCAGTCGACGTGAGCCTCGGAGGGCTTGCGCTGTTGTTCAAAGGGGACACAATGTTGGCAGCCGTGGCCCGCGTAGCGTGTGTGGTCGTTGTTCTGGCCGTGCGGCACAATTCCTCTGGGTGCATCCTCCCAAGGGACTGGCCGGACTCTTCTGCCCCCGGGCGAGGCGGTGGCAGTGATGAGAGGAAGTGGGGGATGTGAGTGTGGTTGGGAGAACGCCGCTTGTCACCCGCTTAAAACGAACTTTCCTTTCTTTTCTCAATAAACGAAGCGTGGGAAGGAGAAACCCAGAGCCTCTTCCAGTGCGCAAGGGGCCTCCTGTTTCCTTGGCCGTGTGAGGTCAGAGCTGGGGACAAAGAACTGCCCTCTTGGACCCATGGGTGGTGCCACACCTGGGGGGAACGGTGGCTACCTTCTCCAAAGGGGCAGGGGGCCAGACAAACAAAGGCAGTGGGGATGTCTTGGGGGGTGCAAATGACAAGCAGGGCAGGGAGTGAGGTCAGAAGGTCCAGCTGAGGAGAGACAGCAGCCAGAGGACTCCAGACCACCCTCGTTGCTCTGAGAGTCTGGGGAGGGAGGCAGTGGACTGGGGCTCAGGAAAAGGCCTCATGGTCCATGAGCATCTCCTCATCCACCTTCCCCCTGCTGGACAGATGGGTGGCCATCTTGGACAGAGGGGGAGATGGGGAGGAGGAGGCCTTTGGCCTTAGCGGAGCTGCAGTGGGGTGAGGAGAAGGTGCAGTGGAAAGGGCTGTGGGATTTGTGGGGAGGGAGGCAGGAGTGGGCTGCAGCCATCCTGGGGCAGCGGGACAGGCCTGGGGGAACTTGTCACCATTGGGCCTCAGCCCTGAGTGAGTGGGACCGACTGGCGCTGAGCGGGGAATTCAGTGCCCATGGCCCAGCCTGTCCTCTCGGCTCAGGCTGTGACAAGAGCCAAACAGGCCAGCTGTGGTGCTGCCTTTGTGCTATTGACATTGTCCCCTGGCTTGGAACCCACCCCCCCCAACCCACATCACAGAGCTGCTGGGTGCTCATGATATCTGGGGCACCTGCGATGGGCTGGTGTTGGACGACAGGACGCTGAGTTAGACGGATCTTTACTTAGACCAGGTGTGTCTGTTCATATGTTCGTCTGCTCTTACGGTGACTTCAGAGGGCGAGAGAGGAGTGTTTGAATGGTCCCTGGTTTTTCATCTCCGCAGATCACCTCGTCCCAGTCCTGTTAGAATAGGAGGCGATTCTGTAGTACACAATGGTGATGACACTTCCAGGGTGATTGGAAACAGGAGGGAGATTTGAGAGGGGCATTTAGAGCGGGAGCTGAGGGGGAGCTGGTTACTTTTGACATTCGTTAAAACTTTTATACTAAACTGTACCCCTAAGTACCACATTTAAGTAACGCCATATATAATCTAATTATCCATCGAAATGCAGGCAGAAGTCCAGCAGCAGAGGGGGCATATCCTGTTTATTGCATCCATTGTAGCGTGTATGGTTACCTGCCTCATGGCCAGGTGGCTTATGTGTGCATTCAGTGCAAGGAGCTTGTGGCCCTCAGAGACCGAGTGCTGGCTTTGGAGGCCAGGGTGGCTGAACTGCAGGAGCTGAGGGTGGCAGAGAAGTATGTTGTAAACCAAGTGGCTTGTAAAGGAAGAAATGGGGGGAAAGCCGATTGGCGCAGAGGAGCATGTGGAACGGACAGACTCCTCTTAGAGGTGAGTCTATTGATAGAAATTTTCTAGGTTTTAGTGAGGAGGAGAGGATGGAACAGGTTAAAATATGGGCCAGATGAGAAGAGAAACAATCTCATGAAAAAGAATCAGGAAAGGGCAGACAAATAAATAGTGACAAGCTTTTAAAGTGATTGTACACAAATGCTAGAAGTCTAAATAATAAGATGAGTGAACTAGAGTGCCTCGTATTAGAGGAGGATATTGATATAATAGGCATCACAGAAACTTGGTGGAATGAGGACAGTCAATGGGACACAATCATACCTGGGCATGAAATATATCGGAAGGGCAGAACAGGTGGGGGAGTGGCACTTTGTGTGAGAGAAGATATAGAATCAAATGAAATAAAAATCTTAAAAGAATCCAAAGAATCTTCATGGGTAGAAATTCCATGCTGGAAGAAGAATACAGCAGCAGGGATGTACTATCAGCCCCCTGACCAGGACAGGGATAGTGACTATGAAATGCTAAGGGAGATTAGGGAGGCTATCAAAATAAAAAGCTCAGTAATAATAGAGGATTTCGGTTATCCCCATATTGACCGGGTACATGTCACCTCAGAATAAGATTTGAGATAAAATTTCTTGACACCTTAAATGATTGCTTCGGGGAGCTGCTAGTACAAGAACCCACAAGGGGAGGGGCAATGCTTGATTTAGTTCTGAGTGGAGTGCAGGATCTGGTCCAAGAGGTAACTGTAACAGGACCACTGGGAAATAGTGACCATAATATAATAATATTTAAGGTTCCTGTGGTGGGAAGAACATCTCAGCAGTCCAACACTGTGGCAATTAATTTCGGAAAAGGGAACTGTGCAAATACTGCAGAAGGTTATACAACGGATGTTACAGCTATTTTGGCGTATTGGCAGAATGAACAGTGAACAAAAAATCAAGAGCCTGGAAATTGGCATAATGGACATTTCGAATAGGAGAGGCAGACCCCACAGAGAATGGGTAGATGATAGAGTAGATTGGTGCAGAGCTAGTCTACAGAAACGAAGCTGCTCCGTGCTGGACAGGGAAAGATGGAAGGAAATAGTGAGAGAGGCATCAGACACCAATGGGCGCTGAGCCCACGGTTGTTGATGATGATGATGATGAACTGTGCCAAAATGAAGAGGTTGGCTTTCGGGAAATTAAAAGGTACAGTGACTCAAGTATCGGAGAAGTAGCCGTGTGAGTCTGTGTCTTCGAAAACAACAACAAGTCCTGTGGCACCCTGTAGACTAACAGATATTTTGGAGCATAAGCTTTTGTGGGCCAAGACCCGCTTCATCAGATGCATCTAAGCGGGTCTTTGCCCATGAAAGCTGATGCTCTAAAATATGTGTTAGTCTATAAGGTGCCACAGGACTTCTTGTTGTTCTCGGAGTGACTGAAGTAAAATCCCTGAAAGCTGCATGGAAACTTTTCAAAGACACCATAATAGAGGCCCAATTTAAATGTATACTCCAAATTAAAAACCATAATAAAAGACCCAGGAAAGAGCTGCCATGGCTTAGCAACCATGTAAAAGAAACTGAGAGAGAGAAAAAGGCATCTTTTAAAAAGTGGAAGTCAAATCCTAGTGAGGAAAATAGAGAGGAGCATAAACACTGCCAAATTAAATGTAAAGATGTGATAAGAGAAGCCAAAAAGGAGTTTGAAGAACAGCTAGCCAAAAGCTCAAAAAGCAAGAACAAGAGGTTTTCAAGTGCATCAGAAGCAGGAAGCCTGCTAAACAACTAAGCAATCGAGATAGAAAAGGAGCACTCAAAGATGACAGTCATTGCTGAGAAACTCTGTGAATTCTTTGCTTCAGTCTTCATGACTGAGGGTGTGAGGGAGATTCCCAAACCCGAGCTGTCTTTTGTAGGTGACAAATCTGAGGAATTGTCCAAGAATGAGGTGTCATTAGAGGAGGGTTTGGAAATGATCGATAAACTTAACAGTAACTAGTCACCAGGACCAGATGGCATTCACCCACGAGTTCTGAAAGAACTCAGATGTCAACTTGTGGAACTGTTAACTTGCTTGTAACCTGTTCTTTGAATCAGTTTCTGTACCCAGTGACTGGAAGATCGCCAATGTAATGCCAGTATTTAAAAAGGGCTCTAGAGGCGATCTCAGCAATTACAGACCAGTAAGTCTAACTTTGGCACCTGGCAAATTAGTTGAAACCATAGTCAAGAATAAAATTGTCAGATGTATAGAAGAACATGATTTGTTGGGTGAAAGTCAACATGGTTTCTGTAAAGAGAAATCATGCTTTTCTGATGTATTAGAGTTCTTTGAAGGGATTAACAAATGTGGACAAAGGGGATCCAGTAGATAGTGTACTTGGATTTCCAGAAAGCCTTTGACGAGGTCCCTCACCAAAGACTCTTATGTAAATTAAGTTGTCGTGGGATAAGAGGGAAGGTTCTTTCATGGATTGAGAACGGGTTAAAAGGCAGGAAACAGAGGGTAGGAATAAATGGTACATTTTCAGAGTGGAGCGGGGTAATGAATGGTGTTCCCCAAGGGTCAGCCCTAGTACCATAAGTGATCTGGAGAAAGGGGTAAACTGTGAGGTGGCAAAGTTTGCAGACCATACTAAACTGCTCAAGATAAGAGCAGAGCAGACTGTAAAGAACTTCAAAAATATGTCACAAACCTGATTGAATTGGCAATAAAATGGCCAATGAAATGTATTGTGGATAAATGCAAAGTAATGCGCATTGGAAAAAATAAGCGCAACTGTATGTATGGTATGATGGGGGCTAATTTAGCTACAACACATCAGGAAACAGATCTTGGAGTCATTGTGGATAGTTCTCTGAAAACATCCAAGGAGTGTGCAGCAGCAGTCAAAAAAGCAAACAGGATGTTAGGAATCATTAAAAAAGGGACCGAGAATAAGATGAAGACTATCTTATTGCCCTTATATAAAACCATGATACTCCCACGTCTTGAGTACTGCGTGCAGATGTGGTCACCTCATTTCAAAAAAGATATCTTGGCATTAGAAGAGGTTCAGAAAAGGGCAACTAAAATGATTAGAGTTTGGAACAAGCCCCCTATGAGGAGAGATTAAAGAGCCTGGGACTTTTCATCTTAGAAAGGAGGAGACTAAGGGGGATATGATAGAGGTCTATAAAATTGAGCGGTGTGGAGAAAGTGAGCAAGGAAGAATTATTTACTTGTTCCCATAGTAGCAGAACCAGAGGACACCAAATGAAATGAATGGGCAGCAGGTTTAAAACAAATTAAAAGAAGATCTTCACACAGCGCAGTTAACCTGTGGAACTCCTCGCCAGAGGAGGCTGTGAAGGCCAGGATTATGACAGGGTTTAAAAAAGAGCTGGATAAATTCCTGTAGATTGGGTCCATTAATGGCTATTACAGGCTGGGTAGGAATAGTGTCCCTGGCCTCTGTTTGCCAGAGGCTGGAGATGGATGGCAGGAGCGATCGCTCGATTGTTACCTGTTGGTCTGCTCCCTCTGGGGCACCTGGCCTTGGCCACTGTTGGCAGGCGGGACGCTGGGCTGGATGGATCTTTGGTCTGACCCAGTGTGGCCGTTCCGGTGTTCTTAGCAGCTTCTCTCCAAGGGCTCAAGTTACTTGACAAATGAAGACTCCAAGGCAGGTTGGTATTATCACAAACAGGCACAGAGAGATTGAGCCTGGCTGAAAGTCCCCCCAGAGGTGAGTAAGAGCTGCAGGGTTCAGCCAGGCCCGCGGCCCAGAGCTCTGCATGATCGCCCCCGGCTTCAGCTTTAAATCCTTTCTGAAATGTTTGGTCACGGCTTCCAAATCTGCTCCCAGCAGGGCTCCCAGCCGCGTGCGCCTCGTCTCTCGTGCCCAAGCTGCCCTGCGCCGCTCTCCCAGGGCTTGGAAGGGAATAATTCCCACAGACGTTAACCCATTGCGTACCATCAGCTGGACAGGCCGGTAAGCCTGTGTGATGGGACAGATGCCGCACACTGGCCTGTGAGGGGTTAGTGGAGATCTAGGGTAGCCACGCAGAAAGCAGCCAATAGGAGAGGGGCTGCCTCTGCCTCCCCGCACTGCTTGGCCCCCACCTCTGGCTTGGGCTTCTGTCCCTGATGTATGGACCCCAGGTGCCTTGTCCAGCTGAGGACTCTGGTGTCACCCCTCCCATCCCAGCTCTGACATCAGCTTCTGGTCCTGGGCTCATTCCCTGGATGCTGCCCGCACCAGACCCAGCTGCAGCCCATTGGCAGAACTTTCACCTCCACCACTAGGCTGGAGGGCACATGGCCCCGCTGGCAATGGGGCTGCTCTCCCCGCTAGGCCACACGGCCCTGCCAGCTGTGTGTAATCTGTTCAGAAGTTCTCTGTGATGGGAGCATTTTCCCAAGAAACCCGCTTGCAGCACTTCCCATTTCTATTTCAGGCCAGGGCTGTGTCAGAGGGAAGTTCTACCCCAGCACCTGCTGAGGGGACCCAAGCGCCAGTGACTGAGGTCTCAGCTCTGTGCGAAGGCAGGAGAATGGCCAGGGAGAATATCTATGAGAACATGCAGGTGTCGGAAGCTGCTCCCCAGCCGAAAGGTAAGCACACACAGCTGCACCCACCGTGGACTCCAGCTGCCCTTTCCTGGGCTTTGCGGTGTTGGCAGGACTGTTCTGGACGGCACTCACGTCCCCACAGCTCAGCCGTGCACTGCATAGACAGCACCACGGGCCCTGGGCAAGGGTACTTGGTCCTTCTTTCCAGGGCATCCTCTGCCCTGCTGGTCCCCAATGGGAGAAAGGCACAGGGAGGAGAGCTGGGAGTCCCTGTGCAGCATCCCAGCCCCTGGTGGGCAGCACACTTTCATGGACTGGCTGTAAAACCATCCAGGCTCCCCCTCTGCAACCCACTGCCACGATCAGCCCCTCCGGAAGAGATTACTGGGGCCAAGTCCTCACAGCCCCCATCTCAGGGGGCCCAGCTCCCTTCCCATGCAACCATGGCACCACCTTTCCTCACCCTCTGCCCAGTCCCTGCAGTGGAGCTTGCTTGTAACCCTGAGCAGGGGCAGGGGAGGGTGATGCTGGCTGGGGTAGCAGAGATGGGTTTCCTCTGGGTTTGGGGTGGCAGAAGGGAACCTGCTTCTCTGAGGGCAAGGAGTAAATGGAGTTGGAAGCTCTGAGATAAGGACCAGGCTGTTTCCCTAAAGCCCCCAGCACATGGGGCCCCTCTCGGTGCTTCGGTTATGCAGGTGTCAGCTGGATAATGGCCTCCTCCAGGGGTGTGTTTCTCCCCCTTGGGGTCAGGGCCACGGGCCAGCTGTTCTGGTTGGAACACATGACACAGGCCCAGGAGGGTTCAGGAGAGACAGGCAGGTGGGGTGATGGAGGTGGAGGGTGAGGGTGAAGATGTGAAGGAGCCCAGCTGGGCTGTCTGCAGCCACAAAAGAAATCAGCAAGCAAAAAAAAAAAAATCCATGCTGGGTCTCCCCTCTCAGAATCTATTTAAGTAAAGGCTGAGAACTGGACACTCAGTACATTAGTGAGAGGCAGCTTCACCCATTGGCTGGTGTGAGACACGTCACCTCTGCAATGTAGGAGGTTTGTCAGGGTAGCTGAGTGTTGTCTGGTGATTCCAGGAACGCACCCCAAGCGGGGAGGGGAGTGGTACTAGCTAATGGCTGAGACCCAGATCTGAAAGGGAGGTGGGTGCACCAGGCTCAGATTTTCAGGGAGAAGAGAATCTGACAGGTTTGTGTCCCCAAGCAGCTGCTGTTCACCTCCGGGAGACCAAATCCAGAGCACACAGAGAACATTTACAATAATGATCAAAGGTCTAGAGAATGTGACCTATGAAGAAAGGCTGAAAGAATTGGGCTTGTTTAGTTTGGAAAAAAGAAGATTCGGGGGGACATGATAGCGGTTTTCAAGTATCTAAAAGCATGTCATGAGGAGGAGGGAGAAAACTTGTTCTTCTTGGCCTCTGAGGATAGAACAAGAGGCAACGGGCTTAAAGTGCAGCAAGGGAGGTTTAGGTTGGACATTAGGAAAAAGTTCGTAACTGTCAGAGTGGTCAAACAGTGGATCTCCATCGCTGGAGATATTTAAGGACAGGTTAGATAGATGTCTATCAGGGATGGTCTAGACAGTACTTGGTCCTGCCATGAGGGCAGGGGGCTGGACACGGTGACCTCTCAAGGTCCCTTCCGGTCCTAGCATTCTGATTCTATGAAATGAACAGGTGCTGTGGCAAAAATGACATCGCTGCATCCTGCGTGGAGATGTTTCAAAGACACCAGAATAGCAACTCAACTTGAATATGTACTCCAAATTAAAAAAATGCAGTAAGAGAACCAAAAAAGGCCACTGTGGCTAAACAACACAGTACAAGACTCCACGAGAGACAAAAAGGCATCCTTTTAAAAGTGGAAGTTTTAAATCCTACTGAGGAAAGGAGAAAGGAGCATAAACTTGGGCAAATAAAGTACAAAAATGCAGTTAAGAAAGCCAAAAAAGAAGCTGAAGAATACCCAGCCAAAGACTCAGAGAGTAATAGCAGTTTTTTTGAGGTACATCAGAAACTGGAAGCCCGCTAAACAAGCATTGTGACCAATGGATTGTTAAAATACCAAAGGAGCACTCAAGGGTGATAAGGTCTTTGCAAAGAAACCAAATTAATTATCTGCATCTCTCTTCACAGCTGAGGATGTGAGAGAGATTCCCAAACCTACGCCATTCTTTTCAGGCGACCAGTCTTGACTGACGTGTCAGTAAAGGAACTTTTGAAACAAATTGAAAAACTAAAGAGTAATAAGTCACCTGGACCGGATGGTATTCGCCCACAAGTTCAGAAGGTTCTCAAATGTGAAATTGCAGAACTATTCACTGTGGCTTTTAACCTATCATCTAAATCACCTTTTGTGACAAATGACTGCAGGATAGCTACTGTGATGCCAATTTTTAAGAAGGGCTCAAGAAGTGATCCTGGCCATTACAGGCCAGTAAGGCTGACTTCAGTACCAAGCACATTTGTTAAAACTATTGTACAGAATAGAATTGTCAGACACAGAGATGAACATAGTTTGTTGGGGAAAAGTCAATATGGTTTTTGTGATGGGAAAATCATTTGTTTCCAATATACTAGAACTCTTTGAGGTGGCCAACAAGCATGTGGACAAGGGGGATCCAGGGGATATAATGTTCACAGATATCCAGAATGCCTTTGACAAGATCCCTCACCAGAAGCTCTTAAGTAAGATAAGAGTGAAGCATAGAATACCAGGGCTGGAAGAGACCTCAGCAGGTCATCGAGTCCAGGCCCTGCCCAAAGCAGGGCCAACCCTAATTAAATCATTGCAGCCAGGGCTTTGCCAAGCAAGGACTTAAAACCCTCTGGAGATGGAGATTCCGCTCCCTGTCTCGGCAACACATTCCAGTGCTTCACTGCCCTCCCAGTGAAACAGGTTTCCTAATACGCAATCTAGACCTCCCTCACTGCAACTTGAGACCAGCGCGTCTTGTTCTGCCATCCATCAGTACTGAGAACAGCCTCTCTCCATCCTCCTTAGAGCCCCTCTTGAGGAAGCTGAAGGCTGCTATCAAATTGCCCCTCACTCTTCTCTTCTGCAAACTAAACAAGCCCAAATCCTTCAGCCTCTCCTCCTAGGTCATGTGCTCCAGCCCCTTAACCATTTTCTTTGCCCTCCTCTGGACCTGCTCCAGCACATCCACATCCTTTCTGTACTGGGGGGCCCAGAACTGGACACAATACTCCAGATGTGGCCTCACCAGTGCTGAATAGAGGGGAACAACAACTTCTCTAGATCTGCTGGAAATGCTCCCCCCAGTGCACCCTAGTATACCATTAGCCTTCTCATGGGATAAGAGGGAAGATCCTCTTGTAAACTGGCAAATGACAGGAAACAAAGAGTAGGGATAAATGGTCAGTTCAGAATGGCAAGAGGTAACTAGTGGTGTCCTCCAGGGGTCTGTACTGGGACCAGTCCTGTTCAACCTGTTTATAAATGGTCTGGAAAAAGGGATAAACGGCAAGTTGGCAACATTTGTAGAGGATGCAAAACTGTTCCAGTTAGTTAAGTCCCAAGCAGACGGCAGAGAATACCAAACAGATCTCACAAAGCTGGGTGACTGGGGAACAAAATGGCTACTACTTTGCACTTGTCAGCATTGAACAGAGGAAATTCAGTACTGATAAATGCAAAGCAAACCCAGTGGGAAATATAATCCCAACTATACAGAGAAAATGATGGGGTCTAAAGCAGCTGATGCCACTCAAGCAAGAGGTTCTGCGCCCACCATGGATAGTTCTCTGACAACATCTGCTCTGCATGCAGTGATGCTCAAAAACAAATGGAATATGGGGAATCATTAGGAAGTGGGTAAATAGTAAGGCAGAAAATATATTGTCTTTGTAGAAATCCCTAGTACACCAACATCTTGAAAAGTGTGTGCAGATGCGGTTACTCCAGCTCAACAAATCTACTGGAATTGGAAAAGTTCAGAAGGGGCAAGAAAAATGATTAGGGGTCTGGAATAACTTCCACATGAACCGAGATTAAGGCGACTGGGGCATTTCATCTTGGAAAAGGGACAGGCATGGGGTGGTAAGATAGAGAGCTATCAAATCATGACTGGTGTGGAGACACTAGACAAGAAATTGTTCCTTACTCCTTATCATACAAAGCTAGGGGTCACCGAATGAAATTAATAGCGTGTGGGGGGGTCACGGGATATGGGGGTCCCCAGGCTCTGCACCCCATCTGCAATCAGGTGTGACTCTCATTCTGCAGGGAGGACAGGAGGGTTATTAGGAGGCAGGGACACAGCACAGAACAGACTTGTCAACCCAGGAACCAGAAGCCGTCAGTACAAACCATCCTGGGGAGAGGAGGGCCAGATGGGAGGTCAGAGACAGGGCCCTGGCTCTTCACCCTTCCCCTCCAGTGAGCCGAGACTGCCCCACTCAACAACTGCCCAGTTCAAATCCCAACCAGCAGGGACCTCCTGCTGCCTCTCTTCTGCTTCACAGGCAAAGAATGCCAACAAGTTGCCCAGATTACGAAGGGCGCAGCCACAGAGCAGGCGTGAGAAGTCATCACACCTGAAATTTGCATCACCGATTATGCATTGAGCCCATGCCTAGGGAAACCGAGGCACACACACGGCATTTACTCTAGCACAGTAGGAAACACATGGAACATAAGAAAGGGAATGAGCCCCCCACAAACCCCACTTGGTCGCAGCGGCAGAGAATGCTGTGAAGGCCAAGGCTACAAGGCACTTCGAGGAACAGCTAGATTCAATTCATGGAGGATGGGTCCGTCAAGGGCTGTTAGCCAGTACGGGCAGCAACGGTGTCCCTGGCCTCTGTCAGAAACTGGGATGGGCGACTGAGGAAGGAAGACTTGATGGGTTCCTGGTCTGTTCACTCCCTCTGGGGCAGCTGACATGGGCCACTGTTGGAAGACAGGACACTGGGGTAACTGCAGCTTTGGCCTGACACCACGTGGCCATTGCATGCCCTTATGCACTGTGCAGCTGGGCAGTTATTAGATCTGAGGATGTGGATAACCTCAGTGAGTGGACTTTAAGCTGTAACTTCCCATGGGTGTCTATCTTCTCCTCCTAGGAAATCCTCCCAAGGCAGCGGTTCCTCGGTGGCAGAGGAAGGAAAATCTCACCCGTGCTGCTCTTCTGCTTCTGCTTCTGGCCCTGACTGCCTCCCTCCTAGCTGTGACGCTTCTGTGTAAGTTCAGCTACGGGCCAATGTTTGCCAGCGTCCGTACAGGCCAGCTGGCTCGGCTGAGGAGGGGCACCCCCAAATTCTCAGCAGCGTGTTGACTGAGTACCCAGTCTGTCCCTCTGACTAAATCTCCTGCTCCCGGGAGTTCGAATGGAGTCGTAAGATCTTCCCTGGCGGGTTTGATATCAATCAGCACAAACTCTGTCACTCTCACGGTGGCCAGGCACTGGCCCAGGTCACCCAGGGAGGCTGTGGGATCTGGCACTAGAGGTTTCTGAGAACAGGTTGGACAACCACCTGTCCGGGATGGTCTGAGTGTGCTTCACCCTGCCTGAGAACCACCTCAGTGACTCCAGAGCAGGTGTGGCAGCCCCACCAGCTCGAGCTGCGCTCTGAGGGGCAAGTGTGGTGCTTTCCTGACCACGTGCCACCAGCATGAACCTCGGCCCAGGTGTCAGCTGGCACAATTGAAACGCCCGCCCTACGGAGGAGGCCGGCCCAGTGCTGCGGCTGCTCACCTGGGTGCGGAGAGCTGGGTTTAATTCCCTGCCCTGCCACCTGCTAACACGCATCAGAACAGGGGCGTTTGAGCAGGGAGCTCTAGGAAGAGAAGCGGGGGCCAGGCCCTGCTCCTGGGGGCACTGCGTGGGGTCTTGTAAGTTTGGTTGCAGACACGGGTGCAGGCAGCGCGCTGGGAGAGACACAGAGCCTCTGATTACAGCGGGCTGTGGGGCCGCGTCCCTGCTCAGAGGGCATATAAAGCAGCTCAGCAGTGGCACAGCAACTGATGAAGAGCTGGAAATGGGAGTGTGACTGAGGGGAGCTTGGGGAGGAGGTGCGTGGGGCAGATTTTCTTCTGAGTGGAGTTTTTATTTTCCTTGGCGGGCGCTTAGGTGGTAAGGTGACAGACACAGGGGCACCAGTGCTAGTGAGCCAAGGGAGGGATGAGACGATGAAGGTGGGCGGATGTGGAAGCTGTGGGAGGTACATGAGACCTGGAGCGGGTATCTGAAAAGAGCTGGGTTCGCGGGAAGTGCCACCTGGTTGAGCTGATGGAACAGACGAGCCGAGGGCTGGAGCTGCCGGTGGAAACTACAGGGAGTTTCAAACACAGTGGAATATAGAGGGGGAGGGAAGGTGGAAGGAGGCTGATGGGAAAACTGGAGCCTGGCAGATGCACGCTTGGTGGGAGAGGTCAACACGGAAGCTGCCCGGGGAGGAAATGGGCCAGTGGAAGCATGTGCCTGAGAAGCAAGTGAAGGTGGGAGGCAGCTGTGATAAAAGTGATAGACCCTGGCTTGCAGCCGGCTACATCAGCCTCGTGGAAGGGAGATATGTTGGCAGCTGGGTGTGTGCGTTTATTTTCCCCAGAGACTGAGGCTTATCCAGGGTCATGCAGCAGCAGCAGGCTGAACCAGCACCGGCTGCCTGCCAAGTTAGCACCTGTGGCTACTTTAGGCCTGTGGAACCCCAAAAGGGTTCCCGTCCAGTGAGCGGGGGGAAGGAGCTAGAGGACGGATGAGGACTGTGGAGGGAGGACTCCCAGGAAGAGAGGGCTGCAACGACCTGAGGAAGCTACTGGGAAGCATCTGGTGGAAGTGGCCCAGGGAGGCAGTTTGCTGTACCAGGAGGGAAGCCCTTCCGGCTGCAGCTGCCTATGGTCCCTGGGCCAGAACCCAGGACGTGTGGTAGGGGTCTGGGTTCCCCGCACCCCCCCATGCCCCAGGGCAGCCCTAGAGGGCAGGAGGAGATGGGGCACCACTAAGTGGGTCTCCTCCACTTATGAGTGCATTTTGGACCACACCAGTGATGAGAGTGGCTCAGTGATACCGTGACCCAGGCTTCTGCGCAAACAGGATGCAGAGCAGGGACCCAGCGAACCTCTGAGGCTGCACTTAAACTGCTGCGTAGTGCAGGACCTGATGAGGACAAGCTTGGGGCTTTGCCACACAAGGTCAGACTAGGGGCAGCCCTCAAAAGCGGGAACAGCCCTGGCTGACCAGGTGTCATCACAGGCAGAATGGAAGCAGTGGGGAAGAAGCTGCAATAAATCAATTAAGAGTGGGCTGTCCCTGCTTCAGGCTGCCCCAGGTCTTGTAAAAAGCCTTCCCGCAGCAGGGAGGTGGGGAGGGTGATTAGACTGGGCAGAGAGTGGCCGAGGAGAACGCAGAGAGAGGGTGAGGAGCTCCTGCCAGGGGTGTTTGGGCTCTCTGCCCCTGGTAACCTCAGGGCTTGGCTGGGAGGGACCAGCCAGTCAGAGCAGGGGGCTCCTACCCACTGCCCTTTGGCCCAAGGGACCAAAGCCAGGACCCCAGTGAGGGCAAGCAGGCCCCATACCCCATACCCCAGGGCTGTGGGCTGAGCAGAGATATGGGGCCCAGGAGTGACTGACCCTGCTACACAGCACAGAAGAGAACAGCGGCTGGTCTTGTAGGAAGTGGAGCAGAAACAACTGAGATGTTCTAAATGCTGCTGCATGGAGCCTGGAGAACTAATAGAGGAACTGGAACTACTGGTGCAGGAAGTGAAACCAGAGACTGGGGAACAACGGGAATGCGGTGGACTCGTCACCACGACAGGAGCGCACATACTCAAGGGCAGGCGCTGTTCAGAAAAGTAAAGCTGGCGCGGCAGCCTGAACGCTGGGCTGGTGAAAATCCAGGCCTGGGACCCAGCGCCAGAGTTCAGGTCCCGGATGATTTTGCAGGCCCAGTTCTGCCCCAGGCTGCAGCCAGCCCACTGCAGGTCACAAGGTAGAAGAGAATTGGGAAGAAGTGGCCGGGTGGACTGGGGTACGGGGCTGGAGCTCTGGGGAACCAAGTTAATTCCCAGGTCTGCAGCAAATTTCCTGTGGGACCTTGGACATGTCTCTGTGCCTCAGTTCCCCCTGGGGATAACAACTCTTTATTCTCCCACCGAGCGTCTAGTTCCAGCGTGAGCTGCTGGGAACAGGGCTGTTCCCCGTGCGCCCTCCTTGGGCGGGAAGCTTTCAAAGGGGGAACTAAAAGCCAGCAGCAAGCCTGGGCTCTGGGGCACAGTGCTGCTCTGGGCGTGCTGGGGCTCCGGCTGCAGTTCAGCTGGGTTGCTGAGCAGCGTTCCCTATAAGCTGAGCGCTTGGGCAGCTTCCCGGGAGAGTGTCAGATGCTGCCCCAGTGAAGAGCAGAGCGCCCACAGTCACCCCCAGCCGGCAGCCTGTGTTTCTGCTGGTGGTGCACATGCCTGGGTGCACAGAACAACGTTTATTCCACCCATGGATGGACGCAGTCAGCAGGAGCCCTGGCGCTGACCGGCGGGCGTGTGATTTGCAGATTGCCGAGGACGGAGCAAGCTCCAGGCGGTTGAAGAAGCGGTGCTGGAACTGAAAGTCTCTCTGCAGCCTGACAATGCCTCGGATGCGTCAGCGATGGGATCGGACAGTAAGTCACAGGACTGGGGGCTTATGTCACTTGTTCCCCGTGCAGCCTGCTCTCTCCCCAGCCCCTCCACGCCCCCTGTGCAGCTGCTCTCCCACTCAGGGACTGGCAGAGTCCTGCTTTCCTAGGCACCAGCGACTACAGCCCTGCTGGCGCTGCTGAGTCCAACTCCACCCCCGGCTGGGGCTGGGGCTGGGGCTGGGGCTGGGACGCCCCAAACTCCCCACCCCACCAGCTCTCACCCACCCGCTACTTCTCTCATCACCTCACATTCTTCCACCTCCTCTTAGGGTCCAGGAGGCACTTAGAGCTGATCAGTGGAACCAGCTGGCCCCACTAATTAGATGCCAGGCCCTTCATTTTCAGGTGCAGGGAAGGCTCAGCAGCGGAACCCTGCAAATCCGGGGTTGTCTGCTGTGTATCCTTGGGGATCCAGAGTTGCAGAGGTCAGTGCGGATATCCACAGCTCATAGGCATGCAGACAGACACAACTCTTGGACCAGCCGGGGCTCTGCACACCAGAGCAGGGCGCCTCGGGGCAGGGGCAGGGTTGGGGCTGCAGATGGTGGAACTCCTCTGGCTGCAGGTGCTCAGGGCTTCTCCGGGCAGGGGAGGGTGCAGGCGGAAGGGGTGGAGCCAGTATTTATCCTTCCCAAAGGGGGATGCTCCTCCTGCTGCCCCTGCCCAAGTAATTTAAAAGGGCTCTGGGCTCCCAGGTAGCCGGGGCCCTCACCCTCACCCTTTACAATTGCCTAGGCCCCCAGGTAATTGCCCCCTTTACCTCCCCTTCCCCATTGGTGACCCTGGTTCTGCATCTCCGCTGAACTTGCCTTGCTTTGCCCCTAGGTCTGGAGCTGCTGGGTGAAGTTCAGGCTGGAGTCCGGATGCTGCGAGAGCAGCTGGGTAACGCCAGTGCAGCCAACAGAGCACTCCAGGTCTGTCTGGACACGGTCACAGCACCACCAGCCGCAGTGCAGGATTGCTGCAGTGAGTCACAGCTCCAGTGCCGGCTGGTGCCTGTTTCTGCCGGTGCTGAGGGTGCGCGAGCGCTCAGGCTCCAAGGCTGCCGGTGCAGCACCTCCCCCAGCCCCGAGTTCTCCTCCATTAGGAATAGGGTGACCATATTTCTCTAGCCCAAATAAGAGACACCTTGGGGGACTGGGATTGGGGCTGCTGCCCCTGTGGGGTCCTTCCCGGCTGCCTTAAGCCTTGGGGCACCAGGAACAGGGCTACCGCCCCTGCGTCAGACCTCCTGGGTTGCCCCTGCCTCGGGGCGCCGGGAAGGGGCAGCAGTCATTCCGGTGCTCCTCCCAGCCCCCCTGAGCCGTGGAGAGCCAGGGACCGGGCAGCAGCCACAGCCCAACGGCGGGGCGCCCTGCCGGCTCCCCCTCCGGCCAGCAGCTGCGCCTGCACAGTTGGTGGGGGGAACGGTCAGCTCCGCAGGGGCCCTGAATATGGGGCGATTAGCCCCTTTGTTAACATGAATTGGGACACCTTCCTGGCGCCTGAACTATGGGGCTGAGCTGGCCAAAATGGGATGCTCACCCTAATGAGAAACCGCCTGTGCCCACGCTGTGGGGATCCGCGTGGAGTTAAATTACCCCCCAGCCTCATCACCCTGATGGGAGCACCCCGCTGCCAGCTCTGGGGAGAGGCTCCCGGCCAGGCAGGGCGCAGGCAGAGCCATTGGCCTTTCAGCCTGTGGGGCGTCACTTCCAGACCCATGGCGGAGCCAGCGCCCCCTGCTGGGTGTTGGGGGGACACCGACGGGCAATAGACCCGAGACCTCGGCCAGCCACGACCTTTGACAATGTTGATGCAGAGGCTGGGGATGTCCCACCTTGGGCTGCAAAACCCCCCTCCCCTCCCGCCTGAATTCCCCCTGCCAGCTCAGCTGAGCAGCGCGTCTCCCTTTCCCATGACAGCCGGGCCGCTCTGCACTGGGACCAGCCCCAGGGCCAGCCCAGACGCAGCTGCATTTGGGTGCTGGGGGAGTGGCCCTGGGCTGTCTGCTTCCGCAGCACTCTCTGGGATCCGTCCTGCGGCCCCTGCAGTTATTCACTGTCCTGCTGGAGAAGTTCCCTGGGCTTGGGGCCGCTGAGGGGCAGGGGAAGGGCAGCACTAGATCTCTGAGCTCCCCACGTGCAGCCCGGGCGTCTGACCCCAGTCTCTGCTCCCAGGGGACGTGTGGGGAAAGCTCTCCGCAGGCTGGAGGTTTCACGGTGGGAACCTGTATTACTTCTCTCAAGAGGGAAAGTCGTGGGACGAGGCCGAGCAGTTCTGTGTGTCTCAGGGCTCGCACCTGACCTCCATCTCCTCCCAGGGGGAGCAGGTGAGTGCAGGGACCTCCCAGGGGCTTGGACAATGGGTCAGGGCCTTGTTTAGTGCCAGGCACAGGCGGCAGCCAAGGGAGCAAACCTGCAACGTGCCTTGTGGCAAACTCTCGGCGAGGAGCCCAGCCTTGGAGCCTGCCGCAGGGGACTCGCCCCGGGGTTAAAGCAGAGAGGGACCGGGGCTCAGAGCTGGGACGGCATTCCCAGAGTCTGGGTGCAGCGCAGGGGGATTCCGGGTCTGGCGCGTTTCCGATTCTCTCAACTTCCAGCGCAGCATCACCTGCAAACCCACGGACCCTTCCCAGCCGGGTCCCCCTTGGCTCCCACCGTCCAGGCAGTGGCAGGTAAAGCAGTGGGCCAATGAGGCCTGTGCCAGGGACTCTGGAAAAGTTGGTGCCACAAAATACCCATCCTGGGGCAGCGGAGCACTGGCAGAGCCCCTGGACAGGGGAGTAGTGCAGGGGACGGGTCAGCACCCAGCCCCCTGGCAGCCCAGGTACTGGGGCAGCTCATCTCCCAACCTGGGCCTCAGGGCTGGGGGTCTTACTGCAGTGGGGCGGGTCTTTCAGGGAAGGGTCTTTGCTTCTCTCTTTGCTTCTCGTTTTTCTGGTCCCTGGCTGATTTTCTGTGGGTCTGTGGCCCCAGCCCAGAAAAGGTTCCCCGCCCCACCCCCAGCCTCAACCTCAGGGGCCAGGCCCCTCTCAGATAACCTCTCCCCACGCGAGCCCTCGGCGACACTGCCTGGGGAGGAAAATCCCACCTCCCGCGGGGCCGGACTCCGCGCCCAGGTCTCTGCTCCGCGCTTGGCCTCCTGCGAAGCTGGGCGCTGGTGGGAGCCCTGCGGTGCGCGTGGGTAACTGCCCAGCCCAGCTCCGAGGAGGCTGTACTGGGAGTGCGCTGCGATATGTCGCAGCGGTTGGCCCCAGCAGGTACAGCCCCAGCCCAGACATGCTCCAGGACTCCCGCAGGGTCTCCCAGCCAGTCACTGCCAGCGATGGGGTAGGATGCTGTGTCTCCCACTGCCCATTGCCCTGCGCACACCACCAGGCACCCTTCCCTTTCCCAGCACCTGCTCAGTCCCGGCAGCGGCGGCCGCCTGCAGCCTCTCGCGGGTGAGCTGGACAAGCTGCCATCTGTGTGTGCAGGAGTTTCTCTCCAATGGGTCTAAGAGAGAAGACTGCTGGATCGGACTCACCGACCAGGGGACAGAAGGCCGCTGGCGCTGGGTGGATGGCACAGAATACAGCGCAGAAGCCAGCGGGGGGTGAGTGCAGCTTGTGAGGGTTTGTGATTATGTCTGACTAGGGTTGTCACAAGCTCTGTCAGCAGCATCTGTACGGTCCCTTGTGTCCGTGCAGCACCCAGCACTGCGGGCCCGATCCTGAGGGAGGTCCCTGGGTGCTGCCGCAACAGACATGAATCCTCTCTACTAATGTTAGAGCGGGAATCTAAACCGTGTGTTTAGGGCCCAAGGAGTCCCAGGGCCAGCACCTCCCTGGGTAAGTCCTGTGACGGGTTCTTGTCCCTGTGGTGCATTCTGGGAGCCGTGGGAAACCACTGAGCTGCTCTAACCACTGAGCAGCACTACCACTGGGTGACACCTTTTCATCCTTGGAGAAACAGCCGGCCAGCCCAGCCCCTGCGATCACCCAACACGACAGCAGATGGTGCCACACACCCAAACTGAGCTACCTGAGCCAGCTTACCTACACCGCTCAAATACCAACAGCAGCCAGCCCCCCAGCCAGGCACACCCCCCGCCCCCCACCACAAGCGTATTAAACCCACAACAATACCATCCTCACGTCACAAGGACCTCTACCGCATAAGCTCATGGAGTCTGCTTTTGCTCTTTATCTTGCAGGAGCAACAGCCCCTGCTCATGCAGCTGAGATTCCCCAGCACTGAACTTTAAATTTACCGGTTTAAATTAAAGCAAAAACAAAAGCTGAGGCTGAGATGGAAACAGGAAAGTCTGAGTAAAGGGTCAAAAACAAGGGTTGTGTCATGGCAAGGGCTTGCTACACATGACCTAACCAGGAAGAAGAGGTAGATGAGGCTTTTTTTAAAAACAAACTAGCAGATACATCCAAAGCACAGGACTTTGTGGTCATGGGAGACCTCAGCTACCCAGATATCTTCTGGGGGAAAGCATACAGCAATGCAAAGATTACGCAACAAATTCTTGGTATGGATGGGAGACCATTTTTATTTGAGAAGGTGGAGAAATGTACTAGGTGAGAGGTGGTTCTAGATTTGATTTTGGCAAATAGGGAGGAACTGGCTGAGAATTGAAAGTGGAAGGTAGCTTGGGTGAATGTGATCGTGAAAGATGGCAGAGATTCCGGAAGACTGGAAGAGAGCATATATAGAGCAAATAACTAAGGAATCCATTTGCAAGTAGCTGGAAGATAACCAGGTGATAAGCAGTGCTTTTTCTAGAATAAAGTGTGCTGGAACTCAAGTCCTGCTGGCAGCCCCAACTGCAGGACCCCAGCCTGGGATGTGGGGGAGGGGGAATCTCCTGTCTGGGGAAGCAAAAGGTCCCAGAATGCCCTTCTAGTGCATTGCAGCAGAAAAAAAGCCCTGGTGATCAGTAACATTCAACATGGATCTGTAAAGAACAAATCATGTCAGATCAACCTACTAGCTTTCTTTGACAGAATAACAAGGCTTGTGGATGAGGGGAAAGCTGTAGATGTGGTATACCTAGATTTTTAGTAAAGCATTTAATACGGTCTTGCATGATCTTCTTATAAATAAACTAGGGAAATACAACCTAGATGGGGCTATTCGAAAGTGGGTGCACAGCTGGCTGGATAACCATTCCCAGGGAGTAGTTCACGGTCACGCTGGAAGGGCAAAACCAAAGGCGTTCTGTAGGAATCGGTTTTCGGACTGGTTCTGTTCAATATCTTCATCAATGATTTCAAGTTATGGCACAGAGTATCCAGATAACATTTGCAGATGATACCAAGCTGGCAGGGGTTGCAAGTGCTTTGGAGGATCAAATTAAAATTCAAAATGGCCTGGACAAACTAGAGAAATAATCAGAGGTGAATAGGATGAAATTCAGTAAGAACATATGCCAGGTGCTCTGCTTTGGCAGGAGCAGTTTCATGCTCACAGAATGGGAAGTGATTGTCTAGGAAGGAGTACTGCAGAAAGGGATCTAGGGGTCATCATAGATCACAAGCTAAATATGAGTAACTCTGCCATGAAGTCTCTAGGACTTCCATGCTAGTCCCAAGCCTGGATGAAGGAGGAGGGTTGGTCAGATGAGTGATGATGCACTGATCGTAAAACAACAATCCTAATGAAATCTGATGCCCAGATAAGCAAGGTCCGCGATACCAATCGAGCGATCGGGGTTGGGTCAATAAGTTGGCTACTGAGTGAAAATTACAACTAACTCATGTACTGTCAACTGGAACTTGGACTGTCTGAACGCTGTGGGTGACTGCAAAGTTAGAGCTGCTTTGAAAGGGGATGGAGTGATACTGATGCGATATACGTGGACTTGTGGAGATGCATTGGGAGGGATGCGCGGTTGCCGAGTCATTTGGTCAGGGAATGAAACGAAGCATGAGGCAGGAGTTGGATTCCTTCTTAGCAAAAGAGCTAGAGGAGCCTTGTTAGGATACCAACCAGCAGTGCAAGAATGATGGTAGTGAGATCTGAAGCAAACCGTTCAAGATCTCAGTTATTCAGGTGCACGCACCCATGTCAGACAGTACAGAGGAAGAGATCGAGCTATTTTATAAAGACTTGACAAAGACCCTGGAGGAGATACCAAAGAGCGATGTGTTGATCATAGGAGGAGACTGGAATGTGGAAATTGGAACAGATAACAAAGGTTGGGAGAGAGTCATGGGAAGATTTGGATATGGAGAAAGAAATTAAAAAGGTGAGAAACTATACTAGAGTTTGCTATGGAGTATGCAATGGTGATCTGCAACACGAGATTCCAACAAAAGGACTGTAGGAAGTGGACATGGTGATTGAAAGACAGGAAGTCGAAGAACATGATAAGAAGATGGGTAACATCAGTGCCGGACTTTCCAAAGAGTGGATATAGACTTGCACTGCAGTCTAGTGATCGCGAACATCAAGATGAAACTGAAGAGAAAGTACAAGACACAGTTTAAGAAAAGAAGAAACTTGGCAACTCTAGGTGGGGAAGAAACAGGGAATGCATACAGAGCAGCGCTCAAAGAGAAGATTAGGAATGTGGGCTAGCCATGGTGATAGAAGAGAAAATTGAGCAGACTGTTCCAGAAGAGAAGATGGTGGATTACACAAGAGACGCTGAAGTTGGTTCAAGAGAAGAGCATTGAAGATCAGAAGAGATGTTTCCGAGAGGATGGAAAAGCAATATAGAATCAAATGTAATGAGGTAAGGAAAGCAGCCAGAATGAATAATGTGAAACGGTTAGAGGAGCAGTGTGAAGATACAGGGAGGTATTTCAGTGAGTGTAAGACCAGGGAGGTGTATAAGAAGATTAGGAATTGTTGGAATTCACCCTACAGGAATATTACTAGGCAGTGGCAGCAGAAGCAGATGGTGATCAAAGACAAGAACAATGAAGTGCTCATGAACAAGGAGAAGGTTGTGCAGCGATGGACGAAATATTGCACCAATCTGTACAAAGCACAGTTGGACCTGAGTGTCTCAAAGAGACTGATCGAAGAACTGAAAGAGATGTCACCGTTGAGAGTGAGACTGATATTTTGAAGGAGGAAGTAGAAAGAGCAGTGAAACGACTAAAAAACAAGAGCCCTGGAAATAAGATCACGGGAGAGATGATTAAATATGGCAGAGAAAGTATGATTCAGGAAATACACCGACAATGTATTATAGCATGGAAAGAAGGGAAGGCACCCAAGGAATGGACACAATCCCTGCTAGTGACAATACACAAGAAAGGAAGTGCAAGAACTACAGGAATGATTGCTGTAACAAGTCATCTAGACAAGGTTCTGATGATGATGCTGACGGAGAGACTGAGATCACAGGTAGAAGAACATCTAGTGGATGAGCAAGCGGGAGTCAGGAAGAATAGAAGTACTATATAATATGTATTGGAACTAAGATTGGTAGAGGCAAAAGCTTGACAAAAGAACAAGAACATCTACAATTTCTTCTTTTTTTTTTCGGAAGGCATTTGACAGTATAGCTCAGAAAGTGATTTGGGCCGTGTTGGAGTCGTACGGAGTGGACAGCAGACTGATACAGTTGTTGAAGACTATCAAGGACAATGTGGAGGCAGCAGTGAGAATGTGCAGAGTTGAGAAGTTTGGCTTAGAACTACTAGAGGTTTGAGAGAAGGAGAACTGATATCGCTGAGTATCTTCATCCCACATCTAGAGAGAGCGATGGACAAGGTCAAGGAAGAGGTAGAAGGAAATCGGTGCATGGGATGAGAAGTAACATCTTGACATTTGCAGATGAGAGAGTTATCATCGAGGAAGATGAAGAGAAACTAGTAAAAATGGTGAAGGTGCTAAATGAGGAAGGTAAGCGGTACAGACTCATTATGAACACCAATAAAACAAAAACAAAGGTATTTGGAGATAAGGAAATAGGAGGGAAAATCAGCGTAAATGGGATTGAACCAGAAAAAGCCGAGAAGTTCACATATCTGGGGAGCAACATGACACATAATCTAGACTGTAAGAAGGAAATAGCAACTAGAATAGTGAAAGCAAGAGTGAGTTTGAAGGTGATGTATAAGATCTGGAAAAGCAAATTGATTAGCTTAGGAATGAAGCTGAGCATCTTAAAAACGTGCGTGTTCAGTGGTATGTTGTACAGATGGAAGACATGGGTGATAATGAAAAATTCTAAGAGGATTTTGGTGTTCTAAATGAGTTTTTTATAGAAAGATCCTGAGAACAGGATGGATGCACAAGGTCACCAATAAGGAATTATATAGGGAGATACAGCCAAAGGAGAACCGACTGCAGAAGCTATAGAACAGAAGTTACAGCTATTCGGGCATATCTGCAGAATGAACCATGCATGAAAAATCAAGACACTGATATTTGGCATAATGGGTGGTTTGAATAGGAAAGGGAGACCCCACAGAGAATGGGTAGATGATAGCGTAGATTGGTGCAAAGCTAGTCTACAGAAACTCCGCACTGGACAGGAAAAAATGGAAGGGAATAGTGAGGGAGGCATCGGACACCAACAGGCCCTGAGCCCATGGTTGTTGATGTTGATGATGATGCTGATGATAAATATGAGTCAACCATGTGACACGAGTAAAACAAGCAAACACCATTCTGGGATTCGTTAACAGGAGTGTTGTAAGTGAGACACAAAGGTAATTCTTCTGCTCTGTTTTGTTCTGTGCTAGCAACAGTTGGAGTGCTGGGCACAGTTCTGGGCACCAAATTTCAGGAAAGACGTGGAGAAATTCAAGAAGTCAAGAAAAGAGCAACAAAATGAAGGAAGGTCTAGAAAACGTGACGTGTGAGGGAAGATTGAAAGAACTGGGTTTGTGCAGTGTGGAGAAGAGAAGACTGAGAGAGGACATGATAGCAGCTTTCAAGTACCTAAATGGGTGTTTCAGGAATGAGGGAGAACCATTATGTTCCTTGACCTCTAGGAACAGGACAAGGAGCAATGAGCTTAAACTGCAGCAAGGGAGGTGTAGGTTGGACATTAGGAAAAAGTTCCTACCTGTCAGGGTGGTCAAACACTGGAATAAATTGCCTGGGGAGGTTGTGGAATCTCCATTGCTGGAGACATTTAAGAACAGGTTAGGTAGACACCTTTCAGCGACAGACGTGCTGAGGGGACAGAGTAGAGTAGGCAGTTGCCCCAGGGCTCAGCTTTCCAAGGGGCCCAGAGGTCCCCTTTGAAGTGCTGTAGCAGCACTGCTCTGGATGTGCGTGGCTGGGAGGGAACAGGGGGAGGGCCAGCACCAGGTCCACGTGGCCCTGAGGGCCAAATGCCCTTGGCCCTACCCCTCCCACCTTTGCCTCTGCCCCTTCTGGGGCATGGAGCCCCCTCCTCACCACAGCAGCTCTTGGCACTGCTGGTCAGGGATGGTCTAGATCAGGGGTCTGCAGCCTGTGGCTCCAAACCCACGTGCAGCTCTTTATGGACTACTTTGTGGCTCCTGACATGACAATTGCAAACTTAAACCTTCCTATTTTCCATAAACAGTGAACATCTAAAAGCCCCAAAATGCACAACTCATCTCAAAATGGCAAAGGAGACGTGATCTCGACATGTTGGATAACTCCCCTCACCACCCTCCAGAGAGAGAAGGTTCGGGAGTGACAAACACACACGTAAAGTGCGAGGAAATAGAATACGTAAAACGTGTTTGAACGTCATGCACTAAACATATATCACGTTACAAATTATTGTGTGTGTGCTCTTCTTAAAATAGGCGTTACAAAAAGTATGGGTTGACGTTATATTGTCTCGTAGGCTGCGTCGACGCTACAAGATAAAATCAACTTTAAAGGAGTTAGCTTGGTATTAAAATGTTACTGTCTTCAGTGTGAATACCATTAGCTTGATTTATTGAGCCCTAATACCGATAACAAAATGTCGATATTACCAGATAGGTATAGTGTCAATTCTGAATTTCAAATAAAGGCTAGTGTGGAAGCGCCATGTCTTTAATTCAAATTTTTTAGCCTCCAGAAGTGCCCTGTATGTATCCCACAAAGCTACGTGGTGACCCTCCGTGTATGGCTCCTTCCTTCTCTGCTGCTCTCCATCCAGGTACACAGGAAGAAGGTCATAGGAAGCCTGCGAAGTTTTGATTGAATTAGAATTGAATTCAGCAGCAGCCAGGCCTGCAAATATAAAGGGTGCCCATAATGAAAAAAATTCATTTGTCCAGCGCATCACATTCCATCACTACCAATTGCAAGAGGAGCCATCTCCTGCAATCATGAGCACTCAGGGCAGTGATCTGCCTAGTACTTCTCAGCTCACAAAAGAGCCCCAGTGTGGACCCATCAGGAGATTCTGGATCTTCTTGCGATTTGGGGAGACCAGTTGGTGGCAAAGAGACTTCAGGCGGCCAAGAGAAACATGGCAATCTCTAAGCAGATGATGTGCGAGATAACTGCCAGAGATTAACGCTGGGTGAAGGTGAAAGAACTCCACCAGGCCTAGCAAAAAGTCCAGAAAGCCAACCAGCAGTCTGGGGCGGCTCCACAGACCTGTCACTATTATCAATAGCTGCACATGCTTATGGGGAAGCAACGAGGGGTCCTGTGGCACCTTATAGACTAACAGAAATGTGTGAGCATGAGCTTTCGTGGGCAAAGACCCACTTCGTCAGATGCACGTCGTGGAAATTTGCAGAGGCAAGTATAAATAGGCAGGTCAGAGCAAGGCTGGAAATAACAAGGTTAACTCAGTCAGGGAGGGTGAGGCCTACTACCAGCAGTTGATCTGAAGGTGTGAACACTAAGGCTACGTCTACACGTGCACCCAACTTCGAAATAGCTTATTTCGATGTTGCGACATCGAAATAGACTATTTCGATGAATAACGTCTACACGTCCTCCAGGGCTGGCAACGTCGATGTTCAACTTCGACGTTGCTCAGCCCAACATCGAAATAGGCACAGCGAGGGAACGTCTACACGCCAAAGTAGCACACATCGAAATAAGGGAGCCAGGCACAGCTGCAGACAGGGTCACGGGGCGGACTCAACAGCAAGCCGCTCCCTTAAAGGGCCCCTCCCAGACACACTTTCATTAAACAGTGAAAGATACACAGAGCCAACAACTAGTTGCAGACCCTGTATATGCAGCACGGACCCCCAGCTGCAGCAGCAGCAGCCAGAAGCCCTGGGCTAAGGGCTGCTGCCCACGGTGACCACAGAGCCCCGCAAGGGCTGGAGAGAGAATATCTCTCAACCCCCCAGCTGATGGCCGCCACGGAGGACCCCGCTATTTCGATGTTGCGGGACGCGGATCGTCTACACGTCCCTACTTCGATGTTGAACGTCGAAGTAGGGCGCTATTCCCATCCGCTCATGGGGTTAGCGACTTCGACGTCTCGCCGCCTAACGTCGATTTCAACTTCGAAATAGCGCCCAACACGTGTAGACGTGACGGGCGCTATTTCGAAGTTACTGCCGCTACTTCGAAGTAGCGTGCACGTGTAGACGCAGCCTAAGAGAGGAGAAACTGCTTTTGTATTTAGCTAACCATTCACAATCTTTGTTTAATCCTGAGCTGAGGGTGTCAAATTTGCAGGTGAAATGCACCTCAGCAGTTTCTCTTTGGAGTCTAGTTTTAAAATTTCTTTGCTGTAGGACAGCTACTTTTAAATCTGCTACTGTGTGTCCTGGGAGATTGAAGTGCCCTCCTACAGGCTTTTGTCCATTGCCATTTCAGATATCCGACTTGTGTGCATTTATTCTTTTCCATAGGGACTGTCCAGTTTGTCCGATGTATATAGCAGAGGGGCACTGCTGGCACATGATGGCATATATTACATTGGTAGATGTGCAGATGAATGAGCCTGTGATGGTGTGACTGACCTGGTTAGGTCCTGTGATGGTGTTGCTGGTATGGATATGTGAGCAGAGCTGGCACCAAGGTTTGTTGCATGGGTAGGTTCCTGAGTTAGAGTGACTGTGGTCTGGTGTATAGTTGCTGGTTAGGATTTGCTTCAGGTTGGCAGGTTGTCTGTGGGCAAGGACTGGTCTGCCTCCCAAGGCCTGTGAAAGTGGGGCATCATTGTCCAGGATGGGTTGTAAATCACTGATGATGCGCTGTAGAGGTTTTAGCTGAGGACTGTAGGTGATGGCTAGTGGTGTTCTGTTGGTTTCTCTCTTGGGCTTGTCCTGTAGTAGGAGTCTTCTGGCTACACGTCTGGCTCTGTTGATCTGTTTTGTCACTTCCTCGGGCGGGTATTGCGGTTTCAAGAATGCTTGGTAGAGATCCTGTAGATGTTTGTCTCTGTCGGAGGGGTTGGAGCAAATGCAGTTATATCTTAGTGCTTGGCTGTAGACAATGGATCGTGTGGTGTGTCTGGGATGGAAGCTGGAGGCATGAAGGTAGGTGTAGCGGTCGGTGGGTTTACGGTAGAGGGTGGTGTTTATGCGGCCATCGCGTATTTGCACCGTGGTGTCCAGGAGGTGGATTTCCTGTGTCGACTGTTCCAGGCTGAGGTTGATGGTGTGGTGGAGGTTGTTAAAATCCTGGTGGAATTCCTCCAGAGTGGCCTTTCCATGGGTCCAGATGATGAAGATGTCATCGATACAGCGTAGGCAGGGACGAGGTGTGAGTGGTAGTGTTCGAGTGATCCCTTCTCTGTTGCCCATTTCCAGCCTCTGACAAGCAGAGGCCAGGGACACCGTCCCCACGCATCCTGGCCAAGAGCCGCTGAGGGACCTGTCCCCCATGAATATGTCTTGTCCCTTTTTTGAAGCCTGCTAAAATCCTGGTCTTCACATACTCCTCTCGTGCTGCATGAAGAAGAACTTCCTTTTGTTGGGTTTCAACCTGCTACCCATTAATTTTCTTTCGTGACCACTGGTTAGGGACAAATAACATTTCCTTTGTCACTTTGTCCACATCTGTCGTGATTTTATAGACCTCTATCATATTCCCCCTTAGTCTCCTCTCTTCTAAGCCTTTTTCATCTCTCTTCATATGGCACCTGTTCCAAACCCCTCATCATTTCTGTTGCCCTGTCCTAAACCTTTTCCATTGCCAATATATTTTTATTTGTGATAAGGGGACCACATTTGTACGCAGTGTTCAAGATGGGGACGTATCAGGGATTTATATAGAGGCAGTAAGATGTTCTCTATCCACTTCTTAATGATTCCTAATTCTGTTTGCTTTTTTGACTGCTGCAGCACATTGATTGGATGTTTTCAGAGAGCTGTCCACAGTAATTCCAAAATCTCCCTCTTGAGGTTATGGCTAAATTAGTCCCCATCATGGTGTATGGATAGTTGGGATTTTTTTTTTCAATGTGCATTACTTCACATTTATCAAAACTAAACTCATCTGCCAGTTTGTTACCCAGTCACCTAGTTTTGTGAGACCCTTTTGAAGCTCTACACCACAGCTGTGTCTACACTTGCATTCCTCTTTCACAAGAGGCATGCAAATGAAGGAAATTGAAAATGCAAATCAGGCACCGATTTACATATTTGGAGCCTCCTTTGTATATTATCTTTTCGAAAGGGCTTCTTTTGAAAAGAACAAAGCGGTGCAGAAGGGGCATTTTCGAACATAAACCCCGTGTTCGAAAGAACCCTTATTCCTTAAAAAAAAAAAAAAAGAACAGGAATAATGGTGCTTTTGAAAATGGGGTTTATTTTCGAAAGAACCCCATCAACACTGCTTTTTTTTTCTTTCGAAAGAATCTCATCCAAGAAAAGATTATGAAAATGACGCATGAGCTATGCAAATCAGTGTTTCATTTGCATTTTTGATTTCCCTCATTTGCATTCCTCTTTCGAAAGAGGAGTGTAGCGTACATGTAGCTGATCTGGTTTGGACTGGACTATCTTAAGCATGGGCAGGGAGAAGTTAATGAATGAACCCTCTGCCATCTCTTTCCCTTCCTGGGTTCCCATCTCGGGCAGTGCCTGCGATGCGCTGAGCCAGGTGCTTGGGTTCTGGGCACCGAGGTCTGAGTTGTTGCTGCTCAGCATTTGGAGCCACAAACTGTCCTGCTGAGGAATACCAGGGGGAAGTCAGATGAGCAGCCGGAGGGAGGATCACTTTGCTGCGTCGTTGCCGGGTGTCCTGGTGCCCTGCTAACGACAGAGTCCGTGCAGCAGAACCGGGCTCAGACAGTGGCCGTGGTTCTCTGGGGAGACACTAACGCTCTGATCCGCAGGTTCTGGGCGCCCGGACAGCCAGACAACTGGGACAGGGCGACAGGAGGAAGAGAGGACTGTGCTCACATCCGCACCAGTGACCTGAAGTGGAATGATGACAGCTGCAGTCAGCGATACAGATGGATTTGCAAACAGGCCCCTGGCCCGGCTGGGCTGTGACACGTGGGTCTCAGGACCTCAGAAATTCCCTGCCGTGGAGCATGTTTTCTAGCCAGCTGCTGCTAAGAAGCCCTGTGCACTGGAGGGGTCGCGTGGGACCTGCATTGAAGGGGGAACCCCAAGAAGACACCTGGATGCTCCCAGGGCGTGTGTGGCAAAGCAGTAGCTCCAGCAGGCTCAGGGAGGGGGCAGGGAGCTCCCAGCTCCCACCAGGGAGGTGCTAGAGAAGGGCAAGACATGCCTTCTCCCAGGAGACTCTGGTCAGCTCCTGCTCCCAGACAGGACCCGGGGACGCACATTAACTGGAGTTCTTGGCTTTCGGGGGCAGCTGGGAGGTCTCTGCTCCAAGAAGCAGCCTTTTATGCAAATGGGTTTAATCTGATCTCGGCTGGGTCCTCCAGCAAGAGTGGCAAAGTGATGTGACTCGGTGCTCATTTGTGAGAGCCGACAGCTCCGTCACACCCGCCCTTGCGCTGCCCCCGCTGTGCACAGCGCTAAGAGCTTGTCATCAGCCCCTTCGCGTTCCTCCTCCTTAACCCGGCATGCTTGGGGTGGGCTCGTGCGGGGTGGGGATGCTGGGCGGGTTGGGTTGGGTTGGTTGGTTCCAGCGCGTGGGGTATGTTGTGTCACGTCATTTCTATTTTCCGGGAGCTTTGTCCTGCCGTTCTAGTTCTAGCTTAGCACAGACGCCTGCCCCTGTGCTGTCCAGCGCCGATGGCTCTGAAGGTTGTATGTGTCCGGGTCTGTCAGTAAATCAGTGCTTGGATCACAGAGTCGTTGTTTCAGGATCACCCAATAATCATTATTCCTTTGCCTTCACCGTAGGGTCTATTGTTTTAGACCTTTTTAACTCGGCTGTAGAAGAACCGATGGACTCATGTACAGGTACATAACGTGTGTGTCAGGTTGTGCATGTATGGGGAGGAGCCTCCCGCCCGCACCTCTTCCGAGGGGCTACACCCCATACTGGCTGCTCACCTGCAGTGCCCAGCAGCTTGGTCCGCAGTCCAGTCCCAACGCTGGGGCAGTGCAGCCCTATGGCCCTGAAAGTAACACCCTCACGCAGGGCAGTCAGGCACCCCACCCATGGCCTCGTCGCTCCCTGCCAGGCCCAGCAGCCTGGTCACTCGTAGAACAGTTCACGATCCACTTTCCTTGGGTCACAGGGGCCCTCCCTCTCCAATGGACCCCAGCCCAGGGCCCTGTCGGTGGTGGGAGCTGCTCCCGCCCACCAGCTCAGCAGGGAATCGCTCTGCAGCACGTCGAGCTCACCTGGCTGCCTCCTGGCTTCCTGCCCTGAGCCACTTCCTACCCCCGTCTGGCTGCATAACACTGCTCGGGCTCTGGCTGCTGCTCCTCTGAGCACTGATCAGTGCAGGACTTTTCCTTTCTAGGGCACTGAGCTGTCTGATATCAGCAGTGACCAAATGTTGTTCCCATCCTAGAGCTCTGTGGCGTCCTACGTGCACTGAGTTAGCGGCTCTCAGACCCATTTCCAGTGGACAGTTGTCACCATCACAATCAAACCATCACTATAGTTAAAGCTAATTGTCCCCATGTCAGCGTCTTTGTGTCTGTAGTTTATTTGCTGCACTTTGGCAGGTAGGAGGATTGGGTTTTTTATACTTGCGTTATCCTGATCATCTACTCTGACTTTCTGCCCATTGCAGGCCACAGAATGCCACCCACCCTTTCCTGTAACAGACCTGAACCTCTGGCTGATTAAATGACTGTAGTAGGACAGTTTCTGGGCACAGCTAGAGAAATCCATCCACAGCACCTTTGCTTAAAATTCAGTCAACTTACAGCTCCAGGCTGGGATTTCCTTCTCACTAGGGCAAATCCAACCAGCCACCAGAGCACCTCTGCCAGCCCCACTGGCCAGCCAGAAGCCACACAAGCAAACCCACAGGCTTCCCAGCTGATCTACCAGCCCAGACTAACAACCCCCAAATTCAGGTGAGAGGCTCTTAAGCCTGTTTCACCAACACCACACAGATTCTTCCAGCCCCCAAAGGGCTCAGCCCCAGACCCCGGTCAATATATACTTGGATCGTCCCAAACAGCCACACTCACCAACCCTTTACATCTAATATCTAAAGATTTATTAATTAAAAAAAAGAGAAAGAACAGGGTTGGAGAGCAGAATGGGTAGGCAATACCTTGCACACATCAGTCATGACTACTGATGCAGTCAGCGATGTTATTTGCTGATTCCTGAAAGTCTCTGAAAGTTCATTTCAGGTCACATAGATTCAGTCATTGAAGTGTTGTAGATCCGGCCTCTGGGGTCCACATGCTGGACATGGACCCTTGGAGACCAAAAGACAAAGGATCCAGGATGGACACTGCTAAGTAGACAGCATGGCTGTCTTGTGTTTTCTCTCCAGTTCTCCCCGCATTTCAGGGACAAAACCCTTTCTTCTTCCCAGACTGCCATTGGATGGACCCCAGGAGACAAATCCTTTGCTTCATACCAGGTCACTTGACCATTGGTTCTGCATCCCATTGACTTGTCCCAAGCAACTAACATGTGGATTCGGTGTCTGAGCACCTGGTTTCCATGCTATTGTTCAGCCCAATGTCCTGGCTGGGGCTGAATTCACATCTGAGTCTGTGCTCACGAAAGGTCATGCTCAAAACTTTTCTGTTAGTCTATAAGGTGCCACAGGACCCTTCGTTGCTGTTACATCTCCCATTGTGAAGCTCAGCACTGAAACATTTTCTAATACATCCACATAGCAAAAATCTGTAACTTTACCTACATACATGATACAGACATATAAGTAGCATATACAGATTCAGGGCCTCATTAGCCACCTCACACAACCCTTAGCACAACATCTGGGGCCAAAAGCCACACTGAGCATGAAGATGACTTCCAGACCCAAACTAAAAGTCTAGCCACCTCCATTGATATCCTCAAAGACTTCAAGTTACAGAAAATGCACCTTTGCTCTACTTTAAGCCTCTCTTGACCCATGTCCGGGGGCAGAGAAAGGCAAACCACCCCCAGCGTCCTCTGAGCTGGGGAAATCCCTTCCTAACTACCATGAGCAGTTTGATCCTGATGGTGTGGGCAAGATGCACCAGCCAGGCACCTGGGTGAGCGTTCTCGGTAGCTATTCACAGCCCTACCCCTCTAGTGCCCATTGGGTGTGGTGGCTGCTACCACGTACGGATTGGCTGTGTGCTGCTGTAGGCAGACTCATCATCCCATCCCCTCCTTTAACTGGTCACACTTCTGCAGGTCCAGCTTGGCACGCGTGGACAATTGCGTCTCTCTGCTCCGTAACCAGACACCTTTACGCCTGTGGCCCATGTTTCCCTGGCCTTTTTTATCCTTGTTGCCCAGCCACATTCCTATCCCCTCTCTCCCCGTGATGACTAGGATGATGACAGGGTTTAAAAGAGAGGTGGATAAATTCATGGGGGTTGGGTCCATTAATGGCTGTCAGCCAGGATGGGCGCGGAATGGTGTCCCTAGCCCCTGTCAGAAGCTGGAGCTGGAAAGCAGGAGAGGGATTATTTCCTCTTCAGTTCACTCCCTCTGGAGCACCTGGTATTGGCCGCTGTTGACAGACAGCACACTGGGCTGGATGGACTTTTGGTCTGACTCATTGTGGTCATTCTTATGTTCTTATTTTAGAAAGAACAAAAAAAAATCAAGAGAAAATCATCTGAATGAACAACTAACGTCCTTCTGATAGGATGGGAAGAAACCCTACAACTAAGTATAAAAATGAAAAATTAAGTACAATCCCAAAACAAAACATCTCTATAACAGCCGAAAGAAAGATGGTTAGTGGGGTTCTTTTTTTACAAAAGCAGAAAGGACAATCTTGTTCAAAGAAGGGCTGTGCTTCCTTGAAGCTTAAAAATATTTTTATGAAATAGAAATGCAAAACAAATCAGATACGGACAAATACTTTTAAATTTTGTGGTTTTATAAATGTGTTGTTTTTACAGGAAGGTACTGGAATTAAAAATAAAAAAGCATTTGAGAGGTTTTCTTTAATGGGAAGATTGTTTGTGCATCCTTTGATCGCAAATCTGCTTACTAGTAGTGGAACCCCTTTTCTCTCCTCCTTGGGTTACTTGGGCGCAGGCAGCACTCAGTTGTGTGTCTATGTGCCTGCTAGGTTCAATATTAAATGTGATCCTGAGTGTCCCAGTGGTGATATTGGATAGTTGGGAATCCCCTTGCCACCCCGATTTCTAAAGCTCTGTAAAATGGCTGTCCCCTGTACACACTTAATGGTGTGCCTTTGCAAACTGCCAGGAAACGTATTTCAGTTATAATCTGGATTTAACTCCCAAACAGTGTATATAGTATATGTCTAATAGACCATAAAAGAATCAACTGACACCTTTACTTAACAACTTCAGGAGACAGGGTTACCCTCATCCCTCACTATACGAGCACAATTGGGTCCCAGCTTTCTTCTCATCGGCGAAAACTCGTAAGAGGGACACTAAATTCCCATTAAAATACATGTAAAAGTCTCTGATTGGTTCCTAGTGCTCCCAACTCAGCAAAGCAGTTGGCAGCAGGTGGTGCTGCTTTGGAAAGGTGAGTGAACCTTGGGGGGTGGGCGGGGGTTGCAGAGGGTTAAAGGCTGGGGTCTGTTTGGGGCCATGAGAAGGAGGGAGGGTTAAAAGCTGATGGCAACTTCAGTGGAGGAGGTGGCAGCTTGCTCCTCCAGGCTGCAGCAGCGGTACCTGTGGGGGTGTGGTGGCGGGGGGTGGTTCGGGGACTGGGCCAGGGTGCTGGGAGCAGGCAGGGCTGGCGTGTGTGCAGGGAGCTGTGGGCTGGGGAAGTGTTGGGACGAGGCCTGGTGCGGAGGGAGAGAGTGCACAGGAAGCTGCCACGGTGTTAGCGGATGGCCAAGGATGTTTGGTGAGGTGCCAGCTATGCCCGTTTTATACCATCCGTGACTTTAACCACTAGGACTCACTGTCCCTTCACGGTGGGCAGCCAACACTGACTGACAGGTGCCCCAATGGCAGCACTAAGAGCCTTTCCACACCCGTGACTTTAACTGCTAGAGCTCAGAGCCCCTTCGCGGCGGGCAGTCAGGATTGACTGACAGGCGCCCCAAGAGTTTGCCCCGTGGAGGCGGCACAACTCAACGCTAGGCTCTTAGTACTCTCACCTAATGGCCAGGCTTTATAGCCAAAACGGCTGAGGTTCTTTAATTGTGTTGGCTGCTTTACAGTAACCCAGAGAAACAAGTCAGGCTTGTGCACAAACGGTTACCAACATTTATTAAACTAGATTCTAATCATGTGGTTACAAAATTGCTAGTGCCCACTTATTTAAATGCATAGATGTTACACACACACACAAGTTACAAAACTGAAGCCACGATCCCAAAGAAAGAAGACAAAGTATAGAGCTCTATTTCAAAATATGTGTACACTAAAGATAGGAGATCAGGTGTGGGTGCTTCTTACCCTCCTTGCATCTCTCGATTCCAGCAGTGCCAAGCCAGGATCGGTCACTCAATTCCGCGGAAAGACGAATAAGGGACAAGGCTTAGGGACCCTTTTAGCTGCAGAAGCCTTGGGAGGCTGTCACTTATCTGACCAGCAGATAGATAGTGAAAAGCACTCAAAAATCATGGTGCTGTAGGTCCCATACTTATACCTCTGTACTCCTTTATTCTCTTTCTCCTTTCTTATGCCAAATTGGGGCTGGTCTGTCTGGGCGACGCCAGCTCTCGCAAGAGTAGCTTACACTTGCAAGGGAGAGAAACAATAAGTTTCGACTACTGGTCATTCCTTTTATTAGGGTAAATATCTTTCCCGTCTGAAATGTCAGTGTGTGTGCATCATGTCATCAGTAGGGGCTAAGAGCCATGTCACAGCTCCTCTGCCTGCTGGGAGCCTAATCGTTGTATATGTTCCCAGAGGCACATTGTAGCAGCACACCTGTGCTTTCTCGCAGCTTCAAAGGCTGTGCTGGAATTTACGTTAAGTGCCCTGTTGTTTTGGCTCCCTTGTTTTCCCAGCAATGCTGGTCTGAGAGGGGGCTGGCTGTCTGGCTACACACGGGGGGAATGTTGGGAGCAGGCTGGACTGGGGCTTCAGATCTCCCAGCCCCCCAGCCAGGGACCCTGCGGCTGGAGCAGAGCCGTCTGTGGGTCTCCCCGCCCTTTGCTTCTGGCTCTGAGCCCCTGCCATTTTACAGGAGTGGCCCCACGCAGCTGCTAAAAATGCAGGCAGCTGGCAAAGACTCACGTGCAAATATCTTACTTCCCCTATATCTTGAATCTCTTACTTCCCCTGTATAAAACTATGGTACGCCCAGATCTCGAGTGCTGCGTGCAGATGTGGTCTCCTCACCTCAGAAAAGATGTATCGGCGTTAGAAAAGGTTCAGAAATGGGCAACTAAAATGATGAGGGTGTTAAAATGCGTCCCATATGAGGAGAGGCTAGAGAGACTGGGACTTTTCAGTCTAGAAAAGAGGCGATTGAGGGGTGATATGATAGAGGTATATAAAATCATGAATGGCGTGGAGAAAGTGAATACAGAAAAGTTATTTACTTGTTCCCATAATATAAGAACTAGAGGACACCAAATGAGATTAATGGGTAGCAGGTTCAAAACTAATAAAAGAAAATTTTTCTTCACACAGCGCACAGTCAACCTGTGGAACTCCTTGCCAGAGGACGCTGTGAAGGCCAGGACTCTAACAGAATTTAAAAAAGAGCTCGATAAATGTTTGGAGGTTAGGTCCCTAGATGGCTATTAGCAAGGGGTAAGGTATGGTGCCCAGCCTTTTGTCGAAGGCTGGAGATGGATGGCAGGAGAGAAATCACTTGATCATTGTCTTTGGTTTACCCACTCCGGGGCACCAGGCATTGGCTACTGTCGGCAGACAGGATACTGGGTTAGATGGACCTTTGGTCTGACCCAGCATGGCCGTTCTTATGTTCTTATGAGTGAGTGCGGGGAGGGGTGGGGCAAGGAGGAGGAGGATGGGGTTAGTGGGGGGCTGAGGGTGCCTGGCTCTGGTAAGGGGGATGGGGTAAGAGCAGGGGGCTGGTGGTACCTGGTTTTGTGGAAGGGGAGGGGCTCAAGTGGGTGGCCGGCTGGCTTACAGGACTCACAGGGCTTGGGTAGCTGGCCCTGGCATGGCAGGGCTCAGGCAGCTTGGGCTGGCAGGCAGGCGGCTGGCCCCAGCAACATGGGGCTCAGGAGGCTTGGGCTGGCAGCTGGCCTGGGCAGTGTGGGGCTTGGGCGGGGGCCTCAGGCCACTGGCCTGTGGCTGGGGCGGGCAGCTGGCTCTGACAGCTGACAGGTGGGCAGGTGGCTGGGACCGGTGATGCGGGGCTTGAGCAGGTGGGTCTGGAAGTGTTGGTCTGAGGAGGGAGGGCAGCTGGTATGTGCAGCTCTGGAGGCTGGCATGGGGCGCCAGCAGCTGACCAACTGGGGCTGCACCAGCCACCCCCAAGGGGCCAAGAAAAACTGTCTGGGCTTATTTTTAATTTTAAATAATATGTTTATATTGTTTGTGTTTATCAAATTATAAATTGAAATTTTTGTGCCGGGGGGGTTGGACAATGGTAAAGACAGGGTGGGGGGTGTGAGGGGTTCTCAAAAATCAAAAGGGGGGGTGTGATGCCCAAAAGTTTGTGCTCTAGAGCCAGACTGCCACACACAGCAACAGCCAGAGGCTCCCACATACACAGAGGGGCCTACGTTCCCCCCCACCAAAAAAACCCAAACCAAACCAAAATCTTAATGTCCACACAAAGGAACCAGGACAAGGAAGAAAACAGCTTAATTTACAATTCAGTATATACACACACACACACCCATTATCACTTTCTGTTGCTGATTGGGATAACATTCACAGAAGGGTAAAGTATAGGCCCAGGAGAGTAAGCACAATTGAGACATCTAGACTGAGGTGAACACCACCAGGTGGAACATTTGAGCTTATGCTTAGAGGACACAGTCTGTTGGTTTCACAGGTGTTTTGAAAGCTTTCAGCACAACCCCTCCACAGGGTACTGTTGGGATGGACACTTCACTGCTGACTCCAACCACATCATATGTTAACCTCTGCGGTTGCTGAGACCTCCTTAAGGGCTGTGCCATTCCTTCTTCCTCCTCTACAGGAGGTGTTGACCCAACGTCTTCAGATTCACCATCTACTGCAGAGTCACCCAGTACAGAAAAATCAATATTCGTAACCGTGTCTTCCTCTACACCAGAAGACCCCAGAGGGTTCTAGTCCGTATCTGTGCCCTCTCCAGGGACTTCTCCCACAGGAAAGAATGGAGCAGCGGCAGGGTTTAAAGACAGTGCGCCGTCTGCACGGATTTTACGTTTGAGAGAAAGCCCCAAGGCGGTTGAGGAGCTCCTTATACCGTTCCCAGATTAATGGAACGAACGGTTGGGGACGTGAATCTCCGATTGCCACACACAGCAACAGTCAGAGGTTCCCACATACAGAGGGGCCGACATTAGGATCGATGCTGGAGAGTGGAAGCCTCTGCACAGCGTCGCTTGCTTTCTCCGACCAAGATTCATGCCGAAACAACCTGAGAGTTTTGGCACAAGTCACATAACAACAACTATACTATTATGAACGCACTGTAAACATCAATATCCCTCCCGCCCAAATGCTATTCAAAACCTTTGTATTTTTGATACACACATAATATTCAACATTTTAGAAGGAAAAATATCACTAGCGTCAATTTTTGTTTTCACCGAACACCAAGTCACATTGTGCAGAACGTATGAAGGAAAAGGTTCCAAACCCCCACTAATTTTTGTTGCCCTTTTCTGAACCTTTTCCAATGCCAAGATATGTTTTTGGAGATGAGGCGACCACACCTGTGTGTAGCATTCCAGATGTGGCGTACCATGAGTTTATACCAAAGAAATATGCTATTCCTTGTCTTATCTCTATCCCTTTTTAAATGATTGCTAACATTCTGTGTGACCTCTGAGCCCTTAACGAGGGGTGGGGTTACTCAGGCAGGGCAGGGCCTTTTAAAGTCTGCCCCTAAGCAACCAGAAGAGCGAAGGAACAGGAGCAGCTAACAGGGATGTTTTGTGAGGGAGTTTAGAAGGGGAGTGTGAGGGGGCACTAGCAACACTTAAATCAGTCAACTTGAATTTAAAGCCAATAACAACCTAACTTAATCCAGATGACCCACTTCAGGTTTAATAAGACAATGCAGGCAGAAGCCCAGCAACAGGGAGGGGCCTATCCAGTTTATTGCACCCAATGCAGCAGGTATGATTACCTGCCCTCTGGGTGGGCGGCCTATGTGTGCATCCGGTGCAAGGAGCTCCTGGCCCTCAGAGACCATGTAGATGCTTTGGAGGCCAGTGTGGTGGAATGGGAGGAGCTGAGAGAGACAGAGATACATAAATGAGACTTTTTCGGACATAGTAGAATGGTTCCCACCTCCAGTCTGACAGCCTCAGTGCTGTTGAGGAGGACAAAAGTCTCAGGGAAGGAGAACATCTACCTAGAGCAAAGGGAAATGGTCCCGTAGCCAGGACCCTCCATCCAGATGACGTCAGAGTATCCTTCCGCACTGAGGATACCTCTCCAGGGGAGGCAACTCCGGTTATTAGGAAGAGATGGGTTTTAGTTATGGGCTATCCAATCATGAGGAACATAGATAGCTGGGTTTGTGGTAACTGGGAGAATCACATGGTGGCTTGCTCACCTGGTGCGAGGGTTGCAGATCTCTTGGGACATCTAGACAGACTTACGTGTAGTGCTGGGGAGGAGTCAGTGGTCCTGGTACATGCTGGTACCAATGACATAGGGAAGGATAGGAGGGAGGTCCTGGAGGCCGAGTTTAGGCTGCTAGGTAGGAGATTGAAGTCCAGGACCTTGATGGTGGCGTTCTGTGAAATGCTTCTGGTTCCACACGCAGGGCCAGTTAGCCTGGCAGAACTGCTGGGTCTTACTGCGGAGATGAGACAATAGTGTAGGAGGGAAGGGGAACTTTTGGGAAAGGGGGAGCCTACACTATCATACCGGGATATAAATTATATCGGAAAGACAGAACAGGTCGTGCGGGTGGCGGAGTGGTACTATATGTGAAGGATAATATAGAATCAAATGAAGTAAAAATCCTAAAGGAATCAAAATGTTCCATAGAATCATTATGGATAACAATTCATTCCTCTAATATGAATATGGCATTAGGAATATATTACCGACCACCTAACCAGGACAGTGATAGTGATGCTGAAATGATGAGGGAGATTAGAGAGGCTATCAAAATAAAAAACACAGTAATAATAGGAGATTTCAATTATCCCCATATTGATTGGGTGCATGTCACCTCAGGACGGGATTCAGAGATTAAATTTCTTGATGCCTTAAATGACTGCTTCTTGGAGCAGCTAGTACAGGAACCCACAAGGGGAGAGTCGATTCTCGATCTAGTCTTGACTGGAACGCAGGATCTGGTCCAAGAGGTAACTGTTACTGGACCGCTTGGAAATAGTGACCACAATATAATAACTTTTAATATTCCTGTGTTGGGAAGAACACCGCAGCGGTCAAACACTCTGGCATTTAATTTCAAAAAGGGGAATTACACTAAAATGAGGAAGCTAGTTAAACAGAAACTAAAAGGTAGAGTAATTAAACTAAAATCCCTGGAAGCTGCATGGAAACTGTTTAAAGACACCATACTAGAGGCCCAACTTAAATGTATACCCCAAATAAAAAAACACAGTAAGAGACCTAACAAAGAACCACCATGGCTAAACAGCCATGTTAAAAAGGCAGTGAGAGAGAAAAGGGCAGCTTTTAAAAAGTGGAAGTCAAATCCTAGTGAGGAAAATAGAAAGGAACATAAACACTCCCAAATTAACTGTCATAATGTAGTAAGAAAAGCCAAAAAAGAGTTTGAGGAACAGCTAGCCAAAAATTCAAAAAACAATAGTAAAATGTTTTTTAAATACATTAGAAGCAGGAAGCCTGCTAAAAAAGCAGTGGGGCCCTTGGATGATAAAGATATAAAAGGAGCGATCAAGGAAGACAGTGCCATTGCGGAGCGATTAAATGATTTCTTTGCTTCAGTCTTCACGGCTGAAGATGTTACAGAGGTTCCTAAATCTGAGCCAGCCTTTTTAGGCGACAAATCTGAGGAACTCACTCAGATTGAAGTGACATTAGAGGAGGTTTTGGAATTAATTGATAAGCTGAATAGTAACAAGTCCCCAGGACCAGATGGCATTCACCCAAGGGTTCTGAAAGAACTCAAATGTGAAATTGCGGAGTTATTAACAGTGGTTTGTAACCTATCCTTTAAATCCACTTTGGTACCAAATGACTGGAAGACGGCCAATATAACACCAATATTTAAAAAAGGCTCTAGAGGAGATCCTGGCAATTATAGACCGATAAGTTTAACATCAGTACCAGGCAAATTAGTAGAAACACTAGTAAAGAGTAAAATTGCAAGGCACATAGAAGAGCACGAATTGTTGGGCAAAAGTCAGCATGGTTTCTGCAGAGGGAAGTCGTGTCTGTCTAATCTATTAGAATTCTTTGAAGGGGTTAATAAACATGCGGACAAGGGGCACCCAGTGGACATAATATACCTAGATTTCCAGAAAGCCTTTGACACGGTCCCACACCAAAGGCTTTTATGTAAATTAGGTGGTCATGGGATAGGAGGAAAGGTCCTTTCATGGATCGGGAATTGGTTAAAAGACAGAAAACAAAGGGTGGGAATAAATGGTAAATTTTCACAATGGAGGGGGGTAACTAGTGGTGTTCCCCAGGGCTCAGTCCTGGGACCGATCCTGTTCAACTTGTTCATCAATGATCTGGAAAATGAGGTAAGCAGTGAGGTGGCAAAGTTTGCAGATGACACCAAGTTGTTCAGGACAGTCAAAAGCAAAAGGGATTGTGAAGAACTACAAAAAGATCTCGGCAAACTGAGTGATTGGGCAGCAAAATGGCAAATGAAATCTAATGTGGGTAAGTGTAAGGTAATGCATGTTGGAAAAAATAACCCAAATTACACGTACTACATGATGGGGTCAAATTTAGCTACGACAGATCAGGAAAGGGATCTTGGAGTTATAGTGGATAGTTCTCTGAAGACATCCACGCAGTGTGCAGCGGCAGTTAGTAAGGCAAATAGGATGTTAGGAATTATTAAAAAAGGGATCGATAATAAGACAAAAGATATCATACTTCCCCTATATAAAACTATGGTACGCCCACATCTCGAGTACTGCGTGCAGATGTGGTCTCCTCACCTCAAAAAAGATATATTGGCATTAGAAAAGGTTCAGAAAAGGGCGACTAAGATGATTAGGGGCTTGGAAAGGGTCCCATATGGGGAGAGGCTAGAGAGACTGGGACTTTTCAGTTTGGAAAAGAGGCGATTGAGGGGCGATATGATAGAGGTATATAAAATCATGAATGGTGTGGAGAAAGTGAATATAGAAAAATTATTTACCTTTTCCCATAATACAAGAACTAGGGGACACCAAATGAAATTGATGGGTAGTGGGTTCAAAACTAATAAAAGGAAATTTTTCTTCACACAGCGCACAGTCAACCTGTGGAACTCCTTGCCCGAGGCGGCTGTGAAGGCCAGGACTCTATTAGGGTTTAAAAAAGAGCTTGATAAATTTTTGCAGGTCAGGTCCATAAATGGCTATTAGCCAGGGATAAAGTATGGTGCCCTAGCCTTCATAACAAGGGCAGGAGATGGATGGCAGGAGATAAATCACTTGTCTTCTGTTCTCCTTCTCTGGGGCGCCTGGCATTGGCCACCGTCGGCAGATGGGATGCTGGGCTTGATGGACCTTTGGTCTGACCCAGTATGGCCATTCTTATGTTCTTATGTTCTTATGTTACACAGAAAGGCTGGGCTCCACCTGCACCGAAATGGAACCAGATTGCTGGCACTTAAAATTGAAAAGGTTGTAGAGCAGTTTTTAAACTGAGGGGTGTGAGAAAGCTGACAGGTGCAGAGGTTCGGATGGTGGCATCCCTTAGGGCAGGATCTCTTATTGGAGGGGCTCTATGTCCTCACAAAGAGGAGAGGATGAAACATGATAAAACACCCGTAATATCTGATGATGAACTCTCAAGTAAAGCTGATGCTCCAAAATATCCATTAGTCTATAAGGTGCCGCAGAACTTTTTGTTGTCTTTGAAGTAAAATAGAGTCCCTTCAATTACATCATGGAATGGCAGGCAGCTAATGAGAGACAAGTTTTTAAAGTGCTTATATACAAAGGCTAGAAGTCTAAAAAATAAGATGGGTGGCCTACAGTGCCTTGTATTAAATGAAGATATCGATATAAATAGGTATCACAGAAACTTGGTGGAATGAGGATAATCAATGGGACATAGCAATACCAGGGTACAAGTTTTATTGGAAGGACAGGACAGGTCGTGCTGGATGGCGGGGTGGCACTATACGTTAAATAAAGTGTAGAATCAAATTAAGTAAAAATCATAAGTGAACCAAACTGCACCATAGAAGCTCTCTGGCTAGTAAGCCCATGCTTGAATAATAAGAATATAATGGAAGGGAGATATTACCACCCACCTGACCAGGAAGGTGGTAGTGACTTTGAAATGGTCAGGGAGATTAGAGAGGCTATCAAAATAAAAAACCCAATACTAATGGAGGATTTCAACTATCCCCATATAAGCTGTGTCTACATGTGCACGCTACTTCAAAGTAGTGGCACTAACTTCGAAATAGCGCCCGTCGCAGCGACACGCGTCAGGCGCTATTTCGAAGTTAACTTCGACGTTAGGCGGCGAGACGTCGAAGTCGCTAACCTCATGAGGGGATGGGAATAGCGCCCTACTTCGACGTTCAACGTCGAAGTAGGGACCGTGTAGACGATCTGCGTCCCGCAACATCGAAATTGCCGGGTCCTCCATGGCGGCCATCAGCTGGGGGGTTGAGAGATGCTCTCTCTCCAGCCCCTGCGGGGCTCTATGGTCACCGTGGGCAGCAGCCCTTAGCCCAGGGCTTCTGGCTGCTGCTGCGGCAGCTGGGGATCCATGCTGCAGGCACAGGGTCTGCAACCAGTTGTCGACTCTGTGGATCTTGTGTTGTTTCGTGCAACTGTGTCTGGGAGGGGCCCTTTAAGGGAGCGGCTTGCTGTTGAGTCCGCCCTGTGACCCTGTCTGCAGCTGTGCCTGGCACCCTTATTTCGATGTGTGCTACTTTGGCGTGTAGACGTACCCTCGCAGCGCCTATTTCGATGTGGTGCCACGCAACGTCGAAGTTGAACATCGACGTTGCCAGCCCTGGAGGACGTGTAGACGTTATTCATCGAAATAGCCTATTTCGATGTTGCTACATCGAAATAAGCTATTTCGATGTTGGCTTCACGTGTAGACGTAGCCATAGACTGGTACATGTCACCTCAGGATGGCAAGCTGAGATAAAGTTTCTTGATATCTTAAATGTCTGCTTATTGGAGCAGCTAGTCCTGGAACCCACAGGAGGAGAGGCAATTCTTGATTTAGTCCTAAGTGGAACACAGGAACTGATCCAAGAGGTGCGTGTGTCTGTTTCAGATGACTGGAGGATAGCTAATGTGATGCCAGTCTTTAAAAAGGGCTCCAGAGGTGATCCTGGTAACTGCAGGCCAGTCAGTCAGTCTGACTTCAGCACCAGGCAAACTGCTTGAAACTCTAGTAAAGAGCAGAATTGTCAGACACATTGATGAACATAATTTGTTGGGGAGGCATCAATACGACTTTTGAAAGGGGCAATCATGCCTCACCAATCTATTAGAATTTTTTGAAAGGGTCAACAAGCATGGGGACAAGGGGGATCCTGTGGATATAGTGTATTTAGATTTTCAGAAAGGCTTTGACAAGGTCCCTCACCAAAGGCTCTTAAGCAAAGTTAACCGTCCTGGGATAAGAGGGAAGGTCCTCTCTTGGATTGGTAACTGGTTAAAAGATCAGAAACCAAGAGTAGGAATAAATGGTCAGTTTTCAGAACGGGGAGAGGTAACTAGAGGTGGGACCGGGCCTATTCAACATATTTATACGTGATCTGGAGAAAGGGATAAAAGGTGAGGTGGCAACATTTGCAGAGGACACAAAACTGCTCCAGATAGTTAAGTTTCAAGCCAACTGTGAGGAGCTATAAAAGGATCTTAATAAATCGGATGATTGGGCAACAAAATGGCAGATGAAATTCAGTGTTGATAAATGCAAAGTAAAGCACATTGGAACCTATAATCCCAACTACACATATAAAATGATGGGGTCTGACTTAGCTGTTACCACTCAAGAAAGATCTTAGAGTCCTTGTGAATAGTTCTCTGAAAACATCCGCTCAGTGTGCAGTGGCAGTCAAAAAAGCTAACAAAATGTTGGGAATCATTAAGAAAGGAATCGATAATAAGACAGAAAATGTCATATTACCTTTCTATAAATCCATGGCACGTCCACATCTGGAATACAGTGTGCAAGTGTGGTCGCTCTCTCTCAAAAAAGATGCATTGGAATTGCAAAAGGTTCAGAAAAGGGCAACAAAAATGACTAAGGGTATGGAACATCTGCCATAGGAGAAGAGATGAATAAGAGTGGGACTTCTTAGCTTGGGAAAAAGGACCATTAAGGGTGGATATGATAGAGCTACATAAAATCATGACTGGTGTGGAGAAAGTAAAGAAGGAATTGTTACTTACTCCTTCTCACAGCACAAGAGCTAGGGGTCACCAAATGAAATTAATAAGCAACAGGTTTAAAACAAACAGCAGGAAATATTTTTTCACACAATGCACAGTTAACCTGTGGAACTCCTTGCTGGAGAATGTTGTGAAGACCAAGACCACAGCAGAGTTTAAAAAATAACTAGATAAATTTACAGGGGACAGGTCCATCAGTGGCTATTAGTGAGGATGTGCATGGAGGATGTCCCTAGCCTCCATCTGCCAGATACTGGAGATGGGTGACAGGGAATTGATCACGCTATGATTACCTGTTCTGTTAATTCCCTCTGGGGCACCTGGCATTGGCCACTGTCGGAAGACAGGATACTGGGCTTGGTGGACCTATGGTCTGACCCAGTATGGCCGTTCTTATGTTCTGTTTGCTTTTTAGACTGCTGCTGCTGCACATTGGGTGGATGTTTTCAGAGAACTATCCACAATGACTCCAAAGAGCTCTCTCTTGAGTAGTTACAGCGAAATGAGTCCCCATCATTTTATATGCGCAGTTGGGATTATTTTTTCCAAAGTGCATTACTTTGCATTTATGAACATTAAATTTCATTTTCTATTTTGTGGCCCAATCATTTAGCTTTCTGAGATACTTTGAAAGTCTTTGCAATCTGTTTTGTTTTTAACTACCTTGAGCAGTTTTGTAAACTCTGCAAATTTTACCACCTCACTGTTTATGCCTTTCTCCAGATCATTTATAATAGGATTGGTCTCAGTATGGACCCTTAGAGGACACCATTAGTGTAGGGAACGTGGCAGCAGGAATGCAACATTACTGAGGCTGGGAGGAATGTGTCTCTCAGAGATTATTTGCATGAGAATGCAAAGGTGTGCATGTGTGATACCTTTCAGGCAAAGCCTCATGGGTAGCAAGTAAGCCATGAGATTTGGTCTATTGTAAACACGTAGTTGTAGAATCACAATTTAAGCTGACACTCAGTGTGGGAGTTGTGGGATCTCACCAATGCTCTGGGTTGTTGTGGGGGACAGGGCAGTCGCCATAGCTGCATAAGACATTGATTACACAGGGCTCCCTGGTTTAAGGGACTGTAAAGTAGGTTCTGTGGGAGAGATATGGTTGTTAGTGGTGTTTGGAATGGCTGTATATTGACAGCAGCAGGGAAGTTGAGAGAACTCACCCATGAAAGGGAAAAATACTGCTGGAACCTTTTGGGTGTCTGCAGACTGCATTTGAAAGGCCCTGGTGAACAATCAGTCAAAGGGGGTCATAAGTTGTACTTCAGAGGAAAGGAGGATAAACATGAGCACGGTGTTGGCTTTCTAATACACAGTGACATTGTGAATGCTGTCATTGGATGCTGACCAGTCTCCAACAGATTCATCAACATCCGTCTGAAAGTATCCCCTTTCAACATCACCATCCTTCAGGCTTATGCGCCGACATCCGATTACGATGATGGTGAAGTAGAAGAGTTTTACGATCAGCTACAGGACGTCCTGGAGCAAACACCAAAAAAGGACATACGTATTGTACAAGGAGACTGGAATGCAAAAGTTGGAGCGGATGCATATAGTAACTGGAAAGGAACGCGTGGGCCATACTGCAACACTGAAACCAACGACAGAGGCCTTAGACTTCTGGAGTTTGCCAGATATAATGACTTCGTGCTGGCTAATACATTCGGCCCTCACAAGGCGTCCAGACGATGGACTTGGCACAGCCCCAGTGGAGACCATCACAGTCAGATTGATTACGTCTTGGTCAAGAAGCACTTCCGAACAAGCGCTAACATTGCAAAGACACGCAGTTTTCTGGGAGTGGGTGTTGGACGTGAAGATGATCTAGTGATGATGTCATTCTGCCTACACTTGCAGAAGATCTTAAAATCAAGGCACACAAGAATTAAGTTTGACCTTGAAAAGCTCAAAGATCCTGAGGTGGCAGAAGCCTTCTAAGTAAAAATAGGAGGGAGACTCACACCACTGCTCATCCTTGGTGCTGAAGAAGCAGATGAGGACATAATGGCCTACACCTTTCACACAGCAGTAGTAGAAACAGCTACTGAGATTCTTGGCAAACACCGCCCAAAGAGGAAACCTTGGGTTACTGCTGATCTGCTTGACCTCTGTGACAAACAGCAAGAACTGAAAAAGAAGAAAGGTGAAGCTGGTGGGACTGAGAAATACAGAGAAGTCAACAAGACCATCAGAAAAGGCATGAAGGCAGCAAAACAGAATTGGGTAGAAGACCAGTGCAAGGAAATAGAAGACAGCCTTAACAAAAACAACAGCAAGAAGGCATACCAGACAGTAAGAGAGCTGACGAACGTTAGACAACCTAGAGTTTCCATAGTCCAGAACAAGGCAGGGAACTGCCTCACTGAAGAAAAAGAGATCCTTGGCAGGTGGACAGAATACTGTTCTGAGCTGTACAATGACAAGGTCGATGGAGACCCAGAAATACTGAAATGTCCATATGCTACCGCAGAGGACAGCCTCCCAATCCTTCGGGAAGAAGTAGAGGCAGCAGTGCGATCATTGAAGAAAGGAAAGTCAGCTGGAGTGGACAATATCCCAGCAGAACTGATACAAGCCGGGGGAGAAGCCGTGATCAGTGCCCTTACCAACATATGCAATAAGATCTGGCAGACGGGAAAATGGCCTACGTCATGGATCCAGTCGCTAGTGATCGCACTTCCCAAAAAGGGGAACCTCCAACAGTGCCGAAACTATCGTACGATAAGCCTCATTAGCCACCCAAGTAGAGTCTTACTGCAAGTAATATTGAACAGGTTGAAGCCCCAGGCTGAGATGATTATTGCTGAGGAACAAGCCGGCTTTAGGGTGGGCGGAGTACCACCGAACAAATATTCAACCTGAGAATTCTCTGCGAGAAATATCTGCAGCACCAACAGCACCTGTACCATGTTTTTGTGGACTTCAAAAAGGCCTTTGACAAAATTTGGCAGGCAGCATTATGGGCCACCATGAGAAAGTACAACATCAGCCCCAACCTTGTCCGAGTTGTTGAACACCTGTATGACAATGCCACCAGCGCAGTTTTCCACAACGGTACCATTGGAAGCTGGTTCAGAACGACAGTGGGCATCCGTCAGGGTTGTCTGCTCTCCCCCACGCTTTTCAGCATCTTTCTGGTGTGCATCATGATTGATGCCTTGGAAGACCATGAAGGAACGGTCAGCACAGGGGGTAGAATAATCACCAACCTTCACTTCGCTGACGATATAGACGGATTAGCTGGAGGAGAAGAGGAACTTGCCAGCTTGGTAGAATGGCTGGATACCGCCTCGAAAGCCTATGGAATGGAGATAAATGCAGAAAAGACAAAACTGATGACCAATAACACCAATGGCATCGGTAGGGATATAATGGTGAATGGACAAGCTCTTCAATGTGTGTCCAGCTTCAAGTACTTAGGTGCAATCGTGTCAGATGAGGGGTCCAGACCAGAAGTCCTCTCCAGAATAGCACAAACAACAGCAGTGCTTGCAAAACTTAGACCCATCTGGAGGGACAAGAACATCAGTCTGAGATCAAAAGTAAGATTGATGCGCTCACTGGTCATCTCAGTGTTCTTGTACACTTGCGAAACGTGGACCCTTACAGCAGAACTGCAGAAAAAGATCCAAAGCATGGAGGTGAGATGCTATAGGAGGCTTTTGGGCATCTGTTACATTGAGCATGTCACGAACGAAGAAGTACGACATAGGATCAGGCATGTCAGAGGCCCACATGACGACCTGCTCACTGTGGTGCAGAAGCACAAGCTCAGATGGTACGGCCACGTCATCAGATCATCAGGCCTTTCAAAGACCATCTTGCAAGGCACAGTACCTGGTGGTAGCAGGAAAGGCAGGCAAAAGAAGAGATGGGAAGGTAACATCAAAGAGTGGACAACCTGAATGTGAGCGAGTTACAGAGAGCTGCACAGGACAGGATGAGGTGGAGTGAGTTGATCAGGAAGTCATCTGCGGTGCCCCAACGACCCTCAGAAGGGGTTATGGGATAGAGATAGAGATGAGAGATGATCAAAGCAGGAGAGAAGGGGTACTAGTTGAGCCAGTTTGCTGAGGGCCTTGGCCCTATAGCTATAAGCCTGGCTTGCCTAGCCCTCCCCACCTGTTGAAAGATAGAGCTGGATATTGTGATGTTCATGAAACCCCACTGGAAATATTAAGAGCTGAAATCACAAACTAGCAGCTGAGGCCACGTAGAGCTGAAATCACAGGGTTCACTCTCAGGGCAATCCCCAGCAGTGTGATCAGTAAGGGAGTGATGATGGCAACTGGCGGGTGGCCGGTAGGAGCAGCGGTGGACCAGTGGACAGCTGGTAGGAGCAGCGGCGGATGACGGCAACTGGCGGGCGGCCGGTAGGAACAGCGGCGGATCGGCAGGCGGCTGGTAGGAGCAGCGGCGGACAACGGCAACTGGCGGGCGGCTGGTAGGAGCAGCGGCGGACAACGGCAACTGGTGGGCGGCTGGTAGGAGCAGCGGCGGACAACAGCAACTGGTGGGCGGCTGGTAGGAGCAGCGGCGGACGACCACGACTGGCAGGTGGCTGGTAGGAGGAGCGGCAGACGACAGCAACCGTCCGGCGGGTGGCCTGTAGGAGCGAGTGGTGGATGACGGCGACCGGTGGGCAGCTGGTAGGAGCAGCGGCCAGCAGGTGGCAGCAAGGGGAGGCGGCAGACAAGTGGACGGCTAGTACTGCCCTGGTGATGTATCTGCGGGCTCTGGGTTTGGGACTGCACCGCAGAAGGTTCACCCTGTAACTGTGTGTGGGGTAAAGGGCCAAGAGCCCCAGCAAGAGACTTGGTTCTACTGCATATGGGGCTGGTATCTTGGTAAAGGGGTTTGTCTCTTCTTTGCTTAGATACACTGCATCTGTCACTGTAACCCTGAGGTAGGTTATGTCCATTAAACAAGCTGTTTCTATCTTAGACTCTGTGCTTGCGAGGGGGGGAGAACCACCTTACAAGCACCCAGCAAGTGGGGTAAAATTGTCCCAGGCCACTGGGTGGGGGCTCGAGCCGGTTGGTTGTATCCTTGACAGGAAGCCCCCCAGGAGTTGAACCTGGCCCTTTTGGCAAGCACCTGCCATTAATAGAAGGGTTACGTTAGTTAACTCTCCCCATTCTGAAAACTTGTGATTTATCCCTACCCTTTGTTTCCTGTCTTTCCTATCAATCCATGAGAGGACCTGCCCTCTGATCCCATGACAGCTTACTTTACTTGGTGAGGGACCTTGTCAAAGGCCTTCTGGAAATCTGAGTACACTATATCCACTGGATCCCCCTTGTCCATGTGCTTGTTGGCCCCCTCAAAGAACTCTAGGAGATTATTAAGGCATGATTTTCCTTCACACAACCATGCTGACTTCCCCCCACAACAAATTATGTTCATCTGTGTGTCTAACACTTTTATTCTTTATTAGTTATTACTGTTTCAACTAAGTTGCCCGGCACTGACTTGACACTTGCCTGTCTGTAATTGCCAGGATCACCTGTAGAGCATACTGGTATCACTTTTGGAGTCACAGAGGAGATGCAGACCCAGAGTTCTGCTGCGATCCATCGGTCAGAGCTCAGAGTGGAGGGCTGGCTTGCAAGTCCCCCACAGGCTGGGGGATCAGAGAGGGACGTCTGGCCCAGGCCCATCTACACACTGCCCTGTCTTTCCTCTCACCACGCTGCTGGCTTCATAACTCCAGGCTGAAGGCCACGCCTTGGCCAGCCCCTGTGCCAGGTGCAGGGCATAAGGCTCTGTTTTGGGAGCAGAAGCTGCCAGAGTCGCATGGGGGGGTGCACAGAGCCCTGCGTGCATATAAATTGTGTATCTGCACCTGCCGGGGTGACCTGTGAACATCTGCAGCTGCACTCGTGGCAGCGGATACCTGTGGGGATAAAGTGGATAACCACAAGTCTGCAGGGTTCGATACAACATTTGCATCCACAGAAGCAAGCGGTGGTGGTCTGTGGATTTGCAGGGCTCGAGGGAGGCAGTCCGTGCCTCAAGCTGGCACCCCACTGGTGGCAGGTGGAAGTGAGCTGGGAGCTCCCTGGCCCCTCCCGGAGGCTGCTGCAGCTAGCGCTTTGCCACACGCCCTGGGAGCCACTGGGAGGATTTCTGGCTGGGCATCCAGGCGTCCTCCTGGGGGCTCCCCCTGAATGCAGGTCCCACACGATGCCCCCAATGCACAGGGCTCCTCAGCAGCAACTGCCCGGAAAACATGCGCCGTAGCTTGGCAATTAGGGCTCTTTGGGAGATGCTGGAGCCTGTATGTCACAGCCCAGCCTGTCCCTGGACCTGCTTACAAATCCACCTGGCAGGCAGAGTGCAGTTGGCATCATTCCACAGATAATGCTTGTTGAAGCAGCAACGAAGGGTCCTGTGGCACCTTATAGACTAACAGAAAAGTTTTGAGCGTGAGCTTTTGTGAGCACAGACTCACTTATCAGACGCTGGGCTTGGAAATCTGCAGGGCCAGGTATAAATAAGCCAGAGCAAGGGTGGGGATAACAAGGTTAGCTCAGTCAGCAAGGGTGAGGCTTACTACCAGCAGTTGATCTGGAGGTGTGAACACCAAGGGAGGGGAAGCTGCTTCTGTATTTAGCCAGCCATTCGCAGTCTTTGTTTAAGCCAGAGCTGAGGGCGTCAAATTTGCAGATGAATTGTAGCTCAGAAATTTCTCTTTGGAATCTGGTCGTGAAATTTCTTTGCTGTAGGATAGCTACTTTTAAGTCTGCTACTGTGTGGCCTGGGAGATTGAAGTGCTCTCCTACGGGTTTTTGTATATTGCCATTTCTGATATCTGATTTGTGTGCGTTTATTCTTTTACGTAGAGACTGTCCAGTTTGTCCGATGTATATAGCAGAGGGGCATTGCTGGTATATGATGGCATAAATTATATTGGTAGATGTGCAGCTGAATGAACCCACGATGGTGTGGCTGATCTGGTTAGGTCCTGTAATGGTGTTGCTGGTGTAGATATGTGGGCAGAGCTGGCAACGAGGTTTGTTGCATGGATGGGTCCCTGAGTTAGAGTGACTGTGGTGCGGTGTATAGTTGCTGGTTAGGCTTTGCTTCAGGTTGGCAGGTTGTCTGTGGACAAGGACTGATCTGCCTCCCAGGGCCTGTGAAGGTGGGGGATCATTGTCCAGGATGGGTTGTAAATCCCTGATGATGCGCTGTAGAGGTTTTAGCTGAGGGGACTGTAGGTGATGGCTAGTGGTGTTCTGTTGGCTTCTCTCTTGGGCTTGTCCTGTAGTAAGAGGCTTCGTAGCACATGTCTGGCTCTGTTGATCTGTTTTTTCACTCAAAACTTTTCTGTTAGTCCATAAGGTGCCACAGGACCCTTCGCTGCTGTTACAGATCAAGACTAACACGGCTACCCCTCCGATGCTCGTTGAAGTGCATCTCAACACAGTCTTCTCTGCCGCCAATCCGTTGGCCCTAGTTGTCTGGCTGTTCGGGCTCCCAGAACCTGCGAATCAGAGTGTTAACGTCTCCCTGGAGAACCACAGCTAATATCTGAGCCCGGTTCTGCTGCACAGACTCTGTCATTAGCAGGGGACCAGGACACCCGGCAACGACACAGCAAAGTGATCCACCCCCTGGCTTCTCCCCGCACTCCACCGTGGCATTGGTGGTGTTGGCAGGGGAAACGTTGTTATATTCTGTACTCATAGAAACATTGTTTTGTAAATGAATGCGCAACTGATGTTCCCATGAGGTTCAATATTGTATTTAGCGTTGTTAGTGAATCCTCCTTAATTTTCTCATGAAATTCAGCATTGTTTTATTACTGAAATCCTGTTCATGTTCTATACGACTGAATAACTCTACCTCCCTGTAACTTACATTCTGTTAATAATCTATTGGTACTTTACCGCCTGATTAATAGGGAATTGCCAGAGCGGAATGTCATGAGCAGCAGGAATTCAGTTTGAACTGGAGGAGTGGATAAGGGAATGATGAGAAACTCTTCCCTGGCTTGTTAGGAGGGGGGATGAACAAAGGAGGAGAGAGGTATAAGTATTGCTCATCTCTTGTTGCAAGGCGCGCGGGCTTTGAGGAGAAATCCCCCTGCGCCTTACTTGGCATGCCAAATAAAGATTCTTCTTCCACTCTCGGTGTGTTATTGGGCCAGCGTTGCACACCGGGCACGAACTGCCACTGTGCCGCCTTGAGAAGGAGGCAACAGTGGCCGTGCTAACGAAGGGCTCCTGATGGCAGGAACAGCAACTGCCCTGCCCCCAACAGGCCAGCACAGAGCCAAAGACAGTCTGTGGCTCCAAATGGTGAGCAGGGACAACTCAGGCCTCAGTGCCCAGAACCACAGCGCCCAGCTCAGCGCGTCCCAGGCACAGCCCGAGATGGGAGTGTGGCAAGGGAAGGAGAGGGCAGCGGGTTCATTCATTAACTTCTCCCAGCCCCTGGCTCTGGGCATCACCCACAGCCCACTGCAGTCAGTGCACCGACGCCAGCCGGCTCCACCCTGGCCCTGGTCCCTGCAGCCTCCCCTTCCCTGGCTGGGCAGGGGAGATAGGAAGGAAGGTCAGTGTAGACGAAGTCAAACTAGAGAAGGTCACATATCCAGGGGGCACCACAATGTGTGATCGAGACTGTAAAAGGGGGAAATAGCGACGAGAATAGTGAAAGCATGAGAGAGTTCGAAGGTGATGGATATGATCTGGAAAAGCAAAGCCTTGGAGCCTGAGCGCTCGTGCGCCCTCAGCACTGGCAGAAACAGGCACCAGCCGGCACTGGAGCTGTGACTCACTGCAGCAATCCTGCACTGCGGCTCGTGGTGCTGACACTGTGTCCAGACGGACCTGGAGTTCTCTGTTGGCTGCACTGGCGTTACCCAGCTGCTCTTGCAGCATCCGGACTCCAGCCTGAACTTCACCCAGCAGCTCCAGACCTCGGAGCAAGGCAGAGCGAGTTCAGCGGAGATGCAGAACGTGGGATTCCCAGCATGTGTAGCAGAGCAGCCCCTGCAGGCCCCTTTGCGCCAGGCGCTGTACAAGCAGAAGGGGACAGTCCCTGCTCTCAGCAGCTCACCCTGGAAATGGACGCTCATTGGGAGAAACGAGCCATTTTGCTGCCTGGGAACTGAGGTGTCAGGAGATGTGCCCACGGGCTTGAAACCAGGTGACCCAAGTCCCTGGCCAGCTCCCTATCCACACGGCCATTCTCAGCCTTGACCCACAGCCAAAACCAAGCAGGTCATAAGGAAATGTGCAGTATCCCTCTTCCCAGCTCCCTCCTGCCTCCTGGAAGCTGTGTGGGTCGCCTGCAGCGTGTGGACAAACTGGGGCTCCAGGAGTGTCCAGGGATCTGTGTCCTGGCCCTGAGATCCAGGCCTGGATTTTGAACACCCCAGGGCAGGCCAGTTCAGTGTAGGATGGAAATTTCAGAAGCGGGTTGTGGCATTCTGCTAAAGACCCCCATTCGAATTCTAAGGGCTGGAGTAGGCCGATACTCCCACAGTTCAGAAACCCAGTTAGCATGAGTGGAAGGTCGCCCCTCTTGGCCCCCCCATCTCACTCACAAGACCCAGGGAAGGTCATCCCAACTCCGCCAGGGCCTTGGAGTTTGGAGGGAGGGATGGCTGCCCCACACCACGTTCCCAGAAGAGGCCCTGCATGTGAGCCAGGATACAGCACCAGCCCATGAGCTGGCCCAGGCTGATCCTCAAACCAAACGTGCAAGTGCTCTGTGCTGCTACTGTCTTTTGTTTTCATCTTCTACATAACGCACGCTAGATGCGCCTGTGTGAAGGCACCATCGTGACTCCCATTGACCCGTCATTAATCCAGTTAGACACATACCTGTCATTAAATGTCTGTGTTGTTAAGGAAACCACCAGTACTGGAGATAAGGGGTTCTGGAAGCTCTGGGCGGGGACAGTTTGTGACCTGTACAGACTATTGGTTTATGGTTCTCATTTCATCTTACTGCTAGACCCCATCCAGGCTTGGAGAACCCCCATGACCTTCTTTCTCCCCGCCCAGCAGCATCCTATATAGTCAATCGTAACCTATTTTCTGGCAGGGTTCACTGCACCTAACAAGCCAAGTGACACCCCACCAGCTGTGTGTACTACACCCTCCTGCTCCCGTCATACACAGGGTCCAGGCTTTCTTCCAACATCAGCACTAGGGTTTGGCTCGGGCCAATCTCCTGCTCCTGTGCTGCATGAAAATCCCACCCTCGGATCATCGGCCTGACGCTCAATCGCGTGCAGGCGAGTTACTGGTATGGGCCAGCCGGGGGGGCTCTGGTCCCGTCAGTCAGAGTCTGGCCGTGCAAGACGGTGGTGGGCAGTGAACCCAGTTGTGTGAGACACCCAGAGCCCAGGGACGTGTGAACCAGTGTGATCCCCTCAGGCAGGGGCTGGGCTGCCCCCCAGCCCTGTGCGCTCTCAGCCCACCTGGGCTGCTGTGTGTGGGGCACAGCGACGGAGCTGTGGCTGCCTGTCACCGACGCGCAGCGTGGCCGGGGTGTCAAGAGACAAAAGCAGGGCCAGGCGCCTGCGTGAGCCGAGCGGGGGTCAGACGCACCCAGGCCCTGCACCAAAACCTGCTGAGGGCTGAGGGACTTGCGCTTGCCTGGCTCTGCTCCTTCCTAGCCAGGGCCCCGGTGCTGCTGCTGCATGGCCCATGGTGCTAGTGCCAGTGCGGGAACCAAGCAGAGCTCACTTGTCTGGCTGCCTGGGCCGGGAGAGTCACCCCAGCTGCAGTGCAAACCAGGGCTCCCGCTAGCCTGTTCCGTCCATGGGGGGATAAATGGTTTTGTTTGCACCAAGGCCTGTGTGATGTGCACCACCAGTGGAAACCTTTGCTGCTGGCTGTGGGCTCTGCTAACCAGCTGGGCAGCACTTGAACCTCTCCTGGCGGGCGCCCGAGTGCCCAGCTCACAGGGCACACAGGTGTAGACGCACCTCCCTTCCCAGCAGGACAGTGGCGCTCTCGCTCCAGGGCAGTGTGAGGCTCAATGCATCGCAGAGCGCCAGGCGCTCAGGGCCTGCAGTGATGGGGCTGCAGATGTCCCCGGGCTCCAGAAGGCGGCAAGCCCAGAGCCACCTCCCCACTCACTGGCCAGCTCCTTTGAGGTGTCCCCGGTGGCGTTGGGCTGCAGGGAGAGTCGGATTTTGTGAACCGCTTCCTCTGTCTCTCGCAGGGTTCTCTGGCCCTGGACATCTGGGAGGTCTGTGCCCGTTGGATCAGAGACCGAATGGAGAAGCGCATTGTTAGCAGCGAGAGCGAACAGGCTCTCGCAGGGCCGGGGAGGGTTTGTTCTTTGGGCGATACGAGATTTTTACTGGCCGTGCAACACAAGCACCAGGCTTGAAAAAGCTGCTGATCGGCCTCTCTGCCCTGCGGGGGGACATTTCCCTGGTCCCCCCCGCCCGCTAGTGCAGGTGGCGCTGTTCCTTTGGTGGGTGCAGCCACTGCCTTGGCAAAGAGCTGCCTGTGCAGAGAAGCCTGGCTTGGTCAGCGGCTCGCGACTTCACTAGCCCTGTGCCCCCGAACGCCGGCCCTTGCACGCAGGGCCTTCCACGTGCCTCTGCCCCGGCTGCAAAGCCGCCATCTGGCCCTGTGTGTCTTTGGACCCGTTCCAAGAACACCCATAGGTGTGAGCATTAGAAACTGGCTGCCTGGGCAGGGATCCCCCACTTGGATGGATGCTGCAGGGAGCTGGGTCCCCCCACGCGTCAGACCAGTGTTAGCCCGTTTTGTTTGTACTGCACAGCAAGGACCGGGAGGTAAACACGCACCCGGGTGCGCTTACACCAGAGGGCCACGGCAACGAGGGCGCCCACAGCCACGCTCAGAGCCACGAGCAGGGCGAAGGAGGCCCTGCAAGGTGGCGCAGCACTGTCTCAGCGGGTTTGGCTTGCGAGGAAAAAGCAGAACAGGTACCTGGAAGCTGACGCCCACGTGAGCTCTGCCCCGCCTGGCCTCCCCTCACTGCTGAGAAAACGGCCCGGGGGAGAGACGGGTAACCCCCATCGCACCCGTGGAGCTGTGGCTGAGGCCAGGGCCCGGGGCACTTGGAGGAGGGTCGGCAGGTAGACAGAGATCTGCAGTTCCATAAAGGATTAAAAACCCTCCGGGAGCATCACCCAGCCAGTAGCTGCCCAGGCTTCGGCAGAAATGGCCCCGGGCAGCTCTTCCCAGGGCTGCCCCACTGGGGCTCTTGCACCTTTCTCTGAAGCATTTGGAGCTGGCCACCACCAGAGGCAGGCCCCTGCGCTAGCAGGACGGCGGCTGTGCTCTGGGAAGCCAGCGTCTGTACCCCTGGGAGGGCAGAGCCACTGCAGCCGAGCCGAGCTGAGAACTGACCCCATGTCACCCCTAAAGCCACTCAGCTGGCGGAAAGTTCCATTTGGCTCAGCTGATGGAGTTGGGGTTTCAGTGGGAGGCGGGAGCACAGGTTGCTCGCCCCCTGGAGCGAACCCCTCTCGTCCACTGCCCATGCTGCTGCCTCGGGGGGTCAGGTTGACCAAGAGCAGGCCTGAGCCGTGGGCCATCTCCCAGGCCAGCCAGTGCCCAGGGCTGGGAGCCCGGAGAACCAGGGCAAGTTGGCACAAAGGATTCAGTGTGTTGTGCTGACCTGGAGGCTGGAGAGGCGGTTTTCCAGGACCCAAATTCATATAAGTAGCATCGTCCTCTGTTCTCTGCCCTTCCCTGGAAGCTGAACAGTTCAGAAATGACAACCAGCCCTGTGCACCTTAGGGACCAACAAATGGCTCAGATCATGAGCCATCCATAGATGGCTATTAGCAAGGGGTAAGGTGTGGTGCCCCTAGCCTTTTGTCAAAGGCGGGAGATGGATGGCAGGAGACAAATCGCTTGATCATTGTCTTCGGTTCACCTCCTCTGGGGCACCAGGCATTGGCTACTCTCGGCAGACAGGATACTGGGCTCCATGGACCTTTGGTCTGACCCAGTATGGCCGTTCTTATGTTCTTATGTTGTGTGGGTAAAACTCACTTCTACAGACGAATGTGACTGCGCCTCTGAGGCTGATAACTGGTTTCCTTTAAGCAGGCCTTCGCAGTGTCTGGCTCAAGCGTCTGAAGTACCCAGAAACGGAACTGGCCAGAGAGCTCTCTAATCGGTAGGACAAAAACCCTCAGGCCACAGGTTTATGGCTGAGCTTACACGCAGCTTTTGAATGAATTACCAGACTGATCAGCCACGCTGTGTGTGGGGCAAATCCCACTGACCCGTATGTGTGGTAATATGAATAATCTCATTGACGCAGGACATTCCCCCTCTAAAGCACTGGTCCGCGCCATGTGAACAGGGGCCAAGAGCTGTCCCCGGCGAGAGCTCTGTGGGGCCCTACGTGTGGTGCTCAGCCCCATTCCCAGGGGACAGGTCTCCGCCTCACAATGAATCCAGCCCCATAATTGGTGCTATTTGTCCCCTCCTGGGCGGCATCAGTGCTGGGGTGCACTCTCCACTGGCCCTTACAGCCTTGGTGCCCTGCAGGCTGCTTGGGAGCAGTGACAGTGAGCGGGGTTGTGTGTGTGTCAGATTTGTATTTGCAGCCATATGCCCATTGGCCTCTGGTGCCCACATGTCCTGTTTTAAGGGGACAGTCCCATATTTTAGCCATCCTGCAGCTGTCCCCACTTTTTCTTAAAAGCTGGCCAATTGGCCTGTATTTTCTGTCTCCCCCCTTCTGCACTGGCAGGTCCTGCTGCTGGTCGGAGCCCTGCTCGCCAGTCGTGAGTGGAGAGTTCAGCGACCAGCTCTGGGGGTGTAAGGCTGGTGGCAGGGCAAAGCTATCACATGTGGGGCTGGGCACACCCTGGCTGGTCAGTCAGCACAGACCCCCCCCTCCTGCATGTGCCATCTTTCAGCCAGTAGGGCCCTGTCTCCCGTCCTGCGCCTGGCCAGCACTGGCTGCTCACCACAGGCTGTGGAGGCTGGTGAGTTGTGGACAGGTGTCAGGTGAGCAGCCTGTTTTGTTGCCTCTGCTGCTCATCCATCAGCCCTTTAAGTGTTTCCCTTCTCGCTGTCCTCCCCCCTGTCTGGGCCTCCCTCACCCCCTGCTCTGCTGCCCCTCCACATCCACCCCCTCCCTCCAGCGGGGTGTGGGGCACCAGCCCCGGTCAGAGCATTTGGCTCACAAGCAGCCAGGCTGGCAGGTTCCTTCCTCCCCCACACACTGACTCTGGCTGGGCGAGCTGGCTGAAAAGCTCAAGGCTGTCTGGCTCAGGGCACTGGCCAGGCGGTGCCAAACTAAGTGTGTGTCAAAGCCCCACACAACGCTGGCATGAGGGAGCCTCTCTCTAAGCTAAGCTGTAGAGTGGCAGGGGAAAGGGATTTGCAGCCTGTTCGCACCCCAATCCTGCTGTCTCCTCAGCAATTCACAGCGCCACAGCTCAGCACCCTCTGCAGCCAACCTTCTGCCCTGGGTCCTGCTCCTCAGTGAGCCCAGGGCTGCTTCATCCTCTATCTACACTCCCCCTGCAACCCCCTGACCCCATGCTGCTGAGCCGTCACACTGGCTGGGTTTGCCAATTCCCTTGCAGGCGGGTTCCCTGTGCCCTGGGGCACAGTGCATCACGGGGGTTTCACACATCCTGCTCGTGCAGTAGCAGAGGACAGGAGGTGGCTAGCCGCAGCTTGAAGGTGTTATCTGCTTTTTGACACTGTGAGAGCAGGAAGTGACAAGACACTTTGAGCCCCGGGAGCTGGTGGATGGGGTGGGGAAGAGATGAGCTCTTTAGAGGCATCCCCATTCTATGAACCATGACAGACACCTGGGGAATTGGTCCTGTAACCCTGCATAACCTGCCCCTCCACATATGGCCTCAGGAAAACACAGACCCATGAACCAAGAGAGGTGGAGCCACATTGTGGGGCTGAATTCTGGGGCTGCAGGTGGTTTTACATGAGGATTAGAGGTGTTTTCTTGCAGCACTGGAGAAGGACTAGTTAGCAAACTCTGGTCTAGCCCATTCCAAGGTTACACCACTCCACACTGGGAACTCACATCTAACTTGCTACCCTCCTTGACCTCTCGGCTCACACACCCCACTACTCGGTGGGAGAAGCACTAGTGATTCCAGCGGTGGATCTGATGAGTTGCCAGCATTACATGAGAACTGGGGTGGCAGGGGGAGAGCCAGAGGTGGGGGAGGACATCTATTTAGAGGGGGGCTAGGAGGGCCTGGTCCTCAAGGAGGGCTTTCAGGTAGAGCCGGGGTTTGGGGGATGGGCTGTGGTGAATACAGAAAGACGACAACTACAAGTGTCAAGTATCAGAGGGGTAGCCGTGTTAGTCTGGATCTGTAGCAGCAACGAAGGGTCCTGTGGCACCTTATAGACTAACAGAAAAGTTTAGAGCGTGAGCTTTCATGAGTTAACTCACTTCTTCAGATGCTGGTCCTGGAAATCTGCAAGGCCAGGAATAAATAGGCCAGAGCAAGGCTGGGGATAATGAGGTTAGCTCAGTCAGGAAGGCTGAGTTGTATTGTCATCAGCAGATCTGGAGGTGTGAACTCCAAGAGAGGGGAAGCTGCTTTTGTATTTAGCCAGCCATTCACAGTCTTTGTTTAATCCTGAGCTGAGGGTATTGAATTTGCAGATGAATTGTAGCTCAGCAATTTCTCTTTGGAGTCTGTTCTTGAAATTTCTTTGCTGCAGGATAGCTACTTTTAAATCTGCTACTGTGTGTCCTGGGAGATTGAAGTGCTCTCCTACGGGTTTTTGTATATTGCCATTTCTGATGTCTGATTTGTGTGCATTTATTCTTTTACGTAGAGACTGTCCAGTTTGTCCAATGTATATGGCAGAGGCGCATAAAGTGCCACAGGACCCTTCGTTGCTGCTACAGATCCAGACTATTATGCCATCATGTGCCAGCAATGCCCCTCTGCCATATACATCGGACAAACTGGACAGTCTCTACGTAAAAGAATAAATGCACACAAATCAGACATCAGAAATGGCAATATACAAAAACCCGTAGGAGAGCACTTCAATCTCCCAGGACACACAGTAGCAGATTTAAAAGTAGCTATCCTGCAGCAAAGAAATTTCAAGAACAGACTCCAAAGAGAAATTGCTGAGCTACAATTCATCTGCAAATTCAATACCCTCAGCTCAGGATTAAACAAAGACTGTGAATGGCTGGCTAAATACAAAAGCAGCTTCCCCTCTCTTGGAGTTCACACCTCCAGATCTGCTGATGACAATACAACTCAGCCTTCCTGACTGAGCTAACCTCATTATCCCCAGCCTTGCTCTGGCCTATTTATTCCTGGCCTTGCAGATTTCCAGGACCAGCATCTGAAGAAGTGAGTTAACTCACGAAAGCTCATGCCCTAAACTTTTCTGTTAGTCTATAAGGTGCCACAGGACCCTTCGTTGCTGCTACATTCTCCCCCTTTTACTCACAATGAGGGGATGGGCAATAAGCCATCTGCTCCCATTGACCACGGATGCCATTCCCGGCCAATGAGAGCTGCGAGTGCAGCTGTGGAAATGCAAGTAAATTAAGGACCTGACAGCCCTATGGGGTATCCTGGCAACTGGCATCCAGCCGGCAGGTTGCTTATTACCCATCCCGCACTATGAGAAGTGCCTTAGTCCGCAGCTGGCCCTCTTGGAAGGAGGGAGAGTGCACGTGGAGGAAGGTATCACCTGGTGAAGATTAGCTTGGCGGAACGTTGCCCAACTACGGCACCAGGAGGTTTCTGTGAATGCCCTTCCACCCTCAGCCGCAGCGAGAACCAGCCCTGTCAGCAAAGGAAATGAGAATTTCCTGTAAACACGCCCAGCCTGGCGTTAACCTCGTGGAGATACGCATCTCGCCTGTTCAGCCAAAGGTCTCTGCATTATTCCTGGGAGCAGCACGATCTGGGAGGTGGTTTATCTGCAGGCTGCGTTGCGGGCAGTGAGTATCAGATTTCACACCCACTTCCCTCCACTGCACATCTGGGTTCAGCCCAAAGCTCCTAATTTGGAATTAAAGCCCTTTTCTGCCGGCGGCTCAGCCACTGCCCTGCTCTGGAGCTGTGGGTGGCCCTGCCTCCCCCTCGCTGATCCAGCAGGCCCCTTTCCACCAGCAGCCCTGCCCCTCCGCCAGCCTGCCTCGTGTGGGGCCTGACCCAAACAGGGGCTGAAACCCATCATTGGGTGGAGCCGCCAGCACAACGGTGGGGCTGAGACCACCTCCCCCCACGAGCCATTGCGCCCTGGGCCATCGCGCACCTGGGAGGGGACAGGAAGCCCAGGCCAGGAGCCAGGCAGGGCTGTCCCAGTGGCGAGGCTGCAGCAGTGGCAGAACCACAGAGCGTGCTCAGAGGTGCAAAGGGCTGGGGAAGTAGAGGCTCTGTTAGGTGTAATGGTGACACCTCCTCCTGCCTCTCTGCTGAACTCCCTGCTGGCTCAACCTTAGGGCAAGGTGAGTGAGGTGGTTGCCTTGGGCCCTGCACCTGCAGGGACCCATGTTTGAATTGACTATAGCATCCTCCACCCACGAGCTGGGACCCACTGGGCTGGGCCTGTTCCCGGCTGGAGCACAAGCCTGAGCTCTGGCTTTTCAGGACCCCATCTCCCCACAGGTACCAGTCTCCCCTGCCTGCTACTGGCACCACCACTGGCAGTAGACAGCAGCTGGAGAGAGGTGCCAGACAGGAATCAGGCAGCGGAGGTGACCCAGTGCTGTCTTAGCATGTACAAGCACACACACAGCTGCATAGGAGCACCCCAGTATTGGGTGGCCCATATTAACAGCCTCATATTTTGCATATGCCTAAAAAGGGACTTGTGTTAACCCGTCAGCTGCCCCCAGGGAAAGTGAGAGCTCCCAACGCTCACAGCCGCCCAAGTGAGTTATCTCTGCCTCTCGCTCAGACAGCATTATGATCCCAATAGCTTCCTTCACCATACAAATTTTGACAGGGTTATGACCCCCCGCCCCGCCCCTTTCCCAGTCATGTCTGAGCTTGGTACCGTTGGCCATTTTGAAAGAATTTTTTAAATGGATTTTTCAATGGGTGGGCATGTGGCGGGCTTGTCTTCAGAGACATTGGGATGTTGCTTTGAGAGACAGAAAGGAGTTTTAAAACCCAAAGGTTTTGTTTAGGCTGGGCAAGAAATGAATTAAAGAAAGTGTGTTTGTCAAGACTGATCCCCACTCTGACACTCTGAGTGCAGAAAGTGGGCCCCACAGGAAACCTTAAAAATCCCTCACCACTATAAACTTCTGCTTAAAAGCTTCCCGAGGTCACAGATACCCTGACCCTGGGAGGTAGCTGCCACCACCCAAATGAAAAAAAAGTCCCCTTTAACCCAGGCAGACACACTTGAGATGTCTCCCTGTGGAGTAACCCCAGGCTCTTAACGCTCCCTTAGGAGAGGGCCTGAAAACAAAGAGGAAGAAATTAAGCTGCATTCGCATAGCTGACCTTTCAGTTTTAGGCATGGCTATATGCAGACGCTTCCCTAGGACACAGGAGTCAAATCATTGCCTTGAAAAAGGGTGATTAACAGAACAAAAGATAAGTGTACAAATAAAGGGGTAAAGCATACTTGGTTTCTAGGGCTACGTCTACACGTGCACCCAACTTCGAAATAGCTTATTTCGATGTTGCGACATCGAAATAGACTATTTCGATGAATAACGTCTACACGTCCTCCAGGGCTGGCAACGTCGATGTTCAACTTCGACGTTGCTCAGCCCAACATCGAAATAGGCACAGCGAGGGAACGTCTACATGCCAAAGTAGCACACATCGAAATAAGGGAGCCAGGCACAGCTGCAGACAGGGTCACGGGGCGGACTCAACAGCAAGTCGCTCCCTTAAAGGGCCCCTCCCAGACACACTTTCATTAAACAGTGCAAGATACACAGAGCCAACAACTAGTTGCAGACCCTGTATATGCAGCACGGACCCCCAGCTGCAGCAGCAGCAGCCAGAAGCCCTGGGCTAAGGGCTGCTGCCCACGGTGACCACAGAGCCCCGCAAGGGCTGGAGAGAGAGTATCTCTCAACCCCCCAGCTGATGGCCGCCATGGAGGACCCCGCTATTTCGATGTTGCGGGACGCGGATCGTCTACACGTCCCTACTTCGATGTTGAACATCGAAGTAGGGCGCTATTCCCATCCCCTCATGGGGTTAGCGACTTCAACGTCTCGCCGCCTAACGTCGATTTCAACTTCGAAATAGCGCCCGACGCGTGTAGACGTGACGGGCGCTATTTCGAAGTTAGTGCCGCTACTTCGAAGTAGCGTGCACGTGTAGACGCAGCTTAGGTGTTACAGAGCAACTTAAGAAAAAAAGGAGGTTAAAGCACAGAGAATCACTTCCCTGGGATGCAGTTTAGAAGTTACAGTGTACAGCCTTTGTGTGGACATCAGACAACCTGAGAAGTCCCACATCAAACCCAACATTTAAAAAAACCCAAAAACCTGTGATCATGTCTGACTAAACATTTCCTTGCTACTTACATGTCTATATACCCAGATGGTGGTGCGGCTGGAATATTTACGAGATTCATTAAACCTGTTTAGGATTAAAATATCTCCGTCTCTTTCCTCTGGCCAGACAAAAGAAGACCTCCCTCAGCAGGTAACTGCTTCAGTTCAAAAAATCCCACTCTTTTGCCATTGGCTCACCTGGCTGCCTGCCAACAGAGAACCCACTCTGTGGGTTTAACCCCTAACAGGCATTCATTCATGACAGAGTTCATTAAGGAGAAAGAAAAAGTTTAAATTTAATCAATGGGTTAAGTTTAGAGGAGAAAAGGAAGGGAAAGCACCAATAGAGAGAGGAGTTTGTGGTAAAAAGAAGTTTTCTTGGTCTTAAAATGAAAAGGCAAATGACACAAAAGAGAAGTTTATGAAATTAAGCAAATCTTGTTAGTGAAGGGCTTGAATTTAAAAAAATGAAATAAAGTAGAAGAGAAGAATGGAACGGAAGCTCTTAGAGGACAGACCAAAGTGAAAGGGAGATTAGCTGGAGAATCCAGTGAGAGGGAGAAAAATTTTAATTAGGGTCATTGAGAGCGGGGTTTAAAGAAAAAGTTCTTTAAAAGAATTGAAATCACTAGGAAAGGCAGGTGACCTAAATGAAAGCGGTGGGTACAAAGGAAGGCTTGTGGAGGACAACAGAGTGAAAGAACGCACCTGGTAGGCAGCTTAGCTACAGAACGCACCAAGAGGGAGACCCTCTGGGAGCAGGCAGACACTTTCAGACCTTCCCTTGAAACTCATCTTGAAACTTCCCCTGTCTTCAAACACGCTACGATGACTAAATACTACTAACAGAAACGCCGTCCGTACATCTGTCTGTCTGTCCCACAGCACTCATGTAGAATGTGCTCAGCCTCCCCTTGCCCCAGTTTCTGCCCCAACCCCTATGGCCGATGCTGGTTCCCCAGCCTCTCCCCACAGCTCCGTTCACCCCGCACCATAGCCTCCACTGCCACTGACACCGAGGGAGCGCGGTGACCAACGAATGGTGCCCTGCCCAGCAGAGTGCCCACTGGGCCTTTCCACAGAGCCGCCGTGGTAAGTCTTACCCGGCCGATGAGATCAGTGCCAGGTACCCTCCACCCCCAGAGAGATTCCCTCCACTGCCAGCACGCTGTGGGGACCAGACTGGCCGCCAGGAGCTCACCGGCTGCCCCCGTTGCCTGATGCACGGCCTGTGGGAGGAGGCAGACGGGGCGACTGGTGCCTGTGGGAGGAGGGGGACGGGGCGACTGGTGCCTGTGAGAGGAGGGGGACGGGGGCGACTGGTGCCTGTGAGAGGAGGGGGACGGGGGCGACTGGTGCCTGTGGGAGGAGGGGGATGGGGGTGACTGGTGCCTGTGGGAGGAGGGGGAAGGGGGCGACTGGTGCCTGTGGGAGGAGGGGGACGAGGGTGACTGGTGCCTGTGGGAGGAGGGGGATGGGGTGACTGGTGCCTGTGGGAGGAGGGGGACGGGGGCGACTGGTGCCTGTGAGAGGAGGGGGATGGGGGCGACTGGTGCCTGTGGGAGGAGGGGGACAGGGGCGACTGGTGCCTGTGGGAGGAGGGGGATGGGGTGACTGGTGCCTGTGGGAGGAGGGGGATGGGGGCGACTGGTGCCTGTGGGAGGAGGGGGACGGGGGCGACTGGTGCCGGTGGGAGGAGGGGGACGGGGGTGACTGGTGCCTGTGGGAGGAGGGGGAAGGGGGTGACTGGTACCTGTGGGAGGAGGGGGATGGGGGTGACTGGTGCCTGTGAGAGGAGGGGGATGGGGCGACTGGTGCCTGTGGGAGGAGGGGGATGGGGCGACTGGTGCCTGTGGGAGGAGGGGGATGGGGGTGACTGGTGCCTGTGGGAGGAGGGGGATGGGGCAACTGGTGCCGGTGGGAGGAGGGGGACGCGGGCGACTGGTGCCTGTGAGAGGAGGGGGATGGGGGCGACTGGTGCCTGTGGGAGGAGGGGGATGGGGGCGACTGGTGCCTGTGGGAGGAGGGGGATGGGGTGACTGGTGCAGGTGGGAGGAGGGGGATGGGGGCGACTGGTGCCTGTGAGAGGAGGGGGACGGGGGCGACTGGTGCCTGTGGGAGGAGGGGGACGGGGCGACTGGTTCCGGTGGGAGGAGGGGGATGGGGTGACTGGTGCCGGTGGGAGGAGGGGGATGGGAGTGACTGGTGCCTGTGGGAGGAGGGGGATGGGAGTGACTGGTGCCTGTGGGAGGAGGGGGATGGGGTGACTGGTGCCGGTGGGAGGAGGGGGATGGGAGTGACTGGTGCCTGTGGGAGGAGGGGGATGGGAGTGACTGGTGCCTGTGGGAGGAGGGGGATGGGAGTGACTGATGCCTGTGGGAGGAGGGGGATGGGGTGACTGGTGCTGGTGGGAGGAGGGGGAAGGGGGCGACTGGTGCCTGTGGGAGGAGGGGGACGGGGTGACTGGTGCCTGTGGGAGGAGGGGGATGGGGCGACTGGTGCCGGTGGGAGGAGGGGGATGGGGTGACTGGTGCCGGTGGGAGGAGGGGGATGGGGGCGACTGGTGCCGGTGGGAGGAGGGGGATGGGGTGACTGGTGCCTGTGGGAGGAGGGGGAAGGGGGCGACTGGTGCCGGTGGGAGGAGGGGGATGGGGTGACTGGTGCCGGTGGGAGGAGGGGGATGGGGGCGACTGGTGCCTGTGGGAGGAGGGGGAAGGGGGCGACTGGTGCCTGTGGGAGGAGGGGGATGGGGTGACTGGTGCCTGTGGGAGGAGGGGGACGGGGTGACTGGTGCCTGTGGGAGGAGGGGGATGGGGCGACTGGTTCCGGTGCGAGGAGGGGGATGGGGCGACTGGTGCCTGTGGGAGGAGGGGGATGGGGTGACTGGTGCCTGTGGGAGGAGGGGGATGGGGGCGACTGGTGCCTGTGGGAGGAGGGGGACGGGGGCGACTGGTGCCGGTGGGAGGAGGGGGAAGGGGGTGACTGGTACCTGTGGGAGGAGGGGGATGGGGGTGACTGGTGCCTGTGAGAGGAGGGGGATGGGGCGACTGGTGCCTGTGAGAGGAGGGGGATGGGGCGACTGGTGCCTGTGGGAGGAGGGGGATGGGGCGACTGGTGCCTGTGGGTGGAGGGGGACGGGGGCGACTGGTGCCGGTGGGAGGAGGGGGACGCGGGCGACTGGTGCCTGTGAGAGGAGGGGGACGGGGGCGACTGGTGCCTGTGGGAGGAGGGGGATGGGGGCGACTGGTGCCTGTGGGAGGAGGGGGATGGGGTGACTGGTGCAGGTGGGAGGAGGGGGATGGGGGCGACTGGTGCCTGTGAGAGGAGGGGGATGGGGGCGACTGGTGCCTGTGGGAGGAGGGGGACGGGGGCGACTGGTGCCTGTGGGAGGAGGGGGATGGGGTGACTGGTGCCTGTGGGAGGAGGGGGATGGGGGCGACTGGTGCCTGTGGGAGGAGGGGGACGGGGGCGACTGGTGCCGGTGGGAGGAGGGGGACGGGGGCGACTGGTGCCTGTGGGAGGAGGGGGACGGGGGTGACTGGTGCCTGTGGGAGGAGGGGGAAGGGGGTGACTGGTACCTGTGGGAGGAGGGGGATGGGGCGACTGGTGCCTGTGGGAGGAGGGGGATGGGGCGACTGGTGCCTGTGGGAGGAGGGGGATGGGGGTGACTGGTGCCTGTGGGAGGAGGGGGATGGGGCAACTGGTGCCGGTGGGAGGAGGGGGACGCGGGCGACTGGTGCCTGTGAGAGGAGGGGGATGGGGGCGACTGGTGCCTGTGGGAGGAGGGGGATGGGGGCGACTGGTGCCTGTGGGAGGAGGGGGATGGGGTGACTGGTGCAGGTGGGAGGAGGGGGATGGGGGCGACTGGTGCCTGTGAGAGGAGGGGGACGGGGGCGACTGGTGCCTGTGGGAGGAGGGGGACGGGGGCGACTGGTGCCTGTGAGAGGAGGGGGACGGGGGCGATTGGTGCCTGTGAGAGGAGGGGGACGGGGGCGACTGGTGCCGGTGGGAGGAGGGGGATGGGGGTGACTGGTGCCGGTGGGAGGAGGGTGATGGGGTGACTGGTGCCGGTGGGAGGAGTGGGATGGGAGTGACTGGTGCCTGTGGGAGGAGGGGGATGGGGTGACTGGTGCCGGTGGGAGGAGGGGGATGGGAGTGACTGGTGCCTGTGGGAGAAGGGGGATGGGGTGACTGGTGCCTGTGGGAGGAGGGGGATGGGAGTGACTGATGCCTGTGGGAGGAGGGGGATGGGGCGCCTGGTGCCTGTGAGAGGAGGGGGATGGGGGCGACTGGTGCCGGTGGGAGGAGGGGGAAGGGGGCGACTGGTGCCTGTGGGAGGAGGGGGATGGGGTGACTGGTGCCTGTGGGAGGAGGGGGACGGGGTGACTGGTGCCTGTGGGAGGAGGGGGATGGGGCGACTGGTTCCGGTGGGAGGAGGGGGATGGGGCGACTGGTGCCGGTGGGAGGAGGGGGATGGGAGTGACTGGTGCCTGTGGGAGGAGGGGGATGGGAGTGACTGGTGCCTGTGGGAGGAGGGGGATGGGGTGACTGGTGCCGGTGGGAGGAGGGGGATGGGAGTGACTGGTGCCTGTGGGAGGAGGGGGATGGGAGTGACTGGTGCCTGTGGGAGGAGGGGGATGGGGTGACTGGTGCCGGTGGGAGGAGGGGGATGGGAGTGACTGGTGCCTGTGGGAGGAGGGGGATGGGAGTGACTGGTGCCTGTGGGAGGAGGGGGATGGGGTGACTGGTGCCGGTGGGAGGAGGGGGAAGGGGGCGACTGGTGCCTGTGGGAGGAGGGGGACGGGGTGACTGGTGCCTGTGGGAGGAGGGGGATGGGGCGACTGGTGCCGGTGGGAGGAGGGGGATGGGGTGACTGGTGCCGGTGGGAGGAGGGGGATGGGGGCGACTGGTGCCTGTGGGAGGAGGGGGAAGGGGGCGACTGGTGCCGGTGGGAGGAGGGGGATGGGGTGACTGGTGCCTGTGGGAGGAGGGGGAAGGGGGCGACTGGTGCCGGTGGGAGGAGGGGGATGGGGTGACTGGTGCCGGTGGGAGGAGGGGGATGGGGGCGACTGGTGCCTGTGGGAGGAGGGGGAAGGGGGCGACTGGTGCCTGTGGGAGGAGGGGGATGGGGTGACTGGTGCCTGTGGGAGGAGGGGGACGGGGCGACTGGTGCCTGTGGGAGGAGGGGGATGGGGCGACTGGTTCCGGTGGGAGGAGGGGGATGGGGGTGACTGGTGCCTGTGAGAGGAGGGGGATGGGGGCGACTGGTGCCTGTGAGAGGAGGGGGATGGGGGCGACTGGTGCCTGTGGGAGGAGGGGGACGGGGGCGACTGGTGCCTGTGAGAGGAGGGGGTCGGGGGCGATTGGTGCCTGTGAGAGGAGGGGGACGGGGGCGACTGGTCCGGACGGGGGCGACTGGTGCCGGTGGGAGGAGGGGGATGGGGGTGACTGGTGCCGGTGGGAGGAGGGGGATGGGGTGACTGGTGCCGGTGGGAGGAGTGGGATGGGAGTGACTGGTGCCTGTGGGAGGAGGGGGATGGGGTGACTGGTGCCGGTGGGAGGAGGGGGATGGGAGTGACTGGTGCCTGTGGGAGAAGGGGGATGGGGTGACTGGTGCCTGTGGGAGGAGGGGGATGGGAGTGACTGATGCCTGTGGGAGGAGGGGGATGGGGCGACTGGTGCCTGTGAGAGGAGGGGGATGGGGGCGACTGGTGCCGGTGGGAGGAGGGGGAAGGGGGCGACTGGTGCCTGTGGGAGGAGGGGGACGGGGTGACTGGTGCCTGTGGGAGGAGGGGGATGGGGTGACTGGTGCCTGTGGGAGGAGGGGGACGGGGTGACTGGTGCCTGTGGGAGGAGGGGGATGGGGCGACTGGTGCCGGTGGGAGGAGGGGGATGGGGTGACTGGTGCCGGTGGGAGGAGGGGGATGGGAGTGACTGGTGCCGGTGGGAGGAGGGGGATGGGAGTGACTGGTGCCTGTGGGAGGAGGGGGATGGGAGTGACTGGTGCCTGTGGGAGGAGGGGGATGGGGTGACTGGTGCCGGTGGGAGGAGGGGGATGGGAGTGACTGGTGCCTGTGGGAGGAGGGGGATGGGAGTGACTGGTGCCTGTGGGAGGAGGGGGATGGGGTGACTGGTGCCTGTGGGAGGAGGGGGATGGGAGTGACTGATGCCTGTGGGAGGAGGGGGATGGGGTGACTGGTGCCGGTGGGAGGAGGGGGAAAGGGGCGACTGGTGCCTGTGGGAGGAGGGGGACGGGGTGACTGGTGCCTGTGGGAGGAGGGGGATGGGGCGACTGGTGCCGGTGGGAGGAGGGGGATGGGGTGACTGGTGCCGGTGGGAGGAGGGGGATGGGGGCGACTGGTGCCTGTGGGAGGAGGGGGAAGGGGGCGACTGGTGCCGGTGGGAGGAGGGGGATGGGGTGACTGGTGCCTGTGGGAGGAGGGGGGAGGGGGCGACTGGTGCCGGTGGGAGGAGGGGGATGGGGTGACTGGTGCCGGTGGGAGGAGGGGGATGGGGGCGACTGGTGCCTGTGGGAGGAGGGGGAAGGGGGCGACTGGTGCCTGTGGGAGGAGGGGGATGGGGTGACTGGTGCCTGTGGGAGGAGGGGGACGGGGTGACTGGTGCCTGTGGGAGGAGGGGGATGGGGCGACTGGTTCCGGTGGGAGGAGGGGGATAGGGGCGACTGGTGCCTGTGGGAGGAGGGGGACGGGGGCGACTGGTGCCTGTGAGAGGAGGGGGACGGGGTGACTGGTGCCTGTGGGAGGAGGGGGACGGGGCGACTGGTTCCGGTGGGAGGAGGGGGATGGGGTGACTGGTGCCGGTGGGAGGAGGGGGATGGGAGTGACTGGTGCCTGTGGGAGGAGGGGGATGGGAGTGACTGGTGCCTGTGGGAGGAGGGGGATGGGGTGACTGGTGCCGGTGGGAGGAGGGGGATGGGAGTGACTGGTGCCTGTGGGAGGAGGGGGATGGGAGTGACTGGTGCCTGTGGGAGGAGGGGGATGGGAGTGACTGATGCCTGTGGGAGGAGGGGGATGGGGTGACTGGTGCTGGTGGGAGGAGGGGGAAGGGGGCGACTGGTGCCTGTGGGAGGAGGGGGACGGGGTGACTGGTGCCTGTGGGAGGAGGGGGATGGGGCGACTGGTGCCGGTGGGAGGAGGGGGATGGGGTGACTGGTGCCGGTGGGAGGAGGGGGATGGGGGCGACTGGTGCCGGTGGGAGGAGGGGGATGGGGTGACTGGTGCCTGTGGGAGGAGGGGGAAGGGGGCGACTGGTGCCGGTGGGAGGAGGGGGATGGGGTGACTGGTGCCGGTGGGAGGAGGGGGATGGGGGCGACTGGTGCCTGTGGGAGGAGGGGGAAGGGGGCGACTGGTGCCTGTGGGAGGAGGGGGATGGGGTGACTGGTGCCTGTGGGAGGAGGGGGACGGGGTGACTGGTGCCTGTGGGAGGAGGGGGATGGGGCGACTGGTTCCGGTGGGAGGAGGGGGATGGGGCGACTGGTGCCTGTGGGAGGAGGGGGATGGGGTGACTGGTGCCTGTGGGAGGAGGGGGATGGGGGCGACTGGTGCCTGTGGGAGGAGGGGGACGGGGGCGACTGGTGCCGGTGGGAGGAGGGGGACGGGGGTGACTGGTGCCTGTGGGAGGAGGGGGAAGGGGGTGACTGGTACCTGTGGGAGGAGGGGGATGGGGGTGACTGGTGCCTGTGAGAGGAGGGGGATGGGGCGACTGGTGCCTGTGAGAGGAGGGGGATGGGGCGACTGGTGCCTGTGGGAGGAGGGGGATGGGGCGACTGGTGCCTGTGGGTGGAGGGGGACGGGGGCGACTGGTGCCGGTGGGAGGAGGGGGACGCGGGCGACTGGTGCCTGTGAGAGGAGGGGGACGGGGGCGACTGGTGCCTGTGGGAGGAGGGGGATGGGGGCGACTGGTGCCTGTGGGAGGAGGGGGATGGGGTGACTGGTGCAGGTGGGAGGAGGGGGATGGGGGCGACTGGTGCCTGTGAGAGGAGGGGGATGGGGGCGACTGGTGCCTGTGGGAGGAGGGGGACGGGGGCGACTGGTGCCGGTGGGAGGAGGGGGATGGGGGCGACTGGTGCCGGTGGGAGGAGGGGGATGGGGTGACTGGTGCCGGTGGGAGGAGTGGGATGGGAGTGACTGGTGCCTGTGGGAGGAGGGGGATGGGGTGACTGGTGCCGGTGGGAGGAGGGGGATGGGAGTGACTGGTGCCTGTGGGAGAAGGGGGATGGGGTGACTGGTGCCTGTGGGAGGAGGGGGATGGGAGTGACTGATGCCTGTGGGAGGAGGGGGATGGGGCGACTGGTGCCTGTGAGAGGAGGGGGATGGGGGCGACTGGTGCCGGTGGGAGGAGGGGGAAGGGGGCGACTGGTGCCTGTGGGAGGAGGGGGACGGGGTGACTGGTGCCTGTGGGAGGAGGGGGATGGGGTGACTGGTGCCTGTGGGAGGAGGGGGATGGGGCGACTGGTTCCGGTGGGAGGAGGGGGATGGGGCGACTGGTGCCGGTGGGAGGAGGGGGATGGGGTGACTGGTGCCGGTGGGAGGAGGGGGATGGGAGTGACTGGTGCCTGTGGGAGGAGGGGGATGGGAGTGACTGGTGCCTGTGGGAGGAGGGGGATGGGGTGACTGGTGCCTGTGGGAGGAGGGGGATGGGAGTGACTGGTGCCTGTGGGAGGAGGGGGATGGGAGTGACTGGTGCCTGTGGGAGGAGGGGGATGGGGTGACTGGTGCCTGTGGGAGGAGGGGGATGGGAGTGACTGATGCCTGTGGGAGGAGGGGGATGGGGTGACTGGTGCCGGTGGGAGGAGGGGGAAGGGGGCGACTGGTGCCTGTGGGAGGAGGGGGACGGGGTGACTGGTGCCTGTGGGAGGAGGGGGATGGGGCGACTGGTGCCGGTGGGAGGAGGGGGATGGGGTGACTGGTGCCGGTGGGAGGAGGGGGATGGGGGCGACTGGTGCCTGTGGGAGGAGGGGGAAGGGGGTGACTGGTGCCGGTGGGAGGAGGGGGAAGGGGGCGACTGGTGCCGGTGGGAGGAGGGGGATGGGGTGACTGGTGCCGGTGGGAGGAGGGGGATGGGGGCAACTGGTGCCTGTGGGAGGAGGGGGAAGGGGGCGACTGGTGCCTGTGGGAGGAGGGGGATGGGGTGACTGGTGCCTGTGGGAGGAGGGGGACGGGGTGACTGGTGCCTGTGGGAGGAGGGGGATGGGGCGACTGGTGCCTGTGGGAGGAGGGGGACGGGGGCGAGTGGTGCCTGTGGGAGGAGGGGGATGGGGCGACTGGTGCCGGTGGGAGGAGGGGGATGGGGCGACTGGTGCCTGTGGGAGGAGCGGGACTGGGGCGACTGGTGCCTGTGGGAGGAGGGGGATGGGGCGACTGGTGCCTGTGGGAGGAGGGAGACGGGGGCGACTGGTGCCTGTGGGAGGAGGGGGGATGGGGCGACTGGTGCCTGTGGGAGGAGGGGGACGGGGCGACTGGTGCCCGTGGGAGGAGGGGGACGGGGGCGACTGGTGCCCGTGGGAGGAGGGGGGATGGGGCGACTGGTGCCTGTGGGAGGAGGGGGACGGGGCGACTGGTGCCCGTGGGAGGAGGGGGACGGGGGCGACTGGTGCCTGTGGGAGGAGTGGGGTAGGTGTGACTGGTTCCCTTATGAAGGAGGAGAGAGGGGTGGGGTGACTAGTACCTGACTAACAGAGCAACATGGCTACCCCTCTGATACTTTGGTCCCAATCTGGGCACAACAGATACCTTCAGGTCAGTGGCATTGCTTTGGGCATCCGCATAGCCCCACAGTGTGCTAACATTTTTATGGCTGACTTAGAACAACGATTCCTCGGCTCTCGTCCTGTGGCCCCTCCTTTACTTTGCTGCATCGATGGCATCTCTATCTTTTGGACACACAGCAAAGAGATGTTGGAAGACTTCCACAGAGATTTTAACAACCTGCATCTTACCCTCAGTCTCAGCCTTGAGAATTCCACATGGGAGATCCATTTCCTGGACACCACCATACAAATCACTGATGGCCATGTCGACACCACTCTCTACTGGAAACCCACTGACTGCTACACTTACCTATCTGCCTCCAGCTTCCATCCAGCACACACCATATGATCCATCGTTTACAGTCAAGCCCTAAGATACAATCGCATCTGCTCTGATCCTACTGGCAGAGACCAAAAAATACAAGGCATTCGTAAAACTCAATTACCCACTGGGAGAAGTAAAAAAATGGAGTGACAGGACCAGACAAAAACCCAGAAACCAACTACTCCAAGATAGGCCCAAGAAGGTCAATAACAGAACACCACTTCTCATCACCCTATAACCCCCATCTCAAGCCCCTGCAGTGCATCATTAAAAACCTGCAATCTAGTCCAGAGCATGATGCTACGCTCTGGAAGGCCCTAGGTGTAAGGTCTCTTCTCTTCTTTAGACAACCTCCTAACCTAAGGAAAATCCCAAGAATCCCCAAATTCAGATGAGAGGCTCTCAAGCATGTTTCACCACCACCACACGGAATCTTCCAGACCCCAAAGGGCCCAGCCCAAGTTCCTGTTCAATATATACCTGGATCTCACCCAAGCAATACACTCACCAATCCTTTCTGTCTAAGTACATAAAGATTTATTAATAAAAAAGAAGGAACGGGGTTGGAGAGAAGAATCGTTAAAGCAACACTTTACCTACATCGGTCAGAACTACTGATGCAGCCAGCGATGTTATTTGCTGATTCTTGAGAGTCTCTGAAAGTTCATTTCAGGTCACATAGATTCAGTCATTGGAGCGTTGTAGATCCAGCCCGCTGGGGTCCACATGCTGGGCATGGACCCTTGGAGTCCACAAGACAAAGGATCCAAGATGGACACTGCTAAATCCACATCATCCCTCTGAGGGACGGGCCCCCAGTCCAGACAGGCTTAACTCATGAAGACTGAAGAACAAAGGAAATACCTGCCAGGGCCCATCTTACAGCTCTTCATACGCAGAGGGAAAATTCCATCTTGTCCACTGGCCTTGGCCCACCACCTGACCTGCTGGGTCACTGTGCTGAGTTCCCATTCGTTGCAGTCCCAGTAGGAAAACACACCATCCCAAAATGGGTGTTGGCTGTCTGGGCACGTGCTCAATCTATTGTCCTGGCTGGGTGTTAGCTGATGGCCGGGTAATGAGTGGTCTGTGAGCCTTATCACACCCAAGTCTTTAACAGCTAGGACCGGCAGTCCTTCGCAGCCGGCAGCCAGTGTGGCTGACGGATGCCCCAGAGAGCCACCCAAGTCTTTAACTGCTAGGACAGACTGTCTCTTCGCAGCGGGCAGCCAGGGAGGCTGACGGGTGCCCCAAGAGTCTGCTCCGTGGAGGCAGCACGACTCAGCGCTCAGCTTTTACTGCATCTTACCACTGACCAGGCTGATACAGCCAAACTGGCTAAGGGTCTTTGGTTGTGTTCGGCCAAGTTACAGTAACTAGAGGGAGTCAGCCTGGAGTTTAAATGGTTACTATTTATTAAAAGACAGAAATAAAATCTTAATGGTTACAAGGCTATTGCTCTATCTTCTTAATTACTAGTAGGATGATACATAGGACATGCCAATTAGATTACAAGTGAAAAGTTACCCATTTGAGGACCAGACGCCTCAGCCTAAAGAGCTCTTACTATTAAACGTGCACAAAAGTACATTGCAGGTATACTTCTCACCCCTGCATCCTTCAACTCCTGGTGTAGCCAACGTCGTTCACTGAATCCCTCGGGAAGAACAATGCGAGGAGGGCGTCCCCTGGGTCCTTGGGAGGCAAAGATCTTACCCGACTGGTAGGTGTAGGTAACTGGAGCTCAGTTAAAGTGGTCTGCTGGGCTCTTCTTTATACCCCTTGGGTCATGCACATTCTTCCTTATCTACAGGTATCAGTTGTGCTGGTTCATCTTTGTGACGCCAGTTTTCACAAGGCAGTTGCAATTTAATTTACACTTGTAAGATAGAGATAGCTAAATCATTAAAACAGGACATTTTTTTCGTAGGGGCAGGAGATTCCTCTTCAGGGACAAAAATGTGGGCATATCAATTATCAGTACCAGCCAAGGGCAGTTTGAGGCCCTGTGCTCAATAGCTAGCCTGTTAGCCCCTTTATCTGTGTTCTTCAGTCCAGGGCCATGCTGGCACAGCACATTTGTGGTTTGAAGCATCAAAAGACTGGGCTTGAGATAAGCGCATGTGTGCTTTCAAACATTCTACGACTGTGCTATTTCTCTGTGATTTGTGCTCAGAGGCACCTAAAAGGGGCAAGATGGAGCAGAGCAGGGGGATCCTGTCTGGCTACACTGGGGTGGAGCTCCACCTCCCACTGTGAGCCTCAGCACTGAGACATTTCTCATGCAGCTGCAGAGCTGAAATCAATCACTTTACCTACATACATGATACAGACACGCAAGGAGCACACACAGATTCAGGGCATCCTCAGCTTTCCTTAGGCACCTTCCACGGCACCCCTAGCACAACATCTGTGGCCAATAGCCACCCTGGGCATATAAAATGGCTTCCAGACCTAATATAGAAGTCCAGCCACGTGACAGCCAGAGCACAGGCTGGCTCAGCAGCCCTGCTTGCAAGCTTCGCGCCCACCTGCAAGCAGCAGCTGCTCAATGCATAGCACGGGCACAGCAGCTGTGTTTGCTCTTCTCCCTGTCCCTGTGCCAGCGGCTTCCAGCCGTGCTCCTGCCCTCACCCAGCCCCTGCTCTCCGTTGCCTTCAGACTCCTGCCTGTGCTGCCCAGCCTGCCTCCTGGCACTGCTCGTTTGTCCACCTCTGCTTCTGTCCCTGTCACATGGACCCCGGGTCCCTCATCTGGCTGAGGACCCAGTGTCACTCCCCACTCCAGCTCTGGCATTGGCTTCTGGTCCTGGGCTCGTTCCCTGGCTGCTACCCACACTGGACCCAGCTCCAAACCATCAGCAGAACTCACACATCCACCACTAGGGCTGAGGGCACGTGGCCCCACTGGCGAGTGACCTACTCTCACCCTAGGCCACACACCCTGCCACCTGTTACGAGTTCAGGACTTCTCTGTGATGGGAGCATTTTCCCAAGAAACCCGCTTGCAGCACTTCCCATTTCTATTTCAGGCCAGGGCTGTGTCAGAGGGAAGTTCTACCCCAGCAGCTGCTGACGGGACCCAAGTGCCAGTGACTGAGGTCTCAGCTCTGTGCGAAGGCAGGAGAATGGCCAGGGAGAATATCTATGAGAACATGCAGGTGTCGGAAGCTGCTCCCCAGCCGAAAGGTAAGCACACAAAGCTGCACCCACCGTGGACTCCAGCTGCCCTTTCCTGGGCTTTGCGGTGTTGGCAGGACTGTTCTGGACGGCACTCACGTCTCCACAGCTCTGCCGTGCACTGCGTAGACAGCACCACGGGCCCTGGGCAAGGGTACTTGGTCCTTCTTTCCAGGGCATCCTCTGCCCTGCTGGTCCCCAACGGGAGAAAGGCACAGGGAGGAGAGCTGGGAGTCCCTGTGCAGCATCCCAGCCCCTGGTGGGCAGCACACTTTCATGGACTGGCTGTAAAACCATCCAGGCTCCCCCTCTGCAACCCACTGCCACAATCAGCCCCTCACGGAAGAGATTACTGGGGCCAAGTCCTCACAGCCCCCATCTCAGGGGGCCCAGCTCCCTTCCCATGCAACCATGGCACCACCTTTCCTTACCCTCTGCCCAGTCCCTGCAGTGGAGCTTGCTTCTAACCCTGAGCAGCGGCAGGGGAGGGTGATGCTGGCTGGGGTAGCAGAGGTGGGTTTCCTCTGGGTTTGGGGTCACAGAAGGGAACCTGCTTCTCTGAGGGCAAGGAGTAAATGGAGTTGGAAGCTCTGAGATAAGGACCAGGCTGTTTCCCTAAAGCCCCCAGCACATGGGGCCCCTCTCGGTGCTTCGGTTATGCAGGTGTCAGCTGGATAACGGCCTCCTCCAGGGGTGTGTTTCTCCCCCTTGGGGTCAGGGCCACGGGCCAGCTGTTCTGGTTGGAACAAATGAAACAGGCCCAGGAGGGTTCAGGAGAGACAGGCAGGTGGGGTGATGGAGGTGGAGGGTGTGGTTGAGGATGTAAGGGAGCCCAGCTGGGCTGTCTGCAGCCACACAGGAAAACAAAAGGCAAAACATCATCCATGCTGGGTGACAGAAAAGCTCCACTCAGAATCTGTTTCAGTAAAGGCGGAGAACTGGAAACACAGGACATAAGCGAGAGGCAGCTTCACTCTTGGTGGTTATAACTCTTGTAGGGGCATTCCTGAACTGGGGGTGCCTGAGGAGGAGCAGAATTTCAGTGTTACTGGTGCACTGCCTAAGTTTCTCCCCGGACTGGTTTAATCAGGCGGGGGACAAAGCAGGTGTCAGGCCCACAACGTCAGCAATGTCAGAGGATTTTCTGGTCGTCTGAGTGTTGTCTGGTGGTTCCAGGAAACATCTCCCAAAGGAGAGCAAAACTAGTTAATGCCTGAGGCCCAGAACAGACAGAAAAGAGAACTGGACAGCCCTGCATCTCCACACAGCTGCTGTCCTCCCCTCGGAGACCAAATCCCCACCACATGGAGCCCATTTACTTCTGTCTACACATGAATCCTAAGTCAAGTTCAGATCTAGTCTTGTTTCTTTAGCGTGCAGAGAAGACATGATCCAGGGGCTTTGCTCTTTGATTTGCTTCTTGGCTCCCTTGCTATGAGGAGCCCAGCATCCTGGGGTTGGGCTCATAGACAGGGATGACGTAGACAGGCACTTCTGAGATGCTGGTGATGCCAGCCCCACTTTTCAAGTGATCCATGAGTTCTCGCCCGTGACCAGCCGAGTCGAGGGACACAATCCCCAACCGCGCTGACTAGTGGCCATCGATGGACCAATCCTCTGTGATTTTATCTAGCTCTTCTTTGAAGCCCATTATAGTCTTGCCCACTGCAACATCCTCTGGCGAGGAGTTCCATAGGTTAATGGTGCACAGTGTGAAGAAATACTTCCTTTTGTTTGTTTTCACTTGCAGTTGATAATATTTCCCTCCTGTCACTTCCTCATTGTTTTGATTTTTCATAACTTGTTTCGGATCCTTTTCTCTTTAACAATGCTCACTTGGGCATGGATGTCACAAGCCCTGAACTTCCTCCTCAGGAAATGCTTACAGGGGAGAAATCCTGCTCCTGGGTCTCCGGCACAGAACGCCTGCTGGCATGGGAGTGACCCCTCACTGGGGGAGGGCCCGTTTTCAGATCTGAGCTCCAGTCCATTCTCACCTTTGTGGCCCAATTCAGTCTCACAGAATGCGGCTGAGCACTGATTAGACCCGAGGGCAGGAGTTACTTCAGTCAGTAGCATTTGAGCTGTAAGATTCCCTCGATGTGCTTCTTCTCTTTCAAGGACATCCTCCCAAGAGGTCGGTTCCTTGGCGGTACAGGACAAGATTCATCACCATTGCTGTTGTTCTGCTCCTGATTCTGGGCCTGGCCACCTCCCTCCTAGCTGTGACGCTTCTTTGTAAGTTGAACTACAGCCCAATGTTTGCCAACGTCCGTACAGGCCAGCTGGCTCGGCTGAGGAGGGGCACCCCCAAATTCTCAGCAGCATATTGACTGAGTACCCAGTCTGTCCCTCTGACTAAATCTCCTGCTCCCGGGAGTTCGAATGGAGTCATAAGATCTTCCCTGGCGGGTTTGATATCAATCAGCATAAACTCTGTCACTCTCACGATGGCCAAGCACTGGCCCAGGTCACCCAGGGAGGCTGTGGGATCTGGCACTAGAGGTTTCTGAGAGCAGGTTGGACAACCCCCTGTCCGGGATGGTCTGGGTGTGCTTCACCCTGCCTGAGAACCACCTCAGTGACTCCAGAGCAGGTGTGGCAGCCCCACCAGCTCGAGCTGCGTTCTGAGGGGCAAGTGTGGTGCTTTCCTGACCATGTGCCACCAGCATGAACCTCGGCCCAGGTGTCAGCTGGCACAATTGAAACGCCCGCCCTACGGAGGAGCCTGGCCCAGTGCTGCGGCTGCTCACCTGGGTGCGGAGAGCTGGGTTTAATTCCCTGCCCTGCCACCTGCTAACACGCATCAGAACAGGGGCGTTTGAGCAGGGAGCTCTAGGAAGAGAAGCGGGGGCCAGGCCCTGCTCCTGGGGGCACTGCGTGGGGTCTTGCAAGCCTGTGCCAAACAGCTGGACATGGGAGTTTCATGTGAGGGGAGTTTGGGGTAGGAGCCATGTGGTGCTGGTTTTGTTTTGTGGAGGATTTTCTCCCTTGACAGGCAGTTAGAAGGGAAGGCTTGAAAGACGGAGGCAGCAGAGATGACAGAGGAACAATGTTGATAGGTCCAGGGGGGCTCTGGCCTTCCCCCAAAACTTGAACCCCTAAATTTCATCCTTGAAATCTGCTGACAGCGCCTGCCTAAGCCCCCGGGGCAGCTCTGAACTGCCACAGAAGCTGGGCTGCTCCCAGCTTTGCCTCTGGAGCAGGGACTTTTTGTATGAGCAGAGGGAGGCAGGGTGAGTAAGATAAGAAAAGGGCTAATTAAAGTAATTGCAGGGTCATTAGATGGCCAGGAAAACATTGCCAGGTTCTCCACGTAACAGATCGGAAACAAAGGCTCAGATGAGGGGGTGGTTGCCCTGCAGTGTTATGGAAAAGGTTAAAACAGCCCTGGGAGAGGGTGTCCTGGGACCCAGTTGGGAGAGGGCTTGTGGCAGCCAATCAGCGCCTAGGAAGTTGTATAAAAGAGACAGCTGGGCAGGCTGAGCCCACTCCTGCTGAACTCTGGAGGGAGAGGGAGCTGGCACCCACGCACGCACGCACACACGCACGCACCATGGACAGAGCAGTGCTGGGGAAGGCCTAGGTGAGCCAGGGGAGCTCTGGCCTGTGTTAGCTCAGGCTGAGGCTTAGCGACAGGGCCTGAGGGGTACTAGGGCATCAGGGAGGCAGCCAGGGCAGGTGAAGGCAGCAGGTCCAAAACCCCTTGCTGGTGATGTGGCCATTTCTGGCTGCAATGTGCCCCTGAGGTAAAGGGCTGGCTGATCACTGGCAGTGGGTCCCGGAGGCAATGTGTGTATAAGGGGTGCAGCAGTTCCCTGTGGTGAGGACCCCAGCGTCCTGGGGCACAGCCACAGGGCAGTACCCTGTGGGTATGTCTCCACGGTAAGGTACTGAGGTGGGTCTGACACAAGGCAGTGGAGAATGGATGGTAGTTAAGAGTGGGTGAGACGCCAGCCGGAAGAGGGTGAGCCGATGGCTGTGGAGAGCTAATTCCTGAGCGAGCAGCAGGAGATGCCTCAGTGGTGATTCACACATGGCTACAGGTAGGAATAAATGGGGAGAGTGAGAGAGGTAACTGGTGGTGTGCTCCTGGGGGCTGTACTGGGAGCTGGCCTGTTCTGTGTGTCTATAAAGGACCTGGAAGGGGGCAAACAGAGAGGGGCCGAATGTGCAGATGGTACAAAATTACTCAAAATAGTGAAGTGCAAAGCTGCCAGAAAGCGTTCCAAAGGGATCTCGCAGAGCTGGGTGAACGGCAGCACAAGCGAGGTGGGATTCAGTGCTCATAAATGCAAAGTACAGCACATGGCAAACTAGAATCCCCACTGCACGTGCAAACTGATGGGGTCTAAATTAGCTGTTCCTCTTCAAGAAAGAGATCTTGGACTCATTGTGGCTACTTGCCTGAACTCCTCTGCTCAATGGGCAGTGACAGTCTAAAAAGCTCACACAGTATGGGGGCTGGTTAGGAAAGGAATGGGTAATAACACAGACAATATCATGTTGCCTCTATGTAAATTCATGGCGCCCCCTAATCTTGCGTACTGCCTGTGGATCTGGCCGCACCATCCAAAAAAATAATTGGATTTTGGTGACAGTGCAGAGCAGAGCAATGGAAATGATTCGGGGTAAGGAACAGCTGCCGTCTGAGCAGAGATTAAAAAGACTGGGACTTACAGCTCGGGAAAGAGAGGACTAAGGCGGGGAATATGGGAGAGGTCTGTAAAACATAAATGATGTGGACACACTGAACAGGGAAAGGTTATTCACCTCTTCATTCAGTGGCATCTGGTGGGAGGGACACTTGGGGGCCCAGCGGCATGGCCAGCCCCTTGTGTGCCTCCTCCCTGACCCACCCCTAGGCCAGGGAGGGCCCACTATTTTACACACACACACACACACACACACACACACACACACACACACACACACACACACACACACACACACCAAGCCTCTGCCACTGCTCCGCCTCAGCCCTGCCTCTTTCTGACCCTGCTACACCCCCACTCTGCCCCCCCCAGCACCTCTTCCCTCTGCCCCTTCCCAATGACATGGCTTGGCAGGAAGTGGAACAATCTGGCCCCAGCCTGCTCCACTCCCCACATGCCCAGCTACTGATGTACGCACAGTTTGCCCACCTGCCAAATCTGGAAGGCTGCCCCGAGTGGTAGCGAGCCAGGGGAGGGACGAGACGGTGAAGGTGAGCAGATGTGGAAGCTGTGGGAGCTACGTGATCCTGGAGCCGGTACCTGTAAAGAGCTGGGTTCACAGGAAGTGCCACCTGGTCGAGCTGATGGAACAGACGAGCCGAGGGCTGGAGCTGCCGGTGGAAACTACAGGGAGTTTCAAAGGGGGCTGAGCAGAGAGTGAGAGAAAGTGGGAGGAGACTGAGGGGAAAACTTGAGCCTGGTGGATGCACGCTCGGTGAGAGACGTCAACAGGGAAGCAGCTGGGGGAGGAAGTCGGCCAGTGGAAGCAGATGCCTGAGAACAGGGCTGAGGCAAAGCCCAAAGAGTGATGGAGACACAGAGCTCAGGAGCGGGTTTGCTGAGCTGGAAAATGAAAAGGGTGTGGCAGGGAGCAGCACAGAACAGCAGCTAGTCCTGTAAGGAGAGGATGTACCGCTGCCCTCAAGCAGTCTTGAACCCTGCACCCCAGGAGCTTTGTGTAGGAGCCTCCATAGCTTGAGCTCGAAGCCCACTGCCTCTTAGCTTAGGCCGTAGACAAGGCTTTTTCTGTGAAGTGGTCTGGGTGCCTCTACATGGGCCAGTGAGCCACACATTGGTGTGCGCGTTACAGATGGACATAGGCAGAGCTTGGAGCGGCAGGAGGAGAGAGGATGACTCGCAGGCGATTGCCAGGGAACCCAAAGGCAAGAGGATGTGCCTGCAGAAGGAACAGCTGATGGCCTCAGAACAGCTCCAGCACCGGAAGAGGCAGGTCTACGTGATCGGTGACCCGCTACTAAGAAGAACGGACAGGTCTGGCACCAAAGGTGACCGGGAGATCGGAAGGGTAAGCTGTCTGCCAGGGCTGAGACCGGAAGTGGACGTGATGGTGAAGAGGATCCTAATGGGCACATCCTTCCAGTGGGAGCAAATGGTAGAGCTACAGCCTTGCTGGAACACTTGAAGGGAGACTAGGTCAGGCTGGGGAAGACACGTAGGGAAGTGGAGGCTCAGGTGATCTCCCATGGGATTCTGTCTGTCCCTCGAGAAGAATGAAGCTGAGACATGACTGTGATGCTCAACAGGTGGCTGAGGCAGTGGTAGTACAACGAGGTCTCTGGACGTTCCACCAGTGGGAGGCATTCACGGGCAGAGGACAGTTCTGCTGGGGCAGATTCCACTGTGGAGGGAGGGAAATAGACTCTGGGATGGAGGTTGAAACAGCTGATTAAAGGGATTTGAAGGAGATGGTTGGAGAAAACCAGGTAATTTCCACTGTTGAGCCTAATACTGAATGAATGGAAAACGAAGTAAGCACAGACACAGCCATGGGGAATGGAACAGCAGAGAATGGACATTAAGAGGAAAGACGGTGCCCTTGTCAATGGCAGTAACACTCCGGTACTGCATACGGGCAGTGTAGTGACTGTAGCTGATCGGGTGACGAACCTGGATGAAATGGAGCAGAAACAACTGAGATGTCTGAGTGCCCCTGCATGCAACCTGGAGAACTAATTAAACTAACCTGGAAATACTGGTGCAGGAAGTGAAACCAGATGTTAAGGGGATAATGGAAATGCTGTAGATAGTAGCCACAACTGGAGTACAGGTACCAAAGGGCAAATGCTCAGTAGGTAAGACAGAAAGAAAGGCGAAGCTGGTGTGGTAGCATTGCATGCTGACAGGGAAGGGACGCTTACAGGCATTAGGAGAGATGGACTGGATAAGACAGAGTGTTTGGGTCAAAATCAGTTTGGGGAAGAAAGTGACCGGAGGCTAAAGTCAAGTCTCCAGAGGACCATCTGTAGCTTGGACGGGTCATTTAGTTCTTTGTTTGGAGCTTCTCTTTGTCGCAAAATTAGCCCCTCGCAGGTAGAACCCGTTGCTCCCATGCTGGTCTAGATGTTCATAGGAAAGTTTATCAGATGTGGACTGACACCTCCCCAGGCGCCTCGTCGATAAAATGCTTCTATTGAACTTGACTCGTCCCGTCACAATATGTTAGTGAAGCTCCTGTTGGTGTATCCCAGAAGCAAACATTTGAGATAGACATGCCGGTCCAATACGGGCCCCTTCCCATACCAAACTGAAGCATGCTTTGGCAGGACCACAGGCGGCAAATGAGAAGCTTTCATAGACTCCGCGCCTGACACACTTGTACAAGATTTATCGTCAACATGTAACAGTGGTTGCAACAGAGGCCCACATGATCCCACCTTAATCAGCTAATGCACAGCTCCAGCGCAAAATTGATGCAGGAAGGGGTGACTGAAATACCACCGAGTGCATCCCAGGGGCATCCCGTTCTTGGGTTTCTTTTATAATTTCAGGTTCTGACCCAATGTTGAACTTATCTCTGTATAACAGAAACAGCTCATCAGTCACGTTTAACAAGCCAGTCTGAATCCCTTTGCAAAGCCAAGGCAAAACTTGGTTCGAACAGCCGCAGATTGGCTCTGCGCTTGGACCTTGCACCGCATGCAGAGCTGACTGACCCCTAGGCTGTGGTAAGATCTGCCCAGGGAGCCTGTCTTACTGGGGGCAGCCCTGGACTGTGGCAGGTTTGCCTGTTACTCTGGGGTACGCTCATTTATTTGGGCCAGCCGCAGTTCAGTCCGTCGCTGACCGGCAGATGTGTGATTTGCAGATTCCCGAGGACAGAGCAAGCTCCGGGCGGTTGAAGAAGCGATGCAGAAGCTGAAAGTCTCTCTGCTGCCTGACAACACCTCGGATGCGACACTGCCGGGATCAGACAGTAAGTCACAGGACTGGGGGCCCAGGCATCAGGTCAGCTCCCTCCCTGTGCCTGCCTCCCTGTGCCTTGTAGGTACAGTGGGTGCATCGTCCTACTCCGCTCCAGAGGTGCTCTGCCAGATGGTCCCGTCTCCCTGTCCAATGAGCTGCCGCTCTGCCCATTCCTCCACCAATGACGGCTCTGTTCCCGTGTGTGGCTGGCTGCTCCACGCTCCTTCCTACCTCTGCCCCTCAGCGGTGCCTGGCTGTATCCATCCCCTGCTCCTAACCAGGGTGCCTAGTGGTCAGCATCTTCTGTCTGCTCACTAGTTTTCACCGTGGCCCCTGCATTGCCAGGGTTGCATTTGCAGGAAAGGGCGACGCAGCTCACAAAACAGGCAGGGCTGAATTCAGATGCTGCCGGAAGCTGGATGTCAGTGGAGCTGCTGTCGTACGGCTCATTTTGGCCCCTCTGACCTCTGAGCAATTCCTACGCGGCTGCAGCGACTGGGTAACTGCCACAGAGACAGTGATGGAGGCAGAACACCTTCCTGTGGCCAGTGTCACAGCTGACTGGCACGGGGCTGTTCATGCACACATGATTCTGTGTAACTGATCCACAGACACCTGACCCATTGCAGGTCACAAGGTAGAAGAGGCTGGGGTATGGGGCTGGAACTCCAGGGAGCTGACTCAATTCCTAGGTCTGCAGCAAACTTCCTGTAGGTCCTTGGGTAGATCTTTCTGACCCTCACTTCCCCCATGAGACAAAAATACTTCTGCCACCAAGCATCTATTTCCAGGGTGAGCTGCTGAGAGCAGGGACTGTCCCCTCCTATCTGTACAGCACCTGGCGCAAAGGGGGCTGCAGGGCCTGCTCTGCAACATGTGCTGGTAATCCCACGTCCTGCATCTCGGCTGAACTCGCCCTGCCTTGCCTCTAGGTCTGGAGCTGCTGGGTGAAGTTCAGGCTGGAGTCCGGATGCTGCGAGAGCAGCTGGGTAACGCCAGTGCAGCCAACAGAGAACTCCAGGTCCGTCTGGACACGGTCACAGCACCACCAGCCGCAGTGCAGGATTGCTGCAGTGAGTCACAGCTCCAGTGCTGCCTGGTGCCTGTTTCTGCCGGTGCTGAGGGTGCGCGAGCGCTCAGGCTCCAAGGCTGCCGGTGCAGCACCTCCCCCAGCCCCGAGTTCTCCATTAGGAACCGCCTGTGGCTGCGCATGTGCCCACACTGTGGGGATCCGCGTGGAGTTAAATTACCCCCCGGCCTCGTCACCCTGATGGGAGCACCCCGCTGCCAGCTCTGGGGAGAGGCTCTCGGCCAGGTAGGGCGCAGGCAGAGCCTTTGGCCTTTCAGCCTGTGGGGCGTCACTTCCAGACCCATGGCAGAGCCAGCGCCCCCTGCTGGGTGTTGGGGGACACTGACGAATGTAACCCCTTGTTGATACAGTATCAAGGGACATCCCCCCTAGGGGTACTACGTCCTCTGCACACACCTGAATCCCCCCCGTCAGCTCAGCTGAGCAGTGAGTCGTCCCTGTCCCATTACAGCTGTGCTGCTCTGCACTGGGATAAGTGCCCTTTGCCCTGCCGAGGTGCAGCTGCATTTCCATGCTGGGGGAGTGACCCTGGGCTGTCTGCTTTCCGTGCTGCTCTCTGGGATCCTTCCTACGGCCATCAGAATTAATCTCTGAGCTGCTGCAAAATTGGAAATGAGAAATTCCCTGGGCTTGGGACAGGTGAAGGCACTAGAAGCTCTGAGCTCCCTGCATGTGTCTCTGTGACTGTAGCCCAGGTGTGTGACCAGCGTTCCCTGTAAGCTGAGCACCCCTTCAGGAGAGATTCAGGTGCCGTTCAGCTGATTAGCACGGTGCCCACAGCCAGCAGCCTGTGTTTCTATTGGTGGTGCACATTTGCACAGGCCTTGGTGCCCTCAACAAAATTTATTTTGCCCGTGGATGGAAAAAATTAGAGGGACCTTTGTGTCTGACCCCAGTCTCTGCTCCCAGGGGACATGTGGGGAAAGCTCTCCGCAGGCTGGAGGTTTCATGATGGGAGCTTGTATTCCTTCTCACAAGAGGAAAAGTCGTGGGCTGATGCTGAGCAGTTCTGTGTGTCTCAGGGCTCGCACCTGACCTCCATCTTCTCCCAGGGAGAGCAGGTGAGTGCAGAGACCTCCCAGGGGCTTGGACAATGGGTCAGGGTTTTAGAGGGCTTATCCCTTCACCCTCCCGGTTCCTGGCACTGCTCATGTGAGCAGAGAGCAGCACTACTCAAAGTCCAGAGATGCAAACAACTCGATATTCATTGGGATTAGTGTCCAGCAAACATGAATCCAGTTTTCTTTCCTTTTTCACTTGTTCCCTTTTCCCCCCTTACCTCCTGGTTTCCCCAGTATGTACAGTAATGATTTCAGCTATACCTTACCCCATCATTCTACTGAACTTTAACTAACCAACCCTAACCTATTGCAACCTAATTGTACCCAGATATATCCCACCCCGGTAACTGGTTTATACAATCACAGAACAATAGAGCTGGAAGAGACCTAAAAAAGCCATCAAGTCCAGCCCCCTGCTCTAAGCAGGACCAAACCCATCAGATCAGCCCAGCCAGGGCTTTGTCGAGGGGAGACTTAAACACCTCCAGGGATGGAGGCTCCACTACTCCCCTGGGCAGACCATTCCAATGCTTCACCAGCCTCCTAGTGGAAAAGTTGTTCCTGATGTTCAACCTGGACCTTTCCAACCGCAACTTGAGACCATTGTTCTGTGTTCTGCCATCCGTGACCACTGCGAACAGCCTCTTTGGAACCTCCCTCCCATAAGTTGAAGGCTGTTATCAAGTCCCCGCTCAGTCTCCTCTTCTGCAGACTAAACTGTCCCAATTCCCTCAACCTTTCTTCCTAAGTCATATGCTCCAGCCCCTAATTATTTTAGTCGCCCTCCACTGGCCCCTCTCCGGTGTCCACATCCTTCCTATAAATGAGGGCCCAGAACTGGACACAGTACTCCAGATGCAGCCTCACCAAAGCCGAATAAAGAGGAATAATCACTTCTCTGGATCTACTGGCAACGCTCCTCTTGATGCAGCCTAATATGCCATTAGCTTTCCTGGCTACAACGGCACCCTGTCGATTCATGTCCAGCTTCTCGTCCACTACAACTCCCAGGTCCTTTTCTGCAAAATTACCACCGAGCCAATCGAACCCCAGCCTGTAACAATGCTTGGGATTCTTCCGGCCCAAGTGCAGGACTCTGCACTTCTCCTTACTGAACCTCATCAGATTTCTTATAGCCCAGTCTTCCAATTTGTCTAAGTCAGTCTGGACCCTGTCCCTACCCTCCAGCGTATCTGCCTCTCCCCCAAGCTTAGTGTCATCCACAAACTTGCTGAGGGTGCAATTCAACCCCTCATCCAGGTCATTGATAAATATGTTGAACAGAACAGGACCCAGAACCGAACCTTGGGGCACTCCACTAGAAACTGACCGCCATCGCGACATCGAGCCATTGATCACTACCTGCTGGGCCTGACCTTCTAGTCAGCTTTCAATCCATCTTACCAACCATTTATCCAATCCACCTTCCTTTAACTTGCTGACAAGAATATCGTGGGAGACCGTATCAAAAGCTTTGCTAAAGTCAAGATAAATCACATCCATTGATTTTCCCCCATCCACAGAGCCAGTTATCTCCTCGTAGAAACTAATCAGATTGGTCAGGCATGACTTGCCCTCCATGAATCCATGCTGCCTATTCCTGATCACTCGCCCCTCCAAGTGCCTCAAATGACTTCCTTGAGGAGCCCCTCCGTGATTTGTCCAGGGACTGGAAATATACCCAACCAAATTAATTATGCAGCAGACAGACTCAATCAAAGAGCCAGACAAAGGCCATAGCGACACACAATAGAGGCGTGGGGAGCACAGTGACGTAACAATCAAGGTTTCACAACCCCACCTATTGAGAAGTGCAGGACAGAAGCTCTCCACCTCTGCTTTCTTTAAATCCTCCCTTTCCCTGGAGGCGAGAGAGTAGATCATCCCTCAGAAGAGCCTCATTTCAATGCCTCAGAGGGGTAGTCCTGTTAGTCTCTAACTTCAAAAGCAATGAGCAGTCCTGGGGCACCTTAGAGACAAACACGTGTGTGAGGTCCTGAGCATTCAGGGGTGAAACCCACTTCATCAGGTGAGTGGAGTGGAAATTACAGAATCCAGGGTATATACGCAGTAACAATGTGCACAAGTCAATACCTCTCACCAGGCCATTGACAGTGCATTTGGCAAGGCCGATTCCCTTCCCAGCTCTGCGCAGATCATGGGAAACAGCCGGCAAGTCCCTCAGGCCCCTCGGCATTGCTGGCTCCTCAGCTCCCATTGGCCAGGAATCTCAGCCAATCAGAGCTCAGGAGGTGGTGCCTGTGGGTAGGGGCAGCGTGCAGTGCCCCCTAGGAGCTGAGGGGACAGGACACTGTTTTCTGCCACATGGAGCTTATACTCACTCCTCCTCCTTCCCCTGAACGCCTGTCTCTGCCCCAAGCACCTTCCTGCACCCAAACACCCTGCTGCACTCTGCTGCCCCAGCCCTGAGCCCTCACCCAACTTCTGTGCCGTACTCTGCACCCCAATTCCCTGCCCCAGCCCTGAGCCCTCTTCTGCACGCCGAATCCCTCGGTCCAGGCCTGAAGCTCCCTCCTGCGTTCCAACCCCTCGTGCCTGGCTCCTCCCCAGCATCTGCATCCCCTGCTTGAGCCTTCATTCGCTCCCGAACCTCAACCCCCCAACCCTCTGCTGAAGCTTGGAGCTCCCTGCCGTACCCTGAGCCCCTCTCTTCTGGCTCCACCTTGGAGTCTGCACCCCCAGGTAGAGCCCTGACCCCATCCCACACTCAGCCCCCTGAAAATGAATGAGAGAAGGTCGGGGGAGAGAGCATTGGAAGGAAGGTGAGAGATGGAGCGAGTGGGGGAGCAGAGTCTGGAGGGAGGGACAGGACAGGGCAGGGCAGGGCAGGGCAAGGAAAGGGTGTTTGCTTTCTGTGGTTAGGGCGTTAGCAACTCTACCACCGGAGGGCTGGGGCAGGTGGGGAACGAGGCAGGACACACAGGCAGCGGCGGCTGCCGCCTGCAGCCTCTCGCGGGTGAGCTGGACGTGCTGCTCTGTGTGTGCGCAGGATTTTCTCTCCAAGGGGGCTGACCGAAAACCCCACTGGATCGGACTCACCGACCAGGGGACAGAAGGCCGCTGGCGCTGGGTGGATGGCACAGAATACAGCGCAGAAGCCAGCAGGCGGTGAGTGCAGCTTGTGAGACGTGATTATGTCTGACATGGTTCAACACAAGCTCCTTCAGCAGCGTCTGTATGGTGCCTCGTGTCCGTGCGGCACCCAGCACAGGGGGCCCGATCCTGGGAGAGGCCCCCGGGCGCTGCCACAACAGACATGAATCCTCTCCGGAATGTGTACAAATGCCCCTTTGCCTAGAGCCGGAGCCCAGACACTGAGTGAGTTCAGCGCCCTGTGAGACCCAGGGCCAGGGACTCCCTGGAGATCTCACCCATGGTTGGATGAGCCACACTGATTTACACCAGCTGAGGATCTGGCCCCAGGTCAGCTCCACCTGGCCTGGTTAGCCTGGTGTGAGCAGCAGGATCCAGCGTTCTCCCTGGGTCTGCTCTGCACTCCCTGTCGGGGAGGCTGCAGGGAGCGGGGCCAGGGTGGAGCCGGCTGGCGTCGGTGCACTGACCGCAGTGCGCTGTGGGTGACGCCCAGAGCCAGGGGCTGGGAGAAGTTAATGAATGAACCCGCTGCCCTCTCCCGCCCTTGCCACACTCCCATCTCGGGCTGTGCCTGGGACGCGCTGAGCTGGGCGCTGTGGTTCTGGGCACTGAGGCCTGAGTTGTCCCTGTTCAGGATTTGGAGCCACAGACCGTCTTTGGCTCTGTGCTGGCCTGTCGGGGGCAGGGCAGTTGCTGTCCCTGCTGTCAGGAGCCCTTCGTTAGCACGGCCACGAATGCCACGGTGGAGTGCGGGGAGCAGCCAGGGGGGTGGATCACTTTGCTGCGTCATTGCTGGGTGTCCTGGTCCCCTGCTAATGACAGAGTCTGTGCAGCAGAACCGGGCTCAGATATTAGCCATCGTTCTCCAGGGAGACCTTAACACTCTGATCCGCAGGTTCTGGGAGCCCGAACAGCCAGACAACTGGGACCAAGGGATCGGCGGCAGAGAAGACTGTGTTGAGATACGCTTCAACAAGCAGTATCTGTGGAACGATGCCAACTGCACTCTGCCTACCAGGTGGATTTGTAAGCAGGTCCAGAGACAGGCTGGGCTGTGACATACAGGCTCCAGCATCTCCCAAAGAGCCCTAATTGCCAAGCTACGGCGCGTGTTTTCCGGGCGGTTGCTGCTGAGAAGCCCTGTGCACTGGGGCGTCGTGTGGGACCTGCATTCGGGGGAACCCCCAGAAATCCTCCCAGTGGCTCCCAGGGCGTGTGGCAAAGCACTAGCTGCAGCAACCTCCGGGAGGGGCCAGGGAGCTCCCAGCTCACTTCCACCTGCCACCAGGGGGGTGCCAGCTTGAGGCACGGACTGCCTCCCTCGAGCCCTGCGAATCCACAGACCACCACCGCTCGCTTCTGTGGATGCAAATGTTGTATCGAACCCTGCAGACTTGTGGTTATCCACTTTATCCCCACAGGTATCCGCTGCCGCGAGTGCAGCTGCAGATGTTCACAGGTCACCCCGGCAGGTGCAGATACACAATTTATATGCACACAGGGCTCTGTGCACCCCCCATGCGACTCTGGCAGCTCCTGCTCCCAGAACAGAGCCTTATGCCCTGCGCCTGGCACAGGGGCTGGCCAAGGCGTGGCCTTCAGCCCGGAGTTATGAAGCCAGCAGTGTGGTGAGAGGAAAGACAGGGCAGTGTGTAGATGGGCCTGGGCCAGACGTCCCTCTCTGATCCCCCAGCCTGTGGGGGACTTGCAAGCCAGCCCTCCACTCTGAGCTCTGACCGATGGATCGCAGCAGAGCTCTGGGTCTGCCTCCCCTCTGGCCTTGGGGAGGGCAGAGCCAGAGTCCCACCAAGCATTTCTGCGGCACAGAGGTGCCCAGACATTTCAGCCTCTGTCTCAGTCCATCCCCTGCACCCTGGCTCTGCCGCATGGTGTTGAGGTGCCACCCAGCCCAGAGGAACCCTTGGGCATGGCCATAATGGGCTGTCAGCTCAGCGAGGGCTTCTTGTCTCCCCCTCCTTTCCCCTCCCGTGTGCACCACCGTGGGCCAGCATGAAGGTTGGATCACAACCACTAAGACCCGTTTCCTGACAGGTGGGGTCGGCACTCGGACCTGCACAGGGCTGTGCCGGGCGCTCTCTGGGCTCCTTGGGCGGGACAGACACAGAGGAGCGTTCGTAGCAGCCAGGGAGCCAGAGGGCTGCACCTATCTGAGCCATAACCCCTTTGTGTAGAGCTCTGCCCTGGCTTCTCCCACGCTTGTGGGCAAATGGAGGTGTGAGAGGTGATGGGAGGGTCCGGTAGGGCCTGGGTAGGACACATCTGCTCCCCAGTGCTGGGGGCGGGGCAGAGCTCTGGGTCCTGAACCGTGCAGCTTGCAGAGCTGCTCAGCAGGGACACCTCTCACCATCTCACTGCCCCAATCTGTGCTGGAGCCTCCTCTGATTGGCTGCCTACTCCCCGGCCCCACCTGCTGTGGAAGAGCAGCCAATCAGAGCTGCAGCAGAGGCCAGATGGGCTGTCCCCCTCCCTCAGTGCTCAGCAGTCAATGTGCTTTGGGTGGGGGATCAGTGGGATGCTTGGGGGCACAGCGCAGAGCTGGGGAGCTGCAGTGTCACCTGCTGCTGGGCTCAGGGGAGAAGCTGGGGCACCCACAGCAGCTGCGTATGCAAATTACTGTCATCTGCTCTCACCTGGCTCCTTTACCATGAGGGGAAAGTCATGCAACTCCCTCACTGTGCCAGAGCTGCAAGTGCTGTAACCCCCTGTCCCCGCCCCCGCCCCGGCACTGCCCCCACCCCACACACAGCACGGGCTGCAACCTCATCTTTCCTTCTCTTGTTTGAACCCACGCCATTGGGAGCTGGACACACCTTCGGGGCTCTGAACCTGTGCCTTTGTTTCAGGCTCGCCTGTGCTCATTTTCTTCCATCGCAGGTTTTATTCTATGGGCGCTTTGTCCTGGTTTTCCTTTCTGGCCACAGCAGAGGCACCTGTCCTCATGCCTCAGTGTGGCTGGCTCTGTAGCTTGTACAGTTCTGGTTCTGCTAGGAAATAAAGTGTTTGGGCCCTGCAGTTACTATTTCAGAGTGAGCCAATAAATGATGCTTTGCTGATTTGCACTTGTACTTTTATTTTTTTGCACCATTTGTTCAGATGTAAGGAAGGTGATGGAGTTGTTTAGAGATTATGTAAAGGTCACATTGCAGATGCTATGGCAGGTACATTTAAAAATGTGCTTGGTCCACAGTGGAGAGAAATTGAGGATCAGCTGGGAGATGGGTTTCTGCAGGTGTTTGACTTGTACCATTCCTCCTTCAGTGCACAAGGTATCATCACACTGCTGTGCCTTCCGTCCCCACAGGAAGAGTCCCCCACAAAGTGATGCCAATATTTAAAAAGCGCTCTAGAGGTGATCCTGGCAATTACAGACACGTAAGTCTGTACAGTCAGTACCAGGCAAATTAGTTGAAACCATAGTAAAGAATAAAATTGTCAGACACATAGGTGAACATAATTTGGAGGAAAATTCAACATGGTTTCTCTAAAGGGAAATCATGTCTTACTACATAACATAAGAACATAAGAATGGCCATACTGGGTCAGACCAAAGGTCCATCAAGCCCAGCATCCCATCTGCCGACGGTGGCCAATGCCAGGTGCCCCAGAGAAGGAGAACAGAAGACAAGTGATTTATCTCCTGCCATCCATCTCCTGCCCTTGTTATGAAGGCTAGGGCACCATACTTTATCCCTGGCTAATAGCCATTTATGGACCTGACCTGCAAAAATTTATCAAGCTCTTTTTTAAACCCTAATAGAGTCCTGGCCTTCACAGCCTCCTCGGGCAAGGAGTTCCACAGGTTGACTGTGCGCTGTGTGAAGAAAAATTTCCTTTTATTAGTTTTGAACCTACTACCCATCAATTTCATTTGGTGTCCCCTAGTTCTTGTATTATGGGAAAAGGTAAATAATTTTTCTATATTCACTTTCTCCACACCATTCATGATTTTATATACCTCTATCATATCGCCCCTCAATCGCCTCTTTTCCAAACTGAAAAGTCCCAGTCTCTCTAGCCTCTCCCCATATGGGACCCTTTCCAAGCCCCTAATCATCTTAGTCGCCCTTTTCTGAACCTTTTCTAATGCCAATATATCTTTTTTGAGGTGAGGAGACCACATCTGCACGCAGTACTCGAGATGTGGGCGTACCATAGTTTTATATAGGGGAAGTATGATATCTTTTGTCTTATTATCGATCCCTTTTTTAATAATTCCTAACATCCTATTTGCCTTACTAACTGCCGCTGCACACTGCGTGGATGTCTTCAGAGAACTATCCACTATAACTCCACGATCCCTTTCCTGATCTGTCGTAGCTAAATTTGACCCCATCATGTAGTACGTGTAATTTGGGTTATTTTTTCCAACATGCATTACCTTACACTTACCCACATTAAATTTCATTTGCCATTTTGCTGCCCAATCACTCAGTTTGCTGAGATCTTTTTGTAGTTCTTCACAATCCCTTTTGCTTTTGACTGTCCTGAACAACTTGGTGTCATCTGCAAACTTTGCCACCTCACTGCTTACCTCATTTTCTAGATCATTGATGAACAAGTTGAACAGGATCGGTCCCAGGACTGAGCCCTGGGGAACACCACTAGTTACCCCCCTCCATTGTGAAAATTTACCATTTATTCCAACCCTTTGTTTTCTGTCTTTTAACCAATTCCCGATCCATGAAAGGACCTTTCCTCCTATCCCATGACCACCTAATTTACATAAAAGCCTTTGGTGTGGGACCGTGTCAAAGGCTTTCTGGAAATCTAGGTATATTATGTCCACTGGGTGCCCCTTGTCCGCATGTTTATTAACCCCTTCAAAGAATTCTAATAGATTAGACAGACACGACTTCCCTCTGCAGAAACCATGCTGACTTTTGCCCAACAATTCGTGCTCTTCTATGTGCCTTGCAATTTTACTCTTTACTAGTGTTTCTACTAATTTACCTGGTACTGATGTTAAACTTATCGGTCTATAATTGCCAGGATCTCCTCTAGAGCCTTTTTTAAATATTGGTGTTATATTGGCCGTCTTCCAGTCATTTGGTACCAAAGTGGATTTAAAGGATAGGTTACAAACCACTGTTAGTAACTCCGCAATTTCACATTTGAGTTCTTTCAGAACCCTTGGGTGAATGCCATCTGGTCCTGGAGACTTGTTACTATTCAGCTTATCAATTAATTCCAAAACCTCCTCTAATGTCACTTCAATCTGAGTGAGTTCCTCAGATTTGTCGCCTAAAAAGGCTGGCTCAGATTTAGGAACCTCTGTAACATCTTCAGCCGTGAAGACTGAAGCAAAGAAATCATTTAATCGCTCCGCAATGGCACTGTCTTCCTTGATCGCTCCTTTTATATCTTTATCATCCAAGGGCCCCACTGCTTTTTTAGCAGGCTTCCTGCTTCTAATGTATTTAAAAAACATTTTACTATTGTTTTTTGAATTTTTGGCTAGCTGTTCCTCAAACTCTTTTTTGGCTTTTCTCACTACATTATGACAGTTAATTTGGGAGTGTTTATGTTCCTTTCTATTTTCCTCACTAGGAGTTGACTTCCACTTTTTAAAAGCTGCCCTTTTCTCTCTCACTGCCTTTTTAACATGGCTGTTTAGCCATGGTGGTTCTTTGTTAGGTCTCTTACTGTGTTTTTTTATTTGGGGTATACATTTAAGTTGGGCCTCTAGTATGGTGTCTTTAAACAGTTTCCATGCAGCTTCCAGGGATTTTAGTTTAATTACTCTACCTTTTAGTTTCTGTTTAACTAGCTTCCTCATTTTAGTGTAATTCCCCTTTTTGAAATTAAATGCCGGAGTGTTTGACCGCTGCGGTGTTCTTCCCAACACAGGAATATTAAAAGTTATTATATTGTGGTCACTATTTCCAAGCGGTCCAGTAACAGTTACCTCTTGGACCAGATCCTGCGTTCCAGTCAAGACTAGATCGAGAATCGACTCTCCCCTTGTGGGTTCCTGTACTAGCTGCTCCAAGAAGCAGTCATTTAAGGCATCAAGAAATTTTATCTCTGAATCCCGTCCTGAGGTGACATGCACCCAGTCAATATGGGGATAATTGAAATCTCCTATTATTACTGTGTTTTTTATTTTGATAGCCTCTCTAATCTCCCTCATCATTTCAGCATCACTATCACTGTCCTGGTTAGGTGGTCGGTAATATATTCCTAATGCCATATTCATATTAGAGGAATGAATTGTTATCCATAATGATTCTATGGAACATTTTGATTCCTTTAGGATTTTTACTTCATTTGATTCTATATTATCCTTCACATATAGTACCACTCCGCCACCCGCACGACCTGTTCTGTCTTTCCGATATAATTTATATCCCGGTATGATAGTGTCCCACTGATTGTCCTCATTCCACCATGTTTCTGAGATGCCTATTATGTCAACTTCCTCCTTTGATATGAGGTACTCCAGTTCACCCATCTTATTAGACAGACTCCTAGCATTAGTGTAAAAGCATGTTAGAAAACTACCACTATTTATATGTCCGCCTTTCACAGACGCGTTGGATTTTTTTATGCACGATTGTTTCACATCTGATCTTGCCCATATATTATTTCCCACGTTCCCTATCTGACTAACTTCTAGGGAATCCCTGTCTATGGAGCCTCGTGTAAGAGAAGTCTCCGTCCGATCCAGGTGCTCCCCCGCACCAATCGGCTTTCCCCCACCTCTTAGTTTAAAAACTGCTCTATGACCTTTTTAATGTTTAATGCCAGCAGTCTGGATCCACCTTGATTTAGGTGGAGCCCATCCTTCCTGTATAGGCTCCCCCTACCCCAAAAGTGTCCCCAGTTCCTAATAAATCTAAACCCCTCTTCCCTACACCATCGTCTCATCCACACATTGAGACTCTGAAGTTCTGCCTGTCTATCTGGCCCTGCGCGTGGAACTGGAAGCATTTCAGAGAATGCCACCAAAGATGTTCTGGATTTCAGTCTCTTTCCTAGTAACCTAAATTTGGCCTCCAGAACATCTCTTCTACCCTTCCCTATGTCATTGGTACCAACATGTACCACGACGACCGGCTCCTCCCCAGCACTGCCCATAAGTCTGTCTAGATGCCTCGAGAGATCCGCAACCTTCGCACCAGGCAGGCAAGTCACCATACGGTTCTCCCGGTCATCACAAACCCAACTGTCTATATTTCTAATGATCGAATCCCCCACTACTAAAACCTGCTTCTTCCTAACAGCTGGCGCTCCCTCCCCCGGAGAAGTATCCTCGGCACGAGAGGATACAACATCACCCTCTGGAAGGAGGGTCCCAACTATGGGATGGTTTCCCTCTGCTCCCCTTGACTGCTCTCCTTCCCTGAGCCTTTCATCCTCCGTAACAGCCTCAGGACTGTCAGATTGGAGGTGGGACAGCCCTACTATGTCCCGGAAAGTCTCATCCACAAACACCTCTGCCTTCCTTAGCTCCTCCAGTTCAGCCACCCTGGCCTCCAAAGCACGCACTCGGTCTCTGAGGGCCAGGAGCTCCTTGCATCGAGCGCACACATACGCCACCCGCCCACAGGGTAGGTAGTCATACATACTGCACTCGACACAATAAACAGGATAGCCCCCACTCTGCTGCTGGGCTTCTGCCTCCATTTCCTACTCTAGTTATATATGAGGGGTTAATTAAATGTTTCAGATAGAGGTTGTTATAAAGGATTTAGTTTAAGGGCAACAGAAGTCACTGGCTCCCTCCAAGCTCCCTCTCCAAACTCCCTCCTGTTAACACGCCCCCTGGTCGCAAAGCTCCCTGGTCGCTTACTAGCAGGGTTTAAGTGCTCGGCCTCCCTGATAGCTCCTCCCTCTGCCCACAGCTCAGCCAATCAGCACACGGTGTTTCAATTCAAACCTAATCAGCTTCCAACTGCCTGCCTGCCTGCCTGCCTGAGCACACGGCCTTTCAAACAAACAAACACTCAGCTCAGCACTCCAAACAAACAAACTCCAAACAAACAAACACACAAGCCCAAAACCTCCAAATATAAGCAGCCACTTACCCCAAGCTGCTTTAGTTTGCTCCTTCCTTCTCCTCCTCCAGGAGAGCCTCTCCAAACTCCCTCCTGTTAGCACACCCCCTGTTCGCGAGCACCCGGTCGCAAAAAATATACATGCATTCCAAACACCACTAACAACCATATCTCTCCCACAGAACCTACTTTACAGTCCCTTAAACCAGGGAGCCCTGTGTAATCAATGTCTTATGCAGCTATGGCGACTGCCCTGTCCCCCACAACAACCCAGAGCATTGGTGAGATCCCACAACTCCCACACTGAGTGTCAGCTTAAATTGTGATTTTACAACTACGTGTTTACAATAGACCAAATCTCATGGCTTACTTGCTACCCATGAGGCTTTGCCTGAAAGGTATCACACATGCACACCTTTGCATTCTCATGCAAATAATCTCTGAGAGACACATTCCTCCCAGCCTCAGTAATGTTGCATTCCTGCTGCCACGTTCCCTACACTAATGGTGTCCTCTAAGGGTCCATACTGAGACCAATCCTATTATAAATGATCTGGAGAAAGGCATAAACAGTGAGGTGGTAAAATTTGCAGAGTTTACAAAACTGCTCAAGGTAGTTAAAAACAAAGCAGATTGCAAAGACTTTCAAAGTATCTCAGAAAGCTAAATGATTGGGCCACAAAATAGAAAATGAAATTTAATGTTCATAAATGCAAAGTAATGCACTTTGGAAAAAATAATCCCAACTGCGCATATAAAATGATGGGGACTCATTTTGCTGTAACTACTCAAGAGAGAGCTCTTTGGAGTCATTGTGGATAGTTCTCTGAAAACATCCACCCAATGTGCAGCAGCAGCAGTCTAAAAAGCAAACAGAACATAAGAACGGCCATACTGGGTCAGACCATAGGTTCACCAAGCCCAGTATCCTGTCTTCTGACAGTGGCCAATGCCAGGTGCCCCAGAGGGAATTAACAGAACAGGTAATCATAGCGTGATCAATTCCCTGTCACCCATCTCCAGTATCTGGCAGATGGAGGCTAGGGACATCCTCCATGCACATCCTCACTAATAGCCACTGATGGACCTGTCCCCTGTAAATTTATCTAGTTATTTTTAAAACTCTGCTGTGGTCTTGGTCTTCACAACATTCTCCAGCAAGGAGTTCCACAGGTTAACTGTGCATTGTGTGAAAAAATATTTCCTGCTGTTTGTTTTAAACCTGTTGCTTATTAATTTCATTTGGTGACCCCTAGCTCTTGTGCTGTGAGAAGGAGTAAGTAACAATTCCTTCTTTACTTTCTCCACACCAGTCATGATTTTATGTAGCTCTATCATATCCACCCTTAATGGTCCTTTTTCCCAAGCTAAGAAGTCCCACTCTTATTCATCTCTTCTCCTATGGCAGATGTTCCATACCCTTAGTCATTTTTGTTGCCCTTTTCTGAACCTTTTGCAATTCCAATGCATCTTTTTTGAGGGAGAGCGACCACACTTGCACACTGTATTCCAGATGTGGACGTGCCATGGATTTATAGAAAGGTAATATGACATTTTCTGTCTTATTATCGATTCCTTTCTTAATGATTCCCAACATTTTGTTAGCTTTTTTGACTGCCACTGCACACTGAGCGGATGTTTTCAGAGAACTATTCACAAGGACTCTAAGATCTTTCTTGAGTGGTAACAGCTAAGTCAGACCCCATCATTTTATATGTGTAGTTGGGATTATAGGTTCCAATGTGCTTTACTTTGCATTTATCAACACTGAATTTCATCTGCCATTTTGTTGCCCAATCATCCGATTTATTAAGATCCTTTTATAGCTCCTCACAGTTGGCTTGAAACTTAACTATCTGGAGCAGTTTTGTGTCCTCTGCAAATGTTGCCACCTCACCTTTTATGCCTTTCTCCAGATCACGTATAAATATGTTGAATAGGCCCGGTCCCACCTCTAGTTACCTCTCCCCGTTCTGAAAACTGACCATTTATTCCTACTCTTGGTTTCTGATCTTTTAACCAGTTACCAATCCAAGAGAGGACCTTCCCTCTTATCCCAGGACGGTTAACTTTGCTTAAGAGCCTTTGGTGAGGGACCTTGTCAAAGCCTTTCTGAAAATCTAAATACACTATATCCACAGGATCCCCCTTGTCCCCATGCTTGTTGACCCTTTCAAAAAATTCTAATAGATTGGTGAGGCATGATTGCCCCTTTCAAAAGTCGTATTGATGCTTCCCCAACAAATTATGTTCATCAATGTGTCTGACAATTCTGCTCTTTACTAGAGTTTCAAGCAGTTTGCCTGGTGCTGAAGTCAGACTGACTGACTGGCCTGCAGTTACCAGGATCACCTCTGGAGCCCTTTTTAAAGACTGGCATCACATTAGCTATCCTCCAGTCATCTGAAACAGACACACGCACCTCTTGGATCAGTTCCTGTGTTCCACTTAGGACTAAATCAAGAATTGCCTCTCCTCCTGTGGGTTCCAGGACTAGCTGCTCCAATAAGCAGACATTTAAGATATCAAGAAACTTTATCTCAGCTTGCCATCCTGAGGTGACATGTACCAGTCTATGGCTACGTCTACACGTGAAGCCAACATCGAAATAGGCTATTTCGATGAATAACGTCTACACGTCCTCCAGGGCTGGCAACATCGATGTTCAACTTCGACGTTGCGTGGCACCACATCGAAATAGGCACTGCGAGGGTACGTCTACACGCCAAAGTAGCACACATCGAAATAAGGGTGCCAGGCACAGCTGCAGACAGGGTCACAGGGCGGACTCAACAGCAAGCCGCTCCCTTAAAGGGCCCCTCCCAGACACAGTTGCACGAAACAACACAAGATCCACAGAGTCGACAACTGGTTGCAGACCCTGTGCCTGCAGCATGGATCCCCAGCTGCCGCAGCAGCAGCCAGAAGCCCTGGGCTAAGGGCTGCTGCCCACGGTGACCATAGAGCCCCGCAGGGGCTGGAGAGAGAGCATCTCTCAACCCCCCAGCTGATGGCCGCCATGGAGGACCCGGCAATTTCGATGTTGCGGGACGCAGATCGTCTACACGGTCCCTACTTCGACGTTGAACGTCGAAGTAGGGCGCTATTCCCATCCCCTCATGAGGTTAGCGACTTCGACGTCTCGCCGCCTAACGTCGAAGTTAACTTCGAAATAGCGCCTGACGCGTGTCGCTGCGACGGGCGCTATTTCGAAGTTAGTGCCACTACTTTGAAGTAGCGTGCACGTGTAGACACAGCTTATATGGGGATAGTTGAAATCCTCCATTAGTATTGGGTTTTTTATTTTGATAGCCTCTCTAATCTCCCTGACCATTTCAAAGTCACTACCACCTTCCTGGTCAGGTGGGTGGTAATATCTCCCTTCCATTATATTCTTATTATTCAAGCATGGGCTTACTAGCCAGAGAGCTTCTATGGTGCAGTTTGGTTCACTTATGATTTTTACTTAATTTGACTCTACACTTTATTTAACGTATAGTGCCACCCCACCATCCAGCACGACCTGTCCTGTCCTTCCAATAAAACTTGTACCCTGGTATTGCTATGTCCCATTGATTATCCTCATTCCACCAAGTTTCTGTGATACCTATTTATATCGATATCTTCATTTAATACAAGGCACTGTAGGCCACCCATCTTATTTTTTAGACTTCTAGCCTTTGTATATAAGCACTTTAAAAACTTGTCTCTCATTAGCTGCCTGCCATTCCATGATGTAATTGAAGGGACTCTATTTTACTTCAAAGACAACAAAAAGTTCTGCGGCACCTTATAGACTAATGGATATTTTGGAGCATCAGCTTTACTTGAGAGTTCATCATCAGATATTACGGGTGTTTTATCATGTTTCATCCTCTCCTCTTTGTGAGGACATAGAGCCCCTCCAATAAGAGATCCTGCTCTAAGGGATGCCACCATCCGAACCTCTGCACCTGTCAGCTTTCTCACACCCCTCAGTTTAAAAACTGCTCTACAACCTTTTCAACTTTAAGTGCCAGCAATCTGGTTCCATTTCGGTGCAGGTGGAGCCCAGCCTTTCTGTGTAGGCTCCCCCTTTCCCAAAAGTTCCCCTTCCCTCCTACACTATTGTCTCATCTCCGCAGTAAGACCCAGCAGTTCTGCCAGGCTAACTGGCCCTGCGTGTGGAACCAGAAGCATTTCACAGAACGCCACCATCAAGGTCCTGGACTTCAATCTCCTACCTAGCAGCCTAAACTCGGCCTCCAGGACCTCCCTCCTATCCTTCCCTATGTCATTGGTACCAGCATGTACCAGGACCACTGACTCCTCCCCAGCACTACACGTAAGTCTGTCTAGATGTCCCAAGAGATCTGCAACCCTCGCACCAGGTGAGCAAGCCACCATGTGATTCTCCCAGTTACCACAAACCCAGCTATCTATGTTCCTCATGATTGGATAGCCCATAACTAAAACCCATCTCTTCCTAATAACCGGAGTTGCCTCCCCTGGAGAGGTATCCTCAGTGCGGAAGGATACTCTGACGTCATCTGGATGGAGGGTCCTGGCTACGGGACCATTTCCCTTTGCTCTAGGTAGATGTTCTCCTTCCCTGAGACTTTTGTCCTCCTCAACAGCACTGAGGCTGTCAGACTGGAGGTGGGAACCATTCTACTATGTCCGAAAAAGTCTCATTTATGTATCTCTGTCTCTCTCAGCTCCTCCCATTCCACCACACTGGCCTCCAAAGCATCTACATGGTCTCTGAGGGCCAGGAGCTCCTTGCACCGGATGCACACATAGGCCGCCCACCCAGAGGGCAGGTAATCATACCTGCTGCATTGGGTGCAATAAACTGGATAGGCCCCTCCCTGTTGCTGGGCTTCTGCCTGCATTGTCTTATTAAACCTGAAGTGGGTCATCTGGATTAAGTTAGGTTGTTATTGGCTTTAAATTCAAGTTGACTGATTTAAGTGTTGCTAGTGCCCCCTCACACTCCCCTTCTAAACTCCCTCACAAAACATCCCTGTTAGCTGCTCCTGTTCCTTCGCTCTTCTGGTTGCTTAGGGGCAGACTTTAAAAGGCCCTGCCCTGCCTGAGTAACCCCACCCCTCGTTAAGGGCTCAGAGGTCACACAGAATGTTAGCAATCATTTAAAAAGGGATAGAGATAAGACAAGGAATAGCATATTTCTTTGGTATAAACTCATGGTACGCCACATCTGGAATGCTACGTCCAGGTGTGGTCGCCTCATCTCCAAAAACATATCTTGGCATTGGAAAAGGTTCAGAAAAGGGCAACAAAAATTAGTGGGGGTTTGGAACCTTTTCCTTCATACGTTCTGCACAATGTGACTTGGTGTTCGGTGAAAACAAAAATTGACGCTAGTGATATTTTTCCTTCTAAAATGTTGAATATTATGTGTGTATCAAAAATACAAAGGTTTTGAATAGCATTTGGGCGGGAGGGATATTGATGTTTACAGTGCGTTCATAATAGTACAGTTGTTGTTATGTGACTTGTGCCAAAACTCTCAGGTTGTTTCGGCATGAATCTTGGTCGGAGAAAGCAAGCGACGCTGTGCAGAGGCTTCCACTCTCCAGCATCGATCCTAGTGTCGGCCCCTCTGTATGTGGGAACCTCTGACTGTTGCTGTGTGTGGCAATCGGAGATTCACGTCCCCAACCGTTCGTTCCATTAATCTGGGAACGGTATAAGGAGCTCCTCAACCGCCTTGGGGCTTTCTCTCAAACTGGCAAAATCCGTGCAGACGGCACACGGTCTTTAAACCCTGCCGCTGCTCCATTCTTTCCTGTGGGAGAAGTCCCTGGAGAGGGCACAGATATGGACTAGAACCCTCTGGGGTCTTCTGGTGTAGAGGAAGACACGGTTACGAATATTGATTTTTCTGTACTGGGTGACTCTGCAGTAGATGGTGAATCTGAAGACGTTGGGTCAACACCTCCTGTAGAGGAGGAAGAAGGAATGGCACAGCCCTTAAGGAGGTCTCAGCAACCGCAGAGGTTAACATATGATGTGGTTGGAGTCAGCAGTGAAGTGTCCATCCCAACAGTACCCTGTGGAGGGGTTGTGCTGAAAGCTTTCAAAACACCTGTGAAACCAACAGACTGTGTCCTCTAAGCATAAGCTCAAATGTTCCACCTGGTGGTGTTCACCTCAGTCTAGATGTCTCAATTGTGCTTACTCTCCTGGGCCTATACTTTACCCTTCTGTGAATGTTATCCCAATCAGCAACAGAAAGTGATAATGGGTGTGTGTGTGTGTATATACTGAATTGTAAATTAAGCTGTTTTCTTCCTTGTCCTGGTTCCTTTGTGTGGACATTAAGATTTTGGTTTGGTTTGGGTTTTTTTGGTGGGGGGGAACGTAGGCCCCTCTGTGTATGTGGGAGCCTCTGGCTGTTGCTGTGTGTGGCAGTCTGGCTCTAGAGCACAAACTTTTGGGCATCACACCCCCCCTTTTGATTTTTGAGAACCCCTCACACCCCCCACCCTGTCTTTTCCATTGTCCAACCCCCCCAGCACAAAAATTTCAATTTATAATTTGATAAACACAAACAATATAAACATATTATTTAAAATTAAAAATAAGCCCAGACAGTTTTTCTTGGCCCCTTGGGGGTGGCTGGTGCAGCCCCAGTTGGTCAGCTGCTGGCGCCCCATGCCAGCCTCCAGAGCTGCACATACCAGCTGCCCTCCCTCCTCAGACCAACACTTCCAGACCCACCTGCTCAAGACCCGCATCACCGGTCCCAGCCACCTGCCCACCTGTCAGCTGTCAGAGCCAGCTGCCCGCCCCAGCCACAGGCCAGTGGCCTGAAGCCCCCGCCCAAGCCCCACACTGCCCAGGCCAGCTGCCAGCCCAAGCCTCCTGAGCCCCATGTTGCTGGGGCCAGTCGCCTGCCTGCCAGCCCAAGCTGCCTGAGGCCTGCCATGCCAGGGCCAGCTACCCAAGCCCTGTGAGTCCTGTAAGCCAGCCGGCCACCCACTTGAGCCCCTCCCCTTCCACAAAACCAGGTACCACCAGCCCCCTGCTCTTACCCCATCCCCCTTACCAGAGCCAGGCACCCTCAGCCCCCAACTAACCCCATCCTCCTCCTCCTTCCCCCACCCCTCCCCGCACTCACTCATAAGAACATAAGAATGGCCATGCTGGGTCAGACCAAAGGTCCATCTAACCCAGTATCCTGTCTGCCGACAGTAGCCAATGCCTGGTGCCCCGGAGTGGGTAAACCAAAGACAATGATCAAGTGATTTCTCTCCTGCCATCCATCTCCAGCCTTCGACAAAAGGCTGGGCACCATACCTTACCCCTTGCTAATAGCCATCTAGGGACCTAACCTCCAAACATTTATCGAGCTCTTTTTTAAATTCTGTTAGAGTCCTGGCCTTCACAGCGTCCTCTGGCAAGGAGTTCCACAGGTTGACTGTGCGCTGTGTGAAGAAAAATTTTCTTTTATTAGTTTTGAACCTGCTACCCATTAATCTCATTTGGTGTCCTCTAGTTCTTATATTATGGGAACAAGTAAATAACTTTTCTGTATTCACTTTCTCCACACCATTCATGATTTTATATACCTCTATCATATCACCCCTCAATCGCCTCTTTTCTAGACTGAAAAGTCCCAGTCTCTCTAGCCTCTCCTCATATGGGACGCATTTTAACACCCTCATCATTTTAGTTGCCCATTTCTGAACCTTTTCTAACGCCAATACATCTTTTCTGAGGTGAGGAGACCACATCTGCACGCAGCGCTCGAGATGTGGGCGTACCATAGTTTTATACAGGGGAAGTAAGAGATTCAAGATATAGGGGAAGTAAGATATTTGCACGTGAGTCTTTGCCAGCTGCCTGCATTTTTAGCAGCTGCGTGGGGCCACTCCTGTAAAATGGCAGGGGCTCAGAGCCAGAAGCAAAGGGCGGGGAGACCCACAGCCGGCTCTGCTCCAGCCGCAGGGTCCCTGGCTGGGGGGCTGGGAGATCTGAAGCCCCAGTCCAGCCTGCTCCCAACATTCCCCCCGTGTGTAGCCAGACAGCCAGCCCCCTCTCAGACCAGCATTGCTGGGAAAACAAGGGAGCCAAAACAACAGGGCACTTAACGTAAATTCCAGCACAGCCTTTGAAGCTGCGAGAAAGCACAGGTGTGCTGCTACAATGTGCCTCTGGGAACATATACAACGATTAGGCTCCCAGCAGGCAGAGGAGCTGTGACATGGCTCTTAGCCCCTACTGATGACATGATGCACACACACTGACATTTCAGACGGGAAAGATATTTACCCTAATAAAAGGAATGACCAGTAGTCGAAACTTATTGTTTCTCTCCCTTGCAAGTGTAAGCTACTCTTGCGAGAGCTGGCGTCACCCAGACAGACCAGCCCCAATTTGGCATAAGAAAGGAGAAAGAGAATAAAGGAGTACAGAGGTATAAGTATGGGACCTACAGCACCATGATTTTTGAGTGCTTTTCACTATCTATCTGCTGGTCAGATAAGTGACAGCCTCCCAAGGCTTCTGCAGCTAAAAGGGTCCCTAAGCCTTGTCCCTTATTCGTCTTTCCGCGGAATTGAGTGACCGATCCTGGCTTGGCACCGCTGGAATCGAGAGATGCAAGGAGGGTAAGAAGCACCCACACCTGATCTCCTATCTTTAGTGTACACATATTTTGAAATAGAGCTCTATACTTTGTCTTCTTTCTTTGGGATCGTGGCTTCAGTTTTGTAACTTGTGTGTGTGTGTAACATCTATGCATTTAAATAAGTGGGCACTAGCAATTTTGTAACCACATGATTAGAATCTAGTTTAATAAATGTTGGTAACCGTTTGTGCACAAGCCTGACTTGTTTCTCTGGGTTACTGTAAAGCAGCCAACACAATTAAAGAACCTCAGCCGTTTTGGCTATAAAGCCTGGCCATTAGGTGAGAGTACTAAGAGCCTAGCGTTGAGTTGTGCCGCCTCCACGGGGCAAACTCTTGGGGCGCCTGTCAGTCAATCCTGACTGCCCGCCGCGAAGGGGCTCTGAGCTCTAGCAGTTAAAGTCACGGGTGTGGAAAGGCTCTTAGTGCTGCCATTGGGGCACCTGTCAGTCAGTGTTGGCTGCCCACCGTGAAGGGACAGTGAGTCCTAGTGGTTAAAGTCACGGATGGTATAAAACGGGCATAGCTGGCACCTCACCAAACATCCTTGGCCATCCGCTAACACCGTGGCAGCTTCCTGTGCACTCTCTCCCTCCGCACCAGGCCTCGTCCCAACACTTCCCCAGCCCACAGCTCCCTGCACACACCCCAGCCCTGCCTGCTCCCAGCACCCTGGCCCAGTCCCCGAACCACCCCCCGCCACCACACCCCCACAGGTACCGCTGCTGCAGCCTGGAGGAGCAAGCTGCCACCTCCTCCACTGAAGTTGCCATCAGCTTTTAACCCTCCCTCCTTCTCATGGCCCCAAACAGACCCCAGCCTTTAACCCTCTGCAACCCCCGCCCACCCCCCAAGGTTCACTCACCTTTCCAAAGCAGCACCACCTGCTGCCAACTGCTTTGCTGAGTTGGGAGCACTAGGAACCAATCAGAGACTTTTACATGTATTTTAATGGGAATTTAGTGTCCCTCTTACGAGTTTTCGCCGATGAGAAGAAAGCTGGGACCCAATTGTGCTCGTATAGTGAGGGATGAGGGTAACCCTGTCTCCTGAAGTTGTTAAGTAAAGGTGTCAGTTGATTCTTTTATGGTCTATTAGACATATACTATATACACTGTTTGGGAGTTAAATCCAGATTATAACTGAAATACGTTTCCTGGCAGTTTGCAAAGGCACACCATTAAGTGTGTACAGGCGACAGCCATTTTACAGAGCTTTAGAAATCGGGGTGGCAAGGGGATTCCCAACTATCCAATATCACCACTGGGACACTCAGGATCACATTTAATATTGAACCTAGCAGGCACATAGACACACAACTGAGTGCTGCCTACGCCCAAGTAAACCAAGGAGGAGAGAAAAGGGGTTCCACTACTAGTAAGCAGATTTGCGATCAAAGGATGCACAAACAATCTTCCCATTAAAGAAAACCTCTCAAATGCTTTTTTATTTTTAATTCCAGTACCTTCCTGTAAAAACAACACATTTATAAAACCACAAAATTTAAAAGTATTTGTCCGTATCTGATTTGTTTTGCATTTCTATTTCATAAAAATATTTTTAAGCTTCAAGGAAGCACAGCCCTTCTTTGAACAAGATTGTCCTTTCTGCTTTTGTAAAAAAAGAACCCCACTAACCATCTTTCTTTCGGCTGTTATAGAGATGTTTTGTTTTGGGATTGTACTTAATTTTTCATTTTTATACTTAGTTGTAGGGTTTCTTCCCATCCTATCAGAAGGACGTTAGTTGTTCATTCAGATGATTTTCTCTTGATTTTTTTTTGTTCTTTCTAAAATAAGAACATAAGAATGACCACAATGAGTCAGACCAAAAGTCCATCCAGCCCAGTGTGCTGTCTGTCAACAGCGGCCAATACCAGGTGCTCCAGAGGGAGTGAACTGAAGAGGAAATAATCCCTCTCCTGCTTTCCAGCTCCAGCTTCTGACAGGGGCTAGGGACACCATTCCGCGCCCATCCTGGCTGACAGCCATTAATGGACCCAACCCCCATGAATTTATCCACCTCTCTTTTAAACCCTGTCATCATCCTAGTCATCATGGGGAGAGAGGGGATAGGAATGTGGCTGGGCAACAAGGATAAAAAAGGCCAGGGAAACATGGGCCGCAGACGTAAAGGTGTCTGGTTACGGAGCAGAGAGACGCAATTGTCCACGCGTGCCAAGCTGGACCTGCAGAAGTGTGACCAGTTAAAGGAGGGGATGGGATGATGAGTCTGCCTACAGCAGCACACAGCCAATCCGTACATGGTAGCAGCCACCACACCCAATGGGCACTAGAGGGGTAGGGCTGTGAATAGCTACCGAGAACGCTCACCCAGGTGCCTGGCTGGTGCATCTTGCCCACACCATCAGGATCAAACTGCTCATGACAGGTAGGAAGGGATTTCCCCAGCTCAGAGGATGCTGGTGGTGGTTTGCCTTTCTCTGCCCCCGGACATGGGTCAAGAGAGGCTTAAAGTAGAGCAAAGGTGCATTTTCTGTAACTTGAAGTCTTTGAGGATATCAATGGAGGTGGCTAGACTTTTAGTTTGGGTCTGGAAGTCATCTTAATGCTCAGTGTGGCTTTTGGCCCCAGATGTTGTGCTAAGGGTTGTGTGAGGTGGCTAATGAGGCCCTGAATCTGTATATGCTACTTATATGTCTGTATCATGTATGTAGGTAAAGTTACAGATTTTTGCTATGTGGATGTATTAGAAAATGTTTCAGTGCTGAGCTTCACAATGGGAGATGTAACAGCAACGAAGGGTCCTGTGGCACCTTATAGACTAACAGAAAAGTTTTGAGCATGACCTTTCGTGAGCACAGACTCAGATGTGAATTCAGCCCCAGCCAGGACATTGGGCTGAACAATAGCATGGAAACCAGGTGCTCAGACACCGAATCCACATGTTAGTTGCTTGGGACAAGTCAATGGGACGCAGCCCAATGGTCAAGTGACCTGGTATGAAGCAAAGGATTTGTCTCCTGGGGTCCATCCAATGGCAGTCTGGGAAGAAGAAAGGGTTTTGTCCCTGAAATGCGGGGAGAACTGGAGAGAAAACACAAGACAGCCGTGCTGTCTACTTAGCAGTGTCCATCCTGGATCCTTTGTCTTTTGGTCTCCAAGGGTCCATGTCCAGCATGTGGACCCCAGAGGCCGGATCTACAACACTTCAATGACTGAATCTATGTGACCTGAAATGAACTTTCAGAGACTTTCAGGAATCAGCAAATAACATCGCTGGCTGCATCAGTAGTCATGACTGATGTGTGCAAGGTATTGCCTACCCATTCTGCTCTCCAACCCTGTTCTTTCTTTTTTTTTTAATTAATAAATCTTTAGATATTAGATATAAAGGGTTGGTGAGCGTGGCTGTTTGGGACGATCCAAGTATATATTGACCGGGGTCTGGGGCTGAGCCCTTTGGGGGCTGGCAGAATCTGTGTGGTATTGGTGAAACAGGCTTAAGAGCCTCTCACCTGAATTTGGGGGTTGTTAGTCTGGGCTGGTAGATCAGCTGGGAAGCCTGTGGGTTTGCTTGTGTGGCTTCTGGCTGGCCAGTGGGGCTGGCAGAGGTGCTGTGGTGGCTGGTTGGATTTGCCCTAGTGAGAAGGAAATCCCAGCCTGGAGATGTGAGTTGACTGAATTTTAAGCAAAGGTGCTGTGGATGGATTTCTCTAGCTGTGCCCAGAAACTGTCCTACTACAGTCATTTAATCAGCCAGAGGTTCAGGTCTGTTACAGGAGCGGGTGGGTGACATTCTGTGGCCTGCAATGGGCAGAAAGTCAGAGTAGATGATCAGGATAACGCAAGTATAAAAAACCCAATCCTCCTACCTGCCAAAGTGCAGCAAATAAACTACAGACACAAAGACGCTGACACGGGGACAATTAGCTTTAACTGTAGTGATGGTTTGATTGTGATGGTGACAACTGTCCACTGGAAATGGGTCTGAGAGCCAGTAACTCAGTGCACGTAGGACGCCACAGAGCTCTAGGATGGGAACAACATTTGGTCACTGCTGATATCAGACAGCTCAGTGCCCTAGAAAGGAAATGTCCTGCACTGATCAGCGGTCAGAGGAGCAGCAGCCAGAGCCTGAGCAGTGTTATGCAGCCAGATGGGGGTAGGACGTGGCTCAGGGCAGGGAGCCAGGAGGCAGCCAGGTGAGCTCGACGTGCTGCAGAGCGATTCCCTGCTGAGCTGGTGGGCGGGAGAAGCTCCCACCACCGACAGGGCGCTGGGCTGGGGTCCATTGGAGAGGGAGGGCCCCTGTGACCCAAGGAAAGTGGATCGTGAACTGTTCTACGAGTGACCAGGCTGCTGGGCCTGGCGGGGAGCGACGAGGCCATGGGTGGGGTGCCTGACTGCCCTGCGTGAGGGTGTTACTTTCAGGGCCATAGGGCTGCACTGCCCCAGCGTTGGGACTGGACTGCGGACCAAGCTGCTGGGCACTGCAGGTGAGCAGCCAGTATGGGGTGTAGCCCCTCGGAAGAGGTGCGGGCGGGAGGCTCCTCCCCATACATGCACAACCTGACACACACGTTATGTACCTGTACATGAGTCCATCGGTTCTTCTACAGCCGAGTTAAAAAGGTCTAAAACAATAGACCCTACGGTGAAGGCAAAGGAATAATGATTATTGGGTGATCCTGAAACAACGACTCTGTGATCCAAGCACTGATTTACTGACAGACCCGGACACATACAACCTTCAGAGCCATCGGCGCTGGACAGCACAGGGGCAGGCGTCTGTGCTAAGCTAGAACTAGAACGGCAGGACAAAGCTCCCGGAAAATAGAAATGACGTGACACAACATACCCCACGCGCTGGAACCAACCAACCCAACCCATCCCGCCCAGCATCCCCACCCCGCACGAGCCCACCCCAAGCATGCCGGGTTAAGGAGGAGGAACGCGAAGGGGCTGATGACAAGCTCTTAGCGCTGTGCACAGCGGGGGCAGCGCGAGGGCGGGTGTGACGGAGCTGTCGGCTCTCACAAATGAGCACCGAGTCACATCACTTTGCCACTCTTGCTGGAGGACCCAGCCGAGATCAGATTAAACCCATTTGCATAAAAGGCTGCTTCTTGGAGCAGAGACCTCCCAGCTGCCCCCGAAAGCCAAGAACTCCAGTTAATGTGCATCCCCGGGTCCTGTCTGGGAGCAGGAGCTGACCAGAGTCTCCTGGGAGAAGGCATGTCTTGCCCTTCTCTAGCACCTCCCTGGTGGGAGCTGGGAGCTCCCTGCCCCCTCCCTGAGCCTGCTGGAGCTACTGCTTTGCCACACATGCCCTGGGAGCATCCAGGTGTCTTCTTGGGGTTCCCCCTTCAATGCAGGTCCCACGCGACCCCTCCAGTGCACAGGGCTTCTTAGCAGCAGCTGGCTAGAAAACATGCTCCACGGCAGGGAATTTCTGAGGTCCTGAGACCCACGTGTCACAGCCCAGCCGGGCCAGGGGCCTGTTTGCAAATCCATCTGTATCGCTGACTGCAGCTGTCATCATTCCACTTCAGGTCACTGGTGCGGATGTGAGCACAGTCCTCTCTTCCTCCTGTCGCCCTGTCCCAGTTGTCTGGCTGTCCGGGCGCCCAGAACCTGCGGATCAGAGCGTTAGTGTCTCCCCAGAGAACCACGGCCACTGTCTGAGCCCGGTTCTGCTGCACGGACTCTGTCGTTAGCAGGGCACCAGGACACCCGGCAACGACGCAGCAAAGTGATCCTCCCTCCGGCTGCTCATCTGACTTCCCCCTGGTATTCCTCAGCAGGACAGTTTGTGGCTCCAAATGCTGAGCAGCAACAACTCAGACCTGGGTGCCCAGAACCCAAGCACCCGGCTCAGCGCATCGCAGGCACTGCCCGAGATGGGAACCCAGGAAGGGAAAGAGATGGCAGAGGGTTCATTCATTAACTTCTCCCTGCCCATGCTTAAGATAGTCCAGTCCAAACCAGATCAGCTACATGTACGCTACACTCCTCTTTCGAAAGAGGAATGCAAATGAGGGAAATCAAAAATGCAAATGAAACACTGATTTGCATAGCTCATGCGTCATTTTCATAATCTTTTCTTGGATGAGATTCTTTCGAAAGAAAAAAAAAGCAGTGTTGATGGGGTTCTTTCGAAAATAAACCCCATTTTCAAAAGCACCATTATTCCTGTTCTTTTTTTTTTTTTAAGGAATAAGGGTTCTTTCGAACACGGGGTTTATGTTCGAAAATGCCCCTTCTGCACCGCTTTGTTCTTTTCAAAAGAAGCCCTTTCGAAAAGATAATATACAAAGGAGGCTCCAAATATGTAAATTGGTGCCTGATTTGCATTTTCAATTTCCTTCATTTGCATGCCTCTTGTGAAAGAGGAATGCAAGTGTAGACACAGCTGTGGTGTAGAGCTTCAAAAGGGTCTCACAAAACTAGGTGACTGGGTAACAAACTGGCAGATGAGTTTAGTTTTGATAAATGTGAAGTAATGCACATTGAAAAAAAAAATCCCAACTATCCATACACCATGATGGGGACTAATTTAGCCATAACCTCAAGAGGGAGATTTTGGAATTACTGTGGACAGCTCTCTGAAAACATCCAATCAATGTGCTGCAGCAGTCAAAAAAGCAAACAGAATTAGGAATCATTAAGAAGTGGATAGAGAACATCTTACTGCCTCTATATAAATCCCTGGTACGTCCCCATCTTGAACACTGCGTACAAATGTGGTCCCCTTATCACAAATAAAAATATATTGGCAATGGAAAAGGTTTAGGACAGGGCAACAGAAATGATGAGGGGTTTGGAACAGGTGCCATATGAAGAGAGATGAAAAAGGCTTAGAAGAGAGGAGACTAAGGGGGAATATGATAGAGGTCTATAAAATCACGACAGATGTGGACAAAGTGACAAAGGAAATGTTATTTGTCCCTAACCAGTGGTCACGAAAGAAAATTAATGGGTAGCAGGTTGAAACCCAACAAAAGGAAGTTCTTCTTCATGCAGCACCAGAGGAGTATGTGAAGACGAGGATTTTAGCAGGCTTCAAAAAAGGGACAAGACATATTCATGGGGGACAGGTCCCTCAGCGGCTCTTGGCCAGGATGCGTAGGGATGGTGTCCCTGGCCTCTGCTTGTCAGAGGCTGGAAATGGGCAACAGAGAAGGGATCACTCGAACACTACCACTCACACCTCGTCCCTGCCTATGCTGTATCGATGACATCTTCATCATCTGGACCCATGGAAAGGCCACTCTGGAGGAATTCCACCAGGATTTTAACAACCTCCACCACACCATCAACCTCAGCCTGGAACAGTCGACACAGGAGATCCACCTCCTGGACACCACGATGCAAATACGCGATGGCCGCATAAACACCACCCTCTACCGTAAACCCACCGACCGCTACACCTACCTTCATGCCTCCAGCTTCCATCCCAGACACACCACACGATCCATTGTCTACAGCCAAGCACTAAGATATAACCGCATTTGCTCCAACCCCTCCGACAGAGACAAACATCTACAGGATCTCTACCAAGCATTCTTGAAACCGCAATACCCGCCCGAGGAAGTGACAAAACAGATCAACAGAGCCAGACGTGTAGCCAGAAGACTCCTACTACAGGACAAGCCCAAGAGAGAAACCAACAGAACACCACTAGCCATCACCTACAGTCCTCAGCTAAAACCTGTACAGCGCATCATCAGTGATTTACAACCCATCCTGGACAATGATCCCCCACTTTCACAGGCCTTGGGAGGCAGACCAGTCCTTGCCCACAGACAACCTGTCAACCTGAAGCAAATCCTAACCAGCAACTATACACCAGACCACAGTCACTCTAACTCAGGAACCTACCCCATGCAACAAACCTTGGTGCCAGCTCTGCTCACATATCCATACCAGCAACACCATCACAGGACCTAACCAGGTCAGTCACACCATCACAGGCTCATTCATCTGCACATCTACCAATGTAATATATGCCATCATGTGCCAGCAGTGCCCCTCTGCTATATACATCGGACAAACTGGACAGTCCCTATGGAAAAGAATAAATGCACACAAGTTGGATATCTGAAATGGCAATGGACAAAAGCCTGTAGGAGGGCACTTCAATCTCCCAGGACACACAGTAGCAGATTTAAAAGTAGCTATCCTACAGCAAAGAAATTTTAAAACTAGACTCCAAAGAGAAACTGCTGAGGTGCATTTCACCTGCAAATTTGACACCCTCAGCTCAGGATTAAACAAAGATTGTGAATGGTTAGCTAAATACAAAAGCAGTTTCTCCTCTCTTAGTGTTCACACCTTCAGATCAACTGCTGGTAGTAGGCCTCACCCTCCCTGACTGAGTTAACCTTGTTATCTCCAGCCTTGCTCTGACCTGCCTATTTATACTTGCCTCTGCAAATTTCCACGACGTGCATCTGACGAAGTGGGTCTTTGCCCACGAAAGCTCATGCTCACACATTTCTGTTAGTCTATAAGGTGCCACAGGACCCCTCGTTGCTTCCCCATAAGCATGTGCAGCTATTGATAATAGTGACAGGTCTGTGGAGCTGCCCCAGACTGCTGGTTGGCTTTCTGGACTTTTTGCTAGGCCTGGTGGAGTTCTTTCACCTTCACCCAGCATTAATCTCCGGCAGTTATCTCGCACAACATCTGCTTAGAGATTGCCATGTTTCTCTTGGCCGCCTGAAGTCTCTTTGCCACCAACTGGTCTCCCCAAATCGCAAGAAGATCCAGAATCTCCTGATGGGTCCACACTGGGGCTCTTTTGTGAGCTGAGAAGTACTAGGCAGATCACTGCCCTGAGTGCTCATGATTGCAGGAGATGGCTCCTCTTGCAATTGGTAGTGATGGAATGTGATGCGCTGGACAAATGAATTTTTTCCATTATGGGCACCCTTTATATTTGCAGGCCTGGCTGCTGCTGCATTCAATTCTAATTCAATCAAAACTTTGCAGGCTTCCTATGACCTTCTTCCTGTGTACCTGGATGGAGAGCAGCAGAGAAGGAAGGAGCCATACACGGAGGGTCACCACGTAGCTTTGTGGGATACATACAGGGCACTTCTGGAGGCTAAAAAATTTGAATTAAAGACATGGAGCTTCCACACTAGCCTTTATTTGAAATTCAGAATTGACACTATACCTATCCGGTAATATCGACATTTTGTTATCGGTTTTAGGGCTCAATAAATCAAGCTAATGGTATTCACACTGAAGACAGTAACATTTTAATACCAAGCTAACTCCTTTAAAGTTGATTTTATCTTGTAGCGTCGACGCAGCCTACGAGACAATATAACGTCAACCCATACTTTTTGTAACGCCTATTTTAAGAAGAGCACACACACAATAATTTGTAACGTGATATATGTTTAGTGCATGAAGTTCAAACACGTTTTACGTATTCTATTTCCTCGCACTTTACGTGTGTGTTTGTCACTCCCGAACCTTCTCTCTCTGGAGGGTGGTGAGGGGAGTTATCCAACATGTCGAGATCACGTCTCCTTTGCCATTTTGAGATGAGTTGTGCATTTTGGGGCTTTTAGATGTTCACTGTTTATGGAAAATAGGAGGGTTTAAATTTGCAATTGTCACGTCAGGAGCCACAAAGAAGTCCATAAAGAGCTGCACGTGGTTTTGGAGCCACAGGCTGCAGACCCCTGATCTAGACCATCCCTGACCAGCAGTGCCAAGAGCTGCTGTGGTGAGGAGGGGGCTCCATGCCCCAGAAGGGGCAGAGGCAAAGGTGGGAGAGGTAGGGCCAAGGGCATTTGGCCCTCGGGGCCACGTGGACCTGGTGCTGGCCCTCCCCCTGTTCCCTCCCAGCCACGCACATCCAGAGCAGTGCTGCTACAGCACTTCAAAGGGGACCTCTGGGCCCCTTGGAAAGCTGAGCCATGGGGCAACTGCCTACTCTGCTCTGTCCCCTCAGCACGTCTGTCGCTGAAAGGTGTCTACCTAACCTGTTCTTAAATGTCTCCAGCAATGGAGATTCCACAGCCTCCCCAGGCAATTTATTCCAGTGTTTGACCACCCTGACAGGTAGGAACTTTTTCCTAATGTCCAACCTACACCTCCCTTGCTGCAGTTTAAGCTCATTGCTCCTTGTCCTGTTCCTAGAGGTCAAGGAACATAATGGTTCTCCCTCATTCCTGAAACACCCATTTAGGTACTTGAAAGCTGCTATCATGTCCTCTCTCAGTCTTCTCTTCTCCACACTGCACAAACCCAGTTCTTTCAATCTTCCCTCACACGTCACGTTTTCTAGACCTTCCTTCATTTTGTTGCTCTTTTCTTGACTTCTTGAATTTCTCCACGTCTTTCCTGAAATTTGGTGCCCAGAACTGTGCCCAGCACTCCAACTGTTGCTAGCACAGAACAAAACAGAGCAGAAGAATTACCTTTGTGTCTCACTTACAACACTCCTGTTAACGAATCCCAGAATGGTGTTTGCTTGTTTTACTCTAGTGTCACATGGTTGACTCACATTTATCATCATCATCATCAACATCAACAACCATGGGCTCAGGGCCCATTGGTGTCCGATGCCTCCCTCACTATTCCCTTCCATTTTTTCCTGTCCAGTGCGGAGTGGCTTTGTTTCTGTAGACTAGCTTTGCACCAATCTACGCTATCATCTACCCATTCTCTGTGGGGTCTCCCTTTCCTATTCGAACCACCCATTATGCCAAATATCAGTGTCTTGATTTTTTGTACATGGTTCATTCTGCAGATATGCCCGAATAGCTGTAACTTCTGTTCTATAGCTTCTGCAGTCGGTTCTCCTTTGGCTGTATCTCCCTATATAATTCCTCATTGGTGACCTTGTGCAGCCATCCTATTCTCAGGATCTTTCTATAAAAAACTCCTTTAGAACACCAAAATCCTCTTAGAATTTTTCATTATCACCCATGTCTTCCATATGTACAACATGCCGCTGAACACGCACGTTTTTAAGATGCTCAGCTTCATTCCTAAGCTAATCAATTTGCTTTTCCAGATCTTATACATCACCTTCAAACTCACTCTTGCTTTCACTATTCTAGTTGCTATTTCCTTCTTACAGTCTAGATTATATGTCATGTTGCTCCCCAGATATGTGAACTTCTCTGCTTTCTCTGGTTCAATCCCATTTACGCTGATTTTCCCTCCTATTTCCTTATCTTCAAATACCATTGTTTTTGTTTTATTGGTGTTCATAATGAGTCTGTACCGCTTCCCTTCCTCATTTAGCACCTTCACCATTTTTGCTAGTTTCTCTTCATCTTCCTCGATGATAACTGTCTTATCTGCAAATGTCAAGATGTTACTTCTCATCCCATGCACCGATTCCCTTCTACCTCTTCCTTGACCTTGTCCATCGCTCTCTCTAGATGTGGGATGAAGATACTCAGCGATATCAGTTCTCCTTCTCTCAAACCTCTAGTAGTTCTAAGCCAAACTTCTCAACTCTGCACATTCTCACTGCTGCCTCCACATTGTCCTTGATAGTCTTCAACAACTGTATCAGTCTGCTGTCCACTCCGTACGACTCCAACACGGCCCAAATCACTTTCTGAGCTATACTGTCAAATGCCTTCCGACAAAAAAAAGAAGAAATTGTAGATGTTCTTGTTCTTTTGTCAAGCTTTTGCCTCTACCAATCTTAGTTCCAATACATATTATATAGTACTTCTATTCTTCCTGACTCCCGCTTGCTCATCCACTAGATGTTCTTCTACCTGTGATCTCAGTCTCTCCGTCAGCATCATCATCAGAACCTTGTCCAGATGACTTGTTACAGCAATCATTCCTGTAGTTCTTGCACTTCCTTTCTTGTGTATTGTCACTAGCAGGGATTGTGTCCATTCCTTGGGTGCCTTCCCTTCTTTCCATGCTATAATACATTGTCGGTGTATTTCCTGAATCATACTTTCTCTGCCATATTTAATCATCTCTCCCGTGATCTTATTTCCAGCGCTATTGTTTTTCAGTCGTTTCACTGCTCTTTCTACTTCCTCCTTCAAAATATCAGTCTCACTCTCGATGGTGACATCTCTTTCAGTTCTTCGATCAGTCTCTTTGAGACACTCAGGTCCAACTGTGCTTTGTACAGATTGGTGCAATATTTCGTCCATCGCTGCACAACCTTCTCCTTGTTCATGAGCACTTCATTGTTCTTGTCTTTGATCACCATCTGCTTCTGCTGCCACTGCCTAGTAATATTCCTGTAGGGTGAATTCCAACAATTCCTAATCTTCTTATACACCTCCCTGGTCTTACACTCACTGAAATACCTCCCTGTATCTTCACACTGCTCCTCTAACCGTTTCACATTATTCATTCTGGCTGCTTTCCTTACCTCATTACATTTGATTCTATATTGCTTTTCCATCCTCTTGGAAACATCTCTTCTGATCTTCTACGCTCTTCTCTTGAACCAATTTCAGCGTCTCTTGTGTAATCCACCATCTTCTCTTCTGGAACAGTCTGCTCAATTTTCTCTTCTATCACCATGGCTAGCCCTGTGACTCTCTTATCTGGCTCTTTTTCTGTGCCCACATTCCTAATCTTCTCTTTGAGCGCTGCTCTCTATGCATTCCCTGTTTCTTCCCCACCTAGAGTTGCCAAGTCTCTTCTTTTCTTAAACTGTGTCTTGTACTTTCTCTTCAGTTTCATCTTGATGTTCGCGAGCACTAGACTGCAGTGCAAGTCTATATCCACTCTTTGGAAAGTCCGGCACTGATGTTACCCATCTTCTTATCATGTTCTTGGACTTCCTGTCTTTCAATCACCATGTCCACTTCCTACAGTCCTTTTGTTGGAATCTCGTGTTGCAGATCACCATTGCATACTCCATAGCAAACTCTAGTATAGTTTCTCACCTTTTTAATTTCTTTCTCCATATCCAAATCTTCCCATGACTCTCTCCCAACCTTTGTTATCTGTTCCAATTTCCATATTCCAATCTCCTCCTATGATCAACACATCGCTCTTTGGTATCTCCTCCAGGGTCTTTGTCAAGTCTTTATAAAATAGCTCCATCTCTTCCTCTGTACTGTCTGACATGGGTGCGTGCACCTGAATAACTGAGATCTTGAACGGTTTGCTTCAGATCTCACTACCATCATTCTTGCACTGCTGGTTGGTATCCTAACAAGGCTCCTCTAGCTCTTTTGCTAAGAAGGAATCCGACTCCTGCCTCATGCTTCGTTTCGTTCCCTGACCAAATGACTCGGCAACCGCGCATCCCTCCCAATGCATCTCCACAAGTCCACGTATATCGCATCAGTATCACTCCATCCCCTTTCAAAGCAGCTCTAACTTTGCAGTCACCCACAGCGTTCAGACAGTCCAAGTTCCAGTTGACAGTACATGAGTTAGTTGTAATTTTCACTCAGTAGCCAACTTATTGACCCAACCCCGATCGCTCGTTTGGTATCGTGGACCTTGCTTATCTGGGCATCAGATTTCATTAGGATTGTTGTTTTACGATCAGTGCATCATCACTCATCTGACCAACCCTCCTCCTTCATCCAGGCTTGGGACTAGCATGGAAGTCCTAGAGACTTCATGGCAGAGTTACTCATATTTAGCTTGTGATCTATTATGACCCCTAGATCCCTTTCTGCAGTACTCCTTCCTAGACAATCACTTCCCATTCTGTGAGCATGAAACTGCCCCTGCCAAAGCAGAGCACCTGGCATATGTTCTTACTGAATTTTATCTTATTCACCTCTGACTATTTCTCTAGTTTGTCCAGGCCATTTTGTATTTTAATTTGATCCTCCAAAGCACTTGCAACCCCTGCCAGCTTGGTATCATCTGCAAATGTTATCTGGATACTCTGTGCCATTACTTGAAATCATTGATGAAGATATTAAACAGAACCAGTCCGAAAACCGATTCCTGCAGAACGCCATTGGTTTTGCCCTTCCAGCATGACCGTAAACTACTCCCTGGGAATGGTTATCCAGCCAGTTGTGCACCCACTTTCGCATAGCCCCATCTAGGTTGTATTTCCCTAGTTTATTTACAAGAAGATCATGCAAGACTGTATTAAATGCTTTACTAAAAATCTAGGTATATCACATCTACAGCTTTCCCCTCATCCACAAGCCTTGTTATTCTGTCAAAGAAAGCTAGTAGGTTGATCTGACATGATTTGTTCTTTACAGATCCATGTTGAATGTTACTGATCACCAGGGCTTTTCTTCTGCTGCAATGCACTAGAAGGGCATTCTGGGACCTTTTTCTTCCCCAGACAGGAGATTCCCCCTCCCCCACATCCCAGGCTGGGGTCCTGCAGTTGGGGCTGCCAGCAGGACTTGAGTTCCAGCACACTTTATTCTAGAAAAAGCACTGCTTATCATCTGCTTATCTTCCAGCTACTTGCAAATGGATTCCTTAGTTATTTGCTCTATATATACTCTCTTCCAGTCTTCCGGAATCTCTGCCATCTTTCACGATCACATTCACCCAAGCTACCTTCCACTTTCAATTCTCAGCCAGTTCCTCCCTATTTGCCAAAAATCAAATCTAGAACCACCTCTCACCTAGTACATTTCTCCACCTTCTCAAATAAAAATGGTCTCCCATCCATTCCAAGAATTTGTTGCGTAATCTTTGCATTGCTGTATGCTTTCCCCCAGAAGATATCTGGGTAGCTGAGGTCTCCCATGACCACAAAGTCCTGTGCTTTGGACGTATCTGCTAGTTTGTTTTTAAAAAAAGCCTCATCCACCTCTTCTTCCTGGTTAGGTCATGTGTAGCAAGCCCTTGCCATGACACAACCCTTGTTTTTGACCCTTTACTCAGACTTTCCTGTTTCCATCTCAGCCTCAGCTTTTGTTTTTGCTTTAATTTAAACCGGTAAATTTAAAGTTCAGTGCTGGGGAATCTCAGCTGCATGAGCAGCGGCTGTTGCTCCTGCAAGATAAAGAGCAAAAGCAGACTCCATGAGCTTATGCGGTAGAGGTCCTTGTGACGTGAGGATGGTATTGTTGTGGGTTTAATACGCTTGTGGTGGGGGGTGGGGTGTGCCTGGCTGGGGGGCTGGCTGCCGTTGGTATTTGAGCGGTGTAGGTAAGCTGGCTCAGGTAGCTCAGTTTGGGTGTGTGGCACCATCTGCTGTCGTGTTGGGTGATCGCAGGGGCTGGGCTGGCCGGCTGTTTCTCCAAGGATGAAATGGTGTCACCCAGTGGTAGTGCTGCTCAGTGGTTAGAGCAGCTCAGTGGTTTCCCACGGCTCCCAGAATGCACCACAGGGATGAGAACCCGTCATAGGACTTACCCAGGGAGGTGCTGGCCCTGGGACTCCTTGGGCCCTAAACATACGGTTTAGATTCCCGCTCTAACATTAGTAGAGAGGATTCATGTCTGCTGCGGCAGCACCCAGGGACCTCCCTCAGGATCGGGCCCGCAGTGCTGGGTGCTGCACGGACACAAGGGACCGTACAGATGCTGCTGACAGAGCTTGTGACGACCCTAGTCAGACATAATCACAAACCCTCACAAGCTGCACTCACCCCCTGCTGGCTTCTGCGCTGTATTCTGTGCCATCCACCCAGCGCCAGCGGCCTTCTGTCCCCTGGTCGGTGAGTCCGATCCAGCAGTCTTCTCTCTTAGACCCCTTGGAGAGAAACTCCTGCACACACAGATGGCAGCTTGTCCAGCTCACCCGCGAGAGGCTGCAGGCGGCCGCCGCTGCCGGGACTGAGCAGGTGCTGGGGAAGGGAAGGGTGCCTGGTGGTGTGCGCAGGGCAATGGGCAGTGGGAGACACAGCATCCTACCCCATCGCTGGCAGTGACTGGCTGGGAGACCCTGCGGGAGTCCTGGAGCATGTCTGGGCTGGGGCTGTACCTGCTGGGGCCAACCACTGCGACATATCGCAGCGCACTCCCAGTACAGCCTCCTCGGAGCTGGGCTGGGCAGTTACCCACGTGCACCGCAGGGCTCCCACCAGTGCCCGGCTTCGCAGGAGGCCAAGCGTGGAGCAGAGACCTGGGCACGGAGTCCAGCCCCGCGGGAGGTGGGATTTTCCTCCCCAGGCAGTGTCGCCAAGGGCTCGCGTGGGGAGGGGTTCTCTGAGAGGGGCCTGGCCCTGGCACACGGACCTCCTGGCCACAGGCTGACAGCCCTGGGGTGGGGAAAGCCCGACCCTCGGGCCAGATCCATCCCCGGCTTGCCTGGATCCGGCTCCCAAGGCTCGGGACGCCCCTCCCAGCACCCGGCCCACCGCAGAGTGAGGGATGGGGAGCCCTGAGCCTCACGGGCGGGAGCCAGGCAAGCTGGAGATGGGTCCAGCCCCTGGGCCCTGCCTGGTGGGGCTGCTCCTCCCCTCCTCCGGCCGGGCGAATGGCAGAGCAGCACTGCCGGCAGAGAGGCTTCCCCGATGCTCTGATTGGTTGGAACTCTGGCCAATCAGAGCAGTGGTGGAGTAGGCAAAAAGCCTTTCCAGGAGCTTATCGCTGCAGAGCCGGTCCCCAGCCGGGGGGAGGTGGCACATGGAGGTAAACGAGCACCCATCACCCCCGACCAGCGGGAGCCAAGGGGGACCCGGCTGGGAAGGGTCCGTGGGTTTGCAGGTGATGCTGCGCTGGAAGTTGAGCAAATCGGAAACGCGCCAGACCCGGAATCCCCCTGCGCTGCACCCAGACTCTGGGAATGCCGTCCCGGCTCTGAGCCCCGGTCCCTCTCTGCTTTAACCCCGGGGCGAGTCCCCTGCGGCAGGCTCCAAGGCTGGGCTCCTCGCCGAGAGTTTGCCACAAGGCACGTTGCAGGTTTGCTCCCTTGGCTGCCGCCTGTGCCTGGCACTAAACAAGGCCCTGACCCATTGTCCAAGCCCCTGGGAGGTCCCTGCACTCACCTGCTCCCCCTGGGAGGAGATGGAGGTCAGGTGCGAGCCCTGAGACACACAGAACTGCTCGGCCTCGTCCCACGACTTTCCCTCTTGTGAGAAGTAATACAGGTTCCCACCGTGAAACCTCCAGCCTGCGGAGAGCTTTCCCCACACGTCCCCTGGGAGCAGAGACTGGGGTCAGACGCCCGGGCTGCACGTGGGGAGCTCAGAGCTCTAGTGCTGCCCTTCCCCTGCCCCTCAGCGGCCCCAAGCCCAGGGAACTCCTCCAGCAGGACAGTGAATAACTGCAGGGGCCGCAGGACGGATCCCAGAGAGTGCTGCGGAAGCAGACAGCCCAGGGCCACTCCCCCAGCACCCAAATGCAGCTGCGTCTGGGCTGGCCCTGGGGCTGGTCCCAGTGCAGAGCGGCCCGGCTGTCATGGGAAAGGGAGACGCGCTGCTCAGCTGAGCTGGCAGGGGGAATTCAGGCGGGAGGGGAGGGGGGTTTCGCAGCCCAAGGTGGGACATCCCCAGCCTCTGCATCAACATTGTCAAAGGTCGTGGCTGGCCGAGGTCTCGGGTCTATTGCCCGTAGGTGTCCCCCAACACCCAGCAGGGGGCGCTGGCTCCGCCATGGGTCTGGAAGTGACGCCCCACAGGCTGAAAGGCCAATGGCTCTGCCTGCGCCCTGCCTGGCCGGGAGCCTCTCCCCAGAGCTGGCAGCGGGGTGCTCTCATCGGGGTGATGAGGCTGGGGGGTAATTTAACTCCACGCAGATCCCCACAGCGTGGGCACAGGTGCAGCCACAGGTGGTTCCTAATGGAAGGGAACTCAGGGCTGGGGAATGGTGCTGCACTGGCAGCCATAGAGCCTGAGAGCCTCGCACACCCTCAGAAAGAGGCACCAGCCCACATGCAGCTATGACTCAACTGTAGCGATCCTGCGCTGTTGCTCGCGCCGCCATAACCGTGTCCAGACAGTTCTGGAGTTCTCTGTTCGCTGCACTGGCATTACCCAGCTGCTCTCTCAGCATCCACGCTTTGTCCTGCACTTCACCCAGCAGCTGCAGACCTAGGGGCAAGTCAAGGTGAGCTCTGCAGAGATGCAGAACGTGGGATTCCCAGCACATGTTGCAGAGCAGGCCCTGCAGGCCCCTTTGCGCCAGGCGCTGTACAGATAGGAGGGGACAGTCCCTGCTCTCAGCAGCTCACAGTCAAAATAGACACTAGGTGGGAGAAATAAAAGGTTGTTAATCCAAGGGGGAATTGAGGCACAGAAACACATATTCAAGGAATACTCACAGGAAATTTTCTGCACACCTGGGAATGGACTCAGCTCCCCAGAGCTCCAGCCCCATACCCCACTCTACCTGGCCACTTCTTCCCAATTCTCTTCTACCTTGTGACCTGCAGCGGGTCAGCTTCAGCATGGGGCACAACTGGGACTTTAAGAACATCCATGCACCTGAGCCCTGGCGCTGGGTTCCAGGCCTGGATTTCACCAGCCCAGTGTTCAGGCCTGTTCAGTACCAGGCTCTTAGTTCCGGCCCCACTTCTGAGTGGACGCTGAGTAAGTCTGACCATAAAAACACAAAAACAGCCACACTGGGTTAGACCAAAGTTCCATCCAGCGCAGTAGCCTGTCTGCCGACAGTGACCATTATCAGGTGACCCAGAGGGCGTGAACCAAACAGGTAACAATCATCCTCCTGCCATCCATTCCTACCCAGCCTGGCTAATAGCCACTAATGGACCGAACCTCCATGCCTTTATCCAGTTCTTTTAAACCTCTGTCATAGTCCTGGCCTTCACAGACTCCTCTGGCCAGGAGTGCCATGTTTTGACTGCATGTGTGTGAACAGCCCCGTGCCAGACAGCTGTGACACTGGCCACAGGAAGGTGTTCTGCCTCCATCACTGTCTCTGTGGCAGTTACCCAGTCGCTGCAGCCGCGTAGGAATTGCTCAGAGGTCAGAGGGGCCAAAATGAGCCGTACGACAGCAGCTCCACTGACATCCAGCTTCCGGCAGCGTCTGAATTCAGCCCTGCCTGTTTTGTGAGCTGCATCGCCCTTTCCTGCAAATGCAACCCTGGCAATGCAGGGGCCACGGTGAAAACTAGTGAGCAGACAGAAGATGCTGACCACTAGGCACCCTGGTTAGGAGCAGGGGATGGATACAGCCAGGCACCGCTGAGGGGCAGAGGTAGGAAGGAGCGTGGAGCAGCCAGCCACACACGGGAACAGAGCCGTCATTAGTGGAGGAATGGGCAGAGCGGCAGCTCATTGGACAGGGAGACGGGACCATCTGGCAGAGCACCTCTGGAGTGGAGTAGGACGATGCACCCACTGTACCTACAAGCAGGAGAGCGCTCAGCTTCCAGGCACAGGGAGGGAGCTAACCTGATGCCTGGGCCCCCAGTCCTGTGACTTACTGTCTGATCCTGGCGCTGTCACGTCCGAGGTGTTGTCAGGCAGCAGAGAGACTTTCAGCTTCTGCATCGCTTCTTCAACCGCCCGGAGCTTGCTCTGTCCTCGGGAATCTGCAAATCACACATCTGCCAGTCAGCGACTTACTGAACTGTGGCTGGCCCAAATAAATGAGCGTACCCCAGAGTAACAGGCAAATCTGCCACAGTCCAGGGCTGCCCCCAGTAAGACAGGCTCCCTGGGCAGCTCTTACCACAGCCTAGGGGTCAGTCAGCTCTGCATGCGGTGCAAGGTCCAAGCGCAGAGCCAATCTGCGGCTGTTCGAACCAAGTTTTGCCTTGGCTTTGCAAAGGGATTCAGACTGGCTTGTTAAACGTGACTGATGAGCTGTTTCTGTTATACAGAAATATGTTCAACATTGGGTCAGAACCTGAAATTATAAAAGAAACCCAAGAACGGGATGCCCCTGGGATGCACTCGGTGGTATTTCAGTCACCCCTTCCTGCATCAATTTTGCGTTGGAGCTGTGCATTAGCTGATTAAGGTGGGATCATGTGGGCCTCTGTTGCAACCACTGTTACATGTTGACGATAAATCTTGTACAAGTGTGTCAGGCGCGGAGTCTATGAAAGCTTCTCATTTGCCGGCTGTGGGCCTGCCCAAGCACGCTTCAGTTTTGTATGGGAAGGGGCCCGTATTGGACCGGCACGTCTATCTCAAATGTTTGCTTCTGGGATACACCAACAGGAGCTTCACTAACATATTGTGATGGGACGAGTAAAGTTCAATAGAAGCATTTTATCGACGAGGCGCCTTGGGAGGTGTCAGTCCACATCTGATAAACTTTCCTATGAACATCTAGACCAGCATGGGAGCAATGGGTTCTACCTGCCAGGGGCTACGTGAGGCATAGATGGGCGACTTTCCCATGTAACTTGCAACAGCTCCTTCTTGCTGTTCTTTTCCACAGCAAGAACAATGGGATTCCCTCCATGCGGCAGAAACCAGAAACAGGCCCCTCCATTTTGTCTGCAGTCCTGCTTCTCCTCTCCAGAGGGATTTTGCTACAAAGAGAAGCTCCAAACGAAGAACTAAACGACCCTTCCAAGCTACAGATGGTCCTCCGGAGACTTGACTTGAGCCTCCGCTCACTTTCTTCCCCAAACTGATTTTGACCCAAACACTCTGTCTTATCCAGTCCATCTCTTCTAACGCCTGTAAGCGTCCCTTCCCTGTCAGCATGCAATGCTACCACACCAGCTTCGCCTTCCTGTCTGTCTTACCTACTGAGCATTTGCCCTTTGGTACCTGTGCTCCAGTTGTGGCTACTATCTACAGCATTTCCATTATCCCCTTAACATCTGGTTTCACTTCCTGCACCAGTATTTCCAGGTTAGTTCAATTAGTTCTCCAGGTTGCATGAAGGGGCACTCAGACATCTCAGTTGTTTCTGCTCCATTTCATCCAGGTTCGTCACCCGATCAGCTACAGTCACTACACTGCCCGTATGCAGTACCGGAGTGTTACTGCCATTGACAAGGGCACCGTCTTTCCTCTTAATGTCCATTCTCTGCTGTTCCATTCCCCATGGCTGTGTCTGTGCTTACTTCGTTTTCCGTTCATTCAGTATTAGGCTCAACAGTGGAAATTACCTGGTTTTCTCCAACCATCTCCTTCAAATCCCTTTAATCAGCTGTTTCAGCCTCCATCCCAGAGTCCATTTCCCTCCCTCCACAGTGGAGTCTGCCCCAGCAGAACTGTCCTCTGCCCGTGAATGCCTCCCACTGGTGGAACGTCCAGAGACCTCGTTGTACTACCACTGCCTCAGCCACCTGTTGAGCATCACAGTCATGTCTCAGCTTCATTCTCCTCGAGGGACAGATCTCCCATGGGAGATCACCTGAGCCTCCACTTCCCTACGTGTCTTCCCCAGCCTGACCTAGTCTCCCTTCAAGTGTTCCAGCAAGGCTGTAGCTCTACCATTTGCTCCCACTGGAAGGATGTGCCCATTAGGATCCTCTTCACCATCACGTCCACTTCCGGTCTCTTAGCCCCGGCAGACAGCTTACCCTTCCGATCTCCCGGTCCCCTTTGGTGCCAGACCTGTCTGTTCTTCTTAGTAGCGGGTCACCGATCACGTAGACCTGCCTCTTCCGGTGCTGGAGCTGTTCTGAGGCCATCAGCTGTTCCTTCTGCAGGCACATCCTCTTGCCTTTGGGTTCACTTGCAATCACCTGCGAGTCATCCTCTCTCCTCCTGCAGCTCCAAGCTCTGCCTATGTCCATCTGTAACGCGCACACCAATGTGTGGCTCACTGGCACATGTAGAGGCACCCAGACCACTTCACAGAAAAAGCCTTGTCTACGGCCTAAGCTAAGAGGCAGTGGGCTTCGAGCTCAAGCTATGGAGGCTCCTGCACAAAGCTCCTGGGGTGCAGGGTTCAAGACTGGTTGAGGGCAGCGGTACATCCTCTCCTTACAGGACTAGCTGCTGTTCTGTGCTGCTCCCTGCCACACCCTTTTCATTTTCCAGCTCAGCAAACCTGCTCCTGAGCTCTGTGTCTCCATCACTTGTTGGGATTTGCCTCAGCCCTGTTCTCAGGCACCTACTTCCACTGGCCGACTTCCTCCCCCAGCTGCTTCCCTGTTGACGTCTCTCACCGAGCGTGCATCCACCAGGCTCAAGTTTTCCCATCAGCCTCCTTCCACCTTCCCTCCCCATCTATTTTCCACTGTGTTTGAAACTCCCTGTAGTTTCCACCGGCAGCTCCAGCCCTCGGCTCGTCTGTTCCATCAGCTCAACCAGGTGGCACTTCCTGTGAACCCAGCTCTTTACAGGTACCGGCTCCAGGATCACGTAGCTCCCACAGCTTCCACATCCGCTCACCTTCACCGTCTCGTCCCTCCCCTAGCTCGCTACCACTCGGGGCGGCCTTTCAGATTTGGCAGGTGGGCAAACTGTGCGTACATCAGTAGCTGGGCATGTGGGGAGTGGAGCAGGCTGGGGCCAGATTGTTCCACTTCCTGCCAAGCCATGTCATTGGGAAGGGGCAGAGGGAAGAGGTGCTGGGGGGGGCAGAGTGGGGGTGTAGCAGGGTCAGAAAGAGGCAGGGCTGAGGCGGAGCAGTGGCAGAGGCTTGGTGTGTGTGTGTGTGTGTGTGTGTGTGTGTGTAAAATAGTGGGCCCTCCCTGGCCTAGGGATGGGTCAGGGAGGAGGCACACGAGGGGCTGGCCATGCCGCTGGGCCCCCAAGTGTCCCTCCCCACCAGATGCCACTGAATGAAGAGGTGAATAACCTTTCCCTGTTCAGTGTGTCCACATCATTTATGTTTTACAGACCTCTCCCATATTCCCCGCCTTAGTCCTCTCTTTCCCGAGCTGTAAGTCCCAGTCTTTTTAATCTCTGCTCAGATGGCAGCTGTTCCTTACCCCGAATCATTTCCATTGCTCTGCTCTGCACTGTCACCAAAATCCAATTATTTTTTTGGATGGTGCGGCCAGATCCACAGGCAGTACGCAAGATTAGGGGGCGCCATGAATTTACATAGAGGCAACATGATATTGTCTGTGTTATTACCCATTCCTTTCCTAACCAGCCCCCATCCTGTGTGAGCTTTTTAGACTGTCACTGCCCATTGAGCAGAGGAGTTCAGGCAAGTAGCCACAATGAGTCCAAGATCTCTTTCTTGAAGAGGAACAGCTAATTTAGACCCCATCAGTTTGCACGTGCAGTGGGGATTCTAGTTTGCCATGTGCTGTACTTTGCATTTATGAGCACTGAATCCCACCTCGCTTGTGCTGCCGTTCACCCAGCTCTGCGAGATCCCTTTGGAACGCTTTCTGGCAGCTTTGCACTTCACTATTTTGAGTAATTTTGTACCATCTGCACATTCGGCCCCTCTCTGTTTGCCCCCTTCCAGGTCCTTTATAGACACACAGAACAGGCCAGCTCCCAGTACAGCCCCCAGGAGCACACCACCAGTTACCTCTCTCACTCTCCCCATTTATTCCTACCTGTAGCCATGTGTGAATCACCACTGAGGCATCTCCTGCTGCTCGCTCAGGAATTAGCTCTCCACAGCCATCGGCTCACCCTCTTCCGGCTGGCGTCTCACCCACTCTTAACTACCATCCATTCTCCACTGCCTTGTGTCAGACCCACCTCAGTACCTTACCGTGGAGACATACCCACAGGGTACTGCCCAGTGGCTGTGCCCCAGGACGCTGGGGTCCTCACCGCAGGGAACTGCTGCACCCCTTATACACACATTGCCTCCGGGACCCACTGCCAGTCATCAGCCAGCCCTTTACCTCAGGGGCACATTGCAGCCAGAAATGGCCACATCACCAGCAAGGGGTTTTGGACCTGCTGCCTTCACCTGCCCTGGCTGCCTCCCTGATGCCCTAGTACCCCTCAGGCCCTGTCGCTAAGCCTCAGCCTGAGCTAACACAGGCCAGAGCTCCCCTGGCTCACCCAGGCCTTCCCCAGCACTGCTCTGTCCATGGTGCGTGCATGTGTGCGTGCGTGCGTGGGTGCCAGCTCCCTCTCCCTCCAGAGTTCAGCAAGAGTGGGCTCAGCCTGCCCAGCTGTCTCTTTTATACAACTTCCTAGGCGCTGATTGGCTGCCACAAGCCCTCTCCCAACTGGGTCCCAGGACACCCTCTCCCAGGGCTGTTTTAACCTTTTCCATAACACTGCAGGGCAACCACCCCCTCATCTGAGCCTTTGTTTCCCATCTGTTACGTGGAGAACCTGGCAATGTTTTCCTGGCCATCTAATGACCCTGCAATTACTTTAATTAGCCCTTTTCTTATCTTACTCACCCTGCCTCCCTCTGCTCATACAAAAAGTCCCTGCCCCAGAGGCAAAGCTGGGAGCAGCCCAGCTTCTGTGGCAGTTCAGAGCTGCCCCGGGGGCTTAGGCAGGCGCTGTCAGCAGATTTCAAGGATGAAATTTAGGGGTTCAAGTTTTGGGGGAAGGCCAGAGCCCCCCTGGACCTATCAACATTGTTCCTCTGTCATCTCTGCTGCCTCCGTCTTTCAAGCCTTCCCTTCTAACTGCCTGTCAAGGGAGAAAATCCTCCACAAAACAAAACCAGCACCACATGGCTCCTACCCCAAACTCCCCTCACATGAAACTCCCATGTCCAGCTGTTTGGCACAGGCTTGCAAGACCCCACGCAGTGCCCCCAGGAGCAGGGCCTGGCCCCCGCTTCTCTTCCTAGAGCTCCCTGCTCAAACGCCCCTGTTCTGATGCGTGTTAGCAGGTGGCAGGGCAGGGAATTAAACCCAGCTCTCCGCACCCAGGTGAGCAGCTGCAGCACTGGGCCAGCCTCCTCCGTAGGGCGGGCGTTTCAATTGTGCCAGCTGACACCTGGGCCGAGGTTCATGCTGGTGGCACATGGTCATGAAAGCACCACACTTGCCCCTCAGAACGCAGCTCGAGCTGGTGGGGCTGCCACACCTGCTCTGGAGTCACCGAGGTGGTTCTCAGGCAGGGTGAAGCACACCCAGACCATCCCGGACAGGGGGTTGTCCAACCTGCTCTCAGAAACCTCTAGTGCCAGATCCCACAGCCTCCCTGGGTGACCTGGGCCAGTGCTTGGCCATCGTGAGAGTGACAGAGTTTGTGCTGATTGATATCAAACCCGCCAGGGAAGATCTTATGACTCCATTCGAACTCCCGGGAGCAGGAGATTTAGTCAGAGGGACAGACTCGGTACTCAGTCAATATGCTGCTGAGAATTTGGGGGTGCCCCTCCTCAGCCGAGCCAGCTGGCCTGTACGGACGTTGGCAAACATTGGGCTGTAGTTCAACTTACAAAGAAGCGTCACAGCTAGGAGGGAGGTGGCCAGGCCCAGAATCAGGAGCAGAACAACAGCAATGGTGATGAATCTTGTCCTGTACCGCCAAGGAACCGACCTCTTGGGAGGATGTCCTTGAAAGAGAAGAAGCACATCGAGGGAATCTTACAGCTCAAATGCTACTGACTGAAGTAACTCCTGCCCTCGGGTCTAATCAGTGCTCAGCCGCATTCTGTGAGACTGAATTGGGCCACAAAGGTGAGAGCGGACCGGAGCTCACATCTGAAAATGGGCCCTCCCCCAGTGAGGGGTCACTCCCATGCCAGCAGGCGTTCTGTGCCGGAGACCCAGGAGCAGGATTTCTCCCCTGTAAGCATTTCCTGAGGAGGAAGTTCAGGGCTTGTGACATCCGTGCCCAAGTGAGCGTTGTTAAAGAGAAAAGGATCCAAAACAAGTTATGAAAAATCAAAACAATGAGGAAGTGACAGGAGGGAAATATTATCAACTGCAAGTGAAAACAAACAAAAGGAAGTATTTCTTCACACTGTGCACCATTAACCTGTGGAACACCTCGCCAGAGGATGTTGCAGTGGGCAAGACTATAATGGGCTTCAAAGCAGAGCTAGATAAAATCACAGAGGATTGGTCCATCGATGGCCACTAGTCAGCGCAGTTGGGGATTGTGTCCCTCGACTCGGCTGGTCACGGGCGAGAACTCATGGATCACTTGAAAAGTGGGGCTGGCATCACCAGCATCTCAGAAGTGCCTGTCTACGTCATCCCTGTCTATGAGCCCAACCCCAGGATGCTGGGCTCCTCATAGCAAGGGAGCCAAGAAGCAAATCAAAGAGCAAAGCCCCTGGATCATGTCTTCTCTGCACGCTAAAGAAACAAGACTAGATCTGAACTTGACTTAGGATTCATGTGTAGACAGAAGTAAATGGGCTCCATGTGGTGGGGATTTGGTCTCCGAGGGGAGGACAGCAGCTGTGTGGAGATGCAGGGCTGTCCAGTTCTCTTTTCTGTCTGTTCTGGGCCTCAGGCATTAACTAGTTTTGCTCTCCTTTGGGAGATGTTTCCTGGAACCACCAGACAACACTCAGACGACCAGAAAATCCTCTGACGTTGCTGACGTTGTGGGCCTGACACCTGCTTTGTCCCCCGCCTCATTAAACCAGTCCGGGGAGAAACTTAGGCAGTGCACCAGTAACACTGAAATTCTGCTCCTCCTCAGGCACCCCCAGTTCAGGAATGCCCCTACAAGAGTTATAACCACCAAGAGTGAAGCTGCCTCTCACTTATGTCCTGTGTTTCCAGTTCTCCGCCTTTACTGAAACAGATTCTGAGTGGAGCTTTTCTGTCACCCAGCATGGATGATTTTTTGCCTTGTGTTTTCCTGTGTGGCTGCAGACAGCCCAGCTGGGCTCCCTTACATCCTCAACCACACCCTCCACCTCCATCACCCCACCTGCCTGTCTCTCCTGAACCCTCCTGGGCCTGTTTCATGTGTTCCAACCAGAACAGCTGGCCCGTGGCCCTGACCCCAAGGGGGAGAAACACACCCCTGGAGGAGGCCATTATCCAGCTGACACCTGCATAACCAAAGCACGGAGAGAGGCCCCATGTGCTGGGGGCTTTAGGGAAACAGCCTGGTCCTTATCTCAGAGCTTCCAACTCCATTTACTTCTTGCCCTCAGAGAAGCAGGTTCCCTTCTGCCACCCCAAACCCAGAGGAAACCCACCTCTGCTACCCCAGCCAGCATCACCCTCCCCTGCCCCTGCTCAGGGTTACAAGCAAGCTCCACTGCAGGGACTGGGCAGAGGGTAAGGAAAGGTGGTGCCATGGTTGCATGGGAAGGGAGCTGGGCCCCCTGAGATGGGGGCTGTGAGGACTTGGCCCCAGTAATCTCTTCCGTGAGGGGCTGATTGTGGCAGTGGGTTGCAGAGGGGGAGCCTGGATGGTTTTACAGCCAGTCCATGAAAGTGTGCTGCCCACTGGGGCTGGGATGCTGCACAGGGACTCCCAGCTCTCCTCCCTGTGCCTTTCTCCCGTTGGGGACCAGCAGGGCAGAGGATGCCCTGGAAAGAAGGACCAAGTACCCTTGCCCAGGGCCCGTGGTGCTGTCTACGCAGTGCACGGCAGAGCTGTGGGGACGTGAGTGCCGTCCAGAACAGTCCTGCCAACACCGCAAAGCCCAGGAAAGGGCAGCTGGAGTCCACGGTGGGTGCAGCTTTGTGTGCTTACCTTTCGGCTGGGGAGCAGCTTCCAACACCTGCATGTTCTCATAGATACTGTCCCTGGCCATTCTCCTGCCTTCGCACAGAGCTGAGACCTCAGTCACTGGCACTTGGGTCCCGTCAGCAGCTGCTGGGGTAGAACCTCCCCCTGACACAGCCCTGGCCTGAAACAGAAATGGGAAGTGCTGCAAGCGGGTTTCTTGGGAAAATGCTCCCATCACAGAGAAGTCCTGAACTCGTAACAGGTGGCAGGGTGTGTGGCCTAGGGTGAGAGTAGGTCACTCGCCAGTGGGGCCACGTGCCCTCAGCCCTAGTGGTGGATGTGCAAGTTCTGCTGATGGTCTGGAACTGGGTCCGGTGTGGGCAGCAGCCAGGGAACGAGCACTGTGTACAGCACTGTAAAATTAGTTAGAGTAGAGAAAAGGGTGTTTAAAAAGAGAGCCATGCACTTAACTTGAGTGACCCTGTAATAAAGTGCAATGTATCTAATTGTCTTTTAATAAAGAGAAGTAATAAAAGTCAAAGGGAAAGTCAGATCCTTGTAATAACACCTTCAAATGGTGTTATTAAAGTTTTCATTCTTTAGGGAACAAGTGTGTGATTCTAGGGAAAGAGTAAATGACGAACTCTGACGAGTCTGGAAAAAAATTCAAAGTAGCTTGCAGAGTTTAAAAGGAACGAAGCGTATTTGTAAATGGAGTATTTTAAGATGCAATATGCCACTCGCAAAAGGGGGGGGTAGAAAATTGTTCTTTTGTCTTTCAGAAACACAGAAAAACTGGTAGTTACTGAAGAACGACCTGAAACAGCATGAATCTCCTTTCAAAATGAAAAGCGTGCTTTTGTGTTTTGTTTGTGCTTGTCTCATTAACAGCATTGATAAGTTGTCTATGTTGGTTAGTTAACAAAATACACATGGGCTCACAAACTAAAAAATGGTCCATATGTTGCTGCCTTATTGAATGTCTTGCAGTTACCATGTGCTGTTGCAGTTACTAAGTGTGCTGCTCATCAGGCTGCTCATGATGAAGTTCCATGTGGAAATGTCTTGGCGAACTCAGCAGCTAAGTCTGCCGCCCTTTCCCCTCTTGGGCGACTTCACTATTTCCTATTTTTACAGACTCTCAGTCTCCTACTGCAACTCTTAGTGACACCAGACTGTTCCCAGGTCAGGCCCTAAATTCGGAAAAGACCATCTGGAGGGTGGATGTGAGCCTTGTGCATCTTGACCAGCTTTGGTGCTCCCCAGATAGGCACCAGTCGCCCCGTCCCCCTCCTCCCACCAGCACCAGTTGCCCCATCCCCCTCCTATCAAAGGAACCAGTCACCCCTGTCCCCCTCCTCCCACCGGCACCACTCACCCCTGTCCCCCTCCTCCCACCGGCACCAGTCGCCCCCATCCCCCTCCTCCCACTGGCACCACTCACCCGTCCCCCTCCTCCCACCGGCACCAGTCGCCCCATCCCCCTCCTCCCACCGGCACCAGTCGCCCCATCCCCCTCCTATCACAGGAACCAGTCACCCCTGTCCCCCTCCTCCCACAGGCACCAGTCGCCCCATCCCCCTCCTCCCGCAGGCACCAGTCACCCCATCCCCCTCCTCCCACAGGCACCAGTCGCCCCCGTCCCCCTCCTCCCAAAGGCACCAGTCACCCCCATCCCCCTCCTCCCACCGGCACCAGTCGCCTCATCCCCCTCCTCCCACCAGCACCAGTCGCCCCATCCCCCTCCTATCACAGGAACCAGTCACCCCTGTCCCCCTCCTCCCACCGGCACCACTCACCCCTGTCCCCCTCCTCCCACCGGCACCAGTCGCCCCCATCCCCCTCCTCCCACTGGCACCACTCACCCGTCCCCCTCCTCCCACTGGCACCAGTCGCCCCCATCCCCCTCCTCCCACTGGCACCACTCACCCGTCCCCCTCCTCCCACCGGCACCAGTCGCCCCCATCCCCCTCCTCCCACTGGCACCACTCACCCGTCCCCCTCCTCCCACCGGCACCAGTCGCCCCATCCCCCTCCTATCACAGGAACCAGTCACCCCTGTCCCCCTCCTCCCACAGGCACCAGTCTCCCCATCCCCCTCCTCCCGCAGGCACCAGTCGCCCCATCCCCCTCCTCCCACAGGCACCAGTCGCCCCATCCCCCTCCTATCACAGGAACCAGTCACCCCTGTCCCCCTCCTCCCACAGGCACCAGTCACCCCTGTTCCCCTCCTCCCACAGGCACCAGTCACCCCCATCTCCCTCCTCCCACAGGCACCAGTCGCCCCCATCCCCCTCCTCCCACAGGCACCAGTCGCCCCCGTCCCCCTCCTCCCACAGGCACCAGTCGCCCCCGTCTCCCTCCTCCCACAGGCACCAGTCACCCCCATCCCCCTCCTCCCACAGGCACCAGTCACCCCCATCCCCGTCCTCCCACCGGCACCAGTCGCCCCCGTCTCCCTCCTCCCACAGGCACCAGTCACCCCATCCCCCTCCTCCCACAGGCACCAGTCACCCCGTCCCCCTCCTCCCACAGGCACCAGTCACCCCCATCCCCGTCCTCCCACCGGCACCAGTCGCCCCTGTCTCCCTCCTCCCACAGGCACCAGTCGCCCCGTCCCCCTCCTCCCACAGGCACCAGTCACCCCATCCCCCTCCTCCCACAGGCACCAGTCGCCCCCGTCCCCCTCCTCCCACAGGCACCAGTCGCCCCGTCCCCCTCCTCCCACAGGCACCAGTCACCCCATCCCCCTCCTCCCACAGGCACCAGTCGCCCCCGTCTCCCTCCTCCCACAGGCACCAGTCACCCTGTCCCCCTCCTCCCACCGGCACCACTCACCCCTGTCCCCCTCCTCCCACCGGCACCAGTCGCCCCCATCCCCCTCCTCCCACTGGCACCACTCACCCGTCCCCCTCCTCCCACTGGCACCAGTCGCCCCCATCCCCCTCCTCCCACTGGCACCACTCACCCGTCCCCCTCCTCCCACCGGCACCAGTCGCCCCCATCCCCCTCCTCCCACTGGCACCACTCACCCGTCCCCCTCCTCCCACCGGCACCAGTCGCCCCATCCCCCTCCTATCACAGGAACCAGTCACCCCTGTCCCCCTCCTCCCACAGGCACCAGTCTCCCCATCCCCCTCCTCCCGCAGGCACCAGTCGCCCCATCCCCCTCCTATCACAGGAACCAGTCACCCCTGTCCCCCTCCTCCCACAGGCACCAGTCACCCCTGTTCCCCTCCTCCCACAGGCACCAGTCACCCCCATCTCCCTCCTCCCACAGGCACCAGTCGCCCCCATCCCCCTCCTCCCACAGGCACCAGTCGCCCCCGTCTCCCTCCTCCCACAGGCACCAGTCACCCCCATCCCCCTCCTCCCACAGGCACCAGTCACCCCCATCCCCGTCCTCCCACCGGCACCAGTCGCCCCCGTCTCCCTCCTCCCACAGGCACCAGTCACCCCATCCCCCTCCTCCCACAGGCACCAGTCACCCCGTCCCCCTCCTCCCACAGGCACCAGTCACCCCCATCCCCGTCCTCCCACCGGCACCAGTCGCCCCTGTCTCCCTCCTCCCACAGGCACCAGTCGCCCCGTCCCCCTCCTCCCACAGGCACCAGTCACCCCATCCCCCTCCTCCCACAGGCACCAGTCGCCCCCGTCCCCCTCCTCCCACAGGCACCAGTCACCCCATCCCCCTCCTCCCACAGGCACCAGTCGCCCCGTCCCCCTCCTCCCACCGGCACCAGTCGCCCCCGTCCCCCTCCTCCCACAGGCACCAGTCACCCCATCCCCCTCCTCCCACAGGCACCAGTCACCCCCGTCCCCCCTCCTCCCACAGGCACCAGTCGCCCCCGTCCCCCCTCCTCCCACAGGCACCAGTCGCCCCATCCCCCTCCTCCCACAGGCACCAGTCGCCCCCGTCCCCCTCCTCCCACAGGCTCCAGTCGCCCCCATCCCCCCTCCTCCCACAGGCACCAGTCACCCCGTCCCCCTCCTCCCACAGGCACCAGTCACCCCCGTCCCCCTCCTCCCACAGGCACCAGTTGCTGGGGTGAGGTGCCCGAGTTGGGGGGGATACGTCCTCCCAGAGCCGCCGGGGTGAGGTGTCACCAGTGTGGGGGGACACACGGCGTCCCAGAGCCACTGGCGTGAGGTGCCCTGGGGGGACACACGGCCTCCCAGAGCCACTGGCGTGAGGTGCCCTGGGGGGACACATGGCCTCCCAGAGCCGCCGGGGTGAGATGCCCAGGGGGGACACACAGCCTCCCAGAGCCGCCGGGGTGAGATGCCCTGGGGGGGACACACGGCCTCCCAGAGCTGCCGGGGTGAGGTGCCCTGGGGGGGACACACGGCCTCCCAGAGCCGCCGGGGTGAGATGCCCAGGGGGGACACACAGCCTCCCAGAGCCGCCGGGGTGAGGTGCCCCCGGGGGGGACACACGGCCTCCCAGAGCCGCCGGGGTGAGGTGCCCGGGGGGGACACACGGCCTCCCAGAGCCGCCAGTGTGAGGTGCCCTGGGGGCGGGGACACGGCCTCCCAGAGCCGCCGGGGTGAGGTGCCCAGGGGGGACACACGGCCTCCCAGAGCTGCCGGGGTGAGGTGCCCTGGGGGCGGGGACACAGCCTCCCAGAGCCACTGGGGTGAGATGCCCTGGGGGGGACACACGGCCTCCCAGAGCCACCGGGGTGAGATGCCCTGGGGGGGACACACGGCCTCCCAGAGCCGCTGGGGTGAGGTGCCCTGGGGGGGACACACGGCCTCCCAGAGCTGCTGGGGTGAGGTGCCCTGGGGGGGGACACGGCCTCCCAGAGCTGCTGGGGTGAGGTGCCCTGGGGGGACACACGGCCTCCCAGAGCCGCTGGGGTGAGGTGCCCTGGGGGGGACACACGGCCTCCCAGAGCCGCCGGGATGAGGTGCCCTGGGGGGGACCCATGGCCTCCCAGAGCCACCGGGGTGAGGTGCCCTGCGGGGGACACACGGCCTCCCAGAGCTGCTGGGGTGAGGTGCCCTGGGGGGACACACGGCCTCCCAGAGCCGCTGGGGTGAGGTGCCCTGGGGGGGACACACGGCCTCCCAGAGCTGCCGGGATGAGGTGCCCTGGGGGGGACACATGGCCTCCCAGAGCCGCCGGGGTGAGGTGCCCTGCGGGGGACACACGGCCTCCCAGAGCTGCTGGGGTGAGGTGCCCTGGGGGGGACACACGGCCTCCCAGAGCCGCCGGGATGAGGTTTTGCCATGACAAGGGCAGGTCTGAATGCTGCTTCCCTGCTGCCAAAGCAAAGGTGCGGATAGAACACATTTACATGTCGACTTTCCGTGGCAGGGCTGTGTCACCACAGCCTTGTGGCTGAAGCTGCAGGGTGTAGACCTCCTCCTTAGAAAAGCCCATCAGAGCTGGGAGATGCAGCCCCCAGCCCCCTCCACAGGGCTCTGGCATCCCAGCCCTTTTCAGCCCAGGGTGCTCCCTGCCTTTGGGACAGGTTAAGCATAGCCCTGCTTTCCTGCAGCCCCACAAGAACGACAATAGCGATGCCATATTTCGCTGCCTGTGCAGTCAGTACGAGGGTGAGCTGCACCCAGCCCCAGCCAACATACAACCTTGACACCAAAGAGGTCAGCGGTGTAGGAGCAAACTCTGCTGACATAGACACCCCCAGTCTCTGCCCCTCCAGCTGCGTCGCAGGCGATGGGATGGAAGGCCGTGGTCCTGGGGTGCTTCTGAGCACTCAGAGTGGGGTGGGGGTGGACCTGGACCTGGACATTCATTTTGATAAGAAAACTTTTCAGTCCCGACCTGTCAGAACGAGGCTTTGCCGTTAGCAAGAGAGGGGCTTTGTCTTGGGGACGTTCAACCCCAGCTGACCAGATCTGGCACAGCCCTCCTTTGAAACAGGCCAACTCTTCTCAAAAATGTTCAACTGTGGCCTTTTTGGCTGACGAGAGGTTGCAGTGAGAAGTTTCTGGCTCCCTCTAGCTTTAATGAGAAGTTCTTCTCCCGAGTCAGCTGGCCAGCCCACAAAGGCTTTCCTCCATCTCCCTCCACCCCATGTGGAGGGGCCAGGTCTGGATTGCTGGGCAGCCTGCTACAGGGGCTGGCCAGCCTGGGAACACAAGCATGCTTACCCCCCTGCTGCTGGCTGGCCCCAACCTGCTGGCTGCCTTTTGGGGCTTGGGCCACAGGGCCCTTTCATTGCTTTGCAGACTTCCATCTTGAGAGATACCTGAACCCTGGGACCCTGCCACCTCACAGGGGCCTAGAAGCCAGGCTGCAGCCCCAGCCCAGAGCAGTGAAGCTGGCCTGCAGTCCAGGCAAGCCCCAGCCTAATCTTTGCCATGTGGATGTATCCACTGAGTCACAGCTCGCGCAGGCGCAGTCCTGTGAAACGACAAGGCACTGGGCATGTTCCTGGCCAGGCAGTGACACCGAGCGGATGGAGAAATTACTCCCCTGAGAGGCCCAGACATCGGCCGTGGGGCAGGGTGGAGGCTCCTTGCCTGTGCACTGGCCAGATGCTTGGTGGAACAGCGAGGGGGCTGGCACAGACCCAGTGCCCCTGGCTCAGGAAATGCCTCTGGCTCCCGCAGGCTCAGAGGCTGCACGGCCCAGGGCTGAGTTCTCCCCGGGGGCTCTGAGTGAGGTGATGGTCCAGGGGGCCAAGGCGATGCTGCAGCATACAGCATGTGCGTGTGTGCGTGTGCATGTGCGTGTGCATGTGTGTGCAGGGTGCATTAACCTAGTGTGTGTGTGTGTGTGTGTGTGTGTGTGTGTGTGCAGGGTGCGTTAACCTAGCATGTGTGTGTGTGTGTGCATGCGTGCGTGTAGGGTGCGTTAACCCAGCATGTGTGTGTGTGTGTGTGCATGTGTGCGTGTAGGGTGCGTTAACCCAGCATGTGTGTGTGCATGCACACGTGTGCAGGGCATGTTAACCTACCATGTGTGTGCATGTGTGTGCAGGGTGTGTTAACCTTGTGTGTGTGTGTGCAAGGCACGTTAACCTAGCATGTGTGTGTGCGTGCGCAGGGCACGTTAACCTAGCATGTGTGTGTGTGTGTGTGTGTGTGTGTGTGTGTGTGTGTGTGCAGGGCGCGTTAACCTAGCATGTGTGTGTGCGCGCGCGTGTGCGTGCAGGGCGCGTTAACCTAGCATGTGTGTGTGTGTGTGCGTGTGCGTGCAGGGCGCGTTAACCTAGCATGTGTGTGTGTGTGTGCGTGTGCAGGGCACATTAACCTAGCATGTGTGTGTGTGTGTGTGTGTGTGTGTGTGTGTGTGTGCAGGGCGTGTTAACCTAGCGTGTGTGTGTGCGCGCGTGTGCAGGGCACATTAACCTAGCATCTGTGTGTGTGTGTGCGCGTGTGCAGGTGTGTTAACCTAGTGTGTATGTGTGTGTGTGTGTAGGGTGCGTTAACCTAGCACGTGTGTGCGCATGTGTGCAGGGTGCATTAACCTAGCATGTGTGTGTGTGCAGGGCGTGTTAACCTAGTGTGTGTGTATGTGTGTGTGTGCAGGGCGCATTAACCTAGCATGCGTGTGTGTGTGGGTGCAGGGCACGTTAACCTAGTGTGTGTGTGTGCACGTGCGTGTGTGTGCAGGGCACGTTAACCTAGCGTGTGTGTGTGTGCAGGGTGTGTTAGACTTGTGTGTGTGTGTGTGTGTGTGCAGGGCACATTAACCTAGCATGTGTGTGTGCATGTGCGTGTGTGTGCAGGGTGCATTAACCTAACGTGTGTGTGTGTGTGTGTGTGTGTGTGTGTGTGTGTGTGTGCAGGGCACGTTAACCTAGCATGTGTGTGTGTGCATGTGTGTGTGTGCAGGGTGCATTAACCTAACATGCGTGTGTGTGTGTGTGCAGGGCACGTTAACCTAGCATGTGTGTGTGTGCAGGGTGCATTAACCTAGCATGCGTGTGGCGGGGGGGTAGGGTGCATTAACCTAGCATGCGTGTGTGTGGGGGGTAGGGTGCATTACCTAGCATGCGTGTGTGTGGGGGGGGGTAGGGTGAATTACCTAGCATGCCCGTCCCTGCTGCACTTGCAGGTTCTCAGGGTGTCCATGTGCAGCCAGGAGGGAGCAGTCATCAAGCTGGTGCCGGTATGGCACAGCGTCTCGCCAGCCCGGTGCAGGTGTACCAGGGCCATGCCCGATCCCCTGCAGTGAGAAGGTGCAGGCTGAGGCAGTGGCTCTTTGCCCACAAAAGCTCCTGTTCCAATATACCTGCTAGTCTGTAAGGTGCCCTGGGACTTCTCGTTGTCTCTGTGGATACAGACTAGCCCGGGTGCCCCTATGGTGCTTATCCTCTGCAGCATAACTCAGTGGCGCTCGGCCTGCCTGGCTCTGTGCCCATGGGTCCCCAGGCGCCATGTGCTACACAGACGGGTGCGTTTGCAGGCCTGCTGCTGCTGCTGCTGCACTAGAGGCCGGGGCTGAGACGCCCAGGCACTGACCATCCCCGGTGCGGTCGCTGACACCCCTACAAAGAGGGGGCGAGATGCACGAGGAATATTGTACAACCAGCATTTCTGGCAACCTAGCACCACCTGGTGGGAGCTCTGGACCCAGCCAGGCCCTGTCTTTCCTAATTCGGGATCTGCACCGGACCCGTTTTAATGAAATTCTCTCCTCGAGAAAAGGGCTGTACCAAGTGCAGGAGCCTGGCCAGAGTGGGGCCCATCTCCCTAGTGCCCTCGCTGCCGACAGGAGCCGCTGCCTGGCCCCGCAGCAGGAACGAGCAGAACCGGGCAGCTACTGCGCAAGTGCTGGTCGTGTTGCCCAGCCTGAGCTCCTGGCAGGCAAAGGCTTAAGCAGAGGCCACCCGTGCCCATGGGGGTGGGTGGGTCAGATGAAGAACACCCAGCTTCCGCAATTCAAATGTAAGGGGCACGTGGCCCTATAGGCCCCACTCCATGCATCACCTGTGGGCTTAAGGACACCCAGAGGGAGGGGCTGCATCCCTGCCCGTCCTGGCTAATAGCCATTGCAGGACGTGTCCTCCAGAAACGTAGCTGGTTCTTCTCTGAGCCCAGTTCTACTGTGGGCTTTCAGAACATCCTGGGCAACGAGTTCCCCAGGGTGACGGCATTGTGTGAAGACAACACCTCCTTTGGCTTGTTATAAACCTGTGGCCTATTCATTTTGCTGGGCGACCCCTGGCTCTTGTGTGGTGGGAAGGACTAAATAGCTCTTCCTCACACCCTGTCTTCACACCACTCTAGCTTTGTAGACTTCTATCCTATCCCCCTGAGTCATCTCCTTCCTGGCGAATATTTTAATTCTCCTCGTATAGAACCTGTCTCAACTCCCAATTACCTTTGTTCCACTGCTTTGTACTTTTCCTGAGTCTAATCATTTGTTGTTGAGATGGAGCAACCAGAACTCCAACCTGGCCGCGTCTACACGTGCACGCTACTTTGAAGTAGCAGCGCCAACTTCGAAATAGCGCCCGTCACGGCTATACATGTTGGGCGCTATTTCGAAGTTGAAATCGACGTTAGGCAGCGAGACGTCGAAGTCGCTAACCCCATGAGGGGATGCGAATAGCGCCCTACTTCGAAGTTGAACGTCGAAGTAGGGCACGTGTAGACAATCCGCGTCCCGCAACATCGAAATAGCGGGGTCCACCATGGCGGCCATCAGCTGAGGGGTTGAGAGACGCTCTCTCTCCAGCCCCTGCGGGGCTCTATGGTCACCGTGTGCAGCAGCCCTTAGCCCAGGGTTTCTGGCTGCTGCTGCGGCAGCTGGGGATCCATGCTGCATGCACAGGGTCTGCAACCAGTTGTCGGCTCTGTGGATCTTGTGTTGTTTAGTGCAACTGTGTCTGGGAGGGGCCCTTTAAGGGAGCGGCTTGCTGTTGAGTCCGCCCTGTGACCCTGTCTGCAGCTGTTCCTGGCACCCTTATTTCGATGTGTGCTACTTTGGCGTGTAGACGTTCCCTTGCTGCGCCTATTTCGATGTGGTGCTGCCCAACGTCGAAGTTGAACATCGATGTTGCCAGCCCTGGAGGACGTGTAGACGCTATTCATCGAAATAGCCTATTTCGATGTCGCGTGCACGTGTAGACGTAGCCCCTGTGGACATGCCATGGATTTGTATCACAGCATTACTGTATTTATGGTCTTATTTTCTTCCCCTTTCCAAATGTTTCCTAACACTCATTGAGCTAATGCACTGAGAGAACTATCCACGGAGATTCCAAGGTCTTTTCCATGGTAATAGCTGACTTGGACCCCATCATTTTATTAGTATAAGTGAGATACATTACTTTGCATTGATCAACACTGAACTTCATCTGCAATTTAGTTAGTCACCCAGTTTTGTGAGATCTCTTTGTAACTCTTCACACTTATTTAACCTGAGTAACTTTTTACTATCTGCAGACTTTCCTACCTCATTGTTCACCTCATTCTCCAGATCATTTATGAATATGCTGAATAGCATTAGTTCCAATTAGATCCTTGAGGGACCCTACTATTTACCTCTCCCCGCTTTGAAAACTGACATCTTAACTTCTACCCTTTGTTTCTTGTCTTTTGACCAGTACCAATTCAAAAGAGGAACTTCCCTCTCATCCTGTGACAGCTCACTTTTGTAACCCTTCTGCCGGAAGGAGTTGGCAGCAAGCAGGGCCAGGTTCTACACCTAGGGGTTCCTTTTCATCCATCTCACACAGAACCAGCTCAAGCCTCGACCCAGTAGCCTGGGAAATTCACAACCCCCGGGTGCCTTGCAGAGGCGATGCTTCCTCACTCACAAGCACAGCGTCTGAGTGTAGAAAAGAAACTTTTAATGAAAGAGGCAGAAAAGTCTCATGGCATAAGCTTGCAAAAATACCACACCCAGAGTTCATAACCAACCCTCAAGTAACTGTCCTAGCTCAACTGGATTGAGCAGCGTCCTTGGCCTCTCAAGCTCACCAGTCCAATACTGTAATCAGCCAATCCACACACCCAAACTTTCTTCGTACCCCTCTTCAAATGCCCCACTTACAACTCGGTCCAGTCCGTGCAGGCCCTGACACAACACCCTGATGCATTTCCTTATTGAACCTGAGACAATGCCACCTTTGCGCTGGTCTGGCGTTCCGCTTGCCCCTGCCAGCTGTCCCACCGGCTGCCTGCTGGCCGCTCCTGCTGGCCACCCACTGCTCCTCCTACCAACTGGCCACCAGTCACGCCTACCGGCCGCCTGCTGCTTCTCCTACCATCTGTCCGCCAGTTGCTCCTCCCAGCCATCCACTGCTGTCTTGTGGGTTTTTCTGTAGGCAAAACATGTGATTCCAGCTCTCCATAGTTTCAGCTGCTGATGATTTCAGCTTATAGTGGCATTCACCTCTGGGTCTAGCCACAGCTTCTCAGTATCCACCAAGGTGGATTCTCACAGAATAACTATAGACCTATCTTTAGATCTACTACTGAACAGTGTGGTGGTGGGGGGCAGAACTAGTCAAACGAGCCTTACAGCTGTATAGCCAAAAGGCTTCCAGCCAGCTAGGTCAACCACTATAGCTCCCCCTTTCTCATCTCACAATGCTTAGACGGAGGGAGCTCTTTGCAATCCATATCTTACACAGTAGTGATGACTGCCCTGTACCCCCACAGAACTTCAAGCATTGGTGAGACTCCACAGTTCTTACACTGGGTGACAGCATAAATTGTGACTTTACAACAATATGTTGCTTGCAATAGACAAAACCTCATTGTTTCACCAGGCTTTGTTTATAAGGCATCGCATATGCACACCTTTGCATTTTCAGGCAAATGATCTCTGAAGGACACATTCCCCCAATCCTTCAGCAGTATGGAGCTCCTGCTGGCACATTCCTTACACTTTGATTAAAAGCTTTTTGTGAGGGCCCTTGTTGAAGACTTTCTGAAAGACCAAGAACACCACATCCACTAGATCACCCTTGTTCATATGCTTGTTAACTGCCTCAAAGATTTCTAGTAGTTTGGTAAGGCACAATTTCCCTTTATGGAAAACATGATAACGTTTCCCCAACAAATCATGTTCATCTATGTGCCTGACAATTCTCTTCAGTCTAGTTTCAACCAATTTTTCCTGGTGCTGAAGCTAGGCTTACTAGCGTATAGTTGCTAGGATCATCTCTGCAGACTCTTCTAAAAATCAGCATTGCATTAGCTCTCTGCTAGCCACCTGGAAAGAGGCTGATTGAAATGGTAGGTTACAGATCTGGAATCTTTTGTTTGAGTTCCGTCAGCACTCTTGAGTGAATGACATTAGGTTCTGGTGACTTATTACTGTTTAATTTAACAATTTTGTTCCAAAAGCTTCTCTACTGATACCTAAAAAGGTGGGCCCAGGTGTGGGAAGCTCATTAACACACAAAAACAACCGTACCAGGACAGACCAACGATCCATCCGTCCCGGTATCTTGTCTTCCAACAGTGGTCAATGCCAGGTGCCCCAGAAGGAATGAAAAGAACAGGGAGTCATCATGTGATCCCACCCCCTTCAGCCATTCCCCAGCCCTGACAAACAGAGGCCAGGGACACCCTCCCCGCCCATCCCAGCTAATAGCCATTGAGAGACCCATCCTCCATGAATTTATTTAGTTCCTTTTGAACCTTGTTATAGCCTTGGCCTTCACAACATCCTCTGGCCAGGAGTTCCACAGGTTAGCTGTGCGCTGTGTGAAGAAAAACTTCCTTTGGTTTATTTTAAATCTGTTGCCCATTGATTTCATTTGGTGACCCCTAGTTCTTGTGCGACGGGGAGGAGCACGTAACTTCCCTTGTTTACTTTCTCTGCAATGGCCACAGTTCTAGCCAAGCGGAAAACTCTGAGTCTTATTCACTTCTCCTCATCCGGGAGCTGTTTCATACCCCTAATCATTCTTTTGCCTCTTTCTGAGCTCTTTCCAATACCAGTATATCTTTTTTGAGATGAGGTAACCACATCTGTATACAGTATGCAAGATGCAGGCACACCATAGATTTATACAGAGGAATTATGGTATTTCCTGTTTTGTTAGATGTCATAAGGTGGGATTTCTGGGCACAACTAGGGAAATCAATCCAGGGTATCTTTGCTTAAATCCAGGCCACTCACAGCCCCACAGCTCTTTCTCACTAAGGCAAATCCAATAAGCCATAAAAGGGCCTCTGCCAGCCCCACTGGCCACCCAAAGCCACACAAGCAGACCCACCGACTTCCCAGCTGCTCTACCAGCCCAGTCCAACAGCCCCCAAATTCAGGTGAGACATTATTAAACCTATTTCACCAACACCACACAGATTCGTCTGGACCCCAAAGAGTCCAGTCACAGTCCCCGGTCAATATATACTTGGATGTTACCCAAATCACCATGCAACAGCCAGATCCTTTAGACCCAAACATCCAAAGGTTTATTAACAAAAAAGAAAGAACAGGGTGAGAGAGAGAAATTGTTAAAATGACACTTTACGTACATCAAGTACAGCTATTGATGCAGCCAGAGACGCTCTGTGCTGATTCTTGAAAGTCTCTGAAAGTCCCTCCTGTAAGGGGATATAATTCCGGGTTACATAGTTTTAATTACTAGAGAATTATAGATCCGGTCAGCTGGAGTCAGCATGCTGGAACATAGAATCATAGAACACTAGGACTGGAAGGGACCTCGAGAGGCCATCGAGTTCAGCCCCCTACCCCAATTGCAGGACCAAGTACTGTCTAAACCATCCCTGATATACATCTATCTAACCTGTTCTTAAATATCTCCAACGATGGAGATTCCACAACCTCCCCAGGCAATTTATTCCACTGTTTGGCCAACCTGACAGTTAGGAACTTTTTCCTAATGTCCAACCTAAACCTCCCTTGCTGCAGTTTAAGTCCATTGCCTCTTGTTCTATTCTCAGAGGCCAAAAAGAACAAGTTTTCTCCCTCCTCCTTGTGACACCCTTTTAGATACCTGAAAGCCGCTATCATGTTGCCCCTCAATCTTCTCTTTTCCAAACTAAACAAGCCCAATTCTTTCAACCTTTCTTCATAGGTTACATTCTCTAGACCTTTAATCATTCTTGTTGCTCTTTTCTGGACCTTCTCTAATTTCTCCACATTTCTCGAAATGCGGTGTCCAGAACCGGACACAACACTCCAGCTGAGGCCTAACCAGCGCAGAGCAGAGCGGGAGAATGACTTCTCGTGTCTTGTTCACAACACACCTGTTAATGCATCCCAGAATCAGGTTTGCTTTTTCTGCAACTGCATCACACTGTTGACTCATATTTAGCTTGTGGTCCACTATGACCCCCAGATCCCTTTCTGCTGTAGTCGTTCCTAGGCAGTCTCTCCCCATTCTGTGTGTGTGAAACTGATTGTTCCTTCCCAAGTGGAGCACTTTGCATTTGTCCTTAAACTTCATCCTGTTTACCTCAGCCCATTTCTCCACGGACCCTTGGAAACAGGAACAGGAACAAACAACAAAAGACAAAAGTCCAAGATGGACACTGCTAGGTCCTTCTCATGGTCCTTCCTTGTGTCCAGGCCCCAAGCCCTTTTTCCTTCCCGTCAGGCCCTTGTGGGTCAGTGTCACCTGACCCAGGTGAGCCGCAGTAGCAAGATGCCATTGGTGGCTGGTTTTGCCAGAACGCCCAGTCACTTACGTGGCAGGTGGGATGGACGTCTGGGTGTCTGATTTCAATTCCTTTGCCAGCCCAGGTCACCTGACCAGCAGGCTGCACTCCAGTGACAAGTCCCACATTTCTGGGATGTGGATTCTGCTGTTTAACCCTCTGGTTTCCATCCCATTGTTCAGCCCAGTGTCCTGGCTGGGGCTGAGCTCACACCTCCCATTGTGAAGCTGAGCAGGAAAACGTTACCAATCCAGCTACGGAGCAAACATCCATAACTCTACTTACCAACATGATACAGACATATAAGTAGCATAAACAGATTCTGGGCATCATCAGCTTTCATTGGACACCTCACGCGGCCCTCCTGGCACAATGTCGTGGGCCAATAGATACAATGGACACATAAAATGACATCTCTACCAAATATAAAAATCCAGTCCTGGGACAGTAGGTACCCCTTTCTTGATGTTTCACAGCATTCTGTGTCCTTTTTTACTTCTGTTGCACATTGAGTGGATGTTTTCTGAGAAAACTCCACAATGACTCCATTCTCTCTCTCAAGTGGCAACAGCTGATTTAGACCTCATCATTTTATGTGTACAGCTGGGATTACCTTTGCCAATGAGCATTACTTTGCATCTGCCTCACACCCTCCTCATTGAAAACCAATATAACGAATTCCTTTTGCTACGTCACAACAGCCTTGTCTTCCTTGAGCGTTCATGTAGCACTTCATTCAACCACTCATTGCTTGGCTGGCATCCTACATGATATACTTACTTACGTATCTTTGGTGCTAACTTCTGTGTCTTTTGATAGTTGCTCTTCAAATTCTTTTTTCTGGTCTGCCTGACTATACCCGACTTGCCAAAGCTTATGTCCCTTCTATTATCCTCGATAGGAATTGACTTTCAATTTTAAAGGTCATCTTTTGATCTCTAGCATCTTCTTTTATTCTCTTCAATGTGGTGGCATTTTTCAGACTTCTTGCTGTTATATGGGAGGCAAAAGGAGGAGAAATACATTAGAGGCCTGGTCTACCCTAGGCACTATTTCAAAAATAGCAGTGTGCATCCGGACATGCTATGTTGAACTAGCTGGGTGCTATTTCGAAATGTATTCTTGTGTGTAGCTGTGTTATTTCGAAATAGCCTATTTCAGACTAGCGATTCCAGAATACATTCTTTTGGAATAATGCTGCTTTGCAGACATTGCCAAAGAGACCTGTCCCCAAGTCCCTCGAGCTGTGAACAGTGCCGAAGTGCGTTCAAAGCCTTCAACGCTCGGAGTTTGTTGGAGGTAGAGCCTCATGAAAATCATCTTCACTCTCTTCATTATTCTCTCAATTATGATACGTTCCACAGACACAAGCTTGTTTCTCTGGCCTTGCAGCAGTTGCAGTGGTCAGTAATTCTTCATCAGTTAGCTCTCCAAACGTGAGCAAATCTTCACCCACGTCCACAGTGGCTATCAAGTCCTCTTTTCCCACATTGACTGGAAGTGGAACATCATTCAAGGGATTATCGAACTCTTCTGTATTTTCATCCCACAAGCCTCCCATGGGTACAACACATTTCCCGTAAGAGTTGCCAGGCCTCAGCAACCAGATGAATGTAATCGAGCAAATACACTGTGCTCAGCACCATCTGAGGACCACCAGCTGCCTGGGGTCCACATCAAGAGCAACAACAATCCAGTTTGTTCTTCATCACACCTTGAGCCATAGGCAGCACCCAAGATGCAGTGTCCATGTGTGATGGGGTTCGGGGTCCCCCTGCACTGCACCCCTTCCGCTGGCAGGAGAGACTCTCACTCAGCAGGTACAACAGCAGGTTTATTAGGCAACAGATGTCCAGTTTCTCACAGAAGCAACAGCACAGCAGCCAGAGACAATCCTTCCAACCTGTCCTGGGGAGAAGACCCCGAGGGGTGCCCCTCTGGGGTGTAGCTTCCCCCTCCTCAGGCTGGCTGCCTTCCAGCTCTCCCTTTTCCTCCTCTCTAACTGCCGCCCCCGATTCAAAACCAAGCTCAGCTCCTCCCTGCTCTTTGTTCAGGCAGAGGTGTTATCTGCCAGTTGTAGCCCCAGGGTCATCCTTAGCCACTGGGAGCTGCTGCTTGCCTCGGACATCCAGCCTGACTCACACATGCACCCCCCCCACACTCCATCACACCATGGATAAGGATTGGAGCTGAAAGCTTCTCCTTGGGGGTGTGCGGAGCAGGTGTCCAGGAAGAAGCACCTCTTACAGCTCTGCAAGCGGAGCTGATCAGCCCACTTTTTCAGACAACTGATGAAGATCTCACCTGTCATCCAAGCGTTGGGTGAGCTGACAGGACTGAGGGGAGGTTTACTGAAATGCCCCCGGAAAGCATCTGGGTCATTTTGCTGATCTCAAGCAGTGGGCATTTATTGCTGCCGTCCCTGTTGGCATGCACAAGCACCGTGACCCTGGCCTTTAACATTTTCTCTCCTTCCAGTATCAGAGAGGTAGCCGAGTTACTCTGTATCTTCAAAAACAACAAGAAGTCCCGCAGCACCTTATAGACTAACAGATATTTTAGAGCATCAGCTTTCGTGACCCGCTTGGTCAGCGGCATGCAAAGTGCATGAGATGAGGATATAGCAGGCTATGCATACCGCTGACCAAGCGGGTCTTTGCCCACAAGAGCTCAGGCTCCAAAATCTCTGTTAGTGCCCCAGGACTTCTCCTCCCAGTGTTTCGCTTTCCCCTCCCTCCTATGTCACAGAGCCCTTCCAGACACAGCCCTGTTTCGTCCGCGTTGTAGCTGCCCGCTGGGGAAAGCCTGCCCGGGATGCGAGGGACCTGTTCGCGCGGCCACTGCTCAGCGGCGGCTTTGCCCGCCGACTCCCGCGAGTGACACCGAGGCATTTCTTCCCCCCGGCAAACCTGCCATTGGGTGCCTTCAAGTGGTTCAGGCCCAGGGCCGCAGCGAGCCGACAGGCCTTCTCCTTCGTCATGGGTCCCACGAGCTGCGCCCCTGTGTCCACTTCTCCTGGAGCCACGTGTACAGGGCCTGGTGGAGAGCAGGAGCTCTTCCTTCCCGCCCGTGGCCGGCGACACAGTCAGCCAGCAGCTTGTCCCTTTGCAGCCATGTCCCGCACACCACCGAGCAGGGCAGGGCCCATGGGCGGCCCCCTGGCTCTGCGTGCCCCCCCGGTGCCTGCCACTGGTGGGTGATCTGTGCTTCCTCCTTCAGCAAGAGACTCCTGGGCCTGGCCTGGGCTGGGCCCACTGCAGGCGCTGCCCCACGGCGGCTGTTACTCAGGCGCCAGTGCAACAGGGAACGCGTGGCCGGGGGACACGGTGCCCCGAAAGGTGGGTGCTGCCACATCAGGTCCTTGCTGCAAACCAGCCTCAGCTGCAGCTTCACCACGGCTGCCCCCTGCCTTGCCCTCATCCAAAATGGCTACCCCCAAGCCGCCTTCATCCAAGATGGCTTCCTTAGTAAGCGGTAGCAGAAGCTTCAACACTGCTGCCCACCCCCCCCCCCGTTGCCCTCATCCAAGATGGTCGCCCCCAGGATGACTTCATACAAGATAGTAACAGAGAGGAAGCCGGGCTAGTCTACACACTATCAAAACAAAAACCAGTCCAGTAGCACGTTAAAGACGAGCAAAATAGTTAATTAGGCGATGAGCTTTCGTGGGACAGACCCACTTCTTCAGACCAGAGCCAGACCAGAGCAGACTCAATATTTAAGACACAGAGAACCAAAAACAGTAATCAAGGAGGACAAATCAGAAAAAGCTAATCAAGGAGAGCAAATCAGAGCGTGGAGGGGTGGGGGGGAAGGTCAAGAATTAGATTGAACCACGTATGCAGAGGAGCCCCTAGAGTGACTCAGAAAGTTCCCGTCCCAGTTTAAACCACGTGTTAATGTGCCGAATTTGAATATAAAAGCCAGCTCGGCTGCTTCCCTTTGAAAAGGTGGGAAAGTTTTTCTGTGAGTAACACACAGACCTTGGGGTCATGGACAGAATGGCCCATTGCATTAAAATGTTGACTAACTGGTTTGTGGACCTGGAGTGTTTTGATGTCTGTTGTGTGCCCCTTGACCCTTTGTCTAAGGGAGTTAGGAGTCTGTCCAATACACAAAGCACCTGGGCACTGTTGGCACACGACGGCGTCTATGATGTTAGCAGAGGAGCACGAGAAAGTGCCGGTGACTCTGTGAGTAACCCGGTTGGGTCCAGGGACGGCGCGGCCAGAGGAGACACGCGGACAAAGCCGGCGGCGGGCTGTGCTGCCGGGAAGGGTCCCAGGACGGGTGCTCCCGGGGTACAGACTGTGGCTGCCGGTGAGGACCCTCATGAGGCTGGGAGGTGTCTGTGGGAGAGAGAACAGGCCCGTCGCCCAGGCCCCTCTGGCGCGCGGCGTCCCGATTAAGGACGGGTCGCAGGTCCGTAGCACTTGGTGGCAGCGGTCTGAGCTGGGGGCGGCGGGCGACGCCCGGGCTGTTCCGTTCCGGGCCGGCGGTGGAGTCGCTGGTCCCCGGGGACGCGCCTGCCCCGTCCGCTCGGTGCTCTCCGCTCCTGGCGGAAGCGCAAAGTTTGGTTTTTACGGTCCCGGCGCTCGGGGAGGGAACCGGCCGCGCCGGCGGCGGCCGCGTTCACAGTCGGCGCATTAGCACGTGGTTTAAACCGGGAGGGGAACTTCCTGAGTCGCTCCCGGGGCTCCCCTGCGCACCGGGCTCCGGCTAACGCTTGACCTGCCCCCCCCCAGCCCACGCTCTGCTTTGAGGTGCTCCTGGACGGCGTGTTGGGTCCATCCCAGATGGCTCCCCCCGTAGGCCCGGCCGGCAGCTTCACCGTGGCGGCCGCCGGCCTTGCCCTCATCCAAGATGGTCGCCCCCAGGCTCGCCCTGATTAAAAATGGGGGCGCCCGCTTCGCCGGGAGGCGGCTGCCCTTACCTGACATGGCCGACAAGGCGTCACTGGGCCCCGCCTCTCTATGGTGCGGCCGAGCGGGGCGGGGGAAGGGCGAGTGTCGGAGGCGCCGCGGGCGCAGGGCAGGGCGCGGGGACCCCCGGGGAGCCCCGTCAGGTGAGAGCCCCCAACACCGGCCCCGCCCCCCCCCCAGCTGAGCCCCGCGCGGGAGAGAAAGCGCCCCCGCCCCCCTGCTGGGAGCGCACCTGGGGAGGGAGACCCCCCACCCCGCTTCAGCCCCCGCCCCCCCTAGGGAAACCCCCCCCCGCTTCTGCCCCCGCCCCCCCAGTGAGCCCTGCCCGCCCCCAGGGAAACCTCCCCCCGCTTCAGCCCCCGCCCCCCCTAGGGAAACCCCCCCCCCGCTTCTGCCCCCGCCCCCCTAGGGACACACCCCCCTGCTTCAGCCCCCGCCCCCCCCAGTGAGCCCTGCCCCCCCCCAGGGAAACCTCCCCCCGCTTCAGCCCCCGCCCCCCCCAGTGAGCCCTGCCCCCCCCCCAGGGAAACCTCCCCCCGCTTCAGCCCCCGCCCCCCTAGGAACACACCCCCCTGCTTCAGCCCCTGCCCCCCCAGTGAGCCCTGCCCCCCCCAGGGAAACCCCCCGCCCCCCTAGGGAAACCTCCCCCCGCTTCAGCCCCTGCCCCCCAGTGAGTCCTGCCCCCCCCCAGGGAAACCTCCCCCCGCTTCAGCCCCTGCCCCCCCAGAGAGACCCACCCCCGCTTCAGCCCCCGCCCCCCAGTGAGTCCTGCCCCCCCCCAGGGAAACCTCCCCCCGCTTCAGCCCCTGCCCCCCCAGAGAGACCCACCCCCGCTTCAGCCCCCGCGCCCCAGTGAGCCCTGCCCCCCCCCCGTAGGGAAACCTCCCCCCGCTTCAGCCCCCGCCCCCCTAGGGAAACCTCCCCCCGCTTCAGCCCCCGCCCCCCAGTGAGCCCTGCCCCCCCTAGGGAAACCTCCCCCCGTTTCTGCCCCCGCCCCCCTAGGGAAACCTCCCCCCGCTTCAGCCCCCGCCCCCCAGTGAGCCCTGCCCCCCCGTAGGGAAACCTCCCCCCGCTTCAGCCCCTGCCCCCCCAGAGAGACCCCCCCCGCTTCAGCCCCCGCCCCCCAGTGAGCCCTGCCCCCCCCGAGGGAAAGCCCCCCCGCTTCAGCCCCCGCCCCCCAGTGAGCCCTGCCCTCCCCCGAGGGAAACCCCCTCCTTCAGCCCCCGCCCCCCCAGACAGACAACCCCAGTGAGCCCTGCCCCCCAAAGGAGACCCCCTGCTTCAGCCCCCACAAACGCAGACCGCCCTGTTGACCCCCGCCCCCCCAGAGGGAGCCCCCAGACCCCGGCCCGGCCCGCCATGCCCCAGCTGGAGGAGGTAGCCAACGTGGTGCTGCGAGTGCCCGGCATCGTCCTGCTGGACCTGCTCTACCGCTGGGACGTCCAGGCCTTTGGCGAGCTGCTGCGGCCCCATCAGGGGGAGGCCTGGCTGCGACACCGCGCCCTGTGGCATGCCTACTACCTGGGTGAGGCGCTGAGGGAGCTGCTGGCCTGGGGGCCGGGGTGTCGCCATCACCCTGGGGTCTCATCCAGACCCGGGCGGGAGGTGCTGAGCAAGTCCCAGCACGCCTGGCTCCTTCACGCCTGCCCTGCTGGCATGCGGGTGCTTGGGCCAGTGCTCTGCCTGTGGGGCGCTGGGTGGGGACTGGGGAGACAAGGTGGGGGCTGCCCCCCAACTGTGTACTTTGATAGTGAGGGACACAGTTTGGCTGCCCCCCCCAGTGGCATGAGTCACACCCTCCCTTCCCCTCTCTGTGCTCCTCGCCAGAGGTGCTCCACCGCACCCCACTTGAGTGGCTCTGCTCCTGCACAGGGAGGGGGCCCAGCAGTGGCCTTTAATCAAGTGGGGCCTGTTCAGTGTCACAGGAAACCCCCCTCAGGGAGTGGGGAGCCCCGGCCCTGCCCAGAGCTCCAGGAAGCTGGGTGGTTTCCAGCTGTGGCTTCCAAGGCCCCCCTGGCTGTGGGCTCCTGCGCATTAGCCACTGCGTGGTGTTCGCTGACCCGGCTCAGCGGGCAGACTACGCCTGTGAGCGTGGCGGGGCAGCTTGTGAGCTCACTGACCACTAGCCACTGCTTGGGTTGAGCTCTCAGCTTTCCTGCTACTGGGGGTTGGCTCTGACAGTGGGGGCTTCATCCCACTCTGGTGGGACCCTGCCTCATTTCTTGCCCAGCTGCAATAGTTGACTGTCTTGGGGGTTGGAGTGCAGGACACCCAGGGCTCAGCCCAGCTTCCCCTGCCCCCCAGGGAGCTGTCTGGGCGGCACCTCTCACAGCTTTGGCGTGACTGGCAAGCCAGAGGATCTCCACATCCCCGAAGCTGCACTCAGGCGGGTTGACAACATGATAAAAGCCTTTGGCTTTCCCTGGCGTGTTAGGTGGGAACACAGCTCTGCCGTAGAATCACCCTTTGCTCCCCGGGCCTGCATCCAGCGTGTAACTAGCACCAGGCCAGCAGGACCTGTTCTCGTGGGAGCCCTGTGGGGCTCGGGAGCTGGGACTGGGCTCAGAAAAGAGCTAGCTAAGCTCACAGAGGAGAGGTCCATCGATGGTTGTTACCTGGGACAGGCAGGGACACAGCCCCATGTGTCCCTGAACCTTTATCTTCCAGAGCTGGGAGTGGACAACGGAAGATGGGTCACGCTATCGTTGCTCTGATCTGTTCATTCCCTCTGGGGCACCTGGCATTGGCCACTGTCGGCCGACAGGGTACTGGGCTAGGCAGCCCCTGGCTCTGACCCAGTGTGGCCGATCTTCTGTCTTTGACTGGTACTTCGTCCAGGAAATCATTAACCAGGTTTTGAACAGTGCCAGGGCAGTTTGCAGGCTGGCAGATTTTGTTCAAACCGTTCACTTGCAATTCCAAGCTGTATTACTAGTGGGTTTTTGGAACCCTGCTGAGAGGGTCAAATCAGGGCAAAATACCACTCAGACATGGTGAGTGCCACGCTCCCTACAGGGAGAGCTCCATCCCACGCATGCCAGCCCAGACCCTGGTGCCACAGCCCTGGACAAAAACTGCTTAGAAAAGTTTTAAGGAGTTTAAAAAGCAAAATTTATGTGGGACTTTTTAAAAATTTCTCCCCCCTGAAGTAGAACTTTAGCCACGTGACTCTAACTCTACAAGCCTTGGAGGGGGATAGAACTGTAGTGACAAGAGTTTGTACCCTTAAAAGTGCCTCCTTTGTAGGCAGGTAGACCTCGAAGTCTGACAACAGCGGACGGGGCTGGGCCCCTGCTGTCGCTCTTTCCCTGCGGGGAATGCTTGTCTGACGTTGGACTGCTCTGGGGATGTCTTTGCTTTCCCTCATGCAACTTTATCTTGCTCTTTTATGTCTGTTGGTGGGATTGCACCCTCCTGGGGTGGAGAGGGTGTCCTGTGAGGCGCTTCTCTAAGCGTAGGTACCACTTGCTCTGCCAGGGTCGCAAGGCTCCCACCTCAGAAGACATGGACATGGCCGTGCCAGTAGAAGGATGACATGGTCCCATGTGAACGGGCTGTAGGGTGTACCAGTCAAAGGCCCCTTTTTCCTGGTGTAACTGTTTCATTGTGGGAAGGTGATGTTTTTGTACAAAAGCCATCTGTTGACCAGGGCTCTAATGGTCTGTGATGTGCCAGGCAACCTGTGAAGCTATAAAATATATATATATATATACACACACACCCCCCCCAGAGTTGTTAGGTGACTGGAGATGGGTGGCCTTCTGCACTGTTGAGGGAGGGTGCGTTCCCGTGTCCTGGACAGGACATGAAATGGTCCAAGTAGCTCAGACATCCTGGTAAGTGGCCTCGCTGGGGAAGGGCCTGGGCTCTGAAGTCACACATGGAATCCTTGGGCTGGAAGGGCTCTTAGGAGGTCATGGAGTCTGGCCCCCTGCCTGACATGAAAGGTGGGTTGCAAGCGTGCTGCCATGGGCCATCGTGGCAGGTGGCTGACGCCGGGACAGCCAGTGTTGTTGTGAGTTGTCCCAGGTGGCACCAGTGTGAGCCCCAGGAGATGCCCTTCCCACCTGCTGCACTGGGGAGTGGTGACCAGTGTTCCCCCAGCTGAGCGCTTGGCAGCTGTCCAGGAGAGATTCAGGTGCTGCCCGGCTGACGGTGGGTAGCGGGTGTTTCTGCCGCCGGTGCCCATCCGCCCCGGTCTCAATGCACAGAACGAAGTGTATTCCACCCACGCATGGAGAAAGTCAGCGGCACGCTGGGGACACCATTGCCACTGCAAGAGGCACTCAGGCGGGGGCGGGGGTCGCTCTTCTCCCCCTCTGGCTGGTGGCTGTAAGTGACGCCGCGCTGTGGCTGCTCGGGCCTTGGGTGGGACACCTGCAAGCAAAGGGATTCTGTGCTGAGACCCGCTGCTCGGCGTCCCTCGCTTGCTCTGCCTCCCCGACCCGCTGCAAGGCGGGCGAGCCACTTCCAAGTGCTCACTCTCAGCTGAACAGCTTCTGCGCCCTGGTATTGCAGTGGTGGGAGAAGCTCCCCTGTGTGTGATGTGTGGATGGAGTCGTTCAGAGAGCTCAGCGTCTTCACCACCACGGCCGGCAGCTGCTTTCCTCCCGCGGGACAGGGAGGGAGACCAGGCTTCCCGATGGTGGTGTCCCACCCCGAGTGGGATGAACTTTCTCCCGTGCACCACTGGGGAGGTGCTGTGCGATGCATCATCTTCACACTGGCGCACGTAACACAGTGCACGCGGCGGGAGGGACTGAGGGGGTCCGAGTTGGGGAGGGGGCTCAGGCCTGGGGCAGAGAGTTGGGGGTGCTGGTGGGGGGCCCCAGGTGTGGGGCAGGACTCTGGGCTGGGTGTTGGGGTGCAGGTGAGGTACAGGCTCTGAGGTGGGGGACAAGATGGAGTAGAGGATCTGGGCTGGGTGTTGGGGTGCAGGTGGGGTACAGGCTCTGAGGCGGGGGACAAGATGGAGTAGAGGATCTGGGCTGGGTGTTGGGGTGCAGGTGGGGTACAGGCTCTTGGCTTGGGGTGTGGGCTTTGGATCAGGCTAGGGATGAGGCTTTGGGGTGCAGGATGGTGCTCTGCGCTGGGGAAGGCTCAAGGTGGGACAGGGGATTGAGCTCAGGCTAACCTGGAGACAGCAAGGAGTTGTCCCATACTCCTGGCTGCAACAGCTCAGTGCTGGGGCCGAGGGGAAGGGGCGTCTCCCTCCTGGTCCTGGCAGGCTGAGGGCTTGGGGAGAGCTCTCTCTGCGCTGCAGCCCTGAGCCCCTGCTTGGCTGCGCAGCGTGGAGGAAACAGGAGAGGAGAGACCAGGGCTGGCTCTGGGCGCCGGGTGCCATTTCCGGGCGTGCCCTCGCACTCAGGGTGGGTGAGCGGGCAGCACAGGGTGGGAGACCCAGGCCTGGCCAGCTGACCTATTGTTCTCTCCCTGTCCCAGGCCATGTGCTGTGTGTGGTGGTGCTGCTGCTCCCGGTCAGATCCCTGGTGAGGCTGTACCTCTATGGCCTGACGCTGCTGCTGCTCTTCGTGGGGCACCAGATGGCCAGGTGAGCCTGGCACCCTGGCTGCCTGCCACCTGCACTCGCCACGGCCCTCGCCTCTGGCCCCACGGCTCTCCCGGGGCAGGGGGACTGGTTGTGCTCCTCCCAGGGCTTGGTACCTGGATTGCGAAGCTCTCCCTGGCACTGGAGGCGGCGCTACTGGGCTGGGACTTGACGGCTTCCATGCTGGGCCCTGGGGCAACACTTGCCCCTGTGGTGCTCAGGAGAGAACCGTGGGCTGCAGAGTCGGTGGAAGGTCACCTGGGCCCTGGGTGACCAGAGTGAACATGGGGTGTGGTGGGGCTGGCAGGAGGGGGAAGGGTTTTGGGAAAGGAGCCGGCACCTGGGTCTAAGGCCACCCCTCTCCTTCCAGGGACTACATTCGCCATGAGCTGGAGGACAAGTTCCAGGGGGCTGTGTACCAGGACCCCGTGGCACTTACCCGCTTCCTCACTGCCCTGACAGGTGAGGCTGCACCCGGGCATGCCCTGGGGTCCCCTCTTCCTGAGATACCCCTCCCTGCAGGGCCACCCCGGCTGCTCCTTCGGCAGGGGAGTGGGAGGGGAGGCCCCAGCCCAAGGCTGGGCGTGTCTCAGGGTTAGGGCTGTCAGCTGGCACAGGAGTGCCTGCAAAGCGTGCACCCAAGGGGGGTGGGGACAGCGGGGGAGGAGCAGGGCGGCCTTTTGAGGGGCTGCCTGGGGCTCCTGCCTGGCCGCTGGCACAGTGTAGTGGGGAGCACATGGGCTGCCCAGTGGTCTGGAGCGACGGGGCAGCGGAAACGCCTCAACCGAGTTCGGGTGTGAATCTTGGTGGCATTTCTGCTCGCCCTGCAGCCTGTGAATTCACACCCTGGGGTGGCTCAGCTCAGGAGCTGGATTTAAGGGCTGCCCTGCACCCAGCGCACTGGGTCGGCTGCTGGTGAGCTGCAGGGGAGCGGCTCGGCTGGGGGATAGGGGGGTTGGCTGGCCATGGGGAGGGGGCGGCTCGGCTGGGGGCAGGTTGCCGGGGGCGGTGGGGCTGGAGGCGGGTTGCCCGGCTGTCCGGGGTGAAGCCTGACACCCATGCAGTGTCACACTGCAGCCTGGGCTCTGCAGTCGACCAGCATAGCCCAGCTGAGTTGGTCAGTGAGCTGTGGGTGGAAGCTGGCCCGGAAGGGGCCTCTCTGCACAGGGTTTGGGCCAGTGTCTGTCACTAAACCAGGGCAAGGTTGTGTGTGGAGCAGCGTGCAGACTACTGAGCTGCCCCCAAACCGTGCAGCCTGGGGCTCACTGCTCTTGGGGGGCCGGCACCTCCGGGGGCCATTTGTAACCCGGTGGGGAGCAGGTCGCTGCAGGCAGGGGGCAGTCGTGTCCCTCTTGCACAGCCGCTTGCTGCGGGCGGGATGGGGCGTAGGGGAGCCCCCGGCCTGCGTGCAGCAGTGGCTAGTGGAGCCAGGGATGCGTCTCCCATCACCCACCAGCTTTGCTCTTAGACTCTCAAAGCACCGTCCACGGCCAGCGACTGGCCAATTTTCCACCAGCTGCTGGTGGCAGCGGGCAGCAGCAGCAGCCACATGCTAGAAGGGGAAGTGGCTCTCCCAGACCTGGCCAGGACACTGTGGCAGGTGTGGGAACAGCCCCGGGAGTCCTGGCTATACGCACAAGGCAGCGCTGCTGTGGCGGTGGGCCGGTGCTGGCGGGCGGACTGGCTGGCTGTGCGCTTGCCGGTGCAGCGGGTGCGAAGTGGGAGTGACGGGGGGGGCTGTGGGAAGGGACTTGGTGTGGGCCGGCTGCACTCACGGCCGCCTCTCGCTTCCCGCCAGGCCAGGTCTTGGTGAGCACGCTCTGCGCCCTCCTGATGAAGACCAGGCAGGTGTGGCTCTTCTGCGCCCCGCTGCTCCCGCTGCTGGCCCGGCTCTGCGGCCTCCCCCTCCAGACTCTCCCTGGGGCCAACACCTTGGCGACCTTCGTCACCGCGGTGGAGGTGCTGTACGTGATCGCCTGCCGCCTGCTGCTGCCCTTCCGGCTGGTGGCTGCGGCATGCAGGGAGCTGGCTCAGGTGAGCAGCTGGTTTGGGGGGTGCAGCTCAGGGTGCTTCACACAGCGATGGCCGACTGGCCGGGGGGCTGAGTGGCTGAGCAGGGAGGCGCCGGGGCCGTGGGGCCTTGCCCCTCGAGAGAGCACCAGCTCTGATCTGGCCTCAGGGCTGCAGACTGGCTGGCTTGAAGAGGTTGGGGGGACGAGACGTGGGCCCTGCTACTCAAGGGGGTGTCTGGGCTGAGGGCACTGGCTGGGCGGGGGGAGGGGAGGATACAGGCCTTTTTTCCCGCTGGGGGGTGCCAGGTCCCATCTGGCCCCAGGCACAGGACTTTTAGTCTGAGCCCCACCTTGCAACCACCCGCAGAAGTTGGCCTCTTCAGCTCCCTGATAAGTCCCTGGGGAGGGCCCCCCTCTGGCCTCTGGAGAGCAGGGCAGTGGCTCACTGGGGAGGACGGGGTGCTCTCCAGCAGCAGCTGTGTCTCTTGGGCTGACACACGCATCAGGCGCTGCCCCCAGCTGCCCCGCAAACTCGTGATCTGGTACAAGGGTCTGTGGCAATAGGTGCCATGGGACTGCCCAACCCGGGGGTCCCTCCAGGCCAGTGTTTGGAGCTACGACTCCGTCCCTCGGGCCAGAGGTGGGATGGAGGCTTAGCTGGGGACCAGCCCAGCTCTGGAGGGTCTGGCGACAGGTGGGATCAGATGCCCTCTCTGTGCTGGGTGGGGCTCTGTGTGTCGCACGGCTGGGCTGCCTACAAAGAGGAGTGAAGCATACGCCGTGCACAGTGACCCCTCCCCAGAAGTGCTGCGCTGCGCCCAGCTGTGTGCCAGCGCGGGCTAACTGGCGCTTCCTTGGCAGGGACTGGAGATGTACAGGCTGGTGGCGCTGGCCATGTCTCTTTGGAGCCAGCTGGCCGTGCCGGTGCTCTTCCTTGTCTTCTGGCTGGTGCTCTTCGCCTTGCAGATCTGCTCTTCCCTCGCCTCCCCCAGCTACCGCCCTGCCCAGCGGGGGCTGCTCTTCGTGCTCCTCAGCAGGTAGGAGAGGCGCCCTGCGCTGGGGCGGGATGGCCTGGAGGGCTCCTGGGCTGGGGTGTGGTGGGTCCCCTTGGTCACCGTGTGTGGGAACTTGTCTGTTGCCATGGTCTGGGATAAAGGACATCGCTGCCGCCTCCCACCCAGACCTGGGTTAGGTCCCTGCTGCCCCCTGGGGTTGCTGTGGCAGTGCTGTGTTGGCCTGCTCCCCTAGCTCCTTCCCTGGGACCTGTCCACGCTGGCTGCTGGGCCTCCAACGGGCGCTCTCACCTGCTGGGTGGTCTCTTGGCAGCATGGCGGAGTGCTGTGGTACGCCCTACACCCTGCTCGGCCTGACCTTTACCGTCTCCTACCTCGCCCTGGCCGTGCTCAGCCTTAGCAAGTTCTACCTGCTGGGCTACGACGCCTTCCGGAACGGCAACGTCATGCACAGGTGAGGGCTGCTGCCGTGCTGGGGCCGAGGAGGCCATGGGTCTGGTGCTGGTTCAGGCGGCAGGCACTGCCTGGCTCTACGCTGCCGTGCCAGCTGTGACGGTACCACGACGGGCGTACCGGGGCAAGCTAGTGCCAGGAGCAATAGCGATGAAGCTGCCCGGGTCCTGGTGGGGCTTCTGCAGCCCCAGGCGCTGCTGTTGGAGCGAGCTGGGTACAGGCTAGCTAGGCACACCTCGGAAACCATTACGGCAAATTCCCATTTGGCCACATCTTTCCCTCGTCCGGGCAAACTGAGGAAGGTCACTAAGCAGTGGGCTGGAAAGTTTGAACCCACCATTGTTATTCAGAGATGCCAGAGTCCCATCTCCTTGGCAGCTGTCCTGCCTGCCACTGTCGTTCTTACAGCAGCGTCCAGCTGACGAAACTGAGCGTCCCTGACCCAGGCCAGGGCAGGCTCTCACCCTCCCCTCAGCAGTACCCATTAGGTGACTGCAGCAGGATGCACCCCTGGAGCTTCCACACAGTCATAGAATACTGGAACTGGAAGGGACCTCAAAAGGTCATCAAGTCCAGTCCCCTGTCCTCAGGTCCAAGCACCATCTAGATTGTCCCTCTTAGGTATTCGTCCAGCCTGCTCTTAAATATCTCCAGTGATGGAGATTCTGCAACCTTCCTAGGCAATTTATTCCCATACTTAACCATCCTAACCAGAAGTTTTCCTAATGTCCAACCTAAAGTTTCCTTGCTGCAGTTTAAACCCATTGCTTCCCGTCTTATCCCAGAGATCAAGGAGAATATTCAGTCATTTTTGCTGCTCTTCTCTGGACCCTCTCTAATTTCTCCATATCTTCCTTTAAAAGTGGTGCCCAGAAGTGGACATAATGCTCCAAGTGAGGCCAATAAGCCAGAGCAGAGCGGAAGAATGACTCCTGTTAATGCCGCCCAGAATCATGTTTGCTTTTTTTTTTTGTTGGCTCATCTTTAGCTTGTGGTCCACTGTGACCCCTGGATCCCTTTCCGCAGCGCTCCTTCATAGGGAGCCACTTCCCCTTCTGCGTGCGTGAACCCGATTGTTCTTTCATGCGAGCAGTACTTTGCATTTGTTCTTACTGACCTTCATCTTATTACCTCAGACCAGTTCTCCACTTTGTCCAGATCACTTTGAATTCTGACCCTCTCCTCCAAAGCAGTTGCAACCCTCTCAGCTCAGTATCATCTGCAAGCTTTGTAAGCATGTGCTTTATGCCGTTATCTAAATTGTTGATGAAAATATTGAACAGAACTGGTCCCCAAACTGACCCCTGTGGAACTCTACTCCTGTATGCCCTTCCAGCATGACTGCGATCCATTAATAACCACACTCTGAGAACGTTATGCACCCTCCTTATAGTAGCTCTGTCTAGGTTGTATTTCCCTAGCTTGTTGCTAAGACGACCATGCCTCGCCAAGCTCTTCTGCCACCCCAAACTTTCAGGGTTGCAAATGGGCTGAGGACCTGCCATGACTTCCTCCCCCTTTGGGTTTACCGAGATCCCACTCTGGGGCATCAACACTGGCCCTCCCCTGCCCCCAAGGGACTTTGTTTAGGCCAGTCCCCTGTGGGTCTTTCATGGCCAAATCTACGATCCACCAGCTGATCCACTACCTGTCCCATGCTATGTGGTTTCTTCGGTGCTTGCACCACGAAGCCCATTCTAAGTTCAGGGGACATATTCCATAACAGGTGGTGACACCAGCCCTTTACCCTCTTCGTGGGACTAGTCATCTGTCCAGGTGCCAGCCTGTATATTCATCATCCCGTTGGTCTTTTGCCCATCTGAAAACCTTCTTTTGTAAGTCTCTAGCGTTACTGCACATTTCATCATGGACTCTGCATAGTCCTCCGCATCCCCTCCGTCCATCAGCTGTACACTCCCGTGGTAAGGGGGTGAGATGGCAGAGCTAGTTCAGGTCACAGGCCTTCTCAAAGGCCTCGGTATTCCTTCCCTCCATGGCCACAGGTAAGGCTATAGGATTCTGGCGAACTGGTGTAGAATAAGGACTGGAAAGGACCTTGAGAGGTCATTTTAGTCCAGTCCCCTGTGCTCATGGCAGCACCAAGCACCATCTAGACCGTCCTGACAGGTGTGTGTTTAACCTGCTCTTAAGAATCTCCCATACTGGAAATTTTGCAACCTCCCCAGCCAACTTATTCCAGTGCTAATCAGCCCAACCGGAAATTCTTTCTTTAATATCCAACTTAAATCTTCCTTGTTGCAATTTAAACCCATTGCTCTTGTCCTATTCTCAGAGGTTAAGAACAATTGTTTTTATATTTGAAAACCTGTGATGTCCCATCTGATTCCTCTTTTCCAGACTAAGCAAACCCAGTGTTTTCAATCTTCCCTCAGAGGTCGTGTTTTCTAGACCTTTAATTATTTTTCCTGCTCTTCTGTTCACTTTCTCCAGTTTGTTCTCATCTTTCCTGAAATATGGCACCTAGGACTGGCCACACTATTCCAGTTGAGGCCGAATGAGCGCAGAGTAGAGCAGAAGAATGACTTCTCGTGTCTTGCTTACAACACTCCTGTTAATGCCTCCCAGAATCATGTTTGCTTTTTTTGCAACCCTGGCACTCAGTATGTTGACTCATATTTAGCTTGTGGTCTGCTATGGCCCCTAGATCCTGTTCTGAAGTACTCCTTCCTAGACAGTTGTTTCCCATTCTGTATGTGTGCAATCGATTGTTCTTTCAGAAGTGGAGTATTTTGTGTTTGTCCTTACTGAACTTCATCCTGTTTACCTTGGCCCATTTCTCCACTTTCTCCAGATCGTTTTGAGTTTTATAATAGAACATTAGGGCTGGAAAAGACCTCAGGAGGTCATCTGCTCCAACCCCCACCTAGTAACCAGACCAACCCCAACTAAATCATCCCAGCTATGGTTTTGTCAAGCTTAGCTTTAAAAACCTCCAAGGATGGAGGTTCCACCACCTCTCTAGGCAAATCGCTCCAGTTCTTCACCATCCTCCTGGTGAAATAGTTTTTCCTAATATCCAGCCTACTCCTCCCCCACTGCAACTCCAGACCCTTGCTCCTTGTTCTGGTCAGGCCGCTCTCGGTGGTGGCAGATATCTCCGTCGTCTTCAGAACTCCCACTCTCATGTAGTTGAAGGCTACTATCAAATCCCTCTTCTTGTCTGCAAACTAAAGCCCAGTTCCCTTGGCCTCTCCTCATAAGTCATGAGCTCAGGCCCCCAAGTCATTTTTTTGACCTCTGCTGAATTATTTCTAACGTGTCCTCATCTGATCAGTACTCCTTGGGCGCAACCGTCTAGCCAGCTTTCTATCCACCTTTATCCACATTTATTCAGGGCCAGCTCTTGGGGAAACCCCGGTCTCCTAGGGTAAGGCCCTGTGGCTCCACCCAGGTGCTCCCCCCCCCGGGGGTGCAGGGTGCCCCTCTCTTTCTCTGGCTGTGGGTCCAGACAAGGGCACAGGTGGGGAGTTCACCTGGCCAGCACTGCAGGTCACGCCCCATCAGCACCTCAGCCTGCAAATGATGGTGCACCCCCACCTCCTTGGGGCCCCCCCATTTCAGATATACTCTTCCTGTGAGAAGCTTGAGCGGGATCCCGGCTATACCATTCACAGTCAGGAGGGAGCTGGGCACCGCCTGGGCTGGTGCCAACATTGGGCTGGGCCCACAACACAGGCGGAGTGTCACACCTGCACCCATGTCCCAGAGCCCCCGAGCCTTCCTCCCACCCGCCCCGGGGGCGAGGCGCTCGCTCCGCGGCGGCAGCCCTGCCCCCACCCCGTAAACCGAGAACTTGCAGCTGGGCCCCCAGAGGAGCTGGTCTGAGGGTGCCCCTCCTCCCAAGCTGAGGGCAAAGTGCCAGCCCCTCCTGCGCCTGGGCAGCTCCCCTCCTGCAGCTGGGACCCCGCCCAGTTAACCCAGCGAGGCCTCTCTTTGCTCAGCCTGTCTGGGAACATGGAGCTCTGGGCCTGCTTCTGGCCCTTCTGCCCCCAGCGGTGACAGGTCAGGTCCCTGCTGGGTCCCTCGGGTTGGTTGGTCCAACCTGTGTTGGCTGTTTCCCTGAGTTCTCCTTCTGGGGGGCCCCGGGGTGACTCCCCTTCTGCACTGCTGTGTTCCAGTTCCTCTGAGGTTCCCCTTCCCACCAGGAGCAGCTGTCTGTAAACTAATCAGCCAGCTGCCCTGCACTGTGCAGGCCCTTTGGCTTCCAATCCATCAACCAGTTGGGGGGCAGAGCCCATACAGCTGCTCCAGCACCAGCAGATCAACCAGTTCCTCTCTGGTCTGGGCCCTGCCCCGTCTGCCCACGGGCAAGTGTATCACTCCAGGGCAGGAGCAGTTCCAGCTAGTTCTCCCCAGGGGCTTTCTGTGAACTTGGGAACTCTTTCCAGTACGCCTTGGTGGTCAGCCTGAACTCGTGCAGCCCGGCCTTTTGGAACCGTCCTCCTCCTCCAGCCAAGCAGCCCTCTGCACCTTGCCAAACTCCTCCAGCTCAGGCCTCTCTCCCTGCACCGGTGTATGATGCCCTCCTTAGAGAGATGTTGCTGTGCTCTCTGGCCAGCCTTGTAGCATTGCAAACTACTGGTGACGCCTCACTATCCCACCCCTGCCACTAACTGCCACGGATTCACAGGCTCAGTAGTGTAGAAACCAACCTGGTAAAAGTCTCTGGAAGGACCCTCCTCGGTTTGCCAGACCCCCAAGGGCTCTCTCTTCCTTCCCTGTAGGCCCTGCAGCTGCAGCATCTCCTGCGGCTGAGCCTCTGGGGCCTCAGCCCATTCAGGAATGCAAGAAGCAAGAATTCTTCCATGGACTGGTGCTGCCTACACCAGGGGCTTCACTGGCTTAACTGTGTGTCTCGGGCTCGATTTTCTCCTCCTTCAGCAGCGTTGTTATCCCAGGGTCCGTTCCCAGTGTAACTCAGCCCTTAATCTCGCCCTGGCCTGGGCCCCGCTTGGCAACAGGGAAACTGAGGCCCGCGCCAGCTTCATAAAAACATGACAGAAAAGTCCCACTTGGTCACAGTTGTGAGAGGATGGGTGCGTAGACCGTGGGAGGTGCACAAGACGTTCAGGGTGCACAGACTGGGCGTGTTGAGCCGGGATTTCAGGGCGCACAGGTTGTGGGTGATGAGTAGGGTTGCCAGGCGTCCCCTGGCGTGTGGGACAGTCCTGAATTCCCATGACAAGTCCCGCATCCTGCATTTACACACAAGCATCCTGCGGGGCTGCTGGGGACCCCTGGGCCGGGGCCGTGGGGTGGGGGGACCTCGGCAGCCCCACAGGACGTTCTTGTGTAAATGCAGGACTCGGGACTGGTGGAAATTTTCCCAGATGGGGTTCCTGTGGCTGGGGCTGCTGGAGGCTGGCTGGGCTCTGTGCCCACATAGGTGTGTTGAAAATCTGGCAGCCCTAGTGATGCGTGGCAGTTGGGGTGCCGTCCGGCTGGGTGCAGGGTATGGGCCACACTCCAGAGGGCAGCACAGTAGAAGACCTGAAGCCCAGAGCAGGGGACAGAACTCTGCAGCATCCCAGTGACAGATGGTATCTCCATGGTGGTCTTTCCTGCTGGGCTGCTGGCAGCCACTAATGCTTGCCCCGCTCCAGGAGCCTGGCTGGGTGCTGCAGCTGGGCCGCGTTCCCCAGCGATCAGGGCTGTGGGCAGCACTCAGTGGGTGAGGGGTGTTCCCTGGTGATTGGGGCATGGTCTGTCCGGGCCGACAGCCCTGCGTGCACGTGAGCGTGCAAGGTTGCCATGCACCTTTCCAGAGAGCCAGCAACGTGCCTGGCTATCCGCACCAGAGCAGCCTTGGTTTGAACCCCCTCCGCCCCCCGGGGCGGCCCCCCACTCATTGGCTGCAGCCCCCAGCTGGGTTCTCCCGCTCGCCTTGCAGAGGTGTGACCGAGGGCGTGACGCTGCTGCTGCTGGCTCTCCAGACGGGGCTGCTGGACCTGCAGGTTCTGCAGAGAACCTTCCTCCTCAGCATCATCCTCTTCATCGTGGTGACCTCGACCCTGCAGTCCATGATCGAGATAGCCGACCCCATTGTGCTGGCGCTGGCGGCTTCACGCAACAGGTACCCAGAGCCCGCCGGAGCCAGCCCCGCCGGAGCCCTGCAGCCTGCCCCGGTGGTGTGCCCCCGACTCCCGACTCCCCAGCATCCCAGCCCTCTCCAGCTGCGGCCCAGGGTGCGGCTCTCCCCAGACCAGCACCATCCTGCTGGGCAACTGTCGCTCGGCCACCCCGGATCCAGTGTGTGGCCAGGGGCGTCGCAGCAGCTGCCTCTGCTCTCAAGTCCCACTTTGGAAAGGCTCCGGGAGACCTCGCTGGGCTCGGGCTGAGGACAGTGACTGCTGCCTTCCCTGTTGCAGCTGGCTGGGAGACAGCGCCAGGGCTCAGGGAAGCAGCCTCGGCAGCCACGGGGCTGACAGGACAGAGCAGAGAGCAAAACAGGCTGGGCTCAAGAGGCCCCTTCGCTGCACCTGCCCCCTGCAGACAGCACGGAGCCGGGGGGGTGGGGCATCTCCCAGCTGGGCCTGCAGGGGATTCTTGGGGTGCCAGGGAAGCCCTGGAGCCCCACAGGCTGCCCAGGCCTCCTGTGCTCTTCCTCCCAGGAGCCTCTGGAAGCATTTCCGCGGCCTCAGCATGTGCCTCTTCCTCCTGGTGTTCCCCTGCTTCATGGCGTACAAGATCGCTCACTTCTTCCACATGGACTTCTGGCTGCTGATCCTGGTCTCCAGCTGCGCGCTCGCCTCCCTGCAGGTACGCCCGCATCCCCTCTCCCCCTCAGCTGCGCGCTCACCTCCCTGCAGGTACGCCCGCGTCCCCTCCCCCTCAGCTGCGCGCTCGCCTCCCTGCAGGTACGCCCGCGTCCCCTCCCCCTCAGCTGCGCGCTCGCCTCCCTGCAGGTACGCCCGCGTCCCCTCCCCCTCAGCTGCGCGCTCACCTCCCTGCAGGTACGCCCGCGTCCCCTCCCCCTCAGCTGCGCGCTCACCTCCCTGCAGGTACGCCCGCGTCCCCTCCCCCTCAGCTGCGCGCTCGCCTCCCTGCAGGTACGCCTGCGTCCCCTCCCCCTCAGCTGCGCGCTCGCCTCCCTGCAGGTACGCCCGCGTCCCCTCTCCCCCTCAGCTGCGCGCTCGCCTCCCTGCAGGTACGCCCGCGTCCCCTCTCCCCCTCAGCTGCGCGCTCGCCTCCCTGCAGGTACGCCCGCGTCCCCTCTCCCCCTCAGCTGCGCGCTCACCTCCCTGCAGGTACGCCCGCGTCCCCTCCCCCTCAGCTGCGCGCTCGCCTCCCTGCAGGTACACCCGCGTCCCCTCTCCCCCTCAGCTGCGCGCTCGCCTCCCTGCAGGTACACCCGCGTCCCCTCTCCCCCTCAGCTGCGCGCTCGCCTCCCTGCAGGTACGCCCGCGTCCCCTCTCCCCCTCAGCTGCGCGCTCACCTCCCTGCAGGTACGCCCGCGTCCCCTCCCCCTCAGCTGCGCGCTCACCTCCCTGCAGGTACGCCCGCGTCCCCTCTCCCTCAGCTGCGCGCTCACCTCCCTGCAGGTACGCCCGCGTCCCCTCTCCCTCAGCTGCGCGCTCACCTCCCTGCAGGTACGCCCGCGTCCCCTCTCCCTCAGCTGCGCGCTCACCTCCCTGCAGGTACGCCCGCGTCCCCTCTCCCTCAGCTGCGCGCTCACCTCCCTGCAGGTACGCCCGCGTCCCCTCTCCCTCAGCTGCGCGCTCACCTCCCTGCAGGTACGCCCGCGTCCCCTCTCCCCCTCAGCTGCGCGCTCACCTCCCTGCAGGTACGCCCGCGTCCCCTCCCCCTCAGCTGCGCGCTCGCCTCCCTGCAGGTACGCCCGCGTCCCCTCCCCCTCAGCTGCGCGCTCACCTCCCTGCAGGTACGCCCGCGTCCCCTCCCCCTCAGCTGCGCGCTCACCTCCCTGCAGGTACGCCCGCGTCCCCTCTCCCCCTCAGCTGCGCGCTCGCCTCCCTGCAGGTACGCCCGCGTCCCCTCTCCCTCAGCTGCGCGCTCGCCTCCCTGCAGGTACGCCCGCGTCCCCTCTCCCTCAGCTGCGCGCTCGCCTCCCTGCAGGTACGCCCGCGTCCCCTCCCCCTCAGCTGCGCGCTCGCCTCCCTGCAGGTACGCCCGCGTCCCCTCTCCCTCAGCTGCGCGCTCACCTCCCTGCAGGTACGCCCGCGTCCCCTCTCCCTCAGCTGCGCGCTCACCTCCCTGCAGGTACGCCCGCGTCCCCTCTCCCCCTCAGCTGCGCGCTCACCTCCCTGCAGGTACGCCCGCGTCCCCTCTCCCTCAGCTGCGCGCTCACCTCCCTGCAGGTACGCCCGCGTCCCCTCTCCCTCAGCTGCGCGCTCACCTCCCTGCAGGTACGCCCGCGTCCCCTCTCCCCCTCAGCTGCGCGCTCGCCTCCCTGCAGGTACGCCCGCGTCCCCTCCCCCTCAGCTGCGCGCTCGCCTCCCTGCAGGTACGCCCGCGTCCCCTCCCCCTCAGCTGCGCGCTCGCCTCCCTGCAGGTACGCCCGCGTCCCCTCCCCCTCAGCTGCGCGCTCACCTCCCTGCAGGTACGCCCGCGTCCCCTCTCCCCCTCAGCTGCGCGCTCGCCTCCCTGCAGGTACGCCCGCGTCCCCTCTCCCCCTCAGCTGCGCGCTCGCCTCCCTGCAGGTACGCCCGCGTCCCCTCCCCCTCAGCTGCGCGCTCGCCTCCCTGCAGGTACGCCCGCGTCCCCTCCCCCTCAGCTGCGCGCTCGCCTCCCTGCAGGTACGCCCGCGTCCCCTCCCCCTCAGCTGCGCGCTCACCTCCCTGCAGGTACGCCCGCGTCCCCTCCCCCTCAGCTGCGCGCTCGCCTCCCTGCAGGTACGCCCGCGTCCCCTCCCCCTCAGCTGCGCGCTCGCCTCCCTGCAGGTACGCCCGCGTCCCCTCCCCCTCAGCTGCGCGCTCGCCTCCCTGCAGGTACGCCCGCGTCCCCTCCCCCTCAGCTGCGCGCTCGCCTCCCTGCAGGTACGCCCGCGTCCCCTCTCCCCCTCAGCTGCGCGCTCGCCTCCCTGCAGGTACGCCCGCGTCCCCTCTCCCCCTCAGCTGCGCGCTCGCCTCCCTGCAGGTACGCCCGCGTCCCCTCTCCCCCTCAGCTGCGCACTCGCCTCCCTGCAGGTACGCCCGCGTCCCCTCTCCCCCTCAGCTGCGCGCTCACCTCCCTGCAGGTACGCCCGCTTTGCCTCTCCCCCTCAGCTGCGCGCTCGCCTCCCTGCAGGTACGCCCGCGTCGCCTCTCCCCCTCAGCTGCGCGCTCGCCTCCCTGCAGGTACGCCCGCGTCCCCTCACCTCCCTGCAGGTATGCCTGGGTTGTCGTCCCCCAGCCCTAGGTCCCTTTCCCTCCCACCCAGCTATGTACTCACCTCCCTGCAGGTACACCTGGGTCCTCTCTCCCCCAGCTGCACGCTCAGCCCCCTCCCCACAAGTCCTGGTCCCCAGTTGCATGCTCCTGGGACTTCTTGGCTAGGTCCCTCTAGATAGCCAAAGCCACCTGGTTCTCCATCATGCCCCCCTGGGAGCAGGTCTGGGGCCAGCTGGCCTGGTTGTCATTGGCAGCAAAGTCCCACCCCCACACTTAGCCGTCTCGCGAATCCTGCCCCATGCTCTGCCCCTCTGCCAGGTTCTGGGCACCCTCTTCATCTACGTGCTGTTCATGGTGGAGCTGCTCCAGGACGCGCCCCTGGAGAAGATGGACGAGATCATCTGCTGCGTCAACGCGGTGAGCCGGGTGCTGGAGTTCCTGGTGGCCGTCTGCGTGGTGGCCTACGGCACCTGGGAGTCCGTCTTCGGCGAGTGGAGCTGGGTGGGCGCCTCCGTCATCATCCTCCACTCCTACTTCAACGTCTGGCTGCGGGCCCAGTCGGGCTGGGAGAGCTTCCTGCTCCGCCGCGAGGCTGCCAGCAAGATCAACTCGCTGCCCAGGGCCACCCGGCGGCAGCTGGAGGACCACGATGACGTGTGTGCCATCTGCTTTCAGGTGGGCTCCCCCAGCCCCCGTGTCAGCAGCGAGGGTGGCTCCCTCTCAGGAGCAGGACGTGGTTCCAGCACCTCCCTCGGGCCCTGGCTCTGTGCACTGCTGGGCACCCAGAGGAGAGGGACCTTCCCCTGCTCTGCCCCAGGCCTGGGTGGGGCAGGGCGAGTTCCACTGTGCAGCTCAGACCCTCTCCCTGAGCACATGGCGCATATGTGGGCTGCCCCAGACTGGCCCCCCTGCTGTGCCCCTAGGGGCTCAAAGAGTTTCCATGCCCCTCCCTCCTCAGATGGCCTCCACGTGCCCGAGGTGGCCAGGAGCCCCGGGCTCACGTGGCCTTCGATCCCCACGGGAGCACCCCTGGTGTCCCTGAGGGGTTCACTCTGAGCTCAAGGGGAGAGCGAGGCCACTCGCAGGTGACTGAACCAGCAGCTCTGCACCTTGTCACCTGCTGGGCCCCTGTGCCAGGTGCCCAGCTTCCTGCAACCCCAGCCAGCACGACAAGCGGCGCAAGGGCACGCGGTGCGAAAATGCCCTCTCCTGCCCGCTCGCGACAGCCAAGCCTCTGCCGCGGCTGGCCTCGCCCCTGGTTTGGGAGCTGCAGGGTCAGTTAGCGGATCTGTTCTTTGGTGTCGCTCAGCACTGCGAGAGAGCAGGGGCATGTCCCAGGCGCAGGCTGCCTCAGATTCAGGCAGACGCTTGTCCCTGGGCACCTTTGGTCCTGCTGGGCAAGCACGCTCCAAGAGCCTGAGGACGAGAAACCGTTTTCCTGTGACGAGCTTCTGCCCAGTCTGGTTGTGCCATGTGCGCCACAGAACTGCCCTGGGCCTTGCCCCAGACGCCAGGCCCACGCGCCCCAGGGTGTACGGCCAGGAGCTTGCAGCAGAACTGCTCACTGCAAAGGATTTCAGCCCTTCTGCAATAGGACGGGGCATCTGGGCACAGCGAGGGAAATCGAGCCAGGGCGTCTTTGCTTAAATCTGGGCCATTCACAGCCCCAGGCTGGGATTTCCTGCTCACTAAGGCAAATCCAACCGGCCACCACAGCACCTTTGCCACCCCACTGGCCACCCACAAACCGCACAAGCAAACCCACAGACTGTCCAGCTGCTCTACCAGCCCAGCCCAGTCCAACAGCCCCTACTCCAGTGAGAGGTTATTAAACCTCAGAGGGAGCCGTGTTAGTCTGTAGCTTTGAGAACAGCAAGAAGTCTTGTGGCACCTTAGAGACTGACAGATATTTTGGAGCATGAGCTTTTGTGGGCAAAGACCTGCTTCAGCAGATGCGTGAGTCGTCGTGAGTCGTCGTGAGTCGTCAGGCATCTGCTGAAGCGGGTCTTTGCCCGGGAAAGCTTATACTCTAAAATATCTGTTAGTCTATAAGGTGCTCCAAGACTTCTTGTTGTTGTTAAACCTGTTTCACTCACTCCACAGAGATTCTCCAGGATCCTAAAGGGACCAACCGCAGCCCCGATCAGCGTATACTTAGATCTTACCCAAATCACCACGCTCTCCGATGCTTCAGATCTAAAATCTAAGGCTGTGGTTACACTAGCCCCCGGCTTTCGAAAGGGGGATGCTAATGAGCCACTTCAGCAGATGCTAATGAGGCACATTCATGAATATGCAGCACCGCATTAACATAAAGGCAGCCACTCGCCTTTTGAAAGTGCCGCTTTCGAAACACATGCTGCTCGTGTAGGCGGGGCCTTTAGAAAGGACCCCCTGGATTTCGAAGCCCCTTCTTCCCATTAGGTTTTAGGCGTGTGGAAGTGCCTCATTAGCCTCTGCCAAAGTGGCTTATTAGCATACCCCTTTCAAAAGGCGGGGCTAAGGGAGCCACGGCCTAAAGGTTTAGTAACAAAGAAAGAAAGCAGGGCGAGAGAGAAGTGGGTAAAGCAATACTGTACATACGTCAGTGACAGCTGTTGATGCAGCCAGCGCTCTGTGCTGATGCGTAAAAGTCTCTGAAACTCCCTCCCATAAGGGGTGTGATTCTGGGTTATGTTGTCTTAGTTCCTGGAGAACTGAAGGAATTCTTGACAACTGGCGCCAGGACGCTGGAACCTGGCTGGTTGGAACAGGGACGTGAACAAAGAGAGGAACGAAAGTCCCAGAAGGATGGTGCTGGCTCCACTTTATGGATTTTCTATGCAGAGGGAAAATCCCTTTCTTCTCCCGCAGGGCTTGGCTGACCACCTGCCCAGTGCATCACTGTGGCGTGTTGCCATTCGGCACAGCCCAGGAGGAAATGTGGGACTTTCCAACATGTGTGTTGGCCGTCTAGGCCTCTGTTTACAGTCCATTATCCTGGCTGGGGCTGAGTTCACCCCTCCTGGGGTGACTCTCAGCACTAAAGCATTTCTAATCCAGCTCCAGAGCTAACAGCTGTAACGCTTCTCTCTCTCTCTCTCTCTCTCTCTCTCTCTCTCTCTCTCTCTCTCTCACACACACACACACACACACACACACACACACACACACACACACACACACACACACACACACACACACACACACACAGCACAGCACAGCACAGCACAGCACAGCACAGCACAGACCTATAAGTAACATACGCAGATTTGGGGCATCCTCAGCTTTCGTTAGACACCTCACACGGCCACCTGCCACACTGTGTGGTGCCAATAGCTACACTGGACACACAAATGTGTTCCCTACCCAATATAAAAATCCCGTCACGGGCCGCCTTCCTGTTGAGAAGGGAACCCTAGAAAGTCAGCCCAAGGGGGAGGGACGCAGCCCTGCCTGCCTGAGTCTGCAGACAGCCGGGCCCAGGAGCTGCCCCCTGTGGTAAGTGCCCCAACTGGTGCAATACAAGGGACCCCAGAGAGGGACTGCTAGTGAGAGCCCTGCCTGGCAGACACCTCCCAGCACATAGTCCCAGCCAAAGGGGTGGCTCGTGATTCCTGGTGACTTCCCAGTTCTTACTGAGGGACCCTGACTGCCGGGGGCAGGGGGCAGTGGGAGGGGGCTGGATAATGGGGCATGTGTTGGCTCCTCCCTGGGGGTGCCAGCCATCGGGGGCAGAGGTACCACTGCAACTCTCCTTGCCTGTGCTGGCACCGGCGAGCCTGGGACAGCCCTGGGCCTGGGTCTTCTGCCTGGAGCCTGAATTATCATATCCCCCCTTGCAGCCGGGGCGGCAGTGTCTGTCCCAGCCCTGGCGGTGCTGGCCAGGTGCCCACTAACCCTCCTTCCTCTGCCGGCAGGAGATGAACGTGGCCGTGATCACCCACTGTGGCCACTTCTTCCACACGGGCTGCCTCCGCAAGTGGCTCTACGTGCGGGACACCTGCCCCATGTGCCACCAGCCGGTGAAGCCGGGAGCCGCCGGGGGAGCTCAGCCAGCTGGGGGGGAGCCGGCAGAGCCCCAGCCCATCCTGGAGGAGGGGGCACCTGGGAATGGAGAGGCGGGGGGAAGTGCCAGGACCCCAGCCTCCAGTGCCAGCCGAACCGCTGAGGTGGGGGAGCCCAGCGAGCAGGAGCCATGGGACCCACAACTGGCAGAGCCTGGCATGGCCCAGCCGCGTGCAGAAGCTCGGCCTGGTGGGGAGGGGGAGCACACGGACCCGGCTTGGAGCAGGACTCCCCAGCCAGCCTCCCCAGGAGCCTGCGCCCCATAGCCGCATGCCAAGGGGAGGGAGCAGGCTCCAGGGGAGCCGTCCGCAGGGCTCCGCCCGGCCTGATTCGGGTGCAGCATGTGGGGTGGGGGGCTGTGGCAGAGGCCAATACCGCTGGTGGCCCCCGGTCAGCGCAGGCCCTGAGCGCTCAGCCTGGGCTCCGGCTCGCCCCCAGCGCCAGGGGAGCAGCGGAGGTGGCTGCGTCAGCTGTGGCCGAGCCGGGCTGTCACTGCGCTCTGGCCTGGAACGTGCCCGTTCCCCCCCGGCCAGCCCTTTGTGACCTGTCCCCAGCTGTGCTGCAGCCCCCAAGGTGGCAGGGTAGTCCCGGCAGAGAGTGCCCACCCCGGGCAGTGCCGCCATGCCCGCTGCTGGGCAGCTGTCAGCGTGGCTTTTAGCCAGCCCGGGGGCACCGGCCCGGCCCAGCCTTGCTCCAGCTGCCTGCCAACAACCAGCAGGTGCTGGAGTGGCTCGTGCTCTGGGGGCAGCTAGGAACCAACGGGCCACCCCTCTGAGCGAGTGCGAGCCGGGCAGGTGTTCCCCCCACTCTCCAGTCGCTCTGCTGCTGGGTGACATCGCTGTGGTCTGCCCTGGCACATGCTGGCCGCTTGCTCCGGGGCAGCTGGGCCGGCCTGCAGCCATATGGCACCAGCCAGGGGAAGGGAGGGAATGAGCCAGGCGAGCCCTGTGCTCCCCAGGCCTGGCTGCTGTCAGGTACTCCAAGGCTCCCTCCTGTAGGGCCTCAGCATCTCCCAGGGTCCGAACTGGGGCCGGGCAGGGCAGGGTCCCTTCCCCCGGCTGCCCTGGTCTGCCTCTCCCGTACCAGGCCGGTTCTGCTGGGAGGAGGGTGCCCCGCCAGCGGAGGCGCCTGGCTGCACACAAGCCGCAGCCCCGTCTCGCCCCAGGCGGGCTGCTTGCGGCAGCAGGCAGAGCTGTTCCTGTTCACCCCGGCCGGCGGCCCTGGGCTGGGCCAACGGGTTAGTTTTGAAGAGCCTCGTGGACTAGTGCCTCCCAGGACGCAGGGGCCGTGAGCGGCAATGGACTGCACTGGCCAGGGCTGGGCTGGCGCCGTTTGCTCAGGGGGTGTTGGACCTGTGGGCAGGGCCCAGCTGGCCGAGGCCCTATTTCCGTGACCTGCAGGTGCTCAGCACAGGAGCTGGTGCACTGCACGCACCGCCAGCGGGGGGCTGGCTCCGTCCCCCGGAGGGGCCACCGCAGCCTGCACAGGCAGGTTACAAAAGTGCAATTAAACCCCAGGGAATGGCTGTGCGGCTTGTGGCTTACCTGTGAGCGGGGAGGGGTGGGCCCCACTCCCTGGGTGGGCAGTCCAGGCCAGAGGGAGCAGCTGCGGCCTACGCAGGTCATAAACCAGGAGCTGGGCCAGGCTGGGCACTGCAAACCGCCTGGTACAGCTGGTCTCTCTCTGCTCTGTGCTCCCGATGTCCCTGGCCAGCTCCAGCTCTGACTGCTCAGCCACCGGCCTTGGTGTGAGGCAGCCGACTGCCACCCCTCCGGCTCCCTGCCAAGGGGGCTGGCGCGAGGGCCTGGAGGTCATGCTGCTGCCAGCACTTAGCCGGGCATTGGCTAGTGCTTCGGCGCTGCTGGCCTGACACCCAGGAGAGAGCAAAGGGAGCGGCCTGGGCTGGAGGGGAGACGCCCTGCTCTGGCTGCCTGCTGGGCCTTCTCGGGGCAGAGAGGGAGGCAGCTGCAGCACTGGACCTGGGCCAGAGAACCCACCCATGGGCGCAGGCCTGGCGCCCTGCCTGTTCTGCATGGGGCTCACCCTGCTGGTACATTGGGGGGTGTAATATGAGGGGGTTACTGGGCCCAGCTAGAGAAAACAACCCAGCTTGTCTTTGCTTAAAAGCTGGGCTCCTTACAGCCCCAGGCTGGGATTTCCTTCTCACCGAGGCAAACCCAACCAGCCACCACAGCACCTCTGCCAGCCCTGGCCAGCCAGAAGCCGCACAAGCAAACCCACAGACTGCCCAGCTGCTGCACCAGCCCAGACCAACGGCCCCCAAATTCGGATGAGCGGTTATTAAACCTGTTTCACCAACACCACAGAGATTCTTCAGGGCCCCAGCAGGTCCGGCCACAGGCCCAGGTGAATATATACTTGGATCTTACACAAATCACCAGGTGTGCCAAACCTTCAGGTGTAAAATCTAAAGGTTTATGAACAAAAAAGAAAGAAGATGGTTAGAAGAATTGTTATAGCGACACTTCACACACATCAGCGACAGGTATTGATGCAGCCAGCGATGTTCTGTGCTGATTCTTGAATGTTCATCGCGTAAGCGATATAATTCCAGGTGACAGAGCTTTAATTACCGGAGAATTGTAGATCTGGCCCACTGGGGTCAACATGCTGGAACATGGACCCTTGGAGACAGGCCCAGGTACCAGAGGACACAAGTCCAAGATGGACACAACTAGGTCCACATCCTGGTTCTCTCGTGTCCAGGAACAAAGCCCGTTCTTCTGCCCATCAGGTCCTTGAGGTCAAACTCACCTGACCCAGGTGAGCTGCTGTAGCAAATTGCCATTGGTGGCTGGTTTTGCCAACACGCCCAGTCACTTACGCGGCAGGTGGGATGATGGAGCTCTGGGCATGTGATTTCAATTCCTTTGCTCAGCCCGGGTCACCTGCCCAGCGGGCTGCACTGGAGCGACAAGTCCCGCATTTCTGGGATGTGGATTCTGCTGTTTGAGCCTCTGGTTTCCATCCCATTGTTCAGCCCAGTGGCCTGGCTGGGGCTGAGCTCACACCTCCCATTGTGAAGCTCAGCACTGACCATCGCGAATACATCTAGAGAGCTAAAAGGCACAACTCTGCCTACCACCATGGCACAGACAGCAGCACACACGGCTCCAAGTCATCAGCTTTCATTGGACACCTCATGGGGTCCTCCCGGCTCCAGAACTGGGGCTGATAGATACACTGGGTGCATAAATATAAAAATCCAGCTGGGCCTGGCCAGCACCCTGCCTGTTCCACCCGGGGCTCACCCTGCCGGTGCGCTGGGGAGCAGGGTCTGGTGGGCCGGGTTCCACCGGGGACTCACCCTGCAGGTGCGCTGGGGAGCAGGGCCTGGTGGGCCGGGTTCCACCGGGGACTCACCCTGCCGGTGTGCTGGGGAGCAGGGCCTGGTGGGCCGGGTTCCACCCAGGGCTCACCCTGCAGGTGCGCTGGGGAGCAGGGCCTGGTGGGCCAGGTTCCACCGGGGACTCACCCTGCAGGTGCGCTGGGGAGCAGGGTCTGGTGGGCCGGGTTCCACCGGGGACTCACCCTGCAGGTGCGCTGGGGAGCAGGGTCTGGTGGGCCGGGTTCCACCGGGGACTCACCCTGCCGGTGTGCTGGGGAGCAGGGCCTGGTGGGCCGGGTTCCACCGGGGACTCACCCTGCCGGTGTGCTGGGGAGCAGGGCCTGGTGGGCCGGGTTCCACCCAGGGCTCACCCTGCAGGTGCGCTGGGGAGCAGGGTCTGGTGGGCCGGGTTCCACCGGGGGCTCACCCTGCAGGTGCGCTGGGGAGCAGGGCCTGGTGGGCCGGGTTCCACCGGGGACTCACCCTGCAGGTGCGCTGGGGAGCAGGGCCTGGTGGGCCGTGTGATGGGGTTCTGGGGTCCCCCAAGCTCTGCACCCTGTCCGCAGGCAGGAGAGTCTCTCACTTAGCAGGAAAACAGCAGGTTTATTAGCCGACAGGACACAGCATCATACAGAGGAGTCAGTACAGCCGGCAGAGACAGCCAGTCCCATCCATGTTGGGGAGAGGAGGCCCCGAGGGGCCCCCAGAGCTGGGGCCTGGCCCCCTTCTTTGTCTCTCTCTCCCTCAGCCCAGACTAACTGCTTCCAACTCCCAGTTCCAATTCAAACCCCTCAGGCTCCACCTCCTCCTTTGTCTGCCGTACAAAGGTGTTACCTGGTTGTTAGGGTTACCCTCAGCAGGAGCCCCACACCCTCTGTGAGCCACACACACACACACAGGTATCCCCCACTCCATCACATCTCTCCCCCCTTCCAGACCGAACTGAGCGGGGTCACTCAGCCAGTGACCTGGGGAAGTCTGGGGCCCTCCCCTCGTGATTGGGCATCAGCTGCACCCTCAGTGCTCCCCTTGATGTGCACCACCTCCCAGCCAGCCTGGAAATTTGCAAACCAAACTGCTTTCTGAGAGCTGTTTTGTGAGTCCCAGTCGCAGAATCCACATGGAGGAATCCCTGTTTATCCCTTACAGGCCCACCAGGCCCACAGCTCCTTTGTCCTTCCCCCTCCAACTACTGCCTCCCCATGGAATCAGAAGTGGAGTCCAGTATAAGAATATAAGTGTTTCCACCATCCGGAGATGGGGAATTGCTGGCCCTCTCCTGCATCCTACAGAGACTGACTGTGCAGCTGTTTTACTTGGTTCTCACAGGGCTGCTCACGTTCCCTGATAGTTTTTACTTTACTTGCACCAGCTTCCAATTCCTGAGAAACTTTTACCCTGCCTGCTTTGGACCCTTGCAGAGCACAGCCAGTGGTTTCACACTCAGGCAGGTCCTGGCCATCAGGAGCTGAAACAAACTTCTCCCCAGGCAAAGGGCTGCTCTGGTGCTTACAGACAAGCACCTTTCCTGTTCACTCTCCTCCACCTCACTCCCATTTTCTGCAGTCCCCACAGACGGGTCAGGAAAAGTTTCAGGGAAACTCTCTTCCTCAAGACCTCCCCCAAACAATAACTCACCCCTGTCTGGCTCCACAGGGGCACTGCTCCCTTGAGCCGCAACCAGCTCCTGTGTTTCACCTACACCCAGGATCACTTCTGGCCCATCAGGCAGATTCCCATGTAATCCCCCTCCAGGCAGACAGCCAGTACCACCGGACAGAAGGTTAGGGTCCCTTTCCTCCCTTCTGCGACCAGCTCCTTTATCTTCATCAGTCAGCATAACTCCATTGCCCATCTGTTCTTGTGTCCTGGCGAGAGGATGACTCTGGTAGGACAGAGTCCTCTCACCCCCTCCCAGTAACACCTCAGCATCAGGCAAAGAACAAGTACCAGAATCGTCTGGTCTCTGGGATTCCCTGATGATAGTAACTGGATCAGACCGAGTTAAAGCATCATCCCCCCTGAGAGACACAGAGGTAGGCCCACTTCCCATCTGGGCTTCAGCTGCCCTCAGATCCAGCTCTGGGATCTTGGCTCCATCTTGGGCCCCCACAGGCTCAGGCAAAGGATTCACTCCCCCAGAAGCAGAAGCACTTTTCTTGCACCAAGGACCAGTGTCCTTATCAGGGACACCACTGCCCATCCCAGAGCCATTCCCTCTGCTCCAGCCCCCATGGCTGGAGTCAGTCACACCTGGAATGCTCTTTCCTGGTGGTTCCTTCTCCAGCCACCCCAGGCTGGTGAAGTCTTCCTTAGACAATGGGCTAGTTTCCTCATTGGCACCTTTTCCAAATGCAGGCTCTGCTCTCTCCCCAGGCTGCTGCTGCTGTTCAACACAGACAGACAATGGGAGACACTCTCTCCTTTGTCCCAGCCCCCCGGCTGGTCTCCACACACACACACACAGAAGGTGGAGCAGCTTCTCTCACAGACAACTTGCCATTCCCAGTGGACAAGCTGCTTTCCTGCACAGACACACAGGCACCTTCCTCGGCCCAGGCCTGGAAAACTCTTCGCAGGTCTGTCTTGGCCACTAGTAGATGATGGGTTGGAATCGCTCCTTCCCTCCTTGAGCTGTGGCAGGCCACTCGGTTCAGAGCTCCAGGCAGTCCAGGGTTCCTTGCCCCGATCCGGGCTCACCTCTGCAGGATTCTCCTTAACCCTCAGCTCTGCCACTGCACATCCACGCTGCCTTGTCCATCTTCTTTAATCTCGATTCGGTTTCCAGGTGCTGCCACTTCACAGCGGAGTTGCTCAGCGTGGTTGCAGGCTCTCAGGCTGATGCCCTCTGCACCCCACGATTCCTGGAAGAATCCCTTCAGTGTGCCAGGCTCCTTGCGGGTCACAAGCTCCCTGGGGTTAGGCCGTAGGCCTCTCTGCCCTCTGGGACCGACTCCAACAGACTCTCAGAGGAACCCCTTCTTCAGTATGACACCCGCTCTCAGGGACCATGAGCACCCTGTCTTGGGAAGAACTCATTCAGCGTCAGCCTCCTTGTGGGTCACTTGTTTTCTGGGGGTTGGGCCCTCGGCCCCTCCACCTTCTGGGACCGACTCCAACAGATTCCCAGGAGTAACCCCTGCTCGGGTGTGGCACCCCCTCTCGAGGACCACGACCGCAGTTGCTTGGGTTCAGCCGCAGGCCCCTCCGCCTTGGGGAGCTGCACCTCACTGCCCTTCAGCACACCTGGGTCTCGCAGGCCCCACTCCTTCCGGGGCCCCGGTCACTTACTGCTGGATGCTTTATCCTCAGGGTGCAGAACATCCCACTGCTGACACCAGTGTGATGGGGTTCTGGGGTCCCCCAAGCTCTGCACCCTGTCCGCAGGCAGGAGAGTCTCTCACTTAGCAGGAAAACAGCAGGTTTATTAGCCGACAGGACACAGCATCGTACAGAGGAGTCAGTACAGCAGGCAGAGACAGCCAATCCCATCCATGTTGGGGAGAGGAGGCCCCGAGGGGCCCCCAGAGCTGGGGCCTGGCACCCTCCCTTGTCTCTCTCTCCCTCAGCCCAGACTCACTGCTTCCAACTCCCAGTTCCAATTCAAACCCCTCAGGCTCCACCTCCTCCTTTGTCTGCAGTACAAAGGAGTTACCTGGTTGTTAGGGTTACCCTCAGCAGGAGCCCCACACCCTCTGTGAGCCACACACACACACACACAGGTATCCCCCACTCCATCACAGGCCGGGTTCCACCCGGGGCTCACCCTGCAGGTGCGCTGGGGAGCAGGGCCTGGTGGGCCGGGTTCCACCTGGGGTTCACCCTGCAGGTGCGCTGGGGAGCAGGGCCTGGTGGGCCGGGTTCCACCGGGGGCTCACCCTGCCGGTGCGCTGGGGAGCAGGGCCTGGCGGGCCGGGTTCCACCGGGGACTCACCCTGCAGGTGCACTGGGGAGCAGGGCCTGGTGGGCCGGGTTCCACCGGGGACTCACCCTGCAGGTGCGCTGGGGAGCAGGGCCTGGTGGGCCGGGTTCCACCCGGGGCTCACCCTGCAGGTGCGTTGGGGAGCAGGGCCTGGTGGGCCGGGTTCCACCGGGGACTCACCCTGCAGGTGCGCTGGGGAGCAGGGCCTGGTGGGCCGGGTTCCACCGGGGGCTCACCCTGCAGGTGCACTGGGGAGCAGGGCCTGGTGGGCCGGGTTCCACCCGGGGTTCACCCTGCAGGTGCACTGGGGAGCAGGGCCTGGTGGGCCGGGTTCCACCGGGGACTCACCCTGCAGGTGCGCTGGGGAGCAGGGCCTGGTGGGCCGGGTTCCACCGGGGGCTCACCCTGCAGGTGCACTGGGGAGCAGGGCCTGGTGGGCCGGGTTCCACCGGGGGTTCACCCTGCAGGTGCGCTGGGGAGCAGGGCCTGGTGGGCCGGGTTCCACCGGGGGCTCACCCTGCAGGTGCACTGGGGAGCAGGGCCTGGCGGGCCGGGTTCCACCTGGGGTTCACCCTGCTGGTGCGCTGGGGAGCAGGGCCTGGTGGGCCGGGTTCTCCTCTGCACCCTGAGGCTCCCCTGACGGGCAGGTGGGGTCTGGGAGGTGCTGTCCCTGGGCAATGCACGCTGCCATGGTTGTGCTACTTCCCTGAGGTAAGTTTGATTCACCTCTTGAATCGCTGGCTGCTCTCTCAGCCCTGCCTTGCAGATGTGGCTGCTGGCCAGGGAACTCTCCCTGCCCTTCAGTGGACCCCCGCAAACAGCACTGGGTTAAGCCTGTGCTCCCACCAGCACACCGGGCGGGTGGGGTTGCTCCTGCTGGGCAGGGGCCGGGCGCGGTGAGAGGTTCCTTGCACCCTAGGAGAGGCTTGTAACACCGAACGGGCTGCAGGGCCTGGCACTCCCTGGCACGGCCCTGCCCGCGTGGAGGCAGCAGGGGTTGGTTCTGAGCATGGGGGGCTGGCCTGGTCCCCAAAGGCTGAGAGACCCCGGGGTCAGCCCCTTTCCTGTGGGTCTGTCCACAGGCAGATGCAATGGCCTGGCGGGCTCCCCCCACACCCCGTGGGAACAGGCTGCACCAGAAGGCCCCTGGCTGGCCTGGGCACAGAGAGAGGCCCTGCTTCACGGGAGCCCTGCCCCCTCCAGCTTGGCACTGCCTGGCTGGGCACCTGCCCCATAGCTGGCAACGGCAGCTGCCCCACTGTACCTGGCACAAGCCAAGGTGCCAGGAGGCCCTCCAGAAACCCCCTTGGGGAGCGGTGAGAATCTCCCAGGGTCCCGGCCTGGTCCTCTGCTCCCAGCAGCGCAGCCCGGCCCCCACCGCATCCCCCCTCCCGCCCAGCCCCCACCCAGCCCCTTCTGCAGGCCCCATCACAGCCCCCCTCCCACCCAGCCTCCATCACAGCCCCCTCCGCAGTTCCCCTTCTGCCTAACCCCCACCACAGCCCCTCCACAGCCCCCTCCCTCCCAGCCCCCATTGCAGCCCCCCTCCTGCACAGCCCCCATCGAAGCTCCCCCAGCCCCCACCCATCCCCCATCACAGCCCCCACCTGTCCAGCCCCCCTCCCACCCAGCCCCCTTGCACTCAGCTCTGCAGCCCCTCTCTGCCCAGCGCCAGCCCCCTTGAGTCCGCTCCTGTGCCCCAGGCAGGCTGCAGGAGAGGGAGCAGGATGCTGCAGCCTGCGACTCCCTGAAGGGAGCTCTGAAGAGGATGGGGAGAGGCTGTTCTCAGGGGTGTCAGACGGCAGAACAAGGAGCGATGGGCTGAAGTTACAGAGCGGGGGGTGCAGGTGGGATATTAGGACAAACTCGTTCCTCAGGAGGGTGGGGAAGCGCCGGGATGCGTTGCCCAGAGAGGTGGTGGATTCTCCATCCCTGGAGGTGCTTAAGTCCCGGCTGGACGAGGTCCTGGCTGGGATGACTTAGTGGGGGCTGGTCCTGCTTGGGGCAGGGGGCTGGACTCAGTGAGCGCCTGAGGTCCCTTCCCACCCTGGGCGTCTGTGGTTCTAGGAGGGGGCTCCAGCCCCGTCCGCCCCTCCGTGCCCCTCCCTGCAGCAGGCCCGGCTGGGTCCCCTGTGCCCCTCAGCCAGCCTGGCCCAGCCCAGCCCCGGCCCATCGTTAGCCCCAGGCTGTGCCGGGCTGGCTCAAGCCCCCACCCCCCCCGCTAGGCACTCTGCCCCCGCCCCCGCCCCCCAGCCCGCGTGGGACTCAGCCTGGCCTGGGGCTCCCGCTCCCCCCGGCAGGCCGATGGCGGTTTCATGAGCCAGGAGGAGCCGCCACCGGCCGTGCGTGAGCCGCTCGCTTGGCCCTTCCCTGCCCGAGGCCTCATCTGGGCCCTGCTAACGAGCGGAGCAGGGGCCTTTCCCTGGGATTGCACAGTGCCTCGGGGCTTGGCCTGCGCCCAGTCCTTAACGCCCATCTGCCCTGGCCTCCCCAGCGCCCCGGCAGGGGCAAGCCCCACTCCTTGCCTCTCTCCCTGGCCCACGCAGCCAGCCTGAGCCACGCCCCACCTCGCAGCCCCGAGCGGGCTCTCCGTCCCGCCTGGGCCTCCCAGGCCCTGCAGTGCTCGGCGCTGGTGCTCCCCAGCCAGCCCCACGGCCGCCCCACGCCCCAGACCCGGCGCTGCCACCACGCCTGCAGGAAACCGCTGCAGGCAGCGACGTCATCCGCGGGGCCCGTCTCCTGCGCCCCGGGGAGCCCCTCCGGCAGCACTTGGCATCCAGGCCCGACTGCAGGGGTGCCACCTGCCACCAACCCCTGGTGCCACCTCTGCACCGCCCAGCAAAAACAAGGGCTCCCCATAGCTGGCAGCTCGGCTGTGGGCCCTACAGGGGGTTGCACAGCCCCCTGGGCACCTGGCTTTGTGGAGGGAAGAGCCCCCCCAGCCGTGGGCTCGCCCTGTGCCCACATTGCCGGGCACGCTGCCCATGGGTGGCAAGACACAGGCCGGACAAGGGGTGACGGTTGCCCCGGCACCCAGCCCACGCCCCGTGACATCACCGAATCCGCAGAGCATCTCTTGCTCTCCAGCAGCTCCCGCACCCTGGGCCCCCCCCCCGCCGCGTCGAGCCGCTCGAGTCGTTAGCTGGCCGAGCTGCCTTCCATTAGGGCGGGTTGCATCAGCAGCGGCCAAGCGAGCTGGAAAGCAGAGCTCCCCCAGGGGCCGGAGCCCGGCTGAGGAGCCCGCTGTCCCTGGGGCGGGGCCGGCTGGAAAAGGGAGGGGAAGGCAGGGACTGCTGCTGACAGGGGCCCCCGGCCCCATCCGCCTGCAGCTGCATTCCTGGCCCCTTCTTGAGCCAGCTGCATGCCAGGCTGTGCCCCTCAAACCTGCGCCCATGGGCAGGACAGCCCCTGTGCAACCCCTTGGCTCCCTCCACCCCTGTGCCCCCGCCAGCCTGGGCGAGCGCCAGGGTTCTCCAGGCCCCTGGGAGCCCCCGGGCCCCCGGCAGCTCAGCCTGGGGCCCCTGCCACTCTCCAGAGTCCCAGCAGTGCAGCAGGAGGGGGCTGGTGCTCGGGAGCTGTGGGGCTGCACCGCGGGAGCTTATCACCTTTGGGGTGGCATTGGGACGCCTCAGAGTGGCCCCAGTGCTCCGGCAAGTGCGTGAGAGGACGGGGTTTCTGGGCACAGCAAGAGAAGTCAGTCCCAGGCTGGGATTTCCTTCTCACCAGCCACCACAGCACCTCTGCCAGCCCCGCTGGCCAGCCAGAAGCCACAGACTGCCCAGCTGCTCTGCCAGCCCAGCCCAGCAACCCCCTGCTCAGGTGAGAGGTTATTAAACCGGTTTCACCAACACCACAGGATTCTTCCAGACCCCAGAGGCCCCAGCCCCAGACCCCCATCAATATACACTTGGATCTTACCCAAATCACCATGCGAAAGCCAGATCCTGAGATCTAATATCTAAGGGCTTATTAATACAGAAGAAAGTGCAGGGTTAGAGTCGTTAATGCAGCCAGCAGTGTTATATGCTGATTCTTCAAAGTCTTTGCAAACACCCCTCTGAGGGACGGGCCCCCAGTCCAGGCAGGCTTCACTCATGAGGACAGAAGAACAGGAAAAGTCCCTGCCAGGGCCCATCTTACAGCTTTTCATACGCGGAGGGAAAATTTCATCCTTGTCCACTGGCCTTGGCCCACCGCCTGGCCTGCTGGGTCTCTGTGCTGAGTTTCCATTCGTTGCAGTCCCAGTAGGAAAACCCACCACCACAAACTGGGTGACAAGTATCAGACAGGAGCCGTGTTCATCTGTCGCTTCGAGAACAAGCAGTCCTGTGGCACCTTATAGACTAACAGAGATTTTGGAGCATCAGCCTTTGTGGGCAAAGACCCGCTTCAGCAGATGCATGAGACAAAATGGGATAAAATGGGTGTTCGCCGTCTGGGCCTGTGCTCAGTCTGTTGTCCTGGCTGGGGTGGAGCCCCACCTCCCTCTGTGAGCCTCAGCACTGAGACATTTCTCACGCAGCTGTAGAGCTGAAATCAGTAACTTCACCTACATACATGATACAGACACGCGAGGAGCACGCACAGATTCAGGGCATCCTCAGTTTTGCTTAGACACCTCTCACACACACCCCAGCACAATATCGGGGCCAATAGCCACACTGGGCATTAAAATAGCTCCCAGACCCAGTATCAAAATCCAGCCACACGACAAAGGGCCGTTCCAGGGTCTTGCTGCTGCTCTGAACACTGTTCCCACACGCTCGGGGTGGGAGAAGTTCACAGATTGCTGCAGAAAGGGCGGGCGCCCCCTGCCCATGTTTGCCCAGGTGTGGCTACTCCGAAAGGAGCTGCCAGCCCAATGTCAAGCGGAAGTAACCGAGTTACAAGGTGCCGATCTCGGCCATTGCTGCCCCCGCGGCCCTGCATTTGCCGCGGACCTGGTAGAAAGCATGGCTTGTCCTCGCTGGGCCTGCAGCCCCGAGCGTTGGGCCGGACTTGCAGTTCCCTGTTTGCTTCTGAGCAGCACCAGTGATGTGCTCCGCCAGGGCAGGGCGAAGGGGCCGCTCCAGGCGCTTAGCTCCCCACGAGGCCGGGAGACTTTCCTGGGAACCTCCACACTGGACTGTGGCGTAGGGCCTCTGCTGCCACCGGCGGCTTCGCCCGTGTGACTCCAGGCTCCAGCCTGTGGCCGCTCTTGTCCACGTGGGATTCCCGCCACGTGGCGGACAGTATCCGAGGCTCTTGCAACCCCTCCATTCTGCTCTTTTTCTGCTCCAGCCTCTGCCAAGGGGCGTGCGCTGGCTGCCGACTGAGGGCCGCCAAAGGTTTGGAAGCAACCAGAGCCTTGACTGAAGGCAGCAGGTTATCCCATCTCGGCTGCACGCCTGCATGGAGGCTTTTGCAACTGGTGTGTGCCTGAGCCCTGCCGCAATTTTAACTTGCTTCCGTTCTTCAACCGTCGCTGCCTTTGGCCCAGTATCTGGAGCCGGCCGAGGTGTGATGGGGTTCAGGGGTCCCCCTGCACTGCACCCCGTCCGCTGGCAGGAGAGACTCTCACTCAGCAGGTACAACAGAAGGTTTATTAGGCAACAGATGCCCAGTTTCTCACAGAAGCGACAGCACAGCAGCCAGAGACAGTCCTTCCAACCCATCCTGGGGAGAAGACCCCGAGGGGTGCCCCTCTGGGGTGTAGCTTCCCCCTCCTCAGGCTGGCTGCCTTCCAGCTCTCCCTTTTCCTCCTCTCTAACTGCCACCCCCGATTCAAACCCCTCTCAGCTCCTCCCTGCTCTTTGTTCAGGCAGAGGTGTTACCTGCCAGTTGTAGCCCCAGGGTCATCCTTAGCCACTGGGAGCTGCTGCTTGCCTCAGACATCCAGCCTGACTCACCCATGCACCCCCTCCCACTCCATCACATCTCTTCCCCCTTCCAGACCGAACTGAGCGGGGTCACCTAGCCAGTGACCTGGGGAAGTTCGGGGCCCTCCCTGCGTGACAGGGCATCGGCTATGGTGTTGTTGTTCCCCTTGACGTGGACCACCTCCATGTCGTAGTCCTGCAGGAGCAGACTCCACCGCAGGAGCTTGGCGTTGGCCCCTTTCATGTGATGCAGCCAGGTCAGGGGTGAGTGATCGGTGTACACGGTGAAACGCCGTCCAAACAGGTACGGCTGCAGCTTCCCCAGTGCCCACACCATGGCCAGACATTCCTTCTCTATGGCCGCGTAGTTCTGCTCCCGGGGCAGCAGCTTCTTGCTCAGGTACACGATGGGGTGTTTCTCCCCTTTGTCATTCACTTGCATTAGCACCGCCCCCAGCCCCACGTCTCAGGCATCGGTGAACACCAGGAAGGGCTTGTTGAAGTCGGGATTTGCCAGCACTGGGGCCCTGACCAGAGCCTCCTTCAGCGCGCAGAGGGCCTCTTGGCACTGCTCGGTCCAGACCACCTTGTCACGCTTTCCCTTTTTACACAGTTCCGTGAGGAGGGCTGCGATGGAGCTAAAGTGGGGCACAAACCTCCGGTAGTACCCCGCCATCCCAATGAAGGCCTGGACCTGTTTCTTAGTCTGGGGTGTTGGCCAATCTCTGACAGCCTCCACTTTAGCTGGCTCTGGCTTTAAGCAGCCGCTGCCCACCTTGTGGCCCAGGTAGGTCTCCTCAGCCATCCCCACCTTGCACTTCCCTGCCTTGATAGTCAGACCAGCCTTCTGGAGTCGGTCCAGCACCTGCTTGACCTGGGACACATGGTCCTCCCACGTCTGGCTGAAGATGCAAATGTCGTCCATGTAAGCCAGGGCAAAGCTCTCCATCCCTTTCAGTAGCTGGTCCACCAGACGCTGGAAGGTAGCGGGTGCCCCCTTGAGGCGAAAGGGCAGGACCAAGAACTCGTAGAGCCCCACAGGAGTGATGAAAGCCGACTTCAGCCGGGCATCTTGGTCTAATGGCACTTGCCAGTACCCCTTGGTGAGGTCTATGGTGGTGGGGTAACGGGCTCCCCCCAGCTTGTCTAAAAGGTCATCAGGCCTGGGCATTGGGTAGGCGTCCGAGACTGATGGCGTTAAGCTTGCGATAGTCCACACAAAACCGAACAGACCCATCTTTTTTAGGGACTAACACCACGGGAGAGGCCCAGGGGCTGGACGAGGGTTGGATCACCCCCAGAGCCAGCATGTCTTCAACCTCCCGCTCTATGTCCTGAGCCGTCCTCCCTGTGGCTCTGAATGGCACACACTTGATAGGGGCGTGGGTGCCTGTCTCTATTCGGTGGACAGCAAGGTCAGTGCGTCCGGGTCTGTCCGAGAACAGCTGTTGATGCAAATGCAGCACCTCCTTGATCTCCGTCTGCTGGGCAGGGGTCAGCTGGACTGAGAGGGGAATAGACTCCAGCAAGGAGCCGGCTCCAGTCCTTGTGAGTAAATCCACCAAGGGATCATCCCCCTGCCCCTCCCAGTGTCTGCACACGGCCAGCACCAAGTTCTGCCTGTCCCAGTAAGGTTTCATCATGTTCACATGATAGACCCGGTGGCTGTGGGCCCGGTTCGACAGTTCCACCACATAATTCACGTCATTTAGCTGTTTGACGACCTTGAAGGGCCCATCCCAGGCCGCTTGCAGCTTGTTCCGCCGCACAGGTATAAGGACCATCACTTGATCCCCGGTGGCATAGGCTCGGGCCCTGGCGTTACGGTCATACCAGACCTTTTGCTTCCTTTGGGCCATGGAGAGGTTCTCCCTGGCCAGGCCCATGAGCTCGGTGAGTTTTTCCCGGAAGGTCAGTACATACTGTACCACTGACTCCCCTTCAGGGGAGGCCGTCCCCTCCCACTCTTCTCTGAGCAAGTCCAAGGGTCCCCGTACCCTCCTTCCATACAGCAGCTCAAACGGGGAGAACCCCGTGGATTCCTGGGGCACCTCCCTGTATGCAAACAGCAGGTGGGGTAAGTACTTGTCCCAGTCATGGGGGTATTGATTCATGAAGGTTCTCAGCATCTGCTTCAGAGTCCCATTGAACCTCTCCACCAGCCCATTGGTCTGCGGGTGGTAGGCTGTGGCCCAGGTGTGCCGGACCCCACACTTGTCCCACAAGCTTTGCAGTAGGGCCGACATGAAGTTGGACCCCTGATCTGTGAGGACCTCCTTGGGGAACCCCACTCTGCTGAAAATGGACAGCAGTGCATCAGCCACGGTGTCAGCGTCGATAGAGGTCAAGGCCACTGCTTCTGGGTATCGCATGGCAAAATCTACCACTACCAAAATATATTTCTTCCCCGAACGCGTTGCCTTGCTGAAGGGGCCCACTATGTCTATAGCCACTTTCTGGAAAGGCTCCTCTATGATGGGCAGTGGCCTCAAGGCAGCTTTCCCCTTGTCCCGGCTCTTCCCCACCCTCTGGCAGGGATCGCAGGACAGGCAATACAGACGGACAGCTGCAAAGATCCCTGGCCAGAAAAAGTTCTGTAACAACCTTCTCCTGGTGCGGTGGATCCCCTGGTGTCCTGCGAGCGGGACATCATGGGCTAGGTACAGCAGCCTGCGCCGGTACTTTTGGGGAACCACCAGTTGCCTCTGGACCTTCCATGGCTCCGCTTTGCGTCTGGGAGCCCATTCCCGGTACAGGAATCCCTTTTCCCACAGGAATCTCTCCCTGCAGCCCTCCCCCAGCTGTGGAGCTGGGCTGAGACTGGCCAGTTCCCTCAGCTTCTGCAAGGAGGGGTCTCTCTGCTGCTCTGCCTGGAATTCTTCCGCTCGGGCAGGAGCGGATGCTACTTCCCCATCCCTGCCTGGCTCCAGCATCCCTGGCCTGTGAGATCTGGTTTTTGGGGGCCCCCTTTCTCTCAGGGTTGGCCCCTGTGGCTTTGGCTGGGCCTGTACCCCTGAATCTGGGGAACGCACCCCTCGTTTTCTTTGGCTACGGGTCAGGACCAGGGCACGAGGGCGTTCACCTTGCCAGTTCTCCAGGTCACCCCCCATCAGTACATCTGCCGGCAAATGGCTGTGCACGCCCACCTCCTTGGGGCCTTCCTTCTTCCCCCATTTCAGGTGCACCCTCGCCATGGGCACCTTGAAAGGGGTCCCATCAATTCCTGTTATCGTCAGGTGGGAATCGGGTATCATGCAGCCCGGTGCCACCACCCCGGGTCGGGCCAGCGTCACGTCAGCGCCTGTGTCCCAGAACCCCGTGACCTTTTTCCCGTCTACCTCGAGGTGTTTGAGACACTTGCTCCACAGAGGTAGCGCTGCCCCCACTCTGTAAACTGGCCTCTGAGCATTTGGTCCCCCTGAGGAGCTGGTCTGTGGGGCGGACTCGGCCCAATCCGAGTGCCCATTGTCAGCACCACCCGCCTTGGCCGCCAGCCCCTCTGACTTCTGGGACCCCACCCAGTTGACTCCATGACCCCCCGGCCTGCTCAACCTGTCTGGGAGCCTGGGGCACTGGGCTGCTCTATGCCCCTTTCGCCCACAGCGATAACAGCCTGGGTCTTGTTGTGTCCCTCGGGCCGGCTGCTCTGTCCGGGCTCTGTTTGGCTCTCTGGGGGGTGGGTGGCTGGCCCCTCTTTCCTGGGCCTGCCCAAGATGTGGTCCCCTCTGTCGTACAGTTAGGGACCGGTCTCTCTGAGATTCTCGGTTTCTCCAGGACTCCCTCTCCCTCCGGGACTCCCTCTCTTTGTGGGGCTCACTTTCAAACCTGGCCCGGCTGTTTGTGAAGTCATCTGCCAGTTTCCCTGCATCATGTGAGTCCCCTGGCTTCCGGTCCATGAGCCACACCCTCAGGTCAGGTGCGCACATCTCGTAGAATAGCTCCACGACCGCCAGCTCGATCAGGTCCTTTACGGACTGGACTCCCATTCCGAATGCCCACTTCTGGTAGTATTGCTTCAGGCGGGCAGTTGTATCTACGTGGGTTTCCTCTGGCCTCTTCTGCGCCTCCTGGAACTTCTTCTTGTACATCTCCGGAGTCAGCCCGAACTTATGCAGCAGGGCCTGTTTGAACCGTTCATAGTCCCCAGGCTGCAGCCCCACCAGCTGGCTGAGCACCGCTGCGCCCTTCCGGCCCAGCAAGGGGGTGAGGTGCCGGAGCCACTCATCTGGGGGAACCTCATGCAACTCACAGGCTCGCTCGAAGGCGGTAAGGAACTCGTCCATGTCCCCTGGGTGCTGACACTGGGCCAGCACACGCGTCTCCAAGTGACTGGCCACCCCGAGCCGTCTGGCCCTCTCCCCGCTTACCGCAGCTGGGGCCTCTTGGCGTCTCGCCTCTGCCATGGTTCGCTCATGCTCCCGCTCTCGCTCTCTCTCCTTCCGTTCTCGTTCTTTCTCCTCGGTCCAGGCCTTCATTGGGATGGCGGGGTACTACCGGAGGTTTGTGCCCCACTTTAGCTCCATCGCAGCCCCCCTCACGGAGCTATGTAAAAAGGGAAAGCCTGACAAGGTGGTCTGGACCGAGCAGTGCCAAGAGGCCCTCTGCGCGCTTAAGGAGGCTCTGGTCAGGGCCCCAGTGCTGGCAAATCCAGACTTCAACAAACCTTTCCTGGTGTTCGCCGATGCCTCAGACGTGGGGCTGGGGGCGGTGCTAATGCAGGTGAATGACAAAGGGGAGAAACACCCCATCGTGTACCTGAGTAAGAAGCTGCTGCCCCGGGAGCAGAACTACGCGGCCATAGAGAAGGAATGTCTGGCCATGGTGTGGGCTCTGGGGAAGCTGCAGCCGTATCTGTTTGGACGGCGTTTCACCATGTACACCGATCACTCACCCCTGACCTGGCTGCATCACATGAAAGGGGCCAACGCCAAGCTCCTGCGGTGGAGTCTGCTCCTGCAGGACTACGACATGGAGGTGGTCCATGTGAAGGGGAACAACAACACCATAGCTGATGCCCTGTCACGCAGGGAGGGCCCCGAACTTCCCCAGGTCACTGGCTAAGTGACCCCACTCAGTTCGGTCTGGAAGGGGGGAGAGATGTGATGGAGTGGGGGGAGTGCATGTGTGAGTCAGGCTGGATGTGAGAGACAAGCAGATCAGCTCCCAGTGGCTAAGGATGACCCTGGGGCTACAACTGACAGGTAACACCTCTGCCCTGAACAAAGAGGAGGGAGGAGCCGAGCTGGGTTTTTGAATGGTGGGGGGGGGCGGCAGTTAGAGGCTAGGGGAAGAGGAGCTGGAAGGCAGCCAGGCTGAGGAGGGGGAAAGCTACACCCCAGAGGGGCACCCCTCGGGGTCTTCTCCCCATGACAGGTTGGAAGGACTGTCTCTGGCTGCTGTAGTGACGCTTCTGTGAGAAACTGGGCATCTGTTGCCTAATAAACCTCCTGTTGTACCTGCTGAGTGAGAGTCACTCCTGCCAGCGGACGGGGTGCAGTGCATGGGGACCCCTGAACCCCATCACAACCACGCACCAGCCAGCCCTGCCATGAGCGCACCGCATGGGGCCAGCAGCTCTCTGTACCGTGCACCAGCCAGCCCTGCCGTGAGCGCACCGCACGGGGCCAGGAGCTCTCTGTACTGTGCACCAGCCAGCCCTGCCGTGAGCACACCGCACAGGGCCAGCAGCTCTCTGTACCGTGCACCAGCCAGCCCTGCCGTGAGCACACCGCACGGGGCAACGTCTGCCTGCTCCACGTTGGTCTGGCGGCTGCCTCCAGGCACGGCCGTGTGGGTCTCATGTGTGACGAACTTTGGCCCTGCAGGGAATCCAGCATCTCTGGGTTGGGCTGCGGGCGCCAAACTGGGGTCCTTGGCCTCCCAGAACAACCTCTCGGCCTCTGTTGTCCTCCCCCGAGGGAGGCCACCTCCAGCTCAGCAGCTGTTGGGGGTGAGGGGGAACTGCTGATTTCCTCGTGGGCAATGCCCGCAGGCAGCCCCAGGGGACAGCAATGGGTCACTCCGCTACGGCACCACGCAGGGCCATCCCCCACCAGCCCGGCTGCGTTCCCTGTCACCAGGCGTCTCTGGCCCCGGCTCACGTCGTGCCGAACGATCAGCTGTGGCTCACCCACAAGTGCTGGGCCCGGGGCAGGAACCCTGAGGGGCGATTGCCAGCGGGTGACAGGGGAGTGCACACTGGGTGACCCTAGGGGGCCCCTGAAGCTTATGGAAGCTCGGCTGCATCTAGCTCCGTGCCCGGGGTGGGGCTCAGTCTCCTCCCGGGGGGGTGCGGTGGGTTGCAGTGGGGCACGTTTTGTGGCTAAGGGAGGGGATGGGGAACATTCACACCCCCGCAACAGCCCGAGCTGCAGATCCAGAGGGACTGTCCCTGCCCCCAGCCGCTCACAACCAAAGCAGTTGGAGTGGGAGCCCAGCCACAGCCTCCGGAGGGGGAAACCGAGGCCCAGACTCCACTCGCAGCCTGCACAAGCGCCAGGTGTCCTTTGCACCCCAGGGCCCTGCCTTAGCGCCAGGCCTGCCTTCTCTGGCCCTGTGCCCAGCGGCTCAGCAGCAGGCTGGACGGCCCACCGCTGTGCCGTGGGCTTGGGCTCTTGCACTTGTAATGGTCTGTCCGAATGATGCCGATGCTGGGAAAGCGCTGGGCAGGTGAACAGAGCGCCGGGGGCCGAGGGCGTCTCCTGGGCCTTGCTGCACTGGGGGGCAAGGGCCCGGCTGGGACCGGCATAAGGATCCCCTTGGAGAGCGTGGCTGTTGGCAGCTGGGAGCTCCGAGACCTTGGCTGGCGCGGGGCCGCAGGCTGCAGCAGCGAGCGCCTTCCAGCGGGGCTGGGGGCTGACACGTGGCTCACAATGAAAAATCCCTTGGGTGGCCGTGGTGCCCTGTGGGCAAAGAGCCCTCTCCCAGGCAAGCAGAACTCACCCGACGCTACTTTCCCCAGGGCCTTGCCCAGTCTAGCGCCCGTCCCAGGCTCCAGGACTCCCACCCTCCTGTATGGAAACAGTCCCAAAGCCGGCCCCGGGATGTCCTGATCTGGGGCCAAAATACTCCCCTACCGGTCGTATGCCGCCCCCCCACCCCGAGGCTGGCACCGGGGCACTGGCTCAGCTCATCCAGACCCATTCGCTCTCTTCAGCTTCTGGCCCAAACCAGCCCCACCAGTGCCCGTTCTGCAGTGCCACACGGCCCTGGGCAATGCCCCATCCCCACACCCCGGCGGCCGGCTTGGCTCAGCCCATGGGGCAGGGTGACGTTACTGGACTTTAACACGAGGGTGAGAACCATTAGTGTAACCATGGGCCTCAGGCTGCAACCATCGCGAACTGAATCTTGTGCCAAGGGGGCCGAGGGAGGAGTCTCGTGAAAGCTGGTGAGTCACTGGGACTGTGTGTGCCACTCGTCTGCCAGTGCCATTCTGAGAGGCAGAGGTGTAGAGGTGTAAGTCCTGGCTCTGGGCTTCCCACTGAAGTTAGATCACAGTCGGAGGGTGGTACCTCCCAGCCAGGTGATGCTGGACTTCCCAGGGAAAGGGCCTCACCACACCCCAATCCACAGCGCAGGAATTCAGCTATGGATGTGTTGTCTGCAGGCTGCTGATGGCTCAATGCCCAAGGAAAGCACACGGCCAGGTGACTTGCTCATGTGTGTCTCCATTGCCAGCGTGCTCCCAGACAGGGATGATTTCCTTCCACGTGGGAACCCTGAAGTTCCTCCATTTGGTCTCCAAGCTTCAGTCTTCAACCCAGGAGCAGCTCTGCCATGAACCGAGCCCGGAAGGATCCCTGACCCGTCCTCACCAAGGCCGCACTCCAGACGCTTTTAAGATAGCAGCTTATTCCGCCTGCTGCAGCCTGCACCCAGACCTTCAGGCCCAAGGTGTGTAATTTGATTGCGTCAACAATCTGACTCTCCCCCGGTCTCCTTTCCTTGTATTAATAACCCTTTCGCTTCTAAAGGCCGGGCCCAGCACGCTGGTTGGGTAAGGGGTTCTGGGGCGCATGGCAGCCTGGGGATGTGGCTGCTTCTTTGGCGCTGTGAGCACCTGTGTGGGGTTGGTGTGATTTGGTTTTCAGACCCTTCCGTGTGCGAGGAGGGGCTGGGCTGTGGCACCAGGGAAGCCGGAGCGGCTGAGGGTGTTGCCCACGAGACTTCTGGCTGGCCCAGGGGTCAGCAGCCTTTCCGCAGCAGAGGGCCGAAATTTGCCCTCTTGCCCCTCTACAGAGCTGGGGGCCGGAGATGCTTTTTCAGGTCACTAATAGTCCTACTGACAAGAGCCTCCGTCATAAGCGAAGGAAGCCGCAGACCCTTACCGGCTGGGCGGGTGGTAGCATCTCCCCGGGCGGCCTGGGGCGGTGGGGCAGGCCTGAGCTCCCACTGCAGGTGCTGGTGGAAATCGGCTCGTGTGCCGCTGCTGGCGTTTGGGCCAGCGGCTGCTGCTGGCTGGGCGGGCTAGGGAGGCAGCAGAGGCGCCCTGTGTGACCGGCGTGGTGCCCGAGGGCGGATGCGTCACCCAGACGGGGCCGTGTTAGCAGTGGCCCAGTCTGGCTCTCTCCGCTGTGCCTGGGAACTGTCCTGCGCTGCAGCCAGCACCAGCACTGCAGGTGTGGGCACCCTGCCGTGGGCAGGGGCAGGGGCAGGGGGAGGGCAGGGGGGCTGGCTCGCTGCCAGGAAGGTCTCCAGCAGAAAGCTGGCGCGTGAGGTGCCCTCCCCCAGGCAGCCGGAGGGCCCTGCCTGTATTACGGTCACTCAGTCCCTTGTCGGGCGGCCGCATCCCCTCGCAGCAGGGCACCTGCCCCGGAGGCAGCAGCGAGACCCTGGGGACCATCCCAGCCGCCAGGCAGAGCCAGCCCTGGGCTGTGGCCGGCCGGACTGGTGCAGCCACATCCCCCAGCCCCGTGCCGTGCCGTGGAATTGCCCCACCAGGCAGCGCGGGGCAGCCCTGCAGTGGGGCTGGTCTCTGGCTGCAGAGAATGCTCTGGCACGAGGGTTGTCTGCACCGTCAGCAGCCCCCAGCCCCCTCTCTGCCCGTCACCGCCGGGACCAGCCCAGGCCTCTGCACAGCTACAGGTGGCGTCCGCCAGGCGACCAAGCACAGGCTCTGCCAGTGGGTGGAACCGATCTCCTCTTCTGGGTGGATCGGCACCAGCCCCGCAGAGACCCTCCCAGCACGTGGCTGGAGCAGCTCTAGTGTAGACAGTGCCTCTGCCGCCCTTCCCCCTTGTCTCTCCTCGGGCGGCACGTCTGAGTTGAAGGCTCCATCCGAGGGGATCCTATGGCATCGCCTGCCATGTCTCCAGGCTCCCTAGTGCCTCAGCATCTGCCAGCCCCACGCCGGCCCCAGAGCAATCCCCGGCCCTTCCCTTTCCCGCCTGCTGACATGTGCTGGGGAGGTCCCGCTTGCTGGGCTGCTGTGGGGACTGGCAGGAGGGTGGAGGTGCTGCTCTGAGGGTTTGCTATAGGTGGGATGGGTGCGGGGGGGACCCCACTTTCCACAAGCCTGTAGGGTGCAATCTGCAAGGAGTGCCTTTCGCCTTTGGGGGCAGGGCGGAGGGCCTGACGTACGCAGGTGGATTTGGGCGGGCGATAGTGGGGTCCCCTTGGCTGGGTGGGCTTGGGGCAGTGCTGAGGTGTCGAGTTACACCCTTGAGTTTGGGGGGGCAGCATTGACAGCTCCGTTCCTCAGGGTGGCTTGGAGTGTCCCTGAACTGTGTGAACTTGAAGGCCATGCAGGGGCCCTACTAATGGAGTGGCTGGGAGACTGGCGGGGCTGGCTGGGATCCCTTTCCCTTGGTGGGTTCAGGGAGCTGTCTGGGTCCTGCTAATGGGGTGGATTGGGGTGCAGATGGGGGGCTGGCTGGGGTCCCTTCCCTTGGTGGGTTCTGGGGCCCAGCTGAGTTCCCACTAATAGGGTGGCCTGGAGGCCCTTTGGATGGGAAGATTTGGAGCTGTATAAGGCCTTTACCCTTGTGGATTTTGGGGGGCAGCTGGTGGGATCCTTTATCTTTGTGGGTCTGGGGGTGCTGGTGGTTCCTGCTCACAGTTCAGGTTTTTGGGGGGCAGGATCAGGGTCCCTTTGGATTTCAGGGGGCCGGGTGGGGTCCTGCTAATTAGTAGACAGGGGTGCAGATGGGGGGAGATGGGGGTGCAGACGGGGGCTGGCTGGAGTCCTGCTTATCAGCAGACGAGGGTGCAGATGGTGGCTGGCAGGGGTCCTGCTAATCGGCAGATGGGGTGCAGAGGGGGGTGCAGACAGGGGCTGGCTGGAGTCCTGCTAATCAGCAGATGGGGGGCAGACGGGGGTCCCACTAATCAGCAGACGGGGTGCAGAGCGGGGGCCACGGGGGTGCAGACGAGGGCTGGCTGGAGTCCCGCTAATTGGCAGATGGGGGTGCAGATGGGAGGAGATGGGGGTGCAGACTGGGGTAAGCAGGGGCTGATGGGGGTGCAGACGGGGGCGATGGTGCAGATGTGGGTGCTGGCAGGGGTCCCGCTAATCAGCAGATGGGGGCTGGCGGGTGGTGATGGGGATGCATACAGGGCCTGGCTGGGGTCCTGCTAATCGGCAGACGGGGTGCAGAGGGGGGTGCAGACAGGGGCTGGCTGGAGTCCTGCTAATCAGCAGATGGGGGGCAGACGGGGGTCCCGCTAGTCAGCAGACGGGGTGCAGAGGGGGGGCGATGGGGGTGCAGATGGGGGCTGGCTGGGGTCCCGCTAATTGGCAGACAGGGGTGCAGAGCGGGGCCGATGGGGGGTACAGACGGGGGCTGGCTGGGGTCCCGCTAATCGGCAGAGGGGGGCAGATGGGAGGAGATGGGGGTGCACACTGGGGTAGGCAGGGGGTGCAGACAGGGGGCGATGGTGCAGATGTGGGTGCTGGCGGGGGGCCACGGGGGTGCAGACGGCGGCTGGCTGGAGTCCCGCTAATTGGCAGATGGGGGTGCAGATGGGAGGAGATGGGGGTGCAGACTGGGGTAAGCAGGGGCTGATGGGGGTGCAGACAGGGGGCGATGGTGCAGATGTGGGTGCTGGCGGGGGGCCACGGGGGTGCAGACGGCGGCTGGCTGGGGTCCCGCTAATCGGCAGACGGAGGCTGGCGGGGGCCCCTTTCTCCCGGCGGTGTCGGGGGTCCGCGGGCGGATTCGGGGGCCCCGGCGCGGCCCCCGGCGGCGGCTCGGGGAGGGGCCGCTCCTCCCCGGAATGATGTCAGCCGGCCCGGCCGCGGCCCCCGCCCTCCCCGGGGAGGAGGCGGCGGCATGGCCCGGGTCGGCCAGGCCGGCAGGGGCCGGGGCCGGGGCCGGGGCCGGCCGGGGGCGCAGAGCGGCGGCGCCCCGGGGACCGGGCCGGGGGCCGGGCGGCCGGTGCTGCTGCTGCTGCTGCTGCTGCCGGGCGAGGGGCGGAGGAGCCGCGGCGGGCGGCGGGGAGGCGGCCGGCCCAGGGCCCCGCTCCCCCGGGAGCGCCCGCGGCTGCTGCTGCTGGTGCCGCTGCCGCTGCCGAGCGCCAGGCCCGCCGCCGCCGCCGCCCCCGCCTGGATGGTAACCGGCCCCGATCCCGGGCCCGATCCCGATCCCGGTCGCGCTGCCGCAGCGCCCCCCCTTCCCCGCCCCGCCCCGCCCGCGGCGGCTGATTCGCACTCGGCTCCCGCTCCTCTCCAACTTCTCCGGAGCTGCCCCCGCCCCGCCCCGCCCCGGTCCGCTCCGCCCCGCCCCGCCCCGCCCCGCCCGGCGGCCGCCAGCCCGGCCCAGCCCGGCCCAGATGCGCTCCGCTCCGCTCCGCTCGGCTGCCGGCCGGGACGCTCCCTGCACCGGGTCTCCTGGCCGGGAGCAGCGCGCCCCGCCCCCTCCCCCCGCCCCGCCGGCTTTGGGGGACCCCCGCCCCCCGCTTTTGAGTGGCATTTGCTAGAAGTTGGACCCAGCCCAACTTTCCCCCGGGGGGGCGCCGGCCCGGGACCCCCGCCCCTTGCCAAGGCCCTTTGATGTTCTCCACCCAGGAGGGGCTCCCCAGAGGCGGGCTGGCCATGAAGGAAGAGCCCTTGAGCAGTGGACTGACATCCGTCCGGTCCTGGATGCAGGGCGCTGGCTTCCTGGATGCCAACACCGCAGCCCAGAGGTAAGGGACCCGCCTGGCCCGGCCCGGCCTCCAGAATGACACAGCTCTGCGGTCCCCGCGCATCCTCCCAGGGCTGGCACTCGGCGTGGTGCTGTGGGGGCCAGAGCTGTGCCAAGGGGCCCAGCGCTTGCTGCTGGGTCTGCGCAGGAAAGTTGGTAGTTTTATTCTGGTTGGCGTCTTTAGTGTCTGACCTGGTGGCGAGGAAACCTCCAGAGAAGCGGCCGCTGGGGCAGCCTGGCAGGAGAATTGGGGGGGGAATTTCGGTTCGGTGCCCGGTACCTTTTATCTCACGCACTCATTCTTTGGGAGGGTAGAAATTACCATCATTTTGTCCAGGCGTCTTCTGCCGACTGCCAATAAAGCCTGGAGCTGGCTCTGGTACCAGAGAAGGAGAAATGCACTTTGGGGCTTCTCACAGCAGCATCAGCGGCAGAAATAGGGATGCTTTCAGCTGCCTCTCTCCACAGCATCCGACCCGGCTTTGATAGGAAATGACAGGGGAGATCAGTTCATGTTACAGAAGAAATCTCGGTTGTGTTTCCTTTCCCAGGCCCCGGGAAAGGGTTTGGAAATTAACACTTCTGGCTGGCACGGCGCAGAGAGAATGGGCTCTCCACCAGGCAGGAAAAATTATTCCTTTGCTGAACGCCCACCGCTCTGAAACTTCAGACCCAGGACTCTTAACTGTCAGGGAAAGTTGGTTCTCAGTTTCTGGGAGGTGTGCAGCCTCTGGGTGGGTTTGGTGCTTTTTAATTGGTTACTTTATGCATGTCCCATACTGGCTCGTGGTGGGATTTAATGGGGGAATGTAAACACAGGACACTCTCAGTTTGCTAATGCTCAGACCCTTCTGTTGTGTGGAAGGGTGGACCTGAGGTGAGCCCGTTGGCCTGTTCTGCGGGTTGCTAAACAGGAGTATGCAAGGGCAGAGATTGGAGGACAGAGATTTTTGCTTCTTTCGATTGTAATTGTTTTCCTTTTCCTTTTCTTGATCACGAATATTGCCAGAGCTTTGGTTTCTGCCATCCTTTAGGGTTTGTGTCGCTCAGTCATGCAGAGGGGAGCTGGGGATTGTGGCTGTAACGTGGCTTAGATCCTACCTAAAGTGTGCGTCTTTAGTTTAGCATTTCTGCTGTCTGTCTCGCTCACTGGCCGGCTGAGTTTTCCCAGGAGTGGGGAAGGCGCTGAAGCCCTCCAGCTGGGTGATCTCCTGACCTCCTCTAGGAAAAAGGGCTGTGAACTTGCCCAACCCTTGGGCTAAGCCTGGACCTGAAAGCGCCCTGCAGCGTGAGGCTCCGGGGGGGCAATGTACCGTTTCGCTCTGGCTAGTCGGAGCTTGGGAACTGCCTGGGAACGTCACACAAACTGGAATTGCGGAGGGGCTGGCTCTGCCCCATCGCTCCTGCCTGGTCAGTCCCTAGCAGGGCTGTCCCCTTTTCTCTGGCTCCTCGTTCCGAGGCGAGGCAGTTTTTAAGCATCACAAGCCACCAGGCTGAGCAGGAGTTTGTCTTTCAAATGCATTTTGGGCTGTTTATGTGGCAGTCCCTGGAGAAACGGTAAAGGCTGATGTTAAACCCTACGGGCGGAACTGCGCAGAAGTCCATCTCTCGGTCTGTCTGCCTCTCTGCACGTCTGTCTGTCTACCCCCCCGCAGCAGCTATCTGCTTGTCTGTCTGTCTAGCTGTCTGCTTCACTTAATCCATTTAAACGGTTCCATCTGTTGAGTTCCACCCCTGCAGTTGACACTGCTGCTCTCTGGTGCAGAGGGCACCGGGCACAGTAGGGTGGACTAGGCAGGGCAGCTCTGCCCCATCTCCCCTCCTGTGCCCAGCCCCGGGGCCAAGGAGAAAATTGGGTGACCCCAGCCGCGAGGCTGGGCCAGGGCGTGGAGGAGGTGGCCAGGCTGGGCTCTCACCACTGACCTGTGCTGGGTTTCTCCACCCTGCACCAGGCCCTGCCAGGCTCCCCATAGCGATGAGCTCTCCAGGTGCTCTGGGGCCTGCTGGGGCTGATCTCAGTAACCACCTGTGACTCCCACGCCAGTAGCTGAGTTTAGCTCTGCTCTGCCCGTAGGGCCCCTGCCAGCCCCCATGGGATCAGCAGAGAGGTGCAGGCGGGTGGCTGGGCTGGGGTCTGACCCTCTTACACTCACACAGCGGTTGGCATCTTCAGAGCAATTTGCCCTGCCAGCTGCCTGCTGGGGTTGGGGGGAGTGGGGCCCAGGTCCAGAATACCTGGGGTAGGTATACCCGCCCCCCCCCCCCGGCACCCCTGACATTAACAGGCTGAGCCAGGCAGACATGCACAGGAAACAGATGAATTCAAAGATCCCTCCCCGCTTTGCTGGGCTCCCTGTCACCTAACCCAGCACCGAGCGCGCTTGTGAACAGGTGTCCAGCCCTGCCTCATAACCAAACCCCGCCGCTGGTGTGCGAGGGGCGGCCGGAGTCGGAGCTCACGGAGGGAGCGGGTTCCAGCCGGACGGAACGTGTCTCGGCTTTTGTTCCATGGATTAACTCTGCCGGGGCCGATAGTGCTGGTGGGGCCGGGGCTGGGCCCCGGGGTGCAGAGCCAAGGCGCGGGGGCTCTTCCAACCGGCGCTGTAAGAACGGCACAGACCCCGGCCGGCAGCGGGAGGCAGAGCTTGGCTTCGCTGCCTTCCCCCCTCCCCAGGCGGCCGTGCCCACGGCTCCCTGGCGTCAGCGGCAGCTGCAGGAGATCAAACACAGGAAGGGTTTCGGCTCCTGGCTAATTGCCCCAATGGGGATTAGTTTTTCCCCAAGGTGTGTCCTTCGCCTGCGCTCCGGCTGCTGGGCGAGTCCCTCTCCGGGCCGCAGGGAATCCTTACCGGGCAACACCGCAGTTCCCAGGACGCTGTTCAGCCCGGAGTTGGCCGGAAGGGCTAATTAACCCCGAGCTCAGGTCCACAGGCGCCTGCTTGGCCTTTCCTCGGGCACCCGCCGGAGCCCAGTCCAGGGAGTGAGTGACACAGGGTGGGCTGGGGGAGGTGAAGTGCACTGGGCCAAAGGCTGAGCTAGCAAAAATCAGGGGGTTCTCTTGACTCTGGGGGCTGGGCAGAGCTGTCCCCGGCTGCCCCAGAGGAGGTGGTTCTGGGGGGCCAGGGAGGGCTGGCGGTTGGGGGGGGGGCTGGCCCCTCAAGCAGGGAGGGGCCGAGCCAGGGAGGGCGAGAGGCGCCTGAGTTCGTTGTAGCAGCGAAGAGCAGCATTGGTCCCGTCTTACAACCCATCGGGCCCTGCACTGGTTCCACCCGCCAAGGCTCCCTGCTCTGCTCCCCCTGCGCCGCCTCCCTCCTGCTGTCACCCCGAGCGAGTGGTGGGTCTCCCGGCGCCCCTGGTTCTTCTGGGCCCAGACCGGCCTCTGAGCACGTCCCGGTGCAGCCCCGCAGGCGAGCCCCTGGCCCCAGGATGGAGGGCGGCAGCGTCTCGGCAGCGTGATTCCATCGGGCCCCTGGTTCCTGGAGCAGCCGGGAGCGGAAGCGGCTGCTTTCCTGTAACAGGCATTGGCTGGGCTCGTTTGCTAGGAAATGCTCTGATTTCCTTTAATAATTAATGGCAGCCGGGCCAGCCCTCGGCGCAGTGGGGCCCAGCTGCGCTCAGCGCCTGACGGCTTCTGCCCTCGCTCAGTCTGTCTGTCTGTGTCCCTCCGACCCTCTGCTCTCCCTGCCGGGCCAGGGGCAGGGCATGGAGTTACAGGCTGGCACGGGCGTGCTCCCCGGCAGGGAAATGTTAGCAGGAGCCCTGGTGGCAAGCCTGGGTGTCCAGTCCCAAGAGCCAGAGCCAGGGCTGCCCCCATTGGGGGCTGGTGATGCGTCCCGCCAGACTGGCCAGAGCTCCTGCAGGGCAGGGCAGGGCAGGGCCGGGCCGGGGGTGGGCCAGCAGCTCACCGATGGGGCTGCAGCGCCCGAGCCGGGGTGACCTAGCGGAGTTGTCCTCGGCAGTGCACGGTGCTGGGCTGGGCAACGCCTCTCCCCCTCCTTTCCCCACTGCTCCACAGTAATATAACACAATGGGCCCAGCTCTGCGGCCTTCCGCACGCCCGTGCTGGTGTCCCTCCGGACGCGGCTCCCCCAGCCCGCTCCCAGAGCAGCTGCTGGGAGGTGGCTGGCCTGGGGAGCAGGGGCTTGGCTCCAGTGTCTGGCAGGTGACCGGGTCGCCTGGTGCAAGCTCCCGGGCCCCAGGCAGCGTCTGGCTCAGGGACTGTCTCCCAGCTCGGCGTGCCCTGCGCAGCCCTTGGCCAGCACCAGCTGCATGGCCCAGAGCTCTGCAAAGGGCCTGGGCGACGGCTCCCTGGGCTGCCTGAGGATGTGCGGCTGGCAGGGAAGGCCCAAAGCTGACGAACTGACTCGCACGAGTAACGTGCAGCTCTGTGGATCTCACAGGGCAGCTCCCGTGCTTGTGTCGCACGGGTGCACGAGCGTGTGCAGGGTTGGTGCTGGGGCTGGGCACAGCAGGGAGTGCCACCCCCTCTGCAGCTGCTTCCGAACAGCCCTTGCCCCGAGCCTGGCACGTGGCCGGGGGGAAGGGAATGGCAGTGAGGAGCCGGGGGGGGACGCGTGTTCCCGCAGGCTCATTCGTGAGAAACTCTGCGGCCAAGCAGCTTTGTACTTGCAGTGCAGTGTTGGGGGGGGACACCCAGCCACCAGCGCCAGGCGTGGCAGACCAGTGCTGGAGGCCTGGCCCAGCCCGGCCTCGCACGGAGCAGGCGTAGGGCAGAGCTGCTGGTGCTTGGGGCTGGCTGTGCTTTCCTTCCCCAGCCCTCTCACGCCCCCTCCTTCCCGGTCGGACGACTCGGGTTTCAGCCCCCCGCTCGCGGTCGGCCCCTTGGCACCTGCGCACACGCTTGGATGGAGCGGGGCTGGCCCCTGCTCGTCCGCCAGCCCCAGGGCTGGGCATTTCTCTTTTCCCAGCTAGGGTCTGTCCTCCCCCAGGCCCCACCTGTCCGGACTATATCCCAGGGGAGCCCAGTGGTGCCCGGACAGGCCTGCGGCCCCAGGGACCCCCGGGACTATGGGCTCAGCCGTGCCGGCTGGCTGGCGTGGAAGTGATGCCCAGGGTGTCCCTGCCCAGCTTGGAGCTGTCCCGTAGGGATGCTGGAGCCTGTCTGTTCTGCACCAGGAGCTGGTGGGGATGTGGAGGTGGACGGGCTCCTTGGGGAGGGTGCAGCCCAGGCTGCCGGGTCTCTAGCAGGGTTTGGCTGGCGGAGGTTTGCCCCGGGGCTCTGGTGTTGGCGCTGCGCGAGACGCAGGGCAGTTGATATTTCGTGAGTCGCAGGGCGGCGTTCCCTCACGCTGGGTGTCTGAGCCCGAACGGTTGTGGCTAAGGCACTGCTGGCTCTGTCGCCGCAGCACCATCCTCTACCTGCCTCCTCCGCCCACGTGCCGTGCCTCAGTTTCCCCTCTGGCTGTTGGGGAGAACCGCCCCGCCCAGCTCCCCAGGCGTGTGAGGAGGTAGCCGGGAAAGTGACAGTGCTGGGGAGCCGTGGCCCTGCCAGCACCCCCCAGCAGGGGCGGGGTGGGAGGGCACACGGAGGGGACTGCTTGAATTGCTTGGCTTTTGGCTGAGCCCTGTGGCAGGTGTCCAGGAGAGCCACCATCGACAGATTCATGCCTAGGGCTGGCGTCTGTGGCTGCTGGGTCACAGCAAGTGCCCCCGGCCCCCTCCCCGTCCTTAGGGCACAGAGCCCCCCCTCAACCACCCACAAGCCAAGGGCTGGCTCCCAGGGCTCAGTGCCAGGGCTAAGGTGATCAGGCCTTCCTCAGCCTCGGCTGCTCGTGCGTCCCAGCTGAGCAGTGTGATCCCCGCTGTCCCAATGGGGGTGGAATGTAGAGGCTTTTCTGGGCACTGCTGAGGGTGCCAAACCAGGGCACGTTATTTAACGCTGGGCCACTTGCAGGGGTCCTCCAGTGCAAAGCACTGAACCCGTCCCACAGAGCACGTCTGTCCCTGCGCTGGCCAGCCAGAAGTCACGTGAGTCAGATGCTCCAGCACCCTGGGGCCCCAGCCCGGCCCCTCCACACAGCAAGAGCTCATGAAACCCATCGCACCAACTCCACACAGGTTCTTCCCAGCCACGCCCCGAGGTGCACGTGTACCTCTGGTCTGATCCCAACGGACGCCCGGGGCCCGGCCTTTAGCATCTGACATCTAAGGGGTCATTGATAAAAAAGAAAGACAGACAAGCCCGAGTGTGGAATTGTTAAAGCAGACAAAGTCCACGCCCCGAATGCAGAGTTCCTGGGCAGGGTCTGAGCAGGGGTGGACCAGGCTTCTGCCTGGCGCCTCTCGAGCGCGTGCTCCGGCGGGACAGGTCGCCGACCCTTCGGGCTCAGATGCTCCTGAAGTGATGAGCTGGAAAGGAGACAAAGATGGAGGAGGAACCTTGGGGCCCCTTTATGCCCCAGCCCATTGTTCTCGCTGGGTGACGACACCTCCCCAGGTGAAGGGGGTCACGTGAGCCGGTCACCTGTGGGGGCCTTGCAAGGCCGTCTGACTCTTCCAAGCCAAGTTCTCACCTGTGGGTTGGCAGCTCTGAAGGCCCTTTGCCAGTCACCTCCTGTTTCACCTGCCTGGGAACCTTTCACAGCAGGCGGCCGGCCAGAAGCGAAGGCTTCAAGGGGAAGCCCGGCGCCGGTACCGGCGCTTCAGACACAGAAGTGGCCCCTGCGTGTGAGCTGCACAAGCAGGTTCAGCAACTCACCAGCTTTCACTGACGTCTCCCTGCCCCCCCCCCCCCCCGCCGTGCACAAGCTGTGGTGCAAAGCTCGTGCTGTGCTTGCGGCAATGTTTTGCACGTTCGCCTCAGAATCCCAGGAGCCATCGGGGGGACAAGTCGGCGGATGGGGCTGGGCTGAGCTGGCACTGAGGGAGGCCCTGCCCTGGGTGCTGCGACGGGGAACGAGCACGTTGCTTTGCAGGGCGCAGGACAGCCCCAGGCCGAGCTTGGAGGTGCGCGGTGCCGGGGGCAGCCCGCCGTGGCTGCGGGTAGCTGACCCTGCTCTGCAGCTCAGGGCTGAGTCGCCGGGCGCTATCGCTGGCCGGGGTGCGGTGGGACTCGCTGGCTGGGCGCTGGCTGCGGTTTCTGGAGGCAGTTCTCAGGCTGGGTCGGGCACCTGGCGGGGGCCGAACGTTGGCCGGGTGGGACGAGCTATCGGGGAGGGAGATGCAGCCGCTGGGCTCTCTGCCTGTGCTGGCAGTGCAGAGCTGTGCTGACGTTACCGGGGCTTGTGGGGCAGGACTGAGGGGTGCTTGCAGGTTGGGGGCTGGAAGTGGAGTGCGCTGGCTCGAGGGCAGCCCCGGTGTGGAGCTGGTACCGCCGGGCGCTGGAGCGTCCTGCTGAGGGCTACACGTGGGGGGTTGGAGCTCTCTGGGTGGGGCAGGGCAACGGCAGAGGAGCAAACACAGCTGGAGGGGCAGATCCCCAGCCGCGCCTGGCCTGCCGGTGCCCCAGGGTCAGCGTGCCAGTCATGGGTGGGGCAGCCTCTTGCCATAGGGGCACTGACAGCCTGGGGCTGGGGGTGAACCACACTGCGGGGACCTGCTGGGCCCAGACATCCCCCTGAAGTCCCCAGGGAGCCTGGCTCCTCAGCCCTTCCCGGGGCTGGATTTCCCCCCATGTCTCCAGGCAGCCTGAGCGCTCGGTGCCCATGGCTGAGGCCTGGCACTGCTGGGCGCGTTCACAGGGCCCATGGGGGGCTTTTAGAAGCGGCCTGGCCCGTCGTGTGCCCTCTGTGGAGGAGCCGGGCGGCCTGGAGGTCTCCGTGGTTTTCTCTGGCAAGCCCCGGGGACGGCGGGAGAGCTCCGGGCTGTCGGACGCGAGGGGCGAGTGCTTCGCAGAGAGGATCTTTCTCCCTCAGGTGCACCGAGCGTTGGAGTTAAATAGCCTGTTCCAGACCAGGGCCCTTAGAGAGCCTGAGTCCCGGCGCTTCCTGTGAGCGGCCCGGCTGCCGCGGTCTGCTCATTCCACTGGCTGCCTCCCCAGCGCGTCCTCCTGTGAAAAGCTGGCCAGAAAAGGGGCTGTTTGCAAAGTCCTGCCAGCCTCTCTGTCTGTGGGGCTGGCGCCAGGCACGACCCAGACCCAGTGCGCAAAGCCCGTCCCCGCCCGCCCTGCCTGGCGGTGGGGAGCCTTGGAAACGAGCCCCCAGGCAGGCAGAGAGAGGCTGGGGGCGGAGGACGTGTTTGAATTCTTTAAAAATGACAGACTGTTTTGATTCACACCCAGCCTTTGTCAGTGCGCCTGTTTGCAGACAGCCGGGCCCCGGCTGTGGCTCTTTAAGAGGGCTGGGGGGTGACCCTCTAGTTACAGGCGGCCGCGCTGAGCATGGGGTGCAGTGCGTGGGGTGGGCTCTGCCATCAGGGACGAGGCCCTTGTGACAGTCTGTGGCTGCACGGCTCTTACTTCTGTGCTTGCCGGGGGCTCCTGGAGCCTGGGGACAGCCACGGGGGTGGGACTGGGCTCCTCCAGACTCTCCAAGCACCAGGAGAATCTCCGTTAGCATTACAGGGCCCATGACACACGGCCAGCCATTCTGATCCTGCGTGCTGGGGACGGGGGGGCACCCTGGATGGCTCCTGACTGTGTTGGGATGTCAGGGCGATGCTCTGGCTGGTCCAGGGAGTGCCCCGGCCCTGCACCCCCTACCCCACGGCAGCCTCCCACCCTCAGCAGACAACTCGGCTCTCAGGGGCTTTTTCAGAGTCTGGGGCTGGGATGAGTCTCCTGACACCCTGCCCTGCCCTGGGTCGCCACTCCTGCCCCACACGGAGCAGGGGGCAGCCCTAGCCCCGCCCTGGTGAGCCTCTGGGGAGCGGTATGTAACGGCAGCCTGCCTGCCCCCCACCCCGGCACACGCCATGGGGAGGCGAGGGGCCTCCCTGGACCTGAGAGGGGCTGTGGGAAAGTAAGTGGCTGGGTAACAAAGTGCGAATGCGATTGAAGGTGGCTCGCTGTGGAGTAAGGCGCTTTGGGGGAAAAGCCCAGCTCCGTGTGCCAACTGGGGGGCTCGTTAAAACGGGCCTTAGAGGAGGGGGAGAATAGCTCTGACCATCCCTGGTCCACTCACATCCCCAGTACGGCGGCCGGCTGCAGTCGTCTCCTCTCCGAAAACAGGGCAGCAGCAGCGGCTGGGGCGGGAACGGGCGCTGTGTGCAGAGGGGAGGACGGGGCTCTGCTGCTGGGAAGAGGGGAGACGACGGGGGACGTGAAATAGCACGTGAGGGAACCTCATTTGCTGGGTCGTCTCCAAATGGAGTGAAGGGGCAGCAGGCCGAGGGCTGGAGACGGGGGTTTCTGAGGCGGCGCGGGGTCGGCCGGGGGGACTCCTCGCCGGGGCGTTGGGAGGACGGGGCTCCCCCAGGGCTGAGAAAAGGGCTGGGTGCAGGCGTGTGCCTCAGTGGCCCTTGGCCAGGCCGGGCGGGGAGCGTCCCAGCCGTGGTCGTCAGAGGCTGGAGATGGGTGACGGGGGGTCGCCCAGTGATCACCGGGGTGCCCGGCACTGGCCGCTCTCGGCAGACAGGACACAGCTCCGTGGCCCTTGGATCTGACCCAGTCCGGCCCTTCATGGGGGGACGCCGATGCAGGGGGTTGTGTTGCGGGGGGGAGTGTGGTGCACCTCCCCCAGGGTGCTGTTGCGGGGGGAGAAACTAGGGGGTCGTCTTCTGACCCCAGCGCCAGGCTCCCTCCCACACCCCAAACTCTGCAGCCCCAGCCCACCCCCCCAGCCCAGAGATCTCTTCCCAGCCCTGAGTCACATCCTGCACCCCCAAGCCCACATTCCCAGCTCCCCGCAGCCTGCACCCCAACTCTGCCTGTGCCCCCCACACCCCCAAGCCCACATTCCCAGCTCCCCAGAGCCTGCACCCCAGCTCTCCCTGTGCCCCCCACACCCCAAAGCCCACATTCCCAGCTCCCCGGAGCCTGCACCCCAGCTCTCCCTGTGCCCCCCACACCCCAAAGCCCACATTCCCAGCTCCCCGGAGCCTGCACCCCAGCTCTCCCTGTGCCCCCCCACACCCCCAAGCCCACATTCCCAGCTCCCCGGAGCCTGCACCCCAACTCTGCCTGTGCCCCCCACACCCCAAAGCCCACATTCCCAGCTCCCCAGAGCCTGCACCCCAGCTCTCCCTGTGCCCCCCACACCCCCAAGCCCACATTCCCAGCTCCCCAGAGCCTGCACCCCAACTCTGCCTGTGCCCCCCACACCCCCAAGCCCACATTCCCAGCTCCCCAGAGCCTGCACCCCAGCTCTCCCTGTGCCCCCCACACCCCCAAGCCCACATTCCCAGCTCCCCGGAGCCTGCACCCCAACTCTGCCTGTGCCCCCCACACCCCCAAGCCCACATTCCCAGCTCCCCGGAGCCTGCACCCCAACTCTGTCTGTGCCCCCCACACCCCCAAGCCCACATTCCCAGCTCCCCGGAGCCTGCACCCCAACTCTGCCTGTGCCCCCCACACCCCAAAGCCCACATTCCCAGCTCCCCAGAGCCTGCACACCAACTCTGCTTGTGACCCCAAAGCCCTCACGCCCAGCTCCTGGCATGAGGGGCCCTGCTCTGGGTGGTCGGTGCAGCACCCGACGTGAAGGCCCCGCTCTGGGGGGTTCTGTGCAGCGCCCGGCATGAGGGGCCCCTCTCTGGGGGGTCTGTGCAGCGCCTGGTGCGAGGGGCCCCCCCGGGGGTTCGGTGCAGCGCCCGGCGTGAGGGCCCCTCTCTGGGGGGTCTGTGCAGCGCCCCGCGTGAGGGGTCCCACTCTGGGGGGTCTGTGCAGCGCTCGGCACGAGGAGTCCCGCTCTGGGGGGTTCGGTGCAGCGCCCGGCACGAGGGGCCTGCTCTGGGGGGTCTGTGCAGTGCCTGGTGCGAGGGGCCCCCCCGGGGGTTTGGTGCAGCGCCCGGCGCGAGGGCCCCTCTCTGGGGGGTCTGTGCAGTGCCCCGTGCGAGGGGTCCCACTCTGGGGGGTCTGTGCAGCGCTCGGCACAAGGAGTCCCGCTCTGGGGGGTTCGGTGCAGCGCCCGGCACGAGGGGCCTGCTCTGGGGGGTCTGTGCAGCGCCTGGTGCGAGGGGCCCCCCCGGGGGTTCGGTGCAGCGCCCGGCGCGAGGGCCCCTCTCTGGGGGGTCTGTGCAGTGCCCCGCGCGAGGGGTCCCACTCTGGGGGGTCTGTGCAGCGCTCGGCACGAGGAGTCCCGCTCTGGGGGGTTCGGTGCAGCGCCCGGCACGAGGGGCCTGCTCTGGGGGGTCTGTGCAGCTCCCGGCGCGAGGGGCCCCTCTCTGGGGGTCGGTGGGATTCTGTGGGCAGGACTGACTGGAGAGGAAAAGACCCCGACGACACTTTGTTAACTGAGCTGGTTCCCATGGGCAGTGCCCGGGGGTGACGCAGGCCGCAACGGGGGACACTGGCAGAGCTGGGCGTGGGGCCAGCCAGGCTCTGGGGGTACCTGGGACCTGCACGTGTCTCCCCACCACCCAGCCCTATGGGCTTTGCAAAGCAGCTCACAGAAGACCCACGAAGTCAGCGCCAGTGGCTCCCTGGGGCCTTTCCTCCTGCACTGGGGTTTTGACTGGCTGGGCAGCATCTGGGTCTGGGCTCCAGAGCCTGTCCCCGTGCGAGGCTGGCTGGGCAGTAGGTGTGTGTGGGCTCCGGAGCCTGTCCCCGTGCGAGGCTGGCTGGGCGGTAGGTGTGTGTGGGCTCCGGAGCCTGTCCCCGTGCGAGGCTGGCTGGGTGGTAGGTGTGTGTGGGCTCCGGAGCCTGTCCCCGTGCGAGGCTGGCTGGGTGGTAGGTGTGTGTGGGCTCCGGAGCCTGTCCCCGTGTGAGGCTGGCTGGGCGGTAGGTGTGTGTGGATTCTGGAGCCTGTCCCCGTGCGAGGCTGGCTGGGCAGTAGGTGTGTGTGGACTCTGGAGCCTGTCTCCGTGCGAGGCTGGCTGGGTGGTAGGTGTGTGTGGACTCTGGAACCTGTCCCCGTGCGAGGCTGGCTGGGCAGTAGGTGTGTGTGGACTCTGGAGCCTGTCCCCGTGTGAGGCTGGCTGGGCGGTAGGTGTGTGTGGACTCTGGAGCCTGTCCCTGTGCGAGGCTGGCTGGGTGGTAGGTGTGTGTGCTCTCCGGAGCCTGTCCCCGTGTGAGGCTGGCTGGGCGGTAGGTGTGTGTGGGCTCTGGAGCCTGTCCCCGTGTGAGGCTGTCTGGGCGGTAGGTGTGCGTGGGCTCTGGAGCCTGTCCCCGTGCGAGGCTGGCTGGGTGGTAGGTGTGTGTGGGCTCTGGAGCCTGTCCCCGTGCGAGACTGGCTGGGTGGTAGGTGTGTGTGGGCTCTGGAGCCTGTCCCCGTGCGAGGCTGGCTGGGCGGTAGGTGTGTGTGGGCTCCGGAGCCTGTCCCCGTGCGAGGCTGGCTGGGCGGTAGGTGTGTGTGGGCTCCGGAGCCTGTCCCCGTGCGAGGCTGGCTGGGTGGTAGGTGTGTGTGGGCTCCGGAGCCTGTCCCCGTGCGAGGCTGGCTGGGTGGTAGGTGTGTGTGGGCTCCGGAGCCTGTCCCCGTGTGAGGCTGGCTGGGCGGTAGGTGTGTGTGGATTCTGGAGCCTGTCCCCGTGCGAGGCTGGCTGGGCAGTAGGTGTGTGTGGACTCTGGAGCCTGTCTCCGTGCGAGGCTGGCTGGGCGGTAGGTGTGCGTGGGCTCTGGAGCCTGTCCCCGTGCGAGGCTGGCTGGGTGGTAGGTGTGTGTGGGCTCTGGAGCCTGTCCCCGTGCGAGGCTGGCTGGGTGGTAGGTGTGTGTGGGCTCTGGAGCCTGTCCCCGTGCGAGGCTGGCTGGGCGGTAGGTGTGTGTGCTCTCCGGAGCCTATCCCCGTGCGAGGCTGGCTGGGTGGTAGGTGTGTGTGGGCTCCGGAGCCTGTCCCCGTGCGAGGCTGGCTGGGCGGTCGGTGTGTGTGGGCTCTGGAGCCTGTCCCCGTGCTGGGAGGGCTGGCTGGGCGGTAGGTGTGTGTGGTCTCCGGAGCCTGTCCCCGTGCGAGGCTGGCTGGGTGGTAGGTGTGTGTGGTCTCCGGAGCCTGTCCCCGTGCGAGGCTGGCTGGGTGGTAGGTGTGTGTGGGCTCTGGAGCCTGTCCCCGTGTGAGGCTGGCTGGGTGGTAGGTGTGTGTGGGCTCCGGAGCCTGTCCCCGTGCGAGGCTGGCTGGGTGGTAGGTGTGTGTGGGCTCTGGAGCCTGTCCCCGTGCTGGGAGGGCTGGCTGGGCGGTAGGTGTGTGTGGACTCTGGAGCCTGTCCCTGTGCGAGGCTGGCTGGGTGGTAGGTGTGTGTGGGCTCTGGAGCCTGTCCCCGTGCGAGGCTGGCTGGGTGGTAGGTGTGTGTGTGCTCCGGAGCCTGTCCCCGTGCGAGGCTGGCTGGGTGGTAGGTGTGTGTGGGCTCTGGAGCCTGTCCCCGTGCGAGGCTGGCTGGGCGGTAGGTGTGTGTGGGCTCCGGAGCCTGTCCCCGTGCGAGGCTGGCTGGGTGGTAGGTGTGTGTGCTCTCCGGAGCCTGTCCCCGTGCGAGGCTGGCTGGGCGGTAGGTGTGTGTGGGCTCTGGAGCCTGTCCCCGTGCGAGGCTGGCTGGGTGGTAGGTGTGTGTGGGCTCTGGAGCCTGTCCCCGTGCGAGGCTGTCTGGGCGGTAGGTGTGCGTGGGCTCTGGAGCCTGTCCCCGTGCGAGGCTGGCTGGGTGGTAGGTGTGTGTGGGCTCTGGAGCCTGTCCCCGTGCGAGGCTGGCTGGGCGGTAGGTGTGTGTGGGCTCCGGAGCCTGTCCCCGTGCAAGGCTGGCTGGGTGGTAGGTGTGTGTGGGCTCTGGAGCCTGTCCCCGTGCGAGGCTGGCTGGGTGGTAGGTGTGTGTGGGCTCTGGAGCCTGTCCCCGTGCGAGGCTGGCTGGGTGGTAGGTGTGTGTGGGCTCTGGAGCCTGTCCCCGTGCGAGGCTGGCTGGGTGGTAGGTGTGTGTGGGCTCTGGAGCCTGTCCCCGTGCGAGGCTGGCTAGGCAGTAGGTGTGTGTGGGCTCCGGAGCCTGTCCCTGTGCGAGGCTGGCTGGGCGGTAGGTGTGTGCGGGCTCTGGAGCCTGTCCCCGTGCGAGGCTGGCTGGGCGGTAGGTGTGTGTGGGCTCCGGAGCCTGTCGCCGTACGAGGCTGGCTGGGTGGTAGGTGTGTGTGGGCTCCGGAGCCTGTCCCCGTGCGAGGCTGGCTGGGCGGTAGGTGTGTGTGGGCTCCGGAGCCTGTCGCCGTACGAGGCTGGCTGGGTGGTAGGTGTGTGTGCTCTCCGGAGCCTGTCGCCGTGCGAGGCTGGCTGGGTGGTAGGTGTGTGTGCTCTCTGGAGCCTGTCCCCGTGCGAGGCTGGCTGGGCGGTAGGTGTGTGTGGGCTCCGGAGCCTGTCCCCATGCGAGGCTGGCTGGGTGGTAGGTGTGTGTGGGCTCTGGAGCCTGTCCCCGTGCGAGGCTGGCTGGGCAGTAGGTGTGTGTGGGCTCCGGAGCCTGTCCCCGTGCGAGGCTGGCTGGGTGGTAGGTGTGTGTGGGCTCTGGAGCCTGTCCCCGTGCGAGGCTGTCTGGGCGGTAGGTGTGCATGGGCTCTGGAGCCTTTCCCCGTGCGAGGCTGGCCGTGGGGAGGCAGCTGGCTGTGGGGCGCGGCGGGGCGGGGGTGGCGGTTGGCTGTGGGGCGCGGCGCATGATGGAGTGGGGGGGGCTGCATGTGTGAGTCAGTCTGGGTGTCTGAGGCAAGCAGCGTCTCCCGGTGGCTAAGGATGACCCACCGCACCCCATGGCTAGCCACCACCCCCGGCCCTGCAGCACCCCACAGCCAGCCGCCTCCCCATGGCCAGCCGCCACCCCTGCCCCATGGCCAGCCACCACCCTGCGGCCAGCCGCCGCCCCCGCCCCGCCACACCCCATGGCCAGCCACTTCCCCACAGCCCACCACGACCCACGGCCAGCCACCGCCCCCGCCCTGCTGCTCCCCACGGCCAGCCGCCGCCCCAGCCTGCCACGCCCCACGGCCAGCCGCCGCCCCCGCCCCGCCGCGCCCCACGGCCAGCCGCCACCCCTGCCCCGCCGCCCCCCACGGCCAGCCGCCACCCCTGCCCCACCGCGCCCCACAACCTAGGCTGGCAGGTAACACCTCAGCCCTGAACAAAGAGCAGGGAGGAGCTGAGCTGGGTTTTGAATCGGGGTCGGCAGTTAGAGGCTAGGGAAAGGGAGAGCTGGAAGGCAGCCAGCCTGAGGAGGGGGAAGCTACACCCCAGAGGGGCACCCCTCGGGGTCTTCTCCCCAGGACGGGTTGGAAGGACTGTCTCTGGCTGCTGTGCTGTCGCTTCTGTGAGAAACTGGACATCTGTTGCCTAATAAACCTGCTGTTGTACCTGCTGAGTGAGAGTCACTCCTGCCAGCGGACGGGGTGCAGTGCAGGGGGACCCCTGAACCCCATCACAGCGTGGCGGGACAGGGGTGGCAGCGGCTGTGGGGCGCAACGGTCCGGGGGAGGCGGCTGGCCATGGGGAGGCGGCTGGCTGTGGGGCGTGGCGGGCTGAGGGCGGCAGCTGGCTGTGAGGCGCGGTGGGGTGGGTTAGGGTTATGTGGCGGGGCGGGGGCGGCGGCTGGCCGTGGGGCGCGGTGGGCCGGGGGAGGCAGCTAGCTGTGGGGTGCGGTGGGCCGGGGGTGGCGGCGGGCTGGGGGCGGCGGCTGGCCGTGGGGCGTGGTGGGGTGGAGGAGGTGGCTGGCCGTGGGGTGGTGGCTGGCCGTGGGGCGGCGGCTGGCTGTGGGGCGCGGCGGGGCGGAGGGGGTGGCTGGCTGTGGGGCGGGGGCGGCAGCCGGCCGTGGGGCGGGAGAGGCGGCCGGCCGTGGGGCGCGGCGAGGCGGGGGAGGCGGCCGGCCGTGGGGCGGCGGCTGACCATGGGGCGCGGCGGGGCGGAGGGGGTGGCTGGCTGTGGGGCGTGGCGGGGCGGGGGCGGCAGCCGGCCGTGGGGCGCGGTGGGGCGGGGGAGGCGGCCGGCCGTGGGGCGCGGCGAGGCGGGAGAGGCGGCCGGCCGTGGGGCGCGGTGGGCCGTGGGGCGCGGCGGGGCGGGGGAGGCTGCCAGCCGTGGGGCGCAGCGGGGCGGCCGGCCGTGGGGTGGGGCGGCCGGCCGTGGGGCGCGGCGAGGCGGGAGAGGCAGCCGGCCGTGGGGCGCGGTGGGCCGTGGGGCGGGGGAGGCGGCCGGCCGTGGGGCGCGGCAGGGCGGGGGAGGCGGCCGGCCGTGGGGCGCGGCGGGGCGGGGGAGGCGGCCGGCCGTGGGGCGCGGCGAGGCGGGAGAAGCGGCCGGCTGTGGGGTGCGGTGGGCCATGGGGCGGGGGAGGCGGCTGGCCGTGGGGCGCGGTGGGCCGTGGGGCGGGGGAGGCGGCCGGCCGTGGGGCGCGGTGGGCCGTGGGGCGTGGCGGGGCGGGGGAGGCGGCCGGCCGTGGGGCGCGGCGGGGTCCCCAGGCGCCCGCACTCAGCTCGCTGCGCTCTGCCTTGCAGCGGGGTGGGCCTGGCCCGCGCTCACTTCGAGAAGCAGCCGCCCTCCAACCTGCGCAAATCCAACTTCTTCCACTTCGTGCTGGCCATGTACGACCGGCAGGGGCACCCCGTGGAGATCGAGCGCACCTCCTTCATCGACTTTGTGGAGAAGGACAGGGTGAGAACCCGCCCCACGGCCAGCCCCACCTCCTCGCCGTGCCTGCCCCACAGCCAGCTCCGTGCCAGCCAGGGCCCTTCCTATGCCCGGGAGGGGGCGGGTTGGGGGTGGGGGCGGGAGTGGGGGCTGGGGCTCAGATCCCAGCAACCAGCCAGTGCCTGACGCCCCCATCTCCCTCCCCAGGAGCAGAACGGTGAGAAAACCAACAACGGCATCCACTACCGTCTGCAGCTCCTGTACAGCAACGGTAAGGTGGGCCGGGGGTCGGGAGCTGGGGGTCGGGGGCCGGCAGTCAGGGCTCAGGGGCTGGGGCTCGAGCCGGGGGTCAGGGCTCAGGGGCCGGGGCTCAGGGATCAGGGGCCGGGGCTCAGGGGCCGGGGCTCAGGGCTCAGGGGCTGGGGCTCGAGCTGGGGGTCAGGGCTCAGGGGCCGGGGCTCAGGGGCCGGGGGTCAGGGGCTGGGGCTCAGGGGCTGGGGGCCGGGGCTGGGGGGTGCACAGCAGGGAGCAGGGGCTGTGGGACCAAGCAGATTGGGGGCTGTGGGCTGGGGGCTCCGCACCATACACGGCACCCAAGGTGAGCGACCCCCATGTCCCCTCTCTCGTGCCCTGCGCCCCATGGATGGGCTGAGCGACGCACAGCCTGCACCCCTGTTGCCTGGGCAGGTCCCAGAGCCTGTGGGGTTCTCTGGGGCACCACCGGCAGGGTCAGGTCAGGGCACCTGGCTTGGAAAGGGCTGTTCCCAGCCCAGGCTGGGGCCTCCACTGGCAGGCACCAGACCCGGCCCACCGAGCACGTCTGTCGCTGCCCTGGCCAGCAGGAAGCCGCACCAGCAACTCCCTCCGACCCCCAGCGCCCTGGGGCCGCAGCCCAGCCCCTCCGCACAGCGAGAGGTGAGGAAACCGAGCGCACCAACTCCGAACAGGGTCGCCCAGTCCCCCGGGACCAGCCACAGCCCAGGGCAATGTGCGCCCCGGTCCGATCCCGACGGGCGTGCAGGGCCAAGGACGGAAGGACGGACGTTAATTGTTAAAGCAGACAAACTCCACGCCCCGAATGGAGAATTCCCGGGCAGGTTCCGAGCAGGGGTGGCCCAGGCTTCTGCCTGGCGCCTCTCGAGCGCGTGCTCCGGCGGGACGGGTCGGCGACCCTCCGGGCTCCGTTCCGGGTGGGTTTGGTCCTGCGGCGATGAGCAGGGATGAAGACGGATGCGGAGGAGCCCCAGGGCAGGAGTTCCAGTGTTCGCCTGGCCAGGATGGAGCCCGGCCCGCGAGCAGGTCACCTGTCTGTGCCGGACTCAGTCCCTTCGGCGGCCGTGGCTCACCTGCGGGTCTGAACGGCCGGGGGAAGCTCCCCTGAGGGGCATTGGCGCCGAGTCAGGCCCTTTGTCGGCAAGCACCGCTCCTCACCGGGCTAGGAACCGCTCGCTGTCGCTGGCCGCCCTCCTGTGAGGTCTCCCAGAAGCCAACTCTCCAAATACCAGCCCCGGGCCGCGCTCGTCCCGTCGAACGCAGAACTGGCCCTGCATGGGAGCGGCAGAGACACAATCCACGACTCACCAGCTCCTTACACCCCTTGCTTGGCCCCGGGCACAAGATCGGGGGGAACGTAGACCGGGGTCACTGCAGTGATTTGCATGTTCATCTCAGAACCCAGCGTCACAGGGGCACCAGGAGGGCTGGTGGGGGGTCAGAGCTGGGCTGGCGGGGGCTAAGGGTCAGGAATGAGGGGCACCGGAAGGGCTTTTGTGGGGAGCCCAGGGCTGGGCTGGGAGGGGCTGTAGTTCAGGAGTGATAGCACTGGGAGGGGCTGTGGGTCGGGAGTGAGGGGCGCCGGGAGGGGCTGTGGGTCGGGAGTGAGGGTGCCGGGAGGGGCTGTAGTTCAGGAGTGATGGCACTGGGAGGGGCTGTGGGTCGGGAGTGAGGGGCGCTGGGAGGGGCTGTGGGTTGGGAGTGATGGCACTGGGAGGGGCTGTGGGTCGGGAGTGAGGGGCGCCGGGAGGGGCTGTGGGTCGGGAGTGAGGGGCGCCGGGAGGGGCTGTGGGTCGGGAGTGATGGCACCGGGAGGGGCTGTGGGTCGGGAGTGAGGGCACCGGGAGGGGCTGTGGGTCGGGAGTGAGGGGCGCCGGGAGGGGCTGTGGGTCGGGAGTGAGGGCTCCGGGAGGGGCTGTGGGTCGGGAGTGAGGGGCGCCGGGAGGGGCTGTGGGTCGGGAGTGAGGGGCGCCGGGAGGGGCTGTGGGTCGGGAGTGAGGGCACTGGGAGGGGCTGTGGGTCGGGAGTGAGGGCACTGGGAGGGGCTGTGGGTCGGGAGTGATGGCACCGGGAGGGGCTGTGGGTCGGGAGTGAGGGCACTGGGAGGGGCTGTGGGTCGGGAGTGAGGGGCGCCGGGAGGGGCTGTGGGTCGGGAGTGAGGGGCGCCGGGAGGGGCTGTGGGTCGGGAGTGAGGGGCGCCGGGAGGGGCTGTGGGTCGGGAGTGAGGGCACCGGGAGGGGCTGTGGGTCGGGAGTGAGGGGCGCCGGGAGGGGCTGTGGGTCGGGAGTGAGGGCACCGGGAGGGGCTGTGGGTCGGGAGTGAGGGGCGCCGGGAGGGGCTGTGGGTCGGGAGTGAGGGCTCCGGGAGGGGCTGTGGGTCGGGAGTGAGGGCGCCGGGAGGGGCTGTGGGTCGGGAGTGAGGGCGCCGGGAGGGGCTGTGGGTCGGCATGGATTGATGCCGACAAGCCGGCATGGTGGGCCGGCACCGGGAGGGGCTGTGGGTCGGGAGTGAGGGCTCCGGGAGGGGCTGTGGGTCGGGAGTGAGGGGCTCCGGGAGGGGCTGTGGGTCGGGAGTGAGGGCGCCGGGAGGGGCTGTGGGTCGGGAGTGATGGGCGCCGGGAGGGGCTGTGGGTCGGCATGGATGGAGTGGCGCAGGCTGCGTGAGACTGTCTCGTGTCGCCCCCTTGCAGGGCTGCGGACGGAGCAGGACCTCTACGTGCGGCTCATCGACTCCATGTCCAAGCAGGTACGGCCGCCCGCTGGCTGGGGCAGCGCAGGGGGAGATTCGGTCTGGGCTGGGGGCTCAGAGCAAGTCACCCCTCCCAGCAAGTCCTGTGCCTCCATGGTGCCACCCAGCCCTGGACTGGCCTGCCTGTCGGTCTCCTCCTGCCCCTGGGCTTCCCCAGCAGTGCCCGTGTCCTTCCCTGGGCACCAGTGCACCCAGCCCCACCCCGAGGGCAGCACCCCAGCAGGTGCGCGTCACGGGCTGGGTGAGGTCACGGAGCAGGGGGCCTCCAGAGGGCCAGGCTGACTGGCCCACAGCCCCTGGCTGGGCAGCTCCCGGCTGGCCCCGTTCTCTCCGAGGCGCGTGGCCCTGGGTTCGGTGGTCTGCGAGGGTCGGAGCCGCCACCAGCTGTGCTGAGACCCGCGGGCCGCGGCTGGCAGCTCCCTCACCCACTTTCTCCCGCCAGCCCATCATCTACGAGGGGCAGGACAAGAACCCCGAGATGTGCCGCGTGCTGCTGACCCACGAGATCATGTGCAGGTGGGTGCCGCTCAGCCGAGGGCCGGCCGGGGCCTGAGTCTGCAGGGGTGTGTCCCAGCCGGCCCAGCTCTTGCCCAGACACGGGGACCGGCCCCCTTGTCCTGGGGGTGAGGCTGCTAACCGGAGCCCCGTGTCCCCAACCCGCATTGCGAGAGTCAGCCCACGGGCACGGCTGGCCTCTGGGGGCATTGCCGGCACAGTGCCGGTTCTGCCAGGGCTCTCAGGCTGCCCCGTCAGTTGGTGTCAGGGCCCCAAACAGCTGGGAGCAGCTGTGCTCTGGTGGCCGAATTTCTGCCCCGCTGCTGCCTTCCTGTGCTCGGCTCGGAGCCCGGGTCCCCTCCTGTGCTCGGCACGGTGCCCGGGTCCCCTCCTGTGCTCGGCGCGGTGCCCGGGTCCCCTCCTGTGCTCGGCGCGGTGCCCGGGTCCCTCCTGTGCTCGGAGCCCGGGTCCCCTCCTGTGCTCGGCATGGTGCCCGGGTCCCTCCTGTGCTCAGCGCGGTGCCCGGGTCCCCTCCTGTGCTCGGCATGGTGCCCGGGTCCCTCCTGTGCTCGGTGCCCGGGTCCCCTCCTGTGCTCGGCGCGGTGCCCAGGTCCCTCCTGTGCTCGGTGCCCGGGTCCCTCCTGTGCTCGGTGCCCGGGTCCCCTCCTGTGCTCGGCATGGTGCCCGGGTCCCTCCTGTGCTCGGTGCCCGGGTCCCCTCCTGTGCTCGGCATGGTGCCCGGGTCCCTCCTGTGCTCGGTGCCCGGGTCCCCTCCTGTGCTCGGCGCGGTGCCCGGGTCCTTCCTGTGCTCGGCGCGGTGCCCGGGTCCCCTCCTGTGCTCGGCTCGGTGCCCTGGTCCCCTCCTGTGCTCGGCGCGGTGCCCGGGTCCTTCCTGTGCTCGGCACGGTGCCCGGGTCCCCTCCTGTTCTCAGCTCGGTGCCCGGGTCCCCTCCTGTGCTCGGCGCGGTGCCCGGGTCCCCTCCTGTGCTCGGCTCAGTGCCCGGGTCCCCTCCTGTGCTCAGCTCGGTGCTCGGGTCCCCTCCTGTGCTCGGTGCGGTGCCCGGGTCCCTCCTGTGCTCGGTGCCTGGGTCCCCTCCTGTGCTTGGCGTGGTGCCCAGGTCCCCTCTGGCCAGGCCGGGCAGGAGCGCAGGGCACTGGGGTTGGAGGGCGGCAGAGCCCCTGGGCGCTCACTGGCCGCACACAGCCCCTGGACAGCCGACAGAGCCAGCCCTGCCCGAGAGCTCTCGGGAGCCCCCACCCGGCTGTCCGGCCCCACGGGAGTGGGGGGAGCCGGGAGCGTCCCTCCCCCAGCGGCGGCTGCATGTGGTCCCTGGTGCCCCATTACAGCTGCCTTGTTTACGCCGCCCGCACCGGGTGTGTGTGGGAATTAGCGGTGGTGGCAGCGCCTGGCTAATTGATCTCCAGGAGCTGCACTAATGATCCCGGGGCTCAGGGAATAGGGGCGCGGGGTCGGGGGGGGACACTTCCCGGCCACAGCTTTGTGTGGCGGAGCCACTGGGGGCCTCCCACCCGCTTGTTTATCAGCTGCCTCCAGCCCTGCCCTGCCCCCCTGCTGGGAGAGCTTGGGGGGGTCACAGCTCAGGGGGGCTGCAGCTCTGGGGGGGTTGGGGCGGACAGCTCAGGAGGGATCACAGCTCAGGGGTTCAGCTCAGGGGGGTTCGTGGCTGGGGCGGATAGCTCGGGGATCACAGCTTGGGGGGGTCGCAGCCAGACGGGGGTCACAGTTGGGGGGGTGCAGCTCAGGGGGGTTTGTGGTTGGGGGGTGCAGCTCGGGAGATCACAGCTTTAGGGGTTGTAGCTCAGGGGGGTTCGTGGTTGGGGCAGTCAGCTGGGGGAGTCACAGCTCGGGAGGTCTCAGTTGGGGGCTGCATCTTGTGGGGATCACAGCTCGGGGGGGGTCGTGGTTGGGGGTGCAGCTCTGGGGGATCACATCTGGGGGTGTCACAGCTCGGGGGGGTTCGCAGTTGGGCCGGACAGCTCGGGGGGGTCACAGCTCAGGTTCCGTACCTTGGGGAGCCTGCAGGTTGGGGTGTCACAGGTTGGGGTGTCACAACTCAGGTGGTTGCAGCTGAGGGGGGGTCGCAGCCTGGGGGCCAAGGCTCAGGGTCCGAAGCTCAGGGGCCCAGCCTTGGCCAGCCCGGCCCGTGGCTTGGCTTTGGCTGCACTTGGGGTCGGGCTGGGAGGTGGGGGCAGAGCCTCCCCGAGGGTCGGCAGCTCAGCCCCCCAGCTGGCAGTGAGCGAGCCCCAGCGACACCCCGACGGGGGCTGAGGTGTGTGGCTAGAGGGTGCAAGGGGCCTGCCCCGGGGGGAGCCGGGCTCGGAGCGCCTCAGCAGAGCAGCCGGTGGTGTGGTGCTTTGCCAGGCCAGGAAGGGACTGGGTTACCCAGGCTCACTGGAGAGCCCAGCTGGGGGCCGGTCGCCCTGGGATGTTGCAGGTCCCTCCCCAGCCATGGGCCGGGGGCAGAGCTCAGGGCTGGCTTGCTGGACAGAGGCTCTGGGGCATCCGGCCTGCGGCTTTGCCACTGTGATTTACCCCACCACCTGGCCCCACGGCTGCAGAGTCCATGACCGCCGTCCCCCCACCCGGACAGCGCTGCCTGGCCCCGGGCTTAGGAAGGGACGTGCCCCCAGACAGCAGCCAGTTCTTTGGGGCTCCCCCAGGGGGCCTTGGCATCTGGCAGCTCCCACAGCGCTGGCTTGGCCCCTCCATGGGGCAGAGCCCGGCATGGCTGTGCCTCTGCCTGAGCCTGGCCCCTCTGGGCCCGGCGGCACAGGGAGCCCTGCTCTGGTGGGGGGTGTCAGCAGGAGCCCTGCCTGGGGGTGTCGGGGGACCTGGGGGGAAGTGCGGGAGGCTGGGTGGGGGGAAGAGGGAAGGGATGGGGGCTCCTAGCCTGGGCCATCCTGTCCTGCTGCCCGTAGGGACGGGGAGTGGCAGGTGTGCTGGGCAGCCCCCCGGGTGTGGGAGGGGCCATGCCGGGTGTTCCTCCCCTGCTCCCCCCAACGCCTGTCTCCCCTTCGCCTGGCCCAGCCGCTGCTGCGACAAGAAGAGCTGTGGGAACCGTAACGAGACGCCCTCCGACCCCGTCATCATCGACAGGTAAGTGGGGCCCCCCACTGTGGGACCCCCCTGCTGTCCCCAGGGCCTCCCCAGCCAGGGGCTCTGGGCCAGCTGGGGCACTACCGGGGCTGTGCGGCTGCTCCGGGACCCCGGACAGCACGGCGCTGGCTGAGGGGAGGAGAACGGGGAACAGCCTGTGGAACTCACTGCCACAGGGGAGCCCTGCGGCCAGGACTGTGCCGGGTTCTAGCTCGTCAAGCCTGGCCTGGGTCAGGAGAACACCCGATTCCACTGGGAAGAGAGCGGGGGAGGGGACATAACTCCTGCAGCTGCTGGGCTCGAGTCCCCCCTTTCCCGCCCCACCTCCAGGCCTGGGATGAGACCTGCCCGGGCCACGGTGGGATTTCTTGGAGCATCTGAGGCTGGCTGCTGTCAGCCAGGAGACCAGACTGGCCCTGCTGGGCTGTGTCGGACTGTGCTCTCTTGGATGGAATCAGAACTCTTCTGCTCTGTGTCAGAGGCCCCGTACTGTCGAGCGCAGCGAGTCCCCATTAGCTGCAGTGGCGGGAGAAGCGGAGTTCTGCCCCCACTGTTGGTATTCGTGGCCTCCCGCCTGGGCCTCGTGCCAGCTCCGGGGCTGAGCCCCAGGGGACCGTTGCCATGTGTCGGTGTTACTGCTGCCTGTGGTGGATGGGGCTCCGGGCTGTGTGATGTGATGTGTGAGGAGGGGGGTTCCCAGCAGCTAGTGCAGAGCGCTGGCCTGGAAGCATGAGCCCAGTCTGCCCCCACCCTCCCCCAGTGAGCCATGCGACTGCCGGCTCTTGTCCCCAGCATGTTCCTGCTGAGCGAGCCGGCCCATGCAGGCCACAAGCTGAGGCCCTGGTGCCTCTGGCTGCCCCAGAGAACCACATGGCCCTGCTGCGACTGGGGGGGCAGGGGCAGAAGGGGAGACTCCAGGCTGGTCATGGAGGCCCCCCACGCCGCAGTCAGACGCAGCTGGTTCGGGGCATGGGGTGCACACTCCAGCCTGGGGGTTTGAAAAGTGCTCAGGGCACCGGTGGCCAGACACTGGTCTCAGCCTGGGCCCCAGAGAGAGATGAGTTTGGGGGCCTCTGTCCTGGGGCTGGTGCTTTCAGCAGTGGCCAAGGGCTCGCTGGCCGTGGGGACAGATGGGCTCTCTCTGGCGCTAGGGCCCAGAAGTCCCCCCACGCTTGTCAGGGAGGCGGGTTGGGACTGTGGGGCACTGGCAGAGCCGGGGGTGCTGGCCAGGGCTGGCTGAGCAGGGAGCACTGAAGGGCAGCAGGAGGCGTTTGCTGTCTGCCCCCCGCCCCCCCATTCCCTGCTCTGCACTGAAAATTCCCCCTTAAAACAGTCTCACCCCAAAGCCCCCAAACCTCGGGCGCCTGTGGGGCCCCTGCAGCTGGAGAGGAGGCAGAGGCCGGGGGGGGAATCCGGGGAGCGAGTGCCCATCTCTCTGGGGGGCTGAGCTCCGCGGTGCTGGTGCCAGCCCTGAGTCCGAGGCTCTGCCCGGGTTGCCCCCCCAGGGCTGGGCTGCATGCATCCCAGATGGGGGCCCCAGGTCCTGCACCGGCGCCATTCCCGGCCTGGGGCTTTCCGGCCCGGGGTTGGGTGTCTCCCCCAAGCGGGTTCGGCAGGCAAGGTCCCCGGTCCGCAGTGACGCCAGCAGTGCGCTGGGAAGCACTTCCCTCCCGCTGGCTGCCTCCCTCCCGCTCACGGCTGCCAGGCAGCCAGACGTGGCAGATGGCGGCAGCGACACAAGCCGTCAGCGTGCCACCTTCCCTGCAAATACAACAAGTAAATAATACACACAACAGGGAGCCGTGGCCATCCGCCAAACGGGGAAGAGGTATCGGCATGGCACCAGGACGCTCCCACTCACCGGGCACTCTCCGTGCGAGGGGGAGACACGCCAGGCAGGTGCCTCACACACCCAGGGTGTTGCAGGATGCAGGCCCGGCAGCCACCCAACCCCACTGACATGCCACAGGCAGACCCCGCCACGCCAGCTACATACAAGTGTGCAAATGCTCCTCCTGCATCCCACTGCCCACACGCGCGCAGGCGTGCCTCGCACTGGCTGTTTCCACACCGCCCGTGCCGAGCATTCCCACACGTGCCATCATGTGACCCCGCGGCACGCACAGCCCCTACGTGTGCATGCTGTAGGTCACTCGTGCACACGCACGTTCCTGCCTACCGCGGTGGTCTGTCGCCCGGCAAGGTGCGGACAAATTGGAGAATCTGGAGAAAAGCCACGAAAATGATGAAAGAAAACAGACCTCTGAGGGAAGGCAAAAGAGCTGGGCTTGTTTAGTGTAGGGAAGAGACGGCCGAGAGGGGACATGGCAGCGGTTTTCGCGTACCTCGAAGAGGGTTACCAGGAGGAGGGAGAAAAATTGTTCTCCTTGGCCTCTGAGGACAGGACAAGAAGCAATGGGCTTACCAAGCTGGGAGGGGTTGCGACTGCTTTGGAGGACACGGTCATAATTCAAAAGGATCTGGATAAACTGGAGAAATGGGCTGAGGTAAACAGGATGATGTTTAATAAGGACAAACGCAAAGTGCTCCACTTGGGAAGGAACAATCAGTGTCACACATACAGAATGGGAAAGGACTGCCTAGGAATGAGTACAGCAGAAAGGGATCTAGGGGTCATAGTGGACCACAAGCTAAATATGAGTCAACAGTGTGATGCTGTTGCAGAAAAAGCAAACCTGATTCTGGGATGCATTAACAGGTGTGTTGTGAACAAGACACGAGAAGTCATTCTCCCGCTCTACTCTGCGCTGGTGAGGCCTCAGCTGGAGTGTTGTGTCCGGTTCTGGGCACCGCAGTTCAAGAAAGATGTGGAAAAATTAGAGAGGGTCCAGAAAAGAGCAACAAGAATGATTAAAAGTCTAGAGAATGACCTATGAAGAAAGGCTGAAAGAATTGGGCTTGTTTAGTTTGGAAAAGAGAAGATTGAGGGGGGGACATGATAGCGGCTTTCAGGTATCTAAAAGGATGTCATAAGGAGGAGGGAGAAAACTTGTTCTTTTTGGCCTCTGAGGATAGAACAAGAGGCAACGGGCTTAAATTGCAGCAAGGGAGGTTTAGGTTGGACATTAGGAAAAAGTTCCTAACTGTCAGGGTGGTCAAACAGGGGAATAAATTGCCAAGGGAGGTTGTGGAATCTCCATAGCTGGAGACATCTAAGAACAGGTTAGATGTCTATCAGGGATGGTTTAGACAGTACTTGGTCCTGTGGTTGGGGCAGGGGGCTGGACTCAATGGCCTCTCGAGGTCCCTTCCAGTCCTGGCAGGTTGTGATTCTGTATTCTGTGAAACTGCAGCAAGGCAGGTGTAGGTTGGACATCAGGGAAAACTTCCCACCTGTGAGGGCGGTTAACACTGGAATAAGTTACCTGGGGAGGTTGTGGGATCTCCAGTGCCGGAGATATTTAGAGCGGGTTAGACGGACATCTGCCAGGGAAGGTCGGATGGTGCTTGGTCCGGTCGTGAGGGCTGGGCCTGGACTCGATGGCCTCGCAAGGTCCCTCACAGGCGTGTGGCTCTGTGATGACACATCCATGTACTGGCACACTGTGTGCATGTGACATGTTGACAGCACATCCTGTCCAGGTGCAGGTGTGCCAGGCACCCGTCCCCACTTGTGACACACGCCAAGAACTCCTGGACTGGCTGGGAGGCACAGGCTGGTCTGGTTTCCTGCCAAGGAGCCCTGGTAGTAGGAGGCTTGGAAGTGCAGAGACTCATCCGCTAGGAACTTGGCTGAGGCCCCCGACTTCGCTGCCCGTGTGCAGCCCCACTACTTGTGAGCAGGCTGTGCCGTTTGGCCCCCGCGGCTGTGGGAAGTGCTGGGCTGAAGGCTCTGCAGCCGGCTGCCGTTCCCCAGCCCAGCAGGTGCTCTGACTTCAGAAAGAAATGGTCTCTGGGCCTGCCCCCGGGCTAGATGGGGGTTTCCGGGCACAGCTAGGGAAGTCTTCTAAAATCCAGGCCACTTACAGCCCCGGGCTGGATTTCCTTCTCCCTAAGGCAGCAATTCCCAATCTTTTCCAGGCAGTGACCCGTTGTGACAGTACGGGAGGACTTGATGACCCAAGGCAATTGGAAAACAAGGTGGGGAGGCAGGGAGAGCAGGGCCGTAACTAGCTAATTTTGTGCCTGAGGCAAGAATATAAAATTGTGCCCCCTCCTCTTTACATTCACAAGAGTTATTTCATAGAAAAGGGGAAATAGACGAATAAAATAACAACACTACATTTACTGGAGTCGGTCAGAGCGGTGGTGGTGGAAAGACTCATCCCCAAACTGCCCCCATGTGATGGGGTTCTGGGGTCCCCCAAGCTCTGCACCCTGTCCGCAGGCAGGAGAGTCTCTCACTCAGCAGGAAAACAGCAGGTTTATTAGCCGACAGGACACAGCATCGTACAGAGGAGTCAGTACAGCAGGAAGAGACAGCCAGTCCAATCCATGTTGGGGAGAGGAGGCCCCGAGGGGCCCCCAGAGCTGGGGCCTTGCCCCCTCCTTTGTCTCTCTCTCTCTCCCAGCCCAGACTAACTGCTTCCCAAATCCCAGTTCCAATTCAAACCCCTCAGGCTCCACCTCCTCCTTTGTCTGCAGTACAAAGGTGTTACCTGGTCATCAAGGTTACCCTCAGCAGGAGCCCCACACCCTGTGTGAACCCCACACACACACAGGTATCCCCCACTCCATCACACCCCGCCACCGGCTTAAGCCCCACAATCAGGGGCTTGGGGAGTCACACTCAGGAGCTAGGAGTTGCTCAGGGGCTGAAGGGGGCTAAGGGTGTCTCACTCAGGGGCAGGGGTCACTCGGGGGCTGGAGGGAGCTGGGGAGGCACACAGACCCCGGTGGCTGGAAGCCAGCTGGGGCACAGAGCCCCAGCTCACAGGGCCAGCAGGAACCCTGCTGGGGGCTGCGGGACTCCATCTCATGCAGAGTCTGGAAGCCCCGGAGGTGATCGGCTCTGCCCTCCCTCCCAACCTCAGCCTCAGCCTCCATTGGGCCTGAGCTGGGCGCTGCTCCTCAGGTCTGCAGGTCTCTGCCCTACAGCTGAAACGGTTGGTTGGTTGGTTGGTAGGTAGGTAGGTTGGTATAATTAATTGATTGAACTGCCTGATGGCTGTAAATCCAACTGAGAAGTTGAGAACCACTTCAGGAGTGTGAATGGCTTCTTAATAGCCACCTGTGGAGCTGCCCAGCCCAGCCCAGCCCGTGACCCTTTGGAAATGTAATAAGGTTGGGAAACCCTGCACTAAGGCAAATCCAACCAGCCTCAACAGCCCCTCTGCCAGCCCACTGGCCAGCCCAAAGCCACACAAGCAAACCCACAGACTTCCCAGCTGATCTACCAGCCCAGACCAACAACCCCCAGATTCAGGTGAGCAGTTATTAACCCTGCTTCGTCCAACACCACACAGATTCCTCTGGATTCCCGTGGGTCTGGCCGCAGAACCTGGTCAATGTGTACTTGGATCTTACTAAAATCAGTATGCTCACCAGTTCTTTAGATCTACTATCTGAGGATTCATTACTAAAAAAGAAAGAACAGGGTTGGAGAGAAGAATCGTTAAAGCAATACTTTGCACACATCAGTCACGACTACTGGCGCAGCCAGCGATGTTATCTGCTGATTCCTGAGAGTCTCTGAAAGTTCTTTTCAGGTCACATAGATTCAGTCATTGGAGCGTTGTAGATCCGGCCGCTGGGGTCCACATGCTGGACATGGACCCTTGGAGACCATGGCTGCGTCTACACGTGCACGCTACTTCGAAGTAGCGGCAGTAACTTCGAAATAGCGCCCGTCACGTCTACACGTGTTGGGCGCTATTTCGAAGTTGAAATCGACGTTAGGCGGCGAGACGTCGAAGTCGCTAACCCCATGAGGGGATGGGAATAGCGCCCTACTTCGACGTTCAACATCGAAGTAGGGACGTGTAGACGATCCGCGTCCCGCAACATCGAAATAGCAGGGTCCTCCATGGCGGCCATCAGCTGGGGGGTTGAGAGATACTCTCTCTCCAGCCCTTGCGGGGCTCTGTGGTCACCGTGGGCAGCAGCCCTTAGCCCAGGGCTTCTGGCTGCTGCTGCTGCAGCTGGGGGTCCGTGCTGCATATACAGGGTCTGCAACTAGTTGTTGGCTCTGTGTATCTTGCACTGTTTAATGAAAGTGTGTCTGGGAGGGGCCCTTTAAGGGAGCGACTTGCTGTTGAGTCCGCCCCGTGACCCTGTCTGCAGCTGTGCCTGGCTCCCTTATTTCGATGTGTGCTACTTTGGCGTGTAGACGTTCCCTCGCTGTGCCTATTTCGATGTTGGGCTGAGCAACGTCGAAGTTGAACATCGACGTTGCCAGCCCTGGAGGACGTGTAGACGTTATTCATCGAAATAGCCTATTTCGATGTCGCAACATCGAAATAAGCTATTTCGAAGTTGGGTGCACGTGTAGACGTAGCCCATAAGACAAAAAATCCAAGACAGACACTGCTAAATCCACATCGTCCCTCTGAGGGACGGGCCCCCAGTCCAGACAGGCTTAACTCATGAGGACTGAAGAACAAAGGAAATACCTGCCAGGGCCCATCTTACAGCTCTTCATATGCGGAGGGAAAATTTCATCCTTCTCCACTGGCCTTGGCCCACCACCTGACCTGCTGGGTCACTGTGCTGAGTTCCCATTCGTTGCAGTCCCAGTAGGAAAACACACCACCACAAACTGGGTGTTGGCCGTCTGGCCTGTGCTCAGCCTATTGTCCTGGATGGGGTGGAGCCCCACCTCCCCTTGTGAACCTCAGCACTGAGACATTTCTCACGCAGCTGCAGAGCTGAAATCAATCACTTTACCTACATACATGATACAGACACGCAAGGAGCACACACAGATTCAGGGCATCCTCAGCTTTCCTTAGGCACCTTCCATGGCACCCCTAGCACGACATCTGTGTCCAATAGCCACCCTGGGTGTTAAAATGGCTTCCAGACCCAATATAAAAGGCCAGCCCTGTGACACGCCCTCCAGCTGCTTTTAAGGGGGCCCTTGGCTAATTTAGCTTTTTTCCGAAATCCCTGGCGCCCCTCACCAAATGGCTTCTTGTCACCAGGGAACCCCTGGAGGAGGCAACGGGGCTTGGGTGGTCCTGGTCCAAGCGCCACTGAGGGCACAGCAGACGTTGCCGCTGACTGCAGCTGGCTAACCTCACACTCGCCTGTCTTCAGTCACTGGTGACTTTGTTCAGCCTGAAGTTCCCCTGCCTCGAGTCTGCCCGGGGGGGCGGGGTGTGCTTGTTAGTTCTGGCAAATTGGGGTAAAACGGTTTGGCTGGTTTGAGTCAATCAAGTGACCCCCAAAGCCCCTACAACAAACCTGCAACACACGCACCCTTCCCCCCTCGAGACATTCTCCTGCAGCCTGAGGGCGGAAGTTGCCCATTGCTCCCTGGGGAGGAGGTCGGAACGGGCTGGCTTTAGGGAGATAAGGGGCCACACAGCGCCCCGCTGGCTTGGTGCTGGCCAGTGAGGTGCACCCCGAACTGCGGCTGTGGGGAATATGTGCATGGCCGGCTCCGCCGGTGCAGCGTGGGTGGGGCGTGGCTGGGACAGGAGCCCTGGGGCAGGGACTGCATTGGACCAGCTCTGAAGACAGCCGTGTGCTGCTGGCCTGCGCTGTGTGGCTGTTCTAAGCGCGGCCCCCGGGTGGAGGGTCCCTTTAAGACCTCGGCACTTCCGCCCGGCCAAGAGCTCTGCTGCGGGAATTTTGAGGACAACCAGTAGAAGGGCAGGAAGGCGCCAGAGCGACCGGTTGGGTCCTTCTTTGGCTAGACTGACACCTTCCTCCGAGCGTCTCCCCTCCCCTGCCTGTGCAGCACATTGCAGCTGAGTGTGAGGAAGAGATGAGCTGGTATTCCCTTACCTCCTGCACCTGTAGGTGTGTGCTGCAGAGTCGGCTGCCTGTAGCCACCCGTAGGTGTGCGCTGCAGAGCTGAGCGCCTGTAGCTGCCCGTAGGTGTGCGCTGCAGAGCCGGGCGCCTGTAGCCGCCTGTAGCCGCCCGTAGGTGTGCGCTGCAGAGCCGGCCCCCTGTAGCCGCCCGTAGGTGTGCGCTGCAGAGCCGGCCGCCTGTAGCCGCCCGTAGGTGTGCGCTGCAGAGCCGGGCACCTGTAGCCGCCCGTAGGTGTGCGCTGCAGAGCCGGCCCCCTGTAGCCGCCCGTAGGTGTGCGCTGCAGAGCCGGCCGCCTGTAGCCGCCCGTAGGTGTGCGCTGCAGAGCCGGCCGCCTGTAGCCGCCCGTAGGTGTGCGCTGCAGAGCCGGCCCCCTGTAGCCGCCCGTAGGTGTGCGCTGCAGAGCCGGCCGCCTGTAGCCGCCCGTAGGTGTGCGCTGCAGAGCTGGCTGCTTGTAGCCACCCGCAGGTGTGTACTGCAGAGCCGTCCGCCTGCAGCCGCCTGTAGGTGTGTGCTGCAGAGCCGGCCGCCTGCAGCCGCCTGTAGGTGTGCGCTGCAGAGCCGGCCGCCTGTAGCCGCCCGTAGGTGTGCGCTGCAGAGCCGGCCGCCTGTAGCCGCCCGTAGGTGTGCGCTGCAGAGCCGGCCGCCTGTAGCCGCCCGTAGGTGTGCGCTGCAGAGCCGGCCGCCTGTAGCCGCCCGTAGGTGTGCGCTGCAGAGCCGGCCGCCTGTAGCCGCCCGTAGGTGTGCGCTGCAGAGCCGGCCGCCTGTAGCCGCCCGTAGGTGTGCGCTGCAGAGCCGGCCGCCTGTAGCCGCCCGTAGGTGTGCGCTGCAGAGCCGGCCGCCTGTAGCCGCCCGTAGGTGTGTGCTGCAGAGACGGCCGCCTGTAGCCGCCTGTAGGTGTGTGCTGCAGAGACGGCCGCCTGTAGCCGCCTGTAGGTGTGTGCTGCAGAGACGGCCGCCTGTAGCCGCCCGTAGGTGTGCGCTGCAGAGACGGCCGCCTGTAGCCGCCCGTAGGTGTGTGCTGCAGAGCGGCTGCATGGAGGCACACCTCGCTTGCTGCTGCGGCCGGTGCGCTGTGGCCACCTGGGGGGGAGAGTTGTGCGTGATCTCAGGCAGCGTGTTCCTTCCCTGCGTCCTCCTGGTGCTGTTCTCCTTCTCCGCCGTCTGACCTGCCTTGGGAGCTCAGGTTTCCCTCTGTGGCAGTTTCTCCGACCTGACCCGCGGGGTCCCGCAGAGCCTGGCCCGCCGTCGTTGCTGTACCCGCAAGAGCGTCTTGCCTGTGCCGCTCAGCGGGGCCGGGCCGGGCAAGGCGGGGTGGCTTTGCGCCTGTGGCTCTCTCGCTGCGCGTGCAGCGCCCAGCAGAAGGGCACCGCTTGGCGCTGCAGTCCTGGCCTGCCAGCGCAGCGGGTGACGGGGGCGCCCTGTGCTCAGTGGAGCCGAAGAGCCGTGACTCCAGGAGCCGGAGGGACCTGCTCCTCCCGCCTGCGCCCCGATGAGCCAGCGGCGGCTGAGCCCGGGTCTCCATCGGCTCCACCGAGACGCGCACCCCCACCCCGGGCGCCCGCTCCAGCGCCCCATGCAGCCCAGCCGGCCAGGCAGGGGAGAGCTTTCGCCCACCCAGCGGGATTTAACCAGATGGGTCGGGGGCAGCCCTGGGCCCTGCGTGTCCCTCGCCTGTGTGTGCCCGGAGCTGGGGATAGGCGGGAGCAGCTGGATCCCTGCTCTGCTCACTCCCTCTGGGGCCCCAGCTCCGGCTGCTGCTGGCAGACAGGACACGGGCTGCTTGGACCAGGGGCTGAGCCCGTCTGGCCCTTCTGAAGCTCTCTGGGCCGGTGGCTCTTTGCCTCTCACCAGAGGGCTTTCTCCTGCTGACTCCTCGGCCGCTGGCCTGCGGTGGAGGCTGAGCCCAGCAGGGTGGCAGGTCTGACCCAGACGGCCTGGCTGGCCGATCGGGGCTCTCTGCCCACCCCGTGGCAGGGCATGCAGGGTGGAGTGTCGCCCAGCAGGGCTGCCCTGCACTGGGGAGAGACAGCCTCGGGCGGGCCCCTGCAGAGCTCTTGCCGGTCGTTACTGGGATGGGCCATACGGGAGACTGGGCACTGGGGCTCACCAGCTTTCCCGGCCGTGAGAGGCGTCTGGCCCCCGGCGGGATAGTGCCCCGGTCCTCGTGCAGACAGCAGAGCTCTGTGTGCGCAGTCCCTGCAGCACACCCAGACGGGGTCACCGTTTAGCCCTGCGTGTGACACAGCCGGGCGCTTCAGCCCCCCCTGCGGGTCGCCTCCGTCCCAGGGCTGCTCTGCAGCACAGGAAGCCTGGCGTGGCTGGTCTCCAGGGCTCGCGTGCGACTCCGGCAGAGACGTGCCAGGGACCCCAGCGGCCAGGGCTCTTGGCAGGAAGAGGTCGCGGGGCGCCGGGGGGTGCCGTGCAGGAAAGGGAGGCTGACAATTAATTTAGCAGGCGCCAGGGTGCATTGTGGGAGAAAGAGAGGAGCCCAGCTGTCAGTTTGAGAAATGAGGTGTGAGGCGGGGGCCAGATGTGCCGGCGAAGGGAAGGGAGCTCGTTAGCTAATTGCACATGCAAATCGCCACTCCCCATCCCTTGGCACCAGGGCCGAGCTGCGCAGCTGGCACCGTGCGGCTAGGTGAAGGGGACAAGGTGCCCCCCTGATGTCCCAGCCAGATAGGGTAGACCGCTGGCCCAGGTCCAGTGGGACCCCACGCCCCGCCGGCCAATCAGCGCAGCGCAGTCTGGTAACCCACCCGACCCAGCCAGCAGTCGCTGCATTGGGTGCACCCTGCTGCCATGTGCCCATGGATGCCAGAGTCCCCTGCTGCCGCCTGCAGGCCAGGCACTCGGGCAGCACCTTGGGGTCACCCCAGGGGCCAGGGCCAGTGGGGTCATTCAGATGCCTCCCCCAGTCTGAGTGCAGCAGCCCCCACCCAGCAGCAGCCCCAGCTGTGTGCGGGGGAAGGTGTGATCCGGCGTCTGGGCCCCATCCCTCCCGGCCACCGATCCCACCGTCCTTCTCCCAGGCGCGGAGCCCAGAGCAGGGCTGGGTGGGTCTGCGGGCCCAGTGTGTGGGGCATCTCTGCCCCCTGTGCTGCCCTGAGATAGTCCTGCCACCGGCGGAGGAGTGCTGCTAGCTGGGGCGGGGCTGTCGGGGGTGTGTGTCTCGCTCTGGCTGTGTTGCTGTGCGCTGGCAGGAGTCGCTGTGTGTGTGTTCACAAGTGCATGCAAGTGCATGCCTGGCAGCACGGACACTGGGGCGGAAGAGACCCCGTGCGATGGCCGAGGCCCGGTGGCAGGGCCGAGTGCACCAAGCCCAGCCCACCTTCCCGGCTCGCTCTGACGACCCTCCAACGCCAGGGTCCCTCACCCCCAGCCGGTGGCCTGGCCTGTCTCACCGCCGTCTCCCAGCTGATCCTCGCGCTGCCTGCAGCCCCCCTGGCCGCTTCCCAGCAGCCTTTCCCCGGGCCAGACCTGGCCCATCTCTCGTCCAGCCTAAGCAGGCAGCTTGTTCCACCTCGGAGCAGGTGACTGGCCGGGGGTCTGAGCAACGGCCCGTCTGGAAGTGGCTGAGCTTGGGGCAGCTGGTGCCAGGTGTCCGGGGACGGAGACAGCAGGGCGCTGACAGAGCGATGGACCCAGCTCGGGCAGGCAGAGGTGGGTTTCGAAATCGCTCCCAGCTCGGCTGCTCTCCTCTGCCTGGAGCCCTAGCGCCTGGCCCGCAGCGGGGGGCCGAGCTGAGCAGCACCGTGACCCCCGTGGCTGACCTGGCACCGCCGTTGGTGTCCCACCAGAGATAGCCCAGCCCCTTGTTGGCTCATGCTCAGGTGTGACCCACTGGCAGTGCCAGCAGTGGGGGCCCTGCGCTTGGTTCTCCGCTTGGCATGCGGCTTTCCGGGAGGGTCTTCTGTTGATATCAGGCCCCTTCTTAAGCTGTGTGAGTGTCAGTGCTGTGTGCCAGGGCCATTGTGAGCACACATGCTGTGTGTGAGCCCGTGTGTGGTATACCTGGGCCGTTGTGCGCACGTTACTGCATGCGTGCTAGCCTCTCAGCATCTGCGTGTTGTGTGCCTGGGCCAGCCGGAATGCACAAGTGAGTGTGTGCGTGCAAGTGTGTGTCAGTGTGCAGTATGCCTGGGCCAGTGTGTGCACACGTGTTAGTGTGTGTGTGAGTGCCTGTTGCATGCCAGGGTTGTTGTGAGCACACGTGTTGGTGAGTCCACGCAAGCATGTGAGTCAGTGTGTTGTACGCCGGGGCCATTGTGCACACACCTTTAGTGTGTGTGTGTGCGAGGGTGTGAGTGTCTGTGTTGTACACTGGGGCCATTGTGCGCACATGTGTGCGAGCATGTGAGTCTGTGTGTTGTACGCTGGGGCCATTGTGCACACACCTGTTATTGTGTGTGTGTGTGAGTATGCGAGTGTCTGTGTTGTACGCCGGGGCCATTGTGCACACACCTGTTAGTGTGTGTGTCTGAGTGTCTGTGTTATATGCCGGGGCCATTGTGTGCACACCTGTTTGTGTGTGTGTGTGCATGTCTGAGTGTCTGTTGTACACTGGGGCCATTGTGCACACACCTGTTTGTGTGTGTGTGTGTGTGTGCTTCTCAGTGTCAGATGTACGCCAGGGCCATTGTGCACATACCTGTTAGTGTGTGTGTGAGTATGTGAGTGTCTGTTGTACGCCGGGGCCACTGTGCACACACTTGTTAGTGTGTGTGTGAGTATGTGAGTGTCTGTTGTACACTGGGGCCGTTGTGCACACACCTGTTAGCGTATGTGTGTGCAAGTATGTGAGTGTCTGTTGTACGCCGGTGCCATTGTGCACACACCTGTTAGTGTGTGTGTGAGTATGTGAGTGTCTGTTGTACTCCAGGGCCATTGTGTGCACACCTGTTAGCATTTGTGTGTGTGCAAGTATGTGAGGGTCTGTTGTACCCCAGGGCCATTGTGCGCACACCTGTTAGTGTGTGTGTGCGCGTGTCTGAGTGTCTGTTGTACACCGGGGCCATTGTGCACACACCTATTAGTGTGTGTGTGTGTGTGAGCAGTTTTTAAACTAAGAGGTGGGGGAAAGCCGATTGGTGCGGGGGAGCACCTGGATCGGACGGAGACTTCTCTTACACGAGGCTCCATAGACAGGGATTCCCTAGAAGTTAGTCAGATAGGGAACGTGGGAAATAATATATGGGCAAGATCAGATATGAAACAATCGTGCATAAAAAAATCCAACGCGTCTGTGAAAGGCGGACATATAAATAGTGGTAGTTTTCTAACATGCTTTTACACTAATGCTAGGAGTCTGTCTAATAAGATGGGTGAACTGGAGTACCTCATATCAAAGGAGGAAGTTGACATAATAGGCATCTCAGAAACATGGTGGAATGAGGAAAATCAGTGGGACACTATCATACCGGGATATAAATTATATCGGAAAGACAGAACAGGTCGTGCGGGTGGCGGAGTGGTACTATATGTGAAGGATAATATAGAATCAAATGAAGTAAAAATCCTAAAGGAATCAAAATGTTCCATAGAATCATTATGGATAACAATTCATTCCTCTAATATGAATATGGCATTAGGAATATATTACCGACCACCTAACCAGGACAGTGATAGTGATGCTGAAATGATGAGGGAGATTAGAGAGGCTATCAAAATAAAAAACACAGTAATAATAGGAGATTTCAATTATCCCCATATTGATTGGGTGCATGTCACCTCAGGACGGGATTCAGAGATTAAATTTCTTGATGCCTTAAATGACTGCTTCTTGGAGCAGCTAGTACAGGAACCCACAAGGGGAGAGTCGATTCTCGATCTAGTCTTGACTGGAACGCAGGATCTGGTCCAAGAGGTAACTGTTACTGGACCGCTTGGAAATAGTGACCACAATATAATAACTTTTAATATTCCTGTGTTGGGAAGAACACCGCAGCGGTCAAACACTCTGGCATTTAATTTCAAAAAGGGGAATTACACTAAAACGAGGAAGCTAGTTAAACAGAAACTAAAAGGTAGAGTAATTAAACTAAAATCCCTGGAAGCTGCATGGAAACTGTTTAAAGACACCATACTAGAGGCCCAACTTAAATGTATACCCCAAATAAAAAAACACAGTAAGAGACCTAACAAAGAACCACCATGGCTAAACAGCCATGTTAAAAAGGCAGTGAGAGAGAAAAGGGCAGCTTTTAAAAAGTGGAAGTCAACTCCTAGTGAGGAAAATAGAAAGGAACATAAACACTCCCAAATTAACTGTCATAATGTAGTGAGAAAAGCCAAAAAAGAGTTTGAGGAACAGCTAGCCAAAAATTCAAAAAACAATAGTAAAATGTTTTTTAAATACATTAGAAGCCGGAAGCCTGCTAAAAAAGCAGTGGGGCCCTTGGATGATAAAGATATAAAAGGAGCGATCAAGGAAGACAGTGCCATTGCGGAGCGATTAAATGATTTCTTTGCTTCAGTCTTCATGGCTGAAGATGTTACAGAGGTTCCTAAATCTGAGCCAGCCTTTTTAGGCAACAAATCTGAGGAACTCACTCAGATTGAAGTGACATTAGAGGAGGTTTTGGAATTAATTGATAAGCTGAATAGTAACAAGTCTCCAGGACCAGACGGCATTCACCCAAGGGTTCTGAAAGAACTCAAATGTGAAATTGCGGAGTTATTAACAGTGGTTTGTAACCTATCCTTTAAATCCACTTTGGTACCAAATGACTGGAAGACGGCCAATATAACACCAATATTTAAAAAAGGCTCTAGAGGAGATCCTGGCAATTATAGACCGATAAGTTTAACATCAGTACCAGGCAAATTAGTAGAAACACTAGTAAAGAGTAAAATTGCAAGGCACATAGAAGAGCACGAATTGTTGGGCAAAAGTCAGCATGGTTTCTGCAGAGGGAAGTCGTGTCTGTCTAATCTATTAGAATTCTTTGAAGGGGTTAATAAACATGCGGACAAGGGGCACCCAGTGGACATAATATACCTAGATTTCCAAAAAGCCTTTGACACGGTCCCACACCAAAGGCTTTTATGTAAATTAGGTGGTCATGGGATAGGAGGAAAGGTCCTTTCATGGATCGGGAATTGGTTAAAAGACAGAAAACAAAGGGTTGGAATAAATGGTAAATTTTCACAATGGAGGGGGGTAACTATTGGTGTTCCCCAGAGCTCAGTCCTGGGACCGATCCTGTTCAACTTGTTCATCAATGATCTAGAAAATGAGGTAAGCAGTGCGGTGGCAAAGTTTGCAGATGACACCAAGTTGTTCAGGACAGTCAAAAGCAAAAGGGATTGTGAAGAACTACAAAAAGATCTCAGCAAACTGAGTGATTGGGCAGCAAAATGGCAAATGAAATTTAATGTGGGTAAGTGTAAGGTAATGCATGTTGGAAAAAATAACCCAAATTACACGTACTACATGATGGGGTCAAATTTAGCTACGACATATCAGGAAAGGGATCGTGGAGTTATAGTGGATAGTTCTCTGAAGACATCCACGCAGTGTGCAGCGGCAGTTAGTAAGGCAAATAGGATGTTAGGAATTATTAAAAAAGGGATCGATAATAAGACAAAAGATATCATACTTCCCCTATATAAAACTATGGTACGCCCACATCTTGAGTACTGCGTGCAGATGTGGTCTCCTCACCTCAAAAAAGATATATTGGCATTAGAAAAGGTTCAGAAAAGGGCGACTAAGATGATTAGGGGCTTGGAAAGGGTCCCATATGGGGAGAGGCTAGAGAGACTGGGACTTTTCAGTTTGGAAAAAAGGCGATTGAGGGGCGATATGATAGAGGTATATAAAATCATGAATGGTGTGGAGAAAGTGAATATAGAAAAATTATTTACCTTTTCCCATAATACAAGAACTAGGGGACACCAAATGAAATTGATGGGTAGTAGGTTCAAAACTAATAAAAGGAAATTTTTCTTCACACAGCGCACAGTCAACCTGTGGAACTCCTTGCCCGAGGAGGCTGTGAAGGCCAGGACTCTATTAGGGTTTAAAAAAGAGCTTGATAAATTTTTGCAGGTTAGGTCCATAAATGGCTATTAGCCAGGGATAAAGTATGGTGCCCCTAGCCTTCATAACAAGGGCAGGAGATGGATGGCAGGAGATAAATCACTTGATCATTGTCTTCTGTTCTCCTTCTCTGGGGCACCTGGCATTGGCCACCGTCGGCAGATGGGATGCTGGGCTTGATGGACCTTTGGTCTGACCCAGTATGGCCATTCTTATGTTCTTATGTTCTTATGTTCTTATGTGTGCAAGTATGTGAGTGGCTGTTGTACGCCGGGGCTATTGTGCGCACACCTGTTAGCGTGTGTGTGTGTGAGTATGTGAGTGTCTGTTGTACTCCAGGGCCATTGTGTGCACACCTTTTATCATTTGTGTGTGTGTGAGTATGTGAGGGTCTGTTGTACGCCAGGGCCATTGTGCGCACACCTGTTAGTGTGTGTGCGCGCGTGTCTGAGTGTCTGTTGTACACCGGGGCCATTGTGCACACACCTGTTAGCGTGTGTGTGTGTGTGCAAGTATGTGAGTGTCTGTTGTACACCGGGGCCATTGTGCGCACACCTGTTAGCGTGTGTGTGTGCGTGTATGTGAGTGTCTGTTGTACACCGGGGCCATTGTGTGCACGCCTGTTAGCGTGTGTGTGTGTGTGCGAGTATGTGAGTGTCTGTTGTACACCGGGGCCATTGTGCGCACACCTGTTAGCGTGTGTGTGTGCAAGTATGTGAGTGTCTGTTGTACGCCGGGGCCATTGTGCGCACACCTCTTAGCGTGTGCGTGTGTTAGCGTGCGAGTGTCTGTGCACAGTGAGAGTCCCCCGGGAGGGCCGGCAGGGCTGGGAAGACAGGCCCTGGCTGGTGGCGATGGGCAGTGCCGATACCGCGGTGACATTTCTCCGGGTTTCGTCTGCCTCGATAGCATCTGCCACGTCCTGCTGAGGCTGGAGCAGTGGGACGCTGCCTGTCACTCAGCCCTGGCGGAGCTGCTGCCGGCAGAGACAGGGACCGGCCCTGCAGCAGGAGAGATTGGCAGGAGAAGAATCAACCCCATTACCGCCAGTCCCACAGCCATTGTGTGCCTCAGCCTTTCATTCTCCCCTCCCTCCCTTCACCCTGGGGCTGGGGAGTGTGGCTCGGGCAAGGGGGTGTGGGAGGGCGCTGTCTGTCTGTCTGTCCCTGTACCCCTCTGTCTGCCCACCTGATCATCCGTCTGTCTGTCCGTCTAGGCCCCACCACTCTCTGTTGCCCTGACATGGACACAGGGGGCTCCAGCGGGAGAGAGATGGGGTCTGAGGCCCCATCAGTGCCACGCGGCGCTGTCCAAGGCACCGGCAGCCCTCCCAGGGCTTTTCCTGGGTCAGGGATGGGAAAACTGGGCTCCGCCGTTCCCAGCACCTAACCAGGGCTGGCACCACAGGGCAGGTGTGGCCTCGGCCCCTCGGCCGCAGCGTCTTTGGTCCCCTGAGCAGAGAGCCGGCTGCATGGCAGCTGTGAGGCGAGGAGCCAGCGAGGGGCTGTTGTTTCCGCCGGGAGCATTGTGCGGAGGGGCCAGGAGGGAAATTGGCTTCTCCAGCCTGTGCAGAGCTCTCTGCCCTCCCTGCAAAGGGCTTCCAGCGCCCAGAGGAGCCCAGCGGCCGAGTGCCTGCAAGGAGGGACCCCACAGTGGAGCGACGCTGAGAGGGAATGAGGAGCCTGCTGTGGGGGGCAGGCTGTGGAGATGGGAGTCAGGCCTGTGGTGGCCACGTGGCTGTGACGGGGGCTCCCTGCGTGGGGTCTCATCTCACGGAGACGGAAGGGGGTGAGGGGGGTGTCTTGGCTGGAGAGCAGGAGCGTGAGGAGACTGGTGCTGGCCTAGGGCACGGGGCTGCGGGCACCTTGTCCAGGGGGCTGCCCCGGGCGGTGCAGAGCTCCCTAGTAATGACACAGACGCGGCCTGAGCCAAGGACAGGAGAGCTGGCAGCTCCTGCCCCACAGCACAGGGCTTGGGCGGCCACCCCCTGCACCGGCACAGGGAGGTGCTGGCATGAGGAGGGCAGAGGGGATGGGACCCTGAGCGGAGGGAGAGAGTCCCATGAGCCAGGCTCAGCTGAGCACTGGTGCAGGGGCTGGAGAGGGAAAGAGGCCTGTGGGCCCAGCTGTCTCCGCATGGCACACCTGTGACTCACCATCGGACCTGGAAAGCTGTCGGGCATGGCCAGCTGCATCCTGGGGGCACCCGCATGGCCCGGGTGCTCCTGAAGCAGGGCCTGAGTGCTCGGCTGGGCTGGGAAATCCCCCTGCGTCGCGGGGTCACTGCCACGCACGTTGCACTAATAAGCAGGGTCGTGCGTCTTCTCCCTTCGTGCCACGGCTCCCGCTGTGCAGAGCTGAGCAGAGCTCTGGCCTTGCCCCTGCAGGGGCTGGGCACGCCGAGCGACCCGTCTCTCCCGCCCATGCGTGCTCCCAGTGATGGGGCGGTGGGAGCAGGCTGGGGTGAGCAGAGCTCCCTGCGGGAAGGAGTGAGCCAGGTGGGACTCTTCCAGGCTGTGGCCTCTTCCCCCCAGTGGTAGGGAGTTCCGCAGGCGAGCTGCAGTTCCCATGGGGGCTGTCGGCCCTCCCGCAGCGTGCCGAGCTCCGGCGGGCTCTGAAACTTGCTGAGGGGCAAAACGCCCCCGGCTGGCAGGTGGTCAGACGCTCCAGTGGCCTTGGCTGTGCTTCCCAGGCACCAGCCGCTTACAGCCAGCGCCAGGCCGGGTTAGCGGACAACAGGCAGGGGAGGGACCCAGGGACCAAGGCAGCAGCTGTAACACACACGGAGCGCGAAACCCAGCAGACATTGTAATAAGGGAGGTTCTCCTGGGCACAGCCGAGAGGCCAAACTGCTTAAAGTCAGGCGACGTACAGCCCAGACTGGGGGTCCTCCACTGTTAGGCACCAAACCCATCCCAAAGAGCACCTCGGCCGCCTGCCTAGCCGGCCAGAAGTCACACAAGCAAATCCCTCCCACTCCAGCTTCCCATGTGCCACAAACCGTCCTGTCCTGTCCCCCCACCGTGAGAGGTTATGAAACCCATCACACCAAACCCACACAGGTTCTTCCAGTCCCCTAGGGACCAGCCACCTCCCCAGGTCAATGTACACCTGGGATCCCACCCCCGAGAGCATGCCAGGCCAGCCCTTTAGAAGCTAACAGAAGAAATGGAAAAGAAGAATAAAGTGAGCGTAAAATTGAGAAAGCCACCGAAGTCCCTGCGCCAGGCGCAAAGGTCTGGGTGCAGGCTGCAGCCGGGAGAAAAGCTGCTGTCTTAAAATTCTCTGGAGTTTGTCGTCTGCTAGGAGGGGTCGGCAATCCTTCCGGGCTCAGTTCCTAGCAGAGCTGGAGTGAAGACAAGGCTGGAGAAGACCCAGGGCCCTTTTTAAACCCCTGCCGCTGTTCTCGCTGTGCAGAGCCGGGTCCTAGCTGGAGCCTGTCACTGCCCACATCCTTTGGAGGCCAGCGGCCATCACCTCTGCTGGCTGGCATGTTCATAGCCAGATTCTTCAGATGTTGAGTGACGCCGGATAAGGCCCTTTGTCTATCACTGGGCTAGGAACCCTTTCACCCTCCTGTTGAGGTCTCCCAGAGACACACCTTTAAATACGAGCCCAGAACCAATGCTTATAATTCCACCTCCAAAATGATGCACACATCTGAGCAGCGTCAGCCGAATCAGCCCATCACCAGCTTGCACGAGACGCTCCCTGGGCCCAGGACTCGGTGCAGACCTAGGACAGTGGTTGCGAGATCGGTTTGCATGTTCATCTCAAAGCCCAGCACCACCCCAGACCCCTGGGAGCGTCTCACCCTGGCTGCTCTGCAGCTTTCGCTGGCCTGGCCGGGACCCGTCACGGAGAGCAAGTTGCTTGGTCCCGTCTCTGCTGAGGTGGGGAGTGAATACGGCGCTCTCTGTCCCTGCCTCTGGGAGCGCTGTTCCCTGCGTCTCTGGCTGCAGGCCTGCTGGGTTAGCCGCAGGGCTGAGGCAACGCCGGGTTCCTCTGCCTAGCCAGCCCTGTCCCTAGGCTCGGCTGTGTGGCTGAGTGACTCGCGCAGAGGGAGTTGTTCGCTCCCATGTACCGGTAAGCCCCGCATTGCGCAGCGCCATTTGCGGCCAGCCTGGCTGGAGCTGTCCGAGGGCACCCAGAGTTGGCTGCCGGGGCAGCAGCGTGTTGGGCACGGCGAGTTGGCTGGGCCTGAGGGCAGGTAGTGCCCTGAGTCCCTGGCCTGGGAGAGTGTTGTCAGTCTGCAGAGCTTGGCTGTGGGCCCCGGGGCTCTGCGTTGGGCCCGTGCCGTGGGAGGGGCAGAGCGGCTGGTGCTCCAGAGGGCTGGCCAAAGGCGGCTGACTTGGTGTCGGGTCCTGGAACAGCTGCTCCTGCGTCCTTCCCAGGTGGCGCCCCTGCCCCATGCGGCGTACCACCGCCGGGTCCCCCGGCCAAGCAGCGAGGGCAGAGAGCGCCACTGACTGGCCTGTGGAGACCGAGCAGCTCCCTGGCCTGGCGGGTGGCTCAGCTGTCCAGGTTGGCGTCTCCCTGTCCCCGGGCCATGCTGGGCTCCAGCCTCCAGCGCACCCAGCCTGAACCTCCCATCGGCCCAGCCTCGCAGCAGGCAGCGTGGGAGCCCCTCTGCACCTTGCTGGCTTCCTCCAGGTGATCCCAAATAGCAGCTCAGGTGCTGCCGCTGCCAAGGCCAGGAGATTTCCACCCACCTGAGCGCCCGGCGAGCCGTTCCTCTCCCGGCAGGCGGCCGCCATGGGTGAGCAGCTGGGCAGCTGGGCGCAGGCGGCGGGAAGTCGGGTCGAGCTCCTGGGGGAGATGCTGCCAGCTGTCTGGAACCAGACTTCCCACCCCCCTGCCCTGCCCGCTGGGTCACCGGGCACTGCGACACGCAGCAGCAGAGCAGCGTCTCCTGTGAGGGGCTGCAGGAGGGACTCGGATCCCAGGTCCCGGTGTGCACTGGGCTGAGAGCTGCCAGCTGCCCAGGGCGCGGGGATGGGGCAGCTCGGGTGGCCGTGAGGTGCGTGGGAGCCGGGGAGGTGCGTGCACCAGGAAAGGGGCTGGGCTGGGCCTCTCCGGGAATGCCCAGGCTGACAGCTGTGCCGGCTCAGGCTGAGGGGCTGTGTAGCCAGTTCTCCCAGAGCTCCCGCGCCGCAGGTCTGGAGTGCCCTGTCCTTCCCCTGCAGCCTCTGGCTCGTCCCGCCATGTCCTCCCTCGCAGGCGCCGTCCAGTGGCTCTGCGCTTCCCCAGCTTCTCCTGCTGTGTGGGGGAGCGGTGCCTTGTTCCCCTCCCACCCAGCATGTCGCCTTTGGGCCGGGGGTGGCTGGCCCATGAGCCGAGCAGGATGGCGGTGGGACAGCAGGGGGCTGGGCGACCTCCTTAGAAGATGCTGCCTGCTGTGCCGGGGTGGTGGGGGCTCTCCTGGGGTTCGGCGCTGGAGAAGGCCACTGGCCTGGCGCTCTGGGCAGCAGAAACCGATACTGCAGTGAGACACCAACGTCCGAGCCAAACCCGTGTGGGCCTGCCAGGCCCCAGCGCCGGCCCGGGTCCCCTTGGGTTCCCTTCCCGCCTTCCACACAGGTGGTCACCCCAGCGCCTCTCCTCTGGCCTTCCTTCTCCTGCCCCTCCATCCCTCCTGTTCCCTGGGCACCCCCGTCTGCGCGTGGGTCAGCTGGGAGGGGGGCAGGATCTCCCCTTCCGCCAGCCTCCCATTCCGGCCGCTGCGCTGCTCGAGTTCCCCAGCGGACGCCCAGCCCCACTGGTTTAGAGAGCCTGATAAGTGCCCTATCAACATGTTAATCAAATTACTTAGGAGCTAAAATTGACGCTTTTCATTAATTATACAAGATTATTCTAATTGCAAATTCAAATTTATGCGCTCGGAACAGAAGGTGTTCGGCAGCGTTGCTGGGAATTTGCATATTAAATGGGGAGCGTTGTGCATTAGAGATGCTAATGTATGCACATTGTCTTTATTTTTAACTCCCGGGCCCATATGCGCGGCTGCCGCTTCGGGAGGTGAAGAAGTCCGACGGAGTTTTCTTATTATTCCCCCCTCTCCTCTTAGTCGAAGTCGGTGGTGCCTGAGGGGTTGGGAGCAGCCATGGGGGGTTCACTGGGGGCTCGGGGCTCTCTCGCTTGCTGGGGCCAGGAGGGGGGATAGCAAATCCGCCCCCCCACTTCCCATGTTCCTTCCTCTCTCTGATTACCACCTGGGCTGGGTGGGTTACCTGCCGAGGTCCCTGCTCCCGTCTGTCGCTCTGTCTTTCTCCTTCCCTCACCTCCCCCCGCCCCAAGGCAGCGCTGCACTGTCAGCGCATTGCACGGACCCATTGAATCCCCTGCCTGGCCCCACTGCCTTGGGGCCCCCCAGTCCTGGCGAGGCCAGAGGACTGAGGCTGGCACTGTCTTAGAGGCGCTGCAGGGGCTGGAGGCAGAACTGTGCCCCAGGGGTGGCCCAGCGGCACTCCACATGTCTGAGTGTGGGTGCTGCAGGGTCTGGAGTGGCCTGGGGGTTCTAGAGCGGCGCAGCGTGTTCGGGGTTCTCGACCAGCCCGTCCATTCTCGATCGCTGGGCTGGTCAGGGCTCAGGCTGCCCTGGCTGCCCTTGCCACAGTGTCCTGGGCGGGGGCAGGCCCCTCAGTACAGCTCTGCCGTGGCCAGGGCGGGGTTAGTGCCCCCAGGACAGGACGCCCAGTGCCCAGGGAGACACTGTCAAATGCTGGGGAGTGCCTAGAAGAGCCCGGCCCCTGGCCGCAGAGGGGCTCGTCTGCCAGGGCCCGGCAGGCGGTAACCCGCAGGCAGCCGGGCCTGGGGCCAAGGGGACCGCCGAGGGCTCAGGGCTGATGTTCTCTGCATTGTTCTGAGTGCGGCACCAAGCGCTGGGCCCTGCCACGTGGCTCTCACAGAGCCCCTGGGCCGGGGTCGATGGCCAGGGCCTGGCGGACTCGGTGACACCCCCCACTCTGGCGGGCGCTCGCGGGGCAGGATGCGAACCATGAACGGGTGGGGAAGGGAGGCAGGCGGGGTCATGGGAACACACAGGCAGGTCTCTCGGCTGCTGCCTGGTGCTTACTTAGATGCTGGTAGAGCCGAGGGCCCCAGGCTCAGAGTGGGGCGCCCCAGAGTCAGGCAGTGGACAAACCCAGCCCAGAGGGGGTCCCTGCCCACTCAGCCCAGACCAGTGGGGACATCGGGGTGGGGACTGCTCGGGAGCAAGGAGATGGGTGACCAGGGCTGTGGCCACGAGTGCAGCGGGCAGTTCCCAGGCAGTTCGGGGCAGCGTGGGGTTTCAATGTACTAGCCGGGGCCGGCAGCCCGGCGTTCTGGGATCCCTGCGGCTGCTCTGCCCTGCTGCCATGCACAGCCGGGGGTTCCCAGAGGCTCGGACGGGGATCCCGGCACTGAGGGAGGTTGAGAACGGGGGGGGTTCCCTGCTGCCATGCACGGCCGGGGGTTCCCAGAGGCTCGGACGGGGATCCCGGCACTGAGGGAGGTTGAGAACAGGGGCGGGGGCCTCGCCGAGCTAAATCTCCCTGGCTGTAGGCTTCACCCATTGCTCCTGCACACAGAGAGCAACTGGCCCCCTGCTCTGTGACTGCCCTTTACGGAAGTAAGGGCTGTTACCAGGTCCATTCGGTCATCTCCCTGGGGCTCAGCCCTGCCCCCCGGTTCCTCACCACCACCACAGGGCAGGTTCTCAGCTCTCCTCTGCACCCTCTGATGTGCCCTCCTCTCCCCGCGGCCGGCCCCCAGACCTGGCTGCAGCGTGCAGCCTCGGGCTGAGGAGAAGGGACAGTTACCTCCCGTCTTACCTGCGACGTGCAGGGGAATGCCTGCCGCGGCACGAGCCCGGTCTCCCCCGTGGCTCCGATTGGACCTGTGACACCAGCTCCTCACCTTCTCCAGCAGCGCACAGACAAGCCGTCCCCACGGTGCCTGCTATGGCCTCCCTCGAATTTCACCCTGATTTGTCGGGTCCGTTTGACTTCTCACCCTGTCCCCCGCTAGCTGCGCCCTCCCGGCTGAGAGCGAGCCGGGGCAGCTGCTCCTTCAGCCAGCCAGGCACCCCTGCGTAGGAATTTCAGCCAACTCACAGGTCTCTGGCCCTCTCCAGGGACCATCCTGTGGGACGGTGGGACAAGTTCTCAGGGCCAGCTGCCGCCCCAGCCCACTCACCGGCAGCCCCGGCCAAGGAGGGAGTTAGGATGGTTTGGTCTAGGCCAGTCTATGCTGTTCAAGGCTTTGTTCCAGGATCTTGCTGGGTATCAGTCTGTGATTCTCCACGCCTTCCTCCCCCTTCCTAACAGGCAACGTTTGGGCTTCTCCTCCCTGAGTTCCCAGGGACAGTTGCTACAGGTTCCGAGGTCGCCTCGTCTAGCGCCCAGAGAGCCTTGGCTGGATCCCATCACGCGCGAGTACCTGCCCCGGGAGCTGTGAAATCCCTGCCACAGCGTGGGGAGGTCACTGAGGCTCACTCAGGACAGTGTGTTTCCCCTGGGAGAGTCCAGCCCTCCTTGGAGCTGGCCTCTCCCCAAGGAGAGCTGGAGGCCGGATGATGACCACAGCTCCCTGAAATGGCTCCCAAGGGGCACAAGGCTCCCTGTTCCCAGTGTCGTTCACAGAAGGGCTGATCCCTGGAGGTGTCCCTCACCCCCAGCCCGGCCCTGCGAGCCCTGCGAGCTGCACAGCTGTGGCACAGAAGCAGGCAGAGGAAAGGGGTAGCGAGGCCTTGGAGAACCATCTGTGCCCGCTTTGGGGCCAGAGGGGAGCGATGAGGTCTCAGGGAAGGGGCTGGAAGAAAGACGGAGAGCCGGGCTGGGAAAGGCCTGTGTGCTCCCAGCTCCGTCAGCCCCTGGGGCTGTAGTCCTGGAGGCTTTTCTAGGCACAGCTGAGAGGGACAAAGCAGGGCACTTTGCTTAAAACAGGACTACTTATGGCCCAAGATGGGGGATACCCCAATTTAAGGCACCAAGCCAGTCACACACAACATTTCTGTTGCCACACCAGTCTTGTGCCACAGCCAGCACCACCTTTACACGGGTGAGAGGGTCTGAAAACCAATCTCACCACATCTGAACAGGTTCTTCCAGCCCAAGGGGGCAGCCACATCCCCGGGGCAATTATACCTCAGATCTTACCCAAATCAGTACGCTGGGCCAGCCCTTTGCCACCTAGCATCTAAAGGCCCTTCCTTCAAGTCAGACAGAAAATCTGGAGGTTTATTGATAAAAAGAATAGGATGAGAATAAAATTGTGAAAGCCATGAAGTTACACACAGCAGTCACAGTTCTCGCCGCAGGCTTGCAGCAAAGGGGGAATCCGCTGCCATCTTAAAAAGTCCGTCCTTCGTTAGGACGAGTCAGCACTTTTTCAGGGCTCAGTTCCAAGCAAAGATGCTCCTGAAGTGATGAGCTGGAGTGAAGACAAATAGAGGAGCTCTCACGGTTGCCTTTGTACTCTGGCCCACACGGTGGGAATTGCACTGTTCTCCCTGCGTGGAAGCATGGCCAAGATGGAGCCTGTCACGTGAGCAGGTCACCTGTCCAAGTCCTTTGTAGGCCACCAGCCATCCCCTGTCTGCTGGGTGACATGTTCACAGACAAGTTCCTCAGAAGCGAATTGGAACCTGATCAGGCCCTTTATCAAATACTGAACATTTCCAGCAGGTCTAGAGAGGTGGCTGTTCCCCTCTAATCGGCACTGGTGAGGCCGGATCTGGAGTACTGTGTCCAGTTCTGGGCCCCCCAGTATAGAAAGGGTGTGAATATGTTGGAGAGGGCTCAGCAGAGGGCAATTAAAATGATGGAGGGGGTGGAGCACGTGACCTATGAGGAGAGGCTGAGGGATTTGGGCTTGTTTAGTTTACAGAAGAGAAGACTGAGGGGTGGTTTAAGAGCAGCCTTCAGCTTTCTGAAGGGGGGCTCTGAAGAGGATGGAGAGAAACTGTTCTCAGTGGTGGCAGAACAAGGAGCGATGGGCTGAAGTTACAGAGGGGGAGGTGTTGGTTGGATGCTAGGAAAAACTACTTCCCCAGGAGGGAGGTGAAGCACTGGGATGCGTTGCCTAGAAAGGTGGTGGAATCTCCATCCCTAGAAGTTTTTAAGTCCCGGCTTCACAAAGCCCTGGCTGGGATGACTTAGTGGGGGTTGATCCTGCTTTAGGCAGGGGGCTGGACTAGATGACCTCTTGAGGTCCCTTCCAGCCCTGGAATTCTAGGATTCATTCGACTAGGAGCCCTTCCATACTAGGTTGCCAAGTCTCCTGTTGAGGTCTCCCAGAACGGAAAGTTCAAATACAAGCACAGAGGCAAGACTTATAACTCCCATACGAAAATGATACAAACATCTGAGCCATAAAAGCAGATTCAGTGAATCATCAGCCTTCAACAGACACCTCCCTGGGCCCAAGATTTGGTGCAAGCAGAGAACAATGGATGCAGTAAGGTTTCGCATGTTCATCTAAAGTCCCATAACATCACAGGGGCCTCCAGAGCCCAGTTCATCCTCCAGAGCTGTGTCCTGTCCCCGCTGCTGTGTCCCAGCAGCCGTCCTCCCTGGGCAGCTCATTCACAGCCTCCCGGATCCCCCAGTGGGAAGCCCTGTGCCCTGGGGCAGGCTCTAGGGTGGGGCTGGAGCAGAGTCCTCAAGCAAGCTGTTCAGATACAGCTCCTTCGTCCAGCACCCTCAGGGCCTCACTGGTCCTGGCCAAGGGAATTCTCTGGATGAAGGCAGGTGCCCTGCTCCAGCCACCCAGTCTGCTGCCAGCTCCTCTTCCCCCGCCCCACCTCCAGCCCTGGGCCCCCTTATCTCGTGCCAGACCTTGGCCCCTGCGGTCCGACACTGGCCTGGCCACCTCCAGCTGCCAGCTGTGGAGGCTGGTTCCAGCCCCGCGGTGGACATGGCCCCAGCTGCAGCCCCAACCCCAACCACAGCCCTGACCACATGGGTGCCAGCTTCACCCCGACTAAGCTGCTGGCATGGTCCCCGCGCCACAGGCCCTGCAGAGACCTGCTCCTGGCCTGGCCAGGGAGCTGGTCACTGCCCTGACACCAGCCCAGGGGCCGGCTCTGGACCAGCCAGGTTGCCGGCACAGCCCCTAACTCACAGGTGCTTGGTGTGGCCCCAGCCCCATGGATGTCACCTCTGGCCAGGGATGCAAGCCCCGCTGGGTTCCCCCGTCCAAGGTGACTGGGCTCCCCTTACCTCCCTAACCCTACCCTGGGGTCTGTGGTGCAGTGACATCCGTGGTCCTGCCGGGCGATGGATGTTGCCAGACAAGAGAATTCTGGTCTGGGGAGGCTTAACGGTGATGGCGGTGAGACCACACTTCTGACACCGAGCTGGGAGGGTGGCCAATGCTTCGGAGGAGCGGCTCAGAATTCAGAAGGGTCTGGGCAAACTGGAGAAATGGTCCGAGGCGAACAGGGCGAAAGTCAATAAGGACAAACGTGAAGTACGGCGTTTAGGGAGGAGCAATCAGCATCACGCACACAGAAGGGGAAGTGGCTCCCTGCGAAGGAGTCCTGCGGAAAGGGATCTAGGGGGTCACAGTGGACCACAAGCTAAAGATGAGTCAACAGTGTGACGCTGTTGCAAAAAAAGCAAACGTGATTCTGGGATGCGTTAACAGGTGTGTTGTGAACGAGACACGAGAAGTCGTTCTCCCGCTCTGCTCTGCGCTGGTTAGGCCTCGGTTGGAGTATTGTGTCCCGTTCTGGGCACCGCATTTCGAGAAGGATGTGGAGAAGGTCCAGAGAAGAGCAGCAAGAATGAGGAAAGGCCTGGAGAACATGAGCTCTGAGGGAAGTCTGAAAGATCTGGGCTGGTTTAGTTTAGAAAAGAGAAGACTGAGAGGGGACATGACAGCGGTTTTCAAGTACCTGAAAGGGCATTACAGGCAGGCAGGAGAAAAATTACCCTCCTGAGCCAGTGGGGATAGGACAAGGAGCAATGGACTTAACCTCAGCAAGGGTGTGTAAGATGTTTGAGGACTGGTAGATTGCTGTGTGGATGGGAATGCAAGTGTGTGTGGCTGGGTGTGCTGGTAGATTCGTGTGTGTAGATGTGTTGCTAGACCTGTGCACATCAGGATGTCTGGGTGTCTCTCGGTGCCAAGGAGCCAGTTGTACGTGCTGGTAGAACCCAGGGTGTCAGCCTGGGCGTGAGTCCAGGTGTCAAGAGGCCCTAGGATGTGCATCCTGGTGTTTAGAGTCCCAGGGTTGTGTCTGGGTATTGAGAGGCCCTGGGGTGTGTGTCGGGGTGTCAGGAGGCCCTGGGGTGTGTGTTGGGGTGTCAGGAGGCCCTGGGGTGTGCATCCAGGTGTCGGGAGGCCCTGGAGTGTGCATCCAGGTGTCGGGAGGCCCTGGGGTGTGTGGCAGGGTGTCGAGAGGCACTGGGGTGTGCGTCCGGGTGTCAGGAGGCCCTGGGGTGTGCGTCCGGGTGTCAGGAGGCCCTGGGGTGTGCGTCTGGGTGTCGAGAGGTCCTGGGGTGTGCGTCCAGGTGTCAGGAGGCCCTGGGGTGTGTGTCGGGGTGTCGAGAGGCCCTGGGGTGTGCGTCCGGGTGTCGGGAGGCCCTGGGGTGTGCGTCCGGGTGTCATGAGGCCCTGGGGTGTGTGGCAAGGTGTCGAGAGGCCCTGGGGTGTGCGTCCGGGTGTCAGGAGGCCCTGGGGTGTGCGTCTGGGTGTCATGAGGCGCTGGGGTGTGCGTCCAGGTGTCAGGAGGCCCTGGGGTGTGTGTCGGGGTGTCGAGAGGTCCTGGGGTGTGCGTCCAGGTGTCAGGAGGCCCTGGGGTGTGTGTCGGGGTGTCGAGAGGCCCTGGGGTGTGCGTCCGGGTGTCAGGAGGCCCTGGGGTGTGGGGTGTGCGTCCGGGTGTCAGGAGGCCCTGGGGTGTGCGTCTGGGTGTCATGAGGTGCTGGGGTGTGCGTCCAGGTGTCAGGAGGCCCTGGGGTGTGTGTCGGGGTGTCGAGAGGTCCTGGGGTGTGCGTCCAGGTGTCAGGAGGCCCTGGGGTGTGTGTCGGGGTGTCGAGAGGCCCTGGGGTGTGCGTCCGGGTGTCAGGAGGCCCTGGGGTGTGCGTCCGGGTGTCGAGAGGCCCTGGGGTGTGCGTCCAGGTGTCAGGAGGCCCTGGGGTGTGCGTCGGGGTGTCGAGAGGCCCTGGGGTGTGCGTCGGGGTGTCAGGAGGCCCTGGGGTGTGCGTCCGGGTGTCATGAGGCCCCGGCATGTGCGTCCAGGTGTCGGGAGGCCCCAAGTGCCGGCTGTACGTGGTGATGAGCCCCTGGGTGTTCTGGTGCGAGCGCTGCTGCTGCCCATTAATTATTGAGGGCGTGAAGGTGATTCTGGGGCCTGTGCAAGCACCCTGAATATTTCATGAGGCTGAGCCGCTGCTGGGAATGGCTGGGCTCACAGCTCGTCCATCTTCCCCAGGGCCCTGCCCGCTGCCTGCTGCCTCAGCTGCTCCTGGGAGGCAGGGCCAGGCTCCCCCTCTAGCCTGGACTCCCCTCCTCGCCTGCCCCACGGCCATGGGGCACTGCCCTCCCCAGCCCCCTCACTGCTGGGGCCCACAGGAGGAAGTGGCCTACGTAGGGCCTGGGAATGGGGCTTGTTCCCCTTCTCCCCCCCGCCCCCGTCACTTCCCTGGGGGAGCTCTGCCTGGGATGGGGAGAGGGGAGCGAGGGGAAGGAGGTGGGGGGGTGACGTGGGGGAGGGGCACCGGCCCCCCCACGCTGAACACTTGGATTTCTCCCCTTTTCTCTCAGGTTTTTCCTCAAGTTCTTCCTCAAGTGCAACCAGAACTGCCTGAAGAACGCGGGGAACCCCCGGGACATGCGCCGCTTCCAGGTGGGGGCTGGGACCGCGGCACGGCCAGGGGCCGGCAGGAGAGCGTGGCGCCTGCACGCGCCTGCCCCTTGTCCCGTGGCCATGGGGGTCTCTGGGGCCTCAGCTGGGCTGGGCTTGCGGGGGCTGGCTGCCCCCCTCTGTCTCTGCTCCCCTGGAGCCAGTGCCCCAGTGGCAGGGGGTAACTGGCTCAGCCCTGCCCCACGTGGCAGCTCAGGGCCTGAAGGAGGCCAGGCCTGTCTCCGGGCAGGACCCGGCAGTAAGGCTGGGCACATCCCAGCTCCGGGCGACTCAGTCAGCCCCCAGCGAGGGGAGCACCCGGCCCCCCACGTGGCCAGGCTGTGGGGCAGGGCGGCCTGTGTCCTCGCTCAGTGCAGAGGCTGCAGCCTGGCATGCACCGGCCCCCCTGCACCGATGCGGGTGGGACTGGTTCCCTCCACTCACCGGGGCGGGGAGCTGGTGCCTCTCACCAGCCGGCTGCGTCGTTTGCAGCCGGCGCCTCGAGAACAGCTGCACACTTTGTTCGTGCTCCACGCCCCGCGGTCCTCACCCTCTCGTCCCGCCCCGATGCGAAGCGGCAGGGCTGTGTGACCCCGATGGAGGGCGAGCCGCCATGGGCCAGCCTGTACGCCACCTTCATCCCAAGGCTTAGCGGGGACATCAGCTGGCGGGTCCTTCCCGGAGCCATGAGCACAGGAGTGTACTTGGCCCGGTTCATCCCCGTCCTCCGACACCTGCTCCTTTCGTGGCATGAGGGAAAGCCTGGCGCACGCCTACCGCGGGTGTGCCAGGTCACAGCCCCTGTTCCGGCTCCTCTTGTAGGGGTTCTGGCTGCAGCTCTCCCCACACCTGTTCCTATGTGCACACCCCACCCGTGGCCCCACAAAGTCGCCAGACCTCCCCGTCCGCCTCCTCCTGGTGCTCTCCAAAGCTGCGATCTGTCGCACCAGGAGGAGGCTGGAGGACGAGGGGCGCTCTGCGGCTCTGAGGCTTATTTCCGTTCCTCCCTGGTCGCACGCACCTGGGCAGAGTTCCCCTGGGCGCGTCCGCTGGCTCCTTAGCCAGCTGTGAGGAGCAGCGGGCGCCGTCTGGGCCTCTCTGCTCAGTGTCCCCTTCCAGTTCCCTCGTTTTAAACCTGTGACCCTCACCCCCGTCCCTGTCTAATTTGTCCCACGTATCCCCATGGGTCTGGGTCCAGTAGCCCCTCCTGCTAGGCTGGCCTGGCCTGCCCCCACCACCAGCAGCACCAGCATGAAACCCCCCAGAGATTCACCAGCAATGGCTCCCTGCCCCACATACAGCCCAGCAGCAGAGAGGGGGTTAAACCCATCTCAAGGCCAGCGCTGACAGCCCCATGCCAGGGCCAGCTGGCACGCTGAGTTCGGGCCGTTTAGCCCTGGCTGACAAGGCTCCTGGGGGCTCAGGGGAGGAGGCTCGTTAAGTCCCCGTGGCTGGGAGGGAACAAACTCAAGTGAGATACACAGCCCTTGCACTGTCTCTCCCCACAGAACAGGGCGGGAGCCCCACTGCAGGCTGCATGCACTGGGCGGGGACCCCAGGAAGGCACTGGCAAGCAGGTTCTGTCTGGGGAGTCGGTCACCAGGCAGTGGAGCGCATGGGGCAGCTTAGGGGAGTTAGGAGCAATTCCCCCCCGAGTGACTGCACTGACGGATCCTGCTGGGTTCTGGCACCGTTTCTCTGCTCAGCACAGCTTGCCTGCTCCCTCGCCCCAGCCCTCCTTCCACTGGCGCCTTGCCTGGCTCCCGCCCAGCACAGGTGTGAGGGTTATGGTGTCTGCCGGGCGTGGTGTTACGTGGGGCCAGGGGGCTGGGCGAGGCACATAGCAGCAGCCCAGTGGCCATTCTCCGGCATTGTCTGTCTGATTGTCCCACCTGAGAAAAATAGTCAGGGCTGGTATTGGAGACCAGTGCAAAGCCCCAGCCTGGCACCACTGCCAGCTTCTGGGGGCATGGGGGGGCCTGCCAGCCCAGGGCCTCCTCGGGTCTAGGCGAGCCAGGGGTCCCAGGCTGCAGCTGCACTCCCAAGCTTGCCGGATTGAGCCACGTTGCGCTGGGTGGCTGCAGCCCAGGCAGGGGAACAGGGCATCTGGAATGCCAGGTCCTTTGAGCAAGCCGGGGGTGAACGGTTGTATCACAGACACGGCTGTCCCCCGTCTGCCACGCTGTCAGGCAGGGGATCCAGTGTCTCTCCTCTGCAGCGCTCACAGTGCTGTATAGCAGGAGCAACGCCTCAGCCATTCACAGATGGTAAACTGAAGCATGAAGTCCAGCGCCTGCACCCGGCAGAGCAGCTCAGAGCCAGGGGCCCTTACAGAGTGCTCCCAGCCAGAGGGTACATACCCTTTCCCAGCCCTGGTCCCCACGCCCCCGGTGCATTGCTTAGAGCAGCCCGGCACGTCTCCGTGCTCGGCCTGCCTGGCCCCTGCCCGCCCCTAGCATTCCTGCGCGAGTCCGTTCCGGCCTGGCATGCCCAGCGCCCCGTGGCACTGCTGGGTGCAGCTCAGCAGGTGGAGGTGACGGCTCTGGCCCCTCTCCCCAGCTCACACCCAGCGCGGGCGCCTTCATTAGGGCCTCTCGGAAAGATATGATAATTGTGACATTTTTACATGATTAACAACCCATCCAATTTGCATAGCACCGCGGCTCCTGGGAGAGCAGCCAAGCCTGCCCCCCGAGGAGCCAGCGAGTGGGGGGAGCAGGGAGGGGACCTGGCATCTGGGCTGGGGACGGACAGGCCTGGCCCCCTCACCCCAGGAGCATAGCCCTGGCTCCGCAGGGGCTTGCTGCAGCTCGGGGTTTGGGGCTGAGAAGTTCCTGTGGGCCAGAGCCCCCCCCCGCAGCTTTCCCATGACGCACCCTCCTACTCAGCCCCCCAACATTGCACCACCCACCCCTGGCAGGGCTGGGCCACAGCTGGCATTTGGGCTGCGCAGTGCCCGGGGCTACCCAAGTCAGCAGACACAATGGTGTGATGGGCTGTCCCATTTGCGGGGTGGGGGCGCAGATCTAAGGACTGCAGAGAGATGGGCTGTCAATGGGGGGGATCTAAGGACTGCAGAGAGATGGGCTGTCCCATGGGGGGATTTAAGGGCTGCAGAGAGATGGGCTGTCCCATGGGGGGATCTAAGGGCTGCAGAGAGATGGGCTGTCCCATGGGGGGGATCTAAGGACTGCAGAGAGATGGGCTGTCCCATGGGGGGATTTAAGGACTGCAGAGAGATGGGCTGTCCCATGGGGGGGATTTAAGGGCTGCAGAGAGATGGGCTGTCCCTTGGGGGGGGGATCTAAGGACTACAGAGAGATGGGCTGTCCCATGGGGGGGATTTAAGGGCTGCAGAGAGATGGGCTGTCCCATGGGGGGATTTAAGGGCTGCAGAGAGATGGGCTGTGCCATGGGGGGGATCTAAGGACTACAGAGAGATGGGCTGTCCCATGGGGGGGATCTAAGGGCTGCAGAGAGATGGGCTGTCCCATGGGGGGGATCTAAGGACTGCAGAGAGATGGGCTGTCCCATGGGGGGATCTAAGGGCTGCAGAGAGATGGGCTGTCCCATGGGGGGGATCTAAGGACTACAGAGAGATGGGCTGTCCCATGGGGGGGATTTAAGGGCTGCAGAGAGATGGGCTGTCCCATGGGGGGATTTAAGGGCTGCAGAGAGATGGGCTGTGCCATGGGGGGGATCTAAGGACTACAGAGAGATGGGCTGTCCCATGGGGGGGATCTAAGGACTGCAGAGAGATGGGCTGTCCCATGGGGGGATTTAAGGACTGCAGAGAGATGGGCTGTCCCATGGGGGGGATCTAAGGGCTGCAGGGAGATGGGCTGTCCCATGGGGGGGATCTAAGGGCTGCAGGGAGATGGGCTGTCCCATGGGGCAGATCTAAGGACTGCAGAGAGATGGGCTGTCCCATGGGGGGGATTTAAGGACTGCAGAGAGATGGGCTGTCCCATGGTGGGGAGTCTAAGGACTGCAGAGAGATGGGCTGTCCCATGGGGGGGATTTAAGGACTGCAGAGAGATGGGCTGTCCCATGGTGGGGAGTCTAAGGACTACAGAGAGATGGGCTGTCCCATGGGGGGGATCTAAGGACTGCAGAGAGATGGGCTGTCCCATGGGGGGATTTAAGGACTGCAGAGAGATGGGCTGTCCCATGGGGGGGATCTAAGGGCTGCAGGGAGATGGGCTGTCCCATGGGGGGGATCTAAGGGCTGCAGGGAGATGGGCTGTCCCATGGGGCAGATCTAAGGACTGCAGAGAGATGGGCTGTCCCATGGTGGGGAGTCTAAGGACTGCAGAGAGATGGGCTGTCCCATGGTGGGGAGTCTAAGGACTGCAGAGAGATGGGCTGTCCCATGGTGGGGAGTCTAAGGACTGCAGAGAGATGGGCTGTCCCATGGGGGGGATCTAAGGACTGTGGAGAGATGGGCTGTCCCATGGGGGGGATTTAAGGGCTGCAGAGAGATGGGCTGTCCCAAGGGGGGGATTTAAGGGCTGCAGAGAGATGGGCTGTCCCATGGGGGGGATTTAAGGGCTGCAGAGAGATGGGCTGTCCCATGGGGGGGATCTAAGGACTGCAGAGAGGTGGGCTGTCTCATGGGGGGGGATCTAAGGACTGCAGAGAGATGGGCTGTCCCATGGGGGGGATCTAAGGGCTGCAGAGAGATGGGCTGTCCCATGGGCGGGGATCTAAGGACTGCAGAGAGATGAGCTGTCCCATGGGGGGAATCTAAGGGCTGCAGAGAGATGGGCTGTCCCATGGGGGGGGGATCTAAGGACTGCAGAGAGATGGGCTGTCCCATGGGGGGGATCTAAGGACTGCAGAGAGATGGGCTGTCCCATGGGGGGGATTTAAGGACTGCAGAGAGATGGGCTGTCCCATTGGGGGTGTGGGGGCACGGATCTAAGCACTGTGGAGCAATGGCCTGTCCCATTTGGGGGGTTCTAAGGATTCTGTGGGGTGATAGGCTGCCCAGTTGGGGTGGAGGTTTCTAAAGACTCTGCGGAGCGAGGGGCTGTCCTGTTTGGGGGGGCAGGTTCTAGGGATTCTCTAGTGCGATGGGCTGTCCCACTGAACGGGGGGCTCTAAGGACTGTGCAGTGTGTTGGGCTGTCCCATTGGGGCAGGAGGCTCTAAGGACTGTGCAGTGTGATGGGCTGTCCCATTGGGGCAGGAGGCTCTAAGGACTGTGCAGTGTGACGGGCTGTCCCATTGGGGCAGGGGGCTCTACGGACTGTGCAGTGTGATGGGTTGTTCCATTAGGGCAGGGGGCTCTAAGGACTGTGCAGTGCGATGGGCTGTCCCATTGGGGCGGGGGGCTCTAAGGACTGTGCAGTGCGATGGGCTGTCCCATTGGGGCAGGGGGCTCTAAGGACTGAGCAGTGCGATGGGCTGTCCCATGGGGGCAGGTGGCTCTAAGGACTGTGCAGTGTGATGGGCTGTCCCATGGGGGCAGTGGCTCTAAGGACCGTGCAGTGCAAAGGGCTGTCCCATTGGGGGGGGGCTCTAAGGACTGTGCAGTGCGATGGGCTGTCCCATTGGGGCAGTGACTGTAAGGACTGTGCAGTGCGATGGGCTGTCCCATTGGGGGGGGGGCTCTAAGGACTGTGCAGTGCAATGGGCTGTCCCATGGGGGCAGTGGCTCTAAGGACTGTGCAGTGCGATGGGCTGTCCCATGGGGGCAGGTGGCTCTAAGGACTGTGCAGTGCGATGGGCTGTCCCATGGGGGCAGTGGCTCTAAGGACTGTGCAGTGCGATGGGCTGTCCCATTGGGGCAGGTGGCTCTAAGGACTGTGCAGTGGGATGGGCTGTCCCATGGGGGCAGGTGGCTCTAAGGACTGTGCAGTGTGATGGGCTGTCCCATGGGGGCAGTGGCTCTAAGGACCGTGCAGTGCAAAGGGCTGTCCCATTGGGGGGGGGCTCTAAGGACTGTGCAGTGCGATGGGCTGTCCCATTGGGGCAGTGACTGTAAGGACTGTGCAGTGCGATGGGCTGTCCCATTGGGGGGGGGGCTCTAAGGACTGTGCAGTGCAATGGGCTGTCCCATGGGGGCAGTGGCTCTAAGGACTGTGCAGTGCGATGGGCTGTCCCATGGGGGCAGGTGGCTCTAAGGACTGTGCAGTGCGATGAGCTGTCCCATGGGGGCAGTGGCTCTAAGGACTGTGCAGTGCGATGGGCTGTCCCATTGGGGCAGGTGGCTCTAAGGACTGTGCAGTGGGATGGGCTGTCCCATGGGGGCAGGTGGCTCTAAGGACTGTGCAGTGCGATGGGCTGTCCCATGGGGGCGGGGAGCTCTAAGGACTCTACTCTTGGCCTGCCCAGCCTAACCCCGGCCCTTTGCACGCTTAGCTCAGTGTCCCCGGCGGGCTGTGCTCCTGAGAGCTTGCTGGCCAGTGCACCAGGCTCTCCCACGGGGCTGTCTCTCCTGCCGCTCGTCTGGTGCAACACTGATGTGCTCTTGGCCCCCAGGTGGTGGTGTCGACGACAGTGAACGTGGATGGCCACGTCCTAGCGGTGTCTGACAACATGTTCGTCCACAACAACTCGAAGCACGGCCGCCGGGCTCGACGCCTGGACCCCTCCGAAGGTGAGTCCCTGGCTCTGCTGGCGCGCCCAGCTCCCTGCTGCAGGAAGGCCAGCGTGTGCCAGGAGTGAGCAGCTCAGAACGTGCAGCCGGTTGGACAGCCTGCAGCGGGTGGGCCCCAGCTGAGTGTGGACACAGCCCTGGGGTTTGAGAAATGGCTCAGAGAGCAGTACCCAGTGCAGCCCAGGGCCATGGCACAGCTGGGCCAGAGTGCGTGGGGTTCGGCCCTGCCCAAGAGACACAGCCCCCGCAGCAGTCCCGGGCCCTCCTCTCACACGGGCGTCCCCAAAAGTGCCAGGGTGCACCGCTGCGATCTCCGTTTCCCTTTGTGAACGCACCAGGCCCCGTCCCGCCCCTCTCCTGAGGGCCTGCACTCAGGGCCTGAGCCAGAAACCAGTGCCACGCTCTGTCCCGGGGTCAGCAACCTTTCCCAGGGGGAGTGCCAAAAAGTGACCTTTTGGCCTCTGTGATCCGAGTGCCAGTGGGTGATACCTTTTAAAGTCACTAACAGTCCGACTTACAACAGCTTCGTGAATAAATAAATAAAGATGCCAAGATTTACCACCTCGGTGGTGCTTGGTAGCATTAGCGGATCTTTTGTTAATCTACAGGTGCTATGGCTTTCAGCCAGCTCCCAGGTGCATGGGGGAGGAGGGATGTAAAATGACAGGATCTCTGGGCACCCATAAGGAAATCAAACCAGGGTGTTTGCTTAGAACTGAGCCACTTACAGCCCCAGGCTGAGATTTCCTTCTCACTAAGGCAAATCCAACCAGCTGCGAAAACACCTCTGCCAGCCCGCTGGCGAGCCAGAAGCCACACAGGCAAACCCCCACACTGCTCAGCTACTGCACCAGCCCAAACCAACAACCCCAACTAAGGTGAGAGGTTTTTAAAACCTATTTCACCAACACCACACAGATTTTTCTGGACCCCAAAGGGTCCAGCCACAGTCCCAAGTCAACATGTACTTGGATCTTACCCAAATCACCAAGCTTGCCAAATCCCTCAGATCTAAACATCTAAAGGTTTATTCATGAAGCAAGAAAGAAGAGGGTGAGAGAGGAGAACTGGTAAAACGATACTTTACACACATCAGTTGCAGCTATTGATGCAGCCAGCGACGTTCTGTGCCAATTCTTGAAAGTCTCTGAAAGTCCCACCAGGAAGGGCTGCGATTCCAGGTTACATAGTCTTAGTCCCTGGTGTGATGGGTTCAGGGGTCCCCCTGCACTGCACCCCGTCCGCTGGCAGGAGAGACTCTCACTCAGCGGGTGCAACAGATGCCCAGTTTCTCCCAGAAGCGACACTACAGCAGCCAGAGACAGTCCTTCCAACCCGTCCTGGGGAGAGGAGCCCGAGGGGTGCCCCTCTGGGGTGTAGCTTCCCCCCTCCTCAGGCTGGCTCCTTCCAGCTCCCTCTCCCCCAAGCCTCTAACTGCCGCACCCAATTCAAAACCAGCTCGGCTCCTCCCTCCTCTTTGTTCAGGGCGGAGGTGTTACCTGCCAGCCTAGGTTATAGCCCCAGGGTCATCCTTAGCGACTGGGAGCTGCTGCTTGTCTCTCACATCCAGCCTGAGTCTCACCCATGCACTCCCCCCACTCCATCACATCTCTCCCCCCTTCCAGACCGAACTGAGCGGGGTCACTTAGCCAGTGACCTGGGGAAGTTCGGGGCCCTCCCTGCGTGACAGGGCATCGGCTATGGTGTTGTTGTTCCCCTTCACATGGACCACCTCCATGTCGTAGTCCTGCAGGAGCAGACTCCACCGCAGGAACTTGGCGTTGGCCCCTTTCATGTGATGCAGCCAGGTCAGGGGTGAGTGATCGGTGTACACGGTGAAACGCCGTCCAAACAGGTACGGCTGCAGCTTCCCCAGCGCCCACACCATGGCCAGACATTCCTTCTCTATGGCCGCGTAGTTCTGCTCCCAGGGCAGCAGCTTCTTGCTCAGGTACACGATGGGGTGTTTCTCCCCTTTGTCATTTACCTGCATTAGCACCGCCCCCAGCCCCACGTCAGAGGCATCGGTGAACACCAGGAAAGGGTTTGTCAAAGTCTGGATTTGCCAGCACTGGGGCCCTGACCAGAGCCTCCTTCAGCGCGCAGAGGGCCTCTTGGCACTGCTCTGTCCAGACCACCTTGTCAGGCTTTCCCTTTTTACATAGCTCCGTGAGGGGGCTGCAATGGAGCTAAAGTGGGGCACAAACCTCCGGTAGTACCCCGCCATCCCAATGAAGGCCTGGACCTGTTTCTTGGTCTGGGGTGTTGGCCAGTTTCTGACAGCCTCCACTTTAGCTGGCTCTGGCTTTAAGCAGCCGCTGCCCACCTTGTGGCCCAGGTAGGTCACCTCAGCCATCCCCACCTTGCACTTCCCTGCCTTGATAGTCAGACCAGCTTTCTGGAGTCGGTCCAGCACCTGCTTGAGTTGGGACACATGGTCCTCCCACGTCTGGCTGAAGATGCAAATGTCGTCCATGTAAGCCAGGGCAAAGCTCTCCATCCCTTTCAGTAGCTTTTTTTTTTTTTTTTTGCAGGTTAGGCCCATAAATGGCTATAAATTTTTGCAGGTTAGGTCCATAAATGGCTATTAGCCAGGGATAAAGTATGGTGCCCTAGCCTTCAGAACAAGGGCAGGAGATGGATGGCAGGAGATAAATCACTTGATCATTGTCTTCTGTTCTCCTTCTCTGGGGCACCTGGCATTGGCAACCGTCGGCAGATGGGATGCTGGGCTCGATGGACCTTTGGTCTGACCCAGTATGGCCGTTCTTATGTTCTTATGTTCTTAGCTGGTCCACCAGACGCTGGAAGGTAGCGGGTGCCCCCTTGAGGCCAAAGGGCAGGACCAGGAACTCGTAGAGCCCCACAGGGGTGATGAAAGCTGACTTGAGCCGGGCATCTTCATCTAATGGCACTTGCCAGTACCCCTTGGTGAGGTCTATGGTGGTGAGGTAACGGGCTCCCCCCAGCTTGTCTAAAAGGTCATCAGGCCTGGGCATGGGGTAGGCGTCCGAGACAGTGATGGCGTTAAGCTTGCGATAGTCCACACAAAACCGAACAGACCCATCTTTTTTAGGGACTAACACCACGGGAGAGGCCCGGGAGCTGGAGGAGGGTTGGATCACCCCGAGAGCCAGCATGTCTTCAACCTCCTGCTCTATGTCCTGAGCCGTCCTCCCTGTGGCTCTGAATGGCACACACTTGATAGGGGCGTGGGTGCCTGTCTCTATTCGGTGGAAACCTAGGTCAGTACGTCCGGGTCTGTCCGAGAACAGCTGTTGGTGTGAATGCAGCACCTCCTTGATCTCCATCTGCTGGGCAGGGGTCAGCTGGTCTGAGAGGGGAATAGACTCCAGCAAGGAGCCGGCTCCAGTCCCTGTGAGCAAATTCACCAAGGGATCATCCCCCTGCCCCTCCCAGTGCCTGCACACGGCCAGCACCAAGTTCTGTCTGTCCCAGTAAGGTTTCATCATGTTCACATGATAGACCCGGTGGCTGTGGGCCCGGTTTGACAGTTCCACCACATAATTCACGTCATTTAGCTGTTTGACAACCTTGAAGGGGCCATCCCAGGCCACTTGCAGCTTGTTCCGCCGCATAGGCTCAGGCCCTAGTGTTACAGTCATACCAGACCTTTTGCTTCCTTTTGGCCATGGAGAGGTTCTCCCTGGCCAGGCCCATGAGCTCGGTGAGTTTTTCCCGGAAGGTCAGTACATACTGTACCACTGACTCCCCTTCAGGAGAGGCCGTCCCCTCCCACTCTTCTCTGAGCAAGTCCAGGGGTCCCTGTACCCTTCTTCCATACAGCAGCTCAAACGGGGAGAATCCCGTGGATTCCCGTGGATTCCTGGGGCACCTCCCTGTCTGCAAACGGCAGGTGGGATAGGTACTTGTCCCAGTCCTGGGGGTATTAATTCATGAAGATTCTCAGCATCTGCTTTAGAGTCCCATTGAACCTCTCCACCAGCTCATTGGTCTGTGGGTGGTTGGCTGTGGCCCAGGTGTGCCGGACCCCACACTTGTCCCACAAGCTTTGCAGCAGGGCCAACATGAAGTTGGACCCCTGATCTGTGAGGACCTCCTTGGGGAACCCCACTCTGCTGAAAATGGACAGCAGTGCATCCGCCACGGTGTCAGCGTCGATAGAGGTCAAGGCCACTACTTCTGGGTATCATGTGGCAAAATCTACCACCACCAAGATATATTTCTTCCCCGAACACGTTGCCTTGCTGAAGGGTCCCACTATGTCCATAGCCACTTTCTGGAAAGGCTCCTCTATGATGGTCAGTGGCCTCAGGGCAGCTTTCCCCTTGTCTCAGGTCTTCCCCACCCTCTGGCAGGGATTGCAGGACAGGCAATATAGACGGACAGTTGCAAAGATCCCTGGCCAGAAAAAGTTCTGTAACAACCTTCTCCTGGTGCGGTGGATCCCCTGGTGTCCTGCGAGTGGGACGTCATGGGCTAGGTACAGCAGCCTGCGCCGGTACTTTTGGGGAACCACCAGTTGCCTCTAGACCTTCCATGGTTCTGCTTTGTGTCTGGGAGCCCATTCCCGGTACAGGAATCCCTTTTCCCACAGGAATCTCTCCCTGCAGCCCTCCCCCAGCTGTGGAGCTGGGCTGAGACTGGCCAGTTCCCTCAGCTTCTGCAAGGAGGGGTCTCTCTGCTGCTCTGCCTGGAACTCTTCAGCCGGGGCAGGGGGGGAAGCTACTTCCCCATCCCCGTCTGGCTCCAGCACCACTGGCCTGTGAGATCTGGTTTTTGGGGGGCCCCTTTCTCTCAGGGTTGGCCCCTGTGGCTCCTGTGGCTTTGGCTGGGCCTGTACCCCTGAATCTGGGGAACGCACCCCTCGTTTTCTTTGGCTACGGGTCAGGACCAGGGCACGAGGGTGTTCACCTGGCTAGTTCTCCAGGTCACCCCCCATCAGTACATCCGCCAGCAAATGGCTGTGCACGCCCACCTCCTTGGGGCCTTCCTTATCCCCCCATTTCAGGTGCACCCTCGCCATGGGCACCTTGAAAGGGGTCCCGTCAATTCCTATTACCATCAGCTGGGAAGTGGGTATCATGCGGCCCGGCACCACCACCCCGGGTCGGACCAGCGTCACGTCAGCGCCTGTGTCCCAGAACCCTGTGACCTTTTTCCCGTCTACCTCGAGGTGTTTGAGACACTTGCTCCACAGAGGCATTGCCGCCCCCACTCTGTAAACTGACCTCTGAGCATTTGGTCCCCCTGAGGAGCTGGTCTGTGGGGTGGACTCGGCCCAATCCGAGTGCCCATTGTCAGCACCACCCGCCTTGGCTGCCAGCCCCTCTGGCTTCTGGGACTCCACCCAGTTGACTCCATGACCCCCCGGCCTGCTCAACCTGTTTGGGAGCCTGGGGCACTGGGCTGCTCTATGCCCCTTTCGCCCACAGCGATAACAGCCTGGGTCTTGTTGTGTCCCTCAGGCCGGCTGCTCTGTCCAGGCTCGGCTTGGCTCTCTGGGGCGTGGGTGGCTGGCCCCTCTTTCCTGGGCTCGCCCAAGAGGTGGTCCCCTCTGTCGTTCGGTCAGGAACTGGTTTCTCTGAGATTCTCGGTCTCTCCGGGACTCCCTCTCTCTCCGGGACTCCCTCTCTTTGTGGGGCTCACTTTCAAACCTGGCCCAGCTGTTTGTGAAGTCATCTGCCAGTTTCCCTGCATTGTGTGAATCACCAGGCCTCCGGTCCACGAGCCGCACCCTCAGGTCAGGTGCGCACATCTCGTAGAATCGCTCCAGGACCGCCAGCTCGATCAGGTCCTTTACGGACTGGACTCCCATTCCGAACGCCCACTTCTGGTAGTATTGCCTCAGGCGGGCGGTTGTATCTACATGGGTTTCCTCTGGCCTCTTCTGCGCCTCCTGGAACCTCTTCTTGTACATCTCCGGAGTCAGCCCGAACTTATGCATCAGGGCGTGTTTGACCCGTTCATAGTCCCCAGGCTGCAGCCCCTCCAGCTGGCTGAGCACCGCTGCGGCCTTCTGGCCCAGCAAGGGGGTGAGGTGCCGGAGCCGCTCATCTGGGGGAAACTCGTGCAACTCACAGGCTCGCTCAAAGGCGGTAAGGAACTCGTCCATGTCCCCTGGGTCCTGACACTGGGCCAGCACGCGCGTCTCCAAGTGACTGGCCACCCCGAGCCGTCTGGCCCTCTCCCTGCTTACCGCAGCTGGGGCCTCTTGGCGTCTCACCTCCGCCATGGCCTGCTCATGCTCCCGCTCTCACTCTCTCTCTTCCCGCTCTCGCTCTCTCTCCTCCCGCTGTCTCTCTTGTAGCTGGCGCTCGTGCTTACGCTCTCTTTCCCGTTCCTGGCGCTCACGTTCCCTCTGCCGTTCCTGGGCTTCCAGTTCCTTTAATCTCACCTCGAGCTCCAGTCGTCGCAGCTCTGCGGTGGGGGACTCTGCCCGCGATGGACCACCGCTAGCTGAGCGCGACCTGGAGGGCACCGTGTGTGTCTGACGGCGTCGAGCCCCGGCTCCTGTTGGAGAATCCAAAACGCTTCCTGAGGGTGACTGGCCACTTCCTGTCGGGACAGGCTCTGGCCCCCCAGATCGGTCATTCTCTTCCAGCTGGGCAATGAGCTGGGCCTTGGTCGCCTTGCCCATGGTCAGGCCCCTCTCTCTGCACAGCCCCGCTAGCTCTGCATTCAGGAGTCAGGTATAATCCATCTCCCCACTGTCTCCCGGGGTATCCACTCACCAGCAGCAGCTGCAGGAATTGCTCTGCTCCCCCTCTGGCTCTTGTGAGGCTCCTTCCTTCTCTTGCGCTCAGTCAGCCACTGCTGGGAGCTCATCCGTGGGTGCAGTGCATCCCACTTCTGACACTCATGTGATGGGGTTCAGGGTGTGATGGAGTGGGGGGGGTGCATGTGTGAGTCAGGCTGGGTGTCTGAGGCAAGCAGCAGCTCCCAGTGGCTGGGGATGACCCTGGGGCTACAACTGGCAGGTAACACCTCTGCCTGAACAAAGAGCAGGGAGGAGCTGAGCTGGGTTTTGAATCGGGGGCGGCAGTTAGAGAGGAGGAAAAGGGAGAGCTGGAAGGCAGCCAGCCTGAGGAGGGGGAAGCTACACCCCAGAGGGGCACCCCTCGGGGTCTTCTCCCCAGGACGGGTTGGAAGGACTGTCTCTGCCTGCTGTACTGACGCTTCTGTGAGAAACTGGGCATCTGTTGCCTAATAAACCTGTTATACCTGCTGAGTGAGTGTCACTCCTGCCAGCGGACGGGGTGCAGTGCAGGGGGACCCCTGAACCCCATCACACATTGGGATGGCGGGGTACTACCGGAGGTTTGTGCCCCACTTTAGCTCCATCGCAGCCCTCCTCACGGAACTGTGTAAAAAGGGAAAGCCTGACAAGGTGGTCTGGACCGAGCAGTGCCAAGAGGCCCTCTGCGCGCTGAAGGAGGCTCTGGTCAGGGCCCCAGTGCTGGCAAATCCAGACTTCAACAAGCCCTTCCTGGTGTTCACCGACGCCTCGGACGTGGGGCTGGGGGCGGTGCTAATGCAGGTGAATGACAAAGGGGAGAAACACCCCATCGTGTACCTGAGCAAGAAGCTGCTGCCCCGGGAGCAGAACTACGCGGCCATAGAGAAGGAATGTCTGGCCATGGGGTGGGCTCTGGGGAAGCTGCAGCCGTACCTGTTTGGACGGCGTTTCACCGTGTACACCGATCACTCACCCCTGACCTGGCTGCATCACATGAAAGGGGCCAAAGCCAAGCTCCTGCGGTGGAGTCTGCTCCTGCAGGACTACGACATGGAGGTGGTCCATGTGAAGGGGAACAACAACACCATAGCCGATGCCCTGTCACGCAGGGAGGGCCCCGAACTTCCCCAGGTCACTGGCTAAGTGACCCCGCTCAGTTCGGTCTGGAAGGGGGGAGAGATGTGATGGAGTGGGGGGAGTGCATGTGTAAGTCAGGCTGGATGTGAGAGGCAAGAAGCAGCTCCCAGTGGCTAAGGATGACCCTGGGGCTACAACTGGCAGGTAACACCTCTGCCTGAACAAAGAGGAGGGAGGAGCCGAGCTGGTTTTGAATCGGTGGCGGCAGTTAGAGGCTTGGGGGTGAGGGAGCTGGAAGGAGCCAGCCTGGGGAGGGGGAAGCTACACCCCAGAGGGGCACCCCTCGGGCTCCTCTCCCCAGGACGGGTTGGAAGGACTGTGTCTGGCTGCTGTACTGACGCTTCTGTGAGAAACTGGGCATCTGTTGCCTAATAAACCTCCTGTTGTACCTGCTCAGTGAGGATCACTCCTGCCAGCGGACGGGGTGCAGTGCAGGGGGACCCCTGAACCCCATCACATCTCCACCTCCATCCATCCCATCCCTCCGTCCCGATTCACTGCCCTGCACCCACCTGCCCCGTTCACACTCCTCCTGGCTGTCTCTCTCCCAGCCCTGCCGTATCCGAGTTCCACCCTCGCCCCCTTCGTCCTCTTTCTCCTCCTCTCCCTTCCAGCCCCAATTCTCCCGCTGCTCAGCCCGCGCTGACTGTGCCCCCTCCCTCCCTACCGCAGCAGCCACACCCTGTATCAAAGCCATCAGCCCCAGCGAGGGCTGGACAACGGGCGGCGCCACCGTCATTGTCATCGGCGACAATTTCTTCGACGGGCTGCAGGTCGTCTTCGGCACCATGCTGGTGTGGAGCGAGGTGGGTGAGAGAGGTACCCTCACGCCTGCCAGGTGCGCCCTGGCCCAGCCCGGCCTGCCGGTACCGCTGTGCCCCACGCGCCTGCCCGCCCGCCGGTACCGCTGTGCCCCACGCGCCTGCCCGCCCGCCGGTACCGCTGTGCCCCACCCGCCTGCCCGCCCGCCGGTACCGCTGTGCCCCACGCGCCCGCCCACCCGCCGGTACCACTGTGCCCCACGCGCCTGCCCACCCACTGGTACCGCTGTGCCCCACGCGCCTGCCCGCCCGCCGGTACCACTGTGCCCCACGCGCCTGCCCACCCACTGGTACCGCTGTGCCCCACGCGCCTGCCTGCCCTCCGGTACCGCTGTGCCCCACCCGCCTGCCCACCCACTGGTACCGCTGTGCCCCACGCGCCTGCCCGCCCGCCGGTACCGCTGTGCCCCACCCGCCTGCCCGCCCGCCGGTACCGCTGTGCCCCACCCGCCTGCCTGCCCGCCGGTACCGCTGTGCCCCACACACCTGGCCCAGCCCGCTGGTACCGCTGTGCCCCACGCGCCTGCCCACCCGCCGGTACCGCTGTGCCCCACACACCTGGCCCAGCCCGCCGGTACCGCTGTGCCCCACGCGCCTGCCTGCCGGTACCGCTGTGCCCCACGCGCCTGCCCGCCCACCGGTACCGCTGTGCCCCACCCGCCTGCCTGCCCTCCGGTACCGCTGTGCCCCACCCACCTGCCTGCCCTCCGGTACCGCTGTGCCCCACGCGCCTGCCTGCCGGTACCGCTCTGCCCCACACACCCGGCCCAGCCCGCCGGTACCGCTGTGCCCCACGCGCCTGCCCGCCCGCCGGTACCGCTGTGCCCCACGCGCCTGCCCGCCCGCCGGTACCGCTGTGCCCCACCCGCCTGCCCGCCCGCCGGTACCGCTGTGCCCCACGCGCCTGCCCGCCCACCGGTACCGCTGTGCCCCACGCGCCTGCCCGCCCACCGGTACCGCTGTGCCCCACCCGCCTGCCCGCCCGCCGGTACCGCTGTGCCCCACCCGCCTGCCCGCCCGCCGGTACCGCTGTGCCCCACCCGCCTGCCTCCCCTCCGGTACCGCTGTGCCCCACCCACCCGCCTGCCTGCCCGCCGGTACCGCTGTTCCCCACCCACCTGGCCCAGCCCGCCGGTACCGCTGTGCCCCACACACCTGCCTGCCCTCTGGTACCGCTGTGCCCCACACACCTGCCTGCCTGCTGGTACCACTCTGCCCCACATGCTCTGCCTGCCCGCCGGTACCGCTGTACCCCACCCACCCGGCCCAGCCCGCCGGTACCGCTGTGCCCCACCCGCCCAGCCCAGCCCGCCGGTACCGCTGTGCCCCACCCGCCCAGCCCAGCCCGCCGGTACCGCTGTGCCCCACCCGCCTGCCTGTCTCCCTGGCTCCTACCCTCTGTAACAGCTCAGCCCCATGCCTGTGGGCCTGGGCAGGCCCCTTCCAACTGAGCCGGGGCTGCTGTGGGTCAAGGCACAGGGGCCCTGCCCCCCTTCTCTGCCCCACCCCCTGCCTTGTGCTGCAGCAGCCTGAGGCGTGCAGCCAGGCTCCCCTGGGCGCGCCGGCCCCCGCAGGTCGGCAGTCCCTGTGCCAGGGCGCTCCCGGGTCCTGCAGGGCCCAGCCTGGCCTGGGGGGCTGGGGGAGTCCCGGCTGGTGGGGCAGGCTGGGTTCAGCCCAGGGGCACTGGGGGAGGGAGCGAACCTGCCCCTGAACTGGGGCTTTAACCCCCACCCCATGCCTGGGCTCAGCCCCTGCTTCCGCCCTTGCAGCTGATCACCCCCCACGCCATCCGCGTGCAGACGCCGCCCCGCCACATCCCTGGCGTGGTGGAGGTGACGCTCTCCTACAAGTCCAAGCAGTTCTGCAAGGGAGCGCCCGGCCGCTTCGTCTACACAGGTGAGCGCCGCACGGGCCGGGCGTGAGCAGGCGTGAGCAGGCGTGCACGGGGGGCTGCCGTGCGAGCGGCCGTTTGCGGTTCCTCCGCTCACCAAGAGCCGGGGGTGGGGGGCCGGGGCGGAGGCAGGTGCTGTGAGATATGGGGGCACGGGGGTGGAGAGGGGACCTGTGGGGGGCAGAGGAGGTGGGGAGTAGGTGGGCGTGGGGCTGGGGGGAGCTGAATGGGTCGGTGAGCAGGCGGGGAGGGAGGAAGGGAGGTGGATGCACAGAGGGGAGGCGAGGGGCAGGGAGCTGATGCTCCCAGTTGCTGCCTCCCTGGGGCGCAGGGCCGGGCTCTCTCCCACGCTCCCACTCCCACTCGGCCCTGCCTGCTGCCCTCCCGGCTGGGTGGGGCCCTGATGGGGGCCCTGGGGGGCAGCGGTTGCAATGGCCCCAGCACTGGCCGGGTCCCCGTTTCCGGCCTCGCTGGCTTTGCCCAGCTAGGAGGTGAGCGCCGGGGTGGGAGGCCCGGTCGGGAGCATTCCCGGGGCGTGACGCCGTCTCGGCAGCATCACCGGTACCTTCACGTGTGCGTCCTCAGCCTGAGTCCCCGGCCCGGCGGGATCCCGGCTGCCGAGTGGACGAGCCATTCTCCAGTGACCCCCCAGGCAGGGGCTCTCGGGCTCTGGCTCACAGCGTGAGGGATGTGAATGGGGCACGCAGCCCTCCTGGGCCTTCGGGGCAGGGCCTTCCTCGGGAACCAGCCTGTCCCACCAGCAGAGCAGCCAGGGCTCCAGCCACGGCATGCGCCCCCCAGCACCTCGTCCCGCCAGCCCCGGCACCCAGCCCCGGTACACAGCCCCCACCCTGTCCTGCCAGCCCCGGTGCCCAGCCCCCACCCTGTCCTGCCAGCCCCGGCACCCAAGCCCCCCCATCCCGCCAGCCCCGGTGCCCAGCCCCCACCCCATCCCACGAGCCCCGGCACCCAGGCCCCCCCATCCCGCCAGCTCCGGAGCCCAGCCCCGGTGCACAGCCCCCACCCTGTCCTGCCAGCCCTGGTGCCCAGCCCCCACCCCATCCCGCCAGCTCCGAAGCCCAGCCCCGGTGCACAGCCCCCACCCTGTCCTGCCAGCCGTGGTGCCCAGCCCCCACCCCATCCCGCGAGCCCTGGCACCCAGGCCCCCCCATCCCGTCAGCTCTGGTGCCCAGCCCCCACCCCATCCCACCAGCCCCGGCGCCCAGCCCCGGTGCCCAGCCCCCACCCCATCCCATGAGCCCCGGCACCCAGGCCCCCCCATCCCGCCAGCTCTGGTGCCCAGCCCCCACCCTGTCCCGCCAGCCCCGGTGCCCAGCCCCCACCCCATCCCACCAGCTCCGGAGCCCAGCCCCGGTGCACAGCCCCCATCCTGTCCTGCCAGCCCCGGTGCCTAGCCCCCACCCCATCCCGCGAGCCCCGGCACCCAGGCCCCCGCATCCCGCCAGCTCCGGAGCCCATCCCCCAACCCATCCCACCAGCCCTGGCACCCAGCCCCCACCCCATCCCGCCAGCCCCGGCACCCAGGCCCCCCCGTGTCCCGCCAGCTCCGGTGCCCAGCCCCGGTGCCCATCCCCCACCTCATCCTTCCACCTCCGGTGCCCAGGCCCCACCTCGTCCCACCAGCCCCGGTGCCCAGGCCCCACCTTGTCCCTCCAGCCCCAGCACCCAGGCCCCACCTCATCCCACCAGCCCCGGCACCCAGGCCCCCCCGTGTCCCGCCAGCTCCGGTGCCCAGCCCCGGTGCCCATCCCCCACCTCATCCTTCCACCTCCGGTGCCCAGGCCCCACCTCATCCCACCAGCCCTGGCGCCCAGGCCCCACCTTGTCCCTCCAGCCCCAGCACCCAGGCCCCACCTCGTCCCACCAGCCCCGGTGCCCAGGCCCCACCTCGTCCCGCCAGCCCCGGCGCCCAGGCCCCACCTCGTCCCGCCAGCCCCAGCTCCTCGGCCGTGCTCCCTGTCCTCTCTTCTCCCAGAGCCCCCAGAGCCAACGCAGGGCACTGGTCTCGCCCGGAGCCAGCCCTGCCTGTGGGGCCGAACTCGGTTGCTGCCCTCCTCTCTCTCCGAGACTGACAGACCCCCTGGCCAGGCAGCTGGGGGTGGGGCAGGGACACCCGAGCCCCTGGGTTCAGCCCACGCTGGGAGCAGTGTGGCTGGGCCTGCGGGTCACAGGCTGGGTGTGTTTTCTGGCCGAAGGGGTTGTCCATCATAGCCTGGGGTTCTCCGTGGCTTTGGGTTGGATGTGGCCCCTCTGCAGCCTGTCAGCTCACTGACACCACCCCACTGCCGTACCTCCCAGCCTGATCCCTGCAGCCAGGGAGGGAAACTGAGGCACACATCAGCATCATAGAATCATTCCCAGGCATTCCTGCTTTGTGCCCCCTGGACTCCTGGCTCTGCAGCCTGGCTGTGTGCCCGTAGGCAGCTCAGCCCCCTCTGCTGTGCCTCAGTTTCCCCCACTGGGACAGTGCCAGCCTATGGGGCCTGACCCTCACTCTCTGCGTCCCCCCAGCGCTGAACGAGCCAACCATTGACTACGGGTTCCAGCGGCTGCAGAAGGTGATCCCCCGGCACCCCGGCGACCCAGAGCGCCTGCCCAAGGTAAGCACGGGTTGGGGTGGGCAGCCCCATGGCAGGCCGGTTCCCAAGGCGCCAGCCCAGCCACGTGACCAGCAGACACCCGTGTGGGGAGCCCCCGTACCCACGCTGTGCTGGCAGAGAGCGCCTGCCAGCGGTGCCAGGGACAGGCACAGCCGGCCCCAGGCTCAGTGAGCCATCGGCCACGGGGAGGGGGCGTCAGGCTGGTCAGGGCTCCAGGGCTGGCCCCAGATCCCTGAGACCTGCATGGACTCCCCTGCTGGGCACCCCGCTTTGCAGGCCTCCCCGGAAGGGGCAGCGGGTCACTGTGGCTGTGCTGGTTGGGCCGGAGGCTGGACCTGGCCTGGGGAGAGCCCCGCGTGGGGGGGAATGGCCCTCGTGGAGCCTGGGGCCCTTTGGAGCAGGTGCCGGGGTGGGCAGCCGGGCTGGCCTGTGTGTGGCGAGGGGGCACCACAGGGAGCAGGGCCAGGCCTCTCCCTCCCCCCCACGACCCCTGCCCGCCCACGCGGTGGCACTGCTGGCTCCAGGCAGGCCGGGCTGCGTGACGAGAGGTGACAGGCCGACGCTGGGGACAACCTGGAGCCATTCACCCTGTGGTGATGGGGCCCAGCCGCCCTCACTGCGCTCGGTGACGGCCCTGCAGGGATGGGGATGGCCGGGGACCCCCATCCCAGCATACGCAGGGGGCTGCCCAGGGCCCAGAGGCCATCGGCGTCAGTCCCTGGCTTAGGTCCTGCTCCCGGTTCCCTGGTCGTCCACGGCACCGCCCCCGCCCCCTCTGCTGGGGGACCCGCATGGCATGTCCGTGTCACCCACGGTCACGCTCAGGGAGGTGCTGGGGGGTGCCACCCCCCCGCACGGCGCACCGCTGGCTGGGCTGGGCTCGGGTTCCCGGGGAGGGAGGCTGTTGCGGTTGTGCTGCAGGCTGCACGAGGCCCCCCTGGCTTCCTGCCCCCAGTCCGTGCCCATAGCTGAGATGTGCTGGGTGTGGGGCATTGCCCCTTAGCTGCAGAAAGCTGCTGTCTGGCTTGGCGTAGCCCTCAGAGCCAGTCCAGGCCAGGGACTGGGGGGCCCTGCGGAGGGGTCACTGCCCCCTCACTCCCTGCCCACCCCCAGCCATCCCACAGCGCCAGGGAGCAGCCTGTGCAAGCGGCTGGCAGCGTGGGCTGCAGCCGGGTCTTTCCCTGGAGGCCCAGCTTGGCCTCGTTGCAGGCGGCACTGCAAGTCACTGTCCTGGGTCCCCGAAGGGGGGTCCAGGGGCAGAGGGGGGCCGCTGGACGAGGAGGGGGCTGCTCAGCTCATCCCCAGGCCTGGCACCGCCGCCCGCCGGGAGCCTGAACAAATGGCAGGAACGGGCGGGGGCAGCGCCACGCACGGGGGACCTGCTCCTTCTTCAGCTCTGCCAGGCGAGCGGCAGGGCCCTGTCCACGTCCAGCCCACGCCCCGTCTGCAGCCCCAGCCACGTACCCACAGCCGGGGCCAACGGGGAGCCTGGAGTCCAGGGAGCGCCCCCCACGCCAGACAGAGCTGGGCGCAGATGTGGGGGCGGCTGCTGGCCCGTCCCTCGGGGCGCAGGGGCGGGGGTCGGGGAGGTGCGCAGAGGGGGTGTGGCTCGTGCGAATGCCCCCATGTCCCAGCTGAGCTGCGGCTGGGAGCCCAACCCTGGGGAGCAGCCTGGCTCCTCTGCGGCTAAGGCTGGCACAGAGGCACCCTGCTCATAGGAACGGGTTTGGTGCGCAGCTCTGGGGGCGTCGTTCTCACCGCAGCTGGACGCGACTGGCCGGCTCCATCGGTGCGGCCCTGATGGGGTCCCCTCTGCCATTGTCACCCACCAGCCGGGAGCGGGGTGGGGCTGGTCTCCAGCAGCAGGTGTGACATCCGGGGCGGCCCCGGCGCCGGCAGGCCTGTGGTGGGGAGGGGAAGCCCACAGATGCCCCTGGCTGTTCTGCCCGACCCCAGGGCAGATGAGTCCCGCAGGGGCCCTTCCGTCAGCTGAGATTGCAGGGGGCTAAAACCCTGCGGAGAGGGGCTGGGACCGCTCGGCCGCTTGGGCTCCGGGGCAGGTTTCAGGAGCCCCCCCCTGCTTGGCCTGGGCTTGCCCTCGTGCATGGCTAGGGGCTGCTTGTGCCTGCACCTCAGGTTGCCTTCTGAAGCATGAGGCACGCGTGTGTGTGTATGTGTGTGTGTGCGCGTGCGTGCACATGTGTACATGTGTGTGCATGTGTATGCGCACATGTGTGTGCACACGTGTGCATGTGTGCGTGTATGTATGTGTGTATGAGTGTGTGTGCATACGCGTGTGCATGCATGCGTGCGCGCACATGTGCATGTATGTGTGTGCGTGCGTCTGTGTCTATGCGTGTGTGCATGTGTATGTGTGTGCATGTCCGTGTGTGTATGTGTGCACGTGTGTGTGTGTGTGCGCACGCCAGTAACCGTGTCACTCCCTGCCATTTCCTCTCCTAGTTGACACCTCTGGATGTAGCTGCAGCAGGGGGCCCAAGTGCGGTGTGGGGCGAGAGCTGAGGTGCAGCTGTCCTGGGGCAGGGAGTAACCCGACCATTGCTGTGACGTGGGGGGAGGGACCGGCTCTCCCAGGGGACAAGGCAGATCAGAGCCCCAGGGGACAGCCTGCAGCTCCACGGTTAGGCTGTGCTGCTGCCTGAGGAGTTTGCGCTTGGTACATGGATGGTGAACACAAACAGCAGAACTCCCTGCCTGCCCTGGCTCCTGCACCCGGCCGGCTCTCAGCCCCAGAGCACCAGGGCGGGAGGCGCGACCCACAGCTAAGCGACGTTACCGATCAGGGCCCCAGTGCTGCTGAAAGTGTAAGCTGGGTCCCAGGACTTGGCCGGGTTACGGAGCAGCCCCAGGGAGCGGCCCCTGTTCTGCGATAGGCCCGGGAAAAATCCTGCCCAGATCTGTGTGCAGAGGAGAATGTCCTGGATCAGGCAGACCTCAGCGCAGGCTCCCAGGCCTTGGGCCAGGTGTCCAGAAGGAGCAGTGAGGAGGGCTCAGGACACTACAAAGGAGCCCCCGCCGGAGAGCTTGGCTCTTGGCTGCCCTAAGAGAGAAGTGGTGCTGGCAGCCAAAGAGAACTGCCCCCCACACACCCACCAGAGGCAGAGCGAGCTCAGACAGTGCAGCCAGGACTGGAGCAGTGGAAGGAGTTTCTCCAGCCAGTGAGCTCACCCCCCAGCACCAGGGAGGGGAGAAGGTCTGTCCAGCGGCACCAGCAAACACCAGTCTACCTGCTGCTGGGAGGCTGCTGGGGCCACAGTGTCTCGGAGGGAAGTCGGTGCAGGGAAAGCCCCAGGAGTTTGTAATGAGGCGGGGGAGGGTGATGCTCAGGCCGACCTGAAAGCAGAAAGGTGGGCGATCACCCCGCACCCCGTCGCTTGGCGTTCAGGGGCTGCGGCCTGTTTGACAGGGTCACCCGCACCGAACACACGTGGAGAACGTGAGATTTTGTAAGACGCTGGGTAACGGGGGCAGGGCTGGAAGGGGGCACGACCAACGTCGTTGGGGGATGTAATAACAGCAGCGTGGTGAGCAGGACATGGGACGTCGTTCTGCTCCCCTCTGCATGGATTGGGCCTCGACTGGGGTATTGTGTCCGGTTCCGGGCACCATGTTTCAGGAGGGATGTAGGCACGTTGGAGAAGGTCCAGAGAAGAGCCACAAAAATGATAAAAGATCTGGAGAACATGAGCTAGGAGGGAAGACTGACAGAACTGGGTTTGTTTAGTCTGGAAAAGAGAAGACCGAGAGGAGCCGTTGTAACAGGGCAGGGTTTCTGGGCACAGCTAGAGAAATCAATCCAAGGTGCCTGTGCTTAAAATCCAGGCCACTTACAGCCCCAGGCTGGGATTTCCTTCTCACTAGGGCAAATCCAACCAGCCACAAAAGTGCCTCTGCCAGCCTCACTGGCCAGCCAGAAGCCACACACGCAAACCCACAGACTGTCCAGCTGCTGCACCAGCCCAGTCCAACAGCCCCCAAATTCAGGTGAGCGGTTATTAAACTCATTTCACCAAACACCACACAGATTCTTCCAGGGCCCAGCCCCAGACCCCAGTCAATATATACTTGGATCTTCCCAAACAGCCACGCTCACCAACCCTTTACATCTAATATCTGAAGATTTATTAATGAAAAAGAAAGAACAGGGCTGGAGAGAAGGATGGTTAGAGCAACACTTTACGTGCATCAGCCAGAACTACGGACGCAGCCAGCGATGTTATTTGCTGATTCTTGAGCGTCTCTGAAAGTTCATTTCAGGTCACATAGATTCAGTCACTGGAGTGTTGTAGATCTGGCTGCTGGGGTCCACATGCTGGGCATGGGCCCTTGGAGAGTAAAAGATCCAAGATGGACCTGCTAAGTCCACACCATTGTTCTCTCGTGTTCAGGGACAAAGCCCTTTCTTCTTCCCCTCGTCCCTTGAGGGTCCTCCTCACCTGACTCAGGTGGGCTGTTGCAGCAAACTGCAAATTGAATCCCAGGAGACAGCCTCAAAGTCTGAAATGGACCTGGTCCTTTGTCTGAGTTCTGGTGACCGATTGTGATGGGGTTCAGGGGTCCCCCTGCACTGCACCCCGTCCGCTGGCAGGAGTGACTCTCACTCAGCAGGTACAACAGAAGGTTTATTAGACAATAGAAGCCCAGTTTCTCACAGAAGCGACAGCACAGCAGCCAGAGACAGTCCTTCCAACCTGTTCTGGGGGGAAGACCCCGAGGGGTGCCCCTCTGGGGTGTAGCTTTCCCCCTCCTCAGGCTGGCTGCCTTCCAGCTCTCCCTTTTCCTAGCCTCTCACTGCCGACCCCCATTCAAAACCCAGCTCAGCTCCTCCCTGCTCTTTTTTCAGGCAGAGGTGTGTAATGGAGTGAGGGGGGTGCATGTGTGAGTCAGGCTGGATGTCCCAGGCAAGCAGCGGCTCCCAGTGGCTGGGGATGACCCTGGGGCTACAACTGGCAGGTGACACCTCTGCCTGAACAAAGAGCAGGGAGGAGCTGAGCTGGGTTTTTGAATCGGGGGCGGCAGTTAGAGGCTAGGAAAAGGGAGAGCTGGAAGGCAGCCAGCCTGAGGAGGGGGAAGCTACACCCCAGAGGGGCCCCCCTCGGGGTCTTCTCCCCAGGACAGGTTGGAAGGACTGTCTCTGGCTGCTGTGCTGTTGCTTCCGTGAGAAACTGGACATCTGTTCCCTAATAAACCTGCTGTTGTACCTGCTGAGTGAGAGTCTCTCCTGCCAGCGGACGGGGTGCAGTGCAGGGGGACCCCTGAACCCCATCACACTGGTGTCAGAAGTGGGATGCACTGCACCCACGGATGAGCTCCCAGCAGTGGCTGACTGAGCACCAGAGAAGGAAGGAGTCTCACAAGAGCCAGAGGGGGAACAGAGCCATTCCTGCAGCTGCTGCTGGTGAGTGGATACCCCGGGAGATAGCGGGGAGATGGATTATACCCGACTCCTGAAGGCAGAGCTAGCGGGGCTGTGCAGAGAGAGGGGCCTGACCGTGGGGAAGGCGACCAAGGCCCAGCTGATTGCACAGCTGGAAGAGAATGACCGATCCGGGGGGGCAGAGCCTGTCCTGGCAGAAAGTGGCCGGTCAGCCTCGGGAAGCGTTTCGGATTCTCCGACAGGAGCAGGGGCTCGACGCCGTCAGACAGACGCGGTGCCCGCCAGGTCGCGCTCAGCTAGCGGTGGTCCATCGCGGGCAGAGTCCCCCGCCGCAGAGCTGCGACGGCTGGAACTCGAGGTGAAATTAAAGGAACTGGAGCACCAGGAACAGGAAAGAGAGCGTGAGCGCCAGGAACGGGAAAGAGAGCGTGAGCACGAGCGCCAGGAACGAGAAAGAGAGCGTGAGCACGAGTGCCAGCTACAAGAGAGACAGCGGAAGGACAGAGAGCGAGAGCGGGAGCATGAGCGAACCATGGCAGAGGCGAGACGCCAAGAGGCCCCAGCTGCGGTAAGCGGGGAGAGGGCCAGACGGCTCGGGGTGGCCAGTCACTTGGAGACGCGTGTGCTAGCCCAGTGTCAGGACCCAGGGGACATGGACGAGTTCCTTACCGCCTTTGAGCGAGCCTGTGAGTTGCATGAGGTTCCCCCAGATGAGTGGCTCCGGCACCTCACCCCCTTGCTGGGCCAGAAGGCCGCAGCGGTGCTCAGCCAGCTGGTGGGGCTGCAGCCTGAGGACTATGAACGGTTCAAACAGGCCCTGCTGCATAAGTTTGGGCTGACTCCGGAGATGTACAAGAAGAAGTTCCAGGAGGCGCAGAAGAGGCCAGAGGAAACCCATGTAGATACAACCGCCCGCCTGAAGCAATACTACCAGAAGTGGGCGTTCGGAATGGGAGTCCAGTCCGTAGAGGACCTGATCGAGCTGGCGGTCGTGGAGCGATTCTACGAGATGTGCTCACCTGACCTGAGGGTGTGGCTCATGGACCGGAAGCCGGGGGACTCACAGGATGCAGGGAAACTGGCATATGACTTCACAAACAGCCGGGCCAGGTTTGAAAGTGAGCCCCACAAAGAGAGGGAGTCTCGGAGAGAGAGGGAGTCCCGGAGGGAGAGGGAGTCCTGGAGAAACCAAGAATCTCAGAGAGACCGGTCCCTAACTGTACGACAGAGGGGACCACCTCTTGGGCAAGCCCAGGAAAGAGGGGCCAGCCACCCACCCCCCAGAAAGCCAAACAGAGCCCGGACAGAGCAGCCGGCCCGAGGGACACAACAAGACCCAGGCTGTTATCGCTGTGGGCGAAAGGGGCATAGAGCAGCCCAGTGCCCCAGGCTCCCAGACAGGTTGAGCAGGCCGGGGGGTCATGGAGTCAACTGGGTGGGATCCCAGAAGCCAGAGGGGCTGGTGGCCAAGGCGGGTGGTGCTGACAATGGGCACTCGGATTGGGCCGAATCCGCCCCACAGACCAGCTCCTCAGGGGGACCAAATGCTCAGAGGCCAGTTTACAGAGTGGGGGCGGCAATGCCTCTGTGGAGCAAGTGTCTCAAACACCTCGAGGTAGATGGGAAAAAGGTCATGGGGTTCTGGGACACAGGCGTTGACGTGACGCTGGCCCGACCCGGGGTGGTGGCACCGGGCTGCATGATACCCGATTCCCACCTGACGATAACAGGAATTGATGGGACCCCTTTCAAGGTGCCCATGGCGAGGGTGCACCTGAAATGGGGGAAGACGGAAGGCCCCAAGGAAGTGGGCGTGCACAGCCATTTGCCGGCGGATGCACTGATGGGGGCGGACCTGGAGAACTGGCCAGGTGAACGCCCTCGTGCCCTGGTCCTGACCCGTAGCCAAAGAAAACGAGGGGTGCACTCCCCAGATTCAGGGGTACAGGCCCAGCCAAAGTCACAGGAGCCACAGGGGCCAACCCTGAGAGAAAGGGGGGCCCCCAAAACCAGATCTCACAGGCCAGGGGTGCTGGAGTCAGGCAGGGATGGGGAAGTAGCATCCGCTCCTGCCCGAGCGGAAGAATTCCAGGCAGAGCAGCAGAGAGACCCCTCCTTGCAGAAGCTGAGGGAACTGGCCAGTCTCAGCCCAGCTCCACAGCTGGGGGAGGGCTGCAGGGAGAGATTCCTGTGGGAAAAGGGATTCCTGTACCGGGAATGGGCTCCCAGACGCAAAGCGGAGCCATGGAAGGTCCAGAGGCAACTGGTGGTTCCCCAAAAGTACCGGCGCAGGTTGCTGTACCTAGCCCATGATGTCCCGCTCGCAGGACACCAGGGGATCCACCGCACCAGGAGAAGGTTGTTACAGAACTTTTTCTGGCCAGGGATCTTTGCAGCTGTCCGTCTGTATTGCCTGTCCTGCGATCCCTGCCAGAGGGTGGGGAAGAGCCGGGACAAGGGGAAAGCTGCCTTGAGGCCACTGCCCATCATAGAGGAGCCTTTCCAGAAAGTGGCTATAGACATAGTGTGATGGGGTTCTGGGGTCCCCCAAGCTCTGCACCCTGTCCGCAGGCAGGAGAGTCTCTCACTCAGCAGGAGAACAGCAGGTTTATTAGCCGACAGGACACAGCATCGTACAGAGGAGTCAGTACAGCAGGCAGAGACAGCCAGTCCAATCCATGTTGAGGAGAGGAGGCCCCGAGGGGCCCCCAGAGCTGGGGCCTGGCCCCCTCCTTTGTCTCGCTCTCCCTCAGCCCAGACTAACTGCTTCCAACTCCGAGTTCCAATTCAAACCCCTCAGGCTCCACCTCCTCCTTTGTCTGCAGTACAAAGGTGTTACCTGGTCATCAAGGTTACCCTCAGCAGGAGCCCCACACCCTCTGTGAGCCACTCACACACACACAGGTATCCCCCACTCCATCACACATAGTGGGCCCCTTCAGCAAGGCAACGCGTTCAGGGAAGAAATATATTTTGGTAGTGGTAGATTTTGCCACGCGATACCCAGAAGCAGTGGCCTTGACCTCTATCGACGCTGACACCGTGGCAGATGCACTGCTGTCCATTTTCAGCAGAGTGGGGTTCCCCAAGGAGGTCCTCACAGATCAGGGGTCCAACTTCATGTCGGCCCTACTGCAAAGCTTGTGGGACAAGTGTGGGGTCCGGCACACCTGGGCCACAGCCTACCACCCGCAGACCAATGGGCTGGTGGAGAGGTTCAATGGGACTCTGAAGCAGATGCTGAGAACCTTCATGAATCAATACACCCATGACTGGGACAAGTACTTACCCCACCTGCTGTTTGCATACAGGGAGGTGCCCCAGGAATCCACGGGGTTCTCCCCGTTTGAGCTGCTGTACGGAAGGAGGGTACGGGGACCCTTGGACTTGCTCAGAGAAGAGTGGGAGGGGACGGCCTCTCCTGAAGGGGAGTCAGTTGTACAGTATGTACTGACCTTCCGGGAAAAACTCACCGAGCTCATGGGCCTGGCCAGGGAGAACCTCTCCATGGCCCAAAGGAAGCAAAAGGTCTGGTATGACCGTAACGCCAGGGCCCAAGCCTGTGCCACCGGGGATCAAGTGATGGTCCTTTTACCTGTGCGGCGGAACAAGCTGCAAGCGGCCTGGGATGGGCCCTTCAAGGTTGTCAAACAGCTGAATGACGTGAATTATGTGGTGGAACTGTTGAACCGGGCCCACAGCCACCGGGTCTATCATGTGAACATGATGAAACCTTACTGGGACAGACAGAACTTGGTGCTGGCCGTGTGCAGACACTGGGAGGGGCAGGGGGATGATCCCTTGGTGGATTTGCTCACAAGGACTGGAGCCGGCTCCTTGCTGGAGTCTATTCCCCTCTCAGACCAGCTGACCCCTGCCCAGCAGACGGAGATCAAGGAGGTGCTGCATTCGCATCAACAGCTGTTCTCTGACAGACCCGGACGCACTGACCTGGCTGTCCACCGACTAGAGACAGGCACCCACGCCCCTATCAAGTGTGTGCCATTCAGAGCCACAGGGAGGACGGCTCAGGACATAGAGCGGGAGGTTGAAGACATGCTGGCTCTGGGGGTGATCCAACCCTCGTCCAGCCCCTGGGCCTCGCCCATGGTGTTAGTCCCTAAAAAAGATGGGTCTGTTCGGTTTTGTGTGGACTATCGCAAGCTTAACGCCATCACTATGTCGGACGCCTACCCCATGCCCAGGCCTGATGACCTTTTAGACAAGCTGGGGGGAGCCCGTTACCTCACCACCATAGACCTCACCAAGGGGTACTGGCAAGTGCCATTAGACCAAGATGCCCGGCTGAAGTCGGCTTTCATCACCCCTGTGGGGCTCTACGAGTTCCTGGTCCTGCCCTTCGGCCTCAAGGGGGCACCCGCTACCTTCCAGCGTCTGGTGGACCAGCTACTGAAAGGGATGGAGAGCTTTGTCCTGGCTTACATGGACGACATTTGCATCTTCAGCCAGACGTGGGAGGACCATGTGTCCCAACTCAAGCAGGTGCTGAACCGACTCCAGAAGGCTGGGCTGACTATCAAGGCAGGGAAGTGCAAGGTGGGAATGGCTGAGGTGACCTACCTGGGCCACAAGGTGGGCAGCGGCTGCTTAAAGCCAGAGCCAGCTAAAGTGGAGACTGTCAGAGATTGGCCAACACCCCAGACTAAGAAGCAGGTCCAGGCCTTCATTGGGATGGCGGGGTACTACCGGAGGTTTGTGCCCCACTTCAGCTCCATCGCAGCCCTCCTCACGGAGCTGTGTAAAAAGGGAAAGCCTGACAAGGTGGTCTGGACAGAGCAGTGCCAAGAGGCCCTCTGCGCGCTGAAGGAGGCTCTGGTCAGGGCCCCAGTGCTGGCAAATCCAGACTTCGACAAACCCTTCCTGGTGTTCACCGACGCCTCAGACGTGGGGCTGGGGGCGGTGCTAATGCAGGTGAATAACAAAGGGGAGAAACACCCCATCGTGTACCTGAGTAAGAAGCTGCTGCCCTGGGAGCAGAACTACGCGGCCATAGAGAAGGAATGTCTGGCCATGGTGTGGGCGCTGGGGAAGCTGCAGCCGTACCTGTTTGGACGGCGTTTCACCGTGTACACCGATCACTCACCCCTGACCTGGCTGCATCACATGAAAGGGGCCAACGCCAAGCTGCTGCGGTGGAGTCTGCTCCTGCAGGACTACGACATGGAGGTGGTCCATGTGAAGGGGAACAACAACACCATAGCCGATGCCCTGTCACGCAGGGAGGGCCCCGAACTTCCCCAGGTCACTGGCTAAGTGACCCCACTCAGTTTGGTCTGGAAGGGGGGAGAGATGTAATGGAGTGGGGGGAGTGCATGTGTGAGTCAGGCTGGATGTCTGAGGCAAGCAGCGGCTCCCAGTGGCTAAGGATGACCCTGGGGCTACAACTGGCAGGTAACACCTCTGCCTGAACAAAGAGCAGGGAGGAGCTGAGCTGGGTTTTGAATCGGGGGTGGCAGTGAGAGGCTAGGAAAAGGGAGAGCTGGAAGGCAGCCAGCCTGAGGAGGGGGAAGCTACACCCCAGAGGGGCACCCCTCGGGGTCTTCTCCCCAGGACAGGTTGGAAGGACTGTCTCTGGCGGCTATGCTGTTGCTTCCGTGAGAAACTGGACATCTGTTGCCTAATAAACCTGCTGTTGTACCTGCTGAGTGAGAGTCTCTCCTGCCAGTGGACGGGGTGCAGTGCAGGGGGACCCCTGAACCCCATCACAAGGTGTTACCTGCCAGTTGTAGCTCCAGGGTCATCCTTAGCCACTGGGAACTGCTGCTTGCTTCGGACATCCAGCCTGACTCACACATGCACTCCCCCGACTCCATTACACTGATCATTGGGCTTCCTTCCTTTGACAAGACCCACGTGTCTGAAATGTGAGTTCAATGTCTGAGCCTTTGTTTATAGTCCATTCGTCCTGGCGGGGGCTGAGTGCACACTTCCCACTGTGAAGCCTAACACTGAAACATTTTCTAACAGCTGCAGAGCTAAAATCTAGAACTTTACCTACACACATGATACAGACCCACAAGTAGCACACCTGGATGCAGGGCATCATTAGCTTTCCTTAGACATCTCACACGGCCCCCCAGCACACTATTTGGGGCTGATAGCCACACTGGGCATTAAAATGGCTTCCAGACCCAATGTAAAAATCTGGGCACGTAAAAGCATGTTACAGGGAGGAGGGAGAAAAACTGTTCGCCTTAACCTCTGAGGACAGGACAAGGGGCAATGGGCTTAACCGGCAGCAAGAGAGGTGTAGGTTGGACATCAGGAAAAACTTCCTAGCTGTCAGGGTGGTCAAACAGTGGAATAAATTGCCTGGAGAGGTTGCGGCATCTCCATCGCTGGAGATATTTAAGAGCAGGTTAGACAGACGTCTACCAGGGATGGTCCAAACGTTGCCTAGTCCTGCCATGAGTTTGGGTGACTGGACTTGATGACCTCTTGAGGTCCCTTCCTATAGGGCCAGGTGCCAGGGCACAGGCCCCAAGCTGGCAGTGAGTTGTGTACTTGGATTTCCCCAGTTACCCCGGGCACCAGGAGAGCCCAACAGGGAGTCACAGACAGGTCCCGGATGTCTCCGATCTGTCTTGCCACCAGCTGAGCCGCCTTAGTGCCAGACGCTCCCTCACCCCACACGTCACTGCAGCACTCGGGTCACGCCCAGCCCCGCAGGAGCCGTCGCCGGCCCTGGTTCAGCTCCACCTTAGATCTCCCCAGGGACGGTGCTTGTAGCCGCTCCTGGGACAAACTGAGTCCAGCTGAACTAACTAGGAAAGGAAATGGGAGTTAATGAGAAGGTTACAGCCGGCAAACACCGCCCCCCCCGCACACACATACACACACACACGTTACAGCCGGCAAACACCCCCCACCGCACGCACACACACACGTTACAGCCGGCGAACACCCCCCACCCCACACACACGCACACACACACACGTTACAGCCAGCAAACACCCCCCACCCCACACACACGCACACACACACACGTTATAGCCGGCAAACACCCTCCACCCCCCCCACACACACACGTTACAGCCGGCAAACACCCCCCCACACACACACAGGTTACAGCCGGCAAACACCCTCTACCCCCCCACACACACACGTTTCAGCCAGCAAACACCCCCCCCACACACACACGTTACAGCTGGCAAACACCCCCCCCACACACACGTTACAGCCGGCAAACACCCCCCCACCCCACACACACGCACACACACACACGTTACAGCCGGCAAACACCCTCCACCCCACACACACACATACACACACGTTACAGCCAGCAAACACCCCACCCCACGCACACACACACACAGGAGTTCCCATCTTAAGACTAGAAAGGCAACAGAAGCTTCTCTCATAATCAGGTTCTAGACTTGCTTTAGGGCAAACTCAGGTGTAATATTTGAGGTTTTCCGGGCACACCTGAGAAGGCCAAATCAGGGCACCTGGCTTAAAGCAGAACGACTCACGGCCCAAGACTGAGGGTCTCCCACTATAAGGCACCAAACCAGTCACAAAGAGCACTTCTGTTGCCACTCTGGCCAGCCGGAAGTTACGCAAACAATTCCCTCAGCCACTCCAACTTCCCCTGTACCCCAACCCGTCCCCTCCTCACACAGACAAGAGGTTATGAAAACAAGTGACACCAAACCTGGACAGGTTCTTCCAGTCTCAAAGAACCAGCCAGATCCTCAGGCCAATTTACACCTCAGCTCTTACCCAACAGAGCGCGCCAGGCCAGTCCTTTCGACTCTGAAATCTAAAGGGGTATTAATAAAAAGAGGAAGGAAAGAACAGATGGAGTGAAATTGTGAAAACCGTCGAATTGCGCACACCCATCGCAAAGGTCTGGGTGCAGCCTGCAGCAGAGGTGGAATAAGCTGCTATCTTAAAAGCCTCTGCAGTACGGCCTGTGTTTGGGTGGGCCAGCGATCCTTCTGGGCTCAGCTCATGGCAGAGATGCTCCTGAAGTAATGAGCTGGAATGAAGACAAATGTGAAGGAACCCCCTGGCCCTCCTGATCCCCTGGCCCACGTGGAGGGAATTCCGTTGTTCTCCTGGGGGGAAGCACATCCGAGATGGAGCCTCTCCCACGAGCAGGTCACTTGTCCGCGTCTCAGGGTCTTTACCTGTTAAGTATCAGAGGGGTGGCCAGGTTGGTCTGCACCTTCCAAACCAACAAGAAGCCCTGGGGCACCTTGCAGGCTAACAGATATTTTGGAGCACACGCTGTCATGGGCAAGGCCAAGGTGCCCCAGGGCTTCTTGTTGTCACCTTTCAAGGCCCTTTGTGAGTCACGTGCTGATTCACCGGACGAGGAACCTTTCGCCGCCTCCTGCTGAGGTCTCCCAGCAGCAAACATTCCAAATACCAGCCCGGGGCCAGCGCTCATCACGTCACGTGTACAAATGATGCATGCACCCGAGTGGCAAAACCAGAATCAGCAACTCACCAGCTTTCAGGAGCCGCCTCACTTGGCCCCCCCAGCCACAAGATCTGGTGCAAACAGAGAACAGGTGTTGCAACAACGTTTGACCCGTTCATCTCAGAATCCAGTAACATCACACCAGCCTCAGGCCTGAGCATCTCTTCCATGTGCCTAGAAACCTGCCCCCAGAGTCCAAGCAGCAGAGAGTTCCTGTTCCTCCTTAGGGGTTTTATCCTGCTCTTCCCACCTTCTGGGAGCTGAAAAATCAGCTGCCGGGAGGAATCCACTTACCACATTCATCCTCACTTGGAGGGCTGGGGGGTTGCAGGACAGAACATCAATGTCTCTTGTCCTCTTTAATGTCCCCCAGTCGCCTCTCTAGTGTTGCTGCACCTTCCCTGCTGGGCTGGAGCAGCTCCTCGTGCGGGGTGCGGGTTACTCTCGCTCTCCTGCCTGGGCTGCAGTCACAGGTGCTCGTAAGGCAGAGGCTGAGCAATCGCCTGGCCCGGCACTGCGCGGGTTGCAGGTGGGATCCGTGGGATTAACGGGGACAGCAGCTCACAGGCGGCACAAACTCTGAACGCCCAGCTCGTTCCCGTTTTCACTCACGACACTCGCGGCCTCTGACCAAGCGGGTCTTTGCCCACGAAAGCTCCTGCCCCAGTAAATTGGCTAGCCTGTAAGGTGCCGCAGGACTGCTCGTTGTTTTAACACTGGCACTTGGGGCTGCTAGGCTGGGCCCAGCTGAGGCGTGGGGACCTTGGCAGGAACTGGCCCCTGCTTTGCAGTGGGGTGATGCCCAGAGCTCTGTGGAGCTGGCAACAGGGCCTGGTCGTGGGGTCCCAGCGGGGGTGCAGGCCGGGGGTGGAGGGGCCCACCAGCGTCTGGCTCTGGGGGTGGCGTGTGGGGAGGTGCTGGAGGAATGCGCCAGGTGGTGCCACTCTTGCGAGGTGGCTGAGAACTCTCCATGCAACTGCCCTGCTGAGCACAATCAGCCTGTGGAAGCCGGTCCGGAGCCCCTGGCCGCCACCCCTCAGACCTCTCTCTCCCCCAGGAAGTGCTGCTGAAGAGGGCGGCAGACCTGGTGGAGGCTCTCTATGGGATGCCGCACAATAACCAGGTACTGCAGGACTGTGCCCTGCTGCAGACCGGCCCATCTGCCTGCCCATCACCTTGGCACCTGTCCTCCTACCGGGGCACTGGCCTGGGTGCTGCCTGACGTGGCTGGGCGGCCTGGCACAGAGCCACTGCCTGGTCTTGGCACCATGTGAGAGATGGGGCACGGGTCCTGCCACTGCCCAGTGGAGCCCGTGCCCAGGGAGAGTGGGCAGCCGGCGTCTCCTGCCCGCAGGGGCGAATCTGCCCTCCGCCCCATCCATCCCCCTGCGCCCTGCCAGCCCCTGCCTTGGCTGCCCCATCTATCCCACCTGCCCCTCCCGCTCCCCACTTCTCCCTTCCCCCCACCTCTCCCTGCCCCCTTGCCCTGCCTCTGCTGCCTGCCCCCTGAACAGGCCTGGCTCCGTCCCAGCTAAGCAATGCCCTGGGATCCCCCCACAGGCCTGGCCCCTCTGGCTCAGTCCAGCTCCTGGGTTTCCAGGCTCACCCGGGGCCTGCATGACATGAGCTGGGGAGGCCTCAGCCGTCAGCCCCGCATGCTCCTGTCCCCCGCCGGCAGGGAGGGTACGAATGGGCTGTCAGCCCAGCCCCGGTGGGTCCCTGGGACTAGCGGCTGCTCCCGTCTCTGCAGGACATCATCCTGAAGCGCGCGGCGGACATCGCCGAGGCCCTGTACAGCGTCCCACGCACCCCCAGCCAGCTGTCCTCACTCGCTGGGAACCACGCCCACGCGGGCATGATGAGCGTCGGCTCCTTCGGCAGCCAGCTGGCCGTCAACCTCGGTGACGCTGTCCCGGGCACCGAGCAAGGTGTGTGCGGGCGGGGTGGGGGGCGGGGCAGAAGCCAGTGCCAGGGTGTCAGTGCCCAGGGAAAGCAGAACAGCTGAGGCTGAGCTCCATGGGGGTGGAGTGCTGTGAGGGGCCTCCGGGAATGCGGTGCCCCACGGTCTGAGCCTGGGCCCTGTGCCAGCAGTGCAGCTTCATCCCTGGCCCCCCATGTGCCTGTGCCTCAGTTGCTGGGAGTTGTTAAACGGCCACTGTGCCCTCCCCAGAGGTGGCTGCATTGCAGTGCTGAGTTGCCTGGCCCTGGGAGCTGCTCGGTGGGGCCGGTGTGCTGCCCAAAGGGCTCTTTTGTCACACCGGGGGGGCCTGAGCAGCCCGGGCAGTGAGGGGGCAGGTTCTTGGCCAGGCCTGGCCATGGGAGGTGGAGGAGGGAGTTTAGATTAGTGCTGCCACTGGGAGCCTGAGGTGCAGCCTCATGGAGGCCGGGCCCTGAGAGTACGGGCCCAAGGTCGCTGTGCTCCCCGTATGGACCAGCCCCCAGGAACACGGACCGGCCCCCAGGAACACAGCGTGGTCCAGTCCCCAGCTCACTGTGCTGCCCATACGGCCCAGCCCCCGGGAACACGGCACGGCCCCGCCCCCAGGTCGCTGTGCTGCCCGTACGGACCAGCCCCCGGGAACACGGTGCAGTCCAGCCCCCAGGTCGCTGTGCAGCCTGTACGGACCAGCCCCCGGGAACACGGCGCGGTCCAGCCCCCAGGTCGCTGTGCTGCCCATACGGACCAGCCCCCGGGAACACGGCGCAGTCCAGCCCCCAGGTCGCTGTGCAGCCTGTACGGACCAGCCCCCGGGAACACGGCGCGGTCCAGCCCCCAGGTCGCTGTGCTGCCCGTACGGACCAGCCCCCGGGAACACGGCGCAGTCCAGCCCCCAGGTCGCTGTGCTGTCCGTACGGACCAGCCCCCGGGAACACGGCGCGGTCCAGCCCCCAGGTCGCTGTGCTGCCCATACGGACCAGCCCCCGGGAACACGGCGCAGTCCAGCCCCCAGGTCGCTGTGCAGCCTGTACGGACCAGCCCCCGGGAACACGGCGCGGTCCAGCCCCCAGGTCGCTGTGCTGCCCGTACGGACCAGCCCCCGGGAACACGGCGCAGTCCAGCCCCCAGGTCGCTGTGCTGCCCGTACGGACCAGCCCCCGGGAACACAGCGCGGTCCAGCCCCCAGGTCACTGTGCTGCCCATACAGACCAGCCCCCAGGAACACGGCACGGCCCCACCCCCAGGTCGCTGTGCTTCCCGTACGGACCAGCCCCCGGGAACACGGCGCCGTCCAGCCCCCAGGTCGCTGTGCTGCCCGTACGGACCAGCCCCCGGGAACACAGCGCGGTCCAGCCCCCAGGTTGCTGTGCTGCCCGTACGGACCAGCCCCCGGGAACACGGCGCGACCCCGCCCCCCGAGTCGCTGTGCTGCCCGTATGGACCAGCCCCCGGGAACACGGCGCGGCCCTGCCCCCCAGGTCGCTGTGCTGCCCGTATGGACCAGCCCCCGGGAACACGGCATGGTCCAGCCCCCTGGGGTGGGACGAAGCCAGGTCAGGGAGGGGAGAGGACTGGGCCTGGGGTTTGGTGCCATGTCCTGCCCAGGGTGCCCACTCCCACCATGCACCTGGCTGGTGGCACCTTCCTGCCTTGTGGCTCGGTGGCCGGTGAGTGGGGAGGGGAGCCCCCCGGCTGGCTGCCAATGCTGCTCCCTCGCCCGCAGGCTACACCCGCAGCACGGGCAGCGTCTCGCCGCGAGGCTACGTGCCCAGCTCCAGCCCTCAGCAGAGCAGCTACAGCACCATCGGCTCCAGCATGAACAGCTATGGGGGTGCAGCCATGACCAGCCTTGGGGTGCCCGGCTCCCCCAGCTTCCTCAATGGCTCCACCGCCAACTCCCCCTACGCCAGTGAGTCGCAGGGCCTGGGCGGGCACTGCCACCCTGCACGGGGCCTCTCCCGCTGGGCCAATGTTCTCCGCTGGTGCCCCTCCTCGTCCCTACGTGTCCCTGGGGGCGCAGCCAGGCACCAGGCCTGGGGCTGCCTCAGGCACCTCTGGGGACCGCAACACTCCAGTGCCCCATTGCCTGGCACAGCCCTGCCCCACAGCCTCGCAGCAACCCCTCACCCCACCACCTGCCCAGTGCCTGGGCCCCTCAGGCCTCTGCTGGGCACATGCTCCCAGCCCCTTCCTTGCAGTGTCTGCCCCTCACAACTCCACAGCCCCCCAGTGCCAGGCGGGGGGAAGGGTGTGACCACCCACATCCCTTCAGTGCAGGGCGGGAGCAAGGGGTGACCCCCCCCAACCCTCCAGTGCTGGGCAGGGGGAAGGGAGTGACCACCCACAACCCTTCACCCCAGTGCTGGGCAGGGGCAGAGAGTGACCCCCACAGCTCCCCAAAGCTGGGCAGCCAGCACCCCAGACACCACCCTGAGCCTGCCTGCTGCCGGGCCCCCGCCATGCTCTCTGTCTCTGCCCGCTGCAGTCATGCCCTCTAGCCCCCCACTGGGCACCTCTTCCATCACGCTCCCAGCTGGCAGCGCCTCCGCCCCCGCCGGCGTCTTCGCCTTCTCCCCGGTCAACATGATCTCGGCCGTGAAGCAGAAGAGCGCCTTCGCCCCCGTGGTGCGGCCGCCCACCTCCCCCACGCCCACCTGCGCCGGCACCAACGGGAGCAGCCTGCAGGGTGAGCCACAGCAAGGGCCAGGCGCTGCTGCCTGGCCGCCGCCCCCGGGGCTGGGGGCTGGTGCTAGCAACAGGCAAAGTCGGGGGCATGGGCCCTACACCAGAGAGTACCAGGCACTCGCCTCCACTGCCAGCCACGGCCAAGCTCCTCGCCCTCCCGCCTCCCCTGCCAGCCATGGCCGAGCTCCTCGCCCTCCCGCCTCCCCTGCCAGCCACGGCCGAGCTCCTCGCCCTCCCGCCTCCCTACCAGCCACGGCCGAGCTCCTCGCCCTCCCGCCTCCCCTGCCAGCCACGGCCGAGCTCCTCGCCCTCCCGCCTCCCCTGCCAGCCACGGCCGAGCTCCTCGACCTCCCGCCTCCCTACCAGCCACGGCCGAGCTCCTCACCCTCCCGCCTCCCCTGCCAGCCACGGCCGAGCTCCTCGCCCTCCCGCCTCCCTACCAGCCACGGCCGAGCTCCTCGCCCTCCCGCCTCCCTACCAGCCACGGCCGAGCTCCTCGCCCTCCCGCCTCCCTGCCAGCCACGGCCGAGCTCCTCGCCCTCCCGCCTCCCTGCCAGCCACGGCCGAGCTCCTCCCCCTCCCGCCTCCCCTGCCAGCCACGGCCGAGCTCCTCACCCTCCCGCCTCCCCTGCCAGCCACGGCCGAGCTCCTCGCCCTCCCGCCTCCCCTGCCAGCCACGGCCGAGCTCCTCGCCCTCCCGCCTCCCTACCAGCCACGGCCAAGCTCCTCACCCTCCCGCCTCCCCTGCCAGCCACGGCCGAGCTCCTCGCCCTCCCGCCTCCCCTGCCAGCCACGGCCGAGCTCCTCCCCCTCCCGCCTCCCTACCAGCCACGGCCGAGCTCCTCGCCCTCCCGCCTCCCCTGCCAGCCACGGCCGAGCTCCTCGCCCTCCCGCCTCCCTACCAGCCACGGCCAAGCTCCTCACCCTCCCGCCTCCCCTGCCAGCCACGGCCGAGCTCCTCGCCCTCCCGCCTCCCTGCCAGCCACGGCCGAGCTCCTCGACCTCCCGCCTCCCTGCCAGCCACGGCCGAGCTCCTCGCCCTCCCGCCTCCCTGCCAGCCACGGCCGAGCTCCTCGCCCTCCCGCCTCCCTCCCAGCCACGGCCGAGCTCCTCGCCCTCCCGCCTCCCTGCCAGCCACGGCCGAGCTCCTCGCCCTCCCGCCTCCCTACCAGCCACGGCCGAGCTCCTCGCCCTCCCCGCCTCCCCTGCCAGCCACGGCCGAGCTCCTCGCCCTCCCGCCTCCCCTGCCAGCCACGGCCGAGCTCCTCCCCCTCCCGCCTCCCCTGCCAGCCACGGCCGAGCTCCTCACCCTCCCGCCTCCCCTGCCAGCCACGGCCGAGCTCCTCGCCCTCCCGCCTCCCCTGCCAGCCACGGCCGAGCTCCTCGCCCTCCCGCCTCCCTACCAGCCACGGCCAAGCTCCTCACCCTCCCGCCTCCCCTGCCAGCCACGGCCGAGCTCCTCGCCCTCCCGCCTCCCCTGCCAGCCACGGCCGAGCTCCTCCCCCTCCCGCCTCCCTACCAGCCACGGCCGAGCTCCTCGCCCTCCCGCCTCCCCTGCCAGCCACGGCCGAGCTCCTCGCCCTCCCGCCTCCCTACCAGCCACGGCCAAGCTCCTCACCCTCCCGCCTCCCCTGCCAGCCACGGCCGAGCTCCTCGCCCTCCCGCCTCCCTGCCAGCCACGGCCGAGCTCCTCGACCTCCCGCCTCCCTGCCAGCCACGGCCGAGCTCCTCGCCCTCCCGCCTCCCTACCAGCCACGGCCAAGCTCCTCACCCTCCCGCCTCCCCTGCCAGCCACGGCCGAGCTCCTCGCCCTCCCGCCTCCCTGCCAGCCACGGCCGAGCTCCTCGACCTCCCGCCTCCCTGCCAGCCACGGCCGAGCTCCTCGCCCCTCCGCCTCCCTGCCAGCCACGGCCGAGCTCCTCGCCCTCCCGCCTCCCTCCCAGCCACGGCCGAGCTCCTCGCCCTCCCGCCTCCCTGCCAGCCACGGCCGAGCTCCTCGCCCTCCCGCCTCCCTACCAGCCACGGCCGAGCTCCTCGCCCTCCCGCCTCCCCTGCCAGCCACGGCCGAGCTCCTCGCCCTCCCGCCTCCCTGCCAGCCACGCCGAGCTCCTCCCCCTCCCGCCTCCCCTGCAGCCACGGCCGAGCTCCTCACCCTCCCGCCTCCCCTGCCAGCCACGGCCGAGCTCCTCGCCCTCCCGCCTCCCCTGCCAGCCACGGCCGAGCTCCTCGCCCTCCCGCCTCCCTACCAGCCACGCCAAGCTCCTCACCCTCCCGCCTCCCCTGCCAGCCACGGCCGAGCTCCTCGCCCTCCCGCCTCCCCTGCCAGCCACGGCCGAGCTCCTCCCCCTCCCGCCTCCCTACCAGCCACGGCCGAGCTCCTCGCCCTCCCCGCCTCCCCTGCCAGCCACGGCCGAGCTCCTCGCCCTCCCGCCTCCCTACCAGCCACGGCCAAGCTCCTCACCCTCCCGCCTCCCCTGCCAGCCACGGCCGAGCTCCTCGCCCTCCCGCCTCCCTGCCAGCCACGGCCGAGCTCCTCGACCTCCCGCCTCCCTGCCAGCCACGGCCGAGCTCCTCGCCCTCCCGCCTCCCTGCCAGCCACGGCCGAGCTCCTCGCCCTCCCGCCTCCCTCCCAGCCACGGCCGAGCTCCTCGCCCTCCCGCCTCCCTGCCAGCCACGGCCGAGCTCCTCGCCCTCCCGCCTCCCTACCAGCCACGGCCGAGCTCCTCGCCCTCACCGCCTCCCCTGCCAGCCACGGCCGAGCTCCTCGCCCTCCCGCCTCCCCTGCCAGCCACGGCCGAGCTCCTCGCCCTCACCGCCTCCCCGCCAGCCACGGCCGAGCTCCTCGCCCTCCCGCCTCCCCTGCCAGCCACGGCCGAGCTCCTCGCCCTCCCGCCTCCCTACCAGCCACGGCCGAGCTCCTCCCCCTCCCGCCTCCCTACCAGCCACGGCCGAGCTCCTCGCCCTCCCGCCTCCCTACCAGCCACGGCCGAGCTCCTCGCCCTCCCGCCTCCCTACCAGCCACGGCCGAGCTCCTCGCCCTCCCCGCCTCCCTGCCAGCCACGGCCGAGCTCCTCGCCCTCCCGCCTCCCCTGCCAGCCACGGCCGAGCTCCTCGCCCTCCCGCCTCCCCTGCCAGCCACGGCCGAGCTCCTCGCCCTCCCGCCTCCCTACCAGCCACGGCCGAGCTCCTCGCCCTCCCGCCTCCCTGCCAGCCACGGCCGAGCTCCTCGCCCTCCCGCCTCCCTCCCAGCCACGGCCGAGCTCCTCGCCCTCCCGCCTCCCCTGCCAGCCACGGCCGAGCTCCTCGCCCTCACCGCCTCCCTACCAGCCACGGCCGAGCTCCTCGCCCTCCCGCCTCCCTACCAGCCACGGCCGAGCTCCTCGCCCTCCCGCCTCCCCTGCCAGCCACGGCCGAGCTCCTCGCCCTCCCGCCTCCCCTGCCAGCCACGGCCGAGCTCCTCGCCCTCCCGCCTCCCTACCAGCCACGGCCGAGCTCCTCGCCCTCCCGCCTCCCTACCAGCCACGGCCGAGCTCCTCGCCCTCCCGCCTCCCCTGCCAGCCACGGCCGAGCTCCTCCCGCCTCCCCTGCCAGCCACGGCCGAGCTCCTCGCCCTCCCGTCTCCCTTTCCAACCACGGCCGAGCTCCTCGCCCTCCCGCCTCCCCTGCAGCCACGGCCGAGCTCCTCGCCCTCCCGCCTCCCTGCCAGCCACGGCCGAGCTCCTCGCCCTCCCGCCTCCCCTGCCAGCCACGGCCGAGCTCCTCGCCCTCCCGCCTCCCTACCAGCCACGGCCGAGCTCCTCCCCCTCCCGCCTCCACTGCCAGCCACGCCGAGCTCCTCGCCCTCCCGCCTCCCCTGCCAGCCACGGCCGAGCTCCTCCCCCTCCCGCCTCCCTACCAGCCACGGCCGAGCTCCTCACCCTCCCGCCTCCCCTGCCAGCCACGGCCGAGCTCCTCGCCCTCCCGCCTCCCCTGCCAGCCACGGCCGAGCTCCTCGCCCTCCCGCCTCCCCTGCCAGCCACGGCCGAGCTCCTCCCCCTCCCGCCTCCCCTGCCAGCCACGGCCGAGCTCCTCGCCCTCCCGCCTCCCCTGCCAGCCACGGCCGAGCTCCTCGCCCTCCCGCCTCCCCTGCCAGCCACGGCCGAGCTCCTCGCCCTCCCGCCTCCCTACCAGCCACGGCCGAGCTCCTCGCCCTCCCGCCTCCCCTGCCAGCCACGGCCGAGCCTCCCACTTGCGGCCAGTCCCCAGCACAGGAGCCAGGCCCAGCCCATGGTCCTCACTCCTCTGCTGGCCCCACCTGTACTAATGTTTTCAGCTCACCAGCCCTGCAACCCCCAGTCCCACAGATTAACAGTGCCCTGCACTGCCTGTCCAAGTGTGCACCCCTCGGCCCCCATGGCTGCCCCTGCCTTTGGGGGCTGTGTGCAGGGCTTGGCCCCCTCACCAAACCAAGATGTTAGTCCTGACGCTGGCCAGCAGCCGGGCGCAACAGATGACAGCGTGGCTGGCTGGGGATCCCTGCCGAGAGCGGCCACCATGGGTCCCACCGGGGTAAGGGGTCTCACCCAGGGGTAGGGGGTTGTAATGCCTGCAGACCTGGGCACAGATTGGCTGTGGAGTTGGGGGGTCAAGTGGCCTTGCTGGCTTTCGCAGTGCCCTGTTGGTGTTCTCTGTCACCCCCTTTCCCCTGCACTCATCGTCTGCCTCTCCCCCCGGCACTGACTGTCTGCCTCTCTGCCCCGCTGCGCTCACCGACTGCCACTCTGCGCCCCCTGCACTCACCAACTGCCACTCTGCGCCCCCTGCACTCACCAACTGCCTCTCTGCCCCCCCGCGCTCACCGACTGCCTCTCTGCCCCCCCTGCGCTCACTGACTGCCTCTCTGCCCCCCCGCGCTCACCGACTGCCACTCTGCGCCCCCTGCACTCACCGACTGCCTCTCTGCCCCCCCGCGCTCACCGACTGCCTCTCTGCCCCCCCTGCGCTCACTGACTGCCTCTCTGCCCCCCCGCGCTCACCGACTGCCTCTCTGCCCCCCCGCGCTCACCGACTGCCTCTCTGCCCCCCCTGCACTCACCGACTGCCTCTCTGCCCCCCCGCGCTCACCGACTGCCTCTCTGCCCCCCCTGCACTCACTGACTGCCTCTCTGCCTCCCCTGTGCTCACCGACTGCCTCTCTGCCCCCCCGCGCTCACCGACTGCCTCTCTGCCCCTGCGCTCACCGACTGCCTCTCTGCCCTCCCGCGCTCACCTACTGCCTCTCTGACCCCCCGCGCTCACCTACTGCCTCTCTGCCCCCTGCGCTCACCGACTGCCTCTCTGCCCCCCTGCGCTCACCGACTGCCTCTCTGCCCCCCCGCGCTCACCGACTGCCTCTCTGCCCCCCCTCTGGCGCTCACCGACTGCCTCTCTGCCCCCCCTGTGTGCTCACCGACTGCCTCTCTGCCCCCCCTGCGCTCACCTACTGCCTCTCTGCCCCCCGCGCTCACCGACTGCCTCTCTGCCCCCCCTGTGCTCACCGACTGCCTCTCTGCCCCCTCGCGCTCACCGACTGCCTCTCTGCCCCCTGCGCTCACCTACTGCCTCTCTGCCCCCCGCGCTCACCGACTGCCTCTCTGCCCCCCCTGCGCTCACCGACTGCCTCTCTGCCCCCTGCGCTCACCGACTGCCTCTCTGCCCCCCCTGCGCTCACCGACTGCCTCTCTGCCCCCCCTGCGCTCACCGACTGCCTCTCTGCCCTCCCGCGCTCACCGACTGCCTCTCTGCCCTCCCGCGCTCACCGACTGCCTCTCTGGCCCCCCTGCACTCACCGACTGCCTCTCTGCCCCCCCCGCGCTCACCGACTGCCTCTCTGCCCTCCCGCGCTCACCGACTGCCTCTCTGCCCCTGCGCTCACCGACTGCCTCTCTGCCCCCCGCGCTCACCGACTGCCTCTCTGGCCCCCCTGCACTCACCGACTGCCTCTCTGCCCCCCCGCGCTCACCGACTGCCTCTCTGCCCTCCCGCGCTCACCGACTGCCTCTCTGCCCCCCTGCGCTCACCGACTGCCTCTCTGCCCCCCTGCGCTCACCGACTGCCTCTCTGCCCCCCCTGCGCTCACCGACTGCCTCTCTGCCCTCCCGCGCTCACCGACTGCCTCTCTGCCCCCCTGCGCTCACCGACTGCCTCTCTGCCCCCCCCGCGCTCACCGACTGCCTCTCTGCCCCCCGCGCTCACCGACTGCCTCTCTGCCCCCCCTGTGCTCACCGACTGCCTCTCTGCCCTCCCGCGCTTACCGACTGCCTCTCTGCCCCCCCTGCGCTCACCGACTGCCTCTCTGCGCCCCCTGCCCTCACCGACTGCCTCTCTGCCCCCCCGCGCTCACCGACTGCCTCTCTGCCCCCCCGCGCTCACCGACTGCCTCTCTGCCCCCCCTGTGCTCACCGACTGCCTCTCTGGCCCCCCGAGCTCACCGACTGCCTCTCTGCCCCCCCTGTGCTCACCGACTGCCTCTCTGGCCCCCCGCGCTCACCGACTCCCTCTCTGCCCCCGCTGCGCTCACGGACTGCCTCTCTGCCCCCCGCGCTCACCGACTGCCTCTCTGCCCCCCGCGCTCACCGACTGCCTCTCTGCCCCTGCGCTCACCGACTGCCTCTCTGCCCCCCGCGCTCACCGACTGCCTCTCTGCCCCCCCGCGCTCACCGACTGCCTCTCTGCCCTCCCGCGCTGACCGACTGCCTCTCTGCCCCCCCTGCTGCCCAGACCAGCCTTTTGAGGACTCGGACAAGTTTCATCCTCCTGCTCGGTCACTCCAAGGACTGGCCTATTCCTAGACACAGTACGTCTCTGGCGCCCCCATGCTATGGGTGTGGGACTCTGGTCTGGGGGGCGACCCCTGGGCTCCGGCTGGGCCGCTCCCCACTAAGGGGCAGGAAGCTTTCTCATGGCAAGCCGGGCGGGGGTGGGGGACCTGGGATTATGGGGCAGCCTGGCCCAGTGTCCAGGGCATTAGCCTCGGGAGGCCCTGAGAGCCGGGGACTGCCCCACTGCCGGGCACCCCACAGCGCTGGGCAGGCTCCCAGCATGCCCCAGGTGCGGCACCCGGCCCGCTGTGCCCATGGGGTGCGGAGGGCTGGGCCTGCCCTGTGCTCAGGAGCTGCAAGGATTCCGGTGAGCTGCCAGGCTCTCCCCATGCGCTGGCCGTGGTGGGGGCGGCGGGACGCTCCTGGGAGGAGATTCCCAGCAGCTTCTCCCACCTCCATTCAGCTCCCACACCTGAGCCCTATGCATGAGGCTGGCACTGCTGGCCCCCCGACTGCTCCTGCCCACCCAAACACCTCCCCTCCCCCGCAACGCTCCCCCCCGCAACTCCCACGCACCCCCTGCTCCCGCACCGGGCACCTCCGACGCCTGCCCCTTTCCCCGTGACGCTCCCCCCACCCCCACCGCAGCTCCCACGCACCCCCTGCTCCCGCGCCGGGCACCTCCGACGCCTGCCCCTTTCCCCGTGACGCTCCCCCCCCGCCCCCCCCCGCAGCTCCCACGCACCCCCTGCTCCCGCGCCGGGCACCTCCGACGCCTGCCCCTTTCCCCGTGACGCTCCCCCCACCCCCCCCCGCAGCTCCCACGCACCCCCTGCTCCCGCGCCGGGCACCTCCGACGCCTGCCCCTTTCCCCGTGATGCTCCCCCCCACCCCCCCCCCCCCGCAGCTCCCACGCACCCCCTGCTCCCGCGCCGGGCACCTCCGACGCCTGCCCCTTTCCCCGTGACGCTCCCCCCACCCCCCCCCGCAGCTCCCACGCACCCCCTGCTCCCGCGCCGGGCACCTCCGACGCCTGCCCCTTTCCCCGTAATGCTCCCCCCACCCCCCCCCGCAGCTCCCACGCACCCCCCCTGCTCCCACGCCGGGCAACGCCGACGCCTGCCCCTTTCCCCGTGACGCTCCCCCCCCGCCCCCCCCCGCAGCTCCCATGCACCCCCTGCTCCCGCGCCGGGCACCTCCGACGCCTGCCCCTTTCCCCGTGACGCTCCCCCCCGCCCCCCCCGCAGCTCCCACGCACCCCCTGCTCCCGCGCCGGGCACCTCCGACGCCTGCCCCTTTCCGCGTGATGCTCCCCCCACCCCCCCCCCCGCAGCTCCCATGCACCCCCTGCTCCCGCGCCGGGCACCTCCATCGCCTGCCCCTTTCCCTGTGACGCTCCCCCCCACCCGCCTTGCAGCTCCCACGCACCCCCTGCTCCCGCCCTGGGAACCTCCAACGCCTGCCCCTTTCCCCGTGATGCTCCCCCCCACCCCCACCGCAGCTCCCACGCACCCCCTGCTCCCGCGCCGGGCACCTCCGACGCCTGCCCCTTTCCCCGTGACGCTCCCCCCCACGCCCCCCCGCAGCTCCCATGCACTCCCCGCTCCCGCACCAGGCACCTCCATCGCCTGCCCCTTTCCCCGTGACGCTCCCCCCCACCCGCCTTGCAGCTCCCACGCACCCCCTGCTCCCGTGCCGGGCACCTCCAACGCCTGCCCCTTTCCCCGTGACGCTCCCCCCCACCCCCCCACAGCTCCCACGCACCCCTGCTCCTGTGCCGGGCACCTCCGACACCTACCCCTTTCCCTATGATGCCCCCCCACTCCCCCCCCGCAGCTCCCACGCACCCCCTGCCCCCGCGCTGGGCACCTCCAATGCCTGCCCCCTTCCCCATGACGCTCCCCCCCACCCCCACCCCGCAGCTCCCACGCACCCCCTGCTCCCGCGCCGGGCACCTCCGACGCCTGCCCCTCCCCCCCGCAGCTCCCACGCACCCCCCCCCCACACTGGACAGCCGCCGACGCCTTGTCCTTCCCCTACAGCAATGTCGGGGCTCGTGGTGCCGTCCATGTGACCTGGGACTGCTGGACGAGGACCCCGGAGGGGACAGACCCTGCCCAGGGACCGAGCCTCACCACTGACTGGTCCCCAGGGCTGCGGGCCCCTCCCTCCCAGGACACCGTGGCCGTGGCTGCTCGCTGGGAGCCGGGCTGAGGCCAGAGGGGAGCTGCGCCCTCCGGCTGGAGGCAGTTCTGCCCAGAGCTGCCTGGCTGCACGATGCCAGCTGGGTTCCCCAGGGGCCGGGGCTAGCTGGGTGCAAGTGGGGGTCTAGCACTGCCTGCCCACCCCCTTCAGCGGCTGCCCCAGCACAGGAATGCCCTGCCCAGCCACCCCAGGTGGGGCGCTCGGGGGCTGGGCGAGACATGGGGTGTGGTGGAGGCGGGGGGGGGGGCTCCCCTGTGGCCCAGCAGCCTCAGGACTGGCTCTGGCATCAGTACTCGGGTTCTCATGCTGCCTCCATCCAACTCCCTCTGTAGGCCTGGCGACTCGCTGCCCCTCTGCCCCAGCTGCAAAGGGGCGGTAGGGGGCCAAGGGGAGAGGGGGCCCTACTGCTGGGCTGCAGCCTGGTCCCCGGAGCGCTGGCAGTGCTGTGGGTTAGGCCCCAGGGCTGAGCAGAGCTCATGGGGCCCAGCTCAGTTGCTCCGTGTGGGGGGAGGGGGCTGCTCCAGCACGTACCTGCAGCACCCTGGGGTGGTAGCAGCACCGAGCCGGGCAGCCAGTGGGGACGCCGGGGCAGCAGAGACACCCCAGCCCAGCCAAGAGCCGGCTGCGCTCAGTGCTGAGACGTACCACACAGCTGCTGGCTTCATCCTGAACGCCCCAGCCCCCATGTCTCCAGCCCAGCTTAGCATGTGGCTGGGTATTCCCAGCCAGCTGGGGTGCTGCGCCCTGACCCACACACCGCCCTGCGTCGGCCGCCCGAGTGCTGGTGGGGTGGCTCTTGCTCAGGCCTGGCCAAGCCGCTGGCCCCAGCCTTGCGGAAGTGGAGGAACTGGAGCCCGAGTCCCCCAGAGCCCACGGGCATCACCGGCTGATCCCCAGCGTGGGGCAGGAATTAACAAGGGGCAGGAGGCTCAGGCCAGCCCCATGGAAACACAGCACCCAGGGCCAAGTGCACGGCCCCCCCGCACTGAGAGACCCCTCTCTGTAACCCCAGCGATGTCCTGATCCTCTCAGCTCCATTTCACCCTTTGCAGCCGGGGCCAAGGTGGGACCCTGGTCCCCAGGCTGCAGGCCCTGGCTGTCTGGGAGCCGTGGCCCACCCGTGGCCTCTGGCTGTCTGGGAGCCGTGGCCCACCCGTGGCCTCTGGCTGTCTGGGAGCCGTGGCCCAGCCATGGGTCCAAAGTGCAGACACCGAGTGAGAACTTCCAGCTTGGAGATTGAAGACCCCTCGGCCCCTCCCGGTGTTCAGTGCTGATGGACGGGGTGGTGGGGCTGGGCCTTTCTCCTGTCTGCTCCTGCCCCCAGGCAGCGACGGCGGCGGCGAGGGAGCCCCGGGTTTGTAAATAAGGAGGTGGGAGCAGAAGGGAGCTCGCTGCTGCCCACAGGGCCTCGGCTTCGCTGTGTGTGTCTCGCTGCCGGGTGGGCGTCTCCCCCGCTGTCCGTCGTGTGTTCAGTGTAGCCTGTTCGGCAGGCTTGGCGCTCCCTGCCTGCCCTGTGTAAACGTAAGCACCTGTACCGCAAGTACCGGCCCCCGAGGCGCTGGGCCTGAATATACTGCCTGCTGCTGCTACTGCCTCCAGCCGGCGCACCTGTGTCTGTATCTGCCCCACGCCAACCTGCCACCACCCCTAGCCAGGCCGGGGCGGGCACCCACCTGGCCGGCACTGAACTCCCCTGGGCCAGTGGGCAGAGAGCTGCTGGGGGAGGCAGGGACTCCCAGCAGCAAAACTTATCCAAGGGCCAGAACGGCCCCTCAGCCAGGCTGCCCTGCAAAGACCCTGGCCAACACCTCCTGAGACTGCCAGAACAGCCCCAGGGGCCTGAGGCATTTTGTAGCCAGATGTCCCAGCTCCAGGCCGGGGCCCCCCGTACCACCTGGTGCCCCTCAGTGAGTGCTCCCAGGGCTGGCACCCGGGCCCCCATCTGACCACACCCTCCTGCTGCCCAATGGCTGCAGCTGAGGGAGAGCCAAGCTTGGGAGCAACCCCTTGGGGCATGTAGCCTGGCTGTCCCACCACCCTGGGCCAATGGTGGGTGGGACCCCCAGTCCATGCTGCAGCACAGGGGCCAATCTGGTCTCAACAGCCCCAGGCACTGGGTTCACATCCCTGGGAGACTCAGCCATGCCCAGGCCCAGCTGCACCATTTCCCAGCACACAGCCCATCCTGGTCCTCTCTGGCCTCTTGCCTATAATAAGGGGATCTCGGGGAAATGCCACTGAGGCTCCGTTCACAGCAAATTGCTCAGAGACAGGGCTATTGACAACTCAGTCTGGGGGCCCTCCCCTCGATGGCACCAAATCCATCACACCGAGCACCTCCGTGTGCCACACTGGCTAAGCAGAACCCCGGTGTGCAGTTCCCTCAGACCCTCCAGTTCTCTTGTGGCACCACCAGTGCCCCGCCTTGGACAGGCGAGAGGGTATAAAAACCAACCACACCAAAGTCAAACAGGTGCTTCTGATCCCAAACGACCAGCCACACTCCTGGGTCAATGCATAACGTAGAAACGTGCCCAAAAGGCACACGTTGCCATCGATCTGAATCTAAAATAAGAAAGAAAGAAAGAAAGAAAGTTAGTTGCGGTTGGGAAGGTCCAGGTTGAACATTAGGAAAAACTTTTTCACTAGGAGGGTGGTGAAGCACTGGAATGTTCTACCCAGGGAAGTAGTGGAGTCTCCATCCCTGGAGGTGTTTAAGTCTTGGCTCGACAAGGCCCTGGCTGGGCGGATCTGATGGGTTTGGTCCTGCTTAGAGCAGGGGCTGGACTCGATGGCTTTTTTAGGTCTCTTCCAGCTCTATTGTTCTATGACTCTATGAAAGAAAGAGAAAGGAACGTGTTAGCATTGTGAAAGAATCACACCCACCCACTGCAAAGCCCCAGTGCAGGGTTGTAGCGAAGGTGCAACAACCTGCTGAGGTGCATCTCTGGAGCACGTCCACTGCCAGGGTGCATCGCTCAGTCCTTGTCAAGACCCTCCAGAGGGGAGAGGCTGGACTGAAGACGAGATGGAGGGATTTCTCGGCCATGGGGAGGGAATCTCATTGTTTCTGCTGTGGAAAAGTACATCCCGAGATGGAGTTTGGAGTCACATGAGCAGGTCCCCTGCTCATGCCTGGCTCAGTGCTTTGCAGATGGACACCATTGGCCACATTGCAGAGTGAAGGTTTCCAGAAAGCCCTTTCACTGCAGTTGGTGCCTCCCAGGCTTCATTGTTTATTGATTGTTCCTTGATGGGCCAATCAACCTGAACAGCCTTTCCCAGGCACGCTGGCTGGCTGCTCTGTGCGTGTTACTCCAGGAGCTAACGTTGGAAATACTGACACACGGCTACTGTTCACAGCTTCAAGAACAAAAATAGTACGTGTACAAGTGACACTATTACAGCCAGCAAATCAGATCTCTCCTGGCAATATCTCACCTGACCACATCGGTACCAGATTTGTGGCTCGTGTAAGACCGTGGCTCACTCTTCACGCTGAGGACGTGACAGAGATTCCCAAACTCGAGCTATTCTTTTCAGGTGACGCGTCTGAGGAACTGTCCAAGATTGAGGCGTCATTAGAAGAGGTTTTGGAACAAACTGATTAAAAAGTAACAAGTTACCGGGACCAGCTCTAATTCACCCAAAAGTTCTGAAAGAACTCAAATGGGAAATTGCGGAGCTATTAGCTGTGGTTTGGAACCCGTCCTTTAAATCAGCTTCTGACCCCAATGATTGGAGGATACCTAATGTGACATCAATTTTTAAAAAGGCCTCCAGAGGTGAGCCCAGTAACTACGGGCTGGTCAGTCTAACCTCAGTACCAGGCAAATTGGTTGAAATTATAGTAAAGAACAGAATTGTCTGACACATAGATGAACACAGTTTGTTGGGAAAGAGTCAACACGGTTTCTCTAAAGGGAAATCACACCTCACCAATCTACTAGAGTTCTTTGAGGAGGTCAGTAAGCATGTGGACAAGTGGGACCCAGTGGCTATATTGTACTTAGATTTCCAGAAGGCCTTTGATGAGATCCCTCACCAAAGGCTCTTATGCAAAATAAGCTGTCATGGGATAAGGGGGAAGGTCCTCTCATAGGCTGATAACTGGTTAAAAGACAGGAAACAAAAGGGTAGGAATAAATGGTCTGTTTTCAGAAAGGAGAGAGGTAACTAGTGGTGTTCCCCAGAGGCCCATATTGAAACCAGTCCTATTCAACATTCATAAATGATCTAGCAAAAAGGTTGAACAGTGAGATGGCAAAATTTGCCGCTGCTGCTAAACTATGAAATCTAGTCAGGTTCAAACAGACTGCGACAAGCTTTAAAAGGTTCTCATGCAACTGGGTGAGTGGGCAAAAAAATGGCTGATGAAATTCAACATTGATAAATGCAAAGTCATGCGCATTGGAACACACCAGCCCAACTCTATGAATTAAATGATGGGGGTTAAATTCACTGTTACTGCTCCAGAGAGAGATCTTGGAGCCACTGTGGAGAGTTCTCTGAAAACATCCACTCGATGTGCAGCAGCAGTCAGAAAAGCAAACAGAAAGTTGGGACTCATTAAAAAAGGATAGAAAATACGGCAGAGAATTTCTTATTGCCTCTCTAGCAATCCATGGTGCACCCACATCTCCAATACCATGTGTGGGTGTGGTCACCTCATCTCAGAGATATATTATCATTGTAAAACGTTCAGGAAAGGGCAACAAAATAATTAAGGCTTTGGAACAGTTGCCATATGAAGAGAGATTAATAAGGCTGGCACAGTTCAGCTTGGAAAAGAGACAACTGGGGGGGCAGCTGTGAGACAGATCTGAAAAATCGTGAGTGGTGTGGAGAGAATGAATAAAGAAGAATTATCTACCCTTTCCCATAATACTGGAAATGGGGGTCACCGAATGAAATCAACAGATAGCTAAAAAACCAAGGAACTTCTTCACACAACACAGTCAACCTATGGTCTGACCCACGATGGCCCTTGTTACATGGTAGCAACGATGAGGTTATATCACAATCCAACAACATGACAACCCTTTCAAACTCTTCGTAAGACCAGCTGGGCTCAGCCGTCAGCGACACCTTCCCAGGTCCAGCGCAGCCATCTCGTGTGTATTGTGTCCCAGACACATGCTCCCTGGGCAGGCACCGTCCCTGCCTCGCTGCACTGCCTTGCAGGGCGCAGAAAGCCAAGGACAGGGCGGGCCTCTTATTGCGGAGGGAAAAACAAGAACAGAAAATGTGGGAATGGCAGAGGTGCTTCATCGTCATCAACAGCCATGGTCCCATTGACGTCCGACGCCTCCCTCACTATTTCCTTCCGGTTTTCCCTGTCCAGCGCGGAGCGGCTTCGTTTCTGCAGACTGGCTCTGCACCAATCTACTCTATCATCTACCCATTCTCTGTGGGGTCTGCCTCTCCTGTTCGAACCGTCCGTTATGCCGAATACCCGGGTCCTGGTTTTTCGTTTGTCGTTCATTCTGCAAATATGCCCAAATAGCTGTAACTTCCATTGTGTAACCTTCTGCAGCAGGTTCTCTTTGGGCTGTATCTTCCTATATGATTCCTCATTGGTGGCCTTCTGCATCCACCCTATTCCCAGGATCTTTCTATCACAACTCCTCTCGAATGCCAATATTCTTCTTTTCGAATCTTTCATTGTCACCCACGTCTCACATCTGTACAACATGCTGCTGAATACACACGTTTTCAAGATGCCCAGCTTCGTTCCTAAGCTAATCACTTTGCTTTTCCAGATCTTATCCATCGCCTTCAAACTCGCTCTTGCTTTCACTATTCTAGTCGCTATTTCCTTCTTACAGTCTAGATTGTACGTTATGGTGCCCCCAGATATTTGAACTTCTCTACGTTCTCTAGTTCAGTCGCACTGGCATCAGATTTCATTCATATTGTTTCATGGTCAGTACATCGCCACTCATCTGACCAACCCTCCTCCTTTAGCTGGGCTTGGGACTACCATGGAGCCCCTAGAGGATTCATGGTGGAGTTTGAAGTGCTTCACAAGGTCTTTATTTTGTGTTTCTTTATTGTATTTATTTCAGTTTTCACCAAGAAGCTTGGTGGTGATTGGACAGGTACCTCAGCGAGTGCTGGAGAAAACGGGGTTGGAGCAGAAGCTAAAATAGGGAAAGAAGTGAAATTTACTTAGGAAAATTAAGTATCTTCAAGTCATCAGGGCCTGAGGAGAGGCATCTTCAAAGGCTCAGGGAGCTGACTGAAGAGATAGCTGAGCCTTTGCTGATTATCTTTCAGAAGTCATTGACTGGAAGAGGGCAAATCTTGCACCTAGCTATAAAAAAAGAAATAAGGACAACCCAGGAACCTACAGACCAGTCAACTTACATTCTGTGCCAGTAAAAAATAATGGAGCTGTAACATTTAGGGGATTCTGGGCACAGCTGAGGACCTACCCTGGGCAAATTGCTTAAAAGCAGGCCACTTACAGCCCAGACTGGTGTTTCCTCCTCAGTGAGGTGAACCAAGCCAGCCACACAAATTCCTTTGCTAGCCCCTCTGGCCAGCCAGGAGTTACACAAGCAAAAACCACAGATGCTCCAGCAGTCACGGTGCTCAAACCAGCAGCCTTCCTAGTCAGGTGAGAGGTTATGAAAACCTCTTTCACCAAATCTGCGCCGGCTCATGACCTATGAGGGAAAACTGAAAGAATTAATTGAGCCTTGTTAGTCTGCGAAAGAAAATGAGAGGGCAGCTGTGTAGGTCTTCAGCTTCACACGTAACAAGCAGTCTTCTGGCACCTTAGAGAATAACCCATTTATCAGGTCATGAACTTTCATGAGTAAAATCCACTTCAGATACCACAAAGGCTCATGACCTCTGAGGAGAGGACAAGAAGCAATGGGCTTACATCGCAGCGAGGGAGGTTTAGGCTGAGGCTGGAGGTTAGGAAAACTTCCTAATTGTCAGGGTGGTCAAACACTGGGAGAAATTGCCTGGGGAGGGTGTGGAATCTCCAGCACTGGAGATATTTAAGAGCAGGGGATGATCTAGACGGTGCTTGGTCCTGCTGTGAGGGCCGGGGGCTGGACACAATGACCTCTCAAGCTTCCTTACACTTCTAGGCTTCTAACACAACTGGCTGTGGTGATGCTGTGGCTGCATCCCCTGACACACACCTTGGCCCTGCCCTACCCCACCCCATCTAGCCCTGACCTGCCCTGCCAGGCCAGGAGCTACCCTGGGGCAGAGGAGGCTCATGGGGTAAGCTGTCTGATGTCAGGCTTATTGCATTATCATGGGGCAGTGCTGCAGCCCTGAACCCAAGACCAGGGTCAGAACAAAGGTCCATCTATCCCAGTCTCCTGGCTTCTGGCAGCGGCCGATGCCAGGTGCCCCAGAGGGAGTGAACAGAGCAGGTGATCCCTCGCCTGCCATCCGTTGCCAGCCTCAGACAAACAAAGGCTTGGACACCACCCCTACTCGTCCTGGCTAATAGCCACTGATAGACCTGACCTCCATGAATTTACCAAGTTCTTTTCTGAAGCCTCTTAGAGTCCTGGTCCTCACAACCTCCTCTGGCCAGGACTTCCACAGGCCGAGCCTGTGCCGCGGGGAGAAAAGCCCCCTCCTGTTAGGTTTTAACCTGCTGCCTGTTAATTCCATGCGGTGGCTGCCCCCCCATTCTCCCATTGCGGGAACAAGTAAATAACGTTTCCTTATTCACTGTTTCCACACCTGTCATGATTTTATAGACCTCTGTCATATCCCCCTTAGTCTCCTTGGATCTAAGCTGAAAAGCCCCCGTCTTTTTCCTGTTCCAAACCCTTCATCGTTTCTGTTGCCCTATTCTGAACCTTTTCAATGCCAGCCTATCTTTATTTGAGATGAGGGGACCGCATCTGTACGCAGTACTCAAGATGCGGATGTACCTGGGATTTACATACACGCACTAAGATATTCGCCGTCTTAGTCTCTGTCCCCTTTTCCATGATTCCTAACATCCTCTTTGCTTTTCTGACTGCTGCTGCTGCACATTGAGTGGATGTTTCCACAGACCTCTCCCCAGCGATGCCAGGATCTCTCTCTCGAGTGGTGATAGCTCAGTTAGTCCCTGTCATTTTGAATGTAGCTTTGGGGTTACTTTTTCCAAAGGTCATTACTTCCCATTTACTGACATTAAATTTCATTTGCCACTTTTGTTGCTCCGTCACTTAGTTTCGTGGGATCTTTGTGAAGCTCTTCAGACTGCTTTGTTCTTATCTATCCTCAGCAGTTTTGTGGCATCTGCAAATTTTGCCACCTCCCTGTTTACCTCTTTTTCCAGATCATTTACAAATAGGTCAAACAGGACTGGTCCCCGTGCAGACCCCTGGGGGACACCATTTGTTCACCGCTCTCCTTTCTGAAAAGTGACTGTTTATCCCGACCTTTGTTTCCTGCTCCTGCGGGGAGCCACTCTGGGTACAGGAATCCCCTCTCCCCCAGGAATCTCTCCCGTTGAACAGTGGCCGAGAGGGAGCCATGTTAGTCTGTATTCTATCAAAGCAGTCCTGTAGCACTTTAAAGACTAACAAAGTAATTTATCAGGTGATGAGCTTGCGTGGGACAGACCCACTGCTTCAGACCAGAGCCATATTGTGTCTGTGCTGGTCTGGCTGTGGTCTGACAAAGTGGGTCTGTCCCACGAAAACTCATCACCTAACAAATAATTTTGTTAGTCTTTAAAGTACTACTGGACGGCTTTTTGTTTTGATAGGAATCTCTCCTGATAGATTCCCCCAGGGGCTGAGCCGCACCCCAGCCAGCCCAGTCCCTCAGCGTCTGTAGGGAGGGGTCTGCCTGCACCTCGGCCTGAAGTCGGCAGCTGGGGATGGGACAGGGACCTGCTCCCCACCACTGCCTGGGCCCAGAGTCCCGGCCCTGCTGAGCCCTGTGCCTGTTGGGTCGGGACCTTGCGCCCCCTGCAGGGTGCCCTCCCCTGGGTCAGGGCTGCAAACTCCTCGCTGCCTCTGGCTACGGGTAGTGATCAGAGCACTGGGGGGTCCTTCTGGCCACTACTCTGGGTCACCCCCATCAGCACCTCTGTAGGCAAGTGCTGGAGCACCCCCACTTCCTTGGGGCCCTCCTGAGACCCCCATTTCTGATGCACCCGGGATGCGGGTACCTTGAATGGGTCCCGTCTGTGCCCCTCAGGGTCAGCAGGGTGTTGGCACCATGGGGGTCTGGCCCCACTTGCTCAGGCCGGGCCAGCGTCACCTCCGCCCCCCTGTCCCAGAAGCCCGTCACCTTCCTGCCCCACTGCTAGGGGCACGAGGCATTCGCTGTGCAGGGGCTGCCCCACCCCCACCCAGACACGGAGACACCCACCTCTGGGTGTCAGGTCTCCCGGAGCTGCTGGCCTGGGGATCTGTCCCCACAAGCTGAGGACGTACTGCCAGCCCCTCCCGCCTGGGCAGCCGGCTCCTCTGGCCGCTGGGACCCCACCCAGTTGACCCCATGAGGCCTCTGCCGGCTGGGTCTGTCGGGGGACTTGGGGCACTGGGCCTGTCTACGCCCCTCCTGCCCACAGCGATAACAGACCAGGGCTCACTGTGTCCCTCGGGCCGGCTGCTCCGTCCAGGCCCTGGCTGGCCCTCTGTGGAGCTGACCGTCAGCCCGTTCCCTGGGCTCGCCCGGTGGGAGATTCCCTCCATTGCACATCTGGGGATCGGTCTCTCCAGGATTCCCTTTCTCGAGATCCTCTGTCACACCCGGCCCGGCTGTCCATAAACTCATCAGCCAGCTTCCCTGCACCGTAGGGGTCCTCGGGCTCCCGGTCCTCAAGCCACAGCCTCAAGTCGGCGGACGTGCTCCACAGAACCATTCCAGGACCATCAGCGTAACCAGGTGCTTGGTGGTCCGAGTCCCCTGTCCCAAACCCCCGCTTTTGGTAGTGCTGCGTCAGGCGGGAGGGTGGATCTGCACAGGTCTCCTCCGGCCTCTTCTGCGCCGCCTGGAACTTCTTCCTCTGCGTTTTGGGGGTCAGGCCAAAGTTACACAGCAGGGCCTGTCTGACCCATTCGTAGCTCCCAGGGTGCAGCCCCTCCAGCTGCCTGAGCACCGCTGCAGCCTTCTGGTCCAGCCAGGGGGTGAGTGGCTGGAGCCATTCGGCTGGGGGACCTGGCGCAACTCACAGACTTACTCAAAGGAGGTCAGGAACCCACCCAGGTCCCCCAGGTCCTCACACTGGGCCAGCACGTGCGACTCACACTGACGGCCAGTCCCGGGCTGCCTGGTCCTCTCCCCGCCCACCACAGCCGGGGCCTCGTGGTGTCTCGTGTCTGCCAAGCTCTGCTCATGCCATCACTGTCTCTGTCCTCCTGCTCCCGCTATGGTCCCCCAGGTCTTTTAAGCATAGCTCGATCTCCAGCTGTCACGGCATCAAGGGGGGCCCCACCGGGAGGAACTGCTGCTGGTGATGGAGCGCGGCCTGGTGGGCACCGCGTCTGTCTGGCACAGTCCAGCCCCCTCCTCCTGCCTGAGGGTCTGAGACACTCCCAGGCGGCGACCGGCTGCTCCCCACTGGGACAGGATCCGGCCCCCTGGATCGGTCCTTCTCTTCCAGCTGAGCAATCAGCTGGGCCTTGGTTGCCTTCCCCATGGTCAGGCCCCTCTCCTGGCACAGCCCCCCAGGGTTGGCCTTCCGGAGGCGGGTGTAATCCATCTGCCTGCCGTCCCCCGGGTGCCGACTCACTGGCCGACGCTGCAACACCAAACGACTCCCAAGAATCGCTTTGTTTCATCTCCAGCTCCCCTGGCTCTTGAAAGCCTCCTTCCTCCTACTGTGCCCAGTCAGTCACTGCTGGGAGCCCATCCACGGGTGCAGTGCATCCCACCTCTGCCACCAATGTAATGGGGTGCAGGGGTCCCCAGGCTCTGCACCCAATCCGCAGGCAGGAGAACAGGCAGTTTGTTAGTCGACAGAGACACAGCGCAGTGCAGAGGTGCCAGTACAGCCGCCAGAGACAGTCAGTCCAACCCGTGCTGGGAAGGGAAGGCCCAAGGGGAGCCCTCAAGCTGGGGCTGGGACCTCCTTTGTCTCTCTCCCCCAGCCCGGGCCAACTGACTGCCAGCACTGCACACACTGACTGCCCGCCTCAGCCGGGCTCCTCCCCGCTCTTTGTTCGGGGACTGAGGTGTTACCTGCCAGCGTAGGTTACAGACCACAGGGGGTCGTCCACAGCCTGTGCCAACTGCTCAGCCTGCCCCACACCCCCTCACTGCATCACAGCGGCCTGGCAGGGCAGGGGGCTAAGCCTGGCCTTTGTGCCCAGTTCGCCCCGCCCAGTGTCACCTGCAGCCAATGGCAGGCCTGGAGGGAGAATAAAAGGAGGGGACGCGGCTCAGTTCCGGGCTGACCAGTGACGAGGCAGGAGCTGGTTCTGTGGTGCACAGGCAGGAGCGCACAGACCACCAAACGCTTGCCCAGGGGATGAATCAGAAGCAAAGCCCCACTGAGGAGGGGAAATTGGCCTCTCTGGGCGGTGCCCCAAATAGAGGGAGCAGACTCTGGTAAGTGGCTGGAAGTGCCACACCCTGGGCCCCCAGTTAACACAGGGACCTAAACACTGGGCCACCCCACGGCTAGGTGGACCCAGCCACAAATGGCTTTAACAATTTGTCTCTCAGCCTAGTATCAGAGAGGGAGCCGTGTTCGTCTGTAGCTTCGAGAACAACAAGAAGTCCTATGACTTAGTTATTCCTCTTTATTCGGCACTGGTGAGGCCACGTCTGGAATATTGTGTCCAGTTTTGGGCCCCCCCCAGTATAAAAAGGATGTGGATTTGCTGGAGCAGGTTCAGCGAAGGGCAACAAAAACGATTAAGGGTCTGGAGCACAAGACCTACGAGGAGAGGCTGAGGGATTTGGGCTTGTTTAGTTTACAGACGAGAAGACTTAGAGGTGATTTAACAGCAGCCTTCAACTTCCTGAAGGGGAGCTCTGAAAAGGAGGGTGAGAAACTGTTCTCAGTGGTGTCAGATGGCAGAACAAGGAGCAATGGTCAGAAGTTGAAGAGGGGGAGGTGTAGGTTAGACATTAAGAAAAACTACTTCACCAGGCGGCTGGTGAAGCACTGGGATGCGTTGCCCAGAGAGGTGGTGGATTCTCCATCCCTTGAGGTTTTTAAGTCTCGGCTGGACAAGGTCCTGGCTGGGATGACTTAGTGGGGGTGGATCCTGCTTGAAGCAGGGGGCTGGACTAGATGACCTCCTGAGGTCATTATCAGCCCTGTGATTCTGTGATTCTGTGACACCTTATAGACTAACAGAGATTTTGGAGCATCAGCTTTCATGGGCAAAGACCCGCTTGGTCAGATGCATCTCACGAAGGCCTTTGTCCACGAGAGCTCATGCTCCACAATCTCTGTTAGTCTATAAGGTGCCACAGGGCTGCTTGCTGTTTCTCAGCCTAGTCTTCCTCTCTGGTATTGGCAACCCCCCTGCAGCTGTGAGAGGCGAAAGGCCGGGCCCAGCGCCCTGCTTGGGGTGAGATCTGAGGCTCACATTGCCCTGGGCTGTGGCTGGTCCCTGGGGACTGGGCGACCCTGTTCGGAGTTGGTGCGCTCGGTTTCATCACCTCTCGCTGTGCAGAGGGGCTGGGCTGCGGCCGCAGGGCGCTGGGGGTCGGAGGGAGTTGCTGGTGCGGCTTCCTGCTGGCCAGGGGAGCGACAGACGTGCTCGGTGGGCCGGGTCTGGTGCCTGCCAATGGAGCCCCCAGCCTGGGCAGCCCATGGCCCTGGTTTAAGCAGTTGCCCTGGTTTGGGCTCTCCGCTGCGCCCAGAAGAACCTTCATTGCTGCAACCTTAAAACCCACTAACACCCCCGGGTGGCAGCCCCCGGCCCGCCCACTGCTACGGGCCGCTGGTAGCGCAGACAACAGGCTGCCCCACAATCCCCTACCTGCCCCATCTCTCCCCCACCCCTGGCCTCCGCCCGGCAGCTGCCCTGAGAGCACAGCCCCTCCTGACTCCCCCCCACCCCCCGGCTGCCCCCAGCTCTGCCTGCTGGCCGCGGTCAGTCACACGGCCTCTAGCCAGTCCCACCCCGGGGAGGCAGTTACACCTGGCACAGGGGAGCCAGCCAGCACCACTGGGACCCACAGCTCCCCAACAGGAAGTGCCGGACTGTTGCTCAAACGAGGCCCCAGTGAGCCTTGGGACTCTCATTTCTCAGAAAACCCCGGCTCCGCTGGCGGCTACGGCCTCACCCAGCGCGCAGGGCACCAACAGCCACCGGAAACCCACTGCCAGGTGCCAGCGCCCCGTCCCTGGCTGCAGCTCTGCCCCACGCACCCACCGGAGATGAATGCAGCCCCGGCTCCCCCAGCACAAGCAGAATCGCAGAGCAGCCTCTGATTGCACCCAGGGGAAGGAGCTAGCAAAGCGCCCCCCACCTGGGGCCTCCTGCCACGTCACAGCCGCAGGTTCGGGCTGGGCCCTGCAGCAGGAGCACCCTAGCTGTGTCCAGACACCCCATTCTGTACCACAGGCACACACACGTACACACTTGCACACACATACACGCATGCGCACTCAAGCACACACACATGCACAAGTGCACACATACGTGCGTGCACACACAAGCACGCATGCACACGTGCGCACACAAGCACACACCTGCATGCGCACACATACATGCATGCACACTCAAGCACACACAAGCACGCGTGCACACATGTGCACACACATACACATGCACGCACGCACACACGCACACACACACAAACGAGCACGCACACATACACCCACGTGTGCACACACGCACATCCTGAATTCATCACAGTGCAAATGCTCGTCACAAGGCTTCAGCACAAAGCAGTGGCGGCCAGGGCCCAGCCCTGGGCGCCCCAGTGGAAGAACCGCCGTGTGGGAAACCGCGGCCCTGCCTCTCGCTGGTGAAACGGCCTGTGCGCTGCCAGCCACCGAGCACAGCCCAGGCAGTGACTCGGCACCTCTGCCACACGAGGCCTCGCGGTCGAGAAACAGCCAGAAGACGGGCTGAGGCCGGGGGGCAGCAGACACGCCCGGCCCAGCACAGAGGGGTCTGCGCAGCCCCACAGCAGGGCCTGAGGCGCCTGGCTCTGGGGACGTGCCCGGCCTGGTGGAGAGGCTCAGGTCTAAGAGCAGGAAATAGTCATTGTGCTGATCTGACGCTAGCAGCTCAGCAGCCCGCTGGGGCCCAGGCCTCACCGTACCCCATTACACCTGTCCTCAGCCAGCCGGGCCGGCCTCACAGTGTACAGCTGTGCTGAGTTACACCCAGGCTGTTCGGGCTCCAAGCCGGCTCATGCTCACGGGCCTTGTGAGATGGGGTTCAGGGGTCCCCAAGCTCTGCACCCCAGCCGCCGGCAGGAGTGACTCACCCAGCAGGTAGAACAGGAAGTTTATTAGGCGACAGAGCCCAGCTCAGCACAGGTGTCAGTACAGCCGGCAGAGACAGTCATCCCAACCCATCCTGGGGAGAGGAGCCCAAGGGGTGCCCCTCTGGGGTGTAGCTTCCCCTCCCCCCGCCAGGCTGGCTGCCTTCCAGCTTCCTCTCCCCCAGCTTCCAACTGTCGCCTCCCATTCAAACCCAGCTCGACTCCTCCCTGCTCTGTGCTCAGGTCGGAGGTGTTATCTGCCACCCTAGGTCACAGCCAACAACGGGTCACCCCAGCACACGGGAGCTGCTCAGCCTGTCTCACCCACCCCACCACTGCATCAGACCTTGTTACCCCGCCTGACCACACAGTGCTCTGGGCTGTCCCTCGGCGGGGGCAGCCTGTGTGCTCCCAGTGACGGCCTCCTGGTGCCCTGTTCCTCACTGGTTGTGATGCTGGGGTTACCACCCCCTCGTGCACTCGCTGACCCCCCATGCGGGCTCCAGTGCGTCTGGGTTCACACGTGTGCGCTCACACTCACAGAGCCAGCCGCCGGGCCGTGCTCCAGATCCCCGCTGTGTGCACTGAGAAGTGGTCTGGTGGGCCGGGCCCTGACCTAGCACCTGTGAGACCTGAGCTCACGTTGCTGCCGTGCCCAGATTCCCAGTGGGGCCTGGGCCGGTTTCTCACCACTCTTTGCCTCAGTTCCCTGGCTACAGCACGGCCGCCTTTGGGGCCGGTGATTTACCACATGCTGGGAACGGCTGATCTTGACTCAAAGACCCAGGTTGTGTGGCCAGGGGATTGTGGGGCAGCCTCTGCTTTCACTTTCACTTTCCCTTAGAAGCAAAGGCCATTTCCAGCCCTCGTGCACACACAACCCTTGTGCATGCACTATTTGCACCGTGAGTTCTGAGGCAGGGCTGGCGGGTTGGTGGTAGTTGGCGTTGGCCACATTGCGGGGGCTGATGCTCTCCGAGGCCGGGGCTGCCTTTCACACCGCGTGTGCCCAGTTCGCTGCCCTCACTTGGCGCTCCTAAGCCTCGCTGCGTGCCTCAGTTTCCCTCTGTAAGTGCATGGCTATGGGGGGGCCTAAAGCCTGCTTTGTGGGCAGAACCAAAGCCACAAGTGACTTCTCTGTCCCCCCGCACCCCGTCCCGGTCAGTGCTCCTTTCCCTCAGCCCTGCTCTGAGTCGCCAGGAGCGAGGGGGCGGGAGCAGGCGCCAGGTCGGTGTCCCAGAGCCAGCAGGTTACACCCCTTCCTCAACACCACCAGCCTCTCCGCTGCCCAGAGACCCTGCCAGGCGCAGGGCCAGCCCTTCCCCAGTGCACGGGGCAGGCCAGGGCCGGGGAGGGGAAGCGCTACGGCTATAGTGGTGTCCGGGGCTCGCTCAGGAACGTCTGCACATTTGTACCGAACTCCTCTCAGCTGAGACCGCCAGGCCTAGCTGCCGGGAGCGACCCAGGCTGGGCCCAGTGCACTGCCAGCACCGACGCGCAGGGGACACCCGCTCACAAGCCCTCAGGCACGGTGACACCAAAAGCCCCCACGGCCCCAGGAGACACACACACACACACGGCTCGGGCTGGCTGGCGGGTGTACTGAGCTGTGCCGGCAAGCCGGGCTCTACCGTGCCTCCAGGAGGCAGAGGAAGGAGGCGCCCAGGCCCTGCAGGCAGGACAGGAGGCACATGGCTGGCACCAGGTAGAGGAGGAAGAGGCCGGCGATGGGCAGCAGGTGAGCAAAGAAGATTGTCCCAGCTCCCACGGTGGCGTGCACGAAGAGGGCCCCCACTTGCGCCACGAGGAAGCCGAAGATCAGGCAAGCAATCAGGTCCAGGAGCCGGACGAGCCAGGGTGGGGGGCACATCAGGGCATCCCCCATGGCCCAGGGCCTCTCCCCAGCACTCCCTGGCTGCACTCCGGAACGTCTCCCTGTGCCAGGCTCAGCCTGCGAGGATGGAGCCGCTGCTCGAATGAGACCTGCGTGTGCAAGGGGGAGATGGGCCGGTTCAGGGGTGGGAAGGGCACAGCCAAGCCACTCTCCTGCCAGCTGAGCAAAGGCTCCAGGCCCTGGGCAGCATGCAGCCAGGTCAGGAACGGTGCCCCTTGGCGGAGTATAACTCTCCCGGTGCCCAGGGTGCTGCAACGCCCAACCTCAGGCTTGTCATCCAGAGCTCTCCAGCACTTTACAGAGCAGGCCAGTAGCCTCATCCCCACCTCCCACGTGGGGAAACTGAGGCACCGAGCAGGGAACTTGCTCGAGCAGCAGCTGAACCAGGATTGGTGCCCACTCCTGTGTTCTGCCCACTAGGTTGCATTGCCCGTCTGCCGGAGCCACACAATCAGCCAGGTGCACAGTGGGCAGGTCTCACCACCCTAAAATGCCAGGGCCCAAGAACGTCCTGAGATGGGCTGATCACCGAATCATCTCGGGCAGGTCCTGGGACCTGAGCTGGCACAGCAGGGGCGGGGGTGTCACACCACTTGGTGGGGCCTGAGCTGGCACGGCTGGGGGCATGGGGTAGTGTCTAGTGAAACCTGGTGAGTCCCTGAATTGGGTTGTGCGGCTTAAATGTCTGTGTCACTTTTGTATGCAGAGTTACAAGGTTGGCTCTGTGCTTGTATTAAAATGTTCAGGTCTGTGCACTCACAGTCGGAGGGGTGGTACCTCCCCGCCAGGTGATGCCGGCCTTCCCAGAGCAAGGGCCTCACCAGACACCAAGCCGCAGCTCAGGAATTCAGCTGGGAGGTGTCACCTGCAGGCTGCCAATGGCAGAATGCCCACAAGGACACGGACAGGTGCCCTGTGGAGAGAGCTCTGCTGGAGGTGGAACCCTTCGTCAAAGGGCTACCGGCTCCTCGCTTTCAGTGTCAGGGTCTGTTCAAAAGCTAGAGGGCTGAGGCGGGTTGGGGTTAGCTCCAGCTCAGCCCTGGGGGTGGCAGGTCTGAGCTGCGAGCCTGGGCAACGTGCGCTCTGCGCTGCACACCTGGCCGGCTTACCTGCACAGGGCGGCAGGAGCAGCAGGTCACACAAGATCGAAGAAGATGATGGACAGGGACAGGTACATGAGGCAGTAGAAGTAGGCGAGGGCCGCTGGGATGAGGAGGTAGGAGCAGAGGGCGAGAACCGGGATCAGGCCGAAGGAGAGGATGACCACAGCCGGCAGCAGGAAGTAAAAGACGACAGCCGTGGCCCTTGACAGCAAAAGGAACAGAGCCACGCAGATGAGGACATCCAAGATGCCTTCTGTCGTGTACACGGCGTCCATGGAACGCTCCCGGCCACTCGCTGCTCAGCCCAGACGGACTCCGGGCTGCAAACGGTGCACTCTCCCTGCGGAGAAACAGCAAACGGCCATTAACGCCCTGGGGCCTCCGTCCTCGAGCTCCTGCTGGGAGGCGCAGAAGGGGCGACCCCGCACAAGTGGCCAGCTCCTCTACAGAGCAGTTTGTCACCCGCTGGCACGTAGTGGGGTTGGCCACTGTCGCAGGCCAGAGCAACCCAGAGCTCATGGACCAGTGGTGACAGAAGCAGGACCCTGGATATGTACAATGCACAAGTGGAATAAAGTCCAGAGCAGAGACATACACACTTGGTTCTTTCCAAGGACCAACCACACACAGCCAACAGCCCCTGGGAGCCCGGTCGGCTGGGAGGAAGGGGTTAAAGTTTTAAACAGAAGCATGTGGTGGTAAAAGCGTATTGTTTATGGACACTTCCCTACTGGCTAACAAAGTCACGGTCAAGAAAGAATGGTCATGCTAGTTAGAGCAAACAAAATAACAGATCCCATCCAGGGGACATTCAGAGAAACGCGTATTAGAAATCTGAGGCCAGAAATTGCAGAAACTGGTAAGTGAGGCAAATGGACACAAGTAGAACTCGGTGGTGGCGGGGCGGGTAGGTTTGGCTTATATTAAGAACAAAGAGAATCCTAACAATGGGGCTGGTTCATCACTACATGGGAAAGGTAAAACTGTCAACGCAGAAAAAGTTAAGGTAGCCAATAAATATTTCTGTTCTGTATTCATGAGAAAAAATGTAGTCAGCTCATCCAATAATGATGCTGCCCTTTCCATTCCAATAGTAAGAGAGGAGGAGGTTGAAAGAGAAGCTACTTAAGATAGAACTGTTAAAAAACAGAAGGTCTGGATAACTGCCATCCAAGAATTTTAAAAGAGCTGGCTGAGGAGTTTGATGCACAGGTACTGTTGCTTTTCAATATGCCTTAAGGCACAAAAAGATCCAGAAGACTGATGAAAAGCTAATGTTTTATCTTTAAAATATTTAATCGTGGTGATGAGGATGGCCCATGCAATATACACCTGTCAGTCCTACATTGATCCTGGGAAAGATAATAAAGCAGCTGACTTGGCACTCAATCAAGAGTTAAAAGGAAGTTAATAGCTAATGCTAATCAAACACATTTGGAATCCTTCTTTGAAGCGATTATATAGGTGGTTGATAAAGGTTATAATGTTGAGGTAATAGATTTTGACGAGCTTTTCCATAATATTTTAATCAGAAACTCAAACATTACAAGATGACTGTGGTGCACAACTAACTGATCGGTCCCAGAATACACCTGTAAGCAGAGAATCGTCCCCGAGAGGATGTGGTTCTAGTGGCATCTGTCACATGACGAGATTTTATATTGGGCGTGGAAGCTTTTTTAATGTCCACTGTGGCTATTGGCCCCAAATACTGTGCTGGGCCGTGTGAGGTGTCTAAGGAAAGCGGATGACGCCCTGAATCTAGGTGTGCTACTTACGTGACGGTATCATGCATGCAGGTAAAGGTGCAGATTTGAGCTACGTAGCTGTGGTAGAAAAGGTGTGAGTGTTAAGCTTCATAATAGAAGGTGTGAACGCAGCCCCCGCTGGGCTGAATGGACTGTGAATAAATTGAATCCACATTTCAGACACATGGGTCTTGTCAGCGGAAGGCAGCGCAGGTGACCTTGGATCAGACAAAGGAACAGGTCCATTTCAGAAATTCTAGACCATCTCCTGGGCTTCATCCAAGGGCAGTTTGCCACAACAGCCCACCTGGGTCTGGTGGGGGCTGACCTGAATGGACTATGGGAAGAAGAGGGGGCTGAGGCCCAGAACTCAAAAAAGGAGAGAGCCAGGCTGTTGACTTAGCAGTGTCCCTCTTGGATCCTTTGTCTTTTGGGCTCCAAGGGTCCATGCCCAGCAAGTGGACCCCAGCGGCTGGATCTACAACACTCCAATGACTGAATCTATGTGACCTGAAATGAACTTTCAGAGACTCTCAGGAATCAGCAAATAACATCGCTGGCTGCACCCGTAGTTATGACTGATGTGTGTAAAGTATCGCTTACCCATTCTGCTCTCCATCCCTGTTCTTTCTTTTGTATTACTAAATCTTTAGATATTTAGATCTAAAGAATCGGTGAGCTTGGTGTTTGGGTAAGATCCAAGTATATATTGACCAGTGTCTGGGGCTGGGCCCTTTGGGGTCTGGAAGAATCTTTGCAGTGTTGAATGTAACACGTTCAATAACCACTCGCCTGAATTTGGGGGCTGTTGGGCTGGGCTGGTAGAGCGTCTGGGCAGTCTGTGGGTTTTCTTTTGTGGCTTCTGGCTGGCCAGTGGGGCTGGCAGAGGTGCTGTTGAGGCTGGTTGGATTTGCCCTAGTGAGGAGGAAATCCCAGCCTGGGGCTGTGAGCGGCCCAGAGTTTAAGCAGATACCCCGGGTTGATTTGTCTAGCTGTGCACAGAAGCCCTGTCCTATCACAGCGCCCCACAGAGATATGTTCTTGGCCCTCTAAAGAACGTAACATTTGTCAATGTCCTGGGAACAAAACAAAAGCAACACAGGTGAAGTTTTCAGAAGACACGGAAGTTGGGTGGGGGGTGATGCATGTGGACGAGGCTGCAGAGCAGTTTGGGTCGTTTGGTAAGACGGATACAAGCGAACAGCGTGGGCTCTCCTAGCTCCTGCATCAGTAACTGGTTCGTAGAAAGGACGCAAAGGGTGGGACTAAATGGTCAGTTTTCCGACTGGAGAGAGACCCGTAGCAGCGCTCCCGGGGTCTGGTCTGGGACCAGCACAGCTCAACATACTCATAAATGAACTGGGAGAAGGGTGAACAGGGAGGTGGCAAAATCTGCAGCTGACTCAAAACTGCGCGAGAGAGCTAAGTTGCAGGTAGGCTGTAAGAGCTGCTAACGGATCTGACAGCACAGAGCAGGGGGTGTTGTCACCGGAGTTTGGTTGGAATACGCAACCCATTACTGCAGCCCCTCTCCTAGGCTGGCACCGCTCCGTATGCCCTTCGCTGAACCTGTTTCTTGTGCTCATTTGTTTATGTGTGGGGCTGTGCGTGGTGGCTCTGGGCTCGCGTTTGAATGTCAGTTTCTGGGAGAGCACAACAGGAGGCAGTCGCATGGCACCAACTGTGAAAGGTCCCGAGCCCGGTGCCCTTGTATTAAACAGAGAAAGGACCTTACAGACTCCAGTCAGCATCGGAGGAATTCGGCTGTGAGGTGTTGCCCAGCAGACAGGCAATAATGGCTTGCCTGAAAAGGGCTTGGACAGGTGACCTGCTCCTGTGACAGGCTCCATCCTGGACGTGTTTCTGCACAGGAGAACAATGGAACTCCATCCACTGGGGCCAGGGAATAAAGAGGCCCTGAGGTTCCTCAATCTTTGTCGTCACTAAAGCTCATCACTCCAGGAGCATCTCTGCCATGAACTGAGCCCGGAAGGATCGGTCTTGACAAAGGCCCTACTCCAGTGACTTTGAAGATAGCAGCTTATTCCACCTCTGCTGCAGCCTGCACCGAGCACTGCGTGGCTGGGGTGTGTAAGTTGATGGCTTTAACAATTTTGCTCTCACCCTGTTCTTTCTTTCTTTTTACTAATACACCTTTAGCTGTTAGATTCTAAAGGCCTGGCCCGGCGTGCTCTTTGTCATTGACACGGGCACGTCTTTGGGAGTGGAAAGAGCTGTGCGAATTTGGTGTGACTGGTTTTCATAACCTCTCGTCTGTGTAAGGAGGGGACTGGTTGTGGCACAAGGAAGCGTATAAGGGAATTGCTTGTGTGACTTCTTAGCAGCCGAAGTGGCAACAGAAGTGCTCTGTGTGTCGGGTTTGGTGCCTTGTAGTGGAGGACCAGGCTGAGCTGTAAGTAGCCCCGTTTTAAGGAATCTGCCCTGGTTCGTCCCTCTGAGTGGCGTTCAGGAAACCCTCTAATATTACACTGGACAACAAAATCTCGGCAGGTGAGAGTCGTGCTGCTAAGTGCCAAGCAATGCACGCTGGAAAACGTGCTGCCAAGTGTGTGTACGCCTCTCCAGGGAGAGCTCTGGGACTCACTGAGGTAGGTCTGTGAGAACTTGCACTCCGTGTGCAGCAGCAGCCAATAAAGCCAACGGACAGCTGGGAGCCCTTAGGAAAGACAGCGACTAAAAGCAAATATCTTATTCTGCTGCGTGAATCGCTGGGGCGCCCACGTCTTGCCCATGGCCTACAGACATGAGTGCCTCCTCTCCCAAAGACATCTTGGCATTGGAAAAGGTTTGGGAAAGGGCAACAGAAATGCCCAGAGATTGGGAACAAATTGGCAGGGGCTCAGAGAAGAGCCATGCTTGGCCAGTCTGCCCGAAGGTGATGGGGTCCAGGCCTGGCCTATGGTGCTCGGCCTCTTTACTATGGGGTGGTGATGGCAGTCTACAAGCGCCCGTGTGGGGAATGACTGTTCCCTAGTGGGCAGTCCTAGCCAGCCCAGGAAGAGATGCCATGTCTCCCGGCCACCACCCATGTTCAGACAAGGGAGAAATCGCACATGCTGAGCAGAGAGGGCAGTGACCCCCAGCACAAGTTACCTGCCGTGCGAGGCCACATTTCACGCCAGATTGGCTGTATGTGGAGAAGCTCTTCTCTGGGAATTCTTGGGGGGGCAGGGCCCCGGCCTGTGCCGTGCCGAGGTCACACGAGGGGATCACAACGGTCCCTTTTGACTCTCTGAAGCCTGTGGAGCAGGTGGGCCATGGGTGGGCCCTGCTGTGTGGGACAGCCCTGGGAGGCAGGAAACCGGGTGGGCTGTGAACCGAAACCAGGCAGGGACCCGGTTCTTGCCCAAGTCCGAGGCACCCCCCACTGACCCCCCCACGCCAGTTCTAGGGTTACTTACAAAGTAAAAGACCCTGGCTCAGCAGGCAGAGGGGATGGTGCCCGCTGGGTCCCTGCCCTTGTGCCACAGCGGGCAAGAGGGCTGCTCAGCCCAGTGCTCTGCTCAGACGAGTGCCCACTGCAATGCAGGTTTGTGTGCCGAGGGTACTGGGTCCCCAGGAGGGGGCTGAGATCCCCGGCCCATTGCACACAGGGGCAGGCACACAGAGTCCAGGGGGAACAGCTCTCACTGACACTCCCGGCCTGCCCTCTTTGGACAGGCAAGAGCCCCAGCTAAGCAGACCGTACCTGTAGAAGCTCTGCCCCCGCGAACGCACCTCCACTCTGCCCGTCAGGCCCTCATCCTGCTGGATGGGAGTGGGCCTCGCTCAGCTTCCCGCGCCCCCGCCAGCTCCCAGGAGAGCCAGGCCTGGCTGCACCCCATTGTGACGCACCTGGCAGAAGTGCTGCTTCTGACATCACAGAGCAGGGCGGCGGGCTCCAGCGCTGCTGCGAGACAGATGAGTTTGTCTCCCTTCCGGCCGCCCACCTGCCAGGCCCAGGCACACCATGGGCTGCTCGTGGGGAGGCGCTGGCTCCAGGAGCGAGGAAGGCAGGTCTCATGTTCCAGGGACTCAGGTGGGAGACCCAGCTTCAGTTCCCAGCTGGGCTAGAATCATAGAATCACAGACTGCCAGGACTGGAAGGGACCTCGAGAGGCCATCGAGTCCAGCCCTCTGCCCCAACGGCAGGACCAAGTACTGTCTAGACCATCCCTGATAGACGTCTGTCTAACCTGTTCTTAAATGTCTCCAGCGATGGAGATTCCACAACCTCCCTTGGCAATTTATTCCACTGTTTGACCACCCTGACAGTTAGGAACTTTTTCCTAATGTCCAACCTAAACCTCCCTTGCTGCAGTTTAAGCCCATTGCCTCTTGTTCTATCCTCAGAGGCCAAAAAGAACAAGTGTTCTCCCTCCTCCTTATGACTCCCTTTTAGATACCTGAAAACCGCTATCATGTCCCCCCTCAATCTTCTCATTTCCAAACTAAACAAGCCCAATTCTTTCAGCCTTTCTTCATAGGTCATGTTCTCTAGACCTTTAATCATTCTTGTTGCTCTTTTCTGGACCCTTTCCAATTTCTCCACATCTTTCTTGAACTGCGGTGCCCAGAACTGGACACAATACTCCAGCTGAGGCCTCACCAGCGCAGAGCAGAGCGGGAGAATGACTTCTCGTGTCTTGTTCACAACACACCTGCTAATGCATCCCAGAATCAGGTTTGCCTTTTTTGCAACAGCATCACACTGTTGACTCATGTCTAGCTTGTAGAGAGTCCCTCGGACCTGGAACACGCCCTGTAATCTCGGGCTCAGTTCCCTAGGGCCGGCAGAAGCATCACCCTGCCCACCCAGCCAGCCCCACACAGAGGCGGGCGCTGTTGCCACAGAGCTGCCTGCATCCTTTGCATGAGGGACACACGCAGCCACGGGGGGCTGGGCTAGGCCCTGGCAGAGGCACTGGGTGGCCCGTGGCTGGGCCCCAGGAGGAGCTGGCCGAAGCAGGGCAGTGTCAGGAGCCCTGTTGGCCACGTGACTGGGTTCGGAAGTGTCCCAGATGTTGCTCACTGCAGCCGCCAGGCATGGGCCTAACCCAGCGCTCTCAGGCCCAGACACAGAGATGGGCCTCTGGTGCTACTGGCCTTGCCCGGAAAGCCCAGCCTGGGCAGGGCTGCAAGCCACAGGACCCCACCCCATCAGAAGAGGGGGTTGGCCGGCTCCCAGCTCCATCCCTCCCCCAAAGCGCTGGATGGCTGGTCACTCACGCGGAGCCCCTGACCCTCCCCTCCTGCTGACGAACCCACTGCCTTGCGGGGCCAAGCCTGCTGCTCTCGGCCCCGCGTCCCCTGGGACATGACTGGGTCCTAAACTGGATGTGACTGGCACCAAACCTGGGGCCAGGGGAAAGCTGGCAGTGCCCTCAAGCTGCTCGTGTTACTTGTGCGCCAGTGCCAGGCCTGTATGGGACGTTATGGGTATTGGCTGTGTTAGAGCCGAGTGTGGGAGGTGGGATCCCCTCCCCAGCCCGGGTGCTGGGCTAAACGAAGGAGCAGATTCCCAGACCCATCTCAGGCACGTGGGACTTTCCCCCTGGATTGCATCCATGCAGAGCGCCACGACCGCCTGCCTGGGTCAGGTGAGCCTGACCCTCCAGTCCCTGATGGGAAGGAGAAAGGACTTTTCCCTTCACCGGAAAAACTATAAGAGGGCCCATTCTGTTCTTTCAGTCTCCAGGAGTTAAGCCCATCTGGACTGGGGACCCATCCCCCAGAAGGGTGCTTGCCAAGACTGCCAAGAAGTCAGCACAGAACATGGCTGGCTGCATCACGCCTGCAGCTGGGGTCTGGAATGGTATCGCTTTACCACGTTTCCTCTCACGCCCTGTTTCTTCTCCCGCTGCTAATAAACCTTTGACTTTCGGATCTGAAGGACTGGCACCGGCGTGGTGATCTGGGTAAGATCCAGGTACATATTGACCTGGGACTGGGGCTGGGCCCTTTGGGGCTCAGCAGAATCTGGGCGGAGTTGGTGAAATAGGTTTTCAGAGCCTCTCACCTGGGTAAGGAGGGTTGGTTGCTGGTCTGGGCATTAGGAGCAGCTGGAGAGTCTGTGGGTTTGCTCGTGTGGCGTCTGGCTGGCCAGTGGGGCTGGCAGAGGTGCTGTGGTGGCTGGTGGGATAAGTGGCCCTATTTCAAGCAAATACACCCTGGTTGATTCCCTTAGCTGTGCCCAGAAACCCCATCATATTACAGTCCCCCAGGCATCTCAAGGGTCCCACAAAGTGAATGGCGTTAGACTGGCTGGGGCCCAGAGCAGAATGCCCCTAGAGTCTGGTGCAGACATGAGCCCTGATGGCTAAAGGCCCAACCTCTTCTGTCCTGTTGGGCAGAAGCCGTGATCCCTTGTCTTGCTGGGCTAACACCCTGAGCCCTGGCATGCCATGGGGCAGGAGCGCTGGCACGCCATGGACCAGGAGTGCTGGCATGCCATGGGGCAGGAGTGCTGGCATGCCATGGGGCAGGAGTGCTGGCAGGCTGTGGAGCCGGAGTGCTGGCATGCCATGGGGCAGGAGCTCTTGCACACCATGGGGCGGGAGCCCTGGCAGGCCGTGGGGCAGGAGTGCTGGCACGCCATGGGGCAGGAGCCCTGGGAGGCCGTGGGGCAGGAGTGCTGGCACGCCATGGGGCAGGAGCCCTGGGAGGCCGTGGGGCAGGAGTGCTGGCACGCCATGGGGCAGGAGCCCTGGGAGGCTGTGGGGCAGGACTGCTGGCACGCCATGGGGCAGGAGCCCTGGGAGGCTGTGGGGCAGGAGTGCTGGCACGCCATGGGGCAGGAGCCCTGGGAGGCCGTGGGGCAGGAGTGCTGGCACGCCATGGGGCAGGAGCCCTGGGAGGCCGTGGGGCAGGAGTGCTGGCACGCCATGGGGCAGGAGCCCTGGGAGGCTGTGGGGCAGGACTGCTGGCACGCCATGGGGCAGGAGCCCTGGGAGGCTGTGGGGCAGGAGTGCTGGCACGCCATGGGGCAGGAGCCCTGGGAGGCTGTGGGGCAGGACTGCTGGCATGCCATGGGGCAGGAGCCCTGGGAGGCTGTGGGGCAGGACTGCTGGCACGCCATGGGGCAGGAGCCCTGGGAGGCTGTGGGGCAGGACTGCTGGCACGCCATGGGGCAGGACTGCTGACAGGCTGTGGGGCAGGAGCCCCAAACCCCAGCACCCTGTGGTGGAACCCGGACCCCTTGCACCCTGGCCTGTTCTGTCCTTCCATGACTCAGCCCTCCAGCCAGGCGGCTGGTTCTGCTCTGCCCCTTTCTGGGTGTAGGGTCTGGTGACAGGCGTCCCTTGGCTCGGGGCCTTCTGTCTCCCAGGCCCTGCCTCACCTGGATCCGGAGCCTGGGCCGACTTCCCTCGGTGCCGGCACTCCCTGGGGCTGGCCTGGGCCCAGAGCTCACACCTCAAGCCTGCAGCCGCAGGTGCTGGCTGGGGGCGTCCCTGGCTGGCTTCCCGCCACTCGGCTGCCCCCAAGGAGTGAGCCGTTGAACAGCTGGGCTGGACGGCACCGTCTCTGCAGGGCGGCCTTGTGCAAGCCCCTAGAGCCCGGCCCCCGGAGCCCTGCCACCCTCCTTCCCTCTGGCGCTGCCCCTCCTGTCCACGTGCTGCTGGCGGGCAGGGCAGGGCCCCCGGGGCAGCTCCGTAACCCCTGCTCTTTCCAGGGTGGTGGGGGCGCCCCAAACCAACCCGAGCCCACCCCCCCCCCCAGGCTGTTGCATGGAACACCCTGCAGCAGGGCTCCGGGTACTTCCCCGCCGGTGCCAACCTCTGCGCGGCGTCGGAAACAGCTGCTGAGCCCACACGCCCCCAGCCACAGCCTACATGGGGCACGTCCGCGGCACAGGGACGCGAGCTTTGGCTGCAAGCACGGCTCCCCCGCCGCGCCCCCCCTTTGGCCACGCACAGGGCTGCTGTAGAGGCGGGGGTGCGGCTGGCAGGCAGCAGGGAGGGCACGTGCCTGCCCCATAGCTCGGGGAGCCTGCAGGGCCCCCTGCCCCAGGAGCCCTGTGGGCAGCGATCCCCATCAAAGGGGCACGTGGCGAGGGTGTTGCCTGCCAGGCTGTACCCACACGCCATCACCTGGGCCCAGAGGAGACAGCCGCACCTGTGGAGCCCGCTGCAGCGCCCAGCGTCGGCACAGGCCAGCCAGGCCACGGTGCGGCCCCAAGAGCACGGCTCAGCCTTGGCTTGGCCCTGGGGTGGTGCCCATTGCGGGGCGGGAGGGGGCGTCTGGCCCACTCTGACCCGACCCTTGAGGTCTGCTTCCCCGGGTGGGCCCCCGCCGGCGTCAGCGCAGGGAGAATGGGCCCGCGGGGATGGCCAGGCCCTCCCAGAAGTGAGAGGCTCTGGAGGGAGTACGGTGGGGCAGCCACCCCCCACCCCGTCAGGTTAACGGGCTGCTCTGGGCACACTGAGCATGGCCAGCCTGGTGAGGGATGGCCCCTGGAAAGAGAGGGTCCAAGCCCAGGTGGGGCTGTGCACTGAGGGGAGCAGAGCTAGTGCAGGGCCCCCCAGAACAGCGGCTAGGACGCCTGTCACCCCCCCCGGCAGGAGTGGCGGAGGGAGCCCCTGTACTCTGTGCCCTTCCAAAGCCCACGGTGCTCTGGTGGGTCCCTCACGCCCATGGGGCCAGGCCCCAGCACCTCCCGCAGCCCAGCCCTCGTTAGCTGCGTAGGACGCCCGGCGGGGGGGGCGGGGGCAGGCTTATTTTGTTGGCGGGCTCCTTTCTGGGCTGCACTTACAGCCAGCGGTGGGGACCTGCCTCCCTCAGCTGCAGGGCCCATGGTGGCTGCGGCTGGGGACGGGCTCCTGGCAGCAGCGGTGCCCCCCTCGCCCCGGGGACCGCCCTAGAGGTGACAGGCACCATGGCCCCCCCAGCCCCGCGTCATGCAGGCAGGAGGACCCCCCAGCGCCCCCGTTCCGTCCCCGCTCGGCGCACACAACCACCAGGCCCAGCGCGGCCGTGCACGGTGCTGTATTGGGGCTGGCGGCTGCTCACCACACCAGCAGCAGGAGCTGGGTGGCCGCGGGCAGCAGGACGTGCCGCCAGGCGAGGCAGATGAGGAGCGGGGGGAAGAGGGAGAGGAGGAAGGTGGCCACGGCCGGGAGCAGCCTGTGGAAGACGTTGGCGGCGACCGGGCGCAGCGACTTCCCGACGAGGAGCGAGGCCGGCAGCACGTGCTCGTAGAGGATGAAGAAGGGGAGGAAGAGGATGAAGAGGAGCATGAAGGCGATGCGGAGCAGGATGTCACAGAGTATCAGCGTGGTAACAAAGGACAGCAGCCAGCGGAGGGCCCGCAGGCCCCCGCGCAGGATGGCGCGCATTCCCCAGCGCCCCGGGTCTGGGCCTCAGCGGAGCCTGGCTGGCAGCGGGGGCTGCGTCTCCACCGCTGCTCTGTGCCTGCGAGGAAGCGGGGAGCCGGGTGAGTCACACGCAGCACATGGGGAGCAGGCCCCACTTCCCAGCCCTGCAGGTGAACACTGCCATGGGTCCCCAGCAGTGAGACCTCCGGGCCCTGCTCGGCCGCCCGGCCGTGGCGCTCAGCCTGGCAGGACGCGGCCCGGGGCTCTGCCTTGGCCGGCTGGCCGTGGCAGACGAGAGGCACGGGGCTGCGGGGGACAGCGACTCGTCAGTGGGGCTAATGGGAGAACGGGGTTTTGGCGCCCGAGAGCTGCACGCGAGGCAGCTTCCTCCCCAGCACACTGGAGGCGGCACTGCTGAGCGCGACGCGCCGGCGGGCAGACGGGTTTCCCTCGGAGAAAGCTGAGAGCTGTCGGGCCACTGCCGGCTGGGAGGGGCTGGGAGTTGTGAGCAGAGAGCAGGAAACCGTCTCCTGCTCGCTGGTGCTCTGGGAAGGAAACGGGGCTCGGGTTTACCTGGCTGCATCACCGTTTCCCCTTGTGCCCGAAGCAACCTAGGGGTCCCCGTGGTCAGCTCGTCACTCAGCTCAATGGGTGACAGTGCGAGGGGGCAGTGTGGGAACCAGCAAATACGCAACAAGTAGGTTTGCTGTCTCGGGTGCTAAGGCTCAACAACCCTCTGCCTCATTGCAGCGCAGAGGTGAGACGTGGACGTGCCAGAAGGTTCACCCAGTCCGTCTCCCCAGGCTGGGCCAATGCAGCGTTCTCCCCCCCGCAAGGGACGTCATCCGCCGGTCTTCTTTTTAACCATCCCAGCCCTTGGCCTGAGCCGTCGTGGTGCTCAGCCCCAACCCACCAACCTGAGCTCCCGAGAGCAGCGTCACTGCATTGACCCCACAGGCGTTACTCCTGTTTTACGCTGTTCTCAGGGAGATTAGAACCAGCCCCTTCATTTCCAGCCAAGGATCTAGCCCCACATTCCCGGGCAGTCACCCCAGAGCTACCCAGGCTTGGCCGACGCTAGACACTGAGGCCAGCATAGCCACGGCGCCCCAGGGCGTGAAAAGTCCACCCCTGAGTGGCGCGGGTAAATAGAGCGCAGTGCTCTGTGGGCACCGCTACGCTGACAGACGGGCGACGTCTCCCCTCTCCCCGGGAGGCGGCTCAGCAGCATGACTGGAGAAGCCAGCCCCTCCGTTAGCTCGTGTCTGCACAGGCAATGGGCAGCCTAGGCTAGCCAGGGGCTGTGCGTGGCCCTCCCTCGGCTCAGTGGGCTGCAAGGTTGCTGTAACCAGTGGCCGGTCTCCCGGGATGGAATCTGCACACCTAGCCTTTGCGGGGGCACCGACTGAGCCATAGCAGCACTTGGACTGGCTGCCGGGGGCGGGCACAGCTCTCACGACGCTCTCCCTATGCGAGCCCCGGCCGCCTGTGCATCTCCCTTGAGTGAAACCCAGCACGAAAAACCAGCCCGGCTGGAAACCAGTGAAACCTGGCAGCCCTGCGCAGGGCAACAGGTCGCCCACCACCGGTCTCACTGACACGCTGCAGCCCTGCCGCAGGGCCACGGCCACGCGTGGCAACGGCCTGGCCCCTCCTGTCGCTGGGATAGGAGCTCTCGGCACCCTCGCAGGGCCCGCTGCTGGATGCCTGACCACGCCGGCGTGGCTCATTCGCCAGGTGCTTCTCCCTGAGGGCAGCACGGGCTGGGGGGGATTTTCCCCATGGGTCAGGCGTTGTGCAAGACAAAGGCACTGCGGGCGGATGTGGCCTGCTCTGAAGCACAAAGGCCGTGGCCCAGGGTACCAGAAGAGCAGCCCTGTGACCTAGCCCCGGCTGGCAACTCCTGCAGCTGCTGTGGGGTGGCGGAGTTCTGGGCTCCAGCCACGCGAGGCCAGACAGCGTCTTCCTGCCCTGGCAACCTCAGACTAGAGCAGCCAGCCCCAGGCAGTAGCCCGGAGAGCCAGGGTGCCCGGAGCAGGTCAGCCAAAGCCGAACTTGCCTCCAGTGTGGAGCAGACATCAGCAGCCGGTCATGCGGGCAGTCCAGCTCTCAGGCTGGTGAAGGCCTCCTCCGAGCTGGGCAACCCTGAGCCTGTGACGCTGCAAGCTGCTGCCTTGTGATGTCACAAACGGGGTGCGGGGCTCACCGTCTGGAAGGCAGTTTAACCGCTGCTGCCGGGGTCCGGGACACAGTGCCAGGGGTGTTCTTCCACCCGGACCAAGCCATGGAGATCTGTGCAAACAACTGGGGGGGGGCATCTCAGAGACGCCAGCCAGTGCAGCCGTCGCCTATGGAAAGTCAATGGAGGCTGAGCCCTTCACCCCATTTGTGCCTCTGAAAATCCCCTCGTCTAAGGAAAAACGTGACATCCATAAAAGAACCAAGCAGCCAAATGTAGCTGAGGGCAGGCAAAGTTAACACACCTTCGGGCCAGGCCACAGCCAGCTTCAGGCAGGCGTGGAGGAAAGGGCAGGAGGTCGAAAAGGAGCACAGCAAGGACCTCCCCCAGATCACAAATGGGCCAGCGAGCACCTTGCCGCCCTGTGCTTGTGAGCTGCCCCGACGGGGGCTCCTGGGCGCTAATAATAATGAAAAGGTTTTCTGCACTGCAGGCCTGTCTGTTCACACGTCCCGCCAGCCCACTGCAGTGACGCCGCCGGCTGCCTCCCAACCCCACAAGTCCAGCCACAGAATCCCAGCCTGGCGCGGGAGAACCAGGTCTCCTGTCCTGCTCCCAGCACTCCTGTGAGTGCCTCCCAGAAGGAGGTTTGCTTTTTTGCAGCCGTGTTGGACGGGTGAGTTGTGTTGAGTTTACGGCCTGCTCTGACCCCTTGCTGCACTAATGCAGCCTAGGCCGTTAGCGCACGTGCATGTGAAAGTGCTTGTCCTTTCGTGAGCACGTCTGCACGTGTCCGTACTGACCTGCGCCCTGTTCACCTCGGCCCACTTCTCCCCTTTGTCCAGATGGTTTTGAATTCTGAGCCTCTCCTCCAAAGCCCTGGCAGCCCTCCCAGCTCGGTACCGTCGGCAGGGTTACCAGTGCGCTCTCTGTGCCGGCATCTCACTTGTCAACGGCGATGTTGCACAGGACCGGACTCAGGACTGACCCTGGCAGAGCCCCACTGGTTATGCCCTTCAGCACGACTGTGAATCGTTAATAGCTGCTCTCCGAGAACAGTTACCCAGCCAGCTCCGCGCCCACCTCTGGGCCCTCTGCAGCCCAAGCAGCTCCACAATCCAGCCCACGCTCATGGCCGCTGGTACTTGAGTCTCTGCAGGATCTCCTGCAAGTCCAGCCCCAGCTCTGCCCCACCCTGTCCCTTCCAGCCCCGGCTCTGCCCTCTCCCCATCTCACTCCTTCCCTTGAGTCCCCTGCCCTGAGACTGGGAGCTGATGGTGGAGCAGAGGAGGGTGCTGCATAGCTCCGTTTCCCCATGGCTCCTGCTGCCGCGGTGAGTGGGGAGAGAACCAAGCCCTGCTGCCAGCCCCAGCCCGCCCAGGGCCCCGCAGGCTAACCTGAGGAGGGAAAACCATCCCCGCCGTAAGATGGAGAAGGCAAGAGTACGTGGGCCAGTAGACAGGGCTGGGAGATGTGTAGGGCTGGGGAAGGTGTGGGGAGCCCCGTATCCCTTCCTGGGGCTCTGCCAGAGAGGGGCTGTGATGGGGTTCAGGGGTCGCCCTGCACTGCACCCCGTCCGCTGGCAGGAGAGACTCTCACTCAGCAGGTACAACAGCAGGTTTATTAGACAACAGAAGCCCAGTTTCTCACAGAAGCGACAGCATAGCAGCCAGAGACAGTCCTTCCAACCTGTCCTGGGGAGAAGACCCCGAGGGGTGCCCCTCTGGGGTGTAGCTTTCCCCCTCCTCAGGCTGGCTGCCTTCCAGCTCTCCCTTTTCCTAGCCTCTAACTGCCACCCCCGATTCAAAACCCAACTCAGCTCCTCCCTGCTCTTTGTTCAGGCAGAGGTGTTACCTGCCAGTTGTAGCCCCAGGGTCATCCTTAGCCACTGGGAGCTGCTGCTTGCCTCGGACATCCAGCCTGACTCACACATGCACCCCCCCCACTCCGTTACATCTCTCCCCCCTTCCAGACCGAACTGAGCGGGATCACTTAGCCAGTGACCTGGGGAAGTTCGGGGCCCTCCCTGCGTGACAGGGCATCGGCTATGGTGTTGTTGTTCCCCTTGACGTGGACCACCTCCATGTCGTAGTCCTGCAGGAGCAGACTCCACCGCAGGAGCTTGGCGTTGGCCCCTTTCATGAGATGCAGCCAGGTCAGGGGTGAGTGATCGGTGTACACGGTGAAACGCCGTCCAAACAGGTACGGCTGCAGCTTCCCCAGTGCCCACACCATGGCCAGACATTCCTTCTCTATGGCCGCGTAGTTCTGCTCCCGGGGCAGCAGCTTCTTACTCAGGTACACAATGGGGTGTTTCTCCCCTTTGTCATTCACTTGCATTAGCACCGCCCCCAGCCCCACGTCTGAGGCATCGGTGAACACCAGGAAGGGTTTGTTGAAGTTTGGATTTGCCAGCACTGGGGCCCTGACCAGAGCCTCCTTCAGCGCGCAGAGGGCCTCTTGGCACTGCTCGGTCCACACCACCTTGTCAGGCTTTCCCTTTTTACACAGCTCCGTGAGGGGGGCTGTGATGGAGCTAAAGTGGGGCACAAACCTCCGGTAGTACCCCGCCATCCCAATGAAGGCCTGGACCTGCTTCTTAGTCTGGGGTGTTGGCCAATCTCTGACAGCCTCCACTTTAGCTGGCTCTGGCTTTAAGCAGCCGCTGCCCACCTTGTGGCCCAGGTAGGTCACCTCAGCCATTCCCACCTTGCACTTCCCTGCCTTGATAGTCAGCCCGGCCTTCTGGAGTCGGTCCAGCACCTGCTTGAGCTGGGACACATGGTCCTCCCACGTCTGGCTGAAGATGCAAATGTCGTCCATGTAAGCCAGGGCAAAGCTCTCCATCCCTTTCAGTAGCTGGTCCACCAGACGCTGGAAGGTAGCGGGTGCCCCCTTGAAGCCAAAGGGCAGGACCAGGAACTCGTAGAGCCCCACAGGGGTGATGAAAGCCGACTTGAGCCGGGCATCATCGTCTAATGGCACTTGCCAGTACCCCTTGGTGAGGTCTATGGTGGTGAGGTAACGGGCTCCCCCCAGCTTGTCTAAAAGGTCATCAGGCCTGGGCATGGGGTAGGCGTCCGATACAGTGATGGCATTAAGCTTGTGATAGTCCACACAAAACCGAACAGACCCATCTTTTTTAGGGACTAACACCATGGGCGAGGCCCAGGGGCTGGACGAGGGTTGGATCACCCCCAGAGCCAGCATGTCTTCAACCTCCCGCTCTATGTCCTGAGCCATCCTCCCTGTGGCTCTGAATGGCACACACTTGATAGGGGCGTGGGTGCCTGTCTCTATTCGGTGGACAGCCAGGTCAGTGCGTCCGGGTCTGTCCGAGAACAGCTGTTGGTGTGAATGCAGCACCTCCTTGATCTCCGTCTGCTGGGCAGAGGTCAGCTGGTCTGAGAGGGGAATAGACTCCAGCAAGGAGCCGGCTCCAGTCCTTGTGAGTAAATCCACCAAGGGATCATCCCCCTGCCCCTCCCAGTGTCTGCACACGGCCAGCACCAAGTTCTGTCTGTCCCAGTAAGGTTTCATCATGTTCACATGATAGACCCGGTGGCTGTGGGCCCGGTTTGACAGTTCCACCACATAATTCACGTCATTTAGCTGTTTGACGACCTTGAAGGGCCCATCCCAGGCCGCTTGCAGCTTGTTCCGCCGCACAGGTATAAGGACCATCACTTGATCCCCGGTGGCATAGGCTCGGGCCCTGGCGTTACGGTCATACCAGACCTTTTGCTTCCTTTGGGCCATGGAGAGGTTCTCCCTGGCCAGGCCCATGAGCTCGGTGAGTTTTTCCCGGAAGGTCAGTACATACTGTACCACTGACTCCCCTTCAGGAGAGGCCGTCCCCTCCCACTCTTCTCTGAGCAAGTCCAAGGGTCCCCGTACCCTCCTTCCATACAGCAGCTCAAACGGGGAGAACCCCGTGGATTCCTGGGGCACCTCCCTGTATGCAAACAGCAGGTGGGGTAAGTACTTGTCCCAGTCATGGGGGTATTGATTCATGAAGGTTCTCAGCATCTGCTTCAGAGTCCCATTGAACCTCTCCACCAGCCCATTGGTCTGCGGGTGGTAGGCTGTGGCCCAGGTGTGCCGGACCCCACACTTGTCCCACAAGCTTTGCAGTAGGGCCGACATGAAGTTGGACCCCTGATCTGTGAGGACCTCCTTGGGGAACCCCACTCTGCTGAAAATGGACAGCAGTGCATCCGCCACGGTGTTAGCGTCGATAGAGGTCAAGGCCACAGCTTCTGGGTATCGCGTGGCAAAATCTACCACTACCAAAATATATTTCTTCCCCGAATGCGTTGCCTTGCTGAAGGGGCCCACTATGTCTATAGCCACTTTCTGGAAAGGCTCCTCTATGATGGGCAGTGGCCTCAGGGCAGCTTTCCCCTAGTCCCGGCTCTTCCCCACCCTCTGGCAGGGATCGCAGGACAGGCAATACAGACGGACAGCTGCAAAGATCCCTGGCCAAAAAAAGTTCTCTAACAACCTTTTCCTGGTGCGGTGGATCCCCTGGTGTCCTGCGAGCGGGACATCATGGGCTAGGTACAGCAACCTGTGCCGGTACTTTTGGGGGACCACCAGTTGCCTGTGGACCTTCCATGGCTCCGCTTTGCGTCTGGGAGCCCATTCCCGGTACAGGAATCCCTTTTCCCACAGGAATCTCTGCCTGCAGCCCTCCCCCAGCTGTGGAGCTGGGCTGAGACTGGCCAGTTCCCTCAGCTTCTGCAAGGAGGGGTCTCTCTGCTGCTCTGCCTGGAATTCTTCCGCTGGGGCAGGGGCGGATGCTACTTCCCCATCCCTGCCTGGTTCCAGCACCCCTGGCCTGTGAGATCTGGTTTTTGGGGGCCCCCTTTCTTTCAGGGTTGGCCCCTGTGGCTCCTGTGACTTCGGCTGGGCCTGTACCCCTGAATCTGGGGAGCGCACCCCTCGTTTTCTTTGGCTACGGGTCAGGACCAGGGCACGAGGGCGTTCACCTTGCCAGTTCTCCAGGTCAGCCCCCATCAGTACATCCGCCGGCAAATGGCTGTGCACGCCCACTTCCTTGGGGCCTTCCTTCTTCCCCCATTTCAGGTGCACCCTCGCCACGGGCACCTTGAAAGGGGTCCCATCAATTCCTGTTATCGTCAGGTGGGAATCGGGTATCATGCAGCCCGGTGCCACCACCCCGGGTTGGGCCAGTGTCACGTCAGCACCTGTGTCCCAGAACCCCGTGACCTTTTTCCCATCTGCTTCGAGGTGTTTGAGGCACTTGCTCCACAGAGGCAGTGCCGCCCCCACTCTGTAAACTGACCTCTGAGCATTTGGTCCCCCTGAGGAGCTGGTCTGTGGGGCGGACTCGGCCCAATCCGAGTGCCCATTGTCAGCACCACCCGCCTTGGCCGCCAGCCCCTCTGGCTTCTGGGACCCCACCCAGTTGACTCCATGACCCCCCGGCCTGCTCAACCTGTCTGGGAGCCTGGGGCACTGGGCTGCTCTATGCCCCTTTCGCGCACAGCGATAACAGCCTGGGTCTTGTTGTGTCCCTCGGGCCAGCTGCTCTGTCCGGGCTCTGTTTGGCTCTCTGGGGGGTGGGTGGCTGGCCCCTCTTTCCTGGGCCTGCCCAAGAGGTGGTCCCCTCTGTCGTACAGTCAGGGACCGGTCTCTCTGATATTCTCGGTCTCTCCGGGACTCCCTCTCCCTCCGGGACTCCCTCTCTCTCCGAGACTCCCTCTCTTTGTGGGGCTCACTTTCAAACCTGGCCCGGCTGTTTGTGAAGTCATCTGCCAGTTTCCCTGCATCGTGTGAGTCCCCCGGCTTCCGGTCCACGAGCCACACCCTCAGGTCAGGTGCGCACATCTCGTAGAATCGCTCCACGACCGCCAGCTCGATCAGGTCCTCTACGGACTGGACTCCCATTCCGAATGCCCACTTCTGGTGGTATTGCTTCAGGCGGGCGGTTGTATCTACATGGGTTTCCTCTGGCCTCTTCTGCGCCTCCTGGAACTTCTTTTTGTACATCTCCGGGGTCAGCCCGAACTTATGCAGCAGGGCGTTTGAACCGTTCATAGTCCCCAGGCTGCAGCCCCACCAGCTGGCTGAGCACCGCTGCGGCCTTCTGGCCCAGCAAGGGGGTGAGGTGCCGGAGCCACTCATCTGGGGGAACCTCATGCAACTCACAGGCTCGCTCAAAGGCGGTAAGGAACTCGTCCATGTCCCCTGGGTCCTGACACTGGGCCAGCACACGCGTCTCCAAGTGACTGGCCACCCCGATCCGTCTGGCCCTCTCCCCGCTTACCGCAGCTGGGGCCTCTTGGCGTCTCGCCTCTGCCATGGTTCGCTCATGCTCCCGCTCTCGCTCTCTCTCTTTCCGTTCTCGTTCTTTCTGCTCCCGCTGTCTCTCTTGTAGCTGGCGCTCATGCTCACGCTCTCTTTCCCGTTCCTGGCACTCGTGTTCCCTCTGCTGTTCCTGGTGCTCCAGTTCCTTTAATTTCACCTCGAGTTCCAGCCGTCGCAGCTCTGCGGTGGGGGACTCTGCCCGCGATGGACCACCGCTAGCTGAGCGCGACCTGGCGGGCACCGCGTCTGTCTGACGGCGTCGAGCCCCTGCTCCTGTCAGAGAATCCGAAACGCTTCCCGAGGCTGACCGGCCACTTTCTGCCGGGACAGGCTCTGCCCCCCCGGATCGGTCATTCTCTTCCATCTGGGCAATCAGCTGGGCCTTGGTCGCCTTCCCCACGGTCAGACCCCTCTCTCTGCACAGCCCCGCTAGCTCTGCCTTCAGGAGTCGGGTATAATCCATCTCCCTGCTGTCTCCCGGGGTATCCACTCACCAGCAGCAGCTGCAGGAATGGCTCTGTTCCCCCTCTGGCTCTGGTGAGGCTCCTTCCTTCTCTTGCGCTCAGTCAGCCACTGCTGGGAGCTCATCCGTGGGTGCAGTGCATCCCACTTCTGACACCAGTGTGATGGGGTTCAGGGGTCCCCCTGCACTGCACCCCGTCCGCTGGCAGGAGTGACTCTCACTCAGCAGGTACAACAGAAGGTTTATTAGGCAACAGATGCCCAGTTTCTCACAGAAGCGACAGCACAGCAGCCAGAGACAGTCCTTCCATCCTGTCCTGGGGAGAAGACCCCAAGGGGTGCCCCTCTGGGGTGTAGCTTTCCCCCTCCTCAGGCTGGCCGCCTTCCAGCTCTCCCTTTTCCTAGCCTCTAACTGCTGCCCCCGATTCAAAACCCAGCTCAGCTCCTCCCTGCTCTTTGTTCAGGCAGAGGTGTTACCTGCCAGTTGTAGCCCCAGGGTCATCCTTAGCCACTGGGAACTGCTGCTTGCCTCGGACATCCAGCCTGACTCACACATGCACCTCCCCCACTCCATTACAGGGGCGCCTTCTGCTGCACTAGGAGGATGTGAGGCCTGGCCCTGGCCCTGAGGTACCCTGAGTCTGAGACCTCTGCTCGTTGCCCCGGTTTGTTATCCTGTGAGACTGTCACAAGTACCTCACTGCAGCCTAAGTACACCACATCTACCACTTCCCTCTCCCCCACACAACTTGCTCCCCTCTCAGAGAAAGCCCTCCAGCTGGCAAATCCGAGCTGACTGTCACCTATCACCTTATTATCTTTTAGGTGTTTGCAAACTGATTGCTGAAGCATTTGTTCCATTGTCTTTCCAGGGCCTGATGTTAAGCTGACTGGCCAGGAATTCCCCTGGTAGTCCTTATTGCTCTTGTATAGACGAGCGCTAGATTTGCCCTTTGGATCCCCTGAGGTTATTTGAGCAGCTGAGTCCCTCTGGGAGGTTTATGATGTCTCTTGCCCTCTGCTCAGGCTATGCGCAAGGAAAATGCAGGCAGCCTGACCTCTCTGCTGAGCTGGAGCTGCTCAGAAGACAAGCCGGATTGACTGGAAGCCAAAAGGCAGCAGGATGAGCCTCAGTCAGAGGAAGAGGGACGCAGGAAGGGACAGGGCGAGCCTGGACCACTTTGTGGAAGAAGACATCTGCAACCGATGTCAGGCTCTGGAGGAAGAACAGCACAGCTGGTAATGTGTTTGTAGAAGGCAACTCCAGGGACCATCAGGAAAATGAGGAAGTAATAAAAGATCTACCAGGGCAGTGGTATAGATCATGAAGGCAAAGAAGCACAGCCCCCACCTGAGCTCCTGGCGGAGGCCTCTGCCGGGTGGGATGCATGGCTCAGGCCAGCCCCCGGTGCTTTACTTGCTCCTGGTGCCTCTGCTCAGGTCTGGCGCCCTCCCTTGCAGGATCGACTTCGGCTGAGGCCTGTGCAGCAGCAAGAGAAACAAACGAGTTCTCAGGAGGAAATGGCTCATTGATCGCAGTGTTACAATGGGATGTTTCTCCTGCTGCAGCACTCAGAGGCCCGGACCTTCACCGGCATTGCAGGAAATCAGGACCAGATGGAGCTCGATCATCTGTTAATTGCCAGCCGTGGTCCCCAGTCTGAGAAGCACTTAAGCATGTGAGTTATTGCTGTTGATTTAAATGGGGCTCCTCAGATGCTTAAAACCAATGAGAAGTCCCCTGGCACTTTACAGGCTAACAGAATTTTTGGAGCATGAGCTTTCGTGGGCAAAGGCCCCTGGCCACAAAAGCTCATGCTCCAAAAATTCTGTTCGTCTACTAGGTGCCACGGGACTTCTCGTTTTGTGGATACAGACTGACGCAGCTGCCCTCTGATACTTGGCAGATGCTGAAAGTGGCACAACTATGGAAGTGAACTGCATCGCCATAAATAGATTCCTGAGAACAGCTTTTCTCCCCCGGGGCCCAAACCTTCACCTCTCGCTTTTTCACCAGGCCCCTGCCCTGGCCCCTGCTCCAGACCTCAGTCCTTCAGCGGGCTGGGTACAAGCAGCACCTCGCCCGGAGCTTCCCAGCAGCCACGGTCAGCCAGCCGGGGGTGATCTGGGCAGCAGGGCCATTGTGTCACAGCCAGCAGGAGGCCTTGTTGTCCAGTTTTGGTGTCACAGATCACATGGTGGGAAGATGGGGGCTTTTACGACTTGCTGATTGCTATGGGGGTGCGGGGGGGTGGGGGTTGCTTTCTCTCTCCAGCAAGCCAGGTGCTTGTTGAGGGACCTGGCTAGAGAAGGGGAACCTCAACTTCCCGTTCACTAGACTGTCCTTTCTGCTGTTCACATCCCTCAGTGCCGAGACAAAGTATGTTAACTAACAGCCAAGTTGGGCCCAGTCGCTATCAGGGCAAATTTCCAGTCCAGATTGGATGCTTTGTAAAAGAACTGCTCTGGTTCAAAAGGAAACCCTTGAGCAGGGTGATTAGGATAACCAACAGCTCAGTATCCCAGTGTGATGCATTGGGGGGTGCGTGAGAGAGAGTCAGGCTGGTTATGCTGACTAGAAACAGAGAGGAAGCCGTGCTAGTCTATATACTATCAAAACAAAAAGCAGTCCAGTAGCACTTTAAAGACTAACAAAATCATTTATTAGGTGATGAGCTTTCGTGGGACAAACCCACTTCTTCAGACCAGAACAGACTCAATATTTAAGGCACAGAGAACCAAAAACAGTAATCAAGGTTGACAAATCAGAAAAATATTACCAAGGCGAGCAAATCAGAGAGTAGAGGGGCGGCGGGGGGGAGTCAAGAATTAGATTAAGCCAAGTATGCAAAAGAGCCATATGTGTGTGTGAGACAGGCAGAGCAGCTCACAGCAGCTAAGGATGACCCCTGGGGCTGTGACCTAAGGTGGCAGGTAACACCTCTGCCCTGAACACAGAGCAGGGAGGAGCTGAGCGGGGCTTGAATGGGGGGAGCAGTTAGAAGCTGGGGGGAGAGTGAGCTGGAAGGCAGCCAGGCTGGTGAGGGGGAAGCTACACCCCAGAGGAGCACCCAGGATGGGTTGGAATGATTGTCTCTGCTGGTTGTACTGACACCTCTGTACAATGCTATGTCCTGTTGACTAATAAACTTCCTGTTCCACCTGCTGAGTGAGAGTCACTCCTGCCTGTGGATGGGGTGCAGAGCTTGGGGACCCCTGACCCCCATCACACCCAGTAATTGAAGGGTCATTTGATGATCATGAGAAAAGATTTGTACTGAGATCACTGCCGTTCATCTGGTTCATAAATGACCTTGAACAAGGGGGAAGCAGCGAAGGGGCTAAAGTGCAGATGATAGGAAATTCCTCCGAATTGTGAACTTCTAAACTGACTGCAAAGAGTTGAAAAGGAATCTGACAAAACTGGGTGAATGGGCAGCACAAGAGCCGGTGGAATTCAGTGTTGTTAAATGCAAAGTACCACACACAGCAAAATGCAATCCCCACTCTCAGTCCAAATTGATGGGGTCTACAATAGCTGTTACCTCTCAAGAAAGAGTTCTTGGAATTGCAGTGGTGAGTTCCCTGGAAATGCCCCTCAATGGGCAGTGACAGTGTGAAAAGCTCACAGGGTATTGGGGATGGTTAGGATAGCAATAGATAATAAGACAGACAATATCATATTGCCTCTATATACAGACATGGTACGCCCACAGCTTGAATCCTGCAGCAGATCTGGTCATCCCATCTAAAAAGAGAGAGACTGGATTTTGCAAAGGTACAGAGAAGAGCGGCAGAAGGATTAGGGGAAAGGAACAGCTTCCACATGAGCAGAGAGCTAAAAGAAGAGGACTTTTCAGCTTAGGAGTATGTTAGAGGTCGATGCAATCATGACTGGTTTGGGAAATAGAAGACCCCTTCTCTGCTATAACAGGAGAAGGTCAGGCAATGAAATTTATAGGCTGCAGGTTTAAAGGAAACCAAAGAAATCATTTCTTTGCAGTCAGCCTGTGGAACGCTTTGCCGGGGATGGGGGAAAGGCCCAGACTGTAACAGGGTTCCCGTAAGAATGAAATGAGGTCCCAGAGGACAGGTCCATCTGTGGCTAATAGCCTGGCTGAGCAGGGAAGGTGTCCTTAGCCTTTGTTTGCCCGGTGCTGGAAATGGGCAACTGGTGCTGGATCACTTGAGCCGTGTCTACACGTGCCGCCAACCTCAAAGTAGCGGCACTAACTTCGAAATAGCGCCCGTCACAGCTACACATGTTGGGCGCTATTTCGAAGTTAACATCGACGTTAGGCAGCGAGACGTCGAAGTCGCTAACCCCATGAGGGGATGGGAATAGCGCCCTACTTCGACGTTCAACGTCGAAGTAGGGACCGTGTAGTCGTTGCGCGTCCCACAACATCGAAATAGCGGGGTCCGCCATGGCGGCCATCAGCTGAGGGGCTGAGACGCTCTCTCTCCAGCCCCTGTGGGGCTCTATGGTCACCGTGGGCAGCAGCCCTTAGCCCAGGGCTTCTGGCTGCTGCTGCTGCAGCTGGGGATCCGTGCTGCATGCACTGGGTCTGCAACCAGTTGTCGGCTCTGTGGATCTTGTGTTGTTTAGTGCAACTGTGTCTGGGAGGGGCCCTTTAAGGGAGCAGCTTGCTGTTGAGTCCGCCCTGTGACCCTGTCTGCAGCTGTGCCTGGCACCCTTATTTCGATGTGTGCTACTGTGGCGTGTAGACGTTCCCTCGCAGCGCCTATTTCGATGTGGTGCTGCGCAACGTCGATGTTGAATGTCGACGTTGCCAGCCCTGGAGGACGTGTAGACGTTATTCATCGAAATAGCCTATTTCGATGTCGCTACATCGAAATAAGCTACTTCGAAGTAGGCTTCACGTGTAGACGTAGCCTTGGTGAGCCGCTGTTCTGTTCACTCCCCCTGGGGCACTAAGTTATTGCTGAGTTATCAGCCAAAAAAGGTGACTTTTCAAGTGCCTTAGTAGCCCCTGCAATGAGGATTTGTGTGGAGAGACAAAGGCCAGGCCATTTCCAGGCAAGGTGCAGCCTCTGCCTGAAGAGCCAAGGGATAAACTGAAGCTGACAAAATGCTTTCAGACGCTGAAGTCAAAGGCCAAGAAAGTGGGTGACACTGACTGGTTCTAGGGCCAGTACTGTTCAATATCTGTGTTCAGGACCTGGATGAGGGGCTGGATTGCACCCTCAGCAAATCTGCAAATAACACGAAGCTGGGGGCCGGTAGATACATGGGCGTGTAGGGACAGGGTCTAGAGTGACCCAGACAAATTGGACCAAAAGAAATTTGATGCGGTTCAACAAGGCAAAGTGCAGAGTCCTGCACCTGGGACGGAAGAATCCAAAACACTGTTACGGGCTGGGGACTGACTGGCTAAGTAGCAGTGCGGCAGAAAAGGACCTGGGATTTACAGTGCATAAAAGGCTGGACATGAGTCAACAGGGTGCCCCATAGCCAAGAAGGCTGATGGCACATTGGGGTGAATTAGGAGAAGCATTTCCAGCAGATCTAGAGAAGTTACTATTCCCCTCTACTCAGCCCTGGTGAGGCCACATCTGGAGTATTGTGTCCAGTTCTGGGGCCCCCAGTACAGAAAGGATGTGGACGCATTGGAGAGGGTTCAGCAGAGGGCAATGAAAATTATTAGAGGGCTGGAGCACAGGACCTATGAGGAGAAGCTGAGGGACTTGGGGCTTATTTAGTTTGCAGAAGAGAAGAGTGAAGGGGATTTGATAACAGCCTTCAACTGCCTGAAGGGGAGCTCTAAAGAGGATGAAGAGAGGCTGTTCTCAGTGGTGTCAGACGGCAGAACAAGGAGCAATGGGCTGAAGTTACGGGGGTGGGAGGTGTAGGTTGGATATTAGGAAAAACTCTTTCCCCAGGCGGGAGGTGAAGCACTGGGATGCGTTGCCTAGAGAGGTGATGGATTCTCCATCCCTAGAAGTGTTTAAGTCCTGGCTGGACAAAGCCCTGGCCGGGATGATTTAGTTGGGGCTGGTCCTGCTCTGGGCGGGGGGCTGGACTCAGTGAGGTCCCTTCCTGCCCAGGCAGTCTATGACTCTATGAGAGATCTCTGCCCGGCTGCGGCGTCTGTTCCATGACTTGCTCCATCCCCCGTCGGCAGCGTGTGCTGCACAGCCTGCTCCCCCGCCCGCCCGCCGCACCAGGAGCCCCACGTGCACGCGAGGTTTCCAAGTTTATTGACAGGTGTTCCGAGGGCAGCTGGCTCCTGGCAGCTCTGGGGGCATCCTCGCGCCTGGTCTCCTGCAAGGGGAGCCGCCTTTGAGTCTAGCGCGAGTCGCAGCGCGGCAGGCAGGCGACCTGCGTGTGCGATGGGGAGGAAATGAGGAGCTCAGTAACTATTCTTCCTCCTCCTCCTCCTCCTCCTCCTCCTCCTCTGCCGCATGTAGTCGCTGCTGCCTCGCCGCCGCCTCCGGCCATGTCGTCTCCTCCTCCGATAGCGATCCCCGCGGTCTCCACGGCGGCGCCGCCTGCGACGGCTCCCACTGCTGCTCCTTCTGCGTCTGTATCTGGCCATGCCCTGGCAGGCCTGGGGCTCCCACGGCCTCAGCAGCAGGAGGCAGACAGCCTGCCTTTGGGGACAGCTCCCGAGCCTGGGAGGTGAGGTGGCAGCGCCCGCCTTTATAGGCAGAGGTGATCAGTGTGTCACACAAGCACCGTGTCACTCACCTGGGATGGGCGTGTCCAGCTGTAGCCAGAACACTCCTGCGAGACAGAGTGTCCATATAAGGGAAAATCCCGCACGGTTTGACCGTGTGCAGCCTTCGACTGCCCCTGCCACTGCAGCCACCGTAAAGCCAGAGGCTGGCCCAGCATGGCCATAAAACCGCACTTGCAGAAGAAAAGAGCAGTTTGGACAGGGCCTGGGAAATGCTCAGTAAGGATCACTAGCCCTGCCACCCCACACATCGCGGCAGCCTGTGAACCAGGCTACAAAACAGAGATTGTGTGGCATCGGCGCGCAAAGCCTGGTTCCGTAAAACGGAACGGCTGAACAAAGTCGTTGTGGCGATGTCGGAACATGTGAGATCATTCGTGCGCGATTTGAAATGAGAACTTCAGAATGAGGAACGGTTTCAATCATTTCTGGAAAAGTTTTGTGACCCTCTCCCATCTGATTTTTCTGCAGTCGTGGAGGCTGCAAAGCAATGCCTCTGTCCTTAGCCTGCTCATCCTGGATTTCCCCCAATGTCTTCAGCTTTACTTATCACACGTCTACTTTTCATTTATAGTTTATAATTGTTCAAAAGGAGGGATTTTTCTAGGAGCTACCTTCATTTCCCTTCTTCCCTAGGGTGTGCTTGCAACCGAAATACTGTGGAATGGCATGTTTTTGGCTAGCTAGTAACTCTTAAACAGCTCCCAATTTCATTCACATTTTATGTCTCAGTGGTTCTCAATCAGTTTCACTAGTGCTTTGCTCAGCTTTGGGGAATTCGCTCTTCTGAAGCACCCAGGATGGCGATCACTGGTCTTTAGTTTGCCCATAATGAATTTAATCAGCTCATAATCACTGATCCCGAGGCAAAGCCGCAGAAACCAGCTCAGTTTTCTCCACTCCAGGGAGTTAAAAAAGAGTCGCTTTGCCTTGGGTGCAATCCCTTTCGTGTAGGGGATTACCTGTGGCAGCTTTCTACAGGCTGCATGTAGCCTCCAGCGTATGCATCCCAGGCTGACCTCTCCCATAGAGCTCTCACATAGCACTTTAAAGTGCTACTTGACTGGTTTTTGTTTCGATAGTGTATAGGCTAGCAGGGCTTCCTCTCTGTTACTATAGTTTTTTTCAGGGGACCTCACAGGAGGGCAAGAAAACTGCTTCTTTCCCGGGGCTGCGTCCTTTTACGAAGCGCTTACAGAGGAATTCACATTCTTTTAAATCATCCTTTATCTAGCCCCTCCCCACCCCTCCCCTTAAATTACTTTGCTTCAGGGACCCGATGAGGACTAGCGAAGTACACCAGCAGCATCTCTTTGGAAGGTTAGCATCATTGACAAACTATGAAGATTATTGTTTTAAACATCTCACTGGAGGCCAGAGTCTCGGGTGATTTTGTCACTACTGAATTTTGAGGACTAGAAATTTGTAATACAAACATTTCCTTAGGCCAGGAGCCCACATAGCCCTGGCTCGGCCATTTCTGTATCAGGCCTCTAACCTCTGCCAGTGCTTAAGAGCTTGCCTTGGCCTCAATAAGTGCCAGTGGCTGATTTCTCTCCCGGTTACAGACGCATGCGGGCCAGCCGCAGGTTAGCCTTTGCTCTGGGCCAACTTTTCTGAGGTGCGATGGGGGATGTCCAAAGTGCCCAGACTGGGGATCAGTGACTTCCATGAGGGTCATTCCCTCTTGTTGAAAGCCAGGACACTGGGCTTGATGGACCTTTGCCCTGACCCAGTCTGGCTGCCCCCAGGTAGGGGATTTTGGAAACCTCACTGGGGCTCTCTCTGTCTCTGAAAGCCCTTCGGAAGCATCCCCTTGCTTCTCTCAGCCTCCCGCCTGTGAGAGGGCAACAAAGTGCCCAGCCCTGCCCCACACATCTCCTAAGGGTAAAGCCACATTGTGAGGCGTGACAATGCTGCTGTGATGGGGCCAGATAAATACCCCAGGGAGACGGAGCTGCAGCGTACAGATGCCAGGCTCCAGGAAGTTTGGCTGACAGCCACCGATGCCCAGCCCTCATCCAGCTGGAAAGGACTGCAGGAGTTCATTGCGTCCAGTCCCCTGCCCTCTTGGCAGGACCAAGCACCATCCCTTTTTATCGTTTACATCTATTGGCCCCAGATCCCTTAAGTGGCACCTCAAGGGCTGAACTCACAACTCAGGGTTTAGCAGGCCGGGGCTCAAACCACCGAGCTCTCCCTCCCCCTGGCCCCTGGGTTGTCTCTACCTTATATGGTCACATTGAAATGACCTAGGGTGCTCGAGCCATTGTTCATGCTCAGAGCTGCCCCTTTAAATGCCGGCCAGCTGGAGCCCCTGTCCTGAGCGTGGGGCCAACACCGGCCTGGAACCGTCTGGGCAGAGCTTCCCGGGATGTGCCTTTGGCCAGAGCTTTAACACCGCCTGGGCACGAGACGATGGCGAGATGTCCCTGCATGCCGCCCACCAGGCGGAACCGGCGGAGAGGCTGTGGGGAAAGGAGGAGGAGAGCCAAGCGCGAGAGGAGGCGGCGGCAGAGGAGAGGTAAGAGGCACCCTGGGCCGTAGCCGTGCGTGGCGGGAGAAGGCGGGTGAGGGTACGCGAAAGCACAGCCGGCACTTGCTAGCACAGCAGTCCCTAGCGCGCCGGTTTCACTCCCCAGCTCGTCCCAGGCCTGGTGGCCGTTCCATTCCCCAGCCCGAGAACGGGAAAGGGGCCGGTGAGCGGCTCCCCGGTGCCTGAAACAGCCTCGTGCTCCCTCGCTCTGTCTTCTCTCCCAGCTTTCACCACCCGCACGGTGTACTACTACCGGAGGAAGAAGTAACCCGCGACTGCCCTCCTCCAGCCCTGCGACTCTGGCCCGGTCCCTGAGTCGGCCCCACCGTGGCAATGGACGGCCTCGCCAGGATCCAGGCGACTGCCTCTCAATGGAGCAAGGCCTGAGCCCACATTAAACCCACCGCTGCATCCTCTGCTCTGGTGCCTCGTTAGTTTGTCGCCTTCCTGGGGCTCACGCACCCCCCACTCTCACGGCCGAGCGACAGTGCCAGTCGGTAAAACCAGCACCGGCGAACAAGCTGGGAAGCTTGGAAGAAAAGGCGTCCTGCGGGCTCCTCTGCACAGGCAGGGAGAAGATCCACCCGGCCGTGGTTCTCTCCCTGGAGTTCCCCTGGGCCAGCAAACTCATCCCAGCTCAGGGTGCTGCAGGTCACCCCCTGCCAGCCCCTGCCCCTTATCTTGGTCCAGCGGTGGGGGGGACCTTCCTCGAGTCGGGTGCCACTGACCTACAGACAAACCGCTTGGAGGGCACACCAGTGAGAAGCCAAACAACAGCAACAAAGCCCTCACTGAGGGGATCCCCTCATTCCCCTGGCGCCCCAGTCCCGGAGCCTGGGGGGGGCAGGGCTAGTGCATTTTGTGAGCCTCTCTGGGGCTGGTGTGTAAGGGGAAGAGGGGTTCAGTGTGGGAGGGGGCTGCCAGGCATGGGCTGGGGCACAGGATCTGGCAGGAGGGGGGTGCAGGAGTGGGCTGGGGGTGTGCAATCTGAAGGAAAGTGGGTGCAGGAGCAGGTTACAGGTGGGGGTCTGGGTGGGAGGGGGTGCAGGAGTGGGCTGGGGTGCAAGGTCTGGAAGGGAGGGTGAGCGTGGGGGTGAGGGTCGGGTTGGGAGGGGGCAAGCGCAGGGTAAGGACATAAGAAGGTAAGAACAGCCATACTGGGTTGGAACAAAGCACCATTTAGCTCAGTGCCCGACTCATCCTGGCTAACAGCCACTCAAGGACGTAACCTACGTGAATTTATCTGGTTCTTTTTTGAACCCTGATAAAGTCCTGGTCCTCACAACCTCCCCTGGCACAGAGCTCCACGGCCCACCCTGCGCTGCGCAAAGGAAAACTTCCTTCTGTTAGGGTTTAACCTCATCATCATCATCAACAACCGCGGGCTCGGCTCCCGTTGACATCTGATGCTGCTCTCACTATTTCCTTCCATCCTTCCCTGTGCAGTGCAGGGTGCCTTCGTTTCTGTAGACTAGCTCCACACCAATCTACTTACATCATCTACCCATTCTCTGTGGGGTCTGCCAGGCCGGGAGTCGGCATCCAAAACAGGAAGAAGAACCTATTTTTATTGTTTTAATTTGGTGAAAGCTCAGTAATTCAGGAGCTGCAGCGCCAGTGACTAGGAGCTGGTCCTTAACAAAGCACGTCAAACTACTATGTGTAACCCCTGTTTTAAGATCAGCGCGCACATGCGGTATGTGCTTACTGCAGGACATTCGCAAACTTTTCCTCGGTCCCCACATCTTCTGCAACAGGTGGACCCCTCTGGTGTCCATCCTACCCATCGGTCAGGGAGCCCTGGGCCCAGCAGCACAGATCAGAGTTTGCAGAACCCAGGTCAGAGTTACAAGATTCTTTGCCCGTCCCCCATGGGAGTGTGAGGGTAAAACCACCACCCCATGGACGACGTGAAAGTGCCAAGCGTTGCTGACGGCTGTGTCCTCTGGGGACTTGGCGCCTGACCCACCGAGACTAATTGTCAAACTGAAAGACTCGGGGGGTTTCCTAGAGGACCTGTAGATAGGCGACAAGGCAACTGCCACAGCGAGAATGGCGCGGGGCTGATTTATTGATGAGGTTCCCTCAGGCCTGGCCAGGCGGCCTGGGTCTTTGGTCAGGTCGGTGCTGGGGTGGGGTGGCTGCTTGTTTTCCTGCATCAGGAGTGGGAGGAGTGGCCGCCGCTGAGGGCTTCAGAAAATCACACTCCTCCGGTAGTAGTAGAAGCGTCTGCCTGGGGAGAGAAGAGGGCGGGATGAGGGCCGGCTCCCGGAGGTGGCCACACATGGCTCTTGTGCAGCACCTTGCCCCAGGTAACTGGCACAGGCATCGAGCGGAAACGGGAATGCACGTTTTTACCTCTCCTCCTGCCTCCCCTTCTCCGGCCTCTCCTCCCCCTGCCAGGCCTAGGCCTCCTTCGAGGCCTCCTTCGCCGGCATGGGCTGAGGTAGCGGATGTATCTGACCATGGTCCTGGCTCAGGCCCGCCGTGCAGATAGAGCCCCACCGAACCTGGCAGCCCTTCACGTGGGGAGGTGTTATCTGCCCAGGCAGCTGGTCTGTTATCCGAGACTGGCCAGTTGGACTCTGTGCGCATCATAATGGGCTTGAAGCGGCATCTTCCATATTTGGTATCAACCACACATGGGGATGATCCTAACCTTAACAGCCCCCTGAATTAATTAGCCCCCACTCTCCCCCAGCTTCGGCCGCCTGCTTTTCCAAAGGTGGCCTTACTGGCGTTTCAGAGGAGCATGCAGAACCCTGCTGCAACCGCTGGTCTAGATTTGCCCCAAATCTTGTGCCCCGGGGGCTAAGCAAGGTGTCTAGTGAACGCTGGTGATGCGCTGAATCTCTTTGTGCTGTTCGGAGGTGTGTGTCATTTTTACATGTGGAGCCAGGAGTGCTGGCTCTGGGCTCGTCGTTCAAATGTTAGTTTCTGGCAGAGCACAATAGGAGGCAGTCGCGTGGCACCTACTGTGAAAGGGTCCCTAGTCCAGCGGTGCTGTAACTGTCAGAGAATGACAAGAAGTCTTGTGGCACCTTATAGACTAGCAGATATTTTGGAGCATGAGCTTTCGTGGGCAAAGACCCGCTTCAGCAGATGCTCCATTCCTAGCAAAGACGCTCCTGAAGGGATGAGCTGGATTGAGGACAAAGATGAGGAACCTCAGGGTCCCCTTTGTACCTTTGCCCACCTGCTGAAGCGGGTCTTTGCCCACGAAAGCTCACGCTCCAACATATGTTAGTCTATAAGGTGCCACAAGACTTCTTGTTGTTCTTGAAGCTACAGCCTAACACGGCTCCTCTCTGATACTTGTCAGAGAATGGAGCTTACAGATTCTAATCAATATGGGAGGGGTTTGGCTGTGAACGTGTAACTGAGCAGAGAGACAGGCGATGGCGGATTGCCTTGCAGGACGTGGACAGGTGACTTGCTCATGTGACAAAGGGGACCCTGAGGTTCCTCATCTTCGTCCTCAATCCAGCTCATCCCTTCAGGAGCATCTCTGCTCGGAACGGAGCCCGGAAGGATCGCTGATCCCTCCTAACAAAGGATGTGTTCCGGAGTCTGACAACAATACAGATTGGCCAAATGCAGTCTGTGAGTCAGCAAAGGTTTGCATGTACAAAAAGATGGCCGTGCAGTGCATCTGCTGCAGCCTGCATCAAGAAATATATTATTGGTTAATGGAATTTGACCGCTTTAATAAGTATTACTCTCACCCTATTCTTTATTTCCTTTTATTAACAACCCCCGAGATGTTAGATTCTAAAGGATTGGCCCAGCGTGATGTTTTGGGTACGAGCTAAATATATATTGACCTGGGAATGTGGCTGGTCCCTTTGTGGACTGGAAGATCCTGTTCAGATGCGGGGAGGTTGGTCTGTATAAGCTCCCATCTGTAAGGAGAGGGCTGGCTGAGCCACCAGGGAAGCTGGAGAGCCTGAGGGATTTGCTTGTGTAACTTCTGGCTGGCCAGAGAAGTAGCAGAGGTGCTCTTTGTGACTGGTCTGGTGCCTTATGGGGAAGCAAACCCCAGTCTTGGGCCGTAAGCAGCCCGATTTTAAGCAATTTGCCCTGGTTTGGCTCTCTCCGCTATGCTCAGGAAACCTCCATATGTTACACCCTCCTTCCACAGATGAGAGCTTAGGAAACCCAATCTCACCAAATGCAAACAGGTTCTTTCAGTTCCAAAGGATCAGCCATATTCCCAAGTCAATGTGTACCTCAGCTCTTTTCCAAAACAGCACGCTGGGCAGTCCTTTAGCATCTCATAGCTAAAGGTTTATGGATAAAAAGAAGGAAAGAATAGGTTGACAGTAGAATTGTTAAAGCCATCAAAGTCCCAGCTTGACATAGTCCTGGCTGGGATGACTTAGTTGGGGTTGATCCTGCTTGAAGCAGGGGCTGGACTCCATGACCTTTTCAGGTCCCTGCCAGCTCTGTGATTCCAGGCTCCTATGAATTCTTTCAGGCTCAGTGCACAGCAGAGATACTCCGGCAAACAGCAGACGGGAGGTTGCAGACAAGATGGAGGGATCTGAGGTCCTCTTTACACCTTAGCCCATGTGCAGGGAAATCCATTGTTCCCCTCTGGGAGCACATTTACAATGGAGAATCACATGACCTGGTTGCCTGTCCATGTCCTTCAAGTTACGTGTGCATGCGTGGGCAGCTGGTTCCTCAGTTCTTCTCTGACTGCCGCCAGCGTTGCTTGCAAGAACAATTCCCTCTCCTCAGCCACCTGACAAACAAATCAGAGACAGAAACCTTAAATTCCTCCCTAAGGTGCTCACCTCTTTCCACTGCAACGAACCAGTGTTCTCACCAGTCTGCTTCCCCAAACCACATCCCAATAAGAGGGACAGAGCCATGCATCGCCTCGAGGTCCACCAGGCCTCGACCTCCTGCCTGCAGAGAACACAGCCATTCCAGAAGACTGCCTGGCTCTTCGTCGCCTCGGCCGATAGGCCTTGCGGCGTGCCTGTCTCCAAGCAGAGGCTGGCCAAATGCATCTCGAGCTCACCTGCCATGAGCTTAACAAGGAGCTTCTGGCAGGCATTCAGGCCCATTCCGCACACGCAGTGGCTGCCTCTGGCCCACCTAAAGGTGGAGCACCCCCGGGGACAACATCTGGAAGAGCTCCAGTTACTGCACCGGGTAAAAACCGCTCCTTCCTCTCTGTGAGCATATTTGCAATTGAGATCACGTGAGCAGGTCACCCATCCATGTCCCTTTCTTGGGCAATCTGCCATTGGCAGCCTGCAGAAGGCACCTCCCAACTAAATTCATGAGATGTGGCTTAGAGTCTGGTGAGGCCCTTCTCTGGGAAGTCCAGTATCATCTGGCTGGGAGGTTGCTGTGCGTCCGATTGTGATTTCCAAGAACTTAACCTTTCTAATACAGACCCAGAGCCGATCTTATAACTCCACGTACAAAAGGATACAGAGATAAACAGATTCAGTGAATCACCAGCTTTCATTACACACCTCACGTGGCCCACCTGGCACAAGGTCTGGTACAAATTTAAGGTAGTGATTACAGTAATGGTTCTCGTTCATTTTAAAAATCCAGTAACGTCACAGGGGGATGCTGATACCGATTGCGGCACAAGAGAAGCTGGAGTGTCTGGGGAAATTGCTTGTACAAATTCTTGCTGGACAGAGAGGCGACAGACGTGCCCTGTGTGACGGGTTTGGTGCCTTATAGTGAAGGACCCCCCAGTCTTGGGCTGTCAGTGGTTCTGTTGTAAGCAATGTACCCTGGTTAGGTGCTCTCTGCTATGCCTGTAACGCTGCCTATCTCGAGGCATTGATTTCAGCTGGAGACCTCAGTGCCTGGTGCTTCTGCAGATGGGTTCATAGGAGCCTATAGCTCAGCCCCCAAAATCAAAGGCCACTTTGGGGCTCTCATTTTTAACCAATGTAAAGACCCAGCTTATATCTGTGCAGTAAGAAACAAGCTGCTCTGGCAGCAGAGACTCCTTGGGGTGGCTTGTGCCTCGGAATTGGCACAGACCTGGCAACAGACCAACAAACTCATTTAGAAAATCAGCCAAGATGCGCATCGTTTAACGAAGCCCCAGGATCGTATTTATTCCTCATCCGCTAGTAGCGCTAGAATCTGCGCAGTGGCCGTGCTCTGTGGATAACATTGGCGAACTGAGCTCCACCGCCTGTGGGCAGCCACACAGGGGCCACGCCAGCTAGGTGACAAATGGCCTTTAACGCTCTCCCTGAGCTGACGGGAGTGTTGTGCGACTTCCCCGTCTCTTAAGACAAAAAAGCAGTCCTGTAGCACTTCAAAGACTAACAAAATAATTCATCAGGTGATGAGCTTCCATGGGACAGACCCACTGCTTCACAGCTACAGCCCTACCAGAACAGACTCAGTATAAAAAGCACAGAGGTCCAAAAACTGATATCAAGGCTGACAAATCAGAAGAATTATCAAGGTTGGCAAATCAGATAGACGAGCAGAGAGAGGGGGGTGGGGTAAGGAAGGGGAGTAAGTGTTAGGTTACACATCAAAGTATGTGAGAGTCCTTATAATGGGTCAGGTAATCGCTGTCCCTGTTCAAACCACGTGTTAATGTGTTGAATTTGAATATGAACGTTAGTTCCGAACATTCTCTCTGTAGCTGGTTGTTAAAGTCTCTTTTCTCCAGAACACAGACTCTCGGGTCCTTCACAGAATGGCTCCCTCCATTAAAGTGCTGCCTGACAGGTTTGTGTGTTTGGAGATTTTTGATGTCTGCTCTATGTCCATTCATTGTTTGGCAAAGCGTGTTTGCAGTCTGTTCTACATACATGGTGTGTGGGCATTGTTGGCACAGGATGGCATATATGATGTTAATTGAGGAACAGGAGAATGTGCCCGTGATTCTGTAATTAGTGTGGTTAGGTCCAGGGATGGTATCTCCAGAATAGAGATGTGGACAAAGTTAGCAATGGGGCTTGTTGCAAGGAAAAGTTCCAGGATTAGTATTATTGTGGTATAGCCTGTGGTTGCTGGTGAGAATCCTCGTAAGGTTGGGAGGTTGTCTATAGGAGAGAACAGGCCTGTCACCTAGGGCCTTCTGGAGTGTGGCATCCTGGTTTAGGACAGGTTGTAGGTCTTTAATGCTGCGTTGCTGTGGTTTGAGTTGGGGACTGTAGGTAATGATGTGCTGTTGTGTTACTGGCTTTTTCGGGCCTATCTTGGAGTAGCTGGTCTCTGGGTATTCGTCTGGCCCTGTTGATTTGTTTTTTTTTATTTCTCCTGGTGGGTAATTCAGGTTTATGAATATTTGGTAAAGATCTTGTAGTTTTGGTCTCTGTCAGTAGGATCAGAGCAAATGTGATTGTTCCTAAGGGCTCGACTGTAAACAATGGATCTAGTTGTGTGTGCAGGATGGAAGCTAGAAGCGTGTAGGTGAGTATAGCGATCAGTGGGTTTCTGGTACAGTGTGGTACTGATCAGGCCATCCTTGATTTATACTGTAGTGTCCAGGAAATGTATCTCTCGCATGGAGTAGTCAAGGCATAAATTGACGGTGGGGTGCAGATTGTTAAAGTCTCTGTGGAATTCTTCTAGCATCGCTATACCATGTGTCCAAACATAAAGATGTCATCGATATATCGTAAGTAGACATCGTAAGTAGAGGGGTAATAGGGGATGAGAGCTGAGGAATTGTTGTTCCAGGTCAGCCATAAATATATTAGCATATTGTGGGGCCATGCGGGTGCCCATAGCAGTTCCACTAATCTGGAGGTATAAGTTGTCCCCAAATCAGAAATAATTGTGGGTGAGAACAAAGTTACAGAGGTCAGACACCAGATTAGCTGTGGTGACATCAGGGGCGATATTCCTGATCACTTATGGAATATTAGTGCACAGAGCCTCTACATCCACGGTGGCAAGGATGGTGTTGTCAGGAAATTTTCCGATGTTTTGTAATTTCCTCAGGAAGTCAGTGGTATCGCGGAGACAGCTGGGAGTGTTGGTGGCATAAGGTTTGAGGAGGGAGTCAACATAGCTGGACAGTCCAGTGGTAAGGTTGCCAATACCCGAGATAATAGGGTGTCCGGGGTTTCCAGGTTTGTGGATTTTAGGCAGTAAATAGAATAATCCAGGGCAGGGCTCCGATGGTGTGTCTGAGTGAAAAGGGTCCTGAGTAGAAGCAGGGAGTTCTTTGAGTAGGTTCTGTAGTTTCTTTCGGAATTCTTGGTGCTGTTCCCTGGGCGTATGCTATTGCCTTCTGCCTCAGCAGCCCATGGTCCCCTGCCAGCGCCCAGGGAGTGACTGCACGGTGAGCTCAGCTTGTATGGACTGGGGCTCCATCCCTCAGAGGACGTATTTTCAGGGCCTTTCAAGATAGCAGCTTGTGCCATCAGTGGCCTGCATCAATAGCTGTGCTTGATGTATGTAATGTACCACTTTAACCATTTTTCTCTCTCACCCTGTTCTTTCTTTCCTTATTAATAAACCTTTAGCTGTTAGACCATGGTTTCCCAGACTGGGGGGCATGCCCCCGGGGGGGGGGGTGAAAAAATTCCAGGGCGGGGAGCAAGGCGACCCAGCCCCCTGTCATTCCCTCCACCCAAAGGAAGAGCCAGCCTTTGCTTCTAGTTCTCAGCCCCTGCCACTGCACATGGACAACACAGCGCAGCTGCTATAAAAAGCAGACAGCCGGCGAACACCCGCATGGAGCTATTGGCCTCCTGCAAAGGGGAGTGAGTGTGGACTGGGGAGCGGAGGAGAAGGATGGGGTTAAAGGGAGACTGGGAGTGCCTGGCTTTGGGGGAGGGAAGAGGAGGAGTGTGGGCAGGGGAGCTCATGGGGCTTGGGTGGCTGGCCCTGGCATTGCAGGGCTCGGGCAGCTGGTCCCAGCAGTGAGGGGCTTGGGCAGCTTGGCTGGGTGACTCTGGCAGCACAGGGCTCGGGGGAACAGGTAGCTGGCACAGGCAGCTCTGGAGGCTGGCTTGGGGCTCAGGCAGCTGGCCAGCAGGGGCTGCGGCAGAAACCCGCAAGGGGCCGAGGAAAACTATTTGTGTTTATTTTTCATTTTAAATAACATTTTTGTATCAAGCTTTTGTGTTTATTTGAAATTACGAGCTGAATTTTTTGTGAAAAGGGGGTTGGATGATGGTAAAGAAGAGGTGGGGGCCGTGAGGGTTTCTCAAAAATCAAAGGAAGGGCGTGACGCCGAAAAGGTCGGGGCCCCCTGTGTCAGACTCTAAAGGACTGGCCCGGCGCTGGTTTGGGTAAGATCTAGATACATACGCACCTGGCTGGACTCTGGCTGGTCCCTTTGGGGGCTGGAAGAATCTGCGTGCCCCCGAGCAGGAGGGTTGTTGGTTTGGGCATTAGGAGCCACTGGGGAATCTGCGGGTTTGCTTGTGTAGCTTCTGGCTGGCCAGTGGGGCCGCCAGAGGGACTTTCACGGCTGCCTTGGTTTGCCTCACTGAGAAGGGGGCCCCAGTCTGGGCTGTAAGTGGCCCCATTCTAAGCAATTTGCCCAGGTTAGGTTCTCTCAGCTGTGCCCAGAAATCCCTCTAAACATTACACTGGGTCAGACCAAAGATTCACCTAGACCAGGCTCTGGCCTTCCCACCGTGGCCAGTGCCAGTGCCCCATAGGGAATGAGCAGGACAACGACTGTGTGACCCGTCGGCTGGAACCCCCTGTGAGCTCCTCAAACACCGTCAGCACGCTCAGACCAGGGCGTTACAGCCCCGTCCGTCCAGGCAATGGACCCTGCTGGACCTGCGCTCCAGGAACTGATCTAGTTCTTCTTTGAACCCCAGTTACAGCTTTGGCCTTCACAGCCCCCCCCCCCCAGCACCGTGTGTCTCAGGCTGCCTGTGCATTGGCGAAGAACCATTTTAATCCAGCAGATCCTTCAGTAACTCCTAGTTCTCATGTTATGCAACCATCTCCCATCAGACCCTTGCCATTACCATAGTCCCTCCTCTGCAGCCATGCGCTGAGCATCTTTCGGGTCGCAGAGCAACCGGCATCCTTCCCTGCTTTGGTAGCAGCCCTGGGCCGTCTTTCCCTCACGCTCAGGTCATTGTAACCCATGCAGCCCGTCATATTGGTTTGTGGGGGTTGGAAAACAATCTCCCCAAATGAAGGTCGTTGGCTTTGGATGAGAACTCAAACTTGGTTGCAAAAGGGGCAATTTGATAGCAGCCTTTGACTTCCTGAAGGGAGCTCTACAGAGGATGGAGAGAGGCTGTTCTCAGTGGTGTCCGATGGCAGAACAAGGAGCGATGGTCTGAAGTTACAGAGGGGGAGATGTAGGTTGGATATTAGGACAAACTCTTTCCCCAGGAGGGTGGTGAAGCACTGGAATGTGTTGCCTAGAGAGGTGGTGGAATCTCCATCCCTGGAGGTTTTTAAGACCAGGCTTGACCAAGCCCTGGCTGGGATGACTTAGTTGGGGCTGATCCTGCTTTGGGCAGGGGGCTGGACTCGATGACCTCCTGAGGTCCCTTCCTGCCCTGGATTCTATTCTAACAGTAACCGTGGCCATCGGAAACTCTGTAGAGCATTTGACTCGGTTCCCTGTGACTGGTGAAATACAGAATGAGGGCTGTGAAAAATCAGTGCGGCCGGCATGAAGCAGGCTGCTACGAGGGGAACCACCAGCATCCCTCTCAGATGCTGCGGGCCTTGCCACTGTACGATGTGAGCAGCTCACGCTCTGTACCATGCCCCCATCGGGCGGGTGGGAACTGAAATGCTCAGACATATCCAAGTGCCCCGGGGAGTCTGGGTGAGAGCTGAGAATTGGCCCTGGCTCGCCCCAGGCCTAGGCCAGGACCCTGAGGAGGGCACCACCCTTCCCTGGGGTTTCTGTGTAAATGCAGGACTGCAGGACCTGTCCTGGAAATTCCCGGCCCCAGCTGGGTTTCCTGCCGCTGGAGCTGTCACTAGGGCTCTGCACTACAGAGGGCTCCAAGCTGTGGGGCGGGAGACCCCAGCAGCCCTTTGTGCCCCAGCCAGCTCCCAGCCACGGGAACCCCAGCAGGTCGGGGGGGACCCTGGCAGCCCCAGAGCTGCAGCGCAGAGCCATGCCAGCAGCCTAAGCCATGGGAACCCAGCCGTGGGGGTTGGGGAACACCAGCAGCCCTGCTGCTAGGAGCCAGCTGGGGTGTGGGGCAGCCCGGCCTGGCAGTAGCCTCCCAAGCACAGCAGCCTCCGAGCTGCGGTGCTGCTGGTTTTCCTCCACCCAGCTCCCAGCCAGGGATCCCACGACTGGGGCTGCCTGGCCCGCAAGCCCTGCCCAAAAATCTGGCAACCCTCCTCCTGGGAGCAGAGACCGAGCAGCACCAGAGCGGCTCAGGCTGGGGCCTCCCCACGCCGGGAGTGAGAAGAAAAGGGCTCAAGGCGCCTGTTGTCCCTGTGTGATGGGGCTCAGGGGTCCCCCTGCACTGCACCCCGTCCGCTGGCAGGAGAGACTCTCACTCAGCAGGTACAACAGCAGGTTTATTAGGCAACAGATGTCCAGTGTCTCACAGAAGCGACAGCACAGCAGCCAGAGACAATCCTTCCAACCTGTCCTGGGGAGAAGACCCCGAGGGGTGCCCCTCTGGGGTGTAGCTTCCCCCTCCTCAGGCTGGCTGCCTTCCAGCTCTCCCTTTTCCTAGCCTCTCACTGCCGCCCCCGGTTCAAACCCAGCTCAGCTCCTCCCTGCTCTTTGTTCAGGCAGAGGTGTCACCTGCCAGTTGTAGCCCCAGGGTCATCCTTAGCCACTGGGAGCTGCTGCTTGCCTCGGACACCCAGCCTGACTCACACATGCACCCCCCCCACTCCATCACACCCTGTGACCATGAGATGCGCCTGGAGTCCTCGCACGCGCGGAGCGTGCGGCGCCGGGCGAGTGACTGGAGGGGTACAGCCCCAGAGCTCTGTATTACTTGGGCGTTCCTAGGCTCAGGCAAGAGCCCTCCAGTGCTCGGCCGCGGTTGGCCCTGACGGCCCGAGACAGGGCGCTGTTGCCTTGGGAACCTGAGGGCTGTCGCTCGTTTGCACATCTGAGTCACCTGCTCCCCGCCCGGGTGCGCGACCCTCGGGCGCCCTCTCCCTACTTAGCACACCCTCCCGTCGCCCGGCGGGGGCACCCCTGGGCTGCGCCCTCCCCGACGGCGAGCTGGGGCGGGGAGGCTGCAGCAGACAGCCATGTTCCCAAGCCCATGCCCACCCTGCCCAGCTGTGCAGCAGGCCGGGCCGGTCACTGCCCGGCAGTGGGTCCCGCCGGGGCAGGGAGATGCAGTCAGTGCAGGGCCCTCTGTTGCAAGAATACAGGGACGCACGGCTGGGGGTGCCCCTAACCTGCCCAAACCAGGGGTCACCCTCGGCCGACAGGATCTCGCTGGTCCCGGGGCTGGGTGCTGGTGCTCAGCGAAAGGCACGGGGGGGCAGGTGTCCCCCCGAGGGCATGGGGTCTCCCTTTGGGGGGACTCTCCCTTGGGGGGGTCCCTGGGCTGCTCTGACCTGCCCCACACTGCTGTTCAAAGCCGAGCTTCAGGAGCGCCTCTTTGCTGCGTTACGTGCTCGATGGGAGCGGAAGCCAGCCCCGGTGGGACTGCGCTTCTGTCTCGCCCGCCCGCCCGGAGCTGCAGTCAGAGACAGACAGCCATGCTCACCGTGCAGAGGCGACAGGGACTGGCAGTCCGGTGGGGAATGGGGACTAGTGAGGTGGGGGGGAGCTGTGCCCAGTGGAGAGGAGCAGGGGCCGGTGGGCAGCCAGAGCAGGTGCTCCGATGTCAGACAAGCCAGGAGCCTGCAGCCCCGGGTGGGAGGGGACCTCACCTGGAGGCACCGCTGCACCCGGCTTCCTGTGGCCCAGGCCAGCCAGCGGGAGTGCTGGGGGAGGGCACAGGATGCAGGGGTGAAGAAAAGGAGCTCTGGGGGTGCAGGAGTCCAGGACAGCAGGCGGGAGGCCCTGCTCTTCGTGCTCTGGGCTGGGGTCCTGCTCCCAGGGCTGTGCTGGGGAACCCTGCTGTCATGGGGCTGGACTTTTGTATTGGGTCTGGAGGCCATGTTAATGCCCAGGGTGGCTCTTGGCCCCAAATAGTGTGCTAAGGGGGCCATGTGAGGTGTCTAAGGAAAGCTGAGGATGCCCCGAATCTGGGTGTGCTGATCATGTGTCCGTATCAGGTGTGTAGGTCAAGTTACGGATTTTAGCTGCGTGGCTGAGTTAGAAAATGTTTCAGTGCTGAGCTTCACAATGGGAGGTGTGAACTCAGCCCCCGCCAGGACACCGGGCTGAACAATAGGGTGGAACCAGGGCTCAGACACCGAATCCACATTCCACATGCGTGGGACCACTGGCTGCAACCCAGTGGTCAGGTGACCTGGGCTGAGACAAAGGAACAGGTCCGGTTCAGAAATTGGAGACTGTCTCCTGGGATTCATCCAAGGGCCGCTTGCCACAACAGCCCACCTGAGTCAGGCGAGGGGACCACAATGGACTGTGGGAAGCAGAAAGGGCTCTGGCCCTGGACTGAGAGAAAAGAGGAGACAACAGATGAGCAAAAACTGCTGTGCACTTCGCAGTGTCCATCTCGGATCTTTTCTCTCGTGGGCTGCGTCTACACGTGCACGCTACTTCGAAGTAGCGGCAGTAACTTCGAAATAGCGCCCGTCACGTCTACACGTGTTGGGCGCTATTTCGAAGTTGAAATCGACGTTAGGCGGCGAGACGTCGAAGTCGCTAACCCCATGAGCGGATGGGAATAGTGCCCTACTTCGACGTTCAACATCGAAGTAGGGACGTGTAGACTATCCGCGTCCCGCAACATCGAAATAGCGGGGTCCTCCATGGCGGCCATCAGCTGGGGGGTTGAGAGATACTCTCTCTCCAGCCCTTGCGGGGCTCTGTGGTCACCGTGGGCAGCAGCCCTTAGCCCAGGGCTTCTGGCTGCTGCTGCTGCAGCTGGGGGTCCGTGCTGCATATACAGGGTCTGCAACTAGTTGTTGGCTCTGTGTATCTTGCACTGTTTAATGAAAGTGTGTCTGGGAGGGGCCCTTTAAGGGAGCGGCTTGCTGTTGAGTCCGCCCCGTGACCCTGTCTGCAGCTGTGCCTGGCTCCCTTATTTCGATGTGTGCTACTTTGCCGTGTAGACGTTCCCTCGCTGTGCCTATTTCGATGTTGGGCTGAGCAACGTCGAAGTTGAACATCGACGTTGCCAGCCCTGGAGGACGTGTAGACGTTATTCATCGAAATAGCCTATTTCGATGTCGCAACATCGAAATAAGCTATTTCGAAGTTGGGTTCACGTGTAGACGTAGCCGTGGTCTCCAAGGGCCCATGCCCAGCAGGTGGACCCCAGCGGCCGGATCTACAACGCTCCAATGACTGGATCTATGTGACCTGAAATGAACTTTCAGAGACTCTCAAGAATCAGCAGATAACATCGCTGGCTGCGCCAGTAGTTACAATTGATGCGTGTAAAGTATCGTTTTACCCCTTCTTCTCGCCAGCCCTGTTCCTTCTTTTGTCTTAAATAAATCTTTAGGTATTAGATGTAAAGGGCTGGTGAGTGTGGCTCTTTGGGAAGCTCCAAGTATATATTGACCGGGGGCTGGGGCTGGGCCCTTTGGGGTCTGGAAGAATCTGTGCGGTGTCGGGTGAAACAGGCTTAAGAGCCTCTCACCTGAATTTGGGGTTTGTTAGTCTGGGCTGGTAGATCAGCTGGGAAGCCTGTGGGTTTCCTTGTGTGGCTTCTGGCTGGCCAGTGGGTCTGGCAGAGGTGCTGTGGTGGCTGGTTGGATTTGCCCTAGTGAGAAGGATATCCCAGCCTGGAGCTGTAAGTTGACTGAATTTCAAGCAAAGGTGCTGTGGATGGATTTCTCTAGCTGTGCCCAGAAACCCCGTCCTATTACACCTGCTAGGGGCACTATCCCTAATTAACACCAGCACCTTCCCTGCTCTTGTTAAACATTTCTGCATGCAGCCCCTGTGCCTCCCAGAGCTGCCGGGGTGAGGTGCCCTGGGTGGGGGGGTGGACACGGCCTCCCAGAGCCACCGGAGTGAGGTGTCACAAGTGGGGGGTGGACACGGCCTCCCAGAGCTGCCGGGGTGAGGTGCCCTGGGGCGGGACACACGGCCTCCCAGAGCCGCTGGGGTGAGGTGCCCTGGGGCGGGACACACGGCCTCCCAGAGCCGCTGGGGTGAGGTGCCCTGGGGCGGGACACACGGCCTCCCAGAGCCGCTGGGGTGAGGTGTCACCAGTGGGGGGGGACACGGCCTCCCAGAGCCGCCGGGGTGAGGTGTCATGAGTTGGGGGGGGGACACGGCCTCCCAGAGCCGCTGGGGTGAGCTGTGGGACTTTCCAGTCCCTTTGATCTGCAAACTGTGCCAGTTTTCCCCAACTCCCCCATCTCCTGACATGCAAGCAGAGGCCGCTGGCTCTACCCCAGAATAGTGGGGACAGCAGTAACGCCTCCCCACCCAGCCGCTGGGCACCCAGTGGCACACAGCCCTCAGCCCTACGCCGGGAGCTGTTGGGAATCGGAGGGCCCGGGTCCCACGTCCTTCCTGCATCCTCGGACGGACAGACGGCACCAGCACCCGGCCACACGCCTGTATTTTGCTGGAGCGTCTCACGGCCTCACCACGCCAGACGAAGCAGCTTCAGGAAGAGAGGCAGCAGGACCCTCCGGAGGCAGAGGTAGAGGAAGACGGGGGGGGAGAGGGCGACGAGGAAGACGACCAGGGCGCGGAACAGCTCGTTCAGCAGGGCTTCGGCGGCGGGCAGCAGGGCCTGGAGGCAGACCAGGGCAGCGGGCAGGACCTTGTTGACGAGGACGATCCCAGGCAGGAGGAGGGAGAAGAGGAAGATGCTCCCGAGACGGACCAGGAAGATTAACACGACCGTGGCCGCCAGGAAGCACAGCGCACGCCTGAGCCCGCCAAGGAGGCCTCTTCCGACGGGACACATGTCTCGGGGCCGCTGGCCTGGTGCCCAGCCGGACGTGCGTTGGGCGGTGGCTTCCCCGCAGGCGCTGTCCCCCTGCGAGGAGCGCAAGGGAGGAGCCCGGTGAGGCCTGAGCAGGAGTGGCTGGAGCTGGGCAGCTCCTCTCCTGAGTTCCTGGTGCTGCTGCCGGGCACGCGGAGGCCCCGCTCAGTGCTGGGGTGCTGCGGAGGCGGACAGGGCCTCTTCCCTGGAGGGCTGCCAGCCGGGCAGACGGGCAGCCCGTGGCACGGAGGGCTCAGGAGAGGAGAGGAGCTTCTGCGTCCTCCAGCCCTCCCGCCTCCCAGAGGGCAGGGTCGGGGGACAAGCAGCTGGGAGCAGAGCCCCCAGAGGGGAGGCTTGGCTGGGCCCTGGAGGGAGCTGGCTCTGGACCCCCCAGCCGGGGCAAGGCTGAGCACTGGCCGCCCCTGCCAGCCCTTCAGCCCCTCCTAGAGCCTGTTCTTGGGGCTGTGGGGGGGACTTAAAGGGCCTGGGCTCCGGGCGCTGCAGCTGCTGAGGTAGCAGCACTGGCAGCCGGGAGCCCTGAGCCCTTTTAAATTGCCAGGCTGCCCCCTGGCCCCCCGTCATGGCCTGGCTGTGCCCTGTGGGTCCCCCCCAGAGCTGAGTCCAGCCTGCCCCACAGCTCTAGGCAGGGAGGGCCTGTCACAGCCTGGGGGCGACAGCTCCTGAGCCTGGCACAGCTCAGGCTGGGGTCCCCTGAGCTTCAGCCTGATGCTTCCCTCGCTTGGGGCCTGACTCTGATCTCCTTTGCCCCAGCAGTGCCCCACGGAGCCTTCCTGCTTCACACGGGGGGAGGGGGCGAACTTCCCCAGGGACCCCGCTGAGAGCGGTGGGGAAGGGGGGAGATGGGATGCAGTGGGGGCGGGGGAGCAGGCCGAGCAGCTCACACCGGCGGGGGTGACCCTCTGCGGCTGTAACCTAAGCTGGCAGGTAACGCCCCGTCTGACGAAGTGGATCTCTGCCCACGAAAGCTCACGCTCCAAATTACCTGTTAGTCCATAAGGTGCCACAGGACTTCCTGTTGTTCTCGAAGCTACAGACTAACTCGGCTGCCCCCCGACACACGCACAAAGACACGCTCAGACAGACACACTCACTCCCACGCACACACCCGCTCCCCCTCCGCTTCGGCTCTATCTTTGTGAGAGCCCAGTGCCTGGAACCCGATGTCACACGTACAGTCTGGTCCCCTGGCGCCTGACCCACTGTGGCAAACCCTGCTAGGCGCCGGGGCCCTGCCGATTGTCCCCAGGGACAGGCGCTGGCTGGGGGCGCCGGGGGGGCAGGCTGGCTTTGTCTGTCTGTGAACCACAGGCAGGCAGACGTGAGCAGCCCCTGCCGTCCCAGAGAGCTGGGCCCTGGCAACTCAGCAACGGCACCAGGACTTGCCTCCACCGTGGACCAAAGGCTGAGGGCTCTGCACCCATTGCAGCAAACCTGCCCCTGCCCCTGCTGCAGGCCCCTGTACCTGCCTCTCCTGCCTGGCTCGCCAGCTGCCCCCTGCTCCTGAGCCTGGCACGGCCCTGGCATTGTGACGGCACAGTGCTGGTCTGGCTGCCCTCTGCTGCTGTCACAAAGGGTCCCAGGGCCCTCTCCCCCTCATGCCACGTTCAGCAGCAGCTGGGCGGCACACGCAGTGTGCCCAGGCCTCCACTCAGGGTGCTCCGTGTGCCCAGCAGCAGCCTGGCCATTCTGCCCCAGCCACCCTCTTACCTCTCCTCTCCCTCCTGCCTCACTCCCACTCTCCCCCAGCTCCTGGCCCACACCTGGCTGGGACACGGGGGTGGGGGGTGTGAGGGTTTCACTGCCCTGGCTAGGCTGCGTGTGTTTCCTACTGTCCTGCAGTAACCCGAGGAGTGCGCCTCAGTTTCCCCAGGCGCAGCATCAGTGCATAGCGGGGAGGGGAGTTTCAGCGTGATGACTTCTCATGTCCAGGCAATGACCCTCCATGGCCTTTGTAACCTTGGCAACCAGGTGACCCCTTCTTTCCCTGGGAAACAGGACAGAGGTGGGAGAAGGGGCCCGGCTGGTTGGAATGGGACCTGGGCTGTTGGGTGGGGCAGTCTGGGCTGGCTGGGGAGGGAGGAAGGGGACCAGGGCCTGGCTCTGACCCCTCTGGGCCCCTCTCCCCAGGACGGGTTGGACTGGCGGCTGCCAGTTCCTGGGCTGTCGCCTGTTCTGTGCTGTGTCCCTGCTGCCTGATCGCCCCCTGCTCCCCCCGCTGGGTGAGTCACCTCTGCCCGGGGGTGGGAGCAGGGCCGGTGACCCCCCACTCTGTGACACGTGCCTCTCCCTTGTCACAGGCAGTCAGTCGCCTCCGCTCACTCTCCCGCCTGCAGCCCACGTCCCCTGGCCCCTTCGCTTTGCCCCCGCATCCCTATTCCCCTGTCCCTCCACAGCGCCCAGCCCCAGAGCCCACATGGCACCAGCTTCCCTTCCAGCAGCCGCCTGCAGGTGCCGTAGAGGTTGGGGAGCAGTCGGTGGCCATCACTCCTGGGATGGGCACGTCAACAGCCCCTGCAAAGTCAGGGTGGCCAAGGTGGCCATCTCGAGTGAGGGCACCCTCAGGCTTCAGCCCCAGCACAGCAATGGGAGTTGGCAGCCGAGCAAAGTGAGGGCAGCAGGGACTTTGAAAAAGCCTGTGTGCTCGCATGAGACAGAGACCTCATGTGTCTGACCAGCCCTGCCCTGCACCATGGGCACAGATGGGGCAGCCAGGGCCTTGGCACGCCGCCCTCAGCCCTCTCTGGAGCAAACCTCCCCAGCCCCAAACTTCCCCAAACGTTTTGTTGCTAATCTACTTAAAAACACTTTTCAGTCTCCTTCGTTCTGCTGGACTTCGCCTAGCGGCTTTCAGCTTCCCTTATCGATTGTCTATAGTTCCTGGTTTTAGGTACATTATTATCTACTTCCCCTTTCTTCCACTTACACTGTTTCATTGCCTTCCCCTCCCCTCTCAGACCCGGTATGCTTTTTGACCAGGTTCAAGGTTCCCTTGGCCCTGGGAGCAACCCAAGCACCTCTGAGCCACAGCATGGCACCTCCGTGGGCAGCAGAGCCTGTTGCTGTAGAGCATCGCCAATGGCAAACCCCCCTGCCTACACGCCCCGCTGGACACTTGCAGGTGGTGATAACCCTGCTGCATTGTCTGGGCCGATGGTGGGGACCGTAGCCAACCTGAGCCAGCAAGCGGAGAGCAGATGGTAGCAGCCAAGGAGTGGCCAGGCCCTCGGTGGTGGTTTTCCACCATGTGAGGCACTGGACGGTGTCTGCTGGGATGCTGGGCCGGGGCTGGGCCTGCCATTCGGAGAGGCTGGTGACAAACTGGAGAGGGGCCGGACAAGAGGCATGAGGCGGACAAAAGGGTTAGCAGCCGCCAGGTAGTGCCAGGAGCTCAGCCGGTGGTTTAGCAAAGCCCGGCTGGGGTGCGTGACTCCAGCCCCCAGTGGGCTGCTCAGGCCAAGAGAGGGAGGTCGGACCCGATCCCGTGGCTGGGGCTGGAGGGAGACAAACGCTCAGCAGAAGGAAGGGGCCTTTTGACAGCCAGGAGAACCAGCCCCCGGAAGAGAGCGGCCAGGGCCGTGCCGGAGTGTCTCCAGGGGGTGCGTTTTGGCTCCGGGCTGGCGGAAGTTTTCCCACAAGCTCTGCTCCAGGAGTGGTGTGGGGGCAGAGCTCCAGCCGGTGCTGCGTGGCTCAGACTAGGCCCTGGGAAGGTACAGTCCTGCGGGTGGATGAGTGAGCAGCCAGCACAGGTGGCTGGAGGGCGAGAGCGGAGGCTGGGGCCTGGCAGGTGTAAGCGGGCGAGGGGCCTGGCTGCACTGCAAGCCCCAGCTGCGTCTGCAGCTCACAGGGCCCTACCGCTCAGGTGCCGGAGCAGGGAAGCCAGGCAGCACACACGGCCCAGCCCCGGGCGTGGCTACCCAGGCGCCTGGGTCGGCGTGTCCAGTCTGGCTGCGGCTCCTCCGCTCTGCCCCCACTGGCTGCCCTTGTGACGCAGGCCGTGTGTAGACAGCTGGCGCCTGTGGCTGTCCAGCCAGGAGCGAACTCAGCGGTAGCCGGGTGCTCCTTGGGAGCAACCAAACAGCAGCAATGGGGCCGACAGCCACTGGGGCCCAGGGATAAGATGGGGGGCCCCCTCTGCGCCCCCAGAAGGGGCGGAGCCTCAGGCAGAAGGGGCGGGGCCAAGTGCAGAAGGGGTGGGGCCCAGGGCAGTCGGCCGTTAGCGCCTCCTGGAGCACAGAGCTGGGTCCGGCCCCCGGCCCTCAGAGCAGCAGGGAGCAGCGTTTCCGCCGCGTCCGGCTGCTGTCGGAGCAGCAGTGGTGGCCGGAGCTCTGGGCCCCTTTGAAATGCCAGGCCCCTGTGCCTTTGCGACACCCCCCCGGCCCCTCGGTGGCAGGCCCGAATAGCAGGGAACTGCCCCCTCAGCCCCTAGCACCAGAGCACTCAGCAGCCTGTGTCCCTGGCCTGGAGAGCGCTCCCCAGAGCCAGTCACTGGCCTTGCAGGCGCCCCCCTTGCACCCGGGGCAGCCACAGGGGGCGGGCGAGGGACTCTGTGCCTGTACCCCATCCCCTGCCCCAGTGGAAAGGAAGCCACAGCGAACATGTGCCTCAGAGGTGTATGGAGCTGGCTCCGCGCCCTGCCGGCTGGGCCAGGATCTCGCCCAGCCACTGCAGGCAGAAGAGCAGCAGCAGGGCGGAGAGCCCGAACTGGAGGATGAGCAGGGCAGCGGGCAGCAGGCTGTGGAAGAAGACGTGCACGGCCGCCACGAGGAGGGCGCAGGAGAGGATGCCCACGTAGCTGGTGAAGACGCACAAGGCCAGGAAGAGAAGGATGCTCAGCAGCAGCTTCAGCCCGTCCAGCAAGTCCCTCAGCACCCCCCCGGCATAGTGGGGCCTCCTAATCACCCTGCGGCAGGGCCGGGCCGGCGGCTGCAGCTTCTGCAGAGACATGGCGCTGTCCCTGCGGGAGAGCACGAGAGGGGAAGGCAGGATGAGACCCCGCGGCGCCGGGGGCAGAGCCTCGCCTGTGGCAGCGGGTGGGAGGCTGGTGTTACACAGACACACCGGATAACACAGGGACTGTGCCACCGTCAGGGGAGAACCCGCAATCTTCAGGGCCCAGGGCGGGGCGGGGTCAGGAAGGGTTTCACCCAGCACATGCATTGGTGGGACTGGGCTGCCGGGGCTCGGAGCACCACCACGCCTTCGCCACGGGCAGAGGCAAGAGCCTGGACTCTCTGGCATGTTGTCCTGCTATTGCCAGGGACACGTTACAGACGTCAGTGAGCTGAGCCTCGCAGGCCGCACTTGGAAACACAGTACGTCAGCGTTATCGTCCCCTTTGACAGGTGGAGAAACTGAGGCCCGGGACAGGTAGAGACTCTGGCCCCAGGTTGCAGAGTTATAGAAATGGAAGGCTGGAGCACAGGGGGCAGGAGGCCTGGCACATAGGGGGCAGCCCTTGTGCAGACACAGCATCCCCCCCTGCACTGACGGCAGGCCCTGGGGGGCAGGGAGACCAGCCAATGCCCCCCACCCCCCGCGCTGACGGCAGGCCCTGTGGGGCCAGGGAGACCAGCTGGTGGTCCTCCCCCCTGCGCTGATGGTGGGCCCTGGGGGGAAGGCAGACCAGCCGGCGTCCCCTCCTGCGTTGACGGCGGGCCCTGGGGGGCAGGGAGACCAGACAGCGTTCCACAGAGCAGGCTTGGGGGGCACAGGGTCTCCACTAACAGTGCAGGGGTCCCCTGTGCCCCAGACATCCTCGGCCACCTTGCTTGGTGCATCAGCCAGGCCACTGGCTGGGGGCCCCTGCGTTTTGGACTCTGGGGAAGCTGGACCCCTGTGCCCCCCAGGAAATGGATTGAGACCCAGGTCCACCACCCCTGGAAGCAGCCAAGCAGCTCCCCCGCCCTCCCCAGCCCCCGGAACGGTGCCCTTCCGACTGGCACCAGCTGGCTTTGAATGAACCAGCCCTTGCCTGGGGTCGGGCGCCCTTGAACAGCTCAGCGGGCGCCGGGATCCCGGCACATCCTGCGGGGCCTGGAGGATGGAGGTACCAGCCTGCAGCTTCACAGCCAGGCTGCAGCCACCCCTGGCTGGCACTGGGCAGTGGGGCAGCGAGCCCTGTTGCACGGGTGTCTGGTGATGTCACAAACCGGGTGGCTGGGCCAGGCCCATGCAGGGAAAGCAGCTTCCCTGCCCCCGGAGGGGTCAGGGCTGGCTCAGGATGGTGCAGTGCCCCAGGGTCGTATGGGGCTGCTGGCTGGTGGGTTTCTCCCCTGCCAGCCTGGCACAGCTGGGGCAAACCACCACCTAATGCCCACCAGGGAGCAGCCTTGGCAGGGACCTCGTGGCTCTTCCCAGCTCTGCCTCAGGCTGGCACAGGGCAGCCCTGGGATCGGGTCACAGCCGTGCTGGGTCCGGAGCAGGCCAGCGGGACACTGTAAACACACGGCTCCCCCGGCAGGGCTGCGGCTGCTTTGCTCTGCCCAACTGTGATTCTCCCCATCCCTGGAGGCTGCAGCCCAGCTTTGCTGCCCTCACTCCATGGGGAGATCTGGAGTCGCCGCTGCTGGCAGCCCAGGGTGGAGTCCTGACCGCCCAGAGAGGTGGGAAAAGAGCCCCCAAAGTTACCTGAGTAAAATTGCAGCTGCTGTCACTTGTGGGTACTTGAATACAACAAAGATGTGACGTGTGCATGTGTGTGTTTTTACTCAAGTAGTTTGCGGGGGGGGGTGACTTGTACTTAAGTACACCCCCTTCCCCAAGCAGCTGCACTTTTACTCAAGTAACGCAGGGGGTACTTTCTCCACCTCTGTTACCGGTGTCCACAGGGTGCTCACGGGAACTGTGAGGCAGCCACGTGTGCCTGCACCCGCCTGGGGGCGCGCTGCCCAGCTGCAGCCAGTGGTGAGTGAGAAGGAGCAGGCACCGATGGGGCTGACCACTGGCCGCCCAGCCCAGCCCTGCAGCTGACGTCCTCCTGGCGGGAACATGAATAGCTGTGTACAGCCCCAGGCCGAAGAGATGGGGGTGACGTGACTGGATGTTTACATTGGCTGTGGGAGCCATTTTATGTGCCACCCGTATCTATTGGCCCCAAATATTGTGCGAGGTGTCTAATGAAAGCTGAGGATGCCCCGAACCTGTGTGTGCTACCTGTGCGTCTGTGCCGTGGGCAGGTAGCGTTACCGCTGTGAGCTCTGGAGCTGGAGTAGAAATGGTTAGTGCTGAGAGTCACCCCAGGAGGGGCGATCTCTGCCCCCGCCAGGGTGCTGGGCTGAACAAAGGTGCGGGCAGCTGATGCACATGGCAGGAACATGGGACTGCCCTCCTGGGATGCTCCGAATGGACAGGCCGCAATAGCCCTGCCAGGTCAGGTGACTTTGGGCTAAGCAATGGGATGGAAAGCAGATGCCCAGACGTCCAGTCCACATCTTATGTATATGGACAGGTGTGCCGGCAAGCTCAACAGCCAAGGGCAGAGTGCCACGGCAGCTCACCTGGGTCAGGTGATCCTGACCCTCCAGTGCCTGAGGGGAAGGAGAAGGGGCTTTTTCCCTCCACAGGAGAAAACCGTAATCTGGGTTGAGCACAGTCCATTCTGGCTCCTCTTCCGAGGTTCCATGTTCCCGCACGCCGGCTCCAGCTCGCCAGGAACAAAGACGATGTAACTGGAATCGCACCCCTTCTGGGAGGGACTTCCACAGACATCGCTGGCTGCATCAACAGCTGTCATTGGTGTACGTAACGTGGCGCTTTGTCCGGTTTTCTCTCTCACCACGTTCGTCCGTTCTTTCTTAATAACCCTTTAGATTTTAGACCGGAAGGATTGGCATCGGCGTGGTGATTTGGGTCAGATACAAGTGTATATTGACCCGGGACTGTGGCTGGACAGTTTGGAGCCCAGGAGAATGTGTGTGGAGTTGATTATGTAGGTTTTAAGAACCTCTCACCTGAGTAGGGGGTTGTTGCTCTGGGCTGGCAGAGCAGCTGGGCAGTCTGCGGGTTTGCCTGTGTGGCTTCTGGCTGGCCAGTGGGGTTGGCAGAGGTGCTGCGGTGGCTGGTTGGGTTTGCCTTAGGGAGCAGGAAATCCCAGCCTGGGGCTGTAAGTGGTCTGGATTTGAGCAAAGACGCCCTGGCTCGATGTCCTTAGCAGTGCCCAGAAACGCCTCCATATTACAGAGGGCGAGGGGCATTTCCGCAGGGCTGGTCACCCAGCAGTGTGGCCCTGCTGACGGCAGCCTGAGCAAGCCCCCTCTGCCCGGTGGCACGTGTGGCCCCTGGAGCTGAGAGCGGGTGCTGGCGAGCTTGCAGACAGGAGCAGCTGTGGGTGGGGGGAGCGGCAGGAGGGGAAGAGCAGGAGGGTTACCAGGCGTGCGGTGTGTGACTGGCAGCATGGGGCAGCACGCTGTGGCTGGCTGCTGGAGAGCCTGTTCCCTGCAGCAGCCAGCCTGCGCCACGGGGAGGCAGTCCGAGCCTGGGAATGGGGCCAGGGAGGGATCCTGGGTGTTACCCTCCTCCCTTCACTCCCTCTGGGCCCTGGCACTGGCTGCTGCCGGCAGACAGGTCACGGGGCTGGAGGGTCCTTCTGGTGATCTGACGTGTGCTCGGAGCAGGGCTGGGGCACAGAGGAGGGACAGCTGCAGGGACTAGTCCCCTGCGTGGCTCCGAAGCGGGCAGAGTAAGGGGGGTTGCAGGAGTGAGCTGCTTTGGAAGGAACGCGCCAGCGGGGCAGGCCCCTGCCAGCGACGCGGTCGTCCTGCTGCTCCCTTTGCTGGGACCTGGGGACGTGGATGTGGGGGTGATTTCCGCTTTTAATGCAATTGCCCCTTTGCGCCCTGGGACAGACGAGTCCCAACACGCACCAGCTGATAGAACGAGGCCGAAGTAGGCGTGGGAAAATGCAGCAACCCTGGCAGGGCGGGGCTAAGCCCGGCCCTTGTGCCCACTTAGCCCCGCCCCATTTCACCTGCAGCCAATGGCAGGCCTGGAGGGAGAATAAAAAGAGGGAACCCAGCTCAGTTCTGGGCTGACCAGTAAAGGGGTGGGAGCTGGTTTTGCTGCCTGGGGAGCAGGTGCCGGCTGCAGCCTCCAGCCCTCCCTGGGTGCCAGGGGAGAACCAGAAGAGAAACCCTCTGAGGAGGGGAAAGTGGAGTCTTGGGGCCACCCCCAAACTGAAGCACCAGGCTCTAGTAAGCGTCCTGAAGTCCTACACCCTGGGAAACACAGGGATCTAACCACTGAGCCATCCTGCTTCTGGGGAGACCTGGGGTGTCCCCCACTGCTGGAGGAACCTGGGGTCTGTGATGTGTGAGTGTGATGGGGTTTGGGGTCCCCAAGCTCTGCACCCCATCCGCAGGCAGGAGTGACTCTTACTCGGCAGGAGGACAGCGGGTTTATTAGTCGACAGGACACAGCGTGGTACAGAGGGGTCAGTGCAGCCGGCAGAGACAGCCAGTCCCACCCATGCTGGGGAGAGGAGGCCCCGAGGGGCCCCCAGAGCCGGGGCCTGGCCCCCTCCTTTGTCTCTCTCTCTCCCAGCCCAGACTCACTGCTTCCAACTCCCAGTTCCAATTCAAACCCCTCAGGCTCTATCTCCCCCTTTGTCTGCAGCCCAGAGGGGTCGCCAGGTTACCCTCAGCAGGAGCCCCACACCCTGTGTGAGACATGCACCTATCCCTCACTACAGCACACTGCCACTGCTGGGGGGCCTGTGGGGTGGGGTGTGACCCTGCTGTTGGGGGGGCCTGTGGTGTGTGGGACCCCTATTGCTGGGGGGGACCTGGTGTGTGTGTGTGTGTGAGAGAGAGAGAGACCGAGAGACCGAGAGAGAGACCCTGCTGCTGGGGGACCTGGCCATGCTGGGGGTTGTGGGGAGAGAAACACATGGCAGAATCTCCATCAAAGCCTGGCCTGGCTTTGCGCGTCCTCGGGATTCAGTGGCAGGCTGCTCCCTGGGCGCCTCCTTTCTTTCGCGCACCTTTGCTAGGCTAAAGCAGGGCCCTGGGGTGTCCCGAGCGGGTTCTCAGTGGGGAGCTTCCCTCAGCTGGGCTGGGGTGATCAGACATCCCCACAGGGAAGCCCTCGCTCCGAGCAGCAAAATCCCCCTGCCTCCGGCAATGGAGGGGCACGGCCAGGGCTCCATGGGTGCCCAGCCTGGCGATGGGGGGCAGGGCTGGGGCTCCGCGGGTGCCCAGCCTGGCGATGGGGGGCAGGGCTGGGGCTCCGTGGGTGCCAGCCTGGCGATGGGGGGCAGGGCTGGGGCTCCGCGGGTGCCAGCCTGGTGAGGGAGGGGTGGGATTGGGGCTCCGCGGGCGCCCAGCGTGGCAATGGGGGGCAGGGCTGGGGCTCCGTGAGCACCAGCCTGGCGATGGGGGTGGGGCAGGGCACAGCAGTAAGTCTAGGGGTGGGGACCTATTTCCAGTGGTCTGTAGCCCTGTGCCAGGTGCAGCCCCCAGACCTGCGTCCCTCCTGCCCCGACGTGGTGCGCAGCCGGTCCCGGGGGCGGAACAAGAGCGATGTCCCTCCTCGGCTTGGGGCCTGCCCGCCCGCTGGGCAGGGCAGTGCCGGCTGGGTGGTCGAGGCACTCGGCGGGGGCTTGGTGGGCGCGGGTCCAGGCTGGCAGGGAGGGAGCGGGGCCCCGATCCAGCCGGGAGTGTGCTGAGTGCCTGGCTCTGGGGCTGTCCGGCCGGCCTTGGTGGAGGGGTCCTGCACAGGGGTCAGTGCTGGGGCTGGCCAGATTGACCTGGGAGCTGGTACCAATGCAGCCCCGCCCCAGGGGGGTCAGCCGTGGGCCCTGCCCCCCAGGCCTTGCGGTGCTGAGGCACAAGGCGCATCGCCCACGCGGCACTCTGGGGCGTGGTGTCTCAGCGCCTTGGTGAGTCCCAGCCCAGGTGCCAGCCCCCCAAGGGCAGCGTGTGCCTCCCTCCCGGCTCAGGATGCCCAGGACCCCTGCTGGATCAGTCCCGACCCAGGAGTGCAGCGACCCACCCTACAGCCTGGCTGCCCCACCCTGAGCGCCTCCCCCACCGGCTACCCCGCCCAGCCCAGCCCCCTCCCACAACACACCCCCAGGCCCCCCCCACACCGGCTACCCTGCCCAGCCCAGGCCCCTCCCACAACACAACCCCCCTGCCCCGGCCCAGGCCCCTCCCACACAGGCAACCCCGCCCAGCCCAGGTCCTTCCCAAACTGCAACCCCCCTGCCCAGGCCCCTCCCACACAGGCTACCCCGCCCAGGCCAGGCCCCTCCCATAGTGCAACCCCCACCCCCGGCCCGGGCCCCCCCCACACCGGCTGCCCTGCCCAGCCCGGGGCCCCCGCACACCGGCTGCCCCACCCGGGCGCATGCACACACACAGCCCTCGAGCCGCATCACTGTCTGCAGCTGTGTTGCGCTGGGGCGGCTCCAGGCGCTCCCCAGCAGGGCAGGAGGCCGTGGAGCCTGAGCGCCGGGACGCCGAGGGAGAGGAGCGCGGCCGCTAGCAGGGCGGTGGAGCAGAGCAGCAGGGTGGGCAACAGGCGGGCGAAGGTGCCGAGGGCGTCCGCCAGCACCGGGAGCATGGGGCCGAAGAGGAGCCGCGCGGCCGGCGACCGGAGCGTGGCCTCGAGGATCCCGGCGCAGAACAGGCACTGCCCGAGGGCCAGGAAGAGCGTGAGCTGCACCAGCTTGTGGAGCGCGGTGCCGGGGTGCCCCCCAGCGCCCCACCAGCTAGCTGCGCCATGGGCTGCAGCGTCTCTGGCCACGCTAGCGCGCTCGCCCTGCCGGGGAGAGAGAGACGTGTGGGAGGCGTCTGCTGCCCCCCTCCCCGCCACCAGGACACCAGGCGCTTTCCTCTAGCCGGGGGGACCCGGGCGCCCTCGCCTCCCACTGCAGCTCGCTGGGCCCGGAGCCCCCTGCACCCGCCCCTGGGCAGAGCGTGGGGGTGGGTATAGGATCCAGGGGGGGCGGTGTGCAGTTGTGCCGGATAGGGGGTGGGGGGTACTGGATGTGAGGGGGAAGGGTGCAGAATCGGGGTCAGTGTGTGAAGGTGCAGGACAGGTGGGGCAGAGGGACAAGGGGACCAGAGGTGTGGGGGGGCGGGCGGTGTGCAGGATCCATGGGGGCAGAATCCAGGGCCTGGGGGCAGAGAGGGCTGGGGCAGGATCCGGGGGCAGTGCACAGGTGGTGCAGGATGGGGGCAGAGGGGCTGTTGGTTCTCCATTCACTCACGCCTGGAGAGTAAAGGCTGAGCGCCGCATGCCCCCTGGGCCCCGGGTCCCCCAAGCACGGGCTGGGAGCTGCCTCCTCCAGCCTCCTGAGCCTTCCTGGGCCCCCACGCGGCCCTCAAAGGGGACCCAAGCTCCGTCTGCGGCCGGCACTCCCCTGGGTGACTGCACCCAGGAGCCTGCCCTGCCCTGGGGCTCTGAGCCGGGCCCCCATTGTGACTCAGTGAGCAGAGCCGTTGCCCGTGTCACAGAGCCAGCCGGGTGCGCCTTGCGGAAAGGTGCCACCTGCCGGCCATGGAGCGCTGCCAGTGGGATGGGCAGGTCGGGCATGGGGCACGCTCCTGTCTCCCAGCACAGCCCCAAGGGGAGTGCCCAGGTACGGGTGCTCTGTGCTCCTGGCCGTGCCCTGCCAATCATGGAATCACAGACTGCCAGGACTGGAAGGGACCTCGAGAGGCCATCGAGTCCAGCCCCCTGCCCCAACGGCAGGACCCAAGTACTGTCTAGACCATCCCTGATAGACGTCTGTCTAACCTGTTCTTAGATGTCTCCAGCGATGGAGATTCCACAGCCTCCCCAGGCAATTTATTCCACTGTTTGACCACCCTGACAGTTAGGAACTTTTTCCTAATGTCCAACCTAAACCTCCCCTGCTGCAGTTTAAGCCCATTGCCTCTTGTTCTATCCTCAGAGGCCAAAAAGAACAAGTTTTCTCCCTCCTCCTTGTGACTCCCTTTTAGATACCTGAAAGCCGCGATCATGTCGCCCCTCAATCTTCTCTTTTCCAAACTAAACAAGCCCAATTCTTTCAGCCTTTCTTCATAGGTCACATTCTCTGGACCTTTAATCATTCTTGTTGCTCTTTTCTGGACCCTCTCCAATGTCTCCTGTGCAGGCTTAATGGAGCCGGTCCGTGCCCTGGCCCATTGGAACCCGTGCACAGGTCGGGAAGGAGAAAAGAGATACTGGTTAGACGCGATCAGGTTGTGTTTATTTGGGGGTCGGTGTGGGGCTTTCCAGGCTGGTTTTTGGGGGTTTATTCTCCTGCCCTGTGTAACTCCCATGCTGACTCCCAGGGAGGTAATTCTCTGTGCTCCAGCCTTGAGCACCTTTGTTGCCTGTAATAGCCAGCAACCGAGTGGGCTCCTTCGCATCCTTGGGGTTTTCCATCTTTTGGTTAGTGAACAAATTACTCTCCGGGGAGGATTTGGTTCCTGTGCCCTGGGGCAGTGGCTGGGCCTGTTCGTGCCTGGACCAAAAGCTCAGCTGTCAGACTGCAGCTTCGCCTCTTCCCCTTGTTTGCAGGTCTCTCCTGGGGGAGGGCGACGCGCGGGGTCACCTCCCAGGGAGACGGCCAAGTGTGTGTTCCTGGGCTCCCCCGGGGTTTTGCTAAACGAGCTGGTAGCAGCGCTCACCCCCGGGCCAGGGAACCTGGGGCCGTGGAGCTTTCCCAAGCAGAGGCTGTAAGAGTGAGGTGGAGGTAAGGTTCTCGCGGGGCCCCGCTTGCTGCGCTCGGAGTGGGGTCAGCCCTGACCGCACAGAACAATTTATCCCCCCCTCGGATGGAGAAGGGGAGCGGGAACCCTGGTGTCTGTCTGCAGGCTGCTGCCTCTGCCGTCCGGCGCGGCCGGGGCGGGCTCTGCTCCAAGCCAAGAGCAGGGCTGGGGGGCTGGGCGCAGGCTGATTGTAGTGACTGTGATACCTGCCCTGGGGAGACGCTGTCACTGGGAGGCGGCTTCTCGCCTGCCCCAAGGAACGGGCCCCAGAGCCAGCTGCAATGCAAGGCCCACAACCCAGGCCGCTGTGCTGGGCCGGTGTGAGCGCCTGGCAGGGCGAAGCCGGGTGCCTCTGGTAACGACGGGCACCGTGCAGAGCTTGGCCGGCCGCCCTCGGACGCTGGGGGGCACTGGGGGCCATGAGGAGGAGCTGAGCCGGGGACTGGTGCTGACTCCTGGGTCTGGCTGGGGGCACTGGAAGAGGCGTGTGCAGGGGGGCAGGTGTTAGCAGCGCTTGTACCCGCTTCTCTCCCATGCAAGTTAGGTGTGGGTGCCGCTGGGGGAGGGGGCAGAGGAGCAGGTGGGGGGTCTGGGGTGGGGAGGAGCAGGGGGAGGGGTCGAGCACGTGGGGGGTCTTTGGGGAGTCTGGGGGGGGTCACAGAGGAGCAAGGGGAGGGAAGAACAAGCAGGGGGGGCACCCTGGGGAAGAGGCAGAGTGGGGCATCTGGCAGGGGACAACCAAGCGGGGATGGGACCTTGTAGGGTGCGAGAAGACATTGTGACGGTCGAGAGTGCAGTCCGACCCCTCTGTGAATCCTCAGGAGAATTCCAAGCAGGCCAGTCTGTGCAAGGGGAAAAGCTGCAAAACAAGTAACGCTGCGCAGGGCAAACAGCTGCAGAACAAAGCGCACTTGCCAGCACTTCAAGGCTACGCTGGCAGGAGGCCACAAAAGATAGTAGGGGTAATGCATAGGCAATTTTAGGCAATCTTATGTAAAGGAGTTTAAGCGTTATCAGCTAGCGTTAGGAGGCCTGTTACAGAGCCTCTCCCCGAGCGAAGCTCTGACGCGTCGGGTTTTCCCCCACTGGTGACTGCGGCGTCTCCGGGGCTCCCGTCGTGGGTGTCGCACTTTCAATAAACCAAATATAGCCCTCGCCTTCTGGGTGCAGCCTCGTCTCTGGGGAACCCGAGCCTGGCTGGTTACAATTGGCGCAGCGAGCAGGGTTCTCCAGGTACGATGCCTTTTTGGTTGAAAGCAGGGGAGGCAGGGAAGCCAGAGCTGTCCCTGCAGCGCATACCAGGATGGCCCTCGACGGAGCGATGGGGGCCGGTAGCGCAGATGGTGGCCTATTGGGCAGCCCCGGCAGACTGGCCGGAGTTGCAGGAGGCAGCAGGCGTGACGCCGGTACAGGTAGAAGGGGCGTTGTGTCGGCTGCGGCTGAGCCGCCGGCCGGGGACGGAGAAAAGGGCGGTGGGAGAGGTAACGTGGCTTTTCCTAACCGCCCTCCGGGCTCTGGATGACGAGCTTCTCCGCCTGCAGAAGGCGCTGGCGGGGAAGGAGCAGGAATGTCGCGATTTGGTGGATGCGCGGGCGATAGCGCAGGAGGTGGTTACTGCGCAGTCCGAAAGGACGCAAGAGTTAACCCATCGGTGTGAGGTGTTGGCGGCGAGAATGGCGAATCGGCGGCGCGCGAAACTAGGGAAAGAACCGGTGTCGATGGCCCAAGTGCGTGCGGTCCTTGCGCTAGCCACGTGGGACCCTGAGACCTGGGATGGGAACATTTGGAGCTCTTCCTCGTCTGAGGAGGAGGAGGAGGTGAACGGGGCGGCTGTGCAAACCGACCCGAGACAGGCGCGCCCCATGCGGGAGCTGAGGGCAGAAGGAGGTTGCTGCAATGAGGTCTGGTGGATGTTTAAAAGAAGTGAGTTGCAGCAGATGGTGAAGAGTTTTAAGCAGGAGCCAGGGGAAGGCCTGTTGGCCTGGCTGGTGCGTGTGTGGGACAACGGGGGCAACGCTGTGTTGTTGCTGCCTGCGGAACTCCGCCAGATGAGTGTGTTGTCCCAGGATTCACAGGTCCGACAGGCGCTGCAGAGCTCGCGAGGCATTACCGATGCTCAGGGAAACGCTGTGGAAGCGCCGTCCCTGTACCGCTGGTTGCTTGTGGCGGTGGACACGGTCTACCCCTCTCCGGGGGAACTGGAAGCACTGGTGAGGCCCTGGCGCACTATCCCGGAAGGGGTGAGTGCGCTGCGGCAGCTGGGCGTGGCGTGGGCTGTGGCTCTCGAGGGAGAGACGGGACCGGATGATGTAGAGGTCCAAAAATCCATCAAGGCCGCTCTGTTACGCCTTGGCCCCTCCAGGCTGAAGGCCTCCCTTATGGCTGTGGTCATGGCGGCGGATGGGCGGACAGGTGACTTGGTTGGAACGTTGATGCAATTAAAGACTGTCACAGGCGCGAAAGCGGCCCGCGCCGCCAAAGGAAAAGGTGGTCGGGCGGGAGCCCCTGGACAGGAGAAAGGTCACGCTCGGGTGACCCGGAGAACCATGTGGATGGACTTGCTGAGGGCAGGGGTCCCCCGTGAGGAGATCAATGGTCTACCAACACCAGACTTGTACAAGCGTTGGTTACAACTGCCGCCTACCCAGCGGAGTGAGGATGCGGGCGCCTCCAAGAGGGCGGGTGAGACCCAGGCACCACAGAAAGGTACAGGATCCGGAGGGAGGACAGAGCCCAGCGCCCTGGTCGACTGGACCCTTCCCCCTAGGAAGTGATGGGGAGGGGGGTCCCCTGCGGTACGGGCTGTGGCTGTGCGACAGGTAGCAGGGGACCAGCGCCCATTCGTCCCGTTAACCATCAAGTGGCCCCGGGGAGGGGAGCAGGATGTGTTAGCTCTGTCAGACACTGGAGCCGAGGTGACCATTCTGCATTCTCCCCAGACTGCGGGTCACGCGGTGGTCGTGCAGGGCCTCGGAGGAGCGGAGACAACTGCTTATGTGGTGGAGGTCGCCCTAACTCTGGGGAAAGCCCCTCCCTTTCGAGCGACTGTGCTGGCTGCACCTTTGGGTGAATACATCATTGGAATGGAAGTCTTGTGTGGCTGGTGTGTGGATACACAGTATGGGCTGTTTGCCTTTGGGCACCCCCGATACATTCGGGCAATCAGAACTGTGGAGCCCCTACTGCAGGGACATCCCAAACGGGACCCTGTGCCCCTGCCTGTCCCCCTGACCCCGGTGTCAGTCAAGCAGTACCGCATTCCTGGTGGGGAGCACGAGATTAGTGACACTATTGCTGCGTTGCTACAGGCGGAGATTATTCACCCCATGCTGAGCGCCTTCAACAGCCCCATCTGGCCAGTGAAGAAGCCGGATGGATCGTGGCACATGATGGTGGGCTATCGAGAACTCAATAAGGTGACCCCAGAGCTTACAGCTGCAGTTCCGGACATGGTTACCATCCTGGAGCGCATCACCGTGGCGGCCTTGCCATGGCATGCCGTCATAGACCTGGCCAATGCGTTTTTCTCTATTGACATTCATCCCGAGCGTCAGGAGCAGTTTGCCCTCACGTGGCTAACAAAGCACTACACGTTTACCGTGTTACCGCAGGGCTTTAAGCACTCCCTGACAATCTGCCATCAGCTAGCGCAGGCCGATCTGGAGCGTCTGGACCTCCCCGACCAGAGGACCTGTTACCACTACATCGACGACGTTATGATCTCGGGACCAGATGAACCAACTGTTCAGGCCACCCTGAACACCATCATGACAGGTTTGCAGGAACAGGGGTGGGCTATTAACCCCAAGAAAGTGCAGGGGCCAACCACTAGCGTGGTCTACTTGGGTGTGCTGTGGATGGGTACGGAAAAATGCATTCCGCCGAAAGTGCGGCAGACCATCCAGGCGTTCCCCGCACCCTCAGCTAAACAGCAGCTGCAAACCTTTCTGGGCCTTCTCGGTTTCTGGAGTGCTTTTATTCTGCACCTCGCTTTCCTTATGCGTCCCTTACAGGAGCTTGTGTGCAAGGCCACCCAGTGGCACTGGACAGAGAAGCACCAACGCGCCTTTGACCTCTGCGAAGAGGCGGTGGTAGCACACGCCCGCCTCACTGCACCGCTGCAGGGCCAACCGTTTGAACTGGAGGTAACAACCGTCGGCGACGTGGCGTCCTGGGGTCTGTGGCAGCAGGTAGGAACCCAGCGAAAAGAACCTATCGGCTTCTGGTCACGAACCCTCCGTGGAGCCGAAGGTGGGTCCACCCCCCTGGAAAAGCAGAGCCTAGCAGTGGTGTGGGCTTTGCAGGACACTGAGTGGGTCACAGGCGTCGCCCCTGTTACTGTACAGACCCCGATCCCTTCAGTGGGGTGGGGCACGGATACCTCTGAGTGTGCACATACGGGCGTGGCCCGAGCAGCTACCCACTTCAAGTGGAAACACGACTTACAGCAGCGCATGCGCTTGGGAGCCCCCACGCTCACTGCTCCACACGCCCTGCTGCTGGGAACCGTTACTTTTCAGCATGATCCCCAGCTAGCGGATGAGCTGCCCGCCGTCGACCTGCCAGGAGCCCCCTCGCCGGTGGCGGAGGCACCTCCGTTGGCTACCGTGCCTGAGGAGAGCAGAGGAAGCATCTGGGTAACCGATGGGTCCGCTACGTACACCCCGACGGGACAGAGACGGTGGCGAGCAGTCGCATACGCCCCCATAAGGATGAAATCGCCTTTGCCTGGGGAACAGGTAACTCGAGCCAATGGGCAGAGTTGTGGGCAGCGACGCTGGCGGTGGAAGCTGGGCAAGCGGAGACCTTTATCTATACTGACAGCTGGGTAGTCTACAAGGGTCTGCGCACCTGGGTAACGACGTGGGAAGCCAAGGAGTGGACGATAGCGGATCGCCCCCTCTGGGGCGCCGACTTATGGCAACAACTCTTAGCGCTTGCTCGGCAGCAGCCCCTGGCGGTGCGGCACGTTGACGCCCATACCAAACAGACGACTTGGGAGGTGCCACGCAACGCAGCTGTGGATCAGATGGCAGGACACACGGTCACAGAACGCGCCATGGCCCTACATGTGGAGCCAGGGCACCGAGGCGCCCACGCAGCCCACCAGTGCGGCCTGACCAAGGGTGAGAACCTCCCCTTGGTAGCGTATCGGGCGGCCCGACTGAAAGGCACCGTCTGCACCAAACTGGCCCCAGTAGCGCTAGCGCTAGCCACAGGAAGCGTACGCCGCGGGCACCTGCCCTGCAGTGAGTGGCAGATCGATTACATCGGACCGCTACCTCCATCGCGCTCGTGGCTCTATGCGCTGACCACCGCAGATACCTACACCGGCCTGCTGTTTGTCCATCCCTGCAAGCATGCGGACGCTGCTGCTACACTTACGGCACTCACCCAGCTCAGCGAACAGCACGGCATCCCCCTGGCGATACAGAGTGATCAGGGCACACGCTTCACAGCCCAAAGTGTCCGTGACTGGGTGGCCAACCTACGGGTAACCTGGACGTTCCACATACCCTGTACCCCCACCACGAGTGGGCTCATTGAGCAGATGAACGGACTCCTGAAAGAGCAAATCTGCAAACTGACACCCACGAACACCCTGAATGGGTGGGGGGAGGTGGTGCACCGTGCTGTCTTCCTTCTTAACAGCCGGGCTGTTGGACCCACTACTCCCTATGAGCACCTGCGCCTTGCCCCTGAGCAAGGAGGCGTAGTACGTGTCAGGCAGGCCTCACTCCCGGGCCAGGTGCAAGTGGAAGGACACCACGTGGTGCTCCTTGCTGGGAGTCCGGAGACCGTAGCACCCCGAACCGTTGCCGAACCCTGGGTGGGAGCGGACGTACTGGAGTGTACCCCCAAGATCCTCTTTGCTGTTTGTACCCGAGTACCTGGGTTGAGCTGGGTCCCAACGTACTGGTCAGTCCCTGGCCCACCACTGGCTGAACTACGGTGTTACAACCACACCGACCAGCCGGTTGTCTGGGAAGTGGGGCAACCCCTAGCTGAGCTGGTCCCTGTGACAGCCACGACGGCACACATAGAATGTGCCCCCGCACCAGCGGCCGGTGCACCTTTAATTAGTGCCTGGCACCGTGGTGCGCCCTCGGGGGCTATACAAGCAGTTACTATCCTAGCAAAAGGCTTGGGCATGGCCGTGGTCCTCCCTGACGGAGAGGACTATTCTCAATGTGTTTCTTCCCACAGACTGACGCTACGGACCCTGTAACCATGGCCTGGCTGTGGCGCTGGTACCTCTGGACTGCTGTAGCAACGGCCTCAGAGTGGGGCCCCCATATCAGTCACAGCTCCAACGTATGGGTAACGTTGGCACAAACTGCCATCAACGCATCTGCCTTTTGTCTGCCCCACAGTATGGCCGTGGGACAGCTCATGGACACCTGCTTTATAGGTCTGAGTGCTGCTCCTGCTCCCTTGCAGAACTATACCCTTTTGTGTGACTTTGCTTTCACTGCTCTCATATGCTGTTGTCAAGTCTGTTCCACAGGTCCACGCTGTGTTGCCAGAAGAGCATCAACCACCTCACTTAATTCCTACGAGCCTCGGCATTCACAAAGGGGTCGCGGGGAGGGGTGTAGGGTGCGAGAAGACATTGTGACGGTCGAGAGTGCAGTCCGACCCCTCTGTGAATCCTCAGGAGAATTCCAAACAGGCCAGTCTGTGCAAGGGGAAAAGCTGCAAAACAAGTAACGCTGCGCAGGGCAAACAGCTGCAGAACAAAGCGCGCTTGCCAGTACTTCAAGGCTACGCTGGCAGGAGGCCACAAAAGATAGTAGGGGTAATGCATAGGCAATTGTAGGCAATCTTATGTAAATGAGTTTAAGCGTTATCAGCTAGCGTTAGGAGGCCTGTTACAGAGCCTCTCCCCGAGCGAAGCTCCGACGCGTCGGGTTTTCCCCCACTGGTGACTGCGGCGTCTCCGGGGCTCCCACCGCGGGTGTCACGCGCTTTCAATAAACCAAATATAGCCCTCGCCTTCTGGGTGCAGCCTCGTCTCTGGGGAACCCGAGCCTGGTTGGCTGCAGACCTGGTCCAGGCGCCGGTGCCCACCCCACTCTGGGGAACGCCCGGTGCCGGTCCTGTCCCAGGCCATGGGGGCTGAGTGCCCTCCATGTCTGGCGGTGTGTGGGGCCAATGGGGGGCTCCGGCATCGAGCAGAGCTGGGCCCTGTGCCCACGGGGCTGCCAGGGAGCTCTTCGGGGAATGGCCCTAGGGGACCCTTCCTCCCCGCCAGCTGCCCAGCCGCGGCCGGGAGGAGCAAAGAGGCAGAGGAGCCTGGAAACTGTATGGGGCAGGGGCAGCCAGGGGCCAGACCAGGGGCACGATGAAGACCAGGGGGTAGGAGACCAGGCCGGTGCGAATCAGGAAGCCCACGACCAGCAGCGAAACAAGCCCATCCAGGACGCCCGGCAGGCGCTGCAGAACATCCCCCCAGGGAAGCCCCTCGTCCTGAGTCTGCTCGCCCGCTCTGCGCCGCCTGTGGGCCTCTGGCTGCTGCTGCTGCTGCACCGCTGCTGGCCTCCCCCTGCGGGCACACAGCAGAGGAGCCCCGCCCTGCCAGCCCCAGCTCTGCACCCCAGGCCCCAGGGGCTTAGCAGCCAGATCTCCAGGGCCCCACACGCTGCTCTGCTGGTCCCACTGGCCCCCCCTCATCCCTCTTACTCGCATGGCTCGGGGTCTCCCTCGCCACCGCTGCAGGACTGGGGGAGCCCCTGGCGTGGCCGGGGCTGGGACAGACCCTCGGCTGGTGCGGAACGAGGCAGCTCCCCTGACTGCAACAGGGCGCCCCAAATGAAACCAGCCGGGCGCTGACCCATGGGCCCCCGTGGTGCTGCAGCCCTCCCCGAGCTGCCGTCAGCGTGTGCCCAGACCCTGCGGCAGGGAGTCCCACGGCCCACTGCCTGCTGGGGGTGGGCACCGCACTGCCCTCCCTCTGGGCAGAGGTACCTGCTGCCCTCTTCCAAGCAGAAGCTCAAGGGCAGGGCCAAGAAGAGGCAGGAGAAGGCGGCTGCAGCCCGAGAGAGGACGTGGAGAACCACCAGGAGCAGCAGCGCATCCAGCAGCCCCTCGGTGCTGGCGAGGAAGCTCTCCCAGCTCCTCGGGCCAGGCTGGGCTCAGCAGCCGGCTGCTGAAGCACCTCCGGGCTGCAAGGTAGAGACGGAGCAGGGTGAGGTGCCGCAGACAGGGCCTGTGACAGCCCCAGGGGCCGCTGCCTCCCTCCGTCTACAAGCCCAGGGGCTTCAGCACTTCAGCCAGGGCCCCGGGGCCAGTGATGGCGCACACCTGGGCCAGTGCCTGCTGGCCACCCAGGTGAGCGGGGCCCTCGCTCGTGGCCCTGGACTTGCTGCTGCAGCTGTGTGCATCCAGCACCCCCGGCTCCACACAGCCACAGGCAGGAATACCGCAGCCTCCAGCCGGCTCCCCAGCGCTGGGCCGAGCTCCAGGACTCGCTCCCTCTGGGCCAGGCATGGGCCTGCAAGCCTGCACCTGCACTGCCAGGTACCCCAGGCCCGTCAGCCCTGCACCGCTCCCACCAGGCGCCCACGCCCACTCCCCGGCTCCTGATGTCACAAACCGCACCGGCCGGGTAATGCACGCACAGGAGCCAGTGGGACTGCTGGGTGACTGTGCGCCAGTCTGTGCCTCGGTTTCCCCCTCCTTAAACCAGGCTGATGGCCCAGCTCTCTACGAAGTGTGCTCGGCGCGGTGGCTGCTGAGCGCTAGGACTGGGGACAAGCGGCAGCCCCGTCCTGGCCGGCAGAGTGGGGCTCAGTCGAGCACACATCTGCAGGGGGAGCTGGTTTCTCTGGAGAATGCATCCCTGCGCCCCCCCAGGCTGGGGTCTGGGCTGCCCCCCAACCCTGGGGCTGCCTCAATCCCCCCAGCAAAGCTCTCCCCCCACACCCCTGCTGCACAACCCCTTGGGGCACCTTCGCCCTTGTAATGGGGCTCGGGGTCCCCAAGCTCTGCACCCGTCCCAGGCAGGAGTGACTCTCGCTCGGCAGGAGAACAGCGGGTTTATTAGCTGACAGGACACAGCGTCTTACAGAGGAGTCAGTGCAGCTGCCAGAGACAGCCAGTCCCATCCGTGCTGGGGAGAGGAGGCCCCGAGGGGCCCCCGGAGCCGGGGCCTGGCCCCCTCCTTTGTCTCTCTGTCTCCCAGCCCAGACTCACTGCTTCCAACTCCCAGTTCCAATTCAAACCCCTCCGGCTCCACCTCCCCCTTTGTCTGCAGCCCAGAGGTGTCACCTGGTCGCCAGCAGGAGCAGGAGCCCCCCACCCTCTGTGAGACACACACCCATCCCCCACTACAGCACGGTCTCCCCACTTCCAGACCGAACCGAGCGGGGTCATTCAGCCGCTGACCTGGGGAAGTTCGGGGCCCCCCATGTGACCAGGTATTGGCTGTACCCTAAGTGCTCCCCTCGATGTGCACCAACTCCATGGCGTAAACCTGCCAGGGGAGGCTCCACCTCAGGAGCTCGGCATTGGCCCCTTTCATGTGATGCAGCCGGGCAAGTCCCTTTGGTTCTCTCGGGTTGGTTGGTCTCGCTGCTTCGGTCTCTGGTCCATCAGCCATGTTCTCAAGTCGGGCAGGCAGAGCCCATACAGCTGCTGCAGCACCAGCAGATCAAACAGTTCTTCTCTGGGCTGGGCCCTGCCCTGTCTGCCCACCAGCCCATACAGCTGCTCCAGCCAATGTCTGGAATTCAGTTACAGTCCAGTGACGGAAGGTACAAATGCTTCTACCCTTGGCATTTAGCCAGACCACCCAAATGGTTCCGTGCCTCAGTTTTCCCTTCCATGCCACACAATAGGTTTGGAATGTTCCTGCTCATGTCAGAGGTTGCAAGACTAGTTACAGAAACAAAGGTGACATTTCAGAGTTACAGACTCCTTCAACACACAATTCGTGCTTATCCATCAATGTCATCATGTCACATGGCTCTTTCCAAACATTCAGTACATGGAACAATTCTACAGCATTTGGTAGCAGCACCCACTGGTTACAGCAGTCAGTGTGAGTAACAGAACAAACCCATTGCAATTGTACATGCATGTTGCTCTTTGGTGGACCACAACCTTTGTGTAACCTCCTTGAGAATCTGGTATTTTGGGGCTAAATGGCTGAGGCCTTTCTGTGCACCATCAAGTGCTAATCTTCCCCTTGCCCCCTGGGGTGGAAATCTGATCTCTCTGGCTGTGCCCTCCCTTCTAACAAGAGCTGGGCCGTTGGTGATCCTCAGGGAGACGGCCCCCTCCCTACCAGTCTGGGAATTTTCAAACCAAACTGGTTTCTGAAAGTTGCTTTGTGAGTTCCAGACGCAGAATCCACATGGAGGAATCCCTGTTTATCCCTTACTGGCCCACCAGCCCCAAAGCTCCTTTGTCCTTCCACCTCTGGCCTTTGCCTCCCTATGGAATCAAAAGTGGAGTCCAGTATGAGAATATAAGTGTTTCCAGCATCTGGAGATGGGGAATTGCTGGCGCTTTCCTGCATCCCACAGAGACTGACTGTGCAGTGGTTTCACTTGGTTCTCACAGGGCTGCTCACATTCCCTTACAGTTTTCACTTTACTTGAACCAACTTCCAGTTCCTGAGAAGCCTTTACCCTGCCTGCTCTGGACCCTTGCAGAGCACAGCCAGTGGTTTCACACACTGGCAGGTCCTGGCCATCAGGAGCTGAAACAAACTTCTCCCCAGGCAAAGGGCTGCTCTGGCTCTCACAGACAAGCACCTTTCCTGTTCACTCTCCTTCACCTCACTCCCATTTTCTGCAGTCCCCATGGATGGGTCAGGAAAGGTTTCAGGGAAATTCTCTTCCGCAAGAGCTCCCCCAGACAACAACTCACCCCTGTCTGCCTCCATGGGGGCACTGCTCCCTTGAGCCACAACCAGCTCCTGGGGTTTCCCTTGTAGCCAACCAGGCTCGGGTTCCCCAGAAATGAGGCTGCACCCAGAAGGCAAGTGCTATATTTGGTTTATTGAAAGTGCGTGACACCCGCGGTGGGAGCCTCAGAGAAACCGCAGTCACCCGTGGGGGAAGACCCGATGCGCCAGAGCTTCGCTCGGGGAGAGGCTCTGTAACAGGCCTCCTAACACTAGCTGATAAAGCTGAGCTCATTAACATAAGATTGCCTAAAATTGCCTATGCATTCCTTATCACTATCTCTAGTGGCCTCCTGCCAGCGTGGCCTTGGAGTCTTGGCACACACGCCTTGTTTTGCAGGTGTTGTGGGGCAGGATGAGTTGTTTTGCAGCTTTTCACCTTGCACAGACTGGTTTTGGCATTCTCTTGTCTATTGGCAGCATGCTGCTGTATAGGATTCCTCTAAGGGTTCACAGAGGGGCTGGACTGCTCTCATGAGACCGTTACAAACTCTTCTCGCACCCTACACTCCTCCCCGCGACCCCTTTGTGAACGCTGAGGCTAGTAGGAGTCGAGTGAGGTGGTGGAGGACCCTCTGGCAAGACATCTGGCCACACAGCGTGCACCTGTAGAACAGACTTGACAACAGCACATGAGACCGAGGTACCCAGTGCAGAGGCATAAGAGCCCAAGGAACAGGACTTGCACCAAGTGGGCTGCCCAGCCCCACAGTGATCCCACCCAGGACCAAAGCCAGCTACGCCCCTGGCTCTGTTGGATGCCCTGAGCCAGGGCCTCCAAACGATTTAGGTTGGTCTCCACTGTGTTACCGACATCGGTGATGTTGAAACAACACATACCTTCAAACTCGGCCCGTGTGTGTCCGTGTCGCAGAAGGAGATAGTCTCTAGCCATGCGGTTCTGTATCACTCCTTTGCGCACCTCCCCAAGTTCCTGATTGAGGGCTGCAATGAGGATGGAGGTGAGATTGATAGTTTTAGCCAGGGCACATGCAAGGTGAGTTATCGCATAATGGTCAAGGCCCAAGAGACCAGAAAGCCCTCCAAAAGCAAAGGTCAGGGCTGCTGCCTCTTTTTCGGCGGCCACAGTCACCCTCGGATCCCAAGCGGGTGGCAGAGGCAGGGTTGGTAGCTCATGCGCCGAACGGCGTCAGGCCTTGCGTCGCGATGGATAAGGGCTGACAAGGGGTACGATCCTGCCAATGGTACAAGGGCCGCCTGAGCTATTTGCGGGTACATATATGCAGGCTACACGGCCACACAACAGGAACCACCCTGTTGTCAGCAAAAGGGGCTTACAGGCGTACGAGACAAGTTGGGTCTGCGCACACTGTAACTTGGTGTTATTAAGGTCTGCTCGGGGCCCTGGTGCGTTAATAAGCAACATGCACTGTGTAGCTCACGTTACGTTGGCTACACGAAACGCATAGATGCGACTGTCTGGGCTGCCAACACAATCCCCATATCATGCAGATTGGCAAAGGTAGCAGTAAAATCAAAGTTACTCAGAAAGGTCTGGTTTTGCAAGAGAGCAGGAGTAGCACTGACACCTATGAAGCGGGTGTCCATGAGGTGTCCCACGGCCATGCTGTGGGGCAGACAAAAGGCAGACGTGTTGATGGCAGTTTGTGCCAACACTACCCATACGTTGGAGCTGCCACTGATACGTGGGCCCCACTCTGAGGCCGTTGCTACAGCAGTGCAGAGGTACCAGTGCCACAGCCAGGCCATGGTTACAGGGTCCGTAGCGTCAGTCGTCCGCTGAGCTGGGTGAGTGCTGTGATCGTAGCAGCAGCGTCCGCATGCTTGCAGGGATGGACAAACAGCAGGCCGGTGTAGGTATCCGCGGTGGTCAGCGCATAGAGCCACGAGCGCGATGGAGGTAGCGGTCCGATGTAATCGATCTGCCACTCACTGCAGGGCAGGTGCCCGCGGCGTACGCTTCCTGTGGCTAGCGCTAGCGCTACTGGGGCCAGTTTGGTGCAGACGGTGCCTTTCAGTCGGGCTGCCCGATACGCTACCAAGGGGAGGTTCTCACCCTTGGTCAGGCCGCACTGGTGGGCTGCGTGGGCGCCTCGGTGCCCTGGCTCCACATGTAGGGCCATGGCGCGTTCTGTGACCGTGTGTCCTGCCATCTGATCCACGGCTGCGTTGCGTGGCACCTCCCAAGTCGTCTGTTTGGCATGGGCGTCAACGTGCCGCACCGCCAGGGGCTGCTGCCGAGCAAGCGCTAAGAGTTGTTGCCATAAGTCGGCGCCCCAGAGGGGGCGATCCGCTATCGTCCACTCCTTGGCTTCCCACGTCGTTACCCAGGTGCGCAGACCCTTGTAGACTACCCAGCTGTCAGTATAGATAAAGGTCTCCGCTTGCCCAGCTTCCACCGCCAGCGTCGCTGCCCACAACTCTGCCCATTGGCTCGAGTTACCTGTTCCCCAGGCAGAGGCGATTTCATCCTTATGGGGGCGTATGCGACTGCTCGCCACCGTCTCTGTCCCGTCGGGGTGTACGTAGCGGACCCATCGGTTACCCAGATGCTTCCTCTGCTCTCCTCAGGCACGGTAGCCAACGGAGGTGCCTCCGCCACCGGCGAGGGGGCTCCTGGCAGGTCGACGGCGGGCAGCTCATCCGCTAGCTGGGGATCATGCTGAAAAGTAACGGTTCCCAGCAGCAGGGCGTGTGGAGCAGTGAGCGTGGGGGCTCCCAAGCGCATGCGCTGCTGTAAGTCGTGTTTCCACTTGAAGTGGGTAGCTGCTCGGGCCACGCCCGTATGTGCACACTCAGAGGTATCCGTGCCCCACCCCACTGAGGGGATCGGGGTCTGTACAGTAACGGGGCGACGCCTGTGACTCACTCAGTGTCCTGCAAAGCCCACACCACTGCTAGGCTCTGCTTTTCCAGGGGGGTGGACCCACCTTCGGCTCCACGGAGGGTTCGTGACCAGAAGCCGATAGGTTCTTTTCGCTGGGTTCCTACCTGCTGCCACAGACCCCAGGACGCCATGTTGCTGACGGTTGTTACCTCCAGTTCAAACGGTTGGCCCTGCAGCGGTGCAGTGAGGCGGGCGTGTGCTACCACCGCCTCTTTGCAGAGGTCAAAGGCTCGTTGGTGCTTCTCTGTCCAGTGCCACTGGGTGGCCTTGCACACAAGCTCCTGTAAGGGACGCATAAGGAAAGCGAGGTGCAGAATAAAAGCACGCCAGAAACCGAGAGGGCCCAGAAAGGTTTGCAGCTGCTGTTTAGCTGAGGGTGCGGGGAACGCCTGGATGGTCTGCCGCACTTTCGGCGGAATGCATTTCTCCGTACCCATCCACAGCACACCCAAGTAGACCACGCTAGTGGTTGGCCCCTGCACTTTCTTGGGGTTAATAGCCACCCCTGTTCCTGCAAACCTGTTACGATGGTGTTCAGGGTGGCCTGAACAGTTGGTTCATCTGGTCCCGAGATCATAACGTCATCGATGTAGTGGTAACAGGTCCTCTGGTCGGGGAGGTCCAGACGCTCCAGATCGGCCTGCGCTAGCTGATGGCAGATTGTCAGGGAGTGCTTAAAGCCCTGCGGTAACACGGTAAACGTGTACTGCTTTGTTAGCCACGTGAGGGCAAACTGCTCCTGACGCTCGGGATGAATGTCAATAGAGAAAAACGCATTGGCCAGGTCTATGACGGCATGCCACGGCAAGGCCGCCACGGTGATGCGCTCCAGGATGGTAACCACGTCCGGAACTGCAGCTGTAAGCTCTGGGGTCACCTTATTGAGTTCTCGATAGCCCACCATCAAGCGCCACGATCCATCCGGCTTCTTCACTGGCCAGATGGGGCTGTTGAAGGTGCTCAGCGTGGGGCGAATAATCTCCGCCTGTAGCAATGCAGCAATAGTGTCACTAATCTCGTGCTCCCCACCAGGAATGCGGTATTGCTTGACTGACACCGGGGTCAGGGGGACTGGCAGGCGCACAGGGTCCCGTTTGGGATGTCCCTGCAGTAGGGGCTCCACAGTTCTGATTGCCCGAATGTATCGGGGGTGCCCAAAGGCAAACAGCCCATACTGTGTATCCACACACCAGCCACGCAAGACATCCATTCCAATGATGTATTCACCTAAAGGTGCAGCCAGCACAGTCGCTTGAAAGGGAGGGGCTTTCCCCAGAGTTAGGGCGACCTCCACCACATAAGCGGTTGTCTCCGCTCCTCTGAGGCCCTGCACGACCACCGCGTGACCCGCAGTCTGGGGAGAATGCAGAATGGTCACCTCGGCTCCAGTGTCTGACAGAGCTAACACATCCTGCTCCCCTCCCCGGGGCCACTTGATGGTTAACGGGACGAATGGGCGCCAGTCCCCTGCTACCTGTCGCACAGCCACAGCCCGTACCGCAGGGGACCCCCCTCCCCATCACTTCCTAGGGGGAAGGGTCCAGTCGACCAGGGCGCTGGGCTCTGTCCTCCCTCCGGATCCTGTACCTTTCTATGGTGCCTGGGTCTCACCCGCCCTCTTGGAGGCACCCACATCCTCACTCCGCTGGGTAGGCGGCAGTTGTAACCAACGCTTGTACAAGTCTGGTGTTGGTAGACCATTGATCTCCTCACGGGGGACCCCTGCCCTCAGCAAGTCCATCCACATGGTTCTCCGGGTCACCCGAGCGTGACCTTTCTCCTGTCCAGGGGCTCCCGCCCGACCACTTTTTCCTTTTGCGGCGCGGGCCGCTTTCGCGCCTGTGACAGTCTCTGGCTACGTCTACATGTGAACGCTACATCGAAGTAGCTTATTTCGATGTAGCAACATCGAAATAGCCTATTTCGATGAATAACGTCTACACGTCCTCCAGGGCTGGCAACGTCGACGTTCAACGTCTACGTTGGGCAGCACCACATCAAAATAGGCGCTGCGAGGGAACGTCTACACGCCAAAAGAGCACACATCGAAATAAGGGTGCCAGGCACAGCTGCAGACAGGGTCACAGGGCGGACTAGCACATCCGGGGCAACAGCTAGCCGCTCCCTTAAAGGGACCCTCCCAGACACACGCAGCCTGCACTGCACGCGGTCTGCAGAGCCATAGGCACGCACACCTCGAGCGACACAGTCATGGACCCCCAGCAGCAGCAGCAGCAGCAGCCAGAGGTCCACACAGCCGCCCCTGCAGGAGCAGTGCTCGCCCTGCTCCATGCCATGCAGGAGGTAGCTGAGCACCTCCTTGCCACAGAGGAGGAGCTGCCTGCAGGGGAGGAGGACGCAACCCCCAACCCTGCAGCACCCTGCCCCGCCCGCCGCACACGGTGCCGGCTGTGGAGCTACCCCATGAGCACCGACTGGTGGGAGCGGCTGGTGCTCGGAGAGTGGGACGACGACCGCTGGCTCCAGAACTTTCGGATGAGCCGGCAGACACTTCTGGAGCTATGCCAGTGGCTCACCCCCGCACTGAGGCACCAGGACACCGCCATGCGGCGTGCCCTCAGTGTGGAGAAACGGGTCGGCATCGCTGTCTGGAAGCTGGCCACTCCAGACAGCTACCAATCCATGGGCCAGCAGTTTGGCATCGGCAAGGCCACCGTCGGGGCTGTCCTCATGGAGGTAAGAGGACCCACAGGGAGAGGGGGGAGGCAGCCCTGGCAGGGGAGGGGAGGGGGGCCCTGGCAGGGGAGGGCCACACACACCCTGCACACTCCTCACCGGTGCTCTCCCATGTGCTTCCCCTGCAGGTCGTCCGCACCATCAACGCTCTGCTCCTCCACAGGCTCATGCGGCTTGGGGACCCGGATGCCGCCATCACGGGCTTTGCCACCCTGGGCTTCCCCAGTTGCTTCGGGGCTCTGGATGGGACTCACATCCCCATCTGCACCCTGGTGCACAGTGGAGGACGCTACATAAACCGGAAGGGCTACCACTCAGTGGTCCTCCAGGCCTTGGTGGACAGCTGCGGCCGTTTCCTGGACATTTACGTGGGCTGGCCTGGCAGCACCCACGACGCCCGGGTATTCCGGAACTCGGGCCTGTGCTGCCGGCTGGAGGCGGGGACCTACATCCCCCAGCGGGAGATCCCTGTGGGGTACACCACCATGCCCCTCTGCGTCATCGCAGATGCGGCATACCCCCTCCGGCCCTGGCTCATGCACCCGTACATGGGCCATCTGTCTGCCAGCCAGGAGCGCTTCAACCAGTGCCTGAACCACGCGCGCCAGGTGGTGGAGTGCACATTTGGGTGCCTCAAAGGGCGCTGGAGGTGTCTCCTCACCCGCCTTGATGAGGGCCCCACCAACATCCCCCAGATTGTGGGCACGTGCAGCGCCCTCCACAACCTGGTGGAGAGCAAGGGGGAGGCCTTCTTTCAGGGCTGGGCTGTGGAGGCTGGCAGGGCCGATGTGCAGCCACCCGCTGCCCCCAGTCGCCAGGTGGACCCCGAAGGGACCCGGGTCCAGGAGGCCCTGCGGGCCCAGTTCGACAAGGCCGCAGGGTGAACGCTGGCAGGCCCCCCACTGCACCCCCCCATCCTCCACAACACTCCCTGCCTCTACGCCCACACCACAGAGCACCCAAGAGTACCCCCCGACTTTTCTCGTAAATAAAAACAGACGTTGTTCGTCAAATCAAATATCTGTAGAACTCTTATTATTATTATCAAGACTAACTATTTACAGGCAAAATCAAACTTATATATATATGTATTATAAATAAGGATAAGATGAAAGGGGAAGACAAGGAAGGGGAGAACTACGTACATGGGAGGGCAAGGATCAGCATAGCAACAGGGGTCTAATAAACAAACTATTTAAAAAATAACATAAAACTGGGGGGAATATATACAAAGGGGGAGGGGGAGCCACGTCCTGGGCCCCACACCCCTAATGTCCAGCGCTGGGGGTGGGTGGCCGCAACCCATGCCTCGGCCTCAGCCCTGGCCGGGGCTGGCTGGGGGCCGGGCGGACCGGTAGATACGGCCAGCGGGTGTCAGCTGGCCCCAGGTCCCCCTCGGCAGAAGGGCCCTCGGTGGCGGGTGGCAGTGCAATGGCGGCAGGCGCAGTGGGTGGCGCAGCCGGGGGAGCAGCGGGTGGAGCAGGCAGGGCGGGCGCAGCGGCGACCGGTGCAGCATGGGGGGGGCCAGTTAGTCGGTGATACGATCGAAGGTTTGCATGTAGGCCCCCCATGCCTCCTGGCACTAGGCCAGCGCCCGCTTCTGCAGCTGGAGGTGGCGTTCCTCCACCCGCAGCCACTGCTCGGCGACCTCCAGCTGCCGACGGTGGATGGCCAGCAGCTGGGGGGTCTGTCGCCGTCGGGTGGTGGTGCTGGGTCCGCCGTCTTGCCCGCCGTGGGGCTGGTCGGTCCTCCGCCGAGGGGCTGGCCTGGAGCGATGGCCCCAGAGGGCTGTCCGGGACCACTGACGCCTCGCCAGCGCTCTCTGGTCCTTCCGATGGTGCAGCTGTGGAACACGGGAGGGGGGGAAGAAGAGTGGAGACAGCCGTTAGTGTGGGCCCCGAGCCGTGGCCCTTGTCCCCCCACCCCTCTGCTGCAGGTTCCCCATCCCCGTCCCTGGGAGATGCTGCTGTGATGGGGTTCAGGGGTCCCCCTGCACTGCACCCCGTCCGCTGGCAGGAGTGACTCTCACTCAGCAGGTACAGCAGAAGGTTTATTAGGCAACAGATGCCCAGTTTCCCACAGAAGCGTCAGTACAGCAGTCAGAGACAGTCCTTCCAACCCGTCCTGGGGAGAGGAGCCCGAGGGGTGCCCCTCTGGGGTGTAGCTTTCCCCCTCCTCAGGCTGGCTGCCTTCCAGCTCTCCCTTCCCCTAGCCTCTAACTGCCGCCCCCACCCCGCATTCAAACCCAGCTCAGCTCCTCCCTCCTCTTTGTTCAGGGCAGAGGTGTTACCTGCCAGTTGTAGCCCCAGCGTCATCCTTAGCCACTGGGAGCTATTCTGCTTGTTTCTCATATCTAGCCTGAGTCTCACATTTGCACTCCCCCCACTCCATCACATGCTGCTGCTGGGTGTCCCACCCCCTCCCCCCGGGGGACCCTAGAGGTTCCGCTCCCCCCAGCCCCGGGGATGGGGCATGGCACTGTCGTGCTGGGGGGGCAGGGGCTGATGCACTCTTCTGAGGGACATGCCACTGCTGTCCTTGGGACCATGGTCATCTGGGCATGTGGAGGGCCCTGGCCATATCTATTACCCCCACCCCTCAACCCCGGGGGTGTGCACCAGGGGGGTACATACCTGATGGTCCACTCTCACGGTTGGGGGACACCCAGGGGGCGGACGCCCGGCTGGAGCTCCTCAAGGGCAGCACGATCCTCAGGCCGGCGTCGCTGGAGGAGGACTCCCCCTCCTCCTCCTCCTCCTCCTCCAGTGCCCCGGGGGTGGGCTCCTGGGGGGGCCCCCGGGGTGCGGGGCTTGCCTCCAGGGTGGACTCCGCCTCCGGGGCCTGCTGGGGCTCGTCGGCCGATGTATCAAGCGTGGCCGGAGGGGAGGAGGTGTGCCGGAGGCCCAAGATGTTCCTGAGCTCCCTGTAAAAGGGGCAAGTGATGGGGGCGGCCCCAGATTGGCCGGCCGCATCCTGGGCCCGGGCGTAACCCTGCTGCAGCTCCTTCACTTTACTGCAGACATGGTCCGGAGGGCGGGCAGGGTGACCCCGAGCAGCCAGGCCCTCAGCCAGCCGAGCGAACGCATCCGCGTTCCACCTCTTGCTCCCCATTACCTGGAGTACCTCCTCCTCGCTCCAGAGCCCCAGCAGGTCCCGAAGCTCAGCCCCCGTCCAGGAGGGGCCCCGCTGCCGCTTCCCCGCCTGGCTGCTGGGCAGGGAGCCCTGGCTCCCCTTGGGGGGGGTTGCCTGGGGGCGCTTGAGGGGCTGGGGGGCGGCCATTGCGTCAGGTGTGGGTGTCTGTGGCTGTGGAGGAGCGTGCAGGCTGGCCGCGAGGCAATGCTACCACCTGCACGCTCTCTCAGCTTCCTGCACAGGAAGGCAGGGGGCAGGGAGCTTTAAGGGGCCGCTCCACGCGGCCACCATCGAGCTCAGGGGCTGGAGAGAGCGTCTCTCAACCCCTCAGCTGATGGCCGCCATGGCGGACCCCGCTATTTCGATGTTGCGGGATGCGCAACGACTACACGTTCCCTACTTCGACGTTGAACATCGAAGTAGGGCGCTATTCCCATCCCCTCATGGGGTTAGCAACTTCGACGTCTCGCTGCCTAACGTCAATGTTAACTTCGAAATAACGCCCAACACGTGTAGCCGTGACGGGCGCTATTTCAAAGTTGGCGCCGCTACTTCGAGGTTGGCGGCACGTGTAGACGCGGCCATAGAGAGGTAAAACCAGGGAGGTGTATAAGACAATTAGGAATATTAATAGGAAATGGCAACCAAAGCAAATGGCGATCAAAGATGAGAACAAAGAAGTACTCATGAACAGGGAGAAGATTGTGCAGCGGTGGACGAGATATTGCACCGATCTGTACAAAGCACAGTTGGACCCGAGTGTCTCAGAGAGACTGACTGAAGAACTGAAAGAGAAATCTCCACCGAGCATCGAGAGCGAGACCGATATTTCAAAGGAGGAAGTAGAAAAAGCAGTGAAACGACCAAAGAACAACAAGAGCCCTGGAAATGATAAGATCAAGGGAGAGGTGATCAAATACGGTGGAGAAAGCAGGATTCAGGAAATACACCGACTATGTAATATAGCATGGAAAGAAGGGAAGGCGCCTAAGGAATGAACAAGATCTGTGCTAGTGACAATGCACAAGAAAGAAAGTACATTGAAGTGCAAGAACTACAGAACGATTGCCCTGACGAGTCATCTAGGCAAGATGCTGCTGATGACACTGACGGAGAGACTAAGGTCGCAGATAGAAGAACATCTAGCACACGAGCAAGAGAGATTCAGAAAAGATAGAAGTGCCATGCAGCAGATATTGGCACTAAGACTGATAGCAGACAAAGCTTGATGAAAGAACAAGAATGTGTACACTTCGTCGATTTTCAAAAGGCATTTGACAGTATAGACGGGAAAGTGACTTGGGCGGTGTTGGAGTCAGACAGAGTGGATAGCAGACTGATACAGTTGTTGAGGGATATAAATGACAGTGCAGAGGCAGTGGTGAGAACTTGAGGGGGTTGGGAAGTTGGTTTAAAACAAGTAGAGGTACAAGACAAGGAGATCTAATATTGTCAAGTATCTTCATTGCACATCTGGAGAGAGCGATGGACAAAACTGAGGAAGAGGTAGAAGGGATATCTGTGCACAGGATGAGAATTAACAACTTGAGGTTCACAGATGATATAGTTATCACTGAGCAAGATGAGGAGAAGCTACCGAAAATGGTGCAGATGCTAAATGAAGGAGGGAAGTGGTGTGGACGGACTGATTATGAACATCGATAAAACAAAACCAACGGTATTTGGAGATAAAGAAATAGGAAGGAAGATCAGTGTTGATGGTATTGAACTAGAAAATGGGGAGAAGTTCACATACCTGGGGAGCAACATAACATGTGATCCAGACTGTAAGACGGAAATAGCGACTAGAACAGTGAAAGCAAGAGCGAGTTTGAAGGCGATGGGTAAGATCTGGAAAAGCAAAGCAATTAGCTTAGGAACGAAGCTGGGCATCTTGGAAACGTGTATTCAGCAGCATGTTGTACGGATGTGAGACGTGGGTGATAACGAAAGATTGGAAAAGAAGAATATTGGCATTCGAGAGGAGCTGTTATAGAAAGATTCTGAGAATGGGATGGATGCAGAAGGTCACCAATGAGGAATTATATAGGAAGATACAGCCGAAGGAGAACCTGCTGCAGAAGGTTATAAAACGGAAGCTCCAACTATTTGGCCATATTTGCAGAATGAACGAAAAACCAGGACCCTGGTATTCGGCGTAATGGACGGTTGGAATAGGAGAGGCAGACCCCACAGAGAATGGGTAGATGATGTAGTGGATTGGTGCGGAGCTAGTCTGCAGAAACGAAGCCGCTCCGCACTGGACGGGGAAAGGTGGAAGGAAATAGTGAGGGAGGCGTCCGACACCCAGGGGTGCTGAGCCCACGGTTGTTGATGGTGACGACGACCTTCAGCGAGCACAGCAGAGAAAGCTGCGCTGTGTGCCAGCGCGCAGCCCGCTGCGGTTAGACGAGCTGGAAATTCCACACCCGCCCACCTACCTCCATATAAAAATATCAGCACAGCTCTCTTTCAAAGCCGCTGACTACCAGGCGAGACCACTGCTAAGGCGAGCATCTCCCAGGCTGCGCCCCCGGCCGGTCCCTGCGTTACCGTGGGAATGGAACGGAGCCGGGAAAGCGTGAGGAGAAGAGCTGGAGTGACTAGCTCGGCTTACAGGCTGCCAATGTCACATCTACGCTCACAGGCGACAGGTCTGACTTTCGCAGGCGTGTGGACAGCAGTTAGGCTGGCAGGCGGTCGTCCTGCCGGGTGCTCCCATTTGAGCAGTGCCCATACACCTGTCAAACACCCCAGCTCTCGGGGGAACTGTGGCTTGGCGTGGGGTTAGCTGACAGCTTCCTCCCCTCTGCCCCCGGGAGATGCAGCAAACTGTCCACGGCCACCTAAAGAGCCACTCGCCAGCCCCCAAGCCATCCTCTGTTAAGTCCATCACACGTTCCCTCGCCTCCCCTTCCCCCGAGCCAGGCCATGCCCCAGCCAGCCTGGTGCCACATGCCCTGGCACAGCCTCGCTCCTTCTCCCACGCTAACGGGGCGTTTCAGAGTCCGGCGGGAGGCCAGAGAAGTCCAGCTCTGCTTTTCAAAGCCTCCGGCTTATTAGTTCTTCGTCCATTTCGGACAACGCCGCGTGGCCTATAGGCCAGGGCTTCTCACAGGGTCGTCTGTGACCAGCTTGAAGGTGGGTCATGGGAGCTGACCCCCCCGCCCCTGCCACAGCAGGGACCTCACCTGGCTCTCCGGACCTGCAGCCCCCCCACCTCAGAGCTGCCGATCTGCATTTTTCTACTCCACTGGGCCACTCTGGGTAGTTCGTACTGAAGGTATTCAGAGGTGAGCGACGGCGTCTTGTCGTCAGGGCTGGGTGGCTGGTGTCCGTGGAAAGGTTGGCGTTGAGCCGGGTGGTCTGTGGGCCAAAGAGTTTAGAACCACTGCTCTAGGGCTGACCTGCTTGCCTGCCTAGAGAGAGCTGCGCATCTCCTTAGGGTTCTGCCATTGGTTTTATTTTCATTTACAGGGTCACGTCAAAATAATTGGGCTGTAACACAAGAGACCTACAGGTTATATCCTGTAGGTTAAGCTCAGGCAAGTGGGTATTTTGTCTGGGCTCTTTCACCCAGATGGTGCTGGTAGCTTGTGTACATCCGGGACTTCCCCCCACCCCCGGTAGAGGGTGATGAGACAAAGCAATTTTTTCTTGGTACAAGAGTTTCCACACTGCCCTCGGGTTAACAAATATACCATGGGAAGAACAAAAATAACATACAAAGCACACAGGAAATAGCAGAGGTGAGAATGAGATAACGGCATGAAAATGTATGTAAATGTCATCGGTACAGACAGATGTTATCTGTGTGGAGCCCACGGAATTGGTGTGCCGAAGGGCTGGTGGGTGAGGCAGTTAAATCAGGGCAGAGAAGGAGGGCCCAGGCTCCTCGGCGTATGAAACAAGGTGCCCGGAGCTTTGGAAGGGACGAGAAGGAAGGAAAAGGGAAGGAGGGGAAAAGCAGAGGTGAGGGAAGGAAAGAGACAGGCGAAGGGCAGCAGGAGCTGGGAGCTGAGCTCGGGCTCCAAACTTGTCCTTTCAGCTTTATCTGCCTAACAGTCTCTTGGCTTGATCCAGATTTAGGCCAGTCTGTGAAGTGAACTAAGTTAGCTTTAATAAGCAGTGAGCATCAGTCTCTGCACGGCTCAGTCGAGAGCTGAGCGACCTGTACCCGCACTGCTGTACCAGCAGCCAGGCGCATCCTTCGTCTCTGATCACCCGGCTAACAGGCCTGGGTGTGAGTACATGAACCACCACTGCCAGACGTAAGTACTAACACCGTACGAGTACCCCTGCATTACTGCTGCTCAGATTGTCATCTCATTTCCATACCATGGATTTTAAGGAAGTTTAAGGTTCGTTTTGTCCCAAGTGAAATCCTGTCCTACCCCCGACTGTCCCTGGTATATTCTGTACAGCCCAGTTCTGGGCCAAGAACCATATTGTCTTCTGATTCGTTCAGTTGGTGAGCCGACAGCCCAGACTGTTCAAATCACTAATACTTACTGTCCGCGAACCAGGCTCCACGGCCACGTGAGCCAGGCTGGCGTTTCAGGGAGTGTGTGACAGGAATTTCTGGCGCTTCCAGGCATTTTCAGCTCTTCGGAGTCTCACCTGCGGTAAAAGTGAAAGAATCAGCGTTAAAGAACACAGGCTGTGTCAGAGCACAGAAGCAGTATTTCCTTTGACTGCTGCTGGGTGCCTGTCAGTTTCCTGTTTTGTACTGTGCTTTGCGCTGAAGGATTGTTTCTTTTCTCCTTTTCTGGCCAGAGGTTTGTAGCTTGGTTGCTCAAAGTCTACGTGTGTTAAGAAGCATTGTTACTGAAGGGTTAAAGTTAGGCTACTGTTGGCTCTACCTGTGTCTAGGAGGCATATGAATTTGATATTTGGTTTTTTTTTTCCTGCTTTGCTTATTAATCCCATACAGCTTAAGTAAGGCGCCATGATTAAGCTTAAGTAAGGTGCTTGGAAGTTACCGAGGGAGAGGAGTAGGTTGGATATTAGGAAAAGCTATTTCCCCAGGAGGGTGGTGAAGCACTGGAATGTGTTGCCAACAGAGGTGGTAGAATCTCCATCCCTGGAGATTTTTAAGTCCCAGCTTGTCATGGTTGGGATGATTTAGTTGGGGTTGATCCTGCTTGGGGCAGGGGGCTGGACTCAATGACCTCCCGAGGTCCCTTCCAGTCCTGGAATTCTATGATTCTAGGATTCATGACAGTTTGGTCAAAAGGGGCCTAGTTTTACCAGATAATGTACACAGCTTACCGCTTTCTGCAAGGTTCACAGACTCCTAGAATCCTAGGGCAGGACGGGACCTCAGGAGGCCATCTAGTCCAGGCCCCTGCCCAAAGCAGGATCAACCCCATCTAAATTATCCCAGCCAGGACTATGTCAAGCCAGGACTTAAAAACCTCTAGGGATGGAGAGTCCACCACCTGTCTCGTCAATGCATTCCAGTGCTTTACCACCCTCCTGGTGAAGTAGTTTTTCCTAATAGCCAACCTACACCTCCCCCTCTGTAACTTCAGACCATTGCTCCTTGTTCTGCCATCTGTCACCATTGTGAACAGCATCTCTACATCCCCTTTAGAGCTCCCCTTTCAGAGAGTTTAAGACTGGTATCAAATCACCCCTCACTCTTCTCTTCTGCAAACTAAACAAGCCCAAATCTCTCAGCCTCTCCTCATAGGTCCTGTGCTCCAGACCCCTGACCATTTTCATTGCCCTCTGCTGAACCCTCACCAACATGTCCACATCCTTTCTATAGTGGGGGCCCAGAACTGGACACAATATTCCAGATGAGGCCTCACCAGAGCCGAGTAGAGGGGAATAACTCCTCTAGATCTGATGGAAATGCTCCTCCTAATTCACTCCAATATGCCATTAGCCTTCGCTGTTGACTCATGTCCAGCCTCTCCTCCAGTGTAATCCCCAGGTCTTTTTCTGCTGCACTGCTACTTAGCCAGCTGGTCTCCAGCTTGTAACAATGCTTGGGATTCTTTTCATTGGGGACTCATTGAAATAAGTTTCAAAAACACTTTGGGGTGGTTATTTCCTGTCTGTGTCTCTGAAGGAAGGGACGCCTTCCATTTTTAGCGTTTGAAAGTTTGTAAAGTTTCAGTTTTGAAGTGCCAAAGTTTCGCAGTTTGAGACTTAAGGATGGATGGAGCGTTGGTACAGCCAATAGAAAAGTTGACTTTCAAAATGAGTTCTACTGTATGTGTTAAGATGAGTAGCACGAGGGCAAGAGTGGAAGCTGTAGGAGTTACCTGCTGCCCACCTTTGGAAAACTTTGCCAGAACTTGCATTCAGAAAGGTGGAGGAGGTTTAGTACAACTCAGAGATCTCGAGATCATCTCTGAGCATTGCAATCCCCAGGGCTGTGTAAGGTAGGTGTTTGGTACGGAACGGAGCAGGAGAAACAGCAGCCTGTGAGGGTGAAAGGAAAGTCTGCTTGTGGCTTGCAGTGCTTGAGGAAGGAAACTGAACGAGAAATTGGAGTGACTCAGAAAAGCCCAGCAAACTTTGGAGGAGAAAGGGAAGAGGATTAGGGAGCTAATGCATCGGTGAGGTGTCAAGTCAGACGAGCAGTCAGTCTTTCTCCAGAGGAAACAGGAGTTAGGGGGGACCCCTCACAGGAGAATGAAGGTGTGATGGAGTGGGGGATACCTGTGTGTGTGTGTGTGGCTCACAGAGGGTGTGGGGCTCCTGCTGAGGGTAACCCTGACAACCAGGTAACACCTTTGTACTGCAGACGAAGGAGGAGGTGGAGCCTGAGGGGTTTGAATTGGAACTGGGAGTTGGAAGCAGTTAGTCTGGGCTGGGAGAGAGAGACAAAGGAGGGGGCCAGGCCCCAGCTCTGGGGGCCCCTCGGGGCCTCCTCTCCCCAACATGGATTGGACTGGCTGTCTCTGCCGGCTGTACTGACTCCTCTGTACGATGCTGTGTCCTGTCGGCTAATAAACCCGCTGTTTTCCTGCTGAGTGAGAGACTCTCCTGCCTGCAGACAGGGTGCAGAGCATTGGGGACCCCAGAACCCCATCACAGAAGGACCAGTCCTATTCCTGTTGATTCGGTGCAGCCAAGAGAAATAAAGTAACTGGGGTGTCCAGTTGCTGGGAGGGAGGCAGCAGCCCTAGCTCAGGCTGAGGTGAAGTTTTCAGGAGCAGAGCGGGCGGCTGAGTCTCAGAAGCCACGAGGCGAGTCGGAGAAGGAAGTTAGTAATTCAGCAGCTGTCAGCGATAGGCCGGAAGGGTAAGGAAGTCCTTGAGTGACACCTCAGGAGGCAGAATTGTGTCATCTGAGAGGAGGTAGCTAGTGATGCAGAGGAAGATTCCAGTGGAGAGGGTGACATATTCTGGAAGTGGCCCATTTTGCTTGGGATCCAACCAAAAGAGGCACTGATAGGGTCCCCTGTGGTGTCCTGTTACAGATCCAAATGTCTGGTTTACTCAAAAGCATCCTGTGTTGGTAGGGAACCAGGTGATTGTTCCTGTTCTCACTTCTGAAAATGTCTCCAGTCTCCAGTCTAACCCAACCACCAGGACTGAACCATCCAACGTCCAGCCACACGTCTGGTTTTTATTCCCCCATTAGAAGGACCATTTGATTTGTTATTTGCTCGTCAAGAGGCCTACCTCAGGAAAATGACTAATGATATGGATGAAGCCAAACAGGCATGACTATGTATGTACGACAAGAAGTCCTGTGGCACCTTACAGACTAACAAATATTCTGGAGCATGAGCTTTCGTGGGCAAAGACCCATTTCATCAGATGCACAAGTGGAGGTTCCAGAGGAGGGTGTAAATTTATAGGCTCATGGAAAGGAGGGTGTCCCAGTCAAGAGGAGGGCCAGAGTTGAGGAAGTCAGTTCAATCATGGAGGATGCAGGTCCATTATCAACCTCTAATGTGGATGTATGAACATCAAGAGAGGAGAAACCAGATCAATTCAGTCAGGAAGGATGTGGCCCATTATCAGATGTGAACATCAAGAGAGGAGAAACCAGATCAATTCAGTCAGGAAGGATGTGGCCCATTATCAAGAGAGGAGAAACTGCTTTTGTAATTGGCCAACAACTCCCAGTCTCTGTTCAGTCTTTAGCTGATTGTGTCAATTTCTCCTCTCTTGATGTTCACACCTCCACATTAGCTCCTGATAGTAGACCACATCCTCTGTGACTGAACTGACTTTTTCAGCTCTGGCCTTCCTCTTGACTGGGTGTAATAGGATGAGGTTTCTGGGCACAGCTAGAGAAATCAATCAAGGGTACCTTTGCTTAATATCTGGGCCACTTATAGGCCCAGGCTGGGATTGCCTTCTCACTAAGGCAAATCCAGCCAGCCACCACAGCACCTCTGCCAGCCCCACTGGCCAGCCAGAAGCCACACAAGCAAACCCAGTCTGCCCAGCTGCTCTATCAGCCCAGACTAACAACCCCCAAACTCACATGAGAGGCTCATAAGCCTGTTTCACCAACATCACACAGATTCTTCCAGACCCCAAAGGGCCCAGCCCCAGACCCCGGTCAATATATGTTTGGATCTTACCCAAACAACGACACTCACTAATTTTGTTAGATCTAAATATCTAAAGATTTATTAATAAAATAGAAAGAACAGGGATGGAGAGCAGAATGGGTAAAGCAATGCTTTACACACATCAGTCAGAACTACTGGTGCAGCCAGCGATGTTATCTGCTGATTCCTGAGAGTCTCTGAAAGTTCATTTCAGGTCACATAGATTCAGTCATTGGAGCGTTGTAGATCCGGCCACTGGGGTCCACATGCTGGACATGGACCCTTGGAGACCAGAAGACAAAGGATCCAAGAGGGACACTGCTAAGTCCACAGCCTGGCTCTTCTCTTGCTGTTGTCTCTTGTGTTCAGGGACAAAGTTCCTTCTTCTTCTCATAGTCCCTTGAGGGTCCACCCACACCTGACTCAGGTGGGCTGTTGTGGCAAACGGCCATTGGATGACTTCCAGGAGACAGTCTCAGATTTAACCGGACCTGTTCCTTTGTCTCAGCCCAGGTCACTTGACCTTTGGGCTGAGTCCCATTAACAGGTCCCAAGCATGTGGAATGTGGATTCCGTGTCTGAGTATCTGGTTTCCACCCTATTGTTCAGCTCGGTGTCCTGGCTGGGGGCTGAGTTCACACCTCCCCTTGTGAAGCTCAGCACTGAAAGATTTTCTAACTCAGCCGCACAGCTAAAATCTGTAACTTGACCTACACACCTGATACAGACACATGAGCAGCACACCCAGATTCAGGGCATCTTCAACTTTCCTTAGACACCTCACATGCCCCCCTTAGCACACTATTTGGGGCCAATAGCCACCCTGGGCATTAACATGGCCTCCAGACCCAATACAAAAGTCCAGCCATGGGACACTGCAACTCCCTCCTTTTCATGAGCCCGTATATTTAGACCCTCCTCTGAACCCCCACTCGTGCATCTGAGGAAGTGAGTCTTTGCCCACGAAAGCTCATGCTCCAAAATATGTTAGTCCATAAGGTGCCACAGGACTGCTTGCTGTTTCTGAAGATACAGACCAGCTAGGCTACCCCTCTGATACCATGTATGTACGTGTCATTGGTACGGACAGATGTTATCTGCGGGGAGCCCAGTGTGATGTAGTGAGGGACAGGCTGAACAGTGCCAGAGAGGGAGCCGTGTTAGTCTATATACTATCAAAACAAAAAGCAGTCTAGTAGCACTTTAAAGACTAACAGAATAATTTATCAGGTGATGAGCTTTCATGGGACAGACCCACTTCTTCAGGCCGGAGCCATATTGAGTCTGTTCTGGTACGGCTGTAGCTGTGAAGAAGTGGGTCTGTCCCATGAAAGCTCATCACCTGATAAATTGTTTTGTTAGTCTTTAAAATGCTACTGGGCTGCTTTTTTGTTTGGAGGGATGTGTGTGTGAGAACAACGAGAAGTCCTGTGGCACCTTAGAGACGAACAGATATTTTGAGCATGAGCTTCCGTGGGCAAAGACCCACTTGGTCAAATGCATGAGTGGGGGGGTGTTACAGAGGGGTATGTAAAGAGGGAGGTCCCAGTAAAAGGGGGGGCCACAGGTGCCAAGGTCTATTCAGTCGGGGTGGAAAAGGCCCATTATCATGTGTGTGAGTGACAGGCCCAGCAGCTCACAGGGTTGGGGTGACCCCTTGCTGGCTGGAACCGAAGCTGCCAGGTAACACCCATATCCCTGAACAAAGAGGAGGGAGGCGCCCAGCTGGGTTTGAATCTGAAGCAGCCATTGGAAGCTGTGGGGAGAGAGGGAAGGCAGCCAGCCTGTGCCGAGGGGGGAAGCTACACCCCAGAGGCGCACCCCTCGGGCTCCTCTCCCCAGGGCGGGTTGGAATGACTGTCTCTGCCGGCTGTACTGACACCTCTGTGCTGAGCTGGGCCTGCTGAGTGAGAGTCACTCCTGCCTGCGGATGGGGGGGTAGGGCCTTCGGGCCCCTGAACTCCATCACGCCCAGGGAGTAAGTGCGCCCCAACAGCTGGTGGGTGAGGGAGTTAAATCAGGGCAGAGAAGGAGGGCCCAGGCTCCTTGGCGTATGAAACAAGGTGCCCGGAGCTTTGGAAGGGACAAGAAGGCAGGAAAAGGGAAGGAGGGGGAAAAGCGGAGGCGAGGGAAGGAAAGAGACAGGCGAAGGGCAGCAGGAGTTGGGAGCTTTGTCCTTTCAGCTTTATCTGTCTAACAGTCTCTTGGCTTGATCCAGATTTAGGCCAGTCCATGAAGTGAGCTAATAACAAGCACCGTGAAGACTGAGACATTTCCTAGGTTATGAGCTTTGCTGGGAAAGACCCACTTTCTCACCGGGCTGGCACAGGCACTGAGAAGCCAGGGTTTCTCTAGCGGGGTGGCGGGGGGAGGAGGTAGGAAGAGAAAAAGGGGTCACCTGTCACTACTAGGACCAGTGGATGGAACAATTAAGCGGAGTGGGACGGGCGCCGTTCCTGCAGATACCAAGGGTGGGAAATCGCCTTGGTCATGTGGAAGATAATTGAGATTTCCATTAAAGCCCAAGTTAAAAGTGTCAGTGGCCTGGGGCCCAGGAGCAGAGCCCGGGGGTACTGGGCTCCTTTCATCTGCAGAGGGGGTGGTGCTTACCTGGGGCTGACACCTAGGCAGGGGCAGGGGCAGGGCTCTCCTTACACTGCTGCTGGGGGGCACTGGCCCCACAGCACCCACTGGCCGCAGGCGCCCCTTGTGGAGACAGCCGTCCGCGGGGACCCATGTGCAGTGAGTGGGAGGAGGCCGCGCTAGGCTGGGCTGTGATAGCCCCCCGGCCATTGAAATCACTGGGGGGCAGGGCGGGGAATGCGCTGGGGGGGCAGGGGAGGGAGGCAGCTGGGGAGACACCTGGACCTGTACTGTGCTGCAGCTGGGACCTCAAGCCAGTGTTCCTGGAGCCCTGGTCCCAGGCGCTCATCTCAGGCACTACCCCTCGGTTTGAATCTGTACGGGCGTGCTCGTAAGCTGTGTGAGTGTGCCCCTCTATAAAGTAAGTGTATCCCACCCCCAACTCCAGCCCCAAACCCCATCCCCAAATCCGAACCCCCCCAACTCCAGCCCCAGCTCCCATCCCCAACCCCCACCCCCCAATTCCAGCCCCAACCCCCACTGTCCAACCCCAGCCCGAACCCCCAGCCCCAAATCTGAACCCCCCAACTCCAGCCCCGAACCCCCACTCTCCAACCCCAGCCCGAACCCCCACCCCCCAACTCCAGGCCCTAACCGCCAGCCCCAAGATTATGGGGGGAGGAGATGGGGCTGATGTGGACAGCTGGGCACTCAGCAATACTCAGGAGAGTGGCCCAACCCTATGGCTGGAAACACCCCGGGGAGGTACAGACTGGGTCACATCCTTCACTCCCCTTTCTTTAGCCACCAGCTCGGTTGGGCAGCACAAGGCAGCTCCCGGCTGGGAGCCTTGTCTCCTGCCTGGTGGCCGCCCCGGCCTCGCTGGGCACGCCAGGGATGAGCCTGGCCTGGAGCGCGTCGCACCAGCTCCCTGGGAAGGGGATGGCTGCTGGGCGCAGGAGGTACCTGGGGCCCCCAGAGCTGCGCTTGTGCTTCCCCAGCCTGTGGCTTGGATACCTTTGCCCTTGATGTTAATGCAGATCTGGAGGGCTGGGTGCCATCCCCGCAGGAGGGGCCTTGTCACGCTGCCCGCGCTCCTCCGAAGGCTCCCAGGAGCCTGACTGTGGGACGAGAACCCGCTTATCTTCTGACCACATACAGCTCCTGCACCTGCTCGCAGGGACCCCGCGACTCGGGCAGGATGTGGCTAACGACCCTGAAAACGGGGCTCTTTGCTCTCCCGCCGGAGCGGGCTCTGCTGGACTCTGCGGGAGGTAAGAGCCCAGCCCGCCTGGCAGCCCGTGGTCCTGTCGCCTCTTTGATAAGAAACCAGACGCACTTCCTCCGGCCCCCGGCCCTGCCAGAGGGATGTGGCTCAGGGCGGGAGAGGCGTTCCTTAGGAGCCAGTGTGGACGCAGGAACCAGTGCCTGTCCCAGGAGTTTGGGCTTGGAATTGGGTGGTGGTTTCTACCCAGCAGTGGCGTGAACATCTGGAACATGGGGCCAAGTGGGGGGAAACTTGCCCTGTCTTCTGGCCTGAGCCGGCTGAGTGCCTGGAGGGGTGGGAGGGCCAGGCTGCTCGCTGGCAGGGAGCTGGTCTGTGCCTCCTAATCGCAAACGTCTCCCAGGCTGGAGGCTGGGGCGCACGCTCCGGGGCCGACCGCTGGCCATGGGGGCTGGGAGGAGTTTTCCCCAGGGACACCCTGGCAGAGACCTGGGCGGGGGCCACTGGCAGGTCGCAGTGAGTGGCAGGGATGTATGGGGCAGTCTCAGACTTCGGCCTGGGGGCCATCCGTGCCTCAGCCAGTAGGCGTGGTGCGTTCCAGGGGGTCGGTTCTGCCTGCGGCCACCCACCCACAGGGTCAGACTACATCAGGCCGGCTCACTCAGGCCTCACGGCCCGAGGTCCTGAGCTGACACCCCCCAGCCCCTCGGGAGGAATGCACTTTCCTGACCCCCAGTCTGCACTCCCTCGGGGCAGGGCCTCCTTGTAGCAGGGCTCCTCTCCCAGGCCCCTCCTGCAGCCAGTGCCTGGGCAGCCCTGTACGGGACAGGAGCCTGCGGAGGAGCCTGCCTCCGGCTGCACCACACAGCTCCCCAGGACCAGGCCGGCTGGTGCCCTTGAGGTTCTCAGGCCGCTGCGGCACCGTCGTTCCCTGTGCGGAGGGTGGGGCAGGTGCACAGGAGGGATACGGCCGGGTCTCCTCGCGCAGCCGCTGCATCTCAGAGCACCCAGCGCTGGCATCGGCAGCGCAAAGCTCCTGCTCGGCGTGGCGGCCCCGGGCTGACCTGCAGGCAGCACATGCACCAAGCTCCAGGCAGGGAGCACTGTGGTCAGCCCCCAGGGGCCACTGGAGATGTGGCTGGAGATTTCCTGCGCTGGAAAGGCCTCTCCAGGGGCTGGCAGCACGTCCCATCTCCCAGCGCAGCCTCCTGAGCCAGGACCTCCGGGGTCAGAAGCTGCGGCTCACGCTGGCGAAGCTGGGCCAGACGCCTGCTCTGCCTGGCCCCCTTTCAACAGGGCTGCTGGGGGCGTTTCACTCCAGCGCCCGGTGTCAGGCCCGCCCGGAGTCAGCGGGGGCTGGCTAGCCACTTCACGGCCTCACTGCTCTGCCTCACTGCCCCGACCCGCTGGCCCTGGCCCCACGGCCTCGCTGCCCAGCGCCACTGCCCCGACCCGCCGTCCCCAGCCCCACGGCCTCGCTGCCCAGCGCCACTGCCCCGACCCGCTGGCCCTGGCCCCACGGCCTCGCTGCCCAGCGCCACTGCCCCGACCCGCTATCCCCAGCCCCACGGCCTCGCTGCCCAGCACCACTGCCCCGACCCGCCAGCCCTGGCCCCACGGCCTCGCTGCCCAGTGCCACTGCCCCAACCCGCCGTCCCCAGCCCCACGGCCTCGCTGCCCAGCGCCACTGCCCCAACCCGCCGGCCCCGGCCCCACAGCCTCGCTGCCCAGCGCCACTGCCCCGACCCGCCGGCCCCAGCCCCACGGCCTCGCTGCCCATCGCCACTGCCCCAACCCGCCGGCCCCGGCCCCACAGCCTCGCTGCCCAGCGCCACTGCCCCGACCCGCCGGCCCTGGCCCCACGGCCTCGCTGCCCAGCACCACTGCCCTGATCCGCCGGCCCCAGCCCCACGGCCTCGCTGCCCAGTGCCACTGCCCCGACCCGCCGGCCCTGGCCCTCCCAGTGCATCCGCCAGGCAGGCTGCAGGGGGGCTGTCCCTGAACAAGGGAGCCGGCGGGAGGGAACTCACTCCCGTGTCTGCTGGGGGGTTGAGTAGGTGTTTCCCTGGCTCAGGCCGGGGGGATCCGGTGGAGTGGCCCCTGGCCCCGGCAATGGCCCCAGAGCCGCAGGGCTGAGAGGCACCTTTGGGGACCCAGGACAAGGCCCAGGCTGGGCCGGGCTGGGCCATGGGCCCTCCCCTGCTAATGGCCCATTGGAAGCTGGCGGGAAGCCGGCTGGCTCCGGAGCCTCCCTCTGCCCTGCCCTGCCCTGCCCTGCCCAACCCCCGGCTCCTGCCTCCCGGGGCGCCTCGCTGGCCCCGGCGTGGGAGCCCCACAACGGCTGCAAACCGCTTCACCCCGCCACGCGAGCCGCGCCCCCGGGACTGCCCCACACCGCCGGCTCCTGCTGCCCCCGGGGCCGCCCCCAGCTGCCCCCACAGCCTCGGGAGCGGGGCGCGGAGCCGCGGGGCGGGGGACCAGGCGCCGGGAGCAGGTAGGCAGCGCTGGGGGGGTCTGCAAGCGGGCACGATTTTGCCCCCCCGGGCCGTGGCGCCGCGCTGGGCTGGGCTGCGAGGCCGGCGCCCCCCACCCCCGAGGCGCAGGGCTCCCAGCCGGGCACTCCACGCTCCCGGGCCGCAGACAGGCGGCGCTGCGCCGGGGTACGCTCCGGGGTACGCGGGTTCGAGCCCGGCCGGCCCGGGGGGAGCAGGGCGGGGGACGCTTTAACCCGGCCCCAGACGGCACAAGTTGGCCGGGCGGGGCTCGGCTCTGGGGCCGGTTCGGAGACCGCCACGCCCCGGCCTCCCCTCCCTTCCCCTCCGGGTTGAGCCCTGTCTACACTAGGGCACGTGGCCGAGGCCTAGTCTGAGAGGGGGTGAGAGGCCCCTTTAAATGCCGCCTCCTCTCCCCAGCCCAGGTCAAACCACGCCGCGGCGGTCTGCAGGGCCAGGCGCAGGATCCGGCGCCCCACAGCCCCGGGGCAGTTCCCCGAGGAGCGGTAAGTGGTCAAGGAAGGGCCGCGCTCTTGCATTCCTCCCGCGGGTTAATGGAGGGGGGGTGCTGGGGCGGTGGGTGCAGGAGGGGGGATGGGGAGGGTGGAGCTTGTGGTGCTGGGGGTGTGGGGCGCAGGATGGGTGTGGGGCGGCTGTGGGGTGCAGCAGCGCCGGCTCTGCACGGGCGCGCGGTGCTTGCGGGAGGGAGCCGTGTGCAGGGCTGGCCACTGCTGGGGTGCGTGCGGGAGCCCTGAGCCTGGAGCCCTCCCCTGCACCCCCATCCCAGGCCTGAGCCCTCCCCAAACCCTCTGCCCGTCCTGTACCCCCACACCCCGTCCCCTTGCCCCAGGCCAGGGAAGGTGAGGCTGGGGGGCAGGGCCGGGGGGTGGGTCTGTGCCCGGCTCAGCTCCCAGCTGGGAGCAGTGCTGAGCCCCGGAGCTCTCGGGGGCTGGGCCTGCTCCGGTCCCGCACCCAGCACGAGGGCGCTCGCTTGTCCCCCGGGGCTGTGGTACAAGCGGGACCCCGGCTGGGCCTTCGCCGCAGGCTAAAGGGGCGGACGGGCACGCCCTGCCCCTGGGCTCGGTCCTGCTCTGCCCTCGGGCCGTGGCACACCCCCAGGCCGCAGGGTTGCGCAGGGGCCAGCCCAGAGTGGGCAGAGGAGCTGGTGGAGAGCTGGCAGCACAGCTGCAGGCAGGGTGACTAAGGGCCCCGTTCCCCTGGGCTCTGGCCTTGGTAGCAGGGCCATGCGGTGCTGCAGGTCGGAGTCTCCGGGGGCAGAGCCTGGCTGAATACACAGCTTGTGTCCCACTTCAGGCTGTCCTGCCCCCCTCCCACCTGGAGCCCCCGGCCTGCCCCTCGATCTCTCTCCCTGCCCCGCGGGGTGCTCTGAGCTCCCCGCCGGTCGGTCCGTCCTGGCTGGGCCAGGGCCTGCGGTGACGGGCCACGCTGCTGTGGCTGGCTGCGGTCGGCGTCGTTTGGCCTGTTTGGTGGGTGGCCAGCCGAGAGCCCCGTCGTGGCCGTGGCCGGAGGCGAGGGCGCCCACTACAGCGTGCCTGGGTCAAGTTCTCAGCAGCCTGCAGATCGGCACTGAGGTCGCGGCAGACTCTTCCCTCGGGCCCCCACGGCGCCTGTCCCTGCTCCCACTGATTTCTTATCTTCTTCTGAACATCAGGCAACCCTGGGAGCGCCTGCCCTGCCCTGGCCTTGGCCCTGCCCTGGCACGGGGTGTAGCCAGGCCAGGCCCCCACAAGGCCACGTATCTGGCTCTCAGGCTTGCGCCAGCTGGCCCGGGCGTGCTGCCCTCTCCGTGGAACTCCCGCCTTGGCCCCGGCCGCTCCCCCGGGTACCAGGAGGAGGGGTTGTCTGCGGTTCTCCGGCTCACTTGGCCGTGGTGCAAAGCCGGGGGGAGGCCGAGCTGCACGCTGGTCTCTTTGAATCTCCGTCGGCTGCAGAAGGTGCGACTCCCCCAGGTGCTGGGGGCTGGCAGCTCCGGTCTGAGCCCCGTGCTGTGCCTGGGGAGGTGGGGGAGTGCACAGCTGCCGGCGTGTTTGCTGGGGGGCGCCCCGGTGCCTAGTGGGGCTGGAGGAGGACGCATGCCTCAGTCTGGTCCCTTTGCTCGACAGGGCTCTGCGTGCTGGGGGGCGGCCGCCGGCAGGAGCCATGGTCACTTTCCTGACGCAGGAGGTCCGGCAGCTGCTGCACAACAAGTTTGTGGTGATCGTGGGGGACTCCAGTGAGTCGCTGTCCGGGAACGCCCAAGCGCCTCCGTGTGGGGGTGGGCTCCCTGGCCTCCCTTGGCCATGCTAGCTCCAAGGCCAGCGGGTGGAGGCCAGGGGGGTCTGTCTGCGTGCCAGGCTGTGAGGCCCCCGCAGCTCCGGCTGAGCGCTCTGCATCGCCAGCGGTAATTTTGCCCTGGCCTGCCTGGCGGAGCAGGCGCAGCTGTTCCTTGGCTGCAGGGCTCCTGCAGGGTAACCTGGAGGTGTGTGTGGGGGGGGGGGGTAAAGGTGGGGATTCCAGGGGTCTCTGCTCACCTCTGGCAGGGGCAGGGGGCCGTAAGCCCTGCATGGAGCAGAGCGGATCTCTTGCCTCTGATTGCCCTGCACTCATGGCCTGGCTGTGCCGCTGAAGCTGCTTGTGTGCGGCCTTCCCTACATGGGGGAAGCTGGAGCCCAGTCTCTGCTGTACCACCCTGCCTGTGGTCCATGCAGCTCCACTGCCTGCTAGCCCTGGCATGGCACCTGGCCTGCCTGTTCCTGGCCCTCGCTGGCCCCCCTCTCTGAGCAAGAGCCTCCCCCACCCACGAGACCTGGGGCTGGTCCTGGCACCAGGGCCCAGGTGGCTGAGGGGGGCTCCCTGGAGATGGGCGACTCCTGGGCCAGCTGTCTCCATGTTCCCTTGCAGTCCAGCGGGCCGTCTACAAGGACCTGGTGCTGCTTTTGCAGAAGGATTGTCTCCTCAGCCAGTCCCAGCTGAAAGCCAAGGTACGGACGCGGGGAACTGAGCCCCACCCAGCCTCCAGTGCACAGGCGTGTGTATGCAATCGGGGGAGCCGCCTGCACCCCAACAGCTGTCACTGTGGCTCTGGGCACAGCTGGGACAGAGCCGGGGGGGGCGGTGGTGGCTGCTAGGAGCAGAGGTGGAGAAGGTGACTTGGGTGGCCAGTAACCAGACAAGCTTGTGCCCTCCCAAAGGCACCCGGAGAGCACCCAGAGCCAGGGCTGGCTGCACAGTGCTGGAAGCAGCTCAAGCTTGTTGGCTGTGGGCGAGCGCTGCTGTCTAGTGGCCGCGTGGCTTGGAGGGGCGTGCGTGCGTGCGTGTGCGCGTGCGTGCGCCAGCCCTTGTTTCTGGTGGGAGAATGTGAAACCCGGCTCTGGCGACGCCGAGCAGCCCTGGCAGGATGCACCCTGCTGCGCTCCCACCTCCAGCTGTGAATGCCAGCTCTGACTGGGGGATCTGGTGCCATGTCAGTGCCCCCTGCTGGCTGGTGGTGGGAGTCGCACTCTCCCATGGCACCCCTCAGCTGGGGCTCTGCTGTTGCTGCCTTCCGGGGAGGGGGCTAGGAAGCTGCCTGGCCTGGGACCCAGGGGCCACGTCCGCTGGGGGCAGAAGGCCATACCCTACAGGCCTTGTGTTCTAGTTTGGGCTCTGTGGGGGAGGCCAGGCCCTCTGGAGCTGGGGCTCTGGGATTGGACCTCTGGCAGCAGGTCAGCCCCAGCTGGGCAGGGAGAAAGTCCAGCCCACAGCACCAGGTCAACCCCGGGAAGCTCCAGCCAGCAGATCAACCGCAGCTGGATGGGGTGGAAACTCTGTCCTGCCCAGGGCACCAGGTGAACCCAGAGGAGCCACTGAGGGGTTGATCTGGTGACCGTTTGCTTTCAGGCACCAAGTAAACCCAAGGAGGAGGGTGGGAGGTGGGGTTCAGTGCGGGGTTGACCTGGTGGCTGGTTTGCTTTTGGGCCATCTGGTCAACTGCCCGTTGAATCCTGTGGGCTTCCTGGTGGCTGGTTGGGTGGCGGGTGCCGAGCAGAAAAGGTGCTAAATCCAGCCCAGGGCAGCAGCTCGACCTGGTCATCGGGTCAGCCCCTCCCGAAGAGGCCACAAGTGTTTTCACCAAATCCGTCTGGGGGCACCAGGTCAAGCACCAAGCGCTGGGGCAGGGCTGCTCCCCTGCGCCCCAGGGCGGACTCCCAGGAAGGCTGCAGAGCCTGCCAGGGGCTGTGGACTGGCAGAGGGTAGCAGGTGGTGACACCGGGTGCTGGGCAGAGAGCAGCCAATGGAGGGCGTCGCTCCCCTGCCAGCCGAGCCCGGCACACGTACAGCGTCCGTCACCGCAGCAGCGGCTCTCCCAGGGCTCTCCAGCGGCACGTCAGGCTGTCGTGGGTGGGCAAGACCACTGGCGTGGCTGTGCCCCCCCAGCTGCCCCTGGTCACACTGGTGTGTGCAAGTGGCTGGCATGCCTGGACTTGCACATGTGAGTGCGACCGAGGACAGCTGCAGGGGAGCCTGGTTCCCCCCAGTGGGCAGGGCTGGGGGGTACAGCCAAGCCGGAGGAGGTGCCCCTGCAGAGGGCTGGCTCCTGCAATATGAGCTCGGTGCCGGCTCTGATCACCGGCCGTGGGGGGCTGTGGTGCCGCGCGGGCAGCGCCGTGTCGGTGAGGGTGTCTGCGTTCCGGCCCCGCCAGGGGGAGCTGAGCTTTGAGAGCGACTGCCTGGTGGAGGGCGGCATGCTGAGTGAGCTGAACAACGGCACTGGCTACAAGGAGGTGCGGCAGTACCGCACCGCCCACCACCTGGTGCGCTTCTACTTCGTCACCCGCGTCTACTCCGCCTACGTGGAGAGCATCCTGGCCGACTTCCAGGCGGGGCCCCAGCCCGACGTGCTCGTCATGAACTCCTGCTTGTGGGACGTGAGCAGGTACTGGCGGTGCTCCCGGGGACACGACCTGGCGCTCCGGCTGCCAGAGCCGCTGCGGCAAAAGGGGGAGCTGCTGGCAGCTTGGGGCCCGCGAGCCCCAGAGCCGCATTGCTGCGTCTGTCCGGCAGCCGGGTTGCTGCCCTGCCTTGCAGGTGACCAGACGCCCTGTGCAGGGCCGTGGCCGTGGCGGGGTCACCTGGTGGTGAAACGCTCTTGTGACTGCACTAACGTGGCCGTCCGTGCGAGGAGCCTGCCCCAGAGTTGAGCTGCTCCTGCCCCTGCCCCTCCCTGCAAGGGGCTGCGGGTCTCTGGCTCGGCGCGTCCACTCGAGGTGGCGGGAGCCGGGAGGGCGCTGGCTCAGCAGGGCACCAGCTTTCGGCCCTTGCCATGGGCTGCGCACCAGCAGTGCCCCTCGCGGCACCCTACGGGGGGTCTCTTGTCAGCAGGGCCCTTCCCCTCGCCCCCCAGGCCCTGGCAGCTGCTGGCATCTCACAGAGAGATGGGTGGGAGCTGCCCCCTGGGCCCATGAGAGCCGCCTGCCGCTGCCCTGGCAGGTACGGCCCCCGGTCCATGACGCAGTACCGCACGAACCTGGAGAAGTCCTTCAACCGGCTGGACAAGGTGCTGCCCCACACCTGCCTGCTGCTCTGGAACATGACCATGCCCGTGAGCCGCAAGATCATCGGCGGCTTCCTCGTCCCCGAGGTAAAGGAAACACCCATGGTCCCGGTGCTGGGAGGTGGGACTGGTACTGGGGGAGCGGCTGAGCCTGGGGCCAGCCCCCCCCCCCCCCTGCATCTGCCTCAGCACTAGTGTCTCTGCTCTGGGGCCTGCCCCCTGCGCCCCCTTCCCACCTCCTTGTGTCTCTGGGGGCCAGCTCCCCTGTACCCCATCCTCCCCACTAGTATCTCTGCTGCAGGGCCAGCCCTCTGCGCCCCCTTCCCACCTGCTTGTGTCTCTGGGGGCCAGCTCCCCTGTACCCTCCGCTAGCATCTCTGCTGGGGGGCCAGCCCCTGGCACAGCCCCGGTGCTAGTGTCTCTGGGGGGGCAGCCCCCTGCACCTGCTTCCCCCCTGCTAGCGTCTCTGCTGCAGGGCCAGTCCCTGTGCCCCCATCTTGTGTCTTTGCTCTGGGGCTGGGACCCCCGGGCGCACCGCTCTCTGGCACCCGTGTGTACCCCCCACGCAGCCCTCCGCAAGGCCCCCCGAGACAGGCTCTGGGGTCCCCAGCTCCCACCGTAACCCAGAGTGCTGCTGGCTGCCCCGCCCCCATGGGGGAGGGGTTCCCTCTGCCATGACAGGGCTGGAGGGGACCAGCCTGCACCGCTTTTCCCCCCCCGAGCCAGAGGCCCCCGTCCGGTCCCATTTGGCAGGGGCGAGGGATACTGCCCTGTCCCCGGGCCGAGCCCAGGGCGGCCTGGCTGGCGACAGCTGGGGCAGGCAGAGCGTGACGGCGTCGAGCGCCGGCGAATGCTCCAGTGCCATTGGCAGCTTGGGAAGAGCCCCTGAATGGCCCCGTGGGGTCAGGCCCAGGGCCCCCTGCCCTGCCCTGCCCTGCCAGCAGAGGCCAGTGCCCCGGGGAAAAAGAGCGGGAATGGAGTGCTCCAGCCCTGTCTCGTTTGCAAGGGGGCCAGGGCTCGTTTCCCCCCCGCCCCGTCGCTAGCCGGTGAGCTGCTGACCGCCTGTGGCCCCTCCGGTTTGTCGCCAGCCTTGTGGGAGCTGGAGCGGCACCAGATCCCAGCAGCGCTCGCTCTGCTGCGCTGTTCCTTGTTTGTACCGGTCAGTCCCGTCAGCCCTTTGGCTGCAGCTCTGCAGGGTCCGTCTGGCTGGCCGCCCCGGAGTGCCCCATCCCTTAGGCACGGCCAGGGGCTTTGCTCCTCTGTGGAGCCACTGCAGCGTGGCCAAATGAAAGCGGGCATTGCTTATGATCCAGATCGCTCTGCATTGTGGACTGCTCTGCCAATCTGGCGCTGTCTGTAAAGTTCCTCAGTGATTTAATGTTTTCTCTCCGGTCACTGATAAAATGTTACATAGACTTAGGGCCAAGAATACACTTTTTTGTTATCAAAATGTTGTGCGGTATCAGATTGTTCAGTCTGCCAATTTTTAGGTATATTACATCAATTCTGTTGCATTTATCAGTGGAGCTTGGCATCTCCTCCAAGAGAGCAAGTTAGTCTCACAGGTTAATTGAAAATAGATCCAATGCTGAGTTGAGTTATCCTCCTTTTAATTCACTAATCAAGTCCCCCATCTGCTTTATTATCTTGCCTGGATTCATGTCAGACCAACAGGTATATAATGATCTGGGTTGTTGTGACGAACCTTTTTAAATATTAGCACAACATTAGCTATCTTCTGGGATCTCCCCATGTTCCAAGACTTAGCAAAATCAACTTTTAAAGGTTCAGCAAGCGCCTCGGCCTGCTCCTTTAAAACTCTTGAATGCAAATTATCCAGACCTGCTGATTTTTAAAATGTCCAACGTTAGTGGCTTCTGTTTAACAAATTCCAGAGACAGTAGAGTGAAGTGTTTGTCATCACTGTATAATGATTCTATACTATCTCTCCCCCATCCCCTCGTATACTGAATCGAATGTTTATTGAACATATTTTCATTTTCTGCCTTATTATTGATATTTGTATCACTTCCATCTCTTAACGCACCAATATCATTCTGGTTCTTTTTATTCCATTACTTCATTGAGCTGTTCTTAACTCTGCTGCCGATATAGTTCTTGTCCCCTTCGGCTTCCCTTTTCTACTTTCTACAACTCTCATCTTTTGATTTAGAGCGGTTGTTCCCAATTTTCCCTTGGTTTTTACCTACCCTCACTTCCACGCTAAAGCGAGTTTTTGTTTCCACCTAGCACAGCCTTGTTCCTCACGAGTTAAACAATTCTCCCAGTGATCATTCACGTTCTCCTGATCAAATTCTTCCTCCCAGTTGATTTTGTCTTCTGATTGATTCCCTTCGCTGAAATTGGCAAACGTTGTCAGCACTTGATCACACTGATAAGGGGTAATCGGAATCGGTCCGGCCCAGTCATCTGCATGCTGGGCAGAGTACTAGGGCCATTCTCCCTGCAACCAGCTACCTGGCCCAGCTGCAGAAAACAGCCTGCTCTGCTCAGCACCCTCTTCCACCTCCCTGCAGGCCCCCGCCTCACCCTGCACAGACAGGTGAGCACCGCGGATGCAAGGGGTTACCTGGAGACAAGCTGAGGCAGGGAAAGTCCCCAGCTGGCCGGGAGCCCTGGGCTGGCCCTAGCACTCCAGCTGGCACTGGCGCTCCCTGCCTGTGGCTGTTGGCCAGGGCCCTGTGCCCCAGGAACACTGGCCGCAGGGCAGCGGCCGTCTTGTGCCATCGCCACGGGTGTGGGGCCCGGTGGCTGCAGCGGCCTGGCTGGCGAGGCCCCACGGTTGCTTTCTCGGCCCCCCAGCTGCAGCACCGCAGCAAGGAGCTGCGCCACGACGTGATTGAGGGCAACTTCTACGGGGCGGTGCTGGCCAGCAGCCACCGCTTCGACGTGCTGGACCTGCACTACTACTTCCGCCTGGAGGCGCACAACCGCTGCGGGGACGGCATCCACTGGAACGAGGCCGTCCACCGCCGGATCAGCCACCTGCTGCTGGCCCACGTGGCCGACGCCTGGGGCGTGGAGATCCCTGAGAAGAGGCCCCTGGAAGGTGGGCACGGAGGGGCTGGCGGGGCCCAGCTACAGGGAGACGGGCGCGCCAGGAGCGCCTCCGCAGAGGGAAGGGACGGCCGTGGCTCGTCCCCCGGGGCCGGGCTGGTGTCGCCAGCTGGGAGGGAGTCGTGGAACAGAGGCAGCTGGTCCGGCAGAGCCGGCAGGGGACCTGGCGCGAGCGGAGCATCGGCCGGGATCTCCCCATCGCCGAGGCCACGCTGGCAGCTCCCATGGCTGCTTTCAGCCCCTGGGGTGGGGGTCACAGGATAGTCCTGGGGGACGGGGCTGGGTGGGGGGGAAGCGAGGGGCTGGCGGCTCTGCCCCCCCAGGAATGGTGCCAGGGCCGGCTGGAAGGAGGCATGGAAACCTGCCCGCTGGGGGGCTGGTCAGTAACACAGCAGTGAGGCTCTTCTCCCCACCCCCAGCAGCCCCCCCGAGATTGATGGCTGTGCCCCACGGTGCAGGAGCATCTCTCGCGCCTCTGGCTGCGGCGGCCCCCAGCAGGGTGGGGGTGGGGGTTGCTGCGGGGAATGTGGCCGTGTTGCTCAGGGGTGGTGGGGGGGGGTGGTGAGCATTGCTGGCAGAGATGGGGTGGAAGATGGGGGGGGGGGGGGGAGGGAGGAGGATGCCACGGTGGGGGGCGGGGCAGTGGGACACAGGAGGGGGTGCGCATGCTGTAGTGGCTGGGGCAGGGGAGGGGGCCTTGCCGCGGTGGGGAGAGGTGGGGGAGGGGGGGCTGCTGCTGCTGCTGCTGCAGCTGCTGGATCCATCTTTCTCCAGGTTGCTCCGGCACCAGTGCTCTGGAGTGGGTCTCCCAGCCCGGCCCGTGCCCTGAGCCCCAGGCTGCCCCGCCCTGCCCCTGGGGTAAGGATCTTGGGGGTGGGGCCCCTTCCAGGCTCGGCCGGGGGAGCGTGTGGCTGCCGCGTTGTGGCCCAGGGGGGAGCCGGCTGTGCGCCGTTGGGGGCGCTGCTGCCGAGAACCAGCAGGGGGCGCCGCCTCCGCAGGCCCCACCCCCAAGGTGTGGGGGGCGGAGGGATGAGCCTGGAGGGCCACCTACCCCCCTCCCCCCCCCCCGGCTCCCCCCCCCCACCCCCGGGAACGACCACCCCTCCTACCTCCTCCCTGGCCTGCCCCGGGGAGCCGCCTCTGGGTTAGCCCAGCCCGGCCCGGCCCAGCTCTGTGCTCTGTCTTCTCTGACCCCGCAGGGCCCGAGTGGGGCAGCAGCTGCCCCCCCTGGACGCCGCTGCCCCGCTGGCACTTGGGCTGCTCCTCCAAGGACCCTGCCTTCCAGGAGGACTGCCCCTTCCTCCCCAGCCCGGCGGGACTGGACGCGCCCCTCACCGGGTACATCAGCTTCGAGGACTGCCCCGGCTTCGGTGCACAGGGTAGGCGCTCACCGGGCTCCTGGCCCTGGGGATTCCCGCGGGGATTCACCGCCTGTCTCCCCCGCTAGCGCAGGCGGCTGCTTAGCCCGGCCTCTCTCCCCCCATCTCTGTGCCGTCTGCCCCCCTGCCTGCCTGGCACTAGCGTGGCTCCCAGCGTGCGGCTGCTGGAGCGTGGCAGGCCTGGGGCCCTTTGAACGCCGCTGGAGGGGCCAGGGCTGCAGGGTTGCAGGGCTGGCTCCCAGCTGAGCCTTCCTGGGACGCCGCCAGCACCTGCTGGGCTGGCTCCTGGGTTGGATCTGGGGGCAGCTCCCGGCCCTGGCTTCTGCTCGCCCTTGCGCCGAGCCACTGCTGCTCTTCCTGGCTCAGCAGCTGCCCTGCCCTGCAGTTCCCCGGCCGCGGCCAGCCTGTCTCCTCCTCCCTGCCCCCCAGAACTAGCGACCTGCCCAAGCTGCTGGGGCACAGGCGGGGCTGGGCTGTAGGTCCCCCAGTCCTAGCCGGGCATATGCAGGGGGGCAGTTACAGGTGTGTGCACATGCTGGGGTGGGTGTGTGTGAACGGGGGCGGCGGTGTGGGTGTGGGTGTGTGTGAACGGGGGCGGCGGTGTGGGTGTGCGTGCACAGGGGCAGCAGTGTGGGTGTGGGTGTGTGTGCACGGGGGCGGCGGTGTGGGTGTGGGGTGAGTGTGTGTGCACGGGGGTGGCGGTGTAGGTGTGGGTGTGGGTGTGCGTGCACAGGGGTGGCGGTGTAGGTGTGGGTGTGGGTGTGCGTGCACAGGGGTGGCGGTGTGGGTGTGTGTGCACGGGGGCGGCGGTGTGGGTGTGGGGTGAGTGTGCGTGCACGGGGGCGGCGGTGTGGGTGTGGGTGTGGGGTGAGTGTGTGTGCACAGGGGCGGCGGTGTGGGTGTGGGTGTGCGTGCACAGGGGCGGCGGTGTGGGTGTGGGGTGAGTGTGCGTGCACGGGGGCGGCGGTGTAGGTGTGCGTGCTGTACTGAGGTGCCCATCGCTCTGGGGAAGTGCCCCGGTGCAGCTCTGCACCCCCCCCAACACTGACTGTCTCCCCTCTTCTTTCCCTAGATGTCGGCAATGGTTTCCTGGCCCTCTGGGATGCGCCCCACACTCTGCCTGGCCCCGCGCCCTTCTCCCTGCCCCCTTGGAGCCCGACCCAGCGAGGCCGTGGCTCGCGCTCCCCCGGCTTTGTAATGTGGCGGCAGCCGGTGAGCCCGAGGCCTGGGCCGCCCTACGCCAGGCCCCGCTACCACTGCTACTGAGGGCTGCCCTGGGGGCGGCTGGGCTCGGAACGCACTGGGCTGGGGTGGGCGTACCCCTCTCTGCCCCTGTGGGGCCCCGTGTGGCCGCCTGCGGGCAGGGACTGGCACTCAGCTGCTGAGTTGGAACGTGCCAGGGGGGCAGAGTTTGCTTGGGCCCCGCGACAAGATGCTGTGATTCTGCCCCTGCTCTGCGGCTAGGGGTACAGTCCCCCCAGCAGGAGGCCAGGCCGGGCTGGGCTGGGCCCGGGGGGGGTTCCCAGCCCCCCTTCCCCCGAGCTGGCTCGGTGGGGTCCCTCCCTTGGCGGTGCTGGTCTGGCACAGCTGGGCCCAGTGCTCTGAGCCTCTGGGGCTGGAGTTCCAGCCCTGTGCCATGGGGTGGGTGGGGCAGTGTGGCTCCGAGTAAGGGCCTTATCCGGCCAGGGGCTGGCACCCCTTAGGAGGGGGGAAGCTGCTGGCAGGACCCTCCTGGTGGGGATGGGCGACCCCCAGCAGGCTCTGCAGCAGGAGTCGCTCCCACCCTCTCAAGTGCAGCTGGTGGCGGCCACCACGTGCGGGGGTGGTTTGGAGCTGGGGGCAGGGGGCTCAGTGCCCAGCCAGCCCTCTCCTCTCCACTGCTGCTCCGAGCCTGCCCGGGGATGGGGGGAAGCTGGTCGGGGCCTCGCCTGCTCTGGGGCTCCTGTCTGTGAACTAGGGGTTTGTCTGTCTGGTTTCAGCGCCCGCCCCCGCTGCCTCTGCTCTGCAGCCCCCAGGCTGCCCCGGGGTGGGCTCCTGCTGCTCTGAGGTTGCGTTGCGCAGGGGGCAGGGGGACAAGCCCTGGGGGCTCTGTGCACTGAACGCCCCCGCCCCTGCGCCCGGCTGCACCGGAATCACTGTGAGCTGAGTCCCTCCTGGCAGGGCGGGGGCGGGGACCTGCTGGGGGACGCGGTCTGTTAATAAAGCTGTGCTGAGGGGGGGCTGCTAGCAGCCCCCGCTCCTGGTTTTAGCCACATGCAGTAAATCTGGTTGTGCGCACCCAGGGGGCTGCGGCTGCGCAGCACCGGAGAAAGACGCGGCCGGCCGGGGGCTCTGCTCAGGGGCTGGGCAGCTCCTGCATGCCCACCCAGGCACTCGCGTACAGGGATCACAGCTGCTGTCCAGCTGCCCTTCCTGCCTGGGGGGCCTGGAGAGGGAGGGGGCCAGCCCTGGGGGGAGGGGGCCTGGGCCTGGTTCAGTGGGGGGGGGGGGCGGGATGGCAACGAGTTGGGCCCAGCGGAGGTGGGGGGCATTTGAGGCCACCTGTGTTGGAATTCCCGCGGCCGAGGGGCCCCTCCAGGTGCTGGGTTCACGCCCAGCTGTCCCTTGCTGGGGGCCCCTGGGTGCAGGCTGGCGGGTGCCACCCCGCGTGTGGCAGGGCTGCTGGGGTCGCAGCAGGCTCGGCGGCCACCGTCCTGCTCCAGACCCGGCCCTGCTTGCTCTAATCTCTTCCAGCCAGGCATGAAATAACTGTCCCTGGGGCTGCCTGCGCCACTGGGAGCCCCAGCCCCAGCACCAGGGGCTCTGCCACTCGAGGGGGGGACTCTCGTGCGCGGCCGCTGTGCCCCCTCCCCTGCCAGTGCTGCACAGAGGGGGTGGCCACCCTCTCCCCTGCCAGCCCCATGGCCCTTCCGTCCTGGGTGTGGTGGGGGCTGGCCCCAGGCTGGGCTGTTCCAGCTGGGCTGGTGGCTGACAAGGCCCAGAAGTGTCTGGGGGACAATTCTGTGGAAGTGACCCAGGTGTCCCCCCAGGGGTGCTTTGTGGACTTCCACCGGCTCCAGGGGGTCGGGGGCAGGGCTATGGTTGGCCCCATACCCAGCTGCTGGTGGGGCACTGGTGTTCAGTGTCCCAGGGGGCTCAGGCACCCTCACAGCCCAGTGCTGCGTCCCAGCCCCCTGCCTGGTGTGGGGAGATGGGTGGGGATGTTACTGTTACTGCCTGGGCACAGGCTCAGCATGGGGCAGCGCTGCCCCCACCCACACAGGCCTGGCACAGCCCTGGGCCGGGCTGGACCCAGCCAGCTGCAGCCGTGCTGATTAACGCCCTCTGCGTGCACACCCCCACCCACACCCACACAAAACAGAGACGGGAGGGGGAAACAGCAGCCCCTCCCCCAACCCCATTTCCAGCACAGCCGTTGAAGCCAATCTCCCCTGGCAGTGCCCCCCCCGGCACTGAACCCCAATCCTGGGGGGGGGCAAGCAGCCCTGCGCAGCTCCAGTACAATCCCCTCTGCCTTAGCAGAGCTGGAGCAGGGCTGCCCCTCGCTAGCAGCCAGCAAACTGCCCGCCCACTGTACCTGCTGGGCCGAGGCGGGCAGCTGCCCAGCTACTAGGCGAAATACGACAAACTGCGGGGGGTGGAGGTGCTCACAGGAGGGAGATTTGAGGGGTGCTCTTGGTGCAGGAGGGGCAGTTTACAGCACCTTGGGGTAAGCAGCTCGCTGGGGCGCGTGTTACTCTGTCTGTCTTGGCTTTGGAGCTGTTTGTTTAAGAGGCCGTGGGCTTTAATTAGGGTTTCAAATCAAAATCTCTCTGCTCATTGGTTGAGCCGTAGCCAGAGGGAGGGGCTATCAGGAAGGCCAGGGCTTTATAAACCCCTCTAGTAAGGAACCAGGGCGCGTGCGAACAGGAGGGAGCTTAGAGGGCACTAGTTACGTCTGTCCTTTAGACGTAAAACTTCACAAAACTATACCCCAAACGTTTCGCTAAAAACCCCGTAGCGAATCAAACTTGTGCTTGGGAGACAGTGCAGGCAGCAGCCCGGCCACAGCGCGGGGGCTAGCCTGCTTGTTGCAGCAAGTGGAACATGTATGATTACCTGCCCATGGATGGGTGGCGTATGTGTGCACCCGGTGCAAGTCGCTCCCAGCTCTCAGAGACCGCGCTGGGGCTTTTGAGGCCAGGCTGGCTGAACTGGAGGAGCTGAGGGAGGCTTGTTGATGAGGCTTTCCGGGCCACTGTAGTCCTGTCCCACCTCCCGTCTGACAGCCTGAGCGCTGTTCAGGAGGATGACAGGCTCAGGGGAGGAGAGCCGGCGGTGGGAGCAGAGGGGAACGCGCATCGTTGGCACCCTCCTTCCAAAGGACGTTGTGGTGCCCCTCGCACTGAGGATACCTCTCTGCGGGAGGGGACGCCAGGTGTTAGGAGGAGGCAGGTGTCAGTTGTGGGTGATTCGATCATTAGAAACATGGATAGCTGGATTTGTCATGACCAGGAGACCCCTATGGTGACTTGCCTGCCTGGCGTGAAGGCATCTAGATAGACTTATGCGTAGTGCTGGGGAGGACCTCTGTAAGTGGCATTCTCAGCAGTGGTTCTCTTCACAGGCAGGGCCAGCTAGGCAGGCAGAACTTCAGTCTCCATGGGCAGCTGAGATGATGGTGTGAGGAGGAGGAAGGGTTGAGTTTTATTAGGAAAGGGGGACACTTTTAGCCTAGGGGCAGCCTGTACAGGAAGGGTGGGCTCCACGTAAACCAAGGTGAACCCAGACTGCTGGCACTAAACATCAAAAAGGTCATAGAGCAGTTTTTAAAGCTAAGAGATGGGGGGAAGCCAAAGGTTGCAGAGGAGCACGTGGATTGGCTGGAGGCCGCTCTTAGACGAGCGTCCCTGGATAGAGATTCTCTAGGTTTTAGTTGGAGAGAGAGGAGGGGAGCTGGTATAATATGCACCAGATCAGACAGGAAACGCTCACACCTAAATGCAGCAGGGAAGGGCAGAGAAATAAACTGACAATTAGTGCTTCTACACCAATGTGGAAAGTCTAGTAAGGGGTGACCTAGAGTACCTCCTGTTAAAGGAGGTTGACCTAAGAGACATCACAGAAACCTGGTGGAATGAGGACAATCAGTGGGACAAAATCACACCAGGATGGGAAGTACAGCGGAAGGAGAGACTAGGTTGTGTGGGTGAGGGGGTGGCCCTGTCTGTGAAAAATAACGTAAAAGCAAATCAAGTAAAAATCTTAAATGAGTCAAAATGCTCCCCGGAATCACTGCGGACGGTCATTCTGTGCTCGAGGACGAGTACGGCACCAGGGCTATATTATCGACTACCTGCCCAGGACAGCGAGAGCGATGCAGAAATGCTCAGGGCGAGGCGAGAGGCTGGCGAACTAAAACACTCAGTAGTACTAGGGGATTTCAGTTATCCCCATATTGACTGGAAGCCTCTCACCTCAGGACGAGATGCAGCGACAACAGTTCTTGATGTGTTCAGTGACTGCTTCCTGGAGCAGCTGGTACAGGAACCCACCAGGGGAGAGGCCGTTCTCGCTGGAGCGCCGAGTGGAGCACAGGAGCTGGTGCAGGAGGTTACCCGGACAGGACCAGGTGGGAATAGTGACTACGATCTAACAACATTTAACATGCCCTGGTGGGAAGAGCACCTCCAGCAGCCCAACACGCTGGCGTTTAATTTCAAAAAGGGGAATTGAGGAATTGAGGAGGTGAGTTAACAAATTAAGAGGTACAGGGACTAGCGTAAAATCCCTGCAAGCTGATGGACGCTGTTGAAGGCCACCATAATAGAGCCCCAACTGAAATGTACACCCCAAATTACAATAAACACAGTAAGAGACCTGAAAAGAGTCGCGGTGGCTTAACGACTGTAGAAAAGCAGCAGCAAGTGATAAAAAGGCATCTTTAAAAAAGCGGAAGTTCAAGCCTAGTGAGGTAAATAGGAAAGAGCATAAACGCTGCCAGCTGAAGTGCACAAGTGTAATAAGAAAAACAAAGATTTTGAGGCCCAGCTAGCCACACACTCAACAAGTAACAGCAAAATGTTTTTAAAGTACATTAGAAGCAGGAATTCTGCTTGAAAAAACAGTGGGGCCCCTAAATGCTGGAAATACAAAAGGAAAAAAATCAAAGACCATAATGCCATTGCACTGGGCTCTAACCCCACAGCTCATCCCTGGCCCCACCGCCCTGGGCTCTCAGCCCCCCACAACTCATCCGCTGCCTCCACAGCCCTGGGCTCCCACCCTCATAGCTTGCCCCCAAACTCTGACCCACAGCCGCTACCAGCCCAGCTTTGCTAAGGCCGGGCCCCTGAGTTATGGGTTGGACAAGGGCTGGGCTATCTCTGCCCAGACTCATCCGTGTGCCCCCAAACTTCCGCCCAGAGCAGCCCCCCTCCCCACCCTGCACTGGCCCCCTGGTACCTGGGTGACTAGGAGGGGCGCAATGGGCTGGGGTTACGAAGGCAGCAGCTGGCCCCACGGGGGCACTAAGAGGTGCCTGGGGAGGTTGGACCCCTGCAGCCCAGTGGTGTGGCCGGCCCAGCAGGCACCCCACCCACCCCACCAGCGCTGGGCAATGGTGCCCTCGTGTTGGAGCAGCCCAGTGCTGAGCGCCTGCAGCTGGTGCCTGCTGTTCCTTTCCTTATCCTCCCCCCGGGCCACAGCGCGCTCCAGCCCCTTCGGCTAGTGCCACGGGGGGGCGTTGGGCTATTTGAACCCAGCTGCCCTTTGACTGGCCTGGTGTAGCCCTGTGCGGGGTGGGCAGACTGGCAGGGCCTGTATCCTGCCCCCCTCCCAAGAGCTGGGGCTGGCCCAGTTGCTCCAAGAGTGCCAGCTGGGGCCCATCACCCAGGTGTCTGGGCACCAACCACCTTTAACGGCGCTGTTCTCGCACTCAGCTGGGCTGGGGCGGGGGGGTGGAGTGGCGTGGGTGGCCTGAGGTGCAGCTAGGTTAAGTGACTGCCCCAGGGCCCCAGGCAGGCTGTGGCGGAGCAGGGAATAGCAGCAGTGCTACACTAAAGCCCCAACCACTTCATCACCCATCTGTGGGGTGTGGCTAAAACTCAGACCCCCACCCCCTCAGCCCGCAGCAGCCCTGCTCCCCGGCTGGCCTGGGAATGGCTGCGCATGTGGCCTGGATCCTGGCCAGGCTGCCCTGGGAATGGCTGGTGTGTGGCCCGGCTCCTGGGCAGGCTGCCCCGGGAATGGCTGGTGTGTGGCCCGGCTCCTGGGCAGGCTGCCCTGAGAATGGCTGGTGTGTGGCCCGGCTCCTGGGCAGGCTGCCCTGGGAATGGCTGGTGTGTGGCCCGGCTCCTGGGCAGGCTGCCCCGGGAATGGCTGGGCATGTGGCCTGGCTGCTCAGGGTTCCCCCACTCCTTGGTGGCCCCACCCAGCCACGGACCCTGTCATCGGCACCGCGGAGGCCCTGGCTTGGAGCACCCCTGCGCTGTGGGGGGGGGGGCACTGGCATAGGAGCCCATTGGGGTCCTGCTGCACTGGGTGACCCGCAAGCCCAGCTCATCTGATGCCCCCCAACTCCCCCAGCCGGTGGGCCTGAGTCGCTGCAGCCACGTGGCTTCGTGGCACCGGCTCGGCTCGGCTCAGGCCGCTCCGCTCCGCTCCGCTCCGAGGGGCTGGGCGCTGCCGGGGGCTTGGTGCTGCTCACACCAGCCCAGCCAGCCCGTGTGCTGCAGCGAGGCGGAGTGTGCCCGTGCTGGCCTGTTGCGGGGCCTGCCGCTCATGAGCCCCCCCCCCACACGGCTGGCGGCTGGCGAAACCTGCACGCACAGGCCAGCCGGGCACCCGGGCACCCCATGCACCAGCCCTGCTGCCAGCAAAGGGCCGCTTGCTCTGGACAGGGGCTGGCAGAAGGGGCAGGGGCAGAGCTGGGCAACGGGGCCTGGCAGTCTCCCCGGCTGGGCCCCCACTGCTCGGGCTGGGGCTGGGGCGTGCAGCTGGCTCCTTCCTGCTCTGGTGTGGGGAAGGCACCAAATGGGCTCTCTGAGGGGACTCGGCGCTGCACTCACCCTGTCGCAGCACCACGGCCAGTGGGAGGGACAGGCTCCCCGAGCAATGGGAACAGCTTGCCCGCACAGTGGGTGCCAGCCTGGGGACCCCTCAGCCTCTGCCTGCTGGGGTCTGGGACACTTGGATGCAGGGGCCAGAGGGGTCTGGGCTGACAGGCAGGAGATGGGGACCTGGTGTGACGACGTGGGGTGTGGGCGAGTTTTAGCTCCCGCGTTAGGTTGCATGTCCTGTACTAATGGGTGGTGGGTGCCTCGGTTTCTCTAGGCACAGCAATGCGTAGTGGTCAGATGACATCTCAGCTACTCAATGGCCCTCCCCGCCCTTTGTAACCTATTGTAATATGGGAGGTTCTTCCCGGTGCAGCAGAGAGCCCAAACCAGGGCAACTGCTTAAACCAGGGCCATGGGCTGCCCAGGCTGGGGGCTCCATTGGCAGGCACCAGACCCAGCCCACCGAGCACGTCTGTCGCTCCCCTGGCCAGCAGGAAGCCGCACCAGCAACTCCCTCCGACCCCCAGCGCCCTGCGGCTGCAGCCCAGACCCTCTGCACAGCGAGAGGTGATGAAACCGAGCGCACCAACTCCAAACAGGGTCGCCCAGTCCCCAGGGACCAGCCACAGCCCAGGGCAATGTGTGCCTCAGATCTTACCCCAAGCAGGGCGCTGGGCCCGGCCTTTCGCCTCTCACAGCTGCAGGGTTAGTGACACAAAGAAGGAAAGAACAGGGCGCGTAGGAATTGTTAAAGCCATCGCAGTAGGGGCACTAAGCCCACAGCTTAAGGAACACAGTTGCCACACCCCAGTCACACAGGGCTCGGTGCCAGCTGCAGCAGGCGGAACAAGCTGCTATCTTCAAGGGCTCGGGCGGGCGGCCTTTGTCCGGCCGGGTCGGCCATCCTTCCGGGCTCGCTGCTGAGCAACGCTCCACAAAGCCTGAGGAACTGCAGGGCCCCCGTGGGGGGAACTCCATTGCTCGCCTGCGTGGAAGCACAGCCGAGACGGAGCCGGTCACTGGTCCACGCCCCTCCGGTCAGCGACACGTTCCCAGCCGAACTCCCCAGCGTGTACTGGAATCTGTAAGGCCCTTTCGCTGCCCAGTCCAGCATCAGCGGCCTCGGGACCTTTCACAGTGGGTGCACGCGGCCGCTGCCGGGTGTGCCTCCCAGAGACTGACCTCGCAGCCAGAAGCCCAGAGCCACCACGCACAGCTCCAGACACACAAACGAGACGGCACCTGAGCAGCACAAACAGGCCCAGCGACTCACCAGTGTCCCGTGGACGCCTCCCTTGGCCCACCTGGCACCAGACTCGGTGCAAACCGAGGACAGGGGCTGCCGCAACGGGTCACATGTTCGTTCGAAAATTCAGCAGGCAACCAGGCGCCCCAGTTCCACTTCTTCCCCCCAAAAGAGGATGACCCCGGGGGGGGGTCGGCCATGCTCCTCGCTGTCATCTGGGTCAGGGGGCGGCCCAGCTCCCTGCTGCTGGCTGGGGGGCACAGCCCTGCTCCCTGCTGCCAGCCGGGGGGCACAGCCCTGCTCCTCGCTGCCGGCCGGGGGGCACAGCCCTGCTCCTCGCTGCCGGCCGGGGGGCACAGCCCTGCTCCTCGCTGCCGGCCGGGGGAGTTGCACTGATGGCTGCTGGGGTCTGCGCTGACAAGGCTGTTCTGCACTGGGTCCCTGGCGCCTGATCGCCCTCCTGTTCTCCCTTCTGGGTGAGCCACCTCTGCCTGGGGCTGGGCCTGGGGACCCCACGCTCTTTGCCAGCAGTCAGTCGAGGGGGTGAAATTTCGAATGCCCCTTCCTGGAGGGCTCCGTGCCAGGGTCGCTGGGTCCTTGAGGGGTTCCTGGAGGAAGCAGGGCTGAGGTGCTCCTGGGGTGCAGGATGCGGGGGCTGTGGGTAGGACGAGCCCCTGGCAGGGCGGAATGATCCCCGTCGTGCCCACTCTCTGCATGTCTCAGTGAAAGGGGCCGAGCGGTGGAAAGTACGAGCTATGCGGCCACGGGCAGGGCATGCCCGAATGCCGGCGGAGTGCCTGGCTGCAGGGCAGGGCGGGGGGGAGGTGTAGGGAGCTCCAGCCCCCCAGGGACCGGCCATCAGCGCCCCCCCGGGATCTCGTATTGGTAGTGAATGATGTAGAACCCCAGGAGCTTGGCCAGGCGGGAGGGGAAGGCCTTGCTGACCCTGCGGAAGCCCTCGCTCTCGTACAGCCGCTGGGCTGACACCTGCACCACGGAGGTGCTCAGCACCACGGCGCCGTAGCCACGCTCCTGGGCGAAGCGCACGACTGTCCGGCAGAGCATCCTGGCCACGCCCTGGCCCCGGTGCTCCCTCCCCACCGACATGCGTCTCAGCTCCAGCGCCCACCCCTGTTCCGAGGGGTCCTCCGGCACCATGACCCCCACCATGCCCAGCACGGCCCCGGCGGCCTCCGCCACCCACATGCAGGTGTCGGCGGCCCCCAGGTAGGTTCTCCGGATGTCCAGCATGTCCTGGCGCAGGGACTCGTGCACGTAATCGAGCCAGAGCGCCCGCATGTAGAACCAGACCCCGGTGAGCAGCAGCAGCAGGGTCCCCAGGGCGGCCAGCAGGGAGCCGGTGCCCAGCAGGACGGCCAGGAAGAGGCCCAGGCAGAGCAGCCACAGCGAGGCAGAGCGCAGCATGTGCCAGTAAGCGGCCGGCACGTGCTCCATCATCCCGCGGGTGAAGAGGGCGCACACCGCCTCATAGTCGCTGTCCTCGTACCGCCGGACGCAGCAGGGGGCCATGGCAACCGCGGCCCCAGCACCTAGGACAGAGGGTGCGTCAAGGGTGCTGCCCCGCCTACGCGCCCGCCCGCCTGCTTCCCCCGGCGGGCCCAGGCCCAGCCCCAGCCCCAGCCCCGTCACCTTCTCACCTCTCCCCACCCACCTCCGGCCGGGGGAGGAGGGTCCCATGGAAGCTGGGGCCGTCGGCCCACAGACAGCGCCGGGGCAAGGCTCCGCCCCTCGGGCACCTGGGCTGCGGGCCCTGTGTCCACCGGGAACCCGGGTCCCCTCCCGCCAAGGCCCACGGCTCAGCCCCACAGCTGTCCTTCCCTTGCACCACCCCGGCCACCCACATGCCAGCAGGGGCCACGGCTCATCTCACTAGGCCTGTAAAGCCAAGCCCTGGCCCTCGCTGCCAGCCAAGGGGGGTCGGCCCTGCTACTCGCTGCCAGCTGGGGAGGTCGGCCCTGCCCCTCACTGCCAGCCGGGGGAGGAGGGGTCGGCCCTGCCCCTCGCTGCCAGCTGATTTGCCAGCTCTCCCCAGAGTCCAGCCCGCACGTTAGCAGAGAAGGCCTAGGGTGAGCCGGTGGCAGAAGCTGAAGCTCGAGGGAGTCAGGCCGGGGAGAGGCGTGAGAACAGTGTCTCTGGCACCGTGCCGGGTGCTGGGCCCTTGGCCCGCTCGGAGCAGCCCTGCCCGGGGAGAGGAGCCTTGGGAAGGAACCCCGGGGACAAGCTGGGTCCCGCCCCACCTGGGCCAGGGGCTCAGGACAAAGAGGGGCTGGGGCGGGAGGGGGCTCTGCTGGGCGGGCGCGGACCCTTTCAACGCCAGCCCTAGGCGGCGACAGGCTGGCCATGGCTCCCAGCAGCCCCATCCCCAGACTGTAGGGCCAAGCTCCGGCGTGGGCGGTGAAGACACTTGTCCCACCCCACCCCCCGATCTCCAGGCACAGCAGCTGTGGCTGCAGCGGCCCCGTGGGCACCCCATTCCCTGGGCAGCGCCACCTCCCCAGCGGGGGCACACAGCCAGGAAGCCGGCCGCACCTCGTGGGAGCGTTGGGAGCGTCCCTGGAGCCCGGGGAGCACAGAAGATGCTTGCTGCACCCTGGGGGAGGAGAGCTGCTCTCTAGCCGGGCTAGGCACACAGCACAATCCCCACAGCTGGGGCCAACCCACGGGAAGCTCTGCAGCCTCACCGGCCCCCCCGCTGCTGTCCCCGCTCAGTGCAGGGCGGGGGCCACAGCTGTGGGACGGGATGGGAGGGGGCCGGCCCACGGGCCCAGCAAGAGGAACGACGGGCTGGGAGCCCTAGTGCTGGGGCCTCGAACCAGACACAACAGGGCCCGTCCTGTCTGGCACTGCCAGCTGCACAGCCAGGGCCTCCGTGCCCCGGGCCTGGCCCACAGGGATTTGTTTCAGGCATGACTGGCTGCAATGCCCCCTGCACGCGCCTGGGCCCAAATCCGCTGCCTGGGCTGAGGGTCGTACCACCCGCCAGGAGCCGCGCAGCTTCTTCCCCTCTGCCCCCTGCCCGAACCTCCCCCGAGCAACAGCCCCCCTGGGCTAAGGTGCTCATGGGGGGCCTGGGGAGGAGGGAGCCCTGGCGCTTGCTGCAGATTTCCACTGGCCCCCAACCCCTGCTGACTCCAGTCGGCACCGGGCTGCTGGGGGATGGTGGGGCTGCAGCCCCCTAGGCCCATTCGGGGGACAACGACCCCCAGGGGGAAGCTCCAGGAGCAGCAGATGCCCACCCACATGGAGCCCCCCCTGCCCCCCCCCCGACGCAGCCTCTCACCTGTGTGAGTGACGCTGGGGACTTCCCCCGACCCTGTGGGTTGAGTGTGCAGAGAATGGCTGGGCAAAGGGTGGGCGCCTGCTCCCGGCCGGCCAGCACCACGGCACCCCCCTTCCCCGGCCACCACTACAGCACCCCTTCCCCGGCCAGCACCACGGCACCCCTGGCCAGCACCACGGCACACCCCTTCCCCGGCCAGCACCACGGCACCCCCAGCCAGCACCAGAGCACACCCCCTCCCCGGCCGGCCAGCACCCCAGCGCCCCCGGCCAGCACCCCAGCCCCCCGCCATACAGGACTACCACGGCTCGATCCTCGCTTCGTTACAGTCACAGCACAACCCACCCCGCTCTGCGCCCACCTGGCAGCAACACAGACAACGGCCGGGCCGCGCCTGCCGGACACCCGCGTCGGCGAGTGGGTCCGAGCCCCGAGGCCCAGAGCAGCCCGTGGAAGAAACGTCCTGCCGACGGCGAGGGCCTGGGCAGCGCCCAGCGTGGGGCGCGCAGCGCAGGGGCAGGCCAGGAGTCCGCGCCAGACCCGCTCCGCCCGGGCAGAGGAGGGGAGGCGCCCAACCAGCGCGCCTTGGGCTCCTGCCGGGGCCGGGGCCGGGGCCGGGGCCGGGCCGGGCCGGAGGAATCTCGCGTCACTCCAGGCCCCCAGGCTCACCCGGACAAGCCCTCGAGAGGCCCCAGCTCGACAGCAGCACGCGCTGGGACGGGGCGCCCGCTCCACCATGCGCCTTCGCCCCCGGGGCCGGGTCTGAAGGCCGCCCTACCCCCGCCGGACCGGCTCACCGGGGTGCGTGGCCGAGAGGCGAACCTGCCCGGAGGGGCTGAGCGCAGCCTGGCTGCAAGACAAGCACTGGGAGGCCGCCTCCCGTCTGAGAGGCAGCAGCGGCCAGCGGGCCAGGCCAGGCCCCTCCCTCCCCCTCCTGCTGCCTTCTCTGCAGGGCGGAGGCTGCACAATGGGAGCCCCGGTGCTGCAGCCCCACGCCCCCAGAACCATGCCCGTGGCAGGGGGAGCCGAGCCCTTTGCCTGGAGCAAGCTGGAGCCGCAGGCCTCCCTGCTCCCACACGCGGGGCGCTGGTGCAGAGAGATGCGCACTCACTTGATGCAAAGAGCAAGGAACTGGCCCCCCGTTCCAGACCCATGGGCAGTGGGCGAAGCTGTGGCTCGGGGGCGGGGGACAAGCTCTCCAGCCGATGGCCCCGCTCAGGCTCCACTGTCTTCCTCTCTCTGCTCATCCATACTCAGGCCACACTTGGCCACCACTTCTTCCCAAAGGAAACGGCGCTTGTTCTCCCTGCACGCCAGGGCGGGAAGCCTGGACCTGCCCAAGGTGTCACGTCAAGCCTGTGCCAGAGCGTTTCCACGCGTCAGAGGGGCAGCCAAACCCATAGGGGCACCCTAGAGGCTAACAGAGTTTTTGGCGTATGAGCTTTCAAAGACCCTCTTGGTTGTTCTAGTTCCACGTGAATGCCCTGGCAATACCTTACAGCAGCTGTGGGGCGCGGCCCCGTACCAGCCCTTGGAAAAAAATACCAGGCCTTAGAAAAGAGCCCAAATATCACTATGTGCTATTACTGCTGTGTGCAAATAATAGAGAGAGACAATTTGGTCATTCCTCTTTTTTTTTAACTAGGTGTTGGTATTTTTGGGCTGCTAAAAAGGTACTGAAAAAATCTGGGTCCCACCGCTGTAAAGTTTGGGAAATGCTGCCTTACACTGCCAGGTCCCCACCCAGGATCTGGAGACCGCGTGGCTATGAACGCTTGCTGGGAGAGGGCAGCCGGGCTCTGAGTGGTGGTGTTAGCGCTGATCTGAAGGGCTGGCAGGCAGATCTCTGGAGCGCCTGCGCCTGGCGTGGTTATACTGGGGGCTGGGGCGCTTCTCTCTTTTGCACTTATCTCTGTAACTTTCAGGCACTGCCTGGGAGTGCCGCCCTGCCAGTGATGGATGGGGGAGAGCTGTGTGCTGCCAGGCGAGTGAGCGTGACTGGAGGCTGGGAGGGCCTGGGTGAGGAGCCAGGAGGTGATGAGTCATCACAGCAATCAGGGAGACCTGCTGCTCTAAGCAAATGCAGGACCCCAAGAGGTGTGGGTGTGCTCTTCTGCGACCAAGGCAGAGGAAGGTCCCTGCCTGCGTGCCAGGAGCAGGCCAGTTCCAATAAATGGAGAGAGCACCCAGCAGAAGGGCTCTTCCTGATCAGCTCCAGCTGCAGACACTCTGGGTCAGGTCTCCCACACCTTGGCTCTCTCTCCTCCCTCTGCAACCCTTTGCCCACCTAAGTGTGAGTGCCAAAGGGCAGGAATGAATGTGTGTGTGAAACAGCTGGAGCCCTTCGGTTAACCCTGGAGTGGAATTTAAGAAAACCGAGTAAGCGTAACTCTGGAGGTGCCTGGGGTAAGGTCAGGTACCATGTAGTGGTAGAGAGTGCAGGCATTGAGCCCATTACCTAAAACATTTGGAAATAAAAGAATTTTAGGCCCAAGTTCTTTGCTATACCCTGCAGTTTTCAGAGATTTGTTTGCACACACTGTGGTACGATAAGTCAGCTGTCCCACTGAGGCCAACGCAGAATATTACAGAAGCCATGATGCAGCTTGTCTCTGTTTTACTTTTTCTTCGGTATTTCTAAGCTGCTTTTATATTTTAAACATTCACGTAGCCCTTCATAAAGTAATTATTCCAGGTTACTGTATAAGTAACTCACTGAAACACAGATAAGCATTTAAATTAAGCAGAGTGATTTTGTGATTTTCATAAAATAATAAATAATAAAAGGAAATTTTTCTTCACACAGCGCACAGTCAACCTGTGGAACTCCTTGCCCGAGGAGGCTGTGAAGGCTAGGACTCTATTAGGGTTTAAAAAAGAGCTTGATAAATTTTTGCAGGTTAGGTCCATAAATGGCTATTAGCCAGGGATAAAGTATGGTGCCCTAGCCTTCAGAACAAGGGCAGGAGATGGATGGCAGGAGATAAATCACTTGATCATTGTCTTCTGTTCTCCTTCTCTGGGGCACCTGGCATTGGCCACCGTCGGCAGATGGGATGCTGGGCTTGATGGACCTTTGGTCTGACCCAGTATGGCCATTCTTATGTTCTTATGTTATGTTCATAGGATAGGTTTACAAAATTTCACTATATTGTTTATGTTAAAAATACGTTCCAGAAGATTTTCGGTCTTGGTGAGGCCCTGATGGTGGTGGAGCACTTTCTTAAAACTAGTGTATCAAACAGTCAGAAATAAAAAAGGGAAACTCATTTGCCCGGCTCTGTGAAAGAAAAGGAATGCCATCCCTTTAGGGCTCTCTTCAACATGGGAAAGAAGAGAGGATAGGGAGGAAGAGAACAGGACCACTTTGGAAGCAAGTTTTTGTTCTACAGCATGAGCTTTCGTGAGCACAGACTCACTTCTTCAGATGCATCAGAGTCTGTGCTCACGAAAGCTCATGCTCAAAACTTTTCTGTTAGTCTATAAGGTGCCACCGGACCCTTCGTTGCTGTTACAGATCCAGACTAACACGGCTTCCCCTCCGATTTTTGTACTACAGTGATTAAAATGTGTACTTTAGATAAGGGGGGTCCTTTTGAAGACTTTATTAGAAGCCTACAGCTGTAAATGCTTGTGTCTTCAGCCGTAAAGCTGAATACTCTGACTGCGCAGTTTACTAGAGACAAGTATCAGAGGGGCAGCCTTGTTAGTCTGTATGTACAAACCAACAAGAAGTCCTGGGGCACCTTATGGACTAACAGACATCCACAATATCTTGTTAGTTCATAAGGTGCCCCAGGACTTCTTGCTGTTTTTACTGGAGATATGATTTTATAATCTTCAGCAACAAACTGATGACGTATCTAAAGCAAATTTCAAGCTAAGGCCCGGTAGATATAGACTCATAGAACCCTAGGCTGGAAGGGACCTCAGGAGGTCATTGAGTGTGGCCCCCAGGACATGGTAATGCAGAACTGTTCTCTGTAAATTCAGGGCTGGCCTGTTACATAGTTCTGCTACCACTCAGTGGCTCTTCCCCAGGCTCATTGTTGTGCTCTCGGGCCTGGGAGGCTTTTCACCTTTAAGATAGAAGAGTTGCCAGTCTGCAGCACCCTGCGGTGGGAGCCTGCAGGAAGGGTCTGACTAGGGCTGGGAAGAGGAGTGAGGTCCAAGCGGTAAGACCTGGGCGGGGGGGGCACTGTCTCCCCTTGCCGCTTACGCCCACCGTTCATGGGCTCTGTGCAGGGGGCTGACAAATCCCTGGCAATGGCAGAGAAGATACAGGCTGTGCCAGGGCAGTCTGGGGGCCAGGCCACAGCCCTCTTGCCTCTGCGCCGAGCCGAGGCGAGGCCCCAGTCCAGGCCAGCCACCGCAGCGTTACTCAGCCACCCTCATGCTCCCCTGGCGAGGCTGCACTGTCCCCGTGCCCCATTCCACCTCCCGTACGCACTGCCAGCTTATGAGAACGGAGCCCAGTCCCCCAGCCCTTGGCTGCCAGCCGCATGGTCACCCCCTCAGTCGACACCAAAGTAAAGAAAGGCGGCACTTACGTGTCAGCACGAGGCATAGGATCTGTAAACTTGTCGCTGCTAACCACCCTCAGGGCCAGCCCGCAACAGCTAACGACCGTCACTGCTAACCACCCTCAGGGCCAGCCCACAACAGCTAACGACCGTCACGGCCAGCCGGTGCCAGCGCCAGGCATGCTGTGTGTTGAAAAATCAGGCCAAAGTCCTGGTGCGGTGACACGCCCCCTCTGCATGCCTGTGTGGGGTGTAGAGAGCCTGGCCCTCCCCAGGGGCTAGAGCAGCAGGCTCAGGGGCAGCGGGGCAGGCTCCCCCTCTCCCGGGGAAGCGCCAGAGCCTGGGAACACACAGGGCGACTGCAGGCTCGGGCCAGGCTGCATTGGCACAGGCTTGGCCACGGCCCCACAGGCAGGTGGCTGAACACTGCTCACCCGGCTCTGAGCCCAGGGCCCTAGTCACTGCTCCCGCCTCCCTCTGCCAGCTGCTGTCCGCAGCACAGGGTCCTGCCGGGCTCCTCGAACCCCTCCCGTCCATGGTGGGATACGTTTTGCTCCATGCTCCAGCTGTAGAACACAGGCTGCCGGCCGGGGCGCTGTGCCCTTCGGATGGGTGGCGCCCGACTCTCTCGCAGCCGGCTGGATTGCCCAGCAGGTGAAAAGCAACGCTGCAGCAGGGGGTGGCCCCCCTCGACCTTCCCGGCTCAGGGAAGAGCGCACGGCCGGCAACCCCCCACCCCCACAGCACATGCAAGACCTGCGGCCGAGGGCCAAGCCAGGCCGTGCCATGAGAACACTGCACCAGCTTCTGCCCCCGCCGGCTCGTCACACCAGCCCCCGCTCTGCCGCAAAGGCCAAGGGCCGCAGGAGGATGCTAAAGGACAGCCCCAGCAGGGCCCGGGCCAGAGAGCAGGGAAGGAGCAGGGTAGCCCCCAGGGAGAGATGAGGGAAATCCCAGTGCAGGGCCCCTGGGGTGGGGGCCTGGCGCCCCAGCAGGGAGCTGGCAGGGCTGGTGCATTGAGCGGGCGCAGAGCTGCAGCGATGGGTTGGGTGAAAGATGCGCTGGCTCTGGGGCTGCCTGCAGGAGGGAAACGAGGCCCCTGGACGCAGGGCCGGAGCCAGGAAGAGGGGGTGGGCTGGGGGCGTCCCTTTGCTCAGCTTCTGTCTGAGCAGCAGCTGTGCTCACACACGCTGTTTGCTTCAAGCCCTGCCTGATGCTCTTCAGCAGGACAGAGCCCAGCCCCCACGGCTCCGGCTCCAGCTCCGGCTCCGGCTCCGGCCCCGGCCCCGGCCCCGGCCCCAGGGCAGGGCACCGGGAGCCCTGCAGCAGCTGTGGGTGCGGGGTGTCTATCCCAGCAGCTAACGATCGAGAGCAGCACTCTGGCTTCTCGCCAAGGGGGCCACAGCCGACGCATGCCAGGCCAGACCCCGGGTGGAGCGGTGGCAGTTTCAGTGGCTAACCGCCACGGCAAGGAAGGTCACTTCCCCCGTGGCCCGAACTGGGCTCTTTGCACCAGTTCCGTCCCAGCAGAGGGACGCGCTGCTCCCCGACAGCTGCTGCGGCGAGTTGCACCTCTTGCAGGACACAGCCACTCCCTGGGCCCCGGCCTGCTTCGCCCCAGGACGAGAGAGGCGACAGCCCCAGAACGCAATGTGGCAATTTCTTTATTCTCCAAGTGCCTGTGCCCAGCCAGGCAGTGCTGGACTGGCGGCCTCGTGCTCAGCTGGAGGGGCTCAGGCCTGCGGGACCAATGACACAGACGTGGGGCCAGATTTCAAGGGGGGCAGTGGTGGGGAGACAGGCTTTGCTCACAAAGAGGTGCCTGCACGCAGGAGGGGACTGGTTGCCCGGCTCCCGTCACCACCACCCCCCGCTCCCACCGTTAGTTCCAGGCGTGCTGGGGCCACCCCACAATTCCCACTTGCCGGAAGAGCCCCTGAACGAGCAGGCCCCATGAGGGAATGGCCCTGCACCCACCTGGGGCCTGGCTTTGAACAGGGATTTACCAGCACTCCCACCCCTCGCCGTCCAGCCCCGTGGCAAGGGAGGATGCTCCCCGCCAAGGCCACGGCTCTCCGCACGTGCTCCACCTGCGGGCCGGTCTGAGTTTCACACCTCCAGCGCTTGGCCAGCACTGGCCACGCACCTGCCCAGCTCAGGCGCGTGATGCCACGGGGCCAGGAGGCCGGGTCCTGGCAATTCCCTCAAGGTGGGGGCCTGCTGAGAGCCCCAGGCGGCTCGCCCTGCTCTGCAGGCGCCAGTAGTCTGAGGCACGGTGCTTGGTAGGGGCCCGGCTGGCTCCATCCTGCCTGGTGCTCCAGAACCCGCCTCAGCGCCTGCGGGGAATGCCGTACCGGTACTTGGAGACCGTGACGTTGGCCAGCCTCCCATAGACGGTGGGCAGCACCTCGGCACGGTACTTCTCAAAGCCCAGCCGCTCATATATTAGCCGGGCCTCATCCTGCACCATCAGGGTGTTCAGCACCACAGAGCTGCAGCCCTGCTGCTGGGCGAAGCTGAGCACCACCTGGCACAGCGCCTTGGCGATGCCCAGCCCCCGGTAGTCCTTCCGCACCGACAGCCGCTTCAGCATCAGCTCGCCCTCCTGGTCGTCCGAGGGCCGGGCAGCCACCGTGCCCACCACACACTCCTCCGCTTCCGCCACCCAGAAGCGGGAGCCTGCACGGCTCATGTAGGTCGCCCTGATGTCCAGCAGGTCCCCCTGTAGGCAGCGCTTGATGTAGGTGGCCCAGGCGCAGCCGAGCAGCTGCTGGCCCGTGGCGAGGAGCAGCGTCACAGCCAGGACGGGCAGCAGCAGGGACTTGGAGCTGGTCAGCAGGAGGCAGAAGGTGCAGGAGAGCACCAGGATCACCCAGGGCTGCTTCAGCACGTGCACGCACAAGGCCGGGACGTACTCGCTCATCCCCGTGGCGAACATCTCGCGCACTGCCTCGTAGTCCTCGTCCCGGTACTCACGGATGCGATAGTCCACCATGGCGGCCTGCAGAGAGGGGCGGGGGGCTCAGCTCAGGGGCAGCAGAGCCATCACAGCAGCTCCCCCCGTTCCCCTGGCCTCGGGCAAGCCACCCCCGCCCAGCTGCCCCGCCAGGAGACAGGCTCGCATGCTCGACTCTCCCCCCAGGGGCGGCCAGCACCAGCCCACCAGCATCCCCCTGGTAGCTCCTGCAGCCCCGTCGGAGGTCGGGGTAAGCGCTGTGTTGGGAGAGAGCTCCGGAGCATTGGCCAGCTAAACAGACCTGGTGCCAAGGGGACCACAGCCCCAGGGAGGGGGAGTCGCACTGGGGCAGGAACCCCCCTCCATACCCAGCGCTGCCTATATCCAGGCTCCCCTCACTCCCTAGCAGCGCAGCGCAGCGCCTGAGGGTCCTGCAGCTTCAGAGGCAGGGCCAGGCTGGGGTGAGAGACCGCGGCAGTAACAGCAGAGACAGGGCTGTGGGGTGCCTGGGGGCCTAAGGGCTCGCTCAGCTCCACCCCCACTGCCTGCTACCCTGGTCCATGCTCCCGCGCCCTAGACCAAGGCCTGCCCCTTGGTTTTGCTCAAGGTCCAACTCCAGAGAACCCCTTTCCCTGGGGCAAGCGTCCCGCTGCAGTCCCCGTTCCAGGCCGTGGCACGTAGCCATGGCCACCGCAGGCTGCTGCCGGGCACAAAAAGAAAGGCACCCCCAGCCCGGGGGGCGGGGTATCACCAGGAGCAGCTACATCCAGCCGGGCCGGTCCCTGAAGCCCTGCACGGGCACCCGGTCAATTCCCAGTGACATCACCACCACCGGCCAGCACTCGCCTGCTGCCCCCGCAGGAAGGGAAGGGAAGCAGGAGGAAATGCAGGGAGGCTACAGTGGAGCGGGGAATAAATGAGGGAGGGGAGCAAGACCAGACACCAGCACCTCCGCTGCAAGGATGCAAGTAGGTCTCCCAGCTCACAGACCAACGCCGGGTCAGGCTCCGAGGTGCTCCAGGCCTGTCGCGCGTGCAGCTACAGCCGAGCACGACTGCGCTTGATCAAGAGCTGGCGGACAACTTAAAACCAGTCACCAGCTCGGAAACTGAGCTGTGTGCGCTTTCTGGGAAGCCAGGGCCGGCCTGGAGCTGCTTAAAGGGGAACTCGCGCATAACCTCCTCTCCCTCGGCAGTCACTCGACACCGAGCAGGACGTCTCCGTGTTGCCCTACGATTTGCGAGTCCATCAGTGGCCGAGCAGCCCGACCCTGGAGCCACAGCTCTTACCACAGAAGGGGCAGGTGGTGGTGGCCGTTGGAGAGCGTGGGGCAGTTTTTGCCACTCTGTTGTTCTTCCTCTCCGCCTCACCTCGCCGGCATTGCGGAGGGACCCCTCCGACTGTGGCACCCCTTGGCAATGAGCTTTTGAGGGCAAGGTCCATGTGCCTCTTTGAGGCAACCACACGTAGCAACTCTGGCTAGTAATGGATCTTTTCCTGGAACCTTTGTACTATTATATCTTTGTACTACCCTGTATCTTTTTACCAGGCCCCAGACTTTCACATTACTCAGCCGATTTGTTATTTCGTACTGCTGTGTACCATTGTATTAGCCTTTACACTGGTGAACTTAGATTCGTGAGACACTTTGTACCGAACTCCATATTGTACCTAGACTCCATTGTGAGAGCTCTGATCTTTTGTACTAGCCTGTAAACCTTGAGCCATCTCTGGGTGAGGATGCGGGTGTGAGAGATGCACCTGGCAGTGTCAATGTGGAGGTGCAGAGAGTTACCCTCGGGAGCTGCCTGTCTGGACAACAGAGACGTGGTGGCTGAAGAAGGATGAGAACTGGACTGTGCAGCAGTGACCCACCCGGAGAGGCAGATGAAGTCCCATCTGCAGGTGATGAGTCACACAGAAACCTGGGCCATGGGAAAGGATCAAACCCACCTGCCACTGACTGGTGACTCCTGGTGCCTCGGGCAGTGGGACAGAACCAGGACTGTGGACTAAAAGCTATAGAAGACGTGTGCCCCACTCCAGGACTCGGCTCCTCTTCTTGTCTTCTCAACCCTGGAGCATTGATCCGGACCAGCAGAACCCGGCTCCACGCCCACCTTCAGCCACGTGGCCAGTGGCTTAGGGCGAGCAGCTCTGGGTAGCTATAAGCAACCACAAGACATGTGTGTGTGTGCGCATGCGCGTGCGCGCGCGCACCTCTGAGTTAATTAATGGTAGTCCATCGATCGGATGATGACAAATCTGTGCAGATCGTCTGCTACTGGTCTCATGGTGTGCCCTCTGGTGACTGTATAAGCCAAATTCTAGAGGTGCACATTTTGCCACAGCTGGTGCATGGGACGTTTGCAATCTGTCGGTTGTGCATTGCTGATGCTCTGTGACATCGTTCACGTGCCTCTTGTAGCTGCCGGCAGCGGTCTTCCTCAAAGGCAATGCAGGTATTTCTGACTGTTGCACGCCACTGTGTTCTGTCACTGGTGGTGTCCTCAAGGTCCCTAGGTTTGATACTGCTGTACTGCAGATTGGCTTTGATGGTATCCTTGTAGCGTCTCCGTGGACGACCCACACGCCGGATGCCCTGGGAGAGTTCACCATACAGAAGCTGGCGAGGGATTCTGTTGGCATCCATGCGGCTGACATGACCGGTCCAACGTAGTTCTGACTTCATAATCATCATTTCGATGCTTGTCATCTGGGCTGTCTCGAGGACCTCAAGATTGGGCACTCTGTCTTGCCAGCAGATCTTCATGATGTTATGAAGGCAGCGCATGTGGAGTGCTTCAAGCTGCTTGATGTGACGCCTATATAGTGTCCATGTTTCGCACAAGTACAAAAGAGATGAGAGAACAACAGCTCTGTACACAAGCAGTTTTGTTGACATCTGGATGTTGTGGTGGTTTAGAACTTTGACATGCAGACAGCCAAGTGCCTGGCTCGCTTTGGATATTTGCGCGTTGATCTCAATCTAGTGATCCATCACTGGATATGACACTACCCAGGTATTTAAAGTTCTCCACTACACTAAGCTGAGTACCGTCAATGGAGATACTTGGGACAGGAGCATTTGATCCAGGTGCAGGTTGATGGAGAACTTCTGTCTTTCCAAGGCTGACAGTTAGTCCGAAAAGTTGTGAGGCTTCAGCAAACTTGTTGACAATGTGCTGAAGATTGTTTTCAGTGTGAGCCATAAGGGCACAGTCGTCGGCAAAGAGTGCCTCAGAAAGGAGTTTCTGCAGTGTCTTAGTCTTTGCATTCAGGCAACGGAGGTCAAAAAGTGAACCATCATCCTGGTATTTCAAGTACATACCTCGGCCCAGATCTTTCATTGCACGGTTAAGGACGCATGCAAAGAACAGGTTAAATAAGACAGGACCGAGAACACACCCTTGTCTCACGCCGCTGGTGATGCTGAAGGGGGCTGATGTGGTTCCATCAGACAGTACTTCGCCTGTCACGTCGTCATGGAAAAGGCGTATAATCTGGACAAACTTTCTTGGGCAGCCAAGTCGTATTAGAATGGTCCAAAGGGCTTCGCTGTTGACGGTATCAAATGCCTTTGTCAGATCTATGAAGACAGCATACAGGTGCATGTGCTGCTCAACGCACTTCTCTTGTATTTGTCTGACAGCAAACACCATAACGGCTGTGCTCCGGCCAGGTCGAAAACTGCATTGACTTTCAGGTAGATTTGCCTCGGAAACACTGGCTATTAGGCTGTTCAAGAAGATGCGGGCGATGATCTTCCTTCCAACGGAGAGGAGGGATGTGCCTCTGTAGTTTCCACATTCTGCTTTGCTGCCTTTATTCTTGAAAAGGGAGACAATAATAGCATCGCGGAGGTCCTGTGGTATGTTTTCATCCTGCCAGATGCTGATGATCATGCTATGGAACGCTGCTAGTGCTGCTGGGCTTGCCGCTTTATATCTCTCTGCCGGTATCCCATCTTCTCCAGGAACTTTTCCTGAACTCGTCCGGCTAACAGCTTTCTTAATCTCATCTATAGTGGGCGGAAAGTCAAGATCTGTCAGGACAGGTTGTTGTGGAATTTCATTGAGGACGCTGTTATTCAGAGTCAATAGTCTGTTAAGGAGGTTGCTAAAGCGTTCTCGCCGTCTTTCGCTTATGCCCTCTTTGTCTTTGACCAGCGTGTGTTGTCTGATGAGAGCAATGGGGTAGTCCTTGGTTTAGAAGGTCCATAGTCTTAATAGCACTAAAGAACATCTTTGAGTTGTGGGTCTCAGCATAGTACTCAATTTCTTTGGCTTTGCTCGCCCACCAGCTGTCTTGTATCTGACAGAGGTCTTTCTGTGTTTTGCTCTGAAGGTGCTTGAAATGGTCCCGTTTGGAGGCTGAGGAGGGGTCATTCTGCCATTCAATAAAGGCTTTTCTCTTTACTTCCAGTGCTGAACATATTTCTTCTTGGTTCTCAGCAAACCAATCCTGATGTACTCTTTTCTTTGGTCCAAGCGATGTTACTGCTGTGTCAGTCACTATCTGCTTGAACTGATCCCACTTTTCGGTTACAGTACCGACCAGTTGACCGTGGGATGTTAATTTGTCATGGAGACTCTTCTGAAAATTGTTGAAACATTGGGCACCCTTCAGTTTGGCTACGTTAAAAACAGGTAGCACATGCTTAAGGCATTTGTGCCGAGAGGGGGCGATGTAAAGTTGAAGAGACATCCTGACTAATCTATGATCTGTCCAGCACTCTATGGATATTGTATGTCTATAATATGACGGTGCTGTATTCTCAGTAAACACTGCGTTCTTGCCTTATCCCTCTGAAAAGATCCCATGCTTCTTATTAGCATAACTGTGGGTTAGACCCACTTGTATCTTAGCAGCATTGTCTAGACCATGACCCCCCAAATCTCTTGACCTAAGAAATAAAATTGCACATCTTTAAGGTGCTCCAGGACTGCTTGGTTTTTGGTGAAGCTGCAGACTCACACAGCTCCCCCTCTGAGACTATTTGCTTTGCTGCGATTGTAAAACAACGAAAACAGCCCAGAAATGTTTTCATGTCACGGAAAACGGGAGTATGCAGTAGACACCCATCAGGCATAAGCCTTTCCCTGCTGTTCGTAATACAGACTTTCCACAAAATAAACCAAATAAGAAAGTTGAAAAAACCCAACTTGCACTTTTTTCTTTTCATTTAAAAAAACTCACAGATATTTCGGAGCGTGAGCTCTCATGGGCAAAGACCCACTTTGTCAGATCTTGGTCTTTGCCCACGAAAGCTGATGCTCCAAAATATCTGCTAGTCTATCAGGTGCCACAGGACTGCGTGTTGTTTTTGTCCAAATTCTCTTCTACCAGTTCAACCGTTTTCCTTTTCACTGTCCTGTTCCATTCGCCAGTTCTGCTTTAGTTCCCTTTATGACACTATTTACCCCCTGCTGAGGCCACATCCAGGACCAAGATCCAAATAACCTGAGGTCATGCGCATCAAATCTGCTCTGCTTCTTTCTCCCTTTGGCTGTGGGCACAGGCCTGTCAGAAGGGTGCGCATCACAGCCCTGCTGCCTTTCACGTCAAGGGACGGACGCGCACGGGCTTCACCGGGCGGGGCAGATTTCCAGCAACCAGTCACTGAAAACGCATTCAGTTTGTTCCCCTCAAGCTGGGAAAGGCAGCGGCTTGGAGCGCCAGCTCCTCACCAGCCAGAGAGGGACAAGACAATGGCCCTGGGTCCCAAGGGGGACAGGGATCTCAGCAGGGGTTGGGGCACAAGCCAGCCAGCAGAGGGAATGGGAGGAGACAGAAGTACCAGAGAAAAGCAGCTGCCTCATCTGAGTCAGGGCCAGCCTGAGACTTTCCCCACTGCAGGACCCAGCTGTCTGCCCAACCGCCCCTCCCCAAGCCCGGGGGAGCCCCACCCTGCTGGCAGGACCCAGCTCACCCTTTGCTCTCTGGGTTGGCCTAGTGCTGAGAGTGCACCTGGTGCAATGAGGTTCACATGAGCATCTCCCACTTGGTGAAAGGCGCAAACCAGCAGAGACGTGTTCCAGGGCAGCTGGGTCACCTTGGGAGAGCACAGCCAGGCCCCAGAACCAGGGCGGGGTCACGGGAGGAGAACCAGGCCAACGGCTCCGTGCCTCCCATCACAGCCCCATCAAACCCGGTCTGGCCGGCTGCAACGCCAGACCCACCGCAGGGGCCCAAGCCCGGCTCAGCCTGCCTCCTGACAAGGCTTTGCAAGCACCACAGGGAAGGTTGTGAAAACCACCACAGTGAGAAAGCCCCTACTCCCGGGGCTCGCCTGAGCTCAGCCCAGGGGGGGAGTGGTGGAAAGGCTGAGCACACGGCCTGGCCAGGCCCAGCCCCCACTGACAGTGGTTTGGCCCCCAGCTAAGTGAGGGGGCTGGATGCTGAAACTTGGCACATTCTGGAGCACGGCCACAACTCAGGCTGGGTAACAAAGTGGGGGCATTTTATCAGGCAGGAGATATCCAGAGTGTCAAGCAAGCACCTGTCTTCCCCGGCACCTGATACTGCATTTACACACCTCAGCCGAGCTTCTAGGTCTACCTGGGTCAGTCAGCAGCTCTTTCCTGGCCCCATTACAAAAAGCTGCGAAATGGACGCCCCATCAGGGCAGCATTAAGGACGTGGCTGCAATCACAAGGGAAGGGTCCTACCGCAGTTAGGCCCCTATCAGGTTGGGGGCCCACAAACCAACAGGGGGTTCCAGTGACCTCACTCAGACGTCCCAACAAAGGGTCTGCAATGCTGACCCCAGTGCCAGCTCAGCACCTCAGGCCGGCACCTACTTCCTGGGCCTGGCCTGGCACGCCGGCAGGCACCACTGCTGGGGGTGAGTTTAGCCCCGGTTACCACCCCTGGGCAAGCGTGAGGCGTGGCTGCTGCGGTGCCGAGGGTGGGACTCAGGGAGCACAGAAAGTGCCCCTCTGGGCCTGGCACTGCCTTCTGCACAGAGCACAGTAGCACTCCCGCCACGTGCTGCCCTTGGGGCTGTTGGCAGGGTCACCTCTGCACCGAGAGGTACCACGCAAGTCCAACGGGGGTTACGGCTGCCAGCAACACAGCACAGACGCCGCAGCCTGCTGTAGCTGTCCAGCCGCAGGACAAGGTGTTACCGGAGCCAGCAGCACTCCAGGATTGGGACCCTGGCAGGGCAGAGCTGTGTGGAAGGCAGCTGGGGCACAGCTCACTGCCAATGCGCTGGCCCATGTGGGCAAAAGTGGGCAGCGCAGGCCGAGCTCCAGGGTGATTCTGTCCCAGGACAAAGGGGATTGCAGGAGGGGAGGTGGGGAGAACAGGTGTTTGCCTCCCGCATCTGGGCTGGGAACCTTGAGTCCTGGTGTCAGAGCACACAGCTCCCAGACCAGCCCTCCTCTGCCACATGCACCCCCAAACACTGCCACCATGCACCCGCCCCTGTGCACCCCCAAACACTGCCACCACACACCTGCCCCGTGCACCCCCAAACACTGCCCCACACCCCCCAAACACTGCCACCATGCACCCGCCCCTGTGCACTCCCAAACACTGCCCCAAACACTGCCCCGTGCACCCCCAAACACTGCCACCACACACCCCCAAACACTGCCACCACACACCTGCCCCGTGCACCCCCAAACACTGCCCCACACCCCCCAAACACTGCCACCATGCACCCGCCCCTGTGCACCCCCAAACACTGCCACCACACACCTGCCCCGTGCACCCCCAAACACTGCCCCACACACACCCCCAAACACTGCCACCACGCACCCGCCCCTGTGCACCCCCAAACACTGCCACCACACACCTGCCCCGTGCACCCCCAAACACTGCCCCACACCCCCCCAAACACTGCCACCACGCACCCGCCCCTGTGCACCCCCAAACACTGCCACCACACACCTGCCCCGTGCACCCCCAAACACTGCCCCACACACCTGCCCCGTGCACCGCCAAACACTGCCCCACACACCCCCAAACACTGGCACCGTGCACCCGCCCTTGTGCACCCCAAACACTGCCCCACACACCCCCACCATGCACCCACCCCTGTGTACCCCCAAACAGTCTCCATGCACCTGTTCCTGTGCACCCCAAACACTGCCACCACGCACCCACCCCCCTGTACCCCCAAACACTGCCACCATGCACCCTCAAACACTGCCCTGTGCACCCCGAAACACTGCCACCACGCACCCACCCCTCTGTACCCCCAAACACTGCCCTGTGCACCCCAAACACTGCCCCCACGCACCCACCCCCCTGTACCCCCAAACACTGCCACCATGCACCCCCAAACACTGCCCTGTGCACCCCCAAACACTGCCACCACGCACCCACCCCTCTGTACCCCCAAACACTGCCCCGCGCACCCCCAAACACTGCCCCGCGCACCCCCAAACACTGCCCTGTGCACCCCGAAACACTGCCACCATGCACCCGCCCCTGTGCACCCCCAAACACTGCCACCACACACCTGCCCCGTGCACCCCCAAACACTGCCCCACACCCCCCCAAACACTGCCACCACGCACCCGCCCCTGTGCACCCCCAAACACTGCCACCACACACCTGCCCCGTGCACCCCCAAACACTGCCCCACACACCTGCCCCGTGCACCGCCAAACACTGCCCCACACACCCCCAAACACTGGCACCGTGCACCCGCCCTTGTGCACCCCAAACACTGCCCCACACACCCCCACCATGCACCCACCCCTGTGTACCCCCAAACAGTCTCCATGCACCTGTTCCTGTGCACCCCAAACACTGCCACCACGCACCCACCCCCCTGTACCCCCAAACACTGCCACCATGCACCCTCAAACACTGCCCTGTGCACCCCGAAACACTGCCACCACGCACCCACCCCTCTGTACCCCCAAACACTGCCCCGCGCACCCCCAAACACTGCCCTGTGCACCCCCAAACACTGCCCCCACGCACCCACCCCCTGTACCCCCAAACACTGCCCCGCACACCCCGAAACACTGCCCCGCACACCCGCCCCGTGCGCCCCACGCACCCGCCCTTGTGCGCCCCCAAACACCGCCCCGCGCCCCCGTCCACAGCCCCCCACTCACTGTCAAGCCAAAGTCCCCTCCCTCGTCAGCGCCACTGCAGGAAATAACCCAGCGCACCACGTGATACCCCGAACACACCCACAAGCCCACAGCAGCCAATGAGCGGTCAGCGTGTGCCACGGGGGGGGTCCGGGGCGGGGCTTGCGTGTAGGTGGAGCTTAAGCCGTCAGAGCAGCCACCAGGGGCTGGGCCTAACGTCACAACGGTCACGTGCAGAAAGGGGTGGGGCATAATCCCAGGGCTAGCCCCGCCCACAGCGGGGAAGGGAGGGGGGCGCTGACCAAGCACGTCAGTCACTCCCTAGAGGCGGAACTGAGAGCCAAGGGGGCGGGACATGGGAACGGATCCGCACACAGCCCCACAGCGCCCCCTGGGGCTTCTGCACCCTGCCCCACAGCACCCACGTGCACCCCTCCAGGGCTCCGCCCCCAGCGCCCACGTGCACCCCTCCAGGGCTCTGCACCCAGCCCCACAGCATCCCCAGGGCTTTGCACCCAGCCCCACAGCACCCACGTGCACCCCTCCAGGGCTCCGCACCCAGCCCCACAGCACCTACATGCACCCCTCCAGGGCACCGCACCCAGCCCCACAGCACCCACGTGCACCCCTCCAGGGCACCGCACCCAGCCCCACAGCACCTCCGTGCACCTCTCCAGGGCTCCGCACCCAGCCGCACAGCACCCCCAGGGCTCCGCACCCAGCCCCACAGCACCCACATGCACCCCTCCAGGGCTCCACACCCAGCCCCACAGCGCCCCCAGGGCTCCGCATCCAGCCCCACAGCACCCACGTGCACCCCTCCAGGGCACCGCACCCAGCCCCACAGTGCCCCTGGGGCTCTGCACCCAGCCCCACAGCACCTACATGCACCCCTCCAGGGCTCTGCACCCAGCCCCACAGCATCCCCAGGGCTTCGCACCCAGCCCCACGTGCACCCCTCCAGGGCTCCGCACCCAGCCCCACAGTGCCCCCGGGGCTCTGCACCCAGCCCCACAGCACCCATGTGCACCCCTCCAGGGCTCCACACCCAGCCCCACAGTGCCCCCAGTGCTCTGCACCCAGCCCTTGTGTGCCCATCCAATGGCTCCCCATGCCCAGCTGCAGTCCTGCTGTGCACCCCACAGGGGCTGTGCACCCAGGCCCCCTGCACACCTTTCAGGGGGTCCCCGTGTAGGCCTGTGATGGGGTTCAGGGGTCCCCAAGCTCTGCACCCCAAACACTGGCAGGAGTGACTCTCACTCAGCAAGTAGAACAGGAAGTTTATTGGGTGACAGAGGCCCAGCTCAGCACAGGTGTCAGTACAGCTGGCAGAGACAGTCATCCCAACCCATCCCGGGGAGAGGAGCCCTAGGGGAGCCCCTCTGGGGTGTAGCTTCCCCCCTCACCAGGCTGGCTGCCTTCCAGCTCCCTCTCCCCCAGCTTCTCACTGCTGCCTCCCATTCAAACCCAGCTCGGCTTCTCCCTGCTCTGTGCTCAGGGCAGAGGTGTTACCTGCCAGCTTAGACCCACTCCCAGCACCCAGGGGATGCTGAATTTGCCCAGCAGTTCTCAGCACCAGCCACTGAAGCCCATCTGCCCTGCACACATTCTCACTGGCAGTCCCAGCCTACTGCCCATGCCAACAGGGCAGGGGAGGGGAGGGCAGGGCAGACTTCACTGGGGCTCGAGGGCAGAGAGCGAAGAGCCGGGCTACCAGCAGCCTGGCTTGAACACAAGGAACCGCGTTCCCTCGAGAGCTCCTGCTGCCACAGCCCGAGGGCAGGGAAGCTGCAGGACCCATTTCACTACCCCTGTGCGACCAGCTCTGCCTAGACACTGTGATAATCACTTGTCGACTTTAGCACCTGGAGAAAATGGAGTAAGTACAAAATCCTGGCCCCTGCCTTTGCCCTGCCCTGGAGGGGCACCTTGCAACTGGGAAGGCTGCTGGTAGATCTTGCCTTGGTCAGAGTCACTGCCTATAGTCCCGCCAGCTGAGGACCGGCTCCCCCCACTGTCTCCTATGGAGCCAGAGGACCAAATGCCAGGGAAGCGGGTGATGCCTATGCCAAAGGCCAGTCCCATGGAAGGACATGGTTAGCCCCTGCCTGCACCAGGAGCCAGCTGCCCTGAGGTCTGGGGACCCAGCCAATAGCCACCCTTCCCAGCCGTAACCCCTCCTGGAGCATGGGTGGGATGGAGGGATGTTTGCCCTGGACTCCTGACCAGCCCCACCTCCTGCCAGGCCCTCGCAGCCTGTGTCGTGCCCACTGTGGGCCAACAGCAATTCACAGGGCCGGACCAGGCTCCAGGCCAGCCGCCCTGCCTGTGTCGAGGAATCGGCAGCAGCTGGCTCAGGCCTCGGGAAGCTGAAATCGGTGCCCCTTAGTACTTCAGTGGCACAGGGCCAAAGGGTGCACGGCGGGGTCCCTGGTGCGCCCCCAGGTGCGGCACTGCCCAGCCTGGCTCCTGGCCTCCTGCCGGGTGTAGCTCGTGCCCGGGGTGACCGCTGCCATGGAGGCAGCCTTCAGCGCAGGGATTGCCGGGGGCTTCGCCAGGTGCTGGCCAGGCAGAGGGAGAACCCCTCAGCGAGCAGGCAGTGGTGCTACCCACTGCGCAGGGGGCTCCCTGGGCTGGCCAGGACAGAGCAGCCACACAGACCAGCCTGGGGAAGCGGCTCCTGCAGATCTGTGCTGGCAGTGGGCCCAGGGGGTGCGGCCGCTGCCTGTGCCCTACAAAACACACCTGCAGCTTCGCTGGCACCAAATTCCAGGCGTCCGGCACTGGAGCTGACGGGGGTCACGGCTGGCAGGGCAGGGCTGCGCCCCAGGAGACTGCAAAGGGACCTGCCCGTCTCTCTCCGGGGGGCAGGAAGCCAGGCCTCTGTGTCCTCCTGACGTGGGGGTCGTGCCCATGACAGACCAGTCCAATAGCTCAGCACACGGGAGCAGGGTGGTGCTAGACTAGTGAGCCGGGCAGGGACCGCCAGCTGCAGCCCCTCCCCACGGGGTGCAGGGAGGGTGAGCGCCCCGGCGCCCCGTCACTGGGCCCGCAGCTTGCGGACCCGCTCGTGCCGGAGCCGCAGGAGCAGGTCCTTGGGGATCTTGCCCCCCCGGGCCAGGATCTCGCGCAGGCGCTGCTTGGGCGTCTTGGTGAGGCGGAAGTCGCAGAGGGTGGGGGTGTCCTCGTAGGAGACGCGGCACAGCCTGGTGACCGGGTGGAAGCCTTCGGCCGCCGCCGTCACCTCATACTCGCCCGGGTTCAGCAGGCGCCAGTAGTCGCCGTCGAAAGCTGCCGGGCGGAGGTGAGCGTCAGCCGGGCCGGCCTGGGGCTGTACTCCCACCTCAGCCACCAGCAGCCAGAGCCCAGCCTGGCCCTCCGCAGCGCTCGCACCACGCTGCTCCGCCAGGGCTGGCACAGGGCCCTGGTCCCACTGCCGGGGCCCTCCCTCACTTGCAGCATCCCTCTCCCTCCCCAAGGCGGGCCCCGGACCCGCCCCCACGCCCCTCCCTTAAGGGGGGCCACGGACTCGCCCCACACCAGTGCTGCTCCCCTAGCCAGGCCCGCAGCCCCTCCCCTATCGTCTCCCCACAACCGTGGGGCAGGGCTAGCCCTGCCCGGGGCCCTGGTCTCCCAGCGCCATCCAGCCCCGGCACTGGCCACGTCTCGCCGTGGGCCGCCCCACGCGGGGTGTGATGCAGGCCGCGGTGCGCGTCCCCGGTACCTGTTCGGATGTCGTGGTTGATGCCGTCCACGGAAATGATGGCGTCCGCAATGCCCTGCTCCGTGTCCTTGTCCCGAACCACCCCCTTAATGCCCCGGTGCACCTGGGAAGACGGCACAGAGCAGAGCTCGGGGGCCACGCTCGCTACAGCCGGCAGAGCGCCCAGCGCAGGCAGGGCCCCAGGTGGCGGCGCCCCCAGCCCGGGCCGGCTGGTGCCGTTTTCCTCCGACGCCCGGCCTGGCTGGGACGGCAGCGGCTTTTCACACCCTGGAGGGGCTGAGCACCCTCTGTAGGTCCGGGGGCCACAGACCCCCAGAGCAGTCAGTCGGGGCCACACGCGTGAGAACCGCACACACGTGCGCCCTCCCCCCACCCGAGAACCAAACGTGCGCGCACATATGTGAGACCCACGCACACGCACGTGAGAACCAAACACGTGCACACAAACAAGAACCAAACACGTGCACACATGTGAGAGCCACACACACACACACGCACGTGAAAACCAAACACGTGAGAACCCCACACGCACGCACGCACAAACGAGAACCAAACATGGGCGCACACATGAGAGCTACACACACGCACGTGAGAACCAAACACATGCACACACGAGAACCACACACACACACACAAATGAGAACCAAACATGCGCACACACGTGAGAGCCATGCACACGCACGTGAGAACCAAACACGTGCACGTGAGAACCACACACGCACAAATGAGAACCAAACGCGTGCACACATACGTGAGAGCCACACACAGATGCACACACGAGAACCAAACGTGCACACACACATACATGCACGTGAGAACCAAACACGTGCACACAAATGAGAACCAAACGTGCACACACATACACGCACGTGAGAACCAAACACGTGCACACAAACGAGAACCAAACGTGCACACATACACGTGAGAACCAAACACACGTGCACACACCACACATGAGAACCACACATGCATGCACACCCAAAAACCAAACACACGTGTGCACACCACACACGTGAGAAGCAAACACACACACACACACACACGAACTGACCTGCCCCCCACGTAAGGAGCGCGTAGAAAACCCTCCCAGCAGCTGCGACCCCCACTTGAGAGGCATTAAAGCCATTCACTCACCTCCCTGCCTCCCCCCAGCTCCACGCCGCAGCGGCTTTTGTGGGCCCGCAGGCTCTGAGGTGGGGATGGGGCAGGATCAGGACTCTCCCTTCTGAGCCCCCTCCTGCTAGCAGCCCCGGCCGGACCGTGCTTCACGCTCTACCCCCCATTGTCTGCAGCCTCCCCTGCAGGTCCAGCCCGGCTGCAACAACCAGGCTGCTTTCCCCCAGCCACTGAGGCAGAGGGCAGTCCAGCCACGCTCCGGGGGCGCCTCTGGAAGGGCCAGCCCCACGCAGCACGGAGCTCCTTCACAGCCACTGGGCCCTGCCTCTGGGAGCTAACTGCAAACAGCTCTCTCACCTTCCTCTGCCACGCTCTGATAACCAGCCTCTAACCTGAGCCCTGGGCACCGTATGGGGGCAGGCACCTGACTGTTGCCCTCTGCTGGCAGGAATGAGAATTGCTCTACTTTGTGTCATTGCCCCCATGCTGCTATCAGGGAATGGTGATTCTCCATGGCTCAAGGGGTGGGGTGCCAGATCTCAGGTCTCTCCCAGGGAGAGCGGCCATGACCAGTCACAGTGGTTTCGGAAGCACCATCTCACACACACGGCAGCGCAGGTGAGCAGCAGGCCCCCTGCGGCAGGTCTGCAAAGCACCAAGAGCACCGGGGGTTTCCCTGAGCGAGAGGACAGACAGCTGCTGCAGTGAGTGCCACCGTCCGACCCAGCACCAGTGTGCACATCAGCAGCAGAGAGACTCGAGGTTGCAGCTTGGACTGTCCCCCCCCTCTAACCAGCCGCCGCCGGCCCCAGCCGTCTCCCTCCCAGGCAGCAGCTGCCAATGGGAGGACAGCAGGGGCCATGCAGGGGCTGCCCCCCGCTCTGATGCCCTTGGGGCAGCTTGAGAGTAAAGCTATGCTGAGCGCTGAGAAACCATCCAGAGTCTGGGGCAGGAGGGGAGCCCGTCAGCGCCAGGGACTGGGGTACAGCCCCTGGAAGCAGGTCACTAGACAGTCCTGCCCTGTTCACTGACCAGCACCTCCTGGCTCCAGCAGAGCCAGGCTCGGGGCCAGGCTGGCCTGATCCCTGGGTCAGTGCCCGCATGCTGGAGTCTTGCCGCAGGGCAGTGTGCCAAGCCGGGAACGGGACCCAGGCACCCAGCCCCATACTGCGACCCGAGGGGGGGGCGGGTTTCTCCCCCTGGTGGGTAAGGCTGTGCCGTGGCTCCAGCCGGGGGGCTGGGGCTGTGCCGACATCCAGCCAGAGCTGCCTCGGCAGGAGCAGCTGCCCCTGGGGCCGCCCCGCGTCCGCGCAGAGGAGCTCCAGGATACCCGGCTGCCACGGCCGAGAGCTGGGCCAGGCCTCAGGCTGCCTGACCCCACAGCGCCCTCGGGCCTGGGCGCGCACCTGCTCCATGAAGACCAGCAGGGACTCCTTGTTGTTCTCCCACTCCTGGGGCAGCTCGGCCTCGTGCGGGAACTTGTCGCAGGACAGCTCCACCGTCACCTCGAAGCAGTTCGTGTGCAGGTAGCTGAAGTCGTTCATACCTGCGCAGGGAGAGGCCGTGAGCGCCGAGCGGAGCCAGAGCCGGTCGGGGGTCTCCGCTGGTCGCGAGGGGCCTGGCCGCACTGGGAGCCACAAAGCTCCACTTCCCTCCCGGCTCCCTGGGCCAGCCTGTGCCCGGCCGGCTCCGTGCCTGGACTGGGCGCCGCAGGGTCACCCCTGCACAGGGCACAGGTCTTGTGTGGGTCCCCGGGGGCACCTACTTCCCGGCACCGTGTGCCAGTCGGCACCGTTGATGACGTTGCCCTGCCGGGAGAAGTCCTCGTAGTGGCAGGGCCGGCGCTCCCCGTCCACCATGGCCAGGTTGGAGGTGGCGTAGACGGTGGCGAGCCAGCGGAAGACGGCGTCGTCGGGCGTGGGCGTCAGCTCCTGCGCCTTCCAGGCCGTGCGGGTCATGTCGAACGGGTAGGTCACCACCAGCTCCCCGCCGTGCAGGTTGGCGCTCAGCACGAACGGGTACCTCTGCATCCAGGCGATGACGGCCCGGGTCTCCGGTGCCACCTGGCCCGGGCACCCACAGCCTCAGCATGCTGGGCACAGCATGTGCCCTCCGCTGGCACTGCCCCTCCGCCCGCGTCGCCGGGGCCACGGCACAGCAGGAGGGGCAGGGCAACGCAGGGGGCTCTGCTGTCTGGGGGTCCCTGGCACAGGCCCGACTCCCCCCACCCCCACCGCCTGCCCGGGAGACACGCTGGGCAGCAGCTCCAGAACAGAACACAACACAACAGCCCCCCACGGCCTTGGCCTGCCAGCGAGGATGAGCCTGGGATGCCCCAGTCCCGTCGATCCCCTGAGGCCCCCACCCCCCGACTCACATCTCCTGTGTGCCCCCACCCCCAGCTCCTGTGTCCCCCCACCCCCTGCCTCCCCAAACCCCCACCCCAACACTCACAGCTCACCCCCCCGACCCCCACATACCCCCCAGGCCTCAACCCCCCCAACTCACAGCTCCTGTGTCCCCCCAACCCCCATACTCCCCCAGGCCTCAACGCCCCCCCCCGCCCTCACAGCTACTGTGTGTCCCCACCCCCTGCCTCCCCAGGCCCCCACCCCAACACGCACAGCTCTTGTCCCCCCTGACCCCCACATACCCCCCAGGCCTCGACCCCCCCAGCTCACAGCTACTGTGTCCCCCCTGCCCCCCAGCCCCCCCACTCACAGCTACTGTGTCCCCCCGGCCCCTGCCTCCCCAGGCCCCCACCCCAACACTCACAGCTCCTGTGTCCCCCCAAACCCCATACTCTCCCAGGCCCCCACCCCCCTACTCACAGCTCCTGTGTCCCCACCCCTGCACTCTCAGCTCCTGCCCCCCAGCCCCGCGCACCGTGGCGTTGGCGAAGGTGTAGTACTCCGGGATGGGGATGTAGTGGTTGGGGAAGTGGTGAGGCACCAGCTCCTGGTCCTCGGCGTCCCACAGGGCCGTGTTGAGGTCGGCGAAGTTGTGGTTGAGGTCGATGCCCTCGTAGGTCCAGCGGCCATGGGCCCAGCCCGCCAGCTCCGAGCCCTGCGGGAAGGGGGCCCAGCTCCTGCACCCCCACTCTCCGGCCCCCGACCGGGGTCCCCACAGCTGAGCCTGGCTCTCCGCAGAGCCATCGTGGGGCTGGTCCCCAGTGCCCAGCAGCCTGTTCCCCCAGCACCCGCCTGCCTCACCCCACAAGGCTTCTGGGGTCCCCCAAGAGCCCTGCCCGCACCCCTGGCCTGGACCTGGGCCTCCCCCTTAGCAGAAGCCCAAACCCCCCCACTAGCGCCCGGCGCGGGGCGGGGAGGGGGCGGGTGGGGCAGACCCAGCGGGCGCCCAGCTCGGGGAGGGGGTGGGGGTGCCCCAGGCACACAGCCGGAGGAAGCGATGCCCAGGGGTCCCGGCGCCCGGCCCTACCAGCTTGGAGGCGGTCTCGTAGCCGTCGGGGTTCATGGCGGGCAGCAGGTGGAGGCGGGTCTCGCTCACCAGGCGCTGGACGCGGGGGTCGCCCCGGGTGTACTGGGCGCACAGGTACTGCATCAGGTTCAGCAGCAGCTCCCGGCCCAGCACCTCGTTCCCGTGCATGCCGGCCACGTACCGCACTTCCGGCTCACCTGCCAGGGACACCGCAGCCAGCTGCCCCAGGGCCACAGAGCTGGGCCCACGCGGGGCAGAGCACCCGGCTCAGGGGTGTCTGTGGGCGGAGCCAGCAGTCGCCCGGCTGGGGGGGCGTTCCCAGGAGCTGCCTCCGGGGACGCTCGGTTCAGGGAACCCCAGCCCGCCAGGCTGCCTGGGACAGGGGCAGCGGAGCTGGGGCGCAAGGACGCCCCCACCACCAGCATGGGCAGCCGGCTCGAGCGGTGCCAGGGCCCGGCGCTGTGGGCACTCACCCAGCTCGTGCTGGCCGGGGTTGTCCGAGATCTCCATCACGTACATCTTGAGCCCCAGGTAGCTCTTGCCGATGCTGTACACCCGGGTGATGTTGGGGCAATCCTCGTTCACCTTCTTCATCAGCTGTCAGGCGAGGGGCACAGCTAGTCCTCCTGCCAGGGGCTGGCGGGTGTGGGGGCTGGGGACCAAGCCATGTGTGCCCTGCTGGCAGGTTTGTGGGTGTGGGGGGCGGCTGGGGTCCAAGCTGAGCCTGCCCTGCCGGCGGGTGTGCCTGTGCGGGGGCGTCTGGGGCCCGAGCCGTGCCTGCCCTGCCAGTGGGGGAGCGGTGAGGGGTGGGCAGAGGGCAGGACCTGCCTGGCCCCGCCGCCGGGAGGCAGGCGCGAAGGGCACACACCTTTCTCATCTCCTTGTAGCTGTGGTGCCGGAAGTCCAGCTGGTCGGTGGGTGCCGGCTCGCTCTGCCAGGGGTAGATGTTGTTGGGGTCTGTGGGAGACAACGTGGTATTCAGGGCGGCGCCAGGCCCAGGCCCAGCAGCGCTGCGGCTGCTCAGCGGGCGGCCGTTCTCCCCGCCGGGGCCGTGCCACGAGGCCTTGGGCAGCTGGGCGGAGGCAGGGCCCTCGGGATGGGCAGCCGGGACCGCCAAGGCCCTTTGCCAGGGCCGCCTGCGTCCTGCTCGGCACAAGGGGTGGTGGCCGCATGTCGCGAGCGGGCAGCGGTGCCCGAGTGCTGCTAGCGAAGACGATTGGGCAGCCGCGGCCAAGGGGCCCCCTCTGGGCAAAGGGCAGCAACAGCCAGAGCACGGCAAGCGCACCTCCAGCGCCAGCGCTCGGCCACTCTCCGCGCACACGGCCCGGGCCTGGGCCGACGCCAGGGCTCCCTTCGCAGCACGACTTGCTGGGCCCTGCGTCGCCCCCCTGCTGCGCTCAGCCAGGCCGGGCTGCCTGCCTCTTCCCTGGCCACATCCCGGCCCCGGGCAGCACTCACCTGAACGTGGGCAAGAACCCCCGGGCAGGCCGGAAGAGATTCAAACCGCTCGAGCGCAGGGCAGCGCCGGGTGCTGAGGCTTAGGGCGTGCCTGGGCCAGGAGGGAGCGCTGCCATGGGCCAGCCGCCCGGCACTCTGGGGCTCTCGGGCAGCCGCTCCAGGCGGGTGAAAGGCCAGCAGGTGTCCCCCAGCCCAGCAGCTCCTGCCTGGCCGTGCGTGCCCGCAAGCAGCTGGTAGAGGAGCTTCTCGGCAGCCCCCTTCCATGCCTGCCTGCGTTCAGCCAGAGAGCCCAGCTGTGCCCCGGGCAGCGCGGACAGCAGAGGGATACGCTGGACACCGGCAGCAAAGCCCCAGGCGGGCGCCATGCGCCTTGTGAGGGGAGAGCTCAGGGACAATCCACCTCCTACCTGGCAAGGGGCAGCCCAGGATCTCCGCCCGCAGGCAGATGGTGCCGTTTTCAAACCAGGCCTGGGGGTTGATGCGGATGTAGCGCGCCACCACCGGGGAGGGCAGCGCGTTGAGCACGGGGGTCTCGGGGTCCTTGTTCCCCAGGAACACCTACGGACAGACGTACGGCTGGACAGACGTGGCACGTTCTCATCCTCCGGGGTAGGGTGCACTAGTGATGGGAGCTGGCGGGCCAGGCCCGGGACCCCCAGCTCTGCAGCCCCCCAGCAAGAGAACTGCACGCCCCCCTCACCCTCAGAGCCCCCGACCTCCCACCTGCGCCCCAGCTCCTGCTCCAGGAGCCTCGTGCCGGCCCTGCTCCCTGTGGCCGGGGCTGCCGGATTGGCCTTCGAGGTCGGCCCAGGCTTGCATGCTGCTGGAGAGCCGGCAGCCAGAGCTGCCCGTGAGAGGAGCTGGCTCCAGCACCTGCCTTGCCCATCACCAGCCCCGCGGGCCCAGGGGGGACCCCAGCCCAAGAGGCATGTGAGCCAGCCCCGCCCGACCCATCAGGAGAAAGAGGCCCAAGCTGCGAGGGCGGGAGCCCGGCGGGGTGGGGGGAGCTGCGTGTGCCCCGGGGCTGGGCCACTGCTCTATCCCCCGCCGGCTGGGGCTGGGCACCCCGGGGGACCCCATGCAGAACCACAGTGCGGTGCAGGAACCCTCCCTCCCCCCACCACCACACCCAGCTGGGGCCTGGGGGAGCAGGGGAGAGGGACTGCGACAGGGGAGGAGCCAGTCTGGAGGGTCTGCCCCTGCCCCGCTGATTGCCTTCCCCTGCTATGAACTCACTTCTTTCCCACGGGGCTCGGGGCGCAAGGTCAGAGCAAATTCTCCAGCACACCCACTGCGTGTGTTTATCCACCCAGTGATACACACACTGCATGCGCTTATCCACACACTGCGACACACATTCACACAAACACCCAGCGACATGCACCTGCACGCATTTACACAAACAGTGATACACACCCACTGCATGCGCTTATCCACACAGTGCTACACCCTGCATGCATTTCCACAAACACAGTGATACACACCCGCTGCATGCGCTTATCCACGCAGTGCTACACCCTGCATGCATTTCCACAAACACAGTGATACACACCCGCTGCATGCGCTTATCCACGCAGTGCTACACCCTGCATGCATTTCCACAAACACAGTGATACACACCCGCTGCATGCGCTTATTCACACACTGCCACACACTGCATGCATTTCCACAAACACAGTGATACAAACCCGCTGCATGCGCTTATCCACGCAGTGCTACACCCTGCATGCATTTCCACAAACACAGTGATACACACCCGCTGCATGCGCTTATCCACGCAGTGCTACACCCTGCATGCATTTCCACAAACACAGTGATACACACCCACTGCATGCGCTTATCCACACACTGCCACACACTGCATGCATTTCCACAAACACAGTGATACACACCCGCTGCATGCGCTTATCCACGCAGTGCTACACCCTGCATGCATTTCCACAAACACAGTGATACACACCCGCTGCATGCGCTTATCCACACACTGCTATGTACACTGCACACACTTACACAAACACCCAGCGATACGCACACTGCATGCATTTCCACAAACACAGTGATACACACCCACTGCATGCGCTTATCCACACACTGCTATGTACACTGCACACACTTACACAAACACCCAGCGATACGCACACTGCACACATTTCCACAAACACAGTGATACACACACTGCATGTGTTTACAGGATCTCGCAGTGCACTTCACACCCCCCCCACACGCAGCGATGGGGGGGGCTGCAGAAGAAGCTGGGGGCGGGGGCAGGGCAGGCAGCCAGAAGCCATCTGGGCAGAGGCCCAGCCGATTGCCCTGGGGGAGGGACACGGGACCAGCCCCCAGCTCGCTAAGCACCGCCCCAGCCCGGGCAGGTCTGTTAACCCTTCACAGGCTGGCTGGGGCCTGGAGGGAGCCCAGGTGCTGCTGCTGGGGTACACCACCCTCCATGAGGGACAGGCGATGCGGGGCTGGGCCAGTGCAGCCGGACGCAGGCTCCAGGGCAGCAAACGGCGCTTCAAGCGCTCCCAGGGGCCACGCACAGCCCAGGGAATCCAGCAGCCCTGAGCCCGGGCAGGCCTGTGACCCACAGCCACGGATGGGAAGAGCCTGCCCTCCTCACAGCTGGTCCCATGCCCAGCCCCTGGCTCCCAGCCCCGGGACCTGGGCCGCCCCACGGCTGCACTCACCACCTCCCCCGTCCCGTTCCGGCTCGGCTGCCAGCTGTGCGTGTCGTTGCTGAACTGCACTTTGTAGGCGGTCACCCAGTCGTACCTGCACGGGGCAGAGAGCATCGGGGCGGTCTGCGGCACCAGTGCGGCGGAGAGCCTGGGGCACACGCTGGCGGGCCCGGGGACCCGGCTGCGGCCCTGGCCAGGCGCCCGTCACCGCGCTCCCCCCACCGGCGCCTTACGTCCAGATGGAATTCAGCCCCTGCGTGATGACGCCGGTGAAGCGGGTCGGGCGCCGCGCATCCACCTCCAGCCACTGGTCCCAGTCCTCGTGGCCGGCGCACCAGCCCCCGTCGTAGAAGTCGCCGTCGTGGATCCCGGACTGCGGGGCAGGAGGAGAGTGGCGGGAGGTCACGCGGGGGCAGCCACGGGGCGTGTGGTGCTGGGCCCTCGCCCTGGGACGTGCCCTCCCTGCGCTGGGAGAGCGGCTGGCAGATAGCCAGTGCTGCGAGTGTGCGCCCGAGGGGGCCCGGCTCAGCCCCCAGCACTAGTGGGGCCAGACACAACCACCACATCTAGGCTAGAGCACAACCCAGGAACTTCCCACCAGGGTCGCTGGAAGGCTCTGAAAATCCCTGGAGGATGGGGCCAGGCTGGGCGGGGGCAGTCCCCAGCCTGTTTGCCGGGGCTGCAGGGGACGACACAGGAGCAGTCACCTGGCGACTGCCGGCTCCGTTCACCCCTCTGGGGCCCTGGCACTGGCCACGGCTGGCAGACAGGAGCCTGGGCTGAGCCGGGGCCATGCCGATGCCGATGCGGAAGCGGAGCTCTGGTGCCAGTGGGAAAGTGCCCCCGACTCCCCTGGGGCCGAGCCCCGGCTCTGCATGCAGCACAGCGGCCGGGCTGCTACGCGCCACGTAGGTACCGTGGGGGAGCACTGCTCTGCCGGGCTCTAGGCCTGCAGCCCGTCAGCCGCCGGCATGGAGCCGTACCCGCCAGGGCAGGTAAGCACCGCGGGTTGGACAGGGCGCCCCCGGGGCGGCACACGCCACCTGGATATTGAGGCGCCCGCGGTGGGCCCCCAGGCCATAGCGCTTGATGCTGGAGGCTCGCAGCTGGGAGTCGGACACCCGCAGGGACTCCAGCCCCAGTGGGGGGCACTCTGGGGGAGGAAGGACAAAGTCAGCTTAACGACCAAGCCAGCGCAGCCCTTGGGGCAGCCGGCAGAGCTCTGCTCCCGGGGCTGGCCAGCAACGGAGCAGGGGAGGGAGGCCAGGCCAGGCGCCCTTTCTCCTCGGCACCCCACCCAGGGGTACAGCAGCCAGGCTGGGTGCCCTGTGGCCGACCTCTCCCCTCCTGCCCCTGCACGGTGCCACCCAGCATGTGCTGCCAGCCCTGCCTGAGCCTGGCCCCGCTGCCCTTGGCCTGCGTGGAGGCAGGAGCCAGCCCAGGGCCTGGCACACATCCCCCATCGCTCCGGGGCTTCCCCCAGCCGCTGCAGCACAGGCCGCCGCCTCCTCCTCCTGCCCCTGGCTGCAGCAAGGGCCCTGCAGCCCAGCTCTGCACAGGCCTTAGCTCCCCCGCAGCACAGCCCCCAAGCAGGGCTAGCTCCCATCTCCCTGGGGACCCGGCATGGCACATGCCGCCCTCTGCACCAACGAGAACAGGACCCGCTGGGGAGGGCTGCTCCTGGCCCCTGGGGCAAGCTCCAGCCTGCGATGAGCCTCCCAGAACAGCCCCAGGCCCCATCTTGCCCCACGACCCCCTTCCTGCCAGGCAGAGCAGCCCAGAGATCTCTCCACCGCTCCCCAACCTGCCCCCTCTCCAGCCGCCAAACCCCACCACGCCCAGGGACCAGGGGAGTGGCCTCCAGCTGGTGATCAGCTGCCAGCTGCCCCCGGCCCAGCCGTGCTGGACGTGTGCCGGAATCTGCCCCAGTTCAGTGCCGTGGGGGACATCAGCAGGGGTGCCCGGCTGCCCCAGCATCGCTGCCTCTCCCACCTCGTGAGCAGCGGGCTCCTGCCAGTGCTCCAGCGGCCGCACGGTGGCTGAGCAGGAAACCCTCGCCATGCGGCTGCAACCCTCCCAAGCCCCGGGCACCAGCAGCACCAGCCGCAAGAGGATGTTCTGCCTCAGGCTGCCGGGGAGGGCGCAGAACCTGCCTCGGGCGTATCCGAACGTGCGAGCTTGGTGCCAGGCACATCGGGTGAACACAGGCCCAGGGGTGTGGGGGGCACAGGCCATGTGGGTACAGCCGTGTGTAGACAGCCCCTGACATTTCCCAGCGGGAGGGCACCCCTGGGATAACCTGTGTAGGGGGGAACTCCACACCCCAGCCCTGCTTGCCCTGCCCCACTCTGCCAGGCAGGGGAGAGTCAGAACAGGCAGCCATGGGCTGGCACTGAACTGGGGGCCAGCGTACAGCCAATGGGGTCTGGGAATCCCACACTGGTCCCTGGCAGGTGGGGAGAGCAGAGCCACAGGACCCAGGTCTCAGCTGTGCAGGGCAGGGGAGCAGCAGGGAACAAGGGTCCTTGGCTGCGTGTGGTCGGGCGGAGCTGGAGTCAAGGCCGGCGCTGGCCACAGGGCACCATGTGAACTGGGACTGCCTTCCCGCACTGGGGCGACAGCACGGGGCTTAGAGGTGTCCCCGGGCGGCGCCAGCGCCCCAACAGGGACAGCCCCCGGAGACGGGGATACGTACGCGGGCGTGTTCCGCACCCAGGGCTCAGGTGCCCGCGCCCCGACAGAGACAGCCCCCGGAGACGGGGATACGTACATGGGTGTGTTCCGCACCCAGGGCTCAGAGGTGCCCCCGGGCGGTGCCCGCGCCCCAACAGAGACAGCCCCCGGAGACAGGGATACGTACGTGGGCGTGTTCCGCACCCAGGGCTCAGAGGTGCCAGCGCCCCAACAAGGAAAGCCCCCGGAGACGGGGAAACATACATGGGTGTGTTCCGCACCCAGGGCTCAGGTGCCAGCGCCCCAACAGAGACAGCCCCTGGAGACAGGGATACGTACGCGGGCGTGTTCTGCACCCAGGGCTCAGGTGCCAGAGCCCCAACAGAGACAGCCCCCGGAGACGGGGATACGTACGCGGGCGTGTTCCGCACCCAGGGCTCAGAGGTGCCCCCGGGCAGTGCCAGAGCCCCGACAGAGACAGCCCCTGGAGACGGTGATACGTACGCGGGCGTGTTCCGCACCCAGGGCTCAGAGGTGCCCCTGGGCGGTGCCCGCGCCCCGACAGAGACAGCCCCCGGAGACAGGGATACGTACGTGGGTGTGTTCCGCACCCAGGGCTCAGAGGTGCCCCCAGGCGGCGCCAGCGCCCCAACAGGGACAGCCCCCGGAGACAGGGATACGCAGGTGGGCATGTTCCGCACCCAGGGCTCAGAGGTGCCCCCGGGCGGTGCCAGCGCCCCGACAGAGACAGCCCCTGGAGACGGGGATACGTACGTGGCTGCTGCTCGCTGGCTGGTCCCTGGGCTGAAGTCTTGGGTTTCTTCTTCTTTACGACCTTTTTCCGCACGACCCTCACCCGCACGGACTTTCTCGCGGTGCCGCTGGCTGGAGAAAGAACCCCAGGCCCACGGTCACCGCGCTGCCGGTGCCCAGCACGGCCACAGCAGTGGGCAGGCGCTCCTGCCAGGGAGGGGGGCTGCGTGGAAAGCAGCTGCAGGGTAAACCTGCCCCCCCCGAGCCCGGCTCCACCAGCCCCCCCGGACCTCTGCTTGGAGGAGGCACGGCCGGGGCCGCCAGAGGCCAGGCCTGGCAGGGCTCCACTTGCGTACAAGTTCCCCCAGGACGGGCAGGGCCTCCGGCACCGAGCGAGCTCTGGGGTCACTGCTGCCTCTGGCGTGAGGGACCAGTGCCCTGCCCACCCGGCGCCCCCGCTCCCCTGAGCTCCGGGTTCAGGTCCAGTTCTAGCACCAGCACCACCCCCAGCCCGCCCTGGCCTGCTGCTGTCTCTGCTGGGGCACGGTTGTGTGCTGGGGAGAGACACGTGCACCAAAGGGTGGGGGTGGGGAGCCGCGTCACCTAACAAGTCATTCTGCACCCAGCGCGGGCCCGGCCCAGGGCTGGGGTGTGGGAGCGCCTCAGGGCTGGGCAGAGGGTTGGGGTGCAGGGTGAGGGTACAGGAGGGGTTCAGGGCTGCCCAGAGGGTTGAGGCGCAGGGTGAGGGCTCTGGAGGGGATACAGGAGGGGTTCAGGGCTGGGCAGAGGGTTGGGGTGCAGGGTGAGGGCTCTGGAGGGGGTACAGGAGGGGTTCAGGGCTGCACAGAGAGTTGGGGTGCAGGGTGAGGGCTCTGGAGGGGGTACAGGAGGGGTTCAGGGCTGCGCAGAGGGTTGAGGTGCAGGGTGAGGGCTCTGGAGGGGGTACAGGAGGGGTTCACGGCTGCCCAGAGGGTTGGGGTGCAGGGTGAGGGCTCTGGAGGGGGTACAGGAGGAGTTCAGGGCTGGACAGAGGGTTGGGGTGCAGGGTGAGGGCTCTGGAGGGGGTACAGGAGGGGTTCAGGGCTGCGCAGAGGGTTGGGGTGCAGGATGAGGGCTCTGGTGGGGGTACAGGAGGGGTTCAGGGCTGGGCAGAGGATTGGGGTGCAGGGTGAGGGCTCTGGTGGGGGTACAGGAGGAGTTCAGGGCTGCGCAGAGGGTTGGGGTGCAGGGTGAGGGCTCTGGTGGGGGTACAGGAGGGGTTCAGGGCTGGACAGAGGATTGGGGTGCAGGGTGAGGGCTCTGGTGGGGGTACAGGAGGAGTTCAGGGCTGCGCAGAGGGTTGGGGTGCAGGGTGTGGGCTCGGGTGAGAGGTTCGGGACCCTGGGGAGGCAATCCTGACTCCTCTCTGTGGCCCCTCCGCCCCGTTCCATACCCAGTGCCGAAGGCCGGGCGTGGCCAGTGGGGGGTGGGAGACCTGGGAGCAGCGAGGCTCAGCTACGCCCTGTCCATCAGCCTGGGCCAGGACCCACGGCCCCCGCCCACCGGACGGCGCAGCCCAGAGCTGCTGGTGGAGGGGCCACAGCCAGCCAGTGCCCAGCCCAGGCGGCCAGTCCCGGGGCAGGCAGTGCTGGGAGGGGCCAGGGATACCTCAGGGAAAGGCCCGCCGCCCCCCAACTCTGCCCCCTAGCGCTGCTACTGCAACTTCCCTCCACTGCCCCCCAGGCCAGGCTGTGCCTCCAACTCACCTCCCCCCACTGAGCCCCGGCCAGGCTCTCCCCAGCCCCCCTGCCCCCGCCTCTACCTTCGGCGCCCGCCGCCTTCTCCGCGGCCAGCCGCAGCCCGGGCTCCTGCGGCGGGGCGGTGGCCGCGCTCCCCGGGGTGCTCGGCGCTGCGGGTGGCGCCGTCGTGCCGCGCTCGCCGCCGGGGCGGAGGGTGGTCCGGGCCGGGGCCGGGGCGGCGGGGGCGAGCGCCAGCAGCAGGAGCAGGGGCAGCGGCCGCATGGCGAGGGGCGCAGCGCGGCGGTCCGAGGGGCGCAACCCGCAGCTCCCTGCCCGCTCCCCCGGCCGGCTACCGCATTGTGCGGAGTAGCGGGGCAGCCCAAAGCGCCGCCCCGCCCCGCTCCTGCGCGCTGCTGGCCGGAGCCGCCCCACGGTGCTGCCTCGGAAGGTGCCAGCGCCTCGCCTGCTGCCCCGCCCTTGGCAGGGGCCTGGCCCAAGCGCGGGAGCGGGGCGGAGTCGTGCACCTGGGGCGGGAGGACCCCGGGCCCCGGCACGGGCTGGGGAGCAGGGGCTCAGCAGCGGTGCGATGGGAAGGGACCTGGGGGTCATGGGGAGGAGCAAACACTGTAGCCGTGAAGGCCAATGGATACTGGGGGCATTAGGAGGCGCGGCTCCAGCAGACCTAGAGACGTTGTCGTTCCCCTCTGTTCGGCACTCGTGGGGCCACACCTGGAGCCTTGTGCCCAGGTTTGCACACACCCCCCCAGTACAAACAGGATGTGGACGGGCTGGAGCAGGCTCAGCGGAGGGCAACAGCAACGATTAGGGGTCTGGAGCGCAGGACCTCCGAGGAGAGGCTGAGGGATTTGGGCTTGTTTAGTTTGCAGCAGAGAAGAGTGAGGGGCGGTTTCCGGTCAGAGGGAGCCGTGTTAGTCTGTAGCTTCGAGAACAACAAGAAGTCTTGTGGCACCTTAGAGACTGACAGATATTTTGGAGCATGAGCTTTTGTGGGCAAAGACCCGCTTCAGCAGATGCGTGAGAGCAGCCTTTGACTCCCTGGAGGGGGGGCTCTAAAGAGGAGGGAGAGAGGCTGTTCTCAGTGGTGTCAGACGGCAGAACAAGGAGCGATGGGCTGAAGTTACAGGGGGGGGCGGGAGGTGTAGGTTGGATATTAGGACAAACTCTTTCCCCAGGCAGGTGGTGAAGCACTGGAATGTGTTACCTAGAGAGGTGGTGGATTCTCCATTCCTAGAGGTTTTTAAGTCCCAGCTTGACAAAGCCCTGGCTGGGATGATTTAGTTGGGGTTGATCCTGCTTGAGGCAGGGGGCTGGACTCAATGACCTCCTGAGGTCCCTTCCAGCTCTATGATTCTATGAACTCCATGCCTTGGTTTCCTCATCTGTGAAATGGGACTTACCCCCTTGGCAGAGGGCTCAAGCTACTGCATTTTTCCTCCCCCATGCCTGGGCAGTGGAGCAGGCCTGTGAGCCCGGACAGACAGACACCCAGGCCTGAGCCCATTTTGGCTGACTGCTCAGTGTGCCGATGTGGCTTGTCCAAAGCCCGTGTTGGAAAGTGCTAAGCAGGGCGGGAGCGAAAGGCCTGTTGGAGGGACCTTGCGGCTCTCAACATGCCCTCAGCCCCACAGGGTGCATGTGCCAACACTGTGCCTTCCACCTCTCAGGCTGTGCAGCACTGCGGGTCAAGTATTACTATTAATCCAGCACCCCAGGGGAACCGGCACCCGTGTGACTGAGGACAGACTTTGGCCCAGCATCCTCTGCTGTGAACCCAGAAAAATGGCAAAGTGTATGTGAAAATTGACACTCTTTTAAGAACACCTTACTGAAGCAGCAACTGCTCAAATCAGACCAAGAGTTGCAAGAGAGCTGGCCGAGGCACTTACGGCATCATTAATGTTGATTTTCTTCAAGGCTTGAGCATTGGTGAAGTCCCAGCCAACTGGAAGAAGGCAAATGTGGTGGCAGTTTCTAAAAAGAATAAAGAGGATGACCTGGGTAGTCACAGGTCTGTTGGCTGAAAATGATCCTGGGCAAAATAATGGAGCAGCTGATATGGGACTTGAGTAATGAGAAATCACAGGCAGGTGATGCAGTTAATACCAGCTGCCCTGGAAAACAGATGCTGCCAAACTAAATCATAATCTTATTGTTTGAAAGATTCGGAGTTTGGCTGATAAAGGCAACAGCACCGATGTCGTAGACTTACCCGTCTCTTCGGTGTTGGCTTTGGTAGCACAGGGAATTTCGATGAGAAAACGAGAACGAGAGCCAATGAGGGTGGCAGACCTGGAACGGATAGAAGCTGGCTAGCCAACAGGTCTGGCAGCGTGGTGGTGAATGAGGAACGGGAATTTCAGGTGTATCTCAAGGGCTCGGAAGAGAACCTAAAGCCTCTCTGATAAAATTTGTAGGGGCCACAAAGTTCTCAGGGGAGCAGGAAGCGAATGCAGGGACCAGCCAGACATGTGCCTGTCTAGAAGCAGTGCCCCCGGCGGGGGCGATGGCTCCCGAGGAGCAGCAGGGAGGTGGCTTCCCTGTGCCTGGCACCTGGCGAGTGCTGCTGGGGACGGTGCCCGGGCTCGGTGCCCACAGTTCAGGAAGGAGGTTGACAAACGGGAGGGGCCAGAGAGGAGCTGTGCAGACAGGCCCGTGGCGTCTCCCCAGATGCTCGCATCTGCAGTGGCTGGGAGCTAGGAAAGGCCTCCCAGGACCCCAGGGCTGGGCTGGGCATTGGCTCCCCAAGAACAGCCCAGGAGGGAATCGGGAGGGGAGGAGGTGGAACAGGGACAGGTCGGAGGGAAAGGTGGAGTTGGGGGCGAATGGGCAGAGGAGTCTGTGCCCACTAGACCACACAGCTCTCCTGGGCCTGGCAAGGGGCCTGGGGACCCTGTGTCTCACCATCCCTCTGCTGCGCAGCCCCCTGCAAAGCTTCCCATCCCCCAAGGCTGGGCCGCACGGAGGGTAACAACCGACTGCTGCCTCCGGCCCCAGAGCGCAGTGCACGCTCCTGCAGCGACCAGCACTTCCTGAGGACCTTCACCCCAGGGCTGGTCCCAGGCCTGCCCCCTCCTGGCTGGTGGGAGTCAGGAGCCCAGGCCAGGCCTTGCAGGTGCACCCGCTGGCCGAGCAGCAGCCCCATTGGAAGGCAGGGCCCAGGACGGTGGTCGCAGCCGTTGTGCCGACAGGGCTGGGGTGCAGAGTCCCTGGCAGACCAGGACCTGGGTGCAGATCTCCAGGTTCCCTCCAGTGCCTCCCCCACCACCCCAGCCTTCCCCTCTGCTCTTCTCCTGCTGAGCACCCCCAACAGCAGCTCGTGCCGCGGTGCTCAACGCCTCTGAGCTGGCCGTGGTTGAGCCTGCAGGACAATCAGGTCAAGCCAGCAGGGTCTGAGCCTCACGCAGGGGCACCAGGAGTCTAATTCACACTAGGACAGTGCACTGAGCCCCTTGCCTGGAGGCGCTGGGCAGGAGCGGGTTACAGCTCCATCTGCCCAAGCCAAGGGGCTGGATAAGAGATGCTGGAATTCCTCCCTGCAGCTTTTCCTGTTTTCTTTCCCTCCCTCTGCAGCAGCAGCTCGCACCCCTCCCCTCCGGCTCTCTTCCGCTCTTGCATGCGCTTAACCCCCCCAGGCTTCCTCCGCCTTCCCCTGGCCACCCCGCGGTACAAAACCTGCCACCGGCTCCCGGGAGACCCGCTCTGTCACTTACCCAGCCACAGATAGCACAGCAATTCGCTTCCGGGGGCTCCCACCGGCTGATCTCATGTCCCCTCCCGCCTCATCTCCCTGCCTTTGTGAGGTGGTTCCTGGGCTGGACAGACAACTGGGGGCAAGGGGGGGAAGCCCCCCAGAATATGACCTTGCTGTGACGGAATCCCCTGGTACAGCCTAGGAAAGCAGGAACGCTGCACCCTTCCTGCTCCCACCTGCACTGTCTCACACAGTACTTGGCTAGCCACAAGCAGCAAACCCCTCCTGGCCCTGCTATCACTCAGCACGGACACGTGGGCGCCCCTGCACCTCGCTAGATCCCATGAGTGGTCGCAGAGCCCCCCAGGAATGCCATGGAAAGGCACCAGCAGGCTTCCCAGCCCCATCGCACCCAGGGCAAGTGCCACCCTCCCCACCACACAGATAGGGAAACTGAGGCATGGAGCGGTTAGGTGACTCAGCCAAACTCCCAGACTGGGACAGGATGAGTCCCCTGGTGCCACATTCTGTGCTCGAACTACAAATCCTCACCCTCTGTCTCGATCAGGTCCGATCTCGGCCTCCCCTTCTGCACCCTGGGGGCTCCCAGCTTGTGTCACCTACCCCAGGAGACCGATTATACCCCATTTGTGTAACAGATCCCTGTCCACCTCGGGCTGCAGGGCACCCCCACACCACACACCACAACTAGGCAGGGACAGCATTCTGGGCACCCGGCTTTGAATGTCCCAACTGCCTTGGAGAGGGAGAATCCCTAACTACGACAGTACAGACCCTTGGCCACACAGTTGGACAGCCCCTTTTCACCCAGCAGAGGGCACCAGCCGTCGGCTCCAGCGACATCTGGAGAACTCCCCGGGAAGTGCCTCCCAAGCGGAAGAGTGGGGTGTCAGCACCCCGGCGGGAACGCGGGGCTGGGAGATGAAGCCTGTGGGCGCGCAGCTCAGTGATGGGGCTGGGAGGCCAGAGGGGGTAGGCAAAGGAGCGAGAGGCCCAAGTGCCATCGGTGGAGCCCTTCCAATGCCCCAGCTGCTGGCAGCCTTTGCTCTCGCTCTGCTGGCTGCTGATGGACAGGCTCAGCCTGGGCTCCCTGGGAGTAACTGGAGCTGCAGAGGCAGTTTCCCAGCAGCTGAGGGGGAGGGGGGTCCAGCTGGGGGCCTGACCCAGCTCTGCTGGCTGGCCTGGCGCAGAAGGAGCCGGTCGGAGCAGGGCTGGCTGGGGGGTGTGGGATCAGGATTCGGAAAGCCAGGCCGGGGGGATGGGTTCGAGGCTCAGCTCAGCTCAGGCGGTGCGTTTCTCCTCACTCAGCACAACCGGAGTTTTCTGTGTTTCCACAAGGCGCTGGGAAGAGATTCAAGCTCAGCTGCATCTGTGTGGCTTCCTGTGCCCTGTCCGGCAGCCAGCCAAGGCAGGGATGTTCTTAAAGGAACGGCACCGCCGGGGTGCCTGCCAGGGGCTGGGCTGTACCTCCAGTTCGTCTGGCGCTGGGGAGTGCGCTGGAGGGACAAGGTGTAGCCCCAAGTTTGCTCTTTTCAAAAGCCTGCTGCTTCCAAACTCACTGGGGCCTTGCAAGGAATCTAGCCAGGGTGCTGAGGTCTGACCCAAGGAGAACCAGGCAGTGGCATGCAGGCTGTTCCATTAATCTCTGGCCTGCCCGGCTGCCACAGCTGGCACTCCAGTGGCAGCAGGGATAGTATCTGATCCCCTCCTTCTAAGGCTCAGGGCCCTTGCATTTGAGTTGAAGGAGAATCCCCACTAGCTTTTGTCAGTACTGGGCTTTTGACACACAGCTGACCAACTCTTACTGTGTCTGGGCCCAAGGTGCACACCCACCCACCAGGCAGTGCTTGGCATATTCCTGCAGGCTGCGAATGTCCCCTGGGAAGCCCTTTTCTAGCCCTTGGCACCTGAAAAGCCCTTGCCGCCCTGGGGGAGATGGGCCAGTACGTCCGGGGACATGGCCACAGGGGAGATTGACCCAGGAACGCTGGTGCTCAGATCTTGGACGAGAACAACAAGAAGTCTTGTGGCACCTGATAGACTAACAGATATTTTGGAGCATGAGCTTTCGTGGGCAAAGGCTCATGCATCTGCTGAAGCGGGTCTTTGCCCACAAAAGCTCATGCTCCAAAATACCTGTCAGTCTATAAGGTGCCACAGGACGTCTTGTTGTTCTCGAAGCGACAGACTAACACGGCTCCTCTCTGATACTTGAGATCTTGACTGGTGTCCTTGGTTTGGGAGATGCCCCGAGGCAGTGCCATGCCAAGCAGGAGGGGGGAGCCAGTGTGTGGGGCAGGGAGGTTGTGATTGGTAGAACAGCCTCAGGGTCCCCAGCTCCTTCCCCACTTGGCCGCTGTCTGTGCCCACCTTGGGGTCCCCATGACAGTGGCACTACATCTGGGAGCAGTTCACTTTGTAACAGGAGGATTTTAAGAGGTAATGTGCCACCCCCAGTGGGGTAGAAAAATGTCCTGTTGTCTCTAGGAAAGTCAGAGGATGCAGCTACAAGCTGCAGAGAAACACAAACTACCATGGAGCTACTCTTGTAACACAGGCTGTGTTTTCCGCGTATAACGCTCTCTGTCTTGGGGTGTTCGGCTGACTGCTGGCGCTGTTGTGTATGGTGTCAGAAGGGCTCCAAGCAGCGCATCAGAAACTGTTTGGGGGTTTTGAAAAAAAGGAGGAAAAGATCCAAGTGTGAGATAAAGACATTGCCAAAGAAGCTAAGGCACGTAACAACCAAACCACAAAAGTGGGACAGCCCATCAGCGCATGCTTGTTAAATGACAAATGGAACAATTGTTTTCTAAACTCCTGCCAGGCTGGCACAAGCAAAGTGAAAAGAATTTGTAGCAAGGAGGGATTATGCAATTAAAAAATGAGTCCTTAGCATTAGCCTGTACACAGGCCCAAGAATTAAGGCTGCAGTTGTCATTTAAATAATCCAGGAAGGTTTGCAAGAAAATTTGCCTTTAAAAATAAGTGGGTGTGAGAAGTGTTACAGAAGGGAAGAAACAATTAATAGTACCCAAATGGGTAAACTTTACCTAAAGTAGTACCCAGAGGCACTGAGACCTCATCTGGGGTGAGTGAAGTCTCTGCTCTAATCTCCCCTGTGGCCATGTCCCCGGAAGTACTGGCCCATCTCCCCCAGGGCGGCAAGGGCTTTTCAGGTGCCAAGGGCTAGAAAAGGGCTTCCCAGGGGACAGCTGCAGCCTGCAGGAATATGCCAAGCACTGCCTGGTGGGTGGGTGTGCACCTTGGGCCCAGACAGAGTAAGGGTTGGTCAGCTGTGTGTCAAAAGCCCAGTACTGCCAACAGCTAGTGGGGATTCGCCGAGGCTGTAGAGCAGAGACTTCACTCACCCCAGATGAGGTCTCAGTGCCTCTGGGTACTACACTAACACAAAGATCAAATGGTTCTCTATGTAGCTGGACACCCAGTGTAACTATTGGTATCTATCCACTGGTACCTGTGAAAATCCAGTTAAAAATTAAAGACATTTTTTCTGCAAGGCAGGTAGTGTGTCCGAGGGACAGACAATAAAAGACCATTGTGTCTGCATGGTCAAATTAGAATCCATTGTATGGCAAATATGCGCCTAATGGCCGAGGACACTAATTTTGGGGTTTACCTTAAGGGGTCAATGGGACAAAGGTCTCTAATTGGCTTTACAAGCGTAAACAGATCAGCCGGCTGCTGTCACTGGTGTGCCAATTGAAACACACAGGCTGGTAATGTTACATCAAGGGAGTGAAATTCCCAGTTCCAGAGGAAGCTAAACACATAACTGTCCATCACTGGGGTAATAATTTTAAAGGAGGGTCACCCAGCTGGACCTCTGGCTTAAGCAACGCTTTTCCCTGCTCCCTGGTGGGATCCGTACTGGTTCAGCGTCCCGTGTTGCATGTGCTGTGGGATGAAAGGGATGTGTCGCCGACTGAAGCCACGTGCTCAGATCGTGACTCAGCACACGGCCTAAGGGCAGGTGCAGAGAATTTACGCGGGTGCCCTTACGAGCATGGGAAGCAGGCGTGATGTTTGTGTTCAATAGGAGGGACGTGTCCTGGCAGGGGCGCCCGGGGATCGTGTAAAACACTTTCTGGGTTTGTTCTAGCTAGCGCAGGACAAGGCTGGAATTTAGGACAACGGTTGTAATAGTTCACCTGGGTCTGGTGCCGAACTCGGACTTCAGACAAGTGTCATACAAGGGTGCGGCGGGTGCTTGTTAAAACGAACGTGCTGTCGTCTCTGTGCTAAGGAAAGCCCCTGCTGCGTGAGCGAGGCGTGTGGGCCGGCCCGTTGCCAGCCGTCCGAGGAAGGCACCGGGACAGGCCATGCCCTCAGTGCCGTGTGAGATGTGGACACACTGACAGTCCTCACCGAGAATCAGCGGCAGGGACAATGGCCGAGAGATCGGAGGAAGTTAAGGAAACATTCCGAACCGTGAGAAAACCGGCAGGAGGCAGAACCCACTGGGCCCAATGGGAGAAAACTGCTGCAGGTTCAAATCCCACCCCCCGCCCCCGGGACTGCTCAGGTCCCCAGGGCGCTGGCCAAGGGAGCTACAACCTGCGCAGGAAGGGGCTGTTCTGCCACAGACTTCGGGTTCGTTGGCATAAGAACACAAGAGTGGCCATTACTGGGTCAGACCAAAGGTCCATCCAGCCCAGCAGCCTGTCTGCTGGCAGTGGGCAGTGCCAAGTGCCCCAGAGGGGGTGAACCAAAGACAATGATCAAGTGACTTGTCTCCTGCCACCCATCTCCAGCCTCTGGCAGTCAGTGGCCAGGGACATCGTTCCTACCCTTGGCTAATAGCCTTTTATGGATCTAACCTCCATGAATTTATCTAGCTCTTTCTTAAATTCTGTTGCAGTCCTGGCCTTCACAGTCTCCTCTGGCGAGGAGTTCCACAGGTTAACTGTGCACTGAGTGAAGAAGAACTTTCTTTGATTAGTTTTAAACCTGCTACCCATTAATTTCATTTGGTGTCCTCTAGTTCCTATATTATGGGAACAAGGAAATAACTTTTCTTTATTCACCCTCTCCACACCACTCAGGATTTCATATACCTCTATCATATCCCCCCTCAGTCCCCTCTTCTCTAAACTGCAAAGTCCCAGTCTCTTTAACCTCTCCTCATATGGGACCCGTTCCAAACCCCTCATCATTTTAGTTGCCCTGTTCTGAACCTTTTCTAATGCCAAAATATCTCTTCTGAGGTGAGCAGACCACATCTGTACACAGTATCCAGGTTGTGAGTGTACCATAGTTTTCTAAAGGGGCAGTAAAATATTCTTTTTCTTATTTTCTATCCCTTTTTAAATAATTCCCAACATCCCATTTGCTTTTTTGACTGCCACTGAACACTGCGTGGATGGTGTCAGAGAACTATCGACACTAACTCTAAGATCTCTTTCCGGGCTAGTTGTAGCTAAATCAGCCCCCATCATATTGTATGCATAGCCGGGCTTATTTTTCCAGTGTGAGTTACTTTACGCTTAGCCACATTAAATTTCATTTGCCATTTTGCTGCCCACGTCCGCTGGGCTTTCAGCCCGGGCTGAAGGGAACCTGGCCCCGATCCCGCCTCATGCTTGTTAGCCTGCGTTACTGACAGACAGCAAGCAACAGACTGGGAACTGTAACATCACCTGGGGAGTGTGTGTGTGTGTGTGAGAGAGAGAGAGCAGATGCTAAGCACTTTCTTACTGTACTCTCACTAACCTCGGCAGGTCGCCTTTCGCTCCGAGAAAGATCCCGGGTGCTTCTTATCACTGTAACAGAGCCCAGCTACCTGTCCCCACACTCCCTGGGGCCCGGCCCACCTGCCAGCATGGTGCTTTCCTGCGGCCCAGCCCACCCCCCTGGGACAGTGCTCGCCTGGGGCCCATGCAGAGCTGGGTGCTCACAGAGGCAGGAGACAGACCCAGCCACAGCACCAGCCAGGGGCTGCTTCGCCCTCAGACCAAGGCCCTCTCTTCTTTCCAGATGCATGCTACAGCCCCGGGCCTCGCAAGCTGGCACTGCCCTGCTATGGGTCTGCCCCACAGCACAGCCAGGCTCCATTAATCCTGGCCTAGAACACAGGCACCACTCTGCTGTGGGTCTGCCCCACGGTACCACCAGGCCCCATTAACCCCAGCCTGGAACACAGGCACTCCCCTGCTATGGGTCTGCCCCACAGCACCGCCAGGCCCCACTAACCCCTGCAGGACCGTCCTGAGCAAGGCTGCCCGTCCCTTTGGCCAGGCCCCAGCTCCCGTCCACCGCAAAGCCACGGCATGAGCCTGTGGCCGCAGGCCCCTCTCCAAGGCAAACACACGTGGGAACGCCACTGGCCCCAGCTCAGCCCCGCTGCCCCTTCCCCGGCCCCGCCTTGGCAGCCCCCGGTGCAGGGTGGCAGAGGACCGGCAGCTGCGCTGCCAGAGCACTGGTCCTGCAGCGGGGCTCCCAGGCAGCTCTGGTGTGTGCCGGGGAGCGGCCGGCTGGGCCCTGGGGGGATGAACAGCACCAGCTGGGCTCTGCGTCACTAGGAAAGGGGGAGCACATCACCTCGCCTGTGACCGCAGCCTCAGCAACGGGCCAGGGGGCCCTGGCTTGGAGGGAACGTGGCGCCCTTCGGTGCTTCCTGCCCTGGCCTCTCCCAGGGCGACAGTCACACGGGGGCAGCGAGCGGTGTGCCCAGGTCCCCGGCTCAGCTGAACCCCAGCACTCGGGCTGGGAGCAGCTGGGCTCCTTTGCACGTTTACAGACCTGCCCTGGGCGTCTGCACGGCATCGGAAATCACTCGCAGCAGTTAGGGTGCAGGGCGGGTGTCCAGCAGCAGGCGGGACGGCCCCGCCACCCGGGACAGGCCAGCGACACCCCAGGGACCAGCGGGGGACCTTCTTGAGGGCAGAGACTACGGGGTTCTGCCCAACCCCAGGAAGGTGGTTCCTCCCACCAGCGGGGCTTGCACTGGGGGCACCGGGGAAGTTGGGTGGGATTTCTAGGCATAAGGCAGAGATCCCCAGCCGCTGAGCCGAAAGCTTCTGTTCTCTTCTGAAACTTAAGGGGGGAACTCTGTGTGTGTGTGTGTGTGTGTGTGTGTGTGTGTGTGTGTGTGTGTGTGTGTGAACCCTGTGGGGGGGGGCGGGGTGTGTGTGACAGATTTAACCTTATCGCTAACTCCCATTTCCTTTCCTAGTTAGTTCAGCTGGACTCAGTTTGTCCCAGGAGCGGCTACAAGCACCGTCCCTGGGGAGATCTAAGGTGGAGCTGACCTGGGGCTGGTGGAGCATTTCAAGCAGGTCTAGAGAAGTGGTTGTTCCCCTCTATTCGGCACTGGTGGGGCCACATCTGGAATATTGTGTCCAGTTTTGGGCCCCCCAGTGTAAAAAGGATGTGAATTTGCTGGAGCAGTTTCAGGGGAGGGCAACGAAAATGATGAAGGGTCTGGAGCACAAGACCTGTGAGGAGAGGCTGAGGGATTTGGGCTTGTTTAGTTTGCAGAAGAGAAGACTGAGGGGTGATTTGACAACAGCCTTCAACTTCCTGAAGGGGAGCTCTAAAGAGAATGGAGAGAGGCTGTTCTCAGTGGTGTCAGACGGCAGAACAAGGAGCAATGGGCTGAAGTTACAGAGGGGGAGGAGTAGGTTGGATATTAGGAAAAACTCTTTCCCAGGCGGGAGGTGAAGCACTGGGATGTGTTACGAGAGGTGGTGGATTCTTCATCCCTAGAGGTTTTTAAGTCGCAGCTGGACAAGGTCCTGGCAGGGCTGATGTAGTGGGGGCTGATCCTGCTTTGGGCAGGGGCTGGACTAGACGACCTCCTGAGGTCCCTTCCCGCCCTGGGATTCTGAGATTCTGGGAGTGCTGCAGTGACGCGTGGGGTGAGGGAGCGTCTGGCACTAAGGCGGCTCAGCTGGTGGCAAGACAGATTGGAGACATCCGGGGCCTGTCTGTGACTCCCTGTTGGGCTCTCCTGGTGCCCGGGGTAACTGGGGAAATCCAAGTACACAACTCACTGCCAGCTTGGGGCTTGTGCCCCGGCACCTGGCCCCTACCCTGGGGTTGGTGCCCAGGCTCCAGAGCCCCAGCCCCTTAGCCAGGCATCTCCAGGCAGCCAGAGGGGATGACTGTGAGCAGCCAAAAACCAGATGTTCATTTTAAAAGGTATTATAGGCAGGGAGCAGAGACACTGACCTGCAACACCCGACGGCCGGGGAGCCCTGCAGTCCCCCTGTCCCCCTGGTCTCCAACACCTGATGGCCGGGGAGCCCTGCAGTCCCCCTGTCCCCCTGGTCTCCAACACCTGACGGCCGGGGAGCCCTGCAGTCCCCCTGTCCCCCTGGTCTCCAACACCTGACGGCCGGGGAGCCCTGCAGTCCCCCTGTCCCCCTGGTCTCCAACACCTGATGGCCGGGGAGCCCTGCAGTCCCCCTGTCCCCCTAGTCTCCAACACCTGACGGCCGGGGAGCCCCGCAGTCCCCCTGTCCCCCTGGTCTCTAACACCGGATGGCCGGGGAGCCCTGCAGTCCCCCTGTCCCCCTGGTCTCCAACACCCGATGGCCGGGGAGCCCTGCAGTCATCGTGTCCCCCTGGTCTCCAACACCCAACGGCCGGGGAGCCCTGCAGTCCCCCTGCCCCCTGGTCTCCAACACCCGACGGCCGGGGAGCCCTGCAGTCCCCCTGTCCCCCTGGTCTCCAACACCCGACGGCCGGGGAGCCCTGCAGTCCCCCTGTCCCCCTGGTCTCCAACACCCGACGGCCGGGGAGCCCTGCAGTTCCCCTGTCCCCCTGGTCTCCAACACCCGACGGCCGGGGAGCCCTGCAGTTCCCCTGTCCCCCTGGTCTCCAACACCCGATGGCCAGGGAGCCCTGCAGTCACCCTGTCCCCCTGGTCCATCTGCTACCCCTGTACCAGGGATGGGATGGCCCCCAGAGCACCCTGCCAGAGGGACACACCAGCTGTGCTCCCCACAAGCTACAGGGCTTCTTGTGCACAGCTGTGCAATGCCCGGCCCCCGGGGGGCTGGACCATGTAACACCGCGTGACAGTCCGCGAGGTCTCCCGGTGAAGTCCCACAGTATGTGCCTGTCCCGCTGCCTGCCCCCATCTGTGCAGCGCCATCTGGTCAGTCTCTGCAGCATGTGAAGCTCCAGCCTTTTGGGGGCCGTGGATTCGGATCCCACCACTGCCACCAGATGTCACGGAGTGTGGGGGGCTCCAGGCCCTGCACCCAGCCCGCAGCCAGAAGAGATTCACTCAGTAGGTGAACAGAAAGGGTATGAGGTGATAGGCACACAGCACAGCCCAGAGGAGTCGATGCAGCAAACAGAAACAGTCAGTCCAATCCCTTTGGGGGAGAGGAGGCCCCAAGGGGGGCCCCCAAGCCAGGGCCTTGGCCCCCCTTTGTCTCTCTCCCTCAGCCCAGGCGAGCTGCAGTCCAACTTCCAGTAACAATTCAAACTGGTCAAGCCCCATCTCCCGCCTTTGTCCTGTTTTCCACTTGACTAGGGCCTGTGGCTGGACCTTTTGGGGCCCAGAAGAATCTGGGGAGTTGGTGAAATAGGTTTCATAACCTCTCACCAGAGATTTGGGGTTGTTGGTCTGGGCTAGTACAGTAGCTAGAGAAATCAAGCCAGGGTAACTTTGCTTAAAAGCTGGGCTCCTTACAGCCCCAGGCTGGTATTTCCTTCTCACCGAGGCAAACCCAACCAGCCACCACAGCACCTCTGCCAGCCCCTTGGCCAGCCAGAAGCCACACATGCAAACCCACAGACTGCCCAGCTGCTGTACTAGCCCAGACCAACATCCCCCAAATCTCTGGTGAGAGGTTATTAAACCTGTTTCACCAACTCCGCACAGATTCTTCTGGGCCCCAAAGGGTCCAGCCACAGGCCCAGGTGAATATACACTGGGATCCTACCCAAATCACCACACCATGCCAGTCCTTCAAATGTAAATGTCTACAGGTTTATTAACAAAAAAGAAAGAACAGGGGAGAGAGAAGAATTGTTAAAGCGACACTTCACGCACATCAAGTACAGCCACTGACGCAGCCAGCGGTGTGATTTGCTGATACTTGAAAGTCTCTGAAAGTCCACTGCAGGTTACGTAGTTTTAGTTACTGGAGGACTGTAGATCCAGCCCACCTGGGTCCCTCATGCTGGGACATGGCCCTTCGGAGACAGGTACCCAAAGACAAAAGATCCAAGCTGGACACTGCTAACTCCACATCACCCTTTGTGCCCAGGGCCCAAAGCCTTTTCTTCCTCTCACATCCCTGGAGGGTCTGCCCCACCTGACTCAGGTGAGCTGCTGGGGCAAACTGCCATTGGTGGCTGGTTTTGCCAGCCCGCCCCAGTCATTTCCATGGCAGGTGGGAGGGTGCCTGGGCATCGCATTTCAATTCCTTTGCTCAGCCCAGGTCACCTGACCATTGGGCTGCACTCCAGCGACAAGTGCCAAGCCTTTGGGATGCGGATTTGGCTGAGCCTTTGCTCATCGTCCATTTGTCCTGGCGGGGGGGGGGGCTGAGTTCACACCTCCCATTGCGAAGCTCAGCACAGAAACATTTTCTAACACAGCCACACAGCTAAAATCTGTAACTTGACCTACACAGCTGATACAGACACACGAGCAGCACACCCAGATTCGGGGCATCCTCAGCTTTCCTTAGACACCTCACATGGCCCCCGAGCACAATACTTGGGGCCAAGGGCCACCCTGGGCATTAACATGGCCTCCAGACCCAATATGAAAATCCAGCCACGTGACGACTGCCGAGCAAAACTTAGGGAAAGTGCAGGGACCTCCAGGGCATGGGGAAATGCATGCAACCCGCCTGGGGAATCAAATCCCCCCCACCCACTTTGTCACAGCCTGGTTCTCCCATCACCCTGGTGACCCGAAACACAGAACAGTGATTACCCGTCTGCCATTCGCTGCAGGGCCAGAGCAGGCACCGGCTGGGGGTTTGCGCTGTGAGCGCTGCTGGAGGAACGAGGGGTGGGTGTGACGGTTTATCTGACTCTCGGCAGTGGGGCTGGATGGCAGGTGGAGGTTCTGGGCCAACCCTGCGCAGGGCTGCACGTCAGACACCCCTGCAGTGCTGGGATGGACGCGACACCCCCAGGAGAGAGCTCTGCCTCTGGCACGGGTCAGGGTGCTCAGCCTCATTCTCTGTCAGCCAGGGCCGGCATGAGCGGGGGAGCGAGTCGGGCGCCTGGGCCTGGCCCCACAGCCAGGGGCTCCAGGAAGGTGAGTTGTTCGGGCTTTGGCTTTCCACCCTGGGCCCCAGCAAGTCCAACACCAGCCCTGCTTGGCCGCCTCGAACCCGCTTGTGTCCCATATGGCCCCAGGCCCCTGCAGAGAACCACTGGCAAAGTTAATGTGCCTGCCCGAGGGGCAACAGCCGTGTTGGCACGAGACACTCAGACAGGCCAGTAAAACCCTGTTGCTCAGGCCTGGCCTTGCTGCAGCCCGAGCGCCGGAGTCAGCCGTGGAGCCCGGGCCTCAGCGACGTCCGGCCACTTTGCAGCATGGGAGTCGGAACAGGAGTTCTGGGCTCTCTTCCCCGCAGGGTCGCGCTGGACTGTCTCCCGCAGCTGCTGGCGGGGTTGGTCTGCAGCCCACAGTGCTGGAGGGTTCTCGTGGTGTCTGTGCAGCTCTCAGCCTCTGCATCCGCGCGGAGGTAACGTGGGCTGCTGGGACGCGATCGACATCAGCTCTCGTCTGCAAGACTCAGGTAGCAGCACCATTGGAAGACTGGCAGGAGCAAAGGTGCACTTCAGCCCCAGTCCGGCTGCACCCTGCTGGGCCTGTCACACCTCGAGCCAGAGATCACGAGAACCAGGCCACGGCGCCCTGCGATCTCACACAAATCTGCAGCTCGGCTCGGGCCAGGCCGGACGGGCCAGGGTGGTGCTGTGGGAGAGGCGCTTTGTGTGGGGCAGGTCTGGCTGTTCTGCAGCTCTCGCATGCAGATGTTTGATCCTTCCTGGCCTGGCTGATGCCCAGCCCCTGCAGGGACTGGCTGGCCTGGCCTGACCAACCCCAGCCCTTTGTTAACCTCCGATGGCCTCCATGGCGGAGGTTTGTGGTTTCTCCCCCAGTCCATTTGGAATTAGGACGTAATCACCTTGAACCTTGCGGCCATTTTACACGCTTATTTGTTACTGCAGAGTTGTCCCTTGCCACCTTCTGAGCACCCTTTGGGCACGTGGACAGCCCCCACCCCTGGACTGGTGTGCCTGTCGGGGTGTGTCCGCCCTGCAAGGGCCAGCTCCCCGCAGAAGCACAGGCAAAGCTGTGCACGCAGCCGCACACGGGAGGTGGGAGAGCTTGGCGGGGTAGGATGGGAACCCTGGAATTTGGAAAGGGGAGCCCGAGCAAACCACCTTCAGAGGCCATGCTGAACCAGAGTACGGTGTGCAGACACCGGGGAGGTTCTGCAGACGGGAACAGAACCAGGAGCAATGGAGCGGGCTGGCTAACAGAACAGCTCTGCGCCACCAGCCACCAGTCGCAAAGCACAACGGGAAAATACAGACCTGGGGGGCTCTTGGAAGACTTACTGGAGCAGGTGTGTGGGAAAAGTACGTCCTCCCACCACGGGGCCAGTTGCTCTTAACCAAACCTTTAGATGGTAGACACTGAAGGCCTGGCCCAGGGTGCGTGTGTCACATCTGAGGCACACATCGGCCTGGGGGTGTGGCTGCTCCTTTGGGGATGGAAGAACCTGATGTGATGGAGTGGGGGAGGCGTGTGTGTGTGAGTGGTTCACAGGGGGTGTGGGGCTGCTGCTGAGGGTAACCAAGGTGACCAGGTGACACCTCTGACCAGAACAGACTCAATATTTAAGGCACAGAGAACCAAAAGTAGTAATCAAGGTTGACAAATCAGAAAAATAGTATCACAGTTGTTAGAAACAATTTGGATAAACTAAATATTTCCCTTTTTCAAGGGATTAATTACCCGAGGCAGCAGGAACAGAGAGAGTTTTTACTTCAATTGCAAGAGAAGGGTGTCCGCATGGGCACACCCCCAGCATAAGCCACATACATATTTATTCCCTGACCCGACCGCAGAAGCCCTCCTCCTAGGCCCCCATTGGTTAGGGTCCTTGGAGTTTACAGCCTATCTGTTTTGCCTTTTTAACCCCGTGCCGCTCCACCCCTGTTTACATCTCCCATTCCCCTTATTACATCTCCCCTGCCCCTTATTTATGGTCTGCCTTTTATGGTTATAAAGCTGTCAGTAGCATTAGCACAATCTTGCGGTTAGTTCCCCCAGACAGGTTTTTTTTTCATTATCAGATTAAACTGGCCCTGACCTTTCACAGGCTTGATTTTACAGTTTGTTCAGTCTCTCACTTCTTTCTCACTTCCTCATTCTGAATTAAAACTTTTCATTTCCCTCACAGTGAGCAAACCAGAGAGCAGAGGGGGTTCAAACCACGCGCCAATGTGTCGAGTTTGAATCTAGAAGAGAGTTCAGCAGCCTCTCTGTCCAATCTGCTGTGACAATTCCTCTTCAGTAAGACGCAAACTTTCAGGTCACTAGCAGAACGGCCCACTCCATTAAAGCGCTGCCTGACCAGCTTGTGAATCAGGTTTTTTGTGTCTGTTTTATGCCCATTAATTTCTTTGCCTAAGAGAGTTTGAAGTGCTTTGTATATTGGACAGACTTCAAAGTCTCTCAGACAAAGAATTAATGGGCATAAAACAGACATAAAAACACTCCCGATTCACAAACCGGTCAGGCAGCACTTTAATGGATTGGGCCATTCTGTTAATGACCTAAAAGTCTGCACATTGCGCCAGGCTCGGGGAGTGAGGTGGGGGGGTGCCCTGGGCACCCGCTTTGGGGAGGTTGCGTGGGGGGTGGCTGGGGTCCAAGCTGTGCCTGCCCTGCCGGCGGGTGTGCCTGTGCGGGGGCGTCTGGGGCCCGAGCCGTGCCTGCCCTGCCAGTGGGGGAGCGGTGAGGGGTGGGCAGAGGGCAGGACCTGCCTGGCCCCGCCGCCGGGAGGCAGGCGCGAAGGGCACACACCTTTCTCATCTCCTTGTAGCTGTGGTGCCGGAAGTCCAGCTGGTCGGTGGGTGCCAGCTCGCTCTGCCAGGGGTAGATGTTGTTGGGGTCTGTGGGAGACAACGTGGTATTCAGGGCGGCGCCAGGCCCAGGCCCAGCAGCGCTGCGGCTGCTCAGCGGGCGGCCGTTCTCCCCGCCGGGGCCGTGCCACGAGGCCTTGGGCAGCTGGGAGGAGGCAGGGCCCTCGGGATGGGCAGCCGGGACCGCCAAGGCCCTTTGCCAGGGCCGCCTGCGTCCTGCTCGGCACAAGGGGTGGTGGCCGCATGTCGCGAGCGGGCAGCGGTGCCCGAGTGCTGCTAGCGAAGACGATTGGGCAGCCGCGGCCAAGGGGCCCCCTCCGGGCAAAGGGCGGCAACAGCCAGAGCACGGCAGGCGCACCTCCAGCGCCAGCGCTCGGCCACTCTCCGCACACACGGCCCGGGCCTGGGCCGACGCCAGGGCTCCCTTCACAGCACGACTTGCTGGGCCCTGCGTCGCCCCCCTGCTGCGCTCAGCCAGGCCGGGCTGCCTGCCTCTTCCCTGGCCACATCCCGGCCCTGGGCAGCACTCACCTGAACGTGGGCAAGAACCCCCGGGCAGGCCGGAAGAGATTCAAACCGCCCGAGCGCAGGGCAGCGCCGGGTGCTGAGGCTTAGGGCGTGCCTGGGCCAGGAGGGAGCGCTGCCATGAGCCAGCCGCCCGGCACTCCGGGGCTCTCAAACTGAAGCCACATGCTCAGATCATGACTCAGCACACGGCCTAAAGACAGTTGCAGAGAATTTACGTGAGTGCCCTTACGAGCGTGTGAAACAAGTGTGATGTTTGTGTTCAATAAGAGGGACGTGTCCTTGCGGGGTCCTCACCGAGAATCAGCGGCAGGGACAATGGCCGAGAGATCGGAGGAAGTTAAGGAAACATTCAGAACCGTGAGAAAACCAGCAGTCTCCAGCAGGAGGCAGAACCCACTGGGCCCAATGGGAGAAAACTGCTGCAGGTTCAAATCCCACCCCCCGCCCCCGGGACTGCTCAGGTCCCCAGGGCGCTGGCCAAGGGAGCTACAACCTGTGCAGGAAGGGGCTGCTCTGCCACAGACTTCGGGTTCGTTGGCATAAGAACACAAGAGTGGCCATTACTGGGTCAGACCAAAGGTCCATCCAGCCCAGCAGCCTGTCTGCTGGCAGTGGGCAGTGCCAAGTGCCCCAGAGGGGGTGGACCAAAGACAATGATCAAGTGACTTGTCTCCTGCCACCCATCTCCAGCCTCTGGCAGTCAGTGGCCAGGGACATCGTTCCTACCCTTGGCTAATAGCCTTTTATGGATCTAACCTCCATGAATTTATCTAGCTCTTTCTTAAATTCTGTTGCAGTCCTGGCCTTCACAGTCTCCTCTGGCGAGGAGTTCCACAGGTTAACTGTGCACTGAGTGAAGAAGAACTTTCTTTGATTAGTTTTAAACCTGCTACCCATTAATTTCATTTGGTGTCCTCTAGTTCCTATATTATGGGAACAAGGAAATAACTTTTCTTTATTCACCCTCTCCACACCACTCAGGATTTCATATACCTCTATCATATCCCCCCTCAGTCCCCTCTTCTCTAAACTGCAAAGTCCCAGTCTCTTTAACCTCTCCTCATATGGGACCCGTTCCAAAGCCCTCATCATTTTAGTTGCCCTGTTCTGAACCTTTTCTAATGCCAAAATATCTCTTCTGAGGTGAGCAGACCACATCTGTACACAGTATCCAGGTTGTGAGTGTACCATAGTTTTCTAAAGGGGCAGTAAAATATTCTTTTTCTTATTTTCTATCCCTTTTTAAATAATTCCCAACATCCCATTTGCTTTTTTGACTGCCACTGAACACTGCGTGGATGGTGTCAGAGAACTATCCACACTAACTCTAAGATCTCTTTCCGGGCTAGTTGTAGCTAAATCAGCCCCCATCATATTGTATGCATAGCCGGGCTTATTTTTCCAGTGTGAGTTACTTTACGCTTAGCCACATTAAATTTCATTTGCCATTTTGCTGCCCACGTCCACTGGGCTTTCAGCCCGGGCTGAAGGGAAGCTGGCCCCGATCCTGCCTCATGCTTGTTAGCCTGCGTTACTGACAGACAGCAAGCAACAGACTGGGAACTGTAACATCAACTGGGGAGTGTGTGTGTGTGTGTGAGAGAGAGAGAGCAGATGCTAAGCACTTTCTTACTGTACTCTCACTAACCTCGGCGCGCGCGCGCGCGCGCACACACACACACACACACACACACACGCCGGCAGGGCAGGCACGGCTTGGACCCCAGCTGCCCCCTCAACACACAGACCTGCCAGCAGGGCACACATGGCTTGGTCCCCAGCCCCCACACCCGCCAGCCCCTGGCAGGAGGACTAGCTGTGCCCCTCGCCTGACAGCTGATGAAGAAGGTGAACGAGGATTGTCCCAACATCACCCGGGTGTACAGCATCGGCAAGAGCTACCTGGGGCTGAAGATGTACGTGGTGGAGATCTCGGACAACCCCGGCCAGCACGAGCTGGGTGAGCGCCCGCAGCGCTGGGTGTGATGGGGTTTGGGGTCCCCAAGCTCTGCACCCATCCCAGGCAGGGGTGACTCTCACTCAGCAGGAGGACAGTGGGTTTATTAGCTGACAGGACACAGCGTGGCACAGAGGGGTCAGTGCAGCCGGCAGAGACAGCCAGTCCCACCCATGCTGGGGAGAGGAGGCCCCGAGGGGCCCCCGGAGCCGGGGCCTGGCCCCCTCCTTTGTCTCTCTCTCTCCCAGCCCAGACTCACTGCTTCCAACTCCCAGTTCCAATTCAAACCCCTCAGGGGCCATCTCCCCCTTTGTCTGCAGCCCAGAGGGGTCACCTGGTCGCCAGGTCACCCCAGGAAGGAGCCCCCCACCCCCTGTGAGACACACATACACACAGGTATCTCCCTCTCCTTCACGCAGGGGCCCTGGCACCGCTCGAGCCGGGTGAGCGCCCGCAGCGCAAGGCCTGGCACCGCTCGAGCCGGGTGAGCGCCCGCAGCGCAGAGCCTGGCACCGCTCGAGCCGGGTGAGCGCCCGCAGCGCAGGGCCTGGCACCCCTCGAGCAGGGTGAGCGCCCGCAGCGCAGGGCCTGGCACCGCTCGAGCCGGGTGAGCGCCCGCAGCGCAGAGCCTGGCACCGCTCGAGCCGGGTGAGCGCCCGCAGCGCAGGGCCTGGCACCGCTCGAGCCGGGTGAGCGCCCGCAGCGCAGAGCCTGGCACCGCTCGAGCCGGGTGAGCGCCCGCAGCGCAGGGCCTGGCACCACTCGAGCAGGGTGAGCGCCCGCAGCGCAGAGCCTGGCACCGCTCGAGCCGGGTGAGCGCCCGCAGCGCAGGGCCTGGCACCGTTCGAGCCGGGTGAGCGCCCGCAGCGCAGAGCCTGGCACCGCTCGAGCAGCGTGAGCGCCCGCAGCGCAGGGCCTGGCACCCCTCAAGCCGGGTGAGCGCCCGCAGCGCAGGGCCTGGCACCGCTCGAGCAGGGTGAGCGCCCGCAGCGCAGGGCCTGGCACCTCTCGAGCAGGGTGAGCGCCCGCAGCGCAGGGCCTGGCACCGCTCGAGCCGGGTGAGCGCCCGCAGCGCAGGGCCTGGCACCGCTCGAGCCGGGTGAGCGCCCGCAGCGCAGAGCCTGGCACCGCTCGAGCCGGGTGAGCGCCCGCAGCGCAGGGCCTGGCACCGCTCGAGCAGGGTGAGCGCCCGCAGCGCAGAGCCTGGCACCGCTCGAGCAGCGTGAGCGCCCGCAGCGCAGGGCCTGGCACCCCTCAAGCTGGGTGAGCGCCCACAGCGCAGAGCCTGGCACCGCTCCAGCCGGGTGAGCGCCCGCAGCGCAGGGCCTGGCACCGCTCGAGCAGGGTGAGCGCCCGCAGCGCAGGGCCTGGCACCTCTCGAGCAGGGTGAGCGCCCGCAGCGCAGGGCCTGGCACCGCTCGAGCCGGGTGAGCACCCACAGCGCAGAGCCTGGCACCGCTCCAGCCGGGTGAGCGCCCGCAGTGCAGGGCCTGGCACCGCTCGAGCAGGGTGAGCACCCGCAGCGCAGGGCCTGGCACCTCTCGAGCAGGGTGAGCGCCCGCAGCGCAGGGCCTGGCACCGCTCGAGCCGGGTGAGCGCCCGCAGCGCAGGGCCTGGCACCGCTCGAGCCGGGTGAGCGCCCGCAGCGCAGAGCCTGGCACCGCTCGAGCCGGGTGAGCGCCCGCAGCGCAGGGCCTGGCACCGCTCGAGCAGGGTGAGCGCCCGCAGCGCAGAGCCTGGCACCGCTCGAGCAGCGTGAGCGCCCGCAGCGCAGGGCCTGGCACCCCTCAAGCCGGGTGAGCGCCCACAGCGCAGAGCCTGGCACCGCTCCAGCCGGGTGAGCGCCCGCAGCGCAGGGCCTGGCACCGCTCGAGCAGGGTGAGCGCCCGCAGCGCAGGACCTGGCACCGCTCGAGCCGGGTGAGCGCCCGCAGCGCAGAGCCTGGCACCGCTCGAGCCGGGTGAGCGCCCGCAGCACAGGGCCTGGCACCGCTCGAGCAGGGTGAGCGCCCGCAGCGCAGAGCCTGGCACCACTCGAGCCGGGTGAGCGCCCGCAGCGCAGGGCCTGGCACCGCTCGAGCCGGGTGAGCACCCACAGCGCAGAGCCTGGCACCGCTCCAGCCGGGTGAGCGCCCGCAGTGCAGGGCCTGGCACCGCTCGAGCAGGGTGAGCACCCGCAGCGCAGGGCCTGGCACCTCTCGAGCAGGGTGAGCGCCCGCAGCGCAGGGCCTGGCACCGCTCGAGCCGGGTGAGCGCCCGCAGCGCAGGGCCTGGCACCGCTCGAGCCGGGTGAGCGCCCGCAGCGCAGAGCCTGGCACCGCTCGAGCCGGGTGAGCGCCCGCAGCGCAGGGCCTGGCACCGCTCGAGCAGGGTGAGCGCCCGCAGCGCAGAGCCTGGCACCGCTCGAGCAGCGTGAGCGCCCGCAGCGCAGGGCCTGGCACCCCTCAAGCCGGGTGAGCGCCCACAGCGCAGAGCCTGGCACCGCTCCAGCCGGGTGAGCGCCCGCAGCGCAGGGCCTGGCACCGCTCGAGCAGGGTGAGCGCCCGCAGCGCAGGACCTGGCACCGCTCGAGCCGGGTGAGCGCCCGCAGCGCAGAGCCTGGCACCGCTCGAGCCGGGTGAGCGCCCGCAGCACAGGGCCTGGCACCGCTCGAGCAGGGTGAGCGCCCGCAGCGCAGAGCCTGGCACCACTCGAGCCGGGTGAGCGCCCGCAGCGCAGGGCCTGGCACCGCTCGAGCCGGGTGAGCGCCCGCAGCGCAGAGCCTGGCACCGCTCGAGCAGGGTGAGCGCCCGCAGCGCAGGGCCTGGCACCCCTCGAGCCGGGTGAGCGCCTGCAGCGCAGAGCCTGGCACCGCTCCAGCTGGGTGAGCACCCGCAGCGCAGGGCCTGGCACCGCTCGAGCAGTGTGAGCGCCCGCAGCGCAGGGCCTGGCACCGCTCGAGCCGGGTGAGCACCCGCAGCGCAGGGCCTGGCACCGCTCCAGCCGGGTGAGCGCCCGCAGCGCAGGGCCTGGCACCGCTCGGGCCGGGTGAGCGCCCGCAGCGCAGGGCCCTGGCACCGCTCGAGCCGGGTGAGCGCCCGCAGCGCAGGGCCTGGCACCGCTCCAGCCGGGTGAGCGCCCGCAGCGCAGGGCCTGGCACCGCTCGAGCCGGGTGAGCGTCCGCAGTCTGCCCCACGCGCTCCCTCCCCGAGCTGGGTGCTGGTGGTGGGGCTTGGGCTTTTGCTACGGGGGCGGCCCAGATCCAGGCCAGGGGTGCAGGCAGGGCTCTTGGGGGACCCCAGCAGCCTTGTTGGGTGAGGCTGCGGCGCGGAGCTGGGGGGAGGCAGGGAGGTGGGGGAACGGCTTTAATGCCTCTCTAGTGGGGGTCACAGCTGCCAGGAGGGGTTTCTACGCGCTCCTTACGTGGGGGCAGGTCAGTGTGTGTGTGTGTGCGCGCGCGCGCGTGTTCGGTTCTCACGTGTGTGTGTGTGGTATGCACAAGTGTGTTTGGTTCTCGGGTGTGTGCATGCATGTTTGGTTCTCACGTGTGCGCACGTGTTTGGTTCTCATGTGCGTGGGTGTGTGTGTGCGTGCGCATGTTTGGTTCTTGTTTGTGCATGCGTGTGTGGCTCTCGCGTGTGTGGCTCTCACGTGTGTGCATGTGTTTGGTTCTCACATGCATGTATGTGTGTGTGCACGTTTGGTTCTCGTGTGTGCACATGTGTGTGGCTCTCACGTATGTGTGCACGCGTTTGGTTCTCATTTGTGCGTGTGTGGTTCTCACATGTCCACGTGTTTGGTTCTCACGTGCGTGTGCGTGGCTCTCACGTGTGTGCGCATGTTTGGTTCTCATTTGTGTGTGCGTGTGTGGTTCTCACGTGCGTGTGCGTAGCTCTCACATGTGTGCGCCCATGTTTGGTTCTCGTTTGTGCGTGCGTGCGTGTGGGGTTCTTACGTGTTTGGTTCTCACGTGCGTGTGTGTGTGTGTGTGTGGCTCTCACATGTGTGCACGTGTTTGGTTCTCGTTTTTGTGCACGTGTTTGGTTCTCGTTTTTGTGCACGTGTTTGGTTCTCACGTGCGTGTGCGTGGGTCTCACATGTGCTCAGCCCCTCCAGGGTGTGAAAAGCCGCTGCCGTCCCAGCCAGGCCGGGCGTCGGAGGAAAACGGCACCAGCCGGCCCGGGCTGGGGGCGCCGCCACCTGGGGCCCTGCCTGCGCTGGGCGCTCTGCCGGCTGTAGCGAGCGTGGCCCCCGAGCTCTGCTCTGTGCCGTCTTCCCAGGTGCACCGGGGCATTAAGGGGGTGGTTCGGGACAAGGACACGGAGCAGGGCATTGCGGACGCCATCATTTCCGTGGACGGCATCAACCACGACATCCGAACAGGTACCGGGGACGCGCACCGCGGCCTGTATCACACCCCGCGTGGGGCGGCCCACGGCGAGACATGGCCGGTGCGGGGGCTGGGTAACTCTCTACGCCTCCACGCTGACACTGCCAGGTGCATCTTGCACACCCGCATCCTCACCCAGAGCTGCCTGGGGGGGCACTGTGGTGCTGGCCAGCCAGAGTGGGGGTGTGCCGTGGTGCTGGCCGGGGAAGGGGTGTGCTGTGGGGCTGGCCGGGGAAGGGGTGTGCTGTGGGGCTGGCCGGGGAAGGGGGGTGCCGTGGGGCTGGCCGGGGAAGGGGGGTGCTGTGCTGGTGGCCGGGGAAGGGGTGTGCTGTGCTGGTGGCCGGGGAAGGGGGGTGCTGTGGGGCTGGCCGGGGAAGGGGGGTGCTGTGGGGCTGGCCGGGGAAGGGGGGTGCCTTGGTGCTGGCCGGGGAAGGGGTGTGCCGTGGGGCTGGCCGGGGAAGGGGGGTGCCGTGGGGCTGGCCGGGGAAGGGGTGTGCTGTGGGGCTGGCCGGGGAAGGGGGGTGCCGTGGTGCTGGCCGGGGAAGGGGGGTGCCGTGGGGCTGGCCGGGGAAGGGGTGTGCCGTGGTGCTGGCCAGGGGTGCCGTGGTGCTGGCCGGCCGGGAGCAGGCGCCCACCCTTTGCCCAGCCATTCTCTGCACACTCAACCCACAGGGTCGGGGGAAGTCCCCAGCGTCACTCACACAGGTGAGGGGCTGCGTCGGGGGGGGCAGGGGGGGCTCCATGTCGGTGGGCATCTGCTGCTCCTGGAGCTTCCCCCTTCCCCCGAATGGGCCTAGGGGGCTGCAGCCCCACCATCCCCCAGCAGCCCGGTGCCGACTGGAGTCAGCAGGGGTTGGGGGCCAGTGGAAATCTGCAGCAAGCGCCAGGGCTCCCTCCTCCCCAGGCCCCCCATCAGCACCTTAGCCCAGGGGGGCTGTTGCTGTGGGGAGGTTTGGGGAGGGGGCAGAGGGGAACAAGTGTCCTCACCGCGCACACCGGAGCTTGGCCCTACAGTCTGGGGACGGGGCTGCTGGGAGCCATGGCCAGCCTGTCGCCGCCTAGGGCTGGCGTTGAAAGGGTCCGCGCCCACCCAGCGGAGCCCCCTCCCGCCCCAGCCCCTCTTTGTCCTGAGCCCCTGGCCCAGGTGGGGCGGGACCCAGCTTGTCCCCGGGGTTCCTTCCCAAGGCTCCTCTCCCCGGGCAGGGCTGCTCCGAGCGGGCCAAGGGCCCAGCACCCGGCACGGTGCCAGAGACACTGTTCTCACGCCTCTCCCCGGCCTGACCCCCTCGAGCTTCAGCTTCTGCCACCGGCTCACCCTAGGCCTTCTCTGCTAACGCGCAGGCTGGACTCTGGGGCGAGCTGGCAAATCAGCCGGCAGCGAGGGGCAGGGCCGACCCCTCCTCCCCCGGCTGGCAGCGAGGGGCAGGGCCGACCCCCCCCCGGCCGGCAGCGAGAAGCAGCCCTCCCCCCCCCGCCCCACACACAGATGACAGCGAGGAGCATGGGCAACCCCCCCCCCCCCGGGGTCATCCTCTTTTGGGGGGAAGAAATGGAACTGGGGCGCCTGGTTGCCTGCTGAATTTTCGAACGAACATGTGACCCGTTGCGGCAGCCCCTGTCCTCGGTTTGCACCGAGTCTGGTGCCAGGTGGGCCAAGGGAGGCGTCCACGGGACACTGGTGAGTCGCTGGGCCTGTTTGTGCTGCTCAGGTGCCGTCTCGTTTGTGTGTCTGGAGCTGTGCGTGGTGGCTCTGGGCTTCTGGCTGCGAGGTCAGTCTCTGGGAGGCACACCCGGCAGCGGCCGCGTGCACCCACTGTGAAAGGTCCCGAGGCCGCTGATGCTGGACTGGGCAGCGAAAGGGCCTTACAGATTCCAGTACATGCGGGGAGTTCGGCTGGGAACGTGTCGCTGACCGGAGGGGCGTGGACCAGTGACCGGCTCCGTCTCGGCTGTGCTTCCACACAGGCGAGCAATGGAGTTCCCCCCACGGGGGCCCTGCAGTTCCTCAGGCTTTGTGGAGCGTTGCTCAGCAGCGAGCCCGGAAGAATGGCCAACCCGGCCGGACAAAGGCCACCCGCCCGAGCCCTTGAAGATAGCAGCTTGTTCCGCCTGCTGCAGCCGGCACCGAGCCCTGTGTGACTGGGGTGTGGCAACTGTGTTCCTTAAGCTGTGGGCTTAGTGCCCCTACTGCGATGGCTTTAACAATTCCTACGCGCCCTGTTCTTTCCTTCTTTGTGTCACTAACCCTGCAGCTGTGAGAGGCGAAAGGCCGGGCCCAGCGCCCTGCTTGGGGTAAGATCTGAGGCGCACATTGCCCTGGGCTGTGGCTGGTCCTTGGGGACTGGGCGACCCTGTTCGGAGTTGGTGCGCTCGGTTTCATCACCTCTCGCTGTGCAGAGGGGCTGGGCTGCAGCCGCAGGGCGCTGGGGGTCGGAGGGAGTTGCTGGTGCGGCTTCCTGCTGGCCAGGGGAGCGACAGACGTGCTCGGTGGGCCGGGTCTGGTGCCTGCCAATGGAGCCCCCAGCCTGGGCAGCCCATGGCCCTGGTTTAAGCAGTTGCCCTGGTTTGGGCTCTCTGCTGCACCGGGAAGAACCTCCCATATTACAATAGGTTACAAAGGGCGGGGAGGGCCATTGAGTAGCTGAGATGTCATCTGACCACTACGCATTGCTGTGCCTAGAGAAACCGAGGCACCCACCACCCATTGCTACAGGACATGCAACCCAACGCGGGAGCTAAAACTCGCCCACACCCCACGTTGTCACACCAGGTCCCCATCTCCTGCCTGTCAGCCCAGACCCCTCTGGCCCCTGCATCCAAGTGTCCCAGACCCCAGCAGGCAGAGGCTGAGGGGTCCCCAGGCTGGCACCCACTGTGCGGGCAAGCTGTTCCCATTGCTCGGGGAGCCTGTCCCTCCCAGCCCCAGCAGTGGGGGCCCAGCCGGGGAGACTGCCAGGCCCTGTTGCCCAGCTCTGACCCTGCCCCTTCTGCCAGCCCCTGTCCAGAGCAAGCGGCCCTTTGCTGGCAGCAGGGCTGGTGCATGGGGTGCCCGGGTGCCCGGCTGACCTGTGCGTGCAGGTTTCGCCAGCCGCCAGGCGTGGCAGGGCAGGTGGGGGCCATGAGCGGCAGGCCCCGCAACAGGCCGGCACGGGCACACTTCGCCTCGCTGCAGCACATGGGCTGGCTGGGCTGGTGTGAGCAGCACCAAGCCCCCGGCAGCGCCCAGCCCCTCGGAGCGGAGCGGAGCGGCCTGAGCCGAGCCGAGCCGGTGCCACGAAGCCACGTGGCTGCAGCGACTCAGGCCCACCGGCTGGGGGAGTTGGGGGGCATCAGATGAGCTGGGCTTGCGGGTCACCCAGTGCAGCAGGACCCCAATGGGCTCCTATGCCAGTGCCCCCCCCCCCACACAGCGCAGGGGTGGTCCAAGCCAGGGCCTCCGCGGTGCGGATGACAGGGTCCGTGGCTGGGTGGGGCCACCAAGGGGGGGAGGACCCTGAGCCGTGCCCACTAGGCAGCAGCCGGGCCACATGCCCAGCCATTCCCGGGGCAGCCTGCCCAGGAGCCGGGCCACACACCCAGCCATTCCCGGGGCAGCCTGCCCAGGAGCCGGGCCACACACCAGCCATTCCCAGGGCAGCCTGTCCAGGAGCAGGGCCACACACCAGCCATTCCCAGGGCAGCCTGCCCAGGAGCCGGGCCACACACCAGCCATTCCCAGGGCAGCCTGTCCAGGAGCCGGGCCCTGGGCAGATGGGGATCAGGGCTGCTGCTGGCTGAGGGGCGGGGGGGGATGTCTCTGAGTTTTAGCCATCCCCCAGGTGGGTCAGGGCTTTAGTGTAGCACGGCTGATATTCTCTGCTCTGCCACAGCCTGCCTGGGGCCCTGGGGCAGTCACTTAACCTAGCTGCACCTCAGGCCACCCCCCGCCCCAGCCCGGCTGAGTGCGAGAACAGCGCTGTTAATGGTGGTAGGCGCCCAGACACGTGGGTGACGGGCCCCAGCTGGCACTCCTGGAGCAACTGGGCCAGCCCCAGCTCTTCTGGAGGGGGGCAGGGCCTGTGTCCTACCCCTCTGCCCACCCCACAAAGGGCTGCCCCAGGCCAGCCAAACGGCAGCTGGGTTCAAATAGCCCAACACCCCCCGCCCCCCGTGGCACTAGCCGAAGGGGCTGGAGCGCGCTGTGTCCCGGGGGGGAGGATAAGGAAAGGAACAGCAGGCACCAGCTCCAGGCGCTCAGCACTGGGCTGCTCCAACACGAGGGCACCATTGCCCAGGGCCTGCGGGGGGCGGTGCCTGCTGGGCCGGCCACACCACTGGGCTGCAGGGGTCCATCCGCCCCAGGCACCTCTTAGTGCCCCCGTGGGGCCAGCTGCTGCCTTGTTAAGCACCTGACTGCCTTTGTAACCCCAGCCCATTGCGCCCCTCCCAGCCACCCAGGTACCAGGGGGCCAGTGCAGGGTGGGGGGGTGTGATGGAGTCGGGGGGTGCATGTGTGAGTCAGGCTGGATGTCTGAGGCAAGCAGCAGCTCCCAGTGGCTAAGGATGACCCTGGGGCTACAACTGGCAGGTAACACCTCTGCCTGAACAAAGAGCAGGCAGGAGCTGAGCTGGTTTTTGAATCGGGGGCGGCAGTTAGGGGCTAGGGGAAGAGGAGCTGGAAGGCAGCCAGCCTGGGGAGGGGGAAAGCTACACCCCAGAGGGGCACCCCTCGGGGTCTTCTCCCCAGGACGGGTTGGAAGGACTTTCTCTGACTGCTGTACTGACGCTTCTGTGAGAAACTGGGCATCTATTGCCTAATAAACCTGCTGTTGTACCTGCTGAGTGAGAGTCACTCCTGCCAGCAGACGGGGTGCAGTGCAGGGGGACCCCTGAACCCCATCACACTGGTGTCAGAAGTGGGATGCACTGCACCCACGGACGAGCTCCCAGCAGTGGCTGACTGAGCGCAAGAGAAGGAAGGAGCCTCACAAGAGCCAGAGGGGGAACAGAGCAATTCCTGCAGCTGCTGCTGGTGAGTGGATACCCTGGGAGACAGTGGGGAGATGGATTATACCCGACTCCTGAAGGCAGAACTAGCAGGGCTGTGCAGAGAGAGGGGCCTGACCGTGGGGAAGGCGACCAAGGCCCAGCTGATTGCCCAGCTGGAAGAGAATGACCGATCCGGGGGGACAGAGCCTGTCCCGGCAGGAAGTGGCCGGTCAGCCTCGGGAAGCATTTCGGATTCTTCGACAGGAGCAGGGGCTCGACGCCGTCCGACAGACGCGGTGCCCACCAGGTCGCGCTCAGCTAGCGGTGGTCCATCGCGGGCAGAGTCCCCCGCCGCAGAGCTGCGACGGCTGGAACTCGAGGTGAAATTAAAGGAACTGGAAGCCCAGGAAAAGCAGAGGGAACATGAGCGCCAGCTACAACAGAGACAGCGGGAGGAGGGAGAGCGAGAGCGGGAGCATGAGCGGGCCATGGCGGAGGTGAGACGCCAAGAGGCCCCAGCTGCGGAAAGCTGGGAGAGGGCCAGACAGCTCGGGGTGGCCAGTCACTTTGAGACGCACGTGCTGGCCCAGTGTCAGGACCCGGGGACATGGACGAGTTCCTTACCGCCTTTGAGCGAGCCTGTGAGTTGCATGAAGTTCCCCCAGCCGAGTGGCTCCATCACCTCACCCCCTTGCTGGGCCAGAAGGCCGCAGCGGTGCTCAGCCAGCTGGAGGGGCTGCAGCCTGGGGACTATGAATGAGTCAAAAAGGCCCTGCTGCATAAGTTCGGGCTGACTCCGGAGATGTACAAGAAGAAGTTCCAGGAGGCGCAGAAGAGGCCAGAGGAAACCCATGTCGATACAACCGCCCGCCTGAGGCAATACTACCGGAAGTGGGCGTTCGGGATGGGAGCCCAGTCCGTAGAGGACCTGATCGAGCTGGCGGTCATGGAGCGATTCTACGAGATGTGCGCACCTGACCTGAGGGTGTGGCTCGTGGACCGGAAGCCAGGGGATTCACACAATGCAGGGAAACTGGCAGATGACTTCACAAACAGCCGGGCCAGGTTTGAAAGTGAGCCCCACAAAGAGAGGGAGTCCCGGAGGGAGAGGGAGTCCCGGAGAGACCGAGAATCTCAGAGAGACCGGTTCCTGACCGTACAACAGAGGGGACCACCTCTTGGGTGAGCCCAGGAAAGAGGGGCCAGCCACCCACCCCCCAGAGAGCCAAACAGAACCTGGACAGAGCAGCCGGCCCAAGGGACACAACAAGACCCAGGCTGTTATCGCTGTGGGCGAAAGGGGCATAGAGCAGCCCAGTGCCCCAGGCTCCCAGACAGGTTGAGCAGGCCGGAGGGTCATGGAGTCAACTGGGTGGAGTCCCAGAAGCCAGAGGGGCTGGCGGCCAAGGGGGGTGGTGCTGACAGTGGGCACTCAGATTGGGCCGAGTCCGCCCCACAGACCAGCTCCTCAGGGGGACCAAATGCTCAGAGGTCAGTTTACAGAGTGGGGGCGGCAATGCCTCTGTGGAGCAAGTGACTCAAACACCTCGAGGTAGACAGGAAAAAAGTCACTGGGTTCTGGGACACAGGTGCTGACGTGACGCTGGCCCAACCCGGGGTGGTGGCACCGGGCTGCATGATACCCAATTCCCACCTTACGATAACAGGAATTGACGGGACCCCTTTCAAGGTGCCCGTGGCGAGGGTGCACCTGAAATGGGGGAACAAGGAAGGCCCCAAGGAGGTGGGCGTGCACAGCCATTTGCCGGCGGATGTACTGATGGGGGCTGACCTGGAGAACTGGCAAGGTGAACGCCCTCGTGCCCTGGTCCTGACCCGTAGCCAAAGAAAACGAGGGGTGTGTTCCCCAGATTCAGGGGTACAGGCCCAGCCAAAGCCACAGGAGCCACAGGGGCCAACCCTGAGAGAAAGGGGGCCCCTAAAAACCAGGTCTCACAGGCCAGGGGTGCTGGAGCCAGGCAGGGATGGGGAAGTAGCATCCGCCCCTGCCCCAGACGAAGAGTTCCAGGCAGAGCAGCAGAGAGACCCCTCCTTGCAGAAGCTGAGGGAACTGGCCAGTCTCAGCTCAGCTCCCCAGCTGGGGGAGGGCTGCAGGGAGAGATTCCTGTGGGGAAAGGGATTCCTGTACCGGGAATGGGCTCCCAGATGCAAAGCGGAGCCATGGAAGGTCCAGAAGCAACTGGTGGTTCCCCAAAAGTACCGGCACAGGTTGCTGTACCTAGCCCATGATGTCCCACTCGGAGGACACCAGGGGATCCACCGCACCAGGAGAAGGTTGTTACAGAACTTTTTTTGGCCTGGGATCTTTGCAGCTGTCCGTCTGTATTGCCTGTCCTGCGATCCCTGCCAGAGGGTGGGGAAGAGCCGGGACAAGGGGAAAGCTGCACTGCTGTCCATTTTCAGCAGAGTCTATTCCCCTCTCAGACCAGCTGACCCCTGCCCAGCAGATGGAGATCAAGAAGGTGCTGCATTCACACCAACAGCTGTTTTCTGACAGACCCGGATGCACTGACCTGGCTGTCCACCGAATAGAGACAGGCACCCACACCCCTATCAAGTGTGTGCCATTCAGAGCCACGGGAAGACGGCTCAGGACATAGAGCTGGAGGTTGAAGACATGCTGGCTCTGGGGGTGATCCAACCCTCGTCCAGCCTCTGGGCCTCTCCCGTGGTGTTAGTCCCTAAAAAAGATGGGTCTGTTCGGTTTTGTGTGGACTATCGCAAGCTTAACGCCATCACTGTCTCGGACGCCTACCCCATGCCCAGGCCTGATGACCTTTTAGACAAGCTGGGGGGAGCCCGTTACCTCACCACCATAGACCTCACCAAGGGGTACTGGCAAGTGCCATTAGACAAAGATGCCCGGCTTAAGTCGGTTTTCATCACCCCTGTGGGGCTCTACGAGTTCCTTGTCCTGCCCTTCAGCCTCAAGGGGGCACCCGCTACCTTCCAGCGTCTGGTGGACCAGCTACTGAAAGGGATGGAGAGCTTTGCCCTGGCTTACATGGACGACATTTGCATCTTCAGCCAGACGTGGGAGGACCATGTGTCCCAAGTCAAGCAGGTGCTGGACCGACTCCAGAAGGCCGGTCTGACTATCAAGGCAGGGAAGTGCAAGGTGGGGATGGCTGAGGTGACCTACCTGGGCCACAAGGTGGGCAGCGGCTGCTTAAAGCCAGAGCCAGCTAAAGTGGAGGCTGTCAGAGACTGGCCAACACCCCAGACTAAGAAACAGGTCCAGGTCTTCATTGGGATGGCGGGGTACTACCGGAGGTTTGTGCCCCACTTTAGCTCCATCGCAGCCCCCCTCACGGAGCTATGTAAAAAGGGAAAGCCTGTCAAGGTGGTCTGGACCGAGCAGTGCCAAGAGGCCCTCTGCGCGCTGAAGGAGGATCTGGTCAGGGCCCCAATGCTGGCAAATCCAGACTTCAACAAACCCTTCCTGGTGTTCACCAATGCCTCAGACGTGGGGCTGGGGGCTGTGCAAATGCAGGTAAATGATAAAGAGGAGAAACACCCCATCGTGTGCCTGAGTAAGAAGCTGCTGCCCCGGGAGCAGAACTGCGCAGCTATAGAGAAGGAATGTCTGGCCATGGTGTGGGCGCTGGGGAAGCTGCAGCCGTATCTGTTTGGACGGCGTTTCACCATGTACACCGATCACTCACCCCTGACCTGGCTGCATCACATGAAAGGGGCCAACGCCAAGCTCCTGCGGTGGAGTCTGCTCCTGCAGGACTACAATATGGAGGTGGTCCACGTCAAGGGGAACAACAACACCATAGCCGATGCCCTGTCACGCAGGGAGGGCCCCAAACTTCCCCAGGTCACTGGCTAAGTGACCCCGCTCAGTTCGGTCTGGAAGTGGGGAAAGATGTGATGGAGTGGGGGGAGTGCCTGTGTGAGTCAGGCTGGATGTGAGAGGCAAGAATGACCCTGGGGCTACAACTGGCAGGTAACACCTCTGCCCTGAACAAAGAGGAGGGAGGAGCCGAGCTGGGTTTGAATCGGGGTCGGCAGTTAGAGGCTAGGGAAAGAGGAGCTGGAAGGCAGCCAGCCTGAGGAGGGAGAAAGCTACACCCCAGAGGGGCACCCCTCGGGGTCCTCTCCCCAGGACAGGTTGGAAGGACTGTCTCTAACTGCTGTACTGTCGCTTCTGTGAGAAATTGGGCATCTGTTGCCTAATAAACCTCCTGTTGTACCTGCTGAGTAAAAGCCACTCCTGCCAGCGGACGGGGTGCAGTGCAGGGGGACCCCTGAACCCCATCACAACACCTCTGACCTGAACAAAGAGGAGGGAGGAGCCGAGCTGGGTTTGAATTGGGGGCAGCAGTTAGAGGCTAGGGGAACAGAGAGAGCTGGAAGGCAGCCAGCCTGAGGAGGGGGAAGCTACACCCCAGAGGGGCACCCCTTGGGGTCTTCTCCCCAGGACAGGTTGGAAGGACTGTCTCTGGCTGCTATGCTGTCGCTTCTGTGAGAAACTGGACATCTGTTGCCTAATGAACCTCCTGTTGTACCTGCTGAGTGAGAGTCACTCCTGCCAGCGGACAGGGTGCAGTGCAGAGGGACCCCTGAACCCCATCACAGGGGGTTGCTCTGGGTGGAAGTTTGGGGGCACACGGATGAGTCTGGGCACAGATAGCCCAGCCCTTGTCCAACCCATAGCTCAGAGGCCCGGCCTTAGCAAAGCTGGGCTGGTAGAAGCTGTGGGTCAGAGTTTGGGGGTGAGCTATGAGGGTGGGAGCCCAGGGCTGTGGAGGCAGCGGATGAGTTGTGGGGGGCTGAGAGCCCAGGGCTGTGGGGCCAGGGATGAGCTGTGGGGTTAGAGCCCAGTGCAATGGCATTATGGTCTTTGATTTTTTTCCTTTTGTATTTCCAGCATTTAGGGGCCCCACTGTTTTTTCAAGCAGAATTTCTGCTTCTAATGTACTTTAAAAACATTTTGCTGTTACTTGTTGAGTGTGTGGCTAGCTGGGCCTCAAAATCTTTGTTTTTCTTATTACACTTGTGCACTTCAGCTGGCAGCGTTTATGCTCTTTCCTATTTACCTCACTAGGCTTGAACTTCCGCTTTTTTAAAGATGCCGTTTTATCACTTGCTGCTGCTTTTCTACAGTCGTTAAGCCACCGCGACTCTTTTCAGGTCTCTTACTGTGTTTATTGTAATTTGGGGTGTACATTTCAGTTGGGGCTCTATTATGGTGGCCTTCAACAGCGTCCATCAGCTTGCAGGGATTTTACGCTAGTCCCTGTACCTCTTAATTTGTTAACTCACCTCAATTCCTCAATTCCCCTTTTTGAAATTAAACGCCAGCGTGTTGGGCTGCTGGAGGTGCTCTTCCCACCAGGGCATGTTAAATGTTGTTAGATCGTAGTCACTATTCCCACCTGGTCCTGTCCGGGTAACCTCCTGCACCAGCTCCTGTGCTCCACTCGGCGCTCCAGCGAGAACGGCCTCTCCCCTGGTGGGTTCCTGTACCAGCTGCTCCAGGAAGCAGTCACTGAACACATCAAGAACTGTTGTCGCTGCATCTCGTCCTGAGGTGAGAGGCTTCCAGTCAATATGGGGATAACTGAAATCCCCTAGTACTACTGAGTGTTTTAGTGCGCCAGCCTCTCGCCTCGCCCTGAGCATTTCTGCATCGCTCTCGCTGTCCTGGGCAGGTAGTCGATAATATAGCCCTGGTGCCGTACTCGTCCTCGAGCACAGAATGACCATCCGCAGTGATTCCGGGGAGCATTTTGACTCATTTAAGATTTTTACTTGATTTGCTTTTACGTTATTTTTCACAGACAGGGCCACCCCCTCACCCACACAACCTAGTCTCTCCTTCCGCTGTACTTCCCATCCTGGTGTGATTTTGTCCCACTGATTGTCCTCATTCCACCAGGTTTCTGTGATGTCTCTTAGGTCAACCTCCTTTAACAGGAGGTACTCTAGGTCACCCCTTACTAGACTTTTCACATTGGTGTAGAAGCACTAATTGTCAGTTTATTTCTCTGCCCTTCCCTGCTGCATTTAGGTGTGAGCGTTTCCTGTCTGATCTGGTGCATATTATACCAGCTCCCCTCCTCTCTCTCCAACTAAAACCTAGAGAATCTCTATCCAGGGACGCTCGTCTAAGAGCAGCCTCCAGCCAATCCACGTGCTCCTCTGCAACCTTTGGCTTCCCCCCATCTCTTAGCTTTAAAAACTGCTCTATGACCTTTTTGATGTTTAGTGCCAGCAGTCTGGGTTCACCTTGGTTTACGTGGAGCCCACCCTTCCTGTACAGGCTGCCCCTAGGCTAAAAGTGTCCCCCTTTCCTAATAAAACTCAACCCTTCCTCCTCCTCACACCATCATCTCAGCTGCCCATGGAGACTGAAGTTCTGCCTGCCTAGCTGGCCCTGCCTGTGAACAGAACCACTGCTGAGAATGCCACTTACAGAGGTCCTCCCCAGCACTACGCATAAGTCTATCTAGATGCCTTCACGCCAGGCAGGCAAGTCACCATAGGGGTCTCCTGGTCATGACAAATCCAGCTATCCATGTTTCTAATGATCGAATCACCCACAACTGACACCTGCCTCCTCCTAACACCTGGCGTCCCCTCCCGCAGAGAGGTATCCTCAGTGCGAGGGGCACCACAACATCCTTTGGAAGGAGGGTCCCAACGATGCGCGTTCCCCTCTGCTCCCACCGCCGGCTCTCCTCCCCTGAGCCTGTCATCCTCCTGAACAGCGCTCAGGCTGTCAGACGGGAGGTGGGACAGGACTACAGTGGCCCCGAAAGCCTCATCAACAAGCCTCCCTCAGCTCCTCCAGTTCAGCCAGCCTGGCCTCGAAAGCCCCAGCGCGGTCTCTGAGAGCTGGGAGCGACTTGCACCGGGTGCACACATACGCCACCCATCCATGGGCAGGTAATCATACATGTTCCACTCGCTGCAACAAGCAGGCTAGCCCCCGCGCTGTGGCCGGGCTGCTGCCTGCACTGTCTCCCAAGCACAAGTTTGATTCGCTACGGGGTTTTTAGCGAAACGTTTGGGGTATAGTTTTGTGAAGTTTTACGTCTAAAGGAGGACAGACGTAACTAGTGCCCTCTAAGCTCCCTCCTGTTCGCACGCGCCCTGGTTGCTTACTAGAGGGGTTTATAAAGCCCTGGCCTTCCTGATAGCCCCTCCCTCTGGCTACGGCTCAACCAATGAGCAGAGAGATTTTGATTTGAAACCCTAATTAAAGCCCACGGCCTCTTAAACAAACAGCTCCAAAGCCAAGACAGACAGAGTAACACGCGCCCCAGCGAGCTACTTACCCCAAGGTGCTGTAAACTGCCCCTCCTGCACCAAGAGCACCCCTCAAATCTCCCTCCTGTGAGCACCTCCACCCCCCGCAGTTTGTCGTATTTCGCCTAGTAGCTGGGCAGCTGCCCGCCTCGGCCCAGCAGGTACAGTGGGCGGGCAGTTTGCTGGCTGCTAGCGAGGGGCAGCCCTGCTCCAGCTCTGCTAAGGCAGAGGGGATTGTACTGGAGCTGCGCAGGGCTGCTTGCCCCCCCCCAGGATTGGGGTTCAGTGCCGGGGGGGGCACTGCCAGGGGAGATTGGCTTCAACGGCTGTGCTGGAAATGGGGTTGGGGGAGGGGCTGCTGTTTCCCCCTCCCGTCTCTGTTTTGTGTGGGTGTGGGTGGGGGTGTGCACGCAGAGGGCGTTAATCAGCACGGCTGCAGCTGGCTGGGTCCAGCCCGGCCCAGGGCTGTGCCAGGCCTGTGTGGGTGGGGGCAGCGCTGCCCCATGCTGAGCCTGTGCCCAGGCAGTAACAGTAACATCCCCACCCATCTCCCCACACCAGGCAGGGGGCTGGGACGCAGCACTGGGCTGTGAGGGTGCCTGAGCCCCCTGGGACACTGAACACCAGTGCCCCACCAGCAGCTGGGTATGGGGCCAACCATAGCCCTGCCCCCGACCCCCTGGAGCCGGTGGAAGTCCACAAAGCACCCCTGGGTGGACACCTGGGTCACTTCGACAGAATTGTCCCCCAGACACTTCTGGGCCGTCAGCCACCAGCCCAGCTGGAACAGCCCAGCCTGGGGCCAGCCCCCACCACACCCAGGACGGAAGGGCCATGGGGCTGGCAGGGGAGAGGGTGGCCACCCCCTCTGTGCAGCACTGGCAGGGGAGGGGGCACAGCGGCCGCGCACGAGAGTTCCCCCCCTCGAGTGGCAGAGCCCCTGCTGCTGGGGCTGGGGCTCCCAGTGGCGCAGGCAGCCCCAGGGACAGTTATTTCATGCCTGGCTGGAAGAGATTAGAGCAAGCAGGGCCGGGTCTGGAGCAGGACGGTGGCCGCCGAGCCTGCTGCGACCCCAGCAGCCCTGCCACACGCGGGGTGGCACCCGCCAGCCTGCACCCAGGGGCCCCCAGCAAGGGACAGCTGGGCGTGAACCCAGCACCTGGAGGGGCCCCTCGGCCGCGGGAATTCCAACACAGGTGGCCTCAAATGCCCCCCACCTCCGCTGGGCCCAACTCGTCGCCATCCCGCCCCCCCCCCCACTGAACCAGGCCCAGGCCCCCTCCCCCCAGGGCTGGCCCCCTCCCTCTCTAGGCCCCCCAGGCAGGAAGGGCAGCTGGACAGCAGCTGTGATCCCTGTACGCGAGTGCCTGGGTGGGCATGCAGGAGCTGCCCAGCCCCTGAGCAGAGCCCCCGCCCGGCCGCGTCTTTCTCCGGTGCTGCGCAGCCGCAGCCCCCTGGGTGCGCACAACCAGATTTACTGCATGTGGCTAAAACCAGGAGCGGGGGCTGCTAGCAGCCCCCCCTCAGCACAGCTTTATTAACAGACCGCGTCCCCCAGCAGGTCCCCGCCCCCGCCCTGCCAGGAGGGACTCAGCTCACAGTGATTCCGGTGCAGCCGGGCGCAGGGGCGGGGGCGTTCAGTGCACAGAGCCCCCAGGGCTTGTCCCCCTGCCCCCTGCGCAACGCAACCTCAGAGCAGCAGGAGCCCACCCCGGGGCAGCCTGGGGGCTGCAGAGCAGAGGCAGCGGGGGCGGGCGCTGAAACCAGACAGACAAACCCCTAGTTCACAGACAGGAGCCCGAGAGCAGGCGAGGCCCCGACCAGCTTCCCCCCCTCCCCGGGCAGGCTCGGAGCAGCAGCGGAGAGGAGAGGGCTGGCTGGGCACTGAGCCCCCTGCCCCCAGCTCCAAACCACCCCCGCCCGTGGCGGCCGCCACCAGCTGCACTTGAGAGGGTGGGAGCGACTCCTGCTGCAGAGCCTGCTGGGGGTCGCCCATCCCCACCAGGAGGGTCCTGCCAGCAGCTTCCCCCCTCCTAAGGGGTGCCAGCCCCTGGCCGGATAAGGCCCTTACTCGGAGCCACACTGCCCCACCCACCCCATGGCACAGGGCTGGAACTCCAGCCCCAGAGGCTCAGAGCACTGGGCCCAGCTGTGCCAGACCAGCACCACCAAGGGAGGGACCCCACCCAGCCAGCTCGGGGGAAGCGGGTGTGTGAACCCCCTCCGGGCCCAGCCCAGCCCGGCCTGGCCTCCTGCTGGGGGGACTGTACCCCTAGCCGCAAAGCAGGGACAGAATCACAGCATCTTGTCGCGGGGCCCAAGCAAACTCTGCCCCCCTGGCACGTTCCAACTCAGCAGCTGAGCGCCAGTCCCTGCCCGCAGGCGGCCACACGGGGCCCCACAGGGGCAGAGAGGGGTACGCCCACCCCAGCCCAGTGCGTTCCGAGCCCAGCCGCCCCCGGGGCAGCCCTCAGTAGCAGCGGTAGCGGGGCCTGGCGTAGGGCGGCCCAGGCCTCCGGCTCACCGGCTGCCGCCGCATTACAAAGCCAGGGGAGCGCCAGCCACGGCCTCGCTGGGTCGGGCTCCAAGGGGGCAGGGAGAAGGGCGCGGGGCCAGGCAGAGTGTGGGGCGCATCCCAGAGGGCCAGGAAACCATTGCCGACATCTAGGGAGAGAAGAGGGGAGACAGTCAGTGTTGGGGGGGGGGGGGGTGCAGAGCTGCACCGGGGCACTTCCCCAGAGCGATGGGCACCTCAGTACAGCACGCACACCTACACCGCCGCCCCCGTGCACACACACTCACCCCACACCCACACCGCCGCCCCCGTGCACACACACCCACACCTACACTGCCGCCCCCGTGCACACTCACCCCACACCGCCGCCCCCGTGCACACACACCCACACCCACACCGCCGCCCCCGTGCACGCCCACCCACCCCAGCATGTGCACACACCTGTAGCTGCCCCCCTGCATATGCCCGGCTAGGACTGGGGGACCTACAGCCCAGCCCCGCCTGTGCCCCAGCAGCTTGGGCAGGTCGCTAGTTCTGGGGGGCAGGGAGGAGGAGACAGGCTGGCCGCGGCCGGGGAACTGCAGGGCAGGGCAGCTGCTGAGCCAGGAAGAGCAGCAGTGGCTCGGCGCAAGGGCGAGCAGAAGCCAGGGCCGGGAGCTGCCCCCAGATCCAACCCACGAGCCAGCCCAGCAGGTGCTGGCGGCGTCCCAGGAAGGCTCAGCTGGGAGCCAGCCCTGCAACCCTGCAGCCCTGGCCCCTCCAGCGGCGTTCAAAGGGCCCCAGGCCTGCCACGCTCCAGCAGCCGCACGCTGGGAGCCACGCTAGTGCCAGGCAGGCGGGGGGGGCAGACGGCACAGAGATGGGGGGGAGAGAGGCCGGGCTAAGCAGCCGCCTGCGCTAGCGGGGGAGACAGGCGGTGAATCCCCGCGGGAATCCCCAGGGCCAGGAGCCCGGTGAGCGCCTACCCTGTGCACCGAAGCCGGGGCAGTCCTCGAAGCTGATGTACCCGGTGAGGGGCGCGTCCAGTCCCGCCGGGCTGGGGAGGAAGGGGCAGTCCTCCTGGAAGGCAGGGTCCTTGGAGGAGCAGCCCAAGTGCCAGCGGGGCAGCGGCGTCCAGGGGGGGCAGCTGCTGCCCCACTCGGGCCCTGCGGGGTCAGAAGACAGAGCACAGAGCTGGGCCGGGCCGGGCTGGGCTAACCCAGAGGCGGCTCCCCGGGGCAGGCCAGGGAGGAGGTAGGAGGGGTGGTCGTTCCCGGGGGTGGGGGGGGAGCCGGGGGGGGGGGGGGGGGGAGGGGGGTAGGTGGCCCTCCAGGCTCATCCCTCCGCCCCCCACACCTTGGGGGTGGGGCCTGCGGAGGCGGCGCCCCCTGCTGGTTCTCGGCAGCAGCGCCCCCAACAGCGCACAGCCGGCTCCCCCCTGGGCCACAACGCGGCAGCCACACGCTCCCCCGGCCGAGCCTGGAAGGGGCCCCACCCCCAAGATCCTTACCCCAGGGGCAGGGCGGGGCAGCCTGGCGCTCAGGGCACGGGCCGGGCTGGGAGACCCACTCCAGAGCACTGGTCCCGGAGCAACCTGGAGAAAGATGGATCCAGCAGCTGCAGCAGCAGCAGCAGCCCCCCCTCCCCCACCTCTCCCCACCGCGGCAAGGCCCCCTCCCCTGCCCCAGCCACTACAGCATGCGCACCCCCTCCTGTGTCCCACTGCCCCGCCCCCCACCGTGGCATCCTCCCCCCCCCCCCCCCCCCATCTTCCACCCCATCTCTGCCTGCAACGCTCACCACCCCCACCCCCGAGCAACACGGCCACATTCCCCGCAGCAACCCCCACCCCCACCCTGCTGGGGGCCGCCGCAGCCAGAGGCGCGAGAGATGCTCCTGCACCGTGGGGCACAGCCATCAATCTCGGGGGGGCTGCTGGGGGTGGGGAGAAGAGCCTCACTGCTGTGTTACTGACCAGCCCCCCAGCAGGCAGGTTTCCATGCCTCCTTCCAGCCGGCCCTGGCACCATTCCTGGGGGGGCAGAGCCGCCAGCCCCTCGCTTCCCCCCCACCCAGCCCCGTCCCCCAGGACTATCCTGTGACCCCCACCGCAGGGGCTGAAAGCAGCCATGGGAGCTGCCAGTGTGGCCTCGGCGATGGGGAGATCCCGGCCGATGCTCCGCTCGCGCCAGGTCCCCTGCCGGCTCTGCCGGACCAGCTGCCTCTGTTCCACGACTCCCTCCCAGCTGGCGACACCAGCCCGGCCCCGGGGGACGAGCCACGGCCGTCCCTTCCCTCTGTGGAGGCGCTCCTGGCGTGCCCGTCTCCCCGTAGCTGGGCACCGCCAGCCCCTCCGTGCCCACCTTCCAGGGGCCTCTTCTCGGGGATCTCCACGCCCCAGGCGTCGGCCACGTGGGCCAGCAGCAGGTGGCTGATCCGGCGGTGGACGGCCTCGTTCCAGTGGATGCCGTCCCTGCAGCGGTTGTGCGCCTCCAGGCGGAAGTAGTAGTGCAGGTCCAGCACGTCGAAGCGGTGGCTGCTGGCCAGCACCGCCCCGTAGAAGTTGCCCTCAATCACGTCGTGGCGCAGCTCCTTGCTGCGGTGCTGCAGCTGGGGGGCCGAGAAAGCAACCGTGGGGCCTCGTCAGCCAGGCCGCTGCAGCCACCGGGCCCCACACCCGTGGCGATGGCACAAGACGGCCGCTGCCCTGCGGCCAGTGTTCCTGGGGCACAGGGCCCTGGCCAACAGCCACAGGCAGGGAGCGCCAGTGCCAGCTGGAGTGCTAGGGCCAGCCCAGGGCTCCCGGCCAGCTGGGGACTTTCCCTGCCTCAGCTTGTCTCCAGGTAACCCCTTGCATCTGCGGTGCCCACCTGTCTGTGCAGGGTGAGGCGGGGGCCTGCAGGGAGGTGGAAGAGGGTGCTGAGCAGAGCAGGCTGTTTTCTGCAGCTGGGCCAGGTAGCTGGTTGCAGGGAGAATGGCCCTAGTACTCTGCCCAGCATGCAGATGACTGGGCCGGACCGATTCCGATTACCCCTTATCAGTGTGATCAAGTGCTGACAACGTTTGCCAATTTCAGTGAAGGGAATCAATCAGAAGACAAAATCAACTGGGAGGAAGAATTTGATCAGGAGAACGTGAATGATCACTGGGAGAATTGTTTAACTCGTGAGGAACAAGGCTGTGCTAGGTGGAAACAAAAACTCGCTTTAGCGTGGAAGTGAGGGTAGGTAAAAACCAAGGGAAAACTGGCAACAACCGCTCTAAATCAAAAGATGAGAGTTGTAGAAAGTAGAAAAGGGAAGCCGAAGGGGACAAGAACTATATCGGCAGCAGAGTTAAGAACAGCTCAATGAAGTAATGGAATAAAAAGAACCAGAATGATATTGGTGCGTTAAGAGATGGAAGTGATACAAATATCAATAATAAGGCAGAAAATGAAAATATGTTCAATAAACATTCGATTCAGTATACGAGGGGATGGGGGAGAGATAGTATAGAATCATTATACAGTGATGACAAACACTTCACTCTACTGTCTCTGGAATTTGTTGAACAGAAGCCACTAACGTTGGACATTTTAAAAATCAGCAGGTCTGGATAATTTGCATTCAAGAGTTTTAAAGGAGCAGGCCGAGGCGCTTGCTGAACCTTTAAAAGTTGATTTTGCTAAGTCTTGGAACATGGGGAAATCCCAGAAGATAGCTAATGTTGTGCTAATATTTAAAAAGGTTCATCACAACAACCCAGATCATTATATACCTGTTGGTCTGACATGAATCCAGGCAAGATAATAAAGCAGATGGGGGACTTGATTAGTGAATTAAAAGGAGGATAACTCAACTCAGCATTGGATCTATTTTCAATTAACCTGTGAGACTAACTTGCTCTCTTGGAGGAGATGCCAAGCTCCACTGATAAATGCAACAGAATTGATGTAATATACCTAAAAATTGGCAGACTGAACAATCTGATACTGCACAACATTTTGATAACAAAAAAGTGTATTCTTGGCCCTAAGTCTATGTAACATTTTATCAGTGACCGGAGAGAAAACATTAAATCACTGAGGAACTTTACAGACAGCGCCAGATTGGCAGAGCAGTCCACAATGCAGAGCGATCTGGATCATAAGCAATGCCCGCTTTCATTTGGCCACGCTGCAGTGGCTCCACAGAGGAGCAAAGCCCCCTGGCCGTGCCTAAGGGATGGGGCACTCCGGGGCGGCCAGCCAGACGGACCCTGCAGAGCTGCAGCCAAAGGGCTGACGGGACTGACCGGTACAAACAAGGAACAGCGCAGCAGAGCGAGCGCTGCTGGGATCTGGTGCCGCTCCAGCTCCCACAAGGCCGGTGACAAACCGGAGGGGCCACAGGCGGTCAGCAGCTCACCGGCTAGCGACGGGGCGGGGGGGAAACGAGCCCTGGCCCCCTTGCAAACGAGACAGGGCTGGAGCACTCCATTCCCGCTCTTTTTCCCCGGGGCACTGGCCTCTGCTGGCAGGGCAGGGCAGGGCAGGGGGCCCTGGGCCTGACCCCACGGGGCCATTCAGGGGCTCTTCCCAAGCTGCCAAGGGCACTGGAGCATTCGCCGGCGCTCGACGCCGTCACGCTCTGCCTGCCCCAGCTGTTGCCAGCCAGGCCGCCCTGGGCTCGGCCCGGGGACAGGGCAGTATCCCTCGCCCCTGCCAAATGGGACCGGACGGGGGCCTCTGGCTCGGGGGGGGGGAAAGCGGTGCAGGCTGGTCCCCTCCAGCCCTGTCATGGCAGAGGGAACCCCTCCCCCATGGGGGCGGGGCAGCAAGCAGCACTCTGGGTTACGGTGGGAGCTGGGGACCCCAGAACCTGTCTCAGTGGGGCCTTGCGGAGGGCTGCGTGGGGGGTACACACGGGTGCCAGAGAGCGGTGCGCCCGGGGGTCCCAGCCCCAGAGCAAAGACACAAGATGGGGGCACAGGGACTGGCCCTGCAGCATAGACGCTAGCAGGGGGGAAGCGGGTGCAGGGGGCTGCCCCCCCAGAGACACTAGCACCGGGGGTGTGCCGGGGGCTGGCCCCCCAGCAGAGATGCTAGCGGAGGATACAAGGGAGCTGGCCCCCAGAGACACAAGCAGGTGGGAAGGGGGCGCAGAGGGCTGGCCCTGCAGCAAAGATGCTAGTGGGGAGGATGGGGTACAGGGGAGCTGGCCCCCAGAGACACAAGCAGGTGGGTGTGATGGAGTGGGGGATACCTGTGTGTATGTGAGTGACTCTCAGAGGCTGTGGGGCTCCTGCTGAGGGTAACCTTGATGACCAGGTAACACCTTTGTACTGCAGACAAAGGAGGAGGTGGAGCCTGAGGGGTTTGAATTGGAACTGGGAGTTGGGAAGCAGTTAGTCTGGGCTGAGGGAGAGAGAGACAAAGAAGGGGGCAAGGCCCCAGCTCTGGGGGCCCCTCGGGGCCTCCTCTCCCCAACATGGATGGGACTGGCTGTCTCTGCCTGCTGCACTGACTCCTCTGTACGATGCTGTGTCCTGTTGGCTTATAAACCCGCTGTTCTCCTGCTAAGTGAGAGACTCTCCTGCCTGCGGACAGGGTGCAGAGCTTGGGGGACCCCAGTACCCCATCACACTGGTGTCAGAAGTGGGATGTTCTGCACCCCAAGGATGGAGCATCCAGCAGTAAGTGACCGGGGCCCCAGAAGAAGTGGGGCCTGCGAGACCCAGGTGTGCTGAAGGGCAGTGAGGTGCAGTTCCCCAAGGCGGAGGGGCCTGCGGCCGAACCCAAGCAACTGCGGTTGTGGTCCTCGAGAGGGGGTGTCACACCAGAGGCGGGGTTACTCCTGGGAATCTGTTGGAGTCGGTCCCAAAAGGTGGAGGGGCCAAGAGCCCAACCCCCAGGAACAAGTGACCCCTGAGGAGGCTGACGCTGAATGAGTTCTTCCCAAGGCAGGGTGCTCATGGTCCCTGAGAGCGGGTGTCACACTGAAGAAGGGGTTCCGCTGGGAGTCTGTTGGAGTCGGTCCCAGAGGGCGGAGGGGCCTACGGCCTAACCCTGGGCAGATTGTGACCCGCACGGAGCCTGGCACACTGAAGGGATTCTTCCAGGAATCGTGGGGTGCAGAGGGCATCAGCCTGAGAGCCTGCGACCACGCTGAGCAACTCCGCTGTGAAGTGGCAGCACCTGGAAACCGAATCGAGATTAAAGAAGCTGGACAAGGCAGCGTGGATGTGCAGTGGCAGAGGCGAGGGTTAAGGAAAATCCTGCAGAGGTGAGCCCGGATCGGGGCAGGGAACCCTGGACTGCATGGAGTTCTGAACCGAGTGGCCTGCCGCAGCTCAAGGAGGGAAGGAGCGATTCCAACCCATCATCTACTAGTGGCCAAGACAGACCTGCGAAGAGTTTTCCAGGCCTGGGCCAAGGAAGGTGCCTGTGTGTCTGTGCAGGAAAGCAGCTGATCCACTGGGAATGGCAAGTTGTCTGTGAGAGAAGCTGCTTCACCTTCTGTGTGTGTGTGTGTGTGTGTGTGTGTGGAGACCAGCCGGGGGGCTGGGACAAAGGAGAGACTGTCTCCCATTGTCTTTCTGTGTTGAACAGCAGCAGCAGCCTGGGGAGGGAGCAGAGCCTGCGTTTGGAAAAGGTGCCAATGAGGAAACTAGCCCATTGTCTGAGGAAGATTCCCCAGCCTAGGGTGGCTGGAGAAGGATCCACCAGAAAAGAGCATTCCAGGTGTGTCTCTGAATCCGGCCATGGGGGCTGGAGCAGAGGGAATGGCTCTGGGATGGGCAGTGGTATCCCTGCTAAGGACACTGGTCCTTGGTGCAAGAAAAGTGCTTCTGCTTCTGGGGAAGTGAATCCTTTGCCTGAGCCTGTGGGGGCTCGAGATGGAGCCAAGATCCCAGAGCTGGATCTGAGGGCAGCTGAAGCCCAGATGGGAAGTGGGCCTACCTCTGTGTCTCTCAGGGGGGATGATGCTTTAACTTGGTCTAATCCAGTTAGTATCATCAGGGAATCCCAGAGACCAGACGATTCTGGTACTTGTTCTTTGCCTGATGCTGAGGTGTTACTGGGAGGGGGTGAGAGGACTCTGTCCTACCAGAGTCATCCTCTCGCCAGGACACAAGAACAGACGGGCAATGGAGTTATGCTGAGCGATGAAGATAAAGGAGCTGGTAGCAGAAGGGAGGAAAGGGATCCTAACCTTCTGTCCAGTGGTACTGGCTGTCTGCCTGGAGGGGGATTACGTGGGAATCTGCCTGATGGGCCAGAAGTGATCCTGGGTGTAGGTGAAACCCAGGAGCTGGTTGTGGCTCAAGGGAGCAGTGCCCCTGTGGAGCCAGACAGGGGTGAGTTATTGTTTGGGGAAGCTCTTAAGGAAGAGAATTTCCCTGAAACTTTTCCTGACCCGTCTGTGGGGACTGCAGAAAATGGGAGTGAGGTGAAGGTGAGTGAACAGGAAAGGTGCTTGTCTGTAAGAGCCAGAGCAGCCCTTTGCCTGGGGAGAAGTTGTTTCAGCTCCTGATGGCCAGGACCTGCCTGAGTGTGAAACCACTGGCTGTGCTCTGCAAGGGTCCAAAGCAGGCAGTGTAAAAGTTTCTCAGGAATTGGAAGTTGGTGCAAGTAAGGTGAAAACTATCAGGGAATGTGAGCAGCCCTGTGAGAACCAAGTAAAACAGCTGCACAGCCAATCTCTGTAGGATGCAGGAGAGCGCCAGCAATTCCCCATCTCCAGATGGTGGAAACACTTATATTCTTATACTGGATTCGACTTCTGATTCCATGGGGAGGCAGTAGTTGGAGGTGGAAGGACAAAGGAGCTTTGGGCCTGGTGGGCCAGTAAGGGATAAACAGGGATTCCTTCATGTGGATTCTGCATCTGGGACTCACAAAACAACTCTCAGAAAGCAGTTTGGTTTGCAAATTTCCAGACTGGTAGGGAGGGGGCCGTCTCCCTGAGATCATCAATGGCCCAGCCCTTGTTAGAAGGGAGGGCACAGCCAGAGAGATCAAATTTCCACCCCAGGGGGCAAGAGAGAAGATTAGAACTTGATGGTGCTAAGAAAGGCCTCAGCCATTTATCCCCAAAATACCGGATTCTCAAGGATGTTGCACAAAGGTTGTGGTCTACCAAAGAGCAACGTAAATGTGCAGTTGCAATGGGTTTGTTCTGTAACTCACGCTGACTGCTGTAACCAAGGGGTGCTGCTACCAAAAGCCGTAAAATTGTACCATGTACTGAATGTTTGGAAAGAGCCATTTGACATGATGACATTGATGTAGAAGCATGAGTTGTATGTTGAAGGAGTCTGTAACTCTGAAATGTCACCATTGTTCCCTGTAACTAGTCTTGCAACCTCTGACATGAGAAGGAACATTCCAAACCTATTGTGTGGCATGAAAGGGGAAACTGAGGCACACAGCCATTGTGGTGGTCTGGCTAAACGCCAAGGATGGAAGCATTTGTAACTGGACTGTAACTGAATTCCAGACATTGGCCGGAGCAGCTGTATGGACTGGTGGTCAGATGGGGCAGGACCCAGACCACAAAAGACCTGTTTGATCTGTTGGTGCTGCAGCATCTGTATGGGCTCTGCCCGCCCGACTTGAGAACGTGGCTGACGGAACGGGGCTGAAGCAGCGAGAACAACCAACCCAAGGGAACTAAAGGGACTTGCCCGGCTGCATCACATGAAAAGGGCCAAGACCAAGCTCCTGACTTGGAGCCTCCCCCAGCAGGACTATGACGTGGAGGTGGTGCACATCAAGGGGAGAACAGAGGGTACAGCCGATGCCCTGTCACAAGGGGAGAGCCCCGAACTTCCCCAGGTCACCAGTTGAGTGACCCCGCTCAGTTCGGTCTGGAAGGGGGGAGAGATGTGATGGAGTGGGGGATACCTGTGTGTGTGTGAGTGACTCACAGAGGGTGTGGGGCTCCTGCTGAGGGTAACCTTGATGACCAGGTAACACCTTTGTACTGCAGACAAAGGAGGAGGTGGAGCCTGAGGGGTTTGAATTGGAACTGGGAGTTGGGAAGCAGTTAGTCTGGGCTGAGGGAGAGAGAGACAAAGAAGGGGGCAAGGCCCCAGCTCTGGGGGCCCCTCGGGGCCTCCTCTCCCCAACATGGATTGGACTAGCTGTCTCTGCCTGCTGCACTGACTCCTCTGTACGATGCTGTGTCCTGTTGGCTTATAAACCCGCTGTTCTCCTGCTAAGTGAGAGACTCTCCTGCCTACGGCCGGGGTGCAGAGCTTGGGGGACCCCAGAACCCCATCACAGTGGGAAGGGGGCGCAGAGGGCTGGCCCTGCAGCAGAGATGCTAGTGGGGAGGATGGGGTACAGGGGAGCTGGCCCCCAGAGACACAAGCAGGTGGGAAGGGGGCGCAGGGGGCAGGCCCCACAGCAGAGACACTAGTGCTGAGGCAGATGCGGGGGGGGCTGGCCCCAGGCTCAGCCGCTCCCCCAGTACCAGTCCCACCTCCCAGCACCGGGACCATGGGTGTTTCCTTTACCTCGGGGACGAGGAAGCCGCCGATGATCTTGCGGCTCACGGGCATGGTCATGTTCCAGAGCAGCAGGCAGGTGTGGGGCAGCACCTTGTCCAGCCGGTTGAAGGCCTTCTCCAGGTTCGTGCGGTACTGCGTCATGGACCGGGGGCCGTACCTGCCAGGGCAGCGGCAGGCGGCTCTCATGGGCCCAGGGGGCAGCTCCCACCCATCTCCCTGTGAGACGCCAGCAGCTGCCAGGGCCTGGGGGGGCGAGGGGAAGGGCCCTGCTGACAAGAGACCCCCCGTAGGGTGCCGCGAGGGGCACTGCTGGTGCTCAGCCCATGGCAAGGGCCGAAAGCTGGTGCCCTGCTGAGCCAGCGCCCTCCCGGCTCCCGCCACCTCGAGTGGACGCGCCGAGCCAGAGACCCGCAGCCCCTTGCAGGGAGGGGCAGGGGCAGGAGCAGCTCGACTCTGGGGCAGGCTCCTCGCACGGACGGCCACGTTAGCGCAGTCACAAGAGCGTTTCACCACCAGGTGACCCCGCCACGGCCACGGCCCTGCACAGGGCGTCTGGTCACCTGCAAGGCAGGGCAGCAACCCGGCTGCCGGACAGACGCAGCAATGCGGCTCTGGGGCTCGCGGGCCCCAGGCTGCCAGCAGCTCCCCCTTTTGCCGCAGCGGCTCTGGCAGCCGGAGCGCCAGGTCGTGTCCCCGGGAGCACCGCCAGTACCTGCTCACGTCCCACAAGCAGGAGTTCATGACGAGCACGTCGGGCTGGGGCCCCGCCTGGAAGTCGGCCAGGATGCTCTCCAGGTAGGCGGAGTAGACGCGGGTGACGAAGTAGAAGCGCACCAGGTGGTGGGCGGTGCGGTACTGCCGCACCTCCTTGTAGCCAGTGCCGTTGTTCAGCTCACTCAGCATGCCGCCCTCCACCAGGCAGTCACTCTCAAAGCTCAGCTCCCCCTGGCGGGGCCGGAACGCAGACACCCTCACCGACACGGCGCTGCCCGCGCGGCACCACAGCCCCCCACGGCCGGTGATCAGAGCCGGCACCGAGCTCATATTGCAGGAGCCAGCCCTCTGCAGGGGCACCTCCTCCGGCTTGGCTGTACCCCCCAGCCCTGCCCACTGGGGGGAACCAGGCTCCCCTGCAGCTGTCCCCGGTCGCACTCACATGTGCAAGTCCAGGCATGCCAGCCACTTGCACACACCAGTGTGACCAGGGGCAGCTGGGGGGGCACAGCCACACCAGTGGTCTTGCCCACCCACGACAGCCTGACGTGCCGCTGGAGAGCCCTGGGAGAGCCGCTGCTGCGGTGACGGACGCTGTACGTGTGCCAGGCTCGGCTGGCAGGGAAGCGACGCCCTCCATTGGCTGCTCTCTGCCCAGCACCCGGTGTCACCACCTGCTACCCTCTGCCAGTCCACAGCCCCTGGCAGGCTCTGCAGCCTTCCTGGGAGTCCGCCCTGGGGCGCAGGGGAGCAGCCCTGCCCCAGCGCTTGGTGCTTGACCTGGTGCCCCCAGACGGACTTGGTGAAAACACTTGTGGCCTCTTCGGGAGGGGCTGACCCGAGGACCAGGTCGAGCTGCTGCCCTGGCTGGATTTAGCACCTTTTCTGCTCGGCACCCGCCACCCAACCAGCCACCAGGAAGCCCACAGGATTCAACGGGCGGTTGACCAGATGGCCCAAAAGCAAACCAGCCACCAGGTCAACCCCGCACTGAACCCCCACCCCCTCCTTGGGTTTACTTGGTGCCTGAAAGCAAACGGTCACCAGATCAACCCCTCAGTGGCTCCTCTGGGTTCACCTGGTGCCCTGGGCAGGACAGAGTTTCCACCCCATCCAGCTGCGGTTGATCTGCTGGCTGGAGCTTCCCGGGGTTGACCTGGTGCTGTGGGCTGGACTTTCTCCCTGCCCAGCTGGGGCTGACCTGCTGCCAGAGGTCCAATCCCAGAGCCCCAGCTGCAGAGGGCCTGGCCTCCCCCACAGGGCCCAAACTAGAACCCAAGGCCTGTAGGGTATGGCCTTCTGCCCCCAGCGGACGTGGCCCCTGGGTCCCAGGCCAGGCAGCTTCCTAGCCCCCTCCCCGGAGGGCAGCAACGGCAGAGCCCCAGCTGAGGGGTGCCATGGGAAAGTGCGACTCCCACCACCAGCCAGCAGGGGGCACTGACATGGCACCAGATCCCCCAGTCAGAGCTGGCATTCACAGCTGGAGGTGGGAGCGCAGCAGGGTGCATCCTGCCAGGGCTGCTCGGCGTCGCCAGAGCCGGGTTTCACATTCTCGCACCAGAAACAAGGGCTGGCGCACGCACGCGCACACGCACGCACGCACGCCCCTCCAAGCCACGCGGCCACTAGACAGCAGCGCTCGCCCACAGCCAACAAGCTTGAGCTGCTTCCAGCACTGTGCAGCCAGCCCTGGCTCTGGGTGCTCTCCGGGTGCTTTTGGGAGGGCACAAGCTTGTCTGGTTACTGGCCACCCAAGTCACCTTCTCCACCTCTGCTCCTAGCAGCCACCACCGCCCCCCCGGCTCTGTCCCAGCTGTGCCCAGAGCCACAGTGACAGCTGTTGGGGTGCAGGGGGCTCCCCCGATTGGATACACAAGCCTGTGCACTGGAGGCTGGGTGGGGCTCAGTTCCCCGCGTCCGTACCTTGGCTTTCAGCTGGGACTGGCTGAGGAGACAATCCTTCTGCAAAAGCAGCACCAGGTCCTTGTAGACGGCTCGCTGGACTGCAAGGGAACATGGAGACAGCTGGCCCAGGAGTCGCCCATCTCCAGGAAGCCCCCCTCAGCCACCTGGGCCCTGGTGCCAGGACCAGCCCCAGGTCTCATGGGTGGGGAAGGCTCTTGCTCAGAGAGGGGGGCCAGCGAGGGCCAGTAACAGGCAGGCCAGGTGCCATGCCAGGGCTAGCAGGTGGTGGAGCTGCATGGATCACAGGCAGGGTGGTACAGCAGAGACTGGGCTCCAGCTTCCCCCATGTAGGGAAGGCCCCACACAAGCAGCTTCAGCGGCACAGCCAGGCCACGAGTGCAGGGCAATCAGAGGCAAGAGATCCGCTCTGCTCCATGCAGGGCTTACGGCCCCCTGCCCCTGCCAGAGGTGAGCAGAGACCCCTGGAATCCCCACCTTTACGCCCCCCCCACACACACACACACCTCCAGGTTACCCTGCAGGAGCCCTGCAGCCAAGGAACAGCTGCGCCTGCTCCGCCAGGCAGGCCAGGGCAAAATTACCGCTGGCGATGCAGAGCGCTCAGCCGGAGCTGCGGGGGCCTCACAGCCTGGCACGCAGACAGACCCCCCTGGCCTCCACCCGCTGGCCTTGGAGCTAGCATGGCCAAGGGAGGCCAGGGAGCCCACCCCCACACAGAGGCGCTTGGGCGTTCCCGGACAGCGACTCACTGGAGTCCCCCACGATCACCACAAACTTGTTGTGCAGCAGCTGCCGGACCTCCTGCGTCAGGAAAGTGACCATGGCTCCTGCCGGCGGCCGCGCCCCAGCACACAGAGCCCTGTCGAGCAAAGGGACCAGACTGAGGCATGCGTCCTCCTTCAGCCCCACTAGGCACCGGGGCGCCCCCCAGCAAACACGCCGGCAGCTGTGCACTCCCCCACCTCCCCAGGCACGGCACGGGGCTCAGACCGGAGCTGCCAGCCCCCAGCACCTGGGGGAGTCGCACCTTCTAGAGCCGACGGAGATTCAAAGAGACCAGCGTGCAGCTCGGCCTCCCCCCGGCTTTGCACCACGGCCAAGTGAGCCGGAGAACCGCAGACAACCCCTCCTCCTGGTACCCGGGGGAGCGGCCGGGGCCAAGGCGGGAGTTCCACGGAGAGGGCAGCATGCCCGGGCCAGCTGGCGCAAGCCTGAGAGCCAGATACGTGGCCTTGTGGGGGCCTGGCCTGGCTACACCCCGTGCCAGGGCAGGGCCAAGGCCAGGGCAGGGCAGGCGCTCCCAGGGTTGCCTGATGTTCAGAAGAAGATAAGAAATCAGCGGGAGCAGGGACAGGCGCCGTGGGGGCCCGAGGGACGAGTCTGCCGCGACCTCAGTGCCGATCTGCGGGCTGCTGAGAACTTGACCCAGGCACGCTGTACTGGGCGCCCTCGCCTCCGGCCACGGCCACGACGGGACTCTCGGCTGGCCACCCACCAAACAGGCCAAATGACGCCGACCGCAGCCAGCCACAGCAGCGTGGCCCGTCACCGCAGGCCCTGGCCCAGCCAGGACGGACCGACCGGCGGGGAGCTCAGAGCACCCCGAGGGGCAGGGAGAGAGATCGAGGGGCAGGCCGGGGGCTCCAGGTGGGAGGGGGGCAGGACAGCCTGAAGGGGGACACAAGCTGTGTATTCAGCCAGGCTCTGCCCCCAGAGACTCCGACCTGCAGCACCGCATGGCCCTGCTACCAAGGCCAGAGCCCAGGGGAACGGGGCCCTTAGTCACCCTGCCTGCAGCTGTGCTAACAGCTCTCCACCAGCTCCTCTGCCCACTCTAGGCTGGCCCCTGGGCAACCCTGCGGCCTGGGGGTGTGCCACGGCCCGAGGGCAGAGCAGGACCGAGCCCAGGGGCAGGGCGTGCCCGTCCGCCCCTTTAGCCTGCGGCGAAGGCCCAGCCGGGGTCCCGCTTGTACCACAGCCCCGGGGGACAAGCGAGCGCCCTCGTGCTGGGTGCGGGACCGGAGCAGGCCCAGCCCCCGAGAGCTCCGGGGCTCAGCACTGCTCCCAGCTGGGAGCTGAGCCGGGCACAGACCCACCCCCCGGCCCTGCCCCCCAGCCTCACCTTCCCTGGCCTGGGGCAAGGGGACGGGGTGTGGGGGTACAGGACGGGCAGAGGGTTTGGGGAGGGCTCAGGCCTGGGATGGGGGTGCAGGGGAGGGCTCCAGGCTCAGGGCTCCCGCACGCACCCCAGCAGTGGCCAGCCCTGCACACGGCTCCCTCCCGCAAGCACCGCGCGCCCGTGCAGAGCCGGCGCTGCTGCACCCCACAGCCGCCCCACACCCCTCCTGCGCCCCACACCCCCAGCACCACAAGCTCCACCCTCCCCATCCCCCCTCCTGCACCCACCGCCCCAGCACCCCCCCCTCCATTAACCGGCGGGAGGAATGCAAGAGCGCGGCCCTTCCTTGACCACTTACCGCTCCTCGGGGAACTGCCCCGGGGCTGTGGGGCGCCGGGTCCTGCCCCTGGCCCTGCAGACCGCCGCGGCGTGGTTTGACCTGGGCTGGGGAGAGGAGGCGGCATTTAAAGGGGCCTCTCACCCCCTCCCAGACTAGGCCTAGGCCACGTGCCCTAGTGTAGACAGGGCTCAACCCGGAGGGGAGGGGAGGGGAGGGGAAGGCCGGGGCGTGGCGGTCTCCGAACCGGCCCCAGAGCCGAGCCCCGCCCGGCCAACTTGTGCCGTCTGGGGCCGGGTTAAAGCGTCCCCCGCCCTGCTCCCCCCGGGCCGGCCGGGCTCGAACCCGCGTACCCCGGAGCGTACCCCGGCGCAGCGCCGCCTGTCTGCGGCCCGGGAGCGGGGAGTGCCCGGCTGGGAGCCCTGCGCCTCGGGGGTGGGGGGCGCCGGCCTCGCAGCCCAGCCCAGCGCGGCGCCACGGCCCGGGGGGGCAGGATCGTGCCCGCTTGCAGACCCCCCCAGCGCTGCCTACCTGCTCCCGGCGCCTGGTTCCCCGCCCCGCGGCTCCGCGCCCCGCTCCCGAGGCTGTGGGGGCAGCTGGGGGCGGCCCCGGGGGCAGCAGGAGCCGGCGGTGCGGGGCAGTCCCGGGGGCGCGGCTCGCGTGGCGGGGTGAAGCGGTTTGCAGCAGTTGTGGGGCTCCCACGCCGGGGCCAGCGAGGCGCCGCGGGAGGCAGGAGCCGGGGGTTGGGCAGGGCAGGGCAGGGCAGGGCAGGGCAGAGGGAGGCTCCGGAGCCAGCCGGCTTCCCGCCAGCTTCCAATGGGCCATTAGCAGGGGAGGGCCCATGGCCCAGCCCGGCCCAGCCTGGGCCTTGTCCTGGGTCCCCAAAGGTGCCTCTCAGCCCTGCGGCTCTGGGGCCATTGCCGGGGCCAGGGGCCACTCCACCGGATCCCCCCGGCCTGAGCCAGGGAAACACCTACTCAATCCCCCAGCAGACACGGGAGTGAGTTCCCTCCCGCCGGCTCCCTTGTTCAGGGACAGCCCCCCTGCAGCCTGCCTGGCGGATGCACTGGGAGGGCCAGGGCCGGCAGGTCGGGGCAGTGGCACTGGGCAGCGAGGCCGTGGGGCCGGGGCCGGTGGATCAGGGCAGTGGCACTGGGCAGCGAGGCCGTGGGGCTGGGGACAGCGGGTTGGGGCAGTGGCGCTGGGCAGCGAGGCCGAGGGGCCAGGGCCGGCGGGTCGGGGCAGTGGCACTGGGCAGCGAGGCCGTGGGGCTGGGGACGGCGGGTCGGGGCAGTGGCGCTGGGCAGCGAGGCCGTGGGGCCAGGGCCGGCGGGTCGGGGCAGTGGCACTGGGCAGCGAGGCCGTGGGGCTGGGGACGGCGGGTCGGGGTAGTGGCGCTGGGCAGCGAGGCCGTGGGGCTGGGGACGGCGGGTCAGGGCAGTGGCGCTGGGCAGCGAGGCCGTGGGGCTGGGGACGGCGGGTCGGGGCAGTGGCGCTGGGCAGCGAGGCCGTGGGGCTGGGGACGGCGGGTCGGGGCAGTGGTGCTGGGCAGCGAGGCCGTGGGGCTGGGGACGGCGGGTTGGGGCAGTGGCGCTGGGCAGCGAGGCCGTGGGGCTGGGGACGGCGGGTCGGGGCAGTGGTGCTGGGCAGCGAGGCCGTGGGGCTGGGGATAGCGGGTCGGGGCAGTGGCGCTGGGCAGCGAGGCCGTGGGGCTGGGGACGGCGGGTCGGGGCAGTGGCGCTGGGCAGCGAGGCCGTGGGGCTGGGGACGGCGGGTTGGGGCAGTGGCGCTGGGCAGCGAGGCCGTGGGGCTGGGGACGGCGGGTCGGGGCAGTGGTGCTGGGCAGCGAGGCCGTGGGGCTGGGGATAGCGGGTCGGGGCAGTGGTGCTGGGCAGCGAGGCCGTGGGGCTGGAGATAGCGGGTCGGGGCAGTGGCGCTGGGCAGCGAGGCCGTGGGGCTGGGGATAGCGGGTCGGGGCAGTGGCGCTGGGCAGCGAGGCCGTGGGGCTGGGGACGGCGGGTCGGGGCAGTGGCGCTGGGCAGCGAGGCCGTGGGGCCAGGGCCAGCGGGTCGGGGCAGTGAGGCAGAGCAGTGAGGCCGTGAAGTGGCTAGCCAGCCCCCGCTGACTCCGGGCGGACCTGACACCGGGCGCTGGAGTGAAACGCCCCCAGCAGCCCTGTTCAAAGGGGGCCAGGCAGAGCAGGCGTCTGGCCCAGCTTGGCCAGCGTGAGCCGCAGCTTCTGACCCCGGAGGTCCTGGCTCAGGAGGCTGCGCTGGGAGATGGGACGTGCTGCCAGTCCCTGGAGAGGCCTTTCCAGCGCAGGAAATCTCCAGCCGCATCTCCAGTGGCCCCTGGGGGCTGACCACAGTGCTCCCTGCCTGGAGCTTGGTGCATGTGCTGCCTGCAGGTCAGCCCGGGGCCGCCACGCCGAGCAGGAGCTTTGCGCTGCCGATGCCAGCGCTGGGTGCTCTGAGATGCAGCGGCTGCGCGAGGAGACCCGGCCGTATCCCTCCTGTGCACCTGCCCCACCCTCCGCACAGGGAACGACGGTGCCGCAGCGGCCTGAGAACCTCAAGGGCACCAGCCGGCCTCGTCCTGGGGAGCTGTGTGGTGCAGCCGGAGGCAGGCTCCTCCGCAGGCTCCTGTCCCGTACAGGGCTGCCCAGGCACTGGCTGCAGGAGGGGCCTGGGAGAGGAGCCCTGCTACAAGGAGGCCCTGCCCCGAGGGAGTGCAGACTGGGGGTCGGGAAAGTGCATTCCTCCCGAGGGGCTGGGGGGTGTCAGCTCGGGACCTCGGGCCGTGAGGCCTGAGTGAGCCGGCCTGATGTAGTCTGACCATGTGGGTGGGCGGCCGCAGGCAGAACCGACCCCCTGGAACGCACCACGCCTACTGGCTGAGGCACGGATGGCCCCCAGGCCGAAGTCTGAGACTGCCCCATACATCCCTGCCACTCACTGCGACCTGCCAGTGGCCCCCGCCCAGGTCTCTGCCAGGGTGTCCCTGGGGAAAACTCCTCCCAGCCCCCATGGCCAGCAGTCGGCCCCGGAGCGTGCGCCCCAGCCTCCAGCCTGGGAGACGTTTGCGATTAGGAGGCACAGACCAGCTCCCTGCCAGCGGGCAGCCTGGCCCTCCCACCCCTCCAGGCACTCAGCCGGCTCAGGCCAGAAGACAGGGCAGGTTTCCCCCCACTTGGCCCCGTGTTCCAGATGTTCACGCCACTGCTGGGTAGAAACCACCACCCAATTCCAAGCCCAAACTCCTGGGACAGGCACTGGTTCCTGCGTCCACACTGGCTCCTAAGGAACGCCTCTCCCGCCCTGAGCCACATCCCTCTGGCAGGGCCGGGGGCCGGAGGAAGTGCGTCTGGTTTCTTATCAAAGAGGCGACAGGACCACGGGCTGCCAGGCGGGCTGGGCTCTTACCTCCCGCAGAGTCCAGCAGAGCCCGCTCCGGCGGGAGAGCAAAGAGCCCCGTTTTCAGGGTCGTTAGCCACATCCTGCCCGAGTCGCGGGGTCCCTGCGAGCAGGTGCAGGAGCTGTATGTGGTCAGAAGATAAGCGGGTTCTCGTCCCACAGTCAGGCTCCTGGGAGCCTTCGGAGGAGCGCGGGCAGCGTGACAAGGCCCCTCCTGCGGGGATGGCACCCAGCCCTCCAGATCTGCATTAACATCAAGGGCAAAGGTATCCAAGCCACAGGCTGGGGAAGCACAAGCGCAGCTCTGGGGGCCCCAGGTACCTCCTGCGCCCAGCAGCCATCCCCTTCCCAGGGAGCTGGTGCGACGCGCTCCAGGCCAGGCTCATCCCTGGCGTGCCCAGCGAGGCCGGGGCGGCCACCAGGCAGGAGACAAGGCTCCCAGCCGGGAGCTGCCTTGTGCTGCCCAACCGAGCTGGTGGCTAAAGAAAGGGGAGTGAAGGATGTGACCCAGTCTGTACCTCCCCGGGGTGTTTCCAGCCATAGGGTTGGGCCACTCTCCTGAGTATTGCTGAGTGCCCAGCTGTCCACATCAGCCCCATCTCCTCCCCCCATAATCTTGGGGCTGGGGGTTAGGGCCTGGAGTTGGGGGGTGGGGGTTCGGGCTGGGGTTGGAGAGTGGGGGTTCGGGGCTGGAGTTGAGGAGTTCAGATTTGGGGCTGGGGGTTCGGGCTGGGGTTGGACAGTGGGGGTTGGGGCTGGAGTTGGGGGGTGGGGGTTCGGGCTGGGGTTGGAGAGTGGGGGTTCGGGGCTGGAGTTGGGGAGTTCAGATTTGGGGCTGGGGGTTCGGGCTGGGGTTGGACAGTGGGGGTTGGGGCTGGAGTTGGGGAGTGGGGGTTGGGGATGGGATACACTTACTTTATAGAGGGGCACACGCTCACACAGCGTACAAGCACGCCCGTACAGATTCAAACTGAGGGGTAGTGCCTGAGATGAGCGCCTGGGACCAGGGCTCCAGGAACACTGGCTTGAGGTCCCAGCTGCAGCACAGTACAGGTCCAGGTGTCTCCCCAGCTGCCTCCCTCCCCTGCCCCCCCAGCGCATTCCCCGCCCTGCCCCCCAGTGATTTCAATGGCCGGGGGGGCTATCACAGCCCAGCCTAGCACGGCCTCCTCCCACTCACTGCACACGGGTCCCCGCGGAGGGCTGTCTCCACAAGGGACGCCTGCGGCCAGTGGGTGCTGTGGGGCCAGTGCCCCCCAGAAGCAGTGCAAGGAGAGCCCTGCCCCTGCCCCTGCCCCTGCCTAGGTGGCAGCCCCAGGTAAGCACCACCCCCTCTGCAGATGAAAGGAGCCCAGTACCCCCGGGCTCTGCTCCTGGGCCCCAGGCCACTGACACTTTTAACTTGGGCTTTAATGGAAATCTCAATTATCTTCCACATGACCAAGGCGATTTCCCACCCTTGGTATCTGCAGGAACGGCGCCCGTCCCACTCCGCTTAATTTGTTCCATCCACTGGTCCTAGTAGTGACAGGTGACCCCTTTTTCTCTTCCTACCTCCTCCCCCCGCCACCCCGCTCGAGAAACCCTGGCTTCTCAGTGCCTGTGCCAGCCCGGTGAGAAAGTGGGTCTTTCCCAGCAAAGCTCATAACCTAGGAAATGTCTCAGTCTTCACGGTGCTTGTTATTAGCTCACTTCATGGACTGGCCTAAATCTGGATCAAGCCAAGAGACTGTTAGACAGATAAAGCTGAAAGGACAAAGCTCCCAGCTCCTGCTGCCCTTCGCCTGTCTCTTTCCTTCCCTCGCCTCCGCTTTTCCCCCTCCTTCCCTTTTCCTGCCTTCTTGTCCCTTCCAAAGCTCCGGGCACCTTGTTTCATACGCCGAGGGGCTGGGGCCCCCTTCTCTGCCCAGATTTAACTCCCTCACCCACCAGCTGTTGGGGCGCACTTACTCCCTGGGCGTGATGGAGTTCAGGGGCCCGAAGGCCCTACCCCGCCATCCGCAGGCAGGAGTGACTCTCACTCAGCAGGCCCAGCTCAGCACAGAGGTGTCAGTACAGCCGGCAGAGACAGTCATTCCAACCCGCCCTGGGGAGAGGAGCCCGAGGGGTGCGCCTCTGGGGTGTAGCTTCCCCCCTCGGCACAGGCTGGCTGCCTTCCCTCTCTCCCCACAGCTTCCAATGGCTGCTTCAGATTCAAACCCAGCTGGGCGCCTACCTCCTCTTTGTTCAGGGACATGGGTGTTACCTGGCAGCTTCTGTCCCAGCCAGCAAGGGGTCACCCCAACCCTGTGAGCTGCTGGGCCTGTCACTCACACACGATAATGGGCCTTTTCCACCCCGACTGAATAGACCTTGGCACCTGTGGCCCCCCCTTTTACTGGGACCTCCCTCTTTACATACCCCTCTGGAACACCCCCCCCATTCATGCATTTGACCAAGTGGGTCTTTGCCCACGGAAGCTCATGCTCAAAATATCTGTTCGTCTCTAAGGTGCCACAGGACTTCTCGTTGTTCTCACACACGTATCCCTCCAAACAAAAACGCAGCCCAGTAGCATTTTAAAGACTAACAAAACAATTTATCAGGTGATGAGCTTTCGTGGGACAGACCCACTTCTTCACAGCTACAGCCGTACCAGAACAGACTCAATATGGCTCCGGCCTGAAGAAGTGGGTCTGTCCCACAAAAGCTCATCACCTGATAAATTATTCTGTTAGTCTTTAAAGTGCTACTAGACTGCTTTTTGTTTTGATGGTATATAGACTAACACGGCTCCCTCTCTGGCACTGTTCAACCAGTCCCTCACTGCATCACACTGGGCTCCCCACAGATAACATCTGTCCGTACCGATGACACGTACATACATGGTATCAGAGGGGTAGCCTAGCTGGTCTGTATCTTCAGAAACAGCAAGCAGTCCTGTGGCACCTTATGGACTAACATATTTTGGAGCATGAGCTTTCGTGGGCAAAGACCCGCTTCCTCAGATGCACGAGTGGGGGTTCAGAGGAGGGTCTAAATATACGGGGCTCATGAAAAGGAGGGAGTTGCAGTGTCCCATGGCTGGACTTTTGTATTGGGTCTGGAGGCCATGTTAATGCCCAGGGTGGCTATTGGCCCCAAATAGTGTGCTAAGGGGGGCATGTGAGGTGTCTAAGGAAAGTTGAAGATGCCCTGAATCTGGGTGTGCTGCTCATGTGTCTGTATCAGGTGTGTAGGTCAAGTTACAGATTTTAGCTGTGTGGCTGAGTTAGAAAATGTTTCAGTGCTGAGCTTCACAAGGGGAGGTGTGAACTCAGCCCCCAGCCAGGACACCGAGCTGAGCAATAGGGTGGAAACCAGGTGCTCAGACACGGAATCCACATTCCACATGCTTGGGACCTGTCAATGGGACTCAGCCCAAAGGTCATGTGACCTGGGCTGAGACAAAGGAACAGGTCTAGTTAAATCTGAGACTGTCTCCTGGAAGTCATCCAATGGCCGTTTGCCACAACAGCCCACCTGAGTCAGGTGTGGGTGGACCCTCAAGGGACTATGAGAAGAAGAAGGAGCTTTGTCCCTGAACACAAGAGACAACAGCAAGAGAAGAGCCAGGCTGTGGACTTAGCAGTGTCCCTCTTGGATCCTTTGTCTTCTGGTCTCCAAGGGTCCATGTCCAGCATGTGGACCCCAGTGGCTGGATCTACAACGCTCCAATGACTGAATCTATGTGACCTGAAATGAACTTTCAGAGACTCTCAGGAATCAGCAGATAACATCACTGGCTGCACCAGTAGTTCTGACTGATGTGTGTAAAGCATTGCTTTACCCATTCTGCTCTCCATCCCTGTTCTTTCTATTTTATTAATAAATCTTTAGATATTTAGATCTAACAAAATTAGTGAGTGTCGTTGTTTGGGTAAGATCCAAACATATATTGACCGGGGTCTGGAAGAATCTGTGTGATGTGGGTGAAACAGGCTTATGAGCCTCTCACGTGAGTTTGGGGGTTGTTAGTCTGGGCTGATAGAGCAGCTGGGCAGACTGTGGGTTTGCTTGTGTGGCTTCTGGCTGGCCAGTGGGGCTGGCAGAGGTGCTGTGGTGGCTGGCTGGATTTGCCTTAGTGAGAAGGCAATCCCAGCCTGGGCCTATGAGTGGCCCAGATATTAAGCAAAGGTACCCTTGATTGATTTCTCTAGCTGTGCCCAGAAACCTCGTCCTATTACACCCAGTCAAGAGGAGGGCCAGGGCTGAAAAAGTCAGTTCAGTCACAGAGGATGTGGTCCACTATCAGGAGCTAATGTGGAGGTGTGAACATCAAGAGAGGAGAAATTGACACAATCAGCCAAGGACTGAACAGAGACTGGGAGTTGTTGGCCAATTACAAAAGCAGTTTCTCCTCTCTTGATAATGGGCCACATCCTTCCTGACTGAATTGATCTGGTTTCTCCTCTCTTGATGTTCATACATCCACATTAGCTGTTGATAATGGAGCTGCATCCTCCATGATTGAACTGACTTCCTCAACTCTGGCCCTCCTCTTGACTGGGACTCCCTCCTTTCCATCAGCCTATAAATTTAGACCCTCCTCTGGAACCTCCACTTGTGCATCTGATGAACATAAGAACATAAGAACATAAGAATGGCCATACTGGGTCAGACCAAAGGTCCATCAAGCCCAGCATCCCATCTGCCGACGGTGGCCAATGCCAGGTGCCCCAGAGAAGGAGAACAGAAGACAAGTGATTTATCTCCTGCCATCCATCTCCTGCCCTTGTTATGAAGGCTAGGGCACCATACTTTATCCCTGGCTAATAGCCATTTATGGACCTGACCTGCAAAAATTTATCAAGCTCTTTTTTAAACCCTAATAGAGTCCTGGCCTTCACAGCCTCCTCGGGCAAGGAGTTCCACAGGTTGACTGTGCGCTGTGTGAAGAAAAATTTCCTTTTATTAGTTTTGAACCTACTACCCATCAATTTCATTTGGTGTCCCCTAGTTCTTGTATTATGGGAAAAGGTAAATAATTTTTCTATATTCACTTTCTCCACACCATTCATGATTTTATATACCTCTATCATATCGCCCCTCAATCGCCTTTTTTCCAAACTGAAAAGTCCCAGTCTCTCTAGCCTCTCCCCATATGGGACCCTTTCCAAGCCCCTAATCATCTTAGTCGCCCTTTTCTGAACCTTTTCTAATGCCAATATATCTTTTTTGAGGTGAGGAGACCACATCTGCACGCAGTACTCGAGATGTGGGCGTACCATAGTTTTATATAGGGGAAGTATGATATCTTTTGTCTTATTATCGATCCCTTTTTTAAAAATTCCTAACATCCTATTTGCCTTACTAACTGCCGCTGCACACTGCGTGGATGTCTTCAGAGAACTATCCACTATAACTCCAAGATCCCTTTCCTGATCTGTCGTAGCTAAATTTGACCCCATCATGTAGTACGTGTAATTTGGGTTATTTTTTCCAACATGCATTACCTTACACTTACCCACATTAAATTTCATTTGCCATTTTGCTGCCCAATCACTCAGTTTGCCGAGATCTTTTTGTAGTTCTTCACAATCCCTTTTGCTTTTGACTGTCCTGAACAACTTGGTGTCATCTGCAAACTTTGCCACCTCACTGCTTACCTCATTTTCTAGATCATTGATGAACAAGTTGAACAGGATCTGTCCCAGGACTGAGCCCTGGGGAACACCACTAGTTACCCCCCTCCATTGTGAAAATTTACCATTTATTCCAACCCTTTGTTTTCTGTCTTTTAACCAATTCCCCATCCATGAAAGGACCTTTCCTCCTATCCCATGACCACCTAATTTACATAAAAGCCTTTGGTGTGGGACCGTGTCAAAGGCTTTCTGGAAATCTAGGTATATTATGTCCACTGGGTGCCCCTTGTCCGCATGTTTATTAACCCCTTCAAAGAATTCTAATAGATTAGACAGACACGACTTCCCTCTGCAGAAACCATGCTGACTTTTGCCCAACAATTCGTGCTCTTCTATGTGCCTTGCAATTTTACTCTTTACTAGTGTTTCTACTAATTTACCTGGTACTGATGTTAAACTTATCGGTCTATAATTGCCAGGATCTCCTCTAGAGCCTTTTTTAAATATTGGTGTTATATTGGCCGTCTTCCAGTCATTTGGTACCAAAGTGGATTTAAAGGATAGGTTACAAACCACTGTTAATAACTCCGCAATTTCACATTTGAGTTCTTTCAGAACCCTTGGGTGAATGCCATCTGGTCCTGGAGACTTGTTACTATTCAGCTTATCAATTAATTCCAAAACCTCCTCTAATGTCACTTCAATCTGAGTGAGTTCCTCAGATTTGTCGCCTAAAAAGGCTGGCTCAGATTTAGGAACCTCTGTAACATCTTCAGCCGTGAAGACTGAAGCAAAGAAATCATTTAATCGCTCCGCAATGGCACTGTCTTCCTTGATCGCTCCTTTTATATCTTTATCATCCAAGGGCCCCACTGCTTTTTTAGCAGGCTTCCTGCTTCTAATGTATTTAAAAAACATTTTACTATTGTTTTTTGAATTTTTGGCTAGCTGTTCCTCAAACTCTTTTTTGGCTTTTCTTACTACATTATGACAGTTAATTTGGGAGTGTTTATGTTCCTTTCTATTTTCCTCACTAGGATTTGACTTCCACTTTTTAAAAGCTGCCCTTTTCTCTCTCACTGCCTTTTTAACATGGCTGTTTAGCCATGGTGGTTCTTTGTTAGGTCTCTTACTGTGTTTTTTTATTTGGGGTATACATTTAAGTTGGGCCTCTAGTATGGTGTCTTTAAACAGTTTCCATGCAGCTTCCAGGGATTTTAGTTTAATTACTCTACCTTTTAGTTTCTGTTTAACTAGCTTCCTCATTTTAGTGTAATTCCCCTTTTTGAAATTAAATGCCAGAGTGTTTGACCGCTGCGGTGTTCTTCCCAACACAGGAATATTAAAAGTTATTATATTGTGGTCACTATTTCCAAGCGGTCCAGTAACAGTTACCTCTTGGACCAGATCCTGCGTTCCAGTCAAGACTAGATCGAGAATCGACTCTCCCCTTGTGGGTTCCTGTACTAGCTGCTCCAAGAAGCAGTCATTTAAGGCATCAAGAAATTTAATCTCTGAATCCCGTCCTGAGGTGACATGCACCCAATCAATATGGGGATAATTGAAATCTCCTATTATTACTGTGTTTTTTATTTTGATAGCCTCTCTAATCTCCCTCATCATTTCAGCATCACTATCACTGTCCTGGTTAGGTGGTCGGTAATATATTCCTAATGCCATATTCATATTAGAGGAATGAATTGTTATCCATAATGATTCTATGGAACATTTTGATTCCTTTAGGATTTTTACTTCATTTGATTCTATATTATCCTTCACATATAGTACCACTCCGCCACCCGCACGACCTGTTCTGTCTTTCCGATATAATTTATATCCCGGTATGATAGTGTCCCACTGATTGTCCTCATTCCACCATGTTTCTGAGATGCCTATTATGTCAACTTCCTCCTTTGATATGAGGTACTCCAGTTCACCCATCTTATTAGACAGACTCCTAGCATTAGTGTAAAAGCATGTTAGAAAACTACCACTATTTATATGTCCGCCTTTCACAGACGCGGTGGATTTTTTTATGCACGATTGTTTCACATCTGATCTTGCCCATATATTATTTCCCACGTTCCCTATCTGACTAACTTCTAGGGAATCCCTGTCTATGGAGCCTCGTGTAAGAGAAGTCTCCGTCCGATCCAGGTGCTCCCCCGCACCAATCGGCTTTCCCCCACCTCTTAGTTTAAAAACTGCTCTATGACCTTTTTAATGTTTAATGCCAGCAGTCTGGATCCACCTTGATTTAGGTGGAGCCCATCCTTCCTGTATAGGCTCCCCCTACCCCAAAAGTGTCCCCAGTTCCTAATAAATCTAAACCCCTCTTCCCTACACCATCGTCTCATCCACGCATTGAGACTCTGAAGTTCTGCCTGTCTATCTGGCCCTGCGCGTGGAACTGGAAGCATTTCAGAGAATGCCACCAAAGATGTTCTGGATGGAATGGGTCTTTGCCCACAAAAGCTCATGCTCCAGAATATTTGTTAGTCTGTAAGGTGCCACAGGACTTCTTGTCGTACATACATAGTCATGCCTGTTTGGCTTCATCCATATCATTAGTCATTTTCCTGAGGTAGGCCTCTTGACGAGCAAATAACAAATCAAATGGTCCTTCTAATGGGGGAATAAAAACCAGATGTGTGGCTGGACGTTGGATGGTTCAGTCCTGGTGGTTGGGTTAGACTGGAGACTGGAGACATTTTCAGAAGTGAGAACAGGAATAATCACCTGGTTCCCTACCAACACAGGATGCTTTTGAGTAAACCAGACATTTGGATCTGTAACAGGACACCACAGGGGACCCTATCAGTGCCTCTTTTGGTTGGATCCCAAGCAAAATGGGCCACTTCCAGAATATGTCACCCTCTGCACTGGAATCTTCCTCTGCATCACTAGCTACCTCCTCTCAGATGACACAATTCTGCCTCCTGAGGTGTCACTCAAGGACTTCCTTACCCTTCCGGCCTATCGCTGACAGCTGCTGAATTACTAACTTCCTTCTCCGACTCGCCTAGTGGCTTCTGAGACTCAGCCGCCCGCTCTGCTCCTCAAAACTTCGCCTCAGCCTGAGCTAGGGCTGCTGCCTCCCTCCCAGCAACTGGACACCCCAGTTACTTTATTTCTCTTGGCTGCACCGCATCAACAGGAATAGGACTGGTCCTTCTGTGATGGGGTTCTGGGGTCCCCAATGCTCTGCACCCTGTCTGCAGGCAGGAGAGTCTCTCACTCAGCAGGAGAACAGCGGGTTTATTAGCCGACAGGACACAGCATCGTACAGAGGAGTCAGTACAGCAGGCAGAGACAGCCAGTCCAATCCATGTTGGGGAGAGGAGGCCCCGAGGGGCCCCCAGAGCTGGGGCCTGGCCCCCTCCTTTGTCTCTCTCTCCCAGCCCAGACTAACTGCTTCCAACTCCCAGTTCCAATTCAAACCCCTCAGGCTCCACCTCCTCCTTTGTCTGCAGTACAAAGGTGTTACCTGGTTGTCAGGGTTACCCTCAGCAGGAGCCCCACACCCTCTGTGAGCCACTCACACACACAGGTATCCCCCACTCCATCACATCTCTCCCCCCTTCCAGACCGAACTGAGCGGGGTCACTCAGCCAGTGACCTGGGGAAGTTTGGGGCCCTCCCCTCATGATTGGGCATCAGCTGCACCCTCAGTGCTCCCCTTGATGTGCACCACCTCCATGTCATAATCCTGCTGGGAGAGGCTCCAACTCAGGAGATTGGTATTGGCCCTTTTCATGTGATGCAGCTGGGCAAGTCCCTTTAGTTCCCTCAGGTTGGTCGGTCTCCCTGCTTCTGTCTCTGGTCCATCAGCCAAGTTCTCAAGTCGGGCAGGTAGAGCCCATACAGATGCTGCAGCACCAACAGATCAAATAGTTCTCTTCTGGTCTGGGCCCTGCCCTGTCTGCCCACCAGTCCATACAGCTGCTCCAGCCAATGTTTGGAATTCAGTTACAGTCCAGGAAAGGAAGGTACAAATGCTTCCACCCTTGGCATTTAGCCAGACCACGAAAATGGTTGTGTGCCTCAGTTTCCCCTTCCATGCCACACAATAGGTTTGGAATGTTCCTCCTCATGTGAGAGGTTGCAAGACTAGTTACAGGGAACAATGGTGACATTTCAGAGTTACAGACTCCTTCAACATACAACTCATGCTTCTACATCAATGTCATCATGTTACATGGCTCTTTCCAAACATTCAGTGCATGGTACAATTCTACAGCTTTTGGTAGCAGCACCCCTTGGTTACAGCAGTCAGCGTGAGTAACAGAACAAACCCATTGCAACTGCACATTTACGTTGCTCTTTGGTAGACCACAACCTTTGTGCAACATCCTTGAGAATCTGGTATTTTGGGGATAAATGGCTGAGGCCTTTCTTAGCACCATCAAGTTCTAATCTTCTCTCTTGCCCCCTGGGGTGGAAATTTGATCTCTCTGGCTGTGCCCTCCCTTCTAACAAGAGCTGGGCCATTGATGATCTCAGGGAGAAGGCCCCCTCCCAGCCAGCCTGGAAATTTGCAAACCAAACTGCTTTCTGAGAGTTGTTTTGTGAGTCCCAGACGCAGAATCCACATGGAGGAATCCCTGTTTATCCCTTACTGGCCCACCAGGACCACAGCTCCTTTATCCTTCCCCCTCCAACTACTGCCTCCCCCTGGAATCAGAAGTGGAGTCCAGTATAAGAATATAAGTGTTTCCACCATCTGGAGATGGGGAATTGCTGGCCCTCTCCTGCATCCTACAGAGACTGACTGTGCAGCTGTTTTACTTTGTTCTCACAGGGCTGCTCACACTCCCTGATAGTTTTCACTTTACTTGCATCAACTTCCAATTCCTGAGAAACTTTTACCCTGCCTGCTTTGGACCCTTGCAGAGCACAGCCAGTGGTTTCACACTCAGGCAGGTCCTGGCCATCAGGAGCTGAAACAAACTTCTCCCCAGGCAAAGGGCTGCTCTGGTGCTTACAGACAAGCACCTTTCCTGTTCACTCTCCTCCACCTCACTCCCATTTTCTGCAGTCCCCACAGACGGGTCAGGAAAAGTTTCAGGGAAATTCTCTTCCTCAAGAGCTCCCCCAAACAACAACTCACCCCTGTTTGGCTCCACAGGGGCACTGCTCACTTGAGCCACAACCAGCTCCTGGGGTTCACCTATACCCAGGATCACTTCTGGCCCATCAGGCAGATTCCCATGTAATCCCCCTCCAGGCAGACAGCCAGTACCACTGGACAGAAGGTCAGAGTCCCTTTCCTCCCTTCTGCTACCAGCTCCTTTATCTTCATCGCTCAGCATAACTCCATTGCCCGTCTGTTCTTGTGTCCTGGCGAGAGGATGACTCTGGTAGGACAGAGTCCTCTCAACCCCTCCCAGTAACACCTCAGCATCAGGCAAAGAACAAGTACCAGAATCGTCTGGTCTCTGGGGTTCCCTGATGATACTAACTGGATCAGACCGAGTTAAAGCATCATCCCCCCTGAGAGACACAGAGGTAGGCCCACTTCCCATCTGGGCTTCAGCTGCCCTCAGATCCAGCTCTGGGATCTTGGCTCCATCTCGAGCCCCCACAGGCTCAGGCAAAGGACTCACTTCCCCAGAAGCAGAAGCACTTTTCTTGCACCAAGGACCAGTGTCCTTAGCAGGGATACCACTGCCCATCCCAGAGCCATTCCCTCTGCTCCAGCCCCCATGGCTGGATTCAGAGACACACCTGGAATGCTCTTTCCTGGTGGTTCCCTCTCCAGCCACCCCAGGCTGGTGAATCTTCCTCAGACAATGGGCTAGTTTCCTCATTGGCACCTTTTCCAAACGCAGGCTCTGCTCTCTCCCCAGGCTGCTGCTGCTGTTCAACACAGACAGACAATGGGAGACACTCTCTCCTTTGTCCCAGCCCCCCGGCTGGTCTCCACACACACACAGAAGGTGAAGCAGCTTCTCTCAGAGACAACTTGCCATTCCCAGTGGACAAGCTGCTTTCCTGCACAGACACACAGGCACCTTCCTTGGCCCAGGCCTGGAAAACTCTTCGCAGGTCTGTCTTGGCCACTAGTAGATGATGGGTTGGAATCGCTCCTTCCCTCCTTGAGCTGCGGCAGGCCACTCGGTTCAGAGCTCCATGCAGTCCAGGGTTCCCTGCCCCGATCCGGGCTCACCTCTGCAGGATTTTCCTTAACCCTCAGCTCTGCCACTGCACATCCACGCTGCCTTGTCCAGCTTCTTTAATCTCGATTTCAGTTTCCAGGTGCTGCCACTTCACAGCGGAGTTGCTCAGCGTGGTTGCAGGCTCTCAGGCTGATGCCCTCTGCACCCCACGATTCCTGGAAGAATCCCTTCAGTGTGCCAGGCTCCTTGCGGGTCACAAGCTGCCCGGGGTTAGGCCGTAGGCCCCTCCGCCCTCTGGGACCGACTCCAACAGACTCCCAGCGGAACCCCTTCTTCAGTGTGACACCCGCTCTCAGGGACCATGAGCACACTGTCTTGGGAAGGACTCATTCAGCGTCAGCCTCCTCAGGGGTCACTTGTTCCTGCAGGTTGGGCTCTTGGCCCCTCCACCTTCTGGGACCGACTCGAACAGATTCCCAGGAGTAACCCCTCCTCGGGTGTGACACCCCCTCTCGAGGACCACGACCGCAGTTGCTTGGGTTCGGCCGCAGGCCCCTCCGCCTTGGGGAACTGCACCTTACTGCCCTTCAGCACACCTGGGTCTCGCAGGCCCCACTTCTTCCGGGGCCCTGGTCACTTACTGCTGGATGCTCCATCCTCGGGGTGCAGAACATCCCACTTCTGACACCAGTGTGATGGGGTTCTGGGGTCCCCAATGCTCTGCACCCTGTCTGCAGGCAGGAGAGTCTCTCACTCAGCAGGAAAACAGCAGGTTTATTAGCCGACAGGACACAGCGTCGTACAGAGGAGTCAGTACAGCAGGCAGAGACAGCCAGTCCAATCCATGTTGGGGAGAGGAGGCCCCGAGGGGCCCCCAGAGCTGGGGCCTTGCCCCCTCCTTTGTCTCTCTCTCCCAGCCCAGACTAACTGCTTCCAACTCCCAGTTCCAATTCAAACCCCTCAGGCTCCACCTCCTCCTTTGTCTGCAGTACAAAGGTGTTACCTGGTTGTCAGGGTTACCCTCAGCGGGAGCCTCCCACCCTCTGTGAGCCACTCACACCCACACAGGTATCCCCCACTCCATCACACCTTCATTCTCCTGTGAGGGGTCCCCCCTAACTCCTGTTTCCTCTGGAGAAAGACTGACTGCTCGTCTGACTTGACACCTCACCGATGCGTTAGCTCCCTAATCCTCTTTCCTTTCTCCTCCACAGTTTGCTGGGCTTTTCTGAGTCACTCCAATTTCTCGTTCAGTTTCCTCCTCGAGCACTGCAAGCCACAAGCAGCCTTTCCTTTCACCCTCAGAGCCTGCTGTTTCTCCTGCTCCGTTCCGTACCAAACACCTACCTTACACAGCCCTGGGGATTGCAATGCTCAGAGATGATCTCGAGATCTCTGAGTTGTACTAAACCTCCTCCACCTTTCTGAATGCAAGTTCTGGCAAAGTTTTCCGAAGGTGGGCAGCAGGTAACTCCTACAGCTTCCACTCTTGCCCTCGTGCTACTCATCTTAACACATACAGTAGAACTCATTTTGAAAGTCAACTTTTCTATTGGCTGTACCAACGCTCCATCCATCCTTAAGTCTCAAACTGCGAAACTTTGGCACTTCAAAACTGAAACTTTACAAACTTTCAAACGCTAAAAATGGAAGGCGTCCCTTCCTTCAGAGAAACAGACAGGAAATAACCACCCCAAAGTGTTTTTGAAACTTATTTCAATGAGTCCCCAATGAAAAGAATCCCAAGCATTGTTACAAGCTGGAGACCAGCTGGCTAAGTAGCAGTGCAGCAGAAAAAGACCTGGGGATTACACTGGAGGAGCGGCTGGACATGAGTCAACAGCGAAGGCTAATGGCATATTGGAGTGAATTAGGAGGAGCATTTCCATCAGATCTAGAGGAGTTATTCCCCTCTACTCGGCTCTGGTGAGGCCTCATCTGGAATATTGTGTCCAGTTCTGGGCCCCCACTATAGAAAGGATGTGGACATGTTGGTGAGGGTTCAGCAGAGGGCAATGAAAATGGTTAGGGGTCTGGAGCACAGGACCTATGAGGAGAGGCTGAGAGATTTGGGCTTGTTTAGTTTGCAGAAGAGAAGAGTGAGGGGCGATTTGATACCAGTCTTAAACTCTCTGAAAGGGGAGCTCTAAAGGGGATGGAGAAAGGCTGTTCACAATGGTGACAGATGGTAGAACAAGGAGCAATGGTCTGAAGTTACAGAGGGGGAGGTGTAGGTTGGCTATTAGGAAAAACTACTTCACCAGGAGGGTGGTAAAGCACTGGAATGCATTGACGAGACAGGTGGTGGACTCTCCATCCCTAGAGGTTTTTAAGTCCTGGCTTGACATAGTCCTGGCTGGGATAATTTAGATGGGGTTGATCCTGCTTTGGGCAGGGGCCTGGACTAGATGGCCTCCTGAGGTCCCATCCTGCCCTAGGATTCTAGGAGTCTATGAACCTTGCAAAAAGCGGTAAGCTGTGTACATTATCTGGTAAAACTAGGCCCCTTTTGACCAAACTGTCATGAATCCTAGAATCATAGAATTCCAGGACTGGAAGGGACCTCGGGAGGTCATTGAGTCCAGCCCCCTGCCCCAAGCAGGATCAACCCCAACTAAATCATCCCAACCATGACAAGCTGGGACTTAAAAATCTCCAGGGATGGAGATTCTACCACCTCTGTTGGCAACACATTCCAGTGCTTCTCTACCCTCCTGGGGAAATAGTTTTTCCTAATATCCAACCTACTCCTCTCCCTCGGTAACTTCCAAGCACCTTACTTAAGCTTAATCATGGCGCCTTACTTAAGCTGTATGGGATTAATAAGCAAAGCAGGAAAAAAAAAAACCAAATATCGAATTCATATGCCTCCTAGACACAGGTAGAGCCAACAGTAGCCTAACTTTAACCCTTCAGTAACAATGCTTCTTAACACACGTAGACTTTGAGCAACCAAGCTACAAACCTCTGGCCAGAAAAGGAGAAAAGAAACAATCCTTCAGCGCAAAGCACAGTACAAAACAGGAAACTGACAGGCACCCAGCAGCAGTCAAAGGAAATACTGCTTCTGTGCTCTGACACAGCCTGTGTTCTTTAACGCTGATTCTTTCACTTTTACCTCAGGTGAGACTCCGAAGAGCTGAAAATGCCTGGAAGCGCCAGAAATTCCTGTCACACACTCCCTGAAACGCCAGCCTGGCTCACGTGGCCGTGGAGCCTGGTTTGCGGACAGTAAGTATTAGTGATTTGAACAGTCTGGGCTGTCGGCTCACCAACTGAACGAATCAGAAGACAATATGGTTCTTGGCCCAGAACTGGGCTGTACAGAATATACCAGGGACAGTCGGGGGTAGGACAGGATTTCACTTGGGACAAAACGAACCTTAAACTTCCTTAAAATCCATGGTATGGAAATGAGATGACAATCTGAGCAGCAGTAATGCAGGGGTACTCGTACGGTGTTAGTACTTACGTCTGGCAGTGGTGGTTCATGTACTCACACCCAGGCCTGGTAGCCGGGTGATCAGAGACGAAGGATGCGCCTGGCTGCTGGTACAGCAGTGCGGGTACAGGTCGCTCAGCTCTCGACTGAGCCGTGCAGAGACTGATGCTCACTGCTTATTAAAGCTAACTTAGTTCACTTCACAGACTGGCCTAAATCTGGATCAAGCCAAGAGACTGTTAGGCAGATAAAGCTGAAAGGACAAGTTTGGAGCCCGAGCTCAGCTCCCAGCTCCTGCTGCCCTTCGCCTGTCTCTTTCCTTCCCTCACCTCCGCTTTTCCCCCTCCTTCCCTTTTCCTTCCTTCTCGTCCCTTCCAAAGCTCCGGGCACCTTGTTTCATACGCCGAGGAGCCTGGGCCCTCCTTCTCTGCCCTGATTTAACTGCCTCACCCACCAGCCCTTCGGCACACCAATTCCGTGGGCTCCACACAGATAACATCTGTCTGTACCGATGACATTTACATACATTTTCATGCCGTTATCTCATTCTCACCTCTGCTATTTCCTGTGTGCTTTGTATGTTATTTTTGTTCTTCCCATGGTATATTTGTTAACCCGAGGGCAGTGTGGAAACTCTTGTACCAAGAAAACAATTGCTTTGTCTCATCACCCTCTACCGGGGGGGGGGAAGTCCCGGATGTACACAAGCTACCAGCACCATCTGGGTGAAAGAGCCCAGACAAAATACCCACTTGCCTGAGCTTAACCTACAGGATATAACCTGTAGGTCTCTTGTGTTACAGCCCAATTATTTTGACGTGACCCTGTAAATGAAAATAAAACCAATGGCAGAACCCTAAGGAGATGCGCAGCTCTCTCTAGGCAGGCAAGCAGGTCAGCCCTAGAGCAGTGGTTCTAAACTCTTTGGCCCACAGACCACCCAGCTCAACGCCAACCTTTCCACGGACACCAGCCACCCAGCCCTGACGACAAGACGCCGTCGCTCACCTCTGAATACCTTCAGTACGAACTACCCAGAGTGGCCCAGTGGAGTAGAAAAACGCAGATCGGCAGCTCTGAGGTGGGGGGGCTGCAGGTCCGGAGAGCCAGGTGAGGTCCCTGCTGTGGCAGGGGCGGGGGGGTCGGCTCCCATGACCCACCTTCAAGCTGGTCACAGACGACCCTGTGAGAAGCCCTGGCCTATAGGCCACGCGGCGTTGTCCGAAATGGACGAAGAACTAATAAGCCGGAGGCTTTGAAAAGCAGAGCTGGACTTCTCTGGCCTCCCGCCGGACTCTGAAACGCCCCGTTAGCGTGGGAGAAGGAGGGAGGCTCTGCCAGGGCATGTGGCACCAGGCTGGCTGGGGCATGGCCTGGCTCGGGGGAAGGGGAGGCGAGGGAACGTGTGATGGACTTAACAGAGGATGGCTTGGGGGCTGGTGAGTGGCTCTTTAGGTGGCCGTGGACAGTTTGCTGCATCTCCCGGGGGCAGAGGGGAGGAAGCTGTCAGCTAACCCCACGCCAAGCCACGGTTCCCCCGAGAGCTGGGGTGTTTGACAGGTGTATGGGCACTGCTCAAATGGGAGCACCCGGCAGGACGACCGCCTGCCAGCCTAACTGCTGTCCACACGCCTGCGAAAGTCAGACCTGTCGCCTATGAGCGTAGATGTGACATTGGCAGCCTGTAAGCCGAGCTAGTCACTCCAGCTCTTCTCCTCACGCTTTCCCGGCTCCGTTCCATTCCCACGGTAACGCAGGGACCGGCCGGGGGCGCAGCCTGGGAGATGCTCGCCTTAGCAGTGGTCTCGCCTGGTAGTCAGCGGCTTTGAAAGAGAGCTGTGCTGATATTTTTATATGGAGGTAGGTGGGCGGGTGTGGAATTTCCAGCTCGTCTAACCGCAGCGGGCTGCGCGCTGGCACACAGCGCAGCTTTCTCTGCTGTGCTCGCTGAAGGTCGTCGTCACCATCAACAACCGTGGGCTCAGCACCCCTGGGTGTCGGACGCCTCCCTCACTATTTCCTTCCGCCTTTCCCCGTCCAGTGCGGAGCGGTTTCGTTTCTGCAGACTAGCTCCGCACCAATCCACTACATCATCTACCCATTCTCTGTGGGGTCTGCCTCTCCTATTCCAACCGTCCATTACGCCGAATACCAGGGTCCTGATTTTTCGTTCATTCTGCAAATATGTCCAAATAGTTGTAGCTTCCGTTCTATAACCTTCTGCGGCAGGTTCTCCTTCGGCTGTATCTTCCTATATAATTCCTCATTGGTGACCTTCTGCATCCATCCTATTCTCAGAATCTTTCTATAACAGCTCCTCTCGAACGCCAATGTTCTTCTTTTCCAATCTTTCCTTATCACCCACGTCTCACGTCCGTACATGCTGCTGAATACACGTTTTCAAGATGCCCAGCTTCGTTCCTAAGCTAATTGCTTTGCTTTTCCAGATCTTACCCATCGCCTTCAAACTCGCTCTTGCTTTCACTGTTCTAGTCGCTATTTCCGTCTTACAGTCTGGATCACACGTTATGTTGCTCCCCAGGTATGTGAACTTCTCCCCATTTTCTAGTTCAATACCATCCACACTGATCTTCCTTCCTATTTCCTTATCTCCAAATACCGTTGGTTTTGTTTTATCGATGTTCATAATCAGTCCGTCCACACCACTTCCCTCCTTCATTTAGCATCTGCACCATTTTCGGTAGCTTCTCCTCATCTTCCTCAGTGATAACTATATCATCTGTGAACCTCAAGTTGTTAATTCTCATCCTGTGCACAGATATCCCTTCTACCTCTTCCTCAGTCTTGTCCATCGCTCTGTCCAGATGTGCGATGAAGATACTTGACAATATTAGATCTCCTTGTCTTGTACCTCTACTTGTTTTAAACCAACTTCCCAACCCCCTCAAGTTCTCACCGCTGCCTCCGCACTGTCATTTATATCCCTCAACAACTGTATCAGTCTGCTATCCACTCTGTCTGACTCCAACACCGCCCAAGTCACTTTCTCATCTATACTGTCAAATGCCTTTTGAAAATCGACGAAGCAAGTGTGCACGTTTTTGTTCTTTCATCAAGCTTTGTCTGCTATCAGTCTTAGTGCCAATATCTGCTGCATGGCACTTCTATCTTTTCTGAACCCTGCTTGCTCGTCTGCTATATGTTCTTCTATCTGCGACCTTAGTTTCTCCGTCGGTGTCATCATCAGCACCTTGCCTAGATGACTCGTCAGGGCAATCGTTCTGTAGTTCTTGCACTTCAATGTACTTTCTTTCTTGTGCATTGTCACTGGAACAGATCTTGTCCATTCCTTAGGCACCTTCCCTTCTTTCCATGCTGTATTACATAGTCAGTGTATTTCTCTGTGAAGGTGTCTAGGTACCACTACCTGGGACAGTTACTCCCACACAGGTGTGTGGTAACAGAGAGGGAGCCGTGCTAGTCTATACACTATCGAAACAAAAAGCAGTCAAGTAGCACTTTAAAGACTAGCAAAATAGTTTCTTAGGTGAGGTTTCGTGGGACAGACCCACTTCTTCATATCAGAGCCAGACCAGATGGTCTGAAGAAGCGGGTCTGTCCCACGAAAGCTCACCTAAGAAACTATTTTGCTAGTCTTTAAAGTGCTACTTGACTGCTTTTTGTTTTGACAGGTGTGTGGGTTACATACAGACATCTGATTGGGGGATTAAGCTAGGACTCCCCTCTGAATATGCCTAAGATGTCACATTGCAGCTTCATGAGCAAATTCCAGGAATGGGCATGTGCAATTAAAATACCAAGAACAGCTTGTGGGGAACGGGCTTGGAATCACAGACTCGCCCCCCTGCTGGGCCAAGTGAGGGGCCATGGGCAGGAACATGGGCAGAGGGAAGGGTACATGCAGCTCCCCAGCTTGCCCCACACTGGTCCAGCCAGGGAGTTAGGCATCCAGGGGGCAGGGGAGGGGAAGGGGGCAGGGTCCACTGCAGTGAATGGTGGACAAGCCAGGTCTGTCCAGTTTCAAAGGGTGGGAGGCCCCAACACCCCCCCGCCGGCCCACAGGTCCAAGGCCTAGGGCTGGTAACTAGCCACCTCTGGGGCAACAAGCAGTCCCGGTGCACCGCAGAGACCCGCACGTTCAGGGGGTGGTGAGCTTTCCTGGGGCAGACGGACAGAGTGCCAGGTGACCCAGTGGGAGCGGGGAGGGGTGACCTGTCACTAGCAGGACAAGGTGATGATTTGTCCCAGCCCAGCACATATCAGCGGCGGGGAGGTCGCCCTGCAATGCAGACGATGGCAGCCGAGATCCCTGTCCAGGCCCAGGTTAAAAGTGTCGCATTCCACAGTCCTGCTGTGTGTCGCTTGGCCGGAGGTTCAGCGGGTCCCACGCGCTGCCCCCGCTCTGGTGGTCCCAGCACCTGGTGATGGGCCCAAAGCGCAGCTGCTCATGTCAGTGGCCGCAGGCAGTGCCTCGGGCTGCGAGTTCAAAGGAGCCGCCCGTCAGGGCTGCCCCAAGCCCTGCACGTTGGGGTCCTGCCAAGGCCTATGGACGGGTCCCCGGCTTGGGTGCAGGAATGAGGAGTGCATGGGGCTGCAGGCCCCCGGACTTCTGGCCTAACGCCCAGGGTCCCACTGCCTCCCCTTGTGCCTGGGGCTCTGCTGCAGGCTCTCTCCTGGCTGCCGGCTCTGCCGCCAGCCCTGTGCCCCACACGTCAGGGCTTTACTCCCAGACTCAGCTTTGGTGGGAAGGACTGGGGTACAGGGGGGACGTCAGCACCCCCACTCTTACCCCTGTTCCCATGCTGCTGGTTAGATGTGAGACGTGTGTATGTAACCCACACACCTGTGTGTGAGTAACTGTCCCAGGTAGTGGTACTTCGACACCTTCACAGAGAAAGACTCAGTGTTTGTTGCAGCCTAAGCTGAGAGCCACCCAGCCTTTAGCGCAAGCTGTAAAGGCACCTCCAGAGGTCCCAGGTTTGCGGCTGCCTGTGGGCAGTTACATGTTCCCTCAGAATCTTAGGGTGCAGAAGTTGGGGTTTGGTTTTGAGAGGCTTGGCTGGAGTGACGTAATGAGAGGCTGTTCTCAGTGGTGGCAGATGGCAGAACAAGGAGCAATGGTCTGAAGTTACAGAAGGAGAGAAGAAGGCTGGATATCAGGAAAAAACTCTTTCCCCAGGCGGGTGGTGAAGCACTGGAATGCGTTGCCTAGGGAGGTGGTGGAATCTCCATCCCTAGAGATTTTTAAGTCCTCTCTTGACCAAGCCCAGGCTGGGATGATTTAGTTGGGGTTGATCCTGCTTTAGGCAGGGGGCTGGACTCAGTGACCTCCTGAGGTCCCTTCCCGCCCTGGGATGCTAAGATTCTATGACGCAGAGAGCTATAACACCCCACAGCCAACAGCGCGATGGGGAGTTCTCCAAGGGCTTCTAATGATCCCCTAAAACGTCTAAAATTTGTCTTCTCGTCTCCTAGTACCCGTCTCTTTGCGCTTTAGAGTTCCCTCTGCTACACCCCTCTCCCACCTCTCGCTGCCAACGGCGTGGAGCAGGTCCTTCTGCCCTGCCGTGCTCAGGGAGGGACGTGAGGCCGGTGTGGCGGTAGGCATAGAGGTGATTGTGTACACAAACACCATTTGTGGAACTAACCCGAGTAATCTAACTTGGATGTGAATATTATCGCCAATGCTTAGCGGCGTAGAATTCCCCCGGCGACTGTAAGGAGTTGTGCTGCCGTGGGTGTGCTCAGGAGTCCTGGCGGAGACCTGCCCCAGGCACAGCACGCAGTTAGCCCTTGATAACTGTAGTCTGGAGGGGAGGGCGAAGCTGGGTTCTTAGGTCAGCTTGGCGAGCCGTTACCCCCATTGATACCCGCCCTCAATCCCCAGCTCTCGCCACCAGCGGTCCCAGGCAGGCGGCTGCTTTCAGCCCCACGCGGAGCTGTGGAGGTCCCTGACTCTGCTCCAGCCTCTGGCTTGGTCAGGGCTGGGCCCTTGGGGGCCAAACCTCTTGGCCTGTTTGTTCCAACAACGACCTCCATCCAGTACCCAGCACCCTGCCCGCCTCGGCCTGCGAGCGGCACCGTGTCTCGGCCAGCACGCCGGCAGCGGGTGGTGCTAGCTTCCTGCAGTGCACACAGGAATATGCTGCCCCTGTGTCCTGGCCACGCTCGCCTGCCTCTGCCTGGTGAACGTGCTGGTGAGCCGTGGCTTGAGGCCAGGGCCTGGGTTTGCTGACTTGGGCTCAGGACTCAGGGCCTTGTCCCTGGCACACACTCCATGCTCTTCCAGAGCATACGAGTGCCTACGCGCTGTTTCCAGGTGCACGTGAATGCGCCCCCCGCCCCGTCCCCCCCATTTCCAGCACACGAAAGAGCAGAAGAGTAAGTAAATAAAGGACCCGTCACGCCCCCCTCAACCGGGCGCCGAGGGGAAAAGTTTGTAGGGTTAACAGGCGACGCTCGGGGGCCTGCTCAGTTAGGAACGGCCTCCGGCAGCACGCAGGAAGCAGAGCGCTGGTGAAACGCAGCTTGGCTCTCTCCTCCCTCGCTTCCTGGGACTTTCTCCCCAGGCAAAGGGAGTAAGACGTAAAAGAAGCAGAAGGTGTGGGGAGGGGGCACATAGAACAGGGACCTTCCCCTTTCTGCCCCTCCCCCCCACTCTGGGGGGCAGGGAGTTGTGAGTGGGACACTGAGAATGGGGATCCCCCTTTTCCCACTCTGGGGGGGCATGGAGATGTGAATGGGGCACTGAGAACAGAGATCCGCCCCCTTTCTGCCCCTCTCCCCACTCTGGGGGGAAGGGGATGTGAGTGGGGCACTGAGACCAGGAATCCCCCTTTCTGCCCCTCTCCCCACTCTGGGGGGAAGGGGATGTGAGTGGGGCACTGAGAACAGAGATCCGCCCCCTTTCTGCCCCTCTCCCCACTCTGGGGGGAAGGGGATGTGAGTGGGGCACTGAGACCAGGAATCCCCCTTTCTGCCCCTCTCCCCACTCTGGGGGGGGCACGGAGATGTGAATGGGGCACTGAGAACAGAGATCCCCCCCCCTTTCTGCCCCTCTCCCCACTCTGGGGGGAAGGGGATGTGAGTGGAGCACTGAGAACAGAGATCCCCCCCCCTTTCTGCCCCTCTCCCCACTCTGGGGGGCAGGGGACGTGACTGGGGGGCTGCTGGCCAACCAGGCTGGTCTTCTTTGTCACATGGCACCATCAGCCCAAACATTTCCAGTTCAAAGGTGTGCTGGGAAATCCCGTGTCAAAGAGGAAAAGGCACGGGACATTTGTCACCAGGAAAACCCTTCCCGTCTTCGGCCTGGCTCTAACCCCAGCCCCAGGGGCCCCTTCTGGTCCCTTCCCATCCAGCCAGGGCCTTCTGGGGAGATGAGGGAGGGGTCTTCAGGCGGGGACCACAGGCTGGGCTGGGTGCCCATGGGGCAGATTTCAGTCCCCATGGGGCTGGCCAAAGGCAGCCTGGCCCATCCCTGGGGCTCAGGCTTCGTGGTGGCTGCTGCATGGGATTGGAAGGTGTGTGACCAGCACCCTCCACAGAAGGTTGCAGGCGGGTTCTGGTGGGATGGGGCCAGCATGTCGGCAGCCCCTCTGGGGACGGCGGCTGGAAAGTTATTTCGACACGAGGTCCCCAGGGAGCAGGTGTTGAAGTTGAAAGTTTTATTCGCTTTATACTTTGAATTTTAGGCTTAATAAAGCAGCAAAGTAAAGTAACATTTTAACATTTCATGGATTTGATTGATTAAGTTCTTTGACTGACTACACGTCTCTTTGTTTTAGAACGTAGTGAGTTTGGTGGGAAAGAGACAGAGTTTTGGTATTATGACTATGCTAAGGAGATTACAGGATAACGTTGAAGGCTGAAGCCTCAGTTGTTTGATTTATAATGCCTCTTGCTCTGAGCCCTTGTAAGAATTGTTTCGGGGTGAAAGTGGTGTGTCTGTGTGGCGGTAAAGGTGGGAAGGTTACCCCCAGAGCCAGATGGCCAAGGAAGGAGGGGCGAAGCGTGGGTGAAGACAGGCTCCACGGTGTCAGAGAAGGACCATCAGTGCGCACCCCAGTCGAGAAGTGATCGGATTGGCAGATTGATGACTCTGAAGCCTGGAGCAGGCACCCGTAAAGATGATTGATTACGGGATGAGCCTCTTGGAGATGTTTTGAGAATGACTGGCATTGAAAAGACAACACACCAGTCACAGACTGACACAGCAAACCTCAGCGGAGGAAAGCATTATAAAAGCAGGTGCTTTACTTTGGGTTCGTCTTGCCACCAACGCCAGGAGAGCGTCGGATCGCGACCCACAAGGCCCTGCTCCCCCTCTATGATCGATCCAGCTGGCCACGAGATTGATCCAGGCTCTGGACTGGTAACTATAGCATGGTCTGGTGGGACTGTGTGCATAGGATATGTGTGTGTGTGTGTGGCAGGACTCGTGTGTGTGTGTCTGGCAGGACTCTGTGTGTGTGTGTGTGTGTGTGTGTGTGTGTGTGTGTGGCAGGACTGTGTGCATCAGGTGTGTGTGTGTGTGTCTGGCAGGACTCTGTGTGTGTGGGGGGGCAGGACTGTGGGTGTGGGTGTGTATGGGTGTGTGTGTCTGGCAGGACTCTGTGTGTGTGTGTGTGTGTGTGTGTGTGTGTGTTTGAGGACTGTGTGCATTGTGTGTGTGTGTGTGTGTGTGTGTGTGTGTGTGTGTCTGGCAGGACTGTGTGCATCAGGTGTGTGTGTGTGTGTGTCTGGCAGGACTCTGTGTGTGTGGGGGGGCAGGACTGTGGGTGTGGGTGTGTATGGGTGTGTGTGTCTGGCAGGACTCTGTGTGTGTGTGTGTGTGTGTGTGTGTGTGTGTTTGAGGACTGTGTGCATTGTGTGTGTGTGTGTGTGTGTGTGTGTGTGTGTGTGGCAGGACTGTGTGCATCAGGTGTGTGTGTGTGTGTCTGGCAGGACTCTGTGTGTGGGGGGGGGCAGGACTGTGGGTGTGGGTGTGTATGGGTGTGTGTGTCTGGCAGGACTCTGTGTGTGTGTGTGTGTGTGTGTGTGTGTGTGGCAGGACTGTGGGTGTGTATGTGTGTGTGTGTCTGGCAGGACTCTGTGTGTGTGTGTGTGTGTGTGTGTGTGTGTGGCAGGACTGTGGGTGTGTATGTGTGTGTGTGTCTGGCAGGACTCTGTGTGTGTGTGTGTGTGTGTGTGTGTGAGGACTGTGTGCATTGTGTGTGTGTGTGTGTGTGTCTGGCAGGACCGTGTGTGTGTGTGTGTCTGGCAGGACTCTGTGTGTGTGTGTGTGTGTGTGTGTGTGTGTGTGGCAGGACTGTGGGTGTGTATGTGTGTGTGTGTCTGGCAGGACTCTGTGTGTGTGTGTGTGTGTGTGTGTGAGGACTGTGTGCATTGTGTGTGTGTGTGTGTGTGTCTGGCAGGACCGTGTGTGTGTGTGTGTGTCTGGCAGGACTCTGTGTGTGTGTGTGTGTGTGTGTGTGTGTGTGTGGCAGGACTGTGGGTGTGTATGTGTGTGTGTGTCTGGCAGGACTCTGTGTGTGTGTGTGTGTGTGTGTGTGTGTGTGGCAGGACTGTGTGCATCAGGTGTGTGTGTGTGTGTCTGGCAGGACTCTGTGTGTGTGGGGGGGCAGGACTGTGGGTGTGGGTGTGTATGGGTGTGTGTGTCTGGCAGGACTCTGTGTGTGTGTGTGTGTGTGTGTGTGTGTGTGTGTTTGAGGACTGTGTGCATTGTGTGTGTGTGTGTGTGTGTGTGTGTGTGTGTCTGGCAGGACTGTGTGCATCAGGTGTGTGTGTGTGTGTGTCTGGCAGGACTCTGTGTGTGTGGGGGGGCAGGACTGTGGGTGTGGGTGTGTATGGGTGTGTGTGTCTGGCAGGACTCTGTGTGTGTGTGTGTGTGTGTGTGTGTGTGTGTGTCTGGCAGGACCGTGTGCATGGGTGTGTGTGTGTGTCTGGCAGGACTCTGGGTGTGTGTGTGTGTGTGTGTGTGTGTGTGTGTGTGTGTGTGGCAGGACTGTGGGTGTGTGTGTGTCTGGCAGGACTCTGTGTGTGTGTGTGTGTGTGTGTGTGTGTGAGGACTGCGTGCATTGTGTGTGTGTGTGTGTGTCTGGCAGGACTCTGTGTGTGTGTGTGTGTGTGTGTGTGTGTGTGGCAGGACTGTGGGTGTGTGTGTGTGTGTGTGTCTGGCAGGACTCTGTGTGTGTGTGTGTGTGAGGACTGCGTGCATTGTGTGTGTGTGTGTGTGTCTGGCAGGACCGTGTGCATGGGTGTGTGTGTGTGTGTGTGTGTGTGTGTGTGTGTGTGTGTGTCTGGCAGGACTCTGTGTGTGTGGGGGGGCAGGACTGTGGGTGTGGGTGTGTATGGGTGTGTGTGTCTGGCAGGACTCTGTGTGTGTGTGTGTGTGTGTGTGTGTGTGTGTGTGTTTGAGGACTGTGTGCATTGTGTGTGTGTGTGTGTGTGTGTGTGTGTGTGTGTCTGGCAGGACCGTGTGCATGGGTGTGTGTGTGTGTGTGACTGAGAAGCACATGCTGCTGCAGTGCTCTCAGTAAACACGGCGTCCCGCCTTTCCCCTCGACCAGATCTCGCGCGCTTCGTGGAAAGCGCAGCCCCGGGCGTGGCGTGGGGCAGGCCCCTCGCAGCGCAGACCGGCGCTTGTGGTGGGAGGGAATGGGGAGGAGAGCGCCGCACCGCGGCCACTTCAAGGTCAGGCGCGCTGGCAGCCTAGTGCGCAAGGAACGCGCCCCTGGGCACCCCCTGCACAGCCCCGGGCCAGGCCCACAGCAGGCCCCCGCGGTGGCCACGGACACCCAACCTGGCAGCGCCAACATGGGCGCGGGGGCTGCGCGCAGCGCTCTGCTGCTGGCTCAGGGCACGGGGGCGGCGGGGGCCTTGGCGTAGGGCTTCCCCTCCCCAGTGCCTGACTCACGGCTGTCTGTCAGCCCCCTCCCCGCCCCCTGGAGAGGGCCCTGGGTCTCTGAGAAACAAAGCTGCAAGAGCCCTGCTCAGAAGTGGGGCGCAGAGCAGGAAGGGAGGGGAGGGGACCCTCGTGGCCACCAGTGCTGGCCTGGATCAACAGAGCGCATAGTTGCTCTCGGAGGGGAGCAGCCCTGTGCCAGGGCCAGGCACGCCGCAGGGGTGGGCTGGAGTCAGCACAGCCAGGAGACCTTGGCCCCAGAGCTGAGAGCCGCACATCCCCAGCAGACATGGCCTGGCTGCTCACAGCCCAAAGGGGCCGGGAGACCCAGCCTCCCTGTGAGACTGCCCCAGGCAGGGAGCGGTGCATCAGCCAGGCCAGGCGTGGGGTGCTCTGCCCAACCAGCTGCTCTGGGGATAAGAGCCCTCCGTGCCCCCGGGGCTTGGGGCACTACGTCACGTGGGAGCAGAGAATCCAAGCTGTGGGGTGATGGGAGGGCAACCTTGGGGTGTTTTTAAGAAGCCTTGAGATGGGGAAACTGAGGCAGGGTTGCTGCAGCGCCACCCCGAGCCTTGGGGCAGGACGTGCTTGGAGGTAAAAGCTCTGTGACTCACCCTCCTTATAGTACGTTCTTGCTGGGATTTGTCTGGTTTAGCTTCCAGCGGCTGGCTCTTGCCTGGCCTCTCTCCGCGTGGAGAGCACCTGTTTGCCTTGTACGCCGTGACCCCATCGCCTCCCCCGCTCCTGGAGGAACAAACCCCCTGCGCGCTCTCATGCTAATGCAACAGCCTTGCTCCAGCCCAGAGGGGCCCCAGCCTGTACACAATGGGCCTCTCAGCCTGCCGGAAGTCCACAAGAACTCCATGGTGACAAGTGTCCCAGAGGGAGCCGAGTTAGCCTGTAGCAAAGAGAACAACAGGAAGTCCTGTGGCACCTTACAGACGAGCAGACATTTTGGGGCATAAGCTTCCATGGGCAAAGACCCACTTCAGCAGATGCCTGCGATGGAGTGGGTCTGTGCCCATGAACGCTCATGCTCCAAAGTATGGGCTCGTCTATAGAGTGCCACAGGACTTCCTGTTGTTCTCACAATAATTCCAGTGGCTCCAATGGGGGCGGTGTGATGGGGTTCAGGGTCCCCCAGGCTCTGCACCCGTCCTGGGCAGGAGTGACTCTCACTCGGCAGGAGAACAGCGGTTTTATTAGCTGACAGGACACAGCATCATACAGAGGGATCAGTGCAGCCTCCAGAGACAGCCAGTCCCATCCATGCTGGGGAGAGGAGGCCCCAAGGGGCCCCCAGAGTCAGGACCTTGCCCCCTCCTTGGTCTCTCTGTCTCCCAGCCCAGACTCACTGCTTCCAACTCCCAGTTCCAATTCAAACCCCTCAGGCTCCACCTCCCCCTTTGTCTGCAGCCCAGAGGGGTCACCTGGTCGCCAGGTTACCCCCAGCAGGAGCCCCCCACCCCCTGTGAGACACACACATGCACAAGTATCCCCCACTAGAGCACAGGGGGTCACAGTTCTCGGGGCCTTGAAGATCAGTGTGTGGCTTTTGCAGCCCTGCTGCCAGCTGAGCTGGGCCAAGCAGGCAGCCACAGGGCTAGAGTAACAGAAGAATATGGAGATACACATCTCAAAAAGCTGGAAGTGAGTTTGGCAGGACCAAGCACCATCCCTCACAGATATGTTGCATGAATCTATTTGCCCCAGACCCCTAAATGGCCCCCTCAAGGGCTGGGCTCACAACCCTGGATTAAGGGAGCCAATGCTCAAAGCACTGAGTCACCCCTCCCACCCCTCTCCTCACAGCAGCCCCCCATCTCTACAATCCACCCCCTGCAGCAGCCAGTTGGGCCCCGAGCAGCCCCTGCTCCAGGAGCAGCAATCCTGTACCTCTTCAGAGATTAACAAATGGATTTACTCAACAATGAGCTTTCCTGGGAAAGACTCACCTGCAAAACTGATTACCTAATAAATGCGTATGTTAGTCTCCAAGGTGCTCCAGGACTGCTTGTCATTTGAGAAGCTACAGACTAACAGGGCTGCCCAGCGGGGGCTGGGGGGAGACTTGAATTCCTTTCCCAATTACCTTACAGGTGATTACTAAACTGTCTTCTAACCAGCCCAAAACATCGTAAAGCAATTATTTAACTGATCTTATCCCACCACGGGAGCTGCTTTACACCTAACAAAACAAACAACACTGATGGTCTCTAAGGTGTTCCAGGGCTGCTCTCTTTGTTTTGTGAAGCTGCAGACAGGGATGCTGACAAATGGGTGCTGCAAGAGACAGAGTCAATCAAGGGACTGGCCAGAGATCACACAGACAAACAATGAGAACAACAAGTCTTGTGGCACCTTATAGACTAACAGATATTTTGGAGCGTGAGCTTTCCTGGGCAAAGACTCATGCGTCTGACGAAGTGGGTCATCTGATGAAGTGAGTCTGTGCTCACGAAAGCTCATGCTCAAAACTTTTCTGTTAGTCTATAAGGTGCCACAGGACCCTTCGTTGCTGTTACAGATCCAGACTAACATGGCCACCCCTCCGATACTTGACAGGACTTTTTGTCACTCTCGAAGCTACAGACGAACACGGCTCCCTCTCTGATCCTTGTCATAAATGAGGTTAGTTAAACAGAAAGTAAAAGGCGCAGTGCCCAGTGTGAAATCCCTGCAAGCTGCATGGAAACTTTGAAAAACCTCATATTAGAGGCTCAACTTGAATATATACCTCACGTTCAAAAACCGCAGCAAGAGAAATCAAAAACCTGCCACCGAGGCCAAGCAGTAAAGTACATGAAGCAGTGGGAGGGTAATGGCACCCATCAGAACAGGCCCTAAACTGACAGAAGAAAGTAGACAGGGGCATAAACTCTGGCAAAAGACGTATAATTAGGAAGGCCTTAAACTAAAGGAATCTCAAGAACTGCTGGCCAAAGACCCAACTTTTTTGCTGTTATTCTGAGGGCCTCCGAAGTAGGTAGGCAACCTGCGAAAGGAACCCAGGGCCACTGCACCACTGAAGTGCCAACGAAGCCCTCCCTGAGGGTAAGGTCAGCGCTAAATGAATGTTTCCAAACAGTCTTCCCCTCAGAGGGCCTGGGGGAGATCCACTCCCCTGAGCCATTCTTCTTAGTGACCAATCTAAGGGGCTGTCCCAGAGGGAGGTGTCCCTAGAGGAGGCCGTGTTAGTCTGTATCTTTGAGAACAACAAGCAGTCCTGGGGCACATTACAGGCTAACAGATATTTTGGAGCATGAGTTTTTGTGGGCAAAGACCCGCTTCACCTTTCCCCACGAAAGCTCATGCTCCAAAATATCTGTTAGTCTATGAGGTGCCACAGGACTTCTTGTTGTTTCTTAGAGGAGGTTGTGGAACAAATTTGTAGACGAAACACTAACAAGTCAGCAGGACCCGATGGCCATTCACCAAGAGTCCTGAAGAAACTCAAACACGAAATTGCAGAACAGCTAACTGGGGTTTGGAACTTGCCACTTAGGTCAGGCTGCGGACCAGATGACTGGAGGACATTTAGAAAAGTGATCCTGGCAACTGCAGGCCAATAAGCCTGACTTCAGCACAGGGCGAATTTGTCAGGCACAGGGAGGAACATAATTTGCTGGGGAAGATTCGACAAGCACACTCCATCTTGTTGTTCCCTAGTAGTCGCTCCCCTTCACTTCACTGATTAGGTGAGTTAGAGGGGGAGGGCTGGATCTGAGCTGCTGCTTGTGATGGGGTTTTGGGGTCCCCCAAGCTCTGCACCCTGTCCGCAGGCAGGAGAGTCTCTTACTCAGCAGGAAAACAGCAGGTTTATTAGCCGATAGGACACAGCATTGTACAGAGGAGTCAGTACAGCAGGCCGAGACAGCCAGTCCAATCCATGTTGGGGAGAGGAGGCCCCGAGGGGCCCCCAGAGCTGGGGCCTTGCCCCCTCCTTTGTCTCGCTCTCCCTCAGCCCAGACTAACTGCTTCCAACTCCCAGTTCCAATTCAAACCCCTCAGGCTCCACCTCCTCCTTTGTCTGCAGTACAAAGGAGTTACCTGGTTGTCAGGGTTACCCTCAGCAGGAGCCCCACACCCTCTGTGAGCCACACTCACACACACACAGGTATCCCCCACTCCATCACACTGCTGATCTGGATCAGTGCTCCGAGGGCGACAAGACGAGAGCCGGGGTCCCCCTGCAAGACACCCTAGAGTTATACCAGCTCCCCTCTCCTGCACATCCACAGGAATTAGTCCTGCATTAGTTCACACGTATGCAGAATCTGTGGCACCTTCTGGGCGTTGTCTTAATGCTGCCACACTTTAGAGTGGGGGCTTCCAAAGCAGGTCCTTGCCACCGACTCCCCTGCATATAACCAGTCTTCTTTTAATGACCCACTTCACAGGTCTGATTGCTCTGGGATCTGGCTCCCAACCCCTCCCAGCCACTGCAACGGTCCCCGGGGGAAGTGGGGTGGGATGTGCTGATTATACATGACTGCTTTTCCTATGCCTTATCCGGTCACACCTCATTCACTCAACAGGGCCAGCCATTAAGTAACAAGGGAGAGGTCTAGTCTGGTCTAAAGGCATTTTCTTTACCTTACTTAACAGAACAAACCAGCAGTCCTGTAGCGCTTTAAAGACTAACACAAAGATTTATTAGGCGATGAGCTTTCGTGGGGCAGACCCGCTGCTTCACATCTGGAGATGGTGCTCTGCTGGAAATGGTGGGGGACTATCTCCATATCTGAAGATGTGGGTCTGCCCCATGAAAGCTCATCACCTACTAAGCTATTTTGTTAGTCTTTGAAGTGCTGGACCGCTGGTTTGTTTTGTTAGGCTACAGACTAACACCACAACCTCTCCGTTACTTAATACAAAGTTATAAAGGACTTAATAACACTGAGATTTGCAACAAAGGACTTAATATAAAGTTATATGAACGTGAAAGTTACCTGTGGAGAGACTTAATACAGAGGCTTCATGAAGATGATCTGTGCTCATACGGAAATGATTCATACAGAGGTGTATCTACGGAAGCTCCCTAGAGAACCCACAGGGAGAACTATCCCGGTACTGCTGAAGGATGGCTGTGGGGCCCATAGGGCCCTACAAGTCCATTGGGGGTGTGGGTCTGACTCCAGTTACAATCACTGCACAGGGCTTTGTGTTCGTGGGCAACCGTAACTCCCCGCAGTGCTTCAACTCTTACTGGGAGTGGGGACTTTGGGTGGGACCGTTGGTTTGGATTACAGCTCGCCAAGCCCACCTAAGATTCTCTAGGGGAAAACAATTGAGGCCTGCAGCACTTTAAAGAGTAACACAATCATATATTAGGTGAGGAGCTTTTGTGGGGCAGGCCCACTTCTTCCGGCCTGGAAACACTGCTGCCAGCGCTGATTCTCTAGGTTCACCCTCCACCTGGCATCACAGCTACAAGGAACTGTAAGAGCTCTCCCCTGAAGAGCTCATCTTGATCTGAAGCAGTGGGTCTGTCCCAGGAAAGCTCTCTCTGTTACTACCCATCACCTGATAAATTATTCTGTTAGTCTTTAAAGTGTGACACAACTGCTGGTTGATTTTGAGAGCACACAGACTAACACAGCCACCTCTCTGTCGCTCATCTGAATAGGTTGCAGGATCTGCAGCAAACACATGAACACTGCGAACAATGAAATAGCAGCACAGGATTTATTACATTGAATAATTGAGTTTACAACCCTGTCTCTGAGGTGCTGATTGCATACAGATTAATCCACTTGGATTAGTTACATTGAACCAGTATACAGTACAAATATACCCAGACTAACACTATACTCACACTCCCCATGCACTCAAGGAGTTGAAGGACCGGCCTCACTCCACTGGAGGTCAGAGGCAAGATAGGGCTAGAGCAGAAGAAACTTCAGAGATTTAGAAAGACTAGAGCTAGTAGAAAGGGAGAAAGAACTCACAGGAGAACAGAACAGAACAGAACAGAACAGACCGGCTGTGACCTGCTGTCGGCCGTAGGGTATTATAGGTCTCCTGACATCATTTCAGCCTAACCTTTCAAAGCCAAAACTACACATCCGCACCCTAAGATTTTGAGGGTGTGCATGCCTGACTGGGGAATGGCACTACCACCCCCTTTGAATATGCATCGCAGATCACACTGCAGCCCCATTAACAACCTCCAGAACTGAGCGTTTGTGGATAAGATACCAAAAGATCCCACTGAACAGCCCTGAGTGACCTTGGCCTTCACTTTGCAGTAAGCAGGGTGGTTGATCTGATGGGGCCAGAACATCTTGGCACTCTCAGACACCACAAAGATAAAACAGCGCCGACTAGCTAAACTAACGTCTGGGAATGCAGATGCTCTCCCCCGTATCTATCTCTGCGTGGACGTACACAGACGCCCGCACCTACCTAGCTCAAGTGAATGTCTGCCAGAGTATGACCCCTGCAGGCCTCTTGCATCGCTGCTAAACTGGAATAGAACAGTGAAAGGTAGAAGGAAATAGCAGATAATAGCGACTGCTATGTATAGTAATGATTCTGGTCAGCTCCAAGAAGAAGAGATATAACCGAGGCTACCACATCCTTCGAGGCAACATGCCAGTGCTCCTGGCCCAAGGCAGACCGCACCTGTGAGTGTGTCTGCAGTCACCACCCCCGGACTCAGGGCCAGATACCGCACAGCCCCTCCTAGAGCCTCCCGAGCTGAGAAGAGCACCAGCGGCAACTGGAGAGTGAAATCGCAGCACCAAACCCAGAGGGTGTAATACAACCCGAGGTGGATTCAGGTTTTCTGGAGCCCTGGGCCAGAGCTAGTGGGGGACCCCTGCCCTGCCTCTTCCGCCTGGAACACTTGCCCCCCACCGTCCCTTCCACCTGTGGACCTGCCTGCAGCCCAACTCCTTTCTGACCCTTCCCCAGAGTCCTATTCACACAGGGTCCCCCCCGCTCTCACCTTCCCTCTGCAGCTCCTCCACCTGTTCGCTCCACTGTCCCCCCACTGCAGCCGCAAGACAAGACGAGGCCTGTCTCCCCACCAGAGCTGCTGCTAATCTCCTGCCAGGAAGGGTTAAACAGTCCCAGGTGCTGACCACAGGGAATTTAAACTAGGAATTGTGGGGATGGGAAGGTTCAGCAATCTGACGGGAGGCATTTCTCCCTACCCCACTCTCTCCACTTAAAGGTACTTTTCGGGGTTTCCAGTGATTATACAGGCAACGCGTGTCTAGTGGCATTCACTTACGGTGTGTTTGTTTTGGCAGCAAATGGAATAACTGGTACAATTTAATGACGTTAAATATTTAAATACAGTCTGACTACAGATGTAAACACACTTCATAATACCTAATACAACTCTTAGCTACCTGCACTTATGGCTCACACAATGATTATATATCGGAGGGGTAGCCGTGTTAGTCTGGATCTGTAACAGCAACGAAGGGTCCTGTGGCACCTTATAGACTAACAGAAGAGTTTTGAGCACGAGCTTTCGTGAGCACAGACTCACTTCATCAGATGCTGGGCTTGGAAATCTGCAGCGCCAGGTATAAATAAGCCAGAGCAAGGGTGGGGATAGCAAGGTTAGCTCAGTCAGCAAGGGTGAGGCTTACTGCCAGCAGTTGATCTGGAGATGTGAACACCAAGGGAGGGTGTTAGCCGATGGCCAAGGATGTTTGGTGAGGTGCCAGCTATGCCCGTTTTATACCATCCGTGACTTTAACTGCTAGAGCTCAGAGCCCCTTCGCAGTGGGCAGTCAGGATTGACTGACAGGCGCCCCAAGAGTTTGCCCCGTGGAGGCGGCACAACTCAACGCTAAGCTCTTAGTACTCTCACCTAATGGCCAGGCTTTATAGCCAAAACGGCTGAGGTTCTTTAATTGTGTTGGCTGCTTTACAGTAAACCAGAGAAACAAGTCAGGCTTATGCACAAACGGTTACCAAAATTTATTAAACTAGATTCTAATCATGTGGTTACAAAATTGCTAGTGCCCACTTATTTAAATGCATAGATGTTACACACACAAACAAGTTACAAAACTGAAGCCACTATCCCAAAGAAAGAAGACAAAGTATAGAGCTCTATTTCAAAATATGTGTACACTAAAGATAGGAGATCAGGTGTGGGAGCTTCTTACCCTCCTTGCATCTCTCGATTCCAGCGGTGCCAAGCCAGGATCGGTCACTCAATTCCGCGGAAAGACGAATGAGGGACAAGGCTTAGGGACCCTTTTAGCTGCAGAAGCCTTGGGAGGCTGTCACTTATCTGACCAGCAGATAGATAGTGAAAAGCACTCAAAAATCATGGTGCTGTAGGTCCCATACTTATACCTCTGTACTCCTTTATTCTCTTTCTCCTTTCTTATGCCAAATTGGGGCTGGTCTGTCTGGGCGACGCCAGCTCTCGCAAGAGTAGTTTACACTTGCAAGGGAGAGAAACAATAAGTTTCGACTACTGGACATTCCTTTTATTAGGGTAAATATTTTCCCACCTAGGATGTTGGTGTGTGTGCATCACGTTATTTAGTAGGGGCTAAGAGCCATGTCTGTCACAGCTTCTCTGTCTGCTGTGAGCCTAATCGTTGTATATGTTCCCAGAGGCACATTGCAGCAGCACACCTGTGCTTCTCACAGCTTCAAAGGCTGTGCTGGAATTTATGTTACGTGCCCTGTTGTTTTGGCTCCCTTGTGTTCCCAGCAATGCTGGTCTGAGAGGGGGCTGGCTGTCTGGCTACAGTGGGGAAGCTGCTTTTGTATTTAGCCAGCCATTCGCCGTGATTATACTGTAGCTTATAGCCATGGTTATGCTATCACAGAAATATACGTGTATCTATGCTCACCACTCCTTGGCGGAGGGACCCGAGTCGGGACCCACTTCACTCCCAGCAGTGAGGAAGATAGTAAGAGGAGCGAAGTACAGCACAGATATGAGAGACTTAAGAAAACCAGAAGATTGGTCCCAAAGACAGAGAGAAGAGGATGGCGCTCTCCAACGCAGAGTGTCGAAACACCCCCGGTGCCGGACCACATGCTCTCAGCTGCAACAGGGAATTATTTATACTAATTTGCTCTTGACCTATAATAAACCCCTCAGCTTCTCGGTATATTGTTGAAATGTCCACATTAACTGCTGATGCTTCTTACCTGACTGGGCCTGAGGAAATAATGTTAGCTAGCCACAGTGCGGTGCCTGACACGTTACCCCGTTAGCACATCTCCTTGGTCGCAGCTGTAAGAGAAGGGAGAGACTGGGACAGAACTGACGCAAATGGCTAACATAGCTTCCCCTTCCTTGCTCAACCTTCAACCTACCTAATGGACAGGTAAACGGTCAGGAGGAATAAACCCTTGCAAAAGCCCCACCATACAGGGTTGTCCTGTAGGCTTCTCATGTTACTGTGAACAGAGACAGAAGAGTGACAGAGAGGTAGCCGAGTTAGTGTGTACTCCGGTGATAGAGTGTGGGGTGCGTGAGAGAAAGTCAGGTTGGATGTGTGTATGAAGCAGACAGAGCAGCTGCCAGTGACTAAGGGTTACAGCTCCCTGGGGCTGTAACCTAAGCTGGCAGGTAACACCACTGACCTGAAAACAGAGCAGGGAGGAGCCGAGCTGGGTTTGAATGGGAGGCAGCAGTTAGAAGCTGGGGGAAGAGCAAGCTGGAAGGCTGCCAGCCTGGCAAAGGGGAGGATAGACCCCAGAGGGGCACCCCTCGGGCTCCTCTCCCCAGGATGGGTGGAATGATTCTCTGCCTGCTGTACTGACACTTCTGTGCTGAGCTGGGCCTCAGTCGCCTAATAAACTTTCCATTCTACCTGCTGAGTGAGAGTCACTCCTGCCTGCGGACGGGGTGCAGCGCTTGGGGACCCCAGAATCCCCTGACAACTCCAACAAACAAAGCAGCAGAGATGTAGCACTTTAAAGACTGACAAAATGATTTATTCGGTGATGAGCTTTCGTGGGACAGACCCACTGCTTCAGCTCTCGTTAGGACAGCCCTCAGAAGTGCAGGCCCTGTTGTCAGAAGGGAGGTAACACTGGTGAGATGTGTTTGCATGTCTGTGGGGGGAGATTTGAAATACCCACTGGAGGTAACACGCCTCCCCCTTTGGGGCTGGGGGAACTTCCTTTGGCTGTGTGTCTGGCTGGAGGCCAAAGGCTGGGCTGCTGGAAGTGGGGTGCGTTGTTGGCTGGTATTGCAGGGGCTGCTTTGTGCCAGTTTGGCAAATCGAAGGGTTGGAATCACACCAGCTTTTCCCACATTCAGCCCCCTGCCCAGCAGCTGGGGCTCTGGGCGTCTGGATCTCTCCAGGACCCCGCACTTGGCCAGACGACTTAAACCCTTGTACTCCTAGCGGAGCACAGATCATCTACAAGTCTCCTCCACTTCACTTCTAGCTGACCCTAGGAGAACCCCAGGTGTAGGGTGTGAGAAGACATTGTGACGGTCGAGAGTGCAGTTCAACCCCGCTGTGAATCCTCAGGAGAATTCCAAACAGACCAGTCTGTGCAAGGGGAAAAGCTGCAAAACAAGTAACCCTGCCACGGCAACAACTGCAAGCAAAGCACGCTTGCCAAAACTTCAAGGCCACGCTGGCAGTAGCCCACAAGAGATAGTGATAAGGAATGCATAGGCAATTTTAGGCAATCTTATGTAAATAAGTTTAAGCGTTATTAGTTAGTGTTAGGAGGCCTGTTACAGAGCCTCTCCCAGAGTGAAGCTCCAACGTGTCGGGTTTTCCCCCACTGGTGACTGCGGCATCTCCGGGGCTCCCATCACGGGTATCACGCACTTTCAATAAACCAAATATAGCCCTCGCCTTCTGGGTGCAGCGTCGTTTCTGGGGAACCTGAGCCTGGTTGGTTACACCAGGTGTTGTCCTTCAGTCTCAGTAGATCGTCTCCACGTTGGCCGAGGTCATCCTCGTTTGTGTCTGCCTTGCAGGTACGTGTGAGAGCTTGATGGACTCTGCTGGAGGGCGGTTTTCTGAGCGTGTGGCCGGCACCCCCCACTCCAGGTCTGACTCTGCCCCTGAACTCCACTGGCAGGCAGAGGTGAGGCTGCTCCATGGTCTCTTCGAGAGGTGATCAGGGAAGGGCCTGTGAGCACACCAACACCAGTCTCTCAGGCACAGCACACCTGCCTTTGTAACGCTGGTAATTTCACGCCTGGCTGCTCTCTGATCCACCTCTCACATAAAGGCCTTGGAGGCTGCATCACTCTGGGTGTCAGTGTCCCTGTCCAACACCCGGAGGGGCCTGGCTAACTCCGTGTAGCCTGATTTTGGTCCAAGAACCGTTCCATCTTCTGGACAGATTAACTGGTGGGCCTGGAGCCCTATTATCTAACCATACTGAACCCCCTGCTCACTGGGTGCAGAAGTTTAACGCCTCGGGGGCTAGCCCTGGCCTTGCAAAGCACTAACTCACAGGGACCAAGCTGGCTTTCCTCAATGTAGAGCAGCTGCCCTCTCGTGGCCACAGTAATGAAGTCAGGGAGGAGAGTCTGGCAATGGCCAGGGAGCACCTCGTGCTCCCCAGCTGGCAGGGCAGGGCAGGGCAAGAAAGAGCTAGCCCAGTCTGTACACGGGAAGAGGGAGCCTCCTCAGCGTGCAGAGAGGCAGTACTGAAGTGAGACAGGAACCCAGGTGTCCTGCTCCAGCCCCGGACAGCCCTGGCTCTGTGGCACCGGAGCTCCCAGCCTGGCACTACCTCTCCCCCAGGTGCTGTTTGTCTGGCTCCTCAGAGCTCCCCCATCACTGAATTGCCCTCCGGTAATTCCCGGACCCACATGACCAGTGCCAGGGCCCCATCTGCGGCACCATCTCTAGGACAAACCTGTAAGTGGGCCAGCCCCATGAGGGGTCTCAGGCTAGCCCCAGGAAAAGCTGTGTAGCGTCACGGCCTCTGCAGACCCAGACCTCTGGCCCTGGACCTCCCCACAGGAGGGAGCGCTGTTCAGCAAGTCCCACTGAGACAGGCGGCGATGGACAGAAGTACAGTCTGTGGGTGAATGCACCTCACCCAGCACTCACAGCAATACACTGTGCTATCAGAACAACTGGCACCCAGCACAGGCAGAGAACAGCAGCCTATCTTCCTCCTTTGGCAGGGCTACTGGCCTACCGCAGGGGGGCAGGAGACTTGGTGTGTCTGGATGGTAGTAAGGGGTTTGACACTGCACGCTGTTGAGGAGTCTAGGCAACCACGCCTTGGCCACCACCGCAATGTCTGTCATGTCAGTTGCCCAGTGCAAGAATATTTCCTTTTGTTGAGCAGAAAACAGTTCTCTTGTACCATCATTTATCTTCCCTACAGAATGATGGGACTCACAAGGCCTGGGGTAACTGTTCCTAGTGACTTGACTTAAACCCTTGTACTCTCGGTGGACCATAGGTCATCTACAAGTGTCCTCCACTTCACTCTGTCTCGAGACAAAACTTCTAGCTGACTCCAGGAGTACACCCGATGTTATCATTCAATCTCAGTGGACCTCCACGTTGGCCGAGGTCTTTCTCTTTTGCGTTCTCCTTGTGAGTTCCATGTGAGAGCTTGACAGACTGTGCTGGAGGATGGTTTTCTGAGAATGTGGCCTCGCCATCCCCACTTTGTTTTCTTGAGTTGAATGTCAAGTGGTTCGTGTCCTGCTCTGTTCCAAAGCTCCTCGTTTGTGACCAAGTTTTGCCATTGGATGTGAAGGAGGTACCTCAGGCATCTGTGAATGAATGTCTGTAGCTTGCGATTTGAAGACTTTTTAGTGTGCCTGTTACCCACGCAAATTTCTTTATCCCTTTCACACTCAGGGGGACACACACACCATTACCGTGTGGGCTCTAGGCGTGACCCTGTTAATTTAAACTCCCACCCTTACCCAATTCCTACGGCTCAGGGCGGAATTCCCTGCGGATCTGCAGGGTCTGTGCCACTGAAAAAAGCCTTACACAGTAATATTCTTATTCTCTATTTATTTACACTTACCAAGCGTGCAAAACACATGCTAAGCACACAGCGTCATGCTCACCAGTCCTGGTAAGGCCGGCAGGCAGCCTTCCCCTGTTGGGACAGACAAAGTCACATGCTGGATGCTAGTTGCTGCACATCAGGGTCTTGCAGTGCTGGTCTTAGGCGTCTTGTGGGGGGTGAGTCCTCCTTATGGTGTTCCCTCTTCCATTCTTCCTCCCTTCCCTTCCTGCTTGATGTGCTTTCCTTCCTGCTTTTTCCTTCTTGGACCCCAGTTTAGGTCGTGAAACTTGAGTCCTGCTTAGCTATGCCTTGGCCAACTATTTCAGTATAATTTTACTAACGAATCATAACACTGACTAGTGACAGAGAAAAAGCCGTGTTAGTCTATATACTATCAGAACAAAAAAGCAGTCCAGGAGCACAATCCCACAAAAGCCCACCACCTAATAAATTATTTTGTTAGTCTTTAAAGTGCTACTGGACTGCTTTGTGTTTCAATCATAACATACTGTAACAGAATTACCTGACCAATCGTAACCTGCCACCTTCACTGATTTACACCTAGCAAAATTAATTATACAGCAGACAGGAGCAATTACAAACCAGACAGAGAATATACAGCAAACAGTAGAAAAGTGAAGAACAGTCATAGAATGGTGGTTGCACAACCTCAGCCATTGACAAGTCGTTGCCTGCCAGACGAAATGCTGTTAACTACGTTTTCTTTACCCATCTTGAGATCTGTTTCTTTATCTGGAAACAGTGGGTGGCACTAGGATGTGGTCTTCTTCTTACCTGCCTGATGTGACACTATTGTACTGAAATGTAGATGGGATGTGAGTATGTGACCTGTAGCTTCACAGTTACTGGCTGCTGCTCTGTACTCTGGCTGCAGAAGAGCGCTAGGACTCTCCGTATGGCTAGAGAGAAACCATACTGGTTATACTCTTAGACGCCGGGTCACACATCCATACAAGAGCACACTCTTCACATTTGTGTTGAAGATCCGCAGTGTTGTCTTCACAGATATTGTTTGTGAATGCCATATGGGACAGAGAGTCTTGAATGCAGCTGTTGCTTTCCCTATCCTGGCACTGATATCCTTCCCTGTTCCTCCATCTATGTCTATAATACTCCCCAAGTAGGTGAACTGCTCCACATCTTCCAGGTCATCCCGTCTCAGTGTGATGGTGGTGGTGTTGGACTGGTTGATCCCCATTGTCTTGGTCTTGCCCTTGTTAGTGCTCAGTCCAGTCACTGAGGCTGTCTTGTCTAGTGTTACCACTTTTTCTTCCATGCTTTCAGGTGGGTGTGAAAGGAGGGGGACATTGTCAGCAAAATCAATGTCCTCTAGCTGTTTGTCTGAACTGTTCCTAGCACATTTCAGTTTTGGATACGCAGAAGCTTTCAGATGCAGCCATAGAACTGTCAGTTAAGTACAACAGTTTTGCAGCGTTCTGACTGATGAGTTGTACCCTAGGTACAGGCAGGCGTAGATACCTTATGTAATCAGTAGTTGACAGGTAGATGTAGTTAGGCAGACTTACTGCTGTGGTGTCCTCACAGTTCTCTGCCTCCGTCAAGGATGGTAACCAGAAGGCTGCTTGCATGCATGCTTAATGATGTGGGCCCAATGACCACAGCAGACCCTGAGAGGCGCTCAAAGACTACAGACCAGGTAAGGATGGATGTTGCCCAGCCAGGTTTATTGTTAAGCAAAGTACAAGAAACAGTAGTTATATTTGAAGCAGTGGGTCTGTCCCACGAAAGCTCATCACCTTGTTAGTCTGTAAAATGCTACGCAACTCCTGTTTGGTTCTGAGTTGTCAGTAGACTCGACCGAACCACTGCACATATGTCCCCGTCACAATGGAATTTCCACTGCCCCCTAGGTCATACAAAGGCTGTCTGTCCCTCCAAGACACCACTTTGTATACAGGTACAAGCAAATGTGGGGGGAACACTGCTTTAAGGGTTAATAGAGCTTTTCACACTAACCAGGCCTCACTCTGCCACGGAAACTAGATGGTCCTCTGCACTTCTTTGAAGTCCCTACCTTGTGGCCGAGAGATGATTTATCCTGTAGGCTCCTCTGTCTGGGTTATCATGTACCTTTCTAGTGTAAACTGACCTCAAGCACAGCTGGTGCTTACAGAAACATCTCAGGGCAATTCTGCTGAGACTTTCACATGTTAAAGAAAACAATTAATAACTAAACTGTCTAAACAAACTGTATAAAAAGCCCTTGAAACTGTTTCTCAGGGCTCCCACTTCTTTGTAAGCTGGCAGCCTGTGTGCATGCATAATAAAGTTTCCTTTTAGATCTAACTCTTGCCTCACTGCTTTGACCTCCAGCCTCAGACTACTGGGGGGACACTGTACCCCAGGGGCTCGGGATCCCCAACAGATTGACATCACAAACAGGATGGCTTGGAACTCCAGCTGGAGAGGCTGACGACAGGGAACAGGACTGGGCCAGAGCACGCATCTGAAGGGTAAGGGATCCATTTAAAATCCCCCAACCTGCCTCCCTGTTCTCGTCGCCAGCTGAACCGGCTGGTGGTAAGAGTCAGCTTTTGTTCCTAAATTTTCTCCAGGAGGCTTGAGAGAGATTTAAAACATTGGGTGTAGCTGAATAAGGGCTGGGTTGTTGCTGACTGATTGGTGGCAAGTCCAAGCGCATGGTTTTGAGTGAGCGAAGTCCGGAACGGAACCGCAGCCGCACCGGTGCTGTCAGTGCTACTGAACAGCTGCCGAAAGCAAGGGCGGCTTCCCTCCCCGGCACATAAGAGACTAACCTGGGAAGTAGGCCCCTTGCGGCCATACACCCAGACCAGCGTGAGTGAAAGCTGACAGTTTGGCTGGACTCCCACACTATCCTTGGCTAGGGTAGTGTTCCTGGATGCCTGTGCTGCCCTTGGATAAGGTAACACCACTGGGCTCCTGCGCTGTCCTCGGACTGGATAGCGCAAACATGGGTGGGAACACTTCCTCGAGTATGTCTCTGACCAAGGGGAAAGGCACCTCACAGGCTGGGACTCTCTTGTCTCAGATGATAAGAATTTACTGTCAGCTAGGGAAACTGCCAGCAGGTTTGAAATTTAGGAGACTTAAGAAATTGATGGACATTTGGAATGGCTCTACTTATGGGGATCCCCAGAAACAGGGGCCACTAGAGGGCAGTTTGGATTTGGAAAAGCTTCCCTACCTTAGAGGTTTCCTGGAGCAAACACATCTGAACCAGATGGAATATTGGTACTGCTAGGAGGATGTGGCAGAAAAGAAAAAGAACCAAAGCATAATGGCTCGCCAAAAAGACTCTATTGAAAAGCTGCAGCAACAATTGGCTATTCTAAAGAAACAGCCCGATTCCCCAGAATCTCTGTCTGCACCCCACTCTACCCAGCAACAGCACAATTATATTCTCAGTTGCCTGAGAATAGGGCTACCCCAGCCCCAGTCCCTGACCCGCCAGGGGACCTTCTGAACCTGTGGACAGGCTGGATACTGCCACCACTGCCACCCACGCTTCCACCACCTCCATCAGATCAGCTTCCTTCTTCACAAACGACCCAGACACTGTCTACCCAATCGGAACAGGCCATATCTCCACGCCAGGAAAAGGCACCTTTCGCCCCACCTGAATCGGATCATCCTGATATGATTTTTGTACCCACTAAACCCCTTAAGGAGTGTACTCTTCCGGAGTTGATTGATAGCCTTAACCCCGAGTTGCTCAACGCTGGTTGGAAGCCAACCGAGATTCACACTGATACAAACTTTGTTACAGTTATGAAGGGTTGTCGCCCATCTAAAATTTTCTTTGAGCGACGCTACTTCTCAACTCTATTTAAGAGCTCACAAGGGTTACCACCAGACACCCATAACTTTAAGGGGGAAAACTCATCGCTCATCATAGAGGCCCCCCGTTAGAATGTTCCCAGGGGCTTTGGGAGAGGCTCCACAGCTGATCCACGTACCATGGACTCCTGCTGACATTTTAAACTTCAAGAGCATTTTGCCTCCTTTCCGAGAGGACCCCCAAGGATTCCGTGAGGAAATGCAAAGGCTTATTAACATTTAGAACCCCACCCATCGGGACATGGACTGGCTCTTAAGAGGTAATCTGCCTTCACGTGATTATGCAGCTTTAATGCAGCAAGCTCGGTTAGCAGCCCCACATCATGAGGGTGCTCAATGGCCGGCCGATCCTCTCCCCTGCTCCCCCACTGGTGCTAATGACCAAACTGCTTTGAACAATGATTTGAGGGGGCTCCTTAATGCAATCACAGAGCTCGTCCCAGTGCAGCACGACTGGGCAAAAATACAGGCTGTTAAGCAGAGGCCCGATGAGCCTCCTGTCTCATACAGAGAACGCCTCCTGTCTGCCTTCCGAAAATTTTCCCAAGTTGACCCAGAAGCAGAAGCAGAAGGTAATCGTCCCATTATTATCGCAGTTATAGTGGACAATCTCCTCCCTGAAATCAGGGACAGGATTAAAAACAATGTTGTGGGCTGGAGAGAGAACACAGTCCTTCAAATTCAGGGGGCAGCCACGCAGCTTTGGGAGAACCTGCAAGCTGACAAGGCAAAGAAAAGGGAACTGAAAACGACTCTCATGGCCCTGCAAATAGCAGATCTGCAGAAAAGGCAAAACCAGAAATGGCTCCCAACTACTGCACCACCACGACCGCGAGGCCGAAACTTTGTTCCATTTTCTGGCCGACAAAACTTTCCCCAATAACAACAGCGCTCACAATCTCAGCCCTGAGGACCCCTAAGAACTGGGCAGCGCCATTACTGCCGCAAAATCGGCCACTGGAAAAATGAATGCCACAAGCGCCAGCAGGACATGGCACAACACAACCAGGGCCTCTTACAACACCAGAGCCAGCTCAATGCTGAGGGAATAGAAGGTCAGTGTATTCCCCATCCAATCTCGGAAACCACATCCGTGACTATCGGGCCCTTGTCAGCAGAACATTCTTTTCTGTTATCTCCCTGTTCTCCTGTAAACCTTTTGGGACGTGACTTGTTGTGTAAATTGGGCGCAAACCTCTACTGTACAGAAGAGGGGATATTTGTCAACCTTCCCCCTTATCAGGCCCCATATTTGATGGCATTACTACCCTCGGGGGAATCTGACGAGTCCCCAGGACATACACCCCTCCTGGACCTCTCGGATATCCCAGAGACATTGTGGACAGCCCACGCAAATGAAGTTGGGTTGCTAGCCTCTGCAACCCCAGTGCAAATAACATGCAAACGCAACAAACCATTCCCAAGGGTATCCCAGTATCTGTTGCCCAGGGAGGCGGAAGAGGGCATTAAGCCTGTAATCTCTTCCCTCCTTGAACAAGGGATAATTGTTTATACAACCTCTCCATGTAATACGCCTATACTACTTGTGAAAAAAGGAGGGAAAATTTGATAGCCAGAGTAGGCAAATCTACAGGTTTGTGCAAGACCTGAGAGCCATCAACAAGTTTGTAATCGCTAGGTTTCCAGTATACCTAACCCTGCTACCATGCTTTCCTCTATTCCACCCATATCTAAATGGTTCTCTGTAATAGATTTGTGTTCTGCCTTCTTCTCTATCCCAGTGCAGGAGGATTCCCAATGTCTCTTTGTCTTTTCCTTTCAGGGTCATCAATTAACCTGGACCCATCTTCCCCAAGGTTATTGTGAAAGCCCTACTCTGTTTTCTCAGTTTCTGAAAGCTGACCTGGATTCCATATCTCTCCCCTGTGGATCTGTATTGGTGCAATATGTGGATGATGTGTTGATTGCCAGTGAAACTGAGGAAGGATGTAAAACTGATACTCTGCACGTATTAAAATGCCCAGCTGAACGGGGCCACAAGGTCTCCAAAGCCAAATTACAATTTGTGAAACAAAGGGTTCAATACTTGGGACATTGACTTTCAGGAGGTGGCCGCCAGTTAACACCTGAGCGGATCTCACAGGTATCTCCATTCCTCGCCCATTAAGCAAACGCCAGGTACGCAAATGTCTGGGTGCTGCTGGGTATCGCAGACAATGGATTCCCAATTTTTCTGCACTCACCAGACCCCTTACTGTGCTACTCTTAGACGCAGCGCCTGATCCAGTGAACTGGTCTCCAGAATGTGAATCTGCTTTCCTTTCCCTTAAACCTGTCTCTCCCAACCCCAGCTCTTGGGCTACCCGACTATAGCAAACCCTTTACCCTGTTTCGTCATGAGCAGGATGGAATCGCAGCAGTTCTCTGTCAATCCTTTGGGCCCCCACCCCACCCAGTAGTTTATTTCTCACCAACACTGGACAACACTGGACCTGAGCCCGAGGGTCCCCCCCGCCTATGGGCAGTTGCAGCTGCTGCTGAATTACTTGAAAAAGCCCAACCTATCCCATTAGGCCACGGTGTTATCTTACACATCCCCCCTGCTGTCTCTGCTCTCTGACAGCAACACCACACCCAGCACCTGTCTGCTCAGAGACAGACCCGGTATGAGAATGTTATCCCCTCTTACCCGAATGTTGTCATTCAAAGATGTAATGTACCTAACCCAGCTACTCTTTTTCCTTTACCGGCCGATGGTGAACCTCATACCCCTGACTGCGAAGAGCTGCTTGAACACTGCGTTAAGCCTCGCCAAGACTTGTCGGATCAACCCCTGGAAAATGCAGATCTGGTATTGTACACTTGTGGGTCATGTAAAAGAAATTCATTTGGTGAACTGGAGGCTGGATATTCCGTGGTTACAGGTAATGATGTTTTTGAAGACTTTTCTCTTCCAGGTACCAGATCAGCTCAAGCAGCTGAACTTATCGCTTTAACCCCTGCTTGCCTCCTGGCTTCTGGACGGTCCGCTGCTATTTACACTGACTCAAAATGTTTTCTCTGTCTGTCGTGCTACAGGACAAATTTGGAAACAACGAGCTTTCCTTCCCTCTTCTGGCTCTGCTGTCTCCCATGGTCCCCTTATCTCCCAACTCCTCAATGCCATTCAGCTCCCCACATCCCTCTCTATTACCCATTGCCTGGCTCACACAGGTGCCACCGATCCTGTTTCTGTGGGTAATGCAAGTGCTGATGCTGCGGCCAGACATGCAGCAGCACATGGACCTCCGGCTCCCTTTCACATTCTGGTCTCTCTTTTTCTCCCTGTTTCTTTGCAGGACCTGATGGAACTAGAGGAGGCCGCTGGGCCTGCAGGGAGAAATCTTTGGGAGAAGGCAGGCTGCTCCTTATCCCCAGCAGGTATCATGGTTGCACCGGATGGCTGCCCTGTCGCCCCGAGATCTCTTACACGACAGCTTGCTGAGTTGTCTCATCAAATGACACACATGAGCAAAAGCGGGGTGGCCTCACAGATCCTAAAGCAATAGTACACCCCAGGCATACATATAGAAGCTGCAAGGATACCTAATCCATGTATGATTTGTAAGCAGTTTAATGTTGCAGGAGAAACTACAGCGCCATCCAAGCGCCATCCTGTGGCCAGAAGGACAATTTCAGTTTCTGCAGGTAGACTTTATTGAACTTCAGAAATGTATGAACTATCAGTATTGTCTTGTTATAGTGTGTTTGTTTAGTGGCTGGATTGAAAGTTTCCCCTGCAGAAAAGCAGATGCTGTAACCGTAGCTAAGAAGTTATTGACTGAGATCATTCCTAGATTCGGTGTATGACCGTATGACCACCATCTGCAAGGCTTTGAATGTCTCTCAGTAGTTCCATACTCATACCACCCACAGGCCAGCAGCCACACGGAAAGAAGAAACCTTGACGTAAAACAACGGTTAGGAAAGATCTGTGCTGACACCGGACTGAAGAGGCCAGAAGCCCTACCCTTAGTGCTAATGCATCTTAGAAATACACCGAATAGAAAACACAACCTCACACCTCATGAAATAGTCTTTGGCCGACCCATGGCAGTGGGGCTATCACCCCCAAGGGTTGTAAAGAGTTTACGTGAGGAGTTTGACTCTCTGACTGAATTTGTTATCCAACTAACTAAGCTTGCTTCCAGCTTACATTTGCAGGTGAAAGAAGCCCTCCCAGTACCTACTGACGTACCATGCCACAACATCCAGCCAGGTGACTACGTGCTCGTGAAGGAACAGCACAGAAAGAACTGCCTGGCAGCCCGGTAGGAAGGACCATTCCAAGTGCTGCTCATCACCCCCACAGCAGTGAAGGTGAAGAAGCGCCCCTTGTGGATCCACGTGAGTCACGTACGCCGAACTGTAGACCCAGCAGAGCTGATTGACCCCGTCACCCAGGATCCCTCCCTGGAGGAATCACCTGAGGACGAGGTTCAGCTGACCGATGAGGCAGACTCCCAAGCCAGACTGCTACCAGACAGGCCTCCACTGGAAGCTTTGAGATACAACCTGAGAAGTAGGACTGTGCCATGAAAGACCTACAGGTGAGCCTAGCACCCTGTAACTCTCACAGGAAGGAAACTCCCTCCAGTATTGAGTGAATTAAGAGACTATGAAATCATGAAGAGTGCCTGCAGAGGCAAGCCAAACAATACTAAATGACTGGTCTTAATTAAGGAGACTGCTGCTCTATTTGCTCCCTGGTCATTGTGCTATCGCTATGCTCTCTAGTTTAGACATTGAAGGTACTATAATAGGATGGGGATTGTTGCCCTTCTCCTAGTAGTGAGACTAGCCTTAGCGTACAACTTTCCCCACCCTTACCAGGAGGCCCTGCAGGAAATTGTGTCCCTCACCAAAGCGGTGACTGTTGGATATGTTGACGGCTTGTCGGAGGCTCAGGAGGCCTCCTGCCATTACAGTTTGTCCCAACTCCTGCTTCCCTTCGGACAAAACCCCTAAATTTTGGTAAACTCAGACAGCTGGTAGGTAAGGTCCCATGGGAAGCTAAACTGAGGGGAAAAACGGCTGAGGAGAGGTGGCAGTTTTTCAAAGGGACATTATTAAAGGCCCAAAAGCAAACTGTCCTGCTGCAGCATAGGAAAGAGAGAAAACATGGCAAAAGACGGCCTCGGCTTAACCAGGGGATCTCGCATGATCTCAAACTAAAAACGGAATCGTATAAGAAATGGAAACTAGGACAAATTACAAAGGACGAATACAGGCAAACAACACGAGCATGCAGGAGCAAGATTAGAAAGGCTAAGGCACAAAATGAGCTCAAACTAGCTACAAGCATAAAGGGAAACAAGAAGGGTTTTTACAAATACATTGGTAACAAGAGGAAGACTAAGGAGAGGGTAGGGCCATTGGTCAGTGAGGAGGGAGGAACAGTAACAGGGAATTTGGAAATGGCAGAAATGTTTAATGATTTCTTTGTTTCAGTCTTCACTGAGAAATCTGAAGGAATGCCTGACATAGAGAATGCTAGTGAAAAAGGGGTAGGTTTAGAAGTTGAAATAAGAAAAGAACAAATTAAAATTTACTTAGAAAAATTAGATGTCTGCAAATCACCAGGGCCTGATGAAATGCATCCTAGAATCCTCCAGGAGCTGATAGAAGAGGTATCTGAGCCTTTAGCAATCATTTTTGGTAAATCGTGGGAGACGGGAGAGATTCCAGAAGACTGGAAAAGGGCAAATATAGTACCTATTTATAAAAAGGGGAACAAGAATAACCCGGGAAACTACAGGCCAGTCAGCTTAACTTCTGTGCCAGGAAAGATAATGGAGCAGGTAATTAAAGAAATCATCTGCAAGCATGTGGAAGGTGGTAAGGTGCTACGGAACAGCCAGCATGGTTTTGTTAAAAACAGATCATGTCAAACCAATCTAATAGCTTTCTGTGATAGAATAACGAGTCTTGTGGATAAGGGAGAAGCGGTGGATGTGGTATACCTAGACTTCAGTAAAGCATTTGACACGGTCTCACATAATATACTTATCAATAAACTATGCAAATACAACTTAGATGGGGCTACTATAAGGTGGGTGAACAACTGGCTGGATTACCGTACCCAGAGAGTAGTTATTAATGGTTTTCAATCCGGCTGGAAAAGTATAACTAGTGGGGTTCCGCAGGGGTCTGTTTTAGGACCGGTTCTGTTCAATACCTTCATTAACGATGTAGATATTGACATAGAAAGTACACTTATTAAGTTTGCAGATGATACCAAGCTGGGAGGGGTTGCAACTTCTTTGGAGGATAGGGTCATAATTCAAAAGGATCTGGATAAACTGGAAAAATGGGCTGAGGTAAACAGGATGAAGTTTAACAAGGACAAATGCAAAGTGCTCCACTTAGGAAGGAACAATCAGTGTCACACATACAGAATGGGAAAGGACTGCCTAGGAATGAGTACAGCAGAAAGGGATCTGGGGGTTATAGCGGACCACAAGCTAAATATGAGTCAACAGTGTGATGCTGTTGCGAAAAAGGCAAACTTGATTCTGGGATGCATTAACAGGTGTGTTGTGAACAAGACATGAGAAGTCATTCTCCCGCTGTGCTCTGCGCTGGTTAGACCTCAGCTGGAGTATTGTGTCCAGTTCTGGGCACCGCAGTTCAGGAAGGATGTGGAGAAATTGGAGAGGGTCCAGAGGAGAGCAACGAGAATGATCAAAGGTCTGGAGAATGTGACCTATGAAGAAAGGCTGAAAGAATTGGGCTTGTTTACTTTGGAAAAGAGAAGATTGCGGGGGGACACGATAGCAGTTTTTCAGGTATCTAAAAGGGTGTCATAAGGCAGAGGGAGGGAACTTGTTCTTTTTGGCCTCTGAGGATAGAACAAGAGGCAATGGACTGAAATTGCAGCAGGGGAGGTTCAGGTTGGACATTAGGAAAAAGTTCCTAACTGTCAGGGTGATCAAACTCTGGAACGAATTGCCAAGGGAGGTGGTAGAATCTCCATCACTGGAGCTATTTAAGAAGAGGTTAGAGAGATGGCTTTCAGGGATGGTCTAGAAAGTGCTTGGTCCTGCCGTGAGGGCAGGGGGCTGGACTCGATGGCCTCTCGAGGTCCCTTCCAGTCCTAGTATTCTATGATTCTGTGATTTCAGAATCACTGGAAATCAGTATTCTAAAGAGGAGTGGGAGTGGATGAATGCCCAGAATGAAACTATACAGCAAGGAATACACAGGCATTGGGGAAACAGGCAGATCTGTCATAAAAATCTGATTGCCTTAGGGATACCCCTAACTCAAGCACTACGTCCGCCCAGGACTGCATATCTGTTGTGTTTTGAAAATGCGAATGGCACTGGTAAGGATCTGGGGCAGGTCCCAGAAAATACCTGTGGTCATAGAGTATGGTTAGATGCAGATAACGGACAAGGAAATTTCTCTCTAGGATGCAGAGCACCCATCACCTTCCACATCAATCCTAGATATACTTATTCTCTGAGCAGCATTACTATCAAACCCATAAAGTTTAACTCCCCCTTATGGACAAATGAGACCCAAGATTGGTATAACCATTCCCTGTTCCTAATCATGGATAATGGAATCTCGTTTAATAATTCCTGGAAAGCACCTGATTGCTCAAATAAGTCCCTAGTCTCTAGCACAGCCCTGGAGGAAATCCATCATGTCACCTTTTGTGCATACCACCTAATGCAGGGCCATAATATCTCTGGATGGCCCCAGTTCCATAGGCAATGTGATCCTTTCTTCTTAACACAGGGCAAAATGATTAAAGGCACGTGGTACAAGGATAACCTTTTAACTTTGATCCTCAGCGAGCCTGGTATGTTTTTCAATATGTGGAAATTTTGCTTATAAGGCGTTGCTACCTGCGTGAAAAGGCAGGTGCACCATAGGCTACATGACCCCAGTGGCAGGATTAGTTAAACATCTCCAGGCAGATACTATTACAAACTTGAGCAGTTTCATACACAGAGCAAGGTGTGATGCACCCAATGATATTAACCCATTAATAGAACGGCCCACTGTTTTTCATTCCATCGGGAGTGCTATAGTACCAGGCTTGGGTGTTAATGAATTAGAAGGAGCAGTTTGCAACATCTCTAGGGTATTAGTACAGAGTTTTAATGCCACTGCCGAGGCTGTCCAGTCCCTAGAAAAGGAAATAGATTCTGTAGCGAAATGAGCCATTCAAAATCGACAAGCACTGGACTTGCTCCTAGCTCAGCAAGGAGGAGTCTGTGCTACTGTTAACACTTCCTGCTGTTTCTATGTTAATAAATCAGATATTATAGAATGAGCTCTCTCGAAAATAAAATCAGCAATGAAGGTATTTAAAAGGGCCAGTGAGGTCCAAACATTGGACCCATGGAATTGGCTCCCAGATATTGGAGGATGGTTTGGAGGAATCTTGAAAACCTTACTGAAATACCTGATAATCATTATCTTTACATTTGTTATAGTGTATGTGCTCATTAAGTGCTGCCTTACCTGCACTAAGTGCACTGTGAAACAATGCAATAAAAAACCCAAACATCTGCTCAGAAGAGAACCAAAGAAGTATTGATGATGGTAGATTTAGAAGATACGGATGGGTTAAGCATCTTAGCAGAAGACGAATACCTGAGAATGTCCAAATTAGAATTAGAGTGATACTCCAGAGAGTATCAAAGGGGGGAAGCTGGGGTGGGGGCAAACTGCTTTAAGGGTTAATAAAAGAGTTTTTTTTCACACTAACCAGGCCTCACTCTGCCATGGAAACTAGATGGTCCTCTGCACTTCTTTGAAGTCCCTACCTTGTGGCCGAGAGATGATTTATCCTGTAGGCTCCTCTGTCTGGGTTATCATGTACCTTTCTAGTGTAAACTGACCTCAAGCACAGCTGGTACTTACAGAAACATCTCAGGGCAATTCTGCTGAGACTTTCATATGTTAAAGAAAACAATTAATAACTAAACTGTCTAAACAAACTGTATAAAAAGCCCTTGAAACTGTTTCTCAGGGCTCCCACTTCTTTGTAAGCTGGCAGCCTGCATGCACGCATAATAAAGTTTCCTTTTAGATCTAACTCTTGCCTCACTGCTTTGACCTCCAGCCTCAGACTACTGGGGGGACACTGTACCCCAGGGGCTCGGGATCCCCAACACAAATCACACCTCACTGCTAAACTATCATGTTGCCACCCTCTGATGTTGTCAAGTTACCACCCATCTCCCTGTACCTCATGGTTTGATTAGATCATCTCTAGCCATCATGCTGTCATTTTAAACCCTTTCCTGGACCTGGCTCTGTACCTGTGAGGAGCGGGCATCAAGATCTTTTTCGTGAGCTGGTGATGCCTTGTGATTTCAACTTATGACCTGTACCAGTTATTGTTCTACACCTGGCCTGATTACTGACAATGTGCCGACCTATTCCGGGTCCTGTGGGTGCGCATGGGGGTTGATACAGTGGGGGGCGGTGTATGGCCCGGGACCGACCACCCCACCTCTATGGCAGCCTTATATAGTATAGCAGCAATATGTGATACAGTGTATCTACTTTACACCCCGAGTTTCCACAGTATTATGAGTACCAGGAACAATAACACTCCGATTGTGAACACCACAATGCCCTGTGGCTGTTCTAAGTCCCAATAATTCTCTATACAGCCCCAGCTAGTCCAGCTCGCGGTATTTACTGATAATGACTGATTCATCTATTCGTAACTACAGCTACTTAACACTTGTCTTAAATATATTTATTTATTTGGCATAGGCTAAACACTAGGTTACATGTAGCTGTATACAATTACATGGAACTTACCAATAACATCCAATGCTCCCACATCTCACCAACAACTACGTTACAGCGGCCCTTCAAGTCAGAGATATGGCTTGGGTGGGACCTTTCGTGGTGGTGACGTCCGGGTGATCAGGCCGGGGTCTGCTGTCTGGACTGGAAGTTGCTGGCCTCTGCCTGGTGTCCAGGAGCCCACCCCCTCGTCCCTGCTAAATCACCTTTTATACTGTTTCTTACTTGGGGGTTCAATACCTGGCCAATTAAAGCGTTTGTTACCTAATTTGGGCTTTCTATCCTCCCGGCCTGTCAGAACATGTTACAAGATTTCCTCTGTCCTTGGTCATTTTCTGAACCTCCCCCCCGGGACCTTCTGATATCGCACAACCAGGATGTTCTCTTTGGGGGGCTTCCAGCTACTTGCCCCAGCAGTTCTCTTTGGGGACTTACTATCTGCTTGTCAGGATGTTTTTCTTTGGGGACTCTCCAACTACTTGTCAACTTTCTGATTTCTTTCTCCTGGCCTGGCTTCAGCCCTTCCCGCCGTTGTATGATAGCGTTCCAAGATGGAGCGTTCCTGGCTTCCGGCCACCCCGCCGTTGCACGGGAGCGTTCCAGGATGGAGCGTTCCTGGCTTCAGCCCTTCCCGCTGTTGTATGATAGCGTTCCAGGATGGAACGTTCCTGGCTTCCGGTCACCCCGCCGTTGCACGGGAGCGTTCCAGGATGGAACGTTCCTGGCTTCAGCCCTTCCCGCCGTTGCACGGGAGCGTTCCAGGATGGAACGTTCCTGGCTTCTGGCCACCCCGCCGTTGCACGGGAGCGTTCCAGGATGGAACGTTCCTGGCTTCAGCCCTTCCCGCCGTTGCACAGGAGCGTTCCAGGATGGAGCGTTCCTGGCTTCCAGCCACCCCGCCGTTGCACGGGAGCGTTCCAGGATGGAGCGTTCCTGGCTTCAGCCCTTCCTGCCGTTGCACAGGAGCATTCCAGGATGGTGCATGTGGTCATTCTGCCTTGCGAGTGAGGCCCGGCCACCAGGTGCTCACGCTCCCACACTTACCAGCCAGTGTTGCGCACTCCCAGCCCCATCTGCGCCGAGTTCTATTATCGGGGACCTGCCGCTCCCCCACAATCTCGCCTTGCTTTACGTTAGCCATGTTTTGCCCATTGTTAGCTGGGCCTCAGACCAGGCCTGTGCTGCATGGGCTTGGGCCTTCATCTTACCACAGTAGATGCTATTAGACCGATCAAGTTGAGTATAGAGGCAAAGGAATGATCCATCGGGAGGAATTGGATAAGGTAACCCCACTACCTCATCCACTGTAACCAGAAGTTAAAACCTGTTCTTACAGCAAATGCATCACGGACTCCTCTGTGCGTGGGAAAGGAAAGAGGCCACAACCTTCCCTCTGACAGTTGTAAGTTTGCTAACGGTGTATATTCACATTGCTAAAATAGCGTATGCTGTGTATTGTCCAGTGTGTGGGCATCACTATGTGATCGTTATCGGAGAGGGAGCCGTGTCAGTCTGGATCTTTGAGAACAGCAAGAAGTCCTGTGGCACCTTATAGGCTAACAGATATTTTGGAGCATGAGCTTTTGTGCGCAAAAACCCACTTCATCAGATGCATCCGATCAGGTGGGTCTTTGCCCACGAAAGCTCATGCTGCAAAATATCTGTTAGTCTATAAGGTGCTATAGGACTTCCTTGTTGTTCGATATCATCCTTGTCACCTATTCTCTGTGTCGAAAGAGATTTACATCGCTCTGCATTTACTTGCCTGTACTGTTTTGGGTAGAAATAAAAGCTTAAAACAGAGCTCCTCCCTGGTGTCTACTGGTTCCTCTTGAATCTAAAGCCCTGAGCACACGGCGCACACTGCCTGCACAGCTGCTTGTCTCGTGCCGGTCCATCCCTAGGAACACAGGTACACCACTGAGCTCACAGCAGCACATGGGGAAGCTGCTGTAACATTGCTCATGGTGCCCATCTCCGCTGGCAGGAGTGAGCCTCCCAACCACAGACTTCTTCCGCCCCCCACGAGCTGTGTCAGCAATGAGGGGAGATGCCCTCACATCCCTTGGCCCACCTCAGGCCCTCTTGCGTCCCCTAGACCCCATAGCTCCCCCAGCCCCCAGGGCTTGGCTTCCTAACCTTCCCCAGCTCCCCCAGCCTTTGGCCCCCTAACTGCCCCCAGCCCCCGGTCTCCCAGCCCCCCTTACCTCCCCCATCCCTCTGCCCCCTTACTTCCCCCAGCTCCCCCAGCCTTTGGCCCCCTAACTGCCCCCAGCCCCCGGTCTCCCAGCCCCCCTTACCTCCCCCATCCCTCTGCCCTCATAGCTCCCCCAGCTCCCCCAGCCTTTGGCCCCCTAACTGCCCCCAGCCCCCGGTCTCCCAGCCCCCCTTACCTCCCCCATCCCTCTGCCCCCATAGCTCCCCCAGCTCCCCCAGCCTTTGGCCCCCTAACTGCCCCCAGCCCCCGGGTCCCCCATATCTCCCACACACCCCCTCTGGCCCCGCCCCTTCCGACCCTCGGCCCCGCCCCCGGCTGTCGTTGGCTGCGCGGTTGCCGTTGACACCCCAACCCGAGCTCCTCCCAGGGGCGGAGCCAGGGAGGGGCGGGGCTGCTGGCAGAGTTGTGACGTAGAGCGGCGTGACGCGCTGCCCTCAGCCAACATGGCGGCGGTCGGGGCGGCTTCAGGCTCGGGGCGCTGAGGGCGGAAGCGCGGAGAGTCGGGCCCAGCCAGGCGGGGATCGGGGCCGGCTGCGGCTATGGCCTGTTACACGGCGAACTGGGACCCGCTGGGGGAGGAGGCGTTTTACCGGTCAGTGCCTGGCCTTGCCCCGCCCCCCAACCCTCCCGGTCCCCCCCCCGGCTCCCCCAGCCCCCCAACCCCCCTCCGGCTACCCCAACGCCCCTCCGGCCCCGCCCCCCCAGCCCCACCTGGCTCCCCCAACCTTTCTCCTGCCCCTCCCCCTAGCCCCCCAACCATCCTCTGGCTCCGGCCCCCCCCGGCTCCCCCAGCCCCCCAACCCTCCTCCGGCCCAGCCCCCCAACCCCCCCCCGGCTCCCTCGGTCCCCCCCCCGGCTCCCCCAGCCCCCCAACCCTCCTCCGGCCCAGCCCCCCAACCCCCCTCCGGCTCCCTCGGCCCCCCCCCGGCTCCCCCAGCCCCCCAACCTTCCTCCAGCCCTGCCCCCCAACCCTCCTCCGGCCCCGCCCCCTCATCCCCCCCCACTTCCCCACCCCTCCTCTGGCCCCGGCTCCCCCAGCCCCCCAACCTTCCTCCAGCCCTGCCCCCCCCTCTGCCCCCCCCAGGCCCCCAACCCTTCTCCGGCCTTGCCCAGCCCCTCCAGGCCCCCGGCCCTGCTGTGCTCAGCCCCCCAACCCTCCTCTGTCCCCAGCCCGGCCTCTCACCTCGCAGCCTCGCAACCCTTCCCCACCCACCTTTGGCCCCTTATTTGGCCATCCAGGCCCCGATACCCCCATTGTTTTCTGAGCCCCACATTGTGTCAAGCTCCTTCCGCCTCCCCTCAGCTCCTGGGTCCCCATTGCCCTGACCTCCGCTCTGGTCCCCCCGAGGCTCCGTCACTTGCCCCTGCCCCCAGGCCTCCTTCAGACCCCCAGCCTCCCCTCTGGCCCCTGTGTCCTGAATCCCCCATTGCCTAAGGCTTGGGCACCCCCACACCCTGCGCCTTCCTTCTCCCTTCCCCCCCCCCATGGCTGCAGCCATGGCTTGAGCCACCCCCAAGTGCACCCCTGTCCGGCTTCCTCCCCGTGACGCCCATTTCCAAACGGGCCCCCCAGCCCCGCTTCCCCTTTCGCACGTGTGCTCCAGGCAGGGAGAGGGTGGGTCAGCACCGTACAGGTCTTATCCCCTCCAGCCCAAATTCCCTTTGTGAGCCATCCCAGCCCCAGCCTTACCCTGCCCTTCCTCCCTCCACAGCGTGGGTCTGTCTCCCGTTTCCTCCATGCCCTGGGCTGCCAAGCCGTGAGCCCCACAGGCGCTCTAGCCAATTCTGGCCCCATTTGTGTAACCAGTGGCCAAGGAGGGGTGCTGCTTGCTGGTGGAGACGGGATACTGGCTGGGATGCCCCAGAGCTCCAGCCCAGCCTGGCAATGCCTACGGGGCCCTAGGAGTGAGGCTGTGCCGTAGCAGTTCTGTGTGTGCTTGTGTACAGCTCTCTTGAGCCACCGCCACGCCTGTCATTTGGTTCTGGCTGTTCCCCCTGCTGTGGCAGCAGGGCCAGGAAATCTGTCCAGCCGGTGTCCTCGTGCAGGGCTAAGAAATACTGCACTGAGGAACTGCCTGTCCTTGTACCCTCCACCCCACCACCCAGGCTACCTTGGCAACGGTATTAACCCTCAAAGGAGATTCTGCTCTTCGCTTCAGAGAGACACTTGTGGGGTCAAAATAACGTGAGCGCTCCCAGTCTAGGGAAACACGCAACTCGCTGGAGCCACTATTAGGTGGCTCCATAACTACTCTTGGGGAGCAGTTAGCCAGCCAGTTATCAGTGATTCACAGCTGTGCTGGAGGGGCACGACAAGTGGGGTCTCACATCGGTTCTGGGGCCGGTTCTGTTCAATGTCTTCATCAGCAACTTAGATAATGACACAGCCAATACACGTGTCAGGTCCGTGGATGAGGCCAAGCTGGGAGGGGCTGCAAATGCTTTGGAGCGTGGGATGAAAGTTAGAAATGATCTGGACAAAGCGAAGAAGCGGTCTGAGGCAAACAGGGTGAAGCTTAACAAGGACAAATGCAGAGTGCTGTCCTTGGGGAGAAGTCGTTTTTCTGCTCTGCTTTGGCTGGTGGGATCTCAACGGGAGTAGTGTGTCCTGTTCTGGGCACCACTTTACAGGAAACATGTGGACAAACTGGAGAGAGGAGCAACAAACTTGATTAAAGGTGCTGTGTTGTGCACCTATGAGGGGAGATTGAAAGAACTGGGCTGCTTTAGCTTGGAAAAGAGAAGGCAGAGAGGGGACAAACGTTAACAGCTTCCAAGGACCTAAAAGGGTGTTACAAGGAGGCGGGAGAAGAATTGTTCTCCTGGGCCTCTGAGGATAGAACGAGAAGCAATGGGCTTAAACTGCAGCAAGGGAGGCTTAGGCTGCACGTTAGGAAAACATCCTGTCAGGGTGATTCAGCACGGCAACAAACTGCCTGGGGATGTGGGGGAATCTGCCTCAGTAGAGAGACGTAGGGATGGGTTAGACACACGCCTGGTGGGTGGGTAATAAATGGCCAACCAGCCAGATGCAGTTTGCCAGGGTTAGCCCCAGTGGGCCTCCAACCGTTTCATTTGGATGCTCGCAGCTCCCGTTGGCCATGGTTCAGCATTCCCAGCTAGTGGGACCTGTGGGAAGCGCTGGGAGCCAGATGGCCGCTTCCCAGGGCTCCCATTCGCAGGAAATGGGAAAGCTGGGAAGTGGCCACACCTGGTGTCTGGGGCCTGCCAGGGGCACACCTGACTCGTGGGCTGCATATTGGCCAACCCTGGTCTAGATGGTGCTTGGTGCTGCCGAATTCCAGGGGCTGGACTTGAGCTGTAGAAGGGCCTTCCAGTTCTATGACCTGATGATCCCTTGGGAATCTCTGAGAATTACTGTAATGAATCCATATACTTTAACACGTAAGGCCTCTGTCTTTGTCATCCACAGCCCTACCCCACTGCAATCAGAGAGCTTGGTAAGAGGTGTACACAGAACGTGGTTCACCATCAGTGAAATGCAGCCACCTCTGAGCAGGAGCGAGCCAGCTGACTTACAGCCCTGCTCAGTGCTAGAGAGGGGCTCAAAGCCAGGAGTGAACACACTCCTATTGAAACTGTGGAGGGAACTTAGGGTGGCTAAACCAGGAATTTAACCCTTTCGTATCAGGTACTGGATTTTCCTTGGGCTTTTGTCTGCAGCTATCACTAAGGTGTTCTGTTTAGGGCAGAAACCGCAGCTGCCAGCAGTGAGAGAAAAGGAGGGCCATGTTCTCCGGGCCCTGACGTTGCAGGTGACTCCTAGAAGGGCCATGGAAGAGCTGCTCTCAGACTTGGATCACCTGACCATGGGGCAGCCCGTACATCCTGTCTGTGAGGTGCCTCCCATCTCCTGACTCAGGCCCTGCAAACAATTTGCTCCTTGCTGTGTGCTAGGAGAGAGGACAGAGAGGCCTGGCTCAGGCTGGTAAATGTAATCCCTGGCATAGCAGCTGGGACATAACGGATCCCACATATATTCCAGGGTTTGAACTCTGAGTGTTGTGTGGAATCTGCTGAGCCGTGCTGAGGGAAGGCGCTGCTCGGTGGAACCCGCGTCGATCTCCATTGTTAGTTGCCCTCCCAGCCTCTGGTCTCGTGCTGTAGTGGTTACTGGGTGGCCGGAGAGTCAGCATGCAGCTGGTAGCAGGGCTGGGCCTTGCTGGAGGACTGGCTCCTGAGCCGATGGCTCAGAGGAGCGAGGGGGAGCGTTCAGGTTCCTAACACTTCCTCTCGTCTGTTTGCTTTGCTGCAGGAAGTTTGAGTTGTACAGCATGGCGTGGAACCTGAAGGAGGATCTGCAGGATTGCCTGGTGGCTGCTGCACCTTATGGGGGCCCCATTGGTATGGCCAGGAGAAATAATCCCCCCCCCCCCCCCGCGCGAATGGAGGCAGGCTTGGGGTGTGGGGCATGTGACCTTTGGATGTTCTCATTCTCCAAAAGCTGCTGGGGTGCTCGAAGCCAGGGTGGGGCCTGAGTCTGCAGCAGGTCCCTTTAGATCCCTGACCTCATGTGCCCCTTTCTCTCCTTCGCCCTTCACTCCCCAGGGCAAAGCTCCAGTGCTGGGCTGGGAGCCTTGATTTAAGTCACTGATTTTAGTCATGGTTTAAATCAGCCAGCTGGAAACTTTTTGATTTAAGCCATCCATTCGAATCCTGTTTTGCATTTGTACTTTCTACCAATTGTCTTATTGGTTGGTAGTGTTATTAATTTGTGGCTAAGCTTAGCCCTCAGAGTAAATGTCCTGCTGCTTTTCGCTGACCCTGTGGCTACACTCTGGCTGTATGCATTTAATTAAGCAATTACATTTGCTCGTATTTGTATTTGGACATGTTGTATGATCTTGAATGATGGATGCAGTTCTTGTTTACTGGCTGGTTAATTTTTTGCTTGTGATTTGGCTCCGGCATATTTGTATGGAAATTGACGTTCAATTAAAATACCCAAAACCATTGTTTAATTTTCCTTTAATGAAACAGAAATATCTCATGTGGGGGATACGTAAGAAAAATATCAAAGTTGATCAGATGCATTTTCCATTTACAAGAGATTTTGTTAAACCGTAATAGGCTTGGTCTCCATAGCGCCTGTTTGTCAGGCCTTGGGAATGGTTGACGGGGGGAGATCACTTGATTGTTACCTGTTCTGTTCATTCCCTCTGAAGCACCTTGTATTGGCCGGTGTCAGAAGGTAGGAGACTGGACTGGATGGACCAGTGTGACAAAGGAAAGAAGTACTGTCTAAGTGAACTGAACTGGTTATTTTGGGTTACCAACTTCTCTGGGATCTTAGAACTAGTAGATCTCACCTTCTCCCACCTCATTTTTTCATAGAGTTGAATTGGAAAACAAGCTTTCCTGCTTTTTCAACACCCATCTGGTTTTTTAACTTTGAATGAACAAATCATTGAACTGGGCTAGTTGAATTAACTGAGATGAAGAAAACATTCTCTGCACCTGCTGCCAAAAGCCAGCTGAGCACTTTAGCAAGCACTGGTTCCCAGAGCTCAGCCATCCTCAGTGCTTTGACTTTCTCAAGAACCTCAGCAGCAAAGTGTACTACTTAACATCTTCTGTGTTGTGGAGTCATTTGACTAGGAAGCAGTAAGCTTGGGCCGTAGGTTCTCAGTTTCTACTTTAAGATTTCATAGGTTTAGTTTTTAAAAATAAACTGGTTTCAGTTTTAAAAATCCATTTGATTCATTTATTTTAAGGAAATCATTTTCCCCTGTTTGCCCGGCTTCAAAGTGACGCCCTGCTAGAGTCTCAGTTGGGACGAGGATATTCTAGGCCAGTCTTTGGGCAGAGTGCCTCTCAACTAGACTTCCTGCAGCTTCCTCTGCAGGGTCTGCTGGGGAGAGCCAGGAAGGGAAACTGACCAGACTAGGGCGGCTGTCTGAGCAGAGCTGAGGGGAAAGGGAGGCGGTGTGTGAAATGAAGCGTTCTTACCTGTGCTGCAGGGGAGGCCACTGAGCCTTGTCCTGTTGCAGTCCTGGGGAGCCCAGGGCCTCTTGACAGCCCCCTGAGAGCTGGACGGTTTGGGTTTGAGTTATTGTTTCAGGGCAGATTGTTGCTTGCAGCTTTGCTGAAGAACAACCTCCGGAGGGAGAAGTCCCCCAGTTCCCGACCAGTGCTGGAGATCTACTCGGCCGCAGGCGTGCCCCTGGCCAGCGTTCTGGTGAGTGTGTGGCTTGGCGTGGCCAGCCTGCGCCCGCTCCTGGCAGCACCTGGTCCCAAGGAACGTTCGCTTTGACTTCCTTCCTGCGCCTCCCTCTGAGGTGTCTGTAGGAGCTTGGTGCTGACGGGCCTGCGTCTGGGGCAGAAGGGCTGAGGCACAGGGCTCCCTAGGCTGGGCAGAAGCAAGAGGGTGTGTTGTGGTACTTGCCTCCAGCAGTGGGCAAGGCCGGGTGCCAGTTGTGCCCTGGTGTCTCGGGGAGGGCGGGACACAGCCTGATGGCCCTGCAGCACTCAGGAGGGTGGATTGTCCGGATGTTAGCTGCTGTTTGTTTCCAGGGAAGCCCACAATGCACTAGACACCAAATGCAGCTACAGGCAGGGTTGGAGCTTTCAGCCAGGTGGGCGAGCGCAAAAGACAGTGTCTCTGCCACTGCCATCCGGAGAGGTCTGGGGCTAGTCATTTAGCATCTCAGTGTCTCGCTTCCCTGTCTGTCTGGTCTGTGCTGATTTTGATGCTCTTGGGCCTGGGCTGTTTCTGGCTGGGTGCATAGTAGGGCCCCAGTCTGAGATGGATCCCTGAAGTGCTTCTGTGACAGTGGAGGAATACCAGGTCTGGGTCTGAGCAGTGATGGTGACAGAGACTGGGGAGGGCCTGGCCTTGGGAAGTTGGTGCCCTGGAGGAAACGGGCTGTGATGGAGGGAAGAGGATGGGGAGGATCAGCAGTGAAAGGACGAAAGGTGCGGCTGCTTTAGGGAGATGCTGAGGGGAAAAGGAAGGGGCCTGGGCAATGGTCCCTGTAATTTTTTCCCATCAGTGCATGGAATAAATTTTGTTACATGCACCGAGGCATGTGCAGATGTGTGCCACTGGGGAAACAGGCTGCTGGCTGTGGGTGATCCGCTGGGCAGCCCATGAGTCTCTCCTGGGCGGCTGCCCCAGCGCTCAGCTTCCAGGGAACCTGGGCCCATGGGCCCTGTGGAGATTGGGAACGCCGGGGGGTGGAGTCGTGACGGGTACGATGGATGGGGCTGAGCAGGGGAGGCTGGAGGGCCAGAGAGGTGGCTTGTGGCTCCTGCTGAGCTGCGTTGGCCAGGGTGCGTTCTGCGGCGTAGCTGCAGGGTTTCCTGTGGCTGGGGGACGTGCCGCCCGACAGCAGCGTGACTGATGTGCCGGTGTGGCTCTGCCCTTGCCTGCAGTGGAAGAGTGGCCAGGTGGTGCAGCTGGGCTGGACGGCCAGTGAGGACCTGCTCTGCATCCAGGAGGACGGCTCCGTCCTCATCTACAACCTCTTCTGCGAGTTCCAGCGACACTTCAGCATGGGGAACGTGAGTGCGGCGGGGTGGGCGGTTCTTATCCTCACTGTCCGGGTGCAGGGGACCCGCCCCCATCACACTTGGGCTGCGACCTGGCCTGAGGGACCCGCAGGCACTGCCAGCATGTGTGGGTCCCACTCACCTGGGAACATGGCAGAGGAAAGAGCTGTGAGCTCCTTCGGCTGGGCTGGGCTGGGCGGCATCCCTTGGCAGGGGCCTCTTCTGAGGAGACGGGGTGGAGCTGGGAATGTGGGTGCAAAGGGCATCCCTGCAGTGCTTCATGTGAGCCCGGGCAGTGCCAGGCTGCTGGGAGCCTGCTGGGGCTGGGATCTCCCCACCTCTCGCCCTGGGGCTGTGGTAATGGGAGTTAGCTGCCAGCCGTGGAGACAAGGCCTCAGGCCTAATGGCACTGGCGCCAGGGGCTGGCTAGCGGGTGCTCGGTAGCAGCAGTGCAGGCCATGACCATGGCTCAGAGCGCACGGCAGAGCGTGAGCCAGCCCTGGCCATAGCTTGGGCCTGGTTGTTGGCCCTAGTGGTGGTCCTGGCGCTCTGTGTGACCGTCTCTAGCCCGGCACCGACTGCCCTGTCTCCCGGCTCAGGAGGTGCTGCAGAACCACGTGCGGGAGGCGAAGGTTTTCCACACGCAATACGGCACGGGGGTGGCCATCCTCACCGGTGCGCACCGCTTCTCCCTCACCACCAATATCATCGACCTCAAGCTGCGCCGGATGCCGGAGGTGCCAGGTACGCTGCCCGCCCCAACCCACCCACCCTTCCCTCCTGCCTGGGCCAGGACCTGACACCACCCCACTCTCCGCAGGGCTGCAGAAGCCGCCCTCCTGCTGGGCTGTCCTGTCGCAGGACAGAGTGACCCTCGTCCTGTTAGCCATCGGCCAGGACCTCTACCTCCTGGACAACACGTCCTGCTCTGTGGTGGTGAGTGAGCCAGGGGAAGGGTTACCTCTCCGAATAGCCCTGCCCTCCCCTGTGCACACGCCCTAGGGGCTCTGGTGTGTTTGGGACCCAGGCCGCGTCCTGCTGAGCTGCTGCTGTGTTCATCTGTTCCTCGAGCCTTCTGTCTTGTTCTCTCTGGGCTGCAGACTCCACCGGGAATGAGCCCCCAGGCCGGTGCCTACCTGCAGATGGCAGTGTCCTTCACCTACCGCTACCTGGCCCTGTTCACTGACACCGGCTACCTCTGGATGGGGACGGCCTCGCTGAAGGTGAGAGCTGCCCCTCCTGGCCACTAGGCTGCATGTGTCGGGGGCTGGCAGACAGCTGCTGCCCTCTGGGTTCTGGACTCCTGGGTGGTGCAAGCGGCTGGGACTGACCTGGCCTCAGCTGGGAGGTGCTGGCTGTGATCCAGGGCAAGGCTCTGCTCCCCAGGCGGCTCCCACATGCCTGTGGGGTGTAGACAGCGCGGCAGTGCTAGAGGCCAGCCCAGTGTGGCATCTGCTGCTGGGAGATTCCTGCAGCTGCCCCGACGGAAGCTCCCAATGCTCCTGCCTGAGCTGGGCTTGTCCCCCCACTGCACCTCCCTGTCCATCATCTCTTCCTGCAGGAGAAGCTGGGTGAATTCAGCTGCGACATCCGAGCTCCGCCCAGGCAGATGGTGTGGTAAGCGGGGCTCATTTTCTCCCCTCTGGGGCGCTGGCCTGGAGCACGCTTACCCCGCCAGCAAAGGCCCCTCTAACCGTCCTGCCTGTGCCATGCGCCCCACGAATAGAAGCACGCTGGGCGCCCAGCTCTTCAGCCGGGCGGCCGCCCACGCACTCTGCTGCCTGCATGGCTGTGGGTTGCCCGAGACTGGCTGGCAGGGGAGATGTGGAACTCCTGCGGCGTGGCAGGGCTGGGCTCTGGCAGCGTGGCTGCGCCAGGCGCGGGAGTTTGGCCGAGAGGGGCTGTGGCGCTGGGCACAGCCATGCTCCAGTTTCTCCTCTCGTTGGGCCAGGTGCGCGCGCCCCCGGAGCAAGCAGCGTGCTGTGGTGGTGGCCTGGGATCGCCGGCTCCTGGTGGCTGGGCACTCCAAGGAGTGCATTCAGTATCCTTTGGGGGTGCGCAGCGGTGGGCGGGGCAGGCCCTGGGTGTGTGGGGGGGGGGGGGGCGCAGTGGCGGGGCAGGCCCTGGGTCGGGGCGGGGGGGCGCAGCGGCAGGGCGGGGCAGGTCCTGGGTGTGGGGGCAGGGTCCTAGGTCTGGCTGCTCTCTGGGCAGGGCGCTGTGGATCCTTAGTGCAACGCGCAGGTTTGTGCTGGATGAAGATTCCTACCTGGTGCCGGAGCTGGATGGCGTGAGGATCTTCTCTCGCACCACGCACGAGTTCCTGCACGAGATCCCTGGTGAGCCGGCGTGCGCGTGCCATGGGCTGCGCGTTTCTCCAATGGCAAAGCCAGGGAGGGAGCAGAGGCTGTGCTGAGGGCTCATCCGGGGTCCTGAGCAGCTGGGCGCTGCCGCGGCTGGCCCTGGAAGGGAGGGAGAAGGCAGGAAACGCGCCTCTGCTCCCCCATGCCGAGTGTGGAGCAGCTCCTGTTCCTGGCGCCTCCCATCCTGGGTTTCTGTGCAGCCCTGCGGCCCCTGCCCTGCCCTGCCCCTCCACCTGTGTGCAGCACCCAGCTCCTCTAGGCTTCGCCCGCTCCTGGCAGCTGAAGCTGCAGCCGGTGCCTGCTGCCTCTCTGCGCCCCAAGCTGGGTGTCTCTGGGAGGTGCCATCCCCTGCCAGGCAGCCACTCTGCCCTGCGGGGTCCCTGGGGAGAGCCCAGGTTTCCTCCCTGGTGGTGCAAAGCTGCAGCCTGGTGCTGCCTCCCCAGGAGCCAGGTGCCCTCACTGCCTCCCGGCGCTGTGGGGTGCAGAGAGCCCTCAGGGCTTTCCCCTCCCAAAGGGTTGGTGGGAACACGCCGGGGGACGGGATTGCAGCAGGTCCAGTGGAGAAGACCCTGGGCTGGAAGTGAGGGCCCCAGGGCTGGTCTCCAGCTCCACCCTGGGTTTGCTGGGTGCCTTTAGGCAAGTCCCTTCGCCAGTCTGTGCCTCAGTTTCCTCATCTTTGAAATGGGGCTGTTGGGACCTACGTTGCTCCTGAGGTGTGCATGGGTGTGGGTGGGGCCCAGGCTGGGGCAGCACCTGAGGGCGCGTTGCTCTCGTTTCAGAGGCCAGTGAGGAGATCTTTAAGATCGCTTCGATGGCGCCTGGGGCTCTCCTGCTGGAAGCACAGCGAGAGTACGAGGTAAGGGGCGCTGCTCCGGCTGCGGCACCTGACTCTCTCTCTCTCCTGGGCGGCTCTCGAGCGGTCGCTGATGGGGAACCCTGCTGGTGACACGCGAGATGCACCTCGTGGCCGGCAGAGGGGCAAGGCCCAGCTGGCTCGGTGGCACTGCGAAATGCTGACACGACTCCCTGAGCTGGCCCTGGCAGGGCATTCCCACCCTGCGCCCCTGGAGCGCTGTGGCTCCTGAGTTCTGCCCTGGCTCTCCCAGGCAGCGTCCCCAGCGGGAATCCCCACGCCCGTCGCCTTGGCCCCGGTGCATCCCAGAGGAATGGGGCTGCCTGTGCCCCGTTGCCTGACTCCTCGCACCCCAGCCATGGCTGGTATTTGCTGTGCGTTGCTGGAGCCAGGTGGGAATGGGCCCGTGTGCCTGCCTCACCAACGGGGGTGGGCATCCCCTTTTCTCTGCTTGCTCTGACCTGTGTCCCTGTGTGGAATAAATTTTTCGATGTGCAGTGAGGCCTGTTCAGATGTGCACCGCTAGCATAAACACAAACGGCGCTGCGGGTGCTCTGGTAATCTGCTGGGCGGCATTTGAATCTCTCCCTGGCAGCTGCCCAGGCGCTTAGCTTCCAAGGCACACTGGCTCTGACAGCCTGGAGACAGGCCACACAGGGACTAGAGCCCAGCTGAGCTGAGTGGGGCCCCCGGCCCCTTGGTAGGCCCTTGTGGTTGCTGGCCGCGCCCGGCGCAGGTAGCAGCAGTAGACGTGGCTCCTGTGTCTCAGGTGCCTGAGCTGACCCTGGCTCTGTCGCCCCGCAGAAGGAGAGCCAGAAGGCGGACGAGTACCTGTGGGAGATCAAGGACCAGAAGCTGCTTGCGGAGGCGGTGCGGCAGTGCATCGAGGCAGCCTGCTACGAGCACGAGCCGGAAACCCAGAAGTCCCTGCTCCGGGTGGGCAGCTGGGCTCGGCTGGGGTGGGGGGTGGGCCTCACTGCCTGACGGCTCCCTGAACGCGGCACATCTCTGTCTGCAGGCCGCCTCCTTCGGAAAGTGCTTCCTGGACAAGTTCCCCCCAGAGAGCTTCGTGCGGACGTGCCGGGACCTGCGGGTGCTGAACGCCATCAGGGACTATCAGATCGGCATGCCCCTGACCTTCGCCCAGTATCCTCTGCTGGCACAGGAGGTGCTGCGGGGGGCAGGCCAGCTCCGCGGGCTGTGTGGGGTGGGGCCCAAAGCCTCGCTGCTCTGCAAGCAGCAGTTACACCTGGGAGGCGTTGGGCCCTGGGCGCAGGAGGCCGGGGTCTCGCTCCCTGTGTGCAGTGGGGGCGAGGACCCCGGCTGGCTCTGGCTCACAGGCCGAGGGACTAACGCTCCCAGGTGTGGGACAGGCACTCACATGGCGCTGACACATGCCCTGTGCTACAGTCCCACCAGCTCGGCTGTGGGCACCCTTGCCCCCAGCCCCGGGCACCCTTGCCCCCAGCCCCAGCCACCCTGCCTGGGGCGCACAGCGGTCCCTCTCCTTCGAGCGGTGATCCCTGGTGGTCCCGGCCGCCAGCATGGGGCCGTGCCGAGCCAGAGGTCGGACTAGGGGGCCCTTCTGGCCTGGCACGGCGGGAGGAGGCCGTGGTGGCTCCCCGTGGGGAGGGCTGGAGCTCGCCCCACAGAGTTCAGCCCACGCTGCTTCGTCTCGTGCTGCTCCTTGACGGGTGCTGCAGATACAAGCAGCTCACCATAGAAGTGCTGCTGGACAGGTAACTGCCCCTCCTGGCCACGTGTGGGACCTCCCTCCAGCTAGGGCCACGGGAGCCCCGGCCCTGCCGGTCACTCAGCCCCCTCCCTGCACCCGTCCCTCCAGGTGTCATCTCCAGCCTTGCTGAGCTCTGTTGGGCCAGCGCTGCTGCTGCCTGGCTCGCCTGCCCCATTGCTCACCGCAGCTTCGCAGCGCTCCCGGTGAGGTCCTGCGCCTCCCCAGGCAGTGACGTCCTGGGCACTGGTGGGCCGCCTGTGCCCTCTGTGCTTGGCGGCTTTCCCCAGACCGCTCCGTCCCATAGACGCGTGGGAGGTGTCGCTCTTTCCAGCAGTGGGAGCCTCTCGGCAGCCCTCGCGGGGCTGTATCTGGCCTCTAGCGGTCTGGCCCTGTCCCGGCTGTAGCGGGCCAAGGGGCCCTGGTGTCATGGCACCCTTTTTGCGGCCACTGGCCCACTGGGAAGGACCTGGACTTCTCCCAGGGAGGCCTTCAAACAGCTGCTGGTGGTGGCGACACGGGTCTGCTGTGTCTTGCTGACAGCCTGAATGGTGCCAGAGGAGATGGCCCTGGCTGGTCTGTGCTGGGCAGCTGCCCAGCCCCACCCGCTCTGCAGTGGGGCCTGGGGCAGGGTGATGGTCTGTGCAGCCCTGCGTGTCACTAACTGAAGATAAACAGCATTGAAATCCTGGGGCTGCCTGCCCCACTGCCAGGCCGCCCCTCGCCCCGGCCCCCCAGCTGTGTGTGCCCTTCCTGGTCCTTGCCGTGGGCTTGCTCCCCTTTGCCCGGCACAGCTTCTCCCTCGCGGGTCCGGCTGCCGGGGACCTTCCCCCCAGTGTGAGGCAAGGAGGCGCTGCCCTAACTTCCTCCATGTCCTGCGTGGAACTGGTGGCTCCCGCCTGCCGGTGCCTGGGGCAGGTGGGTGGGGCGTGGCAGGGAAGGGCTCTGGGAGCTGGCTGCTGGCGCTCTCCCCTGGGCCGTGTGACTCTCCTTGTCCCACGGCAGGTTAGTTCTGCGAAGGCTCTATCCCCTCGCCATCAAAATCTGCGAGTACCTGCGCCTCTCGGAGTTCCAGGGCGTGAGCAGGATACTGGCTCACTGGGCCTGCTACAAGGTAGGTGGGGCGGCAGGAGCTGGGGCAGCCCTGGGGGCCAAGAGCTGGGCCCAGACCTGCCTCCTGCCCTCAGGTGCAGCAGAAGGACAAGTCGGACGAGGAGGTTGCCCAGGCCATCAACCAGAAGCTGGGCGACACCCCGGGCATTTCGTACTCGGAGATCGCTGCCCGGGCCTACGACTGTGGCAGGACAGAGCTGGCCATTAAGGTGTGTGTGTTGCGGGAGAGGGCTGGCAGCTCCCGAGCACACGGCACCTGGCCCGGGTGACCTTGTTTGGGCTCCACCCGTGGGCTACAGCTCCAGGCAGGGGCCTCTCCTGCCCCACGGAGGAGCCCCCCAGAGCGCAGGGCTGGCGTTCTGTGGGCACCCGAGGCCTGTGCACTGATGGGCTCTCTTGGGCGCAGCTGCTGGAGTATGAGCCCAGGTCGGGGGAGCAGGTCCCGCTGCTGCTGAAGATGAAGAAGAGCCAGCTGGCCCTGAACAAAGCCATTGAGAGCGGAGACACGGACCTGGGTACGGCTGGGGGGCTCCAGCGGCTCTGGGACCTGAGTGGGGCCCATTCACACCCCAAACCCGCCAGCAGGATCAGGCCCCTTGTGGCCCCAGTCCCTCCGCAGTGTGTGCTGGTTGGGGGACTGCCCCCTCCGTGCCCTGAGCAGCTTAAGGCCCAGCTGAACCCTGTGAGAGATGCAGGCTCTAGAACCGGCTAAGGGCAGGCTGGCCTGGCCCTGGGGACGTGCCTGCACCCACAGCCCCCGCCCCCCAACGCCCGCCCTCCGCCCGGCGCTCGCCCTCGTGCTGCACCCGCAGCCCCCGCCCCGCCCAGCGCCTGCTCTTGGCCCGGCGCGCGCCCTCGTGCTGCACCCGCAGCCCCCAACGCCCGCCCTCGGCCCGGCGCCCGCCCTCGTGCTGCACCCGCAGCCCCCACCCTGCCCAGCGCCTGCTCTCGGCCCGGCGCCCGCCCTCGTGCTGCACCCACAGCCCCTAACACCCACTCTCTGCCCAGCGTACACGGTCGTGCTGCACCTGAAGAACGAACTGAATCGGGGCACTTTCTTCATGACTCTGCAGAAGCAGCCGGTGGCGCTGAGCCTCTACCGCCAGGTGAGAGCCTCCCCCAGCGCCCGTTAGCAGTGGGCTCCCGCGTGTCGGCCTGCGTTGCCCGCCGGCGCCCCTGCTAGCGGTGGCAGCGTGGTGCAGTGGGCCAGCAGGGACGACCCTGCCGCACTGGGGGGCTGGTGAGCGGGGTCTCCCTGGCACGAGCCCATTGCCCCGCGTGGGCAGGGCCCAGCTGTAACGCTGCACCGCGTGTCCCAGTTCTGCAAGCACCAGGAGCTGGAGACGCTCAAGGACCTGTACAACCAGGACGACGATCACCAGGAGCTCGGGAACTTCCATGTGCACTCAAGCTACTCCAGTGAGAAGGTGGGTGCACTGGGGGGGCGGGCAGCCTCTGCTCCCCTTGTGGCAACAAAGGAACGGCTCCCTGTGAGCCGGGCACCGGCTGGGCCCAGGCTTGCCAGCTGTGCAGGCAGAGGGTGAACTGGTGCGGAGGAATAAAGATGCACTGGGATGGCAGATGCCCTCCGGGGCACTTACTCCCTGGGTGTGGGGGGCAGGGGAAGGGCTCGGGGCCTGGCATTAAGGAGAGACTGGCTCCTGGCAGTGGGGGGGTCGGGTGGGGGGGTCGGGCGCTGGCTCCTGGTGGTTGGGGGGAGTCGGGCGCTGGCTCCCAGCAGTGGAGGGGTTGGGGGGGGGGTCGGATGCTGGCTCCCAGCAGCAGGAGGGGTCGGGTGGGGGGAGTCGGGCACTGGCTCCTGGTGGTGGGGGGAAGCCAGAGGCTGCTCGTGGGTTCCGGGGGATCAGCGGGAAGATGAGGAGGTTCTTTCCCCAACACTGCCTTGTCCTTTCCCAGGAGCTGGGGGCTGGCCATGCAGAACTGTCCTCCCCCTGAGGCTGAGGCCCCCGGCCTGGAGCACGTCCCTCCTCTACCGCTCCCTGTGCGGAGGAAGGGTGCGGGGGAGCAGCCGAGCCCCTCCCCTCCCCTCCAGGGGCCAAGCTGGTGGGGCTGGGCCGGGGGGGTGGGCGAGACCCATAGGACGGGGCTTCCATCGGGCTGTTCTGTGCCTGGTGCGTCAAACACGCTGGAGTCTCCGGGGATCCCCCCGCCCACTCTCTTTGCTCTCCTGGCTGGTGGCATTTGCCAGGAGGCTGGAGCCACTGAGGCGAGTTTCCCTGCTCTGGGCTCTCCCCGGAGTTCCTTGAGTGAGCAGCCCTGGTCACAGGTCGTCTGCTGCTCGGTGGGGCTGGGCCGGGGCAGGGGGCTCCCAGCCCTGCTCCTGCTCCTGGGACATGGGTGAGCACTGCCGAGCTGGGACCCGCTGTTTGTCACAAGGCCTGAGCCGTGGGTACGGGCCCCTGGCCTGTGGGAAATGTGGCTGGCTCAGGCAGCCGTCCTGCTGGGCGTGGGGGGCAGGGAGCCTGTGCCTAGCCCCACAATCTCCGTCCCTTCCAGAGGCTTGAGGGGCGCCTGGCGGCCCTGCAGAACGCGGTGGATGAGTACTACAAGGCCAAGAACGAGTTTGCTGCCAAGGTGAGCGTGGCTGGGTGAGCTGGCAGGAGCCCGGGGGTGTCTCCTGCTGTGGCTGGGAGCACCGCTCGGCACCGCCAGCTGGGGACCCAGCAGCAGGGGCTGAGGAAGCTGCATGGTCTGGTTCAAACAGCCCATGGTGATGAAGGGCTGTGGAATAAAATGGGCTGGGGAACCACCTTCTTTGGTCCTGGGCTGGGTAGAGCCCAGCCCCTCCCGGCCTTCCCTAGGCAGCCCTGGGGGAGCCAGCAGGGGTGGGGCTGTCTCACTTGAAGAGCCCGCGGGGCCCCTGGTGTGAGGCCCAGCCCCTGGAGTCCTGGTCTTTCCTCCACAGGCGACAGAGGAGCAGATCAAACTGCTGCGCATGCAGCGTCGCTTGCAGGACGACCTGGACAAGCCCTACGTGGACTACTCCCTGCACGACACGGTCTACAGCCTCATCCTGGAGGGCAGCCACAAGCGGGCGGAGCAGCTGTACCGCGAGTTCCGAATCCCCGACAAGAGGTCAGAGGAGCCTCCGCACCCGGACGCCTCCTGACAGGGGCTGGGGCAGTTGGCTGCGCTGGCAGCTCTGGAGACGGCTGGCCTGTGTGTATCACCACCTGGACAGCAGCTGTGGGGTTCCCCACTTGGGATGGGTGTCCAGTGCTGCTCCCGTAGGGCTGAGCAGCTGCACTTCAGCATCCGCCCTCGGTGCTGCGCCTGGCCCTGGGGGGAAATGCCAGTTGGGTGACCGGACCTTGCGTTGTTTGCCACATTGGCACAGTGCCCGGGGGATGAGTTGCAGGCCAGGACCATTGTGCCAGACGCTGCACAAACAGACAGGACTTTCAGACTAGGCGGAAGACGCCAGCTGGACACAGACAGCCGGGGAGTACAGGGAGATGCCACCATGTCGCTCAGGACAAGGAACAGCCTTGCTGGGTGACACGGGCTGGCTGCGTACACAGCCCCACGTTGCCAGCACTCTGGGTGGGACCTGTCGGCCTGGGCTGCTGCCCAGCATTGGTGACAAGACAGCGCAGGTTTGCTGTGGGGCCAGGCTGGTGAGCCAGGTAGTGCCAGCCGCTGGAGCTGGACTCAGCAGATCTTGGGGGGTGGGGGATTAAACTGGTTCATCTGATTGCCCCAGTAAGAGCCAGGAGGGGTCTGCTCCCCAGGTTCTGGTGGCTGAAGGTCAGTGCCCTGGCTGAGCGGGCTGACTGGGAGGAGCTGGAGAAGTTTTCCAAGAGTAAGAAGTCGCCCATTGGGTACCTGGTAAGAGGTCCTCTTTGCTGGAAGGGCCCTGCCCCGGCTCGCTACCAGCTGTCTGTTGCTAGCACAGGTGCCTCAGACAGGGCGATGGGCTCCCCAGCTGGGAAGGGGGAGCTGAGAGCTGAACTCAGGCTGGCAGGGAACCCCACAGCCACCTCTGGCCAGCTCCAACCCAGCATTGGTAGATCCATTGGGTCGCCCCACTGTGGGACCCTGGAAGTCTCGTCCAGGTCTCAGTACTGTTCCACCAGCCCAGCTGCTGGGCCCCACAGAACACCGCCAGGCCAGGGCAGGGGTTGGGGGGGCAGCTGAGCCTGCTGTTGTCGCCGACTCCCGTCTCCCTCGCTCCCCACACCAGCCCTTTGTCGAAATCTGCATGAAGCATCACAGCCGCCACGAGGCCAGGAAGTACGCTGCCCGCGTGAGCCCGGAGCAGAGGGTCAAGGCCCACGTCCTAGTAGGGTACGGCCGCTGGCGCGAGAAGGGGGCGTGGCCCTGCTGTGTGCCACCGCTCCTCAGGAGAGCTGCAGGGGCAGCACGGCCCAGCCGGAGCCTGAGCTCAAGACGTCTGTGCGTGCTGCCTGCTGTGACCCCTCGGGGAAGGGGCGCTGCTCCCAGCAGGGGGAGTGCCTTTCAGAGCGCTGGTGACTAGCCCCTTGTCCTGCGGGGCGGCCAGAGGGTTGGGCTCAGGGTGCCCCGTGGGATGGGGACAGGCAGGCAGCCAAGCCAGGTGCCAGGTTTTAGGAGCAGGAAAACGCCCACCTCTTGCAGAGGAGGCGGAGGTGGTGGCGGCGGCGGGGCTGTCCTCAGCTGAGCTTCCTGTCCCTGAGTGCTCGGAGCCGGTGTGCACAGCACGGGACTGGCCGTGTCCCTGGGGTGGGATCGTGCACCCCATTGTACGAGCATCCCCCAGCTGTGAGATCACCTGCTGTGGCAGGGTGCTGTGGGGGCTGGGATGGGGGGGGTGCCACAGCAGAAGGGATCTCGGGGTGAACACCTGCTGAGAGCAGGAGGGATGGCCCAACTCACTGTATTTCTAGGCCTAGCACCTCATCCACGAGGCTTTGGTCCCTCTGCCCCAGCCCGAGTGCACCGTGGGGCAGCAGAGTTCACAACCTGCCCTTAGAGGCTGGCTGCCCCAGGGCACTGAGGGCTCAGCTCCTGCCTGAGGCTGACTGTCCCATCCCTCCCTTACTGGCAGAGAGCTGGACCAAGCTGCCGATGCTGCCATCGAGCACAAGAGTGAGACTGAGATGAACCTCGTTCTGTCCAAGTGCACCGCAGCCACCGACTCCTCCATCGCAGAGAAGATCAACCGGGCAAAAGCTCAGATCCTAAAGAAATGACCCGGCCTCATGGGCACCGGCTGTGTGCTCCCAGCTGTGTGCTCCTCACCCTCTGGAAGGCCCTGGCTACGGCCTTTTCACCCATGCAGATCCCGCCCAGGTCCAGCTGGGGCCCTTAGGTGGCAGCACTGGTGCCTGCTGCAGCTCTGGGAGCTGGGCTGCGGGAGCAGAACTTGCATGCCACGTTACTGGGCAGCTGGTCACCCTGCTGCAGCTCTGACCAGGAGCTGACTGCCCCTCCTGCTTGGCCCCTTGAGGGAGCTTTATCCCTGCCCTGGGTAGCTGCACGTATCCGCCTCCACCCCCCCACCCCCAAGCCTGAACCAGCAGCTCCCCTACAGCCGGTTCTGCCTCTTGCTGGGCCAGCGCCACCCACCTCTCTGCAGCCACAGCTTCTCTGAGCACGAGAGCTGAGGCAGCAGCCCCTGTCCAGCAGCTGTACCACCTCCCCGTCCTGGGGCTGGGGGGGAGACCGGCCCAGCAGGGGTGGCTGAAAACGACTGCTGGGGGCATGGGTGTCTGGACTGGCGGGTAGGGGAATGGCCTGTGATGCTGTAACCTTCGTGAGAGTAAATAAATGGCTGAGACCCCTCCCTGTGTTTTGCCTGCTGCTGCCCGCTGGGAGAAGCTGGGGTTTGCTCAGGCACCTGTCCCTGGTGGGGCATCTTCCCAGCTGGGGAGTGACGTCTTCCCGCCATGCTGCAAGCAGAGAGTGCCACCCTGCTCTCTGCTAGCCAGGAAGTCGGGGGGGAGAGCTGCAGCCCTGTGCTGTGTGGGGTTTCCTTGAGGGATGGGTGGGGGGCAGTGATGCTGGGTTAGGGGCAGCCTTGTCCTCCCCTCCCTGCTTTGCAGCCCTGGTGTGCTCACAGAGCTACTTCCAGTTCCCTGGGGTTAGGGTCAGGCAGGTGAGGGTGGCCACTTGCTCCTCCTTGTCCTCCAGCCTTGCTTGAGCCTGCAGGGAGAGGGAGGGATGGCTCAACTCACCCTGTATTTCTCCCCACTCCCAAGGGGGGGAAGGGGGCACTTGCTCCATGACCCTGTCTGACAGCAGTACCGGGCAAATTACTGGAGATGACAGTAAAGAATAAAACTGTCAGACACCTACATGAATGTAGTTTGACAGGGAAAGGTCAACGTGGTTTCTGTGCAGGGAAATCAGGCCTTAGTCGTCTGCTAGTTTTTCTGAGGGGATGAAAAGCATGTGGACAAGGGGGACCCAGTGGCTATAGTGTACTTAGATTTCCAGACAGCCTTTGACAAGGTCCCTCACCAAAGGCTCTTATTTAAAGGAAGCTGTCATGGGATCAGGGAGGGTCCACTCAAGGACTGATAACCGGTTAAAAGACAGGAAACCAAGCGTAGCAATAAATGGTCAGTTTTTACAATGCAGAGAGGTAACTAGTGTCTAAAGGTCTGTGCTGGGACCAATTCTATTCAACACAATTATATGTGATCTGGAGAAGGAAGTAAACAGTGAGGTGGCAAAGTCTGCAGATGATACTAAACTGCTAAGCAAACAAGAAGCCCTGTGGCACCTTATAGCCTAACAGATATTTTGGAGCATAAGGTTTCGTGGGCAAACACCCCACTTCATCAGACTGACTGATAACTAACGAAGCGGGTCTTTGCCCACACAAGCTTATGCTCCAAAATCTGTTAGTCTATAAGGTGCTGCAGGACTTGTTTTTGAAGATACAGCCTAACTTGGCTACCTCTCTGATACTGAGATAAAATAATTAAGAACAAAGATTGCAAAAAGCTTCAAGAAGATCTCACAAAACTGTTTGGGCTACAAAATGGCAAATGAAATTTAGTGTTGATAAATGTGAAATAATGCACATTGGGAAAAAATTCCAACTCTACATACAAAATGATGAGAATTAATTTAGCTATAACTGCTCAGATCTTAGAGTAATTGTGGATAGTTCTGTGAAACATCCACTCAGTGTGCAGCAGCAGTCAAAACAGCTAACAATATTAGGAATCATTAAAAGGGACAGAATAAGACAGACAAGATCTTATTGCCGCTATATAAATCCCTGGTACGTCCACATCTTGAATACTGCGTACAGATGGGGTTGCCTCCTCTCAGAAACGATATCTTGGCATTAGAAAAGGGCAACAAAATTATAAGGGGTTTGGAACAGGTGCCATATGAAGAAAGAGTAAAAAGCCTGGGACTTTTCAGCTTAGAAAAGAGGAAATGAAAGCTGTGGGGGGACGTGGTAAAGGTCTGTGAAATCATGACAGGTATGGAAAAGGTGAATCAAGAAAAGTTATTTACTCCTTTTCATAGCATAAGAACTCATAGAGGTTAGGTCCATCAATGGCTCTTAGCCAGGCTGGGTAGGAATGGTGTCCCTGACCTCCGTCAGAAGCTGGAAATGGATGAGCAGAGAGGGATCGCTCAATGGTTACCTGCTCTGTTCACTCCCTCTGGGGCATAAGGCATTGGCCTCCGTCAAAAGACAGGCTGCTGGGCTGGGTTTAGCTTTGGTCTGACCCAGTCTGGCTGTTCTTATGGTCTTAATTTTGATGGGCCATTTCAAAAAAACTGGTAAGTGGTCAAGAGCTACACCCTTACAATGATATGGAGGAAGTGTGGGGTTCTGAGACAGCGGGTGAGTGCAGAAGGGTGAGGGAGTGGGGTGTGGGATCCAGGAGAGAGTTTGGATGGAGGAGGAGGCAGTGACCTGGGGCAGGGGACTGAGGTGGAGGATGGGAGGACTGGAGAACGGGCTGCAGAGTCTAGGAGGGGGCTGTGATCTGGAGCAGGAGTGCCAGTGCAGGAACTGTGCCATGACGGGGTGGGGAGTGAGGGGGTAGAGTCTGGGAGGTGTGGGTGCAGGAGTGCAGAGGGGTTGGGATTCAAAGGGTAGGGGTTCAGGAGCGGTGTAATAGCACAAGGTTTCTGAGCACAGCTAAGGAAATCGGTCCAGGATATCTTTGCTTACACCTGGACCACTTACAGCCCCAGGCTGGGATTTCCTTCTCACTAAAGCAAACCCAATCAGCCACAAAAGTACCTCTGCCAGCCCCATGGCCAGGCAGAAGCCACACAAGCTGCTCCTAGAATGCACAGTCCAACATCCACCTAAAACCTATTTCACCAGCTCCACACAGATTCTTCTGGGCCCCAAAGGGTCCAGCCACAGTCCCTGCTCATTATATACTTGGATCTTGCCCAAAACAGGGTTGGGGAGGAGGTGGGCTGGGTTGCCAGAGGCAGGTTCTGGCCAGGAAGCACTTATCTAGGCGGCTTCTGGCCAGCAGCCCAGCTGGTTCTTCAGCCAGAGTCCCAGCCTTCTATGCCTCTGCAATGGCTGACTGAATGCGCCACCCTGGAGAGGGGAGGAAGGGTACTTCACACACTGCCTGTCCTACAAACAGGCAACTCCCATTAGCCAAAAACTGGTTCATGAGGGGTGCAAAATGTTGCTGGGCAAGAGCAGTGCATAAAGCCTCTTCACCCCAGGGCAGCAGCCTTCAGAGAGCTGCAGGCGTGCGGATAGCGAGGCTCTGGCAGGCCAGATATAATGGCTTGTGGGGCCAGATCTGGCCTGCAGGCCAAATTTCGCCTACTCCTGTTCTATGGACAAGAGGGATCTGGGGGATTATGGGGCCTGGTGTGGGGCAGCAGCAGAGGTTGCCCCCACACACAGGTACCATGCAGGTGGCAGGAGCAGCCCAGCAGTCTGCTCTGCCCCACCCTGCCACTGTCTCCTGGCCTGCTGCACATGGGACTAGATACAGGACATTAATACAAGGTGAGTTGGTAGATACTGATAGATATGCTCCCTCCCAAGGATGTCCTCCTTCTTATGTGGTAACCCTACAGGGGCTCCCTCAGCATGGCTTTGCCCAGGCATAATTGGGGATCATGGTCTGGCTCAGAGACTCCAAAGAAGCTTCAGGAACTGAGAGCCAGGAGACAGGCAGCAAACTCCAACCAGGTTCACACAACGTCCCGTAAGACTGGAGATCGGCCAGAGGGGCCAGACCAACGGGTCACCGAGCCCTGAGTCCTGTCTGCCGATAGCTGCCAGAGAACAGAGCAGCGAATCCTCCAGTGATCCAGCCGCTGTCGCCCATTCCCAGCCCGGCTTGGTCTGGCAGGGACCAGGAACAGCACGCCTGCCCAGCTTGGCTCACAGCCACTGGAGGGCAGAGCCGCCATGAACTTACCTAGCTCTCTTCCGAACCCCAGTAAAGTCCTACCCCCACCTTACCTCAACCCCCCACCCTTAACCTTCCCTCCTACCGCCACTTCAACCCCAGCCTGACCCCAATCCTGCCCGCACCCCCACCCTCACCCCAACCCCACCTCAACCCCACCCTGAGACCAACCCCACCCCCACCTCAACCCCCCCTCCTACCCCCACTTCAACCCCACCCTGACCCCAGTCCTGCCCGCACCCCCACCCCCCGCTCCACCCCCACCCTCACCCCGACCCCACCCCCACCTCAACCCCCCACCCTTAACCTTCCCTCCTACCCCCACTCTGACCCCACCCCCACTCCGACCTTCCCTCCTACCCACACCTCAACCCCGCCCCCACCTCAACCCTCCCTCCTGCCCCCACCTCAACCCCACCCTGACCCCAGTCCTGCCCGCACCCCCACCCCCCGCTCCACCCCCACCTCAACCCCCCACCCTTAACCTTCCCTCCTACCCCCACTTCAACCCCACCCTGACCCCAATCCTGCCCGCACCCCCACCCCCCCGCTCCACCCCCACCTCAACCCCCCACCCTTAACCTTCCCTCCTACCCCCACTTCAACCCCACCTCAACCCTCCCTCCTACCCCCACTCCACTCCACCACCCCCCCCTCACGCTCACCCTCACCCTCACCCTGACCCCCGCGCCCTTAACCTTCCCTCGTACCCCCACCTTGACCCCGCTCCTGCCCTTTCCGGCGTACAGTCGTCACTTCCGGAGCTCGTGCCTCGGGATTGTGGGATCGCAAGATGGCGGCGCTCAGCGGTTTCCGGGTGGTTGCCGGGGTGAGGCCGGCGGACAGCCGGGGCGGGGGCGGGGGCCGGGGCCGGGATGAGGGACGGGGCGGGGGCCGGGAGATGGGCCGGGGCCGGGGCCGGGGGCGGGGCGGGGGCCGGGGGCCGGGGGCGGGATGAGGGCCGGGGCCGGGGGCGGGGGCCGGGGTGGGATGGGGGCCGGGCCCGGGGGCCGGGAGATGGGCCGGGCCCGGGGGCCGGGAGATGGGCCGGGGCCGGGGCCGGGGCCGGGAGATGGGCCGGGGCCGGGGGCCGGGGGCGGGATGAGGGACGGGGCCGGGGGCGGGGGCCGGGGGCCGGGGTGGGATGGGGGCCGGGGCGGGGGCCGGGGGCGGGATGAGGGCCGGGGCCGGGGGCCGGGCCCGGGTGCCCCTCACCCTGTGCCCCTCCCCGCAGGCTGTGCTGCGCGCCCAGGGCCGTGGGGTCTGGAGGAGCCTGAGCGCCCCTGCCGGCCTGCAGCAGCCACCGCGCAGCCAGGTGAGAGACCTGCCGGGCGGGGCTCGGCTCATCGGCTTCTGGCGCTCGCGGCCCGTCTCAGGGCCAGGTCCCCTGCTCCACTTCTGTGTCCGGGAGCCTGCTGGGTGGTCGGCTGGGGAGGGCCCGGCCGGGGGGCTCTGTGTGGGAGCACGTCTCCGTCTGTCCCAGGCACGGTGGTGCAGCTACCCGCGTTAGCGCGGACGCTCCTCTGGAGGAGGACGAGGCAGGGGCTGCGGGAGCCGCCTGGTGGCGGCTCCTGACTGCACCTGGCAGGGGTCTGTGATCACGAAGGTCACGTTGGCGCCTGGAGTGGGAGGCTGGCGTGAGTCTTAGCATCCCTTTGAAAAACGAGAAGCGCCTTAGCCAGCCTCCTGGCGCACAGAGGAGCGTAAGAGTGGGGACCCGAAATCCAGAGAGCAAAAGAACAACACCACAATATTTAAATGCTAATTAACCTGATTTTTTGCCTGCGTCTTTTTGGAGCTTTCCTTGGGTTTTTGAATACTTGTGGCTGGCAGTGTAGAGATTCAGAGTGGATAATTAGGAGTCCCATGGAAGGGATGACGTATGTTGAGATGCTGTAAGAAGACAGGGCTGGTTAGCTTAGGAAAGAGAAGATTTAAGGGGACTGGACTGTTGGAATTTATGATTTTCTCGTGCAAGGTGTTACTCCATTTCTGCACAGTCCCATGCTTTGAGGCATCATCTAAACTCTACAGTTATTAGGGATATTTTGCCCTGTATACAACTGCAGCCAGCTGTACAAAAATTTTTCATCTTTTAAGAAGCACCAAATGTTGGCCAGTACAGGAGATGATGGACTGATGGTCTCCTGTGTTAAATCTGGATGCTCTCGTCATCTTTGCCTCTTTTTCCATCGTGGAATGAGACAAAGATATGCTGAATCACCATCTCAAGGGTTTGTTCTCTGACTCGTTTGCTTGTGTTGCCTGTTAACTGGCATTCAGTGTAACTACTGTATGTAGATAGTCCTGTTGCTTTTTAGTAATGTCATGTGGTTTAGATTAAAGGTAAAACTGCCCCCGGATGCAGAGAACAAATACTGAGAGATCTAAAGAAGCAGGTAAAGGAATTGATGAGCCCCAACATTTTGAGAGAGAAGATGATGAGACCTGTCATTCTGGCATGTAGCACGTGCGAGCCACCTCCCTCCCAGTCACCCTGACTGGTCTTGCACTCTTGGAAGGGAGGGGTGCAGCATTGTGAGTGGAGTATCCTGTGTCTCACTCTCATTGAGTGGTCTTGTGTAGGATGGTGGTGGGACGTAAACCCTTTTATTTCCTGTTCCAGTTAGACAAACGTGAAGGGGTGTTCAAGGTCACCATGCTGCCTGGAGACGGGGTTGGCCCAGAACTCATGCATTCTGTCAAAGAGGTATTCAAGGTAATAGCCACTTATTCCTCATTGAGTCTGAGAGGAAGATGGAGAAATGACATAATGGAGGGGGTTATCTTGGAAGGTAGTTGAACTGTGGCTTCTATAGAATATATAGAGAATACAGAAAAATTATTTACTTTTTCCCATAATACAAGAACTAGGGGACACCAAATGAAATTGATGGGTAGTAGGTTCAAAACTAATAAAAGGAAACTTTTCTTCACACAGCGCACAGTCAACCTGTGGAACTCCTTGCCGGAGGAGGCTGTGAAGGCCAGGACTCTATTAGGGCTTAAAAAAGAGCTCAATAAATTTTTGCAGGTTAGGTCCATAAATGGCTATTAGCCAGGGGTACAGTATGGTGCCCTGGCCTTCAGTACAAGGGCAGGAGATGGATGGCAGGAGATAAATCACTTGATCATTGTCTTCTGTTCTCCTTCTCTGGGGCACCTGGCACTGGCCATTGTCGGCAGACGGGATACGGGGCTGGATGGACCTTTGGCCTGACCCAGTATGGCCGTTCTTGTGTACCATATTCAGGTGGGGCTCTTACCTTCACCCTGCTCCTAGATTGGTTGTGGGTAGATAAAACCATTTTTGTTCTTAAACCCTTTTCTGTAAGTTAATTGAAGGTCAACTCACTTCTCCGTGGTGCTGATGTAGGCTGCTAGACTGAGAACCCTTGGGGCATGAGGATGTTTCCTGTGCTCCCCTGAACAGGGTCAACATGGGTCACAACCATGCCAGACTCCCCATGTATGCTCCAGCGTGCATTGATCCCAACCTACAAGGGGCTCTTTCTGAGTGAAGATGAATTCAGATTCTGTGGCCCAGGCAATCCTTGTGTGTCTCAGGTGACTGCCAAATTGTGTGCCAGCTGTGGCTGGGCTTCTGCTGTGGATGCTTAAGTCACATATGCTGGGGGGTTACGAGGCTGTTGTCACTTGGAGTGTTAGGAGCCCTCTTGATTGTGTTTTAACCATAGCCCCAGTCCATCCTACCTCCCTACTCTGACCAATGCAGTAGTGCAGTGTAGGGACAAATTTAAGTCCGTTAGGTGCTGGCTTTGTTAAAAGACAGAACTGCTTTTAACCATGGCAGGGGTAACTGTAGCAAATGAATCTCCTGACATGGAGGTAGTTGTATAACGTCTTGTCTGCCCTATGCTAAGGGGCTGGACTGAGATCTGGGAGCCAGCTAGTCATCAGTTGCCATAAGCCTTTACTCAGGAAAATAATTCCAAATGTTTCGTTATTGGGCACCCACAAAGAAATGAAGATTTAATCTGTCCTAGCAGCTGTTGGGCTTCTGATCACTCGCATTAGAAAAAGAATCCAGGTCCAGAGGAATGGCTCAAATATGAGGTGGCTGTTAGGGAAAAATTCGTGCCTACAAACAAATATTTGGGTGTTACCATTTATTAAATACTCAAAATACATTCATATTCTAAAAGTCCAGCAAACCACTCCAGTGCTATTGAGTGTTGACATTTGATAGACCTGTCTGGTTTGTTTAAATATGTATAACCAGAGAATTCACTCAATTTAATCAAATTGCTAAAAATGACAAGTTGTGAGTAGTGTTAAGATGCTCTCTGTAACATAGTAAGGCCCTGCAAGAGAGCTCTAGTGATTATACTTCTATATACTCTTATCTAAACACATGTTGAGTGCTCTGAAGATTGTGTGCCTCTGAGTTGCATGCCTAGGATTTGTAGACCTGTTAAAACTTCCTAAACAAAGACACCGTTTGAAAAACAACAGCATTTCGTTATGGAGCTGCAGCTGGGTTAGACTAAGCGACCTCGATGTCAGAGACTGTGGTCTCATTCCTAATCCCTAGAACCATTCAGTTCCCCCACTTCTCAGCCAGTGCTCAGCGGGGAACCAAAGATATGAGGGTAAAAGCCTCTGGACCCCAGGCTCTTGATCCAGCCAATCGTCCAGCTCATTTTGGATAACACACCTAACGTAACTTAATGAACAGCCTCTGAACTCTGACCCAGCAAAGCTCTGTCTTTAATCCGTGCCTGTGTTGGGCAGGCTGCAGGTGTCCCTGTGGAGTTTGACGAGCACCACCTGAGCGAAGTGCAGAACATGGCATCCGAGGAAAAGCTGGATGAGGTTGTCGACTCTATGAAGGAGAGTAAAGTGGCCATTATAGGTATGGGATGGTGACAGCTCACTATGTCTGTCAGGTGTGCATGGAACCTTGCCCACTCGTGCTATGGAAACCGCCTGCTGCCTCCAAACTCTGCGTTCAGCCTGCAGGGCTTTTTGTGGGCTTACAATTGGAGAAGGGAACCTGGTGCCAGTTTTCCTGGTTTCTGTTCCAGCTCCATCACTGAGTGGCCCTGGGGGTGGCACTGAGAAGCTCACGCTACTTCTGTGCCTCTGTTGGTCACTTGTAAAATAGGGCTGCTATTTATCAGCTGACCAAACGGGCAGTCTTGGGGCCTCTCTGATCCTGGGAGAGTGATTGGTGCAGGAATCCCTGGTGGGAGCTTTAGTAGTAAACCGCAGGCACTGAGGGTTTGCAGCTCCGTGGTGCAGGTAGGTAAGGTGCTCCTAGAGTACTGCCAGCCCCGCCTGGGGAGTCCTACTGCTGTCACTTGTTGAGATGGAGCAGAACAGTGTTTAGCTTTCTCTGCTTTGACATGTTTCTGTACGTCAAGGATCCCAAAGCACTTTGCCCAGTGCCAGATCTGCTGTGGATGGTACAAGGATGTTGTAAAACACACTCAGCTGCCGTAATGCCCTTACAGTGGTCCTGCCCTCTGCAAGCCACTGCCAGCTTATGTAGTGTTTTGTGTCCATATTGTATCTCGTGTTGGCTTACAGCTCATACAAGGATGCTGTGGCTCAGAAAGTTAGTACCTGCTGAAGGACTGTTGATCAGGACACTAGAACTGTGCCACTCTTAAAGTGTGTGGGGATTTCAGAAGTTGTTGGATAATAGATTTAAGTCTTGTCGCATCCCTCCATCACTCCTAGCAGCGTGGCATCCTGTCTGGCATTTCTCACATGGGGTCACCAGGGACTTTCCCTACGGCATAGCCTCCTATGCAGAGATTAGGGTTGGGGAAAGCAGGGGCTGCTTCCCCAAGGCTTCATCCCCTGCCAGGAAGGGCTGGCCCAGAATACAGGGGTTTTACAGGCAGCAATCCAAGGCCCTGTGCTAAGGGGGCCAGAGGTGGCAGCCTCTAAAGTCCTTTTCTTAATCCTGCCCTGCTGCTGCTGGAGGAGTGCACCCTTTTCCTGGCCACCGCAGCTCCCTGCTGGGGCCAGAGGAGGAGCTGCTGCTGTTCGGGAAGAGTGGGGGGCCTTTCTCTCTCTCTCACCTGCTGCAGCTCCATTCACAGCAATTCCCGTGCTGGGCTTATTAGACAAGCCATGCAGCTCAGAGGAAACCCTGCTCACCATTTGTCCTCTGCTCTCCGGGGCTACTTAGGGCTGCTGTGACAGGTGGTACTTGTGCCTTTGTTAATAGTGCTTTTCCCTGCTTCCCTGCTAACTAGTCCATCTGCTGTCAAGGTCTATTAACAAACATACAAATCCCACTTTTCACAGCAGCAGGTTTACTGGCCAGTAAGTCTCTTTCTTTAAAAAGTGAACGGGGGAAGAGTAGAATGTGCTAAGCACCTTCGAGTAAAACCTCGACATATTTGCAGGTTACATTCCGAGGCAACTATGTGTAAGTCAAACTTCATGAAAGTGAGGATGGGGGCGGGGTAAAGACTAGCCCAGGGAGTGGGGCGCCCTGCTGCCTTTGGGTCCTCCCGGACTGGGGCTGCGAGTGGCAGAGCGGCTCAGCAGCTGTGGCGAAGGTGGTGGCAGCTCCGTGCGCCCGCTGACTGGTGTAAGAGTGCTGCTTGCGGCGTTCACCCTATTGCTCTCGCCGTCCTGATCCTGGCTGCGCCTGGCTCCCTGCTCCATGAGCGGTGGGGAGCCCAGAGTCAGGCACGGCAGTTTCCTGCCAGCTCCTGCAGCAGGGAGCCAGGAAACTGATTGGTGCTGTTGCACTTGGCTGCTGGCTGGGCTGGTCAGTTTCCCAGCTCCCAGGACCAGTGGGGGAAAAAAACCCCAAACCTCAGCAACTCCACATAACTAGATTCCAATGATTTGGGCCTCTGTAGATGCATATTTATTTATTTTTTTTTTCTAAAGGTAATAATTTTAGGGAAAAATTGTCAGAGTGGCCATGGTGGCTGTATGCCAAAGCCACCAAAAATGTACTGTGGAAACCCTTCAGTTTCTGAAGCCTCATGGGACCCATATGACAATTTTGTCTGACTCTCTTGTGACACAGGGCAAAGTCTTCACCCAGTGAGTCTTGCACAGAATGTCTTGTTGCATTCAAATTCAAACACAGCCCTTTTAGAATGACAGCCTGGCTGTTTGCTTTACCACATCCGTTGCTGTTCCAGTGGCTAATTGCCCTGATGGTTTAAATGTTATTTGCACCCTATTTCCAGCTTGAATTTATTTAGTTCTAACTTCAGGTATTAGATCTTTTCTATCTTTGTTTACTAGGTAATAAGCCCCTGGTATCTTGTGATATCTCCCGGTATAGATATGTACAGATCAGTTTTCCTTTCAATCTCATCTCCAGCAAGCTAAATAGATGGAGCCTCTGATCTCATGACTGGCTATAAGTCTAGATTCTGCTGTGGTATGGGCTCATGTGATATGGCTCAGAGGTGCCCAGGGTTGGAGCACAGGGTATCCACTGAACTCTCTGCTGCTGTGCAGCATTGTAAGCTCCTGACGCAAGGGTAGAGACTCCAACCCCCCTCATTCCCTTTATCCCATGCTGCAGGGTCCCAGGGGTTTCTATTGACAGCATTTGATCTTGTCCGTGTGTTTTCTCACCAGTTCCACTGGCATTTCTGTCATTACAGGCAAGATCCACACTCCCATGGAGTACAAAGGAGAACTGGCCTCCTATGACATGAGACTCAGGTGTGTTTGTCTTGCATGGTCAAAGCCCCTGTCAGCACCAAAAGGCAGGGAGAAATCTGCTGCTGCAGATGAGCTATCTGGTGTGCTCTGATGCTCGTTTGTGAGTGGCACTTGGGCACAGAGCAGCAGTATAGTTCACAGGTTAACAGAGCACCCAAAAAAGCCTTCCCTGGCCAGGCAGTTCATTGCTTTTCTGACTTGTGCTCCATTGGTTCTGGTTCTTGCTGTGTCCTGGCACTCCTCGGAGAAGGTGGGTGGGATTAGGACTGACTGTTGGTGGACGTGTCTCGCAGCAGCCCCAGAGGCCTCACTGGTGGAAGGAAATGGGATTAGTCAGTGACCAGCAACAGGGGCCAGGCTTGGCTGGACGAGTCTCTTTAACATTACGATCAGGTCAGGACTGTGCGTCACCTGGTGTGTGTAACGGGCCTGGAGGTGGGAAGAACTTTCTGACCCCGATGTTTCTTTCACAGGCGCAAGTTAGACCTGTTTGCCAATGTTGTTCATGTCAACAGTTTACCTGGTTTTAAAACACGACACAACAACTTGGATCTTGTGATCATCCGTGAGCAGACGGAGGGGGAGTACAGCTCTTTGGAACATGAGGTAGGGAAGCCGGGGTCTGACACCCCAAGGGAGAAGCCAGTTCTGGGCTTTGTGCCCTGTTCTTCCCCCATGGCACTGCATTAGGCTTGGTGAGTTTCGCTGCCCCTGTGGCCTCATCCTTGCACAGTTTCGCTCAGACCCTTCTCAAATGGTGGTGCTAGGCGGAGCATGGGGATACGGGAAGAGAGTTCCTGTGTTGTGAGCGGGAGGAGAGCAGCTCAGGCCCAAGCGCAGGGAGCGGGACAGGCTGAAGGGGAGAAGATGCTTGTAACTCGATGGTGTGGTGGGCAAGACTATGAGTACTGCAGGAGTGTAGAGCCCAAGGAGGAGAAGGGATTAGTGTGGAATCAGGAGCAGTGAACAGCAACGATGACTCCCGGGGAAGGCGAAGGGCCAGGGCCTGGAAGAAGCTTCCTGCCCACGTTTGGCGTGCAGCCTGGCAGGGCCGAGAGAGTGCACCTCATTTGGCAGAGCATGGGGCCGTGTGGCACTGCCGAAGAAGCTGACGTGTTTGTCTGCAGAGCGTGAAGGGAGTCATTGAGTGCCTGAAGATCATCACCCGGGACAAGTCGCAGCGCATCGCCAAATTCGCCTTTGACTATGCCACCAAGAAAGGGCGTTCAAAGGTCACAGCCGTGCACAAAGCCAACATCATGTGAGTGCCAGGAGCCTGGGGCCGATAGCACCGGGACCAATGAAGGGTGCCCAGCAATTATGGGATACGTAGAAGCTCACCCCAGGCCCCTGCTTCTCTGTCCTTGAAGTCCCCTCTGTCTCCTGGAAGAGCCTTGATCTGGAGCAGAGCAGTGTGGCTTGGTGCTCAGCAATGCTGAGGCTTCCTTGGCGTTTGTGCATGGGCATAACTGAGCTCAGCCGCGTGAGGCAGGTGGGCCTGGCCATGTAGCTGCAGGGTGTTGGAGGGAGGGTGACGCTCGTTTGTTCTCTGGGTGAGATGCTGGCCGCTGTGAATTCAGTGGCAGAGCTCCCGCTGACTTCCTCAGGCCCACGACTTCCCCTCTGCCCACCAGACATGCGCCTATGTCTGGGAGGTGCAGCAGGACAGCCCGGGTCACTGAGCTGGTCTGGCTTCGGTAAGGACCGGCCAGAAAGCTCGCAGGTGGCTGTCCACCATCATGCCCTGGCAGGGGATACTGGGGCCATAGGTAGCCTGGGACAGTGAATGTCTCTCACTCTTTCCTCAGGAAGCTGGGGGATGGGCTCTTCCTGCAGTGCTGTGAAGAGGTGGCAGAATTGTATCCCAGGATCAAATTTGATACCATGATAATTGATAACTGCTGTATGCAGGTGAGACTGGCTCGCTGTCGAGCCCCCAGTGCAGCCATACCGCCCTTCTGTTGCTGAACGCCTGCTTGAGCAAAGCAGATGAAGAACCCAGCTCGCTAGCCAGTGAAGTCAGTGCCGCTGGGTGTGCTGCCCGGGGCACGGCTTTGTGAAGGGTGCAGCGTTGCCAAGGCTATAATGCCTCACACCTGTGTAGGGCATGCAGGGTGTTCTTTCTGAGCTGTGCCAGGAGAGGATGACAGGAGCTGCAGGTGCAGATAATCCAGTCTTGCAGAATCCTTCTTGCTTGCAGGAGTGATTCTGGTTCTCTTCCACACTCAGGAAAGCTCAGAGGCACACAGGGTTTCCAGGGTGCTGTGTAGCACTGATGGTGTTGCTGGTTTCTCAGACTCTGAGCGCACACAGGGCTCAGGCCACTCGGTGGACGTGTGTGGGTAGGGTGGGGTGGCTGCATTTCAGTGGTGTTCTCCATCCCTCTGAATCGCTGGCTGCTGGGGCCGCATCTTACTTCTGTCAGCCACGTGGTCATTTCCACTCCCCGAGTTGCTGCCGAGCCCGGGGCGCCCCAAGGAGGCAATTCGCCTGTTGATGCGGCTGGCAGTGTGAGTGCAGGACATGGTGAGCCCTGCCCCGGGTGACCCTCATGCTGGTGTGACCTGTAGCCCAGTGTTACCTAACGTGCAGCAGATTATGAGAGCTCCTGTTGATCTGTAGCAGGGGTGGGTCTCATGCCCATCTGCTTCTGTTCCCATGTGCAGCTAGTGCAGAACCCCCACCAGTTTGATGTCCTGGTCATGCCAAACCTGTATGGAAACATCATCGATAACCTGGCGGCTGGTTTGGTGGGCGGTGCCGGCGTGGTTCCTGGGGAGAGTTACAGCGCCGAATACGCCGTGTTTGAGATGGTAAGCGTCTGAGTTGGGCCAAGGCTCCTGCTTCGGTCGTCTTCCCTGGCTCTTGCCACTGGGCCAGCTCCTCCACAGAGCCCCTCACAGGATGCGCTGAAGCGCCACCCCCCGCAGCTTGGTCTGATTGTGGCTCTCTCTGCGCAGGGTGCCCGCCATCCCTTTGCCCAGGCCGTGGGGAGGAACATTGCCAATCCCACTGCCATGCTGCTTTCCGCTGCCAACATGCTGCGACATCTCAAGTGAGTGCCCCTTCTCTTACCTGTGTGCAAGCTGCATCTGCAGAGGGTGGGGCAGGGTATGGCTGGCTTTGTGTGCCAGGTGTGATGGGTACTGAGGGGTGGCAAGCTCGGGGCGCCTTTCCTGGGCGGGGGCGTCACTGGACCTGATGTGTTTTCTTTTGCCAGCTTGGAATATCACTCCAATGTCATCTCCGATGCGGTGAAGAGGGTGATTAAAGTCGGTAAAGTGAGTATCAGGAAGCACTGAGCCCTTGCACTGCTGCTTACCTCTTGCCTGTGCTGGTAGAGTTCAGGGAGGATCTGCTTCCTGTCTGGGGTGTGCTGCCTGCAACTCCCCTCTGGCTCGTGTCCCCTTAAGGGAGCAGCAGCACAGTGTTTACCACCACAGGGACGAGCCTGCTGCTCGTCTGGTGTGGGGACGTGCTGTGCTGTGCTGGAGCAGATGGAGTCTTGGGCCTGTTGCATTCGTGTCTCTCTTGTTCTTACCTGTACCGGACAAACGGCTGTGGAGATGGTTTGACCCCACCCTGGAGGGGGAGCTCTTGGGTAGGGTTCACTCCCCTCTGAAGGGATGAGGCCAAGGTCCCTGTCTCCCCACTGCCACACCCAGGCTGTCAGAGGTGCCCTGAGCTGCGCAGGCTGGGCCGGCAGTGTCTGTTCGCAGGAACGGCCGCCGTTTGGAGATGTTGCCGGGTTTAGTGTCTTGCTTTGGGCTCTTCTCTGCTCCTGGAGGCAGGCGCCGCTTGCTGGTGGTGGGAGCTGTGAGTGCTCTTGGTGGGTTTGCAGCAGAGCTGTGGGGGCAGGAGGGGGATTGGGGCCGGGGGACGCTGCTTTACTCTCACCTCTCCCATCTTGTCTTCATTGCCCGGGGTTCACGCCCCCATTTCTCCCTTTTGTTTCTCCCCGTCCGTGTGTTGGATTTGTAGGTCCGGACCCGGGACATGGGCGGTTACTCCACCACCTCTGACTTCATCAAGTCTGTGATTGACAACCTGCACCCACACTATGGTGTCTAGGCCCCCACCTCAGGGGAAGGCCTTGGGCTTCCCTCTTCTCCAGCACCCAGCCCAAACGGACCTTTCTCGCCTGCTCCTGCCCCCAGGGAAGAACCTGTGCCACGTCACCAGTGTGTTGGCTGCCGGAGCCACCAGCCTGAACCATGAACTCGAAGGGGGAAGGGACTTGCCTCTCCCTGCAGCCCAGTTACCGGTTACCTACCTCAGAGGCGGTCTGAGGGTGTGGGGTCTAGGCCCAGTACGCCCCCGGTTCGTTGTGCAGCCTGAGGGAGCCATTTGCCCTGTCTCAGCTTCCCTCTCTGTGCAGCAAGGCTAATGCCTGCCTGGCCTAGAAGTTCAGGGTCAGCTCGCTCACATTCGTAGTGCTTTGAAGAGACAAAGCCTGTGTTCCCCTGCTGCTCCGGCCGAGGCCCCTGCAGTGTGGTTGGCCAGGACTGTCCTGGCCAGCCCAACTGCTGATGCTGGAGCATTGGCCCGCTCCCGAGGGGCTTAGCCATGCTTGGGACCAGCCGGGCTGCAGCCCCTTGGCCAGCGTGACAAGGGACATCTGGGAGCGACCTGGCGTGAAGTAGAACTTTGTCCCTGTGAAGCTGAGCTGAGCGTGGGTAAAGAGGGAGAGGGCAGGCTGTAGCACAGGGGAGGGGCGTTCCCCTGCTGTCCCCTCTGTAGAGACGAGGGGGGAAGATGCTTCCCCCTCACCGATGAGTAAAACCCACCGCTGCGCACCGGGCAGCAGGCCCAGCATGCGCTGAGCGGCACGGCTGGCTCTCCTGTGCACGTGGGTCTGCCCAGCCGCTTTCCTCCTTGCCCCCGCTGTGCTGGGGTGGGGATCAGCCTGCCCTGGGAGGCCGAACAGGCCCAGGCAGCTGGAGCCTGTGGGCTGCTGAAGATGGGTGTGGCAGGCATGCATCTCCAGGCTCCCGGGCCCCTCTTGCAGTGCTGGGTTGTTGCCAGGGGGCTGGGAACATGCTCTGGGGGGTGCAGAATGTACTAATGGGTGTGAATAAATTGCCAAACACTCCCCCCTCTCCCTGCCTCTTCTCAGCTGCAGCGTGGGACTTGCCCCACTGCGTTTTACCGGGTACCCGCTCCTCCCTCAGCCCTGCCCAGCTCAGCCCCTTCCACGGAACTGAGCCCTGCAGGGGCCGAGGGAGGGAGTGGTGTTTTCCTGGGGCTGGAGGAGTGGGAGAGCACAGCTGTGCCCGAGGGAGCCAGGCAAGGGCAGAGCAGGCCTGGGCTGGGGCTGGCCCCGCTAGTGCTTGTGTAAAGTAGTGATTCCTCAGCTCCTGTGCTGTGGGAGAGGAGACCCCCGTAGGCTCCCTCCCTCCCTCCGGGCAATGTCTGTAAGATGCACCAAGGCTGCACTCGCGGGGGTGTGGGGCCGGGGGGGGGGGGTTCGCTGCCCACAGGTGCTGCAGAAGCAGCAGCTACAGCGGTCCCAGGTCTCCCAGCAGGAGCCTGATGTTTGAGTGCTGCTCATTGCAGCAGCTGAGCCAACCTGTTCACACAGCACAGGGGCTGGGGTCCCCTCCTGTTACCTGAGTCTAATGAAGCTGGACTTCACTGGCCAGCCCCCTGTGCGTCCCCACACAGGGAGCTGGCTTCTCCTTTGGGCCCAGGGTGGGTGGGGCGATGGCCAAGTCACTCACACTGAGGTGCTGGAGCCAGGTTCCACGGGGCCCTTGCAGAGCAGCTCTGCCCAGGGCGGGCTGGGCCATGCAGCCGGTGCCCACAGCGAGGAGGTGTTGGGCCAGGCAGATTTGGGAGGCTCCACCATAAGGCATGTGCCATATCTTGCTCGCTCCAGGAGGGTGATACTGAGTGCTCAGCTCCAGTGCCTCTCCCTGCAACCCAGCTAGGACAGCTGTGCAAAGCCCACATGCCCTGTGCTGGGGGTGGGGAGATGGATGCTGTAGGGTGGATGAACTGTCAGTAAGGCTGGAGCTAGCCTGTGGCTCCTCTGGCTAAAGCAGGTCTGTTGTGGGGGGTGGGGCTCTTGCCCTCTGCCGCACCGCCTTGGCAGCTGTGGTCTACGAGTGCTTTGCCCTGGCCGGGGGGGTGTGGGGGCTAGTCCTAGCCCTGCAGAGGGGTGTGGGATGGGCATGGTGCAGCACCAGGGAGGCTGCTGGCACAGCAGGGATGTGTGTGTGTGTGTCAGGGCAGGGAGGCTGGGATCAGCTCAGTGTGACAGCTTGAAAGCAGGTTTTGCAGATGCCTACTTGGGGGGGGCGGGCGCTGGGTGTGCATGCCCAGCTGAATCACAGCTGCCCTAGCGTGTGTTGCCAGCCGCGCACAGGGCGCTGCCCTTCTGGGTGGTGGCAGCAGCTACCCAGTTCGTCCCCTTGGCCTGGTTAGGTGCCTGGCAGTGGCCTGCTGGTGCAGTGCACTGGGCCATGGGCCTCACACACTTGTGCACTAGCCTGACCCCCTTCTGCCCTGCCTGGGGAACACCTGGGTGCCACAGCCACTAGCTTGGGGGCGGGGGGGGGGAGGCACCTAGCTCATCCACTGTCCCATTTGGGCAGTAGGGGAGCCAGTGCCCAGCCCATGCTGGTACAGGCAGGCCAAGGCAGAAGGATCCATTAGCACCCTGCTTGGGGGGTGGTGGTTAATGGCAGGGGCACTCACCCCCAGGCCAGTGCAGGGCCTGGTCCAGCCTGAGTGCACTGCAGTGTCCCAGCCAGGGCAGGGCTTCCAACTTGGCTGTGAATGTGGTAGTACTTATGCCTCCCCCACGGAGCCAGGCCTAGCCCTGCTCTGCTCGCTACTGAGAACTAACTGTGGGCTGCTCCTGCTGCTTCAGCCCCCAGCAGGGCCCCTCTGTGCCCAGCCTGGCACTGGTATTTCCTGGGTCCCAGGCAGAGCTGCTGGCAGCATCCCCACCCAGCTGTGCCATGCTAACAGCTCACACCCTCTCTTTGCAGGTGCGCACCGCAGACATGGGGGGATACGCCACATCCATTGACTTCACCCGTGCTGTGATGGCAGCCCTGGCTGACTAGGCCCTGCACTAGCTGTTCCTCCTGTGCTTGCCAATCCTGCTTCAGCGGCAGCAGCTGCCTCATAACTTAGGGGGAAACCCCCCACCCAGCCTCTCTCTGTTACGCACAATAAAGTGGCCTGCTGTGCAGGCTGCAGGGCATCTGCCACCACAGCTGCTGCTTGGGCTCTGCCCTGGCCAGCCTGGGACTTTGCAGTGCATGGGCACCCGGCTGGAGTGCCAGCTGGGCAGCTCTTGGGACAGTGGCCCAGCTGGACAGGAGTGCCCAGTGGAGGCTGCTAGCTGGGGAAGGGTCACACTGCTGGCCAGAGGGTGAGTTTGCTAGCATGGACTTAGCAACCCAGGCCTGCCCCTGGTGGTCTCACACAAGCTGGGTCTTTCCTTGCGTGGGGTCCCAGCTGTACTGGCCCCTCAGCCTCCTGCTGACATCCTCCCACATGTAGCTGAAGCTCAGAATCCAGACCCACCCCGGATGTGGTCCCCACCCCGAACAACTCTCCCCCCACCCCCTGCTCTTAGCTGTGCCATGCAAGGGGGCACTGACCTTTTAAGCACAGCCCTTTGTGCCAGCTCTGATTACTGTTCAACCCCCTCACTGGCCACCCAGCTACAGCTATCAGGGGCTGTTTGAAAATACACATGGGCACACTCCACGCCCTGGCCTGAGAGAGGCAATACCAGGTTGATACCACATCCCACCAGCTCCACCATGGCAGGAAGGGTGCAGGCTGCTGTGGCTAGAGCTAGAGAAAAGGCAGAAACAGAAGCTCCTGCCTGCTTGTAAGCCAGAGGCTCATGTACATTGACATGTGTCTGTTGCTCAAAACTGCGCAGGACAGCTCCCCCCCCCGCCCCCGGGCTTGCTGTAAGAGCTGGAAGGGTGGTACAGAGCCTGGTTAGGTAATGAGCACAATCCAGCCTGAATGGGGGACAGGCAAGTTGTCCTCTGCTAAATCCTCCTCCAGGAAAGAACAGGCAGCCCTGGGGGGTTGCGTTCTGGGCAGAGACAGAGGCAAGGCCACACACCTTTACCATAGCAAACAAGCCTTACTCCCAAAAAGGGACAGAAGCTGGAAAAAACGCATTTATTGTTAGCAGACGTTGCAGTCCCAGGTGGCCCTTCCACACTCTGCCACAGGAACATCCTGTGTGGAGGACAGAGTGCAAGGGGCAGAACGGAAGAAATCCAAGCTCTGGGCCTTGGCCCTGCATGTGCGGCAGGGGGAGCGCTGCCAACAGACAAGTCCCAGGGAGCGTTCTCAAACGCACCGAACAGCTGCCATGGCAGCCTGAGAAGAACACAGCTCCAAGGGCCAGGCCAGACGCATTCCAAGTAACAATGCTGCAGCTGCATTAGACCGGTGGTTAGGCACAGCCAGGCGTGGTGGCACCAGCCTCCTGCCACAGCACTCAAAGTTCTGCTGAGATGCCAATACCAGACTGCACTCGCTGCAGGCTGCCCTGGGCCGGATTCTAGGACAAGCAGCTGCTTTGTGAAATGCTGGACAAGAAGCAACAGCTTCAGAGCCAGGGAAGGTAAGTGTCCCGCCCCCGTCTGCAGGCACTGGTCCATCTGTACCACTGCACTGCAGGCCCCATGGCTGCCTCGCAGTCAGACACGGTAACACCCGCCTTAGTCCTCCTCTTTGACCTTTTTCTTTTTCTTCTTCTTGTCTGACTGGGGGAGCTCTCCCTGGGCTGCTCTCTTTTGCTTCTTGGGCAAGGGCTCTTCTAGTCCGTTCTGCTGCTGCCGCTGCTTCTTTCTCTTCTTGGGCTCGGTGTCGTTTGCCTAACGCAGAGTGGGGATTAGAGGAGCCCTGGCTGGGCTGAGCTAACATGGCCACACCCTGCAGATACCGAGGGACCCCCTGGGACAGCTCAGCCATTACCTGGGCAAACTGCAGCTGGCTGGAGTGCAACAGTCTGCAACTGCTGGCAGCAGCCACTGCTCTTGCTATGTCGTTTTCTAGGACTGAGCCCTGGCACATCCCCTTCAAGCTCAAGGCCAGCAACAGCCGAGGAGACTGGCCAAGGCTCGGACTAGCCCCTCGCTCAGGACCCTGACTGCTCCGCAATTGGGCATTTTGCCCACTGCCAGTTATCTAGGAAGATCTGAAATGCAGCAGACAGCAGCTACTCACACACTCCTGTCTCCTGCCCAGCCTGCTGGCTCACCGTGGTGGGCAGATTCAGAGGGCCTGAGCACTGGGATGTCACCCCTGCAGCCAGAGCTCAGGGCTACCAGGAGCTTCAGTCACTGGAAGGAGTTGTGGCCCCACTCCACCCAGGAAGCAGCTTCCAGCTGCATTCTCGTGTCCTCAGATTGTCCTTTTGCAAACTTACATGGCAGGCGAGCCTGACTCTGCCAGCAGCTGGGAACAGGGAGCCCCCTATACAGGAGCTCTATTGCCCAAGAGGGGCAGGCACGCCCACAGAACTGTGCACCTTTAAAGCACGCAGGAAGAGCGCGCACGGTCTGTGCCCCAAGAGTATGCGACACCCAACACAAAGCCCAGCTGACACACGGGGGGGGACACTGAGCCCCAGCCACCTGCCTCTGCCCCACTGCTGCACGTAGGGTCAGAACCGGAGTCACTCCCAGACCCCGAGGCAGGCAGATGTGCCCGACTTGTGACGTAAGCCCCTCTGCAGGGAGGGGCTCTAGACAGGACCTGTCTGCCTCACACACAGGGACAAACAGTCCAGGCCTCCCCAGGGCAGATGGCCGATTCTGTACCTCAATCTCCACGGCCGTCTCCAGCACAGAGCTCTCGGCTTCCTCAGTTGCTGCCGCCGCCAAGGCTGCCAGCCGCTTCTTCTCCCGCTTCTTCTTCTTCTTCTCTTTTTTCTTGATTTCGGCAGCCACCTCAGTAGCCTGGCAAAGGGGCAAAGGAAGTTCCCTGACCACTGACAACACAGCCTGCCGCCCAGCCTGGCTGGCCTCTGGCTCCCTTGCCAGGAACTGGAGCAAGTGTCGGATCAGCCTCATTAAATCAGTTTTTGCCTCCACCAGGTGGTCAGGCAGGAGATTTCACATCATTTCCAGGACCTGCCCAGGAGTCCTGCAGCCCCACGCTGCCCCTCTCACCTCCACCATGGCCTCCTTCATGACGTCGAGATTCTTGCGAGGCGGCTCTCCTGTTTCATAGAAGGCCAGCCGCTCCTCCACCTGCTCACGGAGCTTGTCCCCAAAGACACTTGTCGGGACATCTGTAAGAGGAGCAGTGTGAATGACAGGCAGCTAGCTACAGCAAAGCCCCTGCCCCACTTCATGGCTAGCTGCCCACCCATCCCATCAACCCAACCACAGGCCCTCCCCTGCCAACCAGCTGGCGACCCTGCTCCCCCAGCCCTGAGGCCGGCCTTGCTCAGAAAACAAGTGTCACCATTCACTGCGTGAAATGCTGTTGACGAAAAATATTCCCATCATTGCAGAAGCCGCTGGGGTTGGCAGGGCTGACGCGGCACTGGCCGCCAGCTTGGTACCTCGTGCCCCCAGCCGTGCTCAGCAGGGGCTCAGGTGAAAGCAGCACCTGAGAAGCAGTCTATCCTGGAGGCGATGGTGCACTTGTTGGCCAGGTAGCGAGAGATGCGCCCCTTGTTCCGGGCAGCCGCTCGGCCAATGAAGGTGGAGTGGAATATCAGCCCGTATTTTGGGGTGTTGCCACGAGTCTTCAGGGCCCTGGAATAAGTATGGGAGTGAGACTCACCCTAGAGTCCTGACCCTAGCAACAGACTGGCCTCTGGCCCAATACTGCCACCAACTGCCTACTTGATCAAACCCCCTAGGCCTGGTACAAGGCAGCAGCACTCAGGCAGGTGAACGTTCCTGCGTGGCTGCAGCTGTGTTGCTGGTCTGAGGGCTAACCCTCCCCGACCACTCAGCTCTGCAGCCAATGTGCTAGCCAGGCCTCCTACTAAGAGCCAGATGTTAACATCCACCACTCATATGCACTGGGAGATACCTCCAGGACAGGAAGGTGAGTGTAGCTTTCACCAAGACCACGAGGCAGCTGGCAATTAGCTGGCACAGCCACACCCCCAAGACTAGTTCTGCTGTGCAGCTGGGGCCCAGCCCCTTTTCCTTCCCAGAGTCAGATACATGTGACAGACTGGCCTGAAACCCTGGTCAGGGACCCTGCTCATTTTTTCCAGCCATGGGCAGAATAAATTTCCTTATGCGCACCACCAACAGCTATGGGAGCCGATCAGCTGGGCAGCACCTGAATCTCTCCTGGGTAGCTTCCCAAGCACTCAGCCTACAGGGAACACGCATCACTCCTCACACACGGAGCTAACCTGCTGCCTGGGTTCCCTAGACAAACCCAGCACCCGGTGCTCAACAGGCCAGCAAGATGGAAGAGAAAGCCTTGGGGGTCGCTCAGAGACTGGGGCTGGCTTATCACTCACGTATGCAGCCATGCCTGGCCACGTGTCAAGCCCAGCAGCCCAGGAGCCTGCCATCACCACGACCCCTTGCAGCGGTACCTGAAGAGGGCCTTCTCTGCCCCCAGGATCTGCACCGTGGAAGCCGGGTACTTGGCCAGGTTTGTCAGGCTGCCGGCGTGAGAGATCAGACGGGCACCCACCTGCAGAGAAGCACAGGAGACATGCGAGATGGAGAGAGAGCAGGTTCTGCAATCCAGCTGCTCAGACAACAGGCTCCAGCATACAGTGCTGCATTCCAGGCTACATGGGCAATCAGCCAGCACGGCACCCCAGGGCCCAGATCAGCAGTGACTGTCTCAGCACAGAGCTCAGTGGATTGACAGATAGAAGCATCATTTCTGTGGCCTGGAAGAGCCCTGCCCCCCAGGCCCAGGACACTCACCACTTCCCCGATGAGGGCAGAGAGACTGGGAGCCACCTGGTTCATCTTGGAGCGGAGATACTCCTGCAACTCCTTGCGGTACTCAGACAAGGAGATCACCCGGCTGGAGAAGCTCTCAATGTTGATGAGGTCAATGGGGGAGATATCCATCCCTGCAGAGAGACGCCCTCAGTGAATCACAGCTCCCACTACGCCAGGGCCACCCCCATGAACTAGAGAAACAGCGGGGCACAGTCCTGAGCAGCAAGGCAGCTGCCCAGCTGATTAGCAGTGCCCCCAGCCTGCTTCTGCTGGTGGGTCGCACCCACACATAGGAGAGGGAACACTGACCTTAAGCCTCCCTGCTAAGTGCCGCCAGCACCAGCCAATTGTGGCCATGAGGAAATTCCTTCCCTACACCCACATCAGTCTCTGGCCAGTTTATGCCCCAGTTAAAGAACAAATCCGCCAATGGGGGAGCCCAGAGCACCTGTGCGCTCCCTCCCCGGGCAGCCCAGCACCATGAGCAATGTACTAACCACAAGTGCTCAGCCCCAGTGCCAGCACTAGAGCCCCCGCCCGACCCCAACGATTTCAAACAGGTCCCTAACCCATGGATGAGCGAGAGGCATCCAGAATGGCCTGGGCTTTGGCGCTGTCCATCACCATCTCCTCCAGCCCCTCCAGACTCTCCTCGCTCAGCTCCTTGCGATTCCCAATGAGCTTGGCCAGCCGGCAGTAGGTGTAGTTGTCACTCACAATCTTGATCAGTTCTGGGAAGTGATACCCGTACCACTCTCTGCCGGAGGTCAGAGAGCAGCAGTCAGGCAGAGGAGACAACGGACCTGCCATCTCCTCCCAACCCGCCTTCCGTGTCCCCCTGCTAACAAGACAGCCCAGGTCACAGTCTCCCTGGCTGGGGTGTATGCAAGGCAGATGCTCTTCCTCCCTTTTCTGTGCAGTCAGCGCTGGGAGTCACACTGCCTGCGGTAAGCACGGGGAGGGGGTAAGGGGTGGTCTCAACACTAACCCCCAGCACAGCTGCAGACAGGCAGCACTGCAGACAGGCAGCACTCCGAGCTGTCACCAGCCCACCCTGCAGCCCCACGGCCGATGCTGCTGAGAGACCTGCCCTCACCTGACACGCATGGAGAAGGTGTTGATGTCCTTGTCCAGCTGGTCCAACAGGCTGATGGACTGGATGATCATGTTGTCAACTCTGTTGACATTGAATTTCACTTTGGCTCGGGAGTAGCTGTGCCCCAGGCCCAGCTGTGCCTTGGAGGCTGACTGGGCAGTGAGGCCCTTCACCAGGGTGTGGAAGTGCAGGCGGATCCCTGCACACAGAAGGTATCTGGTAAGCACAGAACCCCGCCCAGCTGCACTGCCCACCCCGTCACAAGCCAAGGAGGGAGCACAGCCTTGAGCGAGCACTCAATATCCCAGCACAGACAGGGACACCGCACCGTGCCAGGCACTGGGGTACAGCCCACCTGTCACCTTCTTGGGGGCCTGCTAGTATCTCCATGCAGTTTTAGGGTTTGTCCAGAGCCTCCCAGCTGCTCAGACAGCACATGCTGCTCCCGCAGCCAAGGAGCCTGCAGCCAGAACAGAGCGACCCAGGCCTCACTAGTGTACCCCCACTCCTCTCACCTCGCGTGATCTCTGCTACAACCCCTCCGGTCTGGCACTGGTAACCCAGCTCCTCTTGGATGGCAGCCCCAATTTTGGCATCACTGACGCCCAGCAAAGTTTTCTTCTTCTTGGCTGGAAGGTTGGTCTCCAGGAACAACTTGAGGTCTTCATGGAGAATCCCTACCCCCAGAAGAGGGAGAAGTTAATGGGTCAGGGAGCCACAGGGCACCAAGGAGCAATGCAGCAGAAAAGGACTTGGGGCTTACAGTGGATGAGACACTGGACATGAGTCAACAGTGCACCCTTGTAGCCAAGAAAGCTAACAGCATAGCAGGGTGCACTAGGAGGAGTATTTCCAGCAGATCTAGAGAAATTATTGTTCTCTGCTCAGCGCTGGTGAGGCCACATCTGGAGTATTGCGTCCAGTTCTGGGGCCCCCAGTACAGAAAGGATGTGGACACATTGGAAGTGAGTTCAGTGCAGGCCAACAAAAATCACTAGGGTGCTGGAGCCCAGGACCCATGAGGAGAGGCTGAAAGATTTGGGCTTATTTAGTTTGCAGAAGAGCAGACTGAGGGGTAATTTGATAGCAGCCTTTAACTTCCTGAAGGGGGGCTCTAAAGAGGATGGAGAGAGGCTGTTCTCCATGGTGACAGTGGGGGGTGTAGGTTGGATATTAGGAAAAACTCTTTCCCCAGGAAGGTGGTGAAGCACTGGGATGTGTTACGAGAGATGGTGGAATCTCCATCCAGAGAGGTTTTTAAGTCCCAGCTGGACAAGGTCCTGGCTGGGATGATTTAGATGGAGTTGATCTTGCTTTGCGCTGAGGGCTGGACTCCCGCCCTAGAATTCTATGATAAGGGGAGCAAAGGGGACAGTACAGAGTAGCAGGAAAGGGCAGCAAGCTGAGCTCCTGGCCCAGCCACCTGTCTCCAAGTCCACTGCAGGCGCTCAGTGCACAAGCTACTTGTCCAGCCTCACCTTCTGAGACAGCATTGACGTTCTCCAGGGCACTCTGGGCAGATCGGAATGGGGAAAAGGCCACCAGTCTGACGATGCTGTGGAACTTGCCAATGTTCAGAATGCTCTCCTCCACCTGGCACGGGCCAAAGAGCAGGGATGAGTAACACAAAGAACCCCAAGTCTGCCGGGGGCCAGCTACTGACTGAGCACAAAGCCCCCAGACCAATGCCGCTAAAACAGACTGTAGTCCCCAACACTGCAAGAGCTGGAGCTGCTGGGATGCCTCAGGAGCACTGCATGCTGGGGCCTGCCGTGTCCACTACCTCTAAGGAAGGCAGCAGCGCTGTCATCTGCGGCCCCATTCTGCACCCGAGCAGCACAGCTTTCATGGCTGGGCGGCGTGAACACCTGCACCCGAGCACAAAACCCATGCCCTGAACAGGTCTGCTGAGCGCTCAGAGACAGCACGTCATCACTGTTTTCAGTGGATTGACAGATAAGGACTATTCATCACTGCACTCAATGGGAACTACCTCTCAGCCCAGAGCATCAGCCCCATCGGCTGGCCGCACAGGCAGCCCAGAGCAACCCACCACCCCAGGGAAGTCTGATGCCAACCACAGTTTCACTCCTGGCAACCTGCCCTACCACCCTCTCACAACTCTCCCAGCTCGGGCAGGATCCATCTCAACCGGCCTCCGCCACAAGCCCCTGAAGCCCGGGACAAAGCGAGAGTCAGAACAGAGATTCACCCGACTCACTGACAGTCTAGGATGAGGCTCCCCAAGGGAGCCCTTAAAGCCCCTGCAGCCTGTGGGGCTGAGACACCCCTCCAGCAAGCACGTGGGCACTCAGGGGCCCTGCTTTAGGGGCAGGGGCTCCAGGAACCCTGGTGACTGTGCCCGGGCAGCAGCAGTAGCCCTGCGGGGAGGTAAGAAGGTCCCGCAACCCCAGGCCCAGCGGCAGGGTCCAAGGCCGTGGTCGCCCATGTGACGGCTCAGACGCACCTGGGGCAGCAGCAGGCTGATCTCCTCCGCCTCCCGCACGGCGAAGAGCGCGTAGCCGGCCGCGTGCTCGAACAGCACGTGGAGCAGCACCTGCGAGAGGGGCCGTTAGCGCGCGGCGCGGCCCGGCCCGGCCCGGCCCGGCCCCCGCCCACCTCCCGCCGCGGCTCTGCCCCCGCCCCCGCCCCCGCCCCCGCCCAGGCCCGGCCCGGCCCCCAGCGCTGCCCGGCCCAGCTCCTGCCGCGGCTCTGCCCCCGCCCCCGCCCCCGCCCCCGCGCTGCCCAGGCCCGGCCCGGCCCGGCCCCCGGCGCTGCCCAGCCCAGCTCCTGCCGCGGTTCTGCCCCCCGCGGCCAGGGCCCAGGCGGCCGCCGCGGAGAGGATGGACTCGGATGGCCCCACGAGCCGCTCACCATCCTGCCGCCTGCCCGCGGTGCGAGGCCGCCAGAGACCCGCCGGAACCGGAAACCGACCTGTCCGCCAATCACAGACCGCTCCTCCCATGAACTGCCAATAGGGAAGTGTGGTCGGTTCTGGGGCCCGCCCCTTCCGCTTCTCTGCCAATGGGGCATGGAGACTCCCAAAGGCCCGCCCCATCCACTCCTCCGTCGTCCAGTGCGTCAGAGCCCGCCTGTGAGCGCTCTGCCGGTTACGCGGCCCCTGGCGGCCGGAGGGCGCGTGGGGGGCACCTGCCCCGCCCTCAGCTGGGGAAACGGGGGTAGGGGGCGGTTGCTGCCTGCCCCCGCTCCGGGGAGTGCGGGGGGGAGGGGCTGCAGCCCTCGGTGACCTTTTGGTGACCTCTCCGGCTGGGGTGGGGAGCGCTCCACGCGGGAGGGGGGGCACTGCGGGGGAGGGGGAGCAGACTGCAGGCGGGGGGAGGGGCAGACTGCACGTGGGGGACGCAGCAGGCGGGGCGGCTCACACTGCAGGCGTGGGGGAGGGGCAGACTGCACGTGGGGGTGCAGCAGGAGGGGGGAGGGGCAGACTGCACGTGGGGTGCTGCAGGAGGGGGGAAGTGCAGACCACGTGGGTGGAGCAGGCGGGGGCAGGTCACACTGCAGGCAGGGGGAGGGGCAGACTGCACGTTGGGGTGCAGCAGGCAGGGGGAGGAGCAGACTGCACGTGTGGGTGCAGCAGGAGGGGGGAGGGGCAGACTGCACGTTGGGGTGCTGCGGGAGGGGGGAGGGGCAGACTGCACGTTGGGGTGCTGCAGGCAGGGAGGTGCTGCCCACAGGAGGGGCCAGCCCCTGACTCCCCACCCCCTGTGCAGTGTCAGCCTCCTGCTTTGGCAGCGCTGGCTCGTGGTGTGTTACAGACCTCAGGCAGGTCCAAACCCTGCCCTGGCCCAGCCTGAGGCAGCAGCTCCCACGGGGTCCGGGGGCCAGGGAGGCACCGGCTCATGCCCTGCTGCGTGGCCAGGCCCAGCCTTCGCCCGTTGGCGCAGCAGACCAGTCCCGGGGAAGCCCAGTGCTTGCTCTGGGCAGGCGCTGGGGAATAGCTGTTTGGGGCCGGCTCCGAGGCAGCCAGGAACACCTCTGTGAACCCCAAAGGGACCCCAGCCATAGGCAGCCTTTAGGGCAACCTGTCTGAAGACGCAGCTGGCCAGACAACCTGGTTTGTGGACAGCAGTTCATACCACAACGAAGGGACAAGCTGCACTGGACTTGCAGCAGTTTGCTAACTTAAACCGCTTCAAGGCCCAGGGCAGTCCCATCCTTCCTTTAGAAACAGGGGCCGTGTTAGTCTGAACTCCAACAGAACAAAGCAGCAGCAGTGCAGCACTTTAAAGACACACAAAATGATTTATTCGGTGGTGAGCTTTCGGGGGACAGACCCACTTCTTCAGATCAGTGTTAGTCTTTAAACTGCTACATTTCTGCTGCTTTATCTTTTCTCTAGGTGTGGTGGGAAAAGGTCCTGCAAAACCCACTCATGAGTGCAGGGACCTTCTCATGCCTGAGGCATTAGCTCCCCTGGTCTTTCATTGATTCATAGAATCCCAGGGTGAGAAGAGACCTCAGAGGTCAAGTCCAGCCCCCCCACCCCCCAAAAAAAAGCAGAACCAATTCTAACTAAGCCATCCCAGGCAGGCCTTAAAAACCTCCAGGGATGGAGATTCCACCACCCCGCCAGGTAACATTCTGGTGCTTCACTACCTTCCTAGAATTTACCTTTGTCAGGTAAAGCAGAATGGATTCTAATCCACATCTCAGGAATTTAGCTGGGATGTGTCATCTGACCACATGGCCCATGGCAGAATGACCAAGAAAAGCACACGGACAGATAACCTGATCATACGGTTCTGCATTGTGAACGTGCTCCCAGGCAGGGATTTCCAACCACATGGGCAAGGCTACAAAAGGGACCCTAGCAGTTACTCTTGTCACCAGTCCTCAATCTCCACCGTGGCTGGAGGTTACAGGAACATCTCTGCTATGAACTGAGCCTGAACGGACTGCTGGCCCACCCCAGCAAAGGATGTATTCCAGAGACTGTTAAGGTAGCCACCTATGCCATGTGCTGCAGCCTGCATCAAGGAGTTTGTGACTGATGTCATTTGACCAGGCGAGGAACTCCCTTGCTGGAGGGGCTGGATGTGGTCTGCTCTTAAGCAATTTGCCCTGGGTTTGCTTCTGTGAGAAGTGGCCGGAAAACCTCCATACATTACACCTGGTACGTTTACGTGTCTCCTACTGCAGATCATGGGAGCCCAGAAACATTGTGTACTATGAGTGCTGTTAAACCCCACCATGTGCAGACAACTACACTTTCTGATGGGGGAGAGAAGTGCTTGTTATTTCATAGTAACAGAGAGGAAGCCGTGCTAGTCTACACACTATCAAAACAAAAAGCAGTCAAGTAGCACGTTAAAGACTAGCAAAATAGTTTATTAGGTGAGCTTTCGTGGGACAGACCCACTTCAGACCAGAGCCAGACCAGAACAGACTCAATATTCAAGACACAGAGAACCAAAAACAGTAAGCAAGGAGAACAGATCAGAAAAAGATAATCAAGGTGAGCAAATCAGAGAGTGGAGGGGTGGGGCGGGGGAAGGTCAAGAATTAGATTGAGCCAAGTATGCAGACGAGCCCCTAGAGTGACTCAAAGTTCCCATCACGATTTAAACCATGTGTTAATGTGCCGAATTTGAATATAAAAGCCAGCTCGGCTGCTTCTCTTTCCAGAGCGGTTCAACCCCAACTAAGTCATCCCAGCCAGGACTACATCAAGCTGGGACTTAAAAACCTCTAGGGATGGAGATTCCACCACCTGTTTCAGTAACACATTCCAGTGCTTCACCACCCTCCTGGGGAAAGAGTCTTTCCTAATATCCAGCCTACACCTCCCCCTCTGTAACTTCAGAGCATTGCTCCTTGTTCTGCCATCTGTCACCACTGAGAACAGCCTCTCTCCAGCCTCTTTAGAGCCCCCTTTCAAGAAGTTGAAGGCTGTCATCACATTCCCCTCACTCTTCTATTCTGCAAACTAAATAAGCCCAAATCCCTCAGCCTCTCCTCATAGGTCATGTGCTCCAGCTGCTGAATCATTTTTGTTGCCCTCCGCTGGACCAGCTCCAGTGTATTCACATCCTTTCTATACCGGGGGGGCCCAGAACTTGATGCGATACTCCAGATGAGTCCTTGCCAGAGCTAACTAGAGAGGAACAATAACTTCTCTAGATCTGCTGGAAATGCTCCTAATAATGCACCCCAATATGCTGTTAGCCTTGGCAACAAGGGCACACTGTTAACTTGTATCCAGCCTCTCATGCTGTGATGGAGTGGGGGATACCTCTGTGTGTGTGAGTGGCTCACAGAGGGTGGGGGGCTCCTGCTGAGGGTAACCTGGCGACCAGGTGACACCTTTGTCGTGGAGACAAAGGAGGAGGTGGAGCCTGAGGGGTTTGAATTGGAACTGGGAGTGGGAAGCAGTGAGTCTGCGCTGAGACAGAGCAAGACCAAGGAGGGGGCCAGGCCCCCGGCTCTGTGGGCTCCTAGGGGCCTCCTCCCCCCAACATGGGTTGGACTGGCTGTCTCTGCCGGCTGCACTGCCTCCTCTGTACGATGCTGTGTCCTGTCGGCTAATAAAAGAGAAGTTACTCACCGTAGTAGCGATGGTTCTTCGAGATGTGTCCCCGTGGGTGCTCCACGATAGGTGTCGGGCTTGCCCCGGCGCCGCAGATCGGATCTTTCCAGCAGTTTCTGCCAGACCGCGCATGCGCCAGCACGCGCCGCTCCCCTGCGCGCTCCCAGCCACGTGCGCGATCCGGTCCCCGCCAGTTCCTTGACCAACCGCCTCAGATGCTCCTGAAAAACACCAAACAGAGATCCGAAGCGGGGAGCATGGGCGGGTGGTGGAGCACCCACGGGGACACATCTCGAAGAACCATTGTTACTACGGTGAGTAACTTCTCTTTCTTCCTCGAGTGTCCCCGTGGGTGCTCCACGATAGGTGACTACCCAGCAGTAACCCAAGAAAGGAGGTGGGTAATCGGGTTATGTGCAGCTTGCCCCCGAAAGGACCGCTGTCGAGAGGCGGGTATTCTCTTGGAATACCCGGTGTAGGGCATAATGCTTGGTGAAGGTGTATAGGATCACCAGGTCGCCGCTCTGCAGATGTCTTTTAGCGCAATGCCCTTGAAAAAGGCTGTTGATGCCGCCACCGCCAGGGTGGAATGAGCCCTAGGTGGGGCCAGTAAAGGAGTCTTTCGAAGTTCGTAGCACATCTTTATGCAGGACACAATGTGCTTCGAGATTCTCTGTGAAGAGAGACCCTCCCCTTTTGATCTGGGAGCGAGAGAGACGAAGAGTCTGTCCGTTTTCTGGAAGGACTTAGTTCTGTCTATGTAGAAGGCCGATGCCCTCCTCACGTCCAGGAGGTGCAGGCATGCCTCCTTGTTGGAGCTATGAGGCTTCGGGTAAAACGAGGGTAAAACTATAGGTTCATTAAGATGGAACTCTGAAGAAGCTTTTGGAACAAAGGCTGGGTGCAGCCGTAAGGTTACCGCCTCCTTTGAGAATACCGTGCAGGGCGGCGTTGCCATAACTGCTGCGAGCTCACTCACCCTGCGAGCTGACGTGATTGCAAGAAGGAAGGTTGTCTTTATCGTAAGGAGATGGAGGGAAACCGTGGCTAAGGTTCAAATGGTGGTCCCGTTAGCGCGCTGAGCACCAGGTCCAAGCTCCACGATGGTGGAAGCGGTTTCCGAGGAGGGTACAGGTTTACCAGCCCCTTCAGGAACCTGGTAACAATAGGATGGGCAAATACCGTGGGCCCTTCCTCTTCATGCCGAAAAGCTGATATAGCGGTGAGATGGACCTTCAACGAAGAGAGGGAGAGCCCGCCTCTCTTGAGGTCCAGTAAGTATTCTAGTATGACAGGTATAGGCACTTCAAGGGGAGCTAACTGCTTGGTGGAACGCCATGCAGTGAATCGAGTCCATTTCTGTTTGTAGGTCTTCCTGGTGGAGGTCCTTCGGCTACTTTCCAGGACTTGTTGCACTCCCTCCGTACATGTACTTTCTAGGGAGCTGAGCCATGGATTAACCATGCTTGTAGGCGCAGGCCTCGGGGGTGAGGATGCACTATGGACCCCTGGGCCTGCGTGAGCAGGTCCGGCGCTACCGGAAGGGGAAGCGGTGGACGATCCGACATGCAGAGAAGCAAGGGGAACCATTGCTGTCGATCCCATGTGGGGACCACTAGGATCATGAGGGCTCTCTCCCTCCGGGCTTTCTGCAGGACCTTGTGGATGAGCACTGTGGGGGGAAACAGGTAAAGCAGTGGGCCCTTCCACGAAATCGTGAACGTGTCCCCCAGGGACCCCCGCCCCAGTCCTGCCCTGGAGCAGTATTGGGGGCACTTCTTGTTGTGCTGAGTGGCAAACAGGTCTATCTGGGGAAACCCCCATGCCTGAAAAATCGGTCGTAGCAGATCGGAGCGGATCTGCCACTCGTGTGTGAGTGCGAAGCGCCGGCTCAGCTGGTCTGCCTTCACGTTGGGAGCTCCTGGTAAGTACAAGGCTTTCAACGTTATATTGTTGGCGATGCACCAGTTCCACAGACGGACTGCTTCTGCACATAAGGCACGGGATCGAGCTCTGCCTTGTCGATTTATATAAAACATGGTGGAGATATTGTCTGTATTGATCCCGACTACCTTGCCTTGTATGTGGTCTTGAAAGTGTTTGCAGGCGTTGAACACCGCTCTGAGCTCCAGTATATTTATGTGCAGTGGCTGTTCTGTAGGGGACCACAGTCCTTGCGTCACCTTTCGCCAATATGTGCTCCCCACCCTATGTGGGAGGCATCGGTGGTGGGAAAAATAGAGATTTGTGGTTGGTGAAAGGGTACCCCCGTTAGCATGTTCTTGGGGTTTACCCACCATTGCAGGGATCTGCGCACCTCTGTCGTGGGCGACACCACCCTGCGGACGGTATGGGATGCCAGCTTGTAAACGCTCGCCAGCCAATGTTGTAGGTTGCGCATATGCAATCTGGCGTTCTGTACCACGAACGTTGCCGCTGCCATGTGGCCGAGCAGCTGCAAGCACGTTAAAACCGGCACCGTGGGGCTGTATGTAATGACTTGTACCAGGGAACCGACGGTGCGAAAGCGGGCGTCGGGTAGATAACCCTTGCTGTAATAGAGTTTATACGTGCCCCTACGAACTCTATGTCCTGTGTGGGGTCGATCTTTGACTTCGCAAGGTTGATGACCAGGCCCAGCGAAGAAAACGTGTTTGCTGTTACATGTATCATGCGTAGTACCTCCGCCTTCGAGGCCCCTTTCAGTAGGCAGTCGTCCAGATATGGGAATATAAATACCCCGTCTGTGCAGGCAGGCTGACACCACTGCCAGGGTCTTGGTAAAGACTCTGGGGGCCGAGGAGAGGCTGAACAGCAGAACCTTGTATTGGAAATGTTCTTTGCCGACCATAAACCGGAGAAAACGTCTGTGAGCCGGGTGGATCGTTATATGAAAATACGCATCTTGTAAGTCGAGGGCTGCAAACCAATCTCCATTGTCCAGTGCCGTGAGTATAGAGGCGACTGTGATCATCTGAAAGCGTTGTTTGCGCAAGTGCCGGTTGAGGCCTCGAAGATCTAAGATGGGCCTCCAGCCTCCTGTTTTCTTCTCTGTGAGGAAGTATCGTGAATAAAACCCTTTCCCCTGAATTCGCTCCGGCACTCGTTCGACCGCCCCTATAAGCATCAGGTGGTCCACCTCGTGCTTGAGTTTCGCCTCGTGGGAGGCATCTCTGAGATGAGGCCTGGGCGGAGGTCTTGGTGGTGGGAGCGACTGAAAGGGGATCATGTAACCCGTGGCTATGATCTCTAGTACCCACTTGTCTGTGGTGATCTTTTGCCATTGTGAGTGGAACGGTCGGAGGTGATGATGGAACATTAATTGTGGATGACATTGCGCGATGGTAGTAATAGTGCAGCCCTCGACCTGTCCATCAAACTTGTTGCCTTTGGGCCTGCCCCGAGGATGCACAGCCTTGTTGGGAACGTCGCCTGGGAGTTCTATGCTGTTGTTGCTGTTGATGCCGCCCTTGGTCGCAGCCCCGTTGGTACTGAGCACGCTGAGGTTGGTACGGGTATCGCCTTTGTTGAGGGTAATACTTTTTCTTTCTGTATGGAGGGGTATAAATACCCAGGGTTCTGAGTGTGGCTCTTGAGTCTTTACTGGAATGAAGGACCGAATCAGTTGACTCTGCAAACAACTTCTGCGTGTCGAAAGGGAGATCGACAATTTTTGCCTGCAGATCCCTCGGGATACCAGATGTCTGGAGCCAGGATTACCTGCGCATGACCACTGCCATAGCCGTTGAGCGTGCCGCCATGTCCGCTACGTCCAGGGCGATCTGGACTCCCGTCCTCGAAGCTGCATAGCCCTCTTGCACGATGGCCTTCAGCACCGGCTTCTTATCTTCTGGAAGTGAATCCATGAGAGAAGTAAGCCTGGAGTAATTGTCGAAATTGTGGTTCGCTAGATGTGCTGCATAATTAGCCACTCTCAGCAGCAGGGTGGAGGAGGAGTAGACCTTTCTGCCGAATAGCTCTAGCTTCTTGGCATCTCTATCCGTTCCCCCCGCTTTGTACTGGGAAGTCTTCGATCTCTGCTGAGACGATTCTACCACCAGAGAATTTGGTTGTGGGTGACTAAACAGGAACTCCATGCCCTTCGCCGGGATGAAGTATTTCTTATCCGCCCTCTTGTTTATAGGTGGAGCGGAAGCCGGGGTCTGCCATATGGTGGTGGCTGACTCCATGATTGCTTCGTCGAGCGGGATAGCGATTTTGGACGAGGCCGGAGGCCTCAGGTTTTTGAGGAGCTTGTGGTGCTTCTCCTGCACCTCTGCTGTTTGGATGCCTTGCGTGAAAGCCACCCTTTTAAACAGCTCCTGAAACTGTTTGAGGTCATCCGGGGGGGCAACATCCCCGGGGACCGTAGCCTCGTTGGGGGAGGACAAGGAGGAACCACTAGGGTAGACCTCCCTTGAACTCTCAGGGTCCTGCTGCCAGTGGTACACCCTCTCACTGGAGGCTTGCGAGGGAAAATCTCGGGGTTCCAAAATCAGCTCCCCTTGAGACAGCTGTGTTTCCGTCCCCGTCCGTGAGTGCCCGCGGGGGTACTGGGCGGTCGAGGCGGACCTGCCGCTGGGTGTATGCCTGTGGTGTCTATGCCCAGCGTGATAAGGACAACGACCGTGGCAGCACGGGCACGGTTCCTGGGATGGAGACCTGGACCACTCTCGAGGTGCATACCCCCGATGTCTGGGGGAGCGAGATAGTCTGGATGATTGAGACAATGGTGAAACTGGTTTGTGGTAGTACTCCAGAGGGTCAAATCCCAGAAAAGGCGAGGGTGGCCTGAGCCATGGTGATGCTGGTTGGAGGAAAGGGGAAGGAGGCTCTGGGTAGGCTGGGGGAGACCCATGTCTCCTGGTTGGTGTACGCAGCATAAGGGGAGGACTTGCTGAGAGCAGCCCTGCAGCCCCGTCCGGAGAAGGGCTGCGGTGCTGGGTTTTCGCTGCTGCCTTTCCCTTCCCCTGCGGGGCTGGCTCCGCCCCTCTCCGTGCCGGGGATCTCGGCCCTGCTGTCGGCGCCGCGCTCGGCACGCTCACCTGCGGTGCCGTGCGGGTGGTCTCCTCCGGTGCCTGTAGGCTACGTGCCTGTTGGCCCTGCACCATTGGTGCCGCGGGGGTCTGTGCCGCTTGCGGCGGTGCTGCCGGTTCCGGCGCTTGCCTGGCCGCCGCTCTGAATGCGCGGGCTGGCTGTTTAGTAATCGGAGGCTCAGCCTCTCCCACGTGCGCTGCTGCGCTGCCGCTTGCTTGTGACTGCGGCTGGGGGCTGTGTGCTACGCCCATCCCGCTCGCTGTGACCGCCGGCAGGGATCGGGCTGGAGAGAGCTTCCTCCGTTTCTGCACCAAGGGGGTGAGGGACACCGCCTTCCTTTTGTGGAGCCCTGTGGGTCCCTCCGGTTGAGGCCTCTCCGGCATGTCTGGCTGGAGGGCCTTATCAAACAGCAGCATTTTCAGCTGCATTTCTCTATCCTTTCGGGCTCTGGCCGTGAGCTTTGCACAGAAGGAGCATTTCTGCGTGACGTGTGATTCCCCCAGGCATCTGATACATTGACTGTACCCATCAGAGGCCAGCATAGCTTCGCGGCATGACTCACAATTCTTGAATCTTGAAGAGGACATTGCGGTGAGTCTTTGAGCTGTTAATAGGGTACTTAGCACCTTCTCTGTGCCTGTTCGCCTCTCACGGACTCCAGCCTGCCGCAGCAGGAGGCCTACTGGCCTTCACGTCCCCGGGGTGCCTCCGCTCCTCCTCTCGTTACTAAGACTTTCTACTTATATATATATATATATATATAATATATATATATATATATATATAGACACACACACACACACACACACACACACACACTTTTTTTTTTTTTGGCAATAAAGAAGCAAACAATTTAACTAAGAACTCTGAAAGAAAACTCTAAAACTTTGAAAAACTCTAAATACGCTGACTCTGGCCGCAGCCTGAGCAGATTTCGTCTGCAGCCGATGGCGGTTAAGAAGGAACTGGCGGGGACCGGATCGCGCACGTGGCTGGGAGTGCGCAAGGGAGTGGCGCGCGCCGGCACATGCGTAGTCCGGCAGAAACTGCTGGAAAGATCTGATCTGTGGCGCCGGGGCGAGCCCGACACCTATCGTGGAGCACCCACGGGGACACTCGAGGAAGAACCCGCTGTTCTCCTGCCGAATGAGAGTCGCTCCTGCGTGCAGACAGGGTGCAGAGCTTGGGGGATCCCAAACCCCACCACACATGCACTGTAATCCCCAGGTCCTTTTCTGCTGCACTGCTGCTTAGCCAGTCGGTCCCCAGCCTGTTACAGTGTTTGGGATTCTTCTGTCCCAAGTGCAGGACTCTGCACTTGACCCTCCTCAGATTTCTTTTGGCCCAGTCCTCGAATTTATCCAGGTCACTCTGGACCCTGTCCCTAAACTCCAGTGTATCTACCTGACCCCTTAGCTTAGTGTCATCTGCAAATTTGCTGAGTGCAATCCAACCCCTCATCCAGGTCATTAACATAGACATTGAACAACACTGGTCCTAGACCTGATCCTTGGGACACTCCACTTGAAACCAACAACCAACCAGACACTGAGCGATTGACCACACTACCTGTTGGGCCCGACCCTCAGGCCAGATTTCTATTCACCTTACAGGCCATGGGTCCAATCCATACTTCCTTAACTTACGGGCAAGAATGTTGTGAGACTGTACCAAAAGCTCTGCTGAAGTCAAGGTGTATCACATCCACTGACTTCCCCATGTCCACAGAGCCAGTTACCTCATCATAGAAGCTAATCAGATTGGTCAGGCAGGACTTGCCCTAGTGAATCCATGTTGACTACTCTCGATCACTTTCACTTTTTCCCCAACTGCTCCAAAATGGATTCCTTGAGGATCCCTTCCATGATTTTTCTGGGGACTGAGCTAAGGCTACCGGTCTACAGTTCCCTGGATTGTGCTATTTCCTTTTTTAAAGATGGGCCCTACGTTTGCCTTTTTCCAGTCATCCAAGACCTTTCCTGATTCACCATGAATTTCAAAGATAATCATCAAACACTTTGCAATATCTGCCAATTCCTTCAGTACCCTTGGATGCATTAAATCCAGACCCATGGATCTGTGTGCATTTAGCTTTCCCAAATAGCCAAACTGGCTGCCTACCATATTTGCTTTTCTTACTGTATTTTGGGATGGTTTGTTCCTGTGCCTTCAATAAGACCTCTTTAAAATACTGCCAGTTCTCCTGAACTCCTTTCCCCTTCATATTAGCTTCCCAGAGGATCCTGCCCATCAGTTCTCTGAGGGAGTCGAAGTCTGCTCTTCTGAAATTAAGGGTCTGTATGTTAGTGCTCATCCTTCCTTCCTTTTGTCAGGATCCTGAAATCTACCAGCTCAATTGCTGCAGTCCAGGTTGCCACCCACTTGTATTTCTATTAGTTCTTCCCAGTTTCTGAGCAGCAGGTCAAGCCACACATGTCCCCTGATCAGTTCTTTCAGCGCTTGTACCAGTAAAAATGTAGCACCTTAAAGACTAACAAAATTATTTATTTGGTGTGGAGCTTTCGTGGGATGGACCCACTGCTTCAGCTGAAGCTCATTTCCAACACAGACTGATATATATCAGCACAGAGGACCAGAAAGAAAAAAAATTCCAGTAAAAATGGACAAATCAGAGGATAGAAGGAAGGGGGTGAGAGGTGTGGGGGTGTTAATTGTCCTGTCTGAGATAATTACAAGCATCAAAGGAAGAGAAGCGGTCCCTGCAATGCGTGAGGTAGTTGATGTCTCTGTCCACACCCTGTGTTAATGCGTCAAATTTGAACACGTACTCTAACTCACAAATCTCTTGCTCTAATCTGTTGTTAAACTGTGTGTGTTTCACAACACAAATTCTCAGGTCTTTAACAAAATGGCCCACCCCACTGAAGTGTTCACTTACAGGCTGATGTGTACGGAAACTCAAGAAGCGATGAGAAACTCAATAGACATGAGCCTGTCAGTGAACACTTCAGTGGGGTGGGCCATCTGTTAAAGACTTGAGAATCTGTGTCATTTTCTCCTTTCTATAACTATCAAATATAAAACTGAACTACAATGAGAAACAACAGATCAAAAGTTGCTTTTCAGAGGTGCTGCTGAGGCGCGCAGGAGAAGTCCCTCTGCGGTCGAGAGGAGCTGGCTAAGACCAGATCGCGCACGTCTAGAAGCGTGTGAAGGGCCCAGCGTGTTTCTGCGCATGTGCAATCCAAGCGGCAACTGCTTTGCAAATCTCTGATCTGCGGCCCCGGCGCTGGCCCGACACCTGATAGGGAGCACACAGGGGGACCACACGAAGAACATTCACTACGCGCACCAGTGCGGAGACGGCCCATCACACAACAGAAGTCGTTCTGCACACAGACAACGTGTAGCAGGCCGGGGATGAGCGGTCGGTGCGGGCTGTCCTGGGAAGACAGGACTCCCATCAGTCTCTCACCACGGAGTCCAGGTGAGAGGCGGCTCTCCATGGCCAGCATAGCTCCAATGGGCACAGCCAGGGCAGGGGCACCTGTCTCCTGGCAGTCACAGCTCTGGGGCAGTTCTGGGTTTGGTGCTGTGGTTGGGCATGAGGGATGCTCCTCCAGCCCCAGCACTGAGCAGCCAGAGACGGGGGCGGGGGAGAGGTTCCCCTTTGTGCTGGGGCTGGCAGACAGAGCTGGTGCGGCAGCTCGGAGCCCCTGTGCAGGGCTTGTAAAGCAGCTGCCTGGCCACACAGCTTAGCGGGATCTTAACTGACAGCTTGTACCAGCTCACCTGGTGTGATGTTATGGGACTTCTACCATAAATATGAGATCCTTATTGCAACCACTGTATTACGTTTGCACCAGATCTTGGGCTAGGTGGGCCAGGGAGGTGCCTAACGAAAGGTTGAGATGGGAGACTTCAGGATCCTGACCAAAGGAAGGAGAGAGAGCAGCAAATTACACACTTTGGACTTCAGAAAAGCAGACTTTGACTCCTTCAGGAACCTGATGGGCAGAATCCCCTGGGATGCTACCATGAACGGAAAAGGAGTCCAGAAAAACTGGCAGTATTTTACGGAAGCCCTATTGAAGGCGCAAAAAGAAACTGTCCCGATGTGCAGCAAGAGAAGTAAATATGGTAGGAGACCAGACTGGCTTAATGGGGAAGTCGTTGGAAAACTTAGGCACAAAAAGGGAGCTTACAAAAAGTGGAAACTTGGACAGATGTCTAGGGAGGGGTATAAACATATAGCTCGAGATTGCAGGGCAGTTATCAGGAAGGCGAAAGTGCAACTGGAATTGCGACTTGCGAGGAACGTGAAGGATAACAAGAAAAGTTTCTGCAGGCATGTTACCAAGAAGAAGGTGATCAGAGAGGGCGTGGGGCCACTACTGGGTGAGGGAGGTAACCTAGTGACAGATGATGTAGGGAAAGCTGAAGTACTTAACTCTTTCTTTGCCTCTGTCTTCACGGACAAAAGACAGCTCCCGGACTAATGCGATAAGTGATGCATTGTGGGATGAAGGTGGACAGCCTTTGGTGGGGAAAGAACAGGTTAGGAGCTAAATGTACATAAATCCATGGGCCCGGACCTAATTCATCCGAGGATTCTGAGGGAGTTGGCGTATGTTGTTGATGAGCCCTTGGCCATTATCTTTGAAAAGTCGTAGAGATCGGGAGAGATTCCAGATGACTGGAAAAAGGCAAATGTAGTGCCAGTCTTTAAAAAAGGGAAGAAGGATGATCCAGGGAACTATAGGCCGGTCAGTCTTACATCAGTCCCTGGAAAAATCATGGAGGGGCTCCTCAAGGAAGTCATTTTGAGGCACTCGGAGGAGGGGAGAGTGATCAGGAATAGGCAGCATGGATTCATGGAGGGCAAGTCATGCCTGACCAATCTGATTAGTTTCTACGATGAGGTAACTGACTCTGTGGTTAGGGGAAAATCAATGGATGTGATTTATCTTGACTTTAGCAAAGCTTTTGATACGGTCTCCCACGATATTCTTGTCGGCAAGTTAAAGGAATGTGGATTGGATAAATGGACGGTAAATTGGATGGAAAGCTGGCTAGAAGGTCGGGCCCAGCGGGTAGTGATCAATGGCTCGATGTCGCGATGGCGGTCAGTTTCTAGTGGAGTGCCCCAAGGTTCAGTTCTGGGTCCTGTTCTGTTCAACATATTTATCGATGACCGGGATGAGGGGTTGAATTGCACCCTCAGCAAGTTTGCAGATGACACTAAGCTAGGGGGAGAGGTAGATATGCTGGAGGGTAAGGACAGGGTCCAGACTGACTTAGACAAATTGGAAGACTGGGCTATAAGAAATCTGATGAGGTTCAATAAGGACAAGTGCAGAGTCCTGCACTTGGGCCAGAAGAATCCCAAGCATCGTTACAGGCTGGGGTTCGATTGGCTCGGTAGTAGTTTTGCAGAATAGGACCTGGGAGTTGTAGTGGACGAGAAGCTGGACGAGTCAACAGTGTGCCGTTGTAGCCAAGAAGGCTAATGGCATATTAGGTTGCATCAAAAGGAGCGTTGCCGGTAGATCCAGAGAGGTGATTATTCCTCTTTATTTGGCTTTGGTGAGGCCGCATCTGGAGTACTGTGTCCAGTTCTGGGCCCCCAGTTATAGTATAGGAACAATGTGGATATGCTGGAGAGGGTCCAGCGGAGAGCGACCAAAATAATTAGGGGGCTGGAGCATATGACTTATGAAGAAAGGTTGAGGGAATTGGGACTGTTTAGTCTGCAGAAGAGAAGACTGAGGGGGACTTGATAACAGCCTTCAACTCACTGAAGGGAGGTTGCAAAGAGGCTGGAGGGAGGCTGTTCACAGTGGTCACGGATGGCAGAACACGGAACAATGGTCTCAAGTTGCAGTTGGGAAGGTCCAGATTGAACATTAGGAAAAACTTTTCCACTAGGAGGGTGGTGAAGCATTGGAATGTTCTGCCCAGGGCAGTAGTGGAGTCTCCATCCCTGGAGGTGTTTAAGTCTCGGCTCAACAAGGCCCTGGCTGGGCTGATCTGATGGGTTTGGTCCTGCTTTGAGCAGGGGGCTGGACTCAATGACTTTTGTAGGTCTCTTCCAGCTCTACAGTTCTATGATTCTATGAAAGCTGGTGATGCCCTGCATCTGTTTGTGCTGCTCGTATATCTGTCCCATTTTGGTACATAAAGTTATAGCTATTGGCTCTGTACCTGCATTAGAAATATTTCAGTGCTGGGATTCACAGCAGAAGGTGTAGTCACCTCCCAGCCAGGTAACATGGGCTGAACAAAGGAAGAGCCCCATGAGACTCCAACCCACATCTCAGGAACTTGGCTGAGATGTATCACTGGGGAGTCTGCCAATGGCCGAATGCCCGAACACGGGAAAGACAGGTGACCTGATCAGGTGTCCACCACCACTGGGTACGTGACCAGGAGCAGGGAACTTCCCTCCACATGGAAGGAGTCTATTAAAGGACTCTGGCAGTTCTCAGCCTCCAGCGTCCTTCTCGTCAGCAGTTGGCAAGAACATTCTACTATGAACTGAGCCTGGAAGGGCCAGGGACCCATCCTAAAGAATCTATTTCAAGAGACTTTTCAGACAGCAGTCCACGCACACCATCAGCTGCGGCCTGTACCAAGAGATTTGTGATGGACGGATGTAATGTAACAACTTCAGCAATTTTTCTCTCTCGCCCTGTTTTCTTTCTTTCTTTGTTGTTAACCCTTTAGATCTTCGATTCTAACGGATTGGCCCAGGGTGCTGGTTTGAGTAAGATCTAAGTGGACAGCATAGGTGCTCTTTGTAACTGGTTTGGCTTGCCTTGTGTGAGGGAGCCCCAGTTTGGGCAGTACGTGGTCTGGTTTTCAGCAGTTTGCCCAGAGTTGGTTGTCTTAGCCATGCCCGGGGAACCCTCTGTATATTACACCCAGCTAAGTTTCACACAAGGGTCCCAGAGAAACTAATAATAATCCCCCTCCTGCTGTACTAAGGCTTTGACTTTACAACTGTCATGCCTGGCTCTGCTCACAACCCCAGGGTGTTTCAGGCTCGGAGGTCTCACCTGGCCGAGCAGCAGTGCTGAACCTTTAACCAAAAGCTTTAGTGTGGTCAGTGGCCTTTGTACAGTTGTGTTAAATGTTCACAGAACCACCACAGCTCCTTTGTCTGGGTGCTGTGCTGGATCACGTGTGCTCATTTTCTGGGACTCGCTGTCTCAGCTCCCTCTGTCCGGGGATGGGCAGAGATCTACTGTAGAACAAACGCGATGAAAACGTCCATCCCCACCAGCATGTCACACAGCGCCAGAGAGGCCAACGCCTCCTGGCGCTGCCTTTGCGAGGCACCTGGGAGGCTGAGCAGCTAAGGAAGCCATGACGTTCCGAGCAGCTCGGCCAGCCAGTGGCACACGCAGCTCCCTGGACACCAGGCAGCCTGGGGAACTGCAGCTGGGCAGTGGGTCCCAGTGGGTAGAGCCGCCAATAACCTCACTGCATCAAGGTGGCTTTAACAGTTGGAGCTTTATTCATGCCCGAGCTCGAGTGCAGAACCGGTTACAGAGGGGACGATGCAGCAGCATGCACACGAACCGACAGACCAAAAGTGCCTTCCGCCAGCCCCAGGGGATGGGCGCCCGGGCCTGAGCAGGGCTGAGAGCTGCACTGCTGCCAGCTGGAGGGTATGAACTCACCCCCTGCAGGCACTGTAGTGTTCTGGGCGGGAGCTCCAGTGCAGCCCACTGCTTCCTGAGCCCTTCATGCCATAACCGATGTGACAGGAGCCAGAGAGATAGACACATCTGGACCCCTGGGCCAGGAGCCTGGCATCCCCCCAGCCCCAGCCCCAGCCCGGACAACACAGGCCTAGTTTCCCTTGGCTCAGTCAAGGATACAGCGCTGCTCCCAGCATGAGCGCAGGGCCAGGCCCTGCATTCCTGCCACTCAAACCTGCCAGCCTCCCACCAGAGTGCAGGGGATGGGGGCTTGCCGGGCGGAGTGGGCAGGACCAGCCCGGGGTGTGCAGAGCCGCAAGTTCTCTGGGCGTTGGCTTTTGGTGAGGCCAGCGCAACTGGGAAAAGGAGCTGCCAGGGTGGGGGTGGGTGGTGGTCTGTGGTGAGTGCAATGTAGCCAGTCTGGCCTGGTCTCTGAAACTCAGCCCCCGGCGCCCGGGGGGAGGGCAGCTCTCAGCTGCACCATGCCAGGCTGGGCTGAGATCCTGGAGGGAGCGCGCGCACACGCACCCCCAGGGCAGCCCAGGCTCCCAGGAGCAGAGGTTTGTTAGCCAGGCCTGTGCAGGGCGCTCTGCCGGGGTTTGCTGTGCACACTGCTGGCGAGTCCCTGCCGAGAAGGGGTGTGGGGAAGACAGGGCAGCGGGCCAGGCCGAGGGGCTGTGCGAGGGGAGGGGAGGGCAGTGGGCCAGGCTGAGGGAGCCCTTAGGAGATGAGGCGGCCGTGTAGCTCACACAGCTGCTCTGGTGTCAGGACCAGCTTGTGCACCTGGCCATGGCCTGGCTGGCAGGGGAAGGTCACTTTGCCAACATACACAGTGTCTTCCTTCTTCTCCTCGTGGGCCTGCGGGAGCAGAGGGGACGGAGGGTCAGGGGGCAGCAGGACAGAGGCTGAGACAAGCCGCCCGTCCTAGGGCCAGCTCCAGAGCGAGTCGCCCCAGGGGTTTCATGCAGCCCAGGCCCAGTCGCCTTCCCGCCCGGCCGGGACCATTGTCATCGGCCCACGGGGCTGCCTTCGGCCCAGAGCCGCACTCCCCGCAACCGGCTGATGAGCGCCCCTCGGGGGCAGGCGGGCGCGGCTCACACCCCTTGGGCAGCGCCGGCAGCTCACCTTGAGGAAGGCCGAGGACGGGAAGGTGGCGAAGTCGGTGCGAACACTGGCCCCAGGGCGCTGCAGGACGGTCTCCTTCATCACCTCATCCTGCAACAGGAGCAGGGCAGCATCAGCCTCCGGGGCACGCGCCCCCGGCACCCCTGGGGCTTGGGGCTCCCTGCCAGGGCACACACTGCTCAGAGCAGCAGCCCGGCTTTGCCCAGGGTAAGTGACAGGGCACCCACGCCACTCTGCAGGCGGAGCGCCCCAGTCCCAGCACGCCCGCGGCAGAGGCGGCTCAGGCACAGGACACGTGGACATTTGGGGGTGAAGCCACTTTATTCACGGGGCTGAGGAAATGCAGGGGCTGTGGGGCAGGAGTGAGGGGCACCAGCAGGGCTGGGGGATGCAGGGCTGGGCTGTGGGGCGGGAGTGAGGGGCACCGGCAGGGCTGGGGGATGCAGGGCTGGGCTGTGGGGCGGGAGTGAGGGGCACCGGCAGGGCTGGGGGAGCCCAGGGCTGGGCTGTGGGTTGGGAGTGAGGGGCACTGGAATGGCTGGGGCCAGGGAGGCGATAGCTGGGTTGGCAGGGGCTGTGAGGGGCACTGGATGGCCTGCAGGGGACCCAGTGCTGGGGAGGCTGGAGCAGTGTGTCAGGAGCGAGGGGGCTGGCGGGGGAGGGGGCCAGTGGGTCGGGAGCGAGGGGGCCGGCGGGGGAGGGGGCCAGTGGGTCGGGAGCGAGGGGGCCGGCGGGGGACGGGGCCAGTGGGTCGGGAGCGAGGGGGCCGGCGGCAGAGGGGGGCAGTGGGCTGGTGGGTCAGGAGCGAGGGGGCTGGTGGGTCGGGAGCGAGGGGGCTGACAGAGCTCTTAGGCACAAGAGGCCCCACGGCCCTGGCAGGTTGTTACGAAGCCCTGGCTGGCTGCTCCCGCTTGCGGCCTGGTCTGGGGGTTTGCAGCCCCCCCAGCTTTACCTTCAGCTTGTCGATGGTGCTGCTGAGGGCTGTGAGACGGGCCGTCTGCTCCAGCAGCTGGGCGGCTGGGCTCCCTGCGGGGAGGGGACATGAGCTGAGGGGGCCCTGCAGGTGTTCAGCGCCGACAAGCCGGACAGCCAGGAACCCTGTCCCCCAGCACCAACGCGGCGCCGCCCGAGGGGGCCCAGCACTGTGATCAGGGCGTGCCAGGCCGGCTCACCACTGGCAGAGCTGGTGCCCTGCATGGCTGAGCCCCCGCGGCAGCCTTCGGGGTCCCTGACCTCTAGTGCGCCAGGCTGCGCGTGGCGGTCTGCGTCCCCTCCCCTCCCGCCGGGGGGCACCGCAGTGCCATGTGCGTCTCGCCGCCGGGGCTGCAGCCAGTCACACCCAGCACCTCGGGGAACCCCAAACCTCCCCGTGGCTGAAGTGAGCAGCTGCAGCCCCGGAGCTCCCCCGCCTGCCTGGCCCGTTCCCCGGCTGCTGCCCTGTCACCAGGCCTCAGGTGGCGGCGGGGCCACGGCCAGTGGAAGGGATGCCGTAGGACAGCCTGCGCTGCACCCCAGCGGCAGCAGCCCGCAGCCACAGGCCGCTCCGAGTGCCAGAGCTGCGCTGGGCGTGGGCTGAGGGAAGGGCTTGCCCGTGGCGAGGACTAGCAAGCAGGCCGTCGGGAAGGGCCCGCTGCCCACGCGATACTGCCAGCACGTTCGCTAGCTGCCCTGGGGCGAGCTCCTGTAGGCCCAGGCTGCCCCATGCCCCAGGCAGCTGCGTGCTCGGGACGTACCCAACCTCTGGCGCGTCACGTCCACCACCTTGGCGTTGGCGCTCAGCTGATAGAGGGTCTGCAGCAGCTGGCTTGTCTTCCGGTACAGGGCGCCTGAGACCAGCTCCTCGCCCTGCCGCTCCTTGGGCAGGGAGAGCTTCGGCACACACAGAGGGGGCAGCGTGGCCAGGTCCGTCTTCATCTGGGCTCCCTGCAGCGACAGGCAGTGCAGGGCTAACTACAGCTCTACCCCAGCCACACAACAGGACGTGGAGGGCTGGGGGCCTGGTCTCCGGTCAGCGGCAGGAGAGGGGCCACAGCTGCTTCCCCAGAGACACCCGGCCTCCCCCCTCACCCAGCACTGACTGCATGAGGCTGGAGAGCAGGGACCGAAGTCCTTGCCGAGAAGCTGCTCTTCCCTCTGCACCTGCTGCTCCGGCAGAGGGGAGAGGGCGCTGTTGTCCTGGGCCAGAGGCAGGGCCCGGAATGGAATGGCTGGTGGGGGTCGCCTTCCCGCAAGGCCCAGCACTGTGCCCTGGAACCCGGGGGGTGGATGGCAGCAGGTGCTCAGGAGCCCGGGCCGTTTATCCTGGCGAGGGGTCTGCAAACTCTCCTAGAGCAGAGCGGGATGAAGTTTCCATCAGCCCTGCTGCAGGGAGGGCCCAGGTTAACGGGATGCCCTTGCATGGCACCCTCAGCCCTGGGCTCCCAACCAGCTGGCGTCCGGGTCTCCCTAGCACCAGACTAACCCCAGCTCCGACCTGTCTGGAGCCCTCCTCCCGACCCACGGACCAGCTGGAGAGCAACACTCCATCACCCGGCAGCCAGGCGGGGCGTGCGTAGGCCAGGCCTGGCCGGCTGACTGCTGGCACAGCCGCGCAGCCAGGCCCCTCACCTTGAGCCGGCTGTTCTCAGCTTTCAGGCGCTCAATGGATAGCCGCATGGCATCGATCTGCTGCAGGAGAAGCGGCGAGTCCTTCACCTGGACAGGGCCTGAGCCACCGCCCATCACCTGGCCGGCACCGACTCCTGCACGGGGCGAGAACATCTGGTCAGTGCAGACGGAGCTGGCCGGAGGGGGCGCTGTGCTTGCAGAAACCAGGCCATGGAGCAGTAGCTGGAGAGGGACGGGCTGGCCGCCATGCCTGGGGTCAAACCCACACAAATCCCCAGCAAGGCGGGTGGCTCAGACCCCTGAGAACAGCCAGCAGTGCCAGGATCACCCCCTCCCCCCTGGCGGCCATGGCCCTGTCCCCAGACAGCCAGGGGGTGGCCTGGCATTCCCCTGGCACAGCTCCATATGCCTCAGGCTGCCTAGATGTGCCCTGCCCGCTCAGCGCTGGGCTAGCCACGGTCGCTGTGCAGTTCTCAGCAGTTCCAGCACTGGGGAGGGAACAGGGCCCATCGTCTCCTGCTCCGCCTCGGACTGCCCAGCTCCAGCGTGAGGCTGGAGCAACACTGTACCTCTCTGCTGCTCCTCTGCAGCGCAAGGATGGACAGACGGACGGACGGCAGCAGAGGGAGACAAGAGGAGGCAGAGTTAAGAGCTGGGGAGTGAGGCACTGGGAAAACGGCACCGGGAAAACGGCACCATCTGCCTCCTGCTCCAGAGGCCCTCAGGGCACCCAGCCCTGGAGAAAGAGCTGGGCCCAGCCCAGCTGCTGCAGACCCTGCCCCAGGCCGCAGGGCTCAGGCTGAGTCAGCAGAACGTGCAGTTTCCAACCAGCACCGGAGCAACCCACCGCCACCAAGCCCCTTCCACCTAGGGCAGCTGCAGCACAGGCCGTAGCCTAGAGCCCTGACCCCTCCCCGCACCTCCGCTGGGCTCAGCGCACTCCAGGCGGGGCCTGCAGCGAGCAGGAGGGAAGATGCCAGAGCACCAGGAATCCTACAGCTGTGAGCATGACGAAAGGGGTCCTGGGACCCTCCTTTCCCAGCCCTGCCACCGACTCGCTTCGGACCTCCTGAAAACTTCGTCCTGTCCCTTGGCTCTGCTGCTGCAAACTGGGGACCCTCCCTGGCCGGCGAGCCTGGGGCTTTGGGCAGCGCTCCGAGAAGGGCCAGGGCTCTGCCCAGTGCTACCAGTGCAATGCGGCACCACGCCTTCCCCTCATCACACAGCTCACCCCAAGCAGAGCCACACCCTGAGCCCCTAGCAGCTCGGCGCCTGCCTCTCCCCCAGGGCTGCTGCTCAACCCCACCAATGCTTACCCCCCGCCGGCCAGAGAGCAGTGGCTGCGCCCCCAGCAGCAGAGCCTCTCGCAGGAGTGCCGGATCAGTCAGGCCTGCGTTCCTACCTGGGGAGCTGTGGGAGTGGCACAAAGGCCTGGACAAGGCTCTCCCACACGCACACAGGGCAGCTGCCACCCCAGCCACGGGAGGCCACCGGCTCTCTGGTCACTGGGGCACAGGGCAGAATCCTGTGGCCTGGCTCCGAGATCCCCGGCCAGTTGGCGTCTCCAGGAGGCCCAGAGCCCAGTGTTCCCAACCCAGTCAGCAGGGCGCCCGCTGAGCTGCAGCACGCCAGAGGGGAATCCCTGGCTGGCCTGCCCTGCCCGTGACCCAGGAGCTCCAAGGGCAGGTGCCAGCTGAACCAGGTCAGAGTACAGGGAGGCCATGCCGGCTGCCACGCTCTCCTCGGCTCAGCCATGCTAGCTCAGGGCCTCCCTGGCTGAGCCACCCCACCCACGCCTGGCTCCAGGAGTCCAAGGGGGTGGCAGCAGCCTGGCTCCTCTGCTCCGCAGCACTGCTCTCCGCCTGGGGCTCACGCCAGAGCCCAGTGCCCCAGCGCTGCTCCCTGGGGTTCCACTACCCAGCCCTGGCCTTTGCCCCAGGTCTGTCGCCAACAGCCGGGCAGGGAGGCCACAGCAGCAGCCAGATGCCAGGGAGGGGCCTGGCTGCTCACTCACCACCTGCAATGCCCGAGACGATGGAGGCGATGCCTGAGGCAGGGGCTCCGCGCAGCCCCTCGATGGTGCGTTTAGACTGGTTGTTCAAGCGCTGCTTCAGCTCCATTTTCTCCGACTCCAGCTGGTCGATGTCAGCCTGCAGCGCGTCCATGGTCTCCTCAAACTCCCTGCGAGCGCAGAGGTCGAGTCACTGGTCCCGTGGGAGAGACCTTCCCCAGAGACCGCAGCTCCCCGGCGAACTCGCAGCCTCTGCCCAGCAGCCCACTCCCCCAGCCAGTCACGCCAGGGCATCAGCCAGGCTCCGGGAGGCTGTTCTCTCCAGTCCTGCAGGCTCCAGTCTCCCACCCAGGAGCATTTGCAGCGCATCTGCCCAGCACCTCTTCCGCTTGTCCTGCATCACCCAGCTCCACTCGCGGGGAGCTGGTTCACACAGCACCAACTTCTCGCAGGCGCCCGCCAGATGGGCAGCCAGGCAGGTGCCTAAAAAGACCCAGGCTGGGGCTCAGAGCTGCAGCACACGGACCTGCCGTGGCTGGGGAGAGAGAGAGAGTCCTCCAATTCCAGCAGCACAGCCAGACAGAGAGCAGCTGAGCGCCTCCTGCGCTGTAAGTCCCTAACTCCCTCCTCGGCCCTGCAGCCCAGCCCTGAGCCTCCTCTGCACCCAAGATCCCTCCTAGATCCTGCACTCCAAGCCTCAGACGTCTCACCCCCAGCCCTGAGCCCCTCATTCCCAGGCTCCCCCCACAGCTGGCCCTGGTGCAGGACACCCCGAGGGGGAGGCGTCCCCCGCCCTCACCGCACGTGGCAGAATTCGCTCGGTGCAGGTGCGGAAGGAGCTGGCGGGAAGGTGGCCGGCCCGGCGACAGCGACGCTTCGCCCAGTGAAACTTGCATCCTGCTCCTCCTGCAGTGCAGCCCAGCACAGCCTGTTCCTGCCCGCTGCCCTGTGCCAACGCCTGGGCCTCCCGCCCCGGAGCGCCGCTGCCCTGTGCTGGCCCCGGCAGCCGGGCGCCCGGACTCACTTCTCCTTCTTTCTGAGCAGAGCCTGCGTCTCGTCCAGCTTGGTCTGGATCTTCTCCACCCGGTCGTCCGCATCCTTGGAGGCACCGTCCAGCTTCTTCTCCAAGAGACTGAGGCGCACGTTGGCCTCGCTCAGCTCCTCGCCCTGCAGCAGCGGGGCAGATGGCACAGTGCGTTCGCGCCCTCGAGCTCCCGCCCGCCCAGGGCGCAGCCAGGCGCTGGGTCCTTCCCAGTCCAGGGACAGGCCGGCCCCTTGCAGCCAATGCCCCGGGGCAGCGGGAGCTGCACAGAGCGGTCTCGCAGTCCCTGGGGAACCCGATGGAAGAGGCCCGGCAGCGGCTGAGGGTGGCAGCTCTCCCCTCCGCAGGGAGCAGGGCGCACCACCAGCGCACAAGGCTCTACACCAGCCCGCGGGACGGGCCGAGCGGGGAACAGAGCCCAGGAGAACTCACCTTGATTTTGAGCGATTTCTTCAGCTCTTTAATGACCGTCTCTCTGTCCTCCAGCTTCAGCCCCAGGCCCTCGGCGTCCGTGATCTCAGCCCGGAGCGCGGCTGCCCTCAGGGTGACGGGAGGAGGGGGCTGCAGGGACAGGAGGGGTGGGGGGATAGTGCCAGTGCCTGCCATGGCTGTGGGAATTCCCCCAGATCTGCACCCTGCAGGCAGTGGCCTGGCTCCCCACGACCCGGACTGTCCTGGGCCCTCAGCCCCAACGGGGGCGACGCGCCGTACAAGGGTCGGGTGCCCAGCAGCTCTGCATGCTGCAGCCTGACCCTTTCAGCACCCAGCCTGTCGGGGAAGCCCTGGCCCAGAGCCCTCTCCCTCCTCCCGCAGCCCACACGCGACAGCTCTGCTCAGGGGCCTGCCTTGCTCTGCGGCCGGTCGGCATCGTACTCTCCCTCCTGCATGGCAGTGGCCATCTTGTTCATGGTGGCCATGAGGATGTTACAGGACTGGCGCAGGCACTCGTAGGGGTTGATGCCCTGACTGCTGTAGATCTGCAGATAACGGGGAGAGAGAGAGAGAGAGAGAATTAAACTGTTCCAAGGGCTGCTCTGCATCTGCTGAGCCACGTCCCCCGGATGGGGCCTCCCCGTTAGCCAGGGCCCCCACCAAGCCCAGGCCTGGTGATGCGGGCGGCCTCATGGCAAGAGGAAGCTGCAGCCTGAGGGCAGGTTCCTACACACCAGGGCTTCCCACCACTGAGCCCAGGCCTGGAGACAGGGTTGGCCCTGGGGTGAGACAAGGCTGCAGCCTGAGGGCAGGTGAATGGAAGGTCCCTACACGCCACACAACCCCCAGGGCCAGAGGGACAGACGCACCGGGGTTCATTCCCCAGAGGCAGAGGGCTGCAGGGAACCTGAGCCCAGGGCTCCCACCTGCTCGCTTGCTTTGAAGGCCAGATCTTCCAGCTTCCCGGCCAGGAGGCCCTCGTTCTCCGTCAGCGGGGCGATCAGCTGGGCCCCAGCGGCAGCCACTTCCTGCAGCACCGCCACCACCCACGTCAGCTGCTTGCGGCAGTCCAGCAGCGTGTCCGACACCTGGGTGAGGCGGACACATGGCCATAAGGGGAGTCGCTCCCAGGCAGCCCGGGTGCCCAGCTTCACTCCCCCTGTTCCCGACACGCAGGGCAGAGGGCAGTTTAGTCAGCTTCCTTGGGGAGCTGTCACGTGACTGGAAGCCATTTCTGGCACCACTGTACACAGTTCGTGTGCTAGGTGGGCCAGGGAGGTGTCGACCGAAAGCAGGCGATGCCCTGAGCCTGTCTACGTTACTCGTACGCCTGTGCCGGGCGTGTACGAGGAGCTACAGAGCCGCATTAGAGACGCTTTAGCGAGGAGCGTAACCGGCAGGACATGCGAGCCCGGGCGATGGGCTGAGAACAAAAGCTCAGAGGTGGAGCACACATCTCGGGGATTGGGCCTTGTCGGGGGCATGCAGCCCGCTGGGCAGGTGACCTGGGCTGAGCAAAGAAATGGCAATCAAATCCCCAGCTGTTCATCCCACCTGCCACGTAAACGGACTGGGGCATGCTGCAAAAGCAGCCACCAATGGCAGAGAGCCACAACGGCTCACCTGGCGCTGACCCACCAGTGCCTGATGGGAAGCAGAAAGGACTTGCTCCCCTCCACTGGAAAAAATACAAGACGGCCCTGGCCGTGGCCCTCTTGGGGTGAGGGACTCACTGCCGTGTGCCAGCGTTCCAGCCTTCGCTTCCTCAGTCTCCGTGAATTAAGCCAACGTAACCTGGGATCGCCCCTCCCCTTCTCGCCCCTGGAGTGTGTTCAGAGACTTCCAAGAAATCAGCACAGAACATGGCTGGCTGCATCACGCCTGCAGCTGGCGTCTGGAATGGTATCGCTCTACCACGTTTCCTCTCACGCCCTGTTCCTTCTCCCGCTGCTAATAAACCTTTGGCTTTCAGATCTGAAGGACTGGCACCGGCGTGGTGATCTGGGTAAGATCCAAGTACATATTGACCTGGGACTGGGGCTGGGCCCTTTGGGGCTCACAAGAACGTGTGTGGCAGAGAGGAGACCCACAGCATCGAGCACCAGCAGCCCTGAGCCAGCCGGACATTGCCCTGACGGCACCATCTCTCCCACACTGCACACACCCCTCCCAGTCCCCCAACAGAGCCAGCATCCCAAGTGCCAGGCTGGCACTGGTGGCCAGGCACACCAGGGGAGGGAGAGAAAACCCGCCTCTTGTGCTGGCCAATATAACGGAGCTGCGAAGGGGGGAGCCTCGCCTCCCCAGTGTCCCAAAGGACCCTCCCCTCCCCCGGCTCGTGCCCACAGAGCACGGCATGCTGACTTGGCCCGTCTCTGCAGGCAGCGTGACCTGAGCAGCAGCAAGGGGCTGCAGAGGCCTGCAGTTCCTGCTCATGAGGGGGTGGCTCTGCAGCCCCAGCTGGGCCCAGTTCAGCTGCCTGTCCTGGCAGGGCTGGGCACCGGCTCGCCCCACCTGCTGGCCGAAGCTCAGTGCTGCGGGAATGCCAGGAGCGTCTGTTCCGGGCATACGGCGCCTGATCTTCTTGCAGAACTGGCGGATGTCGCTGCAGGAGGTCTCCAGGTCTTTGAGGAGGATGGCGAAGTCGGACGCCTCCTGCCCACTCTGCAGGGCGCAGGGAAGGAAGTGGGGAGAAAGCTCAGTGCTGGCTGGTGCACGTGGGCAAAGCCGCTGAGCAACCCCGGCGAGGCTCCAGCCCTGCACAGGGGCGAAAGGAGGGGGCAGGATGCCGCCTGCTCACCTGCAGGAAGGATCGCAGCCGGCCCACTTCCACGCTCATGCAGTCCAAGGCACTCTGGGTGAACTGTGGACACAAGACAAGCACAGACACCACCAGTTCAGGGCAAAGGGGCCTACGGCCCAGGGGAAGGAACAGAGCTGAGCTCTGGGACTCAGGGCTGCACAGCTGGGGATGCTGCTGGAGCCGGGGATGCTGGTGTGATGGAGCCCGAGTTGCCAGGCTCTGGGGTGTTTCCACCACCTCCTGGGCCGTGCTCCGCGTGAGCCACCAGGACACACGTGCTCTCTGCCGGGATGGCTGGCCGCGCCGGCTGCACCCCTGGAAGCCCCCGGCTCAGCACTGCGCACTAGGGTACCTTCCCCCATGCGTGCACTGCCCCAGAGCCACCCCTGGAGGGGTGTGACAGGGAGCTGGGAGCTCCCCCATGCAGGCACTGCCTGGCAGGGACGAGGCAGGGCTGCATCTCAGGAGGAGGTTTCCCCAGCCCTGCCTTATGGGCAGCAGCAGTTCTGCAGGGCTGCCGTTTCCCCCTGCAGGTCAGGCCGCCCGTCTCTCCCACAGACGGTCCCTTCCTGCCCCTCCGTCACCTTAATGTGGTCTGCCAGCTGCATGGTGCAGTCTTCCGCCTGCTCCGCCAGGTGGATGCTGTACAGGTGCTGGGAAGGAGATGGAGAGAGGCACGGTTACCAGCGGAGGCCAGCCAGTCTGGCGGTGCAGGGGAGCTGGAGGGAGGGCTGACAGTGCGCCGTAGGCGGGCAGCGCTGCAGCACAAGCACGCTCACAGGCCGTTTGTAACAGGGAACAGAACGGTTTAATCCAGCAGAGCCCCGAGCTGCCCCCAGCTCCCTCCCCGGCTGCAGACATCGGGGGAGCCGGCCGCGGGCCAGGGCCGGTGGGGTCGGCCAGCAGACTGGCGGCCGTAGCAGAGGGGAAGGGGCTGTTCTCAGAAGCTCCTTGAGACACCTCAGATCAGCCAGAGGAGATGGATTCAGTGGAGTTTTCTGCTCCAGTACACCCCGTGCTGGGAACAGCCGCCGGGGGGGCTGGGATTTCCGCCAAGCCTTAGCAGGATTGTGGGAGGTGCTGGTGGGGGAATTTCAGTCTCTGATGTGGGGACATGACCGTGTGGGACACCAGCAACGGCTTCTGCCACAGGGTGCGAGGACCCCTGAGAAGGGGTCCCAGGCGAGGGAAAGCTAGGCCTTCCCTCCCACTTCCACCCCTGCGCTAGAAAGGGAATTCGGAGCCCTGCAGAGCAGCGCGGGCCTGCAGGAAATTGTCGTGGGCCACCCAAGGAGCCAGCCTGGTGTGACGGGACAGATGGGACAGGAGGAAAGGTTGTGACGGGAAGCAAGCGACTTCCCCTGCAGGGTGGGAGGTTTTCCTGAAAACAGCAATGCACCGTGCTGGGAGCGCAGGGGATCTCCCGAGCTCAGCACCACTTCTCTGGACCCATCTCCCCCAGCACGGAGCTGGGCACAGAGCCGGCACCCGCCTGCGGCACAGAGCTTGCTAATCCCAAACTGGAGCCGGCTTCTCCCATCCTACCTGGTAGTATTTGATAGCTTTGGTCAGCGGCTCCACGTTGACCGTCTCGTCCAGCTGGTCCTTATGCAGCAGCTGAATGAGGAAGTCCAGCGACCGCTCGTGGACACTCATCTCCGGGTAGAGCAGCCCCACCTTCTTGTAGACCTCCACGCTGCACTTGCTGAGGGCCCTGGGGAGGAGAGCGCACTGCCAGCTAGGCTGGGCCAAGCAGCCCCTGGCTCCGCATGCACAGCAACCCCAGCTTGGCACAGCCAGTGGGAGCTCCCCTGACGAAGCCTGGCCCCGCCACAGGCCACCGACAGGCACCCACGGGAGACAGGGCAGCTGCACTGGGGCAATGGGGAAAGTGTGTCACTCTGCTGGTTTTCGAGCCTGGCCCAAGTGCCTGGAGACGGGGCAGCCCTCCAGGGCAGCGGGGAGCATCCTTTGCCTCTTGACGGCGTACAGGGGACACACAGATGGAGCCAGGCGCCAGCCGAGCTCGGCAGCAGTAACGCGAGCTGGACTGAGCGCAGCACTTCCGCCCAGGCACCCAGCTGATCAACGCCAATACCTCCCTGGAGGCCGGAGCCCAGCACGCGCCCCCTCAGCTGCCCACCAGGACGAGGGCTGCCTTGGCCTTCTGGACGCAGGACGGCCAGGGCCCAGGAAGGCCGCCTGTGTGGCACAGGACCCACCGGTTACTCACTGGTCGTATTTGTGCAGCGTCGCTTGCAACAGGCTGAGCGAATACACCAGCCCTGCGGCAAAGCTCAGCTGCTCCCCGGGGGCGCCCCGCAGGCCCGTGCGCTCAGCACAGCTCTCGTTCAGCTCAAACTTCTCCTGGGCCTGTTTGCTGATCAGCTCGGCCTGTTCCGGAGGAGAGCACCGTCAGCGTGCCGGGCCGCCCAGCGCAGCCGCACGCTGCTCAGACCCTGCTGCCGGCAGCCCCGCCCCAGCGCTGGGCTCGTGGGCACAGCCGAGGGCCATGTCACACAGCTTCACGTCTCTCCGCTCCACTGCCCTGCGGGCTGCTCAGTCAGAGAGCTCTCAGCTCTGCGCCCTCCTGTCTCCAGGGCCCCGCGGCAGCCGAGAGCCAGGCCTGCCCTCCACGCTCGCCCTGGGGGAGCTGAATTGGGTCAGGAGATCCCAGTCAGCTGGCCAGGCTGCAAACCGAGGGGCTTTGGGAGGAGGCAGCTCGTGAAGGAAGGGCTCACCAGCTAGCGCCAGCAGGGCCCAGGGCTGCAGCGAGGGCGAGCCTGAAGTTGCTGCCTGGGAGGAGGGAGGTAAGAGGCCAGCAAGCGGCTCAGGGAGAAGCAGCGAGGTGCTGCGTGGAGGACCCAAGCAGGAGCACCAGCCGGGGTGGAGAGCAGCCTGTCACGGGCACCCTGCCCCACCTCCCGGCACACAGTGCCACTGAGGCAGGCTAGAGGGGTTCAGAGTCCTGGGGCAGGAAGGGCCTTGCTCTGCCCCTCCGCAGCGAAGCAGGAGGCGCCCGGCACTGGGGCCGCTCGCTACCTTGCAGATGAGCCGGGGGATGAGCAGCAGCACCAGGATGCAGTCGTGGTCCCCTCCGTGGCGCAGGAAGCTGTCAGGCATGAAGGAGGTGAGGAGGGAGACGTGCCGGTTGGCCTGGTGCACCTCCATCTGGCGCAGCTCCATCTCTATGGCCTGGAGGAGACAAGACATGACAGAGCTGGGCAGAGCGGGCCAGGGACGGTGCGAGGCCTCCCCAGGCAACACGGGGCTGGGCCGGACGTGCCGGTCAGAATGGGCCCTTTTCTGACCACCGCCCAATCTCCATTCCCATGGCTGTTGTGGGGATGGGACGAGCCCTGCGTCCGTGCTCAGGGGCCAGAGTGGGGCCACCCTGGCTGCACATCATCAGCCTTCCAGCCACACAGCACAAGTTCTTCACCTCCCGGCTCAGGAGACACGTGTGCCACAAACCCCATTTTCATGGGCTGGCCATGCTTTGAGCGGCTTTTTCTCAGATCACAGGGCACGTAACACCCCTTCCCCCGACCCGACCTCCCAGCCACCACACCCACCCCCCACTCAGCAGCACAGTACCTATTGGCTGGGAATGCTAGCACGGGGCCACGGCAAGGCAGCGACGCGGCGGGGAATGACGCGGGCGAGGGGCCACGGCAAGGCAGCACCAGGGTGGGGAGGAACGCAGGCGTCCCTGTCTGCCAGGGGTTTGCGAGCCTGCAGTCCTTGGCTGGTGTCCACGCGGACAGACTGTGTTTCTCAACTTTGGCAGACTTTGCGGTGTTCTCACTCCCTAGGGACAGGGCTCCCAGCGAGGCCCCTGACACTCTCAGCACAAGCTGGCAGCCTTGGAAAGCCGCCTGAGCACAGGTAGCTCTGCTCTATGCTCTCCCCTCACATACACCTGCACACACACCACTGCCCACACGAACAGCCCCCTCCAGATACTCCGCACCGACCCCCAAACCATACACCTGCACACAGAGCACTGCCCACACGAACAGCCCCCTCCGGATACCCTGCATCGACCCCCAAACCATACACCTGCACACAGAGCACTGTCCACACGAACAGCCCCCTCCGGATACCCCAAACTGACCCCCATCACATACACCTGTACACACAGCACTGCAAACACGAACAGCCCCCTCCGGGTACCCCGCACCGAGCCCCATCACATACACCTGCACACACAGCACTGCCCACACGAACAGCACCCTCCGGGTACCCCGCACTGACCCCCATCACATACACCTGCACACACAGCACTGCTCACAGGGACAGCCCCCTTCGGGTACCCCACATGGACCCCCATCACATACACCTGTACGCACAGCACTGCCCGCACTGACCCCCATCACATACACCTGCACACACAGCCCCGCCCACACGAACAGCCCCTACCGGGTACCCCACACCGACCCCCATCACATACACCTGCACACACAGCACTGCCCACACGAACAGCCCCTACCAGGTACCCCACACCGACCCCCATCACATACACCTGCACACACAGCCCCGCCCACACGAACAGCCCCTACCGGGTACCCCGCACCGACCCCCATCACATACACCTGCACACACAGCACTGCCCACACGAACAGCCCCTACCGGGTACCCCACACCGACCCCCATCACATTCACCTGCACACACAGCACTGCCTGCTAGAACACCCTGCCTTGGGGATCCCCACACCCACACCTGGTGCTTGCTCTACCTTCGCATGGGCCTTAGTCTCCGCAAACTTGATCTTGAAGTCGAACAACTCGGGTGGAGGCTGCTGCTGTCTCTCCACAGAAGCCTCTTGCTGGTTCATGAGCTCTCGGTTCACATCCTGACAGCAGACGGAGAAACATGGAAATACAACTGAGCCTGGGACAGAACCACCGTTGCCTCCTCTCCCCTCCCCAGGCACCTGTCCCCAGGCCCTGGGGGAAAGGCCTCGCCACAGCCCGAAGGGATAATGGGGCAAACAAGGAAGAGGAACGTGAACTGGACATCTGGGCCAGACAGCTCAGCCGTGTGCACTGTGGGGGAGTCCCCGCATGGGAGCTGGTGCTAGACCCCCAGAGCAGCCTGCTCAGAGCCCCCGAGAACAGTCACCCTTGACCAGGGCAGTAGGGTAACTAGACCCATCACCCTCCGCTGCACATCCAGGAAGCTCTCACTTGCCTGCTGCTAGCCCCAGGGTTAGCGAATTCCAGTCACCCGCTCACGTGGGGCTTCTTGTATGTGCTTGCAGCCCCAGGACATCGCTGATTGTGTACGGCCACTGTCCACTGGCCACTGTCACCGCTGTATGGCCAGCTCCTCCCCGGCCCACCCAGCCACAGCGCTCAAGGACGCCACCTGCAGGTGTGAGGTCAGCTCCCTGTACTTCTTGATGGTCTGCTGGTAATCGGCCACGGTCTCCTGCGCAGCCTCCACGCGCTTCTCTGCCTCGCGGACCCGCGCCGTGGCCATGTCCACCTGCTCCCGCAGCTCCAGCTCAGTCTCCCGGGCATTCTCCTGCAGCTCGTCATTCATCTCGTTCATGGCTTCCTAGCAGGAGGAAAGGGACGCGGCTGCCACAACACAGCCTGGCCTGCCAGGCCCCAGGAGCGGGAAAGGCTGAGCCCTTGGGGCTGAGCAGAGACCAGCAGCAAGGGCTGTGCCCAGCAGGAGCTTGGGAGATCAGCCAACCCTCACCAACCCCGCTTGGGCCCCCTCCAGCTAGGCCCGTCTGTGTCCAATGATTTGCCTGCCCAGCACAGCTCTCCCACTACTGCCCTACCCTTCAGCCAGCCAAGTGCAGGCCTCAGGCAGCCAAAGAAACAAGCGTGGGTCCCTTTCTGGGTCCCCAACCAAGAGCTCTGCCCACAGGGTGGCTCACCAGGTCACCAACGGTCTCACGCAGCTCCCGGACCTTCTCCTCCAAGTCCAGGTTTCTCTCCGTCAGCGTCTCCACCATCTCTTCAGCACCCAGGGCAGCATCCACCTGCAGACACAGGGCCCGAAAGCTTAACCCTGGCCTGGGCTCCCATATTCCCACAGCACTGCAAGAGAACAGCCCTACTAGGTCAGCCCACACTCCAGCTAGCCAACAGCCTGTCTCCCCGCGGCGGCCAGGGCTGGAATGGGGGTTACGGAATGATCTGCCCCCACCCCGCCATTGTCCAGGCCCAGCTTCAGGCAGGCCAGGGTTAGGACCACATGGAACATGGGGCTGCAGCCCTGCCCATCCCGGCTCCCAGCCACTGATGGACCCACCGCTATGAAATTCTGACTCTTGAGAACCCGCTTCTCCTCTGGCCTTCGTAACGTCGCTGGGCAACGAGCCTCTCGGGCCGCCTGGGGTGTAGCGGGAAGCAGCGCTCCTTCGCTCGCCTGCCCAGGCAGCTCCTTGGGTGGGCGCTGGGCAGCGGCCAAGGACATCTCCCCAGTCACATTCATCATTCCACTGACCTCTAGGCAACCCCCCGTTGTCTCTTTGTGGAGCGCAACAGCCCCTGGCTAATTTCTCCCTGTTGGGCAGTGGGTCCCTCCCGCCATGTTCTGCTGCCCCTCCCTGTACGGTCTCCACTTCCCACCGAGATGGGGCAACTGCACCTGGAGTGCGTGACACGGGCGCACCACAGCTTCAGACAGTGATTCAATAGCATTTCCCTCAGATCACCCCTCCCTAATGGCTCCGGACATCGTTAGGTTTTGTGGCTGCCGCTGCACGCTGAGGAACCGGTTTCAGAGGGTGCTCCACAGCAACCCTGAGAGCTCTTCCATGACAGCGGACAGCTGGCTCAGTCCCCAGCACGTTTTGTGCGTCATTGGGATTACGGTTTCCCCTGTGCCGTACTTCGCATTTAGCAACATTGCATTTCCTCTGCCATTTTGACACCAGTCACCTTTTGTGAGGTCCCATTGTAACTGCTTGTAGTCAGCTCTGGACTTAACTGGTTTGAGTAACATTGTGCCTGTAAACTTTGCCACCTCGCTGTTTACCCCTTTTCCGACTTCACTTATGGATATGCCTGCAGCCTCGGTCACAGTACAGATCCTCTGAGGACCTCCCTTTTTACACCTCTTCCCCCAGTGAAAACTGACCACTTCTTCCTCTCAGGTGTTTCCCATCTTTTAACCAGTTACCAATCCATGAGAAGACTTCCCCTTCTATCCCACAACTGCTTAGTTTGCGTAAGAAATGTTGGTGAGGAACCTTGTCAAAAGCATTCTGAAAGCCCAAGCACACTATAGCCACTGAGTCACTCTTGTCCACAGTTTTTGATCTCCCCAAAGCGTTCTAGTAGATAGGTCAGACCTGATTGTCCTTTACAAAAGCCACAAACCCAGTAAAAAAGAACAGAAGAATAACCACACTGGGTCAGAACCAGGGGCACATCTACACAGTACTCTGTCTTCCAACAGTGGCCAGTGGCAGGTGTCCCGGGGGAACGACCAGAACAGGGAATCGGAGTGATCCCTCCCCTCACCCATTCCCAGCTTCTGACAAACAGGCTAGGGGCACATCCCAGCTAGTAGCCATGGATGGACTGATCCTCCAAGAACTTACCTGCTTCTATTTTGAACCGTTATTAGTCTTGGCTTTCAACAGGGTGACTCTGCCCTGTGTGGAGATACCCTTCCTTTCGTTTGTTTTCAACTACCCATTTGGTGCCCCTAGTTCTTGTGTTACAAACGTAAGTTTTTGTTGGCTCTTCCCCAAAACACCATGTTCACTTACACGGCTACTGAGTCTGTTCTTCACTACAGTTCCAACAAATTTGCCCAGTACTGAAGTTGAGTTTCTGGTCTGTAATTGCCAGGATCGTCTCTTAAGCCTTTCTGAAAATACTTGGCCCCATTAGCTCTCTGCCAGTCATCTGGTACCGCGGTGGATTTCAGTGATAGCTACACATCAGAGAGAGCCCCACACCAGCAGGTCCCAGGAGACACCGATTTGCCTGGCAGGGCTCCTGGACACTCACGAGCTCCAGAGCACTCCCAGGTTGGCTCACCTGCTCTTTCAGCTCATCGATGGTTCTCTCTGCCTGCTTCACCTCCTCCTGCAGCTTCTCCTTCTGCTGGCGCAAGCTCTCCAGCTCCGAATTCTTCTTCTCCATGTGCTTCTGAAGCTTCACGTGCTCCTGCTTCTCTGACGCAGACAGATCCCGCATCCTGAAACAGAGCGCGCGTGCTCAGAACAAATCGACAGGGACCAGGGACTTCATCACCGCAACCTCCCTTTCCTCAGGCGTTCACAGTCCCTTCCGAGTCAGCTGGCTGGGACACCTGTCCGTCCTAGGCAGTGACCAGCCCACTCTGGGCAGCCATGCTGTGCGCAAAGAGGACTCCTTCACCTGGAGCTTGTTCAGGTTCCCCTTCCATAGCAAAGGGGCGCTCAGACAGGGCAGCTGTAGAGCAGTCAGTACCCCACCACTCGGAACAGAGAGGTTTCAGGCCCTGCATGTAGCCTGTTCACAGAAAGGGGGCAGATCGGCCGCTGGGGCTGTTACCTGAAAATACTAGTCAAAGACAACTCAGGGACGTTGGTGGGGCCATGCTGAGGAGGTTCTCTCCAGTGGCAGCTGGAGGTTGTCCCCACTGGGGCTATACAGACCAGCACCGTGAAATGGGTGTTGCAAAGCAGCTCAGCAGACATTGGACCAGGAGGTGCTGGCCGCATCCTGCGCAAGCCATCCCAGTCTGGTCACTGTGGCAAACAGGTTGCCTTGCTAACCGCCTACTGCATTCAATCAGCATGCGCAGAGCCAGAGCCTCAGAAGAAAGCAGAGTGGTTGCTTCCTGCAGCATCTCATGTCACCTTCTGTGGAACAGCCTGGCCTACCCCACTTCCTACGCCGCGAGGTCAAGAGATGTGCCCAGGGTTAGACAGGAAATGGGGGAGGGGTTAACAGTGTGGCTGGCAGACAGAGGACCCTGGCTCATGGCTCTTAGGAAGGTTTTGCTGCTGAGCCATGCAGAGGTGAGACTGTGGAGGAGGAGAGTTCGTAGGGACGGGCCCTCATACCTGACAAGAGCTTCCTTGAGCCTCGCGTTTTGCTCTTCTAGCTGTTTGACTTGGTAGCTGGAGGCAGCCCCATCTGAGCCTGGCAGAGGAGAAGCAGAGACGTTACCAGCGTCTGCAGGAAAATCTGCTCTAAGCTGCAGGCAGCTCCCCACAACCAGAGATTTGAAACCCGTGGGGGGAGGGGGACACTAACAGATGGGGGTTCACCCACCTGCCTCCTCAGCAGAGCAGCCCTCAAAGCCAGCGTGCGTCACAAGTGACACCAGGACGGCAAGCCTGGCTAAGTGCGTCAGTGGCAGGGACCCAGGCTAAAAACAACTGCCTGGCACGGCACAGGCTGCCGAGGCAGCTCAGGGGAGCTGCGGGACCGTGTGGCAGGGCAGCAGTGAGGTGCCTGACAGGAGCTGTACCTTAGGGGTTAGACTAGATGACCCTTTAACCCTTGGGCTCTGATTCCATGTGCTTGCCTGGCTGCAGCCAGTGACACGGCCCACGGCCCGCCCCTCATTTCCTCCTGCGTCCACCCCACCTCCTCTATTCTCCCCTGTGCAGCTACAGGTTTGGTCTACTGCTCCCTCTGCAGCTGTTAGCTCTGCTCAGGCGAGCAGCCTCCTGGAGGGCTCTCTGATGACCACTCGGCTGGCGCTCTGGCATGGAGAGCGGCTCATGCTGTTGATCGTTAATGCCGCTCCCTTCCCTGTCTGGGTATTTCTGAAGCCCGCCTGGGGCAGAAAGCCAATAGAGAATCAAAACAAGGAAGAAACATGGGAGATCAAAAACAAAACTTGGACCAACATCCTGCCCGCAGAGGAGCAAACCAGCGAAGAGCAGAGCAACCAGTCTGAAAGCAGCCGAAGGAGCAGACCTGTGTCCCACAGCACAAGCCTGGCTTGGCCCAGAGACACCGCTGGGGTAGGCAGGCTCCAAAATATCTGTTAGTCTCTAAGGTGCCACAAGACTTCTTGTTGTTCTCGAAGCTACAGACTAACACGGCTCCTCTCTGATACTGGATACACATTTATGTGGTCACTCCCCACCTCCACGACCCATCGACTTCCATCACATCCCCGAGTCACCTCTCTTCTAATCTGAACCACCACAGTCCTGTTACTCTCTCCTCACCGGGAAACTGCCACACAGACCCTGCATCATTTGTGGAACCCTTTGCCGTACATTCAAATGCACCTCTGGAGACTGGGCAAGCAGCATCGCTCACAGCAGCCCAGATGTGTGCGTGCAACGGATTTATACACTGGCATTCTGCGATTTTCTGTCTACCTGTCGATCCTTCTGTGATGGGGTTCAGGGGTCGCCATGCGCTGCACCCCGTCCACAGGCAGGAGTGACTCTCACTCAGCAGGTAGAATAGGAAGTTTATTAGGAGACAGAGGTCCAATTTCTCACAGACGAGTCAGTGCAGCAATCAGAGAAAGTCCTTCCAACCCATCCTGGGGAGAGGAGCCCGAGGGGTGCCCCTCTGGGTTGTAGCTTCCCCCCTCGCCAGGCTGGCTGCCTTCCAGCTCCCTCTCCCCTCCAGCTTCTAACTGCCCCCTCCGATTCAAACCCAGCTTGGCTCCTCCCTCCTCTTTGTTCAGGGCAGAGGTGTTACCTGCCAGCCTAGGTTATAGCCTCAGGGTCATCCTTACCTGCTGGGAGCTGCTCTGCCTTGTCTCACACACATCCAGCCTGAGTCTCACACATGCACTCCTCCCACTCCATCACACCTTCTCCATGGCACATTAAGCAGACACTTTCAGTAAACTATTCACGGTAACTCCCGGATCTCCCTCTGGAGTGGTAACAGCTCATTTAGACCCGAGCATTTCTGACGGCTGGTTGGGATTATGTTTCCCACCGTGAATTAGTTTGCACTTACCAGCACCAAATTTCATCTGCTATTTTGTTGCCAGCCACGTAGTTTTCAGCTCTGGACTAAACTGTACTGAGTAATTTTGTACCGTCTGTGAACTCTGCCACCTTTCCATTTACCCTCTTCTGAGGATCCTCTGAGAACCCCACTAGTTACCTCTCTGCAGAGTGAAAACTGACCTTTTCTTCCTGTGTTGTTTCCCGTTTTTAAGCAGTTACTGACCCAGGAGAGAACCTTTCCTGTCATCCCAAAAGCCTGTACTTTGTTTAAGGATATTTGGCAAGAGGGCTTTCTGAAAGTCCAAGTTCCCTTTATCCACAGGATCCCAACCCCCATCCATGTACTCACTGACCCCTTCAAAGAATTCTAATAGATTGGAGAGGTCTGATTTTCCTTTACAAAAGCCATGGTGACTTTTCCCCATCTTATCATGTTCATCTGTATCTGTTGGTTCTGTTCTTGATAAAAGTGGTAACCATTTGCCTGTTACTGAAGTCAGGCTCACTGGTCTGTAATTGCCAGGACTGCCCAGGAGCCTTTTTTCAAACAAACCAGCCTCACATTCGCTATCCCTGAATCATCTGGTTGGTGGCTGATTGACATGCTAGATTACATACTACATTTAGTAGTTCTGCAATTTTGTAACGTCAGGGCCTTCGGAACTCTGGGCGGAGTCCCATCTGGTTGTGAGGACTTATTGGTATTTAATCAATTTCTCAATGGCAGTGGGCACAGGATGTATCAGTGTAGCTTGGTGTTTAGGTATTTACAAGGGTACCCACCACAAAGGGATCTCCCCAACCCCTGCACACATGTGGATCTTCTCCCCAGCAGAGGTCTGCATTAAGACAGGACACTTGCACCTGCAGGGTCATTTCAAAGTGGGCTGGTCCCTGGCCCTCTCACCTTTCTCCTCTATCTCATGTTTCAGGATTTCCAGATCCATTGTGAGATATTCCACCTTCTCTTTCAGGGAGTCCACCTCCTGCTGCAGGGATTCAGCCCGCTCTTCTGCCATCTCCTTGTCCAGAGTTGCCATCTCGATAGCGTCTGCTGTATCAGCCATTTCCTCCATGTAACGCTCCTTGGCTTCCAGTGCGTCTTTGGCTTCCTGCAGCCAGGCAGAAAGAGAGTGAGACACCTTGCAATGGCTGCCTGAAGGGACACGGGAGCTGATCAGACTCAGTCACCAGCCAGGACCATTACCCCAGCTGCGTGGCTGTGACAGCATTCCTAAAGGGTAACTGCATGGAGCCAAGTCCCAGTTAGTAAATACTTACTGGGCTGTGGCCATACACTGGCTTGTGCCTGCTCCACCTCCATGTCTCATCTCACTCTCCCCAGCACCTCCCACCTCCACAGGAACTGCAGCAAGGCCTGAGTGGCCAGAGCTCCTCCTTCCTACGTGGGAGCAGCAAGAGAACCAGCTCCGGTACCGCAGCCAGGATCAGGCCGGGTCTGCACTGCAGCGCCGGGTCCAAGTAAGGGGCCTTGTGCAGACCTACATCTGCACCAAAATGCTGCTCCCGCCCCTGGCAGCCACCACACTGACTCTACCACCCCAGGAGGCGCGGTTCTGACATCTATGTACTAGGTCAGTGCGGCGTCCGGGCAGGAGGGGAGCTAAGTCACATGGACGAGCGGCCCTGGCAGTAAGGGAGCTGGTTTTACACATCACGCTGCACTCCCGCTGTCGGCAGAGCCAGTCCTCATCAGGGCGTGGCACTGTGGGTCAGGTTCTGAAAGGCAGCAGGGCTACAGCAGCATCCGGCTGCTCCCTCCACGCCACCAGCAGCACATCCGGGGGAGGCTCATGCACGGCTGTCCCGGCCACGGGGCAGTTTGGTGTGGCCACCCTGGGCCCCACGCATTGGGGGACCCCCGCACAGCAGCTGTCCCCCTTACTCAGGTTAGTCCCCAAGACCCTGGGTGTGCCGGGCCTTGCACCAGGCATCACCCCTCTACACACCCCACTCACTGTGGTGGGGGGAGCCCCAGGGAAGCAGAGCTAGGCAGCAACCTGCTCTGTTCCACTCCCACCTCCCGAGCCAGCCCACACTGGGGCTGGGATGCTCTGCGTTCCCCGCAGCAACTGCCCACCCCCTGCTGCCACCTTGTGCCAGGGCCCCGTGGGGAGGGGGCTTGAGGGAAGGTGTGCGACGGGTGGGGAGAGGGCGGTGCAGGGGCCGGACTTGGGGGAAGGGTACGGAGTTGCACACGGCCTCCTGGCCCCCAAGGCTGCAGGGACATAAGCAATGGGACTAGCACCTGTCACACATGGGTCAGTCTCTCGCTCGGCTCTGAATGAGCGTGTCTGTGCTGCTCTAGGCCAACACGGCAGAAGCGCACCGGGCGCTCGGAGCAAGCAGCGGGATGCTCTGGGATGGTTTAGTTCCTAGGGAAGTTTGCGCCACTGATGCCTGTGCAGACGAGTGCCACCCTGCTGGCGTATGCTTCAATCCAGCTGAGCGGCCTGGCCCCAGAGCCTGAGCTCTTTCAGCTGTTCTGGGCCACAGCCACAGCGAGCCTGGAAGCTGAAGACAGACCTTCCAATCAAGCGAGGCACAGGCAAAGCCACCCACTAGTCCAGAAGAGCGAGAGGAAAATGAACAACCAATGTACAAAGCCAGAAGGGGCAGCCAACCTGCACGTTTCTACAGGCATGTGAACAATAACCAGGTTATCAGAGATGATGTGGGGCTGTTACTGGGTGAGGGAGGTAACCTAGTGACAGATGATGCAGGAAAAGCTGAAGTAGTCAATGGTTTTTTTGCCTCAGCCTTCACGGACAAAGTCAACTTCCCCATGACGGTCCTTGATGATGCAGTAGGGGAAGGTGGGGGGCAGCCATCTGTGGGGAAGGAACAAGTTCTGAGCTATCTAGAAAAAACTAGATGTGCACAAGTCCGTGGGTCTGGATTTAATGCACCCCAGGGTACTGAGGGAATTGGCAGAGGTCATTGCTGAACCTTTGGCCATTATCCTTGAAGACTGTTGGAGATCAGGGGAGATACCGGATGACTGGAAGAAGGCAAACGTAGTGCCCATCTTTAAGATAGGAGAGAAGGACAATCCAGGGAACTATAGACCCGTCAGCCTTACCTTAATCCCTGGGAAAATAATGGAGGGAATCCTCAAGGAATCCATTTTGACGCACTTGGAAGAGGGGAAAGTGATCAAAAGTAGCCAACATGGATTCACCAGGGGCAAGTCCTGCCTGACCAATCTCATTAGCTTCTATGACGAGGTAACAAGGTCTGTGGTCATGGGGAAGTCAGTGGATGTGATATACCTTGACTTCAGCAAGGCTTTTGATACGGTCTCCCACAACATTCTTACCCATAAGTTAAGGAAATATGGATTGGATCCTTGGACTGTAAGATGGATAGAAAGCTGGCTTGATGGTTGGGCCCACCAGGTAGTGGTCAATGGCTCAATATCTGGATGGCGGTCTGTTTCAAACAGAGTGCCGCAAGGCTCAGTTCTGGGGCCGGTGTTATTCAACATCTTTATTAATGACCTGGATGAGGGATTGCGTTGCACCCTCAGCAAGTTTGCAGATGACACAAAACTAGGGGGAGAGGTAGATACGTTGAAGGGTAGAGAGAGAATCCAGAGGGACCTGGATAAATTGGAGGACTGGGCCAAAAAAATCTGATGTGGTTCAATAAGGAGAAGTGTAGAATCCTGCACCTGGGGCGGAAGAATCCCAAACATTGTTATAGGCTGGGGACCGACTGGCTCAGCAGCAGTATGATGGAAAGGGACCTAGGGGTTCTGGTGGATGAAAGGCTGGGTATGAGTAAACAGTGTGCCCTTGTAGCCAAGAAAGCTAACGGCATACTGGGGTGCATTAGGAGGAGCATTTTGAGCAGATCTAGAGAAGTGGTTATTCCTCTTTATTCGGCACTGGTGAGGCCACATCTGGAATATTGTGTTTGGTTTTGGGCCCCCCCAGTATAAAAAGGATGTGGATTTGCTGGAGCAGGTTCAGCGAAGGGCAACAAAAATGATTAAGGGTCTGGAGCACAAGACCTATGAGGAGAGGCTGAGGGATCTGGGCTTGTTTAGTTTACAGAAGAGAAGACTGAGGGGTGATTTAATAGCAGCCTTCAACTTCCTGAAGGGGAGCTCTAAAGAGGAGGGTGAGAAACTCTTCTCAGTGGCGTCAGATGGCAGAACAAGCAGTAACGGTCTAAAGTTGAAGAGGGAGAGGTGTAGGTTGGATATTAGGAAAAACTACTTCACCAAGCGGGTGGTGAAGCATTGGAATGCGTTGCCTAGAGAGGTGGTGGATTCTCCATCCCTTGAGGTTTTTAAGTCCCGGCTGGACAAGGTCCTGGCTGGGATGACTTAGTGGGGGTTGATCCTGCTTGAAGCAGGGGGCTGGACTAGATGACCTCCTGAGGTCCCTTCCAGCCCTGTGATTCTGTATGTCTGGCCTTAGAACTACCCCTCCCGGCAGCTCAACTGACAGGGCAAGCAGCTGCTGGGCCGGGAGCGGGAGTGGGAGCAGGACATAGCCGGCTCCCCAGCCCAATGAAAGGGGGTGCTGAATGGAAGTGGAAGAGGCTGTTACCCCCTATGACACCCTGCTGCTGGAAGGGCAGCAGCTTTCTGCCTAGGAAGTGGTTTCTCTGCAACTGCTCCAATTTAGCAGCAGCCGCAACACATCCAGAAGGGTTGGGAGAGCCTGGCAGGAGTAAATCCCTCAGCTCCAGGGAGCCCAGCAGAAATATCAGCGAACAACAAGGACAGGAAAGAGGCACTAGGGTTGAAGGGTGTGGACCAGCCCTGTGCTAGCAATCAGCTCTGGGCAGCTGGGCAGGGTGAAATAGGCAGGTAAGATGCTGGTGAGCCAAAGGAACACAGAGGGGAAGGGAAAGTCAGAACTTCTCCCAAGGAAGTGAGACAAAGCCGTGGGCAGCTGGAAGCTCGTGTGCAGTGACTGACACAAGTCTAAGCCGAGCAGAGCATCCAGATGGCTAAGTGAGGGAACTGCCACAGCCACTGACACCCAGAAGCAGGACGTGACAGGGCAGAAGCAGCGGTGTCACCCAGGACAGAAGGAGACAAAATGGGTTATCCGACAGACGGGCCCAGAGTAGGGCTTGGATAAGGAGATCACCCAAGCAGCAGCTTTGAGGAAAAGGGTTTAGGAAATGCCACGGACAAGAGCCAGAATAAAAGCTGCTGATCACAGGGTATATGACCCCAGTGGTTTCCTAGCAGCTCATTCAGCACCAAGGAGCCCTGCAGAAACCTCTGTGGTGAGCTGATCGGTCAGCCGGCTGATGGCTGACTCACCTCAGGGGTCAGCATTTCTCATGGTACTGAAACGATACGCTAGTGACAGCATGGGCTATTGGCTAATGGTTTCAGACCCTGCTGTGCAAATATTTCACTATGCAAAGGGTAAGAAGGGGTTTTCAAAGACTGGCCCCAGAAGGAGGAGCTATGCCGGACATGCAGGGAGTGAGCTGCAGCTGGTCTACGGTGATGAGGGCCAAAAGAATGCCACTGCCCGCCTTCAGGACAGCCAGGGCAGCAGGGCAGACTTGCATTTCTCTTGCTCAGTTCAGAGGAGATTCCCAGAGACTGAGCTGTCTAAGGAAACTGCTTAAGAACAGCCCTGAGATATTGCTGTTTGCTTCACCTAACTGACTCAGTGAGGAAACCAAACAACCCACTGGCAGATGAAGGCTGTGAGGAGATAATGGACAGAAAGAGGCCCATGAGACCAGGCAGCCCAAGAACTGTGGCAGGTGGAGAGAAAAACTCTCCCAGGAGACAGGGACTTGTTTGGAGGTGGCTGCAGGAGGTGTCTGCAGCACAGCCTGCCTTGGTTACCAGTAGGGATGGGAACCCTCTAGGTATGACAGATGCGCACAGGTGGATTGCTGTTTAACACACGCACACAGGCAATGCTGCATCCCTATGGCTGAAAGAACCAACACCTCTGTTTGCTCACTGCACTGCCACAGAGCCCCAGAGGGAAGAACCACAGGAGCTGGTTGCAGTCAGACCTTCCAGGTAAGCACCCTGGACACGAGGTACAGGAGCCCTGGGGCTGGTCCAGGAGAGGTAAAGGGATGAGGCCTGACCCTGTATCTTTGAAAACTCGTGGAGACCAGGAGAGATCCCGGATGACTGGAACAAGGCAAACGTACTGCCCATCTTTAAAAAAAGTGAAGGAGGACAATCCAGGGAACTATAGACCGGTCAGCCTCACCTCAGTCCCTTGGAAAATAATGGAGGAGATCCTGAAAGAATCCATTCTGGAGCACTTGGAAGAGGGGAAAGTGATCGAGAGTAGCCAACATGGATTCACCAAGGGCAAGTTGTGCCGGACCAATCTGATTAGCTTCTATGATGAGGTAACTGGCTCTGTGGACATGGGAAGTCGATGGATGTGATATACCTTGACTTCAGCAAGGCTTTTAATACAGTCTCACAACATTCTTGCCCATAAGTTAAGGAAATATGGACTGGATACACGGACTGTAAGGTGGATAGAAAGCTGGCTTGACGGTTGGGTCCACTGGGTAGTGGTCAATGGCTCAATAGCTGGATGGCAGTCAGTTTCAAGTGGAGTGCCGCAAGGCTCGGTTCTGGGGCCCGTGTTGTTCAGCGTCTTTATTAACAACCTGGATGGACTGGACTGCACCCTCAGCAAGTTTGCAGATGACACCAAGCTAGCAGGAGAGGTAGATACGTTGGAGGGTAGAGAGAACACCCAGAGGGATCTGGATAAATTGGAGGACTGGGCCAAAAGAAATCTGATGCGGTTCAACAGGGAGAAGTGTAGAGTCCTGCACTTGAGACAGGAGAATCCCAAGAATTTTTACAGGCTGGTGACTGACTGGCTAAGCAGCAGTATAGCAGAAAGGGACCCAGGGATTACGGTGGATGAGAGGCTGGATATGAGTAAACAGTGTGCCATTGTAGGCAAGAAGGCTAACAGCATATTGGGGTGCATTAGGAGGAGCATTTTGAGCAGATCTAGAGAAGTGGTTGCTCCCCTCTGTTCAGCACTGGTGAGGCTACATCTGGAGTAGTGTGTCCAGTTTTGGGCCTCCCCCAGTATAGAAAGGATGTGGATGTGCTGGAGCAGGTTCAGCAGAGGGCAATGAAAATTACTAAAGGGCTGGAGCACATGACCTATGAGGAGAGGCTGAGGGATTTGGGCTTATTTAGGGCGATTTAATAGCAGCCTTCAACTTCCTGAAGGGGAGCTCCAAAGATGACGGAGAGAAACTGTTCTCAGTGGTAACGGGTGGCAGAACAAGGAAAGCGGTCTGAAGTTACAGAAGGAGAGTAGGTTGGATATTAGGAAAAACTACTTCACCAGGCGGGTGGTGAAGCACTGGAATGTGTTGCCTAGAGAGGCGGTGGAATCATCCTTAAAGATTTTTAAGTCCCGGCTTGACAAAGTCCTGGCTGGGACGAATTGTTTAGGGTTGATCATGCTGGAAGCAGGGGGCTGGACTCCATGACCTCCTGAGGTCCCTTCCAGCTGTACAATTCTATGACCCCAAAGAGTCCATCAGAGACCAGGAGGGGCACAGACGGGAACAAGCCCTGTAACCATACAGACCTGCTCCGTGCCTATACTGACACACTAACATCTGCATGCAGGGCTGTGAGAAACCAGGGCTGGTGGGCAATGGAACGCACTGAGAGGCCCCCACCCACCTGAAAGTGACCTTGCAAACGGAGACAAGTCTCAGAGGGCGGCCACGTTAGTCTGCAGCTGCAAAACCAATGAGGAGTCCTGTGGTGCCTTACAGACTAACACGGATTTGGACGTAAGCTTTTGTGGCTTAAAAACGACTTTGTCAGATGGCAAACGTGTTAGTTTTAAGGAGCCCCAGGGCTGCTCCCTGCAAACAGTGCAAGTCACACCCCTCACCAATGGACTTTAAGGCTTCAGAAATGATGGTTACTTACCTGTACCCAGCTCTTCAAGACGAGCCTCTGCAGGTTCACACCTAACAGAGCAAGCTGCCGCCACTGCCTCCCCTCACCCTGCATCTATTGTATAGCAGTGTCCATGGAGGCTATTCAGCCCCCCACGCCCCTACCCATCTCCAAGCACAGCCAGCAAGAGCAGCTTGGCAGCAGCACGACCAACGTTCAGACCACCCCCATCCCCAGTTCAGTATAACCAGCGGCACCACACAAGGAGGTTCCCGCTCTCGCTGCAGGAAAAGGAGAGCAATACTACATGGGGTCTTGCTTGCCCTTGGATCACTGCTCGGCCTTCCAAGGTGGGAGGAATCTCAGAACAGCCAGATGGGGTCAGACCAAAGGTCCATCTACCCAGCGTCCTGTCTGCCGACAGCAACCAATGCCGAGTGCCCCAGGGGGAGTGAACAGAACAGGTAGTCATTGACTGAGCCGTCCCATCGCCCATTTGCAGCCTCTGACAGACAGAGGCCAGGGGCACCATTCCTGCCCATCCCGGCTAACAGCCATTGATGCACCTACCCTCATGAATTTATCTAGCTCTTTTTTTAACTCTGTTAAAGTCCCACCCCTTGCCACATCCTCTGGTGAGGAATTTCACAGGCTGACACTGCACTGCATGAAAAAAGCTTCCTTCTGTTGGTTTTAAACCTGCTACCCATCCATTTAATTTAGCATCTCCTAGGTCTTGTGCTATGGGAACAAGTAAATAACTTTTCTTTCTTCACTTTCTCCACACCAGTCCTGATTTTATAGACCTCTCTATCCCCCTTACTCTCCTCTTTTGTAAATTGACAAGTCTCCGTCTTTTTAATCCATCCTCATCTAGCAGCTGCTCCAAACCCCGAATCATTTTTGGCGTCCTTTTCTGAACTTTTTCCAATGACAAGATATCTTCTGAGAGATGAGGTGATCACACCTGTACACAGTGTTCAAGATGTGGGTGTACCAGGGATTTAGAGAGGCAATAAGATAGCAGAGGTAGAAAATCAGACTTTTTTGACAACTACTGCACATTGAGTGGATGTTTGCAGAGAACTATCCGCAGTGACCCCAAGATCTCTCTCGAGGGGTAATAGCTAATTTAGTCCCCATCATTTTGTATGTACAGTAGGATTATGTTTTCCATTGTGCATTACTTTGCATTTAGCAACATTGGAATTCATCTGCCAATACCCATATGGAGTTATCTAAAGGCAGTAGCCCATACAAACTCAGATGGTGCTGGGAAATCTCTTCCTTTTGGCTTTTGCATCCTCAAGCCAGTAGATGAGCCAAAGTTTGCTGCGTTGTGGGTCACAGGTTACCCACACCTCCTCAAAACCAGGACTTTGGGGGGTGTTGATGTTTTTATACAGTCCTGTACAAAATATAAATTAAGAACTCCCCTATTTGACCGCTGACAATTAACTGGTTCCCTTGATGTGTGAGCGGCACAGCCCTGATTGCTGCCCCAGGTCCTTGGGGGGCCACTGACCTTTTTGGCCTCCTTGAGGCGTTTCTGGAGCTCCGCCTGCTGCTCCTGCATTTTGCTCTTCCACTCCTGCACCTGCTCGAGCTGGATCTTGTACTTCTCCAGCTCTTTCAACTTCGCTTTGTCTTCATTTCGCTTCAACTTCAAAGTCTCCAGCTTCTCCTCCAGGTCTCTGACTTGCGAGCGCAGGTTCTCTTCCTCCTGCACAGCCAAGGGGAAACGGGAGGTTACTCTGGGGAGCCATGCAGCAATGGCTTTCTAATTCAGTGTGCCGGCGAGGAACCCCTCAGGTCTGCCCCAGCCCTCAGAATTCAACCAACTCTCTTCCAAGGACAGCACCACTTTAGGAGTCTCCAAATAACTCCACCCACTACGTTCTGCCATTTCCAAAGTCTGGAGAACTTCATCTCACTGAGTTTCGCTTCTCCTGCCATGCATGGTAAACACTTGCTGATGTGCTGCAAGACTGCCTGGCCTCATAGGTGCTGCACACTACACCTCCAACTGACTTCACCGGCATTTGTGGCTGCTCAGCCTTTCTGAACCATCAGATGTCCCATGCCTGCCCCTGGGGCCAGGCAAACCAATGACACCTGCAAAGAAAGAGCGTCTCCACTAATAGGACTGGGGCTTCCTAAATGGGGGCTACAAAGTGACAAGCTCTGGGACATGCGATTAGAGCACATCATGGCTCACGCTTTAAGGACCACGTAAACTCGCAGACACACGAACCGTGCCTCCTGTGAACTGGTGAGTTATTAGCTGTTGCTCTGAGGTCACTCTCCTGAGTACCAGAGGTCCCCTCGCCCTTTCCCTTCTCTCCCCCATCAGTCACTCCCATGTGATGTGGCGGTTACTGTAACAGAGGGCAATGGACAGGTTTTCATGCTGGATTTTGAAGGCTTTGGACTCATGGCTCTGGACGCTTTCATCTCTAGGAGGACCGGCTCCATGCAAAACCCAGCTCATGGGGAAATCTTCCCCCGGCAAGCACGGAGCATGGCACTGAGCTCTTGGCATCACCACACAACCACAAACTAGTCACTGTGTCCGACTGCAATTACCTCTTCCAGGCTGCTCTGTCCTGAGGGTGCTACAGAGACAAGCAGGTTAGACTTCTCCCACTGATGTAACCCAGGCAACCAGCATCAACTGGGAGTTGCTCAACTCTAGGAGGACAGCAAGGGCCACTGGCTGAATTTGGGCTTTACTAGCTGGGTTTCAAAGCCCAGTTCAGAAACACCCTTAGCTTTTATGGGTGTGGACCCCAGCGGGTTCTGGTGCCAAGACAAATAGCTGCTCAGAGTTGGAGCAGCGCATGCCGGGAGCAGGAGCGTCTCCTCTACACCCAGGTGGAAGGTGGTTGCCGTTTCCTCCAGCACATGACATTAGGCGCTGTCCCCGGGTCTCTGGCAAGCCGATAAAGCAGCTCTCCTGGGCCCTACTCCCGGGGGCTGCAACATCCCTTCCTCAAGCGCTTCAGGCTCCAAGGGGATTCTGACTCTCCCTAGAACATGGGGAAGTTAATGCACTGTTCCTCCCCCTGCAGCTGCCTGCCAGCTGGAGAGCGGCCTGCACAGGAAGGAAGGCTGTCCCTCAAGCAGCACAAAGCCTGTAACCATACAGGGGGAATCACAGACCCCAGTGGAACGCCCGGTACCCTGGAGACCGAGCAGACCAAGATTCTCTCTGCTGCAGAACAGCCAGAGCGCTGGCAGTCACCTGCCCCGCGTGAACCAATGGCTGCTGTGTAGCCTGCTGGTGGCAGGGTTTTCAGAAGGTTCTTTGCTTGACTACAAATCACATAGCTACAGCCCTGGCGCTGGCGTGGGACCCCGCAGCCACCTGAAGTCTTGTGCACTTTCTTCCGTGACTGTGCAGGGGGCTCTGCACCCGCCCCAGCTGGTGATTTTTACAGCCCCCTTTTCCTATTGTTTCTAAATCTCACCCACAGCAGCACAGACTGACCGACTCAAACAAGCCCAGGCTGGAAGTGACAGCGCACGAGGCGCCGAGTAACACCAAGCACAAGGGTTCTCTCTTCTCTCCGGACTCGGGCCCCAGTGACAGCACTGGCTAGCGAACAGCGGATTGAAGGGGGGCCAGAACGAAGGGAGAGCTGGAGTCCCCTTTCCCTCTGTACAACAGCTGCAATGCTTTCTGGCACTGGTGCTATTATCTCTTCGTCCTCCTGCCCTAAATCTCCCAGGAGCTCAGAAGTCACCTCATTACGGGGTGCAGGAGGGAAATCAGGATAAAAACTATTCTGCAGAACAGAATTGGCCTAAATAGAACGACCAGCCAAAGACCCATCAAACTGCCCAGCCGCCATTCCTGGCCAGGGCAGGGCTGCTCCCCACATGGATCGCCCAGGTCTGCCCCCTCTCAGAGAACGGGGCTTCCCCACCTGCCCTGGGGGAGACGACTCCTCAGCCCAGTGTCCTCCCAACACTGAGAGGCCAGTCCTGATAGTCAGGCACAAGCAAACCAAAGCCCTCTTCACTTTCCTGGCCCAGGAGGCCGAGCGTGTACTCCACGGGCCTGAGAGACCAGGGGTCTAGGCCCTGGCCCAGCCAGTGTCACCCTCATCTCAGGCCTGTTTCCTGCTCTGTAACATGAGATTCCCTCCACATCCCAGCCCGACGAGTCCACTGGACGAGTTAAGGTTTGGCAAGTGCTGAGCACTCTTTGCACAACCCCGAACTCCTGTCCCGCCCGGGGCAGCCCCAGGTGGACTCTGCGTCACGCTGTGCATAGTCACCTCAGAGGTCAAACCTTCGAGCCCCAGCCCAGTTTCCAGCTCCTCTCGCCGCATCGCTTTCAGTTGCGGTAGTGCAGTGCCCGGAGCAGAGTGGGGCGTTCCAGGCGCAGGCACACGAGTGCAGCGTGGAGAAGGCACATGAGCGCTCCCCAGCCTTTCGTGGGGTCCCCCCAGCTCTTACCTCCCTGCCTTGATGCTCTCCCACCTACCGCGGTGGGGCGCTCAGTCCACCCCCAGCGCCCGGCACGCTTACCTTGGTGGGCGATGGAGCTAAAGGAGGCGCCACCGGAGAGGTCAGGGCAGGCGCTGGAATGATGGGCGCTGCCAGAGGCGTCTGAGCGGGTGTGCTGGGCTCACTGCTACTCATGTCGCCACCTGAGGCGGAAGCGGAGCCAGAGGGCCCAGCCGTGCCGCTGGATGCCGCGGAGGTGGGAGTCCGGGCAGGCTGCAAAACAGAAAAGCTCTTGCTGAGTGAGAGATGTGCCACGGCCCACCTGCCTCCATCCTTCACTAGCCGCACTTCGAACCCGAGGGCTGGGGAGACCTCAGGAGGTCACCGAGTCCAGCCCCAGAACCCTGCCTCCAGGTTCTCCTCCCAACCCCTTCCTGGGACAGAGCCCCATTACCCATCCCGAGGCCCAGGGGCTGAGACTCCCAGGGCTGGTTCCAGCTCAGGCGAAGCCAGTGAGGCTGTAATTACTGCAGAGCCAGAAGTGCTCCTGATGATCCCAGAACACGCAGCCACTGTGCCAGATCCTGCTTGCCTGCCAAGGGCCCAGGAACCCAGCCCCTCCTAAGTGGGAAAGGGAACTGCCACAATGGGCCAAGAGACCCCCGGCACGCCTTGAGTCCTATTGAGCTCTGCAGAGACAAAACCATTTTTCTGTGTCCTTTATTACTGTGAGCCCCCCAGAGCTAGCACAGCTCTGGGCAGGAGAGCCAGGATACTGGGCTCAGGTCTGGGGCCCCCAACTCAAGATGGATGCTGATAAATGGGAGAGGGGTCAGAGAAAAGCCATGAAAGTGACTGAAGGGTTAGAAACCTGCCTTGCAGGGACAGACTCCAAACACTCGGTCATTAACAAAGAACAGGGGATTTGCTCACAGCCGAAACCCACCCACCTGGGGAACAAATATTAGCAAAGGGGGCTCTTCAGCAGGCAGAGGAAACAGCTAACACGAGCCAATGGCTGAGAGTTGAAGCTAACAAACCCGGAGAAGAGACACGCCGCGCATTTCACACTCAAAGTAATCCTCCTTTGCACCGACTTCCCAAGGGGCGCGAAGGGTTCTGCATCGCCCCCACTTTTCAACTGACCGCGGCTGAGCTGCTAGCAGCTCTGCTCCAGCAATGCCAGAGGGGCCGGTTTCTGGCCTGTGCCACACCAGGGGTCAGACCAGATGATCATAGTGCTCCCCGCCCAGCCCTGGAATCGAGGAATTTTAGGAGGGAAGACGCAGGCAGAGCCCAAGAGCAACAACAAAGGAAGCAGCAGCAAAGCGCTGCTAATGTCTAAGCGAGGCTACCCGGAGAAACAGCAGGGGTGCTTGCTGGGACGTGGCAGTAAGAGAGAGCCCGACACCTGGCACAGCCTTTGGACCTGCAAAACTGTCAAATCACCCAGCCTGGCTCAGCTTTGGATGGAAACTCTGCAGCCGAACCAAAGATGGCCACAGCTGAGTCCGGCACTGGTCAGGTGAGAGCGCGCCAAAGGCCTCCAGGCCGCGTGGGTGTGGGAGTCACGTATTCCTTTTCTCTGAACTTTAGCTCCAGGGATAGCTCAGGTGGCAGGACACCTAGGCACAGCTGAGTCCAGCACTGGTCAGGTGAGAGCGCGCCAATGGTCTCCAGGCCGCGTGGGTGTGGGAGTCACGTATTCCTTTTCTCTGAACTTTAGCTTCAGGGATAGCTCAGGGCTTAGCGAACAGCTAGCACCGGGCGCTCAGTGCTAACGGCTGAACTGATGGAATTTACCATTTTAATCTTGTTTCCCCAGCACACCACTGCCGACTTCACTCCGACTGTCCCTGGGGAGCGTAGCTCTTTTGTTTCCAGCTCTAGGGTGGGACCCTTTGAAACATACTGCCACGATATGGGCAGAGTCGGACTTCCTCTGGCAGGCGCCTGGTTGCCCAGCGAGGGCCCTGCTCAGTAATGCAGCAAAGCCAACACCAGACCATCGCGGGCAGCACCCTGTAGAGTCCCTAGTGTGTGAGCTTTGGGCACAGGGTGCAGCAGTCTGGCCCACACAAGTAACTGACAGCGGTACGGTGCCCATGGAGAAGCAGACTGCTCTGTGGGGCCCTCTCAAACAGGGAGCGCTCGGCCTGGGTCCTGGGAAGAGATCCTGTGGCACCACCAACCTCTGAGAAGCAGGCGGCTCAGCACAAGCCAAGCTCTTTGCCAAAAGGATTCTTTGTGTTCCCTTGCAGACAAAGCCGCATAGCCAGATCAGCACCAGCTGGACCAGCCACAGCTGAAATGCTGGCAACGTTTGGGGAGCTTAGGGGCCATAAGCTGCAGCTTAGAGCCTGGGCTCCCCGATAGGCAGGGGGAGTTTATTGCAACTCCACTCTGTGGGCAGGTGTTCTGAGAGCAGCACTGTCAAGGCCTCGGCTCAAAACACCACCAGATCCTAACAACTCAGCTGGCTCCCGATGGGCGTGGAACCTCCCATGTGGGTAGGGAGGATTCATGGTGGAGCAGGCCTGGCATTGCCTACTGCCACTAGTGGCAAAGCTGCTGGACTCTTCCCAGCCCAGGAAGAGGAGAGGGTGTCCTGGCTGCGTAAACAGGCTCACCACGAAGCAGGAGGGGCTGTGGACGCATCCCTGGCCTGTCACAGTGAGCTGGGGTTGCCCAGGAGTGGCTTTGATCCCTGCCGACAGAGAGTCTCACTGGTAACAGCTTTGGTTCTGACAAACCCTTGTATGGGGCCCTGCAGGAGGTAACTCAGTCTCACCTCCCCAGCAGGGTGTGCTGGGGACCCAAGGAGTGCCTGTGAGCAGCCTTGCCCTGGACAAGCTCACCCAGGCTAGGAAGGAGCTGGCAGAGCTGCTAACTACCGGAGGAGCATCCGCTACGTGTCCCTAGCATTTGCCACTTAGGAGCTACTGGACGTGGCTGTGGCAGAGGTCCCCAGGGTGTCATTTTACCAGGGAGCAGAGTCGGGGAGCGACGCTGCCAGTCAGACGCGAGACACAGTTGCGCCTGGCCTTTGCTGCCTCCGGTCAGACCGCTCACTCCCCCGCAAACAGGTGAGGGTGCAGAACATGCCGCATGCCACTCGAGCAGGGCCTCTTGCTGGGGGCGCTCACGGAGGCCCCCAGGAACGGCACTGGCTCCCCAGTGAAAATCAAAGTGGTGGCTCAGACTTCACACCCTAACTGGCCTGCCCACAGCACTCAAGCAGCTGCCGCTCCCCTTTGTGCCACCCAACCACGGGAGCAATCAGCTGGGCATTCGGGCAGGCGGGGGCGCTCTTGCTGCAAGCCAGGGTGGGCTGCTGGCAGGGTACAGTGGCCAGAGCTCAAACGCCCCACACCCCCCCCCCCGGAGTGACGCGGTCGCCTCTGGTTCCGCAGCCAAGCCCATGGCTACTCCCAGGCATTTGGCAAAGGGACGGCCGAGGGGAAGGCGGCATTTGCTATTGGAGCCGTGATGTCAGACACGGATTTAACATTGGGGGCGGTGGCAGCAGTCTGTGTTACTGGCTGGGCCATGAACTGGTGCAGGCAGGAAGTGTGAACACACATATGCACCACCCCGAGCTTGGGGGCACTCCAGGCCACCTTGGGGCCTCTGGGCACAGCTGCCAAAGGAAGAGAGGCTCAGTGGGGCAAGGACTGAGGAGTTCTCACACGGTCGGAGCACTGGATGAGCGAGTAACTCGAGGCAGAACAGCTTCTTTTCATGAACTGAACAAGTAAGTCTTCCCTGATGGGGCTGGCCACGTGACCCAGCGACACCGGACGCAACTGATCAGTGAGACAAGGGTGGGGTGGGAATATCTTTTACTGATCCTCCTGTGGTGGTGGAAGAGACCAGCTTTGGAGATCCATGGAGCTCTCGGGCCAGCCGAAGAGCAGCTCTGTGGGCCACCAAAGCTGGTCTCTCACTAGCAGAAATGGGTCCAATAAAAGATGTCAACTCCTCCCACTTCGTCTCCCTCCTCCCTTGGGACCACCACAGCTCCAGCCCCACTCCCAACAAAGTACGTTTGCCATTTATAAATCATCACATAGCCACAGGCATCTGGACAAGCGCTGGGGTCCCCCCGGCTAGGAGCAGAGCTTGTTACACACAGGGGCTCCCTCCACAGCCTTACCAAACCCAAACCCAAACCCAAACGAGACTTTGCCGCTGTCTCTTTTGAAGAGACTAGTCAGAATTCCCACACATATGCCCTCCAGCCCCTGGCCGGAAAGGAACAGCCGCCTGTGAGCACCGAAGTATAACTGCCACAGGGGCGCCTCACGCCGGGCATGGCTGGTGAAATGGAAATACAGTCAGTCACCAAGGCATGTTTAGGCTCATTAATTGTGGGGAAGAGCAGAGAGTAACCGCCCAGATGACAATTTCCCCCAGCATCCAGGGAAGCATCTCTCCCCATAGAGCTCCCCCAGGTTTCACAAAAGGACAGGAAAAGGGCCACTGGAAAAGGACACTGGAATCCAGCCCTTGCACAGAATGATCAATGCCCCTGGACCAGCTGCTGAGTCTCACCTTGGGCCGCCGGGTGGTGGTCTGGAGGACAACAGGAGTAGAAGGCAGAGTAGGAGAAACACTCACACAGGAAAAGACAGGAACAGACAGAGAACAGCGGTGGCCGCAGCAGATGCAGCACAGAAGGCGGCAGAGGAAAGAAGAGAGACATTACTGCAATTAGTGTGCGTAGCAGCAGGCCTGCATGCTCCCCCCTCGCTCCCACGACAGACCCAGGCTCGCCTCACACCCAGGCTAGAGAACCTCTCCTCCATTTGCACGGCAAACGCCGAAGTCCTACCACGACCAATCAGCCCTCTGAGGAAACCTTCTCCAGCAATGCACAGACTTGTCCAGCCAGGCACAGAATACCTTCCACATGTACCTGGGCGCATCTAACCGTATGGAACAGAACGCCTAGCTGCGGGCACTCTGCTAACCAGCTGGGCGGCACCTGATTCTCCTCTGAGCGGCCGCACAAGTGCACAGCTTACAGGGGACACAGGCCGTGGCCTCCCCCACTGCAAAGAGATCCTCGGCTTCCACGTGAGAGAAGATGCCCGAGGCTTGGACAATGGAGCTGTTCTGCATTCTAAGACCTGCTGTCTTTGGGGCATCAACAGCTTGATCCATGTAGTAAACAGACTCCTGGACAGAACTCAACGGCAAAACTTGGGCGCCCCCGTCTTAGCCTGAGAAACACCCTGCTGAATTATCGTTGTACTGCCTGGGGTCTCAAGGCTTCTGCAGGCAGGAGCCTGGGTTTTGCTCCAGCACACACTTTCTGGAAGAGGCAACTGAAGCTCAAGCGTCACTAACTGCCCAAAGAAAAGTAACAGAGAGGAAGCCGTGCTAGTCTACATACTATCAAATCAAAAAAGCAGTCATGTAGCACTTTAAAGACTAACAGAATAATCTATTGGGTGATGAGCTTTTGTGGCACAGACCCACTTCTTCAGATCGTAGCTGTACCAGAACGGACTCAACATTTAAGGAACCAAACAGCAAGACAACAGGGTGAGATCTACACCACCGACTGTGTGGGTATGCACCTCCCATTCCTGGGAGCTAATGAGACCAGGACAAGCACCTGCTCCATTACACCAAGGGGCCTGAGCACAGCATTACCGGCCCACAAACACATAAGTGAAAGACTGACATCCTCCAGAGCAGTGTTCTTACTTTGCAAAACACTAATCAAGAAAACGTTCCCACAAAGCAGGAGAAGCTACAAACCCAGAGAAGAATTTTGTGTGGAGGCCTGGGAGCGCAAGGACTTCCAGAGTACTTTGGAAGAACTACGAGTCCATCAACACACCCACAAAAACACCCATTCTGTGGAATGGCTCTCAAAACCTGATGCAACTGCCTCTTAACCCTGAGCCTCTGGAGCAAAAGATCTTCTGTAAAGCAGCCCTGCTCTGAAAAACCCTCTCTTCTCAGGGATTTAGCAATCCAGGCATGTTTGAATGTCTTGCCAAGTACTGGGCTGCCACCACAGCATGTTAAAGAGGAACTCAACAAAGTCTCCATTGTCAGAGAAATGACATAGCTCCTGCCGCCCTGTTATGGAATGGTTAGCTCCAAAAAAGCCAGGGCCAGCAGTGGGAATGCTAGCTGGATGGGCTTGACTTACAAGAAGCAGAGAGAAGAACTTGGTGCTTGATAGAGCTTTGTAAGCGAGGGCTGGAATATTTCCAGCTGGCAATCAACTCTGCACATTCAACAAACGTTAGTACTACCTCTTCCAACGGAGGCTGATGATAAACACCCTTCCCCCAGCGTTAATGGAGCCCTGCGGAACGTACATCAGCATCTCAGCTCACCCAGCCTTGACATGCTCGCTTCTGGGATAAGGCGGCCGTTGAGAGCTGTACAGAACCCTAACAAAACCTGTGTCCTGGCAGCTCTAGTGCGACAATCTACCGCTCCCGGTAAAGGGAAACCGAGTGAGGAGAGGGCAGTAGCATCTGGAACCCTTGGGCTGTGTCCCTGTGTTATCTAGGCCTAGTTCAGGGGTCTGCAACCTGAGGCTCTTTAAGGAATTCTTCATGGCTCCTGATGCTACAACTGCAAAGAAAAAAACCCTTCGGATTATTTTTGATAAACGGCGACTGTCTAAATGCCCAACACTGAACAATTCACATCTAGATAGTAAACGATATGTGATCTCGAAATATTGGACAAATCCCCCCTTAATATGTGCAGTGTATTGTGGGATATGATCCTGTATCGGTGGTTTTGATCGTGTTGCTAATAAATTCTTGATTTTGAAAAGAAAAAAAGCAGCTTGCAGCATTCCTGCTGGGAAGGGCAACATGCATTTTAAGAAAGAAAACTGAAATTAAACATGAAGTAAAATTGGCATCACTAAGGTGGCATTGGAAGGGCTTTAAAAAACCACACACAAAGTGTGAGGAAATAGAATGTGTAAGACGTTTGTGAACGTCCTACAGCAAACATGTATCACATCACAAATCGTTGCGTGCACTGGCCCTAAAAGAGGGCACCAAAAGTACGCTTGGACGTTATTTGTTAAGGACCACCTCGTATTCACATGCGCTGCAGCTCCTGAACAACTGAGTTTTTTACTGAATTCAAAACTCGTCTCTTCTTGCAATTTGGGTTGCCAATGCAGGGCCTAGTTCAATGGTGCAAGGTTAGTAGTTTGGTTCCAGTCCGCAGACTCGATTTCCAAAGACGTGTCTGCTCCTGGGGGCACGGTGCCCCTGTGTAGCACTGCCCACTTCTGATGAACATCACAGAATGCAACCGACAACTTCCCCTCCTTTCAGGTAAGCCTGCTGGAGCCCCAGCGTATGTCTACGCTGCAGCCCACGCAGACTCGCGCCACCGGGATGAGAGCTGGAATGCTAAAAACAGAAGCATGGCATTTGTGCCTCAGGCTGCAGCTCGGGCTCTCAGGCCCATTCAACTCCCTAGGCTGAGAGCCCAAGCTCCGGCCTGAGCCACAACGACCATGCTGTTATTTTTGGCACACTAGGGTGAGACACCATCGGGACTGGGAGACTTGCTTCAAGCCGCAGTTCAGATGTATCCTCAGGCATCTACGATGCACGTGCTGGTCACCGGCAGAGAGCCAGCCAGTTATAGGTGCTGTCTCCTCTCTAGCCGACAAAGCCCACTACAATACAGCTCAAAACGCAGACCACACGTTCCCAATGCTCATCTTCTGGGTAAGCAACTGCCGCAGGTACCCCCGGGAGGTCCTGGGCTTGCCAACGGAAGGGGAGGTGGTCGGCATGGCCACAAACAGAAGAGGCGGTGATACTCTAGTAAGAAGTGAGCCACTGCCAGGCCCGTTGACATTGGTGGAGAGGGAGGGAGAAGGGGGCAGCTGCCCCAAAGCCTGGCATTTCAAAGGGGCCCAGAGCACTGCTCCAGCGGCACGCGGTTCTTAGAGAACGGGCAGTGGCATCGAGGGCTGACCACCCTTGGCTCCACCCATCCCTTCTGCTCTAGGCACTACCCCTTCCAGGGCACAGAGCCAGCCCCCCTCCCCCATTGCCCTGGAACTCATGGTGGCTGTCAGCACCAATGCCCACTGCTATGAAAACGTTTGGGACCCCCTGTCCTACAGCTATGTCCGACACCCAATCTCTTCTGAGGTTCCAGAAGAACAGGGAAACCAACTCCATGAGCTACAGCTTCATGCAGAACACTGGGACCACTTAAGATCCCAGAAAGCTGCATACTGAACATTTCAGCTCTGATTATGTCAGTCGATGGTGGTTCTAAATGGTACTGCATAATGCAAATAATAAATATTTGATGCCATTCTGTAACCTTCAGCCCTCATGAAGTTCCACATTCAATAGCAAGAAAAGTACCTGGGACCCAAAATAGAAACACACAGGCTGGGAAAAGTTCACTGCCCGCATAAATCAGGAAAGCCACCTGCTAGCTACTAACATCCAGAGCACAAAGCACAGACTATGAAGTCAGCCTTACCCTGTGCCCTTCCCCTTTAACATGAAGGTGCAGCTCTCTCTCAGGCCCTACTGGTCCCAACACACACCATTCCACCAGGAGCAGGATGGCCTCAATGTGGATCAAGACAGAATGCTCTGGGCTGGCAGCCGTAAATGTGCGCTGCACCATTATATGGACACAGGCAGCTGCACAGCATCAATCGAAGAGCTGTCATCGGCGTAGTTAGTGGGCTCCCGGTAAGTTCTCACAGCACAAAGCCAGGGCCTCCAGAACCCCAAAAGCAGCATGCACTTTGAATTCTCAGGTTACGTACTTCAAGCAGCATGGGAGCACACGCCCTTATCCTACAGTTTGTGTGAGCATCTCTGCTACCCAAAGGGCAAGCCCTGTTTGCGTATTATAGGAGCTGGCAGCCGCTGAAGCAGCATATTGTAGGAACACGACCACTTTATTTCAAGATTACAGATCCTGATCCAGAATCCAACCCAATTTACCCACACAGAATCCATCACCCTGATCTCCAGAAAATACTCAGCAGTTGGCTAAACCTGCTGGAATTGATGTTACTACCTGCATAGCTTTCCATTAACACCATTTCCCAGCTGACTCTCTAGCTGGCTCTTCTTGAATCACATGTTCTGTGATTATTGCTGTAGCTGCATCTTATGACAAGAAGATTCGCATTCTACCTTCAAGAATCTGAGACTTAGTGCCTGAAGAGTTCGCTTACTCTCTCAGAAGTAAGCAAGTACAGAGCAACTGCATAAGAAAAACCCTACAAGGAAAGGAAGTTTTAATATAGGGAAATGGCATATAAACCAGGCAGTGATGGTAGACTTTAAAACTCGCCTGGCTGAAATGCAGGCTGGCCCTAACAACCATCAAATCACTACAAACTGATGGATATGGATCTTGGTTTCCAAACTTGGCTGCAGCACCTTTATCCTTCTGTTTGCAAGAGTGACACAGAATTGGCATTTGCAAAACTTTGTGTTTGGAAGGATTTAAAAGGTGCTTGTAAAATGACCACCTACAGTAAAGTTGGTCACTACTCCCTTTGGTCAGCTTGAAGTCCCAGATCCAAACAAACATCAGATGCATTTGCTGTAATATAATTGAGAAAACATCTCTCTGCTGCAGCCAAAACGAGTAAAGTGACGGAAAGCTGTACATTTGCTTTTGGGCTATTTGTATTTTTTTACTTATTCTAGCAGATCCAGTATAAGGCTTCACTAATTGCCCTTTTGAATGTAAAACTCTGATATCCTGATTATACTAAAAAGCAATTATTAGGACACCCAGAGAACAAAAATCAGAATATATCTAGAGAGAAATAACAGCTTGACACAGGAAACCCACATAACACTAATAATTTGAAATTCTTAGAACATGAAGAAACAAGAGACAATTAGCCAGCACTGCCAGAGAAGAGAAATACAACTATTATTAGCATGCAACTTTTATACAGCAAGCAGCAATCTCCTCCAGCAGCAGTGGTAACACTAAACCCCTGTCCTCTGGTTTGAGCTGCAGAGGCACTGCATGCAACACAAACATCAGGCTGTCAGGTGAAATGGAAAAAGGACTTCAACACAAACTCAAAAGACTGCAAATGAAAATGCACCATTTTGTCATGATACACCCACCCTCCCAGCTTGTCTCCCCCAGAGACATCTCAAAACTGAGTTGGAAACTCAAAATTAAAGCTCTGCAGTCATAACATACAAAAAAAGCAAACCAAAAATGTTTAGCAGCAGCATTAAAAATGATCATGTGGCTACAGTGGCTTGTACCTTCCGTGTTGTTGGGGCCTGTCTCATCATTGTAGAAAAGACAGATGAGGAGGGAGAGACAGAAAGAAGAGAGGGAGGCAGAGAAAGAAAACGTTAGAACATTCAATCACAACAATGCAGCCCTCTGTAGACAGAGTCTCTCAAGCACAGTCTGCCCAGGAGCACTTGCAAATGGCTGCAGCTTTTCCTTTCTATCTCCCGTCCATTGACCCTGATAATCCAGCAACGGCGTCTCCCGAAACACAGACTGCTAGAGCCGCCGTTAATTATTGGGACTCTAGTGCGCTGGTGAGCAGGTCCATCCTAGCAGCTGTAGCCACGGGCCACACTTCCTTTCTCCGCCGGCCTCCAACCACCGCCCCGGCTCCTCATTACATCATCACTTATGGATTTTTCCCTCCCCTCTCCAAGTTCTTAGCAGCCCTTGGATCCAGGCAGAGCACCAGGGATTGAGCTGATGCTTTTCGTCCACAGGGAGGAGGGATGCACAGGGAGGAACGTGCTCCTCTGTAACCTAGCAACGCCTTAGGCTCAGCTGTCTCACTGGCTAATTAGAACACTACTTCATCCCTTCTCCAGCAATAATGGGCCCAGCTCAGCAGCTGCGCATGCACGCAGAACCCTTGCAAATCTCTTCACATGATACAGTCCAGCCCCCCTTCCTCCTGGGAGCTGTGTACAGCCAACCACAGGACCTCTCTGAATCTAATGAATTGCTTTAAGGGGCAGTTTGTTCGTTTCTGTGAATTCGAGCACACAGAGCCACCTCTACTTCACATTAGTGTTTCTCAACCTCACACACACACACACACACACACACACACACACACACACTTTTCCAAAAGAATTAAGTACCTACAATTTTCAGACACAATTCTATTTTACCATTGCAACGCAACTGTTTAAACACCTTAATCATAATTGGTGGATGGAAGAAATGGCCTATAAGCAATAAACTTGCCATCATACTTATGATTGTGCAAAATGGATAAATAAAAAAAATTAGATGAACGTAAAATGAGTCAAATTTTTTTACTCATTGAAGAGAGGTTGAGAAATACTGAGATAACGTACCCCCTGGAAGATCTCTGAGTACCCTCTGGGGTACATGTATCCCTGGTTGAGAATCTGCCTTACACCATTGAGAGCTCACCATCCAGTACTACTTGGACAGTCCCAACTTCCCCTTTCATTCTCTCTCCCCCACACTCAGCTTCACGAGCGCACACACACACACACACACACAACACAGCAAGGAAGAGTTGTTTTTTTTCCCAATTCAACTAAATATTTGTGCAGCAAAAATAAAGCCACAGTAGAACCCACATCAGAGACCAGCCTCCTCAGTGAGCCTCCTGCCTTGCGAGTTCACCCCCAAAGAGGCCACCTGTTCCACCGGCAGCAGGGACACATCACGTAAGCAGACATTTTAAAGCATTAACATATAGGCTTTAATGCATTGCCAAGTTTAAACCTCAACATTGAAGGTTTAAATGTTTAAGATCTCTGAAGTTTTCTACCATTCCCGGGCTAATGCAATACGGAGGCTGGTGGCTGAGAGCACATTTCCCGTAAAATACAGGCAAAACCTTGTAACACTGCAGCACGTGAATGTAAGAGATATAGTAATCCAGAAATTCCAGGTTCGGATTTCAGCCCAGGCCTTGGTTCCATGCCCCTGCTCCTGTTATAGCAGCCTTCCACTTCAGGCCAGAGACACCCAAGGAGTCCTAGCCCATAGAAAGGCCTGCATAGCCTGCAGGTTGGCTACTTAGGTCTCTATCTGGAAAGAACAGATTCATTCACACATAGAAAGGATTAAACCAGCATCTTGTTCCTGTGTTCAGAGGAGGAATTCTTTGTCCCATACATGAGGACAAGCTATCGGACTCTTAGGCGCAGAGCAGGTGGCCAAAAGGAGGTTGGGATAAAGATTCACAGGCAGAGCAGCGGTACAACCACTGGAGAGCTCTTCATGCCTGCCACGGAAATGCTGATGGAAGAATGGTGAAAAGAGGGAGTCTGTAGCCTGTTGCAGGACAATGGAGAGGATGCAGTGACAGTGCTGGAATTCCCAGGTTTACAAGAAAACCATTAACTCCAGTTTTTAAAATTATAACATTCTACAGAATTAGGGTGAAGGGTCTCCTTAATGATAAAGGAAATAGTCTTAACGCTGCGCCCTGCAGTGAAGTCACGTGCCCAGGAATTTCTGACCCTAGATAACTTCTGAAGCTGGGAAGGTGAACTTTGCCTGATCCATCAGCAACAGGAGCTCTTATGTATGAGTAGCGCACAGGTCCAGCCTGAACTCCAGACCGAGGTTCTACCATTACAGGCAGCAAAAAGGGTTTGCAAAACTGAAGCCAACTTTGTTTTTCAAGTCTCTTCACAAAAAATGGGTTAGTCAATTGCTTCAGGAATGCCTGGAGTCCTCCTCCCTTGCACCAGAGACCAAGGAGGAGAGGTTTCAGGCCAAACCAAAGTATTTTGGGAGGAAGGAGAGGAGAGGAGACACAGTAGGAGTGGGAGGGAGGAAAAAAAGATTTTAAAATGAAACCAGTCTAAACATGGAGGTTCTAAATGTGAGCCAGGGTTACTGCAAATACATTCAGGCATCAAAGTATCGGTTTCAAAGCCAGGCAGCGAATATGCTAAAACCACTAACACTGGATTAAAATCCTGGACGCGAATGCATCTGATACTGCAGCACCTGTGCCCTCCAGCCACTACCACAATAGAGTTCCCAGCACCAGATGGACACGGTACTTACAAATGACAGCCACACGTGCCAAGTGCAATCCCAACTGTACCAGCAGCAGAGAGGCTGTTACTTCCTTCAGCTACCCAGGAAGAACTTCTATTCTCCAGCTTTTACTAGAATCAGTAAAAGATATTGGCAGAATCAAAGGGACTCAATGGAACAGGTGTTAAATTGGGCCCAGCTCACCTTGGCTACGTCTACACTAGCCCCAAACTTCGAAATGGCCACGCAAATGGCCATTTCGAAGTTTACTAATGAAGCGCTGAAATGCATATTCAGCACTTCATTAGCATGCGGGCGGCCACGGCACTTCGAAATTGATGCGCCTCGCCGCCGCGCGGCTGGTCCTGACGGGACTCCTTTTCGAAAGGACCCCGCCTACATCGGAGTGAGCTCATGGGAATAAGGGGACTTCGATGTAGGCAGGGTCCTTTCGAAAAGGAGCCCCGTCCGGACGAGCCGCGCGGCGGCGAGGCGCATCAATTTCAAAGTGCTGTGGCTGCCCGCATGCTAATGAAGCGCTGAATATGCATTTCAGCGCTTCATTAGTAAACTTCGAAATGGCCATTTGCGTGGCCATTTCGAAGTTTGGGGCTCGTGTAGACACAGCCCTTGAGAGTGTCCCTTGAAACAAGAAACTTTAGCAGTTCCTGAGGGCACGCTGTTGAGATCCTCTATAAATTTTTTTCATTATATTAAAACTCTCCCTCACCTTTTCTGCCCTTCCCCCAACTATTCAGGGTTAAGGAAGAGGAGCCAACCAGTAACTGCGCTAACTCTTGAGTCACAGTTCAGCAACTCCAAATAATGCCATCATGAACTCTACACTTGGATGCTCCTACTATTCAGCGACTGCAACATTCAGACTTCAGGGTCTCAGTCATAATTCAGTTGATCTGTAAGAAGAGCATTTTCCCTCTGAAAATTATTCCTATATTTTGCAATAAAAACACCATTTCCAAGCTCCTTTCTGGCCCATCGAACTGTGAAGTGTCTTAGAAGCTGACAGAATGCAAAAGGCTATTTGAACAGACGAGCATACATAAGGCTAAAACTGAATGGGCACCAACCTAGCCCATCTTTTATTCCAAGTAACTGGACTTGTGAAACCTGAGATGATTTAAAAGCACTACCAAATGCTCTACTCTGCTTACAAAAGCCATTCAACAGCCAAAAACACTGGTTTTCAACCATTTTCACTTGAAGACCCCAAAAAAATTTCAATGGTAGGCGAAGACTTCTTTAGACATCTGAGTGTCCACGGACCGCAGGTTGAAAACCACTGGCCTAAAAGAAAAACGAACAGATTCTGGAGTTTTATTACACATTAAGAAAATAAAACAGATTTAGGTCCATGGAAAAATCAATGTAACAGGCTGTTCCCTCCCCCACACACACAGCTCCAGTTTGTTTGGATTTAAGGAGATGGATTGCTGAATTTCTTCTGTCAATAGGGGGGAAAGGCATTTTCTTGTTAGTATCTGCCCAGCTGATAGTGAACAGCGCAATTGTAAGTCAGTCAATCTAACTATAATCTCTTGGGGCAATACAGCACAGGTAAAGCCTCTAGCCATCAGTGTAAGTCTGGTATTTTTCATCTTAAGCTCTGGGAACCAGATTCTGTCTGGCTCCGTCCACTTTCCTTGCTGGGCAAGGTTGAGCAAGTCCTGAAAGGAAATAAATGATGCAGAATTTGGTTCAAGTCTGAGGTACAGAAAATGGAGAGTTCCTAATAACGCAGGCCTCTGGTGGGCCGCCAGTTTGTTGTTAAGCATCAACTTTATAACTGAGACATTAAGTTGCCAGGCCACAGATTGTATCTTCCTTTTTTGGAAGCAGCAGCAAAGGCTATAATCCCTGATGAGTACAGATGGAGAGCTCCTTCAGGGACTCAGAACTTCGTTTATGGATCGGTCCCATCACACGTGGCCTAGATAGAGATGACAGAGCAAAAGGGCAGATTGTTGGTTTCTCCCATAGGAGAGTACCTTGGTTCACAGCTGAACTAGATGCACATAGAACATGATCGCATTTTCCAGAAATACGCTTACAGGCAATAATTTCCAGAGTGAGAACACCTTAGCAACAAGAAAGGGTTTCTGTTAATTATTCAAAACATGCCTCTAGAAGCATTACAAATCCTGGATGTTGTCAAGCACAGAATCCGCATTAGCTGCTTGCAGCAGCTTCAGGAGGGCAGACACAAGCTGCAGATCCCAGGACATAACAGGGGCCCATGCTCAGCTCAAGATGTGTCACAGCAGGCTTGGGCAGCTGGTTTCCAGAAGCCACTTCTCTGAGTTCAGAATGGCTGTTGTCAGCTGCTCCTTACAATTTAGATGCAGCTGTCTAACTCCTGGCAGGATGTCAGTGCACCCAACAGGCAACGTCACCACATTTCCTGGTCCGGGGGCCAGACCCTTCAGCCTCGCTCCATCGCATGGGCTAATCAAACATGGGAGTCAACCGCAGATGCCAGCAGTGAGCTGAGGCTTAGGACCCTTCTCTTCCTGCCACTGCTGCAGAGAGCCCTGAGGAGGACGGTGGGTAGCCAGTAAAAGTGTGTGATGCTTTGTGGGCTGGTTCCTTCCTTTCCCCCAGCAGGATGTGGGGGAGCAAGGAGACATCAGCATCACCTTCCATGAAGCAGCCGCTAGAGGGCTCCTAGGAAGAGTTTCGTAAGAAGATGAGGGTCCTTAAGCTTTTCTGGATCTCTGTGGAATTTGGACAAAGGCCAGTGACCTTCTGGGCCTCTGCCTTGAGGCAGCAGCTCTCCACACCCCATCGGCAGCATTGCGTACCTGGTGCTTTTTAGCCACACAGCGATGGCAGAACACACTGAGGAGTGTGCCTGGCCTGCGCAAGTCTACCCACGACTCAGTCTGCGCACACACAGGGGCGGGGGGCCCCCGGATTCCACACACCCGGCTGTGAGCAGAGCCAGTCCCACACACTGACTACGAGAGCCCTGCTAACCTGCAGATACCCGCCGTACATCTGTGGGTATCCGCGCCTTTGGACGCGAACATGGATATCCGCAGCTCCTTTTTGTGGCTGCGGGTATTGGCTCTAACGAGCACCTGTCCCAGGCCTGAGAAGAGTGCGGTGTATCCGTTTTGCCAACAGAAGTCAGTCCAATCAAAGCCATTTGCTCACTCACGTCAGCTGATATCCTGTGATGGATACGGCGCCAGCAACTTTATTTTCTAAACGGCCTTCGTGGGAGTGTGTCACTGGCAGCATTTGGTGGCATTCAAGTGTCTCTTACGCCATTTGTCTGCAATACAGAGATCACCAGTGTCCACTGCATGCTCGTCACACACAGGCCAGCTTCACGCTACAAAACTAGGTTGGTGTAACTAAGCCAGCCAAGGGTGTGAAAATGTCCCTCCCTCTGCCAGGTGTAGTCAAGCCAACCTCAGTCCCCATGCAGACAGCACTCAGTGAACGGTAGAATTCTTCCTGCCATCGACCTTTTGCCTCTCAGGTGGGGGTTGCCTACACAGATGGGGGCATCCTCCCCATGGGTGCAGGTAGCATCCACACTGAAGCAGTGTTGTAAGCGTCTGCAAACCTACAGAGAAAGACAGACTGTGAAGAGACAAAGAGCTGCAGAGAATCTCTGTCGCAGCACACTGCCCTGTTTTCCTTTGGGAGGAGGTCTGAGAAAACTTAAGCTTAAGTCCATGGCAGCTGAAAGCTTGTTTGTGCCCCTTCTTTTGGCTGTGTGTAGAGCACAGTGGTCACAGACTCACACATGAGCTGACAGGCATGGTCGCAGTTCAGAGAATCTTTGGAGAAGTGGAAAGATCCTACAGGCCATCTAACGACACGCTGCCTTTTCTAATGCAGGCTCCCAGCTCCAGACAGCTGTAATACATGTCCATATCAAAGTGGCACTGGCAGAATCTTTCACATATGTCACAGTCCAGAGACAATGACCAAACTGGTAAAGCTACCGAGGAGAACATGCTGGTTTTCAAACGGAACAATTCAAAAGGTGAGAAAGTGGATCACCACGGTCCTGTACAATAAAAGAGCTCTCAGCAGTGGTCCTAGAAAGCCATGAAGGGGCTCACTGGGCCAGTACAAAAACTGTAAGAGATTTAGATCTTCCCAGTGCCTCTGAGGGGGGAGCCCAATACATGCTTTACTCTTGTGTCTGTAATGAAGGAGCAGCTGCCAGGACAAAGCTAGACCAGCCCTGGTCTAGAGGATGCCATTACACGCTGGCAAGAAACCCAGCAACTACCGGCTTGTTCCCACATCTACTGCTCTTTCTGAGCGCTCAGCAGCCTTCATCCCCATAAACGCAGAGACAGCCACGCGCCTGCACCAAAGACACTGCCACGAGTAACAGGGATCCTGCCTTAGAGACCTTACAAACTCACGGCAGCTGACAGGCTGGGTGAGGGAAATATCTGCCAGCTATGTGAAGTCTTCCCTGTAAAAGAGGAGTCCTTAAGTGCACGGGATCCATTGGGCCTCCTCCACAAGGAAGGCCCAGGAAAGCCAACAAGTTCACACAGCAATGCAGATGAGAAACAAAGGCTTCAGAAGATCATCGCCTTCCTCTTTCATTTAGAAAGATTAGCCCTGGGCGTGGGCCATTCCCCTGTCTGCAGAGAGAACCAAAAGGCACGCCACCTGTCAGCACAGGTGCCTCAGCCCCTCTCAAGGGCAGAACAGGCCTCTGTGCAAGAACTGGCGACAGCACACGAACTCCCAGGAGAGCGCCTTGCAACGGGCCCTGTGCGAAGTAGAGAAACGAGCGGTTACATGAGACAGACAAAAGGAACAGCCGCTGCTGCAGGCATGAGAGAGATGAAGGAGCCCAGATTGCTGTAAACCTTTTGGACACGGGCTCAGAAGAAGAAGGAGCCCCAGAGCACAGGCTGCTGCACTGCTAGCTGTACCTCCTCTGCGAGGGCGCAAGCAATACGGCTGCTCCTGCAGCTCACAGGATGAAGCTAGGGTAGGTTCTGCATACAGAGAATGATAAAGTGAGGCTCAAAGGCCAGGAACAAGCTGGCTCCCTCCACCTGCTGTGGGGCGGACACAGACTGCTTGATGCACACCAGATCAGCTCCTCCCAGCAATGCCCACGAGAAACAAAGTTCTTTGCCTTCACGCAGCTGTAACGTGAAATGGACAGAGCACTCCCCGGCAAGGGCCGCACACTTTAGAATCAGACGGAACGGGAACGCCTGCTCTCAGCCTCAGATAACGGCCAGCCACAATCTGCTCGCTGCAACTGTACCACTGACTCTTTTCAGCCTGCGACCCACCAGCCAGTCAGGAAGCTCCCCGGCTGGCTAATTTACAACTGTGCACAGTATCTGCAGCCCCTTCAGCTAAACCGGGCTGGGCACACTACGGCAGCCCACCAGGACCCTCAAGCAGGCCTCCTACTTGCGGCAGCCCCGAGCGCTCAAAGTGGCCAGCTGCTGGGGCTGCTCCTCTCCGTGCTGCCTGCCCCTTGCAGGGGGAAGAGGGAGAAGGGGCCTTCGCACACAGCACAACCCTCACATCTCCCATTGGCCAGAAGTCAGCCAACAGGAGCTGCCTGGGCTGTGCTTGCAGGTGGGCGCAGTGCGGGACGTCCATGGCCACCCCGGCAGAGATCGGCACATGGGAGCCACCTAGGAAGCACCCCCCAGACAGATCCTGCATCTGGAACCCCACCCGCTCCCTGCCCCAGACTGCCACTCAGACCATCTGCACCCACCCTGCGCTTCTGCTCCAGGTCACTAGTCCCTCCCAGGTCCTGCACCCCTCCCACAGGCCAGAATCCTCTTCTCTACCCACACCCCTCCTGCACCCTGCACCCAACCCTGGGCCCCACGGCACAACCCCCTTTTCCAGCCACACTCCCTCCCAGGCCCCCCGCCCCCCGCACCTCAATCCCCTACCCAAGCTCCCTTCGGCACCCACCCTCCGTCCCAGATCCCACAGCACCCCCCCAGGGAAACGTGTGGCCCTTGACCACTTTCCAAAATCTTGGTGTGATTGCCCATCAAACATGGCTCCCCCCACCGTTAAGTGCTCCTAGGTACATTTTACAATGACCCAGCATGACCGGACTGCCATGGAGAAGCCGGTTTGTCCCATGCACCAACGCCCTGTTCTGAGCAGAGTGGTCCTTGAGCCTCAGCATTACGTGCCCAGTATTAACATCATACACGCTACGCGCATGGGTACCTGGAAGCTACGACAACCAAGTGTTCCCACTGGTTTGTTCACCCATTTCAGGCTCCTGGTGCTGCACCCCCAGCGAGCTGGGCCAGAGATATAAAGTGTGGATCTGCAGCCAATCCCCGCCTTTGGTATTGACCCCTATCGCTGACCACAGCATGGCGGTGGCAGCTGGCCTGCGTTACGGGGTTCGCACCGAGAAGAGCAGGTGTGCGAGTCTGTCCTCACCTCCGCCCATCTCCCACGGCTCAATAAAACGCGCACGCCAGCCGCCTGCCAGCAAACATCCATTTTATTTGGTACCAGGCGTCACCAGAACAATGGGGCACTCCTACAGCAGCCCTTGCCCTGCCCTGCCCTGCCCTGCTGCCTGGCACTTACCTGGGTGGGGTGCTTCTAGGAAGGAGCATGGCCAGGGCGCAGATGCTCATCTCACTCCCCAGTAGGAAGAGGGGGGCAGAATGGGACAAGCACCTATGCCCCTGTCATGCTCCTCACTCAGCTCCCTGGGCAGCGGGACAGAGCAGGACAAGCTGTGCAGTGGGAGCACCCAACCCTGCTCCCTGGTAAGAGTAAGGGAGTGAGGCAGAGCAGGAGAAGCTCCATTGCAGGACTCCCCCAACCTCGCTCCAGGGTAAGTGCCAGGGAGTGAGGCAGAGTGAGACAGGTTCACTGCAGGAGCCCTCAACCACGCTCCATGGCGAGTGACAGGGAACAAGGGAGAGCTGGACAAGCCGGGCGGTAGGAGCCAGACCCGGCTCCGTGGTAAGCGCCGGGACGTGAGACGGAGCCGGACAAGCCGGGCAGTAGGAGCCAGACCCGGCTCCGTGGTAAGCGCCGGGACGTGAGACGGAGCCGGACAAGCCGGGCAGTAGGAGCCAGACCCGGCTCCGTGGTAAGCGCCGGGACGTGAGACGGAGCCGGACAAGCCGGGCGGTAGGAGCCAGACCCGGCTCCGTGGTAAGCGCCGGGACGTGGGACGGAGCCGGACAAGCCGGGCGGTAGGAGCCAGACCCGGCTCCGTGGTAAGCGCCGGGACGTGGGACGGAGCCGGACAAGCCGGGAGGTAGGAGCCAGACCCGGCTCCGTGGTAAGCGCCGGGACGTGAGACGGAGCTGGACAAGCTGGGCGGTAGGAGCCAGACCCGGCTCTGTGGTAAGCGCTGGGACGTGGGACAGAGCCGGACAAGCCGGGCGGTAGGAGCCAGACCCGGCTCCCTGGTAAGCGCCGGGACGTGGGACGGAGCCGGACAAACCGGGAGGTAGGAGCCAGACCCGGCTCCGTGGTAAGTGCCGGTACGTGGGACGGAGCCGGACAAGCTGTGCGGTAGGAGCCAGACCCTGCTCCGTGGTAAGCACTGGGAGGTGGGACGGAGCAGGACAAGCCGTGTGGTAGGAGCCCAACCCGGCTCCGTGGTGAGCGCCGGGATGAAGCCCGACAAGCCGGGCAGTAGGAGCCCAACCCTGCTCCGTGGTAAGCGCTGGGATGTGGGACAGAGCCGGACAAGCTGGGCGGTAGGAGCCAGACCCGGCTCCGTGGTAAGCGCTGGGAGGTGGGACAGAGCCGGACAAGCCGTACGGCAGGAGCCAGACCCGGCTCCGTGGTAAGCGCCGGGACGTGGGACGGAGCAGGACAAGCCATACGGTAGGAGCCAGACCCGGCTCCACGGTAAGCGCCGGGACATGGGACGGAGCAGGACAAGCCGTACGGCAGGAGCCAGACCCGGCTCCGTGGTAAGCGCCGGGATGTGGGACGGAGCAGGACAAGCCGTGGGGTAGGAGCCCAATCCGGCTCCGTAGTAAGCGCCGGGACGTGGGACGGAGCAGGACAAGCCGTACGGTAGGAGCACCTGGTGGGGCAGAGCAGGACGATCTTTCTAGCATTGTATCCACTCCACTAGCCACGTAACCAAAGAGGGATATCTGCAGCCACAGCCATGGACATCTGCAGCTCTGCAGGGCTCTAGCCAGGAGCACAGGTTCACTCGGTGGTGTTCTTTAGCTGTGCAAGCACAGCAAGGGCCGAGGCCTCAGCAGAGACAATGTCTGCTCGTGGCATCTCTGGCGGGAGGCGTGCAGGATGGCACGAGCAGCCGATAGCTTTGGGAAGGAACATGAACTTCATTGCTCTGCACAGGTTCATGGTTACCTGCAAGAACCTCCTGCTGCACTAAGTCTGCAGGCCTTAACCAAAACCAACCCAAGGGCACAGTGGACATTTCTTGAGACATCCGGTGGAAACAGCAACTGTCTCAGTCCCCGAGAAGGGTCGCTCTGACTCCAGCAGAGGCCAGCTCCAGTTACTCACTGAAGGTCATGGAGAGGGGCATCACCCAAGGCAATTCCTGGTCCCCGCTCCCTGCTGAATATCTGGAAGCCAGATGGCAGGCAGAATAGAAGAGAACTGATCAGCTGTGTTTGCACTTTGCCCTGAGAAGGGGGCAATCTCGGAGGCCTGGGGCCATCTGCCACCCAAAACAGAGCAGAAGGAAACAGCCTTTAAACGGATTAAAGCCCAGGATATCCCATGCACTGCAAAGAGCCGCTGATCTCATTAATACGGATTTGCCACCGGATAATGTTATTTCTGTGTGGTTTTACCAAACAGAACCTTGATCTGCCAACACTGAGGGGGACATTAGGGCCTCGGGTACAATGGCCAACTAGTTTCGCGACAGCCTCAACCCCTACAGTGGCACTGAGCGGTGCAGGGCAATGGGAGGACGTTTCTGTTGGAGCTTGGCTTCCAGGGCAAAGTGAGTCCCACGCCATTGATGTGGAAAGCCCACTTGCACCATGACCTCTCTGGGGCCAGGTGGACTGAAAGGTCTCTTTTTAAAATGAGACAATCAACACGCTGAACAGACAGGATCATGTGTCCCACCGCTGGCTCCCAGCTCGATTTAGCTGGGATCTTCCAACCAAGAGAGGCAGAACTGGGAAGTAAAATCAACACCCCCCGGACTAAACGTTCCCCATCACGGACAGCGTACAGAGCCAGGAAAGGCAGAGCTGGGCGCGAGCTATCGCAGCATGCAGAACAGCTGGGACAAGAGCTAGCCGGAGAGTGACAGGACAGGGCACAGCGTGTACAGGTCAGCGAGCTCGACACATGCAGCGATCGATGTCAGACTGGGCAGAGGACACCGAGGAGGGCAGAACAAAGGCTTCCAGCCTTCCCTGGAAGAGGCCCTACAGGAGAGCCTGGAGTCCTGACCTTCCGGGGAACACGGCTTTCTGAAGAAGGGCCTGACGCAGACCTGGCCTTGGATTCTCTCCTCCCAGGAGCCGAAGAGTCACAGGCTGGAAGTGGTAGAGCTACAGCAGCACTAACTGGCAGCCTATGGGCCACCAGATACAGGAAAAAGCAGGTACCCACCCGCTGTTTCTCCCCCTCTCTTCCTGGCATTCTTAACGAGCCCATCACTGCTGTACTGGGGTGGCTCCAGTTTTGGCAGAGCTCCCCCGTCAACGCTACAGCAGCCCCAGTCAGACTGCCAAGCTCTGCTAAAACCTGCCTCACTCACCTTTAGATCCCTGCAAATACATACTTGATTTCAAACGGCAGTTGTTTTCTGACCTCCTTTTTCCCCCAACTGCTGCAGGAGTGGGTGCAGGGAGGCGGCTCTTTTGAGAGAAAAAGTTTGTCTTTGAAAAAGAGGGTCTGGAGAAAAATGGTCATTTGACAAACATTGCCTTTAGGCCACAGGGTGACTTCTCCCCAAAGCCGAAAGAAAATGTTTGCCAGCCAGCACTAACTGCTTCCAAACTCGGGTTTTCTTCTTGCTGTTTTTTGCCCTTCAGACACTTTTTTCCCTGTGGCTGGGTTTATCTTCTTGTCTGCCTATTTCTCATACTCTGTACAAGATGGCTTGCTAAGGGAAGTGGCTTAATATCTGAATCTATTACACGTGGATTCAAAACCATACCCTGCCCTGGGACAACACCTCTCCGGCCATCCAGAGCAACTGCTGTCTGGTTCATCTGCTCCTTAGGACAGTAAATCCCGTGGGACAGTAGGCATGCCTATTTTGATTGCGTACAGCTCCAAGCACCATGCGGGAGCTTTACAAGTAAGCATTCACAGGAGATTTACAATAGCTGGAAGGAAACATAAGGCAGCAGAATGTGAAAACCCAGGTTAATATGTCTGCTTAAATTATGTGCTGGACCTTTGGATTCTCAAGCTGCCTCTTGTGCGTTGATGTCAAGACGTTCAATACACGCACCCAGAGAGGAACAGGATGCGCACTTTTCACAAGTACAGATAGTTAACTCACAACCAACACTAGTGCAAAAGTTGGACCCCGATACTGTCAAGAAAGAGCAAGTTCTCAGACCTCCCAAGAAAAACATTGCTTGGTCATGAACTGTGTGGCAGGCTGAGAAGTGGTGAAGGGTTCCCTTCTATAAAGCAATGCTCTTCCCCCAGTCGGTCAGTCATTTGGACTCTAATTACCTTGCATCTGATAAGCAAGCTGGTTCAGCCCAGGAGCCGGAGAAGGGGAACACATGCAATGAGCAAACATGCAACCACACAATGGAAGGCACAGCAGCAATGAGCGACAATGAGCCGGGATGTATTTGGGGACATTTCATGCAGCCAGGAGATTCTGTAACGCACAGGTTAATTGGAAAAAAAATGCACCACCTTTTTAGGTTTCACTCCGCGCTGCATGAAGGGAGGACAAAGGTTAGAGGTTAGAGTTTGGAATATGCACTACCTGGACAGCAGAAGTCACCCTTCTATCCCGCTGGGTGTTCCTGATCTGACAGGTAATATGGCTTTCCCGGCTGTTCCGCAGGAGGGCACTTTGAGCTGTGTTTCTGAAGTCACCAGACCTCGCTACTATGCACGATCAGCAAGGAAGAAAGCACCCGGATTACCCTAGCCAAGTCTGTGAAATAGGACCTGTAAGTGTGTAGCAGATAACTGAGCAGGCAATTGCCTGGAGGCTTTCGGCTCTATCCCAGAGTGTCTCCAATCAGGCTTCAGTTCCTAGGACACCACCGCTCCAGCCAGGAATAATCTGAAAGGGAAATGACTGTACTTGACAGTATAGTCAATTGGGAGGCAGTAGGGCCTAGTGGAGAGTACCAAATTGGACTCAGGAGACTTAGGCTCTAGTCTTAGCTCTGCCATGGCCCACTAGGTACCTTGGGCAAGTCACCTCTCTCCTGTGCCTTGGTTTCCCCACCTGTAAAACCAGAGAAAGCTGTAGATCCATCCCACCCTCTCTGTGGAGGGCTTCACGCTCTACGAACACGGAGAGCTGGGCATTACTTTGTTTCCAATACCATCGGTCAATGCAGCTGCCCCCGGAAGCCTGGATTACTGCGTCCGACCCCCCAGTTCAGCACTCTTGCTCAGGTCTGGCGCGGGGTGGGGAAGCGTGTACACCCACTGCCTGCACTGCACCTGGTGATTTCTTTGCACCTTGCTGCCATAAGCAAGTCAAACTCCCCAGCGTAAACGAGAGCCGAGGCAGGCTGCAGCAACCGAGGAGGCCAGGAACAACGGTTTATGGTTGTGTTATAACTGCCACTTCAACCTCATATTAAATCAAGGACTTGAACGTGCCACTTCCTCCATTAGACACGTCTGCCCCAGCAGCATTGAATCTAGCAACCACACTAGGCAGGAAAAGGTTCCATGAGAGAATGTTCTCCTTTCCCCCAGCAGCACTGACCTCTACAGACCTGTGTCCGTGCTTCACTTCTCCACGCCAAAACCAAAAGCACCCTCATTATTTCAATTACACCAGCCAGAGTGAGGCCTATAGAGAAGGCTGCTGCTGCCGCCGCATTTACACATTTGCATAAGCCTCCTATTTCCTCCATGTTAACAACACCCAGCGTCCACCCTCCCGGAGATGAGCAGACCTGCTCTTCTCTGCCACCTCTATCCTAGCTCTACCCAGCCGCATGCTTCCTGGAAGAGATCTCAGTGTGATCCTGGGGTGACAGATGCCCTGAGAAGAACGAACAGGAAGTGCTCATCCAGCGCTCAAACACCAGGAGCTTTTTTACACAGACAACAGAGTCAACAGTGCTTGCAGCTACTTACCCTGTTTGTATAAGGGCACGACACAAGGCACAGAGTCTATGCACCAGAAAATGTCAAGGGCTGCCTTAAAGCAGTGAGAACCCCAACTTCTAAGGGATGGCTTACCATGATGCATTCACAGACCGGCAGCATTTAACCCTGGGATTGGCTGAAAGCAGTGGGGATAAATTCATAGGAAACCCACCCCCTCCCCATAGGCACACTGAGCGATGCAATCTATGCCAGGGAAGAACTCCTCTCCAGTGTTACTAGTACTACCTAGCTTGTTGATATCTGTCCATTGCCCTGCTGGCTTACTGCTTACAGGGCACTGGTCTGGACCAGGAAACAGACCATTTCATTTTGGAGTTCTCATGAGCAAGCTTCAGCAATGCATTCAAGTCAATATTTTAATGAGGCTGGCACATTTCCGAGTGATTGAAACTGCAAGTAGAAAACAGGACTCCTGGATTCCTCCCTCTGCTCTACCACTAACTTCTCGTGCACTCTTGGGGGTGGGGTGGAATGCAGATGTTAACAACGCACATCTCCTATACATTTCGGGTTCCACCACTGCAAAGCAGAAATCCTTACCTACCCCAGGGATGTTGGATCAGGAGCAGCGGAGAGAAGAGATAGGATCCTTGGATGAAAGTTGCTATAAAAGGGTAGTGTCTCTTAAAAACCATCTGTCTGTAAACGCTTCATATAAAAATTGGAGGTCTCGGTTATGCCCATGTCTCTAACCTTGGGAAGACCAGAAGAAAAAGAAGCTTTTTTGGCTAACGGTGTCATCTAAGAGACGTGGCCGGTACCTCAACAACAGGGTGGCAAAATTCATCCCAAAAGGACCCAGAAACAAACAGCTTTTCCTAGCACATGCCACACTCAATCACCGGACACTCTGTCGCAAGCAGTAGGGACAAAAATTATTCTCCTTAATCTCTGTTAGGTCAAGAAGCAACGGGCAAATTGCAACAAGGGAGGTTTAGGTTGGACATTGGGAGAAACTTCCTCAGTGTCTGGATGGTTTAAGAAGGGGAATAAGTTGCCTAGGGAAGATGTGGAATCTCTATCACTGGAGACTCTTAAGTGCCAGTTAGACAAACAGCTGGCAAGGATAGCGTAGATGGTGCTTGGCCCTGCCAGGAGTGCAGGGGACTGGACCTACTGACCTTTCAAGGTCCCTTCCAGCCCTACTGTTCTATGATGCTGTGCATTTTAGGTTTATAGCTCAAGGGATAGAGAACTCCTATTGACAACAGCACTGTCCCTTGACTCTAGTGTCATCTAGTGGTAAAATACTGCTAATCCGCAGCTCTTGAATGTAAGGAATAGCCACCACTCACTGTCCTTGGGACACTCCTCAGACTGTATTTTTACCAATACAAATAGCCTCTTATTGAAGAGCAGAGGCATCACCTCCAGCAACGAGCAGGCTGCTCCGCAAAACCATATGCACTTATCAAGGGGTAATCACTCCTCGTGCCCAGCAGAAATGAGAGAGGCACATAGGGGAAATTATCTGCCCAAAGTCACACCAAATCAGTAAAGGTTTTGTCTATGCAGGAAGTTAATTTGGATTAGGGTAAAATGTGAATTTAAAGGGGAAGAGCTATTCCTGATTGGCTTGCTGTGTGGATGCTCCTAGTCCCATATAAGAGTGTCCACACAGGGAATTAATCGGAAGCTCTTCCCTGTGTAGACAAACTCTAAGGACCTGAGCACTACAGATGGCTGGAGGAGAGTAAGGCGTGGCTGTGACATCGCAGGGGCCTGACTTCACTGCCTTGCACCTTGCAGAGCTGACTCATGTGCAAGGGGTGCGAATGCTCCCTGCAGTGAGAGCAAATGGACCATTCTGATTTAGTAGTATTTTTACACTCACTTTGCGCACACACGCCATCACCTTCATGCTCTTGAGTTTGTGCTGTTGAAAACAGGTGCCTCTCCCCTCTTCACCTGGTAAGCCCACACCCTTCTAGGAACCGATCCCTCCTCTTCGCTCCTCCTGAGATGCTGTCTCACAACTTGCCTAACCTTTGTGAGAACACAGAACACCTCTTACTCTAAAGCTCTAAGTGCTGTTTAGCAACAGACAGTTATGGGACTCAATCCAGGATTAACTGGATAAAGTTTTTTGCTTCCCAGTAAGCCAACACTTGGCAATTGAAACAGTTTTCAAGAAGGGGGTGGGGGGGTCCAACACCACAAGCCCTTCCTGAAGTGAAGGAAATATGTGCAGAAGATGTAGAGTGGGGAAAGCGAGGCTGTCTGGCCATTTCAAGACTGCGCCAGTCCGACCTTGGCTCTTGGTACCATGTTCTCAGAAGCAGAAAGAGCAAGGAGGCACTGCATGACCAAGAGAGAATGGCAATCAAGCTGTAGTTATTTGCCCCAGCAGCATCAAATCTGCCAAGATTGATATGTTAGAAGAGATGTCACAGCACTGAAAATCCATGGCTCAGAGACAGATGCTGTAATTTCTAAGGAATCTGTGCTAATGACATGTCAGTCTAATTAACGGACACTCTGAACTGGCCATGCTCCCCACTCAAAGTATGTCTACACTGCAGCTAGCTCATTCGCAGCATAGAAAGGATGTGTTCTCAGTAGTGACAGATGGCAGAACAAGGAGCAAGGGTCTGAAGTTACGGGGGGTGTGGGGGGTGTGGTCCAGGCTGGATATTAGGAAAAACTATTTCACCAGGAGGGTGGTGAAGCTCTGGAATATGTTACTTAGGGAGGTGGTGGAATCTCCATGCCTAGAGGTATTTAAGTCCCAGCTTGACAAAGTCCTGGCCGGGATGGTTTAATTAAAGTTGATCCTGCTTTGAACACACAGCTGGACTTGATGACCTCCTGACATCCCTTCCAGCCCGAGGATTCTATGATAACCAGTTCAGACCAGATATAGCTGAATAACTGGGAAGGACGGAAACAACAAATCTGACAGTAACAACAAAAGGCCCCTGGCAATGAATTGGCACACATGATAATAAATTAAAACAAAAAGCAGTCAAGTAGCACTTTAAAGACCAGCAAAATAGTTTATTAGGTGAGCTTTCGTGGGACAGACCCACTTCTTCAGACCATATCCAGACCACAGCAGACTCAATATTTAAGACACAGAGAACCAAAAACACAGTAAGCAAGGAGGACAAATCAGAAAAAGCTAATCAAGGTGAGCAAATCAGAGACTGGAGGGGTGTGGGGGGAGATCAAGAATTAGATTGAGCCAAGTATGCAGATGATCCCCTATAGGGACTCAGAAAGTTCCCATCACGATTTAAACCATGTGTTAATGCGCCGAATTTGAATATAAATGTCAGCTCGTCCACTTCTCTTTCTAAAACGGAGCAATAATTTCTCTTCAGTAACACACATACCTTGAGGTCATTGACAGAATGCCCCATTGCATTAAAATGTTGACTAACTGGTTTGTGGATCTGGAGTGTTTTGATGTCTGTTTTGTGCCCGTTGACCCTTTGTCTAAGGGAGTTAGAAGTCTGTCCAATATACAAAGCACCTGGGCATTGTTGGCACGATGGCATATATGATGTTAGTAGAGGAGCATGAGAAAGTGCCCGTGATTCTGTGAGTAACCTGGTTAGGTCCAGTGATGGTATTTCCAGAGAAGATATGTGGACAAAGCTGGCAGCGGGCTTTGTTGCAGGGAAAGGTTCCAGGACTGGTATTCCTGGGGTATAGACTGTGGCTGTTAGTAAGGATCCTCATGAGGTTGGGAGGTTGTCTGTAGGAGAGAACAGGCTTGTCACCCAGGGTCCACCTCTTCTCTGTAGGGCCTGTTCTCTCCTATAGACAACCTCCCAACCTCATGAGGATCCTTACTAACAGCCACAGTCTATCCCACAGGAATACCAGTCCTGGAACCTTTCCCTGCAACAAAGCCCGCTGCCAGCTTTGTCCACATATCTTCTCTGGAAATACCATCACTGGACCTAACCAGGTTACTCACAGAATCACGGGCACTTTCTCATGCTCCTCTACTAACATCATATATGCCATCGTGTGCCAACAATGCCCAGGTGTTTTGTATATTGGACAGACTCCTAACTCCCTTAGACAAAGGGTCAACGGGCACAAAACAGACATCAAAACACTCCAGATCCACAAACCAGTTAGTCAACATTTTAATGCAAAGGGGCATTCTGTCAATGACCTCAAGGTATGTGTGTTACTGAAGAGAAATTATTGCTCCGTTTTAGAAAGAGAAGTGGACGAGCTGACATTTATATTCAAATTCGGCGCATTAACACATGGTTTAAATCGTGATGGGAACTTTCTGAGTCCCTATAGGGGCTCGCCTGCATACTTGGCTCAATCTAATTCTTGATCTTCCCCCCCCACCCCTCCACTCTCTGATTTGCTCACCTTGATTAGCTTTTTCTGATTTGTCCTCCTTGCTTACTGGTTTTGGTTCTCTGTGTCTTAAATATTGAGTCTGTTCTGGTCTGGCTATGGTCTGAAGAAGTGGGTCTGTCCCACAAAAGCTCACCTAATAAACTATTTTGCTAGTCTTTAAAGTGTTACTTGACTGCTTTTTGTTTTGGTAGTGTATAGACTAGCACAGCTTCCTCTCTGTTACTATGATAATAAGTTGAGATCTATGATACACTGACCTATAGGGCAAAGGAACTTGACCATCAGTAAGGTGAGGAAATAGGAGGTCATCGAGTCCAGAGCTTCACCATCCTTCTCGTGAAAGTTTTTCATAATATCCAACCTGGACCTCCCCCACCATAACTTCAGACCGTCGCTCCTTGTTCTGCCATCCGTCACCATTGAGAACACATACAGAAAACCACAGACTCCGAGGGGTCTACGTGGACCTTTGACTCCTTTGCTTATGATTTCAAGTCGACTCCGAAACAGATCTGGGCAGAGGCTTGCCATGTGCAGATGGTGGGGCAAACTGGGCAGTCAGAATGTTTAACACAAAGCACTAAAGCAAAACCCATTCTAAATACCTTGGGCATTTATAGGGCACCACTCAATGAAGCGTAACTTACCCCCTAAGCGACATGTACAACACGCCGCTCCTGGCAAAACACTGAGCATGCAGCTCAAAGCATTTAGCCCATCTTGTTTCCATATGGGCAGCTATCCCAGCTCACAAGAAAGCTGAGTAATCAATACAGTCTCAGCTGGCAGAGCCCTAACTTGCAAACCCAGTTTCCAGTACTGAAGCAGAGAGCAGTACCCTCAGTCTGGGCATGCAGCAAACATGGGGGTCAGGCAAGTTTTGCACTGTCAGGCAGCTGCTGAGAGAATGCACAAAGAACCCTACAACACATGTAGGACACTAGCAATTTCCACAGTGAATGTTTAGGAGGAACAGGCACAGCAGGTTATAGAGGCAGAATCGCTCGACTAGATAGGCTGCCTGTCAGCCAGCGCCCGGTCTCTGGGAGCGGCCAGCACCAGATTCTGCAGAGGATGGGGCAAGAAATGCCTGAGTGAACCGCTGTGGAATAGCCCATCTAGTGGGGGAATTTCCCTCAACCCCACTAGTTAATGCTTAGCATGTGTTATGAAGATGTACAAAAACCGTGCACCAGGTTAATGCAACCGTGAATGTTCTCTGTAGCCACATAAACACCCTGCCTCTTTCAAAGCCCAAGCAGCTCTGGGACTGAACAGTCACTTGGGAACAGACTGTCCACAGTCTCCAGCGGGCTGACATGTGCCATCTCTGCCTCTGTTCCCATTTTCTGTTAGCTTAGGAAGCATCCATTGGACACCCAGACACAATACGGAGACCCATTCAGGATTCGTGCAGGTCGTCAGAACTCCTGGACAAAGACAGCTAGGAGCAGTATCTATCGCGCTTATCTGCAAACTGAGATGTGCTGTTCAAGCGTTTCTTCCTTCCGTGACATGTAAAGGTCACTTGCAGGGAAGTGGAAATTTCCCCTCCCTGGAGGGCATTTGGGGCAGACCCTGCAGCACTGAATCCAATGAAGGATGACCAGAAATAACCTGCCATAGGCTGCTGTGCTGGACTGTAACACCTCCCTCCCACCAGTGCAACCCTGTGAGAGGGCTGTTGGCAACTGACTGAAAAGGGGCTGAGCATTTGAGAAGAAGCTAGCTGTGCTCTGCCACGCCATCTTGCCTGACCCCCGGAGGAATCCTTAGAGTCCAGAATGGGCCCTGGCTGAGCTGTAACACTCAGACAATACCAAAGCTAGACTTTCCTCCCAGGCCATTTGATTTGGGCCTTTCCTTTCGGCCCACCATGAACCGGAGAGGTTTGTTGGCTAAAACCCCGGCCCTGAGGCATGCAAGTGTACTGGTTCTCTGAGGCTGCAGAGGGACTTTTTGTTATGCTCTGGAAAGGCAGGAAGTGCTCATCAAGGGAACTCAGCAGAGTAGTGTGAGGAAACCCTCGCCCTGAAAAGCCAACACATGGTAGCAGCAGAAGGAGCTCCTCCGAGCAGTCGGCAGCGTCTGCAGCTGAGGTACTCACCAATTTGCTGGCTTTGGCGGCTTCCAGAGAGTCTGGAAATAAGACAAGAAAACAAAAATCCATTAGATGTTTGTCACATGTCCCACACAGCAATCTCAGCCGATGCACCCACTAATCGCTTCCACCCACGTGCAGAATATTTTTTCTTGTGCACCAAGGAATGTGTGTGTGCACCACCAAGAGAAACACAAACCTAGGGTGGGCACTCTCCTCATCAGAGTGGCTGCTCAAGTGCTCAGCTCGCAGGGAACACTGCTCTTAGCCTCACACCGCTCGAGATGATGCAAAGTGAAGCTCTTGGCCCATGAACACCAGGGCACAGGATGCTCCCAACTCACTCCCTGAAACCTTTAGCTTCTCTCTGTGAGTAAAGCCCAAGTCTAGGGCTCGCTGCAGGATGACCTAGCTGAGTCTCTGAGAGGCGGAGTGAAAAGCACCCCAGGCTGCGATATAGCAAACGAGCACAGGCGTGTTGAACAAGATAGCTTTGTCTAGGGCAGCAAGTTTAGTGTATTCCTAAGGATAACTTGAGGAATATCAACTATTGCAAAGTATGAGTGTGTCTATGACATCTGCCCATTCCTCTGGTTAGATGACTACGAGATTTCAGAACACTTTGGATCATCTCAGGCCTAGAAAGCCCTTTTTTCAGGAACACTTAAGTACCAAAGGATACTGGACCCTGCCCTCAGCAAGGAGGTTCCACCTGTAAATCCAAGGTGATTATGCACCCATAAAACACAGGCCAAGCCAGAGCCTTCTTTGGCCTGTAACATAGCTCAGTAAACTGCTTCCACAGTTAAGGGAGCCATGTGGAGAATTTAAGTGCACAAGTAAGGTATCAGATGGAGCACTAGGAAGTTTAGGCACTTAACCTGCAACAAATGACATGTAGAGAAGAGACCAGTGTATGAGACAATTTCTTGCCTTCTGAGCTCCTCTCAAACATACCTCCAAATTTGCAGTAAGTTTCTCCTCCACCTTTGTTGAATGACCATCTCTGGGGCCAGCAACTAGTGCTCTGTACCTGATTTGCACACATGTAACTTACACACTCACATGTAAGTGTGCAGTTCCACGAGTTTAACCTTGAAAATCCAGATTACCAAGTACACAGCACTGTGAGAACTTACCGCTTCTAGGACCGTGCTCTCAAGTCTCCACCTAACCAGGGTCAGGGTTGCTCTCTCCTTGTTAGCTGGCATTCTTCCTTGAATTGTTAGACTGAAGCCTCACAAGTTATTACAGGGGCTGCGACTGTCTTAGTCAGTCAGGAGCTCTGCTGGCTGTCTCCTCTATGAAACAGCTAATAGCACTTTTGATAACTGATGATCGGGGTGTCCTGGCATTTAAATGAACAGGTGCAAACATTGCCAGCATCTGGGATAAAACTAAGTTCCGTTTGAAGTGTGTAACTTACATGTGTGCACAAATCAAGAACAGTAAACCCTCCAGTTATGCAGGGGTTGCATTCCTGCGGAACTCAGGGCGGGGAGCCAGGAAACTGACCAGCCATGTGCTGGTCAGTTTTCCAGGTCCCATAAGCAGCATGGGGGACGGGAATCAAGCAGCAGCCGCCGATTCCCACCAGTGCAGGGCAGCTGGGAACCAGGCTGCCGTTTGGTTCCCAGCTCCATGCCACTCAGGGGACCCAGGAAACTGACCAGGCATGAGCTGGCCAGTATCCCAGGTCCCACAAGGGGCAAGGAGCTAGGAATCAGGCAGCAGCCTGGTTCCCAGCTCCCCCCCCTTGCAGAGCCTGGAAACTGACCAGAACAGCAGCTTCGGTTAGTTTCCCTGCTCCACAAGCAGAGGGGAGCCAGGCTGCTGCCTGATTCCCAGCTCCCTTCCACTTCCAGGTCTGCAAAACCGCTCCTCTCGGGGACAGCAGCCTGATTCTCTGCTGCCACCCCTGAAAAAGACAGTTCCCTGTTCCGTAACTGGTGTTCTTCGAGATGTGTTGCTCAGGTCCATTCCAGTTCGGGTGTGTGCCATGCGCATGCCCCGTAGCCGGAAGCTTTTTGCCCTACCTGGTAGCCTTCGGGTCAGTGCGACACCCCCTGGAGTGGCGCCCGTATGGCCACCCATATATGCACCGCCTGCCCCGCCCCCGCTAAGTTCCTTCTCGCCGGCTACTCCGACAGAGGAGAAGGTGGGAGGGTTTTGGGGTGGACGTGAGTGTGATGGGGTTCAGGGGTCCCCATGCACTGCACCCCATCCACTGGTTTTGGAATGGACATGAGCAACACATCTCAAAGAACACCAGTTACAGAACAGGGAACTGTCTTCTCTTCTGCGAGTGACTGCTCATGTGCACTCCAGTGTGGGCGAATGCAAGCCAGTGCCGCGGAGGCGGGGTCGAAGCCCTGCCCACTGCAGCGCCTTCCCGTGCGTGCTGCGTAAGTGCGTAATGCGCTGCGAACGTGGGAATGGAGGAGCAAGTGGCCGCGCGGCAGATGTCCTGGAGAGGGACGTTGGCCAAGAACGCCGCAGAGGACGCCTGTGCCCTTGTGGAGCGCACCCTGATCGGCGGAGGGGGAACCCCCGCCAGTCTAACACTCACTGATACAGGCCACTATCCAGGAGCAGATCCGCTGAGAGGAGACTGGGTGTCCCTGCATCCTGTCTGCCACTGCAACCAACAGCTGCTGCGACTGCCGGATGGGTGTGGTCCTGTCCGTACCCAAGGCCAGCACCCTCCGGACATCCCAGGTGTGTAGACTCTGCTCCCTTGGGGAGGCAGGGGGCTTTGGGCAAAACGCCGGCAAGGTGATGTCTTGGTTAACGTGGGAAGGGGAGACCACCTTAGTCTAACCTTGCCCTTGTGGAACACCGTATAAACTGGGTCCGCCGTCAGGGCCCTGAGCTCTGACACCCTTCTGGCTGAGGTAACGGCCACCAGGAATGCCACCTTGTAGGTGAGGAACAACATAGAACAAGAGGTTCAAATGGGGGAGTCACCAGCTTAGACAAAACCAAATTAAGGTCCCACATTGGCAGGGGGGCCCAAACCTGTGGTCTAACTCTCTCCATTCCTTTCATAAACCTTTTTGCCACCGGGTCTGAGAAGACCGAGAACCTCCCGTCCCCTGGGTGAAACACCGAAATGGCCGCCAGGTGCACCTGTAGGGGGGATACTGACAGCCCCGTCTGGCTCAGAGCCAGCAAGTAGTCGAGGACACTTGGTACTGGGGCCTCTCCCAGGGACTTCCCCTTTTGGGTGGCTCAAATGGTAAATCTTTTCCATTGGCTACACATGCTACCCTTGTAGAGGGTCTCCTGCTGTTCAGCAACACTTCCCTGACAGGTTCGGAGCAGGCCAGCTCGACCGGTCTCAGCCATGGAGCCCCCACGCTGTGAGATGCTGCGCTTGGAGACTGGGGTGCCGCAGCCTCCCCTCCTCCTGTGTCAGCAGGTCTGGGCGCAGCGGAAGCATCGCCGGGGCGTGAGTGGACATCTCCAAGAGGGCCGAGTACCAATGTTGTTGAGCCCAGGCTGGGGCCACCAGGATAACTGACGCTCGGTACGACCGAATTTTCAACAGCGTTGGGTGGATGAGTGGTATCGGTGGAAAGGAGAACAGCAATGGGCCCGACCAACGGATGCTGAAGGCGTCTGCCCAAGAGCCTGGACTTCAGTTCTGGTAAGAGCAGAACGTCCTGCACTCTGCATTGAGATGTGTGGCGGAGAGGTCTACCTGGGGACGTCCCCACCTCTGGGGAACTGAACTCAGTACTTCTGTGTGTGTAATGGCCACTCGTGGTCCATGAAGGACCTGCCGAAGGTGGTCCGCCAGAGAGTTGCGAGTCCCAGGCAGGTGGAACGCTCTCAGGAGAATCTGGTGCTGGACGCAGAAATCCCAAAGCGCGAGGGCCTCTAGACACAGGGGCGACGAGCGGGCACCCCCTTGTTTGTTTATGCAGTACGCTGCTGTAGTGTTGTCTGTGCTGACTGCCACACAGTGCCCCCCCCAGCTCGTTCTGAAACACTTCACACGCCAGACGAACTGCTCTGAGCTCTCGCAGGTTTATGTGGAGATGAGCGTCGGTTTTGCCCCACAGGGCCTGCGTCTGGCGGTCCCCCAAGGGTGCTCCCCAGCCCAGGTCTGATGCGTCCGTGACCAGGGAGAGGGAGGCTTGTGGGGGATAGAAGGGTACCTCCATGCAGACTGACCCGGCCTCCAGCCACCAGTGCAGTGTCGTCAGCACTTCAGGGGAGACGGTGACTAACACGTCTATGCTGTCCCTGACAGCTCTGTGTACGGAGACGACCCACGTCTGAAGGGGGGGCATTCGTAACCTGGCATGCTGGACTACGAACGTGCACGCCGCCACGTGTCCCAACCACCTGAGGCATCCCCTGGCTGTTGTGGTTGGGAACCTGATAAGGACTTGTATGCAAGCCGCCATTGCCTGGACCCTGCTGTGGGGCAGAAACGCTCTGGCTTGCGCTGAGTCTAGACGCGCGCCTACGAACTCCATGACTTGAGTCGGGGCTAGCACAGACTTCGCCTTGTTTACTAGGAGGCCCAGCATGTCGAACGTTGTTCTTATTAGCCGTACGTGTTTCGACCCCTGTCCTTGTGACTGACCCCGATCAGCCCGTCGTCTAGGTACGGGAACAGATGCACACCCCGCCTACGCAGGAAGGCTGCCACTACTGACATACATTTGGTAAAGACTCTCAGGGCTGAGGAGAGTCCGAACGGGAGGACTGAACTGATAATGGTCCTTCCCTAGCACAAACCGGAGGAACCTCCCGTGAGGTGGATAAATTGCTACACAGAAATATGCGTCCTGTAAGTCAAGAGCGGCAAACCAGTCCCCTTGTTCCAGCATTGGGATAACTATTCCCAGGGATATCACAGGAAACTTTCTCTTTCTTACAAATTTGTTCAGGTTTCATAGATCCAAGATGGGCCTCAGCCCCCCTTTCACTTTCAGGATTAGGAAATAGCGGGAATAGAATCCCTGTCCCTGGAATTCCTGGGGAACTTCCTCTATAGCCCCCTCTTGGAGGAGGATTCCTACCTCCCATCTGAGACTAACATTGGACAGACTTCTAACTCCCTTAGACAAAGGGTCAACGGGCACAAAACAGACAGCAAAACACTCCAGATCCAGAAACCAGTTAGTTAACATTTTAATGGAATGGGGCATTCTGTCAATGACCTCAAGATATGTGTGTTACTGAAGAATTATCATCGCACCATTCTGGAAAGGGAAGCACCCGAGCTGGCTTTTATATTCAAATTAGGCACATTAACACATGGTTTAGATCGTGATGGGAACTTTCTGAGTCACCATAGGGGCTCGTCTGCATACTTGGCTCAATCTAATTCTTGACCTTCCCCCCCACCCCTCCATGCTCTGATTTGCTCACCTTGATTATCTTTTTCTGATTTGTCCTCCTTGCTTACTATTTTGGTTCTCTGTGTCTTAAATATTGAGTCTGGTCTGGTCTGGCTATGGTCTGAAGAAGTGGGTCTGTCCCACGAAAGCTCACCTAATAAACTATTTTGCTAGTCTTTAAAGTGCTACTTGACTGCTTTTTGTTTCTATAAAAGAAGTGGGTGAGAAGGAAGGACCTCTGGGTAACGTTCTGCCTGCAACATCAAAGAGCATCGGTGTGCGCCTGACAGAGACCCGGCTCTTCCTTGTGCCCAGCTTTCCTGGCCAGTCAGCCGCCACAAGCTACGAACCCAAGCTGCCAAAGCAGGACTGGTAATTATGCAGCAGCTGCAGAACATCTGGGATGTGTGTGTGTGTATGTAGGGTATGTATGGTATGTATTACCAAGGGTATGTAGGTAGGTATTAATTACTCTTACAATAAACGTGGCATACTGCCTTGTCCCCTGAAAAAGATCCTGTCTGTATTTTCTGCCTAACACCTGAAGAGGGACGGGGAAGGGGGTTCCGAAGGGGGTAAGAAGAAAATTGGATAACATATCCCTTTTCTACCGTACGGAGGACCCACTGGTCCAAAGTCATGCTGCACCATGCATGGTAGAATGGGGACAGGCGGAGTGAAAATAAACCCTGGGCTGGAGTTATGGGAGTGGATGGTGCATCACTCCCGACCATCCTGTCAAAATTGGTGTCTAGGCCCAGGAGGGGTTTTAGGGTGGCCCTAGTCCTGTAACTGGCGACCCTGACACCTCCTGTTATGGCAACCCCTTCTCCTGCTCCCATCCTGTTGCTGCTGGGGGAACTGTCTGAACTGGGACCTCCAAGTAAAATGTCTTCTCTGGGTCGCCAGTGTGTAGAGACCCCAGTGAGCGTAACATGGACCAAGAGCCTTTCATGCCATGAAGTCTCTCACCTGTTTTCTCTGAAAACAGGGAGGGGCCTTCAAAAGGGAGGTCTTGAATGGACTGCGGCACCTCTTTGAGAGACCTGGAGCCATGCTCCCCTTCGCATGGCAATACCCAAGGCCATAACCCTAGCGGCCACATCAGCTGCATCTAGGGCAGCCTGCAGGGCTGCTCTGGATATGAGCCTCTGCTCCGCTACCAGGGCCGTAAGATCTGTCTTGGCGTCCGGTGGGAGCAGTTCAGCGAAACGGTCCATGGAGCTGGCAGTATTGTACGCACACCTGCTAACCATGGCCTGCTGGTTAGCAACTCTCAACTTTCTACCATACAGATCCAGTCCTTTGGCGTCTTTGTTCTTGGGAGAGGGTCCTTGAACCCCCCGTCTCTCCCTATTGTTCACCGCATCCACGACAAGGGAGTCGGGGAGGATGGGTGAACAGATGTTCATTTCTCTGGGCTGGGACAAAATACCAGCATTGGTTTTTCCTAGCCGTGGGCAAGGCTGAGGCTGGGGTTTGCCACACTGTCTTGGCTGTGCTGGAAATTGTCTTTACAATGGGCAGTGCCACCCTGGGCGGTCCAGAGGTTGAGAGGATGTTTGCAACAGGGCCTACTTCATCTCTGACCTCTTCTGCCTGTACCCCCAGGCTCTGGGCGACCATCCTCAAAAGTTGCTGGTACGCGCCTCAATCCTCCAGTACTGGGGATGCAGAGGATCCAGCTAATGCCTCATCTGGAGAAGACGAAGAAGAGGTCAATATACCCTCCAAACCTGCTGGTACAGAGGATTCTGGCACCACTACTTGAGTCCCCAGCATCACAATCTGTGGTGCTGTGCTCGGTGCCTGGGGTGAAGGACCCCTAGTGGTCCCTGGTATGGTGCTATGAAACCAGGGTCACTCTGCACCTGGGACAGCACCGGTTTGGTCAGCACCAGTGCCCACTGCACCACAGTTCCCGGTGCCTGTACAGGTGGCGCCCATGCCTGGGTTGCTTCTAACTGTCCCGGTGCCGATGTCGATGCTGACGATGGTGCCGGTACTGCCATCGGTGCCGGTGACTCCATCTGTGCCTTCGGCGGGGCTCCCAGAGATGCTCTCGATGCTGATCTTGGCACCTGGGAAGCACCCAGCGCCCTGAACAGGAGCCCTGCGACTCGCCCTTGCTCCTCGTGGATCACCCATGGGGTCCAGAAGGGCCATTGTGGTGCCCCCGATGAGGCCTTTGCCACTCTCCTTCCAGGGAGCCTCGGGAGTAGCACCGGTGCACGTTGCGTGGGGATGACCTTGTACTCTCACTCCTCACCGAGCTGGAGTAAAGGGAGTCCGATTCTGACACGGACCCTGCCGCCGCCCATGGTGGTGCCAAGGGTCCCATACCTCTCATTGGCTCCTGTAGGTTCTGTCCCATTTGCACGGTGCCAATTGATTGTTGGGGTCCCACCGGCGTTGGGAGCCATGCTGGGGTCCCTGGAGCCTGACCCGGTGTCTGGAGCAAGGGTGGTGAAAGCTCCCAGTGCGGTGTTTGTAGCGGCACCATAAATTGCAGGAGGCCTTGTGCAGCACTAAAGGCCTCTGGCGTTGAGGGCAGCCTGGGAGAGCGCAGGCTCCTGCCTCGTGCTGGAGTTGACGCCTGCACTTCGTGACCTCGCTCACAGCGCGACCTGGAGGACTCTCCCGATGCCTGTCTTCGCCCTCTTCTTTCTTGGGAACAGCCCCAGTCCCACCTCTTCTTCTTGCCCAGCACCGGGGACTGGCTCTTATGGCGCCGGAAGGCACTAGGCGCCGAGACCAGTTCTCGGCACCAAGAGCCCTCTGATGGCACCAACGGTGCCGGAGCACTCTGCACCGAAAATGCGGCGCTCTGCGTTCCCACCAAGGAACTCTCCGGGCGCAAGGCTGACTCCATCAGGGGAGCTTTCAGCCTTTGAGCTCTACCTTTTAGAGTCCTGGGTCTGAAGGCCTTGCAGATAGAGCAACACTCTCTGACATGAGTCCCACCGAGGCAGCCCAGACAAGCTTTATGCGGGTCACTTTTGGGCATACGTTTGCCACATCTCGAACAGTTTTTAAACCCAGAGAGCCAGGCATCACCTGGCGCCGAGGCAGTTAAAGACCCACCTCAGCTAACTAAGTGCTAATTTCCTACAAAGATAATGATCTAAACTATTTACAACTAATTAAAGTAACAAAAGCTACCAGTGAACTCTCAACAAGAGTTAAGCTCCAGCAACCAACAGCGTGGGAGAAGGAACTGAAGAGGGGGGTGGGTCGGGCGGTGCCTATATGGGTGGCCACATGGGCACCACTCCAGGGGGTGCCGCACCGACCCTAAAGCTACCGGCTGGGGCAAAAAGCTTCTGGCAACTGGGCAAATTGGAATGGACATGAGCAATCACTCAAAGGAGGAGTAACAGAGAGGAAGCCGTGCTAGTCTATACACTATCAAAACAAAAAGCAGTCAAGTAGCACTTTAAAGACTAGCAAAATAGTTTATTAGACGAGCTTTCGTGGGACAGACCCCCTTCTTCAGACCAGAGCCAGACCAGAACTGACTCAATATATAAGACACAGAGAACTAAAAACAGTAAGCAAGGAGGACAAATCAGAAAAAGCTAATCAAGGGGAGCAAATCAGAGCGTGGAGGAGAAGATCAAGAATTAGATTGAGCCAAGTATGCAGACGAGCCCCTAGAGTGACTCAGGGGCTCGCCTACATATTTAACTCGATCTAATTCTTGACCTTCCCCCCCACCCCCTCCACTCTCTGATTTGCTCACCTTGATTATCTTTTTCTGATTTGTCCTCCTTGCTTACTGGTTTTGGTTCTCTGTGTCTTAAATATTGAGTCTGTTCTGGTCTGGCTATGGTCTGAAGAAGTGGGTCTGTCCCACGAAAGCTCACCTAATGAACTATTTTGCTAGCCTTTAAAGTGCTACTTGACTGCTTTTTGTTTTCAAAGGAGGAGGAGCAGCTTCCCGCTCCTGTCAGGGGCAGCAGTTGCACTGACCTGAGACACATACAACTTAGTGCATGTTTCTCAAGGGTTTACAGTGCAGCATTTTCACTTGGATTCAGTATTTTTTCCATCTTCTCAGCTAAACTGTTTGCAGCTTTGACGTGCCCTGCTAAACAGTGGCTGAATTCCACCCAGAGACAGCAGCAGGTTAGTGGTGAGCAAAGCCATTTCCACGCGCAGGTGCATGGAGGCATCATCCAAACAGACCATTTTAGCACACGGCCTTGATGTAAGCACAGAAGTTGTGTGTGCTGAGCACAGGAGGTGGATTGTCCGGGTAGATTTCAACCTTTGTTCTGCTCCTGGATAGCTGGTGGGTCGCATATTGTGGCTCGCAGCCATGGCAGCCGTTTGTGTGGCACTCGTGGTTAGCACTCTGCCTCAACTCACATTATTGCACACATGCACCAGCTGCCTGGATAGCAGACGCTATCGAAGCAGCTCACAAATCAAAGGCCCCAGCAGTCTCCCCCGGGTACCTTACACCCTCAGTTCCTCCAAGCAAGCGAGGTGCTCGATTTATGGGAACCAAACTCTCTGCATCGTAACCTGCAGAGGCAGAGACTGCAGTATGTGCTGCTGTTTCTATGGCAACTCCCTGGCACGGAGCCACTCCTCATGTATCTGTACTTTGTTTCTCCAAAAGGCACGGTAATCAATACTGACCATGTGCTTGGACGCCTTCCACCTTCCCCATTCTTCTTGGTCTCCCATCTCCTTACCAGCCAGCCCCACAGTTCATAGCTTGGAGCTAAACGTACCAAACAGCCAGCGGCTGCACCTCCCAGGTCCCTTTGCCCCAAACCTAGTATCTGCATCTCTGATCCTCCCCTCCAGGGTCTGTACTCTTCCCTCTCTCTAAGCACCTCAATCTCTGACCCAAATCCCCAGATCTCAGGAAAATACCCACTACTCTAGCCCCTTTGGCTCCCCTCCCCCAGCCTTCAGACAGCAGTGGCTGGGATGCCTCAAGGAGCAGGAGTCCAGCTACCAGGGCTGGAGAAAGCAGTGCAAAGGAGCTCACTCTCCGTCAGGACGGGAGAAAAGCCCGACCCCCAAGCTACCAGCCTTTCTCCACAGTCTCTCTCAGCAGCTTCAGAGGGACTGAGCTCAATGGCAGCCAAGCTCGAGGTACCACACGTGGGAAGGTGCTAATGGAACGGCTCGGACATGTAGCTTACACTTCACCGAATACCCCACACTCTGCAAGAGACCCGAAGGGGCACTGGAAGCTACTCAGTGACAGCGTCTCCAGCATGGAGCAGCAATCCAAAAGCAACTAAGCCTTAGGAAGAGGGTGAAGCAAACACCGACGGCATTGCAATGCTGTTGCGTGTCTCAGCCAGATGCTCTCTCTCAGCACTAGGCTCTGTTCTGGTCACTTGTCTCAAGGAGAATGCAGCACAAATGCAGGGGAGAGGGGAGAGTGAAGGGCAGCGGGGACTGACAGAGACCTACAAAGACTTCCATACAAAGCGAGACTGAACATTAGGGATTGGTTAGAGAGGAGACCAAAGAGGTGGTTTGACAGACGCACACTACAGGCACTAAGGGAGGGCTAACTGAATACTAGAAGTGGATAACCGCTTGAGGTTCCCTCAAGTCCAGTCCCATGCATGCATGGCAGCACCAAGCACTACCACATCTCTCCTGCCTGGCACGTGTCTAACCTGCTCTTAAATATCTCCAGTACTGGAGATTCCACCACCTCCCTAGGCAATTTATTCCAGTGCTAACCACCCTGACAGGAAGATTTTCCTAACGTCCAACCGAAACCTCCCTTGCTACAGTTCAAGCCCATTGCTTCTTGTTCCCTCTTCAGAGGTTTAGGAGAACAATTTTTCACCTCCCTTGAGGAGCCAGCACCAATTAAAAGGCAGTAACATTTAAAATAACAGGCTGCCACCCAGAGACTCCTGAGGCTGTCCAACATACAGGATACCTGAAGCATGCAGTCTTCAGCAGACACTGCCTCTAAACCAGCAGCCCACAGCTTCAGAACACAGCTCCTCCCGCACAGAACCAGCCCATCATAAGACTTACTCAGTTTAACTCTGTCCCCCACTACATCAGAAACATCTTCCAGGTAAAGATATAATAGACCACAGCGCTTCTCTGTGACGGCTGAAAGGCACTACTCCTGCAGATAGGACAGCACATACTGCAGGACCCATATGGGCAATAATTAGACGTCAGTACTCAGGACGCAGAGCTAGAGAGGCATGCTGAAGCTTCTTGCCAATGGAAGATACACAGCCCCTTCTCCCCAGAGCTCCACTTCTCAGCAATGCTGGATGTCTGACATGGGGATCCCTGCTGGGCTGGAATGAAGGAAAGATGAGGCGGCAGAGGACAGACAAGCAGGGACCATACCTCTTTTGGGGACCTTGGAGGCAGAAGATTCTGGGGTTTCTGGAGATGTTGTATCAGCTCCATCTTCAAAAACCTGGATCTGAATAAATGAAACAAGTTCCGTGTTACCAATGATGTGTGACACAAACACGCAGCAGCCCTGCTCTGCAGCTGGGGCTTTCATACAACAGACTTAACACTGGGCTCAATTTAGCTCATTTCTTGGTGTTCCTCCCACCCCAGCTTCCTGAAAATGTATGTTACAATTGAGAAGAAACCCCCCGTGGATTTGAGAACCCAGGTCCCCATGCATTCTAAAGCAGCTTACAGGACACTGTCTACTTCAGTCCAAGGCAGGTTATGACTTTGGGTCTGTGCACCAGTTTAAGTTTCTGCCGCACGAGGACTTGAAGAGTGCATTTTCCCTGATCTGAACAGAGCTATAAATACTCCTGCATTCCTCTCAGTATGCAAAGCAGCTTTTCTCCAAGATGTAGTAACTGGTAGGGGCTCAGAACACCAGTGTAATGTGCATAGAGACCCTAGTGACAGCTGCCACACGTTCCAGGAGATTCCAGTGCCTGCACGCAGGGGCTGTCGCACGTTTGGGGAAGTGCTAAGAAGTCTAAGGCATTGGGGCTGTAGGAATCTTTCTAGACAAATCATCTGCTTTGACCAGGTGTCTGACTGACAAATAATGGAGGATCAGGGAGTTGTTAGCAAACTGGCCACTTTGCTATCATCTACCAACATGTAAGTGGGTCCATTTACGTTTGCCCAGGTCTCCATACATGCACTCGTTAAACCAGCAGGAAGAGGCCTGTTAAATGAGACTCCGTCACAGAAATAAGGAGGGTGCCACTGATGAAGGGAGAAAAACGCTCAGAGCAGGGTTTTAAAAAAGGCGGAAAAGGGGAGACACGTCCTGATCCTGCTGAGAGGGCATCTCTCCAATGAAAGCCAGCTCGGCTCCCACAACGGACGAGTTCTGTAGTGGGGAGGCTCCTGAGCCGTCTCAGCAGCACCCAACAGAGAGCTGCCCCCAGCTCACAGGAATCTGTCATGGGAGGATATTGTCTAATTGTGATACTGGGGGCTTCCCACTCCTCCCCACACAGCTGACATCATCCAAAAGGAGCCTAAGAATTCTAAGCCTCTTTGCCTTGTCCGCCGAGTACAGAGGGGGTAGCTATACTAGGCTTGGCGCCAGCACCCGTGACATCTGCGTTCAGAAGTGGTTTGTACAGCTGTATTTTATCCTGTTTCCAGGAGGAGACAAACAGGCACAGACCACTTCAAGGTCCCTGACAGCTGCTCCACAAAGGTCTGAGTACCAGCACCAACCAGCACATTCTGCCACTCTAAATTCCTCCTGCAATTTTAACAGCATGTTAATCTCACTTCTCCTCCCAGCCCACCACCACCCAGAGCTTGTGCAGTGTGACCAGAATAGGAGGGTTGCTGCATATCCCTCCCAGAGGTGAGGGAAGCAGCCTCAGTAGAGCACTGTGGGATGCACTGGCTACCAACAAGTGCCATGAAGCGGGAAGTGAGGAATGAGAACCATAGGGCTTACGTTTTAGTTCAGAGCGGTGGAGCAGCACCCAGGGCATGGAAATGACAGTCAGCGAGGATCACCGCCCTGCGGCACAGAGCCCACAGGAACGCCACAAGGGCCATCAGCTCCAGTTACGTTAGTCATGTGGCTGAAGTTACAGCATAAGTCAAACTTCCGTTGCCGGGTAGGTCTAGTTTCGGTGTGCACGTTCCATAGGAGAGGCTTTACAAGAGCTCCCACGGTGCTGAGGATCCAGAGCAGCCTTGAGCTGAGGGGCCCTGTACCGGCCCATTCTCTCTGCAGGTACCTACCCTACAGGCAACACAGAGGCGAGGCTGTGGCCATGCTGCTGCAGTGGAGGTACCTGTTACATCAGTGGAAGGGTTTTTCCCTAGTGATGGCACATGCACAACCTGGACAGGCAGTAGCTTGGTCAATTGGTAGAATTCTTCCACTGGCCTAGTGGCATCTACCGTGAAGTAGGCCTCTGCATGCTGTGACTATTTCATACCCTGAGCAACATAGTTAAACTGACTGGCATGTTAAGTGCAGACCAGACCTCTGGAAGAGGTTAGCACTTTCTCATAGGTATACTACATCTCTGCATCTCTACCACAGAATCTGTTTTCCCAAAATGATTTATACACCAGTCAGAACAAGCGTAAAGACACCACACTTTGTTTTAAGGAGACTGTTTTTGAAGCTAATACTTCACAAACAAGTTAACAGACATCTGCTATGCTTTATGGACGTAGTTTCCACTTACACTCATTTGCAAAGGAATAGAATTTGGTTGGTTTGCTGTTTGGAAGTGGGAGCTGGGAAAGTTACTTTGGGCCTTGTAAGTTCCCCAAGACAGTTTTTTATGGGTTAACAGGACTGGGTTTGCATCCATTTATCGAAAATCTGTTTTATTGGTAAAAATATCCAACTTAGAATGTTACTCTAGAGAGCCTCATTTTATTGTTTATGTCCCACAGCTCCACACTGCATGTAATCACAGAGCAGCGATGTGGCAGTGGATTTTAAGGGTGAGTTAGATGCGAAGTATGGGAGTGAAGTAATGGTTTCATTCATAGCCAAGAACACAAGCAGGATGTGAATTCTGAACGTGCCTCTAAAAGTTCCTTGTTGTTTTCTGATTTTTTTAAAACTAATTTTTCAAAACTTAGCACCTGCACTTCCGTGGTTGCTTTAGGTTTAAACTGCAAACTGGAATCTAATTCTAGTTGTAACCCTTTGTTGCTGCACTCTAACCAGCGCTCACAACAAGTAACTGAGAAAGCAGCCTACAAAGCCTAACTCCTCCAGCCCCACAAAGTGCTTGCCGTCTTCTCTTTTCATGACAAGAGACCAACCTGCAGCAAACTCCGTTCCAGCTGACACCATTGCTATAGCAACCATGCTGTGCTCCTTAGCAGCATCAGAAAAGACTTCATTACATAACACAGAGAACAAGCCGTTCAACCACCCAGGCTCTGAGACACACCCAGTTTGTGCTAACCCCCAAAAAAGCAAGACACAAACACCCAGCGCTCACGGTTCTTTACCACCCAACCGCTGGGTGAAAAAGGGGCTGAAAAGCGTTAGGTCCCTCCCTGGCCAAGACAGTTTCCATTTGTTATTACAGACTGAGTGTCCCCCCCCCCGCTTTCCTTCTGCGCTCTCGTGCTGGGGCCAGTCGCCGAAGAGGAGCTACGCTGCCAAAAGAAGTGGGCGAAGAGGAGCCGTGTGCCGCAGAAGGGAGTTTTGTACAAAGAAGCGAACGCTCTCTCAGGGGGAGGCCATCAGCACAGGCAGAGAGGAGACAGGAACCAGCTGCTGCTGCGGCCTGGAGCAGGCACTGTGAAACTCATGGATCTGGAGCCCACCCTCTTCCGCAGCTCTCAGCTGCCTGCTGGATTTGCCACCTCAAGAAGGACCAAAGTCCTTGCGGCTGCTTCTGAGTTTGCAGCTTGTAGAGGCAACGGTGCTCCCAGGCCACAGACAAACCTGCCTTGGGATTTACGGTGGGGAAAGAGAGGTGACTCACCAGTATTTGTAACACAAGTGCATTCCTGTGTACATTAGTGGGTTGTGCCCCTTCCCTGTTTATCCAGGCGCAGGCAGTGCACTGCAGTGACTGCAGAGTAACTCCTTAAGAAGAACGGCCTGGTGCACCTTGCCCAAAGAGGAGGGGAGGCTGGAAGAGGAAAGATGGAGGCAAAAGCCTGCACACAGAAAGCCACCTGCTGCTTAGAACAAGTGCCTTCCACAAAGAACCTTTTAAAAAGACACTTAGCAGAATATGTCAAACTCCCACAGAATAGGTCAAGACAATAATGATCTCTAGGATTCAAACCTGACGGCACCACTGCAGAGCAGGAAACAGGATGAGCAGCTTCCAGAGTCAAGAGGATTGGTGACACAGATAGCAATAAGAAGGCTCCTGTGCGAAGGCCCAGGGAAGAATGTATCAATACTGACTGAGCAAAAAAGGGCCAGTCCTACCCGAGTCTTGTCTCTCTCTCTTCTAGCCAACAGCATGGTGAAAATGAGGTGGGTTCAGAAGTTAAAACAGGAAAAGAACAAGTTAAAAATACTTAAACAAGTTAGATATTTTCAAGTCACCAGGGCCTGATGAAATGCACCCTAGAATACTCAAGCAGGTGGTCGAGGAGGTATCTGATGCAGTCTTGCACGACTTTTGCATCAACAAAATAGGGAAATGCAACCTAGATGGGGCAACTATAAGGTGGGTGCATAACTGGTTGGATACCCATGCCCAAAGAATCATTATCAATGCTTCCGCTGTCATGTTGCGGGGTGTTGGTCTGAAGTGAATAGGATGAAATTCAGCAATGACAAATGCAAAGTTCTCCACTTAGGATGGAACAATCAGTGGCACACAAACTACATGGGAAATGATGGTCCAGGAAGGAGTGCTGCAGAAAGGGGTCTAGAGATCATAGTGGACCACAAGCTAAATATGCATCAAAAGTGTCACAGTGTTGTAAAAAAAATGTCACACTTCTGGAAATAAAAAAAAGCAAACATTCTGGGATGCATTAATAGGAGTGCTGTGAGAAGTCAATCTTCTGCTCTACTCTGAACCCATCAGGTCTCAATGGGAACACTCTGTCCAATTCTAGGCACCATATTTCAAGAAAGAAGCTGACAAACTGGAGAAGGTCCAGAGAAGAACAACAGAAATGATTAAAGTTTTAGAAAACATGACCTATGAGAGATGCAGAAAGAACTGGGCTTGTTTAGTCTAGAAAAGAGAAGGCTGAGAGGGGCCTGACTACAGCTTTCCAGTACCTGGAAGTGTGTGACAAGGAAAAGGAAGAAAAATTGTTCTCCTTAATCTCTGGTAACAGGACAAGAAGCAGTGGGCTTAAAGTACAGCCAGGGAGGTTTAGGTTGGACATTAGGAGAAACTTCTTCCTGTCAGAGCAGTTAAGCTCTGGAATAAATTGCCCAGAGAAGTTGTGGAATCTCCATCATTGGAGATTTTTAAGAGCCCTTTAAACAAACATCTGTCAGGGACGGTCGGGACGGTACTTGGTCCTGCAATGAATGCAGGGGACTGGGCTTACTGACTTGAAGTTCCTCCCAGTTCTGTGACAACTTAGCTTCTTCCTGCTGTCTAACAGGAACGTATTCACGATGGAGTCTGAATCCAGTGCAGGAACAGATGCAACACACTTTGCATTGCTGACTGGTGTGAGAAGAACCACCAATGGACTGTCACATGTCTTGAATACCAATACTAGCATATGTTTAAGTAACCACCCATACTCCAGTAACCCTAACTCCTCCCACAGTTTGAAACTTGCTTGTAAGCTAATACATTGCAAAACAGCTGGAAGTGAGAACTTTCTGGCTTGATAATATCAAACTTTGCCATCGCATTATCAGCTCTGGACCAAATACCCTTTAAATCATTATCCAAAAGGGCTTCAGAATCCACCTGACGGCTCCTAGTTCCAGACCATTTACTTGCAGCGTGGCTTCCTGTGTATTCCACTGAAAATATACTGTCAGTTTTTGGACATGCATCAGCCCAAAACAGGGGCATGTGCCAAGACTCTGATGGCAGGGGATAAAGAACAGAAATGAGCTCTCTCTCAGTATGCCATCCATAGATACAAAAGGGCCACAAACTGAAAGTGATGAATAATGGTTCGTTTGTCCCTGGAGCACCCTGAGATGCGAGGTACCAGACAGTTGCCAGATTGGTTAGCCATCTGCAAGCCAACAATTCTATTTCGAGTGTGCCTCACAGAGGGACTAAAGAATCTGTACTGCTTAGATGTAGTGGGCTGGCCAGCCAGGGATCAACTGATAAAAAGTGTGTGTGTACATCATCTAGCACAACGGGGTGTCCATCCAGAAATCGTCTCCTAGGTGCTACAGGAATACTAACTGAAGCATTTTAAAACCAAGTGACTATACGTGGCTAGAGTTAACTCCTCCTTTAGTTTAAAATGTCGTCGTTTCCTGCTGTACTTGAAGGCACCTGCCCAGCCTCCAGTCATTTAGGGTGTGCCCACACTGCAAAGAAAACCTGTGATACTGCGTTTCAGAGTCCAGGTCACCTGACTCAGGCCCACAGGGCTCAGCCTTCATTCGTTCGTTCGTGCCAGACTGATCAGCGTAGGCGATCATGGCCCTCCACCCCGTCTATTACGGGTACTCTGGAGCATCTCCACAGTACTGCGGCGAAGCAACCATCAAGGGATACTCTCCAATATCTTCTCATGTTGTCTAACTTGTCCTCAATTTCCATTATACCTTCCTGTTGTCACTAAATTTTCAAGTGCAGAGTTTCTAATTACATGGCCTATAAATTTTGCCTGCCTTGTCCTTATCCTATTTAACAGCGTTCTTTGCTGTTGGCTTCTTTTAAGAGAGACTCATTCATCCTTTTAGTCGTCCATGAGATGCACAACATCCTTCTTAAAAACCACCTTTCTGTGGCTTCAACGTATTTCTTGGTGGCTTAGACTGAACCATTGAAAACAGTGTTGTAGACATACAGCCTCTGGCTACAACCTGGACTCTGAGATGCAGCCCATCAGCAGGTTTCAGAGCCCAGGCCACAGCCCAAATCCAAACATCTACTCTGCTATATCTAACCCCTCTGCAGACTGATTCAACTGAGCCGGGCTCTGAGACTAGGAACCACAGTCATTCATTGCAGGGTAGGCATATCCTGACACTCCTGGAAGTGTGAGAAATGCAGCTCAGTGGTGGTGATGCCATTCTCTGCTTCACGAAAAACACAACACTTTGTGCAGTTCATTGGAATTGAACAGTCAGCATCATGTTATGATCCTTTAGTCTGCAGAAGAGAAGACTGAGGGGGGACTTGATAACAGCCTTCAACTTACTGAAGGGAGGTTGCGAAGAGGCTGGAGAGAGGCTGTTCACAGTGGTCACAGATGGCAGAACGCGGAACAACGGTCTCAGGTTGCGGTTGGGAAGGTCCAGGTTGAACATTAGGAAAAAAACTTTTTCACTAGGAGGGTGGTGAAGCACTGGAACAGTCTACCCAGGGAAGTAGTGGAGTCTCCATCCCTGCAGGTGTTTAAGTCTTGCCTTGACAAAGCCCTGGCTGGGCTGATCTGATGGGTTTGGTCCTGCTTAGAGCAAGGGGCTGGATTCAATGGCTTTTTTAGGTCTCTTCCAGCTCTATTGTTCTATGATTTTAATATTCTATCATCATAACTCATTGTGGACACCCGTTCAGTAACCTCTCTTTCGGCGGTCACTGGATAACGAGAAGGACATCTTCATGCCACTCTCCAATTTGTGAGTCCGTTGATGGCTGATCACCCTGATTCTGGAGCTGCAGACCTTATCACAGAAGAGGCAGGTGTTGGTGGCTGTTGGAGAGGCGCAGGGTAGTTTTTGACGCTCTTTTCTTCTCCTTCGCCTCTCACCTGCACTGTGGCCGGACCTCTCAAATTGCACCAACCACTCACGGATTACCATTCTCCACTGGGGACGGTCTTGGGCAAGGTTCTCCCAAGTGTCAACACCGTTGCAGCACTTTTTCATGTACGCCTTCAGCATTGCTTCCTCTTGCCCCCAACGCTCCTCTGTCCTTCCTCCATCTCGGAGAACAGAATCTGTTTTGGGAGGCACCGATCAGACATCCGAACCACACAACCAGTCCAACAAAATTGCTGGTGAATGATAAGGGCTTCAATGCTGGTCATGTTCGATTCTTCCAAGACGCTAGTATTCATATGCCTGTCCTCCGAAGAGAGGTTTAGGATTCTCCTGAGGCAGTGCTGACGATATTGTTCAAGTACCTTCAAATGACGCTTGTATGTTGTCCAGGTTTCACATGCATATAGTAGCATTGGAACAACCACTGCACGGCATACAAGGAGCTTTGTCTTGGGATAGATGTCCCAGTTCTCCAAGACTTTGTCTCAGGTGGGTGAAAGCAGAGCTGGCACAGCTCAGACGATGCTGGATTTCTGCATCAATGCCGACTTTAGCAGAAAGATGACTTCCAAGGTGTGTGAAGTGCTCCACATTTTCCAGCAGTTTTCCACTGACTTCAATAGAAGGTGCATGAGATTTGCAACCAGCAAAGGTTGGTGGAGCACCTTCACCTTTTTGATGCTCAGTGTGGGGTCGAGGTTCTTGTATGCTTCAGCAAAGTCAGTTAGAGCACTGACCTTGTAAACCCAGGATTGATATTTCAGTCCTTTAAGGGGCCTTTCAAGAGCCTGGGTCAAGACAGATTTTGAAAAAAATCTTTCAGGGATGGTGACAGGTCCTGCTGTGAGCCTAGGGGACTGGACTTGATGACCTCTCAAGGTCCCTTCCAGCTCTGTGAGATATGTATATTTCCATGATTCACCATTAATTGTTTGCATTGCTTCCTCACCATGGGTACTAACATTATTTGTAGAGTATTCGGTCACCATTAACCTTTTCAGTGAAGAGTGAAACAAAATGGGCATTAAACACCTCAGCTTTCTTAATGTCATCAGTTACTGGCTCACCCTTCCTACTAAATAGAGGATCTACACCTTCCTTTGTATATCTTACTTTTAAGCTGTGTCTACACTGACCAAAAACTTCGAAATGGCCATGCTAATGGGCCAGATCAAAGAATACAGATGAGGCGCTGAAATGCATATTCAGTGCCTCCTTAGCATGCTGCCAGCCGCAGCACTTTGCAATTGCCGCTTTTCGCTCCCGCATGGCTCAGCTACATGGGGGTCGTTTTCTAAAGGACCCCACCAACTTGAAATCCCCTTATTCCTATGAGTGCCTCTGACTTGGCCCAGACACAGACTTTTTTTAAACAGGTGTCTGGATAGTTAAAATCCCCCATTCCTAAAGGGCTTGTCTTTCGGATATTTCTGTTTGTTCATCCATCTTTTTTTTTCTCTGACTTGGTGATCTACACTAGACCCCTACCATGACACAGAATCATAGAATAGCTCTTAATGTCTTTATCCAGAAACTCAACTGGTCTGCTTCGCATTTCCTCCTGGACCGCAGAACATGTGTAGATATTCCTGATGTATAATGCAACACCTGCTCCCTTTTTAGCCTGGCAGCCCCTCACACACAAGCTACACCCTTCTATCCAACATTCCAGTCCTTACCCAACCCAGTCTGCCATGGCACTTAGTTTGTGCACTAGGACTTCTAGCTCTTCCTCTTTACTGCCCCTCCGTCTTACATGCGTGTACAGACATTAAGATGCTGAACCAATTACCCTACTGATCACCTCATTTCCTCTACTGCATTACTGCAACTTTCCATGTCCCCGACACCGTCTGTTAAGATCACCTTTAGTTATACTTACCCGAGGGCTTTTGTCACCTCTCCCTTTGCACCTAGTTACAGCCCTCCTCAAGAGGCTGCTGAGTTATGGCAGCAGCCTGGCAAGCACAGACCAGAGCATGCCACCTGGGGGACTGTACCTGTGACTGCCGCACAAAGATGCCATGGTTCTCTTCACAGGTGAAATACTTCCTGCCTTGCACAGTGCCATCATTCTTGCCCTTTGCTTCATCTAAGATGACTCCAACCCATTTTCCTGTGGCAAACAAAGTGGCACCAACGTATGCCACAGTGCCACGGTATCCCTTCCCGATGACTTCCACTCTGGAGCCCACTTTCAAGGGCTTGCCACTTGCTTCCACGCTCATCCTGGTGCCGGTACCTGATGCCTAGAGGAACAGCAGAAAAAGAAGTATCGTCAGCAAATTAACACATGGAAGATACCATCAGCTGCATTTCTCTCACTATCTCGGAGGCCGAAATCTTGTTGCTTGGCTGAAAACAACCACCATGTTTGATGTGACCTATATGAGGACATCACGTTTCTTCCATTTTAGGATTGTATCTGGAGTCAAATGAGAAGGTGAAAAAGGTGTTGAGTGAAGTGGGCCTGTTGTCCTGTTATATTCAGGAGCAAACATCAAATGAGCCCTTACACCTTGGGGCTGTCACAAGTATTAAAGTCATAAGCACCAGCAAAGCCTGTGAAATATTAATTAATTGTGAAATGAATTACTGCTCCTATTAGTTTTTGAACACACACACAGTCTATATTTTTGGGAGACTCATTCAAGTGCTTTGAGAAAGACCAATCCAAAGCAGTAGCGCTTTGGTAAGTCACGAGATACACCTGGCACTATGACAGTTATGGATTACCTTTCAGTGTGAGAAGCACTGGGCCATGGTGTCAGAAGAGATCTCTCTATTTATGTGAAGCATCCCTAGTCTCTAGCAGGAGAGGCCCTGTAACCAGCGCTGGTGGATTAGTGAACCCTCCTCTTCCTCAGCATCATGCCTTCCCACCCCGCTTTCAAAGCAGCCTGGTTGGTCCATGTCTGATACCTGAGAACTAGTAGCTGGTGTCCATGGATTTAGGAGACAATATCCAGGCCAGGACCACCTATTCACAGCTTTACTAGAGCTCCAAATCAGAAACTAAGCAGTTAATCAGAGAATACTGACATTAAACTCTCATGCTTTCAGGACATTCAGCATCTTCCTCATTACCCAGCTACGCTTGTTAAAGTCTGACATGCACTACTGCATTTTTAAGTTGTCATCATCTCAAGCATCTCTCTACCTGCTCAGGTAGTACAAAAAGCATCCAAAGGTTGATGCCTGGCATACTGAATAAGGCCACGGGTATAAGTACTTCCATACAAGGCAGTGTTTTAGACATGCCAGCTTACTGGGAATACACAGGTAAATGTAATTGTGAAGCACGTGCCTCCATTTCTCCAGGGACCCCAGGGAAGCTCCGTTCTCCAGCTCTGTGAGCTGTCACTCAAAGCAGAGTTCCATCTCTAATACCTACTCCCTAGATGGACATGTTGCCATCGCATTTCACTGCTCTCTTTAGGCACTCAGACTGTGTCCAGGACAAAAGGAGTCTAAAGCTTCACTCAGTTAAAGCCCATGGGAAAGGCTCCATCACATAAATGCTCCCCCATCACTTCAACTGATCATTACAAGGGTTATGAAGAAAAATGTTGAAAAACAAAGCAACATGGGAAGAAAGGGAGCAGACCAGGAACAGATTATAAAGAGAAAATGCCTCAGCCTCACCCACATTCCAATAGCTCTGATAACTCGCAAAACATCGCTGACGCGACTGAAGAAAGAACCATCAGAAAACGCACAGGAAGTTGCCTCCCTCCTCCAGTGTAAAGAAATACACTTGCAGCTAAACCAGTGGCTAGCCTGAGCTTTGGGATGTCTCTGTGCAAACCACGCAATATTTCTCTATTTCTATTTGTTGTGCTACAGACATGGCATTCGGTTACAGAAACAGCAACACCTGGGATAGGCTCCAGCTTGGCCTAGCCTTCCAGGTCATGAAGCTACCATACTGCTGGGCAGATAGCATTAGCCACCCCAGCTGATTTACAAACATTATACTATGGTCTAATCTGATGAAACAGGCAGATTCCCAAGCCCAACTCATAGATGTTCATCTTGTCAGTGGGCCAGGCTACCAGTGCCAGAGCCTTCAACATTTTTTTGTTGGCAAAAACCTGCTGAATAGAATTGACGACATAAAATTATCTCAATTTTTCCAGATTGGAGACCTCACAGCTCACATCGCCAGCTCAGTGAACAAATAAATTCTCTTACAAGTTGAGCTTTCACTATAGAAATAAGCTCTCAGTAACTCCCATCCCTGGTACACAGAGACCAAAAACAAATGATGCCCCAATCCTCTAAAGGAGCATGGACACTGATTGTGTGGGTTAGCTTATTACAAAACTCTTTCTGTTAGACATACAGACAAGAGAACAATCCCTGCTGGAAAGCATTTTCATCAGTAAGCTTACCTCTGCAGAGAGGTTTGTTAGCCTCCTTGATTAACAAACTTGTTCTCAGAAGGAGCACTCCAAAACACAAGGACAGATAAAACAGGTGGAGATAAGGGCACGAGGAGAACGTGAACGAGACAGATATTCAACTTTGCAAGAGCAAAGGGGACAGCCAAGACAGACACACACAATTGGGCAAATGAAAGCCAGGGAAAGACTATGAAGAAAGGCCCGTTGTGGCCGGAATGAGGTCAAGACACATTACAGCTGCAGAGTTCTCATTGGACCAACGTGGAACAAGAGTCATGGAGGATAGCGAGTAGGAAGTCATGGAGAATAACGAGTAGGAAGTTATGGTACTCAAGATAGTTTAAAAGGTGAGTTGAAAGGTTTTAAAATTCTGTTTCCTTAAAACTATTTTATTATGTGTAAAGCTGACCTGAAATGTTGATCTTCAAACAAGCATTTTCACTTCCTTTTACCTTAACAAGATCATGGAAGTCAAGTCTGAGTTTGCTGGAGGAATTTGTCAGCAACTAAATAACTGTGAGCACCCACAACTTAAAGGAAAGGGTAAAAGTGTTTAATCTTGAACAGAGGCTCTTTCTCTAAAGCCGTCACTAGGCATGGAAGTAAAGTGGATGTTAACAAACCAAGAGTTTTAAGTTTTCTGACTAAATATCTAATCCGAGTTTCTACGCCTGTTCTGTTAGCTGTCTGGCCACCACAGACTCTTCCACCATAAAAGAGCACCGTTAATGCAGGGGGGAGTGGAGACAGAAGAGTCTCTTTAAAAAGGTCACACAAAAGCCCTCTAGCCCTGCTTTCTCCATCAATGAGCAAGGGGGCACGTGGACAGAAAGCACATGCTGAATTTTTTTAATCCTTTCAAAAGTACCTTTTCAGCCCAACATGCTGCCTGAGGAACCAAACAAAGCAGGCAAGCACCCTTATCGATCAGACTGGACATTTCGTAGCCTCTCACATCAGACCCGTTTAGACATTTATTCCCGCCACATTCACTTCCTTCCTTTTCAGGGGAAGAGAAGGCACTCGACCAAGAGAAAGAAAGGGCCTTTTCCCAAGCTGAAAAAGCCCCTCCTGAGATTGCAGCTAGCCAACCAGATAATGTAGTAGTGAGAAATTCCACAGATTTGACTGGAGAGGAATTTGTAGGATTTCATAAAGGTCTATAGCTAGCTAGCTTTTTATGCACCACTCATCACCATACATTGGTGTGCCTTAGCACGGCACCTAAGCAACTGGGGAAAAAAATAATGACCAGATTAGAAAAATTGAGCCTCTAGAACATTCCGTTTTCCTGGTTATTCTTGTATGCAAACGGACCACAGCATACATTTATGGAACAGAATTATTTTCTGTAAGGTTGTAAAAGGAGAATCTGTGGCCCTTTCATATACATACTACCAGCCCAAAAGGAGTTAGAATTAACTGAATCCAGCCTAGTGCACAGAAAGCTAATGGGCAAGGCAGGTTCCTGCTACCCTTTTTTACTCTTCCACTTCAACAGTCTTCACTGCTAAGGAAAGGAGAAAGGAAATGTGAAGTCCTACATATCTAGTCATACATGTAAAGCAGCGTTTCCCAAAGTGTGGTACGTGTTACGTGATACACAACAGGATTTCAAGGGATACATGGCAGAAAACAAATGACTAAAAACCAGGAGACAAGCACTGAGGCGGCACTGGGAGAAGGGGTACACTGCTACGGCTGAAGCCCTGAAAGGGGTACGCAAACATTTTAAGTTTGGGAAACACTAACAAAGAATCTGAAGATGACTTTTAAAGCAGCACAATCTTACTGAAAACCATAAAACATATACCTGCAGAAGTGTATGAGAGGGAGACGTGCAGACTGGCTCTAGGGGCTCATCTGAAGGGGGCATGTAAACGAGCCCAGTCAGTGAATAGCAATGGGGAGCTAAGCTGCATATACAGCACCTCATTAGGCTCATATCAAATTTTTCAACCTTTAAAAACTCAAAAGCCCTAAAGGCTTTGTGGTTTGCCGACAAACCACAAGGAATTTTCCAAATCAGTAAAAGCCCCTGGTCCTTATATGAGTTCCTGTAACTTTTCTCTTCCAACAGAAAATTCCTCTGCTTGAAATCTGACGGCTTACTTTTTGGTGACCTTTTGCAAATCACTCAAGTTTTCGGGGCTCTTTCTGATCACTGCAGTTGGTTTGGTGCAAGTGAAAGCTGAATGTCATCTTCTGCACTTTAGTTACCCCTCCATTAAAGTGGAGGTAATGCCTGAATACTACACAGTGGGTCTACAGAGCTCAACTGAGATTTGTAAGCACCATGTCACTGCCAAGAATTAATAAATAAAAATTAGATTTCAGTAACTCATCAATTCAAAAGGCAAAATCCATTCTTGTCTTCGCCCTTCACACTGCCCTTCCCTTCAACGTCCCTCCTTTTACCAAACCCACTCCCAACAACCCCCCCCCCCACCAAAACATCAAAGAGAAACAAATCATGGACTTCCCATGCCATTGGCTGCCCACCAGATTATTCACTTTGCAGGAACGTTACATTCCTTCCCTTCACCCCTTTGTCTGCCTTGTCTCTTTAGTCTTCAAAACAATGACCGACTTATTCTCTGTACAGTCCCTAGTATAATGGAGTTCTGAACTCAGTGGCGGCCCCCAAATACACTCGCTACTAATATTAAATGGACTTATCCATGTTCCTAGACTCTGTACAATTGGGTGCCTGGGGAAAAAAAAAATTGCCAACAGGTCTATTTTTGGTCAGTTCCAAATACCAGATTTAACAAACATTTGATTTTGTTATTTCAGCAACAACTGCATCTGTAGATCTCAGTTCTGAAAGTACAAATGAGATGCATTCTCCTTCACACATGAACTTTCCTGGTGAACAGTAACAGAGAGGAAGCCGTGCTAGTCTATACACTACCAAAACAAGAAGCAGTCAAGTAGCACTTTAAAGACTAACAAAATAGTTCATTAGGTGAGCTTTCGTGGGACAGACCCACTTCTTCAGACCAGAGCCAGACCAGAACAGACTCAATATTTTTGGTTCTCTGTGTCTTAAATATTGAGTCTGTTCTGGTCTGGCTCTGGTCTGAAGAAGTGGGTCTGTCCCACGAAAGCTCACCTAATGAACTTTCCTGCTATTTGCAATAAAGTTTTAATTAATAAAATGGCATCTAAGAAGAGTTTGCTTTGCTTTAATTTCTCATTGTACATTAATGCACTTTTAAAAACTACCATCCGTGAAAATAAGGTGTCAGTTTTAGTTTATTTCACACTTAGAGTGAAGAGTTGGTTGCTGTAATTATTAACACAGCAGTCAACTGGTGTCACAGGGTATGCGTCACCTGACTGATTAATAATCAAAGACACAACATTCATGCAAGTATCATCAGCACAGGAAGAGGGAAGAGAAAAAGAAATTAAACTGCAGGGAGGCAGGGGTGTTACAGACACTAAATCAGAGGTCTTCCCAGTTTATGGGGTACAAGATGTCTATTTTTTCCAACACAGTAAAGTTTCACAGTCAAAAAAGAAAGTAGAGTAGAAAGTTGTTAAACTTGATGGCATGCTCATGCTGCCAGGAGTCCCCACGCTACATGAACACACAGCCAGAGAAACCTACACAACTCTATCACCTGGTCTTTCTGCAGTGACCTGCCATACTGCTTGCTCTGACTAACTAGGAGAAACAGAACCCATTTTACCTGCCCCCGGGGAGTCTGTTCCCACCATTCTGCTTTGGTAAAACTTGGAGGGAGAGGAGAAACTGAGCTCAGGTCACTACACTCTCAGCAATTACCCTGCTCTCAAGGAAGTTGGGTTTAGTCTTTTCCTTCCTAATACAAGCACCTTTCTGGGTCTCCCAAGCCAGGTGGGCTTCAAGAAGGGACTTCCCCTCATACTGCACATGTGCTACATGGGACTGCTTTAAATTGCAGTGCCTGTGTGCTCAGCAGGCAGCCCCACTACTGAAGTGGCAGCAAGAGGAGGGAGCCAGGCCCTCATCTCTGGTAAGTCCCTGAGGTACCCGCTGCTCTCTCTCCAGGGCTCGAGGGAGGAGGCAGCCTAGCCATGCCGTTGGTTGGTGCGGGCTACAGGGGCTCAGAGCAATTCTCCCTCTGGCACGTTGCCCCTCTGATTTAACCGTGCCATACCAAGACAGGGACACTTGTCACAGCGCCAGTTATTTTCCAATACTACTGCTCTCCCTTCCCGCCTAAGGGAGAGGGCAGGGGTGACCCAGCAGGGCCTGAGTGAAGAAAGGGGAACTATACGCTGCTAGCCAGAGCCGGACAACCACCAAGACTCTCCAAGGCTCTGTCTCCTGTCCCACCCTCATTCTCTGGCCTCTGGTTTTTCTCACCGGAATGCTCCCTGAAGTTTGCAGGGAACCAGCCACTGCAAACACCTAAGCAGGGGGTGCATTCCAGAGGGCAAGCACCATGGAGATGGGTGGATCTATTAAATGGTCAGAAATGTGAACTAAAGGTGGGTGCTCCCATGCAGCAGGGAAGAGCAGGGGAACCACTGAAATTATTCAATAATTTCAACCAGTCGTTAGCAGTGATGGATTCTAAATTAGACCACCTCAGGAAACATCTAGACACCACAGTGGACAGCTCTAACATACCATCAGCTCCATGTGCAGCAGTGCTCTGAAAGCTGAGTCAGTTATGAGCCCATTCTAAAGAGAGATGACGTTATGGAAAAGACACTGTTAGGGAAACCGATTACTCCCTTCCCACCAAGCTCTGAACTCTTTGGTTAGATCAGTCTCTCCTAGAAGCAGCATTTCTGCAAAGCTTTTTTACCCTAGAGGGGTCATCACTCTGCTATGTCTCAAGCCTTGGGTACCGTCAGGAGCCAGGCTACAACAAAGCACTCTTCACAGCCAGAGAGTCTGTTTAAACCCACCCCAGGTCAGCTGTGTGTCACATGCACCAACTGGCACCCTGGTCAAAAAGCTCCCAACCCGTAATTTCCATTTACTAGGGTCTAAGCACAAATATTTGGGTCAATAACGTGTTGCCTGCATACTACAATTCTAGAGCTTTCAAACAAAATGTTAGGGATCTTTAAAAAAGTGGGGAGAGAACGAAACAGAGAATATCTTATTGCCTTTATATAACTCTCTGGTACACTCATATCTGGAATACTGTGCACAGATGTGGTCGCCTCATCTCAAAAAGACATACTGGCATTGGAAAAGGTTCAGAAAAGGGCAATGAAAATGATGGGGGGGGGTTGGAACAGATGCCATTTGAAGAGTGATTAAAAGGACTGGGACTTTTCATCTTAGAAAAGAGGAGACTAAGGGGGGAATATGATAGAGGTCTATAAAAGCATGACAGTTGCCGAGAAAGCAAATAAGGAAAAATTATTTTCTTGTTCCCGTAACGTAAGAACTAGGGGCCACCAAATGAAAGTAATAGGTAGCAGGTTTAAAACTAACCAAAAGGAAGTTTTCCTTCACACAGCCCACAGTCGGCCTGTGGAACTCCTCGCCAGAGGATGTTGCAAAGACCAGGACTTTATCGGGGTTCAAAAAGAACTAGATAAATTCATGGAGGTTGGGTCCATTTATACTTTTTGGTTGAAAATGGACAACAGGAGATGGATCACTCAGTGATACTCTTTGCTCCCTTTGAGGCATGTGGCATTGGCCACTGTCTGAAGACAGGAGACCAGGCTAGCCGGACCCTTGTCTGACCCAGTCTGTCGTTCTGATGTTCACCCTAGCATATAACCTCACCCGCAAATATCTGTATTACTTTCTGAAGCCAGGATGACATGATCAGGTGGGAGCACAATGACACCTCCCTACCTTGCAGATGTGTCTAACTGCAGCCTTAAACCATCACAGAGTACAGATCAAAAGTTTGGGGGCAAAGCTTGAACACAGCAGCACTTTTCTGCAAGTCTCCCATGAAGAGATTCATGACTGCAAGTTAAAATCCTCTTAGCCTCAAATTTAAGAGGTGGTTAAAGAGGACTTGAAGAAGAAATAATTCTAGCCTTTGTTTGCGGCAAGTCTAGTTATTGCTGAATATATAATATATGGTGCTGCCACACTCAGCCCTCATCAAAGGAGATCACTCAAGGATTAATAACAAACCCATCATCTAGTGGCACAACGCGGGCGGCTGCTGTCTCATCTAACAGAATCTTAAACGGCACAGATCTGTTGCTATTAGACGTGGAGATGAACTAGCAAGGCACTGCTGTGATGAACCTCCTATGGCGTGGTGCAAGCACCACGCTAGCGCTGGTTTCTCTCTGCACTGACATCTAAAAGCGAGCAGTGCCATTTAAGAGAAGATATAAAGATCATGGTGGGGCCTGGGGCATGAGAAAAAGGGTGCACATTTGTCAGCTCAGACAATCTGCAGAAATACTGCGCTGAACCCGCTAACCCCAAACAAAAGGAGAGAGAATGGAAACCCACTAGGCACGCAGGGTTCATCGGGTGTTCTGTGCAAATGCTTTGGATATTTCTACCTTTGCCAATGCAACTGTAATTCAAATAATTAACCTGCTAAGGTATCAGGTGTTGTATTACTACCACATAAGTAATGCACCAGTAACAGACCTGCTGCCAACTAGCCCTCTTGAGAGGGGATACTGCAAATTTAGTTCTGGAGTCTCAAAATGTAGTTCATACCCCCCGAAACACCCTCTTGCTTTAGCCAGTGATTGGAATTAAACACAGCTAAATGAACACTTGTTGGAAGGCCCCAGAGGCCCCCCCCCATGGACCAGAGAGAGAACATTTTAGAAAATCCGAAGCCCTGGAAGCCAGCAAGCAGCACATACTCCAAGGCTTGGCTAGCAAAGCAGAGGCCAGAAAAAGGAAACCTCACCAAGAAGAGGTGCTCTGCAGCAGCACACCCCACCCCAACCATTCTCGCACCACTCCTGGAGCAGCCTAAGTAACTGGTCAGCCACATGGCCTACATGAACATTAGTCTCCTTGGGTGGCAGTTGCTCTGCACCCCTGGCCTCTATTATTTCAATCTATGAGACAACCGGAGGTAACAACAAACGCACATCAAATCATTTTGACCATTGAGACTCTTAAATTAACACAAAAATCAACCAATGGTTTCTTGGTGTTTCATCAACTTCCCTAGCGATCACCATCACTGGGGAGCCAGTGCAGCCCACATGACAGTCTTGAAGTGCTTCTTCCTACAGGACTTTTGAAATGAGTTCAGCAGAACCTGAGGCAATGAGACAGGCCCCTGCCCTCCCTCACCTCGTAAACCATGGGAGGAGAGAAACATGGCCCTGTAGTGCTTGTGATCAACCTAGAGTTACAGAGCACTCTGCTAAGCTGGCAAGCACCAAGCAATAGAGAAGGCTGAAAATGCACTAACCCAGCCTCTCCAACACCTAGAGACACTGAGAGAACCCCACTGGATTAGAGAAAAAGAACAAAACGCCAAGAAACAAACTCCAAAGAAAGGCCTCATTATCCAGCTACTGCCCATTTTAAGTTCTATTGACGACTGCAAAGCTGAAGCTTAGGGGCAAAATCTCAGGCTTCCAAATACCAGGAAATCAATTTCAGCATCTCACAATGCAAGCCCCCAAACAGTCAGATAGAAAAACAAAGGGGTGGAGGCAACCCAGAATCTTTGTGCTGAAAAAGCCCTAGAAGGGTTCTGTCGTGGCTGGAAGCTCAGCTGACACCTCATTACATTGCTAGCAATAAACTCATAAGAAACAGAGTCTAATTTAAACCAAAAGGGAACAGCTGACAGCATAATTCAGGCTATTTATCTGCACCTCCACACACACCTGCCTATGTATTAAGAAGTGAGATATCGCTAATAGCCAGGCTGCACAATTCAGAAAATGGAGAAAATACAGTAAACAATCTATCTCCCTGCATATATACCCTTCTTTGCAACAGAGAACGTTCAGATATATTGAAGGTATGATACCTATAACAAACCCAAGGAGTTTGTAATTACGTCCGGCCGCACCACACACACACAAACACACTTACCCGACTGTATGTGTGTCTCTTGCTCTGGGCCATGCTGCCTTTCGCTATTTAACGATTCTTTTTTTAAAATGATGGTTTCAGTTCATGGCTAGTACTCTCCCAGAAGGATTCGCCTGTCAGGGTCCAACTCATTCCACCATAGCGACACCCCAAGCCGCGCTCTGTCTGGCCACACAGAGGAAAAACCCTTTTCTGTTAGAGGATTCTTGAATACATGGCTATACAAGAATTCAGCCCAGCTGACGGAGACTCACTTTGCGCTAGTGCTGCTCCAGACTCTTGTCACAGATTTTGCCAGCCCACTGGGTCCTAATGCTAAACAGTTTCTTTTCTGAAACTGGAGAAGAAAAGGCAGGCTGCCTGGGCTAGGGCAGTGGGGAGACAGAGCCCATGAAATGATATCCACGAGCTAGTCCAACCAGCAAAGCATCTCCCCAGAACACAACCTAGCCCTGCTTTGGAGGGAAGCCCTGGACATACTGTGGGCCAGAGGCGTTCCTGCTTACGGGGACCTGACAAACATCCAGCCTGAGGAAGCCAGAGTTGAAATGAACTTTTCTCAGAAACAGCTGGTTTTTTCCACCCCTCCCTTGCAGCCTGACTTGCAGGCTCTGTGGGGTCTTGTTTACCAATCAGCTTTGCCTCACATACAATCTAGGCCTCCTCCAGCCTAGCTTTACCAATGTCCACAATGCCTACAAACAAAAATCAAGCTGAAAGTGACTAGAGCACACACAAGACTGCCCTGCTATTTACAGAGTATCATTACAGGGCCATCAGCCCAAACACCTTGCTATACCTGTTAATGAAACGCTCACCAAACTAAGCAATGCTGCAACCCAGCAGGGAAAGCAGCACAGGTACGGAAACCAAACAGTTAATCATGAAGCACTTTTAAAATCAATAATTGCTCTTCCTATGGCTGATCTGAATAGATGTCTAATTAAAGTCATCAACTGCTCTCCTTGGAGCTGCCTAAGACACTCATTGCTGCCCATGAAACGGCAAGGGAGGGTTGGGGAGAAGACAACATGCCTGATAGGCGGTTTTGACAACACTGGGGTTCCCAGTGTCTTCCAGTCCGCTTTCCTTCATTACTGGAGAGCACCACGGCAGCAGCACTGTGTCAGTGATCATCTTCTGGTTCTCACCCCTTCCTCTCATGCACACTGCGGTCTCTAAAACCAGGCCTCCAAGGCCCTAGCTTCACCTATGCTCAGCACTGACTCAACAGATGCAACTCAATCTCGTACTAAAGCCTCCCTCAACCTTATTCCATTTGTCTTCCCAGATCTGCTCAAACACTCTCCCAATAGCACATCTGGACTGTTACATTCTCACGTTTCAGCTCCTGTCAGTAATAGGAGTCCTTCTTAAGTAGATGCAGCCAATTTTATGCACTGCCTACCACAGAGAAGAAAATCAAAAGGAGGAAGTCCCAAGCCCTCCTTAGCCAGGGCACAGATTATATGGGCCAACAAGCTCCATATTGTCTCGCATTTCCATGCTCCTGATGGAAAACGCTCAACACAGAAACAATGAACTGGAAGAGACACTTGGATGTCATCTTGTCTTTGCCCCTGTGCTGAAGCAGGACTGAGCATTCCCCAAATCACCCCTCAGGATGTGCTTGTCTAATCTGTCCTGGAAAACCTTCTACTTCACAGTCCCGCAGCCTCCCTCGGTGATCTGTTCCAACACTTAACTACGCTTAGAGCCAAAAAGTTCTTCTTCATACCCCACCTAAATACTCCTTTATGTAGATTGCGTCACCTGCTTCTTCTCCTACCTTCAGCGACATGGAGAACTGATCTACAGCCGCTTTGTAGCAGCCTGCCCCAGCCTACCCTTTCTTTCTGCAAAGCTACGTATATCCCTTAAAATAGAAAGCTTCTCGCAGGCCACATTTTCTAAAGTTTTCTCATTGTTATGGCTCTCGCTGGACTCTCTCCAGTTTCTCCACGTCCTTCCTAAAGCCCGTACCCCAGACTGGAGACAGTGCTCTAACTCAGGCCTCACCAGAGAGGGGCAATTACCACCCACATCCTACAAACAACATCCTCATTAGTATATCCCAGAATGCATTGGGGTTTTTGCAACTGGATCGCCCTGTTGACTCATGTTCCGTTTCTGATCCACTGAAACCCCCAGACCTTTTTCAGCAATATTACTGCCTACATCATTATTCCCCACTTTGTAGCTGTGCATTTGATTTTCCTTCCCAAGTGAAGTACTTTGCACTTATCTTTACTGGATTTCATCTGTTTGATTTCAGCCCAGTTCTCCAGTTGTAATCCTGTCCTCCAAAGGGCTTGCAACCTTTCCAGGGTGGTGTCACCTACAAATTTTACAAGCATGCTCTCCATCTCTCATACAACACAAGGATAATTATCTGCCACAGTATATGAAGTTACATTTGCATAGAGCTCTCAACCCTCTCATTTTTCATTCCCTGAGAACATTGTCCAAACGTTTCCTTTTGGGTTGAAAGGTCCCATGCTTGGTCTTACGTCCAAATGGGGCACTTTCTTTCTGGGTGGGTGAAAAATTGAGTTAGAGTAGTGGGGAATCACAACCCACAGCAGTCTACAGTAACCTTATGGAGGGCAAGTATGCGGGCAGTGCCTTTATGTTTCCCAGGGACTGAAGCTCATCCAGGAGCAGCCTGGAACACCAAGCTAATCCAGCACCTAGGGGGTTAATCAACCACCTGCAACCAATTAAGGCCCATGGAACCCTTTAAAAGGCTTCCCTCTGGTAAGGAGGGGGAGGAAGAAAGGGTATGGACCAGGAAAGAGGAAAGAACTGCAGAGGAGAACCTACAGAAGGAAAAGGCTTTGCTGGAGCAGTCAGTAGAAGGTACTGGGAAAAGTGTCTGGGATAGTGGCCCAGGGAGGAGGCTGGTGCGCTTTGGGCTGAGGGAGACAGGCCCTCCAGCAGCAGCTACCTAGGGTCCCTTGGCCGGAACCCAGATCAAGTGGGAGGGCACCGATTCCTCACAGACTGCCCCACACCCTCCAGGGCAGCTCAGGTGGTGTGGGAGGAGACCCAAGACCCATGGGGGACATCCCCCGTTTATGACTCTGCCAATGATGAGAAGGGCTCAATAGTCTGCGCCCCATCCCTGGGAAAACTGGGAGGCAGAGCAAAAGGGATGCAGCGAGCCTCTGAGGCAATTCTATAACTGCTACAAAGTGCAGGACTGACAAGGATTTGCTCAGGACTTTGTCAGACCTATGCAAAAAAGAATAATTTTTGTCGATGACTAACTCCAAGTGGCTGAAAAGTTACGTTTTGAAGATGGGCAGATGTCAAAGGTACCACCTGAACAAGCCATAAAACACAACTATGATTAAAAGCAAATTGGAAACTACACATCTAACAGAAAAATCTGTGTAGTTTTTTTAAGTAGCTTTGTAGCTCCCATTACGCTATAGCTTGAATCATTTTTCTCTCCACGCAGCTCCCTTTTTCTCTTTTAAAAAATAGATAGCTCAAAGAAATTAAGAGTGAATATCTATGTTAATGCAACAGTAACAGTACAAATCCAAACACAGTAAAGTCAAAAAATGCAAAATTTAGGATTGAAATGCTAACTCTGCTACGCTACACATGGTACTAAGCTACCACTTAAAGCAAACAGAATCAAGAATAGCCTATACATGCAATGCAGCAGAGCCAGTGCCTCTAATGCAGGGATTCACAGCCTATGGATCAGGACCCAAACATGGGTCGCCATTAGATTTTCTAAGGGTCAACAGCTGGGCAGCTCTGAGCCACATGTGGCTCTTTAAGGAGCCATTTCTGGCTCCCGCTGCTACTGCTGCTCACTCCTCCAGCTCCCAGTCTCTGCCCTGCTGAAATGGGACTCAATTTCATTGCTTTAATGGCTGGCAGGAGGGATCCAGCCATTAAACCAATTAAATGGAGTCCCATTTCAGCACAGCAGGGCAGGGAACTGCCTGTGCTACAGATGGGGGCCGGGAGTAGAAGGGCTGGGGGAGCCGCACAGAGGAGGAGGGCGAAGGAGCAGCAGCAGTGTGTGGCATTCGTGCGAGGGAGGTGGATGTGGGGGCTTTGGGGCCAAGAGGGGTTTAAGCCATGGAGTGAGAAGGGTACAGTTGCCCCCCCCCACCCCCCCGTTTTAAATTGCTTTGGATCACAAAGTCTTACTGAATTGTCAAAATATGTCCCTGTCTTGAAAAAGTTGGGAACCACCACTCTAATGGAACCTCACCTTTTGCATCCGCTGCGAGCACTCAGCTTTCATGCATGGTACAAGACTGTGCACCTTTCACTAAGGATCTCAGAGAGCACAAAGACTGAGAAGAACTACGTTGTGGCAAAAGCAGAAAATGGGCAATACCAGGACAATCTGGTCCCAAGTTGATTTGCTTTCTCTCCTTGGTCTTGTCACTTCACCTTTGCAGGTCTCAGATCTCTGTTCACTAAGCCAATGGTTTTCATCCTGTAGTCCGCAGAGCAAGGAGGGGAGAAGGAAAGGGGAAGTGTCCCAAGACTGTGCCTAAGAGGCCTGCAAAGGGCTGCTGTGGCCCTAGAACAGTGGTCTTCATCCAGTGGTCTGCAGACTATGTCCCACCATGGAGCGAAATGGCTGGTTTGATTCTGAAGTGTGTAACCCCCACAACTGTACAGTGAATTCTACACCGCCCTAGATAGCTCTGTAGTTTGACAAAACTGTCTGCTGTTCAAGGATTGTCACAAGGTCTGAGACAGGATCCAAAGCCCATTAACAAAGAGTAATGATAAACGAGCGGTATGGAGTTGGGTAGGGACATCCGTGAGATGCCAGAGTTCGACTGATTTAATAAAGATGTTAATTTAAGAACCAGCAAGGCCTTGCAGCTAAAGCACAGGATTAAGAGCCAGGAGACATGGGTCTAAATCCTGTCTCTGTAAACTTTACGGCATGGCCTCAAGAGTTTAGAGAAGAGCAATAAACAATGGCTGGCCTGCAGGGCTGGATCTACAAGGAAGGATTAAAATAATTAAATATGGGCACAACAGTTTGGCTGAACAACAGCTATTAAGTGACGATCAGAGCATGCAAATATTTGAAGGGTGTAAGACCCTCAAATAGAGGGTAATTATCTAGAGATCTGTGTGACAGAGCACAGAATGGATCAAAAAATCCAGCAAAGTAACGTTTAGGCTAAATATCAGGAAAATTCTCTTGACGAACAGATGTGTCTGTAGAGCCACATCCGAGGAGGAGGAGAGCAACTCAGCATGGTCTTTCTGAAGCACCTGGCCCTGGGGATACATGGACCTTGCTCTGACCAGGTACGGACATTCTTAGGCCAGTCAGAACATTTAAAGTCAGACTGAGCATTACACTAGGAAGCGTACAGCAATAAGCAATCATGCTGGCCACTCAACAAGTTTTCTCTCTCGAAGGTCCATAAATGAGTGTGGTGTGCCAACCGCTTCCTGGGCAGCATGAGAGATAATTATGTACAGGAAAGTTGAGGCTGAACATGAGGAAGACTTCCCCACTAGTGAGCTCAAGCGCAGGGAGGAAGAGTTGGATTGTTATTTTAGCATTTTGCGAGCGCGCGCGCACACACACACTCTCTCTCTCTCTCTCTCTCTCTCTCTTTTCCCATTTCCTTGGAACAAAATGTTAAAGGTAAATTTAACCCCTGTGGGTTTTTTTTAAAACTTCCCCATGAGACCAGATTCCAGCTTTGTTGAGGGTGTTGCGAAACTGTCCAATTAAGAAGCCAGTTGCTCAAATGGTCAACATCCTGGAACCTACTTGCAAATAAGATGGGCTTGTGACATCACTGAGCTGCTGAGTGTGCTGGCATAGAGACCTGCACCAACTGCACACAATTCCACTCCCATCAGTACAACACACATTGACGGAGTCAGTACTGCTCAACTGACAATGCATTGTCATTGGTGGCAACAGCAGCAGCAGCCATGGTGGCACACAGAATGCATTTCCATCTGGAACAGTCTCTTGCAAGTTTTCTTCCTTCAGCATGAATCAGTGTGGTTTAGGTTTCTAACTCCTCCAAAACTGCACTTTCCAACAGCTGGCCTCATTGCTCCTCTTCCTAAGTCCTGAGTTCCATAACGCCCCTGTAAAAGCACACCTTCTTCTGCTCATTGGACATGATCCCACTACGGCAGCATCACGTTCACAACCGATTCAAGAATGCAATTTGCCAGGGTCATCTCACTATCTCATTTGTGACAAAAATCAGACCATGCTGGAAAGAACAAGCTGTAACTTTAAATACTAACAACTGCTTGGTTTCCTCCCCTCGGCTGTCTGTAACTGCCATCTTTCAGCTCCATACAATAGTTATCATCACTACAGCCTGGAACACTCTGCTTCTGTTTGTCACAGACTTCCCAATACCCAAATAGAGGCTTTTGAAAACAATCAAATGTCACTGATGTAAGACCAGTCCCACATATGACTTTTGACACAGAACCTCTTATTCTCAACCAGCGACCCCGACAGATAAAACCTTTCGCACACTCTGTATGAGTGTTACCTACCTGGAATGGTGGTAGGTCATTCCTTTGTCTTTTATAGAAGGCACACACTGCTCTTAGCACATCATGAATTTTAATAGCTACTTGAAGTCTTTAACAACATCATATAGAAGCTGACAATACTTACATAAAACCAGGGGGGAAGCATCTTTGAAAAACAGAAGAACAATTAACCCCAAAATTGCTATTGTCGCTCAATTTTTAAATCTCAATATTTAAAACTAAAACCCGAGAGACCATTTCACAGAGTGAGTGGTGGAGGCCCTGTCATCTTAGTCATCGACGGGAACACTTTTGCACTGGCGCCTAGTAGGAGAGACTGCACAAAACGAAAGGGTTCTTGGATTAGAACCTGGTAATCACAATTCTGTCTCCTCTGTGGTAGAGCTGCTTGAGACAGTGACCCCACAAAATGACACTAGAACATGAGCAGCAGTGACAGCTGCCAAATGAGCCTTTGAAAAAATCCCTTGAAATCCTGCCACCAAGAGAAAAAATCCACAGCTATTGAAATAGGTCAAGAATGAAAACAGAGCCATCTGTGTCTTGTACTTATGGAAAGTCTTTGCCACGTCAAGGCACGCGTCAAGAGCCAAGGTTTGAGGGATTCCAAACTTCTGTGCTTCTCAACACACCTGCCCATGCGCACACACAGAGAACCAAGGAGCTCCAGATCCAAAGTGCAACATGAAAAGAAACTGGATCAGCATGGAGAGGATTCTGCTCCCTCTAGGAAGGAGGGAACTACAAGAAGAAAAGCAGTATTTGTAGAGGTGGCTGAAAACAGAAAATCCAGGAAGAAGATAGTCAGCAGACCTAACACATGCTAGTAAGCAGGCACTGTCCTGCCTGGCCCTGATGAACACCTTGAAAAGAAGAGAGAAAAAGCAGACTAAAGGAACGGAGGTTTCCCTAGGAGACAGGTCTAGAGAACATGACCTATGAAGAAAGGCTGAAAGAATTGGGCTTGTTTACTTTGGAAAAGAGAAGCTTGAGGGGGGACATGATAGCAGTTTTCAGGTATCTAAAAGGGTGTCATAAGGCAGAGGGAGGGAACTTGTTCTTCCTTGCCTCTGAGGACAGAACAAGAGGCAATGGACTGAAATTGCAGCAGGGGAGGTTCAGGTTGGACATTAGGAAAAAGTTCCTAACTGTCAGGGTGATCAAACACTGGAACGAATTGCCAAGGGAGGTGGTAAAATCTCCATCACTGGAGCTATTTAAGAAGAGGTTAGAGAGATGGCTTTCAGGGATGGTCTAGAAAATGCTTGGTCCTGCCATGAGGGCAGGGGGCTGGACTTGATGGCCTCTCGAGGTCCCTTCCAGTCCTACTCTTCTATGATTCTATGACAGAGAGACATCCATCAGTAAGTCCTAGCCAATACTGTGCTCAGGCACAAGCAACAAAACGTTCAACTGGTGGCTGTAGCAAATCAAGTCTGCCAGAGGTAACCATTGGGGAGCATCCTATCTGTACACACAGCTGTTCTTCAGTGGAACATAGAGTAGAGACTCTACACACCTAACTAGCACAGGTATGAACTGCTGGAGACAGCTGAGACAAGGTTTAGGTGAGCAGACTGGACTTGAATGGGACACACAACCTACATGTCTGAAAGCTACAGTATACAACTCACACAGTCCTCTACATGCCCAACCAATATCTGCCACATCAACACTCTTGGCAAGGTTGCACCCCACTGCCTCTCAGCTGCTGGAGCTCTGGCAGGAGGAAGGCTGTGGAGAAATGCTTGTAACACATTCATAAAGGACGCTCCCTCCCTTCAACTCTGACTGGCCACTGCTCGTAGACTGCCCCCGCAAGAGGTGAGCAGGGACCACCATCGGCAGAGATGAGAATCTCCTTCGTAGAAGACCTGAGCCCTCCACAGATGACTGAGACAGGGGTCTGGAACTACCGTGCCGGAATCACTACAGAAAGTGGAGCCATGGTGACCAAGAATACTGTTTGTGTAGCTGCCCTGCACAGCAGCCCCAGTCACGGTTTGCTAGGCCCCCAACACACTTTGGAAGACAGTGTCCCTGCTCCCAAGAACTTATAATCTAACTAGACAGGATAGAGACCAACCTACATGCAAAGTGACCGGGGGCTCTCTGGCATGTGGTATGTTCCCCCCAGCACTGGGTAAAATGCATTAACGTACTTTGATTTTCGGGGCGGGCTAGATGTGGGAGCACAGGAGCAGAGGGAAAGGAGGGGGAAGAAGGGAAATGGGGGAGGGAGGACTGAAAGGAGCAGGGAGTGCAAAGCTGGTAGAGGAGCCATGGAGATGAAGGGCATGGAGGGGGGTCAGAGTAAAATCTAGATGTCCAGTTGTATACAGCATCCACTAGTACCTGTGGACTATCCATGGCATCCAAAGCAGTAAGGGCCCTTGCTGTTCCCAAAGGCTGGCTGCCATTCCAGGGGTCCCTGTTCTACTTCCCCCAACCCTTTGGGGGACAGGCATTCACAGAGATCTGGCACACTCCTCCCATGCTCCAAACCTCAAACAAGCCTCTTCTTGCAGATGCTGACGCTGGTCTCTCCAAGGCGTTATGGCTATAGCATGCTTTGCACAGGGAGCAGTTGGAAATTAAAGTTCTTGCAGAGCAATGCTATCCACGTAAGCATACGTCACAGACAGCACCCATTACATGGATGCTGCTGTCATCTGCATTGGCTCCCAGTTAGCTTCTGGATGGAGCCCGGGGACACAGTATACTGCAGACATGGGGGAGGTGTAGACAAAGCTGAGTTAGCTCAGGAGCTGGAGCAGTGAGACCCCAGCAGCGTGCAGGAGAGTGCAGGTTTGCCCTGTTACCCTGGGTTCCAGTCAGGGTTGCACAGTCCACGATGAAGCTACACCAATACCTAAGCTAGCTAGAGCGGGATTCTCAAATTGCACTGCACCAGGACCCCCTTCTGACAACAAAAAACTACTACATGACCCCCGGAAGGGGGCCCTGTGTGTCTTCAGGAGCCCCACTGCCATATGGCAGGCGGGCAGGGGTTGGTACTGCAGTGCCTCACATCTCCAGGTGGTGGTAGGGGGAGGCAAAGCTGAAGCCCAAGAGCTTCAGACCCAAGTTGGTGGTGTGTAGCTAGTGTCCTGTCACCCCCAGGCTTCAGCCCGAGGTCCCAGCAAGTCTAAGTCAGCCCTGGCGACCCCATTAAAATGGGGTTACAACTCACTTTGGGGTCCCAACCCACAGTTTGAGAACCACTGAGCTAGAATAATACTAGCTCAGGTATCGCGCCACAACCATAAAATACCAGAACTGGAAGGGATGTTGAGAGGGCCTCAAGTCCAGCGCAGGCACACCCAGCAACTGCAGTCTAAGTACTCCAAAGGGCGTTTGCTTTGACCGACGGAGTCCCGAACAGCTGGATCACAAGCAGCATTCCACCTAGTTTTCTCCACCTGTGTGCAAAATAGACGGTTATGCGCACCAAGGGGAGTGTGAATGTGCACCGTCAGCAGAAATGCAGCTTCTAATCAGTCGTGAATGCTAATGTAAACCTACGGGATATCTGAATGTCTCCTAGCTGCTCAAGTGCTCAGCTTGCAGGGAACACTGATCACAACCACCTGAGTCCTCCTTGCTCCATGACTACCACAGCTGATTGAAACCAGGGCCTGCTAGCTCAAAGGCGAAGCATGCCCAAGGTGCTCTGCATGTGGCTCCAGAGCTTGCTGCACCAAGTGCTGCCCAGGGAGGGAGCTTTCCAACAGGTAGGTCTGAAAAGTCTGTTGGGCTCTACTGCCTATAGGTTCCATTCAGCAGAACTCCTAAGAGCACTTTGTTAGCCAGCGCAGATCACAAAGGTACTGACATCACGTGCTCCAGAAAAGTGCCCTGCTTAACCAGAAGCCTACTGTATACTGCACAAGCTTCAGCTCTCGGAGAGGAAGTGTCCATAAAATAATTTCTGTTTTAGGATGTGGACTACATGGTGAAAACTTTGGGAGAACCTGCTTTAAGCACTGTATATACACTATTTGCTTTGCAGATATTTATGGAAGACTTAGTATAAAATATACCAACATTTTGTACATTATGGTATATTTTTCCATGAACCTTAAGTCAAAATGTGTGTATCACATAGGTTTATATTAACATTCACAACTGAATTAGACAAACAGGACAGAACACGAGCAATGAAGTCATCTGTGCTTGACCCTGGGAGGGGTTTTCTACCATGACTTGACTTAAGCTGATCAGAAAAGAGCACTGCTACCTGACTGACAGCTTCTGCACCCTACTAGCAAAAGAGCAAGTGGCAAAAGCCACAGTTCCACCAGTGAAGGAGATATTTTCTGCCAGACCTGCTACGCATACTGAAGTCCAAACATCTTGACACAAGTCTTGAATTTTCACTCTGCATGCAAGGTTTCCCTTGAGTTAAGAAGTTAATTTATGAAGCAGGGTCTGGCCCAGTATCTTTTAATGGAGAACAAAATAGAGTAGACTAACACAGCAATAAGCATCTCTAACCAGAAAAATGCATTATAAGGAATCATCCTGCCCTGGCAAGGAAAGAGGTATGAGAGCTCCTCAGTTTGCTGGCAAGCCCTGCCAGAATTCTCCCCTTAGACGAGGAGCACACAATGGTATCACAACAGCCTTGCCTCATGGGGAGTGAGAGACAAACCAAGCCAAACACAGGCTCCAAACACAAGCAGCAAGTCACCAAGTTAGACCTATGTCAAATGGTGTTTGTACACTGTGCAATGGACGTGAGTCGTCATTACTGACCCATCACTAACCAGCTCGTGGGAGAGGAAGGCTGGTCAGGCAGTGGACATCCGAGGTCAGTCCTAGCTCTACCAACTCCCCTGGTGTTCTTGGGAAAGTTACCCATTCACCCAGTTGTTCCCCTCCAGCAGAGTGGGATGGAGGCGGATAGTCACCTGACCTCACAGAGAACTTCCAGGATAAACTCAGTAATACAGAGGTTCTGAAGCGTGTCTGTAACATGGACCACATTTTAAATGGAGAATGAGAGCCTCTCGGACACTTCCCCTGACTTTTCCAGTCATATAACATCCCCATGGCAGCAACAACAACAACTAGGTGAGGTGCCCACATGCTAGAAGACTGCTACAGCTGTCACCCTACATTTCAGCAAAGCAAAGCTTTTCCACTGAGAAAACTCTTAAAAATGTCACAGGACATGAGAAGTCCACTGGAGAGAGCAGCTGGGACATTTTAAGATCAATTTGATAATTGAGCAAAAAGTTTAACAACTTCCCAAGCATGGATATAATTTAACAAACAGCAAAATCCTGTCTGACTATGTTGCACTTAACATGATACTAGGATTCCTTGAAATAGCTTCAGCAGTTGTCTCAAACTTCCAGATGACCTCTCAGTGGCTTGGAATCTTGCAGTGAGATGCTGGTGTGAAAAAGGAGTGGGAAGGATAACTCGGTGGTTTGAGCATTGGCCAGCTAAATCCAGGGTTGTGAGCTCAATCCTTGAGGAGGCCATTTAGGGATTGGGGAAAACAGATGTCAGGGATGGTGCTTGGTCCTGCCACAAGGGCAGGGGACTGGACTAGATGACCTCTCAAGGTCCTTTCCAGTTCTAGGAGATGTGTATCTCCCATAATATTATAACCAGCCCTAAAAAGGGCGTTGAATTTCCATCTCGATTGCGTCCTTCTGACTTGAGAATAAGCAAGAAGATGGTTTTCCTAACTCCCCACCCTGCAAACTCTACTGGGAAACTGAAAGTCAAGTTGGTTTCTTGATTATTCATGCTTCAAAAAACAGCAGATTCTGCCACGCAGATTTTGCCTTCAGTTATATGTATGCAATAATTCTCTATTGTTTAAAGCCTGCCTTGAGTTATAACAAGAGAACAAGGAGGAGTCCAGTGGCACCTTAAAGATTAACAATTTTATTAGGGCATAAACTTTTGTGAGCCGCAACTCACTTTGTCAGATTCATGAAGCGAAAGAATCAGATGGCACGGAGACAGAAGTGTTACATGCTTGCTAATTCAGTCAGGGTGGATGTGGCCCACTTCCCAAAAGTGCTAAGGAGAGAACACCTAAAGGGGAAAACTGCGCTAATAAAATTGTTAATCTTGAAGGTGCCACTGTACTGCTTGGTGTTTTTGCTGAAACAGACTAACACAGCTAGCTCTCTGAAACCTGGGTTACGCCAGTGAAACCCCCTCTGAAAACTATGCATATATAACTGTGCTACCCAGCCCTGCAGTTGGGACTTAACCATACGGTTGAGGCATGAGCCACAATAAATCCTAGGTCCCATTGCTGTGTTGGCTCTTGGAAAGCTATTGGGCTTAAAATTTTGTGTCCCCCCCCCCCAGTGTGCAGGTGTGAACCGTTCCGTACAGGGAGTAGATCTGCTGAGTCAGGAAGTTTTGAGGCAGATTAAAACACCTAAAAACTTAAAACTCTTTTCCGTGATACCCTCAAAAAATAACTGACACCAGATACACATCTGCTGAGCTGAGACCCCTGCCTGTCACCATGCTGCCCAACATTTCCTTACTGGTTCTTCGTACTCTATCTGTAACCACATGCTGTCTCATGCCTTTATATTTAGCTTGTGCAAGTTCTCTGAAGCCGGGATATTCCTTTTTTCTGGGTTTCTACAGCAGCCAGCATAACTGGGTTGTGGTCTATGACGGAGGTGGTGTAGGTGCTTGCTACAATACAAATAAAGTATTTTACAGTCACTTTTCAGAATAAAATCACGAGTGAGTTATGGCTGTACAGCCTCTGGCAAAACAGGGCCCCCAGCCTGGTTAGCTTCTAAGCAATAGCACAGTCTAGGCATTGAAGAACAAATAAGTCTCACTCTACCAAGTAACAGCCCCCACAACTGACACACTCTGATGTCTTGGGATGGGGCCGGTGCCAGTGCCAGTGCCAGTGCCAGTGCCAGGGCAGGGCAGGCTCCCACGACTCTCACTCTCTGTAGTGATGGGAGGGGGTCAGGTGATGGCTGGTGCAACAAACAGCAGCTGTTAGGTAAAGGAACCTGCTGAAAGCTCAATAAACTGAGAGGCCACTGTCATCAAAACACCAGATGTCAAGTTCCTATGACCCTCTCTGCCAGTCAAGATCAGTGAAAAGGAAAGAAGTTTATTACAATATACTTAAGGCAATCACTTAACTCTGACCTGCAAATTGCCAGAACACAAGAGGTCAGGTCTCCAAGATAAACCATGTCAGGCGCTTTGCTCACTGCAGAAAACTCCAATTTCATCTTGAACTGAGATCTGAGCCACTTGGCATTAGGACCCTGCAGCTGGGGAGTGCTGCGACTGCGCTCTGAAAAACTGCACCATTTCCCAAGTTCAGCACTAGCGAGCGCAGCAGCTGTAACAAAGCCAGACGGCAAGCACTGTGGGACAATGAGAGGGGTATCGGTGTTTGGTTTCCATTCCTTACGCCATCCCATCAATACTTTTCTGTTTTGTTAAAATGGAAGCTATCAAGATCGTCATCAATCTATCAGAAGCACCTCACTGAAAAGGTAACCATAGCAACACAAAGAGGATGCTGCATCCAGCTACATCTGTTTGGTAACAGGAAGAGGTTAGTCAATTTCAGCTCAAGACCATCTCCATCAGAACATCAACTCATTTCACAGCTGACCACCTTTCCATAGTCATCAACAGCTCTGACCTTTAACCATCTATTCACCCTATGTATCATTTGACCTTCATTGTTTCTAACTGCAGCAAGGGTATGCCCATTCAAAAATATGCCTACTCTGCTCTTATCACTCACAGATTTAAAGCAGTATCAGAGAGGTAGCTGTGTTAGTCTGTATTCTAATAAAACAAACCAGCAGTCATCTAAGCACTTTGAAGACCAAAAAAAAATAATTTATTAGGTCATGAGCTTTCATGGGGCAGACCCACTTCCTCAGACCTTAATCTTAATCTTAACAGAGACAGCAATTACCTCACGCATTACAAAGACAAGTATCAGAGAGGTAGCTGAGTTAGTCTATATCTTCAAAAACAAGAAGTCCTGTGGCACCTTATAGACTAACAGATATTTTGGAGCATGAGCTTTTGCAGGCAAAGACCCACTTCTCCAGATGCTTCATCACCTAATAAATTATTTTGTTAGTCTTTTAAGTGCTATATGACTACTGGTTTGTTTTATTAGCTTTAAAGCAATCAAAGCAAGTGTTTTCATTGTTTCTTCCTGATTTGATTTAAACAATACTGCTTACAAAACAATTGCTTTTTACCTATAAGCTGCTTTTGTGTCATTTTCCCCTGCCCTCTGAATGATTAATGTGCTTTTTTTAATTCAATTCACTTCATTTGGTGCTTTGCTGGTTTCCTGACATACAACATTATTTTATCTCCCAAATGCTGCAAAACTGAAATTAAAACTCACTTATAAAGGTGCCTGGAAGAGAAGCAATACAGCTCTATAAGAAACCACCCACACTGCAGTATTAACATATACCTGCAAATCATTTAAAAACCAGAGAGATGGAGACAAGAACATTCACTGGGATGTGGGCTGGCAGATGTGGCTAATGACTAATTTTATTATTAAAATCTTCATGGATTTTCTAAATTACTCTATTCTTACTCATTTTGCCACAAGCACAAGTTAAAGAAGAATACCATTAAAAAGCTCCCAAGCCCTCAGAGGGTAAGTGCCGAAACCCCGTAATTCAGCACCCAGAGCTCCCAACGTGGATCTGAGTCTTCATGTTGCACCAAACGACATTCTCCCCTCACACATGGAGGCCCAAACCTCCATACAGCCAGCCCCAGAGACCTCCCTCTGAATAATCATTTATATTCTGTGCTGCTCAATTTTTCCTGCAGAGGCTCTTAAAGTACTTTGCATTTCATTTAGCAATTAAGCTCCTTCAAACCCGTACAAAGTGCATCAGTATTAAAGATGGCAGCTTACACAAAGCACAGAAGTAAATACAATGAAGCAGCATTAGGGTGACTGTTTGAACAAACCCCGATACGTTTACCCGATGCCCAAATATCAACACTAAATTACAGAGCTAATTAAAGATCAGACACCTACTAAGAGCGTAAGAATGTCACACTGGCTCAGACCAAGGGTCCAGCTAGCCTAGTGTCCTGTCCTCCCACAGAGGCCAAAGCAAAGTGCTTCAGATGGACTGAACAGAAGAGGAGAATTACAGAGAGCTCCAACTGCTGCCACCCGCCCTCCGTCCCCCAGCTTCTGGCAATCAGAGCACTGGGGCACTCAGAAGTCTGGGCTGCATCCCTGACCATTCGGCTAACAGCCACGGAGGGACCTGTCCTTCCACAAACTCGTCCCATTCTTTTTTGAGCACCGCTACAGTTTTGACCTTATACCATTGCCTGGCAATAATTCCACAGGTTGGTTGTGTCATATTTTGTTCCTGTGCCCATTAACAATAGCCTCTGGCACAGAGTGGATCTATTTAGAAAAATACATGGGACTCAGCAAGCAGTGCCAGTGGCTGACTAAAACACCAAACAAGAAAAGCAGTCCTGCAGCACTTTAAAGACTAACAATATAATTTATTAGGTGGTTGTTAGTCTTACAAGACTGCTTTTTTGTTTTATGACTATACAGACTAACACGGCTACCACTGTGCGACTAGTAACAGAGAGGTAGCAGCCGTGTTAGTCTTTAAAGTGCTCCATTTCTACTGGTTATTTTGTTGGAGCAGGGACTGACAAAATGATTTATTCGATAACGAGCTTTTGTGGGACAGACCCACTTCAAAGTGCTACATTTCTGCTGGTTTGTTTTCTCTGTGACTAGACCACCAAACTGTGCTTTGGGGAACATATGACTGACAGAATTCTCAGCCAGTCAGAGGAGTGAGCTGATATTACTGACTTGCACCCACAGAAGTATTTTTCAGGGACTCTGAATCAGTAGCTAATAAGCAAGCAGGGATTTACGTGAAGCGTGTCACTGAGCACGTATCCACTTGTACTGATGGTATGTTACTGGATGACTCAGATTTCTTACTGCCTCCAATATTTGACACTTTTCCCTGCAGCATACGATCAGCCCCTCATCTTCTGCCCCACAAATCACATGCTTCCCAGGAAGGCTTTCTCCATAAAAAGCATTTTTTAAAGCTTGCCCTCATCATCAATGTGCTTTCAGATGGAAATCTAGACTACACATAAAAGTTCACTTCCACTGGCAAAGATGTGGGCCAAGGGCTTGTGCTTTGCCCCATAGAAGACTTTCATACTAGGAGGAAGGCAAATCTGTAGTTTTAGAGTATTGTAATCATAAGAGAGTGCACCAAAATCACTGAAACAAAGCTTTCTAAATCAAAACCTATGTCAGGAAAAGTGTCTTATTGTGTTTCACAGATACATTTTAAACTTAAATCTGAGTGCTGCTTAAAGCATTCTGAATATAAAAGTTATTAGTATGAAAGGAGTTGAAATACATGAGAAGCTATAATCAGATTTGAGTTTCTATGGGCAAGCTACAACAATTTGCTTTTTTGTAACTTTATTATATTCTGCAGAGTTCCTCATCACCATATGCGAGATGCTTGAAAGAATACGTAACTACAGTCAGCAAAATGAAACCTGCTTCTATCCCTTAGATGCGTTGAAATTTGCGCACATCCCACTGCTCCCAAAAGGTGAATTGCGCTGAAAATTTAAAAATTTAGCAACAAACTGCCTCTGGATTAACCGGAAAAAAACATGCATTTTTAAAAGTGTCCTGTGCCAGTATCATTCTATTTAAGAACAATCCTTGTTCTGCAAGAGTCTCTGGGGTATTTTTGGCTTTTCTAGATATGCTCTCATTTGCTTTTAAGTTTGCTGATGGGAATAGCTGCACAAAAACAGAAACTTCATTTCCACAAATAAGTCATTTGCTTGTAGGGTTATCATATTTGACCTTTGAAAAAAGAGGACACCCCGAGAGGGAATGTATGTGTACCAGTATTTACCAACTCACATTGTGTTATTACAACTTAACCTTTGTACTCCACATGGGCCATAGGTCATCTATGAGTCTCCTTCACTTCGGCTTGGGACAAAACCTCTAACTGGCTCTGGGAGTATACCAGTAGTTGTCCTTCAATCTCAACAGACCTTCTCCACGTTGTCTGAGATCTTCCTCTTTTGTGTTTTCCTTGTGGGTTCCATGTGAGCGCTTGACAAACTATGCTGGATGATGGTTTTCTGGGAGTGGGGCCCAGCCACTCCCACTTTCTTCTCTTGATTTCAATGTCAATTGGTTCTTGTCCTGCTCTGTTCCAAAACTCCTCGTTTGTGACCAAGTCTTGCCATCTGATGCAAAGGATGTACATCAGGCATCTGTGTATGAATGTCTGTAGCTTGTGAGTTGAAGACTTTTTAGAACATCAGGTCTTGCATCCATACAAGAGCCCACTCTTCGCATTTGTATTGAAGATCCGCAGATTTATCTTTGCAGATATCATTTTTGAACTCCACATGGGATGGAAGGTCTTGAATGCAGCTGTTGCCATCCCTATCCTGGCACTGATATCCTTATCTGTTCCTCCATCTATGCTCATAACACTCCCCAAGTAGGTGAACTGCTCCACATCTTCCAGGTCATCCCCTCTCAGCATGACGGTGGCGGTGTTCAATTGGTTGATCCTCATTCTTGGCCTTTCCATTGTTAATGCTCAGTCCAGTCAGAGACATTTTCGTCCAGTGTTGTGACCTCTTCTTTCATGTTTTCATGTTGGTGTGAAAGGAGGGGGACATCATCAGCAAAATCAATGCCCTCTAGCTGTTTGAAAAGTGTCCACTCAATGCCCTGTTGATGGCCATCTGGTGTCCTGTTCATAATCCAGTCCACCGTGACCAAGAAAGGAAAGGTGACAACACACACGTATGCTGAAGGATTCTGTTAAGACACCATTGTGAACAACTTGGCAGGTCGAGGGTTAATATGTTGAACGAATCAAGTTAACAATTTTGCATGGGATGCCATAGTATTGCAGCAGTTTCCCACAAAGGCTGTGTCTACACTAGCCCAAAACTTCGCAATGGCCATTTCAAAGTTTACTAATGAAGCGCTGAAATACATATTCAGCACCTCATTAGAATGCCAGCAGCTGTGGCAGGTCGAAATTGACGCAGCTCGCTGCCGTGCGGCTCGTCCAGACAGGGCTCCTTTTCGAAAGGACCCCGGCCACTTCAAAATCCCCTTATTCCTATCTGCTGTTAGGAATAATGGGATTTCAAAGTTGCCAGGGTCCTTTTGAAAAGGAGCCCCATCTGGACAAGCCGGGTCAATTTCAAAGTGCTGCAGCTGCCGGTAATCTAATGAGGCACTGAACATGTATTTCAGCATTTCATTAGTAAACTTTGAAATGGCCATTTGCATGTCCATTTCAAAGTTTTGGGTGAGTGTAGACATGGCTAAAGTGTCTCTGTCAACACTGCCAAAAGCTTTTACAAAGTCTATGAAGGTTATGTAAAGGGGCAAGTTCCACCTAACCAACTGCTCTATGATCACTCTGAGAGTCGCTATTTGGTCAGTACAGGATCTGTCACTTCAGAAGCTGGCCTGCTCTTCCCTGAGCTGTCTATCGATTTCTGTCTTCATTCTCTTCAACAGAATCCTACTGAACACTTTCCCTGGAATGCACAGTAATATGATGCCCCTCCAGTTCTTGCACTTCTTCATGTTGCCTTTCTTTGGAAGCTTGCTAAGGTAGTTTTGTGTCCAGTTATGTGGGATTTCTTCAGTGTCCCATATCTTCCCAAATAGATTCATCATGTCAACTGATGTCTCACTACCTGCCCTGATTGCTTCTGTGGGGATCTTGTCTGGACCAGGTGCTTTTCCGCTTTTCTGATTTCTTCTTCTGTAGGTCTCTTGCAACTAACTACAACATGAGTTGGTAGAGAGTGGTACAGAGACACTCCCCTCAGGGGTGTCCTCTGTTTTTGACATGGTAACCTTACTGCTTGGTGAAAATTATTTCCAGAGTAACAGATTGTGGTCCTTGTTCATTCATTGACATTTGTACTCACACTTCCCTTCCTAAACCGTGAAAGAAAATACCTTTCCGCATCCTGCTCACAGTGCTGCTGTATGTATGTATGTGTATCAAAGCACCATATGGTCTGCTCTGATACCAGGGGCTTTGTAAATTAATAAATAACACAAGGGATGTTTGGGTCTCCAGAGGTGGCAGAAAGCAGACAAATTAATAAACAATGTATCTCTAGTAACATTACCCATGGGGACTCTAAAGATTAAATAAAGCAGCATTATTGTGGCCTCAGATAAGAGCTAGGAGCTTGGAATGCTAGAGCTCTAATTTCAACAATGTTGATAACCCATTGTGTGCAAATGGGAAAATTATGTTCCTTCTTTTTGCCTAAGGTTTGCAATCTATTAATGGGAACTCTGCCACCTACCTACCTCTCAGGGGGAACGCAAGGCTCTATTAACTTTTACACGGCACTCTAAAGAGCATTACCTAACTAGAGGCTAAGTACATCCCCATTAAGAAGAATGGACTTTTTTTTTTAAATTTACAGTAAAATATTTTTAAAAATTCTGGTTTCTGTGCTGCTGCCCAATCACAAGGGAATCTGCTTAACAATGAGAAAATGGACAATGTGGTGCCTTCTCCTGAAGCATTTTATGACCAGACACTTTTGCTTATTTTGAGAGAACTATTTTGGGCTCCACCACCACAGCGAGGCAAGGGGAATACCTGCCGGGTTACCGCGCCCCCTTCCTGCAGATGCGCCAGGCGAGCTGGGTACACTCGCAGGCTTTAGTTTTGTTCCTTTCCTTGGCACGTGACCGCTTTCCACTGCTCAAAACAAATCCTGAGCTCAGGAGCTCTTTGAGACAGGGGTGGGACCCCGCCACCTCCCTCGGGATGGGCAGCTGCCAGGGCCGGAGCGCAGCACTAACAGCCGCCCACCGCACCAAAGCCCAGGCCGGGCCGGGCCTCAACGGCCGCATCGGCAGCCGCCCAGGGGCGCCGGTCTGCAAAGAGACACTTCTGCACTGCCTCGCCCCGGCGCCCTCCAGCTCCAGCCCCACGTCCACCCCCCGGCGCCCTCCAGCCCCAGCGTCCTCCAGCCCCGGCCCCACCTCCACCCCCCGGCGCCCTCCAGCCCCAGCGTCCTCCAGCCCCGGCCCCACCTCCACCCCCCGGCGCCCTCCAGACCCGGCCCCACCTCCACCCCCCGGCGCCCTCCAGCCCCAGCATCCTCCACCCCTCGGCGCCCTCCAGACCCGGCCCCACCTCCACCCCCCGGCGTCCTCCAGCCCCAGCGTCCTCCAGCCCCGGCCCCACCTCCACCCCCCGGCGTCCTCCAGCCCCAGCATCCTCCAGCCCCGGCCCCACCTCCACCCCTCGGCGCCCTCCAGCCCCGGCCCCACCTCCACCCCCCGGCGCTCTCCAGCCCCGGCCCCAGCCCCGCCCCCCGGCACCCTCCAGCCCCCGCATCCTCCAGACCCGGCCCCACCTCCAGCCCCAGCGTCCTCCAGCCCCGGCCCCACCTCCACCCCTCGGCGCCCTCCAGCCCCGGCCCCAGCCCCGCCCCCGGCGCCCTCCAGCCGCAGCCGCAGCCCCGGCCCAGAGGAGCGCCCCGCCCGGGGGTCGGTACCTGCTGCCCGCCGCCCCGGCTCCGCGCGCCCCGCCCAGGCCCCGCCCGCAGCCGGCTCCTCAGTGCAGAACTTTCCGGTCAGGCAACGCCACGGGCAGCCCGCGGGGGCCTCCGGAGCCAGCCACGCAGGCGCAGTGGGGCGTGAGAGCCCCGCACGGTGGAGAGGAGGGGAAGTGCGGGGCGGGGCCTAGAGAAGGCGGGGCACGAGAGCGGCGCGAGCTGGTGACGTCTGAGAGCTGGGGAGCACGTGGGCTGCCGGCGGGACCGGCCCCGGGGCGGAGTTGGGGGCCTGATCCTTACGGCCCGGTACGGGGGGGCCTGAGCCTTGCGGGCGGGGTGCACGGCGCGGGGGGTTGGCAGCAGCAGCAGGTGTGGGGGAGGGCTGCTGCGCCGTGGGTCGGTCCGGCCCCCCTTTGGGGGCGGGGTGCACGGGGGTGATGGTTGCGGGCAGAGTGCACGGCGCGGGGGGGGGTTGGCAGCAGCAGCAGGTGTGGGGGAGGGCTGCTGCGCCGTGGGTCGGTCCGGCCCCCCTTTGGGGGCGGGGTGCACGGGGGTGATCGTTGCGGGCGGAGTGCACGGCGCGGGGGGGGTTGGCAGCAGCAGCAGGTGTGGGGCAGGGCTGCTGCGCCGTGGGTCGGTCCGGCCCCCCTTTGGGGGCGGGGTGCACGGGGGTGATCGTTGCGGGCGGGGTGCACGGCGCGGGGGGGGTTGGCAGCAGCAGCAGGTGTGGGGCAGGGCTGCTGCGCCGTGGGTCGGTCCGGCCCCCCTTTGGGGGCGGGGTGCACGGGGGTGATCGTTGCGGGCGGGGTGCACGGCGCGGGGGGTTGGCAGCAGCAGCAGGTGTGGGGCAGGGCTGCTGCGCCGTGGGTCGGTCCGGCCCCCCTTTGGGGGCGGGGTGCACGGGGGTGATCGTTGCGGGCGGAGTGCACGGCGCGGGGGGGCTTGGCAGCAGCAGCAGCAGCAGGTGTGGGGCAGGGCTGCTGCGCCGTGGGTCGGTCCGGCCCCCGTTTGGGGGCGGCCCAGTGCGCTCTCTGCTGTCTGCGCCCTGCGCGCCCGATGTCCCTGTGCTTTGCAGCGGGCTGCGCGCGTCTGGCGAGCGCTGCTCACAGGCGCCGCTCTGTCCGCCCCGTCAGGGCCGCGGGCTGCACACCTGGAGCGGCCGAGGCGGGAGCGTGCGCTCAGTCCGCGCCTGGGCACTGGCGTGCGCTTGTAGCGTGCAGGGCAACGCGTGAGGCCGCCTGTTAGTCCTGTGGGCTCCGCTCACTTGGATTAGGAGCTGGGCCGCCCATTTCCACTAAGCGATCTGCTGCGCCTCCTGGTTAACGCCCAGGGCTTTTCCCAGGGCAGGCGGAGCTCCGCGTGCCTTGGAGACTCGTCTCTCGGCCCTAGAAGTGGGTGCAATAGTCCCCCACCGTGTGCATCCGATGACACATGGTGTGACGCCTGTGCCTGGCGGCAGGAGAGGGGAGTTCCCTTCTCTCCCCTCCCTCCGGAAGGTGGGGCTAGGCAGCCACCGCCATCGAGACAGGAAGCGGGGCGCCCAGCTCTTGGCGCGGAGGAGAAAGAGTGGAGCTGCTGCTGCTGGTAAGGGGCTGTCACTTTGTCACTGGTGTCTCTGGAGGGAAGAAATCCAGCCCAGGGCTCCCCCTGTGTGGTGCTGTCCCGGGGATCCTGTGCCTGGCAGCCGCTGTTTGGCTGGGGCTGTTTCACGAGCTCTGCTGGGACGGTGGGGGCAGAGCCGTGGTGGAAAACGGTGGAGCGGGACGGGGCGGGGGCAGGAGAAGCCAGGGCACAGGGTGGGGAATGGGTTGGGATTGTTCAAACTGAGCGATGGCGAATGACACGCCAGAGAGGCACAGTAATAAAACACTGTGGGCGGCTTTGCCACCTCTCCCAGAGGTTGAGCCAGGCTCCAGTTCACCGCGGAGGCCCCTGTCCCCTCCATGGATGAAATCCAGCGCGGGGAGAGATGGTGGGGAGACGGCCCCCGAAAAATCCGGCAGGTGCGGTACTGTCTGGGCCCAGCTTCTTGCTGCTGGTGAAAGAGACGAGCTCCGGCTCCTGCCCCAGACAGCTCCAACAGCCCTGCAGACCATGTGAAAACCAGGGGCAGCGCCAGAGAAGGGCGGCCTGCTGCTGGAGCCAGGCTGGGACTGCAAGACAGCACTCCAGCAGCTCCTTACTCCGGGGCCTGCCTTCTCACCCGGCACCCTGGCTGCAGCAGGTGTCAGGCTGCTGTGGCACTGGACCAGCCAGTGGGGCTGCCCACCGTGCACGTGCTCCAGCCAGGGCAGCCTGGCCCTGTGCTTCTCTGGCCTTTCTGATGCAGCTCCTGTGGGAGGGTGGGTGCTCCCTGGGTTTCCAGACTCCTCATCGTGCCTTGCCCTGCACCCTCCTTGAGTCATCTGGACCACAGCCAGCCAGTCCCTCTCTCAGCCACAGCAGGAAACCTCTGCACAGGCGCTGCCACAGACCGTCCTCTCCCTGCGCGCCCCGCCCCGGCTGCCAAACGAGGGGCAGGGTGGTGGGCCTGTCTGTTCTGGAGCTGGGATCGTGGACACCCCGGGGTGATTCGTCACCCTGGTGCATGCCTGGGGGGGGCCGCAGACTGCAGCTTCTGATGGAGATTCCGGCTTCGCTCCTCTTCATTCACACGTGCACATCTCCCTCCAGGGCCCCACAAAGCTGTGGGCTTCCCGCTGGTGCCGGCCATTCACGACCCCGGAAACCAAGCACGGGCATGTGGGCGCTGACTTCCAACGCCTCTGAAGAGCAGTGGGCACAGACCAGTGTCCCCTCTGGGTCCCTGGGGTTTAACCTTCCACCCTCCTGCCCCGTCTGGCTTTTCATTGCTGTCCCGTGTTTCCTGGTGGCCTGGCTCCACTGAGTTCCCCCCTCCACACAGGGGCAGGCCCTTAGCTTTGGGCGGGCATAAGCTGCCATCTCCTGGGGCGTAGGCGAGAGGCCTGGCACAGTAGAGGCGCGGAGCCAGCTGTGTGCCAAGGGGGGGCCACAAAGGACAGAACAGCTGGGGGAGATGGGAGAGCACCTGGCAGAGGGAAGGCGGAAGCTGGGGGGCAGGAGGTGTGAAAACACGGGAAGCAAGTCCTGGGCAGCAGTGGAGACTCCCAGCAGACTGGCCCAGCTGCATCAGCTCTTTCCTGAGCATTAGTGCCATGCGGTGGGCTGCTCCCCGGGGTTCACTGCAGAGGGCTCAGGGCCGTGCCCGGGGGCTGCACATGCTGGCCCCCGGCAGGCTTGAACCAAGAGCCCTGAGAGCAGGCGGGATAGGCATATGGCTGGTCACAGGGGCTGGGAACTAGGACTCCTGGGTTCCACTTCTGGCTCTGCAGCTGCCTTGCTTTGTGCGCCTGTGTCCCCTCACCCCCTGAGCCTCCCGGGGAGACTGCAGTCCCCCCGTGTGCTGGTGCATTGAGCACCTGAGCTGGTGGGTGCGGCGGAGCAGGCAGAGCTGCAGGACTCTCCTTCTGCTTCTCCCAGCAGCCAGATGCCCAAGAGGAAAGCCGTAGCGTCGCTGAGCAGCTTGTGCTTGGGAAATGTGGCGCAGCACATGCAGAGCGTGTGGGTGAGGGACTACAGCGAGAACTACCTCGACGAGTACCACTTCCGCTACATCATGGGGCCCTTCAACGAGCTGGGTGAGAGGCCGACGTGGCCTCCTGTGCCACGCTGGGGGGTGGGGAGGAACCCCGCCAGCTCACCCATCCCGGGGCATCTCCTGGCCCTCGCTCTCACTAGCACCCAGGCATGCAGGGACCCCCTGGCCACAGCAGGGAGGAAACGCTCTGCAGTGCTGGCTTCCTGGCCGGCGCCCTCCTGCCCCTCCACCCTGCCTGCCCCGCACAGCCCCCCTGCCTGCACAGCCCCGCACTTAGTGAGGTTGGTTATCACTCTGTCACCCACGCAGCCAGCTGCTTAGTCCAGGACCTGCTCCGGTTACTGGGCGAGAGTCGGCGCCTGACGCGGGCCATGCTCCACCTGCTGCTCGTGCCCCACCTGACGGCGCTGAACCTGCGCACCTGCCCGGGCCTGGTCAGCAATGCCATCACCCAGCTGATCGCAGTGCGGTGCAAGGTAGGCAGGATGCCAGAGCCACCTCCTGGGGACGCAGGGCTGAGCAGGAACCACGGAGGGAAGGGCTCTGGCCCCAGGTCTAGTCAGAACGAGGCAGGGCTGGGATCTCCCACCAGCTCTGGGGGAGGAGTGGGGTCTAGTGGTCCGAGCTACGGCCTGGGCTTCCGGACTCCTGGGTTCTGCCCTTGGGTGGGAGAGGGGAATGATGTGTGGTGATTGGAGCGGGATGGGGGTGGTATGGTGGGGGGCTCAGGACTCCTGGGTTCTGCCCTTGGCTGGGAGAGGGGAATGATGTGTGGTGATTGGAGCGGGATGGGGGTGGTATGGTGGGGGGCTCAGGACTCCTGGGTTCTGCCCTTGGCTGGGAGAGGGGAATGATGTGTGGTGATTGGAGTGGGATGGGGGTGGTATGGTGGGGGGCTCAGGACTCCTGGGTTCTGCCCTTGGCTGGGAGAGGGGAATGATGAGTGGTGATTGGAGCGGGATGGGGGTGGTATGGTGGGGGGCTCAGGACTCCTGGGTTCTGCCCTTGGCTGGGAGAGGGGAATGATGAGTGGTGATTGGAGCAGGGATGGGGGTGGTATGGTGGGGGGCTCAGGACTCCTGGGTTCTGTGGTTTGGTCCCCAGCTCAGAGAGGACGGCGGGATCCAGGGGTCAGAGCTGGGCTCAGGACTCCTGGGTTCCATGGCTGCAGTAGCCATGCATGGGCTGTTGCACAGAAGGTCAGTGGCTCATGCAGCAGCCCAGGGGCCAGGAGGGGAGGGGGCGCGGACGGGCTCCCAGCAAAGAGCTGGCAGTGTAAACAGAGGTGGGGGTGGGGAAGGGAGGGGTGTGAGCACAGCCGGACAGTGGCTGCCTTGCTCCCCACCTGCCCACCCCTGCCCCAACCCCACTCAGTGTCATGCACCCCAAGGGACACCTCTGTCTGCCTGGTTCCTGCTGCAGAACCTCTCCTGCCTGGAGCTGAGTGGCTGCAGCCGGGTGCCAGCAGCCGCGCTGGTGGAGCTCGCGGAAGGCCTGCCCGGTCTGACCAAGCTGGGCCTGGCGGAGACACAAGCCAACACACAGGTGCTGGCGGCCGTGGGCGCCTGCTGCCGGCGGCTGCGGGAGCTGGACATCTCACACTGCCAGAAGGTGGCGCCGGGCTCCCTGCTGCACCTGGCCTATGATCCCACCGAGAGCGTCTGGTGCTGCCCTGCCCTGCGGGTGCTGCTGGCCCGTGGGATAGAGCCCCAGGGCCCGGGCCAGGACCTGCTCGGGGCCCTGGCCTTTCTGCTGCTGGCTCTGCCCAGCCTGGAGTTCCTGGCCAACAGCCACCTCCCGGAGGCCCTGTGTCTCATCCACACTCGGCAGATCCATGGCCCCCCGCCCGCTGTGGGCTTCCCCTCGCTGGAGGCTCTGGCCCAAAGCAGGCTGGGCCCCCATGCGGCCGGGGGCAACTCCTGGCTCACGCTGCCGCTGAGGCGGGCTGAGGAGGTGGAGGGACCCTTCCTCGCCACCTTCTGCTCCGTGTGTCCGGAGGTGGCCGAGGTGGCCGTGTTTCTCGGCGATGACCCTGCCCCTGGCTGGGGCAGCCTGGCCTGGAGCCGCCTCACCCAGCTCACCGTGAACTGCACAGGGCGCCGTGAGCGGGGGCTGGCCGAGATGCTTCCCGTGGTGCAGGGCCTGGGAGCCCGGCTGCAGTCCCTCTCCCTCCACGGCTTCTCCTTTGACAACGAGTTTTCCTTCTGCGCCCTGCTCAACTGCTGCCCCAACCTCTGTGCCTTCAGCAGCCACCTGAGCGTGCCCACCATGCCCCCGCAGCCAGCCCCTGCCGTGCCCAATGGGGAGCCAGCCGCGGAGCCGCAGGGCTGGGAGCTGGACATGCTCTGCCACCCCCTCCTCAAGCTCCGGCACTTCAGCTTGGGCCTGGCCAGCTCGCCCGCACCTCTCCCGCGCCAGCACACCGCTGTCCTGGGAGCGAGCCTGGCCTACCTGCTCAGCCGTGCCCACAGCCTGGAGACCGTGGCCCTGCTCAGCATCCCCTTCTCCCTGGACGGCGTGTTCCAGAGGGCGCTGGCCGCCCCCAGCACCACCCTCCCCAACCTGCGTGAACTGTCGCTGGCCGAGAGCCAGGTGTCCAGCCTCACAGTGCACAGCCTGCTGGCCTTGGACAATGGCCTCCGCTCCTTGAACCTGGCTGGCTGTCCGGCCATCCACCGCCGGGACTACGACCAGCTGCTGCGCGTGGTCAGGAAGGAGTGCCTGGAGCTGGACATCAGGTGGCAGTGAGGTGGGCTGCCTCGCCCATGCCGCTGTCCCTGGAGCCGGGGGCCCTGTGCCACAGGAAGGAAACCGCGCCGCAGGCAGGCGCCAGAGTTGCATTTAATAAAGCCGTGAATGCCGGGGATAAGTGCCTGCCACCGATGTCTGTCACCTCACAGCGGCTGCGCCTTCCCCTGTGCTGCCATAGGCAGGGAGGGGCGCTCGAGGGGTGGGGGGGGCAGCTGTCCTCAGCACCCCCAGGCCAGGGCTCTGCTCTGCGCCGCAGGCTGCTGGATGCTGCACCCCCCAGGTTCCTCCAAGCTGAGGCGACTGCCTCGGTTAGAGCCAGGGCTGCCCGAGGCGGCAGGCGGGTGGGGCTGGGGCTGGCAGCAGGAAGGCCAGTGGGCCTTCCCAATGGCTCATGGCGCTCCGAGGGGCAGAGCCCTGCCTCACCTCCCCTGGTGCAGGCTGCCCAGCCCTGCTCCCACGTGATGGACTGGGCGACGGGCTGCCTCGCTCACAGGCGCCTGCCTTCTGTGAGGCCCGTCAGCCGCTCGGACTCCTCCCACAGCTTGCGGGCCAGGCCTGGGTTGCGGGCAGCAGCCGCAGGCAGCACCAGGCGGCAGTCGCTGTCGAAGTACTTGCCGGTGATGCCCTCCACCTCCTCGGCGACAGCGCAGTAAATGGCGCTCATGGCTCCCTCCTCGGCAGACTGGAGAGAAGGGGGTAAGATGGGGCCTGAGCACGACCGCGTCCCCCCCACACAAACCCCGCTCAGACCCCCGTGGCACCACAGACCTGCACCGCAGCAGGGCCCTGGTGCAGAGTGGAGCCCCAGGGTGGGGAGGTGGGGCAGTTATAGGGGGTAGTGTGCGAAGCAGTGGAGGGGGGACAGGCAGTAGGGCCTGACCAGCTGGGAGGGGTGCTCTCTGGTCTGCACGCTGCCTGTCCCCTAGCAGGGGACCCCCAGGAACAGTGGGGCTCTCAAGGGCTGGGGCCAGCAGTCCTGTTAGCTGCCTGCTTGGTGCCCCGCAGAGGCTGGGTTGGGTCTAGGCATTAGGGGCCCAAAGCTGTTGGCGAGCTCAGTTTTTGTATCGCCTTCTCCTTGTCTAGCCAGAAGTGCCCCCAGCCGGCCCCTACACTCCTCTTCTGGTCCCAGGGCAGCCGGAGCCCACCCACCTCGCCCCCAGCCCTGTCCCAGCCATGCACGCACCATGAAGAAGAGGCTGGTGATGCTGAACAGCAGACGAACCAGCCAGCTGAAGTGGCGCATGATGTTGGTATAGACAAGGCCAGGGTTCAGGGAATTGGCCGTCACTCCTGCGGATGAGAAGCAGAGCAGCAAAGGCAGTCACTGACTGAGCTCTGGGGGCCTCTCTGGCTGGGCTTTAGAGTCAGAGCCCCTAGACTGGCATGAGGCTGCTTATTCCTCAAGCAGGGGCAGCCGAGACGCTCCAAGGTCGAGGAAGACACCTGCCACAGGGTGGCCTGGCCCTTTGGGGGAACTGGATAGAGCCCCACTTGTGCCAGGGGCAGGTGACCAAAACCCACAGGTAAATCATCAACATTCAATATCCTAATGAGGAATCAGCATTTGTCTGGGCCCTACCTAGGAATCTGACCCAGCCCATCGTAAAGGAAGGAGTCTCTCAGACGAGAGTGAAATGGAATGAAATGGATGTATAGATGCCCCGCCCTAGGGTGCTGTCATTCCCCCAAAGCTGGAGCATTGGAAAAAAACAGGAAAGTTTAAATGTAATTTAGGCACCGTTTGTGGTGTGCCAGCGTGTGTTTCCTGACAGCAGGGAGAGATCCCAGCCCGTGGTCATTCTTTAGCTCTGCTGCTTTTACACTGAAGCATTCCTAGGCAATAGAGCAAAGAGTAGCCAGGGAGGGGAGGAGAGAAAAGTGAAGCAGCTTTTCTCAGCGTGGCTGGGGGCAGGTGGATCTGCAGAGGGTGCTTCAGAGAAAGAGCAGAGCCAGAGATGCATAAATAAAGTATCTCGCACTCCTGCCTAGAGGGGAGGCAGGAGCTAATGTCCTACAGTAGCAGAGTTCTTGGGAGAGGGGTCTGCTGAACCCTGCCCACCCGCAAATGACACCCCAATAAATGGGGCCAAACCAAGGGTGGTGTCATGCTACTATAGACCACCTAACCAGGTGGAAAAGGTGAATGAGGCTGTCCTGGCTCCTTCCCCACTCTAGCAAGACAAATGCAGAACTGGGGCCAGCAAAAGTACATCCACAACCTCATCTACCAGGCTTTGGTATAAACTTCCCCCCCAAAATCCTAAAAAAAACCTTAGATTTTTTGGGGATAAAATTCACTGCCACCACCCAAGTAATAATAAGGAAACCAGGGAGAGACGACTTGGGAATCTCAGCCCCAAAAGTAAAAAACCAGGACACGAACATTAACCAATACCAGGTTAATAAAAAGAAAAAGAGAGAACTTTTATTATTACAACAATATTCGTGTTGCAAGGCTCATGACTAGATGGAAGAGTCAAAAAGTAAAACACATGGGGAGTCTCCACCATGGGCCTCGAACTTAGTTACCAGGAGAATAAAAGAACATTTCTAAAAAGTGCAGAGACATCAGATCTCACTTCCCAAACCATAAAACAACAAAGCCTAACGGGTTTATGTGAACTTTCCCCGACTTCCAGAAGATTGGAGGGCCTGTGGTTGGAGGGAGATATTAGCTGTGTCTACACGTGCACGCTACTTCGAAGTAGCGGCACTAACTTCGAAATAGCGCCCGTCGTGGCTACACGCGTCGGGCGCTATTTCGAAGTTAACTTCGACGTTAGGCAGCGAGACGTCGAAGTCGCTAACCTCATGAGGGGATCGGAATAGCGCCCTACTTCGACGTTCAACGTCGAAGTAGGGACCGTGTAGACGATCTGCGTTCCGCAACGTCGAAATTGCTGGGTCCTCCATGGCGGCCGTCAGCTGGGGGGTTGAGAGATGCTCTCTCTCCAGCCCCTGCAGGGCTCTATGGTCACCGTGGGCAGCAGCCCTTAGCCCAGGGCTTCTGGCTGCTGCTGCGGCAGCTGGGGATCCATGCTGCAGGCACAGGGTCTGCAACCAGTTGTCGGCTCTGTGTATCTTGTGTTGTTTAGTGCAACTGTGTCTGGGAGGGGCCCTTTAAGGGAGCGGCTGGCTGTTGAGTCCGCCCTGTGACCCTGTCTGCAGCTGTGCCTGCCACCCTTATTTCGATGTGTGCTACTTTGGCGTGTAGACGTACCCTCGCAGCGCCTATTTCGATGTGGTGCCGCGCAACGTCGAAGTTGAACATCGACGTTGCCAGCCCTGGAGGACGTGTGGACGTTCGATGTTGCTACATCGAAATAACTATTTCGATGTTGGCTTCACATGTAGACGTAGCCATACTGTGTCTGTCTCCCTCATGGTTAGAAAAAGAAGAAGGACCAGAGGACCGAAAAGGGAGGAGCCAAAAAATTCAATTCTTACCTACATTCCTATAGGCCAACCCCACCCGGCTAAGGAGGTTAACCCTTTTACTCCCAGGCTGCTGGCTAACCCTCATGATCATGACAGAGGCTCTTTTATAACAACTAACAAAATCATCTAAAGCACAGGACTTGGTGGGGATCATCATCATCATCAACAACAACCGTGGGCTCGGCGCCCGTTGGTGTCCGATGTCTCTCTCACTATTTCCTTCCATCTTTCCCTGTCCAGTGCGGAGCGGCTTCGTTTCTGTAGACTAGCTCTGCACTAATCCACTACATCATCTGTCCATTCTCTGTGGGGTCTGCCTCTCCTATTCCAACCGTCCATTACGCCGAATACCAAGGTCTTGATTTTTTGTTCGTTGTTCATTCTGCAAATATGTCCAAATAGTTGTAGCTTCTGTTTTATAACCTTCTGCAGCAGGTTCTCTTTTGGCTGTATCTTTCTATATAATTCCTCATTGGTGACCTTCTGCATCCATCCTATTCTCAGAATCTTTCTATAACAGCTCCTCTCAAACACCAATATTCTTCTATTCAAATCATTCATTATCACCCATGTCTCACATCCGTACAACATGCTGCTGAAATACACGTTTTCAAGATGCCCAGCTTCGTTCCTAAGCTAATTCCTTTGCTTTCCCAAATCTTATCCATCGCCTTCAAACTTGTGCTTGCTTTCACTGTTCTAGTCGCTATTTTCGTCCTACCATCTAGAATAGATCATACATCACATTGCTCCCCAGATACGTGAACGTCCTTACGTTCTCTGGTTCAGTCCTGTCTACATTGATGTTCCTTCCTATTTCCTTACCTCCAAATACCTTTGTCTTCCTTTTATCCATGTTCATAATCAGTCTGTACCGCTTCCCTTCCTCATTTAACACCTGCACCGGTTTGCTGGCTTCTCTTGATCTTCCTTGATGATAACTCTTATCATCTGCGAACCTCAAGTTGTTAATTCTTTTCCCGTGCACAGATATCCCTTCTACCTCTTCCTCGATCTTGTCCATCGCTCTCTCCAGATGTGTGATGAAGATACTTGGCGATATTGGATCTCCTTGTCTCGTACCGCTACTTCTTCTAAACCAACTTCCCAACTCTCTACCCGTTCTCACCACTGCCTCCGCATTGTCATTGATATCCTTCAGCAACCACATCAGTCTGCTATCCACGCTGTATGACTCCAACACCGCCCAAGTCACTTTCTGTTCTATACAGTAATGTAGGTAGTCCATCATGTCCAACAAGGACATCTTGAGCTTGCACAGGGTCATCGGTTATGGACGTGCATGTGGCTGAGGAGTCCAAGCTTTGAATGGCCTGGGCATTCACAGTGGGGGCCAAGGGAATTGTCCTGGCTCTGTTGGTGCGGCTGCTGCTGCTGTTGCTTTCTTCCTCTCACGAGCATCAATGAGGCGCACGTGCCGCTGCTCTTCAACGTTGTCATACGCATGTCATACGAGAGCACACCAGCCTGTTCGGTCTTTTGCCTGCTGCTCTAGCTGATCTGGTTTTAAACCAGCATGAGCAATGTTGGCCTTCACGCAGTCTTTATATCTCTTGCGAGGTCTACCTGGATTCCTTTTGCCCTGGGAGAGTTCACCGTAGAGGAGTTGCTTAGGGATTCTTGACTCCTCCATTCGTATGACGTGCCCTGTCCAGAGAAGCCGGGCTTTCAGAATCATGGCTTCGATACTCGTGGTTCCTGCTCTGTCCAGGACTTCCAGGTTCGTAACCCTGTCCTGCCATCGAATGTGCAGTATTGACCTCAGGCTGCATGTGTGGAAGTGCTCCAGCAGTTTTATATGTTTTCTGTACAAGGTCCAGGTTTCACAGCCATACAGGAGACTGGTCAGGACTACAGCCTTGTACACTTTCAGTTTAGTGGACTGTCAGATATTGTGCTGATTCAACGCTCGCGCTTTCAGACGTCCTAGTGCCCGGCTGGCCTGGCAGATTCTGGCCTTGATTTCTTTGTCAGGGGAGCCATTGTTGGCTGTCACACTGCCAAGGCACTTGAACTCCTCTACTGTTTTTAACTCTGTTCCTTCAATAAAGATCGAAGCAGGGAGAACGGCAGATCCTGGAGCAGGCTAAAACAGCACCTGGGTCTTTCCTAGGCTGATGGTCAAACCAAAGAGGCGAGCGGCATCAGCAAACTTGTTGACGGTGAGCTGGAGATCAGATTCCTTGTGTGCCACAAGTGCCGAGTCATCAGCAACAAGGGCTTCAGGGATGAACCTCTCAAGTGTCTTGGTTTTAGCATTCAGACAACGAAAGTCAAAAAGTGACCCCTCAAGTCTGTATTTTATGTAGACTCCCTGGTCCAGGTCCCTAACTGCGCGGCTGAGGACACACGCAGAAAAGAGGTTGAATAACACTGGGGCCAGCATGCACCCTTGCTTCACACCACTGGATATCTCAAAGGGATCTGAGGACTCACCATCTGAAAGAACAAAGCCAGTCATGTCATCCTGGAACAGGCGTATGAGGTTAACGAATCTTCTCAGGCAGCCAAGTTTTGACAGGATAATCCACAGGGATTATCTGTTGATGGTGTCAAACACCTTGGTCAGGTCTATAAAGACAGCGTACAGATCCAAGTTCTGCTCTATGCACTTTTCCTGGACCTGACGAACAGCAAACATCATGTCAGTGGTGCTGCGGCCTGGGCGAAAACCACACTGTGCCTCTGTAAGTTCTCCTCTGAGATGCTGGGGATCAGATGGTTGAGGATGACTTGAGCCAAGATCTCCCCAGCAGTACAGAGAAGGGAGATGCCCCAGTAATTTCCACAGTCAGCTTTGTTGCCCTTGTTCTTGAAGAGCGAAAGGACTGTGGCATCCTTAAAGTCTTTGGGCATGTTGTCTTCTTCTTCCCAGATGCTGATCAAGATGTTGTGAAAGGCTTCAAGTGACACTGGTCCTGCCACTTTGAAAATTTCAGCAGGGATACCGTCCATCCCAGGGGCTTTGCCAGAGCTGGTCTGGCTGATTGCCTTTTTGACCTCATCCATTGTAGCGGGCAGGTCAAGACTGTCCATTGTGGGTTTCTGAGGGATCTGGTCTAGGGCCACAGGGTTGACAATGGAGGGTCTGTTGAGAAGGTTGCTGAAGTGCTTTCCCCACCTATTGTTGATGCTGTTCTTCTCCCTCAGAAGGGTCATGCCATCTGCAGACAGGAGAGGTGCAGTACTTGACTTGGAAGGTCCATATATAGCTTTGATAGCACTGAAGAACATCTTGGAGTTCTTGGTGTCATCGTAGTGTTGGACTTCATCAGATTTACTCTCCCACCGCTCATCTTGCATTTTGCGAAGTGCTGTTTGCGCCTGGCTCTGAAGGTGTTTGAGACGATCACGTTTGGAGATTGAGGACTGATCGTTTTGCCATTGAGGACTGATCGTTTTGGCATAGCGGAAATGTGTTCTGTTTTTTCTCTAAGATCTCCTTGATGGCTTCGTCATTTTCATCAAACCAGTCTTGGTGAACTCTCTTTTTCAGTCCTAGTGTTGACTTGGCTGACTCCATCACCAGGGTTTTGAACTGGTCCCGCTTTTGTGTTGGGTCTCCAGTCAGAGGTCCATGAGACATCAGCACTTCGTCAAGGCAGGCTGCAAATTTCTCATGATGACCAGTAAGTTGCAGCTTCACAATGTTGAAGGAGGGTCTCACAACCTTGAGCCTCTTGCGGTGCAGTGGTGTGATGTGCAGCATAAGGACTGATCTGATGAGTCTATGATCAGTCCAGCACTCAGCGCCCTGCATGGCCCTGGTGATCTTAACATCTCGAATGTCCCACCTGCGACTGATGACATAGTCAATCAGGTGTCACTGTTTTGATCTCGGGTGCATCCATGTGGTCTTGTATTTATCGGCTTGCCTGAAGAGAGTGTTGGTAATCGTCAGGTCATTTTCTGCACACAAACTCAGCAGAAGGCGGCCATTGGCATTCACGGTACCAACACCGTGATGCCCCAGGACCCTACCAGCTCCTACAATCCTTGCTGACCCTGGCGTTGAAGTCACCCAACAGGAGAAGCTTGTCACTAGGAGGAGTTGCTTTCACAAGATGGTCAAGGTCCTCGTAGAAACTTTCTTTTGCTTTGTCGCTGCTAGTCAGTGTGGGGGCGTAAGCGCTGATGACTGTAACATAGCAAGAGGTGTTGAGGGGGAAGTGGAGCTTGATCAGACACTCGCTGATGCAAGGTGGTAGGTCAGGAAGCTGGTGCAGAAGTGATGTCTTAATGGCAAGTCCTACTCCGGGGATTCTGTCTTCATTTTCTGACCTGCCTTTCCAGAAGAAGGTGCAACCTCCTTTGGTTCACAGATGGATCCTTCCTCTGCCAGTCTGCTCTCGCTCAGGGTGGCTATGTCAATGTTATAACGTGCCAGTTCTCTTGCCATGAGAGCCGTTCTTCTCTCAGGCCTCACAGCATTCTCCCTGTCCACGAGGATGCAAACGTTCCATGCTGCAAATATCGTCTTTCTTTTCACTGTTTTTCGACCCCTGTGAGGGTAAAACTGCCAGCTGCGGCACACTGGCCATTTTCGTTGGGACAAGCAACTTTGGGGACACCTTTTCTATTCCCCTCCCTCATTTTGAAGGTGAGCAGCGCTGTTCCTAAAAAGGCCTGCTCAGTCGCTTGGATGCTGCCGAACTCCTCTGTCATGCTGATCAGAGTCGAGCGACCAAAGTCCACAGGCCGCCTACCTGCAAGTTTGGAGCTATGACTCCCAGTGGTCACCTCCACCTGTCGCTTTGCCCCTCTGCCATCACCGCAGGACTTTGAGGTAGACAGAAGTGATGAGAATGTGCAAAGAACCCATGCGGGAGAATGTTTCAAGTGGAAAAGCCATTGCACAGGGGCAGTTCCACTCTCTTGACCTCAGAAGCCTGGTTCCAGTGGTATGAAAAGTCGCCACGGCTGGGACTTCCTAGGCTGCAGTGGATGGCCAGGCTGTCTTTGGTGCCTTGTCATGCCCTTTGCTCTCCACAGAGTGTTGCAGAACCGCCCTCCTGGTCGTTGGATCTTGCTGTTGATCTCATCTGCCCAGTCCACCGGGGCCAACTTTTCATGCTGGGATAGGCAATTCCCTATCTCACTGCAGGTTTCAGACCTGCCGGCTACGCTCACCTGGTTTCGCCCACCTGTCGAAGCAGTTTATCGGGGTGTGGCCGCTGCAGGCTACAGCTTCTTGGAGCCACAGGTGAGAGCTGGGTGCCAGGTGGGGACCAAAGGTGCACAAACTGGCCCCGCAGAGAGACGACAAGTCCCCACACCAGAGCTGCTGCCCCTCCCTGGACACCCCATACACCTCTCTATACAGTAAAGCTTCACTTTAATGGACTGATGGGGGAAGGGCTGTCCATTAATGCCGAAAGTCTGCTAAATCCGAATGGTTGTACTGTATGACGATGTCCTGACCTTCCCAGCCCACCACTCACTCCTGTCCTCTTCTCTTCCCTTCCCGCCTCCTGCCCAATCGCCGGGAGAGCAGCTGCATGCCAGGTTGGCTGCTCCCACAGCTGCTCAAGCCCTGGCAACCCCACACACACTAGCAGCTCTGGTGAGTCACCAGCGTTTATTTGTGGGGAAGGGAGGCTGGGGACAGCATCCATTATTTCTGAGGTCTGTTAAATCGGGGTCTGTTAAATCAAGGGTTCTTCTTCGAGTGTCCCCGTGGGTGCTCCACATTAGGTGTCGGGCTCGCCCGGCGCTGCAGATCGGATCTTCCAAGCAGTTTCTGCCGGACCGCGCATGCGCCGGTGCGCGCCACTCCCCCGCGCGCTCCCAGCAACGTGCGCGATCCGGTCCCCGCCAGTTCCTCTTAACCGCCGTCGGCTGCAGACGGAATCCGAACTAGGCTAAGGCCAAGTAGCGTATTCAATGACTTTAACTGTTTTTTCTTTAAAGTTTTTCAAGTACTTAGGCTACTGCAAGTTAGCCGGTTGTTATTTTTCAAAAAACAAAAAAAAAAAACAACAAACAAACTACAAGCGGGACAGCTTCAATCCAGTCCCAGTAACAAGCACTGGAGGCCAGGAGCATAGGGCCATCAGCCCTCCTGCTGCAGCAGGCCATCAGAAGGGGAAAATAGCACAGAGAAGGTGCTAAGTACCCGTTTAACAACTGAAAGACTCACCAACAATGTCCTCTTCAGGATTTAAAAAATGTGAGTCCTGCCGAGAGGTGATGCCAGCGTCTGATGGGCACAGTCTATGCATAAGATGCCTTGGGGAGTCCCATGTTGCACAGAAATGCTCCTTCTGTGCTAAATTAACAGCCAGAGCAAGGAGAGACAGGGAGATGCAGCTTAAAATGCTGCTTTTCGACAAGGCCCTCCAGCCAGACGTGCCGGAGCGGCCGCAGCAGGAGGGACCCTCCGGGGCCCATAAAAGGAAAGCCGCCTCCCTCACCCCATCAGCACAAAAACGGAGGAAAGTCTCCCCAGCCTGATCCCTGCCGGCAGCAATAGCGAGCGGGACGGGAGGAGCGAGCAGCCCCCAGCCGCAGCAACAGCTGATCGGCGGCGGCACGGAGAGCCACGTGGAAGCGGCTCAGCCTCCAATAATCAGCCAGCCGCCCCGCACCGCAGGCAGGGCGGTGGCTAAACAAGCGCCGGTACCGGCGGCACCGCAGGCAGCGGCACCGACCCCCGGGGAACTGGCGGTGCAGAGCGCGCAGGCACGCAGCCTGCAGGCACCGGAGGACACCGCACGTGCGGCACCGCCTTTGAGCGTGCCGAGCTCGGTGCAGACGGGGCCGGGATCCCCTGTACGTCCGGGGGCGGAGTTACCTCCTCAAGGGAGGGGGAAGGCTGCACACAAGAGGAGGCATTGCAGCCCCTCTCCGCACAGGGCTGTGGAGTTGCTTTCTCACAGCCCTCCGCTTATGTTGCAGACTCCAACCAGAAGGCAGGGGTCCCCCCTAGCCTACCCGGAGCCCCCTTCTCCATTTTTTGCAACCAGCCTCACCCTGGCTGGGACCACCTTCACCCTTCCTGGGGTTTGAACCACTGGACTATTATGCAAAATCGCTCTCTCCAGTGTCTCGACGATCTCCCTCCCCCAGACGCAGAGGGTATGCACCAAGGGAGTGGTCTAGGTCACCTTCCCAAGAACAGTGCCTATACTGCCATGGTCGCCCCTACCACGCGGGGCATAGACACCATCGGCAATCTACTAGGGAAAGATCCCCACAGACGATCTCGTACCCCCGAGGGCAATTGCGACCGGGGACAGAGACTCAAGCATCTCAGGGGGGACTGGTTATGGAACCCCGAGATTTTCCCTCGCAAACCTCTAGTGAGAGGGTGTACCATCACCAGCAGGAACCAGAAGGGTCCAGAGAGACGTACCCCAGCGGTTCCTCGCTCTCCTCCCCGGATGAGGCTACAGCCCCGGGGGACGTCCATCCTCCGGACGATCTCAAACAGTTCCAAGAGCTGTTTTACGAGGGTGGCCTTCACGCAAGGCACCCAGACAGCAAAGGTGCAAGAGAAACACCATAAGCTCCTCAAAAATCTGAGACCTCCGGCCTCCTCCAAAATAGCAATACCGCTTGATGACGCAATCTTGGAGTCTGCCACTATGATATGGCAGACCCCTGCGACTATTCCGCCTGTCCACAAGAGAGCGGGGAAAAAAAAAAAAAAAATACTTCGTGCCGACAAAGGGCACGGAGTTCCTGTTCAGCCACCCACAACCAAATTCCTTGGTGGTGGAGTCGTCGCAACGTGGGGGAACAGACAAACATGCCAAAAAGCTAGAGCTGTTGGGCAGAAAGGTCTACTCCTCCTCCACTCTACTGTTGCGAATGGCAAATTACACAGCGCATCTAGCGAACCATAATTTAGACAACCACATTAGGTTAACTTCCCTCATGGACTCGCTTCCAGAGGGCAAGAAACCAGTGCTCAAGGCCATCATGCAAGAAGGCTACGCGGCCTCGAGGACGGGAGTTCAGATCGCCCTGGATGTTGCGGACACAGCAGCACGCTCCACAGCTATGGCAGTGGTGAGGCGAAGGGAGTCCTGGCTCCAGACTCTGGGTATACCGAGGGCCTGCAGACAAAGATTTAAGAGCCACACTTAGGACCCTGGGGATTTACACCCCTCCATACAGAAAGAAAAAGTACTACCCTCAACAAAGACGGTACCAGTACCAGCAACAGCGTCCCCAGTACCACAGGGGTTACGAGCAAGGGCGACATCAACAGCACCAGCAGTACAGAACTCCCAGGCGTCGTTCCCAACAGAGCCGTGCGTCCTCGGGGCGGGGCCAAAGGCCACAAGTTTGAGACACAGATCCAGGGCTGCGCCATCACTACCATTGCACAAGGTCATCCGAGGCGGTTATTCCACCATCGCCTCCAACCATTCTATAACCAGTGGCAAAGGATCACCACAGACAAATGGGTGCTGGAGATCATAGCCACGGGGTACGCCATCCCCTTCCAGTCGCTCCCACCGCCATGACCTCCACCCAGGCCCCACCTCCAGGAGGCCTCCCACGTAGCGAGGCTCAAGCAGTAGGTAGACCATCTCATGCTCATAGGGGCAGTGGAAAGAGTGCCGGAGCAACTGCAAGGGAGAGGGTTCTACTCGAGGTACTTCCTCACGGGGAAAAAGACAGGAGGCGGAAGGTCCATCTTAGATTTTCGAGGCCTCAACCGGTACCTGCGCAAGCAACGCTTTCGGATGATCACAATCGCCTCCATCCTTACGGCACTAGACGATGAAGATTGGTCCGCAGCCCTCGACTTATAAGACGCGTTTTTTCACATAACTATTCATCCGGCTCACCTACGATTCCTCTGGTTTTCATGGTAGGCAAAGAACATTTTCGATACAAGGTCCTACCGTTTGGCCTCTCCTCGGCCCCCAGAGTCTTCACCCAGACCTTGGCAGTGGTGTCAGCCTACCTGCACAGACAGGGGGTATTTATATTCCAGTATCTGGATGACTGCCTCCTCAAAGGGGCCTCGAAGGTGGAGGTACTACGCATGATATGCGTCACAGCAGGCACGTTCTCTTCGCTCGGCCTGGTTATCAATCTGACAAAATCACAGATAGACCCCACACAGGACATAGAGTTCATAGGGGCACGCATAAATTCTATTACAGCGAGGGCGTATCTACCAGAGACTCGCTTTCGGGCCATCGGCTCCCTCGTGCAAGTCTTCACCTGCAGCCCTACGGTGCCGGTTCTGACGTGCTTACAGCTGCTGGGCCACATGGCAGCAGCGACGTTCGTAGAACAGACCGCCAGGTTACACATGCGCAGCATGCAGCACTGGCTGGCGAGCGTATACAAACCGGCAGCACACACTGTTCACAGGGTGGCGTCGCCCACAACAGAGGTGCGCAAATCCCTGCAATGGTGGGTAAACCCCGAGAACCTGCTAACGGGGGTACCCTTCCACCAACCACACATATTGGTTTTTCTTACTACAGATGCCTCCCTCATAGGGTGGGGAGCACACATGGGCGAAGAGGTGACGCAAGGGCTGTGGTCCTCCACAGAGCAGTCACTGCACACAAATATACTGGAGCTCAGAGCAGTGTTCAACGGCTGCAGACACTTTCGAGACCATATAAAAGGCAAAGTAGTCGGGATCAGTATAGACAATACCTCCACCATGTTTTATATAAATCGGCAAGGAGGAGCTCGGTCCCGTGCCTTATGTGCAGAAGCAGTCCGGTTGTGGAACTGCTGCATCGCCAACAATATAACCTTAAAAGCCTCGTACTTACCAGGCGCTCACAATGTGAAGGCAGACCAGCTGAGCAGGCGTTTCGCACTCACGCACGAGTGGCAGATCCGTGCCGATCTGCTGCAACCGATTTTTCACGCATGGGGTTTTTCCCCAGATAGACCTGTTTGCTACTCAGCACAACAAGAAGTGCCCACGATTCTGCTCCAGGGCAGGACTGGGATGGGGGTCCCTGAGGGATGCCTTCGCGATCTCATGGAGGGGCCCCCTGCTTTACGTTTTCCCTCTCACAGTGCTCATCCACAAAGTGTTGCAGAAAGCCAGGAGGGAAGGAGCCTGAATGATCCCGATAGTCCCAACGTGGGATCGACAGCAATGGTTCCCCCTACTCCTGCGCATGTCAGACCGGCCACCGATGTCCCCTCCGGTGGCGCCGGATCTGCTCACGCAAGCCCAGGGGTCCATAGTGCATCCGCACCCCCAAGGCCTGCGACTACAAACGTGGTTAATCCATGGCTCAGCTCCCTAGAGAGCACATGTACGGAGGAAGTGCAGCAAGTCCTAGAAAGTAGCAGGAGGACTTCCACCAGAAAGACCTTCAAGCAGAAATGGACTCGCTTTACGGCATGGTGTTCTACCAAACAGCTAGCCCCCCGTTCGGTGCCTATGGCTGTGATATTAGAGTATTTACTGGACCTCAAGAGAGGAGGACTCTCACTATCCTCGTTTAAGGTCCACCTTGCCGCCATTTTGGCGTTCAGACACGAAGAGGAAGGGCACACGGTGTTCGCCCATCCCATGGTTACCAGGTTCCTCAAAGGGCTGGTAAACCTATACCCCCCCTCGGAAACCGCTTCCACCTTCGTGGAACTTGGACCTGGTGCTTAATGCGAAAAGGGGACCACCGTTCGAGCCTTTGGCCACGGTTTCCCTCCGCCTCCTTATGATAAAGACGACCTTTCTTCTCGCAATCACGTCAGCTCGCAGGGTGAGTGAGCTTGCGGCAGTTATGGCAACGCCACCCTGCACTGTTTTTCCAAGGAGGCGGTAACCATACGGCTGCATCCAGCCTTTGTTCCTAAAGTTTCTTTCTGAGTTTCATACTAACGAACCTATTGTTTACCCTCGTTTTATCCAAAGCCTCATAACTCTAACAAAGAGGCACGCCTACACCTCCTGGACGTGAGGAGGCGCTAGCTTTCTATATAGACAGGACCAAGTCCTTCCGGAGGACGGATAGACTCCTAGTCTCTATCGCTCCCAAATCAAAAGGAGAATGTCTCTCTTCGCAGAGAATCTCGAAGCACATCGTATCTTGCATAAAAATGTGCTACAAACTCAAAAACACTCCTTTACTGGCCATGCCCAGGGCTCATTCCACTAGGGCGGTGGCAGCATCAACAGCCTTTTTTTCAAGGGCGTTGCGCTAAAAGACATTTGCAGAGTGGCGACCTGGTCATCCTGTGACACCTTCACCAAACATTACGCCCTTCACAGGGTATTCCAAGAGGATACCCGTCTCTCGGCAGCGGTCCTCTCGGGGACAAGCTGCACATAATCCGATTACCCACCTCCTATCTTGGGTTACTGCTGGGTAGTCACCTAATGTGGAGCACCCACGGGGACACTCGAAGAAGAAAGAAAGGTTACTCACCGTAGTAACGGTGGTTCTTCGAGATGTGTCCCCGTGGGTGCTCCACTACCCGCCCATCCTCCCCGCTCCGGATCTCTGTTTAGTGTTTTGCAGGAGCATCCGCGGCGGTTGGTCAAGGAACTGGCGGGGACCGGATCGCGCACATTGCCGGGAGCGCGCGGGGGAGTGGCGCGCACCGGCGCATGCGCGGTCCGGCAGAAACTGCTTGGAAGATCCGATCTGCGGCACCGGGCGAGCCCGACACCTAATGTGGAGCACCCACGGGGACACATCTCGAAGAACCACTGTTACTACGGTGAGTAACCTTTCTTTTCCCGTACTGCCAAATGCCTTCTGAAAATTGATGAAGCAATTGCAGATGTTCTTTCTTCGAGCTGTCAATCCTAGTGCAATGTCTACTGTGTGGTACTTCTTTCTTTCCTGAATCCTGCTTGCTCACCTGCTAGATGTTCTTCTATCTGTGATCTCAGTCCTCTGTCAGCATCAGCAGCAGCACCTTGCCTGGATGACTCGTTAGGGCAATCGTTCTGTAGTTCTTGCACTCCAATGTGCTTCCTTTCTTGTGTATTCTCACTAGCACAGATCGTGTCCATTCCTTAGGTGCCTTCCCTTCTTTCAGTGCTGTATTACATAGTCGGTGTATTTCCTGAATCCTGCTTTCTCCTCCCTATTTGAACATCTCTCCCTTGACCTTATCATTTCCAGGACTCATGTTGTTCTTTTCAGTCATTTCACTCTTCTTTCTACTTCCTTCTTCAAAGCATGGGTGTTGCTCTCCAAGCTTGGGCGTGATGTCTCTTTCAGTTCTTTGATCGAGACGCTGGGGTCCAGTTGTGCTTTGTACAGATTAGTGCAATATCGCAACCATCATGGCACAACCTTCTTGTTCACGAATACCTCGTCGTTCTCGCCTTTGATTGCCATCTGCTTCAGCTGCCACTTCCTATTCATATTCCTAATCATTTTATACACCTCCCTGGCCTTACACTTGCCATAATACCTCTCTATCTTCACACTGCTCCTCTAACCATTTTGCCTTATCCATTCTGGCTGCTTTCCTTACCATGTTGCATTTCACTCTATCTTGCTGTTTTGCATCTCAGAAACATCCCTTCTGATCTTCAACACTCTCTTCTCTTGCATCATCTTCAGTGTCTCCTGTGTGATCCACTTCTTATTGATCTTCTCTTCTGCCAGAACTGTCAGCTCTATTGCCGCTTCTCTCACCGCGGCTGTCCCTGTGGCTCTCTTATCTAGGTCTTTCTCTGGGCCAACATTCCTGATCTTCTCTTTGGCCATTTCTACACATCCCACAATGAAGTACCTGCTCAGCCTGTTGTTAATAGGCTCCCTACTGCTGTCCAGGGGTCCCATCTATGGTTGCAGGAACCCAGGCTAATTGCGCATTACACAACCCCGACTGTAGTCTTGAGGTCTGGAAAGAAAGTCCCTGCCTGCAGCTTTCTGAACAGAGCAGTGTTCCTGACGATGGGTACATCACGCGCCTTTCCAGACCACCCTGTGCAGACGTCTGCGAAACCAGCACCCGCAGCACCAGCGAGTAGTGTCCCTTCCTGGTGATGTGCTCTGTGGCAAGGTGGGCAGGCGCTACACTCACACTTTGTGTGCCAGCTATGGGCTGCCCACACACACATTTGGGAAGTCCCATGGCAGCAAAGCCAGCGACTATGACATGCACATTTACTAGCCGCTGTAGCAGAATGTGATTGATTGCCTTGCAGCAGTACAGCTCCAATGGTAGATTTCCCCACTCCGACCTGACTGGCAACAGACCGGGAGCAATCCAGCGTTTCCACTTTCCGCACGCGTCTCAGCCGAGAAGGCGGTTTGCATTCTCGTGTCCTTGCGCCGCAGTGCAGGGGCCAGCTCAGCACACAGCCCCAGGAAGGTGGTGTTACACATCCTAGAGCTTTACAGCCACCATTCTTCATCCCACATCCACATGCCAGTGCGATCCCACCTCTCAGTGTTGTTTTCCCTGATCCCAGAGCACTGTTCTTTCCGATCTATGCCGGGACCCTGCTTCGGGTTTTGGGGGCGGGGGCGGGGGGGGGCACCTTTAACCATGTTTCCAGGTGCTAGTTAGACATTTGAAAACTTGGGTTTTCTGGCAGATAAATTGGCAGACAGCTAGCGGGAGCCCTGTATCCAATTCCAGTATGAAAAAAAGACAGAGCAGATCCACTCAGCTCTGACAATAAGGTGTTCTGACATCTTGTGGCAAGTCATTTAGGGGACACTGTTGGGTTTAAAACTTTAATATATATTTATTCTTACTTTGTTTCTAACTCTGCAGAGAGAGAGAGAGACTCTGTCAGAAGCCCTGGGTTCCACCTCAGCTCTGGGATAAGTGTGAGGTCTAGTGGGTTAAGCAGGGACAGATTCATCTGGGTGCTATGTCAGAACATCAGCTTGGGCACACGGGCCAGACTGGCCGAGGTATCCTATCTTTTGGCCATAGCAAATGCCAGGTACTTCCAAGGGATGAACACCACAGGCACTCACTGAGTGATTTATCCCATCACCAGTTCCCACCTTCTGGCAAACAGAGGCCAGGGACCTGCAGAATATGGGGCTGGATCTGTGTTAACAGCCACCGAGGGACTGACCCTTCATGAACTTCTCTCGTTCTCTTTTGAACCCTGGTATAGTCCGGGTCCTCACAACCTCCTCCAGCAAAGAGTTCCGCAGGTTGACTTGAGAAAAGGCTTTCTTCTGTTTGTGTTAAACCTGCTGCCTGTTAATTTCAGCGAGTGACCCCCAGAAGTGCTACTGGGAGGCATCGGGAACACCGTCTCATTCCGTTTTTTCACATCATTCATGATTTTCTCGACGTCTGCCATACCTTCCCCTTTATTGCCTCTGTCAGGAATTTCGATGATTGCCGCCGCGGCGCATGATGTCCTCACGCCAGTTCATAAGCACGTGAGAGAAGCGTGGGATCCCTTCTTTCTCGCTGCAGGTGCCAGGTTGCCCAGCAGGGAACAGCAGTTGGCCGAAAGGTCAGGAAGGTCCCAGAAGGCCACGAACAAAGCGTGCCTGACAGGAGGTTCTCCACAGTCCTGCGAAGCCCCATGCTCTGCTCCGCAGGCCCACAACACCTCGCGCCTGCTGGTGTCGCCAGGCATTGCTCCCTGCATCCCACTGTGCATTGCTGCTGCTGTGGCCAGGGGCAGCTAAAGACGTAGACGCAATCTGCCATCCGCAGGGGCCAGCAGAAACGCGCTCTGCCGGTTTTCGGGCAGCTGCTGTGCGTTCACATGAGTTTCCTCGATAGCCCCGGCCAGTGCAGCCACCTCTGTGGGATGGCAGCCGCTGGAGTACCATGGGGTGGGGAGCCAGGCTCATGGCACCTCAGGGTAGAAGGGGCCAGAGGTCTCCGCTAGTCGAGCTCCTTGCCAAGACGCCGGATTTGTTGTGTCCGACGCCGGGGTGAAAGGAACTTACATTTCCTACAGGTTCTGTCCTAGAGCAGCCCCCACCCTGGGGAGGGTTCCAGCCGGGGGCTGCCGTTCAACGGGACTGTCATGATCATGAGGGTTAGCCAGCAGCCTGGGAGTAAAAGGGTTAACCTCCTTAGCCAGGTGGGGTTGGCCTGCAGGAATGTAGGTAAGAATTTCAAACTGGGACAAAGGAATTTTTTGGCTCCTCCCTTTTCGGTCCTCTGGTCCTTCTTCTTTCCAGCCATGAGGGAGACAGACACAGAATATCTCCCTCCAACCACAGGCCCTCCAATCTTCTGGAAGTCGGGGAAAGTTCACATAAACCCGTTAGGCTTTGTTGTTTTATGGTTTGGGAAGTGAGATCTGATGTCTCTGCACTTTTTAGAAATGTTCTTTTACTCTCCTGGTAACTAAGTTCTAGGCCCATGGTGGGGACTCTCCACGTGTTTTACTTTGTGACTCTTCCATCTCGTCAGGAGCCTTGCAGCACAAATAGTGTTGTAATAATAAAAGTTCTTTCTCTTTTTCTTTTCGTTAACCTGGTATCGGTTAATGTTCGTGTCCTGGTTTTCTACTTTTGGGGCTGAGATTACCCAAGTCGTCTCTCCCTGGTTTCCTTGTTATTACTTGGGTGGTGGCAGCGAATTTTATCCCCAAAGTCTAAGGCTTTTTTAGGATTCTGAGGGGGAAGTTTATACCAAAGCCTGGTAGATGAGGTTGTGGATGTACTTTTGCTGGCCCCAGTTCTGCATTTGTCTTGCTAGAGTCGGGAAGGAGCCAGGACAGGGACCTGTAAGAAATGCAAGGGGGGGTGGAATGCAGGGGGAGCTCAGAGCAGGGGGGTGGGGTGGGGAGTGCAAGAGCCCAAGACAAGTGACTGGGACCCTGAGGGTCTTAGGGAAGGGGACGGGGGGGGCGGGAGTCAGGGCAGGGAGTTGGGGGGTATAGGGTGGAGTCAGGGGAGTGGCTCAGGGCTGGGGCAGTCTCAGTGGGTGATGCTGCCCCATGCCACTCCTGTTCCCAGACAAATGCTAGCAGTGGGGGCAGCACCCACAGGCACAGGAAAGGAACTCGGAGTGGGGAAGGGGCTGCCAGTCCCGCAAGCCCAAGGCTTTGCCCCATCCTCAACTCTGTTGGGGGAGGGGAGGGTAGAGGTAAGGGGGCTGGACCAGAACCCGGCCCCCAGCCAGCCACTTTCTTACCAGCGTGTGCCACCAGGGCACACCATCTTACTTCCCCTTTGGTCTGACCCCTCCTAGGCACAGGCTGGCCAGCCCCATTTGGGGGACCCCTGGAGAATAACTGGCCTAGGGTGGAGCCACAGCTTTCCAGTCATTGAACCTCAGTCAGGCATGCTGCAGTTTGACCTTTTGGCCTCGTGTCCTGCCTGCCTCATGCCTTTGTCACAGCCACCGTTCAAGGGCTTGCAGGACCCTGTCGAATCCCCCTTCAGTCGCCTCTTTTCCAAACTAAACACACCGAGTTCCTTCAGCCTTCACTTCTGTGGTGATCCCTACTTCTAGTCATCTCTGCCACTCGCCCTTGGAGCCTTTCCAGTTTCTCTGCAATGCCAGGGGGACCTTTTCTGGGCTGGAGGACACCGACCCACAGAAGAATTAGTCAGAGTCTGCACACGTGAGAAACCCTCATTGTCCTCTAAACAAACTCATTGGTGAAAGAGAACAGGTAAGAGCTATTTAGAAAAGCCGGACATACACAAATCCATGGATCCAGATTTAATGCTTTCCAGGGTGCTGAAGGAGTTGGCAGATGTCTTTGCAGAGCCTTTGGCTGTCATCTTTGAAAAGGTGGTGATCAGGAGACGTCCTGGATGACTGGAAAAAGGCACATGTAGTGCCCATCTTTAAAAAAGGAAAAAAGGGCAATCCAGGGAACTACAGACTGGTGAATCTTACCTCAGTCCCCAAAAAGATCATGGAGGGAATCCTCAAAGAATCCATTCTGAACCACTTGAAAGTGATCAAGAGCAGTCAACATGGATTCACCAAGGGCAAGTCCTGCCTGACCAATCTGATTAGCTTCTATTAGTTCTGTTGACATGGGGAAGTCAATGGATGTGATATACCTTGACTTTAGTGAAGCTTTGGACATGGTCTTCCACATAATTTCTGCCAGCAAGTGAAGGAAGTATGGATTGGATACAAGGACTGTAAGGGGGATAGAAAGCTGGCTAGATGGTCAGGCCCAACAGGTAGTGATCAAAGGCTCGATGTCTGGTTGGCAGTCAGTTTCAAGTGGGGTGCCCCAAGGATCAGTTCTAGGGCTGGTTTTGTTCAACATCTTCATTAATGAGTGGATTGTACCATCAGCAAGTTTACAGATGACACTAAGCTGGGGGAGAGGTAGATATGCTGGAGGCTAGGGAAAGGGTCTAGAGTGGTACTAATCTTGAGCAGTTTAGTATCATCTGCAAACTTTGCCACCTCACAGTTTACCCCTTTCTCCAGATCATTTATGAATAAGTTGAATAGGATCGGTCCTAGGAATGACCCTTTGGGAATGCTGCTAGTTACTCCTTTCAGTTCTGAAAATTTACCATTTATTCCTACCCTCTGTTTCCTGCCTTTTAACCAGTTCTCAATCCATGAAAGGACCTTCCCTCATATCCCATGGCAACTTAATTTACGTAAGCGCCTTTGGTGAAGAACCTAGTCAAAGGCTTTCGGGTAATCGAAGTACACCATATCTACTGGATCCCCTTGGCCACATGTTTGTTGACGCCTTCAAAGAACTCTACTAGATTAGTAAAAGCGTGATTTCCCTTTACAGAAACCACACTGATTTTCACCCCAGAATATGTTCTTTTACGTATCTGACAATTTTATTCTTTACTATGGTTTCAACTAGTTTGCCCAGAACCAGTGTTAGACATGCTGGTCTGTGATTGCCAGGATCACCTCTAGAGCCCTTTTTAAATATTGGCTTTATGTTGGCTATCTTCCAGTCATTTGGTGATGGACCTTGTCAGAGACTTTCTGCAAATCTAGCTGCACTACATCTATTAGATCGCCCTTGTCCACCTGCTTGATTATACCCTCAAAGAATTTGAGTAGGGTATTGAGATATGATTTCCCTCATAGAGACCATGTTGACTTTTCCCCAACAAATCATGTTCATGTATATGTCTGACAATTCTGTTCTTTACTGTCGTTTCAACCATTTTGTTTGATATGGAAGTGAGACTTACCAGTCTGTAATTGCCAGGATCACCTTTAGAACCCTTTCTAAAAACTAGCATCACATTATCTATCCTCCAGTCATTGGTACAGAAAAAGATTTAAAGGACTGTTTGCAAACCACAAGTAGAAGTACCACAACTTCATATTTGAATCCTTTCAGAACTCTTGGGTGAATGCCATCTGGTCCCAGTATCAGAGGGGTAGCTATGTTAATCTGTATCAGCAAAAACAATGAGAAATCCTGTGGCACCTTTATAGAGTAACAGGTTTTTTGGAGTATAAGCTTTTGTGGGCAAAGACCCACTTCATCAGATGCATGAGTGGCGGTTCCAGAGGCAGCTCTAATTATACAGGCTCGTGAACAGAAGGGTACACTTCAGAGACTCCTCCCTCTCCCCATCCCATGGCAGGATAGGGGTGGAGTGCGAATCAAGTGAGCGCAGCAAGAGCATGAGCATGAGCATGAGCCAGGGCAGAGCACACACAGCTGCAGTAATCGGGCCAGTGGGTGTTGTGATGGAGTGGGGGGAGTGCATGTGTGAGACAAGCAGAGCAGCTCCTAGCGGGTAAGGATGACCCTGAGGCTATAACCTAGGCTGGCAGGTAACACCTCAGCCCTGAACAAAGAGGAGGGAGGAGCCGAGCTGGGTTTTTGAATTGGGGGCGGCAGTTAGAGGCTAGGGGAAGAGGAGCTGGAAGGCAGCCAGCCTGGGGAGGGGGGAAGCTGCACCCCAGAGGGGCACCCCTCGAGCTCCTCTCCCCAGGACGGGTTGGAAGGACTGTCTCTGACTGCTGTACTGACGCTTCTGTGAGAAACTGGGCATCTGTTGCCTGATTAAGAACATAAGAATGGCCATACTGGGTCAGACCAAAGGTCCATCAAGCCCAGCATCCCATCTGCCGACGGTGGCCAATGCCAGGTGCCCCAGAGAAGGAGAACAGAAGACAAGTGATTTATCTCCTGCCATCCATCTCCTGCCCTTGTTATGAAGGCTAGGGCACCATACTTTATCCCTGGCTAATAGCCATTTATGGACCTGACCTGCAAAAATTTATCAAGCTCTTTTTTAAACCCTAATAGAGTCCTGGCCTTCACAGCCTCCTCGGGCAAGGAGTTCCACAGGTTGACTGTGCGCTGTGTGAAGAAAAATTTCCTTTTATTAGTTTTGAACCTACTACCCATCAATTTCATTTGGTGTCCCCTAGTTCTTGTATTATGGGAAAAGGTAAATAATTTTTCTATATTCACTTTCTCCACACCATTCATGATTTTATATACCTCTATCATATCGCCCCTCAATCGCCTTTTTTCCAAACTGAAAAGTCCCAGTCTCTCTAGCCTCTCCCCATATGGGACCCGTTCCAAGCCCCTAATCATCTTAGTCGCCCTTTTCTGCACCTTTTCTAATGCCAATATATCTTTTTTGAGGTGAGGAGACCACATCTGCACGCAGTACTCGAGATGTGGGCGTACCATAGTTTTATATAGGGGAAGTATGATATCTTTTGTCTTATTATCGATCCCTTTTTTAATAATTCCTAACATCCTATTTGCCTTACTAACTGCCGCTGCACACTGCGTGGATGTCTTCAGAGAACTATCCACTATAACTCCAAGATCCCTTTCCTGATCTGTCGTAGCTAAATTTGACCCCATCATGTAGTACGTGTAATTTGGGTTATTTTTTCCAACATGCATTACCTTACACTTACCCACATTAAATAAACCTCCTGTTGTACCTGCTGAGTGAGAGTCACTCCTGCCAGCGGACGGGGTGCAGTGCAGGGGGACCCCTGAACCCTATCACATGTGTTTGCAGGGCAGAGCAGCTAGGCCTGCCCATCTTTAGCTGGTGCCAGGGTGGTGCATCTCAGGTCCTGAGCACAGTGCAGGAAGTTCAGGTTTGGGCAGTGTTGGGTGGTAGTCGCTCCCCCCACCTGAAAGTTGGGCCCCCTGAGTTTCATGCGTGAGGTCTGCAGCCAGCTGGGCCCTGGGACAGCACCTCCAGACCATGGTGCCCCCTGGCCATCGCGTCCCTGTCTGCCAAGATGCGGTGCAAATCCAGGTGACGGTGAGGAACGAAGGCACCTGGGGGGCTCGGAAGGGGAGGGGTTGTGGCTGCTTGAGCAGCTGGACTGTGAGCTGGGCTGGGCTGGTGGAGGTGGAGTGGGGTCCCGCACTGACCTGTGCCCTGCAGCCTGCGGGCCAGCTCGTTGGCGAACAGGATGTTCATGAGCTTGGTGCTGTTGTAGGAGTGGTTGTAGTTGTTCGTCCGCTCCTCCCCGGTCAGGTACTTCACGTTGGCTGTGGCGCCGGCGTGTACGAAGGACGACACGTTCACAATGCGAGCGGGAGCCGACTCCTTTAAGGTGTCTGGGGGCGCAGAGCAAGCACAGCTCAGCGCTGATGGGGGGGTGGGGACTCCCACACAGGAAGGTGGGGGGCAGGGAGCTGCCCCAGCTCAGACAGGTAGGAGACGAGGGATCAGTTAAAGCCCCAGCGAGCTGCCCTGGCACAGCCCTCACCCCCGGGCAGCTCTGGGGGGCACTTAGGGGCTAGGGTGCTGCAGCCGCCTGGTTTGAAGCCCTGAATTTCATACGTGAGATCTGTTCAAAGCATGTGCCCTACCTCCAGCGCCGCCCTTAGGCACCCAGAGCGTGCCCTGCTCCCAGCTTCGCCCGCGGGACGGGCGCTTCCTTCACAAGCAGCCGGCGGGAGGGGGACGAAGACAATGTCACTCAAGGAGGCATTTGGGAGGCGGGACTGGGGGTGCCTGGCTCTGGGGAGGGGTAAGAGGAGGGGATGGGTTAGGGCTGGGGCGGGCTGGCTCCAGGGAGGGGGAGGGGAAGGGTTAGAGCTGGGAGGGCTGGGGGTACCTGGCTCCAGGGTGGGGGGGGTGGTTAGAGCTGGGGGGGTGCTGGCTCCAGTCCCTGCTGTGCTCCCAGAGCTGAGCTGCAGCCGGCAGTGCAACAGCGTCTGTCCGTCCGTCTCTCTGTCCGTCTGTCCATCCATCTCTCTGTCCGTCTGTCTGTCTGTCTGTCCGTCTCTCTGTCCGTCTGTCCATCCATCTGTCTCTCTGTCTGTCCATCTGTCCCCCACCCCCACAGCCGCAGAGCTAGCAATGAGGTGAGAGAAGTGGGGCCCGTCCTGGTGCCCCCCATGATGGCCACGAGGGAGTGCTGGCACTGCGCGGTGGGGGCAGGGTCGGGCCTTACCCCCAGGGCTCCTGCCCCCACACTGCCACATTCCCGCATGGGAGCAAGTGCATTCGGGGGCCCGAGCAGCCCAGGGCTTGGGGGCAGACAGGGTCACCCCTACACTTGCTGCTTGCCTGGTATCGACTGGGCTCAGCAACGCTGATGGAGCACCCAGAGCAGCCCCCCACAACCCAGCCAGAGCCCAGCCCCAGGGGCAGCCCCCCCCCAGCCCAGCCAGAGCCCAGCCCCCGGGGCAGGCCCCCCAACCCATCCAGCACCCAGCCCCTGGGACAGCCCCCCCCCCAGCACAGCCAGCCCCCAGCTCCTGGGGCAGCCCCCCACTCCCCCAGCCCAGCCAGCACCCAGCCCCTGGGGCAGCTCCCCCTCCCCCAGCCCAGCCCCGCCCAGCACAGCCAGCCCCCAGTCCCCGGGGCAGACACTCCCCCAGCCCCCAGGGCAGCCCCCCCCCTCCAGCACAGCCAGCCCCAGCCCCCAGGGCAGACACTCCCCGAGCCCCTGGGGCAGCCCCCCCCACTCCCCCAGCACAGCCAGCCCCCAGTCCCCGGGGCAGACACTCCCCCAGGGCAGCCCCCCCCCCCTCCAGCACAGCCAGCACCCAGCCCCCGGGGCAGCCCTTACCCAGGAGTAAATTGGTAAGAAGAAAATGGCCCAGGTAGTTGGTGGCAAATATCTGCTCCAGCCCCTCCGAGGTGATGGAGAATGGCAAACCTGAAAGAGGAGAGAGGACTGGCACAGCAGGCCCTGGCTGGGCAGCAGGGCATGGGGGCTGTGTGTGCCACTTGATCCAGGCCCTCAGGCCATACAGCCCCAGGCTGAGCTGAGACACTTGCTCTCCTGTTAAGCTCTGTCTGTTGAGTGGCGCCATCCCCTGCGTGTCTGTCCCAGCCCCAGCCCAGAGGAGTCCTCAGGCTCCCAGGCTGAGCACGCTGGTGCAGCAGCTAGCTGGGGTCCCAATCCCTGATGGAGGTTCTTCAGTGCTACTTGGAGACAGGCACTAACCACAGGGGGACTCTGCCCAGGCTGGGTATTGAACGAAACCCTCCCAGCTGCTTGGGGCCACCTGGCAGCTCCAGAGAGATGACATGGAGATCACCGTGCAAGGCCCACCATGCAGTGTGCCCAGCTAGTAATGGGGTATTGGACTGGTGCTGGGTACCTCACAGCAAAACCACGGGGCAAGGTAGGAGCGACTGTGTTTGGGGTGCTGTTGCTAGGCAGATCTACCACTCTGCATCCAGAAGCCTCTGGGTTATGGGTATGGTAGTTTGGGGGCTGCTTCAAGAGGTTCCCTGTTACTGGGAGTAAGCAGGCGAGTTACCAGGGTGCATTGCTCAGAGACAGGGCTACCTACAGCCCAAGACTGGGGATCCTCCACTCTATGGCCCCAAACCCATCACGCACAGCCCTTCTGTGCACTGGTCTGGCTGACAAGAAGCCCTGCAACCAGATGCCTCAGATGCTCCAGTTCTCTTGTGGCACCACCAGAACACCGCCTTGTACAGGTGAGAGGTTACAAAAACCAATCGCACCAAATTCAAACAGGTGCTCCCGGTCCCAAAGGACCAGCCACACTCCCCGGTCAATGTGTAACTCAGATCTTACCCCAAAATCACCCTGGTGCCAATACTCAAGCATCTAAAACAGGACGGACAGACGGAAGGGAGGAAGGAACTTGTTGAAGGAATCAAATACACACACTAATTGCCTTAATTCCGAATATTCTTCGCAAGCCATGCCTGGTGGTCTGCACACGCACCAGAGGTTTCCTCCTGCTCTGAACGGAGAGTGTAAGTTTACACTGCCTGACCCGCTCTCCAGTTTCTTCTTTTACAGCACATCCAGGTCATCGGCGGTGGAGGGGATGGAGGGCGGGTGCGGCAAACACACAAGGCCACACATCTCACAGAGCCTCCAGTTCCTCTTTGGGTGTCAGTTCCTGTGTGTAGCCCACAGGCAGTAGCTTAGTAAGCAGTGGTCACACAGGAGGTGCTGCTGTCCCCCACAGTCAGATCTGCAGGAGACGGCTGAAGCAAAGCACACCGTCTTACGAAGATGTTTGGGCTCTCCAGGTACCTGCCCTGCGTCTCTCTAGTAGGGGTAGGGGTAGGTCTCTCAGGGATGCAGTAGAGGTTGTGGCCTTCAGCCGTGCCGGGTGAGGGATGTGGGCTACTTGCTCATGCAAGGAATGTACCAGCAGGAGCTCAATACTGCTGAAGCCCTTGGGGAATGTGTCCTGCAGGGATTAGCTGCATAAAAAGGCAAAGATGGGCTTATGTAATGCCTTGCAAACAAAGCCTGAGGGAGCAGGCGAAGCAAGGGCGTTTCATCTGTTGTAAACATGTTGGTGTAAAGTCACAATTTATGCTATCACCCAGGTTAAGAATTGTGGAGTCTCACCAGTGCCTGACATTGTTGTGGGGGGTATGGGGCAGTCATCATTGCTATGTAAGCTATGAATCCCAGAATCACAGGGCTGGAAGGGACCTCAGGAGGTCATCTAGTCCAGCCCCCTGCTTCAAGCAGGATCAACCCCCCACTCAGTCATCCCAGCCAGGACCTTGCCAGCCAGGACTTAAAAACATCTAGGGATGGAGAATCCACCACCTCTCTCGGCAACGCATTCCAGTGCTTCACCACCCGCCTGGTGAAGTAGTTTTTCCCAATATCCAACCTACACCTCCCGCTCTGTAACTTGAGAGCATTGCTCCTTGTTCTGCCATCTGTCACCACTGAGAACAGTTTCTCACCCTCCTCTTTAGAGCTCCCTTCAGGAAGTTGAAGGCTGCTATTAAAATGGGCTGCTCCATCTAAGCATTGTGAGGTGAAAGGGGAGGGATAGTAGTTGAACTGGTGGGCTGGGAGCCTTTTGGTTATACAGCAGTAAGACTGGCTTGACTAGTTTTCCTGTCCACTATTCAAAGGTAGCTCTGAAGCTAGGTCTGTAGCTATTCTGTGACAACCCAACTGGGTGGGTACGGAGCTGATGTGGCGAGGCCCAGAGCTGAATGCCGCTATGAGCTGAAATCGCAGGGTGTTGCCTACAGCAAAGCCCACAAGACAGCAGATGGCCAGCAGGCACAACTGGCAGGTGGCTGGTAGGAGAGGCCGCAGGCAGCTGGCAGGTGCGACTGATGGGCAGCCGATAGGAGAAGCAGGGGGTGGCCAGCAGGAGGGACCGGCAGGTGGCTGGTAGGAGAGGCCGCAGGCAGCTGGCAGGTGCGACTGATGGGCAGCCGATAGGAGAAGCAGGGGGTGGCCAGCAGGAGGGACCGGCAGGTGGCTGGTAGGAGAGGCCGCAGGCAGCTGGCAGGTGCGACTGATGGGCAGCCGATAGGAGAAGCAGGGGGTGGCCAGCAGGAGGGACCGGCAGGGGGCTGGTAGGAGAAGCAGCAGGCAGCTGGCAGCTGGCTGGTAGGAGAGGCCGCAGGCAGCTGGCAGGTGCGACTGATGGGCAGCCGATAGGAGAAGCAGGGGGTGGCCAGCAGGAGGGACCGGCAGGGGGCTGGTAGGAGAAGCAGCAGGCAGCTGGCAGGTGCGACTGATGGGCAGCCGATAGGAGAAGCAGGGGGTGGCCAGCAGGAGGGACCGGCAGGGGGCTGGTAGGAGAAGCAGCAGGCAGCTGGCAGGTGCGACTGATGGGCAGCCGATAGGAGAAGCAGGGGCTGGCCAGCAGGAGGGACCGGCAGGGAGCTGGTAGGAGAGGCCGCAGGCAGCCAGCGGGAGCAACGAGTGGGTGGCCAGTGGGGCACGTGGCAGGGACACGTGGAACGCCGGACCAGCGCAGGGGGCATTGCCTCAGGTGCAGTGAGGGAAGGCGTCAGGTTCTGTGTCAGGGCCTGCACAGACCGGACAGAGTTGTAAGTGGAGCATTTGAAGGGGGTACAGAGAAAGTTGGGGGTGTGGGTTGACTGGTTACAGCATTGGACTGGTGAGCTTGAGAGGCCAAGGACACTGCTCAAGCCATTGGAGCCGGGACGGTTACCTGAGGGTTGGTTAGGAACTCTGGGTGTGGGATTTTCCCAAGCTTATGCCAGCTGAACCTCATGAAAAGTTTCTTTTCTACACGCAGACTGTGTGCTGGCGAGTGGGGCAGCATTGCCTCTCCGAGGCGCCCAGGGGTGTGAATTCCCCAGGCTGCTGCATGGGGGCTTGAGCTGGTTCTACGTGAGATGGATGAAAAGGAATCCCTAGATGTTGAACCTGGCCCTGGTTGCTGCTGACTCCTTCCAGCAGAAGGGTTACACTAGCAAAGAACGAGGCAGTCAGGGATGTATTTTGAGAGCCTCTGCCCAGGGAGATCTCGACCACTTGACCACTGCCATGGAAACCAATCGTTTGGGTGTCTGCCCTTTGTAGATTAAAATCAGCGCCCTTCAGATCTCCAAAGAATGCAGCCTCCTCTCTGAAACCTGGGGTAGTTTAGGGAGGAAAAAGCGGTAACTGAATCAGGCCACTGGTGCCTGCAGGGGGTGTGCATGTGAGGGGAGGGTCACCCAGAGAGTCCTGGGGGCACTCCATTTAGGAATTAAAATGTTGGCGGGAGTAGGGTGTTGCACATCCCAAATGCGCCCATGAGTCCCCGATGACTGAATGGTTTGACTCGTATGGCAGCACTTGAGGGATGAAGGTGGGCTGGGAGTGCAGTGAGAACTTTTCTCTAGACCACTGAAGCTGCTGTGAGCGCTTCCAGCTCCCTGACCTTTCTGCGGTGTTGTGACTAGAAAGGCCACGTACACAGCGAGACGGGCGCTGGAACACGCGCCTGGCGGTTCAAAGGGAGGTCTAGTGAGAGCGGAAAGAATGAAGCTGGAGGCCCCACTGAGGCACAAATGTCACCAAAGGCAGGGAGGGTCCAAGAAGCCCCTGTGACATTCTAGTTGTGTCAGGATGAAAGAAGACCCACAGGAGGGTGAAAAGTGCTGATTGCTGCTAAATGCACCACCCTGAACCAAGCAACACAGGTTTGCACTTCCAGGTTCCATTTACTGTTCACTCTCCCAGCCTGGCTCTGTAGGCTGAGTCACGCTGCCTGCAGGGTGAGTAGGAGTTTCTGGCTGTGCCACACTTTGGATAAGATTTTATTATAATTGGAGCTACACATCTCCTAGAACTGGAAGGGACCTTGGGAGGCCACCTAGTCCAGGCCCCTGCCCTTCTGGCAGGGCCAAGCACCATCCCTGGCATCTATTTGCCCCAGTCCCAGTCCCTAAATGACCTCCTCAAGGATTGAGCTCACACCCCTGGGTTTAAGCAGGCCAGGGCTCAAACCCCTGAGCTCTCCTTGCAGCTACCTGCCAGTGGGAGCAACCCCAGGGTTCCTGGCTATATTCTGACCAGATAACATTACAGCAGGGTGAGGGGATTCCCTAGTGTGATGTTACCAGATTTTTACAAACGTGAAGCCTTTTCTGTAACCACTACCCCAGGTTTGCACCAAACTTTGTGCCAGGTGAGCCGAGAAGGGTGTCTGTTGCAAGCAGGTGATTCTCTGGATCTGTTTACATTGCTTGTAGGTCTGTGCTTTGTTTGCATGTAAAGTTACAGCTGCTGACTCTATAGCAGCATTAGAAGCATTTTAAAGCCAAGGATTACAGTGGGAGGCGCGGTCTCCTCCCAACCAGGAAGATCGGCTAATCAGAGAGACAGCCCTCAAACCCTCACCTCAGGACTTCAGCTGGGACACTGCCGATGGCAGAATGCCCCAAAGACGCATGCGCAGGGTAACCTGAGCAGGTGATTCGCCAGCGCCTACGGGCCCAGGAGCCGAGAGCTGCCCTCCATGGGGCACATCTACAAAGAGGATCTAGGAAGTGGCCACCTTGTCCTTCAGTCCCCAGACCTCCACTCTGAGCCTCCATCTGAGGAGCAGTTTGCAACAACCTCTATGCTACGAACTAAGCCTGTGTGGGGTCGGGATCCGTCCCACAAGGGACGTGTTTTCAGAGACTTTCAAGAGAACAGACTGTACCATTGGCTGTACCCTGCACCAGGAGATTTCACTGTTAGATGCAATTTAGCCGGTTGAACAGCGTTTCTCTCTCACCCTGTTCTTTCTTTCTTCGTTAATAAACCTTTAGCTTTTAGGTCTGAAGGCTTGGCCCAGCGTGCTGGTTTGGGTACAATCTAAGTATATATTGGCCTGGGACTGTGGCTGGTCCCTTTGGGCCTGGAAGAACCTGTGTGGATTTGCTGAAATAGGTTTTCATAACCTCTCACCTGCGTAGGAGGGCTGCTGGTTGGGGCATTGTGACTTCTGGAGAATCTGTGGGTTTGCTTGTGCAGCTTTGGGCTGGCCAGAGGGGCTGGCAGAGGGACTTTTGTAGCTGGCTTGGTTCACCTCATGGAGAAGGGGACCCCAGTCTGGGCTGTAAGTGGCCAGGGGGTTTTAAGCAATTTGCCCTGGGTAGGTGCTCTCACCCGTGCCCAGAACCCCCTGGTATATTACACCTAGCTCAGAGTTTTCTGCCCTCTTCGGCTGCGCCCCCAGCACCAACAGTGGCCGCTCACCGCAGCAGTCATGCCCTGATGCTGGCTGAGCCAGCGCTGCAGTGCCAGCAAGCCCGGGGGAGGCTGCGGTTTGGGGCACAGAGCGCCAACGGCCCATGCCAAGCGGGGCCCTGGGCTGGGCTCAGTGGCAGCGGCCCTCAGGCAGGTTTATTTCTACAAGAGCTGAGTGGAGGTGCCCCTCCGGAGCGACAGGTGCGCTGGCACAGGCCTGCCAGGGCAACAGGAGCCGCTCCCCAGACCCATGCTCCACAACCGGTGTGCTGCGGCCAGCGCCGAGTGCGTGCCAGAGCCACACGCCGGGAGTACCGCCTGGCACGAGCGTGTGCTGGCGGCGGCAGCTCTGGGGAGTCAGCAGCATCGACTTAGTGTCAGGGCAGGGGTGCCTGGCTCTGGGGGAGGGGGATTGGTTAGAGTGGGGTCCTGGGGGTGCCTGGCTGTGGGGGAGGGGGATTGGTTAGAGTGGGGGTTACGGGTGCCTGGCTCTGGGGGAGGGGGATTGGTTACAGTGGGGGTTAGGGGTGCCTGGCTCTGGGGGAGGGGGATTGGTTAGAGTTGGGGGTTAGGGGTGCCTGGCTCTGGAGGAGGGGGATTGGTTAGAGTGGGGCGTCCTGGGGGTGCCTGGCTGTGGGGGAGGGGGATTGGTTAGAGTGGGGTTCTGGGGGTGCCAGGCTCTCAGGAGGGGAGGGTACTGGGAGAATGGGGAGCTGGGGATGCCTCGCTCTGGGGGAGTGGGAGGGCACTCAGTTAGAGCTGGTGGGGCTGGAGGTGCCTGGGGCTGGAGCAACATGGGGGAGAGCAAGCAGGGGCTGGGCAGTCATGGCTGGCGTGTGGCACTGGGAAGGTGGTTCCCCAGGCTGGGGCTGGGCGGACGTGGGTGGCCTGTGGCACTGGGAAGGTGGTTCCCCAGGCTGGGGCTGGGGCTGGGGCTGGGGCTGGGCGGACGTGGGTGGCCTGTGGCACTGGGAAGGTGGTTCCCCAGGCTGGGGCTGGGGCTGGGGCTGGGGCTGGGGCTGGGTCTGGGTCTGGGGCTGGGGCTGGGCGGACGTGGGTGGCCTGTGGCACTGGGAAGGTGGTTCCCCAGGCTGCCGTGGGGCAGACGTGTGGCACAGGGAAGTTCTCCACCAACCTGCGACTCCGGCATTGTTGACCAGGATGTGCAGCTTCTTCTCCTCCTGCCGGATCTGCTGCGTGAAGCGCCAGACGGAGGCCATGCTGCTGGTGTCCACGATCCTCACGAGCACCTGTGGGTTCCCGGTGGCCCTCTGGATTTCCTCCGCCGCCGCCTGGCCCCGCTCTTGGCTGCGGCAGGCCAGGATAGTGCGGGCGTTCCTCCGCGCCAGGTCCAGGGCAATGTATTTCCCAATCCCTGTGGGTATGGGGCAGTGACCCTGGCACCACAGGCCGATTACAGTCACCACTCCAGAATTCATCCCTAGTCTTCACAGGGCCCAGCCTCGATCTGCAGCCCCCCACCAGCTCCTCCCCGCCCCGGCAGAGGGGCAGGTCCTCGGGAGCGAGGGGATTGCAGGGAGCGGGGAAGGGTGGCTGCTTTCTCGCCAAAGACCTGGCTTTGCAGGAGGGGCTTGACCAGAGAGGCCCAGGCCACTGCGCCATGATGGCTGGAGCTCTGCAGGCCCCCAGGGTGGCGGTGAGAAAGGGGGAGCCTGGGGGCAAGCCCCACAGCGGCAGGACGCTCCCAGGCACACAGCCCGGTGGTGGGGCGCTCTGGGCGGGGCGTCCCAGGGGGGCAGGAAAGGAGATGTTGAAGGGCTTGGCCAAGGGGGTTCGCAGCAGTGCGGGAGGGAGCCAGCCCTGCACAGGGGGACAGGCGAAGGGAGCAGCCCCGGAGAGACAGCACAAGCTGGTCCAGGGCGCCCTGCAAGCCTGTCCGTAGGAGCGGCCACCTCAGGCCAGGGCTGGCTGCTAATGGGGGCCCTGCAGACTCACGCAGCCAAGCCACACGGCTGGACCCCCACTGCCCAGGACAGTCGGGCAGTGCCTGGGAGAAGGCTATGCCAAGGCGCGGAGCAGAGCGGGCCCAGGGCAGGCTCGGAGGAGCTCGGCCCAGTCAGCACGTGCTCAATGGGGCCGGAGCTCACGAGAGTTGGGGTGGGGAGAGGGCCTGAGGGGACCCCAAAGGGCAGAAGGGGACGGACGGACAGACAGACAGAGCCCTGGGGGAGAACAGAGGAAGGGGACAGACAGACAGACAGGGCCCAGGGAGCGAAGTGGGGTAGGTGGCAGACAGACAGACAGACAGGGCCTTGGGGGCGAAGGGGCAGACAGACAGAGAGAGTCCCAGGGGCAGGGACAGAGGAGGACAGACAGGGCCTTGGGGGTGAAGGGGGGAAGGGGACAGACAGACAGACAGGGCCCAGGGGCAGGGACAGAGGAGGACATGTAGGGCCCTGGGGGCAAAGGGGGGAAGGGGACAGACAGACAGACAGACAGAGTCCCAGTGGCAGGGACAGAAGAAGACAGGCAGGGCCCTGGGTGTGAAGTGGGGAAGGGGACAGACAGACAGACAGACAGTCCCAGCAGCAGGGACAGAAGAAGACAGGCAGGGCCCTGGGGGCGAAGGGGGAAGGGGACAGACAGACAGAAAGGGCCCTGGGGGCAAAGAGGGGCAAGGGGCAGACAGACAGACAGACAGTCCCGGGGCAGGGGCAGAGGAGGACAGGCAGGGCCCTGGGGGCGGAATGGGGGGAAGGGGACAGACAGACAGACAGACAGTCCCGGGGCAGGGGCAGAGGAGGACAGGCAGGGCCCTGGGGGGGAATGGGGGGAAGGGGACAGACAGACAGACAGACAGTCCCGGGGCAGGGGCAGAGGAGGACAGGCAGGGCCCTGGGGGCAGAATGGGGGGAAGGGGACAGACAGACAGACAGACAGTCCCGGGGCAGGGGCAGAGGAGGACAGGCAGGGCCCTGGGGGGGAATGGGGGGAAGGGGACAGACAGACAGACAGACAGTCCCGGGGCAGGGGCAGAGGAGGACAGGCAGGGCCCTGGGGGGGAATGGGGGGAAGGGGACAGACAGACAGACAGACAGTCCCGGGGCAGGGGCAGAGGAGGACAGGCAGGGCCCTGGGGGCGGAATGGGGGGAAGGGACAGACAGACAGACAGACAGTCCCGGGGCAGGGGCAGAGGAGGACAGGCAGGGCCCTGGGGGGGAATGGGGGGAAGGGGACAGACAGACAGACAGACAGTCCCGGGGCAGGGGCAGAGGAGGACAGGCAGGGCCCTGGGTTCGAGAGGCGACAGGGGCGGGGGGTCTCCTGTCTCCAACGTCTGGCTAAGCCTGTGCTCATCTCTGGCTCCTGTTTTGGCTTCTGACTCCAGCTCCACCCTTCAACTTGGCCCCTCAGCTTTGACACTCGCTTCACCCTGGGACGGTGCCTGAGTCCTGGATCTGCGCTTGCCATTACTCTGGGCTTCCAGCACAGGCCTCCCGGCCACGTGCTGCCCCACACCCGAGGCTGGGCGACCACATCCCCGGCTCCTGTAGCTCTTCCCCAGTGAAACGGACCAGAGCCCAGTGCCAGGACTCCACCCAGACCATGGGAGATCCAGGCATTCTGCTGCAGGTTGTCTGGCCCAGAACGTCAGCCCCCCCCGGGTCAGACAACCCCAGGAGTCAGGTCTGGCTGCAGCTGGGTCAGTACCTCACTCCAGCACACCCCAGCCACCCACTGCAATCCTGACACCCTCCACTTCAGTGCCCCTGCCTCCAGCACCCACGACGCACAGCCTCCACCGGGAAGCCGTGGTCATGTCGGGCCCACCTGGCGACTTTGTGCATAAAGTAATGCTCAGGGGTTATTGGCTTCCTCCCCTCCACAAGAACTAGCCTCCCCCTGCTCGCTGAGACCATTCAAGGGACACCCCTCTCTGTTAGGCCCATCCTTAACATAGGGGTCACGGCAGCTGTGGTCACAGGGAGTCATGCAGGGTGATTTGTGCCCTGCACTCACACCTTGGTGTGTAGCTAAGTACCTAAAATGTAGCCTTAGGCACTGAAATGTGCCTCAGTGTCCCTGGCCAACTCTCCTACCTGACTAGCCAGGTAAAGATGCAGTAATTGGGCTGTTTGTTTTTGTTGTTAATGTTAAGGCAGGAACAGACTCGAAAGGTGCAGTTGTCATCCTTTTACCCTTACGATTGTTTTCCTCTTTCATTGGAATGTAAGAAAGTTTTGTGTGTTATGGAAGAATTTGTAATAGTCATAGTTACTTTAATCTTAGAACACGCCTATCCCCTGAGGTACAAACTTTCAATTTACACATTTTTTACTTCAACAAACAACGTACATTTATGCCTATTTTTCAATTTACAAATATACTTTCCCTACAAATAAGAACGAAACTTTGTCGGAGCGTCCGCTTTGTGAGTAACAAATGTGGAGGAATACAGCAGAATGCAGTGGGAGCTGATTAATTTCCCTTCACTGTCCAGCTCTTCCCAGTTAGTTTGTGAACTTCGTTGTATTTGTATCATCTTAACGGTGAGTGATATTAATCTTCAAATATCTTTGTTATTTGTCATCATCATGGGTCTTAGACATGAAAAAGTTTATTCAGGAGCTATCACTAAAAGCCAAGAAACCAAGGAAAGCAATATCCAGGGCTACCAAACTTGAACTTATTAAAAGAACGGAGGAGAGCCAGCGATTGAAAGACATGTTTGGCAATGAACTTTCTGGCACTGGCAATGCATACGATCTTCGTGCAGTAAGAAAACATTGAAGCAATGGCAGAAATGTGTGTTGGTGGAGCTAAAAGTTGCACTGAATAACAAAGGCCAGGAATGCAATAATGGGTAAACTTGGAAGATTTTCAATAGGTTGGATGGCCAGCCATAACGAATTCAACATACCTGTGAGCTTCCTCACTGTAAGGGAGAAAGCCCTGTCTTTGTTTGTGGACCTGACAAAGAAAGGCAAGGAAGACAGGCAAGTTGCGGGCTGCCAAAGTACATTCAAAGCAAGTCATGGTTGGTTTCAGTGCTTTGCAGTCTGTTTGCATTCTCACCGTCTGCGTGTTACAGGCAAAGCGGCAGCTGCTGATAGTCAGGCAGCTAATATTTTCCCAGCCACATTGCAACGAATAATTGGTTGAAGGTGGATATTCCCCAAAACAAATCTTTGATGTTGACGAAATGGGGCTTTTCTGGGAAAGAGCGCCTTCTCGGACCTTATTTCAAGGGATGAAACAAAAGCAACAGGTTTCAAGGCCTCGAAGGATCAACTGACCTTATCTCTGGGTGGAAATTTGGAAGGAGATGTGAAATTGGAGCCTTCCCTTGTTTACCATTTGAAAAATCCAAGGGCACGTAAAGGCTTAAACAATGCATCATTTCCTGTGGTCTGGCGTTCTGATTGAAAGGCCTGGGTAACAAAGCAGGTTTTAGCTGATTACCTAACAAGCTACCTTTCATAAGAACATAAGAACATAAGGATGGCCATACTGGGTCAGACCAAAGGTCCATCGAGCCCAGCATCCCATCTGCCGACGGTGGCCAATGCCAGGTGCCCCAGAGAAGGAGAACAGAAGACAATGATCAAGTGATTTATTTCCTGCCATCCATCTCCTGCCCTTGTTATGAAGGCTAGGGCACCATACTTTATCCCTGGCTAATAGCCATTTATGGACCTAACCTGCAAAAATTTATCAAGCTCTTTTTTAAACCCTAATAGAGTCCTGGCCTTCACAGCCTCCTCGGGCAAGGAGTTCCACAGGTTGACTGTGCGCTGTGTGAAGAAAAATTTCCTTTTATTAGTTTTGAACCTACTACCCATCAATTTCATTTGGTGTCCCCTAGTTCTTGTATTATGGGAAAAGGTAAATAATTTTTCTATATTCACTTTCTCCACACCATTCATGATTTTATATACCTCTATCATATCGCCCCTCAATCGCCTTTTTTCCAAACTGAAAAGTCCCAGTCTCTCTAGCCTCTCCCCATATGGGACCCGTTCCAAGCCCCTAATCATCTTAGTCGCCCTTTTCTGAACCTTTTCTAATGCCAATATATCTTTTTTGAGGTGAGGAGACCACATCTGCACGCAGTACTCGAGATGTGGGCGTACCATAGTTTTATATAGGGGAAGTATGATATCTTTTGTCTTATTATCGATCCCTTTTTCAATAATTCCTAACATCCTATTTGCCTTACTAACTGCCGCTGCACACTGCGTGGATGTCTTCAGAGAACTATCCACTATAACTCCAAGATCCCTTTCCTGATCCGTCGTAGCTAAATTTGACCCCATCATGTAGTACGTGTAATTTGGGTTATTTTTTCCAACATGCATTACCTTACACTTACCCACATTAAATTTCATTTGCCATTTTGCTGCCCAATCACTCAGTTTGCTGAGATCTTTTTGTAGTTCTTCACAATCCCTTTTGCTTTTGACTGTCCTGAACAACTTGGTGTCATCTGCAAACTTTGCCACCTCACTGCTTACCTCATTTTCTAGATCATTGATGAACAAGTTGAACAGGATCGGTCCCTAGTTACCCTCCTCCATTGTGAAAATTTACCATTTATTCCCACCCTTTGTTTTCTGTCTTTTAACCAATTCCCGATCCATGAAAGCACCTTTCCTCCTATCCCATGACCACCTAATTTACATAAAAGCCTTTGGTGTGGGACCGTGTCATCATTCATCGCTAAATACAATGCTGAAAATAATCTGAATAAATGTCTGCTGATCCTCGATAATGCTCCCGGTTGCCCTGTCAGTTTCAAAGCCTATGGCGGTAACAACCGAGTGGGTTTTTTGCCCCCAAATACCACTTCCATCCTTCAGCCAACGGATCAAGGTGTCACTGCTACATTTAAAGCTTACTCTGCAACTGGCAATGAGGTGTCTCATATCTGCATCAGTCAGAGAAGACAAAGCAACAATTAAGCAGTTGTGGAAGAACTACAACATCAAATTGGCTACAGAAAATATCACAAACGCATGGAATAAAATTACTCAAAGTATCTTGAATGGTGCTTGGAAAAAGCTATGGCCAAAATATGTTCATGATGTACATGGTTTTGAGGGTGAAATGAAAGATATTCAAATTCTGTTGTGTAACTGGCAGGGGAAGCAGGGTTCAATGAGGGGGACACAGATGATGTTCAGGACCCTGTTCCTGAAGAATTGACTAATGGAGAATTAATTTACCTGGATACACAAAGGTTATCAGAAAAGGAGGAGGAAGAATAGGATGAACTACAAAAAATGCTGCACACTCTCAAAATTCTTCAGTGCATTGGCAGCAGCTACACAAACTGTGGGGAGGGATCTCTCAGTGGTGTGAGCGCTGGCCAGCTAAACCCAGGGTTGTGTGTTTAACCCTTGAGGGGGCCATTTAGGAGTCTGGGGCAAATAGATTAAAAAAAAATCTGTCGGGGCTGGTGCTTGGTCCTACCAAGAGGGCAGGGGACTGGACTAGATGACCTACCAAGGTCCCTTCTAGTTTTATGAGACATGTATCTCCAGATGTTATGTTATTAAATTCTCAATGACAACAACCCTTCCCCCTCTCTAGATGAGGCTATGGTCCCCGATGGTATGCAGGGCCCTGACAATCTAAAACATTTTCAAGAACTCTTCAAAAGAGTGGCCACTACACAAGAAATGAAGCTTCAGGAAGTAAAGGAGACGGATCAGTGCCTCCTTAAAAATATCCGTCCATCCATGCAGGGCAGAATAGCATTGCCCATTAATAAGGCCTTTATAGAGGTCTCCAACGATATCTGAAAGACACCTTCTTCAGTTCCACCAACTTGCAAAAGGGTGGACAAAAAGTATTTTATTCCCCCAAAACAGCTTGAATTTCTCTTCTACCACCCCAACCCAGTTCTTCAGTGGTGGATGCTGCAAATCCAAGACTCCACAGTTCAGGTCCAATATAGGGGACAAAGATCACAAGAAACTGAATCACTCTGGGGAAAAGTGTACTCTTGAGCTACTCTGCAACGTAGGATAGCAAATTATATGCCCGTATTAGCAAACCATGATTTTGATAACTACTCTAAACTTGCAGAACTCCTGGAGCACTTACCAGAGTTCAAAAGAGCTGTCCTTTGGTCACTCATTCACGAGGGCCATACTATTACCTGCACTGTGCCATTAGTGGCAATTGACAAAGCTGATGCAGCTGCGAGGGCAACAGCCATGGCAATGGTCATGAGAAGGTGTCATGGTTACAGGCTGCAGGGGTCGCCAAGGATCTTCAGAACAAAGTGGAAGACCTACCTTTCATGAGCTCAAGTTTTTTGCGGCCAACACTGAGGAGATTGTGCATGGTAGTAAGAACTCCAGTGCTACCCTGCACACCCTGGAGATGTGTATGCCACCGTGCAAGAGCAAATGCTACAGCCCATACAACAGGGCCAGAGAGTCATTCTACAATCACCTGCAGAACAAACCGTATGATTATACCAGGAACAGACGATGTGTCCAAAGGAGATGCCCTCAGCAACCGCACTCCTCAGGCTCCCAAGCTACCAAACAGCAAAAGTGAGACATTGGTTGAGGGTCTGCACAGCCTCCCAGATCTTCCAGTGAAACAACAGAAACCGAACTGCTTAGTCCATCACAGGCTTTGCCCCTATATCTGTCAGTGGGACACTATGGCATCAGACTGATGGTTTTTGGAAATCATATGTACAGGTAGCACCATCCTGCTCACTTCCACCCTACCTACCCCTGCACCGCCACAGTCCTCTTCAGGGACTCTTCACACGAGGTGCCTCTCAAGCAAGGGATTGAGCTCCTTCTTCATCTAGGAGCCATAGAGAGGGTTCCTGCTCCATCCTGGTGAAGGGGCTTTTATTCAATGTATTTCCTCACCCAAAAGCGCACAGGGGGCTGGGGGCCAATCCTGGATCTCTGGAAGCTGAACAAATTCCTGCAAAAACAGTACTTGAAAATGGTCACACTAGCCTCAATAATTCTGGCACTAGACAGAGTGAACTGGTTCTCAGCCCTCGGCCTTCAAGATGCATACATCCACATGAACATGCATCCACCACAGACACTTCCTGCGCTTTACAGCGGGAGGGGACCATTTTCAATACCTACCCTTCCACCTGTCCTCGCAGTCGTGGCCACACACCACAGACAGCAAGGGGTGACAATTTTTCCTTACCTTGATGCCTGCTCACTGAAAGGTCACTCACATGGGGAGGCAATCAACATAACAACAAGAGCCAAGGGATTGTTCAACTTACTGGGGCTCTTAATCAATGAATAAGAATCAACATGCAATCCAGGGTAGGACTTAGAATTCATAGGAGCAAGACTTGATGATGCATCCGCCACGGTGTACCTTCTGCCACACAGGCTCCACCCCACTTCGAGATCTAGTTCTCACCCTCATCGCAAACCATCCACCACAGTCCGTACTTGCTTTCAACTCGTGGGGCACATGAATGCCACCACGTCCATGGTACCGTATGCACGCCTCCACCTCCGGTCCTTATGGCATTGGCTGGCATCGGGTCTACGCACCCTTGTGTCACTCGTTGCACAAAGAGGTGCTTGTGCCCAAGCAGTTGCTCCAATGGTTGACATGTCCACGCAACCTCTTCACTGGAATCCCATTTTTACAGGAGGAACCTGACATACAAACTACCACGGATGCCTCACTATTGGCCTGGGGAGTGCACTGCCAAAGCAAAACAGTACAGGGCAAATGGTTGCCCCACAAGGCTCTGTTACACTTCAACACGCTGGAGCTCAGGGCCACCAGAAATGCCTGCCAGCATGCTGCCTCTACCGTAACCAACTGCTCAGTCTGTGTTCTGGCAGACAACACAACCACCATGTATTACGTAAACAGGCAGGGGCGAGTGCATTCCAGGTCTCTGTGCACAGAGGCAGTCTGCCTCTGGAATTGGTGTGTAATGCACGGGGTCATCCTAAAAGCCACATACTTTCTGAGGGTCAATACCACCATGGCAGATGGCCTAAGTCATGACTTTGCAATTCACCAGGAGTGGGAACTCCACCCAGCAGTCACGGACATCATCTTCTGCCAACGGGGCTATCCCCCGCAAGGGTCTCTTCACAACACTGAGCAACACCAAATGCCTCGAGCAGGACTGGGCGGGAAATCCAGGGCGACGTGCTCTTCCTCACATGGGAGGAGCTGCTGCATTACACCTTTCCTCCCTTTCAGTTGATTCCCAGGGTGTTGGGCAAAGTTAGGTTTCTCGGTGCTCCAGTTACCTTGGTAGCCCCTACTTGGTCCAGGCAGATCTGGTTTTCAGCCCTTCAGGACTTGTCTCGAGAACCAGCTTCCCGTTACCACATCAACATGAACTCCTATTCCAGCATGGGCACAAGTTGCACCACCTGAACATGCGGTCGCTATACCTCTGCGCCTGACTCCTCGATGGTTCCACGACCATGAGCTGTTGTCCTCTGAGTGGGTGAAAGACGTCCTACAGTCTGCCAGGCCGACTTACCTGCAGAAATGGAGGTGCCCCATCTCCCAGTGTCAACGGACACACGTCCGCCCCAATGAAGCTCCAATACAAACCATTCTGGACTGTTTATGCACCCTCAACACATATGAATCATATGTCTATTTGATCACGGTCCACCTGGCCACCATCTTGGCTTTCCACCAACAGATTGAGCGGCCCTCTGTATTTGTATACCCACTATCAAGGAGGTTCCTCAAAGGTCTTCAAAATCTCTGTCCACCTCATAGGGTGCCAATCCCTACATGGGACCTTCATCTCGTATTGACTGCTCTCATGAAGCCCCACTTCAAGCCAATGGCTTTGGGTACTCTGTCTCTTCTCACCATGAAAGTTCTTTCTTGTAGACATAACTTCTGTGAGGAGAGTCAGGGAAATAGGTGCGCTAATGAAGGGTCCATCCTATACAATGTTGAATGAGGATAAAGTTACTTTGAGGCTGCATCTTACGTTCCCCCCAAAGGTCGGCACAAGCTTCCATATCACTGAAGCCATTGTCCTGCCTGCATTCTTCCCAAAACCTCATGCTTCTCCCAGGGAGGCGATGCTTTGTTCGCGGGATGTACGAAAAGCTTTGGCATTTTACATTGATAGAAATCAGGGTTTTCAAAAGCCCCCAAGGCCTCTCTGTTGCTACGACTGGCCTCTCAAAGGGCAACCCCATTTCAACTCAGCGAATTTCAAAATTGATAGCAATTTGCGTTCTCCAGTGCCATTCACTATCTGGCGAACACTACTGCCTACTCAGGCTATGGAGGCAGCCACAGCATTCTTCAAAAATGTACCACTGTGAGACATTTACCAAGCAGCCACGTGGTCCTCTGATCACACATTCTCTGAACATGATGCAACCAGGCCACAACTGGCAAACCATACAGCAGTGACTACAGTGGTTCTGTCTGCAGCCATTAAGCAGTAACTCCGACTTCTACCATCCGCATGGGACACTGCTTGGTAGTTGCCAGACATGGAGCACCCACGGGGACATCACCTGAAGACGAAAAGGAACTTACTCACCTTGCGCAGTGATGACTGTTCTTCAAGGTGTGTGTGTCCCCTCACAGGGGCTCCACGACCCTCCCTTCCCCTCGCTACTCAGAGTACATTTACTCTGCAGTAGACGAGGAACTGAAAAGAGGTGGTTGAGCCACGCTCAACTGTTAAACTGCTGCAGTGTGAGATGCCTGCTGCGCATGCATGGCCCGATTAGCTACTGCTGTTCTTACGTTCTTAGGAAAAAGGCCGATGTGCCGCTCTGGGGATGTCCGGCACCACACATGGAGCCCCCATGGGGACACACACCGGGAAGAACAGTCATTACTGCACAAGGCGAGTAAGTTCCTTATCTTTAAAGTCCCTTTGCTGTGTAGTGGGGCCTCTCACTATCATGACCTGGCCACAAACTCAGCAGAGACCACTCCACGACCAGGCACCCGTGTTTGTATTACGTATGAAAGTCTCACCACTTCCCATATACAGTCAATAAGAACGGCCAGAAGGGATCAGACCAAAGGTCCACCCAGCCCAGTGTCCTGTCTGCTGACAGTGGCCAATGCCAGGTGCCCCAGAGGGCACGAACAGAACAGGGAATCATCAAGTGATCAATTCCCTGTCATCCATTTCCAGCCTCTGACAAACAGAGACTAAGGACACCCTCCCTGCCTATCCTGGCAAAGAGCCATTGATGGACCTTTCCTCCAATATATTGATCTAGTTCTTTTGTGAACCCTGTTAAAGTCTGGCTCTTCACAACACCCTCTGCTTTGTGGACAGATTTCAAACTCTCTCAGACGAAGAGTTAATGGGCACAAAACAGACATAAAAACACTCCTGATCCACAAACCGGTCAGCCGACATTTAATGGAGTGGGCCATTCTGTTAATGACCTAAGAGTCTGCGTTTTATTGAAGAAGAATTTCCAGTCTGTTTTACAAAGAGAAACTGCTGAACTCTCTTTCATATTCAAATTCGACACATTAACAAGTGGTTTGAACCGGGATGCAAATTTTCTGGGACACTATAGGGGCTCTTTGGCATACTTGGCTTAATCTAATTCTTGACTCCCCCCTTCTGCCCCTCTACTCTCTGATTTGCTCACCTTGATAATTTTTTTTCTGATTTGTCAACTTTGATTACTATTTTTGTTCTCTGTGCATTAAATATTGAGTCTGGTCTGGTATGGCTCTGGTCTGAAGAAGTGGGTCTGTCCCACGAAAGCTCATCACTTAAATTACTTTGTTAGTCTTTAAAGTGCTACTGGACTGCTTTTTTGTTATGGAACATTTTGGTTCATTTATGATTTTTACTTCATTTGATTCCACATTTCCTTTAACAGATAGCACCACTCCCCCACCAGCATGACCTGTTCTATCCTTCCAATGCATTTTGTACCCCAGTATGAGTGTGTCCCATTGATTGTCCTCATTCCACCAAGTTTCTCTGTTGCCTATTATATCAATAGCCTCCTTTAATACGAGGCACTCCAGTTCACGCATCTTATTATTTATACGTGTAGCATATGAATCATAGGGATGAAAGGAACCTCAGGCAGGATCAACCCCCAACTAAGTCATTCCAGCCAGGAGTTTGTCAAGCCAGGAATTAAAAACCTCTAGGGGTGGAGATTCCACCACTTCTGTAGGCAACGCATTCCAATGCTTCACCACGCGCCTGGTGAAGTAGTTTTTCCTAATATCCGACCTCCCCCTCCCGCTCCCCCTCTGTAACTTCAGACCATTGCTCCTTGTTCTGCCGTCTGTCACTATGGAGAACATCCTTGTCTTCTCTAGATCTGCTGGAAATGCTCATCCTAATGCACCCCAATATGCCATTAGCCTTCTTGGCTACAAGGGCACACTCTTGACTTGTACCCAGCCTCTCATGCACTGTAATCCCCAGGTCCTTTTCTGCTGTACTGCTACTTAGCCAGTCGGTCCCCAGCCTGTAACGGTGCTTGGGGTTCTTTGTGTATAAGCAGTTTAAACACTTGTCACTATTTATCTGTCTGCCATTGCCTAATGTGTTCATTCTTATTTGATAGTTTCTCATCTGATCTCACCCATATTTTATCCTCTTCAGTCCTCTCCTCTTTAGTAGAAAGTAGCAAACCCCTGTTTATAGGCTCCCCAAGAGATGTCTCCGTCCAATCCATGTGCTCCTCTGGACTCATCAGCTTTCACAGAAACTCCTCTGGTTACCCAGCTACAGGGGAGCAGAGCCTTCCACACCGCAGATGCTCCCCTTCCTGTCTCTTTCTCCCATTTCCTGCCTGCCCGGTACCTTATGTAACGTCTCTGCTCTGGGGCTCACAGCTACCAGTCTTCAGGCCTGGTATGCTCAGCTGGCTCTCTTTACCTCCCAGGGTGGAGCTGCTGTGACGGAGCTCTGGCTCTGGCTCAGGCTGCCTGGCTCGTGGAAATGTGCCCTTTTGTAGCGCGAAAGGAGCTTGCTGCCCTGGTGTGTGTACCTGCCTGGTGCTGGGAAGTGCTGTTGGGAACTCTGGGAGGGGGGTACCCCATTTTCTCTGAGTTTGCCTTGTGCAGGAGCATGCAGGGAGGCAAAGACACACTGCTGGGGGACGCCTGGGCTGGGCAGGCTGCAGGCATAGCTGTGCAAGGCTGTTGAATCACGCCTTCCTGGGGCTGCAGACTTCGTAACTGGGACGAACTCACAGGTGGGCACAGGGTGTGAGCAGAGCAGACAGGGCAGCCCCCGAGCACCGCCCTCCAGGTCTGAGCTGCGCAGAGGCCCTTTCTGGCAGCCCCTGCGATCTCTGTGCGAGCTGCAGCCAACAGGTTCTCCTGCTCATGGGAGCCCATGGGAAGAAGGTGAGCTTAAATCTGAGACCTCTTGCCACTCGCAGTCTGTGCATTCCCCTGGTGCGGCACCTGCCTGTCGTGCGGCCTGGCTGCTCTGAGCGGAGGGCCCCCAGCCTGTGCTGCTGTGCTTGGCAAGTCAGTCATTAACAGCAGGAAAAGCCTCTTCTCAGGGCAGGGAGACAAGCGAGAGCGAAGGAATTGTCGCAGGTTCCCAGGGCGAGGGGGTGTGCAAATGCCATCAGCACTCTGGAGCTGCAGCCAGGCAGGGAGCTCGAGGGCTCTGGCAGGTGGAACAGGCAGCTAAAGGACTGTGGCGAGGCCCCACAGGCCTCTCCGCACCAGCCAGTCCCTCCTCCCTCCCCGTGCTGCAGTAGGAATCAGTGTGCACCCTCCCCAGCTCAGCATGGGCCAGGTCACTGTTCCCTAGAGCGCTGGGGTCACCACCACCCCACGTTACCCTCCTCCTGTGCAAACCCATCAGAAATGCACGTATGCATATGTGCACACACACACGTACAAGCACACAACATTGTTGCCCATCAGTGAAGGAAGTACAGCAACAGAGAGGGAGCCGGGCTAGTCTATACACTAGCAGAACAAAAAAGCAGTCCAGTAGCACTTTAAAGACTAACTAAATAATTTATTAGGTGAGCTTTCGTGGGACAGACCCACTTCTTCAGACCAGAGCCAGACCAGAACAGACTCAATATTTAAGGCACAGAGAACGAAAAACAGTAATCAAGGTGGACAAATCAGAAAAAAAAATTATCAAGGTGAGCAATTTTTTTCTGATTTGTCCACCTTGATTACTGTTTTTGGTTCTCTGTGCCTTAAATATTGAGTCTGTTCTGGTCTGGCTCTGGTCTGAAGAAGTGGATCTGTCCTACAAAAGCTCACCTAATAAATTATTTTGTTTAGTCTTTAACGTGCTACTTGACTGCTTTTTTGTTAAGGAAGTATGGATTGGATACATGGACGGTAAGACGGATAGAAAGCTGGCTTGATGGTTGGGCCCAAGGGATAGTGGTCAATGGCTCAATATCTGGATGGCGGTCGGTTTCAAGCAGAGCGCCGCAAGGCTCGGTTCTGGGGCTGGTGTTGTTCAACATCTTTATTAATGACCCGGATGAGGGACTGGATTGCACCTCAGCAAATTTGCAGATGACACTAAGCTAAGGGGTCAGGTAGATACACTGGAGTTTAGGGACAGGGTCCAGAGTGACCTGGATAAATTGGAGGACTGGGCCAAAAGAAATCTGAGGAGGTTCAACAAGGAGAAGTGCAGAGTCCTGCACTTGGGACAGAAGAATCCCAAGCACTGTTACAGGCTGGGGACTGACTGGCTAAGTAGCAATACAGCGGACAGGGACCTAGGGGTTATGGTGGATGAAAGGCTGGATATGAGTAAACAGTGTGCCCTTGTAGCCAAGAAGGCTAACGGCATACTGGGGTGCATTAGGAGGAGCACTTCCCACAGATCTAGAGAAGTGGTTGTTCCCCTCTGTTCAGCACTGGTGAGACCTCATCTGGAATATTGTGTCCAGTTTTGGGCTCCCCCAGGATAAAAAGATGTGGATGTGCTGGAGCAGGTTCAGTGCAGGGCAACAAAAACCACTAGAGGACTGGAGCACATGACCCATGAGGAGAGGCTGAGGGATTTGGGCTTATTTAATAGTTTGCAGAAGAGAAGACTGAGGGGTGATTTGATAGCAGCCTTCAACTCCCTGAAGGGGAGCTCTAAAGAGAATGGTGAGAGGCTGTTCTCAGTGGTGTCAGATGGCAGAACAAGGAGCGATGGGCTGAAGTTACAGAGGGGGAGGTGCAGGTTGGATATTAGGACAAACTCTTTCCCCAGGCGGGTGGTGACGCACTGGAATGCGTTGCATAGCGAGGTGGTGGAATCTCCATCCCTGGAGGTTAAGTCCCAGCTGGACAAGGCCCTGGCCAGGAGGGTTTAGTTGGGGTTGATCCTACTTTAGGGTAGGTTTAAGCCCAGGATTCTATAAATGCACACATGCACATGTGCACACACATGCAAATGCACACACGTACACATGCAATGCACATGTGCACACATGCAAATGCACACACATACACATGCAATGCACATGTGCACACACGTGTACACACATACAAAAGCACATGTTCACATACAAATGTGCTCATGCACATGCATGTACATATGCACACATGTACACACAAATGCACACACACGTATGTACATATGCACATACTTGTACATGCAAATGCACACAGACCTCTGCCTGCACACGCACTCCCTGCACTTCTTAACTGCATTTCTCTTTTCAGCGGAGGTGGGAAAGGGACCCAAACAGTTACTTGAATAGCAGCTGTTTTCCCAGCTGGGTACTTGGATGCAGTAAACAGGTTGTAACTGTCTAACCAATATGGTTTCTCCAGCCATTTTGAGAGGCCTAGAGCTTGTCTGCAGCCAGACTAAAGAGCAGCAGCTGGTAACCGTGAAGCTACAAATCACACCCTCGCATCCCATCTACATCCCAGCACAATAGGAGCACATCAGGCTGTTAAGAAGCAGACCCCATCCTAGTGCCACCCACTGTTAAACAGATCACAAGATGGGTAAAGAAAACCTAGTTAACAGCATTTCGTCTGGCAGGCAACGACTTGTCAATGGCTAAGGTTGTGCAACCACCATTCTGATGATTGTCTTCACTTTTCTACTGTTTGCTGTATATTCTCTGACTGGTTTGTAATTGCTCCTGTCTGCTGTATAATTAATTTTGATAGGTGTAAATCAGTGAACGTGGCAGGTTACGATTGGTCAGGTAATTCTGTTTCCGTGGGCTATTATTGGTTAGCAAAATCGTACTAAAATAATTGGTCAAGGTATAGCTAAGCAGGACTACTTAAAAACTTAAAACGTAAAAAGTTTCACTCCTTAAAAACTGGGGTCCAAGAAGGGAAGGGAGGAACAGAGCATCAAAGGAGGAAAAAGAAGAACAGAACATCAAGGAGAAAAAGAACAGAACATCCAACAGGAGGGAAGAAGGAAAACCTTAAGGACTCAACCCCAAGACCCTGAGGTGCAGCAACCAGCATGTGACTTTGTCTGTCCCAACAGGGGAAGGCTGCCTGCCGGCCTTATCAGGACTGGTGAGCATGACACTGTGTGCTTAGCATGTGTTCTGCTTTCTTGGTAATTGTAAATAAATAAAGAATAAGAATATTACTGTGTAAAGCTCTTTCAGTGGCACAGACCCTGCAGACCTGCAGGGAATTCCGCCCTGAGCCATAGGAATTGGGTAAGGGTGGGAGTTTAAATGAACAGGGTCACGCCTAGAGCCCTGCGGATTGGGTAAAGGTGTGTGTGTGTCCCTGACTGTGGAAGAGATGAGAAATTTGTGCAGGTAACAAGGCGACATGCACTTTTACTCAATACTTTTCCAGAGGGCCACTGGTGACCTGTACTCCAGTAACCCCCTGCCAAGCAGCTGCACTCTCAGGATACTTTTTCCACTTCTGCTTTTAAGCAACTGCTTTCCCCTCCCCGCAAGTGGGCTCCCCGTGCTCAGCTCTCAGGTCCCTGACACATTAACGCTTCCCCTCCTAAACCTGCTGCACACCCCCACCCTCTGCAAGGCTCATTCTGCCGCTCCTGGCCAGCACCAGTCGTGGGTCGCTTACTCATGTCACGTACGAGTGAGGGCACCACGGCACACTCCTGAAGAGGGGCGAATGTCTGCCCGGCCGGCTGCTCCCCGTGGGACCAGGGGAGCCAGGGAGCCGTAAGGTGGGGAACTCACCTCCACCCTTCCCAGAAGCCAGGGGATGCTCTCTTGCCCCCTCCTGGCTGATGGCTGGACCCCTGCACCCGTCTCTCTCCCTCCTGGGGCTCAGACGGGGTGTGCTGGGGAAGGACTATCAGGGAACCCCACACCTCCAGCTGCTCCTGGGACACAGCCCAGAGCGCTAGGCCAGCCCCCCGCCCCAGGCCCACACTCACCACTGTTGGCTCCCGTGACAATGGCTGTCTTGCCTGTCAGGTCCGTGGGGGACATGCGGGGGTGCCAGGAGCCCTTCCTCCTGGCTCGGAGGAGCAGGGCCAGTGCCAGCACGCACACAGCCCAGCCCAGGTGGCTGCGAAAGCAAGAGAGCTCCATAGCAGGCTGCAAGCCGCAACTCTCCTGGGGAGATCAACAGCACAAGCTCTCAGGAGAGCTGGAGTCAGGGGCAGGGAGCTCCCTGCACCCCGCCCACCTGCCATGTGCCTCAATCCACCCTGTGTGCAGCTTGCACAAGCAAATTCCTCTGGGGCTGCCCCTCCAAGCCCCCGGACAAAGGGCAGCCTGGGAGCAGAGCTGAGGATGCAGGGGCTGGCTGCAGTGCCTGGTTCAGCCACCTTGGGGAGGCCCGCAGCCCTCCAGCCGGGTCAACACCCCACCCTCCATGGGGAGCTTTGCCACCCAGCGCGTCCCCTGAGAGTGGCTCCTAGCTGGCCCAACCCCCTTCAGGGAGCCAGAGAGCCCCCAGCCCTCCCCCTGCGGCGATTCCCCGCCAGAGCTCCTACTGCGAAGTGACAGGGCCTCCCCTCCTCCCCCCCAGGCGGCCTTGGGGCAGCCGGAGCTGGCTGAGCCCAGGGCTGGAGTGCTTCACTGCCAGCCCCTGCCACAGTGATGGGAGACGGCTGGGTACAGACCAGGCTGCTGCATCGTGAGCTTCCCATGGCTCCTGCTACTGCGGCGAGTGGGGAGTGACCCCTGCTGCTGGCCTGCGCCGGGCCACACAGGGGATCCCCCAAGCTGAGGGAAGGGGTGTGGAGGGGGCACAGTGCACAACCCAGTGGGAGTAGAGCAGAGGCAGAAGAGGCGAAGCAGGGGCATGGCCTGGGGCGTGGGGAGGGCAATGACCCAGACCCCACACTTCTCGAGAGATGACCCTGGTTCCATACAACACAGACCTGGCTCCATTACCTGCTGCCTGTGGCCCTGCCCCCCACTCGGTGCTACAGTGACCGTGTGGGTTGTGTAAGCCATCAGGAGGGGAACACCTAGGCAGCACACAGCCCGGCCCTACGGGGGCAGGGAGACTCGGTCGCACCCTGCTTCCAGTGGCCAATTCCAGACGATGCCGCCTGTCACAGGCGAGGTGGCTGTGGGGCTCAGCCAGCCCCCTGGCAGCCTCTGCCCGCCCTCCCAGGCAGAGGAAGGCCAGCTGGGGGACCAGGGCAGCCTGATCTCTGCCTGGGGCCAGGCCCTCCTCCCCAGGGCAGCGCTGTGTGTCGCACTTGCTGCAGTGCAGTTCTGGCCACTACGAGGCAGCCCACACCTCAGAGACTCCCTCAGCTACTCCTCCCAGAAGGGCTGCAGAAACTACGAGAGCAGGTGACAGAACCGCCCCCATGCCAGGCTCTCTGGGGAGAGGTTAGAATACAAATACACCTACACTGGAGCGGCTCTGGACAAAACACCTCTTGCAACCTATCAGTTTTGCTCTACTCTGCTGACCCCGTTCCTCACACATTTGGGCCTGTATCATTCTCGTATGTGACGTTAGCAATACACACGCTATGTCTGTCTATCATTTTAAATACGTTCATGAGGGCTAATAATGGTGTCTCTAGCACTATGATGACTGGGCAACCAACCTGATGGCTTCTAAATGACTTTGTTTGACCTGTAGGTCTGGAAAGTGGTTGGTCTAGAAAGCCATGTGACCCTACCACTGGTATGGACCTCCATTTGGGAATTCAGGAATTTTGGAATTTTTCCATGCGGTGGGGGAGAATGCTAAAGCAAAGTGTCCCTGTCCTGGAGGAAAGGCTATTTAAGCAAGGGGAATCTTTCAGCTCCTTTGTCTTCAGCCAGCCTTGGAAACGGCCAGACACCCACTAAGAGGGAGAGAGCACTTTATGGTGAACTGGAAACCCAGGTCAAGATGAGATTTTTCCTGTCCTGAAGCTTTCACCTGTTGTAAGAACTGCTGTTCTTACGGGGTAAAATCTTATATATAACTAGATTCTTAGTGGACTAAGAACTAGCTATGTGTTTCCTTTGGTTTTAATCATTCACTTTGATCTGCCTATTTTTTCTTATAACCACTTCAATCCTACTCTTTTTCCTGAATAAAACTCTTTTGTTTATAACCAAGCCCAACGTAAGTAATTATTGTCTGGGGATGGCTACCACTGTGCTTCCCTAATGAGCCCTCTTTGTGCAGATCTTTTGCACAGAGAGATGAATTTATTTACAGTTTCCATCCCTTTTGGGCATTGATTTCCAGGGGGCTTGTGTGATGGAGTAGTGGGAGGAGTGCATGTGTGAGACTCAGGCTGCATGTGTGTGAGACAAGCAGAGCAGCTCCCAGCAGGTAAGGATGACCCTGAAGCTATAACCTAGGCTGGCAGGTGACACCTCAACCCTGAACAAAGAGGAGGGTGGAGCGGAGCTGGTTTTGAATTGGAGGTGGCAGTTAGAGGCTGGGCGGAGAGGGAGCTGGAAGGCAGCCAGCCTGAGGAGTGGAGAAGCTACACTCCAGAGGGGCACCCCTCAGGCTCCTCTCCCCAGGACGGGTTGCAATGACTGTATCTGACTGCTGCACTGATGCTTCTGTGAGAAACTGGGCTTCTGTTGCCTAATAAACCTCCTGTTGTACCTGCTGAGTGAGAGTCACTCCTGCCAGTGGACGGAGTGCAGTGCATGGGGACCCCTGAACCCCACTACACTGGTGTTAGAAGTGGGATGAACTGCAGCCATGGATGAGCTCCCGGCGGTGGCTGACTGAACACAGGAGAAGGAAGGAGCCTCACAAGAGCTGGAGGTGCCGGAGTTGGAACAGAGCAATTCCTGCATCTGCTGCTGGTGAGTGGATACCCCAGGAGACAGTGGGGAGATGGATTATACCCGACTCCTGAAGGCAGAGCTAGCGGGGCTGTGCAGAGAGAGGGGCCTGACCATGGGGAAGACGACCAAGGCCCAGCTGATTGCCCAGCTGGAAGTGAATGACCGATCCGGGGGGCCAGAGCCTGTCCCGGCAGGAAGTGTCCGGTCACCCTCGGAAAGCATTCCCGATTCTCTGACAGGAGCAGGGGCTCGACACCGTCAGACAGACACAGTACCCACCAGGTTGCACTCAGCTAGCGGTGGTCCATCGCGGGCAGAGTCCCCCGCCGCAGAGCTGCGACGGCTGGAGCTCGAGGTGTCATTAAAGGAGCTGGAGCACCAGGAACGGGAAAGAGAGCGTGAGCACGAGCGCCAGCTACAAGCGAGACAGCGGGAGGAGAGAGAGCGAGATTGGGAGCATGAGCGGGCCATGGCAGAGGCGAGACGCCAAGAGGCCCCAGCTGCGGTAAGCGGGGAGAGGGCCAGACGGCTCGGGGTGGCCAGTCACTTGGAGACGCGCGTGCTGGCCCAGTGTCAGGACCCAGGGGACATGGACGAGTTCTTTACCGCCTTTGAGCGAGCCTGTGAGTTGCACGAGGTTCCCCCAGCCAAGTGGCTCCGTCACCTCACCCCCTTGCTGGGCCAGAAGGCCGCAGCGGTGCTCAGCCAGCTGGAGGGGCTGCAGCCTGGGGACTATGAACGGGTCAAACAGGCCCTGCTGCATAAGTTCGGGCTGACTCCGGAGATGTACAAGAAGAAGTTCCAGGAGGCGCAGAAGAGGCCAGAGGAAACCCATGTAGATACAACCGCCCGCCTGAGGCAATACTACCAGAAGTGGGTGTTCGGGATGGGAGCCCAGTCCGTAGAGGACCTGATCGAGCTGGCGGTCCTGGAGCGATTCTACGAGATGTGCTCACCTGACTGTGGGAGCACGAGAACCTGGTGGCCGGGCCTCACTCGCAAGGCAGAATGACCATACACTCCATCTTGGAACACTATCATACAATGGCGGGAAGGTCTGAAGTCAGGCCAGGAGAAAGAAATCAGAAAGTTGACAAGTAGTTGGAGAGTCCCCAAAGAGAACATCCTGACAAGCAGATAGTAAGCCCCCAAAGAGAACAGCTGGGGCTAGTAGCTGGAAGCCCCCCCAAAGAGAACATCTTGGTTGTACAACATCAGAGGGTCCCAGGGGAGGTTCAGAAAAAGACCAAGGACAGAGGAAATCTTGTAACATGTTCTAACAGGCCGGGAGGATAGAAAGCCCAAATTAGGTAACAAACGCTTTAATTGGCCAGGTATTGAACCCCCAAGTAAGAAACAGTATAAAAGGTGATTTAGCAGGAATAAGGGGGTGGGCTCCTGGACACAAGGCGGAGGCTAGCAACTTCCAGTCCAGACAGCAGAGCCCGGCCTGATCACCCGGACGTCACCACCACGAAAGGTCCCAACCAAGCCGTATCTCTGACTTGAAGGGCCGCTGTAACGTAGTTATTGGTGAGATGTGGGAGCATTGGATGTTATTGGTAAGTCACATGTAATTATATATAGTTATATGTAACCTAGTATTTAGCTTATGCCAAATAAATAACTATCTATCTATATATATATATAACAAGTGTTAAGTAATTGTAGTTACGAATAAATGAATAAATCACTATTGGTAAATACCACTAGCTGGTCTAGCTGGGTCTGTATAGAGAATTATTGGGACTTAGAACAGCCACAGGGCATTGTGGTGTTCACAATCGGAGTGTTATTGTTCCTGGTACTCATAATACTGTGGAAACCTAGGTTTTAAAGTGAATACACTGAATCACATATTGCTGCTACACTATATCAGGCTGCTATAAAGGTGGGGTGGTTGGTCCTGGGCCACCCGACTCCCCCCGCTGTATCACACCCCACGTGCACCCACGGGACCCGGAGTAGGTCGGCACATCGTCACTGACCTGAGGGTGCGGCTCGTGGACCGGAGGTCTGGGGATTCACACAATGCAGGGAAACTGGCAGATGACTTCACAAACAGCCGGGCCAGGTTTGAAAGTGAGCCCCACAGAGAGAGGGAGTCCCGGAGGGAGAGGGAGTCCTGGAGAGACTGAGAATCTCAGAGAGACCGGTTCCTGACCGTACGACAGAGGGGACCACCTCTTGGGCGAGCCCAGATAAGAGGGGCTGGCCACCCACCCCCCAGAGAGCCAAGCAGAGCCTGGAGAGAGCAGCCGGCCCGAGGGACACAATAAGACCCAGGCTGCTATCGCTGTGGGTGAAAGGGGCATAGAGCAGCCCAGTGCCCCAGGCTCCCAGACAGGTTGAGCAGGCCGGGGGGTCATGGAGTCAACTGGGTGGAGTCCCAGAAGCCAGAGGGGCTGGCGGCCAAGGCGGGTGGTGCTGACAATGGGCACTCGGATTGGGCCGAGTCCGCCCCACAGACCAGCTCCTCAGGGGGACCAAATGCTCAGAGGTCAGTTTACAGAGTGGGGGCGGCACTACCTCTGTGGAGCAAGTGTCTCAAACACCTCGAGGTAGACAGGAAAAAGGTCACTGGGTTCTGGGACACAGGCGCCGATGTGACGCTGGCCCGACCCGGGGTGGTGACACCGGGCCGCACGATACCCAATTCCCACCTGACGATAACAGGAATTGATGGGACCCCTTTCAAGGTGCCCATGGCGAGGGTGCACCTGAAATGGGGGAAGAAGGAAGGCCCCAAGGAAGTGGGCGTGCACAGACATTTGCCGGCGGATGTACTGATGGGGGCTGACCTGGAGAACTGGCCAGGTGAACGCCCTCATGCCCTGGTCCTGACCCGTAGCCAAAGAAAACGAGGGGTGCGCTCCCCAGATTCAGGGGTACAGGCCCAGCCAAAGCCACAGAAGCCACAGGGGCCAACCCTGAGAGAAAGGGGGCCCCTAAAAACCAGATCTCACAGGCCAGGGGTGCTGGAGCCAGGCAGGGATGGGGAAGTAGCATCCGCTCCTGCCCCAGCCGAAGAATTCCAGGCAGAGCAGCAGAGAGACCCCTCCTTGCAGAAGCTGAGGGAACTGGCCAGTCTCAGCCCAGCTCCACAGCTGGGGGAGGGCTGCAGGGAGAGATTCCTGTGGGAAAAGGGATTCCTGTACCGGGAATGGGCTCCCAGGTGCAAAGCAGAGCCATGGAAGGTCCACAGGCAGCTGGTGGTTCCCCAAAAGTACCGGCGCAGGCTGCTGTACCTAGCCCATGATGTCCCGATCGCAGGACACCAGGGGATCCACCACACCAGGGAAAGGTTGTTACAAAACTTTTTTTGGCCAGGGATCTTTGCAGCTGTCCGTCTGTATTGCCTGTCCTGCGATCCCTGCCAGAGGGTGGGGAAGAGCCGGGACAAGGGGAAAGCTGCCCTGAGGCCACTGCCCATCATAGAGGAGCCTTTCCAGAAAGTGGCTATGGACATAGTGGGACCCTTCAGCAAGGCAACGCGTTCGGGGTGGTAGATTTTGCCACGCGATACCCAGAGCCAGTGGCCTTGACCTCTGTCGACGCTGACACCGCGGCGGATGCACTGCTGTCCTTTTTCAGCAGAGTGGGGTTCCCCAAGGAGGTCCTCACAGATCAGGGGTCCAACTTCACGTCGGCCCTGCTGCAAAGCTTGTGGGACAAGTGTGGGGTCCAGCACACCTGGGCCACAGCCTACCACCCACAGACCAATGGGCTGGTGGAGAGGTTCAATGGGACTCTGAAGCAGATGCTGAGAACCTTCATGAATCAGCACCCCCACGACTGGGACAAGTACTGACCGCACCTGCTGTTTGCATACAGGGAGATGCCCCAGGAATCCACAGGGTTCTCCCCCGTTTGAGCTGCTGTATGGAAGAAGGGTACGGGGACCCCTGGACTTCCTCAAAGAAGAGTGGGAGGGGACGGCCTCTCTTGAAGGGGAGTCCGTAGTACAGTATATACTGACCTTCTGGGAAAATCTCACCGAGCTCATGGGCCTGGCCAGGGAGAACCTCTCCATGGCCCAAAGGAAGCAAAAGGTCTGGTATGACCATAACGCCAGGGCCCGAGCCTATGCCACCGGGGACCAAGTGATGGTCCTTGTACCTGTGCAGCGGAACAAGCTGCAAGCGGCCTGGGATGGCCCCTTCAAGGTCTTCAAACAGCTAAATGACGTGAATGATGTGGTGGAACTGTCGAACTGGGCCCACAGCCACCAGGTCTATCATGTGAACATGATGAAACCTTACTGGGACAGAGAGAACTTGGTGCTGGCCGTGTGCAGGCACTGGGAGGGGCAGGGGGACGATCCTTTGGTGGATTTGCTCAAAGGAACTGGAGCCGGCTCCTTGCTGGAGTCTATTCCCCTCTCAGACCAGCTGACCCCTGCCCGGCAGACAGAGATCAAGGAGGTGCTGCATTCACATTCACAGCTGTTCTCGGACAGACCCAGACGCACTGACCTGGCTGTCCACCGAATAGAGACAGGCACCCACGCCCCTATCAAGTGTGTGCCATTCAGAGCCACAGGGAAGACGGCTCAGGACATAGAGCGGGAGGTTGAAGACATGCTGGTTCTGGGGGTGATCCAACCCTCCTCCAGCCCCTTGGCCTCTCCAGTGGTGTTGGTCCCTAAAAAAGATGGGTCTGTTCGGTTTGGTGTGGACTATCACAAGCTTAACGCCATCACTGTATCGGACACCTACCCCATGTCCAGGCCTGATGACCTCTGAGACAAGCTGGAGGGAGCCCGTTACCTCACCACCATAGACCTCACCACAGGGTACTGGCAAGTGCCATTAGATGAACATGCCCGGCTCAAGTCGGCTTTCATCACCCCGTGGGGCTCTACAAGTTCCTGGTCCTGCCCTTCGGCCTCAATGGGGCACCCGCTACCTTCCAGCGTCTGGTGGACCAGCTACTGAAAGGGATGGAGAGCTCTGCCCTGGGTTACATGGACGACATTTGCATCTTCAGCCAGACGTGGGAGGACCGTGTGTCCCAGGTCAAGCGGGTGCTGGACCGACTCCAGAAGGCTGGGCTGACTATCAAGGCAGGGAAGTGCAAGGTGGGAACGGCTGAGGTGACCTACCTGGGCCACAAGGTGGGCAGCGGCTGCATAAAGCCGGAGCCAGCTAAAGTGGAGGCTGTCAGAGACTGGCCAACACCCCAGACTAAGAAGCAGGTCCAGGCCTTCATTGGGATGGCGGGGTACTACCGGAGGTTTGTGCCCCACTTTAGCTCCATCGCAGCCCCCCTCACGGAGCTGTGTAAAAAGGGAAAGCCTGACAAGGTGGTCTGGACCGAGCAGTGCCAAGAGGCCCTCTGCGCGCTGAAGGAGGCTCTGGTCAGGGCCCCAGTGCTGGCAAATCCAGACTTCAACAAACCCTTCCTGGTGTTCACCGATGCCTCAGACGTGGGGCTGGGGGAGGTGCTAATGCAGGTGAATGACAAAGGGGAGAAACACCCCATCGTGTACCTGAGTAAGAAGCTGCTGCCCCGGGAGCAGAACTGCGCGGCCATAGAGAAGGAATGTCTGGCCATGGTGTGGGCGCTGGGGAAGCTGCAGCCGTACCTGTTTGGACGGCGTTTCACTGTGTACATCGATCACTCACCCCTGACCTGGCTGCATCACATGAAAGGGGCCAAAGCCATGCTCCTGCAGTGGAGTCTGCTCCTGCAGGACTACGACATGGAGGTGGTCCATGTGAAGGGGAACAACACCATAGCCGATGCCCTGTCACGCAGGGAGGGCCCCGAACTTCCCCAGGTCACTGGCTAAGTGACCCCGCTCAGTTCGGTCTGGAAGGGGGGAGACATGTGATGGAGTAGGGGGGGGAGTGCATGGGTGAGACTCAGGCTGGATGTGTGTGAGACAAGCAGAGCAGCTCACAGTGGCTAAGGATGACCCTGAGGCTATAACCTAGGCTGGCAGGTAATACCTCAGCCCTGAACAAAGAGGAGGGAGGAGCCGAGCTTGTTTTGAATTGAAGGAACAGTTAGAGGCTGGGGGTAGAGGAGGCTGGAAGGCAGCCAGCCTGAGGAGGGGAGAATCTACACCCCAGAGGGGCACCCCTCGGGCTCCTCTCCTCAGGAGAGGTTGCAATGACTGTCTCTGACTGCTGTACTGATGCTTCTGTGAGAAACTGGGCTTCTGTTGCCTAATAAACCTCCTGTTGTACCTACTGAGTGAGAGTCACTCCTGCCAGTGGATGGGGTGCAGTGCAGGGGGACCCCTGAACCCCATCACAGCTTGCCCTTGAACTGCATCCTCCCAAAGCTTGGGCAAATCAGTGTCTGCATTGCTCTGCTGGGGTGGGGGGGCAGTAACCCCAACTCTGCCTTTGCTAGGGGAGACCAGAGGCTCTGATTCAGCAGGACAGGGTGGTGGGGAGCCCCAGAGAGCGAGAAGGTGGGTGTCAGTGGCACGACCTGCTTAAGAATCTGCATTTATCGCTCTGAGGGCTGACAGATTCTTGTCCTGAGACGAGGGCCAGTGTTATTCAAGTTACTCTGTAGCTGGGAACCCTGAAGGGTGCAGTTGGTACACACACCGTAAGGAGGCTTGTGTGTTTGCAGAGGTAGTTTGCTAAAACATGTAGTGCAGTCACAGATCCCCAGCGTAGTTAGAGATGAGATGCTGCACAGCGTCCATCTGCACTTCCATGTACTCCCCCTTGTAGAACACCTCAAGCACAGGCCTGACTCCATGCGTGTTCTGGGGCTGGAGCAACCTCCTCTCACCCTTACTAACCCTGGGTGTTTCCTATGGATCAATACCTCAGTTTTCTCAAGTTCTCGCCCCAGAGAAGAGTTTGTTGCAATGGCCCCTTTGTGGTTAGGTGCCCTGTTTGCTATTGCTGCCCTAACCAGTTGTTTCAGTTCTTTGCAAATGGTGTCTCCCGGTTACACTGAAAAGGGGACAAACTCAGGCATTGGAGGACTGGGCCAAAGAAATCTGATGCGGTTCAACAAGGAGAAGTGCAGAGTCCTGCACCTGGGGTGGAAGAATCCCAAGCGTGTTACAGGCTGGGGACCGACTGGCTTAGCAGCAGTACGACGGAAAGGGACCTAGGGGTTATGGTGGATGAAAGGCTGGATCTGAGTACACAGGGTGCCCTTGTAGCCAAGAAGGCTAATGGCATATTGGGGTGCATTAGGAGGAGCATTTCAAGCAGATCTAGACAGGTTGTTATTCCCCTCTATTCAGGGCTCATGAGGCCACATCTGGAATATTGTGTCCAATTTTGGGCCCCCCCCCAGTATAAAAAGGATGTGGATTTGCTGGAGCAGGTTCAGCGGAGGGCAACAAAAATGACTCGGGGGCTGGAGCATAAGACCTATGAGGAGAGGCTGAGGGACTTGGGCTTATTTAGTTTGCAGAAGGAAAAACTGAGGGGTGATTTAATAGCAGCCTTCAACTTCCTGAAGGGGAGCACTAAAAGGGATGGAGAGAGGCTGTTCTCAGTGGTGAGATGGCAGAACAAGGAGTGATGGTCTGAAGTTATACAAGGAGAGGTGTAGGTTGGATAAAAGGAAAAACTATTTCCCCAGGAGGGTGGTGAAGCACTGGAATGCGTTGCCTTGAGAGGTGGTGGAATCTCCATCCCTAGAGGTTTTTAAGTCTCGGCTGGACAAAGTCCTGGCTGGGATGACTTAGCGGGGGTTGATCCTGCGTCGGGCCAGGGACTGGACTCGATGACCGCCTGAGGTCCCGTCCCGCCCTGGGATTCAATGATTCATGCACCTGTGCCCGTCTGCTGCAACTCAGCATTTGTGAGCCCTCCACTTTCACCCATCGACATCCAGCAAGGTGAAAGGTCCCAGGTCTGCCTACTTTGCCTTCGCTCAACATACAGAGAGTGGCCTGTGTCAAAGCTAGACTCGAAACTCACAGCTCGTCAGACCACTCTGTTGATTAGCAAAGCTGCTCTGCTAATACATCCAAGAGCATGAGTCCCTCCACCTGGGGCCTGGGTCTCTTAATTTATACAGCACAAGAAAGTGATTCCATAAACAAAGAAAAAGCCAGACTCACACTCATCTCACCCTGAGACCAGTCATGTACCTTCATTTGCATATCACCTTCAGCAATCTCCTGTTAATGATGCTCTGGTTACCTTAATTAATTACCACCTAACACCTAGTGCTCTGGTTCCTGCTTTCCCAGGCACACCTGGCTCCATCCAAACCCACCCTGCATTCCTACACACAGCATCAACAGAACTTCCCCTTCTTGAGCTCAGAAGCAACATTGTATCAGTGTGTGATTTTTATAATATAACTCTTATACTTCTTACATTACAATAGGAACAGAGAGTAACCTCTCTCCGCTGATCCCACTTTGGAATTCCAAAGGAAATGACAACAACTACTGAAGGAACTCCTTGCTGCTACTCGGGACCTCATTCACTCAGACACACCATCTGAGCCGCAGCCTGGATTATTCTATTTACTTCCCAAAATCCACAAACCTGGAAACCCCGGACACCCTATCATTTCAGGTATTGGCACCCTTACCACCGGACTATCCAGTTACGTGGACTCCCTCCTCAAGCCCTATGCCACCAATACTCCCAGCTATCTCCGAGATACCACCGACTTCCTGAGGAAATTACAAAACATCGGAAAAGTTCCTGATAACGCCATCCTTGCCACCATGGATGTAGAGGCTCTGTACACTAATATTCCACATAAAGACGGATTACAACCAATCAGGAATACCATCCCTGATGCCACCACAGCCAGTCTGGTGTCTGACCTCTGTAACTTTGTTCTCACACACAATTATTTCTGATTTGGGGACAACTTATACCTCCAGATTAGTGGAACTGCTATGGGCACCCGCATGGCCCCACAACATGATAATATATTTATGGCTGACCTGGAACAACGATTCCTCAGCTCTCATCCCCTATTGCCCCTCCTCTACTTAAGATACATTTATGACATCTTTATGATTTGGACCCATGGTATAGAGACTCCAGAAGAATTCCACAGAGACTTTAACAATCTGCACCCCACCATCAACTTATGCCTCTATTACAACACGCAAGAGATACATTTCCTGGACACTACAGTACTAATCAAGGATGGCCTGATCAGTACCACACTGTACGGAAAACCTACTGATCACTATACTCACCTACACCCTTATAGCTTCCTTCCTGCACACATAACTAGATCCATTTTTTACAGTCAAGTTCTTAGATACAATTGCATTTGCTCTGATCCAACTGACAGAGACAAAAAACTACAAGATCTCTACTAAATATTCATAAATCTGAATTACCCACCAGGAGAAGTAAAAAAACAAATCGACAGGGCCAGACGAATACCCAGAGACCAGCTACTCCAAGATCAGCCCAAAAAAGCCAAGAACAGAACACCACTGGTCATTACCTACAACCCCCAACTCAGACCACTGCAACGAATTATTAAAGACCTACAACCTATCCTTAATCAGGATGCCACACTCCAGAAGGCCCTGGGTGACAGGCCTGTTCTCTCCTATAGACAACCTAACAACCTTATGAGGATCCTCACAAACAGCCACAGTCTATCCCACAGGAATACCAGTCCTGGAACCTTTCCCTGCAACAAAGCCCACTGCCAGCTTTGTCCACATATCTTCTCTGGAAATACCATCACTGGACCTAACCAGGTTACTCACAGAATCACGGGCACTTTCTCATGCTCCTCTACTAACATCATATATGCCATCATGTGCCAACAATGCCCAGATGCTTTGTATATTGGACAGACTTCTAACTCCCTTAGACAAAGGGTTAATGGGCACAAAACAGACATCAAAACACTCCAGGTCCACAAACCAGTTAGTCGACATTTTAATGGAATGGGGCATTCTGCCAATGACCTCAAGGTCTGTGTGTTACTCAAAAAAAAACTTTCGCACCGCTCTTCAAAGAGAAGCAGCTGAGCTGGCTTTTATATTCAAATTCAGCACATTAACACGTGGTTTAAACTGGGACGGGAACTTTCTGAGTCACAATAGGGGCTCGTCTGCATACTTTGCTTAATCTAATCCTTGACCTTTCCCCCCCCCACCCCTCCACTCTCTGATTTGCTCACCTGGATCATTTTTTTCTGATTTGTCCTCCTTGATTACTGTTTTTGGTTCTCTGTGCCTGAAATATTGAGTCTGTTCTGGTCTGGCTCTGGTCTGAAGAAGTGGGTCTGTCCCACGAAAGCTCACCGCCTAATTAACTATTTTGCTAGTCTTTAAAGTGCTACTTGACTGCTTTTTGTTTTTACATTATAATGTAACTCTTATACTTCCACACCTGTACGGCCCTGGTGTTACAGCCAAACTGCTTTACTATCAACCTGCTATAGCTATTATAATAAAGAAATACGCAAAGCCGTAAGGCAATAAGAAATCGGTAAGAAAAGCCATCCAGGGAAGCAGGTTAGCTCAATGGGCTACACCAGTCTGCAAATCCTAGTGGCAAAGATAGTCCAGGCCAGGCGGGCCCCAGGATGGCTCTGAATTACTAGAGAAGGGCCTCTCTCAGGTGCCCCACTGGTGGCTCTTGTGGAAATGTTCAGGGTCCAACTGATCACTACCCTTAAGCTCAGGAAGGAATTTTCCTCTGGATCAGACTGGCAGGGACCCTGGGGGCACATAATTTCCATCTCAATCTGCAGCCTGCTCCATGGGCACTTGCAGGTTAAATACTAGACTCTCTGAAGCCTTTAACCACCATGATTTGAGGGTTTCGATGACAGTCAGAGGAGGGGTTCTGTGGGCTGCGATGGGAGGGAGGTCAAACTAAACCACAATGGGCTCATCTGGCCCACAAGTGCCCAGGCACTACCTCTGCAGCCAACCATTTTCCTGGGCATTATCCTGATGGGTTATGTGGGGTGTCCACCAAAAGCTAGCTGGTTGGTGGGTGGCGCAGGAGCTGCTGTGTAACAGTCAAGGGCAAACTCAAACCCAGGCCCTCTAGAGCCCCGTGCAGGAGCCTCTGCAGTGCGAGCGAAAAGCCAGCTGACTCTGGGCTGCAGAGGAGACCCATTCTGTCCCTGTGGAAGTGGCGTAGGCGCCACCACGGGGGACAGTGTCCCCCAGCCAGCAAGCGTGCCGCTCACATTTCTGTGGGAACTAGTTTCTGAGCTAAGTCAAATGGAGAGTCTCAGGTTGCAAGGCTGCTGACAGGACTCCTCACCTGCGGCAAGGCCGGCCTGGGGGCTAACCAAGCCAGCACCGAGAACAGTAGCTAATCAGGGAGACAGCACTTCGGCCTGGCCTACACTGCAGGGTTATGGTGCCGGGAGTTAGCTGGCATCGGCCTCCTTGTGAAATTTATACCTCTGACATAAGTGCCCTGGGGTGGTGCCTGGAGCTGTCCCAGAGGTGCCCCACATCAAGGCACATGTGTCCTCTGGGGCTCTGGCTGCAAGCACCCTACATGGCCTCATGCCCTGTATGGAGATACGGGCTAACCCCTGTCAGCTTCGCAGCGATGCATCTCACTCTTCCTATGGCGAGGAACTTTCCTTCCTTCTGCAAGTCGAGATCCAGTGACAGCTCCCAAGCAGCATCTCCCAACGGAAGAAGGAGCACTGGAGCAGAGTCACGCTGGGGCCAGAGGGTTGGCTTTGGTGTTTGAATCTGACTAGAATGCATATGATGACGGTGACAAGTCCAATGCTTTGCTTATAAGCTCTGTGTGCTTCTGCTTCAGCCTGCCAGCCCGCGTCCACATCAGCAGGAAAGAATGGCTTGGTGGTAGATAACCTACAGGAGAGCTGATAAGTGCCTACTGTAATATCAAAGCAGAAACAGACCACAACTTCCTAAGGTCATTTCTTTTGTCTTAGGCCATGTTTTGATCGCAGCATTTGCCATAAGGTCTTGCTCCTTGTCTGCATTACAAATTGGTCAACTGGATTGAGCAGTGTCCTTGGCCTCTCAGGCTTACCAGTCCAATACTGTGACCAACCAATCCACACACCCAAACTTTCTTGGTACCCCTCTTCAAGTGCCCAACTTACAACTCAGTCCAGTCCATGCAGGCCCTGACACATCACCTGGTGCATTCCCTCACTGAGCCTGAGGCAATGCCACCTTTGTGCTGGTCTGGTGTTCTGCTTGCCCTGCCAGCTGCCTGACCGGCTGCCCACCAGTTGCTCCTGCCTACTGCCCGCTGCTGCTCCTACTGGGTGCCTGCCAGTTGCACCTCCCAACCACCTGCTACTTCTCCTCCCTGCCAGCTGCCCACTGGTTCTCCTACTGGCCACCCGCTGATGTCTTGTGGGTTTTGTTGTAGGCAAAACCCCATCGTTCCAGTTCTCCATAGCTTCAGCTACCGGATCTTTCAGCTCACAGTGGCATTCAGCTCTGGGCTTAGCCACAGCATCTCAGTACCCACCACCATGGATACTCACAGAATAACTATAGACCCATCTTTAGGTCTACCTTTCAACAGGGTGGAGGGCAGGGGGAAAGAACCAGTCTTACAGCTGTATAATCAAAAGACTTCCAGCCAGCTGGTTCAACCACTATCCCTCCCCCGCTTTCTTACCTCACAATGCTTAAATGGAGGGAGCCCTATGCAATCCATATCTTACACAGGAGTGGGGGTACAGGACAGTCATCACAACAACTTTAAGCATTGGTGAGACACCACAATTCTTACGCTGGGTGATAGCATAAACTGTGACTTTACAACGTGTTGTTTACAATAGACCAAAACCTCTTTGCCTCACCTGCTCCCATCAAGCTTTGTTTACAAGGCATTATAAATGCACATCTTTGTATTTTCATGCACACGATCGCTGAAGGACACATTTCCCAACTCCGTCAACAGTATTGAGCTCCTGCTGGAACATTCCTTGCACTAAAAAAACCAAACAAAAAAGCCCCTCGGGTCTGGTTGGACGGTGTTTGTTTTGTGTATCTCAACACGTGATATTGACACTCGGTAGGTTTTGCTGCTGGCACCAGGGTGGGAGCCACCTGGCGGGGGAGGCGATGTGTTTACTGAACTAGCTTTGATGGGTGAAAGAGACCAGCCGTGGAACCCCACCGAGCTCTTCTCCAGAGCTCTGGAGCCCACATGGGTGAAATGGAAAATTATAAAAAGACAGAACCGTAAAGAACCCGGTTACACAAAGCTGGCCCAGGTGTGCTCTGCGGAGCCTGTTCCTAGCCAGAGCCGCAGGGCCGGCACGTCGCAGGAGGGCGGGGTGGGGCAGAGCCTCTATTCCCACTGGAGTGTTCTCAGGCTAAGGCCTGACTGAAATTAAGTCCCCCCAGTCCCATGGTACCCCAGCTCCTCCCAGTGGCAGCAGGAGTCGGTGCCGCCCGGTGGGTGGAAGACGTTTACCAGTTGGTTAAGGGATTAAGACGGGAGGAGGGAAAGTTTCATCAGTTTTGATCTGGCTGCAGTACGGAAAACGACACCACCGTGCCAGGCAGCGCCGACTGGGCCCTGCCCTAAGGGATTTCAGTGTACTGGTAAGGGCAACCAGCAGGGCCGACAGCTTCGCCAGGCCCTGGGCCAGTCTGGGGGGCCCTGCTCTGCACCCCCAGATGGGGCGTGGCCTGGGGCAGGAGGGGTGGGGCTGGAGCTGGCTGACTGCTGTGCTTCCCCTCCTGCCCAGCTGGCTGCCCACAGGTGAGGTCCTGTGGGGTGGGAAGTGACCAAGACACCTTAATTGGTGGGTTGCCCTGAGCAGCAGCACTGCCTGCCCTGGTCACCGGCTGGCAGTGATCGGCCTGAGCCCGCGGCTGGAAGCTGCCGGCAGACAAAGCCCCAGGGGCGGCGAGGGTAAGTGCTGGCCAGGGAGGGCCGCTCACGAGAGCTGCAGATGGAGGCACGGTTCAAAGTCCCACCCGAGCAGCAGCACTGCCTGCCCTGGTCACCGGCTGGCAGTGATCGGCCTGAGCCCGCGGCTGGAAGCTGCAGGTAGACAAAGCCCCAGGGGCGGCGAGGGGGGGTGCTGGCCAGGGAGGGCAGCTCACCAGAGCGGCTGATGGAGGCACGGTTCAAAGTCCCACCCGAGCAGCTTGTGTGTCATGCACCCTTCCTAGCCTGCAACCCCCGTGGGAAGCGGCTGTTTCCTTCTCTCCTGGCTGACCTCCCACTGCAGTGGGCAGCAGCAGCAGCAGCAGCAGCAGCTCCCGCCTCCCCCCAGCGCTTTGGGGTATATGCTGCTTGTTCACCTCTCTCAGCCTGGGCCCAGGTGGCCTCCAGCAAGCAGGGGCAGGAGCTGGGCAGGCAGAGCCTCACTGGCAGATGGGTGGGGGTGGGGACATCAGGCAGTGCCTGTGCCCCTGGGTGGGATGGACGGCAGCCTCCCAGGTTAGTCGAGTGCTCACTGTGCAGAGCTAACACTGTGCTCCAGCCCTGCCAGCAGAGCCGGGAGAAGAGCAAACCCTCCCCTGCGCAAGTGGGGCTCCTGGGTGGGGGACAGACCTGCTCTGGCCTGTCACACAGGGCTGCTGCAAGCCACAGCCAGCCAGGCAGCACACAGAGAGAAGCTGCACTCCCACGCTCTCCTCCTTCAACGCCCACCCGCCCAGCTGCCGGTCCAGGTCAGCAGCAATACCAGCAGCACCTGCTCCACCCCTCCTCACCCAGCTTTAACAGGGGCCCTCTGCCCTGGAGAGACAGGGGAACCCCCCTCCCATCCCCTCCTCCATCCACCACTGCAGCTCCCGCAGGGCCAGAGGAATGATCGGAGAGCAGTGAATGCCTCTCTCCCCCCCACCTCTGGCTGGGCTGGCTGCAGGTAAGGGCCAATGGGATGTCTCCAGTGTGTCTCCTGGAGTGGCATCCCTGCTCACCCTGGTCAAAGGCTGGCTCTGCCAGGAGGCCAGAGTAGCTGTGGAGGGCACTGAAGCGCTAGCACTCGCCATTTCACTGTAGGGCGCCTACTCACCCGGCTGCAGCCACCAGAAGTCAAGGAGGCCTTCAGGTCTTTTTTGCTGGAGGAGTGGCTCTTAGAGGCAATCCTAGACACCTTCGCAGTACTGGACACACTTGGAGACTCAGTAACACTCCTCCTGAGGGCTCTGGTGACTGAAAGCTCTTTGAGAGAGACCTAGTGGTCTTGCTCCTCTCAAGGGTAGCCCTTCAGGCCGAGGACGTGGATACCATAAGCACAGTTGCAGATGCTTCCTCTTCTCAGGAAGAAAAACCAATTCATGGAGTAGGATTTGCCATAAAAAAGGAACTGACAAAGAGGCTAACTTAATCCTGGTCAGCGTCAATGAGCATCTCATGACTCTCCACTTGAAGCTTGCCAAAAAACAACAGGCAACTATCAGGAGTGCTTATGCACCAACTGTGTGTAGGGAATGTGGCAGAAGGAACACAATGCTGCTGAAGGCTGGGAGGAATGTGTCTCCCAGCGGTCATCTGCATGAGAATGCAAAGGGCTGCAGGGGTGATGCTGAGGCTGGGAGGAATGTGTCTCCCAGAGATCATTTGCATAAGAATGCAAAGGTGTGCATGTGTGATACCTTTTCAGGCAAAGCCTAATGGGTAGCAAGTAAGCCATGAGATTTGGTCTATTGTAAACATGTAGTTGTAAAATCACAATTTAAGCTGACACTTAGTGCGGGAGTTGTGAGATCTCACCAATGCTCTGGGTTGTAGGGGGGGACAGGGCAGTTGCCATAGCTGCATAAGACATTGATTACCCAGAGCTCCCTAGTTTAAAGTATTGTAAAGGAGGAGGGGAGGGATACTGGTTGAGCCAGCTTGTTGAGTGCTATGGCCCTGCCCATGCCCTGGCCATATAGCTATAAGCCTGGCTTGACTAACCCTCCCCCCGCCCCATTGAAAGATAGAGCTGGATACTAAGGTGGTTATGAAACCCCACACTAGAGGTACCAAGAGCTGAAATCACAGAGTAGCAGCTGGGGCTGTGCAGAGCTGAAGTCACAGAGTGGCAGCTGAGGCCACACAGAGCTGAAATCACAGGGCTCTGCCTCAGGGTGATCTCAAGTAGTGCGGTTGGGAGAGATGACGGCAGGCGGCCGGTAGGAGTGGCGGCAGACGATGGTGACCAGTGGGTGGCCAGTAGGAGCGGCAGCGGACAATGGTGACCGGTGGGCGGCCAGTAGGAGGAGCAGCGGACAACGGCGACCAGCCGGTAGGAGGAGCGGCGGACGACGGCGACCGGTGGGCGGCTGGTGGCAGCAAGGGGAGGCGGCAGACAAGTGGACAGCTAGTATTGCCCTGGTGATGTATCTGCGGGCTTTGGGTTTGGGACTGCACCGCAGAAGGTTCACCCTGTAACTGTGTGTGGGGTAAAGGGCCAAGAGCCCCCGCAAGAGACTTGGTTCTACTGTATATGGGGCTGGTATCTTGGTAAAGGGGTTGTCTCTTCTTTGCTTAGATATACTGCATCTGTCGCTGTAACCTTGGGGTAGGTTACGGTCATTAAACAAGCCATTTCTATCTCAGACTCTGTGCTTGTGAGGGGGGGAGAACCGCCTTACAGGCACCCAGCACAGGGGGGTAAAATTGTCCCAGGCCACTGGGTGGGGGCTTGAGCCGGTTGGTTGTATCCTTGACAGGAAAACCCCACAGGAGTTGAACCTGGCCCTTCTGGCAGGCATCTGGCATTAATAGAAGGGTTACATGTGGATGCCAAGATGACGTGAAGGAGAAGTTCTACACTCAGGTGGGCACAGTCCTGAATGACATTCCCAAAGACAAAAACAACAAGAAATCTTGTGGCACTTTATATCATCATCATCAATAACCGTGGGCCCAGCGCCCTTTGGTGTCTGGTGCCTCTCTCACTATTTCCTTCCATCTTTCCCTATCCAGCGCAGAGCGGCTTAGTTTCTGTAAACTAGCTCCGCACCAATCTATTATATCATCTACCCATTCTCTGTGGGGTCTGCCTCTCCTATTTGAACCATCCATTATGCCGAATACCCGGGTCCTGGTTTTTTGTTCATCCTTCATTCTGCAAATATGTCCAAATAGTTGTAGCTTCCGTTTTATAACCTTCTGCAGCAGGTTCTCCTTCAGCTGTATCTTCCTATATAATTCCTCATTGGTGACCTTCTGCATCCATCCTATTCTCAGAATCTTTCTATAACAGCTCCTTTCAAACGCCAATATTCTTCTTTTCCAATCTTTCCTTATCACCCATGTCTCACATCCGTACAACATGCTGCTGAATACACGTTTTCAAGATGCCCAGCTTCGTTCCTAAGCTAATTGCTTTGCTTTTCCAGATCTTATCCATCGCCTTCAAACTCGCTCTTGCTTTCGCTATTCTAGTCGCTATTTCCTTCTTACAGTCTAGATCATGTGTTATGTTGCTCCCCAGATATGTGAACTTCTCTACATTTTTCTAGTTCAATACCATCAACACTGATCTTCCTTCCTATTTCCTTATCTCCAAATACCATTGTTTCTATTTTATCGATGTTCATAATCAGTCCATACCGCTTCCCTTCTTCGTTTAACACCCGCGCCATTTCCGCTAGTTTCTCCTCATCTTCCTCAATGATAACTACATCATCTGTGAACCTCAAGTTGTGAATTCTTTTCCTGTGCACAGATATCCCTTCTACCTCTTCCTTGATCTTGTCCATCTCTCTCTCCAGATGTGCAATGAAGATACTTGGCGATATTGGATTTCCTTGTCTCGTACCTCTACTTGTTTTAAACCAACTTCCCAACCCCCTCCATGTTCTCACCGCTGCCTCCGCACTGTCATTTATATCTCTCAACAACTGTATCAGTCTGCTATCCACTCTGTCTGACTCCAACACCGCCCAAGTCACTTTCCCGTCTATACTGTCAAATGCCTTTTGAAAATCAACGAAGCAAGTGTATACGATTTTGTTCTTTTGTCTGACGATGTGCCGACCTACTCCGGGTCCCGTGGGTGCGCGTGGGGTGTGATACAGTGGGGGGAGTCGGGTGGCCCGGGATCAACCACCCCACCTTTATAGCAGCCTGATATAGTGTAGCAGCAATATGTGATTTAGTGTATTCACTTTAAAATCTAGGTTTCCACAGTATTATGAGTACCAGGAACAATAACACTCCGATTGTGAACACCACAATGCCCTGTGGCTGTTTTAAGTCCTAATAATTCTCTATACAGACCCAGCTAGACCAGCTAGTGGTATTTACCAATAGTGATTTATTCATTTATTCGTAACTACAATTACTTAACACTTGTTATATATATATATATATATATATATATAGTTATTTATTTGGCATAAGCTAAATACTAGGTTACATATAACTATATATAATTACATGTGACTTACCAATAACATCCAATGCTCCCACATCTCACCAATAACTACGTTACAGCGGCCCTTTAAGTCAGAGATACGGCTTGGTTGGGACCTTTCGTGGTGGTGACGTCCGGGTGATCAGGCCGGGCTCTGCTGTCTGGACTGGAAGTTGCTAGCCTCCGCCTTGTGTCCAGGAGCCCACCCCCTTATTCCTGCTAAATCACCTTTTATACTGTTTCTTACTTGGGGGTTCAATACCTGGCCAATTAAAGCGTTTGTTACCTAATTTGGGCTTTCTATCCTCCCGGCCTGTTAGAACATGTTACAAGATTTCCTCTGTCCTTGGTCTTTTTCTGAACCTCCCCTGAGACCCTCTGATGTTGTACAACCAAGATGTTCTCTTTGGGGGGCTTCCAGCTACTAGCCCCAGCTGTTCTCTTTTGGGGCTTACTATCTGCTTGTCAGGATGTTCTCTTTGGGGACTCTCCAACTACTTGTCAACTTTCTGATTTCTTTCTCCTGGCCTGACTTCAGACCTTCCCGCCGCTGTATGATAGCATTCCAAGATGGAGTGTATGGTCATTCTGCCTTGCGAGTGAGGCCCGGCCACCAGGTGCTCATGCTCCCACATGCCCCTTTGGCCGTGGCTGAGCGAGCAGGACCTCTACCTCCACATCACTACTGCTATTAGCAGCTAACAACGGCTCAGTATCTGCATGGAGGGCGAGAGAGTTGACCTGAGTCCCTATTGAGGTTATCCTGTGTATAAGTTGACACCCCAAAGAAACGACAAATAATAATGCTATGAGTATTATGCAAATAGACCAAAATAATTGTTTTAACCCTCCCAATCCAAATATGGATGGGATACCACCAAACCATTTGTCCCACCAAGATGCCGCCTCTCTGGCCTGTTGACCGATTTGTTCTATATCCTGGATTATATCACTTACATTTTGCTTGATTGACTTAATTTCAAAACAACATTGTCCATTAAATTGTGGATACTTGTTACCTAGCCATTCACAAAACCCATTTTCTTTAGCAAGTAAATAATCTAATGCCCAGTGATTTTGCATAACATAGGTACGAATTTCTTCCATTTTATCATTTGTTAACCCTAATGCTTCTGCAATTCTATTCCCTAAATGTTCTATACTTACGCCTAAAGCTAATATTTGCTCCTGCATAACTAGGTTACCTAATGGATTAAAGCTAACAATAGCTTGGGCTGTTTTTGATACCCAAGTTTTAAAAGCAACCCAACCATCCGATGTCCAACCTCGCTTTTTCCGGCCTATAAATCGTGATTCGGAATTCTTTCTGGTATAAATGGTGCCACCAGAAATTGCTAGTTTTCCTATAGTACAGCGACCGATAGGGTACTTCGGCAATGTTGAATGAGCCTGACTCCCACAAATCCAAAACCAGGCTGGGGGTAAACTGTTTTGTTTTATCCACTTATGTGCCAATAAGTGGTCGGGAACTTTGGCCTGTGGCCATGTATTATTAAACCTGTGCCACCATGGGCATCCGCCCAGCACACCCTGATTTTGCGTATTTTTGGCCTTACTTTTGGGTGAGTGACCCAAACACGTCATGGGGTTTATGATGGTAGCATTAAAGTGCTTAGTGGAGTATTTCGTAATATTACACCCCCGTTCAACCATATCCAATTGCCGAAAAACCCCGTTGGCTGCAAAAAATGCTGGACGCGACTTATCATTATTACACACATCTGCAAGCGATAACCAATGGGTATTATTCTTGTTAACAAAATTATCGGTTACATTTATATTTGAATGATTATATAACTCAAACAGCGAAAGCGTCAAATTACAGTTTTGTTGAAACCCAACAAAAATTGGCTTGTAATCTTCTCGCTGTTCTCCAATACATCGATATATTGTCTCATGTAAACGCGGAAAATCCCAACAAAAAGTTCCTTCTGGGGCAGGGGTATGCGTTATAGCCAACGTTATAAGTGTACTTGCTCTGGAATTTCTTTCTTGATAATCGGGGAAATATCCGAGGTTAGTAGAACTGAAATTAGAACTGTTCATAAACACAGGGTCCAATCGAAATGGAGCCTCATTAGCAGAGGGTACTTTGTTAGTACAAACTACACATTCAGTGGCATTGGCTAAAACTGCAAATGCAGCTGCCCATAATTCAACAGTATTGGTGGAGTTTCGTGCTGCCGATTTCCATATGGGATTGCCGCTCCCAGCATGAATTAGGCTGACCTGTAATAAAACACATTAGGCTCAGAAAATTATCCTGGCCATATGGTTAGATTATATGTTACAAATTATCTTCTGCTAAGCCAATTGTGATGCACCAGCACTTCCCCTTTGTGCTGTAAGCGAGTTACCCAATAGGTATTAGGGTATTGGGCCTGTTGTATTATCTTTCCCTCCTCTGGGATTGATCCCTTCAGTTGGGGTATATGAACCCATACTAACTCTTCTGCCGCAAACTTTCCTTGCCACGGCATTGGGATTTTGGGCTGCAAATCTGGCCACCTTGATGTTTGCTGGTTTAAATTAATAAGTACCTTTGGCAAAATTAAATCCCATCCCTTATAACCTTTTCCTTTGTTTTCTGTTTTAATTCCTAATTTCAGTACCCCTATTTTTCGTTCTACTACACCATTGCTTTGGGGATGGTATTGTAAATGAACATGATGTTTGATGTTATAAAATGTAAGCCACTGTTCTAGTTGGCATGCAGTGAATGGTGGTCCCCCATCCGTTTGAATTTCTGTGGGTATTCCCCAATGTGCCACTGCCTTTTCAAGGCCTCTTATTACCTCCTTGGCTGTTGTCCTTCGCAAGGGCAAGACCCATGTTTGTCTGCTTCCCAGATCGACTATTACCAGCCCCTTGGGGTATTGACAGGCCCCTTCTAATGGTCCCATTAGATCAACCTGCCAAACTGTTCCCGGTTTGAATTCTTCAGCTGCAAAAGCACCTTTGTCATGGGCGATCGTCCCCATGGATTTTTCTGATTGACACACAAAACACTGCCGTCCTGCATGTTCCCAAATATTCAGCGGTATCTCCGTTTTCCCCACTATCTCCCGCTGGTATCGGTGATAGTTCTTTCTAGCCCCATAATGTCCCCATTCATTATGTAACCAGTTTGCTAACCATTGCACTTCCTCCTCTGGAACCTTATTAGCCCCTACTGCAATGGGCTGTTGTGCCTGTTCGTCCACAAATTTGTGAGCCCAGTAGGTATCTGGCCTATGGGACCGTATATGCACTATATATGCTCGGTGATACCTTTCCCTAACACTTTGTAACATTTTTTCCCACCTGTCTCGATTTAAATCTGCAGTTCCCTTACCCGTAGCTATAAGGATGATATAGTGTGCATCAACTCCCATAATTAACCCCTCCTTTGGTGAATGCTTCTCCAATGCATGTTCTACACCCATAAAGAATGCCTCAGCTTCTGCATGCTGAGCTCCGTGCTTGAAAGGCAATGCTTTAACCTCTACAGCTTCACACTTTACACAGTACATTGCTGCTCTATCCTGTCCCCCCTTTGTGCTCCCATCTGTAACTATCCACGGTTGCCCTACTGCTTCGCAAAACACAGGGCGGGTAGTTATATCCTCCATTTCATTAATCTGATCCTTAAGCTCCCAATTTCCCCAAAAATATTGGGCCTGTGTTGTTAGTTGTGCCCAGGTGCGCAGGGTCCCGGAAAAATCCGGGGCGGGGCAGTCCGGTGTAATCCATTTTAATGCAGTTATTAAAGGAGCTTCTATAATTCCTACGTGCCCCTTTGACCAGAATTGCAAGTGTGCAAGTCCCAACAACAGCTTCCCTAACGGCCCATAGTTTCGTTCTGATCCATTTATGCTCCATTGCTCCAAATGTATTATCTTGCCCCTTTGAGTTGTCGTGGTTAAAAAATGGTCTGCGGTCCATGCCAGCCATATAGTTATGGGAATCTCCTGTTTCACCCTGGATAGGGTTAACGGCTGGTTACTAACTTCAATAAGTTTTGTCAACGCCTCTGAATCCTCTGTGGTCCAATAAAATGGGTGTTTCTTAGTGACTTTTTTCTGCAATAGCCTAATTGCCCAATTAATTTCTAGGGGGAGAAACTGTCGAATATAGTTTAATTCTCCTAAGATTTGTTGTACTTGTTGTTTATTCTCAGGATGCTTATTTTCCCACTCCTTTAATCGTCTGTCTTTTCCTTCCCTTGGCCTAATGCCATCAGAGTCTATTTGCAGGCCCAGGAAAGAGAACTCTGTTTGCACGACCTTGGAGGACTTATCTTCACTGACCTGCCATCCATTCAGTTTTAACTGTTGATATACCTTATTTAGAAGCCTTTGTGTGGTTTCCCTCTCCTCTCCAGCAACTAAAATGTCATCTACGTAATTTAACACAACCGTTCCCGGTTCCTCCTTTATCTTACTTAAAGTCTCCGTCAACTTTAAACTGCACACTGCTGGGGAGTTAACATAGCCTTGAGGGCAAACTTTCCATTTATATAATTTCCCTAACACTGAAAAGTTTAAGATGCCCTGATCATCCCTTAGGGGGACTTGAAAAAACATGTCCTTAAGATCAATACTCGCCCCATATCTCAGTTTCTTAGACTGTAACATCTTCCAGAGTTCCGGTAAGGTATATGGTGTTGTAAATTGTACCCTTTCTACTTGTGTATTAGCCTGTCTGTAATCCACCACCGGCCGGTACCCATCACCACTCGGCTTCCTTATTCCCCACCCGGGAGACAGAAACCTTGACTCTGGTACTAACTCTATTTTTTGTTCTGACAGCAATTTCTTTAATAAAGTTCTTATATGCCCTTTCCCTTCCTCTGGGGTAGGAATTAGTTTGAACTTCCACGGACTCCCGTTAACTACTTTTGGACTATGCACTGAAGCACTTTCTAATTTTACTGGTAAGGCCTGCCATATTAATGTCTTCAGGCCCAGTCGTCGAATCTCATTTACCCCTAGTAAATTTTCATGCCCTATAATAGCTGTAATCTTATAAAATTTATTACCCCTTTTAACCTTAACCATAGCCATTTCTGCGGCTTTTACTTCGTGCAGTCCCTGGACCCATAATTTTTTCCCTAATTTAGTGTGTGGGACAGATGGCTTAATTACTGAAACCTGTGCACCCGTGTCTAACAAAAATCTGATTACTTCCCCTTCTATATGTATTTCAGTGTAGGGCCTTGTGTCTCGATTAAGCTCGGTTACTTCAGATACGGCCCTGTCTGAAGCAACCCCTAATCGTTTTTTGCCTTGTCGTCTGCCCCATTCTTCCCCTTCTCACTGTCTCCGTAAGGGACAAAACCCTTCGATTTTGCCAAGGTGAATTGCTCCTCCGGACTCAATTTTCTCAGTTCACTTCTTGTAAGATTGCTGTTATTCAGCAAGAACCCAAATACTGCCCTTTCAAGGGGGGAAAACTTTTGCTCTCCCTCTCCTTGCTTTCAGTTCTGCCTGCTCTCGCTTGCTGCTAGGACTTTTGTTTCCCCTACGCTTGTTGGAAACTTGAGTTTGCCTGTGACCGTAAACAAAGTACCCAAAGGACGTCCGACTACTGTCTGCAGCCACATGAGATCTCCTGCTGTAACCCCTGCTGCCTCACCAGCCCCTTCAACAGCTACTGCACTAACGGGTACTTGAGACGGGTCTGCCAAAAACAAATAAGGACGGGGATTGTTAGCCTGAGCTGCTGTTAGTCCTAAGGGGTGTTGGCGAGCTTGCCACATGATAAATGACATGCCAGCAATGGTATTTATCAGCTCCTCCTTGGTCCTAATTGATCCCAACGGTATGTTAAACATTTGTAACGTGCCTTCTGTCATCAAGGAGACGACAGCTGGGACAGTAACGGGCCATTGGGTGTTATCCTCTATCTCCCGGCTATTCGCAACACCCCCTGACCATCGAGAGTTTCGCACTAAATATCTAGCCTCTTCTTTATCTACTAGATCTGATCCAAACTGTAATACTAACCGACCTAACCACTGAGGCAACGGTTCACCGGGTTTTCTGCTAGTGCTGTCTAACAACTCTTTCCGTTCCCCCAGGGTACGCGTCCGTAACACAATCTTAGTAGTTGTTCCCCCGGTTTGATTATGCTCTGTTCGCATGACTGCTATAGGAAATGCTCGTACTACTCCTGTCCCTTCAGCCATAGTCTGCTCACGTTCCCCTTTTCCTATGCTACTCGGTCCTTCCCCCTTTTCCTTCAGCTGCCTGAGATCTGGATACAACGTCGGGGCTGAGGGGACCGCTGACTCAATCACCGCTGGGGGATATGGGGGGGTGGCTCTCTCAGAGGAGCTGACTCCCCGAGCTGGGTGCCCCCCTTCTCTACTTCCCCTAGTCCTCCTGGTTTTTTCTCCAGAGCAGATGTCTTTTCCTGTCCCCTGACCAACGACCTAGCCAATCCTTCTGACATGTCTAGGGTGCATAACAACTTAACAAATTTCTCTGCCACGATTTTTAATAATCGCCTCGGGTCATGATCATCTGCTTTTACTTTATGAGCTATTCGCACTTCCCAACACTCCTCGGCTGTCTCTACCAGCAACCTATGCGCTTGTCCCCCGTCTCCCAAGGCATATTTCGGAAACCACGGGTTCTTTTCTTTTGTAGCTCTCTCTACACATCCTAAAAACACTTTATAAGCATGCATCTGATTCTGCTTGGGATCCAGCGGTTTCTGTATCCCTTCCAACTGCAACTTCTTCTTTTCCTCCCTGGGATAAAACCTCGACCCTGGGTGTTTTCTTAAGACACAAGCCAGTCCCTCAACTGACACTCTCATAGTGTACTTCCTGTCATCCCCCTTATCAAACAGACATACACCAAGTCCCTCTTCTCCGCCCTGCTCGGTTTCCAATTGATGGAACTGAGCATGATAAAATAACTCCTCAGGCTTTGACTCCCTCCCTGTCGACTCCCACGGGCATCCACGTCCCAAGGGATAAGACCCTTGACCTCCTGTCAGTGACGCCATGACGATGTGCCGACCTACTCCGGGTCCCGTGGGTGCACGTGGGGTGTGATACAGCGGGGGGAGTCGGGTGGCCCGGGATCAACCACCCCACCTTTATAGCAGCCTGATATAGTGTAGCAGCAATATGTGATTTAGTGTATTCACTTTAAAACCTAGGTTTCCACAGTATTATGAGTACCAGGAACAATAACACTCCGATTGTGAACACCACAATGCCCTGTGGCTGTTTTAAGTCCCAATAATTCTCTATACAGACCCAGCTAGACCAGCTAGTGGTATTTACCAATAGTGATTTATTCATTTATTTGTAACTACAATTACTTAACACTTGTTATATATATATATATAGTTATTTATTTGGCATAAGCTAAATACTAGGTTACATATAACTATATATAATTACATGTGACTTACCAATAACATCCAATGCTCCCACATCTCACCAATAACTACGTTACAGCGGCCCTTTAAGTCAGAGATACGGCTTGGTTGGGACCTTTTGTGGTGGTGACGTCCGGGTGATCAGGCCGGGCTCTGCTGTCTGGACTGGAAGTTACTAGCCTCCACCTTGTGTCCAGGAGCCCACCCCCTTATTCCTGCTAAATCACCTTTTATACTGTTTCTTACTTGGGGGTTCGATACCTGGCCAATTAAAGCGTTTGTTAACTAATTTGGGCTTCCTATCCTCCCGGCCTGTTAGAACATGTTACAAGATTTCCTCTGTCCTTGGTCTTTTTCTGAACCTCCCCTGAGACCCTCTGATGTTGTACAACCAAGATGTTCTCTTTGGGGGGCTTCCAGCTACTAGCCCCAGCTGTTCTCTTTGGGGGCTTACTATCTGCTTGTCAGGATGTTCTCTTTGGGGACTCTCCAACTACTTGTCAACTTTCTGATTTCTTTCTCCTGGCCTGACTTCAGACCTTCCCGCCGCTGTATGATAGCATTCCAAGATGGAGTGTATGGTCATTCTGCCTTGCGAGTGAGGCCCGGCCACCAGGTGCTCGTGCTCCCACATTGTCGAGCTTTCTCCGCTATCAGTCTTAGTGCCAATATCTGCTGTATGGCACTTCTATCTTTTCTGAACCCTACTTGCTCATCTGCTATATGTTCTTCTATCCGCGATCTTAATCTCTCAGTCAGTATCATAATCAGCACCTTACCTAGATGACTCATTAGGGCAATCATTCTATAGTTCTTGCACTCCAGTGTACTTCCTTTCTTGGATATTGTCACGAGCACAGATCTTGTCCATTCCTTAGGCACCTTCCCTTCTTTCCATGCTATCTTACATAGTCGGTGTATTTCCTGAATCATGCTTTCTCCACCATATTTGATCATCTCTCCCGTGATTGTATCATTTCCAGGGCTCTTGTTGGTCTTTAGTCGTTTCACTGCTTTTTCTACTTGCTCCTTTGAATATTGGTCTTGCTCTCGATGCTCAGGGGAGATATCTCTTTCAATTCTTCAACCAGTCTCTCTGAGACACAACCGTTGCATCTGATGAAGCGGGTCTTTGCCCACAAAAGCTTATGCTCCAAAATATCTGTTAGTCTATAAGGTGCCACAAGACTTCTTGTTGTTCTCGAAGCTACAGACTAACACGGCTACCTCTCTGATACTTGTCCCAAACAGAAGATTATTCCCCTGAGGATATCAATGCCAGGAATGGAAGAGACTCGTTCCTCTAGTAGTAGTAGTAGTAGTAGGCATCCTTCAGTCTGCATAGACTATGGATCGCGCCCTTTATAGTTTCAATTGAGGACTTCATTTACAGCGTCTATTGTGACTATAAAGACCCACACGAGAGTGACAGTCCTTGCTGCATCTCTTGCAGATGTAGTGGGTGTCTGGCAAGTCCTTATTGTGCTTTCTGTGCACTCGCTTCTCTTCTGCTAGCTGTCTGATCTTCAACTCGCCCTTCTGAAGGCCCTTGTGTAACCCCTGCCTCCATCTGCTGCGGTCGTCTGCTAGTTCTTCCCAGTTGTCCAGCTCGATGTCTACCTCTCTGAGGTCTCTCTTGCAGACATCTCTGTAGCGCAACTGGGGGTGTCCGGGAGGTCTTTTGCCAGAGGCTAGCTCACCATACAGGATGTCTTTTGGAATCCTTCCATCATTCATCCTGTGGACGTGGCCAAGCCAGCGGAGCTGACGCTGCCTGAGGAGGATGTGCATGGTTGGGATTCCAGCTTGCTCGAGGACAGCGGTGTTGGTCACTCTGTCCTTCCATGATATTCCAAGGATGCCCCTGAGGCAGCGCAAGTGGAAGACGTTCAGCCTCTTTTCCTGGCGGGCATACAGGGTCCACGTCTCGCTGCCATAAAGGAGGGTGCTGAGGATGCAGGCTCTGTAGACTTGCATTTTGGTGTGAGTGTACAGCTTGTTGTTATTCCACACTCTCTTGCTGAGTCTGGACAGAGTTGTGGCCGCTTTTCCGATCCTCCTATTTAGCTCAGTGTCCAACGACAGGGTGTCAGTGATGGTGGACCCGAGGTAAACAAACTCAATGCCAGGAATGGAAGAGACTCGTCCCTCTGACAGACTGCCATTGGGAAAGAAGGAGTTGGTGCAGGCCTCGCAAGGAAAGCAAGAGAAAACCACTGACCGTCACATACAGCCCCCACCTAAGGCCTCTCCAGTGCATCATCAGTGATCTGCAACCCATCCTGAACAATGATCTTTCACTCTCACAGACCTTGGGAGGCAGGCCTGTCCTTGCCTGCAGATAGCCTGCCAACCTTCAACAAATCCTCACCAGCCACTACAAATCACAAACCAGGGACTCTAGGCCTGGAACCAGCCCATGCAACAGTCCTCGCTGCCAACTCTGCTCACATATCTACACCAGTGAAATCATCACAGGACCTCACATCAACCACACCATCAGGGCTCCTTTACCTGCACATCTACTAATATAATATATGCTATCATGTGCCAGCAATGCCCCACTGCCATTTACATTGGGCAAACTGGACAGTCTCTCCGCAAAAGAATAAATGGACATAAATCAGACATCAGGAAGGGTAATGTACAGAAGCCTGTGGGGGAACACTTCAATCTCCCTGGACACTCAAGCTGTGTCTACACGTGCACGCTACTTCGAAGTAGCGGCACTAACTTCGAAATAGCGCCCGTCGCGGCTACACGTGTCGGGTGCTATTTCGAAGTTAACTTCGACGTTAGGCGGTGAGATGTCGAAGTTGCTAACCTCATGAGGGGATCGGAATAGCGCCCTACTTCGATGTTGAACATCGAAGTAGGGACCATGTAGACGATCCGCGTCCCGCAACGTCGAAATTGCCGGGTCCTCCATGGCGGCCATCAGCTGAGGGGTTGAGAGATGCTCTCTCTCCAGCCCCTGCAGGGCTCTATGGTCACCGTGGGCAGCAGCCCTTAGCCCAGGGCTTCTGGCTGCTGCTGCGGCAGCTGGGGATCCATGCTGCATGCACAGGGTCTGCAACCAGTTGTCGGCTCTGTGGCTCTTGTGTTGTTTAGTGCAACTGTGTCTGGGAGGGGCCCTTTAAGGGAGCGGCTTGCTGTTGAGTCCGCCCTGTGACCCTGTCTGCAGCTGTGCCTGGCACCCTTATTTCGATGTGTGCTACTTTGGCGTGTAGACGTACCCTCGCAGCGCCTATTTCGATGTGGTGCCGCGCAACGTCGAAGTTGAACATCGACGTTGCCAGCCCTGGAGGATGTGTAGACGTTATTCATCAAAATAGCCTATTTCGATGTTGCTACATCGAAATAAGCTATTTCGATGTTGGCTTCACGTGTAGACGTAGCCTCAGTGGCAGATTTAAGGGTGACAGTTCTGATACAAAAAAAAATTTAAAAATCAAATGGAGAGAGAAGTCTCTGAGCTGCAATTTATTTGCAAATTTGACTCCATTAACCGTGGATTAAACAGAGACTGGGAGTGGCTGGCCAGTTACAAAGGCAGTTTCTGTGCTCTGGGTGCTAATAGCTCCCCATTAGACTCTGACAAAGGCTCACATCCCCCTGTCTGATCTGACTTGTTTTTTCCTCTTTTGATAACTACTGTTGATACTGGGCCATTTCCACCTTGCTGAATAGACCTTGTCAGCTCTGGCCCTCCCTCTTGCTGGAACCCCACTCTTTAAATACTCCTCTGAAGCCACTCCCCTACTCATGCATCTGATGAAGCGGATCTTTGCCCACGAAAGCTTATGCTCCAAACTATCTGTTAGTCTATAAGGTGCCACAAGACTTCTTGTTGTTCTCAAAGCTACAGACTAACATGGCTCCCTCTCTGATAACTCCAGTGGAGTGCTCCACCTTACCAAATGTGCGGAACAAGAGCGTGTCATCACAAACATGCTAAACTGCTCAAGATGGTCAACACCAAAGCAGACTGTGAAGAACTTCAAAAAGATCTTACAAAACTGATTGATTGGGCAATAAAATGAAATGTAATGTGGATGTAAGGAACGTGCCAGCAGGAGCTCAATACTGCTGAAGGAGTTGAGGAATGTGTCCTGTAGAGATTAGCAGTAGGCATCTTTCGATCCCGAGGGATCATGGGTTTGCGCCCCAGCTGGACTGATTCGAGCAGCGTCTTCTGTGGCTGTGCAATCCAATCCGGGAGTGGCAGTCCTTTCCGCACTGTGAGCAGCAGTAGGCAGATGTCGCTCTGGTATCATGGGCATGGATCTTCCTGAGGGCTCTCCTGTCTTCCGCTTCCTTCACCAAGGTAGTTTCATACATAACAAGAGCTTCCTTCACTCCCTGTTTCCAGGCATGCCTGTCTAAGGTGAGCGAATGCCAGGTGCTCACACTGATAGAGAGAGCGCTGAGGTCACGCTTGCACGTGTCCTTGTAGCGCAATTTAGGTCGCCCTTTCGGCCTCTTTCCAGACGCCAGTTCGCTGAAGAGGAGGTCCTTCAGTATTCGGCCATCAGCATCTCCCTCCTCAGTACTGTGGGGAAGTTATTTGCACATGTTGTCCTGAAGAGGCTCAATGTTCTTGCGGAGAGAGTCTACCCTGAGTCTCAGTGTGGGTTCAGAGCTGAATGGTCCACCACAGACATGGTTTTCTCTGTTAGGCAACTACAAGAAAAGTGCAGGGAGCAGAACAGACCTCTGTATATTGCATTCATCAACGTGACTAAGGCTTTTGACCTCGTCAGCAGAAAAGGTCTGTTCGCGATTCTGGCTAAGATCGGTTGTCCCCCAACTCTGCTCAGCATTATTAGGGCCTTCCATGAAGGCATGAAGGGGACCGTCGTATATGACGGATCCACATCCGAACCCTTTGAGATTCTCAGCAGAGTGAAGCAGGGGTGTGTGCTGGCTCCAACAGTGTTCGGCATCTTCTTTGCAGTTTTGCTCAAATATGCCTTCGGAACTGCTACAGAGGGCTGTGATGGGGTTCAGGGGTCCCCATACACTGCACCCCGTCCACTGGCAGGAGTGACTCTCACTCAGCAGGTGCAACAGGAGGTTTATTAGGCAACAGATGCCCAGTTTCCCACAGAAGCGTCAGTACAGCAGCCAGAGACAGTCATTCCAACCCGTCCTGGGGAGAGGAGCCCAAGGGGTGCCCCTCTGGGGTGTAGCTTTCCCCCTCCTCAGGCTGGCTGCCTTCCAGCTCCCTCTCCCCCAGCTTCTAACTGCCGCCCTTGATTCAAAACCAGCTCGGCTCCACCCTCCTCTTTGTTCAGGGCTGAGGTGTTACCTGCCAGCCTAGGTTATAGCCCCGGGGTCATCCTTAGCCACCGGGAGCTGCTCTGCTTGTCTCCCACATCCAGCCTGAGTCTCACCCATGCACTCCCCCAACTCCATCACAAGGGCATCTCTCTCTGCATGAGAATGGACAGCAACCTCTTCAAACTGTCGAGGCTTAGAGTGAAGACCAGGGTGCTTACGAAGCGTCTAAGGGAGTTCCTTGTTGCTGACGGTGCAGCTATTGCTGCTCACACTCAGCAGGAACTGCAGTCACGCATAACTCGCTTTGTGGATGCACGTATGGAATTTGCAGAGATTATTTCCATGAAAACACAAAGGTGTGCATATGTAATGCCTTGTAAACAAAGCCTCATAGGGCAGGCAAAGCAAAGATGTTCTGTCTACTGTAAACACCATGTTGCTGTAAAGTCACAATTTATGCTATCACCCAGTTTAAGAATTATGGAGTCTCAACAATGCTTGAAGTTGTGGGGGCACAGGGCAATCACCATGACTGGGTAAGATATGGATTGCAGAGGGCTCCCCACCTCTAACACTGTGTGGGTGTGAAAAGGAGGGAAACATAATCGTTGAACCTGTTGGTTGGAAGCTTTTTAGTTATACAGCTGTAAAACTGGTTTGACTAGTTCTCCTCACTTCTCCCCCGTTCACAGGTAGATCTGAAGATGTGTTTATGGTTGTTATGTGAAAATCTACTCTGACGGATGTGGAGGTGCTGAGATTAGGCCCAGAGCTGAATGCCACTATGAGCTGAAATCACTGAGAGCTGGAATCACAGTGTTCTCCCTACAGCAAAACCCACAAGGCAGCAGCAGATGGGCAGATGGTGCGACCAGCAGCGGATGGATGGACGGACGACGCAACTGGCAGCCAGCCAGCAGGAAGAGCAGCAGCGGACAGACAGTGTGAGTGGCGTCCGGCCGGTAGGAGGAGCAGCAGCAGATGGATGAACAGACGGATGGCAGAACCGGCGGCTGGCCGGTAGGACGAGCAGCGGACGGACAGCAGGCATGACCGGCAGATGGCCAGTGGGGCAGCTGGCAGGGAGCAAGCGGAATGCCGGCCCAGCGTAAAGCAGGCATTGCCTCAGGCTCAATGAGGAAATGCGTCAGGGTGATGTGTCAGGGCCTGCACAGATTGTTCTAAGTGGGGCATTTGAAAAGGGGGACACAAAGAAAGTTTGGACGTGTGGATTGACTGGTTACGGTACTGGACTGGTGAGCCTGAGAGGCCAAGGACACTGCTCAATCCATCTGAGCTGGGACAGTTACTTGAGGGTTGGTTATGAGCTCTGGGTGTGGAATTTTCCCAAGCTTATGCCATGAGACTTTTCTGCCTCTTTCATTAAAAGTTTCTTTTCTACACTCAGACTCTGTGCTTGCGAGTGGGGAAGAATTGCCTCACCGAGGCACCCAGACTCCACGGGTGTGTGAATTTCCCAGGTTACTGGGTGGGGGCTCAAGCCAGTTGTGTGAGATGGATGAAAAGGAACCCCTAGATATTGAACCCGGACCTGGCTGCCAATCTGGAAGCTGTCTAGTGGGTGTCACTGACATCTGTTCTTGCTTCACTGCTATTCTAGGTCTCTATCAACATGCTAGAAGAAAACAGAAACATGCTGCCTGAAATGCCGAGTCAGGTCTAGGTATAGTCTGGCCACCAAGGTAAGCTGGGCTCATCTGAACTACCTTGGCTTTAACAAGCAGTCTGGGAGCACCTTACCTACTAGCAATTTTATTTGTTAGGTGATGAGCTTTCAGGGGTCAGAATAACCTGTTGGAGTGGGTCTGATCCACAAAAGCTCATCACCTAATAAATAAAATTGTTAGTCTTTAAGGTGCTACAGGACTGCATGGTTTTTTTTTATGAAGGTACAGACTAACACAGCCATTCCTCTGAGACTATTTGCATTTGTTTTAATGCAGCTAAAAAGAAAGTCACAGATCTGGGTCCCGCTTATGGAGTGGGGAGGTTTATTTTGGAAAGCAGTGACTTTGAAAGGGACTGGTGCCCTGGGTCACCAGCTCCCCAGGTGCTCCCACAACAATGCAGTAGCTACCAGAGAACATATGCTCCTTGGGTTTATAAGCAGGCTACTGAGTAGAGAGAGTGCAATGTTAGTACCAGTCTGTTTGGCAGTGCTGAGACCATCGCTGACAGTGTCCGTTTCTGGTGCCCACAATTTAAAAAGGAGCTGGACTAATTGGAAAGGGATCAGAACAAGGCTACTGGAAAACCTGCCTCACACTCAGACTGACCAAGCCTCCTTTTCATAAATCTCTTGGATAGTCTAAACAGATTGGGCTTCTTGGGTCTAGCTGCAGCACCAGCAGCCCCACAACTGGGGGAACCACGGGCCCCACCCTCTCCATGGCCATCTCCCTGCCATGCCTCTTCAGCCCAAGGCCCTACTCCAGCAAAGCTGGAAACCAAAGCGGGCCAGGATTTGCGGTTCCTCCACTTACCCTGGTTGGGGTGGGAGCAAGAGCAGCCCCCGGCCCATGACCCTGCCCTGTGAGCCCCCTGCCCAGGGCATGGGTAGAGTTCACAGCTGCCCACAGAGCTCCGATCCTACTCCGACTCTGGCCAGGGAACAGGGCCTCAGAGCTGCAACCTGAGCATGGTACGAGCCACGCTGTGAGGAACCCCCGTCACTCCAGTTACCTGCGGCACAGGGACAGGGAGTGGGGATAGGGGCCAGGGCAGCCCTTGGTCTCCCACACCAAAGGCAGGTGGAAAATCCACAGCTTCCTGCGCTCTCAGGCTGGGCTCCAGCTGCCAGTGTGGCTGGGACAGTGGGACCTTAGAGGTAAGTGGGTGGCATGGCAAAAAGTGACAGAGCCATTGCCTCGTTTCCTCCCACCTCCCCTTCAATTCCAGCACCAATGTCTATCAGTACCTATGTGAGGAGGGTCTTTCTGGTACCAGGAGAGTCTTATAGCTAGCAGTCAGAGGCAGACCAAGATCCAAGGTGACAAGCTGAAGTCAGTCAGAGTAGAAACAAGGCACATCTTTTACACAAGCCAGTGGGACCACTTCCTGGGGGGTGTCCTGGACTCTCCATCACAAATGTCTCTTTCTGCAAGATCTGCTTTATCTAACCCAGGAATGCCAGGGTTGAGGCAAGAATCACTGGGTGAAATCCAGGGGCCCAGGCTGGGCCGGAGATTAGAATGTGATCAGAATAATCCTGTCTGGCCTTAAAACTCTATGAAATGCCAGCTGCAGCCTTTGCTCTGCATTCTGTGCCATGGCACCTCAGACTTCTCCTTAACCATCCCATTACCCCTTTCGAATGCTATGCCATTCCTCACCATGGCCAGTTTAGTCCCCACAGTTGTACCAACGCAAGTCTATGAAGAAGCAGAGTTCTAGGTTTCCTGACTCTGGTGTATTACACTTTGCAGCCATAATGTGCCATTGGCGGAGCTCTCTGTACCAAGTGGGGCTGGTGATACACTGTGTTTTGACATGGGTGGGCTCAGGGTTTTCATGCTAACCAGTGAATCTCAGCCTGCAATCTCCTGTCACTCCACGACTCCCATGCACACAAGGATCAGGGCGATGGGTGTGCTATACAAAGCTAGCTGGCTGGCTGGCTGGACCACTGGTCTAGAGAGACTCAGTGACGAAAGGGGGCAGAGGAACTGTAGCAAGGTGCAGTGGCCTCCCCCTGACTCAGAGGCAGAGGAAGCCGATGCGAGATGCTGGTGGGCAGTCCCTGAGGCAGAACGCCTGTGCCCTGCACCTCAGAGCACAGTACCTTGGGCCAGAAGGACTGGGGTGGGGCTCGAGGCCCATTAAAGGGCTGGCCTCTAAGCAGGGCAGGGGGCTTTGACCAGGCTCCTGGGCACCAGGACCAGGGGACCCAGCCCCAGCTGCCGAGACCTGCCCACCACCTGCTCAGCCCAGTAGCCTGACTTCCCTGATCTACTGGGGCCCTTGTGCTTGTGGTGGGCCCCCTCCCCCGAGGCCCTGCCAGGGCCAGAGAGACTGCCTGTAGCCAATTACCCTGGGGTCCCAGGTGACGGTTCTGGAGTCCTGCCTGACGCCCGCAGCGCTGAGGCCTCCAACTGCCTGGATCCCATGGCCCTGCCCAGCTGGTGGACTACCCAAACAACAATCAAGATGTCCAACTGGCCAGACTTGCCAAGTGCTACTTACCTGGAGGATACCCACCACCCTGGACTTGCTGATCAATCCAACTCGGGCCCAGTGCCGGTGGAAGTAGGAAGTGGCCCAGGGGACGCTCCACCTGAGCCCATGGTAGTGTGTTGCAGCCTGGATCCCTACTACCCAGCTTTGGGTGAGAGCAATCGTTAGGGCCCTGGGCCGGGAAGCAGCGGAGTGGGGAAGGCCTGCATCCCCCACCCACCCGCAAGAGAGGCAGCCCCACACCTCTCCTGAGCCACCCTGTTTTGGTGGCTAGCTCTTTGCCTGCCGCCCCGCACTGAACCGAAGGCTGGATCTCTAAACTCTGCCTGCCCTCGGTTCAGGGTGGGGTGGCAGGTAAGCAGCTCGGAAGCCCAGCCCTCGGTTCAGGGTGGGGTGGCAGGTAAGCAGCTCGAAAGCCCAGCCCTCGGTTCCGGGCAGGATGGCTGTGGAGCAGCTCGGAAGCCCAGCCCTCGGTTCAGGGTGGGGTGGCAGGTAAGCAGCTCGGAAGCCCAGCCCTCGGTTCAGGGCAGGACGGCTGTGGAGCAGCTCGGAAGCCCAGCCCTCGGTTCAGGGCAGGACGGCTGTGGAGCAGCTCGGAAGCCCAGCCCTCGGTTCAGGGTGGGGTGGCAGGTAAGCAGCTCGGAAGCCCAGCCCTCGGTTCAGGGTGGGGTGGCAGGTAAGCAGCTCGAAAGCCCAGCCCTCGGTTCCGGGCAGGATGGCTGTGGAGCAGCTCGGAAGCCCAGCCCTCGGTTCAGGGTGGGGTGGCAGGTAAGCAGCTCGGAAGCCCAGCCCTCGGTTCAGGGCAGGACGGCTGTGGAGCAGCTCGGAAGCCCAGCCCTCAGTTCAGGGCAGGACGGCTGTGGAGCAGCTCGGAAGCCCAGCCCTTGGTTCAGGGTGGGGTGGCAGGTAAGCAGCTCGGAAGGCCAGCCCTCGGTTCAGGGCAGGACGGCTGTGGAGCAGCTCGGAAGCCCAGCCCTCGGTTCCGGGCAGGACGGCTGTGGAGCAGCTCGGAAGCCCAGCCCTCAGTTCAGGGCAGGACGGCTGTGGAGCAGCTCGGAAGCCCAGCCCTTGGTTCAGGGTGGGGTGGCAGGTAAGCAGCTCGGAAGCCCAGCCCTCGGTTCAGGGCAGGACAGCTGTGGAGCAGCTCGGTTCAGGGCAGGGCAGCAGGCAAACAGTTTAGAGGTCCAGCCCTCGGTTCAGTGCGGGGTGGCAGGCAAAGAGCTAGCCACCTGTGGGAGCATGAGCACCTGGTGGCCAGGCCTCACTCGCAAGGCAGAATGACCATACACTCCATCTTGGAACGCTATCATACAACGGCGGGAAGGTCTGAAGCCAGGCCAGGAGAAAGAAATCAGAAAGTTGACAAGTAGTTGGAGAGTCCCCAAAGAGAACATCCTGACAAGCAGATAGTAAGTCCCCAAAGAGAACAGCTGGGGCAAGTAGCTGGAAGCCCCCCAAAGAGAACATCTTGGTTGTGAAACATCAGAGGTCCCGGGGGGGAGGTTCAGAAAATGACCAAGGACAGAGCAAATCTTGTAACATGTTCTGACAGGCCGGGAGGATGGAAAGCCCAAATTAGGTAACAAATGCTCTAATTGGCCAGGTATTGAACCCCCAGTAAGAAACAGTATAAAAGGTGATTTAGCAGGGACAAGGGGGTGGGCTCCTGGACACAAGGCGGAGGCCAGCAACTTCCAGTCCAGACAGCAGACCCCGGCCTGATCACCCGGACGTCACCACCACGAAAGGTCCCACCCAAGCCATATCTCTGACTTGAAGGGCCGCTGTAACATAGTTGTTGGTGAGATGTGGGAGCATTGGATGTTATTGGTAAGTCACATGTAATTATATACAGCTACATGTAACCTAGTGTTTAGCCTATGCCAAATATATATATATATATATATATATAAGACAAGTGTTAAGTAATTGCAGTTACGAGTAAATGAATCAATCACTATCGGTAAATACCACTAGCTGGACTAGCTGGGGCTGTATAGAGAATTATTGGGATGTAGAACAGCCACAGGGCATTGTGGTATTCACAATCGAAGTGTTATTTTTCCTGGTACTCATAATACTGTGGAAACCCAGGTTTTAAAGTAGATACACTGAATCACTTATTGCTGCTACACTATATAAGGCTGTTATAGCGGTGGGGTGGTCGGTCCCGGTCCACACGACTCCCCCTGCTGTATCAAACCCCACGCGCACCCACGGGACCTGGAGTAGGTTGGCACATTGTCATGGCATCATGGACAGGATGTCAAGGGTCTTATCACTTGGGATGTGGATGCCCGTGGGAGTCAACAGGGAGGGAGTCAAAGCCTGAGGAGTTATTTTATCATGCTCAGTTCCATCAATTGGAAACCGTGCAGGGAGGACAAGAGGGACTTGGTGTATGTCTGTTTGATAAGGGGGATGACAGGAAGTATACTATGAGAGTGTCAGTTGAGGGACTGGCTTGTGTCTTAAGAAAACACCCAGGGTCGAGGTTTTATCCCAGGGAGGAAAAGAAGCAGTTGCAGTTGGAAGGGATACAGAAACCGCTGGATCCCAAGCAGAATCAGATGCATGCTTATGATGTGTAGAGAGAGCTACAAAAGAAAAGAACCCGTGGTTTCCGAAATATGCCTTGGGAGACGGGGGACAAGTGCATAGGTTGCTGGTAGAGACAGCCGAGGAGTGTTGGGAAGTGCGAATAGCTCATAAAGTAAAAGCAGATGATCATGACCCGAGGCGATTGTTAAAAATCGTGGCAGAGAAATTTGTTAAGTTGTTATGCACCCTAGACATGTCAGAAGGATTGGCTAGGTCGTTGGTCAGGGGACAGGAAAAGACATCTGCTCTGGAGAAAAAACCAGGAGGACTAGGGGAAGTAGAGAAGGGGGGCACCCAGCTCGGGGAGTCAGCTCCTCTGAGAGAGCCACCCCCCCATATCCCCCAGCGGTGATTAAGTCAGTGGTACCCTCAGCCCCGATGTTGTATCCAGATCTCAGGCAGCTGGAGAAAAAGGGGGAAGGACTGAGTAGCATAGGAAAAGGAGAACGTGAGCAGAATATGGATGAAGGGATGGGAGTAGTACGAGCATTTCCTATAGCAGTCATGCGAACAGAGCATGATCAAACAGGGGGAATAACTACTAAGATTGTGCTAAGGACCCATACCCTGGGGGAACGGAAAGAGTTGTTAGACAGCACTAGCAGAAAACCCGGTGAACCGTTGCCCCAGTGATTAGGTCGGTTAGTATTAAAGTTTGGGTCAGATCTAGTAGATAAAGAAGAGGCTAGATATTTAGTGCGAAACTCCCAGTGGTTGGGGGGTGCTGCGAATAGCTGGGAGGTAGAGGATAACACCCAATGGCCTGTTACCGTCCCAGCTGTCGTCTCCTTGATGACAGAAGGCACGTTACAAATGTTTAACATACCGTTGGGATCAATTAGGACTGAGGAGGAGCTGATAAATACCATTGCTGGCATGTCGTTTATCATGTGGCAAGCTCGCCAATACCCCTTAGGACTAACAGCAGCTCAGGCTAGCAATCCCCGTCCTTATTTGTTTTTGGGAGACCCGTCTCAAGTACCTGTTAGTGCAGTAGCTGTTGAAGGGGCCGGTGAGGCAGCAGGGGTTACAGCAGGAGATCTAATGTGGCTGCAGACAGTAGTCGGGCGTCCTCTGGGTACTTTGTTTACGGTCACGGGCAAACTCAAGTTTCCAACAAGCGTAGGGGAAACGAAAGTCCTAGCAGCAAGCGAGAGCAGGCAGAACCGAAAGCAAGGAGAGGGAGAGTGAAAGTTTTACCCCCTTGAAAGGGCAGTATTTGGGTTCTTGCTGAATAACAGCAATCTTACAAGAAGTGAACTGAGAAAATTGAGTCCGGAGGAGCAATTCACCTTGGAGAAATCAAAGAGTTTTGTCCCTTACGAAGACAGTGAGAAGGGGAAGTATGGGGCGGACGACAAGGCCAAAAACGATTAGGGGTTGCTTCAGACAGGGCTGTATCTGAAGTAACTGAGTTTAACCGAGACTCAAGGCCCTATACTAAAATACATACAGAAGGGGAAGCAATCAGATTTTTGTTAGATACGGGTGCACAGGTTTCACTAATGAAGTCATCTGTCCCACACACTAAATAAGGGAAAAAATTATGGGTCCAGGGATTGCACGAAGTAAAAGCTGCAGAAATGGCCATGGTTAAGGTTAAAAGGGGTAATAAACTTTATAAGATTAAAACTATTATAGGGCATGAAAATTTACTAGGGGTAAATGAGATTTGACGACTGGGCCTGAAGACATTAATATGGCAGGCCTCACCGGTAAAATTAGAAAGTGCTTCGGTGCATAGTCCAAAAGTAGTTAACAGGAGTCCATGGAAGTTCAAACCAATTCCTACCCCAGAGGAAAGGAAAGGGCATATAAGAACTTTATTAAAGAAATTACTGTCAGAACAAAAAATAGAGTTAGTACCAGAGTCAAGGTTTCTGTCTCCCGGGTGGGGAATAAGGAAGCCGAGCGGAGACGGGTACCGGCTGGTGGGGGATTACAGACAGGCTAATACACGAGTAGAAAGGGCGCAATTTAAAACACTATACACCTTGCCAGAACTCTGGAAGATGTTACAGTCTAAGAAACTGAGATATGGGGCGAGTATTGATCTTAAGGACATGTTTTTTCAAGTCCCCCTAAGGGATGATCAGGGCATCTAAAAAACTTTTCAGTGTTAGGGAAAATATATAAATGGAAAGTTTGCCCTCAAGGCTATGTTAACTCTCCAGCAGTGTGCAGTTTAAAGTTGACGGAGACTTTAAGTAAGATAAAGGAGGAAATGGGAACGGTTGTGTTAAATTACATAGATGACATTTTAGTTGCCGGAGAGGAGAGTGAAACCACACAAAGGCTTCTAAATAAGGTATATAAACAATTAAAGCTGGATAGATGGCAGGTCAGTGAAGATAAGTCATCCAAGGTTGTGGAAACAGAGTTCTCTTTCCTAGGCCTACAAACAGACTCCGATGGCATTAGGCCAAGGGAAGGAAAGGAGAGACGGTTAAAGGAGTGGGAAAATAAGCATCCTGAGAATAAACAACAAGTACAACAAATCTTAGGAGAATTAAACTATATTCGACAATTTCTCCCCTTAGAAATTAATTGGGCAATTAGGTTATTGCAGAAAAAGGTCACTAAGAAACACCCACTTTACTGGACCACAGAGGATTCGGAGGTGTTAATGAAAAATATTGAAGTTAAGTATCAGAAGGGTAGCCGTGTTAGTCTGGATCTGTAGAGCAACGAAGGGTCCTGTGGCACCTTATAGACTAACAGAAAAGTTTAGAGCATGAGCTTGAGTTAACGAAAGCTCATGCTCTAAACTTTTCTGTTAGTCTATAAGGTGCCACAGGACCCTTCGTTGCTATAATGAAGTTAGTAACCAGCCATTAACTCTAACCAGGGTGGAACAGGAGATTCCCGTAACTATACGGCTGGCATGGACCGCAGACCATTTTTTAACCACGATAACTCAAAGGGGCAAGATAATACATTTAGAGCAATGGAGCATAAATGGATCAGAACGAAACTATGGGCCGTTAGGGAAGCTGTTGTTGGGACTTGCACACTTGTAATTCTGGTCAAAGGGGCACGTAGGAATTATACAAGCTCCATTAATAACTGCATTAAAATGGATTGCACCGGATTGCCCCGCCCCAGATTTTTCCGGGACCCTGCGCACCTGGGCACAACTAACAACACAGGCCCAATATTTTTGGGGAAATTGGGAACTTAAGGATCAGATTAATGAAATGGAGGATATAACTACCCGCCCTGTGTTTTGCGAAGCAGTAGGGCAACCGTGGATAGTTACAGATGGGAGCACAAAGGGGGGACAGGATACAGCAGCAATGTACTGTGTAAAGTGTGAAGCCGTAGAGGTTAAAGCATTGCCTTTCAAGCACGGAGCTCAACACGCAGAAGATGAGGCATTTTTTATGGGTGCAGAACACACCTTGGAGAAGCATTCACCAAAGGAGGGGTTAATTATGGGAGTTGATGCACATTACATCATCCTTATAGCTACGGATAAGAGAACTGCAGATTTAAATTGAGACAGGTGGCAAAAGGTATTACAAAGCGTTAGGGAAAGGTATCACCGAGCCTATATAGTGCATATACAGTCCCATAGGCCAGATACCCACTGGGCTCATAAATTTGTGGACGAACAGGCACAACAGCCCATTGTAGTAGGGGCTAATAAGGTTTCAGAGGAGGAAGTGCAATGGTTAGCAAACTGGTTACATAACAAATGGGGACACTATGGGGCTAGAAAGAACTATCACTGATATCAGCAGGAGATAGTGGGGAAAACGGAGATACCGCTGAACATTTGGGAACATGCAGGATGGCAGTGTTTTGTGTGTCAATCAGAAAAGTCCATGGGGACGATCGCCCACGACAAAGGTGCTTTCGCTGCTGAAGAGTTCAAACCAGGAGCGGTTTGGCAGGTTGATCGAATGGGACCATTAGAAGGGGCCTGTCAATACCCCAAGGGGCTGGTAATAGTTGATCTGGGAAGCAGACAAACATGGGTCTTGCCCCCAAGGAGGTAATAGGAGGCCTTGAAAAGGCAGTGGCACATTGGGGAATACCCACAGAAATTCAAACGGAGGGGGGACCACCATTCACTGCATGCCAACTAGGACAGTGGCTTACATTTTATAACATCAAACATCATGTTCATTTACAATACCATCCGCAAAGCAATGGGGTAGTAGAACGAAAAATAGGGGTACTGAAATTAGGAATTAAAGCAGAAAACAAAGGAAAAGGTTATAAGGGATGGGATTTAATTTTGCCCAAGGTACTTATTAATTTAAACCAGCAAACATCAAGGTGGCCGGATTTGCAGCCCAAAATCCCATTGCCTTGGCAAGGAAAGTTTGCAGCGGAAGAGTCAGTATGGGTTCATATACCCCAATTGAAGGGACCAATCCCAGAGGAGGGAAAGATAATACGACAGGCCCAATACCCTAATACTTATTGGATAACCCGCTTACAGCACAAAGGGGAAGTGCTGGTGCATCACAATTGGCTTAGCAGAAGATAATTTGTAACAAATAATCTAGCCATACAGCCAGGATAATTTTCTGAGCCTAATTTGTTTTATTACAGGTCGGCCTAATCCACGTTGGGAGCGGCAATCCCAAATGGAAATCGGCAGCACGAAATTCCACCAATACTGTTGAATTATGGGCAGCTGCATTCACGGTTCTAGCCAACACCACTGAATGCGTAGTTTGTACTAATAAAGTACCCTCTGCTAATGAGGCTCCATTTCGATTGGACCCTGTGTTTACGAACAGTTCTAATTTTAGTTCTACTAACCTTGGATATTTCCCCGATTATCAAGAAAGAAATTCCAGAGCAGGTACACTTATAACGTTGGCTATAATGGATACCCCTGCCCCAGAAGGAACTTTTTGTTGGGACTTTCCGCGCTTACACCAGACAATATATCAATGTATTGGAGAACAGCGAGAAGACTATAAGCCAATTTTTGTTGGGTTTCAACAAAACTGTAATTTAACGCTTTCGCTGTTTGAGTTATATGACCATTCAAATATAAATGTAACCGATAATTTTGTTAGTAAGAATAATACCCATTGGTTATCGCTTGCGGACGTGTGTAATAATGATAAGTCGCATCGGCATTTTTTGCGGCCAACGGGGTTTTTCGGCAATTGGATATGGTTGAACGGGGGTGTAATATTACCATACACTCCACTAAGCACTTTAATGCTACCATCATAAAACCCATGATGTGTTTGGGTCACTCACCCAAAAGTAATGCCAAAAATATGCAAAATCAGGGTGTGCTGGGCGGATGTCCATGGAGGCACAGGTTTAATAATACACGGCCACAGGCCAAAGTTCCCGACCACTTATTGGCACATAAGTGGATAAAACAAAACAGCTTACCCCCAGCCTGGTTTTGGATTTGTGGGAGTCAGGCTCATTCAACGTTGCGAAAGTATCCTATCGGTCGCTGTACTATAGGAAAACTAGCAATTTCTGGTGGCACCATTTATACTAGAAAGAATTCTGAATCACGATTTATAGGTCGGAAAAAGTGAGGTTGGACATCGGATGGTTGGGTTGCTTTTAAAACTTGAGTATCAAAAACAGCCCAAGCTGTTGTTAGCTTTAATCCGTTGGGTAACCTAGTTATGCAGGAGCAAATATTAGCTTTAGGCATAAGTATAGAACATTTAGGGAATAGAACTGCAGAAGCATTAGGGTTAACAAATGAAAAAGTGGAAGAAATTCGTACGTTATGCAAAATCGCTTGGCATTAGATTATTTACTTGCTAAAGAAAATGGGTTTTGTGAATGGCTAGGTAACAAGTATCCACAATTTAATGGACAATGTTGTTTTGAGATTAAGTTGATCAAGCAAAATGTAAGTGATATAATCCAGGATATAGAACAAATCGGTCAACAGGCCAGAGAGGCGGCATCTTGGTGGGACAAATGGTTTGGTGGTAGCCTGAAGGAGTTTTGCCTTCTCCCTCCTACATGTTTCCCAGGCCTGGCTGGGCTCTTGGCATCTAGACGGAACACCTGCTCTCATGTAGGCAAGCCGCCGGGAGCTGTGTTGTTTTGATTAGGTGTTTTTGAGAGTCCATGTTCAAGGACTGGGAGGATTGATGTGGCTTTTTTAGAGATAGAAGTGCTGAGCCAGTTATATTGTAGCTGATTGTAGCTGACTGCTTTTCTCATAATAATGTGCTCTCACTTGGTTATAAAAGCTGTGAGAATAATAAACTCAGGGCCTTCAGACTATAGAACTGTTGGCCCCCTGCTGTCTATGTTCGTCTTTGTCTTTCATCCTTCGCGGTATCGCACCTCTGGGACCTGTCACTAAAAAGAAATACAACATCTGGCGCCCGAACAGGGACACGGAGGTGAGAAGCGTCCATGCGGCGAGGAAGGTGTATCAATACCGGAGGGACCGAAGAGGATTTCTAGACCGGGTGAGTCAGACCTTCGGGATTTGGGCAGGGTTAAGATGGGGAATTCCCCATCTTCTTACTCCTCTTATATTGAATTGCTTCAGACTTTACTGAAAAGCTCAGGAGTAAAAGTAAAACAAAGTACATTTCAGAAACTTTTTGATCTTATTTGTAAGCATTGTTATTGGTTTACCCCTAGTGGGAAAGATGCTCTAGATTTAAAACAGTGGAGATTGATTATGAAAGCCCTGCGTCGAGCGCACCAAAAAGGGGAAATCATCCCGCTCCCCGTTTGGTCTCTTTGTAATCTTGTAGTCCGTGCCTTAGAGCCGTTGCAGTCTGGCTCTGAGGACGGTTGCTCCCTCTCCCCGGACTCTTTAGCAGAAAGAGGAGCCAGACGCGGGGTTCCCAAGGGAGATGGGATCTTATCGGAGGAATCAGGAGATTCTAGTGAGGAGGGCCAAGAGGATCAGCCTATTACAGGAGATGAAAAGACAGGGAACTTTGAACAGCAGAAAAATCATACTGCCCGTGAAACATCATCGGGCTTTTTCCCTGTTAGTGTTCGTGTGGCTCGGCCGGAGCCCGATTTCCCTCCCCCCCCCGCCTTCCCCGCTTTCACCGCCTACCAAGGAGGAAGGCCCCAATGGGGCTTTATCAGAGGAATCATGGTTGCAGCTCTGTAAGCAGAGAACTGCTTGTAAGCTAAAAGAGAAAAAGGAATATTGGAGCAGTCGTATCTGGCTGTTAGAAACAGCTCCTTGGACAAAAGCCCAGATTATAAGACCTTGAAGAAACTGCCCAAGTCTGAAAGCTTTAGTTCAAGTCCTTAACTCTTTGTGGTACAAAGTGTAGTTATGTAAACATTTATGTTGTGGTGTATGTGTATGTGTCATGGAGTTTTGTTCACATTAATTGTTTTGCTAACACGTGTTTGTGTCTTGTTATGGAGTTTTGTTCAATGTTGTCTGTCTGTTTGTTTGTTTGTCCTGCTGGTGCATCCATAAGGAGGGGACGCCTTCCGATATGGACACCTTTCACTATAGGAATAAAAGATCTAAATCCCTTTAGTGATACTTAAAATGGTAATATCCAATAAAATGTCACTCTGGAAAATAAGCATGTGATTTGAGGTTAAGAGTAAGTGAGTAAGTCCTTAACTCTAAAGGGTTTGGAGAAAATTCAGAGTGAGTAACTTGCAGAGTTTAGAAAGAACTAAGCATATTTGTAAATGGAATATTCCAATATGCAACCTGCCACCCCAAAGGGGGTAGAAAAGTATTCTTTTGTCTTTCAGAAACACAGAGAAAAGCTGGTAGTTACTGAAGAACAACCTAAACATCATGAATCTCGTTTTAAAATGAAGAATGTGGTTTTGTATTTTATGTTTGTGTTTATTTTATTAATAGCATTATTAAATTGTCTCTGTTGGTAAGCTAAAATACAAATGGACTTATGAAAACAACATGGTCTGTATATTGCTGCCTTATTAAATGCCTTGGCTGGCACACCAGCTAAAGCTGCAGACCTTTCCCCCCCTTGGGCCGCTTCACTGCTTCCCATTTTTATAGATTCCCAGTCTCCTATTGCAACCCTTATTGATATTGTATTATTTTAAGATCAGGCCCTAAATTCAGAAGAAACTATTTAGAGACTGGATTAATGCCTTTTGCATTCTGAACACCTTTGGTGCTCCCCGGACGGCCGCCTGGTTGCACCCAAGGTCCTTCTCCTTTATTTTGCTTGCATGCACCACAGCCTGACTCATGTAAGCGAAGCAGGGAAATAATTACTGCTGTTTAAGCAAATTGGTTTGCTTCCAAATTCTCCTAAGTAGCCCAAACTATTGTCTGGCTTGCCCTGTCTGCCAAGCCCACAATATGGGCAAACCTGTAAAGACAGTTTTGGCAACCAGATTTCTGCCTTTAGGACTGTTCCTGAAGTTATAAATGAGCTTCATTTAGCTATCCAAATGTAAATATTTTAAAAGTTGTGCTGGTTATTGTTTGTTTGTTCTCGGGATGGGTAGAGGAATGTCCATGCTGGAAAGCTGATACGGCACAGAACTCCACCTTAATTAAGGAATCCCTATGGAAGGTGGGAATGCCTAGTGAGTACCACCAGGCCACCCAGCAACCCCTAAGTAAAGGGCATGTGTTAGCCCAGCAAAAGAATAACACCCTGGCTGCACAGCTAAATAACCTGGCAGATGCAGCAGCCCAGATCTCTGCCACCCAAGTAAATTGGAAACGTTTGTATCTATGGCTACAAGAGACTCTGGGGCACACAGGGAGTGATGAGCTGGTATGGTAAGCACATATCAGGGGGTGGCCTATCACCCACCAACAGGCTAGAGACCTGTTGCAAGCCTGCACTATCTGTGCTATAAACTTGAAAACACACAGCTGAAGGACAGCGATTTGCCAGACTAAGAGATGGGAAAATACTATGGGCAACCTGGCAGGTTGATTACATTGGCCCACTTCCTACTACCAGGCAAAGGTGTAAGTACCTCTTGACTGGAATGGAAGTTGTTTCAGAAATTGGTTTGCATACCCTGCCCCATTGGCAACAGGACTGTTCACAATTATGGGACTAAACTGCTTAACAGCAATTGTCCCAGCACCCCATGAAATCCAGTCTGACAACAGCTCACATTTTAAAAACAAACCCCCTATCCAACAGCATAGTCAAGCGCTGGAATGGGCTATTAAAAAGCCACTTGAGGCCCACGGCTGGCACTTGGGAAAACAGGCTGGATAAGGTGGTACAGCAACTGAACAACCGACAGACCCCTATGGGCAGTCCAATCAGCAGAGGATTTTTCCCTATTGGGAGAAATTTCTCAACTTCGGCTGTGCCACTCAAGGACTCCAGATCTAATCCTGGAGATACTGTTGTAATTAAACACCCCAGCCTGGGAACACAGACTCACGTACTGCACTCTTACAAAGGTGGGGGTGTAGACTGCTTTAGACTCTAAAAGGGAACCAATAACCATTACCGAGGCTTGGATCACATCCAAGACCGGCTGACCTTGTGTTTTCTCTCCAGAAAAGAAGGAACCACCTGGAATGCACATTTCCCTGGGAGGAAGCAAGGCAATGGCCACCTGTAACATCAGTACACACCAAAGAATTTTAATGTATATAATATATGCATGTTGCATGGAGTAGCTAGAAAAACAAAAAGGGGGAGATGGAGGAGTTTTGCCTTCTCCCTCCTACATGTTTCCCAGGCCTGGCTGGGCTCTTGGCATCTAGACGGAACACCTGCTCTCGTGTAGGCAAGCTGCCGGGAGCTGTGTTGTTTTGATTGGGTGTTTTTGAGAGTCCATGTTCAAGGACTGGGAGGATTGATGTGGCTTTTTTGAGATAGAAGTGCTGAGCCAGGTATATTGTAGCTGACTGCTTTTTTGGTTATAAAAGCTGTGAGAATAATAAACTCAGGGCCTTCAGACTATAGAACTGTTGGCCCCCTGCTGTCTATGTTCGTCTTTGTCTTTCATCCTTCGCGGTATCGCACCTCTGGGACCTGTCACTAAAAAGAAATACAACAGTAGCCCATCCGTATTTGGACTGGGAGGGTTAAAACAATTATTTTGGTCTATTTGCATAATACTCATAGCACTATTACTTGTCGTTTCTTTGGGGTGTCAACTTGTACGCAGGATAACCTCACCAGGGACTCAGGTCAACTCTCTCGCCCTCCACGCAGATACTCAGCTGTTGTTAGCTGCTGATAGCGGTAGTGATGTGGAGGTAGAGGTCCTGCTCGCTCGGCCACGGCCAAAGGGGCATTTGGGAGCACGAGCACCTCGTGGCCAGGCCTCACTCGCAAGGCAGAATGCCATACGCTCCATCCTGGAACGCTATCATGCAACGGCGGGAAGGTCTGAAGCCAGGCCAGGAGAAAGAAATCAGAAAGTTGACAAGTAGTTGGAGAGTCCCCAAAGAGAACATCCTGACAAGCAGACAGTAAGTCCCCAAAGAGAACAGCTGGGGCAAGTAGCTGGAAGCCCCCCAAAGAGAACATCTTGGTTGTGCAACATGAGAGGTCCCGGGGGGGAGGTTCAGAAAATGACCAAGGACAGAGGAAATCTTGTAACATGTTCTGACAGGCCGGGAGGATAGAAAGCCCAAATTAGGTAACAAACGCTCTAATTGGCCAGGTATTGAACCCCCAAGTAAGAAACAGTATAAAAGGTGATTTAGCAGGGACGAGGGGGTGGGCTCCTGGACACCAGGCAGAGGCTAGCAACTTCCAGTCCAGATAGCAGACCCCGGCCTGATCACCCGGACGTCACCACCACAAAAGGTCCCACCCAAGCCATATCTCTGACTTGAAGGGCCGCTGTAACGTAGTTGTTCGTAAGATGTGGGAGCATTGGATGTTATTGGTAAGTTACATGTAATTGTATACAGCTATATGTAACCTAGTGTTTAGCCTATGCCAAATAAATAAATATATTTAAGACAAGTGTTAAGTAGCTGTAGTTACGAATAGATGAATCAGTCATTATTGGTAAATACCACTAGCTGGACTAGCTGGGGCTGTATAGAGAATTATTGGGACTTAGAACAGCCACGGGGCATTGTGGTGTTCACAATCGGAGTGTTATTGTTCCTGGTACTCATAATACTGTGGAAACCCAGGTTTTAAAGTAGATACACTGAATCACATATTGCTGCTACACTATATAAGGCTGTTATAGCGGTGGGGTGGTCGGTTCCGGGCCACCTGACTCCCCCTGCTGTATCAAACCCCACGCGCACCCACGGGACCAGGAGTAGGTCGGCACATCGTCACCACCAAAACAGGGTGGCTCGGGAGAGGCATGGGGCTGCCTCTCTTGGGGGTGGGTAGGGGGACGCAGGCCTTCCCACTCCACTGCTTCCTGGCCTGGGGCCCTAATGATTGGGCTTCCGAGCTGCTTCCCAGCCGCCCCACCCTGAACCGAGGGCTGGGCTTCCTAACTGCGGGCCTGCCTTGGGCAGTCCATTAAAGGGGACAAGGCCCCCAGGGTTGGCCAGAGGCTCAGCAGGGCAAGCTGCGGAGACCTGCACTGCGTAGAAGGGGCAACTGCCGCAGGCCGGGGATGCTACAGGAACATTTCATTAAGCAACCTCCCTGCTGCAGCTGGGCGAGGTTGCAGCAGGTAAGTTAATAGCACCTAGACAGCATGTAGCCTTGGGGCCAGGCTGTGCCCTCTGATGGGCTGGTCTGCAGGGAGGTGGAGCCAGAGCAGTCAGTGAGGCGTGCTGTGGGTGCCTGGGATTTATTGTTACCAAGAGCTGGGGAAGAGGAAGGAGTCAGCACAGGCAAAAGTGGATCCCTTGTCACATTTACCAGCCAGTTACCCCACTAACAGGCCTGCACAGTATCCGCAGCTTAGCGGCGAGACACTGCTGCACACCACGCTGGCGCTCTGCAGCAGGCTGGTGATGGTACAGCACACCTTGCCAGTCCTGGGAGCGTAGGGCTCACAGCATGTATGCTCCACTTACAAGCACTGTGGCCCTGAAGTCATGGAGGATGTGAGCAGAGCCACCGGGTGCACCTGAGGCGTATGATCACAGATGAGCTGCTCCACAGCGACTGCAGGCAGTGGCAATCTAGGGCGGATGGGCCCGAGACTTCTTTGGAAGAGCCCTCCCCCTCCCTCCTGGTGCAGAGCACCATGGCAGGACCCATGCATCACTCTGCTGCTGTCCTGGATTGCCACTCCTGGGGCTGGCTCCATGGAGTCCACCAGGCTGCTGGGTTTCCAGTGGAGATGGCTGCTGGATTCAAGGCTCCTCACTGTGGAAGGCAAATGCTGTGTTCCCTTGTCAGGGTGACTCTGACAGAAAGCCTGGGCCAGCTCACCACCCAGCTTGGGCCCTGTGTCCTGGAGCAGCTTAGTGCTAATGAGCGCTCCCAAACCTGGCCCTTGGGCTGCACAGCTGTGGGACTTCGTACTTCTCCGGCCACGCCCGTAGAGGGTTTTGAGAACTTCCTGCTGCTTGGCCTCAACATCAAGGCTCAGCACCTCCACCTGTGGCTTGATCCAGTGCTTAGGGAGACGGGCTGGGTCCAGCTTGGGCATGGCGATGGCTGTGCCAAACTCATCGTACATCACCCCCTTGATGTTGGGGGGCCTGCCAACCTGGATCTTCAGCAGGTTGCTGCAGGACAAGGGCAGGAGCTGGGGAAGGTTGCCAAGATCCTCCTGTGGCAATTCCTCCGGCAGGGTCTGGGAGAGCTGCTTCGGGAGCAGCTTCTTCTCAGTCTGCTCTAGGTGCCTGGTGTTGCTCTTCAGGCCAGCGGAACACAGGGACCCTGGATAGGGCTTGTGTGCTTTTCTAGTCTTGGGCCTGGGGGGCGGGGCTGGCCGGGGAAACAGATGCTGTGCCCTGAATGACTTTGCCAGCTTGACTCCCTTCTTCTCCAGAGGCTGCACCGAGAGGGAGCTCGCTGGTGCCTCAGGGGTTCCTGGGTAGGACCACATCTCCTCATGGGAAAGTGTTCCATCAGGGAGTTCGTCCAAAGACACCTGCAGGAAACAGCCATTAACATAAAGAGGGAGCCTCAGGCTCACAGGCCGGAGAGGGGCCACCAGACTCAGGACAAGCTATGGCCCCCTCAGCAGCCCAGCCTAGGCCATTTCTTCATGCCTCAGCAAACAGGTGAAGTGCAAGAGCCAAACCACAGAGCAGGGGTGTGTGGGGTCAAGGTCTTCTGTGTTGGAAAAGGAGATGGTTGGTGAGTTCGTAGTGTCATCTCACTCCTAACAACACCTCATGGAAACATCCTGGTCCAAATGGACTGGCTTTGGCAGAATGGGGGTGAGAGCTGACTCTGCTCTTCATCCCGCACTTCTCCTATACCCCTCCTGCCCAAGGGGCTTCAAGAAACATCCTGCTGCTGCTGCTGCAAGGGCCCAAAGCAAACAAACACCCTTCGTCCCTATAAGTTCTGAGACTCCCAGCACTCCAGTGAAGCTGTAGCTTGGATGGGGAAAAAGTCCAAAGAAATTAGGAAGCTTCTGTCAGAACCCAGTCCAATGCCTGAGCCACATGAATGTCCTTCCTTTCATGGGGGTGAGGCCCTCACACCTCTGCTCCAAGGCACTGAGTAGGTGAGACAAAATTTGCATTCTGGCTAGCGGCTGTGCTGGGCACAACTCCCCCAGTCAAAGCCAGACTCTCCCACACTCCGAGGACAAAGCCCTGGGTGCAGCAAGCACTCACCACAGGACTGCAGCCAGTGGTAGTGGCACACTTCTCTTATCTCAATAGGCTGGAACTTTCCCCAGCCAGTAAGTAGCAGCTTAAAGGGGCCAGGACATCAAGAGGCCTATGAAGGCTGGGACTGTGATAACTGTGGGTCTTGCAAGGTTGTTTCTGTGGCCTCACACCTGTCAGGCCTAGGCCTGTATCTCAGTGGATCTCCCTGTGTTGTGGTGCTCCAGGTGAAATCAAGCCCTAGAGTACTAGTCAGATTGAGGGCAGTATCCAGTCTCATCTCTTGAGCTCTGCCAGTCCCAGAGTGCATTGCTCAAAGGACTGGCCCTCAGGGGCAGCCTGCTTCTCTCACGTTTACTCCCAGTGCTTTCACACACACCCAGGCCCAGTGCTCCCCAGGTAAGCCCTGGTGCTCAAGTGCCTCTCTCACCTGTGGGAACAGGGTCAGACTGCTTCGGATGACGGGGACTGAGCCCTGTGCCCATGAGTCTGTCACACAGGCCATTGGCTCTTCCTCCTCCTGCCAAGTGGCGTCTTCCTCCACGGTGGCCTCCCCCTCATCCCGTACCAGGAAGCGCCATTCAGCAATCTGCAGCATAGCGTCCCGGGCCTGGCTGATGGTGAATGGGATGCACTGGCAAAGCAGAGGAGAAATGCAATGAACCCAGCACGTCCCACTTGCTGCCTGACTTTGGCTAGGAGTGAAGCAGGAGACTCGGCCTATAAACACACCCTCAGCCATGAGTGTGTCCTTCACAACCCTCACTGTTCATGTCACCTCTGGCTTTGGTCCACTGAAGCTAAGAGAGTCCAAGTGGGTGCAGCTGTAGCCAGGAAGTGTTCGGCTACCCTGTCCCACCCAGCCTGACAGACAGCCTGTAATCCAAGCTGCAGGAAGCTCAGGGTGCCAGAGCTATTGTCTCCATAATGGAACTGAGAGGAGAGTTGAAGCCAGGAGGGAGATTCCCATTCTACTTAGATTTCACATCATAAGAACATAACATAAGAACGGCCATACAGGGTCAGACCAAAGGTCCATTTAGCCCAGTATCCTGTCTGCCGACAGTAGCCAATGCCAGGTGCCCCAGAGGAGGTGAGCCAAAGACAATGATAAAGCAAATTGTCTCCTGCCATCCATCTCCTGCCTTCAACAAAAGGCTAGTCACCATACCTCACCCCTTGCTAATAGCCATCTATGGACCTAACCTCCAAACATTTATCGAGCTTTTTTTTAAAACTCTGTTAGAGTCCTGGCCTTCACAGCGTCCTCTGGCAAGGAGTTCCACAGGTTGACTGTGCGCTGTGTGAAGAAAAACTTTCTTTTACTAGTTTTGAACCTGCTACCCATTAATTTCATTTGGTGTCCTCTAGTTCTTGTATTATGGGAACAAGTAAATAACTTTTCTGTATTCACTTTCTCCACACCATTCATGATTTTATATACCTCTATCATATCACCCCTCAGTCTCCTCTTTTCGAGACTGAAAAGTCCCAGTCTCTCTAGCCTCTCCTCATATGGGACCCGTTCCAAACCCTTAATCATTTTAGTTGCCCTGTTCTGAACCTTTTCTAAACGCCAATATATCCTTTTTGAGGTGAGGAGACCACATCTGCACGCAGCATTCAAGGAGTGGGAGTACCATAATTTTTTATAGGGGAAGTAAGATATTCTTCATCTTATTTTCTATCCCTTTTTTAATTATTCCTAACATCCTATTTGCTTTACTGACTGCCGCTGCACACTGCATGGATGTTTTAAGAGAACTATCCACTGTAATTCCAAGATCACTTTCCTGATCTGTTGTAGCTAAATTTGCCCTCATCATATTGTATGTATAATTGGGGTTATTTTTCCCAATGTGCATTACCTTACACTTACCCACATTAAATTTCATTTGCCATTTTGCTGTCCAGTCACTCAGTTTGCTGAGATCTTTTTGAAGTTCTTCACAGTCTGCTTTGGTTTTGACTATCCTGAACAGTTTGGTGTCATCTGCAAACTTTGCCACCTCACTGCTTACCCCTTTCTCTAGATCGACGAATAAGTTGAAAAAGATTGGTCCCAGGACTGACCCTTGGGGAACGCCACTAGTTACCCCCCTCCATTGTGAAAATTTACCATTTATTCCAACCCTTTGTTTCCTGTCTTTTAACCAGTTCCCAATCCATGAAAGGATCTTTCCTCCTATCCCATGACCACCTAATTTACATAAGAGCCTTTGGTGAGGGACCATGTCAAAGGCTTTCTGGAAATCTAAGTATACTATGTCTACTGGATCCCCCCTATCCGCATGCTTGTTAACCCCTTCAAAGAACTCTAATAGATTAGTAAGACACGGCTTCCCTTTACAGAAACCATGTTGACTTTTGCTCAACAAATCATGTTCTTCTACGTGTCTGACAATTTTATTCTTTACTATTGTTTCTACTAATTTGCCTGGTACTGACATTAGACTTACCGGTCTGTAATTGCCAGGGTCTCCTTTAGAGCCCTTTTTAAATATTGGTGTTATATTAGCTGTCTTCCAATCATTGGATACCGAAGCTGATTTAAAGGATAGGTTACAAACCGCTGTTAATAGTTCCGCAATTTCACATTTGAGTTCTTTCAGAACCCTTGGGCAAATACCATCTGGTCCCGGAGACTTGTGACTGTTTAGCTTATCAATTAGTTCCAAAACCTCCTCTAATGACACTTCAGTCTGGGACAGTTCCTCAGATGTGTCACCTATAAAGGACGGCTCAGATTAGGGAATCTCTCTAACATCCTCAGCTGTGACGACCGAAGCAAAGAAATCATTTAGTTTTTCCGCAATGGCATTATCTTCCTTGATTGCTCCTTTTATGTCTCTATCGTCCAGGGGCCCCACTGCTTTTTTAGCAGGCTTCCTGCTTCTAATGTACTTAAAAACATTTTACTATTGTTTTTTGAATTTATGGCTAACTGTTCCTCAAAATCTTTTTTGGCTTTTCTTATTACATTTTTACATTTGATTTGGTAGTGTTTACGTTCCTTTCTATTTTCGTCACTAGGATTTGACTTCCACTTTTTAAAATATGTCTTTTTATCTCTCACTGCCTCTTTTACATGGTTCTTAAGCCACGGTGGCTCTTTTTTAGGTCTCTTACTGTGTTTTTTAACTTGGGGTATACAGTTAAGTTGGGCCTCTAATACGGTGTCTTTGAAAAGTTTCCATGCAGCTTGCAGGGATTTTACTCTAGTTACTCTACCTTTTAATTTCTGTTTAACTAACCTCCTCATTTTTGTGTAACTCCCCTTTTTGAAATTAAATACCAGAGTGTTGGACTGTTGCGGTGTTCTTCCCAACACAGGAATATTAAATGTTATTATGTTATGGTCACTATTCCAAGTGGTCCTGTAATAGTTACCTCTTGGACCAGATCCTGTGTTCCACTCAGTACTAAATCAAGAATTGCCTGTCCCCTTGTGGGTTCCTGTACCAGCTGCTCCAGGGAGCAGTCATTTAAGGCATCAAGAAATTTTCTCTCTGAATCCCTTCCTGAGGTGACATGGACACAGTCAATATGTGGATAATTGAAATTCCCTATTATTACTGAGTTTTTTATTTTGATAGCCTCTCTAATCTCCCTTAGCATTTCAGCATCACTATCACTGTCCTGGTCAGGTGGTCAATAATATATCCCTAGTGCTATATTCCCATCAGAGGAAGGAATTGCTATCCATAGTGATTCTATGGAACATTTTGATTCATTTAGGATTTTTATTTCATTTGATTCTATATTATCTTTCACATACAGTACCACTCCGCCACCCGCTCGACTCATTCTGTCCTTCCGATATATTTTATATCCCGGTATGATCATGTCCCACTGATTGTCCTTATTCCACCAGGTTTCCGTGATGCCTATTATGTCAACCTACTCCTTTGATATGAGGTATTCTAATTCACCCATCTTATTAGACAGACTTCTAGCATTTGTGTAAAAGCACTTTAAAAAACTACCACTATTCATATACCTGCCCTTACCTGACGTATTGGATTCTTTTATATGTGATTTTTTCTCATCTGATCTGGCCGATACTCTATCATCTCCCTTCTTCTCTTTCTGACTGAATTCTAGAGAATCTCTATCAATGGAGTCTCACCTAAGAGAAGTCTCCATCCGATCCACGTGCTTCTCCGCACCAATCAGCTTTCCCCCATCTCTTGGTTTAAACACTGCTCTCCGACCTTTTTAAATGTTTCATGCCAGCAGCCTGGATCCACCTTGGTTTAGGTGGAGCCCATCCTTCCTGTATAGGCTCCCCCTACCCCAAAAGTGTCCCTGGTTCCTAATAAATCTAAACCCATCTTCCCTACACCATTGTCTCATCCACGCATTGAGACTCTGAAGTTCTGCCTGCCTACCTGGCCCTGCACGTAGAACTGGAAGCATTTCTGAGGATGCCACCATAGAGGTCCTGGATTTCAGTCTCCTTCCTAGCAATCTAAATTTGGCCTCCAGGACATCCCTCCTACCCTTTCCTATGTCACTGGTACCTACATGTACCATGACCACCGGCTCCTCCCCACTACTGGATATAAGTCTGTCTAGATGCCTTGAAAGATCCGCAAGCTTCGCAGCAGGCAGGCAAGTCACCATACGGTTCTCCCAGTCATCACAAACCCAACTATCTATATTTCTAATGATCGAATCACCCACTACTAACACTTGCCTCCTCCTAACAACTGGCGTTCCCTCCCCCAGAGGGGTATCCTCAGCGCGAGAGGATACCATAGCACCCTCTGGAAGGAGGGTCTCAACTATGGGATGGTTTCCCTCTGCCCCCATTGACTGCTCTCCTTCCCTGAGCCTTTCATCCTCCTTAACAGCATTGGGGCTGTCAGATTGGAGGTGGGACAGCCCTACTACATCCTGGAAAGCCTCATCAACATAGTTCTCTACCTCCCTTAGCTCCTCCAGTTCAGCCACCCTGGTCTCCAAAGCCTGCACTTGGTCTCTGAGGGCCAGGAGCTCCTTGCATCGAGTGCACACATACGCCACCCGCCCACAGGGTAGGTAATCGTACATATTACACTCGACGCAATAAACAGGATAGCCCCCGCTCTGTTGCTGGTCTTCTGCCTCCATTTCCTTCTCTGATTTAGTTTAATTCTATAAGGGGTTTTTATGTAAAAGTTTCAGAGGGGGATGTTATAAAAGATTTAAGGATGTTAGAAATAACTAGCTCTCTCTAAGTTCCCCCTCTAAACTCCCTCCTGTTAGCAGTCGCCCTGTTTGCAAGAGCCCCGGTCGCAAGCATATCACATCCGTGGCCATGGTGGCCGAGTGCCTAATGCTGGGTGCAGGACATTACAACCCACCAGAAGATGAGTGTGACTCACATGTACTGACAGTGGAGCTGGAATGGGGTGCATGGATCAATAGGAGAATGAGAGCAGAGATTCTAGTAGCTCTCAGCATGAGGGAGAGGGCAGCCAAGTCAAGACACATGGAGGCCACTGCAACATGGCCTCATCTACCCTACAAGCCCTATTTCTTATGGATGTAAAAGTCTGTCCTGGCTCTCGGCTCTGCTTTCGTCCCTCTTCATGAAGGAAGCAGCAGCACAGGGCTGCTCTAAACCAGATGGCTTGGGCCCTCAAGACAAACACTTTCTCTGAAGCCCTTCCATCTGTTCCTGGGCTGCTTGTTTTCACAGGCCTAGTGTTCTCAGTGCCTCCCTACAGAAGGCAGACAGGAGCCAGGCCCAGCAGCTGGGCTGTTCAGATTCAGCCTGGACAAAGCCCTGAAGAGCGGCTTATTGGGAACAGCCCTGTCCTGAGCCTGAAGCTGGAACCAGATAGAGCTGTACGATCTCTAGCACTTGGCTTCCATAGAAAGGAGAGGCCTGGCACACTCTTACCTGTCGAGCCAGGTACACTTTATGACATTCTTCCATCACCTGGTCTAGCATCCAGGCCAGGATATCCTCCACTCCATCCTCTCCTTCCTCTGTGTTGACCAGGGAGATCCATTCTGATTCAGAGAGGCGCCCAGGGACAATATCCACTTGAGGGATGGGTACTGTGGGGGGGCGCAACTTCTCTGCCCGTGACTTGGAGAGAGGTACCCGGTCCCGGGACGTCATTTACTAAAGGGGAAATAGGACAGCGCCTGTCAGCACCATCTCATTAGTACTGTACCAGGGAAAACGAGAGACCTGGGGCTAAACAGGTCCCTGGGCTGGAGATAACAAGTGAAGGATCAATCCAGGATGCCCCAACAAGGCTTACAGGCTATATGCAGCTCCTGGCACTATACTCGGTGGCCCACAGTCACATGGATGCATAGCGATAGAGATTGTTAGACTCTGGAGATGGTGCTGATGCCACTCCTCACTGGTGTGGGACTGGCAAGAAGGATCTGGCTTATGTGAGTGTTGTTGTGGAACTTCCAATCCAATCCCAGGAGACAGCAAGTGCTAATGGTGAGAGCAGCAGTCTGAGTGAGACTCAGGATTCCTGGGTATTTGACTGTTCTGCAGGAAGGACTGTGCTCTAGTGGTATTCCCTACCTTCGTCACTGGGGACCCGGGCTGGCCACAGAATGCAGCGGGGTTCTGACAGGTGCAGCTGGGACAGGGAGGACAGGCAGGTGGTGATTCAGTAGGATGAAGAGGCTGCAGGCAGGGGCTGGCAGCTCTGCAGCATGTTTGTGCTCTGTTCAGGTAGCGCGGTGGTGCTAGCACGGAAGGGAGGAGGGTGGGATCAAGTGGCAAGGGCAAACTCACGTGGGGAAACTAAGGCAGAAGGGGGCCACTGACGGAAACAACAACAGAGCACAACTAGAACGGAGGAGTGCTGGCTCCCCAACGCATAGCAGGTCACCGCCTCTCCTGCCACTTCAGACCTGTCACCTCAGAACCATTGTGTCCTAACAGCACCTCACCATTGTCACCCCATGGCAATATCCCCCTCCCCACCACAAAGCAACCCAACATGCAGCACTGCCCGCCCCACCCGCAGCCATGGCCCCCGACCCCACTGCTCCCCCACTCGCAGCACTGACCGCCCCACCCCCAACCACGGCCCCCCCGACCCCACTGCTCCCCCACTCGCGGCACTGACCGCCCCACCCCCAACCACGGCCCCCCCGACCCCACTGCTCCCCCACTCGCGGCACTGACCGCCCCACCCCCAACCACGGCCCCCCCGACCCCACTGCTCCCCCACTCGCGGCACTGACCGCCCCACCCGCAACCACGGCCCCCCCCACCTCACTGCTCCCCCACTCGCGGCACTGACCGCCCCACCCGCAACCACGGCCCCCCCGACCCCACTGCTCCCCCACTCGCGGCACTGACCGCCCCACCCCCAACCACGGCCCCCCCGACCCCACTGCTCCCCCACTCGTGGCACTGACCGCCCCACCCCCAACCACGGCCCCCCCGACCCCACTGCTCCCCCACTCGCGGCACTGACCGCCCCACCCCCAACCACGGCCCCCCCGACCCCACTGCTCCCCCACTCGCGGCACTGACCGCCCCACCCGCAACCACGACCCCACTGCTCCCCCACTCGCGGCACTGACCGCCCCCTCACCGAGCCGGCTGGAGCTCCCGCAAGCTCCTCTCCCAGGCCTCTGCCGGCTCTGCCCCTGTCACCTTGGCAACGCCTGCGGGCCCCGTTTAGTGACGTAATCGCTCTGCGACGCCCGCGTCTTGACAACACGCTACGCCGTCGCCATGGCTGCGGGGGACACGGGGTGAGCAGGAGCGATCGGGGCCTTTTCCCGGCTCAGAGCCCGCCCTGTGCGCGTCTCTCCGGCCCCGCCCGACCGCCCCCCCGCTCACTGCCCGACCCCCCCACCGGCCCCCGCTCCGCTCACTGCCCGCGGCCCCCCCACCGGACCCCGCTCCGCCCACTGCCCGACCCCCCCACCGGACCCCGCTCCGCTCACTGCCCGCGGCCCCCCCACCGGACCCCGCTCCGCTCACTGCCCGACCCCCTCACCGGCCCCCGCTCCGCTCACTGCCCGCGGCCCCCCCCACCGGACCCCGCTCCGCTCACTGCCCGCGGCCCCCCCACCGGCCCCCGCTCCGCTCGCTGCCCGCGGCCCCCACCGGCCCCCGCTCCGCTCACTGCCCGCGGCCCCCCCACCGGCCCCCGCTCCGCTCGCTGCCCGCGGCCCCCACCGGCCCCCGCTCCGCTCACTGCCCGCGGCCCCCCCCACCGGACCCCGCTCCGCCCACTGCCCGACCCCCCCACCGGCCCCCGCTCCGCTCGCTGCCCGCGGCCCCCACCGGCCCCCGCTCCGCTCACTGCCCGCGGCCCCCCCCACCGGACCCCGCTCCGCCCACTGCCCGACCCCCCCACCGGACCCCGCTCCGCTCACTGCCCGCGGCCCCCCCACCGGCCCCCGCTCCGCTCGCTGCCCGCGGCCCCCACCGGCCCCCGCTCCGCTCACTGCCCGCGGCCCCCCCACCGGCCCCCGCTCCGCTCACTGCCCGCGGCCCCCCCACCGGCCCCCGCTCCGCTCACTGCCCGCGGCCCCCGCAGGATGTACCGCAAGGAGCGCAGCGTGCCTCTGAAGAGCAGCAGCTCGGCGCTGTACAACAACCTGAGCGTGCTGCCCCTGCGCGACAAGCAGCTCACCTACTTCGCCGCCGTGCATGGCAGCACCGTCAGCCTGGCCAGTGCCTCGGCCGATGGGCTCAGCGTCTCCCAGCGCCAGCTGCAGGCCAAGGAGGGCGGCCTGGCGGTGAGCACCTCCATCCTCACCCAGGTAGGGCCAGGGCTCCTTCCCACCAGGTGGGACACCCGGTGCCAGACAGGTGGGCTGTAGTACTGCCTATGTGACGGCCCTGCTCCCCCAGCAGCTTTAATCTGCCCCTCCAGGGTGAGCCCTGAGCGTGGGTGGGGCGGTCATCTTTTCCCTCCTTCTCAGTTGGGCGCCATGTCTCTGAGGGTTCTTTCTTCTCATTTGGGGGGCAGGGCAGTGAGGGTTTGGGTGTTTTTGCTTCTCGCTGTGTGTGACTCCTGACCCAAAAAAAGTATTTCCACCCCTGCCCTACACAGGTGAGTTGCTATGAAAGCTCATCAAATCAAAAGCCTTCTGAGCCCAAAGGACCAGCCACATTTCCAAGTCAAGTTCTGCCTTAGATCTGTGCCATCCTCTCAGCGTCTCAAATCTTAGGTTTATTTTTATAAGAAAGAGAAGGAAAGTGTTGACTGAAATTGTTAAAGAAATAACATTAGATACATACCGTTTATAACTCAGACCATAGCCAAGGAGCATGCCATGCCAAACCCTGAGAAATCTAAAGGTATATTCAAAAAAGCAAAGACAGGATGAGAGTTAAAATTGTTAAAGGAATCAGATTACTTACACCAGTTGATAAATTGGTACAGGCGCATAGCGGAGATGGAATAACCTGACAACTTAAATCAAGTCCCTGGAATATCTCTTCTGTTAAGGTGGGTCACCTGTCCTTTCAGTCTTCAGTTCATAGCAGAGATCCTCCAGAGGTGAGAAGCCATATTGAAGGCAAATGGGGACACCACCAGAGTCCTTTTGGTAACCCTGACCCTAACCCTAACCCTAAATTGCTCAGGGACTCCCATTGCCACCTATGGAAAAATACAGCTACAAAATGGAGTTTGGAGTCACATGAGCAAGTCCCCTACCCATGCCTGGCTCAGTGCTTTGCAGATGGACACCATCGGCCACATTGCAGAGTGAAGATTTCCAGAAAGCCCTTTCACTGCAGTTGGTGCCTCCCAGGCTTCATTGTTTATTGATTGTTCCTTGATGGGCCAATCAACCTGAACAGCCTTTCCCAGGCACGCTGGCTGGCTGCTCTGTGCGTGTTACTCCAGGAGCTAACGTTGGAAATACTGACACACGGCTACTGTTCACAGCTTCAAGAACAAAAATAATACATGTGTACAAAGAGTTCTACCATAATTTGGAAATCATAAAGTTTCTATGTAGGGGTTCCAGGAGTGTGTCCGCGGCACACTTGATTACCTCTGGTGGTATACCATCCTGGCCAGGGGCCTTTCCTGCTGCAATGCTGTTGATGGCTTTCTTCAGTTCACCCACAGTCGGTTCCTGATCCAGTTCGTCCATTACTGGTAGGAGCTCTACGGCATCAAGGGCTGCGTCAACCACAACGTTCTCGTGTGAGTACAGCTTGGAGTACTGCTCAACCCAGCGCTCCATCTGTTTGGCTTTGTCAGCGATGACTTCACCAAATTTGGATTTCAGAGGTGCCATCTTGTTCTGGGTGGGTCCTAATGCCTTCCTCATACCCTTGTACATTCCTCTGAGATTACCAAAGTCGGCACAGGTCTGGATGCTGCTGCATAGCAGGAGCCAGTGGTTGTTGGCACAGCACCTGGCTGTCTGCTGTACTGTTCTTCTGGCCGCTCTAAGTGCTTGCTGGGTACTCTGGCTCGGTGAGCGTTTGTACTCCAGGAGTGCAGCGCGCTTCTTTTCAATGACTGGAATCATCTCATTGGAGTTAGCTTCGAACCAGTCGTTCGTGTTTCTAGCTCTTCTTCCAAACACCAACAAGGCCGTGTTATAAACTGTATCCTTCAGATGTTGCCATTTGGATGTCACATCAGTGCCCCCAGGGCCTCTGCACAGATTTTCCTGGAGGGTCTCTCTGAACTTTTCAGCTTTCTTCGAGTTTGCCGTCTTTCTGGCATCAATGCGGGGCCTTCCGGCAGGTTTAGAGCGCTGCAGCTTCTTGGGTCTCAGCTTGAGCTTGGAGCAAACTAGCGAGTGATCTGTATCACAGTCAGCACTATGATAGCTGCGTGTCAGAAGGACATTTTTGAGGTTATTACGCCTAGTGATGACCACGTCTAGTTGATGCCAGTGCTTCGAGCGTGGATGTCTCCATGACACTCTGTGCTGTGGCTTCGTTTGGAAGAATGTGTTTGTGATGCACAGATTGTGGTACGTGCACAGTTCAAGGAGACGCTGTCCATTGTCATTCATTTTTCCCACACCGAAGTATCCTAAGCAGGAAGGCCATGAGGAAGGCCTACATGAGCTACTGTGCCTGTGCTGGAAAGAGGGTGAGGTTCCACAGGATATGCGCGACGCTAACATTGTAACGTTGTGTAAGAGCAAAGGAGACAGAAGCGACTGCAACAACTACTGTGGAATCTCCCTCCTAAGTGTCACTGGTAAACTGTTTGCTCGTGTCATCCTTGGCAGACTCCAGAAGATTGCTGAGAGGGTGTATTCTGAATCACAGTGCGGATTCCACGCAGAGAGGTCTACCGTTGACATGGTCTTCTCTCTAAGGCAGCTGCAGGAGAAGTGCAGGGAGCAGAGGAAGCCACTCTACACAGCCTTCATCGACCTGACCAAGGCCTTTGACTTGGTCAGCAGGGATGGTCTGTTCAAACTGCTCCACAAGATAGGCTGGACTCCACGGTTACTCAAGATGATCCAGGTGTTCCACGAAGACATGAGAGGAACCATCCAATATGACGGCGCATTATTGGATGCTTTCAGAATCAGGAGCGGCATCAAACAAGGATGCGTGCTTGCTCCGACATAGTTCGGGATCTTCTTCGCACTCCTCTTGAAGCATGCCTTTGGATCTTCAACAGAGGGCATCTTTTTGCACACAAGATCTGATGGGAAACTGTTTAACTTTGCAAGGCTGAAAGCTAAGTCTAAGGTGAGGGAAGTCCTCATCAGAGACATGCTGTTTGCAGACGATGCTGCTGTAGTGTCTCATACAGAAGACCAGCTTCAAAAACTGCTGGATCGGTTCTCCAAAGCGTGCAAGGACTTTGGGCTTTCCATCAGCCTAAAGAAGACAAACGTACTTGGTCAGGATGTTGCTGAATCCCCATCAATCAGCATTGACAACTATACTTTAGAGGTCGTCCACGAGTTCGTTTACCGTGGGTCCACCATCACTGACACCCTGTCGTTGGACACTGAGCTAAATAGGAGGATCAGAAAAGTGGCCACAACTCTGTCCAGACTCAGCAAGAGAGTGTGGAATAACAACAAGCTGTACACTCACACCAAAATGCAAGTCTACAGAGCCTGCATCCTCAGCACCCTCCTTTATGGCAGCGAGACTTGGACCCTGTACGCCCGCCAGGAAAAGAGGCTGAACGTCTTCCACTTGTGCTGCCTCAGGCGCATCCTTGGAATATCATGGAAGGACAGAGTGACCAACACCGCTGTCCTCGAGCAAGCTGGAATCCCAACCATGCACACCCTCCTCAGGCAGCGTCGGCTCCGCTGGCTTGGCCACGTCCACAGGATGAATGATGGAAGGATTCCAAAAGACATCCTGTATGGTGAGCTAGCCTCTGGCAAAAGACCTCCCAGATGCCCCCAGTTGCGCTACAGAGATGTCTGCAAGAGAGACCTCAGAGAGGTAGACATCGAGCTGGACAACTGGGAAGAACTAGCAGACGACCGCAGCAGATGGAGGCAGAGGTTACACAAGGGCCTTCAGAAGGGCGAGATGAGGATCAGACAGCTAGCAGAGGAGAAGCGAGCGCACAGAAAGCACACTAAGGACTTGTCAGACACCCATCACATCTGCAAGAGATGCAGCAAGGACTGTCACTCTCATGTGGGTCTTCATAGTTACAGTAGACGCTGTAAACGAAGTCCTCAATTGAAACTATAAAGGGCGCGATCCATAGTCTATGCAGACTGAAGGATGCCTACTACTACTACTAAACTTTCTATAGACACCTTTCTTGGCCCACTTTACACAAGACTGGGTGTAAACCTATACCGGTGGTTGTAACAGTAATATTGGTGTTCATATTACAGTCCAGTAACATGACACAGGGTTGCACTGCACACCTGCCCTGCTCCAATGCCAGGGGGAGCCCATCCTTAATGCTGGGGTATAAACAAGAGCAGCTGTGTTGCCAAATCTCTGGGAGTGCCCTGGAATCTCCAGGAATTAAAGGTTAATTTTAAATAAGAACATAAGAACATAAGAATGGCCATACTGGGTCAGACCAAAGGTCCATCGAGCCCAGCATCCCATCTGCCGATGGTGGCCAATGCCAGGTGCCCCAGAGAAGGAGAACAGAAGACAATGATCAAGTGATTTATCTCCTGCCATCCATCTCCTGCCCTTGTTATGAAGGCTAGGGCACCATACTTTATCCCTGGCTAATAGCCATTTATGGACCTAACCTGCAAAAATTTATCAAGCTCTTTTTTAAACCCTAATAGAGTCCTGGCCTTCACAGCCTCCTCGGGCAAGGAGTTCCACAGGTTGACTGTGCGCTGTGTGAAGAAAAATTTCCTTTTATTAGTTTTGAACCTACTACCCATCAATTTCATTTGGTGTCCCCTAGTTCTTGTATTATGGGAAAAGGTAAATAATTTTTCTATATTCACTTTCTCCACACCATTCATGATTTTATATACCTCTATCATATCGCCCCTCAATCGCCTCTTTTCCAAACTGAAAAGTCCCAGTCTCTCTAGCCTCTCCCCATATGGGACCCTTTCCAAGCCCCTAATCATCTTAGTCGCCCTTTTCTGAACCTTTTCTAATGCCAATATATCTTTTTTGAGGTGAGGAGACCACATCTGCACGCAGTACTCAAGATGTGGGCGTACCATAGTTTTATATAGGGGAAGTATGATATCTTTTGTCTTATTATCGATCCCTTTTTCAATAATTACTAACATCCTATTTGCCTTACTAACTGCCGCTGCACACTGCGTGGATGTCTTCAGAGAACTATCCACTATAACTCCAAGATCCCTTTCCTGATCCGTCGTAGCTAAATTTGACCCCATCATGTAGTACGTGTAATTTGGGTTGTTTTTTCCAACATGCATTACCTTACACTTACCCACATTAAATTTCATTTGCCATTTTGCTGCCCAATCACTCAGTTTGCTGAGATCTTTTTGTAGTTCTTCACAATCCCTTTTGCTTTTGACTGTCCTGAACAACTTGGTGTCATCTGCAAACTTTGCCACCTCACTGCTTACCTCATTTTCTAGATCATTGATGAACAAGTTGAACAGGATCGGTCCCAGGACTGACCCCTGGGGAACACCACTAGTTACCCTCCTCCATTGTGAAAATTTACCATTTATTCCCACCCTTTGTTTTCTGTCTTTTAACCAATTCCCGATCCATGAAAGGACCTTTCCTCCTATCCCATGACCACCTAATTTACATAAAAGCCTTTGGTGTGGGACCGTGTCAAAGGCTTTCTGGAAATCTAGGTATATTATGTCCACTGGGTGCCCCTTGTCCGCATGTTTATTAACCCCTTCAAAGAATTCTAACAGATTAGTTAGACACGACTTCCCTCTGCAGAAACCATGCTGACTTTTGCCCAACAATTCGTGCTCTTCTATGTGCCTTGCAATTTTACTCTTTACTAGTGTTTCTACTAATTTGCCTGGTACTGATGTTAAACTTATTGGTCTATAATTGCCAGGATCTCCTCTAGAGCCTTTTTAAAATATTGGTGTTATATTGGCCGTCTTCCAGTCATTTGGTACCAAAGTGGATTTAAAGGATAGGTTACAAACCACTGTTAATAACGCCGCAATTTCACATTTGAGTTCTTTCAGAACCCTTGGGTGAATGCCGTCTGGTCCTGGAGACTTGTTACTATTCAGCTTATCAATTAATTCCAAAACCTCCTCTAATGTCACTTCAATCTGAGTGAGTTCCTCAGATTTGTCACCTAAAAAGGCTGGCTCAGATTTAGGAACCTCTGAACGAAAGACTTATGCAATGAAATTTCCAGGAATTTGTCCAACCAAAGTTGGCATCCCTAAGCACTAGCAGTTTCCCCTAAGGGTCGGGCACCCCAGTAAACACAGACCAACAGGACTGCAGAGAAGTGAGGGGTGAGTTCAGGGCAGGGGATCAGGCCCACTGAATCCTGTCCAGAATAAGAGCGTGCTGGGGAAAGACCCAGAGGCAGTGTAATTGAGTGAACAGGGGACGTGTAAGAAAAGGCTCCTGGTTATCTTCCCTAGTCTACAGTAACTCACTGTGGGCATGTGACTTTGCCTCACTTCCCGTCATACCTAGGAGGTGACAATACTCACCTTCCTCCCAGCAGAGGCCATAACAACCTTGGTAGAACTGTAGGGACAGTTTGTGGGCAAGACAGGTCCACCCTAAATGACTCTAATCCAGCCAACATTGTGCCTCAACCACATTGCCCCGAAACACTGCCCAGAGAGCAACCTCTTCCAGCCACTCAGTGCTGTTGGAGGAGCCCTAAGTGAGGAGAGGAGTGGGGAGGGGTCTTCATAGTTTGACTCTAGCATCTGGGATCCTATACACTAGGGTTTAACTCCTGACCCTCTCTCCTGGTGAGCGGTAAAGGCTTCTTGCTCCTCTCCCCTCTCTGCCTGCTCCTCGCTGACTTTCTGTCATAGATTATGAGGCCAGAGACCAGTGTGATTGTGTAATTTGATCTCCTGTATGGTACAGGCCAGAGACGTGCCCCTCAGTTTCTACAGCAAAACTTGCAGCAACACAGCCAGTTTGGATTTAAAAATCGCCAGTGACGGAGAAGCTCCTGTGATCCTGGGGAAGTTGTTTCAGTAGTTACTAATGCTCACTGTTACAAATGTGCATCTTCCCACGTTGAACATCTCTAGTGCCAGCTTCTAGCTATTGGATTATGTTACATCTTCCTCTTTTGGATTAAATAACCCATTACTAAGTATTTGTTCCCCATGTAGGTACTTTAATCAAATCCTCTCTTAACTTTGGACAAGCAAAGTGAGTAACTTAGAAACAAAGCTGAGTGTCTTGAAAACATGTATTCAGCAACATGTTGTGTGGATGTGAGACATGGGTGATAATGAAAAATTCGAAGAGAAGGATATTGGCATTTGAGAGAAGTTGTTACAGAAAGATCCTGAGACTAGGATGGATGCAGAAGGTCGCCAACGAGGGGTTATATAGGAAGATACAGCCGAAAGAGAGCCTACTGCGGAAGGTGTGATGGGGTTCCGGGGTTCCCATGCACTGCACCCCGTCCGCTGGCAGGAGTGACTGTCACTCAGCAGTTACAACAGGAGGTTTATTAGGCAACAGATGCCCAGTTTCTCACAGAAGCGTCAGTACAACAGTCAGAGACAGTCCTTCCAACCTGTCCTGGGGAGAAGAGCCCAAGGGGTGCCCCTCTGGGGTGTAGCTTTCCCCCTCCTCAGGCTGGCTGCCTTCCAGCTCTCCCTTTCCCTAGCCTCTAACTGCCACCCCCCCGATTCAAAAACCCAGCTCAGCTCCTTCCTCCTCTTTGTTCAGGGCAGAGGTGTTACCTGCCAGTTGTAGCCCCAGGGTCATCCTTAGCCACTGGGAGCTGCTCGTCTCGTCTCTCACATCCAGCCTGAGTCTCGCATTTGCACTCCCCCCACTCCATCACAGAGGGTTATACAACGGAAGTTACAGGTATTAGGGCACATCTGCAGAATGAACAACGAATGAAAAATCAAGACCCTGGTATTCGGCATAATGGACAGTTTGAATAGGAGAGGCAGACCCCACAGAGAATGGACAGATGATGTAGCAGATTGGTGCAGAGCTAGTCTACAGAAACGAAGGCACCCCGCACTGGACAGGGAAAGATGGAAGGAAGTAGTGAGGGAGGCATCAAACACCAATGGGCGCTGAGCCCACGGTTGTTGATGATGATCTCTTAACTTTCTGTTTTAGCCAAATAGACTCAAAGAGCCCAATCTATCACTGTAAAGCAGTGGCTCCCAACCTGGGGTCCACAGACCCCTGGTGATTTGCAAGGGTATTTCAGGGGATCTGTGGGGGGAAAGGGAAAAGGAAAAAAAAATGATAATAGAAAATAGAATTGGCTTTGATGGGGGTCCACGAACGGTTGCGGGGGTTACTGGGGGTCCATGCTAGGGAAAAGGTTGGGAGCCGCTGCTGTAAGGTGTCCTCATCCTGGGATCATTCCAGTGTCTGTTCTCTGAGTCCCCTCCCAATTTATCAACAGCCTTTTTGAATTGTGGAGACCAGAGCTGGACACAGTGCTTCAGCAGCAGTCAGAACAATGCTGAATATAGCCTGGTCAAACAACTGCTGTCTTCTAGCTCGAGATTCCTTCTTATGTGTTAGAGCTTGGTCACATTGTCACACATGGAGCTTGTGTCCAGCTGATTATTTACCACAATCCCAAAATCTTCTTCTGAGCCACTGCCGGCAAGTACCGCCTATAGTCTTTGTTCCCCAATCTCTGCATTTAGCCATATCCAAACAAACATTGCTGGTGGCTTCCAGCTTACCAAGAGTTCCAGATTGCTCTGAGTCAGTGACCTGTCCTCTTTGTTATTTATCACTCCCTTACATTTCTGTGTCATCTGCAGATTTTATCAGTGAAGATTATGGTATTTTCCAGGTCACCAATAAACATGTTAAATAATGTAGGGGCCAGGAGTGCCTGCAGAACTCCCCTCTCCCCACAGAAATACATCTACTTGACTATACTCACACTGTGGAGCTATTTCTGGATACCAAGGTATCCCAAAATAGTAATTCCGCAAGTAGGACATGCGCTTGGTGTTTCAAAATATTTTTCAAAATACCATGTGCGCTATTTTGGCATCCCTCTACCCCTTGTTGCGGGAGGAGCAAAGGATGCCTGGAAATAGCCTGGTATTTCAAAATAGAATATGCACTTTGCATAGCGCAAATTACATCTCTTATTCCAAGGTAATGGCACAATGTGGACATAGCCAACGTTACTATTCCTCATTTAGAGTTATACTGCGGGGCCTACCAGTTAGCCAGTTTTTAGTGTTTGACACGTTAATTTATGTAATTCTAGTTTTTAATTAAAACATTTTGTTGTATCAGCTCAAACAATTTGCAGGAGTCTAAATGTATTACATCAACACTATTACATTTATCAGCCAATTTTGTATTTTTATGTAAAAGAAGATAAGTTAGTGTGACAGGATTTTTTCCCCCAAAGTTGAATTAATTATAGTATCTTCTTTTGGTTTGTTAGTTACTGACTACTCTGTTAGTTACCCCAATCATAGCACACTACAACTGGAAGGGACCTTGAGAGGTCATCGAGTGCAGTCCGTGTCCTAATGGCAGGACCGAGCACCGTCTAGACCAGGGATTCCCAGCCTGTGAGTCGGGACTCAAACATAGGTTGCCATTGGATTTTCTAAGGGTCATTGGCTGGGCATGTCCAAGCCACATGTGGGTCTTTAAGGGGCCATTTGTAGCTCCCACGGCTGCTGCCATTCACTCCTCCGGCTCCCAGTCCCTGCCCTGTTGCGCTGAAATGGAACTCAGTTGAACTGATGTAACAGTTGTCAGGGGGGTGGAAGGGAGTAGGAGGGCTGAGGGGGGCCACGGGAAGGAAGCAGTGGCAGCCTGGCACAGAAGCAGCAGGCGGCAGCAGCGGCACTTGTGTGAGGTAGTTGGGGGGCGTGTTTGGGGGTTGTGAGGGGTTTAAGCCTGGGGGCAGTTTGGGGCTGTGAGGGGTCTAAGCCTGCGGGTGGGTGGTGATTTGGGGTTGGGAGGGGTTTAAGCCTGGGGGCAGTTTGCGGCTTTGAGGGGTTTAAGCCTGGAGATGGGGGTTGGGAATCAAGATTTATAAAAAAAAAAAAAAAAAATTCCCTGGGGAGAACACCCCCCAACACCCCGTTTTTGAATTGCCTTGGGTCACAAAGTCTTACTGAATTGTCAAAATGGGTCATCGTCTTGAAAAGATTGGGAACCGCTGGTGTAGACCATCCCCAGTAGATGTCTGTCTAGCCTGCTCTTACATGTCTCCAGTGGTAGAGATTCCACAACCTCCCTAGGTAGTTTATTCCAGTGTTTGACCACCGTGACAGGTAGCAAGTTTTTCTTAATGTCCAACCTAAACCTCCCTTGCTGTAGTTTAAGCCCGTTGCTCTTTGTCCTATCCTCAGAGGCCAAGGAGAACAATTTTTCTCCCTCTTCCGTGTAACCCTCTTTAAGGTACTTGAAAACAGCTATCATGTCCCCTCTAAGTCTTTTCTTTCCTAAAGTAAACAAGCCCAGTTCTTTCAGACTTCCGTCATAGTTCGTGTTCTCTAGACCTTTCATCTTTCTTGTTGCTCTTCTCTAGACCTTCTCCAATTTCTTTACATCTTTCTTGAAATGTGGTGCCAAGTGCTGGATACAATACTCCAACTGAGGTCTAATCAGCACTGAGCAGAGTGGAAGAATGACTTCCCATGTCTTGCTCTCAACTCTCCTGTTAATGCATCCCACAATCAGGTTTGCTGTTTTGCAACTGCATCACACTGTTGACTCTTATTAACTTGTGGTCCACTGTGACCCCTAAATCTCTTTCCACAGTGCTCCTTCCTAGACAGTTGCTTCCCAGTCTGTATGTATGAACCTGATTGTTCCTTCCCAAGTGGAGCACTTTGCATTTGTCCTTATTAAACTTCATCCTGTTTACCTCAGACCATTTCTCCAGTTTGCCCAGATCATTTTCAGTTGTGACCCTATCCTCCAAAGCAGTTGTAAGCCCTCCCAGCTTGGTATCATCTGCAAACTTAATAAGTGTACTCTTTGTGCCAATATCTAAATCGTTGATGAAGATATTGAATAGAACCAGTCCTAAAACAGACCCCTGTGGAGCCCCACTTGTTATGCCCGTCCAGTGTGATGGTGAACCATTAATAACTACTCTCTGAGAAAGGTTATCCAGCCACTTTTGCACCCACCTTATAGTAGCCCCATCTAAGTTGTGTTTACCTAGTTTATTGATGAGAAGAGCATGTGAGACTGTATCAAATGCCTTACTAGAGTCTACGTATACTACATCTAGCACTTCTCCCTTATCCGCAAGACTTATCTGTCAATGAAAGCTATCCGATTAGTCTGGCATGATTTGTTGTTCACAAATCCATGCTGGCTGTTATCTGTCACCTTACTTTCTTCCAGATGTTTGCAGATGAATTCCTTAATTACTTGCTCCGTTATCTTTCCTGGCACAGAAGTTAAACTGACTGGTCTGTAGTTTCCTGGATTGTTCTTTTTCCCCTTATTATAGATGGACACTATGTTTGCCCTTTTCCAGTCTTCTGGAATCTCTTCTGACTTCCAGGACTCTTCAAAGATGGTAGCTAAAGGTTCCGATACCTCCTCTATCAGCTCTTTGAGTATTCTAGGACGCATTTCATCAGGCCCTGGTGACTTGCAGGCATCTAATTTTTCTAAGTAATTTTTTTTTTTTTTTTGTCCTCTGAACCTACCCCCTTCCCACTAGTATTCACCATGTTAGGGATTTCTGCATTGGACTTCTTGGTGAAGACCAAAACAAAAGTCATTAAGCACTTCTGCCATTTCCAGGTTTCCTGATATTGTTTCTCCCTCTTCACTGAGCAGTGGACCTACCCTATCCTTGTTCTTCCTCTTGCTTTTAATGTATTTATAGAATGTCTTTTTGTTAATGTCTCGAGCCAGTTTAATCTCGTTTTGTGCCTTTGCCTTTCTAATCTTGCCCCTGGATACATGAAAATAAGCAAGCAATGCATCCTTTGTAATTTCTCCTAATTTCCATTTTTATATGACTTCTTTTTTATTTTGAGATCGTGCAAGATCTCCTGACTAAGCCAATTTTTTTTTTTTTTAACCATACTTTCTATCTTTCCTATGCAGCGGTATAGTTTGCTTTTGGGGCCTTAATAATGTCTCTTTGAAAAACTGCCAGATCTCTTTAAGTGTTTTTCCTCTGAGTCTTGCTTCCCATGAGACCTTACCTACCAGCTCTCTGAGTTTATTAAGATCTGCCTTCCTGAAATCCATTGACTCAATTTTGCTGTTCTCCCTTTCGCCATTTCTTAGAAGTGTGAACTCTATGGCTGTGGCCACACTTGGCCAAAACTTCAAAATGGCCATGCTAATGGCCATTTCGAAGATTATTAATGAGGCGCTGAACTGATTATTCAGCGTCTCATTAGCATTAGGACGCTTCTGGCCGTGGTGCTTTGAAAGCACCACTTTTGAACGTATGAGGCTCAGCATGGTTACACGGGAGTCCTTTTTGAAAAGACCTCACACATTTCGAAATTTCCTTATTCATCTCAGGTGAGGGGAATAAGGGGATTTCGAAATGTGCGCGGTCCTTTTGAAAAGAACCCGCGTGTAGCCATGCTAAGCCGCGTACGTTCAAAAGTGTCGCTTTTGAAGCGACACAGCTGGAAGTGTCCTGATGCTAATGAGGCACTGAATATTCAGTTCAGTACCTCATTAGAATCTTCCAAATGGCCATTAGCACGGCCATGTCAAAGTTTTGGCCACGTGTGGCCACAGCCTATGATTTAATAGTCACTTTCTCTGAAACTGCCTTCCAGTTCCAAATCCTCAATCAGTTCCTCCTTATTTGTTAAAACCAAATCTAAAGCTGCTTCCCCCAGTAGCTTTTTGCACCTTCTGAAATAAAAAATTGTCATCAGTGCCGTCCAAGAACTTGTTGGATAGCCTGTGCCTCGCTGTGTTAGTTTCCCAACATACGTCTGGAGAGTTGAAGTCCCCCATCGCCACCAAATCCTGCCCTTTGGATGATTTTGTTAGTTGCTTAGAAAAAGCCTCATCCACCTCTTCTACCTCGATGGGTGGTCAGTAGTAGAACCCTTGCATGACATCACTCTTGTTTTTGTTTTTTACCCCTTTTAACCTAACCCAGAGACTCAACACATCTGTCTCTTGTGTCTATCTGCACCTCAGTCCAGGTGTGCACATTTTTAAAATATAAGGCAACACCTCCTCCCAGTTGAGCCTGCCCATCCTTCCTGAGTAAGCTGCTCCCTTCTGTACCATTATTCCAAACATGTGTATTATCCCACAAAGTCTTTGTGATACCAATTATGTCATCATTATATTTATTTATTAGGGCTTCAAGTTCTTCCTGTTTATTCCTGTACTTCTTGCATTTTGTATATAGGCCTCTGAGATATTGATTTGCTTTTGCCCCTCAGTTCTGCCTAGTCCCTCTTTGTTTCTCTGCTATTGTAGTCCGTGATCCCTCCCGTTTCCAGCCCAGCTCCAAGGTCTCCAGGTTTTTTACTTACCTGTGGGCTTTGGTCACCTGTCCCCATCAAACATAGTTTAAAGCCCTCCTCGCTAGGTTAGCCCATCTGGATCCAAATATGGTCTTTCCAGTCCTCAAAAGGTGAACCCCATCCTGCTTAGCAGTCCTTTTTGGAATAACACCCATGCTCGAGGAAGCCAGCGCGTTCCTGGCAACACCATCCTTGCAGCCAGGCATTCTCCTCCAGGATGCACCAGTCTCTGCCTGGGCCCCTACCTTTGACAGGAAGGTTTGAGGAGTATACCACCTGCGTTCCCAGCTGCTTCACCCATACTCCCAGAGTCCTGTAGTCACACTTAATCTGCTCTATCATTTGTGCCCACATGGATGAGTAGCGTGGGGTAGTAGTCAGCAGGGCAGATAATCCTTGACAATGCCTCTGTAACATCTCAGATATGGGCTCCTCACAGGTAGCATGCTTCTTAAGAGGACATGTCAGAACAACAGATGGGTGCCTCTGTTCCCTTCAGAAGACATTATCTTGGCTGGGATAAAAATATAGGCCCATCAGCCTGACAATTATCTAGTTCATCCTGTTTATCTTTTGAAAAAATGGCAAAAAATTAACTTTTCTCTCGAACTTCCACAGTGTGCCAAGACTTTTTTTTTTAATGTGTGGTCCAACTAGCTCCTCTGCCAGCTTTTTTAAAAACTGTTGGGTGCATCTTCTCTGAACCAGCTGATTTAAAAGTGGCTAGTTTTAGTAGCTTCTGTTTAATATCCTCCAGAGACACTCACAGGAAAGAAAGATTGCTGTTGCCATATGATGAGATTTCATCATGAGTTTCTCCCCAAATGCAGAACAGAAATATATTTATGGAACACTTCTGCTTTTTTTCATTAATGTTGGTAATTCTACCACTTCCTTTAGTGATAGATCAATACTATTGTCAGGATTCTTTTAACTCTGTTGGCAATGTAGTTCTCTTTGTGTCCCTGACTTCCTGTCCGAATTGTCTACAGTTTCTAACGTTTGATCTATGTTCATTCATTGCTCTGTTGGAAGCCATCTTGTATAGAAGCCATTTCACATTTCTTACTTCTGCCCGCACACAAGAGCCTGAACTTTTCCTGACCTGTTTGGGAGTGGCAGGAGGATGAACTCGATGGAACGCATTAATGAACTCTTTGGATTTGGGGCTCCAGCCCCCTGGTAGCTGTTCCTCCTGGCTGATAACAGTTTTCTCTTTGAAAAGTGATTGACGTTTCTCTAACTATTTGCCTCTGCCACTGGGTTTGTTTGTGTCAGGGTATAAAATACTAGAGTGAGCCACATCACGCAGCCTTGCTGGACCTGGTTTTACTGGTGTCCAGTTTGGCTCATCTGTTGCCTTATTGCATTCGATAAAGCTGAGTAGTAGTAGGCATCCTTCAGTCTGCATAGACTATGGATCGCTCCCTTTAAAGTTGCAATTGAGGACTTAATTTACAGCGGCTGTTGTGACTATAAAGACCCACACGAGAGTGACAATCCTTGCTGCATCTCTTGCAGATGTAGTGGGTGTCTGGCAAGTCCTTATTGTGCTTTCTGTGCGCTCGCTTCTCCTCTGCTAGCTGTCTGATCTTCAACTCGCCCTTCTGAATTTGGAATCCTTCCATCGTTCATCCTGTGGACGTGGCCAAGCCAGCGGAATCGATGCTGCCTGAGGAGGGTGTGCATGGTTGGGATTCCAGCTTGCTCGAGGACGGCGGTGTTGGTCACTCTGTCCTTCCATGATATTCCAAGGATGCCCCTGAGGCAGCGCAAGTGGAAGACGTTCAGCCTCTTTTCCTGGCGGGCATACAGGGTCCATGTCTCGCTGCCATAAAGGAGGGTGCTGAGGATGCAGGCTCTGTAGACTTGCATTTTGGTGTGAGTGTACAGCTTGTTGTTATTCCACACTCTCTTGCTGAGTCTGGACAGAGTTGTGGCCGCTTTTCCGATCCTCCTATTTAGCTCAGTGTCCAACGACAGGGTGTCAGTGATGGTGGACCCTAGGTAAACGAACTCATGGACAACCTCTAACGTATAGTTGTCAATGCTGATTGATGGGGATTCAGCAACATCCTGACCAAGTACATTCATCTTCTTTAGGCTGATGGAAAGCCCACAGTCCTTGCACGCTTTGGAGAACCGATCCAGCAGTTTTTGAAGCTGGTCTTCTGTGTGAGACACGACAGCAGCATCGTCTGCAAACAGCATGTCTCTGATGAGGACTTCTCACACCTTAGACTTAGCTTTCAGCCTTGCAAGGTTAAACAGTTTCCCATCGGATCTTGTGTGCAGCAAGATGCCCTCTGTTGAAGATCCAAAGGCATGCTTCAGGAGGAGTGCGAAGAAGATCCCGAACAATGTCGGAGCAAGCACGCATCCTTGTTTGACGCTGCTCCTGATGCTGAAAGCATCCGATGATAATGCGCCGTCATATTGGATGGTTCCTCTCATGTTTTCGTGGAACAACTGGATCATCTTGAGTAACCGTGGAGGCCAGCCTATCTTGTGGAGCAGTTTGAACAGACCATCCCTGCTGACCAAGTCAAAAGCCTTGGTCAAGTCGATGAAGGCTGTGTAGAGTGGCTTCCTCTGCTCCCTGCACTTCTCCTGCAGCTGCCTTTAGAGAGAAGACCATGTCAACGGTAGACCTCTCTGCGCGGAATCCGCACTGCGATTCGGGGTACACCCTCTCAGCAATCTTCTGGAGTCTGCCAAGGATGACGCGAGCGAACAGTTTACCAGTGACGCTTAGGAGGGAGATTCCACGGTAGTTGTTGCAGTCGCTTCTGTCTCCTTTGTTATAAAGCTGAGTGTTAGCCACTTAAACACAGAGAAGTCTTTTGCTTCAACACTATTGATGTCCCCTTCTTCCATTTGGTGCATATTACAGCTGCCTTAATTTCCCTCTAAACCAGGTTGGTTTTTAAGCAGCACAGCCTTCTTCCTCAGATGTGGCTTTTTGGCATCAGGTGTGATGTCCGTAGCTGCGTCTTTCCTGGTTCAAGGCTCCCTTCCAGCTGATGTGGCCTATAATCATTTTCTGCTTTGTGGAATTGGTTGGATGAAAGCACCAAGTTTCTCTCTTCCTGCTCTGGACTGTTGTGTTTGACACTCTGAATGGGATAAGCATGGTCCTTGTGATCAGCTCTTCTTTAGCTGCTAGGACAAGGTATAATGCAGAATTCCTCCGTGTGGACTACAACAACTCCTTTCCCTCCAGGCCTCCTGGTGTGTCCTGCCTTCTCGGGTTCTCCTAGTCCTGACCTTTCAGAAAGGTATCCAGGTAAGGGCAGGCCTGGGGGGAGTGGGTGGGGCTGTGGTGAAGAGCTCTGTGTACAAGGCCAGTGGCCTGAGCTGCAGGGCAGTCAATGAGGACACGACTATCCCATAGCACCCCCTGCTGGAGCACCTGGCTCTGCAAGCACTTCCTGCCTGGGTTTCCCTTCCCCAGGGTTTTCCGTCCCTCCCACGGTCTCACATGGCTCAGCCCTCCAAGTGGCTCATTCTCAGAGTCCAGGCCCCTTCCAGAGTAACAAAAGTCTCAAACAAAAGATTCTTCACACCCTACTTCCGCCCAGCCTCCAAGCTCAACTCCCTGTCCCTCAAAGTCTCTGCGTTCTGGAGAGAGTTCTGCTTCCCTGTGCTCCTTCCCCAGGAAAACACCTGGCCCTGGGCCCTGTGACTCCTCCGCCATCAAGCTGTGTTCTTTCTGCCTTTTTATAAGGCACTGGACGTTCAGGCTGTCACCCCAGTTAGTCCAGCCATCTCAGGCTGGGTGACAGCTTGTTATGGACCAGGGACAGTGGTGCTGGAGTTATGGATGTGGCCCCTGGTTGAAGTAATTGTAGCAACCAAATGCATCGCTCCCTTCATGAATGACTTCACAGTGGTGGTCAATGGCTTTCAGCACTCCCCCTGTAACAGCAGTCCCCAGGCCCCTGCACAGATGTGGCTGCTTGAACAGGGCTGGCTAGCCCTAGGCCCCATGGCTCATCGGGGGCAGCTACCTGTTACAAGGAGGCCTTTGTGTCACCTATGCTGGGGTCCCAGCCCAATGGGTGCCTGCAATGACTCTGCTGAGTTGACCAGGTTGTTTTCACTCCCCAGATGTACGAGTCAGATGGCTCCGTCATGGTGTATTGGCATGCCCTGGATGTCTCAGACCCACCACCAGGTACAGAGAGATCCCAGCTGGGGCAGCACTGCAGCAGTGGTCTAGGGAGGAGAGCTCTCTGCTGCCAAGAACAACCTTGGAGGCTTTCCTGGGCAGGGGCAGGATGGACCATGGGCCTGGAGTTTGTGTTGGTGCATCAGTGTGTCACCGTTTGGTTCAGTCCACCCTTGGAGCCAGGAGCCCGTAGGAGGCTGGGCCCAGGGAGCCAGCAGAAGGGAGATCCTGGATTTTTTATGATATTCTACTGCCATGTTGTACAGGCAGTTAGACAAGAACTCCAATGCTCTCTTCTGGCCGGGCAACCTGTAATTCTCTGTGATCCAGCCTTAAATCAGGGTGTCTGAGCACCCCACACTTAGTGGCCCTAACTTTCAAAACCATCCTCTTTGTGGTCTGGGGTCTTCATTGAGCAGGGGGGCAAAGCTGCTGTGGGGTGTAATGGGACTTTCATTTCTTTTCAGCACAGGCAGTGTTTGCTCGAGGGATTGCAGCAGCCTGTGAGCGCTTCATCTGTGTGGGTGAGTTGGGTGAAGGGAGCAAGGGGTGAGATCTGTGCTACCTATGGCTGCAGTAATGGGTCACGCAATCGGCTGATACCAGGAGATGAGAAGTGGAGGGTCACCCCTCAGCTGCCGAGTGAGGGGGCTGGGCTGTGTCACAAAACAGGCATTGCTGCACAATTGATCAGGCTGGCAGCAGGTCCCACACAAGAACTCAGAGAACGATTAATTTCCACAGCAAAAATTATTTTTATTGCATGTGTTTAAATTAGTAGTTTGAAAATTTAAATTGAATAGTTAACGATTAGAAAGCAAATCAAAAGTAATTTGTAGCTTGAGTGGTTAATGGTCTAATTTTTATCCCAATTTAACAGCCTAATTCTTATTCCAGTTAAATACATACACACTCATAAACCCCTTCACACATACACTCACTCACCCTTCGAGACTGGCCAGACCCCAGGTGCAGTAGAACCCCGAGATACGCTCACTCAAGTTGTGCAAATCTTGGGTTGACACAGCTCTGAGCGGCGGGGAGCTGGCGCTTGGCTCCAGGCTGCCCGCCACTCAGGGGAGCTGGAAAATTGACCAGTGCAGCAACGCTGCTCAGTTTCCCGGCTCCTGTGAGTTGTGGCCAGCAGTCAAGTCAGGCGCCTGCTTCTCCCTACTCATAGGAGCGGGGAAACTGACCAGTGCTGCTGCGCTGCTCAGTTTCCCGGCTCTGGTCAGTGGCTACAGCTGAGAGCCTGACTCTGGGCTGCCCACTGGCAGAAGACAGGAAACTGATCAGAGCTGCTATGCAGGTCAGTTTCCTGGCTCCCCCGAGTCATGCGAAATTTGACTTACGTGAGGTTGCGCAAGAGCGCAATCGCCGCTTATGTCGGGGTCTCCTGTAATGTTGATTAGTTGATTGAGGCGAGTGTCTGACATGCACATCACCCAAATATGCTGACCTGATGGACTCTGACTTATGTGGCAAATTGTGGTAATATTTATCTTCTTGGTAGGAGGCAGTCTAGAAAGAGAGCTGTTTGCTTCATTGGTCGTACCCCTCAATCCAGGTGGGGTGCTTGCCCAGGGCCAATTTTGGAACATCTGCTTCCATCACCCCAATTCTGCCTGCCTCCTTGTTTACTGTTTTATCTGGGAACTGGCCTTCTTTTGCTTTTCTCAGCACACACAATTTTGTTCTCAAAGTTGTAAACAAGTCCATAATCCACCGGGGCACTGGCTCAGACCCTCAGCGATGAACAAGGCCATAATCCACCAGGGCGCTGGCTCAGGACAGCCTCTCTTCAGCCCACTTCCTGTCACTTCACTCATGCCACCCATTCCCACTACTCACTCATGCTAACGACCTATGGTTCATGGCAGCTGCGCTCTGTGGGACATGTGGGCCCAAGAGGGTAGAAAGACGGGTCTCTTCAAGCACCTGCTGGGTTTGCTCCTCAACCTGGAGAGGCTACTGAGGTGAGGGCTGGGGGGAGTGGGAGGGCCTGGTCTGGAGTGGGCATGGGAGGGTGGTTCCCGGGGGTCGAAGACTCATAGGCTGGTTCCTCAAACAGAGGGGCGGGGGCTGGGAGCTGGCTGCCAGTGTCATCTCCCTCACTTGTTCACAGGGACTTCATCGGGCCTGGTGCTGGTGTTTGACATCCCCAGCAAGGGAACAAACATCACACTGAGCGAGGTCCTGGAAGAGCATCGCGACTCCATCACAGACATCGCCTCGGAGGTCGGTGAAAACCCGGTATGGGGCGCCCAGCACTGCGCATGGCTCCTCTCCCAGGCTGAGCACTACTGGTTGGCTGTCCAAGCCAGGCCAACTGCCTGACTACAGCTGGGCAGCCAAACGCTGGAGCAGCTAACTAGGTCCCTCTTCCTCGGGGGATGCCCACAGCCAGCTAGAAACCAGGCTGTCCTCCCTTCCCAGGCGGGAAGTCGAGTCACATGCGCTTCCCAATGGGTGAGACAGCTAAGACCAGGCTTGCCAGCAGTGCGGGGAGGGCCGTACAGTGCCCCAGGGGTCAGTACTGCCTCCTTGCTCCTACCCAAACACAGCCGTAGCCAAGACACTGACCCCCTCCCAGAGCTGCTATGGTCCCTGCAGGGTGGGGGCTCCAACCCTTCTCTCACGCCTCTCAAATCCATGTGGTGCACAGGGCTTTCCCCACCGGTGTCCATCCTTGGCAGTTTCCTGCTACAGGCTGGGCTTTCTCACCTTACTTGGCTTGCTTTCAGTTCTTCTGTTAGCCCTGGGCTACCTCATTGCCTTCCCCTGCAGCTCCCGCTCAGGGTCTCTTCTGTCACTTCAGGCAGGCCTCTGCTCCAGGAGCACCCTCGCTCGCTCCAGTTTTTTTCCATTGTTTCTTGTCTGTTTGTGTTTCTTTCCTCCTCCTGCACCTCCTCCTTTCTGGCGTCTGATACACAGGGCTTGCCTAAAGCATCTGAGAACTTGGAGTTCAGCCAGAAGGGCTTGCCAAGTCGCCGGGTCTCAGTGCCATACTGTAAGACTAACTTTATGATGCTGTTAAATATTCAGCATTCAGTTGGGGGGTAAAGATTTCTCTCCCTTCAGATCATTACACCCCAAACCAGCGAGATCAGTAAGCCCCAGGGGTCTGCAGCCAAACCAGCGAGATCAGTACGCCCCAGGGGTCCGCAGCCAAACCAGCGAGATCAGTACGCCCCAGGGGTCCGCAGCCAAACCAGCGAGATCAGTACGCCCCAGGGGTCTGCAGCGAGAAAAGCCATGTTGTCAAATTTGCTTACAACATCAGTCCTTCAAGAACCACAATGCACGTGAATCTGAGACCATCCTTAATGAGTAACATCAAACCGGCCTTTTGTCACCCCTCTTTTAAGGGCACCACCCGTAATGATTTGTACCAGCTAGAAAGTCTGTTACTTTCATACCTGGGTTGGAGAGCAAATGAGGACAAGGAAAACACTGTGCTTGGGAACAGGCTCTTTAGCAGGAAGGAGCAATGTCACATCAACCTTCCACTTCCCGCCCCCCCGATTCTCAGGCTGTACCCCCCGATCCCCAAACCCTTCCCTGTCTCCAGGCTCTACCCCCCCGGTCCTCAAACCCCTCCCCGTCTCCAGGCTCTACCCCCCTGGTCCCCAAACCCCTCCCCCTCTCTAGGCTCTACCCTCCCCAATCCCCAAACCCCTCCCCATCCCCCGGCTGTACCCACCCACCGGTCCCCAAACCCCTCCCCGTCTCCAAACCCCTCCCCATCTCCAGGCTCTACTCCCCTGATCCCCAAAGCCCTCCCCGTCTCCAGGCTCTACTCCCCTGATTCCCAAAGCCCTCCCTGTCTCCAGGCTTTACCCTCCCCGATCCCCAAACCCTGCCCCGTCTCCAGGCTCTACCCCTCTGCCCCCAAACCCCTCCCCTCTCCAGGCTCTACCTCCCGCACCCCCGGTCCCCAAACCCCTCCCCATCTCCAGGCTCTACCCGCCCCCCCGGTCGCCAAACCCCTCCCCATCTTCAAGCTTTACCTGCCTCAGCCCACAAATCCACCCCCCCATCTCCAAGCTTCACCCCATCCCCAGGCATAACCCCTGTCAGCCCCAAACCCACCTCCCTGTCCCGCAAACCCTTTCCTGCATCTCCAGGATTACCCCACCCCAGCCGCTGGGCTCCTCCAGCTGCGTGTGGGGCGGCTCCTTGCCCTTCTTGTGGGGAATCTTGGACAGCTCGAGCTCCAGGGGCCTGGTGCAGTGCCATGTGCTCGCACTCAGCCAGCCGCAGGCAGTACTGCTCGGTCAGCTCTGCGCACTGCTGCTGCTCCTCCACCGTCGCCACCTCCTCTTCCTTCTTCTCAGCGGGGCTGCAGGGCTGCACCAGGGGCAGACTCAGCTGCCCCTCCCCACAGGTCTCCTGCAGGCTTAGCGCTCCCCCCCGCAGCACGCACAGCTCCCTGACCTGCCGCTGCTGGAGCAATGGAATGAAACGTCCGTGGTTTAATGACCAGATCCCTCCCGCCGCCCTGCCAGCCATTAAACTGATTACGTGTAGTTCTACCATTTCAGTGGCAGCAGGGCAGGGAGCCGGAGGAGGAGTCAGCGGCGGCAGCATCTGGAGCCACAAGTGACTCCTTAAAGAGCCACGTGCGTCTTGGAGCCGCAGGTTGCCGACCCCTGGTCTGCGAGATGCAAAGGTCCACGTGGCCCTTACCCTTCTGACTGGGATGTCTGTGTCTGTTCCATCTCCCGCTTTGCCAAGATGCAGGAAACATCAGCCCTCCACCACGCCAGGCCCAGAAAGTGGCAGTGGTGTTCCTTGTTGCTGTTGATTTTCAACCCTCTTAATTGGGCCTAGGCCTTGAGAGGCTTTGGGTTAGCTTGTGTGTCTTGATGGGTACAGGAGAGCAAGTTGATGTCAGCTGCAAAACTGGGTCCTCTAATTCTTGTGTGAAAGTCCATCGTCTGCCCTGCAGTTGTTCTGCAGTCTCATCCCCAAGCCGCTCTCAGTAAAAACCTCAAAGGTGTTATATAGCACCCTTGTCTGCCCCATCTGGTTACACCATGGGGCTGCCTTGTCACGGATGAGCTGAATGATGTTCACAAATTTCTAAGGGGTTCCATAGTGGCGTAGCAGCTGCCAGGAACTTGTTTTAGCCACGATAAGAAAGGCTTTTGGGCATCCTACTCATCTCACACGAAGCAGACTGCCATTTGGTTGAGAGTTCTGGGGTGATATGGATACTCTTTGATCATCATGATTTCTCCTGTCTTCTCTTGTTTCTACTTACCATAACTGGCCCGTACCACTGTCCATATTCTCTCTGGAATAGCACATTTGAACAGCTCCCTTGGGTCTCCTTCCTTGGACAGCTGCACCATAGGACCATTTTCCCATATGTTTGCTGTTTTCTCTTCCCAGATCTTTTGTAAGAGGCCTCTCAAAATGGCTCCTGTGTTCTTCACATCTGCTATGAGACCCTTCTTTCTCTGCAGCCAGTGTGAATCAATTGGCTGCCTTCTCTGGCCTTTGTTCTGGGCCCACAATGTCTCTCTGCTTTAGCTAGGGTCTTGGGCTCCGGCTTACCAATCAGGCGCTGCCTCACTAAGCTAAGACAAAGGAGGCCAGAAGACGAGGTTTTTGCTAGTGCAGTGCCAGTCACTGAAAGCGTGACGGCAGAGGGCAAATGGAGATGGCTAAAGGAATCTTTTGCCCAACCCTCTGAAGTGCTGGGATTTCGTAAGGCTCAGCGCCCCAGCTGGGTAACTGACTGAGGTGCCACGGCAGGGAGTAGGAGACAGGCGCAGAACTGAACTGGAACAGGACGAGCCGCAGCAGGAGGAGCACGCTGCGAGGGCAGAGGCTGAAAAGGGTGCTGGGAGAGTGGCCCAGGCCTCTGCAGCACTAGCTGCCACAAAGACACTTGTCCCTCCCTAATCAGTTGTCAGGAAGAAAATAGCAAGAGCCGGCAGCCCGCTCAGACACTGAACTATGGCATTGACAGAGGCAGTGTGCTAGTCAGTTACTTAGCGTAAGCCCACTGCCAGCGGGGTGGCTCTCAACGCCTCCCTGCACTCAAGGCCCTTTACCAGAGTCATAGAATCATTGCTGGAAAAAAGCCTGGACGCTGTGTGTGCAGCAAGCAGGAGGGTTTATTACACACAGCTGGTGGGGTGTCACCTCACCTAGCAGGCTTGGTGATCACCACCAGACAATAGGTCACAATCGATTATATAGATCATTGATGGGCGGGGAAAGACCACGGCATGGGTAGGGTCTAGCAGCAAGCCGAAATGAGCACAATAAGCCAATAATCTAAAAAGGTTACAGAGTACCCCCGCCCATTGCTTATAGAGCATCTTCTCTCTAGCACAAGAGGTTTTCCCTCACAAGTTATTAGAACAAAGCAGACATGCAATAACATCTTTGTGTCGAATTGGATGGATGATGCATCTACAAGAGCAACGATGGCACCTGTAGATGGGCACAATCAGGGGTGCTTATCTAGAAGATTAAAGCAAAAGAGACAGTAACAGCACAGAGCAATAACACGCTTGTTTTGAGTACCAGTCTGGGATGGCAGAGGAGAGAACGCCACATCTCGGTTCTCATACACAGGGCCTCTCCTTGGAATGTGGTTGCTGAGGCAACTATCCCTCCCTTCAGACTCCAAGGTCCTGTCCAAGGTGGGACGGCCTTCCCTGGGTCTTGTGAGTGAGATGGGGGAGCCCACTGGGGTAGCTTTCCACTCATGCTAACTGGGCTTCTGTATTATAGGATTACAGGCCTACTCCAGACTTTTGGAATCAAACAGGGGGTCTTTAGCACAAACCATGGCCTGCCTCGGGAACTTTCACTCTACAACCATAGAATTCTGGGGGCTGGAAGGGACCTCAGGAGGTCATCTAGGCCAGCCCCCTGCTCAAAGCAGGATCAACCCTAAATCAGCTTAGCCATGACTGTGTCAAGCCAGGACTTATAAAACTCTAGGATGGAGATTCCACCACCTCTCTAGCAACGCATTCCAGTGCTTCACCACCTTCCTGGTGAAGTAGTTTTTCCTAATATCCAACCTACACCTCCCCTCTGTAACTCCTGACCATTGCTCCTTGTTCTGCCATCTGACACCACTGAGTACAGCCTCTCTCCACCCTCTGTAGAACCCCCTTCAGGAAGTTGAAGGCTGCTATCAAATCACCCCTCACTCTTCTCTTCTGTAAACTAAATAAGCCCAACTCCCTCCGCCTCTATTCATAGGTCCTGTGCTCCAGCCCTTTAATGGTTTTCATTGCCCTCCACTGAACCCTTTCCAGTGTGTCCACATCCTTTCTATACTGGTGGGAGGGCCAGAACTGGACGCCTTGCTCCAGATGTGGCTTCACCAGTGCCAAGTAGAGGGGAATAATAACTTCTCTAGATCTGCTGGAAATGCTCCTCCTAGTGCACCCTAGTATGCCGTTAGCCTTCTTGACAACAAGGGCACACTTTTTACTCATATCCAGCCTCTCATCCACTATAATCCCCAGGTCCTTTTCTGCTGCACTGTGACTTAGTCAGTCGGTCCCTAGCCTGTAACAGTGCTTGGGATTCTTCCATCCCAAGTGCAGGACTCTGCACTGCTCCTTGTTGAACCTCACCAAATTTCTTTTGGCCCAGTCCTCCAATTTGTCTAGGTCACTCTGGACCCTGTTCCTACACTCCAATGTATCTACCTGACCCCTTAGCTTAGTGTCCTCTGCAAATTTGCTGAGGGTGCAATCCATCTCTTCATCCAGGTCATTAATAAAGATGTTGAACAACGCTGGTCCTAGACCTGATCCTTGCGGCACTCCACTTGAAACTGACAACCAAACAGACATTGATCCATTGACTACTACCATTGGGCCCATCCACCAAACCAGCTTTCTCTCCATCTTACAGTCCATGTATCCAACCTATTTCCTCACCTTATGGACAAGAATGTTGTGGGAGGCTGTATCGAAAGCTTTGCTGAAGTCAAGGTGTATCACATCCACCAACTTCCCCATGTCCACGGAGCCAGTTACCTCATCATAGAAGCTAATCAGATTGGTGAGGCATGACTTGCCCTTGGTGACTCCATGTTGACTACTCTTGATCATGTTTGCCTCTTCCAAGTGCTTCCAAATGAATTCCTTGAGGATCCCCTCAATGATTTTCCCAGGGACTGAGGTAAGGCTGACCAGTCTATAGTTCCCTGGATTGTCCTTCTTTCCTTTTTTAAAGATAGAGACTTTATTTGCCTTTTTCCAATCATCATTCCCTCAGTACCCTTGTATGCATTAAATCTGGACCCCTGGATTTGTGTGTCTAACTTTTCTAAGTAGCTCTTAACCTGTCCTTTCCCCGCCGAGGGCTGCCCACCTCCTTCCCATACCTCATTGCCTAGTGCCATAGGTTGGGAACTGATCTTGTCCGTGAAGACTGAGGCAAAAAAAGCATAGAGCACGTCAGCTTTTCTTACATCACCTGCCACTAGGTTACCTCCCCCATCCAGTAACAGCCCCACACTCTTTCTGATCACCATCCTATTGTTAACATGCCTGTAGAAACCCTTCTTGTTACCCTTCACATTCCTTGCGAGCTGCAATTCCAGTTGTACTTTCGCTGTCCTGATGAGATTATTCCCCAGCATTCTCCAGCCATATATTGATACTCTTTGGTCGTCTGGCCACATTTCCATTTCTTACATGCATCACTTTTGAGTTTGAGCTTGCCAAGGATTTCCCTGGTAAGCCAAGCTGGCTGCCTACCATGTTTGCTTTTCTTACTATGCATCGGGATGGTTTGTTCCTGTGCCTTCAGTAAGACCTCTTTAAAATACTGCCAGTTCTCCTGAGCTCCTTTCCCCCTCATATCTGTTTCCCAAGGGATCCTGCCCACCAGTACCCTCAGGGAGTCGAAGTCTGCTCTTCTGAAATCAAGGGTCTATATGTTACTGCTCATCCTTCTTCCTTGTGTCAGGATCCTGAAATCTACCAGCTCATAGTTGCTGCAGCCCAAGTTGCCACCTACTTCTATTTCTGCTACTAGTTCTTCCCTGTTTGTGAGCAGCAGGTCAAGTTGTGCAGGGCCCCTGGTCGGTTCCTTCAGCTCTTGTACCAGGAAGTTATCCCCAACATTCTCCAAAAGCTTCCTGGATTGTCTGTGTGCCTCTGTATTGGTCTCCCAACAAATGTCTGAGTGATTAAGGTCTCCCATGAGAACCAGGGCCTGTGATTTGGAAGCTTCTCTGAGCTGCCTGAAGAAATCCTCATCGACCTCGTCTCCCTGATCTGGCGTCTGTAGGAGACACCAACCGCATCATCATCTCTATTGCTTCTGCCTCTAAGCTTGACCCAACGACTCTCAACTGGCTTTTCTCCCTCCATATTCTGGAGTGCTGAGCACTCGTACTTCTCTGTCACACAGAACACCACTCCACATTTTCTCCCCTGCCTGTCCTTCCTGAACAGGTCATGGAGTGCTGAGCACTCGTACTTCTCTGTCACACAGAACACCACTCCACATTTTCTCCCCTGCCTGTCCTTCCTGAACAGTTCATGGAGTGCTGAGCACTCGTACTTCCCTGTCACACAGAACACCACTCCACATTTTCTCCCCTGCCTGTCCTTCCTGAACAGGTCATGGAGTGCTGAGCACTCGTACTTCCCTGTCACACAGAACACCACTCCACATTTTCTCCCCTGCCTGTCCTTCCTGAACAGTTCATGGAGTGCTGAGCACTCGTACTTCCCTGTCACACAGAACACCACTCCACATTTTCTCCCCTGCCTGTCCTTCCTGAACAGTTCATGGAGTGCTGAGCACTCGTACTTCCCTGTCACACAGAACACCACTCCACATTTTCTCCCCTGCCTGTCCTTCCTGAACAGGTCATGGAGTGCTGAGCACTCGTACTTCCCTGTCACACAGAGCACCACTCCACATTTTCTCCCCTGCCTGTCCTTCCTGAACAGTTCATGGAGTGCTGAGCACTCGTACTTCCCTGTCACACAGAGCACCACTCCACATTTTCTCCCCTGCCTGTCCTTCCTGAACAGTTCATGGAGTGCTGAGCACTCGTACTTCCCTGTCACACAGAACACCACTCCACATTTTCTCCCCTGCCTGTCCTTCCTGAACAGGTCATGGAGTGCTGAGCACTCGTACTTCCCTGTCACACAGAACACCACTCCACATTTTCTCCCCGTCTGTCCTTCCTGAACAGGTCATGGAGTGCTGAGCACTCGTACTTCCCTGTCACAGAACACCACTCCACATTTTCTCCCCCGTCTGTCCTTCCTGAACAGGTCATGGAGTGCTGAGCACTCGTACTTCCCTGTCACACAGAACACCACTCCACATTTTCTCCCCTGCCTGTCCTTCCTGAACAGGTCATGGAGTGCTGAGCACTCGTACTTCCCTGTCACACAGAACACCACTCCACATTTTCTCCCCTGCCTGTCCTTCCTGAACAGGTCATGGAGTGCTGAGCACTCGTACTTCCCTGTCACACAGAGCACCACTCCACATTTTCTCCCCTGCCTGTCCTTCCTGAACAGGTCATGGAGTGCTGAGCACTCGTACTTCCCTGTCACACAGAGCACCACTCCACATTTTCTCCCCTGCCTGTCCTTCCTGAACAGGTCATGGAGTGCTGAGCACTCGTACTTCCCTGTCACACAGAACACCACTCCACATTTTCTCCCCTGCCTGTCCTTCCTGAACAGGTCATGGAGTGCTGAGCACTCGTACTTCTCTGTCACACAGAACACCACTCCACATTTTCTCCCCTGCCTGTCCTTCCTGAACAGGTCATGGAGTGCTGAGCACTCGTACTTCCCTGTCACACAGAACACCACTCCACATTTTCTCCCCTGCCTGTCCTTCCTGAACAGGTCATGGAGTGCTGAGCACTCGTACTTCCCTGTCACACAGAGCACCACTCCACATTTTCTCCCCTGCCTGTCCTTCCTGAACAGGTCATGGAGTGCTGAGCACTCGTACTTCTCTGTCACACAGAGCACCACTCCACATTTTCTCCCCTGCCTGTCCTTCCTGAACAGGTCATGGAGTGCTGAGCACTCGTACTTCTCTGTCACACAGAACACCACTCCACATTTTCTCCCCTGCCTGTCCTTCCTGAACAGTTCATGGAGTGCTGAGCACTCGTACTTCCCTGTCACACAGAACACCACTCCACATTTTCTCCCCTGCCTGTCCTTCCTGAACAGTTCATGGAGTGCTGAGCACTCGTACTTCCCTGTCACACAGAACACCACTCCACATTTTCTCCCCTGCCTGTCCTTCCTGAACAGGTCATGGAGTGCTGAGCACTCGTACTTCCCTGTCACACAGAACACCACTCCACATTTTCTCCCCTGCCTGTCCTTCCTGAACAGGTCATGGAGTGCTGAGCACTCGTACTTCCCTGTCACACAGAGCACCACTCCACATTTTCTCCCCTGCCTGTCCTTCCTGAACAGGTCATGGAGTGCTGAGCACTCGTACTTCTCTGTCACACAGAGCACCACTCCACATTTTCTCCCCTGCCTGTCCTTCCTGAACAGGTCATGGAGTGCTGAGCACTCGTACTTCTCTGTCACACAGAACACCACTCCACATTTTCTCCCCTGCCTGTCCTTCCTGAACAGTTCATGGAGTGCTGAGCACTCGTACTTCCCTGTCACACAGAACACCACTCCACATTTTCTCCCCTGCCTGTCCTTCCTGAACAGTTCATGGAGTGCTGAGCACTCGTACTTCCCTGTCACACAGAGCACCACTCCACATTTTCTCCCCTGCCTGTCCTTCCTGAACAGGTCATGGAGTGCTGAGCACTCGTACTTCTCTGTCACACAGAGCACCACTCCACATTTTCTCCCCTGCCTGTCCTTCCTGAACAGGTCATGGAGTGCTGAGCACTCGTACTTCCCTGTCACACAGAACACCACTCCACATTTTCTCCCCTGCCTGTCCTTCCTGAACAGGTCATGGAGTGCTGAGCACTCGTACTTCTCTGTCACACAGAACACCACTCCACATTTTCTCCCCTGCCTGTCCTTCCTGAACAGGTCATGGAGTGCTGAGCACTCGTACTTCTCTGTCACACAGAGCACCACTCCACATTTTCTCCCCTGCCTGTCCTTCCTGAACAGGTCATGGAGTGCTGAGCACTCGTACTTCTCTGTCACACAGAGCACCACTCCACATTTTCTCCCCTGCCTGTCCTTCCTGAACAGGTCATGGAGTGCTGAGCACTCGTACTTCCCTGTCACACAGAACACCACTCCACATTTTCTCCCCTGCCTGTCCTTCCTGAACAGGTCATGGAGTGCTGAGCACTCGTACTTCCCTGTCACACAGAGCACCACTCCACATTTTCTCCCCTGCCTGTCCTTCCTGAACAGTTCATGGAGTGCTGAGCACTCGTACTTCCCTGTCACACAGAACACCACTCCACATTTTCTCCCCGTCTGTCCTTCCTGAACAGGTCATGGAGTGCTGAGCACTCGTACTTCTCTGTCACACAGAGCACCACTCCACATTTTCTCCCCGTCTGTCCTTCCTGAACAGTTCATGGAGTGCTGAGCACTCGTACTTCTCTGTCACACAGAACACCACTCCACATTTTCTCCCCTGCCTGTCCTTCCTGAACAGGTCATGGAGTGCTGAGCACTCGTACTTCCCTGTCACACAGAACACCACTCCACATTTTCTCCCCGTCTGTCCTTCCTGAACAGGTCATGGAGTGCTGAGCACTCGTACTTCTCTGTCACACAGAACACCACTCCACATTTTCTCCCCTGCCTGTCCTTCCTGAACAGTTCATGGAGTGCTGAGCACTCGTACTTCCCTGTCACACAGAACACCACTCCACATTTTCTCCCTGCCTGTCCTTCCTGAACAGTTCATGGAGTGCTGAGCACTCGTACTTCCCTGTCACACAGAACACCACTCCACATTTTCTCCCCGTCTGTCCTTCCTGAACAGTTCATGGAGTGCTGAGCACTCGTACTTCTCTGTCACACAGAACACCACTCCACATTTTCTCCCCTGCCTGTCCTTCCTGAACAGTTCATGGAGTGCTGAGCACTCGTACTTCCCTGTCACACAGAACACCACTCCACATTTTCTCCCCGTCTGTCCTTCCTGAACAGTTCATGGAGTGCTGAGCACTCGTACTTCTCTGTCACACAGAACACCACTCCACATTTTCTCCCCTGCCTGTCCTTCCTGAACAGTTCATGGAGTGCTGAGCACTCGTACTTCCCTGTCACACAGAGCACCACTCCACATTTTCTCCCCTGCCTGTCCTTCCTGAACAGGTCATGGAGTGCTGAGCACTCGTACTTCTCTGTCACACAGAGCACCACTCCACATTTTCTCCCCTGCCTGTCCTTCCTGAACAGGTCATGGAGTGCTGAGCACTCGTACTTCTCTGTCACACAGAGCACCACTCCACATTTTCTCCCCTGCCTGTCCTTCCTGAACAGGTCATGGAGTGCTGAGCACTCGTACTTCCCTGTCACACAGAACACCACTCCACATTTTCTCCCCTGCCTGTCCTTCCTGAACAGGTCATGGAGTGCTGAGCACTCGTACTTCCCTGTCACACAGAACACCACTCCACATTTTCTCCCCTGCCTGTCCTTCCTGAACAGTTCATGGAGTGCTGAGCACTCGTACTTCCCTGTCACACAGAACACCACTCCACATTTTCTCCCCTGCCTGTCCTTCCTGAACAGTTCATGGAGTGCTGAGCACTCGTACTTCCCTGTCACACAGAGCACCACTCCACATTTTCTCCCCTGCCTGTCCTTCCTGAACAGGTCATGGAGTGCTGAGCACTCGTACTTCCCTGTCACACAGAGCACCACTCCACATTTTCTCCCCTGCCTGTCCTTCCTGAACAGTTCATGGAGTGCTGAGCACTCGTACTTCCCTGTCACACAGAACACCACTCCACATTTTCTCCCCGTCTGTCCTTCCTGAACAGGTCATGGAGTGCTGAGCACTCGTACTTCTCTGTCACACAGAGCACCACTCCACATTTTCTCCCCGTCTGTCCTTCCTGAACAGTTCATGGAGTGCTGAGCACTCGTACTTCTCTGTCACACAGAACACCACTCCACATTTTCTCCCCTGCCTGTCCTTCCTGAACAGGTCATGGAGTGCTGAGCACTCGTACTTCCCTGTCACACAGAACACCACTCCACATTTTCTCCCCGTCTGTCCTTCCTGAACAGGTCATGGAGTGCTGAGCACTCGTACTTCCCTGTCACACAGAGCACCACTCCACATTTTCTCCCCTGCCTGTCCTTCCTGAACAGGTCATGGAGTGCTGAGCACTCGTACTTCTCTGTCACACAGAGCACCACTCCACATTTTCTCCCTGCCTGTCCTTCCTGAACAGTTCATGGAGTGCTGAGCACTCGTACTTCCCTGTCACACAGAGCACCACTCCACATTTTCTCCCCTGCCTGTCCTTCCTGAACAGGTCATGGAGTGCTGAGCACTCGTACTTCCCTGTCACACAGAGCACCACTCCACATTTTCTCCCCTGCCTGTCCTTCCTGAACAGGTCATGGAGTGCTGAGCACTCGTACTTCCCTGTCACACAGAGCACCACTCCACATTTTCTCCCCTGCCTGTCCTTCCTGAACAGTTCATGGAGTGCTGAGCACTCGTACTTCCCTGTCACACAGAACACCACTCCACATTTTCTCCCCTGCCTGTCCTTCCTGAACAGGTCAGACCCCTCCACGACCATGCTCCAGGTATGCGAATCGTCCCAGCAAGTCTCCATTATTCCAGTCACCTCACACTCCCTTGTCTGTGCCAGGGCCTCGAATTCTCCCTGTTCGTTCCCAGGTTTCTGGCACGCGTGTACAACCACCTTGGCTCGTTAGCTGATTGGCTACTTTCTCCTTTTGAATCAGGGGTCCTGCTTTGTTGTTCCCTCCACCTTCCCCACTTACTGCAGGGCTTGTCACCATCCCCTGGGGAACCTAGTTTAAAGCCTCCTCACTAGGTTCGGAAGCCTGCCTGTGAAGATGCTTTTCCACTCTTCGTTAGGTTGATACCCTCTTCCCAGCAATCCTTGTTCCCGAAACAGAGCCCCATGGCTGAGGAAACCAGATCCCTCTCTCCGACACCACCTGCGCACCCACGCATTTACCTCCACGATTCAATGATCTCCACCTGGAGCCCTTCCTTCAGCGGGGAGGATGGACGAGAACACCACCCGTGCTTCACATTCCTTGATCTTCCATCCCAGAGTTACACAATCTGCAGTGATCCGCTCCAGGTTGTTCTAGCGAGTGGCTGGTTCTTCTGGGTCAAACCCTGTTCAAGCCCTTCGTGTTTCTGCTCCCTCCCCACCTCACGCTTTCCCACCGGGGCCACAGCGCATTTCAGAGGAGGCTGCCTGTAAAACTCTTAGGGATGAAAGAGAGTTAGGGTCAACTCCTCAGTCAGCTGGCTCATGGGTGTCCTTGTGTGGCATGCCATGGCTGGAGCAGGGACACCACTCAGCCTTCATGCTCCAAAGCCCAGGCCCTATGCACTGGGCCCAGGCTCCTCCACCCACTGCTAACAGGGTGGGGGAGGTGGCTGACACCCAGCTCGCTAGTGATCCAGAGAAATGTGTTTGTGCCTCTGTCTCCTGGGAGCTGGTCGGCTGAGGGGAGTGGGTTAGGGAGCAACTTGCCAGCTCTTGTGAGCAGAAACCGTTTGGCTCCTGTCTCGGAGCTTTCCTAATTGCGGCCCTCTGGTTGGGTGAGAGGCGCTGACGCTGTGTCTTGGCTGGTTGCAGGATGGAGCTGTTGACCTAGTGACTGCGGATGACTCTGGAGCCCTGTGTGCCTGGAGATCCGAGGAGGAGTTCTCTCTGCTCACCAAAATCTCTGCTTTTGGGTAAGGCGAGGAGAGGAGACGGGGGGCAGCGCCCCAGGCCTTGCTCAGGCAAGTGGGGTGAGAACCTGCAGGCCGTGTGCTGCGGGCAGAGCAGCCCAGAGCAACCCTTCCCCATGTCTGCTTGGTGCCCAGGTGGAGCTGCTCCTCGGTGAAGCTGTGGAACGGGGTCATTGCTGCTGGCTATGGGAATGGGCAGATCCGGCTCTATGAGGCCTTGAGTGGGGCCCTGCGTGCCACAGTCAATGCCCACGCTCGCTGGATCTACGCCCTAGACCTGGCACCCCTGACGGGGAAGGTAAGCCTGCCCCAGGCTGCATGCTCCCCCTGCATGCCTGCTGAACACAGCTTGGCTCAGCTCCCCAGCCACCCTGGCGGACCTCTCCACACCCACGTAGGCCGGGGGGCACAAACATCCCAGTGTGTTCTGCCGCCTTTTGCCCAGGGAAGGAGTCAAAGGCCACACCCTGCACCCCAAAGCCAGCGTGCCGGGCTGCAGGCTTCAGCTGTCTGTCTGCTGAGCACAGCCCCAGCGCTGAGGCTGGCGGAGCCCCTCACTGCCTGTTCTGCCTCCCTGTGCAGCTGCTGTCAGGGGCTGAGGACTCCTACGTCCAGGTCTGGAAACTCAGCCGGCGAGCGGACCCGGGGGACATCGAGGTGAGGGCCACTACTGAGGAGGCTGCGCCCTTGCAGGGAGCAGTGGGAGGTGCTGGGCAGACAGACCACAGGGAATTGAGCCCACAGCTCCTTCGGGCCAGACCTGGCTCTGCCACGAGCGTCAGCACATCGTGGTTCCTGTGTGCCTCAGCTTCCTCTCTGTGAAATTCCACCACTGCCACAAGGGGTTGTGAGGCTGAGCTGGGGGCTACATATGGTAGTGGGGCAGCAAGGCCCCAGAGGGGCCTGGGGCAAGACTAGGTGAGGGGCTTGTTCCCTCCCCCCACTTCTCCATCCCCCCTGCTGCTGCTGTGGCCTCTTTCCTGAATCCATGCACCCTCCGGCACCTTTTGGCTCCTCCCTGCCCCCGTCCCCATTCCATGATCCACCGCCCCCACGCCTGGTTCAGGACTCCCACGTTCAGTTCCCTCCAACTCTGCCCAGCGCTGCCCATTCCTGCTGTCCTCCCAGCTGATCCAGACCCTCCCAGTTACACTCTGAGCCCAGCCAGTTCTGCCCCAGCTCCCCGTGCATAACCCTCCCACACCCGGCACTCTCCACCCCCCACCACAGCCAGCGCTTTCACCTGGGGGCTCTCACCTCCTCGGCGCCCCTCAGCACTGCAGCCCCCAGCATCTCTGCGCGCCTTTGCCAGGAGCTGATGCCAGAGGGTCCCCGTGCTCCCGTCACCCTCCTGTCCCAGGAGACTGGCGTGTCCTGGTCTCCAGTCGGTCCCCAGCAGGACCACACCTGTCACAGTTGTGCCATGGAGGTGCTGAGTGTGATCTCCACAGCGGCACCTGTCCTGTCGCCTGAGCAGCTCTCTCTGTTCTCCTGCTCTTCTGCCACCTCCTCCTCGCCACTTACCCTTCTGCGCCGCAGAGGCCCGGGCGTGCCCCCGTGTGGCCCTGGTGTCTCTGGGGCAATCCCAGCCGCCCGCACGCGGGTGAAACGCTCCTGCACTCCAGGGGGTCTGGCTGGCCTGGGCTGTGGAGTCCCAGGCACTGTCTCCTGCCCCTGCAGATCGAGCACTGCCATTCAGAGTGCGTGACTGACACCCAGCTGTGTGGCGCCCGCTTCTGCGATCCCGAGGGAAACTCCTTTGCTGCGACTGGCTACGACCTCAGTGAGATTGTCCGCTACAGCCAGGTCTAGGCCGTCCCGCTGCCAGGGGCTCGCAGCGCAGGCCAGGCCCGGCCAGGCCGTTCCCAGGAGGGGCGCTGTGCTAACAGGCTGGCACACCTGTGCCAGAAGGAGGCGGGGGCGCTGGGCAGAGACCCCTGGCTCCCAGGGCCGCTGCAGGCAGACAGGCAGAGGATCAGACATGTGGGAGCTGAATTGTCCAGAGCTGAGCCGGGCCCCTCAGCCCTGGGGAGATCGGCCATTGACATGGGGGGGATGTGCATGAAGAAGTAGGGGACAGCACGGCTGTGGCAAGATGAAACCCAATCCCTCTGGCCCGAGGTCTGCATCCGCCCCCGTGGCTACTCATTGTCCTCCCCTGGGGCAGGCAGCTGTCCCCACCTGCCCAGGGCTGCTCTGCCTGGCCCCTGCGGGCTGAGACATCCTCTGTTCCAGACCCCGGAGAGGCCAGAGCTGGTTCAGTAGCTGGGGAGGAGCCATCCTTCATGCCAAGGCTGGAGAAAGGACGTCCTGCTCCCAGGGGCCTGCCCGCTGCAGTGCTTCGTCGCCGGGGCTTGGCATGGGCACAGCACAGCGCCGCGAGACCGCAGCTGGGGCCTTGTCCTGGGGCACTGCCGGGTCACAGATCTCGGTGGCGCCCCGTGTTACCGGCTCACAGAGCCGTCGGCGCCGGAGTCAGCCGGCGCTACGAGAGGAGCCCTGGGCTGGGCCGCAGGGGGCCTGGGGCTAGGTCTGACTCTGCCATGGGCCTGCTGGGACCGTGGGCCAGTGGTTGCCGCTCCATGCCCCATCTGTAAATGGGCCAGCTACATACCGCCTCGCCCTCCCTTGTGACAGGCTGCGCTGGATAAACCCTAGTGCCGGTACCTGGCCAGACTCGGGTTTGCCTCCTCTGTGCAGGTGCCCAAAGGGCGCCCCAGCTCTGCGACCCCCCAGCGGGCGGCTGCTTGGCCTGACCTGGCAACAGCTGCTGCGCTCGGCTCACCCGGCTCCTCCCAGGCCAAGGCCTGACCTCGCATAGGCCGGGCTCCAGGCCAGGCTCAGCCCTGGGTCCCGCCCGGCTGCACTTTGGGACGGGCTGCAGCCCCCTCCTGCGCCAGCTGCCGGGAAGGCCCTCCCCTGCGGAGACCGAGCGGTGAGGCTGGGCGCAGGGCCCGGTCCCTTGGAAGTGCTTGTTGCTCCCCCCTGCAGGGCAGCTGTGCCTCGGGAACCTGGCAGCACAGGCTCCCCGGCTGGCTGGGCGGGCTGAAGGACGGCTCTTCTGCGGGGCAGGCCTGCGGCTGGGCCCTGAGCAGGGGCCTCTGGCTGAGCCAGCCTGGTGCTGGAGGGGTGAGCCTGCTGTCTGCAGCATGGCCCAGCGCCGGGCACGGCTGGGTCACAGCCCAGAGCCGCCACACCGTGTCATGCAACACGCTTGGAGGCGGCCGTGCACAGTGTTTGTGTGTGTGTGTGTGTGTGCGCGTGTGTGTGTGTGCGCGTGCGCGCACATGTTTAAGTGCATGTCCATGTGTAAGTGCATGTCTGTGCGTGCACACGTGTATGCATGTGTGTGTGTGTGCAGGTGTGCCTGTGTGCATGCACACGTGCAGGTGTGCCTGTGCGCGTGTGTGCGTGCATGTGTGTGCATGCGTGCATGTGTGTGCCTACTGTGCGTGCACCTGCCGTGTGTGTGTGCGTGCGTGCAGGTGCACCTGTTGTGCATATGTGCACGTGTGTGCGCGTGCCTGTTGTGTGTGTGTGCGCGCGTGTGCTTGTTGTGCATGTGGGTGCACTTGTTGTGCATGTGCACTCGCTGCTGAACCACTGCCCCCCCGAGGCAGCTGCATTTCACACGTGGGCGCTGGGGAAGTGAACTTTGCTCTCTCCTGCAGCCCAGGCCCCAGCAGAACGCTTGGCACCACTGCAGCCCTGGGCCCCTCTAGGCCCCTGCGCTGGAGCCCTGCTTGGCCTGGCCCTGTGGGGCTGCTGGAGGCTCTTGCTCTGCCCGTGGGGACTGGGCTGGCTGGGGCAGTGCAGGGGGACTCCTCGCCCCTGGCGTGCTGGCGCGCCTGCGTGGGCAAGGGAGCAGAACCCTCCCTTGCCAAGGGACGCCCTGAAGGCCAAAGCTGGAGCGGGCTCAGAAAAGCACAACCTCAAGTCCTGGCAGCAGGGTCCATGGCTGGCTGTTAGCCACGCCGGGCAGGCCCCCACCTACCCCCCTTCCAGCCATGCCGGGCAGGCCCCCACCTACCCCCCCTCCAGCCACGCCGGGCAGGCCCCCACCTACCCCCCCACTTCCACCCACTCCAGGCAGGCCCTCACCTACCCCCCTTCCAGCCACGCCAGGCAGGGCCCCACTTACGCCCCCCTTCTAGCCACGCCGGGCAGGCCCCCACCTACCCCCCCCTTCCAGCCATGCTGGGCAGGGCCCCACCTACCCCCCTCTTCAAGCCACGCTGGGCAGAGCCCAGGCTGGGTCACTATTTGCCCAGGGCTCTTCACCAGCCGCAGCCAGGAGCCTGGGCTGTCCCTGTGCGTGGGGGGCGCTGTGCTAGGCACTCCGGTGTCAGGGAATTGAACCGTCCCTCGTGTGCCCACAGACTCCTGCCTCTTCCCACGAGTGCCCACCGGGGCGTGATGGCATTAACCAGTGACTGACAGGTCCTCCAGCCAGTAGCTGCCCCCCACCACCAGGGTCGGACATGCTGTGCCTTAATCCGTCAGCCAAGCCTCTATGTAACCCGCTCCAAGCACGCCCCACGGGCAGTGGTGGGGTCCCAGCCCTGTCCAGCCGGGGCACGTAGCGGGGCCCCTGACCCTGCAGGCAGAGCAGGATAGCAGGCGCTGCCCCAGCCCAGGGAAAGTGGCAGGGGCTCCCTGGGCTGTCACAGCCAGGGAGGGGGCCTGGCCTGGCCTGGCCCTGCAGCAGGGCAGGAGCAATGCAGCTGGCTCTCACCCACGGCGATCAACCAGCAACCCTGTGGCAGCTGGTCTGAGCACAGGGGCTGGTCTGAGCTTGGCTCTGTGCTGTGAGACATGGGGCACCACCTGCCCCCCAAGGAAGCTGGGGGGGAGCAGCCACAGGGCTCCCAGCCCCTGGGCACCCAGTGTCCCTTGCCATGGGGAGGGGTGGCTCCTGCCTGGGGGGCTCCAGCATCTGCAGCTGGCTGCCCCACCCCACTCAGGCCTGTGGGCTGGGATGGGTGTGGCGGAAGGCCCCTTGCCTCTGGGCACAAGAGGGGCCAGTGCCCCCACGGAGCCAGGCCCAAGCAGCAGCAAAACCCACCTCTCCACAGCAGAGCCTGCCCTTACCTGCCTGTCTCCCTGCGCTGTGGACAGGGGCGGCCGCCAGGCTCCCCGGTAGCATGCACAGGCCTGCTGGCTCTGCTCCCAGAGGGGTGGGGCGCAGCTGGGTGCGTGCTGCAGGCGCTGCCTTGGCCGTGGGAGCCCGTTACAGGGCCAGCCTGGAGAGCAGTAGCGAAGGGGCAGCAGAGCCCTGCCTGAGGGATCCAGCCCCAGGCCGGGGGCACCCAGTGCAGAGCCTGCTGGGCCTGGCTCACAGGCCCCCCCCCCCCCCCCACGAAACACCCCTGGAAGGGCAGGGTTGGGGCACCGGGCACCAGCCGCAGCCCCTGTGCCAGCTCCAGGCTGCGCTGTGGCCACGCGGGAGGCCCAGGGGAGCCTGCGGCTACCCCGCCGAGACGCGGGCCCACTACCCACCGCATTAACCCAGCCCTAGCCCCCTGCAGCACTGCCCCCGGGGGCACAGGGCGGGCCTGCCACCCCTGCTGAGCGGGGCCCGGCTCTCGGACACAGGCGCGTTTCCGCCCCTCCCTTTGGCACTGCGGCCTGTCTGCTGGGGGAGCGAGCGTTACACCGCAGCACGAGTGGGGTACAGCTGGGCCGGGCCGGGCCGGGGCAGGAGCCCCCGTTACACCGCGCCCAGGGCGGGTGCTGCCGTTGCACCGGGGGGCACAGGCCGCTCACGCCAGCAGCTGAAGCCCTGGGGAGCGAATGGCTGGCTGCGGAGGCCCGGCTGCACCTGGCAGTAAAGCCAGCACCGCCAGTGGCCTCCTGACCCGTTTACCACAGGCCAGGGAGGCCCTTCCAGCATCGGCACGTCTCAGAACACACTCGCGTTCTCCGACAAGCGCTGCCCAGGCCTACGGGCCGGTCCGCAGCCCCCCTGCACAGGGCAGACAGGCTGGGCAGAGCCGGCTCGTGGCTCGCAGAATCCATCCAACCCACGCAACTGGCCCAGCTTCCCCCAGCCCAGTAGACCCAGCCGGCCCACTCCCGGAGCTCTGTCAGCGCAGAGCAGAGGCGCAGGATGCTGGCGTCCAGCCCCCCGCTCCCCACCCGAGCAGCCCGCAGCCACTCGTCCCACCTCTGGGCAGGGCACCCCGCCTGCCCAGGTACCCCAACCAGTGCTCCACCCCTGCCGGGAAAGAGATTGTCCTAATAGCCACCTGCGCCTCCCCCTCTGCAAGGTCAGACCACTGCTGCTGCTTCTGCCCTCTCCGCCCCCTCCGGAAGCTGGAGGCTGCTACTAAATCACCCCTCCGTCTTCTCTTCTGCAAACTAAACAAGCCCAAACCCCTCAGCCTCTCCTCGGAGGTGATGTGCCCCCCTTGTTCTTGTCAGCCGCTGCTGCAGCCTCCCCGTGTGTAGTAGGGGAGCCACACCTGGCCCCACACTCCAGTGCTGAGGAGTAGGGAAGGATCACTGCCCATCAGCCGCCAGCAATGCTGCTCCTAATGCAGCCCAAGGTGCCCTTAGTTTTCCTGGCCCCGGGGACACTGTTGGCCCCTATCCCCCTTCTCGTGTGCTGCTGAACTGCTGCTTAGCCGGTCGGTCCCCAGCCTGGAGCTGTGCTCAGGGAGTTCTCCCACAGCCATGGCACAGCCCTGACACAGCCAGCCCCAGGGCAGCGCCTGGGCCCACCCCCTGCCCAGCCCAGGATATCACCAGAGGGCTCTTCCCCTGCAGCAGGTTCTCCCCCGGCCAGCCAGCACCAGCGGGCAGCAGAGCGAGCTGGCTGGGCAGCTCCCGGGCGTGGAGGGCTGGGTACCATGTGGCATGACCGAGCTGGGAGCAGGCTGGGGCTGGGGCTGGGGCTGGCTCCCACCCCTGCAGCTGGCACCAAGCCCAGGGAGGCGGCTCTGCACTGACCAGCCATGCAGCTGGGGGGTTGCTCACATCCCAGGCCGGGCACTACGCCCCAGCCAGCTCGCGGGGAAGGGGAGGACAAGGCAGGCAGGCTGAGGAGAGCTGGGTACGGTGCAGCCAGTGGCAGGGGCACCTGAGACACTCCAGGGGGGCGAGGTGCCCGGGAGAGCGCGTCTAAGGGCAGCGGGGCCCCGGCCGGAGCCTGGGGGAACAGCCCTGACAGCCAGGAGTCTAGGCGGCTGTCCCCACCCCTGCCAGGGCTCCCACTGCCACAGCTGGCAGCTGCTGGGGGGCCACAAAGTCCTGCTGTGAGGCCTGCAGGCTGCAAGGGAACAGCGCCACCTCCCCCATGGCCCAGCTGGGCCCAGGCTGCCCCCCGCAGCCCCTCTGCACCGCAGGCCCAGGCACGTTACAAAAGCTTTTTATTCCAAGGTTAAAACAGTCCGTGGCTGCGCGGTGCAAACGGCCGGGCTGGGCCGGCTCACAGTGGTGAAACGGGGATACAAAAAGCCCTTTAGCCAAGGGAGGGAGCCCTAGAAAAGTGTAAACCCTGGTGCGGCCGCGGCCGGAGGGGGAGCCCGGCACACGTGGGGCAGTTCCCTTAGGGCACCACGTGTGGAAAGGGGGCAGGGCCCCCGGGCAAGGCTGGGAAGAGGCTCAGCATGGCAAAGGCACAGAAGGGGCAGGCAGGGGCTCCAGGCAGCCCCTGTGGCCACACCAGCCCAAAGGGGGAAGGGAGCAGCTTCTACCCCTCCCCCCCCACCAGAGAAAACTCCCGTCCCTCCATAGACCCCAGCTCCCCTGGGCCAGGAGAAGCCCTCAGCCCTGTGATCCCCCCTCCCTCCAGCAGCACAGGGGAGCCGGGACCGGGTGCTGCTCCCGGGCCTCTCACAGGCACAGGGGGCTCCTACCTAGCTACACCCCCTGCCCCTGCCCCTGCCCCAGCGTGACCAAGCCCTGGGGAGGGGCACACCCCTCCAATACTGCTCGGTGTGAGGTAGCCCCCAGTTCTGCCAGGTGTGGGGCCCCAGCCCCCCACGCCGGGGCCCAAGGCACGGCAAAGCTGGGGGAGGCACCGCCGTAACCCAAGGGGGAGCGCGGCACGCCTGTAACCGTGCCCAAGGCAGGGGCTGGGAAGCGCCTGCTAGGCCCCCCTGCCAGGGGCACGAGGCGGTCCAGGCCCCCAGCCCTAGGAGACGTGGGGCGAGGGCCGCCAGAAGCACCACTTGCTGCGGGTGCGCTGCTTGTGCAGCAGCTGCTCCTCCAGCTCCCGCTCCTTCTTGGAGCGCAGGTACAGGTCCTCCTCCTTCAGGTACCAGACGGGCGGCCAGCGGTGCCTCTCGCAGTGCGCTTTGTTCTCTAGGGGCCGAGAGAGGGGCAGGTCAGCCCCTTCCCCGCGGCCAGGCCAACTGCCCAGGCTCCCCCAGCCAGGGACCTGCAGCAGAGCTGCCCAGGGAGCTCCCCTGCCCCCAGCCACCTCCCCCCCCGCTGCTTCCCCTTTGGGCCTAGGGCTGAGATATAGGGGAGCAGCGTGACCCCAGCGCTGCGAGAGGGGGAGGGGCCCCATGGAGTGCAGATTGTCTATGGGGGGGGGCAGAACCAGACCAGCCTGGGGGGTCTAGTCGCACCCCTGCTCCCAGCAGCAACAGCCCTAACTGAACCATCCAGCCAGAGCTGGGGGGAGCCCAGGCGGCAGCCTTCTCGGGACAGCGATCCACCCCAGCCCCAAGTTACCCAGCCCAGCGCTGCGCTGTGCTGCCCTGCCCTGCTGAGATGGGTCTGTCCTGAGAGCCAGCCTGGACCTCCCCCATTGCTCCTCGGTCTGCCATCTGCCCCGAGAACCCCCCCGCCACTTCAGGCAGGGGCAGGCTGCTATCACATCCCCTCCTTTCTCTTCCGCCCCCCAAGAGGTCCAAAGCCCTCTGCCACAGCTCAGCAGGCACCTGCCCCACAGCTTTGCTGCCCTCCCCTGGACTGTCCACATCCTTGCTGCAGTGGGGGCCCCAGAGCTGGGAGCAATGCTCAGGCTGTGGCCTCACCACGACCAAACCAAGGCGAGTAATGACTTTGCTCAGCTGCTGGCAATGCTCCTCTAATGCAGCCCAAGATGCCCTTAGCCTCGTGGCTAGCAGGGCACACTGGTGGCCCCACCCTCCAGCTGTGCTTGGGATTCCCCTGTCCTCCGTGCAGGGCTCTGCGCTGGTCCATGGGGAGCCTTACATTTCCTTTGGCCCATTCCCGCAACTACATCTAGGTCACTGTGGACCTGGGCTACGTGGGGCTCACCAGAACCAGTCGCCCCCCAGCTAACCACAGCACCGCACCCCAGTCCCAGGGAAGGGAGGTGGTCTTCCCAGGAGCTGAAATGCAGCCGCACGCATGTACTGGAAGGGGCAAGGGGGTGGTGAGAGTAAAAGATTCACTCCAGCCTGAAATATCCCCAACTCTGGGCAATGGCACCTCCCTTGGGGATGAGCAAGAGCTGGGGGGAGACCAAGAGCTGAGACGGAAGGGAAGGGGCAGGACCCTAGGAGAAGGGGGGCTGTTACCAGGGTCACAGGGCAGGACCCCCCCCACTTACAGCCCCCTTCCACGCCAAGCCGGGGAGGCTGGCACACGCCTGCGCCTGTTGGCCGCTGAGATGCCCCGCTCGCCGTCCCGTGGGGGACATTGCTCAGAGCCATCCTGCCCAGGTGTGAGACGCGAAGTCCATTCCTGTCACCCGGGCTCTAGTGGCACCGGCTCTGGGCCAAGCGAGGTGCGGAAGAATGTTGGCAGTGCCCTCACTGGGGCGGTTACCTGGCTGGCTGTGCCAGGGCTGTGGCTGAAGCAGACATTTGCTCAACAGCTGTATTAGAAATGGGGTAGTGAGGAGTTTCACAGCAGGAAGTCTGATCACCTCCCCTGGCCACAGTGAGGGACTAGACAGAGACGCAGCCCTCCAGGTCCAGCACGCAAGAGGGACTGGGACCTGCTGGTGAAACCAGCGACCACTGGAAACATGCCATGGGGCCCACCTGCTCAGGAGATAACCCAGACGCCATGGGAGATGACATGTCATTTTGGGTTAGATCCAAGTTATGTTGACCTGGGGATGTGGCTGGACCCTTTAGGGCCCAGAAGTACACGTGGGGAGCTGGTGGAATAGGTTTTAAGCCGAGAATAGGGAGCTGGTGGCCTGGATATTTTAGGAGCAGCTGGAGAGTCGGGGGGTTTGCTCGGGTGGCTTCTGGCTGCCAGTGGGTTGACGTGACAGAGGTGTTGTGCCTGGTTGGATTTGCCCTAGTGAGAAGGACATCCCAGCCTGGGCTGTCAGTGGCCCGGACTTAAGCACATTACTCAGGATTGGTTCACTCAGCTGTGCCCAGAGCCCCCTATCATATTGCACTGGGGCAGGGGGCAGCCAGGTAGGATCACGTGCAGGGGGCATGTGCTTGGGAACAGGGAGAGGGAACTTCTGCTGTACAGGCTCCCAGGGGTTCGGCTTCCCTGGCCCCTAGCACCCCACTTCCAAGGTCCTGGCAGCCCCCACGCTGCAGGCCGGCCCCTACCTGGTGCCATGTACTTCATCTCCCTGGGGAAGCGGCGGCAGATGCTGTTGTAGTTGGTGCAGATGTAGTGAAGGCACCAGGCTGCCAGCTGCTGAGCATTGTGCAACTGCAAGAGAACAGCAGGCAGCTGACAGCTGGGAGAGGGCCCCTGCCTGCCCCAGCTGGGGGCTTGGTGCCCAGGGACCCAGAGCATGTGGGCAGCCAGGGCCTCACCCCACCAGGCATCCTGCAGCAGCTCTAAGCACCAAGCCAAGGGCCAGGCTGGTAACACGCTGGGACCCCCAGACTGCACCTGATTTCTGTGCAGGAGGCACAGGGCATGGGACCCACATCCCAGCATGCAATGCAGCAGGCTCCACCAGTCACACCTCCACCCCCTCTGCCCTGTGGTGCCCCCAAGGGGCCCCCTGTGACTCCTCCCCACCTCCAGCTGGGGCAGCCGCACTGGCAGCAGGGGTCGGGCTGCCCCTCCAGTCCCTGGCCGTGGCAGAAGCAGCCGGGTCATGCTGCTTCCCTCTGCAGCAAGGGAGGTGAGAGTCCCACCCCCCACAGCACCACGGCTGCCCAGACCCCCCACGGCGCAGGGCCGGGGTGGTTGGACCTCTGCCTGCTGGCCCCTCCCCGTCAGTGTCAGGGCACAGGACCCCCTCCACGACCCTGCCAGCTGCCGGAAGCGTCAGACGGGCTCAGCCGGTGCCCCTGCCCCAAGACAGCTCTTCCCGGCCCCGAGCAGGGGAAGGGAAGCCACGGGCCGACCCCGTACCTGAGTCAGCTGCAGGTAGATGAGCACCTGCTCGTCGATCTCCACCTGCTGCACATAGGCGCGGAGCAGCTCATCCACGGCGTGCTGCTCTGGGAGGGCCGAGACGAGGAGCCTGAGCTGGGGCGGCAAGGCCCAGACCCCAACCCCGACCCGCCTGGCACGGACGGGGGGAGGGCGCCCTCGGGCTCACCCCCAATGCCAGCTGGTTGGGTGCTTCTGGAACGGCATGGCCCCTCCCCACCTGCCCCGGCAAAAGCCTGCAACCCTTGTGCCAGGCCAGAGAAGGCCACATGCCGGTCGGTCTCACCTGGGGCCGGGGCCGGGGCCAGGACCAGCCACCCCCTCCCCAGAACCAAGGGCAGCTGGCTGCAGCCTAGCCATGGGCAGCCACCCCCCTACCCCCAGGCCTGGCTCCACGGAGTCAGGTGCTGCTCCTGGGGCCCTTACCCAACAGCTGGCACACGAGGGGCAGAGCCCACAGCCGCTGCCAGCCTCCTTATCTCACCTGCAGCCTGCGGGGCCCTGCCCTGAGCCTCACCGGTGAGCGCCTGCAGCCGGGGCAGGCACAGGCGGTTGCTTAGGATCAGGAGCTCTGTGGCGTCCAGGTCGGGCGTGGGGGTGAAGTGCCCCGTGCAGAGGAACTCGAGGACGGCCCGCAGGCAGGCACACTTGGTACCAGGCAGGGAGACCTGGGAGGAGAAGGGGAACCTAAGGGACTCACCCCAAACAGGCAGATGGGCCGGGTGGGCCTGCGCTCCTGCAGCCCCTCCCGCCCCACGCGGCTCATTCGCTCCCCGGCCTGGCTGGGGAGCACGTCCGTTTTCACCCCCCAACCAGTGGGCTGGTGAAGGCTCCATCTACCAAGGAACCCCGGGGGGGCCGGGCTGAGCCCCAGCAGCGCTGCTTCTCCCCAGGAGCGGCCCAGCCTGCTCCTAGCCCACGGGGAGCAGTCAGAGGAGGTGGCGGCTGCATGCAGGCATCCGGGTCTGGCCCCAGCCCAGCCCAGCCCTGGCACCCGCACGAGAGTCCCAGTTTATCGCCGATCACATGCTGTGGCTCCCTCTCCCTCTGGCAGGGGAAGGGATCACATGACCCCACCCCTCCGGTCCATGTTCAGCCCCAGGCCACGCCAGGAGTAGGCAGCAGCTCCGACTCCCGCCCCTGCCGGGGGCCTCTTCCTCGGGGACCCCCGCCCCCGCCCCCGCCCCCAGCGCTGCCCGGCCCTTCGCTCCCCGCGATCGCTCAGCTGCCCACCCCTCACCTCCGCTGCGTAGCTCTCCCGGAAGTTGCCGCAGAACATGGCTCCCATCCAGTCACAGCCTGCAAGCAGCAGGGGCTTGTGGGCCGGCACCGACCCGTCATCCACCAGGAACACGACATCTGGGGCAGGGGAGGGGGTTAGCGCTGCCTGGCCCCACCCCAGAGACTGCAGCCAGGGCCGACACGTGCAGGGCCAGGCCCGGTTTTACAGTACCTGCGGGGGCGCTGGCTAGGAAGAGGGACCCCCACAGGGCAGTGGTGAAGTGCTGGGGAAAAGCACCAGCTGGGTGCTACAGACCCTTACTCGGCACCTGCCCTGGCCCAGGCACGCGACCTGTGGGGGGCCCTAGCCCCTGCCCTGCCGAGACCCAGCTGTACCCGCAAAGACGCCTTGGCCTGCCCCCCCCACCCCTCCCCAACGCCCCAGCCCAAGGCCCCTGTCCCCACCTGCAAAGACGCCCTGGCCTGACCCCCCACCCCTCTCCAACGTCCCAGCCCAGAGCCCTGCCCCCACCTGCAAAGACGCCCTGGCCTGACCCCCACCCCCCGACACCCCAGCCCAGAGCCCTGCCCCCACCTGCAAAGACGCCCTGGCCTGACCCCCCACCCCTCTCCAACGCCCCAGCCCAGGGCCCTGCCCCCACCTGCAAAGACGCCCTGGCCTGCCCCCCACCCCCCGACACCCCAGCCCAGGGCCCTGCCCCCACCTGCAAAGACGCCCTGGCCTGACCCCCCACCCCTCTCCAACGCCCCAGCCCAGGGCCCCTGCCCCCACCTGCAAAGACGCCCTGGCCTGCCCCCCACCCCCCGACACCCCAGCCCAGGACCCCTGTCCCCACCTGCAAAGATGCCCTGGCCTGACCCCCCCACCCCTCTCCAACGCCCCAGCCCAGGGCCCCTGCCCCCACCTGCAAAGACGCCCTGGCCTGCCCCCCACCCCCCGACACCCCAGCCCAGGGCCCTGCCCCAACCTGCAAAGATGCCCTGGCCTGCCCCCCCCAACCCTCCCCAACGCCCCAGCCCAGGGCCCTGCCCCCACCTGCAAAGATGCCCTGGCCTGCCCCCCCCAACCCTCCCCAACACCCCAGCCCAGGGCCCCTGCCCCCACCTGCAAAGACGCCCTGGCCTGCCCCCCACCCCCCGACACCCCAGCCCAGGGCCCTGCCCCCACCTGCAAAGATGCCCTGGCCTGCCCCCCCCAACGCCCCAGCCCCCACCTGCAAAGACGCCCTGGCCTGCCCCCCACCCCCCAATACCCCTCTCCAATGCCCCAGCCCAGGGCCCCTGCCCCCACCTGCAAAGACACCCTGGCCTGCCCCCCACCCCCCGACACCCCAGCCCAGGGCCCCTGCCCCCACCTGCAAAGACACCCTGGCCTGCCCCCCACCCCCCGACACCCCAGCCCAGGGCCCTGCCCCCACCTGCAAAGACGCCCTGGCCTGACCCACCCCCCACCCCTCTCCAACGCCCCAGCCCAGGGCCCCTGCCCCCACCTGCAAAGACACCCTGGCCTGCCCCCCACCCCCCGACACCCCAGCCCAGGGCCCTGCCCCCACCTGCAAAGACGCCCTGGCCTGACCCCCCCCTCACCCCTCTCCAACGCCCCAGCCCAGGGCCCTGCCCCCACCTGCAAAGACGCCCTGGCCTGACCCACCCCCCACCCCTCTCCAACGCCCCAGCCCAGGGCCCTGCCCCACCTGCAAAGACGCCCTTGCTGAGGCACTCCTTGATGCGGTTGGCCCGGCGCACATGGAAGGCCTTGGTGATCTCCTGGTTCATGAAGCTCTCCTTGTTGAGCACGTTGGCCACCATCATGCGCAGGTCAAAGACCTCCAGCAGCTCAGCGATGGTGGCCACCTGCATGAGGTCTGTGCGGCCCTGATCCAGGTGGCCCGTGTAGAGGTACTCAAGCACTGCCCGGAAGGGCCCCGGCTGGACCAGCTCATCCATGTACACCACCGTCATCTGCTTCTCCCGATGGGTCACGGGGTCCTGAACCAGCTCCAGCTGCATGCGGACAAAGCCCCGGCCCCAGCCTGACAGCTCCTGGCCCCCGGCCCCCAGGGGCTGCGAGTCCTCACCCTGCACCAGCCACAGGGGATCGTCACTATGCGAAGTCCTGAGGGGGGCCTGGGTCCCCTCGCCCAGCGGGCCCTTCTCCATCTCCAGGCTCTTAGTCCTGGCAGCTGGCTCCTTGGCCACCTGCTGCTCCGCACCAAGGGCCTCCCCAGCCGGTGTGGCTGGCCGCTCCCGGCTGAAGAGGTCATAGAACTTGGAGCAGGAGGTGGCCAGGTAGACACGGTGGGCGAAGACACGGTGCCCCCCCTGCAGCTGGAAGACCACATCGGCACAGAGCGGGGTGCAGAAGAGGGCTGCAGGGCCCTGGCCGCCGCTGGTGAGCGGGTCGGGGATGTGGATGACCGGCGGGGGCGGCTTGGGGGGCAGGAAGGGCGCCTGCAGCAGCGGCCTCTGCATCTTCTTCAGGTGGGACTTCCAGAACTGCAGATGGCGGCGAGAGATGAGGGCCGCCCGGATGGCGTTGTCAAAGACATCCTTGATGCCGAACTGGGCCACCACGCTGGTCTCGTAGTACGGTACCCCCAGCTCCTTGGCCACCTCGTGGCCCCGCTCCGGCGGCAGGATGTCCGTGGGTCTGATGGGCCTGGCAAGGGAGAGGAGCTGGCAGGTCACCTCTGGCCCAGACAGCCCGGGGGGGACTCGCGTGCCCAAACGGAAGTAGCTTGGCGTGGGCATCTGCTCCGCGTGGCTAGTGGAGCTGTGCTTCCCTTAGGGACCGTGCAACCCTCTGCCAAAGGCTCCGCCAAGCTGTGGCAAACCGCCCCGCCGGTCAAGGGCCGCCAGGAACAGCCGTTGGGCCCCACGCCGCAGGACGACACCGGGAAGCCTGGCAGCAGCCATACCGTAACCCCAGAGTTTTCCACCGTTGCCACAGCAACATGGCACCGCGAAACCCACAGACAAGTACCAAGGCAGGCTGCCCTGCCACGGCCCTCTGGGCCCAGTCCTGCACCGGGGCACCGCAGCGCGGCCGGCAGAGCCCAGCCCCACGCGAGCTGACGCGCCGCAGGCTGGTAAGAGAAGAGCGCTGCAGAGCGCCAGCCTGCCCGCACGCCACGTCTCGGCCGTGTTCTCAGCACCGTGGCGTCTGGCCGCCTCCCCTGCCAAAGAGCCCAGGGCCCCCTCAGAGGCGCAAGGCCTGCGCCCAGTGCGGGGGCCGCCAGCAGCTGGGCAGGACCTGGCTCTCAGACACACACGCGCCCCGGTGCTCCCTCGGCCGCCCTGGGCACGGGCTCCCTTACTTGGCCAGTGGGCGGCGAGCGCGGTTCACAGCCTCCAGGTCGGCGTAGCGCAGGTCCAGCTGGCAGCCCACCAGCACGATGGGGGTCCGTGGGCAGAAGTGCTTGATCTCCGGGTACCACATGGTCTTCACGTGGCGCAGGGAGTTGGGGTTGGCCAGGGAGAAGCAGAGAACCACCACGTCGGACCTGCAGGCAGGGGGAGAGATGGGGCAGGCAGGCAGCAAGTCAGCAGGCCCCGATGTCAGCATAGATCTCCCCGGCGCGAGCAGAACCTGAGCGCCACGTCAGGGCTCCTCTGCCCACCTGTCTCCTGGAACAGGGTAGGTCCTGCGCCTGCCCCGGCTGGCGTCCCAGTGTTACGACTGCAGCAGCAATTTCTGGGGGCGGGCACATCTGCCAGGAAGCCTTGGGGGGCAAGGGGGCTCCTGTGACCTGCCCCAGGCACACCCAGCTCTCTCGGCCCAGCGGGGCAGCTCAGAGGGCGTGTGATGGAGTGGGGGATACCTGTGTGTGTGTGAGTGGCTCACACAGGCTGTGGGGCTCCTGCTGAGGGTAACCCTGACGACCAGGTAACACCTTTGTACTGCAGACAAAGCAGGAGGTGGAGCCTGAGGGATTTGAATTGGAACTGGGAGTTGGAAGCAGTGAGTCTGGGCTGAGGGAGAGAGAGACAAAGGAGGGGGCAAGGCCCTGGCTCTGGGGGCCCCTCGGGGCCTCCTCTCCCCAACATGGATTGGACTGGCTGTCTCTGCCTGCTGCACTGACTCCTCTGTACGATGCTGTGTCCTGTCGGCTAATAAACCCGCTGTTCTCCTGCTAAGTGAGAGACTCTCCTGCCTGCGGACAGGGTGCAGAGCTTGGGGGACCCCAGAACCCCATCACACTGGTGTCAGAAGTGGGATATTCTGCACCCCGAGGATGGAGCATCCAGCAGTAAGTGACCGGGGCCCCGGAAGAAGTGGGGCCTGCAAGACCCAGGTGTGCTGAAGGGCAGTGAGGTGCAGTTCCCCAAGGCGGAGGGGCCTGCGGCCAAACCCAAGCAACTGCGGTCGTGGTCCTCGAGAGGGGGTGTCACACCCGAGGAGGGGTTACTCCTGGGAATCTGTTGGAGTCGGTCCCAGAAGGTGGAGGGGCCGAGACCCCAACCCCCAGGAACAAGTGACCCCTGAGGAGGCTGACGCTGAATGAGTTCTTCCCAAGACAGGGTGCTCATGGTCCCTGAGAGCGGGTGTCACACTGAAGAAGGGGTTCCGCTGGGAGTCTGTTGGAGTCGGTCCCAGAGGGCAGAGGGGCCTACGGCCTAACCCCAGGCAGCTTGTGACCCGCAAGGAGCCTGGCACACTGAAGGGATTCTTCCAGGAAGCGTGGGGTGCAGAGGGCATCAGCCTGAGAGCCTGCAACCACGCTCAGCAACTCCGCTGTGAAGTGGCAGCACCTGGAAACCGAATCGAGATTAAAGAAACTGGACAAGGCAGCGTGGATGTGCAGTGGCGGAGCTGAGGGCTGGGGAGAATCCTGCAGAGGTGAGCCCGGATCGGGGCAGGGAACCCTGGACTGCATGGAGCTCTGAACCCTGAGTGGCCTGCCACAGCTCAAGGAGGGAAGGAGCGATTCCAACCCATCATCTACTAGTGGCCAAGACAGACCTGCGAAGAGTTTTCCAGGCCTGGGCCAAGGAAGGTCCCTGTGTGTCTGTGCAGGAAAGCAGCTGATCCACTGGGAATGGCAAGTTGTCTGTGAGAGAAGCTGCTCCACCTTCTGTGTGTGTGTGGAGACCAGCCGGGGGGCTGGGACAAAGGAGAGAGTGTCTCCCATTGTCTGTCTGTGTTGAACAACAGCAGCAGCAGCCTGGGGAGAGAGCAGAGCCTGCGTTTGGAAAAGGTGCCAATGAGGAAACTAGCCCATTGTCTGAGGAAGATTCACCAGCCTGGGGTGGCTGGAGAAGGAACCACCAGAAAAGAGCATTCCAGGTGTGTCTCTGAATCCAGCCATGGGGGCTGGAGCAGAGGGAATGGCTCCGGGATGGGCAGTGGTGTCCCTGCTAAGGACACTGGTCCTTGGTGCAAGAAAAGTGCTTCTGCTTCTGGGGAAGTGAATCCTTTGCCTGAGCCTGTGGGGGCTCGAGATGGAGCCAAGGTCCCAGAGCTGGATATGAGGGCAGCTGAAGCCCAGATGGGAAGTGGGCCTGCCTCTGTGTCTCTCAGGGGGGATGATGCTTTAACTCGGTCTGATCCAGTTAGTATCATCAGGGAATCCCAGAGACCAGACGATTCTGGTACTTGTTCTTTGCCTGATGCTGAGGTGTTACTGGGAGGGGGTGAGAGGACTCTGTCCTACCAGAGTCATCCTCTCGCCAGGACACAAGAACAGACGGGCAATGGAGTTACGCTGACTGATGAAGATAAAGGAGCTGGTAGCAGAAGGGAGGAAAGGGATCCTGACCTTCTGTCCGGTGGTACTGGCTGTCTGCCTGGAGGGGGATTACGTGGGAATCTGCCTGATGGGCCAGAAGTGATCCTGGGCGTAGGTGAAACCCAGGAGCTGGTTGTGGCTCAAGGGAGCAGTGCCCCTGTGGAGCCAAACAGGGGTGAGTTATTGTTTGGGGAAGCTCTTAAGGAAGAGAATTTCCCTGAAACTTTTCCTGACCCGTCTGTGGGGACTGCAGAAAATGGGAGTGAGGTGAAGGAGAATGAACAGGAAAGGTGCTTGTCTGTAAGCACCAGAGCAGCCCTTTGCCTGGGGAGAAGTTTGTTTCAGCTCCTGATGGCCAGGACCTGCCTCAGTATGAAACCACTGGCTGTGCTCTGCAAGGGTCCAAAGCAGGCAGGGTAAAAGTTTCTCAGGAATTGGAAGCTGGTGCAAGTAAAGTGAAAACTATCAGGGAATGTGAGCAGCCCTGTGAGAACCAAGTAAAACAGCTGCACAGTCAGTCTCTGTAGGATGCAGGAGAGGGCCAGCAATTCCCCATCTCCAGATGGTGGAAACACTTATATTCTTATACTGGACTCCACTTCTGATTCCATGGGGAGGCAGTAGTTGGAGGTGGAAGGACAAAGGAGCTTTGGGCCTGGTGGGCCAGTAAGGGATAAACAGGGATTCCTTCATGTGGATTCTGCGTCTGGGACTCACAAAACAACTCTCAGAAAGCAGTTTGGTTTGCAAATTTCCAGACTGGTAGGGAGGGGGCCGTCTCCCTGAGATCATCAATGGCCCAGCTCTTGTTAGAAGGGAGGGCACAGCCAGAGAGATCAGATTTCCACCCCAGGGGGCAAGAGAGAAGATTAGAACTTGATGGTGCTAAGAAAGGCCTCAGCCATTTTTCCCCAAAATACCAGATTCTCAAGGAGGTTACACAAAAGTTGTGGTCTACCAAAGAGCAACGTAAATGTGCAGTTGCAATGGGGTTGTTCTGTTACTCACGCTGACTGCTGTAACCAAGGGGTGCTGCTACCAAAAGCTGTAGAATTGTATCATGTACTGAATGTTTGGAAAGAGCCATTTGACATGATGACATGGATGTAGAAACATGAGTTGTATGTTGAAGGAGTCTGTAACTCTGAAATGTCACCATTGTTCCCTGTAACTAGTCTTGCAACCTCTCACATGAGGAGGAACATTCCAAACCTATTGTGTGGCATGGAAGGGGAAACTGAGGCACACAACCATTTTGGTGGTCTGGCTAAATGCCAAGGGTGGAAGCATTTGTACCTTCTTTTACTGGACTGTAACTGAATTCCAGACATTGGCCGGAGCAGCTGTATGGACTGGTGGTCAGATGGGGCAGGACCCAGACCACAAAAGACCTGTTTGATCTGTTGGTGCTGCAGCATCTGTATGGGCTCTGCCTGCCCGACTTGAGAACGTGGCTGATGGACCGGGGCCGAAGCAGGGAGACCGACCAACCCAAGGGAACTAAAGGGACTTGCCCGGCTGCATCACATGAAAAGGGCCAAGACCAAGCTCCTGACTTGGAGCCTCCCCCAGCAGGACTATGACGTGGAGGTGGTGCACATCAAGGGGAGAACAGAGGGTACAGCCAATGCCCTGTCACAAAGGGAGGGCCCCGAACTTCCCCAGGTCACCAGTTGAGTGACCCCGCTCAGTTCGGTCTGGAAGGGGGGAGAGATGTGATGGAGTGGGGGATACCTGTGTGTGTGTGTGTGGCTCACAGAGGGTGTGGGGCTCCTGCTGAGGGTAACCCTGACGACCAGGTAACACCTTTGTACTGCAGACAAAGGAGGAGGTGGAGCCTGAGGGGTTTGAATTGGAACTGGGAGTTAGGAAGCAGTTAGTCTGGGCTGAGGGAGAGAGAGACAAAGGAGGGGGCCAGGCCCCGGCTCTGGGGGCCCCTCGGGGCCTCCTCTCCCCAACATGGATTGGACTGGCTGTCTCTGCCTGCTGCACTGACTCCTCTGTACGATGCTGTGTCCTGTCGGCTAATAAACCCGCTGTTCTCCTGCTAAGTGAGAGACTCTCCTGCCTGCGGACAGGGTGCAGAGCTTGAGGGACCCCAGAACCCCATCACAGGGCGGCTATTCCAGGAGTCCTGGGGGGCCACCCCAGGCAAGCCAGCAGGGTCCAAGACCCCAAGAGCCGCTGGAACCTCCCAGCCAGGGTGATCAGAGAGCCCCAGCCCAGGGACCCTACGCTGGTCGAGCTGGGGGAACCCCCCAGGGCCAGGGAGTCAGAACCCCTCAGGGCGGGGGGAGCAGCCCCATGACAGCTCAGCCAGGGAAGCATGGAGAGGGGGTTCCCAGCCACTGGCACTCAGCAGCTGCCCGTGGCTGGGGCCTGTCCAGGGTGACTGGAGAGGCCCACCCAGCGGGGCCCCACCACCCATTGCCCGGTGGGGCGGGGGCATGCCCTGGAGTGGGTCTCCAAGCCTGCCCAGAGCACATGGTCCTGCCCAGTCTCCGCAGCCCCCGGCACAAGCGAGATGGCCGCCCCGGGAGCGATGCCCAGCAGGGCCGGCTGGCAGAGTGCCCCCGGTGAAGCCACATGGGGAGCTGGCCCACAGCACCGGTGGCACTAGAAGCCAGTCCTAGAGCCCCAGCCACGGCACGAGGCTAAGCACAGCCAGGCTGAAGGCCCAGATGTGGCAGGCAGTGGGCTCATGGGGCCTCTGCCTGGGTGCCACGCCAGGGCACTGTGCCTCTGGAGGTGCCCGGTATTCTGCTCACAGCTCTGCAGGTCGCACAACGCCAGGGTGTCGGGAAGAGCTGGCACGAGGCTCATAGCGTACCAGACACGGACTAGGGCAGGAGCCGGGCGTCCCAGACAGCTCAGCCATTTACTCCCCTGAATTTCCTGTGCAGCTGTCAGACAGCAGCCACACTCCACACCAGAAGTGGCTGCACTCCAGTGCTAGGCAACACTTCCCATGAAGTGCTTGGAAGTACACCGGAGACACCACAGACAGGAACCTTGCCATGGAGCAGCTGCCAGCCCAGGGGGAAGGTGAGGCTCCCACCTGCCTGGCAACCCCCAGCCAGCACCCCCCCACCTCCAGAAAGGTCACTCGGGTTTGGCCAGGGGTGCCCAGGCAAAGCAGAGGGCTGGGACATGAAGGTGGGACACCCAGCATACATGTGGGACTCCCACGGGAGTCCTGCTGCCCCAGGCCCCCTGTGAGGACGCAGGCGGCAGACTGAGCCACCCCCGGGCTGGTTTGGTTTTGGCGGTGCCTCTCTGGAACGTGGCTGGGAGACACATTTAGATCCACGCCCACAGCACAGACCAAGCAGCTCCTGTCCACCCCCACAGGAAGCCAGCCCAGGCCGAAGCAGCTCCCTGCAGGGAGGGCACCCCCCTGCCCCCATCCCAGCACGACACCAGGGTCTCCAAGCCAGGCGGCCGGCTGCAGAGCCGCGGCAGGGTGGAGACGGCTCAGCGCTGAGCAGCACGGACGTGGGGCCTCTCCAGAGCCAGGCCCGCCCCACTGTGGCGCACACAGAGCCAGGGCTGGGGGAGAGCACCCCAAGCAGCTGCAGAACCAAGGCTGGCTGGCTCAGCCAAAGAGGGCGTGGAGCCTGGCTAGAGCGAGTGGGGAATCTTCCCCAGAGGGCACTGCACCCCCAGGGCACTGCAAACTAGCCAAGGCAGCCTCGCTTGGAGCCCTGGGGCACAAGGGCTGTTCCCAGGCTGCTCAGCTCTGCCTGGGGCACCGGGGCTGAACACCAGCCCCCTCCTGCCCGAGGGCAAGAGCAGACTGCTGGCCCAGGGCAGGCACTCCGCAGCCCCGAGCAGCGCAGGCCTGGACCCACACCGGGGCCCACAGGAATGGGGAGAGGCCCAGGGCACCCCTGGGGCCCACCTGTGCAGCACCCAGCTGGAGAGCCCCACAGAGCCCCAGGGTTCTTCTGGCCAGATGTCCCAGGAGAACCCCCCCGCCCCCACCCCGCTGTTACTGGAGCTGGCTGCTGCCCCCAGGTGCTGAAACCAAACACTCCCAGGCAGCGGGGAGGGGGCCGGAGGGAAGAACCACGTGCCCCGGGCACAGTCCAGCAGCCCCTCCCCCTCAGAGCAGCTGGGGCCAAGTGGCACCAGGGAGCCAGGAGCCCCGCAGCTGAGGGGCCAGGGCAAGGCTGGGGACAGGCCGCATGGCCCCGCTGTGGAGGGAGGTGCCCAGCCAGGGGGCGGGTGCGTCCACGCAGCACCCCCGCCACTCCAGAGCCGGGCTGGGGCCCTGCACAGCCCCCAGGCTCCCACCTGCCATAGGCGAAGCGCCTGTCCTTGTGGTGGTCCCCGAAGGTGTCCCAGAGCCGCAGAGAGACGCTGACCTCATCCACCACGTCCCGGGAGCGTTCCAGCACCTGGCAGGGAGAGCACCGTGAGCGCCCAGCCAGCCCCGGCCCCGGCCCCGGCCCCAGCCCCGCCCCAGCGCTCCCCGCTGCACCCACCTCCTGGCACACGCGGTACTGGTCGATGGCCCACACGGTGGGCACGTGGGTGGCCAGCAGCTGGTACTGGGTGAGGGTGGCATTGCAGGCCCTGGCACAGATGAGACGCGTCTTGCCCACGGCGTTATCCCCGACGACCACGCACTTAATGGTCTCAACGTTGGGGCGCTCATAGTCCAGATCTATATCCATCAGGGCACGGCTGCCCGGGAACGGGGTGGGGGTCACTGCACAGCACGGGGGCCGTGGGCACTGCCCCTGCAGGCAGGGGACAGCGGGGGGGGGGCAGTCCCATGGCACTGCCTTTGGGGGGAGCGGGGGGCGGTCCCGGGGCGCTACCCCTGAGGCCGGGGGGGATGGTCCTGGGGCACTGCCTTTGGGGGGGGCAGCGGTCCTGGAGCGCTGCCCCTGTGAGTGGAAAGCAGCAGGGGGCCGTCCCGGGCGGGGGGGGGGGGCGGTCCCAGGGCACTGCCCCTGCGGGCGGGGATGGGGGGGGCCGTCCCGGGGCACTGCCCCTGCGGGCGGGGGGGATGGGGGGGGCCGTCCCGGGGCACTGCCCCTGCGGGCGGGGGGGATTGGGGGGGGGGGGGCCGTCCCGGGGCACTGCCCCTGCGGGCGGGGGGGATTGGGGGCGGGCGGTCCCCGGGCACTGCCCCTGCGGGCGGGGGGCGCGGTCCCCAGGCACTGCCCCTGCGGGCGGGGGCGATTGGGGGCGCGGTCCCGGGGCACTGCCCCTGCGGGCGGGGGGGGGCGGGGGGCGCGGTCCCTGGGCACTGCCCCTGCGGGCGGGGGGCACGGTCCCCGGGGACGCCCCTGCGGGCGGGGGGCGCGGTCCCCGGGGACGCCCCTGCGGGCGGGGGGCGCGGTCCCCGGGGACGCCCCTGCGGGCGGGGGGGATTGGGGGGCGCGGTCCCGGGGCACTGCCCCTGCGGGCGGGGGGGGGCGGGGGGCGCGGTCCCCGGGCACTGCCCCTGCGGGCGGGGGGGGGGCGGGGGGCGCGGTCCCCGGGCACACCCCTGCGGGCGGGGGGGATTGGGGGCGCGGTCCCGGGGCACTGCCCCTGCGGGCGGGGGGCGCGGTCCCCGGGGACTGCCCCTGCGGGCGGGGGGGGGGCGGGGGGCGCGGTCCCGGGGCACTACCCCTGCGGGCGGGGGGGGGGGGCGGGGGGCGCGGTCCCCGGGCACTGCCCCTGCGGGCGGGGGGGGGGGCGGGGGGCGCGGTCCCCGGGCACTGCCCCTGCGGGCGGGGGGGATTGGGGGCGCGATCCCGGGGCACTGCCCCTGCGGGCGGGGGGGGGCGGGGGCGCGGTCCCGGGGCACTGCCCCTGCGGGCGGGGGGGGGCGGGGGGCGCGGTCCCCGGGCACTGCCCCTGCGGGCGGGGGGGGGGCGGGGGGCGCGGTCCCCGGGCACTGCCCCTGCGGGCGGGGGGGATTGGGGGGGGCCGTCCCGGGGCACTGCCCCTGCGGGCGGGGAGGATTGGGGAGGCGGTCCCGGGGCACTGCCCCTGCGGGCGGGGGGGATTGGGGGGCACGGTCCCGGGGCACTGCCCCTGCGGGCGGGGGGCGCGGTCCCCGGGGACTGCCCCTGCGGGCGGGGGGTGCGGTCCCCGGGCACTGCCCCTGCGGGCGGGGGCGATTGGGGGCGCGGTCCCGGGGCACTGCCCCTGCGGGCGGGGGGGGGGGCGGGGGGCGCGGTCCCCGGGCACTGCCCCTGCGGGCGGGGGGGGGGGGGGCGGGGGGCGCGGTCCCGGGGCACTGCCCCTGCGGGCGGGGGGGATTGGGGGGCGCGGTCCCGGGGCACTGCCCCTGCGGGCGGGGGGGATTGGGGGGCGCGGTCCCGGGGCACTGCCCCTGCGGGGGGACCAGGAGTTGGGGGCGGGCGGGGGCCCCTCACCTGCCGGGGGTCCCGGGGCGGCTCGGGCCCCTCACGGCACCGGCGCGGCCTCCCGGCCCATGGCGCCCGCCCCGCTCGGGCAGCGCAGCCACCGCCCCGGCCAGCCCGTTGTCCCGCCGCCGCCGCCAATCAGCGCCATGACCCCGCCCCCAACCCCGCCCACGGCCCCGCCCCTCCCGCTAACAAAGGCGCCTCGCTGGGACCAAGCCGCGCCCACAAGCCCACGTGACACGGCAGGCCCTCGCCTGAAGGCGCAGACCCCGCCCGCGGGGCCGGTCCGCCTCTTAAAGGGGCAACACCTCCCTGCGCGGCCCCACCAGTCAGCTCCCGCCCCGCGACCCCCCTGCCACCCCCAGTGCCCAGCCCCCTGCTCCTGCCCCACACCCTCCACTACCCCCAGTGTCCAGCCCCCTGCTCCCGTCCCCCGAGCCTCACAGCACCCAGCCCCCCACTCCTGCCCCGGGACCCTCCAGCCCACTGCTTCCACTCCCACCCTGTAACCCCCCCCACAACCCACCCCCAGTGCCCAGCCCCTGCTCCTGCTCCTGCTCCCACCCCATGACCTGCCCCAACAGCCGGGAGTCAGGGCCCCTTGGTGTCTCTGCCAGCTGTGGGAGGGGAGTGGGGCCCAGTGGTTAGAGTGGGGGGGTCTGCCAAGCCTGATCCAGGGGAGACTCGGACCTGGGGACCAGGACCTTGGCTGTCCTGCTGACGCTGGGCCACTGTGGCAACTTCCCGGGCACCCCCAGGAGACTCCCCTCCTGGCCCACATGGCTGCCTTGAGGGTCCCACGCTCTGGCGGGGGCAGGGGAAGGTTTACACCCCAAAGCCACCCCGGCCCTTGGAAAGGCGTCCAGCCCAGAACCGAGGGCACCTGCCATCCCCAGCGCCGCCAGGCACCCCAGGGCAAGACCTCGCCGGGCTAATGGCGCAGCTGTGTCAGGGCCCACGGGGGCGAGTGTCGGCGAGCGCCCGGCAGCAGGACTGCCCTGTGCCCCAGAGACGCTGCATTTGGGGGGAGCTTGGCTGGGCAGGAGAGGCGGCGCCTGTGGGGGTGGCAGGGCCCTTTCTCAGCACTGGGCAGGGGACCAGCTTTGGGGCCCCTCTTGGTGGGCCTCGGGGGGCTGAGGAAGAGCCTGGGGCCTGGGGTGCAGCAGGGCCCAGGCCTGCCGGGGCCAGTTCTGGCTGCCCTGAACCCAGGTGATGGGGAGGGCTGCCACCTTCCTAATCCCCCCAGCTGAACACCCTTCCCCCACCCTGCCCCGAGGCCCTGCCCCCCAATGTTCACTGGCTGGGGTAGGGGGTTGGGAGTGGCGTCCCTGCCAGCCCTAGGCACGTGGGTAGCTGGGGAGGGGCTGTACACTGCCCTTGAACGTGTAGATGCCGCCCCTGCAGCTCCCATTGGTCACAGTTCCCAACCAATGGGATCTGTGGAGCCAGCACTTGGGGAGGGGCAGCATGTGGTGCCTCCCTGGCTGCCGATGTGCTGAGGGGCTGTGGGGACCTGGTGGCCACTTGTGGGACCTGGGCGGAGCCAGAGCGGGCGGGGACCTGGGCAGAGCCAGGGCGGGCGGGGACCTGGGCAGAGCCAGAGCAGGCGGGGACCTGGGCAGAGCCAGGGTCCCTGCTGTGCCACCAGCTGGATATTGAGTAGCCTGGTCAGCTGCACTGGCGGTAGATGCCAGGGTCCCCTTTGGCCTGGGAGTGCCCATAGAGCCACGCGCAGGGTGGTGCTGGGAGCCAGGGGCTGCTCTGAGGGTGGCACGCAGAGCGGACGCGGCACTAGGCTGGCTCAGGTCCCTAGCTGCAGGCACCCGGCTGTCGCAGGGAGCCAGCCTCTGCTCTCCAGCGGGTCCCTGACCCAGGCTGCACCTCACCAAAGGGAGGGCAGCAGAGCCACGCTGAGACCCACACTGCTGCATGCCGACATGGAAGGGGACAGCGCCTTGGTAACAGCTGGGTGGCTGCACACTGGGGCACCTGCCAGGCAATGGACAGGGGGTGCCTAGCCCCTGCCCACTCCTTCCTGGGCTTGAGAAGCCCCATCTGTAGTAGGTGTGGGGTGATGGCCCCAGCTCCTGGGCCGGCATGTGTCTCCGGGGCCTGATCCAGCACTTGCCCACATCTTCCAGCCCGGCATCTGCCTCCAAGGGCCGGAGATGAGCCCCGCAGCCTGTGGCAGACGGCTGCCAGCCTGGCCAGGTGCTCCCTCCGGGCAGGCTGGGGAAGGGAGGGTGGAAGCAGCAGCCCGACGCTGGGCTTTGCTGTCAGGGGGACGCTGCGCTGCCTGGCCCAGACAAGCTGTCCCTGGTCTCTCCCCTCCAGGTCCCTGTGTGCAGCGTGGGGGCCTGGCAGAGGCATTCCCAGCCGAACCTGCCCTCCCCCTCCAGCCTGTCGTGCCATGGGGAGCTCAGGGCACGGTCTGCCCCAGTGGTGCCTGGGACCCTGGGCACAAGCAGCCTCTTCCTGCTGCTCTGGGCAGCCTCCCTGCGCGCCTGAGGGGCAGCGTGCGGAGATGCACATCTCCGGGCCACGGCTGCCCATCCCTCGGCCTCCCTCCGTGTACCCACCTGGCCTGGCCCAGTCGTGGGCATCGCCGAGTCCCAGCCCTGGCTGGCAGCACTGGTGGCCAGTCCTGGGCCCCTCCTGGCACCTTCCTCCTGCCTGTGGGGTGAGGGTGGGTGTCCCGCAGGAGCCCGGCCGGGCAGGATTGCACACTCTGGGCAGTCGCGCTGGTGGCTGGGATCAATGCAGATCAATCAGCCAGCTCTGCTCGGAAGGCAGCGACCCGGCAAAGGGACACAACTGGCGCGTGGGAGCGCTCAGTGCCCCGCTGCCTGTCGCCAGGCCAGGCATAGCCCCAGGAGCTCGCAGCCAGGGCCCCTCACACTGTCAGGTTTGGGGGAGCCAGCCAGCCAGGCCGGGCGAGCAGGGCCACGGGGGAGTTTGCGATGCGGCTGCATTGACACTTCCACGGGAACTCAGCCACGCCACCGCCTTGCACACACACAGGGGCCCTGCCCCCGCTTGCACACCTGCCACTCGACAAGTACCCCAGGAGGGCGTGAGACAGCAGCTACTGAAGTTAAAGAGCTTTAGAGCAGCAGGTCTGCATAACGTACATCCAAGCGCTTTAAAGCACTGGCTGAGGAGCTGGCTGGCCCCGTCGTGTGCTGGAACAGGGGGAAGCTGTCAGGCGACAGGGATGTTGTACCAATATTTAAACAGGGTAAAGGGGACGACAGCCTGGCAGTCTGACATCTGTCTGGGCAAGCTCAGGGAGTGGCTGGCAGGGACTCGAGGCAGTGTTTGCCATAGGCAGGGTTCTGTGGGTGTGTGACTTGGCACCGCTGACATTGCTGCTAACTGGAAAGCTGTGGGAGAGACACGGCCTGAGCCTCGCTGACAGAGAGATGCAAAGAGTCCCTGTCCGGGGGGATGATCACTGAATGGGCGTTTCTGGCTGGGCCTCACAGGACACCATTTGTGGCCGGGGCTTCTCACGTGTGGACATACGGCCCTTAACTCGTGGCTGATCAAATTTGCAGCTCACACTGGTGCTAGGAGGCTGGGAGCAGTGGAGCGGGCTGGTCACTGCACAAGAGCGGTCCGGGTTGCTGGTAAGCCCGTGCTGTGCTCTCACTCAGCCAGCTGCAGGAGCAGAGTCCCGTCTACGCTCCCCTTGGCGCTCTGGGCTGGGAAGCAGTGACGGAAGAGCCTTGGGGGCGGTGAGCACCAGCTGAACATGAGCATCCAGTGGGATGCTGTGGCCCAGAGGCTGACGTCATCCAGGGGTGAGCCCCAGGAGTCTCCTGTAGGGGAAGGCAGTTACCTGTAGGGCCCCCCAAGCTCACAGCCCTGAAACATGCCTCATGGGCCAGGAAACCCCCTTGGCAGGCTTTTACCCCGTGCTATGCAGATCCCAGGGCCTCAGAGTCAGCCCGGGCTCGGCTTCGTCCGCAGGGCCAGGGGGACCTGGCACATGGCAGTAGCAGGGGTCACCCCCTCCCCTGCATCCCCATAGCAGCAGGAGCCAAGGGAAGTAAAGCAACCCAGCAGCCTGCTCCACCACACCCCACCCAGCTGGGCTGCTCTGTTCACTGCGGCAGGGGCAGTGGACTGCTCACCCCAGAACCCAGCTCGGCACTCACCCCCAGCGGGCTGGATCTACAGCGCTCCAGTGACTGAGTCTAGGTAACCTGAGATGAACTGTCAGAGACTCCCAAGAATCAGCAAATAACATCGCTGGCTGCACCAGCAGTTGTGACTGGTGCATGTAAAGTATCGATCTAACCGCCTTTCTCTCCAGCCCTGTTCTTTCTTTTGTATTACTAAATCTTTAGATATTAGCTGTAAAGAACCGGTGAGCGTGTTGTGTGGGCAAGATCCAGGCATATATTGACCAAGGCCTGGGGCTGGGGCCTTTTGGGGCTGGAAGAATTGTGCAGTGCTCGTGAACCAGGTTTAATAACCACTCACCTGAATTTGGAGGTTGATGGGCTGGGCTGGTGCAGCAGCTGGACAGTCTGTGGGTTTGCTTGTGTAACCCTCCTGCTGGAAGGAGTCAGCAACACCCAGGGCTGGGTTCAATATCTAGGGGTTCCTTTTCATCCACCTCACACAGAACCAACTTGAGCCCCCACCCAGTAGCCTGGGAAATTCACCCCCCGGGCACCTCGGAGAGGCAATGCTCCCCCACTCGCCAGCACACAGTCTGAGTGTAAAAGAGAAACTTTTAGTGAAAGAGGCAGAAAAGTTGTTTGGCATAAGATTGGGAAAATCCCACACCCAGGGTGCATCTACACTAGCTGGCTACTCCGATGTAGCCAGCACAATGTCGAAATAGCACGCATCGCCTCTACACGTGCCATGTGCTATTTCGACATTGAAATTGACGTTAGGCGGTGAGACGTCGAAATCGCCATTGCCATCCGAAGATGGGAACAGCGCCCTGCTTTGACGTTCAACGTGGAAGTAGGGTGTGTGTAGACGATCCGCGTCCTGCTACTTCGAAATAGCGGGGTCCTCCATGGCGGCCATCAGCTGAGGGGTTGAGAGACGCTCTGTCGAGCCCCTGCGGGGCTTTATGGTCACCGCGTGCAGCAGCCCTTAGCCCAGGGCTTCTGGCTGCTGCTGCTGCAGCTGGGGGTCCATGCTGTGTGCAACTGGTTGTTGGCTCTGTGGATCTCATGCAGTGCAGGGCAAGTGTGTCTGGGAGGGGCCCTTTAAGGGAGCAGCTTGGGGCTTTGCTGGCCCCTTATTTCGATGGGGAGCGCTTGTGTGTGTGGACGCTCCACATTTCCTTCTGGGGAGGCTCCTTTCGATGTTCCCCGTCGCGACTTCGACGTTGAACGTTGACAGCGCCAGCCCTGGAGAATGTGTAGACGATACGCGTCGAAGGAGCCCATTTCGATGTCCTTACTTTGCAATAGGCTACTTCGACGTAGTGTGCTAGTGTAGATGTAGCCCCAGAGCTCATAACCAACCCTCAAGTAACTGTCCCAGCTGAGCTGCATTGAGCAGTGTCCTTGGCCTCTCAGGCTCACCAGTCCAGTACCGTAACCAGTCAATCCACACACCCAAACTTTCTCTGTACCCCCTTCAAATGCCCCACTCACAGCTCGGTCCGGTCCGTGCAGGCCCTGGCACAGAACCTGACCCCTTCCCTCACTGCACCTGAGGCAATGCCCGCTTTGCACAGTCACCTGCTCTGCTTGCTCCCTGCCAGCCGCCCGCTCCCTCAGCCACCCGTGGCCGAGCTCACCGCTGTAGGTTTGCCCCAAGGACAAACCCACCTGAAGTAGAGTCTCCTACAAGATACAAACGCTATTACGCAGGTCCATCTCCTCCTGGATGGGCAGAGCTAATCAAAGCAGGCACAACCAAGGCACCCAGCTGGCTGGCTCAACCCACACACCTCAGCTGTGTCTACACGTGCCGCCAACCTCGAAGTAGCGGCACTAACTTCGAAATAGCGCCCGTCGTGGCTACACGCGTCGGGCGCTATTTCGAAGTTAACTTCGACGTTAGGCAGCGAGACGTCGAAGTCGCTAACCTTATGAGGGGATCGGAATAGCGCCCTACTTCGACGTTCAACGTCGAAGTAGGGACCGTGTAGACGATCTGCGTCCCGCAACGTCGAAATTGTGGGGTCCTCCATGGCAGCCATCAGCTGGGGGGTTGAGAGACGCTGTCTCTCCAGCCCGTGCGGGGCTCTATGGTCACCGTGTGCAGCAGCCTTTAGCCCAGGGCTTCTGGCTGCTGATGCTGCAGCAGGGGATTCATGCTGCATGCACAGGGTCTGCAACTCTTTGTCGGCTCTGTGGATCTTGTGCTGTTTAGTGCAAGTGTGTCTGGGAGGGGCCCTTTAAGGGAGCGGCTGGCTGTTGAGTCCGCCCTGTGACCCTGTCTGCAGCTGTGCCTGGCACCCTTATTTCGATGTGTGCTACTTTGGCGTGTAGACGTTCCCTCGCTGCGCCTATTTCGATGTGGTGCTGCGCAACGTCGATGTTGAACATCGACGTTGCCAGCCCTGGAGGACGTGTAGACGTTATTCATCGAAATAGCCTATTTCGATGTGGCGACATCGAAATAGGCTACTTCGATGTAGGCTTCACGTGTAGACGTAGCCCTCCTCTCCTCTGGCTCAGCCCAGAGCTCTCCCGGCCAGCGAGCGGGACAAGGGGATCTGGAGCTGCGCCGAGCCGCGGGGCTTCCAAGCACCGTGCCCGGAAGTGTCGAAATGCTACTGAGGTGCGGAATGTTCAACTCAGTGCCGCATTACTGGCCGTCGATACGGCCCTTAGCACGGCTCTTGGGAAGATTTGTGCCCGTGTAGACACACCCTTGGTGATCACTTGGGAACAAGTAGGACATCCTCATGTCACCCTCCTCTTTGTGAGTCCATCGGTGGCTGATAGCTCCATCCTGGAGCCGTAGATCTTATCACAAAAGGGGCAGGTGCTGGGAGCGCTCAGAGGGATGTGGGCTCGTTGCTGTGGGCCTTTGGGTTGGCAGAGTATAGGGCTGGTGGCGGCTGGCTAGTAGGGTTTGGAGCAAGCTGATGGGGTGTGAGGTTTGCCAGTAATGGGGAGGGGGGATGGCTGGTGTGGTGTGGGGCTGGCTGGTGTGGTGTGTGTGGGGCTGGCTGGCTGGCTGATGGGGTGTGAGGTTTGCCAGTAATGGGGAGGGGGGATGGCTGGTGTGGTGTGGGGCTGGCTGGTGTGGTGTGTGTGGGGCTGGCTGGCTGGCTGGCTGATGGGGTGTGAGGTTTGCCAGTAATGGGGAGGGGGGCTGGCTGGTGTGGTGTGTGTGGGGCTGGCTGGCTGGCTGATGGGGTGTGAGGTTTGCCAGTAATGGGGAAGGGGGCTGGCTGGTGTGGTGTGGGGTTGGCTGGCCGGCTGGCTGATGGGGTGTGAGGTTTGCCGGTAATGGGGACGGGGGATGGCTGGTGTGGGGCTGGCTGGCTGGCTGGCTGATGGGGTGTGAGGCTTGCCAATAATGGGGAGGGGGGCTGGCTGGTGTGTGTGGGGCTGGCTGGCTGGCTGATGGGGTGTGAGGTTTGCCAGTAGTGAGGACGGGGGCTGGCTGGTGTGGTGGGGGGCTGGCTGGCTGGCTGATGGGGTGTGAGGTTTGCCAGTAATGGGGAGGGTGGCTGGCTGGTGTGTGTGAGGCTGGCTGGCTGATGGGGTGTGAGGTTTGCCAGTAATGGGGAGGGGGGATGGCTGGTGTGGTGTGGGGTTGGCGGCTGGCTGATGGGGTGTGAGGTTTGCCAGTAAAGGGGAGGGGGGATGGCTGGTGTGGTGTGGGGTTGGCTGGCCGGCTGGCTGATGGGGTGTGAGGTTTGCCAGTAATGGGGAAGGGGGCTGGCTGGTGTGGTGTGGGGTTGGCTGGCCGGCTGGCTGATGGGGTATGAGGTTTGCCGGTAATGGGGACGGGGGATGGCTGGTGTGGGGCTGGCTGGCTGGCTGGCTGATGGGGTGTGAGGCTTGCCAATAATGGGGAGGGGGGCTGGCTGGTGTGTGTGGGGCTGGCTGGCTGGCTGATGGGGTGTGAGGTTTGCCAGTAATGAGGACGGCGGCTGGCTGCTGTGGTGGGGGGCTGGCTGGCTGGCTGATGGGGTGTGAGGTTTGCCAGTAATGGGGAGGGTGGCTGGCTGGTGTGTGTGAGGCTGGCTGGCTGATGGGGTGTGAGGTTTGCCAGTAATGGGGAGGGGGGATGGCTGGTGTGGTGTGGGGTTGGCGGCTGGCTGATGGGGTGTGAGGTTTGCCAGTAATGAGGAGGGGGGATGGCTGGTGTGGTGTGGGGTTGGCTGGCCGGCTGGCTGATGGGGTGTGAGGTTTGCCAGTAATGGGGAGGGGGGATGGCTGGTGTGGTGTGGGGTTGGCGGCTGGCTGATGGGGTGTGAGGTTTGCCAGTAATGGGGAAGGGGGCTGGCTGGTGTGGTGTGGGGTTGGCTGGCCGGCTGGCTGATGGGGTGTGAGGTTTGCCGGTAATGGGGACGGGGGATGGCTGGTGTGGGGCTGGCTGGCTGATGGGGTGTGAGGCTTGCCAATAATGGGGAGGGGGGCTGGCTGGTGTGTGTGGGGCTGGCTGGCTGGCTGATGGGGTGTGAGGTTTACCAGTAATGAGGACGGGGGCTGGCTGGTGTGGTGGAGGGCTGGCTGGCTGGCTGATGGGGTGTGAGATTTGCCAGTAATGGGGAGGGTGGCTGGCTGGTGTGTGTGAGGCTGGCTGGCTGATGGGGTGTGAGGTTTGCCAGTAATGGGGAGGGGGGATGGCTGGTGTGGTGTGGGGTTGGCGGCTGGCTGATGGGGTGTGAGGTTTGCCAGTAATGAGGAGGGGGGCTGGCTGGTGTGGTGTGGGGCTGGCTGGCTGGCTGGCTGATGGGGTGTGAGGTTTGCCAGTAATGGGGAGCGGGGCTGGCTGGTGTGTGTGGGGCCGGCTGGCTGGCTGATGGGGTGTGAGGTTTGCCAGTAATGGGGAGGGTGGCTGGCTGGTGTGTGTGAGGCTGGCTGGCTGGCTGGCTGGCTGGCTGATGGGGTCTGAGGTTTGCCAGTAATGAGGAGGGGGGATGGCTGGTGTGGTGTGGGGTTGGCGGCTGGCTGATGGGGTGTGAGGTTTGCCAGTAATGGGGAGGGGGGGCTGGCTGGTGTGTGTGAGGCTGGCTGGCTGATGGGGTGTGAGGTTTGCCAGTAATGAGGAGGGGGGCTGGCTGGTGTGGTTTGGGTCTGGCTGGCTGGCTGGCTGGCTGATGGGGTGTGAGGTTTGCCAGTAATGGGGAGGGGGGATGGCTGGTGTGGTGTGGGGCTGGCTGGCTGGCTGGCTGATGGGGTCTGAGGTTTGCCAGTAATGAGGAGGGGGGATGGCTGGTGTGGTGTGGGGTTGGCGGCTGGCTGATGGGGTGTGAGGTTTGCCAGTAAAGGGGAGGGGGGATGGCTGGTGTGGTGTGGGGTTGGCGGCTGGCTGATGGGGTGTGAGGTTTGCCAGTAATGGGGAGGGGGGGCTGGCTGGTGTGTGTGAGGCTGGCTGGCTGATGGGGTGTGAGGTTTGCCAGTAATGAGGAGGGGGGCTGGCTGGTGTGGTTTGGGTCTGGCTGGCTGGCTGGCTGGCTGATGGGGTGTGAGGTTTGCCAGTAATGGGGAGCAGGGCTGGCTGGTGTGTGTGGGGCTGGCTGGCTGGCTGGCTGATGGGGTGTGAGGTTTGCCAGTAATGGGGAGCAGGGCTGGCTGGTGTGTGTGGGGCCGGCTGGCTGGCTGGCTGATGGGGTGTGAGGTTTGCCAGTAATGAGGAGGGGGGCTGGCTGGTGTGGTGTGGGGCTGGCTGGCTGGCTGATGGGGTGTGAGGTTTGCCAGCCATGTGGCTGATGCAGTGTGGGGCTGGCTGGAGGGGGCGGATTGGAAAACCTACCTGGTCGTGGTAGACTCGGGAAGCTCAGTCCAGCTGTGTGAATGAAGAGCCAGGTGACAGCCGAGTAGATCCCAGTGTGTCAGCACCTCGCTGGGGAACCACGGAATCACAGAGCACGAGGACCGGAAGGGACCTCGAGAGGTCACCGAGTCCTGCCCCCGCCCTCATGGCATGGCCAAGCCCCAGCTGGAGACGGTTTCCCAAAGCAGGGGTGTGATGGAGTGGGGGATACCTGTGTGTATGTGAGTGACTCACAGAGGGTGTGAGGCTCCTGCTGAGGGTAACCTTGATGACCAGGTAACACCTTTGTACTGCAGACAAAGGAGGAGGTGGAGCCTGAGGGGTTTGAACTGGAACTGGGAGTTGGGAAGTGGTTAGTCTGGGCTGAGGGAGAGAGAGACAAAGGAGGGGGCCAGGCCCCAGCTCTGGGGGCCCCTCGGGGCCTCCTCTCCCCAACATGGATTGGACTGGCTGTCTCTGCCTGCTGTACTGACTCCTCTGTACGATGCTGTGTCCTGTCGGCTAATAAACCCGCTGTTTTCCTGCTGAGTGAGAGACTCTCCTGCCTGCGGACAGGGTGCAGAGCTTGGGGGACCCCAGAACCCCATCACACTGGTGTCAGGAGTGGGATGTTCTGCACCCCGAGGATGGAGCATCCAGCAGTAAGTGACCGGGGCCCTGGAAGAAGTGGGGCCTGCGAGACCCAGGTGTGCTGAAGGGCAGTGAGGTGCAGTTCCCCAAGGCGGAGGGGCCTGCGGCCGAACCCAAGCAACTGCGGTCGTGGTCCTCGAGAGGGGGTGTCACACCCAAGGAGGGGTTACCCCTGGGAATCTGTTGGAGTCGGTCCCAGAAGGTGGAGGGGCCGAGAGCCCAACCCCCAGAAACAAGTGACCCCTGAGGAGGCTGACGCTGAATGAGTTCTTCCCAAGACAGGGTGCTCATGGTCCTTGAGAGCGGGTGTCACACTGAAGAAGGGGTTCCTCTGAGAGTCTGTTGGAGTCGGTCCCAGAGGGCGGAGGGGCCTACGGCCTAACCCTGGGCAGCTTGTGACCCGCAAGGAGCCTGGCACACTGAAGGGATTCTTCCAGGAATCGTGGGGTGCAGAGGGCATCAGCCTAAGAGCCTGCAACCACGCTGAGCAACTCCGCTGTGAAGTGGCAGCACCTGGAAACCGAATCGAGATTAAAGAAGCTGGACAAGGCAGCGTGGATGTGCAGTGGCAGAGCTGAGGGTTAAGGAGAATCCTGCAGAGGTGAGCCCGGATCGGGGCAGGGAACCCTGGACTGCCTGGAGCTCTGAACCAAGTGGCCTGCCACAGCTCGAGGAGGGAAGGAGCGATTCCAACCCATCATCTACGAGTGGCCAAGACAGACCTGCGAAGAGTTTTCCAGGCCTGGGCCAAGGAAGGTGCCTGTGTGTCTGTGCAGGAAAGCAGCTGATCCACTGGGAATGGCAAGTTGTCTGTGAGAGAAGCTGCTTCACCTTCTGTGTGTGTGTGGAGACCAGCCGGGGGGCTGGGACAAAGGAGAAAGTGTCTCCCATTGTCTGTCTGTGTTAAACAGCAGCAGCAGCAGCCTGGGGAGAGAGCAGAGCCTGCGTTTGGAAAAGGTGCCAATGAGGAAACTAGCCCATTGTCTGAGGAGGATTCCTCAGCCTAGGGTGGCTGGAGAAGGATCCACCAGAAAAGAGCATTCCAGGTGTGTCTCTGAATCCAGCCATGGGGGCTGGAGCAGAGGGAATGGCTCTGGGATGGGCAGTGGTATCCCTGCTAAGGACACTGGTCCTTGGTGCAAGAAAAGTGCTTCTGCTTCTGGGGAAGTGAATCCTTTGCCTGAGCCTGTGGGGGCTCGAGATGGAGCCAAGGTCCCAGAGCTGGATCTGAGGGCAGCTGAAGCCCAGATGGGAAGTGGGCCTACCTCTGTGTCTCTCAGGGGGGATGATGCTTTAACGTGGTCTAATCCAGTTAGGATCATCAGGAAATCCCAGAGACCAGACGATTCTGGTACTTGTTCTTTGCCTGATGCTGAGGTGTTATTGGGAGGGGGTGAGAGGACTCTGTCCTACCAGAGTCATCCTCTCGCCAGGACACAAGAACAGACGGGCAATGGAGTTATGCTGAGTGATGAAGATAAAGGAGCTGGTAGCAGAAGGGAGGAAAGGGACCCTGACCTTCTGTCTGGTGGTACTGGCTGTCTGCCTGGAGGGGGATTACGTGGGAATCTGCCTAACAGGCCAGAAGTGATCCTAGGTGTAGGTGAAACCCAGGAGCTGGTTGTGGCTCAAGGGAACAGTGCCCCCGTGGAGGCAGACAGGGGTGAGTTATTGTTTGGGGAAGCTCTTAAGGAAGAGAATTTCCCTGAAACTTTTCCTGACCCGTCTGTGGGGACTGCAGAAAATGGGAGTGAGGTGAAGGAGAGTGAACAGGAAAGGTGCTTGTCTGTAAGAGCCAGATCAGCCCTTTGACTGGGGAGAAGTTTGTTTCAGCTCCTGATGGCCAGGACCTGCCTGAGTGTGAAACCACTGGCTGTGCTCTGGAAGGGTCCAAAGCAGGCAGTGTAAAAGTTTCTCAGGAATTGGAAGTTGGTGCAAGTAAAGTAAAAACTCTCAGGGAATGTGAGCAGCCCTGTGAGAACCAAATAAAACAGCTGCACAGTCAGTCTCTGTAGGATGCAGGAGAGCGCCAGCAATTCCCCATCTCCAGATGCTAAAAACACTTATATTCTCACACTGAACTCCAATTCTGATTCCACGGGGAGGCAGAAGTTGGAGATAAAAGGACAAAAATGCTGTGGGCCTGGTGGGCCAGTAAGGGATAAACAGGAATTCCTTCATGTGGATTCTGCGTCTGGGACTCACAAAACAACTCTCAAAAAGCATTTTGGTTTGCAAATTTCCAGACTGGCTGGAAGGGGGCCGTCTCCCTGAGATCATCAATGGCCCAGCTCTTGTTAGAAGGGAGGGCACAGCCAGAGAGATCAGATTTCCACCCCAGGGGGCAAGGGAGAAGATTAGAACTTGATGGTGCTAAGAAAGGCCTCAGCCATTTATTCCCAAAATACCAGATTCTCAAGAAGGTTACACAAAAGTTGTGGTCTACCAAAGAGCAACGTAAATGTACAGTTGCAATGGGTTTGTTCTGTTACTCATGCTGACTGCTGTAACCAAGGGGTGCTGCTACCAAAAGCTGTAGAATGGTACCATGTACTGAATGTTTGGAAAGAGCCATGTAACATAATGACATTAATGTAGAAGCATGAGTTGTATGTTGAAGGAGTCTGTAACTCTAAAATGTCACCATTGTTCCCTGTAACTAGTCTTGCAACCTCTAACATGAGAAGAAACATTCCAAACCTATTGTGTGGCATGAAAGGGGAAACTGAGGCACACAGCCATTGTGGTGGTCTGGCTAAATGCCAAGGGTGGAAGCATTTGTACCTTCCGTTACTGGACTGTAACTGAATTCCAAACATTGGCTGGAGCAGCTGTATGGACTGGTGGTCAGATGGGGCAGGACCCAGACCACAAAAGACCTGTTTAATCTGTTGGTGCTGCAGCATCTGTATGGGCTCTGCCCGCCCGACTTGAGAACGTGGCTGACGGACCGGAGCCGAAGCAGCGAGACCGACCAACCCAAGGGAACTAAAGGGACTTGCCCGGCTGCATCACATGAAAAGGGCCAAGACCAAGCTCCTGACTTGGAGCCTCCCACAGCAGGACTATGACGTGGAGGTGGTGCACATCGAGGGGAGAACAGAGGGTACAGCCAATGCCCTGTCACAAGGGGAGAGCCCCGAACTTCCCCAGGTCACCAGTTGAGTGACCCCGCTCAGTTCGGTCTGGAAGGGGGGAGAGATGTGATGGAGTGGGGGATACCTGTGTGTATGTGAGTGACTCACAGAGGGTGTGAGGCTCCTGCTGAGGGTAACCTTGATGACCAGGTAACACCTTTGTACTGCAGACAAAGGAGGAGGTGGAGCCTGAGGGGTTTGAACTGGAACTGGGAGTTGGGAAGTGGTTAGTCTGGGCTGAGGGAGAGAGAGACAAAGGAGGGGGCCAGGCCCCGGCTCTGGGGGCCCCTCGGGGCCTCCTCTCCCCAACATGGATTGAACTGGCTGTCTCGGCCTGCTGTAGTGACTCCTCTGTACGATGCTGTGTCCTGTCGGCTAATAAACCTGCTGTTTTCCTGCTGAGTAAGAGACTCTCCTGCCTGCGGACAGGGTGCAGAGCTTGGGGGACCCCAGAACCCCATCACAAGGGGGCAAGGAGAAATGGCGGGGGGGGCACATGAGGTGACCCAGCCCTCCCCCCAGTCATTCTGCATTCTGGAAGAAAAAGCCGGCCCTTGCTTCCGGCGCTCAGCCCCTGCCAGCTCACGGGGGTGACCCGGTGCAGCCGCTCGAAGAAGCCCGCAGCCAGCAAAGACCCACGTGGAGCTGGCTGCCTCCAGCAAAGGGGAGCAAGTGTGGGTCGGGGGGATAGGGTTAGGTGGGGGGCTGGCGGTGCCCAGCTTTGGGGGAGGGGAGTGGCTCATGCACGCAGCTCACAGGCAGCTGAGGTGGCTGGCCCACAGGAAAAGGGGGGTGAGAGTTTCTCAGGACTCGAAAGGGGGGCGTGCTGCCGAGAAGTCTGGGAAGCTCTGACCTAGATCACCCCTGTTGGATTTTATCCAGCCTGTCCTGCAACATACACAGAGCTGGAGACTCCTCAGCCTCCCTCCGCAACTTCTCCCAGCGTCTGATCCCCTGGCAGGTCGGGAGCTGTTCCTAATGGCCGACTGCGACATTACTGGAGTTTGCATGTCTGTAGCCGTGTCTACACGTGCCGCCAAGCTCGAAGTAGCGGCACCAACTTCGAAATAGCGCCCGTCGCGGCTACACGCGCCGGGCGCTATTTCGAAGTTAACTTCGACGTTAGGCGGCGAGACGTCGAAGTCGCTAACCTCATGAGGGGATCGGAATAGCGCCCTACTTCGACGTTCAACGTCGAAGTAGGGACCGTGTAGACGATCCGCGTCCCGCAACGTCAAAATTGCTGGGTCCTCCATGGCGGCCATCAGCTGGGGGGTTGAGAGACGCTCTTTCTCCAGCCCCTGCGGGGCTCTATGGTCACCGTGGGCGGCAGCCCTTAGCCCAGGGCTTCTGGCTGCTGCTGCGGCAGCTGAGGATCCATGCTGCAGGCACAGGGTCTGCAACCAGTTGTCGGCTCTGTGTATCTTGTGTTGTTTAGTGCAACTGTGTCTGGGAGGGGCCCTTTAAGGGAGCGGCTTGCTGTTGAGTCCGCCCTGTGACCCTCTCTGCAGCTGTGCCTGGCACCCTTATTTCGATGTGTGCTACTTTGGCGTGTAGACATTTCCTCGCAGCGCCTATTTCGATGTGGTGCCGTGCAACGTCGAAGTTGAACATCGACGTTGCCAGCCCTGGAGGACGTGTAGACATTATTCATCGAAATAGCCTATTTCGATGTTGGCTATTTCGATGTAGGCTTCACGTGTAGACGTAGCCTGTGACTGTTGCCCTAGGCTTGCGCCAAAAGTTGTGCCAGGTGGGACAAGTGAGGTGTCTAATGAAAGCTGGTGATGCCCTGAATCTGTTCCTGCTGCTTGTACGTCTGTGCCATGTTTGTATATAAAATTATAGCTATTGGCTTTATGCCTGAACTAGAAGTGTTTTCGTGCTGAGATTGACAATGGAAGGAACAGAGACCAGATACCCAGATGTCGATTCCACATTTTACGGAAATGGATTGGGACTTGCTGGCTAACGCAGCTACCTGTGGCACAGTGCCACAGCAGACAACCTCGGCAGGTGATACTCCATTGCCTATGGAAGAAGAAAGAAATTTTCCCTTCCACATGGCAAGTCATAAGATGGCCCTGGCACTGACCATCTTTGTCTTCAGTCCTCACGAGCTAAGCCTACGTGAACTGGGGTCTGACCCCTACTGGGGTGCACTTTCAGCGGCTTTCGAGAAATCAGCATACGGCACTGCTGGCCTGCATGAAGAGCTTTCATTGATATATGTAATGTACCACTTCAACAATCTTGCTCTCTCACCCTGCTCTTTCTTTCTTTGCTAATAATCACTTCGATTTTAGATTGTAAAGGATGGGCCCAGCGTGTTCTTTTGGGTAAGATCTGAGTATATATTGACCTGGCGATGTGGCTGCTCCCTTTGGGAGCTGGAAGAATCTGTGGGTTTGCTTGTGTGGCTTCTGGCTGGCCAGTGGGGCTGGCAGGGATAGATTTGTGGCTGGTTTGATTTGCCTCAGTGAGGAGGAAATCACAGCCAGGGTTGTAAGTGGCCCAGTTTTACACAGTTTGCCCAGGATTGGTTCCTTCAGCTGTGCCCAGAGCCCCCCCATAATATTATACCAGCCTAAACCCCTCTTGCTGCAATGTGAGCCTATTGCTTGTCTTACCCTCGGAGGGTGAGGGGAGCGTTTTTTCTCCCTCCTCCTTTTCACACCCTTCTAGCTACTTGAAAGCTGCTATCATGTCCCTTGCCTGGTGCTTGACCTGCTGCTCATGGTGAGCTCCCTGCTGCTGGATGGGGGCTGCATCTTTCCCGAGCCCCCTCTGGCCACTTCTTACTCAGCAGAGGTGCCATTGCATGTTTAGCTGGGGACGGGGGAGGCGAGTTGGTAACTGTGGTTCCAGGGGGTACTTAGACACCTGAAAGCTGTAGGGTTGGGGCAGCGGGGAGGACAAACAACTTAGAAATGAGCTGTGCATTTCCTGGTACCCACACAAACCCTGAAATATTTCCATTGGCAATACGTAAATTATTTACAGGTGGGGAAGGCAGGAAAGCTGTCCCTTGAGAACCTGGCAGAGGCAAAAGTCAGAGGTACAAATGTCCGACTTGGGCTGGTTGCAAACAGACCGGTGAGCGACCAGATCACACAGCCCCTCGGGTCTGGTTGGACGGTGTTTGTTTTGTGTATCTCAACACGTGATATTGACACTCGGTAGGTTTTGCTGCTGGCACCAGGGTGGGAGCCACCTGGCGGGGGAGGCGATGTGTTTACTGAACTAGCTTTGATGGGTGAAAGAGACCAGCCGTGGAACCCCACCGAGCTCTTCTCCAGAGCTCTGGAGCCCACATGGGTGAAATGGAAAATTATAAAAAGACAGAACCGTAAAGAACCCGGTTACACAAAGCTGGCCCAGGTGTGCTCTGCGGAGCCTGTTCCTAGCCAGAGCCGCAGGGCCGGCACGTCGCAGGAGGGCGGGGTGGGGCAGAGCCTCTATTCCCACTGGAGTGTTCTCAGGCTAAGGCCTGACTGAAATTAAGTCCCCCCAGTCCCATGGTACCCCAGCTCCTCCCAGTGGCAGCAGGAGTCGGTGCCGCCCGGTGGGTGGAAGACGTTTACCAGTTGGTTAAGGGATTAAGACGGGAGGAGGGAAAGTTTCATCAGTTTTGATCTGGCTGCAGTACGGAAAACGACACCACCGTGCCAGGCAGCGCCGACTGGGCCCTGCCCTAAGGGATTTCAGTGTACTGGTAAGGGCAACCAGCAGGGCCGACAGCTTCGCCAGGCCCTGGGCCAGTCTGGGGGGCCCTGCTCTGCACCCCCAGATGGGGCGTGGCCTGGGGCAGGAGGGGTGGGGCTGGAGCTGGCTGACTGCTGTGCTTCCCCTCCTGCCCAGCTGGCTGCCCACAGGTGAGGTCCTGTGGGGTGGGAAGTGACCAAGACACCTTAATTGGTGGGTTGCCCTGAGCAGCAGCACTGCCTGCCCTGGTCACCGGCCGGCAGTGATCGGCCTGAGCCCGCGGCTGGAAGCTGCAGGCAGACAAAGCCCCAGGGGCGGCGAGGGTGAGTGCTGGCCAGGGAGGGCAGCTCACGAGAGCTGCAGATGGAGGCGCGGTTCAAAGTCCCACCCGAGCAGCAGCACTGCCTGCCCTGGTCACTGGCCGGCAGTGATCGGCCTGAGCCCGCGGCTGGAAGCTGCCGGCAGACAAAGCCCCAGGGGCGGCGAGGGTAAGTGCTGGCCAGGGAGGGCAGCTCACGAGAGCTGCAGATGGAGGCGCGGTTCAAAGTCCCACCCGAGCAGCAGCACTGCCTGCCCTGGTCACCAGCCGGCAGTGATCGGCCTGAGCCCGCGGCTGGAAGCTGCAGGCAGACAAAGCCCCAGGGGCGGCGAGGGGGGGTGATGGCCAGGGAGGGCAGCTCACCAGAGCGGCTGATGGAGGCGCAGTTCAAAGTCCCACCCGAGCAGCAGCACTGCCTGCCCTGGTCACTGGCCGGCAGTGATCGGCCTGAGCCCGCGGCTGGAAGCTGCAGGCAGACAAAGCCCCAGGGGCGGCGAGGGTGAGTGCTGGCCAGGGAGGGCAGCTCACTGCCGGGGCAGGCTGGGTTCCCGTCACGCCTGATGCTTTGCACAGATCGGTTGTTTTTCTGCTGGCTCTGCTGCAGAAAGGGTTGGAGGCAGTGTCACGTGACTGGGCTCGTGTGCCGGAGATGGAAGCCGTTTTATGGGTCCGGTGTATCTATGGGCCCCGGACAGCGTAGGAGGGGGCGGGAGGCAGGCGTGTGAGGTGTCTAAGGAAAGCTGCGGAGGCCCTGAGTCTGTGTGTGCTGCGTACCTGTCTGTGCCCGTGGGGAGGTAGCGTTATGGGCGTATGCTCTGGAGCTGGACTGGCAGCGCTTTCCTGCTGAGCTTCACAATGGGAGGTGTGAGCTCAGCCCCAGCCAGGACACTGGCTGAACAATAGGGTGGGAGCCAGATGCCCAGATGTTGAATCCACATCCCAGATATGTGGGGCTAGTCGGGGGAATGCAGCCCGCTGGGCAGGTGACCTGGGCTGAGCAAGGGCACTGAAATCAGATGCCCAGACGTCCATCCCAACTGCCACATAAGTGACTGGGGCGTGCTGGCAAACCAGCCACCATTGACACTTTGCCGCAGCAGCTCACCTGGGCCAGGTGACTTGCACCCTCAAGGGCCCGATGGGAAGAAGAAGAAACAGGTTTTTGTGCCTCCACAAGAAAACAATGAGAAAGGGGCCAAGCAGCATCCACCCTGGGAGAGCACGTCTGTGCCTCTTGTTCCCATTCCAGGGCTCCATGTTCCAGCAGTGACCCCAGCTGGCTGGGGCTACAATTCTCCAGTAACTGAAACGATGTGACCTGAAATCGTACCCATGTGGGGGGCCTTTCAGAGAAGTTTAAGAATCAGCAGGGAACGCTGCTGGCTGCATCAGCAGCTCTCACTGATGTTGTGAGGTGTTCCTCTGCCAGGCCCTCGCTCTTACCTTGCGCCAGTTGCGGTTCCTGTTTTTGCCTTGGTTTAGTTTTGTTAATAAACCTTTAGATGTTTAGATCTGAAGGATCTGGGGTCACGTGGTGCATCGGGGTAAGATCCAAGTCTCTATTGACCTGGGACCGTGGCTGGACCCTTGGGGGCCGGAAGAATCCGTGTGGTGTTGGTGACACAGGTTTTAAGAACCGCTCACCTGAGCTGGGGGTGTGAGGTGTGTGGGGATTTTACCCCAGGGTAGCTGGTGTGCATTGCCTGGTGCCCTGGAGTTCCCTGCAGCTGCCCGAAGTCACACAAGGCAGCAGTAGAGGCCAGCGCTGACATGAACAAAGATGTCACCTGTGAGCTCCCTGGGAAACAGGACAAACGGGGGAGGTGGGGTTTGAATGGGAATGGGCAGTTGGAAGCAGTTAGCCTGGACTGCAGGAGAGGAACAAAGCAGGGGGTCAATGTCCTTGCTTGGGGGATCCCCCTTGGCTCCTCTCCCCAGGACGGGTTGGAATGACTGTCTCTGCCGGCTATACTGACACCTCTGCGCTGAGCTGGGCCTCTGTCACCTCATTAACCTCCTGTTCTCCTGCTGAGTGAGAGTCACTCCTGCCTGCGGACGCGGTGCAGAGCTTGGGGTGGTGAGCTCCTGGTTCCAGGGACGGGGAGGGTGATGTTGTTCTAAGAAGGCAGAAGAAGCAGAAGTGTTTCGCACACGTTGGTATTTTTGTCTGGAAAGCAGCAGGAAGAGCTGGGCCTGTCACATGAGGATGACGAAAATCTTTCCAGGCTGTTAGCAACCCAAAGAGGACGTAGAACGGTATCTGCTGGGGACATACGTTTGTTACTCAGCAAGCCCAGGCAACCTGCACCTCTGGAAAGAGCCAGCTGCAGAGCTCTCTGGCCTGCAGAGGTTGATTTTAAACCAACCGGGAATCCCAGGAGGCCAGCAGGCCAGTGGAGCCAACCTGGGTGATTATAGCTGGTCAGCCTGGCCTCCAGCTACTCTAATACACTAGAGAAGTTGTTACAAGTGTAGGGTGACCACCAGCCCCATACGGGGCGGGACTGTCCTGTATTTGGGAGGCCAAAAAGACGTCCCATCTAATTTTTTAAAAGGGACCAATTGTCCTGTGCTTGGGCCGTCCCCACGGCTGACCCTCTCTGCCAGCAGCTGCGCAGGAGTTCTCGGAGAGTTCTCAGCTGCAGCTTCCCAGGGGCTCCCGATGGCCATGACTTGCCCGGGGTGGTGGCCTCCTCAGGACTGGGGTGGCAGCCGCCACTTCCGCCAGGCTCCTGGGGAGCACTGGAGGCTACTGCTTACCCAGGCTCCCGGGGAGTGCCAGCAGCTGCTGCCTCCTCCCCTTCCTCCCAGGGCTTGGCAGAGCCGCCCCTGCCCCCACGTCACCCTGTCCCGTGTTTAGGACGGGGAGATACGGTTGCCCTACACAAATGAACGTTTCTCACTCTAGGTCTCATTTCACATGACGTCATCTCAGGCCGGAGCCGATGATCGCCCTGACCTGGGTCCAGCAACCCATCTCCAGCTCTTTCGCCAGAATTTGTTTGTTTCCAGGTATTTTCATGCATCTTCTCATGGTGAGGAGCAGTCTATGAAGCCAGCTAAAGATGATCTGCATTTGCTTCCTGTCTCTTACCTAGAACCAGGGGGGAGTCTTTGTACCATTTCCCCCAACCCTGCAGAAAATACCAGCTTCAGAAGGAAGTCCAGCCCCCGGCGGCCTGGTCATGTTGTGATGGGGTTCAGGGGTCCCCCTGCACTGCACCCCGTCCGCTGGCAGGAGTGACTCTCACTCAGCAGGTACAACAGCAGGTTTATTAGGCAACAGATGTCCAGTTTCTCACAGAAGCAACAGCCTAGCAGCCAGAGACAGTCCTTCCAACCTGTCCTGGGGAGAAGACCCCGAGGGATGCCCCTCTGGGGTGTAGCTTCCCCCTCCTCAGGCTGGCTGCCTTCCAGCTCTCCCTTTTCCTAGCCTCCAACTGCCACCCCCGATTCAAAACCCAGCTCAGCTCCTCCCTGCTCTTTGTTCAGGCAGAGGTGTCACCTGCCAGTTGTAGCCCCAGGGTCATCCTTAGCCACTGGGAGCTGCTGCTTGCCTCAGACATCCAGCCTGACTCACACAGGCACTCCCCCCACTCCATCACATCTCTCCCACCTTCCAGACCGAACTGAGCGGGGTCACTTAGCCAGTGACCTGGGGAAGTTCGGGGCCCTCCCTGCGTGACAGGGCATCGGCTATGGTGTTGTTGTTCCCCTTGACGTGGACCACCTCCATGTCGTAGTCCTGCAGGAGCAGACTCCACCGCAGGAGCTTGGCGTTGGCCCCTTTCATGTGATGCAGCCAGGTCAGGGGTGAGTGATCGGTTTACACGGTGAAACGCCGTCCAAACAGGTACGGCTGCAGCTTCCCCAGTGCCCACACCATGGCCAGACATTCCTTCTCTATGGCCGTGTAGTTCTGCTCCCGGGGCAGCAGCTTCTTACTCAGGTACACGATGGGGTGTTTCTCCCCTTTGTCATTCACCTGCATTAGCACCGCCCCCAGCCCCACGTCTGAGGCATCGGTGAACACCAGGAAGGGCTTGTTGAAGTCTGGATTTGCCAGCACTGGGGCCCTGACCAGAGCCTCCTTCAGCGCGCAGAGGGCCTCTTGGCACTGCTCGGTCCAAACCACCTTGTCAGGCTTTCCCTTTTTACACAGCTCCGTGAGGGGGGCTGCGATGGAGCTAAAGTGGGGCACAAACCTCCGGTAGTACCCCGCCATCCCAATGAAGGCCTGGACCTGCTTCTTAGTCTGTGGTGTTGGCCAATCTCTGACAGCCTCCACTTTAGCTGGCTCTGGCTTTAAGCAGCCGCTGCCCACCTTGTGGCCCAGGTAGGTCACCTCAGCCATCCCCACCTTGCACTTCCCTGCCTTGATAGTCAGACCGGCCTTCTGGAGTCGGTCCAGCACCTGCTTGAGTTGGGACACATGGTCCTCTGACGTCTGGCTGAAGATGCAAATGTCGTCCATGTAAGCCAGGGCAAAGCTCTCCATCCCTTTCAGTAGCTGGTCCACCAGACGCTGGAAGGTAGCGGGTGCCCCCTTGAGGCCAAAGGGCAGGACCAGGAACTCGTAGAGCCCCACAGGAGTGATGAAAGCCGACTTCAGCCGGGCATCTTGGTCTAATGGCACTTGCCAGTACCCCTTGGTGAGGTCTATGGTGGTGAGGTAACAGGCTCCCCCCAGCTTGTCTAAAAGGTCATCAGGCCTGGGCATGGGGTAGGCGTCCGAGACAGTGATGGCGTTAAGCTTGCGATAGTCCACACAAAACCGAACAGACCCATCTTTTTTAGGGACTAACACCACGGGAGAGGCCCAGGGGCTGGACGAGGGTTGGATCACCCCCAGAGCCAGCATGTCTTCAACCTTCCGCTCTATGTCCTGAGCCGTCCTCCCTGTGGCTCTGAATGGCACACACTTGATAGGGGCGTGGGTGCCTGTCTCTATTCGGTGGACAGCCAGGTCAGTGCGTCCGGGTCTGTCCGAGAACAGCTGTTGATGCGAATGCAGCACCTCCTTGATCTCCGTCTGCTGGGCAAGGGTCAGCTGGTCTGAGAGGGGAATAGACTCCAGCAAGGAGCCGGCTCCAGTCCTTGTGAGTAAATCCACCAAGGGATCATCCCCCTGCCCCTCCCAGTGTCTGCACACGGCCAGCACCAAGTTCTGTCTGTCCCAGTAAGGTTTCATCATGTTCACATGATAGACCCGGTGGCTGTGGGCCCGGTCCGACAGTTCCACCACATAATTCACGTCATTTAGCTGTTTGACGACCTTGAAGGGCCCATCCCAGGCCGCTTGCAGCTTGTTCCGCCGCACAGGTATAAGGACCATCACTTGATCCCCGGTGGCATAGGCTCGGGCCCTGGCGTTACGGTCATACCAGACCTTTTGCTTCCTTTGGGCCATGGAGAGGTTCTCCCTGGCCAGGCCCATGAGCTCGGTGAGCTTTTCCCGGAAGGTCAGTACATACTGTACCACTGACTCCCCTTCAGGAGAGGCCGTCCCCTCCCACTCTTCTCTGAGCAAGTCCAAGGGTCCCCGTACCCTCCTTCCATACAGCAGCTCAAACGGGGAGAACCCCGTGGATTCCTGGGGCACCTCCCTGTATGCAAACAGCAGGTGGGGTAAGTACTTGTCCCAGTCATGGGGGTATTGATTCATGAAGGTTCTCAGCATCTGCTTCAGAGTCCCATTGAACCTCTCCACCAGCCCATTGGTCTGCGGGTGGTAGGCTGTGGCCCAGGTGTGCCGGACCCCACACTTGTCCCACAAGCTTTGCAGTAGGGCCGACATGAAGTTGGACCCCTGATCTGTGAGGACCTCCTTGGGGAACCCCACTCTGCTGAAAATGGACAGCAGTGCATCTGCCACGGTGTCAGCGTCGATAGAGGTCAAGGCCACTGCTGCTGGGTATCGCGTGGCAAAATCTACCACTACCAAAATATATTTCTTCCCCGAACGCGTTGCCTTGCTGAAGGGGCCCACTATGTCTATAGCCACTTTCTGGAAAGGCTCCTCTATGATGGGCAGTGGCCTCAAGGCAGCTTTCCCCTTGTCCCGGCTCTTCCCCACCCTTTGGCAGGGATCGCAGGACAGGCAATACAGACGGACAGCTGCAAAGATCCCTGGCCAAAAAAAGTTCTGTAACAACCTTCTCCTGGTGCGGTGGATCCCCTGGTGTCCTGCGAGCGGGACATCATGGGCTAGGTACAGCAGCCTGCGCCGGTACTTTTGGGGAACCACCAGTTGCCTCTGGACCTTCCATGGCTCCGCTTTGCGTTTGGTAGCCCATTCCCGGTACAGGAATCCCTTTTCCCACAGGAATCTCTCCCTGAAGCCCTCCCCCAGCTGTGGAGCTGGGCTGAGACTGGCCAGTTCCCTCAGCTTCTGCAAGGAGGGGTCACTCTGCTGCTCTGCCTGGAATTCTTCCGCTCGGGCAGGAGCGGATGCTACTTCCCCATCCCTGCCTGGCTCCAGCACCCCTGGCCTGTGAGACCTGGTTTTTGGGGGCCCCCTTTCTCTCAGGGTTGGCCCCTGTGGCTCCTGTGACTTTGGCTGGGCCAGTACCCCTGAATCTGGGGAGCGCACCCCTCGTTTTCTTTGGCTACGGGTCAGGACCAGGGCACGAGGGCGTTCACCTTGCCAGTTCTCCAGGTCAGCCCCCATCAGTACATCCGCCGGCAAATGGCTGTGCACGCCCACCTCCTTGGGGCCTTCCTTCTTCCCCCATTTCAGGTGCACCCTCGCCATGGGCACCTGGAAAGGGGTCCCATCAATTCCTGTTATCGTCAGGTGGGAATTGGGTATCATGCAGCCCGGTGCCACCACCCCGGGTCGGGCCAGCGTCACGTCAGCGCCTGTGTCCCAGAACCCCGTGACCTTTTTCCCGTCTACTTCGAGGTGTTTGAGACACTTGCTCCACAGAGGCATTGCCGCCCCCACTCTGTAAACTGGCCTCTGAGCATTTGGTCCCCCTAAGGAGCTGGTCTGTGGGGCGGACTCGGCCCAATCCGAGTGCCCATTGTGAGCACCACCCGCCTTGGCCGCCAGCCCCTCTGGCTTCTGGGACCCCACCCAGTTGACTCCATGACCCCCTGGCCTGCTCAACCTGTCTGGGAGCCTGGGGCACTGGGCTGCTCTATGCCCCTTTCGCCCACAGCGATAACAGCCTGGGTCTTGTTGTGTCCCTCAGGCCGGCTGCTCTGTCCGGGCTCCGTTTGGCTCTCTAGGGGGTGGGTGGCTGGCCCTTCTTTCCTGGGCTTGCCCAAGAGGTGGTCCCCTCTGTCGTACAGTTAGGGACCGGTCTCTCTGAGATTCTCGGTTTCTCCAGGACTCCCTCTCTCTCCGGGACTCCCTCTCTTTGTGGGGCTCACTTTCAAACCTGGCCCGGCTGTTTGTGAAGTCATCTGCCAGTTTCCCTGCATCATGTGAGTCCCCTGGCTTCCGGTCCACGAGCCGCACCCTCAGGTCAGGTGTGCACATCTCGTAGAATCGCTCAACGACTGCCAGCTCGATCAGGTCCTCTACGGACTGGACTCCCATTCCGAACGCCCACTTCTGGTAGTATTGCCTCAGGTGGGCGGTTGTATCTACATGGGTTTCCTCTGGCCTCTTCTGCGCCTCCTGGAACTTCTTCTTGTACATCTCCGGAGTCAGCCCGAACTTATGCAGCAGGGCGTTTGAACCGTTCATAGTCCCCAGGCTGCAGCCCCACCAGCTGGCTGAGCACCGCTGCGGCCTTCTGGCCCAGCAAGGGGGTGAGGTGACGGAGCCACTCATCTGGGGGAACCTCATGCAACTCACAGGCTCGCTCAAAGGCGGTAAGGAACTCGTCCATGTCCCCTGGGTCCTGACACTGGGCCAGCACACGCGTCTCCAAGTGACTGGCCACCCCGAGCCGTCTGGCCCTCTCCCCGCTTACCGCAGCTGGGGCCTCTTGGTGTCTCGCCTCTGCCATGGTTCACTCATGCTCCCGCTCTCGCTCTCTCTCCTCCCGCTGTCTCTCTTGTAGCTGGCGCTCGTGCTCACGCTCTCTTTCCCGTTCCTGGCGCTCGTGCTCACGCTCTCTTTCCCGTTCCTGGCGCTCGTGCTCACGCTCTCTTTCCTGTTCCTGGTGCTCCAGTTCCTTTAATTTCACCTCGAGTTCCAGCCGTCGCAGCTCTGCGGCGGGGGACTCTGCCTGCGATGGACCACCGCTAGCTGAGCGCGACCTGGCGGGCACCGCGTCTGTCTGACGGCGTCGAGCCCCTGCTCCTGTCGGAGAATCCGAAACGCTTCCCGAGGCTGACCGGCCACTTTCTGCCGGGACAGGCTCTGCCCCCCCGGATCGGTCATTCTCTTCCAGCTGTGCAATCAGCTGGGCCTTGGTCGCCTTTCCCACGGTCAGGCCCCTCTCTCTGCACAGCCCCGCTAGCTCTGCCTTCAGGAGTCGGGTATAATCCACCTCCCCGCTATCTCCCAGGGTATCCACTCACCAGCAGCAGCTGCAGGAATGGCTCTGTTCCCCCTCTGGCTCTTGTGAGACTCCTTCCTTCTCTGGTGCTCAGTCAGCCACTGCTGGGAGCTCATCCGTGGGTGCAGTACATCCCACTTCTGACACCAGTGTGATGGGGTTCAGGGGTCCCCCTGCACTGCACCCCGTCCGCTGGCAGGAGTGACTCTCACTCAGCAGGTACAACAGCAGGTTTATTAGGCAACAGATGTCCAGTTTCTCACAGAAGCAACAGCATAGCAGCCCGAGACAGTCCTTCCAACCTGTCCTGGGGAGAAGACCCCGAGGGGTGCCCCTCTGGGGTGTAGCTTCCCCCTCCTCAGGCTGGCTGCCTTCCAGCTCTTCCTTTTCCTAGCCTCCAACTGCCACCCCCGATTCAAAACCCCTCTCAGCTCCTCCCTGCTCTTTGTTCAGGCAGAGGTGTCACCTGCCAGTTGTAGCCCCAGGGTCATCCTTAGCCACTGGGAGCTGCTGCTTGCCTCGGACATCCAGCCTGACTCACACATACACCCCCCCCACTCCATCACAGATGTCCTTGTGGGACCAGCCACAGTTTAGGTTCACAGGAAAACAAGACTATTCACAGATCCTTGTCTTCAGCACTGGACCATTAAAGTCCTGAAATACCACTAACAGCTCTCACTGGAAGACCTAGATTAATAAACAGGTTTACATTTCATATTTCTATCTTCACATACAAGAATGACTCATGCACACGCATACAACAGAAAGCCCCTGAAATACGCAGCTTCAGATTGTACGTAACTCTCTTTAACACGAGTTAAGCACACCTTGAAGCTGCTCTGCCGCTGTCAGCTGGCCTAGCTGCCCACAGCTAGGCAAGCTAAGAGCCCCTTCTCTCTGCCTTCTGCCAGCGGTGCTGCTGTCAGTCAGACAGCTACAGGAAGGCAGGAAGAAGCTGCCAGAAAGCTGACCAGCCCTGATGGGTCCAGCAAACAGTGGAGAGCTGGGAATCAAGTGGCAGCCTGGTTCCCACCTCCCTACCCCGACCTGTGTGAGAATTTGAGTTACCTGAGGGTCGTAGGAGCACAGTCCCTGTGTAATTTGGGATTTACTGTGGACACATTTGGGGGTTGCAGGCTCTTGAGTGGTCAGTTACTTGCCCCATTTTGCAAAAAGCATATTTATGTTATCTATATTCACACTGCAACCCACATTTCCATAAATAATAGGGGGCACAATGGCTCACGGGAGCCACATGATGAAACTGAAAGGCAGGAATGCAATGGCAGGTAAGCAACACCTGCCGTTGGAAGAGGGCTGCAGGGTGTTTGTGAAGCTGCAGACTAACATGGCAGCCGCCGAACACTGAACAGGACTGAGCCAGACATGGACAGATGAGCTGCTCATGCAACAAACTCCATCTACGGCAGCCAGAACAATGGACTTCCCTCCCCTGGGCAACGGGACGGGGCCCTGCGGTTCCTCCATCTTTGTCTTCATCCAGCTCGTCACTTCAGGAGCAGCTCTGCTAGGACAGACGATCCATCCTAACAAAGAGAGGCTTAGAAACCAGCGCATTATTTCCACCTCGGCTTCAGGCCTGCACCAAGAACTTTGTATGGGTGTGTGCAAGCTGATTCCTTTGACAATGTTACTCTCAACCCTTTCTTTCCTTCTTAGGCCACTAGCTGTTGGAGCCGAGAGGCTGGGCCCCGCGCGCTCTTTTGGGTAAGATCTGAGCTACATGTGACCTGGGAATGTGGCTGGTCCCTTGGGAGCTGGAAGGCCCTGTGTGGAGTTGGCATGATGGGTTTCCATCACCTCGCACTGTGTGCAGAGGGGCCAGGCTGTGGCCCAAGGGATGCTGGCACGTCTGACTCGAGTGTGACTTCCGGCTGCCCAGTGCGGTGACAGATGTGCTCTGTGATGGGTTTGGTGCCTGACAGCGGAGGAGCCCAGCCTGAGGCTCTGAGCAGCCCTGTCTCTCAGCAACTTGCCCTGAACGAACCCTCTCACTCGTGACAGCAGAAGCCCCCATGTTACTGGGGGCTGCTCTAGCTTGACTTGGTCCTGCCGTGGCACAGGAGGTGGAGGACTGTGATGTTACTGTGCTTTTAGTAGTAGGCATCCTTCAGTTTGCATAGACTATGGATTGTGCCCTTTATAGTTTCAGTTGAGGACTTCATTTACAGCGTCTACTGTGACTATGAAGACCCACACGAGAGTGACAGTCCTTGCTGCATCTCTTGCAGATGTGGTGGGTGTCTGGCAAGTCCTTATTGTGCTTTCTGTGCGCTCGCTTCTCCTCTGCTAGCTGTCTGATCTTCATCTCGCCCTTCTGAAGGCCCTTGTGTAACCCCTGCCTCCATCTGTCGCGGTCGTCTGCTAGTTCTTCCCAGTTGTCCAGCTCGATGTCTGCCTCTCTGAGGTCTCTCTTGCAGACATCTTTGTAGCGCAACTGGGGGTGTCCGGGAGGTCTTTTGCCAGAGGCTAGCTCACCATACAGGATGTCTTTTGGAATCCTTCCATCATTCATCCTGTGGACGTGGCCAAGCCAGCGGAGCCGACGCTGCCTGAGGAGGGTGTGCATGGATGGGATTCCAGCTTGCTCGAGGACGGCGGTGTTGGTCACTCTGTCCTTCCATGATATTCCAAGGATGTGCCTGAGGCAGCGCAAGTGGAAGACGTTCAGCCTCTTTTCCTGGCGGGCATACAGGGTCCAAGTCTCGTTGCCATAAAGGAGGGTGCTGAGGATGCAGGCTCTGTAGACTTGCATTTTGGTGTGAGTGTACAGCTTGTTGTTATTCCACACTCTCTTGCTGAGTCTGGACAGAGTTGTGGCCGCTTTTCCGATCCTACTATTTAGCTCAGTGTCCAACGACAGGGTGTCAGTGATGGTGGACCTGAGGTAAACGAACTCGTGGACGACGTCTAACGTATAGTTGTCAATGCTGATTGATGGGGATTCAGCAACATCCTGACTGAGTACGTTCGTCTTCTTTAGGCTGATGGAAAGCCCACAGTCCTTGCACGCTTTGGAGAACTGATCCAGCAGTTTTTGAAGCTGGTCTTCTGTGTGAGACACTACAGCAGCATCGTCTGCAAACAGCATGTCTCTGATGAGGACTTCTCGCACCTTAGACTTAGCTTAGAGGAAGCCACTCTACACAGCCTTCATCGACCTGACCAAAGTCTTTGACTTGGTCAGCAGGGATGGTCTGTTCCAACTGCTCCACAAGATAGGCTGTCCTCCACGGTTACTGAAGATGATCCAGTTGTTCCACGAAGACATGAGAGGAACCATCCAATATGACGGCGCATTATCGGATGCTTTCAGCATCAGGAGCGGCGTCAAACAAGGATGCGTGCTTGCTCCGACATTGTTTGGGATCTTCTTCGCCCTCCTCCTGAAGCATGCCTTTGGATCTTCAACAGAGGGCATCTTGCTGCACACAAGATCTGATGGGAAACTGTTTAATCTTGCAAGGCTGTGCTTTTAAATAATTATGAAACCCTGCCTGTGACCACTGGCTGAGGGCTGCACCCAGTCTCGTGCCTGGTGAGCCAAGCGAGGGGTCTGACGAATGCTGGCAACACCCTGACTCCAGTCACGTCACTTGTGTGTCTGTGCCATGTTTGTGCAGTCAGAGCTGTTGGCTCTCTAGCTGTACTGGAAATGTTTTAGTGCTAAGGATCACAGCGGGAGGGGTGGGCTCATCCCAGACAGGAGGGTGCACAAAGACTCTCATGTCAAATACACATCTCACGAATTTGGGGCTTGTCCTCTGGGATGCAGCCAACGGCAGAGCACTGCGGCAGGTGCCTGGCCAGGTGACCCGCCAGGGCCTGTGTGAGGAAGAAAAGATTATTCCCTCTACAGGGCAAAATCAGGGCAGTGACCATTTTGTCCTGGTTCTTCAGTCCTCACAAAGTCAGCCTGTGTGGCCTAAGGACCTTCATGGGGTGTATTTTCAGTGACGCTCAAGCAAAGCATCAGATGACATCGCCAGGCTGTACCAATATCTGACACTGATGTACGTAACGTACCCCTTTAAGATTTTTTCTCTCACACGCTGTGCTTTCTCTCTTTCTTAATGCAGCTTTACATCTTAGATCTGAAGGATTGGCCCAGTGTGTTGGTCTGGGTAAGATCTAAGTATATACTGACCCGGAGATGTGGCTGCTCCCTTTGGAGGCTGGAAGAATCAGTGTGGAGTTGGTGAGTAAGGAGGGTGGGTTGCTGGTTTGGGCATTGGGAGCAGCTGGGGAATCTGTGGGTTTGGTTGCCTGATGAGATGGGGTTTCTGGGCACATCTAGATAAATCAACCCAGGGTAACTGCTTAAATCTGGGCTACCTACAGCCCGCCCCAGGCTGGGATGTCCTCACTAAGGCAATTCCAACCAGCCACCACAGCACCTCTGCCACCCCACTGGCCAGCCAGAGCCACACACGTGAACCCCAGACTGCCCTGCTGCAACGACCCCCGGATTCAGGTGAGCGCTTATGAAACCTGTTTCCTCAAGGCACGTGGCCTGTGACTGGACGCTGGCCCCAGAGCCCTTCCAGCCGAGCTCAGGCAGGTGACTGGCTGTCACACCCTGGGCAGGGGGTGAGTCTTCAGTGCACCAGGGCCCCAGCCAGAGCAGGTGCAGCCAGCTGCAAGCGTTGGAGGGGGGGAGGCGGGGAGACACCCCAGCCCTGGGCTGGCTGGTTGCAGCAGCAGAGGCCACACGTCCTGCTCCGGCTGGCCACTCCCTGCGCTGGGGGTGGAGGGGCGCTTGTTGCTGAGGGACAGTGTGGGGGTGAAGGGGTGGACGGGCGCTGGGTGCTGAGGTGCAGTGTGGGGGTGAGGGGGCGCTGGGTGCTGAGGGGCAGTGTGGGGTGAGGGGATGGAGGCATCATGGCTCCCAGAACCCCGAGGCTGGATGGAACCCAGGAGTTCTGGCTCCCTCGGGGCGCTGGGAGCCAGGACACATGGGTTCTATCTGGTCTCGGTGTCCTGGCTCCCAGCACCCCGAGGCAGGATGGAACCCAGGCCTCCTGGCTCCCAGTGCCCGGAGGGGACCCAGGTGTCCTGGCTCCCAGCACCCCGAGGGGACCCAGGCGTCCTGGCTCCCAGCGCCCCGAGGCAGGATGGAACCCAGGCGTGCGGCCCCCCCGGGCGGCTGAACGCTGCCCCGGCCCGGCCTCTCCCCCGGCCCCGCCCGCGCTGGGCAGGCGCCCGGTCCGGGAAGGCGGGGCCGGCGCGCTGCGCTCTCGGAGCCAGGAACCGTCCGGGCACGGCGGAGCGGGGCGCAGCCATGAGCCGGCCCGACCTGGACACGCACCGCCTGGCCCTGCTGGCCGCCAAGGAGGACGTCGTCAACCGCCGGGCCTCCACCAGCTGGTGAGCGCCGCCGCCGGGCCCGAGCTGCGCCCCGGGCTCATGTGCAGTGGGAGTGAGGGCCGTCCAGTGGGGTGGGGGCGGTGCAGTGGCAGGCAGCGTGGCGAGGGGGCAGCGTGCAGGGCGGGGTGCAGTGGGGAGCCCAGTGGGGTGGGGGCGCTGCCGTGGCAGAGGGCATGGCGAGGGGGCAGCGTGCAGGGCGGGGTGCAGTGGGGAGCTCAGTGGGGTGGAGTTGGTGCAGTGGCAGGCAGCGTGGCGAGGGGCAGCGTGCAGGGCGGGGTGCAGTGGGGAGCCCAGTGGGGTGGGGGCGGTGCAGTGGGGAGCCCAGTGGGGTGGGGGCGGTGCAGTGGCAGAGGGCATGGCGAGGGGGCAGCGTGGTGGGCGGGGTGCAGTGGGGAGCCCAGTGGGGTGGGGGCGGTGCCGTGGCAGAGAGCCTGGCGAGGGGGCAGCGTGCAGGGCGGGGTGCAGTGGGGAGCTCAGTGGGGTGGAGTTGGTGCAGTGGCAGGCAGCGTGGCGAGGGGGCAGCGTGCAGGGCGGGGTGCAGTGGGGAGCCCAGTGGGGTGGGGGCGGTGCAGTGGCAGAGGGCATGGCGAGGGGGCAGCGTGGTGGGCGGGGTGCAGTGGGGAGCCCAGTGGGGTGGGGGCGGTGCCGTGGCAGAGAGCCTGGCGAGGGGGCAGCGTGGTGGGCGGGGTGCAGTGGAGAGCCCAGTGGGGTGGGGGCGGTGCAGTGGCAGAGGGCGTGGCGAGGGGGCAGCATGCAGGGCGGGGTGCAGTGGGGAGCCCAGTGGGGTGGGGGCGGTGCAGTGGCAGAGGGCATGGCGAGGGGGCAGCGTGGTGGGCGGGGTGCAGTGTGGAGCCCAGTGGGGTGGGGGCGGTGCAGTGGCAGAGGGCCTGGCGAGGGGGCAGCGTGGTGGGCGGGGTGCAGTGGGGAGCCCAGTGGGGTGGGGGCGGTGCAGTGGCAGAGGGCGTGGCGAGGGGGCAGCGTGGTGGGCGGGGTGCAGTGGGGAGCCCAGTGGGGTGGGGGCGGTGCGGTGGCAGAGGGCCTGGCGAGGGGGCAGCGTGCAGGGTGGGGTGCAGTGGAGAGCCCAGTGGGGTGGGGGCGGTGCAGTGGCAGAGGGCATGGGGAGGGGGCAGCGTGGTGGGCGGGGTGCAGTGGGGAGCCCAGTGGGGTGGGGGCGGTGCCGTGGCAGAGAGCCTGGCGAGGGGGCAGCGTGCAGGGCGGGGTGCAGTGGGGAGCCCAGTGGGGTGGGGGCGGTGCAGTGGCACAGAGCCTGGCGAGGGGGCAGCGTGCAGGGCGGGGTGCAGTGGGGAGCCCGGTGGGGTGGGGGCGGTGCAGTGACAGAGAGCCTGGCGAGGGGGCAGCATGCAGGGCGGGATGCAGTGGGGAGCCCAGTGGGGTGGGGGCGGTGCAGTGGCAGAGGGCCTGGCGAGGGGGCAGCGTGGTGGGCGGGGTGCAGTGGGGAGCCCAGTGGGGTGGGGGCGGTGCAGTGGCAGAGAGCCTGGCGAGGGGGCAGCGTGCAGGGCGGGGTGCAGTGGGGAGCCCAGTGGGGTGGGGGCGGTGCAGTGGCAGAGGGCATGGCGAGGGGGCAGTGTGGTGGGCGGGGTGCAGTGGGGAGCCCAGTGGGGTGGGGGCGGTGCAGTGGCAGAGGGCATGGCGAGGGGGCAGTGTGGTGGGCGGGGTGCAGTGGGAAGCCCAGTGGGGTGGGGGCGGTGCAGTGGCAGAGGGCCTGGCGAGGGGGCAGCGTGGTGGGCGGGGTGCAGTGGGGAGCCCAGTGGGGTGGGGGCGGTGCAGTGGCAGAGGGCCTGGCGAGGGGGCAGCGTGGTGGGCGGGGTGCAGTGGGGAGCCCAGTGGGGTGGGGGCGGTGCAGTGGCAGAGGGCCTGGCGAGGGGGCAGCGTGGTGGGCGGGTGCAGTGGGGAGCCCAGTGGGGTGGGGGCGGTGCAGTGGCGGGCAGCATGCAGGGCGGGGTGCAGTGGGGCATTGCTGGGAGGGGTTCTGGGAGACAGAATCCCAAGGCTGGAAGGGACCTCAGGAGGTCATCTAGTCCAGCCCCCTGCTTCAGGCAGGATCAGCCCCAGCTAAGTCACGAAGACACAGTGGAGTTCCCCGGGCGCCCGGCTCTCTGCGGAGTTGCGCTGCCCTTCCCTCCCCCGCTCCCCGCTGCGGAGTGACGCACCCGGCACTCAAGGATGCGCCGGCTGCATGGGGGGCTTGGGAGCTGCTCTGAGCCCCAGGCTGCAGGGGCCTGGCCGGGCTCCTGGCGTCTCCAGGGGTCCCAGAGCTCTGTCTGTCGCTGTGCGAGAGGGAGCAGGGGAAACTGAGGCCCGGAGCAAGCGAGCGGCTACTCTGCAGTCGTGCTGCCAATTAGGGTGGGAGCCCTCCCCCCGGCGTGCTGCCCCCAGCTCCCCTGCGCACGGGGGCTGGCCCGCGGGCTGTCTGGGGAAGCGGCAGCTGTCTCGCTGCCCGAGAACAACGTCTGGTTCTACCCGCCCCTCTGGCAAGGCGCTGCCGGGCCGGGCTGCCTCGAGTCCCTGTGCCCGGCCCGGGAGCGTCGCCAGTGCCCCTGCCCCGACGGCAGGAGCCCCCCTTTCCGCCGCCTGGCCCAGCAGGGTCTGTCGAGGCTGCAGTGTGGCTGGGCCGGGGGGAGGGGCAGCAGGGAGGCTCCGGGTTATGAAACCGCTGTGGATTTTGGACTCGGTTCCCAGCCGTGGCGCGGGAGGCGGGAGCTGCCGGGGAGCTGGGCTGCGGCGCTCGGCCGGCCCGGGAGAAGGGCTCCCCCGCAGCACCAGTTCCGCCCCTCCCAGCAGCGGGGCGCCTGGCCGGTCCCAGCAGTGCCCAGGGCGGGGCTGGGGATGCCACCCAGCACCCAGCCACGGGGCTCGGCCGGGTGAGGGCTAAGCCAGGACTGCAGGGCCATCGCGCTGCCCCCTGCCGTGGGCCTCCTGCGGCGGGGGGCCCCGGGCCAAGGTGCATGGGGCTCTCTGGGCCTTTTCCTTCCGTCCCTGGAGCACGACGCCCAAGCCCCTCCCGGGGCCCACCACCCTGCTGCTGCCCTAGGCCGTCCCAGCCATGGCGAGTCCTGCCCAGCCGCATGGCCAGGGAGAAGCCGGGGCCCTGGGTTCTGTGGGGTCCTGGGGCACCTGACTCCCCAGGGCCTGGAATCTCCATGGGAAAGCTCCTCCCCGGAGCAGCCCTGCCCCCACCTCCGCCCTCCAGATCCACCCCAGCAGTGGGGGAGACCCCGGCTGGGTCCGTGCCCCACGGGGAGCCAGGGCGGCCGGCGGATGGGACCGATCACCACGCTGCGGCTTTGGCCCAGCTGGCTGGGAGCTGAGGGCCCCCACCTGGCAGAGCTGGCAGCTGGTTCTCCTGCACCCCCTTGGTGGGCTCAGCAGCCAGGGGTGGGCCGGATCGGGCTGGGAGACGGTGCCTGGGGCTCTCCCTCGCCCGTGCCTGGCTCAGTAGCTGGCCCAGCCTCCACACTGCACCGGACCTTGCAGCTAAGCCGGCCTTCAGCACAAGCAGCTGTCCCAGCCCCCCCGCACTCCCCAGGGCAGACCCCCCCGGCCCTCAACTCTCCCTCGCGGGCTGGGCACTCTGTCCCCACCCGCCGGCTGGTGCCCTGCCCGGCTGGGCCTGGCTCCGCTCTGCAGGACGGGCTCCCTCCAGTCTCGGTGCCCCCCCGCTCCCTGCATGCTGGGATGGGACGGCGCTTCCTGCCCAAACCAAACCGCGGGCGGGCGGGCGGCTCCGTGGCCTGGGCCCAAGTGAGCCCTGACGTCAGCCTGCGGGGACGCGAGGGGAAGGGCTGGCAGCAGCCAGGAGGGAGAGGGAACAGGGGAAGCACCTTCCTGGCCCCGGCCCCAGCCCCAGGCGTGCTGCAGCCCGGTGCCCCTCCCTGCCCAGCGAGTGCCAGGCCTGCTGAGCTGGCCCGAGGGCAGACGCTGCTCGGGCTGCAGGAGGCCCCCAGCACCAGGCTCCTTGGCACCGGGGTGTTCCCACCTCACTGCCCCGGCCCGGCTGTGCGCCAGGCCCTGGCCGGGTCCTGCCCAGGCGGCCCCCGGCATGCCAGGCGTGCCCGTCTCCGAAGGAGCACACGGAAGCCCACGTGTTCCTGGCCCGCGTCGGCCGGGAGCCGAGCGTGTCCTTGCACGTGTGGGTCGCTGGTGCCATGTGGAGCTGGGGGGCTGGGCTGGGGAGCCGCCTCCCGAGAAGGAGCCATTCGCTCAGCCAGCGTCCCCGCTCCGATGCCCAGCCCCAGCTCTGGGCCCCGCCTGCCCCACAGCAAGGGGCCGGGCTGAGACCTCGGAGCAGGCGGCTGGGGTGGGCCCAGCCCCGGGGGGGGGTCAGGATGGAGCCCTGGGCGCCAGGCAACGGCTGCGTGGGGATTCCTGGGGCTGGGCTCTGAGCGGGGCCCAGGCTAGCCAGGCCCTCTGGTGAGAGCTGCAGGCGCAGAGGGGCTGGGGGGGTCAGTCTCCAGGGCAGCTGCCCCCAGTGCTCCCACTCACCCGGCCTTGCTGGGCCCCCGGCGACTTCAGACCTTACCCCTCCGGTGCGCGGCGCCTGCAGCTGAACGCGAGACCTGAGTGGAAAGGAGGGTTGCGGGGGGCAGGGCCAGAGAACAGCAGGGAGCCCCTGGCGGCCTTAGCTGTGGGGCAGGGCAGGGCGCTGGCTGTGGGGGAGCCCCTGGCGGCCTTAGCTGGGGCGCAGTGGGGGGCAGGGCAGGGCAGGGCGCTGGCTGCGGGGGAGCCCCTGGCAGCCTTAGCTGTGGGGCAGGGCAGGGCGCTGGCTGTGGGGGAGCCCCTGGCGGCCTTAGCTGGGGTGCAGTGGGGGGCGGGGCGCTGGCTGTGGGGGAGCCCCTGGCGGCCTTAGCTGGGGCGCAGTGGGGAGCAGGGCAGGGCGCTGGCTGTGGGGGAGCCCCGCTGCTCCAGTCCCGGCCTGTCCAGGGGTGCACTGGGGATTCAGGTGGCAGTGTTGGCTGGCAGAAGCTCCAGGCTCCTCCGAGCCTGTCCTGTCCTGTCCTGTCCGGGGAGCGCTGTGCTATGGGGTGGGGAGCTGGCTGGGGAAGTCACAGGGGTGGGGCAGGGAATCAGTGGGGCAGTCCCAGCTCTGGGGGCTGCTTGTGCCTCCTGTGTGCTGGGCAGGGCAGGGCAGGGCAGGGCAGGCCCTCGGGGAGGGGAGGCCTGCGCCCATTGTGCAGGAGCGGATGCTGGGCCCCGAGGCAGGAAGGAGCCAGGCTGCGGAGCCGAGCCGGGGGCAGCTGGGGGCTGGTGGGAGGGCAGAGCAGAGGAGGGACGGGGGTGACCTGACTGGGGGGTCCGGCTGGCAGGGTGCTGAGGCTCACCCAGGGTAGCTGCAGCTGTGCAGGCCAGGCTAGGGGGCAGAGGCTGGTGATTTCGGAGCCCCAGGCAGGTGGCACATGCCAGGAGGGGGCCCAAGTCACCAGGGCAGGACAGGACCTTGCAGCCCTGGGCCCCAGAGGAGGTGCCCAGTTCAGGCCCAGGCTGGACGCGGGATCCCAACCCCACAACCCACTGCTGTCTTATCTGAGTGGCTCAGCAGACAATTCCCTGCAGGAAAGCCACTTCCTCTGGGGGCGTCCGCACGGCACTGGGGCGGGGGGGTGGGGGATGGGACGCCTGGCGGGGGGAGCAGCAGCGCCTGGGGCAGGGCAGGACAGGACAGGGCAGATGGGAAGCCTGGCAGGGGACAGGGCAGCGCCTGGGGCAGGACAGGGCAGGGCAGGGTAGGGCACGCGGGAGGCCTGGCGGAGGAAGGGGCAGCGCCTGGGGCAGGACAGGGCAGGGCAGGACAGGGCTGGGCTGGGCTGGAGCCGGGCGTCCGGTCCGCTCTCCATGTGCCAGGGAAGGACATCAGGAGTGAGGCTTGGGGGGGGGAATTACTGTCCTGTGGGGTCCTTACAAAAAGGCAGGACACCACTGGGCACTGATGGGAGGAGACCACATCACTTCTCCGAGACGCCTTGCCGGGCACTGCCAAGCGTCACACCCGCCCCGTCCAACGCCCTATGCCGGGCGTCACACCCGCCCCGTCCAACGCCCTGTGCCGGGCGTCACACCCGCCCCGTCCAACGCCCTGTGCCAGGCACTGCCAAGCATCACACCCGCCCCGTCCAACGCCCTGTGCCGGGCGTCACACCCGCCCCGTCCAACGCCCTGTGCTGGGCATCACACCTGCCCCGTCCAACGCCCTGTGCCGGGCAGGGCCGAGCGTCACACCCGCCCCGTCCAACCCCCCTGCCGGGCACTGCCGAGCGTCACACCCGCCCCGTCCAACGCCCTGTGCCGGGCACTGCCGAGCATCACACCCGCCCCATCCAACACCCTGTGCCGGGCACTGCCAAGCATCACACCCGCCCCGGTCCAACGCCCTGTGCCGGGCACTGCCGAGCGTCACACCCGCCCCGTCCAACGCCCTGTGCCACGCACTGCCGAGCGTCACACCCGCCCCATCCAACACCCTGTGCCGGGCACTGCCAAGCATCACACCCGCCCCGTCCAACGCCCTGTGCCGGGCACTGCCGAGCATCACACCCACCCCGTCCAACGCCCTGTGCCGGGCAGGGCCGAGTGTCACACCCGCCCCGTCCAATGCCCTGTGCCGGGCACTGCCGAGCATCACACCCGCCCGGTCCAACGCCCTGTGCCGGGCAGGGCCGAGTGTCACACCCGCCCTGTCCAACGCCCTGTGCCGGGCACTGCCGAGCATCACATCCGCCCGGTCCAACGCCCTGTGCCGGGCAGGGCCGAGCATCACACCCGCCCCGTCCAACGCCCTGTGCCGGGCACTGCCGAGCATCACACCTGCCCCGTCCAACGCCCTGTGCCGGGCACTGCCGAGCATCACACCCGCCCCGTCCAACGCCCTGTGCCGGTCAGGGCCGAGTGTCACACCCGCCCCGTCCAACGCCCTGTGCCGGGCACTGCCGAGCATCACACCCGCCCGGTCCAACTCCCTGTGCCGGGCAGGGCCGAGTGTCACACCCGCCCCGTCCAACGCCCTGTGCCGGGCACTGCCGAGCATCACACCCGCCCGGTCCAACGCCCTGTGCCGGGCAGGGCCGAGCATCACACCCGCCCGGTCCAACGCCCTGTGCCGGGCAGGGCCGAGTGTCACACCCGCCCGGTCCAACGCCCTGTGCCGGGCAGGGCCGAGCATCACACCCGCCCCGTCCAACGCCCTGTGCTGGGCATCACACCCGCCCCGTCCAACGCCCTGTGCCGGGCACTGCCGAGCATCACACCCGCCCCGTCCAACGCCCTGTGCCAGGCAGGGCCGAGCATCACACCCGCCCCGTCCAACGCCCTGTGCCGGGCACTGCCGAGCGTCACACCCGCCCCGTCCAACGCCCTGTGCCAGGCAGGGCCGAGTGTCACACCCGCCCCGTCCAACCCGTGAGCTGGGCTCTCACAATGGGCTGGCTCTGGGGGAGAAGGCCTCTGTGTCGGTGCCTGGGCGGGGGGGGTGGTGCTGAGCTGGGGGTGCTGGGGGAGAGGGCGGCTGTGTCGGTGCCCGGGCTGGGGGGCTGGGGGAGAGGGCGGCTGTGTCGGTGCCCGGGCTGGGGGAGAGGGCGGCTGTGTCGGTGCCCGGCCTGGGGGGCTGGGGGAGAGGGCGGCTGTGTCGGTGCCCGGCCTGGGGGAGAGGGCGGCTGTGTCGGTGCCCGGGCTGGGGGAGAGGGCGGCTGTGTCGGTGCCCGGCCTGGGGGAGAGGGCGGCTGTGTCGGTGCCCGGGCTGGGGGAGAGGGCGGCTGTGTCGGTGCCCGGGCTGGGGGAGAGGGCGGCTGTGTCGGTGCCAGGGCTGGGGGAGAGGGCGGCTGTGTCGGTGCCAGGGCTGGGGGGCTGGGGGAGAGGGCGGCTGTGTCGGTGCCAGGACTGGGGGAGAGGGCGGCTGTGTTGGTGCCCGGGCTGGGGGAGAGGGCGGCTGTGTCGGTGCCCGGGCTGGGGGAGAGGGCGGCTGTGTCGGTGCCAGGGCTGGGGGGCTGGGGGAGAGGGCGGCTGTGTCGGTGCCAGGGCTGGGGGGCTGGGGGAGAGGGCGGCTGTGTCGGTGCCCGGGCTGGGGGAGAGGGCGGCTGTGTCGGTGCCCGGGCTGGGGGAGAGGGCGGCTGTGTCGGTGCCCGGGCTGGGGGGCTGGGGGAGAGGGCGGCTGTGTCGGTGCCCGGGCTGGGGGAGAGGGCGGCTGTGTCGGTGCCAGGGCTGGGGGGCTGGGGGAGAGGGCGGCTGTGTCGGTGCCAGGGCTGGGGGCCTGGGGGAGAGGGCGGCTGTGTCGGTGCCCGGGCTGGGGGAGAGGGCGGCTGTGTCGGTGCCCGGGCTGGGGGAAAGGGCGGCTGTGTCGGTGCCAGGGCTGGGGGAGAGGGCGGCTGTGTCGGTGCCCGGGCTGGGGGAAAGGGCGGCTGTGTCGGTGCCAGGGCTGGGGGAGAGGGCGGCTGTGTTGGTGCCCGGGCTGGGGGAGAGGGTGGCTGTGTTGGTGCCCGGGCTGGGGGAGAGGGCGGCTGTGTCGGTGCCCGGGCTGGGGGAGAGGGCGGCTGTGTCGGTGCCAGGGCTGGGGGGCTGGGGGAGAGGGCGGCTGTGTCGGTGCCAGGGCTGGGGGGCTGGGGGAGAGGGCGGCTGTGTCGGTGCCTGGGCTGGGGGAGAGGGCGGCTGTGTCGGTGCCCGGGCTGGGGGAGAGGGCGGCTGTGTCGGTGCCCGGGCTGGGGGGCTGGGGGAGAGGGCGGCTGTGTCGGTGCCCGGGCTGGGGGAGAGGGCGGCTGTGTCGGTGCCAGGGCTGGGGGGCTGGGGGAGAGGGCGGCTGTGTCGGTGCCAGGGCTGGGGGCCTGGGGGAGAGGGCGGCTGTGTCGGTGCCCGGGCTGGGGGAGAGGGCGGCTGTGTCGGTGCCCGGGCTGGGGGAAAGGGCGGCTGTGTCGGTGCCCGGGCTGGGGGAAAGGGCGGCTGTGTCGGTGCCCGGGCTGGGGGAGAGGGCGGCTGTGTCGGTGCCAGGGCTGGGGGAGAGGGCGGCTGTGTCGGTGCCCGGGCTGGGGGGCTGGGGGAGAGGGCGGCTGTGTCGGTGCCAGGGCTGGGGGAGAGGGCGGCTGTGTCGGTGCCAGGGCTGGGGGGCTGGGGGAGAGGGCGGCTGTGTCGGTGCCAGGGCTGGGGGGCTGGGGGAGAGGGCGGCTGTGTCGGTGCCCGGGCTGGGGGAGAGGGTGGCTGTGTCGGTGCCAGGGCTGGGGGAGAGGGCGGCTGTGTCGGTGCCCGGGCTGGGGGGCTGGGGGAGAGGGCGGCTGTGTCGGTGCCAGGGCTGGGGGGCTGGGGGAGAGGGCGGCTGTGTCGGTGCCAGGGCTGGGGGAGAGGGCGGCTGTGTCGGTGCCCGGGCTGGGGGGCTGGGGGAGAGGGCGGCTGTGTCGGTGCCAGGGCTGGGGGGCTGGGGGAGAGGGCGGCTGTGTCGGTGCCAGGACTGGGGGAGAGGGCGGCTGTGTCGGTGCCCGGGCTGGGGGAGAGGGCGGCTGTGTCGGTGCCAGGGCTGGGGGAGAGGGCGGCTGTGTCGGTGCCCGGGCTGGGGGGCTGGGGGAGAGGGCGGCTGTGTTGGTGCCCGGGCTGGGGGAGAGGGCGGCTGTGTCGGTGCCAGGGCTGGGGGAGAGGGCGGCTGTGTCGGTGCCCGGGCTGGGGGAGAGGGCGGCTGTGTCGGTGCCAGGGCTGGGGGAGAGGGCGGCTGTGTCGGTGCCCGGGCTGGGGGGCTGGGGGAGAGGGCGGCTGTGTCGGTGCCCGGGCTGGGGGAGAGGGCGGCTGTGTCGGTGCCAGGGCTGGGGGAGAGGGCGGCTGTGTCGGTGCCCGGGCTGGGGGGCTGGGGGAGAGGGCGGCTGTGTCGGTGCCCGGCCTGGGGGAGAGGGCGGCTGTGTCGGTGCCCGGCCTGGGGGAGAGGGCGGCTGTGTCGGTGCCAGGGCTGGGGGAGAGGGCGGCTGTGTCGGTGCCGGGGCTGGGGGAGAGGGCGGCTGTGTCGGTGCCAGGGCTTGGGGGCTGGGGGAGAGGGCGGCTGTGTTGGTGCCCGGGCTGGGGGAGAGGGTGGCTGTGTTGGTGCCCGGGCTGGGGGGCTGGGGGAGAGGGCGGCTGTGTCGGTGCCAGGGCTGGGGGAGAGGGTTGTTCGCCCCACATCCCTGCCCCCATCTGACCTTCCGTCTGCACCGCCCTAGGGCCCTGTTTGCGTATGGGAAGCGCAGTGAGCTGAAGCTGCTGGACTCGGGAGGTGAGGACCCAGGGCTGCTGGCTCCAGGCCTGCGCTGGGGAGGACCAGCCCTAGCGCCAGGCTGCAACAGCCTTTTGGGCAGGCGGGGTGCCCCTGCTGAGCCCTGCCCCACACCCTGCCCCACGGCGCCCCCTGGTGCCACGCTGGGGACAGCACTGGGGGCAGGCAGGGTGCCCCTGCTGAGCCCTGCCCCACACCCTGCCCCACGGCGCCCCCTGGTGCCACGCTGGGGACAGCACTGGGGCAGGCAGGGTGCCCCTGCTGAGCCCTGCCCCACACCCTGCCCCACGGCGCCCCCTGGTGCCACGCTGGGGACAGCACTGGGGGCAGGCAGGGTGCCCCTGCTGAGCCCTGCCCCACACCCTGCCCCACGGCGCCCCCTGGTGCCACGCTGGGGACAGCACTGGGGGCAGGCAGGGTGCCCCTGCTGAGCCCTGCCCCACACCCTGCCCCACGGCGCCCCCTGGTGCCACGCTGGGGACAGCACTGGGGGCAGGCAGGGTGCCCCTGCTGAGCCCTGCCCCACGGCGCCCCCTTTGGCCCCCGGGGGACAGCTCGACGTGCTAGGACAGAGCACCCCCGGCTGTCCCTGCCACGCAGCAGAGCCGCAGGGCTGTACAGGGATCCGGCTGCAGGCTGCCCCGCGGGCAGGCTCAGGGGCCGGCCGGGTGCCAGGGCGCCGGTGCGGCAGGGCAGGGGCAGCACCCTGCACGCTGGGATGCCGCAGGCCCTTCTTCCCGCTTGCCGACTGCGGGGGGGCGGGGGCGCGTCTCCGGCCCGTGTGTGCCTCACGCCTGGCCGGGGCGGTGCGGAGGAGTGCGTCAGGCAAGCTGGGTGCTTTTCCCTCGCTCCCTGACAGCCCAGGGGCCCCCCACCCAGGAGTGCTGCTTCCCGCACCCCGAATCGGTGCCTTTGCCCCAGCGCCCTTACCCCCAGCAGGAAGTGGGGGGGTCTCCGGAGCACTGAGGGCTGGGCCCCACTCACCCCACCCCTCGTTGCAGCCGGCGGGGCGGACGAGCTGTCTCGGAAGTTCTCCAGTAGCAGCGTCATGTACGGCCTGTGCCGCACCCAGGACCCCAGCTCCGGGCAGCCCCACGTCATCCTCATCAGCTGGGTGAGTGCTGGGCCAGGCCAGGCCCCTGTGCCGCGGCGGGCTGACGGGTGGAGCGCAGCCACTGGGATTCTTGGGCATTGCTATTGGAGGGCCCGGGCTGCAGCTGGCTGGTGGAGAGTCTGGGTCCTGGGGCTCATTGGGGGTTGGTCCCTGGTTTGGGGATCCCAGCTCTAGGGCTGGCTGGGGGTTTGGAAGATACTGGGATGGGGCTGGTTGGGGGTTTGGGTCCAGTTTGGGGGTCCAGGTCCTGGGGCTGGAGCTGGGGCTGGTTGGCGGTTTAGGTCTGGTTTGGGGGGCTGGGTCCTGGGGCTGGGACTGGCTGGGGGTTAGGTCCAATTTGGGGGGCTGGGTCCCGGGGCTGGGGCTGGTTGGGGGATTTAGCTCCCGTTTGGGGATCTGGGTCCTGGGACTGGGGCTGGTTGGGGGGTTTAGCTCCCGTTTGGGGAGGTGAGGCTGGTGGTGCGGGCTGGGTTTCAGGACTGTCTGGCAGGCTGGGTCTCTGTCTGGGGGTGGTGGGGCTGGCTCTGGCAGGGGGACCAGGTCCTGGGACTGGCTGGGGGGTTGGGTGTCGCTTTGGGGGGTCACAGACGGCTGGTGAGCCCTGTCCCAGGCTCCTTCCAATGGCTGCGTCCCCCCCCGACTCACGTACTGGCAGGGCCCTGCAGCCACCGTTGCTTCTCACTCCCGTTGCTGGGCGGGCCGGGAGGGCAGGGGCAGGGGCCGGGGCCGGGGCCGGGGCCGCACTGGGGGGCAGGGGTCACTGCCAGAGTTCGTGTTTGTCTTTCCCAGGCCCTTGGCACCCAGCACAGGGGCAGCTCTGGGCTGTGTCTGCCCCCTCACGAGCAGCCGCAGGAGACAGCCCCACGTGGCTCACTGCTGTGGCTTCACTACGGCGTCAGCCAGCCTGCTGCCTGCACGGCATGAGCTGCCCCGGCCTCCCTGCGCATCAGCTGGGGGCAGGTGTACTGCAAGGGTCTCTCCTGGGGAAAGGCAAAACGCCACTTTCATTGGGAATACCCATAGAGCAATCAACGTGCATCGTATGCTTACGATATAGCATGCACACGCACTCAGGCACGCGCACTCATGCTCGTGCACACACACACACATGCTCATGCACACGCATACACACGCACATGCTCACACACACCCACACACATGCTCACACGCTCACAGACGCGCACATGCTCACACGCGTGTGCACACCCGTGCGCGCACGCACGCACTCTCCTGTCTTGTTACCAGTAGCTGCTCCCCGAACTGCGCTGGGCAGGTGAGTTAGAGGGGGAGGGGTGGAGCCGGGCTTCTGCCGATCCGGATCAGCGCTCCGGTGCTGACAGGACAAGCCCGGGGTCCCTGTGCAAGATGCCGTCACTTATACTGTCCTTTCGTGCAGGTTGACGCCACTTAGCCGGCTCATGCATATGCATAATCTGGAAGAGCAATCTTATGGATATGCATTTAGCACTTTCTTCTGGGAGGCGCCTCTGAAGGTGGCACTTGCTGGTGACTCCCAAGGCCTCCATGTGTCCAATCTTCTTTCAATGGGCCCACTGCACAGGCTCCATTGTTCTTCTCACTGGGCTTGGACGTACCTTTTCCAACCCTGGCCAGTACCTGGAGGTGCTGGTCTCCCGCCTTCCCAGTCACACCTCATTCACTCCACAGGGCAATCAATTCAGCACGCCAAAACTCAAGGGTACAGAGGTCTCTCTTTACCTTGCCTACTTCTAGGACCTGCTCTACAAAAGAGAACCCAGTTTCTATAGAACAGGGCTTAGCACAGCGGTACGTAAAATGACCGGATACAGGATTTAAAACCTCCCCTGAGAAAGTGGTTGAAACAAAACAAGAAAGCAGTCAAGTAGTGCTTTAAAGACTGAGGCCACGTCTACACTAGCCCCATGGCCATTTTGAAGATCACAAATGAGGCGCTGAAATACATATTCAGCGCCTCATTAGCATGCTGGCGGTCGCAGCTCTTTTAAATTGCCGCTTTTCGCTGCCGCGCGGCTCATCCAGACAGGTCCTTTTTGAAAGGACCCACCAACTTCGAAATCCCCTTCTTCCCATCTGCTCATAGGAATCTGAATGTAAAAGAGAGTTCGGCAGCCTCCCTTTCACAAGTGGTGTGAAAATTCCTCTTCAGTAAGACGCAAACTCTTACGTCATTAAGAGAATGGCCCACGCCATTAAATGTCGGCTGACCGATTTGTGGATCTGGAGTGTTTTGATGTCTGTTTTGTGCCCGTTGACCCTTTGTCTAAGGGAGTTAGAAGTCTGTCCAATATACAAAGCATCTGGGCATTGTTGGCACATGATGGCATCTATGATGTTAGTTGAGGAACACGAGAAAGTGCCCGTGAATCTGTGAGTAACCTGGTTAGGTCCATGATGGTATCCCCAGAGTAGTTAGGTGGACAAAGCTGGCAGAGGGCTTTGTTGCAAGGAGAGGTCCCAGGACTGGTGCTCCTGCAGTACAGACTGTGGCTGTGGGTGAGACTCCTCATAAGGCTGGGAGGTGTCTGTAGCCTGCCCAGTGCTACCGGGCTGTTGTTTGTTTGGGTGGTGCGCAGGCTGGCTCGGCTTCCGCTCTGGTACTAGTTAAAACAAGGACGTCTGGACACGTGGAGGCAGCAGGTGCTGGCTCCCCCACTTCCAGGGGGGCTACTGCTGCCCCAGGCTCTCCCAGCAGGGGGCGCTGTGGGTGAGGCCAGGGCGCTCGCTGGGGGGGCAGGTGGGGCAGGAGCACAGACCCAGGGGAGAGGTGGCTCCGTGGTTTGCCTGACCCCGGGGTCGGGAGTTCAGCCCTGCGGGGACATTGAGGGGCTGGGGAATAAACAGATTGGAAAAAGAGAAGAGGCGGCTGGAGCTCGGCGGCCGGACTCGAGGCCCCCGCGGTCCTGTACCTCCGCGATCCCCGCTCCGGCCCAGCCTCTCAGCAGAGCAGGGGCGTTTCTTCCCACAGCACCTGCTCCCGGTTCGGGAGCTCTGCGTCACTGGGGCTGGCAGCCAGTTCCCCCGCCCGGGGCCCCAGGCCCGCCTGCCAGGGTGCTGCCTGGGACTATCATTCAGGGTGGCAGGGCCCCGTCCTCCTCAGCCGGGGTGTCCCTCTGGGGCTAGGGCAGCGGCTGCCCCCTGCAGGGTGCTCACAGCCAGAGCGGGTCAGTGGGGGGCCCCGTGGTCCGCAGGACGCCCGAGGGGGGCGGGGGCGTGGTGAGCACTTAGGCTCGTGCTCGGGACAGCGCCCCTCAGGGAGCACCCGGCCCGGCTCAGCCCAGGGAGACTCTGCCCTTGCGGGGGGGCAGCCGGAGCTCTTCTGGGGCCCTTCCCCGGGCTGGAGGGGGTAGCCTGGCAGCCAGCCCAGAGGCAAAGCCCAGCAGGGCTGGAGTGAGCTGGCCTGGCCCAGCCGGGGCCCTGCTCCAGCGCTGGCTGCCCAGCTGAGCCCGGGTCTGCTTGGTGCCCAGGTGGGAGAGAAGGTGCCAGAGTCCCACAGACGGACGTGTGCGGGGCACCTGCCGGCCATCAAGGCTTTCTTCAGGGTGAGTTCCTGCCAGGAGGGCGGCTCTGTGGGCAGCCTCTGGCATTGCTGGGGCACCGGAGAGACCAGGCTTACAGAGGCTGTCTGAACGGGGGCACGCTGGGTAGGGCTGGGCGCTGGCTGGAGGGGGTCCCAGATACCCCAGCCCTGCCTGTCCCAGCGGGGGGTGCAGTGGGGCTGGGGCTGGGCGCTGGCTGGAGGGGGTCCCGGATACCCCAGCCCTGCCTGTCCCAGCGGGGGGTGCAGTGGGGCTGGGGCTGGGCGCTGGCTGGAGGGGGTCCCGGATACCCCAGCCCTGCCTGTCCCAGCGGGGGGTGCAGTGGGGCTGGGGCTGGGCGCTGGCTGGAGGGGGTCCCAGATACCCCAGCCCTGCCTGTCCCAGCGGGGGGTGCAGTGGGGCTGGGGCTGGGCGCTGGCTGGAGGGGGTCACGGATACCCCAGCCCTGCCTGTCCCAGCAGGGGGTGCAGTGGGGCTGGGGCTGGGCACTGGCTGGAGGGGGTCCCGGATACTCCAGCCCTGCCTGTCCCAGCAGGGGGTGCAGGGGGGAGGGGCACCCAGCTCTTTTCTCTGTGGTCACCCCTTCCCCCCTCTCCCCAGCTAGCCCATGCCATGGCCCTGGGGCTGGGCTCTGTCCCAGGCCCTCTCTTGGAGCCCCAGCCCCGCCGCCCCAGGAGCTGTCCTGCTCTGGCAGCCCCTGGCCTTTGGGCATGTTCTCAGCACATCCCTGGCCCTGCCGTTCCCGCCTTGGCTCCAGGCCCTGGAACCGGAGGGCTCTTGCAGCTTTCCCCAGACAGCACTGGGCCCCTGCAGCTCCCCCACCCCATCTGCGGTCTGTGCCTCCCCCGTGCTCAGCACTGCAGCCTCGGCCCCATGCAGGGCCCTGCCCCAGCCCCATTCCCTGGGCGCGTCCCTCTCTCGCCCACCCACCCTCCCGCAGCCAATGCGCCAGCCCCAGCCCCAGGGAATGGCTCTGCCATCTGGGTCCTCAGCAGCTCTGAATCCCCAGGGATCCCTGCCGGGAGGAGGCTGCAGTGTCTGACCCTGCGGGGGCGTGGGGCAGGGAGCAGGCTGTGGTGTGAGGGGCAGCTGGAGTCAGGCTGGGGGAGCCAGGGGTGGGGCTGACCTCATCCTCCCCTCCCTCGCGCAGGAGGCTGGCCTGGTGCTGAGTGCCCGCCACCCCGAAGAGGTGACAGAGGAGGGGCTCCACCGCATGCTGTCCTGCCTCGCGCCGGCCGGCGGCACCATCCCTGTCCCCGGGCGAGGGCCAGCAAGCAGCTCGGAGGAGCTGGTGGTGAGTGACTCGAGGCGGCAGTGGCTGGGGGGGGCGGCAAGTGCCCGGATCGGGGCCAGATGGGTGCGGGGTGTGGGGGGTGTGTCACTGGCTCCCGGCTGGCACGTGCAGGGGGCCCGGCCTGGACCGCGGGTGTGACGCTGCAGACAGGGCTGCGGGGTCCCTTCCCCCCGAGCGGCTGTGGCCCAGCACAGGGATGGAGCTGTCCGGGAAGGGCTGCTCTGAGCTGCCTCTCCCCACAGGGCACCAACTACAGGAAAACAAACCCCGCCCTGGAGATCCGCAGGACCAAGCGGGACTCATTCTGGGCACAAGCTGAGGTGAGGAGACAGCCCAGTGCCAAGAGACCCCTTGTCCCCGGGGCATGAGACCCACCCAGGGCCCTGGGCCAGGCCTCTGCAGCTCGGCTGCCCCCCCCGCCACCGCCCTGCCCCACAGCGCACCCCTGCTGGGAGAGGCTGCGACTGGAGTAGCTGTGATCTGCCCCAGCCAGCGCCCTGCCCTGCCCTGCCCCACGGCGCCCCCGGCTCGGACTGGAGTAGCTGTGATCTGCCCCAGCCAGCGCCCTGCCCTGCCCTGCCCCACGGCGCCCCCGGCTCGGACTGGAGTAGCTGTGATCTGCCCCAGCCAGCGCCCTGCCCTGCCCTGCCCCACGGCGCCCCCGGCTCGGACTGGAGTAGCTGTGATCTGCCCCAGCCAGCGCCCTGCCCTGCCCTGCCCCATGGTGCCCCCGGCTGGGACCGGAATATCTGTGATCTGCCCCAGCCAGCGCCCTGCCCTGCCCTGCCCCCCGGCGCCCCCGTCTGGGACTGGAGTAGCTGTGATCTGCCCCAGCCAGCGCCCTGCCCTGCCCCACGGCGCCCCCAGCTGGGACCGGAGTAGCTGTGATCTGCCCCAGCCAGCGCCCTGCCCTGCCCCACGGCGCCCCCGGCTGGGACTGGAGTAGCTGTGATCTGCCCCAGCCAGCGCCCTGCCCTGCCCTGCCCCACGGCGCCCCCGGCTGGGACCGGAATATCTGTGATCTGCCCCAGCCAGCGCCCTGCCCTGCCCCCTGGTGCCCCCGGCTGGGACTGGAGTAGGTGTGATCTGCCCCAGCCAGCGCCCTGCCCTGCCCCACGGCACCCCCGGCTGGGACTGGAGTAGCTGTGATCTGCCCCAGCCAGCGCCCTGCCCTGCCCTGCCCCACGGCGCCCCCGGCTGGGACCGGAATATCTGTGATCTGCCCCAGCCAGCGCCCTGCCCTGCCCTGCCCCACGGCGCCCCCGGCTGGGACCGGAGTAGCTGTGATCTGCCCCAGCCAGCGCCCTGCCCTGCCCCACGGCACCCCCGGCTGGGACTGGAGTAGCTGTGATCTGCCCCAGCCAGCGCCCTGCCTGCCCCACGGTGCCCCCGGCTGGGACCGGAGTAGCTGTGATCTGCCCCAGCCAGCGCCCTGCCCTGCCCTGCCCCCCGGCTGGGACCGGAGTATCTGTGATCTGCCCCAGCCAGCGCCCTGCCCTGCCCCCCGGCGCCCCTGGCTGGGACTGGAGTAGCTGTGATCTGCCCCAGCCAGCGCCCTGCCCTGCCCTGCCCCACGGCGCCCCCGGCTGGGACCGGAGTAGCTGTGATCTGCCCCAGCCAGCGCCCTGCCCTGCCCTGCCCCACGGCGCCCCCGGCTGGGACTGGAGTAGCTGTGATCTGCCCCAGCCAGCGCCCTGCCCTGCCCTGCCCCACGGCGCCCCCGGCTGGGACCGGAGTAGCTGTGATCTGCCCCAGCCAGCGCCCTGCCCTGCCCTGCCCCACGGCGCCCCCGGCTGGGACCGGAGTAGCTGTGATCTGCCCCAGCCAGCGCCCTGCCCGGCCCTGCCCCACGGCGCCCCCGGCTGGGACTGGAGTAGCTGTGATCTGCCCCAGCCAGCGCCCTGCCCGGCCCTGCCCCACGGCGCCCCCGGACTATCCAGAGGGTCCGATCAGGGGTGCGGGAATGCTGGCTGAGTGGGCTCCTTGCCCGGCCCCTGTGGCCCCCGTCAGAGCTGCAGGTGCTGCGTCCCCAGGGCTCCAGCAAGGGGCTGAGGCTGGGCCCTTTGGGAAGGCGCCCGGGTGCTGTTGGCCTGGGGCCCCGGAAGCTGCTCTAGGTGCTGCCCCCGGGCACCTGCGGTGCTGCCCTTGGAGCCGCCCGGTGCCCACTGAGACGCCGGGGCGGGGTCATGCCTGCGGAGGTGCTCAGGGTCCCATCCGTGTGCGGAATAAACCTGTGCACCGAGGCGTGTGCCCTGTGCACCACCTGCAGCCCCACGCTGTCGCCTGGGGGGCCCTGCCCAGCGGCTGGGTGTCCCCGAATCACCCCGGGTGCTCGCATGGTGCCTGCGCGCAGAGGGAAGAGGAGCAGCGGAAGGAGGAGGAGCGCCGGCGGCTGCTGGAGGAGCGGAAGCGTTGGGAGCACCAGCGCATGGCGGAGGAGAGGCGAGAGGCGGCTGAGCGGGAGCGCAAGTTCCAGGAGAAGGCCAGGCTGATCGAGGAGCAGAGGTGAGCCCCCGCCCCCAGCCGGCCTGCCCTGGGGCACCAGGCCCTGGGCCGCCTGACCGTGGGCTCCTGCTCCCTGGCTCTCCGCAGGAAGGAGCAGGCCCGGCTGGAGGCGGAGGAGCGCCGGAAGGAGAGGGCCCGATGGGTGAGTGGGAGCAGCGCCCACCCTGGCCAGGGCTGTGGGGCCTGGGGGCAGCGCCAGAGCCGGGTGGGCAGGGAGGTGGCAGCATGGCAGAGCCGGCCGAGGGAGGAGCTGGGGGTGCCCCTCGCTGGGCTCCCAGCTCTCTGAGGGCCCTGCTCCCTGCTGTCTCAGGAGCAGCAGCAGCGGGAGCACGAGGCGGCCGTGCGGGACCGGCTCCGGCGCAGCGAGTCCATCGAGAAGGCAGTGGTGAGTGCTGGAGCCGCCAGACACAGCAACCCTGCTGGGCCGGCCTGGCTGGGCCTGCCCCGCCCCAGCCCCACCCCCGGCCAGGCGCCCCTTGCTGGGCCGGGCTCCCCTGCCCTGACCGCCAGCCCCACCCCCGGCCAGGCGCCCCTTGCTGGGCCGGGCTCCCCTGCCCTGACCGCCAGCCCCACCCCCAGCCAGGCGCCCTCTGCTGGGCCGGGCTCCCCTGCCCCGACCGCCAGCCCCGCCCCTGGCCAGGCGCCCTCTGCTGGGCCGGGCTCCCCTGCCCCGACCGCCAGCCCCGCCCCCAGCCAGGCGCCCTCTGCTGGGCCGGGCTCCCTTGCCCCGCCCCCGGCCAGGCGCCCCTTGCTGGGCCGGGCTCCGCTGCCCCGACCGCCAGCCCCACCCCCGGCCAGGCGCCCTCTGCTGGGCCGGGCTCCCCTGCCCCGACCGCCAGCCCCGCCCCTGGCCAGGCGCCCTCTGCTGGGCCGGGCTCCCTTGCCCCGCCCCCGGCCAGGCGCCCCTTGCTGGGCCGGGCTCCCCTGCCCCGCCCCAGCCCCGCCCCTGGCCAGGCGCCCCCTCCTGGGCCGGGCTCCCCTGCCCCGCCCCCGGCCAGGCGCCCCCTGCTGGGCCGGGCTCCCCTGCCCCGCCCACCAGCCCCGCCCCGCCCTGCCCCCAGCCAGGTGCCCCCTGCTGGGCCGGCCTCCCCTGCCCCACCCGCCAGCCCCATGCCAGCCAGGACCCTCGGGGGCCCAGCACACAGGACGCCCCCTGCTGGGCCCGGCATACACCAATCTCCAGCCCCACCCTGGGCAGGATGTCCCCTCCCCACTCAGGCCAGGCTCGGGGGCCCTGCTCCCCACCACTCCCTCGCTGCTTCGCTCTCTCTGGGTGCAGGAGGCGGCCGCGCTGGTCTCCCAGCGGCCACAGGACCCGCGAGAGTTCTTCAGGCAGCGGGAACGCTCCGGCTCCGGCTCCGGCTCCGGCTCCGGCTTCGCTTCGGGAGCCCAGTCGCCCCCGGCGCCCCTCGCTGTCAGGCCAGGTGAGTGCGCCCCACCCCCGGTGCCCCTCCCCCAGCACTTCTGCTGCAGGTGAGATCCCGCTTCACTTCCTGCCCCCGGGGCTGCGCTGCTGGCAGGCTAAGCAGCTGCCTTGTCTCCCTGAGGCGGCTGCGTGGCCCTGGCGGTGAGAGCGTGGGAGGGCAGCTGCTGACAAACTCCTCTCTGCGTTTCCTGCAGGAGCAGCCCACAAGCCCTACCTGCGCTACCAGCGCAGCCTGACGGAGTCAGCGTTCATCTTCCGCCGGCCAGAGCCGCCTGCGCTGCCGGGCGACCTCCTCCCGGCCGCCTCCAGCTCTCCCGCCTCCGAGCGCAGCTCCCCCAGGGCTGCCCCTTCCACCAGTCCATGCCAGCCCACACCCCTGCCCCCTGCCAGCCCCCCAGGGACGGGGCGCCTGCCCCCTGCCAGCCCCCCAGGGACGGGGCGCCTGCCCCCTGCCAGCCCCCCAGGGACGGGGCCCCTGCCCCCTGCCAGCCCCCCAGGGACGGGGTCCCTGCCCCCTGCCAGCCCACCAGGGATGAGGCACCTGCCCCCTGCCAGCCCACCAGGGATGAGGGACCTGCCCCCTGCTAGCCCACCACAAACAGGACCCCTGCCCCCTGCCAGCCCACCACAAACAGGACCCCTGCCCCGAGATATTCAGCCCAGGACCAAAGATCTGCCCCATTTCAGCCCAGCTATAACCATAACTCTGCCTTCCATCAGCCTCGCTGAACCCAGTGCTCCAGCTCCTGCCAGCCCTCCTGGACCCAGTGCTCCATCCCTTCCCAGCACTCCCAGAGCCAAACTTCCACCCCCGCCCAGCCCCCCACCTGCTACCAGCCCTCCTAGAGCTGGGTCTACACCCCCACCCAGCCCCCCATCTGCTGCCAGCCCTCCTAGAGCTGGGTCCCCACCCCCGCCCAGCCCCCCACCTGCTGATAGCCCTCCCAGAGCTGGGTCCCCACCCCCACCCAGCCCCCCACCTGCTGATAGCCCTCCCAGAGCTGGGTCCCCACCCCCACCCAGCCCCCCACCTGCTGATAGCCCTCCCAGAGCTGGGTCCCCACCCCCACCCAGCCCCCCACCTGCTGATAGCCCTCCTAGAGCTGGGTCTACACCCCCACTCAGCCCCCAACCTGCTGCCAGCCCTCCTAGAGCTGGGTCCCCACCCCCGCCCAGCCCCCCACCTGCTGATAGCCCTCCCAGAGCTGGGTCCCCACCCCCACCCAGCCCCCCACCTGCTGCCAGCCCTCCCGGAGCTGGGTCCCCACCCCCGCCCAGCCCCCCACCTGCTGATAGCCCTCTCAGAGCTGGGTCCCCACCCCCACCGAGCCCCCCACCTGCTGCCAGCCCTCCTAGAACTGGGTCCCCACCCCCGCCCAGCCCCCCACCTGCTGATAGCCCTCCCAGAGCTGGGTCCCCACACCCACCCAGCCCCCCACCTGCTGCCAGCCCTCCCGGAGCTGGGTCCCCACCCCCGCCCAGCCCCCCACCTGCTGCCAGCCCTCCTAGAACTGGGTCCCCACCCCCGCCCAGCCCCCCATCTGCTGCCAGCCCTCCCGGAGCTGGGTCCCCACCCCCGCCCAGCCCCCCACCTGCTGATAGCCCTCCCGGAGCTGGGTCCCCACCCCCACCGAGCCCCCCACCTGCTGCCAGCCCTCCTAGAACTGGGTCCCCACCCCCGCCCAGCCCCCCACCTGCTGCCAGCCCTCCCGGAGCTGGGTCCCCACCCCCGCCCAGCCCCCCACCTGCTGATAGCCCTCCCGGAGCTGGGTCTCCACCCCCACCCAGCCCCCCACCTGCTGATAGCCCTCCTAGAACTGGGTCTACACCCCCGCCCAGCCCCCCACCTGCTGCCAGCCCTCCCGGAGCTGGGTCCCCACCCCCGCCCAGCCCCCCACCTGCTGATAGCCCTCCCAGAGCTGGGTCCCCACCCCCACCCAGCCCCCCACCTGCTGATAGCCCTCCTAGAGCTGGGTCCCCACCCCCACCCAGCCCCCCACCTGCTGCCAGCCCTCCCGGAGCTGGGTCTCCACCTCTCCTCTCCCTACCCCCTGCCACGCCCCCTTTGCCTGTGTCCCTGTCCCCCAGCACCCCCCCAGGGGCGCGGTCCCCAAGCCACCCCCAAGCTGCGTTTCTGCTCCTGCAGGAGGGAGCCCCCTTCACTGCTCCCGTCGCACTCCAGGGCCCCCCTGCGGGCGCCCTCCAGGCGGAGCAGGAGCCCATGGTTTGGCCCCAGGGCAGCAGCCCAGCTGTGCAGACTGGGACCCTTGAGCCCCCTTCCGCATGGCTGGCCACAGAGGAGCCTGCTGACAGCTGCCCAGCGCCGTCCCATGCAGCCACCCGCGACTGGGAGCCTCAGCCCGAGTCCCCATGGCCCTGGCATACCAGCCCCTCCGTGGCTGCAGCCCACGGGCCTGGCGAGGCAGCCGCGGCAGGTGGGTGGGAGCAGCCCAGCACCATGGCACGCACGGGCATGTCTGCCCACCGGCTGGCACCACCCCCCCGGAAACCCCGTGGGGAGGAGGGCCGGGGAGCCGGCAGGAGTTCACGGCGGGCGCTCAGCCTGTCCCCTGTGCTCCGCAGGTGGCGAGGCCGTGCTGCAGCCGTCCCTCGGGCCCGCAGCCGTCCCGGCGTCGGGACACAGCGGCATCGCCGGTCAGGAGGCCGGGAAGGGGCCGGTGCTTCTGGAGCTGCTGTGGGAGCCGAGAGAGACGGTAACGGCGCCACAAGCAGGGGGCGTTTCAGTGGCAAGTTCAGGGTGGGACCAAGGGCCCAGGCTGCTCTGCCCTTGGGGGGGGGGGGGGCGGGGGCAGGGACTGGGGCCACAGATCACCTGCCCTAGGGACGTCCCGCTGGCCAGCCGCTTGCAGCCCCCCCTCGTGCTCGGCCGTGGGAGTCCTGCCCTTGGGGGGGGGGGCGGGGGCAGGGACTGGGGCCACAGATCACCTGCCCTAGGGACGTCCCGCTGGCCAGCCGCTTGCAGCCCCCCCCCTCGTGCTCGGCCGTGGGAGTCCTGCCCTTGGCTTCCAGCGCTGCCCTGAGCACCTCTCTCGTCCTGCAGGGCACCCTGAGTGGCTGTGCCGAGCTCCAGCCCCACGCAGCGTGGGAGCCGCCAGCAGGTACCATGGCTCCCGCCTTCGCCTCTGCCCCCCACACCCCCACTTCGGGCTCCCCCGGCGCCGGGGCGGCTCCAGCCAGGATCCCACAGGACGGGCTCTGCCGGGGGGGCCTGGCTGGGACCGTCCCAGGGAGGGAGGGCGAGGGGTGCCCTGGCCAGGATCCCACAGGATGGGGTCTGTGAGGGGGGGCCTGGCTGGGACCGTCCTAGGGAGGGAGGGTGAGGGGTGCCCTGGCCAGGATCCCACAGGATGGGGTCTGTGAGGGGGGGCCTGGCTGGGACCGTCCTAGGGAGGGAGGGTGAGGGGTGCCCTGGCCAGGATCCCACAGGACAGGCTCTGCCGGCGGGGCCTGGCTGGGACCGTCCCAGGGAGGGAGGGCGAGGGGTGCCCTGGCCAGGATCCCACAGGATGGGGTCTGTGAGGGGGGGCCTGGCTGGGGCTGTCCTAGGGAGGGAGGGTGAGGGGTGCCCTGGCCAGGATCCCACAGGACGGGCTCTGCCGGGGGGGCCTGGCTGGGACCGTCCCAGGGAGGGAGGGCGAGGGGTGCCCTGGCCAGGATCCCACAGGATGGGGTCTGTGAGGGGGGGCCTGGCTGGGGCTGTCCTAGGGAGGGAGGGTGAGGGGTGCCCTGGCCAGGATCCCACAGAACGGGGTCTGTGAGGGGGGGCCTGGCTGGGGCTGTCCTAGGGAGGGAGGGTGAGGGGTGCCCTGGCCAGGATCCCACAGAACGGGGTCTGTGAGGGGGGGCCTGGCTGGGGCTGTCCTAGGGAGGGAGGGTGAGGGGTGCCCTGGCCAGGATCCCACAGAACGGGGTCTGTGAGGGGGGGCTTGGCTGGGGCTGTCCCAGGGAGGGCGGGTTGGGGGTGCCCTGGCCAGGATCCCACAGGATGGGCTCTGCCGGGGGAGCCTGGCTGGGGCTGTCCCAGGGAGGGAGGGTGAGGGGTGCCCTGGCCAGGATCCCACAGAACAGGGTCTGTGAGGGGGGGCTTGGCTGGGGCTGTCCCAGGGAGGGAGGGCGAGGGGTGCCCTGGCCAGGATCCCACAGAACGGGGTCTGTGAGGGGGGGCCTGGCTGGGGCTCCCCAGGTCCTGTCCCAGCTGCCCTGGGGCGGAGGGTGGCTCGTTAGCCGACGGGCCTGTCTCTGCAGGAGGAGCAGACTGGGTCGCTCTGCAAGGCGGGGCCAGGCAGGCAGCACTGGAGGAGGGGGAGGCTGCCGAGGGTCCCTCCCCCAACCCTGCCTAGAAGCAGGAGCTGCCAGCTCCCAGCACACAGCTCACCCCACAGCAAACATCGGCTCCGCTTGACCGACGGCCTCGCTGGGGGCTGCCTGGACCCTGCCCCCCAGCTCTGCAGCCTGGGCAGTTCTAGGAACCAGCCCTTTCACTACACTCTGGGGTGGCCATTGGGCAGGGGGTGGGCTGGCCCCCTTCTCTGCTCGCTGGGTGAGCCCCCTGCCTTGATACCCCAAACCTGCCCTGTGGCCTCCAAGGCCTAATAAAGGAGCTGTGGCTCTGGCTGTGGGGGGCTGGAGGGGGCCACAAGCCAGGCTGCCTGGACCCCTCACATGGGGCCTCAGGCCACTGAGCCTCCTCCCCCACAGCACATGCAGGCAGGATGAAGTGGGGGGTGTGAGTCGCTCACATGGGATGTGAGGTCCCTGCTGGCTGGGACCCAGGCCTGGCCGTTTGCAACCTGGGCGCCCAGGGAACACCTTGGCTTCCGGGGCAGCTTGACAGAGGGGTGCAGCCGGGCTGGGTTTGAACTAGAAGCCGGGCAGTTAGGGGGAGTTTGTCTGGAAGCAGGAGAGGACAAAGGAGGCAGAATCCCAGGCCTGGGGGTCACCGTTTGGGGCCTCCTTTCCCCCCGGCGTGGCTCAGACAGATACTTCTGGTTGCTGGACTGACTCGCCTGTACCGCGCTGCACCTGTTGTGTAATAAACCTTCTCTTCCGCCTGCCAAGTGAGAGTTGTGCCTGGCTGTGGCTGGGGGGCCAGGGGTCGGGCCCCTCCAACCCGGTTACCTCTGTGGATGGAGCACCTGGCAGGAAGCGACTGGGGCGCAGGTGAAAGAAGCGGGGGCAGCGAGACCAGGCGTGCTGACGGGCAGTGAGGTGGGGCTCCCAGAGGCGGAGGGGCCTGCGGCTGAACTCAAGCGAGTGCGGTCGTGGTCCGCGCGCGGGGGTGTCACACGGAGCGAGGGGCTAATCCTGGAGCCTGTTGGAATCAGTCCCAGAAGGCTGGGGGGCTATAGCTTCACCCTGCAAGGGGCGAGCCGCAGGGAGGCTGGCACACGGAAGTGCACCCTCCAGGAGCGGCAGGACGGGTACCTTCGGCTCTGGAAATAGACAGTGCAGGTAAAGGGAGAGGCTCCCTTCTGGCAAATCCACCAAAGCCCAGCTTGTTGCCCAGCTGGAAGAGGGGGATCAGGCCCAGAGCCCCTGGGGAGCTGCCAGACAGGCCCAGGGATACGCCAGCTGAGGCTCAGGAAAGGGCTGGCAGCAGACAGCTCACCCAGGAGGCTGCTGGAATCCACACGGCTGTGGGTCGCGGCTTCTCCCCACCCAGCACCTCCGTGGAGCTGCAGCAGCTGGAAGGAGAATTGGGAGTGAGGGAGCTGGAGGGGCGGGAGAAGGCGCGACAAGAACAGCACGAGAACGTCCGTCAGAAGAGAGAGCAGCAGCACGCAGGGCAATGGCAGATCTGTGGGCCAAAGAAACTCCTGCGGTGGAGTCAAGTGGGGGTAGGGGCTGCGGGCCTGGCCTGGTGTAAGGCGCAGGGAGCGCCAGATGCGTTCCTCAATGGCTTGGAGAAGGCCCTTCTGCCCCCGCTGCCTCTAGCAGCGTGGCTGCTCTAGCTCTAGCTCAAGCTCACGCCCCATGGGGATGGCCAGCCAGGTGGGTGAGTTACATGCAGGGGATGATGCGCGATTGAATGGGGCCCTGTTACACAAGCTGGGGCTGACCCCCACAGCCTAGCGGGAGGGGCCCCGGGGTGCCCGGAAGGTCCCTGAGGAGACGTACCAGGAGCTGGGGCAGGGCGCAGACCAGAGAGGAGCTGGCTGGTCTGCTGGTGCTGGGGCAGCTGGAGGGACGCCGCCTGCCTGAGCTGAGCCTGCGGCTGATGGCCCGGAAGTGATGGGCCGCACAGCACAGGGCAGCTGGCTGATGAGTTTACAGTCGGCTGCTCCGGGGGCTGGAACTGGGGAGCACCAGAGGGGCCCAGACACAGCGGTGCAGAAGAGGAGACCCCCCCAGCTGGGGTACTCTGGTAAACCCCTTGCACCCCCAAGGGAGACAGCCAATAGCAGAGCAGGCCAGCTGGCTCTGTCATGGCTGTGGGCAGAAGGCCCAGTGCCCCAGATTCCCAGGCAGGCTGAGCAGCCGAGGGCCCTGTGGGGCACACTGCCTGGGCAGGAGGGGCTGGCAGTCCGCCCTCAGCTTGGGAGGGGCCGGATCCACAGGCCAGCTCCTGTGGGGCGTGGGGCAGATGCCCAGGGCTCAATAGTCGGGGGGGGCAGGGCCGTCTCCGCAGAGCGAGGGCCTCGCACCCGTCAAGGAGCATGGGAGGAAGGTCACAGGGTTCTGGGACATGGGTGCAGGTGACGCTGCCCCGGCCCAGGGCGGTGGCACCAGGGTGCCCAGCTTTGGCAGGAATCGATGGGACCCCTTTCAAGGTGCCTGTGGCGAGGGTGCACCTGAAATGGGGATAAGGAAGGCCCCATGGAGGGGGCACGTGCACTGTTATTTGCCTGCTGATGTGCTATTGGGGGGGAACCTGGAACACTGGCCGGGCAAAGGCAGTGAGGGGGGCTCTCCCCAGGTCCAGGGCTGGATGCCCAGCCAGAGCCACAGGGGCCCCCAAGAGCAGGATGGGCCAGGCCAGCGGTCCTGGAGCCAGGCAGGGTGGGGGAAGCGGCTCCCACCCCTTCCCCAGCCACGGAGTTCCAGGTGGAGCTGCAGAGACCTCCTCATTGCAGAAGCTGAGGGAACGGGCCAGTCTCAGCCCGGCCCCACCACTGGGGAGGGCTGCAGGGAGAGCGTCCGGTGGGAGAAGGGATTCACTGTACCGGGAATGGGGTCCCACACACACAGTGGAGCTGGGGGGCGGGGTCTGAAAGAAGCTGGTGGTTCCCCAAAGGTACCGCCGCAGGCTGTTGTACCTGGCCCACAATGACCCGCTCGCAGGCCGCCAGGGGAGCCACAAGAGGCTGTTACAGAACTTTTTCTGGCCAGGGCATCTCTGCTGCTGGCCATCAGTCTCGCCGGTCCTGCAACCCTCGTCAGAGGGTGGGCAATACCTGGGACAACAGGAAAGCCACGTTGGGCCCACGGCCCATCATAGAGGAGCCTTGCCAGCAATGGCCGTAGACATGGTGGGGCCTTGTTGTAGGGTGTAATGGAGTGGGGGGAGTGCATGTGTGAGTCAGGCTGGATGTCCGAGGCAAGCAGCAGCTCCCAGTGGCTAAGGATGACCCTGGGGCTACAACTGGCAGGTGACACCTCTGCCTGAACAAAGAGCAGGGAGGAGCTGAGCTGGGTTTTGAATCGGGGGCGGCAGTTAGAGGCTAGGAAAAGGGAGAGCTGGAAGGCAGCCAGCCTGAGGAGGGGGAAGCTACACCCCAGAGGGGCACCCCTCGGGGTCTTCTCCCCAGGACAGGTTGGAAGGACTGTCTCTGGCTGCTGTGCTGTTGCTTCTGTGAGAAACTGGACATCTGTTGCCTAATAAACCTGCTGTTGTACCTGCTGAGTGAGAGTCTCTCCTGCCAGCGGACGGGGTGCAGTGCAGGGGGACCCCTGAACCCCATCACACTGGTGTCAGAAGTGGGATGCACTGCACCCATGGATGAGCTCCCAGCAGTGGCTGACTGAGCACCAGAGAAGGAAGGAGTCTCACAAGAGCCAGAGGGGGAACAGAGCCATTCCTGCAGCTGCTGCTGGTGAGTGGATACCCCGGGAGATAGCGGGGAGATGGATTATACCCGACTCCTGAAGGCAGAGCTAGCGGGGCTGTGCAGAGAGAGGGGCCTGACCGTGGGGAAGGCGACCAAGGCCCAGCTGATTGCACAGCTGGAAGAGAATGACCAATCCGGGGGGGCAGAGCCTGTCCCGGCAGAAAGTGGCCGGTCAGCCTCGGGAAGCGTTTCGGATTCTCCGACAGGAGCAGGGGCTCGACGCCGTCAGACAGACGCGGTGCCCGCCAGGTCGCGCTCAGCTAGCGGTGGTCCATCGCAGGCAGAGTCCCCCGCCGCAGAGCTGCGACGGCTGGAACTCGAGGTGAAATTAAAGGAACTGGAGCACCAGGAACGGGAAAGAGAGCGTGAGTGTGAGCGCCAGGAACGGGAAAGAGCGCGTGAGCACGAGCGCCAGGAACGGGAAAGAGAGCGTGAGCACGAGTGCCAGCTACAAGAGAGACAGCGTGAGGAGAGAGAGCGAGAGCGGGAGCATGAGCGGGCCATGGCAGAGGCGAGACGCCAAGAGGCCCCAGCTGCGGTAAGCGGGGAGAGGGCCAGACGGCTCGGGGTGGCCAGTCACTTGGAGACGCGTGTGCTGGCCCAGTGTCAGGACCCAGGGGACATGGACGAGTTCCTTACCGCCTTTGAGCGAGCCTGTGAGTTGCATGAGGTTCCCCCAGATGAGTGGCTCCGGCACCTCACCCCCTTGCTGGGCCAGAAGGCCGCAGCGGTGCTCAGCCAGCTGGTGGGGCTGCAGCCTGGGGACTATGAACGGTTCAAACAGGCCCTGCTGCATAAGGTCGGGCTGACTCCGGAGATGTACAAGAAGAAGTTCCAGGAGGCGCAGAAGAGGCCAGAGGAAACCCATGTAGATACAACCGCCCACCTGAAGCAATACGACCAGAAGTGGGCGTTCGGAATGGGAGTCCAGTCCGTAGAGGACCTGATCGAGCTGGCAGTCGTGGAGCGATTCTACGAGATGTGCGCACCTGACCTGAGGGTGCGGCTCGTGGACCGGAAGCCGGAGGACTCACATGATGCAGGGAAACTGGCAGATGACTTCACAAAGAGCCGGGCCATGTTTGAAAGTGAGCCCCACAAAGAGAGGGAGTCTCGGAGAGAGAGGGAGTCCCGGAGGGAGAGGGAGTCCTGGAGAAACCGAGACTCTCAGAGAGACCGGTCCCTAACTGTACGACAGAGGGGACCACCTCTTGGGCAAGCCCAGGAAAGAGGGGCCAGCCACCCACCCCCCAGAGAGCCAAACAGAGCCCGGACAGAGCAGCCGGCCCGAGGGACACAACAAGACCCAGGCTGTTATTGCTGTGGGCGAAAGGGGCATAGAGCAGCCCAGTGCCCCAGCCTCCCAGACAGGTTGAGCAGGCCGGGGGGTCATGGAGTCAACTGGGTGGGGTCCCAGAAGCCAGAGGGGCTGGCGGCCAAGGCGGGTGGTGCTGACAATGGGCACTCGGATTGGGCCGAGTCCGCCCCACAGACCAGCTCCTCAGGGGGATCAAATGCTCAGAGGTCAGTTTACAGAGTGGGGGCGGCACTGCCTCTGTGGAGCAAGTGTCTCAAACACCTCGAGGTAGACGGGAAAAAGGTCACGGGGTTCTGGGACACAGGCGCTGACGTGACGCTGGCCCAACCGGGGGTGGTGGCACCGGGCTGCATGATACCCGATTCCCACCTGACGATAACAGGAATTGACGGGACCCCTTTCAAGGTGCCCATGGCGGGGGTGCACCTGAAATGGGGGAAGAAGGAAGGCCCCAAGGAAGTGGGCGTGCACAGCCATTTGCCGGCGGATGGACTGATGGGGGCTGACCTGGAGAACTGGCCAGGTGAATGCCCTCGTGCCCTGGTCCTGACCCGTAGCCAAAGAAAACGAGGGGTGCGCTCCCCAGATTCAGGGGTACAGGCCCAGCCAAAGTCAAAGGACCCACAGGGGCCAACCCTGAGAGAAAGGGGGCCCCAAAAAACCAGATCTCACAGGACAGGGGTGCTGGAGCCAGGCAGGGATGGGGAAGTAGCATCCGCTCCTGCCCGAGCGGAAGAATTCCAGGCAGAGCAGCAGAGAGACCCCTCCTTGCAGAAGCTGAGGGAACTGGCCAGTCTCAGCCCAGCTCCACAGCTGGGGGAGGGCTGCAGGGAGAGATTCCTGTGGGAAAAGGGATTCCTGTACCAGGAATGGGCTCCCAGACGAAAAGCGGAGCCATGGAAGGTCCAGAGGCAACTGGTGGTTCCCCAAAAGTACCGGCGCAGGCTGCTGTACCTAGCCCATGATGTCCCGCTCGCAGGACACCAGGGGATCCACCGCACCAGGAGAAGGTTGTCACAGAACTTTTTCTGGCCAGGGATCTTTGCAGCTGTCCGTCTGTATTGCCTGTCCTGCGATCCCTGCCAGAGGGTGGGGAAGAGCCGGGACAAGGGGAAAGCTGCCTTGAGGCCACTGCCCATCATAGAGGAGCCTTTCCAGAAAGTGGCTATAGACATAGTGGGCCCCTTCAGCAAGGCAACGCGTTCGGGGAAGAAATATATTTTGGTGGTGGTAGATTTTACCATGCGATACCCAGAAGCAGTGGCCTTGACCTCTATCGACGCTGACACCGTGGCAGATGCACTGCTGTCCATTTTCAGCAGAGTTGGGTTCCCCAAGGAGGTCCTCACAGATCAGGGGTCCAACTTCATGTTGGCCCTACTGCAAAGCTTGTGGGACAAGTGTGGGGTCTGGCACACCTGGGCCACAGCCTACCACCCGCAGACCAATGGGCTGGTGGAGAGGTTCAATGGGACTCTGAAGCAGATGCTGAGAACCTTCATGAATCAATACCCCCATGACTGGGACAAGTACTTACCCCACCTGCTGTTTGCATACAGGGAGGTGCCCCAGGAATCCACGGGGTTCTCCCCGTTTGAGCTGCTGTACGGAAGGAGGGTACGGGGACCCTTGGACTTGCTCAGAGAAGAGTGGGAGGGGACGGCCTCTCCTGAAGGGGAGTCAGTGGTACAGTATGTACTGACCTTCCGGGAAAAACTCACCGAGCTCATGGGCCTGGCCAGGGAGAACCTCTCCATGGCCCAAAGGAAGCAAAAGGTCTGGTATGACCGTAACGCCAGGGCCCGAGCCTATGCCACCGGGGATCAAGTGATGGTCCTTATACCTGTGCGGCGGAACAAGCTGCAAGCGGCCTGGGATGGGCCCTTCAAGGTTGTCAAACAGCTAAATGACGTGAATTATGTGGTGGAACTGTCGAACCGGGCCCACAGCCACCGGGTCTATCATGTGAACATGATGAAACCTTACTGGGACAGACAGAACTTGGTGCTGGCCGTGTGCAGACACTGGGAGGGGCAGGGGGATGATCCCTTGGTGGATTTACTCACAAGGACTGGAGCCGGCTCCTTGCTGGAGTCTATTCCCCTCTCAGACCAGCTGACCCCTGCCCAGCAGACGGAGATCAAGGAGGTGCTGCATTCGCATCAACAGCTGTTCTCAGACAGACCCGGACGCACTGACCTGGCTGTCCACCGAATAGAGACAGGCACCCACGCCCCTATCAAGTGTGTGCCATTCAGAGCCACAGGGAGGACGGCTCAGGACATAGAGCAGGAGGTTGAAGACATGCTGGCTCTGGGGGTGATCCAACCCTCGTCCAGCCCCTGGGCCTCTCCCGTGGTGTTAGTCCCTAAAAAGATGGGTCTGTTCGGTTTTGTGTGGACTATCGCAAGCTTAACGCCATCACTGTCTCGGACGCCTACCCCATGCCCAGGCCTGATGACCTTTTAGACAAGCTGGGGGGAGCCCGTTACCTCACCACCATAGACCTCACCAAGGGGTACTGGCAAGTGCCATTAGACCAAGATGCCCGGCTCAAGTCGGCTTTCATCACTCCTGTGGGGCTCTACACTTTCCTGGTCCTGCCCTTTGGCCTCAAGGGGGCACCCGCTACCTTCCAGCGTCTGGTGGACCAGCTACTGAAAGGGATGGAGAGCTTTGCCCTGGCTTACATGGACGACATTTGCATCTTCAGCCAGACGTGGGAGGACCATGTGTCCCAACTCAAGCAGGTGCTGGACCGACTCCAGAAGGCCGGTCTGACTATCAAGGTAGGGAAGTGCAAGGTGGGAGTGGCTGAGGTGACCTACCTGGGCCACAAGGTGGGCAGCGGCTGCTTAAAGCCAGAGCCAGCTAAAGTGGAGGCTGTCAGAGATTGGCCCACACCCCAGACTAAGAAGCAGGTCCAGGCCTTCATTGGGATGGCGGGGTACTACCGGAGGTTTGTGCCCCACTTTAGCTCCATCGCACCCCCCTCACGGAGCTGTGTAAAAAGGGAAAGCCTGACAAGGTGGTCTGGACCGAGCAGTGCCAAGAGGCCCTCTGCGCGCTGAAGGAGGCTCTGGTCAGGGCCCCAGTGCTGGCAAATCCAGACTTCAACAAGCCCTTCCTGGTGTTCACTGATGCCTCAGACGTGGGGCTGGAGGATGTGCTAATGCAGGTGAATGACAAAGGGGAGAAACACCCCATCGTGTACCTGAGTAAGAAGCTGCTGCCCCGGGAGCAGAACTACGCAGCCATAGAGAAGGAATGTCTGGCCATGGTGTGGGCGCTGGGGAAGCTGCAGCCGTACCTGTTTGGACGGCGTTTCACCGTGTAAACCGATCACTCACCCCTGACCTGGCTGCATCACATGAAAGGGGCCAACGCCAAGCTCCTGCGGTGGAGTCTGCTCCTGCAGGACTACGACATGGAGGTGGTCCATGTGAAGGGGAACAACACCACCATAGCCGATGCCCTGTCACGCAGGGAGGGCCCCGAACTTCCCCAGGTCACTGGCTAAGTGACCCCGCTCAGTTCGGTCTGGAATGGGGGAGAGAAGTGATGGAGTGGGGGGAGTGCATGTGTGAGTCAGGCTGGATGTCTGAGGCAAGCAGCAGCTCCCAGTGGCTAAGGATGACCCTGGGGCTACAACTGGCAGGTAACACCTCTGCCTGAACAAAGAGCAGGGAGGAGCTGAGCTGGGTTTTGAATTGGGGGCGGCAGTGAGAGGCTAGGAAAAGGGAGAGCTGGAAGGCAGCCAGCCTGAGGAGGGGGAAAGCTACACCCCAGAGGGGCACCCCTTGGGGTCTTCTCCCCAGGACGGGTTGGAAGGACTGTCTCTGGCTGCTGTACTGTCACTTCTGTGAGAAACTGCGCTTCTGTTGCCTAATAAACCTCCTGTTGTACCTGCTGAGTGAGAGTCACTCCTGCCAGCGGACGGGGTGCAGTGCAGGGGGACCCCTGAACCCCATCACACCACTCTACCAGCCCATTGGTCTGCGGGTGGTAGGCTGTGGCCCAGGTGTGCCGGACCCCACACTTGTCCCACAAGCTTTGCAGTAGGGCCGACATGAAGTTGGACCCCTGATCTGTGAGGACCTCCTTGGGGAACCCCACTCTGCTGAAAATGGACAGCAGTGCATCTGCCACGGTGTCAACGTCGACAGTGGTCAAGGCCACAGCTTCTGGGTATCGCGTGGCAAAATCTACCACCACCAAAATATATTTCTTCCCCAAACGTGTTGCCTTGCTGAAGGGGCCCACTATGTCTATAGCCACTTTCTGGAAAGGCTCCTCTATGATGGGCAGTGGCCTCAGGGCAGCTTTCCCCTTGTCCCGGCTCTTCCCCACCCTCTGGCAGGGATCGCAGGACAGGCAATACAGACGGACAGCTGCAAAGATCCCTGGCCAAAAAAAGTTCTGTAACTACCTTCTCCTGGTGCGGTGGATCCCCTGGTGTCCTACGAGCGGGACATCATGGGCTAGGTACAGCAACCTGAGCCGGTGCTTTTGGGGAACCACCAGTTGCCTCTGGACCTTCCATGGCTCCGGTTTGCGTCTGGGAGCCCATTCCCGGTACAGGAATCCCTTCTCCCACAGGAATCTCTCTCTGCAGCCCTCCCCCAGCTGTGGAGCTGGGCTGAGACTGGCCAGTTCCCTCAGCTTCTGCAAGGAGGGGTCTCTCTGCTGCTCTGCCTCGAAATCTTCGGATGGGGCAGGGGCGGATGCTACTTCCCCATCCCTGCCTGGCTCCAGCACCCCTGGCCTGTGAGATCTGGTTTTTTTGGGGCCCCCTTTCTCTCAGGGTTGGCCCTTGTGGCTCCTGTGGCTTTGGCTGGGCCTGTACCCCTGAATCTGGGGAACGCATCCCTTGTTTTCTTTGGCTACGGGTCAGGACCAGGGCACGAGGGCGTTCACCTGGCCAGTTCTCCAGGTCAGCCCCCATCAGTACATCCACCGGCAAATGGCTGTGCACACCCACCTCCTTGGGGCCCTCCTTGGTCCCCCATTTCAGGTGCACCCTCGCCATGGGCACCTTGAAAGGGGTCCCATCAATTCCTGTTATCGTCAGCTGGGAATTGGGTATGATGCAGCCCGGTGCCACCACCCCGGGTCGGGCCAGCGTCACGTCAGCGCCTGCGTCCCAGAACCCTGTGACTTTTTTCCCGTCTACCTCGAGGTGTTTGTGTGATGGGGTTCCGGGGTCCCCCTGCACTGCACCCCGCCCACTGGCAGGAGAGACTCTCACTCAGCAGGTACAACAGCAGGTTTATTAGGCAACAGATGTCCAGTTTCTCACAGAAGCAACAGCATAGCAGCCCGAGACAGTCCTTCCAACCTGTCCTGGGGAGAAGACCCCGAGGGGGGCCCCTCTGGGGTGTAGCTTCCCCCTCCTCAGGCTGGCTGCCTTCCAGCTCTCCCTTTTCCTAGCCTCTAACTGCCTCCCCCGATTCAAAAACCCAGCTCAGCTCCTCCCTGCTCTTTGTTCAGGCAGAGGTGTTACCTGCCAGTTGTAGCCCCAGGGTCATCCTTAGCCACTGGGAGCTGCTGCTTGCCTCAGACATCCAGCCTGACTCACACATGCACCCCCCCCACTCCATCACAGTTTGAGACACTTGCTCCACAGAGGCATTGCCGCCCCCACTCTGTAAACTGACCTCTGAGCATTTGGTCCCCCTGAGGAGCTGGTCTGTGGGGCGGACTCGGCCCAATCCGAGTGCCCATTGTCAGCACCACCCGCCTTGGCCGCCAGCCCCTCTGGCTTCTGGGACTCCACCCAGTTGACTCCATGACCCCTCGGCCTGCTCAACCTGTCTGGGAGCCTGGGACACTGGGCTGCTCTATGCCCCTTTCGCCCACAGCGATAACAGCCTGGGTCTTGTTGTGTCCCTCGGGCCGGCTGCTCTGTCCGGGCTCTGCTTGGCTCTCTGGGGGGTGGGTGGCCGGCCCCTCTTTCCTGGGCTTGCCCAAGAGGTGGTCCCCTCTGTCGTATGGTCAGGAACCGGTCTCTCTGAGATTCTCGGTCTCTCCAGGACTCCGTCTCCCTCCGGGACTCCCTCTCTCTCCGGGACTCCCTCTCTTTGTGGGGCTCACTTTCAAACCTGGTCCGGCTGTTTGTGAAGTCATCTGCCAGTTTCCCTGCACTGTGTGAATCCCCAGGCCTCCAGTCCATGAGCCGCACCCTCAGGTCAGGTGAGCACATCTCGTAGAATCGCTCCAGGACCGCCAGCTCGATCAGGTCCTCTATGGACTGGACTCCCATTCCGAACACCCACTTCCGGTAGTATTGCTTCAGGCGGGCGGTTGTATCGACATGGGTTTCCTCTGGCCTCTTCTGCGCCTCCTGGAACTTCTTCTTGCACATCTCCGGAGTGAGCCTGAACTTATGCAGCAGGGCCTGTTTGAACCGTTCATAGTCCCCAGGCTGCAGCCCCACCAGCTGGCTGAGCACCACTGCGGCCTTCTGGGCCAGCAAGGGGGTGAGGTGCCGGAGCCACTCAGCTGGGGGAACCTCATGAAACTCACAGGCTCGCTCAAAGGCGGTAAGGAACTCGTCCATGTCCCCTGTGTCCTGACACTGGGCCAGCACGCGTGTCTCCAAGTGACTGGCCACCCCGAGCCGTCTGGCCCTCTCCCCGCTTACCGCAGCTGGGGCCTCTTGGTGTCTCGCCTCTGCCATGGCCCGCTCATGCTCCCGCTCTCGCTCTCTCTCCTCACGCTCTCGCTCTCTCTCCTCCCGCTGTCTCTCTTGTAGCTGGCGCTCGTGTTCACGCTCTCTTTCCCGTTCCTGGCGCTCATGTTCCCTCTGCCGTTCCTGGGCTTCCAGTTCCTTTAATCTCACCTCGAGCTCCAGCCGTCGCAGCTCTGCAGCAGGGGACTCTGCCCGCGATGGACCACCGCTAGCTGAGCGCGACCTGGTGGGCACCGTGTGTGTCTGACGGCGTCGAGCCCCTGCTCCTGTCGGAGAATCCGAAACGCTTCCCAAGGGTGACCGGCCACTTTCTTCTGGGAGTGGCTCTGCCCCCCCAGATCGGTCATTCTCTTCCAGCTGGGCAATCAGCTGGGCCTTGGTCGCCTTCCCCGTGGTCAGGCCCCTCTCTCTGCACAGCCCCGCTAGCTCTGCATTCAGGAGTCAGGTATAATCCATCTCCCCACTGTCTCCCAGGGTATCCACTCACCAGCAGCAGCTGCAGGAATTGCTCTGTTCCCCCTCTGGCTCTTGTGAGGCTCCTTCCTTCTCTTGCGCTCAGTCAGCCACTGCTGGGAGCTCATCCGTGGGTGCAGTGCATCCCACTCCTAACACCAGTGTGATGGGGTTCAGGGGTCCCCCTGCACTGCACCCCGTCTGCTGGCAGGAGTGACTGACACTCAGCAGGTACAACAGGAGGTTTATTAGGCAACAGATGCCCAGTTGCTCACAGAAGTGACAGTACAGCAGCCAGAGACAGTCCTTCCAACCCGTCCTGGGGAGAAGACCCCGAGGGGTGCCCCTCTGGGGTGTAGCTTTCCCCCTCCTCAGGCTGGCTGCCTTCCAGCTCCCTCTTTCCCTAGCCTCTAACTGCCGACCCGATTCAAAACCCAGCTCGGCTCCTCCCTCCTCTTTGTTCAGGGCAGAGGTGTTACCTGCCAGTTGTAGCCCCAGGGTCATCCTTAGCCACTGGGAGCTGCTGCTTGCCTCAGACACCCAGCCTGACTCACACATGCACTCCCCCCACTCCATCACACACGCCTATAAAGCGTGTGCCGTTCAGCTCCACAGGGACGACAGCTCAGGACCTAGGATGGTGGGGGGGGGGGGGTGATGGGGTTCAGGGTCCCCCAGGCTCTGCACCCGTCCCAGGCAGGAGTGACTCTCACTCGGCAGGAGGATGGCGGGTTTATTAGCTGACAGGACACAGCGTCGTACAGAGGGGTCAGTGCAGCCGGCAGAGACAGCCAGTCCCACCCATGCTGGGGAGAGGAGGCCCCGAGGGGCCCCCGGAGCCGGGGCCTGGCCCCCTCCTTTGTCTCTCTCTCCCAGCCCAGACTCACTGCTTCCCACTCCCAGTTCCAATTCAAACCCCTCAGGCTCCACCTCCCCCTTTGTCTGCAGCCCAAAGGGGTCACCTGGTCGCCAGGTCACCCTCAGCAGGAGCCCCACACCCTGTGAGAGCCACTCAGGTACACACACACGTATCCCCCACTACATCACGGCGGGGGGGGGGGGGGGGTGAGCCAGCCACCCTCCAGGCCCTGGGCCTCTCCCATGGTGCTGGGCCCTGAAAAGGACCAGCCAATCCAGTTTTGCATGGACTATTGCAAGCTCAAGGGCTTCGCTGTCGGATTCTTGTCCCATGCCCAGGCCTCACGCCCGCCTGGACAAGCTCAGCGCCTGTTACCTCACCACCATAGACCTCACCAAGGGGTAGTGGCACGTACCATTGGCTCCAGACAACTGGCTTAAATCGGCGTTCATCACTCCTGTGGGCCACTGAGAGTTCCTGGTCCTGCCCGTCAGCCTCAAGGGGCATCTGCCACTGCCCAGCGCCTGGTGGACCAGCTGCTGATGGGGATGGAAGGTTTCAGCCCCGTCTTACATCACTGATAGTTGTGTCTTCAGCCAGACATGGGAGGACCACGTATCCCAGGTCAGCCAGGTGCTGGGCCGACTTCAGGCCAGTCTGACTATCAAGGCAGGGAAGTGCAACGTGGGAACGGCTGAGGTGACCTACCTGGGCCACAAGGTGGGCAGCGGCTGCATAAAGCCAGAGCCAGCTAAGGTGGAGTCCGTCAGAGACAGGCCAGGGCCCCAGCATAAGAAGCAGGTCCAGGCCTTCGCTGAGATGGTGGGGGTAGTACCGGAGGTTTGTGCCCCACTTTAGCTCCATCGCGGCTCCCCCGCTGTGTTAGAAGGGGAACCAGGTGAGGTGGTCTGTACTGGCCACTCACTGGGCACTGAAGGGGGGCCCTGGCCAGGGCCCCAGTGCTGGCAAACCCCGACTTCGACAAGCCCTTCCTGGTGTTCACTGCTGTGTCAGACATGGGGCTGATGCTGTGCTAATGCAGGTGAACAACATGGGGGAGAGACAGCCCGTCGTGTAACTGAGCAGGAAGCTGCACCCCAGGAACAGACGTCCACAGCCTGGGAGAAGGACTGGCTGGCCGTGCTGTGGCAGCCGAACCTGTTTGGATGGCACATCACCTTGTCCATCGATCACGCACCTCTCACTGTGCCCCAGGCCTGGCCATTTGTAACCTGGGCACCCAGGTAACACTTTGCTTCCCAGGGCACCTAGATGAGGGTGGAGCCAGGCTGGTGCTGAATTAGAAGCTGGGAATTTAGATGAGTTCACCTGGAGGCAGGAGAGGACAAAGGAGGCAGGATCCCAGGCCTGGGGGGGGTCCTTTTGGGGGCCTCCTCCCCTGCCCCCGCCCAATACAGAACAAATTGACCACTTCTGGTGTCTGTGCTGACAAGCCTCTACCTCTTCCAGCAGCTGAGCGGGAGTCACTGCCAGTTGCAGATGGGGTGTGAGAGGCTGGGGACCCCTGAACCCCTTTCCACCCCCCTCCACGCCTCACAGAGCTCAGCAGCAGGCAACCCGCCCCCCAGCTGGCCAGGGCAGAGGGAGGGGGTCCTATCCCTGGGCAGACCTGGCCCAGGCCTGCAGTACTCCCTGGGGCAGGAGCTGGCAGCTGCAGGGAACCCTGGCAGCAGTGTGGGGCCTGAGGGGGCACTGAGGCCCACCCACCAGGCCAATTTAGCCTGGCTCCCACAGGGCTCTGGCTGTTTGTGAGGTCCCGGAGACTGCCCCCCGACAAAGAAGAGAGAGGTAACGTTAAATAAATTTTAATGCATATTAATGAGGCAGCTACTACAGCCTCATGCCCGCGAGCCCCACAAGAGGGGCGAGGCACATCCCTGTGAAGCTGCTGCCTGAGGGGGGCTGCAGGGGGCCACGGAGCAAATTCCCATCCAGGGCTGGCTGGGATGAGTGCGGAAGTGGTCAGGGCTGGTCCCCGCCTCTGCCCTTTAGTGTCACCATGTCATGAAGCCAGTTTTGTGCCCCAGGCCTGCAGCGTCAGCCTCTGCTCAGGCCCCGGGCAGGCTGCCCCACTGCCCACACCGCAGGGGCCCATCAATGCAGGAGGCGGGTCGGGAAAGCCCAGGGGGGCAGCCGGAAGGTAGGCCCCTGAGGCAGCCCAGCCAGGGGGGTGAGTGGACCCAGCACCCCGGGTGGGGATAGGGCCCCCCAAGGCCGCCGCTCGGACATGGCGGCCCAGCCTGGGCTCTGCGGGAGGGCAGCGCTGCAGGCCATGGGGCTGGCTGGGCCATGGGGCTGCGGCCGGGGGCATCTCCCCATCGCTTCCAGTCACTTCTTGGGGTGCAGGCGCCCCCTGCTGCTCACACCTGGGACTGCAGACTGGGGCGGGGAGCCCGGGTGGGGCAGCGGCCTGGGCGCTCCGGCTCGGGGGTGGTGCTGCCGCTGCTGGAGGAGCTGGAGACGGGGGGTGGGCGTGGGGCAGAGGCCCGGCCCTTCCCCACGCGCCCCTTCAGTGTACTGAGCCTGGCGTCCAGGGAGAGCGTGCGGGGCCGGCTGCCCGGTGGGCGCGAGCGGGACGGGCTGCGGCTGGCACCAGACACGGGGAGCAGGGGCCCCTCGAAGAGAGACACCCACTGGGGGGAGCCCGGCCCGGGCTGCAGCTCAAGCGCAGTCACCCGCCGTGCCAGGATCTCCGTCACCGCCTCGATGTCGTCCACAGGCTCAATAGCTGCGGGGCGGGGCAGGGGTGAGGCTGCTGCCCAGAACCGCCCGCACGCGGCTCCCGGCTGCCCTCCCTCCACACCCCACGGCCCGGACCCACCCCACAGCCCCCCGCCGGGACAGGCCGGGCTGCAGTCACTGAGAGCTCACCCCACGGCCCCCCACCGGGACGGGACAGGCTGCAGTCGCTGAGCCCCCGCCCCACGGAGACCCCCGCCGGGACAGGCCGGGCTGCAGTCGCTGAGCCCCCGCCCCACAGCCCCCTGCCGGGACAGGCCGGGCTGCAGTCGCTGAGCCCCCGCCCCACGGCCCCCCGCCGGGACAGGCCGGGCTGCAGTCGCTGAGCCCCCGCCCCACGGCCCCCCGCCGGGACAGGCCGGGCTGCAGTCGCTGAGCCCCCGCCCCACAGCCCCCCGCCGGGACAGGCCGGGCTGCAGTCGCTGAGCCCCCGCCCCACGGAGACCCCCGCCGGGACAGGCCGGGCTGCAGTCGCTGAGCCCCCGCCCCACGGAGACCCCCGCCGGGACAGGCCGGGCTGCAGTCGCTGAGCCCCCGCCCCACGGAGACCCCCGCCGGGACAGGCCGGGCTGCAGTCGCTGAGCCCCCGCCCCACAGCCCCCCGCCGGGACAGGCCGGGCTGCAGTCGCTGAGCCCCCGCCCCACGGCCCCCCGCCGGGACAGGCCAGGCTGCAGTCGCTGAGCCCCCGCCCCACGGCCCCCCGCCGGGACAGGCCGGGCTGCAGTCACTGAGCTCCCGCCCCACAGCCCCCCACCGGGACAGGCCGGGCTGCAGTCACTGAGCTCCCGCCCCACAGCCCCCCACCGGGACAGGCCGGGCTGCAGTCGCTGAGCCCCCGCCCCACGGCCCCCCGCCGGGACAGGCCGGGCTGCAGTCGCTGAGCCCCCGCCCCACGGCCCCCCGCCGGGACAGGCCGGGCTGCAGTCGCTGAGCCCCCGCCCCACGGCCCCCCGCCGGGACAGGCCAGGCTGCAGTCGCTGAGCCCCCGCCCCACGGAGACCCCCGCCGGGACAGGCCGGGCTGCAGTCACTGAGCTCCCGCCCCACAGCCCCCCACCGGGACAGGCCGGGCTGCAGTCGCTGAGCCCACGCCCCACGGCCCCCCGCCGGGACAGGCCGGGCTGCAGTCACTGAGCTCCCGCCCCACAGCCCCCCACCGGGACAGGCCGGGCTGCAGTCGCTGAGCCCCCGCCCCACGGTGCCCCCGCCGGGACAGGCCGGGCTGCAGTCGCTGAGCCCCCGCCCCACGGAGACCCCCGCCGGGACAGGCCGGGCTGCAGTCGCTGAGCCCCCGCCCCACGGAGACCCCCGCCGGGACAGGCCGGGCTGCAGTCGCTGAGCCCCCGCCCCACGGAGACCCCCGCCGGGACAGGCCGGGCTGCAGTCGCTGAGCCCCCGCCCCACGGCCCCCCGCCGGGACAGGCCGGGCTGCAGTCACTGAGCTCCCGCCCCACAGCCCCCCGCCGGGACAGGCCGGGCTGCAGTCGCTGAGCCCCCGCCCCACAGCCCCCCGCCGGGACAGGCCGGGCTGCAGTCGCTGAGCCCCCGCCCCACAGCCCCCCGCCGGGACAGGCCGGGCTGCAGTCGCTGAGCCCCCGCCCCACAGCCCCCCGCCGGGACAGGCCAGGCTGCAGTCGCTGAGCCCCCGCCCCACAGCCCCCTGCCAGGAGAGGCAGGACTGGAGCAGCCGGGAGGTCCCCTCACGGGGTGGCTGAGGCCTGGGGGCATTTGGCCCTGCTTCCGGGGGCAGGTGGCTGCTGGGGCGTGGCCGCGCCGGGACCCCACGCGGGCGTCACCTGTCGCTGTAATAGGAGGACAGCAGCGCCCGGATCTCGGCGGAGGCAGCGGTATCCTGCAGCAGGAGCCCCTCGCACGCCGCGGGCGGCACCGCCGGGCCAGGGAGAGCTGGGCCGGGGCAGCGAGGGGCCGGATAGAGACGAGAGAGAGAGGGGGGGCAGCGCCCGCGGGAAAGAGAGAGCAGCGGTTACAGACGGATGGCAGAGAGAGCGTCAGAGGGGCAGCGAGGGGTCACCCCACAGGGGTTAGAGAGTGGGCAGGTGCCCCACGGACAGGGAGAGCGTCAGAGGGGCAGCGAGGGGTCACCCCACAGGGGTTAGAGAGTGGGCAGGTGCCCCACGGACAGGGAGAGCGTCAGAGGGGCAGCGAGGGGTCACCCCACAGGGGTTAGAGAGTGGGCAGGCGCCCCACGGACAGGGAGAGCGTCAGAGGGGCAGCGAGGGGTCACCCCACAGGGGTTAGAGAGTGGGCAGGTGCCCCACTGACTGGGAGCCAAGACAGATAGGAGCACAGAGAAACTGCCCTGACTCCCCCGAGCCGCCCGCCCCCCTCACCCGTCTCGTGGTAGAGGGATCCCTGCTTGGCCAGCAGTGCAGGGGGCTTGCGGGGCGCAGGCACCTCAATCTTCATCAGCTCCTCACCGCACTGCTTCCACTGGGCTGTGGGGCAAAGTGGGGCTGGGTCACTGCCCCCACACAGCCCTCGGCCCCACCCCACGCAGCCCTCAGCCCCGCCCCGCCACCTCCCCGGCCCCACCCCACACAGCCCTCAGCCCCACCCCACACATCTCCCCACGCAGCCCTCGGCCCCACCCCACGCAGCCCTCAGCCCCGCCCCACCACCTTCCTGGCCCCACCCCACGCAGCCCTCAGCCCCGCCCCACCACCTTCCTGGCCCCACCCCACGCAGCCCTCAGCCCCGCCCCGCCACCTTCCTGGCCCCACCCCACACAGCCCTCGGCCCCACCCCACACATCTCCCCACGCAGCCCTCGGCCCCACCCCACCACCTCCCCAGCCCTCGGCCCCACCCCACACATCTCCCCATGCATCCCTCGGCCCCACCCCACCACCTCCCCAGCCCTCGGCCCCACCCCACGCAGCCCTCGGCCCCACCCCACACATCTCCCCACGCAGCCCTCGGCCCCACCCCACCACCTCCCCAGCCCTCGGCCCCACCCCACACATCTCCCCATGCATCCCTCGGCCCCACCCCACCACCTCCCCAGCCCTCGGCCCCACCCCACGCAGCCCTCGGCCCCACCCCACCACCTTCCTGGCCCCACCCCACGCAGCCCTCAGCCCCGCCCCACCACCTTCCTGGCCCCACCCCACACAGCCCTTGGCCCCACCCCACACATCTCCCCACGCATCCCTCGGCCCCACCCCACCACCTCCCCAGCCCTCGGCCCCACCCCACACATCTCCCCACGCATCCCTCGGCCCCACCCCACCACCTCCCCAGCCCTCGGCCCCACCCCACACATCTCCCCACACAGCCCTCAGCCCCACCCCACCACCTCCCCGGCCCCGCCCCACACAGCCCTCGGCCCCGCCCCACACATCTCCCCACACAGCCCTCAGCAACACCCCACGCATCTCCCCACACAGCCCTCGGCACCACCCCACGCAGCCCTCAGCCCCACCCCGCCACCTCCCTGGCCCCACCCCACACAGCCCTCGGCCCCACCCCACCACCTCCCAGGCCCCGCCCCACACAGCCCTCGACCCCGCCCCACCACCTCCCCGGCCCGACACCACACAGCCCTCGGCCCCACCCTGCCACCTCCCCAGCCCCACACCACACAGCCCTTGGCCCCGCCCCACACCTCTCCCCACGCAGCCCTCGGCCCCACCCCACCACCTCCCCAGCCCTTGGCCCCACCCCACGCATCTCCCCACGCATCCCTCAGCCCCACCCCACCACCTCCCCAGCCCTCGGCCCCACCCCACACATCTCCCCACACAGCCCTCAGCCCCGCCCCACCCCACCACCTCCCCGGCCCCGCCCCACACAGCCCTCGGCCCCGCCCCACACATCTCCCCACACAGCCCTCAGCAACACCCCACGCATCTCCCCACACAGCCCTCGGCACCACCCCACGCAGCCCTCAGCCCCACCCCGCCACCTCCCTGGCCCCACCCCACACAGCCCTCGGCCCCACCCTGCCACCTCCCCAGCCCCACACCACACAGCCCTTGGCCCCGCCCCACACCTCTCCCCACGCAGCCCTCGGCCCCACCCCACCACCTCCCCGGCCCCACCCCACACAGCCCTCGGCCCCGCCGCGCCACCTCCCCGGCCCCTCTCCACGCAGCCCTTGGCCCCGCCCCGCCACCTCCCTGGCCCCACCCCACACAGCCCTCAGCCCCGCCCCACCACCTCCCCGGCCCCTCTCCACGCAGCCCTCGGCCCCACCCTGCCACCTCCCCAGCCCCACACCACACAGTCCTCGGCCCCGCCCCACCACCTCCCCGGCCCCTCGCCATGCAGCCCTTGGCCCCACCCCACACACCTCCCCACACAGACCCTGAGTCCTGCCCCACCCACATCCACATGGAACCCCTTGGCCCTGCCCCACACGTCCCTCCATGGAGCCCCTCGGCCCCACCCCGACACCTCCCCACACATCCCCTCATCCCCGCCCCACACACCTCCCCTTGGAACCCCTCGGCCCCGCCCCAGGCCAAAACACTTCCCCCGCAGAGACCTGCTGGCCCTGCTCCAGCCCCAATGGCTCTCTCAGGCCCAGCAGCTGCCCCCCGCCCGGCCGCGCCCACGCACTGAGGTCATAGAAGTGCTGCCAGAAGGCCTCCATCCAGCGCTGCACGTCGGCCCAGCTCTCCGCCAGCAGCGTGTGCGTCACCTCCTCGTCCCCGTAGCGGTTGGTCACAGAGATGCTCTGCAGCTGGGTCCTCGGGTCCTTCTCCGTGGCCCGGATCCGCGTCTCCTGCCACGCAAGGGACTGCTCAGCCCTGGCCAGGTCCCACGCCTCCCCTGGCACATGGCCCAGCCCGGTCCGGTCCGGTCCAGTCCAGTCCAGTCCAGTCCAGATCCCACGCCTCCCCTGACACACGGCCCAGCCCGGTCCGGTCCGGTCCAGTCCAGTCCAGACCCCACGCCTCCCCTGGCACACGGCCCAGCCCGGTCCGGTCCGGTCCAGTCCAGTCCAGACCCCACGCCTCCCCTGGCACACGGCACAGCCCGGTCCGGTCCAGTCCAGTCCAGGCCCCACGCCTCCCCTGACACACGGCCCAGCCCGGTCCGGTCCGGTCCAGTCCAGGCCCCACGCCTCCCCTGGCACACGGCCCAGCCCGGTCTGGTCCAGTCCAGTCCAGTCCAGGCCCCACGCCTCCCCTGACACACGGCCCAGCCCGGTCCGGTCCGGTCCAGTCCAGGCCCCACGCCTCCCCTGGCACACGGCCCAGCCCGGTCTGGTCCGGTCCAGTCCAGTCCAGTCCAGGCCCCACGCCTCCCCTGACACACGGCCCAGCCCGGTCCGGTCCGGTCCAGTCCAGGCCCCACGCCTCCCCTGACACACGGCCCAGCCCGGTCCGGTCCGGTCCAGTCCAGGCCCCACGCCTCCCCTGGCACACGGCCCAGCCCGGTCCGGTCCAGTCCAGTCCCCACGCCTCCCCTGGCGCACGGCCCTGCCCGGCCTGGTCCAGTCCAGTCCAGGCCCCACCTCCTCCGCCGCCCCTGCTGCAGGGACCCCTGCGCTCCCGCCCCGCCCTGCCCCTCACCTTGCTGATGGTGATGGTGAGCGCCGGCTCCGTGGGGCCCTGGGGGTGGCGGTAGCAGAGGAGGTTGGAGCCATGGAGCACACAGTACATCGGTGTCCCGCTCTGCGGCTCGGCCCCCTGCTGCTGCGGGCGACACGGCCCCACCAGGTCACGCTGGGCAGGGGAGATCCCCGGCAGCACCGCAGCAGGGAGGGGACTCGCTCACACCCTCCCCGTCCAGCGCTGGGAAGGGCTGGTCCTGGCCAGGCTCGCGCCCCGGGCAGGGCAGGGCAGGGCTGGGGGTTCAGCCCCAGGCTCCCAGCCAGCAGGACCAGGAGCTCCTGGGACACACAGACCCCTGCTCCAAATCTGCACTGAGACCCGGCAACCCAGTCACCCAGGCCACCGAGCCACGGCCGCCGGCCCGGCACGAGCGGTCGGCTCAGGACCGCCACCTGCTGCGGGCACCAGCGGGCGCCGCCTGGCCTGGGCTGAAGGAGAGCTGGGAGCAGCAGCCGCCCAGGCTGCCCTTACAGCTCCACGCAAGAGAGAACAGCCGGGCAACAAGAACCTGCAACGGGGACTTCAGAGGGACCCAACCTGGCCTGAGAGCCCCAGTCCCAAACCACAGCCAGCCCGGCCTGGGCCGCATCGGGGCCAGCACCCCCTACTGGAGAGAGGGGCCCCACCTCCCACTGCCCACCCCACAACCCGCCAGCCCGGCCTGGGCCGCATCGGGGCCAGCACCCCCTACTGGAGAGAGGGGCCCCACCTCCCACTGCCCACCCCACACCCCGCCAGCCCGGCCTGGGCTGCATCGGGGCCGATGTCCCCGACAGAAGAGAGGCCCCACGTCCCATCCCCACCCCGACTGGGGCCAGCTGGAGGCTAGCACTGCGAGGGACAGGCCCTGTGCCCCAGGCCCTTGCAGCCCAGGCTGGGTGCAGAACTGACCTGCAGTTTTAAGAAGCCGCACATCGCCTGCTGGGCCATGCAGTCGGGCTGGGCTGTCAGGCGGCAGCACATGCTGCCGTAGAGCGGCAGCCAGAAGGAGCTCTCCTCTGGGGGCAGACAGACAGACAGACAGACTGGAGAACTGGGCCAAAACAAACCCGACGAGCGACGAGCCCAAGTGCGAAGTCCCGTGCGTGGGCCGGGGGCTCCCAGGCACGGCTCGAGGCTGGGACCCACTGGCTGAGCAGCAGCGCAGGGAAACAGGCCTGCGGGTTACACTGGGCGAGAGGCCGGACAGGAGCCAAGTGCGCCCCGGGAGGCAGGGGGCGAACGGCACGTGGGGGCGGCCCAGAGGAGCGTTGCCAGCAGATCCAGTTCTGGGCCCCCCGGAGCAGAAAGCGTGAGGATGTGCCGGAGCAGGAGCAGGCTCAGCGGAGGGCAACAACGACGATTTGGGGGCTGGCGCACAAGAGCCATGAGGGGAGGCTGAGGGACTGGGGCCTGTTTAGCCTACAGCTGAATGAGAGAGGATTTGACAGCAGCCTGCGGGGGCTCTGGAGAGGGAGGAGCGAGGCTGTTCTCGGGGGCGGCAGAACAAGCAGCGATGGGCTGAAGTTGCCGAGGGGCAGTGCGGGGGGATATTAGGGAAGACTCTTGCCCCAGGCGGGTGGGGGAGCACTGGGACGTGGTGGTGGGTTCTCCGTCCCTGCAGGGAGTTAAGTCCCGGTGTGATAGAGCCCCGGCCGGGAGGCGTTAGGTGGGGCCGGTCCTGCTCAGGGCAGGGGTTGGGCTCGATGACGCCGGGGGTCCCTTCCCACCCCGGGATTGTACGCGCGGGAGTCAGGAGTCGCAATGGGGCTCTGCAGTGGGGCCGAGCAGCTCTCGCGGCCGGTGTCACCAGCTCTGCCCTCCTGCCTCTACCCTCAGGCTGCCCTTACCGGTGCTGGGGATGGCCAAGTCGTGGGTGCGGAAGCCGTCTTGCACCTCGGCCAGGGACAGCACAGTGTGGGCCAGCAGGTGGTACTTGGGGCCCCTGCAAGGGACAGAGGGTTAGGGCCCAGCCGGCCCCGCAGGCACAGCAATGAGAGGGCAACGGGTACTCACGCCACGCTGGGGGCCGGCAGCAGGAGGGGGCTGCTCCCCCCATTACTCACGGGGCTCCCGGGGGCCCCGTCTAACGCCGCACGCAGCCTCTTCCCAGAGGAACGCCCCAGCGAGCTGCTGAGCTTGCTGGCCAGCTTCTTCGGCGCGCCGCCGAGTGCGGCGTCCTCCTCCAGCCCCGCGCCGTACAGCTCCACCTTCAGCTCGAAGTCCGGGCCTGCCTCCGTGCTGCAGGGGGAACAGTCCCAGCCCAGCTGCAGACCACCCCTGGGGCGGGACAGCAGGCCAGCCCTGGCTTCTCCCAGCAGGGGCACGGGGCACCGGTGGGGAGCTCCCGGCCTCCCCCTCCCGCTGTGCCGTGGGGGGCTCCCGGCCTCCCCCTTCCCCTGTGCCGTGGGGGGCTCCCGGCCTCCCCCTCTCGCTGTGCCGTGGGGGGCTCCCGGCCTCCCCCTCCCCCTGTGCTGTGGGGGGCTCCCGGCCTCCCCCTCCCGCTGTGCTGTGGGGGGCTCCCGGCCTCCCCCTCCCCCTGTGCTGTGGGGGGCTCCCGGCCTCCCCCTCCCCCTGTGCTGTCAGGGAGCTCCTGGCCTCCCCCTCTCGCTGTGCTGGGGCACTGTGGGGGAGCCACCAGGAACCCAGACCCAAGGTCTCCCAGCAGGGAGCGCTGTGGGGGCGGGAGCACTGGCACGGTTCTGGCTGGGGGGCTGCTGGGGCTGGGTACTTACAAGAGGACGCTGCTCTCAAAGCAGATGTCGGTGAGCGTGCGGTCCACCAGCACCATCTCGGTGTCATAGATCTCCACGCCAATCTGCAGCAGGCAGAACACGGCACAGCGGTGCAGGTCTGGGCCGAAGAGAAGTGCCAACGTCACCCAGGGCCCTGCCAGGCCAGCCGCCTCTCTGACCCACGCCAGGCCCCTGCCAGGCCAGCCGCCTCTCTGACCCATGCCAGGCCCCTGCCAGGCCAGCCGCCTCTCTGACCCACGCCAGGCCCCTGCCAGGCCAGCCGCCTCTCTGACCCACGCCAGGCCCCTGCCAGGCCAGCCGCCTCTCTGACCCATGCCAGGCCCCTGCCAGGCCAGCCGCCTCTCTGGCCCATGCCAGGGCCCCTGCCAGGCCAGCCGCCTCTCTGACCCACGCCAGGCCCCTGCCAGGCCAGCCGCCTCTCTGACCCATGCCAGGGCCCCTGCCAGGCCAGCCGCCTCTCTGACCCACGCCAGGCCCCTGCCAGGCCAGCCGCCTCTCTGACCCACGCCAGGCCCCTGCCAGGCCAGCCGCCTCTCTGACCCATGCCAGGGCCCCTGCCAGGCCAGCCGCCTCTCTGACCCATGCCAGGGCCCCACTCACCTCCCTTGTTTTTGAAGTACTCCGTGTCCTTCCACATCAAGGGGATCCGAAGATCTGTGGGAGCAGAGAGCTGAGCTAGGGGCTGGACAAACACTGCCGGGCAGTGGGGGGGTGAGGAGAGTCAAGGGGTCCCCCAAACACTGCCGGACAGCAGAGGGGGTGAGGAGACTCAGGGGGTCCCCCAAACACTGCCGGACAGCGGGGGGGTGAGATTCAAGGGGTCCCCCAAACACTGCCAGGCAGCGGGGAGTGAGGAGATTCAGGGGGTCCCCCAGCTCTGCCCAACCGAGCTCCACAGCCAGGAGTGACTCTCACTCAGCTGGGGGACCAGGGGAGACAGGGATACAGCGTAGTACAGATTCATCAGTCTGCCCCACACTGCAGGGGAAGGAGGCCCTCAGAGAGAACCCCAGGCTTAGGGACCCAGCCCCCCCTTTGTTCCTCTCTCCCCTCCAGACGAACCCCGCCTAGCTGCCCAGCTTCTAATTCAAACCCAGGCCAGCCCCACCCCTCTGTCTAGCTGCCCCAGAAGCCAAGGTGTTACCTGGCTGCCCAGGTTACAAATAGTCAGGCCTGGGTCACAGCGAGTAGGGACCTCATACCCCATGTGAGGTGTCCCCCCCCACACTCTCGTGCACTTCACCATGTCTCCCCCCTTCCAGACCAAACTGAGCGGGGTCACTTAGCCAGTGACCTGGGGAAGTTCGGGGCCCTCCCTGCGTGACAGGGCATCGGCTATGGTGTTGTTGTTCCCCTTGACGTGGACCACCTCCATGTCGTAGTCCTGCAGGAGCAGACTCCACCGCAGGAGCTTGGCGTTGGCCCCTTTCATGTGATGCAGCCAGGTCAGGGGTGAGTGATCGGTGTACACGGTGAAACGCCGTCCAAACAGGTAGGGCTGCAGCTTCCCCAGTGCCCACACCATGGCCAGACATTCCTTCTCTATGGCTGCGTAGTTCTGCTCCCGGGGCAGCAGCTTCTTACTCAGGTACACGATGGGGTGTTTCTCCCCTTTGTCATTTACCTGCATTAGCACCGCCCCCAGCCCCACATCTGAGGCATCGGTGAACACCAGGAAGGGCTTGTTGAAGTCTGGATTTGCCAGCACTGGGGCCCTGACCAGAGCCTCCTTCAGCGCGCAGAGGGCCTCTTGGCACTGCTCGGTCCAGACCACCTTGTCAGGCTTTCCCTTTTTACACAGCTCCGTGAGGGGGGCTGCGATGGAGCTAAAGTGGGGCACAAACCTCCGGTAGTACCCCGCCATCCCAATGAAGGCCTGGACCTGTTTCTTAGTCTGGGGTGTTGGCCAATCTCTGACAGCCTCCACTTTAGCTGGCTCTGGCTTTAAGCAGCCGCTGCCCAACTTGTGGCCCAGGTAGGTCACCTCAGCCGTCCCCACCTTGCACTTTCCCACTTTAACAGTCAGCCCAGCCTTCTGAAGTCGGCCCAGCACCTGGCTGACCTGGGACACGCGGTCCTCCCACCTCTGGCTGAAGATGCAAATGTCATCAGTGTAAGACAGGGCTGAAATATTCCATCCCCATCAGCAGCTGGTCCACCAGGCACTGGAAGGTAGCGGGTGACAAAAGCCAACCTGAGCCAGGCGTCTGGATCCAATAATACTTGCCGGTACCTCTTGGTGAGGAAGCAGGTGCCCCTGAGCTTGTCCAGGAGGTCACCAGGCCTGGGCATGGGGTAGGCGTCCGATACAGTGATGGCGTTAAGCTTGCGATAGTCCACACAAAACCGAACAGACCCATCCATTTTGGGAACTAACACCACGGGAGAGGCCCAGGGGCTGGAGGAGGGTTGGATCACCCCCAGAGCCAGCATGTCTTTAACCTCCCGCTCTATGTCCTGAGCCGTCTTCCCTGTGGCTCTGAATGGCACACACTAGATAGGGGCGTGGGTGCCCGTCTCTATTTGGTGGACAGCCAAGTTAGTGAGTCTGGGCTAGTCAGAGAACAGCCGATGGTGCAAACACAGCACATCCCTGACCTCTCTCTACTGTTCGGGCTGAACTGGTCAGAGAGGGGAATAGATTCCAGCTAGGAGCCAGTCCCAGTGAGTAAATCCACCAAGGGATCATCCCCCTGCCCCTCCCAGTGTCTGCACATGGCCAGCACCAAGTTCTCTCTGTCCCAGTAAGGTTTCATCATGTTCACATGATAGAGCCGGTGGCTGTGGGCCCAGTTTGACAGTTCCACCACATAATTCACCTCATTCAGCTGTTTGACGACCCTGAAGGGCCCATCCCAGGCCGCTTGTTCTGCTGCATGGGTAAAAGAACCATCACTTGGTCCCCGGTGGCACAGGCTCAGGCCCTGGCGTTACGGTCATACCAGACCTTTTGCTTCCTTTGGGCCATGGAGAGGTTCTCCCTGGCCAGGCCCATGAGCTCAGTGAGTTTTTCCCGGAAGGTCAGTACATACTGTACCACTGACTCCCCTTCAGGGGAGGCCGTCCCCTCCCACTCTTCTCTGAGCAAGTCCAAGGGTCCCCGTACCCTCCTTCCGTACAGCAGCTCAAACTGGGAGAACCCCGTGGATTCCTGGGGCACCTCCCTGGATGCAAACAGCAGGTGGGGTAAGTACTTGTCCCAGTCATGGGGGTATTGATTCATGAAGGTTCTCAGCATCTGCTTTAGAGTCCCATTGAACCTCTCCACCAGCCCATTGGTCTGCAGGTGGTAGGCTGTGGCCCAGGTGTGCCGGACCCCACACTTGTCCCACAAGCTTTGCAGCAGGGCCGACATGAAGTTGGACCCTTGGTCGGTGAGGACCTCCTTGGGGAACCCCACTCTGCTGAAAATGGACAGCGGTGCATCCGCCACGGTGTCAGCGTCAACAGAGGTCAAGGCCACTGGCTCTGGGTAGCAAGTGGCAAAATCTACACCACTGAAGGATGGCAGTAAAGACTCCTGGCCAGAAAACGTTCTGTAACAGCCTCTCCCTGGTGCACTGTATCCTGGTGTCCTGCAAGCGGGACGGTGTGGGACAGGTACAGCAGCCTGTGGTGCTACTTTTGGGGAACCACCAGCTGCCTGCAGGCTCCCCACAGCTCTGCTTTGGGCAGTGGAACCCATTCCCGGTGCAGGAATCCCTTCTCCCATGGCAATCTGTCCCTGCGGTCCTTCCCCAGTGGTGGGGTCGGGCTCAGGCCATCCAGTTCCCTCAGCTTCTGCAGGGAGGGATCTCTCTACACCTCCGTGTGGAACTTCACGGCTGGGGAAGGGGTGGGAGTGATTTCTCCCTCCCTGCCTGGCTCCAGAACCACCAGCCCTGGAGATCCTGCTCCTGGGGGCCTCTTGTCTCCCAAAGTAGGCCCCTGTGCCTCAGGTTGGGCCAGGGCAGAGCATCCCTCGCTTCCTACGGCTGCAGGTCAAAACCAAGGCCCGAGGACGTTCGCCTGGCCAGTGTTGCAGGTCACCACCTATCAGGACATCAGCAGGCAAATAATGGTGCACGCCCATCTCTTCGGGGCCCTCCTTATCCCCATGTTTCAGGGGCACCTTTGCCACAGGCTCCCTGCCAGGGGCTCCCTCTGTGACTTCGCTGGATTTTTAACCGCTATGGAAGCCATTTCTGTCACCATTGTAGAGAGTGGCACCAAGCCTTGTGGCCGGCGGGCCCCAGTGGGGTGTCTAACGAGAGCTGGCGATGCCCTGGATCTGTCTGTTGTGTGTACGTCCGGGGCGTGCGTCTATGTGGAGATACAGGTATTGGCTCCAGAGCCGGACTGCAAACGTTAGTGATGAGAGTCACAAGGCGAGGCGTGATCGCCGCCGCAGCGAAGAAAAGGGACAGATTCCCAGGCGTCCCAAACACATCTCGGAAATTAGCGACTGTCACCTGGAACATGTCCACTGGCAGTTTGCCACAGCAGCCGACCTGGGCCAGGTGACCCTGACTCTCCAGTGCCTGACAGGACGGAGAGTCCACTCGGAAAACCAGAAAGGGGCCCTGGCAGGGTTCCTCCTGGGTCCTGCAGTGCTCATGACTTACGCCTGTCCGGACTGGGGGCCCACCCCCCAGAAGGATGCTTGCAAAGTCTTTCCAGAATCAGCATAAAACTCGGCTGGCTGCACCAATAGCGGTCACTGGTGGGTGTGATGTATCGCTTTGGCAACTGTTCTCTCACTCTGCTCTCTCTTTCCTTGTTAATAAACCTTTACATTTCAGATCCCAAGGATTGGCACTGGCGTGGTGATTTGCATAAGATCCAAGTACATGCTGACCAGGGTCTGGGACTGGGCCCTTTGGGGTCTGGAAGAATCTGTGCGGTGCTGGTGAAACAGACTCAAGAGCCTCTCACCTGATTTTGGGGGTTGTTGCTCAGGGCTGGTGCAGCAGCTGGGAAGTCTGTGGGTTTGCTTGTGTGGCTTCGGGCTGGCCAGTGGGGCTGGCAGAGGTGTTTTCGCGGCTGGTTGGATTTGCCTTGGTGAGAAGGAAATCCCAGCCTGGGGCTGTAAGTAGCCTGGACTTTAAGGAAAGGTACCCTGAACTGATTTCTCTAGCTGTGCCCACAAACACTATCCTATCACAGCCCATGGAAGGCGGAGGTGGGTGCCTTACAGAGCGGTTAGGGCTCAGCCCGCGGCAGGGGGAGATGGGTGCCGTACAGAGGGGTTACAGCTCAGCCCGCGGCAGGCGGAGGTGGGTGCCCATACGGAGGGGTTACAGCTCAGCGCACGGCAGGGGGAGGTGGGTGCCGTACGTAGGGGTTATGGCTCAGCCCGCGGAAGGCGGAGGTGGGTGCTGTACAGAGGGGTTAGGGCTCAGCCCATGGCAGGGGGAGGTGGGTGCCGTATGGAGGGGTTACGTCTCAGCCCGCAGCAGGGGGAGGTGGGTGCCCGTACTCAGCTGTTACAGTGGGCCAGGAACGGGAAAGGGGGCCCCTTCAGCATGGAGGACAGAGGGGTTTATGGGGTACAACTGGGCACATCAGGGCTTGGGGGTCCCGCTCGCCTTACCTGACACGCAGACCTTCCCCTTGCACGGCAAGCGGTCGTCCATTGGGCCGGCGTCCGAGGGGCTGCAGGGAAGCACCGAGCTGTGACCAGCGGCTGGCACTCCAGGTCTGTCCTCCCCCCACTGCCAGCTCCCCGCCCTCCGCCCAGCCCAGGCCAGGCCAGGCCCATCCTCACCGCCGGGCCATCCGCTGTGCCACCTGCGCCTCCTTCATGCGCTGCAGCTCTGCCATGTAGGCCATGATGCGGCTGTTGCAGACCAGGAGGCTCTTGGTGGCCTCCAGCGCTTGCTCCCGCTGTGTGCAAGCTGCCAGCAGCTTGCAGGCGCCTTCCCGCATCCGCAGCTCATGGTCGATCTTCTTCTGGATGTCCGTGTCCTGGGGAGATGGGGAGTGCAGCTGTGGTTAGTGTGGGTCGGGGAGCGGGAGGGCAGCTGGGGGCACCGGGGGCCTGGCAGAAGTGGTCAGAGGTGTGAACTTGCCCGGTGCCTGGCGGGCCAGCCCCACAGAGGATAGGGAGGACACGGCGGGGGTCCGGGGCTGAGTCCCAGGAGCCCCAGCAGGGGAAGGTCCCCGTGGGAAGGTATGAGATCCCCCCGACCTGGCTCATTTGCAGCCCTTGAGGAACAGGGGTCTCCCCTCAATGGCCTGGATGGAGCCCCAGGCCCTGCCGTGGGGACAACAGCCAGAGCAGCTCAGGGAGGGGCTGGGCACAGCACGGGGTACAGTCTGGCCTGCCAGCAGAGCGACAGCGACAGGGGCAGGGCTGGCACAAGGCAGTGCCCTGGGGGCACAGGCCCTGCCTGCCAGTAGCCAGTGCGGTGTGGCTGCCCCCCGAGAACTGAGCAGCAGAGCCACAGGCAGGCGGCTGGCAGCTGGGGAAAGGCTGTGTGGGCAGAGCACACAGGCGCTGGAGGAAAAGCCACATCCAGCCCCAGGCTCCAGCGTGGAGGCCACTCTTCCCCGCTCGCTGGCCCACGCAGCCGCCGAGCCCTTGGGAGAGCCCAGCTGCAGGAGGGCCAGGGCTGGGGTGGGGGAGCCGGGGTGGAGTTCTCTGGGGCAGTCTGTGCAAGGGGCAGGGCCCAACGAGGGTGGGGCTGGCAGGTGCCAGGGAAGCCCCAGGCTCCTAGGAACCAGCACAAGGGCTGGGAGGTAGGAAGCAGCCCCTGGCTAAGGGAGCCGGCTGGGGGGCCCAGGCCTGCGGGGTGCCAGGGAAGCCCCAGCATGAGGACTGCGGAGCCCAGCGCAGGGCAAGGAGCAGTCGGCAGGAGGCTCTCGAGGACACCTGGGGCTGCATCACTGGGAGGGGCCTGGCCCAGGAGCCAGGCAGCAGCGGTGCTGGAGAACTCTGTGCTGGGACTGGGGCACGGGGGGGCCATTCTGTACAGGGTTTGCAGCTCGACTCCAGCCCCGAGAAGCCCTTCAAGGCCACAAGGGACCCCTGTGCCCGCCAGGCCAGAGACCAGCCCTGCGGCAGAGCACGCTGGAAATCGGCCAGCCGGGCTGAGAGAGGGGAACTGGGCACCAGGGCTAACTGCTCCCACCCCGTCCAGCGAGATGCGACGGCCTCCACCTCCCTGCACGCCCCAGGAGCCCACATGGAGCTCTGCTGCTCGGCTGGTACTGGCCGCAGGGCCTCAGAGGAGCCCCGCACCTTCCCTCTGCTGCGCCCGAGCAACCCCTCCAAGGCAGGTTTCCAGCAGGCGCCCACTGGGGCAGGTCCTGAGCCCTGGGGCACTCCAGCGCAGGGCCCGGGCCCCCGGGGCACAGCACCAGGGCAGGGCACCGTGCCGGGGGTCCCCTCCCCGAGGCGCAGGCCACTTCAGGATTGGGCCGATGGGGAGGGGACCCACTGGTCTCACCACTGGGGGTTTGTACTGGGCCAGGAGGCCCACTGGGCCGACGGTCCTGCACCAGCCCTCCCAGCCCCCACACATGGCTCCGGGCATCGCCCCAGGCCCCACGCCTGCAGCCCTATGGCTGTAGACGGGAGCCTGACAGACACCCCCGGGCCCCTGAAGTGGCCTGGCCTCGCCCAGCGCTTGGAGGCATGGAGATACGCCCATCTCACAGCGCTGCAAGGGACCTCGAGAGGCCACGAATCCAGGCCCTGCACTCCTGGCAGGACCTGCTGCCGCCCCGACAGCAGAGGTGAATCCAGCCTGCCCCAGCCCCATGCAAGGCCCCTCGAGGGCTGCGCTCACAACCCTGCGTGTACAGGGCCCAGGCTCGAAGCCCTGAGCTGCCCCGGCCAGCTCAGCTCAACCCAGCCCCCTGCAATCTGACAGGAGGGGGCAGGGAGGTGCGCGTGATGGCCAGGAGCCTGCCACTCACCCCTGTCCACAAGGGCACCCCGACGCCAAGCTACAGCGCTGGTGAACACCGAGCCGCCGCTCACCCCTGTCCACAAGGGCACCCCGACGCCAAGCTACAGCGCTGGCGAACACCGAGCCGCCGCTCACCCCTGTCCACAAGGGCACCCCGACGCCAAGCTACAGCGCTGGCGAACACCGAGCCGCCGCTCACCCCTGTCCACAAGGGCACCCCGACGCCAAGCTACAGCGCTGGCGAACACCGAGCCGCCGCTCACCCCTGTCCACAAGGGCACCCCGACGCCAAGCTACAGCGCTGGCGAACACCGAGCCGCCGCTCACCCCTGTCCACAAGGGCACCCCGACGCCAAGCTACAGCGCTGGCGAACACCGAGCCGCCGCCCCGCCCCGCGCATGGGGAGCCTTTTCCTTCACGCATCGAGGACCCAAGCACGGTGCTCCGCAGGCCCCTGCCTGGCGGGTGCAGCTGGGAAATGCAGCAAGCCTAGGCCAGAGAAAGGATGGGGCCAGAGGCCCCTCGTAACTGAGCACCCCGCCCCCTTCCCAAGTCGCTGTGGGGGTCTATGGGGCTGGCAGTGAGCCTAGACACTGCCCAGTTCATGTCACTAAGCAAACCAGAGCCCCTCACAGCAGACTCCCCGTGCACCCCCCCGGCTGAGCTGTGCTTATGAGAAACTGGGCCAGGCGTGCCCAGCTTGAGGGGGCTCAAGGCCGCAGGCAGGGCAACCTCGCCTCCCTGGGTGTTCACTCTGGAGCCTAGTGTGAACACACCCACTATCAACCCCAGTGCTCCCGCCCTGCTGGCCACACCAGCTCCCCCTTGGGGCCCGAGGGTGGGGACTGGGGGGCTGCCAGCAGCTCTCAAGGCTTTTGGGTGAGGAATTCCAACTCTTACAGGTAAAGTCTCCCCATCATTGTCACAGAGGAGAAGAGTCGGAGCCTTCCCAGAGACCTCCCTGCCCTGGACACGGGCCCTGCAGCCATGGCTGGGCGGAGCTGGGTACTGGCTTGAGCCTCCCCGGCCTGGGCTGGTTCCACCACTGCTGTGGCGTAAGCTCCCTGCAGCACCAGGCCCGGCTGCGCCCTGCCCAGGGTAACACTGCCCGCCAGCTCCTGCTGGCCAAGAGGCTAGCGCCGAGTCAAGGGGCCAGGCTGAGCGCTGCCCACGAAACGCAGGCGCCCAGCACCACGCCGCACGCCAGGCACTCGCTCTCGGCACCAGCACACCCCATGCTGGCAAGGGACCCAAACCCGCCGGGAGACAGAACGGCACCTTCCGACCCACGGACACCGGGCCGCAGGGAAGAGCGCCAGCCTTTGCCGTGCGCCAGGACCAGGCTGGGGAGGTGCCTGGGGCAGACACCGGCCTCCAGCCAGGCGCGGGGGCTGAGCTGGCCCCAGAGGAGAAGTGGGGCGGCCCCTCAGCATGCTGGGGTGGGCGAAGGGCCGGGCAGAGGCCCATTCAGGCCTGCGGCATGGCACCCCCCACCCCCGCCCCGTGGAGCCTGGCAATGCCTTCATGCCCCTGCCCCATGGATCCCAGCACTGCCCTCGCCAGCCCGGTCTGGCTCTCCCAGCCCTCTGCGCCACCCCCTTGGCCCAGCTCCCTCCCGGCAGGGCGCCCGGCACTCACTCTGGCCATCCTGCAGCCGTCCATGCCAGGAGCTCCCCTTAGCTGCATGCCCCTGGCGCGCCAGCCCCCCAGCCCATCGCCCCAGCCTGCTCACGGCCCCACAGCGCTGGGCTGCGGCGGCGGAGGGGCTGGGGACAGCCGAGCCGGGGAGGAGAGGGCTGGAAGCCGGCCCCGGCCTGTCCCCCTGTCGCCAGCTCCAGCGACTCTCACCATGGAAAGAGCAGAGGAAACGGTGACATCACCACGTGGCTATAAATAGCGGGGAGGCAGCTGCAGTGCCGGGGGGGGGCAGCCGCCTCCTTTCCCAGGTGGGGGCCCAGCTGCAGCCGTCACAGCCGCCTCCCCGCCCCAGCTCGGGGGGCGCCGCGGGCAGGCAGAGGGAGCCCCGGCAGCCGGCACGGTCTGCACCCCCAGCCACAGGAGCGGGACCCAGGCAAAGGCAGGGTGTCTGGGGGCGTGCCGACCCCCACCCCCGAGAGGCAGGGCAGCCTGGCCCTACCCAGGGCCGGCCGGGCGTACGGCTGGGCAGCCTCTGCCAGCTCTGGGGCAGCAGCCCCTGCGGGGTGGGGCAGGTCCCCGCCGCCTGGCGCCGGCAGAGCCAGCTGTTGTGTTGTGAGGAGAGGCGATTAACAGGGGATTTGCTAATAGGCTTGTGGGGAGCCCTGCGTGGGGCAGAGCTGGGCAGACTCTGACCCCCCCCCACGCCAGCCTCGCTGTGAGGCAGAGCTGGGCAGACTCTGACCCCCCTCCCACGCCAGCCCGGCCGTGGGGCAGAGCTGGGCAGACTCTGACCCCCCCCCACGCCAGCCTCGCTGTGAGGCAGAGCTGGGCAGACTCTGACCCCCCTCCCACGCCAGCCCGGCCGTGGGGCAGAGCTGGGCAGACTCTGACCCCCCTCCCACGCCAGCCCGGCCGTGGGGCAGAGCTGGGCAGACTCTGACCCCCCCTCCCACGCCAGCCCCGCCGTGGGGCAGAGCTGGGCAGACTCTGACCCCCCTCCCACGCCAGCCCGGCCGTGGGGCAGAGCTGGGCAGACTCTGACCCCCCTCCCACGCCAGCCCCGCCGTGGGGCAGAGCTGGGCAGACTCTGACCCCCCTCCCACGCCAGCCTCGCTGTGAGGCAGAGCTGGGCAGACTCTGACCCCCCTCCCATGCCAGCCCGGCCGTGGGGCAGAGCTGGGCAGACTCTGACCCCCCTCCCACGCCAGCCCGGCCGTGGGGCAGAGCTGGGCAGACTCTGACCCCCCTCCCACGCCAGCCCCGCCGTGGGGCAGAGCAGGGCAGACTCTGACCCCCCTCCCACGCCAGCCCGGCCGTGGGGCAGAGCTGGGCAGACTCTGACCCCCCTCCCACGCCAGCCCCGTCGTGGGGCAGAGCTGGGCAGACTCTGACCCCCCTCCCACGCCAGGCTCACCAGTTCCACCCTGCCCGCCACGGCAGTTTGGCAGGACCGGCCAGTCCCTGGTTCAGACCCTCGCCCACTGCGTCCTGATTCAAACAGCCGTCCCCTCCCTCGGCTGGAGCCGGGCACAGAGGCCAAGCCGCCAGGCAGCCCGGGCCGCGGGGAATCCCCAAAGGCTGGGCCCTGAACGGGGAGAAGGAGCGGCAAGGGCCGGAGGAGGCAGAAGATAAGAGGGTCTAGGGATCCGGGACCACCGGAAGCTGCACTGGGCCTGGAGCGACTCAGTCCTGGGCACGGCTGGGGCAGAGGCCTGTGGTGCTAAGGCCTTGCGCCCCTGCAGGCAGGGCAGACGCAGCGCCTAGCTGTGCAGGGGGCACTGCCCCAGATGGGGCCTGCCCCACGCCCACAGCTCCCACGAGTCCCTGCTCACATTGGCTCTTTGCCTGGGCACCCCCAGTTCTCACAGGCCCGCCATGCCCAGAAATCAGCAGCAGCTCAGGGAGCCCTCAGCCCGGATGCCCGCCCCCAGCCTGCCCGCTCCTGCCTCCAGCCAGCCCCAGCCCCAGCCCCAAACCCGGGAGGCAGAACAGGCCAGGCCCCAGGGCACAGCGGAGAGATGAAAGCTGTGTTGTTTTCCAGCCCCCCAGCACATCCACGCCCATTCCAGAACCTGCTCCTAGCCACTGCCCCTTCCCCTGCCCCAGCTGGCGACAGACAAGGGCCCAGGGGCTGGGACTGGCCCTGCGCTCAGGAAGCGCCAGAGCGTGGCTGCTGCAGCAGCATCCCAGCAGTCTGGAGGGCGAGGGCCAGCCCCTGCCAGCTCACGTGATGTGCCGCTGCCCAGCAAACAGACCCCAAGGATGCCACCCACCCCGGCTCTGTGCTCTCCCAGGGCCCAGTGTAACTAGGGCTCCGAGACTACAGCTCCCAGCAGGCACCGCTCCCGTCAGCACCAACCAGCCCACCCCACTGGCTGGAGAACCGGCTCTGCTCCAGGGAGTGGCGGCACCTGGGCACATGCTCTGCCCAGGGCTCACAGGGCTGGCCAGAGTTAGGGCCCATCTCCTGTGCCCGGCCTCCTCCCAGATGCCACCCATGTGCACGCCCAGGGCACAAGCCCCTCTGCTCGCCCTGCACACGGCACTGACGTGTGTCCCCACCCTGGCACACGCCGCCCTCGGGCCTCATTGCACGCAGAGCATGTGCCGCGCCCTGGAACCATGCCAGCCTCCCCCGGCCCCGCCAGCCTCCCACACACATTCCTGAGCTCAGGGCCGTGCCCCAGGGTGCTGCCTGCTGGGCCCAGGAGTCGGTGACCTCCAAGCGCAGGAGGCCAGGCTCCCAGACCCCACTAATCGCCACGCTCGGCCCCTCAGGATGCCAGCCTGGGGCACCTGCAGCCCAGGGGCCGGGACGCTGCCCCTAGCACAGCCACGCCCGTGCTCGGGAGCTCTGCCCTCGCTTGCCAGCCATGGGCTGGTCCCTGGCCACGCCTGGGGATCACGGTGGGTCTGGGCAGCCCTGGGACCGCCGGGCGTGTGAGCAGGGCTGGCCCAGCAGGCAGCCTGGCCGGGGCACCGCGGGGCCCTACCTGCAGGCTCAGCGCGAACTGCCGGATGTACAGCATGTTGAGGTCCTCCAGGATGCGCAGCCTGGCCTGCATCTCTGCAAACCTGTCCCTCGCCGCCACCGCCACTGCTGCCACGCCGGGCGGCTACAGCCCCAGCCAGGCCCACGCCCTGGGGCAGCCCGGTGCCCCGCTCGCCTGGGCGCAGCCGAGGCCCATGGCGGCCCAGGACACCCACGCTCCCCCGACGGGGGCAGTGCCAGGGCCCACGAGTGGCGCCTGCCCCGAGCTCTGCCCCACACCAGCCAGGCGCTGCCGCACAGGGCTCCAGATCCCCCCAGCCCCGGCGCAGCCTCTGCCGAGCGAGAGGGCCTGTGGGGCGGGCTGGCTCCGTCAGCGGATTCCCGGCCACCGGCCACGGGCCCAGCTGTGGAGAGAAAAGGCCCATTCATCCCGGCCCCCGCAATGCACATGTTCCTCCCACAGAACAAGCAGCCAGTGTACAGGGCAGCACCCCCCAACGCCAGCCCGATGCCCGGGGGAGAGGGGCAGAGCAAAGCAGAGTAGCACCCCCCAACGCCAGCCCGTGGCCTGGGGGAGGGGGGCAGGGCAAGGCAGGGTGGTGCCCAGGGGGTGGGCACGGCGGGGTGGTGCCTGGGGGAGGGGGCAGGGCAGTGCCGGGGGGGGGGAGGGCAGGGCAAGGCGGGGTGGTGCCCGGGGGGCAGAGTGGGGCACAGCAGGGTGGTGCCCAGGGGGGCGGGGTGGTGCCTGGGGCAGGGCGGGGCACGGTGGGGTGGTGCCTGGGGGGGGGCGGGTGGTGCCCGGGGCACAGCGGGGTGGTGCCCGGGGGGGGCAGGGCGGAGCGGGGCACAGCAGGGTGGTGCCCGGGGGGGATGGGCGGTGCCCGGCGGGGTGGGGCAGGGCAGGGCGGGGCGGTGCCGGGGGGGCGGCGGGGCGGGTGTGTGCCGGGGGAGGGGGCGGGGTGGTGCCCGGGGGGGGGGCGGGGCGGTGCCCGGAGGGACTGGCAGGGCAGGGCAGGGCAGGGCACGGCGGGTTTGTGCCTGGGGAGGGCGGGGTGGTGCCCGGGTCGGTGCGGTGCCCGGGGGGGCGAGCAGGGCACGGCGGGTTCGTGCCGGGGGCGGGGCACGGCCGGTTTGTGCCGGGGGGCGGGGCGGTGCCCGGGGGGGCGAGCAGTGCACGGCGGGTTCGTGCCGGGGGGGGGGCGGGGCGGGGCGGGGCACGGCGGAGTGGTGCCCGGGGGCGGGGCAGCGCCCCCTCGCCGCCAGCGCGGTGCCCGCACACCCCCGGGGCCAGGCGCGGCCGGGCCGGGGAGGCTGCAGCGAGCCGGCCCCGGGGCTCAGCCCGCACCCGTTACCTTCGGCCTCCTCCCGCCGCCGGCGCCGCCCGCCCCCGCCGGCTCGGGTTATAGGGGCCCGCCCAGCCCGAGGCGGAGCAGCGGGAGGGAGGCCCGAAGCGGCGGGGATGGGCGGGGGGCGGCCCGCAGGACACAGCCCGGCCGGCCTCCCCCCCGCGGGCCCCGGGACGGAGTCCGGAGCGGGAGCCGGGGCCCAGCCGCCGCCCGGGACCGCGCACGTGGGAGCTACCGCGCTGGGCCTGGTGTCCCCCGAGGCAGCCCCCCACCACCCCCACCCCCGCCGAGGTACAGCGCCCCACTGCCCCTCGAGACAGCCCCCACCACCCCCAGCCCCCCGCCCCACCGAGACAGCCACCCTCCGCCGCCCCCTGCGAGATACAGCCCCCCCAGCCCCCACCAAGACACAGCGCCCCACCACGTCCTGAGACAGCCCCCCATCATCCCTACTGCGACAGCCCCCCAGCACCCCCCCGAGACAGCCCCCCCACCGCCTCCCTGAGACAGCACCCGCCTGCCCCCAGGCCCCCTACCCTGAGACAGCACCCTACCACCCCCAACCCCCCCAGAACGCTCGGTGCCTAGATGGCCCCCAGCACCTATTTCTGAGGGTAAGGGACGGGACCATAAACACTGGCAAATGAAGTGTAAAAATACAATAAATGCACTCCTATCTGCAAAGCAAACCGGCAGTCACACAGCACTTTAAAGACTGACAAAATAATTCAGGTGATGAACTTTTGTGGGGCAGACCCACTTCTCCCTATCCGGAGCACTCACATAACCAGCCTTTTAATCACAAGCACAGGTCAGCTACCTTTTCCATACGTCCAGGGCAGTGAAAGTGAATACCCACAACCACAGCAACCTCAGCACCCATCCATTGCCAGTGCATGATGCTGCTGCTGTTGGTAAATGCAGTACTCTGCACACCTTGTTGTTTGTTTTGTAACACCTAACCTTGTTTTTCCTTAATGTTATGCATTGCTAGGGATCTCTCTCTCTTATCCAGAATATTTGAATACCTGGCAACCTCCTGGTCCCCAGGGCTGCCTGATATGAAGGACTTTACTGTATAATGAAGTAGGCCAAAAAAATGTCACCAGCCAGACACAGACCCACAAAATAACAGAAAAAAAAATTCAAGTACATCAGAAGCAGGAAGCTGCTGAACAGCCAGTTGGGCCAATGGACGACCAAGAGGCTAAGGGAGCACTCAAGGATGATAAGGTCGTTGTAGAGAAACTAAATGAGTTCCTTGCACCAGCTTTCGCTGCTGAGGAGGTGAGGGAAATTCCCACACCAGAGCCATTCTTTGTAGGTGATAAATCTGGGGAGCTGTCCCAGACTGAGGGGTCATTAGAGGTGGTTTTGGAACAAACTGACAAACTGAACAGTAACAAGCCAGGGGGACTAGAAGGTGTTCACAAGACTTCTGGAGGAACTCACGTGTGAAACTGACCAAACACAAACAGTGGTTTGTAACCTATCATTTAAATCAGCACCTGTAAGCGGCTGGAGAATAGTGAATGTGATGCGAATATTTAAAAAGGGCTCTAGAGGTGATCCTGGCAATTACATGGCGAGTCAGTCTGACTTTACTATTGGGCAAATTGGTTAATACTAGAGTGAAGACCAGAACTGTCAGACACATAGATGGACATCATTTCTTGGGGAAGAATCATCAAGGTGTTTGGAAAGGAAAATCATGCATCACTGATCTACTAAAACTCGGAGAAAACAACAACTCACATGGCATGTTATAAACTAACAGACTTTTGGAACATAAGCTCTTGTGGACAAAGACCCACTTGGGCAGACGCATAGAGTTCCTGAAGGGAGTCTATAAGCATGGGGACAAGGGGGACCCAGTGGCTATAGTGTACTTAGATTTCCAGCAAGCTGTGGAGGAGGTCCCTCACCAAAGGCTCTTATGTAAAGCAAGCTGTCATGGGATCAGGGGGCGGCCCTCTCATGGACTGAGAACTGGTAACAGACAGGAAACAAAGGGTCGGGATAATGGTCAGTTGTCAGAATGGAGAGAAGTACCTAATGACGTCCCTCAGGGGTCTGCACTGGGCCCAATCCTATGTGACATATTCAGAAATGGTCTGGAGAAAAGGTGAACAGTGGGGTGGCAAAATCTGCAGATGATACAAAACTGCTCAAGATAGTTCAGCCGAACCAGACTAAAGAGCTGCAAAAGGATCTCACAGAACTGGGTGAACAGGCAACAAAAGGGCAGGTGAAATTCAGTGTTGATAAGGGCACAGTAATGCACCTTGGAACGCGTAATCCAACTACCCATACGCAATGATGGGGTCTAAATTAGCTGTTACCACTCACGAAAGATCTCAGCATCAATATGGAAAATTATCTGGAAACATCCACTCTGTGCACTGGTGGGCAAACACGCCGACCAAATCTTGGGAATCATTAAGAAAGGGATAGAGAATCAGACAGAAAACGCCATCTCGCCGCTACATAACCCCGGCACGCCCCCACCCTGAATGCTGTGTGCCCATGGGGTCACCTCCGCCCAAAACTGACGGACGGGAATTGGCGAAGGTGCAGAGAAGGGCAATCAAACCGATTAGGGCTTTGGAACAGCAGCTGCATGAGACGGGTTTAAAAAGACCAGGACAGTCCAGCTTGGAAAAGAGCCAGCTGCAAGGGGCTCTGCCAGAGGGCTGTAAATCATGGCCGGTGTGGAGAACGGGCCGAAGGAAGTCTCGGTCACGCCGCATCAGAACACAAGAGCTAGGGGTCACCAGAAGAAACAGACAGGCCGCAGAGCTCTTTGCCAGGGCATGTTGGAGGCTGAGACTCTACCGGTTCAAACAGCAGCGGGATAACCTCACAGAGGATCGACCCATCGGTGCCTGTTGGCCAAGATGGGCAGGAACTTGGGTGATCGTCTGTCCTGTACTGGGCAGGACAGTCCTGTATTTAGGGAGCCAAAAAGGCGTCCTGGCTTATTTTTTAAATGGGACCAATTGTCCCGTATGTGGCCCTCGCCGGTGTCCTTTCCCTGTGCTGGCCACAGACTCGCAGGGCTTTTTTCCCAGCTACTGCCATTTTAAACGTAGCTCCCCACCAGCTGCACCACTGGGATGCCAGTACCAGCCCCGGCCGTGCTCAGGTGCCTGGTTGGGCTGGGGATGGAGCTGGGGAGCTGGGCCCCTCGCAGTGCAGGGCCGGGTCCATCGCCGGAGCCCCTCCACCCCAGTCCCCCCCTGCAGGGCTGTGGAGGAGCCAGAGCCCTGCTGCGGCCAGAGCCCTGCACAGCGTGGGGCAGACCCTCCCCCTGAGCCCCTGCCACATGACAGGGCCAAGCCTGGAGCCCTGCATGGTGTGGGTCCAAGCCCCCCACCCGGACATCCTGCAGGGCCAGAGCCCCCCACGCTGGACCCCTGTGTGGTGTGGGGCTAGGGCCAGAGCCCCTCTGGAGTCCGCAGCACCCAGCCCTGAGGAACCTGCTGCAGGGGTGAGTGTGTGGGGTCTGGCTGGGAGGAAGGGGCAGGAGTAGGCGGGGTTTGGGGAGAGAGAGGGTGCAGCAGTGGGTGGGGGGTGCAGGAGTAGGTGGGGGCTGGGTTTGGGGGGAGAGAGGGTGCAGCAGTGGGTGGGGGGTGCAGGAGTGGGTGGGGGCTGGGTTTGGCGGGAGGAAGGGTGCAGCAGTGGGTGGGGGGTGCAGGAGAGGGCGGGGGCTGGGTTTGGCCGGAGGGAGGGTGCAGCAGTGAGTGGGGGGTGCAGGAGAGGGCGGGGGCTGGGTTTGGATGGGAGGGAGGGTACAGCAGTGGGTGGGGGGGTGCAGGAGTAGGTGGGGGCTGGGTTTGGCGGGAGGGAGGGTGCAGCCGTGGGTGGGGGGTGCAGGAGAGGGTGGGGCTGGGTTTGGCGGGAGGGAGGGTGCAGCCGTGGGTGGGGGGTGCAGGAGTAGGTGGGGGCTGGGTTTGGTGGGAGGGAGGGTGCAGCCGTGGGTGGGGGGTGCAGGAGTAGGTGGGGACTGGGTTTGGATGGGAGGGAGGGTGCAGCAGTGGGTGGGGGGTGCAGGAGTAGGTGGGGGCTGGGTTTGGTGGGAGGGAGGGTGCAGCAGTGGGTGGGGGGTGCAGGAGAGGGTGGGGCTGGGTTTGGATGGGAGGGAGGGTACAGCAGTGGGTGGGGGGGTGCAGGAGTAGGTGGGGGCTGGGTTTGGTGGGAGGGAGGGTGCAGCCGTGGGTGGGGGGTGCAGGAGTAGGTGGGGGCTGGGTTTGGTGGGAGGGAGGGTGCAGCCGTGGGTGGGGGGTGCAGGAGTAGGTGGGGGCTGGGTTTGGATGGGTGGGAGGGAGGGTACAGCAGTGGGTGGGGGGTGCAGGAGTAGGTGGGGGCTGGGTTTGGTGGGAGGGAGGGTGCAGCCGTGGGTGGGGGGTGCAGGAGTAGGTGGGGGCTGGGTTTGGTGGGAGGGAGGGTGCAGCCGTGGGTGGGGGGTGCAGGAGTAGGTGGGGGCTGGGTTTGGATGGGAGGGAGGGTACAGCAGTGGGTGGGGGGGTGCAGGAGTAGGTGGGGGCTGGGTTTGGATGGGAGGGAGGGTGCAGCCGTGGGTGGGGGGTGCAGGAGAGGGTGGGGCTGGGTTTGGCCGGAGGGAGGGTGCAGCCGTGGGTGGGGGGTGCAGGAGTGGGCGGGGGCTGGGTTTGGTGGGAGGGAGGGTGCAGCCGTGGGTGGGGGGTGCAGGAGAGGGTGGGGCTGGGTTTGGCGGGAGGGAGGGTGCAGCCGTGGGTGGGGGGTGCAGGAGTAGGTGGGGGCTGGGTTTGGCGGGAGGGAGGGTGCAGCCGTGGGTGGGGGGTGCAGGAGTAGGTGGGGACTGGGTTTGGATGGGAGGGAGGGTACAGCAGTGGGTGGGGGGTGCAGGAGTAGGTGGGGGCTGGGTTTGGATGGGAGGGAGGGTGCAGCCGTGGGTGGGGGGTGCAGGAGTAGGTGGGGGCTGGGTTTGGCCGGAGGGAGGGTGCAGCCGTGGGTGGGGGGTGCAGGAGTGGGCGGGGGCTGGGTTTGGTGGGAGGGAGGGTGCAGCCGTGGGTGGGGGGTGCAGGAGAGGGTGGGGCTGGGTTTGGCGGGAGGGAGGGTGCAGCCGTGGGTGGGGGGTGCAGGAGTAGGTGGGGGCTGGGTTTGGTGGGAGGGAGGGTGCAGCCGTGGGTGGGGGGTGCAGGAGTAGGTGGGGGCTGGGTTTGGTGGGAGGGAGGGTGCAGCAGTGGGTGGGGGGTGCAGGAGAGGGTGGGGCTGGGTTTGGATGGGAGGGAGGGTACAGCAGTGGGTGGGGGGGTGCAGGAGTAGGTGGGGGCTGGGTTTGGATGGGAGGGAGGGTACAGCAGTGGGTGGGGGGTGCAGGAGTAGGTGGGGGCTGGGTTTGGCGGGAGGGAGGGTGCAGCCGTGGGTGGGGGGTGCAGGAGAGGGTGGGGCTGGGTTTGGCCGGAGGGAGGGTGCAGCCGTGGGTGGGGGGTGCAGGAGTGGACGGGGGCTGGGTTTGGTGGGAGGGAGGGTACAGCAGTGGGTGGGGGGTGCAGGAGTAGGTGGGGGCTGGGTTTGGCGGGAGGGAGGGTGCAGCCGTGGGTGGGGGGTGCAGGAGAGGGCAGGGGTGAGAGGTCTGGGCGGGAAGAAGGGGGCAGCCATTGCCTGACGCAAGTTGACCATCTGTCCCGTTTTAGCCAGGACACCCCCACCCCAGGGGTCCCACATTCACCCTAGGGGAACATGGTCACCCCAGCAGGAACTGAGTCCGCAGCCACTGGGTGCCTGATGCTGGGAATGGGTGACAGGAGACGGACAGCTTAGCCCCATCGCTGAGGGGCTGACCCCCAGGCTGCACTCATGGGGCTCCGCAGGGGGCGCTCTCCCGCGGCAGGGCTGACCCCCAGGCTGCACTCATGGGGCTCCGCAGGCGGCGCTGTCCGGCGGCAGGGCTGACCCCCAGGCTGCACTCATGGGGCTCCGCAGGGGGCGCTCTCCCGCGGCAGGGCTGACCCCCAGGCTGCACTCATGGGGCTCCGCAGGGGGCGCTGTCCGGCGGCAGGGCTGACCCCCAGGCTGCACTCATGGGGCTCCGCAGGGGGCGCTCTCCCGCAGCAGGGCTGACCCCCAGGCTGCACTCATGGGGCTCCGCAGGGGGCGCTCTCCCGCGGCAGGGCTGACCCCCAGGCTGCACTCATGGGGCTCCGCAGGGGGCGCTCTCCCGCGGCAGGGCTGACCCCCAGGCTGCACTCATGGGGCTCCGCAGGCGGCGCTCTCCCGCGGCAGGGCTGACCCCCAGGCTGCACTCATGGGGCTCCGCAGGGGGCGGTCTGCGTCCAGAAGCAGGATGAGGGGCTTCCCTAGGGCTGGGCTGCCCCCGCCCCGTGCCCCAGCGCTACCTCGGGGCCTAGGCCCGGCCCGCCGCCGAGTCCTTCCCACGCCCTTCCCCTCCCGCTGCCTCTGGTGGCCATTTCCCCTCGCTCCCTGCGGAGCGGCTCTGGGCCGCCTCTGCCAGCTCCTCCCCAGAGGCGGCTGCACCGCGGGAGCCCAGCTGCGGAGGCCGGAGGCGGTTCTGTCCCACCCTCGCCCAGCGGGACCCGGCCCCGGCCCCGGGTGACACGACCGCCCAGGCCGACAGGGCCGGGGCAGCCCCGGGGCTCAGACCGTCCTGCGAGCTGGAGGGCGGCGCAGGTGAGGGCGGAGGTGCGGGCGGGGGCCGATTCCTACCTGGGGGGTGTCCCCGAGGAGGCTGACCCTGAAGCGGCCCCTCCGGATCTCCATCTCCAGGGCCGAGCCTCGCGCCACGGTCACTCTGCTCCGCTGGTTCCGGCAGAACATCCTGCGCGGCGCGGCGCGGCCCGGCCCGATCCTATCCGATCGGCGCTGCGGTCCGGGCTGCAACCCACTGCGGCTGGGCGGGCAGCCCGCGGGCCGGTTCCGATTGCGGAGCCCCGGCTCGCCCGACTCCCAAGGGAACTTCCAACTGGGAGTCAAACTCCTCCCCCGCCCCCCGGCGGCACCTGGCGGGGCTGGGCGGCGCTGCAGCCCCGAACCGGGCCGTGAGGACCAGGCAGCTGGAATCCAGCGCTGGGAGCAGCCAGGCAGGCCCGACCCGGCCCGGCGCACAGAGCTGGTTCACTGGGCGGGTGGAGGCCGCCGCCCGCTGACCAAGGGCCTGCAGCGCCAGGGCAGGGAGCTGGCAGGAGCCTCGTGGCACGGCCAGGCCTGCAGAGGAGACAATGGGACAGTGTGACAGCTGGGGAGTGAGTGTGTCATTGTGGGGTGGCCCCTGTGTGTGCCTGTAGGAGTACGGCATGAGTGTGCTGTGCCCAAGCCCACTGGTGAACCTCCCCTTGCACGCTCGGCTGTGGGCTTGGCCCAGAGGTGCTGGGCTGGTTCCTGGGTTGGTCGTGCCCAAGGCTGCATCCGCCTGCCCCCACACCCCCCAAGCGGCTGGGGCTGCTCACTAGGACCCTGTCACACTCCTGCTCCCTGCAGTGCCTGCACCAGCACACGAACACGCCTGGTGTGTGTACACAGCCACATGCTGGACACACCCATGTGTAACTCCCTTGCACACATGGCTTTGCACCAATGTCTGCTCCCCGCCTCTCCACCCACACTCTTCACGTGCTCTTCGCGGGCCCCTCTGCGCCAGGCCAGAGGCACATAGCTCCTTCGCTCTGTCCTCGGCAGGGACCCACTCAGCCCCTCCCGGCACGCCCACGCTCTCCTGGGGCTGCGCACACAGGCCCAGGCAGGATCTCTCCCAGTCCAACAGAGTGCTGTGCTGCAGGCAGCTGGGCCAGGCTGCTGATCTCCCCCTGCTCCCCGCTCCCCGCAGGCCACCCCTTGTGCCATCCGCTTCTGCCCTTTATGCTGGCTAGACTGGGAGTGTGGGGTCTGTGCAGCCCCCTGGCTGGCCCGGGCACCGCGGCACGCGAGCAGCAGCAGGGGCAGGGCGGGAGCCTGGCAGGCCCTGGATGGAGGTTGGCTGCAGTGAGGCTGGGTCGGGTCGCCCAGCTCACAGGGATGCACGTTAACCTGGGGGCTCACTGCCGCAGGCTGCCTTGGGAACAAAGAGTTCGCAGGGTTCTGTGCGGCCGGGCAGCACTTCTCTGGCTCGGCCACGCCAGGCTCCCGGGCCTGGTGACATAGGGCACCTTTGGCTCTGGCCTCAGGGGTTATTCCCTCCCTTTGCCTCTGCCCAGGCGCCGCCTGGCAGCCGGCCAGCCCAGCGTAACCCCCTCCCGGTGGGAAGGAACTGGGGGAGGCCTGCGAGGGAGGGGGAAGCGCTGCATCCTGGCCCCCCTACCCCGCGCTGGCTGTGCTCCCCCCCGCCGAGTGCCAGCGGGGGCGGGGCAGGGCAGACAGAGGCTGCCCAGCCCTGGCCTGGGAGCGTCTCCCTCTCACCGGCTGGGCTGGGGCAGCACCTGGGGGGACTTCCGGGGATGCCCCAGGGCCCTCAGGCCATGGATGGGGCCCCCGTTTTGACGCCATTACCCAGCTTGTTCCTGGGGAGGGGACCTGTGCTCCAAGGAGGGGGGGGGTGCTCAGCCCTCTGAATCATCCATCAACTCTGCTGCCCAGGGCCTATACAGCCCTCAGGAGCCCCTCCTCCTCCCTGGCTGGCTGGCTCCCCAGGCTGCCCCAGCCGTCTGTCTGTCTGGCTGTGCTGCCTCCTGAGTCAGGGCTGAACAACCGCCCCACCAGCAATGGGATCTGCTGGGTGGCTGTGAACCAGCCTGCCCCAGTGCGGGCTGTGCAGACCCTGCCTCTCACAGCCTGGCGCCGGCTCAGGGAGCTCATCTCTCCTGGCCCCAGGCCGCAGCACAGCACCCACCCGGCCAGGGCTGAGCCACAAACCGGGGCTGGACGGCAGCCTGCGGGGGGGCTGCTGAGTACACACCACTTACAAACGGGGGCTGGGGGACGGCTGGGTGAGGAGCGCAGCCGTGCAGGGACGGGACTGCTGCTAGTGGGACCGGTGGCTCATACGCTCGGGACAGGCACCAAGGGAGAGAACACAAACTAGGACAGCAGGGACTGAGAAAAGCCGGCTGAGCTACTGTGACGGGGTTTGGGGTTCCCCAAGCTCTGCACCCGTCTGCAGGCAGGAGTGACTCTCACTCAGCAGGAGAACAGCGGGTTTATTAGACAACAGGGCACAACGTCATACAGAGGAGTCAGTGCAGCCGGCAGAGACAGCCAGTCCAATACAGATTGGGGAGAGGAGGCCCCGAGGGGCCCCCAGAGCTGGAGCCTGGCCCCCTCCTGTGTCTCTCTCTCTCCCAGCCCAGACTCACTGCTTCCAACTCCCAGTTCCAATTCAAACCCCTCAGGCTCCACCTCCTCCTTTGTCTGCAGTACAAAGGTGTTACCTGGTCGTCAAGGTTACCCTCAGCAGGAGCCCCACACCCTCCGTGAGCCACTCACACACACACAGGTATCCCCCACTCCATCACATCTCTTCCCACTTCCAGACCGAACTGAGCAGGGTCACTCAACTGGTGACCTGGGGAAGTTCGGGGGCCTCCCCTTGTGACAGGGCATCAGCTGTACCCTCTGTTCTCCCCTTGATGTGCACCACCTCCATGTCGTAATCCTGCTGGGGGAGGCTCCAAGTCAGGAGCTTGGTCTTGGCCCTTTTCATGTGATGCAGCCAGGCAAGTCCCTTTAGTTCCCTTGGGTTGGTCGGTCTCCCTGCTTCGGCCCCGGTCCGTCAGCCACGTTCTCAAGTCGGGCAGGCAGAGCCCATACAGATGCTGCAGCACCAGCAGATCAAACAGGTCTTTTGTGGTCAGGGTCCTGCCCCATCTGAGCACCAGTCTGTACAGCTGCTCCAGCCAATGTCTGGAATTCAGTTACAGTCCAGTAAGGGAAGGTACAAATGCTTCCATCCTTGGCATTTAGCCAGACCACCACAATGGTTGTGTGCCTCAGTTTCCCCTTCCATGCCACACAATAGGTTTGGAATGTTCCTTCTCATGTCAGAGGTTGCAAGACTAGTTACAGGGAACAATGGTGACATTTCAGAATTACAAACTCCTTCAACACACAACTCATTCTTATACATCAATGTCATCATGTCACATGGCTCTTTCCAAACATTCAGTACATGGTACAATTCTATAGCTTTTGGTAGCGGCACCCACTGGTTACAGCAGTCAGCGTGAGTAACAGAACAAACCCATTGCAACTGTACATTCACATTGCTCTTTGGTAGACCACAACCTTTGTGTAACCTCCTTGAGAATCTGGTATTTTGGGGATAAATGGCTGAGGCCTTTCTTAGCACCATCAAGTTCTAATCATCTCCCTTGCCCCCTGGGGTGGAAATCTGATCTCTCCGGCTGTGCCCTCCCTTCTAACAAGAGCTGGGCCATTGATGATCTCAGGGAGACGCCCCCTCCCAGCCAGCCTGGAAATTTGCAAACCAAACTGGTTTCTGAAAGTTGTTTTGTGAGTCCCAGACGCAGAATCCACATGGAGGAATCCCTGTTTATCCCTTACTGGCCCACCAGGCCCAAAGCTCCTTCGTCCTTCCACCTCCAACTACTGCCTCCCCATGGAATCAGAAGTCGAATCCAGTATGAGAATATAAGTGTTTCCACCATCTGGAGATGGGGAATTGCTGGCCCTCTCCTGCATCCTACAGAGATTGACTGTGCAGCCATTTCACTTGGTTCTCACAGGGCTGCTCACACTCCCTGATAGTTTTCACTTTACTTGGACCAACTTCCAATTCCTGAGAAACTTCTACCCTGCCTGCTTTGGACCCTTGCAGAGCACAGCCAGTGGTTTCACACTCAGGCAGGTCCTGGCCATCAGGAGCTGAAACAAACTTCTCCCCAGGCAAAGGGCTGGCTCTGATGCTTACAGGCAACCACCTTTCCTGTTCACTCTCCTTCACCTCACTCCCATTTTCTGCCGTCCCCACAGACTGCTCAAGAAAAGTTTCAGGGAAATTCTCTTCCTCAAGAGCTCCCCCAAACAACAACTCACCCCTGTCTGCCTCCACGGGGGCACTGCTCCCTTGAGCCACAACCAGCTCCTGGGGTTCACCTACACCCAGGATCACTTCTGGCCCATCAGGCAGATTTCCACATAATCCCCTTCCAGGCAGACAGCCAGTACCACCAGACAGAAGGTCAGGATCCCTTTCCTCCCTTCTGCTGCCAGCTTCCTTATTTCCATCAGGCAGCGTAACTCCATTGCCAGTCTGCTCTTCCTGTGTCCTGGCGAGAGGATGACTGTGGTGGGACAGAGTCCTCTCACCCCTCCCAGTAACACCTCAGCATCAGGCAAAGAACAAGCACCAGAATCATCTGGTCTCTGGGATTCCCTGATGATACTAACTGGATCAGACCGAGTTAAATCACCATCCCCCCTGAGAGACACAGAGGTAGGCCCACTTCCCATCTGGGCTTCAGCTGCCCTCAGATCCAGCTCTGGGATCTTAGCACCATCTCCAGCCCCCGCAGGCTCAGACAAAGGATTCACTTCCCCAGAAGCAGAAGCACCTTTCTTGCACCAAGGACCAGTGTCCTTATCAGGGATACCACTGCCCCATCCCGGAGCCATTCCCTCTGCTCCAGCCCCCATGGCTGGATTCAGAGACACACCTGGAATGCGCTTTCCTGGGGTTCCCTCTCCAGCCACCCCGGGCTGGGGAATCTTCCTCAGACAATGGGCTAGTTTCCTCATTGGCACCTTTTCCAAACGCAGGCTCTGCTCTCTCCCCAGGCTGCTGCTGCTGTTCAACACAGACAGACAATTGGAGACTCTCTCCTTTGTCCCAGCCCCCCGGCTGGTCTCCACACACACCCAGAAGGTGAAGCAGCTTCTCTCACAGACAACTTGCCATTCCCAGCGGACAAGCTGCTTTCCTGCACAGACACACAGGCACCTTCCTGGGCCCAGGCCTGGAAAACTCTTCGCAGGTCTGTCTTGGCCACTAGTAGATGATGGGTTGGAATCGCCCCTTCCCTCCTTGAGCTGTGGCAGGCCACTCTGTTCAGAGCTCCAGGCAGTCCAGGGTTCTCTGCCCCGATCCGGGCTCACCCCTGCAGGAGTTTCCTTAACCCTCAGCTCTGCCACTGCACATCCACGCTGCCTTGTCCAGCTCCTTTAATCTCGATTCGGTTTCCAGGTGCTGTCACTTCACAGCGGAGTTGCTGAGCGTGGTTGCAGGCTCTCAGGCTGATGCCCTCTGCAGCCCACGATCCCTGGAAGAATCCCTTCAGTGTGCCAGGCTCCTTGCGGGTCACAAGCTCCCTGGGGTTAGGCCGTAGGCCCCTCCGCCCTCTGGGACCGACTCCAACAGACTCCCAGCGGAACCCCTTCTTCAGTGTGACACCCGCTCTCAGGGACCATGAGCACCCTGTCTTGGGAAGAACTCATTCAGCATCAGCCTCCTCAGGGGTCACTTGTTCCTGGGGGTTGGGCCCGAGGGGCCCCCAGAGCCGGGGCCCTGCCCCCTCCTTTGTCTCTGTCTCTCCCAGCCCAGACTCACTGCTTCCAGCTCCCAGTTCTAATTCAAACCCCTCAGGCTCCACCTCCTCCTTTGTCTCCAGTACAAAGGTGTCACCTGGTCGTCAGGGTTACCCTCAGCAGGAGCCCCACACCCTCTGTGAGCCCCACACACACACACAGATATCCCCCACTCCACCACATCTCTCCAGAGGGCAGGGGAGGAGCCGTGCAAAGGTGCAGAGAGGCCCCCTGCCCGGGGGTTTAAACCCAGAAACACAGTCAGGAACAGCTCCCCAGCAGCCTTCCCTGTAAGCTGAGCCCCACCCTCATTCCCCAGCTCAGGAGCCCGGTGCAGTGGGTAACCCCTGAGCCCCGCCCCCACTCCTGACTGCAGTGCCCGGTGCAGTGGGTAACTCCTGAGCTCTGCCCCCACTCCTGACTGCAGTGCCCGGTGCAGTGGGTAACTCCTGAGCTCTGCCCCCACTCCTGACTGCAGTGCCCGGTGCAGTGGGTAACCCCTGAGCCCCGCCCCCACTCCTGACTGCAGTGCCCGGTGCAGTGGGTAACCCCTGAGCCCCGCCCCCACTCCTGACTGCAGTGCCCGGTGCAGTGGGTAACTCCTGAGCTCTGCCCCCACTCCTGACTGCAGTGCCCCGTGCAGTGGGTAACTCCTGAGCTCTGCCCCCACTCCTGACTGCAGTGCCTGGTGCAGTGGGTAACCCCTGAGCCCCGTCCCTGCTCCCGACTACAGTGCCTGGTGCAGTGGGTAACCCCTGAGCCCCGTCCCTGCTCCCAACTGCAGTGCCTGGTGCAGTGGGTAACCCCTGAGCTCTGTCCCCACTCCCGACTGCAGTGGCCAGTGTAACAGGTAACCCTGAGCCCTGCCCCCCTCTGCAGCTGGAGCGCCCCGTGCAGTGGGTAACCTCTGAGCCCTGCCCCCCCCCCTGCAGCTGGAGCGCCTGGTGCAGTGGGTAACCCCTGAGCCCTGCCCCCCCCCCTGCAGCTGGAGCGCCCGGTGCAGTGGGTAACCCCTGAGCCCTGCCCCCCTCTGCAGCTGGAGCGCCCAGTGCAGTGGGTAACCCCTGAGCCCTGCCCCCCTCTGCAGCTGGAGCGCCTGGTGCAGTGGGTAACCCCTGAGCCCTGTCCCCCTGTGATGGAGTGGGGGATACCTGTGTGTGTGTGTGTGGCTCACAGAGGGTGTGGGGCTCCTGCTGAGGGTAACCCTGACAACCAGGTAACACCTTTGTACTGCAGACAAAGGAGGAGGTGGAGCCTGAGGGGTTTGAATTGGAACTGGGATTTGGGAAGCAGTTAGTCTGGGCTGGGAGAGAGAGAGAGACAAAGGAGGGGGCAAGGCCCCAGCTCTGGGGGCCCCTCGGGGCCTCCTCTCCCCAATATGGATTGGACTGGCTGTCTCTGCCTGCTGCACTGACTCCTCTGTATAATGCTGTGTCCTGTCGGCTAATAAACCTGCTGTTTTCCTGCTGAGTAAGAGACTCTCCTGCCTGCGGACAGGGTGCAGAGCTTGGGGGACCCCAGAACCCCATCACACTGGTGTCAAAAGTGGGATGTTCTGCACCCTGAGGATGGAGCATCCAGCAGTAAGTGACCGGGGCCCCGGAAGAAGTGGGGCCTGTGAGACCCAGGTGTGCTGACGGGCAGTGAGGTGCAGCTCCCAAAGGCGGAGGGGCCTGCGGCCGAACCCAAGCAACTGCGGTTGTGGTCCTCGAGAGGGGGTGTCACACCCGAGGAGGGGTTACTCCTGGGAATCTGTTGGAGTTGGTCCCAGAAGGTGGAGGGGCCGAGAGCCCAACCCCCAGGAACAAGTGACCCCTGAGGAGGCTGACGCTGAATGAGTCCTTCCCAAGACAGGGTGCTCATGGTCCCTGACAGCGGGTGTCACACTGAAGAAGGGGTTCCGCTGGGAGTCTGTTGGAGTCGGTCCCAGAGGACGGAGGGGCCTACAGCCTAAACCTGGGCAGCTTGTGACCCGCAAGGAGCCTGGAACACTGAAGGGATTCTTCCAGGAATCATGGGGTGCAGAGGGCATCAGCCTGAGAGCCTGCAACCATGCTGAGCAACTCCGCTGTGAAGTGGCAGCACCTGGAAACCGAATCGAGATTAAAGAAGCTGGACAAGGCAGCGTGGATGTGCAGTGGCAGAGCTGAGGGTTAAGGAGAATCCTGCAGAGGTGAGCCCGGATCGGGGCAGGGAACCCTGGACTGCATGGAGTTCTGAACCGAGTGGCCTGCCACAGCTCAAGGAGGGGAGGAGCGATTCCAACCCATCATCCACTAGTGGCCAAGACAGACCTGCGAAGAGTTTTCCAGGCCTGGGCCAAGGAAGGTCCCTGTGTGTCTGTGCAGGAAAGCAGCTGATCCACTGGGAATGGCAAGTTGTCTGTGAGAGAAGCTGCTTCACCTTCTGTGTGTGTGTGGAGACCAGCCGGGGGGCTGGGACAAAGGAGAAAGTGTCTCCCATTGTCTGTCTGTGTTGAACAGCAGCAGCAGCCTGGGGAGAGAGCAGAGCCTGCATTTGGAAAAGGTGCCAATGAGAAAACTAGCCCATTGTCTGAGGAAGATTCACCAGCCTGGGGTGGCTGGAGAAGGAACCACCAGGAAAAAGCATTCCAGGTGTGACTCTGAATCCAGCCATGGGGGCTGGAGCAGAGGGAATGGCTCTGGGATGGGCAGTGGTGTCACTGCTCAGGACACTGGTCCTTGGTGCAAGAAAAGTGCTTCTGCTTCTGGGGAAGTGAATCCTTTGCCTGAGCCTATGGGGGCTTGAGATGGAGCCAAGATCCCAGAGCTGGATCTGAGGGCAGCTGAAGCCCAGATGGGAAGTGGGCCTGCCTCTGTGTCTCTCAGGGGGGATGATGCTTTAACTCGGTCTGATCCAGTTAGTATCATCAGGGAATCCCAGAGACCAGACGATTCTGGTACTTGTTCTTTGCCTGATGCTGAGGTGTTATTGGGAGGGGGTGAGAGGACTCTGTCCTACCAGAGTCATCCTCTCGCCAGGACACAAGAACAGACGGGCAATGGAGTTACGCTAACTGATGAAGATAAAGGAGCTGGTAGCAGAAGGGAGGAAAGGGATCCTAACCTTCTGTCCGGTGGTACTGGCTGTCTGCCTGGAGGGGGATTACGTGGGAATCTGCCTAATGGGCCAGAAGTGATCCTGGGCGTAGGTGAAACCCAGGAGCTGGTTGTGGCTCAAGGGAGCAGTGCCCCCGTGGAGGCAGACAGGGGTGAGTTATTGTTTGGGGGAGCTCTTGAGGAAAAGAATTTCCCTGAAACTTTTCCTGACCCGTCTGTGGGGACTGCAGAAAATGGGAGTGAGGTGGAGGAGAGTGAACAGGAAAGGTGCTTGTCTGTAAGCACCAGAGCAACCCTTTGCCTGGGGAGAAGTTTGTTTCAGCTCCTGATGGCCAGAACCTGCCTGAGTGTGAAACCACTGGCTGTGCTCTGGAAGGGTCCAAAGCAGGCAGTGTAAAAGTTTCTCAGGAATTGGAAGTTGGTGCAAGTAAAGTAAAAACTATCAGGGAATGTGAGCAGCCCTGTGAGAACCAAGTGAAACGGCTGCACCGTCAGTCTCTGTAGGATGCAGAAGAGGGCCAGCAATTCCCCATCTCCAGATGCTAGAAACACTTATATTCTCACACTGAACTCCAATTCTGATTCCATGGGGAGGCAGTAGTTGGAGGTGGAAGGACAAAGGAGCTTTGGGCCTGGTGGGCCAGTAAGGGATAAACAGGAATTCCTTCATGTGGATTCTGTGTCTGGGACTCACAAAACAACTCTCAAAAAGCAGTTTGGTTTGCAAATTTCCAGACTGGCAGGAAGGGGGCCATCTCCCTGAGATCATCAATGGCCCAGCTCTTGTTAGAAGGGAGGGCACACCCAAAGAGATCAAATTTCCACCCCAGGGGGCAAGAGAGAAGATTAAAACTTAATGGTGCTAAAAAAGGCCTCAGCCATTTATCCCCAAAATACCAGATTCTCAAGGAGGTTACACAAAAGTTGTGGTCTACCAAAGAGCAACGTAAATGTACAGTTGCAATGGGTTTGTTCTGTTACTCACGCTGACTGCTGTAACCAAGGGGTGCTGCTACCAAAAGCTGTAGAATTGTACCATGCACTAAATGTTTAAAAAGAGCCATGTAACATAATAACATTAATGTAGAAGCATGAATTGTATGTTGAAGAAGTCTGTAACTCTGAAATGTCACCATTGTTCCCTGTAACTAGTCTTGCAACCTCTAACATGAAAAGGAACATTCCAAACCTATTGTGTGGCATAAAAGGGAAAACTGAGGCACACAACCATTTTGGTGGTCTGGCTAAATGCCAAGGATGAAAGCATTTGTACCTTCTTTTACTGGACTGTAACTGAATTCCAAACATTGGCTGGAGCAGCTGTATGGGCTCTGCCTGCCCGATTTGAGAACGTGGCTAACGGACCGGGGCTGAAGCAGGAAGACCCACCAACCTAAGGGAACTAAAGGGACTTGTCCGGCTACATCACATGAAAAGGGCCAATACCAAGCTCCTAAGTTGGAGCCTCCCCCAGCAGGATTATGACATGGAGGTGGTGCACATCAAGGGGAGCACTGAGAGTGCAGCCGATGCCCAATCACAAGGGGAGGGCCCCAAACTTCCCCAGGTCACTGGCTGAGTGACCCCGCTCAGTTCGGTCTGGAAGCGGGGAGAGATGTGATGGAGTGGGGGATACCTGTGTGTGTGTGTGTGGCTCACAGAGGGTGTGGGGCTCCTGCTGAGGATAACCCTGACAACCAGGTAACACCTTTGTACTGCAGACAAAGGAGGAGGTGGAGCCTGAGGGGTTTGAATTGGAACTGGGAGTTGGAAGCAGTTAGTCTGGGCTGGGAGAGAGAGAGAGACAAAGGAGGGGGCCAGGCCCCAGCTCTGGGGGCCCCTCGGGGCCTCCTCTCCCCAATATGGATTGGACTGGCTGTCTCTGCCTGCTGCACTGACTCCTCTGTATAATGCTGTGTCCTGTCGGCTAATAAACCTGCTGTTTTCCTGCTGAGTAAGAAACTCTCCTGCCTGCGGACAGGGTGCAGAGCTTGGGGGACCCCAGAACCCCATCACACCCCCTCTGCAGCTGGAGCGCCCGGTGCAGTGGGTAACCCCTGAGCCCTGTCCCCCCCTGCAGCTGGAGCACCCGGTGCAGTGGGTAACCCCTGAGCCCTGTCCCCCCCTGCAGCTGGAGCGCCTGGTGCAGTGGGTAACCCCTGAGCCCTGTCCCCCCCTGCAGCTGGAGCGCCCGGTGCAGTGGGTAACCCCTGAGCCCTGCCCCCCTCTGCAGCTGGAGCACCCGGTGCAGTGGGTAACCCCTGAGCCCTGTCCCCCTCTGCAGCTGGAGCGCCCGGTGCAGTGGGTAACCCCTGAGCCCTGTCCCCCCCTGCAGCTGGAGCGCCCGGTGCAGTGGGTAACCCGTGAGCCCTGCCCCCCCTGCAGCTGGAGCGCCTGGTGCAGTGGGTAACCCGTGAGCCCTGCCCCCCTCTGCAGCTGGAGCGCCCGGTGCAGTGGGTAACCCGTGAGCCCTGCCCCCCTCTGCAGCTGGAGCACCCGGTGCAGTGGGTAACCCCTGAGCCCTGCCCCCCTCTGCACCTGGAGCGCCTGGTGCAGTGGGTAACCCGTGAGCCCTGCCCCCCTCTGCAGCTGGAGCGCCCGGTGCAGTGGGTAACCCGTGAGCCCTGCCCCCCTCTGCAGCTGGAGCACCCGGTGCAGTGGGTAACCCCTGAGCCCTGCCCCCCTCTGCAGCTGGAGCGCCTGGTGCAGTGGGTAACCCCTGCGCTCCCAGTCTCCCCCAGCTGGATTGCTAGATGGGCTGGCGGGGCGGAGCAAGCGCATGGGCATGAGGAGAGGTGTGGGGGCTGCAGCGGGGGGCCTGGATACAAAGTGATTGTGCCGCAGCCCACTCAGGCCAACCCGTGGCCATGCCCCGGTCCGGGACGGTGTGTGTGAGCAAAGGGGCCGTTCTCACCCAGAACAGCCTGGCAGCAGGTTCCTGCGTGCAGCAGCGTGCCAGACAGACGGCCTGCACCCAGGGGTGTGCCCATGACAAGCATCTGATGAAGTGAGTCTGTGCTCACGAAAGCTCATGCTCAGAACTCTTCTGTTAGTCTGTAAGGTGCCACAGGACCCTTCGTTGCTGACCTAGGGACCCTGTGACTGGGGCAAGGTGGGACTCCCTTCAGGCCCCAGAGATGCAACCCCAGCCCGGGTTATGCAGAGCTGTGGCTGCCTCTTGCAGCACCCCTAATGGCTGGCCAAGCTGGGGTTCAGGGCATGCAATGGGGCTTCCTTCCACAGAGACGGAGACTCCTTTCCCTGCCTGGAGGCTGCCGCAGTGGTTAATCTCCTGCACCGGTAACACACTGTGCCTCGGGTGGGGCAGGAAGAAGGGCTGTGAGTTCCCCGGGTGAAGCGGGGGACGCTGCTGCTGTCTCAGGCAGGCCCCGCTGGTTCCTGGCTCAGAGCCTGGCTGGAAACTCACCAAGCCGCTGCAGCTGCAGGGTAACAGCATCAAAACAAAGCAGCAGTCCAGTAGCCAGACCCACTTCTTCAGACCACAGCCATACCAGAACAGACCATCGTGTGTGCGGGAATCGCTGCAAAGCTGGGGGCCCCAGCCAGGAAGTGGGGCTGTGCCCAGCAAGCCCCAGGGTCCCTGTCCCAATGTTCCCATGGTGCCCTCTGGCTGGAGCAGCTTCCAACTGGCAGAAAGAGGGCTGGAGGGGTGTCACCCCATGGAGTCCTGGCCAGCCCTCCCACCCCAGCCAGCTCTCCAGTCTGTCTTGCCACCACAACAGACTGGGCTGAGAGACAGTGGCCACAGCCCGTTCCAGCCCCCAGAGACCAGTCACTGAGCCAGCTCAGAGTGATGGTGCCCTAGATGGGGGTGTGCAAAGTGGGGCAGCCCCCCCAGGGGGTGTAATTTCACACGGGGTGGGGGGTGCAGCACAATCATCTGCTGGGTCTCAGGCTCATCCATCTCCTTCCAGAGCAGGTCTTTGCCCATGAAAACTCATGCTCCCAAGTGTCTGTTGGTCTCTGAGGTGCCGCAGGACTGCTTGTTGTTCCTGGCTTTGTGTGTGTGGACTGCCACTTACATACCCGGTAATCGAGCTTTTACATCCTGCAGCCCTGCTGCTTTCTTCCCTGGGCCAAAAGGGTTTTGGATATTGTGATGTAGTGAGGGATGGGGGGAGGGGGGACTCACACCAGTGTGGGGGGCTCCCCCTGGGGGTAACCTGGTGACCAGGTGACCCCTCTGGGCTGCAGACAAAGGGGGAGATGGCCCCTGAGGGGTTTGAATTGGAACTGGGAGTTGGAAGCAGTGAGTCTGGGCTGGGAGAGAGAGAGACAAAGGAGGGGGCCAGGCCCCGGCTCCGGGAGCCCCTCGGGGTCTCTTCTCCCCAGCATGGGTGGGACTGGCTGTCTCTGCCGGCTGCACTGACCCCTCTGTACCACGCTGTGTCCTGTCGGCTAATAAACCCGCTGTTCTCCTGCTGAGTGAGAGTCACTTCTGCCTGAGGACGGGGTGCAGAGCTTGGGGACCCGGAACCCCATCACAGTGGTGTCAGGAGTGGGCTGTACTGCACCCTGAGGATGGAGCATCCAGCAGTAAGTGACAGGGCCCAGGAGGAAGAAGGGGGGCCTGCGAGACGCAGGAGTGCTGACAGGCAGTGAGGTGCAGTTCCCGGAGGCAAAGCGGCCTGTGGCTGAACCCGAGAGTTAGGTCGTGGTCCTCGAGAGGGGGTGTCACACCAGAGGAGGGGTTACTCCTGGGAGTCAGTTGGAGTCGGTCGCAGGAGGTGGTGGGGAATCATGGGGTGCAGAGGGAAGCAGCATGTGAGTCTGCAAACCCCGCTCAGCAACTCCACTGTGAAGTGGCAGCGCCTGGAAACTGAATCAAGATTAAAGGACTGGAACAACTGAGAGAAAGAGATCGGCAGCGTGGATGTGCAGTGGCAGAGCTGAGGGTTAAGGAAACTTCTGCAGGGGTGAGCCCAGATCGGGGCAGGGAACCCTGGACTGCATGGAGCTCTGAACCGAGTGGCCTGAGCGATTCCAACCCATCATCTACTAGTGGCCAAGACAGACCTGTGAAGAGTTTTCCAGGCCTGGGCCGAGGAAGGTGCCTGTGTGTCTGTGCAGGAAAGCAGCTTGTCCGCTGGGAATGGCAAGTTGTCTGTGAGAGAAGCTGCCTCACCTTCTAGGCATAACTAGAAATCTTGTGGCACCTTGTAGACTAACAGATATTTTGGAGCATAAGCTTTCGTGGGCAAAGAGCCGCTTTGTCAGATGCATGAGTAGGGGAGTGGCTTCAGAGGGGTATTTAAAGAGTGGGGTCCCAGCAAGAGGGAGGGCCAGAGCTGACAAGGTCTATTCAGCAAGGTGGAAATGGCCCAGTATCAACAGTAGTTATCAAAAGAGGAAAAAACAAGTCAGATCAGACAGGGGGATGTGAGCCTTTGTCAGAGTCTAATGGGGAGCTATTAGCACTCAGAGCACAGAAACTGCATTTGTAACCTGCCAGCCACTCCCAGTAGCTGTTTAATCCACGGTTAAAGGAGTCAAATTTGCAAATAAATTGCAGCTCAGAGATTTCTCTCTCCATTTGATTTTTGAAATTTTTTTGTCTCAGGACTGTCACCCTTAACTCTGCCACTGAGTGTCCAGGGAGATTGAAGTGTCCCCCACAGGCTTCTGTACATTACCCTTCCTGATGTCTGATTTATGTCCATTTGTTCTTTTGCGGAGAGACTGTCCAGTTTGGCCAATGTAAATGGCAGTGGGGCGTTGCTGGCACATGATGGCGTATATTATATTAGTAGATGTGCAGGTAAAGGAGCCTGTAGATATGTGAGCAGAGTTGGCAGCGAGGACTGTTGCATGGGCTGGTTCCAGGCCTAGAGTCCCTGGTTTGTGATTTGCAGTGGCTGGTGAGGATTTGTTGAAGGTTGGCAGGCTGTCTGCAGGCGAGGACAGGCCTGCCTCCCAAGGGACTGTTGCATGGGCTGGTTCCAGGCCTAGAGTCCCTGGTTTGTGATTTGCAGTGGCTGGTGAGGATTTGTTGAAGGTTGGCAGGCTGTCTGCAGGCGAGGACAGGCCTGCCTCCCAAGGGACTGTTGCATGGGCTGGTTCCAGGCCTAGAGTCCCTGGTTTGTGATTTGCAGTGGCTGGTGAGGATTTGTTGAAGGTTGGCAGGCTGTCTGCAGGCGAGGACAGGCCTGCCTCCCAAGGTCTGGGAGAGTGAAAGATCATTGTTCAGGATGGGCATCTGGGCATGTGTCTGAGACCAGTCAGCGGGGCTGGAACAAAGAAGAGAGTGTCTCTGCTTGTCTGTCCTGTTGAACAGCAGCAGCAGCCTGGGGAGGGAGCAGGTGCCAACAAGGAAACTAGTCCATTGTCTGAGGAAGATTCCCCAGCCTGGGGTGGCTGGAGGGGGAACCACCAGGAAAGAGCATTCCAGGTGTGACTCGGAATCCCGCCATGGGGGCTGGAGCAGAGGGAATGGCTCCGGGATGGGCAGTGGTGTCCCTGCTAAGGACGCTGGTCCGTGGTGCAAGGAAGGTGCTTCTGCTCTGGAGAAGCTGGTTCTTTGCCTGAACTTAGGGTGGCTCAAAACAGTGCGAAGATCCCAGAGTTGGAGCTGAGCGCAGCTGAAGCCCAGAAGCAGTTCGCTGTGGCACAAGGGAGCAGGGCCCCTGTAAAGCCAGATGGAGGTCACTTGTTGTTTGAGGGAACTCCTGAGGAAGGGGCTCCCCCTGGAAGTTGCCCTGAGCAGCCTGTGACAAGTGCAGGGGATGGGAGCAAGGAAAACGAGAAGCAGCAGGGCAGTTGCTTATCTGTAGAAGACAGCAGTTTGTCTGGGGAGAAGTTTGTCTGAGTTTCTGATGGCCAGGACCTGGCTGAGTATAAAACCACTGGCTGTGCTCTGCAAGGGTCCAGAGCAGGCAGTGTAAAGGTATCTCAGCAACTGAAAGTTGTAATGGAGTGGGGGGAGGGCCGGTGTGAGACTCAGGCTGGATGTGAGAGACAAGCAGAGCAGCTCCCAGTGGCTAAGGATGACCCTGGGGCTACAACCTAGGCTGGCAGGTAACACTTCAGCCCTGAACAAAGAGGAGGGAGGAGCCGAGCTGGTTTTTTAATCAGGGGCAGCAGTTAGAGGCTGGGTGGAGAGGGAGCTGGAAGGCAGCCAGCCTGGGGAGGGGGAAGCTACACCCCAGAGGGGCACCCCTCGGGGTCTTCTCCCCAGGACGGGTTGGAAGGACTGTCTCTAACTGCTGTAGTGACGCTTCTGTGAGAAACTGGGCATCTCTTGCCTAATAAACCTCCTGTTGTACCTGCTGAGTGAGAGTGACTCCTGCCAGCAGACGGGGTGCAGTGCAGGGGGACCCCTGAACCCCATCACACTGGTGTCAGGAGTGGGATGCACTGCACCCACGGATGAGCTCCCAGCAGTGGCTGACTGAGCGCAAGAGAAGGAAGGAGCCTCACAAGAGCCAGAGGGGGAACAGAGCCATTCCTGCAGCTGCTGCTGGTGAGTGGATAACCCGGGAGACAGCGGGGAGATGGATTATACCCAACTCCTGAAGGCAGAGCTAGCGGGGCTGTGCAGAGAGAGGGGCCTGACCACGGGGAAGGCAACCAAGGCCCAGCTGATTGCACAGCTGGAAGAGAATGACCGATCTAGGGGGGCAGAGGCAGTCCCGGCAGGAAGTGGCTGGTTACCCTCGGGAAGCGTTTCGGATTCTCCGACAGGAGCGGGGGCTCGACGCCGTCAGACAGACGCGGTGCCCGCCAGGTCGCGCTCAGCTAGCGGTGGTCCATCGCGGGCAGAGTCCCCCGCCGCAGAGCTGCGACGGCCGGAACTCGAGATGAGATTAAAGGAACTGGAAGCCCAGGAACGGCAGAGGGAACATGAGCGCCAGGAACGGGAAAGAGAGCGTGAGCACGAGCGCCAGCTACAAGAGAGACAGTGGGAGGAGAGAGAGCGACAGTGGGAGCATGAGTGGGCCATGGCAGAGGAGAGACGCCAAGAGGCCCCAAATGCGGTAAGCGGGGAGAGGGCCAGGCGGCTCAGGGTGGCCAGTCACTTGGAGAGGCGCGTGCTGGCCCAGTGTCAGGACCCAGGGGACATGGACGAGTTCCTTACCGCCTTTGAGTAAGCCTGTGAGTTGCACGAGGTTCCCCCAGCCGAGTGGCTCCGTCACCTCACCCCCTTGCTGGGCCAGAAGGCCGCAGTGGTGCTCAGCCAGCTGGAGGGGCTGCAGCCTGGGGACTATGAACGGTTCAAACAGGCCCTGCTGCATAAGTTCGGGCTGACTCCGGAGATGTACAAGAAGAAGTTCCAGGAGGCGCAGAAGAGGCCAGAGGAAACCCATGTAGATACAACCGCCCGCCTGAAGCAATACTACCAGAAGTGGGCGTTCGGAATGGGAGTCAAGTCCGTAGAGGACCTGATCGAGCTGGCGGTCCTGGAGCGACTCTACGAGATGTGCGCACCTGACCTGAGGGTGCGGCTCGTGGACCGGAGGCCTGGTGATTCACACAGTGCAGGGAAACTGGCAGATGACTTCACAAAGAGCCGGGCCATGTTTGAAAGTGAGCCCCACAAAGAGAGGGAGTCCCGGAGGAAGAGGGAGTCCCGTAGAGACCGAGAATCTCAGAGAGACCGGTCCCTGACTGTACGACAGAGGGGACCACCTCTTGGGTGAGCCCAGGAAAGAGGGGCCGGCCGGCCACCCACCCCCCAGAGAGCCAAACAGAGCCCGGACAGAGCAGCCGGCCCGAGGGACACAACAAGACCCAGGCTGTTATTGCTGTGGGTGAAAGGGGCATAGAGCAGCCCAGTGCCCCAGGCTCCCAGACAGGTTGAGCAGGCCGGGGGGTCATGGAGTCAACTGGGTGGAGTCCCAGAAGCCAGAGGGGCTGGCGGCCAAGGCGGGTGGTGCTGACAATGGGCACTCAGATTGGGCCGAGTCCGCCTCACAGACCAGCTCCTCAGGGGGACCAAATGCTCAGAGGTCAGTTTACAGAGTGGGGGCGGCACTGCCTCTGTGGAGCAAGTGTCTCAAACACCTCGAGGTAGACGGGAAAAAGGTCACAGGGTTCTGGGACACCGGTGCCAACGTGACGCTGGCCCGACCCGGGGTGGTGGTGCCGGGCTGCATGATACCCAATTCCCACCTGACGGTAACAGGAATTGATGGGACGCCTTTCAAGGTGCCCATGGCGAGGGTGCACCTGAAATGGGGGAAGAAGGAAGGCCCCAAGGAAGTGGGCGTGCACAGCCATTTGCCGGCGGATGTACTGATGGGGGCTGACCTGGAGAACTGGCAAGGTGAACGCCCTCGTGCCCTGGTCCTGACCCGTAGCCAAAGAAAACGAGGGGTGCGCTCCCCAGATTGGGGGTACAGGCCCAGCCAAAGCCACATAAGCCACAGGGGCCAACCCTGAGAGAAAGGGGGCCCCCAAAAACCAGATCTCACAGGCCAGTGGTGCTGGAGCCAGGCAGGGAAGGGGAAGTGGCTTCTGCCCCTGCCCCGGCCAAAGAGTTCCAGGCAGAGCAGCAGAGAGACCCCTCCTTGCAGAAGCTGAGGGAACTGGCCAGTCTCAGCCCAGCTCCACAGCTGGGGGAGGGCTGCAGGGAGAGATTCCTGTGGGAAAAGGGATTCCTGTACTGCGAATGGGCTCCCAGACGAAAGCGGAGCCATGGAAGGTCCAGAGGCAACTGGTGGTTCCCCAAAAGTACCGGCGCAGGCTGCTGTACCTAGCCCATGATGTACCGCTCGGAGGACACCAGGGGATCCACCGCACCAGGAGAAGGTTGTTACAGAACTTTTTTTGGCCTGGGATCTTTGCAGCTGTCCGTCTATATTGCCTGACCTGCGATCCCTGCCAGAGGGTGGGGAAGACCCGGGACAAGGGGAAAGCTGCCCTAAGGCCACTGCCCATCATAGAGGAGCCTTTCCAGAAAGTGGCTATAGACATAGTGGGCCCCTTCAGCAAGGCAACGCGTTCGGGGAAGAAATATATTTTGGTAGTGGTAGATTTTGCCACGCGATACCCAGAAGCAGTGGCCTTGACCTCTGTCGACGCTGACACCGTGGCGGATGCACTGCTGTCCATTTTCAGCAGAGTGGGGTTCCCCAAGGAGGTCCTCATGGATCAGGGGTCCAACTTCATGTCATCCCTGCTGCAAAGCTTGTGGGACAAGTGTGGGGTCTGGCACACCTGGGCCACAGCCTACCACCCGCAGACCAATGGGCTGGTGGAGAGGTTCAATGGGTCTCTAAAGCGGATGCTGAGAACCTTCATGAATCAATACCCCCATGACTGGGACAAGTACTTACCCCACCTGCTGTTTGCATACAGGGAGGTGCCCCAGGAATCCACGGGGTTCTCCCCATTTGAGCTGCTGTAAGGAAGGAGGGTACGGTAACCCCTGGACTTGCTCAGAGAAGAGTGGGAGGGGACGGCCTCTCCTGAAGGGGAGTCAGTGGTACAGTATGTACTGACCTTCCGGGAAAAACTCACCAAGCTCATGGGCCTGGCCAGGGAGAACCTCTCCATGGCCCTAAGGAAGCAAAAGGTCTGGTATGACCATAACGCCCGGGCCCGAGCCTATGCCACCGGGGACCAAGTGATGGTTCTTGTACCCTTCCTGGTGTTCACCGATGCCTCAGACGTGGGGCTGGGGGCTGTGCTAATGCAGGTGGATGACAAAGGGGAGAAACACCCCATCGTGTACCTGAGTAAGAAGCTGCTGCCCCGGGAGCAGAACTACACAGCCATAGAGAAGGAATGTCTGGCCATGGTGTGGGCACTGGGGAAGCTGCAGCCGTACCTGTTTGGACGGCATTTCACCGTGTACACTGATCACTCACCCCTGACCTGGCTGCATCACATGAAAGGGGCCAATGCCAAGCTCCTGCGGTGGAGTCTGCTCCTGCAGGACTACGACATGGAGGTGGTCCATGTGAAGGGGAACAACAACACCATAGCCGATGCGCTGTCACGCAGGGAGGGCCCCGAACTTCCCCAGGTCACTGGCTAAGTGACCCCGCTCAGTTCGGTCTGGAAGGGGGGAGAGATGTGATGGAGTAGGGGGGGAGGTGCCAGTGTGAGACTCAGGCTGGATGTGAGAGACAAGCAGAGCAGCTCCCAGTGGCTAAGGATGACCCTGGGGCTGCAACCTAGGCTGGCAGGTAACACCTCTGCCCTGAACAAAGGGGAGGGAGGAGCCGAGCTGGGTTGGAATCGGGGGCAGCAGTTAGAGGCTAGGGGAACAGAGAGAGCTGGAAGGCAGCCAGCCTGGGGAGGAGAAAGCTACACCCCAGAGGGGCACCCCTCAGGGTCTTCGCCCCAGGACGGGTTGGAAGGACTGTCTCTGGCTGCTGTACTGATGCTTCTGTGAGAAACTGGGCATCTGTTGCCTAATAAACCTCCTGTTGTACCTGATGAGTGAGAGTCACTCCTGCCAGTGGATGGGGTGCAGTGCATGGGGACCCCTGAACCCCATCACAGAAGTTCATCCATATAAAGCAAAAGTTATAAGGGAATGTGAGCAGCCCTGTGATAACCAAGGGACTGAGTGTGACCATCTTACTGGGAGTGTGGTCCTGAGCCAGGTCACTTGCAGGAGAGGGCCAGCAATTCCCCATCTCCAGATGCTGGGAACACTTGTATTCTTGTCAAAACAAAAAGGCAGTTCAGTAGCAATTTAAAGACTAACAAAATAATTTATTAGGTGATGAGCTTTTACGGGACAGACCCACTTCTTCAGACCAGAACAGACTCAATATTTAAGGCACAGAGAACTAAAAAGTAATCAAGGTGGACAAATCAGAAAAATATTATCAAGGTGAGCAAACCAGAGAGCAGAGGGGCAGGAGGGGGAGTCAAGAATTAGATTAAGCTAAGTATGCAAAAGAGCCCCTGTAATGACAATTCACATCTCGGTTCAAACTACATGTTAATGTGTCAAATTTGAATGTAAAAGACAGTGCAGAAGCCTCTCTTTCAAGAGTGTTGTGAAAGTTCCTCTTCGGTAAGATGCAAACTCTTAAGTCATTAACAGAATGGCCCACTCCATTAAAGTGCTGGCTGACCAGTTTGTCTGGAGGTGGAAGACAAAGGAGCTGTGGGCCTGGTGGGCCAGTAAGGGATAAACAGGGATTCCTTCATGTGGATTCTGTGTCTGGGACTCACAAAACAACTTTCAGAGAGCAGTGCCCTGCTTGGTACGTAAATCTCCAGGCAGGCTGGGTGGGGGCGGGGGCGGGGGTCTTCCTGAGGATCAGCTGTGGCCCAGCTCTCGTCAGAAGGGAGGGCACAGCCAGAGAGATCAGATTCCCACCCCAGGGGGCAAGGGGAAGATTAGCACTTGATGGTGCACAGAAAGGCCTCAGCCATTTAGCCCCAAAATACCAGATTCTCAAGGAGGTTACACAAAGGTTGTGGTCTACCAAAGAGCAACGTACATGTCCAGTTGCAATGGGTTTGTACCACAGTCCCAGGGGGCTTGGGGCAGAGCGTGAACTTGCCCCCAGGAGAGCTGCCTCTCTGCTCAAGCAGAGCCTCCTGCAGGGCGCAGCCAGTGGAAGCTCTGCCCACCCCAGCTCCCTCCTCTGCACTGCAGGCCTCCTGGGTTCTCCCTTTGCAACTCTGCTCCCCCTACTTCAGGGCTTCTGCCTGCAGTGTGGGCAGGCTGGTAACTCGTGCTGCCCATCTCTTAGTCAAGCCCTTACCGTGTCCCTTCAGCACAGTCTGGCCTCACTACACAGACAGGGACTGGGGCTGCACGGGAAGACCTGGGCAGAGCCAGGCACTGAACGCTCCCAGGGCGGGAATCTCACCTGATCCGTTTTCCCAGTGCAGCACCTTACTGCAAGAGGCCACGAGCCCACCGCAGAGTGCCAAGCACACAGGAGCCACTGGCGTCTGCAGAGAGAGGGGGTGCTGGGAGCACCAGCCAGAGGGCCAAATGGGGGCCCCTTGTGGGAACCCCTCGTTTCATGGTGCCCAGGCAGGGGGGTGCCTCCAGGTGCTATCACTACTGCTCTGTCTTGTAGGGGTGAAACATGGTCTCTGCCCCGGGAGCTGGTAATCTGGGTTTCGCTCCCCCTTTCTGCTGATCCCCGTTTGCAGAAGGTTGCCCCATCTCCCCCCCGCACAGGCCCCATGCCCAGGCCCTGGCATAGCTCCGGGGGACAGGGTCCCTGCCCCGTGTCCCCCAGCACAGGCCTTGGCATAGCTCCAGGGGGGCTCCTGCCTCATGCCCCCCCATACACAGGCCCGGGCATAGCTCCGGGGGGCTCCTCACCCCATACCCCCCGCATGCCCAGGCCCCGGCATAGCTCCAGGGGGGCTCCCTGCCTCATGCCCCCCCATACACAGGCCCTGGCATAGCTCCGGTGGGGTCCTCACCTCATGCCCCCCTATGCCCAGGCCCCGGCATAGCTCCGGGGGGCTCCCCGCCTCATGCCCCCCATGCACAGGCCCTGGCATAGCTCCGGTAGGGTCCTCACCCTATGCCCCCCCATTCCCAGGCCCCAGCATAGCTCCAGGGGGGTTCCCCGCCTCATGCCCCCCATGCACAGGCCCCGGCATAGCTCCGGGGGGTTCCTCACCCCATGCCCCCCATGCACAGGCCCTGGCATAGCTCCGGGGGGTTCCTCACCCCATGCCCCCCATGCACAGGCCCCGGCATAGCTCCGGGGGGGTCCTCACCCCATGCCCCCCATGCACAGGCCCCGGCATAGCTCCAGGGGGTCCTCACTCATGCCCCCCCATGCACAGGCTCCGGCATAGCTCCGGTGGGGTCCTCACCCCATGCCCCGGGCCTGGCATAGCTCCGGGGGGGTCCTCACCCAATGTCCCCCAGCACAGGCCCCGGCATAGCTCTGGGGGGTTCCTCACCCCATGTCCCCCATGCCCAGGCCCCGGCATAGCTCTGGGGGGTTCCTCACCCCATGTCCCCCATGCACAGGCCCCGGCATAGCTCCGGGGGGCTCCCCGCCTCATGCCCCCCATGCCCAGGCCCCGGCATAGCTCCGGTGGGGTCCTCACCCCATGCCCAGGCCCCGGCATAGCTCCGGGTTGTCCCCGCCCCATGCACAGGCCCTGGCATAGCTCTGGTGGCTCCTCACCTCATGTCCCTCATGCACAGGCCCCGGCATAGCTCCGGGGGGTTCCTCACCCCATGCCCCCCATGCACAGGCCCCGGCATAGCTCCGGGGGGGTCCTCACCACATGCCCCGCCATGCCCAGGCTCCGGCATAGCTCCGGGGGGGTCCTCACCCCATGCCCCCCATGCACAGGCCCCGGCATGCTCCGGGGGGGTCCTCACCCCATACCCCCCATGCACACGCCCCGGCATAGCTCCGGGGGGGTCCTCACCCCATGCCCCCCATGCACAGGCCCCGGCATAGCTCCGGGGGGGTCCTCACCCCATGCCCCCCCATGCCCAGGCTCCGGCATAGCTCCGGGGGGGTCCTCACCCCATGCCCCCCATGCACAGGCCCCGGCATAGCTCCGGGGGGGTCCTCACCCCATGCCCCCCATGCACACGCCCCGGCATAGCTCCGGTGGGGTCCTCACCCCATACCCCCCCATGCTCAGGCCCCGGCATAGCTCCGGGTTGTCCCCGCCCCATGCACAGGCCCTGGCATAGCTCCGGTGGGGTCCTCACCCCATGCGCCCCATGCACAGGCCCCGGCATAGCTCCGGGGGGCTCCCCGCCCCGTGCCCCCCATGCACAAGCCCCGGCATAGCTCCGGGGGTTCCCCGCCCATGCACAGGCCCCAGCATAGCTCCGGGGGGGCTCCCCGCCCCGTGCTGGGGGTCTCTTGCGGCAGGGGGGCGGGGGTTCCGTGCTGGCTGCCGGGGGGCAGGAGGACCCTTGTGCTGCTCCCGAGCACGCAGCGCCCCGGGCTTTTACTCTCCGGGCCGGTCACGAAGTGCTCGAAGCCCATTTCCGGCGGGGCCCTTTCGCGGCGCGCTGCGCCCCGCACAAAGATGGCCGCCGCCCGGGAGGAGCGCTGGGCTGAGTCCTGTGCGGGGCGGAAGCGGCCCCGCGTGCGCCGGAACAGCTCGCCCCGTCCCGCCCCGCCCCCGGCGGCTGCGGTCCAGCCCGGCGCGATGAGCAAGGCCTGGCGGCGGGGGGGCGCCCTGGGCGCCGGGATGGACGGGGCCGAGGCGGGTGAGGAGCGAGCGGGGCTGGGGGCGGCCCCCGGGTCAGGGCAGGCGCGGCCCGGCCCGGCTCGGGGCTCCCCACCGCTTCCCCGGGAAAGGCGGGGGGAGGTGCCCGTGGGGGTGGAGGAGTCGGGGGGCGGGGCTGAGGGGGAGGTGCCCGTGGGGGTGGAGGAGTCGCGGGGCAGGGTGGGGGGGAGGTGCCCGTGGGGGTGGAGGAGTCGGGGGCAGGGCGGGGTGGGAGGTGGGGGGGAGGTGCCCGTGGGGGTGGAGGAGTCAGGGGCGGGGCTGGGGGGGAGGTGCCCGTGGGGGTGGAGGAGTCAGGGGCGGGGCTGGGGGGGAGGTGCCCGTGGGGGGGGAGGAGTCGGGGGCAGGGCGGGGTGGAGGAGTTGGGGGTGGGGCGGGGAGGTGCCCGTGGGGGTGGGAGTCGGAGGGGGTGGGGGGAGGACCCGTGGACAGCAAGCAGGTCCAAGCGGCTGCCTGTGTCCCCAGGGGAACAGGACGAGCCCAGCGGGCACAGCTCGCACAAGAGGAAGCACAAGAAGCACAAGAAGAAGCACAAGAAGCGGCATCACCATGAGGCTGTGGGCTCCAGCTTCTCCTCTGGGACCCTGGAGTCCAGCCCCTTGCTCCCCAAGCCCCAGCTCAAGCTCAAAATCAAGCTGGGGGGGCAGATCCTGGGCACCAAGAGGTAGGAGGGGCCCCGGCTGCTCTCGGGGACAGGGAAGGTCAGTGGCTGAAGCTTATCTCGCAAACCCACGCTCTGTAGCGGCCCAGACCAGGCTTCAGCAAGCCAGGCTACATGCCTGGAGCAGGGCAGCCTGGATGCCTGGTGTGTCAGTGAGGTCCGCTAGCCCAGTGTCCCTACTCTGCTTCCCTTCCCCAGAACACAACAAGGGCCCATCTGCCCTGGGGCCTGTCTGACGACTGCTGTGTGCGGGAAGACATGCCCGCAGCTCCTGGGGCAGCACTTGGCATGGGCGTGCAAGCTCTGCTCCCCCTAAGAGGCTGGGCATGGGCTCTCTCCCCAGTGTGCCAACCTTCACGGTGATCCCTGAGGTGCCGCGCTCCCCCTCCCCCCTGACGGTCGCGGATGACGAGGACGAGCCCATGGAGGGGGTCCCCATTGAGCAGTATCGTGCCTGGCTGGGTAAGTGCTCCATGTGAAACCTCTGCACCGTGCTCCTCCACACCATTCCCGACCAATGGCCAAAGGAGCCGGGGTCCCCAGGCGCTGCACCCAGCCGCAGCCAGGAGTAACTCGCTCAGCATTAGCACAAGGAGCTCCTTAGGCGACGGAGACAGCACAGCGGTGTTAGTACAGCCGGCCCACCTGGGAACTAACCCCCTTCTCTGTCCCTCTCCCCTCAGCGCAGGCTGGCTCCCTTCCAACTGCCGCCTCCCTTTCAAACCCAGCTGGGCTCCTCCCTGCTCTGTGCTCAGGGCAGTGGTGTCACCTGCCAGCCTAGGTTACAGCCCCCCCGGGTTATCCCCCGTCAAGTGAGCTGCTCTGCCTGTCACGCTCATGCGCCCCTTGCTACATCACCAGCCTGTCCCAGAGTAAAGGTGGGCAGAGACCTCTGGGGCAGCCACAGGCTGGTGGGAGTCCTGGGGTGCTGTGACTGTGGGAACGTGTGCAGGGGCAGCAGTGGGGCTGTGGAGAGCCCTGGGTCAGGTAGGAGCAGGATGAGCAATCCCGCCCAGCCAGGCTCAGGGTGGTTTCCCTCCTGCCGGCAGTAACAGAGCAGCTGTATGCAGCTCAAGGGACCCTGGCTTCTCCCCGGTGCGGTCTGCCCCAGTCACCTAGCTTTGGACGCCCCTTTGGCGCTGCTCCCGCCTGGCTGGCAAGGCTGCAGCTGCGGCTGCTGCCCTGGGAGCCAGGCCGGGCTCTGCCATGCTGTGAGGTGTTCGGTGGTGGCAGCCCATGATGCCCGTGACCAGAGCGAGTGCGCTGCCAGGTCTGTTGTGTGTTTGCCCCCGAGAGAACAGCCTCTTGGGATCAGGCCAGCCCCTGGCGCGAGGCGTGGGCTGGGGCGGGTGCTCACATCCCATCTGCTGGCCGGGACGGCTCAGATGAAGACAGTAACCTGGACCCATCGCCCCTGCCGGAGCTGGACTCAGAGAGCTGCGTCCCTGCCCGGGAGGACGAGGAGGAGGAGCGCTGGCTGGACGCGCTGGAGAAGGGTGAGCTGGACGAGAATGGCGAGCTCAGGAAGGAAGTGGACGAGTCGCTGCTCACGGCCAGACAGGTATGGGGCTGGGAACCTGAGCTGTGCAGGCCGGTTCCAAGGGATCAACCTCCCCCTCCACGTGGCCTAAGAAGGCTCCAGCGCTGCGTGGTGCCTGTGGCCGAGACCGGCGGAGGGTGTGCTCGCCGCTGCTCGTTGCACGTGGAGAGCAGCCGGGGTCACGCAGAATTCAGCTATGGCCCAAGCTCTGCCAGGGCGGTGCATCAGCGCCTGCGTCCTGCCAGGCTCCCTGCATTCCTTGCCGAGAGAGGCCTGCTCCCAGCCCCACATGTGCTCCCTCGAGCTGGCCAGTTTCCCCCAGGCTGGACTGGAGCCAGCCACCCTCCTTGGAAAACCCCCCTCTGCCTGTGCGTGGGCCTGACCCTGGCTCGTGCTCTGCTCCCCTGCAGAAAGCCCTCCTGCACAAGCAGCAGAGCCAGCCACTGCTCGAGCTGCCCATGGGCTACAAGGCCAAGGAGCTGACGGAGGAGATGCTGGTGAAGCGGGAGGAGCGAGCCCGCAAGCGGCGCCTGCAGGCGGCTAAGAAGGCGGAGGAGAACAAGAACCAGACCATCGAGCGCCTCACCAAGACCACCAAGGCCAAGGTGAAGACGCTGCGGGAGCGCAAGGCCAAGCAGGCCCCCTGTCCCATGATCCGCTACTGCAACACTGTGGAGCGGATCACTGTGTCCTTCCCGCCAGGGGTCCCACTGCCACTGCCGCCCCGTGCCCCGCCGCCCGTGCCCGCCCCCACGCCCTGCGGGGTCAGCGGCTGCCCCAACCTCAAGCGCTACTCTTGCTCGCACACGGGCGTGCCTCTCTGCAGCCTCGCCTGCTACCAGAAGAACCTGCAGCTGCAGGAGGCTGTTGGCTAGGGGCCCTGTGTCCCAGGAGAACGGGCACTTCCCAGCAGCTCAGGACACGCTGCTGCCCTTGTGACTGCAAGCCAAGGACCCCAGCGTCCGGGACCTCTTCTGGGACTGCCGCTGCGCCAGACTTGTTCCCTGGAGCTGTCGTATGTGAACCCCAAGCTGCTGCAGGGTTGGCCCCAGTCAGGGCAGCCTGCCCTTGTCTCTCCCCTGCTCCCTGGGCATGGGACGGCTGTGCAATGGCGTGAGCAGGGGCTGAGCTCAGCCGAGTGGGGTCTCCAGCCTGCCCCATGCGGGCAGCTTCCAGCTGGCAGGGGAGTGTCTGGGACGTGGGCAGCCCTGTGCTCTCCACCCCAGGAGAGACGTAAGCAGCCAGCACTGGCAGCTGGGGAGTCCCTGCTGCAGGTGCTGTACCCTTCCCTCCTGGGGCAGGCATTGTGCGGGGCATCGGGGGGGGTCCTCTGCTGCCTGTTAGGCTCAATAACCTGACGCAGGAGGCTGCTGAGTGGGGCGGAAGTGGATGGAGGTTGCTGGGGGGCACAGTTTGGGCTGCCCCCAGGCCCATGGGTGGGGCTGTGAACTTGACTTGCTGCCTCCTTGCAGCAGTACTGCAGCTCGGGCTCAGTGCAGTCCTGGCTGGGGGCTTGGGCCGCAGCGTTTGTGGGGAGCGTGTCTGGTGGAGTTCTGCTGGGCTGCCCCTTGGCCCCTCCTGCTCTTCCCTGCTGTGGTCCTTGGAGCTGGGCCTGGGGCCAGGGCCGCTCCTCACCTGGAACCCTGAGTAAACTGGTACAGAAGGAAGTTCTGTGGCTCCCTTGCTCTTGGGCTCGGTTGGCAAAGGCGGTGGAAGGGCGCCCGGCCTGTGACCTCGGCCACCCTTTGTCCCAGGCCCAGGGACGCTTCCAGCGCACCCAGATTTCACCAGCCAGAGCCTCGGGGAGTGGACAGGGCTGTAAGAGGTGGGGGGTGAGGTAGAGGCTGGGGAGCCAGAGCCAAGAGCTGCTTCCTTCTGATGTGCCCCGCTGGCGGAGCTCCCTCCTGTGCCCAGGCTGTGGCATGCAGCAGGAACCCGGGAGCCTGGGCTTCCTGAGACCCCCTCCCCCCCGGCTCCAAGATGCCCTTGTGAGCAGGTCAAACGTGGCCCTGGGAGCTGCAATTCCTTTCTCTTCCCTTTGTTCTGCACTCAGGCAGGCACTGCGTCCCGGCCTGGGGGCGCCTCCCCCCGTGCAGGGTGCGTCCCGGGCTCCTGTGCGGGGCACATCCCGGCCTGGGGGCACCTCCCCCGGGCCCCAGTGCAGCGTGCGGAGCAGAATATCCATTTAACTTCGGTAACTCTCCAAGTCAGGGGCTGAGGGCTGGTGATGCTGGGGCTGAGGGCCATACAGCAGTCAGACCAGTTTTCCCTGCCGCTGTCTCCAGCCCCTCCTCTCCTTGCACAGCTGTTGGCAGGGGAGCACTGTGGGGATGGGGAGCCCCTTCTGGCACGGCTGCCGGCAGCACTGGGGAGCACGGCAGGGATTGGGGCCCCTCCTGGCACAGCTGCCGGCAGGTGAGCACCGTGGGGGTGGGGGCACCTCCGCGGTATCCTGTGAGTGAGTGCTGAGTACTGGAGCGGGGCCTGGCGGGGAGGGCACCAGGCTGGACACCCTGGGCTCAAGAGCCGGCAATAGGCAGGCGAGACACAGTTCTGCTCTATTCTCTGTTCACCTTCATCCTGCACTGGGCCAGCACGGCCAGCATGGGGTCCTGCACTGCCTGCCCAGACTTCGAAGCGAGGTCAGGTTTTCAGTCCTTCCCTTGGAGGGGGTCCGGGCTGCTCAGGGCGTCCTTAATCTCCGGAAGGAAAACTGCTGCATTGGCCCAATGGGGCTCTCTGCCCGGAGGTTAAAGCTCAGCTGTTCAGGAGCCCAGGCTTTGCTGGTGTGGCCCGTCGTGGACGCGGGCGTGAACGCCAGCAGACGGTGGGGTACGCCTGCACCAGCTTGTGACGTGGTTGGTGCCTGTGCTGAAAGAGGGGCCCCGCGGGCTGCACTGGCTCATACCTGTCCCCCAGCCTGTTGTGCTGCATTCTAAGCACTGCCCTGCCTGGGACAGGTAGGTAACACTTCTGGGGGACCAGCAGCCCCTGAGGCAGAACATGGGGGGGCAGGGTGAGGGAGCAGGGCCCGGAAGGGCCTGGCTTGCAGCGCAGCAGCACGGGGTGCTGTTTGATGGGGGCAGGCGAAGGCCGTGTGTGAAAAGGGCTTGCCTGCGAGAGGGATTCTGTGGCGTGACTGGCTGGTGAGTGCTGCGGAGGGGGCAGGTGTCTCAGGGTAACACTGGCTATGAGAGAGCCCATTGCTGAGCCTGTGCACCTTGCTGTCCTGCCCTTGGCCCTGGGGGGCAGGGGGGGTCATGCTAGGTGCCCCTACTGGGAGGGGACGGGGGGAGCCTAGGCAAGGGGGGCAGAGGAGAGCTGTAAACTTGGAGGTCTGCCCTGAGGCCTTAGAGGTGGAAATAGGCAGTAGACCGTAGGCACAGGTGGGGGTCTCTACGATGGTAGGCCAAGGATCCCCATGCTGCCCTGCCCCCCCACAGCACCCCAGGATCCCCACACTGCCTCACCCGCCCCCTAGCGCTCCAGGGTCTTTATGCTGCCCTGCCCCCCCCCACAGCACCCCAGGATCCCCACACTGCCTCACCCGCCCCCTAGCGCTCCAGGGTCTTTATGCTGCCCTGCCCCCCACAGCACCCCAGGATCCCCACACTGCCTCACCCGCCCCCTAGCGCTCCAGGGTCTTTATGCTGCCCTGCCCCCCACAGCACCTCAGGATCCCCACACTGCCCCTCCCCACACTCCCTCACCCCCCCAGCGCTCCAGGGTCCTTACGCTGCCCTGCCCCACACAGCACCCCAGGATCCCCACACTGCCCCTCCCCACACTCCCTCACCCCCCCAGCGCTCCAGGGTCCTTACGCTGCCCTGCCCCACACAGCACCCCAGGATGCCCGTGCTGCCCCGCCCCCACACAGTGCCCTGCCCCGGTGGGGTCTCCACACTGCCCTCCCTCCCTCCCACAGCACCCCAGGGTTCTGCCCCGCCCGCCAGGAAGAGCCTGTGGCAACTAGTACCGAAATTGACTCCGTCGTTCTGTTGGTTAGCTCCCTTGTCAATCAAGTCGGAAAGCAGCTTAAGGGATCCATTGGCCCTGGTTTGTGTCAGTAACGATCTGGCCGCGGTCTCCTCCGGCCATTGGACAGATACCAGTTAGGTGAACGCCCAGAGGGCGGTGTCCTCCCATTTGTTATAGTAGCTAGCGGTCCTATACCAACCTGAGTCGCACCCTGCCTGTGGCCAGGCCTGCTGTCAGTCAGACGTGGTAAGGCGGGGATGCGAGCTCCATTGGCTAAGATTCCTGTCAGACACCGCCGGGCGGGTCTCGGTCTCTTTGTCTCTTGTTGTTGGGCGTGAAGAAGCGACTAGACTGCCGCTGATTGGCTGACGGACGCCACAGAACCGGCGCTGATTGGCGGCTGAATGCAGCGCCGCTGCGCATTGGCGGGAAGCACGACGGGGGCGGGCGCAGGGCCCGGGCGTGATGGCGGCGGCGCAGGCTGCGGCCCGGGCTGAGGGGACGGGCCGGGCGGCCGGGATGGCGGCAGCGGCGGCGGCGGCCCCGGCGCCGGGGGAGCGGCTGCTGCTGCGGGCGGCGGGGGCCGGGGCGGTGGCGGGGGGCCGCGGGCGGCTGTAGGCGGAGCCATGGAGCAGCCCGGGAGCGGCGGCGGCTCCGAGGGGGCCTGGGCCGCGCTGCTGGGCCGGCAGCAGCAGCAGGTACCGGCACCGGGGGGCGCGCCGGGCCGGGGCGCGCCAGGCGGGGGGGCCCGGGAGCGGGGCTGTGGCCCGGGGGGGAGGGTCCCGGGGGCGGGGCGGGGCCGGGAGCTGGGAGCCGCCAGCCGCGCCCCCCTTTGGCCGTGGCCAGCCCAGCGCCAGTGAAATCCCCCTCGAGCGACCGGCGTGCCCCCGTTGCCGCCTTACCCGGTGCGGGCGCTGCGCGGGCGGAGCTCTCCGTGCAGACCCGGGGGGCGGGGCAAGGTCCTGTCCTGTCCCGGGGGAGCGGGAATCCCCTGTGCGGACGCGGCTCACGGCCCAGCAGGGCGTTTGCCGTGGGGCTGGCAGCTGCGTGGGCTGCAGCGGCCGAAGCCGCCTTGGCCAGGACCGGTTGGCCGCCCTGTGTAGGAGGGAAAGTGCTGCCGAGTCCCTGCGGCGGAGGGTGAGCTCTGTGCCCGTTTTAAACCAGGTTGGGAAACCTGCGCTGCCTCCTGCGGCGGTGTTTGCTGAGCTCAAACTGCCCTCAGGCGAACCGCAGCGAGCCTGGTTTAGGGCGGACCGGGCTGTGCCCCGGCCGGACACCCCCAGCCTAAGCTCTCACGTTTCAGCCAAAGGGCACAGGGCTCTTGTCTAGGCGGAGGGTAACATCACACCCACAATAAGCTAGAGTAGCTTTGTGTGGACAAGCTCTCAGAGGCTTTGGAAAGGCTCAGATGAGGGTCGGGAGGGAGGCCACCCTGACCCCTGCTAAGAGAATGGGGCAGCGCCCTGCTGGGGGACTCGCCAGGGATGGTGAGGTAGGGGACTTCAGAGAGCAGCTGATGAGAGGGGTCCCTAGGGAGGGCATCGGCCTCGCTCCAGTCTTGTAAAGGTGTTGCACTTCCTCTCGTGGGCCCCGGCACAGCAGGCAGCTGAGGACTCTCCACCCTCAGTGCTAGCGGGTACTGCAGAAGATGAGTGCTGTCCTGCAGCCACGGGGTGACAGGTTGGCTCTGCAGAGGAGTGGGCGCATTGGGACGCGCTCACTTGAGCCAGCCAGAGCCCTGTGTGCTTCATGGGATGTGGCACATATCCTGGCTGGCTGCCAGATGCTGCTTGAGCAGTTGCCACCAGAGGCTCTGTGGATGCCCAGCATGCGTCCTGTAGAGCATCATGCAGCTAGGAGACCCTCAGCCATTGCAGCTGGGTCCAGTCAACCAATTGCAACTTGAGTGGTTGCAATTCCTCCAGTCAACCAATTGCAACTTGAGTGGTTCCTGGGCTTCCCTGGAGCTCTAACAGCAGGGGCTGTGCCCCTATGGGTGCCAGTGTAACGTGTGGGAGAGTGGGCGGCTAGCGGGTGGGGGGTGACTATACAGTGTGGTGGGAAGGCACCACACTGAGGGACTGGTGGGCTGTGTAGTGTGGGGCAGGAGAGTGACATGCACGGAGGGCTGGGGAGGGCTGGTAGGTGTCTGTGCAGTGAGGGGGTGACACACCAAGGTGGGGGGAGGGCTGGTGGGTGGCTGTGCAATGGAAAGGGCTGGTGGGTGGCCTGGAGTTCCTCCTCTCCCTACACTCCGAGTGCAGAAAGTGAGGCCCTGTGGAGATTTAAAAACATGCAGAGAACCTGGCATATAAACAGGCTTTGTCTTAAAACTGTCCAGTGTCACTGATTCCCTGGCCCTGGGGGTAGTTTTGGTGCCACCACCAAGTGAGGGGGAAGAAAACACCTTACCCCAACAAGACACACTTCCGTGTCTTCCTGTGGGGTACCACAAGCTCTTTAACTTCCCTTCATGAGAGCGCTGGACACAGAACCTGTCAGTTAGTACCCAACATTCGGTGGGAGGCCCAGACTCTTTGTAGGACACAGAAATCAAGTCAGGTGCTTACAAAAGCGATTGTTCACAAAACAGGAGAAAAATAAATCGTGGGGCTGCACCCAGAGAAAAATGTTTCCCTGGGATTCAGCTTAAAAGGTACAGGGACAAACACCAAATCAAACAGGAGCACAAAAGTGAACCCAGGGCAGAAAAGTCCATCCACATTTAAAATAAAACATCACCTGGAGGTGTCTAACTCTACATTGTACTTAGACCTTTCTGGCTGATTGCGCCATGGTCATGACAGTCTGATTTCATTCCAGCTGTTGGGGAGCGATCCCCCCGGCTCCTCTCCCTGCATCCAGGGAGGAGAAAAAACCTCGGGAACTTCAACAGTCACTTTACCCATTGGCTCACGTGGGATGCAGGCTACCTTAGAAGATTAACCCCATCCCTGCACTCATTCATGACAAGGGGAGGGTGGCTATGCGGTGTATGTTGTGGGGGCTGCCAGCGCAGCATGGGGGAGTGTGACACACCCTGGGGGGAGCTGGCGGGTGGCTGTGCAGTGTGTGTGGGGGGAGCTGGCGGGTGGCTGTGCAGTGTGTGGGGGGAGGGTGGCACACACCGGGGGGAGCTGGCAGGTGCCAGCACAGTGTGGGGGGAGGGTGGCACACACGCTGGGGGGAGCTCGTGGGTGGCTGCATGGTGTGTGTGGGGGAGCTGGCGGGTGCCTGCGCAGCGTGGGGGGAGGGTGGCACACATTGGGGGGAGCTAGCAGGTGGCTGTGCAGTGTGTGTGGGGAGGGTGGCACACAGAGTGGGGGGAGCTGGTGGGTGGCTGTGCGGTGTGTGTGGGGGGAGGAGCTGGCGGGTGGCTGTGCGGTGTGTGTGGAGGGAGGAGCTGGCGGGTGGCTGTGTGGTGTGGGGGGAGGGTGGCACACACTGGGGGGAGCTGGCAGGTGCCAGCACAGCATGGGGGGAGGGTGGCACACACCGGGGGGAGCTGGCGGGTGGCTGTGCAGTGTGGGGGGAGGGTGGCACACACCAGGTGGGAGCTGGCGGGTGGCTGCACGGTGTGTGTGGGGGGAGCTGGCGGGTGCCAGCACAGCATGGGGGGAGGGTGGCACACACCGGGGGGAGCTGGCGGGTGGCTGTGCAGTGTGGGGGGAGGGTGGCACACACCAGGTGGGAGCTGGCGGGTGGCTGCACGGTGTGTGTGGGGGGAGCTGGCGGGTGCCAGCACAGCATGGGGGGAGGGTGGCACACACCGGGGGGAGCTGGCGGGTGGCTGTGCAGTGTGGGGGGAGGGTGGCACACACCAGGTGGGAGCTGGCGGGTGGCTGCACGGTGTGTGTGGGGGGAGCTGGCGGGTGCCAGCGCAGCATGGGGGGAGGGTGGCACACACCGGGGGGAGTTGGTGGGTGGCTGCATGGCATGGGGGGGAGCTGGTGGGTGCCAGCGCAGCGTGGGGGGAGGGTGGCACACACGGGGGGGAGCTGGCAGGTGGCTGTGCAGTGTGTGTGGGGGAGCTGGCGGGTGCCAGCGCAGCGTGGGGGGAGGGTAACCCCCGGCCCTCTTGCTGCAGGCTCGGGAATACTGCCCGGGGGTTAAGAACCAGCCCTACGTGTGCGAGACAGGCCACTGCTGCGGAGAGACTGGCTGCTGCACCTACTACTACGAGCTCTGGTGTGAGTGGGGAGATGGGGTGGCAGCAGCCTTCCCCAGGGATGGGCCAGCACCTCCCTCTGGGGGATCCTCACTGGGGTGGGTGGAGCTCTCAGCGTCTCCCAACGGGGCGCTGTGGGGCCCTGCAGGGCACTGGTTGGGTGGGGGGGCCTCCCAGTTTCTCCCAACAGGGGGCGCTGTGGGGCCCTGGCTGGGCGGGGGGGGGTGGCTCCCAGTTTCTCCCAGCAGGGGGCGCTGTGGGGCCCTGCAGGGCCCTGGCTGGGCTGGGGGGGGGGGCGGCAGCTCCCAGTTTCTCCCAGCAGGGGGCACTGTGGGGCCTTGCAGGGCGCTGGCTGGGTGGGGGGAGGGGTGGCTCCCAGTTTCTCCCAGCAGGGGGCGCTGGGGGGCCGGCAGGGTGCTGGCTGGGTGGGGGGGGGGCTCCCAGTTTCTCCCAATGGGGCGCTGTGGGGCCCTGCAGGGCGCTCCCAGTTTCTCCCAGCAGGGGGCGCTGAGGGGCCGGCAGGGTGTTGGCTGGGTGGGGGGGGCTCCCAGTTTCTCCCAATGGGGCGCTGTGGGGCCCTGCGGGGCGCTGGTTGGGGGGGGCGCTCCCAGTTTCTCCCAGCAGAGGGCGCTGCAGGGCCTGGCAGGGTGCTGGTTGGGTGGGGGGGGGCTCCCAGTTTCTCCCAGCAGGGGGTGCTGCGGGGCCTGGCAGGGTGCTGGCTGGGGCGGGGGAGCTCCCAGTTTCTCCCTGCAGGGGGTACTGCGGGGCCTGGCAGGGCGCTGGGGCTCCCAGTTTCTCCCAGCAGGGGGTGCTGCAGGGCCCGGCAGGGTGCTGGTTGTGGGGGGGGAGCTCCCAGCTTCTCCCGGCAGGGGGCGCTGCGGGGCCCGGCAGGGCACTGGTTGTGGGAGGGGCTCCCAGTTTCTCCCAGCAGGGGCGCTGCGGGTGGGGGGGTGCCGTGGGCAGCACCGGGGCTCCCGGCGGAGGGTCGGTCTCAAGGGGGTCTCCTGCCTGTAGGGTTCTGGCTCCTTTGGACCATTCTCATCCTCTTCAGCTGCTGCTGCGCCTACCGGCACCGCCGGGCCAAACTGCGCCTGCAGCAGCAGCAGCGGCAGCGTGAGATCAACCTCATCGCCTACCACGGTGCCTGCAACTACCCCAGCTCCATGCTGGACCTCAGTGAGTGCCAGGCCCAGCCTCTGCCCTTCCCCCGGGGCGCCCGGCCCGAGCTGGGAAGCAGCTGCGCTCTGGACCTCTGCTGGAGCGGGGGCTGCTGAGCCTGCTGCCGTCACGGGCTGGGTGTGGAGTCGGCGGTAGGGCGGGGGAGCAGCTCCTGGGGGATGGGCTGCGCCGGGCGGGTGGGTCGCTGGGGGAAGGGCAGTGATTGTGGCTGGCTCCCTCAGGGTTCTCAGGTGACTCCTTCCCTTCCCGTTCCAGGGATGCTGGCTTCCTTTAAGCTGCCCGCCTACGAGGAGGTGGCTCACCATCCCAGCACTCCTCCCCCGCCCTACAGCGCCATCCTGGCCCAGCTGGGCAGGCCGCACAGCCGCCTGGGCTCCAGTCCTGTGAGCCTGTCTCCCAGCTCGGAGAACTTCACCAGCTGCTCGTGCGAGTCCAGCTGCCTCACCTCCCCCAGCAGCACGTCGCTGTCGGTGCAGCTCACGGACGAGACGGAGCGCAGCCAGGCCAGCACGCCCAGCGAGGAAGGGGGCAGCAGCAGCACCGGCGCCAGCTGGGAGCTGCCCGAGGAGCCGGTCCCACGCGAGGCCCCTGCCAAGCAGACCCTCTTCTCCTCCAACGTGGATTTCTGTGAGGCCGACTGCCACCACTGCTCAGACATCGAGGAGGAGCAGGAGGAGGAGGGTGCGGCCGAGGGGGACAGCAGCGAGCACTTCCGGCACCGGCGCCTGACGGGCGACTCGGGCATTGAGGTGGGGCGCTGCCAGGAGGAGGAGGAGGAGCTGCACCTGCTCAGCAAGGTGGGGCCGGAGTCCCCCCAGCTCTCAGAGCACAAGAGCCTCTGTGGGCTGCAGAGTGACGGGGGCAGTGAAGAACCTAGCTCGCCTGTCAGGCCTGTCTGAGCCCCCGCCCCCCTGCCTAGCAGCCCTGCCAGCGGAGCCTGGTCCTGGGGGTGAGCTGGCCTTGTCACCCTTCCCGCTGGTGGGGCTGCCTTGGCCCCTGGCCTCATCCTGCCAGGCAGTGAGAGAGGAGCCGGGGCCAGGGCAGCTGTCTGCCAGCCCCTCCTTGTCCTGAGAGTTGTGACTGGGCTCTGCCTCCAGTTCTGCTGCTGCCCTGTGTGCTGGTTGGGGGCAGCTTGCAGCAGCCCCACCTGGCTCAGACTCCGTCCTCCCTGGGCTGTGGACTCTAGCCTGGAGCCCCTGGGGAGTGCCTGGCTGGGAGGCTGTCCCCCCAGCTGTTGGGTGTGTGTCCTTCACTCTTCCGTGCTGCTGTTTGTCAGGTCCCCTGTGTAGCACTGCCTGGGGGCCATCCCCTCCTCTGTAGCGTTCCCAGGGGGACTGGGTTTTGGTGGAATTGCACGACTCAGATTATTCCTGTCCAATGGCCCCTGTCTCTGAAGTGCTTCTCCTGGGGAGCACGGGGCAGCTGGCCAGGGGCCTGCCTTGTGCCTGGCTGGGGCTGCTCTGCTGCCTCGGCAGGAGCTGTAGCCTCTGTGCAGGTGACAGGAACTGCAGTAGCGTTCTCATTATTAAAGAGATGTGGAATTGCAGCCTGGAGTGTGTGCTGGGGCTGTGGGGTGAATGTTTCCTTAGCCAGGGAGCAGGGCCGGGCATGCTCTGGCTACCACTGTGAACTGGCAGCTGAGGGGCCAGGGCACCACAAGTAAGTGGGAAGCGTGAAGACAAGGACAGTAGCCATCAGGGGTTGCTTCTCCAACCCCGTCTCTCCCCACTGTGGTGCCAGACTGAAGCGTAACAACCCTCTCCTGAGGGAGCAGGGGCAGGTCCCAGCAAAGGCAGGCCAGCCCTGGGCTGCAGAGGGCACTGGGGCTTCCGGGTGCAGGAAGCAGGCTGCTGGGCCAGCCCTGGGCTGCAGAGGGCACTGGGGCTCCCGGGTGCAGGAAGCAGGCTGCTGGGCCAGCCCTGTGGGCCCTGCGATGTTGCTTGGGGTCCCTGCTGCTGAGCAGGTGCATTGCAAGAGAACCAGCTGCCTCTGTGCACCCCTCTGTAGCCACTGAGGGCTGCCAGCCAACAGTGCAGCACTGGCTGTAGGAATGGTGCCAGCCCTAGCAGGGGGCTTTCTAGCTCCTCCTCCCACCCAGCTGATCCCTACTGATGGCAGCAGCCTGGGGAGATTAAAGCCACTCAGCTTTATTTTTTAAAAACTAGCCCCTTTCCCGCACCCTGGCACGCAATGGGCAAAGACCCCCATTAACACTCCTGAGACAGACAAGGGAACGCACGGTGCCCCACCAACAGGCCGCAGGCCCTAGTACTCCTCGGCCATGAGGAGCACCACCAGGGCAGACCAGCCTGTGAAGGGGTAGCAGCCCTGGCCCCGGCCGGTGCTGTCGCTGTACTGCTCCCAGAGGTAGCCGCTCTCCGCATACTGCCGGTACAGGTTGCTTAGGAGGTTGGCCCGCAGCTCATGGTAGAGCTCAGCAGCCTGGTGCCGGTAAGGGCCCTCGCGCCTGGCGTAGTGGTGCAGCGCCCGCACTGCCAGGTAGTTCATGTTGACCCAGATGGCCCCCCGCCAGTAGGGGGGGTCATGCTCGGTGTTGTGCTTCATGTAGAGGGGGCTGGTGGGAGCAAGCGAGCGCAGGCCATACGGTGTCCACAGCTTCTGCTCACTCCGCATGTCCCCCAGGATGCGGCCCAGGTGGGGTGAGCTGGGCTGCAGCAGCTGCAGCAGGAGGGGGAACAGGCTGACATAGCCCAGGGCCCCCACGAACTGCAGCATGGGTGGCTTACGCACCACCCGCACCAGCCGGGCAGGGGGCTGGGGCCGCCCTGGCGGCACCCTGACCTTCTCACGCTCCAGCACCACGGCCTCGCTGTGGTTGCCATAGTCAGCAAACATGCCCAGCTGCTCAGCCCAGTGCTGCTGCTCCAGCTGGGCATTGTCACTCAGCGCCTGCTGCATGAGCCGGTACTCGGCCGCTGGCTCGCCCAGCTGCTCAGCCACCTCAGCCATGACCCCCGAGGCCAGGGCCATCCAGCAGCGCAGGTCCAGGTGGCGCTCAGCCGGGGAGGGGTGGGAAGCGCGAGGGTAGTCGTCCAGCCCTGAGGTCAGCGTCTTGGGGTTGAGGAAGAGGTTGGTGTCCGGGTCCCGGCCCCGCCAGCGGAAGGTGTAGGGCAGCGGCCCCACCTGGGTGCTGTTGTACCACTCATACCATGTGCGCAGGCGGGGGTAGAGCCGCCGCAGGTAGGCCAGCTCTGCCGGGCCCTGGGCTGGCTCCCGCAGGAGCTGCTCCAGCGCCAGGAAGAGGGTGGGCGGGTTGGCAGCCTCATTGTGCTGCAGGATGAATTCCGGGGGGACCTTGGCTCGTGCCTCGTCGCCCAGGATCTGCTCCCGCGGGATCCAGCCTTCCACATTCATGAGGTCCAGCCAGTAGGCAATGACCTCACGGCTTAGGGCAGGGTCCCAGCGGGCCAGCAGCAGCTGGTGGAAGCCCTCATCCCAGAGGAAGCCCCGGGGGAAGAAGGAGCGGGAGGGCACAGCTGTGAACAGGGAGCCCTCGAGGTAGGGCAGGGGCTGCTGGCTGTGGGCAGACTGCACCAGGGAGTGCCCGTGGAAGTAGCCCATTCCCCCGAGCATGTTGCTGAGGGCAGCCTGGGCAAACCGCTGCTGCTGGAGCGGGAAGCCCTTGCGGCCCAGGGCGAAGGTCTCCTCGAAGCGCTGCTCGAAGGCGGCCACGTGGTGGGCCAGCTCCTCCGTCAGCGCCCGCCCCACCAGCGAGCCGGGGCGCCCCAGGAAGCTGCCAGACTCAAAGGTCACCTCCACGTGGCAGGGCGGCTGCAGTGTCACCTGGTGCAGCAGCAGGTGGCTGTGTGGGGCCTGGCCCAGCTCCTCCGACAGCACCGGAAACGTGTGCACAGCAAAGTAGCGGCGCTTGGGGCCACCTGGCGCCGCGTAAACAAACCGATTACTCAGGCTGTTCTTCACCACATCCGTCAGGCGGTGCAGCCCCGGGCTCCTGGCGTCCAGGTGGTTATAGCTGCAAGGGACACAGGGTCAGGGCTAGAGGGGACCGGGCCAGGACAGCCCCGCCTCCCGCAGCGCCTCCTGCTGGGACAGCCCGGTCCTCTGCCAGCCACGGCCCCGCCTCCCGCAGCAGCCCCTGCCAGGACAGCCCAGTCCTCTGCCAGCCACGGCCCCGCCTCCCGCAGCAGCCCCTGCCAGGACAGCCCAGTCCTCTGCCAGCCACGGCCCCGCCTGCCGCAGCGCCCCCTGCTGGGACAGCCCAGTCCTCTGCCAGCCAGGGCCCCGCCTGCCGCAGCGCCCCCTGCTGGGACAGCCCAGTCCTCTGCCAGCCACGGCCCCGCCTGCCGCAGCGCCCCCTGCTGGGACAGCCCAGTCCTCTGCCAGCCAGGGCCCCGCCTCCCGCAGCGCCCCCTGCTGGGACAGCCCGGTCCTCTGCCAGCCACAGCCCCGCCTCCCGCAGCAGCCCCTGCCAGGACAGCCCAGTCCTCTGCCAGCCACGGCCCCGCCTGCCGCAGCGCCCCCTGCTGGGACAGCCCAGTCCTCTGCCAGCCACGGCCCCGCCTCCCGCAGCGCCCCCTGCTGGGACAGCCCAGTCCTCTGCCAGCCACGGCCCCGCCTGCCGCAGCGCCCCCTGCTGGGACAGCCCAGTCCTCTGCCAGCCACGGCCCCGCCTGCCGCAGCGCCCCCTGCTGGGACAGCCCAGTCCTCTGCCAACCAGGGCCCCGCCTCCCGCAGCGCCCCCTGCTGGGACAGCCCAGTCCTCTGCCAGCCACGGCCCCGCCTCCCGCAGCAGCCCCTGCCAGGACAGCCCAGTCCTCTGCCAACCAGGGCCCCGCCTGCCGCAGCGCCCCCTGCTGGGACAGCCCAGTCCTCTGCCAGCCACGGCCCCGCCTCCCGCAGCGCCCCCTGCTGGGACAGCCCAGTCCTCTGCCAACCAGGGCCCCGCCTCCCGCAGCGCCCCCTGCTGGGACAGCCCAGTCCTCTGCCAGCCAGGGCCCCGCCTGCTGCAGCGCCCCCTGCTGGGACAGCCCAGTCCTCTGCCAGCCAGGGCCCCGCCTCCCGCAGCAGCCCCTGCCAGGACAGCCCAGTCCTCTGCCAGCCAGGGCCCCGCCTCCCGCAGCGCCCCCTGCTGGGAGAGCCCAGTCCTCTGCCAGCCAGGGCCCCGCCTCCCGCAGCAGCCCCTGCCAGGACAGCCCAGTCCTCTGCCAGCCAGGGCCCCGCCTGCCGCAGCAGCCCCTGCCAGGACAGCCCAGTCCTCTGCCAGCCACAGCCCCGCCTGCCGGGAGAGCCCGGTCCTCTGCCAGCCAGGAGCAGTCGCCAGAGCCAGGGCTCCCACCATGCTCCACGCTCCCCCGACAATACCTGGCATACTTAAGGGCCTCCCCGCTCTCTGTGGTGGGCTTGTGGAAGGTGATGTTGAAAGAGCCCAGCTCCTCCGAGGTCCCCGTCACAGACACCAGCCGCGTCCCCTCCAGGTGGGGCTGCAGCGTGCCCTGCCCGTCTGTGGCCACGTAGAAGAAAAGGGAGAGGAGCGAGGTCTGATCACCCACACCCTGCAAAGAGGGAGACAGGCACTGGCCACCGCTCGCCCTGGCGCCTGTGCTGGAGGACGCGGGACGCTTACACGGCTGGAGGGTGTATTGGGGCAGCCCCTGACACTTGGCAGCCAGAAGCCACCCACTGCACGACACCCCCGGGGGACAGACGCTGGGCCCAGCCTCTAAGTCTCAGCTCGAGCCGCCGGGCCGGCCACGGGACAGCGAGAGCAGGAAACGTCACACGGCCTGGGGCGAAGGGGCTCGGACAGACACGAGGCCTTACGGCTACAGCGGCTTGGGGAGTGGAGCTCGGGCTTCCCGGGTTCCGGTGCCGGGGCGGGCTCCACTGGCACCGGGACCCCGCAGGGCCCTTCATCCCCCCGGGCCCCACCTCCGGCCTGGCTGTGATCCGCCAGCTCCAGTCCCCGCCGTGCTCCCCACCCAGCCGCTTCACGAACTCCGTGCGCAAGACGAGGCCGCGGTCGCGGATCTCCTGCGCCCCGAAGCGCAGCCCGTCGTGCAGCAGCCAGCCGTAGCGGGGCAGCCCGTCGCTCTGCTCGCACGTGTGGCGCAGCTGCGGCTCCGCCGTCTGCAGCAGCCACATCAGCCCTGGGGAGGCAGGAGCGGGGTGAGCCCGAGGGGCCCGCGGCCCCCCGCCCCGCCCCGCCCCGCCCCGGCCCTACCTGCCACGGGCGGCCGCGGGCTGCGGGGCCGCATGCCGAAGTAGACGTGCGGGCGGTAGGAGCCCCAGAAGCGCTCGGGCGCGGCGCGGGGGCCGGTGGTGCCGGCGGGCAGGACGCGCGGCGCCGGGTGCGGGGTGACCACGCGGCGGGCGAGCCGCCAGCGCCCGTAGAGCCCGTAGGCCAGGCCGGCGGCGAGCCCCAGCGCGGCCAGCGCCAGCAGCGCCCAGCCCCGGCCCGGCCTCGCCGCGGGCCCGGCCCCGACTCCGGCTCCGCCGTCCCGCCGCGCCGCCTTCTCGGGGCCGCGCCGCCTGCGCTCCCGCGCCATGGCCGCGCCGGCCGGACAGGGAGACCGAGCTCGCCCCCGCGTCAGCGTGCGCCGGCCCCGCCCCTCGCGTCACAGGCCGTCAGCCCCGACCTCGCGTCACAACTCGCCGGCCCCGCCCCGCGCGTCACAGGCCGTCAGCCCCGACCCCGCGTCGGCGTCACTATTCGCCGGCCCCGCCCTCCGCGTCACAGGCCGTCAGCCCCGACCCCGCGTCGGCGTCACAACTCGCCGGCCCCGCCCCGCCCCATCCGAGCTCACCTGCTCCACGCCCCGCCTCGGCGTTCGCCGGCCCCGCCCCCCGCGTCAGAGGCCGGCGGCTCCGCCCCCCGTGTCAGAACTCGCCAGCCCCGCCCCCATGCGAGCTCCCCGCCCCGCCCCCTGCGTCAGTGCTTGTCGGCCCCGCCTCTCCCCCGTCAGCTTTCGCGTGCCCCACTCCCTCGGGCTGCCACGTCAGCCGGCTCGGGGAGGGAGGCGGAGCCCCCGAAGCGGCGCATCCCCGCAGGCCACCGTAGCACGTGATTGGGCGAACCTCCCCCGCACTGCATCCTGGGAGCTGTAGTCCCCGCCAAGCGCACACGAGTCCGGCGAAGGGGCTCAGGCCGTGGCCGCCACGCTGGGCCCGCTCGCCGAGTACCCCCGCCCCGCCCCGCCCGGCGCACAGGGAAGAGGAGTCGGAGCAGCGTTTCTTTCGGGCACGTCTTTATTGCGGGCAGCAGGGCCCTGCACTACCCGCCCCCAGCGCTGCCCTCGCTCGCCCCGCAGGGCCCAGCCCCACGGCCCCCCACTAACACCAATATGAGCCCAGAACCTGCCCCCGCCCCCGGGCTCCTGCGCTGGGAGCTGTGACCCACAGCCTGCGCCGGCTGCCCTGCTAGAGGCTCCAGCCCGCACCAGGGGCCAGGACAGTGGAGGGTGGGCAATGCTCGGCTGAGCGGGGGGGCTGCTGTCTCTCTGCCTGGAAGAGGGGGGTGGGGTGGGGTGGGGTGGGGGTGTGGCCCCCTTACCTGTGGAACTGCCCATGAAACAAGCTGATCCATGTGCCCCAGAATCCTTTGCTCTGGAGATTGTTCCTGGCCCTCGGCATAAGATAAGGAAGCAACTTGTCCCGGGTGGCCAGGTGGCCAGGCCAGGGGAAAGGCCTCAACGCTGCTCCCTGCAGTGCCTCCCCCTAAGAAGGCAGGCCAAGGAGATGTGGGGGCACGAAGGAACCCCTGCAGCTGGAGTTACAGCCAGGCTGGCGGGAGACAGGGCTCCCCAGCACCCCTGGTACAAGGTGTGACCCCCGTTGCGCCACTGAGGGGAAGGGATCCCAAAGCCGCCAAACAGAGCTCCCCCCACCCTCCCCAGCCAGCGAGCACCGAACCCTCTTCTCCACTAGCCGGCAGAGGAGGCTGCCCTGTCACTCCTGTTTCTGGTGGGAGAGTCCTGGCCCCTTGCTAAGCCCCAGCAGCCAAGGAGGGGGCATCGCCCAAGATGGGGCTGAAGGGAGGTGGAAAGCTGTGCCCAGGCCCACTTCCACCTCCAGAGCAGCCCCACTGGAAGCTGAGCCCAGCTCCCTGCTCTGCCCACCCCCCCAATCCGTCACAGCCTCTGCACCGCAGCTGCAGCCCCTCTGGCTGGGGGTTTCATCAGGGCGGTTCCCAGTTTGAGACAGAAGGATGAGCTCCAGGGCCAGAGGTGTCAAACAGTTCCAGGGACTGTCAGGCTGGGAGGGTGCGGGGGTGAGACGGCCATTACTGCTTGATCTGCCCCCCATCGCCCTCGCTCACAAATCGCTTCCGGCCCCTTGGAGAGAGGAGGCACATGTCAGTGAGCCAGGCCTGCCAGCCCACCCCCAACCCCTGCCAGCCCACCCAGCTCATCCCAACCCACGGCCCTTGCCATCCCAGCCCAGCTCTGGGCTCCCCCCCAGCTCCACTGCTGCTCCTCAATCTCAACCTGTAGCCTCACATGCAGCAGGTACCTGGCTGGGCAGGTGTCTCTCAGCTGCTTGGTGATGACCCCTTCCTCAAAGCAGAGATCCACCAGCCGCTCCAGGATGCGGTGAGCAAGGGGCACATCCAGGCTGATGTCTCCAAGCTCCTCATAGACACGCTGGAAGCCCTGGGGGAATCAGAGCAGGAAGGAGCCATGACGCCTGCCCCACCCAGCAACCCCAGAAGAGCCGAGGCCTGTGCTCCAGCTGACTGTGGAGGTTGAATCTGCTCCCTACACCGTCTGCTGCTCATGGTCGGCCAGCCAGGGCTCCATGCCTGGCTCCTTCTCCCTCTTTGTGACTCAACCCAACCCTGCCCTGGGCTCCCATCCCAGCCCTGAACTCACTCGGTTCATCTGGTCCAAAGTCACCAGGCCAGTCTCCCAGAGCACCTTGAGTAGCTTCACCATCATGACAACCGGCGTCTCGCCCGTGGACTCCAGCACCATCACGACAGCCTGCAGGGACGGAGGAGGGGCATCAGCGTGGCTGGGGAAGCACCAGCCCCACAGCAGCCTGGCCTGCGACCCAGCCCAGCAGGCGCTGCCCTGCTCAGAGGTGGCCATCACAGCCTGCGCCGCCGCAGGGACAGGGCCGGCACCTACCTCATAGACCAGCTCGTGATGGAAGTGAGGCACCTCGAGCTCCCGCAGACAGTGCTCTGCCTCAGCCACCTCCCCGGAGAGCAGGTACTCTCGCAGCAGCAGGCTCATCTGCTCGCAGCAGCAGGCTCATCTGCAGGGACAGCACCGCAGCTCAGCCCAGCCCAGCCCAGGCCCGCCCCGCCCCGGCCCGGGGCGCAAGGCACTCACCTCTTTGATGAGATGCTTCACGGGCCTCTGGCCGCCCCCCACTCCCCACACGTTGTCCAGGCGGTTGACGTCTCGCTTAATCCGCAGCAGCACTGCGGCACGGTCTAGGGCAGCCCTGCAGGGAGCAGACAAGCGGTGGGGGGGCGGTTCTCGCTGGAAGTGCTCACCGGTGCCAGCCGGGACCAGAGCACACAAGGCTGGGGCAGTGGGCGGGCAGGCGGGCGGGCGGGGGTCTTACCGGGCATGCTCACAGTCCACACGCCCCTTGTAGCGGTCCAGGAAATCCAGGGGCAGTGCATGGTCAGCCACGGCTCGGGCAATGAACTGGCCCAGCATCTGCAGAAAGGCCAAGGTCAGTGCACGGACACCACCCAGGGGCCTGGCTGGGCCAGATCCTAGGCCCCCAAGCTCCATGCGTGGGAAGCCACCATTGAATTCAGCAGGCCCCAGCCAGGCCCCTACCACCGGGAATTCCCAGCTCCTGCCCCCACCTGTGGAGCCTCTGGAGTGTCCAGGATGAGGTCGGGCAGGTCCTTGAGCATCTTGTCGAAGGCCCGGGCGATGTCCTCCGAGCTCATGACCTTGCCCACGAGGTCAGAGAGCAGGCGGGAAGTGAGCTCCCGGTGGCTGGCCTTGCCCTCCAGCGCCAGCGCCACGGCCAGCGAGGGGACAGCGTGCTTTCTGCTGCCCAGGTTCAGCTCCTTCAGGAGCTCCTGCACCCGGCACACAGCGTCAGCCCAGCCCCTTCCCTCCTCCAGCAGCCAGCCCCCTCCCCAGCCCAGCTCCTGCACCCGGCACACAGCGTCAGCCCAGCCCCCTCCCCGGCCCAGCTCCTGCACCCGGCACACAGCGTCAGCCCAGCCCCTTCCCTCCTCCAGCAGCCAGACCCCTCCCCGGCCCAGCTCCTGTACCCGGCACACAGCGTCAGCCCAGCCCCTTCCCTCCTCCAGCAGCCAGACCCCTCCCCGGCCCAGCTCCTGCACCCGGCACACAGCGTCAGCCCAGCCCCTTCCCTCCTCCAGCAGCCAGACCCCTCCCCGGCCCAGCTCCTGTACCCGGCACACAGCGTCAGCCCAGCCCCTTCCCTCCTCCAGCAGCCAGACCCCTCCCCGGCCCAGCTCCTGCACCCGGCACACAGCGTCAGCGCAGACCCCTCCCCGGCCCAGCTCCTGCACCCGGCACACAGCGTCAGCCCAGCCCCTTCCCTCCTCCAGCAGGGAGACCCCTCCCCGGGCACTGCAGGTACCCCCAGCCCAAAGGGCCCTTCCTCCCAACTCACCATCACCTCCAAGGTGTCCCCGTGCTCAAAGTACTCCAGCACCATGGGCTGAACGTTCTTCTCCAGCTCCCGCTCCTCCAGCTCCGGAGTCACTGTGGCAAACACTGTGTTGCCCTGTGGAGAGCGGCAGAGGGGCTCAGGCCAGGAGTGCCCCACCCTGGGACAGGCCCCACCCACACCAGCCTGCAGCGCTCCGCACAGGGGCTGAGCAGGCCACTGGCACAGCTAAGCGAGGGCAGGTCGGGGCCAGCAGTGCTCTTGCCTAGACCCCGAGAACGGGGAGTGCAGGAAGGGGGGGCGCCGTCGCTCGGCCCTCGGGAACGCACCCGGGGGGGCAGGGGGCTGCTCAGCCCTCGGGAACGCACCCGGGGGGGCAGGGGGCTGCTCAGCCCTCGGGAACGCACCCGGGGGGTGGGGGGGGAAGAGGAAGGAGCCGCTCGGCCCTTGGGAACGCGCCCGGCGGGGGGGGGGGGGGGGGGGGGAAAGAGGAAGGAGCCGCTCGGCCCTCGGGAACACGCGGGGGGGGGCAGGGGGCCGCTCGGCCCTCGGAACGCGCCGGGAACATACCTGAGCAGACTCGTCGTAGTTTGGGTCCCGTGCGTCAGGCTCCTGGTATCCATACACCAGGCCAGGTGCACCCCACACGCCCTTGCCCCCAGCACCACCTGCAGGAGAGACGACGGCTGGGCTGAGCCACGCCCCAGCACACCTCTCAGCTCTGCCCGCGAGAGAGCAGGGAAGGGAGGCCTCTGGCCAAAGGCAGAGCTGTGCCCAGCACCCCGCCCGCCGCCGCAGGGGCGCACTGCAGTGTCCCGGCCCAGCTGTCCGGGGCAGGGGAGGCTCTCAGAGCCCAGGGGAGCGGAGGGCCGGGAAGGATCCTGTCTCTGTGGGGCAGAGGGAGGGAGCAGGGCCTGCGCACTGGGGGCAGGGACCTGTGGCAGCGCACTGTGGGAGCACTGAGCCAGGAGGGCTGGGCCCTGAGGGTGGGACCACAGGGGCTGCATGTGGGAGAACTGGGGCGGGGGTGTGCCCCATGGCCGGCAGGAGGGGCGCGGGGCTCTGGGGGGCAGGCGGCGGGGCAGGGGGCTGTCCCTCACCCTTCTTGGGGAGCCCACGGCCCTTGCCATGCGTGACTTCCTGTCGTTGGTCTTGCCCTTGGGGCTGCTGGGGTCGGGCCGGGCTCCCCCCCCTCGGGCGCGGGCTCCCGGGGGGCGTCACGGACGACGTGCGCCGCAGGCGCCGCTTGGCCTTGGCCTTGAGCCGGGCCTCGTGCAGGGCCTTCTCCTGCGGGGTCCCAGGAGCGGGGCACCTCGTCCTCCAGCAGCTCGTCCTCCAGCGCCTCGTTCTCCAAGCCCGCCTGGCACGGGGCCTGCACAGCAAGAGCCACGTCTCCGACAGCCCCACGGCCACGCCCACGGCGCCCCTGCAGCGCCCAGGGGGGCATGTGCCCTTCCCCTCGCCAGCAGCGACGCAGAGAGCCCAGCCCAGCCGGTGCCCCTTGCTCCCGACCCACAGCCCCTACAGCCCAGCCCCAGCCGGTGCCCCTCGCTCCCGACCACAGCCCCTGCCAGCCCAGCCCCAGCCGGTGCCCCTCGCTCCCGACCCACAGCCCCTACAGCCCAGCCCAGCCGGTGCCCCTCGCTCTCAACCCCAGCCCCTACAGCCCAGCCCCAGCCGGTGCCCCTCGCTCCCGACCCACAGCCCCTGCCAGCCCAGCCCCAGCCGGTGCCCCTCGCTCCCGACCCACAGCCCCTGCCAGCCCAGCCCCAGCCGGTGCCCCTCGCTCCCGACCCACAGCCCCTGCCAGCCCAGCCCCAGCCGGTGCCCCTCGCTCCCGACCCACAGCCCCTACAGCCCAGCCCCAGCTGGTGCCCCTCACTCCCGACCCACAGCCCCTGCCAGCCCAGCCCAGCCAGTGCCCCTCACTCCCGACCCACAGCCCCTGCCAGCCCAGCCCAGCCCAGCCGGTGCCCCTCGCTCCCGACCCACAGCCCCTGCCAGCCCAGCCCAGCCCAGCCGGTGCCCCTCGCTCCCAACCCACAGCCCTGCCAGCCCAGCCCACGGCGGGAAAGGTCCAGAGCCCAACACAATCGCCCCAAGCAGGGGAGCAGCCTGGTGCCTCAGAGGGCCCACCCCACGGCGCTGCCCAGCTGCCCCCCGGGGATGCTCCCAGGCTGGGGCTGGGCCCAGGTCCCTCAGCTGGGCCAGGCTCCTGCCACCCAGGCCCTGAACCCACCCCTGGGCGAAGGTGGGAGGAGCCTTACAGCCATGACCCCCCCTGCAGCTCCAACACTGCCTCCGTGGCCACCCACGGCCCCCGCCCCCCACCCCTGCTCCTGCAGCGGGCCGAGGGGCGGGCCAGGCAGCCCGTGCCCCGTGGCGCTCAGCCCCGGGCCCTGCCCCCAGCGCACGTGGTGACAGGGCCCGACAGGGCCGGGAGGCAACAGGGCCAGGCAGGAAACCGGGGGGCGGGAGGGGAGAACGCCAGTGGGGGCCGCTGCACGACCGGGGGCGGGGCGGGGGAATCCAAGTGTACAGCGGGGGAGGAGGGGGCGCGCGGGCGCTACTTGCCAGGGCGGGACGGGGGTGTCCAAGTGCAGAGGCGGGGGAGTAGAGCGGGGATGGGGGGATGCAGCGCAGAGCCGGGGCCGGGCAGGGGGGCGGGCGCTACTTGCCGGGGCAGAGGTTGCAGTGCACAGCCGAGGGGACAGGTGGGGGAGTGCAGCGTACAGCCAACGGGATGGGGCAGGGAGTGCCGTGCACAGCCAGGGTGGGGTGGGGTGGAGGAGGGGATGCAGTGCGGAGCGGGGGAGGGTGGGGTGGGGTGCAGTGCACAGCTGGGGTGGGGTGGAGGGGGGGTGCAGTGCTGAGCGGGGGGGGGTGCAGTGCATAGCCGGGGTGGGGTGGAGGAGGGATACAGTGCGGAGCAGGGGAGGTGCAGAGCACAGCCGGGGTGGGGGGGGAGGTGCAGTACGGAGTGGGGGGGGTGCAGCGCACAGCCGGGGTGGGGTGGAGGAAGGGGTGCATGCGGAGTGGGGGGGTGCAGCGCACAGCCGGGGTGGGGTGGAGGGAGGGGTGCAGAGTACAGCCAGGGTGGAGGAGGGGTGCAGTGCAGGGTGGGGCGGGGTGGAAGGGGGGTGCGGTGCGGAGCGGGGGGGGGGGTGCAGTGCACAGCCGGGGGGGTGGAGGGGGGTGCAGTGCGGAGCAGGGGGGGTGCAGTGCACAGCCGGGGTGGGGTGGAGAGGGGGTGCAGTGCGGAGCGGGAGGGTGCAGCGCACAGCCAGGGTAGAGGGGGGGTGCAGTGCGGGGCGGGGTGGGGTAGGGTGGAGGGGGGGTGCGGTGCGGAGCAGGGGGGGAGGTGCAGTGCACAGCCGGGGTGGGGTGGAGGGGGGGTGCAGTGCGGGGCAGGGTGGGGTGGAGGGGGGATGCGGTGCAGTGCGGAGCGGGGGGGTGGAGCGCACAGCCAGGGTGGAGGGGGGGGTGCAGTGCGGGGCAGGGTGGGGTGGGGTGGGGTGGAGGGGGGGGTGCAGTGTGGGGCAGGGTGGAGGGGGGGTGCGGTGCGGTGCGGTGCGGAGCGGGGGAGGGGGCGGGGCGGGCGCTACTTGCCGGGGCGGGGGCGGGGGCGGGGCTCGCCGATCCCGACATGGCCGCAGGCGGCAGCTCCGGCCGCGCGATCCGGCTCCCGACGCTCCCGAGCCTCGTTCCTGCAGCCGCCGAGCGCCCGGCCCAGCGGAAGTGACGCAGGGGGCGGGGAAGCGCGAGGGAGGGGGCGGAGTCCCCGCCGCAGAGCGCGAGTGGCCGGGGCGGGACCCGGCGGGACCCGCCCCCAGGTGAGACCCGAGGGCTGCCGGTCTGCGTCGCCCCCTGGCGGCCCGGAGGGGCCTGAACCATGGGGAGGGGGGGGGGGGGGTGTCTCAGGGTGTGTGCGTGTACCCCGTGTGTGTGTACGTGTGTGTACCCGTACCCGTGTACCCGTGTGTGTGTACCCCGTGTGTGTACCCGTACCCGTGTGTGTGTACGTGTGTGTACCCGTACCCGTGTGTGTGTACGTGTACCCGTACCCGTGTACCCGTGTGTGTGTGCGTGTACACGTGTGTGTACGTGTGGGGCTCACAGAGGCTGTGGGGCTCCTGCTGAGGGTGACCTGGTGACACCTCTGGGCTGCAGACAAAGCGGGAGGTGGAGCCTGAGGGGTTTGAATTGGAACTGGGAGTTGGAAGCAGTGAGTCTGGGCTGGGAGAGAGAGAGACAAAGGAGGGGGCCAGGCCTCGCTTCCAGGGGCCCCTTGGGGCCTCCTATCCCCAGCGTGGTTTGGACTGGCTGTCTCTGCCGGCTGCACTGACCCCTCTGTACCACGCTGTGTCCTGTCAGCTAATAAACCCGCTGTCCTCCTGCCGAGTGAGTCACTCCTGCCTGGGACGGGTGCAGAGCCTGGGGGACCCTGAACCCCATCACAAGAGAGGGTGGGAGCAGACTGCCCCATGGCTCTGGGCAGGGGAGGGGGCAGGAGCGGACTGGGTCAGCACTAAGCCCTTCGGCAAGGGGGACCCTTCAGGACCGAGTGCCCCCCACGACTGAGCACGGGAACCCCTGTGGCAAGGGGCAGGCAGCGCTCCTGGGCTCGGCTCTGCAGGGCTCCAAGTAAGCGGTTGTTGGCCAATAAATGGGATCACCCCATGGCCAGACCCACGCTGAAGCTGCCCTTTCTGCCCAGCTGAAAACCCGCTGCGAGACCCCCGCTGGCGAACGTCCCCCAGCCCCAGAGAGCGGGGAAGTGCCCGGCCGGCCAGAGCCAGCCAGGACCGGACAGAACGGGCTGGGGGCCAGGTTGGCTGTGGGCCCAGGCGCTGGCTGAGAAGATTGAGGGGGGGCAGGACCAAGCTCTGGATGCTCCTGCCCTTTTTGGGGTCACCTCAGCAGCGCAGGAGCTTGTTAGCCCCAAGGCTCTCCTGCTGATTCACTGTGGCAGAGAAGTGCCGGAGCCGGGGGTAGCTGGGACGGTGGCCAGAGGCTGGGCCAGGCCACAGCTGGATGACGGGAGCAGGGCCACTGCAAACCCTGGGGGTGCCACCTGTACAGGGGGTGCTCACCTCTGGCCTGCCGCCAAGGGGGGAGGTGGCTGGTGAGCACCACTCAGGCCTTCCTTTGTAAATGCCTCTGCACACCTGCCCCACCTCCTCCCTCCCCTTCACTGCCCCCGGCCCCCCAGCCCCCCCACGGATCCAGCCAGCCCGCCTCTCCTCCCAGCCCCTCGGGCTGCTGCTTGGGGCATGGCACTGGTGAAAGCCTGGCTCAGCTAGCTTGTCCCTTGCCCTTCTGCTGCCCCAGCCCATCCCAGGGGGAGCTCACAGGAAGCAGGCATCTGCAGTGGGCCCCTGTGGCAGAGGGAGAAAAGGGCAGGCAGAGCACTAGGGGCACCCCAGCTACAGCTCCTTGCAACCAGCTTCAGCGAGGGCCCCAGCCCCTGGCCAGCCCCAGCAGACAGATCCATCCCTGTCCCCTCGCTCATGGCAGCTGGCTGCCAAATAACATTTGTTTACACCAGCATGCCAGGCCTGGCTTACTGCAGCATGCAACCCCCAGCCCCTCTCTGTGCCCCCCTCAGGTAGCGCCACTAGGCTTCCACGGTGCCACCCGCCTCACTCAGCAGCACTGTGGCCTGGTACTGGGCTGTGGCGGACTCCAGCAGCTGCAGGGCAGGTGTGCAATGCGGGAGCCCCTGCCTTGGGGTGGAGCTGGGAAAGGGCACGGGCAAAGATGAAGATGACCCGTGTGATAGGACCAGCATGCTCCCTCAGCACCTGCAGGCCCGTGTCACTGCAGTGCACAGAACTGGCTAGAGCCCCAGGGCTCGTTCTTTTCCAAGCCTTCCCCCACCCTGCCCAAGCTACTCTGTGCAGCCCTGGCACCTGCGCTTACCTGTTTGACCCCAGGCGCTCCGCAGGGAGGGCTGTTCCCTCTCCCTGGCTGTTCCCGAGTTGCATGCTCCAGCACGGGGCTAGAGAGCTGCCCTGCAGGGAGCAGGGTGGGGGCGTACGAGGGCCACTCCCCAACCATCCCCAGGAAGCACAGGCCTCTGTGCAGGGCCAGGGGACCGGTTATAGGTGTTTTCAGACACAACACAGGCTGCAGGGAGCCAGGGCTGCTCAGCCAGAGACCCTGGTCCATTTGGGGGGCAGCAGGTAAGAGACTGCAGAGGCATGGAGCCCTGGACACCACCTGCACCCAGGACACTTCCAATGCTGCCCACCATGCCCAAGCCGGGGCTCCCTGCAGAGCTGGCTGGAACAGAGAGCCAGGCCCAGGGCAGCGCAGATGCCCCCCGGCTGCGGGAAGCTCTGGCAGAGACTCAGCACAGGCTGGGATCCTCAGGCTGCACTAATGTGCCGAAGGGAGACCAGCTGTGCTCTGCTCAAGGAAGCAGGTTGAGCATGTGTCACTTGACTTTGCCAAGGGGCAGGGGGGATCCCAGGCCTTGGCTGGCCAGGCCCCTTGGGGGGGGGCAGGGAGGATCCCAGGCCTTGGCTGGCCAGGCCCCTGGGGGGGGGCAGGGGGGATGCCAGGCCTTGGCTGGCCGGGCACCTGGGGTGCTGGGGGGTGTGTGGATCCCCTGAGGGCAAAACAGAACCACGGAGCCTTGAAGCTTTGAGGCCACTTGGCTGCTCTATTGCAAAGCACAGATACGTGGCCAGGTTCCTTCCCCTGGCAGGAAGAGCCAAAGCCAGGCCCTCAGGGCTCCGAATTCCTGGTGCAGGGCAGGCTGGGCACCTTCCAGCGCCGGGCACCATGCAGCCGCAGGGACAGCCAGGCCTGCTGGGTGCTGGGCAGGTAGGACTCGGGCATGCAGCTGCCCTGCAGCTGGCTGAGGAGGTCAGCGCTGTGGGTCTCCAGGGCAGGGCTGTTGCGCAAGGCTTGCCCGTCCAGGCTCTCCAGGCTGTTCAGGCTGCCTGCTGGGAGGTCCTGGGTGCGGCTGCCGTGGTGAGCACCTGCTCCAAGGAGAGGAAATGTCAGCCGGCGGGGGCGGGGCAGTCGGGCACACGAGGCAGGCCCCAGCCACTCGCACCCAGGGCCCTCAGGAGGGTCTCGCCAAGCCAGGCCCAGGCCCAGGCGTCCCCAGAGCAGGAGCTGTCAGCAGGCTGCTCGGAAAGGGCCACGGGCCTGCACCTGCTCACCCCCACTGCCCAGCACAGGCTGCTGTGCAGAGCGAAGCTTGTGCCCCCGTGGAGCACAGCTGAGAGTCTGGCTCAGCGTGCTCAGCCGTGCATGTCCCCCACCCGGCCCCGCAGCACTCACAGCACTGGCGGAAGGACTCCCAGGTGTGGGAGGGCAGGTAGGCCTTGCTGCTGGGCTGCTGCAGGAGGCAGATGATGGCGTTGTCCATCTGCTGGAAGACAGGCAGTGACAGCACGCACTGCTGGGTCTCAGGCGACAGGCCAGAATCCTCCGACTGCACCAGCTGCCGCACTGTGTCGAAGTCTTGCTTCAGCTGGAAGGCACCCTGCAGGCTGGGGAGCCCCAGGGTTACGGAGCGGGTCGGAGAATGGAGCCCTCCAGCCCCCATCCCGACCTGCAGCCCCTGCCCTGCCCCCGCAGCTCTGCCAGGCCCCCATCCCGACCTGCAGCCCCTGCCCTGCCCCCGCAGCTCTGCCAGGGTCCCCCATCCCGACCTGCAGCCCCTGCCCTGCCCCCGCAGCTCTGCCAGGCCCCCCATCCCGACCTGCAGCCCCTGCCCTGCCCCCGCAGCTCTGCCAGGCCCCCATCCCGACCTGCAGCCCCTGCCCTGCCCCCGCAGCTCTGCCAGGGCCCCCCATCCCCGACCTACAGCCCCTGCCCTGCCCCCGCAGCTCTGCCAGGCCCCCATCCCAACCTGCAGCCCCTGCCCTGCCCCCGCAGCTCTGCCAGGGCCCCCCATCCCCGACCTGCAGCCCCTGCCCTGCCCCCGCAGCTCTGCCAGGCCCCCATCCCCGACCTGCAGCCCCTGCCCTGCCCCCGCAGCTCTGCCAGGGCCCCCCATCCCGACCTGCAGCCCCTGCCCTGCCCCCGCAGCTCTGCCAGGCCCCCCCATCCCAACCTGCAGCCCCTGCCCTGCCCCCACAGCTCTGCCAGGGCCCCCCATCCCCGACCTGCAGCCCCTGCCCTGCCCCCACAGCTCTGCCAGGCCCCCATCCCAACCTGCAGCCCCTGCCCTGCCCCCGCAGCTCTGCCAGGGCCCCCCATCCCCGACCTGCAGCCCCTGCCCTGCCCCCGCAGCTCTGCCAGGGTCCCCCATCCCGACCTGCAGCCCCTGCCCTGCCCCCGCAGCTCTGCCAGGGTCCCCCATCCCGACCTGCAGCCCCTGCCCTGCCCCCGCAGCTCTGCCAGGGTCCCCCATCCCGACCTGCAGCCCCTGCCCTGCCCCCGCAGCTCTGCCAGGCCCCCCCATCCCGACCTGCAGCCCCTGCCCTGCCCCCACAGCTCTGCCAGGCCCCCCCATCCCCGACCTGCAGCCCCTGCCCTGCCCCCGCAGCTCTGCCAGGCCCCCCCATCCCCGACCTGCAGCCCCTGCCCTGCCCCCGCAGCTCTGCCAGGGTCCCCCATCCCGACCTGCAGCCCCTGCCCTGCCCCCGCAGCTCTGACAGGGTCCCCCATCCCCGACCTGCAGCCCCTGCCCTGCCCCCGCAGCTCTGCCAGGGCCCCCCATCCCCGACCTGCAGCCCCTGCCCTGCCCCCGCAGCTCTGCCAGGCCCCCATCCCGACCTGCAGCCCCTGCCCTGCCCCCACAGCTCTGCCAGGGTCCCCCATCCCGACCTGCAGCCCCTGCCCTGCCCCCGCAGCTCTGCCAGGGTCCCCCATCCCGACCTGCAGCCCCTGCCCTGCCCCCACAGCTCTGCCAGGCCCCCCCATCCCGACCTGCAGCCCCTGCCCTGCCCCCGCAGCTCTGCCAGGCCCCCATCCCGACCTGCAGCCTCTGCCCTGCCCCCGCAGCTCTGCCAGGGTCCCCCCATCCCGACCTGCAGCCCCTGCCCTGCCCCCGCAGCTCTGCCAGGGTCCCCCATCCCGACCTGCAGCCCCTGCCCTGCCCCCGCAGCTCTGCCAGGGTCCCCCATCCCGACCTGCAGCCCCTGCCCTGCCCCCGCAGCTCTGCCAGGGCCCCCCATCCCCGACCTGCAGCCCCTGCCCTGCCCCCGCAGCTCTGCCAGGCCCCCATCCCGACCTGCAGCCCCTGCCCTGCCCCCGCAGCTCTGACAGGGCCCCCCCATCCCGACCTGCAGCCCCTGCCCTGCCCCCGCAGCTCTGCCAGGGTCCCCCCATCCCGACCTGCAGCCCCTGCCCTGCCCCCGCAGCTCTGCCAGGGTCCCCCCATCCCGACCTGCAGCCCCTGCCCTGCCCCCGCAGCTCTGCCAGGGCCCCCCATCCCGACCTGCAGCCCCTGCCCTGCCCCCACAGCTCTGCCAGGGTCCCCCATCCCGACCTGCAGCCCCTGCCCTGCCCCCGCAGCTCTGCCAGGGCCCCCCCATCCCGACCTGCAGCCCCTGCCCTGCCCCCGCAGCTCTGCCAGGGCCCCCCCATCCCGACCTGCAGCCCCTGCCCTGCCCCCGCAGCTCTGCCAGGGCCCCCCCATCCCCAACCTGCAGCCCCTGCCCTGCCCCCACAGCTCTGCCAGGGTCCCCCATCCCGACCTGCAGCCCCTGCCCTGCCCCCGCAGCTCTGCCAGGGCCCCCCCATCCCCGACCTGCAGCCCCTGCCCTGCCCCCACAGCTCTGCCAGGGCCCCCCCATCCCCGACCTGCAGCCCCTGCCCTGCCCCCACAGCTCTGCCAGGGCCCCCCCATCCCGATCTGCAGCCCCTGCCCTGCCCCCGCAGCTCTGCCAGGGTCCCCCATCCCGACCTGCAGCCCCTGCCCTGCCCCCGCAGCTCTGCCAGGCCCCCCATCCCGACCTGCAGCCCCTGCCCTGCCCCCGCAGCTCTGCCAGGCCCCCATCCCCGACCTGCAGCCCCTGCCCTGCCCCCACAGCTCTGCCAGGGCCCCCCATCCCCGACCTGCAGCCCCTGCCCTGCCCCCGCAGCTCTGCCAGGGCCCCCCATCCCGACCTGCAGCCCCTGCCCTGCCCCCACAGCTCTGCCAGGGTCCCCCATCCCGACCTGCAGCCCCTGCCCTGCCCCCGCAGCTCTGCCAGGGCCCCCCCATCCCGACCTGCAGCCCCTGCCCTGCCCCCGCAGCTCTGCCAGGGCCCCCCCATCCCGACCTGCAGCCCCTGCCCTGCCCCCGCAGCTCTGCCAGGGCCCCCCCATCCCCAACCTGCAGCCCCTGCCCTGCCCCCACAGCTCTGCCAGGGTCCCCCATCCCGACCTGCAGCCCCTGCCCTGCCCCCGCAGCTCTGCCAGGGCCCCCCCATCCCCGACCTGCAGCCCCTGCCCTGCCCCCACAGCTCTGCCAGGGCCCCCCCATCCCCGACCTGCAGCCCCTGCCCTGCCCCCACAGCTCTGCCAGGGCCCCCCCATCCCGATCTGCAGCCCCTGCCCTGCCCCCGCAGCTCTGCCAGGGTCCCCCATCCCGACCTGCAGCCCCTGCCCTGCCCCCGCAGCTCTGCCAGGCCCCCCATCCCGACCTGCAGCCCCTGCCCTGCCCCCGCAGCTCTGCCAGGCCCCCATCCCCGACCTGCAGCCCCTGCCCTGCCCCCACAGCTCTGCCAGGGCCCCCCATCCCCGACCTGCAGCCCCTGCCCTGCCCCCGCAGCTCTGCCAGGGCCCCCCATCCCGATCTGCAGCCCCTGCCCTGCCCCCACAGCTCTGCCAGGGCCCCCCATCCCCGACCTGCAGCCCCTGCCCTGCCCCCGCAGCTCTGCCAGGGCCCCCCATCCCCGACCTGCAGCCCCTGCCCTGCCCCCGCCGCTCTGCCAGGCCCCCATCCCGACCTGCAGCCCCTGCCCTGCCCCCGCAGCTCTGCCAGGGCCCCCCATCCCGACCTGCAGCCCCTGCCCTGCCCCCACAGCTCTGCCAGGGACCCCCATCCCGACCTGCAGCCCCTGCCCTGCCCCCGCAGCTCTGCCAGGGTCCCCCCATCCCGACCTGCAGCCCCTGCCCTGCCCCCGCAGCTCTGCCAGGCCCCCATCCCGATCTGCAGCCCCTGCTACCGAGGCCTGGGCTTTGCCAGGGTCCCCCATCCCGACCTGCAGCCCCTGCCCTGCCCCCACAGCTCTGCCAGGGACCCCCATCCCGACCTGCAGCCCCTGCCCTGCCCCCGCAGCTCTGCCAGGCCCCCATCCCGACCTGCAGCCCCTGCCCTGCCCCCGCAGCTCTGCCAGGCCCCCATCCCGATCTGCAGCCCCTGCTACCGAGGCCTGGGCTTTGCCAGGGTCCCCCATCCCGACCTGCAGCCCCTGCCCTGCCCCCACAGCTCTGCCAGGGACCCCCATCCCGACCTGCAGCCCCTGCCCTGCCCCCGCAGCTCTGCCAGGCCCCCATCCCGACCTGCAGCCCCTGCTACCGAGGCCTGGGCTTTGCCAGTGCCTCTCACTCCTGAGCCAGCCTCCCCCACCTGTGGGCAGCGCTACCTGAACTTGATTTTCTGTGCGAGGATGTGTTCCATCCAGGCTTCCACAAAGGCTGTCAGGACCTGGGTGAGCGCGGGCAGCTGGGTGCTCTGCAGGACCGGGCCCAGGATGCTCCGGGCAGCCGCCGAGGCGTACTCACTGGGGCTGCGGGGCGCCTCTGCAGGAAGCAGCACTGCTGCCGCTCAGCTGGAGGGAGCACAGTGCCAGCCAGCCAGCTGCGGGCAGGCGGCAGGGCCCAGATCCCTGGGCAAGCACTGGAGGGGCCAGCAGTGGGGGGCTAATTCTCCTGTGTCTGGGATTGCTGGGCAGCTGTAGGGGAACCGGCCCGGGAAGAAGAGCCCTGGCTAGGCTGTGGGGCAGCCTGGGGCCGATTTGCAGCCATGGGATGCGCCTGTGGGGCAGAGGGGGTCGGGTCTGACTAGCAGCCCCCCCTTGTTCCCTGCACGTTTCTGGCCGCACACGGAGGAGGAGCCCAGGGTGAGGCTGATCGACTCGGTGGTGGGACACCGACCCCCTTGGGCAGGACTTTGTAGTGACTCGGGACCCCAAACAGCCTGCTGTGCCGTGCCCAGCCGCCGGGGGCGCCGGACACAGCTGGCTCACCTGCCTGCTAGCAGGGCGCAGGCCCGGAGCCGGCGCTCTGCATTTCCTGGCAGGGCAGGGCAGGGCAGGGGCTGGCTGAGACGGCGCAGGGCCGTCGGTGGGCAGCAAGGACCCGGGGCTGTACCTGGCTGCAGGCTGGCCCGCCAGTGCTTGCCCAGGGGCATGGTCTGCCCGAAGATCTCGGCTGACATCCGCTTGCAGTCGGCGGAGAACATCTGCAGCACGGCCTGCGAGAAGCTCTGGGGAGCAGGGGAAGGGCACGGCTGGCAGCGGGGGCTGGGCATGTGCACCAGGGACAGAGCAGAGCCAGTCCCGCCCCCCACCACTGCCATGGGACCAGCTCCTCCCCTAGCCCCACCCCAGCCTCTGCCATGGGGCTAGCGCCTGCCACAGCCTACCCAGGACAGCACCGCTGCCACCACAGGGCCAGCGCCCCCCCTTCCCGCAGCCACTGCCTTGGAGCCAGCCCTGTTCCCAGCCGCCATGGGGCCAGCCCTGCCCCCCCAGCCACTGCCTTGGAGCCAGCCCTGCCCCCCAGCCACCATGGGGCCAGCCCCACCCCCCCCCAGCCACTGCCTTGGAGCCAGCCCTGCCCCCCAGCCACCATGGGGCCAGCCCCACCCCCCTCCAGCCACTGCCTTGGAGCCAGCCCCACCCCGCAGCCGCCATGGGGCCAGCCCCCCCCCCAGCCACTGCCTTGGAGCCAGCCCCACCCCGCAGCCGCCATGGGGCCAGCCCCCCCCCCAGCCACTGCCTTGGAGCCAGCCCCGCCCCCCAGCCGCCATGGGGCCAGCCCCCCCCCCCCCCACCCCAGCCACTGCCTTGGAGCCAGCCCTGTTCCCAGCCGCCATGGGGCCAGCCCCCGCCCCCACCAACCCCTGCCTTGGAGCCAGCCCTGCCCCCCAGCCACCATGGGGCCAGCCCCACCCCCCCCAGCCACTGCCTTGGAGCCAGCCCTGCCCCCCAGCCACCATGGGGCCAGCCCCACCCCCCTCCAGCCACTGCCTTGGAGCCAGCCCCACCCCGCAGCCGCCATGGGGCCAGCCCCACCCCCAGCCACTGCCTTGGAGCCAGCCCCACCCCGCAGCCGCCATGGGGCCAGCCCCCCCCCCAGCCACTGCCTTGGAGCCAGCCCCGCCCCCCAGCCGCCATGGGGCCAGCCCCCCCCCCCCCACCCCAGCCACTGCCTTGGAGCCAGCCCTGTTCCCAGCCACCATGGGGCCAGCCCTGCCCGACCAGCCACTGCCTTGGAGCCAGCCCTGTTCCCAGCTGCCATGGGGCCAGCCCCACCCCACCCAGCCACTGCCTTGGAGCCAGCCCTGCCCCCCAGCCACCATGGGGCCAGCCCCACCCCCCCCCAGCCACTGCCTTGGAGCCAGCCCCGCCCCCCAGCCGCCATGGGGCCAGCCCCCCCCCCCCCAGCCACTGCCTTGGAGCCAGCCCTGTTCCCAGCCACTGCCTTGGAGCTAGCCCTGTTCCCAGCCGCCATGGGGCCAGCCCCACCCCCCCACCAGCCCCTGCCTTGGAGCCAGCCCTGCCCCCCAGCCACCATGGGGCCAGCCCCACCCCCCTCCAGCCACTGCCTTGGAGCCAGCCCTGTTCCCAGCTGCCATGGGGCCAGCTCTGCCCCACCAGCCACTGCCTTGGAGCCAGCCCTGTTCCCAGCTGCCATAGGGCCAGCCCCACCCCCCCGCAGCCACTGCCTTGGAGCCAGCCCTGTTCCCAGCCGCCACAGGGCCAGCCCTGCCCCCCCAGCCACTGCCTTGGAGCCAGCCCTGTTCCCAGCCGCCACAGGGCCAGCCCCACCCCACCCAGCCACTGCCTTGGAGCTAGCCCCGCCCCCAGCTATCACCACCATGGGGCCAGCCCCACCCCCCAGCCTACCCAGGACAGCACTGCTGCTGCCTTGGGACCAGCCACTGCCAGCACCGTGCACCCCACCCGTTCCCCTAGATCCTGTCCACTTGGAGCAGAGCCAGGCCCCTCCTGGCACCAGCCCACCCACGTTGCCTTGCCTTGCCCTGGGTCCCACTTGGCACTGCCCTCCCGCCAACCCCCAGAACAGGGCTGGGGTCAGGAGCTGCTCAGACCTCCAGGAGGGGGCTTCCAGCCATGCCCAGCTCTGGGGCACTCAGCTCCCTGCTCAGCCAGGCCCTGGAAGGGCTGAGACGCAGGGACAGAGGGGCTGGCCCAAGGGAAGCCTGGACGCCCAGACCCCACGCGGCTACCGGGAAGCGCTGCAGCGCTCCCAGCCAGCAGCCCCGTACCTGGATGCTGGCGGCTGTTGAGTGGATCTGCAGGCACAGCTGCTGCTCCCAGCCGGGGCTCTCCCTGCCCTCAGGGAAGGCCCCGCTCACCAGCTCTGCCAGGCTGGCGGTCTCCACCTTTAGCAGCTGCAGAGAAGAGGAAGACGTGAGGTCCTGAGACCAGCCATGGCCAAAGAGAGCCTGGCTGGGGCGGGCAGCAGGGGCACTTTCCACTCCCCACGGGGATCAGAGCTGGGCCTTTTCCCGACCTCCCCAGGCCCATCCCTCCCGCCAACTCCCTTTCGCACGTCGGGTTCCCCAGGGCCTGGCCTGGCCTGGCCTGGGAGCAGCTGGTGCTGGGGGTCGGCTCCCCAGGGCTGTGGGAGGGAAAAGCCCCCAGAGCCAGGCAGAATCGCCATGGCTGAGGGTCCCAGCTGCTGAGGGAGCAGCCCCAGGGCCACTCACCTGGAGATCTCCCTGGGTGACGAGCAGGAACGGACAGAGGGACCAGGCTGCCAGGTGCTGATAGGCCTTGGCCATGAGCCATGAGCGGGAGGCCTGCCCTGTGGCCAGGCACAGAGTCAGCAGCTCCAGCCGGAGACCTGGGCAGATGAGGTCCCTGCTCGCTGCGGGGAGGGAGAGCTCGTTAGTGGCAAGGCCGGGAGCCAGGGGTGGCCCAGTGGTACCAGGGCTGACCTTGGGAGTGCAGCTAGAACCTGATTTCTCTGCAGAGCACTGGGGCAGGTGTCTCCCTGGAGACGAGCTCCTCCCACCTCTGGGGGAACTACCCCAGCCCCCACAGGTAGCAGAACCCTCCTCCGCCTCCCTGAGGCTCCCGGCTGGCAGCGAGAGAACCCCAGCGGCCGGGCAGGGCCCCACTCACCAGCCCCCGCAGCGAGCCGAGGCCCCAGGCATTTCAGGGCGCAGGCCAGGGGAGGGTGGAGCTCCCAGAGCAGCTGGGCAGTCCTGCTGTGCGCCGCGCCCACCGTCCTGGGCCCAGGCACACACCTGTCACCGAGGCTGGAGCCCAGGGCCCGGCAGAAGCCTGGGGGAAGAGGACAGCACCCAGTGGGTGAGGGAGATGCTGCCACCAGCTAGTCTGACAGGGAACAGCCAGGGGCCCTGTTCCCTGAGCCTCCTCCCTCCGCATCCCAGGCCCTGTCCAGGGCCCCTCCCAGCCAGCCGCCCTGGGCCTTACCTTGGTCCCAGCTCCGGAAGACGCTGCGAGAGAGCAGGTGCAGGCACAAGCGCTGCAGTGCCGCCTCGCACTCCGGGGGCACGTGGGCTGCAAGCGAGCACAGGGGTGAGCACAGGAGGGTGCAGAGCCAGGGGAGAGGGACCAGGCCGGAGCCTTCACCCCAGCCGGTGCCCAGAGCACTGGCCTGCAGCAGGCAATGCCGCAGCTCCAGGGGGAAGGACAGCTGGGCATCAAAGCACTGACCAGGGCAGGAGCCAGCAGCTGTCCCGAGGGGAGAGGCCGCACACCCAAGCGCCTGCGCAGAGGCCGGCTCAGAGCCAGAGCCCCAGGAGGGCAAAGGCCCAGGTCACAGCCACCCTCCCGCCACCCAGCCCATCCCTGCTAGAGGGCTGGGGACGCGCCAGTGCCCTGCCCCCAACTCACCCTGAATCAGCGCCTGGCTCAGCTCTTGCGCCAGCATGACCGCTGCCCTTGCCGTGCACCGGGGCAGACCCCCAAAGGGCGGCTCCAGGCGCTGGGCTAGCCAGGCGGCGGCAGCCTCCCAGAACAGCGGGCGGTACTGCGCATACAGCGCCCCGACAGCCTCCGCATAGGACGCGTCCAGCCAGTGCACGCATGTCCAGCTGGGTAGAGAGGACGAGCTCAGGCCTGGGCTGGCTGCCGGGGACTCCTGGCCCTCCTCTGCTCGGGGCTTCTCCTGCTTGGGCCTCTTGAGCGCATGGTGCCAGAGGGTGTCAGTGGAGGCCACCAGGACGCCCAGAACAAGGTCCAGGAGCTCCTTGTCCTCCCCACACACGTTGTGCAGCTCCTTGGGGAGGCCAGCCCCCTCCTGCGCTGGGGGAGACCCAGGGGACCCCATGTCTCTCGTGCTGCTGCTGTGGTCCAAGGCCCAAGGCACCATGGTGTCCTCCCAGCGCACCTGCTCCAGACAGTCCCCCTGTGCCTGCTGCAGCAGGAGCAGGTGGAGTCTGTGGGCAGCCAGCCTACCTCTCTCGGCTGCCAGTATGCCCAGCACCCGCTCAACGGGATAGGCCTCAGCGCCACCCCCCACCGCCCCCTTGTGCTGGCGTCGCGCAGCAGGCTCAAGCCTGGGCTCGCTGGAGGCCTGCTCCTGCAGCACACGGTTGTACATCTCCAGGCCCTGGAAGAGGTCGGAGAGCCGGGCAGGGGAGGTGGTGGTGCGGCTGGCCCAGGCCAGGCTGCGCAGCAGCACGTCCAGGTAGCGTTCCACCAGGCGGACGGCATGCAGCGCCACCAGGCCCAGCACCCACTTCATGTGCCGCACCGACTCGTGCTGCTGCAGCAGCAGCGCCCGCAGCCAGGGGTCGCCCCGCAGCTTGCGTTGCAGCCCGCTCCAGTGGCTGGTGTGAGTCCGCAGCTCCTCACAGAGGCCCCGGAGCTGTCTGCTGCCCCCAGGGTCACCTCCCCAGTCCGGCGGCGCCTGCTGCTGCTCCGCCAGGAGAGCCAGGAGGTGGCGCACAAAGTCGGAGGCTCCCTTAAGGCGGCGGCTGTACTCGCGGGAGAGGCGGAGGTGGTGGCGGTGCTGCAGCAGGGCGTGCAAGGTGGCGCCGTGCTTGGCCACGCTGGGGTAGGTGGGGTGGTAGCAGAAGGTGCCCTGGGCTGCGTCGCTGGCTGCCGGCTTGATGTGGCCTCGGAAAGTCTCTGTGCGGGGGTTCTCCTGCACACAGAGGCAGCGCCTGAGCCCCAGAAGGCTGTGCTCCACCTGGGCCAGGCGGGCGAGGGCGCCGGGCGAGTCCTCCTCGTCGCTGGCATAGGCACTGGCACACTGCTGCAGGAGGCACCGCGCGCCAGGGTTCACGCAGCTCCACAGCAGGGCCTCTGCCTTCTGCAGGGACTTGGCAAAGCTGCTCAGGGAGCTGCAGCCTGCAAGACACAGACTCCTGGGGAGCCTGGAAATGGGAGCAGGGGGCTGCAGCCCCAGGGAACCCCGAAAACCTCCCCAGAAGCAAAAGCAGAGCCAGCCCAGGGCTGAAAAAGAGCCTGCAATACGTAGGGGGGAGGGGCCCCACCAGCTCATCAAGCCACTGCAGATGTGCCAACTCCCTAGGACACCCCCAGCTCCAAAGACCAGGGGTACGAGGAACCACAGGGCACCTGCCTTGTAGCTCTGGAACCCCCTGCTCAACCTACCCACCCTCTCATGCCCTTCAGTGGGGAATCCCCGAGACCCCTGCGTGGGCAGAGGCACTAGCCCATTGCTCGCCTGGCTGCCTGAGGCACGAGCAGGGCTGGACGGACAGCGCTGCTTCACAGGGTATGGACAAGCACCCACGGCTCCAATCCCGCAGAGGGACACGGGGGCAGCTCCTTTGCCTCCTCTTGCTATCAGGGCTAAGGGCACCCAGGGGCAGCCCATTCTCCTGTCATCTGCACCCCTCCTCTCTCTTCCTGTTGTCAGCCCCTGCCTGCCTCCCCACTGCACTTCCTCAGCCTGCTGTCCCCGTCCCCCCCACACCACACCACTGCTGCAGCTCAGAGGATCTCAGCTGCCCCTCCCCACTGTAATCCCCAGGGATTAAACCGCCCAGACTGAACAAACGGGCTGCAGGAAGGAGGCACAAATGCCATTAAAGGATCAAGAGACTAAAGGGAGCAGTCCCCCCAGCCCGGAGCAGTCCCCCCAGCCCAGCCCAGCCCCAAGCGTCTACCTGAGCTGGCAGCAGCCCCGCACGCCCTGCCCCTGCCATTGCAGGCTGCCAGGCAGCTGCCGTCACCGCCCTCACCTGGGGCTCCCGGGCTCTGCTTTCAGCAGGAAGCTCTGACCCGCAGCTCCCCTCCCGCCTCACCCGGAACGCTGCCATTCTGCCCAACCCCCCGCGTCTCTGTCCTCACCGGAGTCTGCTGACGTCTCTCGAGCCCCTTGCCCGGGCCCGTCAGTGGGAGATGCCTGCTCAGGCCCCGCCAGCGAGCTGAGTGGCGGCAGGATGGAACCAGAGGCCTGACACATGCGGGACATGAGGAGGATGAAAACAGTGTTCAGCCCAATGCCATCTACTTCAATCGCCTGCAAGAGAGCAGGATGGGGGTCAGGCTCAGCAACCCCACAGGGCAGTCACCAGCTCAGATGCCCCGACCTCTCCTAGTACAGCAGGCCAAGGCACAGGGACGCTGGCTGCCAATGCCTCCAGGCGCAGAGCAGCCGGAGCCCAGGAACAGAAGGGAGGGTGTCTGCACTGCAGTGGAAGCCCAGGGTTCAAACCCAGGGCAGTGATTATCTCCCCCCCGCCCGCCACACGGGGAGTGACGGAGCTGTGGAGCCCGGGTTCAAGCCCACGTGATCTGCTGCGTTGACGTGGGTCCGGGGGACTCATGCTCTGGTAGGCGCCAGCAGGAGCCAGGCCCTCACTGCACACCATCGGGGTCCGGGACGAGCAGCTCGTGGCCAGCCACGATCCCCTGGTGCGGGGCAGGAAGCTGCAGCGCCTGCGGGCGCCGGGATACGGGCCTGCGGGGCGGATGCTGGAGCCATGAGCGGGGACCCGCAGCTGGGGGTCAGGGCCTGAGCTCCACCGGCCAGGCACACCCCTTGGCGGAGACACCCCGGCCCGGGCACCGCCCCCCCAGCACACGAGCTGATGGGCCGGGGGTGGGGGCAGCCCGTGCCGGGAACAGCTGGGGAGGAAGCGGGGAGATAATGGGGTGAGCAGCGCGGCCCGAGGGCGCAGGAGCGGGGCAGGTCTGCGGGGGGGCTGGGCCAAGGCGGGGGGGGGCTGGGGCCAGGTCTGCGGGGGGGGCTGGGCCAAGGCGGGGGGGGGCTGGGGGCAGGTCTGCGGGGGGGGCTCGGCCAAGGCGGGGGGGGGCTGGGGGCAGGTCTGCGGGGGGGCTGGGCCAAGGCGGGGGGGGGCTGGGGCCAGGTCTGCGGGGGGGCTGGGCCAAGGCGGGGGGGGGGGCTGGGGGCAGGTCTGCGGGGGGGGCTGGGCCAAGGCGGGGGGGGGCTGGGGGCAGGTCTGCGGGGGGGGCTCGGCCAAGGCGGGGGGCTGGGGGCAGCTCTGTGGGGGGGGCTGGGGGCAGGTCTGTGGGGGGGATGGGCCAAGGCGGGGGGCGCTGGGGGCAGGTCTGCGGGGGCGCTGGGGGCAGGTCTGCGGGGGGGGCTGGGCCAAGGCGGGGGGGGGCTGGGGCCAGGTCTGCGGGGGGGCTGGGCCAAGGCGGGGGGGGGGGCTGGGGGCAGGTCTGCGGGGGGGGCTGGGCCAAGGCGGGGGGGGGGCTGGGGGCAGGTCTGCGGGGGGGGCTCGGCCAAGGCGGGGGGCTGGGGGCAGCTCTGTGGGGGGGGCTGGGGGCAGGTCTGTGGGGGGGATGGGCCAAGGCGGGGGGCGCTGGGGGCAGGTCTGCGGGGGCGCTGGGGGCAGGTCTGCAGGGGGGGCTGGGCCAAGGCGGGGGGTCGGGGGCAGCTCTGTGGGGGGGGCTGGGGGCAGGTCTGCGGGGGGGGCCGGGGGCGACCATGCGGGAGAGTGGGGCGGGGCCTGGGGCGGGGGCGTGGCTCCATGGGATTTGGCCCCGCCCCAGGGGAGCTCCGGTTCCATCCGGTCCCCAGGCAGCTCGCGGTAGCCATGGTAACCGGCGGCCCCACCCGGCCCGACCCGACACTCACCGGCTACCGCCGCTCGCCGAACCGCCCCACGCTCGGGACTGGGGCGGGGCAGGAGCCAATCAGCGGGATAGGAAGCGGCACGTGACGAAGGTCGGTCGGCGTTTGCCTCTCCCCCCTTTGTCACGTGATAAGCGCGGTGGGCGGGGCCTACCCTTATGCCCCTCCCCCACTCGCTGGGCCCCGGGGGCGTGGCCCCACCCCCAGGACTCGTGCTGCGCCTGCGCTGCCCGGCTGGGCTCTCCCGTCCCCAGCGCCCCCGAACCCCGCAGCACCAGTGACCCCCAATAACCCCAGAGCCCCCCAGCACCCCCGAACCCCACAGCAGCGGTTACCCCAATAACCCAGAGCCCCCATTACCGCAGAGCCCCCAGCGCTCCCCAAACCCCGCATCACCAGTGACCCCCAATAACCCCAGAGCCCCCAATAACCCCAGAGCCCCCCAGCGCTCCTCGAAGCCCGCAGCACCAGTGACCCCCAATAACCCAGAGCCCCCCAGTGCTCCCCAAACCCCGCAGCACCAGTGACCCCCAATAACCCCAGAGCCCCCAATAACCCCAGAGCCCCCCAGCGCTCCTCGAAGCCCGCAGCACCAGTGACCCCCAATAACCCAGAGCCCCCATTACCGCAGAGCCCCCAGCGCTCCCCGAACCCCACAGCACCGGTTACCCCCAATAACCCAGAGCCCCCATTACCGCAGAGCCCCCAGCGCTCCCCAAACCCCGCATCACCAGTGACCCCCAATAACCCCAGAGCCCCCAATAACCCCAGAGCCCCCCAGCGCTCCTCGAAGCCCGCAGCACCAGTGACCCCCAATAACCCAGAGCCCCCAGCGCTCCCCAAACTCCGCAGCACCAGTGACCCCCAATAACCCAGAGCCCCCCAGTGCTCCCCGAACCCCGCAGCACCAGTGACCCCCAATAACCCAGAGCCCCCATTACCACAGAGCCCCCCAGCACCCCCGAACCCCGCAGCACCAGTGACCCCCAATAACCCCAGAGCCCCCAATAACCCCAGAGCCCCCCAGCACCCCCGAACCCCACAGCACCGGTTACCCCAATAACCCAGAGCCCCCATTACCGCAGATCCCCCCAGCACCACCAAACCCCGCAGCACCAGTGACGCCCAATAACCCCAGAGCCCCCAATAACCCCAGAGCCCCCCAGCACCCCCGAACCCCACAGCAGCGGTTACCCCCAATAACCCAGAGCCCCCATTACCGCAGAGCCCCCAGCGCTCCCCAAACCCCGCATCACCAGTGACCCCCAATAACCCCAGAGCCCCCAATAACCCCAGAGCCCCCCAGCGCTCCTCGAAGCCCGCAGCACCAGTGACCCCCAATAACCCAGAGCCCCCCAGTGCTCCCCAAACCCCACAGCACCAGTGACCCCCAATAACCCCAGAGCCCCCAATAACCCCAGAGCCCCCCAGCGCTCCTCGAAGCCCGCAGCACCAGTGACCCCCAATAACCCAGAGCCCCCCAGTGCTCCCCAAACCCCGCAGCACCAGTGACCCCCAATAACCCCAGAGCCCCCAATAACCCCAGAGCCCCCCAGCGCTCCTCGAAGCCCGCAGCACCAGTGACCCCCAATAACCCAGAGCCCCCATTACCGCAGAGCCCCCAGCGCTCCCCGAACCCCACAGCACCGGTTACCCCCAATAACCCAGAGCCCCCATTACCGCAGAGCCCCCCAGCGCTCCCTGAACCCCGCAGCACCAGTGACCCCCAATAACCCCAGAGCCCCCATTACTGCAGAGCCCCCAGTGCTCCCCAAACCCCGCAGCACCGGTGACCCCCAATAACCCCAGAGCCCCCATTACCGCAGAGCCCCCAGCGCTCCCCGAAACCCACAGAACCAGTGACCCCCAATAGCCCCAGAGCCCCCATTACTGCAGAGCCCCCCAGTGCTCCCCAGCGCCCATCACCCCAGAGCCCCCATTACTGCAGAGCCCCCCAGCGCTCCCCGAACCCTGCAGCACCGATGACCCCCAATAACCCCAGAGCCCCCATTACCGCAGAGCCCCCAGCGCTCCCCAAAACCCGCAGCACCAGTGACCCCAATAACCCCAGAGCCCCCATTACAGCAGAGCCCCCAGTGCTCCCTGAAACCCGCAGCACCAGTGACCCCCAATAACCCCAGAGCCCCCATTACCACAGAGCCCCCAGTGCTCCCAGAAACCCGCAGCACCAGTGACCCCCAATAACCCCAAAGCCCCCATTACTGCAGAGCCCCCCAGTGCTCCCCAGCGCCCATCACCCCAGAGCCCCCATTACTGCAGAGCCCCCCAGCGCTCCCTGAACCCTGCAGCACCAGTGACCCCCAATAAACCCAGAGCCCCCATTACCACAGAGCCCCCCAGCACTCCCTGAACCCCGCAGCACCAGTGACCCCCAATAACCCCAGAGCCCCCATTACTGCAGAACCCCCCAGCACTCCCTGAACCCTGCAGCACCAGTGAACCCCAATAACCCCAGAGCCCCCATTACCCCAGAGCCCCCCAGTGCTCCCCTGTGATGGGGTTCAGGGGTCCCCCTGCACTGCACCCCGCCCGCTGGCAGGAGAGACTCTCACTCAGCAGGCACAACAGCAGGTTTATTAGGCAACAGATGTCCAGTTTCTCACAGAAGCAACAGCATAGCCGCCAGAGACAGTCCTTCCAACCTGTCCTGGGGAGAAGACCCCAAGGGGTGCCCCTCTGGGGTGTAGCTTCCCCCCTCCTCAGGCTGGCTGCCTTCCAGCTCTCCCTTTTCCTAGCCTCTAACTGCCGCCCCCGATTCAAACCCAGCTCAGTTCCTCCCTGCTCTTTGTTCAGGCAGAGGTGTTATCTGCCAGTTGTAGCCCCAGGGTCATCCTTAGCCACTGGGAGCTGCTGCTTGCCTCGGACATCCAGCCTGACTCACACATGCACCCCCCCCACTCCATCACATCTCTCCCCCCTTCCAGACCGCACTGAGCGGGGTCACTTAGCCAGTGACCTGGGGAAGTTCGGGGCCCTCCCTGCGTGACAGGGCATCGGCTATGGTGTTGTTGTTCCCCTTGACGTGGACCACCTCCATGTCGTAGTCCTGCAGGAGCAGACTCCACCGCAGGAGCTTGGCGTTGGCCCCTTTCATGTGATGCAGCCAGGTCAGGGGTGAGTGATCGGTGTACACGGTGAAACGCCGTCCAAACGGGTATGGCTGCAGCTTCCCCAGCGCCCACACCATGGCCAGACATTCCTTCTTTATGGCTGCGTAGTTTTGCTCCCGGGGCAGCAGCTTTTTACTCAGGTACACGATGGGGTGTTTCTCCCCTTTGTCATTCACCTGCATTAGCACCGCCCCCAGCCCCACGTCTGAGGCATTGGTGAACACCAGGAAGGGCTTGTTGAAGTCTGGATTTGCCAGCACTGGGGCCCTGACCAGAGCCTCCTTCAGCGCGCAGAGGGCCTCTTGGCACTGCTCGGTCCAGACCACCTTGTCAGGCTTTTCCTTTTTACACAGCTCCGTGAGAGGGGCTGCGATGGAGCTGAAGTGGGGCACAAACCTCCGGTAGTACCCCGCCATCCCAATGAAGGCCTGGACCTGCTTCTTAGTCTGGGGTGTTGGCCAATCTTTGACAGCCTCCACTTTAGCTGGCTCTGGCTTTAAGCAGCCGCTGCCCAACTTGTGGCCCAGGTAGGTCACCTCAGCCATCCCCACCTTGCACTTCCCTGCCTTGATAGTCAGACCGGCCTTCTGGAGTCGGTCCAGCACCTGCTTGAGTTGGGACACATGGCCCTCCCACGTTTGGCTGAAGATGCAAATGTCGTCCATGTAAGCCAGGGCAAAGCTCTCCATCCCTTTCAGTAGCTGGTCCACCAGACGCTGGAAGGTAGCGGGTGCCCCCTTGAGGCCAAAGGGCAGGACCAGGAACTCGTAGAGCCCCACAGGAGTGATGAAAGCCGACTTCAGCCGGGCATCTTGGTCTAATGGCACTTGCCAGTACCCCTTGGTGAGGTCTATGGTGGTGAGGTAACGGGCTCCCCCCAGCTTGTTTAAAAGGTTATCAGGCCTGGGCATGGGGTAGGCGTCCGAGACAGTGATGGCGTTAAGCTTGCGATAGTCCACACAAAACCGAACAGACCCATCTTTTTTAGGGACTAACACCACGGGAGAGGCCCAGGGGCTGGACGAGGGTTGGATCACCCCCAGAGCCAGCATGTCTTTAACCTCCCGCTCTATGTCCTGAGCCGTCCTCCCTGTGGCTCTGAATGGCACACAATTGATAGGGGCGTGGGTGCCTGTCTCTATTCGGTGGACAGCCAGGTCAGTGCGTCCGGGTCTGTTTGAGAACAGCTGTTGATGCAAATGCAGCACCTCCTTGATCTCCGTCTGCTGGGCAGGGGTCAGCTGGTCTGAGAGGGGAATAGACTCCAGCAAGGAGCTGGCTTCAGTCCTTGTGAGTAAATCCACCAAGGGATCATCCCCCTGCCCCTCCCAGTGTCTGCACACGGCCAGCACCAAGTTCTGCCTGTCCCAGTAAGGTTTCATCATGTTTACATGATAGACCCGGCGGCTGTGGTCCCGGTTCGACAGTTCCACCACATAATTCACATCATTTAGCTGTTTGACGACCTTGAAGGGCCCATCCCAGGCCGCTTGCAGCTTGTTCCGCCGCACAGGTATAAGGACCATCACTTGATCCCCGGTGGCATAGGCTCGGGCCCTGGCGTTACGGTCATACCAGACCTTTTGCTTCCTTTGGGCCATGGAGAGGTTCTTCCTGGCCAGGCCCATGAGCTTGGTGAGTTTTTCCCGGAAGGTCAGTACATACTGTACCACTGACTCCCCTTCAGGAGAGGCCGTCCCCTCCCACTCTTCTCTGAGCAAGTCCAAGGGTCCCCGTACCCTCCTTCCGTACAGCAGCTCAAACGGGGAGAACCCCGTGGATTCCTGGGGCACCTCCCTGTATGCAAACAGCAGGTGGGGTAAGTACTTGTCCCAGTTATGGGGGTATTGATTTATGAAGGTTCTCAGCATCTGCTTTAGAGTCCCATTGAACCTCTCCACCAGCCCATTGGTTTGCGGGTGGTAGGCTGTGGCCCAGGTGTGCCGGACCCCACACTTGTCCCACAAGCTTTGCAGTAGGGCCGACATGAAGTTGGACCCCTGATCTGTGAGGACCTCCTTGGGGAACCCCACTCTGCTGAAAATGGACAGCAGTGCATCTGCCACGGTGTCAGCGTTGATAGAGGTCAAGGCCACTGCTTTTGGGTATCGCGTGGCAAAATCTACCACTACCAAAATATATTTCTTCCCCGAACGCGTTGCCTTGCTGAAGGGGCCCACTATGTCTATAGCCACTTTTTGGAAAGGCTCCTCTATGATGGGCAGTGGCCTCAAGGCAGCTTTCCCCTTGTCCCGGCTCTTCCCCACCCTCTGGCAGGGATCGCAGGACAGGCAATACAGACGGACAGCTGCAAAGATCCCTGGCCAGAAAATGTTCTGTAACAACCTTCTCCTGGTGCGGTGGATCCCCTGGTGTCCTGCGAGCGGGACATCATGGGCTAGGTACAGCAGCCTGCGCCGGTACTTTTGGGGAACCACCAGTTGCCTCTGGACCTTCCATGGCTCCGCTTTGCGTCTGGGAGCCCATTCCCGGTACAGGAATCCCTTTTCCCACAGGAATCTCTCCTTGCAGCCCTCCCCCAGCTGTGGAGCTGGGCTGAGACTGGCCAGTTCCCTCAGCTTCTGCAAGGAGGGGTCTCTCTGCTGCTCTGCCTGGAATTCTTCCGCTCGGGCAGGAGCGGATGCGACTTCCCCATCCCTGCCTGGCTCCAGCATCCCTGGCCTGTGAGATCTGGTTTTTGGGGGCCCCCTTTCTCTCAGGGTTGGCCCCTGTGGCTTTGGCTGGGCCTGTACCCCTGAATTTGGGGAGCGCACCCCTTGTTTTCTTTGGCTACGGGTCAGGACCAGGGCACGAGGGCGTTCACCTTGCCAGTTCTCCAGGTCAGCCCCCATCAGTACATCTGCCGGCAAATGGCTGTGCACGCCCACTTCCTTGGGGCCTTCCTTCTTCCCCCATTTCAGGTGCACCCTCGCCATGGGCACCTTGAAAGGGGTCCCATCAATTCCTGTTATCGTCAGGTGGGAATCGGGTATCATGCAGCCCGGTGCCACCACCCCGGGTCGGGCCAGCGTCACGTCAGCGCCTGTGTCCCAGAACCCCGTGACCTTTTTCCCGTCTACCTCGAGGTGTTTGAGACACTTGCTCCACAGAGGCATTGCTGCCCCCACTCTGTAAACTGGCCTCTGAGCATTTGGTCCCCCTGAGGAGCTGGTCTGTGGGGCGGATTCGGCCCAAGCCGAGTGCCCATTGTCAGCACCACCCGCCTTGGCCGCCAGCCCCTCTGACTTCTGGGACCCCACCCAGTTGACTCCATGACCCCCCGGCCTGCTCAACCTGTCTGGGAGCCTGGGGCACTGGGCTGCTCTATGCCCCTTTCGCCCACAGCGGTAACAGCCTGGGTCTTGTTGTGTCCCTTGGGCCGGCTGCTCTGTCCGGGTTCTGTTTGGCTCTCTGGGGGGTGGGTGGCTGGCCCCTCTTTCCTGGGCTTGCCCAAGAGGTGGTCCCCTCTGTCGTACAGTTAGGGACCGGTCTCTCTGAGATTCTCGGTTTCTCCAGGACTCCCTCTCCCTCCGGGACTCCCTCTCTCTCCGAGACTCCCTCTCTTTGTGGGGCTTACTTTCAAACCTGGCCCGGCTGTTTGTGAAGTCATCTGCCAGTTTCCCTGCATCATGTGAGTCCCCTGGCTTCCGGTCCACGAGCCGCACCCTCAGGTCAGGTGCGCACATCTCGTAGAATCGCTCCACGACCGCCAGCTCGATCAGGTCCTCTACGGACTGGACTCCCATTCCGAATGCCCACTTCTGGTAGTATTGCTTCAGGCGGGCAGTTGTATCTACGTGGGTTTCCTCTGGCCTCTTCTGCGCCTCCTGGAACTTCTTCTTGTACATCTCCGGAGTCAGCCCGAACTTATGCAGCAGGGCCTGTTTGAACCGTTCATAGTCCCCAGGCTGCAGCCCCACCAGCTGGCTGAGCACCGCTGCGCCCTTCCGGCCCAGCAAGGGGGTGAGGTGCCGGAGCCACTCATCTGGGAGAACCTCATGCAACTCACAGGCTCGCTCGAAGGCGGTAAGGAACTCGTCCATGTCCCCTGGGTCCTGACACTGGGCCAGCACACGCGTCTCCAAGTGACTGGCCACCCCGAGCCGTCTGGCCCTCTCCCCGCTTACCGCAGCTGGGGCCTCTTGGCGTCTCGCCTCTGCCATGGTTCGCTCATGCTCCCGCTCTCGCTCTCTCTCCTTCCGTTCTCGTTCTTTCTCCTCCCGCTGTGTCTCTTGTAGCTGGCGCTCGTGCTCACGCTCTTTTTCTCGTTCCTGGCGCTCGTGCTCACGTTCTCTTTCCCGTTCCTGGCGCTCACGCTCTCTTTCTCGTTCCTGTCGCTCACGCTCTCTTTCCCGTTCCTGGTGCTCCAGTTCCTTTAATTTCACCTCGAGTTCCAGCCGTTGCAGCTCTGCGGTGGGGGACTCTGCCCGCGATGGACCACCGCTAGCTGAGTGCGACCTGGCGGGCACCGCGTCTGTCTGACGGCGTCGAGCCCCCGCTCCTGTCGGAGAATCCGAAATGCTTCCCGAGGCTGACCGGCCACTTTCTGCCGGGACAGGCTCTGCTCCCCCGGATCGGTCATTCTCTTCCAGCTGTGCAATCAGCTGGGCCTTGGTCGCCTTCCCCACGGTCAGGCCCCTCTCTCTGCACAGCCCCGCTAGCTCTGCCTTCAGGAGTCGGGTATAATCCATCTCCCCGCTATCTCCCGGGGTATCCACTCACCAGCAGCAGCTGCAGGAATGGCTCTGTTCTCCCTCTGGCTCTTGTGAGACTGCTTCCTTCTCTGGTGCTCAGTCAGCCACTGCTGGGAGCTCATCCGTGGGTGCAGTGCATCCCACTTCTGACACCAGTGTGATGGGGTTCAGGGGTCCCCCTGCACTGCACCCCGCCCGCTGGCAGGAGAGACTCTCACTCAGCAGGCACAACAGCAGGTTTATTAGGCAACAGATGTCCAGTTTCTCACAGAAGCAACAGCATAGCAGCCAGAGACAGTCCTTCCAACCTGTCCTGGGGAGAGGACCCCGAGGGGTGCCCCTCTGGGGTGTAGCTTCCCCCTCCTCAGGCTGGCTGCCTTCCAGCTCTCCCTTTTCCTAGCCTCCAACTGCCACCCCCGATTCAAAACCCAGCTCAGCTCCTCCCTGCTCTTTGTTCAGGCAGAGGTGTTATCTGCCAGTTGTAGCCCCAGGGTCATCCTTAGCCACTGGGAGCTGCTGCTTGCCTCAGACATCCAGCCTGACTCACACATGCACCCCCCCCACTCCATCACATCCCCAGAACCCTCTCACCTCAGAACCCCCCGAGCCCCGCAGCACCCCATTACCCCAGAGCCCCCCAGCACCTCCCAAACCAGCACCCAGTGACCCCCAAGTAACCCCAGCACTCCCCAGAACCCTGTCACCCCAGAGCCCCACAGCACCCTATTACGCCAGAGCCCCCATCCTCCAAGGCCCCCAGTGACCCAAGTAACCCCAGTGCTCCCCAGAACCCTGTCACCCCAGAGCCCCGAGAACCCCTGTTACCCCAGGGACCCCAGAACCCCCATCACCCCAAAGACCCCATTACCCCAGAGCCCCCTGAACCTGCAGCCCCCAGTGACCCCCCAAGTAACCCCAGTGCTCCCCAGAACTCCCAGAGCCCCCATTACCCCAGAGCCCTCCCAGTGCTCCCCAGAACCCTGTCACCCCAGAGCCCCTAGAACCCCCCAGCACCCCCATCACCCCAAAGTCCCCCAGTGACCCTGTCATCTCAGTGCTGCCTACCACCGCAGCACCCCTCATCACCCCAACACCCCCAGGTGCCCCATCACCCCAGAGCCCCCCAGTGTCCCCAGTCACCCCAGAGGCCCCCAGTACCTCAGAACACTCCCACTGACCCCCACCCCTCAATGAGCTTCCTTCAGCCCCTTGACACCCATACAGACTGAGAGGCTCCAGTGCCCCCGCCCATCACCCCAGAGAACATGCGAACATAAGAACGGCCATACTGGGTCAGACCAAAGGTCCATCCAGCCCCGTATCCCGTCTGCCGACGGTGGCCAATGCCGGGTGCCCCAGAGAAGGAGAACAGAAGACAATGATCAAGTGATTTATCTCCTGCCATCCATCTCCTGCCCTTGTACTGAAGGCTAGGGCACCATACTTTATCCCTGGCTAATAGCCATTTATGGACCTAACCTGCAAAAATTTATCGAGCTCTTTTTTAAACCCTAATAGAGTCCTGGCCTTCACAGCCTCCTTGGGCAAGGAGTTCCACAGGTTGACTGTGCGCTGTGTGAAGAAAAATTTCCTTTTATTAGTTTTGAACCTACTACCCATCAATTTCATTTGGTGTCCCCTAGTTCTTGTATTATGGGAAAAGGTAAATAATTTTTCTATATTCACTTTCTCCACACCATTCATGATTTTATATACCTCTATCATATCCCCCTCAATCGCCTCTTTTCCAAACTGAAAAGTCCCAGTCTCTCTAGCCTCTCCCCATATGGGACCCGTTCCAAGCCCTTAATCATCTTAGTCGCCCTTTTCTGAACCTTTTCTAACACCAATATATCTTTTTTGAGGTGAGGAGACCACATCTGCACGCGGCACTCGAGACGTGGGCGTACCATAGTTGTATAGAGGGGAAGTACGACATCTTTTGTCTTATTATCGATCCCTGTTTGAACAATTCCTAACAGCCTGTTTGCTTTACTGCGTGGACGTCTTCAGAGAACTACCCACTAGAACTCCAAGATCCCTTTCCTGACCTGTCGTAGCTAAATTGGGGTTATTTTTCCCAGTGTGCACCACCTTACACTTACCCACATTGCCATTTTGCTGCCCAATCACTCAGAGCCCTCCAGAGCCCCCACAGTGCCCCAGAACACCCTCACTGATCCTCCACGAGCCTCCTGCAGCGCTCCTGGCAGTGCCCGAGAACCCATGTGGTCATAGAATCTCAGAGCGGGAAGGGACCTCAGGAGGTCACTGAGTCCAATCCCCTGCCCCAAACAGGATTAATCCCAACTAAATCATCCCGGCCAGGACCTTGTCAAATCAGGATTTAAAAGCCTCAAGGGTTGGAGAATCCACCACCTCTCCAGGCAACACATTCCAGTGCTTCACCAGGAAGCTGAAGGCTGCTATTAAATCACCCCTCAGCCTTCTCTTCTGCAAACTAAATAAGCCCAAATCCCTCAGCCTCTCCCCATGGGTCCTGGGCTCCAGCCCCTTCATCATTTTCGGTGCCCTCCACTGAACCTGCTCCAGCACATCCACATCCTTTTCATACTGCGGGGCCCAAAACCGGACGCAGTGCTCCAGGTGTGGCCTCAGCAGTTCTGAATAGAGAGGAACAACCACCTCTCTAGATATGTTCAAAATTCTCCTCCTAATGCTCCCCAAAATGCCGTTAGCCTTCTTGGCTACAAGGGCACACTGGTTACTCACATCCGGCCTTTCATCCCCATAACCCCTAGGTCCCTTTCCGCTGAACTGCTGCTGACCCAGTCGGTCCCCAGCCTGTAACAGTGCTTGGGATTCTTCTGTCCCAAGTGCAGGACTCTGCACTTCTCCTTGTTGAACCTCCTCAGATTTCTTTTGGCCCAGTCCTCCAATTTATCCAGGTCACCCTGGATCCCATCTCTACCCTCCAATGTATTTACCTCTCCCCCACCTTTGGGTCACCTGCAAACTTGCTGAGGGTGCAATCCAGGCCCTCATCCAGGTCATTAACAACGATGTTGAACAACACCAGCCCCAGAACCGAGCCTCGTGGCACTCCACTTGAAACCGACCGCCATCCAGATAAGGAGTCCTGCCCTGAGAGCCTCCACTCCTCCCTACCACCTAAAGAGCCTGCTGGCCCCAGAGCTCCCTGCAGCACTCTGAACTGAACCCCCGTGATGCCCTAAGAGCTCCCTGCAGCATCCTCTGCAGAACCTCCTACCATATCTCTGGCTAATCCCCACCACCTCCCTGTGCAGAAGCCTCTGCAGCAACCTGCTGGAGATGCCCACGTCCCTCATAGCTCTGATGCTTCCTGCAGGAGGTGCTGGGCAGAAGCTGTGCCTGGTGGGCTGGTGAGGCCAGTGATTGCTGGAGCCCAGCTGCTACCTGCCCCACAGCTTGCTCTTGGGGACGGAGACCGGTCGGGCCTTCTCTGCCTAACATGGCCCAGGCCCAGGCCCCTCCAGAACAGCTCACCCACGGACTGGAGGAGGATTTGGGAGGGAGGGAGTGAGGCAAAAGCCAGGGTGGTGGGGCTGGTCTGGGCTGAACCAGCAGCTCTGTGGCATGTTGCTGGCCCTCAGCCAGGTCTCTCCCCTCTCCCCAGCACAGCCCATGTCTGGGGCCTTTGCACTGTGACACGTGGTCAGATGTGGTGCAAGCAGGAGGCAGGCTGGCCAGGCAGCTGTGCCCACTGCCCTACTGCAGAGCAGCGACGACCAGCTAGCCGGGCCCCAGGTTTGTCTCGCTTGACCTATCAGGACAGGTGGCAGACACCAGCCCCAAGGTGAGCCAGGAACTGCCAGGCCCCTCTCTGAGGGGCTGCTCTCTGCATCCAGGGCGTGCGCTGAAAGCCAAGAGTCACCAGAGGTCTGATCCCTGCCGAGCGCCTCATGCGGAGTGTGCCAGCAGGTGAGCTGCGCGGTCTCCCTAGCTAAGCCAGCCAGGCCTCCCTGAACACACAGGCTCCGCTCTGGCTGGGGAGCACAGAGGCCTCCAAGCAGGGCATCCCAGGTGGGGGCAGGGCCTGGGGCAACCCCCCCTACAGCAAGCCCCCCCCCGCCCCATACTGCCTCCCCAGACAGTGGGGCCTTGGGTTACCTGTGGCCAAGAGCTGGTCAGGCAAAGGCAACCAGGGCTGCCTGGGGCTTCTGACGTGCCCTGGCATTGATGCTGTGTGCTGCTTGGTGAGGTCTGCGGGGAGCAGGCTGGGTGTGTGTCTGGGGGTCCACGTGCACCAGGGATGCGTGTGTTAGCGTGTGCATACGGGTGGGTGCCCGCAGGGTGGGGGATGTCGAGGTGCAGACGTGCATGTGCTGACATTGCTCATCCCCTGCCGGAAGGACCCAGCTTCACCAGTGCGACCCTCAGCCCTCGCGCAGCAAGGGCCTGGCAGCTCACTTCCGACTGAAGGCCCCCGGGGCTGTGCCGGCGGGAGGGGCAGGGAGCTGAGGAGGTCGGAGGCCCATGCTTTGTGGAGGGCCTGGACTCACGCTTTGCTGGGGTGGGGAGGGCTGCAGGGTGGGACCTCGGCGTGCCAATGGGGCCGGGGCAGCAGTACAGGTGGGGAGGACAGTTGGCCTCAGGGCTGAGCAATGGAACCCCGGCCCCGCTGCCCAGCCCAGCGCAGTGGGGCAGTGCCCTGCTTCGGCGGAGCCCTGCCCCTTCTCCCCTCCCCGGCACAGCCCTCCAGCCCACGGCCCGTACAGCAGGGCTGCCTGCCAACTGCCGCTGCACCACGTTCCCACAGCAATCAAGACCAAACGTAGCTCAGTGGGCTGCACTCTGCCGTGTCTCCCCACCTGACCCCCGGGTGCACGTCTGCCCCAGGGACCAGGCAGTGCAGGCTGTCGCTGGGGAGCACCTCCAGCGCCTGGGGGAATGGGTTGGTGTAACCCCTGGGGCTGGCTGGCGCCGTGCGAGCTGCAGGAGGGCAGAGGGCAGCAGCAGCAGGAAGAAGGGGGTGGAGGGGTGCAGCCCCGGAGGAGGGGGGCAGGGAGGAGGGATGAAGGGCAATTCCTCCTTGCTCAGAAGACACAGGGAAAGCAGGCCCAGCCGTGCTCCCCAGCCTGGGGCACTGCGCTTGAGAGCCTGAGAACCGACTTGCACAGCTGGGCAGCCAGGGCCAAGAGTCAGGCAGAGCCCCAGGGCCAACGGCCTCCCCCCCAGCACAGAGACCCCCATCGCCCAGCTGTGTGAAGCTGAGGCCCCGCAGGACACAGCTGAGCTGCCAGGGCTGGGGAAGGAGCTCGCCGCTCACTCTCTTACCCTGCCCTGGCCGGGTTGAGGTGGAGGAGCGGTGGGGTTGCCCCAGGACACAGCTGAGCCTAGTGCTGCTCCAGGCTTTCCTGGGTAGATGTTCCTGTCTCGTGGCTCCCTACAGGGGTACAGAGCACATGGGCCAGCCCCAGGGCTCCATGCTGCTTGGGCATGATGCACTGCCCAAGTCCCCTGCCCTCTGGCACTCTGCCCTGCGTCTCTGTTGGAACCATACCCCGGCCAGGCACTCAGTGCATCAGTTCTCAAAGGCCTTCACTGGCCGGCCAGCCCTGGGTCAGCGACAAGCCTCCTTTCCCAGAGGAACAGCACTGGCCTCACTTTACGGAGGGAAACTGAGGCAGTGGCAGGAACTAGCCTGCTGCAGGCCAGGCCACTGGTGTGCATTGGGATCCCAGCATCAGGGTCTAGCGGCCTGGCTCACCCATCCCTCCGGGGACACTGCTGCTGCGGGAGACTGGCATTCTGCCCAGCCACATTGACAGCAGGGACGGGGCGAAGAACAGGGGCCTGGGGGAGACTCTCGGGGGTGCCTGGGCAGGTGAGGGGTCAGCGAGGCAGGGTGCTGGGAGCCACTCGGTATGCCAGCCTGGGGCAAATGACGCTGCCTGGAGTCCTACCTCGAGGCACCTGTCCCTGATGGAAGGACCCATGCACCCCCTTGCCTGGCCTGAGAGCCCATGGGGCAGGAACACACAGCCTCGCCTCCCCTCCACGCCCCGTGCCAGGACGGGGCCCCATGTGTAAGGGCTACTGTGGGGTCAGCTCAGACTTTCCTCCAACTCCCCATTTCTGGCCTCTGTCCCCTGCTGCCTCCGGCACCCCAAAATGGCAGCGCATTGATTCAGGGCTCGCCCCAGTCCTCACCTCAAGGCAGGCCTTCCTGTGGCTTCTCTCTATGCAGCTCTCCTTGTCCATGGTGGGTCAGCAATGGCCCCAAGCAGCTGCCGGCTGCTAAAGCCACAGAGAAATGCGCTTAACGACAGCGCTAATCAGCTTGGGCCCCAGAGAGGGAGGGGGCTGGCACTGCTCCACTCAGGGACAGCTCTCCGCACACATCCAGCTCCTGCTGGCAGCCGGGAACCCTGCCTGGGCGCCGGGGAACAGCAAACGTTGCTAAGCTTCCCGCCTGCACTCACAGGGTTGGCCTCAACTGCCCACCCCCTTGGTGAGCGTAGGGAGCCCCATTAGCTTTGGGCCTGCCAACCCCATGTGTTCTTGCAGGCTTCCCCAGGGCACTGGCTTGGCCGATGTGATGGGGCTCAGGGTCCCCCTGCACTGCACCCCGTCCGCTGGCAGGAGAGACTCTCACTCAGCAGGTACAACAGGAGGTTTATTAGGCAACAGATGCCCAGTTTCTCACAGAAGCAACAGCATAGCAGCCAGAGACAGTCCTTCCAACCTGTCCTGGGGAGAAGACCCCGAGGGGTGCCCCTCTGGGGTGTAGCTTCCCCCTCCTCAGGCTGGCTGCCTTCCAGCTCTCCCTTTTTCTAGCCTCTAACTGCCGCCCCCGATTCAAAACGCAGCTCAGCTCCTCCCTGCTCTTTGTTCAGGCAGAGGTGTCACCTGCCAGTTGTAGCCCCAGGGTCATCCTTAGCCACTGGGAGCTGCTGCTTGCCTCGGACATCCAGCCTGACTCACACATGCACTCCCCCCACTCCATCACATCTCTCCCCCCTTCCAGACCGAACTGAGCGGGGTCACTTAGCCAGTGACCTGGGGAAGTTCGGGGCCCTCCCTGCGTGACAGGGCATCGGCTATGGTGTTGTTGTTCCCCTTGACGTGGACCACCTCCATGTCGTAGTCCTGCAGGAGCAGACTCCACCGCAGGAGCTTGGCGTTGGCCCCTTTCATGTGATGCAGCCAGGTCAGGGGTGAGTGATCGGTGTACACGGTGAAACGCCGTCCAAACAGGTACGGCTGCAGCTTCCCCAGCGCCCACACCATGGCCAGACATTCCTTCTCTATGGCTGCGTAGTTCTGCCCCCGGGGCAGCAGCTTCTTACTCAGGTACACGATGGGGTGTTTCTCCCCTTTGTCATTTACCTGCATTAGCACCGCCCCCAGCCCCACGTCTGAGGCATCGGTGAACACCAGGAAGGGCTTGTTGAAGTCTGGATTTGCCACCACTGGGGCCCTGACCAGAGCCTCCTTCAGCGCGCAGAGGGCCTTTTGGCACTGCTTGGTCCAGACCACCTTGTCAGGCTTTCCCTTTTTACACAGCTCTGTGAGGGGGGCTGCGATGGAGCTAAAGTGGGGCACAAACCTCCGGTAGTACCCCGCCATCCCAGTGAAGGCCTGGACCTGTTTCTTAGTCTGGGGTGTGGGCCAATCTCTGACAGCCTCCACTTTAGCTGGCTCTGGCTTTAAGCAGCCGCTGCCCACCTTGTGGCCCAGGTAGGTCACCTCAGCCATTCCCACCTTGAACTTCCCTGCCTTGATAGTCAGACCGGCCTTCTGGAGTTGGTCCAGCACTCGCTTGACCTGGGACACATGGTCCTCCCACGTCTGGCTGAAGATGCAAATGTCGTCCATGTAAGCCAGGGCAAAGCTCTCCATCCCTTTCAGTAGCTGGTCCACCAGGCGCTGGAAGGTAGCGGGTGCCCCCTTGAGGCCAAAGGGCAGGACCACGAACGTGTAGAGCCCTACAGGGGTGATGAAAGCCAACTTGAGCCGGGCATCTTTGTCTAATGGCACTTGCCAGCACCCCTTGGTGAGGTCTATGGTGGTGAGGTAAGGGGCTCCCCCCAGCTTGTCTAAAAGGTCATCAGGCCTCGGCATGGGGTAGGCGTCCGAGACAGTGATGGCGTTAAGCTTGCGATAGTCCACACAAAACTGAACAGACCCATCTTTTTTAGGGACTAACACCACGAGAGAGGCCCAGGGGCTGGAGGAGGGTTGGATCACCCCCAGAGCCAGCATGTCTTCAACCTCCTGCTCTATGTCCTGAGCCGTCTCCCCTGTGGCTCTGAATGGCACACACTTGATAGGGGCGTGGGTGCCTGTCTCTATTCGGTGGACAGCTAGGTCGGTGCATCCGGGTCTGTCAGAGAACAGCTGTTGGTGTGAATGCAGCACCTCCTTGATCTCCGTCTGCTGGGCAGGGGTCAGCTGGTCTGAGAGGGGAATAGACTCCAGCAAGGAGCTGGCTCCAGTCCTTGTGAGTAAATCCACCAAGGGATCATCCCCCTGCCCCTCCCAGTGTCTGCACACGGCCAGCACCAAGTTCTCTCTGTCCCAGTAAGGTTTCATCATGTTCACATGATAGACCAGGTGGCTGTGGGCCCAGTTTGACAGTTCCACCACATAATTCACGTCATTCAGCTATTTGACAACCTTGAAGGGCCCATCCCAGGCCGCTTGCAGCTTGTTCCGCTGCACAGGTACAAGGACCATCACTTGGTCCCCGGTGGCATAGGCTCGGGCCCTGGCGTTACGGTCATACCAGACCTTTTGCTTCCTTTGGGCCATGGAGAGGTTCTCCCTGGCCAGGCCCATGAGCTCGGTGAGTTTTTCCCGGAAGGTCAGTACATACTGTACCACTGACTCCCCTTCAGGAGAGGCCGTCCCCTCCCACTCTTCTCTGAGCAAGTCCAAGGGTCCCCGTACCCTCCTTCCGTACAGCAGCTCAAACGGGGAGAACCCCGTGGATTCCTGGGGCACCTCCCTGGATGCAAACACCAGGTGGGGTAAGTACTTGTCCCAGTCATGGGGGGTATTGATTCATGAAGGTTTTCAGCATCTGCTTGAGAGTCCCATTGAACCTCTCCACCAGCCCATTGGTCTGCAGGTGGTAGGCTGTGGCCCAGGTGTGCCGGACCCCACACTTGTCCCGCAAGCTTTGAAGCAGGACCGACATGAAGCTGGACCCCTGATCTGTGAGGCCTCCTTGGGGAACCCCACTCTGCTGAAAAAGGACAGCAGTGCATCTGCCACGGTGTCAGCGTCGATAGAGGTCAAGGCCACTGCTTCTGGGTATCGCGTGGCAAAATCTACCACCACCAAAATATATTTCTTCCCCGAATGCGTTGCCTTGCTGAAGGGTCCCACTATGTCTATGGCCACTTTCTGGAAAGGCTCCTCTATGATGGGCAGTGGCCTCAGGGCAGCTTTCCCCTTGTCCCGGCTCTTCCCCACCCTCTGGCAGGGATCGCAGGACAGGCAATACAGACGGACAGCTGCAAAGATCCCTGGCCAAAAAAAGTTCTGTAACAGCCTTCTCCTGGTGCAGTGGATCCCCTGGTGTCCTGCGAGTGAGATATCATGGGCTAGGTACAGCAGCCTGCGCCGGTACTTTTGGGGGACTACCAGTTGCCTCTGGACCTTCCATGGCTCCGCTTTGCATCTGGGAGCCCACTCCTGGTACAGGAATCCCTTTTCCCACAGGAATCTCTCCCTGCAGCCCTCCCCCAGCTGTGGAGCTGGGCTGAGACTGGCCAGTTCCCTCAGCTTCTGCAAGGAGGGGTCTCTCTGCTGCTCTGCCTGGAATTCTTCCGCTGGGGCAGGGGCGGAAGCTACTTCCCCATCCCTGCCTGGCTCCAGAACCCCTGGCCTGTGAGATCTGGTTTTTGGGGGCCCCCTTTCTCTCAGGGTTGGCCCCTGTGGCTCCTGTGACTTTGGCTGGGCCTGTACCACTGAATCTGGGGAGCGCACCCTTCGTTTTCTTTGGCTACGGGTCAGGACCAGGGCACGAGGGCGTTCACCTTGCAAGTTCTCCAGGTCAGCCCCCATCAGTACATCCGCCAGCAAATGGCTGTGCACGCCCACCTCCTTGGGGCCTTCCTTCTTCCCCAATTTCAGGTGCACCCTCGCCATGGGCACCTTGAAGGGAGTCCTGTCAATTCCTGTTACAGTCAGGTGGGAATTGGGTATCATGCGGCCTGGTGCCACCACCCCAGGTCGGGCCAGCGTCACGTCGGCACCGGTGTCCCAGAACCCTGTGACCTTTTTCCCATCTACCTCGAGGGGTGTGAGACACTTGCTCCTCAGAGGCAGTGCCCCCCCCCCCGGCTTTAAACTGACCTCTGAGAATTGGGTCCCCCTGAGGAGCTGGTCTGTGGGGTGGACTCGGCCCAATCCAAGAACACACTGGCAGCACCACCCGCCTTGGCCGCCAGCCCCTCTGGCTTCTGGGACTCCACCCAGTTGACTCCATGACCCCCCGGCCTGCTCAACCTGTCTGGGAGCTTGGGGCACTGGGCTGCTCTATGCCCCTTTCACCCACAGCAATAACAGCCTGGGTCTTGTTGTGTCCCTCGGGCCGGCTGCTCTGTCCAGGCTCTGCTTGGCTCTCTGGGGGGTGGGTGGCCGGCCCCTCTTTCCTGGGCTCGCCCTAGAGGTGGTCCCCTCTGTCGTACGGTCAGGAACCGGTCTCTCTGAGATTCTCGGTCTCTCCGGGACTCCCTCTCCCTCCGGGACTCTCTCTCTTTGTGGGGCTCACTTTCAAACATGGCCCGGCTATTTGTGAAGTCATCTGCCAGTTTCCCTGCATTGTGTGAATCCCCAGGCCTCCGGTCCATGAGCCGCACCCTCAGGTCAGGTGAGCACATCTCGTAGAATCGCTCCACGACCACCAGCACGATCAGGTGCTCTACGGACTGCGCTCCCATCCCGAACACCCACTTCTGGTAGTATTGCTTCAGGCGGGTGGTTGTATCTACATGGGTTTCCTCTGGCCTCTTCTGCGCCTCCTGGAACTTCTTTTTGTACATCTCCAGAGTCAGCCCGAACTTATGCAGCAGGGCCTGTTTGAACCGTTCATAGTCCCCAGGCTGCAGCCCCTCCAGCTGGCTGAGCACCGCTGCGGCCTTCTGGCCCAGCAAGGGGGTGAGGTGACGGAGCCACTCAGCTGGGGGAACCTCGTGCAGCTGAAAGGCTCGCTCAAAGGCGGTAAGGAACTCATCCATGTCCCCTGGGTCCTGACACTGGGCCAGCACACGTGTCTCCAAGTGACTGGCCACCCCGAGCCGTCTGTCCCTCTCCCCGCTTACCGCAGCTGGGGCCTCTTGGCGTCTCGCCTCTGCCATGGCCCACTCATGCTCCCGCTCTCGCTCTCTCTCCTTCCGCTCTTGCTCTCTCTCCTCCCGCTCTCGCTCTCTCTCCTCCCGCTGTCTCTTTTGTAGCTGGCGCTCGTGCTCGCGCTCTCTTTCCCGTTCCTGGTGCTCCAGTTCCTTTAATTTCACCTCGAGTTCCAGCCGTCGCAGCTCTGCAGTAGGGGACTCTGCCCGCGATGGACCACTGCTAGCTGAGCGCGACCTGGTGGGCACCGTGTGTGTCTGACGGCGTCGAGCCCCCGCTTCTGTCGGAGAATCCGAAATGCTTCCCGAGGGTGACCGGCCACTTTGTGCCGGGACAGGCTCTGCCCCCCTGGATCGGTCATTCTCTTCCATCTGGGCAATCAGCTGGGCCTTGGTCGCCTTCCCCACGGTCAGGCCCCTCTCTCTGCACAGCCCCGCTAGCTCTACCTTCAGGAGTCGGGTATAATCCATCTCCCCACCGTCTCCCGGGGTATCCACTCACCAGCAGCAGCTGCAGGAATTGCTCTGTTCCCCCTCTGGCTCTTGTGAGGCTCCTTCCTTCTCTTGCACTCAGTCAGCCACTGCTGGGAGCTCATCCGTGGGTGCAGTGCATCCCACTCCTGACACCAGTGTGATGGGGTTCAGGGTCCCCCTGCACTGCACCCCGTCCGCTGGCAGGAGTGACACTCACTCAGCAGGTACAACAGGAGGTTTATTAGACAACAGATGCCCAGTTTCTCACAGAAGCGTCAGTACAGCAGTCAGAGATAGTCCTTTCAACCCGTCCTGGGGAGAAGACCCCGAGGGGTGCCCCTCTGGGGTGTAGCTTCCCCCCTCGCCAGGCTGGCTGCCTTCCAGCTCTCTTTTCCTCTAGCCTCTAACTGCCACCCCCAATTCAAAAACCAGCTCGGCTCCTCCCTCCTCTTTGTTCAGGGCAGAGGTGTTACCTGCCAGTTGTAGCCCCAGGGTCATCCTTAGCCACTGGGAGCTGTTCTGCTTGTCTCTCACATCCAGCCTGAGTCTCGCATTTGCACTCCCCCCACTCCATCACAGCCTACACCTCCAATGTCGCTGCTGTTCTGCTTGTCCCAGCTGAAAAAATGATTAGCAATGGAGGCAGTAAGCCGAAGGGAAACACAACGTGTGTGGGAGTGGCACAGCTTCGACATGAGGAGGGATTAAAAAGATGGGGCCTGTGTCACGTGGTTGGACTTTTATATTGTGTCTGGTAGCCATGTTAATGCCCCGTGTGGCTATTGGCCCCAAATATTGTGCTAGGGGGCCGTGTGAGGTGTCTGTGGAAAGCTGATGATGTCCTGACTCTCTGTGTGCTTCTTATAAGCCTGTGTCACGCATGTAGGTAAAGTTCTAGATTTTAGCTGTGTAGCTGTGGTAGAAAACGTTTCAGGGCTAAGCTTCACAATAGGAGCAGTTCAGTAACACTTTCAAGACTAACAAAATAATTTATTAGGCGATGAGCTTTCGTGGGCCAGACCCACTTCTTCAGACCAGAGCCAGACCAGAACAGACTCTATATTTAAGGCACAGAGAACCAAAAATAGTAATCAAGGTGGACAAATCAGAAAAGTTATTTTCAAGGTGAGCAAATCAGAGAGCAGAGGGGCAGAAGGAGGCTGGGGAGTTAAGAATTAGATAATGCAAAGTATGTAAAAGAGCCACTATAATGAGCTAGAAAATTGCCATCCCGGTTCAACCCACATGTTAATGTGTCAAATTTGAATATAAAAGAGAGTTCAGCAGCCTCTCTTTCCAAAGAGTTGTGAAAATTCCTTTTCAGTAGAACACGGACTTTCAGGTCATTAACAGAATGGCCCTCTCCATTAAAGTGCTGGCTGACCAGTTTGTGAATCAGGAGTGTTTTATGTCTGTTTTGTGCCCATTAATTCTTTGTCTAAGGGAGTTTGAAGTCTGTCCAATATACAAAGCATCTGGGCATTGTTGGCACATGATGGCATATATGATGTTAGTTGAGCAACGTGAGAATGTGCCTGTGATTTTGTGAATAACCTGGTTAGGTCCAGTGATGGTATCTCCAGAATAGATATGTGGACAAAGTTGGCAACAAGCCTTGTTGCAAGGAAAAGTTCCAGGACTGGTGTTGCTGGGGTATAGACTGCGGTTGCGGGTGAGAATCCTCATAAGGTTGGGGGGTTGTCTGTAGGAGAGAACAGGCCTGTCACCTGGGGCATTCTGGAGTGTGGGTAGGTTGTAGGTCTTTAATAATTTGTTGCAGTGGTTTGAGTTGGGGGCTGTAGGTGATGACCAGTGGTGGTCTGTTATTGGCTTTTTTGGGCCGATCTTGGAGTAGCTGGTCTCTGGGTATTCGTCTGGCCCTGTTGATTTGTTTTTTTACTTCTCCTGGTGGGTAATTCAGGTATATGAATATTTGGTAGAGATCTTGTAGTTTTTTCTCTCTGTCAGTTGGATCAGAGCAAATGCGATTGTACCTAAGGGCTTGACTGTAAACAATGAATCTAGTTGTGTGTGTAGGATGGAAGCTAGAAGGGTATAGGTAAGTATAGCTATCAGTGGGTTTCTGGTACAGTGTGGTACTAATCAGGCCATCCTTGATTTGTACTGTAGTGTCCAGGAAATGTATCTCTTGCGTGGAGTAATTGAGGCATAAGTTGATGGTGGGGTGCAGATTGTTAAAGTCTCTGTGGAATTCTTCTAGTCTCTATACCATGGGTCCAAATCATGAAGATGTCATCCATGTATCGTAAGTAAAGGAGGCGTAATAGGGGATGAGAGCTGAGGAACCGTTGTTCCAGGTCAGCCATAAATATATTATCATGTTGTGGGGCCATGCGGGTGCCCATAGCAGTTCCACTAATCTGGAGGTATAAATTGTCCCCAAATTGGGAATAATTGTGGGTGAGAACAAAGTTACGGAGGTCAGACACCAGACTGGCTGTGGCGGCATCAGGGATGCCTGATTGCTTGTAATCTGTCTTTGTGTGGAATATTAGTGCACAGAGCTTCTACATCCATCGTGGCAAGGATGGAATTATCACGAACTTTTCCGATGTTTTGTAATTTCCTCAGGAAGTCGGTGGTATCTCGGAGATAGCTGGGAGTGTTGGTGGTATAGGGTTTGAGGAGGGAGTCCACGTAACTGGATAGTCCAGTGGTAAGGGTGCCAGTGCCCGAAATGATAGGGCGTCCGGGGTTCCCAGGTTTGTGGATTTTGGCAAGTAAATAGAATAATCCAGGCTGGGGCTCAGATGGTGTGTCTGAGTGAATAAGGTCTCGGGTAGCAGCAGGGAGTTCCTTAAGCAGTTGTTGTAATTTCTTTTGGAATTCCAAAGTAAGACCAGCGGAGAGAGGTCTGTGAAATGTGGTGTTGGAGAGTTGTCTGGCTGCCTCCTGTTCATAGTCTGACTTATTCATGATAACAGCAGCACCCCCTTTGTCAGCTGGTTTGATTATGATGTCTGGGTTATTTTTGAGACTGTGGACAGCATAGCGTTCAGCATAGCTGAGATTGTGTCTCATTTGGCATTGTTTGTGTGTAATGTCAGCCTGAGCATGGTTGCGGAAGCATTGTACCTAGAAATCCAGACTTTCACTATGACCTTCGGGGGAGTCCACAGAGAGTTCTTCTTCTTTTGCTGTTGGGGGTGGGGGGGGTGAGAGAGTCAGACTGCTCATAGGTGTGTTGGAAGAATTCCTTTAGACGGAGGTGGCGAAAGAAGGCTTCAAGGTCACCACAGAATGACATCAAGTTCGTGGAGGAAGTGGGGCAGAGAGAAAGACTACGGAATAAGAGAGACTCTTCTGCTGGGCTGAGTTGGTAGCTGGAAAGGTTGAGAGTATTGTTAGTGGAGCTGTCGTTCTTGTAGTCGTAGCATTCTGAGGTATGAAGTAATGTAGAAAGTTTACTGTCTCTTTTTTTGTAGGAAGTGGAAGTGTGGTTTATAGATTTCTTATCTAGTATAAGTAAAGCCTCATTCTGTGGTGTATTGCATGGATGCCTGGGGCTCTTTTACATACTTTGCTTTTTCTAATTCTTGACTCCTCCCCCCTCCTTCTGCCCCTCTGCCCTCTGATTTGCTCACCTTGATAATTTTTCTGATTTGTCAACCTTGATTACCATTTTTGGTTTTCTGTGCCTTAAATATTGAGTCTGTTCTGGTCTGGCTCTGGTCTGAAGAAGTGGGTCTGTCCCACGAAAGCTCACCTAATAAACTATTTTGTTAGTCTTTAAAGTGCTACTTGACTGTTTTTGTTTTGATAGTGTATAGTGTGGAAGTATAACATTGTATAAGTATAACGTTGTGTAAGGGGACATGCTGGATACATTGTATATGAGAGGGACATGCCAAAACATGTTACGAAGTATCTGAGGGAGCACACGTAGGGACAGTTAGCTTTTGAATGGAGAAGCAATTAAGATGGAGCCAGCAGGTCTAAGAAGCAGGCATCAGAATGGAAGGTGTGAAGGGCAATTAGTTAAGTTAACTGGAAGCTGTTAAAGGAGATTGTTAAGGGTGGCAGGTAATTGAAGATACGTGACTGGTCTCAGGGATCTCGAAGGGTGGTGACTAAACTCTTTTTCTTCTTTTGTCTGTAACTTGTCTGTAACTTGTTCTCCAAAAAACTGTATAAATTAAGAGACACAAGCCCCACTCGGGGGGCTCACTTCTAAATGTATTAGCAAAGTGGCTTTGCTCATAAAACAGAGTGGTCTGATAAATTGTGAGTCTGAGTCTAACTTTGACAATAGACTAGCACGGCTTTCTCTGTCTTACTATTCACTATGGGAGGTATGAACTCAGCCCCAGCCAGGACATTGGGCTGAACAATAGGGTGGAAGCCAGGTGCTCAGACACCAAATCCACATTCCAGATGCTTGGGACATGTCAAAAGGTGGAGCCCAATGGTCAAGTGACCTGGGCTGAGACAAAGGAACAGATCCAGTTCAGAAAGCTGAGACTGTCTCCTGGGATTCATGCACAGGCAGTTTGCCACAAGATCCCACCTGGGTCAGGTGGGGGCAGAACCTCAACGGACTATGGGAAGAAGAAAGGGCTTTGTCCCTGGACAGAGATGAGAAGAGACAACACAAGGGAGAACAATGGTGAGGACTTAGCAGTGTCCATCTTGGATCCTTTGTCTCGTGGACTCCAAGGGCCCATGCCCAGCAGGTGGACCCCAGCGGCCGGATCTACAACGCTCCAATGACTGGATCTATGTGACCTGAAATGAACTTTCAGAGACTTTCAGGAATCAGCAGATAACATCGCTGGCTGCGCCAGTAGTTCTGAATGATGTGTGTAAAGTATCGTTTTACCCATTCTTCTCTCTAACCCTGTTCTTTCTTTTGTACATTCATCCCTCGCTATACCAAGCACAATTGGTTCCCAAGTTTCTACTTGTAGGCGAAAACTCATAACAGCGACACTAAATTCCCATTAAAATACGCATACAAGTCTCAGATCCGTTGCAAGTGCTTGTAACTTGACATAAACCGGTTGAGTTTAGGTACCTTTCTGATGTATTTGAATCATTTGGCACCAGAAGGAGGATGTCGGGTATGTGTGTAGACCAGGGATTGCCAGCCTATGGGGCGGGACCCAAACGTGAGTCACCATTAGATTTGTTAGAGGTCGCCAGCTGGGCAGTTCCAGCTGCATGTGGCTGTTAAAGAAGCCATTTGCAGTTTCTTAACACTGCTGCCTCACGCAGATATCTATCAGTAGAGATAGCTGCCATTTCCAGCACCTATCTCTATCACTAGGGATAACAATTCCCTTATGCCTAGGTGCTGAAATCGTAACGCTTGAGTTAATTGGTTTTAAGGACTGTTACCTGCTAGGAGCAGGAGGGCTGGCAGAGTCACCCAGCCTAGCAGCCCCAGTGAAGAGGCTGCAAGAGGAGGAGGAGTGTCTAAGGCTGGGGCCATTTAGGGATTCAGGAAGGGTCTAAGCCTGGGGGCAGTGTGTGTCATCAGTGGAGTCTAAGGCTGAGGGTGGCTTGGGCCTGCTGGGGGGACTCTGAGGCTGGGGGTGGTATAGGGCTATTGGGGGTTATGTAAACCGGGGGGGCAGTGTGGGGCTGCAGGGAGCATCTAAGGCTGAGAGTGGTTTGGGGCTGCTGGGGGGTTGCAAGCCTGATGAGAGTGTGGGCATGCAGGGGGTTGGGGCTGCTGGGGGGAGTTTAAGTCTGAGGGCAGTTTGGGGCTGTGGATGGGGTGGTTCAAACCTGGGAGAGGGTGAGGTCTGTGGGGCAGGGGAACTAATACAGTAAACCCTGGAGTTACCCAGGGGTTGTTCCTGCAACTCCTGCATAACTCGAATTTTTCTGCAAGGGGAGTGGAGCCAGGAACCGCCAGGGCTGGTCAGTTTCCTGGCTCCCAGAGGGGCAGGAGCTGGGAACCAGGGTCAGGCTGGTTCCAGTCTCCCCATGGCTTGTGGGACCAGGAAACTGATCAGCTCATGGCTGGTCAGTTTCACATTCCACTCAGTGCAGGGGAGGGAACCAGGCTAAGAGCCTTCCCTCTCTCTGCTCCCAGCCACAGGGCTGTCAGACAGCTGTATGTCTGAGGGAAGGGACAGAGAAGGCTCCAGCCACAGGGCTGTGGGTCTCCCCGTCCCCCAGCCAGGGACCCCGCGGCTGGCTCATATAAGCGGGGGAAGTTCACTTGTTTAGTGAAAAAAAGTAGGGGGGTGTGTGTCCCTTGTTTTAGCGTGTACTCGTTAGTAAAGTGCTCGTTAAATGAGGGATGAGCGTATTAATACATCTTTAGATGTGAGATATAAAGAATTGGCGAGGGTGCTGCTTGGGTAAGATCCAAGTATATGTTGACCGGGGTGTGGGGCTGAGCCCTTTGGGGGCTGGAAGAATCTGTACTGTGCTGGTGAAACAGGCTTAAGAGCCTCTGACCCGCGTTTGGGGGCTGTTGGTCCGGGCTGGCAGAGCAGCTGGGCAGCCTGTGGCTTCTGGCTGGCCGGTGGGGCGGGCAGAGGTGCTGGGGGGCTGGCTGGATTTGCCCTGTGGGAAGGAAGCCCCAGCCGGGGGCTGTGCGTGGCCTGGATCCTGCGCAGTGGTGCCCTCGTGGCTGTGCGCCGGACCCCGGACCCCGGACCCCTGCAGCGCAGTGGCCGTAGGAGGGACACCCGAGGACGCGACTGAGCTCTGCAGAGCCAGGGCTGGTGCGGGCCGCTGGGGTCACAGGGAGCGGCTCCCCCCGGCGCTGCGGCACGAGAGCCTCCGGCCCGGCGGAGCCCGCGCGCAGCGGCTCAAGCAACCCAGCTGCGGCCGCCCAGAAGCCCGGGGCCCGCCGCGGGCGGGGGAGGGGCAGGTCGCGGGCGGGGCGGGGCGGGGCGGGGCGGATGCCCCAAACAAAGATGGCGACACAGGAGGCCGCACGGCGTCGGGCTGCTTCCGGTCAGGGCGTGGCGCAGAGGGTTGTGGGGCGGCGGGAGAGAGGCGTTTCCGGTGTGGGCGGGAGGCTGATGCCGAACGAGGGATTCGGGCAGGCGGGAGCCTCCGGGGCGCCGGAGCGGGGTGCGGGGCCGGCGGGGCCGGAGCGGGGTGCGGGGCCGGAGCGGGGTGCGGGGGCCGGCGGGGGCGGAGGGGCCGGAGCGGGGTGCGGGGCCGGAGCGGGGTGCGGGGGCCGGCGGGGGCGGAGGGGCCGGAGCGGGGTGCGGGGGCCGGCGGGACCGGAGCGGGGTGCGGGGGCCGGCGGGACCGGAGCGGGGTGCGGGGGCGGAGGGGCCGGAGCGGGGTGCGGGGGCCGGCGGGGGTGGGGGCCGGTGCGGGGCCCGGCGGGGGTTGCGGGCGCCTCCCTCCCCCTGCCCTGCGCTGCGCTGCGGGCGCGGGCGGCAGCGGCCGGGCGCTCTGGCCCGACAGGCGGTGCTGCGCCTCCTGCCTGGGGAGGTGTTTGCTCTGGCTGGGGCCCGGCACCAGCTGCCGCTCTTGGCTGCTCGGTGCGGGGCTGGGCTGCGCTGGCACCCAGCGTTTCTCCCGCGGCCGCGCTGGCTCACAGCCGCTGTCTCACAGGGCGCTTCCCCCATGGCTGCCTCACCCGGTGCGGCCCCGGCCCCGGCCCCGGCGTGGAGTACCGCGAAGGAGAGGTACGTGTCTGCTGCCGCTCCGCCTGCAGGGGAGCCTGTGGCAGGGGTTCTGTCTCCCAAGGGGCACGTGGGTCAGGCTCTGAGCCGGGCACGAAGGTCACAAAGCAGCTGGCTAGTCCCCAGGCTGGCCACCTGGCTGCTTCTGGGGCAGCCCCTTGAACACCGGCCGCGGTCCCTGGCTGCGCTGGCCTCTAAGATTTACTCAGGGTAGGTTGGACGGGTCACAGTTTGTTTGCTGTCCTTGATCTGTCCATAAGCTTTGCTAAAAGCACTCGGGCTGAAACATAGCCATAGTCATGGGGCTCCTACCTTCCCAGCCAGAGCCCTGGGTGGGGGACAGCTCCCAGACATAGCTGAGTCTCTCGGGCTGGGAGACACCTGTTGCCTGGTTGGCAGGAGGGGACCCAGGGCCAGCGGGGTGGGGGGGACCTCACCCTGTTGCTTCTGTCTGATTTGACCAGAGATTCAGGTTGTTTGGCAGTGAGCCTGGGGGGCGCTAAGGGACCCATTGGATGTGCTGTAATGGGGGGAAGGGGGCACGGCCCTGGAGGGGCGCTAAGGGATCCCCGCAGGGGCTGCTGTAATGGAGGACTAGGGGCATGGCAGTGAGCCTGGAGGGGCGCTAAGGGACCCATTGGGTGTGCTGTAATGGGGGGAAGGGGGCACGGCCCTGGAGGGGCGCTAAGGGACCCATTGGGTGTGCTGTAATGGGGGGAAGGGGGCACGGCCCTGGAGGGGCGCTAAGGGACCCATTGGATGTGCTGTAATGGGGGGAAGGGGGCACGGCCCTGGAGGGGCGCTAAGGGATCCCCGCAGGGGCTGCTGTAATGGAGGACTAGGGGCATGGCAGTGAGCCTGGGGGGCGCTAAGGGACCCATTGGGTGTGCTGTAATGGGGGGAAGGGGGCACGGCCCTGGAGGGGCGCTAAGGGATCCCCGCAGGGGCTGCTGTAATGGGGGGAAGGGGGCACGGCCCTGGAGGGGCGCTAAGGGACCCATTGGGTGTGCTGTAATGGAGGACTAGGGGCATGGCAGTGAGCCTGGAGGGGCGCTAAGGGACCCATTGGGTGTGCTGTAATGGGTGGGGGATGGTGCAGCAGTGAGCCTGGGTGACCCTTAAGAGACCCAGTGGGTGTTATGGCAGTGAGCCTGGAAGGACACTTAAGGACCCCAGTGCAGGCTGCTGGTGACCCAAATCACTGACTGTGATTTCTCCCATAGGATCTCAGCAACGTACTGGAGCAGCTGCTGCTGAAGGATCTCTACGGCACGCCCCCCAGTGCCGGGAAGGGTGGAGCTGGAGGAGTAGCAGGTGTGAGGACTTGGGGGCAGGAAGGGAGGGTCAGGGTAGACAGGGGCTTTCCTGGGTGGAGCTCGGGAGTCGGAGGCTCTTGGAAGCAGCATGTCTCCTGTTCCTGGCGAATCAGTCTGTCTCCTCAGGCAGCACGATTTCCAGCCTCTGCTTACTGGTCCACCTGGTACGGTTGTACTGAAAAGTCCTGGAAGAGATCTCTTCAGGGGAAAGGAAAAAGGCCACATTTATTGGTAATACCCACCCAGCAATCAACACTCATCGTACGCATGTGATATAACATGCACGCGCACGCACTCTCCTGTCTTGTTACCAGTAGCTGCTCCCCGAACTGCGCTGGGCAGGTGAGTTAGAGGGGGAGGGGTGGAGCCGGGCTTCTGCCGATCCGGATCGGCGCTCCAGTGCTGACAGGACAAGCCCGGGGTCCCTGTGCAAGATGCCGTCACTTATACTGTCCTTTTGTTCAGGTTGACGCCACTTAGCCGACTCATGCATATGCATAATCTGGAAGAGCAATCTTATGGATATGCATTTAGCACTTTCTTCTGGGAGGCACCTCTGAAGGTGGCACTTGCTGGTGACTCCCGAGGCCTCCATGTGTCCAATCTTCTTTCAATGGGCCCACTGCACAGGCTCCATTGTTCTTCTCACTAGGCTTGGACGTACCTTTTCCAACCCTGGCCAGTACCTGGAGGTGCTGGTCTCCCGCCTTCCCAGTCACACCTCATTCACTCCACAGGGCAATCAATTCAGCACGCCAAAACTCAAGGGTACAGAGGTCTCTCTTTACCTTGCCTACTTCTAGGACCTGCTCTACAAAAGAGAACCCAGTTTCTATAGAACAGGGCTTAGCACAGCGGTACGTAAAATGACCGGATACAGGATTTAAAACCTCCCCTGAGAAACCAGTTAAAAGTAGGATGTATCTACAGTACTGGTATGAGGCACTGCCGAGGACAGAGCTGGGGGCCCTGGCGCTGGGGGCAGGCACCAGGCTCTTTGCATGTCCCTCCTGCTGCCACAAGCCCAGTTTGATTGCTTGGCAGAGTGAGTGGCTACCCTGCAGGTGAGAGGCCGCTGTGGCCTGGAAGTTCTCTCCAAACAAGGCCGCTTCCCACACGCTGCCTCCTGACAGATCTCTCTCCCTGCCCTGTGAGGGGTTCCAGCAGATGAGTCGAGAAATCCTTGGCCTCAGAGGAGGCTGCCCGGGGGGCTTGTTTTAGCTGCTGCTTTCGGTATAGGAAGACTGTTGTTCCCTGCGTGCCATGCAGGTGGAGCGCTGCACTCTTGGCGTGTGGTCCTGGGGCAGGCGTTGCTCCCTGTACACTCAGATGGGCGCTCTTCCCCTTGAGGTTCGTCATGGATTCTGACACGTTTAGAAGCTAAGTGGGGCTCCAGCCCCTGCCAGTCAGTGCCCAGCATTCCCCAGCCAGTCCGTTGTGACATGACTGAGCAGCCCCGTCGTGGTCCCGGACTGCATTGTGCTCAGCACTATACGTGCACAGCCCCAGTGACCTCGCAGACAGAGGAGCAGAGCTGTGGCCTGGAGGCCTGTGTGGGCTGGGAGCTGTCAGCTGGTGGTGGGGGGAGAAAGTTCATCCATGTTCTAGGAGTATGGCTGTGCTGTAGAGCCCAGCTCACCTAACGCGGGTTTGCACTGCTGCGCTAACGCCAGCCTGAGTGGGAGGCTGGGATCGGAGGCCCTTGCTGGATTTCAGAGCCCAGGTTCCAGCACTGCTGGGTTTAGCCTCACAAGCCTGCTCCACTGCTTTAGGCTCTGCTTTGTGACCTGATGGTTTTTTGCAGTGTCCAGGTACCCAAAGGGACTGGTGAGTGACGCTTCCCCAGACTGAGAACCTCTCCCAGGCTGGGATTCTGAGCTCCCATCCCTTCCAGCTCTGACCAGACAAGAGCTTCCCCACCCTCCATCACCAGAGTCTGGGGATCTCCCCTGGCAGTTGTACGGCAGGCCTTGGGATCCAGGAGCCTCAGGCTTCTCCCTTGGGAGGAGGGCTTTGAGGCCAGTTGGTTTATTTCAGTGGTTTGGGTTGGGACGGGGCTGCTCCGTCCCTGGTCGCTGGAGGCTTGGGGGTGCAGGGAGCTGAAGGGTGCATACAGTAGAGAAGGGAGTGTGTTGAGAGCTGCGTTCCTTGGGAGACATGACTGGTGAGGTCTGGCACTGCACCCCCACTCTGGAGAGTGGCTGGGACCCAGCAGGGAGATGGCCAGGTGCTGGGAAGGTCGAACCGTCACTGAACACCTGCTGCACTGTCCTTGTCTAGACTCCAAGGAAGGGACCTGCTATTACTACGAGGAGGAGGAGGAGGACTACGAGTACTATGAGGATGAGGAGGAAAACTGGGACATTCCCAACCAGGAGTGCGATGCAAAGGCTGACAAGGACTCAGGCCCTGGCACTTTCTGTGGCTTCAAGAAATCCTTCCTGTGCAAGGACAGCTCGCTGCCTCCTCCACCCCTAGGCTCCCTGGCCTGTCAGCTAGTGGACCTGAAACTGCCCCAGAGGCAGCGGGTGACTGCAGAGGTGAGCAGTGCCCTGGGGTTGTCATCTTCCCCTCGTGTTCCCCTGGGCTGCCCGTCCTCACCCTACCTCTCCCACTGGCTGCCCTGGGTGGGGCAGGATGGGGCCCTCAGGCATTTTCTAGCACCAGAGAGGTAGCCATGTGCATCTGTATCTGCAAAAACAAGCAGTCGTGTGGCACCTCAGAGACTCGCAGATTTTTTGCAGCATGAGCTTCCGTGGGCACAGACCCGCTTCGTCTGTGCGCGGCTGAGGAAGTGGGTCTGCGCCCACGAAAGCTCATGCTGCAAAAATCCGTTAGTCTGTGAGGTGCCACAGGCCTTTCTAGTGGCTTTGTCCACCATGGCCCATCCTGCATCTCCGCCAGCCCTCTCAGGGGGAGCCTGACTGCAGGGGGGGCTGGGCAGAGCTTGGTGGAGGTCATCTTTAATCAGCATGGGGCGGGGCGGGGGGTGTTGTGGAGCTCAGCAGTACTGCTCTGCCAGGGGCTGAGCGAGCTGCCCTTTGACTGCACCAGGGTGCAGACCTGGCTCCCCACCCTGGATCAGCCTGGGCGTCGCGGTGCCCATTTCCAGCTGCTGCAGAGCACGGTGCAGGAGCCCCTGCAGTAGCAGGGTGAGAACCTGCTGGGGGAAGGCCAGAAGGAAGCACAGGACCATCGAGCCAGGGACTCACTCCTGCCTCCAGCCCCGGATGTTCGGCTGAGCGAGAGCCTCTCTCAGAGAGATGCGGTGTGTGCCGTGTCCCTGCTGAGAGGAGCCACGCTGGTCTCCTCGCTGCTGGCTCTGCCCGTGCCCTCTGTGCTCCTGCCCGGGTCTCCGACTTCGTCCCGTGGAGGAGCACTCACAGTGCTCTTGGGTCGGTGCCATAGGCTGAGCTGCTTCAGCTTCTCCCAGAGCATCTTCCCCTCCCTCCCCCCGAGTGCTCTTGCGTGGGCCCTGGAAAGGGGCTCGCTGGTGCTGCAGACAGGTGTTACACCTGCTGGCTCCTGCCCGTGGCCTGGCAACGCTCCCCTCTCAGCTCTGGCCCGGCACCAAGCAGACGCATTCAGCTGCCTGTCTGCCATGGCCCTGAAGCGTCTCTGTGCTCCAGACCTTGGTTCCACTCCACTGCTGTATGATTCCCTGGCGTGGGGGAGGAACGCATTGCGCAGCTGCCGTCCCCAGTCCTTCATCACCTGGGACCCTGGTGGTGGTGACTCTGGGCTTTGGCAGTGCACCCTGCTGCTGGGTTGGGGCTGTGCCAAGCCAGCCTGGTTCTCTCTCAGGAAGCAGAGCGGAACGCCAAGGAACTGGTGGCGGAGGAGGAGCGAGTTAAAAAGAAAGCCGAGAAAAAAAGACTTAAGAAGAAGGTGCGTGCCCAGGGCTGGGCTCTCCGCTCACTGCCAGCACATTCACTTCCTCCTTGGCCTTCTCAGCCTGGGCAGGGACCTAGGGATGGGGCATGCCAGTGGCACGGACCCTGCCGAACGGGTGACGGGGCTGCCTTCCGCAGCAGCACTCTCTCCTTTTCCCACCCCAGGCAGGGCCAGGGGCTGTGGCCAGAAACTGGGCCTGTTTGGGGCCGTCCCAAGTGGGGCTGAACGTGAGCTCTGCTGTGCAGGGAGGGAAGGGCCCTCTGCTGGCGCTGAAATCCGGGGTGTCCGAGCCTGGCCCATAACTGACTGGGTGCAGGGATTCCCGTTTTCCCAGCAATGCTGCGGAGCAGGTCCGTTCTCTCTGCTGCCAGGTTCCCTGTTTTGAGCCTGGTCTGCGGGAGGCGACCGAGTGTGTGGGGCTCAGCCCCTCCTTGGCAGCGAGCCGTGGGGGGTGGGTGTCAGGCAAAGTGGATGGAGTCAGGCTGCCCCAAGCTTGACACAAGGAGCCAGAGCTGGTGGTTGGCGTCTCTGGTCTGGAAGGGCTGGCCAGGCTGTTCTGGTGCCCAGGTCCTTCGCTCCAGGCTGCCCTGCTTCTGGGCTGGGCCGGAAAGTGCTGTCTCTGCTCTGCTGCCCTGGCCAGAGGAACCTGGCTGCCCATTCAGCTCCCTGGGTCTGTGGCGGGGGTGGAGCTGGGCACCCCGGCCCCGGGAAGGTGAGCTGCCTCTGCGCTACCAGCGTGTCAGCCGGGACTGGGTGGCCCGTGGGGCCAGAGCCCCTGGCTGGAGCTCATTGCTCTCTCTGGCTTCCAGAGGCAGAAAGACCGGAGGAGGCAGGAGAGACGAGAACAGGACTCCAAGGCCAGGCCTGCGCTGGAGGCGGTAAGTGGCTGGAGCGCGCCATGCTCGGCTCCCATGCGTCTGAGGAGAGGCGGCTCTGTAAGCTGTGAGCAGGAGTGCGGTGCAGAGCCCTGGTGTCCTGGGGAAGCTGCCTGCGTAGCTCTGCCCTCGCTTTCCGTGCAGATTGAGCCTTGTCTGAACGGGGCGGCGGCGGCGGAGAGCGTCATGACAGTGCCGGAGAAGGGGCCCCTGGAGTCCAGGCCTTCCCGGAGAAATCCTGGTGAGAGCCCAGCTGCCGGGAGAGGAGACGAGGGCACTGAGGAGGAGATGGAGGTGAGGCTCAGGTGTGCTGGTCTATGGCCCTGGCCTCCCCTGTGGGAATGTGGCTAGGCCATGGGAGTTTGCGGGGCTGGCTGGGTGGTGGCTGTGGGCCAGGGACCCGAGGCAGCCGCTGCCTGCTGGGCCACGTGGCTGCTGACGTGCAGCCTGTTGGGCGTGATGTGGCCCCGCCTGCCACCCGTGTCCTCTCCCCCAGGACGAGCTAGACCTGAGCAGCACCTTCGTCTCCAAGGCTCAGCGCAAGCTGGGCGTGAAGCTGCCGCTGCCGCCCCGCAAGCAGAAGGCCCCCAGAGGCGAGGAGGAGCCAGTCGGGAAGCCCCAGCGGGAGGTGAGCGTCAGGCTCCAGGGCAGGCGAGCAGCTCTCCCAGCCCAGCCTGGCTGCGTGCACGTGGCGGTCTGCAGCTGCCCGCCTCTGATGTCTGGCTCCGTGCCCCGCAGTGATGGGCTTGCCCCATGCCCTGCGCTTATGCAGAGGGCTCCATGCTGGCCCAGAGCTGCAGAGCCCCCCGCCCACAGGGGTCCCCAGCGCCAGTGCAGTGCTGCCGCTCCCCGCCCCCACCCCCAGGAGGGCTTTGGTCGGCGCTGCGCCTGGGGATGGGCCGGGGGTCAGCAGGTCTGTGAGGCCTGGCTGGCGCCAAGGAGGAGCTACCACCCCTGTAGCCCTCCAGGAGGGGCCCATGCCTCTTTAGGGCGGTGAGCTGGGCAAGGAGTGGCACCAGGTCGGGGCACCGCAGGTCAGCGTGGGACTGAGCGAGGTTCTGCCGTGACGGGGCTGCTCCCACCTAGGGATCTTCCTGCATGCCAGGGAGCTCTGCTGGAGGCGCTCGTGGTCAGATGGCTCCTGGGGAGAGGTGACTTCGCTCTGTGCCTGGGTCGGGGCAGCCCCTGCCCCCATCTAAGACCTTCTCCTGCAGCTGGCGGGTGGAAATGCCTGGAGTACCCAGCAAAGAGCCTCTCCGCTCCACTTCGGGCTGTGTCTGACATGTATTGCTGTAGCGCCACTCCTGGGCCGGGCTCCCTGGGGGGCTGTCCAGCCACAGAAAAGAAGCCGGCCCTGCCAGTCTAACTCAGGGTGGCAGGTGGCACAGAGAGGGGAGCTCGAGCAAAGGCAGGGCAGTGGGCTCAGCACGCCAGCAGCCTAAGCACACCTAGTGGAGGGCTGGTGGGAGGAGGCTGAGCTCTGCAGCTGTCTGGAGGATGGGGGCAGTCGGGGAGAGAGCTCCCAGGGGCGTGGCTGAATGTGTAGCAAGGAGGCGCTGGGGCTGGGGCTGAGCCTGAGCAGTGGTGGGAGCTTCCTTAAGGCAGGACTGAGGGTGGCTGCGAGGGAGACGGGCGCTCACGGAGACGGGCGGGGATCGTGGTCCTGGCAGCCGTGTTCCCCACAGCTCCGAGTGAGGCCCGGGGGAAGGCTGCGGCTCACTCGATGCAGCCGGCTGGGAGCGTGGGTAGGTGAGCCTGGCTCTCAGCGCTGTCCTGCAGGAGTCCGTGGCGGCGCCTGAGCAGCTCGCAGGGTGGAGGTGCTGTGGGCTCGGCGAGGACCGGGAAGATCAGCTGTTTTACCTCTTTACCTTGAACTGACAGCCCGGAGGAGGGGTCTGAGAGTGGCCAGCCAAGGCCTGTGGCAGCGGAGGGGGAGAGTCCCAGGAGGGGCTCACCAAGGGTGGCCCCTGCTCCTGGGCTATGCAAGGCTTCCTGCCTGCACTGTGTGGCTCTCCCAAGGCAGTGCTTGGACAGGTTCTTCCCAGGGCCTGTCCCTCTGCCTGCTCCTGGGGAAGGGAGCCTCTCTCAGGAAGGGTCTGGGGACCCCTCTGTTGCTGACTGCAGGCAGGGAGCGTTGGGTGCTGGGGCGGCAGGAGGGGCCAGGCCGTTGTGGGATTGTGCCTGGGCTGTTCTCGTGCGCTGGCTGAAGCTGCCTGTGGGGGCATCTGGGCTGGGGGTGTGGGGATGAGTCCTCCCTCCCTGCCTGGACTCCCAGAGCTGCCCAGGACTTTGCAAGTTGGATGTGGGGCAGACGTGCTGGAATGGCTTGTAAAGGCCCTCGTCACCACGGCCTGGCACTGCGCCTGAGCTGGCCTGTGGCAGGGCCATGGCCCCACCTGCACAGACGCCCGGCCCCCTGCACCAGAGGGACTCGCTGGGCGGGTGGCTCCCTGCTGGCTAGCTGGGGCGGGAGCTTCGGGTGGCTGCCCTGGGACCATCAGCTGTTCAGAGCTGGGGGTCCTGTGTGCGGAACACAGGCCCTGGGCTGGGGAAGGGCTTGGCGGGTGCGTGGCCCAGTCCAGCCCTGGAGATCTGGGTGTGGGGCAGGGCATGAGTGAGCTGCCTTTCGAGCCCTGTCCATGCCCTCTGCTACCAGGGCTGTCCCAGCATGGAGCTGGGCACCGACTGGGCCATGGCGAGATGGGCAGCGCCGGGGCAGGGGAGTGTCTTCCGGCTGGGGGGGGCGGGGGCCGGGCCCGTGAGCTTGGCCAGAGGTTCTGCTGGGCTGTACGTGGGGCCCTGCAGCAGCTGGGCTGGATGGCGGCCATTGCAGTGACCAGCCTCACGGTTCCCCTGTGTCGGGTCCATCCACGGTGCGCAGTGTGGCAGTTCTCACCGTGTTCTCTCGAGCCAGCCCCAGGCTGGAGACACTGAGAATGTCCTGCAGATGCCTGGTGCCGCCGGGGTTAGCTGGGCAGACAGGCCCCCGAGAGCCCTTCCACCCTCCTTTTGCTGCACCCTGGGGGGGTCAGCGTGAGAGCCCCCTGGGTGGGAGCCCAGACCTCCCTTGGTGAGACTGACTGGGCAGAGGAGCTCCTTGGCTGTAACCCTGTGTCCCTCCCTGCAGCCTGAGCCGGACACAGCACCTCCCCAGTCGGCGGCAGTGGCTGGGTGGCAGCCGTCACCTGAGATGTGCTGCGGCTGGCAGGGTGACTGCCCAGGGCTGGGCCGGGGGCGCTCAACTCCCATGCGGTCTGTTCCCAGCAAGCCTGTCTGCTGGGTGGCTCCAGCGGGTTCCCAGAGTGCCCTCGGCTCAGGCCTGGCAGCACCATGTACCCCAGGCTGCTCCCTGCCCTGTGCATGCCCAGCAGCCCCAGCCCTGACTGTTCCTTGGCTCCCCGTGCAGGTGCCGAGGCTTGGGCAGGATGTGAGTGGGCCGGATCCCAGCATGGTGCTAGCAGGTTAGTGTCCCTGCCCTTCCTTGCACCCAGTCCCCCTGCTCACGGCTGCTCTTGCCACGTGTTCTGGGGCCCCTCGCTCCTGATACACAGTACCCCATGCTGGGGGCCCCATTCCCTCCCCTAGGCTGCCCCTGCTGCACCTGGTAGCCCAGCCCTGAGCAGACCCTTCCCCTTCCCAGCCCTGGTCCCCCCTGCTCCTGAGCAAATGGCCTGTTCCTTGTGGATCCCGCCTAGCCTGTGGGGAGTGGGATGGGATGTGTAGGGCCCAGGCGGGGCTGGCGCCTGGCTGAGCTGCGTGCGGCAGGGTCTGCCAGGGTGACTGTCTCCTCTCCCTCAGGCTATGGGAACGAGGCAGCCAGGCAGGGCCGCTTCCAGGAGGCCGTGCTCTTCTTCACGGAGGCTGTCAAACTCAACCCCCGGGAGCACAGGTGGGCGCGTTGCGGGGCTGCGCCCGGGCTGGAGGTCTCTTGGGCGAGCTGCTGGGGTGGGTGTGGTGTTCTCTGGTTAGGGCAGCTGGAGGGTGGTGATTGTGGCTGGGGGTTGTAAAAGGTTTTGGGGTCCCCCAGGCTCTGCACCCGTCCCAGGCAGGAGCGACTCTCACTCGGCAGGAGGACAGCGGGTTTATTAGCGGACAGGACACAGTGTGGCACAGAGGGGTCAGTGCAGCCGGCAGAGACAGCCAGTCCCACCCATGCTGGGGGGAGGAGCCGGGGCCTGGCCCCCTCCTGTGTCTCTCTGTCTCCCAGCCCAGACTCACTGCTCCCAACTCCCAGTTCCAATTCAAACCCCTCCGGCTCCACCTCCCCCTTTGTCTGCAGCCCAGAGGGGTCGCCTGGGTTACCCTCCGCAGGAGCCCCCCCACGCCCCTGTCCCCCCCCACGCCCCTGTCCCCCACTCTGTCACAGGTGGGTGGGGTCCCCAGCCGAGGTCTGGAGGGGAGTGTTTGTGGCCGGGGGTTTCTCTGGGGCCGGAGGTGCGGCTGCAGCCTGTGCTGCTCCCCCTCTGCTGTGGCTTTGTCAGCTGTCCCACCCGCTCTGGGCCTCCACGGTTGGCTGGAGCACGAGCCCTGCGGATGCTGTGGAGCCGGCACGAGAGCGGGTGGCTGGGCCGGCTGCAGGGGGCAGTGGGCTGGACCAGCTCCCTGAGCACGCCGTCCTTGCAGGCTCTTCGGGAACCGCTCGTACTGCTACGAGAGGATGCAGCAGTACGGCAAGGCCCTGAGTGACGCGCACGTGGCCTTAAGCCTCCAGCCCGCCTGGCCTAAAGGCTTTTTCCGCAAGGGCAAGGCCCTCATGGGGCTGAAGGTACCTGGGCCCGGAGGTGGAGCCAGGACTGGAGTCCCAGCCTGAGCCTGCTGCTTGGGAGGGGGGCCTGTGGGGAGCAGCGCATGGGAGGGGGAGCCAGCTCTGCTGGGGTGAGGGAGGTGGGGAGGCGCTGGGCAGGGGAGCTGGGCTCTGGTGGTGGGGGTGGGGAAGGGGAAGGCCTGGCAGCGAGTGACTGTTTGGCTTTCCCTAGCGCTATGCCGAGGCCAAAAGCACCTTCCTGGAGCTCCTGCGGCTGGACAGCTGCCACGCCGACGCAGCTGCGCAGCTGGAGTTGTGCCAGATGCAGCTCGTCCTGGTGAGCGAGTCAAGACGGGGGTCCCAGTGCCCCAGAATGGGGGGCAGGCAGGCTGGCCTGGACCCCGTGGGAGCCCCTTGGGCGTGGGGGGTGGCTGGGCGTGCGAGGCTGTGGCACCGCCCATGTTCCAGGCTGCACGCTGTGAGCCCTGGTGCCCAGCGTGGCCTCGGCGCCTGCTGGGGATGAGGCTCTCCCCGGGGCACTCGCGGCTCCATCCCAGCCGCTGGCAGCCTGAGGGGCCTGGCACCCGAGCCCCAGCGCACCTGCTGGGAGTGGGGCTGGGCCAGGCCACTGACTTGCTCCCATCCCCACAGGAGACTGGCTTTAATGCAGAGAAGAGCCTGTCTGCGGGGCCGCCAGCGAGTACCCCGGAGCTCCAGCCAGCCGGCTCCAGTAAGGGCGCTGGGTGTGGGGAGCCTGGGATGCAGCTCCACCTCTCACACAGCCTGGCCCCGGCCAGCCTTGCTCGGGGGCCAGTGAGGGTGGGGAGTGGGAAGGCTGCAGCCTGGGCCGAAAGGCACCAGCTGGGCTGGCAGGGGCTGCGGGTCGGGAGTGAGGGGCACCGGCTGGGCTGGAGGGAGCCCAGGGGTGGGCTGGGCTGGCAGGGGCTGCGGGTTGGGGGTGAGGGGCACCGACTGGGCTGGAGGGAGCCCAGGGGTGGGCTGGGCTGGCAGGGGCTGTGGGTCGGGAGTGAGGGGCACCGACTGGGCTGGAGGGAGCCCAGGGGTGGGCTGGGCTGGCAGGGGCTGCGGGTTGGGGGTGAGGGGCACCGGCTGGGCTGGCAGGGGCTGCGGGTTGGGGGCGAGGGGCACCGGCTGGGCTGGCAGGGGCTGTGGGTCGGGAGTGAGGGGCACCGGCTGGGCTGGCAGGGGCTGTGGGTTGGGAGTGAGGGGCACCGGCTGGGCTGGCAGGGGCTGCGGGTCGGTGGCGAGGGGCACCGGCTGGGCTGGCAGGGGCTGCGGGTCGGGAGTGAGGGGCACCGGCTGGGCTGGCAGGGGCTGCGGGTCGGGGGCGAGGGGCACCGGCTGGGCTGGCAGGGGCTGCGGGTCGGGGGCGAGGGGCACCGGCTGGGCTGGCAGGGGCTGCGGGTCGGGGGCGAGGAGCATCTCGGGGTTAACGTCCAGTCCCGCTCTGCAGTGTCCCCGCTGTGTGGCCAAGTTCTCTGGGCAGTCTGCCCCTCTGCCCTGCTGTTACCTTATGCCCACCGGAGGCCACCTGGGTTACACCCGTGTTCTGCTGAGCGCCGCTGTTTGGACCTCACTGCCTCATGCCCCTCCTCCCCGCACTTCCCTGGGCCAACTCACACTGGGGCAGAGCTGCCCTGGGCAGCGGGGGAGCCAGGGCAGAGTTGCCCCGGGCTGGTGTGCCTGGCTGCAGTGGTGAAGCCAGGGCTGCGGGGCGGGTGCTGTCTCGTTAGCACGGTGCTTGGGAGCAGCGAGGCCCAGGGCCGCCAGCTGAGAGCAGTGGCGGCGGGAAGCAGCCGCCTTTTCACGTTTCCGTAGCGCTTCTCCTGCCCCCCGGCTGCGGCCGCAGCGTGGCCAGGAGTCCCCGGCTCGCTGCAGGTGGCACTTAGAACGCGCTCTTCCCCGGGAGGGTTCTTGGGCAGGGCTGCGCTCCCGGCACTCTCTGCCCACAGAGGTGTTGCTGGTGCTGGCTGTGCGTCTCCCCAAGGAAGAGCGAGGGCTTGTGACGCTTACGGTCCCTGCGAGTGGTCTCTGACTGTCCGACTGCGCTTCAGCCGGACCTTGCAGCCGCTTGCGAGGTTACGGCCTGAGCCCAGCAGCGGGCTGAGCAGGGGCTATGCAGGACACCTGTCCCCCCAGGTGTGCCGGCCTCGCGCAGCAATGGCTACGCTAAGAGGGACAAGGGCGGGGAGCGTGGCTTTGTGACCATCACTAACACACGGAGCCGCGGGAAAGGCTCCACCCAGCGCCCGTGCAGGGCCAGCAGCAGCGAGAGTCCAGCTGGCAACAGACACCCAGGGGCCACTGCACATCCGGCCAGGTAACGGGGCCTTGGAGATGGGACGTGAGGGGAAGGAGGCCAGCAGCCTGGCTGCCCGTCTGGCTCTGCTGGAGGGGTCCAGAGTCTGGGCGGAGACCCTGCTTGGCCTGGGCAGGGAGCTGGGGGGTGGGGGCAGACACAGGGGTGCTGGGTGCTTGGCCTGGGGATGGGTGCAGGTCCTGGACCTGGAGGGGCGGGGGGCTCTGGATCTCAGGAGGGAGGCTGGGGCGTGGGGGTGGGTCAGGTGCACGGGGGGTGGGTGCAGGTCCTGGACCTGGGGGCGGGGCTCTGGATCTCAGGAGGGAGGCTGGGGCGTGGGGGTGGGTCAGGTGCACGGGGGGTGGGTGCAGGTGCTGGACCTGGACGGGGGGGGCTCTGGATCTCAGGAGGGAGGCTGGGGCATGGGGCTGGGGGCAGGTGCATGGGGGACGGGGGTAGGTCCTGGACCTGGAGGGGTGGGGGGCTCTGGATCTCAGGAGGGAGGCTGGGGCGTGGGGGTGGGGCAGGCGCATGGGGGATGGGGGTAGGTGCTGGGCCTGAAGGGGTTGGGGGCTCTGGATCTCAGGAGGGAGGCTGGGGCGTAGGGGTGGGGCAGGCGCATAGGGGACGGGGGTAGGTCCTGGACCTGGAGGGGTGGGGGCTCTGGATCTCAGGAGGGAGGCTGGGGCGTGGGGGTGGGGGCAGGCGCATGGGGGACGGGGGTAGGTGCTGGGCCTGGAGGGGTGGGGAGCTCTGGATCTCAGGAGGGAGGCTGGGGTGTCGGGGTGGGGCAGGTGCATGGGGGACGGGGGTAGGTGCTGGGCCTGGGGCGGGGGGGGGGCTCTGGATCTCAGGAGGGAGGCTGGGGCGTGGGGGTGGGGCAGGCGCATGGGGGACGGGGGTAGGTGCTGGGCCTGAAGGGGTGGGGGGCTCTGGATCTCAGGAGGGAGGCTGGGGCGTAGGGGTGGGGCAGGCGCATAGGGGACGGGGGTAGGTCCTGGACCTGGAGGGGTGGGGGCTCTGGATCTCAGGAGGGAGGCTGGGGTGTGGGTGTGGGGCAGAAGCACGGGGGACGGGGGTAGGTCCTGGACCTGGAGGGCGGGGGGCTCTGGATCTCAGGAGGGAGGCTGGGGGCAGGCGCACGGGGGACGGGGGTAGGCGCTGAACCTGGAGGGGCGGGGGGCTCTGGATCTCAGGAGGGAGGCTGGGGCGTAGGGGTGGGGCAGGCGCACGGGGGACGGGGGTAGGTCCTGGCCTGGAGGGCGGGGGGCTCTGGATCTCAGGAGGGCGGCTGGGGCGTGGGGTGGGGGCAGGCGCACGGGGGACGGGGGTAGGTCCTGGCCTGGAGGGCGGGGGGCTCTGGATCTCAGGAGGGCGGCTGGGGCGTAGGGGTGGGGCAGGCGCACGGGGGACGGGGGTAGGTCCTGGCCTGGAGGGCGGGGGTCTGTGGATCTCAGGAGGGAGGCTGGGGCGTGGGGTGGGGGCAGGCCCTGGCCTGGAGGGCGGGGGGCTCTGGATCTTAGGAGGGAGGCTGGGGCGTGGGGTGGGGGCAGGCGCACGGGGGACGGGGGTAGGTCCTGGCCTGGAGGGCGGGGGTCTGTGGATCTCAGGAGGGAGGCTGGGGCGTGGGGTGGGGGCAGGCGCACGGGGGACGGGGGTAGGTTCTGGACCTGGAGGGCGGGGGGCTCTGGATCTCAGGAGGGAGGCTGGGGCGTGGGGGTGGGGGCAGGCGCACGGGGGACGGGGGTAGGTGCTGGACCTGGAGGGCGGGGGGCTCTGGATCTCAGGAGGGAGGCTGGGGCGTGGGGTGGGGGCAGGCGCACGGGGGACGGGGGTAGGTGCTGGCCTGGAGGGCGGGGGTCTGTGGATCTCAGGAGGGAGGCTGGGGCGTGGGGTGGGGGCAGGCCCTGGCCTGGAGGGCGGGGGGCTCTGGATCTCAGGAGGGAGGCTGGGGCGTGGGGTGGGGGCAGGCGCACGGGGGACGGGGGTAGGTCCTGGCCTGGAGGGCGGGGGTCTGTGGATCTCAGGAGGGAGGCTGGGGCGTGGGGTGGGGGCAGGCCCTGGCCTGGAGGGCGGGGGGCTCTGGATCTCAGGAGGGAGGCTGGGGCGTGGGGTGGGGGCAGGCGCACGGGGGACGGGGGTAGGTCCTGGCCTGGAGGGCGGGGGTCTGTGGATCTCAGGAGGGAGGCTGGGGCGTGGGGTGGGGGCAGGCGCACGGGGGACGGGGGTAGGTTCTGGACCTGGAGGGCGGGGGGCTCTGGATCTCAGGAGGGAGGCTGGGGCGTGGGGGTGGGGGCAGGCGCACGGGGGACGGGGGTAGGTGCTGGACCTGGAGGGCGGGGGGCTCTGGATCTCAGGAGGGAGGCTGGGGCGTGGGGTGGGGGCAGGCGCACGGGGGACGGGGGTAAGTGCTGGCCTGGAGGGCGGGGGTCTGTGGATCTCAGGAGGGAGGCTGGGGCGTGGGGTGGGGGCAGGCCCTGGCCTGGAGGGCGGGGGGCTCTGGATCTCAGGAGGGAGGCTGGGGCGTGGGGTGGGGGCAGGCGCACGGGGGACGGGGGTAGGTCCTGGCCTGGAGGGCGGGGGTCTGTGGATCTCAGGAGGGAGGCTGGGGCGTGGGGTGGGGGCAGGCCCTGGCCTGGAGGGCGGGGGGCTCTGGATCTCAGGAGGGAGGCTGGGGCGTGGGGTGGGGGCAGGCGCACGGGGGACGGGGGTAGGTCCTGGCCTGGAGGGCGGGGGTCTGTGGATCTCAGGAAGGAGGCTGGGGCGTGGGGTGGGGGCAGGCCCTGGCCTGGAGGGCGGGGGTCTGTGGATCTCAGGAGGGAGGCTGGGGCGTGGGGTGGGGGCAGGCGCACGGGGGACGGGGGTAGGTCCTGGCCTGGAGGGCGGGGGTCTGTGGATCTCAGGAGGGAGGCTGGGGCGTGGGGTGGGGGCAGGCCCTGGCCTGGAGGGCGGGGGGCTCTGGATCTCAGGAGGGAGGCTGGGGCGTGGGGTGGGGGCAGGCGCACGGGGGACGGGGGTAGGTCCTGGCCTGGAGGGCGGGGGTCTGTGGATCTCAGGAGGGAGGCTGGGGCGTGGGGTGGGGGCAGGCGCACGGGGCGCCGGTGTGGGGCGGGCGGCTGACCCTTGCCGCGTGCCTTTGGCAGGGCCTGGTTCGCCGTGTGGGTCGGCAACGTCACCCCCAGGATCACCCAGAAGGTGCTGCGTGGCTGTTTTGAGCTGTGAGTGGTCCCTCCCCGTCTCGCCCCCGCCGCCTGGGCCAGGCCGCAGTGGGCTCTGCCCTGCTCCGTTGGGTGCGCTGCCCACTGGGGCACCCTGGGGCTCCTCCAGGCCGTGCCCCACATTGCTGTGGCTGCTGCCGGGCCAGTCTGGGGGCACCGTCCTGCCCCAGCCTCCTGTCAGCTGCTCCCAGCGAGAGGCGGGGCTGAGCCCACCCCTTGCTTGGCAGGTTTGGGCCCATCCACTCCATCCGGCTGCTCCCGGAGAAGCACTGCGCCTTCGTCAACTACACCAGGAAGGAGGCGGCAGAGGCGGCCTACGCAGCCCTGCAGGTCAGGCTGGGCGGGCTGCGGCTTGGCAGGGGCCCCGGAGCTCAGCGGGGCCCCAGGGACCCACGCTCCTCTTGGGCTGCTCTCTGGCTGGGGCCCCCGCAGGCCCACCTGGGCCCTCCCCCTTGGCGTCTGTGGTTCCCCTGCTGCCGCCCCGGCGCTCTCTGTGCATGGGGCCTGGGCTGGTCCCCGCGCCAGCCCTCCAAGTGCCACGCTCCCGTCGCACCAGGGCACCCGCACGGGCCGGCGCCCTTGGCTCGTGGGCACCAGCCTGGGCTCGCCTGCTGGGTTCCCTCTCCGCCCTTACGGCCCCGGCAGAGCCAGCAGCGTGGAGGGGGCGGAGGCGTGCCACCCACCTTCCCTGGGGGCAAGTAGCGCAGATCTGCTGTGGCACCCCAGGACAGCCCCCCGCCTTCACAGCCCCCCGGCGGGTGCGGGGCCAAGGGGCTCCGAGCGTGGGCACAGGGCGGGGGTGCAGGAGTGTGAGGGCTCCGAGTGGGGGTGCAGGCTCTAGGATGGGGCTTGGGATGAGGGGTTCTGGGCAGAGGAGCTGGGGTGCAGGAGGATGTACAGGGGTTGGGGTGCAGGGGGGATCCAGGCTCTGGGCTTGGGGTGCGGGAGGGGCCCATGCTCTGGGCTGGAGGTTGGGGTGCAGGCTCTGGGGCTGGGCTGGAGATTGGGGTGCAGGCTCTGGGCTGGAGGTTGGGGTGTAGATGGTGGTATGATCTCTGGGTATAGGAGGCTGCTCAGGGCTGGGGAGGGGGGATCAGGGGGGCCTTGGCCCATCTGGGCAGCTCCCTGATGGGGGGAGAGGGGCAGTCTCCACTCTCCCTGGCGGCTTCAGGGTTGAGCAGCCGCCCCCTCCCGGCCGTGCCCCTCTGCCCCCCTCAGCTCAGCCACACGGCTGGGGAAGGTGGGGCCCGCACACGCGCACACAGCTGAGGGGAAGGTGGGGCCTGCACATACATGCACGCGCGCACACACACACACACACACACACACACACAGCTGAGGGGAAGGTGGGGCCTGCACATACACGCGCGCACACACGCATGTACAGCTGAGGGAAAGGTGGGGCATGCGCGCGTGCACACATACAGAGCTGAGGGGAAGGTGGGGCCTGCACATGCGCGCACACAGCTGAGGGGAAGGTGGGGCCTGCGTGCACACACACGCATGCACGCGCACACAGAGCTGAGGGGAAGGTGGGGCCTACATACACGTGCACACACAAACAGAGCTGAGGGGAAGGTGGGGCCTGCACATACACGCGCGCGCACACGCATGTACAGCTGAGGGGAAGGTGGGGCCTGCGCGCGCGCGCACACAGCTGAGGGGAAGGTGGGGCCTGCGCGCGCACACGCATGCACGCGCACACACGGAGCTGAGGGGAAGGTGGGGCCTACATACATGCGCGCACACAAACAGCTGAGGGGAAGGTGGGGCCTGCACACGTGCGCGCACACACAGCTGAGGGGAAGGTGGGGCCTGCACACACACACACACACACAGAGCTGAAGGGAAGGTGGGGCCTACACATGCACACACACAGAGCTATGGCGAAGGTGGGACCTGCACACACACACGCACACAGAGCTGAGGGGAAGGTGGGACCTGCACACGCGCACATGCGCACACACGCACACAGCTGAGGGGAAGGTGGGACCTGCACATGCGCGCGCACACGCACACACAGCTGAGGGGAAGGTGGGGCCTGCACACACACACACACGTGCACACGCACAGAGCTGAGGGGAAGGTGGGGCCTACATACACGTACACACACAAACAGCTGAGGGGAAGGTGGGGCCTGCACACGCGCGTGCACACACAGAGCTGAGGGGAAGGTGGGGCCTGCACATGTGCATGCACACACACACGTGTGCATGCGCGCACACACACAGAGAGCTGAAGGGAAGGTGGGGCCTGCACACGCGCGCACAGAGCTGAGGGGAAGGTGGGGCCTGCACACGCGCGCACAGAGCTGAGGGGAAGGTGGGACCTGCACGCGCGTGCACAGAGCTGAGGGGAAGGTGGGGCCTGCAGACACACGCATGTGCGCGCACACAGAGCTGAGGGGAAGGTGGGGCCTGCAGACACACGCATGTGCGCACACACAGAGCTGAGGGGAAGGTGGGGCCTGCACACACACACACAGCTGAAGGGAAGGTGGGGCCTGCACACACACAGACACGTGCACACAGAGCTGAGGGGAAGGTGGGACCTGCAGACAGGCGCGCACAGAGCTGAGGGGAAGGTGGGGCCTGCACACACACACACACGCACACAGAGCTATGGGGAAGGTGGGACCTGCACACACACGCACACAGCTGAGGGGAAGGTGGGACCTGCGCGTGCGCACACGCACACAGAGCTGAGGGGAAGGTGGGACGTACGCGCGTGCACACGTACACACAGCTGAGGGGAAGGTGGGACCTGCACACGCACGTGCGCGCACACATACACACAGAGCTGAGGGGAAGGTGCGGCCTGGACACACATGCGTGTGTGCGCACACACAGAGCTGAGGGGAAGGTGGGACCTGCACACACACGCACACAGCTGAGGGGAAGGTGGGACCTGCACACACACGCGCGTGTGCATGCACACACACACAGAGCTGAGGGGAAGGTGGGATCTGCGCACGTGTGCGCGCACACCTACAGAGTTGAGGGGAAGGTGGGACCTACACACACACACACACACACACACAGAGCTGAGGGGAAGGTGGGACCTGCACACAGACACACACACACGGCTGGGGAAGGTGGGGCCTGCACAAACAAACACCCCCCCACCCCCCCCCCACACACAGAGCTGAGGGGAAGGTGGGACCTGCACACAGACACACACACACGGCTGGGGAAGGTGGGGCCTGCACAAACACACACCCCCCCACCCCCCCCCCCCCACACACAGCTGAGGGGAAGGTGGGACCTGCACACAGACACACACACACGGCTGGGGAAGGTGGGGCCTGCACAAACGAACACCCCCCCACACCCCCCCCACACACACACACAGCTGAGGGGAAGGTGGGACCTGCACACAGACACACACACACGGCTGGGGAAGGTGGGGCCTGCACAAACAAACACCCACCCACACAAATCCCCCCCCCCCCACAGCTGAGGGGAAGGTGGGACCTGCACACAGACACACACACAGGGCTAGGGAAGGTGGGGCCTGCACAAACAAACACCCACCCACCCGCACACACAAACACCCACCCGCACACACAAACACAGCTGAGGGGAAGGTGGGACCTGCACACAGACACACACACACGGCTGGGGAAGGTGGGGCCTGCACAAACAAACACCCCCCCACCCGCACACACCCACACCCCCCCACACACACACACAGCTGAGGGGAAGGTGGGACCTGCACACAGACACAGACACACACACACGGCTAGGGAAGGTGAGGCCTGCGCACGCACGCACACACACCCCTCTCAGAGCAGGAGGGACCTTGGCAGGTCGTCGAGTCCCGTCCCCTGTTTAATCTAAATGGCCTCTCAAGGGCTGAGCTCACAGCTCTGGGCTTAGCAGGCCAGTGCTCAAACCACTGAGTAGAGGCTCGGGGGTGGGGGGGGTAGTGTCTGGGGTGGCAGATAAGGGGGTACAGGCTGTCTGGGGTGGGGGTGAGGTGGGGGAGGTCCAGGCTGTGGGGTTGGGGGTGTGGGGGGGTTACAGGCTGTCTCAGGTGTGGGGTAGGGGAGGGACGGGCTCTGGGTACAGGCCGGGGGACGGGCTGTGGGGTGGGCGAGGTCCAGGCCCTGGCGGGGGGCTGGGTGCTGGATGGGGTTGCAGTGGGGGAGGTCCAGGTGCTGGGGGGGGCCGGGCTGTGGGGTGGGGGTGCAGTGGGGGAGGTCCAGGCTGTGGGTTGCTCCTCGGTGGCCTGCGCTAACTGGTCCCTTTCTCCCTAGGGGGCTGAAGTGGAAGGAACCAAGTTAGTGCTGCAGCTGAAGCACCCCGCCCACGCCACCCCGCCCCCGGGCAGGGGGGGTCCTGGCAGCGCCCTGCAGCCGGGTGGGAGGTAGGTGTGGTGCGGTGCCGCCCGGGGAAGGAGAGTGCAGTGCCCAGCCCTGCTGAGCTGCGCAGCTGAGCGGCCGGAGCGGGTCCCCGCTGGCACCTCGGGGAGAGCTCTGCCCAGTGCCCCTCTGGCTCGGAGGGGGCTGTCCCAGCCCTTGATGCCAGCCTGCCTGACTTCCTGGGGCTCTGGGGGTGTCCCATGGCCTCGTGCTGCCTAGGCGTGATTCCAGCCCAGGGCCTGGGCTGGGCTGGGCTGAGCTGAGGGGGTGTGTGCAGGCTCTGGACCCTCTCTGTGCCCCCCAGGGAGCTGGTGCACGTGCCCCCCACCCTGGAGTGCCATTTCTGGAGGAACGCTGGCTGCGGCTACGGGCCTGACTGCCGTTTCCGCCACCTGCCCCAGAGCCAAGGGCTGGACAAGAAGCTGGCTCAGCTCTAGGCCCTGCGCTGGCCCGCTTGTCGCAGGCGCTGGAGACCAGAGGGCTGCCAGGCTGCACTGTGTGGAGAGCCCCGGTGCTGGGCCTTCCCAGGCTGCTGCAGCTGCTGCCTGAGGCCCCCGCCCGAGGCAGGGCTGCACTCGCTGCTGTGCGGGCTGTGGCTGTGCTGCGGGTTACCCCATGGAAGGAGCCGTGCGCGCTGCTCAGCTGCCCCCTCTGCCAGGGCAGCCTGGTGGCTGGAGGGAATCGCTGGGCCCCTGGGCGGGAAGGGCCGGGTTTCACACCCTCGCCCGTGGCCCTGCAGGGGCAGCGTGCCCCACACCTGTGGGGGTGCTGGAGCTGGCTGCAGCCCCCTTTGCCTTAGTGTGGAGGGAGACCTATGGGGACTACGAGTCCCAGCATGCACTGGAGCTACGCTGTTGGCAGGATTGGCAGTGTGGCATGCTGGGAGTTGTAGTCTCAGCCCCAGGATGCTCTAACGTTTCTGTTTTATACCAAAAATGGTCCTGAGGCTGGCTCCTCCCTCAGCTGTGCTCTCTGCCTGCTGATTGGCTGAGCTCCAGCTGCGTTACACTGGCTCTGCCCACCTGTGCGGTGCCAATGCGCCACCTCTACAGTAACGGGAGCAAGCCCCAGTCTGCAGGCGGGACACGGGGCCAGACAGACCAGGTCGCTGAGCGTCTTGCTGTTCTGGGTTAGCTCTTTGTGGGTGGCTGGCTGGGGGGAGTGTGGCCGAGCGCCAGGGCTGCTCTGCAGCCCCAGCTCCATTTACTGGGGCTTTTAATGCCTGTGATGGAGTGGGGGGAGGGCCTGTGTGAGACTCAGGCTGGATGTGAGAGACAAGCAGCAGCTCCCAGTGGCTAAGGATGACCCTGGGGCTACAACCTAGGCTGGCAGGTAACACCTCAGCCCTGAACAAAGAGGAGGGAGGAGCCGAGCTGTTTTTTGAATCGGGGTCGGCAGTTAGAGGCTAGGGGAAGGGAGAGCTGGAAGGCAGCCAGCCTGAGGAGGGGGAAGCTACACCCCAGAGGGGCACCCCTCGGGGTCTTCTCCCCAGGACGGGTTGGAAGGACTGTCTCTGACTGCTGTACTGTTGCTTCTGTGAGAAACTGGGCATCTGTTGCCTAATAAACCTCCTGTTGTACCTGCTGAGTGAGAGTCACTCCTGCCAGCGACGGGGTGCAGTGCAGGGGGACCCCTGACCCCCATCACACTGGTGTGCAGTGTGCAGTGCATGGGGACCTCTGAACCCCATCACAATGCCTCCGTTTGTTTACGGCCCGCCCCCTGCCCTGTGGCTAACCTGGGCTTGTCCCATGCAGAGCTTCCTTGGCACAGGGCATTCTGAGCCCCAGGCAGGCCCCTCCTGGCTAGTGTTCACCCCGTGCTGCCATTCCCGTGGGGCTCCTGCTGACCTTGGGCCAGCTCCATTCTTGGGCTCCGGCCCAGCCTAAGCCCTGGGTGCCCTCTGCCCTGGCCTGGCATGCAAAGCCAGCTGGGGGTCAGGGCTGCCCAGGGAGGGGCCTTGCCCTGCTGAATGCTCTGCTCGGCAGGGGCCAGGAGTGATGTAAATGGACCTCCTCTGGCACGTGGCCCAGGGAGTGCATTTGGCGGGAGGCTGCGGCTTCGGGGCACTGGGCCAGGGAGCTGTGGGGCTCCAGGCTGACTCCCGCTGGCCAGCCCTGGGTTTACAGTGGCTGCGGCACCCAGCTAGGTTTGTTTGGGGGTTTGCACCCGCCTGGGAATTTACGGACCGTTGTAATAAAAGCCGGGGCAGAGCCTGCCCCTCCTTTCACCTCCCTCCTTGGGCCCTGCTGGGGCCCGGCGCTGGGTGGCCTGTGCCAGTGAGGGGCACTGCTGTCCAGGGTTGGTGAGGAGCAGTCGCAGCCCAGCCTGGCTGCCTGCGGGTGGCCTTGGGCCTCCATCCCCGCTGCCTCTCATGGCTGGGCCCATGCTGCTTGCGCACCCAGGCTCTCTGGCCTGGCCCCCCATGGACAGGTGGCTGGGCCCTGGGTGAGAGGCCTCTTGGTGGAACAAGTTTGAGGCCACTTTGTAAGGTGCACTGGGCTCGGGGAGCCCACGGTGAACCCCCTCCACGGTAAAGTAAAGGGCCTAGGACTGCTCTGTGGGGCAGTGCTCCCAAAGGCGGGGGGCTGGCGCACCCCCCTTTCCCAGTCCTGCCCCTGGAGCCCCGGGTGCGAAGGGAGGCTGACCCCTCTGGTGCTGCCCGGGGAGACACGCGTTAACCACTCTGGCTGTAGGTGGAGCATGAGTGGGCCACGGAGGCCCCCTGACCCCATGGCATTGCGAGTTCCATAGGTGGGGCCCCTTGCCCCAGGACCCTTCTGCCCATGGCTTTGTGGCTGTCCTGTGGGGGCAGCTTGTCCTGGCTCCCTGCTGGGCAGAGGAGCTGTTCTTGCTGCCCTGGTGAGTGCGAGGTGGGCCTGCGTGCCGCCTGGGTAATGGCTGCATCTGGGCAGAGCAGGCACCGCCTGGGGGCCCGGCATTTCCAGCCCCTGCTACCACCCAGAGTGGGGAGCCAAGGCTGAGAGCAGTTCTGCCCTGCCTGCAGCCCTCGGGACGCTGCGCCCCTCCCTGTGCTGTGTCAGAGCTGGGTGTGGGGGGCGAGGTGCCCGTGGAACTCACCACCCTGGGGGAGGTACTGAGCAGTGGCATGAGCATGCGCCTGTCAGGATTTCTGCCGAGACGCACGCATAACTGCCCTGGGCAGGCCCGGCCTTGCGTCCTCCCTCGGAGCTCGCACGCAGGAATGAGGTGGAATTCAGCCAGGGCTGGGGCCTGGCTCCAGCTGCCTCATGCCCAGTGTGGCAGGGCACAGCGTGTTCTGCAGCCTGTTCTCCCGCCAGCCATGGCGCAGAGAGAATCCCTGCCCACACCCCTCCTCACCCCAGCTGTGCATGGGGAGCTGCTTGTCTGAGTCCCCTCTTGCCTCTCCTGTTCTGGAGGGGTGACACTGCCTGAGTGCAGACGTCTGGAGGGTTGTAGCTTACCAGGCAAACCCCACCACGCTGGGCGGCCACTGCTGCTGTCCTCATTGTGGGCTGCGGATTTGAGTGCAGGGGCTGGATATTTACAAGGGCGACAGCAGTGAAAATGGGGAGGCCTGTGAGGTGCTGTGGAGGCCCTGGCAGTTCCTAGCCCGACGGAGGGGGGCTCTCATCGCAGGGATGGTGCTCACGTTTCAGTCCCCACGGTGCAGGACTACGACAAACGCCATGCGGAAGTTCACAGGGGGGCGTTTCCACTATCCCCTTTGTCAGCCAAACGAGTCCAGGGCTGGGCAGCCTCAGCTCGCGAGCACAAGAGGCCTCCTTCCTGTCCGTGGGCTGCGAGTGTGGTAGCCAAGGTGCCTCCCAGGACAGGCTGGTTAACGCTGCTAGGCAAAAACCTACCTCGCTGGAAACCAGCAGAGCCTGTCACTCCCGCTCCAGCGGGTAGTACCCAAAGGGCTCCCGGTGCCCTCAGGCGTGTGCCCAGCACGGCCACCCTGCCAGCCACAAGCCAGAGCAGGTTGGTTTGACAAGACCAGTTTCTTCCATGGAGCCATGTTGGCCTGTCCCTGGTTAACGAAGCCCTGTGCTAGCTTATCCAGTGTGTCTGTGGGGCACTGTCATTGCCCCCAGCCCTTCCTGCTGCCTCTCAGACACACACACACAGAGTAGCTACTGTGGCCTCTGCCTTTCCTGCAGCGTGAGAGGGTCTTGCCTGGCCCTTGCTAGGGTAACTTCTGCACCCACAGGCTTTCAAACCAGCACATTGCGCTTTGCTGCAGCCGGAGCTTTGCCCCGGGGTTTTTAGCTTCTGAGCTCAGCTACCTGCTGTTCTGTAGCCACCGGCCCCAGGTGCAGCCTTTCCCCGTGCTGGCTGCTCTGCCTTGGTGTTAGTGAGTTATCTGAACCCACGCCTGGAGTTCTGGAACTGACCAGTGCCTGCCTGAGCTCTCTCCCAGCAGCAATCCACCGCGGCTTCCCGTGTCCGCCAGCACCGAGTAGCCCAGCCTGCCCCCCCCGCAAGCTCGCCTCTGTTCTCCCTCCCCCGGGGAAGGCCAGCTGCTGAGCTCGCACCCCTGGGAGCAGCAGGTCCCGTGGAACCCAGAGCCAGCCAGGCTCACACACAGCAGGGGCTGGGGTTGGCAGAAGCAATGGATGGGGGGCTGGGGCCCTGATTGTGCCAGGACTGCGGGCACCTGCTGTTGTCCTGTTGCTGAGGGCAGAGCTCCAGCAGGGAGAGCAGGGGCCTGGGCCCAGGGTGGGGGGTCGAGCAGCACATGGAGCCAGCCCCAGGGGCAGCCATCCCAGTGCACTTCCCAGGCAGAGGCCCCCTGACTGCACTGCATGGGCACAGGGCATCTCAGCCCCCTTCCCTGCGGCTCAGCACCCACACGGCCCTGCCAGCTGGGATCTCAGTTATGAGTGTTGCAGGCAGAGCGTGTCCATGTGTCCCACCGCAGCGGGGTTCAGCCTCCAGGCTCTGCCCCCGCCCGCAGCCAGCAGCGATGCCCACGCGGCAGGCGGCGAGCAGGTTTAGCAGGTGACAGATGCAGCGTGGTACAGGCTCGTCAGCACAGACCCCAGATGTATCTGTCTGACCCACGCTGGGGGAGGAGACCCCCGAGGGGACCCCGGGCCTGGAGCCCCTGGCTCTGCCCTGCCAGACTCTCTTCCTCTCCAGCCTCCCCCACACTAACTGCTGCCTCCGATTCAAACCCAGCCGGGTCCTCCCCGCCCCTTGTTCCAGGGCAGAGGTGTTACCTGCCAGCTTAGGTTCCAGCCCCCGGGGGTCCCCCCAGCCTCTGGGCGCCGCTCAGCCTGTCTGTCTGTCTGTCTGTCTCTCTGCCCCCCCCCCCCCCACACCTGGGCCTACCTCCATTTCTTCCGGCTGCCTCGTGATGGGCTGTGCCACCTGCCCCACATGTTCTGTGCTCCCTCTTTCCCCTCAGCTGCGCCAGGTGCCCAGGCTCAGCACCCCATGGGGACAAGTATCAGAGAGGTGACTCTGTTAGTCTGTCTTCGAGAACAACAAGCAGTCCTGGGGCACCTTATAGGCTAACATTTTGGAGCAAGACCTTCAAAGATCTGCCTGGCGAAGTGGGTCTTTGCCCATGAAAGCTCATGCTCCAAAATATCTGTTAGTCTATAAGGTGGCACAGGACTGCTTGTTCACCACATGGGGGTCCCGGCTGAGCTGGCCCCCGCATGCCCCCCGCATGCCCCAATTCAGCCCCTTTGGTAGCCGGGGCAGGAGCATTCCAGTTCCCCTGGTTTGAGGGTGTTCCCAGCCCTGGGACCCTGCCCACCTCTCTGGGGGTGGGGTGGGGTGTGGCAGGACCAGAGCGGGTTTCCCAGCCAGTCTCCAATGGGCGAGAGAACCTGTAGGCCAGTGCAGCTGGGCCGGCATCCCCCTCGCAGGGAGGTGGTTCAGAGTGTGGCTGCTGGGCCGGCATCCCCCTCGCAGGGAGGTGGTTCAGAGTGTGGCTGCTGGGCCGGTCCTCCTCGCAGGGAGGTGGTTCAGAGTGTGGCTGCTGGGCCGGCATCCCCCTCGCAGGGAGGTGGTTCAGAGTGTGGCAGCTGGGCCGGCATCCCCCTCGCAGGGAGGTGGTTCAGAGTGTGGCTGCTGGCCGGCATCCCCCTCGCAGGGAGGTGGTTCAGAGTGTGGCTGCTGGGCCGGCATCCCCCTCGCAGGGAGGTGGTTCAGAGTGTGGCTGCTGGCCGGCATCCCCCTCGCAGGGAGGTGGTTCAGAGTGTGGCTGCTGGCCGGCATCCCCCTCGCAGGGAGGTGGTTCAGAGTGTGGCTGCTGGGCCGGCATCCCCCTCGCAGGGAGGTGGTTCAGAGTGTGGCTGCTGGGCCGGCATCCCCCTCGCAGGGAGGTGGTTCAGAGTGTGGCTGCTGGCCGGCATCCCCCTCGCAGGGAGGTGGTTCAGAGTGTGGCTGCTGGGCCGGCATCCCCCTCGCAGGGAGGTGGTTCAGAGTGTGGCTGCTGGCCGGCATCCCCCTCGCAGGGAGGTGGTTCAGAGTGTGGCTGCTGGGCCGGCATCCCCCTCGCAGGGAGGTGGTTCAGAGTGTGGCTGCTGGGCCGGCATCCCCCTCGCAGGGAGGTGGTTCAGAGTGTGGCTGCTGGGCCGGTCCTCCTCGCAGGGAGGTGGTTCAGAGTGTGGCTCCTGGCCGGCATCCCCCTCGCAGGGAGGTGGTTCAGAGTGTGGCTGCTGGGCCGGTCCTCCTCGCAGGGAGGTGGTTCAGAGTGTGGCTGCTGGCCGGCATCCCCCTCGCAGGGAGGTGGTTCAGAGTGTGGCTCCTGGCCGGCATCCCCCTCGCAGGGAGGTGGTTCAGAGTGTGGCTGCTGGCCGGCATCCCCCTCGCAGGGAGGTGGTTCAGAGTGTGGCTGCTGGCCGGCATCCCCCTCGCAGGGAGGTGGTTCAGAGTGTGGCTGCTGGCCGGCATCCCCCTCGCAGGGAGGTGGTTCAGAGTGTGGCTGCTGGCCGGCATCCCCCTCGCAGGGAGGTGGTTCAGAGTGTGGCTCCTGGCCGGCATCCCCCTCGCAGGGAGGTGGTTCAGAGTGTGGCTCCTGGCCGGCATCCCCCTCGCAGGGAGGTGGTTCAGAGTGTGGCTGCTGGGCCGGCATCCCCCTCGCAGGGAGGTGGTTCAGAGTGTGGCTGCTGGCTGGCATCCCCCTCGCAGGGAGGTGGTTCAGAGTGTGGCTGCTGGCTGGCATCCCCCTCGCAGGGAGGTGGTTCAGAGTGTGGCTGCTGGCCGGCATCCCCCTCGCAGGGAGGTGGTTCAGAGTGTGGCTGCTGGGCCGGTCCTCCTCGCAGGGAGGTGGTTCAGAGTGTGGCTGCTGGGCCGGCATCCCCCTCGCAGGGAGGTGGTTCAGAGTGTGGCTGCTGGCCGGCATCCCCCTCGCAGGGAGGTGGTTCAGAGTGTGGCTGCTGGGCCGGCATCCCCCTCGCAGGGAGGTGGTTCAGAGTGTGGCTGCTGGCCGGCATCCCCCTCGCAGGGAGGTGGTTCAGAGTGTGGCTGCTGGCCGGCATCCCCCTCGCAGGGAGGTGGTTCAGAGTGTGGCTGCCTTTCCATGGCTGGTGCTTCAGGCAGCCTTTGCCTGGGGCGCTGGCCAGGGCTGGCGAGTCTGGCAGGGAGGGTGTGGCTGGGCGCTGCTGCCCCTTGGGCATGGTAGGAGGGAGATGGGCACACACCAAGAGCAAGGCGGGGCTCAGTGGGTGGACCCCTCTGCTCTGGGAGACCAGCCGTGAAGGGGGCAGAGCTGTGCTCCAGCTGGCCTCTGCTCATACCATCCCCCACCCCTAGCATGCCCCCTGCACAGTGGTGCGGGGCTGGGAGGTGGTCTGGGCCGGGGGGGGGACTTGGTTTCTCTCTGTATCTTTCTCTGTGCCAGGAAAGATAATGAAGCAGGTAATTAAAGGAAGAGACCGCCAGGGGGCCTCCACCCCAGGCACGGCACCACAGACCATGGTGCTGGGGACTCAAGTAGCGGTGCCAGAATCCTCTGTACCAGCGGGCTTGGAGGGTATATTGACCTCATCTTCGTCTTCTCCAGATGAGGCATTAGCTGGATCCTCTGCATCCCCAGTACTGGAGGATTGAGGCGCGTACCAGCAACTTTTGAGGATGGTCGCCCAGAGCCTGGGGGTACAGGCAGAAGAGGTCAGAGATGAAGTAGGCCCTGTTGCAAACATCCTCTCAACCTCTGGACCGCCCAGGGTGGCACTGCCCATTGTAAAGACAATTTCCAGCACAGCCAAGACAGTGTGGCAAACCCCAGCCTCAGCCTTGCCCACGGCTAGGAAAAACCAATGCTGGTATTTTGTCCCAGCCCAGAGGAATGAACATCTGTTCACCCATCCTCCCCCTGACGCCCTTGTCGTGGATGCGGTGAACAATAGGGAGAGACGGGGGGTTCAAGGACCCTCTCCCAAGAACAAAGACGCCAAAGGACTGGATCTGTATGGTAGAAAAGTTTACTCCACAGGTGGTCGACAGTTGAGAGTTGCTAACCAGCAGGCCATGGTTAGCAGGTGTGCGTACAATACTGCCAGCTCCATGGACCGTTTCGCTGAACTGCTCCCACCGGACGCCAAGACAGATCTTACGGCCCTGGTAGCAGAGCAGAGGCTCATATCCAGAGCAGCCCTGCAGGCTGCCCTAGATGCAGCTGATGTGGCCGCTAGGGTTATGGCCTTGGGTATTGCCATGCGAAGGGGACCATGGCTCCAGGTCTCTCAAAGAGGTGCCGCAGTCCATTCAAGACCTCCCTTTTGAAGGCCCCTCCCTGTTTTCAGAGAAAACAGGTGAGAGACTTCATGGCATGAAAGGCTCTCGGTCCATGTTACGCTCACTGGGGTCTCTACACACCGGCGACCCAGAGAAGACATTTTACTTGGAGGTCCCAGTTCAGACAGTTCCCCAGCAGCAACAGGATGGGAGCAGGAGAAGGGGTTGCCATAACAGGAGGTGTCAGGGTCGCCAGTTACAGGACTAGGGCCACCCTAAAACCCCTCCTGGGCCTAGACACCAATTTTGACAGGATGGTCGGGAGTGATGCACCATCCACTCCCATAATTCCAGCCCAGGGTTTATTTTCACTCCGCCTATCCCCATTCTACCATGCATGGTGCAGCATGACTTTGGACCAGTGGGTCCTCCGCACGGTAGAAAAGGGATATGTTATCCAATTTTCTTCTTACCCCCCTTCGGAACCCGCTTCCCCGTCCCGCTTCAGGGACCCCTCTCACGAGATAGCTCTCAGACAGGAGGTAGGAATCCTCCTCCAAAAGGGGGCTATAGAGGAAGTTCCCCAGGAATTCCAGGGACAGGGATTCTATTCCCGCTATTTCCTAATCCTGAAAGTGAAAGGGGGGCTGAGGCCCATCTTGGACCTATGAAACCTGAACAAATTTGTAAGAAAGAGAAAGTTTCCTGTGATATCCCTGGGAATAATTATCCCAATGCTGGAACAAGGGGACTGGTTTGCCGCTCTTGACTTACAGGACGCATATTTCCGTGTAGCAATTTATCCACCTCACGGGAGGTTCCTCCGGTTTGTGCTAGGGAAGGACCATTATCAGTTCAGTCCTCCCGTTCGGACTCTCCTCAGCCCTGAGAGTCTTTACCAAATGTATGTCAGTAGTGGCAGCCTTCCTACGTAGGTGGGGTGTGCATCTGTTCCCGTACCTAGACGACGGGCTGATCGGGGTCAGTCACAAGGACGGGTCGAAACACGTACGGCTAATAAGAACAACGTTCGACATGCTGGGCCTCCTAGTAAACGAGGCAAAGTCTGTGCTAGCCCCGACTCAAGTCATGGAGTTCGTAGGCGCGCGTCTAGACGCAGCGCAAGTGTGATGGGGTTCTGGGGTCCCCCAAGCTCTGCACCCTGTCCGCAGGCAGGAGAGTCTCTCACTCAGCAGGAAAACAGCAGGTTTATTAGCCGACAGGACACAGCATCATACAGAGGAGTCAGTACAGCAGGCAGAGACAGCCAGTCCAATCCATGTTGGGGAGAGGAGGCCCCGAGGGGCCCCCAGAGCTGGGGCCTTGCCCCCTCCTTTGTCTCTCTCTCTCTCCCAGCCCAGACTAACTGCTTCCAACTCCCAGTTCCAATTCAAACCCCTCAGGCTCCACCTCCTCCTTTGTCTCCCGTACAAAGGTGTTACCTGGTCGTCAGGGTTACCCTCAGCAGGACCCCACACCCTCTGTGAGCCACTCACATACACACAGGTATCCCCCACTCCATCACATCTCTCCCCCCTTCCAGACCGAACTGAGCGGGGTCACTCAGCCGGTGACCTGGGGAAGTTCGGGGCCCTCCCCTCGTGATCGGGCATCGGCTGTACCCTCGGTGCTTCCCTTGATGTGCACCACCTCCATGTCATAATCCTGCTGGGGGAGGCTCCAACTCAGGAGCTTGGTATTGGCCCTTTTCATGTGATGCAGCCGGACAAGTCCCTTTAGTTCCCTCAGGCTGGTTGGTCTCCCTGCTTCGGCCCCGGTCCGTCAGCCACGTTCTCAAGTCGGGCAGGCAGAGCCCATACAGATGCTGCAGCATCAACAGATCAAATAGTTCTTTTCTGGTCTGGGCCCTGCCCTGTGTGACCACCAGCCCATACAGCTGCTCCGGCAAATGTTTGGAATTCAGTTACAGTCCAGTAAAAGAAGGTACAAATGCTTCCACCCTTGGCATTTAGCCAGACCACCAAAATGGTTGTGTGCCTCAGTTTCCCCTTCCATGCCACACAATAGGTTTGGAATGTTCCTCCTCACGTGAGAGGTTGCAAGACTAGTTACAGGGAACAACGGTGACATTTCAGAGTTACAGACTCCTTCAACATACAATTCATGCTTCTACATCAATGTCATCATGTCACATGGCTCTTTCCAAACCTTCAGTACATGGTACAATTCTACAGCTTTTGGTAGCAGCACCCCTTGGTTACAGCAGTCAGCGTGAGTAACAGAACAAACCCATTGCAACTGTACATTTACGTTGCTCTTTGGTAGACCACAACCTTTGTGCAACAGCCTTGAGAATCTGGTATTTTGGGGATAAATGGCTGAGGCCTTTCTTAGCACCATCAAGTTCTAATCTTCTCTCTTGCCCCCTGGGGTGGAAATTTGATCTCTCTGGCTGTGCCCTCCCTTCTAACAAGAGCTGGGCCATTGATGATCTCAGGGAGACGGCCCCCTCCCAGCCAGCCTGGAAATTTGCAAACCAAACTGCTTTCTGAGAGTTGTTTTGTGAGTCCCAGACGCAGAATCCACATGAAGGAATCCCTGTTTATCCCTTACTGGCCCACCAGGCCCAAAGCTCCTTTGTCCTTCCACCTCCAACTACTGCCTCCCCATGGAATCAGAAGTGGAGTCCAGTGTGAGAATATAAGTGTTTCTAGCATCTGGAGATGGGGAATTGCTGAACCTCTCCTGCATCCTACAGAGACTGACTGTGCAGCTGTTTTACTTGGTTCTCACAGGGCTGCTCACACTAGCTGATAGTTTTCACTTTACTTGCACCAGCTTCCAATTCCTGAGAAACTTTTACACTGCCTGCTTTGGACCCTTGCAGAGCACAGCCAGTGGTTTCACACTCAGGCAGGTCCTGGCCATCAGGAGCTGAAACAAACTTCTCCCCAGGCAAAGGGCTGCTCTGGCTCTCACAGACAAGCACCTTTCCTGTTCACTCTCCTCCACCTCACTCCCATTTTCTGCAGTCCCCACAGACGGGTCAGGAAAAGTTTCAGGGACATTCTCTTCCTCAAGAGCTCCCCCAAACAACAACTCACCCCTGTCTTGCTCCACAGCGGCACTGCTCCCTTGAGCCACAACCAGCTCCTGGGGTTCACCTACACCCAGGATCACTTCTGGCCCATCAGGCAGATTCCCACATAATCCCCCTCCAAGCAGACAGCCAGTACCACCGGACAGAAGGTTAGGGTCCCTTTCCTCCCTTCTGCTACCAGCTCCTTTATCTTCATCAGTCAGCGTAACTCCATTGCCCGTCTGTTCTTGTGTCCTGGCGAGAGGATGACTCTGGTAGGACAGAGTCCTCTCACCCCCTCCCAATAACACCTCAGCATCAGGCAAAAAACAAGTACCAGAATCGTCTGGTCTCTGGGATTCCCTGATGATACTAACTGGATTAGACCAAGTTAAAGCATCATCCCCCCTGAGAGACACAGAGGCAGGCCCACTTCCCATCTGGGCTTCAGCTGCCCTCAGATCCAGCTCTGGGATCTTGGCTCCATCTCGAGCCCCCACAGGCTCAGGCAAAGGATTCACTTCCCCAGAAGCAGAAGCACTTTTCTTGCACCAAGGACCAGCGTCCTTAGCAGGGATACCACTGCCCATCCCAGAGCCATTCCCTCTGCTCCAGCCCCCATGGCTGGATTCAGAGACACACCTGGAATGCTCTTTTCTGGTGGATCCTTCTCCAGCCACCCCAGGCTGGTGAATCTTCCTCAGACAATGGGCTAGTTTCCTCATTGGCACCTTTTCCAAACGCAGGCTCTGCTCTCTCCCCAGGCTGCTGCTGCTGTTGTTCAACACAGACAGACAATGGGAGACACTCTCTCCTTTGTCCCAGCCCCCGGCTGGTCTCCACACACACAGAAGGTGAAGCAGCTTCTCTCACAGACAACTTGCCATTCCCAGTGTATCAGCTGCTTTCCTGCACAGACACACAGGCACCTTCCTCGGCCCAGGCCTGGAAAACTTTTTGCAGGTCTGTCTTGGCCACTAGTAGATGATGGGTTGGAATCGCTCCTTCCCTCCTTGAGCTGCGGCAGGCCACTCGGTTCAGAGCTCCATGCAGTCCAGGGTTCCCTGCCCCGATCCGGGCTCACCTCTGCAAGATTTTCCTTAACCCTCGCCTCTGCCACTGCACATCCACGCTGCCTTGTCCAGCTTCTTTAATCTTGATTCGGTTTCCAGGTGCTGCCACTTCACAGTGGAGTTGCTCAGCGTGGTTGCAGGCTCTCAGGCTGATGCCCTCTGCACCCCACGATTCCTGGAAGAATCCCTTCAGTGTGCCAGGCTCCTTGCGGGTCACAAGCTGCCCGGGGTTAGGCCATAGGCCCCTCTGCCCTCTGGGACCGACTCCAACAGACTCCCAGCGGAACCCCTTCTTCAGTGTGACACCCGCTCTCAGGGACCATGAGCACCCTGTCTTGGGAAGGACTCATTCAGCGTCAGCCTCCTCAGGGGTCACTTGTTCCTGGGGGTTGGGCTCTCGGCCCCTCCACCTTCTGGGACCGACTCCAACAGATTCCCAGGAGTAACCCCTCCTCGGGTGTGACACCCCCTCTCGAGGACCACAACCGCAGTTGCTTGGGTTCGGCCGCAGGCCCCTCCGCCTTGGGGAACTGCACCTCACTGCCCTTCAGCACACCTGGGTCTCGCAGGCCCCACTTCTTCCGGGGCCCCGGTCACTTACTGCTGGATGCTCCATCCTCGGGGTGCAGAACATCCCACTTCTGACACCAGTGTGATGGGGTTCTGGGGTCCCCCAAGCTCTGCACCCTGTCCGCAGGCAGGAGAGTCTCTCACTCAGCAGGAAAACAGCAGGTTTATTAGCCGACAGGACACAGCATCATACAGAGGAGTCAGTACAGCAGGCAGAGACAGCCAGTCCAATCCATGTTGGGGAGAGGAGGCCCCGAGGGGCCCCCAGAGCTGGGGCCTGGCCCCCTCCTTTGTCTCTCTCTCTCTCTCCCAGCCCAGACTAACTGCTTCCAACTCCCAGTTCCAATTCAAACCCCTCAGGCTCCACCTCCTCCTTTGTCTCCCATACAAAGGTGTTACCTGGTCGTCAGGGTTACCCTCAGCAGGAGCCCCACACCCTCTGTGAGCCACTCACATACACACAGGTATCCCCCACTCCATCACAGCAAGCCAGAGCGTTTCTGCCCCACAGCAGGGTCCAGGCAATGGCGGCTTGCATACAAGTCCTTATCAGGTTCCCAACCACAACAGCCAGGGGATGCCTCAGGTGGTTGGGACACGTGGCGGCGTGCACGTTCGTAGTCCAGCATGCCAGGTTACGAATGCCCCCCTTCAGACGTGGCTCGTCTCCGTACACAGAGCTGTCAGGGACAGCATAGACGTGTTAGTCACCGTCTCCCCTGAAGTGCTGACGACACTGCACTGGTGGCTGGAGGCCGGGTCAGTCTGCATGGAGGTACCCTTCTATCCCCCACAAGCCTCCCTCTCCCTGGTCACGGACGCATCAGACCTGGGCTGGGGAGCACCCTTGGGGGACCGCCAGACGCAGGCCCTGTGGGGCAAAACCGACGCTCATCTCCACATAAACCTGCGAGAGCTCAGAGCAGTTCGTCTGGCGTGTGAAGTGTTTCAGAACGAGCTGGGGGGGGCACTGTGTGGCAGTCAGCACAGACAACACTACAGCAGCGTACTGCATAAACAAACAAGGGGGTGCCCGCTCGTCGCCCCTGTGTCTAGAGGCCCTCGCGCTTTGGGATTTCTGCGTCCAGCACCAGATTCTCCTGAGAGCGTTCCACCTGCCTGGGACTCGCAACTCTCTGGCGGACCACCTTCAGCAGGTCCTTCATGGACCACGAGTGGCCATTACACACACAGAAGTACTGAGTTCAGTTCCCCAGAGGTGGGGACGTCCCCAGGTAGACCTCTCCGCCACACATCTCAATGCAGAGTGCAGGACGTTCTGCTCTTACCAGAACTGAAGTCCAGGCTCTTGGGCAGACGCCTTCAGCATCCGTTGGTCGGGCCCATTGCTGTTCTCCTTTCCACCGATACCGCTCATCCACCCAACGCTGTTGAAAATTCGGTCGTACCGAGCGTCAGTTATCCTGGTGGCCCCAGCCTGGGCTCGACAACATTGGTACTCGGCCCTCTTGGAGATGTCCACTCACGCCCCGGCGATGCTTCCGCTGCGCCCAGACCTGCTGACACAGGAGGAGGGGAGGCTGCGGCACCCCAGTCTCCAAGCGCAGCATCTCACAGCGTGGGGGCTCCATGGCTGAGACCGGTCGAGCTGGCCTGCTCCGAACCTGTCAGGGAAGTGTTGCTGAACAGCAGGAGACCCTCTACAAGGGTAGCATGTGTAGCCAATGGAAAAGATTTACCATTTGAGCCACCCAAAAGGGGAAGTCCCCGGGAGAGGCCCCAGTACCAAGTGTCCTCGACTACTTGCTGGCTCTGAGCCAGACGGGGCTGTCAGTATCCCCCCTACAGGTGCACCTGGCGGCCATTTCGGTGTTTCACCCAGGGGACGGGAGGTTCTCGGTCTTCTCAGACCCGGTGGCAAAAAGGTTTATGAAAGGAATGGAGAGAGTTAGACCACAGGTTTGGGCCCCCCTGCCAATGTGGGACCTTAATTTGGTTTTGTCTAAGCTGGTGACTCCCCCATTTGAACCTCTCGCCTCTTGTTCTGTGTTGTTCCTCACCTACAAGGTGGCATTCCTGGTGGCCGTTACCTCAGCCAGAAGGGTGTCAGAGCTCAGGGCCCTGACGGCGGACCCAGTTTATACGGTGTTCCACAAGGGCAAGGTTAGACTAAGGTGGTCTCCCCTTTCCACATTAACCAAGACATCACCTTGCTGGCGTTTTGCCCAAAGCCCCCTGCCTCCCCAAGGGAGCAGAGTCTACACACCTGCGATGTCCGGAGGGTGCTGGCCTTGGGTACGGACAGGACCACACCCATCCGGCAGTCGCAGCAGCTGTTGGTTGCAGTGGCAGACAGGATGCAGGGACACCCAGTCTCCTCTCAGCGGATCTGCTCCTGGATAGTGGCCTGTATCAGTGAGTGTTAGACTGGCGGGGGTTCCCCCTCCGCCGATCAGGGTGCGCTCCACAAGGGCACAGGCGTCCTCTGCGGCGTTCTTGGCCAACGTCCCTCTCCAGGACATCTGCCGCGCGGCCGCTTGCTCCTCCATTCCCACGTTCGCAGCGCATTACGCACTTACGCAGCACGCACGGGAAGGCGCTGCAGTGGGCAGGGCTTCGACCCCGCCTCCGCGGCACTGGCTTGCATTCGCCCACACTGGAGTGCACATGAGCAGTCACTCGCAGAAGAGAAGACAGTTCCCTGTTCTGTAACTGGTGTTCTTTGAGATGTGTTGCTCATGTCCATTCCAAAACCAGTGGATGGGGTGCAGTGCATGGGGACCCCTGAACCCCATCACACTCACGTCCACCCCAAAACCCTCCCACCTTCTCCTCTGTCGGAGTAGCCGGCGAGAAGGAACTTAGCGGGGGCGGGGCAGGCGGTGCATATATGGGTGGCCATACGGGCGCCACTCCAGGGGGTGTTGCACTGACCCGAAGGCTACCAGCTAGGGCAAAAAGCTTCCGGCTACGGGGCATGCGCATGGCACACACCCGAACTGGAATGGACCTGAGCAACACATCTCGGAGAACACCAGTTACAGAACAGGGAACTGTCTTTTTTCTTGTCGTCTGTCTCTGGAGTGTGTTTCCCCCTTAGCTACAGCATCACACAGCGGCTTGTGTTCAGCTAGTCTCCAAGAGTCGGGCTTTCCATGACACAGCCCCTAGCTGAGAACTGGGACCTACAGTCGTCATGTCTAGGTGGTTGTAAAGTGCACTCAGATGAGCCCACCTTACCATGTCCAGTGTGGTCTGCATATCTGTCCCCTTGGTCATTTCCCACTCCACCGGTTGTAGAGTCATCTGCAAATTTTATCTGCAGCACTTTTATATTCCGGCTCCTTAATACAGATGTTAAATCGCATGGGGGAGCATGCATCCCTGTGGGACTGCGCTAGAAATACCCACTTGGGACAGTGCTGGTCAGCCAGAGGACAGACAGGATGACACGTCTTCTCAACCTAATGAGGCCCCTGCACCATCGGACGAGGCTGCTCCACCCCCATTGCCACACACAATGGATGATTATACCCATTTTCAGGACCTGTTTAACCAGGGAGCAGCAGAACGGGCATTGATAGGGAGGAGGTGGCAGAAACCCAACACAAGCTGACGGACGCACTACAGCCACCCTCCTCAGCTAAGAGTTCTTCTTCTTCCAGTGGTCCCCAGGGGTGCTCCACATCAGCTGGCGGCCCAGCCCCAGTGCAGCAGCTCAGGGATTTTCACTGCGGTGGCTGGCCAGGCTGCGCCTGCGCGGACAGGGCCTCTGGCTGCTCATGCTCTCCTGATCACATGCGCAGTCCGACTGACACCAGCTCCTGTCAGGCAGCCGTGGCCACAAGCAGAGCGAACGTTGTTTCCTCGGACCACGTTTAAAACTGTCCCTCTTTCGTCTGGTTCTCGTGTGTTCCTGTTTGGTAGCTCCAGGTGGCTGTCATTCGCTGCAGATCGTTTCTAGTAGCTTTTACAGTTACCATTCAGAAAAGAAATCTAACAGCGACAACCACGCCAGGATCGCCTGCTTTTGTGGTTGCTGCCCCGAGGCCGTGCCCGGTGTCGGTGGTGGCTGGGCGAGGGGCACGTCCCACAGCAGTGCCCACTGCCTGCAAGAGCCAAAGGCACAGAGAGGTGCGGCTCTGCATGAGTCCGTTCGAAAAGGCTCTTCAGCCCACAGGTGCGGCGCCCACGGCACCTGCAGACTCAATGGCCCGTGGAAAGCAGAGAGCCTGCTCGCCGGGCTCTGCTCTGCAAAAGAAAACTGGAGCATCACCAGCTCGATCCTTGCCGCCTCCAGCTAAGGGCAGGACACCTGATACTGAGGACAGCGGCACCACCGCAGCCACCTCCTCTTTGGATAAGCAGCCAAAAACTCAGAAGTTGTCCACTCTGGTTCCAGCACCAAAATCTTGATCGGAACCGAGAACTGCTCAGGTGCTGGCAGCACCAGACACGGAAACCTAAGCCCACCATGGTGGCACTGCCATCTGAGACCTCAGCTCCAGCTGGTAGACCTATGGCGCCAAGTCCCTCGGCACCGGCAGTTAAATCTGCAGCACCCAGCTCCTTGGCACCAAGCGGAGATTCACTGGCACCGATCTCTGTCGGCACCACACACCTCGACACCGGTGGGAACTGCTTCTCCCCCGGCACCGCAAAAGCCAACCTCAAAATCCTGGTGGCACCGTAGGCCTACCCCAGACTCCCCTCCAGTGACCCCTTCTCCAGAGCCCTCAGCATCACCTCCGCAGCCTCGCACGCCTGCTGTGCTGCCTGCCAAGGAATGATCCAGACCTATTCCAGCACAATTTCCTTCTCCTTTCCTGGACCAGCCTGAGCGTGTCTGTCGCCGCTTTCACCACGTTTCAGTCTCCTCCACCTTCCTCCAGAAGGTCTACTGCTCCACACTCGCTTCATTGCCACAGTCACAGGCGTCCCTTGCCCCCGGATGCTCATCCCCAGACGGGCACCACTACTGTTATTCACCTCACTAGTCCCCCGGTGCACGTTGCCATCACTCCCAGCGCTACCGCCCACGCAGCTCTTGCCTCCAAAACGCTCACTCATCCCTTCAGCACCTGCACCTGAGCTCGACCACCGTCTCCTTCGCCTCATCGCTGTGAACTGGAGGAGGGTCAAGTGCCGCAGCCAAGGACATTCCTCCTGAGACTTTCCCCATGGATTTGTCCGCATCCTTGCCGCACAAGGTGGTTATCCCAGGGGCTGTTTCTCCTCCAGACGATCTGAAGCAGTGCCAAGAACTGTGTAAAAGGTGGCAGCTAAGCCAAGATATCCAGATTGCTGAGGTTCAAGCGAAGCACCGTTGACTTCTTAAGAACTGGGAACCTTCCCCCTCTTCAAAAATCGCCACCCCCAGACAGGTCACGCAAGGGTGTGTGGGGACACAGCCCTCCCGTGACTCAAGGCACTACTGTGGGTGGCCGGGGCAAAATAAGAGGGCCCTTGAGGACTCCAGACTCACCACAGCCGATTGGTGCAACTCGTGGCCAATCAGAGACAAAGGTGTGACCAATTCAGGTTTAGAGCATGAGCTTTCGTGAGTTAACTCACTTCTTCAGAGCATCTGATGAAGTGAGTCTGTGCCCACGAAAGCTCATGCTCAGAACTTTTCTGTTAGTCTCTAAGGTGCCACAGGACCCTTCGTTGCTGCTACAGATCCAGACTAACACGGCCCCCCCTCTGATACAATTCAGGTTGTGTAACTGGGAAACCAGAACCCTTCAGAGACTTTTTACAGGCGACCAGGTACCAAGCTGCAAAGGCCGCGCAACAGGGAAACGCTGGAAACACTCGGAACATGGACTTGGCTGACTCAGAACCTTGTACTCGGTGGAGCACAGGTCGGCCACGTCTCCTCCACATCGCTCTGCCTCAGGACGGGACGTCCAGCTGGCTCCAGGAGAACCCCAGGTGTTGTCCTTCAGTCTCAGCAGATCGTCCCCACGTTGGCCGAGGTCGTCCTTGTTTGCGCTCTCCTTGCGGGTCCCAGGGAGAGCTTGACACGCTCGGCTGGAGGTTGGTTTTCTGAGGCGTGGCCTGGTCAGCCCCACTTTGTTCTCTTGATTGAACGTCCAGCGGTTCTTGTCCTGCTCTGTTCCAAAGCTCCTCGCCTGGGACCCAGCCTTGCCATCTGAGGCGCAGGATGCGCACGAATGTCTGCAGCTGGTGAGCTGAAGGCTCTTTAGGCCGCCAGGTCTCACGTCCATCCAAGAGCCCACTCTGCATTTGTGTTGAGCTGCAGTTTCTGAAAGAAATTTTAATCTGCACTATATTGGTCCGCCACGAGGTGGCTCTGTGGGTAAAAGACCTAATTTAACGGCATTTCAGCCCGACCTGTCAGGGCATTAAAGGCTCCTCTGGTGGAGGCAGCTGCTGTAGACAGGCAAGGACTGTGACAGTCCAGATCTGGGGCAGAAGCACAGGAGGGAGAGCCTTGAACCTTGAAGAGCCTTGAAGTGAAGCCAAGTTGTTTCTGTCTGATGTGACCTAGAAGTGGAAGACGGGAAGGCAGGAGCTCTGGAAAAACTTGTAGATGCAAAGAGACCTTCAGTCACCTGACGAAGTGGGTCTCACTCCCGAAAGCTCCTGGCCTAGCAAATTGGTTAGTCTCTAAGGCGCCACAGGGCTGCTTGTTACATGTCAATACAGCCTGCTCCTGATCTGCTACATTCGTTAGATAGATGATGCGGTGGAGTTTTGCTCATTGTAATCAGCTTGGCTGGTGTCGGGTCACAAGCTGTGCTAACGCCGATGGTAATGTTTCTAATTACTGTGGGGGTACAGAAAAGCCAGAAACTTGTTTCAAAAAGAGAGATGCTGAGTGGACAAGGGACCCTTTGCCCACACTCTGAACCTGGAGGGGCAGGGCGGGGCTCTGAGCCAGGCTCCATGCGAACAGGAATCAGAGGCTGGTCCCTGTGGGTGAGCAGCGTCTGGGGTGGGGAAGGGTGAGGTAACAGGAGGAGAGTAGGTAGGTGGACGGCTGCTCTGTGCCTGCAGCCCTGTGTTCCCAGCTGGAGCTGTTGGGGGCTGGCGATTGCCAGGCTCGGGCTGTGACACGCAGCGGCAGAGACAGAGCGCAGGGGTGCCGTGCTTGCTACAGTTCTGCAGCCAGGGAGCCTCTTGCCAGCTCCCTGCAGCACCACTGGATCTCAGTGGCTGTCGCAAGGTGGGAGCTTCTGGTGGGCTTACCAAGAAAACTTGCAGAACGTGCCCGAGCGTGGCTCGCTGAAGCCCTGGCTGGTGGACAACACCCACCTCAGAGGCAGGAGCTGCCCCCTTCATCTCAATGGGACCCTAACTCCGACTTGCCAGATCTCTCGGTGTAATATCTGCAGCCAGGCTGTCCCCAGTGGGGATGCAGGACCTGGGGCGACCCCTGACCTCAGTGGCCTAGGTGTGGGTGTGGGCCTGGGCTTGGGCACCCCCCTCATGCTACCGCCCCCTTATTGCCCCCGCCCGACCAGCTGGGCTGGAGATTACCTGAGGCACGCGTGGCCTCCCCCGGCACTCACCCCCAGGCAGTACAAGCAGCAGCTGGTCCATGCCATTGCGCCCTCCCAGCCCGCTGAGACCTGCCCCTCTGTGGGGGTGCGGGGGGGGGACGCTGCTTACCACTGCTGCGAAAAAGCAGGGCTCAGCACCCAGGAGGGTGGGGGCAGCGGAGGGAAGCAAGTTGCTGCTCACACCGCCCGGTGGGTGAGTGCTGCGGGGTGAGGAGAGGGGATCCCTGCCCTAGGTAATCTCCCCCCGTCCTCTCCACAGGGTGGATGGGGCCCCTCGCTGGGGGGGCCCGAGGTGACCATCCCCTTCTGCTGCAAGGCTCTAGCTACAGCCTTTGCTCTCCACGTGAGCCACTAAGCTCTAGTCCAGGCTCTCACGCTCTTGTGTCTCAGGCTGTGCAGCAGCTTCTGTCCGGCCTTGACCAGGCCAGGTGCATCCAGCAGGTATCTTCCGATCACACCCTGCTTGTGGCACCGACGGCCTGGCCCTGCCTCCCCTGCTCTCGCATCCAGCACAGGCTACTGGGCTGTGGGTTCAAGGCCCTTTGCAGCCTACCCCCGCCCCTTTCCTAGACCAGAGCTCGCCGGGCAGAACAAGCGGCAGAGCTCTGCAAAGCCTAACAACTCATGGAGCAGGCAGTGAGCGGTGCTGGGACGGACCCACTTCTGCAGAACCTTCCTGCTCTCATTTGCGGGTGAGCGGGTCAGATGAGCCGCCTGCACCGCTGGCTCATTTTGAACACATGTCCCTGTGCGTTCGCCCGCTCTCTCCCGCCGGGGCACGCCCTGCAGTCCCCTCAGCCTCCTCCCAGCCCCTTTGTGCGCTGCCTGGCCATGGGGCCACCAGAGAAGCAGCAGGAAGGTTTGGTGGCTGGGCTGTGGCCACGGACCAGCACTGTCTGGTCTTGCGGGGCCAGCTGTTGTCCCGCAGGAGAACAGGAGGTTCTCGAGCGACGGGGACCCAGGGCGGCACAGAGGTGTCAGTACAGCCGGCAGAGACAGTCATTCCAACCCGTCCTGGGGAGAGGAGCCTGAGGGGTGTGCCTCTGGGGTGTAGCTTCCCCCCTCACCAGGCTCGCTGCCTTCCAGCTCCCTCTCCCCCAGCTTCTCACTGCCGCCCCCATTCAAAAACCAGCTCGGCTCCTCCCTCCTCTTTGTTCAGGGCAGAGGTGTTACCGGCCACCCTAAGTTACAGCCCCAGGGTCATCCTCAGCCACTGGGAGCTGCTCTGCTTGTCTCTCACATCCAGCCTGACTCACACATGCACTCCCCCCACTCCATCACACCTCTCCCCTCTTCCAGACCGAACCGAGCGGGGTCACTTAGCCAGTGACCTGGGGAAGTTCGGGGCCCTCCCTGCGTGACAGGGCATCGGCTATGGTGTTGTTGTTCCCCTTGACGTGGACCACCTCCATGTCGTAGTCCTGCAGGAGCAGACTCCACCGCAGGAGGTTGGCGTTGGCCCCTTTCATGTGATGCAGCCAGGTCAGGGGTGAGTGATCGGTTTACACGGTGAAACGCCGTCCAAACAGGTACGGCTGCAGCTTCCCCAGCGCCCACACCATGGCCAGACATTCCTTCTCTATGGCCGCGCAGTTCTGCTCCCGGGGCAGCAGCTTCTTACTCAGGTACACGATGGGGTGTTTCTCCCCCTTGTCATTCACTTGCATTAGCACCGCCCCCAGCCCCACGTCTGAGGCATCAGTGAACACCAGGAAGGGCTTGTTGAAGTCTGGATTTGCCAGCACTGGGGCCCTGACCAGAGCCTCCTTCAGGGCGCAGAGGGCCTCTTGGCACTGCTCGGTCCAGACCACCTTGTCAGGCTTTCCCTTTTTACACAGCTCCGTGAGGGGGGCTGCGATGGAGCTAAAGTGGGGCACAAACCTCCGGTAGTACCCCGCCATCCCAATGAAGGCCTGGACCTGCTTCTTAGTCTGGGGTGTTGGCCAGTCTCTGACAGCCTCCACTTTAGCTGGCTCCGGCTTTATGCAGACGCTGCCCACCTTGTGGCCCAGGTAGGTCACCTCAGCCATTCCCACCTTGCACTTCCCTGCCTTGATAGTCAGCCCGGCCTTCTGGAGTCGGTCCAGCACCTGCTTGACCTGGGACACATGGTCCTCCCACGTCTGGCTGAAGATGCAAATGTCGTCCATGTAAGCCAGGGCAAAGCTCTCCATCCCTTTCAGTAGCTGGTCCACCAGACGCTGGAAGGTAGCGGGTGCCCCCTTGAGGCCGAAGGGCAGGACCAGGAACTCGTAGAGCCCCACAGGGGTGATGAAAGCTGACTTGAGCTGGGCATCTTGGTCTAATGGCACTTGCCAGTACCCCTTGGTGAGGTCTATGGTGGTGAGGTAACGGGCTCCCTGCAGCTTGTCTAAAAGGTCATCAGGCCTGGGCATGGGGTAGGCGTCCGATACAGTGATGGCGTTAAGCTTGCGATAGTCCACACCAAACCGAACAGACCCATCTTTTTTAGGGACTAACACCACGGGAGAGGCCCAGGGGCTGGAGGAGGGTTGGATCACCCCCAGAGCCAGCATGTCTTCAACCTCCCGCTCTGTGTCCTGAGCCGTCCTCCCTGTGGCTCTGAATGACACACACTTGATAGGGGCGTGGGTGCCTGTCTCTATTCGGTGGACAGCCAGGTCAGTGCGTCCGGGTCTGTCCGAGAACAGCTGTTGGTGTGAATGCAGCACCTCCTTGATCTCCGTCTGCTGGACATGGGTCAGCTGGTCTGAGAGGGGAATAGACTCCAGCAAGGAGCTGGCTCCAGTTCCTTTGAGCAAATCCACCAAGGGATCGTCCCCCTGCCCCTCCCAGTGCCTGCACACGGCCAGCACCAAGTTCTCCCTCCTTCCATACAGCAGCTCAAACGGGGAGAACCCCGTGGATTCCTGGGGCACCTCCCTGTATGCAGACAGCAGGTGGGGTAAGTACTTGTCCCAGTCATGGGGGTATTGATTCATGAAGGTTCTCAGCATCCGCTTTAGAGACCCATTGAACCTCTCCACCAGCCCATTGGTCTGCGGGTGGTAGGCTGTGGCCCAGGTGTGCCGGACCCCACACTTGTCCCACAAGCTTTGCAATAGGGCCGACATGAAGTTGGACCCCTGATCTGTGAGGACCTCCTTGGGGAACCCCACTCTGCTGAAAATGGACAGCAGTGCATCCGCCACGGTGTCAGCGTCGACAGAGGTCAAGGCCACTGCTTCTGGGTATCGCGTGGCAAAATCTACCACCACCAAGATATATTTCTTCCCCGAACGCATTGCCTTGCTGAAGGGTCCCACTATGTCCGCAGCCACTTTCTGGAAAGGCTCCTCTATGATGGGCAGTGGCCTCAGGGCAGCTTTCCCCTTGTCCCGGCTCTTCCCCACCCTCTGGCAGGGATCGCAGGACAGGCAATACAGACGGACAGCTGCAAAGATCCCAGGCCAAAAAAAGTTCTGTAACAACCTTTCCCTGGTGTGGTGGATCCCCTGGTGTCCTGCGAGCGGGACATCATGGGCTAGGTACAGCAGCCTGCGCCGGTACTTTTGGGGAACCACCAGTTGCCTCTGGACCTTCCATGGCTCCGCTTTGTGTCTGGGAGCCCGTTCCCGGTACAGGAATCCCTTTCCCCACAGGAATCTCTCCGTGCAGCCCTCCCCCAGCTGTGGAGCTGGGCTGAGACTGGCCAGTTCCCTCAGCTTCTGCAAGGAGGGGTCTCTCTGCTGCTCTGCCTGGAACTTTTCGGCTGGGGCAGGGGCAGAAGCCACTTCCCCTTCCTTGCCTGGCTCCAGCACCACTGGCCTGTGAGATCTGGTTTTTGGGGACCCCCTTTCTCTCAGGGTTGGCCCCTGTGGCTTCTGTGGCTTTGGCTGGGCCTGTACCCCCAATCTGGGGAACGCACCCCTCGTTTTCTTTGGCTACAGGTCAAGACCAGGTCACAAGGGCGTTCACCTGGCCAGTTCTCCAGGTCACTCCCCATCAGTACATCCACCAGCAAATGGCTGTGCACACCCACCTCCTTGGGGCTCTGTCCAGGCTCTGCTTGGCTCTCTGGGGGGTGGGTGGCCGGCCCCTCTTTCCTGGGCTCGCCCAAGAGGTGGTCCCCTCTGTTGTACAGCCAGGAACCGGTCTCTCTGAGACTCTCTCTCTCCGGGACTCCCTCTCTTTGTGGGGCTCACTTTCAAACCTGGCCTGGCTGTTTGTGAAGTCATCTGCCAGTTTCCCTGCATTGTGTGGATCCCCAGGCCTCCGGTCCACGAGCTGCACCCTCAGGTCAGGTGAGCACATCTCGTAGAATCGCTCCAGGACTGCCAGCTCGATCAGGTCCTCTATGGACTGGACTCCCCTCCCGAATGCCCACTTCTGGTAGTATTGCTTCAGGCGGGCGGTTGTATCTACATGGGTTTCCTCTGGCCTCTTCTGCGCCTCCTGGAACCTCTTCTTGTACATCTCCGGATCAGCCCGAACTTACGCAGCAGGGCCTGTTTGAACCGTTCATAGTCCCCAGGCTGCAGCCCCTCCAGCTGGCTGAGCAGCGCTGCGGCCTTCTGGCCCAGCAAGGGGGTGAGGTGCCGGAGCCACTCATCTGGGGGAACCTCGTGCAACTCACAGGCTCGCTCAAAGGCGGTAAGGAACTCGTCCATGTCCCCTGGGTCCTGACACTGGGCCAGCACACGCGTCTCCAAGTGACTGGCCACCCCGAGCCGTCTGGCCCTCTCCCCGCTTACCGCAGCTGGGGCCTCTTGGTGTCTGTCCTCCGCCATGGCCCGCTCATGCTCCCGCTCTCGCTCTCTCTCCTCACGCTCTCGCTCTCTCTCCTCTCGCTGTCTCTCTTGTAGCTGGCGCTCGTGGTCACGCTTTCTTTCCCGTTCCTGGCGCTCATGTTCCCTCTGCCGTTCCTGGGCTTCCAGTTCCTTTAATCTCACCTCGAGCTCCAGCCGTCGCAGCTCTGCGGCGGGGGACTCTGCCCGCAATGGACCACCGCTAGCTGAGCGCGACCTGGCGGGCACCGTGTCTGTCTGACGGCGTCAAGTTCCCGCTCCTGTCGGAGAATCCGAAACGCTTCCCGAGAGTGACCGGCCACTTCCTGCCAGGACAGGCTCTGCCCCCCCGGATCGGTCACTCTCTTCCAGCTGTGCAATCAGCTGGGCCTTGGTTGCCTTCCCCGTGGTCAGGCCCCTCTCTCTGCACAGCCCCGCTAGCTCTGCCTTCAGGAGTCGGGTGTAATCCATCTCTCCGCTGTCTCCTGGGGTATCCACTCACCAGCACCAGTGGCCGGAATCGCTCTGTTCCACCTCTGGCACCTCCAGCTCTTGTGGGGCTCCTTCCTTCTCCTGCAGTTAGTCAGCCACCACTGGGAGCTCATCCGTGGGTGCAGTGCATCCCACTGCTGACACCAGTGTGATGGGCTTCGGGGGTCCCCAAGCTCTGCACCGTGTCCACAGGCAGGAGTAACTCTCACTCAGCAGGTAGAACAGGAAGTTTATTGGGCGACAGAGGCCCAGCTCAGCACAGAGGGGTCAGTACAGCCGGCAGAGACAGTCATTGCAACCCGTCCTGGGGAGAGGAGCCCGAGGGGTGCGCCTCTGGGGTGTAGCTTCCCCCCTCCCCAGGCTGGCTGCCTTCCAGCTCCCTCTCCCCCAGCTTCCAACTGCTGCGTCCAATTCAGACCCAGATGGGCTCCTCCCTGGTCTGTGCTCAGGGCTGAGGTGTTACCTGCCAGCCTACATCACAGCCCAGGGGTCATCCTTAGCCTCTGGGAGCTGCTCTGCCCGTCTCATACATCCAGCCTGAGTCTCACATGCACCCCCCCCACCATCACAACAACCCATGATGGGGAGCGGGCCCAGAGGGGGTCAGAGCTGGGCCGAGGCTGTCCCTCCAGCCAGACACAACCGCACCACCCCCCAGCTGCCCAGTTCAAATTCACAACCCACCAGGCCCCGCCCCCAGCTTTTGTCCCGTCTCCCAGGCAAAAGGGGGCCCTGGTTGCAAAGGCCTGGAGGCCCCTTGTCTGGTCTGACAAGTCATCACACCCACACTCCCATCACCGCTGCGCACTGACGCTGCGCTGAGGGAAACTGAGGCGCCCCCAGTGTTATGACACATGCAGCCGAACCAGGGGAACCAGCTCCCCACCTTATCACACCTTTGCTCCCCAAGCGCAGTACAGCCGGGAGAGGCTGAACGTCTGGCTCGTCTTGGCCACAGCTGGCAAGAGCCACAGCCTTCTGGCCACGGGTGACGGGGAGCAGGATTTCTGGCACCGTTCCCGGTGATTCAGGGCCGGGGGCTGGCTTCACCAGCAGGGGCCAGGGCCTCCCCCGCGGGCACTGCCCTTTCAGCAGCTCGCGACACTGGCCGACTGCCGTCAGCACTGCTCCTGCGGGCAGAGGGCCACTGCCTGCCCGTTCCTCCCCTGGGCCATGGCTCAACCCGTCCAGTGGGGGGGATCGTGGCCCCCTCCGCTGTGCAGCCCGGCCAACCCCCAGGGAGACTAGGAAGCGCAGCTGCTCTGCACTGGGCTTCATCTTCTGGATGCGAAGCCAAGCGAGGACCTGCCCTTGGGGCCCCCTGCGATGCGCTGGTGCTCGCCCCCAGCACCGGGGGTCCCTGCGTGCCCCTCCCCAGAGGTGGCTGGGTTTCAGGGAGCGCAGGAAGGCCTGGCTGGGTCTAGGGAACAAGGGAGGCCCCAGGGTTGAAGGGGTGAGGCATGCAGCACTCAGCTCACACAGGACCCCGATGAGCCCCGTGTCCCAGGCTCGTGGGCGCCCTTCCTTCTCCTGCTGAGAAGCGTTTGCATGAGAAACGCAGGCTCGCTCTCCAGAGCCCAGCCACCGGACAGGCAGCCCACAGCAGAGCCACAGGCCTGGCAGACCCTGGGCTCTAACCTCGGCCCTGACCCGATGCTCGATCCCAGGGTCTTCCCCAGGCAGACTCTGACAGGCCAGTCCAGTCTGCCGGCCCATGGACGGCCAGAGAGTCGAGCTCCGACTCTTGTGCAGCTGGGTGCCTGGGCAGTGGCCCTGCAGCCACCAAGGGGCGTCCCTGGTTTGCTTTGCTTTGCTCAGGTGCAATTTCCCAGCAGCTCCGACCCAGCCCAGGTGTTGGCTGCTGCAGAGATCCGTTAACCCCCTCCCCCCCAGGGGCCTGCTGACAGGTCTGGCAGGAGGTGCCCTGAGCTCAGCCCCAGTGGGAGAAGAGTCCAGGGTCTGTCCCTGTGTCACGCAGAGATCGGAGCAGGAACACGGGGCGTCTCCGCTCCCAAGAGCCAGGTTGGATTCCACAGAGGGCTGAGGTTAGAGTCCAGGCTGCTCCTTTGCCAGGGTCTGCCAGGGCAGGCCCGTTCCCCTGGGCAGGCTGAGTCCGGGGACCTCCGCCTTGCACCAGCCACTTGCTGCCAAAGAGGAAGCAGCTGGAGGGCCTGGGCCACTGGCTGGAACGTGGCGCCTGTTCGCAGCACTTTGCCAAGTGTACCAAAGTTTTCATTAAATAATGGTCCTGATGCTGCGGATCCTGCTGAGCATCTCACCGTTTTGTCATGTTGCAGGGCTACAATGAGGCGGGGGGACCCAGCAGGCCGGGCTACAGCAGTGCAGGATGTGGGGGCACCTTGGTGGGGAAGCCGGGGGGGTGGTGCAGGACCCAGTAGCCTGGGTTACAGCAGTGCAGGGTGGTCCCTGAGGGAGAGGATGGGGGGAAACTGGCAGGGCAGGGTGGGGGGTCCCTAGGAGGAAGGCCGGGGGGACTCTGGAGGGGAGGGGTGGGGGGTCTCTGGGGGACAGGTAAGGTGGGGGGGACCCTGGCGAGGCAGGGTGGGAGGTCCCTGGGGGACAGGAAGGCCGAGGGGGGACCCTGGTGGGGCAGGGTGGGGGAGTCCCTGGGAGGGCAGGGTGGGGTGGGGTGGGGGGTCCCTGGCGGGGTGGGCAGGGGGGTCCCTGGGAGGGAGGCCATTGGGAGGGAGGGAGGGTGGGTGGACCCTGGTGGGGTGGGGGGGTCCCTGGGGAACAGGGTGGGCGGGGGGATTCCCTGGGAGGGAGGCCAGGGGGACCCTGGGGGGCGGGGTGGGAGGCCCCTGGGGGACAGGGAGGGTCGGGGGGCCCTGGGAAGGAGGCCGGCGGGACCTTGGCGGGGCGTGGCTAACGTAACAGAGGGGGCGGGGTAAGGGGCGGGGCTAAGCTAAGGAGGGGGCGGGGCTCCTGCCCTGCAGGGACGGTGCTGGGCGGCTCCCAGACGCTGCCCGCCCGCCCGCCTCGGGCCGCGGATAGCTGCCGTGACGTCACCGAGCAAGGCGCGAGGCCCGCCGGACAGACCGCAGCTCCCGGCATGCACCGCGGCCAGGCCGCAGCGGGGCACGCTGGGAACTGTAGTCTCCGCTGCCCTCGGAACTGGGGGTCCCTGGGCCGCGCCTGGACTGAGCTGTGCCACGCGTGGGAGGGGGGCGCGCCCTGCCCCCGCCGCTCCCCGCCCCGCCCCTTCTTGGGGGCTGCCCCCGCCGCTCCCCGCCCCGCCCCGCCCCTTCTTGGGGGCTGCCCGCCCGGGGGGCGCGGGGGGGGCGGGGCGGGCTGAGCGCCGCGGGAGGACGTGCAGGGCCGGGGCTCCGCCCCGCCTCAGTTTCCCGCTGTCGGCAGGGGGCCGCGGGGTCGCAGAAGGGTCGTTGCTTTCCCGAGCAGCGGCAGCGCCCCGGCCCCGAGCAGGGACTCACGCGCCTGTACCAGCCCCAGCCTCTGGCAAACGGCGCTAGGGACGCTCCCTGCCCAGCCCGGCCGCACCCCCCGCTCGTGTCCGGCTCGTCCGGAGCCTCCGCCTCCTGCGGCGGGGAGTTCCGCCGATCGCCCAGCGCTGCGCGCAGCCCCTGCTTCCCTCTGCTGCGCCCTGGTCCCTAGCGCCGGGAGCGAGCGTACAGCGGTTCGCCGCCGCCCTGCTCGGCTCAGCACTCCCTGCGGTCTGACTCTCTCCCGCCGCCTCCGGGCCCAGCCCCCGCAGGTCCTTGCCCTTTGCGGCGCAAGTGTCTCTCTCTGAGACGAGACCGCCACAGCGGCAGCGGGGTACTCCCCCGTCCCTGGTCACTGACGCCTGACACCCGGGCTGAGCACAGCGAGTGGCTGTTCCCAGAGAACGGGGGCAGTGACTCCACTAGCGCTCTGCCTTAGTCCCCTGTCGATTGGATGACTCTTCCGGTGGGCATTGCTCTGCATTTATCGGCATTACAATCCATTGGCCGCTGTGTACCCAAACACTGGGTTTTGTGAGACCCTTTGGTCTGCCTTGGTCTGAGCTGTCCTGAGCACTTAGTAGCATCAGTTATTTTTGCCATCTCGCTCTTTACCCTTTTCTCCAGATGGCTTCTGAATAGGACGGGTCCCTCTTGTGATGGAGTCGGGGGGGTGCATATGTGAGTCAGGCTGGATGTCTGAGGCAAGCAGAGCAGTTCCCGGTGGCTAAGGATGACCCTGGGGCTACAACTGGCAGGTAACACCTCTGCCCTGAACAAAGAGGAGGGAGGAGCCGAGCTGGGTTTAAATCAGGGGCGGCAGTCAGAGGCTAGAGGAAGAGAGAGCTGGAAGGCAGCCAGCCTGAGGAGGGGGAAAGCTACACCCCACAGGGGCACCCCTCAGGGTCTTCTCCCCAGGACGGGTTGGAAAGACTGTCCCTGGCTGCTGTATTGTCGCTTCTGTGAGAAACTGGGCATCAGTTTCAGAATCCCATTGAACCTCTCCACCAGCCCATTGGCCTGCGGGTGGTAGGCTCTGGCCCAGATGTGTGCCGGACCCCACACTTGTCCCATAAGCTTTGCAGTAGGGCCGACATGAAGTTGGACCCCTGATCTGTGAGGACCTCCTTGGGGAACCCCACTCTGCTGAAAATGGACAGCAGTGCATCCGCCACGGTGTCAGTGTCGACAGAGGTCAAGGCCACTGCTTCTGGGTATCGCGTGGCAAAATCTACCACCACCAAAATATATTTCTTCCCCGAACGCGTTGCCTTGCTGAAGGGTCCCACTATGTCTATAACTACTTTCTGGAGAGGCTCCTCTATGATGGGCAGTGGCCTCAGGGCAGCTTTCCCCTTGTCCCGGCTCTTCCCCACCCTCTGGCAGGGATTGCAGGACAGGCAATACAGACGGACAGTTGCAAAGATCCCTGGCCAAAAAAAGTTCTGTAACTACCTTCTCCTGGTGCGGTGGATCCCCTGGTGTCCTGCGAGCGGGACATCATGGGCTAGGTACAGCAGCCTGCGCCGGTACTTTTGGGGAACCACCAGTTGCCTCTGGACCTTCCATGGCTCCGCTTTGCATCTGGGAGCCCATTCCCGGTACGGGAATCCCTTTTCCCACAGGAATCTCTCCCTGCAGCCCTCCCCCAGCTGTGGAGCTGGGCTGAGACTGGCCAGTTTCCTCAGCTTCTGCAAGGAGGGGTCTCTCTGCTGCTCTGCCTGGAATTCTTCGGCTGGGGCAGGGGCGGATGCTACTTCCCCATCCCTGCCTGGCTCCAGCACCCCTGGCCTGTGAGATCTGGTTTTTGTGGACCCCCTTTCTCTCATGGTTGGCCCCTGTGGCTCCTGTGACTTTGGCTGGGCCTGTACCCCTGAATCTGGGGAACGCACCCCTCATTTTCTTTGGCTATGGGTCCGGACCAGGGCACGAGGACGTTCACCTGGCCAGTTCTCCAGGTCAGCCCCCATCAGTACATCCGCCGGCAAATGGCTGTGCACGCCCACTTCCTTGGGGCCTTCCTTCTTGCCCCATTTCAGGTGCACCCTCGCCGTGGGCACCTTGAAAGGGGTCCCATCAATTCCTGTTATCGTCAGGTGGGAATTGGGTATCATGCAGCCCGGTGCCATCTGTGATGAGGTTCAGGGGTCCCCCTGCACTGCACCCCGTCCGCTGGCAGGAGTGACTCTCACTCAGCAGGTACAACAGGAGGTTTATTAGGCAACAGATGCCCCGTTTCTCACAGAAGCGACAATACAACAGCCAGGGACAGTCCTTCCAACCCGTCCTGGGGAGAAGACCCCGAGGGGTGCCCCTCTGGGGTGTAGCTTTCCCCCTCCTCCCAGCTGGCTGCCTTCCAGCTCTCTCTTCCTTTAGCCTCTAACTGCCGCCCCCGATTCAAAAACCAGCTCAGCTCCTCCCTCCTCTTTGTTCAGGCAGAGGTGTTACCTGCCAGTTGTAGCCCCAGGGTCATCCTTAGCCACTGGGAGCTGCTGCTTGCCTCAGACATCCAGCCTGACTCACACATGCACCCCCCCCACTCCATCACACCACCACCCCGGGTCGGGCCACCGTCATGTCAGCACCTGTGTTCCAGAACCCCGTGACCTTTTTCCCGTCTACCTCGAGGTGTTTGAGACACTTGCTCCACAGAGGCATTGCCGCCCCCACTCTGTAAACTGGCCTCTGAGCATTTGGTCCCCCTGAGGAGCTGGTCTGTGGGGCGGACTCGGCCCAATCCGAGTGCCCACTGTCAGTGCCACCCGCCTTGGCCGCCAGCCCCTCTGGCTTCTGGGACTCCACCCAGTTGACTCCACGACCCCCCGGCCTGCTCAACCTGTCTGGGAGCTTGGGGCACTGGGCTGCTCTATGCCCCTTTCGCCCACAGCGATAACAGCCTGGGTCTTGCTGTGTCCCTTGGGCCGGCTGCTCTGTCCAGGCTCTGCTTGGCTCTCTGGGGGGTGGGTGGCCGGCCCCTCTTTCCTGGGCTTGCCCAAGAGGTGGTCCCCTCTGTCGTACGGCCAGGAACCGGTCTCTTTGATACTCCCGGGCCCTCTGGGACTCTCTCTCTCTCCGGGACTCCCTCTCTTTGTGGGGCTCACTTTCAAACCTGGCCTGGCTGTTTGTGAAGTCATCTGCTAGTTTCCCTGCACTGTGTGAATCCCCAGGCCTCCGGTCCATGAGCCACACCCTCAGGTCAGGTGAGCACATCTCATAGAATCGCTCCAGGAACACCAGCTCGATCAGGTCCTCTACGGACTGGGCTCCCATCCCGAACGCCCACTTCTGGTAGTATTGCCTCAGGCGGGCGGTTGTATCTACATGAGTTTCCTCTGGCCTCTTCTGCGCCTCCTGGAACTTCTTCTTGTACATCTCCGGAGTCAGCCCGAACTTATGCAGCAGGGCCTGTTTGAACCGTTCATAGTCCCCAGGCTGCAGCCCCTCCAGCTGGCTGAGCACCACTGCGGCCTTCTGGCCCAGCAAGGGGGTGAGGTGCCGGAGCCACTCAGCTGGGGGAACCTCATGCAACTCACAGGCTCGCTCAAAGGCGGTAAGGAACTCGTCCATGTCCCCTGGGTCCTGACACTGGGCCAGCACGCGCGTCTGCAAGTGACTGGCCACCCCGAGCCGTCTGGCCCTCTCCCCGCTTTCCGCAGCTGGGGCCTCTTGGCGTCTCGCCTCTGCCATGGCCCGCTCATGCTCCCACTCTCGCTCTCTCTCCTCCCGCTCTCGCTCTCTCTCCTTCCGCTCTCGCTCTCTCTCCTCTCGCTCTCTCTCCTCCTGCTGTCTCTCTTGTAGCTGGCGCTCGTGTTCACGCTCTCTTTTCCGTTCCTGGCGCTCGTGCTCCCTCTGCCGTTCTTGGGCTTCCAGTTCCTTTAATCTCAGCTCAAGCTCCAGCTGTCGCAGCTCTGCAGCAGGGGACTCTGCCCGCGATGGACCACCGCTAGCTGAGCGCGACCTGGTGGGCACCGTGTCTGTCTGACGGCGTCGAGCCCCTGCTCCTGTCGGAGAATCCGAAACGCTTTCCAGGGGTGACCGGCCACTTTCTGCCGGGACAGGCTCTGCCCCCCCGGATTGGTCATTCTCTTCCAGCTGGGCAATCAGCTGGGCCTTGGTCGCCTTCCCCACGGTCAGGCCCCTCTCTCTGCACAGCCCCGCTAGCTCTGCCTTTAGGAGTCGGGTATAATCCATCTCCCCACCGTCTCCCGGGGTATCCACTCACCAGCAGCAGCTGCAGGAATTGCTCTGTTCCCCCTCTGGCTCTTGTGAGGCTCCTTCCTTCTCTTGCGCTCAGTCAGCCACTGCTGGGAGCTCATCTGTGGGTGCAGTGCATCCCACTTCTGACATCAGTGTAATGGGGTTCAGGGTCCCCCTGCACTGCACCCCATCCGTTGGCAGGAGTGACTCTCACTCAGCAGGTACAACAGGAGGTTTATTAGGCAACAGATGCCCAGTTTCTCACAGAAGCGACAGCACAGCAGCCAGAGACAGTCCTTCCAACCCGTCCTGGGGAGAAGACCCCGAGGGGTGCCCCTCTGGGGTGTAGCTTCCCCCTCCTCCCGGCTGGCTGCCTTCCAGCTCTCTCTTCCTCTAGCCTCTGACTGCCGCCCCCGATTCAAAAACCAGCTCAGCTCCTCCCTCCTCTTTGTTCAGGGCAGAGGTGTTACCTGCCAGAGGTGTTACCTGCCAGCCCCAGGGTCATCCTTAGCTACTGGGAGCTGCTGCTTTCCTCAGACATCCAGCCTGACTCACACATGCACTCCCCCCACTCCATCACACCTCTACAGACCCCTGGGGGACACCACTAGCCACCTCTCTCCATTAGGAAAACTGACCATTTATGCCTGCCCTTTGTTTCCTGTTTTGCAACCAGTGATCAGATCACGAGGGGACCTTCTCTCTGATCCTGTGACACCTTACTTTGCTTACGAGCCTTTGGTGAGGGGCCACATAGTTTCAACCACTTTGCCCAGTTTTGAAGTTCGACTTACCAGTCTGTAACTGCCAGGATCATTTCTAGAGCTCTTTTTAAAGATTGGCATCACTTTAGCTTTCCTCCACTCACTTGGTACAGAAGATAACTTAAGTAGGGGTGGCCAAACCTTTTTTTTGTGGGGGCCCACATGGCACATTTTTACATGTCCGGGGAGCTGACAACAGAACAGCCCCAAACCCACCCCCTATCCCCAGTCTTAAGCCCTCTCAGTCCCAAACCCTGCATTAGTTTACCTCAGGCAACACCTGCTCCCCCGCACTGTGTCCACCACCTCCTCCTCAGCAGGGCTGTGCATCTCCCCGCAGCTCTCTTACTGCCCACCCGCAGTGCAGGCTGCTCCCTGCCCTGCTGCACTGAAATAATGGAACTCAGCGTAATTGGTGTAGCGGCCGGAGCCCTCCAAGTGCCCTGCTGGCTGTTACACGCATTACGTTGCGTTCTGTTCGTTCAGCGCAGCAGGGCAGGGAGCCAGAAGAGGAGCCAGCAGTGGCAGCGTCCGGAGACGCGAGTGGCTCCGGCGACTCAGGTGGCTGACCCCGAGCCCCACGCTCACTTTGCCAGCTTGGAGAAAACGCGCGGCTGCCAGCGTTGGGGGCTGGGTTCTGCGTGGCCGCACGCTGGCCGCCAGCTGTAGAGGGTGGGTTACAAACCACAGCTCCCCGTGTGAGCTCTTTTGGAGCTCTGGCTGGATGCCAGCCGGTCCCGGGGACTTGGTACCGTTCAGGTTGTTCCAAGACCTCCTCTGCTGGCACTGCAGTCTGGGGCAGCTTCTGAGATTTGGCACCTAGAATGGACGGCTCAGGGGTGGGAATCTCCGGCATATCCTCAGCTGTGCAGCCCAATGAGAAGAACTCGTTTGGTTTCACCCCCCGACCGTACTGCCCTCCGTGCTCCCTCGCGGTGGCTCCTCGGGGCTTACAGTGTGAGGTACTCAGAAACACGGCCTTCACTGTTTGAGTTTCAGAGCTGTGGGTGGTGACTCCCAACTGGCAGCTGCTGCAGCAAAGGCTCCAGCCGCCCTTTGAAGGCTGCCTTAGTGGGTGCACACGTGGGGATGCGGGTGGGGGTGGAGAGGGAGCATGTGTGCATGCTGAGCCCCCGGGTGCCCTGCTGGTTGCCAGGCGAGGTGTCTGCAATGTCAGTCGCAGGTGACGGGAGCCCCCCGTGTCTGTAAGGTACAGTCAGGCCATCAAACAGCGTTTGAATAATATGGAAATGGGCGAGGGAGAAGGAGAGTGCGAGTAATTAATCACTAGTTAAAAGAAATTAATACCAACAGCAGAGGTTGTCAGGAAACAGCCGCAGAGTTAATCAGCCAGAAAATTGGACGAGGAAAAAGAAGCTGAGCGGGTAAGCGGAGGCTGTCAGATTCCCTCCCTCGCGTCCCCAGACAGACAGTCCCTCCAGGCTCATCCGCCGCCCTGGGGATGGGCACGGCCCACTCATCTGGCTGGAGCAGACAAAAGGGTACAACCTAGCTCAGCTCACCAGGGTGGGTGGTTCCAAGTGAGTGCGCTTGTCTGGGTGTGCATGTGGAAGTGGGTGTTGTGGGTGATGGTGTGAGGTCAGGGCAGGCTGTAAGTGTGGCTGGCTGGGTGTGAGCGTGGAAGTGGGTGTTGTGGGTGATGGTGTGAAGTCAGGGCAGGTTGTAGGTGTGGCTGGCTGGGTGTGAGCGTGGAAGTGGGTGTTGTGGGTGATGGTGTGAGGTCAGGGCAGGTTGTAGGTGTGGCTGGCTGGGTGTGAGTGTGGAAGTGGGTGTTGTGGGTGATGGTGTGAGGTCAGGGCAGGTTGTAGTTGTGGCTGGCTGGGTGTGAGCGTGGAAGTGGGTGTTGTGGGTGATGGTGTGAGGTCAGGGCAGGTTGTAGGTGTGGCTGGCTGGGTGTGAGCGTGGAAGTGGGTGTTGTGGGTGATGGTGTGAGGTCAGGGCAGGTTGTAGTTGTGGCTGGCTGGGTGTGAGTGTGGAAGTGGGTGTTGTGGGTGATGGTGTGAGGTCAGGGCAGGTTGTAGTTGTGGCTGGCTGGGTGTGAGTGTGGAAGTGGGTGTTGTGGGTGATGGTGTGAGGTCAGGGCAGGCTGTAAGTGTGGCTGGCTGGATGTGAGTGTGGAAGTGGGTGTTGTGGGTGATGGTATGAGGTCAGGGCAGGCTGTAAGTGTGGTTGGGTGTGGCAGTGAACGTGGGCAGGCAGGTGTGGTTGGCTGGTGGTGGGTGTGGTTGTGAAGTCAAGCCTGGTTGTAGTTGTAGAGTGTGAGGCACAGACTCACCCCTATGTGCACACAGCCATGTACACACACATGCACATGCACACACACAGACTCACCCCTATGTGCACACAGCCATGTACACCCCCCCATATGAGCCCCTGTCTGCCTGTAGGACCCTTCAGTCCCATGGTGACCCTGTGTGGCATGGGCTCAGCCAGCTGGGCCCAATGGCTGGAGCGGGACCTGGCTGGGCTGTTGCGTGTGTAACACCAGCCTGTGAGCCCCCTCCAGACACGGGGAGGGCACCACAGAGCCCCCTTTTTTCCTGGCCTCAGGGTTCCTCAAGACAGTGCAACACACTGAGGCTGAAGGGGGAGCCAGGGACATGGTGTTAGCCCCCCACCTTTGCACCCCTAGTCCAGTGGTTTGGGCTCTGCTGCCCTGGGAACCCCAGGCTGCTCCTCATCTCCAAGGAGTGCCCAGGGAGCCTCCCTGCACCAGGCTTGCCAGAAGTACTGCAGCCTCCTGGAGGTTCCAGGAGGCGCAAAAGAGGCCAGAGGAAACCTATGTAGACGCGGCCTCCCGCCTGAGGCAATACTACCAGAAGTGGGAGTTTGGGATGGGAGCCCAGTCCATAAAGGACCTGGTCAAGCTGGCAGTCCTGGAGCGACTCTACGAGATGTGCTCACCTGACCTGAGGGTGCGGCTCATGGACCGGAGGCCTGGGGATTCACACAATGCAGGGAAACTGGCAGATGACTTCACAAACAGCTGGGCCAGGTTTGAAAGTGAGTCCCAGAAAAAGGGGGAATCCTGGAGAGATAGGGAGTCCCGGAGAGAGAGAGAGTCCCAGAGAGACAAGGAGTCTCAGAGAGACCGGTTCCTGACCGTATGACAGAGGGGACCACCTCTAGGGCGAGCCCAGGAAGAGGGGCCAGCCACCCACCCCCCAGAGAGCCAAACAGAGCCTGGACAGAGCAGCCGGCCCGAGGGACACAACAAGACCAAGGCTGTTATCGCTGTGGGCGAAAGGGGCATAGAGCAGCCCAGTGCCCCAAGCTCCCAGACAGGTTGAGCAGGCCGGGGGGTCATGGAGTCAACTGGGTGGAGTCCCAGAAGCCAGAGGGGCTGGCGGCCAAGGCGGGTGGTGCTGACAGTGGGCATTCGGATTGGGCCAAGTCCGCCCCACAGACCAGCTCCTCAGGGGGACCAAATGCTCAGAGGTCAGTTTACAGAGTGGGGGGCGGCAATGCCTCTGTGGAGCAAGTGTCTCAAACACCTCGAAGTAGACGGGAGAAAGGTCACAGGGTTCTGGGACACAGGCGCTGACGTGACACTGGCCCGATCCGGGGTGGTGGCCCCGGGCCACATGATACCCAATTCCCACCTGACTGTAACAGCAATTGACGGGACCCCTTTCAAGGTGCCCATGGTGAGGGTGAACCTAAAATGGGGGGATAAGGAAGGCCCCAAGGAGGTGGGCGTGCACAGCCATTTGCCGGCGGATGTACTGATGAGGGGAACCTGGAGAACTGGCCAGGTGAACGCCCTCATGCCCTGGTCTTGACCCATAGCCAAGGAAAACGAGGGGTGCGTTCCCCAGGTTCGAGGGTACATACCCAGCCAAAGCCACAGAAGCCACAGGGGCCAACCCTGAGAGAAAGGGGGTCCCCAAAAACCAGATCTCACAGGCCTGTGGTGCTGGAGCCAGGCAGGGAAGGGGAAGTGGCTTCTGCCCCTGCCCCGGCCGAAGAGTTTCAGGCAGAGCAGCAGAGAGACCCCTCCTTGCAGAAGCTGAGGGAACTGGCCAGTCTCAGCCCAGCTCTACAGCTACGGGAGGTCTGCAGGGAGAGATTCCTGTGGGAGATGGGATTCCTGAACCGGGAATGGGCTCCCAGACGCAAAGCGGAGCCATGGAAGGTCTAGAGGCAACTGGTCGTTCCCCAAAAGTACCGGCGCAGGCTGCTGTACCTAGTCCATGATGTCCCACTCAGAGGACACCAGGGCATCCACCGCACCAGGGAAAGGTTGTTACAGAACTTCTTCTGGCTAGGGATCTTTGCAGCTGTCCGTCTATATTGCCTGTCCTGTGATCCCTGCCAGAGGGTGGGGAAGAGCCGGGACAAGGGGAAAGCTGCCCTAAGGCCACTGCCCATCATAGAGGAGCCTTTCCAGAAAGTGGCTATAGACATAGTGGGCCCCTTCAGCAAGGCAACGTGTTCGGGGAAGAAATATATCTTGGTGGTGGTAGATTTTGCCACGCGATACCCAGAAGCAGTGGCCTTGACCTCTATCGACGCTGACACCGTGGCAGATGCACTGCTGTCCTTTTTCAGCAGAGTGGGGTTCCCCAAGGAGGTCCTCACGGATCGGGGGTCCAACTTCATGTTGGCCCTGCTGCAAAGCTTATGGGACAAGTGTGGGGTCCAGCACACCTGGGCCACAGCCTACCACCTGCAGACCAATGGGCTGGTGGAGAGGTTCAATGGGACTCTGAAGCAGATGCTGAGAACCTTCATGAATCAATACCCCCATGACTGGGACAAGTACTTATCCCACCTGCTGTTTGCATACAGGGAGGTGCCCCAGGAATCCACGGGGTTCTCCCCGTTTGAGCTGCTGTACGGAAGGAGGGTACGGGGACCCTTGGGCTTGCTCAAAGAAGAGTGGAAGGGGACGGCCTCTCCTGAAGGGGTGTCAGTGGTACAGTATGTACTGACCTTCTGGGAAAACCTCACCGAGCTCATGGGCCTGGCCAGGGAGAACCTGTCCAGGGACCAAAGTAAGCAAAAGGTCTGGTATGATCGTAACGTCTGGGCCTGAACCTATGCCACCGGGAACCAAGTGATGGTTCTCGTACCCCTGCGGCTGAACAAGCTGCAAGTGGCCTGGGATGGGCTCTTCAAGGCTGTCAAACACATAAATGAGGTGAACTATGTGGTGGAACTGCCGAACTGGGCCCACAGCCACTGGGTCTATCATGTGAACATGATGAAACCTTACTGGGACAGAGAGAACTTGGTGCTGGCCGTGTGCAGACACTGGGAGGGGCAGGGGGATGATCCCTTGGTGGATTTACTCACAAGGACTGGAGCCGGCTCCTTGCTGGAGTCTATTCCCCTCTCAGACCAGCTGACCCCTGCCCAGCAGACGGAGATCAAGGAGGTGCTGCATTCACACCAACAGCTGTTCTCGGACAGACCCGGACGCACTGACCTGGCTCCCCACCGAATAGAGACAGGCACCCACGCCCCTATCAAGTGTGTGCCATTCAGAGTCACAGGGAGGACGGCTCAGGACATAGAGCAGGAGGTTGAAGATATGCTGGCTCTGGGGGTGATCCAACCCTCGTCCAGCCCCTGGGCCTCTCCCGTGATGTTAGTCCCTAAAAAAGATGGGTCTGTCCGGTTTTGTGTGGACTATCGCAAGCTTAACGCCATCACTGTCTCGGACGCCTACCCCATGCCCAGGCCTGATGACCTTTTAGACAAGCTGGGGGGAGCCCGTTACCTCACCACCATAGACCTCACCAAGGGGTACTGGCAAGTGCCATTAGACCAAGATGCCCAGCTCAAGTCAGCTTTCATCACCCCTGTGGGGCTCTACGAGTTCCTGGTCCTGCCCTTCGGCCTCAAGGGGGCACCCGCTACTTTCCAGCGCCTGGTGGACCAGCTACTGAAAGGGATGGAGAGCTTTGCCCTGGCTTACATGGACGACATTTGCATCTTCAGCCAGACATGGGAGGACCATGTGTTCCAGGTCAAGCGGGTGCTGGACCGACTCCAGAAGGCCGGGCTGACTATCAAGGCAGGGAAGTGCAAGGTGGGGATGGCTGAGGTGACCCTCCTGGGCCACAACGTGGGCAGCGGCTGCTCAAAGCCGGAGCCAGCTAAAGTGGAGGCTGTCAGAGACTGGCCCACTCCCCAGACTAAGAAACAGGTCCAGGCCTTCATTGGGATGGCGGGGTACTACCAGAGGTTTGTGCCCCACTTTAGCTCCATCGCAGCCCCCCTCACGGACCTATGTAAAAAGGGAAAGCCTGACAAGGTGGTCTGGACCGAGCAGTGCCAAGAGGCCCTCTGTGCACTGAAGGAGACTCTGGTCAGGGCCCCAGTGCTGGCAAATCCAGACTTCAACAAACCCTTCCTGGTGTTCACCGATGCCGCAGATGTGGGGCTGGGGGCGGTGCTAATGCAAGTGAATGACAAAGGGGAGAAACACCCCATCGTGTACCTGAGTAAGAAGCTGCTGCCCCGGGAGCAGAACTACGCAGCCATAGAGAAGGAACGTCTGGCCATGGTGTGGGCGCTGGGGAAGCTGCAGCCGTACCCGTTTGGACGGTGTTTCACCGTGTACACCGATCACTCACCCCTGACCTGGCTGCATCACATGAAAGGGGCCAACGCCAAGCTCCTGCGGTGGAGTCTGCTCCTGCAGGACTACGACATGGAGGTGGTCCACGTCAAGGGGAACAACAACACCATAGCCGATGCCCTGTCACGCAGGGAGGGCCCCGAAGTTCCCCAGGTCACTGGCTAAGTGACCCCGCTCAGTTCGGTCTGGAAGCGGGGAGAGATGTGATGGAGTTGGGGGAGTGCATGTGTGAGACTCAGGCTGGATGTGAGAGACAAGCAGAGCAGCTCCCAGTGGCTAAGGATGACCCTGAGGCTATAACCTAGGCTGGCAGGTAACACCTCTGCCCTGAACAAAGAGGAGGGAGGAGCCGAGTTGGTTTTGAATGGGGGCGGCAGTTAGAAGCTGGGGGAGAGGGATCTGGAAGGCAGCCAGCTGGAGGAGGGGGAAAACTACACCCCAGAGGGGAACCCCTCGGGCTCCTTTCCCCAGGACGGGTTGGAAGGACTGTCTCTGACTGCTGTACTGACGCTTCTGTGAGAAACTGGGCATTTGTTGCCTAATAAACCTCCTGTTGTACCTGCTGAGTGAGAGTCACTCCTGCCAGCGGACGGGGTGCAGTGCAGGGGGACACCTGAACCCCATCACAGACTGTTCAAACTGCTCCACAATACAGGTTGTCCACCACGGTTACTCAAGATGATCCAGTCTTTCCATGAAGACATGAGAGGAACCGTCCAACACCATGGCACATTATCGGATGCTTTCAGCATCAGGAGCGGCGTCAAACAAGGATGCGTCCTTGCCCTGACATCGTTTGGGATCTTCGTCTCACTCCTCCTTAAACACGCCTTTGGATCTTCAACAGAGGGCATCTTTTTGCACACAAGATCTGATGGGAAACTGTTTAATCTTGCAAGGCTGAAAGCTAAATCTAAGGTGCGAGAAGTCCTCATCAGAGACATGCTGTTTGCAGACGATGCTGCCGTAGTGTCTCACACAGAAGACCAGCTTCAGAAACTGCTGGATCGGTTCTCCAAAGCGTGCAAGGACTGTGGGCTTACCATCAGCCTAAAGAAGACAAACGTACTTGCTCAGAACGTTGCTGAACCTCCATCAATCAGCATTGACAACTATACGTTAGACGTCGTCCACGAGTTCGTTTACCTCGGGTCCACCATCACTGACACCCTGTCGTTGGACACTGAGCTAAATAGGAGGATCAGAAAAGCGGCCACAACTCTGCCCAGACTCAGCAAGAGAGTGTGGAATAACAACAAGCTGTACACTCACACCAAAATGCAAGTCTACAGAGCCTGCATCCTCAGCACCCTCCTTTACGGCAGCGAGACTTGGACGCTGTATGCCCGCCAGGAAAAGAGGCTGAACGTCTTCCACTTGCGCTGCCTCAAGCGCATCCTTGGAATATCGTGGAAGGACAGAGTGTCCAACACCGCCGTCCTCGAGCAAGCTGGAATCCCAACCACGCACACCCTTCTCAGGCAGCGGCGACTCCGCTGGCTTGGCCATGTCCACAGGATGAATGATGGAAGGATCTCAAAAGACATCCTGCATGGTGAGCTAGCCTCTGGCAAAAGACCTCCCGGACGCCCCCAGTTATGCTACAAAGATGTTTGCAAGAGAGACCTCAGGGAGGTAGACATCGAGCTGGACAGCTGGGAGGAGCTGGCAGACGATCGCAGCAGATGGAGGCAGGAACTACAGAAGGGCCTTCAGAAGGGTGAGTTGAGGATCAGACAGCTAGCAGAGAAGCGAGGGCACAGAAAGCAGAGCAAGGACCTGCCAGACACCCACCACATCTGCAAGAGATGCAGCAAGGACTGTCACTCTCGTGTGGGTCTTCACAGTCACAGTCACAGCCGCCGCTGCAAATGATGATCCCAAATGGAACTACGAAGGGCGCGATCCACAGTCTACGTAGACTGAAGGATGCTACTAACTACTACTATAGGAAATTAACTACACAGGCTACCAGTGACCAATGAGAAGAGAGAGAGTGCCAGCAACCAACAGCGCAGCGAGAAGGAACTGAGCAGAGTGTGGGGCAGGCAGGGCATATATTAGTGCCATGTTGGTGCCACTGCAGGGGGTGCACTCTGCCCCAATGGCTGCCAGCTAGGGCAAGAAGCTTCTGGCACCTAGGCAAGCGCCAGCACGCACCCAGTCTGGAATGCACATGAGCACTCACTGGAAGAAGAACTCTCCCTACACAGGCGAGTGGTTATGGAAACAAATCACACCAAATCCACACAGGTTCTTCTGGTCCCAAAAGGCCAGGCACTTTCCCAGGGCCACTTCTATCTCAGCCTTACTCAAGCGAGCGTGCTGGGCTCGTCCTGTGGAGTCCAACAGCTACAGGGTTATTCTAAAAGGAAGGAGGAAGAGGGTGAATCGTTGTCAATGCAGTCGTTTACCTTGATGAGCTACACAGTGCTTGGGGCAGGCCGCAGCAGATGGAACAGGGTGCTTTCTCCAACGACTCTGGAGTCCACCCTTTGTCAGGCTGGGGCAGCGACCCTTCTGGGCTCAGTTCATGGCAGAGATGTTCCCGAAGGGCTGCGCTGGGTCACTGAAGGTGGAAGACTGAAGTAAAGTGGAGGGATCTCAGGGTCCCCTTTATGCCCGTGCCCATGTGGGGGGAAATCCACTGTTCCTGCCTGTGTGGGAGCACGTTTGCACTGGCGACTCACAAGAGCAGGGCGCTGCTCTGTCCTTCTGTGGGCAATCTGCCCGTGGCAGCCTCCCAGGCTACAGGTCCACAGCCACATCCCTTCAGATGTGGACTGGAGTCAAATGCTGCTTCTCCTGGTGCCACACCGCCTGCTGTGGCTCCCCGAGGCACTAACGTGTCAGCTGTACGCCCAGAGCCAACATGTATAACTCCGGGTACAGAAACGAAACAGACATAACCAGCAGCCGCAGATTCAGTGCTTCACCAGCTTCCCTTTGACACCTCACGTGGCCCAGCTGGTACGAGACGTGATGCAAACTGAGCAGAGTGGTTACAATAACGGTTCTCAGGCTGATTAAAAAACCCAGTAATGTGACACAGGGCCTCTTTCAGCTCACAGCGAGCCCTCCAGCACTGCTCAGCCCAGCCCACCTTAGCCGTGTCTACACGTGCACGCTACTCCGAAGTAGCGGCGCCAACTTTGAAATAGCGCCCGTCATGGCTACACGTGTTGGGCGCTATTTCGATGTTAACATCGACGTTAGGCGGCGAGACGTCGAAGTCGCTAAGCCCATGAGGGGATAGGAATAGCGCCCTACTTTGACGTTCAATGTCGAAGTAGGGACCGTGTAGTCGTTGCGCGTCCCGCAACTTCGAAATAGCGGGGTCCGCCATGGCAGCCATCAGCTGAGGGGTTGAGAGACGCTCTCTCTCCAGCCCCTGCGGGGCTCTATGGTCACCGTGTGCAGCAGCCCTTAGCCCAGGGCTTCTGGCTGCTGCTGCTGCAGCTGGGGATCCATGCTGCATGCACAGGGTCTGCAACCAGTTGTCGGCTCTGTGGCTCTTGTGTTGTTTAGTGCAACTGTGTCTGGGAGGGGCCCTTTAAGGGAGCGGCTTGCTGTTGAGTCCGCCCTGTGACCCTGTCTGCAGCTGTGCCTGGCACCCTTATTTCGATGTGTGCTACTTTGGCGTGTAGACGTTCCCTCGCAGCGCCTATTTCAATGTGGTGCTGTGCAACGTCGAAGTTGAACATCGACGTTGCCAGCCCTGGAGGACGTGTAGACGTTATTCATCGAAATAGCCTATTTTGATGTTGCTACATCGAAATAAGCTACTTCGATGTAGGCTTCACGTGTAGACGTAGCCCTTGTCTGGTTCCCCTTCTTACACAGCTCTGTGAGGGGGCTGCGATGGAGCTAAAGTGGGGCACAAACCTCCGGTAGTACCCCGCCATCCCAATGAAGGCCTGGACCTGTTTCTTAGTCTGGGGTGTGGGCCAATCTCTGACAGCCTCCACTTTAGCTGGCTCTGGCTTTAAGCAGCCGCTGCCCACCTTGTGGCCCAGGTAGGTCACCTCAGCCATCCCCACCCTGCACTTCCCTGCCTTGATAGTCAGCCCGTCCTTCTGGAGTCGGCCCAGCACCCGCTTGACCTGGGACACATGGTCCTCCCACGTCTGGCTGAAGATGCAAATGTCGTCCATGTAAGCCAGGGCAAAGCTCTCCATCACCCTCAGCAGCTGGTCTGCCAGGTGCTGGAAGGTGGCAGATGGTCCCTTGAGGCCGAAGGGCAGGACCAGGAACTGATAGAGCCCCATGGGGTGATGAAAGCCGATTTAAGCCGGCGAGCATAGGGGCTAAAGCTCTGCTCTCTATCACACAAGCTAAAGGCCACGTGGCAGAGCGCAGGGCTTTAGACCCTGTGCTCACACTTTCTGTGCCTGATGCTGGCAACCCGCGGCTGTTGGATTTAAGCCGGGTGTCTGGAGCCAATGGCACTTGCCACTACCCATTGGTAAGGTCTATGGTGGTGAGGTAGTGAGCTCCCCTGAGCCTGTCCGAGAGGTCATCAGGCCTAGGCATGGGGTAGGCGTCCGACACGGTGGTCCACATAAACTATGCTGACCCATCATTTTTGGGGATCAGCACCATGGAAGAGGCCCAGGGGCTGGAGGACAACTGGATCACCCCCAGGGCCAGCGTGTCCTGGCTCTCCCCTTCTAGGGCCCGGGCTGCTTTCCTAGCATGGCTCTGCCCATCAGCGCATGGGTGCCTGTCTCTATTTGGTGGACAGCCAGGTCAGTGCATCCGGGCTGGTCAGAGAACAGCTGTTGGTGTGAATGCGGCACCTCCTGGATCTCTGTCTGCTGGGCAGGGGTCAGCTGGTCTGAGAGGGGAATAGACTCCAGCAAGGAGCCGGCTCCAGTCCTTATGAGCAAATCCACCAAGGGATCATCCCCCTGCCCCTCCCAGTGTCTGCACACAGCCAGCACCAAGTTCTCTCTGTCCCAGTAAGGTTTCATCATGTTCACATGATAGACCCGGTGGCTGTGGGCCCGGCTCGACGGTTCCACCACAGAGTTCACCTCATTCAGCTGTTTGACGACCTTGAAGGGCCCATCCCAGGCAGCTTGCAGCTTGTTCTGCCGCATGGGTATAAAAGGATCGCTTGGTCCCCTGTGGCATAGGCTTGGACCTGGGTATTGTGGTCATACCTGACTTTTGCTTCCCTGGGGCCCTGAACAGGTTCTCCCTGGCCAGGCCCATGAGCTCCATGATCTTTTCCCAGAAGGCCAATACGTACTCCACCACCGACTCCCCTTCGGGAGAGGCCGTCCCCTCCCACTTGCCTCTTAGCAAGTCCAGGGGTCCCTGCACCCTCCTTCCGTACAGCAGCTCAAATGGGGAGAACCCTGTGGATTCCTGGGGCACCTCCCTGCATGGGAACAGCAGGTGGGGTAAGTACTTGTCCCAGTCTTGGGGGTGCTGGTTCATAAAGGTTCTCAGCATCTGCTTCGGGGCCCCATTGAATGTCTCCACCAGCGCCTTGGTCTGCGGGTGGTCGGCTGTGGCCCAGGTGTGCCAGACCCCACACTTGTCCCACAAGCTTTGCAGCAGGGCCGACATGAAGCTGGACCCCTGGTCGGTGAGGACCTCCTTGGGGAACCCCATTCTGCTGAAGATGGACAGTGGTGCATCCGCCACAGCGTCAACTTCGATAGAGGTCAGGGTCTCTGCTTCTGGGTAGCAAGTGGCAAAATCTACCACCACCAGGATGTGTTTCTCCCCAGACTGGGTCGCCAAACTGCAGGGCCCCACTCTGTCCAGGGCCACTTTCTGGAAAGCTCCTCTATGATGCGCAGTGGCTTCAGGGTGGCTTTCCCCTTGTCCCAGGTCTTCCCCACCCTCTGGCAGGGGTTGCAGGACTGGCAATATGGATGGACAGTGGCAAAGACTTTGCCAGAAAAAGTTATGTAACAGCCTCATCTCTCTGCAACTCAGCCTGGGACGCAGCAGCTGGGGAAGGGATGGGAACCTCTCCTTCTCTCTGCATGGGGGAGAGCTCTTGAGACCCGTCCCCCCGCCTCCCAGGGCAGGACCCTGTGGCTCCACCTGGCTGCCCTCCCCTGTCCTGGGCAGAGTGCCCCTCGCTTCCTCTGGCTGTGGGTCCAGACAAGGGCACAGGTGGGGAGTTCACCTGGCCAGCACTGCAGGTCACGCCCCATCAGCACCTCAGCCTGCAAATGATGGTGCACCCCCACCTCCTTGGGGCCCCCCCATTTCAGATATACTCTTCCTGTGAGAAGCTTGAGCGGGATCCCGGCTATACCATTCACAGTCAGGAGGGAGCTGGGCACCGCCTGGGCTGGTGCCAACATTGGGCTGGGCCCACAACACGGGCGGAGTGTCACACCTGCACCCATGTCCCAGAGCCCCCGAGCCTTCCTCCCACCCGCCCCGGGGGCGAGGCGCTCGCTCCGCGGCGGCAGCCCTGCCCCCACCCCGTAAACCGAGAACTTGCAGCTGGGCCCCCAGAGGAGCTGGTCTGAGGGTGCCCCTCCTCCCAAGCTGAGGGCAAAGTGCCAGCCCCTCCTGCAGCTGGGACCCCGCCCAGCTAACCCAGCGAGGCCTCTCTTTGCTCAGCCTGTCTGGGAACGTGGAGCTCTGGGCCTGCTTCTGGCCCTTCTGCCCCCAGCGGTGACAGGTCAGGTCCCTGCTGGGTCCCTCGGTTGGCCACTTTGCCCGGGTGTTGGTTGTCCCTGCCAGGAGAGCGAGGGGTTTACCTGAGTGCCCCGGCCGGGGGCCCCAGCATGGACTCCCCTTCTGCGCTGCTGTGATCCCGTCCCTCTGGGGTCCCCTTCACACTCCCGAGCGGCTCCCGGCGCCCTTCGGGTCAGCGCGCACTTGTGCAGCAGGGCCCCTCTGAACAGCTCGGAGCCCCCGGCGTCCCCTCCTGTCTGGCTGCACTTCCCTTCTGCTGTGGGTGCAGCAAGGGGGTGAGATGCTGCAGCCTGTCTGCAGGCTCAGCACGACGCAGCACGGGGGCCCCTCAAGGGCGGTGAGAAAAGCCTCTATGTCCCCACCCCGCTGCCTTAACTGGGGCCAGGACGCTCACGTCAGAGCTCCACACAGCCCAGGGCCCCCAGCCCGCATCTTGGCTCATCACCGCAGCAGTTTCTTCAGCCCTGAGCTCTGCCACCACCCGCTCTCGCTGCGCTGTCCTTCCGCCTTAGCCTTCGCCTACTGCCAGGGGCTGAGCTCCACAGAGGGGCTGAGCGGGGAGGAGCAGCTGCTGCCTGAAGGGACTCTAGTAGCGCTCGGGTTTGGCTGGCTGCTGCTCAGCTGGGCAGGGGCCTGCAGTGCCCTCAGGGGCTGTCTGGTGGCTCCCTGTGGGGCCAGGCCCCAGCTCCATGGAGGGCTCGTTCTCTTGCAGCTGGGCAATGCACGGGCACTGGTGGATTCGCCACCGGCCTGCTCTCTCGCTCGGCACGTTTCTACAGCGGCCACTTGCAGGAGGCGGCTGCAGGGCCCTCCTGCCGCGTTCCCAGAGGCTGCAGCCTCCCAGCCGACGCCCAGCTCACCACAGGTCCCTGAAGAGCCCCTTGTGGGGCACGTCTCCCTTGGGTTAGGCCTCCCTTGTGGGGCACGTCTCCCTTGGGTTAGGCCTCCTTTGTGGGGCACGTCTCCCTTGGGTTGGGCCTCCCTTGGGTTAGGCCCTAGGCCCCTCCGCTTCCTGGGACCGATCCCCATGGGTCCAGGAGTAACCCCCACCCACTCTCGAGGCCTGCGAGCACTCTCGCTTGGCCTTAGCCATAGGCCCAGCTTCTTCCAGGAACCACACCTCACTGCCCTTCAGCATATTTGGGTCTCACTGGCCCCCCTTCTTTCTCTTGTGCCCCAGTTGCTTACTGCTGGATGCTCCATCCACTGGGTGCAGTACATCCCACTTCTGCCACCAGATGTCATGCAGTGGGGGGGTCCCCAGGCCCTGCCCCTCCCCACCTGTGGTCATAGCAGGGAGAACAGGAGGGTTCTTGGGCGACAGGGACCCAGTGTGGAACAGATATGTTAGCACAGATACCAGATGCATCAGTACAACCCATCTTGTGGGGGGGGGGCTCCCTGAGCTGGCCCCTGGCCCCCCCCTACTCCTCTCTCCAGCCAGATGAGCCTGTCCCACTCGGAATCCCAGTTCCAATTCCAACCAGCGAGGCCCCTCCTCCTTTGTTTCACCTGTTTCCCAGGGTGATGCGGGGGGACGGGGGAGGGGAGGAAGATGTCACCTGGTTGCCCGGGATATAAAGAGCCTGGAGGGCCGTTGCCTGCGTGTGAGAAGCCGTCACACCCAGCTGCCACCCCCCAACCACCACTGTGCACTGATGCTGTGCCTGGGGAAACTGAGGCACAAACCTCGGGTAATGACAGGACAGTAGGAAACACATGCAACCTAACAAGGGGAATCAAATCCTCACCCCCCCCCAACCTCATCACACTAGGGGCTGCCAGGCAGGGCCCCCTTCCTACCACGCTGCCTCGGGGACACTGGGGACACCCTAGGGCCTGGCACTGGGCCCATGGCTGGAGTGAGCCCCCACCCAGACTACCCCAGCTCCCCAGCAGGCGTGTGAGCAGTTGCTGGCAGCCTGTGGCTCTGCAGGGCCTCACAGCTGTCACATTAAACCTGACTCCGGGCAGGCCCTTGCAGAGCTGAACCGCATTGTTCCCGCCGCAGGGCTGGGGGAGGGGTGGGGGGGAGGCAAGGAGCAGCCGCGAGGGCTCTGTTTGAGTGCTCGTCCCGGGGCATTGGGCCAGGGCCCCTAGTGCGGCGTCCAGGGCCAGCAAGTACCCAGCGCTGACGGCTGCTCCCTGCGCCGTGGCCAGCACCCAGCTCCCTCCTGGGCGTTGGTTCTGCAGCTCACCAGGGAGTCCAGGCAGCCCGTGTGCCACGCCAGCCGCCAGCTCCCTGGGCGTCCTGGCCCTGCCCCAGCTGCCCGGCGGGGTGTCGGCAGGAGGGCGGATGGGCTCTGAGGGGAACCAGGGACCTGGGCTGGCTGCGCCGTCCCTGTTCCCCCCCAGCCTCTGCCGGGCAGGGCTGCTGGCTGGGGCAGGGGGCCAGTGGCTGGAGGGGTGGCGCGCTGGGGCACCCACGTGCAGCTCGTAAGGGCACCGTGCTTGTAACTCAGTCGAACTGACGTCTCTGGCAGGACGAGATGGAAACGGGGCCAAGCCCCGTCTCTTGTGGTGGGGCTGGGATGGGGCCTCTGCCGCCCAGGCTGCAGTGAGGCAGCGCTCCCAACGTGCCCCTGCTCACCGGCCCCCGGCTGCTTGCACGGCCACGGGAGCGTGCCGCTGGAGGGCAAAGGGCACAGGCAGACACGCTCACCGACACACCTACTGACACACACGGATGTGCACTCTGACACATGTACTGACACACACATTGACGTGCACTGACACATACTGACATGCACTGTGACACACATACTGACACACACACATTGATGTGCTCTCTGACACACCTACTGACACACATGGATGTGCACTCTGACACACACACATGCTGACATGCACTCTGACACACGCACTGACACGCATGCTGATGTGCACTCTGACACACCTACTGACACACATTGATGTGTACTCTGACACATACCGACATGCACTCTGACACACGTACTGACACACATTGATGTGCACTCTGACACACCTACTGACACACACCAACATGCACTCTGACACACATGCTGACACACACACATTGACGTGTACTCTGACACACATACTGACGCACATTGATGTGCACTCGGACACACACCGACATGCACTCTGACACACGTACTGACACACACATTGATGTGCACTCTGACACACCTACTGACACACACCGACATGCACACGCAGGCACACACTCACCAACATGTACTAACACACACACGGACATGTATGCACTCATGTCCATGAGCCTGTACGCACTGAGCCCACTTGTCCCAGCGCTTTGCAGGGGGTGGGGGGGTTTGTCCTGCTTGGCTCCGGGCAGCTGCTCTGCTCATAGCAGTGATGGCAAATGGGGCAAAAGTCCAGGTTGTGCAACTGTGATGGAGTGGGGGATACCTGTGTGTACGTGTGGGGCTCACACAGGCTGTGGGGCTCCTGCTGAGGGTAACCTGGCGAGCAGGTGACACCTCTGGGCTGCAGACAAAGGGGGAGGTGGAGCCGGAGGGGTTTGAATTGGAACTGGGAGTTGGAAGCAGTGAGTCTGGGCTGGGAGAGAGAGAGACAAAGGAGGGGGCCAGGCCCCGGCTCCGGGGGGCCCCTCGGGGCCTCCTCTCCCCAGCATGGATGGGACTGGCTGTCTCTGCTGGCTGCACTGACCCCTCTGTACCACGCTGTGTCCTGTTGGCTAATAAACCCGCTGTCCTCCTTTTGAGTGAGAGTCGCTCCTGCCTGCAGGTGGGGGCAGGGCCTGGGGACCCCCGAACCCCATCACAGTGGTGTCAGCAGTTGGAGTCAGTCCCAGAGGTGTCACACCAGAGGCGGGGTTACTCCTGGGAGTCAGCTGGAGTCGGTCCCAGAAGGTGGAGGGGCCGAGGGCCCAACCACCAGGAACAAGTGACCCGTGAGGAGGCTGACGCTGAATGAGTTCATCCCAAGACAGTGTGTTCATGGTCCTTGAGAGCGGGTGTCACAGTGAAGAAGGGGTTCCGCTGGGAGTCTGTTGGAGTCGGTCCCAGAGGGCGGAGGGGCCTACGGCCTAACCCCGGGGGGCTTGTGGCCTGCAAGGAGCCTGGCACACTGAAGGGATTCTTCCAGGGATCGTGGGCTGCAGAGGACATCAGCCTGAGAGCCTGCAACCACGCTCAGCAACTCCGCTGTGAAGTGACAGCACCTGGAAACTGAATCGAGGTTAAAGGAGCTGGACACGGCAGCGTGGATGTGCAGTGGCAGAGCTGAGGGTTAAGGAAACTCCTGCAGGGGTGAGCCCAGATCGGGGCAGGAAACCCTGGACTACCTGGAGCTCTGAACCGAGTGCCCTGCCGCAGCTCAAGGAGGGAAGGGGCAATTCCAACCCATCGTCTACTAGTAGCCAAGACAGACCTGCGAAGAGTTTTCCAGGCCTGGGCCGAGGAAGGTGCCTGTGTGTCTGTGCAGGAAAGCAGCTTGTCCACTGGGGATGGCAAGTTGTCTGTGAGAGAAGCTGCTTCACCTTCTGGGCGTGTGTGGAGACCAGCCGGGGGGCTGGGACAAAGGAGAGAGTCTCCCATTGTCTGTCTGTGTTGAACAGCAGCAGCAGCCTGGGGAGAGAGCAGAGCCTGCGTTTGGAAAAGGTGCCAACGAGAAAACTAGTCCATTGTCTGAGGAAGATTCCCCAGCCCGGGGTGGCTGGAGAGGGAACCAGGAACAAACATTCCAGGTGTGACTCTGAATCCAGCCATGGGGGCTGGAGCAGAGGGAATGGCTCTGGGATGGGCAGTGGTATCCCTGATAAGGACACTGGTCCTTGCTGCAAGAAAGGTGCTTCTGCTTCCAGGGAAGTGAATCCTTTGTCTGACCCTGTGTGGGCTCGAGATGGAGCTGGATCTGAGTGCAGCTGAAGCCCAGATGGGAAGTGGGCCTACCTCTGTGTCTCTCAGGGAGGATGATGCCGTAACTCGGTCTCACCCAGTTAGTATCATCAGGAAATCCCAGAGACCAGACAATTCTGGTGCTTGTTCTTTGCCTGGTGCTGAGGTGTTACTGGGAGGGGTGAGAGGACTCTGGCCCACCAGAGTCATCCTCCAGCCAGGACACAGGAAGAGCAGACTGGCAATGGAGTTACGCTGGCTGATGAAGATAAAGAAGCTGGCAGCAGAAGGGAGGAAAGGGATCCTGACCTTCTGTCTGGTGGTACTAGCTGTCTGCCGGGGGGGGGGCATTATGTGGGAATCTGCCTGATGGGCCAGAAGTGATCCTGGGTGTAGGTGAACCCCAGGAGCTGGTTGTGGCTCAAGGGAGCAGTGCCCCCGTGGAGGCAGACAGGGGTGAGTTGTTGTTTGGGGGAGTTCTTGAGGAAGAGAATTTCCCCGAAACTTTTCCTGAGCAGTCTGTGGGGACTGCAGAAAATGGGAGTGAGGTGAAGGAGAGTGAACAGGAAAGGTGCTTGTCTGTAAGCACCAGAGCAGCCCTTTGCCTGGGGAGAAGTTTGTTTCAGCTCCTGATGGCCAGGACCTGCCAGTGTGTGAAACCACTGGCTGTGCTCTGCAAGGGTCCAGAGCAGGCAGGGTAAAGCTTTCTCAGGAAGTGGAAGTTGGTTCAAGTAAAGTGAAAACTATCAGGGAGTGTGAGCAGCCCTGTGATGAACAAGTAAAACAGCTGCACAGTCAGTCTCTGTAGGATGCAGGAGAGGGCCAGCAATTCCCCATCTCCAGATGGTGGAAACACTTATATTCTTATACTGGATTCGACTTCTGATTCCAGGGCGAGGCAGTAGTTGGAGGTGGAAGGACAAAGGAGCTTTGGGCCTGGTGGGCCAGTAAGGGATAAACAGGGATTCCTCCATGTGGATTCTGCGTCTGGGACTCACAAAACAACTTTCAGAAATCCTATTACCACTCCTCTACTTAAGATACATTGATGACATCTTTATGATTTGGACCCATGGTACAGAGGCTCTAGAAGAATTCCACAGAGACTTTAACAATCTACACCCCACCATCAACTTATGCCTCGATTACAACATGCAAGAGATACATTTCCTGAACACTACAGTACTAATCAAGGATGGCTTGATCAGTACCACACTGTACCGAAAACCTACTGATCGCTGTACTCACCTACACCCTTCTAGTTTCCATCCTGCACACGTGACTAGATCCATTGTTTACAGTCAAGCTCTTAGGTACAATCGCATTTGCTCTGATCCAACTGACAAGAGACCGAAAACTACAAGAACTTTACCAAATATTCATAAACCTGAATTACCCACCAGGAGAAGTGAAAAAACAAATCGACAGGGCCAGACGCGTACCCAGAGACCAGCTACTCCAAGATCGGCCCAAAAAAACCAAGAACAGAACACCACTGGTCATCACCTACAGCCCCCAACTCAGACCACTGGAACAAATTATTAAAGACCTACAACCTCTCCTTAATCAGGATGCCACACTCCAGAAGGCCCTGGGTGACAGGCTTGTTCTCTCCTACAGACACCTCCCAACCTTATGAGGATCCTCACTAACAGCCACAGTCTATACCCCAGGAACACCCGTCCTGGAACCTTTCCCTGCAACAAAGCCCGCTGCCAGCTTTGTCCACATATCTTCTCTGGAAATACCATCACTGGACCTAACCAGGTTACTCACAGAATCACGGGCACTTTCTCATGCTCCTCTACTAACATCATATACGCCATCGTGCCAACAATGCCCAGGTGCTTTGTATATAGGACAGACTTCTAACTCCCTTAGACAAAAGGTCAACGGGCACAAAACAGACATCAAAACACTCCACATCCACAAACCAGTTAGTCAACATTTTAATGGAATGGGGCATTCTGTCAATGACCTAAAGGTATGTGTGTTACTGAAAAGGAATTATCGCACCATTTTGGAAAGAGAAACAGCCGAGCTGGCTTTTATATTCAAATTCGGCACATTAACACGTGGTTTAAATCGTGATGGGAACTTTCTGAGTCACTATAGGGGCTTCTCTGCGTACTTGGCTCAATCTAATTCTTGACCTCCCCCCCACCCCTCCACTCTCTGATTTGCTCACCTTGATTAGTTTTTTCTGATTTGTCCTCCTTGCTTACTGTTTTTGGTTCTCTGTGCCTTAAATATTGAGTCTGTTCTGGTCTGGCTCTGGTCTGAAGAAGTGGGTCTGTCCCACGAAAGCTCACCTAATAAATTATTTTGCTAGTCTTTAAAGCGCTACTTGACTGCTTTTTGTTTTTTCAGAAACCAGTCTGGTTTGCAAATTTCCAGACTGGCTGGGAGGGGGCCGTCTCCCTGAGATTATCAACGGCCCAGCTCACTTAGAAGGGAGGGCACACCCAGAGAGATCAGATTTCCACCCCAGGGGGCAAGAGGGATGATTAGAACTTGATGGTGCACAGAAAGGCCTCAGCCATTTAGCCCCAAAATATCAGATTCTCAAGGAGGTTACACAAAGGTTGTGGTCTACCAAAGAGCAATGTGAATGTACAATTGCAATGGGTTTGTTCTGTTACATACGCTGACTGCTGTAACCAGTGGGTGCTGCTACCAAATGCTGTAGAATTGTAGCATGTACTCTTGGAAAGAGCCATGTGACATCGTGACATTGATGTATAAGAATGAGTTGTATGTTGAAGGAGTTTGTAATTCTGACATGTCACCGTTGTTCCCTGTAACTAGTCTTGCAACCTCTCACATGAGAAGGAACATTCCAAACCTGTTGGGTGGCATGGAAGGGGAAACTGAGGCACACCTCCATTGTGGTGGTCTGGCTACTTGCCAAGGGTGGAAAGCATTTGTACCTTCCTTTACTGGACTGTAACTGAATTCCAGACATTGGCCAGAGCAGCTGTATGAGCTGGTGGTCAGATGGGGCAGGGCCCAGCCCACAGAAGAACTGTTTGACCTGCTGGTGCTGCAGCATCTGTACAGGCTCTGCCTGCCGGACTTGAGAACGTGGCTGATGGACCGGAGACCGAAGCAGGGAGATCAACCAACCCGAGGGAACCAGAGGGACTTGCCCGTCTGCATCACGTGAAAGGGGCCAAGACCAAGCTCCTGACTTGGAGCCTCCCCCGCAGGATTGTGACATGGAGGTGGTGCACATCAAGGGGAGCACCGAGGGTACAGCCGATGCCCTATCCCATGGGGAAGACCCCAAACTTCCCCAGGTCACTGGCTGAGTGACCCCGCTCAGTTCGGTCTGGAAGGGGGGAGAGATGTGGTGGAGTGGGGGATACCTGTGTGTGTGTGTGAGTGGCTCACAGAGGGTGGGGGGGGCTCCTGCTGGGGGTAACCTGGTGACCAGGTGACCCCTCTGGGCTGCAGACAAAGGGGGAGGTGGAGCCGGAGGGGTTTGAATTGGAACTGGGAGCTGGAAGCAGTGAGTCCGGGCTGGGAGAGAGAGAGACAAAGGAGGGGGCCAGGCCCCGGCTCCGGGGACCCCTCGGGGCCTCCTCTCCCCAGCATGGATGGGACTGGCTGTCTCTGCATTGATCCCTCTGTACCACGCTGTGTCCTGTCGGCTAATAAACCCACTGTTCTCCTGCCGAGTGAGAGTCACTCCTGCCTGCGGATGGGGTGCAGAGCCTGGGGGGACCCCGAACCCCATCACAGCAACACACCTCAACACAGACATACTGACACATGTACTGACACACCTCAACACACACATACTGACACACACGTACTGACACGCACTGACTCATGCACTCACCTGACACACATGTACTGACATGAACACAAGCCCAATGCACATGTACTGACGCGCACTGATACACACACACACACGTGCCTGCTGTGGTGTGGGGGGAACAGCTGGGTGTGATGTGACTGAGTGAGGCCCCACAAGGGGACAGGCCATAGGGCACAGCTGTGGGGAGCAGCCAGGAAGGGGTGTTCGGCGTCACACAAGCACAGGGTCCGTGGCCAGCCCAGCCACCAGCTCCTGCCACTCCGGCAGCTGGCTCCCTGGCCGAGCCCTGGCCCGCTTGTCCTGGTGCTTTGCTGGGGGCTAGGGAGTATTGTCGTGCTCTGCTCAGGGCAGCGATGGCCAATGGGGCAAAAGCCCAGGCTGTCCAACAAGTGGGGCGCAGAGGTTGGGGGAGAGTGACCAGTGACAGAGCCCAGTACGTGCAGTGCAGCAGGGTCTAAGTGCCCCACACCAGCAGGTGAGCCATTGGCAAGGACGGGGTCTCGGGCAGCCCCACGTGGTGACCCATTTTCCCTGCAGGAGATAGGGTCGCGCTGAGGCTTCACCACCCGAGTGTGTTGCTGAACAGCCTCAGGCAGCCCCACTGCCCTGGCACCTGCACTGGGCTGGAGTTCCTGGGGCCGGTGGCAGCTTTGTAGGGCCTGGGGCTGGCTGGGCCGGCGGTTCAGGGACCAGGTTACCCCCCGGCTAGGCCCACGGCTGGAGTTCCTGGGGCCAGTGGCAGCTCCGCAGGGCCTGGGGCTGGCTGGGCTGGCGGTTCTGGACCCGGTCACACCCCCTGGTTAGGCCCACGGCTGGAGTTCCTGAGGCCGGTGGCAGCTCCGTAGGGCCTGGGGCTGGCTGGGCTGGCGGTTCTGGACCTGGTCACACCCCCTGGCTGGGCCCATGGCTGGAGTGCCTGGGGTCAGTGGCAGCTCTGTAGGGCCTGGGGCTGGCTGGGCTGGCGGTTCAGGGACCTGGTTACCCAACGGCTGGAGTTCCTGGGGCCGGTGGCAGCTCCGCAGGGCCTGGGGCTGGCTGGGCTGGTGGTTCTGGACCTGGTCACACCCCCTGGCTGGGCCCACGGCTGGAGTGCCTGGGGTCGGTGGCAGCTCTGTAGGGCCTGGGGCTGGCTGGGCTGGCGGTTCAGGGACCTGGTTACCCAACGGCTGGAGTGCCTGGGGCCGGTGGCAGCTCTGTAGGGCCTGGGGCTGGCTGGGCTGGCGTTTCTGGACCTGGTCACACCCCCTGGTTAGGCCCACGGCTGGAGTGCCTGGGGTCGGTGGCAGCTCCGCAGGGCCTGGGGCTGGCTGGGCTGGTGGTTCTGGACCTGGTCACACCCCCTGGCTGGGCCCACGGCTGGAGTGCCTGGGGTCGGTGGCAGCTCTGTAGGGCCTGGGGCTGGCTGGGCTGGCGGTTCAGGGACCTGGTTACCCAACGGCTGGAGTGCCTGGGGCCGGTGGCAGCTCTGTAGGGCCTGGGGCTGGCTGGGCTGGCGGTTCTGGACCTGGTTACCCAACGGCTGGAGTGCCTGGGGCCGGTGGCAGCTCTGTAGGGCCTGGGGCTGGCTGGGCTGGTGGTTCTGGACCCGGTCACACCCCGGCTGGGCCCACGGCTGCTGCAGCGAGAGGCGCCCAGCACCGCGGGATAGGGATGCGGGCACCGCAGGGCGCCAGGCCCTGCCAGCACAGCCTGGCCCAGGGCCCGAAGGGAGTCCAGCAGCCAGCGGGGCAGGGCCGGGAGGCGCAGCACCAGCCCCCCGCCGGAGAACAAAGGAGAGACGGCACAGACAAACCAACAATAGAGAGGGGACGGTCACGTCAGCCCGGGGGCGGGGCAGGAGGGATCGGAGAGCGAAGGGACCCCTCCCCCCTCGGCTGGGGCGGGCCCATGGGCAAGTGACACGGGGCTGGCGGGGCGCTCTGATCTCGGGGGCGCCCCAGGACACTCTGGTAGCCGCGGGGCTATGACCTCGGGGGAGGAGCCCTGATATCGGGCAGCGGCCCCAGGGTGCTCCGATCTCGGGGGGGGGTGTCTGATATGGGAGGCTCAGATATCCGGGGGTAGCACCAAGGCGCTCGGACCTCGGGGGGGCTCTGATCTGGTGGGGCTCGGAACTGGGGGGGTCTGATCGGGGGGGCTCGGACCTCGGGGGGGGGTCTGATCTGGGGGGGCTCGGAACTGGGGGGGTCTGATCGGAGGGGCTCGGACCTCGGGGGGGGGTCTGATCTGGGGGGGTTCGGACCTCGGGGGGGGGTCTGATCGGGGGGGGCTCGGACCTCGGGGGGGGTCTGAGCTGGCGGGGGCTCGGACCTCGGGGGAAGGGCACTCTGATGGGGAGCGAGGTGAGGGGAGCGAACTCGGGGCCCACCCCCCACATCTGCCGGGTGCTGCCAGTCAGCCGCAGTCGGACCAGGGCGCGGGACCCACTAACCGCCCGAGGCTGCTGGCGGGGAAGGGGCCGGTCGGGGAGCCCCACTGAGGCCGCAGCAGCCGCTCATTAGGTGTCTCCCTTTATTCAAACTATGTACACAGGGGCCCGGCCCAGCCCCCTCCCCGCGGGAGCCAGGCGCGGGGCCGAACGGGGCGGGCGCCCTCACTGAGCCGCTCCGCCGGGCCAGGGCTCCCGCCGGGCAGGGCAGGGCCGGGCGCACCCGGGCCAGGGCTCCCGTCGGGCCGTGCCAGGCCACACCCGGGGCAGGGCTCCCGCCGGGCAGGGCAGGGCAGGGCAGGGCGCACCCGGGGCAGGGCTCCCGCCGGGCAGGGCAGGGCCGGGCGCACCCGGGGCAGGGCTCCCGCCGGGCAGGGCAGGGCGCACCCGGGGCAGGGCTCCCGCCGGGCAGGGCAGGGCAGGGCGCACCCGGGGCAGGGCTCGCCAGCAAAAAACATTAGAAACACGAAATTGCACCAGTTCCCCGCAGAGAGCAACGGGCGGGGAGGAGCGGGGCGGGGTGGGGGCTGGAGGGGAAGGTCCCGTGGCGGGCAGGCGGCAGCCGGAGGAGGGGGCTGTGCCGGGGCGGCGGGGGTCCCGGGGCGGGCAGGGGAGGGAGCGGGGGTCCCGGGGCGGGCAGGGCAGGCGGGGGCGGTCCCGGGGCGGGCAGGGGAGGGAGCGGCGGTCCCGGGGCGGGCAGGGCAGGCGGGGGCGGTCCCGGGGCAGGCAGGGGAGGGAGCGGGGGTCCCGGGGCGGGCAGGGCAGGCGGGGGCGGTCCCGGGGCGGGCAGGGCAGGGCAGGCGGCGGGGGGGTCCAGGGGTAGCAGGCAGCCAGGGAGGCGCAGGGCGCCCCCAGCGAGGTGCAGCCGGTCAGTCCGGGCTCGGCGCTGGGGCGCTGCGCTGCCCTAGTCCACTTCGATCTCCTCCTCGGCGCCCGGGGACTCGGCCAGCCCCGCCAGCCTCTGCAGCGCGGCCGGCGGCAGCTTCCTGAGCGACTCCACGTCGGCCTTCATCTCCTCCAGGTCCCGCTTGAGCTTGGCGCGGCGGTTCTGGAACCAGGTGATGACCTGGGCGTGGCTGAGGCCCAGCTGCTGCGCCAGGAGGTCGCGCTCGGCCGGCGCCAGGTACCTCTGGCAGCGGAACCGCGTCTCCAGCTCGCCCAGCTGCTGCGCCGTGAAGGCCGTGCGCGACTTGCGCCGCTTCCTGGCCGCGGGCCGGGGCCCCGGGGCGCCCAGCGCGTCGCGCCCTGCGGGGAGAGCGAGAGGCGCTCAGGGCTGGCGGCCCGGCCCGGGACAAGGCCCCGCAGCGCCGCCTCCCCTGCCCGGCCCCGCTCCCCGCACTAGGCCAAGCGCTGGAGGGACCCGCCACCTCCCGGGCGCTCCCCGCCCGCGCCGCAGCCCCAGGGCTCGGCGGCCGAGGGCGGCTTGGCAGTCCCGGGCCTCTGGGCACCCCTAGCCCCGCGCTGGCTGTGCCGGGCGCCGCGGCGGGTTGCACAGTCCCTGCGCCTTCGCCGGGGCAGGAGACGGCGGCGCGGTCCGGTCTCGGCCTGCCGGGCTGCGCGCCCCGGGACGGAGCGGCCGTCGGAGCAAGGACGGTGTGTCCAGGCCGGGCCGGTCTGTGCGCCGGCGGGGAGCGGACCCAGCCACCAGGACGTGCGGCGTTGGGCCGGGCCGGGCACTCAGCGCCCCGCGGCTGCTTGCGCCCTGCGGCGGGCACGGCCCTGCGAAAGCCCCGGGGACCGGCCTTGTGCAAATCTTCTGTCTTCTCACGCGCGTGTGCAACAAACTTCGGTCCCGGCCACGCGCGGAGGGGTCATTCACCCGCCCCACGAGCGGGCCGTGAGCGGCTCAGCCGGGTTGTGTCCGCGTGTCTGTCTGGGTAGCGAGCCGTGTGTCTGTCTGTCTGTCTGTCTGCCCGTCAATCCAGCCCTGTGTCTGTGTGTCTGTCTGGGTAGCGAGCCGTGTGTCTGTCTGTCTGTTTGGCCACAATCCAGCCGTGCGTCTGTCTGTCTGTCTGGGTAGCGAGCCGTGTGTCTACTGAGCAGCGTGTGTGCGCGCGTGTGTGTGTGTGTGTCCGTCCGGATAACAGGGACCGAGTCTCTCCCGCCGACAGGCTCTGGCACAAGTTGCGGCAGCCGCCGGCCGCCTGCGGGTCCCTTTCAGCCGCCGGGTTTGCGCGGCCCGGCCCTGCCCGGCGCGGCGGGGCCCGGGAGGGTCGCTAGCTGGCCCCGCCGCAGCCCGGCGCTCTCGGGCGAAGCCAGGGCCTGGGCCGATCGCAGTTCCCCGCGGGAGCCTTGCGCCCCGGTCTCCGCCCGGCTGCCTCCCGAGCGCGGGCTGGGTCCGGCCTTTCCCCTGGCCCCAGGCGGGCCCCCGGGCCGAGCACCCCGCTCCGGGCCTGGGAATAGCAGCCCGGCCTCCCACTGCCCCGGCGGCCCCCGGGACCGGCCCCAGCTCCAGGCCGCCCCCCAAGCGCCCCGAGCCCTGGCGAGGGGAGCCGCGGGGCCGCCGGCGTCTGCAGAGAGGCCGGCACAGGTCTGGGCCGCCTCCCCGTCCGCCTCAGCGGCCCGCGGGGACAGCGCGGCACCCCCGCCCGCAGAGCCCGGCCCCGGCCCCGCTCCCGCTCCCGCCGCCCCTCGCCCCGGTACCTTCCGCAGCCCGCAGCGCGCTCAGCTCCAGCCCCCGGAAAGTTTTGCTGGCCAGCTCCTGCAGCGCGCACAGCGGGGAGGCCCGGGTGGGCGCTCCGGGGCCGGCCGCCTTGTCCAGCCGGCGCGGCGAGGGGGCTCCGGGCCCGGCGGGGGCGCCCCGCGCCGGCGGCTTGCTCAGGATGTCCGCGATGCTGAAGGGGGTCGGCGGCTTGCCGGAGCTGGCCGGGGCCGGCAGCCGCTCCAGCGGGGGGGGCGCGGCCGGGGGCCGGGGGGGTCCCGCCGCCTTCCCCTGCCTGGCCGAGGTCATGGTCCGCCCAGCGGGGAGCCGCCTCCGCCCGGGCTGCTGGCTCCCCGTCCGCCGCCGGGCAGGCGCTCAGCAGCGCCCCGGAGCCATGGGGCCGGGCCCCGAGGACCCAGCGCCCCGGGGCTGCCGGCCTCTGCTCACGCCCCGCTCCCGCGGCCGGGCGGGCTCCCAGCGCGGGGTCCCCGCTCCCCTCCGGCGGGCTATGCCGATCGCAGAGCTGGGTTCGAGCCGGAGCCCCCACGCCGCTGGCCCGGCGCCGGAGCCTTAAAGGGACAGGGACAGGGACAGAGCCACTAATTGGGCCCCGGGGTAGGAGGAGCCTCAGCCCGAGTGTTAGCTAAGTTTGGGAGCGGGCGGCAGTGGGAGGGGACCCCTCTTCCCAGCCCTGCCGGGGGCCGGGGGCAGGTCCCGCTGGCGGGGGGGACACGGGGGGCGGGTCCCGCTGCCGGGGGGGGGGGAAACGAGGGGCAGGACCCGCTGGCGGGGGGGACACGGGGGGGCAGGACCCGCTGGCGGAGGGGACACGGGGGGGCAGAACACGCTGGCGGAGGGGACATGGGGGGCAGGTCCCGCTGGCGGAGGGGACACGGGGGGCAGGAGCCGCTGGCGGGGGGGACACGGGGGGCAGGAGCCGCTGGCGGGGGGGACACGAGGGGCAGGACCTGCTGGTGGCGGGGGGACATGGGGGGCAGGAGCCGCTGGCGGGGGGGACACGAGGGGCAGGACCTGCTGGTGGCGGGGGGACACGGGGGGCAGGAGCCGCTGGTGGCGGGGGGACACGGGGGGCAGCAAGGATCAGGCCCCCGAGAAGCGCTCCGAACTCAGCTCTTCCCGGGCACACGGCCCCGCTGGCCGAACCTGCGAACTCTCCCGGCACCGCGCACCGCCAGCCCCAGCGGCTGTCCCGCAGGCCGGAGTCCCCGGAGCGGCTGGTGCGGGGCGCAGGGAGCCGTAGGCGGCCGGGGAGGCTCCGCGGCTCTGTCCGGCTGAGCCCGAGAACGCGTCGGGCGCTCGGCTCCCCCGGCCGGGCAGGGGCCCGGGGCCCAGCTCCGCCCGGCCCCAGCTCTGCGCACGCACAGGGCCGGAGGGCTCCGGCGGCGGCGGCACCCGGGGTCACGGGCTGCGCGCGGGGCGGGCGGGCGGCTGAGCTGAGCTGGGCCGGGCCGGGGCTGTTACCTCCGGGTCTGGGCGCGGGGCCGGGCCGGGCCGCGGCGATCTCCGCTCCCAGGCTGGCCCGCGGCCGCTTTGTCCGGAGGCTCCCGGCAGCCGCAGCTCGCCTGGCTCAACCTCCGTCGGGGCGGGCCGGCCTGGGGCTCCCGCGAGCGGGGCTCGGGCGCGGCGCCCGCCCCTGCCCCTGCCTCTGCGGGTCCCCCCGCCCAGGCCCAGGCCCCCGGGCCGCTCTAACGCAGGGCAGAGCCGGCCGACAAGAGCCTAGTCCTGGACTGTCGTAAAGGGCAGCGAGAGCCGCGGCGGGTCAGCGGCTCCCCCCGCGCCCGGCTCGCCCGTCCCCCCGCGGCGCTGCGGGGCCCAGCCCTTTACGAGCCCGCTGCGCTGCGCGCCTGGCAGTGATTAGCGCCCGGCCGCGCGGCGCTGGGTTTGGGTTTCACCGCGCGGCCCGGCGGCAGAGCCCCTTCCAGGGCAGCGGGGACCCCGCCGGCACAGGTGAGCGCGGCGCGGGGCTGCTCCTGGCTCCGGAGCTGCGCTGGGACCCCCGCGCTCGGCGGCCCACGGCGAGCCGGGACCCAGCGGGGCTGTGCGCCCGCCCTGCCCCGTCTGGCTCGGCTCGGCTCTCGGGCAGCCTGGGGCCCGCGCCGGCGGGACACACGGACACCGAGATCACTGATAAGCCCTGGACTGGGCGAGTTTGCTACGCACTGCGGGGTGTGCCCAGACACACCCACACCCCGGCACACGCACATCGATACACACACATCGATACACACACAGAGGCGCACACCCACATCCACACCGATACACACACACAGGCGCGCGCGCACACACACCAATACACCAATACACACACAGAGGTGCACACCCACACCCACACGGATACACACACAGAGGTGCACACCCACACCGATACACACAGGTGCACACCCACACCGATACACACAGACACCGATACAGACACACCCACACCAATACACCCACACAGGCACACCCACCCACCCACACGATACACACACACACACTGATACACACACACACTGATACACACACAGACGCACACCCACACAATACACACAGGCGCACACACACACACCGATACACACACAAAGGTGCACACCCACACCCACACCAATACACACACACAGAGGCGCACACACCGACACACCCCAATACACACACAGGCGCACACACAACACACACACCAATACACACAGGCACATGCACTGACACACACAGAGCGATACACACACAGAGAGACACACAAACACCAATACACACATACAGACACACGCACTGATACACACACCCCAATACACACACACAGAGGCGCACACACAGATACAGACACACCCCCGATATACACACACGTGCACTGATACACACATACCAATACAGACACACACCCTGATACACACACACACAGAGGCACACACACCGATATGCACCCACGCACACCGATACAGATACACACACACACAGGCACACAGACAGATAGAGACACACACCCCAATACACACACACAGAGGCACACACACCAACACACACACAGAGGTACACACACGGATAAGGCACACCCCCCAATACACACACAGAGGCACTCACACCAATACAGACACACACACACACACTGATACACACACCCACACCAGTACACACATACTGATACAGACACACACACCAATACACACACACAGAGGCGCTCACACCGATACAGACACACACACAGATACACACACGGGTGCACACACCGACACATCCACCCACTCCAATACAGACACACACCCAGATACACACACAAACACACAGAGGCACACACATGGATACACACACACAGAGGCACGTACACTGATACAGACACACACACACACACACACACTGATGCACACACACCCCAATACACACAGAGAGGTGCACACACTGATACAGACACCCCCCCCCGATACACACACACAGCCCAATACACACACAGAGGTGCACACACTGATACAGACACACACACACACACACACCCTGATACATACGCAGAGGCACACACTGATACAGACACATACAGACACACACTGACACCAATACATACACACCAATACAGACACAAACCCCAATACACACACAAAGAGGTGCACACGCTGACACACCCCCACACCGATACAGGCGCACCCACTGACACACACAGCGATACACACACACTGATACACACACAGAGGCACACACACACCAATAGACACACACACATCCTGATACACACACAGAGGCGCACACACCGATACAGACACACACACAGATACACACACCCCAATACAGTCACACACACAGATACACACACCCATACGGACACACACACAGATCCACACAGCAGCCACGCACACAGACAAACACACAGACACCCCCCATACGGACACACCCACACGCACCCTCCCACCCACCCTGCACAGACACACGCGGGCAGGCCCAGACTCTGCTCAGGGCTGTTCCAGGCCCCAGCTGTGTGAGCCGCCGCCCTCCCACCCCGGCCGGGACCCAGCGCACAGCCCCGTCCCCTCCCGCCCGCGCAGCGCGGCACCCCTCGTGCGGCTAACGCCGCGGTGCGAGCCCCGGCTGCGGCCACCGGCCTGGCGCCTCGGGACGCCTTTCCCCGCCCGTCCCCTCACACCCTCTGTCCGTCCGTCCGCCCCTCCGTCCGTCCCCGTACACCCTCTGTCCGTCCCTCCGCCCCTCCGTCCGTCCCCGCACACCCTCTGTCCGTCCCTCCGCCCGTCCGTCCCCGCACATCCTCTGTCCGTCCCTCCGCCCCTCCGTCCGTCCCCGCACACCCTCTGTCCGTCCCTCCGCCCGTCCCTCCCCGCACACCCTCTGTCCGTCCGTCCGTCCTCCCGTCCCCTCACACCCTCTGTCCGTCCCTCCGTCCTCCCGTCCCCTCACACCCTCTGTCCGTCCCTCCGTCCGTCCATGCACAGACTCCGTCCGTCCGTCCGCCCTTCCCCGCACAGCCTCTGGCTGCCTGCCCGGCGGTCTCTCTCTCTCTCTCTCTCTGTCTCGTTCCCGCTCCCCCGCGGCGCTGTTCTCTGGCGAGCCGGGCCGGGCAGGGCCGGGGTCCCAGCAGGGCGCGCCCGGCTTTCCTTGCGGTCCGCCAGCGCCCGGGCTGCGGGTTCGAGCCCTGGCGAGGTGTGGAGCCGGGCGGGGGCGGGGCCAGACGGGCCCCGGGGGCCCACGCGTGGGAGCGCCACGCTCCAGGCTGAGCCTGACCCCGGACAGGCGGGGGTGGGGCTGGGCCCGGGCAGCGCCGCGCGGGACCCGGCTCGGATCTGCTCGCGAGGGGCTCTGGGGCCCCCCCGCCCGCAGCCTGCTGCTGTCACTCAGTGCGGGGGCCCCCGGCCGCAGGCTCCAGGCGCTGACAGACGCCGGGGGGCAGCGGCCGGGCGGGGGCAGCTGCGGCCCCGGCGGGACGGGTTCGGGAGCGGGGGTGGGGGGGCAGGAGGGGTATTACCCCCCCCACAGCCTGCGGGCGTGCAAACACACACAGAGCCTGGGGCTGCGCTCACACACACACACAGAGTGTGGGGCTGTGCTCACACACACACACACAGAGCCTGGGGCTGCGCTCACACACACACACAGAGTGTGGGGCTGTGCTCACACACACACACACACACACACACAGAGCCTGGGGCTGCGCTCACACACACACATACACACACACACAGAGCCTGGGGCTGCTCTCTCTCTCTCTCACACGCACACACACACAGAGCCTGGGGCTGCGCTCACACACACACACAGATCCTGGGGCTCCTCTCTCTCACACACACACACACACACACACAGAGCCTCGGGCTGCTCTCTCTCACACACACACACACACAGAGCCTGGGGCTGCGCTTACACACACACACACAGAGCGTGGAGCTGCGCTCACACACACACACACACACAGAGCCTGGGGCTGCGCTCACACACACACAAACACACACATACACAGAGCCTGGGGCTGCTCTCTCTCACACACACACACACACACACAGAGCCTGGGGCTGCACTCACACACACACACACATACACACACACACACACAGAGCCTGGGGCTGCGCTTACTGTGATGGAGTGGGGGGGAGTGCATGAGAGATGTGATGGAGTCGGGGGAGTGCATATGTGAGTCAGGCTGGATGTGAGAGACAAGCAGAGCAGTTCCCAGTGGCTAAGGATGACCCTGGGGCTACAACTGGCAGGTAACACCTCTACCCTGAACAAAGAGGAGGGAGGAGCCGAGCTGGGTTTGAATCTGGGGCGGCAGTTAGAGGCTAGGGGAAGAGAGAGCTGGAAGGCAGCCAGCCTGAGGAGGGGGAAAGCTACACCCCAGAGGGGCACCCCTCGGGGTCTTCTCCCCAGGACGGTTTGGAAGGACTGTCTCTGGCTGCTGTACTGACGCTTCTGTGAGAAACTGGGCATCTGTTGCCTAATAAACCTCCTGTTGTACCTGCTGAGTAAGAGTCACTCCTGCCAGCGGACGGGGTGCAGTGCATGGGGACCCCTGAACACCATCACACTGGTGTCAGAAGTGGGATGCACTGCACCCACGGATGAGCTCCCAGCAGTGGCTGACTGAGCGCAAGAGAAGGAAGGAGCCTCACAAGAGCCAGAGGGGGAACAGAGCAATTCCTGCAGCTGCTGCTGGTGAGTGGATAACCCGGGAGACAGCAGGGAGATGGATTATACCTGACTCCTGAAGGCAGAGCTAGCGGGGCTGTGCAGAGAGAGGGGCCTGACTGTGGGGAAGGCGACCAAGGCCCAGCTGATTGCCCAGCTGGAAGAGAATGACCGATCTGGGGGGGCAGAGCCTGTCCCGGCAGAAAGTGGCTGGTCACCCTCAGGAAGTGTTTCAGATTCTCCGACAGGAGTGGGGGCTCGACGCCGTCAGACACACACGGTGCCCGCCAGGTCGTGCTCAGCTAGTGGTGATCCATCGCGGGCAGAGTCCCCCGCCGCAGAGCTGCGACGGCTGGAGCTCGAGGTGAGATTAAAGGAACTGGAAGCCCAAGAACGGCAGAGGGAACATGAGCACCAGGAACGGAAAAGAGAGCGTGAACACGAGCGCCAGCTACAAGAGAGACAGCGGGAGGAAAGAGAGCGAGAGCGTGAGGAGAAAGAACGAGAACGGAAGGAGAGAGAGCGAGAGCGGGAGCATGAGTAGGCCATGGCGGAGGCGAGACGCCAAGAGGCCCCAGCTGTGGTAAGCGCGGAGAGGGCCAGACGGCTCGGGGTGGCCAGTCACTTGGAGACGCGCGTGCTGGCCCAGTGTCAGGACCCAGGGGACATGGACGAGTTCCTTACCGCCTTTGAGCGAACCTGTGAGTTGCATGAGGTTCCCCCAGATGAGTGGCTCTGGCACCTCACCCCCTTGCTGGGCCAGAAGGCCGCAGCGGTGCTCAGCCAGCTGGAGGGGCTGCAGCCTGGGGACTATGAATGGGTCAAACAGTCCCTGCTGCATAAGTTCGGGCTGACTCTGGAGATGTACAAGAAGAGGTTCCAGGAGGCGCAGAAGAGGCCAGAGGAAACCCATGTAGATACAACCGCCCGCCTGAAGCAATACTACCAGAAGTGGGCGTTCGGGATGGGAGTCCAGTCCGTAGAGGACCTGATCGAGCTGGCGGTCCTGGAGCGACTCTACGAGATGTGCGCACCTGACCTGAGGGTGCGGCTCATGGACCGGAGGCCTGGGGATTCACACAATGCAGGGAAACTGGCAGATGACTTCACAAACAGCTGGGCCAGGTTTGAAAGTGAGCCCCACAAAGAGAGGGAGTCCCGGAGAGAGAGGGAGTCCCGGAGAGACCGAGAATCTCAGAGAGACCGGTCCCTGACTGTACGACAGAGGGGACCACCTCTTGGGCGAGCCCAGGAAAGAGGGGCCGGCCACCCACCCCCCAGAGAGCCAAGCAGAGCCCGGACAGAGCAGCCGGCCCGAGGGACACAACACGACCCAGGCTGTTATCGCTGTGGGCGAAAGGGGCATAGAGCAGCCCAGTGCCCCAGGCTCCCAGACAGGTTGAGCAGGCCGGGGGGTCATGGAGTCAACTGGGTGGAGTCCCAGAAGCCAGAGGGGCTGGTGGCGAAGGAGGGTGGTGCTGACAATGGGCACTCGGATTGGGCCGAGTCCGCCCCACAGACCAGCTCCTCGGGGACCAAATGCTCAGAGGCCAGTTTACAGAGTGGGGGCGGCAATGCCTCTGTGGAGCAAGTGTCTCAAACACCTCGAGGTAGATGGGAAAAAGTTCACAGGGTTCTGGGACACAGGCGCTGACGTCACGCTGGCCCGACCCGGGGTGGTGGCACCGGGCTGCATGATACCCGATTCCCACCTGACGACAACAGGAATTGATGGGACCCCTTTCAAGGTGCCCATGGCGAGGGTGCACCTGAAATGGGGGAAGAAGGAAGGCCCCAAGGAAGTGGGCGTGCACAGCCATTTGCCGGCGGATGTACTGATGTTGGCTGACCTGGAGAACTGGCCAGGTGAACGCCCTCATGCCCTGGTCCTGACCCGTAGCCAAAGAAAACGAGGGGTGCGTTCCCCAGATTCAGGGGTACAGGCCCAACCAAAGTCACAAGAGCCACAGGGGCCAACCCTGAGAGAAAGGGGGGCCCCAAAAACCAGATCTCACAGGCCAGGGGTGCTGGAGCCAGGCAGGGATGGGGAAGAAGCATCCGCCCCTGCCCCAGCCGAAGAATTCCAGGCAGAGCAGCAGAGAGACCCCTCCTTGCAGAAGCTGAGGGAACTGGCCAGTCTCAGCCCAGCTCCACAGCTGGGGGAGGTCTGCAGGGACAGACTCCTGTGGGAAAAGGGATTCCTGTACTGGGAATGGGTTCCCAGAAGCAAAGCGGAGCCATGGAAGGTCCAGAGGCAACTGGTGGTTCCCCAAAAGTACCGGCGCAGGTTGCTGTACCTAGCCCATGATGTCCCACTCGCAGGACACCAGGGGATCCACCGCACCAGGAGAAGGTTGTTACAGAACTTGTTTTGGCCTGGGATCTTTGCAGCTGTCCGTCTGTATTGCCTGTCCTGCGATCCCTGCCAGAGGGTGGGGAAGACCCGGGACAAGGGGAAAGCTGCCCTGAGGCCACTGCCCATCATAGAGGAGCCTTTCCAGAAAGTGGCTATAGACATAGTGGGCCCCTTCAGCAAGGCAACGCGTTCGGGGAAGAAATATATTTTGGTGGTGGTAGATTTTGCCACGCGATACCCAGAAGCAGTGGCCTTGACCTCTGTCGACGCTGACACCGTGGCGGATGCACTACTGTCCATTTTCAGCAGAGTGGGGTTCCCCAAGGAGATCCTCACAGATCAGGGGTCCAACTTCATGTCGGCCCTGCTGCAAAGCTTGTGGGACAAGTGTGGGGTCTGGCACACCTGGGCCACAGCCTACCACCCGCAGACCAATGGGCTGGTGGAGAGGTTCAATGGGACTCTGAAGCAGATGCTGAGAACCTTCATGAATCAATACCCCCATGACTGGGACAAGTACTTACCCCACCTGCTGTTTGCATACAGGGAGGTGCCCCAGGAATCCACAGGGTTCTCCCCCGTTTGAGCTGCTGTACAGAAGAAGGGTACGGGGACCCCTGGACTTGCTCAGAGAAGAGTGGGAGGGGACGGCCCCTCCTGAAGGGGAGTCAGTGGTACAGTATGTACTGACCTTCCGGGAAAAACTCACCGAGCTCATGGGCCTGGCCAGGGAGAACCTCTCCATGGCCCAAAGGAAGCAAAAGGTCTGGTATGACCGTAACGCCAGGGCCCGAGCCTATGCCACCGGGGACCAAGTGATGGTCCTTATACCTGTGCAGCGGAACAAGCTGCAAGCGGCCTGGGATGGGCCCTTCAAGGTCGTCAAACAGCTGAATGACGTGAATTATGTGGTGGAACTGTCGAACCGGGCCCACAGCCACCGGGTCTATCATGTGAACATGATGAAACCTTACTGGGACAGGGAGAACTTGGTGCTGGCTGTGTGCAGACACTGGGAGGGGCAGGGGGATGATCCCTTGGTGGATTTACTCACAAGGACTGGAGCCAGCTCCTTGCTGGAGTCTATTCCCCTCTCAGACCAGCTGACCCCTGCCCAGCAGACGGAGATCAAGGAGGTGCTGCATTCGCATCAACAGCTGTTCTCGGACAGACCCGGACTCACTGACCTGGCTGCCCACCGAATAGAGACAGGCACCCACGCCCCTATCAAGTGTGTGCCATTCAGAGTCACAGGGAGGACGGCTCAGGACATAGAGCGGGAGGTTGAAGACATGCAGGCTCTGGGGGTGATCCAACCCTCCTCCAGCCCCTGGGCCTCTCCCGTGGTGTTAGTCCCTAAAAAAGATGGGTCTGTTCGGTTTTGTGTGGACTATCGCAAGCTTAACGCCATCACTGTCTCAGACGCCTACCCCATGCCCAGGCCTGATGACCTTTTAGACAAGCTGGGGGGAGCCCGTTACCTCACCACCATAGACCTCACCAAGGGGTACTGGCAAGTGCCATTAGACCAAGATGCCCGGCTGAAGTCGGCTTTCATCACTCCTGTGGGGCTCTACGAGTTCCTGGTCCTGCCCTTTGGCCTCAAGGGGGCACCTGCTACCTTCCAGCGTCTGGTGGACCAGCTACTGAAAGGGATGGAGAGCTTTGCCCTGGCTTACATGGACGACGTTTGCATCTTCAGCCAGTCGTGGGAGGACCATGTGTCCCAGGTCAAGCAGGTGCTGGACCGACTCCAGAAGGCCGGGCTGACTATCAAGGCAGGGAAGTGCAAGGTGGGAATGGCTGAGGTGACCTACCTGGGCCATAATGTGGGCAGCGGCTGCTTAAAGCCAGAGCCAGCTAAAGTGGAGGCTGTCAGAGATTGGCCCACACCCCAGACTAAGAAGCAGGTCCAGGCCTTCATTGGGATGGCGGGGTACTACCGGAGGTTTGTGCCCCACTTTAGCTCCATCGCAGCCCCCCTCACAGAGCTGTGTAAAAAGGGAAAGCCTGACAAGGTGGTCTGGACCGAGCAGTGCCAAGAGGCCCTCTGGGCGCTGAAGGAGGCTCTGGTCAGGGCCCCAGTGCTGGCAAATCCAGGCTTCAACAAACCCTTCCTGGTGTTCACCGATGCCTCAGACGTGGGGCTGGGGGCGGTGCTAATGCAAGTGAATGACAAGGGGGAGAAACACCCCATTGTGTACCTGAGTAAGAAGCTGCTGCCCCGGGAGCAGAACTACGCGGCCATAGAGAAGGAATGTCTGGCCATGGTGTGGGTGCTGGGGAAGCTGCAGCCGTACCCGTTTGGACGGCGTTTCACCGTGTACACCGATCACTCACCCCTGACCTGGCTGCATCACATGAAAGGGGCCAACGCCAAGCTCCTGCGGTGGAGTCTGCTCCTGCAGGACTACGACATGGAGGTGGTCCACGTCAAGGGGAACAACAACACCATAGCCGATGCCCTGTCACGCAGGGAGGGCCCCAAACTTCCCCAGGTCACTGGCTAAGTGACCCCACTCAGTTTGGTCTGGGAGGGGGGAGAGATGTGATGGAGTTGGGGGAGTGCATGTGTGAGTCAGGCTGGATGTCCGAGGCAAGCAGCAGCTCCCAGTGGCCAAGGATGACCCTGGGGCTACAACTGGCAGGTGACACCTCTTCCTGAACAAAGAGCAGGGAGGAGCTGAGCTGGGTTTGAATCGGGGGCGGCAGTTAGAGGCTGGGGAAAGGGAGAGCTGGAAGGCAGCCAGCCTGAGGAGGGGAAAGCTACACCCCAAAGGGGCACCCCTCGGGGTCTTCCCCCCAGGACGGGTTGGAAGGACTGTCTCTGGCTGCTGTGCTGTCGCTTCTGTGAGGAACTGGGCTTCTGTTGCCTAATAAACCTTCTGTTGTACCTGCTGAGTGAGAGTCACTCCTGCCAGCGGACGGGGTGCAGTGCAGGGGCCCCCTGAACCCCATCACACTTACACACTTACACACACACACACACACACACACACACACACACACAGCCTGGGCCTGTGCTTACACACACACACTCACATAGCCTGGGGCTACACTCACACACACACACACACACACACACAGAGAGCATGGGGCTGCTCTCTCTCTCTCTCTCTCTCTCTCTCTCTCATACACACACACACACGCACAGAGAGCCTGGGGCTGCACTCACACACACACACACACACACAGAGTCTGGGCCTGTGCTTACACACACACACTCACAGAGCCTGGGGCTGCACTCACACACACACACACACACAGAACCTGGGGCTGTGCTCACACACACACACACACACAGAGCCTGGGGCTGCGCTCACACACACACACACACACACACACACACAGAGCCTGGGGCTGCGCTCACACACATACATGCACACACACAGAGCCTGGGGCTCCGCTTACACACACACACACACATAGCCTGGGGCTGCATGTACACACACACACACACACACACACACACACACACAGACAGAGCCTGGGGCTGCGCTCACACACATACATGCACACACACAGAGCCTGGGGCTGCGCTTGCACACACACATACACATAGCCTGGGGCTGCATACACACACAGACACAGACACAGACACAGAGAGCCTGGGGCTGCGCTCACACACATACACGCACACACACAGAGCCTGGGGCTGCTCTCTCTCACACACACACATATACACACACACACAGAGCCTGGGGCTGCGCTTACACACACACACACACACACGCACACACACAGAGCCTGGGGCTGCTCTCTCTCTCTCTCTCACACACACACACACACACACACACACAGAGAGCCTGGGGCTGCGCTCACACACACACACAGAGTCTGGGCCTGTGCTTACACACACACACTCACAGAGCCTGGGGCTGCACTCACACACACACACACGCAGAGCCTGGGTCTGCGCTCACACACACACACACACACAGAGCCTGGGGCTGCGCTCACACACACACACACACACACACACAGAGCCTGGGGCTGCGCTCACACACATACATGCACACACACAGAGCCTGGGGCTCCGCTTACACACACACACACACATAGCCTGGGGCTGCATGTACACACACACACACACACACACACAGACAGAGCCTGGGGCTGCGCTCACACACATACATGCACACACACAGAGCCTGAGGCTGCGCTTGCACACACACATACACATAGCCTGGGGCTGCATACACACACAGACACAGACACAGACACAGAGAGCCTGGGGCTGCGCTCACACACATACACGCACACACACAGAGCCTGGGGCTGCTCTCTCTCACACACACACATATACACACACACACAGAGCCTGGGGCTGCGCTTACACACACACACACACACACACACACACACACACACACAGAGCCTGGGGCTGCTCTCTCTCTCTCTCTCACACACACACACACACAGAGCCTGGGGCTGCGCTCACATACAGACACACACACATACACAGAGCCTTGGGACTCCCATCCACACAGGGATTTAGACACACACGGCAGGCCCAGCACCTGCCTGTCCTGGGTCTGGCGTCTCCGCTTGACTCTGGCGGGGGGCGGTGCCGTGCCGTGCCGTGGCCAGGGTGAGCCTCCGGCAGCGAGCGACAGGGGCTCCCAGAGCAGCTGGGCCTGGGCAGTTGGTGGGGTGGAAGAGGGACCCCACAGGGGCTGGCGCGACCTGAGCTCAGGAGCAGTGTGTGGGGGGCACCCAGAGCCCCTCCCATGCAGCACACAGGCGTCACAACACAACGCACACGTCTGTCACAACCCGACACACACCACCAGGCATGTCACACTGCGCACGCTCCTCACACCTTGACATGCACATTCCACCTCCAAAATGCGTCACACCTCACCCTGACACGCACGTCACACCCCAACACTCACATCATGTCCCGACACACCCAGACACGCACATCACACCCCAACATACACATCACACCCCAACATGAACGTCACACCCTGATACGCACCTCACAGCCCGATACGCACATCATGCCCCAACATGAACGTCACACCCTGACACTCACATATCACACCCTGAGATGCACACCACACCCCCAACATGAATGTCACACCCTGAGACACCCAGACACACACTTCAGACCCCACATGACCGTCACACCCTGACACGCACATCACACCCCGATGTACACCTCACACCCCAACATGAACATCACACCCTGATAGCCCGACATACACATCACACCCCCAACATGAATGTCACACCCCGACACGCACCTCACACCCTGACATGCACATCATGCCCCAACTTGAACATCACACCCTGACACACACATCAGACCCTGACACCCAAATCATGCCCCGATATGAATGTCACAACGTGACACACACACATCACACCCCGACATGCACTTCACACCCCAACATGAACATCACACCCTAACACGCACATCACACATACATCACCCAGAGACACACCTCACACCCCAACACAAACATCACATCTCAACAAACCCAGACACAAACATAAGACCCTGACATGCACATCACACCTGACACACACGTAACACCCTGACATGCACATCACACCCCAACCCACATATCACCCTGACATGCACTTCACACCCCGACATGAACATCACACCCTGACACAAACATGATGCCCTGACATGCACATCATGCCCCGACACACACATCACACCCCTAACATGAACGTCACACCCTGATATGAACGTCACAGCCTGACACACTTATCTCACCCCTACACACACATCACACCCTGATACACCCTGACACACACATCACACCCCAACATGCAGATCACACCCTGACACACACATCACACATGGTACTCAGACACACACACACACATCATACCCTGACACAAACATCACACCCTGACATGAACCTTACGTCCTGACACAAACATCACACCCCAACACACCCAGAAACACCCCGACACGAACATCATACCCTGACACACACATCACACCCCAACATGAACATCACACCCTGACACACACATCACAGCCCGACACACACATCACACCCTGATACAACGTGACATACACATCATACCCCAACATGCAGATCACACCCTGAAACACACATCACACATGTTATCTAGGCACACACACCATACCCGAACACAAACATCACACCCTGACATGAACATCACACCCCAACACACCCAGACACACCCCAACACAAACATCAGAGCCTGACACACATATCACACCCCAACATGAACATCACACCCTGACACACACATCAAACCCTGACACACACATCACATCCCAACATGAACATCACACCCTGACATGCACGTCACACCCTAAAACACACATCACAGCTCGACACACACATCACACCCCAACACATCACACCCTGACATGCACGACTCATATGCACTACTTCCAGAGACCACAGTGAGAAAAGCCCTGTCAAATTGCGTCTGGGCTAAACTGGCACTGACTAGAGCAGAATGCACTCGCAGGGCGCTCTCTCGCTCACACACACGCACACTCGCAGGGAGCTCTCTCTGTCTCTCTCACACATACACTCACAGGGCGCTTGCTCGCTCGCTCACACACACACACTGGCAGGGCGCTCTCTTGCTCGCTCACACACACACACACTCGCAGGGCTCTTGCTCGCTCACTCACACACACATTCACAGGGCGCTCGCTCTCTCTTTCTCACACACACACTCACAGGGCGCTCGCTCGCTCACACACACACACTCGCAGGGCGCTCGCTCGCTCTCTCACACACAGACACACACACTCACAGGATGCTCGCTTGCTCTCTCACACACACATTCTCGCAGGGCGCTCGCTCGCTCACACACACACTCGCAGAGTGCTCACTTGCTCTCTCACACACACACTCACAGGGCGCTCGCTCACTCTCTCACACACAGACACACACTCACAGGATGCTCGCTTGCTCTCTCACACACACACATTCTTGCAGGGCGCTTGCTCGCTGTCTCACACACACACTCGCAGGGCGCTCGCTCGCTCACACACACACTCGCAGGGTGCTCGCTTGCTTTCTCACACACACACTCACAGGGCACTCGCTCACTCTCTCACACACAGACACACACACACAGGGTGCTCGCTTGCTCTCTCACACACACACACTCACAGGGCGCTCTCTCTCTCTCACACACAGACACACACTCACAGGGTGCTCGCTTGCTCTCTCACACACATTCTCGCAGGGCGCTCGCTCGCTCACACACACACACTCGCAGGGCGCTCGCTTGCTCTCTCACACACACACTCACAGGGCGCTCGCTCGCTCTCTCACACACAGACACACACAGAGGGTGCTTGCTCTCTCTCTCTCTCACACACACACACTCGCAGGGCACTCGCTCGCTCTCTCTCTCACACACACAGACTCGCAGGGCTCTCTCTCTCTCTCTCACACACTCAGTGTGCTTGCTCGCTCTCTCTTACACACACACTCGCAGGGTGCTCTCTCTCGCTCTCCCTCTCTCTCTCTCTCACACACACACACACACACACACGCGCGCGCCCATCCCAGGCATAGAGGGGTTTGTTTGCCAGTTTGCAGTGTCCTTTCAGACCTGCTGCCAGTGCTCTGGGGCTGACATGCAGAAGCTCCGGGACCCACCGCCAGACCCTCTGGGCTGTGGCGCGGGTGTCATGCTCTCCTGTCCGTCCCCCCAGTGTGCTGCTGCATTTCCAGAACTCCCGCCCTCGGGGTGCTCAGCACGGGCGTGCGTGTGTATGCATGCGTGTGCGTGTGCATGAGCGTGAGCGTGTGTGAGTGTGCATGCGGGTCTGTTACTGCCTGTCCTGCAGGCAGCCCTGGCCTGACAGGCCCAGGACCTGGGCTGAGGGGAGCGGGTGTGAACCCAGGGCAGACACTCTCCAGCCCCACTCCCGGGAGCCCTGGGGTGGGGCAAAGGTGGGTGGGTCCCAGGGAGGAGTGATGGTGCCAGAGCGCCAGGGCCCCGGCGCGGCGGGAGGCACAGCCTGCGGGCCCAGGGCTGGAGCTGCGCGAGGTGCAGAGGGGTCATGGCCACGTGTGCTCTTCCTTTTCCCATCCCTCTGCCTTGCTCTGCACACGAGAGGTGGGGGACGTGCCCCGCAAGGGACACGCTGCCGGCCGGGGGCAGCTCCCAAACCCCTCCTGGGCGGCTGCGCCAGCGCCCAGCTGGCAGGGTCCCTCGCTCCAGCGCCAGACTGGCACCCAGCAGGCAGCGTAGGGTTCCCCGTGCTAGCGGCTAGAGGCACAGGCAGGCCCCTGCCCCCGTGTGCACACGCTCAGCCAGGGCAGGCCCACAGCGCAGACAGGAGCCCGCGGGCGCCCCCCAGCTCTGCCAGTGCCATGGGACCTGCTCCGGGAAGGGCAGTTCCTGGTGCCGGGGGGCCGGTGGCCGGGTGCAGAGCCTGTGAGGGTTGGGCTGGGCCCAGAGACCATCCCTGCATTGGGCAGCGGGTGGGGGGGGGCACTTCGAGACCTGTGCTGGGGGCTCTGGCTCTGCGGAGACAGGAACGGAAGTGAGGAGAAAGGGACTGGAGCAGCAGGTGCCAGGTGGGCCTGGCAGGGTCCTCAGAGCTCTCCTGGGCTGACAGAGGCCAGGCCAGGCTGGCACCCTCCCCTCCCCAGCACGGGCTGCTCCACTGCCCCTCTGCTGGGGAAGGAAGATGCCTCCCACGGTGAAGGGACAGCAGCAGCCCCCCAGCTCTCACTGCTGGAGCCCTGTGCCCGTGGCGGTGCCCACCATTGTCCAGCTCTGCCCCCCGCACCCCGGCACAGTCCAGTGCAGCAGGTCCTGCCACAGTCCAGCCCCAGGGGGTCTCTGGCCCAGCATGACAGCCCACTGAGCAGAAGTGCAGGACTGGGCCCCAAGGCCTGGGGCAGAGAGCCTCAGTGGGTGGGCGTGTGACGGCTGGAGCTCAAGCCCCATAGGACATGTCAGAGGGGGCAGAACTGAAGCCCTATGGAGGCTGTCAGTGTGGCTGTGACCCATGGAGGGTGTCTGGGGGCTGTGACCCATAGGGTGTCAGTGCGGCTGTGACCCATGGAGGATGTCTGGGGGCTGTGACCAGTGGAGGGTGTCTGGGGGGGGCTGTGACCCATGGAGGGTGTCTGGGAGCTGTGACCTGTGGAGGGTGTCAGTGCGGCTGTGACCCGTGGAGGGTGTCTGGGGGCTGTGAGCAATGGAGGGTGTCTGGGGGCTGTGACTTGTGGAGGGTGTCTGGGGGGGGCTGTGACCCGTGGAGGGTGTCTGGGGGGCTGTGACCAGTGGAGGGTGTCTGGGGGGGGCTGTGACCCGTGGAGGGTGTCAGTGCGGCTGTGACCCGTGGAGGGTGTCTGGGGGCTGTGACCCGTGGAGGGTGTCTGGCGGCTGTGACCTGTGGAGGGTGTCTGGGGGGCTGTGACCCGTGGAGGGTGTCTGGGGGGCTGTGACCCGTGGAGGGTGTCTGGCGGCTGTGACCTGTGGAGGGTGTCTGGGGGCTGTGACCAGTGGAGGGTGTCTGGGGGGGGCTGTGACCCATGGAGGGTGTCTGGGAGCTGTGACCTGTGGAGGGTGTCAGTGCGGCTGTGACCCGTGGAGGGTGTCTGGGGGCTGTGACCCGTGGAGGGTGTCTGGGGGGCTGTGACCAGTGGAGGGTGTCTGGGGGGGGCTGTGACCCGTGGAGGGTGTCAGTGTGGCTGTGACCCGTGGAGGGTGTCTGGGAGCTGTGACCAGTGGAGGGTGTCTGGGGGCTGTGACCTGTGGAGGGTGTCTGGGGGGCTGTGACCCGTGGAGGGTGTCTGGCGGCTGTGACCAGTGGAGGGTGTCTGGCGGTTGTGACCTGTGGAGGGTGTCTTGGGGGCTGTGACCAGTGGAGGGTGTCTGGCGGCTGTGACCTGTGGAGGGTGTCTGGGGGGCTGTGACCAGTGGAGGGTGTCTGGGGGGGGCTGTGACCCGTGGAGAGTGTTTGGGGGCTGTGACCAGTGGAGGGTGTCTGGGGGCTGTGACCCGTGGAGGGTGTCTGGGAGCTGTGACCTGTGGAGGGTGTCTGGGGGCTGTGACCCGTGGAGGGTGTCAGTGCGGCTGTGACCCGTGGAGGGTGTCTGGGGGCTGTGACCTGTGGAGGGTGTCTGGGGGCTGTGACCCGTGGAGGGTGTCAGTGCGGCTGTGAGCAGTGGAGGGTGTCTGGGGGCTGTGACCCGTGGAGGGTGTCTGGGGGCTGTGACCCGTGGAGAGTGTTTGGGGGCTGTGACCCGTGGAGGGTGTGTGGGGGCTGTGACCCGTGGAGAGTGTTTGGGGGCTGTGACCAGTGGAGGGTGTCTGGGGGCTGTGACCCGTGGAGGGTGTCTGGGAGCTGTGACCTGTGGAGGGTGTCTGGGGGCTGTGACCCGTGGAGGGTGTCAGTGCGGCTGTGACCCGTGGAGGGTGTCTGGGGGCTGTGACCTGTGGAGGGTGTCTGGGGGCTGTGACCCGTGGAGGGTGTCTGGGGGCTGTGACCTGTGGAGGGTGTCTGGGGGCTGTGACCCGTGGAGGGTGTCAGTGCGGCTGTGAGCAGTGGAGGGTGTCTGGGGGCTGTGACCCGTGGAGGGTGTCTGGGGGCTGTGACCCGTGGAGAGTGTTTGGGGGCTGTGACCCGTGGAGGGTGTCTGGGGGCTGTGACCCGTGGAGGGTGTCTGGGGGCTGTGACCTGTGGAGGGTGTCTGGGGGCTGTGACCCGTGAAGGGTGTCAGTGCGGCTGTGAGCAGTGGAGGGTGTCTGGGGGGGGCTGTGACCCGTGGAGGGTGTCTGGCGGCTGTGACCCGTGGAGGGTGTCAGTGCGGCTGTGAGCAGTGGAGGGTGTCTGGGGGCTGTGACCCGTGGAGGGTGTCTGGGGGGCTGTGACCCGTGGAGGGTGTCTGGCGGCTGTGAGCCTGGAGCAGGGCAGGTTCTGCTACAGGTAGTTGCATCCATCAGTTCCCAGCCCCAGCCCCAGCCCCTCTGCGCCAAGCGCTGGCCAGGCCGGGTGAGTGACAGCACAGCTGTCTGGAGCCCACTCCCTGCCGGCCTGACCCACAACCAGCTGGAGCCAGCGCCAGGGCCAAGGCTGGGAAGCAGCCGGAGGCCCCACTTCTCTTCCCCACCCGACGCAAGCCAGAGTCCTGCTGCCATGGGCACCCACTCTCCCCCCCCGTGTTCCTGCCCACTCAGGGTGTGAGCACAGCCCCCTTGCGCTGTCCTCTCTCCATTCCTGCACACTCAGGGGTGTGAGCGCAGCCCCCTTGCACTGTCCTCTCTCCATTCCTGCACACTCAGGGGTGTGAGCGCAGCCCCCTTGCGCTGTCCTCTCTCCATTCCTGCACACTCAGGGGTGTGAGCGCAGCCCCCTTGCGCTGTCCTCTCTCCATTCCTGCACACTCAGGGGTGTGAGCAGGGCCCCCTTGCGCTGTCCTCTCTCCATTCCTGCACACTCAGGGGTGTGAGCAGGGCCCCCTTGCGCTGTCCTCTCTCCATTCCTGCACACTCAGGGGTGTGAGCGTAGCCCCCTTGCGCTGTCCTCTCTCCATTCCTGCACACTCAGGGGTGTGAGCGCAGCCCCCTTGCGCTGTCCTCTCTCCATTCCTGCACACTCAGGGGTGTGAGCAGGGCCCCCTTGCGCTGTCCTCTCTCCATTCCTGCACACTCAGGGGTGTGAGCAGGGCCCCCTTGCGCTGTCCTCTCTCCATTCCTGCACACTCAGGGGTGTGAGCACAGCCCCCTTGCGCTGTCCTCTCTCCATTCCTGCACACTCAGGGGTGTGAGCGTAGCCCCCTTGCGCTGTCCTCTCTCCATTCCTGCACACTCAGGGGTGTGAGCGCAGCCCCCTTGCGCTGTCCTCTCTCCATTCCTGCACACTCAGGGGTGTGAGCGCAGCCCCCTTGCGCTGTCCTCTCTCCATTCCTGCACACTCAGGGGTGTGAGCACAGCCCCCTTGCACTGTCCTCTCTCCATTCCTGCACACTCAGGGGTGTGAGCACAGCCCCCTTGCGCTGTCCTCTCTCCATTCCTGCACACTCAGGGGTGTGAGCACAGCCCCCTTGCGCTGTCCTCTCTCCATTCCTGCACACTCAGGGGTGTGAGCAGGGCCCCCTTGCGCTGTCCTCTCTCCATTCCTGCACACTCAGGGGTGTGAGCGCAGCCCCCTTGCGCTGTCCTCTCTCCATTCCTGCACACTCAGGGGTGTGAGCGCAGCCCCCTTGCGCTGTCCTCTCTCCATTCCTGCACACTCAGGGGTGTGAGCGCAGCCCCCTTGCGCTGCCCTCTCTCCATTCCTGCACACTCAAGGGTGTGAGCGCAGCCCCCTTGCGCTGTCCTCTCTCCATTCCTGCACACTCAGGGGTGTGAGCGCAGCCCCCTTGCGCTGTCCTCTCTCCATTCCTGCACACTCAGGGGTGTGAGCACAGCCCCCTTGCGCTGTCCTCTCTCCATTCCTGCACACTCAGGGGTGTGAGCGCAGCCCCCTTGCGCTGTCCTCTCTCCATTCCTGCACACTCAGGGGTGTGAGCGCAGCCCCCTTGCACTGTCCTCTCTCCATTCCTGCACACTCAGGGGTGTGAGCACAGCCCCCTTGCGCTGTCCTCTCTCCATTCCTGCACACTCAGGGGTGTGAGCGCAGCCCCCTTGCGCTGTCCTCTCTCCATTCCTGCACACTCAGGGGTGTGAGCACAGCCCCCTTGCGCTGTCCTCTCTCCATTCCTGCACACTCAGGGGTGTGAGCGCAGCCCCCTTGCGCTGTCCTCTCTCCATTCCTGCACACTCAGGGGTGTGAGCGCAGCCCCCTTGCGCTGTCCTCTCTCCATTCCTGCACACTCAGGGGTGTGAGCGCAGCCCCCTTGCGCTGTCCTCTCTCCATTCCTGCACACTCAGGGGTGTGAGCAGGGCCCCCTTGCACTGTCCTCTCTCCATTCCTGCACACTCAGGGGTGTGAGCGCAGCCCCCTTGTGCTGTCCTCTCTCCATTCCTGCACACTCAGGGGTGTGAGCACAGCCCCCTTGCGCTGTCCTCTCTCCATTCCTGCACACTCAGGGGTGTGAGCACAGCCCCCTTGCACTGTCCTCTCTCCATTCCTGCACACTCAGGGGTGTGAGCACTGCCCCCTTGCGCTGTCCTCTCTCCATTCCTGCACACTCAGGGGTGTGAGCGCAGCCCCCTTGCGCTGTCCTCTCTCCATTCCTGCACACTCAGGGGTGTGAGCGCAGCCCCCTTGCGCTGTCCTCTCTCCATTCCTGCACACTCAGGGGTGTGAGCAGGGCCCCCTTGTGCTGTCCTCTCTCCATTCCTGCACACTCAGGGGTGTGAGCACAGCCCCCTTGCACTGTCCTCTCTCCATTCCTGCACACTCAGGGGTGTGAGCACTGCCCCCTTGCGCTGTCCTCTCTCCATTCCTGCACACTCAGGGGTGTGAGCGCAGCCCCCTTGCGCTGTCCTCTCTCCATTCCTGCACACTCAGGGGTGTGAGCGCAGCCCCCTTGCGCTGTCCTCTCTCCATTCCTGCACACTCAGGGGTGTGAGCGCAGCCCCCTTGCGCTGTCCTCTCTCCATTCCTGCACACTCAGGGGTGTGAGCACAGCCCCCTTGCACTGTCCTCTCTCCATTCCTGCACACTCAGGGGTGTGAGCACTGCCCCCTTGCGCTGTCCTCTCTCCATTCCTGCACACTCAGGGGTGTGAGCGCAGCCCCCTTGCGCTGTCCTCTCTCCATTCCTGCACACTCAGGGGTGTGAGCGCAGCCCCCTTGCGCTGTCCTCTCTCCATTCCTGCACACTCAGGGGTGTGAGCGCAGCCCCCTTGCGCTGTCCTCTCTCCATTCCTGCACACTCAGGGGTGTGAGCAGGGCCCCCTTGCGCTGTCCTCTCTCCATTCCTGCACACTCAGGGGTGTGAGCATGGGCCCCTTGCACTATCTCCTCTCCATTCCCACACACACAGGGTGTGAGCACAGCCACCTTGCACTGCCCCCTCTCCATTCCTGCACACTCAGGGTGTGAGCACAGCTCCCTCGCACTGTCCCCTCTCCATTCCCGCACACTGAGGGTGTGAGCACAGCCCCCTCGCACTTCCCCCTCTCTAGTCCTGCACACTCAGGGGTGTGAGCAAGGCCACCTCGCACTGCCCCCTCTCCATTCCCGCACACTCAGGATGTGAGCACAGCCCCCTCGCACTTCCCCCTCTCTAGTCCTGCACACTCAGGGGTGTGAGCAAGGCCACCTCGCACTGTCCCCTCTCCATTCCCGCACACTCAGGGGTGTGAGCACAGCCCCCTTGCACTTCCCCCTCTCTAGTCCTGCACACTCAGGGTGTGAGCACAGCCACCTCGCACTTCCCCCTCTCCATTCCCGCACACTCAGGGTGTGAGCACAGCCACCTTGCACTGCCCCCCTCTAGTCCTGCACACTCAGGGGTGTGAGCAAGGCCACCTTGCATTGCCCCCTCTCCATTCCCGCACACTCAGGGTGTGAGCACAGCCACCTTGCACTGCCCCCTCTCTAGTCCTGCACACTCAGGGGTGTGAGCATGGCCACCTTGCACTGCCCCCTCTCCATTCCCGCACACTCTGGGATACGAGCACAGCCTCCTTGCTCCCTCCCCTCTGGTTTCCCACACTCTCCCTAGGTGTGAGCACTGAGCAGAACATCAGTTTCCCGCCAGGTCCCACGTTGCTCCCTGGCACGGGCAGAGTGTGCTTACACGCCCAGCACAGGGGGTGCTGGAACTCAGTCAGCAGAGCCCGATCTGATCCTGCGCCCAGCTTCGGCCCGCACCCTGAGGGGCGTCAGCTTGCAGCTCAGCATGCCACGCCATGACGTGCCAGGATGGAGCCGGTGTGCGAGGGAGCTCGGCCCCACCTGGTGGGAGATTGAGTCGCAGGTAGGGGCTGGCTGGTCAGGCATCACTTGCAAATCTGGGAAAGCCTCGCTGAGCTGAGCTGAGCTGAGCTGAGCTGAGCAGGAGGGGCTAATGTTGAGGGAGAGGTTGGGTGGGCAGTGGAAAGGGTGGGGTGGGCAAAAGTGGCCCATTGTGCTGGGCCTGCATTGCCAGGCCCTTCCCAAGGGGAACCTCAAGCTAACAATGTTTACGTGCATTTGGGAGTCATTTCCTGTGCGGAGAGAGAACTGCGCCATGGCTAAGTCCTCTCTTCCCCTTTCCGGCTCCCTCTGGCAAAGTCATTCAGCGCAGACCCACATGGGTGATTCCTGGGTGCCCCAGAACCGTCTACATTTGAAAGAGTCTTTGTGTGTAGCTGCGGCCAGCTGAGAGCTCTGAGAAAGTGGCAGGGGACTGTAGTACAGGCCTGAGCCTGTGTCTAAATCCTCACGCTGTTCTTGGCTCCATGGGAATTGCAGGAAATCGATAAGGGAAGCAAACAGATGCAAGGAGCAGTCTGTGGCCAGCACCGCCAAGGACAATAAGAAGGCATTTTTAAATATAAGGTACAAAAATAATTTTACCAGTGGGGTTGCTTGATGACTAGAGAGAAATGGTTGAATTTCTAACAATAATAATGCAGAACAGGCAGAAGTCTTCAACCAGGATTTCTCTCCTGCATTGCAGAAAGAGGAGATAATGTCGGCATTTAAGGTGATGATGATCTTTCAGCTCCACTGTTATGTCTGGAGGGATCTAAATAGCAGCTATTCAGGTTAGTCATTTTTAAATCAGCGGGCATGGTTAACTTTTCTCCAAGAGTTTTAAAGGAGCAGGCCGAGGAACTCCCTTGATGATTCATGTTGATTTTCAATTAGTCTTGAAGCACTGGAGAAGTTCCAGAGAACGGGCAGAACACCAATGTTTTGCCAATATTTTAAAAAATATAAAGGAAGAGACCTGGATAATTATAGGCCTGCCAGTCTGACACTGATGCTGGCTGAGATAATAGAGTGGCTGATATGGGACTCGATTAATAAGGAACTCAAAGACGGTGATGTAATTATTGCCAATCAATGTGGGTTTATGGAAGATAGCTCATAACTAACTTGCTCTCTTGTTTTGATGAGATTACAGGTTTGGCTGATAAAGGTAACACTTTTGATGTAATGTACTTAGACTCTGTACTGTGTTTGACTTGGAACCAGGCAACGTTTTGATTAAAAAAGGAGAGTGATGTGAAATTAACATGGCACACATCAAATGGATTAAAAACTAACTGACTGATTACGTCTCCCAGTGTAATTGCAAACAGGATCAGCATCGAGCAGGTCTGCTTCCAGTGTGGTCCCGCTGGGATCAGTTCTTGGCCTTGTGCCATTTCCCATTTTTATCAATGACTTGGGAGAAAACAGCAACTAAAATGTGCTGCTGGCAAAAGCTGGTGGGGGTGTGGGAGGGTAAATCCTGAGGACAGGTCACTGGGGCGGAGGAGCTGCAGGGTGGGTGAGCTGGGCACAAGCCAGCAGCAGGGGTAAACGAGTGGTCTGTTCAGGGTAGGGCCTCTGCCCTGGGGAGCAGCCACAGGCCTGCTCCATGAGTCCTCCAGCAGTTTAGCACCGACTGGGGCCCTCTGCCCCCTCCCTCCCAGCAACCCCTTCCAGGCATGGTTCCACCACTCACCTCTGCCCCCTCCCTCCTTCCCAGCACCCCACCCGCCACTTCCAGGCCTGCGCCGGCACTGGGAGGGAGGCCTGGGGATGAGGTCCCTGGCAGTGGGGGTGGGGGTGCAGCTTGGGGAGGGGACGGGCCGAGGTAGATCCGGGCTTGAACCGCTGGGCCTGGAGGAAGCTGGTGCCCGTGGAAGCAGCAAATCTGGGGCTGTGGTGCGGGGTCAGCTCTGCTGGAGCCCCCGTGCCAAGTAGGGCCCAAAGCAGAGAGGGGATTTCCCTGTGCTGGCACCAGGCAACCGTGCTGGGCTCCTGGGCCCGGTCGGTCCCCCCACTGCGGAGGGCCGGTGACGAGCTGAAGAGGAGGCAGAGGCACCTGCGGGGTGGAGACCTGCAGGTGCTGAGCAGGGGCGGCTGTGGGAGACTTCACTAAGGGGTCCTCTGTGTGGCTGGGGAAGGGTGACCCTGGACCAGCCGCTCGTCAGACTCAGACTGGGACTAAGGGGCCTTCTGGGCAGCAGGGTGACCATGGGAGCGGCGCCCCTGGGCCGCAGTGGGCTCTCCGGCACTGGCAAAGCTTCGGTCCCGTTGGGATGGCTCTGGGTCAGGGTTCCCAGAGCGCGGCGCGAAAGGACCTCGCGGGCAGGGGGCGGAAGACAAGTGACTACGAGACAGGGGCTCTGCACGGGGAGTGATCCAGCCGCCCTCCCGAACGGGGTGCGCGGAAGGTTTACGTTTGGGAATCACGGGCCTGAGCGTGGGAACAACTGTGGGCCCAGTCTGGGCCTGTGTGAGAGGATGATCCCCATGGGCCCTGCTGGCCTTGGGAGAACTGAGGCCCTGGCCTGGGCCCTCTGCCCATAGCCCCACGGCTCTCATCCCGGCCCACCTCTGAGCCAGGACCCCCAGGCCAGGAGGGTTGGCCCCACCCGCCCCGGCTCAGCAGCGTGGAGGGGGAAGCCCGCTGTCCCCTGCGAGGGGCTGTCTCGGCAGCGCGCCGTCCCCTGCGAGGGGTAACGCGATTAGCAGGGTGGGAAGCGGCAGCTCTGTGCCTTAATGTGCTTACGCCAATGTGTCGCTTCTGCCCCATATCTATTATTTAGCGACTCCGTCTCAATCAGGCGGCTCGGCGCCCGCGGCTGCCTGGCAGTGATTGCATTAGGGGCGCGCCCGGCCCCGCACAGGGCTCCCAAACGCAGAGCACTTTGCACATGGAAATTGCTTGCAAATGAATTTGCCTTTAATAAGGGGACTAGCTCGGCGCAGAATTAACCTGTCAATAGTGGGAAAGCGGCGCTGCCCTGGCCAGGCCCCAGGCTGCAGGCCTGGCTCAGCCCCTCCTGGGGCACCGGGACCCCAGTCACTGCAGCTCTGCTGGGTGGCCTGGCAGGTAGTGGGATTACCCATCCTGGCCTGCTGCGCTGGGCCCCGGGGTGGGCGTCTGGCGGCCGGCGGGCCCAGGCAGCGGTGTTACCGCCGAGCGATCTCCGCATTAACGCGCCAAGGGGCCGGGTGCGCCCCACACAGTGAGGGGCAGGAGCGTTATCAGCGGCTCTGGCCTCCCCCTGCTGGGGCCCTGCAGCAGGCCGGGCCCAGGGGTCCGCGGGTGGGGGGAGCCAAGCACCTGCACTCGCTTCCTGCGATTATGATTTCAGCTGCGCCGGAGGGTGCAGCAAGCGCCGGGCCCGAGCCAGGCCTGGGTCCAGGGCCGGCAGAGAAGCACCGCTGAGCCAGCAGGAGGCGCCCTGTGGTGTGGGCCCGGCCCGGCCTGGCCTGGCTTGGTCCTGCAGGCAGAAGCAGGGCAGCGCTGGCGGCTGGGGCAGCTCGGGCACAGGGGACCCAGCCCCAGCGCTCGGGGGCAGCTCGGGCACAGGGGACCCAGCCCCAGCGCTCGGGGGCAGCTCGGGCACAGGGGACCCAGCCCCAGTGCTCGGGAGCAGCTCGGGCACAGGGGACCCAGCCCCAGCGCTCGGGGGCAGCTCAGGCACAGGGGACCCAGCCCCAGCGCTCAGGGGCAGCCTGGGGGCAGCTCGGGCACAGGGGACCCAGCCCCAGCGCTCGGGGGCAGCTCGGGGGCAGCTCGGGCACAGGGGGACCCAGCCCCAGTGCTCGGGGGCAGCTCGGGCACAGGGGACCCAGCCCCAGCGCTCGGGGGCAGCTCGGGGGCAGCTCGGGCACAGGGGACCCAGCCCCAGCGCTCGGGGGCAGCTCGGGGGCAGCTCGGGCACAGGGGACCCAGCCCCAGCGCTCGGGGGCAGCTCGGGGGCAGCTCGGGCACAGGGGGACCCAGCCCCAGCGCTCGGGGGCAGCTCGGGCACAGGGGACTCAGCCCCAGCGCTCAGGGGCAGCTCGGGCACAGGGGGACCCAGCCCCAGTGCTCGGGGGCAGCTCGGGCACAGGGGACTCAGCCCCAGCGCTCGGGGGCAGCTCGGGCACAGGGGGACCCAGCCCCAGCGCTCGGGGGCAGCTCGGGGGCAGCTCGGGCACAGGGGACCCAGCCCCAGCGCTCGGGGGCAGCTCGGGCACAGGGGACCCAGCCCCAGCGCTCGGGGGCAGCTCGGGCACAGGGGACCCAGCCCCAGCGCTCGGGGGCAGCCTGGGGGCAGCCTGGGCACAGGGGACCCAGCCCCAGCGCTCGGGGGCAGCTCGGGGGCAGCTCGGGCACAGGGGACCCAGCCCCAGCGCTCGGGGGCAGCCCGGGGGCAGCTCGGGCACAGGGGACCCAGCCCCAGCGCTCGGGGGCAGCCCGGGGGCAGCTCGGGCACAGGGGACTCAGCCCCAGCGCTCGGGGGCAGCCCGGGGGCAGCTCGGGCACAGGGGACCCAGCCCCAGCGCCGGGGGGCAGCCCGGGGGCAGCTCGGGCACAGGGGACCCAGCCCCAGCGCTCGGGGGCAGCCCGGGGGCAGCTCGGGCACAGGGGACCCAGCCCCAGCGCTCGGGGGCAGCTCGGGGGCAGCTCGGGCACAGGGGGACCCAGCCCCAGCGCTCGGGGGCAGCTCGGGGGCAGCTCGGGCACAGGGGGACCCAGCCCCAGTGCTCGGGGGCAGCTCGGGCACAGGGGACCCAGCCCCAGCGCTCGGGGGCAGCTCGGGAACAGGGGGACCCAGCCCCAGCGCTCGGGGGCAGCTCGGGGGCAGCTCGGGCACAGGGGACCCAGCCCCAGCGCTTGGGGGCAGCTCGGGCACAGGGGACCCAGCCCCAGCGCTCGGGGGCAGCCTGGGGGCAGCCTGGGCACAGGGGACCCAGCCCCAGCGCTCGGGGGCAGCCCGGGGGCAGCTCGGGCACAGGGGACCCAGCCCCAGCGCTCGGGGGCAGCCCGGGGGCAGCTCGGGCACAGGGGGACCCAGCCCCAGCGCTCAGGGGCAGCCCGGGGGCAGCTCGGGCACAGGGGACCCAGCCCCAGCGCTCGGGGGCAGCTCGGGGGCAGCTCGGGCACAGGGGACCCAGCCCCAGCGCTCGGGGGCAGCTCGGGAACAGGGGGACCCAGCCCCAGCGCTCGGGGGCAGCTCGGGGGCAGCTCGGGCACAGGGGACCCAGCCCCAGCGCTTGGGGGCAGCTCGGGCACAGGGGACCCAGCCCCAGCGCTCGGGGGCAGCCTGGGGGCAGCCTGGGCACAGGGGACCCAGCCCCAGCGCTCGGGGGCAGCTCGGGCACAGGGGACCCAGCCCCAGCGCTCGGGGGCAGCCCGGGGGCAGCTCGGGCACAGGGGACCCAGCCCCAGCGCTCGGGGGCAGCCCGGGGGCAGCTCGGGCACAGGGGGACCCAGCCCCAGCGCTCAGGGGCAGCCCGGGGGCAGCTCGGGCACAGGGGACCCAGCCCCAGCGCTCGGGGGCAGCTCGGGGGCAGCTCGGGCACAGGGGACCCAGCCCCAGCGCTCGGGGGCAGCTCGGGGGCAGCTCGGGCACAGGGGACCCAGCCCCAGCGCTCGGGGGCAGCTCGGGCACAGGGGGACCCAGCCCCAGCGCTCGGGGGCAGCCCGGGGGCAGCTCGGGCACAGGGGACCCAGCCCCAGCGCCGGGGGGCAGCCCGGGGGCAGCTCGGGCACAGGGGACGCAGCCCCAGCGCCGGGGGGCAGCACAGCCTGAGCCAGGCTCATCCTGTTCCAGCAGAGCCAGCGCGGGAATCCAGCCCCAACCTCCTCCCCTGCGCAGCCTCCAAGTGGGGGGCGGGCCCCGACGCCTCCCCGCCCCCCGCCAAGGGGGCGGGGCCTTTGACCTGGGCGTGGGAGGGACAGCCCGGAGTTGGGCGTGGCCTGGTGGGGCCCCTCCTGCCCCTGTCGGCCGCAGGCAAACCGGGAGCGCAGCTCAGTGCGTGGGCGCAGCTCCCGCAGCCCCAGGGCGGGGGAGTCCTCCTGGGCGGAGGCAGCCCCCCACCGACCCCGCAAGCACCCGGGGCGCCCTCCGCGGGCTGGCGCACCGGAGAAAAGCTTTCCCCGCCTCGCCTGTTCTCCCGGCTGCCCACAGCTCCCCCAGCCCTGCGCGCCGTCCCCGCACCCCCCTGCCCCAACCCCCTGCGCGCCGTCCCCGCACCCCCCTGGCACTCAACCCCCGGCGCGCCGTCCCCGCACCCCCCTGCCCCAACCCCCTGCGCCCCGTCCCCGCACCCCCCTGCCCCAACCCCCTGCGCGCCGTCCCCGCACCCCCCTGCTCCAACCCCCTGCGCGCCGTCCCCGCACCCCCCTGCCCCAACCCCCTGCGCGCCGTCCTCGCACCTCCCCGGCACTCAACCCCCGGCGCGCCGTCCCCGCACCCCCCTGCCCCAACCCCCTGCGCGCCGTCCCCGCACCCCCCTGGCACTCAACCCCCGGCGTGCCGTCCCCGCACCCCCCTGCCCCAACCCCCTGCGCGCCGTCCTCGCACCCCCCTGGCACTCAACCCCCGGCGCGCCGTCCTCGCACCCCCCTGGCACTCAACCCCCTGCGCGCCGTCCCCGCACCCCCCTGGCACTCAACCCCCGGCGCGCCGTCCCCGCACCCCCCTGCCCCAACCCCCTGCGCCCCGTCCCCGCACCCCCCTGCCCCAACCCCCTGCGCGCCGTCCCCGCACCCCCCTGCTCCAACCCCCTGCGCGCCGTCCCCGCACCCCCCTGCCCCAACCCCCTGCGCGCCGTCCTCGCACCTCCCCGGCACTCAACCCCCGGCGCGCCGTCCCCGCACCCCCCTGCCCCAACCCCCTGCGCGCCGTCCCCGCACCCCCCTGGCACTCAACCCCCGGCGTGCCGTCCCCGCACCCCCCTGCCCCAACCCCCTGCGCGCCGTCCTCGCACCCCCCTGGCACTCAACCCCCGGCGCGCCGTCCTCGCACCCCCCTGGCACTCAACCCCCTGCGCGCCGTCCCCGCACCCCCCTGGCACTCAACCCCCGGCGCGCCGTCCCCGCACCCCCCTGCCCCAACCCCCTGCGCGCCGTCCTCGCACCCCCCTGGCACTCAACCCCCGGCGCGCCGTCCCCGCACCCCCCTGCCCCAACCCCCTGCGCGCCGTCCCCGCACCCCCCTGCCCAACCCCCTGCGCGCCGTCCTCGCACCCCCCTGGCACTCAACCCCCGGCGCGCCGTCCCCGCACCCCCCGGCCCCAACCCCCGGCGCGCCGTCCCCGTACCTCCCAGCCCCCAACCCCCTGTGTCCTGTCCCCGCACCCCCCTGGCACTCAACTCCCTGCACCCCGTCCCCGCATCCCCCGGCCCCAACCCCCTGCACCCCGTCCCCGCACCCCCTGGACCCCAACCCCCTGTGCGCTGTCTCTGCCCCCCCTGGCACTCAACCCCCTGTGCACCGTCCCCGCACCCCCTGGACCCCAACCCCCTGCGCGCTGTCCCTGCACCCCCTGGCACTCAACCCCCTGCGCGCTGTTCCCACACCCCCTGGCACTCAACCCCCTGCGCGCTGTTCCCACACCCCCTGGCACTCAACCCCCTGCGTGCCGTCCCCGCACCCCCTGGCACTCAACCCCCTGTGCCCCGGGTGATGGGGTTTGGGGTTCCCCAAGCTCTGCACCCCATCTGCAGGCAGGAGTGACTCTCACTCAGCAGGAGAACAGCGGGTTTATTAGACAACAGGGCACAACGTCATACAGAGGAGTCAGTGCAGCAGACAGAGACAGCCAGTCCAATCCAGATTGGGGAGAGGAGGCCCCGAGGGGCCCCCAGAGCCGGGGCCTGGCCCCCTCCTTGGTCTCTGTCTCTCCCAGCCCAGACTCACTGCTTCCAACTCCCAGTTCCAATTCAAACCCCTCAGGCTCCACCTCCTTCTTTGTCTCCAGTACAAAGGTGTTACCTGGTCGTCAGGGTTATCCTCAGCAGGAGCCCCCCACCCTCTGTGAGCCACTCACACACACACAGGTATCCCCCACTCCATCACATCTCTCCCCCCTTCCAGACCGAACTGAGCAGGGTCACTCAACTGGTGACCAGGGGAAGTTCGGGGCCCTCCCTTTGTGACAGGGCATTGGCTGTACCCTCCGTGCTCCCCTTGATGTGCACCACCTCCATGTCGTAATCCTGCTGGGGGGAGGCTCCAAGTCAGGAGCTTGGTCTTGGCCCTTTTCATGTGATGCAGCCGGGCAAGTCCCTTTAGTTCCCTATGGTTGGTTGATCTCCCTGCTTCGGCCCCGGTCCCTCAGCCACGTTCTCAAGTTGGGCAGGCAGAGCCCATACAGCTGCTGCAGCACCAGCAGATCAAACAGGTCTTTTGTGGTCAGGGTCCTGCCCCATCTGACCACCAGCCCATACAGCTGCTCCAGCCAATGTCTGGAATTCAGTTACAGTCCAGTAAGGGAAGGTACAAATGCTTCTACCCTTGGCATTTAGCCAGACCACCAAAATGGTTGTGTGCCTCAGTTTCCCCTTCCATGCCACACAATAGGTTTGGAATGTTCCTTCTCATGTTCCCCGGATCGGGGCAGGGAACCCTAGACTGCATGGAGCTCTGAACTGAGTGGCCTGCCACAGCTCAAGGAGGGAAGGAGCGATTCCAACCCACCATCTACTAGTGGCCAAGACAGACCTGCGAAGAGTTTTCCAGGCCTGGGCCGAGGAAGGTGCCTGTGTGTCTGTGCAGGAAAGCAGCTTGTCCACTGGGAATGGCAAGTTGTCTGTGAGAGAAGCTGCTCCACCTTCTGTGTGTGTGTGGAGACCAGCCGGGGGGCTGGGACAAAGGAGAGAGTGTCTCCCATTGTCTGTCTGTGTTGAACAGCAGCAGCAGCCTGGGGAGAGAGCAGAGCCTGCGTTTGGAAAAGGTGCCAATGAGGAAACTAGCCCATTGTCTGAGGAAGATTCCCCAGCCTGGGGTGGCTGGAGAAGGAACCACCAGGAAAGAGCATTCCAGGTGTGTCTCTGAATCCAGCCATGGGGGCTGGAGCAGAGGGAATGGCTCTGGAATGGGCAGTGGTGTCCCTGCTACGGACACTGGTCCTTGGTGCAAGAAAAGTGCTTCTGCTTCTGGGGAAGTGAATCCTTTGCCTGAGCCTGTGGGGGCTCGAGATGGAGCCAAGATCCCAGAGCTGGATCTGAGGGCAGCTGAAGCCCAGATGGGAAGTGAGCCTGCCTCTGTGTCTCTCACGGGGGATGATGCTTTAACTTGGTCTAATCCAGTTAGTATCATCAGGGAATCCCAGAGACCAGACGATTCTGGTACTTGTTCTTTGCCTGATGCTGAGGTGTTACTGGGAGGGGGTGAGAGGACTCTGTCCTACCAGAGTCATCCTCTCGCCAGGACACAAGAACAGACGGGCAATGGAGTTACGCTGACTGATGAAGATAAAGGAGCTGGTAGCAGAAGGGAGGAAAGGGACCCTAACCTTCTGTCCGGTGGTACTGGCTGTCTGCCTGGAGGGGGATTACGTGGGAATCTGCCTAATGGGCCAGAAGTAATCCTGGGTGTAGGTGAAACCCAGGAGCTGGTTGTGGCTCAAGGGAGCAGTGCCCCTGTGGAGCCAGACAGGAGTGAGTTGTTGTTTGGGGGAGCTCTTGAGGAAGAGAATTTCCCTGAAACTTTTCCTGACCCATCTGTGGGGACTGCAGAAAATGGGAGTGAGGTGAAGGAGAGTGAACAGGAAAGGTGCTTGCCTGTAAGCACCAGAGCAGCCCTTTGCCTGGGGAGAAGGTTGTTTCAGCTCCTGACGGCCAGGACCTGCCTGAGTGTGAAACCACTGGCTGTGCTCTGCAAGGGTCCAAAGCAGGCAGGGTAAAAGTTTCTCAGGAATTGGAAGTTGATGCAAGTAAAGTGAAAACTATCAGGTAGTGTGAGCAGCCCTGTGAGAACCAAGTAAAACAGCTGCACAGTCAGTCTCTGTAGGATGCAGGAGAGGGCCAGCAATTCCCCATCTCCAGATGGTGGAAACACTCATATTCTCATACTGGATTCGACTTCTGATTCCATGGGGAGGCAGTAGTTGGAGCTGGAAGGACAAAGGAGCTTTGGGCCTGGTGGGCCAGTAAGGGATAAACAGGGATTCCTTCATGTGGATTCTGCCTCTGGGACTCACAAAACAGCTCTCAGAAAGCAGTTTGGTTTGCAAATTTCCAGGCTGGCTGGGAGGGGGCCGTCTCCCTGAGATCATCAATGGCCCAGCTCTTGTTAGAAGGGAGGGCACAGCCAGAGAGATCAGATTTCCACCCCAGGGGGCAAGGGAGAAGATTAGAACTTGATGGTGCTAAGAAAGGCCTCAGCCATTCATCCCCAAAATACCAGATTCTCAAGGATGTTGCACAAAGGTTGTGGTCTACCAAAGAGCAACGTAAATGTGCAGTTGCAATGGGTTTGTTCTGTTACTCACGCTGACTGCTGTAACCAAGGGGTGCTGCTACCAAAAGCTGTAGAATTGTACCATGTACTGAATGTTTGGAAAGAGCCATGTGACATGATGACATTGATGTAGAAGCATGAATTGTATGTTGAAGGAGTCTGTAACTCTGAAATGTCACCGTTGTTACCTGTAACTAGTCTTGCAACCTCTGACATGAGGAGGAACATTCCAAACCTATTGTGTGGCATGAAAGGGGAAACTGAGGCACACAACCATTTTGGTGGTCTGGCTAAATGCCAAGGGTGGAAGCATTTGTACCTTCTGTTACTGGACTGTAACTGAATTCCAGACATTGCTGGAGCAGCTGTATGGACTGGTGGTCAGATGGGGCAGGACTCAGACCACAAAAGACCTGTTTGATCTGTTGGTGCTGCAGCATCTGTATGGTCTCTGCCTGCCCGACTTGAGAACGTGGCTGACGGACCGGGGCCGAAGCAGCGAGACCAACCAATCCAAGGGAACTAAAGGGACTTGCCTGGCTGCATCACATGAAAAGGGCCAATACCAAGCTCCTGACTTGGAGCCTCCCCCAGCAGGACTATGACGTGGAGGTGGTGCACATCGAGGGGAGAACAGAGGGTACAGCCGATGCCCTGTCACAAGGGGAGAGCCCCGAACTTCCCCAGGTCACCAGTTGAGTGACCCCGCTCAGTTCGGTCTGGAAGGGGGGAGAGATGTGATGGAGTGGGGGATACCTGTGTGTATGTGAGTGGCTCACAGAGGGTGTGGGGCTCCTGCTGAGGGTAACCTTGATGACCAGGTAACACCTTTGTACTGCAGACAAAGGAGGAAGTGACGCCTGAGGGGTTTGAATTGGAACTGGGAGTTGGGAAGCAGTTAGTCTGGGCTGGGAGAGAGAGACAAAGGAGGGGGCCAGGCCCCAGCTCTGGGGGCCCATCGGGGACTCCTCTCCTCAACATGGATGGGACTGGCTGTCTCTGCCTGCTGTACTGACTCCTCTGTACGATGCTGTGTCCTGTCGGCTAATAAACCCGCTGTTTTCCTGCTGAGTGAGAGACTCTCCTGCCTGCGGACGGGGTGCAGAGCTTGGGGGACCCCAGAACTCCATCACAAGGATCACGACTGCAGTTGCTTGGGTTCGGCTGCAGGCCCCTCCACCTCGGAACTGCACCTCACTGCCCGTCAGCACACCTGGGTCTCGCAGGCCCCACTTCTTCTTCCGGGGCCCCCATCACTTACTGCTGGATGCTCCATTCTCAGGGTGCAGAACATCCTACTTCTGACACCACTGTGATGGGGTTTGGGGTTCCCCAAGCTCTGCACCCGTCTGCAGGCAGGAGTGACTCTCACTCAGCAGGAGAACAGCGGGTTTATTAGACAACAGGGCACAACGTCATACAGAGGAGTCAGTGCAGCCGGCAGAGACAGCCAGTCCAATCCAGATTGGGGAGAGGAGGACCCGAGGGGCCCCCAGAGCTGGGGCCTGGCCCCCTCCTGTGTCTCTCTCTCTCCCAGCCCAGACTCACTGCTTCCAACTCCCAGTTCCAATTCAAACCCCTCAGGCTCCACCTCCTCCTTTGTCTCCAGTACAAAGGTGTTACCTGGTTGTCAGGGTTACCCTCAGCAGGAGCCCCCCCCCCCCCCCCCCCCCCCCCCCCGACCCTCTGTTAGCTACTCACACACACAGGTATCCCCCACTCCAACACACCCCGTCCCCACACCCCCTGGCACTCAACCCCCTGTGCCCCGTCCCCGCACCCCCCGGCACTCAACCCCCTGTGCCCCGTCCCCGCACCCCCCGGCACTCAACCCCCTGTGCCCCAACCCCGCACCCCCCGGCACTCAACCCCCTGTGCCCCATCCCCGCACCCCCCGGCACTCAACCCCCTGTGCCCCATCCCCGCACCCCCCGGCACTCAACCCCCTGTACCCCGTCCCCGCACCCCCCCGGCACTCAACCCCCTGTGCCCCAACCCCGCACCCCCTGGCACTCAACCCCCTGTGCCCCATCCCCGCACCCCCCGGCACTCAACCCCCTGTGCCCCATCCCCGCACCCCCCAGCACTCAACCCCCTGTACCCCGTCCCCGCACCCCCCCGGCACTCAACCCCCTGTGCCCCAACCCCGCACCCCCCGGCACTCAACCCCCTGTGCCCCATCCCCGCACCCCCCGGCACTCAACCCCCTGTACCCCGTCCCCGCACCCCCCGGCACTCAACCCCCTGTGCCCCGTCCCCGCGCCCCCCGGCACTCAACCCCCTGTGCCCCGTCCCCGCACCCCCCGGCACTCAACCCCCTGTACCCCGTCCCCGCACCCCCCCGGCACTCAACCCCCTGTGCCCCATCCCCGCACCCCCCTGGCACTCAACCCCCTGTGCCCCATCCCCGCACCCCCCGGCACTCAACCCCCTGTGCCCCATCCCCGCACCCCCCTGGCACTCAACGCCCTGTGCCCCATCCCCGCACCCCCCGGCACTCAACCCCCTGTGGCCCGTCTCCGCACCCCCCGGCACTCAACCCTCTGTGCCCCGTCCCCACCCCCTCCGGCACTCAACCCCCTGTGCCCCGTCCCCACCCCCCCTGGCACTCAACCCCCTGTGCCCCGTCCCCGCACCCCCCTGGCACTCAACCCCCTGTGCCCCGTCCCTGCACCCCCCGGCACTCAACCCCCTGTGCCCCGTCCCCATACCTACCTGGCACTCAAACCCCTGCACCTCGTCCCTGCACCCCCCGGCACTCAAACCCCTGCGCCCCATCCCCTCAAACCCCTGCACCCCATCCCCGCACCCCCCGTACCCCAACCCCCTGCACCCTGTCCCCGCACCCCCCTGACACTCAATCCCCTGCGCCCCGTCCCCTCAAACCTCTGCACCCCATCCCCGCACCCCACAGACCCCAACCCACTGCATTCCATCACCGCACCCCCCCCCGACCCCAACCCCCTGTGCCCCATCCCCGCATCTACCTGGCACTCAACTGCCTGCACCCCGTTCCTGAACCCCCCAGACCCCAACCCCCGCAACCCGTCCCCACACCCCCCCCCGGCTCCCAACCCCTGCACCTCGTCCCTGCACCCTCCCGGCACTCAACCCCCTACACCCCATCCTCACACCCCCCCCGCCCCGGCACCCACCCCCCTGCTCCCAACCCCCTGAACCCCATCCGCGCACCCCCCTGGACCTCAACCCCCTGCACCCCATCCCCGCACCCCCCTACACCAAATGCCCTGCACCCCATCCCCGCACCCCCCTACACCAAATGCCCTGCACCCCATCCCCGCACCTCCCCAGCACCCAACCCCCTGCACCCTATATCCCCACACACAGAACCCCCATATCCCCTGTACCCCATGTCCTCTCCACAGAACCCCCATATCCGCTGCACCCCAAGTCCCCACACAGAGCCCTCCTCCCCCGGCACCTGGGTCTCTGCAGCCCTGTATGAGGCAGTGGGTGCAGCTTCACCCAGCTGCTCAGGCCCATGATGGGCTGGCCAGGTGGCTACCCCAGTCTCTTGGCAGGCAAGAGAGAGAGCAGCCGGGAGCCACAGGCGGCACAGGGACTCTGGAGCTGGGCTGGCCCCGCTGCTGGGAGCCCTGCCTGAGGGTGGGTGGGGCCCTGAGCCCAGGGGAAGGGAGTGCCAAGAAGATGGTAACTCTATGGGACGTAATGGCTGGGGCTCCAGAGAGGCATGTTCCTGCTGTGGGGTGGCAATGAGGGAAGTGGAGGTGCTGGGTCAGTCACATCCCCACCCTGTCACTCTCCTACTGCATTGGGAGCCCCTGCGTGTCCCTGGGGCCGTGGTACTGCACTGAGATCCCCTGCGTGGCCCTGGGGCCGTGGTACTGCACTGAGAGCCCCTGCGTGTCCCTGGGGCCATGGTACTGCACTGAGATCCCCTGCGAGGCCCTGGGGCCATGGTACTGCACTGAGAGCCCCTGCGAGGCCCTGGGGCCGTGGTACTGCACTGAGATCCCCTGCGTGGCCCTGGGGCCGTGGTACTGCACTGAGATCCCCTGCGAGGCCCTGGGGCCATGGTACTGCACTGAGAGCCCCTACGAGGCCCTGGGGCCATGGTACTGCACTGGGAGCCCCTGCGTGGCCCTGGGGCCGTGGTACTGCACTGAGATCCCCTGCGAGGCCCTGGGGCCGTGGTACTGCACTGAGATCCCCTGCGAGGCCCTGGGGCCGTGGTACTGCACTGGGAGCCCCTGCGTGGCCCTGGGGACGTGGTACTGCACTGAGAGCCCCTGCGAGGCCCTGGGGCCGTGGTACTGCACTGGGAGCCCCTGCGAGGCCCTGGGGACGTGGTACTGCACTGAGAGCCCCTGCGTGTCCCTGGGGCCGTGGTACTGCACTGAGATCCCCTGCGTGGCCCTGGGGACGTGGTACTGCACTGAGAGCCCCTGCGAGGCCCTGGGGCCGTGGTACTGCACTGAGAGCCCCTGGGAGGCCCTGGGGCCGTGGTACTGCACTGGGAGCCCCTGCGTGGCCCTGGGGCCGTGGTACTGCACTGAGAGCCCCTGTGCGTCCCTGGGGCCGTGGTACTGCACTGAGAGCCCCTGCGAGGCCCTGGGGCCGTGGTACTGCACTGGGAGCCCCTGCGAGGCCCTGGGGCCGTGGTACTGCACTGGGAGCCCCTGCGTGGCCCTGGGGCCATGGTACTGCACTGGGAGCCCCTGCGAGGCCTTGGGGCCGTGGTACTGCACTGAGAGCCCCTGTGTGTCCCTGGGGATGTGGTACTGCACTGAGAGCCCCTGCGTGGCCCTGGGGCCCTGGTACTGCACTGAGAGCCCCTGTGTGTCCCTGGGGACGTGGTACTGCACTGGGAGCCCCTGCGAGGCCCTGGGGACGTGGTACTGCACTGAGAGCCCCTGCGAGGCCCTGGGGCCGTGGTACTGCACTGAGATCCCCTGCGAGGCCCTGGGGCCATGGTACTGCACTGAGAGCCCCTGCGAGGCCCTGGGGCCGTGGTACTGCACTGAGAGCCCCTGCGAGGCCCTGGGGACGTGGTACTGCACTGAGAGCCCCTGCGTGTCCCTGGGGATGTGGTACTGCACTGAGATCCCCTGCGTGGCCCTGGGGCCGTGGTACTGCACTGAGATCCCCTGCGAGGCCCTGGGGCCATGGTACTGCACTGAGAGCCCCTGCGAGGCCCTGGGGCCATGGTACTGCACTGGGAGCCCCTGCGTGGCCCTGGGGCCGTGGTACTGCACTGAGATCCCCTGCGAGGCCCTGGGGCCGTGGTACTGCACTGAGATCCCCTGCGAGGCCCTGGGGCCGTGGTACTGCACTGGGAGCCCCTGCGTGGCCCTGGGGCCGTGGTACTGCACTGAGAGCCCCTGCGAGGCCCTGGGGCCGTGGTACTGCACTGGGAGCCCCTGCGAGGCCCTGGGGACGTGGTACTGCACTGAGAGCCCCTGCGTGTCCCTGGGGCCGTGGTACTGCACTGAGATCCCCTGCGTGGCCCTGGGGACGTGGTACTGCACTGAGAGCCCCTGCGAGGCCCTGGGGCCGTGGTACTGCACTGAGAGCCCCTGGGAGGCCCTGGGGCCGTGGTACTGCACTGGGAGCCCCTGCGTGGCCCTGGGGCCGTGGTACTGCACTGAGAGCCCCTGTGTGTCCCTGGGGCCGTGGTACTGCACTGAGAGCCCCTGCGAGGCCCTGGGGCCGTGGTACTGCACTGGGAGCCCCTGCGAGGCCCTGGGGCCGTGGTACTGCACTGGGAGCCCCTGCGTGGCCCTGGGGCCATGGTACTGCACTGGGAGCCCCTGCGAGGCCTTGGGGCCGTGGTACTGCACTGGGAGCCCCATGCGAGGCCCTGGGGCCGTGGTACTGCACTGGGAGCCCCTGCGTGGCCCTGGGGCCGTGGTACTGCACTGGGAGCCCCTGCGAGGCCTTGGGGCCGTGGTACTGCACTGGGAGCCCCATGCGAGGCCCTGGGGCCGTGGTACTGCACTGGGAGCCCCTGCGTGGCCCTGGGGCCATGGTACTGCACTGGGAGCCCCTGCGAGGCCTTGGGGCCGTGGTACTGCACTGAGAGCCCCTGTGTGTCCCTGGGGATGTGGTACTGCACTGAGAGCCCCTGCGTGGCCCTGGGGCCCTGGTACTGCACTGAGAGCCCCTGCGAGGCCCTGGGGCCGTGGTACTGCACTGAGAGCCCCTGCGAGGCCCTGGGGCCGTGGTACTGCACTGGGAGCCCCTGCGAGGCCCTGGGGCCGTGGTACTGCACTGGGAGCCCCTGCGAGGCCCTGGGGCCGTGGTACTGCACTGAGAGCCCCTGTGAGGCCCTGGGGCCGTGGTACTGCACTGAGAGCCCCTGCGAGGCCCTGGGGCCGTGGTACTGCACTGGGAGCCCCTGTGTGTCCCTGGGGCCGTGGTACTGCACTGGGAGCCCCTGCGAGGCCCTGGGGCCGTGGTACTGCACTGAGAGCCCCTGCGAGGCCCTGGGGCCGTGGTACTGCACTGGGAGCCCCTGCGAGGCCCTGGGGCCGTGGTACTGCACTGGGAGCCCCTGCGAGGCCCTGGGGCCGTGGTACTGCACTGGGAGCCCCTGCGAGGCCCTGGGGCCGTGGTACTGCACTGAGAGCCCCTACGAGGCCCTGGGGCTGTGGTACTGCACTGAGAGCCCCTGCGTGTCCCTGGGGATGTGGTACTGCACTGGGAGCCCCTGCGAGGCCCTGGGGCCGTGGTACTGCACTGGGAGCCCCTGCGAGGCCCTGGGGCCGTGGTACTGCACTGGGAGCCCCTGCGAGGCCCTGGGGATGTGGTACTGCACTGAGAGCCCCTGCGAGGCCCTGGGGCCGTGGTACTGCACTGGGAGCCCCTACGAGGCCCTGGGGCCGTGGTACTGCACTGAGAGCCCCTGCGAGGCCCTGGGGCCGTGGTACTGCACTGAGAGCCCCTGCGAGGCCCCTGGGGCCGTGGTACTGCACTGAGAGCCCCTGCGAGGCCCTGGGCCGTGGTACTGCACTGGGAGCCCCTGCGAGGCCCTGGGGCCGTGGTACTGCACTGGGAGCCCCTGCGAGGCCCTGGGGCCGTGGTACTGCACTGGGAGCCCCTGCGAGGCCCTGGGGCCGTGGTACTGCACTGAGAGCCCCTGCGAGGCCCTGGGGCCGTGGTACTGCACTGAGAGCCCCTGCGAGGCCCTGGGGCCGTGGTACTGCACTGGGAGCCCCTGCGAGGCCCTGGGGCCGTGGTACTGCACTGGGAGCCCCTGCGAGGCCCTGGGGCCGTGGTACTGCACTGGGAGCCCCTGCGAGGCCCTGGGGCCGTGGTACTGCACTGGGAGCCCCTGCGAGGCCCTGGGGCCGTGGTACTGCACTGGGAGCCCCTGCGAGGCCCTGGGGCCGTGGTACTGCACTGAGAGCCCCTGCGAGGCCCTGGGGCCGTGGTACTGCACTGAGAGCCCCTGCGAGGCCCTGGGGCCGTGGTACTGCAGTGGGAGCCCCTGCGAGGCCCTGGGGCTGGGGCATTGGCTTGTTTTCGGCTCTATTTGTGCTGTGCAGGCTCCCTCTTGGCGCGGGTGTGGGGAGGGCGTCAAACCCGCTTCTCGCAGCAGCCCCTGGAGTGTCCTCCAGCCATTGGTGGCCTGCAGGGGCGGGAGCCTGCCCAGTGAGCCAGGCATGGGGCCCCGGCCCTGGCCTGTTATGGGGCTGAGCCAGGGGTCTCCGGAGGAGCTGGGCTGCCCCGGGGCCGGGCTGTGTCTGAGGGGGTGTCAGGACACAGGCCAGGCAGGACGGTTGCACCACAGCCGCTTCCTCCCCAAGTCTGCACACAGGCAGCAGCGTAGCCTGCAGAGTGGCCAGGCCCCGGCTCCCTGCTCAGCTCAGCCCCGCCCAGCCAAGGCCCCCAGGAGGAGCCCCAGCCCCAGCCCCAGCCCTCGCTCAGGGCCCCGTGTAGCACCCCTCCCGCTCCAGCTTGTGTGCTCTGGGGAGCAGCCAGCGAGCGTGTGGCCCCCTCTGCATGGCTGGGGCTGGGGCGCCGGAGCGCGCCCGGTCATGCAGTGGTGTCCCACCCCAAGAGATGGGGTTTTGCATGGCATGGGGGCCCCCAGTACTGCGCTGGGGGCCCCCAGTGCTGCGCTGGGGGCTGGGGCGATGGATGCAGTCACCCACAGGCCTGGGCCCGGGTAGCTACACTGGGAAGCGGCTGGCCTAGCCCTGGGGATCCAGGCCGCCTGCCGACAGCCCCGGACGTATGCGCTGGGGCGGGGGGCGGGGGGAACAGGGCACTGGCTGCCGGGGGGTGATCCCAGCGACTGCAGCCCTGGCCTTTCCCAGCAGAGGGCTCTGGGGGGGGGCAGGGCACTGGCTGGGGGCAGGGGGGGGGCGGGTCTCTCAGTGACTGCAGCCCTGGCTTCTCCCAGCAGGGGGCGCTGGGGGGCGCAGGGCACTGGCTGGGGGCGCTCCCAGTGACTGCAGCCCCGGCCTCTCCCAGCAGGGGGTGCTGGGGGGGCAGGGCACTGGCTTGGGGGGCGCCCAGCGACTGCAGCCCTGGCCTGTCCCAGCAGGGAGTGCTGGGGGGGGTCATTTCCCAGGGCCCTACTGCAGCTCTCTCTGAGGTGGGGCACACCGGCGGGGAGTGGAAGAAAATCCACCCCCCGCTCTTCTTTGCAGGGCTCCCCGTCGACTCCCCGTGGGCCCGGCTGGCTGGTTCAGCCGCCCTGTGGGCCCTGGAATACTGTGGGTAACTGCCAGGGGCCTGGGGCGGGCACAATGCCAGGTGAGGGCTGAGACTTCAGCACATCAGGATGGACGAGGTGAGAGGGCAGGACACAGAGTCTGGGGTTAGAGCTGCAGGGCTGGGAGCCAGGACTCCTGGGTTCTCCGGAGAGGGGAGTCGGGGGGGGGCACAGTTGGGGTTGAGGCAGGACTCCTGGGTTCTGCGCCAGCTTGGGGAGCAGAGCTGGGCCTCGGGGGGCAGAGCCTGACAGGTGTGCGGACAGGTGTGTGGGCGAGGGGCAGAAATGGCCTCAGGACGCCTGGGTTCCCGTCTGGGCTGTGCAGGCCATGGCGCTGCTGGGGGGCTGGGAAGGCGGGAACGGCTCCGGGGCACAGGGGCTGCGCTGGGCAGCTCATCCAGGCCATGCGGAGTCAATTAGGGTTGGTCGAAGAGGAGCGGGGAACTCCTGCTCACCCCGGGCCAGCCACAGAGGAGGAAATGGCTCGGCCAGCCGCTGACAGGCCTGAGCAGCCCAGAGAAGATAAACGACCCAGACGATTAAAGCATCCCACCCGACAGCGCTCGCCCAGTGGGCCTGGCAGGACTGGGGCGGGGGCTGATGAGCGTGAGGGGCCTGGCGGGAGCAAGAAGGTGGGGGGGGGGCTGGTGAGGTTCTGGTGGGGGTGGGGGACCGGGCGGAGTGGGGTTCTGGCGGGGGCAGGAGGGTGGGAGGGGCTGGTGCGGTTCTGGTGGGGGTGGGAGACATGGCAGGGGTGGGGTTCTGGGGGGACTGGAGGGGGTGGGGGACCTGGCGGGGTTCTGGTGGGGGGCAGGAAGGTGGAGGGGGCTGGTGGGGACTGGGTGGGGTGGGGTTCTGGCAGGGGCAAGAGGCTGGTAGGGTTCTGGTGGGGGCAGAAGGGTGGGGGAGCTGGCGGGGTTCTGGTGGGGGGGCAGGAGGGTGGGGGCGTGGCGGGGTGCTGGTGGGAGCAGAAGGGTGGGGGAGCTGGCGGGGTTCTGGTGGGGGGCAGGAGGGTGGGGGCGTGGTGGGGTTCTGGTGGGAGCAGGGCACTGGGTGGGGAGTGCGGGGTTCTGGTGGTGGGCAGAAGGGTGGGGGGGTTCTGGTGGGGGCAGGAGGGTGGGGGGGTGGCAGGGGACTGGGTGGGGCTCTGGTGGGGGGCAGGAGGGTGGGGGTTGGCGGGGTTCTGGTGGGAGCAGGGGACTGGGTGGGGGGGTGGCGGGGTTCTCGTGGGGGCAGGGGACTGGGTGGGGGTGGGGTTCTGGTGGGGGCGGGAGACCTGCCTGGCTTCTCAGTGCCTGCCCTGGAGCCTGGCAGCTGAGCGGTTCATGCCCAAGCCGGGGGGGATGAGGGGCCCCCGGGGGAAGTGAAAGGGCCAATCCCACCTGGCGAGTGGAGCATCGGGAGGGACCCGGCAGGTGTGCGTGGACAGCCAAGCCCCAGGGGTGGGGGGACCTGGTACCTGTGGGGAGGGGCCGAGTGCAGGGCCCAGGGAGCTCTGCCTGACGAAGGGAAACCCCTGGGCAAGGAACAGCGGGTGCCCCAGGCTCCAGCCCCCAACATCCTCCGTTTCCCCAGACCACCCCAGCCCCTGGCACCAGGCCCCCTGGCCCCTGCCCCCCCAGCCTGCAGCACCAGGCCCCCCACCCCGCGGCACCAGGCCCCCCACCCCGCGGCACCAGCCCCGCCAGCCCCTGGCACCTGCCCCCCCAGGCCGCAGCACCAGGCCTCCCAGCCCATGGCACCTGCCCCCCCAGCCTGCAGCACCAGGCCCCCCACCCCATGGCACCTGTCCCCCCAGCCCACGGCACCTGCCCCCCACCCCACGGCACCTGTCCCCCCAGCCCACGGCACCAGCCCCCCCAACAGCCTGCGGCACCTGCTCTCCCCCCTTGCAGCCCACGGCAGCTGACCCCCTGTGGCCTCTGTGCTGCCGTGATCCCTGCGCTGCCTGCGTGGGGTGAGGGGGAGCCCAGCAGGTCACTGGGGCCGCCCTCGCGCCAGCAGGACACAGCCCATCCCCTTTGGTTTGGGGCTCCTACGCTGCTGGTTCTGGCGGCTGGACATGGCTCTGGGGGAGGCTGGTGCCAGAGTGAGTGCCAAGGGGCACCCCTGGTGCCAGGGAGCTGTGGCTTGGCTGGGGCAGCATGCCCGGCTCGCAGGGGTCTCGTGGCAGTAACTGGCCCTGCCAGCGGCCACATGAGGCCTTGGCCAGCCCAGGGCCTGCCCGGGAGCAGTCGGCTGGAGGCCTCTGGGCATTGGGCAGTGGGGTTGGTAGGGGCAGGGAGGGAGAGAAGTGCTGCGTGGCACAGAGCCAAAGCCAAGGGCTGGGGAACCCTGCTCTGGGGGGTGGGGGGGGGTGCTGTTGGCTTTCAGGGCCTAGCCCTGGGATCAGCCTCCCTGGCCCCCCACCCCACCCCTGCCCCCCTGCAGGAGCCTCAGGCAGTGCCCTGGGTATGGCAAACTGGGCAGGGTGGGGCAGAGCTTGGGGCCGCTCTCCAGGGGCAGCTCCGGGAGCAGTGGGGGCTAGCGGTGAGAGCAGAGCAGGGCCTGGGAGCGTGCGGCTGCCGCGCCGGGCGCCGCTGCTGGCTCGGGTCTGGGCCACGCTGCAGACGCGCAGGGGCACAAGGCTGAGGCTAAGCCCTGGCCTGACCCCCGTGAAGCCTGCGCGGGGCTGGTGGGGGAGCGTCTGTCACGGCCCAGAGGGCAGCACAGCAGCACGGGGAAGCGGACGCCGCCGGCTGGGCTCCTGCTCCTGCAGCTCAGGCCGCCCGACCCCGGCCGCGAGGGAGCCTAGGCCCTGCCCTTGGGGAGCTGCCCCCCGGCTTGGCCCCTTCCTCTCCCCCCAGGCGTCAGTGCCGGGGCTGCACCGGCCCTGCCATGGGTGCTCGTCCTGGCCGGGGGGCCTTGGGTAAAGCTCCCTCAGCACCTCCCCGGGGGACGCTCGCTCCGCCGGGCAGGCACAGAGGAGACCACAGGCCAGGTGCCGGTGGGAGCTGTGTGGGGAGCGAGCTGCTCCAGGCCCTGGGCCTGGCTGGAGGGGGGCACCCTGAATCCCTGGGTGTGTGCAGCAGCCGCCTTGCGATGCCACATAACGCAGCTCCCTGGCCCCAGGCTGGGCTTTGCCTCACCTCCCCGCCTGGCCGGCCCCCCGCCCCCCGAAAGCCCATTTGTCTCTGCCGCTTTGCCCAAGTGTGCAGCCGTTAACCCCCAGCCCCAGCGCAGACTGACTGGCACTTAATTGTGACCTTTCCACAACGCCGGGCGGGGAGGCCGGGGGGAGAGGCAGGCGCCAAAGGTCAGTGGCTCCTTTCACCCCTCACGTCCCAGGGGGAGGGAGGCAGAGGCAGGGGAAAGGCTGCAGTTGTTCCCCACCGGGCCGGGCAGCTCCGCAGCCTCACATGCTCCCTGTGCAGTGGGGCAGAACCCAGGGCTTGCCCCCCCAGTGCAGTGTGAGCTGCTTGGGCCCCGGTGGACTGGCTGGGCCCATCCCACCTGCTCCACTGGCCCCTGCAGAGAAGTGAAGCCTTTCCTGCGGCCAGGCGCTGGCCCGGGGTGCTGGGGAGGCCAAGGCCCCAGTGAAGCCTGCGAAGGGAAGGCTCTGGCTCAGAGTGGTGGGAGGAACCCAGGAGTCTTGGCGGAGCAGGAGACGGCAGCGCCTCGGCTCCCGTCATACTCAGTCAGTGCCGTAGCACACGACGGGAGGGCAGGACTGTTGGACCTGTTTGTAAAAGTTGCCTGGACAAGTGCAGAGCCGTGGCCCTGACTTTGGTAGCCAGAAAGCTGGGTGGGAGAAATAACTGCAGAGAGTGTCCTAAGGGAGTGGGGTAAACTGAGGCCTGAAGTGCTCCGTAGCTCAGCTGCTGCAGAGAGAAATCGCCCCTCCTTGCTGTGTAAGGGTTCTCGCACCTGGCACTTACACAGCCGAGGGAGGAGAACTGCTTGGCAACACAGACAGCAGGAACAATAAACACACAAGTGGCAAAGAGGAGTAGCTGATAGTAAGGAATATAAATCAGAAGCCAGGAACTGAAGAAAAGTGATAAGGGAAGCCAAGGGACACCAGGGCCACGTCTACACGCGTATGCTACCGATGAATAGCGTCTACACGTCCTCCAGGCCTGGTGCCGTCGACGTTCACCGTCGACGTTGGGCAGCACCACATCGAAGTAGGCGCTGCAGGGAAGCGTCTACATGCCAAAGCAGCCCACATCGAAATAAGGGTGCCAGGAACAGCTGCACACAGGGTCACAGGGCGGACTAGTGCTTCCAGGGCAACAGCTAGCCGCTCCCTTGAAGGGCCCCCCCAGACACACTCAGCCTGCACAGCACGCGGTCTGCAGAGCCCCAGGCACACAGACCCCGGGCGACGCAGTCATGGACCCCCAGCAGCAGCAGCAGCAGCAGCCAGAGGTCCACCCAGCCGCCCCTGCAGGAGCCGTGCTCGCCCTGCTCGATGCCATGCAGGAGGCAGCTGAGCACCTTTTATTTGAGGAAGATGAGCTGCCCCCAGGGGATGAGGAAGCAGCCCCAGACCCTGCTGTCCTCCACCCCCTCCGCCGCACACGCCGCCGGCTGTGGAGCTACCCCACGAGCACCGACTGGTGGGAGCGGCTGGTGCTCGGAGAGTGGGACAACGACCGCTGGCTCAGGAACTTTCGCATGAGCCGGCAGACATTTCTGGAGCTATGACAGTGGCTCACCTCCGCACTCAGGCACCAGGACACCGCCATGCGGCGTGCCCTCAGTGTGGGAAACGGGTCGGCATCGCTGTCTGGAAGCTGGCCACTCCAGACAGCTACCGATCTGTGGGTCAGCAGTTTGGCGTCGGCAAGGCCACCGTCGGGGCTGTCCTCATGGAGGTAAGAGGACCCACAGGGAGGGGGAGGCAGCCCTGGGGGATAGGGGAGGGGAGGGGAGCCCTGGGTGTGGAGGGGAGGGGAGCCCTGGGAGGGGAGGGTCAGACACACCCTTCATTGGTGCTCTCCCATGTCCTTCCCCTGCAGGTCGTCTGCGCCATCAACGCCCTGCTCCTCCACAGGCTCGTGAGGCTTGGGGACCCGGATGCCGCCATCGCAGGCTTTGCCACGCTGGGCTTCCCAAATTGCTTCGGGGCTCTGGATGGGACCCACATCCCCATCCAAGCTCCAGAGCACAGCGGAGGACGCTACATAAACCGGAAGGGCTACCACTCAGTGGTCCTCCAGGCCTTGGTGGATAGCCAGGGCCGTTTCCTGGACATTTATGTGGGCTCGCCTGGCAGCACCCACGACACCCGGGTATTCAGGAATTTGGGCCTGTGCCGCCGGCTGGAGGCGGGGACCTACATCCCCCAGCGGGAGATCCCTGTGGGGGACACCACCATGCCCCTCTGCGTCATCGCAGATGCTACATACCCCCTCCGGCCCTGGCTCACGCACCCTTACACGGGCCATCTTTCTGCCAGCCAGGAGCGCTTCAACCAGCGCCTGAACCACGCGCGCCAGGTGGTGGAGCGCTCATTTGGGCGCCTCAAAGGGCGCTGGAGGTGTCTCCTCAACCGCCTTGATGTGGGCCCCACCAACATCCCCCAGATTGTGGGCGTGTGCAGCGCCCTCCACAACCTGGTGGAGAGCAAGGGGGAGGCCTTCTTTCAGGGCTGGGCTGTGGAGGCCGGCAGGGCTGATGTGCAGCCACCCGCTGCCCCCAGTCGCCAGGTGGACCCCGAGGGGATCCGGGTCCGGGAGGCCCTGCGGGCCCAGTTCGACGAGGCCGCGGGGTGAACGCTGGCAGGCCCCCCACTGCACCCCCCCCATCCTCCACAACACTCCCTGCCTCTACGCCCACACCACAGAGCACCCAAGAGCACACAACCCCCCTCTTTATTGCAAATAAAAATGGAGCTGTTGTTCGTGAAACCACAAAACGTTGAATTCTTATTATTATATTATTACAACAAATGTAAATATTATATATTATATGATAACCAAAAAACAGTGGAACACAAGGAAGGGGAGAACTATTTACATGGGGGGGCAGGTATCATAAAATAACGGGTCTAATACAAACTATTTACAACACAAATAAAAGGGGATATGTACAAAGGGGGAGGGGGGGTGCACGTCCTGGGCCCTGCACCCCCTAATGTCCAGCGCTGGGGGTGGGCGGCTGTGACCCTCACCTTGGCCTCAGCCCTGGCCGGGGCTGGCTGGGGGGCCGGGCGGACCGGCAGATATGGCCGGCGGGTGTCAGCAGGCCCCAGCTCCCCCTCGGCGGAAGGCCCCTCGGTGGCGGACAGCGGTGGGACGGCAGGTGGAGCAGCGGGTGGAACAGGCAGGGCGGGCAGAGTGGCGGCCGGCGCAGCATGGGGGGGCCAGGTAGTCCGCGCTGCGCTCAAAAGTGCGCATAAAGGCCCCCCATGCCTCCTGGCGCCAGGCCAGCGCCTGCTCCTGCAGATGGAGGTGCCGCTCTTCCACCCGCAGGCGCTGCTCTGACACCGCCAGCTGCTGCCGGAGGGTCGCCAGCAGCTGGGGGTCCGTCGCCATCCAGGAGTGGTGCTGACTCCGCCGTCGTCCCCACCCTGGGGCTGGTCGGTGCTCCGCCGAGGGACTGGCCTGGAGTGATGGCCCCAGTGGGCTCTGCGGGACCACTGACACCTCGCCGGTGCTCTCCGGTCCTTCCGATGGTGCAGCTGCGGAACACAGGGGGGGAAGAAGAGTGGAGACAGCCGTTAGTGTGGCCCTCGAGCCGTGGCCCTTGTCCCCCCACCCCTCTGCTGCTGGTTCCCCTTCCCCGTCCCTGGGAGATGCTGCTGCTGCTGCTGGTGGGTGTCCCATCCCCTCCCCCCGGGGGACCCTAGGTTCCGCTCCCCCCATCCCCAGGGATGGGGCATGGCACTGTCGTGCTGGGGGCCAGGGGCTGATGCACTCTTCTGAGGGACATGCCAATGCTGTCCTTGGGGCCATGGTCGTCTGGGCATGTGGAGGGCCCTGGTCATGTCTGTTGTCCCTGCCCCTCAACCCCAGGGGTGTGCGCCAGGGGGGTACATACCTGATGGTCCACTCCCACGGTTGGGGGACACCCTGTGGGCGGACGCCCTGCTGGAGCTCCGGGAAGGGATGGTGATCCGGAGCCCCGTTGATGGAGGAGGATTCCCCCTCCTCCTCCTCCTCCAGCATCCCGGGGTGGGCTCCTGGGGGGGGGCCCTGGGGTGCGGGACTTGCCTCCGGGGTGGACTCTGCCTCCAGGGCCTGCTGGGGCTCGTTGGCTGATGTGTCAAGAGTGGCCGGAGGGGAGGAGGTGTGCCGGGGGCCCAGGATTTCCCTGAGCTCCCTGTAAAAGGGGCAAGTGATGGGGGCGGCCCCAGATCCGCCGGCCACATCCCGGGCCTGGGTGTAACCCTGCCGCAGCTCCTTCACCTTACTCCTGACGTGATCAGGAGCGCGGGCAGGGTGACCCCGGGCAGCCAGGCCCTCGGCCAGCCGAGCGAACGCATCCGCGTTCCGCCTCTTGCTCCCCATTACCTGGAGCACCTCCTCCTAGCTCCAGAGCCCCAGCAGGTCCCGCAGCTCGGCCTCCATCCAGGAGGGGCCCCGCTGCCGCTTCCCAGCCTGGCTGGCAGGCTGGGAGCCCTGGCTCCCCTTGGGGGGGGTGCCCTGGGGGCGCTTGGGGGGCTGGCGGGTGGCCATTGCAGCGGGGGGAAGGGGGTGTGTGGCTACCGCCTGCACGTTCTCTCAGCTTCCTGCACAGGAAGGCAGGGGGCGGGGAGCTTTAAGGGGCCCCTGCACGCGGCAACCATCGAGCTCAGGGGCTGGACAGAGCGTCTCTCAACCCCTCAGCTGATGCCCACCATGGAGGACCCCGCTATGTCGATGTTGCGGGACGCGCAACAGCTACACGTTCTCTACTTCGACGTTCAACATCGAAGTAGGGCGCTATTCCCATCTCCTCATGAGGATAGCGACTTCGACGTCTCGCTGCCTTACGTTGATGTTAACTTCGAAATACCGCTCGCCATGTGTAGCCGTGGCAGGCGCTATTTTGAAGTTGGGGCGGCTCCTTCGAAGTAGCCGGCACGTGTAGACGCGGCTAAGGTGAAATTGACAGCTGGTAAAGTACAATAAGAAGGAGTTTTTAAAAATCTATTAGGAACAAAAAGAATCTTAAAATGACATTGTACCATGACTAAATGAAAACGATAAAATGATCAATTCAATCATAATGTATAAAAGCTGCAATGTTCAGTAAATATTTCCATTCTGTATCTGAGGAAAATAGATGATGTTATATGACAACACTCTCTGCATCCCACTAGTATCTCTAGAGGATGGTAAACAGCAGCTACTAAAATCAGATATTTTTAAATCAGCAAGTGCAGCTAACTTGCACCCAAGAGTTTTAAGCGAGCTGGCTGAGTAACTCCCAGGAGCATTAAAGTTGCCTTTCAATCACACTGGGAACAACAGGTAAATTCCTGGCAACGGGAAGAAAGCCATAGTCGTGCTGGTATTTTAAAAAGCGGGGGATCTGGGTAGTTATTGGCCTTTTAGCTTGACATTGATGCTGGGCTAGATGGTGGAGTGGTTGAGGTAGGATTCAAAGGTAACAGAACTAAAGCCAAGCACTGTGAGTGGATGGCAAACAGGCCTTGCCAAGTGAACTGGGTGTCTTGTTCTGGTGATTCTAAGGGGGTTGCCAAAGGTGACTGGGGTGACAGCAGAGTGCTGTGTCCAGGTGTGGGTGTCACACTTCAGGGACGGGGTGGCCCAACTGAGGAACGTCCAGAGAAGAGCCGCATGCTAGTGCCTGGCTGAGCAGACTGGACGCTCACAGTGAGCCTGAGAGCACTGGGTGTGTCTCCTCCAGCGACGAGAAGATCGAGGGAACACGACCTCAGTCTCCGAGCCCGTACGGTGCTGCGATAGAGACGGGTGACAAACCGTCTCCTTCTCCACCACGCTGCAGCAAGGGCGGCAGAGGGCAGCCTTCTAGGGGCGCTCAGCAGGGCACAAACCATGGGCGCCCCCCTCCCTCTGCCAGGCCCTGCCCCGCTCCCTCCCTTCCCACAAACCTCGTCCCTTCTGTCTGCTCCCACCCCTGCCCACCCCCATCCTACCCCTTCCTACAACCTCCCCAGCGTGGAGCCCCTGTCCCTCCTTCTCCCAGAGCTTGCTGACTGCCGCGAATCAGCTGCTCCCGAGGCAGGGGAGAAGCAGACCAGCGAGGTCACCAGCAGGCAAGAGGAGCCAGGGGGCAGCGGGGAAGCTGGCGGTAGGCAGGTGCTCTGCACGCCCTGATTTCTCCCCATGGAGGCTCCAGCCCCAGAGCACCTCAGAGCCGGGGTCTATGGAACAACTTACCCACGGAGGTTGTGGGAACTCCGGCCCGGGGTGTTGTGAAGAGCAGGTCACACAAACCCTTTGCAGGGCTGGCCTGGTGGAGTTCACGCTGAGCCCTGCCTCGCTACAGCGGCCTGCACTGAATGCCATGGCCTGGCCAGGGCACGTCTGTGCTGGGGACAGGGAGGGGCCTGGCGAGGGGAAAACGGACCAGATGGGAAGGTGGGAGAGAGGAACAGCCAAGAGAGACTCGCCGGGAGAAGGCACTTAGGTCCCCGTGTGCTGCCCAGCGGCTGCCCACCCCAGAAGCAGGGCTACTGTTGAAAGGGAACAGATGCAGAGCTAATGGCGGAGCACACCCTGCCGGCACAAAACCACTGCATCTGAGAAGCCATCAGTCCTGAAACTGCCATCACTGCCTAGGCACCTGAGGCTCGCACCCAGGGCTGCTGCAGGCCAGCAGGAGGCATGTGCAGTATAGCCAGGGGCAGAAAATCCCCACAAACCCCACTTCGTCACACGGAGCACAGCTCAAAGATGCTTTATGCAAAGCAGGTCCATGTAGCACGTGAACCCGACGGTCACAGGCAACTGAGCCCGTGTGGTGCGTGCGTCACCCTTGGCTGTGATGTTAGGAAGAAGAAGTGTGAATCGGGCTTCGATTTGGTGTGCTGGTTCCTGAGAAGGAAGGAAATAGTGAGGGAGGCAGCAGACACCAACGGCACTGAGCCCACGGCTCTGGATGATGATGGTTGTTACTGATGGCCTGGAACCTGGAGGCTTGGGGAGCCAACCACCTGTGCATAGTGCTTCTCCTGTAAGCCCAAACGGTGGTTGGTCCTACAAAGCCACATGACCTGGCCCCCTGGGACGGGGCTCCAGGGTGAACCTGGTGTTTCCCATGGCGCCGAGGGCGTGCCAAACAAAGGAAAAGTCTCCTGAAGCAATGGGAAACCTTCTGTCCTTTGTCTTCAGCTGGCCTTTGGAACGGCTCTGCCCTGAGACTGCGCTGGACAGGAAGAGCTTTGAGAAGCAGTGGACTGGCCAGGACACACACACACCCTGAAGCTTTTTACCTGAGCGAAGAACAGCTGTTTAGGGTAAGAATTTGCATGTAGCGAGTTGTTTGGTGGATTAGAACTAGCTGGCGTTTTGGTCCCTTTTAATTCAGTAACTTCCGTTGCTCTGTTTTCACTTGCAGCCACTTAAGTGCTACTTTCTATCCCTAATACAAACACTTCTGTTTGTTCGCAAGCCCAGTGTAAGTACGTGTTAAGGAGGAGGCGGGGAGCGTTTACACAGAGTGCTGCTCCTGAGCCCTGTACGCCAGGTGGAGCACAGGTCGGCCACGTCTCCTCCACATCGCTCTGCCTCAGGACGGGACGTCCAGCTGGCTCCAGGAGAACCCCAGGTGTTGTCCTTCAGTCTCAGCAGATCGTCCCCACGTTGGCCGAGGTCGTCCTCGTTTGCGCTCTCCTTGCGGGTCCCAGGGAGAGCTTGACACGCTCGGCTGGAGGTTGGTTTTCTGAGGCGTGGCCTGGCCAGCCCCACTTTGTTCTCTTGATTGAACGTCCAGCGGTTCTTGTCCTGCTCTGTTCCAAAGCTCCTCGCCTGGGACCCAGCCTTGCCATCTGAGGCGCAGGATGCGCACGAATGTCTGCAGCTGGTGAGCTGAAGGCTCTTGAGGCGCCCAGGTTGGCACTCACTCTTCACACCTGGCCACATTTACACAGAGCCTGACAGATTAACTTGGGGGGTTGGTGCGTTTTGGGGGCTGCTGAGCCCTCCCAGAAGTGAGCTGGTGCAGTGTCTGTGTTGTTCTGCTGGGGGCAGTAACGCCAACTCTGTGCCTCGGCCGGGGGACACCAGAGGCTCTGGCCCAGCAGGACAGGGTGGGGGACCCCAGAGAGCAGGAAGCTGGGTGTCGGTGCACACCCTGGGCCGCACCAGGGGATTTCTGTGATTCAGCCCCTCACACCTGGGCACTTGGGTCTCAAAGCAGGGCCTGGCCCTAGCGGCAGGATGAGACGTGACACCCCAGAATGGAGGAGGGAGGCTCTGGGCTGCCCTTTGCTGTGTGTGCCTGTGTCACAGGGTCACTGCCTCAGGCGAGCAGTGTGGGCACTCACAACACCTCACACCCAGGCACGCTGGCCCTGGCCCAGCCGGAGGAGCAGAGGGTGCCCCTGCCTCGGGTGCTGTCCAGATGCACCTCCCTGCAGAGGCCACTTCCCAGGCGCAGGCTCTGCCGAGGGCACCGGCTGCGGCTTGTCTCGGTGCTGCGGGAGGACGGGCAGGCGGGTAGCAGGGGATGAGCCAGAGGGGAGAATGGAGCCTCGTGGTAGGCCAGAGGGCTCCAGCCTGAGCAATGCAGTTAGGGGAATGAGCCGTGCCCCATAAGCCTGGGCTGGCTCCGTGTCACAGCCTGAGCAGGGCGGGGGTCAGCAGGCCCAGCTCTGTTGAGGGTGAAGACAGGCTGTGCAGAGCCCTCGTGCAGGGCCACTGGTCCAGGCACAGCCTGGGGGTGTTTGAGGCACAGTCAGCAGGTGTGTGTCTCTGTGTGTGTGTGTGTGTGTGTGTGTGTGTGTGTGTGTCTCACAGAGGGTGGGGGGGGCTCCTGCTGGGGTAACCTGGCGACCAGGTGACCCCTCTGGGCTGCAGACAAAGGGGGAGGTGGAGCCGGAGGGGTTTGAATTGGAACTGGGAGTTGGAAGCAGTGAGTCTGGGCTGGGAGAGAGAGAGACAAAGGAGGAGGGGAGCAGGCCCTGGCTCTGGGGGCCCCTCGGGGCCTCCTCTCCCCAGCATGGGTGGGACTGGCTGTCTCTGCCGGCTGCACTGACCCCTCTGTACCACGCTGTGTCCTGTTGGCTAATAAACCCGCCATCCTCCTGCCGAGTGAGTCACTCCTGCCTGGGACGGGTGCAGAGCCTGGGGGACCCCGAACCCCACCACAGAGTGTAACCCACCCCCCTACGTGGGGTTAACTGTCCCACGCAGTGGTACCTAGCCCGCCGCACAGGGAAGGAATAAATGTCCTCCGCAGCCTAAGCTGAGCGCCAGCTGGCCTTGAGCTCACGGTGAAGAGGTGCCTGCACTAAGCTCCGGAGGTCCCAGGTCTGAGCCCGTCTGAGGGCAGGTACGTGAGCAGGCATCTCCCCTCCGCTCCATGCCTGAGCACCGCGGCACTGCAGCCTGTTCCTTCTATCCTCTGTGGCCCTCCAACCCTGGCAACAGGGCACGGGCCGCTGCCCGGCAAGGACAGGCCTGGCTCCTGGGGGGCAGGTTCCCTCATTCGAGGGCTGGGGGAGTTCTGAAAGCCCCCTGGGGCGGAGCAGCGAGTTAGGTGGCTGCAGCTGCCGCAGGCCCGGCCTCGGCCCCCGCCTGGGGCTGTGGCGGGAAGGGGAGCAGGAGGGTTTCCTGTTCCCAGCAGTGCCGTGCCTGGCGGAGGCGTGTGGCTCCGAATGGAGACGTATCGATCTGAGCGCCGCGCTCTCGGGGGTCAGTGATGTCATTAACCCCGGCAAGGCTGCAGAGCCGCAACGCAGAGAGGTTAATTAAAAATAAAAGTTCAGATAAATACAGCAGCCGCCTGTCTGCGGGGTGGGGGTGGGGAGCTTGTGGCAGGCGGCCTGGGCTGCAGTGTGACGCCTGGGGCAGCCAAGGGACTGTCTCCCGCCAGGCTTGGCCTGGCATTGAACTACCCAGCGTGGGACGAAGGGGACAGATTGGGGAGGGATGAGGTGGGGAGGGATGGGACATGGCGGTGGGTTGGGATGGGATGTGGTGGGGTGCGACACGGCAGGGAGGCGGGATGGGGCGGGGCGGGGCTGGACACGGGGTGGGTTGGGATGGGACATGGTGGGTGCGACATGGCAGGGAGGCGGGATGGGATGGGGCGGGGCGGGGCGGGGCGGGGCTGGACATGGCGGTGGGTTGGGATGGGACGTGGTGGGGTGCGACACGGCAGGGAGGCGGGATGGGGCGGGGCGGGGCGGGGCGGGGCTGGACACGGGGTGGGTTGGGATGGGACATGGTGGGGTGCGACACGGCAGGGAGGCGGGATGGGATGGGGCGGGATGGGGTGGGGCGGGGCTGGACATGGCGGTGGGTTGGGACGGGACGTGGTGGGGTGCGACACGGCAGGGAGGCGGGATGGGGCGGGGCGGGGCTGGACACGGGGTGGGTTGGGATGGGACATGGTGGGTGCGACATGGCAGGGAGGCGGGATGGGATTGGATGGGGCGGGGCGGGGCTGGACACGGGGCTGGGTTGGGACGGGACGGGGTGGGGTGCGACACGGCAGGGAGGCGGGATGGGGCGGGGCAGGGCTGGACATGGCGGTGGGTTGGGATGGGACATGGTGGGTGCGACATGGCAGGGAGGCGGGATGGGATGGGATGGGATGGGGCGGGGCGGGGCTGGACATGGCGGTGGGTTGGGATGGGACATGGTGGGTGCGACATGGCAGGGAGGCGGGATGGGATGGGATGGGATGGGGCGGGGCGGGGCTGGACACGGGTGGGTTGGGATGGGACATGGTGGGTGCGACATGGCAGGGAGGCGGGATGGGATGGGATGGGATGGGGCGGGGCGGGGCTGGACATGGCGGTGGGTTGGGACGGGACGGGGTGGGGTGCGACACGGCAGGGAGGCGGGATGGGGCGGGGCGGGGCTGGACACGGGGTGGGTTGGGATGGGACATGGTGGGTGCGACATGGCAGGGAGGCGGGATGGGATTGGATGGGGCGGGGCGGGGCTGGACACGGGGCTGGGTTGGGACGGGACGGGGTGGGGTGCGACACGGCAGGGAGGCGGGATGGGGAAGGGCAGGGCTGGACATGGCGGTGGGTTGGGACGGGAAGTGGTGGGGTGCGACACGGCAGGGAGGTGGGATGGGATGGGGCGGGACGGGGCGGGCCGTGACATGGCGGTGGGTTGGGATGGGACGGGGTGGGGTACGACACGGCAGGGAGGCGGGATGGGATGGGATGGGGCGGGGCGGGGCGGGGCTGGACACGGGGTGGGTTGGGATGGGACATGGTGTGTGCGACATGGCAGGGAGGCGGGATGGGATGGGATGGGGTGGGGCGGGGCGGGGCTGGACACGGGGTGGGTTGGGACGGGACGTGGTGGGGTGCGACACGGCAGGGAGGCGGGATGGGGCGGGGCAGGGCTGGACATGGCGGTGGGTTGGGACGGGACGTGGTGGGGTGCGACACGGCAGGGAGGCGGGATGGGGCGGGGCAGGGCTGGACATGGCGGTGGGTTGGGACGGGACGTGGTGGGGTGCGACACGGCAGGGAGGCGGGATGGGATGGGGCGGGATGGGACGGGGCGGGGCTGGACATGGCGGTGGGTTGGGATGGGACATGGCAGGGAGGCGGGATGGGGCGGGGCGGGGCGGGGCGGGGCTGGACACGGGGTGGGTTGGGATGGTACATGGTGGGTGCGACACGGCAGGGAGGCGGGATGGGATGGGGCGGGGCGTGACATGGCGGTGGGTTGGGATGGGATGTGGTGGGGTGCGACACGGCAGGGAGGCGGGATGGGATGGGGCGGGATGGGGCGGGGCAGGGCTGGACATGGCGGTGGGTTGGGACGGGACGTGGTGGGGTGCGACACGGCAGGGAGGCGGGATGGGATGGGGCGGGATGGGACGGGGCGGGGCTGGACACGGGATGGGTTGGGATGGGACATGGTGGGTGCGACATGGCAGGGAGGTGGGATGGGGCGGGGCGGGGCGGGGCGGGGCTGGACACGGGGTGGGTTGGGATGGGACATGGTGGGTGCGACATGGCAGGGAGGCGGGATGGGATGGGACGGGGCGGGGCGGGGCGGGGCTGGACATGGCGGTGGGTTGGGATGGGACGTGGTGGGGTGCGACACGGCAGGGAGGCGGGATGGGGCGGGGCGGGGCGGGGCGGGGCGGGGCTGGACACGGGGTGGGTTGGGATGGTACATGGTGGGTGCGACACGGCAGGGAGGCGGGATGGGATGGGATGGGGCGGGGCAGGGCTGGACATGGCGGTGGGTTGGGACGGGACGTGGTGGGGTGCGACACGGCAGGGAGGTGGGATGGGATGGGGCGGGACGGGGCGGCGCGTGACATGGCGGTGGGTTGGGATGGGACGTGGTGGGGTGCGACACGGCAGGGAGGCGGGATGGGATGGGGCGGGGCGGGGCTGGACACGGGGTGGGTTGGGATGGGACGTGGTGGGGTGCGACACGGCAGGGAGGCAGGATGGGGCGGGGCAGGGCTGGACATGGCGGTGGGTTGGGACGGGACGTGGTGGGGTGCGACACGGCAGGGAGGCGGGATGGGGCGGGGCAGGGCTGGACATGGCGGTGGGTTGGGACGGGACGTGGTGGGGCGCGACACGGCAGGGAGGCGGGATGGGGCGGGACAGGGCTGGACATGGCGGTGTGTTGGGATGGGACATGGTGAGGTGCGACATGGCAGGGAGGCGGGATGGGATGGGGTGGGGCGGGGCAGGGCTGGACACGGGGTGGGTTGGGACGGGACGTGGTGGGGTGCGACATGGCAGGGAGGCGGGATGGGGCGGGGCAGGGCTGGACATGGCGGTGTGTTGGGATGGGACATGGTGAGGTGCGACATGGCAGGGAGGTGGGATGGGATGGGGTGGGGCGGGGCAGGGCTGGACATGGCGGTGGGTTGGGACGGGACGTGGTGGGGTGCGACACGGCAGGGAGGCGGGATGGGGCGGGACAGGGCTGGACATGGCGGTGTGTTGGGATGGGACATGGTGAGGTGCGACACGGCAGGGAGGCGGGATGGGATGGGGTGGGGCGGGGCAGGGCTGGACATGGCGGTGGGTTGGGACGGGACGTGGTGGGGTGCGACACGGCAGGGAGGCGGGATGGGGCGGGGCAGGGCTGGACATGGCGGTGGGTTGGGACGGGACGTGGTGGGGTGCGACACGGCAGGGAGGCGGGATGGGGCGGGGCAGGGCTGGACATGGCGGTGGGTTGGGACGGGACGTGGTGGGGTGCGACACGGCAGGGAGGCGGGATGGGGCGGGGCAGGGCTGGACATGGCGGTGGGTTGGGACGGGACGTGGTGGGGTGCGACACGGCAGGGAGGCGGGATGGGGCGGGGCAGGGCTGGACATGGCGGTGGGTTGGGACGGGACGTGGTGGGGCGCGACACGGCAGGGAGGCGGGATGGGGCGGGGCAGGGCTGGACACGGGGTGGGTTGGGACGGGACATGGTGGGTGCGACACGGCAGGGAGGCGGGATGGGGCGGGGCGGGGCAGGGCGGGGCTGGACACGGGGTGGGTTGGGATGGGACATGGTGGGTGCGACATGGCAGGGAGGCGGGATGGGACGGGGCAGGGCTGGACATGGCGGTGGGTTGGGACGGGACGTGGTGGGGTGCGACACGGCAGGGAGGCGGGATGGGGCGGGGCGGGGCGGGGCGGGGCTGGACACGGGGTGGGTTGGGATGGGACATGGTGGGTGCGACACGGCAGGGAGGCGGGATGGGATGGGGCGGGACGGGGCGGGGCGTGACATGGCGGTGGGTTGGGACGGGACGGGGCAGGGCTGGACACGGGGTGGGTTGGGACGGGACATGGTGGGTGCGACACGGCAGGGAGGCGGGATGGGACGGGACGGGGCGGGGCGGGGCGGGGCTGGACACGGGTGGGTTGGGACGGGACGGGGTGGGTGCGACACGGCAGGGAGGCGGGACGGGGCGGGACGGGGCGGGGCGGGGCGGGGCTGGACATGGCGGTGGGTTGGGACGGGACGGGGTGGGGTGCGACACGGCAGGGAGGCGGGATGGGATGGGGCGGGACGGGGCGGGGCTGGACACGGGGTGGGTTGGGACGGGACGGGGTGGGGTGCGACACGGCAGGGAGGCGGGATGGGATGGGGCGGGGCGGGGCGGGGCTGGACACGGGTGGGTTGGGACGGGACGTGGTGGGGTGCGACACGGCAGGGAGGCGGGATGGGACGGGACGGGGCAGGGCGGGGCTGGACACGGGGTGGGTTGGGACGGGACGGGCTGGGGTGCGACACGGCAGGGAGGCGGGATGGGACGGGACGGGACAGGGCGGGGCTGGACACGGGGTGGGTTGGGACGGGACGTGGTGGGGCTGGACATGGCGGTGGGATGGGATGGGACATGGTGGGTGCGACACGGCAGGGAGGCGGGATGGGATGGGGCGGGATGGGGCGGGGCGGGGCTGGACACGGGGTGGGATGGGACGGGACGTGGTGGGGTGCGACACGGCAGGGAGGCGGGATGGGGCGGGGCAGGGCTGGACACGGGGTGGGGTGGGTTGGGACGGGACGGGGTGGGGTGCGACACGGCAGGGAGGCGGGATGGGACGGGACGGGACGGGGCGGGGCGGGGCTGGACACGGGGTGGGGTGGGATGGGACGGGACGGGGTGGGGTGCGACACGGCAGGGAGGCGGGATGGGACGGGACGGGGCAGGGCTGGACACGGGGTGGGTTGGGACGGGACGGGGTGGGATGCGACACGGCAGGGAGGCGGGATGGGACGGGATGGGACGGGGCGGGGCGGGGCTGGACATGGCGGTGGGTTGGGACGGGGCGGGGTGGGGTGCGACACGGCAGGGAGGCGGGATGGGATGGGGCGGGACGGGGCGGGGCGTGACATGGCGGTGGGTTGGGACGGGACGGGGCAGGGCTGGACACGGGGTGGGTTGGGACGGGGCGGGGTGGGGTGCGACACGGCAGGGAGGCGGGATGGGATGGGGCGGGACGGGGCGGGGCGTGACATGGCGGTGGGTTGGGACGGGACGGGGCAGGGCTGGACACGGGGTGGGATGGGACGGGATGTGGTGGGGTGCGACACGGCAGGGAGGCGGGATGGGACGGGGCGGGACGGGGCGGGGCTGGACACGGGGTGGGTTGGGACGGGACGGGGTGGGTGCGACACGGCAGGGAGGCGGGATGGGGTAGGGTGGGGCTGGACACGGGGTGGGTTGGGATGGGACATGGTGGGTGCGACACGGCAGGGAGGCGGGATGGGACGGGGCGGGGCGGGGCGGGGCTGGACACGGGGTGGGTTGGGACGGGACGGGGTGGGATGCGACACGGCAGGGAGGCGGGATGGGGCGGGGCGGGACGGGGCGGGGCTGGACACGGGGTGGGTTGGGACGGGACGGGGCGGGGCGTGACATGGCGGTGGGTTGGGATGGGATGTGGTGGTGTGCGACACGGCAGGGAGGCGGGATGGGATGGGATGGGATGGGATGGGGCGGGGCGGGGCGGGGCAGGGCTGGACACGGGGTGGGTTGGGACGGGACGGGGTGGGGTGCGACACGGCAGGGAGGCGGGGCGGGGCGGGGCGGGGCGGGGCGGGGCTGGACACGGGGTGGGTTGGGATGGGACATGGTGGGTGCGACACGGCAGGGAGGCGGGATGGGACGGGATGGGGCGGGGCAGGGCTGGACATGGCGGTGGGATGGGACGGGACGTGGTGGGGTGCGACACGGCAGGGAGGCGGGGCTGGACATGGCGGTGGGATGGGACGGGACGTGGTGGGGTGCGACACGGCAGGGAGGCGGGATGGGACGGGATGGGGCGGGGCAGGGCTGGACATGGCGGTGGGATGGGACGGGAGGTGGTGGGGTGCGACACGGCAGGGAGGCGGGATGGGGCGGGACAGGGCGGGGCTGGACATGGCGGTGGGTTGGGACGGGATGGGGTGGGGCTGGACATGGCGGTGGGATGGGATGGGACATGGTGGGTGCGACACGGCAGGGAGGCGGGATGGGATGGGGCGGGATGGGGCGGGGCAGGGCTGGACACGGGGTGGGATGGGACGGGACGTGGTGGGGTGCGACACGGCAGGGAGGCGGGATGGGATGGGGCGGGATGGGGCGGGGCAGGGCTGGACACGGGGTGGGATGGGACGGGACGGGGTGGGGTGCGACACGGCAGGGAGGCGGGATGGGACGGGACGGGACAGGGCGGGGCTGGACACGGGGTGGGTTGGGACGGGACGTGGTGGGGCTGGACATGGCGGTGGGATGGGATGGGACATGGTGGGTGCGACACGGCAGGGAGGCGGGATGGGATGGGGCGGGATGGGGCGGGGCGGGGCTGGACACGGGGTGGGATGGGACGGGACGTGGTGGGGTGCGACATGGCAGGGAGGCGGGATGGGATGGGGCGGGATGGGGCGGGGCGGGGCTGGACACGGGGTGGGTTGGGACGGGACGGGGCGGGGTGCGACACGGCAGGGAGGCGGGATGGGACGGGGCGGGACGGGGCGGGGCTGGACACGGGGTGGGTTGGGACGGGATGGGGCGGGGTGCGACACGGCAGGGAGGCGGGATGGGATGGGGCGGGATGGGGCGGGGCGGGGCTGGACACGGGGTGGGTTGGGACGGGACGGGGCGGGGTGCGACACGGCAGGGAGGCGGGATGGGGTAGGGCGGAGCTGGACATGGCGGTGGGTTGGGACGGGACGTGGTGGGGTGCGACACGGCAGGGAGGCGGGATGGGATGGGATGGGGCGGGACGGGGCGGGGCTGGACACGGGTGGGTTGGGACGGGACGTGGTGGGGTGCGACACGGCAGGGAGGCGGGATGGGATGGGGCGGGACGGGGCGGGGCTGGACACGGGGTGGGTTGGGACGGGACGTGGTGGGGTGCGACACGGCAGGGAGGCGGGATGGGACGGGGCGGGGCGGGGCGGGGCTGGACACGGGGTGGGTTGGGACGGGACGGGGTGGGGTGCGACACGGCAGGGAGGCGGGATGGGACGGGACGGGACGGGGCGGGGCGGGGCTGGACACGGGGTGGGGTGGGATGGGACGGGACGGGGTGGGGTGCGACACGGCAGGGAGGCGGGATGGGACGGGGCAGGGCTGGACACGGGGTGGGTTGGGACGGGACGGGGTGGGATGCGACACGGCAGGGAGGCGGGATGGGACGGGACGGGACGGGACGGGGCGGGGCGGGGCTGGACATGGCGGTGGGTTGTGCTGCCGTCGGGTGGGAGCTGCCCGTCGGAGAGGGCCCACCCCCTCGGTGACGGGAAGGGAAGGAGGAGGCCGGCGGGGAGAGCTGGAGTCGCAGCACGGGCTGGGCAGGCGCACAAGGAGAGCAGGGGCAGGGCCCGGGCCCCCGGGCTGGAGAGGCAGTCGCTCCGCTCCCTTTCCCCCGGGCGCACGTGGCGCCAGGCCCCGCTCCCGCGCCGTGGCCCAGCTCTGCCGCAGGGGCGGGGGCCCGGCCGGCCAGGGGCCGTGTGACGGAGGCCGGCTCGTTCTCCGCCTCTGGGCGAGCCGACCCCCGGGGGGTGGGTGACAGCCTGTCTGAGCACCTCTCTGCCACCCCCTGGCTGGGAAGGGATGGCCTGAGGCTGCGGACAGGCGGTTTCCTCCGGCAGCACCTCGCTCTCCCAGCTCAGCCGCCGGCGGGGGCCCTGCGGGGCCAGGATGGGTTTACTCCCCGGGGTCGGGTGCATGGGGGCTGTACCCTGGGCGCAGCTTTGTGGGCCGCGGAGGACGATCAGCGGACCTGTCTCCAGCGGGTGCGACAGGGCAGGGGGACGGGGGATCAGATGACTCCCCAGCGCCGGGCCGCAGCCGGAAGGTGAAGGCGAGCCTGGGGCCCGAGCAGAGGGGGCTTTTCCCTGTGGCTGGCACCAGGCGACCGTGCTGGGGGCCCCCACGCGGGAGGGACGGTGACGAGCTGGAGAGGAGCCCGAGGCACCCGAGGGGTGGAGACCTGCAAGGTCGTAACAGTCACAGCCAGGGCGGATGTGGGACTTGTATGATTTCACGTGCCTCAGTTTACCCATCCCTTTGCCAAGGGGCGGGGGCTGGGCGGGTGTGTGCGCGGCAGCAGCTGTCCCACCGTGGAGGCTGAGTGGAGCTGGGGGCCAGCCGAGGGCCGCAGGTTAACGCTGGAGGCGTGGGAGGCCCAGGTGAGCTGCGCGTGCGATCACACACACACCCGACCGTCCTTCCCCCCGTGCACTGAGGCTGCGCCTGGGGAAACTGAGGCACACACCTCGGGTTACTGCAGGACAGGAGTAGGCACAGGCCGCCCAGCCAGGGGGACAAACCCCTCCCACACCCGCTGGGCCAGCCTGCGATGTCTCCTCTCACCTGCTCAGCCTGCCGAAGGGCTCCGCACCCCGAATGCACGAGCGACTCCCCCTCCCGGCTGACGGCCGCGAGCCCTCCTCACCCCGCTGCAGTACTCACGGCCTGGCCTCCCCAGCTGCCTGGCACGGAGGCACGCAGGGGTCACGGACCGGGCTGGGCCCTGGCTCCCGAGACCTCACAGGTGCTACCAACCCTCTTCACACCCTGCCATGGGCCCTAAGGCCAGGCAGCAGCACCAGCGTCCTGCCCCGGGGTCCAGCCCCAGGCCAGCACCGCTCACCTCCCGCAGCCGCTCCACAACCCCCGACAGGCGCCAGCATCCTGCCCCGGGGTCCAGCCCCAGGCCAGCACCACTCACCTCCCGCAGCCGCTCCACAACCCCCGACAGGCGCCAGCATCCTGCCCCGGGGTCCAGCCCCAGGCCAGCACCGCTCACCTCCCGCAGCCGCTCCACAACCCCCGACAGGCGCCAGCATCCTGCCCCGGGGTCCAGCCCCACGCCAGCACCGCTCACCTCCCGCAGCCACTGCACACCCCCGACCGGAGACAGCGTCCTGCCCCGGGGTCCAGCCCCAGGCCAGCACCGCTCACCTCCCGCAGCCGCTCCATAACCCCCGACAGGCGCCAGCGTCCTGCCCCGGGGTCCAGCCCCACGCCAGCACCGCTCACCTCCCGCAGCCGCTCCACAACCCCCGACAGGCGCCAGCATCCTGCCCCGGGGTCGAGCCCCACGCCAGCACCGCTCACCTCCCGCAGCCGCTCCATAACCCCCGACTGGCGCCAGCGTCCTGCCCCGGGGTCCAGCCCCACGCCAGCACCGCTCACCTCCCGCAGCCACTGCACACCCCCGACCGGAGACAGCGTCCTGCCCCGGGGTCCAGCCCCAGGCCAGCACCGCTCACCTCCCGCAGCCGCTCCATAACCCCCGACTGGCGCCAGCGTCCTGCCCCGGGGTCCAACCCCACGCCAGCACCGCTCACCTCCCGCAGCCGCTCCATAACCCCCGACTGGCGCCAGCGTCCTGCCCCGGGGTCCAGCCCCATGCCAGCACCGCTCACCTCCCGCAGCCGCTCCACAACCCCTGACAGGCGCCAGCGTCCTGCCCCGGGGTCCAGCCCCACGCCAGCACCGCTCACCTCCCGCAGCCGCTCCACAACCCCCGACAGGCGCCAGCGTCCTGCCCCGGGGTCCAGCCCCATGCCAGCACCGCTCACCTCCCGCAGCCGCTCCATAACCCCCGACAGGCGCCAGCGTCCTGCCCCGGGGTCCAGCCCCAGGCCAGCACCGCTCACCTCCCGCAGCCGCTCCACAATCCCCGACAGGCGCCAGCGTCCTGCCCCGGGGTCCAGCCCCACGCCAGCACCGCTCACCTCCCGCAGCCGCTCCATAACCCCCGACAGGCGCCAGCGTCCTGCCCCGGGGTCCAGCCCCACGCCAGCACCGCTCACCTCCCGCAGCCGCTCCATAACCCCCGACAGGCGCCAGCGTCCTGCCCCGGGGTCCAGCCCCACGCCAGCACCGCTCACCTCCCGCAGCCGCTCCACAACCCCCGACAGGCGCTAGCGTCCTGCCCCGGGGTCCAGCCCCACGCCAGCACCGCTCACCTCCAGCAGCCACTGCACACCCCCGACCGGAGCCAGCGTCCTGCCCCGGGATCCAGCCCCAGGCCAGCACCGCTCACCTCCCGCAGCCGCTCCATAACCCCCGACAGGCGCCAGCGTCCTGCCCCGGGGTCCAGCCCCACGCCAGCACCGCTCACCTCCCGCAGCCGCTCCACAACCCCCGACAGGCGCCAGCATCCTGCCCCGGGGTCCAGCCCCACGCCAGCACCGCTCACCTCCCGCAGCCGCTCCACAACCCCCGACAGGCGCCAGCATCCTGCCCCGGGGTCCAGCCCCACGCCAGCACCGCTCACCTCCCGCAGCCGCTCCATAACCCCCGACAGGCGCCAGCGTCCTGCCCCGGGGTCCAGCCCCACGCCAGCACCGCTCACCTCCAGCAGCCACTGCACACCCCCGACCGGAGCCAGCGTCCTGCCCCGGGGTCCAGCCCCACGCCAGCACCGCTCACCTCCCGCAGCCGCTCCACAACCCCCGACAGGCGCCAGCGTCCTGCCCCGGGGTCCAGCCCCACGCCAGCACCGCTCACCTCCCGCAGCCGCTCCACAACCCCCGACCGGAGCCAGCGTCCTGCCCCGGGGTCCAGCCCCACGCCAGCACCGCTCACCTCCCGCAGCCACTGCACACCCCCGACCGGAGCCAGCGTCCTGCCCCGGGGTCCAGCCCCACGCCAGCACCGCTCACCTCCCGCAGCCGCTCCATAACCCCCGACCGGAGCCAGCGTCCTGCCCCGGGGTCCAGCCCCATGCCAGCACCGCTCACCTCCCGCAGCCGCTCCATAACCCCCGACTGGCGCCAGCGTCCTGCCCCGGGGTCCAGCCCCACGCCAGCACCGCTCACCTCCAGCAGCCACTGCACACCCCCGACCGGAGCCAGCGTCCTGCCCCGGGGTCCAGCCCCACGCCAGCACCGCTCACCTCCCGCAGCTGCTCCACAACCCCCGACAGGCGCCAGCGTCCTGCCCCGGGGTCCAGCCCCATGCCAGCACCGCTCACCTCCCGCAGCCGCTCCATAACCCCCGACTGGCGCCAGCGTCCTGCCCCGGGGTCCAGCCCCACGCCAGCACCGCTCACCTCCCGCAGCCGCTCCACAACCCCCGACCGGAGCCAGCGTCCTGCCCCGGGGTCCAGCCCCATGCCAGCACCGCTCACCTCCCGCAGCCGCTCCATAACCCCCGACTGGCGCCAGCGTCCTGCCCCGGGGTCCAGCCCCACGCCAGCACCGCTCACCTCCTGCAGCCGCTCCACAACCCCCGACAGGCGCCAGCGTCCTGCCCCAGGGTCCAGCCCCACTCCAGCACCGCTCACCTCCCGGAGCTGCTCCACAAGCCCCGACAGGCGCCAGCATCCTGCCCCGGGGTCCAGCCCCACGCCAGCACCGCTCACCTCCCGCAGCCGCTCCACAACCCCCGACAGGCGCCAGCGTCCTGCCCCGGGGTCCAGCCCCACGCCAGCACCGCTCACCTCCCGCAGCCGCTCCACAACCCCGACAGGCGTCAGTGTCCTGCCCCGGGGTCCAGCCCCACACCAGCACCGCTCACCTTCCGCAGCCGCTCCATAACCCCCGACAGGCGCCAGCGTCCTGCCCCGGGGTCCAGCCCCACGCCAGCACCGCTCACCTCCCGCAGCCGCTCTGTGACACCCACTCCCTCCCGGCTGCCCCCGCTAAGTGGGGCCGGCTGCAGCCTTGTGCAGCAGGGTGGGGGAGTCGTGGGGCAGGAGCTCAGTAGGGCAAAAGGGGCCCTTGGCATCACTCTGGTGCAGTGGGGTAGGGAGCTACAGGGCCTGCTGTGGGGCCCCATGGAGATCCTGTGGGTCTGACCCAGGCTGTAGTAGCCCAGTGAGGGGCTCCAGGGTGTGCCTGGGCTTCCACCTCCCCACAGCCTCTGGGGGTCGCGTGGTGCAGTGGGTGGGCAGAGAAGAGCCCCTGGGGGCCGCTCAGGTGGCAGAGAGGCGGCCCCCCCACCTCTCCTCCAGCCTGTCCCTAAGGACTCCCAGCAGGGCCGGGGCAGCGGAGATGAAAGGGGAGCCCGGGTGCCCTCATCCATCACACTGTTTTCTTTAGCCTGCCCCTTAGCCCCCGCGGATGGGCTCGGCGTACCTGCCTCCTGATGCCCGACCCGGCCCGGGCTGGGAGTGGCGGGTCACAGAGCTCCAGGGGAAGATTAATGGGGGGCCAGGGCTGCTCATGCCTGCAGGTAACCTGAGAGGCAGAGCAGCGCGCAGGAATGGCGCACAACCGGCCAGCCCAGCAGCGCTCCCCCGGCCGGCATGGAGAGGGGCGCGCTGGGGCCAAGGCACACGGCCTGCGGGGGGCACCGGGGGGGCAGGCACTGTCTGGGGGGGGTCAGGCCCAGGGCCTCACCCTGCGGGGGTAAGAGGGGCTGGGCTTTCAGTCAGGCACAGGCAGAGACCAGCTGCAACAGCGCAAGGCCAAGCCCATAAACAGCCGTATTTATGAGGTGCCAGGGGCTTCGAGCTCCAGCCAGCAGGAAGAGCAGCTGAGAACAGAGATCAAGCCTGGCACACTCAGCCTGGCACGCACAGCCCAGCACACTCAGCCTGGCACGCACAGCCCGGCACGCACAGCCCGGCACACACAACCCCCCATGCAAAGCCTGGCACGCACAGCCTGGCACACTCAGCCTGGCACACTCAGCCTGGCACGCACAGCCCGGCACACTCAGCCCGGCACACACACGCTGGCACGCACAGCCCGGCACGCTCAGCCCGGCACGCACAGCCCCCCATGCAAAGCCTGGCACGCACAGCCCGGCATGCACAGCCTGGTATGCTGAGCCTGGCACGCACAGCCCAGCACACTCAGCCTGGCACACTCAGCCTGGCACACTCAGCCCGGCACACACACGCTGGCACGCACAGCCTGGCACACTCAGCCCGGCACGCACAGCCCGGAACGCACAGCCCCCCCATGCAAAGCCTGGCACGCACAGCCTGGTACGCTGAGCCTGGCATGCACAGCCCGGCACACTCAACCCGGCACACTCAACCCGGCACGCTGAGCCTGGCACACACACGCTGGCACGCATAGCCCAGCATACTCAGCCCAGCACGCACAGTCTGGCACACTCAGCCCGGCACGCTCAGCCCGGCACACACAGCCTGGCACGCACAACCCCCCATGCAAAGCCTGGCACGCACAGCCTGGTACGCTGAGCCTGGCAAGCACAGCCCGGCACACACACGCTGGCACGCACAGCCCGGCACGCTCAGCCTGGCACGCTCAGCCCGGCACGCTCAGCCTGGCACGCACAGCCTGGTATGCTGAGCCTGGCACGCACAGCCCAGCACACTCAGCCCGGCACACTCAGCCTGGCATGCAAAGCCTGGCATGCACAGCCTGGCATGCACAGCCCGGCATGCAAAGCCTGGCACACTCAGCCGGGCATGCAAAGCCCAGCACGTACAGCCTGGCATAGCTGTCCCAACACACAAAGCCAGTCACACGCAGCCTGGCACAACTGTCCTGGCGCACACAGCCTGGCACACACAGCCAGGCACGCAAACCCTGGTACACTCAGCCTGGCACGCAAAGCCTGGCACGCAAAGCCTGGCATAGCTGTCCCAACACACACAGCCTGGCACAGCTGTCCTGGCGCACACAGCCTGGCACATACAGCCGGGCACACACAGCCTGGCACGCACAGCCCAGCAGGCAAAGCCTGGCACACACAGCCTGGCACACAAAGCCTGGCACACACAGCCCGGCATGCAAAGCCTGGCACACATAGCCCGGCATGCAAAGTCTGGCACACACAGCCTGGCACACACAGCCTGGCATAGCTGTCCCAACACACACAGCCAGTCACACACAGCCTGGCACGCACAGCCCGGCATGCAAAGCCTGGCACGCAAAGCCTGGCACAGCTGTCCCAACACACACAGCCAGTCACAAACAGCCTGGCACAGCTGTCCGGGTGCACACAGCCTGGCACACCTGTCCTGGTACACACAGCCTGGCACATCCAGCCTGGCATGCACAGTTTGGCACACTCAGCTTGACACACACAGCATGGCACATCCAGGCTGGCACATAGACTGGCACACACATTCCACGATGGGCAGTGGGAGGGGTGTTTGGGACGTGTGGGGTGTGTGCACTGGGAGGGTGTTGGGGTGTGAACGTGTCAGTGCAGTGGGAGGGGTTTAGGGGTGTGGGGGGGTGTGCACTGGGAGGGTGTTGGGGTGTGAACATGTCACTGCAGTGGGAGGGGCTTATAGGACATGGGGGTTGTGCGCACTGGTAGGGTGTTTCGGGTGTGAACGCGTCAGTGCAGTGGGAGGAGTTTAGGGGTGTGGGGGGTGCACTGGGAGGGTGTTTGGGGTGTGAACGCGTCAGTGCAGTGGGAGGGGTGTTTGGGACGTGGGGGCGTGTGCACTGGGAGGTTGTTGGGGTGTGAACACGTCAGTGCAGTGGGAGGGGTTTAGGGGTGTGGGGGGCATGCGCACTGGGAGGGTGTTTGGGGTGTGAACGTGTCAGTGCAGTGGGAGGGGTTTAGGGGTGTGGGGGGCGTGTGCACTGGGAGGGTGATTGGGGTGTGAACGCGTCAGTGCAGTGGGAGGGGTGTTTGGGACGTGGGGGCGTGTGCACTGGGAAGGTGTTGGGGTGTGAACGTGTCAGTGCAGTGGGAGGGGTTTAGGGGTGTGGGGGGTGCGCACAGGGAGGGTGTTTGGGGTGTGAATGCGTCAGTGCAGTGGGAGGGATTTAGGGGTGTAGGGGGCGTGCGCACTGGGAGGGTGTTTGGGGTGTGAATGCATCAGTGTAGTGGGAGGGGTTTAGGGGTGCGGGGGGCATGTGCACTGGGAGGGTGTTTGGGGTGTGAACGCGTCAGTGCAGTGGGAGGGGTTTAGGGGTGGGGGGGTGTGCACTGGGAGGGTGTTTGGGGTGTGAACGCGTCAGTGCAGTGGGAGGGGTTTAGGGGTGTGGGGGGCGTGCGCACTGGGAGGGTGTTTGGGGTGTGAACGCGTCAGTGCAGTGGGAGGGGTTTAGGGGTGTGGGGGGGTGTGCACTGGGAGGGTGTTTGGGGTGTGAACGTGTCAGTGCAGTGGGAGGGGTTTAGGGGCATGGGGGGCGTGCGCACTGGGAGGGTGTTTGGGGTGTGAACGCGTCAGTGCAGTGGGAGGGGTTTAGGGGTGTGGGGGGCGTGCGCACTGGGAGGTGTTTGTGGTGTGAACGCGTCAGTGCAGTGGGAGGGGTTTAGGGGTGTGGGGGGCATGTGCACTGGGAGGGTGTTTGGGGTATGAACACGTCAGTGCAGTGGGAGGGGTTTAGGGGTGTGGGGGGCATGTGCACTGGGAGGGTGTTTGGGGTGTGAACGCGTCAGTGCAGTGGGAGGGGTTTAGGGGTGTGGGGGGCGTGTGGACTGGGAGGGTGTTTGGGGTGTAAACGCGTCAGTGCAGTGGGAGGGGTTTAGAGGTGTGGAGCGCATGTGCACTGGGAGCGTGTTTGGGGTGTGAACGCGTCAGTGAAGCGGGAGGGGTGTGGGGGTGTGTGCACTGAGAGGGTGTTTGGGGTGTGAACGTGTCAGTGCAGTGGGAGGGGTTTAGGGGCATGGGGGGCGTGTGCACTGGGAGGGTGTTTGGGGTGTGAACGCGTCAGTGCAGCGGGAGGGGTTTAGGGGTGTGGGGGGCGTGCGCACTGGGAGGGTGTTTGGGGTGTGAACGCGTCAGTGCAGTGGGAGGGGTTTAGGGGTGTGGGGGGGTGCGCACTGGGAGGGTGTTTGGGGTGTGAACGCGTCAGTGCAGTGGGAGGGGTTTAGGGGTGTGGGGGGGTGTGCACTGGGAGGGTGTTTGGGGTGTGAACGTGTCAGTGCAGTGGGAGGGGTTTAGGGGCATGGGGGGCGTGCGCACTGGGAGGGTGTTTGGGGTGTGAACGCGTCAGTGCAGTGGGAGGGGTTTAGGGGTGTGGAGCGCATGTGCACTGGGAGGGTGTTTGGGGTGTGAACGCGTCAGTGCAGTGGGAGGGGTTTAGGGGTGTGGGGGGCGTGCGCACTGGGAGGGTGTTTGGGGTGTGAACGCGTCAGTGCAGTGGGAGGGGTTTAGGGGTGTGGGGGGGTGTGCACTGGGAGGGTGTTTGGGGTGTGAACGCGTCAGTGCAGTGGGAGGGGTTTAGGGGCGTGGGGGGGTGTGCACTGGGAGGGTGTTTGGGGTGTGAACGTGTCAGTGCAGTGGGAGGGGTTTAGGGGCATGGGGGGCGTGCGCACTGGGAGGGTGTTTGGGGTGTGAACGCGTCAGTGCAGTGGGAGGGGTTTAGGGGTGTGGGGGGGTGTGCACTGGGAGGGTGTTTGGGGTGTGAACGTGTCAGTGCAGTGGGAGGGGTTTAGGGGCATGGGGGGCGTGCGCACTGGGAGGGTGTTTGGGGTGTGAACGCGTCAGTGCAGCGGGAGGGGTTTAGGGGTGTGGGGGGCGTGCGCACTGGGAGGGTGTTTGGGGTGTGAACGCGTCAGTGCAGTGGGAGGGGTTTAGGGGTGTGGGGGGGTGTGCACTGGGAGGGTGTTTGGGGTGTGAACACGTCAGTGCAGTGGGAGGGGTTTAGGGGTGTGGGGGGGTGTGCACTGGGAGGGTGTTTGGGGTGTGAACGCGTCAGTGCAGTGGGAGGGGTTTAGGGGCATGGGGGGCGTGCGCACTGGGAGGGTGTTTGGGGTGTGAACGCGTCAGTGCAGTGGGAGGGGTTTAGGGGTGTGGGGGGGTGCGCACTGGGAGGGTATCTAAGCCGTGTCAGAGGGGTGCCCATGGCCTCGCACTTGAGGTGGGGGCAGTGTCGCTCCCGGGCACAGTGGAAGGGCCGTGGGTGTAGGACTCAGGCGCAGGCAGTAGCAGCCGGCTAGTCAGCCCAGCCCCGTGGGACCCCCACTTCCCAATGGGGCCTGACCTTGTGCCCCTTCTTGCTGGGGCCTGGGGCTGTGGTGAGGCAGGAGGCCCGGCTGAGAGGCTCTTGCAGCTCTGCTAAAGGTCACGTCCCTGCAGCCTGCTCCAGCCCCTGGAAGAGCATCTGCTCCTGCCGCTGGCCCCTCTCCTTGCCCGCTGCCATGGTCAGCCGCTGGGCTCCCCCAGCATGTGCACACCTCAGCCCCCGGTGCCGGGCGACCAGCTGCCCGTTCTGGCTGGGACAGTCCAGATTTAAGGCCGCCGTCCGGAGCGTTTGTAAAAGCCGCTTGGCCCCTTTGCTCAGCTCCCGGGTTCTCTTGCTGGGCAGCGCTCGCAGCGTAGCTGGGGCTGAAGGCGATGTGGGGCAGGCCGGGGGTACGGGGCTGGCAGGTGGTGTGGGGCAGGCTGGGTGCGCGGGGCAGGCTGGGGGTAGGGGCTGGCAGGCGGTGTGGGGCAGGCCGGGAATGCGGGGCAGGCTGGGGGCAGGGGCTGGCAGGCGGTGTGGGGCAGGCCAAGGGCGCGGGGCAGGCTGGGGGCAGGGGCTGGCAGGCGGTGTGGGGCAGGCTGGGGGCAGGGCTGGCAGGCTGGGGGCTGGCCAGCGGTGTGGGGCAGGCCGGGGGTACGGGGCTGGCAGGCGGTGTGGGGCAGGCTGGGGGTGCGGGGCAGGCTGGGGGCAGGGGCTGGCAGGCGGTGTGGGGCAGGCTGGGGGTGCGGGGCAGGCTGGGGGCAGGGGCTGGCAGGCGGTGTGGGGCAGGCCGGGGGCGCAGGGCAGGCTGGGGGTACTGGGCTGGCAGGCGGTGTGGGGCAGGCCGGGGGCGCAGGGCAGGCTGGGGGTATGGGGCTGGCAGGCGGTGTGGGGCAGGCTGGGGGTGTGGGGCAGGCTGGGGGCTGGCAGGCGGTGTGGGGCAGGCCGGGGGCGTGGGGCAAGCTGGGGGCTGGCAGGCGGTGTGGGGCAGGCTGGGGGTGCGGGGCAGGCTGGGGGCAGGGGCTGGCAGGCGGTGTGGGGCAGGCCGGGGGCAGGGCTGGCAGGCTGGGGGCTGGCCAGCGGTGTGGGGCAGGCCGGGGGCGCAGGGCAGGCTGGGGGTACTGGGCTGGCAGGCGGTGTGGGGCGGGCTGGGGGTGTGGGGCAGGCTGGGGGCTGGCAGGCGGTGTGGGGCAGGCCGGGGGCGTGGGGCAGGCCGGGGGCGCTCTCAGGCAGACAGACGCAGCCAGTCGGAGGAGAGGCCGCCTGCATCGTCCGAGGGTTAGTGTGGGGGTGTCACTCCCCTCACGTGTACCCGAAAACAGCGCCTTTCAATGGGGCTGTGCAGTCTGCCAGCCCTTGCCGGCTGTGGGGCTGAAGCCCCAGTCTCCGGCACCTGCCTGCTCCCCACGGAAAGGGAGAGCTGCAGGGCTGAATGCCCCAGCTCGTGACCCACCGGGCTGCACCCCGATCCCCAGTGTCCCTGTCCGCACTGGCTGGAGACCTGTTCCCCAGTGCCCCAATCCTCCCCGCCCCCACGCTGGGCCCCCGACCCCTCTCGGCTGAAGCCCTCACCCTGCTCTGCCCCTTCTCCCCTGCCAGGCTTCGAAGACGGAGCTGGGGGACTGAGCGCCAAGTCCTGGCCACCCCGTGTGCCCCCACGCAAGCGTCAGTGCAAGTGTGGGGCAGCCCTCCTCTGCCCTGCGCCTCGCCAGCTCCCAGCCCCCTTCTCTCCCACAGCCAGGAAGAGCTGCAGGGCCCGGGACCCAGCTCCATAACTGCCGGAGTCCTCAGACAGAGGGGAGCCCTTCTGACACACAGCCCTGACTGACCCCAATTCTCCCCCTGCCCCCCACAGCCCCAGCTACCCCTCCCTGCACCATGAGTTACCCTCTGCCCCCCACAGCCCCCAGCTACCCCTCCCTGCACCATGAGTTACCTCTGCCCCCCACAGCCCCAGCTACCCCTCCCTGCACCACGAGTTACCCTCTGCCCCCCACAGCCCCAGCTACCCCTCCCTGCACCACGAGTTACCCTCTGCCCCCCACAGCCCCAGCTACCCCTCCCTGCACCACGAGTTACCCTCTGCCCCCCACAGCCCCAGCTACCCCTCCCTGCACCACGAGTTACCCTCTGCCCCCCACAGCCCCCAGCTACCCCTCCCTGCACCATGAGTTACCCTCTGCCCCCCACAGCCCCTAGCTGCCCCTCCCTGCACCATGAGTTACCCTCTATCCCCCCATAGCCCCTAGCTGCCCCTCCCTGTACCATGAGTTACCCTCTGCCCCCCATAGCCCCTAGCTGCCCCTCCCTGCACCATGAGTTACCCTCTGCCCCCCATAGCCCCAGCTACCCCTCCCTGCACCATGAGTTACCCTCTGCCCCCCCACAGCCCCTAGCTACCCCTCCCTGCACCATGAGTTACCCTCTGCCCCCCATAGCCCCTAGCTGCCCACTCTCTGCACCCTGAGCTACCCCCTGGCTGCATATACCCGCAAGCTACCCTCTGCCTGTCCCCTGAGCTAGCTGCTTACACCCACCCAGCCCCTCGCTATCCTTCCCTGACCCCCAGAGCTGCCCACACAGGCCCTAGCTAGCTCCTGCCTACACACAGCCACTGCTCCTTCTTCTTTCCACACCCTGGGCTACCCCTGCCTGCACTCTGAGCTGTGTTCAAACTTTGTGAGCAGAGCCCCCCGTTCCCCGTGCCCCCCACCCCACAGCCAAGCCAGGCTGAGTGGCTGCTGGCATGAATGGGGTGGAGGTGGTGCTGCCTCCCTGGACCTGCCACATGGAGCTGGCTTGAGCCTGTTGGGCCCTGCTCCAAACCAGAGTTACACTACGCGTACATCTGAGACGCCCCCCACTCGGCCCAGAGCCGCCCTGGCCCCTCACTGGGCCCTGTAGCTTTTATCGTGTAGCAGGAGCACAGGTGCCCAGGCCACCTCCAGCTTTTCTGGGCCCTAATCATACAAATAAAATAAGACAAACTAAAGAAGGCTCTGAAAGGAGCGAGACTGAGCTGGGAGACGGGCTTGTAACAAATGCTTCTCCAGCCCACTAAATGCCGACAAATGAACACGTGTCCAAGCCAGAGGCCCCCTTGAGCTTGAGGTCAAGGTCAAATGGTGCTTTGCCCTTGGGTATCACATTGATGGCCATTGAACTTGCTTCAATTTGAGCAATTCTACCAGATGCCCTGCATTCGTCATAGGGAATTCGGGCCACCCTCGCCCCCGGGGCGGAGTGGGGATTTTCCCCTCTCATTTTACATGCGAGCCTGTGCAAGTCTCCCTGCTCAGCCAGAATACCTCGTGCCTCAGTTTCCCCTGGTGGAAGGGGAAGATATCTGGCATTGTCCACCCTTTCCTGCTCCTTAAACGTGAGACGACTGTCGCTACCGCAGCCTGAGGGACAGGAGGCAGGGGTGCCTTGCAGGGGATGCTCCCGGTGGCCTGAACCCCAGGAGGGGATGTGACTAGGTGAGACTCGGCCCCACCCTGGGAGCAAGACAGAGGTCAGAGGAGGAACACGGGGGAGGCAGGGGCCAGGCAGCTGGCTGGGGGCACAGGCCACAGCCCTGGTTCTGGGCTGGCTCCCTCCGCAGCTGGACTTGATTGAATGCTTCTGGTTTCCGTGCTAACACGACTCACGTCCCTTTTGACAAATAACCTCCCCTTCTCCCTGATGCAGCCACAGGGGGCAGCCCTCTGGTGCCCCCAGCACCCTGCCCGAGCGGCACACATGGCCTGGAAGGGTTGTGATAGCTCGGAGCTCATACCAGGCTGGGCAAAACTCTGGAAGTTTCCTGCCCTGGCAACGGTATGCCGAGAGCGAGGAGGCACTGCCCCAGCACCGTGACTCCCTTCTTCCTGGGCAGCTCCCAAGAGTCACCCCCACCCACCCCAGGCACTCCCAGCAGAGCAGCCTGCGCATCTCTGCAGCGAGGGATGGCGACCCCAGTGCGCTCTGGCAGGCAGCAGAGCGGGGGAATGCAGCTCAGCCTTCCACACACCTGATGCGGTCCTGCTCCATGGCTCCCAGTCACTCTGGTTTGCAAAGGGCAGGATCTGAGTGCATCACAACTCAGCTGCCCGCTGGCTGCAGAGAGGGGCTCTGGGGTGGTTTGGAGACCCTGAGTCACCTTTGTGCGCTCCATCGGTAACCTGAAGTTTGCCCTGTCCATGGGTCTGTCGGAGGAATGCACTGCAGATAGCGACAGCTTCTCGTGAATGCTCTGCCGGGCGCTTGAGCTGGGTGCTGAATTCCTCTTCTCCCCAACAGCTGGCGTTACCCTCCTTCTCTGCTCACTCCTCTGATGTGTCTTCACCACATTCTGCGCACAGCAGGCCTCTGGGGTTGGCTCTTGGGAAAGTGTTTGTGCGTCTGTTAGCCTCTTTACCCGCTGTGGCTGCTCTCTGGCTAGCCAGCCACTCTGGAGGCAGGTTCTTCTCCAAAGCCAGGACAGCCCTTCTGCGTTGTCTTCCCCTCAGGGTTGTAACAGACTCTCTCCAGTGGCCACTGTTGCTGCTGGTTTGTAACTTGGAAGAGCGGTGCCTGGGCCTGCCCGCCGTAGGGTTTTCTCTGCTGGCTGTGCAGCTCTCAGACGCTGCCCTTGCTGGTGGACTGCACATTTTGTTTTGAATCGTTTTAAGTTCTGCTGCAGTGACGTGGGGGCCGTTGTCCATTTCTCGTGGCTTTGGGATAAGAGGGAGCACAAGAGCTTTCCAGCTTCTCTCTGGCTTTTGTGTGTGTTACTTGTGTGTCCCTGGAGCCGACCAGGTGATGCTGCCCTGACTCCACATCAGCCTGCAGCTCATCTCTTCCAGCTCAGACCACGGCTGGGGTTGTTGGGAAAGGCTCCTTGCCTTGCACTGCTGTTAGCTCTGCAGTGCCCCGTGCAGATACTTTATGTTGTGACAAGGTGCCCCTTTGTCTGGTTCATGTCGCTCACTTCTGTCCCTGGCCATAGGGTTTACGCTGTGGCTACCTCTGGAGCTCCGGCCAACTGGCTGACCTCCTCTCTGCTAGTCACAGCCAGGGCTGTCTGCCTTGTTGGGTGGGAAGAGCCCAGCCACTCTTCCCTCCCCAGCTCCCTCAGGAGCACTTACTCAACACCTCAACTCTTTTTACCTTCTCCTTCACACCCACTCTCCAAACACTGTCCCCTCCCACCACCCTTGCTTGGCTGGGCTGCTTTTGAGCCTGTTGGCAGTCAGGTCACTGCCTCTCCTTAGCTGACTGCAGATTGCTCTCACCTGCACTGCAGCACCAGCTGCTTCCCTAGCTCAGGCTGCCATCGTGAGCTGACTTTTTCCCCTTCCTAGCAGGGTCCTCTGGCCTCCCTGTTACAATGCCTTTGCTGAGACCCAGCCCTGCATTCATGGGACTCAGTTGCTCCTTGATGTCTGCCATGGAGGAGGTTAGGCTTCTGCTCACTTTCTCTTTGGAATTACAACACAGCTGCTTTTAATCATGAGTCCATCACTGCACTGCAAAGTTGTCTCATCACTTCCTAAGTGCCCCTTAGATGCTGGAGCCAGCCACCCCTGCTGTAAGGTAGAACTTCATTGGACTGTCACATGGCTGGGGTGTCTGATCAGTGCCTCCCAAAGCAGATTCTGTTTTCTGAGCTGGAGGAAGGACAGGGGAGCATTGGGGGACAGTGGAAGCGATATAAGCATGTGCTGAAGGCACAATGTGATGGGGTTCAGGGTCCCCCAGGCTCTGCACCCATCCCAGGCAGGAGCGACTCTCACTTGGCAGGAGAACAGCGGGTTTATTAGCCGACAGGACACAGCGTCGTACAGAGGGGTCAGTGCAGCCGGCAGAGACAGCCAGTCCCACCCATGCTGGGGAGAGGAGGCCCCACAGGGCCCCCGGAGCCGGGGCCTGGCCCCCTCCTTTGTCTCTCTGTCTCCCAGCCCAGACTCGTTGCTTCCAACTCCCAGTTCCAATTCAAACCCCTCCGGCTCCACCTCCCCCTTTGTCTGCAGCCCAGAGGTGTCACCTGGTCGCCAGGTCACCCTCAGCAGGAGCCCCACACCTGCTGTGAGACACACGTACACACACACGTATCCCCCACTGCATCACAGTCATGCACACACACATGTACGTACATGTAGACACACACACATCCCCCACTCCAGCATGCACACACACACACACACACACACGCACAAAAGTGCACCATCGGTGTCAATGCTTGGGAGAACCTGGCCCAGAACATCCCCAGTGGAGAGCAGTAATCCAGGAGGGACAGCACAGTCTGAGCTGTCCTGCTGCACTGCAGACAGGGACAGGTGAAGAAAAAGAAAAGAGCATCAAACACCACCCTGCGCCCCTCCAGCAGCCGCCAACACCTGCCCCTGCTGTGGTGAGCTCTGCGGCTCAGAGCCAGCCACCCACAGCCTCACACACACCACCATGCGCCCCTCCAGCAGCCGCCAACACCTGCCCCTGCTGTGGTGAGCTCTGCGGCTCAGAGCCAGCCACCCACAGCCTCACACACACCACCCTGCGCCCCTCCAGCAGCCGCCAACACCTGCCCCTGCTGTGGTGAGCTCTGCGGCTCAGAGCCAGCCACCCGCAGCCTCACACACACCACCCTGCGCCCCTCCAGCAGCCGCCAACACCTGCCCCTGCTGTGGTGAGCTCTGCGGCTCAGAGCCAGCCACCCGCAGCCTCACACACACCACCCTGTGCCCCTCCAGCAGCCGCCAACACCTGCCCCTGCTGTGGTGAGCTCTGCGGCTCAGAGCCAGCCACCCGCAGACTCACACACACCACCCTGCGCCCCTCCAGCAGCCGCCAACACCTGCCCCTGCTGTGGTGAGCTCTGCGGCTCAGAGCCAGCCACCCACAGACTCACACACAACACCCTGCGCCCCTCCAGCAGCCGCCAACACCTGCCCCTTCTGTGGTGAGCTCTGCGGCTCAGAGTCAGCCACCCACAGCCTCACACACACCACCCTGCGCCCCTCCAGCAGCCGCCAACACCTGCCCCTGCTGTGGTGAGCTCTGCGGCTCAGAGCCAGCCACCCACAGACTCACACACACCACCCTGCGCCCCTCCAGCAGCCGCCAACACCTGCCCCTGCTGTGGTGAGCTCTGCGGCTCAGAGCCAGCCACCCGCAGCCTCACACACACCACCCTGCGCCCCTCCAGCAGCCGCCAACACCTGCCCCTGCTGTGGTGAGCTCTGCGGCTCAGAGTCAGCCACCCACAGCCTCACACACACCACCCTGCGCCCCTCCAGCAGCCGCCAACACCTGCCCCTGCTGTGGTGAGCTCTGCGGCTCAGAGCCAGCCACCCGCAGCCTCACAAACACCACCCTGCGCCCCTCCAGCAGCCGCCAACACCTGCCCCTGCTGTGGTGAGCTCTGCGGCTCAGAGCCAGCCACCCGCAGCCTCACACACACCACCCTGCGCCCCTCCAGCAGCCGCCAACACCTGCCCCTGCTGTGGTGAGCTCTGCGGCTCAGAGTCAGCCACCCGCAGCCTCACACACACCACCCTGCGCCTCTCCAGCAGCCGCCAACACCTGCCCCTGCTGTGGTGAGCTCTGCGGCTCAGAGTCAGCCACCCGCAGCCTCACACACACCACCCTGCGCCCCTCCAGCAGCCGCCAACACCTGCCCCTGCTGTGGTGAGCTCTGCGGCTCAGAGCCAGCCACCCACAGCCTCACACACACCACCCTGCGCCCCTCCAGCAGCCGCGAACACCTGCCCCTGCTGTGGTGAGCTCTGCGGCTCAGAGCCAGCCACCCGCAGCCTCACACACACCACCCTGCGCCCCTCCAGCAGCCGCCAACACCTGCCCCTGCTGTGGTGAGCTCTGCGGCTCAGAGCCAGCCACCCGCAGCCTCACACACACCACCCTGCGCCCCTCCAGCAGCCGCCAACACCTGCCCCTGCTGTGGTGAGCTCTGCGGCTCAGAGTCAGCCACCCGCAGCCTCACACACACCACCCTGCGCCCCTCCAGCAGCCGCCAACACCTGCCCCTGCTGTGGTGAGCTCTGCGGCTCAGAGCCAGCCACCCACAGCCTCACACACACCACCCTGCGCCCCTCCAGCAGCCGCCAACACCTGCCCCTGCTGTGGTGAGCTCTGCGGCTCAGAGCCAGCCACCCACAGACTCACACACACCACCCTGCGCCCCTCCAGCAGCCGCCAACACCTGCCCCTGCTGTGGTGAGCTCTGCGGCTCAGAGCCAGCCACCCGCAGCCTCACACACACCACCCTGCGCCCCTCCAGCAGCCGCCAACACCTGCCCCTGCTGTGGTGAGCTCTGCGGCTCAGAGCCAGCCACCCGCAGCCTCACACACACCACCCTGCGCCCCTCCAGCAGCCGCCAACACCTGCCCCTGCTGTGGTGAGCTCTGCGGCTCAGAGTCAGCCACCCACAGCCTCACACACACCACCCTGCGCCCCTCCAGCAGCCGCCAACACCTGCCCCTGCTGTGGTGAGCTCTGCGGCTCAGAGCCAGCCACCCCCAGACTCACACACACCACCCTGCGCCCCTCCAGCAGCCGCCAACACCTGCCCCTGCTGTGGTGAGCTCTGCGGCTCAGAGCCAGCCACCCGCAGCCTCACACACACCACCCTGCGCCCCTCCAGCAGCCGCCAACACCTGCCCCTGCTGTGGTGAGCTCTGCGGCTCAGAGCCAGCCACCCACAGCCTCACACACACCATCCTGCGCCCCTCCAGCAGCCGCCAACACCTGCCCCTGCTGTGGTGAGCTCTGCGGCTCAGAGCCAGCCACCCACAGCCTCACACACACCACCCTGCGCCCCTCCAGCAGCCGCCAACACCTGCCCCTGCTGTGGTGAGCTCTGCGGCTCAGAGCCAGCCACCCGCAGCCTCACACACACCACCCTGCGCCCCTCCAGCAGCCGCCAACACCTGCCCCTGCTGTGGTGAGCTCTGCGGCTCAGAGTCAGCCACCCGCAGCCTCACACACACCACCCTGCGCCCCTCCAGCAGCCGCCAACACCTGCCCCTGCTGTGGTGAGCTCTGCGGCTCAGAGCCAGCCACCCACAGCCTCACACACACCACCCTGCGCCCCTCCAGCAGCCGCCAACACCTGCCCCTGCTGTGGTGAGCTCTGCGGCTCAGAGCCAGCCACCTACAGCCTCACACACACCACCCTGCGCCCCTCCAGCAGCCGCCAACACCTGCCCCTGCTGTGGTGAGCTCTGCGGCTCAGAGCCAGCTACCCACAGACTCACACACACCACCCTGCGCCCCTCCAGCAGCCGCCAACACCTGCCCCTGCTGTGGTGAGCTCTGCGGCTCAGAGCCAGCCACCCACAGCCTCACACACACCACCCTGCGCCCCTCCAGCAGCCGCCAACACCTGCCCCTGCTGTGGTGAGCTCTGCGGCTCAGAGCCAGCCACCCACAGCCTCACACACACCACCCTGCGCCCCTCCAGCAGCCGCCAACACCTGCCCCTGCTGTGGTGAGCTCTGCGGCTCAGAGCCAGCCACCCACAGCCTCACACACACCACCCTGCGCCCCTCCAGAAGCCGCCAACACCTGCCCCTGCTGTGGTGAGCTCTGCGGCTCAGAGTCAGCCACCCACAGCCTCACACACACCACCCTGCGCCCCTCCAGCAGCCGCCAACACCTGCCCCTGCTGTGGTGAGCTCTGCGGCTCAGAGTCAGCCACCCACAGCCTCACACACACCACCCTGCGCCCCTCCAGCAGCCGCCAACACCTGCCCCTTCTGTGGTGAGCTCTGCGGCTCAGAGCCAGCCACCCACAGCCTCACACACACCACCCTGCGCCCCTCCAGCAGCCGCCAACACCTGCCCCTGCTGTGGTGAGCTCTGCGGCTCAGAGCCAGCCACCCACAGCCTCACACACACCACCCTGCGCCCCTCCAGCAGCCGCCAACACCTGCCCCTGCTGTGGTGAGCTCTGCGGCTCAGAGTCAGCCACCCACAGCCTCACACACACCACCCTGCGCCCCTCCAGCAGCCGCCAACACCTGCCCCTGCTGTGGTGAGCTCTGCGGCTCAGAGCCAGCCACCCACAGACTCACACACACCACCCTGCGCCCCTCCAGCAGCCGCCAACACCTGCCCCTTCTGTGGTGAGCTCTGCGGCTCAGAGTCAGCCACCCACAGCCTCACACACACCACCCTGCGCCCCTCCAGCAGCCGCCAACACCTGCCCCTGCTGTGGTGAGCTCTGCGGCTCAGAGTCAGCCACCCACAGCCTCACACACACCACCCTGCGCCCCTCCAGCAGCCGCCAACACCTGCCCCTTCTGTGGTGAGCTCTGCGGCTCAGAGCCAGCCACCCACAGCCTCACACACACCACCCTGCGCCCCTCCAGCAGCCGCCAACACCTGCCCCTGCTGTGGTGAGCTCTGCGGCTCAGAGCCAGCCACCCACAGCCTCACACACACCACCCTGCGCCCCTCCAGCAGCCGCCAACACCTGCCCCTGCTGTGGTGAGCTCTGCGGCTCAGAGTCAGCCACCCACAGCCTCACACACACCACCCTGCGCCCCTCCAGCAGCCGCCAACACCTGCCCCTGCTGTGGTGAGCTCTGCGGCTCAGAGCCAGCCACCCACAGACTCACACACACCACCCTGCGCCCCTCCAGCAGCCGCCAACACCTGCCCCTTCTGTGGTGAGCTCTGCGGCTCAGAGTCAGCCACCCACAGCCTCACACACACCACCCTGCGCCCCTCCAGCAGCCGCCAACACCTGCCCCTGCTGTGGTGAGCTCTGCGGCTCAGAGCCAGCCACCCGCAGCCTCACACACACCACCCTGCGCCCCTCCAGCAGCCGCCAACACCTGCCCCTGCTGTGGTGAGCTCTGCGGCTCAGAGTCAGCCACCCACAGCCTCACACACACCACCCTGCGCCCCTCCAGCAGCCGCCAACACCTGCCCCTGCTGTGGTGAGCTCTGCGGCTCAGAGTCAGCCACCCACAGCCTCACACACACCACCCTGCGCCCCTCCAGCAGCCGCCAACACCTGCCCCTTCTGTGGTGAGCTCTGCGGCTCAGAGCCAGCCACCCACAGCCTCACACACACCACCCTGCGCCCCTCCAGCAGCCGCCAACACCTGCCCCTGCTGTGGTGAGCTCTGCGGCTCAGAGCCAGCCACCCACAGCCTCACACACACCACCCTGCGCCCCTCCAGCAGCCGCCAACACCTGCCCCTGCTGTGGTGAGCTCTGCGGCTCAGAGTCAGCCACCCACAGCCTCACACACACCACCCTGCGCCCCTCCAGCAGCCGCCAACACCTGCCCCTGCTGTGGTGAGCTCTGCGGCTCAGAGCCAGCCACCCACAGACTCACACACACCACCCTGCGCCCCTCCAGCAGCCGCCAACACCTGCCCCTTCTGTGGTGAGCTCTGCGGCTCAGAGTCAGCCACCCACAGCCTCACACACACCACCCTGCGCCCCTCCAGCAGCCGCCAACACCTGCCCCTGCTGTGGTGAGCTCTGCGGCTCAGAGTCAGCCACCCACAGCCTCACACACACCACCCTGCGCCCCTCCAGCAGCCGCCAACACCTGCCCCTTCTGTGGTGAGCTCTGCGGCTCAGAGCCAGCCACCCACAGCCTCACACACACCACCCTGCGCCCCTCCAGCAGCCGCCAACACCTGCCCCTGCTGTGGTGAGCTCTGCGGCTCAGAGCCAGCCACCCACAGCCTCACACACACCACCCTGCGCCCCTCCAGCAGCCGCCAACACCTGCCCCTGCTGTGGTGAGCTCTGCGGCTCAGAGCCAGCCACCCACAGCCTCACACACACCACCCTGCGCCCCTCCAGCAGCCGCCAACACCTGCCCCTGCTGTGGTGAGCTCTGCGGCTCAGAGCCAGCCACCCACAGACTCACACACACCACCCTGCGCCCCTCCAGCAGCCGCCAACACCTGCCCCTGCTGTGGTGAGCTCTGCGGCTCAGAGCCAGCCACCCACAGACTCACACACACCACCCTGCGCCCCTCCAGCAGCCGCCAACACCTGCCCCTTCTGTGGTGAGCTCTGCGGCTCAGAGTCAGCCACCCACAGCCTCACACACACCACCCTGCGCCCCTCCAGCAGCCGCCAACACCTGCCCCTGCTGTGGTGAGCTCTGCGGCTCAGAGCCAGCCACCCACAGACTCACACACACCACCCTGCGCCCCTCCAGCAGCCGCCAACACCTGCCCCTTCTGTGGTGAGCTCTGCGGCTCAGAGTCAGCCACCCACAGCCTCACACACACCACCCTGCGCCCCTCCAGCAGCCGCCAACACCTGCCCCTGCTGTGGTGAGCTCTGCGGCTCAGAGTCAGCCACCCACAGCCTCACACACACCACCCTGCGCCCCTCCAGCAGCCGCCAACACCTGCCCCTGCTGTGGTGAGCTCTGCGGCTCAGAGCCAGCCACCCACAGACTCACACACACCACCCTGCGCCCCTCCAGCAGCCGCCAACACCTGCCCCTTCTGTGGTGAGCTCTGCGGCTCAGAGTCAGCCACCCACAGCCTCACACACACCACCCTGCGCCCCTCCAGCAGCCGCCAACACCTGCCCCTTCTGTGGTGAGCTCTGCGGCTCATAGCCAGCCACCCACAGCCTCACACACACCACCCTGCGCCCCTCCAGCAGCCGCCAACACCTGCCCCTGCTGTGGTGAGCTCTGCGGCTCAGAGCCAGCCACCCACAGCCTCACACACACCACCCTGCGCCCCTCCAGCAGCCACCAACACCTGCCCCTGCTGTGGAGAGCTCTGCGGCTCAGAGCCAGCCACCCACAGCCTCACACACACCACCCTGCGCCCCTCCAGCAGCCGCCAACACCTGCCCCTGCTGTGGAGAGCTCTGCGGCTCAGAGCCAGCCACCCACAGCCTCACACACACCACCCTGCGCCCCTCCAGCAGCCGCCAACACCTGCCCCTTCTGGGTAAGCTCTGCGGCTCAGAGTCAGCCACCCGCAGGCTCACACATTGGAGGGTGCCAGGAAAACGCCCTGTTTGTCATTGAGCGATCACCAAGCGAGCGCAGGACCCCGGCGTCTCTCGGGGTTGCTTTTTGCAGCGGCAGTTGTCTCTTTCTGACATGGCTCTGCATGTGCCCACAGCGCCCATCTGCGCCTTCACCTCTGCTTCGAGCACCAAGGCAGCCGAGCGCTGTGCTGGAATCCACCAAGACCCGCTGGCTTCTCTGTGGGGCTTGATCCGCTGACGGGGGCTCCAAGCAGTTCAGGGTCTGGTCCACTTGTGAACGAGCCCAGTCTCCTGGACCCCTGGACGAGTCCCCCCGGGCCTGGGCGCTTGCCAGCCTCTCCCAGCCAGCCATGCGGACGGTATCTGCTTCTCTGTGTGTGCAGCTGGCTCCCACCCAGGCCAGGCTGTCGGAAGGAGGCACCGCCTACGTCCGCACTGGCCATGGCAGGCAGCATGTTCTCCCAGGACAGGGGACCAGGAGCCGATGGTGGTCTCTCCATTCGGCCCCATAGCCAGAATGTGCTGGGCTCTGACACTTCAGTCTGTCCCTGAGGAAAGGTCCTGCAGGTTGAGCCCCAGGTGATCCCCAGCCCCAGCTCTGGGACACGGGCTGGTGCACCCCGTTCTCAGCCTGCGTTTCCTTCCCTGGGCGAGGCTGCTTCCTTCCGCGCTGCTGCCTGTGCCCAGGGCTCAGCTTGCAGCTGGCAGAGCACACGTCCTTCCCCAGTGCTGTTTGGCTGAGGTGGTGTGATGGGGTTCAGGTGTCCCCCTGCACTGCACCCCGTCCGCTGGCAGGAGAGACTCTCACTCAGCAGGTACAACAGCAGGTTTATTAGGCAACAGATGTCCAGTTTCTCACAGAAGCAACAGCACAGCAGCCAGAGACAGTCCTTCCAACCTGTCCTGGGGAGAAGACCCCGAGGGGTGCCCCTCTGGGGTGTAGCTTCCCCCTCCCCAGGCTGGCTGCCTTCCAGCTCTCTCTGTTCCCCTAGCCTCCAACTGCCACCCCCGATTCAAAACCCAGCTCAGCTCCTCCCTGCTCTTTGTTTAGGCAGAGGTGTTACCTGCCAGTTGTAGCACCAGGGTCATCCTTAGCCACTGGGAGCTGCTGCTTGCCTCAGACATCCAGCCTGACTCACACATGCACCCCCCCCACTCCATCACATCTCTCCCCCCTTCCAGACCGCACTGAGCGGGGTCACTTAGCCAGTGACCTGGGGAAGTTCGGGGCCCTCCCTGCGTGACAGGGCATCGGCTATGGTGTTGTTGTTCCCCTTGACGTGGACCACCTCCATGTCGTAGTCCTGCAGGAGCAGACTCCACCGCAGGAGCTTGGCGTTGGCCCCTTTCATGTGATGCAGCCAGGTCAGGGGTGAGTGATCGGTGTACACGGTGAGACGCCGTCCAAACAGGTACGGCTGCAGCTTCCCCAGCGCCCACACCATGGCCAGACATTCCTTCTCTATGGCCGCGTAGCTCTGCTCCCGGGGCAGCAGCTTCTTACTCAGGTACACAATGGGGTGTTTCTCCCCTTTGTCAGTCACCTGCATTAGCACCGCCCCCAGCCCCACGTCTGAGGCATCGGTGAACACCAGGAAGGGTTTGTTGAAGTCTGGATTTGCCAGCACTGGGGCCCTGACCAGAGCCTCCTTCAGCGCGCAGAGGGCCTCTTGGCACTGCTCGGTCCAAACCACCTTGTCAGGCTTTCCCTTTTTACACAGCTCCGTGAGGGGGGCTGCGATGGAGCTAAAGTGGGGCACAAACCTCCGGTAGTACCCCGCCATCCCAATGAAGGCCTGTACCTGCTTCTTAGTCTGGGGTGTTGGCCAATCTCTGACAGCCTCCACTTTAGCTGGCTCTGGCTTTAAGCAGCCGCTGCCCACCTTGTGGCCCAGGTAGGTCACCTCAGCCATTCCCACCTTGCACTTCCCTGCCTTGATAGTCAGCCCGGCCTTCTGGAGTCGGTCCAGCACCTGCTTGACCTGGGACACATGGTCCTCCCACGTCTGGCTGAAGATGCAGATGTCGTCCATGTAAGCCAGGGCAAAGCTCTCCATCCCTTTCAGTAGCTGGTCCACCAGACGCTGGAAGGTAGCGGGTGCCCCCTTGAGGCCGAAGGGCAGGACCAAGAACTCGTAGAGCCCCACAGGAGTGATGAAAGCCGACTTCAGCCGGGCATCTTGGTCTAATGGCACTTGCCAGTACCCCTTGGTGAGGTCTATGGTGGTGAGGTAACGGGCTCCCCCCAGCTTGTCTAAAAGGTCATCAGGCCTGGGCATGGGGTAGGCGTCCGATACAGTGATGGCGTTAAGCTTGCGATAGTCCACACAAAACCGAACAGACCCATCTTTTTTAGGGACTAACACCACGGGAGAGGCCCAGGGGCTGGACGAGGGTTGGATCACCCCCAGAGCCAGCATGTCTTCAACCTCCCGCTCTATGTCCTGAGCCGTCCTCCCTGTGGCTCTGAATGGCACACACTTGATAGGGGCGTGGGTGCCTGTCTCTATTCGGTGGACAGCCAGGTCAGTGCGTCCGGGTCTGTCCGAGAAGAGCTGTTGATGCGAATGCAGCACCTCCTTGATCTCCGTCTGCTGGGCAGGGGTCAGCTGGTCTGAGAGGGGAATAGACTCCAGCAAGGAGCCGGCTCCAGTCCTTGTGAGTAAATCCACCAAGGGATCATCCCCCTGCCCCTCCCAGTGTCTGCACACGGCCAGCACCAAGTTCTGCCTGTCCCAGTAAGGTTTCATCATGTTCACATGATAGACCCGGTGGCTGTGGGCCCGGTTCGACAGTTCCACCACATAATTCACGTCATTTAGCTGTTTGACGACCTTGAAGGGCCCATCCCAGGCCGCTTGCAGCTTGTTCCGCCGCACAGGTATAAGGACCATCACTTGATCCCCGGTGGCATAGGCTCGGGCCCTGGCGTTACGGTCATACCAGACCTTTTGCTTCCTTTGGGCCATGGAGAGGTTCTCCCTGGCCAGGCCCATGAGCTCGGTGAGTTTTTCCCGGAAGGTCAGTACATACTGTACCACTGACTCCCCTTCAGGGGAGGCCGTCCCCTCCCACTCTTCTCTGAGCAAGTCCAAGGGTCCCCGTACCCTCCTTCCATACAGCAGCTCAAACGGGGAGAACCCCGTGGATTCCTGGGGCACCTCCCTGTATGCAAACAGCAGGTGGGGTAAGTACTTGTCCCAGTCATGGGGGTATTGATTCATGAAGGTTCTCAGCATCTGCTTCAGAGTCCCATTGAACCTCTCCACCAGCCCATTGGTCTGCGGGTGGTAGGCTGTGGCCCAGGTGTGCCGGACCCCACACTTGTCCCACAAGCTTTGCAGTAGGGCCGACATGAAGTTGGACCCCTGATCTGTGAGGACCTCCTTGGGGAACCCCACTCTGCTGAAAATGGACAGCAGTGCATCTGCCACGGTGTCAGCGTCGATAGAGGTCAAGGCCACTGCTTCTGGGTATCGCGTGGCAAAATCTACCACTACCAAAATATATTTCTTCCCCGAACGCGTTGCCTTGCTGAAGGGGCCCACTATGTCTATAGCCACTTTCTGGAAAGGCTCCTCTATGATGGGCAGTGGCCTCAAGGCAGCTTTCCCCTTGTCCCGGCTCTTCCCCATCCTCTGGCAGGGATCGCAGGACAGGCAATACAGACGGACAGCTGCAAAGATCCCTGGCCAGAAAAAGTTCTGTAACAACCTTCTCCTGGTGCGGTGGATCCCCTGGTGTCCTGCGAGCGGGACATCATGAGCTAGGTACAGCAGCCTGCGCCGGTACTTTTGGGGAACCACCAGTTGCCTCTGGACCTTCCATGGCTCCGCTTTGCGTCTGGGAGCCCATTCCCGGTACAGGAATCCCTTTTCCCACCGGAATCTCTCCCTGCAGCCCTCCCCCAGCTGCGGAGCTGGGCTGAGACTGGCCAGTTCCCTCAGCTTCTGCAAGGAGGGGTCTCTCTGCTGCTCTGCCTGGAATTCTTCCGCTCGGGCAGGAGCGGAGGCTACTTCCCCATCCCTGCCTGGCTCCAGCATCCCTGGCCTGTGAGATCTGGTTTTTGGGGGCCCCCTTTCTCTCAGGGTTGGCCCCTGTGGCTTTGGCTGGGCCTGTACCCCTGAATCTGGGGAGCGCACCCCTCGTTTTCTTTGGCTACGGGTCAGGACCAGGGCACGAGGGCGTTCACCTTGCCAGTTCTCCAGGTCAGCCCCCATCAGTACATCTGCCGGCAAATGGCTGTGCACGCCCACTTCCTTGGGGCCTTCCTTCTTCCCCCATTTCAGGTGCACCCTCGCCATGGGCACCTTGAAAGGGGTCCCATCAATTCCTGTTATCGTCAGGTGGGAATCGGGTATCATGCAGCCCGGTGCCACCACCCCGGGTCGGGCCAGCGTCACGTCAGCGCCTGTGTCCCAGAACCCCGTGACCTTTTTCCCGTCTACCTCGAGGTGTTTGAGACACTTGCTCCACAGAGGTAGCGCTGCCCCCACTCTGTAAACTGGCCTCTGAGCATTTGGTCCCCCTGAGGAGCTGGTCTGTGGGGCGGATTCGGCCCAATCCGAGTGCCCATTGTCAGCACCACCCGCCTTGGCAGCCAGCCCCTCTGACTTCTGGGACCCCACCCAGTTGACTCCATGACCCCCCGGCCTGCTCAACCTGTCTGGGAGCCTGGGGCACTGGGCTGCTCTATGCCCCTTTCGCCCACAGCGGTAACAGCCTGGGTCTGGTTGTGTCCCTCGGGCCGGCTGCTCTGTCCAGGCTCTGTTTGGCTCTCTGGGGGGTGGGTGGCTGGCCCCTCTTTCCTGGGCTTGCCCAAGAGGTGGTCCCCTCTGTCGTACAGTTAGGGACCGGTCTCTCTGAGATTCTCGGTCTCTCCGGGACTCCCTCTCCCTCCGGGACTCCCTCTCTCTCCGAGACTCCCTCTCCTTGTGGGGCTCACTTTCAAACCTGGCCCGGCTGTTTGTGAAGTCATCTGCCAGTTTCCCTGCATCATGTGAGTCCCCCGGCTTCCGGTCCACGAGCCACACCCTCAGGTCAGGTGCGCACATCTCGTAGAATCGCTCCACAACCGCCAGCTCGATCAGGTCCTCTACGGACTGGACTCCCATTCCGAATGCCCACTTCTGGTAGTATTGCTTCAGGCGGGCGGTTGTATCTACGTGGGTTTCCTCTGGCCTCTTCTGCGCCTCCTGGAACTTCTTCTTGTACTTCTCCGGAGTCAGCCCGAACTTATGCAGCAGGGCCTGTTTGAACCGTTCATAGTCCCCAGGCTGCAGCCCCACCAGCTGGCTGAGCACCGCTGCACCCTTCCGGCCCAGCAAGGGGGTGAGGTGCCGGAGCCACTCATCTGGGGGAACCTCATGCAACTCACAGGCTCGCTCGAAGGCGGTAAGGAACTCGTCCATGTCCCCTGTGTCCTGACACTGGGCCAGCACACGCGTCTCCAAGTGACTGGCCACCCCGAGCCGTCTGGCCCTCTCCCCGCTTACCGCAGCTGGGGCCTCTTGGCGTCTCGCCTCTGCCATGGTTCGCTCATGCTCCCGCTCTCGCTCTCTCTCCTCCCGCTGTCTGTCTTGTAGCTGGCACTCGTGCTCACGCTCTCTTTCTTGTTCCTGGCGCTCGTGCTCACGCTCTCTTTCCCGTTCCTGGAGCTCACGCTCACGCTCTCTTTCCCATTCCTGGCGCTCACGCTCTCTTTCTCGTTCCTGTCGCTCATGCTCACGCTCTCTTTCCCGTTCCTGGTGCTCCAGTTCCTTTAATTTCACCTCGAGTTCCAGCCGTCTCAGCTCTGCGGCGGGGGACTCTGCCCGCGATGGACCACCGCTAGCTGAGCGCGACCTGGTGGGCACCGTGTCTGTTGGACGGCGTCGAGCCCCTGCTCCTGTCGAAGAATCCGAAATGCTTCCCGAGGCTGACCGGCCACTTTCTGCCGGGACAGGCTCTGCCCCCCCGGATCGGTCATTCTCTTCCAGCTGTGCAATCAGCTGGGCCTTGGTCGCCTTCCCCACGGTCAGGCCCCTCTCTCTGCACAGCCCTGCTAGCTCTGCCTTCAGGAGTCGGGTATAATCCATCTCCCCGCTATTTCCCGGGGTATCCACTCACCAGCAGCAGCTGCAGGAATGGCTCTGTTCCCCCTCTGACTCTTGTGAGACTCCTTCCTTCTCTGGTGCTCAGTCAGCCACTGCTGGGAGCTCATCCGTGGGTGCAGTGCATCCCACTTCTGACACCAGTGTGATGGGGTTCAGGGGTCCCCCTGCACTGCACCCCGTCCGCTGGCAGGAGTGACACTCACTCAGCAGGTACAACAGCAGGTTTATTAGGCAACAGATGTCCAGTTTGTCACAGAAGCAACAGCATAGCAGCCAGAGACAGTCCTTCCAACCTGTCCTGGGGGGAAGACCCCGAGGGGTGCCCCTCTGGGGTGTAGCTTTCCCCTCCTCAGGCTGGCTGCCTTCCAGCTCTCCCTTTTCCTAGCCTCTAACTGCCACCCCCGATTCAAAACCCAGCTCAGCTCCTCCCTGCTCTTTGTTTAGGCAGAGGTGTCACCTGCCAGTTGTAGCCCCAGGGTCATCCTTAGCCACTGGGAGCTGCTGCTTGCCTCAGACATCCAGCCTGACTCACCCATGCACCCCCCCCACTCCATCACAGGTGGGGAGGACTTCCCTGAGGTTTGATAGTGTCCTGCCAGCAGAGCACCATGAGCCTGCAATGCCAGCGGTGTGCAGTAAGAGCTCTGCTGCTGCTAGGGAGGGGTAAGTTTCATCAGGCAGAACTCTTTCTGGCCCAAGCCATACACCAGCCTCTGCCTCCGTGACCTGGGGGACTAGCAGGGCTCCCGTCCTCTGTGCTCACTGGCCACAGGGGGGAAGCAGAGGGACATGGCCCCAGCCCTGCTCCGCTCACTGGCTCCCAGCCACGTCACAGAATCGTAGAATTCTAGGGCTGGAAGGGATCTCAGGAGGTCATTGAGTCCAGCCCCTGCCCAAAGCAGGATCAGCCCCAACTAAGTCATCCCAGCCAGGACCTTGTCAAATCAGCACTTAAAAACCTCTAGGGATGGAGATTCCACCACCTGTCTCGGTAACTCATTCCAGTGCTTCACCACCCTCCTGGGGAAAGAGTCTTTCCTAATATCCAACCTGCACCTCCCCTCTGTAACTTCAGCCCATCGCTCCTTGTTCTGCCATCTGTCACCACTCAGAACGGCCTCTCTCCATCCTCTTCAGAGCTCCCCTTCAGGAAGTTGAAGGCTGTTATCAAATCACCCCTCAGTCTTCTCTTCTGCAAACTAAATAAGCCCAAATCTCTCAGCCTCTCCTCGTAGATCATGTGCTCCAGCCCCCTAACCATTTTTTGTTGCCCTCCACTGAACCCACTCCAGTGTGTCCACACCCTTTCCATACTGGGGGGCTCAGAACTGGACGCAATACTCTAGATGTGGCCTCACCAGAGCCGAGTGGAGAGAAATAATAACTTCTCTAGATCTGCTGGAAATCTTCTCCTAATGCACCCCAATATGCCATTAGCCTTCTTGGCTACAAGGGCCCACTGTTGACTCATATCCAGCCTCTCATCCACTGTAATCCCCAGGTCCTTTTCTGCTGTACGGCTACTTAGCCAGTCGGTCCCCAGCCTGTAACGGTGCTTGGGATTCTTCCCTCCCGTGTGCAGGACTCTGCACTGCTCCTTGTTGAAACACATCAGATTTCTTTTGGCCCGATCCTCCGATTAGTCTAGGTCTCTCTGGACCCTGTCCCCACCCTCCAAAATTTCTTCCTGACCCCAGACCTTAGTGTCCTCTGCAAACTTGCTCAGGGTGCAGCCCATCCCTTCAGCCAGGTCATTGATAAAGATATTGGGCAGTACCGGTCCTAGAACTGATCTGTGTGGCACCCCACTTGAAACCAGCTGCCAACCAGCCATTGATCCATTGACCACCACCATTTGGGACTGTCCATCCAGCCAGCTTTCTGTCCATCTTACAGGCCATGTCTCCAATCCAGACTTCCTCAATTTATGGGTAAGAATGTTGTGGGAGACCGTATCAAAAGCTTTGCTGAAGTCAAGGTATGTCACATCCACTGACTTCCCCATCTCCACAGAGCCAGTTGCCTCATCATAGAAGCTAATCAGATTGGTCAGGCAGGACTTGCCCCTGGTGAATCCATGTTGGCTACTCTCAATCACTTTCCCCTCTTCCAAGTGCTCCAAAATGGATTCCTTGAGAATCCCCTCCATGATTTTCCCAGAGACTGAGGTAAAGCTGAGCAGTCTGTAGTTCCCTGGATTGTCCTTCTCTCCTCTTTCAAAGGTGGGCACTACGTTTGCCTTTTTCCAGTCATCTGGGACCTCTCCTGAGCTCCATGAGTTTTCAGAGATAATGACCACAAAGGCTCTGTGATGTCGCAGGGGAAGGGGAGTGACCATGGCCCTGCACTCCTGGGCAGGAGGCAGAGCGACACGATGAGGAGCCGGGGGAGCTGAGCTGAGTGGATTAGGGACATGTTCTTACACTTCCCCCTGCCACTGCCTGGGGGTGGGGGGTGGGGGGTGGGGGCTGAACCCCACTGTGGGTGCCAAGCCCCGCCAGGCTGTGCCCCCTTGCCCCTGCCCCCGCCCCCCACAGCACTTGGGGAGACACAGGCTCTTTCATCTCTTCCCCCACGCAGCTCTGGATTGTCTGCAATATGAGCTAACTCCTTGACTGCAAAATGTCCATATTTCATGCATTTATTACTCTGTTTGCTTCTAGCTGGATGTGATGGAGTGGGGGGAGTGCAAATGCGAGACTGAGGCTGGGGCCGCGTCTACATGTGCACGCGACTTCGAAGTAGCGGCGCCAACTTCGCAATAGCGCCCGTTGCGGCTACACGTGTTGGGCGCTATTTCGAAGTTGAAATCGACGTTAGGTGGTGTGATGGGGTTCAGGGGTCCCCCTGCACTGCACCCCGTCCGCTGGCAGGAGTGACTGTCACTCAGCAGGTACAACAGAAGGTTAATTAGGCAACAGATGCCCAGTTTCTCACAGAAGCGACAGCACAGCAGCCAGAGACAGTCCTTCCAACCCGTCCTGGGGACAAGACCCCGAGGGGTGCCCCTCTGGGGTGTAGCTTCCCCCTCCTCAGGCTGGCTGCCTTCCAGCTCTCCCTTTTCCTAGCCTCTAACTGACACCCCCGATTCAAAACCCAGCTCAGCTCCTCCCTGCTCTTTGTTCAGGCAGAGGTGTTACCTGCCAGTTGTAGCCCCAGGGTCATCCTTAGCCACTGTGAGCTGCTCTGCTTGTCTCTCACATCCAGCCTGACTCACACATGCACCCCCCCCACTCCATCACATCTCTCCCCCCTTCCAGACCGCACTGAGCGGGGTCACTTAGCCAGTGACCTGGGGAAGTTCGGGGCCCTCCCTGCGTGACAGGGCATCGGCTATGGTGTTGTTGTTCCCCTTCACATGGACCACCTCCATGTCGTAGTCCTGCAGGAGCAGACTCCACTGCAGGAGCTTGGCGTTGGCCCCTTTCATGTGATGCAGCCAGGTCAGGGGTGAGTGATCGGTGTACACGGTGAAACGCCGTCCAAACAGGTACGGCTGCAGCTTCCCCAGCGCCCACCCCATGGCCAGACATTCCTTCTCTATGGCCGCGTAGTTCTGCTCCCGGGGCAGCAGCTTCTTACTCAGGTACACGACGGGGTGTTTCTCCCCTTTGACATTCACCTGCATTAGCACCGCCCCCAGCCCCACGTCTGAGGCATCGGTGAACACCAGGAAGGGCTTGTTGAAGTCTGGATTTGCCAGCACCGGGGCCCTGACCAGAGCCTCCTTCAGCGCGCAGAGGGCCTCTTGGCACTGCTCGGTCCAGACCACCTTGTCAGGCTTCCCCTTCTTACACAGCTCTGTGAGGGGGGGCTGCGATGGAGCTGAAGTGGGGCACAAACCCCCGGTAGTACCCCGCCATCCCAATGAAGGCCTGGACCTGCTTCTTAGTCTGGGGTGTGGGCCAATCTCTGACAGTCTCCACTTAAGCTGGCTCTGGCTTTAAGCAGCCACTGCCCATCTTGTGGCCCAGGTAGGTCACCTCAGCCACTCCCACCTTGCACTTCCCTGCCTTGATAGTCAGACCAGCCTTCTGGAGTCGGTCCAGCACCTGCTTGACTTGGGACACATGGTCCTCCCACGTCTGGCTGAAGATGCAAATGTCGTCCATGTAAGCCAGGGCAAAACTTTCCATCCCTTTCAGTAGCTGGTCCACCAGACGCTGGAAGGTAGCGGGTGCCCCCTTGAGGCCGAAGGGCAGGACCAGGAACTCGTAGAGCCCCACAGGAGTGATGAAAGCCGACTTCAGCCAGGCATCTTGGTCTAATGGCACTTGCCAGTACCCCTTGGTGAGGTCTATGGTGGTGAGGTAACGGGCTCCCCCCAGCTTGTCTAAAAGGTCATCAGGCCTGGGCATGGGGTAGGCGTCCGAGACAGTGATGGCGTTAAGCTTGCGATAGTCCACACAAAACTGAACAGACCCATCTTTTTTAGGGACTAACACCACGGGAGAGGCCCAGGGGCTGGAGGAGGGTTGGATCACCCCCAGAGCCAGCATGTCTTCAACCTCCCGCTCTATGTCCTGAGCCGTCCTCCCTGTGGCTCTGAATGGCACACACTTGATAGGGGCGTGGGTGCCTGTCTCTATTCGGTGGACAGCCAGGTCGGTGCGTCCGGGTCTGTCCGAGAACAGCTGTTGATGCGAATGCAGCACCTCCTTGATCTCCGTCTGCTGGGCAGGGGTCAGCTGGTCTGAGAGGGGAATAGACTTCAGCAAGGAGCCGGCTCCAGTCCTTGTGAGTAAATCCACCAAGGGATCATCCCCCTGCCCCTCCCAGTGTCTGCACACGGCCAGCACCAAGTTCTCCCTGTCCCAGTAAGGTTTCATCATGTTCACATGTTAGACCCGGTGGCTGTGAGCCCGGTTTGACATTTCCACCACATAATTCACGTCACTTAGCTGTTTGATGACCTTGAAGGGCCCATTCCAGGCCGCTTGCAGCTTGTTCTGCCGCACAGGTACAAGGACCATCACTTGATCCCCGGTGGCATAGGCTCGGGCCCTGGCGTTACGGTCATACCAGACCTTTTGCTTCCTTTGGGCCATGGAGAGGTTCTCCCTGGCCAGGCCCATGAGCTCGGTGAGTTTTTCCCAGAAGGTCAGTACATACTGTACCACTGACTCCCCTTCAGGAGGGGCCGTCCCCTCCCACTCTTCTCTGAGCAAGTCCAAGGGTCCCCGTACCCTCCTTCCGTACAGCAGCTCAAACGGGGAGAACCCCGTGGATTCCTGGGGCACCTCCCTGTAAGCAAACAGCAGGTGGGGTAAGTACTTGTCCCAGTCATGGGGGTATTGATTCATGAAGGTTCTCAGCATCTGCTTCAGAGTCCCATTGAACCTCTCCACCAGTCCATTGGTCTGCGGGTGGTAGGCTGTGGCCCAGGTGTGCCAGACCCCACACTTGTCCCACAAGCTTTGCAGTAGGGCCGACATGAAGTTGGACCCCTGATCTGTGAGGACCTCCTTGGGGAACCCCACTCTGCTGAAAATGGACAGCAGTGCATCTGCCACGGTGTCAGCGTCGATAGCGGTCAAGGCCACTGCTTCTGGGTATCGCGTGGCAAAATCTACCACCACCAAAATATATTTCTTCCCCGAACGCGTTGCCTTGCTGAAGGGTCCCACTATGTCTATAGCCACTTTCTGGAAAGGCTCCTCTATGATGGGCAGTGGCCTCAAGGCAGCTTTCCCCTTGTCTCAGGTCCTCCCCACCCTCTGGCAGGGATCGCAGGACAGGCAATACAGACGGACAGCTGCAAAGATCCCTGGCCAGAAGAAGTTCTGTAACAACCTTCTCCTGGTGCGGTGGATCCCCTGGTGTCCTGCGAGCGGGACATCATGGGCTAGGTACAGCAGCCTGCGCCGGTACTTTTGGGGAACCACCAGTTGCCTCTGGACCTTCCATGGCTCCGCTTTGCGTCTGGGAGCCCATTCCCGGTACAGGAATCCCTTTTCCCACAGGAATCTCTCCCTGCAGCCCTCCCCCAGCTGTGGAGCTGGGCTGAGACTGGCCAGTTCCCTCAGCTTCTGCAAGGAGGGGTCTCTCTGCTGCTCTGCCTGGAATTCTTCCGCTCGGGCAGGAGCGGAAGCTACTTCCCCATCCCTGCCTGGCTCCAGCACCCCTGGCCTGTGAGACCTGGTTTTTGGGGGCCCCCTTTCTCTCAGGGTTGGCCCCTGTGGCTCCTGTGACTTTGGCTGGGCCTGTACCCCTGAATCTGGGGAGCGCACCCCTCGTTTTCTTTGGCTACGGGTCAGGACCAGGGCACGAGGGCATTCACCTGGCCAGTTCTCCAGGTCAGCCCCCATCAGTACATCCGCCGGCAAATGGCTGTGCACGCCCACTTCCTTGGGGCCTTCCTTCTTCCCCCATTTCAGGTGCACCCTCGCCATGGGCACCTTGAAAGGGGTCCCATCAATTCCTGTTATCGTCAGGTGGGAATCGGGTATCATGCAGCCCGGTGCCACCACCCCGGGTCGGGCCAGCGTCACGTCAGCGCCTGTGTCCCAGAACCCCGTGACCTTTTTCCCGTCTACTTTGAGGTGTTTGAGACACTTGCTCCACAGAGGTAGTGCCGCCCCCACTCTGTAAACTGACCTCTGAGCATTTGGTCCCCCTGAGGAGCTGGTCTGTGGGGCGGACTCGGCCCAATCCAAGTGCCCATTGTCAGCACCACCCGCCTTGGCCGCCAGCCCCTCTGGCTTCTGGGACCCCACCCAGTTGACTCCATGACCCCCCGGCCTGCTCAACCTGTCTGGGAGCCTGGGGCACTGAGCTGCTCTATGCCCCTTGTGATGGAGTGGGGGATACCTGTGTGTGTGTGTGTGGCTCACAGAGGGTGTGGGGCTCCTGCTGAGGGTAACCTTGATGACCAGGTAACACCTTTGTACTGCAGACAAAGGAGGAGGTGAAGCCTGAGGGGTTTGAATTGGAACTGGGAGTTGGAAGCAGTTAGTCTGGGCTGAGGGAGAGAGAGACAAAGGAGGGGGCCAGGCCCCGGCTCTGGGGGCCCCTCGGGGCCTCCTCTCCTCAACATGAATTGGACTGGCTATCTCTGCCTGCTGCATTGACTCCTCTGTACGATGCTGTGTCCTGTCGGCTAATAAACCCGCCGTTCTCCTGCTAAGTGAAAGACTCTCCTGCCTGCGGACAGGGTGCAGAGCCTGGGGGACCCCAGAACCCCATCACAACCCTTTCGCCCACAGCGATAACAGCCTGGGTCTTGTTGTGTCCCTCGGGCCAGCTGCTCTGTCCGGGCTCTGTTTGGCTCTCTGGGGGGTGGGTGGCTGGCCCCTCTTTCCTGGGCTTTCCCAAGAGGTGGTCCCCTCTGTCGTACAGTTAGGGACCGGTCTCTCTGAGATTCTCGGTCTCTCCAGGACTCCCTCTCCCTCCGGGACTCCCTCTCTCTCCGAGACTCCCTCTCTTTGTGGGGCTCACTTTCAAACCTGGCCCGGCTGTTTGTGAAGTTATCTGCCAGTTTCCCTGCATCATGTGAGTCCCCTGGCTTCCGGTCCACAAGCCACACCCTCAGGTCAGGTGCGCACATCTCGTAGAATCGCTCCACGACCGCCAGCTCGATCAGGTCCTCTACGGACTGGACTCCCATTCCGAACGCCCACTTCTGGTAGTATTGCTTCAGGCGGGCGCTTGTATCTACGTGGGTTTCCTCTGGCCTCTTCTGCGCCTCCTGGAACTTCTTCTTGTACATCTCCGGAGTCAGCCCGAACTTATGCAGCAGGGCCTGTTTGAACCGTTCATAGTCCCCAGGCTGCAGCCCCACCAGCTGGCTGAGCACCGCTGCACCCTTCCGGCCCAGCAAGGGGGTGAGGTGACGGAGCCACTCATCTGGGGGAACCTCATGCAACTCACAGGCTCGCTCAAAGGCGGTAAGGAACTCGTCCATGTCCCCTGGGTCCTGACACTGGGCCAGCACACGTGTCTCCAAGTGACTGGCCACCCCGAGCTGTCTGGCCCTCTCCCCGCTTACCACAGCTGGGGCCTCTTGGCGTCTCGCCTCTGCCATGGCACGCTCATGCTCCCGCTCTCGCTCTCTCTCCTCACACTCTCATTCTTTCTCCTCCCGCTCTCGCTCTCTTTCCTCCCGCTGTCTCTCTTGTAGCTGGCGCTCGTGCTCACGCTCTCTTTCCCGTTCCTGGCGCTCACGCTCACGCTCTCTTTCCCGTTCCTGGCGCTCACGCTCTCTTTCCCGTTCCTGGTGCTCCAGTTCCTTTAATCTCACCTCGAGCTCCAGCTGTCGCAGCTCTGCGGCGAGGGACTCTGCCCGCGATGGACCACCGCTAGCTGAGTGCGACCTGGCGGGCACCATGTCTGTCTGACGGCGTCGAGCCCCTGCTACTGTCGGAGAATCCGAAACGCTTCCCGAGGCTGACCAGCCACTTTCTGCCGGGACAGGCTCTGCCCCCCCGGATCGGTCATTCTCTTCCAGCTGTGCAATCAGCTGGGCCTTGGTCGCCTTCCCCACGGTCAGGCCCCTCTCTCTGCACAGCCCCGCTAGCTCTGCCTTCAGGAGTCGGGTATAATCCATCTCCCCGCTATCTCCCGAGGTATCCACTCACCAGCAGCAGCTGCAGCTGCAGGAATGGCTCTGTTCCCCCTCTGGCTCTTGTGAGACTCCTTCCTTCTCTGGTGCTCAGTCAGCCACTGCTGGGAGCTCATCCGTGGGTGCAGTGCATCCCACTTCTGACACCAGTGTGATGGGGTTCAGGGGTCCCCCTGCACTGCACCCCGTCCGCTGGCAGGAGTGACTCTCACTCAGCAGGTACAACAGAAGGTTTATTAGGCAACAGATGTCCAGTTTCTCACAGAAGTGACAGCATAGCAGCCAGAGACAGTCCTTCCAACCTGTCCTGGGGAGAAGACCCCGAGGGGTGCCCCTCTGGGGTGTAGCTTCCCCCTCCTCAGGCTGGCTGCCTTCCAGCTCTCCCTTTTCCTAGCCTCTAACTGCCACCCCTGATTCAAAACCCAGCTCAGCTCCTCCCTGCTCTTTGTTCAGGCAGAGGTGTTACCTGCCAGTTGTAGCCCCAGGGTCATCATTAGCCACTGGGAGCTGCTGCTTGCCTCGGACATCCAGCCTGACTCACACATGCACTCCCCCCACTCCATTACAGGTGGTGAGACGTCGAAGCCGCTAACCCCATGAGGGGATGGGAATAGCTCCCTACTTCGAAGTTGAACGTTAAAGTAGGGCACTTGTAGACGATCCGCATCCCGCAACATCGAAATAGCGGGGTCCGCCATGGTGGCCATCAGCTGAGGGGTTGAGAGACGCTCTCTCTCTCCAGCCCCTGCGGGGCTCTATGGTCACCGTGGGCAGCAGCCCTTAGCCCAGGGCTTCTGGCTGCTGCTGCTGCAGCTGGGGATCTATGCTGCATGCACAGGGTCTGCAACCAGTTGTCGGCTCTGTGGATCTTGTGTTGTTTAGTGCAACTGTGTCTGGGAGGGGCCCTTTAAGGGAGCGGCTTGCTGTTGAGTCCGCCCTGTGACCCTGTCTGCAGCTGTTCCTGGCACCCTTATTTCGATGTGTGCTACTTTGGCATGTAGACGCTCCCTCGCAGCGCCTATTTCGATGTGATGCTGCCCAATGTCGAAGTTGAACGTCGACGTTGCCAGCCCTGGAGGACGTGTAGACGTTATTCATCGAAATAAGCTGCTTCGATATAGCGTGCACGTGTAGACGTAGCCTGGATGTGAGAGGCAAGCAGAGCAGCTCCCAGTGGCTAAGGATGACCCTGGGGCTACAACTGGCAGGTAACACCTCTGCCCTGAACAAAGAGGAGGGTGGAGCCGAGCTGGGTTTGAATCAGGGGCGGCAGTTAGAGGCTAGGGGGAAAGAGAGCTGGAAGGCAGCCAGCCTGAGGAGGGGGAAAGCTACACCCCAGAGGGGCACCCCTTGGGCTCTTCTCCCCAGGACGGGTTGGAAGGACTGTCTCTGACTGCTGTACTGTCGCTTCTGTGAGAAACTGGGCTTCTGTTGCCTAATAAACCTCCTGTTGTACCTGCTGAGTGAGAGTCACTCCTGTCAGCAGACGGGGTGCAGTGCAGGGGGACCCCTGAACCCCATCACACTGGGGTATGTCTTTGTCTGGGTCTTGGGCATGAATTTGTCCCTCTTACCTGGGTAGCTCTCTCTCCTTGCCTCAGGGGTTTTGTGATAAAAGGAAGTTCTTCACCTTCGTGCAGTAACAATGGCTCTTCGAGATGTGTCCCCATGGGTGCTCCACGTTAGGTATCAGGCTTGCCCTGGCGCTGCAGACCGGGGATCTTCACAGCCATTTTCCGCTGGACCACACGTGTGGGCTCTGACGCACCACTTCACGCTCTTTTGATCACATGCGTGGTCTGGCTTGAGCCAGTTCCTTGAAATCACTTCAAATCTGAAACAGAGGAACTGAAGAAGAATCCAAAGCGGTGAGGAAGGGTGCGCACCACCCTGAGCTCCAACAGGTTTTTATGGAGGGATGTTTCCATGGTGGACCATCGTCCTTGTATGGATTGACCATTCAGATGGGGCCCCCATCCAATAAGGGAGGCATCTGTCATTATCAGTGCATCTGGGTGCAGCTGGTGGAATGGGATGCCTGAAAGGAGGCTGTCTGGTACAGTCCACCACCGGAGTGAGAGTAATACGTCACTCGGCACCGTGACCCATTTGTGGATATTGTGGCTTTTGGGCATGTAAATACTCACTATCCAATGCTGGATACACCAAAACCGTAGGCGTGCATGTTGAACTACATATGTGGTGGCCGCCACGTGACCCATAAGTTGCAAGCAAGTCATAACCTGTACCTTTGGGCTGGCTGATACTGTGTGGAAGATGTCTTGGTGAGTGCGATAATGCTGGACTGGGAGATACGCCCAAGCCATAACAGAGTCCAGCCTTGCCATCAAGTTAAAGGAATGTGGATTGGATAAATGGATAATAAGATGGATTGAAAGCTGGCTAGAAGGTCGGGCCCAGCAGGTAGTGATCAACGGCTCGATGTTGGGATGGCTGTAGGTTTCTAGTGGAGTGCCCCAAGGTTCAGTTCTGGGTCTTGTTCTGTTCAACATATTTATCAATGACCTGGATGAGGGGTTGAATTGCACCCTCAGCAAGTTTGCAGATGACACTAAGCTAGGGGGAGAGGTAGATATGCTGGAGGGTAGGGACAGGGTCCAGACTGACTTAGACAAATTGGAAGACTGGGCTATAAGAAATCTGATGAGGTTCAATAAGGACAAGTGCAGAGTCCTGCACTCGGGCCGGAAGAATCCCAAGCATTGTCACAGGCTGGGGTCTGACTGGCTCGGTAGTAGTTCTGCAGAAAAGGATCTGGGAGTTGTAGTGGATGAGAAGCTGGACATGAGTCAAGTGTGCCGTTGTAGCCAAGAAAGCTAATGGCATATGAGGTTGCACCAAGAGGAGCACTGCCGGTAGATCCAGAGAAGTGATTATTCCTCTTTATTCGGCTTTGGTGAGGCCGCATCTGGAGTACTGTGTCCAGTTCTGGGCCCCCAGTTATAGTATAGGAAGGATGTGGATACACTGGAGAGGGTCCAGCGGAGGGCGACCAAAATAATTAGGGGGCTGGAGCATATGACTTATGAAGAAAGGTTGAGGGAATTGGGTCTGGTTAGTCTGCAGAAGAGAAGACTGAGTGGGGACTTGATAACAGCCTTCAACTTACTGAAGGGAGGTTGCAAAGAGGCTGGAGGGAGGCTGTTCACAGCGGTCATGGATGGCAGAACATGGAACAATGGTCTCAAGTTCCAGTTGGGAAGGTCCAGGTTGAACATTAGGAAAAACTTTTTCACTAGGAGGGTGGTGAAGCATTGGAATGTTCTACCCAGGGAAGTAGTGGAGTCTCCGTCCCTGGAGGTGTTTAACTCTCGGCTCAACAAAACCCTGGCTGGGCTGATCTGATGGGTTTGGTCCTGCCTCGGGCAGGAGGCTGGACTTGATGGCTTTTTAGGTCTCTTCCAGCTCTATTGTTCTATGATTCTATGATTCTTGCACCAATGAACTCAATGCTTTGTGTGGGCTCCATGATCGACTTTTGGTCATTTATAATAAGGCCCAGGGAAAGAAAGGTAGCCCTGGTGACCTGTATCATGGTTGTAATATCCACTCGAGATGCTCCTCTGATTACGTATGTAAAAATGATAATGTTGAAATGTCGAAGGTGCACTGCAACCACTGCAAGGGTTTTTGAGAATATCTTGAGAGCTGTAGCAAGGCCAAAGGGCAAAGCCCTATACTAGAAGTGTTCTTCACCCCAACAAACGAGGATCATCTGTGGGTGGGATGGATAGTTATGTGAAAGTAAGCGTCTTGGAGATCGAGAGCTGCAAACCATGGCCACGATCTAGTACAGGAATTATGGAAGCCAAAGTAACCATCTTGAACCATTGCTTGTGCAGGTAACAATTCAGGTTTCGAAGGTCCAGTATTGGTCTCCACCCACCCCCGACTTCTTCTGGGTGAGGATGCATCAGGAGTAGAAACCCCTCCTTCTGAATTAATCTGGTACTCATTCCACAACCCCTATGGCTAGGAGTTGTCCCACCTCTTGTCTTAGTAACAGAGAGGGAGCCGTACTAGTCTATATACTATCAAAACGAAAAAAAAACAGTCAAGTAGCACTTTAAAGAGTAACAAAATAATTTATTAGGTGGTGAGCTTTTGTGGGACAGACCCACTTCTTCAGACCAGAGCCAGACCAGAACAGACTCAATGTTTAAGGCGCAGAGAACCAAAAAAGTAGTCAAGGTTGACAAATCAGAAAAACCGGTCAGTCAACATTTTAATGGAGTGGGCCATTCTGTTAATGACTTAAAAGTTTGCATTTTAGTGAAGTGGAATTTTCACAACAGTCTGCAAAGAGAGACTTCTGAACTCTCTTTTATATTCAAATTCGACACATTAACACATGGTTTGAACCGAGATGTGAATTTTGTGGGTCATTATAGGGGCACTTTTGCATACTTGGCTTAATCTAATTCTTGACTCCCCCCACCCCGCCCCACTACTCTCTGATTTGCTCACTTTGACAATTTTTTTCTGATTTGTCAACCTTGACTACTTTTTTGGTTCTCTGTGCCTTAAATATTGAGTCTGTTCCGGTCTGGCTGTGGTCTGAAGAAGTGGGCCTGTCCCATGAAAGCTCACCTAATAAACCATTTTGTTACTCTTTAAAGTGCTGCTTGACTGCTCTTGTCTTAGGAGATTCTCATGAGAGGGGTCCCTGAAGAGGGATGGGGTAGGAGGGGTAGTGGGTGGAACATCCTGGAGAGGGATGGTGTAACCTGATGAAACTATTTCCAGCACCCATTTGTCAGTTGTTGTCTCTGACCACTGGTTGTAATAAAGTCTTAGGTGATGATGAAATAGGCTCACTGGAGGAGAAGTGAGGATGGTAGTGGTGTTGTTGAGGCTCTCAAGCAAGCCGTCAAACTTGCTGTCTTGACTGTTGTGATGGGTGGTCACAGAGCTGGTTATTTCTGCACCTCAATGACCTCTGAGTGGTCCTAGACTGGTCGAACTGTCTCTGATGGAACTGCATCCTCTGAAACAGTTGATTATACCTCCTCTGGTATGGCCCAAACCATCTGCATCTACATGGTGGAGTGCATGCACCTGTGGTACCCAGAGGCACTGAGACCTCATCTGGGATGAGGAAAGTCTCTGCTCTACAGCCTCAGCTGAGCATCAGCTAGGCTTTAGCTCGTGTGGTAGAGTGCAGGGCTTTAGCCCCTGTACTTACAGGTTCTATCCCTGGTGCCAGCAACCTGGGTCTGTTGGTGTTACATGCCCAAGGTTCTTAAGGTGGTGTGTGAGGGTTTACTAGAGGGTAACACCACATCAGTAGCTTTGGCAAATAACTTCTCTGTGTCAAATGGGAGTTCCTCCACTTTATTCTGGAGCTCCTTGGGGACAGCTGAGATTTGGAGCCAAGATGCCTGCCTCATCACTATTGCAGTGACTGTAGAATGAGCTGCTGTGTCAGCCACGTCAAGGGCACTTTGTACACTGGTTCTGGATATGGCATAGCCTTCTTGTATGGCAGCCTTCAATACGGGCTTCTTCGCATCTAGAAAACAGTCCATCAATGCTGTCAACTTAGAATAATTGTCAAAGTTATGGTTGGACAAATGAGCAGCGTAATTGGCCATTCTCAAGAATAAAGTAGAAGAGGAATTGATCTTCCTGCCAAAAATGACAAGACGCTTAGAGTCTTTGTCCAATGAAGCTGACATATTGTGGGGCCTTAGACCTATGCTGGGAGGCCTCCACCACCAACAAATTTGGTTGCGGGTGTGTAAAAAGGTATTCCAGGCCCTCTGAGGGCATGAAATACTTCTTGTCCTCCCTTTTATTGGTCGCAGGAATGGACGGCGGCATTAGCCACATATTGTTGGCCACCTCCACTGTCCCTCACCCAGAGGGATAGCAGTTTTTGAAGACACCAGGGTCTTAAGTTCTTTAACAGGCCCTGCTGTCTTTCTCGAACCTCCACCAGTTTGACACCTTGGCTGGTGGCCACTCTTCTGAACAGGTCCTGAAATTCTTGAAGATCGTCAGGAGGGGAGATATCCCCAGGTATAACTGCCTCATCAGGTGACAGAAGATGCATCAGCAGGCCAGGTGACTTGGGGTACCCCCTCGGTGTCAGAGAAATGAGCCTCCTCCTCTACTGGCTGGGGAGGTAGGGACGTGGGTTGCAGCTTGGAGGGAGGTAGACCTGTGGGTGAACAACTTGGCAACAAGGAGACCACCAAAGACCTCTCCTGAGGTTCTCAGTGGATGTGTTTGTCCAATTCACAATGATAGTGAGTCTCATAATCATGAGCACGGGGACAGCAGTAGTGGTGCCTCCCAGGAGAATAGCATCTATGTGGGGAGTGATATCTATACCCATGCCTATGTGATGAATAATGCGAATGAGAGCGCCCTGAGGAAGGAGGAGGAGACAGGGACGCATGGCTAACAGGTGCAGTTGCTGCTCAACTTCATAAGCTGATGGTGACCATGGTCTCAAGCAGTGGGACAGTGACCGTGATCTGTGATACAGTGATGGTGACAGTGGTCTAAGGAAGGGTGACGGAGTGGAGAAACGGCCGGGAGAGACTCATGAGGCACATGAGACAGGAGGCGAGAGAGAGCGTTGTGGTGAGAGCTCAGGAGTATGCCTACGGTGCCTAGAGTTGATGGAGCCTTGTGAGGTTTATGCTGGTATTTCCCCACTACTGCTGTTGGTGCTGGTACCTGGGCCAGTTCTGGTCCCATTAGTGGTGCCGTTGTAGTTGGTGCCACAGGAGTCGTGCTGGGCTTCGCAGGCCGGTGCCACGGTTGGTACCGCACGGGCCAGTGCTTCCGTTGGTGCCAAAGTAGTCGGTGTCATTGTCTCCAGACCCGGTACCACGAGCCACTGCTGCAGTGGATACCGCCACCGGTGCTAACTTGGAGCAGTCCGGTGCCATGCAGGTATCTGGTTCCATTCTGTGCTTCTGTGCCAATGACGGGGCAGATTTCCTCATCTTGTTCTTTTTAACAGAGCGAGACCCAACTTCACTGCCTCCATCTGCCTCACTCATCTTCCCTCTGGACAAGCCGGGCAAAGAGCGAGCAGGAGATGGCCTGGCTCTTTTGTGCGCGGCATCCTCTGAAGACAATGCCCCACACTGGTGCTGACTGCTGTGGTCAGAAGGCTCAGCAGTCTCCAGGGTCACAGGCTGGAGGGCTTCATCAAACAGAATCATGCAAAGTCGCATTTCTTTGTCCCTAAGAACCCAGGTGGTCAGCTTGGAGCAGTGAGGACATTTCTGCAAGACATGTCCTTCACCGAGGCATCAAACACAGCGGGAATGGCCATCAGAGGCTGGTTTTGCCTCGTGGCATGTCACACTTTTTAAAATAGGTTGCACCTGGTGTGGGGGAAAAAGGCAAAAAGAAAAACTGCTGTAGGTGTTAAAATTTTTACTTTTCCATAATAACCAGACCCCCCTCTGTGAGAGGGGAATCAGGGGGTCATCTGCACCTCTGTGAAGTTCTTACCTTGTCACTTAAAGACAATTTACCCTGAAGACTCCTTTGTTTTGGTCATCATGTACCTTTGTAGGGTAAACTGAGGTCAGCAGAGCTGGTGTTTGCAGACAGATCTCAGGAGAACTTGGCTGAGACTTTGGTATGTTAAAGAAGACAATTAATTACCAAACTATCTAAACAAACTGTATAAAAAGGCCTGAAAACTGATTCTCAGGGCTCCCACTTCTCTGGAAGTTGGCAGCCTGCAGATATGCAAATAAACTTTCCTTTTGGATCTCTCTCTTGCCTCACTGCTTTGACCTCCAGCCTCGGACCTTTGGGGAGTACTGTACCCCAGGGGAAAGTGGCTTCCCCGACACTGGTATGATTATACAATGGAGTAAACCAGAACTGTCACTAACTACTACTAACTTCTTCTTTTTTTTAACATAGACAACAAGTTAATGGTAAAAACTAGGAACAACAAGGGAATCCATTGACTCCAACAAATATGAGCAAGAACTGTGAACTTTTAACTCAACTAACAACTTTAACTTATTTTTTGTTTTAGTGTAAAAACGAACCAAGAGGAACAAGTCCAACGTCAAGAAGGACCAGAAAAAAGAGAAGAAAGGCACTTTTCTTAAATCTGAGGAAAAGACAGAGGCTCCGTCTACAGCCGCTGGCGGCTGAGAGGAACTGGCTTAGACCAGAGTGGGCACGTGATTAAAAGAGCGCGAAGCAGCGCACTGGAGCTCGTAGCCTGGCTGAAAACGGCTATGGAGATTTGTGGCGCCAGGGAAGCCTGACACCTAAGCTGGAGCACCCATGGGGACACTAGAGGAAGAATGACTTTTAACCCTCAAATGGCTGTTTACAGCGTCTAAGCTACTTTCAGGCTTTTCAAGCTTGTCCAGGCGCTCTTGCTTTGGAGGGGCTGGCTCTGCAGCGCAGCCTGCTTTTCTCTCAGAACGTCTGTGCATGGGGTTAAATTCTCTCTTTCAGCTTTAGCGGCTTTGAAAAGTTCTCATCTGTTAATCCAATAACCAGCCTGTCTTAGAAGGCTGTAAAACCCCTTTGTCAGGCTGGGTCAGCCGTCCTTCCCAGCTCAGTCCATAGCACAGGATTTCCCAAAGGGCTGCGCTGGGTCACTGAAGGTGGCAGACTGAAGTAAAGTGGAGGGATCTCAGGGTCCCCTTTATGCCCGTGCCCATGTGGGGGGAAATCCACCGTTCCTGCCTGTGTGGGAGCACGTTTGCACTGGCGACTCACAAGAGCAGGGCGCTGCTCTGTCCTTCTGTGGGCAATCTGCCCGTGGCAGCCTCATCTCTTCAGACGTGGACTGGAGACAGATGAGGCTCTTTCCATGCTGAGAACGGCTTCACCAGGCTGGGAGGTTCCCGCACCTCCTCTGTGCTCTCCCAGAAAGCAAAGTTTCACCTCCAAGCCCAGAGCCAACACGTACAACTCCACAGACAAACCTGGCCCAGACATACGAGCAGCATCAACAAGGTCAGAGAGTCACCAGCCTTCCTTAGATGCTTCCCTCGCCCCCTTGGCACTAGATTTGGTGCAGACCTAGGACAGTGCTCACAAGAATGATTCCCGAGTTCATTTTACAATCCAGTGACGTCACTTCCCTCTCCTGGCTCAGGGGCAGGACCATGTGGGTCAGTCTCCCCACAGTGCTTCAGAAGGGGCCAGATGAATGGACACCACCCTGTCCTCACAAGTGACCACCCCCACTCCCACTCTCAGATCACCACTGCCCCACACCTCACCTGTCTCCCACACAACACCCCACCCACTCACAGGGATTCACTTACTCTGAGCCCCTCACGCCTCCCTTCAAAGTTTCTCTCTCCCTAGGGTCCCCAGAGGCCTCCCCCTTTCAGCCCCCATCTGGGGACAAACCCACCACTACAGCCCCATGTGATGGGGTTCAGGGGTCCCCCTGCACTGCACCCCGTCCGCTGGCAGGAGTGACTGTCACTCAGCAGGTACAACAGGAGGTTTATTAGGCAACAGATGCCCAGTTTCTCACAGAAGAGACAGCACAGCAGCCAGAGACAGTCCTTCCAACTCGTCCTGGGGAGAAGACCCCGAGGGGTGCCCCTCTGGGTTGTAGCTTTCCCCCTCCTCAGTCTGGCTGCCTTCCAGCTCCCTCTCCCCCGCAGCTCCCTAACTGCCGCCCCCGATTCAAAACCCAGCTCGGCTCCTCCATCCTCTTTGTTCAGGGCAGAGGTGTTACCTGCCAGTTGTAGCCCCAGGGTCATCCTTAGCCACTGGGAGCTGCTCTGCTTGTCTTACACATCCAGCCTGACTCACACATGCACTCCCCCCACTCCATCACATCCCTCCCCCCTTCCAGACTGAACTGAGCGGGGTCACTTAGCCAGTGACCTGGGGAAGTTCGGGGCCCTCCCTGCGTGACAGCGCATCGGCTATGGTGTTGTTGTTCCCCTTCACATGGACCACCTCCATGTCGTAGTCCTGCAGGAGCAGACTCCACCGCAGGAGCTTGGCGTTGGCCCCTTTCATGTGATGCAGCCAGGTCAGGGGTGAGTGATCGGTGTACACGGTGAAACGCCGTCCAAACAGGTACGGCTGCAGCTTCCCCAGCGCCCGCACCATGGCCAGATGTTCCTTCTCTATGGCTGCGTAGTTCTGCTCCCGGGGCAGCAGCTTCTTACTCAGGTACACGATGGGGTGTTTCTCCCCTTTGTCATTCACTTGCATTAGCACCGCCCCCAGCCCCACGTCTGAGGCATCGGTGAACACCAGGAAGGGTTTGTCGAAGTCTGGATTTGCCACCACTGGGGCCCTGACCAGAGCCTCCTTCAGCGCGCAGAGGGCCTCTTGGCACTGCTCGGTCCAGACCACCTTGTCAGGCTTTCCCTTTTTACACAGCTCCGTGAGGGGGGCTGCGATGGAGCTAAAGTGGGGCACAAACCTCCGGTAGTACCCCGCCATCCCAATGAAGGCCTGGACCTGCTTCTTAGTCTGGGGTGTTGGCCAATCTCTGACAGCCTCCACTTTAGCTGGCTCTGGCTTTAAGCAGCCGCCGCCCACCTTGTGGCCCAGGTAGGTCACCTCAGCCATTCCCACCTTGCACTTCCCTGCCTTGATAGTCAGCCCGGCCTTCTGGAGTCGGTCCAGCACCTGCTTGACTTGGGACACATGGTCCTCCCACGTCTGGCTGAAGATGCAAATGTCGTCCATGTAAGCCAGGGCAAAGCTCTCCATCCCTTTCAGTAGCTGGTCCACCAGACGCTGGAAGGTAGCGGGTGCCCCATTGAAGCCGAAGGGCAGGACCAGGAACTCGTAGAGCCCCACAGGGGTGATGAAAGCCAACTTGAGCCGGGCATCTTGGTCTAATGGCACTTGCCAGTACCCCTTGGTGAGGTCTATGGTGCTGAGGTAACGGGCTCCCCCCAGCTTGTCTAAAAGGTCATCAGGCCTGGGCATGGGGTAGGCGTCCGAGACAGTGATGGCGTTAAGCTTGCGATAGTCCACACAAAACCGAACAGACCCATCTTTTTTAGGGACTAACACCACGGGAGAGGCGCAGGGGCTGGACGAGGGTTGGATCACCTGCAGAGCCAGCATGTCTTCAACCTCCCGCTCTATGTCCTGAGCCGTCCTCCCTGTGGCTCTGAATGGCACACACTTGATAGGGGCGTGGGTGCCTGTCTCTATTCAGTGGACAGCCAGGTCAGTGCGTCTGGGTCTGTCAGAGAACAGCTGTTGGTGCGAATGCAGCACCTCCTTGATCCCCGTCTGCTGGGCAGGGGTCAGCTGGTCTGAGAGGGGAATAGACTCCAGCAAGGAGCCGGCTCCAGTCCTTGTGAGCAAATCCACCAAGGGATCATCCCCCTGCCCCTCCCAGTGTCTGCACACAGCCAGCACCAAGTTCTCTCTGTCCCAGTAAGGTTTAATCATGTTCACATGATAGACCGGTGGCTGTGGGCCCGGTTTGACAGTTCCACCACATAATTCACGTCATTTAGCTGTTTGACGACCTTGAAGGGCCCATCCCAGGCCGCTTGCAGCTTGTTCCGCCGCACAGGTACGAGAACCATCACTTGATCCCCGGTGGCATAGGCTCGGGCCCTGGCGTTACGGTCATACCAGACATTTTGCCTCCTTTGGGCCATGGAGAGGTTCTCCCTGGCCAAGCCCATGAGCTCAGTGAGTTTTTCCCGGAAGGTCAGTACATACTGTACCACTGACTCCCCTTCAGGAGAGGCCGTCCCCTCCCACTCTTCTCTGAGCAAGTCCAGGAGTCCCCGTACCCTCCTTCCGTACAGCAGCTCAAACGGGGAGAACCCCGTGGATTCCTGGGGCACCTCCCTGTATGCAAACAGCAGGTGGGGTAAGTACTTGTCCCAGTCATGGGGGTATTGATTCATGAAGGTTCTCAGCATCTGCTTCAGAGTCCCATTGAACCTCTCCACCAGTCCATTGGTCTACGGGTGGTAGGCTGTGGTCCAGGTGTGCCGGACCCCACACTTGTCCCACAAGCTTTGCAGCAGGGCCGACATGAAGTTGGACCCCCGATCTGTGAGGACCTCCTTGGGGAACCCCACTCTGCTGAAAATGGACAGCAGTGCATCCGCCAAGGTGTCAGCGTCGACAGAGGTCAAGGCCACTGCTTCTGGGTATCGCGTGGCAAAATCTACCACTACCAAAATATATTTCTTCCCCGAACGCGTTGCCTTGCTGAAGGGGCCCACTATGTCTATAGCCACTTTCTGGAAAGGCTACTGTATGATGGGCAGTGGCCTCAGGGCAGCTTTCCCCTTGTCTCAGGTCCTCCCCACCCTCTGGCAGGGATCGCAGGACAGGCAATACAGACGGACAGCTGCAAAGATCCCTGGCCAGAAAAAGTTCTGTAACAACCTTCTCCTGGTGCAGTGGATCCCCTGGTGTCCTGCGAGCGGGACATCATGGGCTAGGTACAGCAGCCTGCGCCGGTACTTTTGGGGAACCACCAGTTGCCTCTGGACCTTCCAGAAAGCCTTTGACACGGTCCCACACCAAAGGCTTTTATGTAAATTAGGTGGTCATGGGATAGGAGGAAAGGTCCTTTCATGGATCGGGAATTGGTTAAAAGACAGAAAACAAAGGGTTGGAATAAATGGTAAATTTTCACAATGGAGGGGGGTAACTAGTGGTGTTCCCCAGGGCTCAGTCCTGGGACCGATCCTGTTCAACTTGTTCATCAATGATCTAGAAAATGAGGTAAGCAGTGAGGTGGCAAAGTTTGCAGATGACACCAAGTTGTTCAGGACAGTCAAAAGCAAAAGGGATTGTGAAGAACTACAAAAAGATCTCAGCAAACTGAGTGATTGGGCAGCAAAATGGCAAATGAAATTTAATGTGGGTAAGTGTAAGGTAATGCATGTTGGAAAAAATAACCCAAATTACACGTACTACATGATGGGGTCAAATTTAGCTACGACAGATCAGGAAAGGGATCTTGGAGTTATAGTGGATAGTTCTCTGAAGACATCCACGCAGTGTGCAGCGGCAGTTAGTAAGGCAAATAGGATGTTAGGAATTATTAAAAAAGGGATCGATAATAAGACAAAAGATATCATACTTCCCCTATATAAAACTATGGTACGCCCACATCTCGAGTACTGCGTGCAGATGTGGTCTCCTCACCTCAAAAAAGATATATTGGCATTAGAAAAGGTTCAGAAAAGGGCGACTAAGATGATTAGGGGCTTGGAAAGGGTCCCATATGGGGAGAGGCTAGAGAGACTGGGACTTTTCAGTTTGGAAAAGAGGCGATTGAGGGGCGATATGATAGAGGTATATAAAATCATGAATGGTGTGGAGAAAGTGAATATAGAAAAATTATTTACCTTTTCCCATAATACAAGAACTAGGGGACACCAAATGAAATTGATGGGTAGTAGGTTCAAAACTAATAAAAGGAAATTTTTCTTCACACAGCGCACAGTCAACCTGTGGAACTCCTTGCCCGAGGAGGCTGTGAAGGCCAGGACTCTATTAGGGTTTAAAAAAGAGCTTGATAAATTTTTGCAGGTCAGGTCCATAAATGGCTATTAGCCAGGGATAAAGTATGGTGCCCTAGCCTTCATAACAAGGGCAGGAGATGGATGGCAGGAGATAAATCACTTGTCTTCTGTTCTCCTCTCTGGGGCACCTGGCATTGGCCACCGTCGGCAGATGGGATGCTGGGCTTGATGGACCTTTGGTCTGACCCAGTATGGCCATTCTTATGTTCTTATGTTCCATGGCTCCGCTTTGCATCTGGGAGCCCATTCCCGGTACAGGAATCCCTTTTCCCACAGGAATCTCTCCCTGCAGACCTCCCCCAGCTGTGGAGCTGAGCTGAGACTGGCCAGTTCCCTCAGCTTCTGCAAGGAGGGGTCTCTCTGCTGCTCTGCCTGGAACTCTTCGGCTGGGGCAGGGGCAGATTCTACTTCCCCATCCCTGCCTGGCTCCAGCATCCCTGGCCTGTGAGATCTGGTTTTTGGGGGCCCCCTTTCTCTCAGGGTTGGCCCCTGTGGCTCCTGTGACTTTGGCTGGGCCTGTACCCCTGAATCTGGGGAGCGCACCCGTCATTTTCTTTGGCTACGGGTCAGGACCAGGGCATGAGGGCGTTCACCTGGCCAGTTCTCCAGGTCACTCCCCATCAGTACATCCGCCGGCAAATGGCTGTGCACGCCCACCTCCTTGGGGCCTTCCTTCTTCCCCCATTTCAGGTGCACCCTCGCCATGAGCACCTTGAAAGGGGTCCCGTCAATTCCTGTTATCGTCAGGAGGGAATTGGGTATCATGCAGCCCGGCACCACCACCCCGGGTCGGGCCAGCGTCACATCAGCGCCTGTGTCCCAGAACCCCATGACCTTTTTCCCGTCTACCTCGAGGTGTTTGAGACACTTGCTCCACAGAGGCATTGCCTCCCCCCCTGTGTAAACTGACCTCTGAGCATTTGGTCCCCCTGAGGAGCTGGTCTGTGGGGCGGACTCGGCCCAATCCGAGTGCCCATTGTCAGCACCACCCGCCTTGGCCGCCAGCCCCTCTGGCTTCTGGGACCCCACCCAGTTGACTCCATGACCCCCCAGCCTGCTCAACCTGTCTGGGAGCTTGGAGCACTGGGCTGCTCTATGCCCCTTTCGCCCACAGCGATAACAGCCTGGGTCTTGTTGTGTCCCTTGGGCCAGCTGCTCTGTCCAGGCTCTGCTTGGCTCTCTGGGGGGTAGGTGGCCGGCCCCTCTTTCCTGGGCTCGCCCACGAGGTGGTCCCCTCTGTCGTATGGTCAGGAACTGGTCTGTCTGAGATTCTCGGTCTCTCCGGGACTCCCTCTCCCTCCGGGACTCCCTCTCTTTGTGGGGCTCACTTTCAAACCTGGTCTGGCTGTTTGTGAAGTCATCTGCCAGTTTCCCTGCACTGTGTGAATCCCCAGGTCTCCGGTCCACAAGCCGCACCCTCAGGTCAGGTGCGCACATCTCGTAGAGTCGCTCCAGGACCGCCAGCTCGATCAGGTCCTCTACGGACTGGACTCCCATTCCGAACGCCCACTTCCGGTAGTATTGCTTCAGGCGGGCGGTTGTATCTACATGGGTTTCCTCTGGCCTCTTCTGCGCCTCCTGGAACTTCTTCTTGTAAATCTCCGGAGTCAGCCCGAACTTATGCAGCAGGGCCTGTTTGAACCGTTCATAGTCCCCAGGCTGCAGCCCCTCCAGCTGGCTGAGCACCGCTGCGCCCTTCCGGCCCAGCAAGGGGGTGAGGTGCCGGAGCCACTTGGCTGGGGGAACCTCGTGCAGCTCACAGGTTCGCTCAAAGGCGGTAAGGAACTCGTCCATGTCCCCTGGGTCCTGACACTGGGCCAGCACGCGCGTCTCCAAGTGACTGGCCACCCCGAGCCATCTGGCCCTCTTCCCGCTTACCGCAGCTGGGGCCTCTTGGCGTCTCGCCTCTGCCATGGTTCGCTCATGCTCCCGCTCTCGCTCTCTCTCCTCCCGCTGTCTCTCTCTCTCCTCCCGCTGTTTCTCTTGTAGCTGGCGCTCGTGCTCACGCTCTCTTTCCCGTTCCTGGTGCTCACATTCCCTCTGCCGTTCCTGGGCTTCCAGTTCCTTTAATCTCACCTCGAGCTCCAGCCGTCGCAGCTCTGCGGCGGGGGACTCTGCCCGCAATGGACCACCACTAGCTGAGCGCGACCTGGCGGGCACCGTGTCTGTCTGACGGCGTCGAGCCCCTGCTCCTGTCGGAGAATCCGAAACACTTCCCAAGGCTGACCGGCCACTTTCTGCCGGGACAGGCTCTGCCCCCCCGGATCGGTCATTCTCTTCCATCTGGGCAATCAGCTGGGCCTTGGTCGCCTTCCCCACAGTCAGGCCCCTCTCTCTGCACAGCCCCGCTAGCTCTGCCTTCAGGAGTCGGGTATAATCCATCTGCCCGCCGTCTCCCGGGGTATCCACTCACCAGCAGCAGCTGCAGGAATGGCTCTGTTCCCCCTCTGGCTCTTGTGAGGCTCCTTCCTTCTCTTGTGCTCAGTCAGCCACTGCTGGGAGCTCATCCGTGGGTGCAGTGCATCCCACTTCTGACACCAGTGTGATGGGGTTCAGGGGTCCCCCTGCACTGCACCCCGTCCGCTGGCAGGAGTGACTCTCACTCAGCAGGTACAACAGGAGGTTTATTAGGCAACAGATGCCCAGTTTCTCACAGAAGCGACAGCACAGCAGCCAGAGACAGTCCTTCCAACCCGTCCTGGGGAGAAGACCCCGAGGGGTGCCCCTCTGGGATGTAGCTTTCCCCCTCCTCAGGCTGGCTGCCTTCCAGCTCTCTCTTTCCCGAGCCTCTAACTGCCGCCCCCTGATTCAAAACCCAGCTCAGCTCCTCCCTCGTTGTTCTGGGCAGAGGTGTTACCTGCTAGTTGTAGCCCCAGGGTCATTCTTAGCCACTGGGAGCTGCTCTGCTTGTTTCTCATATCCAGCCTGAGTCTCGCGTTTGCACTCCCCCCACTCCATCACACCCCAGAGCTCACAATCAGAGGAGCCCCTCCGCCCCCTTCTCTGCCTCCCAAGCTGGGCCATCCATGAACACATCCAATGGCCCTTGTGGGGGTGGGTGCAGCGCTGCAGGGCAGGGTGCTGTTCCCATCCAGGCAGTGCCCGCAGTTGTGCTGGGCTCAGGGCCTGGGCCTGGGCACCCACTGGGCAGCTGGGAGGAGCCTGGACAGACCAGGGCGAGGAATAGACAGGGATGGGGCTCTTCTTCCACTGGCCGGTGGTCCCACCCACCGGCTTCCACAGCACCTGGGCTGATCTCCTGCCCCACGGCCCTTCTCCAGCACGCTGGGGGAGCTGGGAGCCAGGACGCCTGGGTTTTATCCCTGGCTCTGAGGGGGAGCAGGGCCAATGATTAGAGGGGCCCGGACGCCTGGGTTGTATCCCTGGCTCTGAGGGGGAGCAGGGCCAATGGTTAGAGGGGCCCGGACGCCTGGGGTGTATCCCTGGCTCTGAGGGGGAGCAGGGCCAATGGTTAGAGGGGCCCGGACGCCTGGGTTCTATCCCTGGCTGTGGGCGGTGGGGTGTGCTTGAAGGGTCGAGGTGGGGGCTGGGAGCCAGAACAGCCCTGTGCCTGCTGTTTGTTTCGGAAGTGGGTGCTGCTCGGTACCTCGGTTTCCCCATGTGAGAAGTCTGTGGCCCACCCCGGCTCTGAGGAGTCTGTATGAAACATTGGACGGCTCCCTTGTCCTGGGCCCACAGGCTGGGCACGCACAGCAATAGGGAGCAGCCCTGGGCACCCCTTGTTGTACCAGCCCCCTCAGGGTCACTCTGGGGAGAGCACCCTGCTTCCCTGCCAGAGCCTCCAGCCCTGTGCCACGCCATGAGCTCCCTGCTGAGCTGCACCCCAGGGAGACGTGTACCCCAGAGGCAGCACTAGTCCCTGGGCCTCTCAGCCGGCTGGGGGACAGCAGGGGTGACCAGGTGCAGATGGCGCTGGGCGGCCAGAGAGCAGAAAGCTACAGCCAGGCCAGCCCAGGCGCCTGACCCCTCCAATTCCAGTCCTGGAGCGCCCAGGGGCCAGCGTCTCTGCTGGTTTACAGGGGTGCGGGCTGGGCTGTGAGGTGATTTGCTGGGGGGCTGTGAGGTGATTTGCTGGGGGGTTATAAAGTGATTTTCCAGGAGGTTATGAGGTGATTTTTCCGGGGGGCTGTGCAGTGATTTTCTGGGGGGCTGGGAGGTGACTTTCTGGGGGGTTATGAGGTGATTTTCTGGGGGCTGTGTGGTAATTTTGCAGGGGGCTGTGAGGTGATTTGCTGGGGGGTTGTGAGCTGATTTGCTGGGGGGTTATGAAGTGATTTGCTGGGGGGCTGTGAGGTGATTTGCTGGGGGGTTATGCGTTGATTTGCTGGGGGGGCTGTACGGTGATTTTCCTGGGAGCTGTGAGGTGATTTGCTGGGGGCTTATGAGGTGATTTGCTGGGGGGCTGTGCTGTGATCAGTGGGGCAGGACTGTGGGGTACTCAGCACTGGGTCCTGGGGTGGCCCACTCGCTCTGTGGAAGCGAGTGCTGGTGGCATGTCAGAGCTGTCCTCCCACTGCTCAGCCGGGGGCAGAAGGGGGCACGGGGAGAGGTCCCAGCCTGGGACAGACCCGTCAGTGCTCTGGCCTGGCCGTCACCTCGCCAATGGGCTGGAAACAGCTGCCGCGCTGTGGGCTCATTTGTCTCTGTCACAGGGAGCGGGGCGCCTGAGCGTGGCAGGGACAACGCCACGGCACAAGTGCCACGTGCACGGCCAGCGAGTCACTGGCCCAGTGGGCAGCCACCTCTCACTGCTACAGAGCACAGAGACACCCTAGCCACACAGCATCTGCAATGGCAACACGGAACAGGGCGTGAGCTAGGCCGCTGGCACCATGGGCACAGGGCATGTGCCAGGCTTACAACATCATGGGCACAGGGCGTGTACCAGGCTTACAACATCATGGGCACAGGGCGTGTGCCAGGTCGATGGTGCTGTGGGCACAGGGCGTGTACCAGGTCGATGGTGCTGTGGGCACAGGGCATGTGCCAGGTCAGTGGAGCTGTGAGCACAGGGTGTGTACCATGTCATTGGAGCTGTGAGCACAGGGCATGTGCCAGGTCGATGGAGCTGTGGGCACAGGGCGTGTGCCAGGTCGATGGAGCTGTGGGCACAGGGCGTGTAGCAGGTCAATGGAGCTGTGAGCACAGGGCGTGTGCCAGGTCGATGGAGCTGTGAGCACAGGGCATGTGCCAGGTCGATGGAGCTGTGGGAACAGGGCGTGTGCCAGGTCGATGGTGCTGTGGGCACAGGGCGTGTAGGAGGTCGATGGAGCTGTGAGCACAGGGCGTGTGCCAGGTCGATGGTGCTGTGGGCACAGGGCGTGTAGCAGGTCGATGGAGCTGTGAGCACAGGGCGTGTGCCAGCTCGATGGTGCTGTGAGCACAGGGCATGTACCAGGTCTATGGAGCTGTGGGCACAGGGCGTGTGCCAGGTCAGTGGAGCTGTGAGCACAGGGTGTGTGCCAGGTCGATGGAGCTGTGAACACAGGGCGTGTGCCAGGTCGATGGTGCTGTGGGCACATGGCGTGTGCCAGGTCAATGGAGCTGTGAACACATGGCATGTGCCAGATCAATGGAGCTGTGGGCACAGGGCCTGTGCCAGGTCGATGGCGCTGTGGGCAGCTTACCTCCCACATACACCCTGCCCCATACCCGAAGCCTGCTCCCTTGTGTAATGGAGTGGGAGGAGTGCCTGTGTGAGTCAGGCTGGATGTCCGAGGCAAGCAGCAGCTCCCAGTGGCTAAGGATGACCCTGGGGCTACAACTGGCAGGTGACACCTCTGCCTGAACAAAGAGCAGGGAGGAGCTGAGCTGGGTTTTGAATCTGGGGCGGCAGTTAGAGAGTAGGAAGAGGGAGAGCTGGAAGGCAGCCAGCCTGAGGAGGGGGAAGCTACACCCCAGAGGGGCACCCCTCGGGGTCCTCTCCCCAGGACAGGTTGGAAGGACTGTCTCTGGCTGCTATGCTGTTGCTTCTGTGACAAACTGGACATCTGTTGCCTAATAAACCTGCTGTTGTACCTGCTGAGTGAGAGTCACTCCTGCCAGCGGACGGGGTGCAGTGCAGGGGGACCCCTGAACCCCATCACACTGGTGTCAGAAGTGGGATGCACTGCACCCACGGATGAGCTCCCAGCAGTGGCTGACTGAGCACCAGAGAAGGAAGGAGTCTCACAAGAGCCAGAGGGGGAACAGAGCCATTCCTGCAGCTGCTGCTGGTGAGTGGATACCCCGGGAGATAGCGGGCAGATGGATTATACCCGACTCCTGAAGGCAGAGCTAGCGGGGCTGTGCAGAGAGAGGGGCCTGACCGTGGGGAAGGCGACCAAGGCCCAGCTGATTGCACAGCTGGAAGAGAATGACCGATCCGGGGGGGGCAGAGCCTGTCCCGGCAGAAAGTGGCCGGTCAGCCTCGGGAAGAGTTTCGGATTCTCCGACAGGAGCAGGGGCTCGACGCCGTCAGACAGACGCGGTGCCCGCCAGGTCACGCTCAGCTAGCGGTGGTCCATCGCGGGCAGAGTCCCCCGCCGCAGAGCTGCGACGGCTGGAACTCGAGGTGAAATTAAAGGAACTGGAGCACCAGGAACGGGAAAGAGAGCGTGAGCGTGAGCGCCAGGAACGGGAAAGAGCGCGTGAGCACGAGCGCCAGGAACGGGAAAGAGAGCGTGAGCACGAGCGCCAGCTACAAGAGAGACAGCGTGAGGACAGAGAGCGAGAGCGGGAGCATGAGCGGGCCATGGCAGAGGCAAGACGCCAAGAGGCCCCAGCTGCGGTAAGCAGGGAGAGGGCCAGACGGCCCGGGGTGGCCAGTCACTTGGAGACGCGTGTGCTGGCCCAGTGTCAGGACCCAGGGGACATGGACGAGTTCCTTACCGCCTTTGAGCGAGCCTGTGAGTTGCATGAGGTTCCCCCAGATGAGTGGCTCCGGCACCTCACCCCCTTGCTGGGCCAGAAGGCCGCAGCGGTGCTCAGCCAGCTGGAGGGGCTGCAGCCTGGGGACTATGAATGGTTCAAACAGGCCCTGCTGCATAAGTTTGGGCTGACTCTGGAGATGTACAAGAAGAAGTTCCAGGAGGCGCAGAAGAGGCCAGAGGAAACCCATGTAGATACAACCGCCCGCCTGAGGCAATACTACCAGAAGTGGGTGTTCGGAATGGGAGTCCAGTCCGTAGAGGACCTGATCGAGCTGGCGGTCGTGGAGCGATTCTACGAGATGTGCGCACCTGACCTGAGGGTGCGGCTCGTGGACCGGAAGCCAGGGGACTCACATGATGCAGGGAAACTGGCAGATGACTTCACAAACAGCCGAGCCAGGTTTGAAAGTGAGCCCCACAAAGAGAGGGAGTCCCGGAGGGAGAGGGAGTCCTGGAGAAACCGAGACTCTCAGAGAGACCAGTCCCTAACTGTACGACAGAGGGGACCACCTCTTGGGCAAGCCCAGGAAAGAGGGGCCGGCCACCCACCCCCCAGAGAGCCAAACAGAGCCCGGACAGAGCAGCCGGCCCGAGGGACACAACAAGACCCAGGCTGTTATCGCTGTGGGCGAAAGGGGCATAGAGCAGCCCAGTGCCCCAAGCTCCCAGACAGGTTGAGCAGGCTGGGGGGTCATGGAGTCAACTGGGTGGGGTCCCAGAAGTCAGAGGGGCTGGCGGCCAAGGCGGGTGGTGCTGACAATGGGCACTCGGATTGGGCCGAGTCCGCCCCACAGACCAGCTCCTCAGGGGGACCAAATGCTCAGAGGCCAGTTTACAGAGTGGGGGCGGCAATGCCTCTGTGTAGCAAGTGTCTCAAACACCTCGAGGTAGACGGGAAAAAGGTCACGGGGTTCTGGGACACAGGCGCTGACGTGACGCTGGCCCGACCCGGGGTGGTGGCACCGGGCTGCATGATACCCGATTCCCACCTGACGATAACAGGAATTGATGGGACCCCTTTCAAGGTGCCCATGGCGAGGGTGCACCTGAAATGGGGGAAGAAGGAAGGCCCCAAGGAGGTGGGCGTGCACAGCCATTTGCCGGCGGATGTACTGATGGGGGCTGACCTGGAGAACTGGCAAGGTGAACGCCCTCGTGCCCTGGTCCTGACCCGTAGCCAAAGAAAACGAGGGGTGCGCTCCCCAGATTCAGGGGTACAGGCCCAGCCAAAGTCACAGGAGCCACAGGGGCCAACCCTGAGAGAAAGGGGGCCCCCAAAAACCAGATCTCACAGGCCAGGGGTGCTGGAGCCAGGCAGGGATGGGGAAGTAGCATCCGCTCCTGCCCCAGCGGAAGAATTCCAGGCAGAGCAGCAGAGAGACCCCTCCTTGCAGAAGCTGAGGGAACTGGCCAGTCTCAGCCCAGCTCCACAGCTGGGGGAGGGCTGCAGGGAGAGATTCCTGTGGGAAAAGGGATTCCTGTACCGGGAATGGGCTCCCAGATGCAAAGCGGAGACATGGAAGGTCCAGAGGCAACTGGTGGTCCCCCAAAAGTACCGGCGCAGGCTGCTGTACCTAGCCCATGATGTCCCGCTCGCAGGACACCAGGGGATCCACCGCACCAGGAGAAGGTTGTTACAGAACATTTTCTGGCCAGGGATCTTTGCAGCTGTCCGTCTGTATTGCCTGTCCTGCGATCCCTGCCAGAGGGTGGGGAAGAGCCGGGACAAGGGGAAAGCTGCCCTAAGGCCACTGCCCATCATAGAGGAGCCTTTCCAGAAAGTGGCTATAGACATAGTGGGCCCCTTCAGCAAGGCAACGCATTCGGGGAAGAAATATATTTTGGTGGTGGTAGATTTTGCCACGCGATACCCAGAAGCAGTGGCCTTGACCTCTGTCGACGCTGACACCGTGGCGGATGCACTGCTGTCCATTTTCAGCAGAGTGGGGTTCCCCAAGGAGGTCCTCACAGATCAGGGGTCCAACTTCATGTCGGCCCTACTGCAAAGCTTGTGGGACAAGTGTGGGGTCCGGCACACCTGGGCCACAGACAACCACCCGCAGACCAATGGGCTGGTGGAGAGGTTCAATGGGACTCTGAAGCAGATGCTGAGAACCTTCATGAATCAATACCCCCATGACTGGGACAAGTACTTACCCCACCTGCTGTTTGCATACAGGGAGGTGCCCCAGGAATCCACGGGGTTCTCCCCGTTTGAGCTGCTGTACGGAAGGAGGGTACGGGGACCCTTGGACTTGCTCAGAGAAGAGTGGGAGGGGACGGCCTCTCCTGAAGGGGAGTCAGTGGTACAGTATGTACTGACCTTCCGGGAAAAACTCACCGAGCTCATGGGCCTGGCCAGGGAGAACCTCTCCATGGCCCAAAGGAAGCAAAAGGTCTGGTATGACCGTAACGCCAGGGCCCGAGCCTATGCCACCGGGGACCAAGTGATGGTCCTTGTACCTGTGCGGCGGAACAAGCTGCAAGCGGCCTGGGATGGGCCCTTCAAGGTTGTCAAACAGCTAAATGACGTGAATTAAGTGGTGGAACTGTCGAACCGGGCCCACAGCCACCGGGTCTATCATGTGAACATGATGAAACCTTACTGGGACAGGCAGAACTTGGTGCTGGCCGTGTGCAGACACTGGGAGGGGTAGGGGGATGATCCCTTGGTGGATTTACTCACAAGGACTGGAGCCAGCTCCTTGCTGGAGTCTATTCCCCTCTCAGACCAGCTGACCCCTGCCCAGCAGACGGAGATCAAGGAGGTGCTGCATTCGCATCAACAGCTGTTCTCGGACAGACCCGGACGCACTGACCTGGCTGCCCACCGAATAGAGACAGGCACCCACGCCCCTATCAAGTGTGTGCCATTCAGAGCCACAGGGAGGACGGCTCAGGACATAGAGCGGGAGGTTGAAGACATGCTGGCTCTGGGGGTGATCCAACCCTCGTCCAGCCCCTGGGCCTCTCCTGTGGTGTTAGTCCCTAAAAAAGATGGGTCTCTTCGGTTTTGTGTGGACTATCGCAAGCTTAACGCCATCACTGTCTCGGACGCCTACCCCATGCCCAGGCCTGATGACCTTTTAGACAAGCTGGGGGGAGCCCGTTACCTCAGCACCATAGACCTCACCAAGGGGTACTGGCAAGTGCCATTAGACCAAGATGCCCGGCTGAAGTCGGCTTTCATCACTCCTGTGGGGCTCTACGAGTTCCTGGTCCTGCCCTTTGGCCTCAAGGGGGCACCCGCTACCTTCCAGCGTCTGGTGGACCAGCTACTGAAAGGGATGGAGAGCTTTGCCCTGGCTTACATGGACGACATTTGCATCTTCAGCCAGACGTGGGAGGACCATGTGTCCCAGCTCAAGCAGGTGCTGGACCGACTCCAGAAGGCCGGGCTGACTATCAAGGCAGGGAAGTGCAAGGTGGGAATGGCTGAGGTGACCTACCTGGGCCACAAGGTGGGCAGCGGCTGCTTAAAGCCAGAGCCAGCTAAAGTGGAGGCTGTCAGAGATTGGCCAACACCCCAGACTAAGAAACGGGTCCAGGCCTTCATTGGGATGGCGGGGTACTGCCGGAGGTTTGTGCCCCACTTTAGCTCCATCGCAGTCCCCCGACGGAGCTGTGTAAAAAGGGAAAGCCTGACAAGGTGGTCTGGACCGAGCAGTGCCAAGAGGCCCTCTGCGTGCTGAAGGAGGCTCTGGTCAGGGCCCCAGTGCTGGCAAATCCAGACTTCAACAAGCCCTTCCTGGTGTTCACCGATGCCTCAGACGTGGGGCTGGGGGCGGTGCTAATGCAGGTGAACGACAAAGGGGAGAAACACCCCATCGTGTACCTGAGTAAGAAGCTGCTGCCCCGGGAGCAGAACTACGCAGCTATAGAGAAGGAAAGTCTGGCCATGGTGTGGGCACTGGGGAAGCTGCAGCCGTACCTGTTTGGACGGCGTTTCACCGTGTACACCGATCACTCACCCCTGACCTGGCTGCATCACATGAAAGGGGCCAACGCCAAGCTCCTGCGGTGGAGTCTGCTCCTGCAGGACTACGATATGGAGGTGGTCCACGTCAAGGGGAACAACAACACCATAGCCGATGCCCTGTCACGCAGGGAGGGCCCCGAACTTCCCCAGGTCACTGGCTAAGTGACCCCGCTCAGTGCGGTCTGGAAGGGGGGAGAGATGTGATGGAGTGCGGGGGGTGCATGTGTGAGTCAGGCTGGATGTCCGAGGCAAGCAGCAGCTCCCAGTGGCTAAGGATGACCCTGGGGCTACAACTGGCAGGTAACACCTCTGCCTAAACAAAGAGCAGGGAGGAGCTGAGCTGGGTTTTGAATCGGGGGCGGCAGTTAGAGAGTAGGAAGAGGGACAGCTGGAAGGCAGCCAGCCTGAGGAGGGGGAAAGCTACACCCCAGAGGGGCACCCCTCGGGGTCTTGTCCCCCAGGACAGGTTGGAAGGACTGTCTCTGGCGGCTATGCTGCTGCTTCTGTGAGAAACTGGACATCTGTTGCCTAATAAACCTGCTGTTGTACCTGCTGAGTGAGAGTCTCTCCTGCCAGCGGACGGGGTGCAATGCAGGGGGACCCCTGAACCCCATCACACCTTGCACAACCTTTCCTCACTCTGATCCTCATTTTGGCCCCACCCTGGAGACTAGGTGGCCCCCAAAAAATCTACTGGCCCAGGTTCTCCAGAAAAGTTGACGTGGCCTGGCAGGGGAAGCCCCCAGTTCCTCATTTCGGCGCCCTCCCCGCTCCCCATTGGGTTTTGTGGTGTAGGACTAAGCTGACTTTTCTGTTGGTCCGTTTTTCCCCACTCCTCCTGTGAAGGAAGCTGAACGACCCATCCCAAAGCAGATGTGCTCCAGTGACTTATGCCAGCAGTTATCCCATCTCTGCTACGAGCCCGAACCAAGAACTCTGCAGTTTTTGAATGTTCCTGATTGTCTTGCCCTTTCCTCCATTTGATAAGTTATAAATAAGAAATAAAACAAATCTAAAGACAACCTTTCGATGTTAGATGCTAAAGGATCAGCCCGTGTGATTTTTGGTAAGATCCAAGTTATAAATTACCTGGGCATATTACTGGTACTTTGGCATTGGCAGAACCCTTTTAGCTGGTGAGCTTGGTTTTCACAACCACTTGTTTCTGTCAGGCCCTGGTGGTACCCTGCAGCTGTCAGGTGCACATCATTATGGGGGTTCTGTGCACGGCCCACGCGGCAGCAGGTTGTTACCGTTGCCTGTGACGGGTTGCCAGACTCTGCTAGTTTCTATCTGTGCAGGTGTTTCTTTTCCTACCAGTATCACTAAAGTGACACACACATAAAGCCAGGGCACAGGAAGAGAGGTGCGTGCTGACTGCACACAACGTTGATTGTGAGAACAGGTGCTCCCTAAAAGAACAAAAAAGCAGTCCAGTAGCACTTTAAAGACTAACAAAATAATTTATTAGGTGATGAGCTTTCGTGGGACAGACCCACTTCTTCAGATCACACCAGGAATTGAATGAATTCGTGCACAGGTGCTCCCTGTGCATCTAATCAGAGCGTTGCTGATTCAATCACCACACCCAGCAAATGCCAGGCACACAAATGCGGTTAGCAAAACTGCCCTGCCCCTGCCCAGGTGGTCTTGGTTAGGACAATTTTGCCCACTGAGATGCAGGAGGCCACTCTTGCCCCCCGCTTACTGGCCTGGGCTGCCCCTCGCTGCAGTAAACCCAGGTGACCTGGGGAGGATGCACATTCCAGCACCTGCAGCATCCGCACCCCCGCCCACCCCACTCTCAGGCCACACTGCTCTGGGGGAGGGAGCAGAGCAGGAAGAGGAGGAGGAGGAAGGCCATGTGGCTGGTGCCCACCCTGGAACCCCAGCAGGGGCCTCCCAGGGACGGCTCCAAAGCCAGAGACATAGCCCTGACCTTGGGGCTCTGGGATGCTCCCATGGCTGGTGGCCCTGGGAACTGGCGGGAGGCACGGACGCGGGACCAGCCTGTCTGCACAGAGCCCGACCTGGGGCGGGGGGGGGGGAAGCTGCATAGGTGGCCCCACCCGGAAAACAGCACAGTGGTCAGGACATGCTCAGGGGCCCGCTCAGCTCCCATCGTGGTGGCAGTGAGGAGGGAAAAGCGCAAATGACAGAAAGTCCGGGGCAGGGCAGACTTGGACCCTGGGGGAGGCGGCAGCCCAGACAGCACCAACAGGTGGGAGGCACCTGGGACCTCGCCCCAGTCCTGCCCTGAGCCTGACACCCCCGAGGCTGTGGCAGGCCCCTGCTTACTAGGCTACAGTCCCCCAATCGGGGCCCTGACCCAGAGCATAGGGGCTGCCAGGGTCCCCTGCTGGCCCCTGGGGAGCTGCCTGCTCTTCCCAGGCCCAGGCATGGCAGGGGAATCCCCAGCTGGGCACGGTGCAGCCGCTCTCCAGAGCAGCAGTGGCTGTGCTGCGGGAAACAGCTAATTAAGCCACGTAGGGGTGGCAAAGGCCAGGATGGCAAGTGAGAGGGGTGCTGGCAGCAGCCACCTCCCACCCCCAGCTCCCTGGGAGCGCTCAGCTGCAGGGCTGGGAGCAAATCCCGGACCAGGGTGCCAGCCACTGCCCTGCAATGCCTCGTGCCATCTGCAGCCCAGGGGAGTCCGCCTGTCCCCTGACGTCAGCACAGCCACCGCCCCATGCCACAGATGCTGAGCCTGGAGCCCAGCCCAGGGTGCGCGCAGCCTGTTGCAGCAGAGCTCAGTGGATGGCACACGGGGGCAAGGGATGTCAGTGTAGGGCCTGGGGCGGGGGTCAGGGCAGCTGGCTGGGTGTGCGGAGCTGTGGGCCCGGCAGAGCACCCCCCCCCCCGAGCTGCATTCCTCCCCTCGGCCGGGCTGGCCGGCTGGCTGCTCATTTACCAATGTCAGCCGCCAGTTGGTTTGAATTAGGCTCCCTGTGCTGCCCCAGACGGGCTGATAAGTGAAGGGCGCGGGGGGGTGGGGGGTGCGGGATGCGCCGCTGGCTCCCGCCCAGCTCCAGCTTCCTGCTCTGCACCGTGTAATGCTAGAGCCCCCTGCCCACAGCTGACAGGCCATGGTGACAGACACAGCAAAGGGCCCCTCGTCCAGGCTCCAGGCCCACCAGCCCCCACCACTGGCTCTCACTGCCCCAGGAGCCCAGCCATGCCTGGCCTCCGCGGCTGCCAGCAACGTGGGGCACGCCCCAGCTCTGCCCAGCTCATCTGCCTGCGGGCATCCAAGTGGCACCAGCCCCGCGCAGGCTCTGGGGGACCATGCTGCAGCTGTGCCAGCACCTGGCGCTGCAGGAAACGAGCTGAGGTAGCTCAGTGTGTCCAGGGACAGCTGGGCTGGGCTGGGGTGGGCAGGGGACATCCAGACTTTGTGGGGGGCTGGGCCAGGAGAGTCCATGTTTCGGGGTGGGGCAGGCCAAGCAGGGAGACCCCAGCTCAGGTCTCCAGGTGCCCTGACCCCAGCTGGCTTTCCCTGGGCCCCTTGCTAGCCCCCGCCACGCTGTCCCCTACCCCACACCCAGGCCATGCAGCTGCATGAGGGACAGCCGACAGCTGGGCTGGGGGCTGGGCAGGGCTGGGCCAGGGTAACCGGATTCCCCCTCAGGGGCTCCCAGAGACGGGGTCAGCCACAGCAGTGCAGAGCTCGGGGGTTAAGGATCGGCCACGGGGACGCGCTGCTAATTACCAGGCTGCGCAGCATAAATCTGAGTGGCGGGCAGCCCCCAGCACACCTGGCTCCACCCTGAGTGCAGCCCCAGCTGCCCCCACAGCCCCGCACGGCAGCGGGAGGAGCTGCAGCAGCAAATGAAAGCCCAGGGCGAGCGCAACGGGGGACTGCGTGTCAGGAAGAGGGGCCCTGGCAGAGCTGAGCGTGGAGCTGGGGGCTGTGGGTCAGGAGTGAAGAGCAGTGGCAGAGCTGGGGGACAGAGCTGGGGGCAGGGATGAAGATGCTGGCAGAGCTGGGGGACAGAGCTGGGGGCAGGGATGAAGATGCTGGCAGAGCTGGGGGGGCAAATAGATTTCAAATAAAAAACGCTGTCAGGGATGGTGCTTGGTCCTGCCAAGAAGGCAGGGGACTGGGCTGGACTCAATGACCTCCTGAGATCCCTTCCAGTTCTGAGATGAGTATCTCCATATTAATGAAAAAAAATACACCTGCTGAGTAGAGCAGAATGGTCTTGTGTGTTGCTCCCAGCACTCCTGTTAACACATCTCAAAACGTTCGTATTTCTTTATTTATTTTTGAAACAGCATCCCACTGTTGACTCACATCTGGCTTGTGGTCCACACTGATCCCTAAGTCTCTCTCCACAGTACTCCTTCCTAGACAGTCGCTTCCAGTCTATATGTATGAAGCTGATTGTTCCTTCCCAAGTGGAGCACTTTGCATTTGTCCTTATTAAACTTCATCCTGTTTACGTCAGACCACTTCTCCGGTTTGTCCAGATCAGTTTGAATTATGACCCTATCGTCCAAGGCAGTTGTAACCCCTCCCAGCTTTCTGCAAACGTAATAAGTGTACTCTCTAGGCCAGTATCTACATCGTTCATGAAGATACTGAACAGAACCAGTCTCAAAACAGACCCCTGCAGAACCCCACTTGTTACGCCCTTCCGGTGCGACTGCAAACCATTAATAGCTACTCTCTGAGAAAGGTTATCCAGCCAGTTATGCACCCACCTCACAGTAGCCCCATCTAAGTTGCATTTGCCTAGTTTATTGATAAAAAGATCACGTTGACACTGCTGACGGGGTTCAGAGGTCCCCAAACACTGCACCCCAACCACAGCCAGAGGTGACCTTCACTCAGCAGGTAGAACAGGAAGCTGATTGATTGACAGACACAGCACAGTGCAGAGGTGTCAGTACAGCAGGCAGAGACGGTCATTCCAATCCACGCTGGGGAGAGGAGGTCCAAGGGGAGGACGAGCCCCCTTTGTTTTCCCTCTCTCTTCAGCACAGGCCAAGTGCCTTCCACCTCTTCACACACTCTCTAATTGCTGAAGTCTTTAAAGTGCTACTTGACTGCTTTTTGTTTCTCTAATTGCTCTGATTCAAAACCAGCTGGGCTCCTCCAGAGGGGACAGAGGTGTTACCTGCCAGCTTATCTTACAGTCTGCAGGTCATCCCCAGCCGGCTGCTCAGCCGATCCCTCACACACATCCACCACGACTACATCACAACCATATCAAATGCCTTATTAAAGTCAAAGTATACCACATCCACCACCTCTCCCTTATCCACAAGCCTAGTTACTCTATCAGATTGGTCTGGCATGATTTGTTCTTCACAAATCCATGCTGGCTGTTACCTAGCACCTTATTTTCTTCCAGATGTTTGCAAAGCCATCGACAGCATTGCAGCAGGAAAGGCCCCTGGCCAGGATGGTACCACCAGGGGTAATCAAATGTGCCGCGGACGCACTCCTGGAACCCCTGCATGAGCTACTGTGCCTGTGCTGGAAAGAGGGTGAGGCTGCACAGGACATGCGCAACGCTAACATTGTAATGTTGTGTAAGAGCAAAGGAGACAGAAGCGAGTGCAACAACTACCGTGGAATCTCCCTCCTAAGCGTCACTGGTAAACTGTTCGCTCGCGTCATCCTTGGCAGACTCCAGAAGATTGCTGAGAGGGTGTACCCCGAATTGCAGTGCAGATTCTGCGCAGAGAGGTCTACCGTTGACATGGTCTCTCTCTAAGGCAGCTGCAGGAGAAGTGCAGGGAGCAGAGGAAGCCACTCTACACAGCCTTCATTGACCTGACCAAGCAAGGCCTTTGACTTGGTCAGCAGGGATGGTCTGTTCAAACTGCTCCACAAGATAGGCTGTCCTCCACGGTTACTCAAGATGATCCAGTCGTTCCACGAAGACATGAGAGGAACCATCCAATATGACGGCGCATTATCGGATGCTTTCAGAATCAGGAGCAGCGTCAAACAAGGATGCGTGCTTGCTCCGACATTGTTCGGGATCTTCTTCGCACTCCTCCTGAAGCATGCCTTTGGATCTTCAACAGAGGGCATCTTGCTGCACACAAGATCCGATGGGAAACTGTTTAACCTTGCAAGGCTGAAAGCTAAGTCTAAGGTGTGAGAAGTCCTCATCAGAGACATGCTGTTTGCAGACGATGCTGCTGTAGTGTCTCACACAGAAGACCAGCTTCAGAAACTGCTGGATCGGTTCTCCAAAGCGTGCAAGGACTGTGGGCTTTCCATCAGCCTAAAGAAGACAAACGTACTCGGTCAGGACGTTGCTGAATCCCCATCAATCAGCATTGACAACTATACGTTAGAGGTCGTCCACGAGTTCGTTTACCTCGGGTCCACCATCACTGACACCCTGTCCTTGGAGACTGAGCTAAATAGGAGGATCGGAAAAGCGGCCACAACTCTGTCCAGACTCAGCAAGAGAGTGTGGAATAACAACAAGCTGTACACTCACACCAAAATGCAAGTCTACAGAGCCTGCATCCTCAGCACCCTCCTTTATGGCAATGAGACTTGGACCCTGTATGCCCGCCAGGAAAAGAGGCTGAACGTCTTCCACTTGCGCTGCCTCAGGCGCAACCTTGGAATATCATGGAAGGACAGAGTGACCAACACCGCCGTCCTCGAGCAAGCTGGAATCCCATCCATGCACACCCTCCTCAGGCAACGTCGACTCCGCTGGCTTGGCCATGTCCACAGGATGAATGATGGAAGGATTCCAAAAGACATCCTGTATGGTGAGCTAGCCTCTGGCAAAAGACCTCCCGGACGCCCCCAGCTGCATTACAAAGATGTCTGCAAGAGAGACCTCAGAGAGGCAGACATCAAGCTGGACAACCGGGAAGATCTAGCAGACGACCACGACAGATGGAGGCAGGGGTTACACAGGGGCCTTCAGAAGGGCGAGATGAAGATCAGACAGCTAGCAGAGGAGAAGCGAGCGCACAGAAAGCACAATAAGGACTTGCCAGACACCCACTACATCTGCAAGAGATGCAGCAGGGACTGTCGCTCTCGTGTGGGTCTTCATAGTCACAACAGACGCTGTAAATGAAGTCCTCAATTGAAACTATAAAGGGCGTGATCCATAGTCTATGCAGACTGAAGAATGCCTTCTACTACGTTAGTTACTTGCTCCATTATCTTTCCTAGCACAGAAGTTAAACTGACTGTCTGTAGTTTCTTGTGTTGTTCTTTTCCCGCTTTTTACAGATGGGCACTGTGTTTGCCCTTTTCCAGTCTTCTCAAACCTCTCTCGACTTCCAGGACTTTTGAAAGACAACAGCTAAAGGTTCCGATACTTTCCATCAGCTCCTGGAGTGTTATAGGATGCGTTTTGTCAGGCCCTGGTGACTTGCAGACATTAAATTTTCTGTGTTTTAAAACCTTTTTTAAAAATTTTATTCTCTAAACCAGTGATTCCCAAACGTTTTAGTATCACACCCCACCTTTTGATTCTTGAGAAACCCTCACACCCCCCCACCTCTTTTTTACCATCATCCAACCTCCCTTGAACAAAAAATTCAATTCGTAATTTAAGAGACACAAAAGCTTGATCTAAAAATGTTATTTAAAATTAAAAATAAGCACACACAGTTTTTCTTGGCCCCTTGCAGGTGCCTGCTGCAGCCCCAGCTGGCCAGCTGCCTGAGCCCCATGCCAGCCTCCAGAGCTCCCACCTGCCTGAGACCTGCGCTGCCAGAGCTGCCCGCCCGAGCCCCAAGCCACCGGGGCTAGCTGTCTACCTGCTTGCTGGCCATCCAAGCCCTGCACTGCCAGGACCAGCTGCCCACCCACCAGTCACGCATCCCAGCCCCAGGCCAGCCACCCACCCAAGCCTCACGCTGCCAGGGCCAGCCACCCACCTGCCATCTCAAGCCACCTGCGTCCTATGCTGCCGGGGCCAACCACCCGCCCACCAGCCTGAGCTGCCCAAGCCCCACGCTGCTGGGGCCAGACACCTGAGCCCTGCTCTGCTGGGGCCAGACACCTGAGCCCCACTGTGATGGGGTTCAGGGTCCCCCAGGCTCTGCACCCGTCCCAGGCAGGAGTGACTCTCACTCGGCAGGAGGGCAGCGGGTTTATTAGCCGACAGGACACAGCGTCGCACAGAGGGGTCAGTGCAGCCGGCAGAGACAGCCAGTTCCACCCATGCTGGGGAGAGGAGGCCCCGAGGGGCTCCCAGAGCCAGGGCCTGGCCCCCTCCTTTGTCTCTCTCTCTCCCAGCCCAGACTCACTGCTCCCAACTCCCAGTTCCAATTCAAACCCCTCCGGCTCCACCTCCCCCTTTGTCTGCAGCCCAGAGGTGTCGCCTGGTCGCCAGGTTACCCCCAGCAGGAGCCCCGCACCCCGTGATACACACACGTATCCCCCACTCCAGCAGTGTCTCTCTCTCTCTCTCTCACACACACACACACAAGTCCCACAAGCTGGGTGGCCGCCTGAGCCCTGTAAGCCTCTCACCCAAGGCCCTTACAAAGCCAGACACCCCCAGCCCCCCTCTAACCCCATCCTCCTCTTTCACCCCCACAGCCCCACACACTCTCATTTGCAGAAGGCAGCCAGCTCCACACGGGTCTTTGCCGCCTGCCTGCTCTTTACAGTGGCTGCACCGGGTCACCCATGTACAATGGCAGTGGCTGAGAGCCAGAAGCTAAGGCTGGATCTTTCTGCAGGTGAGGGAAATGATGGGGAGGGCTGGGTGGCCTCGCCCCCCCGCCCCCCCCGGAATTTCTTCACATCCCCCCGTCTGGGAAACCATGCTCTAAACCTACCCCCTTCCCCTAGCACTCCCCACGTCAGGGATTTCTGCATCGGACTTCATGGTGAAGTGCGAAACCAGGACGCCATGGAGCACCAAGATACCTGATATTGTTTCTCTCTCCTCGGCGAGCAGTGGCCCTACCCTGTCCTGGGTCTCTCGCTCGCTGCTAATATATTTCTAGAATGTCTTCTTGTTACCCTTTGTGTCTCTAGCTAGTTTGAGCTCATCTTCTGCCTTTGCCTTTCCAACCTTGTCCTGCACACAGGTGCTGTTTGCTCATATTCATCCTTTGTAATTTCTTCTAATTTCCACTTTCTACAAGATTCCTTTTTGATTCTGAGCTCCTGCAAGATCTCCTGGCTAAGCCCAGGTGGTCTTTTACCAGACTCTCTCTCCTTCCTGCTTAGCAGTATCGTTTGCTTTTGAGCCTTTAACAACCTCCCTTTGAAAAACTGCCAGCTCTCTTCAGCTGTTTTTCCTCTTGGTGCCTCCAGGCAGGGAAGGGGCCCTGGCCAAGCCCTGCTGCAGCTTTGGCTACCCCTTCCCCCAGAGCCAGGCCTGGGCTGCAGCCTGTGAGCGTGTGGGGTGGAGGGCAGGACCCAGCACCAATCTCAGCTCCAGGGCCCAGTCCTGCCGGCCATGAACTGCCTGAGGGAGGAACGAAGTGAGACGGACCCCAGCCAGCTCCAAGGAGCAGAGACAGCCCCGGCCTGGAGCAGAGCAACCCCAGAGAAGAGGCAGCAGGACCCCTGCCAGACGGACACTCCAGGTGGGAAAGCCAGACCTGGTCATACTGTGTGCGTCTATGCCTGTGTGCATGAGTGAGTGACAGCCCGGCCTGCGCTGGCTGGGGCGGAAGTGACTGACTGTGCTGTGTGCAAGCCCCCGGCCCTGTTCTCTGCCTGCCCCTGCACTGCCCAGTGAGCCACGCTCCACGCAGTGCTGCTCCTCAGGCTCACTGCTGGGCCTCTGGTGGGGTCTGGGAACCGGAGTCTGAAGCCACCAGTGCCCCTCAGCGCAGGGTCCTGCGGCGCCGGTGGCTAGGGGACACCTCCCTGGAATCCCACGGCCTGCAACTAGCACAACTCACTGCCACGCTGCAGAGGGGTGGCCCTGCTGCCTCCCCCATTATGCCCCCATCACTCCTGGGGAGAAGGGGGGCACAGGGAGCGGCTATGAGGGTTAGGACTCGGTCGAGACCAGCAGAACAAGCGGCCCTGGACAAACGTCCCTGTGCGGCTCCATCGCTCGCTGCCATCGTCTGCCACACCCCCGGCGCAGGTGCCTGCCAGAAGGCAACTCACTTGTGGGGGGGCGGTTGTGTGCTCCCTGCCCAGGCCCCCCTAAACCAGCTCCCCCAACAGTCCCAGCCCCAGACACTGGCTGCCCGCCCAGCGTTTTCAACATTTTTATTCAAAAAAATAGACTCAGGTGGGCCAGGAGGTTTAAGTTAGGGGAGGCGGGGGCAGTGCAAGGCTCAGGGGTCTCAGGGCAGGCCAGCCCCCTACCTCCGCTTCTCCTTCACGGTGTAATGCAGGAGCAGGGGTGCAGGCTGAAAGGCAAGAGAAAAGCCGTGAGAGCAATTCCTCAGTACAGCCACCCCCACTCAGGGCAGCCCCCCACCTGCCAGCACGCCCCTCCCCCACCCCCGCTCAGGGCAGCCCCCCACCTGCCTGCACGCCCCTCCCCCACCCCCGCTCAGGGCAGCCCCCCCACCTGCCTGCACGCCCCTCCCCCACCCCCGCTCAGGGCAGCCCCCCCACCTGCCTGCACGCCCCTCCCCCACCCCCGCTCAGGGCAGCCCCCCCACCTGCCTGCACGCCCCTCCCCCACCCCCGCTCAGGGCAGCCCCCCACCTGCCAGCACGCCCCTCCCCCACCCCCGCTCAGGGCAGCCCCCCCACCTGCCAGCACGCCCCTCCCCCACCCCCGCTCAGGGCAGCCCCCCCACCTGCCTGCACGCCCCTCCCCCACCCCCGCTCAGGGCAGCCCCCCCACCTGCCTGCACGCCCCTCCCCCACCCCCGCTCAGGGCAGCCCCCCCACCTGCCAGCACACCCTCCCACCCCCCTGCATACCCCCCCAACTCCTGCTCAGGGCAGCCCCCCACCTGCCTGCACGCCCCCCACCCCTGCTCAGGGCAGCCCCCCAACCTGACAGCATGCCCCCCCACCTCCAGTCAGGGCAGCCCCCCTACCTGCCAGCACGCCCCCCACCCCTGCTCAGGGCAGCCCCCCAACCTGACAGCACACCCTCCCACCCCCCTGCATGCCCCCCCCAATCAGGGCAGCCCCTCAACCTGACAGCACGCCCTCCCACCCCCGGTCAGGGCAGCCCCCCACCTGCCAGCACGTCTCCCCCGTCAATACAGCCCCCACCTGCTAGCCCAACCCCTCCCAAGAGCACCCCCAACTGGCCACCACAGCCCCCCAACACAACACCAATGCACCCCCAACTGGCCACCCAGCCCGGCCTCTCCTCCCAGGTGCCCAAGCATGGGCAGCAGCCCCCTCCCCAGCACCCCGCAGGGAGCTGCACCAGGCCAGGGCTGGGACTGGCTGCCCACCGCAGAGTGAGGGGAGGCCACGCCGGCCCCCAGCTGTGCCCAGGGCGCGCACCCACCTTGCCAAACCAGCGGGACAGCCACAGCTGTTTCATGGTCATGTGATCTGGGAGGACCTCGCTGCCAAAGAGGATCTGCACCTGCACAGGGAGGCTGCATGACACCCAGTGCCCAGGCGGGGACACCTCCCAGCCCGGCCCCACGCGCCCTCTCCCCACCCCCCAGCCACGCGGCTCACTCACGTGCTGCAGCGCCAGCCCCAGGCGGTGGCACAGGACCCTGCGAAGGTGGCGCACCTGGGCCCGTACCGAGCAGCGGACGTACTTCTGCTGCAGGGGAGAGCGCGGGTGAGCGCGGGCGGGCACAGGCTGTGCCAAGCAGGGCCGCCAGCCCCCCAGCCCTCTGCCGCCAGCCAGCCCATCCCCCAACACCCAACCCTGGGCCACTCCCCAGAGGTCCCCACCCCAGCTCTCCTCGACCCCCTTCTCCCTCGCCTGGCCCGACACCCGTGCCACCCTGCCATGGAACCCAGCGAGGTCTGGGGACTCGTGGGGCCCGGCCCACAGCCCATCAACAGGAGAAGCCACCTGGGCTGCCACCGCCAGCACAGCAAGTCTGCTCTGACAACAGCCCCAGGGTCGGGCCCCGCCCAGAGCGCCCCCCGGGCACTGCCCCGCAGTAAGGCCCCACCCAGAGCCCCCCGGGCACCGCCCCAGGGTCGGGCACCGCCCAGAGCGCCCCCGGGCACCGCCCCGCAGTAAGGCTCCGCCCAGAGCCCCCCGGGCACCGCCCCACGGTCAGGCCCCGCCCAGAGCGCCCCCGGGCACCGCCCCGCAGTAAGGCCCCACCCAGAGCCCCCCGGGCACCGCCCCATGGTCAGGCCCCCCACGGCGAGGCAGGGGAGGGGTACCAGCCAGGGCTCAGGCTCAGGAATGAGGCAGCACCTGAAGCTGCCCAGGCCTGGCATGAGCTCAGGGAGGCCACAGGAACGGCAGCAGGTTCCCCGTCTCCCTCCGCAGGCAGCTCTGGGAGCAGCAGAGGGGACTCAGGGACCCACCCGGCCAGGCCCCTCTGCTGGCCGCCAAGCCCTGCTCAGAGCCCCAGGCACCCCGTCCCCGGGGAGCCAGGCAGGACCGTGGAGCCACAGCCGCCAGCCGGTGCCACACCTGCTCCAGCGGGCAGTGCCCGGCCAGGCCTTACCTGCAACGCAGCCCTGCTCTTCTCTTTGCTGGAGCTGGGGAGAGAGCAGAGGGCACAGCCCTGAGACGCTGGCACGAGGCACTGCTGGGCCCTCTTCCCGGGCCCCCAGCCGCAGCGTGGGGCAGGGAGTCACCCCACCAGATGGGCCCTGCATGGCCGCCACTGCCCCAGCCCCCAGGGCAGGCTCTGCTCCCGGGGCAGCGGGCACAGCAGCCCCGGCTCCCCCTTGGGAAACAGCTCGTGGGTCACTCCCCTCCCCAGCCGGCCAGGCTGGCCAATCCTCTGCCCGTGCCAGCCCCGGCACAGCCAACCGCAGCCTGCTGCTACCGGCCGAGCCCCCGCGGCTCTGGCTGCAGGGCAGGCCCCGACCGGCCACCCATCGTCCTGGGCCCTTCTCCGCTCTTCCGGGTCCCTGCAGAGCTGTGGGCACCGGCGCCAGCCAGAACCCGGGAGCTCCCGTGTCCCCGCCGCCCCGGGCAGCACTGCCCCTCGGCCGCCTCGACCCAGCCCGCCCCACGGCCGAGCCGCCCCTCGGCCGCCTCGACCCAGCCACCCAGCACTTTGCGCTCTTCCAGTGCATCTCCGTGCTTGTGCCAGCTGGCAAAGCCGGCCGCTTGCTCCAACGGACCCCCCCGCTTCTTGGCTGGCCGCCAGCTTTGCACGAGTGGCCCCGGACACAGCGGGGCGGGGCGGGGAGGGGCAGGGGCAGGGGGTGCTCTCCCAGTGAGCCACAGGAACCTAGACCCTGGTCAAGCTGCTGCCCCTCCCCCACCACAGGCACCGCCCCCAGCTCTGCTGAGCCCCTCCCCCACCGCAGGCACCGCCCCCAGCTCTGCTGAGCCCCTCCCCCACCGCAGGCACCGCCCCCAGCTCTGCTGAGCCCCTCCCCCACCACAGGCACCGCCCCCAGCTCTGCTGAGCCCCTCCCCCACCGCAGGCACCGCCCCCAGCTCTGCTGAGCCCCTCCCCCACCGCAGGCACCGCCCCCAGCTCTGCTGAGCCCCTCCCCCACCGCAGGCACCGCCCCAGCTCTGCTGAGCCCCTCCCCCACCGCAGGCACCGCCCCCAGCTCTGCTGAGCCCCTCCCCCACCGCAGGCACCGCCCCCAGCTCTGCTGAGCCCCTCCCCCACCGCAGGCACCGCCCCCAGCTCTGCTGAGCCCCTCCCCCACCGCAGGCACCGCCCCCAGCTCTGCTGAGCCCCTCCCCCACCGCAGGCACCGCCCCCAGCTCTGCTGAGCCCCTCCCCCTGACCTGTGCCTCTCCAGGCAGAGGGCGACGTGCTCATCGTAGCGGTAGTAGTGGGCACGGGAGTGGTCGAAGCTGCTGTAGGGCACACCTGGCGTGTCGACCACGGGCTCTGGGAGAGATGCACTGCAGTCAGGGGACAGTGGTGGGCCTGGCCCCATGGCCAGCAAATGGCACCCACCCGCAGGGGACACGGCCAGCACACACCTGGGCTCTGCCAGGGCGGCTTCTCCCACGGCCTCCACACGGGCCAGGGAGCAGCTGTTTGAGGGGAGCAGGATGGCCCCCAGAGTACCATGGGGCTCTGCAAAGTGCAGCAGTTCAGAGAGCTTGGGGTGAAGTAGCCCCGCCCCCCAAAAGCCCCCCCCCACCGTCCTGCCCCCCATCCCATCCCCCACTGTGCAGAGCCCCTCCCCGACATCCTGCCCCCCATCCCACCCTCTGCTCTCCAGAGCCCTCCCCGCTACCGTCCTGCCCCCCATCCCATCCCCCACTGTGCAGAGCCCCTCCCCCTGACATCCTGCCCCCCATCCCACCCTCTGCTCTCCAGAGCCCTCCCCCCACCGTCCTGCCCCCCATCCCACCCTCTGCTCTCCAGAGCCCTCCCCGCTACCGTCCTGCCCCCCATCCCATCCCCCACTGTGCAGAGCCCCTCCCCCTGACATCCTGCCCCCCATCCCAACCTCTGCTCTCCAGAGCCCTCCCCCCACCGTCCTGCCCCCCATCCCACCCTCTGCTCTCCAGAGCCCTCCCCGCTACCGTCCTGCCCCCCATCCCATCCCCCACTGTGCAGAGCCCCTCCCCCTGGCATCCTCCCCCCATCCCATCCCCCACTGTGCAGAGCCCCTCCCGACATCCTCCCCCATCCCATCCCCCACTGTGCAGAGCCCCTCCCCTGCCGTCCTGCCCCCCATCCCATCCCCCACTGTGCAGAGCCCCTCCCCTGCCATCCTCCCCCATCCCATCCCCCACTGTGCAGAGCCCCTCCCCTGCTGTCCCACCCCCTAGCTCCCCAGAACCCCCAGCTAGGCCCCGTGTGCTGAGCAGCCGTGGGCGCCTGGCTGGCCCTGAGCATCACACCCTCGCTGCTGGGCTGGGTCACTCGGTCAAGGCCGCGCGACTGGTAGAACTCCCGGATCCGCCGCTCCTCACCTGTGGGGCCAGTGAGACGGTTCTCAGTGCCCTGCCGCTGGCACTCCACCCCGTGGCCCCCGCACCCCCCCGCCTGGGCCCCCCCCTGCAGCCCCCGCACCCCCCCGCATCCTCCCCACCTGGGCCCCCGCACCCCCCCGCATCCTCCCCACCTGGGCCCCCGTGGCCCCCGCACCCCCCTGCCTGGGACCCTCCCTGCAGCCCCCGCACCCCCCCGCATCCTCCCCACCTGGGCCCCCGCAGCCCCCGCACCCCCCCGCCTGGGACCCCCCCTGCAGCCCCCGCACCCCCCCGCATCCTCCCCACCTGGGCCCCCGCGGCCCCCGCACCCCCCCTGCCTGGGACCCCCCCTGCAGCCCCCGCATCCTCCCCACCTGGGCCCCCGTGGCCCCCGCACCCCCCTGCCTGGGACCCTCCCTGCAGCCCCCGCACCCCCCCGCATCCTCCCCACCTGGGCCCCCGTGGCCCCTGCACCCCCCCCGCCTGGGACCCCCCCTGCAGCCCCCGCACCCCCCTGCATCCTCCCCACCTGGGCCCCCACGGCCCCCGCACCACCCTGCCTGGGACCCCCCCCGCATCCTCCCCACCTGGGACCCCGCGGACCCCGCACCCCCCTGCATCCCCCCCACCTAGGACCCCCCTGTGGCCCCCGCACCCCCCTGCATCCCCCCTTGCCTGGGACCCCCCCCGGGGCCCCTGCACCTCCCCCCCGGGACCCCCCCGCACCCCCCAGCCTGGGACCCCCCCTGCAGCCCCTGCACCCCACTGCATCCTCCCCACCTGGGACCCCGCGGCCCCCGCACCCCCCCACCTGGGACCCCCCCCTGCAGCCCCCGCACCCCCCCGCATCCTCCCCACCTGGGGCCCCTATCGCCCCTCCACTCACTCCCCCCACCACTCACAGCCCTGCCCCCCGCCCCACCCCCAGCACCCACAGTGCCGCCCCCCCATCCCGCACTGCCCCACAGCACCCTCAGCGCCGCCCTGCCCCCCAGCGCTGCCCCCTGCCCCCCACTGCCCACAGCGCTGCTCCACTCACTTTCCTGCAGGCCAGGTACCAGCTTGTAGACCACGTCCTGCATGACCCGGTCCAGCTTGAGGTTGAGCAGTGGCTGCGTCTCGTGGATCTTGGTGTTGCACATGGGGCAGTACTTGCTGGTCTGCAGGTACTTCACAATGCAGCTCTTGCAAACTGCGGGGAGGGCCGGCCTCAGCGCCTGGGGAATGGCCCGGCCCTGCCTGGGACGCCCCTACCCTGCCCTGCCTGGGACACTGCTACCCCTGCCTGGGACGCCCCTACCCTGCCCGCTCGGGGAACGGCTCGGCCCTGCCTGGGACGCCCCTACCCTGCCCTGCCTGGGACACTGCTACCCCTGCCTGGGACGCCCCTACCCTGCCCGCTCGGGGAACGGCCCGGCCCTGCCTGGGACGCCCCTACCCTGCCCTGCCTGGGACACTGCTACCCCTGCCTGGGACGCCCCTACCCTGCCCGCTCGGGGAACGGCCCGGCCCTGCCTGGGACGCCCCTACCCTGCCCGCTCGGGGAACGGCCCGGCCCTGCCTGGGACGCCCCTACCCTGCCCGCTCGGGGAACGGCCCGGCCCTGCCTGGGACGCCCCTACCCTGCCCTGCCTGGGACACTGCTACCCCTGCCTGGGACGCCCCTACCCTGCCCGCTCGGGGAACGGCCCGGCCCTGCCTGGGACGCCCCTACCCTGCCCTGCCTGGGACGCCCCTACCCTGCCCGCTCGGGGAACGGCCCGGCCCTGCCTGGGATGCCCCTACCCTGCCCGCTCGGGGAACGGCCCGGCCCTGCCTGGGACGCCCCTACCCTGCCCTGCCTGGGACGCCCCTACCCTGCCCGCTCGGGGAACGGCCCGGCCCTGCCTGGGATGCCCCTACCCTGCCCGCTCGGGGAACGGCCCGGCCCTGCCTGGGACGCCCCTACCCTGCCCTGCCTGGGACACTGCTACCCCTGCCTGGGACGCCCCTACTCTGCCCTGCCTGGGACGCCCCTACCCTGCCCGCTCGGGGAACGGCCCGGCCCTGCCTGGGACGCCCCTACCCTGCCCTGCCTGGGACACTGCTACCCCTGCCTGGGACGCCCCTACTCTGCCCTGCCTGGGACGCCCCTACCCTGCCCGCTCGGGGAACGGCCCGGCCCTGCCTGGGACGCCCCTACCCTGCCCGCTCGGGGAACGGCCCAGCCCTGCCTGGGACGCCCCTACCCTGCCCTGCCTGGGACACTGCTACCCCTGCCTGGGACGCCCCTACCCTGCCCTGCCTGGGACGCCCCTACCCTGCCCGCTCGGGGAACGGCCCGGCCCTGCCTGGGACGCCCCTACCCTGCCCGCCTGGGGAACGGCCCGGCCCTGCCTGGAACACCCTTCCCCTGCCCCGCCCCACCCCGGCACCAGTCCCCTTGGGGTAGGGAGCAGTGTAGCACAGCACAAGGGGGCCTGGCTCCCCAGCCCAGCCCAGCCCCACTCAGGGCTCTTCCCGCCGCCCGCCCTGCCCCTGCCCCTGCCTGCTGGGCCTCCGGCACAGCCGATCACCCCCCAAGGGCAGCGCTGTGCCCAGCAACTCTGGGCCGGCGCCTCCCCAGCCAGCGGAGATGGCGCAATGCTGCCACCTGCCGGCCGCAGGCGCCTCTGGCCCGGCCCGTGGGGCTGACGCCCCTGCAGTGAGCGGGAGGGGGAGACCCTGTCCTGCGTGGGGCCTGCCGAGGTCGCCAGGTGGGGCAGGTGCCAAGGGCCCAGCAGCCTCTGGAGCTGGAGCGCTCCCAGCGCCCCACTCAGAGCAGCCCAGCCCCTGGGCCAGGCGTGTGGGGGGCTCACGTCCGCAGCCCCAAGCCTGGCCCACCCTGAGCAGAGGAACCGGCAGGAGCCCCGTGCCGCGGCCGGCTCCCTGAACTCACACGTGTGCAGGCACTCGGTGATGGTGGTGGCGTCGATGAAGTACCCGGCACACAGGCAGCACACGATGTGCTCGTTCAGCTCCTTCATCTTCACCTTCACCTCCTCCTGCCGGAGCGACAGGTCAGCAGTGCCCCTGGGACGCCCGCAGCCTGGGCCTCGCCCGGCGCCTCCGTCCCCCCGCAGCCCTGGGCCTCGCCCGGCGCCTCCGTCCCCCCGCAGCCTGGGCCTCGCCCGGCGCCTCCGTCCCCCCGCAGCCCTGGGCCTCGCCCGGCGCCTCCGTCCCCCCGCAGCCCTGGGCCTCGCCCGGCGCCTCCGTCCCCCCGCAGCCTGGGCCTCGCCCGGCGCCTCCGTCCCCCCGCAGCCTGGGCCTCGCCCGGCGCCTCCGTCCCCCCGCAGCCTGGGCCTCGCCCGGCGCCTCCGTCCCCCCGCAGCCTGGGCCTCGCCCGGCGCCTCCGTCCCCCCGCAGCCTGGGCCTCGCCCGGCGCCTCTGTCTCCCCGACCCTGGGCCTCGCCCGGCGCCTCCGTCCCCCCGCAGCCCTGGGCCTCGCCCGGCGCCTCCGTCCCCCCGACCCTGGGCCTCGCCCGGCGCCTCCGTCCCCCCGCAGCCCTGGGCCTCGCCCGGCGCCTCCGTCCCCCCGCAGCCTGGGCCTCGCCCGGCACCTCCGTCCCCCCGCAGCCCTGGGCCTCGCCCGGCGCCTCCTTCTCCCCGACCCTGGGCCTCGCCCGGCGCCTCCGTCCCCCCGCAGCCCTGGGCCTCGCCCGGCGCCTCCGTCCCCCCGCAGCCCTGGGCCTCGCCCGGCGCCTCCGTCCCCCCGCAGCCCTGGGCCTCGCCCGGCGCCTCCGTCTCCCCGCAGCCCTGGGCCTCGCCCGGCGCCTCCGTCCCCCCGCAGCCTGGGCCTCGCCCGACGCCTCCGTCCCCCCGCAGCCTGGGCCTCGCCCGGCGCCTCCGTCCCCCCGCAGCCCTGGGCCTCGCCCGGCGCCTCCGTCCCCCCGCAGCCCTGGGCCTCGCCCGGCGCCTCCGTCTCCCCGCAGCCTGGGCCTCGCCCGGCGCCTCCGTCCCCCCGCAGCCCTGGGCCTCGCCCGGCGCCTCCGTCTCCCCGCAGCCCTGGGCCTCGCCCGGCGCCTCCGTCCCCCCGCAGCCCGGGCCTCGCCCGGCGCCTCCGTCCCCCCGCAGCCCGGGCCTCGCCCGGCGCCTCCGTGCCCCTGCAGCCCTGAGCCTCGCCCGGCGCCTCCGTCCCCCCGCAGCCCGGGCCTCGCCCGGCGCCTCCGTGCCCCCGCAGCCCGGGCCTCGCCCGGCGCCTCCGTGCCCCCGCAGCCCGGGCCTCGCCCGGCGCCTCCGTCCCCCAATGCCCTTCGGGGCGAATGCCAGACTCCAGCCCCCCCCAATGCCCCTCGGGGCGAACGCCGGACCCCAGCCCCCCCCAATGCCCCTCGGGGCGAACGCCGGACCCCAGCACCCCCCCCAACGCCCCTCGGGGCGAACGCCGGACCCCAACCCCCCCCCAACGCCCCTCGGGGCGAGCGCTGGACCCCAACCCCCCCCCAATGCCCCTCGGGGCGAGCGCTGGACCCCAACCCCCCCCCAATGCCCCTCGGGGCGAGCGCTGGACCCCAACCCCCCCCAATGCCCCTCGGCGCGAACGCTGGACCCCACCCCCAAAATGTCCCTCGGCACCCAGCACCTCAGTCATGCCCTGCTGCAGGGACTCCAGTCCCACAGCCCAGCCCCTTCAGCCCTTCAACAGCACAGCCCATCAAGTCTGTGAACTCCAGCTGGGGGCTTCCCTCCCTCCTCCAGCTCTGCCTGTGCCCCTCAGTCCTACCCCAGAGCCCCTGCAACCCCGACCCCTCAAGTGTCCCCCCAGCCGTCCCACGGCAATGCCCCACCCGCCAGCACCACCGACCCCGGGCCAGGGCTTCACTCCGGTGCAATGAGATTTCATTCACCTTGGCAGTTTTCATGCAACTCTTTCTGTCATGTGGTACCTGCCTGTGTGTGCCTCAGTTTCCCTGGGCACTGAACCACGACCTCGCTGGTGATGGGAAGTACAGGTGTGACTTCCACTGAAGGAGGCTGCCCAGCTGTCTGCACGTGAACAACATGGGCTGGTGCCCAGCAGAGGTGCTACCTGGTAACACCAAAAGCTAGAGGGGAGGGGGTGCAGCTGGAGCCAGCAGCAGTCGGCTTGGGATGCAGGGGCAGGCAGGAGCCCAGCTCCAGGCCCCGTTCCCCACCGACAGATTACACAGAACGACCCTGTTCCCTCTGCTGTCTCCCCCTCGGCTAATACACCCCTGTCCTATGTGCTAAGAGCCATCTCTGACCGCGGGTGGGGGCCTGCAAGCCCCTCGGACTCACACCCACCCCTGTGATAGCAGGGAACCAGGTGGCTGTCCTCTCAGCTCCCTGGGGGGTCCAGGCAGGCCCAGTCAGCCTGTTGAGCCACCCTGACCCCCGGGCTGGCTAAGAAGGGGCCCTGCCTGCCCTATCCACAGGCTGGCCCAGGGACGGGCTGCCCTGCCGCAGCAGCACGTATGGACGGAGGACCACACGGACTGGAGCTGCACTCTCCCTGAGCTGTGGTGTGTGAGGTGCTGCGGGTGACTGCATGGAAGGGGGCAGCTGCCCTGGCGAGGACCCTTTGCCGGCACTTCCAAGGGCCTGAGGCACAGGAGGCACTTGTGGCACGGCTTGGCCATGGGATTCTGACCAGTTTCACCCCCACCTTTGCTTTGACCAGGCTGTGAACGTCCACGGGCCAGGAGAACGACCCTGGGGGGACTGGCTGTGCCCTCGCCCCACGCCCAAGGAGCACAGGGCCCCTGTGCTGGGCCCCAGCAGGAGAGTGGCCAGGATCTGCCAGGGCTGGGCCGGGGCAGTGTGCCCCAGCACCAACAGACCCTACCAGCCTGTACTCGCTCACAGGGTGGCTGCCCGCTCTTGGGGGGCAGGGGAGGGAGAAGGCAGCACCTGGGAGCCTGGACTGTCTAGGGCTCCTGCCACACACCCTGTGATGGAGTGGGGGATACCTGTGTGTGTGTGTGTGTGTGTGTGTGTGTGTGAGTGGCTCACACAGGCTGTGGGGCTCCTGCTGAGGGTAACCTTGATGACCAGGTAACACCTTTGTACTGCAGACAAAGGAGGAGGTGGAGCCTGAGGGGTTTGAATTGGAACTGGGAGTTGGAAGCAATTAGTCTGGGCTGGGAGAGAGAGAGACAAAGGAGGGGGCCAGGCCCCAGCTCTGGGGGCCCCTCGGGGCCTCCTCTCCCCAACATGGATGGGACTGGCTGTCTCTGCCGGCTGCACTGACTCCACTGTACGATGCTGTGTCCTGTCGGCTAATAAACCCACTGTTCTCCTGCTGAGTGAGAGACTCTCCTGCCTGCGGACAGGGTGCAGAGCTTGGGGGACCCCAGAACCCCATCACAGTGAGAGACTCTCCTGCCTGCAGACAGGGTGCAGAGCTTGGGGGACCCCAGAACCCCATCACAGTGAGAGACTCTCCTGCCTGCAGACAGGGTGCAGAGCTTGAGGGACCCCAGAACCCCATCACACACCCCTACACTACAGAGCTGCTCTCAACCCCCAAACCCCGACCCCTGTGCTGGCTCAGCTGGGGGGTTGCCCTGAGGACCAGAGCTGCCCCACTGGGCGCTAAGTCCCCCCCGGGGGCTGGGGCCCAGCCCCAGGGGACACCACGCTCCCGGCCCCCCGCAGGCGCCCACGTGGGGGACAAGCCGGCTGCGCCAGGCTCCCTGGGTGGGGCAGCTCCCTGGCCAGCCAGCTGGGGGGCAGGGCTGCTCCAGGCCACGCCCCCACTGCGAGATCGCCTTAACTCTGCCCCACGGCGGCGGGGCGGGGCCCATCCCTACTGCCCCGCCCCCCAAGTGCGCATGCGCACAGGCAGCTGTCGACCAGCCCAACACCGCCTCGAGGGCACGTGCCCGCAGTCACCCGTGCGCATGCGCCGTGTCCCCTCGCCCGCTCCAGCGCTGGGCCCCCCCCGCCTCTTCCGCCCGCGCATGCGTGTTACGCTGCTAGGTGCTGGCGCGGCCGGGCGGGAGCCCGTGTCTCCTCACCTCGTTGCGGAGCGGGTCCATCTTGTAGACAGCCTGAAGCTGGTTCCGCAGCCGCATGGCGATCGCCATCGGGCCCCCCTGAGGAGGAGACGCCATCTTAGAACGGCCTCCGCCCACTTCCGGGTTGGGCGGTGCCTGTCCCCATGGTAACGAGGAGAACTACAACTCCCGGCGTGCCGCGCGCCAGGCCCTGCTATAGGCCGGCCCCGCCCTCTGCATCACGTGGGCGGGGGCTGGTGTTACGGTCCCGGCTCAGTGTCTCGCGTTTCCTGGAAACCCCTTGTGACGTGTGCGTGGGGGGCTCTGGTTGGGGGGCAGTGGGGGTGCAGGGCTCTGGTTGGGGGGCAATAGGGGGTTCAGGTTTCTGGAGGGCAATAGGGGTGCATGGCTCCGGTTGGGGGGTGTCAGTGAGGGTGCAGGGCTCCGGTTGGGGGCAATAGGGGGTGCAGGGCTCCGGTTGGGGGGTGTCAGTGAGGGTGCAGGGCTCTGGTTGGAGGCAATAGGAGGTGCAGGGCTCTGGTTGGGGGGTCAGTGGGGGTGCAGGGCTCTGGTTGGGGGGCAACAGGGTGTGCAGGGCTCTGGTTGGGGGCAATAGGGGGTGCAGGGCTCTGGTTGGGGGGTCAGTGGGGGTGCAGGGCTCTGGTTGGGGGCAATAGGGGGTGCAGGGCTCTGGTTGGGGAGCAATAGGGGGTGTGGCTCTGTTGGGGGTTCAGTGGGGGTGCAGGGCTCTGGTTGGGGAGCAATAGGGGGTGTGGCTCTGTTGGGGGTTCAGTGGGGGTGCAGGGCTCTGGTTGGGGGCAATAGGGGGTGCGGCTCTGGTGGGGGGGTCAGTGGGGGTGCAGGGCTCTGGTTGGGAGGCAATAGGGGGTGCAGGGCTCTGGTTGGGGGGCAGTAGGGGTGCAGAGCTCCAGTTGGGGGCAATAGGGATGCAGAGCTCTAGTTGCGGTGTGTCAGTGAGGGTGCAGGACTCTGGTTTGGGGGCAATAGGGGTTGTGGCTCTAGTTGGGGGGCAATAGGGGGTTCAGGGTTCTGGGGAGCAATGGGGTGCAGAGCTCTGGTCTGGGGGTGTCAGTGAGGGTGCAGGGCTCTGGTTGGGGGGCAATAGGGGGTGCAGCTCTGGTGGGGGGTCAGTGGGGGTGCAGGGCTCTGGTTGGGGGGCAATAGAAGGTGCAGGGCTCTGGTTGGGGGGCAATAGGGGGTGCTGGGCTCTGGTTGGGGGGGTGTCAGTGAGGGTGCAGGGCTCTGGTTGGGGGCAATGGGGGTGCGGCTCTGGTGGGGGGGTCAGTGGGGGTGCAGGGCTCTGGTTGGGGGGCAATAGAGGGTGCTGGGCTCTGGTTGGGGGGCAGTGGTGGAGGGGACCATTTGATATTGACAAGTCTGTGTCTTGCCCTCACTGCTGGCTCACCTGCTGGCCTCACCCCAAAGGGGCTGGAACCAGCCCCCCACTCTCGCTGGTTCCAACAGGCTTTCACATCCCTAGTTCCCACATAGCCCCCCACAGCGCTGGTGCTGGCACCGGCCTGGAGGCGAGTTCCCTCTGGCGTAGCCCCTCCGCACGCAGGCTCCTCGCAGCCACCCGAGCTCTTCCCTTGGGGAGCGAATAAAAGCTCACTTGTTCGGTCCTTCCGGGCCTCCCTGCGGGCAGCCTCCACCTGCGTCCCCCCAGCTCTGCCAGAGCCCCCCATTCGCAGCCGGCAGCCCCCGGCAGCCCTACTTCCCCCCAGCTCTGCCAGAGCCCCCCATTCGCAGCCGGCAGCCCCCACCAGCCCTACTTCCCCCCAGCTCTGCCAGATCCCCCCATTCCCACCCTGCATCACCCACCAGCCCTATGTCCCCCCAGCTCTGCCAGAGCCCCCCATTCCCAACCAGCAGCCCCCACCAGCCCTGCATCCCCCCAGCTCTGCCAGAGCCCCCCATTCCCACCCTGCATCACCCACCAGCTCTATGTCCCCCCAGCTCTGCCAGAGCCCCCCATTCCCACCCTGCAGCACCCACCAGCCCTGCATCCCCCCAGCTCTGCCGGAGCCCCCCATTCCCAGCCGGCAGCCCCCACCAGCCCTGCATCCCCCCAGCTCTGCCAGAGCCCCCCATTCCCACCCTGCAGCACCCACCAGCCCTGCATCCCCCCAGCTCTGCCGGAGCCCCCCATTCCCAGCCGGCAGCCCCCACCAGCCCTACTTCCCCCCAGCTCTGCCGGAGCCCCCCATTCCCACCCTGCAGCACCCACCAGCCCTGTGTCCCACCAGCTCTGCCAGAGCCCCCCATTCCCACCCTGCGTCCCCCCCGGTTCTCCCGGTGCCCCACATTCCCAGCCAGCAGCCCCCACCAGCCCTGCATCCCCCCAGCTCTGCCAGAGCCCCCCATTCCCACCCTGCGTCCCCCCCCGGTTCTCCCGGTGCCCCCCATTCCCAGCCAGCAGCCCCCACCAGCCCTGCATCCCCCCAGCTCTGCCAGAGCCCCCCATTCCCACCCTGCATCCCCCCCCGGTTCTCCCGGTGCCCCACATTCCCAGCCAGCAGCCCCCACCAGCCCTGCATCCCCCCAGCTCTGCCAGAGCCCCCCATTCCCACCCTGCAGCACCCACCAGCCCTGCATCCCCCCAGCTCTGCCAGAGCCCCCCATTCCCACCCTGCATCACCCACCAGCCCTGTGTCCCACCAGCTCTGCCAGAGCCCCCCATTCCCACCCTGCAGCACCCACCAGCCCTGCATCCCCCCAGCTCTGCCGGTGCCCCCCATTCCCAGCCGGCAGCCCCCACCAGCCCTGCATCCCCCCAGCTCTGCCGGAGCCCCCCATTCCCACCCTGCAGCACCCACCAGCCCTGTGTCCCACCAGCTCTGCCAGAGCCCCCCATTCCCACCCTGCGTCCCCCCCCGGTTCTCCCGGTGCCCCACATTCCCAGCCAGCAGCCCCCACCAGCCCTGCATCCCCCCAGCTCTGCCAGAGCCCCCCATTCCCACCCTGCGTCCCCCCCCGGTTCTCCCGGTGCCCCCCATTCCCAGCCAGCAGCCCCCACCAGCCCTGCATCCCCCCAGCTCTGCCAGAGCCCCCCATTCCCACCCTGCAGCCCCCACCAGCCCTGCATCCCCCCAGCTCTGCCAGAGCCCCCCATTCCCACCCTGCGTCCCCCCCCGGTTCTCCCGGTGCCCCACATTCCCAGCCTGCAGCCCCCACCAGCCCTGCATCCCCCCAGCTCTGCCAGTGCCCCCCATTCCCACCCTGCAGCCCCCACCAGCCCTGTGTCCCCCCAGCTCTGCCGGTGCCCCCCATTCCCAGCCGGCAGCCCCCACCAGCCCTGCGTCCCACCAGCTCTGCCGGAGCCCCCCATTCCCACCCTGCATCACCCACCAGCCCTGCGTCCCACCAGCTCTGCCGGAGCCCCCCATTCCCACCCTGCAGCCCCCACCAGCCCTGTGTCCCCCCAGCTCTGCCGGAGCCCCCCATTCCCACCCTGCATCACCCACCAGCCCTGTGTCCCCCCAGCTCTGCCGGTGCCCCCCATTCCCAGCCGGCAGCACCCACCAGCCCTGCATCCCCCCAGCTCTGCCAGAGCCCCCCATTCCCACCCTGCATCACCCACCAGCCCTGTGTCCCACCAGCTCTGCCAGAGCCCCCCATTCCCAACCAGCAGCCCCCACCAGCCCTGCATCCCCCCAGCTCTGCCGGAGCCCCCCATTCCCACCCTGCAGCCCCCACCAGCCCTGCATCCCCCCAGCTCTGCCAGTGCCCCCCATTCCCCGCCTGCAGCTTGTAACCAAGTTCCCAGAGCCTGCACCCCACATCCCCTTCCACGCCCACACTCCCTCTCTTGTGCAGCCTGGTGAGAGGGAGGGTGGGGTCAGCCCTCAAGGGAGCGGATGGAGTGAGGGGAGTGAGCCGTCCCGAAGGGGCAGGAGGGGCCATGGGAAGTGTGGGGCAGGCAGTGGGGCGCAGGGTTATTTGCGCTGCCGGGGTGGGCAGGGGCGCTGGGATGGGAGTGACCAGTGGGGTGGGGGGTTTTGTTCCTCCGGTTCAGCGCCGGCCCCTGAAGTCGTGCTCGGCAGCGTCCGTGTGCACAGGCCCTGGGACCCCAGAGCTGGGGCTGCGGGTCGGGGTCTCGGACCCAGGGTGAAGCGGGGCTGTGTGTGGGGAGCTGGGGGCAGGTGAGCTCCGTACCCCACTCTGCACCTCCCCTCCGCGAGGGCCTGGCCCGAGACGGGCTTTTAGCCTCTGCGTCTGCTCTGTCTCCACCAGTCCAGCACAGCCCGGAGCCCCCTGCTGGGCCCCCCCCCCACGGTGCCCCCAAGCTGCTCCCTGCAGCCCAGAGCCCCCCACCCTGCTCCCTGCAGCCCGGAGCCCCCTGCCGAGCCCCCCCCACGGTGCCCCCAAGCTGCTCCCTGCAGCCCAGAGCCCCCCACCCTGCTCCCTGCAGCCCGGAGCCCCCTGCTGAGCCCCCCCCCACGGTGCCCCCAAGCTGCTCCCAGCAGCCCGGAGCCCCCTGCCGAGCCCCCACCCTGCTCCCTGCAGCCTGGAGCCCCCTGCTGAGCCCCCCACCCTGCTCCCAGCAGCCCGGAGCCCCCTGCTGAGCCCCCCACCCTGCTCCCTGCAGCCCGGAGCCCCCTGCTGGGCCCCCCCCCACGGTGCCCCCAAGCTGCTCCCTGCAGCCCGGAGCCCCCTGCCGAGCCCCCGCCACGGTGCCCCCAAGCTGCTCCCTGCAGCCCAGAGCCCCCCACCCTGCTCCCTGCAGCCCGGAGCCCCCTGCGGAGCCCCCGCCACGGTGCCCCCAAGCTGCTCCCAGCAGCCCGGAGCCCCCTGCCGAGCCCCCACCCTGCTCCCTGCAGCCCGGAGCCCCCTGCCGAGCCACCCCCCACGGTGCCCCCCAAGCTGCTCCCAGCAGCCCGGAGCCCCCTGACGAGCCCCCACCCTGCTCCCTGCACCCCGGAGCCCCCTGCTGAGCCCCCCACCCTGCAGCCTGGAGCCCCCTGCTGAGCCCCCCACCCTGCTCCCTGCAGCCCGGAGCTCCCTCCTGAGCACCCCCCTGCTCCCTGCAGCCCAGAACCGCCCCCCACAAATGCCAGGCTGTCCCCTGTAGCCCAGTTCCCCACTGTGGTGCTCCCACCTTGCTCTCTCCAGCCCTGTGATGTGGAGAGAGAGAGTGTGTGTGAGAGAGAGACAGACAGACAGACACACAGGCTTAGTGGTGCCCAGAGCCTGGGGGGACCCCCGGGGGCTGGAACCTAAGCTGGCAGGTAACACCTCTGCCCTGGAACAAGGGGCGGGGAGGACCCGGCTGGGTTTGAATCGGAGGCAGCAGTTAGTGTGGGGGAGGCTGGAGAGGAAGAGAGTCTGGCAGGGCAGAGCCAGGGGCTCCAGGCCCGGGGTCCCCTCGGGGGTCTCCTCCCCCAGCGTGGGTCAGACAGATACATCTGGGGTCTGTGCTGACGAGCCTGTACCACGCTGCATCTGTCGCCTGCTAAACCTGCTCGCCGCCTGCCGCGTGGAGCCCGGGTGCTGCAGGCAGGACGAAGCAATTCTTGGCAGTCTAGGGGCGCTGCAGCTTCAGCCGGTGAGTCGGCACCCGGGGGAGTGGCGGGGAGATGGATCACACCCAGCTCCTGAACGCAGCCGTTGTGGGGCTGTGCAAGGAGAGGGGCCTGGCCATGGGGAAGGCAACCAGGGCCCAGCTGGTTGCCCGGCTGGAGGAGAATGACTGGTCCAGGGGCCTGGATTCTGTCCCAGTGGGCAGCAGCTGGTCATCCCCGGGAGCATTCCAGACTCTCAGGCCGGAGGCGGGGCAGCATTCTGCCAGACAGGCGAGGTGCCCATCGGGCCATGCTCTGCCAGCAGCGGTTCGATCCGGGCAGGGGCCCTCAGCCGAGCTGCGACGGCTGATTGAGATATGGTCAAGAGAGCGGCAGGACCGGGAGCAAGAACGGGAAAAGGTGAGCCAAGAACAGGAGAAAATCCAGCAGCACAGAGAGAGCAGCAGCGTGAGTGGGCCATGGCAGAGCTGAGAAGCCCAGCTTCAGTGAGCGGGAGGGGCCCAGGAGACCTGGGGCTGCCAGTCACTTTGAGAGGCTGGTGCTGTCCCAGTGTAAGCACGTTGGGAACCTGAATGGGTTTCTTACCTCCTTCGCATGAGCCTGCGAAGTGCACCAGGTCCCCGCACGTGCCTGGCTGCAGCAGCTCACCTCCTTTCTGTGTCAGAAGACCTCAAGGATGGTCAACCAGCTGGAGGGGCTGCAGGCCAGGGACTATGAATGGGTCAAACAGGCCCTGCTGCATAAGGTTGGGCCGACCGCCGAGGAAGTTCCAGGAGCTGCAGAAGGAGCTGGAGGAGACCTGTGTAAACCTGGCCTCCTGCCTGGCACAGTACTACTGCAAGTGGGTGTTCGGGGCGGGAGCCCAGAGCGCAGAGGACCTGGCAAGGCTGATGGTCCTGGAATGGTTCTGTGGAGCGCGTCCCCCTGACCAGAGGCTGTGGCTGAAGGACGGGGAGCCAGAGGACCCACGCGGCGCAGGGAAGCTGGCTGATGAGTTCACAGGCATCCGGGCCAGGTGTGAAAGGGAATCCCGGAGAGACCGGTCCACAGCTGTGCAATGGAGGACCCAGGAGGTGGGCTGGCCATCCTCCCCAGGACAGCCAGCTGGGGCCGGGGCAGAGCAGCTGGGCTGAGGGACATGAGGCCGGCTCTCTTATCGCTGTGGGCAGGAGGGGTGTAGACAGGCCCAGTGCACCAAGTCCCCTCAGGCCCAGCCAGCAGAGGCCTTGTGGGGTTAACTGGGTGGGGTCCCAGCGGCCAGAGGAGCCGGCTGCCTGGGGGAGGGGCTGGCAGTACGTCAGGTTGGAGGGGTCGGATCCCCAGCCAGCACCTCCAGGAGACCTGACGCCCAGAGGTGGGCGTCTCTGTTTCTGGGTGGGGCGGGGTGGCCCCTGCACGGCGAGTGCCTCGTGCCCAGGAGGCGGGGGCAGGAAGGCGACGGGCTTCTGGGACACGGGGCAGAGGTGACGCTGGCCCGGCCCGAGCAAGTGGGCCCAGACCGCACGGTGCCAACCCCCAGCTGTCCCTGAGGGGCACAGACAGGACCCATTGAAGGTACCTGCAGCCCGGGTGCATCTGAAATGGGGGGCTGTGAAGGGCCTGTGCTGGAGTGTGTGTGTGAGAGAGAGAGACACAGGGTGCGGGGCTCCTGCTGAGGGTGACCTGGCGACCAGGTGACCCCTCTGGGCTGCAGACAAAGGGGGAGGTGGAGCCTGAGGGGTTTGAATTGGAACTGGGAGTTGGGAGCAGTGAGTCTGGGCTGGGAGAGAGAGAGACAAAGGAGGGGGCCAGGCCCCGGCTCTGGGGGCCCCTCGGGGCCTCCTCCCCCCAGCATGGGTGGGACTGGCTGTCTCTGCCGGCTGCACTGACCCCTCTGTACGACGCTGTGTCCTGTTTGCTAATAAACCTGCTGTTCTCCTGCCGAGTGAGAGTCACTCCTGCCTGGGACGGGTGCAGAGCTTGGGGGACCCCGAACCCCATCACAGGGCCCTGAGGACGTGGGGGTGCTCCAGCACTTGCCTATGGAGGTGCTGATGGGGGGTGACCTAGAGGAGTGGCCACAAGGACCCCTCAGTGCTCTGGTCACTACCTGTAGCCAGAGCCAGTGAGGAGTTTGTGGCCCTTACCCGGGGGGTGCTCCCTGCAGGGGGTGTAGGGTCCCAACCCGACAGGCACAGGGCTCAGCAGGGCTGGGACTCTGGACCCAGGCAGTGGTGGGGAACAGGTCCCTGTCCTGTCCCCAGCTGGCAGATTCAGGCCGAGGTGCAGGCAGACCCCTCCGTTCAGACGCTGAAGGACCGGGGTGCAGCTCAGCCCCTGGGGGAGCCTGTCAGGAGCGATTCCTGTGAGAGAGGGGAGACCTGTACCCGGAGTGGCTCCCCCCAGGGAATGGAGAATCATGTGGTGGGGGGGTCCAGCAGCAACTGGTGGTTCCCAAAGGTATCAGCCTAGGCTGCTGCTCCTGGCCCAGGACGACCTGCTCTCGGGGTACCCAGGGATCCGGCACACCCGACTGAGCTGCTTCAGCCCTTTTATTGGCCGGGGAGATTCGCGGCCGTGCAGCAGAACTGCTGGGGCTGCGGCTCAGGCCAGAGGGTGGGGAGAGCCCGAGAGTGGGGGGGAAGCTGCCGTGAGACCCCTGCCCATCGCAGGGGAGCCTGCCCAGAAGGCAGCAATAGACGTGGTGGGGCCGATTGGCGAGGAAGAAGTACCTCCTGGTGGTGCTGGATGTTGCTACCTGCTACTCCAAGGCCGTGGTTCTCTTGGCCATTTCCAGCAGGGTGGGATTCCCCAAGGAGGGCCTCAGCGACCAGGGGCCAACTTCACGTCCACCCTGCTCAGGTGCTGGCGGGAGCAGCCTGGGATCCGGCTCTCCTGGGCCTTGGGGTGTTGCTCCCGGCCCATCAGCCTGCTGGGAAGGTTCCATGGGACGCCGGAGCAAATGCTGGAGGCCTTTCTGCACTGGCACCCGCAGGACTGGGAGCAGCACTTGTCCCACCTGCTCTTTGTACCCAGGGAGGTGCCCAAGGGCCCACCAGGTTCTCCTGACTGAGCCATGGTGCAAAGGGGAGGGGACCCCTGGGCACGTCAAGAGTTATGGGAGGGGGAGGTACCCTGGATGGAGAGTCGGGGGTGGAGGACGTCCAGGTTTTCCGGGAAAGGCTCATGGAGCTCAAGGGCCGGGCCAGGGCGTCCCTGGGCAGAGCCCAAGGGAAGGGGAAGGGCTGGTACGACCGCAGAGGGAGGGGCCACGCCAGCCCCTCAAAGTTGTCCAGCAGCCGGACACGGTGGAGCTGGTTCCCACAGGACACCCCCGCAGCGGGCCTGGGAAAAGGGGAACGCCAACGTCCCAGCTGACGTGTCACCCGGCGGGGGGGGTCCCGAACGTCCCCAGGTCACTGGCTGAGTGACTCCACTCGGCTGGCCTGGAAGTGGGGAGAGATGTGAGGTAGTGTCTGTGTGACAGGCTGAGCGGCGCCCAGAGGCTGGGGGGACCCCCGGGGGCTGGAACCTAAGCTGGCAGGTAACACCTCTGCCCTGGAACAAGGGGCGGGGAGGACCCGGCTGGGTTTGAATCGGAGGCAGCAGTTAGTGTGGGGGAGCCTGGAGAGGAAGAGAGTCTGGCAGGGCAGAGCCAGGGGCTCCAGGCCCGGGGTCCACTCGGGGGTCTCCTCGCCCAGCGTGGGTCAGACAGATACATCTGGGGTCTGTGCTGACGAGCCTGTACCACGCTGCATCTGTCGCCTGCTAAACCTGCTCGCCGCCTGCCGAGTGGGTGTCGCTGCTGGCTGCGGGCGGGGGCAGAGCCTGGGGGCTGAACCCCCTCACACTCCCTCCAGGCCAGCCATCTTTTTCTGAGCCTCATGTTGCTCCGCACAGCCCAGTGCCCCTCCTGAGCTTCAAGCTGCTCCCTGCTGCCCCACGCCGCCCTGCCCAGCCGAGCCCCCCCATGCAGCCCAGCACCCTCTGCTGAGCCCCCACCCAGCTCCCCGCATCCCAGGCCCCCCAGCCGAGCCCACCATGCAGCCCAGCACCCCCTGCTGAGCCCCCACCCAGCTCCCCGCATCCCAGGCCCCCCAGCCGAGCCCACCATGCAGCCCAGCACCCCCTGCTGAGCCCCCACCCAGCTCCCCGCATCCCAGGCCCCCCAGCCGAGCCCACCATGCAGCCCAGCACCCCCTGCTGAGCCCCCACCCAGCTCCCCGCATCCCAGGTCCCCGAGCCAAGCCCCGCCACTGCTCCCCGCATCCGCGGCCCCCCACTGAGCCCCTCCTGCCTCTGCACTTGGGCCAAACACCAGCTGCCAGGCGTCTGGCCAGCCCCTCGCTGGCTGGCGGCAGAAGGCCAGGGCCCGGGATGGGCTGGGAAGGGCAGCCAGCAGCCCTGCGGTGGAGCAGGCCCCGGGGAGGTGGGCAGGCCTGGGTTGGGGGGCCTTGGTGCAGCCGGCCTGGAGCCGCGCTAATGGCAGCTGATTGGATAAGGGCTCTGGAGGGGAAGGAGCAGCCCCACTAATGCAAAGCAGAAGCTGTTCCAGGCCATAAAGGCTCATTATAGTTATTATTATATTGCTTCAATCCCCAGCAAGAAGTGCTGTCTGGGGAGCTGGCGCGGGGGCGGGGCGGGGCGGGGCGGGGAGCAGGGGGTGCTGCCACTCCTGGGCCCATTCAGAGGCTGCCCCCTCCTCTGCCCCTTGGCAGGGCTCCGGGTCCGGGAGCTGTGGGAGCCCCGGGTCCCCCAGGCAGGCAGCATAGGAGGGGTCCTGGGGGCACCCGACGACTGGGGTGTCTGGCTCACTTTCAGGGCCTGCTCCACCCAGGAGCCCCAGGGTCGGCCAGCAGGGACTGTGGGTCGGGAGTGAGGGGCACCGGCAGGGCTGGGGGAGCCCAGGGCTGGGCCAGCAGGGGCTGTGGGTCGGGAGTGAGGGGCACCGGCAGGGCTGGGGGAGCCCAGGGCTGGGCCAGCAGGGGCTGTGGGTCGGGAGTGAGGGGCACCGGCAGGGCTGGGGGAGCCCAGGGCTGGGCCAGCAGGGGCTGTGGGTCGGGAGTGAGGGGCACCGGCAGGGCTGGGGGAGCCCAGGGCTGGGCCAGCAGGGGCTGTGGGTCGGGAGTGAGGGGCATCGGCAGGGCTGGGGGAGCCCAGGGCTGGGCCAGCAGGGGCTGTGGGTCGGGAGTGAGGGGCACTGTCCTGAGCCCCAGGCTGGCTACGGGGGAGGGGAGCCCCGCAGCGCTGCCCTGAGCCCCAGGCTGGGTACAGGGGAGGGGAGCCCCTGGACGCCTGGTCTCGAGCTCGGTGCTGAGTCAGAGAACAGGCCCAGGAATGATCATTGTTATCACCCTGCCTTGTTCCTTCAGCTGAACAATGACCGTGTGTGGGTGGGGGGACACGCCCAGGGCCTGCTGCCTGGAGGGGCTCATGCCGGTGGGAGCTGAGCCCAGCACTCCGGGCAGACGCCCCGCTGGTGTGGGGCGTGGGTCCCATCCTCGCCCGTTGCTGGCATGCCGGCCAGCCCCTCCCACGGCCCAGGCGGGCTCTCTCTCGCCCTGCCGGCCCTGCACTGCCCGACAGTGGTCACCCAGCAGGAATCACACTGCAGCGGTTCTCTAGCTCAGCGAGTCTCAAGCAGGGGCATGTGTGCCTGGGGGGACGCAGAGGGCATCCAGGGCCCCTCCGCCCCGCCCCCCCCCCCGGGGCTGCCTCACTTTACTGCAGGTTGCTGGTTCTGCGGCTCTCGGTGGGGACCCAGGCGCAAGGAGCTGGCCAGCGGGGCAGGACCGCCGGGCTCAGAGCACGTGGCCAGCACGTCTGTGGCAGGTGCACAAGAGCAGTCAGCTGTCGGTGGGGGGGTTGGTGACCTGGAAGGCTGAGTCTGCGCTTGGCCCGCTCACGCTGGCAGCCAGCAAGGCAATGAGCACAGGCACGTTTCTGAGCTCCAGAGGGGAGCAGACTGTGAGGTGGGCGCAATGAGCCCCTGCCCCACGCGGCGCTGAGCCAGGGAACTGACCCAGGGGCGGGGAACCCACTGCCAGCCTGAACGCCCCCACCAGCTAGAGGGGCCAGCGGCTGGGAGCAGCCGAGGGAAGCCAGGGAAGGAGTTGCACACCTCCGAGCTCAGCCTGGCTGTCGGGAAGACCCCTGTAATGTTTGGATCTACTGGGCCCTGGTGCTGGGGAAAGGGAAGGAATCACGGACACGGGGTCACTGTGCTGAAGCCCCCTGAGCTCTATTCAGGAGCGGCCCAGGCAGGGGCTGGTTGTGCACCCCAGCACAGAGAGTTACGGAGAGATTACAGCCGGTAAGATCTACGCACAGGGGCTCGCAGTTTACCAGGCCATATGGCAGCAGCAATGGAATAAACTGCCACGTTCCCAGGTTATCACTGGGGCTGTCCACTTGGCACCTGCGTCCCCATCCCTGTGAGAGTCCGAACAGCGTCTGTCCTTGAGCCCACGGGGACAGATTCTTCTGCATCTGCACCTTCCCAGGCAGAGCCCAAGCCTGACCTTGCAGGAGCACTTTCGGTCGGAGAGGTGGTCTTGAGCAAGCAGCTCTGATGGGCAGGCACGGGCAGACACACCCAAATGTATGTAGGAGATGGGGGGCTCAGCTTCCTGTTCTCTTCAGCCAGCGAGCCGCAGCTCGAAGGCTCACTAATACAGCCAACAAGAGCCTGTGTCACGGAGCGTGGGGTGCCCAGGCCCTGCCCCCCCCGCAGGCGGATATGAGACTTTCCGCAGGGAGAGCAGGAGGGTTATGGGGCGACAGGAACACAGGGCAGAACAGACTTGTCAGCACAGAGGCCAGAAGCCGTCAGTACAAGCCATCTTGGGGCGGGGGCCCCTGAGCGAGAGCCCTGTCTCTGGCCTCTTCCTTTCCGGCCAGCCAAGACTGCTCCAGTGCCCAGCTGCCCACTTCAAACTCAAACCAGCCTGGCCCTGGCCCCTCCTCCTGCCTTTGTCCTGTTTTCAGGGGAAGGTGTCACCAGGTTCACTTTGGAGGACACCCCAGAGGGGAGTGTATCAGTATGTACCTGCTCACATTGTGCTGCTGTGTTATACCCAGTACACTCACACAACACGGCACAGACACTGATGCTGTGCCTTGGGAAACTGAGGCACACACCTGCGGACACCAGGAGACACATGCAGCCTAAGCAGGGGCATACAATCCCCCCTGCGTCAGTCACACCTGTGTTCTAGTGCAGCAGGGGCCGGCTCCCCAGTATGGTTCCCACCACACGGGAGTCCTGCCTCTGCAGCAGGTTTCAGCACCCACGAGTCCTGTGTTCTCTCCTTGTGCCACCACAGGTGGGGGCTCTCCTGTCCATGCCATATGCTGGAAATGCACATGGGCCAAACAGGTTCTAAGAACGGGCACGGTCACTCCTACAGTTACCGATGTGATACGACCAGGGCTTAACCGGCGCGTGGTTTACAGTCCCGACCGGCACATGGTATTCAAAGTGTGACTTTCAATCTGTGTAACAGCAACGAAGGGTCCTGTGGCACCTTATAGACTAACAGAAAAGTTCTGAGCATGAGCTTTCGTGAGCACAGACTCACTTCATCAGATGCTGGAAATCTGGTCATGGAAATCTGCAGGGCCAGGTATAAATAAGCCAGAGCAAGGCTGGGGATAGCAAGATTAGCTCAGTCACAAAGGGCGAGGCTTTCTACCAGCAGTTGATCTGGAGGTGTGAACACCAAGGGAGGGGAAGCTGCTTCTGTATTTAGCCAGCCATTCGCAGTCTTTGTTTAAGCCTGAGCTGAGGGCGTTGAATTTGCAGATGAATTGTAGCTCAGCAATTTCTCTTTGGAGTCTGGTCCTGAAATTTCTTTGCTGTAGGATAGCCACTTTTAAGTCTGCTACTGTGTGGCCTGGGAGACTGAAGTGCTCTCCTATGGGGTTTTGTATATCGCCATTTCTGATATCTGATTTGTGTGCGTTTATTCTTTTACGTAGAGGCCGTCCAGTTTGTCCGATGTATATAGCAGAGGGGCATTGCTGGCACACGATGGCATAAATTATATTGGTAGATGTGCAGCTGAATGAACCCACGATGGTGTGGCTGATCTGGTTAGGTCCTGTAATGGTGTTGCTGGTGTAGATATGTGGGCAGAGCTGGCAACAAGGTTTGTTGCATGGATGGGTCCCTGAGTTAGAGTGACTGTGGTGCGGTGTGTAGTTACTGGATAGGATTTGCTTCAGATTGGCAGGTTGTCTGTGGGCAAGGACTGGTCTGCCTCCCAAGGCCTGTGAAAGTGGGGGATCATTGTCCAGGATGGGTTGTAAATCCCTGATGATGCGCTGTAGAGGTTTTAGCTGAGGACTGTAGGTGATGGCTAGTGGTGTTCTCTTGGTTTCTCTCTTGGGTTTGTCCTGTAGTAAGAGGCTTCGTGGCACATGTCGGGCTCTGTTGATCTGTTTTTTCACTTCCTCAGGTGGGTACTGCAGTTTCAAGAATGCTTGGTAGAGATCCTGTAGGTGTTTGTCTCTGTCGGAGGGGTTGGAGCAAATGTGGTTATATCTTAGTGCTTGGCTGTAGACAATGGACCGTGTGGTGTGTCTGGGATGGAAGCTGGAGGTAGGCATGAAGGTAGGCGTAGTGGTCAGTGGGTTTACGGTACAGGGTGGTATTGATGTGTAGTGTTACAAACCAGTCATTCATTATCTCTAGTATACAAGTTAGACTGTGTCTGTCTGTCTGCCTGTCCCTCTGTCCGTCTGCCTGTCTGTCTGCCTGTCTGTCGCTGCTACTTTCATTCACGAATTCCTCTTAAACTGCATGAGCTATGACCGCGGAATTTGGTGTGCAGCTTCCTCGAACCCAAGCTCAGAGCAAGGGGATGGGTGGGCTGTGCCTGGAGAGTGGGAAATGCTTGAAATCCCAGGATTGCCCACACCCTCGGAAGGGAGGGGCACCAGCAGGAAAGACAACACACTTCAGCCTCACCCAAGGTCAGGGAACAGCGGTTCCGCAGCGACACAGTGACCACACGGAGACAGGCATCTCCATCCTGCCTGGAGAATTAAGTGTCCCTCAACCCCACCCCCACCCCCAGTGCTTGGCCACAGCACTGGGCAGGAGCAGCCCTGCTGCCTCCACAACTCCCCTCACAATTGGCCCTCCCCCAAATGTGATGGCCACGAACGCCAACCCTGCCCCCACCACAAGCTCATGTGAGTCCCAGGAAAACCACCGTGGCCCCAGGCCAGTCCACCCACCAGCCATTGTCCCCAGGGCCACAGAAAAGAACCCTGGCCCGACCCTGGAACTGTTCCTGCTACCACCACCAGCACCAGGCTGGGGAAAAGAGGCTTGGGCAAGGCGCTCCCCTCCGCCAACCTCTCTGGGGCTGGGGAAACAACCCCAGCCCGGCTCCCCACTCCCCTCCGCCAACCCCGCCGGAGAAACAACCCAGCCCGGCTCCCCACTCCCCTCCGCCAACCTCGCCGGGGAAACAACCCAGCCCGGCTCCCCACTCCCCTCCGCCAACCTCGCCGGGGAAACAACCCAGCCCGGCGCCCCACTCCCCTCCGCCAACCTCGCCGGGGAAACAACCCCAGCCCGGCTCCCCACTCCCCTACACCAACCTCGCCGGGGAAACAACCATAGCCCGGCTCCCCACTCCCCTACACGAACATCGCCAGGGAAACAACCACAGCCCGGCTCCCCACTCCCCTACACCAACATCGCCAGGGAAATAACCAGAGCCCGGCTCCTCACTCCCGACACCAACATCGCCGGGGAAACAGCCCCAATCCGGCTCCCCACTCCCCGACACCAACATCGCCAGGGAAACAGCCCCAGCCCGGCTCCCCACTCCCGACACCAACATCGCCGGAGAAACAGCCCCAGCCCAGCTCCCCACTCCCCTACACCAACATCGCCAGGGAAACAACCCCAGCCCGGCTCCCCACTCCCCTACACCAACATCGCCAGGGAAACAACCCCAGCCCGGCTCCCCACTCCCCTACACCAACATCGCCGGGGAAACAACCCCAGCCCGGCTCCCCATTCCCCGACACCAACATCGCCAGGGAAACAACCCCAGCCCGCCTCCACAATCCCCTACACCAACATCGCCGGAGAAAAAGCCCCAGCCCGGCTCCCCACTCCCCTACACCAACATCGCCAGGGAAACAACCACAGCCCGGCTCCTCACTCCCGACACCAACATCGCCGGGGAAACAGCCCCAACCCGGCTCCCCACTCCCCGACACCAACATCGCCAGGGAAACAGCCCCAGCCCAGCTCCCCACTCCCGACACCAACATCGCCGGAGAAACAGCCCCAGCCCGGCTCCCCACTCCCCTACACCAACATCGCCAGGGAAACAACCCCAGCCCGGCTCCCCACTCCCCTACACCAACATCGCCGGGGAAACAACCCGAGCCCGGCTCCCCACTCCCCTACACCAACCTCGCCAGGGAAACAACCACAGCCCGGCTCCCCACTCCCGTACACCAACCTCGCCGGGGAAACAGCCGCAGCCCGGCTCCCCATTCCCCGACACCAACATCGCCGGAGAAACAGCCCCAGCCCGGCTCCCCACTCCCCTACAACAACATCGCCAGGGAAACAACCCCAGTCCGGCTCCCCACTCCCCTACACCAACAGCGCCAGGGAAACAACCCCAGCCTGGCTCCCCACTCCTCTACACCAACAGCGCGAGGGAAACAACCCCAACCCGGCTCCCCTCTCCCCTACACCAACATCGCTGGGGAAACAGCCCCAGCCCGGCTCCCCACTCCCCGACACCAACATCGCCGGATAAACAACCCCAGCCGGGCTCCCCACTCCCTTACACCAACCTCGCCGGGGAAACAGCCCCAACCCGGCTCCCCATTCCCTGACACCAACCTCGCCAGGGAAACAACCCCAGCCCGGCTCCCCACTCCCCTACACCAACATCGCCAGGGAAACAACCCCAGCCCGGCTCCACAATCCCCTACACCAACATCGCCAGGGAAACAACCCCAGCCCGGCTCCACACTCCCCTACACCAACATCGCCGGGGAAACAACCCCAGCACGGCTCCCCACTCCCCGACACCAACATCGCCGGGGAAACAACCCCAGCCCGGCTCCCCACTCCCCTACACCAACATTGCCGGGGAAACAGCCCCAACCCGGCTCCCCACTCCCCTCCGCCAACATCGCCAGGGAAACAACCACAGCCCGGCTCCCCACTCCCCTCCGCCAACATCGCCAGGGAAACAACCACAGCCCGGCTCCCCACTCCCCTCCGCCAACATCGCCAGGGAAACAGCCCCAACCCGGCTCCCCACTCCCCTCCGCCAACATCGCCAGGGAAACAACCACAGCCCGGCTCCCCACTCCCCTCCGCCAACATCGCCACGGAAACAACCCCAGCCCGGCTCCCCACTCCCCTCCGCCAACATCGCCAGGGAAACAACCCCAGCCTGGCTCCCCACTCCCCTACACCAACATCGCCAGGGAAACAACCACAGCCCGGCTCCCCACTCCCCGACACCAACATCGCCAGGGAAACAGCCCCAGCCCGGCTCCCCACTCCCGACACCAACATCGCCGGAGAAACAACCCCAGCCCGGCTCCCCACTCCCCGACACCAACATCGCCAGGGAAACAACCCCAGCCCGGCTCCCCACTCCCCTACACCAACATCGCCAGGGAAACAGCCCCAGCCCGGCTCCCCACTCCCGACACCAACATCGCCGGAGAAACAACCCCAGCCCGGCTCCCCACTCCCGACACCAACATCGCCAGGGAAACAACCACAGCCCGGCTCCCCACTCCCCTACACCAACATCGCCAGGGAAACAACCCCAGCCCGGCTCCCCACTCCCCTACACCAACATCGCCGGGGAAACAACCCGAGCCCGGCTCCCCACTCCCCTACACCAACCTCGCCAGGGAAACAACCACAGCCCGGCTCCCCACTCCCGTACACCAACCTCGCCGGGGAAACAGCCGCAGCCCGGCTCCCCATTCCCCGACACCAACATCGCCGGAGAAACAGCCCCAGCCCGGCTCCCCACTCCCCTACAACAACATCGCCAGGGAAACAACCCCAGTCCGGCTCCCCACTCCCCTACACCAACAGCGCCAGGGAAACAACCCCAGCCTGGCTCCCCACTCCTCTACACCAACAGCGCGAGGGAAACAACCCCAACCCGGCTCCCCTCTCCCCTACACCAACATCGCTGGGGAAACAACCCCAGCCGGGCTCCCCACTCCCTTACACCAACCTCGCCGGGGAAACAGCCCCAACCCGGCTCCCCATTCCCTGACACCAACCTCGCCAGGGAAACAACCCCAGCCCGGCTCCCCACTCCCCTACACCAACATCGCCAGGGAAACAACCCCAGCCCGGCTCCACAATCCCCTACACCAACATCGCCAGGGAAACAACCCCAGCCCGGCTCCACACTCCCCTACACCAACATCGCCGGGGAAACAACCCCAGCACGGCTCCCCACTCCCCGACACCAACATCGCCGGGGAAACAACCCCAGCCCGGCTCCCCACTCCCCTACACCAACATTGCCGGGGAAACAGCCCCAACCCGGCTCCCCACTCCCCTCCGCCAACATCGCCAGGGAAACAACCACAGCCCGGCTCCCCACTCCCCTCCGCCAACATCGCCAGGGAAACAACCACAGCCCGGCTCCCCACTCCCCTCCGCCAACATCGCCAGGGAAACAGCCCCAACCCGGCTCCCCACTCCCCTCCGCCAACATCGCCAGGGAAACAACCACAGCCCGGCTCCCCACTCCCCTCCGCCAACATCGCCAGGGAAACAACCACAGCCCGGCTCCCCACTCCCCTCCGCCAACATCGCCACGGAAACAACCCCAGCCCGGCTCCCCACTCCCCTCCGCCAACATCGCCAGGGAAACAACCCCAGCCCGGCTCCCCACTCCCCTACACCAACATCGCCAGGGAAACAACCACAGCCCGGCTCCCCACTCCCCGACACCAACATCGCCAGGGAAACAGCCCCAGCCCGGCTCCCCACTCCCGACACCAACATCGCCGGAGAAACAACCCCAGCCCGGCTCCCCACTCCCGACACCAACATCGCCAGGGAAACAACCACAGCCCGGCTCCCCACTCCCCTACACCAACCTCGCGGGGGAAACAACCCCAGCCCGGCTCCCCACTCCCGACACCAAAATCGCCAGGGAAACAACCCCAGCGCGGCTCCCCACTCCCTGACACCAACATCGCCGGAGAAACAACCCCAACCCGGCTCCCCACTCCCCTACACCAACATCGCCGGGGAAACAGCCCCAGCCCGGCTCCCCACTCCCGACACCAACATCGCCAGGGAAACAACCCCAGCCCGGTTCCCCACTCCCCTACACCAACATCGCCAGGAAAACAACCACAGCCCGGCTACCCACTCCGCTACACCAACATCGCCAGGGAAACAACCCCAGCCCGGCTCCCCACTCCCCGACACCAACCTCGCCGGGGAAACAACCATAGCCCGGCTCCCCACTCCCCTACACGAACATCGCAAGGGAAACAACCACAGCCCGGCTCCCCACTCCCCTACACCAACATCGCCAGGGAAATAACCACAGCCCGGCTCCTCACTCCCGACACCAACATCGCCGGGGAAAAAGCCCCAACCCGGCTCCCCACTCCCCGACACCAACATCGCCAGGGAAACAGCCCCAGCCCAGCTCCCCACTCCCGACACCAACATCGCCGGAGAAACAGCCCCAGCCCGGCTCCCCACTCCCCTACACCAACATCGCCAGGGAAACAACCCCAGCCCGGCTCCCCACTCCCCTACACCAACATCGCCGGGGAAACAACCCGAGCCCGGCTCCCCACTCCCCTACACCAACCTCGCCAGGGAAACAACCACAGCCCGGCTCCCCACTCCCGTACACCAACCTCGCCGGGGAAACAGCCGCAGCCCGGCTCCCCACTCCCCGACACCAACCTCGCCAGAGAAACAACCGCAGCCTGGCTCCCCACTCCCCTACACCAATATCGCCAGGGAAACAACCGCAGCCCGGCTCCCCACTCCCCTACACCAACATCGACAGGGAAACAACCACAGCCTGGCTCCCCACTCCCCGACACCAACATCGCCGGATAAACAACCCCAGCCCGTCTCCCCACTCCCCTACACCAACCTCGCCAGGGAAACAACCCCAGCCCGGCTCCACAATCCCCTACACCAACATCGCCAGGGAAACAACCCCAGCCCGGCTCCACACTCCCCTACACCAACATCGCCGGGGAAACAACCCCAGCACGGCTCCCCACTCCCCGACACCAACATCGCCGGGGAAACAACCCCAGCCCGGCTCCCCACTCCCCTACACCAACATTGCCAGGGAAACAGCCCCAACCCGGCTCCCCACTCCCCTCCGCCAACATCGCCAGGGAAACAACCACAGCCCGGCTCCCCACTCCCCTCCGCCAACATCGCCAGGGAAACAACCACAGCCCGGCTCCCCACTCCCCTCCGCCAACATCGCCAGGGAAACAGCCCCAACCCGGCTCCCCACTCCCCTCCGCCAACATCGCCAGGGAAACAACCACAGCCCGGCTCCCCACTCCCCTCCGCCAACATCGCCACGGAAACAACCCCAGCCCGGCTCCCCACTCCCCTCCGCCAACATCGCCAGGGAAACAACCCCAGCCCGGCTCCCCACTCCCCTACACCAACATCGCCAGGGAAACAACCACAGCCCGGCTCCCCACTCCCCGACACCAACATCGCCAGGGAAACAGCCCCAGCCCGGCTCCCCACTCCCGACACCAACATCGCCGGAGAAACAACCCCAGCCCGGCTCCCCACTCCCGACACCAACATCGCCAGGGAAACAACCACAGCCCGGCTCCCCACTCCACTACACCAACATCGACAGGGAAACAACCACAGCCCGGCTCCCCACTCCCCTACACCAACATCGCCAGGGAAACAACCCCAGCCCGGCTCCCCACTCCCCTACACCAACATCGCCGGGGAAACAACCCGAGCCCGGCTCCCCACTCCCCTACACCAACCTCGCCAGGGAAACAACCACAGCCCGGCTCCCCACTCCCGTACACCAACCTCGCCGGGGAAACAGCCGCAGCCCGGCTCCCCATTCCCCGACACCAACATCGCCGGAGAAACAGCCCCAGCCCGGCTCCCCACTCCCCTACAACAACATCGCCAGGGAAACAACCCCAGTCCGGCTCCCCACTCCCCTACACCAACAGCGCCAGGGAAACAACCCCAGCCTGGCTCCCCACTCCTCTACACCAACAGCGCGAGGGAAACAACCCCAACCCGGCTCCCCTCTCCCCTACACCAACATCGCTGGGGAAACAGCCCCAGCCCGGCTCCCCACTCCCCGACACCAACATCGCCAGGGAAACAACCCCAGCCGGGCTCCCCACTCCCTTACACCAACCTCGCCGGGGAAACAGCCCCAACCCGGCTCCCCATTCCCTGACACCAACCTCGCCAGGGAAACAACCCCAGCCCGGCTCCCCACTCCCCTACACCAACATCGCCAGGGAAACAACCCCAGCCCGGCTCCACAATCCCCTACACCAACATCGCCGGGGAAACAACCCCAGCACGGCTCCCCACTCCCCGACACCAACATCGCCGGGGAAACAACCCCAGCCCGGCTCCCCACTCCCCTACACCAACATTGCCGGGGAAACAGCCCCAACCCGGCTCCCCACTCCCCTCCGCCAACATCGCCAGGGAAACAACCACAGCCCGGCTCCCCACTCCCCTCCGCCAACATCGCCAGGGAAACAACCACAGCCCGGCTCCCCACTCCCCTCCGCCAACATCGCCAGGGAAACAACCCCAACCCGGCTCCCCACTCCCCTCCGCCAACATCGCCAGGGAAACAACCACAGCCCGGCTCCCCACTCCCCTCCGCCAACATCGCCAGGGAAACAACCACAGCCCGGCTCCCCACTCCCCTCCGCCAACATCGCCACGGAAACAACCCCAGCCCGGCTCCCCACTCCCCTCCGCCAACATCGCCAGGGAAACAACCCCAGCCCGGCTCCCCACTCCCCTACACCAACATCGCCAGGGAAACAACCACAGCCCGGCTCCCCACTCCCCGACACCAACATCGCCAGGGAAACAGCCCCAGCCCGGCTCCCCACTCCCGACACCAACATCGCCGGAGAAACAACCCCAGCCCGGCTCCCCACTCCCGACACCAACATCGCCAGGGAAACAACCACAGCCCGGCTCCCCACTCCCCTACACCAACCTCGCGGGGGAAACAACCCCAGCCCGGCTCCCCACTCCCGACACCAAAATCGCCAGGGAAACAACCCCAGCGCGGCTCCCCACTCCCTGACACCAACATCGCCGGAGAAACAACCCCAACCCGGCTCCCCACTCCCCTACACCAACATCGCCGGGGAAACAGCCCCAGCCCGGCTCCCCACTCCCGACACCAACATCGCCAGGGAAACAACCCCAGCCCGGTTCCCCACTCCCCTACACCAACATCGCCAGGAAAACAACCACAGCCCGGCTACCCACTCCGCTACACCAACATCGCCAGGGAAACAACCCCAGCCCGGCTCCCCACTCCCCGACACCAACCTCGCCGGGGAAACAACCATAGCCCGGCTCCCCACTCCCCTACACGAACATCGCAAGGGAAACAACCACAGCCCGGCTCCCCACTCCCCTACACCAACATCGCCAGGGAAATAACCACAGCCCGGCTCCTCACTCCCGACACCAACATCGCCGGCGAAAAAGCCCCAACCCGGCTCCCCACTCCCCGACACCAACATCGCCAGGGAAACAGCCCCAGCCCAGCTCCCCACTCCCGACACCAACATCGCCGGAGAAACAGCCCCAGCCCGGCTCCCCACTCCCCTACACCAACATCGCCAGGGAAACAACCCCAGCCCGGCTCCCCACTCCCCTACACCAACATCGCCGGGGAAACAACCCGAGCCCGGCTCCCCACTCCCCTACACCAACCTCGCCAGGGAAACAACCACAGCCCGGCTCCCCACTCCCGTACACCAACCTCGCCGGGGAAACAGCCGCAGCCCGGCTCCCCACTCCCCGACACCAACCTCGCCAGAGAAACAACCGCAGCCTGGCTCCCCACTCCCCTACACCAATATCGCCAGGGAAACAACCGCAGCCCGGCTCCCCACTCCCCTACACCAACATCGACAGGGAAACAACCACAGCCTGGCTCCCCACTCCCCGACACCAACATCGCCGGATAAACAACCCCAGCCCGTCTCCCCACTCCCCTACACCAACCTCGCCAGGGAAACAACCGCAGCCTGGCTCCCCACTCCCCTACACCAACATCGCAAGGGAAACAACCACAGCACGGCTCCCCACTCCCCGACACCAACATCGCCGGGGAAACAACCCCAGCCCGGCTCCCCACTCCCCTACACCAACCTCGCCGGGCAAACAGCCCCAACCCGGCTCCCTACTCCCGACACCAACATCGCCGGAGAAACAGCCCCAGCCTGGCTCCCCACTCCCCTACACCAACATCGCCAAGTAAAAAACCCCAGCCCGGCTCCCCACTCCCGACACCAACATCGCCGGAGAAACAGCCCCAGCCCAGCTCCCCACTCCCCTACACCAACATCGCCAGGGAAACAACCCCAGCCCGGCTCCCCACTCCCCTACACCAACATCGCCGGGAAAACAACCCCAGCCCGGCTCCCCAATCCCCTACACCAACCTCGCCAGAGAAAGAACCCAGCCCGGCTCCCCACTCCCCTACACCAACATCGCCGGAGAAACAGTCCCAGCCCGGCTCCCCACTCCCCTCCGCCAACATCGCCAGGGAAACAACCACAGCCCGGCTCCCCACTCCCCGACACCAACATCGCCAGGGAAACAACCACAGCCCGGCTCCCCACTCCCCTACACCAACATCGCCGGGGAAACAACCCGAGCCCGGCTCCCCACTCCCCTACACCAACATCGCTGGGGAAACAGCCCCAGCCCGGCTCCCCACTCCCCGACACCAACATTGCCAGAGAAACAACCCCAGCCTGGCTCCTCACTCCCCGACACCAACATCGCCAGGGAAACAACCCCAGCCCGGCTCCCCACTCCCCTACACCAATATCGCCAGGGAAACAACCGCAGCCCGGCTCCCCACTCCCCTACACCAACATCGACAGGGAAACAACCACAGCCTGGCTCCCCACTCCCCGACACCAACATCGCCGGATAAACAACCCCAGCCCGTCTCCCCACTCCCCTACACCAACCTCGCCAGGGAAACAACCGCAGCCTGGCTCCCCACTCCCCTACACCAACATCGCCAGGGAAACAACCACAGCACGGCTCCCCACTCCCCGACACCAACATCGCCGGGGAAACAACCCCAGCCCGGCTCCCCACTCCCCTACACCAACCTCGCCGGGGAAACAGCCCCAACCCGGCTCCCTACTCCCGACACCAACATCGCCGGAGAAACAGCCCCAGCCTGGCTCCCCACTCCCCTACACCAACATCGCCAGGTAAAAAACCCCAGCCCGGCTCCCCACTCCCCTACACTAACATCGCCAGGGAAACAACCCCAGCCCGGCTCCCCACTCCCGACACCAACATCGCCGGAGAAACAGCCCCAGCCCGGCTCCCCACTCCCCTACACCAACATCGCCAGGGAAACAACCCCAGCCCGGCTCCTCACTCCCGACACCAACATCGCCGGGGAAACAGCCCCAACCTGGCTCCCCACTCCCCGACACCAACATCGCCAGGGAAACAGCCCCAGCCCGGCTCCCCACTCCCGACACCAACATCGCCGGAGAAACAGCCCCAGCCCAGCTCCCCACTCCCCTACACCAACATCGCCAGGGAAACAACCCCAGCCCGGCTCCCCACTCCCCTACACCAACATCGCCGGGAAAACAACCCCAGCCCGGCTCCCCACTCCCCTACACCAACCTCGCCAGAGAAAGAACCCAGCCCGGCTCCCCACTCCCCTACACCAACATCGCCGGAGAAACAGCCCCAGCCCGGCTCCCCACTCCCCGACACCAACATCGCTGGGGAAACAGCCCCAACCCGGCTCCCCACTCCCTGACACCAACATCGCCGGAGAAACAGCCCCAGCCTGGCTCCCCACTCCCCTACACCAACATCGCCAAGTAAAAAACCCCAGCCCGGCTCCCCACTCCCCTACACCAACATCGCCAGGGAAACAACCCCAGCCCGGCTCCCCACTCCCGACACCAACATCGCCGGAGAAACAGCCCCAGCCCGGCTCCCCACTCCCCTACACCAACATCGCCAGGGAAACAACCACAGCCCGGCTCCTCACTCCCGACACCAACATCGCCGGGGAAACAGCCCCAACCTGGCTCCCCACTCCCCGACACCAACATCGCCAGGGAAACAGCCCCAGCCCGGCTCCCCACTCCCCTACACCAACATTGCCGGGAAAACAACCCCAGCCCGGCTCCCCACTCCCCTACACCAACCTCGCCAGAGAAAGAACCCAGCCCGGCTCCCCACTCCCCTACACCAACATCGCCGGAGAAACAGTCCCAGCCCGGCTCCCCACTCCCCGACACCAACATCGCTGGGGAAACAGCCCCAACCCGGCTCCCCACTCCCTGACACCAACATCGCCGGAGAAACAACACCCGCCCGGCTCCCCACTCCCCTACACCAACATCGCCGGGGAAACAACCACAGCCCGGCTCCCCACTCCCCTACACCAACATCACTGGGGAAACAGCCCCAGCCCGGCTCCCCACTCCCCGACACCAACATTGCCAGAGAAACAACCCCAGCCTGGCTCCCCACTCCCCGACACCAACATCGCCAGGGAAACAACCCCAGCCTGGCTCCCCACTCCCCGACACCAACATCGCCAGGGAAACAACCCCAGCCCGGCTCCCCTCTCCCCTACACCAACATCGCTGGGGAAACAGCCCCAGCCCGGCTCCCCACTCCCCGACACCAACATCGCCGGATAAACAACCCCAGCCGGGCTCCCCACTCCCTTACACCAACCTCGCCGGGGAAACAGCCCCAACCCGGCTCCCCATTCCCTGACACCAACCTCGCCAGGGAAACAACCCCAGCCCGGCTCCACAATCCCCTACACCAACATCGCCAGGGAAACAACCCCAGCCCGGCTCCACACTCCCCTACACCAACATCGCCGGAGAAACAACCCCAGCACGGCTCCCCACTCCCCGACACCAACATCGCCGGGGAAACAACCCCAGCCCGGCTCCCCACTCCCCTACACCAACATCGCCGGGGAAACAGCCCCAACCCGGCTCCCCACTCCCCTCCGCCAACATCGCCAGGGAAACAACCACAGCCCGGCTCCCCACTCCCCGACACCAACATCGCCACGGAAACAACCCCAGCCCGGCTCCCCACTCCCCTACACCAACATCGCCGGGGAAACAACCCCAGCCCGGCTCCCCACTCCCCTAAACCAACATCGCCAGGGAAACAACCCCAGCCCGGCTCCCCACTCCCCTACACCAACATCGACGGGGAAACAACCCCAGTCCGGCTCCCCACTCCCCTACACCAACAGCGCCGGGGAAACAACCCCAGCCCGGCTCCCCACTCCCCTACACCAACATCGCCGGGGAAACTACCACAGCCTGGCTCCCCACTCCCCGACACCAACCTCGCCAGAGAAACAACCGCAGCCTGGCTCCCCACTCCCCTACACCAATATCGCCAGGGAAACAACCGCAGCCCGGCTCCCCACTCCCCTACACCAACATCGACAGGGAAACAACCACAGCCTGGCTCCCCACTCCCCGACACCAACATCGCCGGATAAACAACCCCAGCCCGTCTCCCCACTCCCCTACACCAACCTCGCCAGGGAAACAACCGCAGCCTGGCTCCCCACTCCCCTACACCAACATCGCCAGGGAAACAACCACAGCACGGCTCCCCACTCCCCGACACCAACATCGCCGGGGAAACAACCCCAGCCCGGCTCCCCACTCCCCTACACCAACCTCGCCGGGCAAACAGCCCCAACCCGGCTCCCTACTCCCGACACCAACATCGCCGGAGAAACAGCCCCAGCCTGGCTCCCCACTCCCCTACACCAACATCGCCAAGTAAAAAACCCCAGCCCGGCTCCCCACTCCCCTACACCAACATCGCCAGGGAAACAACCCCAGCCCGGCTCCCCACTCCCGACACCAACATCGCCGGAGAAACAGCCCCAGCCCGGCTCCCCACTCCCCTACACCAACATCGCCAGGGAAACAACCACAGCCCGGCTCCTCACTCCCGACACCAACATCGCCGGGGAAACAGCCCCAACCTGGCTCCCCACTCCCCGACACCAACATCGCCAGGGAAACAGCCCCAGCCCGGCTCCCCACTCCCGACACCAACATCGCCGGAGAAACAGCCCCAGCCCAGCTCCCCACTCCCCTACACCAACATCGCCAGGGAAACAACCCCAGCCCGGCTCCCCACTCCCCTACACCAACATCGCCGGGAAAACAACCCCAGCCCGGCTCCCCAATCCCCTACACCAACCTCGCCAGAGAAAGAACCCAGCCCGGCTCCCCACTCCCCTACACCAACATCGCCGGAGAAACAGTCCCAGCCCGGCTCCCCACTCCCTGACACCAACATCGCCGGAGAAACAACCCCCGCCCGGCTCCCCACTCCCCTACACCAACATCGCCGGGGAAACAACCACAGCCCGGCTCCCCACTCCCCTACACCAACATCGCTGGGGAAACAGCCCCAGCCCGGCTCCCCACTCCCCGACACCAACATTGCCAGAGAAACAACCCCAGCCTGGCTCCTCACTCCCCGACACCAACATCGCCAGGGAAACAACCCCAGCCCGGCTCCCCACTCCCCTACACCAATATCGCCAGGGAAACAACCGCAGCCCGGCTCCCCACTCCCCTACACCAACATCGACAGGGAAACAACCGCAGCCCGGCTCCCCACTCCCCTACACCAACATCGACAGGGAAACAACCCCAGCCCGGCTCCCCACTCCCCTCCGCCAACCTCGCCGGAGAAAGAACCCCAGCCCGGCTCCCCACTCCCCTACACCAACCTCGCCGGGGAAACAACCCCAACCCGGCTCCCCACTCCCCGACACCAACATCGCCAGGGAAACAGCCCCAGCCCAGCTCCCCACTCCCGACACCAACATCGCCGGAGAAACAGCCCCAGCCCGGCTCCCCACTCCCCTACACCAACATCGCCAGGGAAACAACCCCAGCCCGGCTCCCCACTCCCCTACACCAACATCGCCGGGGAAACAACCCGAGCCCGGCTCCCCACTCCCCTACACCAACCTCGCCAGGGAAACAACCACAGCCCGGCTCCCCACTCCCGTACACCAACCTCGCCGGGGAAACAGCCGCAGCCCGGCTCCCCATTCCCCGACACCAACATCGCCGGAGAAACAGCCCCAGCCCGGCTCCCCACTCACCTACACCAACATCGCCAGGAAAACAACCCCAGTCCGGCTCCCCACTCCCCTACACCAACAGCGCCAGGGAAACAACCCCAGCCTGGCTCCCCACTCCTCTACACCAACAGCGCGAGGGAAACAACCCCAGCCTGGCTCCCCTCTCCCCTACACCAACATCGCTGGGGAAACAGCCCCAACCCGGCTCCCCACTCCCCGACACCAACATCGCCGGATAAACAACCCCAGCCGGGCTCCCCACTCCCTTACACCAACCTCGCCGGGGAAACAGCCCCAACCCGGCTCCCCATTCCCTGACACCAACCTCGCCAGGGAAACAACCCCAGCCCGGCTCCCCACTCCCCTACACCAACATCGCCAGGGAAACAACCCCAGCCCGCTTCCACAATCCCCTACACCAACATCGCCAGGGAAACAACCCCAGCCCGGCTCCACACTCCCCTACACCAACATCGCCGGAGAAACAACCCCAGCCCGGCTCCCCACTCCCCGACACCAACATCGCCGGGGAAACAACCCCAGCCCGGCTCCCCACTCCCCTACACCAACATCCCCGGGGAAACAGCCCCAACCCGGCTCCCCACTCCCCTCCGCCAACATCGCCACGGAAACAACCACAGCCCGGCTCCCCACTCCCCGACACCAACATCGCCACGGAAACAACCCCAGCCCGGCTCCCCACTCCCTTCCGCCAACATCGCCAGGGAAACAACCCTAGCCTGGCTCCCCACTCCCCGACACCAACCTCGCCAGGGAAACAACCACAGCCCGGCTCCCCACTCCCCTACACCAACATCGCCGGATAAACAACCCCAGCCCGGCTCCCCACTCCCCTACACCAACCTCGCCGTGGAAACAACCCCAGCCCGGCTCCCCACTCCCCTACACCAACATCGCCGGATAAACAACCCCAGCCCGGCTCCCCACTCCCCTACACCAACATCGCCAGGGAAACAACCCCAGCCCGGCTCCCCACTCCCCTACACCAACATCGCCGGGGAAACAACCCCAGCCCGGCTCCCCACTCCCCGACACCAACCTCGCCGGGGAAACACCCATAGCCCGGCTCCCCACTCCCCTACACGAACATCGCCAGGGAAACAACCACAGCCCGGCTCCCCACTCCCCTACACCAACATCGCCAGGGAAATAACCACAGCCCGGCTCCTCACTCCCGACACCAACATCGCCGGGGAAACAGCCCCAACCCGGCTCCCCACTCCCCTACACCAACATCGCCAGGGAAACAGCCCCAGCCCAGCTCCCCACTCCCGACACCAACATCGCCGGAGAAACAGCCCCAGCCCGGCTCCCCACTCCCCTACACCAACATCGCCAGGGAAACAACCCCAGCCCGGCTCCCCACTCCCCTACACCAACATCGCCGGGGAAACAACCCGAGCCCGGCACCCCACTCCCCTACACCAACCTCGCCAGGGAAACAACCACAGCCCGGCTCCCCACTCCCGTACACCAACCTCGCCGGGGAAACAGCCGCAGCCCGGCTCCCCACTCCCCTACACCAACCTCGCCGGGGAAACAGCCGCAGCCCGGCTCCCCATTCCCCGACACCAACATCGCCGGAGAAACAGCCCCAGCCCGGCTCCCCACTCCCCTACACCAACCTCGCCGGGGAAACAGCCGCAGCCCGGCTCCCCACTCCCCTACACCAACAGCGCCAGGGAAACAACCCCAGCCTGGCTCCCCACTCCTCTACACCAACAGCGCGAGGGAAACAACCCCAGCCCGGCTCCCCTCTCCCCTACACCAACATCGCTGGGGAAACAGCCCCAGCCCGGCTCCCCACTCCCCGACACCAACATCGCCGGATAAACAACCCCAGCCGGGCTCCCCACTCCCTTACACCAACCTCGCCGGGGAAACAGCCCCAACCCGGCTCCCCATTCCCTGACACCAACCTCGCCAGGGAAACAACCCCAGCCCGGCTCCACAATCCCCTACACCAACATCGCCAGGGAAACAACCCCAGCCCGGCTCCACACTCCCCTACACCAACATCGCCGGAGAAACAACCCCAGCACGGCTCCCCACTCCCCGACACCAACATCGCCGGGGAAACAACCCCAGCCCGGCTCCCCACTCCACTACACCAACATCGCCGGGGAAACAGCCCCAACCCGGCTCCCCACTCCCCTCCGCCAACATCGCCAGGGAAACAACCACAGCCCGGCTCCCCACTCCCCGACACCAACATCGCCACGGAAACAACCCCAGCCCGGCTCCCCACTCCCCTACACCAACATCGCCGGGGAAACAACCCCAGCCCGGCTCCCCACTCCCCTAAACCAACATCGCCAGGGAAACAACCCCAGCCCGGCTCCCCACTCCCCTACACCAACATCGACGGGGAAACAACCCCAGTCCGGCTCCCCACTCCCTTACACCAACAGCGCCGGGGAAACAACCCCAGCCCGGCTCCCCACTCCCCTACACCAACATCGCCGGGGAAACTACCACAGCCTGGCTCCCCACTCCCCGACACCAACCTCGCCAGAGAAACAACCGCAGCCTGGCTCCCCACTCCCCTACACCAATATCGCCAGGGAAACAACCGCAGCCCGGCTCCCCACTCCCCTACACCAACATCGACAGGGAAACAACCACAGCCTGGCTCCCCACTCCCCGACACCAACATCGCCGGATAAACAACCCCAGCCCGTCTCCCCACTCCCCTACACCAACCTCGCCAGGGAAACAACCGCAGCCTGGCTCCCCACTCCCCTACACCAACATCGCGAGGGAAACAACCACAGCACGGCTCCCCACTCCCCGACACCAACATCGCCGGGGAAACAACCCCAGCCCGGCTCCCCACTCCCCTACACCAACCTCGCCGGGCAAACAGCCCCAACCCGGCTCCCTACTCCCGACACCAACATCGCCGGAGAAACAGCCCCAGCCTGGCTCCCCACTCCCCTACACCAACATCGCCAAGTAAAAAACCCCAGCCCGGCTCCCCACTCCCCTACACCAACATCGCCAGGGAAACAACCCCAGCCCGGCTCCCCACTCCCGACACCAACATCGCCGGAGAAACAGCCCCAGCCCGGCTCCCCACTCCCCTACACCAACATCGCCAGGGAAACAACCACAGCCCGGCTCCTCACTCCCGACACCAACATCGCCGGGGAAACAGCCCCAACCTGGCTCCCCACTCCCCGACACCAACATCGCCAGGGAAACAGCCCCAGCCCGGCTCCCCACTCCCGACACCAATATCGCCGGAGAAACAGCCCCAGCCCAGCTCCCCACTCCCCTACACCAACATCGCCAGGGAAACAACCCCAGCCCGGCTCCCCACTCCCCTACACCAACATCGCCAGAGAAAGAACCCAGCCCGGCTCCCCACTCCCCTACACCAACATCGCCGGAGAAACAGTCCCAGCCCGGCTCCCCACTCCCTGACACCAACATCGCCGGAGAAACAACCCCCGCCCGGCTCCCCACTCCCCTACACCAACATCGCCGGGGAAACAACCACAGCCCGGCTCCCCACTCCCCTACACCAACATCGCTGGGGAAACAGCCCCAGCCCGGCTCCCCACTCCCCGACACCAACATTGCCAGAGAAACAACCCCAGCCTGGCTCCTCACTCCCCGACACCAACATCGCCAGGGAAACAACCCCAGCCCGGCTCCCCACTCCCCTACACCAATATCGCCAGGGAAACAACCGCAGCCCGGCTCCCCACTCCCCTACACCAACATCGACAGGGAAACAACCACAGCCTGGCTCCCCACTCCCCGACACCAACATCGCCGGATAAACAACCCCAGCCCGTCTCCCCACTCCCCTACACCAACCTCGCCAGGGAAACAACCGCAGCCTGGCTCCCCACTCCCCTACACCAACATCGCCAGGGAAACAACCACAGCACGGCTCCCCACTCCCCGACACCAACATCGCCGGGGAAACAACCCCAGCCCGGCTCCCCACTCCCCTACACCAACCTCGCCGGGGAAACAGCCCCAACCCGGCTCCCTACTCCCGACACCAACATCGCCGGAGAAACAGCCCCAGCCTGGCTCCCCACTCCCCTACACCAACATCGCCAGGTAAAAAACCCCAGCCCGGCTCCCCACTCCCCTACACCAACATCGCCAGGGAAACAACCCCAGCCCGGCTCCCCACTCCCGACACCAACATCGCCGGAGAAACAGCCCCAGCCCGGCTCCCCACTCCCCTACACCAACATCGCCAGGGAAACAACCCCAGCCCGGCTCCTCACTCCCGACACCAACATCGCCGGGGAAACAGCCCCAACCTGGCTCCCCACTCCCCGACACCAACATCGCCAGGGAAACAGCCCCAGCCCGGCTCCCCACTCCCGACACCAACATCGCCGGAGAAACAGCCCCAGCCCAGCTCCCCACTCCCCTACACCAACATCGCCAGGGAAACAACCCCAGCCCGGCTCCCCACTCCCCTACACCAACATCGCCGGGAAAACAACCCCAGCCCGGCTCCCCACTCCCCTACACCAACCTCGCCAGAGAAAGAACCCAGCCCGGCTCCCCACTCCCCTACACCAACATCGCCGGAGAAACAGCCCCAGCCCGGCTCCCCACTCCCCGACACCAACATCGCTGGGGAAACAGCCCCAACCCGGCTCCCCACTCCCTGACACCAACATCGCCGGAGAAACAACCCCCGCCCGGCTCCCCACTCCCCTACACCAACATCGCCGGGGAAACAACCACAGCCCGGCTCCCCACTCCCCTACACCAACATCGCTGGGGAAACAGCCCCAGCCCGGCTCCCCACTCCCCTACACCAACATTGCCAGAGAAACAACCTCAGCCTGGCTCCCCACTCCCCGACACCAACATCGCCAGAGAAACAACCTCAGCCTGGCTCCCCACTCCCCTACACCAACCTCGCCAGGGAAACAACCGCAGCCTGGCTCCCCACTCCCCTACACCAACATCGCCAGGGAAACAACCACAGCACGGCTCCCCACTCCCCGACACCAACATCGCCGGGGAAAAAACCCCAGCCCGGCTCCCCACTCCCCTACACCAACCTCGCCGGGGAAACAGCCCCAACCCGGCTCCCTACTCCCGACACCAACATCGCCGGAGAAACAGCCCCAGCCTGGCTCCCCACTCCCCTACACCAACATCGCCAGGTAAAAAACCCCAGCCCGGCTCCCCACTCCCCTACACCAACATCGCCAGGGAAACAACCCCAGCCCGGCTCCCCACTCCCGACACCAACATCGCCGGAGAAACAGCCCCAGCCCGGCTCCCCACTCCCCTACACCAACATCGCCAGGGAAACAACCCCAGCCCGGCTCCTCACTCCCGACACCAACATCGCCGGGGAAACAGCCCCAACCTGGCTCCCCACTCCCCGACACCAACATCGCCAGGGAAACAGCCCCAGCCCGGCTCCCCACTCCCGACACCAACATCGCCGGAGAAACAGCCCCAGCCCAGCTCCCCACTCCCCTACACCAACATCGCCAGGGAAACAACCCCAGCCCGGCTCCCCACTCCCCTACACCAACATCGCCGGGAAAACAACCCCAGCCCGGCTCCCCACTCCCCTACACCAACCTCGCCAGAGAAAGAACCCAGCCCGGCTCCCCACTCCCCTACACCAACATCGCCGGAGAAACAGCCCCAGCCCGGCTCCCCACTCCCCGACACCAACATCGCTGGGGAAACAGCCCCAACCCGGCTCCCCACTCCCTGACACCAACATCGCCGGAGAAACAACCCCCGCCCGGCTCCCCACTCCCCTACACCAACATCGCCGGGGAAACAACCACAGCCCGGCTCCCCACTCCCCTACACCAACATCGCTGGGGAAACAGCCCCAGCCCGGCTCCCCACTCCCCTACACCAACATTGCCAGAGAAACAACCTCAGCCTGGCTCCCCACTCCCCGACACCAACATCGCCAGGGAAACAACCCCAGCCCGGCTCCCCACTCCCCTCCGCCAACCTCGCCGGAGAAAGAACCCCAGCCCGGCTCCCCACTCCCCTACACCAACCTCGCCGGGGAAACAACCCCAGCCCGGCTCCCGACTGCCCTACACCAACCTCGCCGGGGAAACAACCCCAGCCCGGCTCCCCACTCCCCTACACCAACATCGCCGGGGAAAGAGCCCCAGCCCGGCTCCCCACTCCCCGACACCAACATTGCGAGAGAAACAACCACAGCCCGGCTCCCCACTCCCCGACACCAACATCGCCGGGGAAACAACCCAGCCCAGCTCCCCACTCCCCTACACCAACATTGCCGGGGAAACAACCCCAGCCCGGCTCCCCAATCCCCTACACCAACCTCGCCGGACAAACAACCCCAGCCCGGCTCCCCACTCCCCGACACCAACATCGCCGGATAAACAACCCCAGCCCGTCTCCCCACTCCCCTACACCAACATCGCCACGGAAACAACCCCAGCCCGGCTCCCCACTCCCCTACACCAACATCGCCGGGGAAACAACCCCAGCCCGGCTCCCCACTCCCCTAAACCAACATCGCCAGGGAAACAACCCCAGCCCGGCTCCCCACTCCCCTACACCAACATCGACGGGGAAACAACCCCAGTCCGGCTCCCCACTCCCCTACACCAACAGCGCCGGGGAAACAACCCCAGCCCGGCTCCCCACTCCCCTACACCAACATCGCCGGGGAAACTACCACAGCCTGGCTCCCCACTCCCCGACACCAACCTCGCCAGAGAAACAACCGCAGCCTGGCTCCCCACTCCCCTACACCAATATCGCCAGGGAAACAACCGCAGCCCGGCTCCCCACTCCCCTACACCAACATCGACAGGGAAACAACCACAGCCTGGCTCCCCACTCCCCGACACCAACATCGCCGGATAAAAAACCCCAGCCCGTCTCCCCACTCCCCTACACCAACCTCGCCAGGGAAACAACCGCAGCCTGGCTCCCCACTCCCCTACACCAACATCGCGAGGGAAACAACCACAGCACGGCTCCCCACTCCCCGACACAAACATCGCCGGGGAAACAACCCCAGCCCGGCTCCCCACTCCCCTACACCAACCTCGCCGGGCAAACAGCCCCAGCCCGGCTCCCCACTCCCCTACACCAACATCGCCAGGGAAACAACCCCAGCCCGGCTCCCCACTCCCGACACCAACATCGCCGGAGAAACAGCCCCAGCCCGGCTCCCCACTCCCCTACACCAACATCGCCAGGGAAACAACCACAGCCCGGCTCCTCACTCCCGACACCAACATCGCCGGGGAAACAGCCCCAACCTGGCTCCCCACTCCCCGACACCAACATCGCCAGGGAAACAGCCCCAGCCCGGCTCCCCACTCCCGACACCAACATCGCCGGAGAAACAGCCCCAGCCCAGCTCCCCACTCCCCTACACCAACATCGCCAGGGAAACAACCCCAGCCCGGCTCCCCACTCCCCTACACCAACATCGCCAGAGAAAGAACCCAGCCCGGCTCCCCACTCCCCTACACCAACATCGCCGGAGAAACAGTCCCAGCCCGGCTCCCCACTCCCTGACACCAACATCGCCGGAGAAACAACCCCCGCCCGGCTCCCCACTCCCCTACACCAACATCGCCGGGGAAACAACCACAGCCCGGCTCCCCACTCCCCTACACCAACATCGCTGGGGAAACAGCCCCAGCCCGGCTCCCCACTCCCCGACACCAACATTGCCAGAGAAACAACCCCAGCCTGGCTCCTCACTCCCCGACACCAACATCGCCAGGGAAACAACCCCAGCCCGGCTCCCCACTCCCCTACACCAATATCGCCGGGGAAACAACCGCAGCCCGGCTCCCCACTCCCCTACACCAACATCGACAGGGAAACAACCACAGCCTGGCTCCCCACTCCCCGACACCAACATCGCCGGATAAACAACCCCAGCCCGTCTCCCCACTCCCCTACACCAACCTCGCCAGGGAAACAACCGCAGCCTGGCTCCCCACTCCCCTACACCAACATCGCCAGGGAAACAACCACAGCACGGCTCCCCACTCCCCGACACCAACATCGCCGGGGAAACAACCCCAGCCCGGCTCCCCACTCCCCTACACCAACCTCGCCGGGGAAACAGCCCCAACCCTGCTCCCTACTCCCGACACCAACATCGCCGGAGAAACAGCCCCAGCCTGGCTCCCCACTCCCCTACACCAACATCGCCAGGTAAAAAACCCCAGCCCGGCTCCCCACTCCCCTACACCAACATCGCCAGGGAAACAACCCCAGCCCGGCTCCCCACTCCCGACACCAACATCGCCGGAGAAACAGCCCCAGCCCGGCTCCCCACTCCCCTACACCAACATCGCCAGGGAAACAACCCCAGCCCGGCTCCTCACTCCCGACACCAACATCGCCGGGGAAACAGCCCCAACCTGGCTCCCCACTCCCCGACACCAACATCGCCAGGGAAACAGCCCCAGCCCGGCTCCCCACTCCCGACACCAACATCGCCGGAGAAACAGCCCCAGCCCAGCTCCCCACTCCCCTACACCAACATCGCCAGGGAAACAACCCCAGCCCGGCTCCCCACTCCCCTACACCAACATCGCCGGGAAAACAACCCCAGCCCGGCTCCCCACTCCCCTACACCAACCTCGCCAGAGAAAGAACCCAGCCCGGCTCCCCACTCCCCTACACCAACATCGCCGGAGAAACAGCCCCAGCCCGGCTCCCCACTCCCCGACACCAACATCGCTGGGGAAACAGCCCCAACCCGGCTCCCCACTCCCTGACACCAACATCGCCGGAGAAACAACCCCCGCCCGGCTCCCCACTCCCCTACACGAACATCGCCGGGGAAACAACCACAGCCCGGCTCCCCACTCCCCTACACCAACATCGCTGGGGAAACAGCCCCAGCCCGGCTCCCCACTCCCCTACACCAACATTGCCAGAGAAACAACCTCAGCCTGGCTCCCCACTCCCCGACACCAACATCGCCAGGGAAACAACCCCAGCCCGGCTCCCCACTCCCCTCCGCCAACCTCGCCGGAGAAAGAACCCCAGCCCGGCTCCCCACTCCCCTACACCAACCTCGCCGGGGAAACAACCCCAGCCCGGCTCCCGACTGCCCTACACCAACCTCGCCGGGGAAACAACCCCAGCCCGGCTCCCCACTCCCCTACACCAACATCGCCGGGGAAAGAGCCCCAGCCCGGCTCCCCACTCCCCGACACCAACATTGCGAGAGAAACAACCACAGCCCGGCTCCCCACTCCCCGACACCAACATCGCCGGGGAAACAACCCAGCCCAGCTCCCCACTCCCCTACACCAACATTGCCGGGGAAACAACCCCAGCCCGGCTCCCCAATCCCCTACACCAACCTCGCCGGACAAACAACCCCAGCCCGGCTCCCCACTCCCCTACACCAACATCGCCGGGGAAACAACCCCAGCCCGGCTTCCCACTCCCCTACACCAACCTCGCCGGGAAAACAACCCCAGCCCGGCTCCCCACTCCCCGACACCAACGTCGCCGGAGAAACAACCCCAGCCCGGCTCCCCACTCCCCTACACCAACATCGCCAGGGAAACAACCACAGCCCGGCTCCCCACTCCCCTACACCAACATCGCCATGGAAACAGCCCCAGCCCGGCTCCCCACTCCCCTACACCAACATCGCCAGGGAAACAACCACAGCCCGGCTCCCCACTCCCCTACACCAACATCGCCAGAGAAACAACCCAGCCCGGCTCCCCACTCCCCTACACCAACATCGCCGGAGAAACAGCCCCAGCCCGGCTCCCCACTCCCCTACACCAACATCGCCGGGGAAACAACCCCAGCCCGGCTCCCCACTCCCCGACACCAAGATCGCTGGGGAAACAGCCCCAACCCGGCTCCCCACTTCCTGACACCAACATCGCCGGAGAAACAACCCCAGCCCGGCTCCCCACTCCCCGACACCAAGATCGCTGGGGAAACAGCCCCAACCCGGCTCCCCACTCCCCTACACCAACCTCGCCGGGGAAACAACCACAGCCCGGCTCCCCACTCCCCTCCGCCAACCTCGCCGGAGAAAGAACCCCAGCCCGGCTCCCCACTCCCGTACACCAACATCGCCGGAGAAACAGCCCCAGCCCGGCTCCCCACTCCCCTACACCAACATCGCCGGAGAAACAGCCCCAGCCCGGCTCCCCACTCCCCTACACCAACATCGCCGGGGAAACAACCCCAGCCCGGCTCCCCACTCCCCGACACCAAGATCGCTGGGGAAACAGCCCCAACCCGGCTCCCCACTCCCTGACACCAACATCGCTGGAGAAACAACCCCAGCCCGGCTCCCCACTCCCCGACACCAACATCGCTGGGGAAACAGCCCCAACCCGGCTCCCCACTCCCCTACACCAACATCGCCGGGGAAACAACCACAGCCCGGCTCCCCACTCCCCTACACCAACATCGCTGGGGAAACAGCCCCAGCCCGGCTCCTCATTCCCCGACACCAACATTGCCAGAGAAACAACCCCAGCCCGGCTCCCCACTCCCCGACACCAACATCGCCAGGGAAACAACCCCAGCCCGGCTCCCCACTCCCCTCCGCCAACCTCGCCGGAGAAAGAACCCCAGCCCGGCTCCCCACTCCCCGACACCAACATCGCCGGATAAACAACCCCAGCCCGGCTCCCCACTCCCCTACACCAACATCGCCAGAGAAACAACCGCAGCCTGGCTCCCCACTCCCCTACACCAATATCGCCAGGGAAACAACCGCAGCCCGGCTCCCCACTCCCCTACACCAACATCGACAGGGAAACAACCACAGCCTGGCTCCCCACTCCCCGACACCAACATCGCCGGATAAACAACCCCAGCCCGTCTCCCCACTCCCCTACACCAACATCGCCAGGGAAACAACCACAGCACGGCTCCCCACTCCCCGACACCAACATCGCCGGGGAAACAACCCCAGCCCGGCTCCCCACTCCCCTACACCAACCTCGCCGGGGAAACAGCCCCAACCCGGCTCCCTACTCCCGACACCAACATCACCGGAGAAACAGCCCCAGCCTGGCTCCCCACTCCCCTACACCAACATCGCCAGGTAAAAAACCCCAGCCCGGCTCCCCACTCCCCTACACCAACATCGCCAGGGAAACAACCCCAGCCCGGCTCCCCACTCCCGACACCAAGATCGCCGGAGAAACAGCCCCAGCCCGGCTCCTCACTCCCGACACCAACATCGCCGGGGAAACAGCCCCAACCTGGCTCCCCACTCCCCGACACCAACATCGCCAGGGAAACAGCCCCAGCCCGGCTCCCCACTCCCGACACCAACATCGCCGGAGAAACAGCCCCAGCCCAGCTCCCCACTCCCCTACACCAACATCGCCGGGGAAACAACCACAGCCCGGCTCCCCACTCCCCTACACCAACATCGCTGGGGAAACAGCCCCAGCCCAGCTCCCCACTCCCCGACACCAACATTGCCAGAGAAACAACCCCAGCCTGGCTCCCCACTCCCCGACACCAACATTGCCAGGGAAACAACCCCAGCCCGGCTCCCCACTCCCCTCCGCCAACCTCGCCGGAGAAAGAACCCCAGCCCGGCTCCCCACTCCCCTACACCAACCTCGCCGGGGAAACAACCCCAACCCGGCTCCCCACTCCCCGACACCAACATCGCCAGGGAAACAGCCCCAGCCCGGCTCCCCACTCCCCTACACCAACATCGCCGGGGAAACAACCCGAGCCCGGCTCCCCACTCCCCTACACCAACCTCGCCAGGGAAACAACCACAGCCCGGCTCCCCACTCCCGTACACCAACCTCGCCGGGGAAACAGCCGCAGCCCGGCTCCCCATTCCCCGACACCAACATCGCCAGGGAAACAACCCCAGTCCGGCTCCCCACTCCCCTACACCAACAGCGCCAGGGAAACAACCCCAGCCTGGCTCCCCACTCCTCTACACCAACAGCGCGAGGGAAACAACCCCAGCCCGGCTCCCCTCTCCCCTACACCAACATCGCTGGGGAAACAGCCCCAGCCCGGCTCCCCACTCCCCGACACCAACATTGCCGGATAAACAACCCCAGCCGGGCTCCCCACTCCCTTACACCAACCTCGCCGGGGAAACAGCCCCAACCCGGCTCCCCATTCCCTGACACCAACCTCGCCAGGGAAACAACCCCAGCCCGGCTCCCCACTCCCCTACACCAACATCGCCAGGGAAACAACCCCAGCCCGGCTCCACACTCCCCTACACCAACATCGCCGGAGAAACAACCCCAGCCCGGCTCCTCACTCCCGACACCAACATCGCCGGGGAAACAGCCCCAACCTGGCTCCCCACTCCCCGACACCAACATCGCCAGGGAAACAGCCCCAGCCCGGCTCCCCACTCCCGACACCAACATCGCCGGAGAAACAGCCCCAGCCCAGCTCCCCACTCCCCTACACCAACATCGCCAGGGAAACAACCCCAGCCCGGCTCCCCACTCCCCTACACCAACATCGCCGGGAAAACAACCCCAGCCCGGCACCCCACTCCCCTACACCAACCTCGCAAGAGAAAGAACCCAGCCCGGCTCCCCACTCCCCTACACCAACATCGCCGGAGAAACAGCCCCAGCCCGGTTCCCCACTCCCCGACACCAACATCGCTGGGGAAACAGCCCCAACCCGGCTCCCCACTCCCTGACACCAACATCGCCGGAGAAACAACCCCCGCCCGGCTCCCCACTCCCCTACACCAACATCGCCGGGGAAACAACCACAGCCCGGCTCCCCACTCCCCTACACCAACATCGCTGGGGAAACAGCCCCAGCCCGGCTCCCCACTCCCCTACACCAACATTGCCAGAGAAACAACCTCAGCCTGGCTCCCCACTCCCCGACACCAACATCGCCAGGGAAACAACCCCAGCCCGGCTCCCCACTCCCCTCCGCCAACCTCGCCGGAGAAAGAACCCCAGCCCGGCTCCCCACTCCCCTACACCAACATCGCCGGAGAAACAGCCCCAGCCCGGCTCCCCACTCCCCTACACCAACATCGCCGGAGAAACAGCCCCAGCCCGGCTCCCCACTCCCCTACACCAACATCGCCGGGGAAACAACCCCAGCCCGGCTCCCCACTCCCCGACACCAAGATCGCTGGGGAAACAGCCCCAACCCGGCTCCCCACTCCCTGACACCAACATCGCCGGAGAAACAACCCCAGCCCGGCTCCCCACTCCCCTACACCAACCTCGCCAGGGAAACAGCCCCAGCCCAGCTCCCCACTCCCCTACACCAACATCGCCGGGGAAACAACCCCAGCCCGGCTCCCCACTCCCCGACACCAACATTGCGAGAGAAACAACCACAGCCCGGCTCCCCACTCCCCTACACCAACATCGCCAGGGAAACAACCCCAGCCTGGATCCCCACTCCCCTACACCAACCTCGCTGGGGAAACAACCACAGCCCGGCTCCCCACTCCCCTACACCAACATCGCCGGAGAAACAAACCCAGCCTGGCTCCCCACTCCCCTACACCAACATCGCTGGGGAAACAACCCCAGCCCGGCTCCCCACTCCCCGACACCAACCTCGCCGGGGAAACAACCCCAGACCGGCTCCCCACTCCCCTACACCAACATCTCTGGGGAAACAAACCCAGCCCGGCTCCCCACTCCCTTACACCAACCTCGCCGGGGAAACAAACCCAGTCCGGCTCCCCACTCCCTTACACCAACCTCGCCGGGGAAACAACCCCAGCCCAGCTCCCCACTCCCCTACACCAACATCGCTGGGGAAACAACCACAGCCCGGCTCCCCACTCCCCTACACCAACATTGCCGGATAAACAACCCCAGCCTGGCTCCCCACTTCCGTGACACCAACATCGCCGGAGAAACAACCCCAGCCTGGCTCCCCACTCCCCTACACCAACATCGCCGGATAAACAACCCCAGCCCGGCTCCCCACTCCCCGACACCAACCTCGCCGGGGAAACAACCCCATCCCGGCTCCCCACTCCCCGACACCAACATCGCTGGGGAAACAGCCCCAACCCGGCTCCCCACTCCCTGACACCAACATCGCCGGAGAAACAACCCCAGCCCGGCTCCCCACTCCCCGACACCAACATCGCCGGGGAAACAACCACAGCCCGGCTCCCCACTCCCCTACACCAACATCGCTGGGGAAACAGCCCCAGCCCGGCTCCTCACTCCCCGACACCAACATTGCCAGAGAAACAACCCCAGCCCGGCTCCCCACTCCCCGACACCAACATCGCCGGAGAAAGAACCCCAGCCCGGCTCCCCACTCCCCTACACCAACATCGCCGGGGAAACAACCCCAGCCCAGCTCCCCACTCCCCTACACCAACATCGCCGGGGAAACAACCCCAGCCCGGCTTCGCACTCCCCTACACCAACCTCGCCGGGGAAACAACCCCAGCCCGGCTCCCCACTCCCCGACACCAACATTGCGAGAGAAACAACCACAGCCCGGCTCCCCACTCCCCTACACCAACATCGCCAGGAAAACAACCCCAGCCTGGATCCCCACTCCCCTACACCAACCTCGCTGGGGAAACAACCACAGCCCGGCTCCCCACTCCCCTACACCAACATCGCCGGGGAAACAACCCCAGCCCGGCTCCCCACTCCCCGACACCAACCTCACCGTGGAAACAACCCCAGACCGGCTCCCCACTCCCCTACACCAACATCGCCAGGGAAACAAACCCAGCCCGGCTCCCCACTCCCTTACACCAACCTCGCCGGGGAAACAAACCCAGCCCGGCTCCCCACTCCCTTACACCAACCTTGCCGGGGAAACAACCCCAGCCCGGCTCCCCACTCCCCTACACCAACATCTCTGGGGAAACAACCACAGCCCGGCTCCCCACTCCCCTACACCAACATCGCCGGATAAACAACCCCAGCCCGGCTCCCCACTTCCGTGACACCAACATCGCCGGAGAAACAACCCCAGCCTGGCTCCCCACTCCCCTACACCAACATCGCCGGATAAACAACCCCAGCCCGGCTCCCCACTCCCCGACATCAACATCGCCGGATAAACAACCCCAGCCCTGCTCCCCACTCCCTTACACCAACCTCGCCGGGGAAACAACCCCAGCCCGGCTCCCCACTCCCCGACACCAACATCGCTGGGGAAACAGCCCCAACCCGGCTCCCCACTCCCTGACACCAACATCACCGGAGAAACAACCCCAGCCCGGCTCCCCACTCCCCTACACCAACATCGCCGGGGAAACAAACCCAGCCCGTCTCCCCACTCCCTTACACCAACCTTGCCGGGGAAACAACCCCAGCCCGGCTCCCCACTCCCCTACACCAACATCTCTGGGGAAACAACCACAGCCCGGCTCCCCACTCCCCTACACCAACATCGCCGGATAAACAACCCCAGCCCGGCTCCCCACTTCCGTGACACCAACATCGCCGGAGAAACAACCCCAGCCTGGCTCCCCACTCCCCTACACCAACATCGCCGGATAAACAACCCCAGCCCGGCTCCCCACTCCCCGACATCAACATCGCCGGATAAACAACCCCAGCCCTGCTCCCCACTCCCTTACACCAACCTCGCCGGGGAAACAACCCCAGCCCGGCTCCCCACTCCCCGACACCAACATCGCTGGGGAAACAGCCCCAACCCGGCTCCCCACTCCCTGACACCAACATCGCCGGAGAAACAACCCCAGCCCGGCTCCCCACTCCCCTACACCAACATCGCCGGGGAAACAACCACAGCCCGGCTCCCCACTCCCCTTCACCAACATCGCTGGGGAAACAGCCCCAGACCGGCTCCTCACTCCCCGACACCAACATTGCCAGAGAAACAACCCCAGGCCGGCTCCCCACTCCCCGACACCAACATCGCCAGGGAAACAACCCCAGCCCGGCTCCCCACTCCCCTCCGCCAACCTCGCCGGAGAAAGAACCCCAGCCCGGCTCCCCACTCCCCTACACCAACCTCGCCGGGGAAACAACCCCAGCCCGGCTCCCCACTCCCCTACACCAACATCGCCAGGGAAACAACCCCAGCCCAGCTCCCCACTCCCCTACACCAACATCGCCGGGGAAACAACCCCAGCCCGGCTTCCCACTCCCCTACACCAACCTCGCCGGGAAACAACCCCAGCCCGGCTCCCCACTCCCCGACACCAACATTGCGAGAGAAACAACCACAGCCCGGCTCCCCACTCCCCTACACCAACATCGCCAGGGAAACAACCCCAGCCTGGATCCCCACTCCCCTACACCAACCTCGCTGGGGAAACAACCACAGCTCGGCTCCCCCCTCCCCTACACCAACATCGCCGGAGAAACAAACCCAGCCTGGCTCCCCACTCCCTTACACCAACCTCGCTGGGGAAACAACCCCAGCCCGGCTCCCCACTCCCCTACACCAACATCACCGGAGAAACAGCCCCAGCCTGGCTCCCCACTCCCCTACACCAACATCGCCAGGTAAAAAACCCCAGCCCGGCTCCCCACTCCCCTACACCAACATCGCCAGGGAAACAACCCCAGCCCGGCTCCCCACTCCCGACACCAACATCGCCGGAGAAACAGCCCCAGCCCGGCTCCTCACTCCCGACACCAACATCGCCGGGGAAACAGCCCCAACCTGGCTCCCCACTCCCCGACACCAACATCGCCAGGGAAACAGCCCCAGCCCGGCTCCCCACTCCCGACACCAACATCGCCGGAGAAACAGCCCCAGCCCAGCTCCCCACTCCCCTACACCAACATCGCCGGGGAAACAACCACAGCCCGGCTCCCCACTCCCCTACACCAACATCGCTGGGGAAACAGCCCCAGCCCAGCTCCCCACTCCCCGACACCAACATTGCCAGAGAAACAACCCCAGCCTGGCTCCCCACTCCCCGACACCAACATTGCCAGGGAAACAACCCCAGCCCGGCTCCCCACTCCCCTCCGCCAACCTCGCCGGAGAAAGAACCCCAGCCCGGCTCCCCACTCCCCTACACCAACCTCGCCGGGGAAACAACCCCAACCCGGCTCCCCACTCCCCGACACCAACATCGCCAGGGAAACAGCCCCAGCCCGGCTCCCCACTCCCCTACACCAACATCGCCGGGGAAACAACCCGAGCCCGGCTCCCCACTCCCCTACACCAACCTCGCCAGGGAAACAACCACAGCCCGGCTCCCCACTCCCGTACACCAACCTCGCCGGGGAAACAGCCGCAGCCCGGCTCCCCATTCCCCGACACCAACATCGCCAGGGAAACAACCCCAGTCCGGCTCCCCACTCCCCTACACCAACAGCGCCAGGGAAACAACCCCAGCCTGGCTCCCCACTCCTCTACACCAACAGCGCGAGGGAAACAACCCCAGCCCGGCTCCCCTCTCCCCTACACCAACATCGCTGGGGAAACAGCCCCAGCCCGGCTCCCCACTCCCCGACACCAACATTGCCGGATAAACAACCCCAGCCGGGCTCCCCACTCCCTTACACCAACCTCGCCGGGGAAACAGCCCCAACCCGGCTCCCCATTCCCTGACACCAACCTCGCCAGGGAAACAACCCCAGCCCGGCTCCCCACTCCCCTACACCAACATCGCCAGGGAAACAACCCCAGCCCGGCTCCACACTCCCCTACACCAACATCGCCGGAGAAACAACCCCAGCCCGGCTCCTCACTCCCGACACCAACATCGCCGGGGAAACAGCCCCAACCTGGCTCCCCACTCCCCGACACCAACATCGCCAGGGAAACAGCCCCAGCCCGGCTCCCCACTCCCGACACCAACATCGCCGGAGAAACAGCCCCAGCCCAGCTCCCCACTCCCCTACACCAACATCGCCAGGGAAACAACCCCAGCCCGGCTCCCCACTCCCCTACACCAACATCGCCGGGAAAACAACCCCAGCCCGGCACCCCACTCCCCTACACCAACCTCGCAAGAGAAAGAACCCAGCCCGGCTCCCCACTCCCCTACACCAACATCGCCGGAGAAACAGCCCCAGCCCGGCTCCCCACTCCCCGACACCAACATCGCTGGGGAAACAGCCCCAACCCGGCTCCCCACTCCCTGACACCAACATCGCCGGAGAAACAACCCCCGCCCGGCTCCCCACTCCCCTACACCAACATCGCCGGGGAAACAACCACAGCCCGGCTCCCCACTCCCCTACACCAACATCGCTGGGGAAACAGCCCCAGCCCGGCTCCCCACTCCCCTACACCAACATTGCCAGAGAAACAACCTCAGCCTGGCTCCCCACTCCCCGACACCAACATCGCCAGGGAAACAACCCCAGCCCGGCTCCCCACTCCCCTCCGCCAACCTCGCCGGAGAAAGAACCCCAGCCCGGCTCCCCACTCCCCTACACCAACATCGCCGGAGAAACAGCCCCAGCCCGGCTCCCCACTCCCCTACACCAACATCGCCGGAGAAACAGCCCCAGCCCGGCTCCCCACTCCCCTACACCAACATCGCCGGGGAAACAACCCCAGCCCGGCTCCCCACTCCCCGACACCAAGATCGCTGGGGAAACAGCCCCAACCCGGCTCCCCACTCCCGGACACCAACATCGCCGGAGAAACAACCCCAGCCCGGCTCCCCACTCCCCTACACCAACCTCGCCAGGGAAACAGCCCCAGCCCAGCTCCCCACTCCCCTACACCAACATCGCCGGGGAAACAACCCCAGCCCGGCTCCCCACTCCCCGACACCAACATTGCGAGAGAAACAACCACAGCCCGGCTCCCCACTCCCCTACACCAACATCGCCAGGGAAACAACCCCAGCCTGGATCCCCACTCCCCTACACCAACCTCGCTGGGGAAACAACCACAGCCCGGCTCCCCACTCCCCTACACCAACATCGCCGGAGAAACAAACCCAGCCTGGCTCCCCACTCCCCTACACCAACATCGCTGGGGAAACAACCCCAGCCCGGCTCCCCACTCCCCGACACCAACCTCGCCGGGGAAACAACCCCAGACCGGCTCCCCACTCCCCTACACCAACATCTCTGGGGAAACAAACCCAGCCCGGCTCCCCACTCCCTTACACCAACCTCGCCGGGGAAACAAACCCAGTCCGGCTCCCCACTCCCTTACACCAACCTCGCCGGGGAAACAACCCCAGCCCAGCTCCCCACTCCCCTACACCAACATCGCTGGGGAAACAACCACAGCCCGGCTCCCCACTCCCCTACACCAACATTGCCGGATAAACAACCCCAGCCTGGCTCCCCACTTCCGTGACACCAACATCGCCGGAGAAACAACCCCAGCCTGGCTCCCCACTCCCCTACACCAACATCGCCGGATAAACAACCCCAGCCCGGCTCCCCACTCCCCGACACCAACCTCGCCGGGGAAACAACCCCATCCCGGCTCCCCACTCCCCGACACCAACATCGCTGGGGAAACAGCCCCAACCCGGCTCCCCACTCCCTGACACCAACATCGCCGGAGAAACAACCCCAGCCCGGCTCCCCACTCCCCGACACCAACATCGCCGGGGAAACAACCACAGCCCGGCTCCCCACTCCCCTACACCAACATCGCTGGGGAAACAGCCCCAGCCCGGCTCCTCACTCCCCGACACCAACATTGCCAGAGAAACAACCCCAGCCCGGCTCCCCACTCCCCGACACCAACATCGCCGGAGAAAGAACCCCAGCCCGGCTCCCCACTCCCCTACACCAACATCGCCGGGGAAACAACCCCAGCCCAGCTCCCCACTCCCCTACACCAACATCGCCGGGGAAACAACCCCAGCCCGGCTTCGCACTCCCCTACACCAACCTCGCCGGGGAAACAACCCCAGCCCGGCTCCCCACTCCCCGACACCAACATTGCGAGAGAAACAACCACAGCCCGGCTCCCCACTCCCCTACACCAACATCGCCAGGAAAACAACCCCAGCCTGGATCCCCACTCCCCTACACCAACCTCGCTGGGGAAACAACCACAGCCCGGCTCCCCACTCCCCTACACCAACATCGCCGGAGAGACAAACCCAGCCTGGCTCCCCACTCCCCTACACCAACATCGCCGGGGAAACAACCCCAGCCCGGCTCCCCACTCCCCGACACCAACCTCACCGTGGAAACAACCCCAGACCGGCTCCCCACTCCCCTACACCAACATCGCCAGGGAAACAAACCCAGCCCGGCTCCCCACTCCCTTACACCAACCTCGCCGGGGAAACAAACCCAGCCCGGCTCCCCACTCCCTTACACCAACCTTGCCGGGGAAACAACCCCAGCCCGGCTCCCCACTCCCCTACACCAACATCTCTGGGGAAACAACCACAGCCCGGCTCCCCACTCCCCTACACCAACATCGCCGGATAAACAACCCCAGCCCGGCTCCCCACTTCCGTGACACCAACATCGCCGGAGAAACAACCCCAGCCTGGCTCCCCACTCCCTTACACCAACCTTGCCGGGGAAACAACCCCAGCCTGGCTCCCCACTCCCCTACACCAACATCGCCGGATAAACAACCCCAGCCCGGCTCCCCACTCCCCGACATCAACATCGCCGGATAAACAACCCCAGCCCTGCTCCCCACTCCCTTACACCAACCTCGCCGGGGAAACAACCCCAGCCCGGCTCCCCACTCCCCGACACCAACATCGCTGGGGAAACAGCCCCAACCCGGCTCCCCACTCCCTGACACCAACATCACCGGAGAAACAACCCCAGCCCGGCTCCCCACTCCCCTACACCAACATCGCCGGGGAAACAAACCCAGCCCGTCTCCCCACTCCCTTACACCAACCTTGCCGGGGAAACAACCCCAGCCCGGCTCCCCACTCCCCTACACCAACATCTCTGGGGAAACAACCACAGCCCGGCTCCCCACTCCCCTACACCAACATCGCCGGATAAACAACCCCAGCCCGGCTCCCCACTTCCGTGACACCAACATCGCCGGAGAAACAACCCCAGCCTGGCTCCCCACTCCCCTACACCAACATCGCCGGATAAACAACCCCAGCCCGGCTCCCCACTCCCCGACATCAACATCGCCGGATAAACAACCCCAGCCCTGCTCCCCACTCCCTTACACCAACCTCGCCGGGGAAACAACCCCAGCCCGGCTCCCCACTCCCCGACACCAACATCGCTGGGGAAACAGCCCCAACCCGGCTCCCCACTCCCTGACACCAACATCGCCGGAGAAACAACCCCAGCCCGGCTCCCCACTCCCCTACACCAACATCGCCGGGGAAACAACCACAGCCCGGCTCCCCACTCCCCTTCACCAACATCGCTGGGGAAACAGCCCCAGACCGGCTCCTCACTCCCCGACACCAACATTGCCAGAGAAACAACCCCAGGCCGGCTCCCCACTCCCCGACACCAACATCGCCAGGGAAACAACCCCAGCCCGGCTCCCCACTCCCCTCCGCCAACCTCGCCGGAGAAAGAACCCCAGCCCGGCTCCCCACTCCCCTACACCAACCTCGCCGGGGAAACAACCCCAGCCCGGCTCCCCACTCCCCTACACCAACATCGCCAGGGAAACAACCCCAGCCCAGCTCCCCACTCCCCTACACCAACATCGCCGGGGAAACAACCCCAGCCCGGCTTCCCACTCCCCTACACCAACCTCGCCGGGAAACAACCCCAGCCCGGCTCCCCACTCCCCGACACCAACATTGCGAGAGAAACAACCACAGCCCGGCTCCCCACTCCCCTACACCAACATCGCCAGGGAAACAACCCCAGCCTGGATCCCCACTCCCCTACACCAACCTCGCTGGGGAAACAACCACAGCTCGGCTCCCCCCTCCCCTACACCAACATCGCCGGAGAAACAAACCCAGCCTGGCTCCCCACTCCCTTACACCAACCTCGCTGGGGAAACAACCCCAGCCCGGCTCCCCACTCCCCTACACCAACATCGCCGGAGAAACAAACCCAGCCTGGCTCCCCACTCCCCTACACCAACATCGCCGGGGAAACAACCCCAGCCCGGCTCCCCACTCCCCGACACCAACCTCGCCGGGGAAACAACCCCAGACCGGCTCCCCACTCCCCTACACCAACATCGCCAGGGAAACAAACCCAGCCCGGCTCCCCACTCCCTTACACCAACCTCGCCGGGGAAACAACCCCAGCCCGGCTCCCCACTCCCCTACACCAACATCGCCGGATAAACAACCCCAGCCCGGCTCCCCACTTCCGTGACACCAACATCGCCGGAGAAACAACCCCAGCCTGGCTCCCCACTCCCCTACACCAACATCGCCGGATAAACAACCCCAGCCCGGCTCCCCACTCCCCGACATCAACATCGCCGGATAAACAACCCCAGCCCTGCTCCCCACTCCCTTACACCAACCTCGCCGGGGAAAGAACCCCAGCCCGGCTCCCCACTCCCCTACACTGGCTGCTGGCATCTGGGTGGCACCACTGGCCTGCCTGGGAGAGTCAGTGGGGCAGAGGCAATGTGCTCGTCTGGGCCTCATGCCCCCGACTCCCGCCCCGGCCCCGGGTCAGTTCTCTCGCCGCTGGGTCCCACTCAGGTGGGCTTGTGGTGGGACCAGTGTGATGAGGTTCAGGGGTCCCCCTGCACTGCACCCCGTCCGCTGGCAGGAGTGACTCTCACTCAGCAGGTACAACAGCAGGTTTATTAGGCAACAGATGCCCAGTTTCTCACAGAAGCGACAGCACAGCAGCCAGAGACAGTCCTTCCAACCCGTCCTGGGGAGAAGACCCCGAGGGGTGCCCCTCTGGGGTGTAGCTTCCCCCTCCTCAGGCTGGCTGCCTTCCAGCTCCTCTTTCCCCCCGCTTCGTAACTGCTGCCCCCCCGATTCAAAACCCAGCTCGGCTCCTCCATCCTCTTTGTTCAGGGCAGAGGTGTTACCTGTCAGTTGTAGCCCCAGGGTCATCCCCAGCCACTGGGAGCTGCTCTGCTTGTCTCCCACATCCAGCCTGACTCACACCTGCTCTCCCCCTACTCCATCACAGGGCTCAGAGCAGCAAAGGCAGCTTAGCCCCTCGGGCGCTCCCCAGCCATCTCCTGACAGCTCAGTGGGAGCCGAGTGGGGCGCGGCTGAGACACAGCACCCGTGGGTGCCATCGGCGTTCTGGGCCCAGGTGTGTGCTCCGAGGTGATGCCAGCTCCAGCAAGGGAGGGGCCAGCCAGACCTGCTCCGGCCCCATGGCTGGGGGCTGAGCACCACCCTTCAGAGCCTGGGCCCGGTGCAGACCCTGCAGAGCCCTGCACTGCTTCCTGCAGAGCCCAGGGTGTCTTCTGGGCCTGGGCCTGGGTCTGGCCCTGGCCCTGCCTGACAAGGCACCCATGGGCTGGCTGCAGGGTCCCACGGATCCCCCTTCCCTGCCCTGTGGCCAGGCTACTCCATCCCAGGCACAAGCCAAGGGCCTCTGGGCCCCAGCAAGTCCCCAGACCCCCATGCCGAGCTCTGGGTGGCACCAGCTCCCTGCACCTGGAGAGCTGTGGGGACGGCATCTCCCCGCCCTGCGGCTGGGCCATGTAGCCCTGTCACTCCTGCTGCAGCTCCTCATGTAAGCAGAAGCCTGCAGGGCACTGGCAGCCTGGCCCGCGGCTGGGGTGGGCAGGAGGCTGCATCAGCTGGCCCAGGTGCCCCCAGCGCAGGCCACCAAACACGCACTGCAGCCTGGCAGTGCTGCTCCAGGGCAGTGAAGTACCTGCGGGCCCAGGCAGCCACGCTGCGGGTTTCAGCACCGCAGCCTGTGACTGATGGGTGCCAGTGGGGTGTGGGTGTGCCTTGCCGTGTGCATAGGGGCCAGAACCCAGGTCAGGCTCCCCACCTCTCCATCTGCGCCCCACCAGGCCGAGGGCTGGGCAGAGGCCCTGGGGTGTGCGCCGGCCAGCCTGGGAGATAACCCCTCACTTCCCCAGGGCACGGTCCCTCAGCCTCAGGCTGGGACGGTGCCCCTGGAACCAGCCCCCTCCCTGTGCCAGCCCTGTGCTCAGCGCTGCTTTCCTGGCCTGGCCTTGGTGACACCAGTGCAGCGGGGATAGGGGAGGGGGTCCCTCTAATGGGTAGAACCAGGTTCCCATCCCTCCCTGCAAGCGCCCTGTTATGCCCAGCTCCCCATCCTCCCTCTGCCCTTCTTGTAAGCAGTGTGTGTGTGTGTGTGTGTAACCCCTTCCCCCTCCAGGCCAGGGTGTGCTGAGCCCAGAGGTGCAGGCTGAGGGGGGACCTGGGCTGGAGCCCCCCACTGCGCTGACAGGAGCCGTCACTCAGAACCTCGTTATCAAAAGCAAAAGGCAGGTAATCAGATTGAGCAAATCCAATCAGGGGCATTAGGCTGGGAGTGGAGTCCATGAACAGCCCAGGCCGTGACACACACACACACACACACACACACACGCTGAGGCAGACTCACAGACACACACAGATGCATGCACACAAGTACAGGCACAAACATGCACACACACAGACCCACACATGCTATGCTACAAAAACACGCACAGACACACAATGCACAGACACACGCATGCTAATGCAGACACACACACAGACACAGTGCACAGACCCACACATGCTAACACACAGAAAACATGCACAGACACACAGTGTACAGACTCACACATGCTGACACACAGACACATGCACAGATCCACACATGCTAACACACAGACCCACACAGACACACTGCACAGACCCACACATACTAATACACAGACACACACAGACCCACTACACAGACCAACACATGCTAAAACACAGACACGCACCAACCCACTGCACAGATGCACACATGCTAACACACAGACCCACAGACACACACTGCACAGACCCACACATGTTAACACACAGACACACAGATCCACTGCACAGACCCGCTCATGCTAACACACAGACATGCACAGACACACACTGCACAGACCCACACGTGCTAACACACAGACATGCATGCCAACAGACACAGATACACACGCGCACACACGGAGACACACCAAAAGACACACACACAGATGCACATAGACATATACTCCTGCACACAGCCCAGCCCTCACCCCGGCCAGCTCCCACTCCCCTACACCAACATCGCCGGGGAAAAAACCCCAGACCGGCTCCCCACTCCCCGACACCAACGTCGCCGGGGAAACAGCTCCAGCCCAGCTCCCCACTCCCGACACCAACATCGCCGGAGAAACAACCCCAGCCCGGCTCCCCACTCCCCTACACCAACATCGCCAGGGAAACAACCACAGCCCGGCTCCCCACTCCCCTACACCAACATCGCCAGGGAAACAACCACAGCCCGGCTCCCCACTCCCCTACACCAACATCGCCAGGGAAACAACCCCAGCCCGGCTCCCCACTCCCCTACACCAACATCGCCAGGGAAACAACCACAGCCCGGCTCCCCACTCCCCTACACCAACATCGCCAGGGAAACAACCACAGCCCGGCTCCCCACTCCCCTACACCAACATCGCCAGGGAAACAGCCCCAGCCCAGCTCCCCACTCCCCTACACCAACATCGCCAGGGAAACAACCCCAGCCTGGCTCCCCACTCCCCTACACTAACATCGCCAGGGAAACAACCCCAGCCCGGCTCCCCACTCCCCGACACCAACATCGCTGGATAAACAACCCCAGCCGGGCTCCCCACTCCCTTACACCAACCTCGCCGGGGAAACAGCCCCAACCCGGCTCCCCACTCCCTGACACCAACCTCGCCGGGGAAACAACCCCAGCCCGGCTCCCCACTCCCCTACACCAACATCGCCAGGGAAACAACCCCAGCCCGGCTCCACAATCCCCTACACCAACATCGCCAGGGAAACAACCCCAGCCCGGCTCCACACTCCCCTACACCAACATCGCCGGGGAAACAACCCCAGCCCGGCTCCCCATTCCCCTACACCAACATCGCCGGGGAAACAACCCCAGCCCGGCTCCCCACTCCCCGACACCAACATCGCCGGGGAAACAACCCCAGCCCGGCTCCCCACTCCCCTACACCAACATCGCCGGGGAAACAGCCCCAACCCGGCTCCCCACTCCCCACCGCCAACATCGCCAGGGAAACAACCCCAGCCCAGCTCCCCACTCCCCGACACCAACATCGCCACGGAAACAACCCCAGCCCGGCTCCCCACTCCCCTCCGCCAACCTCGCCAGGGAAACAACCTCAGCCCGGCTCCCCACTCCCCTACACCAACATCGCCAGGGAAACAACCACAGCCCGGCTCCTCACTCCCGACACCAACATCGCTGGGGAAACAGCCCCAACCCGGCTCCCCACTCCCCGACACCAACATCGCCAGGGAAACAGCCCCAGCCCGGCTCCCCACTCCCCTACATCTCTCCCCACTTCCAGGCCAGCCGAGTGGAGTCACTCAGCCAGTGACCTGGGGACGTTCGGGACCCCCCCCGCCGGGTGACACGTCAGCTGGGACGTTGGCATTCCCCTTTTCCCAGGCCCGCTGCGGGGGTGTCCTGTGGGAACCAGCTCCACCGTGTCCGGCTGCTGGACAACTTTGAGGGGCTGGCGTGGCCCCTCCCTCTGCGGTCGTACCAGCCCTTCCCCTTCCCTTGGGCTCTGCCCAGGGACGCCCTGGCCCGGCCCTTGAGCTCCATGAGCCTTTCCCGGAAAACCTGGACGTCCTCCACCCCCGACTCTCCATCCAGGGTACCTCCCCCTCCCATAACTCTTGACGTGCCCAGGGGTCCCCTCCCCTTTGCACCATGGCTCAGTCAGGAGAACCTGGTGGGCCCTTGGGCACCTCCCTGGGTACAAAGAGCAGGTGGGACAAGTGCTGCTCCCAGTCCCAGTCCCAGTCCTGCGGGTGCCAGTGCAGAAAGGCCTCCGGGGAAACATACTCCTGCACACAGCCCTTCCCACCCCTCCCGCTCTGGGCAGCGCACAGGCACATCCCTGCTGCTCTGGCGTGGAGCTGCCATCTCGGGGGCCACACCTGCGCTCACAGCCCCGGCCCTGCCCGGCCCCGTCTGGCAGCGTAGTGGGCAGGCAGCAGGCCAGACCACGGCTCTGCTGCCCTCGCTGCAGCCTGCCCCTCCCACCCCTTCCCATCAGGGCCCAGGCCCTGGGCAATGCAAGTGTTAACACATGCTCAGCGGGACTCATTAACTAATGGGTGCAAACGTGGCTGCCCCTTCATGTCCCCTCGGGGGGCACTGCCAGGCCTCAGCGTAGTCACGGCTCTCTGGGGCCCGCAATGCTGGGCAGGCGCATCACCAAGCGTGTGGGGGGCCCCTTCGGCAGGGTGCCGGGGGACCAGGAGGGTCGCAGGCCACAGGGGCACAGCACAGAACAGGCTCACCAGCACCGAAACCAGCAATTCAGTACAACCCATCCTGGGGAGACAGGCCCAGAGGGGGTCCTGGTCCCCCCCCCGCACTGCCCCCCAAGAACACCCCCCAAGTCCAGTCCCGGCCCGGCCTCTGCCCTTTGGTCTCCTTGCTGCACCAACTGCCTCAGCTGGCCACATCCCACGGCTGCTCTCTGGGACGGCAGCGCCCACGTGCACCATAAGAGCGACTCCAGCCAGCTTTGCCGGGGCGCCAGCTGCCATGTGTCGTGCCTGGCCTGGGAGCCTGCAGGCAACGGGCTGCGGGGGGAGCCTGGGGGTGCTCCCAGACTGGCAGCCGCAGCCCTCAGAGCCGGTCTCCCCTCTGCCTGGGGGGGCTCCGTCAGCAGGGCTCAGCGCTGCCGCTGGGGCCCCACTCTGCACCAGCAGAGGTCGAGGTGCTCCCGGTACGGTGCTGGGCTCAGCGCGAGGCTGGCTGAGTGCTGCAGCAGCAGCAGGTGCAGGCCCTGGGGCCGCCTGCGCTGGGGGACACCCCTGGGGAGGGTTGGATGGGGTTCCCCAGGGCAGTGCATAAGCCACGCTGGGCCGGGCCGGGCTGGAGGCCCATGCAGCCCTGCGCCCTGTGGTGTGCCAGCTGCCCATGCCGGGTGCCCCGGGGCAGACGATCACTCTGCACCCGTTCCCAGGGCCTGGCCAGCAGGGTTCCTGGGGTGGCAGGCCCATGGTGCACGGGGGGATGGTGGCTGCCCCGTGGAGGGCGGGCGGGCGTGGCTCTCCCGGTCCAGGGCGGGTTGTTACCATGTTGTGGGGGGCTGGCCGCACAGACGGGGGTGCAGCCAGCATTGGCGCCTAAGGTCCTGCTGCCCAGGGCGGTGCCCTTAGGCTGAGAGGCTGCCCCGGCGCCCCCCGGGCCCTCCGCCTCGCTGGCTTGCTCCCCTCGGGTTCAAGGCCTCTGCGGCTGTGCCGGGCGGAAGCGGTGCCGGTGGCACCGACGTCACTGGCGGCCGTTCGCGTCACCCACCCCGCGTGCCAGCTCCTGCCCCAGGGTGGGCCGGCTCGGGGGCGTCTCATACAGTTACGAAGTGTCTGATTGAGGCAGGAGGCGCCAGCTGCTCCCCGGGGAGCGTCGAGGCCAGGACTGAGGCCCAAGCGCAGGCTGCAGTAATCCAATCGGCCGGCTGCAATCGAATTAGCCCCGAATTAACCCAGCGGCCGGGAGGAGCGGCCTGGCCCGCCCGCCGGCGGGGTTGGGGCGAGGGAGGAAGCCGGCCAGCTGGGAGTAATGCAGTTACTGGGGGTGGGGCCCGAGCCGCGCTCGCCCGCAAGCCAGGCCCTGGTGGCTGCCCGGCTGGACTGCGGCGTGGGCCAGGCGGCTCGTGGGAGGCTGGGCTGCCAGGGCTGAAGGGCGGCAGGTCCCGAAGGAGCAGCCGAGCCCCACCCAGACCCAAGCAGGGAGGCGCCCAGGGCCCCCCCGCTTGCAAACCTGCTCCCCACACCCGGCGGCACCGCCCGCCGCAGACCGGGCCCAGAGCCGCCAGGCTGGTGCTCGGGCCGAGGCCGCCCACCCGGTGGGGACCTTGCGGGGGAGGGCGCACTCGGCCCTGGCTGCGGCAGGCGCAGGCGCGGGGGCAGGGGCAGGACATGGCCTGCAGAGGGGACAGTCCAGCAGGGAACCGCCCTGGCCCTGGCCCTGGCCCCGGGACAGGGTCGGTCAAAGGCCCGGCAGGAGGGGCCCTGGTCTGCGATGGCACCTCTCCCCCACGGTGCAGGTAACAACATGCCACACGGCAGGGCACGCTGCTCCCTCCCTGGGAAATCAGCACTCCAGCCACACACGCGGGGCACACGCATCCCCCCGGGCACACGCACACCCAGACACACACGCGGGGCACACGCACCCTCCCGGGCGCACGCACACCCAGACACACACGCGGGGCACACGCACCCCCCCGGGCGCACGCACCCTCCCGGGCGCACGCACGCCCAGACACACACGCAGGGCACACGCACCCCCTGGGCACACGCACCCTCCTGGGCGCACGCACACCCAGACACACACGCAGGGCACACGCACCCTCTGGGCACACCCCCCCCTGGGCACACGCACACCCAGCCGCACACGTGGGGCACACGCACCCCCCCAGGCACACGCACGCCCAGACACACACGCAGGGCACACGTACCCCCCGGACGCATGCACACCCAGACACACATGCAGGGCACACACACCCCCTGGGCACACGCACGCCCAGACACACACGCGGGGCACACGCACCTGCCGGGCACACGCACACCCAGACACAGACGCAGGGCACATGCACCCCCTGGGCACATGCACGCCCAGACACACACGCAGGGCACACACACCCCCTGGGCACATGCACGCTCAGACACACTCGTGGGGCACATGCACCCACTGGGCACACGCACACTCAGACACACACATGGGGCACCCACACCCCCTGGGCACACATGAATGCCCAGACACACACAAGGGGCACATGCACGCACTAGGCACACACACGCTCAGACACACACAGGGCACCCACACCCCCTGGGCACACGCACACCCAGACACACACATGGGGCACCCACACCCCCTGGGCACACGCACGCCCAGACACACACATGGGGCACCCACACCCCTGGGGACACATGCACACTCAGACACACACACGGGGCACCCACACCCACTGGGCACATGCATGCTCAGACACACACATGCTGGGCACACACACTGGGCACACACATGCTCAGACCCACACATGCTGGGCACGCACACACTGGGCACACACACACACTGGGCACACACACACTCAGACCCACACATGGTGGGCACACACACGCACACACTGGGTGCACACACACTCAGACCCACACATGCTGGGCACACACACGCACACATTCTGAGCACACACACACTGGGCGCACACGCACGCTCAGACACACACATGCTGGGCACATGCACGCTGGGCACACACGCGTGCTCAGACACACGCTGTCACGGAGTACGGGGTCCCCAGGCCCTGCACCCCACCTGCAGGCAGGCGCGAGGCTTGCTGAGCAGGTGGAACAGAAGGGGTATTCATTCGACAACAGGGACTCCGCACAGTGCAGAGGTGTCAGTACGACAGCCAGAAACAGCCAGTCCCATCCCTTTTGGAGAGAGGAGGCCCTGAGGTTGGGCCCAAACAGGGGCCTTGGCCCCACTTTGTCTTCTCCAGCCCAGGGTAACTGCCATGCAGCTCCCAGGCCCAATTCCAGCCAGCTCCACACACACTCCCCCCGGGTAGAACTGAGTGGAGGTAGTTCCACATTCCACCCGCCCAGGACAGCCCTTGGCCCTGAGCGCTGGGGAGCTGCGGATGGGAATGGGCCCTGCCTGGCAGAGCGGTGAAGAGGTGGAATGCTTCCAGCCAAGTGGAGATCTGCTGGGCTGGGCTGGGCTGGGCTGGGCTGGGCATCCCCCGGCTCCCTTGGGGAACCTAGCCCCTGTGCCAGCAAGTCTGGGCTGATCACTCTCAGAAGAGCCCAGGTGGCTGGAGCGGCCATCCTGCCACAGCTCTCCGCCTCTCCAGCTCTGTCTGGCCCCTTTCCTGCTCCAGGACCCCCCTTGTTCTCCTCTGGCCTGGCCCCGGTTCCCCTGGGGCTCAAATGCTGTCGTTCCCCTGCAATGGCCTGGGCTCCATCTCGGCCACCAGAGCCAGCTCTGTGCCAGGTCGTGGGGCCTCTGCAGCCCATGGCAGTTCGTCTGGCCACAGACTCCCAGTACCAGAGCAGCTGGAGCTCATCCTGCCCTGTGTAGCCACAGCTGCTGCGGCAGATTTGGGGCACAAACTCCAGTTAAGTGCTCAGGGACCAGGCGAGGCATAAAGGCGTGAGAGCGAAAAATCCTCTTCAGCTGTCCTGTCCCAGGCTCCCACATCCCCGAGCCAGGCTCCTGCATCAGCTCTGCTCCGGGCTCCTGCATCACCCCTGCTCCGGGCTCCCACACCCCCCAGCTCTGGGCTCCCGCACCCCCCAGCTCTGGGCTCCCGCACCCCCCAGCTCTGGGCTCCCGCATCCCCCAGCTCTGGGCTCCCGCACCCCCCAGCTCTGGGCTCCCGCACCCCCCAGCTCTGGGCTCCCACACCCCCCAGCTCTGGGCTCCCACATCCCCCAGCTCTGGGCTCCCGCGCCTCCCAGCTCTGGGCTCCCGCATCCCCAAGCTCTGGGCTCCCACATCCCCAAGCCAGGCTCCTGCATCAGCTCTGCTCTGGGCTCCTGCATCACCCCTGCTCCGGGCTCCCACACCCCCCAGCTCTGGGCTCCCACACCCGCCAGCTCTGGGCTCCCACACCTCCCAGCTCTGGGCTCCCGCATCCCCCAGCTCTGGGCTCCCGCATCCCCCAGCTCTGGGCTCCCGCACCCCCCAGCTCTGGGCTCCCACATCCCCGAGCCAGGCTCCTGCATCAGCTCTGCTCTGGGCTCCTGTATCACTCCTGCTCCGGGCTCCCACACCCGCCAGCTCTGGGCTCCCACACCTCCCGGCTCTGGGTTCCACGCCCCCCAGCTCTGGGCTCCCGCATCCCCCAGCTCTGGGCTCCCGCACCCCCCAGCTCTGGGCTCCCGCGCCCCCCAGCTCTGGGCTCCCACGCCCCCCAGCTCTGGGCTCCCGCACCTCCCAGCTCTGGGCTCCCGCATCCCCCAGCTCTGGGCTCCCACGCCCCCCAGCTCTGGGCTCCCGCACCTCCCAGCTCTGGGCTCCCGCATCCCCCAGCTCTGGGCTCCCACGCCCCCCAGCTCTGGGCTCCCGCACCTCCCAGCTCTGGGCTCCCGCACCTCCCAGCTCTGGGCTCCCATGCCCCCCAGCTCTGGGCTCCCGCACCCCCCCAGCTCTGGGCTCCCGCACCCCCCAGGTCCGGGCTCCCGCATCCCCCAGGTCCGGGCTCCCACACCCCCAAGCCGGGCTCCTGCATCACCCGCACGCCAGGATCCCACAGGCCCTGGTGTTGGGCTTCCACATTACCTGCTATTTTGGAGCATAAGCTTTTGTGGGCGAAGACCCACTTCATCGGATGCACAAAAGCTCATGCTCCAAAATAGCTGTTAGTCTATAAGGTGCCACAGGACTTTTCGTTGCTCTCGAAGATACAGACTAACACGGCCACCTCTCTGATACACGTTACCTGCTGGGACTCTGTGAGTTCCTGGTCCTGCCCTTCGGCCTCAAGGGGACACCCGCTACCCTCCAGCGTCTGGTGGACCAGCTACTGAAAGGGATGGAGAGCTTTGCCCTGGCTTACATGGACGACATTTGCATCTTCAGCCAGACGTGGGAGGACCATGTGTCCCAAGTCAAGCAGGTGCTGGACCGACTCCAGAAGGCCGGTCTGACTATCAAGGCAGGGAAGTGCAAGGTGGGAATGGCTGAGGTGACCTACCTGGGCCACAAGGTGGGCGGCGGCTGCTTAAAGCCGGAGCCAGCTAAAGTGGAGGCTGTCAGAGATTGGCCAACACCCCAGACTAAGAAGCAGGTCCAGGCCTTCATTGGGATGGCGGGGTACTACCGGAGGTTTGTGCCCCACTTTAGCTCCATCACAGCCCCCCTCACGGAGCTGTGTAAAAAGGGAAAGCCTGACAAGGTGGTCTGGACTGAGCAGTGCCAAGAGGCCCTCTGCGCGCTGAAGGAGGCTCTGGTCAGGGCCCCAGTGCTGGCAAATCCAGACTTCAACAAGCCCTTCCTGGTGTTCACCAATGCCTCAGACGTGGGGCTGGGGGAGGTGCTAATGCAGGTGAATGACAAGGGGGAGAAACACCCCATCGTGTACCTGAGTAAGAAGCTGCTGCCCCGGGAGCAGAACTACGCGGCCATAGAGAAGGAATGTCTGGCCATGGTGTGGGCGCTGGGGAAGCTGCAGCCGTACCTGTTTGGACGGCGTTTCACCGTGTACACCGATCACTCACCCCTGACCTGGCTGCATCACATGAAAGGGGCCAACGCCAAGCTCCTGCGGTGAAGTCTGCTCCTGCAGGACTACGACATGGAGGTGGTCCATGTGAAGGGGAACAACAACACCATAGCCGATGCCCTGTCACGCAGGGAGGGCCCCGAACTCCCCCAGGTCACTGGCTAAGTGACCCCGCTCAGTTCGGTCTGGAAGGGGGGAGAGATGTGATGAAGGGTGTGGGATTTTAGTCCCCTGGTGAGGTTACATGTGCTTCCTGACACCCTGTATGCCCCTTCAGTTGCCCCAGACACAGCAGCTGTGCACCGCTGTAATAGAAGTTGCAGTGTCAGACTTCTTACAGGCAGACAATGGACGTGCCTGACCAATGCCACCAGGTGACACCTTCTTCCCCAGCAGCCAGGAAAGAGGTGGGAGGAGGAGCCTGGCTGGTTTGGACTGGAAATGGGTAGTTGGAAGACAGTCAGTCCTGCCTGGCTGGAGAGGGAGGAAGGAGGCCAGGGCCCAGCCTGGGGATCCCCTCTGGGCCCTCTCCCCATGATGGGTTGTCCTGACGCGTCTGGTACCTGTGCTGACAAGGCCGTTCCATGCTGGGTCCCTGTCGCTCAAGAACCTGCTGTTCTCCTGCGAGTGAAAGTCACATCTGCCCGCGGGTGGGGCCGGGGCCAGGGCCTGGGCACCCCCCACTCCCTGACAAAGGGCCCAGGCTGTGGCTGTCGGGGCCGGGGGGAGCTATGTAGCACTCACATACCCTGGTCCCCCCGCCCACGCGTCCCTGCCGCCAACAGCACTGACCTGACTGGCTCCCATTGGCAGCGTCCTGGCCTGGCAGCGTGGGGTCTGGCTGAGGCAGGGAGTGCTCTGGTCTGACACTGTGCGGCACCTTCCGCTCCTCTGCAGGGGCTGCGGCTCAGCCGCACGCTGCAGGGACGCTGCTGCTGGTAACTGCCGCGCTTCTGCCCCTGCACGGCCCCAGCCTGCAGAGGAGCACAACCCAGTGCTGAGCCAGGCCCTGCTCTGCCCCCACGGCCAGGTGCTGGGACAGGCCAATGGCCTCCCACCGCTACGTGGGCAGAGCTCCGCAGGAGCAGGGAGCCTGGAGGGAGCCACCTGGCTTCCCCTTCCAGCCTCCGGCCGCCACAGATTTGGGGACCCCCAGAGCAGGGGGTTGAATCCCTGGCCATTGGGGTAAGAGCCGTTGCTGGGGGGGAGCAAAGGGGTAACTGCTCCAGAGCGCAGTGAGTGAAAGGGCTTGGGGCCCCTCGTTGCTGCTACTGCTGGGGCCCAGGCCCTTTAAACCACCCCCAAAGCTTGGGGGTCACTTGTGTGGCCTGGATTTGGTCCAAGGCCCTGGGCCCCCATCCTGCAGCCCCTGCCAGGACACCAGAGAGGGAACTGGGGGAGGGGCAGTGTCCTGTGGGGGGGATTTAAGGGGAGCAGTGTCCTGTGGGGGGGGTTTAAATGGGGGCAGTGCCCTGCAGGGGGGATTTCATGTGGGGGGCAGTGCCCTGCAGGAGTGAGTTAAGTGGGACAGTGCCCTGAGGGGGGGAATTTAAGGGGGGCAGTGCTCTGCGGGGGGGATTTAAGGAGCAGTGCCCTGTGGGGGGGATTTAAGGGGGCAGTGCCCTGCGGAGGGGCTTAAGGGGGGTAGTGGACCCTCTGACCTCTCCCCTCCCAGCCCCTGCCTGGGGTCTCAGCTCCCCCTCGCCCCATGCCCAGCGAGCCTCGGGGCGCTGCCACTCTGTGCTGGACTCTAGATGTCGGCAGCGGGGAGCCTGGGCTTGTGGGCTGGGCAGAGCTCGAGGGGACGCGGCCAGGCGAGCCGGCTCTGGCTGCGGCCCTGCGGAACCGAGGGATTCCCCCTGCGCCCTGGAGACTGACCGTCCCCTTGGGAGCCAGACCAACGCACCCGTGCCCGCTGGCCTGGCCTGGCCCGTCTCCCTGTCCCTGGCAGGGGGGCTCGGGGCTTGGACGTGGGTGGCCTGCTCTCCTGGCGGCTCCCAGCAGGGTCCTGTGTCAGCCCACGGCCCTGGGGCGCAGCGCAGCTCGGGGGACGGGCCATGCCTGAAGGCAGCCCCCGAGAGGTGCAACGCCGTGCGTCACGGCTCGACCTGGCTCGGTGTCCCTGAGAGGCGCAGTGTGCCCCGGCATGGCACGGCACAGCACGGTGCCCCCGAGAGGCACGGCACAGCGCGGTGTGGCATGGCACGGCACGGTGCCCCTGAGAGGCACGGCATGGCATGGCATGGCCCAGTGCCCCCAAGAGGCATGGCACAGCACGGCACGTCACGGCGTGGTGCCCCTGAGAGGCACGGCACAGCACGGCACAGTGCGGTGCCCCCGAGAGGCGCAGCATGGTACAGCATGGCATGGCACAGCCCAGTGCCCCCGAGAGGCGTGGCACGGCACGGCATGGTGACCCCGAGAGGCACGGCACAGCACGGCATGGCATGGTGACCCCGAGAGGCACGGCACAGCCCGGCACGGCGCAGTGCCCCTGAGAGGCGCGGCATGGCACAGCACGGCATGGCGTGGTGCCCCCGAGAGGCACGGCACAGCCCGGCACGGCGCAGTGCCCCTGAGAGGCGCGGCACGGCACGGCATGGTGACCCCGAGAGGCACGGCACAGCCCGGCACGGCACGGTGCCCCCGAGAGGCGCGGCACGGCACGGCATGGTGACCCCGAGAGGCGCGGCACGGCACGGCACGGCATGGTGACCCCGAGAGGCACAGCACAGCACGGCACGGCGCGGTGCCCCCGAGAGGCGCGGCACGGCACGGCATGGTGACCCCGAGAGGCACAGCACAGCACGGCACGGCACAGCATGGCACGGCGCGGTGCCCCCGAGAGGCACAGCACAGCACGGCACGGCGCGGTGCCCCCGAGAGGCGCGGCACGGCACGGCATGGTGACCCCGAGAGGCACAGCACAGCACGGCACGGCGCGGTGCCCCCGAGAGGCACGGCACGGCACGGCACAGCACAGCACGGCACGGCGCGGTGCCCCCGAGAGGCACGGCACGGCACGGCACGGCACAGCATGGCACGGCGCGGTGCCCCCGAGAGGCACAGCACAGCACGGCACGGCGCGGCGCGGTGCCCCCGAGAGGCACAGCACAGCACGGCACGGCGCGGCGCGGTGCCCCCGAGAGGCACGGCACGGCACGGCGCGGTGCCCCCGAGAGGCACGGCACGGCACGGCACGGCATGGTGCCCCCGAGAGGCACGGCACAGCATGGCACGGCGCGGTGCCCCCGAGAGGCTCCTGCGGACCAGGCCGGGGAGGGCCGCGCCCCGAGTCCTTTTGCACAGAAGTCAAAGGGGCGGGGCCTCTCACCTCCCTTGGCCACGCCCCTTTGGATGAGGCCTGTCAATCACTGCCGGAGGCCGCCAATCAGCGGGCAGGCGCCCGGCTTTTGGCCCCTGCAGATGGAGCCGGGCGGCAGAGCGCGCGCTGCCCCGGGGGCCCAGGCGCGGCGGGTCCCTGCGCATGGGGCCGGCCGCAGCGGGGCGCCTGCGGGGGGGGCGGGCGGCCGGAGCGGCCCTGCGGAGCACGACCCATGGAGCCCCCGGGGCTGCAGCTGGAGGGCCCGGGCCAGCCCCTCCCGCCCCACGAGCCCATCAGCTTCGGCATCGACCAGATCCTGAGCAGCGCGGAGCAGGGCAGCTGCCCGGGGCCGGGGCCGGCGCGCCCGCCGGGGGAGCCGGACTACGCGCTCTACGGGCCGGGCGGGTACGGCCCTGCCTGCGCGCTGGGCGCCTGGAGCCTCGGCCGCAGCTCGAGCCTGGCCCCGGGGGCCGCGCCGGGGGGCCCTGCCGGCGGGGTGATCCGGGTGCCGGCGCACAGACCGCTGCCCGCCGCGCCGGGGGGCCCCGCCCTGGCCAGCCTCCCCTTCTCCTGGATGGAGAGCAGCAGCCGGCGGCTCGCCAAGGACCGGCTCGCAGGTGAGCCCCAGCGTCTCCGGGGCCCGATCCCGGCACGTGCCGAGCGCTCCTAGCGGCCGGATCGGGCTCTGCCGCCGCCCGGCCGCGCGATCCCCGAGTCAGCCGCCTGGCCTGGGGCGTGGGCGCTGGGCAAGTCTGGGCGGCGGAGGCAGGACTCCCGTCGGGCCCGGAGCCGGCTCGGGCCCGGTTCAGTCCGGCTTCCCGGCAGGGCCCTGAGCCGAGCCCCGGGGAGACGCGCGGGATCCACCAGCGGCTCCCGACTGCAGGACGGAGCCCGCGGGTCGCGGCTGCGCCCCGCGGAGGGGCCCGAGTGGGCCGGGTCTGTGCCAAGGCCCGGCGGGTCCGAGCGCCGCGAGGCCGCTCCCCGGCCCGGCTCTCCCGGGGGCTCCTGGCGCAGCGGCTGGTCAGAACGGGGGCCGCCCCCGAGGGCTCGAGCTGACGGGTCCGCGCCGCGCGCCTGCCTCGGAACCGGCTCCGCAGCGAAAGGCTGCGGCTCGGGTCAGACTCGTGGCGTTTCCTGCGGGATCGGGACCGCACGGCCCCTCCGTCCCGGCCCGGGGCAGGCTCCGTGCAGGCTGGAGTCCCGCCGGCCCGCCCGCCCGCGGCGAGCGCAGCCCAGCGGCCCTGCGGCCGCAGCTCCAGTGTCCCCCGCTGGTGCCAGTGCCTGCCTCGAGGGCGAAGGTAGTGCGGCGGCCGCCTGCGCGCTCTGCCCCCCCCCGTGCACCCCCCCGGACCCCGTGCGCGCTCCGCCCCCCCCGTGCGCCCCCCCGGACCCCGTGCGCGCTCTGCCCCCCCGTGCGCCCCCCCGGACCCCGTACGCGCTCCGCCCCCCCCGTGCGCCCCCGGACACCGTGCACCCCCCCGGACCCCGTGCGCGCTCCGCCCCCCCCGTGCGCCCCCCCGGACCCCGTGCGCCCCCGGACCCCGTGCGCGCTCTGCACCCCCGTGCGCCGCCCCGGACCCCGTGCGCGCTCTTCCCCCCCGTGCGCCGCCCCGGACCCCGTGCGCGCTCTTCCCCCCCGTGCGCGCCCCCGGACCCCGTGCGCGCTCTGCCCCCCCCGTGCGCCCCCGGAACCCGTGCGCTCTCAGCCCCCCCCCGTGCGGCCCCGGGCCCCGTGCGCGCTCCGCCCCCCCCCCCCCGTGCGCCCCCGGACCCCGTGCGCGCTCAGCCCCCCCCCGTGCGACTCCGGACCCCGTGCGCGCTCTGCCCCCCCGTGCGCCCGCTCGGACCCCGTGCACGCACGGCCCCCCCCGTGCGCCCCCCCGGACCCCGTGCGTGCTCTGCCCCCCCGTGCGCCCCCAGACCCCCTGCGCTCTCAGCCACCCCCCCGTGCGCCCCCGGACCCCGTGCGCGCTCTGCCCCCCCCGTGCGCCCCCCCAGACCCCGTGCGCGCTCAGCCCCCCCCCGTGCGCCCCCGAGCCCCGTGCGCGCTCAGCCCCCCCACGTGCGCCCCCGGACCCCGTGCGCGCTCAGCCCCCCCCCGTGCGCCCCCGGACCCCGTGCGCGCTCCGCCCCCCCCGTGCGCCCCCGGACCCCGTGCGCGCTCGCCCCCCCGGACCCCGTGCGCCTTCTGCCCCCCCGTGCGCCCCCCCGGACCCCGTGCACGCACGGCCCCCCCCGTGCGCCCCCCCGGACCCCGTGCGCGCTCTGCCCCCCCCCGTGCGCCCTCGGACCCCGTGCGCGCTTTGCCCCCCCCCGTGCGCCCCCCTGGACCCCGTGCGCGCTCTGCCCCCCCGTGCGCCCCCCCGGACCCCCCGTGCGCTCTGCCCCCCGTGCGCCCCCGGACCCCGTGCGCGCTCTGCACCCCCCCGTGCGCCCCCCCGGACCCCGTGCACGCTCTGCCCCCCCCGTGCTCCCCCCCGGACCCCGTGCGCGCTCTGCCCCCCCCATGAGCCTCTCCGGACCCCGTGCGCGCTCTGCCCGCCCCGTGCGACCCCCAGACCCCGTGCGCGCTCTGCCCCCCCGTGCGCCCCCCCGGACGCCGTGCGCGCTCTGCACCCCCCCGTGTGCCCTCGGACCCCGTGCGCGCACTGCCCCCCCCGTGCGCCCCCGGACCCCGTGTGCGCTCTGGCCCCCCCCCGTGCGCCCCCGGACCCCGTGTGCGCTCTGCCCCCCCCGTGCGCCCGCGGACCCCGTGCGCGCTCTGCCCCCCTCGTGCGCCCCCCCGGACCCCCCGTGCGCTCTGCCCCCCCCCCGTGCGCCCTCGGACCCCGTGCGCGCTCTGCCCCCTCCCGGTGCACCCGCGGACCCCGTGCGCTCTGCCCCCCGTGCGCCCCCCCGGACCCCCCGTGCGCTCTGCCCCCCTCGTGCGCCCCCCCGGACCCCCCGTGCGCTCTGCCCTCCCCCGTGCGCCCCCGGACCCTGTGCGCGCTCTGCCCTCCCCCGTGCGCCCCCCCGGACCTCCCGTGCGCTCTGCCCTCCCCGTGCGCCCCCCCGGACCCCGTGCGCGCTCTGCCCCCCCGTGCGCCCCCCCCGGACGCCGTGCGCGCTCTGCCCCCCCCGTGCGCCCCCAGACCCTGTGTGCGCTCTGCCCCCCCCGTGCGCCCCCCCGCACCCCGTGCGCGTTCTGCCCCCCCGTGCGCCCCCCCGGACCCTGTGCGCGCTCTGCCCCCCCCGTGCGCCTTCGGACCCCGTGCGCGCTCTGCCCCCCCCGTGCGCCCCCCCGGACCCCGTGCGCGCTCTGCCCCCCCCCGTGCACCCCCCCGGACCCCGTGCGCGCTCTGCCCCCCCCGTGCACCCCCCCGGACCCCGTGCGCGCTCTGCCCCCCCCCCGTGCGCCCCTCCGGACGCTGTGTGCACTCTGCCCCCCCCGTGCGCCCCCGGACCCCGTGCGCGCTCCGCCCCCCCCATGCGCCCGCGGACCCCGTGCGCGCTTGCCCCCCCCGTGCGCCCCCCCGGACCCTGTGCGCGCTCTGCCCCCCCCGTGCGCCCCCCCGGACCCCATGCGCGCTCTGCCCCCCCCGTGCGCCCCCCCGGACCCCGTGCGCGCTCTGCCCCCCTCGTGCGCCCCCCCGGACCCCCCGTGCGCTCTGCCCCCCCCCGTGCGCCCGCGGACCCCGTGCGCGCTCTGCCCCCCTTGTGCGCCCCCCCGGACCCCCCGTGCGCTCTGCCCTCCCCCGTGCGCCCCCGGACCCTGTGCGCGCTCTGCCTTCCCCCGTGCACCCCCCCCGGACCCCCCGTGCGCTCTGCCCCCCCCCGTGCGCCCCCGGACCCCATGCGCGCTCTGCCCCCCCCCATGTGACCCCGGACCCCGTGCACGCTCTGCCCCCCCGTGCGCCCCCCCGGACGCCGTGCGCGCTCTACTCCCCCCCCGTGCGCCCCCGGACCCTGTGGGCGCTCTGCCCCCCCCGTGCGCCCCCCTGGACCCCGTGCGCGTTCTGCCCCCCCGTGCTCCCCCCCGGACCCCGTGCGCCCCCCCGGCCCTGTGCGCCCCTCCGGACACTGTGTGCACTCTGTCCCCCCCGTGTGCCCTCGGACCCCGTGCGCGCTCTGCCCCCCCCGTGCGCCCCCGGACCCCGTGCGCGCTCTGCCCCCCCGTGCGCCTCCCCCGGACCCCGTGCGCGCTCTGCCCCCCCTGTGCGCCTCCCCCGGACCCCGTGCGTGCTCTGCCCCCCCCGTGCGCCCCCCCGGACCCCGTGCGCGCTCTGCCCCCCCCATGCGCTTGTGATGTAGTGGGGGATACCTGTGTGTGTGTGGGGCTCACAGAGGGTGGGGGAGGGCTCCTGCTGAGGATAACCCTGACGACCAGGTAACACCTTTGTACTGGAGACAAAGCGGGAGGTGGAGCCGGAGGGGTTTGAATTGGAACTGGGAGTTGGAAGCAGTGAGTCTGGGCTGGGAGAGAGAGAGACAAAGGAGGGGGCCAGGCCCTGGCTCCGGGGGCCCCTTGGGGCCTCCTCTCCCCAGCATGGGTGGGACTGGCTGTCTCTGCTGGCTGCACTGACCCCTCTGTACCACGCTGTGTCCTGTCGGCTAATAAACCCGCTGCCCTCCTGCCGAGTGAGAGTCACTCCTGCCTGGGACGGGTGCAAAGCTTGGGGGACCCTGAACCCCATCACACTGGTGTTAGAAGTGGGATGTTCTGCACCCCAAGTCTGGAGCATCCAGCAGTAAGTGACTGGGGTGCAGGAGGAAGAAGTGGGGCTAGCGAGACCCAGGTGTGCTGACGAGCAGTGAGGTGCAGTTCCCCGAGGAGGGGCCTGTGGCCGAATCCGAGCAACTGCGGTCGTGGTCCTCGAGAGGGGGTGTCACACCAGAGGCGGGGTTACTCCTGGGAGTCAGTTGGAGTTGGTCCCAGAAGGTGGAGGGGCCGAGGGCCCAACCCCCAGGAACAAGTGACCCGCGAGGAGGCTGACACGCTGAATGAGTCCTTCCCAAGACAGGGTGCTCATGGTCCCTGAGAGCGGGTGTCACACCCGAGGAGGGGTTCCTCTGGGAGTCTGTTGGAGTTGGTCCTAGAGGGTGGAGGGGCCTAAGGCCTAACCCCAGGGAGCTTGTGGCCTGCAAGGAGCCTGGCACACTGAAGGGATTCTTCCAGGGATCGTGGGCTGCAGAGGGCATCAGCCTGAGAGCCTGCAACCACGCTGAGCAACTCCGCTGTGAAGTGGCAGCACCTGAAAACTGAATCGAGATTAAAGGAGCTGGACAAGGCAGCGTGGATGTGCAGTGGCAGAGCTGAGGGTTCAGGAAACTCCTGCAGAGGTGAACCCAGATCGGGGCAGGGAACCCTGGACTGCCTGGAGCTCTGAACCGAGTGCCGTGCCGCAGCTCAAGGAGGGAAGGGGCGATTCCAACCCATCGTCTAGTAGTGGCCATGACAGAGCTGCGAAGAGTTTTCCAGGCCTGGGCCGAGGAAGGTGCCTGTGTGTCTGTGCAGAAAAGCAGCTTGTCCACTGGGAATGGCAAGTTGTCTGTGAGAGAAGCTGCCTCACCTTCAGGGCATGTGTGGAGACCAGCCAGGGGGGCTGGGACAAAGGAGAGAGTGTCTCCCATTGTCTTTCTGTGTTGAACAGCAGCAGCAGCCTGGGGAGAGAGCAGAGCCTGCGTTTGGAAAAGGTGCCAATGAGGAAACTAGTCCATTGTCTGAGGAAGATTCCCCAGCCCGGGGTGGCTGGAGAGGGAACCAGGAAAGAACATTCCAGGTGTGTCTCTGAATCCAGCCATGGGGGCTGGAGCAGAGGGAATGGCTCTGGGATGGGCAGTGGTGTCCCTGATAAGGGCGCTGGTCCTTGCTGCAAGAAAAGTGCTTCTGCTTCTGGGGAAGTGAATCCTTTGCCTGAGCCTGTGTGGGCTCGAGATGGAGCTGGATCTGAGGGCAGCTGAAGCCCAGATGGGAAGTGGGCCTACCTCTGTGTCTCTCAGGGAGGATGATGCCGTAACTCGGTCTGACCCAGTTAGTATCATCAGGAAATCCCAGAGACCAGACAATTCTGGTGCTTGTTCTTTGCCTGGTGCTGAGGTGTTCCTGGGAGGGATGAGAGGACTCTGTCCTACCAGAGTCATCCTCTCGCCAGGACACAGGAAGAGCAGACTGGCAATGGAGTTACGCTGCCTGATGAAGATAAAGAAGCTGGTAGCAGAAGGGAGGAAAGGGATCCTGACCTTCTGTCTGGTGGTACTAGCTGTCTGCCTGGGGGGGCATTATGTGGGAATCCGCCTCATGGGCCAGAAGTGATCCTGGGTGTAGGTGAACCCCAGGAGCTGGTTGTGGCTCAAGGGAGCAGTGCCCCCGTGGAGGCAGATGGGTGAGTTGTTGTTTGTGGGAGCTCTTGAGGAAGAGAATTTCCCTGAAACTTTTCCTGACCCGTCTGTGGGGACTGCAGAAAATGGGAGTGAGGTGAAGGAGAGTGAACAGGAAAGGTGCTTGTCTGTAAGAGCCAGAGCAACCCTTTGCCTGGGGAGAAGTTTGTTTCAGCTCCTGATGGCCAGGACCTGCCAGTGTGTGAAACCACTGGCTGTGCTCTGCAAGGGTCCAAAGCAGGCAGGGTAAAGCTTTCTCAGGAATTGGAAGTTGGCTCTAGTAAAGTGAAAACTGTCAGGGAGTGTGAGCAGCCCTGTGATGAACAAGTAAAACAGCTGCACAGTCAATCTCTGTAGGATGCAGGAGAACGCCAGCAATTCCCCATCTCCAGGTGGTGGAAACACTTATATTCTCATACTGGACTCCACTTCTGATTCCATGGGGGAAGCAGAAGTTGGAGGTGGAAGGTATGATGGGGTTCAGGGGTCCCCCTGCACTGCACCCCATCCACTGGCAGGAGTGACTCTCACTCAGCAGGTACAACAGGAGGTTTATTAGGTAACAGATGCCCAGTTTCTCACAGAAGCGACCATACAGCAGCCAGAGACAGTCCTTCCAACCCGTCCTGGGGAGAAGACCCCGAGGGGTGCCCCTCTGGGGTGTAGCTTTCCCCCTCCTCAGGCTGGCTGCCTTCCAGCTCTCTCTTCCCCTAGACTCTAACTGCCGCCCTGTGATGGAGTGGGGGGAGTGCATGTGTGAGTCAGGCTGGATGTCGGAGGCAAGCAGCAGCTCCCAGTGGCTAAGGATGACCCTGGGGCTACAACTGGCAGGTAACACCTCTGCCCTGAACAAAGAGGAGGGAGGAGCTGAGCTGGGTTTTGAATCAGGGGGCGGCAGTTAGGAAGCAGGGGGAAAGAGGAGCTGGAAGGCAGCCAGCCTGGGGAGGGGGAAGCTACACCCCAGAGGGGCACCCCTCGGGGTCTTCTCCCCAGGACAGGTTGGAAGGACTGTCTCTGGCTGCTGTGCTGTTGCTTCTGTGAGAAACTGGGCATCTGTTACCTAATAAACCTCCTGTTGTACCTGCTGAGTGAGAGTCACTCCTGCCAGTGGATGGGGTGCAGTGCAGGGGGACCCCTGAACCCCATCACACTGGTGTCAGAAGTGGGATGCACTGCACCCACGGATGAGCTCCCAGCAGTGGCTGACTGAGCGCAAGAGAAGGAAGGAGCCTCACAAGAGCCAGAAGGGGAACAGAGCAATTCCTGCAGCTGCTGCTGGTGAGTGGATACCCTGGGAGACAGCAGGGAGATGGATTATACACAACTCCTGAAGGCAGAGCTAGCGGGGCTGTGCAGAGAGAGGGGCCTGACCGTGGGGAAGGCGACCAAGGCCCAGCTGATTGCACAGCTGGAAGAGAATGACCGATCCGGGGGGGCAGAGCCTGTCCTGGCAGAAAGTGGCCGGTCAGCCTCGGGAAGCGTTTCGGATTCTCCGACAGGAGCGGGGGCTCGACGCCATCAGACAGATGCGGTGCCCGCCAGGTCGCGCTCAGCTAGCGGTGGTCCATCGCGGGCAGAGTCCCCCGCCACAGAGCTGCAACGGCTGGAGCTCGAGGTGAAATTAAAGGAACTGGAAGCCCAGGAACGGCAGAGGGAGCACGAGCGCCAGGAACGGGAAAGAGAGCGTGAGCACGAGCGCCAGCTACAAGAGAGACAGCGGGAGGAGAAAGAACGAGAACGGAAGGAGAGAGAGCGAGAGTGGGAGCATGAGTGGGCCATGGCAGAGGCGAGACGCCAAGAGGCCCCAGCTGCGGTAAGCGGGGATAGGGCCAGACGGCTCGGGGTGGCCAGTCACTTGGAGACGCGTGTGCTGGCCCAGTGTCAGGACCCAGGGGACATGGACGAGTTCCTTACCGCCTTTGAGCGAGCCTGTGAGTTGCACGAGGTTCCCCCAGCTGAGTGGCTCCGGCACTTCACCCCCTTGCTGGGCCAGAAGGCCGCAGCGGTGCTCAGCCAGCTGGAGGGGCTGCAGCCTGGGGACTATGAACGGGTCAAACAGGCCCTGCTGCATAAGTTCGGGCTGACTCCGGAGATGTACAAGAAGTTGTTTCAGGAGGCGCAGAAGAGGCCAGAGGAAACCCATGTAGATACAACCGCCCGCCTGAAGCAATACTACCGGAAGTGGGCGTTCGGAATGGGAGTCCAGTCCGTAGAGGACCTGATCGAGCTGGCGGTCGTGGAGCGATTCTATGAGATGTGCGCACCTGACCTGAGGGTGCGGCTCGTGGACCGGAGGCCTGGGGATTCATACAGTGCAGGAAAACTGGCAGATGACTTCACAAACAGCCGGGCCATGTTTGAAAGTGAGCCCCACAAAGAGAGGGAGTCCCGGAGGTAGAGGGAGTCCCGGAGAGACCGAGAAGCTCAGAGAGACCGGTTCCTGGCCGTAAGACAGAGGGGACCACCTCTTGGGCGAGCCCAGGAAAGAGGGGCCGGCCACCCACCCCCCAGAGAGCCAAGCAGAGCCTGGACAGAGCAGCCGGCCCGAGGGACACAACAAGACCCAGGCTGTTATCGCTGTGGGCGAAAGGGGCATAGAGCAGCCCAGTGCCCCAAGCTCCCAGACAGGTTGAGCAGGCCGGGGGGTCGTGGAGTCAACTGGGTGGAGTCCCAGAAGCCAGAGGGGCTGGCGGCCAAGGCGGGTGGTGCTGACAGTGGGCACTCGGATTGGGCCGAGTCCGCCCCACAGACCAGCTCCTCAGGGGGACCAAATGCTCAGAGGTCAGTTTACAGAGTGGGGGCGGCACTACCTCTGTCGACCAAACGTCTCAAGCACCTCGAGGTAGACGGGAAAAAAGTCACAGGGTTCTGGGACACATGCGCTGACGTGACGCTGGCCCGACCCGGAGTGGTGGCACCGGGCTGCATGATACCCACTTCCCACCTGACGATAACAGGAATTGATGGGACCCCTTTCAAGGTGCCCACGGCGAGGGTGCACCTGAAATGGGGGAAGAAGGAAGGCCTCAAGGAGGTGGGCGTGCACAGACGTTTGCCGGTGGATGTAGTGATAGGGGCTGACCTGGAGAACTGGCCAGGTGAACGCCCTCGTGCCCTGGTCCTGACCCGTAGCCAAAGAAAACGAGGGGTACGCTCCCCAGATTCAGGGGTACAAGCCTAGCCAAAGTCACAGGAGCCACAGGGGCCAAACCTGAGAGAAAGGGGGCCCCCAAAAACCAGATCTCACAGGCCAGGGGTGCTGGAGCCAGGCAGGGATGGGGAAGTAGCATCCGCCCCTGCCGAAGAATTTCAGGCAGAGCAGCAGAGAGACCCCTCCTTGCAGAAGCTGAGGGAACTGGCCAGTCTCAGCCCAGCTCCACACCTGGGGGAGGGCTGCAGGGAGAGATTCCTGTGGGAAAAGGGATTCCTGTACCGGGAATGGGCTCCCAGACACAAAGCGGAGCCATGGAAGGTCCAGAGGCAACTGGTGGTTCCCCAAAAGTACCGGTGCAGGTTGCTGTACCTAGCCCATGATGTCCCGCTCGCAGGACACCAGGGGATCCACCGCACCAGGAGAAGGTTGTTACAGAACTTGTTTTGGCCTGGGATCTTTGCAGCTGTCCGTCTGTATTGCCTGTCCTGCGATCCCTGCCAGAGGGTGGGGAAGACCCGGGACAAGGGGAAAGCTGCCCTGAGGCCACTGCCCATCATAGAGGAGCCTTTCCAGAAAGTGGCTATAGACATAGTGGGCCCCTTCAGCAAGGCAACGCGTTCGGGGAAGAAATATATTTTGGTAGTGGTAGATTTTGCCACGCGATACCCAGAAGCAGTGGCCATGACCTCTGTCGACGCTGACACCGTGGCAGATGCACTGCTGTCCATTTTCAGCAGAGTGGGGTTTCCCAAAGAGGTCCTCACAGATCAGGGGTCCAACTTCATGTCAGCCCTACTGCAAACCTTGTGGGACAAGTGTGGGGTCCAGCACACCTGGGCCACAGCCTACCACGTGCAGACCAATGGACTGGTGGAGAGGTTCAATGGGACTCTGAAGCAGATGCTGTGAACCTTCATGAATCAATACCCCCATGACTGGGACAAGTACTTACCCCACCTGCTGTTTGCATACACGGAGGTGCCCCAGGAATCCATGGGGTTCTCCCCGTTTGAGCTGCTGTACGGAAGGAGGGTATGGGGACCCCTGGACTTGCTCAGAGAAGAGTGGGAGGGGACGGCCTCTCCTGAAGGGGAGTCAGTGGTACAGTATGTACTGACCTTCCGGGAAAAACTCACTGAGCTCATGGGCCTGGCCAGGGAGAACCTGTCCATGGCCCAAAGGAAGCAAAAGGTCTGGTATGACCGTAACGCCAGGGCCCGAGCCTGTGCCACCGGGGACCAAGTGATGGTCCTAGTACCTGTGCGGCGGAACAAGCTGCAAGTGGCCTGGGATGGGCCCTTCAAGGTCGTCAAACAGCTGAATGACGTGAATTATGTGGTGGAACTGTCAAACCGGGCCCACAGCCACCGGGTCTGTCATGTGAACATGATGAAACCTTACTGGGACAGGGAGAACTTGGTGCTCGCTGTGTGCAGGCACTGGGAGGGGCAGGGGGATGATCCCTTGGTGGATTTGCTCACAAGGACTGGAGCCGGCTCCTTGCTGGAGTCTATTCCCCTCTCAGACCAGCTGACCCCTGCCCAGCAGATGGAGATCAAGGAGGTGCTGCATTCACACCAACAGCTGTTCTCGGACAGACCCAGACACACTGACCTGGCTGTCCACCGAACAGAGACAGGCACCCACGCCCCTATCAAGTGTGTGCCATTCAGAGCCACAGGGAAGACGGCTCAGGACATAGAGCAGGAGGTTGAAGACATGCTGGCTCTGGGGGTGATCCAACCCTCCTCCAGCCCCTGGGCCTCTCCCGTGGTGTTAGTCCCTAAAAAAGCTGGGTCTGTTCGGTTTTGTGTGGACTATCGCAAGCTTAACGCCATCACTGTATCGGACGCCTACCCCATGCCCAGGCCTGATGACCTTTTAGATAAGCTGGGGGGAGCCCGTTACCTCACCACCATAGACCTCACCAAGGGGTACTGGCAAGTGCCATTAGACAAAGATGCCCGGCTCAAGTCGGCTTTCATCACCCCTGTGGGGCTCTACGAGTTCCTGGTCCTGCCCTTTGGCCTCAAGGGGGCACCTGCTACCTTCCAGCGTCTGGTGGACCAGCTACTGAAAGGGATGGAGAGCTTTGCCCTGGCTTACATGGACGACGTTTGCATCTTCAGCCAGACGTGGGAGGACCATGTGTCCCAGGTCGAGCAGGTGCTGGACCGACTCCAGAAGGCCGGGCTGACTATCAAGGCAGGGAAGTGCAAGGTGGGAATGGCTGAGGTGACCTACCTGGGCCACAAGGTGGGCGGCGGCTGCTTAAAGCCAGAGCCAGCTAAAGTGGAGTCTGTCAGAGGTTGGCCCACACCCCAGACTAAGAAACAGGTCCAGGCCTTCATTGGGATGGCGGGGTACTACCGGAGGTTTGTGCCCCACTTTAGCTCCATCGCAGCCCCCCTCACGGAGCTGTGTAAAAAGGGAAAGCCTGACAAGGTGGTGTGGACCGAGCAGTGCCAAGAGGCCCTCTGCGCGCTGAAGGAGGCTCTGGTCAGGGCCCCAGTGCTGGCAAATCCAGACTTCAACAAACCCTTCCTGGTGTTCACCGATGCCTCAGACGTGGGGCTGGGGGCGGTGCTAATGCAGGTGAATGACAAAGGGGAGAAACACCCCATCGTGTACCTGAGTAAGAAGCTGCTGCCCCGGGAGCAGAACTACGCGGCCATAGAGAAGGAATGTCTGGCCATGGTGTGGGCGCTGGGGAAGCTGCAGCCGTACCTGTTTGGACGGCGTCTCACCGTGTGCACCGATCACTCACCCCTGACCTGGCTGCATCACATGAAAGGGGCCAACGCCAAGCTCCTGCGGTGGAGTCTGCTCCTGCAGGACTACGACATGGAGGTGGTCCACGTGAAGGGGAACAACAACACCATAGAAGATGCCCTGTCACGCAGGGAGGGCCCTGAACTTCCCCAGGTCACTGGCTAAGTGATCCCGCTCAGTGCGGTCTGGAAGGGGGAAGGGATGTGATGGAGTGGGGGGGGTGCATGTGTGAGTCAGGCTGGACGTCTGAGGCAAGCAGCAGCTCCCAGTGGCTAAGGATGACCCTGGGGCTAGAACTGGCAGGTAACACCTCTGCCTGAACCAAGAGCAGGGAGGAGCTGAGCTGGGTTTTGAATCGGGGGCGGCAGTTAGAGGCTAGGGGAACAGAGAGAGCTGGAAGGCAGCCAGCCTGAGGAGGGGAAAGCTACACCCCAAAGGGGCACCCCTCGGGGTCTTCTCCCCAGGACGGGTTGGAAGGACTGTCTCTGGCTGCTGTGCTGTCGCTTCTGTGAGAAACTGGGCATCTGTCGCCTAATAAACCTTCTGTTGTACCTGCTGAGTGAGAGTCAATCCTGCCAGCAGATGGGGTGCAGTGCAGGGGGACCCCTGAACCCCATCACACACCCCCAATTCAAAAACCAGCTCAGCTCCTCCCTCTTTGTTCAGGGCAGAGGTGTTACCTGCCAGTTGTAGCCCCAGGGTCATCCTTTGCCACTGGGAGCTGCTCTGCTTGCCTCAGACGTCCAGCCTGACTCACACATGCACTCCCCCCACTCCATCACATCTCTCCCCCCTTCCAGACCGAACTGAGCGGGGTCACTTAGCCAGTGACCTGGGGAAGTTCGGGGCCCTCCCTGCGTGACAGGGCATCTTCTATGGTGTTGTTGTTCCCCTTCACATGGACCACCTCCATGTCGTAGTCCTGCAGGAGCAGACTCCACCGCAGGAGCTTGGCATTGGCCCCTTTCATGTGATGCAGCCAGGTCAGGGGTGAGTGATCGGTGTACATGGTGAAACGCCGTCCAAACAGGTACGGCTGCAGCTTCCCCAGCGCCCACACCATGGCCAGACATTCCTTCTCTATGGCCGCGTAGTTCTGCCCCCGGGGCAGCAGCTTCTTACTCAGGTACACGACGGGGTGTTTCTCCCCTTTGTCATTCATCTGCATTAGCACCGCCCCCAGCCCCACGTCTGAGGCATCGGTGAACACCAGGAAAGGTTTGTTGAAGTCTGGATTTGCCAGCACTGGGGCCCTGACCAGAGCCTCCTTCAGCGCACAGAGGGCCTCTTGGCACTGCTCGGTCCAGACCACCTTGTCAGGCTTTCCCTTTTTATACAGCTCTGTGAGGGGGGCTGCGATGGAGCTAAAGTGGGGCACAAACCTCCGGTAGTACCCCGCCATCCCAATGAAGGCCTGGACCTGCTTCTTAGTCTGGGGTGTTGGCCAATCTCTGACAGCCTCCACTTTAGCTGGCTCTGGCTTTAACCAGCCGCTGCCCACCTTGTGGCCCAGGTAGGTCACCTCAGCCATTCCCACCTTGCACTTCCCTGCCTTGATAGTCAGACCGGCCTTCTGGAGTCGGTCCAGCACCTGCTTGACCTGGGACACATGGTCCTCCCACGTCTGGCTGAAGATGCAAACGTCGTCCATGTAAGCCAGGGCAAAGCTCTCCATCCCTTTCAGTAGCCGGTCCACCAGACGCTGGAAGGTAGCGGGTGCCCCCTTGAGGCCAAAGGGCAGGACCAGGAACGTGTAGAGCCCTACAGGGGTGATGAAAGCCGACTTGAGCCGGGCATCTTGGTCTAATGGCACTTGCCAGTACCCCTTGGTGAGGTCTATGGTGGTGAGGTAACGGGCTCCCCCCAGCTTGTCTAAAAGGTCATCAGGCCTGGGCATGGGGTAGGCGTCCAATACAGTGATGGCATTAAGCTTGCGAAAGTCCACACAAAACCGAACAGACCCATCTTTTTTAGGGACTAACACCACGGGAGAGGCCCAGAGGCTGGACGAGGGTTGGATCACCCCCAGAGCCAGCATGTCTTCAACCTCCTGCTCTATGTCCTGAGCCGTCCTCCCTGTGGCTCTGAATGGCACACACTTGATAGGGGCGTGGGTGCCTGTCTCTATTCGGTGGACAGCCAGGTCGGTGCGTCCGGGTCTGTCAGAGAACAGCTGTTGTTGCGAATGCAGCACCTCCTTGATCTCCGTCTGCTGGGCAGGCGTCAGCTGGTCTGAGAGGGGAATAGACTCCAGCAAGGAGCCAGCTTCAGTCGTTGTGAGTAAATCCACCAAGGGATCATCCCCCTGCCCCTCCCAGTGTCTGCGCACAGCCAGCACCAAGTTCTCTCTGTCCCGGTAAGGTTTCATCATGTTCACATGATAGACCCGGTGGCTGTGGGCCCAGTTTGACAGTTCCACCACATAATTCACGTCATTCAGCTGTTTGATGAGCTTGAATGGGCCATCCCAGGCCGCTTGCAGCTTGTTCCGCTGCACAGGTACAAGGACCATCACTTGGTCCCCGGTGGCATAGGCTCGGGCCCTGGCGTTACGGTTATACCAGACCTTTTGCCTCCTTTGGGCCATGGAGAGGTTCTCCCTGGCCAGGCCCATGACCTCGGTGAGGTTTTCCCGGAAGGTCAGTACATACTGTACCACTGACTCCCCTTCAGGAGAGGCCGTCCCCTCCCACTCTTCTCTGAGGAAGTCCAAGGGTCCCCGTACCCTCCTTCCGTACAGCAGCTCAAATGGGGAGAACCCCGTGGATTCCTGGGGCACCTCCCTGTATGCAAACAGCAGGTGGGTTAAGTACTTGTCCCAGTCATGGGGGTAATGATTTATGAAGTTTCTCAGCATCTGCTTCAGAGTCCCATTGAACCTCTCCACCAGCCCATTGGTCTGCGGGTGGTAGGCTGTGGCCCAGGTGTGCTGGACCCCACACTTGTCCCACAAGGTTTGCAGCAGGGCCGACATGAAGTTGGACCCCTGATCTGTGAGCACCTCCTTGGGGAACCCCACTCTGCTGAAAATGGACAGCAGTGCATCCGCCTCAGTGTCAGCGTCGACAGAGGTCAAGGCCACAGCTTCTGGGTATCGCGTGGCAAAATCTACCACCACCAAGATATATTTCTTCCCCGAACACGTTGCCTTGCTGAAGGGTCCCACTATGTCTATAGCCACTTTCTGGAAAGGCTCCTCTATGATGGGCAGTGGCCTCAGGGCAGCTTTCCCCTTGTCCCGGGTCTTCCCCACCCTCTGGCAGGGATCGCAGGACAGGCAATACAGACGGACAGCTGCAAAGATCCCAGGCCAAAAAAGTTCTGTAACAACCTTCTCCTGGTGCGGTGGATCCCCTGGTGTCCTGCGAGCGGGACATCATGGGCTAGGTACAGCAACCTGCGCCGGTACTTTTGGGGAACCACCAGTTGCCTCTGGACCTTCCATGGCTCCGCTTTGTGTCTGGGAGCCAATTCCCGGTACAGGAATCCCTTTTCCCACAGGAATCTCTCCCTGCAGCCCTCCCCCAGCTGTGGAGCTGGGCTGAGACTGGCTAGTTCCCTCAGCCTCTGCAAGGAGGGTTCTCTCTGCTGCTCTGGCTGGAATTCTTCGGCTGGGGCAGGGGCGGATGCTACTTCCCCATCCCTGCCTGGCTCCAGCACCCCTGGCCTGTGAGATCTGGTTTTTGGGGGCCCCCTTTCTCTCAGGGTTGGCCCCTGTGGCTCCTGTGACTTTGGCTGGGCCTGTACCCCTGAATCTTGGGAACGCACCCCTCGTTTTCTTTGGCTACAGGTCAGGACCAGGGCACGAGGGCGTTCACCTGGCCAGTTCTCCAGGTTAGCCCCCATCAGTGCATCCACCGGCAAATGGCTGTGCACGCCCACCTCCTTGGGGCCTTCCTTGTTCCCCCATTTCAGGTGCACCCTCGCCACATGCACCTTGAAAGGGGTCCCATCAATTCCTGTTATCGTCAGGTGGGAATTGGGTATCATGCAGCCCGGTGCCATCACCCCGGGTCGGGTGAGCACATCTCATAGAATCGCTCCACGACCGCCAGCTCGATCAGGTCCTCTACGGACTGGGCTCCCATTCCGAACACCCACTTCCGGTAGTATTGTCTCAGGCGGGCGGTTGTATCTATGTAGGTTTCCTCTGGCCTCTTCTGCGCCTCCTGGAACTTCTTCTTGTACATCTCCGGAGTCAGCCCGAAGTTATGCAGCAGGGCCTGTTTGAACCGTTCATAGTCCCCAGGCTGCAGCCCCTCCAGCTGGCTGAGCACCGCTGCGGCCTTCTGGCCCAGCAAGGGGGTGAGATGCCGGAGCCACTCATCTGGGGGAACCTCATGCAACTCACAGGCTCGCTCAAAGGCGGTAAGGAACTCGTCCATGTCCCCTGGGTCCTGACACTGGGCCAGCACACGCGCCTCCAAGTGACTGGCCACCCTGAGCCGTCTGGCCCTCTCCCCGCTTTCCGCACCTGGGGCCTCTTGGCGTCTCGCCTCTGCCATGGCCCGCTCATGCTCCCGCTCTCGCTCTCTCTCCTCCCGCTCTCGCTCTCCCTCCTCCCGTTCTCGCTCTCTCTTCTCCCGCTGTCTCTCTTGTAGCTGGCGCTCGTGCTCACGCTCCCTCTGCCGTTCCTGGGCTTCCAGTTCCTTTAATCTCACTTCGAGCTCCAGCCGTCGCAGCTCTGCGGCGGGGGACTCTGCCCGCGATGGACCACCGCTAGCTGAGCGCGACCTGGCGGGCACCGCGTCTGTCTGACGGCGTCGAGCCCCTGCTCCTGTCGGAGAATCCGAAACGCTTCCCAAGGGTGACCGGCCACTTTCTGCCAGGACAGGCTCTGCCCCCCCGGATCGGTCATTCTCTTCCAGCTGGGCAATCAGCTAGGCCTTGGTCGCCTTCCCCGCAGTCAGGCCCCTCTCTCTGCACAGCCCCGCTAGCTCTGCCTTCAGGAGTTGGGTATAATCCATCTCCCCGTTGTCTCCCGGGTTATCCACTCACCAGCAGCAGCTGCAGGAATGGCTCTGCTCCCCCTCTGGCTCTTGTGAGGCTCCTTCCTTCTTTTGCGCTCAGTCAGCCACTGCTGGGAGCTCATCCGTGGGTGCAGTGCATCCCACTTCTGACACCAGTGTGATGGGGTTCAGGGGTCCCCCTGCACTGCACCCCGTCCGCTGGCAGGAGAGACTCTCACTCAGCAGGTACAACAGGAGGTTTATTAGGCAACAGATGCCCAGTTTCTCGCAGAAGTGACAGTACAGCAGCCAGAGACAGTCCTTGTAACCCGTCCTGGGGAGAAGACTCCGAGGGGTGCCCCTCTGGGGTGTAGCTTTCCCCCTCCTCAGGCTGGCTGCCTTCCAGCTCTCTCTTTCCCTAGCCTCTAACTGCTGCCCCCTGATTCAAAACCCAGCTCGGCTCCTCCCTCCTCTTTGTTCAGGGCAGAGGTGTTACCTGCCAGTTGTAACCCCAGGGTCATCCTTAGCCACTGGGAACTGCTCTGCTTGCCTCAGACATCCAGCCTGACTCACACATGCACCCCCCCCACTCCATCACAGAAGGACGAAGGAGCTTTGGGCCTGGTGGACCAGTAAGGGATAAACAGGGTTTCCTTCATGTGGATTCTGTGTCTGGGACTCACAAAACAACTTTCACAAACCAGTTTGGTTTGAAAATTCCCAGACTGGCTGGGAGGGGGCCGTCTCCCTGAGATCATCAATGGCCCAGCTCTTGTTAGAAGGGAGGGCACAGCCAGAGAGATCAGATTTCCACCCCAGGGGGCAAGGGAGAAGATTAGAACTTGATGGTGCTAAGAAAGGCCTCAGCCATTTAGCCCCAAAATACCAGATTCTCAAGGATGTTGCACAAAGGTTGTGGTCTACCAAAGAGCAACGTGAATGTACAGTTGCAATGGGTTTGTTCTGTTACTCACGCTGACTGCTGTAACCAAGGGGTGCTGCTACCCAAAGCTGTAGAATTGTACCGTGTACTGAATGTTTGGAAAGAGCCGTGTGACATGATGACATGGATGTAGAAGCATGAGTTGTATGTTGAAGGAGTTTGTAATTCTGAAATGTCACCGTTGTTCCCTGTAACTCGTCTTGCAACCTCTGACATGAGGAGGAACATTCCAAACCTACTGTGTGGCATGGAAGGGGAAACTGAGGCACACAGCCATTGTGGTGGTCTGGCTAAATGCCAAGGGAGGAAAGCATTTGTACCTTCTTTTACTGGACTGTAACTGAATTTCAAATGTTGGCCAGAGCACCTGTATGCACTGGTGGTCAGATGGGGCATGGCCCAGACCAGAAAAGAACTATTTGACCTGCTGGTGCTGCAGCAGCTGTATGGTCTCTGCCTGCCTGTGATGGGGTTCAGGGGTCCCCCTGCACTGCACCCCGTCCGCTGGCAGGAGTGACTCTCACTCAGCAGGTACAACAGGAGGTTTATTAGGCAACAGATGCCCAGTTTCTCACAGAAGCGTCAGTACAGCAGTCAGAGACAGTCATTTCAACCCGTCCTGAGGAGAGGAGCCCCAGGGGTGCCCCTCTGGGGTGTAGCTTCCCCCTCCTCAGGCTGGCTGCCTTCTAGCTCCCTCTTCCCTCCAGCCTCTAACCCCTGCCCCCGATTCAAAAACAGCTCGGCTTCACCTTCCTCTTTGTTCAGGGTAGAGGTGTTACCTGCCAGCCTAGGTTGTAGCCCCAGGGTCATCCTTAGCCACTGGGAGCTGCTCTGCTTGTCTCTCACATCCAGCCTGAGTCTCACACATGCACTCCCCCGACTCCATCACATCTCTCCCCGCTTCCAGACCGAAATGAGCGGGGTCACTTAGCCAGTGACCTGGGGAAGTTCAGGGCCCTCCCTGCGTGACAGGGCATCGGCTATGGTGTTGTTCCCCTTGACGTGGACCACCTCCATGTCGTAGTCCTGCAGGAGCAGACTCCACCGCAGGAGCTTGGCGTTGGCCCCTTTCATGTGATGCAGCCAGGTCAGGGGTGAGTGATCGGTGTACACGGTGAAACGCCGTCCAAACAAGTACGGCTGCAGCTTCCCCAGTGCCCACACCATGGCCAGACATTCGTTCTCTATGGCCGCATAGTTCTGCTCCTGGGGCAGCAGCTTCTTACTCAGGTACACGATGGGGTGTTTCTCCCCTTTGTCATTCACCTGCATTAGCACTGCCCCCAGCCCCACGTCTGAGGCATCGGTGAACACCAGGAAAGGTTTGTTGAAGTCTGGATTTGCCAGCACTGGGGCCCTGACCAGAGCCTCCTTCAGCGCGCAGAGGGCCTCTTGGCACTGCTCGGTCCAGACCACCTTGTCAGGCTTTCCCTTCTTACACAGCTCTGTGAGGGGGGCTGCGATGGAGCTAAAGTGGGGCACAAACCTCCGGTAGTACCCCGCCATCCCAATGAAGGCCTGGACCTGCTTCTTAGTCTGGGGTGTTGGCCAATCTCTGACAGCCTCCACTTTAGCTGGCTCTGGCTTTATGCAGCCGCTGCCCAACTTGTGGCCCAGGTAGGTCACCTCAGCCACCCCCACCTTGCACTTCCCTGCCTTGATAGTCAGCCCGGCCTTCTGGAGTCGGTCCAGCACCTGCTTGACCTGGGACACATGGTCCTCCCATGTCTGGCTGAAGATGCAAATGTCGTCCATGTAAGCCAGGGCAAAGCTCTCCATCCCTTTCAGTAGCTGGTCCACCAGGCGCTGGAAGGTAGCGGGTGCCCCCTTGAGGCCGAAGGGCAGGACCAGGAACTCGTAGAGCCCCACAGGGGTGATGAAAGCCGACTTGAGCCGGGCATCTTGGTCTAATGGCGCTTGCCAGTACCCCTTGGTGAGGTCTATGGTGGTGAGGTAACGGGCTCCCCCCAGCTTGTCTAAAAGGTCATCAGGCCTGGGCATGGGGTAGGCGTCCGAGACAGTGATGGCGTTAAGCTTGCGATAGTCCACACAAAACCGAACAGACCCAGCTTTTTTAGGGACTAACACCACGGGAGAGGCCGAGGGGCTGGAGGAGGGTTGGATCACCCCCAGAGCCAGCATGTCTTCAACCTCCCGCTCTATGTCCTGAGCCGTTCTCCCTGTGGCTCTGAATGGCACACACTTGATAGGGGCGTGGGTGCCTGTCTCTGTTCGGTGGACAGCCAGGTCGGTGCGTCCGGGTCTGTCCGAGAACAGCTGTTGGTGTGAATGCAGCACCTCCTTGATCTCCGTCTGCTGGGCAGGGGTCAGCTGGTCTGAGAGGGGAATAGACTCCAGCAAGCAGCTGGCTCCAGTCCGTTTGAGCAAATCCACCAAGGGGTCATCCCCCTGCCCCTCCCAGTGCCTGCACACGGCCAGCACCAAGTTCTGTCTGTCCCAGTAAGGTTTCATCATGTTCACATGATAGACCCGGTGGCTGTGGGCCCGGTTCGACAGTTCCACCACATAATTCACGTCATTTAGCTGTTTGACAACCTTGAATGGGCCATCCCAGGCCGCTTGCAGCTTGTTCCACCGCACAGGTACAAGGACCATCACTTGGTCCCCGGTGGCATAGGCTCGGGCCCTGGCGTTACGGTCATACCAGACCTTTTGCTTCCTTTGGGCCATGGCAAGGTTCTCCCTGGCCAGGCCCATGAGCTCGGTGAGTTTTTCCCGGAAGGTCAGTACATACTGTACCACTGACTCCCTTTCGGGAGAGGCCGTCCCCTCCCACTCTTTCTGAGCAAGTCCAGGGGTCCCCGAACCCTCCTTCCATACAGTAGCTCAAATGGGGAGAACCCCATGGATTCCTGGGGCACCTCCCTGTATGCAAATAGCAGGTGGGGTAAGTACTTGTCCCAGTCATGGGAGTAATGATTCATGAAGTTTCTCAGCATCTGCTTTAGAGTCCCATTGAACCTCTCCACCAGCCCATTGGTCTGCGGGTGGTAGGCTGTGGCTCAGGTGTGCTGGACCCCACACTTGTCCCACAAGGTTTGCAGCAGGGCCGACATGAAGTTGGACCCCTGATCTGTGAGGACCTCCTTGGGGAACCCCACTCTGCTGAAAATGGACAGCAGTGCATCCGCCACGGTGTCAGCGTCGACAGAGGTCAAGGCCACTGCTGCTGGGTATCGCGTCTCAAAATCTACCACTACCAAAATATACTTCTTCCCCGAACAAGTTGCCTTGCTGAAGGGTCCCACTATGTCCATAGCCACTTTCTGGAAAGGCTCCTCTATGATGGGCAGTGGCCTCAGGGCAGCTTTCCCCTTGTCCCGGGTCTTCCCCACCCTCTGGCAGGGATCGCAGGACAGGCAATACAGACGGACAGCTGCAAAGATCCCTGGCCAGAAAAAGTTCTGTAACAACCTTTCCCTGGTGTGGTGGATCCCCTGGTGTCCTGTGAGTGGCACATCATGGGCTAGGAACAGCAGCCTGCGCCGGTACTTTTGGGGAACCACCAGTTGCCTCTGGACCTTCCATGGCTCCGCTTTGTGTCTGGGAGCCCATTCCCGGTACAGGAATCCCTTCTCCCGCAGGAATCTCTCCCTGCAGCCCTCCCCCAGGTGGGGAGCTGGGCTGAGACGGGCCAGTTCCCTCAGCTTCTGCAAGGAGGGGTCTCTCTGCTGCTCTGCCTGGAACTCTTCGGCTGGGGCAGGGGCCAAGCCATTTCCCCTTCCCTGTCTGGCTCCACCACCACTGGCCTGTGAGATCTGGTTTCCCCCTTTTTCTCAAGGTTGGCCCCTGTGGCTTCTGTAGCTTTGGCTGGGCCTGTACCCTCGAATCTGGGGAACGCACCCCTCATTTTCTTTGGCTACGGGTCAGGACCAGGGCACGAGGGCGTTCACCTGGCCAGTTTTCCAGGTCACCCCCCACCAGTACATCCGCCAGCAAATGGCTGTGCACGCCCACCTCCTTGGGGTCTTCCTTGTTCCCCCATTTCAGGTGCACCCTCGCCGTGGGCACCTTGAAAGGGGTCCTGTCAATTCCTGTTACCGTCAGGTGGGAACTGGGTATCATGCAGCCCGGTGCCACCACCCCGGGTCGAGCCAGCGTCACGTCAGCGCCTGTGTCCCAGAACCCCGTGACCTTTTTACAATCTACCTCGAGGGGCGTGAGACACTTGCTCCACAGAGGCATTGCCGCCCCCCCTCTGTAAACTGACCTCTGAGCCTTTGGTCCCCCTGAGGAGCTCGTCTGTGGGGCGGACTCGGCCCAATCTGAGTACCCACTGTCAGTACCACCCGCCTTTGCCGCCAGCCCCTCTGGCTTCTGGGACTCCACCCAGTTGACTCCATGACCCCCCGGTCTGCTCAACCTGTCTGGGAGCTTGGGGCACTGGGCTGCTCTCTGACGCTTCCACCCACAGCGATAACAGCCTGGGTCTTGTTGTGTCCCTCGGGCCGGCTGCTCTGTCCAGGCTCTGCTTGGCTCTCTGGGGGGCGGGTGGCCGGCCCCTCTTTCCTGGGCTCACCCAAGAGGTGGTCCCCTCTGTCGTACAGTCAGGAACCGGTCTCGCTGAGATTCTCGGTCTCTTCGGGACTCCCTCTCTTTCCGGGATTCCCCTTTTTTCTGGGGCTCACTTTCAAACATGGCCCGACTGTTTGTGAAGTCATCTGCCAGTTTCCCTGCATTGTGTGAATCCCCAGACCTCCGGTCCACAAGCCGCACCCTCAGGTCAGGTGAGCACATCTCGTAGAATCGTTCCAGGACCGCCAGCTCGACCAGGTCCTTTATGGACTGGGCTCCCATCCCAAACACCCACTTCCGGTAGTATTGCCTCAGGCGGGAGGCCGCGTCTACACAGGTTTCCTTTGGCCTCTTCTGTGCCTCCTGGAACCTCTTGTACATCTCCGGAGTCAGCCCAAACTTACGCAGCAGGGTCTGTTTGAACCGTTCATAGTCCCCAGGCTGCAGCCCCTCCAGCTGGCTGAGCACCGCTGCGGCCTTCTGGCCCAGCAAGGGGGTGAGGTGCCGGAGCCACTCAGCTGGGGGAACCTCATGCAACTCACAGGCTCGCTCAAAGGCGGTAAGGAACTCGTCCATGTCCCCTGGGTCCTGACACTGGGCCAGCACACGCGTCTCCAAGTGACTGGCCACCCCGAGCCGTCTGGCCCTCTCCCTGCTTACCGCAGCTGGGGCCTCTTGGCGTCTCGCCTCTGCCATGGTTCGCTCATGCTCCCGCTCTCGCTCTCTCTCTCCTCTCGCTCTCTCTCCTCCTGCTGTCTCTCTTGTAGCTGGCGCTCGTGCTCACGCTCTCTTTCCCGTTCCTGGCACTCATGTTCCCTCTGCCGTTCCTGGGCTTCCAGTTCCTTTTATCTGACCTCGAGCTCCAGCCATCGCAGCTCTGCGGCGGGGGACTCTGCCCGCGATGGACCACCGCTAGCTGAGCGCGACCTGGCGGGCACCGTGTGTGTCTGTCTGAGGGCGTGGCTGGTCACCCTCGGGAAGCGTTTCGGATTCTCTGACAGGAGCGGGGGCTCGACGCCCTCAGACAGACACACACGGTGCCCGCCAGATCGCGCTCGGTCATTCTCTTGCAGCTGGGCAATCAGCCGGGCCTTGGTCGCCTTCCCCACGGTCAGGCCCCTCTCTCTGCACAGCCCCGCTAGCTCTGCCTTCAGGAGTCGGGTATAATCCATCTCCCCACTGCCTCCCGGGGTATCCACTCACCAGCAGCAGCTGCAGGAATTGCTCTGTTCCACCTCTGGCTCTTGTGAGGCCCCTTCCTTCTCTTGCGCTCAGGGCAGAGGTGTTACCTGCCAGCCTTGGTTATAGCCTCCGGGTCATCCTTAGCTGCTGGGAGCTGCTCTGCTTGTCTCCCACATCCAGCCTGAGTCTCACTCATGCTTTCCCCCACTCCATCACATGGCTCCAGGCCAGCTCTTGCTCAGCCTGCTGTGGGCAGTGCCTGTGCTCACACCACCCCCCAGTGCAGGCAGCAGACTCCTGAGCAGGCTGGCTCAGAGGGTGTCCCACTTCCCTAGCCTGGCAGCTCACTTGCAAGAGGTATCCAGTTGCCAGCACACCCACAGCCAGTCAGTGCTGGAGAATCTGATATGCCCATGCAGGAGACCAGCAGCCCCCCCAGTGCCACCGCACGCAGGGGCCCAGGCCAGAGTGAGCAGGGAGGGGAGGGGAGGATCCAGGGTGGCCCCTGCCCTGAGCTCCTGCCTATTCTCTGCCTGCAGCTGCCCTGGCCCCTTTTGCAGTGACGCGGCGCATTGGGCACCCCTACCAGAATCGCACGCCCCCCAAGCGTAAGAAGCCGCGCACGTCCTTCAGCCGGGTGCAGATCTGTGAGCTGGAGAAGCGCTTCCACCGGCAGAAGTACCTGGCCTCAGCCGAGCGCGCCACCCTGGCCAAGGCCCTGAAGATGACAGACGCCCAGGTGAAGACCTGGTTCCAGAACCGCCGCACCAAGTGGAGGTAATGCAGGCTGCTGCCGTCACCCCCAGACGGGCCAGTCTGGCTCAGTGCAGAGCATCAGTCCCTCCAGCCCACCCTCCCTCGCAGCGAGGGCCAAAGTGAGCGCCCCCTGCTGGGAGAGGCCAGGGCTGCAGTCGCCAGGAGCCCCCAGCCAGGCAGCGCCCTGCCCCCCTGCCCCCCCGTGCCGCTGCTGGGAGCAGCTGGGACTGGAGTCCTGGGGGTTTCCCCCAGCCCTGCCCCCCCAGTGCCCCTGCTGGGAGCGGCTGGGGCTGGAGTCCTGGGGGTTTCCCCCAGCCCTGCCCCCTAGTGCCCCTGCTGGGAGCGGCTGGGACTGGAGTCCTGGGGGTTTCCCCCAGCCCTGCCCCCCAGTGCCTCTGCTGGGAGCGGGTGGAGCTGGAGTGGCAAGAACTCCCCGCTGCAGGCAACACTCCTGATTTGATAGCGTGCAGTCAATTAGACACCCCACAGCCTGGAAGAGCTGGCAAGGGGCAGAGGTGACTGAGGGGCCAGCCCTGCACAGGGTGGGGCGGGGCGGGGGGCCAGGCCGCTAATGGGCTGTGCCCGTGTCCCCCGTGGCAGGAGGCAGACGGCAGAGGAGCGCGAGGCCGAGCGCCAGCAGGCCAACCGGCTGATGCTGCACCTCCAGCAGGAGGCCTTCCAGAAAAGCCTGAGCCAGCCGCTGCCCCAGGACCCGCTGTGCATGCACAACTCCTCCCTGTGCGCCCTGCAGAACCTGCAGCCCTGGGCCGAGGACAAGCAGGTGACGTCCGTCTCGGGCGTGGTGTGAGCCCTGTGCCGCTCCCTGTCTGCCCGGCTCCGCGGACGCTGTGGGGGCCGGGGCTGGGGTCAGACCCTCCAGGGCTGGCCAGCCGGAGCCCCAGCCCACTGACTCAAGGCTCTGCCTGCAGCTGACTTAGTAGTGACCTGCTCTGCCAATAAAGGGTCAAAGGCTGTTTTACCGGCGCTCTAGATGCCGTGGGAGCGAGGACCCCTGTGAACGGCTGGGGCTCCCCCGCACGATGCACCCCCCCCGACGCTGCCAGGCCCTGCCCACGCCTGCCACGCTCCCCGTGCAGCTGCCACAAACCTGCAGGGCCCAACCCCTGCTCCACTGGGCGCGTGGGAGGCTCCCACCAGCAGCCCCTCCCCTGGCTGTGCTGCTGATGCCCATGGAGTGGAGCAGGAAGGGGCGTTGCCCTGGGGCCCACCAATGACGCCCTGGGGACACAGCCTGCGCGAGCGTGCGGGGTGGCTGCTCTGAGTGACCAGCCTGGGGCAGAGCAACGGCCCCTCGGCGGGACGGAGGAGCACAGCCGGCGCTCGCAGCAGCACCACGCGGGGCTGAGTTCCCCTCCAGCGCCGGCCTGGAGAGCTGGACGGGGGCCTGGGGATGTGCTGCTCAGAGCGCCAGCCTGACAACGCCCCTGACTGGAGCCCAGCGTGGCGCCCTCAGAGAACCGCAGAGCCGGTGCTCCCGCTGGCGTGGTGCTTGTGAACTCTGGCAGAGCTGCCTCACTGCCTGTGCCGGGCTGGGCCCCGGCAGCAAAGCCTGCCCTAGACAGGTGACCAGCCACCCGCCTGGCCCGGGACAGGCCTGCTTCCTCTGTGCTGTCTGACATAGGTGTCTGCGCTCCCGACCTGCACCCCGCGTCTTCTCACGCTTGCTGGTCCCCTTGTCCTAGAGGGGCTTGGCTCCCCCAGCCCACCTCTCCCCAGCCCCGGAGAACCGGTGGCTGCAGTGGAACTAGCACTGGCTGGGTTCTGCTGGGCTCTCGCTGCTGCCTGGCACAGCTGCCGCAGACCCCTGGGACCAGCACAGCCGGATGGGCCCGCAAGGAGTGGCGGAGTGAGCGGAGAACTGTCAGGGCCCTCCTCGACCCAGAGCCGCAGGAGCTGGGCTCCCAAAGGGTCCTACTCATCCAGCTGGGTGGCCTCACTGCCTCCTAGACTCAGCCTCAGGGTTCCAGCCCTCCTGCTTCATGCTGGCAGCTCTGCCCAGCCAGGCCAGCTGAGCAGCGCCGGGACGGAGGCGGCCATGCCGCAGGGACAAAGTGGGAATGTTTGGTAATTGTTTTACGACAGCATTGTGTGCCTCGGTTTCCCTACACTTTGCCTGGCTGCACAGCGCAGGGCTGAGGGGAAGGGAGGGTTGTGTTTGGTCTCTGGGCAGGCTGGGAGATACCAGTGTAAATGTCGTCACCCTGCCTGGTCCGAGTCAGCCGGCTGACTCCGACAGAGGAGCTGGGGGCCAGAGAGACACTGCCAGCTCCGGGACTTCCCTGCTGATGCTCAGCAGTGGGTCACTCTGGTTCTGCCTGGAGAACAAAGCCCAGGTGTGACCAGCAGTGATGAGTGAGAGCTGTGGGAGGCTAGGTCTCTGCTGGCCCTGACTGCGGAGGTGAGAACCAGCTCAGCAGCAGAGTCCAGAAAGCTGGGCTGGTAAATTGCTCTGGGCTGCTCAGGCTGAATGCTGCTTTTCCTGCTCTGTCTCTACATAGCCCTGAGGGCCGGTGACCTTTGCAACAGGCCCTAAGTGCCCCCTGTCAGGGAGTGGGGGGTCCCCAGGCCCCGGCCCCACCCGCAGGCAGACGTGACTCTCACTCGCAGGAGGCCAGGAGGTTCTCAGGCGACAGGGACACAGGGCAGAACAGACTTGTCAGTGCAGACCCCAGACGTGTCAGTACAACCCATCGTGGGGCCTGGAGGGGTCAGACCAGAGGCCCTGGCCCCTTCCCCCTTCTCCAGCCAGACGGGACTCAGCAGCGCAGTTCTAGCTCAAGCCAGCCAGGCCCCTCCTCCCGCCTGTGGCCTGGTCCTGGGGAAGAAGGGCGTCACCTGGTTGCCTAGGTTACAAAGAGCGGGGAGGGCCGTTGCGTGCAAAATTCTCCTCCTGCTGCTGCGTGGGGAAGCGAGACACTCACCTCCAGTTGCTACTGGGCACATGCAACCCAACCAGAGGAGTAAAGCGCTCACGCCCCTCCCCCCGCCACGCCGTCACACGCTCCTGCAGTCCCCAGAATGAAGGCTGCTGGTTTTGCAGCCGTCGCTCGCTGGTGGTTCACGTTTGGCACGCGGTAAGCCCCGTCTGCAGGACACCGTCTGCGGCCGTCCCTTCCCATGCCAGACGTGCGAACCTGATCGTCCCTAACTGCGGTACTCTACGTTTGTCCTTATTGAACTTCATCCTATTTACCTCGGCCCAGTTTTCCTGTTTGTGCAGATCCTTTTGTATTATAACCCTACCCTCCAAAGCCCTTGCAGCCCTTCACAGGTTGGTATCATCCACAGATGCTATAAGTGTTCTCTCTATGCCAGTATCTAAATAGCTTATAAAGCTGTTATGCAGAACTGGTCCCAGAACTGATCCCTGTGGAACCCCGCTTGTTAGGCCCTTGCAGTGTGACTTCCAGTCAGCTGTTCCCCGCATATCTCCCTGTACCATGTCTGGGACAGGGAGATATCCTCACCCTATTAAAAGTGGGCCACTTACAGCCCCAGGCTGGGATTTCTTTCTCACTAAGGCAAATTCAACCAGCCCCAAAAGTACCTCTGCCAGCCCACTGGCCAGCCAGATGCCACACAAACAAACCCACAAACTTCCCAGCTGCTCTACCAGCCCAGACCAACAGCCCCAAACAAAGGTGAGTGGTTCTTAAACCTACTTCACCAACTCCACACAGATTCTCCAAGGCCCCCAAGGGTCCAGCCACATCCCCAGTCAATATATACTCAGATCTTACCCAGATCATTACACAAAAGCCAGCTCCTTTAGACCTAAAGGTTTATTAACGAGAAGAAAGGGCAGGGTGAGCGAGAAACTGTTACAGCGACACTTCACATGCTTCAGTGACAGCTATTGATTAAGCCTGTGACATTCTCTGATGATTCTTGAACGTCTCTGAAAGTCCATCCCACAAGGGGTGAAATTCCAGGTTACATAGGTCTCATTACTGGAGAGCTGTAGATCTGGTGAGCTGGGGTCAGCATGCTGGAACATGGATCCTTGGAGCAGGATCCAGAGCAAAGAACCAAGAGCAAGTCTAAGATAGCCACTGCTGGGCCCACCTCATAGTGTCCTTGTGTCGGGACAGAGCCCTTACTCCTTCCCATCAGCCCTTGACTCAGGTGAGCTGCTGTGGCAAATTGCCATTGGTCGTAGCTTTGCCAGCACATCCCAGTCATTTACATGGCAGTTGGGGTGGACGTCTGGGCATCTGATTTGAGTGCCTTTGCTCAGCCCAGGTCACCTGACCAGCAGGCTGCATCCTCCCGATAAGCCCCACATTTCTGGGATGTGGATTTGACTATCTTGAGCCTTTGTTTATAGTCCAGGCATCCTGGCTGGGATGGGGACCCACCTCCTATTGTGAATCTTAGCACTGAAACATTTCTAATACAGCTACACAGCTAAAACCTACAAATTTACATATGAACATGACACAGACATATAAGTAGCATACATAGATTGAGGCATCCTCAGCTTTGATTAGACACCGCACACGGCCCCCAGCACACTGTGTGGGGCCAATGGATACAATGGACACATAAAATGGCTCCCATCTCCAATATAAAAATCCAGTCACATGATGATCCAGTCACAGGACAAACCTTCCCTCTGATCCCATGACAGCTTACTTGGGCTTAAGACCCTTTGGTGAAGGAAATCATCACTGACTTCCCGAGAGTCCAGGTATGCTGCATCCATCCAGTGGATCCTCCTTGTCCACATATGTTGTTGTGGTCTCAACAAATTCCAATAGATTACGTCAGGATTTCCCTTGCAGAAATCATGTTGACTCTTCCCCAAGAAATGTGTTCAACTGAACAAGGACAACTCAGGCAATTACAGACTAGTCAGCTTAACTTCTGTACCAGAAAGGGTAATGGAGCTAGCATTAAGGAATCCACTTGTGAACATCCAGAAGATAATCAGGGAGTAACAGTCGTAATGTATTTGCCAAGAACAAAGCTTGTCAAACCCACCTGATACCTTTCTTTGATAGGATAACAAGCCTTGTGGATTAGGGGTACGTGGTAGATATGATATACCTAGACTTTAGTGAAGCTTTAGGCACAGCTCACATGATCTTTTCATTACTAAACTAGGGAAATAAACTTAGAAGGACCTATGATAAGGAAGGAGCATAAATGGTTGGAAACCACTCCCAGAGAGTAGTTATCAATGGTTTACAGTCATGCTGGAAGGGCTGGCTTCAGCAGAGGTGGCTGATGGGAGGGACAGAGGTGGGGACAACGGCCGTATGACTGCCTTCCATGTGACTCCTCCCTGTGCTACCCCTAGCCTGGGGGAAGGCTGGAAAAATGCCCCCTCTGCCTCAGGCCACACCCCTGCCATGCCAGGGTTGATGTAGGTGGTGCTTGGTCCTGCCATGTGTGAGGGGGCTGGACCTGATGACCTTTCAAGGTTCCTTCCAGTTCTCGTGTTCCGTGATTTTCTGAAAACATCTTGAGGTGACACCTAGGCCAGCTCCTCACATGTGTAACCTCACAAGAAAGGCCGAGGTGTCGGAATCTCCCTCCCATCTTCTGCAGTGAAGATCAATGCAGACGATTCATTTAGTTTCACTGCAACAGCCTTGTCTTTCAAGAGAGCTCTTTCAGTGCACTGTTTGGCAGGGTTCCTGCTTCCGATGGACTTAGTTATTTCTATGTCATGTTTTTGGCTGTTAGTTTTTCTGTCTTTCAATAGTTGCTCCTTTAGGTCCTCTTGGCCTGCCAATTACACTTTTACACTTCGCTTGCTCAAGTTCATGGGCTTTCTCATTTTCCTCATAGACTTTAACTTCCTGTTTTAAAAGGACACGCATTTGTCTCTAGCCACTTCTTCACTCTGCTGTTTAACCACGGTGGGGGCTTTGGCCCACTTACCCGTGTTAATGGGGGTACATGGCTAGTGGGAGCCTCTGGCTGGGTGTATTTTTCATGTTGCCATTCTGCCTGCAGGCATTTCATTCTTGTGACTCTTCCTTTTGGTGTCTATTTAAACTAGCTCCCTTGAGCTGTGTGGTTCCCTTTCTGAAAAGAAAAGCCACTGTGGCAAGCTTCTTTGCTGGTTCCCACCGTTACCTTCCGGTCACTACTGAGCAGCACTTCAGCGGTTTTCTGTCTTATGCACCACTTAGGACTAGTTCTGGATGTGCCTGTCCGGAGCCCTGAGGGTGCCAGAACCAGCTGCCCCCAGAAATGATTGTTTATGGTCTCTGGAGAGAGTATCTGCGCTGCCTGTCCGGAAGCGACCAGACCCAGTCACGCTGGGGAGAGTTGAAACCCCCCTTGCCATTGGGGTTTCTGCCCTTGTGTCCACACTCATCTCAGCATTTCAGTCACTGCCATGGTCAGGTGGCCGGCTGGGGGCCTCTTCCCAGGCTTCGGGGCTGTTGTGCTGTAGGGCATTTCTATCTGCAGAGGTCCTCTGCACCCAATCTTAGCCCCTCTCAGCCCCCAACCGCCCACCTACTCCCAATCTCAACCCCTCTCAGCCATAAAACTGCCCACCTACCCCTATCTTAACCCCTCTCAGCCCCAAACCGCCCACCTCCTCCCAATCTTAACCCCTCTCAGCCATAAAACTGCCCACCTACCCCTATCTTAACCCCTCTCAGCCACAAACCGCCCACCTCCTCCCAATCTTAACCCCTCTCAGCCATAAAACTGCCCACCTACCCCTATCTTAACCCCCTCAGCCACAAACCGCCCACCTACTCCCAATCTTAACCCCTCTCAGCCACAAACCGCCCACCTACTCCCAATCTCAACCCCTCTCAGCCATAAAACTGCCCACCTACCCCTATCTTAACCCCTCTCAGCCACATACCGCCCACCTACTCCCAATCTCAACCCCTCTCAGCCCCAAAGTGCCCACCTACTTCCAATCTCAACCCCTCTCAGCCCCAAACCACTCATCCACCCCAATCTTAACCCCTCTCAGCCCCAAACCGCTCACCCACCCCCAGTCTTAACCCCTCTGAGCCCCAAACTGCCCACCTACTCCCAATCTTAACCCCTCTCAGCCATAAAACCGCCCACCTACCCCCAATCTTAACCCTTCTCAGCCATAAAACCGTCCACCTACCCCCAATCTTAACCCCTCTCAGCCCCAAACCACCCACCTACTCTCAATCTTAACCCCTCTCAGCCATAAAGCCGCCCACCTACCCCTATCTTAACCCCCTCAGCCCCAAACTGCCCACTTACTCTCAATTTAACCCCTCTTAGCCATAAAACCACCCACCTACGCCCAACCTTAACCCCTCTCAGTCCCAAACCGCCCACCTACCCCGAATCTTAACCACTCTCAGCCCCAAACCGCCCGCCTACTCCCAATCTTAACCCCTCTCAGCCCCAAACCGCCCACCTACCCCCAGTCTTAACCACGCTCAGTCCCAAACCGCCCGCCTACTCCCAATCTTAACCCCTCTCAGCCCTAAACCACCCACCTACCCCCAATCTTAACCCCTCTCAGCCCCAAACCGCCCACCTACCCCGAATCTTAACCACTCTCAGCCCCAAACCGCCCGCCTACTCCCAATCTTAACCCCTCTCAGCCCCAAACCACCCACCTACCCCCAATCTTAACCCCTCTCAGCCCCAAACCACCCACCTACCCCCAATCTTAACCCCTCTCAGCCCCAAACCGCCTGCCTACCCCCAATCTTAACCCCTCTCAGCCCCAAACCACCCACCTACCCCCAATCTTAACCCCTCTCAGCCCCAAACCACCCACCTACCCCCAATCTTAACCCCTCTCAGCCCCAAACCACCCACCTACCCCCAGTCTTAACCACGCTCAGTCCCAAGCCCACCTCCAGGTTTAACCCCTCCTGCCCCAAACTGCCCCCCCTCCCCACATGCTTAACCTCTCTAAGCCCCAAATGCACCCTCAGACTTAACCCCTGTCAGCCCCAAACTACCCCTCCACCCGCTGCTTAACCACTCAGCCCAAACCCCCTGCCCACCCCCAATCTTAACCACTCTTAGCCCCAAATCCACCCCCAGGCTTAACCTCTCCCACCCCAAACCGCCTCCCCTGCCCCCAGGCTTAGCGTCTCATCCCCAAACCCACGATTAACTTGCCTCAGACATGAGCTCCATGTGCTGCCACAGCTGCCTCTGCTGCTCCTTTGCTGTGTCCACCACGTCCTCAGTGTTGCTGTGAGGCTTCCCACAGCTCTCTGACTCCCTTCCCCCACTGGAAGTGTGGGCAGCCCCCTGCCCTGCCCTGCCCTGCTGAAATAATGGCACTCAGTTAATTGGTTTAATGGCCGGGTCCCTCCGGCTGTTAAACCAATTACACTGAGTTCCGTTATTTCAGTGGCAGCGGGGCAGGGAGCCAACATGGATTCACCAGGGGCAAGTCCTGCCAGACCAAAGCTTCTGTGACGAGGTAACAGGCTCGGCGGACATGGGGTAGTCAGTGGGTGTGACATACCTTGACTTCAGCAAAGCTTTTGATACAGTCTCCCGCAACATTCTTGCCCACAAGTTAAGGAAGTGTGGGTTGGATACATGGACTGTAAAATGGATAGAAAGCTGGCTTGACAGTCAGGCCCAATGGGTAGTGGTCAATAGCTCGGTATCTGGATGGCGGTCTGTTTCAAGGGGCGTGCTGCAAGGCTAAGTTCTGGGTCTGGTGTTGTTCAACATCTTTATTAATGACCTGGATGAGGGACTGGATTGCACCCTCAGCAAGTTTGCAGATGACACACATCTAGGGGAAGAGGTAGATACATTAGAAGGTAGAGAGAGAATCCAGAGCAAGCTGGATAAATTGGAGGATTAGGCCAAAAGAAATCTGATGCGGTTCAACCAGGAGTCCTGCACTTGGGATAGAAGAATCCCAAGCACTGTTATAGGCTGGGGACCGACTGGCTAATCAGCAGTACAGCGGAAAGGGACGTAGGGGTTATGGTGGATGAGAAGCTGGCTATGAGTAAACAGTGCGCCCTTGTAGCCAGGAAGGCTAACGGCATATTAGGGTTCATTAGGAGGACCATTTTGAGCAGATCTAGAGAAGTGGTTGTTCGCCTCTGGTTCACACTGGCGAGGCCACATCTCATAGAATCATAGAAGAGTAGAGCTGGAAGAGACCTACAAAAGCCATCGAGTCCAGCCCCCTGCTCTAAGCAGGGCCAAACCCATCAGATCAGCCCAGCCAGGGCCTTGTCAAGCTGAGACTTAAACACCTCCAGGGATGGAGACTCCACTGGGGAGACCATTCCAATGCTTCACCACCCTCCCAGTGGAAAAGCTTTTCCTAATGTTCAACCTGGACCTTCCCAACCGCAACTTGAGACGATTGTTCCGTGTTCTGCAATCTCTGATCTGTGATCAGGAATATTGTGTCCAGTTTTGGGCCTCCCAGTATAAAAAGGATGTGGATTTGCAGGAGCAGGTGCAGCGGAGGGCAACAAAAATGATTAAGGGTCTGGAGCACAAGACCTATGAGGGGAGGCTGAGGGATTTGGGCTTGTTTAGTTTACAGAAGAGAAGATTGAGGGGTGATTTCATAGCAGCCTTCAACTTCCTGAAGTGAGGCTCTAAAGGGGATGGTGAGAAACTGTTCTCAGTGGTGTCAGATGACAGAACAAGGAACAATGGGCTGAAGTTGCAGAAGGAGAGGAGTAGGTTGGATATTAGGAAAAGCTACTTCAGGAGGCATGTGGTGAAGCACTGGAATGTGTTGCCTAGAGAGGTGGTGGATTTTCCATCCCTCGAGGTTTTTAAGTCCTGGCTGGACAAGGTCCTGGCTGGGATGACTTAGTTGGGGCTGATCCTGCTTTGGCCAGGGGACTGGACTAGATGATCTCCCAAGGTCCCTTCCAGCCCTAGGATTCTGTGATTCTATGAGTCAGCGGCAGCAGCGTCCAGACTTGCGAATGGCTCCTTAAAGAGCCGCATGCAGCTCCAGAGCCTCCGGTTGCCAACCCTGTGCCCCATAGCCAGCTATCACAATGGTGCTGCTACTGGCTTCACGGGCCAGATTCTAGCCTGCAGGCCATGTGTTGGCCACCCGTGCCCTGGTCACTCCACCCTACAGCGTCAGCCCATCCGGGACCTAAGCCTGCAGGCTGTCTGCTGCACTGGGAACTGAAAGCATGCTGGAGCTGCTGCCTTAGCTGCTGGAATTTGGCCTCCGGGACCTTTCCTATGCTTCCCTTTGTCCCTGGCACCTGCACATACCATGGCCAGCAGCTCCTCCCCAGCACTGTGCCAAGTCTGCCTAGCTCAGGGTGAGACGCCCCCTGCCCATGGTCCAGCTCTGGACTGCAGCTTGCCTGTATCCAGCTCCCCACCCCAGCATCTGGCCCTCAGTGGATTGGGGTGCACAGCCCCACACCTAGGCTGCGTCTACACGTGCACGCTACTTCGAAGTAGCGGCAGTAACTTCGAAATAGCGCCCGTCACGTCTACACGTGTTGGGCGCTATTTCGAAGTTGAAATCGACGTTAGGCGGCGAGACGTCGAAGTCGCTAACCCCATGAGGGGATGGGAATAGCGCCCTACTTCGACGTTCAACATCGAAGTAGGGACGTGTAGACGATCCGCGTCCCGCAACATCGAAATAGCGGGGTCCTCCATGGCAGCCATCAGCTGGGGGGTTGAGAGATACTCTCTCTCCAGCCCTTGCGGGGCTCTGTGGTCACCGTGGGCAGCAGCCCTTAGCCCAGGGCTTCTGGCTGCTGCTGCTGCAGCTGGGGGTCCGTGCTGCATATACAGGGTCTGCAACTAGTTGTTGGCTCTGTGTATCTTGCACTGTTTAATGAAAGTGTGTCTGGGAGGGGCCCTTTAAGGGAGCGACTTGCTGTTGAGTCCGCCCCGTGACCCTGTCTGCAGCTGTGCCTGGCTCCCTTATTTCGATGTGTGCTACTTTGCCGTGTAGACGTTCCCTCGCTGTGCCTATTTCGATGTTGGGCTGAGCAACGTCGAAGTTGAACATCGACGTTGCCAGCCCTGGAGGACGTGTAGACGTTATTCATCGAAATAGCCTATTTCGATGTCGCAACATCGAAATAAGCTATTTCGAAGTTGGGTGCACGTGTAGACGTAGCCCTAGTGTGCTGGATCAGGCAAGCTGGGCCCAGATCCAGAGCGCAGGAGGGAGGGCAGGAAGTGGCATGTTATGGCTCTGCTTCCACTTGCTGCTGTGCCCCAGCACAGGAGAGGGAAAGGGAGCAGGAATGGAAGCAGCCACCACAGTGCTGTCTGGAGTCTTCCTCACGCTGCTCTGATTGGCTGGAACTGTGGCCAGTCAGAGAGTGCAGTATCATCCCTGGGATTGGGAGGGGTTACAGAGCCATGTGAGTCCAGGGTGATGAGCAGGTAAGTTCACCCTATCGCCCAGACCCTGTGCCCCCCTACTGCTCCTGCACCTCCTCCCATCCAGACCTCCCCTCTTCCACTACCACCTGGACTCCTCCCTGCCAGACCCCCCACACCCACAACCCTCCTGCACCCCCTGCTGCCCACTCCTGTACCCCAGGAGGAAAGAGTGGCAGAAACTGCCCCATGTCCCATCGACAGCACCAACACCTGCCCCGTCGGTGATAAGACCTGTGGCTCCAGAATCGCGCTGATCAGTCATCAACGGACTCCCCCACTGGAGGGTGACAGGAACATAAGAACATAAGAATAAGAACATAAGAACATAAGAAGAATGGCCATACTGGGTCAGACCAAAGGTCCATCAAGCCCAGCATCGCATCTGCCGACGGTGGCCAATGCCAGGTGCCCCAGAAAAGGAGAACAGAAGACAATGATCAAGTGATTTATCTCCTGCCATCCATCTCCTGCCCTTGTTATGAAGGCTAGGGCACCATACTTTATCCCTGGCTAATAGCCATTTATGGACCTAACCTGCAAAAATTTATCAAGCTCTTTTTTAAACCCTAATAGAGTCCTGGCCTTCACAGCCTCCTCGGGCAAGGAGTTCCACAGGTTGACTGTGCGCTGTGTGAAGAAAAATTTCCTTTTATTAGTTTTGAACCTACTACCCATCAATTTCATTTGGTGTCCCCTAGTTCTTGTATTATGGGAAAAGGTACACGGAAGTGGAAGTTGGAAAAAAGGAGCAAGAACTTAATCCATCTTTCGTTATCTCAGGGCACAGAGTCTCTAGGATTCCGGAGAGGGACTGCACTATTCTGTGGTTTGCATTCCCTGCCTAGGAGGGGACTTGAAGTCAATCAGCACAGCTTAAAAGCAGGGGTGGCTGAGAGGCAGATGCAACTAGTGGGGAGGAACACAAAGGGGGTACCAGCCAATGGAGGTTATGTGATCTCCCCACATGACATCTCCAAGGGATTCCCCTTTCCCCACCACTAGCCTGGAACCCGCACACTCTCTCCATCCCAAACTTCCCCATCCCACATTAACTGGAGTGTATAGGGAACGGATCTGTCCCACTGCACTGCTGTTCCCAGCAGTGTGGCCAGAGGCTGCCTGGGAGAGGGTAGTCACCTTCTCCCTTCCCACACTGGTGCTTGATGGGCAGCATCTCCAGGAGTATGGCCAGGGACATAAGAACATAAGAACATAAGAAGAACATAAGAACATAAGGAAGACGTTCTGCTCGCTATTGTGTAAACGTCGCAAGACGAGAAAGAGAATTCCATCTGTCCCATGGATTTGTTTTCCCTCTCTGCAGCCTGTGACATCCCAGAGGCTTGGATGCTCACTCTCACTCCTTCCACTGATCTTCCTGACTGCTTCCCTTGCCCAAAATAGCCAAACAGAAATTAACAAACCAGCGTATAAGAATGGCCACATGAGGTCAGACCAAAGGTCCATCCAGCCCAGTGTCCTGTCTGCCGATGGGCCAGTGCCAGGTGTCCCACAGGGAATGAACAGAACAGGGAATCCTCTGGCAAGGAGTTCCACAGGCCCACCATCCGTGGCGTGAAAGAACCTTCCTTTTGTTAGCTTTAAACCCGATACCCATGAATTTCATAAGGTGAACCCTCGTTCTTATGTTAGGAGAACAAGTAAATAACTGCCTTATTCACTTTTTCCACACCAGCCATGAATTTATAGACCTCTGTCCTATCTCCCCTTAGTCTCCTCTTTTCTAAACTGAAAAGTCCCAGCCTTTTTAATCTGTCTTCATATAGCACCTGTTCCGAAGCCCTCATCATTTTGTTGCTCTTTTCAGAACCTTTTCCAATGCCAATACATCTTTTTTGAGATGAGAGAACCACATCTGTACGCAGTATTCAGGTTGTGGATATGCCATGGATTTATACAGGGGCAATAAGATATTCTCTGTCTTAGTCTCTATCCTTTTTTTTTAATGATGCCTAACATTCCGTTTGTTTTTTGACTGCTGCAGCACATTGAGTGGCTGTTTTCAGAGAACTATGGGCAGTGACTCCAAGATCTCTCTTGAGTGGTTATAGCTAAATTAGTCCCCATCATTTTGTACATATAGTTGGGATTATTTTTCCAATGTGCATTACTTTGCATTATCAACATTAAAATTCATTTGCCATTTCCTTGCCCAGTCACTTAGTTTTGTGAAATCCCTTTGAAGTGCTTTACAGTCTGCTTTGGTCTTAACTATCCTGAGTAATTAAGTATTGTCTGCAAAGTTTGCCACCTCACAATTTACTCCTTTTTCCAGATCGTTTCTAAATAGAAAAGCAGTCAAGTAGCACTTTAAAGATTCTGTGAATAACCTGGTTAGGTCCAGTGATGGTATCGCCAGAATAAATATGAGGACAAAGCTGACAGCAGGATTTGTTGCGAGGAAAAGTCCCAGGACTGGTATTCCTGCAGTATAGACTGTGGCTGTTGGTGAGAATCATCATAAGGTTGGGAGGTTGTCTGTAGGAGAACGGAATCACAGGCACATTCTCATGTTCCTCAGCTAACATCATATATGCCATCATGTGCCAACAATGCCCAGATGCTTTGTATATGGGACAGACTTCAAACTCTCTCAGACAAAGAGTTAATGGGCACAAAACAGACATAAAAACACTCCTGATCCACAAACCAGTTAGTCTACTTTTTAATGGAGTGGGCCATTCTGTTAATGACTTAAGAGTTCGAGTCTTATTGAAGAAGAATTTTCAGTCTGCTTTGGAAAGAGAAACTGCTGAACTCTCTTTCATATTCAAATCTGATGCATTAACATGTGATTTGAACCAGGATGCAAATTTTCTGGGACATTATAGGGGCTCTTTTGCATACTTGGCTTAATCTGACTCTTGACTCCTCCCCACCCCCCAGCCCCTCTGCTCTCTGATTTGCTCACCTTGATAATTTTTTCTGATTTGTCAACCTTGATTACTGTTTTTGGTTCTCTATGGCTTAAATATTAAGTCTGTTCTAGTATGGCTATGGTCTGAAGAAGTGGGCCTGCCCCACAAAAGTTCACCTAATAAATTATTTTATTAGTCTTTCAAGTGCTACTTGACTGCTTTTTTGGTTTGATAGTATATAGACTAGCACAGTTCCCTCTCTGTTACTATTTCTGAAAAGGCTGAATAGGATTGGTCCCAGTACAGACCCCTGGGGGACACCAGTCTCCATTCTGAAAACTGACCATTTATTCCTACCCTTCGTTTCCTGTCTTTTAACCATTTCTCAGTTCATGAGAGGACCTTCACTTTTATACCCTGCCAGCTTACTTTGCTTAAGAGCCTTTGATGAAAGACCTTGTAAAAGACTTTCTGGAAATTTATGTACCCTGTATCCACTGGGTCCCTTTTGTCCATATGCTTATTGACACCCCCCCCCCAAAGAATTCTAGTAGATTGGTGAGGCATGATTTCACTTTACTACAATCATGTTGACTTTTCCCCAACAAATTATTTTCATCCATGTGTCTGACAATATTTTTCTTTACTATAGTTTCACTCAGATTTGCCCAGTACTGATGTTAGATTTACTGGTGTGTAATTCCCAGGATTACCTCTGTAGCCCTTTTTAGATCTTGGCATCACATTAGCTATCCTCCAATCATTAGGTGTACAAGATGATTTAAAGGATAAATTACGATTCATATTTGGGTTTTTTCAGAACTCTTGAGTGAATGCCATCTGGTCTCGGTGACTTGTTACTGATTACCAATCTGTTCCAAAACCTCCTCTAATGACACCTCAACCTTGGACAAGTCCTCAGAATTGTCACCTAAAAGAACGGCTCAGGTTTGGGAATCTTCCTAACATTGTCAGCCATGAAGACCGAAGCACAGAATTAATTTAGTTTTTCTGCAATGACCTGATTGTCTTTGAGTGCTCCTTTAGCATCTCAGTCACCCAGTGGCCCCCTGCTTGTTTAGTTGGCTTCCTGCTTCCGAGGTACTTAAAAACATTTTGCTATTACTCTTTGAGTTTTTGGCTAGCTGTTCTTCAAACTCCTTTTTGGCTTTTCTTATTATGTTTTGCACTTAACTTGACAGAGTTTATGCTCCCTTCTATTCTTCCTACTGGGATTTAGCCTCCACTCTTTAAATAATGCCTTTTTATCTCTCACTGCTTCTTTTACGTGATTGCTAAGCCACAGTGGTATTTTTTATGGTAATCTTACTGTGGTTCTTAAATTGGGGTATGCATTTAAGTTGGGCCTGTATTATTGTATATTTGAAAGTTTCCATGCAGCTTGCAGGGATTTGACTTTTGGTGCCGTACCTTTTCATTTCTGTTTAACCTCCTTGTTTTTGTGTAGTTCCCCTTCCTGAAATTAAATGCCACAGTGTTGGGCTGTTGAATTGTTTTCCCCACCACAGGGATGTTAAACATAATTACATTGTAATCACTATTTCCAAGCGGAACAGTTATGGTTACCTCTTGGACCAGAGCCTGTGCTCTACTTTGGAGTAAATCAAGAACCACCTCTCCCCTTGTGGGTTCCAAAACCAGCTGCTCCAAGAAGCATCATTTAAGCTATCAAGAAATTTTATCTTTGCATCCTGTCCTGAGGTGACGTGGACCCAGTAAAAAATGAGGATAGTTGAAATCCCCCATTATTATTGAGCATTTTATTTTGATAGCCTCTTTGATCTCCCTTAGTGTTTCATAGCCACTATTACTGTCCTGGTCAGGTTGTTGGTAATATGTCCTTACTGCAACATTCCTAGTATCAGAGCATGGAATTACTGTCCATAGAGATTCTGCAGAAGATTTTGATTCATTTAAGATTTTTACTTCATTTGATTCTACATTGTCTTTCACCTATAGAGCCACGCCCCCACCAGCATGACCTGTTCTGTCCGTCCAATATATTTTGCACCCTGGTATGACTGGTCCCATTGATTGTTCTCATTCCACCAAGTTTCTGTGATGCCTGTTATACAAGAGCCTCCTTTAATGAGGCACTCCAATTCACCCCTCTTATTATTTATAGTTGTGTATAAGGATTTTAAAATTCTTCACTGTTGAGCTGTCTGCCCTTTCCTGATGTGTTGGAATGGCACTCTTTTTCATCTGACCTTACCCATATTTTATCACCTTTCATCCTGTCCTCTTACTAGAACATGGAGAATCTCTGTTAATAGAGATGTCTCTGTCCAACCCATGAGCTCCTCCACACCCGTCAGCTTTCCCCCAGCCCTTAGTTTAAAAGAGCTCTACAGCCAGTAACCCCATTGTCTGTTCTCCAGCTGCCACATTTAGAACCTACTTAACATCACTACTAGGCCCCAGAAGAACTAGCTGTGCACACCACCCAGCTCGATGATGCCACTGTGACGGGTTGGGTCACAGAGATCACCTTTCAAAACAAAAAGCAGTCAAGTAGCTCTTTAAAGACTAGCAAAATAGTTTACTGTCTCCTGATCATACCTTTGAGCCCACCTGCCTGCCTTCTGGGGCACCCCACCACCATATGCTGCTGGGCCAAGAGCTCAGGTCTCCCCAGCAAAGACACAGAGCTGGGGTAACAGCCCCCAGAAGAAGAGCACAGACCCTGAGAACAGCTCAGCTCGAGGGCACCCCAGTTCCAGGGACTTGACACATCACCCAGCAGTCCCAGCACTCCAGATAAATCCGTCTCACAAAGCACATGGCTATAAAAAGTGGGCTCATAAGCTGTTCTCCCCCTTTACGAAGGAAAGAGCGCTCTGCACCGCTGGCTCCCCACAGCCCCATAACAATGACTTGCACCAGGTTCGATAAAAACAAGGTGAGTTTATTAAGTGTGAGACATAGGATTAAGGCAGCTGCAGGTGCCACGAGATATATCAAAGGAAGGTTCTGAACTAAAATGAACCCAAACATGCCAGCTAAGCCTGGTGTGCTGAGAGCAGCAGTGAGACACTCTCCCCTCGCACCCAAGCTCTTACTTCAGGCCAGGTAAAGCCCCTCCCAGGCCAAAGCAGATGGTTTCCCTGACCTGGTCTAGTAGCTGCTCTCCACCGCTGATCTGTGAGTTCGTTTGCTTCCAGGTGTTCCCATGTGTCCTCTCAGGGCAGGGAGCAACTTGTGACTCACCCATAGACCAGCTCCCCCCGACACAGAATTCCCCTCAGGACAGGTGGTCCTTGGTCAATTCCCCTCACCCCTATGGAAGAGTGCACGTCCCAGAGGGCATGGCCACTTGCCTTGGAAGGGCCAGCCCCAGTTTAGGCTTATGGGAAAACCACGACTACTCGCAGACCATCGCCTTGAGCAGCGCAGCAGGCCTTTAAGCACCTTGAGCCCTGCTAGTGGCCGTCGTTACCACACCTAGCGAGCTAAAGGGGCTGACTCGTTACAGATCTATCGTCATACCCAAGAGCGATATGGACACAGGAATGGAATGGACCCACGTGAGGCACAGGCTCACCAGCGATGGGCTGCATGCCCCATTGTGTACAAAGCAGAGTTCAGTTATGCATAGTCATATTCAAAACCACATTTCCATAAGGCGCATGTCACGGCATGGACAGGAGGGGTGTGGGGAGAGCTTGGTGCACGGTGGGGGAGGCACGAGGTGGGGGCAGGTCTGAGAGAGGGCAGTGGGGGGCGGGGGGTGCTTGGTCTGGGAGGGGGAGGCAGAAGTGGGGTGCGAGGGAGGGCTGTGCAGGCACCTGGCATCCCAGCAGAGTACTGGCCTGACCAAGCCTTGGCCTGCCTGTGCCCCGACCACCCCCGCCCAGGCCTCCCTCCAATGCACCAGGGAGCTGTGGCTGAGCCCCTGCTGGAGCTCCACGGCATGGGGAGGTGTGTGTGGGGCAGAGCCACAGCAAATCTCGCAGCCAAACTGTGTGCCAGGCTGGGCACGGGGCTGAGCACAGGCTGAAGGGGGCAGTGGCTGGGAGCTGGAGCACGGCCCATGGCGGCCCGGCACCTCCCCCACAGCTGGGGCAGCTGCCCACAGCCCCAGCCCAGTCGTGGCCTGTGCAGCCCACTCAGCACCTCTCGGGCAGGTCTAGCGGGGACGCCGCCCCCCGCCTCCCTGGGAGAAGCCCTGTGCAAGGACTCAGCTGCAGCTGCCCCCACACCCTGAACGCCTCTGGGGCCCAAGGCAGCACCCAGCCCCCTCTGCCGGGAGTCCCACCTACTCCAAACCCAGGAGAACTGTGGCCCTCTCCCTGCGGCAGCCCAGCCCCCCAGCCCCCCAGCCCGGCTGGGCCTTGCCGGGCTCCTGCCCCCTCCACACAGTGCCCCCTGCTGAGCTGGGCCGGGGCTGGAGCAGCCGGAACCCCCCCAACTGTCTTAACCCCCCAGCACCCCCTGCTGGGCTAGGCTGGGGCTGGAGCGGCTGGAACCCCCCCAACTGTCTTAACCCCCCAGCGCCCCCTGCTGGGCTAGGCTGGGGCTGGAGCAGCCGGAACCCCCCCAACTGTCTTAACCCCCCAGCACCCCCTGCTGAGCTGGGCCGGGGCTGGAGCGGCCGGAACCCCCCCAACTGTCTTAACCCCCCAGCGCCCCCTGCTGGGCTAGGCTGGGGCTGGAGCGGCTGGAACCCCCCCAACTGTCTTAACCCCCCAGCACCCCCTGCTGAGCTGGGCCGGGGCTGGAGCGGCCGGAACCCCCCCAACTGTCTTAACCCCCCAGCGCCCCCTGCTGGGCTAGGCTGGGGCTGGAGCGGCTGGAACCCCCCCAACTGTCTTAACCCCCCAGCGCCCCCTGCTGGGCTAGGCTGGGGCTGGAGCAGCTGGGACCTTCTCCTGCAACACCCCCTCCTGGGCGAGGAAGGCCGGGACTGGGGCAGCTGGGAACCTCCTCACACTGTCCCACCCCACAGTGACCCCTCTTGGTCTCAGTCGAGGCTGGAGCAGCCAAGAACCGCCCCCCCCGCCCACACACACTGCCCCATCCTGCAGCGCCCACGTTGGGCTGGGCCGGAGCTGGAGCAGCCGGGAACCCCCACACTGCCCTGCCCCCACACAGCGCCCCCTGCTGGGCTGGGCCGGGGCTGGAGCAGCCGGGAACCCCCCCAACTGTCTTAACCCCCCAGCGCCCCCTGCTGGGCTAGGCTGGGGCTGGAGCAGCTGGGACCTTCTCCTGCAACACCCCCTCCTGGGCGAGGAAGGCCGGGACTGGGGCAGCTGGGAACCTCCTCACACTGTCCCACCCCACAGTGACCCCTCTTGGTCTCAGTCGAGGCTGGAGCAGCCAAGAACCGCCCCCCCCCCGCCCACACACACTGCCCCATCCTGCAGCGCCCACGTTGGGCTGGGCCGGAGCTGGAGCAGCCGGGAACCCCCACACTGCCCTGCCCCCACACAGCGCCCCCTGCTGAGCTGGGCCGGGGCTGGAGCAGCCGGGAACCCCCCACTGCCCTGCCCCCACACAGCGCCCCCTGCTGAGCTGGGCCGGGGCTGGAGCAGCCGGGAACCCCCCACTGCCCTGCCCCCACACAGCGCCCCCTGCTGAGCTGGGCCGGGGGTGACGCTGCCGGGAACCCCCCACTGCCCTGCCCCCACACAGCGCCCCCTGCTGGGCTGGGCCGGGGCTGGAGCGGCCGGAACCCCCCCAACTGTCTTAACCCCCCAGCGCCCCCTGCTGGGCTAGGCTGGGGCTGGAGCAGCCGGAAGCCCCCCAACTGTCTTAACCCCCCAGCGCCCCCTGCTGGGCTAGGCTGGGGCTGGAGCAGCTGGGACCTTCTCCTGCAACACCCCCTCCTGGGCGAGGAAGGCCGGGACTGGAGCAGCCGGGAACCCCCCACTGCCCTGCCCCTACACAGCGCCCCTGCTGAGCTGGGCCGGGGGTGGAGCTGCCGGGAACCCCCCACTGCCCTGCCCCACACAGCGCCCCCTGCTGAGCTGGGCCGGGGGTGGAGCTGCCGGGAACCCCCCACTGCCCTGCCCCACACAGCGCCCCCTGCTGAGCTGGGCCGGGGATGGCGCTGCCGGGAACCCCCCACTGCCCTGCCCCACACAGCGCCCCCTGCTGAGCTGGGCCGGGGATGGCGCTGCCGGGAACCCCCCACTGCCCTGCCCCACACAGCGCCCCCTACTGCGCTAGGCGGGGGAAGTTGAAGGGGCTCCCGCCCCCTCCCTGGCGCAGCCCGTGGCTCCGAGCGCCACGCAGACCGCAGCAGCCGCCGGGAGCTGGACCGGCCTGGGGGCGCCACCTGGCTGCGGGGGGGCGGACCGCGGGGCGCAGGGGTACCGGGCGCGGGGCGCCTCCCCCACCGCAGCCCTCTCGCTGCCGGCTGCTGCCCCTCCCCGCTCCAGCTGAGCGCAGCAGCGCGCGCTGATTGGCTGCGCCGTGGAGGGGGAGCGGGTATATAAAGGCCGGGGCACTGCAGCATTTTGACACTGGTGCAGAGCAGGGGCTTGTGCGTTTCCCCCTCTCCTCCGCGGCAGCTGCTTGCTCTGCTCTGCTCTGCTCCCGTCTCCTCCCCCATCCCTCCCGGCTCTGCTCCCTTCTCCTCCCCCATTCCCCCCCCGGCTTTGCTCCCTTCTCTTCCCCCCGCCCCCCCCCTCACGGCTCTGCTCCCCTCTCTTCCCCCTGCCCCCCCCCCCCCGCTCTGCTCCCTCCGGCTCCAGCCCCTACCCCTCACACCGCAGGTCTGCAGCTGCCCTGGCAGCGGAAGGGACCCCCGGCCAAGATGAGCTATGAGCCCTGTGGCTTCGGCAAGCCATGGCAGGAGTACAGGAGCGTGCGCTCCACCAAGTCCACTGTCTCCTCCTCCCTGTATGCCCTGCACCGGCCGGCGCTGGCTCCCCCCAGGCGTCCAGGGCGCGGGGCCTCCCTGGAGAAGCTGGACCTCTCCCAGGTGAGCAGCCTGAATGCAGAGCTGCTGGGGCTGCGGGCTCAGGAGAAGGAGCAGCTGGTAGACCTCAACGACCGCTTTGCCAGCTACATTGAAAAGGTGCATGGGCTGGAGCAGCAGAACCAGTCGCTGCTGGCGGAGCTGCAGGTGCTGCGGCAGAAGCAGCAGGACCCCTCGCGCCTGCAGCTGCTCTTCCGGCAGGAGCTGCGCAGCCTGCGGGGCCTGCTAGAGGCAGAGGCGGGCGAGAAGCTGCGCATGGAGGCCGCCCAGGACCAGCTGCATGAGGCCCGCAGGCAGCTGAAGGCGCGGTACGAGGAAGAGGCCCGGCTGCGGCTGCAGGCCGAGGAGACCCTGCGGAAGGTGCGGGAGGAGGCCGGCCAGGCTGCGCTCATCAACAGCGATGTGCAGGGCAGCATCGGGTCCCTGCTGGGGGAGATTGCCTTCCTCCGCAAGCTCTTCGGGCAGGAGAGCGCCGAGCTGGCGGCCCAGGTGGAGGCAGCCAGCCTGCCCGTGGATGTCAGCCCGGGGGGAGCCAAGCCAGACCTGGCGGCCGCGCTGCGGGAGATCCGGGCGCAGTACGAGGCGCTGGCTGGCAGGAACATGCAGGCGGCTGAGGACTGGTACCGTACCAGGTTCGCCTCAGTGGCTGAGCAGGCCGGCAGGAACAATGAGGCCGTGAGGTCCATGCGGGAGGAGACGGCCGAGTACCGGCGCCTGCTGCAGTCCCGCTCCGCTGAGGTCGAGGCCCTGCGCGGCGTCATCGACTCCCTCAACAAGCAGCTGGAGAGCGCGGAGGACAGGCAGAGCAGCGAGGTTGCCGCGTACCAGGTGAGGCCAGGGCCTGGCCAGCTCGGTGGGAGGGAGCGGTGGAAGGCCTACCGTGGGCAGGTGCACAGGTCAGGAACCAGGACTCCTGGGTTCTCAGCTTCATTCAGTGGCATGGACACAAAGCTGGCCCCAGAGTGCCTGGGCTTCATGCCAATGGCCAGCGTTCCCCCCCGCCCCCACCCTCCAGCAGCTCTGGGGCACAGACAGAGCCAAGAGCCCCCCCACTCATGCTCTGCCACGGTCTGCGCTTGGGGAGGGGCTGGCACCAGTCACAAGGAGGGAACCAGGAAGATGCCCTCCATCCCTGGGGGAGGGCAGCACCAGGCTGGGGGCAGGGCTGTCAGCTGGGTTGTTTGGGGAGGGAGCAAACTACATCCTGGGGGTGGCAAGGAGCAGGGGAGGATCATGCGCTCTCAGTGCGTCAGGACTGCTGCATCCACTGCAAGGGCCTCTTCCCCAGGGGCGGGTGGCTCCAGCTGCATGCATCCAGCCCTAGTGCCTTGCACAGGCAGCATGGGCCTGCTTTCCAGCTCACATGGACAGCGCCCCCGCACCTGCTGGGCTGGGAGTGGAGCTGCTGCATGGGGGCCAGGAGAGAGCAGACTGGATGCAGGAGGGCATGAACCCCAGCATGGTGACTGGGCCCTGTTCCAGCAGCAGCCAGATGGGCTGGGCATCATGGGAGTCAATGGCAGGAGGTTGGTTTGTCTGAAGCCAGCTCCCCGGGCAGGGCTGGGAGCGCCAGCATGGAGCACTCAGAGCGTGGTGGGGGCTCTGTGCCCAGCCCTGGGGTCTTTCCCTCCCCTGGTGCCTCTGGCCTGGGGTGGGGTGGGCCTCTGGCCAGACGCTTTTGGATGTGGGGCGCAGGGGTGATCCGTCTCCCATCCCAGCAGGCGCTGAGACTGGCCAGCCGGCAGGGCAGCCAGTGGGTTTGGGGCTCAGAGCCTGGTGTGCGTGTGCGATTTCATGGGCTCAGACGTGGCAGCCCAGGCTGAGAGTGAAGATGGGGCCCTGACAGGCCAGGTCTCTCCCTACCCAGGAGCGTGTGGCCCAGCTGGAGCAGGAGATCAGGGAGGCCAAGCAGGAAATGGCCCAATACCTGCGCGAGTACCAGGACCTGCTCAGCGTCAAGATGGCACTGGACATTGAGATTGCTGCCTACAGGTACTGGCCTGGGTGGTCCCCCAGCCCTGCCTGGCTCCTTCCCTCCTGGGAAGTGGCTGCTCCCAGGAGGTGGCTGCAGGATGGGCTGCATCCAGACTCCTGGCCTCAGTTCCCAGTGCTGCCCGGTGTCCCTCTCCCCAGCCAGTGCTTGGGGAGAAGGAGCTTGACCCCCACGCTGAGCAGGAGGGGCCAAGGGTGTCTGGCTGCCCTCTGGCTGCCTGCGGCAGTGCCACGTGTCTGAGCCATAGGCTGGGAGGACACGCCAGCCCTGTGCCACCCTGACTGGTGAGGGCAGCGATCTGCATCCCTGCAGACCTCCCTGCTACGCACAGGGCCCTGGTCCCCACCCCCCAGAACTGCTCCCTGGGTCACAGGGTGATGCCTACCCCCTGCTGGATGGACCTGGAGCTGCTCCGCTACAGCACCCTGGTGGCTCCCCTTGTCAGGCAGGGGCTGTGTGCACCACCTGCTCTGCGGGGTCCCCCAAGCGGAGCAGCTCTGGTGCTGCTCTCCGCACTTGGGCCTGGGGACTCCTGATGGGCTGGGAGGCTGAGCTGTGCTATCCCCTTGGGGTGTCTTACAGGAAGCTGCTGGAGGGGGAAGAGATCCGGCTGAGCTACACACCCTCCCTGTGATCAGCAGGGACCCCGGCAGCAGGAGAGCAGCCCCCAGTCACCCCGTTCATCTTCCATGCTCTGTCCTGTGATCCTCACATGCCTCCAGCCACCCCCTTGCACCCCCACTGCTGATGGAGCCGAGCAGGTGCCCCCCAGGGCCACTCCCCCGGCTGCCATGCCATGAGCAGGCCCCGGGTCACTGACTGTGGCCTCTTGGCCTTCTTGCTCCATCTTTGCCCCAGCCCCCTGGGTGCAGGGTCCAGGTATCACCATTGCAGGGAGATGCATCCAGGTGCTCCCTTCCTCTGGCAGCGCTGCGCTGAGCCTGGATAGGCCTCCTGGGCATTCAGCTTCCTGCTCACTGTCTGTGTCCTGCAGCCCCTTCAGGGGCCTGGTGCCTACCCCGGCACCTCGCTGCTCCTGGAGGCTGAGCTGCCTCCCGCACAAGTGACATCCCCCGGGCAGCGGGAGTCAAACCACGAGCAGCATGTGACCTCTCTGGAAGCCAGAGGGTGAAACCACCAGCAGAGTGCCCCCTCGGAGCTGCCCAGCCCAGCCATGCGGCCTGGTGCTCCCAGGGAGAATTGCAGCAGGAGATGGGCAGCCCCACCATGCCAGGGGAGGGCTGCCCCAGCTGCAGCCCTCCCCATGCGCTGACCAGCATGCACCCCTCGCTGTAAGGGGGCACACAGCACAGGAGGGACAGCAGTGTGGAGGACAGGGGTGTTGCACCCCATTCTCCTGGCCCTGCTGCGACCCCCTGGAACTGCCTCCCGCCCATAAGAGTCCCTTGCACAGACGAGTGATCCCACAGAGCCAGGAGCCAGCCCAGCCTCTCATGCAGGGGGTGCTCACAACCTCCACGGGGCTGTCACAAAGTGGGGGGTCCCCAGGCCCTGCCCCCAGCCACAGGCAGAGGTGACTCTCATTCAGCTGGGGGAGCGGGAGGTTCTCGGGCGACAGGAACACGGCTCAGAACAGACGTGTCAGCACAGACACCAGAAGCCCTCAGTACCATCCATCTGGGGAAAGGGGCCCAGAAGGCGTCAGAGCCAGGACCCTGGCCCTCTCTCCTCCTCCTCCAGCCAGACAAGGCTGTCCCACTCCCCAAATGGCCAGTTCAAATTGCACCTGCTGGGCCCCTCCTCCAGCCTTTGTCCTGTTCGCCCACTCCTGGCAAAAGGTGTCACCTGGTTACCAAGGTTAGGAAGGGCCATTGTGTATGTGTGAGGTTTCCTCATCACAGAGCAGCTCCCCTCACCAGCTATGCCTTGACCAAGACTAACACATTCGCTTACTAGTGACAGCGAGGAGTCGTCAGTCTGCGTTCGATCAAACCAAACAGCCGTCCTGTAGTGCTTTAACAAAGTGATTCTGTTACTCTTTGCAGTGCCACAGGACTGGTAATCAGCGTTCCCGGGCAAGACCCGATTCTCAGATCGGGAGTAGGTAACTTGCATATTTTAATAAATCATTAGTAATAATAATAGTAATTAATAAACTATTACAATAAATAATGTTCTAACTACTCCTGAGCTGAGAATCGGAAGAAGTGAGTCTTCCCACCAAAGCTCATTACCTTATACGTAAATGTGTTAGTCTTTGAGGTGCTACAGCACTGCTTGTTTTTTGTGAAGCTATAGACTAACACAGCCACCCCTCTGGGCCTGTGCACTGGTGCTGTGCCTAGGGAAACTGAGGCACACACTTCGTGTTACTACAGGTCATTAGAAAACACCTGCAATTTAGCAAGGGGAAGAAGAGCCTCACAATCCCCACTTCATCCCAGGGGCTCAACATAGTGGCCCCAGGAGCTTCTTCTGGGGAGCCTGAGCATGGGCAGAGGGTAGCTGGGGCTAATTAGCACAGTGTCCCCTGCAGACCGCTCTGCTGCACCAGTCAGTGTGGGGCAGGGCCAGACCCCTCACCTCTCCCCATCATTGCACCAGCCGCTCTTTTGGAGCAGGGCCAGGACGGGCCTGGCACTCCTGTGCCTGCGATGGAAGCACCTCAATAAAAGCCCTGTGGCATTAAGCTGAGCCAGACTGTCACCATGGGCTGGTGGGAACTGGGGTGGGGGAGGTCGGGGAGACAAGCAGCTCAGGGGCCAAGATTGCCACAGCACCCCTGGCTGGGTGGGGCTGGTTGGAGTAGCTGGGACCCCCCACCAGAGAGAAACATCCTACCCCATCCCCCACAGCACACCCTGCTCAGCAAGGCTGGGCCTGGAGCCCCTGCCCTCTCCCCTGGGCCAGCACCCAGCCATGCCACCAAAACACCCCCTGCTGTGCCCCCCCCACCCCCTCCCAGCCAGAGCTCCTGCCCTGCTCCCTATAGCACCCCAAAGGAATGCTGCAGAAAGGCTTGTTCTAGCCTGCTGGGTGTCACTGACTCCTCGCCAGGGTGCCTACAGCTGGGCCCACGGCACTGCCTGGGGGGCCAAGGGGTGAGGTCCTGGGCCAGGCCCAGCGATTGGCTGGAGGCACGCACTCTTCCCCCAGCGTGGGCTAATGCAGGGCTGGAAGGCGACGCCCCGGTGCTGCATCCCAGGGATGCCGAGCAGGGAGGTGTGCAGGTGGGACTGGCTGTGGGCAGCAGCTGGGTGAGTGCAGGGCCCAACTTGCCCACCATCAGCACCTAGAAGAGCTCCTGCTTGGAGAGGAAGGGGCACTTAGCAGTCAGCTGGCCCCTGGAGTGGGCACTGCCAAGCTACGGGGCTGGGCAGAGCTCAGTGAGTGCAGCCTGGGGAGGGGAGAGCCCTGCACCACCCGCTGTGCAGCTACACGCAATGCCACCATGAGGAGACAGTCGAGGGTGTGACCTGCCTCCCCCGCCCCGCTGGGGTATAGCACACAGGGGTGTGACCTGCCCCCCTGCCCCTCCCCCGCTGGGGTATAGCACACAGGGGTGTGACCTGCCCCCTGCTGGGGTATAGCGCACAGGGGTGTGACCTGCCCCCCGCCCCCCCCGGGGTATAGCACACAGTTGTGGGGGTGGCTAAGCAGTAGCATGGCAGGGCTGAGTTTTAGCACCCGTGGTGGAGGGGGTATGCTCCCTGGGGCGAGGGACAACTCTCTGCTGGAGGAGTGCTAGTTTTTAGGACTCTTGCCTGCCTCTGTTCCCTTCTGTCTCACTCCTCGTGCGGTGCTCATGGGGCAGGCAGCTAGGCTGGGCATGGGTCCACGCTTGCTGACTTTGGTTGGAAAATTCATGGAGAGTTCACACAGGACAATATTTAAAGTGCAATCATCAATTCCTGGGGAGTCCAGGACCTCCTGGGGGGCTGCGGCCCTCCGTGGGGCTGATGGGATGCAGTGCAGCGTTACACAGGTGGCTGGCCCTGTGGGGAGTGCCTCATGGCACTACAGCACCGACCCAGACATGCGGCACAAGTAACCGGGAGCCACACCCAGCCCCGGTGACCAAGGGACAGAAGCCCCCCCAGCCAGGGCTGGGCCAGGCCTTGGGAAGAAGGTGATTGTGCTCAGCAGGCCTGGAGGAGTCAGAGATGGTGGCCTGATGGATGATGGTGTCTCCTCCTGGCCCTGGGCTGCCTGGACCTGCCAGGTGACACCAAACCCGGTGGGGAGGTGCAGGCCGGGCCCTGCTGCTGCAGCCAAGCCTCCCCCCTGCTGCTGGCTCAGCTGTTTGCCAGGCAGTATGCCCAGGGCAGGCTGCAGCCACAGGCTCAAGGCAGTGGGGCTGTGGCAAAGTGGAACCCTCAGGGAGGGGGTCACCTTATTTCAGGGGCTCCTCTATGGCACCATTTCTTAAACTTTTTGAGGCTGTGGAACACAAACAAAACCCTGATTATGTGGAACGCCGACAAAAATGTGCGTCCAAAAAATTGTCATCAGACGAAAACAAAACCATAAACCAGCCCAAAGTACCCAAACAGCAGCGCCAGCTGCAGTGACTGGGTCCCTACCCCAGCCATGAAGAAGCACCATAGTAACAGGTTTTGATAAAGGAAAATACCTCCCGTCCCAAGGCTCAGGGCACACCTGCGAGTTCTCACGCCCCGCCAGTGTTCCGCGGGACACAGGGCAAGAAACACCTTGGGGCCTTTCCCATTTCATCCCACGAGGTGCCCCTGCTCCTGCTCCCGCTCCCGCTCCCGCCCCCAGCCGGCCCAGAGCTCCAGCCTTAGACCTTGAGCAGACGCCAAGAATCCAGGGCACCCATGCTGTTTATTTACTGCCGGTGCGCCAGAGCCAGAGAGCAGATCCCAGCCATGGCGGCAGATGGGAGACGTTGATGGCTGGGGGATGGAGACGCACCAAGGCTCTGGGGTCCCTTGGGAGGGATGCATTTACTCTGGGGACTGCCCAGCAATGGGGTTAGACAGGAGGGCAGCAGGGACTGGACGAAATAAAGCAGAGAGAGGGATGGGTTGAGGGTGCAGATGTGGCGTTACTGGAAAGGAAATAGGCCATGTCACACATTTGGCCAGGTGGTCCAGGGGCTCCAGGTAGAGTTGATCAAGGGGTCCTGGCAGCGGATCTGCACCCGCCGTACATCTCCCTCCACACTTGTCTCTGTCACGCCCTCCAGCTGGAGAGAACTCTGAAATACAGAGAAACAGTACGTGTGTGTGTGTGGCTGGGAAGGGAGGTCGCTTGACGCAAACTCAGCAGGCCAGAGGGGAGATGTGACAGCTGAGAAGGAATGCTGGCAGGGGAAAGGAGAGTACAGCTGAAAGTGACAGAAGACAACTTCCTGAGGCAGAGGGCATTGTAGCAAAATGGGGTATCCTGTGCTGAAGAGACTAGAGTGGGTGGTTGTGTCCTTTCAAGGGATCTTGACTGGATTGCATTCGTGATGTGCATGCAAAATAAAGTCCAAACAGTAATATATATACTTGTCTTCGTAAAAGGGGCAAGACGAAAATGATCACAAGCTAGATCAGTTGGGAGAGAATTTAAAACAGCAAATCTGAATGTTAATTGGGAACTGTTAAATAATATGGTAGTAGATGCCCAAAAGAAAGAAGAAGTGAAAGCAGCTATTAAAAAGAAAATAAACAAACAAAAGAGAGGGTAAGCTGATAGTAATGAATATAGGAGCTGTAGAAAATTGATAAGGGAAGCCAAAGGACAAAAGGAATGTTTTAAAAACAAATTAGGAACAAAATTAATATTAACAATATTTTTGGTCCTTTGCTAGACAGAAATGGTAGAAGAATTAATAATAGTGCTTATTAAGTATTTGTTACCCAGGAAAAAGCAATATGGCACTTTCATTTCATATGAAACCATCCTTTCCACTCCAACAATAACTGAAGAGGACATTGAACAGTAGCTTCTAAAGTTAGCCATTTTAAAATCAACAATGCTAGATAACATGAACCCAAGAGTTTTAAAAGACTGGGTAGTGAAGCAGGCTAGACCATCAATGTCGATATTTTCAGTAATTCTTGGAGCACAAGTGAGGTTAGAAGGGGCTAGAAGAATGCTCGTCTGCCAGTATTTAGAAGGGTAAACTAGTGGATGACCCCTACCAGAGCGATGTAAGTTTTGTCAGCATAAGTGGTAGCACGCACATGGCCTCTGTCAGACTGATGGGCTGTGCAGCACAGTACAATAAACCCTCAAAATGCACGAATGCGAGCTAAGCACAACTCAAAATCCTACTCTCTCCGGTCCTGGCTCAACCCCCGCCAGCCTCGCGTGGCCCTGGGTCAACCCTGCCCCCCCAGCCCCACTCATCACCCATGCCTGGCCCTGGCTCATCCTCCACCCCTGCATGCAGCTCTGGCTCAGCCCCCCATGTGCAGCCCCGGTCCACTCCTGCCCCGCAGCTCACCACCCCTGTGCACAGCTCTAGCTCAACTCCCCACATCCTGGTTCAACTGCTCCTCCTCCCACGCATGAATCTGGCTCAACTGCACCACCCACCCCCTGTGGCTGCAGTCCTAACCCACCCCAGGCTTAACCCCCCTGCCTTCCTCCCATGGCCCAGCCCACCACCAGGCTTACCCCTCCCCATCTGCCCTCCCAACCCAAGGGAGAAAAGGAGCTCCTGCTGCTTCCCCGGCTGCAGAATGTGCGTTCTGCTGGGGAAAAAGCCGCCCCGCAACTCATGCGAAATTGGAGTTGCGTGAGGGTGCGTGGGAACACACCCCTTGTGTAAATCGAGGCACTACTGTATCTTGACTTGTGACAATAGCCAGTGTCAGATACTTCAGCAGCAATGACCAGAACAGGGTAATTATCAAATGATCCCTCCCTCCCTTCTCATCCAGCCACTGCTTATGGCAGAGGGTTAGGGATACCCCCAGCAGGGAGCATTGTGTCCTTAGCTGCCAGGGACTGGTGACCCTGTCCTGCGTGAACATATCTAGTTCTGGTTGTGCACCCAAAGATGCTTTTGGCCACCAGCAAGCTCCATGTCCTGAGAAAGAGAGGCTAGTGATACTGCCCATGCCCAGCCTGGCTAACAGCCATGGAGCCCCATAAGAGACCCTTCCCCCTTCTCAGCAGCGGGGTATGCTTCTAGGGGGTCCCACAGGGTCCTGCTACACTAGTGAACCTTTTTCTCATTGACCTAGAAGAAATCATCAAATCTTCACTCACACAGTTTGCAGAGGCCACAAGGCCGGGCTGGGAGGGGTGGGGGGGGCAAATAATAAAGCACAAGTATCAGAGAGGTGGCCGTGTTAGTCTGTATCTTTGAGAACAACAAGAAGTCCTGTGGCACCTTACAGACTAACATATTTTGGAGCATGAGCTTTCATGGGAAAGACCCGCTTCATCAGATGCATGGGCGGGGGTTCAGAACACCTCTGACCCTCACCCCCAACTCATGCATCTGACGAAGCGGGTCTTTGCCCACAAAAGCTCATGCTCCAAAATACCTGTTAGTCCGTGAGGTGCCCCAGGACTGCTTGCTGTCAGTAAAGCACAGGGCACTGACACAGAGCACCGGCATCACTTGGCATGCAGGGAAACAAGCACACGAGGTGTCTTGCAACCCAGCCATGTGAGACGTCATAGCTGGGAACAAAGAGGGCAGGGACAGCGTGTGGGGAGCAGTGACTGGCGAGCACTAGGGATGGGGATGGAGTATTAACTGGACACCAGCCCCCAGTGGGATGCTGTGTCTGTTACTATGCCAGCCTTGCGTGCAGAAGGAGGGGAGCCCTGAGCAGTAGAGTGGTTATTTCTCCTATGGCAATACACTGGGACAATCGCTGTTGTAGGGCTGTGCCCAGCCCGCAGTTCAAGAAGGATGTTGCTAAACTGCAGAGGGTCAGAGAGAAGCCAGGAGAATGATCAAAGGGTTAGATGTTACCTAGGGACAGGCAGAGAGCGGGCGACACCAGCCCAGGCAGGACAAGTGACTGGTGGAAAGCCAGGGAGAGGTGTGACCTTTTACCATGGTGCCGTGTTACTGTGGGACAGGCAGAGAGCGGGTGACATCGGCCCAGGCTGGATGAGTGACAGTTACCGTGGTGCCATCCGAGTGTTCATACTCTAGCTGGTAGCGCAGGAGGAAGTAGGAAGGTGGGCTAGACCAGGAGGCTGGAGGGGCCCAGGACAGGTGCAGCTGCCCACCCTCGCTGTGCGCAGCCACCTCTTCTGGGGGGCCCGGCCTCACTGTGGACACAGGATAGCCCAGTCAGTCGAGGAGAGGGTGATCGGACAGACAAGGAAGGGGAGCTCCTTCGATTCCTGGATCCTGCCTCCTGTAAACCCAGCCCCAGGCATCAAGGGCTGGAATGGACCCAGGGTCTTTTGGATGATCCCTGTGTCCTGGGACAGAGGCACAATGGGGTGGGGCAAACAATATACCTACAGGAAGGATCTATGGGGCATGGCTGAGGACCGAGACAGTCCATGCACCAGTGAATGGGGGGCTGACAATCCATAAGCCCATGTGGGTCCCTCTGGGACGGAAAGGAAGATGACAGACCCTATGGCCATGGGGGACCATGAGGGGGAGGTGTGCGACTGTCCTGGGAGCCAGGGATGGGGCTATGGGGTAGGAGACAGCTCCAGTAGCATTGGGGGGACCTATATGGGGAGGAGGAAATGGTCCCCTTCATGGTTTATGGGGTTATGGAATGGGAGGATGTGGGCCCACACAGCAGGGGGCTGGGACCTGTGCAGAGAGCGTCTCTAGAGGGGGAAGGACCAGCACCCAGATGGGGGAGGCCTTCGTAAGGGTGGGGCCAGCAACCAGGAGAGGAGGGGGCTCTGGGATAATGAGGGGCCAGTACCCATGTGGAGGGAGGCACTGGGGGGCCCAGTACCCATCCAAGGGGGTGCTAGGGCAGCGGGGTGCATCTCAGTGGCTGGGCGGGGGGTGATGGACTCCACAGCAACAGGTGCTGGGACTTTGGGGAGGTCCTGCACCCAGGTGGGGGAGGCCTTTGGGAGGGTGGGGCCAGTAACCATGCAGGGAGGGCTCTGGGATAATAAGGGGCCCAGTACCTCTGTGGGGAGTGCTGAGGTAGTGGGGGGCCCCTACCCATGAAAGGGGGCACTAGGCAGTACCCAGAGGGGACACTGAGGGTCCAGGGGCAATGGAGAGCCCGGTACTGATGTGGAGGGAAGCTGGAGGGTGTGAGGGGGCCCAGTGCCCATGTGGACGGGCACGGTAGCAGGAGGTGGCCGGTCCCCATGTGGCAGGGGGCGCTGGCATGGCCGGTACCTATGCTGAGGGGCACTGGGGACTGGCGCTAGTACCCATGGGGCAGGCAGTGCTGGGGTACTGTGGCTGGTATCCACGAGGCTGAGGAGGACACACCTCAAGGGGTGGGGTTGATGCCCATGCAGAGGGGCACTGGGACAGGGCGCTGGGGCAGGCAGCTGGTACCCATGGGAGTGGGGGCAGTAGTCATGGAGCAGGCGGTGCTAGGACCAGTACCCAAGGGGCAGAGGAAGCTAAGGCAGGGGGCGCTGGGGCTGGTCCCCATGAGGTGGTCCCCGTGGGGCAGGGGGCACTGGAGCCGGTCCCCATGGGGCAGGGGGGCGGTACCCACGGGGCAGAGGGAGCTAGGACAGGGCGCGCTGGGACCGGTCCCCATGGGGCAGGGGGGCGGTATCCACGAGGCGGTCCCGATGGGGCAGGGCCAGGGGCCGGGGCCGCGCCCCCAACACACCGACGTCGCGCAGGAAGAGGCGGTGGGTGAGGCTGACGAAGCTGTCGGCCGAGATCCCCTCCAGCTCCAGCTCCAGCGGCCGCGGCTCCTCGGCGAAGGGGCAGAAGCTCGGGTCCGCCAGCACCACCGAGAAGTGCCGGGACCGCGCCGCGTCGGGCCGCACATCCCGCCAGGGACCGCGGGCTCCGGGGCTGCGGAGAGCGGGCACGTGAGGGCGGGGCGGGCCGGAGGGGGCGGGGCGAGGGGCGGGGCGGGGCGGGCGACGGGCGCGGGGCGGAGCAGAGGCAGGGGGCGGGGTCCCAGGGGCGGGACTAGGCCGGGGGAGGGGGCGGGGCAGGCACCCACCTGCGGGAGAGGCGGGCGCGGGGCGGAGCAGAGGCAGGGGGCGGGGCCCGGCCGGGCGAGGGGCGGGGCGGAGCAGAGACAGGGGGTGGGGCCGGAGGGGCGGGGCGGAGCAGAGGCAGGGGGCGGGGCCCGGCCGGGCGAGGGGCGGGGCGGAGCAGAGGCAGGGGGCGGGGCCGGGCGAGGGGCGGGGCGCAGCAGAGGCAGGGGGCGGGGCCGGAGGACGGGGCGGGGCGGGGCGGGCACCCACCTGCGGGAGAGGCGGGCGCGGAAGGCGGCGGGGCGCAGCGCGGTCCAGGAGCAGCGCAGCTCGCCGCGGTAGGACTCCGCCCGGCAGCTCAGGGCGCGCTCTGCGGGCGGGATGGGTCAGCGCACCCCGCCCTCGGCCTCGCTCTCCCCAACCCCCCGTCCTCTCAGGCCCCCCCACTCCGGCTCCCCATCCCCCCACTCCGGCTCCCCCCGTTCCCCGCCGGTCCTCCCCAACCCCCCCGTCCTCTCGGGCCCCCCCATCCCTCCACTCCGGTCCCTCCCCGCCGGTCCTCCCCAACCCCCCCCCCGTCCTGTCGGCCCCCCCCACTCGGGCCTCCCCATCCCTCCACTCCGGTCCCCCCCCGTCCTCCCCGCCGGTCCTCCCCAACCCCCCCCCCCCGTCCTCTCGGGCCCCCCCACTCGGGCCTCCCCATCCCCCCACTCCGGCCCCCCCCCCCCGTTCCCCGCCCGGCCGGGCAGGCACCTGGGGGGCCGCGCAGCAGCGGGTACTGCGGGTCGCGCACCACCACGTAGGTGGAGTCCAGCAGGCGGGCGCCGAGCCAGCAGCTGTAGTTGCCCGCGGCCGGCAGGTCCAGGCCCTCGAGCGTGAGGGTCCGGCCGTCGGCGCGGTACTCGGCCATGATCTCGGGGTCCCCGTTCTGCTGCCACTGCACGTGCTCGGGGGGCGCGTCGCAGGTCAGCACCAGGCGGCCGCTCACCTCCCCGGCCAGGACTGCAGAGGGGAGTGGGTCAGGTGGGCACCCACGGGCCCTTCCGCCTACGCGCCCCCCGAGCCCTGTCCGCCCGCCCCGACGGGGCCAGGTGCGCCCTCCCGCCAAGGGCCCTGTCCCCCCACACCCCCCCCCGACGGGGCCAGGTGCGCTCTCCCGCCAAGGGCCCTGTCCCCCCACACCCCCCCCCGACGGGGCCAGCTGCGCCCTCCCGCCAAGGGCCCTGTCCCCCCACCCCCCCCCCCCGACGGGGCCAGGTGCGCTCTCCCGCCAAGGGCCCTGTCCCCCCCACCCCCCCCCCCCGACGGGGCCAGCTGCGCCCTCCCGCCAAGGCCCCTGTCCCCCCACACCCCCCCCGACGGGGCCAGCTGCGCCCTCCCGCCAAGGGCCCTGTCCCCCCACACCCCCCCCCCGACGGGGCCAGGTGCGCTCTCCCGCCAAGGGCCCTGTCCCCCCACCCCCCCCCCCCGACGGGGCCAGCTGCGCCCTCCCGCCAAGGGCCCTGTCCCCCCCCCCCCCCCCCCCCGACGGGGCCAGGTGCGCTCTCCCGCCAAGGGCCCTGTCCCCCCACCCCCCCCCCCGACGGGGCCAGCTGCGCCCTCCCGCCAAGGGCCCTGTCCCCCCACACCCCCCCCGACGGGGCCAGCTGCGCCCTCCCGCCAAGGGCCCTGTCCCCCCACCCCCCCCCCCCCGACGGGGCCAGGTGCGCTCTCCCGCCAAGGGCCCTGTCCCCCCACCCCACCCCCCGACGGGGCCAGCTGCGCCCTCCCGCCAAGGGCCCTGTCCCCCCACCCACCCCCCCCGACGGGGCCAGGTGCGCTCTCCCGCCAAGGGCCCTGTCCCCCCCCCCCCCCGACGGGGCCAGCTGCGCCCTCCCGCCAAGGGCCCTGTCCCCCCACCCACCCCCCCCGACGGGGCCAGGTGCGCTCTCCCGCCAAGGGCCCTGTCCCCCCCCCCCCCGACGGGGCCAGGTGCGCTCTCCCGCCAAGGGCCCTGTCCCCCCACACACACCCCCGACGGGGCCAGCTGCGCCCTCCCGCCAAGGGCCCTGTCCCCCCACACACACCCCCGACGGGGCCAGGTGCGCTCTCCCGCCAAAGGCCCTGTCCCCCCACACCTCCCCCCCCGACGGGGCCAGGTGCGCTCTCCCGCCAAGGGCCCTGTCCCCCCACACCCCCCCCCCGACGGGGCCAGCTGCGCTCTCCCGCCAAGGGCCCTGTCCCCCCACACCCCCCCCCGACGGGGCCAGCTGCGCCCTCCCGCCAAGGGCCCTGTCCCCCCACACCCCCCCCCGACGGGGCCAGGTGCGCCCTCCCGCCAAGGGCCCTGTCCCCCCCCCCCGACGGGGCCAGCTGCGCCCTCCCGCCAAGGGCCCTGTCCCCCCCCCCCCCCGACGGGGCCAGGTGCGCTCTCCCGCCAAGGGCCCTGTCCCCCCACACCCCCCCCCGACGGGGCCAGGTGCGCTCTCCCGCCAAGGGCCCTGTCCCCCGCCCCCCCCGACGGGGCCAGGTGCGCTCTCCCGCCAAGGGCCCTGTCCCCCCACACCCCCCCCCGATGGGGCCAGGTGCGCTCTCCCGCCAAAGGCCCTGTCCCCCCACACCCCTCCCCCGACGGGGCCAGGTGCGCTCTCCCGCCAAGGGCCCTGTCCCCCCCCCCCCGACGGGGCCAGGTGCGCTCTCCCGCCAAGGGCCCTGTCCCCCCACACCCCCCCCCGACGGGGCCAGGTGCGCTCTCCCGCCAAGGGCCCTGTCCCCCCACACCTCTCCCCCGACGGGGCCAGGTGCGCTCTCCCGCCAAGGGCCCTGTCCCCCCACACCCCCCGCCCGATGGGGCCAGGTGGCTCTCCCGCCAAAGGCCCTGTCCCCCCACACCCCTCCCCCGACGGGGCCAGGTGCGCTCTCCCGCCAAGGGCCCTGTCCCCCCACACCCCGCCCCCCGACGGGGCCAGGTGCGCTCTCCCGCCAAGGGCCCTGTCCCCCCACACCCCTCCCCCGACGGGGCCAGGTGCGCCCTCCCGCCAAGGGCCCTGTCCCCCCACACCCCCCCCGACGGGGCCAGCTGCGCCCTCCCGCCAAGGGTCCCATCCCCCCCCCGACGGGGCCAGCTGTGCCCACCCGCCGAGGGTCCCGTCCCTCCTCCCCAACGGGGCCAGCTGAGTCCTCCCCCCAAGGGCCAGCTAGTCCCTCCCCCGAGCCCTGTCTGCCCCCCCAATGGGGCCAGTTGCACCCTGCCAGTTGTGCCCCCCCGAGCCCTGTCCCCCCCCCCCGACGGGGTCAGGTGCGCCCTCCCCCCAAGGGCCCTGTCCCGTCCCCCCCCGACGGGGCCAGGTGCGCCCTCCCGCCAAGGGCCCTGTCCCCGCACACCCCCCCCCATGGGGCCAGGTGCGCCCTTCCCCTGCAGAGCCCTGTTCTCCCCCCCCCCCGAAGGGATCAGCTGTGCCCCCTCGAGTCCTGTCCTCTCCCCAGCAGGGCCAGTTGTGCCCTTCCCCCCAGAGCCCTCTACTTCTCCCCCCCAGTGGGTCCAGATGTACCCTTACCCCCGCTCCAAAGCCCTGTGCCTCGGCCAGGCCTGCCCCAGTCACAGCTGTGCTGTGCACACACCCAGCCTCCTGCCCCCCAGCCTTGGTGGACTCACACTTGCTGGGGAAGCTGGTCAGGGCTTCAGTGGAGGCCACACACAACATCTGCACGAGGGTCACCAGCACCAGCATCTGCAAGGCAGAGTTCGTGCCCGTAGGCGGGGGGCCATGGCCAGTCCTCAGGGGCCCGGCTCTGGGAGCCAGGGGATGGACAGCTGAGGCCCTTAACGTCTGCAGCCAGCTGGGACTGTCCTTCAGTCTGGGCCCCAGCGTGTGCGGCGTGAAGGGGTGCTGTGCCACACCTTGCAGGCTGGGGGCCCTGCTCTTGGGGCTGGGGGGGGGCTTGTGGCAGGCTGGGGGCCCTGCTCTCGGGGCTGGGGCGGGGCTTGTGGCAGGCTGGGGGCCCTGCTCTTGGGGGCTGGGGGGGGCGGGGGGTTGTGGCAGGCTGGGGGCCCTGCTCTCGGGGGCTGGGGGGGCGGGGCTTGTGGCAGGCTGGGGGCCCTGCTCTCGGGAGCCGGGGTGGGGTTTGTGGCAGGCTGGGGGCCCTGCTCTCGGGGCTGGGGGCGGGGGCTTGTGGCAGGCTGGGGGCTCTGGTCTCGGGAGCCGGGGGGGGGGGTTTGTGGCAGGCTGGGGGCCCTGCTCTCGGGGCCCAGGGCGGGGGCTTGTGGCAGGCTGGGGGCCCTGCTCTCGGGGCCCAGGGCGGGGGCTTGTGGCAGGCTGGGGGCCCTGCTCTCGGGGCCCAGGGCGGGGGCTTGTGGCAGGCTGGGGGCCCTGCTCTCGGGGGCTGGGGGGGGCTTGTGGCAGGCTGGGGGCTCTGGTCTCGGGGGCTGGGGGGGGCGGGGCTTGTGGCAGGCTGGGGGCCCTGCTCTCGGGAGCCGGGGTGGGGTTTGTGGCAGGCTGGGGGCCCTGCTCTCGGGGCTGGGGGCGGGGGCTTGTGGCAGGCTGGGGGCTCTGGTCTCGGGAGCCGGGGGGGGGGTTTGTGGCAGGCTGGGGGCCCTGCTCTCGGGGCCCAGGGCGGGGGCTTGTGGCAGGCTGGGGGCCCTGCTCTCGGGGGCTGGGGGGGGCTTGTGGCAGGCTGGGGGCTCTGGTCTCGGGAGCCGGGGGGGGGGGGGGTTTGTGGCAGGCTGGGGGCCCTGCTCTCGGGAGCCGGGGGGGGGGTTTGTGGCAGGCTGGGGGCCCTGCTCTCGGGAGCCGGGGGGGGGGGTTTGTGGCAGGCTGGGGGCCCTGCTCTCGGGGGCTGGGGGGGGCTTGTGGCAGGGTGGGGGCTCTGCTCTCGGGGCCCAGGGCGGGGGCTTGTGGCAGGGTGGGGGCTCTGGTCTCGGGAGCCGGGGGGGGGGGTTTGTGGCAGGCTGGGGGCCCTGCTCTCAGGAGCCGGGGGGGGGGTTTGTGGCAGGCTGGGGGCCCTGCTCTCGGGAGCCGGGGGGGGGGTTTGTGGCAGGCTGGGGGCCCTGCTCTCGGGGCTGGGGGGGGCTTGTGGCAGGGTGGGGGCTCTGCTCTTGGGGCCCAGGGCGGGGGATTGTGGCAGGCTGGGGGCCCTGCTCTTGGGGCGCCGGGGGGGGAAAGGGTGGCTGGCAGAGTGGGGTGAGCCAGGAAGTGGGTGCTGTGGGGGGGGTCAGTGGGCTGTGCTGTTAAAGGGGATGTGGTGGTGAACTCCTACAGGCAGGAGGATGTGGATGTGGGTCCCTGCACTGGGGAGGGGTAGGGAGCATGAAGGGGTCAGACCAGAGGCTGCCCCCCACAGCTTGCAGAGGGCCATGGCAGCTGTTCCCCCTCCCCAGCCCCAGGGAAGGCAGCGCACAAGCCAGGGCCCCTGGGCTGTCGGCAGTCCCAGCTGGCTGCCTGGGTCGGAGAGCTGAGCCTGTGCTGCCCTCCAGCCGGCTGGGTGCCCAGCGCTTGCTGCCTACCTCGCCGGGTCGGTGCTCTCTGCTGCTCGCGGGCTCGCAGGGTCGGGTGGGCTATGCACTGCCCGTATATACCCCCTGGCCCCCACGGGGCAGCCCCTGACAGCTCAGAAAGGGGAAGCCCCAGAAACCACGGAGTCAGCAGCAGCAGTTCTAAGAAGAGAGACGCAGCCCCAGGTGAGGAGCCCAGCCCCAAGGGGAGCTACAGGCTCCCCCATTGCTCCTGCAGAGCGAGGGGTCTGGCCCCCCACCGCCTCCTGGTTCCCACTCCTCCTGCAGGGGCAGCACATGGCAGCACCTGGCAACCAGTGTCGGGGAGGCCCCAGCGTGGCAGTGCAGGGCCCCGGGCGGCCTGGTCAGCCTGGAGCCCAGCTGGCTGCAGTGACTCCTTGGGGCGAGCTCCAGCCGGCGTCTGTCCAACTCCGCTCCCAGCTCGGCCTGCAGGTGCGAGGTCCCCTCCTGCCAGCCCCCAGCTCCACACCCAGCTGCCCCATCACGCTCAGGTGATCCAAACCCCTTGGGGCCTCGTTTGCAGTGACTGTCTGGGCAGCTGGGTTTGCTGTTGTCTTTTGAAGGAAATGGGGGCTGAAGCCCAGACAGCTGATGCCACCCACAGTCGTGTGTCTTACTCATAGGGGGTGGAGTGTGGCAGGGCAGGTAACAGTGCATCCTTAGGGGAAACTGAGGCACAACCCCCTCCCCACGTTACGGAACATTCCTGCTTCGTCGCAGCTCTACCCTGTGCAGACCGAACTGCGCCGCTCACTGTGACGGGAAGTTTGAACCTGCACGCGTTACCCGCAGGGGCCACAGCGTCTTTCGCATCCCTTGGTAGCGTCCGGCCTGGTGCTGCCCAGAGCCTTGGGGTCCCGGACCTGCCGCAAGGGGAAGAGGGGCGCCTGGCTGGGCCTGGCCTGGCCTAGCCCAGCCTGCTGGCAGGAGTTGGGTCCACGCCATTGCTAGCCACTTGGACGTACCGAGCTGAGGCGCAGCGCAGAGCGGGTCCTGCTCTCTCTTGGGCTGGGCCGTCGCTGGCACAAGCAGGGCACGCGACAAGCTGGCCTGTGGCTTTCGCCCGGTTGCCACCCCAAAGCCCTGGGTTGGAAGTGGGCTGGGTGCATGTGCCGGGGCTGACGGCAGTGAGCTTCTCCCTGCGTCAGGCGCTCTGACTGCTGCCCGGGCCCCCAGGGTGGAGTGCTAGGTGACCCCTTGGACCTTTGGTCTTAACCCAGCCCTGTCTGGGGCTGTGCTGTCCCAGGGGCCAGAGAGGTGGGGGGCAGGGTGCTCCCACACATGGGTGGTCCCCTCTGGAGCGGTCTCCCTACCCCAGGGCTGTGTCCAGCCCCCCTTTGGGGCCAACCTACTGCTCTCCCCCCAGGGCACCCCCACCCCCACGATGGGCTGTGCTGTGCGCTCCGAGTTTAGAGAGCCCCCAGGCCACCCTCGGAACAGGGCTCTCTGTTACCAGTAGCCACCTCCCAGCTGCTTCCCCCATCTCTAGGGGTTCCTTGAGCGCCGGGCAGGGCAGCCATGTGCAGCAGCCGCCCTGCCTAGGCCGGGGTGCAGCCTCTGCTCCCAAGCGACAGCAGGCTGGGCGCCAGGTGGACTTGGTGTAACAGCTGCAGGGTCAGAGCTATGGCCCCAGTTCTGGAACAGTCTCTAGGTCCTTGAGTCTGGGCAGACCCCGTTATGGACAAGACCCTCCCGAGTGAGCTGTGTGGCTTCACCCCCTCCTGAGACCCAGCCTCTGGGCCTGCCGCCCCTCTGCCCCACCCCATGAGCTCCCGTCAGCATGTCCCAGGGAGACAGACCCTGGGGGGCCTGGTCAGCTCTGCAGGGTCTAACACCTGACCCAGCCCCTGCAACAGTCAGGTTAATTTGCCAGCTGCGCCACAGAGCAGCCTGGAGAACAGCAGCGCAGAGCTCACCCAGCTGCAGCGACCCCTTGGGACAAGCTCCATCTGGCATCTGTCCGACTCGCTCCTTGCTCAGCCTGCAGGCAAGAGCTCGGCTCCTCCTTCCCCCATCTCAACCCCAAGTCTTGTGACTCGCAGTTCAGACTCCTGGCCATGAAGGGGCAAATCCCCTTGCTGGAGGTGGGGAGGCCGGTGGTCTTGGAGAGTGGGTGATGAGCTGGAAGGGAGCTGTGTAGCAGGGCCATGCCCTGTCCCAGCTGGCTGCAGGCTCCATGGGCAGGGCTGGTGCCAGGTAGCAGGGCTGGGGGTTCATGCTGCTATGGCCTGCTTGGGAGGGAAACACGGTGGGTGCAGCCCAGCCCTGTAGGACCTGCATGGCACAGGGCAGAAGGTGCTGCTGTGAATGGGCACCATGAGGCCAGAGCAGCAGCCAGCCATTCTTTGCTGCTATGGTCTGGGCCTTCCTGACACACGTCTTGGGGTGTTTGGGAGTCAGAGCCACCTTGTTACCCTCCTGCCTTCAGAGCCAGGGATCGCACGTGAGGTGAGCTCCGTGTCAGTGGCCCAGCCCGTCAGCCACTCAGGGGCTCTGCCTTGACTTTGCTAGCAGGGGCACCCAGCGCCCAAGTCCGGTCAGCTGCTGAGCTGGCTGCGGGCACGCTCTGTGATGAGCATCGCAGCCCTACGCTGTTCTCCGCTGGGTACAAGTGCAGGGCTGTTGTCAAAGGTGAGACACCCCCAGGGCCTGCGCAGATCCCTCCTTAGCGTGGGCCTGGCCAAGCTGGCAGACACCCTTCGTCTCGCCCTGGCCTCTGTAGCGTTTGCAGCCTTGGTGGGCTGAGTATCCGTTCCAGGAGTCAAGGCCATTGTCCACGTCCGAGCTGCAGTGCAGGTGCTCTCTTGCAGGCATGCCCACGACCTTCGTTATTCACACCCTCAGCCAGGACAACCTCCCAGCTCAGCCTGGCCCGTGCCCTGCCGAGTTCCCAGCGCTCTGGTCCCAGTGCAGTGGGGAGGGGGCAGGCATTGGGCACATTGACCTGCATGCCAGCAGGCTCCCGTTTCTAACTCCCATGGGGAGGAAAATCTGGTGGGCCACCTCGCCGGTGAAGGCAGGGGCAGGCAGCCATGCAGTGTTTTCACTGTGCCCAGCGAGCGTCCTACATTGCCTCTGTGGGCACGTCCCAGTGCTTGTGATGACTGGGGGGCCATAGGTGCTGGAATTAGGGGCGTGGCTGCACCCTCTGACTTGAAGTTCTTTCCATTTGTGATGGAGTGGGGGATATGTGTGTGTGTGTGTGCGTGTGTGTGAGAGAGAGAGAGAGAGAGAGAGAGAGAGAGAGAGAGAGAGTGGCTCATAGAGGGTGCGGGGCTCCTGCTGAGGGTAACCTTGATGACCAGGTAACACCTTTGTACTGCAGACAAAGGAGGAGGTGGAGCCTGAGGGGTTTGAATTGGAACTGGGAGTTGGAAGCAGTGAGTCTGGGCTAAGGGAGAGAGAGACAAAGAAGGGGGCCAGGCCCCAGCTCTGGGGGCCCCTCGGGGCCTCCTCTCCCCAACATGGATTGGACTGGCTGTCTCTGCCTGCTGTACTGACTCCTCTGTACGATGCTGTGTCCTGTCGGCTAATAAACCTGCTGTTCTCCTGCTGAGTGAGAGACTCTCCTGCCTGCGGACAGGGTGCAGAGCTTGGGGGACCCCAAACCCCATCACACCATTATATACAAGATCTGGTTTGGTTCAGTGACTCTTCGCAGTCCCACTACAAAATTGTTCAAGCCCCCCCGGGAGCCCCATCCTTAGAGCCTCACGAATCTGCAGATATCCACAGCCGCTGTTCATTTTTGCAGCTGCAGCTGGGGATGGGGACACGAATTTTGTATCCAGGCAGGGCTCTAGCCTTGTCCCTTCGGTGAGCCTCCCAGCATGATGTGTCCTGACCCACACTTGGGACCATCTTAGTGATTAAGCTCAGGTGGGGTCCTCAGGTCTGTCAGCCTGACCTGTGAGTTACAGACCACCCCCGCCCAAGCCTGCCCACCGTACCGAAAGGGGACCGAACGAGCTCACCCTGCAGCGTGGGGGAATTGGGCTGTGGCACAGGCTGTGAGTAGGCCATGCCATGGCAGGCAGGGAAATGCTGACGGGAGCTTCCTTCCCTTGTTCTGGCCAGTGACCCACACCCACACGCTGTGGGGGAAAGTGATGGATGGGGAAGTGTCTCTACTCTGCTGTATGGGTACTGTGAATGCCTCGCTTCCCCCTAGAAGCTGCATGGTTAAACGTGGGTGTTGGGAGGGTAGTTGGGTGGTTACTCTTGGCACAGACGCAGGGTGACTGACACCTGGCTGTGAGGCCTGGCCCCAGGTCACCACTCCCATTGCTTGGATGTTTGGCACCCAGTAAGCAGTGACCCTAGGTGGCTCCCCTGGTGGCAGGCGGCAGCTGGGTATGAGCAGCTGCAGGATCAGTGCTGAGCAGGGCCAGGAGGGGCGCTTATGGTGTGGGGGGGGGAGGGCAGCGGAGATGCTCCAGGACTGGAATTGGAGGGGTCAGGCGCCTGGGCTGGCCTGGCTGTAGCTTTCTGCTCTCTGGCCCCCCAGCGCTGTCTGCGCCTGGTCACCCCTGCTGTCCCCCAGCCGGCTGAGAGGCCCAGGAACTAGTGCTGCCTCTGGGGTACACGTCTCCCTGGGGTGCAGCTCAGGTGGGCTCAAGCCGTGACAAGGGGGCTGGAGGCTCCAAGGGTCAGGCCTGGGAGGCAGAGAAGCTAAGGGGCTCCCCAGAGAAAGTGAGCCTAAGGGCCGTGGTCCCTGGGAGCTGTGCGCTTGTGTGCCCCTCACCAGTGACTCACGTGCTGCCAGCTGATCCACACAGGGCCCCCAGCCAGGGTTTTGCACATGCCTCTGGGCATCAGAAAAATGTATTGTGCACATGTGCAGGGAAAGGCCAAAGGAACATTGCTGGGGGCGCGCCTGAACCCCAGCCCAGCTGAGCTGGGGGAAAAGCTGGCAAGCTGCATGCCCATGAGCCAGAACCAGCCAGCCACACCCCCAGGAGGATGAGGCTGGTCCTGGCACCCTCAGGTTCCCAGCACTCAGGGGTTTTGGGCTCACCACCACAGCTGCCAGCCTCCCCTGCTCCCCTGCCCAGCAGCTGATACCTGCCAGCCCCTTTGGTGCAAGGGTCTCTCCCTGCCTGAGTGAGTGCCCCAGCCTCTGCTGCCAGCCGGCCCTGGCAGTGCCCCCTGGCCACACACTGCCGGGGCCCAGCACCAGGCCCTGCGAGAGCTCTGGCACGAGGCACTCTGAATGGAGCTGGCACAGGACCTGCCAGGACTCACACAGACTGTGTTCCCCCCAACCCCCGGGGCTGCTACAGGCCCAGCCCTTCCCTGGCACTGCAGTTGGCTTGTGGGCCAAGCACAGTACCTAGCTGCCTGCCCTCCACTTGCTGTGGGGGCCAGGTGGGAGGGGCTCCTCTGCTCAGTTCCCCAAGCTGGCCAGCCCCCCACAGCTCCTGTGCCCAGCCCCGGGACAGGCTGGGCCTCTGCTCCCCACCTCCCCCAGCCAGCTGGCAGGGAGTCTGGCCAGCTCCTGGCCCTTGCTCCCTTGCCAGAGGAGAGGCTGGGCCCCGCAAAGCCAGGCTCCCCAGGGGCAGAAGGTTCCTATGACGGGACTCCCAGGCAGGGCCCCAGCTCTGCTCCCCCTGCCCACCACATTAGCTCTCCACATCTGCGCCCACAGCTTCCTCTGTGAGCTGCAGGGGGTGGCCAGGCTGGAGTGGCGTACACCGCTTCCCTAGCGCTTCCAGGGAACACAAGTGTGCCGGGGGGAGCCCCACTGCACTTCCAGGGATGCCCCCTCCCTCCCCAGTCACAGGGGCTGCCCTGGGTCACGGGGATTTCAGCTTAACCTCCGCTAGCCGGCAGGGCAGCACAGCGCGTGTGAAACCCCCCCCGCCCCCACCTCATGCCGCTGACAAGGCAGGCACGAAAGCCTCTGAGCCAAAACCCTGAGGCTGGGAGGTGCCACAGGCCGGCTTGCTGCTGTTGCAGCTACAGACTCACTGGGCTCCCTCTGGTGCGTGGCGCCGGAGGCCGTGTTCCTGCTAATCCTGTTACGTGCACGGGGGCCTGAGCGATGTGCCCCACCAGCAGACGCACAGGCTGCCGGCTGGGGGTGCTCTGCCAATCAGCTGGGCAGCGCGCGAATCTCCCCGGGCAGCCACCCAAGCGCTCGGCTCACAGGAACGCGGCCCGGGCACCCAGGGCCAGGGCTCCAGCGCGAGGGCTCACCGTGCCCAGGCTGGGCGAGGCGGGTGCAGCCAGGGCCTACAACGACCACTCAAGCTGGCCCCCAGAGCCACTGTGGGGTGTGAGCTTGGGGACGGGGCTGTCTGGGGAGCTGCCTCCAGGGCCAAGCATAAGGCACCTCAGCATCAGCCCAGAGAAATCAGCACCCCGTGGGATGAGCCAGTCCAACCCCTCTGCAGCCCAGGACAGAGCCCTGCTAGCCACTTGCCCCTGGAGCTGAGACGCTGGACACAGCCGGCTCAAACAATTGCCAGGGACAGAGAATCTGCCTGGGCCCGCAGGAACCGGTCCCGTGGTTCATTCCCTCTCTCCTTGTCAAAACGTGCCCGGCCCCTCCAGGCTGAATATGTCCGTCCAGCTTAAGGACAAGAGAACAGCCACACTGGGTCAGACCAAGGGCCGTCCAGCCCAGCGTCAGGCGCCCTGGAAGGAATGAATGGAGGAGGTACTCCTCAACCGATCCCTCCGATCACCCCTGCTCAGCCCCGACCCTCTCCCTGCCTGCCTGGCTCGTGGCCACTGGTGGGCCCACCTCCATGGGTTTATCCAGCTCTTTTGAACCCGACATAGTCTCGGCCTTCACCGCATGACCTGCCAAGGCATTCCAAAGGCTGACTGTGTTCTGCGAAAAATACTTCCTTTGGGTTGTTTGAAACCCGCTAACTGTTGATCTCCCTTGGTTACCCCCAGCTCTGGTGTTCTGAGAAACAAAAAGCACTTCCTTGTCTGCTTCTGCAACACCACTCGCCCTCTCACAGCCCTCTTTCATAGTGCCCCAAAGCCCCTTTTCCAAGCTGAAAAGTCCCAGGCTTATTAATCTCTTGTCATATGGCAGCTGTTCCATACCCCTAGTCGTTTTAGTTCCCGTTTCCTGAACCTTTTCCAATTCCTATATATATATATATGTACGTGTGCAAACACACATGCACGCACACGCGCACACACGCGCTCTCTCACACACAGACACACACTTTTTTGACTGTCACTGCACAGGGAGCGAAGCTTGTCAGGGCTGTAGCCATAACACCTCCAAGATGTTTCGGGAGTGGTAACAGCTCACTTCAACCCCCTTGTGTTACATGTCCACTCAGGATTATGGTTTCCACTCGCACTACTTGCTGTTTGCCAGGTTGAATTTCAGCTGCCCCCGGGGGCGGTGGGGGGCGAGATTCTTCTGTAGCTCTTTGCAAGCTGCTTGGGACTTGCTTTGCAACATGCACACATTTTGCTGCTGGTCTGCCCCTATTTCCAGCACATTTGTGAACACATGGACTAGGACAGGTCCCAGTAAACCCCCTGGCAGACACCACTGGGTGCTTCTCAGCATTCTCAAACGGACCCTTTGTTTCCTGCCTTGCGACCAGTTACCGGCCGGTGGGAGAGGCCCTTCCCTCTGGGCACACACCAGCTCACTTTAAAGAGCAGTTTGTGCAGGACCTCACCAAAGGTTTTCTGAAAAGCCCATATCCTACAGCCCCTGCACCCCCTGTCCACACGCCTGTCGAGCCCTCAGAGTTCTAGCTGAGTGGTGAGGTGTGAGGTCCCCTCAGAAAGCCCACGTTGACTCTCCCCCAGTAACTTCTGTTGCTCTAGGGATCTGACAATGCTGATCTTTACTACTGGTTTTACCTACGCTGAAGTTAGCCTTCAGCTCTAGTGGCCGGGGCCCTTTTAAAACTAGCTGTCACGTGCACGGTCCCCCAGCAGTCTGGTCTCTTACAAAGCACAGGCAGAGGGTCTGCACTGGCACCGTGCTGTCGCTTCAGGACTCTGGGCGCAGTGCCAGTGGGGGCTGGTGACTTACAGCTGTTCAGTTTATCAGTCTGCTCCAAAACTGGCTCTAGTGACACCTGTCTGGCTCCCTCCCCGTGGCCTCCAGCCCCTGGCCGGGGTCAGGCCTGCCTCGACTAGCCTGCTGGGCCCATTCTCGGGGCTTGTTGCCCCCTAGCTAGCTGCCAACTGGCAGCAAGTGGCTCTGCACTCTCCTCTTCCAGCTGAGTGAGCTCTCCCTAAAGCAGGTTTGCCAGCCCCTTGTTCACTCCCTGGCCTCAGGCCAGTCCATCACTGCCCCCTGGCACTGTGGGCACCACCCCTGAGCCCAGGATCCCCACGCTGCAGTCACACCAGTGCCAGGTGCTGCCGGGACATAACCTCTCTGCCCGTTTACACAGCTCGGGCTCTCCCCCACCCCTCCATTTGCTCTCACATGCGCTCCCTGCAGTCGCTCAGGGGAGCTCTGAACCAGGCCCTGTGGGCAGGCTCTGCCCACCGCACCCACCCAGGCCGTAGGGCCAGGTCGACCCTAGGCCAGAGTCCATTTCAGACAGGCAGTTCCAGCTACGACACTTGGGTAACTGGAACTGCTGAACCCTACGGCGAGTCTGGCCATTCACACAGTGGGAGGTTGGCGGGAGACGCCCTCCCTTACTTCTCCCAAGAACAAGGGGTTCCCCGCTAGGCGCGTTAAAACCAGCCCCAGCAGACCGACCCCCAGCGAGTCCATCCGCCAGTAATAGAGACCTGCCCTACGAGACTGCCGCTCCCCCAAGCCAGCACCCAGCGCAGGAGAGGGAGGCAGGATGCCAGCAGAGGCCTAGCCTCTGCTGCAGCCCTCACTCATCCCTGACGTCCCCCTAACTGCTGGAGGCCAGCAGGCCTGGGCGACACTGGCCACAGCTCACAAACCATCCCCCAGCCAGGGGAGGCAGAGGCCAGCTGGTGGCCCCAGGCTCCTGGCTCCATCTTCCACAGATTCCAGGCTTAGGGGCCAGAGGTTAACGCAAGTGGTTGGAACGTCAGGCTGCCAGACAAGAGCTGGGCTGGAGGGGCAGGGCAGGCAGTGCCGGGGGTGGGGTGGAGCACACCCCTAGCCAGGCAGCCCCAGCAGAGGGGCGGGGTAGGGGGCAGGGGGCTGGGGGTGCACCCCTGGGCAGGCAGCCCCAGCAGAGGGGCGGGGTAGGGGGCAGGCAGGGCAGGGGGCTGGGGGTGCACCCCTGGGCAGGCAGCCCCAGCAGAGGGGTGGGGTAGGGGGTGCAGCCCTGTTCAGGCAGCCCCTGGAGAGGGGCAGGGAAGGGGGCAGGCAGGGCAGGGGGCTGGGGGTGCACCCCTGGGCAGGCAGCCCCAGCAGAGAGGTGGGGTAGGGGGTGCAGCCCTGGGCAAGCAGGCCCTGGAGAAGGGCGGGGAAGGGGGCAGGTAGGGAGGGGGGCTGGGGGTGCAGCCCTGTTCAGGCAGCCCCTGGAGAGGGGCAGGGAAGGGGGCAGGCAGGGCAGGGGGCTGGGGGTGCACCCCTGACCCGGTAGCCCCAGGCCAGAGGGTTGGGGGGCAGAAACTGCCAGTTCCATTCTCGCTTTCCAGCACTGTACCGCCCTCGGCGTGAGGGAGAAGCTGCCCCAGACAGACAGGCCCCAGTCTGGCGGAGAAGGGGAGGGAGCCAGATGAGGCCGTGCATTGCCCACGACGCGATGATGAGGGCGCTGCTGCAGGCTCGGGGCGAGGCCCCGGGGCAGGTGCAGCGATGGTGGAGGCCAGGCTGCGGGGGGTGGGGAACTGGCCCCCACCAGCCCAGCTCTGAGGAGGGCACCGCGGGCAGAGCACACAGCACGGCAGGGGGTGGCACGAATATGCCCAGGGCTGCGCCCCAGGCCTACGCCGGGAAGGGCTGCAGCCCCAGCAGCACAGGGACGAGGTGGGCATGCTGGCTGGAAAGAGACTGCTTGCAGCAGGCCATGAACCACACAGGGCCTTCTGCTGCCCCCCAGCACCTCACGCCTTGGCTCAGAGTGATGGACACAAGCCTGGGAAGAGAGGTCAAAGTAAAGCTTTATACACAGTCAGGCCATGGGGCACCACCCAGCACCCTGGCCCTGTGCGCCCTGGCGTGTGTGGCGCAGGAAGGCCTGCTCCAGCCGTGGGAAGGCTGTGCCCCTGTGGCATAGCGTCCCCCGGTAACACACCAGCAGAGAGAGGAGGGTCCTGAGAGCAGCCGCGTTGCCTGGGACAAAGTAGTTCCAAGAGAAACAGGAGAGCCTCCTAACCCCATGGGAAGGGCAGGGCCTCCCAGAGAGGGCACAGCAGCAAAGGGGTAGAGCGCCCTGCTCCCCTCTGGGGCTCCCTGAACCCCCTGGTGTTAACAGCTCCCCCTCACTGGAGTGCACACACATCCCTGTCTTTGTCCTGCCCCTCCCCCCCTGCCTGCCCACCCCCACCTATGGCCCCTTCCAGCACTGGCTCTGCGGCTCCTGCCATCTTCTCCCGTAGCTCCATCAGCAGGTCACGGCTCTCGCTGGGCGGCAGGTTACTCAGGTAGTACTGGGGCGCCAGCTCCACCAGCCTGTGGGGAAAGGCCATCATGAGTGGGGGGCCAGCACATGAACCAGCTGCGCAGGCTGGAGTGGCAGCACCAATGACATGCAGGCACCAGCCCTGCCCTAGGCCAGCCATCAACTGCCAGGACCCGGGGTGCCTGGGTGCGCTGGGACCCGCCTGGCTGTCCCCTGCCAGGACCTGGGGTGCCTGGGTGCGCTGGGACCCGCCTGGCTGTCCCCTGCCAGGACCCAGGGCTGCCTGGGTGTGCTGGGACCCGCCTGGCTGTCCCCTGCCAGGACCAGGGCTGCCTGGGTGCGCTGGGACCCGCCTGGCTGTCCCTTGCCAGGACCCGTGGTGCCTGGGTGCGCTGGGACCCGCCTGGCTGTCCCCTGCCAGGACCCAGGGCTGCCTGGGTGCGCTGGGACCCGCCTGGCTGTCCCTTGCCAGGACCCAGGGCTGCCTGGGTGCGCTGGGACCCGCCTGGCTGTCCCCTGCCAGGACCCAGGGCTGCCTGGGTGCGCTGGGACCCGCCTGGCTGTCCCTTGCCAGGACCCAGGGCTGCCTGGGTGCGCTGGGACCCGCCTGGCTGTCCCTTGCCAGGACCCGTGGTGCCTGGGTGCGCTGGGACCCGCCTGGCTGTCTCTGCACGTGTGCAGCTGATGCTGAGCACACAGGGGGACTGGGGAGCACGCCCAGGCTGGGCTCTGCCCTCAGCCCCCTGGGGCGCCGGCAACGCCCACCACCATTTCCCAGGCTGCCCTGCAGCCTGTTCCAGACCAGGCTGGGGCTCCCCCGCCAGCCCCCGGCTGCTCCCCCGTACATCTGGGGCTGGATCTCGGAGACCACGCTGAGGCAGTTGTCCTGCGAGATGGTGAACTCGTGGTACAGGACCCAGGGGGGTGGGCGGGGCGGGGGCCTCCGCACTACGTAGCAGCAGTGGGGGGGCAGGTTGGCCACATGCTTGTGTGTCAGCATCAGGTAGTTCCCGGAGCCATCGATGTCCCGGGCCACCTGCCAGGAGCAGGAGGGTTAGCGGTGCAGCGCCCCCAGCCCCCTCCGAGCACAGGGCCCCCCCCTGCGCCCCCAGCCCCCTCCAAGGACAGGGCCCCCAGCCCCCTCCGGGCACAGGGCCCCCTCCGGGCACAGGGCCCCCCCCGCGCCCCCAGCCCCCTCCACGCACAGGGCCCTCCCCGCGCCCCCAGCCCCCTCCGAGGACAGGGCCCCCAGCCCCCTCCGCGCACAGGGCCCTCCCCGCGCCTCCAGCCCCCACCGGGCACAGGGCCCCCCCCGCGCCCCCAGCCCCCTCCGAGCACAGGGCCCCCCCATGCCCTCCGGGCACAGGGCCCCCCCCGCGCCTCCAGCCCCCTCCAAGGACAGGGCCCCCAGCCCCCTCCGAGCACAGGGACCCCACTGTGCCCCCAGCCCCCTCCGCTCCCCCAGATCCCCACACCTTGAGGAAGTAGCCAGAGACGAGAGCTCTCTTGAGGTTGAGAACGTTGTCGTCTGTGCCGAAGGCAGGGAGGGAAACAGGGAGCTCGATCCGCTGCATCACCTCCAGCAGCTCAGCCCGCACGACACCCGCGAGCCGCAGCCCTGCGCCACTCACCCCATGCTGCCGGCACCAGCCCTCATCCAGCTCGTCTGCAGCACAGAGAGGGGCGTCAGCTCCTCCTCCCTCCATGGGCCACCTGGCCCTGCTCATGCCTCTAGCCAGACAGCAGAGCTGCCGCCTGCCCCTGCAATGCCCACGTGCAGAACACGGCAGGGCCAGGGCCCAGCCAGCTGGGGCCACCCGTGGGTGCTGGCGGGACGTGGGCCCCGCTGTGTGGCACTCACGCTGCTGGAAAGCGTTGAAGACGTTGATGAGGGTGCAGTGGTCCCCGTCGGCGTGCAGCAGAGCCTGCCGGCGCACAGCCACCGCCTCCTCAGAGCGTGCTGCTGGACTCACGAAGCAGGGTGCGGCTGCGAGAGGGCAAGGGGGGTCAAAGAGCGCCCCACGGCGCCCAGCACAGCCCTGGTGCTGCGTGGCCGGGACCCAGGCGCTCAGCCTCAGAAAGGGCCCAGCTGGCAGCACGCCCCCAGCCTACCCGTCAGCATGGCCGCCACGGTGAGCATCTCATGGACACAGTCGAACTCGCAGGAGGCAATGAGCGCTTTGGCCAGCTGGGGGTCCAGGGGGAACTCGGACATGATGATCCCCACCTCCGAGAGGTTCCCATCGTCGTCCAGTGCCGCCAGGTAATCCAGGTCCTCCAGGGCCTGCATCAGCGACTCAGGGGCTGGGGGGGCAGGAGTCAGCTAAGGCGCCAGAGCCCCAGGGCCCCCCGACAAGCGTGGGCAGCAGGAGGCTGTGCAGCCCCAAAGAGCCAGGCTTGGTCGCGCACCCCCACCACCCACCACGGCCCCTGCTCCCACTCTTGGGGAGGGACAACGCTGCCAGGACTCCCCAGCCTGCTCGGGGCTCGCACTGCCCGTGGTGGGAAGCTCCCTGCAGGGGTCAGTGCTCCCTCCCCTCTGGGATGGGATGCTCTGGCTCCCACCTGCTGCTCCTGACCGCAGCGCAGCTACCCCCCCGCCTCCCGGACACACTATCTTGCTACAGTTTCTTGCCTGTGTCCAGCCCCTCCAAATTCAGTCTCTGCCCTCACCGGCCAGCGGCTCCGCCTGGTATGTGACCAGCTGGGAACACCCTTAACATGCATCCCCCCCACCCCCAATTTTACGGGGTCCTGGAGAGCAGCCCCAGCCCGGGGCCCGTACCCGGCCGGTCAAGGAAGTCGCACTGGCCCATGTCAGCGATGTCGAGTCTCTTGAGCAGCAGCACCAGACGGCTCAGGTTGGCCTCGCTCACGTGGGGGGCAGGAGCGGATGGGAGATGCTGCTCGTAGAAGGCTTCCGAGTAGAGACGCACACAGGTACCTGCCAGATGACAGGGGAGTGGGCAGGTGCTGAGGGGGCAGGGCTGGCTGGGGGGGGCAGGGATGCTGGACAGAGGGTGGAGGTAGTATCAGGGAGAGGCTGTGGGGGGCAGGAGAGCAGCAAAGGAGCGGAAGCTGCAGCCCAGCAGGCCAGGGAGCTCGCCCCTCCCCACGCCCAGCCAGTGCCGGCCCCACAGCGCCCAGCAGGCCAGGGAGCTGCAGGGGGTGGCCAGGCTGGAGTGGCGTACACCGCTTCCCTAGCGCTTCCAGGGAACACAAGTGTGCCGGGGGGAGCCCCACTGCACTTCCAGGGCTGCCCCCTCCCTCCCCAGTCACAGAGGCTGCCCTGGGTCACGGGGATTTCAGCTTAACCTCCGCTAGCCGGCAGGGCAGCACAGCGCGTGCAAACCCCCCCCCCCCCCCGCCCCCCGCACCTCATGCCGCTGACAAGGCAGGTCTGTGCCCACAAAAGCCTCTGAGCCAAAACCCTGAGGCTGGGAGGTGCCACAGGCCGGCTTGCTGCTGTTGCAGCTACAGACTCACTGGGCTCCCTCTGGTGCGTGGCGCCGGAGGCCGTGTTCCTGCTAATCCTGTTACGTGCACGGGGGCCTGAGCGATGTGCCCCACCAGCAGACGCACAGGCTGCCGGCTGGGGGTGCTCTGCCAATCAGCTGGGCAGCGCGCGAATCTCCCCGGGCAGCCACCCAAGCGCTCGGCTCACAGGAACGCGGCCCGGGCACCCAGGGCCAGGGCTCCAGCGCGAGGGCTCACCGTGCCCAGGCTGGGCGAGGCGGGTGCAGCCAGGGCCTACAACGACCACTCAAGCTGGCCCCCAGAGCCACTGTGGGGTGTGAGCTTGGGGACGGGGCTGTCTGGGGAGCTGCCTCCAGGGCCAAGCATAAGGCACCTCAGCATCAGCCCAGAGAAATCAGCACCCCGTGGGATGAGCCAGTCCAACCTCTCTGCAGCCCAGGACAGAGCCCTGCTAGCCACTTGCCCCTGGAGCTGAGACGCTGGACACAGCCGGCTCAAACAATTGCCAGGGACAGAGAATCTGCCTGGGCCCGCAGGAACCGGTCCCGTGGTTCATTCCCTCTCTCCTTGTCAAAACGTGCCCGGCCCCTCCAGGCTGAATATGTCCGTCCAGCTTAAGGACAAGAGAACAGCCACACTGGGTCAGACCAAGGGCCGTCCAGCCCAGCGTCAGGCGCCCTGGAAGGAATGAATGGAGGAGGTACTCCTCAACCGATCCCTCCGATCACCCCTGCTCAGCCCCGACCCTCTCCCTGCCTGCCTGGCTCGTGGCCACTGGTGGGCCCACCTCCATGGGTTTATCCAGCTCTTTTGAACCCGACATAGTCTCGGCCTTCACCGCATGACCTGCCAAGGCATTCCAAAGGCTGACTGTGTTCTGCGAAAAATACTTCCTTTGGGTTGTTTGAAACCCGCTAACTGTTGATCTCCCTTGGTTACCCCCAGCTCTGGTGTTCTGAGAAACAAAAAGCACTTCCTTGTCTGCTTCTGCAACACCACTCGCCCTCTCACAGCCCTCTTTCATAGTGCCCCAAAGCCCCTTTTCCAAGCTGAAAAGTCCCAGGCTTATTAATCTCTTGTCATATGGCAGCTGTTCCATACCCCTAGTCGTTTTAGTTCCCGTTTCCTGAACCTTTTCCAATTCCTATATATATATATATGTACGTGTGCAAACACACATGCACGCACACGCGCACACACACGCTCTCTCACACTCAGACACACACACTTTTTTGACTGTCACTGCACAGGGAGCGAAGCTTGTCAGGGCTGTAGCCATAACACCTCCAAGATGTTTCGGGAGTGGTAACAGCTCACTTCAACCCCCTTGTGTTACATATCCACTCAGGATTATGGTTTCCACTCGCACTACTTGCTGTTTGCCAGGTTGAATTTCAGCTGCCCCCGGGGGCGGTGGGGGGTGAGATTCTTCTGTAGCTCTTTGCAAGCTGCTTGGGACTTGCTTTGCAACATGCACACATTTTGCTGCTGGTCTGCCCCTATTTCCAGCACATTTGTGAACACATGGACTAGGACAGGTCCCAGTAAACCCCCTGGCAGACACCACTGGGTGCTTCTCAGCATTCTCAAACGGACCCTTTGTTTCCTGCCTTGCGACCAGTTACCGGCCGGTGGGAGAGGCCCTTCCCTCTGGGCACACACCAGCTCACTTTAAAGAGCAGTTTGTGCAGGACCTCACCAAAGGTTTTCTGAAAAGCCCATATCCTACAGCCCCTGCACCCCCTGTCCACACGCCTGTCGAGCCCTCAGAGTTCTAGCTGAGTGGTGAGGTGTGAGGTCCCCTCAGAAAGCCCACGTTGACTCTCCCCCAGTAACTTCTGTTGCTCTAGGGATCTGACAATGCTGATCTTTACTACTGGTTTTACCTACGCTGAAGTTAGCCTTCAGCTCTAGTGGCCGGGGCCCTTTTAAAACTAGCTGTCACGTGCACGGTCCCCCAGCAGTCTGGTCTCTTACAAAGCACAGGCAGAGGGTCTGCACTGGCACCGTGCTGTCGCTTCAGGACTCTGGGCGCAGTGCCAGTGGGGGCTGGTGACTTACAGCTGTTCAGTTTATCAGTCTGCTCCAAAACTGGCTCTAGTGACACCTGTCTGGCTCCCTCCCCGCGGCCTCCAGCCCCTGGCCGGGGTCAGGCCTGCCTCGACTAGCCTGCTGGGCCCATTCTCGGGGCTTGTTGCCCCCTAGCTAGCTGCCAACTGGCAGCAAGTGGCTCTGCACTCTCCTCTTCCAGCTGAGTGAGCTCTCCCTAAAGCAGGTTTGCCAGCCCCTTGTTCACTCCCTGGCCTCAGGCCAGTCCATCACTGCCCCCTGGCACTGTGGGCACCACCCCTGAGCCCAGGATCCCCACGCTGCAGTCACACCAGTGCCAGGTGCTGCCGGGACATAACCTCTCTGCCCGTTTACACAGCTCGGGCTCTCCCCCACCCCTCCATTTGCTCTCACATGCGCTCCCTGCGGTCGCTCAGGGGAGCTCTGAACCAGGCCCTGTGGGCAGGCTCTGCCCACCGCACCCACCCAGGCCGTAGGGCCAGGTCGACCCTAGGCCAGAGTCCATTTCAGACAGGCAGTTCCAGCTACGACACTTGGGTAACTGGAACTGCTGAACCCTACGGCGAGTCTGGCCATTCACACAGTGGGAGGTTGGCGGGAGACGCCCTCCCTTACTTCTCCCAAGAACAAGGGGTTCCCCGCTAGGCGCGTTAAAACCAGCCCCAGCAGACCGACCCCCAGCGAGTCCATCCGCCAGTAATAGAGACCTGCCCTACGAGACTGCCGCTCCCCCAAGCCAGCACCCAGCGCAGGAGAGGGAGGCAGGATGCCAGCAGAGGCCTAGCCTCTGCTGCAGCCCTCACTCATCCCTGACGTCCCCCTAACTGCTGGAGGCCAGCAGGCCTGGGCGACACTGGCCACAGCTCACAAACCATCCCCCAGCCAGGGGAGGCAGAGGCCAGCTGGTGGCCCCAGGCTCCTGGCTCCATCTTCCACAGATTCCAGGCTTAGGGGCCAGAGGTTAACGCAAGTGGTTGGAACGTCAGGCTGCCAGACAAGAGCTGGGCTGGAGGGGCAGGGCAGGCAGTGCCGGGGGTGGGGTGGAGCACACCCCTAGCCAGGCAGCCCCAGCAGAGGGGCGGGGTAGGGGGCAGGCAGGGCTGGGGGTGCAGCCCTGGGCAGGAAGCCCCAGCAGAGGGGCGGGGTAGGGGGCAGGCAGGGCAGGGGGCTGGGGGTGCACCCCTGGGCAGGCAGCCCCAGCAGAGGGGTGGGGTAGGGGGTGCAGCCCTGTTCAGGCAGCCCCTGGAGAGGGGCAGGGAAGGGGGCAGGCAGGGCTGGGGGCTGGGGGTGCACCCCTGACCCGGTAGCCCCAGGCCAGAGGGTTGGGGGGCAGAAACTGCCAGTTCCATTCTCGCTTTCCAGCACTGTACCACCCTCGGCGTGAGGGAGAAGCTGCCCCAGACAGACAGGCCCCAGTCTGGCGGAGAAGGGGAGGGAGCCAGATGAGGCCGTGCATTGCCCACGACGCGATGATGAGGGCGCTGCTGCAGGCTCGGGGCGAGGCCCCGGGGCAGGTGCAGCGATGGTGGAGGCCAGGCTGCGGGGGGTGGGGAACTGGCCCCCACCAGCCCAGCTCTGAGGAGGGCACCGCGGGCAGAGCACACAGCACAGCAGGGGGTGGCACGAATGTGCCCAGGGCTGCACCCCAGGCTCGCCCCTCCCCTGCCCAGCCACTGCTGGCCCCACAGCCCAGCAGGCTTGTGGCAGGTGCTGGCTGGTGCTCCAGGCTGGCTGCCGGGGGACGAGGGGAGCCTTCCTGTGGCATCCGACGCTCACCCGGGGGGGCTCCCTGGTGCCCGGGCGCTCACCTGGGGGGCTGCCTGCCGCCCGCTGCCTCCGCAGCTCTGCCTGGCTCTTGCTGATAGGCCGCAGCGCCTGGGACTCTGCCCGGATCCGGGGATTGTAGACCTGCAGGGACAAGGGCAGTCAGAGGCACGCCAGCCAGTCAGCCATGGGCCCTACTCCCCAGCCAGCATGGGCCTGGCGTCCCCTTCCCCCCCAGACACAGGAATCAGCCCCTGCCCAGCGAGTCCTGGCCGCTTGGAACATTGCAGTGCCACATCCCCCCCGCCAAGGACCAGCTGCAAGGGAACTGGGGCTGCGCAGAGCCACAGCACAGGCAGTTGGGGCCACAGCAAGGCAGAAGGAAAACTCCAGAGTCGCCTTCGCGCAGGCAAAAAGCCCCTCAGGCGTGGCCCCAGTTGGGGACAGGGCTAGTCCATTTCGTGGGCCCTGGGTTGGGGTTCTTGGGGAGCAGGCTGGGTGGGGGGTGTGCTCAGGAAGTGGTAGGGGCACAGGGCCTGCTGGGGGAAGGGAGCAGGATGGGTGGCAGTGGTCCAGCACCCCGGGGAGGGTCAGGTGCAGCAGCAGGTGCACACTGGGCAGGCCTGTGCGCACAACCTGTACTGCATACCTGGGCGGGAAGGGCTGGAGGGAACACTGGTGGGAGCTGGGAAGGCAGGCGGGAAGAAGGGGTGCAGGAGCAGGGTGGCTGTGGATCTGGAAAGGGGCTGTGGCAGTGGGGCACGGAGGGGAGCCTGCCTGGGAGGTGCAGAAGGTGGCAGGGTGCAGGTTATGCACGGTGGGGTACAGATGATGGGACCCTGCCTGACACTGTGGGGGGGGTTACATGTGGCTCTGCCGTGGAGCTGCAGGGACCCGCCTGCTCCAGAATGGCTGCAATTTGCCAGCAGGCCCAACGGGGGCCCCTGAAGCACACAGGAGCTGCTTCCTCACCCCTGCCAGGCGGAGCCCACAGCCAGGTGCTTGGAAGGTTTATTCTGAAAGTTGCCTGGACCAGGCCCGTGAGGTTTGAAGATCCCCACCCCGCACAGGAGTGTGAGCCAGCCCTGGTGCTCCAGCCATCGCACCTCCCTCCCCTCACGCGGCAGGCGCCAGTGCCGGCTCGCACCCCTGCAGGGGAGGGGTGGCCTGACCCCGGGCTTGAGAGGCTGGATCAAAGCAAGCTGCTGGAGATAGGCTCCCCCCCCTGCCCCAGGGAGACTGCAGGACTGGTGCCAGGCCCCTCCCCTGCAGGGGTATTGTCTCCAACCCAGCCCCAGGGGAAGGAGCTGGGTTATTGAGCCTTTTCCCTCCACGTGCTCAGGCTGCAGCTCTGAAGACAGAGGTGTGCGTTCAGTGCTGGGGAGGAGCCAGTGACCTGGTGCTAAGGAGGAGACAAGGCCACAGGGCCAATGGAACAAGCAGATGCTCTGCAGATGAGCCATGGGACCCCAGGGACTGGAGGGACTCTGGGGCTGGAGGAGCCTATGCAGGCAGGACAGGCCGCACCTGCACCAAACTAGACCCTGAGGGTGGCACGGCACAGGAACAGGTCGGAGTCCTCTCAACAGCTGGGGAAGGTGACCGGCCCACAGGACCACACAGCTCAGACAGGCACCCGGGACACAACTCCAGGGCCTAGCCCAGAAGTTGGCAAGATACAGGCAGGAGCTAGTGAGGCCCAGCCTAATGCAAGACTCTCATTTAGCAAACGCATGAGGGAATGCAAGTGAGTAGCACCTGCTCCTCCAGGGTACAGATACAAATACCGAACACCAGCTGGGGAGCCAAGTGTCAGGCAGCCAACCGGGACCCACAGGTGATGGGCGTCACTGGAACTCGGAGAGTGAGACTAATCAGTAGCCAAGTTCCATGTAGCTGCCTGCCTAGTGCTGGGCAGGAGCTCAGGGCACCTGCACAAGGAGGGCCATGTGGCCCTGAGGCAGAGCCAGGCCCCTTTCCCCTCATCTAACAGCAACCATGGCTGGCCCTGGCCCCAGCCCCCCCGTGACATTACTGGATTCTGATGCCAACACACAGAGCACCATTATAACCACTGTTATGTATCTGTACCAAGCCTTGTGCAAAGTGGGCCACATCCGATGTCTATTGGAAGTGGCTCGTATACACGCGTCATTTGTATATTGGAAGGGATGAGTACTGGCTCTGTCCTTGAACTTCAAATGTCTGCTTCTGGGAGAGCTCAGCAGGTGTGGCCAGCCTGTCGGCAAAGGGCTGTAGGCAAGTCAAGCAGAACCCTCGACTGACAGTGGACCTCAAGTGGTGCCACTTCCCCCCAGAGGAGCTTTGCTGTGGCTGTGCCAAAAAGGGCAGAGCTATGCACGGACAGGTGACTTGTTCACATAAGAAACTCCACTCTGGGAGACACTGTCACTCAGCGAGAACAAAGGACTTCCCCGCCTCTGGGCAAGGTTACCAGAAGGGCCCTAACTGTTCCTCCGTTTCAGCCTCTCAGCTCAGAAGCATCTTTGATATGAACTGAGCCCCAAAGGGCTAATGACCCAGCCTGACAGAGGACGTACTCCAGCAACTCACAACAGCAGAGTTCCTCCTCCGCTGAGCCTGGACCAAGAACTTTCTGGTGGGTGCATAATTTGATTTCTTTAATAGTTTTACTCTCGACCTTTTCTTTTTTATTAACAAAGCTTTAGATTTTAGATCCGAAAGGACTGGCACAGCGCGCTCTTTCAGGCACGATGTGAGGCGTACATTGACCTGGGAATGGGGCTGCTCTTCTGGGGTCAGAAGAGCCTGTTTGGATTGGGTAAGACTGGTTTCCACAACCTCTCAGGGAACTGACTGTGGCACAGGTCAGCCGCAAAAGCTGAGCAAATTGCTGATGTGACTTCTTGCTGGCCAGTGTGAGGAACAGAAGTGCTCTGTGCGATCCTCAAGTGTTGGGCTGTTAAGTAGCCCAGGCCATAAGCAATGTGCCCTGATTCGACGCCCTTAGCAGTGCCTCAGAAAACATCTAATATTACACACAGCCCAGGTCTCTGCCTTCACTGGGGCCTGAGTGGTCCGGCCCCTAAACCCCTTCCAGAACCCCCTGCTCCAGCCCCACTCCAGAGCTCATACTTCCAGCCAGAGCCCTCGCATCCCAACTGTCCCAGCCCCGTCCCAGAGCCCACACCCCAACACAAAGGCTTGCACCAGCACTCTTTATCTCAGCCGAGTCCCTCAGGACCGGCCTCCAGCGCCTGCCCTCCCAGACAGAGCCCTCAGATTCCTGTGTCCTGACCCAGGCAGGGGCGGGGAACAGATCGGGGCAGCTGCTCCCAGAAATACCCCAAATGATATAGGAATGATGGGGTGGGGGGACTACACGTGAGAAGAAGAGTTAAAAATCTCCAGTGACTCGAACGCTGCCATAGACTCGCTCTGTGCTGGAACAATAAGACTGGGGCAGGAGGGTGGATGGCTGGCCAAGCACCTGGTCAGGTGGCTGTGAAAGTTCAGGGTGAGACTCAAGAGGTTCACAATGGCAGAAAACAACATGGGCCAATTTCAACTCTCCCTCCGCCGATGGGGTCCAGTCACCTGGGGACAGGTCCGAACCCCCACAACTCCGAGAGCAGCTGGTCCTGGCACCCACAAGGGGAGAGGCAATTCCTGACGCTCTCCTAAGTGTTTGACAGGGGCTGGTCCAAGACGTGCATAGTGCTGAGTCGCTCGGTAAGAGCGACTACAGCGTAACTCCATCTAACGGCCTTGCAGGGGAGCCCCCACAGGGACACGTCACTACAAAAAGGGGAACACCACACACAGGAGTAAGCAGTTACATGGACATGGAAAGCAGGTATGTTAAGAACACCAGAAGCAGGGGGCACTGGACAGCCAACCTGCTGAAGGAAAAGGCCACTGCAGAGAAGCCCAACTCCTCCTTTGCCGTAGAGAGTAGGAAGGACATTCCCACACCTGAGCCATCCTTGTGAAGTGACAAATCCAGGCAACTGTCCCAAACTGAGATGTCAGAGGTGGTTTTGGAATAAACCAATCAATAAACAGTCAGTCAGTCACCAGGCCCAGTGGTATCACCGAGGGGTTCTCAGGGAGCTTGAGATGAAATTGCAGAACTGCCACTTGTGGCCAGTAACCTGCTGCTTAACTCGGCTTCTGTCCCAGATGGCTGGAGGGCAGCTACAGCGACGCCAATTCTGAAAAGGGTGGCGGAAGCAACCCTGGCAGCTACAGGCCGGTTAGCCTAGCCTGGCCTCAGCACCAGGCCAGCTGTCTGAAACGACCAGCAAACATCCGCCTTGCCAGAGACAGAGGCGCACCGTGTGGTGGGGAAAACACAACACAACTTTTGTGAAGGAAAATGGTCCCTCTTGGGGCTGGGGTCCAACATGTTGCGGGCAAGGAGGATGCAGTGGCTTTTGTACACCACTTTCCAGAAAGCCTTTGATAAGGCCCCTCACCAAAGGCAATTATGCAGAGTAAGCAGTTATGGGATCGGGGAGACCCTGTCCTGGAGGAGTAACTGGTGAACAGTCAGGAAACAAAGGGTAGGGATAAATGCCATCCAATATACCCAAACGATCTGGAAAAAGGCGTAAACAGTGGAGCTGGCCCGTTGCAGATGACAGAAAACTACTCAGGATGGTCAAGTCCAAAGCAGACTGTGAAGAGTTACAAGAACATAAACTGGGTGGCTGGGCAGCAGGAAAATGGCAGATGAAATTCAATGTTAATAAATGCAAAGTAATGGACACACAGGAAAACCCCAGCTAGACATATAATTGATGGGGTGTAAGCGGTTACAGAGGGCAATCTGGGAGTCACTGTGGATAGTTCTCTGAAGACATCTGCTCAGTGTGCGGCAGCCGTCAGAAAAGCCAGCGGAACAAGAGAGCCCATTAGGGAAAGGACAGCTAAGAGACAACACAATGTCCTAATTCAACGGCACAACCACACCCTGACCACTGTGTGCAGAAAAATGACCGGGGATTTGGAACAGCTTCCGGACAAGGAAAGATCAAAGACAGGGACCGTATCGTTTGGAAGAAAGTCAGCTAAGGGAGATATGAGAGGGGTCTAGAAAAATTGTGACTGGGGTGGAAAAAGTGAATACAGTTACTGACTCTTCTCATGACTCAGACAGGGTCACCCAATGAAAGGAGCAGGAAATATGTCTTCACTCATTGCACAGTCAAGCATGGGACTCCCAGCCTGAGGATGCGAGGGCCGAGATAACAGTTAAAAACGAACGAGAAAAGTTCATGGAGGACAGGTCCATTGAGGGCTACTGCAGGGCTGGTGTCTAGCCTCTGCTTGCCAGAAGCACGGAATCAGCAACAGGCTATGATTTCCTGTTCTGCTTGCTCCACTGGGGCACCTGGCATTGCCACAGCCTGTGCCAGAGGGACCTTTGGTCTGACCTAGTGTGGGCACTGATCTGCCATCGACAGCGGATACAGTCTGGATGAGGAACTAGACTGCACCCTCAGCAAGTTTGCGGATGACACAAAACTGGGGGGAGAGGTAGATACATTGGAGGGTAGAGAGAGAATCCAGAGGGACTTGGATAAATTGGAGGACTGGGCCAAAAGAAATCTGATGCAGTTCAATAAGGAGAAGTGCAGAGTCCTGCACCTGGGGCCCAAGAATCCTAAACATTGTTATAGGCTGGGGACCGACTGGCTCAGCAGCAGTACGATGGAAAGGGACCTAGGGGTTATGGTGGATGAAAGGCTGGATATGAGTAAACAGTGTGCCCTTGTAGCCAAGAAGGCTAATGGCATACTAGGGTGCATCAGGAGGAGCATTTTGAGCAGATCTGGAGAAGTAGTTATTCCTCTTTATTTGGCACTGGTGAGGCCACATTTGGAATATTGTGTCCAGTTTTGGGCCCCCCAGTATAAAAAGGATGTGGATGTGCTGGAGCAGGTTCAGCAAAGAGCAACAAAAATGATTAAGGGTCTGGAGCACAAGGCCTGTGAGGAGAGGCTGAGGGATTTGGGCTTGCTTAGTTTACAGAAGAGAAGACTGAGGGATGATTTAATAGCAGCCTTCAACTTCCTGAAGGGGAGCTCTAAAAAGGAGGGCGAGAAGCTGTTCTCAGTGGTGTCAGATGGCAGAACAAGGAGTAATGGTCAGAAGTTGAAGAGGGAGAGGTGTAGGTTAGATATTAGGAAAAGCTTCTTCACCAGGAGGGTGGTGAAGCACTGGAATGCGTTGCCTAGAGCGCTGGTGGATTCTCCACCCCTTGAGGTTTTTAAGTCCCGGCTGGACAAGGTCCTGGCTGGGATGACTTAGTAGGAGTTGACCCTGCTCGAAGCAGGCGGCTGGACTAGATGACCTCCTGAGGTCCCTTCCAGCCTCATGATTCTGTCTGCTCGCCAGCGAGACAGCCAGTGCTCCTCCTGCCACCTCCACCCTCCCATTAATACCAGCTCCCAGGAAGCCAGACAGGTCCACCAACAGCGATTTGGGCCCCAGGATGGAACAATCATTGGGTTCCCTGCCTCGCTCCCATGGCGGGGAGACAAACCCCACTGCCTAGAGACACCCTGAGTGCCCCTCCCCGCTTCCTCACGGCAGAGCCCACTGGCCACATGTAGCCCTGCCCACTACTTGCCTGGAGGAAGCCCACGCCAGCAAGGCCTCGCCAACCCAGCCCAGCACCTCACTACTCAGCCACCCGAGAGCCTGCACAGGGTGCATGGAAAGCATCTGGAGAGAGGATTTTCCTCACAGCAGGCTGGGGGGCGAGGAGGGAAGGCGCAGCTGCGGCTGCCCAGGACTCCTCTGGTGGGGGCGGGGAGGGAGTGCTCGTGGCTCTGACCATGGGGAGAGGGTGTGGGCGAAAGGAGGGGAGCTGGGGGTTTGCCTTCCCCAGAGGGGTCCCACTCTGCGCAGGTGCATTTGTTGGGGCCCACACATGATTTAAAAGGGACCAGCAGGTTTCCCACCTGCTGCCACCACAGTAGTGGCCTTTGCCCTTTTAAATCACCCAGGCCCAGAGCTACCCCACGCATAGGAGGGTTCTGGCCAACCACACGGACCCCTGGCCTTGGGGACCTGGCGCCAGCAGTCGGTGTTTCTCCCCGCCCCCCAATAGTGATGGGGAGCAGTGACATGGCTGGGAGCCCACCCCTTCCCCAAGCCCCCAGCTGTTTTTCACTTCCCTCCCACCACCAGTGCATGTGGGGAGCAATCACCCCTTTCCCAACGCCCTCCCCTGAGGGATGCAGTGGGGAGCAGCCCCCCCACTAATCTCTCAGGGGAAGGGGTGCAGGGAGAGGTGGGACGAGGGCTGGGCCTGGAACAGGGGATTGGCCCCAGCCTCACACCCCCTAGAGAGAGACTGAGCTGGGCCCCTGGGCAATTGTTCCCTTTGCCTCCCTCTTCGAGCTCCGCAGCGCCGGAGCTGGGGCCAGGACACAGGTACGGGCTGATGTGGGGGGGCAGGCGGGGCCGTCCTGCGGACCAGGGCCACCCCTGCCTGGGCTGAGCCAGGCACCCAGCACCACACTCACGTTGCGCAGCTCCAGGCCTGTGTCGATCACGTAGCGCAGGCTCCCTAGGGAGAAGGATGACTCCGCGAGCCAGTGGGTGACGATCACGCGCCGGCCCCGGGGCCCGCTGCACTGCTCTGGCGCCTCATAGACCTTCTGGACTGCCCGCCCCACCCCTGGGTGCAGGGGCAGGGCCAGCAGCGGCCCTAGCCCGGGGTTCAGAACCGCAGCCTCAGTGCGGATGGCATCACAACACTCACTGATCTCCTGCAGGGACAGGAGCAGGCCCCATTAGTTAGTAACAACGAGACGCCCCCGGCTGCAAGGGTGGGGAGCAGCCCCCCATTCCAAGCCCCCCTGCTCCTTATACCCCTCCCCCCAAGCACCCTGCCATGGAGGGGGCCCAGCAGCCCCCCAGTCTCCACCTGCTCACTGGCCAGGAAGAGAAGCACGTCACCAGGTTCCTGGCGTCGGTGAATGTCCAACACTGCCTGGCATGCGGCTGCGACGTGGCCCCGAGCCGGTGGATCCCTGTACACCAGCTGGCTAGGTGGGCTGGGTCCTGGCACACGCACCACAGGGGGGTGCCCGCAGAAGGCCCACAACCGCTCCTCCAGGGCCGGTGCCGTCACCACCACCACCTTGAGCTCAGGCCGCTGGCCCAGCACGTCCTTGAGCAGCCCCAGCAGCACGTCCGTGGGCACAGTGCGCTCCTGCACCTCGTCCAGCACGATGACCCCATACTGGCGCAGCAGAGGGTCCGACATCATCTCCCGCAGCAGCATCTCATCTGAGCAGAATCTGCCAGCACCAGGCACCAGTGTCAACCCGCAGCCAGGGATGGGCTAGCAGGGGCTATGGGATGGGACTGGGGAGTGTCAGGGGAAGCCCAGAGTGGGGCTGATGGGTCAGGACTGACTGGCAGAGGCGGAGCTGGGGTGTCCAAGGTTGAGATGGTAGCAGCTGTGGGTCAGGACTGAGGGATGCTAGCAGAGCTGGGGGTGCTCAGGGCTCAGATGCCAGGCCTGTAGGTCAGGACTGGGGGGCCATAGACAGAGCCGATTGAGGAACTGGGGCCCCCCCATCCCCACTTCTCAAGAGAGAGCCAGGTTGTCAGGCCAAGCCCTGGAGAGCAAGACAAAAAGATGTGGGGCAGAGGCTCCTAACCTGCCCTCTTCACTGCCATAGCCCTGCAGGGTGACCCCTCCCCTGGCTGAGCCTTAAACAAGGTCTCCAGAGGGGTGTCCCCAGGCCCAGCCCCTCTGCAGCCGCTAGCTGTGGTCTGTCCCTCCCAGCATGGAGCACCAGGCTCCTGATCTGGGAACTGGGCCAGCCTGGCTGCTAGCTCCCGAGCCCTGGACTTGGTGGCTCCTGGCTGAGTGGCCAGGCTGGGTGTGGGGAGGGACAGCCCAGGCCCACAGGCAGGGTTTCAGTGCCCCATGGGTGCAGCACCCAGCCTCACCTCAGCAGGGTTTCTGGGGTGCAGCAGTCCTCGTGGGGGACGCAGTAGCCAACCTCATGGCCCAGGTTCAGGTCCATCTCGTCAGCCACGTGCAGAGAGAGACTGAGGGCAGCCAGGCTGTGGGGCTGGCTACAGACCACCAGGCCATGCGTGAACTGCTGGGAGAGGGCATACTCCGCACACCACTGAGGGATCTGGAGGGGGGAGAGCGGGGCAAGGGGCCCCAGAAACAGGCAGCCCTGTCAGGAGCACAGAGCACACCCAGGGAGCTGGGGCTCCCAAGGCCAGACAGGTTGACTCTGCAGCACAGCCAGTGGATGGGGTCAAGCAGTGCTCCCTGAAGGCACAACAGCCTAGGCCCCCTGTCCCAGAGCCACCCACATGTCCCGCTGGGGCCAGACTAACTGGCCCAGCCGGCAAGGTGCGAGAAGAGCCTAGCGAGCTGCCTCACCCAACATCAATCTCAGGCGCCCCGAGAACTGGTCAGCTCAGAGGCCGGCAGGCAGTATGCCATGAGCAAGTCAGCCAGCCAAGACCCATGGCTCCCCGATGACAGCTCAGCTGGGGTAGTCCCATCCACCCCCCGGGCAGCAAAAGGAGCCAACTCTCCTGAGACTCCAGGGTAATGGACTGAACTGGTCCCTGCAGCACCCCAACAGCCCTGGGCAAACCACTGGGCAGCAACCTAGCATACTGAGGCAAGGGCAGCTCAGTGGCTGGGGCTTAGGGCTGGGACCAGGCTGACAATCCCTGCAGTGCAGCAGGCCTGCCCCACCCCACGGGAGCTGCACAGAGCCAACTGCAGCAATAGGGCCGGGCAGCACCGGCAGAGCACATAAGGTCACTGCAGTGACCTGGGCAGGGAGAGGCTCTGCCAGCACACAGAGCTGAGACTGCAGCGACGGGGCCATGCACTGACCGCAGATATGAGGGGAGTGCCCAGGCCCCTTCAAATGCCTCTCATGCTCCCCTGTGGCTTCCCCCAGCCACAGGCACAGCTCTGCTTCTAGGGACTGCTGCTGGCCCCAGGCAGAGCTCTGCTCCCTTACCTAGCCACCCCCGTCTGTCCTCCATGCCAGCCAGGCTTCAGCTGCCGCTGCTGGGTGCCTGGTCTCCCCTGGACACCACAAGAGGTCACTGGCAATTAGTGTCCTGGGAGAGTCCCTAGGGACCCATCTGGTACCTGCCTCCATCTCCAGAGCTATGGCCTGGCTGGGGCGTACAGCACAGCAGGGCTCCACAGAGACAGTGCTACTTCCAAACAAACCCTCCCTCAGGGCAAAGTCCCTAGCTTCCCTGCCAAGGCTTCCAGGGCGGAAGAGACTCTGGCTTCTACGCCACGCACTCAGGGCAGAGGGCCAGGAGCTCAGCTGTTGGCAGGCGCTGTAGCGCAGGGAGTTGGCAAGGAGGCTGCTGGTTGTCAGGTATTGGTAGCCTGGGACTCCAGAGAAAAACCAGACCCAAGGGTGTGGCTGTTTTGCTGCATGTGAGCACTCTGAGGCCGTGTTTATTTCATGCCACGAAAGCAGCCAGAGAACCAGGGCCTAGGAGGGCTGCTCAGTCACCTGCAAACCAACAAGTTCTGGTATCTGGGGGCCCTCAGGATCCCTCTTCCAGCTCGCCCACCCCCCTCAGCTCCCTGGCCACCCATCAGCTGCTCATGGCAAAGAGCATGACTTGACCTGCAGCTCCTAGCACTGCCCCAGTTGTCTCCTGCCCAGTGTTGTGTGCAACTAAAAGCCAACCTCAGGGTACCCAACAGGGAAAGCCCAGATTGCCAGGCACCGCCCTAAGGGGGCTTCGCAAACACGCCACAGCCAGATGCCCAATGGACCCTGCCCGAGGGGTTACCAGGGAGTCACTGGCCCCCTTCTGCTGCCCTGTAGCCACAGCAGCGTAGATGGTAGGATGTAGCCAGGGCTGGCAGCAGCCCCAAGTCTTTAGCATGGCCCCGGACCCAGAAGAACCCCGGACACCAGGGCAGGGCACTCCAGGGAGTCCGGGCTGTGGCTCACCTGCAGGCCAGCAGCCCAGCACCTCTGACTGTGCCCCCATCGCTCAGGCCCCAAGTACTGTGCTGACTGCAAGGAGGGAGCCCCCCCGCACTCTCCTGGCAACACCAACTGCTCCCCGAGGCCTGAACCAGCCCCAGGCTGCCACAGGCAAGGGGGTCATTTGGGGATGCTCCCTCCAGGCCATCTTGTACCTGGGTGCTCTTGCCAGTCCCAGGTGCCCCGGACACCAGGACAATGCCGCTGCTGCTCTCCAGGTGCTCCATGAAGCTGTACTTGGTGGCCCATACAGGCAGGTCTCGCCTCCGCTGCAGCAGCTCATAGTAGCGGGAGGAGAACGGCAGCCCATCATAGGGGTTCACCTCCAGGTCCCCGTCACAGTCCAGGGCTGAGCCTTCATCGTCATCGTCCTCCTCCTCTTCACCCAGCAGAGGGCCAAGGCCATTCGGCTGCTGCAGAGTGGCAAGGCCATCGCTAGCCTCCATGGCACCGCGGCTGAGGGGCAAACAGAGCCAGGGGCCTGCAAGGGCGAAAGGCCAGAACAGCCACTGGGCCCTAGAGGAGACAACTCACCCCCATTGCTCCCACGCCACTCGCATCCCCTGGGAGGCACTCAGCAATTCCAAGAGCAGCAGGGCCTATTAGGACCACTACGTGTGGCTACCCCTAGGGCCAGGGCTGCCCCCCAAGAACCCTAGGGTGGATCTGCCAGCAAAGCAGATGGTCTGTACTGAGAAATTGTTAGAAGCCGCCTGTGTCCCTGGGTAATGGCCCCCTCGGCTAGTTCCTCAGTGCATTAACCACATGCTGCTTCTTGCCAGGCTGAATGCCCCAAAGCTCAGCTTCCAGCCACAGGCCCACATGTGACCTCGCTCTGCCAGACTGAGCAGCCCATCACCACGGGCCATTCCCCACACGGACACCTGTGACTGCCATCCCCTCACCTGAGCCTCCTGTGCCGCAGGAGGTGGGCTGGGTCCCTGAGCCGCCCTCTGCAAGGCTGGTTTTCCATTCACCGCTCTTCTCCGACCCTCTCCAACTGATCAACAGCCTCCCTGACCGGCCCCGGCCCCGGCCCCGGCCCCCAGCAGCAGCCGCCCCAGAGCGGAAATCTGCTCCGACCCCCTCCCGCGCCCGAGGGCGACCCTAGTTCTCGTGGTCAGAGCTCACCTCGGACGGGTGACCCGGCCCGGCCCGGCCCGGCCCGGCCCTGCCCAGGGCTCCCGGGACCGCCCGGTGACTTCCCGGCCAGGCGCCCCCGCGTGCGGCTCCCCCGGCCCAGCCAGCCGGGCTGCCACCCCCGCCAGGCGCCGCGCCCTGGGCAGCCACCTGCCCCGCCCGCCCCAGCGCTCGGCCCTGCCGCGGGGCCCGGCCCGCAGAGCAGCCGGGACGCGCCGCTCACCGCCCGCACCCCTGGGCGCGCGCAGCGCGGGACAGCGGCCAAGGCGCGGCGCCCCCGGCATTCACCGCCCGCCCCCGGCTGGGCCGGGCACCGCCGCGCCCAGGCAGCGCCCCGACGCCGCGCGCGGGGAACGTAACGGGCCGGGCCGGGCCGGGGACACCCCGGAACCAGCGCCCCGCCCGCCCGGGGCCGCTCCACGAGATGCGGATGCGGCAGCGCCAGCGCCGCCCCGGTCCGGTCCGGTCCGGTCCGCGCACCCCCGGAACCGCCGCCGCCAGCTCACCTGCGCCCGGCGCTAGGCCCCACCCCGAACGCGTCACGGGACGGCAAGCGAGTCACGTGCCTCGCCATAGCGGCCAATCACGCGAGGCTCGACGGGGTTTCGCCCCGCCCCCTTTGCCCTGCACCCTCTCCGCCCCGCCTCAGGCCGGCTGTCACCCTAACCCCGCCCCTCGGCGCCAGGCCCCGCCCCCAGGTCTCACGCGGGACGGGGACACGTGGCAGGGAGAGCCGCAGGGCGGGGCCAGTTCTCCTCACGGTCCCGACCCCGGCCGGCGTCCCCCCGCCCCTGCCCCCCAGTGCCCCCGAGCACGTCTCGTGCCCCCCCGGCCGGCGTCCCCCCGCCCCTGCCCCCCAGTGCCCCCGAGCACGTCCCGTGCCCCCCCGGGCCGCCGTCCCCCCGGCCCTGCCCCCCAGTGCCCCCGAGCACGTCCCGTGCCCCCCCGGGCCGCCGTCCCCCCGCCCCTGCCCCCCAGTGCCCCCGAGCACGTCTCGTGCCCCCCCGGCCGGCGTCCCCCCGCCCCTGCCCCCCAGTGCCCCCGAGCACGTCCCGTGCCCCCCGGGCCGGCGTCCTCCCCGCCCCTGCCCCCCAGTGCCCCCGAGCACGTCCCGTGCCCCCCCGGGCCGCCGTCCCCCCAGTGCCCCCGAGCACGTCTCGTGCCCCCCCGGCCGGCGTCCCCCCGCCCCTGCCCCCCAGTGCCCCCGAGCACGTCCCGTGCCCCCCCGGGCCACCGTCCCCCCAGTGCCCCCGAGCACGCCCCGTGCCCCCCACGGCCCGCCGTCCCCCCGCCCCTGCCCCCCAGTGCCCCCGAGCACGTCCCGTGCCCCCCCGGGCCGCCGTCCCCCCAGTGCCCCCGAGCACGTCCCGTGCCCCCCCCGGCCCGCCGTCCCCCCAGTGCCCCCGAGCACGTCCCATGCCCCCACGGCCCGCCGTCCCCCCAGTGCCCCCGAGCACGTCCCGTGCCCCCCACGTCCCGCCGTCCCCCCGCCCCTGCCCCCCAGTGCCCCCGAGCACGTCCCGTGCCCCCCCCGGGCCGCCGTCCCCCCGGCCCTGCCCCCCAGTGCCCCCGAGCATGTCCCGTGCCCCCCGGGCCGACGTCCTCCCCGCCCTGCCCCCCAGTGCCCTCGAGCACATCCCGTGCCCCCCGGGCCTACGTCCTCCCCGCCCCTGCCCCCCCAGTGCCCCTGAGCACGTCCCGTGCCCCCCCGCCTGGCGTCCACCCCCGGCCCCTGCCCCCCAGTGCCCCCGAGCATGTCCCGTGACCCCCCTGCCCAGCATCCCCCGGCCCCTGTCTAGCCTGCCCCCCGGTACCCCCGAGCACGTCCTGTGCCACCCCGCCCGGCATCCCCCCACCCCTGCCCAGCCTGCCTCCGAGCACGTCCCATGCCCCCCCGCCTGGCACCTTCCTGCCAAGCCCCCACACCCCCCAGCACCTGCCCAGCCTGCCCTGTGCCCCCCGAACTTGGCACCCCAGCCCAACCGGCCCTCTCACCTGGAACCCTCCATCCAGCCTATCCTGTGTCCCCCCTGCCCTGCCACCCCCTGCCCAGCTGGCCTGGTGCCCCCCGCCCAAGCTGGCTCCTGCTCAGCCTGCCTGGTACCCTCTACCCAGCCCATCTACTCCCTGCTTTGCCACCCTGGCACCCCACTAGGTCAACCCCTGTATAGCTCGCCAGTTCAGTGCCCTCTGCTGTGCCAGCTTGATGCCTCCTGCCCAGGCAGTTAGGCACCCACAGCTCAGCCAGCTTGTCACCCGCTCCCAGCCCCTGACACCCCCACTCATCTTGCCAGGAACCAGCTGCCAAGCTGGTGCTGCACCCCCTGCTCACCATCCCAACACACCCTACCCAGACAACCTAGTGTGATGGAGTGGGGGATACCTGTGTGTGTGAGTGGCTCACGGAGGGTGGGGGGCTCCTGCTGAGGGTAACCTTGATGACCAGGTAACACCTTTGTACTGCAGACAAAGGAGGAGGTGGAGCCTGAGGGGTTTGAATTGGAACTGGGAGTTGGAAGCAGTTAGTCTGGGCTGAGGGAGAGCGAGACAAAGGAGGGGGCCAGGCCCCAGCTCTGGGGGCCCCTCGGGGCCTCCTCTCCTCAACATGGATGGAACTGGCTGTCTCTGCCTGCTGTACTGACTCCTCCGTCCGATGCTGTGTCCTGTCGGCTAATAAACCTGCTGTTCTCCTGCTGAGTGAGAGACTCTCCTGCCTGCGGACAGGGTGCAGAGCTTGGGGGACCCCAGAACCCCATCACACTTGTGTCAGAAGTGGGATGTTCTGCACCCTGAGGATGGAGCATCCAGCAGTAAGTGACCGGGGCCCCGGAAGAAGTGGGGCCTGCGAGACCCAGGTGTGCTGAAGGGCAGTGAGGTGCAGCTCCCCAAGGCAGAGGGGCCTGCGGCCGAACCCAAGCAACTGTGGTCGTGGTTCTCGAGAGCGGGTGTCACACTGAAGAGGGGGTTCCTCTGAGAGTCTGTTGGAGTCGGTCCCAGAGGGCAGAGGGGCCTACGGCCTAACCCCGGGGAGCTTGTGACCTGCAAGGAGCCTGGCACACTGAAGGGATTCTTCCAGGAAGTGTGGGGTGCAGAGGGCATCAGCCTGAGAGCCTGCAACCACGCTCAGCAACTCCGCTGTGAAGTGGCAGCACCTGGAAACCGAATCGAGATTAAAGAAGCTGGACGAGGCAGCGTGGATGTGCAGTGGCAGAGCTGAGGGTTAAGGAAAATCCTGCAGAGGTGAGCCCGGATTGGGGCAGGGAACCCTGGACTGCATGGAGCTCTGAACCCTGAGTGGCCTGCCACAGCTCAAGGAGGGAAGGAGCGATTCCACCCCATCATCTACTAGTGGCCAAGACAGACCTGCAAAGAGTTTTCCAGGCCTGGGCCGAGGAAGGTGCCTGTGTGTCTGTGCAGGAAAGCAGCTTGTCCACTGGGAATGGCAAGTTGTCTGTGAGAGAAGCTGCTTCACCTTCTGTGTGTGTGTGGAGACCAGCCGGGGGGCTGGGACAAAGGAGAGAGTGTCTCCCATTGTCTGTCTGTGTTGAACAGCAGCAGCAGCCTGGGGAGAGAGCAGATCCTGCATTTGGAAAAGGTGCCAATGAGGAAACTAGCCCATTGTCTAAGGAAGACTTCCCCAGCCTGGGGTGGCTGGAGAAGGAACCACCAGGAAAGAGCATTCCAGGTGTGCATAAACCCAGCCATGGGGGCTGGAGCAGCGGGAATGGCTCTGGGATGGGCAGTGGTGTCCCTGCTAAGGACACTGGTCCTTGGTGCAAAAAAAGTGCTTCTGCTTCTGGGGAAGTGAATCCTTTGCCTGAGCCTGTGGGGGCTCGAGATGGAGCCAAGATCCCAGAGCTGGATCTGAGGGCAGCTGAAGCCCAGATGGGAAGTGGGCCGACCTCTGTGTCTCTCAGGGGAGATGATGCTTTAAGTTGGTCTAATCCAGTTAGTATCATCAGGGAATCCCAGAGACCAGACGATTCTGGTGCTTGTTCTTTGCCTGATGCTGAGGTGTTACTGGGAGGGGGTGAGAGGACTCTGTCCTACCAGAGTCATCCTCTCACCAGGACACAAGAACAGACGGGCAATGGAGTTATGCTGACTAATGAAGATAAAGGAGCTGGTAGCAGAAGGGAGGAAAGGGACCCTAACCTTCTGTCCGGTGGTACTGGCTGTCCGCTTGGAGGGGGATTACGTGGGAATCTGCCTAATGGGCCAGAAGTGATCCTGGGTGTAGGTGAAACCCAAGAGCTGGTTGTGGCTCAAGGGAACAGTGCCCCTGTGGAGCCAGACAGGGGTGAGTTATTGTTTGGGGGAGCTCTTGAGGAAGAGAATTTCCCTGAAACTTTTCCTAACCCGTCTGTGGGGACTGCAGAAAATGGGAGTGAGGTGAAGGAGAGTGAACAGGAAAGGTGCTTGTCTGTAAGAGCCAGAGCAGCCCTTTGCCTGGGGAGAAGTTTGTTTCAGCTCCTGATGGCCAGGACCTGCCTGAGTGTGAAACCACTGGCTGTGCTCTGCAAGGGTCCAAAGCAGGCAGTGTAAAAGTTTCTCAGGAATTGGAAGCTGGTGCAAGTAAAGTAAAAACTATCAGGGAATGTGAGCAGCCCTGTGAGAACCAAGTAAAACAGCTGCACAGCCAATCTCTGTAGGATGCAGGAGAGCGCCAGCAATTCCCCATCTCCAGATGGTGGAAACACTTATATTCTCATACTGGATTCGACTTCTGATTCCATGGGGAGGCAGTAGTTGGAGGTGGAAGGACGAAGGAACTGTGGGCCTGGTGGGCCAGTAAGGGATAAACAGGGATTCCTCCATGTGGATTCTGCGTCTGGGACTCACAAAACAACTCTCAGAAAGCAGTTTGGTTTGCAAATTTCCAGACTGGCAGGAAGGGGGCCATCTCCCTGAGATCATCAATGGCCCAGCTCTTGTTAGACGGGAGGGCACAGCCAGAGAGATCAGATTTCCACCCCAGGGGGCAAGGGAGAAGATTAGAACTTGATGGTGCTAAGAAAGGCCTCAGCCATTTATCCCCAAAATACCAGATTCTCAAGGAGGTTACACAAAAGTTGTGGTCTACCAAAGAGCAACGTAAATGTACAGTTGCAATGGGTTTGTTCTGTTACTCACGCTGACTGCTGTAACCAAGGGGTGCTGCTACCAAAAGCTGTATAATTGTACCATGCACTGATTGTTTGAAAAGAGCCATGTGACATGATGACATTGATGTAGAAGCATGAATGGTATGTTGAAGGAGTCTGTAACTCTGAAATGTCACCATTGTTCCCTGTAACTAGTCTTGCAACCTCTGACATGAGAAGGAACATTCCAAACCTATTGTGTGGCATGGAAGGGGAAACTGAGGCACACAGCCATTGTGGTGGTCTGGCTAAATGCCAAGGATGGAAGCATTTGTACCTTCCGTTACTGGACTGTAACTGAATTCCAGACATTGGCTGGAGCAGCTGTATGGACTGGTGGTCAGATGGGGCAGGACCCAGACCACAAAAGACCTGTTTGATCTGTTGGTGCTGCAGCATCTGTATGGGCTCTGCCCGCCCGACTTGAGAACGTGGCTGACGGACCGGGGCCGAAGCAGGGAGACCAACCAACCCAAGGGAACTAAAGGGACTTGCCCGGCTGCATCACATGAAAAGGGCCAAGACCAAGCTCCTGACTTGGAGCCTCCCCCAGCAGGACTATGATGTGGAGGTGGTGCACATCGAGGGGAGAACAGAGGGTACAGCTGATGCCCTGTCACAAGGGGAGAGCCCCGAACTTCCCCAGGTCACCAGTTGAGTGACCCCGCTCAGTTCGGTCTGGAAGGGGGGAGAGATGTGATGGAGTGGGGGATACCTGTGTGTGTGTGGGGCTCACACAGGGTGTGGGGCTCCTGCTGAGGGTAACCTTGATGACCAGGTAACACCTTTGTACTGCAGACAAAGGAGGAGGTGGAGCCTGAGGGGTTTGAATTGGAACTGGGATTTGGGAAGCAGTTAGTCTGGGCTGAGGGAGAGAGAGACAAAGGAGGGGGCCAGGCCCCAGCTCTGGGGGCCCCTCGGGGACTCCTCTCCTCAACATGGATGGGACTGGCTGTCTCTGCCTGCTGTACTGACTCCTCTGTCCGATGCTGTGTCCTGTCGGCTAATAAACCCGCTGTTCTCCTGCTGAGTGAGAGACTCTCCTGCCTGCGGACAGGGTGCAGAGCTTGGGAGACCCCAGAACCCCATCACACCTAGTGCCTGTTCCTGCACCCTGGCCAGCCTGCCCAGCATGCTCCTACCCCAATGCTCTTCCCTGCCAAGGAAGCAGGGAGCTTGTTGGCTGGGCTGGGACATTCATTGCAACCTCCAGCTGCACAAAAATGTGAAGGTTAGTTAAGCAGAAATTAAAAGGCAGAATAACTAGAGTAAAATCCCTGCAAGCTGCATGGAAACTTTTCAAAGATACCATATTAGAGGCCGAACTTAAATGTATACCCCAAATTAAAAGAACACAGTAAGAGACCTAAAAAAGAGCCACCACCATGGCTTAACAACTATGTAAAGAGGCACTGAGAGATAAAAAGGCATCTTTTAAAAAGTGGTAGTCAAATCCTAGTGATCAAAGTAGAAAGGAACATAAACACTGCCAAATTAAATGTAAAGATGTAATAAGAAAAGCCAAAAAAGATGTTAAGGAACAGTTAGCCATAAATTCAAAAAACAATAGTAAAATGTTTTTAAAGTACATTAGAAGCAGGAAGCCTGCTAAAAGAGCAGTGGGGCCCCTGGACGATAGAGACATGAAGGCTACGTCTACACGTGCCCCAAACTTCGAAATGGCCACGCAAATGGCCATTTCGAAGTTTACTAATGAAGTGCTGAAATGCATATTCAGCGCTTCATTAGCATGCGGGCGGCAGCGGCGCTTCGAAATTGACGCGGCTTGCCGCCGCACGGCTCGTCCAGACGGGGCTCCTTTTCGAAAGGACCCCGCCTACTTCAAAGTCCCCTTATTCCCATGATCTCATAGGAATAAGGGGACTTCGAAGTAGGCGGGGTCCTTTAGAAAAGGAGCCCCGTCTGGATGAGCCGTGCGGCGGCAAGGCGCATCAATTTCGAAGCGCCGCTGCCGCCCGCATGCTAATGAAGCGCTGAATATGCATTTCAGCGCTTCATTAGTAAACTTCGAAATGGCCATTTGCGTGGCCATTTCGAAGTTTGGGGCACGTGTAGACACAGCCAAAAGGAGCAATCAAGGAAGATAATGCCATTGCAGAAAAACTAAATGATTTCTTTGCTTCAGTCTTCACGGCTGAGGATGTTAGAGAGATTCCCAAATCTGAGCCGTCCTTTATAGGTGACAAATCTGAGGAACTGTTCCAGATTGAAGTTTCATTAGAGGAGGTTTTGGAACTAATTGATAAGCTAAACAGTCACAAGTTTCCAGGTTTAGTAGGCATCCTTCAGTCTGCATAGACTATGGATCGCGCCCTTTATAGTTTCAATTGAGGACTTCATTTACAGCGTCTACTGTGACTATGAAGACCCACACGAGAGTGACAGTCCTTGCTGCATCTCTTGCAGATGTGGTGGGTGTCTGGCAAGTCCTTAGTGTGCTTTCTGTGCACTCGCTTCTCCTCTGCTAGCTGTCTGATCCCTCATCTTGCCCTTCTGAAGGCCCTTGTGTAACCCCTGCCTCCATCTGTCGCGGTCGTCTGCTAGTTCTTCCCAGTTGTCCAGCTTGATGTCTGCCTCTCTGAGGTCTCTCTTGCAAACATCTTTGTAGCGCAACTGGGGGTGTCCGGGAGGTCTTTTGCCAGAGTCTAGCTCACCATACAGGATGTCTTTTGGAATCCTTCCATCATTCATCCTGTGGATGTGGCCAAGCCAGTGGAGCCGACGCTGCCTGAGGAGGGTGTGCATGGTTGGGATTCCAGCTTGCTCAAGGATGGCAGTGTTGATCACTCTGTCCTTCCATGATATTCCAAGGATGTGCCTGAGGCAGCGCAAGTGGGCATCTGGTACATACAAGTCTCCAGGACTGGATGGTATTCACCCAAGGGTTCTGAAAGAACTCAAATGTGAAATTGCAGAGCTATTAATGGTGGTTTGTAACCTATCCTTTAAATCAGCTTCGGTACCCAATGATTGGAAGACAGCAGATATAACACCAATATTTAAAAAGGGCCCTAAAGGAGACCCTAGCAATTATAGACCAGTATGTCTAATGTCAGTACCAGGCAAATTAGTAGGAAACGATAGTAAAGAATAAAATAGTCAGACACGTAGAGGAACATGATTTGTTGAGCAAAAGTCAACATGGTTTCTGTAAAGGGAAGTCGTGTCTTACTAATCTATCAAAGTTCTCTGAAGGGGTTAACAAATGTGCGGACGGGGGGATCCAGTAGACATAGTATACTTGGATTTCCAGAAAGCCTTTGACACAGTCCCTCAACAAAGGCTCTTATGTAAATTAGGTGGTCATGGGATAGGAGGAAAGATCCTTTCATGGATTGGGAACTGGTTAAAAGACAGGAAAGAAAGGATAGGAATAAATGGTAAATTTTCACAATGGAAGTGGGTAACTAGTGGTGTTCCCCAAGGGTTAGTCCTGGGAACAATCTTTTTCAATTTATTCGTCGATCTAGAGAAAGGGGTAAGCAGCGAGGTGGCAAAATTTGCAGATGACACCAAACTGTTCAGGATAGTCAAAACCAAAGCAGACTGTGAAGAACTTCAAAAAGATCTCAGCAAACTGAGCGATTGGGCAGCAAAATGGCAAATGAAATTCAATGTGGGTAAGTGTAAGGTAACGCACATTGGGAAGAATAACCCCAATTATACTGTCAAAGTTTGACTCAGACTCACAATTTATCAGACCACTCTGTTTTATTAGCAAAGCCGCTCTGCTAATACATTTAGAAGTGAGCCCCCCGAGTGGGGCTTGTGTCTCTTAATTTATACAGTTTTTTTGGAGAACAAGTTACAGAGAAGTTACAGACAAAAGAAGAAAAAGATTTTAGTCACCACCCTTCGAGATCCCTGAGACCAGTCACGTATCTTCAATTACCTGCCACCCTTAACAATCTCCTTTAACAGCTTCCAGTTAACTTAACTAATTGCCCTTCACACCTTCCATTCTGATGCCTGCTTCTTAGACGTGCTGGCTCCATCTTAATTGCTTCTCCATTCAAAAGCTAACTGTCCCTACGTGTGCTCCCCCAGATACTTTGTAACATGTTTTGGCATGCCCTCTCATATACAATGTATCCAGCATGTCCCCTTATACAACGTTATACTTATACAATGTTATACTTCCACAATCCCCCCTTTTGGTCAAGGCTACGCCCATGACCAACAACTTACTGGATTCCATACATCAATCGTTCTTTTTCATTACTTTCACTGGTGACATTTAACAACATTAGATTAGCACTCTGGTTAGGGGTAACCTGATGGATGGTGTGTCTTGTGCAGTTTTGGATACAACAAGAAATCAATTGAAAACACACAAAGATTATTAGAATTCCAAATAGGATAGTCAGGATTCCTTGAAACAACCAGTTTCCCAGACTAGAGAAATTGAATAAGTTACTTATCCATTTCCACAAGGAACTTGGTTCTTCGTGGGGAAGGTATGCAATTTGCTCCAGATGGCTAGCACGATTTATTACCTCATTAGTATTATCAGGTATGTATACACAGCATTCTGTTCCAATTAGAGCACAGGTCCCTCCTTTGGCTGCCAGTATTATATCTAATGCCTGACGGTTTTGGAGGGCCACTTGTCGGACCGCTCCTGCTTCTTTGGCTAGAGCTTTTAAGCTCTCTCCTGTTTCATTGGCCATGATCTCAACCACCGCTTGTAACCTTAAAAGCCTTTTTGCATGGTGGATTACCCCCCCTACTGGGACTAAAGAAATGCCAACAGCTTCTTCCCAAGTTAGGGGGCTTATGTTATCCACATACCATTTAGCATCTGGCAAGTCCCTCCTTTTTCGCCTGAAATTACGGAGGCGATTTCGTGGGAGGGATTGAAGCACCCGGAATTGTGGGAAAAGCTGAGCAGGATAACAGATACCTGACCAATTTGCTGGTAACACAATGTAAGCATTTTCCCCACAAACCCAATGATGTCCCATTAAAGCTGGGAAGGGTTGACTGCAACCCTTTGACATGTAAGAATTTACGAAGGAGGAATAGGATCCCCCAAAGGGCACAGGATGATTTTCACTGGGAGAAGAGGTAGCATTTACATGACATTTGTAGATGGTGCTGTTTTTCTCAGGGAGGCTGTAGGGGGAGCAAGAGATTGAATCTTTGGTTTGATCCCAGGTTGAGAGGAAGTTTATCTTTCCATACCCGGTTCGCCATTCTCCAACCTTGTTTGAATAGTCCCATACACCATGGGACATGATGCATTGGAGACAGCTGCTCCTCCCTAGATTTAGCCCTGTCCCATTACACACCCAGCACCAGTGGCCCTTTCCTTTCACCACACTTATAAGTTTAGGAACATATGTTTTTCCCAGCCCCCAAGTGTCATTTTCCTCCCATGTCCTTTTAAGTGGATAGGGTTCTCCAGCAAGCTCTGAGGAATTCAAAGGGATTGCCATGGTGGGGATACTAGCTTGTGAGTGAGCTGGGATGTGGCTGCAGACCCAGCAATTAGAAATATTCAGGATCTGGGCTATCTGCACCTGTTGTTGGGTGAAAGAATTGTCACTGTCACTCTGGACTCCCCAGACCCTCAGGACACAGTAGCTGAGGATTAAGCTTCTCAAAGGACACATGTTGGAAGCAGGACCCTTTCTGGTTCTGACAACCCCTTTCGAGGGAACCGCAGTCACGGTTTTACGTCCACCAGGCAGCAGGCGCTAGGCTCACTACTGCTTCTTGTTTGTTGGGTCCTGCTGTCTGCTTACCCTCTGCTTCTGGCAACCCTTACGAGAGCGCAGATTGTAAGGTGTTGCAGGCTGTTCCTCTTTGTCTTCTGGGGTTGAAGCTGGTTCTGCGTGGTCTTGCAGAGGTGCTTGGTCCCCTGGAGGTGGCGCTGGCTTACACTGTGAGGCGTGGATTCATGCAGCGATGCCGGATAATTTCACTGCTGTCTGGGTGGCGAGCAGTACCTGGTATGGACCCTTCCACCGGGGTTCCAAGGCAGGCTTCCGGAGGTGGTGCCGCAGGTAGACCCAATCACCAGGCTCAAGAGTGTGACAGGCAGCAGAGGTGGGTTCCGTCGGCCAAGCTGCTCGCACCTGCGAATGGAAGGAGCTCACAGCTTGCATTAACCCTTTGCAGTACTGGAGGAGCGTGCTGTGAGTTAGGTTTAGGTCTGGGGCTGGGGTAATAGTAGCCATTGTTCGCATAGAGCGTCCCATGATGATTTCAAATGGACTCAATTTGTGTCTCTGGGATGGGGATGACCGAATTTCCATAAGGGCCAGTGGTAAAGCAGCTGGCCAGTTTAACCCTGTGGAACTACAGATTTTTGCCAGCTTATTTTTAAGCACACCATTTCGCCTTTCAACTGCCCCTGCACTCTGTGGATGGTAAGGGCAGTGCAACAGGTGGGTGACATGTAATACCTGGTTTAGATGTTGAACAATTTTTCCAGTAAAATGTGTTCCCCGGTCACTAGACAAAGTGGCAGGAATTCCCTTGGTAGGGATAATGTGGTTTAACAGACATTTTGCAACAGACAATGAATCAGCTTTGCGACAGGGAAAGGCTTCAATCCAACCCGAAAACAGACATATTATAACTAAAATGAATTCATATTTCTGACACTTTGGCATTTGTACAAAATCAAGTTGCCAGTGTAGGAAAGGTGCTTGAGGCAAACCCCGGAACCCTTGTGTTACTTTTACAGATTTGCCTACATTGTGGCTTTGACAAGTAACACAAGCGGCACAGTGGCGGGTTGCAAAGGAGCTGAAATGGGGAGCCCACCACCCCGCCTTACTCATAGCAGAGACCATCCCCTCCTTGCCGACATGCGAAACACCATGTAGCAGGGCGGCTAGAGACGGGTAGAGTGAGAGGGGGGCTACAAAGGTACCGGTGGGCGATCGCCAAAGGGAATCAGAATGCAAAGAGCAACCCAAAGCACTCCAGGAGTCTTTCTCTGTTTCTGGGGCAGAATCCTGGAGCTGAGCGAGATGAGACAGGGATGGTGGCATTACAGAGACAGAGAGGGGACCAAGAAACGCTTCTGGTGAAGGTTTTATAGTGACGGCATGTTTTGCAGCAGCATCAGCAAGTGCATTACCTTTTGCCACCTCGGTGTCTGCCACTGAGTGGCCAGTACACTTAACAATTGCCAAGGCAGACGGTAGTAAAACTGCATACAGGAGGGCGGCAATGTAGGGGCCATTCTTGATAGGGGTACCAGTAGAGGTAAGAAAACCTCGAGCCTGCCAGAGGGTGCCAAAGTCATGCACAACCCCAAAGGCATACCGAGAATCAGTAAAAATAGTGGCAGAGAGCCCCTCGGCTAGAAAGCAGGCACGGGTTAGAGCAATCAGTTCAGCCACCTGGGCAGAGGTCACAGAGGGTAAGGGCGCAGCTTCTATGGTCTCAGAGAGAGAGACCACAGCGTACCCTGCAAGAAGGTGGCCTTGGTCATTTCTATAACAGGACCCATCAGTGAATAATACCAAGTCAGAGTTAGGGAGAGGTACATCTGAAAGGTCGGGGCGCGGGACAGTGATAGCGGAGACAGTTGCAAGGCAGTCATGGGGTTCACCATCACTAGGTAAAGGAAGGAGGGTAGCAGGGTTTAACCGGGAGCAGCGCTTAATAGTGATATGTGAGGCTGAAAGCAGCAAAAGTTCATACCTAGTGAGGCGAGCAGAGGAGAGGTGAGCAGTGTTGCGTTGCAGAAGGAGAGTTTCCACAGAATGGGGAACCATGAGAGTGAGAGGAGAGCGGAGGACAAGGGACTCAGGCATCTCGACCAGGCGCGCTGCAGCAGCTACAGCGCGTAGGCAAGGGGGTAAACCCTGGGCTACAGGGTCCAAGGTTGCAGAGAAATAAGCCACCGGGCGATTTCTGTCACCGTGCTCCTGAGTAAGAACCCCAAGGGCACAAGCAGATTGTTCGTGACAGAAAAGGGTAAAAGGCTTGTCATAGTTAGGTAACCCTAAGGCAGGGGCAGAGGCTAAATTCTGCTTAAGGGAGATGAAAGCAGCATTTGCTTCAAGTGGCCATGGCATGGGGTTAGGTACAGAGGATCGAGTGAGTTCGTGGAGTGGTTTAGCCAGAGAAGCATATTGGGGAATCCGTTGCCTACAGAACCCTGTCATGCCTAAGAATTTTCTGACCTGGCGTGGAGAGCAAGGCTGGGGAAAGCTAAGGATGGCTTGGACCCGGGCTGGAGAGAGTACGGGAGCCCTGGGAGAGAAGGAAGCCTAGGTATGTGACAGAGGTTTGGCAGAGCTGCAATTTTGTGCGAGAAGCCTTATGACCCTTGTTCGCTAAAGCTGTGAGAAGTGTTAGTGAATCAGTTTCTGAGGCAGACAGAGAGGGGGAGCACAGGAGTAAGTCGTCCACATATTGGATCAGTGTGGATCCTGATGGGAAAACCAGATCAGCGAGATCCCTGGCTAGGGCTTGAGAAAAATAGGATGGACTCTCTGTATACCCCTGGGGAAGGGTAGTCCATGTATATTGCTGCCCTTGTAGGAGAAGGCAAAGAGATACTGGGATTCAGAGTGAACTGGGACAGAGAAGAAAGCGGAGCACAAATCTACAACAGTAAAGTGGGTTGCATTTGGAGGAATAGACGCTAGTATTGTAGCGGGGTTAGGAACCACTGGAAAAGAAGGTGTGACAATACGGTTAATAGCTCGAAGGTCTTGAACAAATCGCCACGATTTGCCATCAGCCTTTTGAACTGGGAGGATAGGGGTGTTACAGGGGCTGGAACAAGGGACAATAATTCCTTGTTCTTTTAATGCAGATATAAGTGGAGCAATCCCAGCCTCTGCCTCAGGATTCAAAGGATACTGAGACAGGCGAGGCAGAGGTTTGGAATTGTCTACAGTAATCCGAACTGGGTCAGTATTTAATCGGCCCACTTCAGATGGGTGAGAGGGCCATAGGGAGGAAGGAACCTGAGAGATTAGGTGCTCTAGGGACGGAGTTAAGGGACAGCAAGGGACCGGAGTGGAGAGGGAAGTTTCAGACAGCAGGGAGGCTACAGAATCACATAAGGAAGACTGAGGGATTTGCAGATAGACACCATCTGGGGAGCAGTAAATAGAACAGCCAAGTTTGCATAGCAAGTCCCGTCCCACAAGGTTTGCAGGGGTGGAATCAGAGAGGAGGAATGCATGCTCCTCAGAGAGGGGACCGACCTGAACAGACAAAGGTTTTGAGAGGGGAAAAGAGGTAGGGACCCCTGTAATGCCAACAGCAGACACAGATTTTCCAGATCGGGGAACCACAGGCAAGTCAGTGGTGCGGATTGTAGAAAGAGAAGCTCCAGTATCAACAAGGAAAGGGAGAGAGAGATCATTTACAGTCAGGACACATTCTCCAGTAGGGGACAGAGGTAATAAGGGAGCTAAAACTTTCTGAGGTTCCCCAGCATCCCGTCATTGTTGGGGTGAAAAATAGGGTTGGGGATCAGCTGGAGGAACCAGCGGGGGGTTCACTTGATTTCCCATACAATTATTAGGTCGTCTTGGACACTCTTTTTTCCAGTGTCCAGGCTGTTTACAGTAGTTACAAACCCCAGTTAATCCAGCCCCCCGCCCCCTTCCGCAACCCCGTCCCTGTCCCCGGTGTGGTCTGCTTAGTCCTGAATAATGCTGTATCTGCAGAGCCATTAACTTTTGGGAGGACTGTTCCTCCTTTCCTTTTAAAGTGCGGCAGCAATGCTCTGCCACTGCCAGCAATTTGTCCATGGTTTCAGTCTCCCATCCCACACTTATTTGTTTTAACATGCTGCCTGTGGCAGGGAGAAGACCATCAACAAATGCATGTGCCAAGGCCCCCTGCCCATTTACATCGGGCTCTTGTATTCCTGAATGTTGTAGGAAAATATCAGTTAGCCGGGACCTATAGTCGCCTGGGCTTTCTCCTTGCCCTTGCTTACAGCAACGTATTGCTGTCCAGTTTGTTTTAGGAGACCACACTTTGGGAATGGCTTGATGCAGGCGCTTCCAAAGAGCCATACACCGGTCTCTGTATGCCGAATCTGGGCCAGTACTTTTTATGGTTGAGTGGCGTGCCTCAGCTGGCCAGTCTGCGGCAGCCAACCATTTTTCATAATAACTGGCAGGAGCTAACAATTTACACAGTTGGAGGAGATCTGTCTCAGAGGGTTCATAGGTTTCACAGATTAACAGAAACTCCTCAGCAAATTTGACAGAGTTTTCCTGTGGTTTGGGAAAACCTTTAACTATAGATAAAAGTTCCGTACGAGTCCAGGACTTATAATCCCATATGGACTCACTTTCTCCCATCTTAAGGACTCGTAAGGGTGCCACAACAGTTTGATCAGAGTCTCTCATTAACCTCCCATCAGGTTCTCTTTTCCAAGAAGAGATGTCAAGAGAATCTTTGCAGTCTGCTTTGGATTTCTTCTTCATAATATTCTGCAGAGCTGCGAGGCCAATGAGGGTATCTTCTTCACTTTCATTATCTGTAGTCACTGAAGATTTTTCTTTTTCTGATTTCTTATTTGCGCAGGAGTATGGTGGGGGTCGGGTTTGATCCGGATCATTGCACAGGACTGGGCAAAGGGGAGCACTCGGACTAGTGGTGGGAGAGACTGCATCCAATTGAACTGTTAGTTTTTTGATAGAATTTTTAAGAGAGGTGAGTTTTGACTCAGTCCATCTACGATTTGCCTCTTCCCACCACTGCATGAAGCAGTTTACTTCTCCTCTCTCCAATTTGGTTTTTGGGAGGACGAGTTTGCTTTTTAAAGCGTCCACTCGATCCTTGTCCCAAGAACCTAACAGTGGTCACTGTAATTTGGGGTTCTCTAGAGCTAATTTGGACCATTTTTCAAGAAACCTACAAGAGTCCGGACCCCTCCTAAAATACATAAAATAAGCCGGAGTTCCCTTAGGGAACTGTTCTACCTTAGACTTCTGATTACCCATCCAGGAGGACTTCACACAGCACTCACACAAGAAGGAAATTCGGGCTCGGCAGAGCGGTACCCGGTGCAACCACACAAAGGAGCCCACAGGCTACTGCCTCAACTGCCCTTGCTTTCACACCAGGGGTTATACCCAAGGCGTGGTGCGGCTGCAGCTGTGCAGATTCCACTTATTCAGACCGTGGGGACGGGGACCCCTTGGTCAGCCAGTCTCCGGACAGAGATGGCTCCCAGATTCACACACACACCACAGGGAAGACGGATAGACACAAAGACAAGACAGTCCTCAAACCGGTTAAAGCACAAAAATAATAATTACCTGAGACGTCTGATTCCAGAAGCTGGATCCAAAGACCCCTACCCGAACAGAGTGGGAACCAACAAGTTCGATGGCGTAGACTGCGCTGCTGCTGTGTACCTCTCTGTCTTGTGGAGGATCGCTTGGACTAAGCGTCCAGGCGCCGGCTGCCACGATCGTCCTGCAAGGCAGTCAGGGATCACACAGCCTCAGCGAAGCCGCTTGCCATCTCAGTGGGACCTCCAAATTGTCAAAGTTTGACTCAGACTCACAATTTATCAGACCCCTCTGTTTTATTAGCAAAGCCGCTCTGCTAATACATTTAGAAGTGAGCCCCCCGAGTGGGGCTTGTGTCTCTTAATTTATACAGTTTTTTGGAGAACAAGTTACAGACAAGTTACAGACAAAAGAAGAAAAAGATTTTAGTCACCACCCTTCGAGATCCCTGAGACCAGTCACGTATCTTCAATTACCTGCCACCCTTAACAATCTCCTTTAACAGCTTCCAGTTAACTTAACTAATTGCCCTTCACACCTTCCATTCTGATGCCTGCTTCTTAGACGTGCTGGCTCCATCTTAATTGCTTCTCCATTCAAAAGCTAACTGTCCCTACGTGTGCTCCCCCAGATACTTTGTAACATGTTTTGGCATGCCCTCTCATATACAATGTATCCAGCATGTCCCCTTACACAACGTTATACTTATACAATGTTATACTTCCACAATACATACAATATGATGGGGGCAAATTTAGCTACAAGAGGTCAGGAAAGGGATCTTGGAATTATAGTGGATAGTTCTCTCAAAACATCCACGCAGTGTGCAGCGGCAGTCAGTAAAGCAAATAGGATGTTAGGAATAATTAAAAAAGGGATAGAAAATATGACGCAGAATATCTTACTTCCCCTATATAAAACTATGGTACGCCCACATCTTGAGTACTGAATGCAGATGTGGTCTCCTCACCTCAGAAAAGATATATTGGTGTTAGAAAAGGTTCAGAAAAGGGCAACTAAAATGATTAAGGGTTTGGAATGGGTCCTATATGAGGAGAGGCTAGAGAGACTGGGACTCTTCAGTCTAGAAAAGAGGAGACTGAGGGGTGATATGATAGAGGTATATAAAATCATGAATGGTGTGGAGAAAGTCAATACAGAAAGGTTATTTACTTGTTCCCATAATATAAGAACTAGAGGACACCAAATGAAATTAATGGGTAGCAGGTTCAAAACTAATAAAAGAAAGTTTTTCTTCACACAGCGCAGTGTCAACCTGTGGAACTCCTTACCAGAGGACGCTGTGAAGGCCAGGACTCTAACAGAGTTTAAAAAAAAGCTCGATAAATGTTTGGAGGTTAGGTCCATAGATGGCTATTAGCAAGGGGTAAGGTATGGTGACTAGCCTTTTGTCGAAGGCGGGAGATGGATGGCAGGAGACAAATCGCTTGATCATTGTCTTCGGTTCACCTCCTCTGGGGCACCAGGCATTGGCTACTCCCGGCAGACAGGATACTGGGCTAGATGGACCTTTGGTCTGACCCAGTGTGGCCGTTCTTGTCCCTAGACAGACAACATCACTTAGGGTACTGCCAGGCCCAGGCGCCCCATGTGCCGCTGCAGACGCTGTACACCTGTCCCCAGGAGGTGGTGCTGCGGTACCAGAGGAAGTCAGACACAGATTCCAGAGCCCTGGGTGCAGATGGGCTGGGGCTGGCGCAGGACGCAGCGTTACTGAGACTAGGGCGAGCGACCTTTTGGTGTCGGGCGCCACTTTCTGTCCCTGTGAGTAGCAGGCCCCCACCTGTGGGAGGATCCCCAGAACAAGTGCAGGGAGGCATTCAGGGTGGGTGTGCCCTGAAGGGGGAGGGGTGCTCAGGGAGATGGCCCCCAGAGGGCAAGCGAGGTGCCCCAAAGGGGAAGGGGCACATGCAGGGGGGTGGGACTGCAGGGGCTCACCTGCATCACCACCTCCACCTTGTAGGTGTTGCCCTGGCTGTTCCACTGGCTGTGGCACTTGGTGCTGCTGTAGAGCAGGGAGGTGGTGACCCTGGGTGCGCCTGTTAACGGGTGGCAGCAGCACCATCCTGCAGTCCCTCCCCCATGGAGCAGCCCTTGCTCTGAGCCAGCATCTGGGGCGGGGATGTCCCCGTTGCCTGCACGCTGTGGGAGACTAGCCACCTTACCCAGCCAGGCACTTGCTGGCTGCCCCCATGGCCCAGCTCAGGCCTCCTGGCAGCGCCTTCGCTTGTTCTGATTGGCCCCCGAGCGCTGTGGCGGGCAGGGCACCATTCCCATGGGTCACGGCGCTCCCTCTGCAACTGCAGCCGTGGAGGCTGCAGGGGGGGAGGGGAATGCAATTGCTCTGCACCCGCTTTACAAAAGGTCACACCCGTACGTCGCAGCCCCAGCGTGGACCAGCCCTGGCGGGCTTGTTTTACTGCTGTGCCAGAGCCACAGCCTCCCTGGGCAATTGCTCTGCGCCCGCCTTACAAAAGGTCACACCCGTACGTCGCAGCCCCAGCGTGGACCAGCCCTGGCGGGCTTGTTTTACTGCTGCGCCAGAGCCGCAGCCTCCCTGGGCAATTGCTCTGCGCCCGCCTTACAAAAGGTCACACCCGTACGTCGCAGCCCCGGCGTGGACCAGCCCTGGCGGGCTTGTTTTACTGCTGCGCCAGAGCCGCAGCCTCCCTGGGCAATTGCTCTGCGCCCGCCTTACAAAAGGTCACACCCGTACGTCGCAGCCCCAGCGTGGACCAGCCCTGGCGGGCTTGTTTTACTGCTGCGCCAGAGCCGCAGCCTCCCTGGGCAATTGCTCTGCGCCCGCCTTACAAAAGGTCACACCCGTACGTCACACCCCTGGTGTGGACCAGGCCTGGCAGGCTTGTTTTACTGCTGTGCCAGAGCCGCAGCCTCCCTGGGCAATGTGCTCTGCCCAATGGGCAGATTTTCTTGGCATCCAGCTTCCAGCATCCTGGCTGACATTTAGCACAAGAAGCAATGGGCCTGTCTTCAGTGGGTGAGGAGAATGACGTAGCACCACCTCCTCCACAACAGCCCTCCCCGTACATGCAGGCTGTGCTCTTGGCCCCACTTCGACCTCTCTTCCCCAGACCAATCCACCCCATTGTTTTCAGCCCTCCCTCACTGGTCGTGTCTTCTAGACCTGTGATCATCGTGTGGCTTTTCTCTGAGCTTTCTCCAGTCTGGTCCCATTTTTCCTGAAGCTTGGTGTTCAGGGTTGGGCCCAATGTGCCAGATGAGGCCTAATCATTACTGAGTAGAGTGGAGGAAGAATTCCTTCTCACCACACTCTTGCTAACACAGCTCCCCTGCAACGCATCATTAAAGACCTACAACCCATCCTCAATCAGGATGCCACACTCCAGAAGGCCCTAGGTGACAGGCCTGTTCTCTCCTACAGACAACCTCCCAACCTCATGAGGATTCTCACCAACAACCGCAGTCTGTACCACAATAATACCAATCCTGGAACTTTTCCTTGCAACAAGCCCTGTTGCCAGCATTGTCCACATATCTATTCTGGAGATACCATCATGGACCTAATCAGGTTATTCACAGAATCACGGGCACTTTCTCATGTTCCTCAGCTAACATCATATATGCCATCATGTGCCAACAATGCCCAGATGCTTTGTATATAGGAGAAATGGTAAACACGCTTTGACAAAGAATGAATGGACACAAAACAGACATCAGAAACCTCCTAACTCACAAGGCTGTCAGCCAGCTCTTTAATGGTGTGGGCCATTCTGTTAATGACCTGAAAGTCTGTGCTTTACTGAAAAGGAGCTGTGAGAATCGGCTGCAAAGAGAGAGTGCCTTTCATCTGCCTCTCGACTCCCCCTCTGCTCTTCTGATTTGTCAACCTTGATAACTATTTTTGGTTCTCTGTGCCTTAACTGTTGAGTCTGGTCTGGTCTGGCTCTGGTCCCGTTTCCTATGTAGGTTTCGCTCTTGGCCGAACAGGGGAGGAGCCCATTGCGCTCCCCTAGGCTGCCTTGCTGCATTCAGTGCAGGAGCAGGCCGCTCTGTTGGCATGTGCGGCTGGTGTGTCTCTCACCGGGGCCCCCAGCCTGAGATCTCCTGGCGTGGGGCATGCTGAGAGCTGGCTGGAGAGCAGGGCACATTGCAGCTCTGTGCAGAGCCCAGCTCTGTCGAGAGGAAGTGGCCCAGGAAGGCTTGCGCAAGCCGGTGAGACACACGTGACCCTGGCAGCTCGGCAGGAGGAACTAGCTCCCCCAGGGACACTCACATCTCTGGGCTGGGCTGGGCTGGGCTGGGCTGGCTGCAATGGCCCCCTGGCTGCCCACCAAGGAGGAGAAATATGGCGTTGGTAGGTGGGGCTGCCTGGGCCACAGCATGGGCTGCTCTGGGTTGGGGGCTGTGCCCCGGGGCTGAGCTGGACAGGGATGCTCCGCTGAGGCGAGTCCGGGAACTGCATTGCTGGGGCACCAGCTGGGCAGCTCTGGCTGCAGGGCCTGCGGGTGGGAGCACAGGCCTCATTCTCAGTGCCCTCAGTAGCAGGGCTGGACAGCTGAGCGGTGCCAGGGCTGGCGGGAGGAAGAAGCTGGGCAGTGCCTGAGCTGTGGTGGGTGCTGAAGGTGTCTGGGCTGGGGCTGGGGGTGCTGAGGGGTGTCTGGGGGTGCTGAGGGGTGTCTGGGCTGGGGTTGGGGGTGCTGGGGGTGCTGAGCGCATTGAGGCTGGGGGTGCTGAGCGGTGTCTGGGCTGAGGCTGGGGGTGCTGAGCACATCAAGGCTGGGGGTGCTGAGCGGTGGCTGGGCTGCGGCTGGGGATGCTGAGCGCATCGAGGCTGGGGGTACTGAGTGTGTTGGGGCTGGGGGTGCTGAGCGGTGTCTGGGCTGAGGCTGGAGGTGCTGAGCGTGTTGGGGCTGGGGGTGCTGAGCGTGTTGGGGTTGGGGGTGCTGAGTGGTGTCTGGGCTGAGGCTAGGGGTGCTAAGCGCATCAAGGCTGGGGGTGCTGAGCTTATCGAGGCTGGGGGTGCTGAGTGATGTCTGGGTTGGGGCTGGGGGTGCTGAGTGCATCGAGGCTGGGGGTGCTGAGCACATCAAGGCTGGGGGTGCTGAGCTGTGTCTGGGCTGGGGCTGGGGGTGCTGAGCACATTGAGGCTGGGGGGTGCTGAGCAGTGTCTGGGCTGCGGGTGGGGGTGCTCAGGGGTGCCTCACCTGAGGCAGACTGAGGCTGAACACTACCCACAGCTGCAGGTTGAAAAGCTTGTCAAATTCTGCCTGGTTTGGGGGAGATTGACGCCTCGTGGGGAATGAGCTGCGGGGGGTGTTGCTGGGGAAGCCTTGAGCAGGCTGGCTGTGCCGGGGTTAAGATGTCCCGGCTCAGACTGCACGAGCATGCTGGGCCCTGGCGGTCTGGGGTGGCTCGCTAGGCGTGCTGTGTGTTAGCCACCACGCAGCCCCTCAGCCCCTGTGCTGAGCTCATGGCCCCGGGCCACATGCGTGGACCGCTCCCACAGGCCCCCGCAGCACAGCAGTACGGCTGGACTCAGGTCACGTGGCGAGCCAACCCTGCCAGTGCTGCACCCGGCCCTCAATGCCCCCAATGCCAGGCAGCGCCCCGTGTGGCCCCACACCTTGGTGTGGGTCACTGTCGCGTAGAGTGACATCTAGACCTTTCACAGAGACAGAACGAGTATCTTCTGCAGGCATAGCCAAGAGCCAGCTGGCTTATAGCTCACGCTGCAGATGCTCCTGCACTGAGCTCCAGACATCCACGTTTGAGTCTGCCTGTGGCCAGTAACACCTGTGCCCAGGTGGGATGGGGTGCTGCCTGGACTTGGGGGGCAGGGAGGGCTGGGCACAGCACTGGCAGGCCCTGGGCTCCTGCGCTCTAACCAGGGGGTGGGCCTGGAGCCAGGAGTAGAGCCGGGCTCCAGCGCTGTGACCTAGTGGTCTGGAGCCAGGAGTAGAGCCGGGATCCAGCGCTGTGACCTAGTGGTCTGGAGCCAGGAGTAGAGCTGGGCTCCAGCGCTGTGACCTAGTGGTCTGGAGCCAGGAGTAGAGCTGGGCTCCAGTGCTGTGACCTACTGGTCTGGAGTCAGGAGTAGAGCCAGGCTCCAGTGCTGTGACCTACTGGTCTGGAGCCAGGAGTAGAGCTGGACTCCAGCGCTGTGACCTACTGGTCTGGAGCCAGGAGTAGAGCTGCACTCCAGCGCTGTGACCTACTGGTCTGGAGCCAGGAATAGAGCCGGGATCCAGCGCTGTGACCTAGTGGTCTGGAGCCAGGAGTAGAGCCGGGCTCCAGCGCTGTGACCTAGTGGTCTGGAGCCAGGAATAGAGCCGGGCTCCAGCGCTGTGACCTAGTGGTCTGGAGCCAGGAGTAGAGCCGGGCTCCAGCGCTGTGACCTAGTGGTCTGGAGCCAGGAATAGAGCCGGACGCCAGCGCTGTGACCTAGTGGTCTGGAGCCAGGAATAGAGCTGGGCTCCAGTGCTGTGACCTACTGGTCTGGAGTCAGGAATAGAGCCGGGCTCCTGTGCTGTGACCTCGTGGTCTGGAGCCAGGAGTAGAGCCGGGATCCAGCACTGTGACCTAGTGGTCTGGAGCCAGGAATAGAGCCGGACGCCAGCGCTGTGACCTCGTGGTCTGGAGCCAGGAATAGAGCTGGGCTCCAGTGCTGTGACCTACTGGTCTGGAGTCAGGAATAGAGCCGGGCTCCTGTGCTGTGACCTCGTGGTCTGGAGCCAGGAATAGAGCCGGACTCCAGTGCTGTGAACTCGTGGTCTGGAGCCAGGAATAGAGCCAGGCTCCAGCACTGTGACCTAGTGATCTGGAGCCAGGAGTAGAGCCAGGCTCCAGTGCTGTGACCTACTGGTCTGGAGCCAGGAGTAGAGCTGGACTCCAGCGCTGTGACCTACTGGTCTGGAGCCAGGAATAGAGCCGGGATCCAGCACTGTGACCTACTGGTCTGGAGCCAGGAATAGAGCCGGGCTCCTGTGCTGTGACCTAATGGTCTGGAGCCAGGAGTAGAGCCGGACTCCAGCGCTGTGACCTAGTGGTCTGGAGCCAGGAATAGAGCCAGGCTCCAGCACTGTGACCTAGTGATCTGGAGCCAGGAGTAGAGCCAGGCTCCAGTGCTGTGACCTACTGGTCTGGAGCCAGGAGTAGAGCTGGACTCCAGCGCTGTGACCTACTGGTCTGGAGCCAGGAATAGAGCCGGGATCCAGCACTGTGACCTACTGGTCTGGAGCCAGGAATAGAGCCGGGCTCCTGTGCTGTGACCTAATGGTCTGGAGCCAGGAGTAGAGCCGGACGCCAGCGCTGTGACCTAGTGGTCTGGAGCCAGGAATAGAGCCAGGCTCCTGTGCTGTGACCTCGTGGTCTGGAGCCAGGAATAGAGCTGGGCTCCAGTGCTGTGACCTACTGGTCTGGAGTCAGGAATAGAGCCGGGCTCCTGTGCTGTGACCTCGTGGTCTGGAGCCAGGAATAGAGCCGGACTCCAGTGCTGTGAACTCGTGGTCTGGAGCCAGGAATAGAGCCGGGATCCAGCGCTGTGACCTCATGGTCTGGAGCCAGGAATAGAGCCGGGATCCAGCACTGTGACCTACTGGTCTGGAGCCAGGAGTAGAGCCGGGCTCCTGAGCTGTGACCTCGTGGTCTGGAGCCAGGAATAGAGCCGGGATCCAGCACTGTGAGCTACTGGTCTGGAGTCAGGAATAGAGCCGGGCTCCAGCGCTGTGACCTACTGGTCTGGAGCCAGGAGTAGAGCCGGGCTCCTGTGCTGTGACCTCGTGGTCTGGAGCCAGGAATAGAGCTGGGATCCAGCGCTGTGACTTAGTGGTCTGGAGTCAGGAATAGAGCCGGGCTCCAGCGCTGTGACCTAGTGGTCTGGAGTCAGGAGTAGAGCTGGGCTCCAGCACTGTGACCTAGTGGTCTGGAGCCAGGAGTAGAGCCGGGATCCAGCGCTGTGACCTAGTGGTCTGGAGCCAGGAGTAGAGCCAGGCTCCTGTGCTGTGACCTACTGGTCTGGAGCCAGAAATAGAGCTGGGCTCCAGCGCTGTAACCTAGTGGTCTGGAGCCAGGAATAGAGCCAGGCTCCAGCGCTGTGACCTAGTGGTCTGGAGTCAGGAGTAGAGCCGGACTCCAGCGCTGTGACCTAGTGGTCTGGAGCCAGGAATGGAGCCAGGCTCCTGTGCTGTGACCTCGTGGTCTGGAGCCAGGAATAGAGCTGGGATCCAGTGCTGTGACTTAGTGGTCTGGAGCCAGGAGTAGAGCCGGGCTCCTGTGCTGTGACCTAGTGGTCTGGAGCCAGGAGTAGAGCCAGGCTCCAGCGCTGTGACCTAGTGGTCTGGAGCCAGGAATAGAGCCAGGCTCCAGCGCTGTGACCTAGTGGTCTGGAGCCAGGAGTAGAGCTGGGGTCCAGCGCTGTGACCTAGTGGTCTGGAGCCAGGAGTAGAGCCAGGCTCCAGTGCTGTGACCTAGTGGTCTGGAGCCAGGAATAGAGCCAGGCTCCTGTGCTGTGACCTTGTGGTCTGGAGCCAGGAATAGAGCTGGGATCCAGCGCTGTGACCTAGTGGTCTGGAGCCAGGAGTAGAGCCAGGCTCCAGTGCTGTGACCTAGTGGTCTGGAGCCAGGAATAGAGCCAGGCTCCTGTGCTGTGACCTTGTGGTCTGGAGCCAGGAATAGAGCTGGGATCCAGCGCTGTGACCTAGTGGTCTGGAGCCAGGAGTAGAGCCAGGCTCCAGCGCTGTGACCTAGTGGTCTGGAGCCAGGAGTAGAGCTGGGCTCCAGCGCTGTGACCTAGTTGTCTGGAGCCAGGAATAGAGCCAGGCTCCTGTGCTGTGACCTACTGGTCTGGAGCCAGAAATAGAGCTGGGCTCCAGCGCTGTAACCTAGTGGTCTGGAGCCAGGAATAGAGCCAGGCTCCAGCACTGTGACCTAGTGGTCTGGAGTCAGGAGTAGAGCTGGGCTCCAGCGCTGTGACCTAGTGGTCTGGAGCCAGGAATAGAGCCAGGCTCCAGCGCTGTGACCTAGTGGTCTGGAGTCAGGAGTAGAGCTGGGCTCCAGTGCTGTGACCTAGTGGTCTGGAGCCAGGAGTAGAGCCGGACTCCAGCGCTGTGACCTAGTGGTCTGGAGCCAGGAATAGAGCCAGGCTCCTGTGCTGTGACCTCGTGGTCTGGAGCCAGGAGTAGAGCTGGGATCCAGCGCTGTGACCTAGTGGTCTGGAGCCAGGAGTAGAGCCGGACTCCTGTGCTGTGACCTAGTGGTCTGGAGCCAGGAGTAGAGCTGGGCTCCAGCGCTGTGACCTAGTGGTCTGGAGCCAGGAATAGAGATGGGCTCTCAGCTCAGCCCTTCCTCCCACCAACCCTGGCCTGCGGCAGGAAGCCTCAGCTGCAGGCTCCAGCTGTCGCTGTCCTCTGTGGTGTTTTCTGTTCCTGCTTTTCTCAGTAGCTGCCTCAGAGACCGTGAGTGAGCAGAAGTGTTTCCATGGCTCCCCTCCCCTACTGATGACCGGACCCTTTGGGCCCTGCCTGCTGCATTCCCGTCAGTGCCCAGAGGCTGTGCCAGACTCAGGCCCAGCTGGGCAGCAGGAGAGCCAGGCAGCTGGCCGGGGGCTCAGCAATTCCAGTTCTGATCTGGGCTGCACAAGGGAGCTGCTGAGCCGCCAGCCAAGGGCTCGGTGTCCATCGCAAGGGCCAGCTTTCCAAAGAGCTCTGCGAATTGTAGCTGCTCACTGGTGCTCCATCAGGGGCTGACCCTGGGCCTGTCTGAATGGGGTGAGGCAGCAGGCACTCAGGGTGTCGGGTGCCGCCTGGATGCCAAGGTGATGGGCCAAAGGGTGGATGGGATCATGCCACAGCAGTGGGCAGGCTCCAGTTCCTTCGGTGCAGCTGCTGGTTTCTAGTCTTTTCTGCTCAGGATCCCACTCGGCCCACCCCCAGTGCACCTCCACCTTGTGTCCCCCTCTGCTGTGGGTCCCTTCTGCTCCCCATTCCCTGGGGGGGCAGTCCTGGTCTGGGAGATTTTACACAAATATGCATGCGAATCTGTGCTGATGCCAGAGATCTGCGCTGGGTGCCAGGGGCAACAGGTGGAAGGGCTGGGCTGGGCTGGGCTGGGCTGGCCTTGCCTTTAGTTGCTGGGGGGGTTCATCCTGCAGCCTGGCCCTGGCCACCAGCACAGCTCTGCTTCCAGCTCACGAGTGCCTTATCCTGGTGATCAGGGATCCCAGGGGAGCAGAGCTAGCAGCCTGGGCCTTGTCCCTGGGGGCTGCTCCCATGGCCCACATTGGAGATAATTCCAGAGACTTTGAACCTGGGCACAGCCCGTTGTGTAAGATTTTATGCAAATTACTTAATGAGGCAATCTGCATGCTTAGCTTTGTGTCTATTTAACGGTTTGGTTGGTCACCGCACCCTGCCCTGAACACAGGGGCATGGAGCGCTGGGGACCACCGAGCAGTGCTGGGTGCTGGAGGCCAATGCTGTGTGGCTGCTGGGGGCTGCAGGGTCATGGGACGGAGGCAGGGTGGGAGCTGGGGGTGAGAGCCTGGTGCCAACAGTAGGTGCCCAGGCTGGGCAGTGAGGGAACAGGGCGAGGAGGTGCCTGGGTGGCCCAGCACAGGCATCCTCCGTCCTGAGGCTGCTGAACTCAGACCCCTTGTATGCTCTGAGATTGGCTACGCTGGGACTCTGGGCCCAGGAGAGCAGGACCCTGCAGGCACTCAGCTGTGCCAGGTCATAGTGGGCTCTCTGCAGCCCCAGGCCTGCAACTACGCTGCTTACCCAGTCAGGAGATGGTGCCAGCTGTGGGGTCTGGCACAGGGCAGGTTCAGAGACAGCCCTGTGCCAGAGCAGAGGTGAAGGGGACACTGGCAGGTGCTGCAGGGGACTGGGTCAGCCGGGGTTGGAGGTTGCTCTGGCTGGTACCCCAGCAGCGGTGGTTGTGACAGTGTGGCAGTAACAGGAACAGAGTTCTTCTCTAGCCCCAGAGAGGAGTGTGCTGGGCGGGGTGAAGCCATGAAAGGGCAGTGCCACCGGCAGAGGCTGGGGCCCTGGGCTGCCCCCTCATTTCCCCCTAACTCCCTGGCTCTTGTCTTGCAGCTTTGTGGAACTTTTCAGGCACGAATGAGCATCACCTGCCACTGCAGATTGGGGACACAGTGCACATCCTGCAGGCCTCAGAGGGTAAGGGGGCACTGGGAGTGGGGAACCGGCTCCACAGACCCCTGTGAAATCCTCAGCCGTTTGCCTGCTGATCTTGAGCCCTCCCTTGGCTTCTGGGCCTCTGCCCTCTCCTGGGCCACCACCTCCTCTCTCAGCACCCCCAGAGCATCCTCCTTGGTACCACCTGCTTTCTCTGGCAGCTCTCCTGGGATCTGTCCTTGTCCCCTTCTCTTCCCCACAGCACCTTGTCTCTGGAAACCCCAAAGGCACCTGTAGTCAGTCCCCTCTCCAGGCCCATGACACACCGATCGCCCTCTGCTGTGGGGCCACTGGGGCCTGTCTCTCTCATGCCTCCTTCCCCTCGGACTGTCCAGCTGACAGCGCCAGCTCCTAGTCTGCCCCAGCCCTCCCCACTGGACGGTACCCCATTGCTCTGTCCTGTTAGCTCTTCAGCTTGACCTCACGCCAGGGCCTCGGGTGCAGTCTGTGTGCACGTCTGGCTGGTTCTTTTGCAGAGCATCTCTGAGACAGGCCTCTTCACATCCACCCCTCAGCTCCCGCTCTCCCCACGCTCTGCTTACTCACCGTCCTTCCCTGCCTTGACAAGCCCACCCAGGCCCACAGCACCTTCGCTGGCTCCCCTTCTCCTCCGGGAGCTGTTTCTTGCCATGGCGTGGCCCCTCTGACTAGTCCGTGACACCAGCCTCCATCACCCATGTGTCATAGGTTCAAACAGGCCCCTTGGAGCTGTCTCTCCGACCCCATGCTGCGGGGAACCCTGCATACGCCTCTGCAATATGAGCTCATTGTCTGGCTTCAGACTCTCTTAGCTCTCTCCTCTTCCAAGTGGCCAACAAAATTCCCAAGTCCAAGAGTGGGCTGGTTCTTCTTCCAGTGATGGCTCATGTCCGTTCCAAGTCGGGTGTGCGCGGGCACACGCCCAGTCACCGGAAGCTTTTTGCCCTAGCCGGTAGCCACAGGGTCGGTGCGGCGCCCCCTGAAGTGGCGTCGATATGGCGACCAATAAATGCACCGCCCTCGCCGCGCTCAGTTCCTTCTCACCGTGCTGTCTGTCGTCGCAGCTCCGGCCTTTCTCTGCTCAACTATTTAGCTAGTAGCCTACTGTAGTGTAGCTAGTTCTTGAAGAGGTGTAAATAGTTTAGTACTCGATAGTCAGTGTTTTACCTTATAGCCGAGGCGAGGCTCTCTGTCCCCCTCGGTGCCTCGGCGCTGGGGAACGCCTGGCTCCTCAGGCTTTAAGACTTGTTCAAAATGCAGCAAATGTGTGCCCAGAAGTGACCCCCATTCCGCCTGTTGCACTTGCTGGGTGGAAGGGCACTTGTGTGATTGGTGTCTGTTTGTAAGGCCTTTAAGCTCAGCACTTGGAGAGATGGGGCCCAGCGCCTTAACGTGCTCTTCACGGAGGGGGCTCTCAGGCCTCAAGAGTCTCCTGCCAGAGCAGAGAGTGGAGCCTCCTCGGTGCACAGTGCACCAGTGCCATCAGCACCATCGACCATGGTGCCGCCTCAGGGCTCTTGGCACCAGGAGCTGGTGCCGGCACCGGCGCCTCTCGGCACAGAGGAGTCCATCTGAGGTGGCAGTGACGAGGAGGCGGCACGAGAGGCCTCGCTCGCCAGAAAAACGGGGCGGCCTCGAGTCCAAGGTTCCGGCGTGCACCGCCGAAGGGCAGGAGGCGTGTCCATTGAAGCTGGTGTGGTGCAGGAGCTGCAGGCGCTGGACTTGCCCCCAGAGCCAGAGGCACAAGGACTTCTACAGATGATGGTGCCGGGTCCTCCTCCGTCTGTGGAGGACGGGTGCCAGAGCACTGAAATGGGGGCTCAGGGACGTGACACCAGCGCCAACCCCTGCGCTCACGTTGACACTGGCACCGGCATCAGCGCCGACACCATCCCCGCTTCTTTTGTCCCACCAATCTGCCCTTCGCCACAGGTGGTGCACCATCACCACAGAGCAGTGGGTGCAGCGTAGAGCAGAGGCACACGTCATTCCCGACGTGGAACGGGCAGAGCCCCACATCTCGAGGAGCACCCATTACGCAAGAGGGAACTGTCTGGTATTCAGACCACCGTCTGTCCTGCTGGCCTCAGTCTGGCTCTTCTCTTGGGCTCCCGTTGCTCTGTCTCCGCGCTCTCTTGTGCACAGGCTGTCGGCTCCGTGGGCTGGGCGTGTCTCTGTCCTGAGGCTGGCTCCAAGGCACTTCGAAAATCCAAACAGCCCCCTCAGCAGCCAGCACCCCCACAACAGCCTCCAGCCCCCAGCAGTGCCCCCTCAGCAGCCAGCACCCCCACAACAGCCTCCAGCCCCCAGCAGTGCCCCCTCAGCAGCCAGCACCCCCACAACAGCCCCCAGCCCCCAGCAGTGCCCCCTCAGCAGCCAGCTCCCCCACAACAGCCCCCAACCCCCAGCAGTGCCCCCTCAGTAGCCGGCTCCCCCACAACAGCCTCCAGCCCCCAGCAGTGCCCCCTCAGCAGCCAGCTCCCCCACAACAGCCCCCAGCCCCCAGCAGTGCCCCCTCAGCAGCCAGCTCCCCCACAACAGCCTCCAGCCCCCAGCAGTGCCCCTCAGCAGCCAGCTCCCCCACAACAGCCCCCAACCCCCAGCAGTGCCCCCTCAGTAGCCGGCTCCCCCACAACAGCCTCCAGCCCCCAGCAGTGCCCCCTCAGCAGCCAGCTCCCCCACAACAGCCCCCAACCCCCAGCAGTGCCCCCTCAGTAGCCGGCTCCCCCACAACAGCCTCCAGCCCCCAGCAGTGCCCCCTCAGCAGCCAGCACCCCCACAACAGCCTCCAGCCCCCAGCAGTGCCCCCTCAGCAGCCAGCACCCCCACAACAGCCTCCAGCCCCCAGCAGTGTCCCCTCAGCAGCCAGCTCCCCCACAACAGCCTCCAGCCCCCAGCAGTGCCCCTCAGCAGCCAGCTCCCCCACAACAGCCTCCAGCCCCCAGCAGTGCCCCCTCAGCAGCCAGCACCCCCACAACAGCCTCCAGCCCCCAGCAGTGCCCCCTCAGTAGCCAGCTCCCCCACAACAGCCTCCAGCCCCCAGCAGTGCCCCCTCAGCAGCCAGCTCCCCCACAACAGCCCCCAACCCCCAGCAGTGCCCCCTCAGTAGCCGGCTCCCCCACAACAGCCAACAGCCTCCAGCCCCCAGCAGTGCCCCCTCAGTAGCCAGCACCCCCACAACAGCCTCCAGCCCCCAGCAGTGCCCCCTCAGTAGCCAGCACCCCCACAACAGCCTCCAGCCCCCAGCAGTGCCCCCTCAGTAGCCAGCACCCCCACAACAGCCTCCAGCCCCCAGCAGTGCCCCCTCAGCAGCCAGCTCCCCCCAACCCCCAGCAGTGCCCCCTCAGCAGCCAGCTGCCCCACAACAGCCCCCAACCCCCAGCAGTGCCCCCTCAGTAGCCGGCTCCCCCACAACAGCCTCCAGCCCCCAGCAGTGTCCCCTCAGCAGCCAGCACCCCCACAACAGCCTCCAGCCCCCAGCAGTGCCCCCTCAGTAGCCAGCTCCCCCACAACAGCCTCCAGCCCCCAGCAGTGCCCCCTCAGCAGCCAGCTCCCCCACAACAGCCTCCAGCCCCCAGCAGTGCCCCCTCAGCAGCCAGCTCCCCCACAACAGCCCCCAACCCCCAGCAGTGCCCCCTCAGCAGCCAGCTCCCCCACAACAGCCCCCAACCCCCAGCAGTGCCCCCTCAGCAGCCAGCACCCCCACAACAGCCCCCAGCCCCCAGCAGTGCCCCCTCAGCAGCCAGCACCCCCACAACAGACTCCAGCCCCCAGCAGTGCCCCCTCAGTAGCCAGCTCCCCCCAACCCCCAGCAGTGCCCCCTCAGCAGCCAGCTCCCCCACAACAGCCTCCAGCCCCCAGCAGTGCCCCCTCAGCAGCCAGCTCCCCCACAACAGCCCCCAACCCCCAGCAGTGCCCCCTCAGCAGCCAGCACCCCCACAACAGACTCCAGCCCCCAGCAGTGCCCCCTCAGTAGCCAGCTCCCCCCAACCCCCAGCAGTGCCCCCTCAGCAGCCAGCTCCCCCACAACAGCCTCCAGCCCCCAGCAGTGCCCCCTCAGCAGCCAGCTCCCCCACAACAGCCTCCAGCCCCCAGCAGTGCCCCCTCAGCAGCCAGCTCCCCCACAACAGCCCCCAACCCCCAGCAGTGCCCCCTCAGCAGCCAGCTCCCCCACAACAGCCCCCCAACCCTGAGCAGTGTCTCCTCAGCAGCCAGCGCCCCCACAACAGCCCCCCAACCCCGAGCAGTGCCCCCTCAGCAGCCAGCTCCCCCACAACAGCCCCCCAACCCTGAGCAGTGTCTCCTCAGCAGCCAGCGCCCCCACAACAGCCCCCCAACCCCGAGCAGTGCCCCCTCAGCAGCCAGCGCCCCCACAACAGCCCCCCAACCCCGAGCAGTGCCCCCTCAGCAGCCAGGTCTCCCACAACAGCTCCCTAGCCCCACCAATGCCCCCTCAGCAGCCAGCTCCCCCACAACAGCCCCCAGCAGTGCCCCCTCAGCAGCCAGCTGCCCCACAACAGCCCCCAACCCCCAGCAATGCCCCCTCAGCAGGCAGCACCCCCACAACAGCCCCCCAACCCCGAGCAGTGCCCCCTCAGCAGCCAGGTCTCCCACAACAGCTCCCTAGCCCCACCAATGCCCCCTCAGCAGCCAGCTCCCCCACAACAGCCCCCAGCAGTGCCCCCTCAGCAGCCAGCTGCCCCACAACAGCCCCCAACCCCCAGCAATGCCCCCTCAGCAGCCAGCTGCCCCACAACAGCCCCCAACCCCCACCAATGCCCCCTCAGCAGCCAGCTCCCCCACAACAGCCCCCAGCAATGCCCCCTCAGCAGCCAGCTCCCCCACAACAGCCCCCAGCAGTGCCCCCTCAGCAGCCAGCTGCCCCACAACAGCCCCCAACCCCCAGCAATGCCCCCTCAGCAGGCAGCACCCCCACAACAGACCCCCCCAGCCACCACTTCTGCTGGGAGAGGTCTGTCCTGCAGTCACTGGGAGCTCCCCCACAGCACCCCCTGCTGGGAGAGGCCGGGGGTGCAGGAGCTGGGAGCCCCCCTGCAGCCAGTGCCCTGTCCTCCCCTCCCCAGTGCCCTGTGCTGGGAGACGCTGGGGCTGCAGTAGCTGGGAGCGCCCCCAGCCAGTGCCCTGCCCCCCCACAGCACCCCCTGCTGGGAGGGGCTGGGGCTGCAGTAGCTGGGAGCGCCCCCAGCCAGTGCCCTGCCCCCCCACAGCACCCCCTGCTGGGAGAAGCTGGGGCTGCAGTAGCTGGGAGCGCCCCCAGCCAGGGCCCTGCCCCCCCCACAGCACCCCCTGCTGGGAGAAGCTGGGGCTGCAGTAGCTGGGAGCCCCCCCCCCACCCAGATCTCCCCCTGCTGGGAGAGGCCGGGGGTGCAGGAGCTGGGAGCCCCCCTGCAGCCAGTGCCCTGTCCTCCCCCCCAGTGCCCTGTGCTGGGAGACGCTGGGGCTGCAGTAGCTGGGAGCGCCCCCAGCCAGTGCCCTGCCCCCCCACAGCACCCCCTGCTGGGAGGGGCTGGGGCTGCAGTAGCTGGGAGCGCCCCCAGCCAGTGCCCTGCCCCCCCACAGCACCCCCTGCTGGGAGAAGCTGGGGCTGCAGTAGCTGGGAGCGCCCCCAGCCAGTGCCCTGCCCCCCCACAGCACCCCCTGCTGGGAGAAGCTGGGGCTGCAGTAGCTGGGAGCCCCCCCCCCCACCCAGATCTCCCCCTGCTGGGAGAGGCCGGGGGTGCAGGAGCTGGGAGCCCCCCTGCAGCCAGTGCCCTGCCCTACCACAGCACCCCCTGCTGGGAGGGGCTGGGGCTGCAGTAGCTGGGAGCGCCCCCAGCCAGTGCCCTGCCCCCCCACAGCACCCCCTGCTGGGAGAAGCTGGGGCTGCACTAGCTGGGAGCGCCCCCAGCCAGTGCCCTGCCCCCCCACAGCACCCCCTGCTGGGAGAAGCTGGGGCTGCAGTAGCTGGGAGCCCCCCCCCACCCAGATCTCCCCCTGCTGGGAGAGGCCGGGGGTGCAGGAGCTGGGAGCCCCCCTGCAGCCAGTGCCCTGTCCTCCCCCACAGTGCCCTGTGCTGGGAGAGGCTGGGGCTGCAGTAGCTGGGAGCGCCCCCAGCCAGTGCCCTGCCCCCCCACAGCACCCCCTGCTGGGAGGGGCTGGGGCTGCAGTAGCTGGGAGCACCCCCAGCCAGTGCCCTGCCCCCCCACAGCACCCCCTGCTGGGAGGGGCTGGGGCTGCAGTAGCTGGGAGCGCCCCCAGCCAGTGCCCTGCCCTGCCACAGCACCCCCTGCTGGGAGGGGCTGGGGCTGCAGTAGCTGGGAGCGCCCCCAGCCAGTGCCCTGCCCCCCCACAGCACCCCCTGCTGGGAGGGGCTGGGGCTGCAGTAGCTGGGAGCCCCCCCCCCACCCAGATCTCCCCCTGCTGGGAGAGGCCGGGGGTGCAGGAGCTGGGAGCCCCCCTGCAGCCAGTGCCCTGTCCTCCCCCCCAGTGCCCTGTGCTGGGAGAGGCTGGGGCTGCAGTAGCTGGGAGCGCCCCCAGCCAGTGCCCTGCCCCCCCACAGCACCCCCTGCTGGGAGGGGCTGGGGCTGCAGTAGCTGGGAGCGCCCCCAGCCAGTGCCCTGCCCCCCCACAGCACCCCCTGCTGGGGGGAGTGTGCTGTGTTCTAGGGCTCCAAGGTGCCTCACTGCCGGCTGTTCTGCTTGCAGGCTGGTACAGAGGGTACGCGCTCAGGAACAGAGCCATGCGGGTAAGTCTGCGGCTCCCCGTGGTGGGGAGGGGCCTGGGCCTGAGGCTGAGCCCGAGCCCGAGCCCGTACACTCCCCACGTGGAGTCCCCGGCAGGAAAGTGCCAGGACTGCAACTTGGCCAGAGCCCCCATGACTCCTGTTCTGGCCCCCGGTCTGCCCTGGGCTGACCCATTTCGTACTGGTCGGGGGGTTTCTCTCCCTGCGGCTCGGCCCCACAGGCTGGAGGCGCTGTGCTGACAACTTCTCCTCTCCTCAGGGCATATTCCCTGTCTCACTGATCCACCTGAAGGGTGCCCATGTGGAGCGGAAGGGGTAGGTACCGCAGGGGCGTGCAGGGCTCTGGTCTGAGTCACAAGTGTTTTACTGGTCAGTGGACTGGTTTTCCCTGAGCAGCACCTCATGGGGCCCATCAGCACCCCCTGATATGTCTGAGCTGGGCCCTGTCTCACCCTCCTGCCATCCCCATGCTTGGCCTGTCCCTGAACCCCCATGTCCCTCCAACTCAGTGCTTGGCCATGCCCTGTGCCCCACCCCATCCCAGTGCCTTCAGCTCTCCCCAGTCCCACTGTTCAGTCAGGCCCTACACCCGTCCCCATAGCTGTCTGAGCCTTGCAGTTGGAGGAGCTTGGAGGCGCCCTGTGACCTCTCCTACCTGCTGCAGTGCTCATGGAAGCCCTTCTGCCCCCTCATTCCCCAACCCTGTGTTTGGCTGGGCCCCTTGTCCTCCCAGTCCCAGCACTTGGCTGGGCCCCTCTTCAGCAGATGGCTGGTGTTGGCACAGGCCCTGGCACAACGCCAGGACAGGAGGGAATAGGTGCACTTTGGCCAGGGACACCGTGCATGAGGGCTACCCACAGAGAGGGCTTGGTCTCATCAGCTCTCTGGCCAGGGCGGAGGAGAACATTGTGCCCACAGAGATGCCTATGGTGCAGGAGATCACAACCACACTGCGGGAATGGGCCACCATCTGGAAGCAGCTCTACGTGGTGAGAGCCTGGGGCCAGCAGTGGGGACCATCCCATCCTCAGGGATGGCCACCACCCCTCAGATCAAGGAGGGCAGGGTTTCAAAATACAGAGGGCAAGCAACAGCCTTTGGGATGGGGCTGTGGGAACCAGGGGGCATTGGGTCTTTGGGAGGGGGCTGTGGGAACCTGGGGTTGGGTCTTTGGGAGGGGGCTGTGGGAACTGGGGGGTTGGATTTTTAGGGGGGTTGGGTCTTTGGGAGGGGGATGTGAGAAGCAGGTGGAGTCGAGTCTCTGGGAGGGGGATGTGGGACCCAGGTGGAGTCAGGTCTCTGGCAGGGGGCTGTGGGAACTGGGGGGGGTTGGGTCTTTGGGAGGGGGGTGTGAGAACTGGAAATGGGGCTCAGGTCTTTGGGAGGGGGCTGACTGGGCTCTAGCCCTGTGGGGGCTTTGGGAACTCAGCCCTCTGCGGATGGGCATGACTCTGCCCCCTCGTTGCCCTGAAGATGGGGCAGAAGGAACGATACGGGCAGGTGAGAAGGATGATGTGTGAGCTGATGGAGAGACGTTCACAGCTGCTCTCAGGAACGCTCCCCACGGATGAGCTCCTGGAGCTCAAAAAGGAGGTGACCAGCAAGATTGACTACGGGAACAAGTGAGAGCTCTTGGGGGCAGGGGAGGGTGGGGCTGGGATGGGGGCAGTGGCAGGGGAGTGGGGCTGGAGAGGGACCAAGGACAGACACTAGAAAACGGTGTGGAGGCACTGCAGAAAGTGTGTGTGTGGGGATGGAAACAGCTCAGGTGTGTGAGGCACACGAATGTGCAAGAAGCAGGGTGTGATTGAAGGCCCAAGGGATAGAGAAGGCCTTGCAGTGTGCGGGTCAGGAACAGTGAGGGGGCTGGGAGTCCTCCATGGTGACCCCTAATGTGAATTCCACTGCCAACCCCTTCCAGCCTCTAGGTAGGCATCTTCTGGGCAGGTAGGCTGGCACTGCTGCCAGGGAGGGGGGGCTGGGCATTCGGGGTGCTGCTCCTCGTGTGGCTGGGCTGGCGGAGGTGCCTCTCCTCCCAAAGGCATGCAGTAGTCTGGATCCCAGACCCTGCCCAGCTCCGTGTTCATGCCCGGCCCACTGCTTCGCAGGGTCCTGGAGCTAGACGTGGTCGTCCGCGACGAGAACGGGAACATCCTGGACCCTGAGAGAACCAGTGTCATCAGCCTCTTCCATGCTCACAGGCAGGCTACCCGCATGATCAGCGAGCGCATCGAGGAAGAGCTGGTGAGTGCCTGGCTTGGGGCCCTTGCCTAGTCCCTGCCCACCCCATGCTAACAGAGTGCTGGAGCTACCCACGGGCATCCATACACCAAGGAGGGCATTCCAGCCTCCTGCTGCCTTGAGGGTCTCCACCCCCACCCAGGCCCTTGATGAGCTTCAGGCTGTCCTGCTGCCTGCCACTCTGGGCCTGCTGCCAGCCAGAGCCGGGCTGGGAGGGACCAGACAGGTGGCAGTGCCTTTGGCTTTGACCACCTGCCCATCTCCCCCCAGTGCTCTCAGCACAGCGAGCTGGGCTGCAGTGCCCACCTGGCCTCACCCTCCCACAACCTCTACCTCTGCGTCCGCAACTTCGTCTGCAACATTGGGGAGGAGGCTCAGCTCTTCACAGCGCTCTACGACCCTGTCCAGCAGAAGATGATCAGGTACGTTCCCCAGCAGGTCAGAGGGACATGTGGTTGCCCTGGGATCCTTGCAGAAGAGCACTGCCTGGGGCTGCTGGTCTGAGGGGACCTGACCCCTGAGGTCCCAGTGTCTGGCACCCATGGAGCTCCGCACCTTCCAAACCAGGCCTGGAGCAACAGCAGAGCCACAGTCCTGAACTGGGGGGGCCCAGATGGCTTACCTGGGACGTCTCTCCCTGACCAATGACCTGTCTCCCCTCCTCCTTTTGCCCCCTGACCAACCAGCGGTAAAGCCTCTCTCCCTCCCGCCACTGGCGGACTAGTGATACCTGCTGCCTGATGGGTGATAACCCTACACCCACCAATGACCACTGCTCCCACAGCTATCTCTCTGTTACTGGTCCCACAAGTTACTGATTTAGAGCCATTAAGGTCACCGGGTAACCTGGGTGTGAGCAAAGAATAATATAGATCTGATACGACTGACTGTGATTGAATATGCCTAGGAAGAAAGGCGGCGAAAGAGACGCTCGGGGGGGGCTCTGTCCCAGGGAGCTCTGGGGGTGGAGAATCAGGCTAACCTAAACGGGGATCTAGACCCAGAGCAGAGAGGTGGTTTAGATTGTCTCTCTGTACCTGGCACTGGTGCAATTGCTGCTGGCATCCATGGGATGATTCAGGGAGGCTGCCCTGGACAGCTTACAGGGAACACAAGCACAGCCGACGCCCTCCCTGCCGCTCGAGCCCCCTCGCTACAAGAAGAGTTGGATTCAAGGATATCAGCTGCCACAGCCAGTCCTCCTTTCTGTCTCTGTGTGTGTTCTGTGAGAGCCTAATGCTGCCAGAAGAAGTGTGGTGTCAGATTATTAGCCACTGGACCAACAGGGCCTGTGCCCATGTGTCCTGGCCAACTGGGGGGCGGTGCAGGAAGATGAGCAACACTGCACCCCAACCCTGCTGCACTTGCCCAGCACTCCTGCCAGGGAGCAGGATAAAACGCTACGCCCGAATCCACTTCCTTGGTGGGAGCGCTTGGGGCCCCACAAACAGTACTCAGCCTCTGTGCGGCACAGTGTGCGCCAGCCAGCCGGTCAGGAGCAGCTGCAGGATTGGCAAAGTGGGATTTCCGAGCATGAGACAGAGCAATGAGCAAACCAGGAAGGGGTGAAAAGATGACAGGGACTGAACACAGCAGCTCTGCTAATGGGAATAGTGCTTGTCTCTGGGCCAGCTCTGGGAGAGGGAAGTTGGGGTGCTGGTTCTGATCTGGCCTCAGGATGGAGTGACTGCTTGGCTGGTGGAGGTGTGGAACGGGACCTTCTCCTCTGGGGGCTCTGGCTCCAATCCAGCCCAGGGCCGGGACGGACAGGTTGGCGGGGTTGTGGAGTAGGATATGGGGCCTGTCCCCTCCAGGGAGTGCAGGAGCCTATTCAGCCTGTATTGGGCGGGAGTGAAAGTTGCTCCCTGTGCCATGTGAGATACATCGAGTGAGAGTCTCTGGCCCATTTCTGACTTCCCAGTGTCACTTGTTGTCATCCTTATGACTGCTCCGAGAGCAGGGTGCTTTCCTGTGCCCCTGGCTGCCCTCTGGGGCTGCACCTGTCTGGGATTTACAGAGGTGCCTGGCTTGTTTCCAAGGGTGTCAGCTGCCATCCCAGAGAGAGGGAGGTACCTTGGTTGTTCCTAGGCCCTGGCCCATGTAGGGTTCTCTGCTCCAGGGCCGTGTGCAGTCTACCGCGTGTCTGCCTCCTGTCCCACCAGGCTGCCTGCTCCTTCGGAAGGACACTCACTGAGTATGAGCTTTGTAACTGGAGTCAGTAGCACCTCCAAGGCCTAGGACCCAGATGGGGTGAATGGTACTTGCTGTTCTAGTAGGACAGGGTGCTTCGGTGTCCTGTCCTGTCTAGGGCATGCTAGATGGGAGAGGACAGGAGATGTGGGGAAGGGAATAAGGCTTGAGTACTTTACTGTCTTGGTTCTCGCTGTCTCTGTTTCACTGGGCCTAAGCACCAAGTAGGGCCCTGCACAGGAGCTGGCAAAGCATGCATCAACTGCCCCATCACATACCCAGGGCACAGACTGGGCCTGACCTCTTCCCTGCTCACAGACCCTTTACTCTGTGGCTGCCCCCTCCTCTCCGTTGGCCAGAGGCTCAAGGCAGCACTACCCTAGAGACCAGACAGAGCTGGATCCTGGGGCTTCTGGCTGCATCCTGCAGCGTGAGTCTACTAATGCCCTCTGGTTTTCTTGGCAGTGAGAACTATCTGATCCGCTGGGCCAGCACGGGGGTCCCGCAGGACATTGAGTTACTCAACAACCTCAAGGCCATCTTCACGGTGAGCATGAGTGTCCCTTGCTCTGCCTGCCAGCAGGCTGCTTGCATCCAGACCACTGCGCCAGCACTCAGCCCGTTGTGCAGGGGCTACACAGAGACAGAGTGCAGAGCCAGTGCCGTAGGACTGGCAGTCTGCAAACGCCAGATTGACGGGTCTCTCTAATTACCAGGATTGTTGTTTTATTGTTTTACCTCAATACTCCTACAACCTACCCCAGCTGGGCCGCCATTCCCCTCACTGTGTACCTACCCCAGGTGGGCCACCATTTTTCTTGCTAAACCTATCTCAGGAGGGCTGCCTTTCCCCTCGCCAAGCCCACCTCAGCTGGGCTGCTGTTCCCCTCACTAAACCCACCCCAGCTGGGTTGCCGTTCCCCTCACCGACCCCATCCCAGATGGGCCACCATTCCCCTGGCCAACTCCCCACAGCTGGGCTGCCGTGTACCCCCTCACCCCACTGGTGCCCCCATGCCCCCTTCTCCCTTTACTGCAGCTGGGCCACCATCGCCTTCCCCCATTCCACCGTAACTGGGCTGCAATGCCCGTCACCAGCTCCATCACAATCGGGTCTTTATGTCCCTCCTCAACCCCACCCAGCTGTGCTGCCATGCCCCTACCCAACACCACCACTGCCCTCCCCCCCTCACCATAACTGGGCCATCGTGCCCCTCCCCCACACCACCACATGTGGGCCACCACTCTCCTACCTAACCTTCCCCTACTGTGGTTTCCATCCCTGGGTCCCAGTGCTTTGCCAGGGTGACAGGCACTGCTAGATGGAAATAAGGAAAAACACAGTAAATGAGGTTTAACACTTTATTTTAAGGAAACACCAGCATGTACATTTCTCTCTTACATGTACATTTTTCCTGCCCTTCAATGTACACCTGCAATTCTCATAAGCATCAATTGATTGTTTAAGTTGCTCCTTATGATCAGTTTTTGTGCATCTCATTCCATCTTAAGATAAGCAGCAGGTGGTCACCCTTGCTCCTGATTCCAGCATCATCCCTTCAAATCCTTCCTGGAGCCCCATTTCCTCTGAAACTTGAACAGCAGGGCCTTAATCACCCCCTTCTCTGGGCTTTCCTGTGGGCCTATCTCCATGGCCTACCTCTTGCAGTGCATGAAGAATCCTCCCCTGAACTGGAGCAGCTCAGTTAAACTGCCTGAGTCCAGAGCAGACAGAAGGAAGCTGACAGAAGAAGGCTACCGCCTCCTGGGGAGGAGGGTCCCAATTCCTGTGGGAGAACCCTCCTGTTGGAGCAGGCAGTGTCCACAGAGAAGTGCTGCAGGTGCTGTAGCATTTCAGGTGTAGACCTGTCTTGGGCTGCACTGGGCCTGAGCTCAGGAAGGCGCCAAGGCAGCTGGGCCAGAGGAAGGTGAAGTTTACAAGTAGATGAAGCTGATAAAGAGCAAGAGTAAAAGGCAGCTTCTGCCCTACCAGGGAATTACAGCTGCCTCCCATGTGAACAGATCAGGCGTGGCTGAGTGTGGCTTCTCCATTCTAACATGTCAGGCTTGACAGAGCTCTACTATGCTCAGAGCCAGGTGAGCTGGGAGGAGCTCACTGCTTCCAGGTCATCACTGCCTCGTTCCCTGTGGCCTGCCTCATCAAGCTGCATGACTTGTGCACAGTCCAAAGCACATATCTCCACATGTCCCTCTGACTTACTAGAGCCCTGCAAGGACAGTCCAGCTGCAGTGCGTTCTGGGAAGTGACCCCAGAAGCACTGCACTCTGGGAGATTTTGAAAGGCTGAGGCCAACGTACCCTCTATTTTTTCCATCTAGGTGTGGAATAAATATTATTATGTGCAACAAGGCATGTGTGGATGTGCACCACCATTAGAACCCACTGCTGCTGGCTGTTCTGTTAATCAGCTGGGCAGCATTTGAATCTCTTCTGAGCGGCCACACTGGCACTCAGCTTAGAAGGAAATCTGGCAGGAGCAGGGGGGATTGTTCACGTTGTATGAGCTAGCCCATGGGTGCCATACACCCATCCTCATGGCACCCCCAGGGTGAGGACTAGCTTGCCCCACATGGCATCAGAACCCCTTGATGTGGGCTGTGTGACACACTGGCCATGCCTTTGTGCTCTGCTTGGTCTTTCTCTGAGCCTCTCTCTCCCTCCCTAGGACCTGGGCAGCAAGGACTTGAAACGAGAGAAGCTCTTTTTGGTGTGTCAGATCGTGCGGGTGGGGCGCATGGACCTGAAGGAGACCTACACACGAAAACTGAGCACGGGTCTCAGGCGGCCCTTTGGTGTCTCGGGTGAGTGTGGGCCTTGGATCCAGTGATGGAGGAAGGGCTCCAGCTGGCCATTGGGGGGATTTGTTCTTACAGGGGTCAGTAGTCCTTGGCCCCAGCAGTGCTCAGCCAAAGGGCTCCAACTGACATGTCCCATGTTTAGGGCGACCATATCTCCCTGTCCCAAATAAGGGACAGGGATACATAAGTGAGAGGGGTGGGTCCTCCAAGCCCCAAGGAGCCAGGAAGGAGGTGACACCTGCTGGCGTTCCCCAGCAGCCCCAGAGAAGTGCCAGTGCCCAGTGCTCCCCAAGCTCTAGGGAAACGGCAGCTGCCCACACTCCCCCTGCTTCCCTGAGGCTCAGGGAAGTGTGTATGTGTGTGTTGGGGGGGGGCAGGGATGGTCCAAATACAGGACAATGAGTCCCTTTTAAAAAACAAGTCAGGACACCTCTTTGACATCCCAAATACAGGACCGTCCCTCCCAATATGGGACGGATCGTCACCCTACCCGTGTTCCCAGCTTGAAGTGGGGCCTCAAAGGCAGCAGTGTTAGCATGTCAGCCAGTGACCCTGTGCCAGCCTTTACCTGGGCCTGCACTGCCAGAATTGGCCCCTTATTTACAGCTGAAGGTGGGGGAAGGACAGTCTCCTCCTCTTGCACTTAGCCCATTGTGATAGGATGGGGTTTCTGGGCACAGCCAGATAAATCACTCCAGGGTATCTTTGCTTAAAATCCAGGCCACCTATAGCCCCATGCTGGGACTTGCTTCTTACTAAGGCAAATCCAACCAGCCCCCACAGCACTTCTGCCAGCCCCACTGGCCAGCCAGAAGCCATACAAACAAACCCACGGACTTCTCAGCTGCTCTACCAGCCCAGACCAACAACCCCAAACTTAGGGTGAGAGGCTCTTAAGCCTGTTTCACCAAACACCACACAGATTCTTCCAGACCCTAAAGGGCTCAGCCCTGGACCCCGGTCAATATGTGCTTGGATCTTACCCAAACAACACGCTTACCAATCCTTTATATCTAATACCTAAAGATTTATTAATAAAAAAGAAAGAACAGGGTTAGAGAGAAGAATGTTAAGCAATACTTTACATGCATCAGTCACAACTACCAATGCAGCCAGTTATATTATTTGCTGATTCTTGAAAGTCTCTGAAAGTTCATTTCAGGTTACATAGATTCAGTTGTCAAAGCATTGTAGATCCAGCCCGCTGGGGTCCACATGCTGACACATGGACCCGTGGAGACGAAAAAAGAAAGGAACCAAGATGGATGCTGCTAAATCCACACCATTGTTCACTCTTGTGTTGTCTCTTCTTGTGTTCTCTTGTTTTGAGACAAAGCCCCTTCTTCCCATAGTCCCTTGAGGTTCTGCCCCCCCCGACTCCGGTGGGCTGTTGTGGCAAACTGCCATTGGATGAATCCCAGGAGACAGTCTCAGATTTCTGAACTGGACCTATTCCTTTGTCTCAGGCCAGGTCACTTGACCATCGGGCTCCATCCAACTGACACATCACAAGCATCTAGATTCATAGGGCTGGAAGGTACCTCAGCAGGTCATCTTGTCCAGCCCCTTACTTCAAGCAGGATCAACCCCAACTAAGTCATCCCAGCCAGGACCTTGTCAAGCTGGGACTTAAAAACCTCTGGAGTTGGAGAACCCACCACCTCTCTAGGCAAGGCATTCCAGTGCTTCACCACTCTCCTAGTTTTTCCTAATATCCAACCTAATCCTCACCTTCTGTAACTTCAGACCATTGCTCCTTGTTCTGCCATCTGACAAAACTGAGAACAATTTCTCTCCACCCTCTTTAGAGCTCCCCTTCAGGAAGTTGAAGGTTGCTATTAAATCACCCCTCAGTTTTCCCTTCTGTAAACAAAATAAGCCCAAATCCCTCAGCCTCTCCTCATAGGTCTTGTGCTCCAGCCCTTTAATCATTTTTGTTGCCCTCCGCTGAACCTGCTCCAGCACATTCACATTCTTTTTGTACTGGGGGGGCCCAAAACTGGACTCAGTACTCCAGATGTGGCCTCACCAGTGCCGAATAGAGGGGAACAACAACCTCTCTAGATTTGCTTGTGGTGTTCCTTCTAATGCACCCTAATATACCCTTCATGGCTACAAGGGTGCACTGTTTATTCACATCCAGCCTTTCATCCACCATAACCCCTAGGTCCCTTTCGGCTGTACTGCTGCTCAGCCCGTCAATCCCCAGCCTGTAACAGTGCTTGGGATTCTTCCATCCCAAGTGCAGGACTCTGCACTTCTCCTTGTTAAACCACATCAGATTTCTTTTGGCTCAATCCTCCAATTTATCCAGGTCACTCTGGATCCTATCTGTACCCTCCAACTATCAGCCTCTCCCCCTAGCTTGTTGTGGGCTGTAAATGTGGATGCGGTGTCTGGGCACCTGATTTACACACTGTTGTTCAGCTCAATGTCCTGGGTGGGACTGAGTTCATGCCTCCTATTGTGAAGCTTAGCCCTGAAACATTTTCTAACACAGCTGCAGAGTTAAAATCTAGAACTTTACCTACATGCATGACACAGGCTTATAAGAAGCACACACAGGTCAGGACATCATCAGCTTTCCATGGACACCTCACATGGCCCCCTAGCACAATATTTGGGGCCAATAGCCACACTGGGCATTAAAATGGCTTCCAGACCCAATATTAAAGTCCAGCCATGTGACACAGGCCAGCATCTGCTCCACAGAGGGCCAGCTGGGACTCTCTCCAGTGTGGCCACATCCTTTCTGTAACAGGGGGGCTCAGGGTTAGACACAGCACTCCAGATGCGGCCTCTCCAGTGCCGAATATATGAGAATAATCTCTTCCCTAGATCTGTTGTCAGTGCTCCTACTAATTCACCCCATTATGCTCTCAGCTTTCTCAGCTGCAAGGACACATGGTTGGCTCCTATCCAACTTCTCATCCAGTGCAATTCCCAGGTCCTTTTCTGCTGAACTGTTGCTTAGCCAGTTGGTCCCCAGCCTGTAATAATGGTTGGAGTTCTTCTGACCCAAGTGCAGGACTCTGCACTTGTCCTTGCTGAACCTGATCAGATCTCTTTTGGCTCAATCCTCCCATTTATCTAGGTCACTCTGGACCCTGTCCCTACCCTCCAATGTATCTACCTCTCCCGCTAGCTTAGTGTGACCTGCAAACTTGCTGAGAGTGCAGTCTGTCCTCTCATCTGGGTCATTAATGAAGATGTTGAACAAAGCTGGCCCCAGAATCGACCCTTGGGGTACCCTGCTAGATATTACCCATCAACCAGACATGGAGCCATTGATCACTACTCATTGAGCCCAATGACCTAGACAGCTTTCTATCCACTTTCCAGTCCATTTATGCAATCCATACTTCTTTAACTTGGTGGCAAGGATACTGCGGGTGACTGTATCAGAACCTTTGCTAAAGTCAAGGTATATCACATCTGCTGCCTTTCCCACATCCACAGAGCCAGTTACCTCCTCATATTAGGATTCCTGGCTCCGAAGGCCCAAACAACACTTTGTTGCTTCCTTGCTGGCCAGCAGCTCACTGAATGGCATAGGGGATGGTTGCTAAGGTCAGCTACTACCTTGTTTGCTTCTTGCTGCAGCCAACTTTCCAGCCAGCAGTGGGGGCTGCTGTCCTCCCTCCCTGTGGGAATTGGTAACAGAGAGAAAGCCGTGCTAGTTTATATACTATCAAAACGAAAAAGCAGTCAAGTAGCACTTTAAAGACTAACAAAATTATTTATTAGGTGAGCTTTCGTGGGACAGACCCACTTCTTCAGACCATAGCCAGACCAGAACAGACTCAATATTTAAGGCACAGAGAACCAAAAATAGTAATTGAAGTTGACAAATCAGGAAAAAAAATGATCAAGGTGAGCAAATCAGAGAGTAGGGGGCGGGGGTGTGTTTGTCAAGAATTAGATTAAGCCAAGTATGCAAAAGAGCCCCTATACTGACCCAGAAAATTTGCATCCCGGTTCAAAGCATGTGTTAATGTGTCGAATTTGAATATAAAAGAGAGTTCAACAGGCTCGCTTTCCAAACTAGTGTGAAAATTCCTCTTCAGTGAGATGCAAACTCTTAAGTCATTAACAGAATGGCCCACTCCATTAAAGTGCTGGCTGACTGGTTTGTGGATCAGGAGTGTTTTTATGTCTGTTTTGTGCACATTAACTCTTTGTCTAAGAGAGTTTGAAGTCTGTCCAATATACAAAGCATCTGGGCATTGTTGGCACATGATGGCATATATGATGTTAGTTGAGGAACATGAGAATGTGCCCATGATTCTGTGACTAATCAGGTTAGGTCCGTGATGGTATTGCCAGAACAGATATGTGGACAAAGCTGGCAGCAGGCTCTGTTGCAAGGGAAAGTTCCAGGACTGGTGCTCCTGTGGTGTAGACTGTGGTTCTTGGTGAGACTCCTCATGAGGTTGGGAGGTTGTCTGTAGGAGAGAACAGGCCTGTCACCTAGGACCTTCTGGAGTGTGGCATCCTGATTAAGGGTAGGTTGTAGGTCTTTAATAATGTGTTGCAGTGGTTTGAGTTGAGGCTCTAGGTAGTGACCAGTGGTGTTCTGTGGGAATTTGTGTGAGCTTAGAGGCCCCTTTACTCACCTGTCTCTGGCTGTAGACAGGTGGGAGCAGGGAGATTGTGTTGCCAGCTCTCACACACTTGGTATCTGTTGTGGAGCCCCTGCCCTGCAGGTGCGCGTTGGGAGCATCTCAGCCCCTGTATACAAACAGAGACACTTCTCAGCCCCCTTGCTTGTGAGGAAAGCATGAGGAAATGATACGAGCGCCCTGAACAGTGCACAGGAAAACACAGAGACCCAGCACTTGCGACTTCGGGTGAGCTCTTGGTTTTTAAGACACTCTCAGGTTAGAGATGGGGCCTGTGACGTATGTCTGAATGGTCAGGGACGGGAGGCATGTCTTGCTCTCAGGGTCCAGTTCCCAGCAGTGATCAGTGGTCTGCTCTTGCGGATACCACAGCTCTGAAGTGTGTGGGTGCCTGGGTTTGGGGGTTCTGGGCCTGGGTTTGTCTGTTTACTTGGTGTTTGGAGTGCTGAGCTGTCTGTTTGTTTATCTGAAAGGCCATGTGCTCAGGCTGGCCATGTGCTCAGGCTACGTGCCGATTGGCTGAGCGGTAGTCAGACGGAGGGGCTCTCTCAGGTAGGCCAGAGCTCTAAAGCCCTGCTGGCAAGCGACCAGGGAGCATGCGAACAGGGTGGTTGCTAACAGGAGGGAGTTATGAGAGGGGAGTTTAGAGGGGGAGCTTAGAGGGAGCTAGTTACTTCTTCAGGTGTAAGAGGCAGCATCATCCCCAACTGCTGGCTGGAGCTGAGGGACCCGCTGCAGCATGAGGAGCTGGGGGGGCGAGATCGAGCGATGTCAGTGGTGGGCAAGTGGTTTGTGGGCGTCTGGTACAGCTGTGAGGATGGCAGCACCCACGGAGGCTGCTTGTGGCGTGCTGGCTCAGATTGCATGGCTTCCAGGCCCAGTCCTGCGCTCCCTGCATGCACGCGCCACACCAGATCTGTGGGGCTCCGGGGACAGCCGTAGCCAGATGAAGAGTTGGTAGCTTTGGCTGGGACCCAGGGTGCGGCTGGGCTGCAAGATCGGTGCCTTCCTGGAGGATGTGGGGCTGCGGCAGCATGTGGCCAGGTGCGGAGAGGCCAGGGGATGAGGGACCTGGGGGCAACGAGAGCTGATAGGGGGCAGTGCGGTGCAGTCGGGAGACATGGGAGTGGATGGGGGAAAAGGGGACAGGGAGGGAGGATCTGGGGTGTGATGGTAGCCAATGAGAGGCAGAGGGGTGGGGAGAGGAGGGTCCTGGGGAGGTGAGGTGGTCGTCGCAGGGAGCTTTGGGGACATGTGGCACCAGGGAGGTGCAAGAGGTAGTGGGACCGTACCCACGTTCTCCATGCCCCACTGCCTTGTGGGTTATCCTGGAAAGGAGCAAGGCTAAGGGAGTAAACCCTGACAGAAAATCCGGAGGGGAGTCCTAAGGCAGTTCTGTGCCAACTTCTGGCATTGACCCGGCAACTCCTGCAGCTGAGCTGGTACCAGACATAGAGGTTATCCTCTCCTTTGGACTATATCAGTAAAGCCGAGAGGGGAACACTGACGTCTGGGCAGCCCAGGGTCCCAATAATCGCGCAAGCTCGCGCCTGGAGACGTACTTCAGCATCGCTAACAGTGTTGAACCAACACGGGAGGTAACAGATACCGGTTATAAGCTCTTGCTCGACTGGCATAGAGAACGAGCGCCAGGGGTTGCCTCCGACGGTGGGAGAGATCGTCGCATCTCACTGGACAGTCACCGCCCGCCTCAAGCTGCGCAGCCCCCAGCCAATAGGGTACTGGTCCTGCCACAGTTCACCTGCCTCACTGGGTGCGTGAGGCTTAAGGTTCCCAAACCTGACAAGTGACCTGAAAGCTGAACACCAGGCAAACCAATAAGAAAATCAACAAGAAAAGGAAACCATCAAAGTTTTAAGCTTGCTTGCGGGAATGTGCGGACCATGCTGACAGGTCTGACTGAAGATCTTCAGGACATCAGCGACACCAGAAAGACCACTGTCATCGATGAGGAACTGAAGAGGCTCCAAGTTGACATTGCTGCTCTGCAAGAGACATGTCTTGCAGATTTGGGATCTGTAAAGGAAAAGGACTACACCTTTTTCTGGCAGGGTAAAGCCCAAGAAGAACCCAGGGAGCATGGTGTTGGCTTTGCCATCAGAAACACCCTTCTACAAATGGTGGAATTAGTCATGGGTGGATCAGAAAGACTCCTTCAGGTCATACTTCAAGCTTGCGCCGGTCCTGTCCACATGATCAGCGCTTATGCCCCAACCCTGTACGCCGCACTGGAATTAAAAGACAAGTTTTATGACGTGCTTAGTGCTGCCATAGCGCAAACACCTGCTCACGAACAACTGTACATTCTGGGTGACTTCAATGCGAGAGTTGGAGCGAATTGTGACTCATGGCCTTCCTGCTTAGGCCGCTTCAGTGTGGGAAAAATGAATGAAAATGGTCAGCGTCTTCTCGAACTTTGCACTTACCACAATCTGAGCATCACAAACACATTTTTCCAAACCAAGCCACAGCACAGAGTGTCATGGGCTACGTCTACACGTGCAGCCAACATCGAAATAGCTTATTTCGATGTTGCGACTAGAATAACGTCTACACGTCCTCCGGGGCCGGCAACGTCGATGTTCAACTTTGACGTTGCTCAGCCCAACATCGAAATAGGCGCAGCGAGGGAATGTCTACACGTCAAAGTAGCACACATCGAAATAGGGATGCCAGGCACAGCTGCAGACAGGGTCACAGGGCGGACTCAACAGCAAGCCGCTCCCTTAAAGGGCCCCTCCCAGACACAGTTGCACTAAACAACACAAGATACACAGAGCCGACAACTGGTTGCAGACCCTGTGCCTGCAGCATAGATCCCCAGCTGCCGCAGAAGCAGCCAGAAGCCCTGGGCTAAGGGCTGCTGCCCACGGTGACCATAGAGCCCCGCAGGGGCTGGAGAGAGAGCATCTCTCAACCCCCCAGCTGATGGCCGCCATGGAGGACCCGGCAATTTCGACGTTGCGGGACGCGGATCGTCTACACGGTCCCTACTTCGACGTTGAACGTCGAAGTAGGGCGCTATTCCTATCTCCTCATGAGGTTAGCGACTTCGACGTCTCGCCGCCTAACGTCGAAGTTAGTGCCGCTACTTCGAAGTAGCGTGCACGTGTAGACACGGCTCTAGTTTCTTGAACTGGGTATCACTGGTCACAGGATCACTACTATGTCCCCAGCTTTGGAACAGTTTACTGGGGAATATCTTCAGTGTGCTAGGTTCCTGAGGGTTTTCACTCTTTTCTAGGGCAGGTTGTGCTGCCTTGCAACCTCTTTAATTGAACAGGTAGGGCTTCAGCACTCTTGCTGCACACTGTGAGTTCTGGTCAGCTGGTACAACTGAAACACTACTGCCAGAGACTAGTACACTCTTCAGGGATTAATACACTTCACCAAACATTTGCAGTGATGCTCACAGAGTGCTGCCAAAACATTAGGGTCTATTTGTCACCTGGCTCACAGAATCAGAAGTCCTTAGGTGAGCAACGAGAAATGAAAGTTAAAGCATAGGGCACTTTCGTTAGACCAGAGCCTCCAGTCAAGCCCCGCAATCCATTTTCCTGTGAGTCGTTGGTTGCTTGGTATTGGTGTTCTGGTGACTGCTTAGGTATCTAAAAGGGTGTCATAAGGCAGAGGGAGGGAACTTGTTCTTCCTTGCCTCTGAGGATAGAACAAGAGGCAATGGACTTAAATTGCAGCAGGGGAGGTTCCGGTTGGACGTTAGGAAGAAGTTCCTAACTGTCAGGGTGATCAAACACTGGAACGAATTGCCAAGGGAGGTGGTCAAATCTCCATCACTGGAGATATTTAAGAAGAGATTAGATAGATGGCTTTCAGGGATGGCCTAGAAAGTGCTTGGTCCTTCCATGAGGGCAGGGAGCTGGACTTGATGGCCTCTCGAGGTCCCTTCCAGTCCTACTCTTTTACAATTCTATGAGAGCCAGCAATCCTTTCCTCCCCTACACTGGGTAGCCATGCAAAATAAAGGGGAAACTGAGGCACACATAGATGTCATAAAATACTAAGGACAAGTTGGACAGGCAGCTAATCAGAAGGTGCTGTTGCCTCAGCAGGTCTCAAATTGACTAGATGGCTGAAGGTCTTGCATCGCTGTGTCACTGGCCTCAGTCTGAGCTAAAATGCTGTTGCTTACAAAAAAGTCATGAGTATTGACAAAACACTTGGGGAGGAGGGATTCTGCGGGGATAGTGCTGGAGGGCTGAATGATATCTGGGCTGACTTGTTGGGGATAATGTTAGGGGAACAGGGAAACCTGTGGTGAATTGCAGAGGCAATAGCATTTGGAAGCAAGCAGAAGGGGATTATAGTGAATTACCAGAAATATAACATATCTGGGGGTGGAAGGCTATCTGTGATGAGTCACTGAGGAAAAAGGTTCATTTGTATGACTCAGTCTGATATATCAGGCAACAAGTGGTAGTATCTGCACTGATGTTAGGTGGATTTTTCAGTTAAGTAAGAGTAGCTGGATTTAGCTGACTTGGTTGTGATGAACACCTTTTTTTAGTCTAAATAAGATCTCAGGAGAGCTGTAGTAGTGAAACCCTGCAGTAGTTCTAGCTCTCTGTAGAAGTCTTGCAGCTATTTTTTTCAAGGGCTTTAACTGGGCTTGACTCATGACCCTGGTGCCTCCTGCTGGTTACATGGGAATTAGCTCTACCAGCCTCCAGGGCACCCTCTTCTAGCCTGTCTCACCCGCTGTTGCCTGTAAGTTTGTTCTCCACCTTTTATCAGGACCCCTGTCCCTCCCTGTGATGGGGTTCTGGGGTCCCCCAAGCTCTGCACCCCGTCCACAGGAAGGAGAGTCTCTCACTCAGCAGGAAAACAGCAGGTTTATTAGCCGACAGGACACAGCATGGTACAGAGGAGTCAGTACAGCCGGCAGAGACAGCCAGTCCAATCCATGTTGGGGGGAGGACGCCCCGAGGGGCCCCCAGAGCCGGGGCCTTGCCCCCTCCTTTGTCTCTCTCTCCCTCAGCCCAGACTAACTGCTTCCAACTCCCAGTTCCAATTTAAACCCCTCAGGCTCCACCTCCTCCTTTGTCTGCAGTACAAAGGTGTTACCTGGTCGTCAAGGTTACCCTCAGCAGGAGCCCCACACCCTCTGTGAGCCACTCACACACACACAGGTATCCCCCACTTCATCACATCTCTCCCCCCTTCCAGACCGAACTGAGCGGGGTCACTCAACTGGTGACCTGGGGAAGTTCGGGGCTCTCCCCTTGTGACAGGGCATTGGCTGTACCCTCTGTTCTCCCCTCGATGTGCACCACCTCCACATCATAGTCCTGCTGGGGGAGGCTCCAAGTTAGGAGCTTGGTCTTGGCCCTTTTCATGTGATGCAGCCGGGCAAGTTCCTTTAGTTCCCTTGGGTTGGTTGGTCTTGCTGCAGCACCAACAGATTAAACAGGTCTTTTGTGGTCTGGGTCCTGCCCCATCTGACCACCAGTCCATACAGCTGCTCCAGCCAATGTCTGGAATTCAGTTACAGTCCAGTAACGGAAGGTACAAATGCTTCCATCCTTGGCATTTAGCCAGACCACCACAATGGCTGTGTGCCTCAGTTTCCCCTTCCATGCCACACAATAGGTTTGGAATGTTCCTTCTCATGTTAGAGGTTGCAAGACTAGTTACAGGGAACAATGGTGACATTTCAGAGTTACAGACTTCTTTAGCATACAATTTATGCTTTTACATTAATGTCATCATGTTACATGGCTCTTTTTAAACATTCAGTGCATGGTACAATTTTACAGCTTTTGGTAGCAGCACCCCTTGGTTACAGCAGTTAGCGTGAGTAACAGAACAAACCCATTGCAACTGTACATTTACGTTGCTCTTTGGTAGACCACAACTTTTGTGTAACCTTCTTGAGAATCTGGTATTTTGGGGATAAATGGCTGAGGCCTTTCTTTGCACCATTAAGTTCTAATCTTCTCTCTTGCCCCCTGGGGTGGAAATTTGATCTCTCTGGCTGTGCCCTCTCTTCTAACAAGAGCTGGGCCATTGATGATCTCAGGGAGATGGCCCCCCCCACCAGTCTGGAAATTTGCAAACCAAACTGTTTTTTGAGAGTTGTTTTGTGAGTCCCAGACGCAGAATCCACATGAAGGAATCCCTGTTTATCCCTTACTGGCCCACCAGGCCCAAAGCTCCTTTGTCCTTCCACCTCCAACTACTGCCTCCCCATGGAATCAGAAGTAGAGTTCAGTATAAGAATATAAGTGTTTCCACCATCTGGAGATGGGGAATTGCTGGCGCTCTCTTGCATCCTACAGAGACTGACTGTGCAGCTGTTTTATTTGGTTCTCGCAGGGCTGCTCACATTCCCTGATAGTTTTCACTTTACTTGCACCAACTTCCAATTCCTGAGAAACTTTTACACTGCCTGCTTTGGACCCTTCCAGAGCACAGCCAGTGGTTTTACACTCAGGCAGGTCCTGGCCATCAGGAGCTGAAACAAACTTCTCCCCAGGCAAAGGGTTGCTCTGGTGCTTACAGACAAGCACCTTTCCTGTTCACTCTCCTTCACCTCACTCCCATTTTCTGCAGTCCCCACAGATGGGTCAGGAAAAGTTTCAGGGAAATTCTCTTCCTTAAGAGCTTCCCCAAAACAACAACTCACCCCTGTCTGCCTCCACGGGGGCACTGCTCCCTTGAGCCACAACCAGCTCCTGGGTTTCACCTACGCCCAGGATCACTTCTGGCCCATTAGGCAGATTCCCACGTAATCCCCCTCCAGGCAGACAGCCAGTACCACCGGACAGAAGGTCAGGGTCCCTTTCGTCCCTTCTGCTACCAGCTCCTTTATCTTCATCAGTCAGTGTAACTCCATTGCCCGTCTGTTCTTGTGTCCTGGCGAGAGGATGACTCTGGTAGGACAGAGTCCTCTCACCCCCTCCCAATAACACCTCAGCATCAGGCAAAGAACAAGTACCAGAATCGTCTGGTCTCTGGGATTCCCTGATGATCCTAACTGGATTAGACCAAGTTAAAGCATCATCCCCCCTGAGAGACACAGAGGTAGGCCCACTTCCCATCTGGGCTTCAGCTGCCCTCAGATCCAGCTCTGGGATCTTGGCTCCATCTCGAGCCCCCACAGGCTCAGGCAAAGGACTCACTTCCCCAGAAGCAGAAGCACTTTTCTTGCACCAAGGACCAGTGTCCTTAGCAGGGATACCACTGCCCATCCCAGAGCCATTCCCTCTGCTCCAGCCCCCATGGCTGGATTCAGAGACACACCTGGAATGCTCTTTTCTGGTGGATCCTTCTCCAGCCACCCTAGGCTGAGGAATCCTCCTCAGACAATGGGCTAGTTTCCTCATTGGCACCTTTTCCAAATGCAGGCTCTGCTCTCTCCCCAGGCTGCTGCTGCTGTTCAACACAGACAGACAATGGGAGACACTTTCTCCTTTGTCCCAGCCCCCCGGCTGGTCTCCACACACACACACAAGGTGAAGCAGCTTCTCTCACAGACAACTTGCCGTTCCCAGTGGATCAGCTGCTTTCTTGCACAGACACACAGGCACCTTCCTTGGCCCAGGCCTGGAAAACTCTCTGCAGGTCTGTCTTAGCCACTAGTAGATGAGGGGTTGGAATCGCTCCTTCCCTCCTTGAGCTGTGGCAGGCCACTCGGTTCAGAGCTCCAGGCAGTCCAGGGTTCCCTGCCCCGATCCGGGCTCATCTCTGCAGGATTCTCCCCAGCCCTCAGCTCTGCCACTGCACATTCACGCTGCCTTGTCCAGCTTCTTTAATCTCGATTCGGTTTCCAGGTGCTGCCACTTCACAGCGGAGTTGCTCAGCGTGGTTGCAGGCTCTCAGGCTGATGCCCTCTGCACCCCACGATTCCTGGAAGAATCCCTTCAGTGTGCCAGGCTTCTTGCGGGTCACAAGCTGCCCGGGGTTAGGCTGTAGGCCCCTCCGCCCTCTGGGACCGACTCCAACAGACTCCCAGCGGAACCCCTTCTTCAGTGCGACACCGCTCTCAGGGACCATGAGCACACTGTCTTGGGAAGAACTCATTCAGCGTCAGCCTCCTCAGGGGTCACTTGTTCCTGGGGGTTGGGCTCTCGGCCCCTCCACGTTCTGGGACCGACTCCAACAGATTCCCAGGAGTAACCCCTCCTCGGGTGTGACACCCCCTCTCGAGGACCACGACCGCAGTTGCTTGGGTTCGGCCGCAGGCCCCTCCGCCTTGGGGAACTGCACCTCACTGCCCTTCAGCACACCTGGGTCTCGCAGGCCCCACTTCTTCCGGGGCCCCGGTCACTTACTGCTGGATGCTCCATCCTCGGGGTGCAGAACATCCCACTGCTGACACCAGTGTGAAGGGGTTCTGGGGTCCCCCAAGCTCTGCACCCCGGCCGTAGGCAGGAGAGTCTCTCACTCAGCAGGAAAACAGCAGGTTTATTAGCCGACAGGACACAGCATGGTACAGAGGAGTCAGTACAGCTGGCAGAGACAGCCAGTCCAATCCATGTTGGGGGGAGGACGCCCCGAGGGGCCCCCAGAGCCGGGGCCTTGCCCCCTCCTTTGTCTCTCTCTCCCTCAGCCCAGACTAACTGCTTCCAACTCCCAGTTCCAATTTAAACCCCTCAGGCTCCACCTCCTCCTTTGTCTGCAGTACAAAGGTGTTACCTGGTCGTCAAGGTTACCCTCAGCAGGAGCCCCACACCCTCTGTGAGCCACTCACACACACACAGGTATCCCCCACTTCATCACACTCCCTGACCACTGAACCCTTCCCTCAAGCTTCTGCTCTACTGCAAGTGCCCCACACTCTGTTCAGTATATTTATTAATGACCTGGATGAGGGGTTGGATTGCACCGTCAGCAAGTTTGCAGATGACACTAAGCTAGGGGGAGAGGTAGATATGCTGGAGGGTAAGGACAGGGTCCAGACTGACTTAGACAAATTGGAAGACTGGGCTATAAGAAATCTGATGAGGTTCAATAAGGAGAAGTGCAGAGTCCTGCACTCGGGCCGGAAGAATCCCAAGCATTGTTACAGGCTGGTGTCCGACTGGCTCTGTAGTAGTTCTGCAGAAAAAGACCTGAGAGTTGCAGTGGACAAGAAGCTGGACATGAGTCAACAGTGTGCCGTTGTAGCCAAGAAAGCTAATGGCATATTAGGTTGCATCAAAAGGAGCGTTGCCAGTAGATCCAGAGAAGTGATTATTTCTCTTTATTCGGCTTTGGTGAGGCCGCATCTGGAGTACTGTGTCCAGTTCTGGGCCCCCAATTATAGTATAGGAAGGATGTGGATATGCTGGAGAGGGTCCAGCGGAGGGCGACCAAAATAATTAGGGGGTGGAGCATATGACTTATGAAGAAAGGTTGAGGGAATTGGGTCTGTTTAGTCTGCAGAAGAGAAGACTGAGGGGGGACTTGATAACAGCCTTCAACTTACTGAAGGGAGGTTGCAAAGAGGCTGGAGGGAGGCTGTTCACAGCGGTCATGGATGGCAGAACACGGAACAATGACCTCAAGTTCCGGTTGGGAAGGTCCAGGTTGAACATTAGGAAAAACTTTTTCACTAGGAGGGTGGTGAAGCATTGGAATGGTCTACCCAGGGCAGTAGTGGAGTCTCCGTCCCTGGAGGTGTTTAAGTCTCACCTTGACAAGGCCCTGGCTGGGCTGATCTGATGGGTTTGGCCCTGCTTAGAGCAGGGGGCTGGACTCGATGGCTTTTTTAGGTCTCTTCCAGCTCTATTGTTCTATGATTCTCTGATCCTCACCTCCCAGGGAACTCTAACCCCTCTATACCCATCTTGCCTTAGTGACCCATTGCCAATCTTCATCTAGCCCCTTACTTCAGGGGCAAACTGCAGCCTGAAATAGCCACTCATAATTGGCAAGAGGTTGGACCCGCTGCCTTCTCCTGCCCTGGCTGCCTCTTTGCCACCCTAGTAACTCAGGCCTTGTCCCAGGCCCTGCAGTCTGGGGCTTGCTTGGCCTGAGCTGCCTAGCTCACACTCGTTCCCCAGCACTGCTCTGTCTGTTGTGCCCAGCTCCAGCGAGCAGCTGGGCCCCGCTCCCTCCAGGGCTGGGTAAGCTTGTCCTTACCCTGGCCAGCTGTCTCGCCTATAGACTCCCCCCGGGCTCTGATTGGCTGTCACAATTCTTTCACCTGATTGGCTCTTGAGGCAGCCCTGTCCCAGGGCTGTTTTTAACCCTTTCTATACCATTGCAGGGCAACTGCCCTGTCACAGGCACAGTAAAGGACTGACTAAATAGTCCAGTCTCTGTTATGCCCAAGGCCATTCTGGATGATGAAGTGGTCCTGTCTGGCCTTACAATCTATGGAAATAGGAAAACAGATCAGATGTTGTAAAGCCTCCTTTATCCTTTAGGACCAGTGCAGTCTGTTGTTCATTTTCTAATGCGTGATTCAGTCCTAGTTTTAAATGTTCCCATTGTTAGGGCTCCTTCATCTCTCCTTGAGATAGAAATCTAAGGTTTTGTCTACATCACAAAGTTTTGTCAGCAAAAGCTAGCCTTTGCCAGTAAAATAGGGAAAGTGTGCACACTGCAAAGCTACTTTTGGTGCCAAAACTCAACTGTTTTGCCAACCAAATAAAACTACCTCAGTGAGAGGCATAAAGCTTTTTCCAGTAAAGTTAAAGTAATAAAGCATCAGTTTAGGCATTGGTGACTTTCTTTTTGTTGTTGTTGTTGCTGTTATTGATATAATTGGCTTCCCCCAGTATCCCACAATGCCTGCGATGACTGCTCTACTCACTGTTTTGATCTCCACCCTGCATCTCCCCATTTACAGCTCTGGGAGGTATCTCAAGCTGTGTGTGCTGCTCCATTTGGGGAACAAATAAATTGCAAATCATTGGAGAGCTTCTGTTCTGCCCTGCCCAGGAACACAGTGGCAAGCAGATTGCTGTTGCAGGGTGGGTCGGGGAGATTGGTATGCTGTTTGACATGCCTTGGTGTGGAGAGCTCACAGACCTCCTCAGGATGCTGCTCCCAGCAGGATGGAGGCTGTGGAGGATCTTGGAGGGACTCACAAAACTGCAGGCAGGCAGGCAGGCAGAGTGAGATGCTTTGGAAGAGACATGGGATGAGCAGAGGTAAGGGAGGAGTGGGTGCCCCCTTCCCACTGCCTCAGGATAGATTGATCAGCCTTCTGTCTCCCCTACCCCAGACACACAACTCTCCCACATCCTCTTCAGTTGAAAAGTAGCTGACAACCTATTAGAATGGCCCTGGAACAATGGCATTGAGAAATCTGCACCCTGTATTCCAAACCCTTTCCAAAGCACCCATAGCCAGGTGCACAGTGGGATAGCTACCACAATGCGCTGCTCTCTGTGTCAATGCACGAGTTGCTAGTGTGGATGTCCTCTGATGACAAAAAGAGCTAGTGTGGACATTCAGCTGTCATCATCATCATCATCAATAACCATGGGCTCAGTGCCCGTTGGTGTCTGTTGCCTCTCTCACTATTTCCTTCCATCTTTCCCTATCCAGTGCAGAGTGGCTTAGTTTCTGTAAACTAGCTGCACACCAATCTACTATATTATCTATCCATTCTCTTTGGGGTCTGCCTCTCCTATTTGAACCATCCATTATGCCGAATACCGGGGTCCTGATTTTTTATTCATCGTTCATTCTGCAAATATGCCCAAATAGTTGTAGCTTCCGTTTTATAACCTTCTGCAGCAGGTTCTCTTTTGGCTGTATCTTTCTATATAATTCCTCACTGGTGACCTTCTGCATCCATCCTACTCTCAGAATCTTTCAACAGCAACTCCATTCGAATGCCAATATTCTTCTTTTCGAATCTTTCGTTATCCCCCATGTCTCACATCCGTACAACATGCTGGTGAATACACACGTTTTCAAGACGCTCAGCTTCGTCCTTAAGATAATTGTTTTGCTTTTCCAGATCTTATCCATCGCCTTCAAACTCGCTGTCACTTTCGCTATTCTAGTCGCTATTTCCTTTTTACAGTCTAGATCACACGTTATGTTGCTCCCCAGATATGTGAACTTCTCTACATTTTCTAGTTCAATACCATCCACACTGATCTTCCTTCCTATTTCCTTATCTCCAAATACTATTGTTTTTGTTTTATCGATGTTCATAATCAGTCCGTACTGCTTCCCTTCTTCATTTAACACCTTCACCATTTTCACTAGCTTTTCCTTATCTTCCTCTCCATCTCCTTCTGAAGCAGCTCTAATTTTCCAGTTGCCTACAGTGTTTGGACATTCCATGTTCCAATGGATAATGTGTGTTAGTTGTAATTTTCTTTCGGTAGCCAGTTTATTGACCCAACCCCGATCGCTTGATTGGTATTGCAGACGTTGTTTATCTGGGTGATGTCCGAGCTGGCATCTTTTATCATCTAGTTGTACTGGCATCAGATTTCATTTGTATTGTTGTTTGATGGTCAGCGCATCAACACACATCTGACCAGCCCTCCTCCTTCATCCAGGCTTGGAACTGGCATGGAGCTCATAGAGGCTTCATGGCAGAGTTACATTCAGCAGTGGCTTTAATTAAAGCAGCATAACTTTTGCTGACAAAACACTGTAGGGCAGACAAGGCCCAAGTGAGGAGTGTATATCGTTGCCAGGAGACTTTACTGGTATTCAGACAAAATTTCCTGTTCCTTTCTTCCCATTCCTTCTACTCCTCCTCCTCACACCTGTGTTGTTTTTGTCAGTTCTTTTCTATGGTTATCCTGTTCTTCCCACTTATTGGAAATGACAGTAGCTCTAAACACAAATTAGAGGTGCTTAGTAGTAACGTTTGGCTGTCTCTGGTTGCTCTTTTCCCTTGAGAGCGCAGGCTGACTTGGTGATGGATAGAGCTCATTGTGCCTTCTAAGGGCTGTCCAAAGGACACTGTGACCACAGCCTCCTCTTCCTTATCTCTTACAGTGATGGACATCACAGATATCATCAAGGGAAAATGTGAGAGTGATGAGGACAAGCAGCACTTCATTCCTGTGCACCTGTGAGTAAAGCCAGCACTTGTGAGCAAAGAGGAGGGGAGCTGCAAGGGTTGGGGGCAAATGGTTGGGTTAAGACAGATAGGACTTTCCATTCCCTGGAGAAGAACTCAGCTGCAAAAGGGGGACATTTCTGAGTCAACTGACAGTCTCTCTCTCTCTTAGGTGAGTAGAAGGGTGGGAAGGAAACACTGCCCATGGCCAGGGGAAGATGAGCAGAAGAACAAGAGGATATTAAATTAGATTAAAAAGCTGACAAATTCAAAACTGAGGAAAGGAAATATCTTCCTTACTTTTAACTTTGGGATAATTAGATTGTGGAAGTTATTACCACAAATGTCACTGGGGCCAAGAATTTAGCAAGATTCAGACAGGAATTGGATATTTAGATAGGTAACAAGAATATTCAAAGTTAAGTCATAATTTTTTTAGACACATTAAACACCATGCTTCAGGGTTTAAGCCACTCACTAACAAAAGGGATTAGAAGGAGATGTGATGTTTTAAGCATATTATCATACTGCTATTTATTAAGAGGTCTCTTACGCCTTCTTCTGAAACAGCTGGTGCTGACAGCTGACAAGAGATGAGGCTAGATGGGTCACAGGGCCAATACAATCTCTCTGGGGCCCAAACTTACAGGGCCATTGCAACCTGGCTATTCATGTGTTGGTCTTCCATTGCTTGTGCACATCTATTTTCCATCCTAGGTGTGTGCTCATCCTGTGCACCTAAGATAGAGATTTTTCATGCCTGGGGACTCTGGGAAGTGCCAGCATGCTGTGTACTCATCCCTCCAATCTACAGTATAAAGGATGGGGCTGCCCTGATCCCCCCGCCCCCAGTTTCTTTTCAATGCCTTTGGTTGTGAGCTTGGCAATGAGGCTCACTGTAACACAGGCATGCCCAGACTGGCATATTATGCCTGTGTCTGACCAGCTTCTCAAGGCTCCACCAAAGGGATCTCTGTCAAAAGCTAGTGATCGTCATGGTTATTGTCAGATGCTTGTACAGGAAATACTTCACGAGCTATGTGGAACATTATGCTCCTAAACAGTTGGCCGTAAGGTGGAAGGGTTTCACAGCTAACTCAGCCAAGAGATCAGTATCAGAGGTGGCTGTGTTACTCTGTATCTTTGAGAACAACAAGAAGTCCTGTGGCACCTTATAGACTAACAGTTATTTTGGAGCATGAGCTTTCATGGGCAAAGACCCACTTCATCAGATGCATGAGGTGTGGGGGGGTTCAGAAGTGTATTTAACTTTTTAAATAGCCCTCTGAACTCCCCTCCCCCACTCATGCATCTGACGAAGTGGGTCTTTGCCCATGGAAGCTTATGCTCCGAAATATCTGTTAGTCCATAAGGTGCCACAGGACTTCTTTTTGTTCAGCCAAGAGTGAGCACAATCAGCATCTTTTGATCCTGCTCAGTGTCTACAATCCAGACCATTTGTAGGCCTGAGCATTTACAAAGAAGAGAATCACATGAAAAACTCTGAATAGAGACCCTCAGGGCTGTGCTCAAGTTAACAAAACACCATGATTATGAAAAAAGATGAAAAGCTTGGGTCTGTGAAAGGATACAAGTTGTTATCCATAATGGAGGGGCCCTCACAATCATGAAAAAGTGGATCGCAGCTCTCTGGACTGGAGAATAGCTGCTCAGACTGGCCACAGGGTAAGAAATACTTTGAGACAGCAAAGGGACTTGTAGGCTGTAGCTTAAGTTTATGAGGTTTATTTACATGAAATCTGATGTTGCCAAATTCTCTTACTTACTTATATTTGAATTTTTAATGCTAGCCATGTTATATGAACTTCAGTTTGGCTTTACTGTAGACATGTCTAAGTGCCTTGTGTTCAGGAGAGTGTTGAATTGTGAAGCTGGTAAACTGAGGTGCACTGCTTTCACAGAGGTAACAGATATCTGTAGAACCATAGAGTTAGAAGGGAACACAAAAGTTTTCTAGTATAAGTCCCTATCAAGATGCAGGATTTATTGTGTCTGGCACAGTGGTGAAAGTAAGCTAATGTGTCCTCGTTCAGCTCTCCAGTAAGAAGCTGGCCAGCTGGGGCACTTGGCTGCAGAGGGCGGGGAGCTCCCAGCCTGGCTTCTGGCTTCTGGCTTCTGGCTTCTGGCTTCCTGCAGGCTGCCCCACTCTGGAGCAGGCAGCCAGACAGGTTAAAGGGTCTGGCTGCGGACACCCCCCACCACCGGGGACTGCCCCAGCCTCAAGGCCCTCTCTGCCACCATTTTGTGGGGTGGGGGCTACAACCACACATACTAGTCCCTGTGTGTTGCTTTCAGTTTGTTGACTAACAGAAGAGTTTTGAGCATGAGCTTTCGTGAGCACAGATTCACTTCATCAGATGCTGGTCTTGGAAATCTGCAGGGCCAGGTATAAATAAGCCAGAGCAAGGGTGGGGATAACAAGGTTAGCTCAGTCAGCAAGGGTGAGGTTTACTACCAGCAGTTGATCTGGAGGTGTGAACACCAAGGGAGGGGAAGCTGCTTCTATATTTAGCCAGCCATTCGCAGTCTTTGTTTAAGCCTGAGCTGAGGGCGTTGAATTTGCAGATGAATTGTAGCTCAGAAATTTCTCTTTGGAGTCTGGTCCTGAAATTTCTTTGCTGTAGGATAGCTACTTTTAAGTCTGCTACTGTGTGGCCTGGGAGATTGAAGTGTTCTCCTATGGGGTTTTGTATATCGCCATTTCTGATATCTGATTTGTGTGTGTTTATTCTTTTACGTAGAGACTGTCCAGTTTGTCCGATGTATATAGCAGAGGGGCATTGCTGGCACATGATGGCATAAATTATATGTGCACATCTACCAACGTAATTTATGCCATCATGTGCCAGCAATGCCCCTCTGCTATATACAGAAGTCAGGAGCTGGGGCCAGGCCTAGAAAAGCCCAGCCTGAGGCTTGGGTGAGGTGGAGCCTCCTGAGGAGCCAGGGGATGGCTCTGGGCTGCCTGCCTGGGAGGTGAAGGGCTGGCTAAGTGAAGCCGAGGCCTGGATTGCGCTGCCTGGGCCCCTGCTGGTCCTCACACCCCATAGACCTTGGAGGAACCTGCCTGCTAGAGCAAACCGGCCAGACCTGGAGGGAAGACCAGAGTATCTGCCCCAGCCTGCGCCCCGAGGCAGCCTGAGGCGGCAGGAGGACTGGCCCCAGCCTGTGCCCCGAGCCAGCCTGAGGCGGCAGGAGGACTGGCCCCAGCCTGCGCCCCGAGGCAGCCTGAGGCGGTGGGAGGACTGGCCCCAGCCTGCGCCCCGAGCCAGCCTGAGGCGGCGGGAGGACTGGCCCCAGCCTGCGCCCTGAGGCAGCCTGAGGCGGCGGGAGGACTGGCCCCAGCCTGCGCCCCGAGGCAGCCTGAGGCGGCGGGAGGACTGGCCCCAGCCTGCGCCCCGAGGCAGCCTGAGGCGGCGGGAGGACTGGCCCCAGCCTGCGCCCCGAGCCAGCCTGAGGCGGCGGGAGGACTGGCCCCAGCCTGCGCCGCGAGGCAGCCTGAGGCGGCGGGAGGACTGGCCCCAGCCTGCGCCCTGAGGCAGCCTGAGGCGGCGGGAGGACTGGCCCCAGCCTGCGCCGCGAGGCAGCCTGAGGCGGCGGGAGGACTGGCCCCAGCCTGCTTCCCGAGGCAGCCTGAGGCGGCGGGAGGACTGGCCCCAGCCTGCGCCCTGAGGCAGCCTGAGGCGGCGGGAGGACTGGCCCCAGCCTGCGCCGCGAGGCAGCCTGAGGCGGCGGGAGGACTGGCCCCAGCCTGCTTCCCGAGGCAGCCTGAGGCGGCGGGAGGACTGGCCCCAGCCTGCGCCCCGAGCCAGCCTGAGGCGGCGGGAGGACTGGCCCCAGCCTGCGCCTCGAGCCAGCTTGAGGCGGCGGGAGGACTGGCCCCAGCCTGCGCCTCGAGCCAGCCTGAGGCGGCGGGAGGACTGGCCCCAGCCTGCGCCCCGAGGCAGCCTGAGGCGGCGGGAGGACTGGCCCCAGCCTGCTTCCCGAGGCAGCCTGAGGCGGCGGGAGGACTGGCCCCAGCCTGCGCCCCGAGCCAGCCTGAGGCGGCGGGAGGACTGGCCCCAGCCTGCGCCTCGAGCCAGCTTGAGGCGGCGGGAGGACTGGCCGCAGCCTGCGCCCCGAGCCAGCCTGAGGCGGCGGGAGGACTGGCCCCAGCCTGCTTCCCGAGGCAGCCTGAGGCGGCGGGAGGACTGGCCCCAGCCTGCGCCCCGAGGCAGCCTGAGGCGGCGGGAGGACTGGCCCCAGCCTGCGCCTCGAGCCAGCTTGAGGCGGCGGGAGGACTGGCCCCAGCCTGCGCCCCGAGCCAGCCTGAGGCGGCGGCAGGACTGGCCCCAGCCTGCGCCCCGAGGCAGCCTGAGGCGGCGGGAGGACTGGCCCCAGCCTGCACCCCGAGGCAGCCTGAGGCGGCGGGAGGACTGGCCCCAGCCTGCACCCCGAGGCAGCCTGAGGCGGCGGGAGGACTGGCCCCAGCCTGCGCCCCGAGTCAGCCTGAGGCGGCGGGAGGACTGGCCCCAGCCTGCGCCCCGAGTCAGCCTGAGGCGGCGGGAGGACTGGCCGCAGCCTGCGCCCCGAGCCAGCCTGAGGCGGCAGGAGGACTGGCCCCAGTCTGCGCTCGAGCCAGCCTGAGGCGGCGGGAGAACTGGCCCCAGCCTGCACCTCGATCCAGCCTGAGGCGGCGGGAGGACTGGTCTCAGCCGCACCCCGAGCCAGCCTGAGGCGGTTGGAGAACTGGTTTCAGCTTGTGCCATGAGCCAGCCTGCGGCGGTGGGAGAACTGGTCTCAGCCTACACCATGAGCCAGCCTGAGGTGGCGGGAGGACTGGCCCCAGCCTGCGCCCCGAGGCAGCCTGAGGCGGCGGGAGGACTGGTCTCAGCCACACCCCGTGCCAGCCTGAGGCGGCGGGAGAACTGGTCTCAGCCTGCTCCGCGAGTCAGCCTGAGGCGGTGGGAGAACTGGTCTCAGCCTGCTCCGCGAGTCAGCCTGAGGCGGTGGGAGAACTGGTCTCAGCCTGCTCCGCGAGTCAGCCTGAGGCGGCGGGAGAACTGGTCTCAGCCTGCGCCCCGAGCCAGCCTGAGGCGGCGGGAGGACTGGCCCCAGCCTGCTCCGCGAGTCAGCCTGAGGCCGCAGAACTGAGAGGCCGCACAGGCCTGGACTTGGGCCACCCTGACCCCAGCCGGAGCTGATACCCCATGAGCACCCAGATATTGGTGGACTTTGGGTATGTGCTGGAGGGGAAACCTGGAGTGGCCCAGGGGATAGAGCAGATCACTAAAGGTCCTTGGGCGCGTGTTGCAGTCTGTATTTCCTGCTGACCCACACAGCAGGCTGTACTGCTGCAACCAGGGCCCCTGGGCTGGGATGCGGTGCAGCAGGTGGGCCTGTGTCCCCCCACCACCTACTTGCCAGGTGACGGTCTCCCCCCTCTGTGCCAGCATGGGCAGAGGGTTCTTTGCTGCCCCACTCTGAGACTGTTTGTTTCTTGCCCTGCCCTGAATTAGGTCCTGCGTTCCTTTGACTGATATTATTGCCTTACCCTGCACCAGGGAATAGGCCAGCCCTGCCTTGCTCCAGGGCCTGGGTTCCTTTTGATGTGTACTGCCCTGCCCTGAGCTAGGGCTGAGGCGGGAGACTTAAAGATTGTTGGTTTGCCCCTGCCTTGCTCCAGGGCTTGGGGCTTTTGTGGGTTTGCCACCTGCCCTGAGCTAGGGCCGGGGGCTGCCTAAAGACTGTGGGCTTGCTGTTGCCCAGACCTCGGGCTAGGCCCTAAGAAGAGCTAATTCTCCCTCAGCCCCTGCCTGAAGTAAGGCTGGGTTGTTTTTGAACTGTTGCCTCTTGCCCACCTGAGGTGAGGTGGGAATCCCACCAAACTAGGGACTTGGAGGTTGTTTGTGTACTTGTGGCAGTGGGGCAGGATGGCTGCCCACTGACCCGGAAGGGGAGGAACCCTCCTGGGAGCCCTGAACCAGCTACAATCCACCTTTGTGTATATAACTGTTAAGTAGTTTTCATAGTAGTTCACGTTTAGATCTGTAATGGGCAGCCTAGGCTAGGGAGCAGGCGGCACGAGTGACCTCCTTCATCTCACTTGGCCACAAGATTGCCATAACCAAGACCACCTGGGCAGGGGCAGGGCAGTTTTGCTAACCGCATTTGTGTGCCTGGAATTTGCTGGGTGTGGCGATTGAATCAGCAACGCTCTGATTAGATGCACAGGGAGCACCTGTGCACGTATTCATTCAATTCCTGGTGTGATCTGAAGAAGTGGGTCTGTCCCACGAAAGCTCATCACCTAATAAATTATTTTGTTAGTCTTTAAAGTGCTACTGGACTGCTTTTTTGTTCTTTTAGGGAGCACCTGTTCTCACAATCAACGTTGTGTGCAGTCAGCACGCACCTCTCTTCCTGTGCCCTGGCTTTATGTGTGTGTCACTTTAGTGATACTGGTAGGAAAAGAAACACCTGCACAGATAGAAACTAGCAGAGTCTGGCAACCCGTCACAGGCAACGGTAACAATATCAGTGGTGACAGATGAAAGAACAAGGAGCAATGGTCTCAAGTTCTGGTGTGGGAGGTGTAGTTTGGCTATTAGGAAAAGCTATTTCACTAGGAGAGTGGTGAAGTACTAGAATGCTTGTCTAGAGAGGTGGCAGAATCTCCTTCCCTAGAGGTCTTTAAGTCACAACTTGACAAAGCCCTGGCTGGGATGATTTAGTTGGGATTGATCCTGCTTTCAGCAGGGGGCTGGACTTGATGGCCTCCTGAGGTGTCTTCCAATCCTATGATTCTATGTCTCTTGGGCCCATAATGTGGCCCATGAGCTGTGGCTTTCTTCCTTTCTTTTGTGAGAGATCTTATTCTGCCCCCTTGGGTTGTATTTCAGTACCAAATTGCTTGTTCTCTCAGTATGCCTGTTTAAAAAAACATTGCTAGGGTTTAAACACTGCCCAGCATGGCAGGCTGACCTGTCTTTAAAAAGGGACTTAGGTCGTATTTAGTGTGCTTGGGAGAAGGACATATCCAGCTGAGGTACTACATATACAGGTCCTTCTCAAGAAGAACCAAGAAAAATAGCGATTAGGCTTTGAAGGTACTGGGTTTAGAAATCCATGGACCCACACATGGATCCAAGTTGTTTGGTACCAAACTCCTGTATTGTGAATTGTGCAGGAGAATCCTGGCAGCCTCTTTATCTTTGGTAGCTGTGCTGATACTAAAGACTTGGTCTGAGAGTGGAAGATAGAAGAGAACATCAGGCACCATATCCAGGGCCATCTTCTAATGCCCCAAAGAACATTAAGAAAAAGGGTAACTCAGAGTGCAGAGACATCTCTAGCACCCATTAGTCCCCAGGCCTGCAGTTCCATTACCAGCCCAGAGTTTATTTGACATTATGCTGTCTACTTCAAAGTGCTCAGTATCACCCTTGTCTGCTTTGGTATTGGCAACTTTGATACTATCTACACTTGCAGCAAGTGTGCTCCACTGGCACTGGCAGGCCTGGTACTAATAATTCCTTTGACATCTATCTGGTGCCCACCTTTGTGGCATTGCTGTTTCCATACCATCAACACCACAAGCACTGATAGACTCCCTCTCTCCCAGATTCCCCAGTTCTCTCCTTGCGTCTATGTGGGTGGCAGTCTGGAGATCTAGTTCTTACTTCCACTACCAGAGTTGCACCTACTACCAATGAAACTTTAAACACTGTTCCTCCAGCTACTTACCTTGGCACAGCCCTTCACCTACCAGATAATTTCTCTTCGTCTTCTGACTCCAGGAGCAGTGAGGAGGGCCATTTGCAGGTTACAGAAAGTCACCTCTAACTTTGGGCATGACTTCAGGGTGGAATTGTACCATTCTAGGCACAGATCCTTTTCTAGGTATGTCACTTCTTGGCAACCCCCCCTTGTTGGCTTCTGATACTGTACTCTGTATTGGAACACTTTGGGATATTTCTTACTACATCAGAGTTGCCTCAATACAGAGTTGAGACCTCAGTCTCCTCAATCCCAATTAATTTAAGAGACTTTTTCCACCAAACCACCTGTCCTGAATTAATACATACAAATCAGATATAAAAAAAAATAACATGTGACAGCCAGTAAGTAGGAGAACACTTTAACATCCCTGGACACTCAGTAACAGATTTAAAAGTAGCCATCCTTTTACCAAAAAACCTCAAAACCAGACTACAAAGAGAAACAGCAAAGCTGCAATTCATTTTGAAATTTAACATGATCAAATTAGGACTCAATAAGGACTTTGAAAGATTATCTCTCTACAAAGGCAGTTTTCCCTTTCTTGGGCCTTTCCCACAACTTTTTTCCCCCCCAGAAAACTCCTTTTTTCCAGAAAAAAAGCCCTTGTGTCCACACTGCAAAGCTTGTAATTCCAGAACAATAGGGTGACTTGAAATAGTAACTCCACCAAAATGAATGACTTTCACTGACCCACCCCCTTACAATGTCAAAATTGTATTAAGCAGAGCTAATTACAACTTAATTGGCCTCAAATGAGGTATTTGCTCATTGCCCTTATTTCAAAATTAAACTCTCTAGTGTGAACGTTCAATTTCAAACTGCTTTTTCAGTGTGAACATGCTTCTCAGAAATAACTTATTCAGACATTAGAATGTCGCAATAAGTTATTTCTTAAAAAATCCTGCAGTGCAGACATAGCCTATGTCTACATAGCATGACAAAGTCCAAATTTAAGGCCGCTCGATTTTACAATGTCATTGTCTTCACTGTAAAAACCATTAGGTCGATTTTAGGGAGCAGTAAGATCGATATAACACTGTCAGAAGTGACTTGACCTAGCGTCAAGTTCAAATTTAAAAGTTCGAATTAAGGCTAGTGTGGAAATGCCATGTCTTTTAATAGACTTTATTAGTCTCCAGAGGTGTCCCATATGTATCCCACAATGCCCCACTCTGGTCATTTCCATCTCCGCTGCTCTCCAAATGCATGGGAATTAGGTAACAGGAAGCCTGCAAAGTTGAATTTGGGCACCAGGAAGCCTGTGGCAGCTAGCCTGTGGGATCATGCTTGTAAGAGAGGCTGAGAAACTTCTTTGTTTCTTTGCTATCAGCACGGTGAGCACATCTCCCCGTTAAAATTAGCCCCAACACGGAGTTTATGGCTCTGTTGCTCTCTGTCTGCAAGCTGAGCACTTGGATTTGTTTTTTCAGCACTGGCGCCAGCCCCCACCCCACTGCACCAAGTGGCAGCTACTCTTTGGGGACTGTGCTTGTATGAGAGGCCAAGAGTCTTCTTTTCTGTGGTTATCATTTGTAAAGGGGCATCCCTTCCCTCCCCCATAGGTGTCACGCAGTCAGGTCTTTCCTGCATCCAACCACATCATGTGGCTAGCCCCTGATCCAATAAAAGGAGATGCCTGCTGCTCAGTGCGGACCATGCTGCCAGTCAGCACCACGTCCTGGTTTGTGTGCAGTGAGGGCTCTAAAGGCAGGAAAGATTTTCAGGGGCTTGCTGCTGCCAAGGTGAAGTCTGCCTCCCGGTGCCAATGATTTTGGGTGCTTGCTGCTGCTGAGGGGAAGTTTCCCCTGCGGCTAAGATTTCGGCGATTTGCCTCCCCCACCTGAGAAATGCTGAAGGGACCATTTCAACTGGCCCTTCAACCAACAATCTCACACCACACATCCACCCACGCAGGTGGAAATTTGGCAAGCTCCATGCCCCTGTTGGACACATTTGTGTGGTGTAGTGGGAAGCCAAAAATTCTGCATGAAAAATGTCTTTTTTTCCTAACCTTTACTATCCTTCTCTTTCTTCAAGCTTTGCATTGTTCCTGTAATATTTTCAGGGATGATATATCTGGATTCAAAGGAGGTGGGAGAAGTGGTTGGAGGTCCAGTTGAGGTAACAGATTCATGGGTGATCACAGGTCGGTATAAAAGACCCACTGCCTGGTGCATTACACCTTCTGAAGCCAGCCTATTTGGATTTCCTTTGCCTTTGGTTCCCTACTTATTTCACCCTGAAAAAATGGCCCTTTGCTGCTTTTTGTAAAGACTTTGATAATTCAGTTATAAAAGCAAGAGATATCAGTTAATTTGGCAATCTTTGTTGATGCGTTCTTTCTACTCTTCATTTCTTTTGGCAAATTCCTTATCAAACAGCTTCCTTAAAACAGGTCATACCATATTGTGGTTTCAAGTGGGGAAAAGTAGCTGAGGGACCCGTTGAAATGGCATAGTCATCTGGGTGATCCCAGAGTGCACACACACATTGTAATTCCTACTTTTCCTCCTTTCCGTCTGGAAAAATGTCTGTTTGCTTTCCACAGGAGGGGAATGAAGGCAATGCAATGTGGGAAAATGGCATCATAAACAGACAACTACTTGTGGGGCATGTTTTTCCCTTACTGCACCAGTGAAAATACCCAGAATGCTATGGGTCTGAGGGAACTGTGAGAACCTTTTTTTGGGGTAAGGGCCAGTGACAGCTCTTTGTGTAGATTTGAGAGCTGATCTTAAAGCTCTCCTGTTTTCCTCATGGCCTCCCATCTGCCCTGGAACCTCCTCATGCCCACCCCCCATTTGGGAGCCACTGACCTAGCGTGACTATAGATGTGCACAAGCACTCAGAGAAGAAGAAACGGTTAGTTACTTGCACAGCAACTTGTTCTTTGAGATGTGTTCTGTACATACGTATGCCATGATCCACGCTCCACCCCCTCTACTGGGAGTCTAATGTCAGCTGTATCCTGGTGTGAAGTAACTCCAGGGGGCCAGTTCAGCCCTGCTTTCTGTGGCCTGTGTTGGAGGCATGAGGACATGCTGGGTGCATATGCTACCAGAATGGAGTGTTTATCAGAAATCTCTGACTCGAGTGCAGCAGGTACACACACCCTATAGTAGAAGCAGTGTCTCAGAGTCTCACACTTACTGGACAATAGTAACAGAGAGGTGGCCATGTTAGTCTGTACTCCAACAAAACAATGTTGAAGTAATGCAGAAATGTAGCACTTTAAAGACTAACAAAATGATTTATTCGGTGACGAGCTTTCATGGGACAGACCCACTTCATCAGATCAAGTAAGTAATTATTTCTGCGCTCCCATGCCTCGGGGTCCAGACTCCTTTCTGCAGAGGGGGAAACATGGGAATTCCCCACAATACTCCTCCCTAGCTAGAATGTGCTTCTGTCATGTTTCAGGGTAGCTGCTGAGAACGATTTCCTTCACAACCTGATAAAAAAAGCAGTAGAGGGGAAGGAGATCAACCACAAAGGACAAGGTAAGGGTCTTATGCCTCCTCGCACAGCTGTGTGGCCTATCTGTCTTAGGGTTTTATCCTGCTCTCTTTCACCCTGCTGTCTGAACACTTTTCACTTGAATTAGTTGCAACAGTAAAGTGCCTACTGCAATGAACTGTCTCTGGCACTTCTCCTTTTATAGACTAAGGGTTTTTAGAGGTTTTTAAGGAAGCCTTTCAGAAGTGTAAGAATAGTGCAAGAATGCTCATGGACCCATGAGGTTATGGGGGACTAGATGAAATAATGCTCCAGCACTTCACTTAGCACATTGGGTTCAATGCTACTCACTGAAATTTGATCCCACCACTGCTTCATTGAAGAGAAGTGCAGCTAGGCCAAATGGTGATGGGCGGTAGACTAAATTTAAGTGAGTGGTGGTGTGTCTTGAGCGGTGCTGTGACCTTGTGCATCAAGTTTGCCTCCACCTTACCTTTGTTATGACAGAGGGTAGGCTGGGCCAAATCTGAGTGGTGACCCCAGGTGCCAGGTTGCAATGCTGCTCGTCATGCAAATTTAGCCTCTGTTGTGTGAGTGGAGATGAGGTGATTGAGGGGATTGGCTGGAACCGGAAGGAGCCACCCTAGCTCAGGACCAGAGTGGAGCACTGAGCTAGGGAGAAGAGGGACCAGCAAGAAATTACTGGAGGCAGTAGGCGGGGATGGGGTGAGTGGGATAGGTTGTGGGCTGTGATGATGGAAGTAAGGAAGAGTCTAGAATTTGGAGATGGGTGGAGGAAGCCTGCCCTATTTCTGCATCAGAGTTCTCAGGGCACTGAAACATGTCCAGTCTATACATGAGTTTCAAAATTCATACACAAAGGCTCTGAAAAAGTTTCTAAATGGTCACAGTAATGATTCATCTAATCTTCTCTGGAAGATTGCTCCATAACTGGATCCCTTTTGGCAGAAAATGCTTTGTCCCCTCACATGCTTTGTCCTGGCTTTGTGATCTGCATTGTCCTAGCAGAGCATAGCTGTCACGGTGGGCCATAGAGCAAAATTTGGTCTCTGATAAAGTGGGAGCTTAAGCCACTAATTTACTTTGGAAATTAGGACATAGGCCTTAAATTGGCATCAGAAACTGACTGGGAGGGACTTGTGCACAGACTGGATGTGCTCATAGCAGCATGAGCCATGGAGAAGATGGGTAGTCAGGCTCTGCACAAAGTAGAACCTCTTTATCAATGTCACATTCAGCTTAATATTACAGTAAACCGCTTGGTAGTGACCTGTGCAGGGACTGCTGTTGCAAAATCCTTATCTGGTGGGAAGGGATGAAGTTTCCTAAGGAGCTGAAGTGGGGGAAGGTCTTTTTGGAACTGACACTACCTGGACATCCAAGTTTAATGAAGAGTCAAACAGGGCCCTGAGACATCACAGCACTATGATGAAAGGGAGCTGCAGGTCTTTGATGGCTATAGCATCTCTGAAGCTTGGTTCCTGGAAAGGCTTAACACTGTGGAAGCCCATCTTTAACACAGGGCCCTGAACAGCATATCCTGGGAGTGTGAAATGGACCTGTCTTTGTACATTGATAGCTATATGGGGGTGGGGGCTGGGCATCTGGTTGAGCTACCCACTGGATTCTATTTGGTCAAATTAAATTCCCATTGCTTTTCCCCTTTCTTTCCAGGGTTCTGGGTGTCTCTGAAAATGCTGTGGGGAGATCTGAACCAGGTGCGAAAAGATCACCCTCACCTAGTGGACCGCAGCACAGTTGTGGTCCGCAAGTTAGGCTTTCCAGAGATTATCATGCCAGGTGAGTGAAGAAGGCTCCTCAGGTTCAGGTTAGTAAATTTATTCTGATCCACCCTCAGCGACTCTCATCTTGTGGTCTGAGCCAGTATGGCTGTTCTTTTGTCCTTACGCCCTTGCAGCTATGCCCCAGCTGTAAACAGTCTCTTGGAGGGGCCCCTTTTGTGTGCTGTCTCCTCAAGGAGACCCACTCTTCCTTAAGGGTAGGCCACCAAACCTCATTCCCTCCAGGACTGAGCCTCTGGGTTCCAGCACTCCTGCTTCACACTGCAAGATCTGCTCCGTGAGCCCACTGAGATGGACTCCTAGTTACACTTCAGAGACTTGTGCACCCCAGGAAGTTTTTGCAGTGACACCCCAGCTGCATTTTCAAAACAGAGTAGGATTTATTAGTCAAGTAGAAACCATCTTTAGGCTAGCACGGAGACATAAAGGTTAAAGCATTGTCCAGTCTGGTCACAATTCATCAGCTGACCTGTAGTGAACTCCACATTTAGGCTCTCTCTCTCTCTGATATCCTTCGTGGGTCTCCACAGAGAGCAGCAAGCTTCTTTCAGACCCTTACTTTGTTCTGCTTTTTGGTGACTTTCCGTCTTTCACTTTTCCCCACCCCGTCCCTTCAGAAAGGTAGAATAAAACTTTTCCCCTAGGATGTAGTTATTCTTAAGCATAATAGCTGTGTGGTTCTACAGACAGATTCCCCAAATCATTGCAGTCTGTCACTGCATTGTCTGGGAGCTATCAGGGACAGTGTGTATATGTGTGGCTATGACTACACTATAGTTGCTGTTTCAGGAAATAGCAACTTGGGGGACCAAATACTGCGCTCGAAAGAGCAGCACTATTTAGAGTGCGGTATTTCGTTTCCACTACTCCTTGTCGTGAAAGGAGTAACTGAAATCTTAAATAGCCCCTTATTTGCAATGGCACTGAGTTCGAAATAAGGTAACTCAAAATACCTTTCGCAATTTGCGTTGTATTTAGAGTCACAGGTACAGTATAGCTGTAGCCTACGTGAATGGGGGATGCCTTATTTCCCTTTCTAGTCAGATAGAAGCTGGTCTCCTCCAAAGCATGCCAGTACCTAACCTACTAGATTGAGTTGGTAACTAAAGTGGGACCCGCCACAGGGAAGGGAAGCCACACCATATCATGACTGGCAGTTACTGCAGTAGAACCAGAATTACTTTTCATGGATGTGCAGTTTCTAGCCCTTTAACTTGTGAAAGGCCTGGGGTCTTGGACACCCCAGAAGCACTGGCTAGCTGGCACCTCCGCTGCACAATGCAGAAATTATTCTGGTTGCTGCAGTTGGCAAATGGCCAAGCAGGCGAGGAGGGGAAATCAGACTGCTCTTATACAGGGAACTCCACTAAGAAACTTGAGTGAGGCTGACTTGTCAGCCATGCCTCTATTAAGAGACTTTAGCCATTAGCAAAGTAGGATGTGGGTCTAAGGGAGAAAATGAAGAGGCCATATCAAAATACTAGTAAATATGTAGTAGGGAACAATTGTGCTCTGGTCTCAGTGCCTGGGGGTGCTCTGGCCTGAATGGGGCTTAATGGATCTAAAGTCCAGGAATCTACAAAAATGTAGGTGTATGTTGAAGGGTGTGTGCATGTGGGGTATGGGAGGGTGTTCTCATTTTAACCAAATAATTGGCCTATCCCTGAATAGCCCTCTGTGCTTAGGGGTGGGAGAGCATTGAGGGGTCCTGGAGCCACTGGTAGCAGCTCAGGCCTGACCTCACTGGGACATTGCTGTGTGTGGCTCTCCCCAGGGGACATCAGGAACGACATTTACCTCACATTGGTGCAGGGTGAGTTTGACAAGGGGAACAAGAAGACACAGAAGAACGTGGAGGTGACAGTGTGTGTCTGTGATGAGTCTGGGAATGTGATGCAGGTGAGTATACCCCTTCCTGGCCTGCTGGCTTTAGTGTAGTGGGGGAAGGAAAGAAAAACCTCAAATCTTATGGGATTAAGTCTGACTCTGCCGGTGCTACTTGACTTCTCACCTTTGGAAGCATCTTTGCATTAACTCCATGTACTTTAGAGGTGCTATGTAGAACCAAACCAATAGAAATGTACTGGATCTGGATCTGAACTGCACAGACAAGGCACACAGGCCTGCCGTGAACCTGTCTGGAAGCAGCTTTGCAGAAGTGCTCAGAGGCAGTTTACATAAGGAGTCTTGGTCAGCTTCCTCTCTGCAGCTGCTTGGAGTGTTCTGACAGATCATGCCCTCACAGAGCCTGGGGTCCTGGAAGCAAACCTTCAAAATGGGCTTTGCCTCTAAATCTGAATCCTTCCTGCATTGTGAAACATTGCTTAGAACAAGAACTAGGCTCTGCCTTCACTTTTCATCTTGGGCTACTCTTTGCATATTCTCTGCATTGTTAAATCTCACAAGTTTTCCCTCTCAGTACTGTTTGACAGAGGGATCCTTCTAGTTGGCCCCCTTTATATGTTCCTTCAGCGACCCAATTACATACTTTCCATGGCATATGCTTTGGTTTCATTTGTAACACATTAGATATTTCCAGCTTCATTTCTGAATAACTTTGGCATTAATGGTTGGCTGATCTTTCTGAAAAAATCTCAGCATTTTGTTTATAAATTCAGTCCATCTAGTAGCTAGTATTTTCCTGAGACATTTATTTTGAAGGTTTCTAGGTTTGGTTTCACATCCATATATTAAGATGGAAATAACATGTGGGTTGAAGATTTGTAGTTTGATCTCTTCATCGTAGATTTTTGGTGACTAAATCTTGTTTTGAGCTGGTGAATGCAGCTGCTGCCTTCCTAATTCACCTCTAAAACCAGAACCAAAAGGGTGTGAGACAGGAAAGAGAAAACCGGCTTCTGGCTGGGTTTGTCAGAACCATTCAAGGCATTACAGTCTTTTCTCAGATGCTCCTTGGATGTGCATGGTTCGATCCCTGCAGCTTGTGTGCTAGGGACTCCAACTGCCAGCACAGAGGGAGAGTCTTTGGGTGCTGTAGAAGTGAAACATAGCTTGGAGCTTCAGGAAAGATTTGTGAAGGAGAAGAGCACAGGAAGGTGTGTGGATAAGGGGAGGTGATCATGGTTTTGCTCAGGCCAAGACCTTGAATTGCTCCTGACAGTACTTTGATGCTTGACCTTACTCGTTGTTCAGGGGTTTGCGTTTCTTTCTGATTAAACTCTCAGGTAATACATTGGCTGTACACTTTGCTAATAATTGAGAGATGCAATCCCTTTTCCCATCCTAGTCTCTATCTGTGACAATGATTTTCACATGTGCAAGATGTGATTTGTGAAAGTCCTCTGGGTGGTTGTGAACCCCTTGCTGCCTTCCTTGGAAGATGGGAGCCCTCCCTGCAGTTAGAGATGGCATTCCAGCCTGGAACAGCAGCTTCACTTTAGCCCGCTTCACTTTCAGCTGCGAGGCTGTGTCACGATGCGCATCACTCACTGCTGGACCATGCCTCCTCCTTGTCATTCTGGGGATCAGCTCAAGGCCAACCGCCCTTGCAGTCTGCACCCTGTGCCTCCATCTCTGTCAGCCTGCATCCTCTCCCAGTGTCAGGAACTGCAGCATCCACTTTGTGGTTTGGTCCTCCGGCCATGTCACTATCCACATTCCCCCACCTTCGGGGAGGTTTAGTGCTTCAGTCGTCCAGCTATTTCCCCAGTGGCATCTGCAGTCAGTCATCCTGCCATTTCCCCAGGGTGAATGGGGAACCTGGATCTGCTCGCTTCTCCAGGGACCCTCTGAATCACAGTCACTTTGTATTCCTTTGCCTAGACCCAGACAGGGAGCTGTATTAGTCTGTAGCTTCACAAAAACCAAGCAATCCTGTAGCATCGTAAAGACTAACAAATTTATTTATTAGGTAATGAGTTTTCATGGGTAAGACCCACATCTGAAAATCTGAAGTGGGACTTACCCATGAAAGCTCATTACCTAATAAATAAATGTGTTAGTCTTTGAGGTAGTGTGGGACTGCTTGTTTGCTTAGACTATTGCTGCATTTCCCTGGACCTCTTCCCTAGGGCCACAGCACCTTTCTCAGCATCAGCAGCCCATTCGGAGCCCCTTTCTTCTCCCTGGGTTCCTGCTACAGTGCTCTGTCCAAGTTGGTACAGAATTGCAGCCTACTTCAGGCAACCTTCCCTCCTGAAGCTCCAGGGAGCCACTGATTCTTCTGTGCCCTGGCGCTCTTCTTAAGTGTGCCTGCTGGGTCTTCATTGTCTGCTCCTCACAGCCCCTCTCATTGGCTGCTTCCTGTGCAGCCTCCCTAGGGCTCTAATAGCCACTTACTGTTCAGTGTCGGTTGACACCCCATCACGGCTATTCACTGGGAAGTGTAGCCCAGGGACAGGCATGGTAATTCAGAAAAGAGTGGTACAGCTATAACAGAGCTACAACATGGCAGGCTGATAGGACAATGAAGGCAGTGGTGTTACCTGTTTGTGCAGGATGGCCCAGCAATAGGGGGGATGAAGCCCAAGCTGTAGGTGGGCTGGCCCAGTCATAGAGCTTCTCATGCTATGACAGGTTGGTGCAGACAGGGGAATAATGCTGGTTAGGCTGTGTCACGCAGTGTGTGGGATCCCCAGGCTCTGCCCCCACCTGCAGGCAGATGTGACTCTCACTCATCAGGGAGGACAGGAGGGTTCTTAGGCCACAGGTACACAGCTCAGAACAGACTTGTCAGCACTGAAACCAGAAGCCATCAGTACAAACCATCTAGAGGAGGGGGGGCCCAGAAGACGTCAGAGGCAGGACCCTGGCCCTCTCTCCTCACTCTCCAGCCAGACGAGACTGTCCTACTCCCCAACTGGCCAGTTCAAATCGCAACTGCCAGGCCCCTCCTCCAGCCTTTGTCTTGAAGCAAGCAAAAGGTATCACTTCGTTGCCTAGGTTATGAAGGGCATGGAGGGCCATTAAGTATGTGTGAGAAGTCATCACTCTGAAACTCCCATCACGAACTATAAATTGATGCTGTGCCAAGAGAAACTGAGGCACATGTGGTGCTACTACAGGACAGTAGGAAACATACAACCTAACCAGGGTAATAAAATCCCTACAAGCCCCACTTTATCACAGGCTGGTTGACATATTGGTTAGCATGCAATATTTCTGTCCTTAATTATTGCTTTCCATGTGTCCGTGGCATCTCTGACTTGCTTGGAGTCAGGAAACTATTTGCCTACTACTTATTCAAGCTCAACATAAATTGACACTCTCTTGGTTTTCCACTTCCCAGAATGTGATTTTCCAGGGTGCTGGGGACAAACCTGCAAGTGAATATCATTCTGTGGTCTATTACCAGCAGCGGCAACAGCGATGGATGGAGACGGTGAAGGTCTGTTTGAACTACCCCATGCTTTGGAGGTGGCTGGGGAGGGGCCATCTGCCTGGGCATGAAACCTGCAATCTGAACTGGCTGGGTCCCCACATGTGAGGTCTACTCCAGTCAGACTCTGCCTGTTTCCTTGTGAGTTACTCAGAGGCTAGGCAGAACTGTGAGGAATGTCAGGCTGTTAAGAATTATAGTTCTCATATTTATCTTTGTAACCCTTCTGCTGGAAGGAGTCAGCATCAAGTAGGACCACGTTCAATATCTAGGGGTTCCTCCTCATCCATCTCACGTAGAACTGGCCCGAGTGTCCACCCAGTAGCCTGGGAAATTCACACACCCCTGGGTGCCTTGGAGAGGCAATGCTTCCCCACTCGCCAGCACAGAGTTTGAGTGTAGAAAAGAAACTTTTAGGCTACGTCTACACTAGCCAAAAACTTCAAAATGGCCATGCAAATGGCCATTTTGAAGTTTACTAATGAAGCGCTGAAATACATATTCAGCGCCTCATTAGCATGCGGGCAGCCGCGGCACTTTGAAGTTGACGCGGCTCACCGCCGCGTGGCTTGTCCAGATGGGGCTCCTTTTCGAAAGGACCCCGGCTACTTCAAAGTCCGCTTATTCCCATCTGCTCATAGGAATAAGGGGACTTCGAAGTAGCCAGGGTCCTTTCGAAAAGGAGCCCCATCCGGACGAGCCGAGTGGCAGCGAGCTGCGTCAATTTCGAAGTGCTGCAGCTGCCCGCATGCTAATGAGGCGCTGAATGTGTATTTCAGCGCTTCATTAGTAAACTTTGAAATGGTCATTTGCATGGCCATTTCGAAGTTTTTGGCTAGTGTAGACACAGTCTTAATGAAAGAGGCAGAGAAGTCACATGGCATAAGCTTGAGAAAATAACCAGCCTTCAAGTAACTGTCCTAGCTCAAATGGATTGAGCAGTGTCCTTTGCCTCTTAGGCTCACTAGTCCAATACAGGAAGGGTCCCATTCACACACCCAAACTTTGTCCATACCCCACTTCAAATGCCCCACTTACAACTCTGTTCAGTCCATGCAGGCCCTGATACATCACTCTGATGCATTCCCTCATTGAGCCTGAGGCAATGCCACCTTTGTGCTGGTCTGGTGTTCTGCTTGCTCCTGCCAGTTGCCCCACCGGTCACTCCTGCCAGCCACCCACTGCTTCTCCTACAGGCTACTCACTCCTGCCAGCCACCTGTGTTCAGCTACCACTGCTGTCAGCTCATAGTGGCTTGAGCTCTGGGTCTAGCTACAGCATCTACATGTCCACCAAGGTAGAGTCTCACAATAAATTTAGACCCTAGGTTTAGCTCTGTGTTTGAGCAGTGTGATGGAAAAGAGAAGGAACTAATCAAACCAGTCTCACAGCTGTATGGCCAAAAGGCTCCCAGCAAGCTGGTTCAAGCATTATCCCTCTTTTCAGCTTCACAATAGTCAGATGAGGGGAGCCCTGTGTGGTCCATATCTTAAGCCAATATGATGACTGCCCTGTACCCCAACAACTTCAAGCACTGGTGAGACTCCACAATTCTTACACTGGATGATAGCGTAAATTGTGACTTTACAACAGCATGTTGTTTACAATAGATGAAAACTCATTGCTTCACCAGCTGTTTATGAGGCTTTACATATGCACACATTTGTATTTTCATGCAAATAATCTCTAAAGGACGCATTCGTCAAATCCTCCAGCAGTATTGAACTCCTGCTGGCACATTCCCTACATCTTATACAAGGAACATGAACAGTCTGAGGGAGTCTCGTCTGCCCAGAGAAATCAGCACCCCAAAGAGCAAAGGTTATAGTCCTTCCACACAGAGGAGGGAAGAGATCAGCTCTGAGATTGAACATTGCTTAAAGATCCACTGAATGGGGCACAGGGGCTTATCATGTGGGTCAGTCCATAGAGCGGTGTTTCCCAAATGGGGTTCTGTGATGTGAAAAGAAACGTTCCGTGAGAAAATTCCATTACAGTAACATTTTATGAGTAAAAATAATAAATATTTAAGCACTTATGAATTTTATTAAAATCCATTTTAATCTTTGTTTGCCATGATAAGTATCCCTATGCCATGCCAGCTTAGCCAGAGGGTGGGGACGATGATGATACTACTCAGTGCTAAATGTGCAGTCAGTCAGTGGTGCCTATCCCTAAGTGCCCCCTCAGCTCACTCGGTGCCCCCGACATTGAGCGGGATCATTTCTCTGCTTTCCGCTCCAGCAAAGCCTCCACAGTTCCCTGCCATCTTCCCTGCTGCCAGCTCCTGGAGCCCAGGGAACCACCAGGAGGTAGCAGCTGGAGCAGGGAGCTGAAGGGATGCGCTACATTAGGCGCAGGCCTGCAAGGGAGGAACCAAGTCCTGAGAAGCAGTGGACCCTTAGCCTCCAGTTTCAGTCAGGCCCGCCAAGGCCACGCTGCCACCTCTCTCTGGACAGAGTCGGGTGGAAAGTGCCACGATCTATTTTCTCAGCTCTATATATGAGAATGATATTGAGGGTTCCACAAAATTCTTTTGAGTTTAAAAGGGTTTCATGACCAAATAAAATTGGGAAGCGTTGCCATAGAGGGACCTGTCTCACAAAAGCAAACGCACGTGCAAAGAGACCAACTTCCATTGTGTCCATGGTTACTGGGAGCTACTGGCCGCAGGTGCTGAGTCTTGAGAGTGAGGGGAGTAAGAGAAGCTGCACGGATCAGCAACCCCACAGCCCTGAGTGAATTCCATGTCTTGCCCCAGCCTGCTGTCCATAGTGAAACGTGGTTTGCATTCTCTAGGGATTCAGCCTCAGTTCTGACTTGTCAGTACAGCCACATATTGTTACAGTGGGGGATGCACACAGGCGTGCAGATAAGATGCCTGGGTGCCTCCATGTGAACATGTGGATGTGCATTCACAGACACATCAGGTACAGACACAGGCACACATGTATGCACACTGGCACACACAGATGCAGATGCCCAGATGGATACAGTCACATGTTCTGATCTCTGTAATTACTAGTTAAAAGCAGAATGGGATTCTGGGTTGTGGATCTTAACCCAAGGTTGACCTTTGGCTCTATTAAATCTTAGGTCCATGTGAACTCTGATGTGCCTATAGTAACAGAGAGTAAGCCATGCTAGTCTATACACTATCAAAACAAAAAGCAGTCAAGTAGCACTTTAAAGACTAGCAAAATAGTTTATTAGGTGAGCTTTCGTGGGACAGACCCACTTCTTCAGACGGGAACTTTCTGAGTCACTATAGGGGCTCGTCTGCATACTTGGCTCAATCTAATTCTTGACCTTCCCCCCCACCCCTCCACTCTCTGATTTGCTCACCTTGATTATCTTTTTCTGATTTGTCCTCCTTGCTTACTGTTTTTGGTTCTCTGTGTCTTAAATATTGAGTCTGTTCTGGTCTGGCTATGGTCTGAAGAAGTGGGTCTGTCCCACGAAAGCTCACCTAATAAACCATTTTGCTAGTCTTTAAAGTGCTACTTGACTGCTTTTTGTTCTGATGTGCCTGTGACTGAGCCTGTTCTTTCCTGTGCTAATGCAGGTTCTTTTCTTCTAGATTGCCATTCCCATTGAGGATGTCCACAGGACCCATCTGAGATTCACCTTCAGGCACCGCTCTTCCAGTGACTGTAAGTTTTCTTTCTGTTTCTGATCTTTTTCTGAGAGTGGTTTTAGGGCTAGGCTAGGGCCTAATTTCTAGAGTCAATCTGCAGGACTAAAAAAATCATGTGGTGGCACAGGGTGTGGCAGTAGCTTGTTATTCTGGCTGGACTAGCCTTGCAAGGTGTGATGTAGTGGGGGGTGGATGTGTGTGAGGGACAGGCTGAGCAGCTCTCATGTGCTGGGAATGACCCCCTGCTGTCTGTAATGTAAGATGTTATTTAACACCTCTGTCCCAGAACAAAGAGCGGGGAGGAGCTCAGCTGATTTTGAATCAGAGGCTGCAGTTAGAAGGTGAGAGGAGAGTTGGAAGGCACTTAGCCTGGGCTGAGGAGAGAGGGAAGGAGAAAGGGACTAGTCCCTAGATGGGACATGCCTCGAGGCTCCTCTCCACAAGATGGATTGGAATGACTGTCTCTGCCTGTATCAGAGAGGTAGCCGTGTTAGTTTGTATCTTCGAGAAGAAGAAGTCCTGTGGCACCTTATAGACTAACAGGTATTTTGGAGCATAACCTTCGGTGGGTAAAGACCTGTCTGACGAAGCGGGTCTTTGCCCATGAAAGCGTATGCTCAAAATATCTGTTAAGCTGTAAGGTGCCACAGGACTTCTTGTCTGTTCCTGCTATACTGACACCGCTGCACTACACCGTGTGTCTGTCAACCAATCAACTTCCCGTTCTACCTGCTGCAGTTGGGATGCAGTGCTTGGGGGAGTCCCTGAGCCCCATTGCACAAGGCTTCCCAGCTGCAGGGAGAAAGCACTGCAACCATTATTCAGCCCCCAACTGCTGCTGTGCTGCCTGACCTGTCCTTCCTCTGCAATGATTCTTATCCTCGGGGTTCTTCTTTGGCTGGATGCAGCTGTGTAGTCCCAGTAAGCGTGCACATGCATAACGCTCTGGAGCTAGATAATTTTGCTTAGCAGTACTCATGGGACCAGGGCAGAATTTGTGCGTAGTGCCTGTAGCCCCTGCTTGGCTATGTGAGACAGCAGCACCCTGACCCACTAAGTTCCTTCTCACTGTTCATGGCTGGAGTCCAAGCTCTGGGTGATTTTCACTCACAGTCCCGTATCAATTGCCAAGAGTTTTCTCTGTATATTATTTTCACAGTTGTATAGCTAGTTCATACGCGTGTTAGTATTATTGTTGTGAAGTTAGTTGTCCTGGGTAATGTTCTCACCAGGGTTCAAAATGCCATCCATGGCGTGTATGGAGGGTGGGGGTGGGGGTGATACCCTTTAGTGACCCTCACACCAGGTGTTTGCTCTGGTTGGGCAATTGGTTGATGTATGTATTGTTCAGTGAAGGGACTCAAGTGGCTAGAGACCTTTGCCTGAAGCAGCACCACCATGAAACTTGAACTAGATTAGCAATTACCTTTGGGCTTGGTGAATGATGCCATTCAATGTTCCAAGGCTAGTGTCTTATTAAGGGACAGAGAAACCATTTGCCTGCACAAGTGCACTGAAGAAAAGACGTCATAACCAATTGGTACCACTCCTGGGCTCATGGAGACTCTTCCTTGTCATCTAAGAAAAGTAAGGACCAGCCTTATGCTACTGCCAGCATGTGGGGTGGGGCAAAGCCTTCAGTTGCTCCCTGGTACTGCATGAAGATGTGCAGGAGCCCATACTGTTGACTCTGGTTCAAGCCCTGGGATGTCTGTGAGTCTTATACTGATGACAATACTGGCATTGCCAGCACTGGCTCTTTCCATTTCAGCAACCTATCCAGGTGGATAACTTCCTGTATCAAGACTGCATACAAAATAGTGTGCACTACTGCTCCTCAAGTGGTGTGAGATCAGTCTACAGGGACACAGGTTGTTTCAGTATTGGCTCACCACTTGGTTGTCCGTGAACATACTTGCCAGTGATTATGCCATTACCTTGACACCTAAATGGAATATATGGTTGCATCTACTAAAAGAAGCAGAAACTGTTACTTACTATAACTGTGTGGTTCCTCAAGACGTGATGCATAGGCGTATGCCACAGTACACTCTGCATGCCTTCTGCGTCAGAGTCTAAACCTGTGACGTTCAGTGTGAAGGAACCCAAGGGGGCTGGCTGGGTAGCACTGGCACATATAGCCAAGAGGATACTACAGCTAGCAGATGTGAGCACTACCTCCCTATATACTGTATATTGCTGGTCAAAATTATCTGGTGTATGCACAGGGCTGGACCTAGGTGAAATGACACCCTGAGTGAACTTGTATTTTAATGCCCTTTCTTTGAGTTTAACCATATTTACTGATCCACATGCAATTAACAATATATAGAATTTGTGACTAGAATATTATAGGCATTAACGGGAGTGTTGTATGGGTGATAATGAAGGATTTGAAAGAAGAATATTGGCGTTCAAAAGACGTTGTTATAGAAAGAATCTGAGAATAGGATGGATGCAGAAGGTCACCAATGAGGAATTATATAGAAAGATACAGCCGAAAAAGAACCTGCTGCAGAAGGTTATAAAACAGAAGCCACAACTATTTGGGCATATTTGCAGAATGAACGATGAACGCAAAATCAGGACCCTGGTGTTCGGCATAATGGATGGTTCGAATAGGAGAGGCAGACCCCACAGAGAATGGTTAGATGATATAGTAGATTTGTACAGAGCTAGTTTACAGAAACTAAGCCACTCCGCGCTGGACAGGGGAAGATGGAAGGAAGTAGTGAGAGAGACATCAGATACCAACAGGCGCTGAGCCCATGGTTATTGATGATGAGGAGGAGGAGTGTTGTGAGAAACACACAAGAAATAATTTTTCTGCTCCACTCCGCACTGATGAGGTGTCAGCTGGAGAATTTTGTTCAGTTCTGGGCATCATATTTCCAGAAAGATGTGAAGAAATTGGAGAGGGTCCAAAGGAGAGCAAGAAAAATGTGCAAAGGTCTAGAAAACACGACATCTGAGGGACGATTGAAAGAATTGGATTTTTTAGTTTTCAAAAGAGAAGTGTGGGGGGGGGGATGGAGGCATGATTGCAGCTTTCAGCTACCTAAAAGGGTGTTAGAAGGAGGAGAAAGAAAAAATAATTATTTTAACCTCTGAGAATAGGCCCAGAAGCAATGAGCTTAAATTCCAGAATTGCAGGAAGGTGGGGTTAGGTTGGACATTAGGAAGAACTTCCTAATTGCCAGGATGGTTAAACACTAGAATGAGTTGTCTAGGGACGTTGTGAAATCTCTGTCAGTAGAGGTACTGAAGAGAAGATTGGATAGGTTATTGTTGGGGATAATCTAGATGGCGGTTAGTCCTGTCATGAGGGCAGGGGACTTGATGACCTCGTGAGGTTCCTTCCAGTTCTAGTATTCCATGACTCTGTGTGTCCTTCTCCCTCTGCTGCCTTTAACCTTGCAGTAAAAACTTTGATGTTGGAGTAGTCTTAGTATTGTGTATACATGTGGAGTTCTTTATAACTAGTTCATATTGTTGTTTTAAATACACATAGAAGGTTTTTATATGCTATCTCTGTTTATCTTATAAAGTTGTGGTTGTCTGCTATGTTTTAAAAATGCCAGTAAAAGAGTGGCATCTTGGTAAAAGGTGTTTAAATGTTTCATTAGTGTATAAGAGGTATCATAGGAGTATTAATAACATTCTAACTCGATGAAAACGTGAATAGCAGTAGACTCATTCTGTGCCATCTGCTAGAAAATTAACGTCCATATAACTATCAGTGTAAACTAGCAAACAGTTAAAGATTCTGCTGCATGCCAGTACAGATTTTAAAATCAGGAATCACACTAAACAATATGAAATTTAAAGAATGTGCCTGGAAGTGAATATTTTTTTCTGATATCTTGTTATTCCTGAAATGTTTGCAACAAATCAAACCCATTATGTAGCTATTCTGTGCGGGGATTGAGGCAGGTGAGCTGTGGGAAAATACTAGCATGCAGTTCAAGATGGCACCATGCTGCTGCTCACACCCAAAGAGGACAAATTAACCTGTATGCACAAATTTTTTTGTGGACCTCACTGTAACAGGATGGGGTTTCCGGGCTCAGCTAGAGAAATCAATCCAGGGTATCTTTGCTTAAAATCTGGGCTACTTACAGCCCCAGGCTGGGATTTTCTTCTTACTAAGGCAAATTCAACTAACCTCAACAGCACCTCTGCCAGCCCCACTGGCCAGTCAGAAGCCATACAAGCAAACCCACAGACTTCTCAGCTGCTCTGCCAGCCCAGACCAACAACCCCCAACTTAAGGTCAGAGGCTGTTAAGCCTGTTTCACCAAAATCACACAGATTCTTCCAAACCCCAAAGGGCCCAGCCCCAGACCCTGATCAAAATGTACTTGGCTCTTACCCAAATAATCACACAAAAGCCAGATCCTTAGATCTAATATCTAAGGGTTTATTAATAAAAAAGAATAAGGTTAGAGAGAAGAATTGTTAAGCAATATTTTACATGCATCAGTCATAACTATCAGTGCAGGCCAGCGATGTTATCTGCTGATTCTTAAAAGTCTCTGAAAGTTCATTTCAGGTAACATGGATTCAATTGTCAAAGCCTTGTAGATCTGGCCTGCTGGGGTCCACATACTGGGACATGAACCCTTGGACACCACAAGACAAAAGACCCAAGATGGACACTGCTAAATCCACATCATCCCCCTGAGGGACGGGCCCCCAGTCCAGACAGGCTTAACTCATGAAAACTGAAGAACAAAGAAAGTACCTGTCAGGGCCCATTTTATAGCTTATCATATGCGGAGAGAAAATTCCATTCTTCTCCATAGGCCTTGGCTTACCACATGACCTGCTGGGTCACTGTGCTGAGTTCCCATTCATTGCAATCCCAGTAGGAAAACCCACCATCATGAAATGGGTGTTGGCTGTCTGGGCCTTTGCTCAATCTATTGTCCTGGTTGGCGTGGAGCCCCACCTCCCTTTGTGACCCTCAGCACTGAGACAATTTTCACACAGCTGTAGAGCTAAAAATCTATAACTTTTCATACGTACATGATACAGACACACAAGTAACATACATAGATCCAGGGCATCAGCACCTTTCATTTGACACGTCACCTGGCTCCCTAGCACAATATTTGGGGCCAATAGTTACACTGGGCATTAAAATGTTTTTTAGACCCAATACAAAAGTCCAGTCACATGACACTCACTTTTTATTTGTTGTAAACAATTTTGTTTTTAAAGCCAACCCCTGATTCTGCAGGCATCCTCATCCATGATTTTCAAACACTCAGGTTTAGGAATGCTGGGTGCCCGCCTAAAGCTGCCTGTGGAGTGGAGCATGCATGCCTAAAACATGCTCTGTGTATGTGAACTAGACCCACCTTCTCATGGTCTCTGGGCAGCAGTGCTGACAGCAAATGCAGGTCCCAGTGTGGGAGAGGGGTCTTGCTCCATGCCCTGGAAGGGGCAGGGTTAAGAGCAGAAGGAGTGGGGCCACGACAAGTGCCAGGACTACTGCGCTACCCCCCCCGCCCAACTCCCTCCCTCCCAGCCGTGCGCAGCTGTGGTGGCTGAGTTCTGGGCCTCTTTGAAATGCTGGGCCTGATGGCAACTATCTCCTTTGCCCCTGCTGTCAGTAGGCCTGTTGCTGGGAGGTGCCTTTTCCCTTTGTGTATAGAGGAAAGAGGGAGTCCTTAGGTCCTGTGTGTGTGTGGGGTAATGCGGGGGGAGGCTGGGAGTCCTGCTAAGGCCCCTTTGTGGATGCAGAATGGGGAAATCCCCATTGGATAGCCTGCTGTACACTCACACCAAAATGCAAGTCTACAGAGCCTGCATCCTCAGCACCCTCCTCTACAGCAGCGAATCTTGGACCTTGTACTCCCGCCAGGAAAAGAGGCTGAACGTCTTCCACTTGCACTGCCTCAGGCACATCCTTGGAATATCATGGAAGGACAGAGTGACCAGCACCGCCATCCTCGAGCAAGCTGGAATCCCAACCATGCACACCCTCCTCAGGCAGCGGCGGCTCCGCTGGCTTGGCCACGTCCATAGGATGAATGATGGAAAGATTCCAAAAGACACCCTGTACGGCAAGCTAGCCTCTGGCAAAAGACCTCCCGGACGCCCCCAGTTGCGCTACAAAGATGTCTGTAAGAGGGACCTCAAGGTGGTAGACATCGACCCAGATAGTTGGGAAGAGCTGGCAGACGACCGCAGCAGCTGGAAGCAGGAACTACACAAGGGCCTTCAGAAGGGCAAGATGAAGATAAGACAGCTGGCAGAGGAGAAGCGAGCCCATAGAAAGGACATGCCAGACACCCACTACATATGCAGCAGATGTAGCAAGGACTGTCGCTCTCATATGGGCCTCCACAGTCACAGTCAACGCTGCAAATGACGATCTCAAAGGGAGTTACGAAGGGCGCGATCCATAGTCTACACAGACTGAAGGATGCCTTGGAAGTGCTCTGGGTCCCTGCCCTGATGGGGATCAAGGCCCCTGCTCACTGTCTCTGAGAAGCCTGTGCATTAATCCCTTCTGCCAGCCCTTGTCACCCAAGTTCTCGCTTGCAAGGTGCTTGGAATTGGTGTCAGGTGGGTCAAGCAAGTCCCTGTCTTGCTCCTCCTAAGCCATGTCCTTTGATCACTGCATAGTCCTACCTGATTCTCATCTCTACCTGAGCCCCTCCAGGGATCACGCTCTGCCTTCTCTATTATGATTGGCCTGTAGCCCAAGGCCCATCCATATTCACCTTCTGGGTAGCCAGGTGGACATCAAGCCCTCACTCTCTTATCTTTCCCCCTTATGGAGCCTCTGACACTGCTCCATCTGGCTAGCTTCTTCCTCAGATTGGCCTTGGCTCCTGAGGCCACTCCCTGTCTCACCTGTTCTGCTTTAGTCCCCTTACAGATTGGTCATGGCTCAGCTTGCAGAGCTCCCCTTGGGTTCTCACACTTGCTCTCCGAATGAACTCCCATGCATCACTCTGCCCCCACAGAAAGCATAGAAAGTATACAATTGCAGAGCCCTGCTTTTTGTCTCTGTGTGCCAGCCCCATACCAGCCTTCTTACCACCCAGTTCTGCTGCTCTTGTGTTCTGTCCAGAACCAGCCCAGGGCCTCCTCCTGGCCTGAGCCTCATGATGCCCCTCATCACAGCACCCTGGGCAGTTGCCAAAATCATCTTCCCTTAATGCTGGCCTTTGGTGCACACACCTTATTGGAGCACATGTCTGCACCACATTTGGAGAACCGCAGTAAGTAACCATTTTGTTCCTCCAGAACAGACTTCCTCTGACTTTGTGGTTTTGTGTCTCCTAGCTAAGGACAAAAGTGAGAGAATTTTCTCCATGGCCTTTGTGAAGCTGATGAAACCCGATGGTACAACCCTGCAAGATGGCGAACATGACCTCATTCTATATAAGGTAGACTTGCCTGGGCCCACTGATATCTGTTCGAAGTAAAGGAGGCCACAAAGAAAACAAATGTTCTCCCTCCAGACTTTGTACAGGGCACGGGAGCTTGTCAGAGATCCACCTCTTTGTCTGAGTTGGCTGGTGGGGGCACACAACTGGATCACACCACTTGTAGGACCCACCAGTACTGATGCAGGAGGGGTGCAATTTGCCCCTTTGTAAATAAAAAGTAGGGACATCTTTGTGGGGGCTTAAATATGGGACTTTGAAAATGGAATATCTGGTCACCCTACTAATATCAGTCTCTGCCCCTACTTGATATTCCTTTGCTTGTGCAACCAAGGATCATGGTCAGTTAATTAGCTACCATGACCCCTAAGTCCATTTAATTTGTCACTGCATTCCAGGATACATTTCCCCATCTCATAAGTGTTACCTGTATACTTCATTATTAGATGTATGATCCTGCCTTTGGCTGTGGTAAAACTCTTGTTTTTCATATGACCCCACGTGCTCTCAGACTATCCAAGTCATTCTGTGTTGGTGCTCCGTCCCCATCACTAGTTACAATTCCACTAATTTTTGTGTCATCTGCAAATTTTGCTAGCCATGATTTTATATTTGCTTCTAAATCACTGATAAAGATATTACATAGCACTGGACCAAGAACAGATCCCTGTATGACTTGACCAAGGACTCAGTTACAGTTTCATATTTGATTACTTTTTGAGATGTAGTAGTTAGCCAGTTTGTAATCTTTGAAATGCACCTTCTTCACTGACTTAGTGTAGTGTTAATTATTTTACAAGAATGTCATATGGGACTAAGCTGATACGTTACCAAGTCTAAGTCTATTAAACCAACACAGTTACTGCTATCAACTAAACTCCTCAAAAATGCTGAGTCATATAAATTGAATCTTTTATGTGCTGCTCATTCTGATGACACATTTTGGATTTTAGGGTGACACCAGGAAACTGGAAGATGCCAGCTCCTACCTGAATCTGCCTTCTATGAGAAGTCTGTCAGAGGCAAAGTCCCTTTCTGGCTCCTCATTTCGACTGAGCGGGGGCATGGCTGGTATGGGCATATCTTCCCGGGACAGCTTCCAAATCTCCACCCTTGTCTGCTCCACCAAATTAACTCAGAACGGTAGGTAGACAGTTTCCCCTGCTTTCAGTGGTTGCGCATGTAATCTACAAGCCTACTGGGTGTGGATCACTGTTCCATGAGGTGGCACTTGCAGCAGGTAGAGAGAGCAGAAATGAATCTTCTTTATGGCCTTAGCTCAAGTGGTAAAGGCTCATGCACTAAGCTCCAGAGGTCTCAGGTTCAGTTTCACCTATTGGTGGTTCCGTGCACACCACGCACTTCAGTTTGACATGTCTGCAGTACTCCAGAGTGCACATCACAACATGCCAGCGTGCATACTGCTACCCTCTTAAATAAGCCATATTCACTTCCTACACGTCTGTGTGTGTGTCCATCCTGAACACAGCTGCATGCTTCATCATACCTGTGCAAACATGTATATGTCTAAAGCAAGGGAATTCTGAGGGCCTGGTCCACAGCAACACTAAATTACTCTGCTCTTGGGGACACAGTACCAAAGAGGAGCTTATACACACCCAGGACACTGGAAAGTTGTATCTGGCAAATAATATCATAATAAAATGCAAAAAAAATCCTCACCTGTACCTTTAATGGTACAGTAACAAAAGTGCTATAAAGTGGGTTGTGAAAGGTAAACGCTGGCCATATTCTGCAAAGTGGCTGTCTAGATAGGTGCATAGACTTCATAGCAGTTGCCTCAAATTACTTGAGTCAAGACCAGATAAATAGATATTTTTTTCAATGGAAAGTTCTGCAAATTTTGTACGTGAAAGTGAGATGAAAGCTACAGCCATAGAGAAAGCCTGTGAACAGGGCATTTACTAACAGGAGGGAGTTTTGAGAGGAGCTCTACTGGTGAAGGAGGGGCAATTTATTATACCTTGGGATAAGTGGCTGTCTGGAGTGTGTGGGTGCTTGTTTTGGGGTTTGGGGCTTGAGTTTGTCTGTTTGTTTGGAGTTTTGAGTGCTGAGCTGTGTTTGTTTGTTTGTTTGAAAGGCTGTGTGCTCAGGCTTGCAGTTGGAAGCTGTGAGCCTTAATTAGGATTTGAAATCAAAAACTCTCTGCTCATCAGTCAAGCCATAGCCAGAGCCAAAGGGAGCCAATCAGAGCCAGAGGGAGGGACAATCAGGAAGGCCAGAGCTTTATAATCCCTGCTATTAAGCAACCAGGGAAGGAGTATTGCGGAGAGGGATTTAGGGGTCATAGTAGACCACAAACTAAATATGAGTCAACAGTGTGATGCTATTGCAAAAAAAGCAAACATGATTCTGGGATGCATTAACAGGAGTGTAGTGAGGAAGACACAAGAGGTCATTCTTCCACTCTACTCTGCACTGATTAGGCCTCAGTTGGAGTACTGTGTGCAGTTCTGGGCACCACATTTCAAGAAAGATGTGGAGAAATTGGAGAAGGTCCAGAGAAGAGAAACAAGAATGATTAAAGGTCTAGAGAACATGAGCTATGAGGGAGGACTGAAATAAATGGGCTTGTTTAGTTTGGAAAAGAGAAGACTTAGAGGGGACATGATAGTGGTTTTCAAATACCTTGAAAAGGGTTACAAGGAGGAGGGAGATAAATTGTTCTCCTTGGCCTCTGAGGGTAGGACAAGGAGCAATGGGCTTAATCTGCAGCAAGGGATGTTTAGGTTGGACATTAGGACAAACATCCTACCTGTCACGGTGGTTAAACAGTGGTATAAATTCCCTAGGGAGGTTGTGGAATCTCCATCACTGGAGATTTTTAAGAGCCGGTTAAATAGATACCTATCGTGAATGGTCTAGATGGTGCTTGCTCCTGCCAAGAGGGCAGGGGACTGGACTCGATGACCTCTCGAGGTCCCTTCCAGTTCTAGTGTTCTGTGATTCTATGATTCTATGAAATCCCCATCTACGTGATCTGATGACCTATAGCAGACACCAAACACAACATTGCCTCTGTTGCTTCCGCTTCTCTTTAACCTAAAGACACTCAACTGGCTTTTCTGCCTCCATATACTGGAGTTCAGAGCAATCCTACTGCTCCCTCACACAGAGCGCAACTGCTCCTCCTTTTCTCCCCTGCCTGTCCTTCCTGAACAGTTTATACCCTTCCATGACTGTGCGCCAGTTATGTGAGTCATCCCACCAAGTCTCTGTTATTCCAATCACCTCGTACTTCTTTGACTGTGCCAGGGCCTCTAATTCTTCCTGTTTGTTTCCCAGGCTTCTTGTATTTGTGTACTAACACCTTAGATAACACACTGATTAGCCTACTTTGTCCCTTCGAACAAGTGGTCCTCCTTTGTTTTAACTTATTCCTTCCCCACTTACCTCAGGGCTTGTGTCACCATCCCCCAACAAACCTAGTTTAAAGCCCACTTCACATATGGTATGGTATGGTGTGGAATGGTATGACCAGTCAGGCGCCTGCTGCAGGTCAGCTGTACTGATAAGGACCCCTGGAGACTGACTCTGCTTCTGGCCCTAATTCCTGACAGGTCAGCATGTTTAATCTTTCAAAGTGGCAGGGAAAAGTGTATGTGAGGATGTTTGCTTCCAGAAGGTGGCCACAGACCATAGTTCCAGAGTCATATTGCCACAGACCACAGTGACCCATCAGACCTGGAAGCAAGTGAACACTTCCTGTTCAATTTTTACAGTGTTCCTGTCCTAGATATGGAGTGCATTTGTGTGCTTGCAGTTGAGGGCTTGCTTATTCAGGCATTTGGTGTTTAGGACTTGGTGCTTTAGCTCAGTGCAAGAAGAGAGGAGGGAACCAAAGATGGATGGGTAAGCATGCTTTGCACCCATGTTCTCAGGTAAGCCATGGGCCTATATGGCCATAGAATAAATTGATTAACAAGCAAGCTGCCCCTGTCTCCCTCTGATGTGTGAGCAGCTAGGAATTGGGGTAGGAGTTGCCTTTGTTCAGGACATACTTTCACTCAAGGAAGCCACGAGGTCAACATTAACATAGCTATGAAAAGCAGGGAAGTCCCAGACCAGAAGCGCCCCATTCTCCTCTTACTTGCATCACAGGCACTTCATGGACTTCAGTACTGAGTTGGGCAGGGGGGTGGGAATGCTGTTCTGAGGACAGGGAGGCTTAGTTACCTTGGAGATGCAGCCAAAGGGCTCAGCCAGTGCCTAGGTTGATAGTGAGCAAGGACCAACTGAATGAATGAGTTTGTTTCCATGCAGTTGACCTGCTGGGGCTGTTGAAGTGGCGGTCAAAGCCTAACCTCCTGGCTGTTAACCTCCAGAAGCTAATGAAGGTGGATGGAGGAGAAGTCATCAAGGTAAGAAGAGTCCTTGGCAGCTTAGCTCTTCAGATCTTCTCCCCACCTCCCCAATCTGAACAGCTGCTGCTTTCCATTCCCTGAGAGAGAACTGGCCCCGTGAGCATGCTCAGAGAGTCCTAAGGGGAAGAGCAGGCGGGGAAGCTGAGGATCTAGGCAGTGCCATGCTACAGGGCTCCAGACTGGAAGAGGGAAGGGCTGTCCCGTTCTCTCTAGCTCTTGGGGACACCCCCCCAGCCCCACCCCCACCCCAGCCCCCGGGATCTGATGCTCAGTAGCTCATTGCCAGAAGGATGCCTACTGACACACTGTATGGAGCTCAGAGAAGAACAGAAATATTGAAGGATCACAGACTTAGCTGTTGCTGATATTGCAGTGACATCTAAAGGTGCTAATGGGTATCTATGCCGCACAAGGAGAGGGAGGTAGGTATAGGACAAGACTAGGGAGCCACAATGACTGGGGTGTGTGGTGTGTTACACTGACAAGAAGAGGTTAGTTTGGGAAGGCACCAAATTTCAGTTGCTCTCAGAAATCACACCATAGAAGGAACACAACTGACAATGCTGCCTGGGTGGTTAGGTTAGGTGAGGCTTGGCAGGGCCCTGTCCTTTGGCATCCCTGCCCAAGGTTTCCAGTCCTTAGCATTCCTCAGCAGTCTCTTCCAGCTGTCCTCTCTGCAGAGGTGAAGACTCTCGCTGTATTGTCTCTTGGAGAGAGTGGTGGAACCTGGGCTCACCCTCTTTTCTAGGCTTCTGTCAGGGCCAGTGGTGGGCAGTTACACTCTACATCTTTGGTGCTTAGCTGCTGCCTTCCCCTTCCTACCCCAATCTCCTTCAGCTTCCTAGAGTAGCTCACTCCAGCCAAGTCTCTGACCCACACATTCCATCGCTTGCTTCTCTGCTGTGGATTTGCACAAATCTGTCCTGTTAAGTGCCGGACAATGAGCCCCTGGAATATCTTCTCCTTAGAGCAGCCACTTGCATCCTTTCACTGCCTGCCTCTGCGTTGCTCTAGTCCCTTTTTTACAACCCACCATCCAACTTCTTCAAGCTTTGAAAGGGTGTCTGGGCACCCCTGTTCTGTAACTCCTTGCTCTTTAGTGTGGGTTTTTATATCCCATCAGACACACCCTACCCACAGTTCATGAACAGCCAGTGAAATTCTGCCATGATGGTTCTAACGTAGCCTTTCATTGGTGAATGGTAGTAGATATGGGGAATGCCTGTAGCTCTGAGGGGCATGGTAGAATGAGAGGGGATCAAATGAAAGAGATGGAATTTAGGTCACATATGAGGAGAACCCTACTGTCAGGGAGATGGATAAGGCTGGAAAATTGTCTTCCAGGGAAGGTCTGGGAAAGGAAAAAGGTGAGCTGATTTAAATCAAATTGGTTTAAATTATCTATTTTAATCAGCAACCAGGAAACCTTTTAAAGTCATGTATTTTAACCATGTTTTGCATTTGTAATTTTCCTAAGAAATGGTTGATTCTCCTTTGAGAGATGTCCCTGTGGGTGTTCCACTCAAGGCATGTCCCAGCAAATGGGATTGGAGATCTCTACACCAGTACTATCTCCCTGCCCACCCCCCCCCAAGAGCATGTGTGTGCACTTTGCCTGCCTCATGAGCTGTAAGAGTAAAAATAGCACTTGCACGGTCTGGAATCCACAGTCCCCTCTTGTAGTGGGGTGGAGTGGCCACCCCACTGCCCTAAAGGGGAGGATCCCTTCTGTGGCCATTTTGTATGGAGCCTGGCCCCTCCCAGTCACATGACCAGAAGTCAGCAGGTGGGGCCAGACCTAGGAAAGCCCAGCTTGAGGGTCCAGTCGGGGCTGAGCCTCCAGTGGAGCCACAGGATGGCAGTAGGCTCCCTACTTCGGAGTCTGAGGTCTGGCTGAGTGAGGCCAAGGCCTGCGTTGGGCCACCTGGGCCCTGGCCAGTCTTGAGACCCTACAAACACCAGTGGAACCTGCCTGCCAGAGAAGACCAGCTGGACCCGGAGAACCAACTAGAGTACCCACCTCAGCTTGCACCGCTAGCCAGCCGGAGGCGGAGGGAGAACTGGAGGCAGCCTGCACCCTGAGCCAGCCTGGGGCAGTGGGAGAACTGGCTCCAGCCTGCGCCCTGAGCCAGCCTGAGGCGGCGGGAGAACTGGTCTCAGCCTGCGCCCTGAGCCAGCCTGAGGCGGCGGGAGAACTGGTCTCAGCCTGCGCCCCGAGCCAGCCTGAGGCGGCGGGAGAACTGGTCTCAGCCTGCGCCCTGAGCCAGCCTGAGGCGGCGGGAGAACTGGCTCCAGCCTGCGCCCTGAGCCAGCCGGAGGCGGAGGGAGAACTGGAGGCAGCCTGCACCCTGAGCCAGCCTGGGGCAGTGGGAGAACTGGCTCCAGCCTGCGCCCTGAGCCAGCCTGAGGCGGCGGGAGAACTGGTCTCAGCCTGCGCCCTGAGCCAGCCTGAGGCGGCGGGAGAACTGGTCTCAGCCTGCGCCCCGAGCCAGCCTGAGGCGGCGGGAGAACTGGTCTCAGCCTGCGCCCTGAGCCAGCCTGAGGCGGCGGGAGAACTGGTCTCAGCTTGCACCGCTAAACAGCCTGAGGCGGCGGGAGAACTGGTCTCAGCCTGCGCCCTGAGCCAGCCTGAGGCGGTGGGAGAACTGGTCTCAGCCTGCACCATGAGCCAGCCTAAGGCGGTGGGAGAACTGGTCTCAGCCTGCACCATGAGCCAGCCTGAGGCGGGAGAACTGGTCTCAGCTTGCACCATGAGCCAGCCTGAGGCGGCGGGAGAACTGGTCTCAGCCTGCGCCCTGAGCCAGCCTGAGGCGGCGGGAGAACTGGTCTCAGCCTGCACCATGAGCCAGCCTGAGGCCGTGGGAGAACTAGTCTCAGCCTGCGCCCTGAGCCAGCCTGAGGCGGCGGGAGAACTAGTCTCAGCCTGCGCCCTGAGCCAGCCTGAGGCGGCGGGAGAACTGGCTGCAGCCTGCACCCCGAGCCAGCCTGAGGCGGCGGGAGAACTGGTCTCAGCCTGCGCCCTGAGCCAGCCTGAGGCGGCGGGAGAACTAGTCTCAGCCTGCGCCCTGAGCCAGCCTGAGGCTGTGGGAGAACTGGCTGCAGCCTGCACCATGAGCCAGCCTGAGGCGGCGGGAGAACTGGTCTCAGCCTGCGCCCTGAGCCAGCCTGAGGCGGCGGGAGAACTGGTCTCAGCCTGCGCCCTGAGCCAGCCTGAGGCGGTGGGAGAACTGGTCTCAGCCTGTGCCCTGAGCCAGCCTGAGGCCGTGGGAGAACTAGTCTCAGCCTGCGCCCTGAGCCAGCCTGAGGTGGCGGGAGAACTGGCCCCAGTCTGCGCCCCGAGCCAGCCTGAGGCGGCAGGAGAACTGGTCTCAGCCTGCGCCCTGAGCCAGCCTGAGGTGGCGGGAGAACTGGCCCCAGTCTGCGCCCCGAGCCAGCCTGAGGCGGCGGGAGAACTGGTCTCAGCCTGCGACCTGAGCCAGCCTGAGGCGGCGGGAGAACTGGTCTCAGCCTGCGCCCTGAGCCAGCCTGAGGCAGTGGGAGAACTGGTCTCAGCCTGCGACCTGAGCCAGCCTGAGGCGGCGGGAGAACTGGTCTCAGCCTGCGCCCTGAGCCAGCCTGAGGCGGCGGGAGAACTAGTCTCAGCCTGCGCCCTGAGCCAGCCTGAGGCTGTGGGAGAACTGGCTGCAGCCTGCACCATGAGCCAGCCTGAGGCGGCGGGAGAACTGGTCTCAGCCTGCGCCCTGAGCCAGCCTGAGGCGGCGGGAGAACTGGTCTCAGCCTGCGCCCTGAGCCAGCCTGAGGCGGCGGGAGAACTGGTCTCAGCCTGTGCCCTGAGCCAGCCTGAGTCCGTGGGAGAACTAGTCTCAGCCTGCGCCCTGAGCCAGCCTGAGGTGGCGGGAGAACTGGCCCCAGTCTGCGCCCCGAGCCAGCCTGAGGCGGCAGGAGAACTGGTCTCAGCCTGCGCCCTGAGCCAGCCTGAGGTGGCGGGAGAACTGGCCCCAGTCTGCGCCCCGAGCCAGCCTGAGGCGGCGGGAGAACTGGTCTCAGCCTGCGACCTGAGCCAGCCTGAGGCGGCGGGAGAACTGGTCTCAGCCTGCGCCCTGAGCCAGCCTGAGGCGGCGGGAGAACTGGTCTCAGCCTGCGCCCTGAGCCAGCCTGAGGCGGTGGGAGAACTGGTCTCAGCCTGCGACCTGAGCCAGCCTGAGGCGGCGGGAGAACTGGTCTCAGCCTGCGACCTGAGCCAGCCTGAGGCAGTGGGAGAACTGGTCTCAGCCTGCGACCTGAGCCAGCCTGAGGCGGCGGGAGAACTGGTCTCAGCCTGCGCCCTGAGCCAGCCTGAGGCGGTGGGAGAACTGGTCTCAGCCTGCACCCCGAGCCAGCCTGAGGCGGCGGGAGAACTGGTCTCAGCCTGCGCCCTGAGCCAGCCTGAGGTGGCGGGAGAACTGGCCCCAGTCTGCGCCCCGAGCCAGCCTGAGGCGGCGGGAGAACTGGTCTCAGCCTGCGCCCTGAGCCAGCCTGAGGCGCTGGGAGAACTGGTCTCAGCCTGCGCCCTGAGCCAGCCTGAGGCGGTGGGAGAACTGGTCTAAGCCTGCGCCCTGAGCCAGCCTGAGGCCGTGGGAGAACTAGTCTCAGCCTGCGCCCTGAGCCAGCCTGAGGCGGCGGGAGAACTAGCTGCAGCCTGCACCCTGAGCCAGCCTGAGGCAGTGGGAGAACTGGTCTTGGCCTGTGCCCCAAACCAGCCTGAGGCGGTGGGAGAACTGGTCTCAGCCTGCGCCCTGAGCCAGCCTGAGGCAGTGGGAGAACTGGCTGCAGCCTGCACCATGAGCCAGCCTGAGGCGGCAGGAGAACTGGTCTCAGCCTGCGCCCTGAGCCAGCCTGAGGCGGTGGGAGAACTGGTCTCAGCCTGCGCCCTGAGCCAGCCTGAGGCGGCGGGAGAACTGGTCTCAGCCTGCGCCCTGAGCCAGCCTGAGGCGGTGGGAGAACTGGTCTCAGACTGCGCCCCGAGCCAGCCTGAGGGAGTGGGAGAACTGGCCCCAGTCTGCGCCCCGAGCCAGCCTGAGGCGGCGGAAGGACTGGCCCCAGCCTGCGCCCTGAGCCAGCCTGAGGCGGCAGGAGAACTGGTCTCAGCCTGCGCCCCGAGCCAGCCTGAGGCGGCGGAAGGACTGGCCCCAGCCTGCGCCCTGAGCCAGCCTGAGGCGGCGGGAGAACTAGCTGCAGCCTGCACCCCGAGCCAGCCTGAGGCAGTGGGAGAACTGGTCTCAGCCTGTGCCCTGAGCCAGCCTGAGGCAGTGGGAGAACTGGCTGCAGCCTGCACCATGAGCCAGCCTGAGGCGGCGGGAGAACTGGTCTCAGCCTGCGCCCTGAGCCAGCCTGAGGCGGCGGGAGAACTAGTCTCAGCCTGCGCCCTGAGCCAGCCTGAGGCAGTGGGAGAACTGGCTGCAGCCTGCACCATGAGCCAGCCTGAGGCGGTGGGAGAACTGGTCTCAGCCTGTGCCCCAAACCAGCCTGAGGCAGTGGGAGAACTGGCCCCAGTCTGCGCCCCGAGCCAGCCTGAGGCGGCGGAAGGACTGGCCCCAGCCTGCGCCCTGAGCCAGCCTGAGGCGGCAGGAGAACTGGTCTCAGCCTGCGCCCTGAGCCAGCCTGAGGCGGCGGGAGAACTGGTCTCAGCCTGCACCCCAAGCCAGCCTGAGGCAGTGGGAGAACTGGTCTCGGCCTGTGCCCCAAACCAGCCTGAGGCCATGGGAGAACTAGTCTCAGCCTGCACGCCGAGCCAGCCTGAGGCGGCGGGAGAACTGGTCTCAGCCTGCACCCCGAGCCAGCCTGCGGCGGTGGGAGAACTGGTCTCAGCCTGCACCCCAAGCCAGCCTGAGGCGGCGGGAGAACTGGTCTCAGCCTGCACCCCAAGCCAGCCTGAGGCAGCGGGAGAACTGGTCTCGGCCTGCGCCCTGAGCCAGCCTGAGGCGGTGGGAGAACTGGTCTCAGCCTGCACCCCGAGCCAGCCTGAGGCGGCGGGAGAACTGGTCTCAGCCTGCGCCCTGAGCCAGCCTGAGGCGGCGGGAGAACTGGTCTCAGCTTGCACCGCTAAACAGCCTGAGGCGGCGGGAGAACTGGTCTCAGCCTGCGCCCTGAGCCAGCCTGGGGCGGTGGGAGAACTGGCTCCAGCCTGCGCCCTGAGCCAGCCTGAGGCGGTGGGAGAAGTGGTCTCAGCCTGCACCATGAGCCAGCCTGAGGCGGCGGGAGAACTGGTCTCAGCTTGCACCATGAGCCAGCCTGAGGCGGCGGGAGAACTGGTCTCAGCCTGCGCCCTGAGCCAGCCTGAGGCGGCGGGAGAACTGGCTGCAGCCTGCGCCCTGAGCCAGCCTGAGGCTGTGGGAGAACTGGTCTCAGCCTGCGCCCTGAGCCAGCCTGAGGCGGCGGGAGAACTGGTCTCAGCCTGCGCCCTGAGCCAGCCTGAGGCGGCGGGAGAACTGGTCTCAGCCTGCGCCCTGAGCCAGCCTGAGGCGGCGGGAGAACTGGTCTCAGCCTGCGCCCTGAGCCAGGCTGAGGCGGCGGGAGAACTGGTCTCAGCCTGCACCCCGAGCCAGCCTGAGGCGGCGGGAGAACTAGCTGCAGCCTGCACCCTGAGCCAGCCTGAGGCAGTGGGAGAACTGGTCTTGGCCTGTGCCCCAAACCAGCCTGAGGCGGTGGGAGAACTGGTCTCAGCCTGCGCCCTGAGCCAGCCTGAGGCAGTGGGAGAACTGGCTGCAGCCTGCACCATGAGCCAGCCTGAGGCGGCGGGAGAACTGGTCTCAGCCTGCGCCCTGAGCCAGCCTGAGGCGGCGGGAGAACTGGTCTCAGCCTGCGCCCTGAGCCAGCCTGAGGCGGCGGGAGAACTGGTCTCAGCCTGCGCCCTGAGCCAGCCTGAGGTGGCGGGAGAACTGGCCCCAGTCTGCGCCCCGAGCCAGCCTGAGGCGGCGGGAGAACTGGTCTCAGCCTGCGCCCTGAGCCAGCCTGAGGCGGCGGGAGAACTGGTCTCAGCCTGCGCCCTGAGCCAGCCTGAGGCGGTGGGAGAACTGGTCTCAGCCTGCGCCCTGAGCCAGCCTGAGGCGGTGGGAGAACTGGTCTCAGCCTGCGCCCTGAGCCAGCCTGAGGCCGTGGGAGAACTAGTCTCAGCCTGCGCCCTGAGCCAGCCTGAGGCGGCGGGAGAACTAGCTGCAGCCTGCACCCTGAGCCAGCCTGAGGCAGTGGGAGAACTGGTCTTGGCCTGTGCCCCAAACCAGCCTGAGGCGGTGGGAGAACTGGTCTCAGCCTGCGCCCTGAGCCAGCCTGAGGCAGTGGGAGAACTGGCTGCAGCCTGCACCATGAGCCAGCCTGAGGCGGCAGGAGAACTGGTCTCAGCCTGCGCCCTGAGCCAGCCTGAGGCGGCGGGAGAACTGGTCTCAGCCTGCGCCCCGAGCCAGCCTGAGGCGGCGGAAGGACTGGCCCCAGCCTGCGCCCTGAGCCAGCCTGAGGCGGCAGGAGAACTAGTCTCAGCCTGCGCCCTGAGCCAGCCTGAGGCGGCGGGAGAACTAGCTGCAGCCTGCGCCCTGAGCCAGCCTGAGGCAGTGGGAGAACTGGTCTTGGCCTGTGCCCCAAACCAGCCTGAGGCGGCAGGAGAACTAGTCTCAGCCTGCGCCCTGAGCCAGCCTGAGGCGGCGGGAGAACTAGCTGCAGCCTGCACCCCGAGCCAGCCTGAGGCAATGGGAGAAGTGGTCTTGGCCTGTGCCCCAAACCAGCCTGAGGCGGTGGGAGAACTGGTCTCAGCCTGCGCCCTGAGCCAGCCTGAGGCAGTGGGAGAACTGGCTGCAGCCTGCACCATGAGCCAGCCTGAGGCGGCGGGAGAACTGGTCTCAGCCTGCGCCCTGAGCCAGCCTGAGGCGGCGGGAGAACTAGTCTCAGCCTGCGCCCTGAGCCAGCCTGAGGCAGTGGGAGAACTGGCTGCAGCCTGCACCATGAGCCAGCCTGAGGCGGTGGGAGAACTGGTCTCAGCCTGTGCCCCAAACCAGCCTGAGGCAGTGGGAGAACTGGCCCCAGTCTGCGCCCCGAGCCAGCCTGAGGCGGCGGAAGGACTGGCCCCAGCCTGCGCCCTGAGCCAGCCTGAGGCGGTGGGAGAACTGGTCTCAGCCTGCGCCCTGAGCCAGCCTGAGGCTGTGGGAGAACTGGCTGCAGCCTGCACCATGAGCCAGCCTGAGGCGGCGGGAGAACTGGTCTCAGCCTGCGCCCTGAGCCAGCCTGAGGCGGCGGGAGAACTGGTCTCAGCCTGCGCCCTGAGCCAGCCTGTGGCGGTGGGAGAACTGGTCTCAGACTGCGCCCCGAGCCAGCCTGAGGCTGTGGGAGAACTGGCCCCAGTCTGCGCCCTGAGCCAGCCTGAGGCAGCGGAAGGACTGGCCCCAGCCTGCGCCCTGAGCCAGCCTGAGGCGGCAGGAGAACTGGTCTCAGCCTGCGCCCTGAGCCAGCCTGAGGCAGTGGGAGAACTGGTCTTGGCCTGTGCCCCAAACCAGCCTGAGGCGGTGGGAGAACTGGTCTCAGCCTGCGCCCTGAGCCAGCCTGAGGCAGTGGGAGAACTGGCTGCAGCCTGCACCATGAGCCAGCCTGAGGCGGCAGGAGAACTGGTCTCAGCCTGCGCCCTGAGCCAGCCTGAGGCGGCGGGAGAACTGGTCTCAGCCTGCGCCCCGAGCCAGCCTGAGGCTGTGGGAGAACTGGCCCCAGTCTGCGCCCTGAGCCAGCCTGAGGCGGCGGAAGGACTGGCCCCAGCCTGCGCCCCGAGCCAGCCTGAGGCGGCAGGAGAACTGGTCTCAGCCTGCGCCCTGAGCCAGCCTGAGGCGGCGGGAGAACTGGTCTCAGCCTGCGCCCTGAGCCAGCCTGAGGCGGCGGGAGAACTAGCTTCAGCCTGCACCCCGAGCCAGCCTGAGGCGGTGGGAGAACTGGTCTCGGCCTGTGCCCCGAGCCAGCCTGAGGCCGTGGGAGAACTAGTCTCAGCCTGCACGCCGAGCCAGCCTGAGGCGGCGGGAGAACTGGTCTCAGCCTGCACCCCGAGCCAGCCTGCGGCGGTGGGAGAACTGGTCTCAGCCTGCACCCCAAGCCAGCCTGAGGCAGTGGGAGAACTGGTCTCGGCCTGTGCCCCAAACCTGCCTGAGGCCGTGGGAGAACTAGTCTCAGCCTGCACCCCGAGCCAGCCTGAGGCGGCGGGAGAACTGGTCTCAGCCTGCACCCCGAGCCAGCCTGAGGCGGCGGGAGAACTGGCTGCAGCCTGCACCCCGAGCCAGCCTGCGGTGGTGGGAGAACTGGTCTCAGCCTGCGCCCTGAGCCAGCCTGAGGCCGTGGGAGAACTGGCTGCAGCCTGCACCATGAGCCAGCCTGAGGTGGTGGGAGAACTGGTCTTGGCCTGCGCCCCAAGCCAGCCTGAGGTAGTGTGAGAACTGGTCTCAGACTGCGCCCTCAGCCAGTCTGAGGTGGTGGGAGAACTGGTCTTGGCCTGCGCCCCAAACCAGCCTGAGGTAGTGGGAGAACTGGTCTCAGCCTGTGCCCTGAGCCAGTCTGAGGCGGTGGGAGAACTGGCTGCAGCCTGTGCCATGAGCCATCCTGAGGCAGTGTCCTGGGAGTAAAAAGGGTTTGCTGGACGAGTGGTGGATGGAGACTAGACAAGCAGTGAGCGTAAAAAAGCTTTATTAACAATGACTTAATCAATGTTACACCCTTGTAGATACATAATCCCTCTATTAATGGCAGGTGACTGCAAGAAGGGCCAGGTTCACTTTGTAAGGGATTCAACCAATAATGCAACTAAACTGGCTTGAGCCCCCACCCAGTAACCTGGGACAATCTCACCCTACCTGCTGGGTGCCTGTAAAGACAGTTCTTCCCCTCTCGCACGTATAGAGTCTGAGATAGAAACAAGCTTGTTTAATAACAATAGCCTAACATGAATTTACACAGCAACACATACAGTATTCCTAAAAAAGGGAAAGGAAATCCCAGTTGAGGAAGGCACTATCCCCAGAGTCTGCTAAGCTGAGCTCCCTTGCTTAGAGCTCTTTATCTGCACACTCCTACTTAAAGTATACTGCCACCTCAACACACTACTCACAGCATGGTCTGTTCCATACCAACCCAAGAGTTCACAGGTACATCAAAATGAAGTTTCTTGCCACACAGCAGGATGACCTGCCAGCCACTAGTCCCCTGCTCTCTGCCGGCCACTTGCTTGCTGCTGTGTGGGCTTGGCAATGAGCAAAATGCTGTTTTTTCAGCTTTCAGGGGCTTCAGCTAGTAGTGTCTTCAGACCTGGGCCTAGCCACAAGAATCTCGGTATCTACGAGGATGGATCCTCATAGAAAAAACTAGACCCTAGCATTGGTTTGGGCTTTAGTTCTGCCTTTGAACAGCAGGGGGAAGGACTAATCAAACCAGATGGACTAGTCAAACCAGACGTCACCAGCAGAAGCTGAACTACCTTGTTTCCCTGAAGCAGCATGGTCTCGCTTCTTCTTCCCTCAAGGTCCACTGGACAGCCAGTGTGGCCTTCTATCTGTGGGAAGGGCAGGCAGTCTGTTTTCATGCATCCTATAGTGGGATGCTTTCTTGAGGGCAAGGACCACCTCCACATGCCAATCTGCCAGCAAATTCCTGTCTGGGACCTTAACCTGGTGCACTAGATGCTTATGGGCCCCCCATCAAACTTTTGGCCATGTGTTCTCTCCTCTGCCTCTCCTGGAAAGTGGCATTCCTGAACTCCATCACCTGCGCCAGAAGGGCGTCTGAGCTCTCCTAGGACAGATGGCAGCTACAACCTGTATCGTAAAACACACCAGACTCCATATGTGAGGCCTGCAAAGATGGCTTGCCACAGTCTACACAACCAAAAGAGATGGCCACCGTAGTCAAGTCACACTACCAAAGGAAGTTCTAATCTTACAGTGTTGGACCAATGTAACAAACACTCTCACAGGCATCTACTTACAAGAGGATCCTGCATCTGCAGTCATAGCAATGGACACATCAGTCCTAGGTTGGACTGCTCACCTCCAACACAACACAGCACAAGGCAAATGGTCATTCACAGAGGCCCATCAACATCAATCTGCTGGAACTCTGAAGCTGCGTCTACACGTGCACGCTACTTCGAAGTAGCGGCAGTAACTTCGAAATAGCGCCCGTCGCAGCTACACGTGTTGGGCGCTATTTCGAAGTTGAAATCGACGTTAGGCGGCGAGACGTCGAAGTCGCTAACCCCATGAGGGGATGGGAATAGCGCCCTACTTCGATGTTCAACATCGAAGTAGGGACGTGTAGACGATCCGCGTCCCGCAACATCGAAATAGCGGGGTCCTCCATGGCGGCCATCAGCTGGGGGGTTGAGAGATACTCTCTCTCCAGCCCTTGCGGGGCTCTGTGGTCACCGTGTGCAGCAGCCCTTAGCCCAGGGCTTCTGGCTGCTGCTGCTGCAGCTGGGGGTCCGTGCTGCATATACAGGGTCTGCAACTAGTTGTTGGCTCTGTGTATCTTGCACTGTTTAATGAAAGTGTGTCTGGGAGGGGCCCTTTCAGGGAGCGACTTGCTGTTGAGTCCGCCCCGTGACCCTGTCTGCAGCTGTGCCTGGCTCCCTTATTTCGATGTGTGCTACTTTGGCGTGTAGACGTTCCCTCGCTGCGCCTATTTCGATGTTGGGCTGAGCAACGTTGAAGTTGAACATCGACGTTGCCGGCCCTGGAGGACGTGTAGACGTTATTCATCGAAATAGGCTATTTCGATGTCGCTACTTCGAAATTAGCTATTTCGATGTAGCGTGCACGTGTAGACGTAGCCTGAGTGGTACACTGCAATAAGGTGTCACTTCTCAGATGATCACGAGTAGGAAATACACCACAAAGTCCTAACTACAATCTTCCACAAATGGTCATACATAAACCTATTGGTGTCATACAAGAACCACAAATGCCCCATCTTTTGCTCTGCAGCGGGACTCAAACCAGCATCTCTAGGGTTATCTTCTCATTTGATGGAACACAACACTGCTCATGCATTCCCACTGATACTATTCATTCTCTGAATCATTCACAAAGTATACACAGATAATACCCACATCATCGTCCTGACATGACCCAGACTGACCTGGTTTCCTTACCTCTCACATCTTGCAGTGTGCCTCCACAACCCATTCCAGAGCATCTGGATCTTCTGTCCCAAAACAAAAGCCAAACACTATATCCAACCCTGCAGATCCTTTATCTCAACGCATGGCTCCTCTGTGGTTCCTCCATGACAAAGTAACCTGTTCAGAGAGTAAAGCATGTCCTGTGAAATAGCTGTCAGTCTATTATGAGAAATACTTGCCTCTAGAAGTGGAAAAGTCTCCCTCTGCTCTCAGTACAAACAACTCATTGCTGCCAAAAAAACAACTTCCAACCATCCTGGACTACCTCCTTGAACTGAAACAGTCAGACTTAGCACTCACTTAATTAAAAGTCTGTCTTATGGCCATAATTGTCTTTCGTACATAGGTTGACAGATCTTTCATCTTCATATGCCCTTTCACAGACAGTTTCTTAAAGGTTTTCAGTATGTTTACCCTCCAGCCCAGTCCAACAGCCCACCCCAACACAGGATCTAAATCTCATCATCAAAGCCCTCACTTGACCACCCTTTGAGCCCTTAGCTACCTGCTCACTACTACACATGTCCATGAAGGTCACTTTCTTGGTAGTTATAACATCATCCAGAAGAGTTAGTGATATTGGAGCACTCATGGCTGAACGCCCTACACCATTTTCATCAAACACATCACAATGCGACCACACCCAGCCGTCCCACTGAAAGTAGCCACTGCCTTTCATATCCATCAGCCTATTAACTTTCCAGTGTTCTATCCCAAACCACACAAGGACAGTTGTGTGTGCACCCTACATACTTTGGATGCCCTATGAGCAGTTGCGTTCTACACAGGCAGAACAAAACCTTTCCACAGATTGCTATGGAGATGAGTAGCCTCTGCAGAGAGCTTGAGGGGTGCAGTGATCTCCATATAGCATCTGTCCAAATGGATTTGCACATATATGTGCACATGCTGCACCCTCTGAGACAAACACTTCCTACTAAAATAAGGGCTCACTCTGCCAAAGTCACTCTGCCATTCTGTGTAATGTTCCATTAGCCGATATCCACTGAGCTGGCATGTGGTCATCGGAGCACACTTTCGCAAAACATAATCTAGCGATCACCTCTAGACCCATTAATGACACATCATTTGGCTTAATCTTGTTCTCTTCCATTCTCGACCTATGACTCAAAATCTCACCTTCCTCCAGGGACACCAGTTGGTAGTCACCTAGAGTGGAGCACCCAGAGGGACACCATTAGAAGGAAAAGAAGTTACTCACCTTGTGCAGTAACAATGGTTCTTCAAGATGTGTGCCTCTGTGGGTGCTCCACGACCCACCCTCCTCCCACTTTTTTGGAGTGCAGATTCTCACCTCAGGCATAGAGAAGGAACCAAGGAGAATTGGGCCACACATGATACGTTAGGCGTGAGCAGCTTGAGACAGCTGCATGTGCACAGCCCAGCTGGCTACTGCTGTTAAAATCTCTGGTGCTGGGATGTACCGAAACTGAGACTGGAGCACCCACAGGGACATACATCTTGAAGAACTGTGGTTACTGCACAAGGTAACTTCTTCATTCCTGCTTTTTCCATAGCCACTTGTTTTCTTAACTTTGAACAAACAGGGCATTGAATGAGATTAGTTGAACAAACTTAAAAAAAAAATTTCTGCATTTGTAGAAGAGGCGGCTGCTCTCAAAAGCTACCGTAGTCTTGCAACAAATTCTAGTTTGAGATCTTGGTGAGTCACTTCCACCAGTTCAGGGCTTTGACTTAATTTTAAAACTTGAGAGCAAACATGTACTGCTTAGTATTCTTTCTGGTATTTAATTTAAATGATTTTAATATATTATAATATATTTAGGTCCTAACATAGGCTGGCAATTTAAAATTAATTTTTTAAAGTTTTTAAAAATAATCTTGTATTTAATTTGAATAAAATAACTCTTACTTCAATAAACTCATCTGAATTTCAAAATTTTGATGAAAAAAATTGATTTTTATTTCCCTGGGCTGGAAGCACCATTCTGAAGAAAACTGAGGTAAGCACACTGTGGCTACGTCTACACGTGAAGCCTACATTGAAGTAGCCTATTTCGATGTGGCGACATCGAAATAGGCTATTTCGATGAATAACGTCTACACGTCCTCCAGGGCTGGCAACGTCGATGTTCAACATCGACGTTGCGCAGCACCACATCGAAATAGGCGCAGCGAGGGAACGTCTACACGCCACAGTAGCACACATCGAAATAAGGGTGCCAGGCACAGCTGCAGACAGGGTCACACGGCGGACTCAACAGCCAGCTGCTCCCTTAAAGGGCCCCTCCCAGACACACTTGCACTAAACACCACAAGATCCACAGAGCCGACAACGAGTTGCAGATCCTGTGCATGCAGCATGAATCCCCTGCTGCAGCAGCAGCAGCCAGAAGCCCTGGGCTAAGGGCTGCTGCACACGGTGACCATAGAGCCCCGCATGGGCTGGAGAGACAGCGTCTCTCAACCCCCCAGCTGATGGCTGCCATGGAGGACCCCACAATTTCGACGTTGCGGGACGCAGATCGTCTACACGGTCCCTACTTCGACGTTGAATGTCGAAGTAGGGCGCTATTCCGATCCCCTCATGAGGTTAGCGACTTCGACGTCTCGCCGCCTAACGTCGAAGTTAACTTCGAAATAGCGCCCGACACGTGTAGCCACGACGGGCGCTATTTCGAAGTTAGTGCCGCTACTTCGAAGTAGCATGCACGTGTAGACACAGCTTGTGTGGACCAGTATTGCCCAGGGACTGGGGAGTACGTTTCTGTTCTTCGTCGAGTATGTGTCCCTGTGGGTGCTCTGCTATAGGATGTGTGCATACTCACATACTCTTGATTGGAAACTGTAAACTAGTGTGTCTGGCCCAAGCTTGCACAGAGCGGTTCCTCATGCTCCTGTATGAGGGCACAGGTGTGGGTCTGCTCCCACTCATTTCCTTTGCAGCCACCTATAGCTTGAGATGGAACATTTTACAGCTTCCCAGCTTTCCCACTTACCGTGGGATTTTATTATTTAGTTATTAGGTTAGTTTAGTCATTTTATTTTTAAATTTTATTTTATTTCAGCACAGTTTTGTTTTCAGAGGGGTGTTACGCCTTTTTTTCAGGACTTTAATTAGTGATTTGGCATGATGGGTTATACTGAAAATCCCACCTGGCATTTAAGCCCTGCCATGTCTGCCACAGATTTTTTCCACACACCAACAGGCGCTCTAGCTGTCACCAGAGTTTTGGAGATGCCCACATCCCATCAAAGACTTCTTAGTGTTTAAAGGCAGATCTAGAAAGGACAAAGAAGCTAGGCTAAAGCTCTTCCTAATGGTATGAGTAGGAGTCTCTCTCTTGAGGGGTCTGATCCCAACCTCCCTGGTATGTCAGCCTCAATATTTCAGGCCACTTTGGTGGCTATTGACAATTAGTTGTCAGTCCCTGAGACTAAGACTTTTAGGTCAACTTTCAAAGAAACAAAAAAATCTCAGTCCTGGGAGGTGCAAACAGAAACTGATAACTGAGACATCAGTGAAAATACCAAAGCTTGGAAGCCCAACCAAGAGTCATGTTACAGCTGGCAGAGCAGTACTGGGAAACGAATTCTAATACAGAAGACTCTGATCTGTCTGAAACTAGAAAATCCTCCTGGGAAAGGGATCTGAAGAGCAGCAGTGGGCTATGACAGCTTTTGTTCAAAGCTGGAGTCAGTGCCAGAGCAGGGAACATGGGATGGTGAATGAAATACCAGAGAGGTCTATGAAGTGGCTTTTCTGGTCTCGTAACTGTTAAAAGGCAACAGTAACAGAGCCTGGGGAGTAGTCCTGTACACACTGCAATGTCGAGAAGCGTCAGAAGGAACTGAGATAGATGTGATCCTAAGAGTAGAAGATTTCTCCGCACCTGCTCTCCTCCACCTTTCCTCAATATTTCATTCTGTACAGCCATCACTTCAGCTAGACAAATGGAAGAGCTGAGTGCTCTCATGGCAGACTCACCATTCATTACCTTCTACAGAGCTGAAGTAACTTTACATCCTGTTGTGATAACTAGGCCTACACATCTACTTTAATGGTAAGCTCAACTGGTGAAAAGTAGCTGGTTTCCGAGGGATACCAGAAGTTGGTCTTACCCACGAAAGCTCATGACCTAATACATTTGTTAGTTTCTAAGGTGCTATATGACTCCTCGGTGAAATATAGATAAAGGTTATCACAACAATCCTCATCTAGCTTCCTCCCTCAGGCTTCAGGAATGCCATATTAATTAGAAATCTGTCTACCTTTGTTCTGGCCATAGCCTCGTGACTCCAATGAGGAAACCAGAATATATACATTAAATGTAAGAGTGCTCTTGGCTTTTGCCTGGGCAGGGCTAAGTCCTTCAAGGTACCTTCAGTGAACCTCTCCCAGACTATTTTTACCTTTTTCAGAGAGGCTGAAGTGAGAGTCCGTTTCCACTTGAAGGCTAACAAAGTGAGACTTGGTTGCATTTTAATGTGCTTTGAGACTGCTGAAATATAATCTTCTCACAAGTGACAGCACACTCCATTAGCACTTAGTCCACATTGAAAGCTCTCTTAAAAGATACTTCCATAGCTGAACTCCGCAGGGCTGCAGCTTGTCCTCTGTCCATACATTTGGCAAGCATTATGCTATCTTACCTGCTTCTGGAGCTAGCAAGTTTGATGACGCAGTCCTCCAAACTGCCTTGGATCTGCTTTCTCAACATCCACCTCTGTGTTGAGCCACTGTGTGGGTATTTCTTGTGGAGGGCCACCATAGGGACATAACTCAAAGAAGGAGAGGTCACTTACTTGCACAGTTACCTGAGTTCCTTGAGATATTTAGACCCCATCGATGCTCCGCTTCCCTCCCTGCTTCCCTCTGCTATAAAATCTCTGGCTTTAGGATGGAGAAGGAATTGAGGGGTACAGGCCTCCTGTACACCCTTGTATGGGAACACAAGCAGCTGCTTCATGAGGACGTGCTATACAGTAAATGCCCAACATGTGTGACTATGAGTTGTGCTGAACTTGCCTTACTGGCTCCTCAGTTGGGGGAAGTGGGGTGGACAGACAGCCGCACCTCAGTGTCTTCTCCCTGGCTTCCTCCAGCTGGGAGAAGCCATGATGCAGCCGTCTGCCTGGCATGGCTTCTCCCAGCTGGGGGAAGCTGAGGAGAAAGACAGCCATGCTGCTGCAACTTCTCCTTGGCTTCTCCCGGGAGGGGGAAGATGGGCCAACAGACAGCCACTGCTGTGGCTTCTCCCCACCTTCCCCCAGATGGGAGAAGCTGGGAAGAAGCTGTGCCAGGCTCCCTGCTAGTTGGAGCCAGGAAACTGACCAACAATATGCTGGTCAGTTACCAGCTCCCCCCAGCAAAGGGGAATCATAGAATCCTACAGCTGGAAGGGACCTCAGGAGAACATAAGAACATAAGAATGGCCATACAAAAAAGGAGGTCGTCTAGTCCAGCCCCCTGCTTCAAGCAGGATCAACCCCAGCTAAATCATCCCAGCCAGCAGCTTGTCAAGTTGGGACTTAAAAACCTCTAGGGATGGAGAATCCACCACCTCTCTAGGCAACGCATTCCAGTGCTTCACCACCCTCCTGGTGAAGTACTTTTTCCTAATATCCAACCTACTCCTCTCCCTCTTTAACTTCAGACCATTGCTCCTTGTTCTGCTATCTGACACCACTGAGAACAGTTTCTCACCATCCTTTTTAGAGTCCCCCTTCAGGAAGCTGAAGGCTGCTATTAAACCACCCCTCAGTCTTCTCTTCTGTAAACTAAGCAAGCCCAAATCCCTCAGTGTCTCCTCATAGGTCACGTGCTTCACCCCCTTAATAATTTTTGTTGCCCTCCTCTGAACCTACTCCAGCACAGTCACATCCTTTTTACATTGGGGGGCCCAAAACCGGACACAGTATTCCAGATGTGGCCTCATCAATGTCAAATAGAGGGGAACAACAACTTCTCTAGATCTGCTTGCAGTGCTTCTCCTAATGCACCCTAATATGCCGTTAGCCTTCTTGGCTACAAGGGCACACTGTTTACTCATATCCAGTCTTTCATCCACCATAACCCCTATGTCCCTTTCCACTGTACTGCTGCTTAGCCAGTCAGTCCCCAGAGTGTAACCATGCCTGGGATTCTTCTGTCCCAAGTGCAGGACTCTACACTTCTCCTTGTTGAACCACATCAGATTTCTTTGGCCTAAGCCTCCAATTTATCCAGGACGCTCTAGATCCTATCTCTACCCTGCAGTGTATCTACCACTCACCCTAGCTTTGTGTCACCCACACATTTGCAGAGGGTACAATCCAGTCCCTCATCCAGGTCATTAGTAAAGATGTTGAACAACACCAGCCCCAGAACTGAGCCTTGCAGCACTCTCCTTGAAACTGGTTGCCATGCAGCTATTGAGCCATTGATCACTACCTGTTGGGCCCGATCGTCAAGCCAGCTTTCTATCCATTTTACAGTCCATGTATCCAATCCATACTTCCTTAACTTGTGGGCAAGAATGTTGTGGGAGAGTGTATCAAAAGCTTTGCTGCAGTCAAGGTATATCACATCCACTGACTTCCCCATGTCCACAGAGCCTATTACCTTGTCACAGAAGCTAATCAGATTGATCAGGCAGGACTTGCCCTTGGTGAATCCATGTTGACTACTTTTGATCACTTTCCCCCTTCCAAGTGCTCCAAAATGAATTCCCGGCTCCCTGCCACTCTTTGGAGCCAGGAAACTGATGACCGCTGGCGCCCTCATCAGTTTCATGGCTCCACCACTTTTGCTATGTCTACACTAGCCAAAAACTTCGAAATTGCCATGCAAATGGCCATTCTGAAGTTTACTAATGAAGCACTGAAATACATATTCAGCGCCTCATTAGCATGCAGGCGGCCGCGGCACTTCGAAATTGACACAGCTCATCCAGATGGGGCTCCTTTTCAAAAGGACCCCACCTACTTCAAAGTCCCCTTATTCCTATTTGCTCATAGGAATAATGGGACTTGAAAGTAGGCGGGGTCCTTTCGAAAAGGAGCCCCGTCTGGATGAGCCGCACAGCGGCGAGCCACGTCAATTTTGAAGTGCCGTGGCCGCCCACATGCTAGTGAGGTGCTGAATATGTATTTCAGTGCTTCATTAGTAAACTTTGAAATGGCCATTTGCATGGCCATTTCAAAGTTTTTGGCTAGTGTAGACACGGCCTTTGTGTGGGAAATTCAACTTACACGGGGGTTGCAAGAATGCAAACCTGGCTTAAGTTGGGGGTCTACTGTAGTGCCTCTGGTAAAAAGCACACAGGTCTGCACTCCTATGGTGGAGCACCCACAGGGCCAAAATATCTAGAAGAAATCAAGTTACTGTGCGTGTAAGTAATTTCTCCTTTCTTTTCCCTTTGCTTCAGGTGGCGTTTGGGTTGGGTCAGGGATCATACTAGGAATGTCACTCAAGCTCCTATTCTTGTTGTGTCTCCAGTTCCTTCAGGACACCCTGGATGCACTGTTCTCAATTATGATGGAGAATTCAGCCACTGATGTCTATGATAAGCTCATCTTTGATGCCCTAGTAAGTATGTTTTGTTTTCCCCTGCTGAGTCCTGAACATGGGGGGTGCCAGGTTAGGCTCTGCACCCTTCTATGCTTCCACCAGTTGAGCTACCTACTGCCAAATCATTCAGTTGTTTACATGCTCATTAGCTCATTCTCCCTTCTCTGCATCAATCTCCCACCGCTATGCCAATGGGAGGCAGACTGCTTTATTTTCCTCTCAGTGGGTAGTTCTGACCCAGCAGAGAAACTGCTGCTGATATCCATAGGAAATTCCTCAAGAGCAGGTGAGATCAGACAGGAGAAAAGACTGGGGACATTTTTGAGATATCTAGCACAGGCTTTGCCATACCTTATCCGATCATGTAACAACCTGGAGCCATCTAAACAGTACCAAATGTTGAAATAGTTTGTTATTTTGAGGCATCCCTTACTCCTCCTGCGATGAGCAGTACAGGGATACTGAAACAGTGAGCCCATTATTTGAAAAACTATTTTTAAATGACGGGTGAATGTCTAAGACACAAAGTAGCTATTTTGGGATACCTCCTGTATCTCAAAATAGCTCTGCTATGTAGACTTAGCCTAGTAGTTCCAGGGCAGTGACTGCCATGTTCCTAGTTGAAGTAGCTGGCATAAGCTGTGGTGATTGCCAGGGGTCTGTGCTTCCAGCAGAACCTTCTTGAATACAAGATGAGGCTTGCTTTATCAACAAAACGAGTAACAGCTCTGTCCATCCTCATATATCTACCAACCTCACAGAAGCCCCGACAGAGTGTTGGATTCTAAGAGGAGAGGAAAAAGTTGTTTGTTCTCTCCTGGGGTTCCTTTGAAGACAACCCAAAAGATGGAGAGGGATCCTTCTCTAGCTCCAACAGTCTTGTCTTCCTCCTCAAAAAGTGGTTCTGAGCAGCACTAAGATTCACAGGGTACACGGAGTGGCACTGGGCTGTGCACCCTGTCTCCCTGACCCTGACAGATGAGCCTGTGGCACTATAATGTCAGCACCAGAACTGTGTACGTGCTGGCTGTTCTGTCTGGTACAGATGGGAATCATATGAACAGCCATACTGGTCAGACCAATGGTCCATCTGGACCAATATCCTGTCTTTTGACAGTAGCAGGTGCGAGATACTTCAGAGGGAATGAACAGAAGAGGGCAATTATCGAGTGACCCCTCCCTTGTCCTGCAGTCCCAGCTTCTGGCGGTCAGTTGTTTAGGGACACTCAGACCAAGGGAAAGGACCACTGACCATCTTGGCTAACTACCACTGGTGGACCTGTCCTCCATGAACTTACCTAGCTCATTTTTAAATCCAGGTATGTTTGTGGCCTTCACGACATACACTGGCAATGAATTCCACAGGCTGATTCTTCATTGTGCAAAGAAACACTTCCTTATGCTTCCTTTAAACATGCTGCCTATTAATTTAGAATCATAGAATCCTAGGGCTGGAAGGGACCTCAGGAGCTCATCTAGGCCAGCCCCCTGCTTCAAGCAGGATCAACCCCAGCTAAGTGATCCCAGCCAGGACCTTGTCCAGCCGGGACTTAAAAACTTCTAGGGATGGAGAATCCACCACCTCTCTAGGCAACACATTCCAGTGCTTCACTACCCTCTGGGTGAAGTAGTTTTTCCTAATATCCTAATATCCAACAAATATTTAATCAGGTGACCACTTTGTCTTGTTTTGTGTTCACTTTCTCCACACCATTCATGGTTTTATAGACTTCTCTCTTACTCCCTTCTTTCCTAAGATGAACATTCCAAGTCTTTTAACCTCTTCTCAGAGGAAGCTGTTCTGCACCCATCATATTTTTGATGTCCTTCTCTGTACTTTTTCTATTCTCAGGCCCACCGATGAGGTGGGAAAAAGAGGAAGCTGCCCCAGGACCTGGTGATTCAAAAGGGCTCCCTGCTGCTATTACTGCAGCAACAATGTCAGTTAGAGTCCTGGGCCCTTTAGATCACCTCCAGGGCCCTGGGGAGTGCTGAAGGGCTGGTGAGGGATGTGGGGGTGAGCCTAGGTCTTAGCTCCACCTCTTCTGCCCAAGGCCCAGCCTCTTCTAAGAGCATGACATCAGCCTCCTCACCTTGTCCTGGAGCCCAGCAATTCTGTCAGACTCACTGCCAATTCTAATATATCTTTATTGAAATAGGGTGACTGGAACTGCATACGCTATTCAAGGTGAGATGTACCATAGATTTTATACACACCTGCACATTAAGTGGATGTTTTCAGAGATTAAATTAACTGTTACCCTGTGGAGTAATTGAGGATAGTTGTCTGAAAACATCTGCTTAGTGTACAGCAGCAGTAAAAAAGTGAATGGAATGTAGGAAAGGGATTGACAATAAGAAAGAAAATAGAATGCCATTATGTAAATGTTTGGCATGTGCACACCTTGACTATTGCATGCAATTCAGGTTGCACAGTAACAAAAAAGACATTAAATTTGGAAAAAGCACAGAAAATGGCAACCAAAATGACAGGGGCATGGAACAGCTTCCGTACGAGGAGAGATTAACATCTGGGGCTGTTCTTCTTAAAGAGACAATGAAGGGGGAATATGAAAGAGGTCTATGAAATCATGAATGGTGTGGACAAAGTGCTTAAGGAATAGTTATTTACCCCTTCATCTGAGAGACGATCTGGGGTAACTCACTGAAATCAATAGACAGGTGGTTTAAATCAAGCAAAAAGAAGTACTGCTTAAGAGTGCAGTCAGTCTGTAGCATGTTGTAAGGGATGTTGTGAAGGCCAGAATAATACCTGGATTTTAAAAAATTAGATAACTTCACAGAGGTTTGGTCCATCGGCAAGTGTTAGCCAAGATGGCGTAGGGTGCAACACTAATTTTCAGACTTCCAGAAGCTGGGACTTGACAACAGGAGAGAGATCATTCAATAATTGCCTTGATTTGGTCATTCCCCCGAAGCATCTGGCATCAGAAACTGTCAGAAGGTGAGATACCAGGCTAAATGGGCTACTGGTCTGACCCAGTCTGGCCATTTGTGTGCTCTCAGATGTGAGGAAAGCATTGGATTTACTTGGCTAGAACCAAGCCTGTTAGTCAATCTTCTAGGCTTTTTGTTTTTTATGCCAATGAGATGAAGGATCAAGCAGTCTCAGCTCAAGCAATCTCCATATGGGTAATTTCATTTATTAATACCACACACTATGTAGCCTGCTCTCCTTCTGCTCAGATGCTCTCAGCACACTCAATGAAGGTGAAAGCCACATCCATAATGTTTCTGAACAATGTTCCCATTCAGGACGTTAGTAAGGTGGCTTCTCAGTCTCCTGTACAAACCCCTACTCATCACTGTGTTGCTACGGTTTTCAGGTCAGATGCAAACTTTGGAAAGAAGAGCTGAAATCGCTATTTCAGTAGACTGAACCCACTGCCTACAAAACGGCTTATGAGTCACCTGAATGGCATGCATGTCTGCATCCACTCAGTGAAGACACAGCAGTTACTTACCTGTTTGTAACAAAACAAAAAAGCAGTCAAGTAGCACTTTAACTGTTTGTAACAGTTGTTTTTTGAAATGGGGATGTAGATGCATATTCCACAATCCACCCTTTGTTTCCTCTGCATAGGAGTCTGAGGTCACTCTTCCAGTGCATTGGAAGAGCGGGGGTTCAGGACACGACCTCTCTAATATTGCCTTGACAGTGGACATAAAGGCTATGTCTACACTAGCACACTACGTCGAAGTAGGCTATTTTGAAGTAAGAACATCGAAATAGGTTACTTCGATGTGTATTGTCTACACATCCTCCAGGGCTGGTGCCGTCAACGTTCAACGTTGAAGTAGCGATGGGCAACGTCGAAAGGAGCCGCCCCGGAAGGAAATGCAGAGCGTCCACACACACAAGTGCTCCCTGTCGAAATAAGGGGCCAGAAAAGCCCCCGGACTGGGTCACAGGCTGGACTAGCCCTTCCGGGGCAACAGCAAGCCGCTCCTTTAACGGGCCCCTCCCAGACACATCCGGCCTGCACAGTACGAGGTCTGCAGAGCACTAGCCACGCTCTCACAGACTGACACACAGCAGCCATGGACCCCCGGCAGCAGCAGCACCTGGAAGCCTTCCAGGTAGTCACCCAGGGAGCAAGCGCCCTGCTAGGTGCTGCATGGGAGGCCGCCCAGCAGCTCCTGGCAGGAGAACCCTCCCAGGGGGCAGACAGGGAACACCCTGACCATGGGGCTCCCCTCTTCCTTCCTCTCTGGGTCCTCCGCTGCCTTTGGAGCTACCCCACCAGCTCCAAGTGGTGGGAGCATCTGGTCATGGGGGAGTGGGATGATGACCAGTGGCTGCGGAACTTCCGCATGCGCCAGCAGATCTTCCTGGAGGTCTGCCAGTGGCTCACCATTGCACTGAGGCACCAGGACACATGGGTGCGGCACGTCCTCCCCGTCAAGAAGAGGGTTGCAATAGCCGCCTGGAAGATGGCTACTCCAGACAGCTACCACTCTGTGGGACACCTGTTCGGAGTGGGAAAAGCCGCAGTCAGGGCCGTCGTCATGGAGGTAAAGAGGCCTGGGCACGCACCCACTGGGGGCTGGGGAGGGAGGGGCTGGGCGGGGGGGTACCTGAGGAAATGCCTGGGGTAGGGGCCTGGGGCACCCTGCGCACCCTCATGGGCGCTTGTGTTCCCTCCCCATAGGTGGTCCGTGTGCTCAATGCCATGCTCCTGCAGAGGGTCATCTGAGTTGGGGACCTGGACGCAGCCGTCGTCGGATTTGCCACCATGGGGTTCCCGAACTACTTCGGGGCCCTGGATGGGACCCACATCCCAATCTGTGCCCCGGACCACAGTGGGGGAAGATAAATCAACTGCAGGAGCTACCACTCTGTGGTCCTGCAGGCCATGGCGGACAGCCGGGGCTGCTTCCAGGATGTCTACGTGGGCTGGCTCGGCTGCACACATGACGCCCGTGTCTTCCGGCACTCGCGCCTGTACCGCTGGCTGGAGGCAGGGACCTACATCCCCCAGAGGGATCTCCCTCTGGGGCACACCACTGCGTCCCTCTGCCTCGTGGCGGACGCGGCCTAACCCCTCCAGCCCTGGCTCATGCACCCATACACTGGCCACCTCATCACCAGCCAGGAGCGGTTCAATGCCCGGCTGAACCACGCCCACCAGGTGGTGGAGAGGACCTTCAGCTGCCTGAAGGGCCACTGGCAGTGCCTGTTTGCCCACCTGGACGTCGGCCTCCAGAACATCCCCCAGGTTGTGGGCACATGCTGCACGCTCCACAACATTGTGGAGAGCAAGAGGGAGGCCTTCATCCAGGGGTAGGCAGTCGATGCTGACACAGGGTCTGAGAGACCCTGCAGGCCCATTTTGATAAGGAAGGCCCCTGAGCACCTCCCTGGCCTTCACCAGAGGGCCCCCCCTCCACACCGCCCCCACCGTCTGCACACTGCCCCCACCGCCCCCACACCATCCCCCCAACAAGCACATATCTGAGGTTCTTTGGAAAATAAAACTGTGGATTATTGAAAACTGGTAACTGTGTTATGTTCACAACAAAAACTGCAAGCAATATACAAATGAGGGCAACTATATACAAGGGGAGCAACTATACACAAGGGGGACAACTATATGCAAATGGGGGACCAGTGGATGGCTTGGCCGTCAGCCCATCCGTCTGGGTGTAGGGGATGCGACCCCCGGTGGGTATGGGTCGTGACCCTCCCCCTTGTCCGTGGTCCCTGGTGTGGCCAGCTGGGGGCCGGGAGGACTGGGGGTATGGCCGGGATGCCTCCACCAGCTGGTCTTCAGCCCCAGTGGGCTCCGGTCCTGGGGGGCTTGCAGATGGCAAGGCAGGTGGGGCAGCAGGTGGTGCAGTTGGGGGCAAGGCAGGTGGGGTGGTGGGGGGGGCATCAGGTGGGGCGGTGGGGGGCGGGAGCCTGGCAACACCTTCCTGGAGTGACCCGGCTATGTCCTGGAAGACACCCACGAACTCCTGCCATGCTGCCCAGTGCTGGGTGGACTCCTCCCGGTCAAACCTCAGTCTCTCCTCAGCCACCTCTGTCTGCTGCCGGAGAGCCGCCGGGAGCTGGGGGGGTCCACGGGGGCCATCCTCTGGGTCCGGCGGTGGCGTGACCGTCCCACTGGCCTTGGGGGTGTCTCCAGGCGCTGGTGGTGGCTGACCTCCGGTGGGCTCTTGGGGACCATGGAGGGTGCCTGGCTGCCTGGGGCCTTGGATGGTGCAGCTGCAGAGAGGGAGAGAGGGAGGGGATGGCTGTTAGTACTGTGCCCTGGCCCGTGGCCCGTTTCCCCCCACCTCCCTTGGGTGCTTGGTTTCCATCCCCGTCAGTGGGTGTGGTGTCCCTGTTGAGTGTCCCCATTGCATAGTCTCCCCGCCCCTGGGGTTAGGGCACAGTGCTGTCCATGGGTGTGGCTGCTGACAGGCGCTGATGGCCATGCCACCCTCCTGGGACCGTGCTGTGGCTGGGCACTTGCGGGTCAGGCTCCACTGGGGGTGTGTGGGGCTCCCGGTCATGTCTGATGCCCCTGCCCCGTGGCCCAGGAGCATGTGCCCTGTCGGGTACGTACCTGACCGCCCACTGCCACGGTTGGGGGAACCCCAGTGTGTGAATGCCGAGCTGGTGCTCTGGGAGGGGAGGTCTATAAGGAATACCCCCTCCTCACTGCTGGACCCCTCCTCTGCCATCCTGAGGGGGGGGCCTCTCCTTGGGTGGGCCCTGGGGTGTGGGGCTGGCCTCCGGCTCCGAGGCCTGCTGGGGCTCATTGGCCGTGGTGTCAAGGGTGGCTGGGGGTGGGGAGGTGTCTCGAGGGCCCAGGATAGCCCTGAGCTCTCTGTAGTAGGGGCAAGCAGCGGGGGTGGCCCCAGACCAGCTGGCTGAGTCCTGGGCATGGGCGTAACCCTGCCACAACTCCTTCACCTTGTTCCAGACGTGATCAGGAGTGCGGGCAGGGTCACCCTGGACGGCCAGGCCCTTGGCCAGTCAGGCGAACGCTTCTGCATTCCACTGCTTGCTCCCCATCACATGGAGCACCTCCTCCTCACCCCAGAGCCCCAGCAGGTCTCGGAGCTCAGCCTCTGAGCAGGAAGGGCCCCGCCTCTTTTTGGCCCCCGCTTTGGCTGCCAGGGGTGCCTGGGTCCCCTCAGGAGGGGAGCCCTGAGGGCGCTCTGGGGGCTGGCTCAATGCCATGGGTGGTGGTTTGCGGCCTCCGGAGGTCATGCAGGGCTAGCACGTGTGTGTGCTGCCGCCTGCACACTCTCAGCTTCCTACCCCAGGAAATACGGGTCCATGGTGCTTTAAAGGCTGCTGCGCGCGGGGACCATAGAACCCCACAGGAGCTGGACAGAGCGTCTCAACCCCTCAGCTGATTGCTGCCATGGAGGAGCCCGCTATTTCAAAGTAGCAGGACACGGATCGTCTACACACACCCTACTTCGACATTGAACATTGAAGTAGGGCGCTATTCCCATCTTTGGATAGGAATAGCGATTTCGATGTCTCGCTGCCTAATGTCGATTTCAACATTGAAATAGCACACGGCACGTGTAGATGTGACGCGTGCTATTTTGACATTGTGACAGCTACTTCGAAGTAGCTGGCTAGTGTAGACGCACCCAAAGAGTCTTAGGGTTCATTCGTCCTCCTGATGGGCAGTAGTCTCAGCGGGGTGGCTGTGTTAGACTGTAGCTTCACAAAAAACAAGCCGTGTTGTAGCACCTTAAAGACTAACACATTTATTAGGTTATGAACTTTTGGGGGTAAAACCTGTAACTGTAAAAGACTTATGTCTCTGGCACACTGAGCAAGTACACTGCTGTGTGGAATAAACATCTGCACCTAGATCTCAAAGAACAGCCATTACAAATAGGTAAGTAGCCACCCAAACATAGGCCTCTTTATAACATTTTTAAATAGTTGCAGGTGGGAGTGATAGATCAGTGGTTTGAGTATTGGCCCGCTAAGCCCAGAGTTTTGAGCCCAAACCCTGGGGGGACTATTTAGGGATCTGGGACAAATATCTTTTTTTTTAAAAAGGTGGATGGTGGTGCTTGGTCCTGCTAAGAAAGTCAGGGACTGGGCACAATGACCTCCTGAGGTCCCTTCCAGCTCTATGAGATGTATATCTCCATTTATCACGTCCCCATCAGTCTTCTGTTTCCTTTTCTCTAGATTAATCATGCCCATTTCTTCTAGCCTTTCCTTATAAGTAAAATGCTTTGCAGTGATTAGGTTCAGGGGTACTGTGATGGGAAGCTACCCTCCCCACCAGACTGGCACCTCCTCCTGGCTATGCTGGGGATTAGCTTGAGGCTGACACCCATGATTTACACACCAGCACTCTGTTCCCACCTATTGCTCCTTGTAGTTCCCAGAATCACAGCACACTCTTCTTGACTCAGCCCTTTGTCTAGGTCATCATCTGTGTTTTCTCTTTCTGGATGAGGTATTTCTGTTTAACAGTCCAGCAATTTCCCCACTGGGGAGTTGGGGGAACCCAGGCCCACCCACTACTCTGAGTCTCAAACTAAGGACCCTGTAGATATCAGGCTCCTACTGCACCTCAACTTCCTTTCACTGCTGCTATGTCTCCCTCAGCTGCTTCTCCAAGGCCACAGCATCTGCTTTGTCCTCAAGTCATGGCACTCAGCTGCTCAGTCCCAGGAGCCAGACACTGCTCTGTCCAAGGGGCTTACTGTTACCATTACAGTTGTTCCTCCCTGGGCTCTCAGCAGCAGCTGACCCTGCTGTGCCTATTATATAGCCCTCTTGGGCCCTGACTGGCTGCTCCTCCCAGCCCCTCTCCTTTTGGTGGCTTTCTCTGCAGCCTTCCTAACATTTAGTTAACCCCTTGGATTCCAGTGTGGAGCGGAGGGCCCATCACAGTCATGGGGCTCCTTGCAGCTCATCTCATATTTGCTGCTATGTCTATGATTTTAACATCCTGTACAGAAAGGATAGGGTTTGGGGCAGGCTCTGATTTAAACCCTTCCCTTTGCATCCAGGGGTCAGGGGCTGTCTGTGATGGTGCTTTGCTCTCCGTCACTCTTTAGGGACTGGTTCTTTTAGCAGGACCTCATACACCAGTCCCATTCCCCAGGAGTTCTTTGACTCAGTGCCAAGCAGCTGCTGACGTCTGTTTGGGTTTTCTCCCATAGGTTTTCATTGTGGGGCTCATTGCTGACAGGAAGTTCCATCACTTCAATGCTGTTCTGGAGGCCTATATCCAGCAGCACTTCAGTGCCACACTGGCTTACAAGTAAGTATCAGGTCAGGAGCCTGCCTCTGCACACATCAGGCACTCATTCCTGTCTTCTCCCATCCACTCCCACCCACGGAGTCAACAACAGATCAGAAACATGAGGTGCAATGGGATACCATGGAGCAGTAGATGTCAGGAGAACCTGGAGAAAGGGCCTTGCATTGCAGGAAGCTCCCCTTTCTCTTCACTATACTGCCCACCAGAGGTCTGGCATATGGAGACCTGAGTGTGATTTTGCATGGGCCCTGACCTCTCCAGTAACACTGAAGTTCCTCTCACACCAGGCTCTGTGGCAAGGAGGTTTAGATTTAAGATGCACATTATCCCTCAGGCCTCTCTTCCCACATCTCTGTCTCCATTGTGCAGGAAGCTGATCTCAGTGCTGACACAGTACGTGGACTCAGCCAGGCAAGGGGAGTCCAGCGAGTCGCTCTTACGCATCTTCAAAACCTTGGAGTATATCTTCAAATTCATTGTCCGCTCCAGACACCTCTTTGCCCAGTAAGTGTGACTGATTATTTGCACTCCTTTTCCAGTGCTTCTGCAGAAGCCAGGCCACAATACACGCTCAGCAGGTCCAGGTCAGCTCAGTACTTGGATATGAGATCTACAGGAAAAGCATAACGTAGTAGGAAGTGGTGCTGGTGCTGGAGTAACAATGATGGGAAGCAGAGTGAGGGAGAGGTGCTTTCCCTGCTGTTGAGTGCATACAGCCACCCTGACCTAGCATGGTGCTGGATGCTATGCACTCCTCATGGTGTCATCTTTTGATTGTGAAACAGAGATAATTTTAATTCGTGCTCACCAAAGTTCTCTGGCTCTTTTTGTAGCTGTAACAATATTAACAATGGCATTCTAGCCAAATTTCAATCCATGTAATCGAATTTTGTCTTCCCAAAGTCCTCTTCTGTTTTCAATTGGATATAGTGCTTTTGACCTCCTGCCGTAAATTGTTGTGTCATTGTGTTGTGGTTAAACATCTCCAGTGGTGTGTGAATGATCAGCCTATGCTGTCTGCAAAGGATGGTCTCTGGACAGCCGCTAATCATTATTAGAGGGGACACTAACATTGAGTTACTTATTAACCACTTAATTCAATTTTCTCCCATTAATTTGTTGTTTGTAAGTATCGGATGCAATATGGGAAATTTGTTTAATTCTTCATTGTGTAATTATGCAGGGGTCTGGTACAATGGGTACTTCGGCCTGCTTGCAGCTTGCAGGAAGAACCAGACCTGCCTGCCACTAGCATCAAGGAAATGTGCTGTCCCCAGAAATTCTGCCAAGTTTGCCTTATTCTCCAGTGACAGGGAACGGCTTTCCTCATGAGGAACCTTTCTGAGGGGAATTATGTCACATTTCAAATTAATTTGTCTAAGTTGTGGATGTGTGCTAGAGCTGTTTGTGTTTGAGGAGATTTTCCCCTCAGTTTTCTCTCTCATTTGTCAGAAGCCCATTCCAAGCTTCTGGCAGACAGCGGCGAGGGACGCTATCTGTGCCCATTCTGGCTAACGGCCATTGATGGACCTGTCCTCCAATGTATTTATCTAGCTCTTTTTTCAACCCTGTTAAAAGCTTGCTCTTTGTAAACCTGCCAGTCGGGGTGGGGGTTGCACCAGGGTCCAGGCAGTGCTGAGGGTTGGCTACTTCAGCCCCACCCCTTCTCTGGGTTTGGAGCAGGGCCGCCACCTCTGCCTTGCCCAGGGGCCTAGTGAGGCTATTGGCCCACCCGGGCAAGGAACACCATCCCTGCCCACCCCGGCCAATAGCCATTGATGGACCTATCCTCCATGAATTTATCTAATTCTTTTACAAAGCTGTTTATTGTCTTGGCCTTCACAACATCTTCTGACAAAGAGTTCCACATGTTGAAGGTGTGTCATGTGAAGAAACACTTTTGTTTGTTTTGAAACTGCTGCCTATAAACCTCATACTGAAATACCTTCTTTGACAGGGAAATAAGACTTTGGGAAGAGTAGACAGGATAATCTAGACTTTATGTGAGATAATATCCAAAGCTTTACTACCCTTTTCATAAACAAACTAGGTGAGCAAATTATTGAGCCAATCTATTAGTTAGATGAACAAATTCTAAGGTAGGTGCACAACCATATTCAGAGGGTAGTTATTAAAGGTTCACAGGCAAGTTTAAAGGGCATATTGAATAGAGTCCTATAGGAATCTACCCTGGATCCACTTCTATTCAGCACCTTCATCAATTATTTAGGTAATGGCAGAGAGAGCACACATTAAGTTTGTGGATTATGGTGCCAAGATAGGTAGGGTTGTAAATGCTTTGGAGGACAAAATTATAATTCAAAATGATCTGGACAACCTGGGGAAATGGTGTGAAATAAATAGGATGAAATTCAATAAGGACACAGAAATTGCTAGGAAGAGATAGGATCAGTCTAATGAAGAGAGGGAAGAACATCTTTGCCAGCAGGCTTGCAGACCTACTCAGGAGGGCTTTAAAGTAGATTTGTCAGGAGACGATGACCAAGGCCCGAGGTAAGAGAAGAAGTGGGTTATTGAGAAGAAACACAAGGAGGAGGGTACAGAGAAGGACCCAAATTCATACTTGAGAAAGTGAGGCAATCAGCTAGTTATCTAAGGTGTCTTTACACAAAAGCAAAAACATGGAAAACAAGCAGGAGGAATTGGAAGTCCTGGTACAGTCAAGGAACTATGATGTGATTGGAATAGCAGAAACTCAGTGGGACTAGTCACATGACTGGAGCACTGTCATGGAAGGGTATAAACAGTTCAGGAAGGAGAGGCAGGGGAGAAAAGAAGGAGGAGTTGCACTGTATGTAAGACAGCAGCATGATTGCTCAGAACTCCAGTATGAGATGGCAGAAAAGCCTATTAAGAGTCTTTGGGTTAAGTTTAAAGGCATGAGCAACAAGGGTGATATGGTTGGTATCTGTCATACACCACCACGTCAGGTGGATGAGGTAAATGAATCTTTCTTCAGACAGCTAACAGAAGCTTCCAGATCACAGGTCCTGGTTCTCATAGCGGACCTCAAACACCCTGATATCTGCTTGGAGACCAATACAACAGCACACACACAATCTAGGAAGTTTTTGGGGAAAGTGGAGGACAACTTCCTGGTGCAAGTGCTGAAGGAACCGACTAGGGGCCATGCTCAGCTCAGCCTGTTTCTCACAAACAGGGAAGAATGGGTAAAGGAAGTAGACAGGGATGGCAACCTGGGCAACAGCAATCATGAGATGCTCAAGTTCAGGATCCTGACCAAAGGAAGAAAGGAGAGCAGAAACATAGGACCCCAGAAACATCCAGGACTTCAGAAAAGCAGACTTTGACTCCATCAGGGATCTGATGGGCAGGGTCCTCTGGGACACTAACATGAGGGGAAATGAAGTCCAGAAGAGGTAGCTGTATTTTAAAGAAACCTTACCAAAGGCACAGGAACGCACCATCCTGATGTGCAGTAAAAAGGGCAGATAAGATAGAGGACCAGCCTGGCTTAATGGAGAAATGTTTGATGAGTTTAAATGCAAAAAGGAAGCATATAAGAAGTGGAAACTTGAACATATGACTAGGGAAGAATGAAAAAAATATTGCTTGAACATGCAGAGGTGTAATCAGGAAGGCCAATTGGAGTTGAAGGGATGTGAAAGGCAACAGGAAAGGTTTCTATAGGCATGTTAGCAATAAAAGGCTGGTCAGGGAACATGTGGGACCCTTACTAAATGAGGGAGGTAACCTAGTGACATTTGATGTGGAAAAATCTGAATTACTCAATGCTATTTTTGCCTCTGTCTTCACAGACATGGTCAGCTCCCAGAGTGAAGCACTAGGTAGCACAGTATGGGAAGGACGTAGGCAGCCCTCAGTGGAGAAGGAATAGATTAAGAATGATTTAGAAAAGCTGAACATACACAAATCCATGGGCCTGGATCTAACACATTTGAGGGTGCTGAAGGAGTTGGCTGATGTGATTGCAGAGCCATTATTTTTAAAAACTCATGGTGACAGAGGCAGGTTCTGGGAGATTGGAAAAAGAAATATTTAGTGCCCATCTTAAAAAAAAAAAAAAAGGAGTAAGGACTATTCATGGAACTACAGACCCGTCAGCCTTACCTCAGTCCCTGGAAAAATCATGGGGGGGATCCTCAAGGAATCCATGTTGAGGCATCTGCAGGAGAAGAAAGTGATCAGAAATTGTCAACATGGATTCACCAGGGGCAAGTCATGCCTGACTAACCTGATTGCCTTCTATGACAAGGAAGCTGGCTCTGTGTGTATGGGGAGTCAATGAATGTGATATACCTTGACTTCAGCAAGCTATAGATACCATCTCCCACAGTATCTTGCCAGCAAGTTAAAGAAGTATGGATTAGATAAATGGACTGGAAGAAATCTGGGTAGATCATTGGGCTCAATGGGTAGTGAGTTGGTTGGTGGCTGGTACCAAGCGGAGTGCTCCAAGGGTCACTTCTGGAGCTGGTTTTAACTTCATCAATGACCTGGAAGGAGGGGATGGATTGCACCCTCAGCAAATGTGCAGATGACACTAAATTGGGAGGAGAGGTCGATACAGTGGAGGATAGGGTTCAGGGAGACCTAGGCAAATAGGAGGAATGGGCCAAAAGTAATCTGATGAGGTTTAACAAGGACAAGTGCAGAAATGCAAAATGGATTTCTTAATTATTTGCTCCATTATCTTTCCTGGTACAGAAGTTAAGTTGATTGATTTGTGCTTTCCTGAGTGTCTCATTTCTCTTTTTATAGAGGGATACTATGTTTACTCTTTTCCAGTCTTCTGGGATTTCTCCCATCTTTCATGACCTTCAAAGATAATAGCTAATGGCTCAGATATCTCTTCAGTCAGGTCCTTGAGTATTCTGTAGGTACATCTCATCAGGTCCCTGTGACTTGAAGACATCTAACTTTTCTAAGGCTATGTCTACACTTCCCCCCTTCTTCGAAGGGGGCATGGTAATCAGGGTGATGGGAGATTACTAATGAAGTGGAGCAGTGAACATGCAGCACTTCATTAGGTGAATTCTCTCCCGTGGCAACTTTGAAGTGCCAGCATAGCATGTGGCTGTGGGCACTTCAAAGTGTCTTCACTCCTCAAAATTTTTAATGTTGAAGGTACTCTACCAGCACAAAAAAAGCACTGCATCTCCTATCTTGCATGTACTGCTGACAGCACAACAAGTAATTATGTTCTGTTTTTTGAAACAATATTATATTATTTGGATATTGTTAGATCATTTAATATTTCACATTGGAGAGGGTTGAGTGGAGGGCAACAGAAATTATGAGGGGTCTGGAGCACATGACCTACAAGGAGAGGCTGAGAGATTTTGGGTTTATTTAATTTGCAGAACAGAAGCCTGAGGGGCGATTTGATAGCAGTCTTCACCTTTCTGAAAGGGGGCTCTAAAGAGGATAGAGAGAGACTATTCTCAATGGTGTCAGATGGCAGAACAAGGAGCAATGGTCTGCAGTTACAGAGGGAGAGGGGTAGGTTGGAAAATATGAAAAACTATTTCACCAGGAGGGTGGTGAAGGATTGGAATGCATTACCAAGAGAGGTGGTAGAATCTCCATCCTTAGAGGTTTTTAAGTCCCATCTTCACATAGCTATGGCTGGGATGATTTAGTTGGGATTGATCCTGATTTGGGCAGGGGGCTGGCCTAGATGACCTCCTGAGGTCCCTTCCAGCCGTAGAATTCTATGGTTCTGTGATTCTGTGATTGTTGACTCATATTTAGTTTGTGATCCTCCATAGCCCCCAGATCCTTTTCTTCAGAAGTACTTCCTAGCCAGTCATTTGCTATTTTGTGTTAGGAAGGAATAATCAACTACACTAAGTGTAGTACTTTGTCTTTATTGAATTGTGTCCTATTTACTTATGTTGGAACAAAGTCTGGACACCGTGCATGAAGCAAGCAGGAGGGTTTATTACACACACCGCTGGTGGAATGCCACTTCTCCCATCAGGACTCAGTGGAGCACTGCCAGACAATAGATTACAATTGATTATATAGATTATTCATGGGCGGGGGCGGGGGAACTACGGCATGGGTGTTACCCAAGTCTGGATAGGTCTTAGCAGCAAGACAAAATGAGCACAACAAACCAATAATCTAAAAAATTTACAGAATATACCCGCCCATTGCTTATAGAACATTTTATCTCTAGTACAAGTAGTTTTCCTTAACAAGTTACTTAAACAAAGCAGACATGCAATAACATCTATGTATCTAATTAGATGGATGATGTGTCTACAAGAGCAATGATGGCGCCTTTACATGGGCACAATCGGGTGCTTATCTAGAAGATTAAAGCAAAAGAGACAGTAACAGCATAGAGCAATAACACGCTTGTTTTGAGTACCAGTCTGGGATGGCAGAGGAGAAAACACCATAACTTGGTTCTCATATGCAGGGCCTCTCCTTGGAATGTGCTTGCTGAGGCAACTATCCCTTTCTTCAGACTCCAAGAGATGAGGGGGAGTGGTCGAGGACTCCCTCCTACAAGGGACAGAGTCATCCATCTGCCATCTAGACCTATAATCCCAGCAAGTATGTTGCTTGCTGTGAGCTAAAATCCTGGGTGTTACAGAGTCTCTGCCAAAAATCATCAAACCTCTGGAGACTATTACCCCTTCCTAGTTCTCCATGTAGGAAATAATGACACAGTCAAGAGCAACCTTGGTCAGATCACAGCAGATTAGGTAACCCTAGGAAGAGACATCAAGGAATATGGAGCACAAGTGGTGTTCTTATCCATCCTCCCTGTGGAAGGAAGGGGTCCAGGTAGGGATCGTTGAATCACAGAGGTAGATGCGTGGCTGTGTAGGTGGTGTCGCAGTGAAGAATTGCGTTTCTTTGACCATGGGAGTCTCTTTCGTGAACAAGGATTGCTGGGAAGAGATGGGATCCACCTAAAAGAGAGAGGAAAGAGCATGTTTGCGGGCAGGCTTGCAAGCCTAGTGAGGAGGGCTTTAAACTAGGTTCATCGGAGGACAGTGACACAACCCCTGAGGTAAGTGGGGAAGGAGGAGGGAATAAAGTAGGTTTCCTGTGTGAAGAGAAGAAAGTGGGCCAATTAGCCACTTCTCTGAGATGCTTGTACACAAATGCAAGAAGCCAGGGGAACAAACAGGAAGAATTAGAGGCCCTGGCACAGTCAAAGAAGTATACAGGACTCTACACTTCTCCTTGTTGAACCACATCAGATTTCTTTTGGCCCAACCTCCAATTTATCCAGGATCCAGAAGGACCTATCTCTACCTTCTAATGTATCTACCTCTCCCCCTAGCTTTGTGTTATCTGCAAATTTGCTGAGAGTACAATCCAGTCCTTCATGCAGGTCATTAATAAAGATGTTGAACAGCACCAGCCCCAGGACTCAGCCTTGGGGCACTCCACTTGAAATCAACCATCACCCATAGATTGAGCCATTGACCACTACCTGTTGGGCCCGATCATCAAGCCAGCTTTCTATCCATCTTATAGTCTATGTATCTAATCCATACTTCCTTAACTTATGGGCAAGAATGTTGTGGGAGACTGTATCAAAAGCTTTGCTGAAGTCAAGGTATATCATGTCCACTGACTTCCCAATGTCCAATGTTCAATGTTACCCCATCATAGAAGCTAATCAGATTGGTCAGGCACTACTTGCCCTTGGTGAATCCATGCTGACTGCTCTTGATCACTTTCCCCTCTTCAAGTGCTCCAACACGGATTCTTTGAGGATCCCCTCCATTATTTTCCCAGAAACTGACATAAGGGTGAGCAGTTTATAGTTCTGTGGATTGTCCTTCTTTCCTTTTATTAAAGATGAGTACATTTGCCTTTTTCCAATCATTTGGGATCTCTCCTGATTTCCAAGAGTCATCAAAGATAGTGGCTAAAAGCTCAACAATGACATCTGCAGTTCCTTCAGTACCCTTGCGTGCATTAAATCCAGACCCATGGATTACTGTACATCTAGTTTTTCTAAGTAGCTCTTAACTCATTCCTTCCCCACTGAGGGCTACCTTCCACCTTCCCATACTGCATTGCTTAGCACTGTAGTGTGGGAGTTGTCCTTGTCCGTGAAGACTGAGGCAACAAAAAAAAAAAATTGATTACTTCAGCTTTTCTTACATCATCTGTCACTAGGTTACCTCTCTCATCCAGTAACGGCCCCACACCTTCCCTAATAACCCTCTTATTGTTAACATGCCTGTAGAAAGCCTTCTTGTTACCCTTCATATCCCTTGCCAGCTGCAGTTCCAGTTGTGCTTTTGCTTTCCTGATTACTGCCGGGCATTCTCCAGCCATATATTTATACTCCTCCTTAGTCAACTGTCCATGTTTCCCGTTCTTATGTGCATCCCTTCTGAGTTTAAGCTGACCAAGGATTTCCCTGTTAAGCCAATCTGGTTGCCTACTATAACTGCATTTCTTACTATGCAGCAGGATGGTTTGCTCCTGTGCCTTCAGTAAGACTTCTTTAAAATACTGCCAGTATTTGAATTTAAGGAAGTTAGTTTGATATTGCCACATGACTGTCTTCCTTGTAAATACCATTAGGTCGATGCAGGGAGCACTAATATAGATACCATAATATCATCAGAACTTGTCGGGTGTAGCCTCAAGTTTGAATTTAAAAGTTTGAATAAAGGCCAGTGTGGAAGCACCACATCTTAAAATCTAATTTGTTAGCCTCCAGAGGTGTCCTTTATGTAACCCACAATGCCTCACAGTGCTCTGCTCTGGCTTCTGCTCTCCAGGTGCGCAGGAAGTAGGTAACAGGAAGACCAAGAATTTCAACTCAGGATCAGGAAGCCTGTGGCTGTTCAGTCATGTTTGTATTAGAGGCTGAGAAACATCTTTCTTTCTTTGCTATTAGCACTGTGAGTACATCTCCCCATTACAAATAGCTCCTGAACAGAGTTTGCGGTTCTGTCTGTACACTTGGTATTTTTTTCTGTGCTGCCTGGCGCTAGGCACTGCCCCACCGCACCATGTGGCAACAAGGCTGTTGTGGGGGATGTGCTTGCATAAGAGCCTGAGAAACTTGTCAGCAGTTTACATTTGTGCATGCCCTTCCTTCCCCCCCGACCCCACAGGCACCATGCAGTTGGGGTCTTTCCCACGCTCAGTGTCAGAGGGGTAGCCATGTTAGTCTGGATCTGCAAAAGCAATGAGGGGTCCTGTGGCACCTTATAGACTAACAGAAACATACGAGCATAAGCTTTCGTGGGCAAAGACCCACTTCGTCAGATGCAGGTAGTAGAAATTTGCAGAGGCAGGTATAAATAGGCAGGCCAGAGCAAGGCTGGAGGTAACGAGGTTAACTCAGTCAGGGAGGGTGAGGCCTACTACCAGCAGTTGATCTGGAAGTGTGAACACCAAGAGAGGAGAAACTGCTTTTGTACTTAGCTAGCCATTCACAGTCTTTGTTTAATCCTGAGCTGAGGTTGTCAAATTTGCAGATGAAATGCAGCTCAGCAGTTTCTCTTTGGAGTCTGGTTTTAAAATTTTTTTGCTGTAGGACAGCTACTTTTAAATCTGTTACTGTGTGTCCTGAGAAATTGAAGTGCTCTCCTACAGGCTTTTGTACATTGCCATTTCTGATATCCGACTTGGGTGCATTTATTCTTTTCCGTAGGGACTGTCCAGTTTGTCCAATGTATATAGCAGAGGGGCACTGCTGGCACACGATGGCGTATATTACATTGGTAGATGTGCAGCTGAATGAACCTGTGGTGGCTGGCCTTGACACAATATAAAGATGTGCCTGCCATTCAGTGCTGACCATGCTGCCGGGCAGCACTATGTCCTGGTTTGCACAAAGTTAGGGCTCCAAGGGCAGGAACGATTTTTGGGGGTTTGCAGTTATCGGGGCAGGAGGAAGTCTGCCCTGGTGGCTAACATTTTCAGGGGCTTGCTGCCACTTTGGGGGGGAAGAGTGCTTCAACTGGCCCCCCAACCAAAAATAGTTTTGGGACTTTGCCACTGTGGGGGGAGAAGTCTCCCCTGCCACCTAAAATTTTCAGGGCATTGCTGCTGCTGGGGGAACTACTTCAACTGGGCCCCACTGAAACACTTCTATCCCCCTTTCCCCTGGGAGGCTAGCTGCCGCTGGGGGGAGAAGTCTCCCTGGTGGCTATGAATTGCAGGGGCTTGCAGCCACCTGAGGGGACTACTTCAAGTGTCCCTTCACTGAAACACTCTCCCCTAGTGGCTAAGATTTTTGTGGCCTGCCTGCTGCCGGGGCTGTGGCGGGGGAATGGTTCAAGTGGCCCACGAGCCACAGACCCCGCAACCCACAGCCAGAAAAGATTTTCCATATATATCAACTGGCCGTTCAACCTCCCAAATACCAACCTCCCCCCATGGCAATGAAATTTGGTGAGACCCATTCCCCGCATTGGCAATGTCTGTGTAGTGAAGAGGGAAGACAAACATATTTTTTCCTAGCCTTTTCTATACTCTGTCTTCTCACTTTGGACCCTTTCATGCAGGGAAGAGTGGGTGGAGGGCCACATGAGAATACAGACTGTGCACAGAAGCTGTATAGTAGACTGGGAAACCAAATACCCTCCCCTCAGCAACTCTCCTTTTTCAAAAGCTTTACTATCAGCTCTTTCTTCAAGCTTTTCATTGTCCCTGTATTATTTTCAGGGATCAGATGCAGTCAAGGGGCAGGGGACACTCAGTGGTGGGCCAGCTGAGAACACAGACTATGCACAGAAGCTGTATAGCGAACTGGGAACCCAAAAACCCTCCCCTTGGCAACTCTCTTTTTTCCAAATCTTTACTATCAGCTCTTTCTTATATACTTTTCATTGTCCCTGTATCATTTTCAGGGATCAGATGTAGTCAAGGGAGGGGGGACAGTTGGTGGAGAGACAGCTGGGAAGACACACCTGATGATTTTTATAAAATCTTTCATAATTCTATTACAGCTACAGTTCTAAAAAGCAATTCAGTTACGGAGAAAAGGTTTGTGCGCGTTTGGCAACCTTTACTGATGTGCTAGTTTTCCTTTCTCCCACCTGGAAAAATGGATGTTTGCTTGCCACAGGAGGGGAATGAGGGCAATGCAGTGTGGGAAGCTGATGTCAAATACCAGTGAAAATACCAGAATGCTATGGGGATGAGGAAACGGTGGGATATGTTCCCACAATGCACTGGTGCAAGAGTCGATGTTTGCCACTTGAGTGTGGCAGCAACAAGTTGACTTTGTGAGAAGCATGTGAGGAGGTGAGGATAGTCAAATTTGAATTTATAAAATCCAGCATTACAATATCTATATTAATAAATTCAAGTTTATCTCATAACCTAAGTCCTGGCTTGTCAAAGTCCTGGCCTGGATGATTTAGTTGGGGTTGATCCTGCTTTAGGCAGGGGGATGGACTTGATGACCTTCTGACGTCCCTTCCGGCCCTAAGATTCTATGGCTATGTCTACACTAGCCCCCTCCTTTCAGAAGGGGTAAGGTAATTAGTGAGTTGGGAAGATGGTAATGAGGTGCTGCCATGAGGTGTTGCTTTCAAATCTTGTGCCATCCGTGTAGACAGGGGCCTTTCAAAAGGACCACCAGACTTCCAAAGCCCCTTCTTCCTCTTTGGTTTTAGGAAAAAGGGGCCTTTGAAGTCTGGGGGTCCTTTCTAAAGGCCCCCGTCTACATGGGCAGCACATGATTTAAAAGCGGCGCTTTTGAATCGCGCGTGGTTACCATTATGCTAATGAGGCACTGCATCTTCATGGAAGCACCTCATTAGCATCTTCCCAACTCACTCATTACCATACCCCTTCTGAAAGGAGGGGGCAAGTGTAGAAGCGGCCTATGGTTCTATGTTCTTATGAAGTCTGAACAGGCAGGTGGGAAAAATTCTTGCCTCCGTGGATATATCCTCTGTTATGTGATCAACAAAAAAGTTCACTTCAGGGAACGGGGGTGTGATATTCATTCTTCTTGTTTTGCTCAGACTCTATGAAGGGAAAGAAAAAGCAGAATTCCAGGCATCGTTGCAGCAGTTCTTCCTGTCTGTCAACCAGCTGATGAAATCCACCCTAGAGGGCACAACTGTGCTGTCACAGGTGAGGAGCGCGGGGAGCCTGGCCCTGGTATATCAGTTTTTGTCCCTTCATCTGCAACCACAGCAGTGTTCTGAAGGGCATAGGTATGTGAGTGTGTTTGTTTGTGCACTTGTGTCTGTGCATCATTCTCTGAAGCATCTGTTACTGCCTCTGTCAGGTGTTATAGACAACTTTACTGACCACTGAGCTGATCCAGTTTAACAACTCCTGTGCTTTTGTGCCATCTTGTTTACATGGGTCGATGGAATAAGAGGACCTGCTCCATGTAGAATTGGTGCAGTTAAGTATTACTGCATCGGAATGCTGCCTGGCAGAGAGGGAGGGAGATACATGGCTCCTACATTAGATACCCCTTCTCTACATCACAAAACATAAGCTTCTTGTCTTAAACTTCAAGATCCTTCTTAGCTTATTCCCACCATTCCTGTCACTTGTCAGATCACATGGATGTGTTGACTTCCACCTTGCCCAGTGATTCTACCCTCCATCATCCACCTGATAGATTTTCAAATGAGCCCTTTTGTGCTCTTTTTTTGTGCTTCCTCTCATAGTTGGGAGAAACTCTCCAAAAACATCCTCAGCACTACGTTATTATCCTCCTTGAAATCCTTCCTTACATTTCTTCTTCGCCATGATGCCTACAAAAAAAAAACCTGACAACAGTTTGGCTGGTGGTGTGCTAAGACTACTGCCTATGATGCTGACCAGCATTGTTTCATTGTTTCTTTCTACAATGAGACAAGTGATGGCATCTAAATTAGCTATTACCACTCAAGAAAAGGATCTTAGACTCATTATGGATACTTCTCTGAAAATGTCCACTTAACATGCAACTGCAGACTTTAAAAAAAAAAAAAGCTTACACAGTGTTGGGAATCATTAAGAAAGGGAAAAGAGGAAATATTACATTGCCTCTAGCTCAGTCCATGGAACACCCACCTCTTGAATACTATGTGCAGATGTTGTAGTCCCCTCTCAAAAAGATATAGTGGAATCAGAAAAGGGCAAAATGATTAGGAATATGGAATAGCTTCCATGTGAGATATTAAAAAGACATCTTGGAAAAGAAATGATTAAGGGGGATATGATAGAGGTCATAAAATCATGACCCATGCAGAGAAAGTGAATAAGGATGTGTTACTGACACCTTCCCATAACACAAGAGCTAGGGGTCATCAAAAGAAATTAATAAACAATAGGCTTAAAACAAACAGAAGAAAATATTTCTTCACACAACACACAGCCAACTTGTGGAACTCTTTGCCAGAGAATCTTGTCAAGGCCAAGACTATAGCAGAGTTCAGAAAGGAACTAGATGAATTCATGAAGAGATTGGTCCATCAATGGCTGTTAACCAAGGTGGGCAGGAGCGGTGTCCCAATATGGGCAATGACTAGAAATAACTGCCTAGGTGGTCGTGCTGGTAAAAAGCATCTGGGGGTTACAATGGAACATGAATATGAGTCAACAGTGTGATGCAGCTGTGAAAAAGACTAATACCATTCAAGCTGTATTTACAGGAGTATTGTATGTATGGCACAGGAGGTAATTGTCCGGCTCTACTCAGTACTGGTGAGGCCTCAGCTGCAGCACTGCCAGTTCTGTGTGCCACACGTTAAGAATGAAGTGGACAAACTGAACAGAGTCCAAAGGAAAGCAATAAAAATGATAAAAGGTTTAGAAACTTGGCCAATGAGAAAAGGATAAAAAGCATGCATGTTTAGTCCTGAGAAGAGACAAATGAAGGGGTCTGCTACCAGTCTCCAACCATGTTAAAGCCTGTCATAGAGAGGACAGTGATGAATTGTTCACCTGGTCCACTGAAGATGGGACAAAAAGTAAGGAGCTTACTCTGCAAAGGAGATTTAGGTTAGCTATTAGTAGAACCTTTCTAACTATAAAGATTACAGTTTCTGACTTGCACAGTTCAGAACAGATTCTATAGTGCCCAAGAAGTCGTCCTGCGGCACCTTATAGACTAACAGATATTTTGGAGCATAAGCTTTTGTGGGCAAAGACCCGCTTCATCAGATGCATGAGTTGGGGGTGGTGGTTTCAGGGGGGTATTTAAAGAGGGGGTCCCAGTAAGAGGGAGGGCCAGAGCTGACAAGGTTTATTCAGCAAGGTGGAAATGGCCCAGTAACAACAACACTTATCAAAAGAGGAAAAAACAAGTCAGATCAGACAGGGGGATGTGAGCCTTTGTCAGAGTCTAATGGCAAAGGCACACATCCCCCTGTCTGATCCAAGTTGTTTTTTTCCTCTTGATAAGTGCTGTTGATACTGGGGCATTTCCACCTTGCTGATAGACCTTGTCAGCTCTGGCCCTCCCTCTTACTGGGACCCCACTCTTTAAATACCCCTCTGAAACCACACCCCCGCCACTCATGCATCTGATGAAGCGGGTCTTTGCCCACAAAAGCTTATGCTCCAAAATATCTGTTAGTCTTTAAGGTGCCACAAGACTTCTTGTTGTTCTCAAAGCTACAGACTAACACAGCTACTTCTCTGATATAGTGCCCAAGTTTCTACATGGTTTCTGTAGAGCTCAAGAGCCCCAGTCATGGCCCAGGTCACCACTTGGATAGGCCTTGTACAAAGACAGACCAAAGAAATGTGGCCCCTGTCCAGAGTACACATATTTAAGTATAAGACAAGATACAACAGATCATGGAAGTGCAGGGCTGGAAGGAACCTCAAAGTCATCATGTTCAGCCCACAGTCCTGCAGCAGGACCAAGTAAACTTAGACCATCCCTAACAAGTGTTTGTCCAACCTGTTTTCTAAAACCTTTGGGGATGGGATTTCACAACTCTCTCAGATGCCTGTCCCACAACACAAAACTTTCTTCAGGAGATGTCTCTCCAGGTCAAGGTGTGTCACTTTGCCTTGGATTGGAGATTTTTACAGCAATATCCAGGGCGAAGTGTGGGGGTGCAGGAATGGTCACATGCATACCCAGCACCCACCCATCCCCGTACTCACTGTTACCACTGTGCCACTTCCACACATTTCTTGAGTTTACAAGTTCTGTTGAACAAGGTAACGGCATGGATGTAAAATAGTTAGACTTTTGTAAAGCATGTGACTTGACACTACATGACATTTGGATTAAGCACTCTGCACCATCACAAAGAACTCCACCATGAAGCCACTATGAGCTCCATGCCAGTCCAAAGCCTGGATGAAGGAAGAGGGGTGGTCAGATGTGTGTCGATGCACTGACTGTCAAGCAACAATATGAATGAAATCTGATGCCAGTACAACTAAGTGTTAAAAGATGCCGGCTCGGATGTTGCCTGGATAAACAAGGTCTGTGATACCAATTGAGCAAATCGGGGTTGGGTTGATAAGTTGGCTACCAAAAGAAAATTACAGATAACACATATGCTATCCATCGGAATGTGGAACGTCTGAACACTGTGGACAACTGGAAAATTAGAGCTCCTTCAGAAGGAGATGGAGAGACACCTGACGTAATACACTTTGATTGGCAGAGATGTGTTGGACAGCATCAGGAGAGGTATGCGGTTGCAAAGTCATTTGGTCAGGAAACTAAATGAAGCAGGAGTCGGATTCCTTCTTAGCAAAACGGCTAGAAGAGCATTATTAGGATACAAACTGGTGAGTGCAAGAAAGATGGTAGTGAGCTTTGAAGCAAAACCATTCAGCATCTCAGTCATTCAGGTGTATGCATGCACATCAGACAATAGGGAGGAAGAGATTGGGCTATTCTATGAAGACCTGACAAAGACGGTGGAGGAGATACCGAAGAAAGATGTGTTGATAAATCGGAGGAGATTGGAATGTGAAGGTTGGAACAGATAACAAAGGGTGGGAGAGAGTCATAAGAAGGTTTGGATATGGAGAAAGAAACAAACGAGGTGAGAAACTGCTAGAGTTTGCTACAGAGCATGAGATGGTGATCTGCAACACAGATTCCAACGAAAGGACTGTAGGAAGTGGATCTGGCGATTGACTGACAGGAAGTCCAAGAACATGATCGATATGATTTTGATAAGAAGAAGATGGATAACATCAGTACAGCAGTGCTGAACTTTCCAAGGAGCAGATATAGACTCAGACCACATCTAGGGATCGCAAACATCAAGATAAAACTCAAAACAAAATGTAAGACACAGTTTAAGAAAAGAAGAGACATGGTGAGGCTATGGGAGGAAGAAACAGGGAATACATACAGAGCAGCGCTCGAAGAGAAGATTAAGAATACCACCACATAGAAAGACCTAGATAAGAGAATCGCAGGATAGTCATCGCTATAGAAGAGGCAATTGAGCAGACTGTTCCAGAAGAAGAAAAGATCAATAAGAAGTGGATTACCTAGGAGACACTGAAGTTGGTTCAAGAGAAGAGAGCGTTGAAGATCAGAAGAGATGTTTCTGAGATGGCAGAACAGCAATATAGGGTGAAATGCAATGAGGTAAGGAAAGCAGCCAGAAAGGATAAAGAGATACGGTTAGAGGAGCAATGTGAAGATATAGAGAGGTATTACGATGAATGTAAGACCAGGGAGGTCTATATGGCAATTAGGAATATTAACAGGAAATTGCAGCCGAAGCAGATGGTGATCAAAGATGAGAATGAAGAAGAAGTGCTCATGAACAGGGAGAAGATTGTGCAGTGATGGACGAGATATTGCACCTATCTATACAAAGCACAGTTGGACCCGAGTGTCTCAGAGAGACTGATTGAAGAACTGAAAGAGATATCTCCACTGAGCTTTGAGAGTGAGACCGATATTTTGAAGGAGGAAGTAGACAAAGCAGTGAAATGACTAAAGAACAACAAGAGCCCTGGAAATGATAAGATCACAAGAGAAATGATCAAATACAGCAGAGAAAGCATGATTCAGGAACTACACCGACTATGTAATATAGCAGGGAAAGAAGGGATGGTGCCTAAGGAATGAACAAGATCTGTGCTAGTGACAATACCCAAGACAGGAAGTACATTGGAGTGCAAGAACTACAGAACGATTGCCCTAACAAATCATTTAGGTAAGGTGCTGATGATGATACTGACTGAGAGATTTAGATCACAGATAGAAGAACATATAGCAGACGAGCAAGCGGGGTTCAGAAAAGATAGAAGTACCATACAGCAGACATTGGCCCTAAGACTGATAGCGGAGAAAGCGCAACAAAAGAACAAGAATGTATACACTTGCTTCGTCGATTTTCAAAAGGCATTTGACAGTATAGACGGGAAAGTGACTTGGGCAGTGTTGGAGTCATACGGAGTGGATAGCAGACTGATACAGTTGTTGAAAGATATCAGTGATAATGTGGAGGCAGCAGTGAGAATGTGCGGGGAGTTGGGAAGTTGGTTTAAAACAAGTAGAGGTAGAAGACAAGGAGATCCAATATCGCCAAGTATCTTCATCGCACATCTGGAGACAGAGTGATGGACAAGATCAAGGAAGAGATAGAAGGGATATCTGTGCACAGGAAAACAACTTGAGGTTTGCGACTGATGTAGTTATCATTGAGGAAGATGAGGAGAAGCTAGCAAAAACGGTGCGGGTGTTAAACGAAGAAGGGAAGCGGTATGGACTGATTATGAACATCGATAAAACAAAAACAATGGTATTTGGAGGTAAGGAAATAGGAAGGAAGATCAGTGTCAGTGGTACTGAAGAAGAAAATGTAGAGAAGTTCACATATCTGGGGAGCAACATAATGTATGATCTAGACTGTAAGAAGGAAATAGCGACTCGAATAGAGAAAGCAAGAGCGAGTTTGAAAGCGATGGGTAAGATCTGGAAAAGCAAAGCAATTAGCTTAACGAAGCTGAGCGTCTGGAAAATGTGTATTTAGCAGCATGTTGTACGGATGTGAGACAAGGGTGATAATGAAAGATTCAAAAAGAAGAATATTGGCATTCGAAAGGAGTTGTTATCGAAAGATTCTGAGAATAGGATGGATGCAGAAGGTCACCAATGAGGAATTATAAAGAAAGACACAGTTGAAAGAGAACCTGCTGCAGAAGGTTATAAAACGGAAACTACAACTATTTGGGTATGTTTGCAGGACGAAGGACGAACGAAAAATCAAGACCCTGGTATTTGGCATAATGGACAGTTTGAATAGGAGAGGCAGACCCCACAGAGAATGGTTAGATGATATAGTAGATTGGTGTGGAGCTAGTCTACGGAAACTAAGCCACTCCGCACGGGACAGGAAAGATGGAAGGAAATAGGGAGAGAGGTATCAGACACCCAACGGGCGCTGAGCCCATGGTTATTGATGATGACCATCACAAAGCACACAGTACACTGAGCAATTACTAGCTAACTGACAGATCTCAAAAATAAGGGGTCATTGGGGGAATCATTGAACATGAGTGTTGCTAGAGGTGTTCATCTGGTATTGATGCTAGGCCCAGTGATATGCAGGATTTTTATCTGGGATCTTGCACTCAGTGTAAACTCACTGCTGCTAATTGTGCACAACACAACAATTGGCAGAGTGACAAATGATGACAAGGAAGACGTCTTACAGAGTGATCTGGCTTGCTTGGTAAACTGGATCCATTCAAACAAAGTGCATTTTAATACAGCCAAATGCGATATCACATATCCGGGAATGAGGAATGTACTGAATGGGGGACTATCCTGGAAAATCAGTGACTCTGAAAAGGATATGGAGATCAAAGCAAACAAGCAGCTGAACATGAGCTCCAATTGTGAGGCTGTGCCAGAAATGGCTAGTTAATCAGACAGAAACTGGAACATAGCACTTGTTCTGGGGTTCACATTTTACCAGGATTTTGAAAACTAAGAGGGTGCAGGACAGACCCCCAAGAATGTTTCAAAGGCCTCAGGAAAAAATGTCTTAAGGTAAGAAACTTAGAGGTATCTCTGTTTAGTTTTTCTAAAAGAAGATTGAGATGTGACTTGAACATGGTGCGTAAGTACCTTCACAGGGAGATAATACTGGGAACTCTGTAATCCTGTGGAGAGAGGCACAACAAGAACCAATGGCTAGAAAGTAAAGCCAGAAAAATCCAAATTAGAGGCAAGGCACAAATTCTTAACAGTAAGGTTGATATCTCTTAGAACAGACTATCAAGGGAAGCAGTGGATTCTCCATCTCATGACTTCTTCAGAGCAATACTGAAGGCCTTTCTGGAACAAGCGATAGTCTTAAAATCTACGGAACTAGAAATGCGCCATTCTCTCCTAAGGGAGAGAGTGGATTGGATGGCTCTGACAATGATGTTTGTATTATCACAGTCAATTTGACTGATTCTGATTAGTGTTGATCTAATAACAGTAAATGGTCTCAGCACAGTGTCTATCTGGGGAAGGAGAGCTCATGGAGTGAATGTTTATGATAGTAACTTTGTGAGTTTGTTTACATGAAGCATGCTGAGTCACAGACATTGCTTGGTGCATCAGCCTGAGTCTGATGTCTGGAGTCAGGATGAAATCGAAAAGGCCATTAAATAGGGTCTGAATAGTGCTGCAGCTTGATGCTGGTTCTTGGAACAATATGAATTTTATTCTCAGCAGTAAGAGTTCTAATAATTGTGCCCTTCTCAAGTGTGTTAACAAAACACAGCCCAATAGTTAGCTTTCTGCTGATTTCTGCTTCCAGGGAGCTGCTCTGAAGTACCTGCCTTCAATCCTGGAAGATGTGTTTGGGATCTTTGACTGCTCTGTGCTGGGGTAAGGACATTTTTCTCATTCCTTCACCCAAAGTACCATGCTTGGTTACTCTCTCTGTGGAGTGGCCTGTGTGTCTGCAAAGGGTGTTCTACATGTCAGTTTCCTTCTGTCATGCAGCTTCACCTTCCAATGGCCCTGTAGTGACATTCTCATTCTACGTCTGGGACATCATATTCCAGTGATGTGTATTTAATGGGGATGTCAGTCAATTAACTCTGCAGGATCAATACGAGCATGCACAGGATCAAGAATGCAGGACAAAGTCCTGATATAATTGAAACAGTTTCAATAATTCTGAAATGGGGCAGAGAAAATTAGTTGCCTCTCCCACCCAATGAGTGGTTATTGCAATGTCTGCTAGGTGGGGAATGGAAATCCTGCATCCAAAGTGACATTAATACTAGGACACAAAAATATATTGGAAAGACAGAACAAGTGATGTTGGCGGGGGAGTAGCATAATATGTGAAAGAATCAAATGAAGTAAAAATTGTAAATGAACCAAACTGTTCCATAGAATCTGTATGGATAATAATTCCATGCTCTAATAACAACAACATAGCAGGAGGGATATACTACCCACACTTGACTGGATAGTGATAATGACTGTGACATATGCAAGGAGATTAGAGAGTCTAAAAAATAAAACTTAGTAATAATGGGGCATTTCAACTATCCCCATACTGAGTCCATGTCAGCTCAGAATGGGATGCAGAGATAAGTTGACACCTTAAATGACTGCTTCTTGGGGCAGCTAATCCTGGTACTCACAAGAGGAGAGGCAATTCCTCATTTAGTGCTGAATGGAGCACAGGATCTGGTCCAAGAGATGACTATAGCTGGATCACTTGGTAATAACGATCACAATATAGTTAAATTTAACATCCTTGTGACGGGGAACATACCACAGCAGCCCAACACTGTACCATTTAATTTCAGGAAGAGGACCTACAAAAAAATAAGGAACTTAAACAGAAATTAAAAGGTACAGCACCAAAAGTTAAAAACCTGCAAGTTGCCCGCGTACTTTTTAAAGACACCATTGTAAAGGTTCAACGTAAATGCATGGCTCCAATTTAAACAAACAACAAAAGGGAACCAAAAAAATGTCACTGTGGCTGAACAAAGTAAAATTAGCAGTTAGAGGTAAAAAGGAATCATTTACAGAGTGGAAATTAAGCCTGACTGAGAAAAAATAGAAAACAGCATAAGCTCTGGCAAATGAAAAGTAAAAATATAATTAGGAAGGCCAAAAGAATTTGAAGAACAACTAGCCAAAAACTCAAAGTAATAACAAAAAAAAAAAATCTGTAAGCACATCAGGGCAAGAAGCCTGCTAAACAACTAGCTGGGCCACTGGAAAATCAAGATGGTAAAGGAGCTCTCAAGGACGATAAGGACATTGCAGATAAATTAAATTAATTTTTTGCACTGGTCTTCATGTATGAGGATGTGAGGGCAATTCCCAAACCTGAGCCATTCTTTTTAGGTCACAGATCTGAGGAACAGCCCCAGACTGAAATATCTTTACTGGAGGCTTTGCACTAAATTTGATAAACTAAATACAGGTTGAACCTCTCTAATTCAGCACCCTTAGGACCTGTCCAGTGCCAGATGAGAGAATGTGCTGGACCACCGGAGGTCAATATTGTCTAGCACTTTACCCACATTTCCACTGCTTACTGGGCTCTTAGAAGATATTTAGGGGTAAATTACAGCTAAATAGCAGCATAGAAGACTGTCTAGGCACGTCTAGGCTTCCGTCCCAGACACACCGCACAGTCCATTGTCTACAGCCAAGCACTAAGATATAACCGCATTTGCTCCAACCCCTCCGACAGAGACAAACACCTACAGGATCTCTACCAAGCATTCTTGAAACTGCAGTACCCACCTGAGGAAGTGAAAAAACAGATCAACAGAGCCCGACATGTGCCACGAAGCCTCTTACTACAGGACAAGCCCAAGAGAGAAACCAAGAGAACACCACTAGCCATCACCTACAGTCCTCAGCTAAAACCTCTACAGTGCATCAGGGATTTACAACCCATCCTGGACAATGATCCCCCACTTTCACAGGCCTTGGGAGGCAGACCAGTCCTTGCCCACAGACAACCTGCCAATCTGAAGCAAATCCTAACCAGCAACTGTACACGGCACCACAGTCACTAACTCAGGGACCCATCCATGCAACAAACCTCGTTGCCAGCTCTGCCCACATGTCTACACCAGCAACACCATTACAGGACCTAACCAGATCAGCCACACCATCGTGGGTTCATTCAGCTGCACATCTACCAATATAATTTATGCCATCGTGTGCCAGCAATGCCCCTCTGCTATATACATCGGACAAACTGGACGGCCTCTACGTAAAAGAATAAAACACACACAAATCAGATATCAGAAATGGCAATATACAAAAACCCATAGGAGAGCACTTCAGTCTCCCAGGCCACACAGTAGCAGACTTAAAAGTAGCTATCCTACAGCAAAGAAATTTCAGGACCAGACTCCAAAAAGAAATTTCTGAGCTACAATTCATCTGCAAATTCAACACCCTCAGCTCAGGCTTAAACAAAGACTGTGAATGGCTGGCTAAATACAAAAGCAGCTTCCCCTCCCTTGGTGTTCACCTCTCCAGATCAACTGCTGGTAGAAAGCCTCAACCTTCCTGACTGAGCTAATCTTGTTATCCCCAGCCTTGCTCTGGCTTATTTATACCTGGCCCTGCAGAGTTCCATGACCAGCATCTGATGAAGTGAGTCTGTGCTCACGAAAGCTCATGCCCAAAACGTTTCTGTTGGTCTATAAGGTGCCACAGGACCCTTTGTTGCTGTTACAGATCCAGACTAACACGACTACCCCTCTGATACTGTCTAGGCATGGTGGCTGTAAACAAACTTTATAGGACCCTGGCAAGTTTGGCCACACCCATGATTAGTGGTCATTTGGGTAACTAAAATCATGCTGGATTATGGCTGTTGCCAGACGAGTGAGTTCTGCATTAGAGGGGTTCATCCCATAGCATTAAATTGTGAAATTGCCAAATTACTAACTGTGGCTGTATCCTATCATTTAAATCAGCTGCTGTACTATAAAATACAGAATAATAATAATAAACCTGACTTCAGTACCAGGCAAACTATTTGAAACTATTTGCATGGCCATTTTGAAGTTTTGGCCAAGTGTGGCCACAGCCCAAGTGTTTGACAATTCTGTTCTTTACTACAGAATTTTAGTGTCCTTATGCTAATGAGGCACTGAATATTCAATTCAGCACCTCATTAGTAATCTTTGAAATGGCTATTTGCATGGCCATTTCAAAGTTTTGGCCAAGTGTGGCCACAGCCTTGGATGAACATGATTTCTTGGGGAGGTGTCAACATGGTTCTTGTAAAGAGAAATCATCTGTCACACATCTACGAGAATTCTTTGTGGGGGTCAACAATTATGAGGATGTAGTATGTTTAGATTTCCAGGAAGCCTTTGACAAGATCCCTTACAAAAGACTGTTAAGCAAAGTCACCTATCAGAGGGTAAAAGGGTTAAGAAGGAAAATCGTCTCATGGATTAGTAACTGTTTAAAAGATAGGAAACAGAGGCCAAGAATAAATGGTTAGTTTTCAGAAAGTAGAGATGTAAATAGGGGCATCCCCCATAGTCTGGGCTGGGACTGGAACTATTTAACATATTCATAAATGATCGGGCGGGGTGGGGGCGGGAATGGTAAACAGGGTTGTAGCAAAGTTTGCAAATACTACAAAACTACTTATGATAGTTAAGTCCCAGCAGACTGTGAAGAGCCACAAGGGCAGCTTGCAGAACTGGGTGATTGGGTAACAAAATGATGATGAAATTCAGTAGTAATAAATGCAAAGGCATGCACACAGGAAAAATAATCCCAACTCTCTATATATAATGATGGGTTTTAAATCAGCTGCTACAATTCAAGAGAGATCTTAGAGGCATTCTGGATAGTTCACCAAAAACATCCACTCAGTGTGCAGCGGCAGTGAAAAAAGCTAACAGGATATTGGGTATCATTAAGAAAGGAATAGATGATAAAACTGAACACATATATGACTAAGGGGGAATATTATGAAATCAATAGGCAGCGGGTTTAAAACAAATCAAAGGGAGTATTTTTTCAGACAATGCAAAGTTCTGAGGAAAATTGAGGTACACAAAGGATTCATAAAAGCACTTCAGACAGTGCACAGTCTTCCTGCAGAGCTCTTTGCCAGAGGATGATGTGGAGGCCAGACTATACAAGGGTTCCAAAAAGAACTAGATAAATACCTGGAAGATAGGTCCATCAATGGCTGTTAGCCAGGAAGGACAATGATTGTGTCCTTAGCCTCAATTTGGCAGAAGCTGGGAATTGGAAACAGGGTATGTATTACTTGATAATTACCTGCCTTGTTTATTCCCTATGGGGCACCTGGAATTGGCCACTCTCAGCAGACAGGACATTGGGCTAGATGGACCTTTGGTCTGATCCAGTATAGCCATTCTTATCCAGATGGGGAGTGCAACAGACAAGGGTTGTGGTAGGAGGCTGAGGGTTATTTCAAAAATATGGCTGCTGAATCTAAGTGAGATTGATTAAAAAAGAGCTACTATGTAGATTTTAAATGTACTTATATAACGCTGATAGGAGAATCAAACCTGGGAATTTTGCATCTTAATTCATGAGCTAACAGCCAGCTTGTTGGTACCTAATGCTGTAGAACAGAGTCATTATTTTCACTGCAAGTGGTCTCATTGTCCTGAGAGGGGACAGTACACCACACCCAGAAGTTATGTGGGTTATGCTTAAGTGGTACATAAAAATATTCTCTTGGTACACACACTGAACACTTACACTGGGATCTGTCTTGTATGTCATCATCAATTTAAAAGTTCCACAGGACAGATGCTGCCATCAGGAATACCTATGCAGCCCATAGGTCTTCAGTGGTCTTACGCAGATGTCACTGACTGAAACTTGATATACAGTCACGTGGCTGATATGCAAATACAAACAGTTCCCTCTCTTTCTACCTATGTTGGCTCTGCAGAAGTAATAGCAGTGAAAAGCTGCAGAAGTGGATTTGCAGTATCATCTCTAGTAAGTGTGTCCAACATGCACAAAGTGTCTGCCACCTACCAATGGGGAGCAAGAGGCCACTGGCATCCTTCATGGCTTCCCTGACGCAACCTACCTGTCAGCCACCAGGCCCAGATCCGTACGCTCTAGCCTCCTATCCCCTAATTTACGCAATCCCACAATAAATGACCTGTCATCCATTTTGACTTCTTCCTGCAAAGACAGCTGCTGGAACAGAGAGTGGCCAGAGCAGAGCAGTTGCTGAGTGCATTGGGTGGGAGTACACAACAAGCAGGGAAAAGGCAATCCCTTGCATTGTCCCTATCTCACCCCTACTCTGGAAATTGTACATATTATCACCTAACCAAGTCCCTTTCATCTGGGCTTTAGGTCCTTGCTACGGGATTTCATTGGGAACCTGGCCCCTCTGCGCCTGCTCAAGCAGAAGCTTCAGTCTCTGACAGACATAGTCAACAGCAGTATTTTCCAGTCCTATGGTAAGTGGAAAACATCAGGAGAGCCCCACCACAAATACACACAGTAACCCCAGCATGTAACCCATTTCTTGGATGTGACCCTGTTAGGGTGTCAGACCTTGAGGACCCACACAGTTCACAGGGCAGGCCTGTGGTCTCCAGGACTGGGCCTTTGAGCACCTTGTCTCTCTCTGCGGCTCCTGAAGGCAAATCCAGCCAAGGTAGACTCCTGTGGGGAGGCTTGTCCTGTGTCTCTTCAGGTCACAGTGCTCCAGGTCCTTCCAGCGTTGTTAGGCAGCCTTTCCAGCACAAGCTAACGATGCATTAGTCAGCTGGTCTATGACACCTGGAAGTCTTTGGGTCAGAACACAGAAAGGAAGGCTTCTGTGTTTCCATAACCAAGCTGCTATAGATCCCATTTCATGCCATCTTCCTCGTTGTCCTTAATTCCAAGTGACAGTGGCTGAGGCCTTCCAAAGGGCAGTCATTATTCCAGACACCCTGACACCTTTTCCTCTTTGTTCGCAGCTTAGTTTACGTGATGTGCCTTCTGGGGTATCCCAGATGTCAGTTAGTTGTGGTGGGTGTTTTATACTCTGGATCTCTTGCTGAGCTGGGTCCGTTTCAACAAGTTGTTTAACAACCCTGTCATTCCACCAAGACAGCTAGGTACCATCATGTCTTTTGCACTATTCCGGGAGCAGTGTGAACTAGTTTTAATCCTCAGGTGGCAATGCAAAGCATAGAGGAAAACTGAGGCACAAAAAGGATTTGTAAGTGTATTTCAGAAAAATTCCCACTTTGTCATACTCCCAGCACAGACTCCCAGAAGGAACTCGGTGTGAGAGCATATGCACATGCCAGAAGTTCTGGTCATGGTAGCATGCTGAGTTGGGCAGTGCCTCTACATGCAGGCATTCCTGCACTTTGGATGTCCAACTCACACATGCTCATTCTAATGACCTGTGAGTGTCAATTCCATAATCTGGGGCTGGCTTCTGTGGACGTTCTGTCTCCACTCTGCCCCCATTAGCAGACTGTTTATTACTATGGTGGACCGTAGCTGCTGTTATAGTTGTGGAAGATCTGTTCTCACTTTCATGTGGTATTGTAAATAAGGAGCAAGCAGCAGTAGCTCCCATAAATGTACACATACTTGTTTATCTTAATGATTCTGAACAAGAAGCAAGATTTGAGTGGACTTCTAGGCTCTAAAGTTTTACATTGTTTTGTTTTAGAGTGCAGTTATATAACAAAATAAATGTACATTTGTACATTGTACTTCCACAATATATAGTTGCACTACACAGCTTGTCTTTCTTACATACAAGACTCCTGTTAACACACCTGTGATGAATGGGAGCGGTACTACCGTCTTCTGGACACCCCAGCCATTCAGTTAAGTAAATTGCCTGTAAGGGTTAAAACCATGGTCATTGGGGTCCTAGAGAGCCTCCAGGAATGCTAGAGAAGCAAGAAGTGTTGACAGGAAGGCAGGAGAGAGGATGGAAACAGAGTGTGAATTTTGAATTAGAAGAGTGACCCTCCCGGGGTAGTCTTTGTATGAGCAGAGGTGAGCTGAGAAAGAGAGACTGAGCTCGGAACCAGGTATGAAATTTCCAGTGATATCCATAGTTAGGGAAGGACTAAACGTTGTAACAACTTATATGTGAGTAGAACAGGAAGGTTGCATCTACACTAGTGTGATGGGGTTCTGGGGTCCCCCAAGCTCTGCACCCCATCCGCAGGCAGGAGAGTCTCTCACTCAGCAGTAAAACAGCAGGTTTATTAGCCGACAGGACACAGCATCATACAGAGGAGTCAGTACGGCCGGCAGAGACAGCCAGTCCAATTCATGTTGGGGACAGGAGGCCCCGAGGGGCCCCCAGAGCCGGGGCCTTGCCCCCTCCTTGGTCTCTCTCTGTCTCTCAGCCCAGACTAACTGCTTCCAACTCCCAGTTCCAATTCAAACCCCTCAGGCTCCACCTCCTCCTTTGTCTGCAGTACAAAGGTGTTACCTGGTCATCAAGGTTACCCTCAGCAGGAGCCCCACACCCTCTGTGAGCCACTCACACACACACAGGTATCCCCCACTCCATCACATCTCTCCCCCCTTCCAGACCAAACTGAGCAGGGTCACTCAACTGGTGACCTGGGGAAGTTCGGGGCTGTCCCCTCGTGACAGGGCATCGGCTGTACCCTCAGTGCTCCCCTTGATGTGCACCACCTCCACATCATAGTCCTGCTGGGGGAGGCTCCAACTCAGGAGCTTGGTCTTGGCCCTTTTCATGTGATGCAGCCGGGCAAGTCCCTTTAGTTCCCTTGGGTTGGTTGGTCTCGCTGCTTCGGCCCCGGTCCGTCAGCCACGTTCTCAAGTCGGGCGGCAAGAGCCCATACAGATGCTGCAGCACCAACAGATCAAACAGGTCTTTTGTGGTCTGGGTCCTGCTCCATCTGACCACCAGTCCATACAGCTGCTCCAGCCAATGTCTGGAATTCAGTTACAGTCCAGTAACGGAAGGTACAAATGCTTCCACCCTTGGCATTTAGCCAGACCACCCAAATGGTTGTGTGCCTCAGTTTCCCCTTCCATGCCACACAATAGGTTTGGAATGTTCCTTCTCATGTCAGAGGTTGCAAGACTAGTTACAGGGAACAATGGTGACATTTCAGAATTACAAACTCTGTCAACATACAATTCATGCTTCTACATCAATGTCATCATGTCACATGGCTCTTTCCAAACATTCAGTACATGGTACAATTCTACAGCTTTTGGTAGCAGCACCCCTTGGTTACAGCAGTCAGCGTGAGTAACAGAACAACCCCATTGCAACTGCACATTTACGTTGCTCTTTGGTAGACCACAACTTTTGTGTAACCCCCTTGAGAATCTGGTATTTTGGGGATAAATGGCTGAGGCCTTTCTTAGCACCATCAAGTTCTAATCTTCTCTCTTGCCCCCTGGGGTGGAAATTTGATCTCTCTGGCTGTGCCCTCCCTTCTAACAAGAGCTGGGCCATTGATGATCTCAGGGAGACGGCCCCCTCCCAGCCAGCCTGGAAATTTGCAAACCAAACTGCTTTTTGAGAGCTGTTTTGTGAGTCCCAGACGCAGAATCCACATGAAGGAATCCCTGTTTATCCCTTACTGGCCCACCAGGCCCAAAGCTCCTTTGTCCTTTCACCTCCAACTACTGCCTCCCCATGGAATCAGAAGTTGAATCCAGTATGAGAATATGAGTGTTTCCACCATCTGGAGATGGGGAATTGCTGGCGCTCTCCTGCATCCTACAGAGATTGGCTGTGCAGCTGTTTTACTTGGTTCTCACAGGGCTGCTCACATTCCCTGATAGTTTTTACTTTACTTGCATCAACTTCCAATTCCTGAGAAACTTTTACCCTGCCTGCTTTGGACCCTTCCAGAGCACAGCCAGTGGTTTCACACTCAGGCAGGTCCTGGCCATCAGGAGCTGAAACAAACTTCTCCCCAGGCAAAGGGCTGCTCTGGCTCTTACAGACATGCACCTTTCCTGTTCACTCTCCTTCACCTCACTCCCATTTTCTGCAGTCCCCACAGACGGGTCAGGAAAAGTTTCAGGGAAATTCTCTTCCTTAAGAGCTTCCCCAAACAATAACTCACCCCTGTCTGCCTCCACAGGGGCACTGCTCCCTTGAGCCACAACCAACTCCTGGGTTTCACCTACACCCAGGATCACTTCTGGCCCATCAGGCAGATTCCCACGTAATCCCCCTCCAGGCAGACAGCCAGTACCACCGGACAGAAGGTTAGGGTCCCTTTCCTCCCTTCTGCTACCAGCTCCTTTATCTTCATCAGTCAGCATAACTCCATTGCCCGTCTGTTCTTGTGTCCTGGCGAGAGGATGACTCTGGTAGGACAGAGCCGTCTCACCCCCTCCCAGTAACACCTCAGCATCAGGCAAAGAACAAGTACCAGAATCGTCTGGTCTCTGGGATTCCCTGATGATACTAACTGGATCAGACCGAGTTAAAGCATCATCCCCCCTGACAGACAGAGGCAGGCCCACTTCCCATCTGGGCTCCAGCTGCCCTCAGATCCAGCTCTGAGATCTTGGCTCCATCTCGAGCCCCCACAGGCTCAGGCAAAGGATTCACTTCCCCAGAAGCAGAAGCACTTTTCTTGCACCAAGGACCAGTGTCCTTAGCAGGGACACCACTGCTCATTCCAGAGCCCTTCCCTCTGCTCCAGCCCCCATGGCCGGATTCAGAGACACACCTGGAATGCTCTTTTCTGGTGGATCCTTCTCCAGCCATCCTAGGCTGGGGAATCTTCCTCAGACAATGGGCTAGTTTCCTCATTGGCACCTTTTCCAAATGCAGGCTCTGCTCTCTCCCCAGGCTGCTGCTGCTGTTCAACACAGACAGACAATGGGAGACACTCTCTCCTTTGTCCCAGCCCCCCCGGCTGGTCTCCACACACACAGAAGGTGAAGCAGCTTCTCTCACAGACAACTTGCCATTCCCAGTGGACCAGCTGCTTTCCTGCACAGACACACAGGCACCTTCCTCGGCCCAGGCCTGGAAAACTCTTCGCAGGTCTGTCTTGGCCACTAGTAGATGATGGGTTGGAATCGCTCCTTCCCTCCTTGAGCTGTGGCAGGCCACTCGGTTCAGAGCTCCAGGCAGTCCAGGGTTCTCTGCCCCGATCCGGGCTCACCTTTGCAGGATTCTCCCCAGCCCTCAGCTCTGCCACTGCACATCCACTCTGCCTTGTCCAGCTTCTTTAATCTCGATTCAGTTTCCAGGTGCTGCCACTTCACAGCGGAGTTGCTCAGCGTGGTTGCAGGCTCTCAGGCTGATGCCCTCTGCACCCCACGACTCCTGGAAGAATCCCTTCAGTGTGCCAGGCTCCTTGCGGGTCACAAGCTGCCCGGGGTTAGGCCATAGGCCCCTCCGCCCTCTGGGACCGACTCCAACAGACTCCCAGTGGAACCCCTTCTTCAGTGTGACACCCACTCTCAGGGACCATGAGCACACTGTCTTGGGAAGGACTCATTCAGCATCAGCTTCCTTGTGGGTCACTTGTTTCTGGGGGTTGGGCTCTCGGCCCCTCCACCTTCTGGGACCGACTCCAACAGATTCCCAGGAGTAACCCCTCCTCGGGTGTGACACCCCCTCTCGAGGACAACAACCGCAGTTGCTTGGGTTCGGCCGCAGGCCCCTCCGCCTTGGGGACTGCACCTCACTGCCCTTCAGCACACCTGGGTCTCGCAGGCCCCACTTCTTCTGGGGCCCCAGTCACTTACTGCTGGATGCTCCATCCTCGGGGTGCAGAACATCCCACTTCTGACACCAGTGTGATGGGGTTCTGGGGTCCCCCAAGCTCTGCACCCCATCCGCAGGCAGGAGAGTCTCTCACTCAGCAGTAAAACAGCAGGTTTATTAGCCGACAGGACACAGCATCATACAGAGGAGTCAGTACGGCCGGCAGAGACAGCCAGTCCAATTCATGTTGGGGACAGGAGGCCCCGAGGGGCCCCCAGAGCCGGGGCCTTGCCCCCTCCTTGGTCTCTCTCTGTCTCTCAGCCCAGACTAACTGCTTCCAACTCCCAGTTCCAATTCAAACCCCTCAGGCTCCACCTCCTCCTTTGTCTGCAGTACAAAGGTGTTACCTGGTCATCAAGGTTACCCTCAGCAGGAGCCCACACCCTCTGTGAGCCACTCACACACACACAGGTATCCCCCACTCCATCACAACTAGTAAGTTCTTTCTAAATAATTTTCGAAAGGAGGGACTCTTTTCCTTTCAAAAGGATGTGGCTCACCTTTCGAAGTCACTCTTCCATTCCTGTTTCAGGAGGAGTGCCCCCTTTCAAAAGAAAAGGTGTAGAAGCTCCACAGGCCACTCTTTTTAAAGAGCATGGCACTGGGCAGCTGGAGCACAGAGATGCCCCTGCCAGCCCCATTGGGGCTCTATGGTCTCTGCCTCTGGCTGCGTTTAAAGATGCAGGGATCCTGAAACCCCATAGCAGGAAGCTGAGAGCATGCTAGCAGCAGGGAGGACACCAGCCTCTGGCAGCATACCCTCCTGCCGATGCTCCAGTGCAACAAGGCATCCCACTGTCCACATGGTCAGCGCCCAGGAGCCCTGCGCCCCCCAGGGGCTCCCCTCCAAGCTGACTCAGGACTCCCAGGACTCCAGCCAGGGCCCAAAAAAGAGGGCCTCATCCTTGATGGAGGCTGAGGTGAAGGACCCCTTCGGACTGTGGGGGGATGAGGAGATCCTCTTACACACCAGTGGCCAGCGCAGCAATGCCACTGCCTTTGGCTGCTTCTCCACCAGTGTGGGTGCCCTGGGGCACCCCACCCACATGCCTGACCAAGTGCAGCAAAGGAGATGAGGCAGACCTACTGCTGGGCCTGAGATGCAGCCAGATGCTCAGCAGCAGTGCCCACTAGCGTCCCCACTACAAGGAGCTGGACCGCCTCCTCAGGCCAAAGGAGGCAGCCTCCAAGCTAGAGGTGCTGGACACCACGGGACCAGAGTCTGAGACCAAGCCTGAGGCCAAGGACTATCCAGGACCCTGGGGCAGGACCCCTGCCAATGACCAGAAGCCGGAGCCCACTTTGTAGGAGGAGGAGGAGGGGTCCTGGGTCATTGCCGTCCCATCCACGTTCTCCAGCAAGTCACCCTCCTCCTGGGCCTCCCCATAATTGCTCGGGGGACCCTCTGGTAGGTACCCAGTGCTTTGGATACCCTGGAGCATGGTTGGGGAGGCACCAACCCCCACCGCTGCTGGCCCCCGTCAGGATGAAGCCCAGATGGCCATGTGCCCCAGGCCACAAACAGGGCTGCATGCAGGCACTCAGCACCCACTCCTGTGGACAGCACCACAAGCCACATGCCTTGGGAGGGAGTGGGGGAGGGGGGGCAGACCACACCTGACATGTGCCCCACCCATGTGGGGCCCCCTGATGCCCGGGATCCCCCAGGGCTGCCAAGCCAGTGGGCAGCAGACTGGGGGGGGAGGGGGGAGACTGGCTAGCAGGGCTGGGGAGCAGAACCCTCGGGGCCAGGTTGTGGGACTAATGGGTCATCCCTTTTTCCCCTTCTGTCTTCACAGCTCTGCTGTCCAAGGGCCAGACAAGCCCTGTCCAGGGCCAGGGAAGTCCCACACCAACTGCTGAGGGAGCTGGGGCATCCTCAGCCCCGCTGCCCACATAGGCCCACAGTGGGAGGCCATCCTGCCACCCCCATGAAGAGGGGCCCACCAGTGCCCACACAGCTGCCTGGTGGGAGTTAAATGTCACATGTGGGAGTGGCTGGCAATGGAGCAGGAGGCCTGGGGTGAGGTGGCAGTTGCCTACCATGCTCTCACCAAGTCCATGACCACTTGCCTGCTCTGGACCTCTGCCCTCTTGCCACCCACTTCCACAGCCCTTCCTTCAGCCCCTGCTCTCTCTCTGCCCTGCTCCTGCCTGACCTCCCCGCAGCCTCCCGGCTGGAACTCAGCCAGTAGCTCATGGCCAGTGCAGGCCTTGGTGAGCCCGCCCCCCTTCCCTCCCCACACCCCTGCCAAGGCTGAGGCCGCCACACCCCTCTGAACCTCTACCTACCCATAGCTCCAGCCCTGACAGGGACCTTGGACCTGGGACAGTAGGGGCTCACGCAGCTGGCACGCCTCAAGGTCCCCCACCCCTACCAAAGACTAAGGTCCCCCATCCCTGCCCCAGCCCTCCTCCAAGTTCATGGGCCCCCAGCCTCTGCCCAGGACCCCATCTTGTATATAGTTTCCCCCCCGCCAGTCCCCCCTGTAAATAGTTTCTGTTTCATCTTTTCATTATGACACAGTTCTGATACTTAGTTGTGTTTATTGTGCATCACCCCGGTGTCTTTTGTGCATGGTGGGGGAGCAGTGAGAAGTGGATGTGCAGCAGGGTTTGTGGTCAGGGAGCAGTGCATTGTGGGTGGGTATGTGGCAGGGGTTGTGGGGGATTGACTGGGGGGAAGGTCATTGGGGCCCCCTTGTGAAGGCCTCCCACGGGGCTTTCCTGATCTGCACCCCACCCCATTGTGCCTGATGACATAGGGCAGTGGCTGGCTGCTCGTAGCTGGGGCCAGCCTTGGCAGCCCACCCCAGCACAAAGGGCTCATGCTTTCTCTCCGCAATATTGCAGAGAGTGCAGCATGCCCCCACCATGGTGGGTACATTGTGGTGGCAACCTCCAGGCACGTCAGGAGGCACTGAAAGCACCTCTTCAGGCGCCCGAACGTGCATTTGACACTGTTGTGGCCCAGTCCAGGTGGGCATTAAAAAGGTCCTGGCTTGGGTCCATGTGTCCCGTGTAGGGCCACGTGAGCCATGGGTGCAGAGGGTAAGTGGCATCAGCCACTATCCAAGGGGCATGGTCGTGTCCCCAACAGGGCGCTCCCAGAGGGGCATGTAGATCCCCTCCAATATCCGGCACCCAAGCCAGGAGTTCTGGAAGAACCAGGCATCATGGGCTTCATCTGACCAGGTCACACAGATACCCATGAAGCGCTCATGGGAGCCCATGAGGGCCTGGAGCACCATAAAGTGGTGTGCCTTCCCGCTGTGGAACCAGCTGGCACCGTGGTCCAGCTGCTGGCAGAAATGCTGTAGAGCGGGGGGCGGCCCAAATATGAGACAACGAGTCTCTTTTAAAAAAGAGAGTTGGGAGGCCCTTTTGGCATCCCAAATACAGGACCATCCCGCCCAATACGGTACAGATGGTCACCCTAATTAAGGGCCATCCAGCCTACTCCCTGAGACTGTCCTCCTGGCTCTCTTCATTTGTGCTAACAACTATGTAACATGACCCTGCAATCTAGTGTACTAGTTCGTTCTCCTAGAGCACAAGCAACAGTTACAGGTTTCCTGGCTCAAGTACAGATTACTGACATTTGCAAAGCAGGGTCTGGTCACAAGTCCACACCTCCACTTCTCATTATTCCATTATCCTTCAGCCCAGAGATGGTGCCAGCTTGGAAGAGCGGTCCTGCAATTACTATTTAGCTAGACTCCAAACCTACCTACATAGCTATTTGCTTATAGAACCACCATAGAACCATAGAACACTAGGACTGGAAGGGACCTCGAGAGGCCATCGAGTCCAGCCCCCTGCCCTCATGGCAGGACCAAGAACTATCTAAACCATCCCTGATAGACGTCTATCTAACCTGTTCTTAAATATCTCCAGCGATGGAGATTCCACAACCTTCCTTGGCAATTTATTCCACTGTTTGACCACCCTGACAGTTAGGAACTTTTTCCTAACGTCCAACCTAAACCTCCCTTGCTGCAGTTTAAGCCCATTGCCTCTTGTTCTATCCTCAGAGGCCAAGAGGAACAAGTTTTCTCCTTCCTCCTTATGACTCCCTTTTAGATACCTGAAAACCGCTATCATGTCTCCCCTCAATCTTCTCTTTTCCAAACTAAACAAGCCCAATTCTTTCAACCTTTTTTCACAGGTCACATTCTCTAGACCTTTAATTATTCTTGTCGCTCTTCTCTGGACCCTCTCTAGTTTCTCCACATCTTTTTTGAACTGCGGTGCCCAGAACTGGACACAAGACTCCAGCTGAGGCCTAACCACCACAGAGTAGAGCAGAAGAATGACTTCTCGTGTCTTGTTCACAACACACCTGTTAATCCATCCCAGAATCATGTTTGCTTTTTTTGCAACAGCATCACACTGTTGACTCATATTTAACTTGTGGTCCACTATAATCCCTAGATCTCTTTCTGCTGTAGTCGTTCCTAGACAGTCTCTCCCCATTCTGTATGTGTGACACTGATTCTTCCTTCCTAAGTGGTGCACTTTGCATTTGTCCTTATTAAACTTCATCCTGTTTACCTCAGACTGTTTCTCCAATGAGCTGCTTACTACAGATCTGACTTGTGCAATCACTGGCAGAAATAAAAAATGTGACCCACATTCCATACTGTTTTTCAAGATGTATTGCCCATCCCTTCTGTGACCAACCCACCTTCCTCTGTATCCATGCTCCCCCCACTCATTCCAGTACACAGTGACGTATGACAAGGGAGGGTGTTCAAGCCACGTTAATGGTCTGAGAGAGAAAAAACTGACAGCTATGCATGAGGTGTCATTGCCCTCCAGGGGACTGGATATATGCAATGCATCTCAAAGAACAACACTAAGTAGGTAACGGTTTCATGTTCTGAATAGCACTGGTCCCTGTACAGTTCCTTGGGGAACCCTGCTATCTACCTCCCTCCACTGTGAAAAATGGCCATTTATTCCTACCCTTTGTTTTCTATTTTTCAACCAGTTACTGATCCAGAAGAGGATCTTTCTCCTTGCCCCATTATAGCTTACTCTGTTGAAGAGACTTTGGTTAGGAACCTTGTCAAAGGCCTTCTGAAAGTCCAGGTACACTATATATACTGGATGCTGCTTGTCCAGATTTGCCGATTCCCCCCTAAATTCTAACAGATTGGTGAGGCTTAATTTCCCTTTACAAAAACTCTCTTGACTTTTTCCCCCCGAGAAATCATGTACATCTATGTATTTGACAATTCTGTTCTTCACCACATTTTCAGCCAGTTTGCCTGGTACTGAAGTTAGTCTTAACAGACAGTAATTGCCAGGAACACATCTGGAGCCTTTAAAAAAATGGCGTTACATTAGTTATCTTCCAGTTATCTGGTACAGAAATTGATTTAAGCAATAGGTTACGTATGACAATTTCATCTTTGATTCCTTCATTGCAGTTGGGTGAATACCATCTGGTCCCACTGACTTATTACTAATTCATCAATTTTTTTCCAAAACCTTCCTTAATGACACCTCAGTCTGGGACAGAGATTTGTCATCTAAAAAAGGCTCAGGTGTGAGAATCTCCCTCACATCCTCTGCAGAAAAGACACATACCAAAAAAAAAAAAAAAAAAAGTTTCTCCTCAATGTCCTTATCTTCCTCCAGTGCTCCTTTAGTGCCTAAACTGTCCAGTATTCCCAGTGGTTGTTTAGCAGGCTTCTTGCTTCTGATGTACTTAATTTTTTATCTTACTTTTTGAGTCTTTGTCCAGTTGCTCTTCAAGTTATTTTTGGCCTGCCTAAGCATGCTATTACATTGTTAATGGTGAATGCTCAAAGGAGTCCAGGAATGGATTAGCAGTGGATGATGTGGGTCACGTTGGGGGATATTGGCAGAACTAAACATGAGAGGAGTCTGTCTCAAATCAGCATCTCCTGGTTTTGTGGCCCATCTCTTTGCCCATCTCCCAGCCTCTCCTCATTGCTCATTTATAATGTTTAATGTCCTGGGCATGCTGCAATCCTGGTCATTTCATAGAATCATAGAATCCTGGGGCTGGAAGGGACCTCAGGAGGTCAGTGAGTTCAGTCCCCTGCCTAAAGCAGAATCAACCCCAACTAAATCATCCCAGCCATGACTATGTCAAGTCAGAACTTAAAAACCTCTAGGGATGGAGAGTCCACCACCTGTCTCAGTAACTCATTCCAATGCTTCACCACCCTCCTGGTGAAGTAGGTTTTCCTAATATCCAACCTGCACCTCTCCCTCTTTAACTTCAGACCATTGCTCCTTGTTCAGCCATCTGTCACCACTGAGAACAGTCTCTCACCATCCTCTTTAGAGCTCCCTTTCAGGAAGTTGAAGGCTACTATTAAATCACCCCCCACCCCTCTTCTTTTCTGCAAGTCAAATAAGCTCAAATCTCTCAGCCTCTCCTCATAGGTCATGTGCTTCAGTCCCTTAATCATGTTCATTGCCGTCTGCTGAACCTGCTGCAATGCGTCCACATCCTTTCTATACTGTGGGACCCAGAACTGGATTTAATACTCCAGATGTGGCCTGACCAGTGCTGAGTAGAGGGGAGTAATAACTTCTCTAGATGTGCTTGAAATGCTTCTCCTAATGCATCCTGTGACAAAGTCCCTTGTCAGCCTCTGTGGGTCCCTGCGCTTCCTGGCGGATCTGTGCTGCCTCAGAGACTCACAGAGGCCCCCCTTTTGCCCAGGCCCTTCCAAAGGCAGGGGTCTCTGCTTAGCGAGCCATCCTCATCATAGGCAGGACCAGTACGGGGAGAATAATACCAGTCCCCTTGCAGGCCCGCGCCTGCTCCAGTAGAGTGATCCCTCAGGGGAAGGGAGTCCAGACCCACCCTCTACCCTGGACTCTGGCCCAGGGTCCCTATGAGAACAAGAAGCAACCGGCAGGACCTTTACCCCTGCCCAAAGTAGTAGCCTCACCGTGGGCCACTTCGCCCACCACTTCCCCGTGGTACCTTTTCGCTGTGCTCCTGCTCCTCTGGTGCAGCTCCCCAAACCCTCCCCCGTTACCAGCTGGGGAGCCTTTTATAGGGAGCACAGGGTCTGTCTGACCAATGGAGGTCTGGGCCTAGACAGGGAGCAGGGATGCCCTGCGTCTCCTCTCTCTGAGGGGCTGCCACACAGAGCCCGCTTAGGGCCCCTGCGGCTGGGAGGTCGGCAGCCTTGGCTGCTGGCTTTGGCCCCTTCTCTTGGGCCAGCTTCTTCTCTGCCCTAGGCAGGCTGCTTCCTTCTCCCCCCCGCTCCCCCGCTCCCAGCTAGTTTTCCTAGAACTGCTGGGAGTGTGGGGGGACTCCTGCTGCCCTGCCTTTTGGCAGGGAGGAGGTACCCCCCCTTTCCATCTTCTGGGGGCGAATCTGCTGGCCCCCACTTTGGGCCCACCTTACCATCTGCTGGCTGCTGCATCCCCACTGCTTCAGAGGCGGTAAGGGGCTTTCTTGGGCAGTGGCTGGGCTTCCCCTCCACAGCTTGCTTGTGGAGTGGCTTGGGGGAGGGGTGAGTTTGGGTGGGGCCCTCCCCACCGGGGCTCCACAGGGGTGGCTGCACAATTGGCGGTGGGGTGTAAGGGTGTGGTCCCTGCCCCACCCCTGCAGCCACTGCCTCCTTCCCCAGCTCCCCCGCCCACACACCCAGCTGCCTCTGGGGACCTCCCCATCTGGGCCCCACCAAAACCATCTGCCCCTTCCTCCTCCCCCCCGCTCTTGTGGGGCTCTGCAGCAGCAGCAGCTCCTGTGGGCCCACCCTCAGGCACCCGTGGGCACACTCTTCTGTCCAACCCCCCGCTTGGCTGTTTCTTCCCCGCTTCCTTTTTGCCCCCCCCCCCTTTTTTTTTCTGGTAGGTGCCTGAGCCCCCTCCCTTTCCACTCACTCACCATCCCACATTTACACACTTACATATACTGTACCCCCACACACACATCCCAGTGCAGTAGCAGGAGCCGCTTACCATCTTGTGCTGGGAGTTGTGGCCTTCTTGCACCTCCCTTTCCTCCCTCTCTCCTCCTGCCGCACCCCCGCCTGGCTGGTGGGGGAGGGGTAGGCATCCACTTTCTCCCTCCCTTCTCCTCCCCTCCCCCACTCTCTGTTAAAGTGCACCACCCCAATAAAATTCCCTCACCCTTGCACCCCTCATCATGGCCTCTACAGCCACCGGGGGGTCATCTGGCGATGTCCTCCTCCCTCTACTGGCACCCCCTCCACCCCCAAAATGGTGGCCTCCTCGTCCAGGGCCGCCGGGGTCACTGCCTTATTATTGGCCGAGGGCGCGGGTGCAGGCTCCGGGGCTCCTGCCACCCCCACCACGGCATCCTCCGGCAACCCCGCCCTGAGCCCAACCCCCCAAAAGGGTAGGAAGGGCCAGGGGAAGAAGAAAGGCAAGAGCCCCGCCCGGAAGGCCAAACCTCCCGTGGCGGGGGCTCTTACCCCAGCTGCTGCAACATCTGGCGCAGCTCCCCCTTCTCCCTGCCCCACTGTTCCCACCACCGCGCCTGGGGCTCCGATTCTTCAGCCCCCAGGTTGTACGTCCAGGTGGCGGCTGCTGCCTCGCACCCTGCTCCTTCCGCCTCCACCAGGACTACCACCCCCAACGGTCATGGCCCCTTCCCCGCACTCACCAGGAGGCACGGAGTCCACTGCCTCCTGGTGGCTGCCTTGCCCCACGTGGAAACCTACGTGGGGGTGTTGGCACGGGTGGTGGGGCCCGCGGCCGTGGTGGCAGCCTCCCGGATGTTCGGGAAGATCGTCTTCTTCCTGGCTTCGGAGGCTGCCCCCCAGGAGGCGGTGGAGAGGGGCTTGGCGGTAGGGGGCGTACACATGCCCCTGGAGCCGCTGGAAGACCTGGGCGTGCGGGTGGTGTTCTCCTCCGTCCCGCCCTTCCTCCCCAACTCCACCCTTCTGCCATTCCTCACTGCCCTGGGCCAGCCTCTGTCGGTCCTGAGCCCCCTCCCCCTAGGCTGCAAGGACCCCGCCCTTCAGCATGTGCTTTCTTTCCTCCAGCAGGCCCAAGTACAACTGTCGCCAGCGGCAGCACAGGGCGGGGTAGCCCAGGAGGGGGCTATACTGGTGCCCTATGAAGGGGCCCAGTACCAGGTGTTTTATACCCTGGGGGAGGCCCGGAGTTTTGTGTGCTGGGCGGCGGGGCACGTCCAGAGGGATTGTCCTCGGCCCAGCGCGAAGAGGAGCCTGGGACCTCCTCCGACGTGGGGGGCGCCAGCCACGAGACCGGCAGTGCCCCGACTGCGACAGGCCCTGGGACCGCCCCTCCTCCTCTTGGCCCGGACGGATCCATCGCTGCTCGGGCATCGGAGGACACCCGAACCAGTGGTGCCAGACAAGAAGAAGCGGGCGCCGGCGCCTGAGCAGGCACAAGTGCCGGGTCCGCGGAGGAGAGGGAGGCAGGGCTGGCGGCAGGACCTGGGCAGGGCCAACACCAGGGCAGGCTGTCCCTTCCCCCTGCTGCCCTGGCCCCTCTTTTCCTCCCTCCCTCCTTGCTGCCTCAGCCCCCTGGCCCTTCCCCCTCTGCTGCCCAGCCCCCCTCCTCAGAGGACTGGGTACTGGTGGGGGGGAAAAGTTAAAAAAGGAGTGCGCGCGCCCGGCACCCCACCCCGTCGGAGGACGGGGTGGGCGTGCCCTGCAAGGCACCAAAAAGAGCCGCCAGCCCCAGTCCACCCGCTGAACCCCTGGCCACTGACCACCTGCTGGGGGTGGTTGGGTTTGCCGCGGCAGCCATAAAGGACACCCCCCCCCCTTCTGCCCCAGAGCCGGTGCCTCCAAAAACGGAGACTGCCTCCGTCGTCCCCTTGCCCTCCTCCGATGCCCCTCCGGCCGCTGCCCAGCTTGCCCCTGTGGAGCATCCGGATGAGGTGAGCCTCGGCCTCGCCCTCCTCTCACAGGATGTCGAGGCCCTGGGTCTTACCCTGGCAGCCCTTGACACGGATGACCTTCTATTGGAGGCCTGCGGGCTGTCCCTCTACTCCCCAACCCCCTCGCTCCCCCTCTCCCTGTCCACCAGCACCTCTCTAACTGCCCCCTTCCCTGCTCCTGGCGGGGGTTGGCCAGCCCCCAGACACCCCGGGAGAACTGGTGTTCCCATTATGCCCTCCCTCCCCTCTTGGACCTGAAGACCCTACCATCATTCCCGCCACCCCGTCAGTGCCCACTGCTGAGTGCGTGGGCACCTTGCCCCTAACCCCAACTCCCCTTCCACCGCCCATGGAAGTTCCCCCTCCCGAGATCCCCTCCGCTCCCATCCCAGGTCCTACTCCCACCCTGGCCCCCCCCACCCCTACTCCCCTCTCCAATCAATGCTCCATCCAAAAACCTGTAACCCTCCCCCGCCCCAGGCCCTCCTCTTCCCCCTCTTCCACCACTCCAGGCCCTACTCCCACCCTGGCCCCCCCACACCCGTACTCCCCTCTCCAATCAATGCCCCATCCGAAAACCTGTAACCCTCCCCCCCCGGCCCTCCCCTTCCCCGTCTTCTGCCACTCCCACCCCTTCTTCCTCCCCCTGCTCCCCCTCCACCCCCTTCAGACCCTTCCCCTCCAAACCTCATCCTCCCCACCCTCCCCCCTCCCCCCTCTGCCTCCCCTCAACATTTGCCCACCCACGTCTGCCCCCAAGGCTGTGATCACCCGGGAGGCCTTTGCCGTACCGCCCACTCCCAGCACCTCCAGGGCTGCTCTCCTTCTGCCACCCCCATCCCTCCCAAACTTAGACCCCACTCCCCACTTAGACCTTTTTTCCGGCCGTGGGGCCCACAAGAAAACGGGGCTGATGGATCCCTGGCACCCCGAAACCCCAGCACCCCATGCGCTGGCGGGCAAGATACACCAGTTCTTGGACGATGTCCACGGGTCCAAGAACAAGGTCGCTCTTGCCCTCCAGCGCTGGGGTGACTTTCACGCCATCCTAGAGTCCATGAGGGCCCTTTTAAAAGAGGGCAAGGGGACCGGGAGGAGAGACGCCACGGCCTACCAACGGGCCCGCGGCTTCCGTGACGCCTTAATTACCTTCGGCGTCGGTCACGGCTTGCTGCGTGGCCCCACGAGGGCCGTCGGTGCTCCCTCTGGCGAGGATCCTCCCCAGCCCTCCAAATGGTGCCAATCATCTTTGCCTCATTAAATGCCAGGGGCTGCGGGTCGGGTCTCCGCAGGTGCCGAGTGCTCTCCTTCCTCCGGGAGGGGGGGTACTCGGTCACCTTCTTGCAGGAGACCCACACTACTCCGTCCGCTGAAGCCAGTTGGCGCCTGGAGTGGGGAGGCAGGGTCCATTTTAGTCACCTCTCGGCCCATCGGGCCGGGGTAGCGACCCTGTTCTCCCCAGACCTGCAGCCCGAGGTGCTGGGGAGCATCAAGGTCGTGCCAGGCCGCTTGCTGTATCTCCGGGTACAGAAAGAGGGGCTGCCCCTCCACCTCCTCAACATCTACGCCCCAACATCCGGTCCGGAGAGAACATCCTTCTTCTGGCAGGCGGCGGCCTTCCTCGACTCCATCGATCCTCGTGAGTGCCTGGTCCTCGGTGGGGATTTCAATTGCACCCTCGAGGAACGGGACCGTACGGGGACTGAGCAGTGCCAGGCCGCTGCAGACGTCCTCAGGGAGCTCATCAACCATCGCTCCCTGGTGGACGTCTGGCGCAGCCACCACCCGGACGAGGATACCGTCTTTACCTACGTCCAAGTGGTGGGCCATAAATCTGTACACTCCTGGCTGGACCGCATCTATATCACTTGGCAACACCTTTCCCAGCCCCACTCCTCCAGTGTGCGGCCGGCCCCCTTCTCAGACCACCACCTTGTGGCCGTGAAGGCTTCCGTTTCACCGGGGAAGCAGGGGTTGGCCTACTGGCATTTTAATAATAGTCTGCTGGGGGATGTGGGCTTCGTGGAGTCCTTCCGGGAGTTCTGGCTGGCCTGGTGCGGGCAACGGTGCGCCTTTCCCTCAGCGCGGCGGTGGTGGGATCTGGGAAAGGTGCGCACGCAGCTCTTCTGCTGCGACTGTACCCGGGGGGCCAGCCGGTGGCGGGATGCGTTGATAGGACAGCTGGAGCGGGAGGTTCTTGAGCTGGAGAGGCACCTGGCCACCAGCCCCGGGGATCCACCCCTCTGCGGCACGTACTGGGAGAAGCAGGATGAGCTCAGGGCCCTTGACGCCCTTCGGGTGCAGGGGGCTTTTGTGAGGTCGCGGATCCAGCTCCTTCAGGAGATGGACCGCGGCTCCCACTTCTTCTACACCCTGGAGAAAAAGAGGGTGCCAAGAAATATATCCTATGCCTCCTCACGGAGGATGGCACCCCTCTTAAGGATCCAGCGGAGATGCGCGAGAGGGCTCGCGCCTTCTACGCCACCCTTTTCTCCCCAGATCCGACCGACGCCGACACCTGCAGAGTGTTTTGGGACCAACTCCCTTCGGTCAGCACAGGCAACCAGGACCGGCTGGAGCTTCCTCTCACTCTGGCTGAGCTCTCGGAAGCCCTCCGTCTCATGCCCACCAACAAATCCCCAGGCATGGACGGGCTGACCGTGGAGTTCTACCGTGGGTTTTGGGACGTCCTTGGCCCAGACCTGCTCAGCGTCTGGGCCGAGTCCTTGCAGAGCGGGGTCCTCCCCCTGTTGTGCAGGTGGGCCGTCCTCACCCTGCTGCCCACAAAGGGGGACCCCCGTGACCTTCGGAACTGGCGTCCCATCTCGCTCCTCGGCATGTACTACAAGATAATTGTCAAAGCCATCTGCCGTCGCTTGGGGTCCTTGCTGCAGGATATGGTCCACCCCGACCAGACCTACACTGTCCCGGGCCGTACCATCTTCGATAACCTCTATCTGGTCTGGGACCTCTTGGAGCTCGGGTGTAGGAATGGTCTGTTGTTCGCCCTCCTGTCCTTGGACCAGGAGAAGGCGTTCGACAGGGTGGACCACGGGTATCTCCTGGGCACTCTGCGGGCCTTCAGCTTCAGACCCCGTTTCATTGGGTTTCTTCAGGTGCTGTACGTGGCCTCAGAGTATCTGGTCAAGCTCAACTGGACCCTGACTGCTCCGGTCAGCTTTTGGCGAGGGGTGCGTCTGGTCTGCCTGCTGTCAGGCCAGCTCTACGCTCTGGCCATCGAGCCCTTCCACTGTCTCCTTCAGCAAAGGTTGACGGGGTTGGTGCTCCGTGAGCCAGAGCTGCGGCTGGTCCTGTTGGCGTATGCTGATGATGTACTCCTTGTGGTCCAGGACCCGGGAGACCTGGTGTGGTTGGAGGCCTGCCAAGCCATCTACTCGGTGGCCTCCTCTGCCCGGGTCAACTGGGTCAAGAGCTCTGGCCTGGTGGTTGGGGCTGGGTGGCAGGTGGGCCGCCTCCCGTCCGCGCTTCAGGCCATTCGGTGGAGCGTGGGTCTGCTGTCCTATCTGTGCGTCTTCCTATCTGCCACACATTCCTCTCCGCCAGAAAACTGGCAGGGTTTAGAGAGCAGGGTGGCTGAGCGGTTGCGGAGGTGGGCGGGGCTGCTCCAGTGCCTCTCCCTACGGGGGAGGGCACGGGTGCTTAATCAGTTAGTCCTGTCCATGCTCTGGCACCGACTCAGCACCCTTGTCCCACCCCCGGGTTTCCTGGCTGCCCTCCAGAAGGTAATTCTGCAGTTCTTCTGGCCAGGACTGCACTGGGTCCCTGCAGGGGTTCTCCATCTCCCCCCGGAGGAGGGAGGACAGGGCCTGACCTGTCTCTGCACTCAGGTCCATGTCTTCCACCTCTGGGCCCTGCAGGGACTCCTCAACAGCAATAATGCAGATAGTCCGGCGTGGAGCACGCTGGTGCACGCTTTCCTCCGTCGCTTCCAAGGGCTCCGATACAACTGGCAGCTCCTTTATCTGCCTTTGAGAGGCCATCCGCGAGACCTCTCGGAGCTGCCAGCCTTCCACCAGGACCTCCTCCGCACCTGGCGGCTGCTCGCAGTCTCCAGGTCCTTAGGGGCTACCGTGGGGGAAGATCTCCTCGCAGAGCCCCTGCTACACAACCCCTACCTCCGTGTGCAGGCGGCGGAGTCCCCCGCAGCGTGCTGGAGGCTGGTCCTCAGTGGAATCACCAGGGTCGGAGACCTCCTGGACTACGACCGGGGAGACTGGATGGAGGCCAGGTGCTCGTCCAGCGCATTGGGCTCTCCACCCTTCGCTCTCCCCGGCGCGTACTCGAGGAGGTGAAGGCTGCCTTGCCACCCGCTGCTCATGTCTACCTACGCCGGGTCCTGCGAGAGGGTGCACCCCGTCCCCCTCTTACTCCTGGCCCTCCGGACCTCTCTGTGGGTCCCCGGCTCTGCGAGCCTTCCCGCCCCCCCCACATCATCCCAGCCAGCTGCACGCCTTGCAGCTGGTCCCCTTCCGAACTGCGCCCCGACGTCATCTGTACACGCTCGTGCTTCACACGCTCCACTTCCCCACCCTCATGTCCCGCCCAGACCACAAGTGGCGGGACCTTCTACCACCTTCGGAGGGTGGGGAGCCCCAGTGGGCCAGCCTTTATTCTACCCTGGTCCCGCGGCCCACGGGGGACATCAGCTGGAGAATTCTTCATGGGGCGGTGAGCACGGGCGTGTACTTGGCGTGGTTCACCCCCCTCCCAGACACTTGCTTCTTTTGCGGCATGAGGGAGACCCTGGTGTACATTTACATTGAGTGCGCCACGTTGCAGCCCCTCCTTCGGCTCCTCCAGAACCTCTTGCTGAGGTTCTGGCTGCACTTCTCCCCGCACCTTCTTATCCTTGCACACCCTATGCATGGCCCCACCAAGTCGCAGGACCTCCTCATCAGCCTCCTCCTGGCTATGGCCAAGGTAGCCATTTATAACACTCAGGAGAGGAGGCTGGCAGGGGAGAGGCCTGCAACTGTGGGGCCTACTTCCGCTCCTCTCTCTTCTCACGAATCCGGGCAGAGTTCCTTTGGGCGGAGTGCACTGGCTCTCTTGACACCTTCGAGGGACAGTGGGTGCTGTCCAGGGTTCTCTGCTCGGTGTCCCCTTCTGGGTCCCTCGTTCTAAACCTTTGACCTCCACTCCCGTCCCTGTTTTTTCTTTAGTTGTCCCCCGTATTTTGTTGGGGCCATGACTTTTTTTTAATGTGTCCCCTCTCTCTCTAAGAGGAGCCTTTTAGTCGTGGGCGGGCTGTGCCCGCCCACTCCATGGATCCCCAATAGGACCCAGTATACTGTCCTTCTAGAAGGCTCCGGAAGCTTCCAGGTAAGGGTCTACCACCAGGTTTACCACAATCCCAATATGCCATTAGCCTTTTTGGCTACAAGGGCACACTGTTGACTCATATCCAGCCTCTCATCCACTGTAATCCCTAAGTCCTTTTCTGCTGCACTGCTACTTAGCCAGTTGGTCCATAGCCTGTAACAATGCTTGGGATTCTTCCCTCCCAAATGCAGGACTCTGCACTTCTCCTTGTTGGACTTCATCAAATTTCTTTTGGCCCGATCCTCCAATTTGTCTATGTCAATCTGGACCCTATCTCTACCCTCCAGTGTATCTACCTGATGCCTTCGCTTAGTGTCATTTGCAAATTTGCTGAGAGTGCAATCCATCCTCTCATCCAGGTCTTTAATAAAGGTGTTGAACAGGACTGGCCATAGAACTGATCCTTGGGGCATTCAAAACCGACTGCCAAACAGATACTGAGCCATTGATCACTACCCATTGGGCCCATCCATCAAGCCAGCTTTCTATCCATCTTACAGTGCATGTATCCAATCCATACTTCCTTAACTTATGGGCAGGAATGTTGTGGGAGACTGTATAAAAAGCTTTGCTAAAGTAAAGGTATATCACATCCACTGATTTCCCCATGACCACGGAGCTGGTTACCTCATCATAGAAGCTAAACAGATCGGTCAGGCACGACTTGCCTTCGGTGAATCCATGTTGACTACTCTCAATCACTTTCCCCTTTTTCAAGTGCTCCAAAATGGATTCCTTGAGGATCCTCTCCATGATTTTTCTGGGGACTGAGCTAAAGCTGACTGGTTTATAGTTGCCTGGATTGTCCTTATTTCCTTTTTTAAAAATGGGCACTACATTTACCTTTTTCCAGTCATCCGGGATCTCTCATGATCTCCATGAGTTTTCAAAGATAATGGCCAAAGGCTCTGCAATGACATCTGTCAAGTCCCTCAGCACCCTTGGATGCATTAAATCCGGAACCATGGATTTGTGTACTGCTAGCTTTTCTAAGGAGCTCTTAACCTGTTCTTTCCCCACCAAGGGCTGCCCACCACCTCCTCATACTGTATCGCCTAGTGCTGTAGTGTGGGAGTTGTCCTTGTCTGTGAAGACTAAGGTGAAAAAAGCATCGAGTACTTATGCCTTTCTTGCATCATCTGTTATTAGGTTACCTCCTTCATCCAGTAACAGCTCCACACCCTCACTGATCACTCTCCTATTGTTAACATGCCTGTAGAAACCCTTCTGGTTACTCTTCACATTCCTTGTTAGCTGAAGTTCCAATTGTGCTTTCACTTTCCTGATTACTTGCTGGCATTTTCCAGCAATGTATTTATACTCTTCCTTGGTCATCTGTTCAAGTTTCCACTTCTTATACACATCCCTTTTGAGTTTGAGCTCACCCAGAATTTCCTTGTTAAGCCAAGGTCGTTGCCTACCATATTTGCTTTTCTTACTGTGCATCAGGATGGTTTGTTTCTGTGCCTTCAATAAGACTTCTTTAAAGTACTGCCAGTTTTCCTGAACTCCTTAGCCCTTCATATCAGTTTCCCAAGGGATCCTGCCCATCAAGTCTCTCAGGGAGTCAAAGTCTGCTCTTCTGAAATCAAGGGTCTATATTTTACTGCCCACCTTTCTTCCTTGTGTCAGGATCCTGAAAAGCAATAGCGCTGTGACTGTTTAGTGTCAGTTTGTGAGGCCGTGAGTTGTTTCTGCACTCCAGGTGCCTCTGTGGTAATAATAAGAATCTTCAGCTGCTGGAGTAGCATCTGCTTAGTCATGGAGGTGGCCCTGGCCCTCTCAGAGTAAGGTTGGGATGAAGGCTGCTGGAACGCCCTGAGATGAGATACAGTGGAAGAAAAGGGGGAGTGGTCTACGAAACTGGACTTTCAAGGTGGGAAGGTGAAGCAAAAGGAGCACTGCCCAAGAGAACATGATGTCACTGTTTGCCCTGGGATGTGCGTGGTTTCCCTTTTCTCCTCTTGGTGATGTTCGAGCAGCATGAGTGCTTCAGGATCATTCTCCTTTCTTATCATCTGATTTCACTACTCAGGAAAGGTTTTCAAAGTCCCAGTAGCCAACAATTGTATTGCATCAGGAGTTTCTGTTCAGTTGGATGACAGAGCAAACAGGATCCTTGGATGTACATGGGGGTAGAAGTAGGGAGGAGGTACAGGTGGTGTCAGCAAGTAAGGAGCTCAGTATTGAGTAGTGCCCCTTAAAATCATCAAACAAAACCAGCTTGAGGACCCAGAAGTCTGGGAAAGCTAATTGCCTCTCTGGGACATTGCTAAGAGGCAATCCTTCCCCACTGAGAGCCACTGAGTCTACAGACAACACAAAAGAAGAGCTGTATTGAGGTGAGAGGGAACACAGCATTTCTTTGGAAAGACACAGCAACAGTGACTCAGTGTGCAAACACTCACATTTTGTTCTCTTGGGCAGTGCTCCTTTTGCTTCAGTTTCCCACCTTGAAAGTCTAGGGGATGAATGAATGTTTTGTGAACCACTCCCCCATTTCTTCTATTGTATCCCATTCACAGATTGTTGTCTGAGTTCCACAGTCCAAGGGTTCATCCAGTTCATCCATCTCTAGGCCCTAGGGGGTGGTTGAAGGGTAGTGAGGCTTCTGCTGCTGCATCTTTTGTCTGTCCAAGGACAGTCCTACAGCACACAGCCATCAGACCAGCTCTTACAATGGCCAGCCCTAGGGTCTGCTGGGCAGGGCAGTGCCTTTGCTGCTGCATTTCTATGAGTGCTACAAAGCCATGTTCTGCAGCTCCTCCACCTTGCCCACTTCTTACTGATTTCAGCAGGAGTGATTCCCCTGGATAGTGCAGATGCCTGCTCTGCATTGTCTCCTACCCAAGCACCATCCCCTCACAGAGTCAAAAGCCCAGCAACTCGGCCACCTTAGCAGTGACTGCAGCTGAGTGATACCTGACAGGAGGCACAGACTCTCCAGTGAATCATGTCAGCACTTCCCTTAGATGCTGGAGAGGAAAGGTCAAGCAGTGTCTAGAGACTTGACTCCTGCCCGCCCAGCTTGCTTTTAGCCGTAGCTCACAAACTCAAGCTTAGCAGATGAGCTTCTGCTCACAGGGACCCTTCCATTATGGAATATTAAACATAGTTCTGTCCCTCCATAGCATCAGGGTAACAACATTTACATATGTCACAGACTGTGTCAACATGGGCACAAATCTTCGAAATAGCCGTATTTTGAAGATTACTAATGAGACACTGAATTGAATATTCAGTGCCTCATTAGCATTAGGACGCTTCCGGCTGTGGCGGTTCGAAAGCATGCAGCTCAGCATGGCTACATGGGCTCCTTTTCGAAAGGACCCCACACCTTTTGAAATCCCCTTATTCCGATCACTGATTGGAATAAGGGATTTTGAAAGGTGTGGGGTCCTTTCAAAAAGGACCCCTGTGTAGCCGAGTGCTTTCGAAGCATCCTAATGCTAATGAGGTGCTGAATATTCAATTCAGCACCTCATTAGTAATCTTCAAAATACAGCTGTTTTGAAGATTTGTGCCTGCATAGGCACAGCCATAGAGCTGGAAGGGGTCATTGAGTCCAGTCACCTGCACACACACACAGACCTATCACCATCCCTGGCAGATTTTATATATATATATATATATATATATATATATATATATATATATATATATATATATGAAATCTAGCCTGCCCCAGGCCTTTGAAAGGCCCTCTCAAGGACTGAGCTCACAGCTCTGGGCTTATAAGGCTAATGCTTTGACCACTGAGCCAATCCTTTTTTTTTTTTTTTTTTTTTTTTTTTTTTTTTATTAAGTACCCTGCTCCAAGAATTAGGTGAATTTTAACACAAAGCAGCCCAAGCTGATCATCTTGGTAAAGCAGGTGTGTCTACCCATTAGCTATTTTCCTCCAGTCCTTCCACAGATGGTAGGAGACAGCTCATTCAGATCACAGGCTTGCACCAGGGAGACCATTTCTGTGATGCTGTGTCCTGTTTAAAAGAAGGGAGGTTGACAAACTGGAAAGTGCTCAGAAAAGAGCTACAAGATTGATCTGAAGTCTCACCTCTTAATGAGAAAGTGAGGCAGTTTGGGCTATTTAGTGTATCAAGAGTAGCATAAGAGATGCCTTGATCAAGGTCTGTAAGTACTCAGATGGGGAGAAGATTTCTAGAAAACCAAGGAAGAACAAGTTCCAGTGGCTGAAAGCTGAAATCAACCTGAACCTGAACATCTTCCCCGCTCTGCCCCACTCCCTTCCCAGGATGGCGAGGTGTCAGTCTTTGACCCCTTTCTACCCTGCAACTAATATCTGTCTGTCTGCAGAGTGTAGAGAGATGCTGCTGCATACTACAATCCCCATCCTCCAGGAGCTGATTGAGAAAGGAGAGGAGGAGGAGGCGTGCATTGAGCTGCTCAGCAATATCCTGGAGGTGCTCTACAAAATCCAGAAGGTAAACCCCTATCACCCTAAGTGCCAGCTGTCAGCCTGCCCAGCCCTAGTGTGAGCCTCACATTGGTAAATGCATTTGAGCTAGGCTGAGCACAATGCTCCCTTTTGGGGACAAACATCATGGCTCAGGTTGGCATTCCCCCTCCTGCTATAGACTTAGGAAAGGGAAAGGGACACAGGGCACAGCAGGGGTTACTGGGCCAGTGTGTAACTAGCCAGCTGTCCCAGGCACTTTCCAATTTAACAAGATGGAGTTGCAAAGCTGCAGAATTGAAACCACAGCCATTATATCTGGGTCAAACCATCAAGCCTGAGAGGCCAAGCAGTGATAGGCACTGTCACAGAGTGTGGGGTCACCCCATCTGCTGTCAGTTGGACTCTCCTTAAGCAGGGACAACAGAAGGTTTATTAGGTGTCAGGACCACAGTGTAGAACAGACTTAGCACAGAAACCAGCTGCAGTTAGTACAATCCATCCTGGGGAGAAGGGGCCTCAATCCAGGGTCATTGGAGACTGCTCCACTCCCCAGCTGCCCAAAGCCAATTCAAACCAGCCAGGCCCCTCCTCCAGCCTGGGAGTAGGGGAGGGAGAAAGATGTCACTTGGTTGTCTAGGTTACAAAGGCCATGGTGGGCTATTGTGTACATGTGAGAAGTCATCACACCTAAACTCCCATCACCAACTCTGCATTGATGCTGCACTTAGAGAAACTGAGGCACCACATGGAGTTACCACAGGACAGTAGGAAACACATGCAACATAACAAGGGGAATAAAATCCCCACAGTGTCCATCTTGTCACAGGTGCCTAATACCATTGTCACGGGCAAGCCATGAGGAAGTCATAGAACCACAGAACGCAAGGCCTGGAAGGGACCGCAGGAGGTTATCTAGTCCAGCCCCCTGGCCAAAGCAGGATTAACCCCAGCTAAACCATCCCAGCCAGGACCTTGTCAAGCCAGGACTTAAAAACCTCTAGGGCTGGAGATTCCACCACCTGTCTCGGGAATGCCTTCCAGTGCTGCATCACCGTCCTAGTCCTGTAATTCCTGACCACTCCTGAAAGCTCTTGGCCCTGACCATGGGCTGGGGAGTCCATTCCAAATTAGAAGGTTCCAAGTCTCATGAAGCCTAGTGGGAAGCCCCTTTCAAACTTTGTTAATATAGCTCCCTTCCTGGGGGCTGAGCCTTCTCCCTCCATATAAGTTGCCTGACCGTGTGAGTTACAGGATAGAACAAATAGTAACAGAGAGGTAGCCATGTTAGTCGGTATCCAACAAAACAAAGCAGCAGAAATGTAGCACTTTAAAGACTAACAAAATTATTTATGCGGTGATGAGCTTTTGTGGGACAGACCCACTTCATCAGATCAATCTCATTTCCAATACAGGCTATTTATAAGTACAAAGGACCAAAAAAAAAATTGCAATAAAAACTGACAAATCAAATAGGATTGAAGGAAGTGGGTGAGGGGACGTGGGTGGTATGAACAGAGACATCAATTACCTCATGCATTACAAGGACTGCTTCCATTCCTTTGATACTCATAATTATCTCAGGCAGGACAATTAACATCTGTTCACCCCTCACCCCCTTCCTTCAATGCTATTTGATCAGTCAGGTTTAAGGTCTTTAAGGGTAGAGCAGAAGGAATTATTATATTTGTACAGTCATACCCCGAGATATGCCCATTCGGGCTACGAGAATTCAAGTTTACGAGCAGCTTGATTAAGGATCACTACTTCGCCTTATGAGGCATTTACTCGAGTTTATGAGTGCCTCAGCGGGACGTGGACACCCTGCAGCTGGAGAAAGTCAGCCCATCCTGGCCCTGCCCCTGCCGCTTGCTCCTTGGGTGGCTAGGGGACCCCCTCTACCCACCCTGCACAGCTGTGCCTCAGGCACTGCTCGCTGCCTGGTGGCGGTTTCCTGGAGCCCCCAGCCCAGCCTTTACCTGGGGCTGGTCTGGTGTCTGCCTCAGCGCTGCAGCAGCCGGCGGCTGCTCCCAGGTGCTCCTGGGAGACGTGGCTGCTGGGTGCACAGTCCATCCTGGCCCAGCCCTGCTGCTCACTCCCTGGGCAGCTAGGGGGCTGCCATCACCTGCTCTGTGCAGCTGTGCCCTCTGCCAGGTAAGTGTAAGTGGGTGTAAATTGTGGGGCTCAGGAACACACAAAATTTTTTCCCATTGAAATTAACGGTAATTACATTTTCTACTTACAAGAATTCGCCCTAAGAGGAATTTTTCAGGAACAAATTACCCTCGTAAGGCAGGGGAAGACTGTATTTATTTGTTTGAAGTATCTCAAACTTCCAGCTGAGGTTGGTTATTGGCTGGCTGGTATATAGACCCATAGCAGGTGACAGTCTCTGCCCTGGAGACGTGGCAGGACAAAATAGACAAGAGAAAAAGGTGGACAGGAACAAAGGGGTATTAGTGCTAGACCCAGAGAGATGAAGTGACCTGCCCAACTTGTCACATGGAGATGTGGCAGAGTTAGGAACAGGATTTAGAGTCTTGTCTGAGAGAGAATTCTCCCAACTGGCTCCCCTGTGAGGGACAGTTGGAGCTACTGCCTTTAAGGACTGCAGTCAGTTTTTCTGCTTTTTGGTCTTGGCCCTGAGAGAGAGCTATCTCTTGCACTAGGCACAGCACTGTCTGGGCCCTGCATATGTTAGCACCATTGGTGTAGCTACACAGGGAGCTGAGTGTTAACAATCTGCTACCCACCACCTCTGTTAGTGCCCCCCACCCATCAAACGTGCTTCTGACCCATTTACCTTTGAAAACTGGCTACAAGAAGCTCTGATTAGACCAACTGGATCACATCCTCCAAACTGTTCAGCTCCTGTCCCGTCAATTACAACTTTCCGAGGCTCCCATAATGTATCACTTCAGGGTATGTGGTACATGCCCTTTGCTCATGGAGCTCCTTTATAAGGTGAAGGGAGAGGACAAAGCCTGGATACTCTGAGCTCCAACTCTCTTCCAATCCATCTGTTCCTCTCTCAGACACACAGCTGAACAAACTGGAGTTGTTTAAAATGTCCACCTTCTGAAGGTTACCAGCATTGACTATTCAACAGGGATGGACAGAAGACCTAGTATCATGTCCCTCTTAACAGAGCATCCCCTGTAACGTCAGCCATGCCAAAATCTTTGAGGGTCTTACCTGTTTCCTTCCAGGCTGAACCAGAGAATCGTACCAGCATCCCTATGAATAAGGCAGAGTTCTTCCTCGAGTGTCCCTGTGGGTGCTCCACGATAGGTGTCGGGCTCGCCCCGGCGCCGCAGGTCGGATCTTTTCAGCAGTTTGTGCTGGACTGCGCATGCGCCGGCGCGCGCCGCTCCCTTGTGCGCTCCTGGCCACGTGCGCGATCCGGTCCCCACCAGTTCCTCTTTAACCGCCATCGGCTGCAGATGGAATCCGCTCAGGCTACGGCCAGAGTTAGCGTATTTAATGTTTTTAAAGTGTTTAGAGTTTCTTTTTCAGTCTTTTAGCTTAAGTTAGCTTGTTATTGTTTTCAAAAAAAAAAGAAAGAAAAGAGAGTAAAAAGTAAAGTTTTATAGCCTTAGTAGCAAGCGGAGTAGCGGAGGCCCGGGGACGTAAGGCCATTAGGCCTCCTGCCGCAGCAGACTGAGCCTGAGAGGGGAACAGGCACAGAGAAGGTGCTAAGTACCCTATTAACAACTCAAAGACTCACCACAATGTCCTCTTCAGGATTCAAAAAGTGTGAGTCATGCCGCGAAGCGATGCCGGCCTCCGATGGGCACAGTCAGTGCATTAGGTGCCTCGGGGAATCTCATGTCACCCAGAAATGCTCCTTCTGCGCAAAACTCACAGCCAGAGCAAGGAAGGACAGAGAGATGCTGCTGAAAATGCTGCTCTTTGACAAGGCCCTCCAGCCAGACGCGCCGGAGTGGCCTCAGCAGGAGGGACCCGCAGGGGCCCATGAAAGGAAAGCTGCTTCCCTAACCCCATCAGCGCAAAAACGGAGGAAGCTTTCACCAACCCGATCCCTGCTGGCAGCCACAGCGAGCGGGACGGGTGGAGCGCATAGCCCCCAGCCACAGTCACAGCTGAGCAGTGGCAGCACGGAGACGCACATGGCAGAGGCTGAGCCTCCGATAATCAAACAGCCACCCCACACCACGGGCAGGGCGGTGGCCAGGCAAGCGCCGCAACCGGTGGCACCGCAGCTAGCGGCACCGACCCCCGGGGAACCGGCGGTGCAGAGCTTGCAGGCACACAGCCTGCAGGTGCCGGGGGAGACCACCCACGCAGCTCTGCAGCGGAGCGTGCCGAGTGCGGCGCAGACAGCGGGGCCAAGATCCCCGACATGGAAAGGGGCGGAGCCAGCCCCACAGGGGAGGGGAAAGCCAGCACAGAAAACCCGGCACCGCAGCCCTTCTCCAGACAGGGCTGCAGGGCTACTCGCTCTAAGCCCTCCACTTATGCTGCGGACTCCAACGAGGCGGCAGGGGTCACCTCCAGTATACCCTGAGCCCCCATCCCCGTTCCTACAGCCAGCATCACCATCGCTCGGACCACCATCGCCCTTCCTGGGCTTTGAACCCCTGGAGTACTGCCACAAATCAGTCTCTCCATTATCTCAATCACACAGATGATCTCGCTCCCCCAGACGCAGGGGGTATGCACCTCCAGAATGGTCCAGGTCTCCATCTCAGGAACAGTGCCCGTGTTGCCATGGTTGCCCCTATCATGCGGGGCATAGACACCATACGCATACTCCCAGGGACAGATCCCCCCAGACGGTTCAATATCCCCGAGGGCAATTGCGGACGGGGATGGAAACGCAGATATCTCAGGGGGAGTTGATTCTGGAACCCCAAGATTTTCCCTCGCAAGTATCTAGCGAGAGGATGTATCACCGTCAACAGGATCCAGAGGGGTCCAGAGAGGCTTACCCTAGCGGTTCCTCGCTATCTCCCCCTGACGAGGCCACGGCCCCAGGGGACGTCCATCCTCTGGACGATCTCAAACAGTTCCAAGAGCTGTTTAAAAGGGTGGCCTTCATGCAAGGCATCCAAACAGCAGAGGTGCAGGAGAAACACCATAAGCTCCTTAAAAACCTGAGACCTCCGGCCTCTTCCAAAATAGCTATTCCGCTGATGAAGCAATCATGGAGTCCGCCACCACAATATGGCAGACCCCTGCGTCCACTCTGCCTATAAACAAGAGAGCGGATAAGAAGTACTTCGTCCCGACGAAGGGCATGGAGTTCCTGTTCAGCCACCCGCAACCAAATTCTCTGGTGGTGGAATCGTCTCAACAGAGGTTAAAAACTTCTCAGTACAAGACAGGGGGAAGGGACAAGATGCCAAGAAACTAGAGTTGTTCGGCAGAAAGGTCTACTCCTCCTCTACCCTACTGTTGAGAATAGCGAATCACGCAGCGCATCTAGTGAACCATAATTTTGACAACTACTCCAGGCTGACTTCCCTCATGGACTCGCTTCCAGAGGACACGAAGCCGGTGCTCAAGGCCATCGTGCAGGAAGGCTACGCAGCCTCGAGGACAGGAGTTCAGATCGCCCTAGACGTAGCGGATAAGGCAGCACGCTCAACAGCTACAGCAGTGGTCATGCGCAGGGAGTCCTGGCTCCAGACATCGGGTATCCCGAAGGATCTGCAGGTGAAGATCGTTGATCTCCCCTTTGACACGCAGAAGCTGTTTGCAGTATCAACCACAGCGTCCCCAGTACCACAGGGGCTACAAGCAAGGGCGACATCAACAGCACCAACAGTACAGAACTCCCAGGTGACGTTCTCAACAGAGCCGTGCATCCTCGGGGCAGGGCCAAAGGTCACAAGTTTGACACACAGATCGAGGGCTGCACTATCACTGCCATCGCGCAATGTCATCCGAAGCTACTATTCCACCATCGCCTCCGACCATTCTACAACCAGTGGCAAAAGATCACCACAGACAAATGGGTACTGGAGATCACAGCCACGGGTTACGCGATTCCCTTCCAGTCGCTCCCACTGCCACGACCTCCACCCCACCTAAAGGACGCCTCCCACGAAGCGAGACTCAATCAGGAGGTGGACCATCTTATGCTTGTAGGGGCAGTGGAAAGAGTGCCGGAGCAACTCCGAGGGAAAGGGTTCTACTCAAGATACTTCCTCACAGAGAAAAAGACAGGAGGCTGGAAGCCCATCCTAGATCTTCGAGGCCTCAACCGGTACTTGCGCAAGCAACGCTTTTGGATGATCACAGTCGCCTCTATACTTACGGCACTGGACGATGGAGATTGGTTCGCAGCCCTCGACTTACAAGACGTGTATTTCCACATAACTATTCACCCGGCTCACAGGCGTTTTCTCTGGTTTATGGTAGGCAAAGAATATTTTCAGTACAAGGTTCTGCCGTTCGGCCTCTCCTTGGCCCCCAGAGTCTTCACCAAGACCTTGGCAGTGGTGTCAGCCTACCTGCACAGACAGGGGGTGTTTATATTCCCATATCTGGATGACTACCTACTGAAAGGGGCCTCGAAGGAGGAGGTACTTCACATGATACGCGTCACAGCAGACACATTCTCTTCGCTGGGCCTGGTCATCAATCTGGCAAAATCAAAGATAGACCCCACACAGGACGTAGAGTTCATAGGGGCACGTATAAATTCCATCATAGCAAGGGTTTATCTACCAGATGCCCGCTTTCGCGCCATTGGTTCCCTCGTGCAAGTCATCACCTTCAGCCCTACGGTGCTGGTTCTGACGTGCTTACAGCTGCTGGGCCACATGGCAGCAGCAATGTTTGTGGTACAGAACGCCTGATTGCATATGCGCAGCATGCAGCACTGGCTGGCGAGCGTCTACAAACCGGCAGCACACACCGTCCACAGGGTGGTGTCGCCCACGACAGAGGTGCGCAGATCCCTGCAATGGTGGGTGAACCCCAAGAACGTGCTAACAGGGGTGCCCTTTCACCAACCACAAATATTTGTTTTTTTCTCACTACCGACGCCTCCCACATAGGGTGGGGAGCACACATGGGTGAAAAGGTGACGCAAGGACTGTGGTCCTCCACGGAACAGTCACTGCACATAAATATACTGGAGCTCAGAGCAGTGTTCAACGCCTGCAAACACTTTCGAGACCATATACAAGGCAAAGTAGTCGGGATCAGTACAGACAATACCTCCACCATGTTTTACATAAATCGGCAAGGAGGAGCTCGGTCCCGTGCCTTATGTGCGGAAGCAGTCCGATTGTGGAACTGGTGCATCGCCAACAATATAACCTTGAAAGCCTCGTATTTACCAGGCGCTCACAATGTGAAGGCAGACCAGCTGAGCAGGCGCTTCGCACTCACACACGAGTGGCAGATCCGTTCCGATCTGCTACGACCGATTTTTCACGCATGGGGATTTCCCCAGATAGACCTGTTTGCCACTCAGCACAACAAGAAGTGCCCACAATACTGCTCCAGGGCAGGACTGGGATGGGGGTCCCTGGGGGACGCATTCACGATCTCGTGGAGGGGCCCCCTGCTCTACGCATTTACTCCCACAGTGCTTATGCACAAAGTCTTGCAGAAAGCCAGGAGAGAGAAAGCCCAAATGATCCTAGTAGTCCCAACATGGGATCGACAGCAATGGTTCCCCTTACTCCTGCGCATGTCGGACCGTCCACCGATGCCCCTCCTGGTGGCGCCGCATCTGCTCACGCAAGCCCAGGGGTCCATAGTGCATCCACACCCCCGAGGCCTGCAACTGCAAGCATGGTTAATCCATGGCTCAGCTCCCTAGAGAGCACGTGTACGGAGGGAGTGCAACAAGTCCTAGAAAGTAGCAGGAGGACTTCCACCAGGAAGACCTATAAGCAAAAATGGACTCGATTCACTGCATGGTGTTCTACCAAGCAATTAGCCCCCCTTGCTGCGCCTATACCTGTAATACTAGAGTATTTACTGGACCTCAAGAGAGGCGGACTCTCCCTATCCTCGTTGAAGGTCCACCTTGCCGCTATATTGGCTTTCAGACATGAAGAGGAAGGGCACACGGTGTTTGCCCATCCCATGGTTACCAGGTTCCTCAAAGGGCTGGTAAACCTATACCCCCCTCGGAAACCGCTTCCACCTTCATGGAGCTTGGACCTGGTGCTTAATGTGCTAACGGGACCACCTTTTGAACCCTTAGCCACGGTTTCCCTCCGTCTCCTTACGATAAAGACGACCTTCCTTCTTGCAATCACGTCAGCTCGCAGGGTGAGCGAGCTTGCAGCAGTTATGGCAACGCCACCCTGCACAGTATTTTCCAAGGAGACGGTAACCTTACGGCTGCACCCAGCCTTTGTTCCAAAAGCTTCTTCAGAGTTTCATATTAACAAACCTATAGTTTTACCCTCGTTTTATCCAAAGCCTCATAACTCCAACAAAGAGGCGTGCCTACACCTCCTGGACGTGAGGAGGGTGCTGGCTTTCTATATAGACAGGACTAAGTCCTTCTGGAAAATGGATAGTTTCCTAGTCTCTCTCGCTCCCAAAGCAAAAGGAGAAGGTCTCTCTTCGCAGAGAATTTCGAAGCACATCGTATCCTGCATAAAAATGTGCTACGAACTTAGAAAGACTCCTTTACTGGCCCCGCCTAGGGCTCACTCCACTAGGGCGGTGGCGGCATCAACAGCCTTTTTCAAGGGCATTGCGCTAAAAGACATTTGCAGAGCAGTGACCTGGTCATCCTATGACGCCTTCGCCAAGCATTATGCCCTTCACAGGGTATTCCAAGAGGATACCCATCTCTCGACAGCGGTCCTCTTGGGCACAAGCTGCACATAAACCGATTACCCACCTCCTATCTTGGGTTACTGCTGGGTAGTCACCTATCGTGGAGCACCCACGGGGACACTCGAGGAAGAAAGAGAAGTTACTCACCGTAGTAACGATGGTTCTTCGAGATGTGCCCCCGTGGGTGCTCCACCACCCGCCCATCCTCCCGGCTTCGGATCTCTGTTTAGTATTTTTCAGGAGCATCCAAGGCGGTTGGTCAAGGAACTGGCGGGGACCGGATTGCGCACGTGGCCAGGAGCGCGCAAGGGAGCGGTGCGTGCTGGCGCGTGCGCGGTCCAGCAGAAACTGCTGAAAAGATCTGACCTGCAGCGCCGGGACAAGTCCGACACCTATCGTGGAGCACCCACGGGGACACATCTCGAAGAACCATCGTTACTACGGTGAGTAACTTCTCTTTCCTCTCTGAAGGACAAAAGCAAGTGCTAGTCAAAATTTTGGAAACATGTCCCAGAGAGGGAAAGATACACAAAGGAAGCACAACCTGCCCATAGGTCTTATGGTGAAGTGAGCCAATGAGAACGGCTCTTAGCGTGATTTTGAGGGTGAATTCTGTCTGATATTATTGGTTCTAGAGAGCAGAAGAGCAGCTAATGTGTCCAAGTGGAGGAGAGAGACAGCTCAAGGAGGAATCTGAGCTGGTGAGTACCCTTGGGAAGGTTGAAATACAAGAGGAGAGAGGAAGAGTATGGGCTGTCTGAGCACCTAAAAGAAGTTCACCTGCTTCTCACTTTAGCCCCCCCAATCTTATATTTGCTGTCACCTTGACGTATGAGAGTTGGTGCCAGCGGGGCTGCAGCCCAGCTATGGGGTGGGGAGATCTGAACTTGAACAGTAGATCTGAGGTGTGGGGCTGGCTCTTCAGGGAATCAGCAGAACTGTATGACTGCAAAGCTCAGGTGTGTACTAGAATTGGTTTTGGTCAGAGTTTTCAGACCCTTGTTTTCTATGGGATTTCTTGGAATCCTGTGGGAAGAATAACACATCTTTAATTTGCTTATGGATCCATGTCCTAACAGGTAAAGTACAGGATGGGGTATTAGTTGTTAATAAATATTAATCAGATGTTAGGAACGATGGAAAATGCTCAGGTGCAGTCCTTTAATACCCCATCCAAGGGACACCTTGTGATTACAAGTTCATCACATCCCCAGCTTGAAACAAGTACATTACCATCTTCAGTGTACTTTTTATACACTTCCAGGCTCTCTGAACTGGAGTTACCAGAAGCAAGTAGATAGTATAGAAAAGGTCTCTCTTCTCAGGGCATATTGTCAAAAGATTGGCTTGGTGGGGGTTGAGGCGGGCTGGATTTCCATTCACTTCACCTAAAGGTATAGCTTAAAGAAGTTCTCTTTATATGTATTATTCCAGAAAGACCGTTGTACTTCCAAGCATCAGAGGTAGCCGTGTTAGTCTGTATCTTCAGAAACAACAAGAAGTCCTGTGGCACCTTATAGACTAACAGATATTTTGGAGCATAAGCTTTCATGGGCAAAGACCCTCTTCCTCATATGACTCCGCATCTGATGAAGCAGGTATGTGCCCACGAAAGCTTATGCTCCAAAATATCTGTTAGTCTGTAAGGTGCCACAGGACTCTCATTATACTTTCAGAATTTACATTAATTTTGTCACTCTAGCAAAAAAGCTTCATTCAGTTTCACAGTACTATGCATTTGTAATATAATAAACTGCAAAGGTGATAACCCTAATTCAGTAATTAATATTCAACTTTAGTTCAGTAAAATGTATCTTAATTCCATAAGGTGTGTTAAGTATATTATAGATATTGGCAGTTTGCCACCAGTCTCATCATATGGGGAAGATAACATTCTTTCCATTTCACTGGTATCACTAGTAATGAAACAGAAACTACCAAAGTTAATGTTTTTAAAATCAGCAAGTGCAGTTAATATGCACCTAAGAGATTTGAAAGAGTTGTCTCAGGAACTCATGGGACCATTACTGTTGATTTTCAATTAGTCTCGGAGCACTGGGGAAGTTACCAAAAGACTGGAAGAGAGCTAATATCAGTGCAATGTCATTCCCAGCCAAGGCAATGGAACAGTTGATATGGGATTTGATTAATAAAAATTCAAGAAGGGTAATGAAGTTAATGCCAATCAGTGCGGGTTTATGGAAAATACATGTCAAGCTAGCTTGTGTAACACGGTTAGGCCAGCGGACCCTGTTGGGAAGAGTGAAAGGCACCTCAGGGTGCAGCCTCTGCTAGGGGAGGAAAACAGCTGTTTCAGCATGCAGGTGAAAATGACTGCAGTTCAGTAATGAGAGACAGCTGATCTCATGGGTGACATGCTGGCAGGGCTTTTAGGTGGACAAGGTGTGGAGGCAGTTGAGAGGGAGATGGGGGAGTGTTTGCAAAAGACAGCTTGAAGGGAAAAGTGCCTGGGCTCCTTTTCTCCCACCAAGGTTGAGAGCCTTGACCGTGGCTAGGGGAGGGGATAAGACTGATCAACCCGGCGCAGGACAACAGAGGTGGGTGCAGCCTAAATCCTTCAGCCAGAGGGAGAGGTGTGGGTCTAGGGCAGAACATGGGCCACTTTGCCACACTTGAATTTGTTTTTGATGACCTTACAATTGTGATTGATCTAAGTAATAGTGTTAACACAATAATCTTGGTACCACATGACATTTCCGTCATTGTTGGAGGTACAGTTACTTCAGATCTGCACAGACATTTGATGGCTGCTGTCCCAACAGAGATTTTATCTCTGACCACAGAGAGCCTCTCAGGGTGCATCTGCACTAAGTAGCTTTTAGTGACATGGCTTTGTTGACACAACTGTGTCACTTACGGTCGGACACAAGAAGTCCTGTGGCACCTTATAGACTAACCGATATTTGGACAAAACAAAAAAGCAGTCAAGTAGCACTTTAAAGACTAACCTACGTTCACAGAATCACGGGCACATTCTCATGTTCCTCAACTAATATCGTATATGCCATCATGTGCCAACAATGCCCAGATGCTTTGTATATTGGACAGACTTCAAACTCTCTCAGACAAAAAGTTAATGGGCACAAAACAGACATAAAAACATTCCTGATCCACAAACCAATTAGTCTACATTTTAATGGAGTGGGCCATTCTGTTAATGACTTAAGAGTTTGCATCTTATTGAAGAAGAATTTTCAGTCTGCTTTGGAAAGATAAACTGCTGAACTCTCTTTCATATTCAAATTCGACACATTAACACGTGGTTTGAACCAGGATGCAAATTTTCTGGGACATTATAGGGGCTCTTTTGCATACTTGGCTTAATCTAATTCTTGACTCCTCCCCACCCCGCAGCCCCTCTGCTCTCTGATTTGCTCACCTTGATAATTTTTTTCTGATTTGTCAACCTTGATTACTGTTTTTTGGTTCTCTGTGCCTTAAATACTGAGTGTGTTCTGGTATGGCTGTGGTCTGAAGAAGTGGGTCTGTCCAACGAAAGCTCACCTAATAAACTATTTTGTTAGTCTTTAAAGTGCTACTTGACTGCTTTTTTGTTTTGATAGTGTATAGACTAGCACAGCTCCCTCTCTGTTACTATTCAGATATTTGGACAGTGTACTATTGCCAGCACTTTTGCCAACAAAATCTTCCACTCCCTGCGAGTGGAGTTTGCGCTCTCATTGGGAGAGCACTCCTGCTCAAAAAGCATGTTTACAGTAGTACTTGCCAGGATAAAGTTATCATTTGGGGTGTGCGTTAAGCACCCGTGACTAACAAGTTTTCAGAGAAGCATCTGTGTTAGTCTATTTCAGCAAAACCAGCAAGGCTAGGGCTACGCTGTAGCCCTATCTTGGAATAACTTGCACAATTTGGATCACTTGTGTGGAATGGTCAAGGCTGAAATTGATGGTGGGGTGCAAGTTGTAGAAACTCCTGTGGAGTTCTTCAAGGGTCTCTTGACCGTGAGTTCAAATGATACAGATGTCATTGATGTAGCATAAGTAAACAAGGGGCAAAGGGGGATGGGAGCTGAAGGAGATGTGGTTCTAAGTCAGCCATAAAAATGTTAGCGTATTGTGGGGCTGTGTGGGTGCCCATGTGGGTGCTGCTGATCTGGAAGTATAAATTGTCCCCAGATCAGAAACAGTTGTGGGTGAGGACAAAGTTACATAGCTCAGCCACCAGATACGCTGTGATACTACTGTAATGAGACAGCCATTCCCAGTTCCTATTCAGAAGCATTCTCGTAGTGTCACATTTGCATATGAATTCCAGATCAGCGGTTTCACATTGCAGTCTGGTTTTGAAGTTTTTTGTTAAAGAATAGCAACTTTCAAGTATGTAATTGTGTGTCCGGAGGTTGAAATGCTCTTGATGTTTGATTTGTGTCCATTTATTCTTTTGCACAGAGACAGTCCAGTTTGTCCAATGCACACGGTGGAAGGGCATTGCTGGCATGTAATAACATTAGCAGATGTGTAGGTGAATGAGCCCTTCTTGGTATAATGCAGTAGGATCCATGATGGCATTCCTGTGTTCACTTTGGGGGTGGAACTGCATTCAAGGGCTGCAAGGCTGCAGGGGCAGCAGCTGAAGGGGGCAGGAGCAGGGCAGGGAGGCAGCAGGGGTTGGGCATGCTCCTGAGTTCACTGGTGGCATTTGGCAGCAGATCAACCTGGACACAGCCCACTCTGCTCCCACAGCTACCAACCATGTCACTGAGGCAAGGGGATTTGCAGGAAGGGATGGAACTGCCTTCTGTGCTCACTGGCGGTGGGGAGTGGAGCAATGTGACTGGGAGCTGGGGGAGTAGAGTGGGCTGGAAATGGGTCACTCTGCTTCCTGACACCCTACCAGCAAGTGCAGGCATGGGCCCAGCCCTTGCTGCAGGTGCCACGCCCCCCACTTGTTCTCCCAAGCTACATTGCTTGAGGAAGGAGGTTTGGGGGAAGGAGTGGAGTGGAGGTGGAGCAGACGGGTGTTGGGGGTGGGCAGAACAGGGGCAGCGCAGTGGGCTTGTCCTAGCCCCGCAGCCACTGAGAAACAGCCCTGCTGGGTGCAGCCCACAGGAGGTGGAAGGTGCTGGCTGCTGGAGCCTGCAAAGCTGCATACCACAACATGCAGCTGCCTAGGGCATCACAAGATCTGGGGCAATTTGGTGCCCCAAATTTCATGTACCCTACACAGCTGTATATTTTCCATATTGGTAGGGCTGCATTGGTACATGAGATCAGCCAGTAATTTAGGAGAGAGGAGACAGTTGCTTCTAAGGTGTGAGTAGGGAATTCCTTGCCTTACAGCCAACCTCAAATGCAGGTTGAGTTGTTCTTTGCGCAGCCTTTCCCAGATGTGAGTGGGGCCTCCAGCCTGATTCCTCTTCTGTTGTCTATGCTGCTGCTGCTGCCATTGCTTTGGGAGGTACCTTTAAAGTGTCAAAGCCTGCATTTGACCCACAGTCCCTGGGTGCTCTGAAGACTCACTGTGCAGTGGTGTATAACTGCCTGGTGATGTCCTGTGTGCTGATCCCAGGTGCTGCCCAAGTTCTGGAAGTGACATATGACTTGCCTTGCAGAGGAAGGTGAAAGGGCATGTACAGATGATTCTGGAGCAGCTGCTACGCACTGTCAATCGCAGGGTGATTGTCCTCGACCAGGAGCACGACCTAAGGGTGAGTACCTCTGCTTGGTCTGTGCAGTTTTGGGGCTGCCGGCATCTTGGAGTGAACTTGGCTCTTGAATGGCCTCTGAATACATAAGATTGTGCTGGGTTAGTAAGAGCTACTCAGCTAGAGTTTCCTGCTATTGGTGTCACTCATCCTTCAGCAGCCTGGTCAGGATGAGACTCTCATCATTATAGAGTGCCAGAAAAATCCATCAGCCCAAGACTGAAAACAGCACATGGGGAATTTGTGGCAGGAGCAAATACCCAGGCAGGGTGGAGTCCTGGGATGACTCTCCTGGGCTGCTGGCAGAAGGCTGGGCTTCATCCCACACGGGGAGCTTCCTTGCATGGAGTGGGAGCTGCCAGCACTCTCTAGGTTGAAGCATCTGAGTCTGAGGATGGATAGAAGGAGCTGGACTCCTTCCAGGGCCAAGGAGACTTTCTGGGCCTGGATCACCACTGCAGTTCTGTGTGCCAAGAATGCGGAGCAGATTAAATCTCATGGTTCAGGGCATCAATGTCAGTCTCTCTACACAGCCAGCGAGTGTGACCCTCTCAGCCTGGGGCAACAGACTTGGGCTAGCAGGGCTCATGCTTTAGAAGTAGCTGCGTAGGCAGTGCTTTGCAACTGCGGCTCAAGCTGGAGCTCAGGGTCTGAGACCCACCTCCTTCCCTAGGCTTCAGAGGCATGCTCCAGCCTGAGCCACAGCCTCCAATGGCTGTCAGCTCCGCTGCGTCACAGCCCGCTGAGCAGCTCACTAGCCTGAGTCTTGACCTGGGCTAAGAGTCTCACTCCTGTGGTCTGTGTAATTGTACCCTGAAGCCCAGCACTGCTTAGCTGAAGCATGAGGCCCCACTGGACTATTTGGTGTAATGGCCTGATCATGTAGGTGAGAAGCTGCTGGGCAAGATGGACAATGACCTCCCTGGTTAGCAGGTGGTGTGATGAGGGGAGCAGGTCTGATGTGCCAGCAGATGTAGGGGGAAATGTCAAAATGAAGAAAGAAATTGATAAGTTGGCTAGAGAGAAATCCCTCACACTGGGAGGGGCCAGGGAGGAGGTGAGAAACCAGGGGCTGAATGTAAGTCTGGGGCAACTGCAGGAACGGGCAGTAGTGCATGGCAGCTTAACCTGCAAATGGTTGAGTCTACATGCTGCGTCCTGCTGACAATGCCACTTCTGGGGCAGCACGGAGTTAATGGGGATAGCTGTAAACGCAGGGTGCAGGGGAGCTGCGGTGCTGAAGCTCAGCTTGCTTCTTACAGTGGGAACTTGATGGGATCTGAGTATAGTGTTGTCCTCTTATGCTTGGTTCTCATTGATAAAAGCTGCTGGAGGAATTGATTCTGGAGTGATGGGGCATGGCAGAGTGGTGCTGTCAGGCTCGTGGGGCCTGTGGCTCTTGTGCATTCTCTGTTTGGAGGCTGCCTGAGGGTCTCTCCAGCAGGTTTGTACATATTCAGGCTGCTGGCAGTGCCTTGGTTGGAGGTTTGGATGGATGGACCCTGGTTCTGTACTGCTGTTACGCTGATCCCTGTGAGTTAGCACCTAAATTCTGGGAGCTTTTTAGCAAGCAGTAAGACACCTGCTTAGACAGGTATTAGTTCAGTCTGACCCTATGGTTCAAAGTAGGAACAAGGCTCCTTCTTTGGTGGCTTTGGTTTGATCCTGCAATAGGTTTCAAACATGCACAAAAGGGAGGCTCTCTCAAAATGTAAGTCTCTCAAAATTGTCAGCCTCAGATTCCCTTCACTAGAATCACTTCACTGCTGCAGCATGGGTAGGCTGCTTTTCCTGCTGTAACCTGTGCCAGTTTTCAGCCGCACTCTTACCAGCCTGACAAAGAGTGAAGTAGTTTTCCAGCTTCAGATCACCAGCACTGCTCTTGCTCACCATTAAGTGGCCTTGCTCCCTGAACTGACTGTGGATTCAGCCCTAAATACTCTTCTGACCTTGGTGGTAATAGCCTTATGGACAGTTGCTTAGTTAAGCTATGCCCTCAATCAGTGTTGTAAATGAGGCAGGTGGGGTGTGACCCAGCTGGTCAGAGCATCTCCTTTCATATGCTTCTGTCTCCAGAGCTTTTGCACAGGGACACTGTAGCTAGGTCTGTGGCAGGGGCCTTAGAGTGGGATCCAAGTAAGTGAATGGGGCTTGGCAGGGATGGGGTGGGATTTGAGTTCATGAGCATTACATTTTTTATTCCTGTTTCTTCTGGGGTGTCCATCTGGCTTCGTCCTAGGTAAGCGGGGCAGGAGGGAGTGGTAAGTGCTCCATGCATGCTGCGTAATAGTAGTAACAATGAGGGACATTGGATGAGGTGGTAGCTAGAGACCAGTTTCAGTACCGAGAATCTAACCCATAGACCTGATCCGAGCCACCTCCCTTTGAATCTTTGCCAATAGCAGACCCTGCTGAGTTTCAGAAGTGCTGTCTGATAGCAGTCTTGGCCTGACTTTTCTGCTGTGTGCTGCCTCTGCACTTCCTGGCTTCATGACTGGCAGTTCCCAGGAATGGACAACACTCAAAATGTTCCCATAACCCATTGTTACAAGGGAGATTTCTGGCCTGCTTTGCATACTCCAGGGGATGGGAAGCTTCTTGTGTGCACAGCCAAACTACATATATCACAGTCATTGTCAGCAACACTGAGCCTGTGTGTAATGGGAAGCAATCACTGCTACCCACTTCCCTCAGAGCTCCAGCTCCCTATGCAATCAGTGAATATCTGTTTGCACTGCCCCCACGCAGCCACTGGCTCTATTAGCAGGTACATCCCAAAGTGCCTGTACACCATGCTGACCTCTCTTATGACCCCAGCAACACAAGTGCTCCTCCCAGAGCTCCCATCCCATCCTGTCAGGATATGCTTGTCCTCATTCAGGCATTGGACCTGCTTGCCTATGGCACAACAGTCATTTTGGATAGGGTTGCTGCTCCTTGCAAAGTGTCTCTTGGCTGTAGGGGGACTTTGAACTGCACAAGCCAAACGCTGATTTAGGTGCCACAGCTAGGTACCTGCCATCCTGCCTTGGTGCCCAGTACATCCAAAGGGAATAATCTGACCTAGGGAGAGGTGGACAACCTGCAGGCCACATGCGGCCCCCTGGCGTCCCACAAGCAGCCTGCGGGCTCCCTGCCTGCACCCCTTCCCCATATACTTCCTTGCTCCTCCCACTCCCAGCTAACACTTTTGGAGCTCATGAACTGCATGCTTCGTGCTCTGATCCTGGTCCTTCCCCTCCCTCCCAGAGCTGGAATGCTGGTGCACAATGTGTGTGGGCGACAGGGGGGCTGCAGGGCCACAGGGGGAACCCCACGGGGCCACGGGCGGCTTGCTGCTCACTGAAGTGAAGGAGGGCCATTCACATGGCCCACTAATAATTGGTGGTTGTCTAGCGCTGGCTCACAAGCACCCTGAGCACCCTGTCAGCAGCTGCATGGTGGGGAGGGGACACGACATGCCTAGAACCTCTCAGCTGTTGCCTGATTGCGTTTAAGGAGACTGCTCCAAGAATGAGATCTGACAACAGTGCTGGCTCATGGACGCTCACAAAACCCACAGCCCACAGGAAGCTTTTGCCTTCCAGAGTGCTGGGACCTGTCAACCATACAGCTGCTACCAAACCCCACTCCATCCTCCCTTCCACACAGCATAAGAAGGGCGAATGGCTCCACCCAAAACAAAGAGGGTTCCTGCCAACAATGTTCCCTCTACTTTTTCCATCCATATGCAGAATACATTGTTAGGTGCACCATCAGTAGAAACACCTGCTGCCAACCAGGGGTACTGTGGGTTCTCTCCTAATCAGCTGGGCAGTATTTGAATTTCTCCTGGGCAGCTGCCCAAGTGCTCAGCTTACAGGGGATGCTGGTTCCTGCTGGGTTATGGTTACTTGGCTAGATGCATATTGTGAAGTTCAGGGCAAACAGAGGTGGGTGGATTAGGGGGAGTCATTGGTTAAAGTCAAGGGCTTAGGTGGCTTAATGTTATGTCAGCTCCAGCAGACGCACCTTCGTCAGACTCAGGTGGGTATTGCCTGGAGTTTGGGTCTGTCTCATCCTGGCTGGGTTTGTGATCTTTTTTGGTGGGAACTGTCCAGGCTTTGGGTTGCTGTGAATAGGATACTGGCCATAGCAGGTCTCCAATACCTGAAGTACTGATACTTCAAGGTTATGTCTACACTAGCCCTGTAATGAGCGAGGTTAGAAGATGCTAATAAGGCACCACCATGAATATGCAGAGTCTCATGAGCATAATGGTGGCCACGTGCAATTCGAAAGTGCCACTAAAACCAAATAGGAAGAAGGGGCTTTTGAAGTCAGGGGGGTACTCTGAAAGGCCCCTGTCTATATGGGTGGCGCGCAGTTTGAAAGAGGTACTTCCAGATTGTGCGTGGCTGCCATTATGCTAATGAGGTACTGCCTACTCCTGGCAGTACCTTATTAGCATCTTCCCAATTTGCTCATTACCATGCCCCTTCCAAAAGGAAGGTGCTAGTGTAGATGTAGTCCAAATGTTTTTCAGTCAGCTAAATTCTGTCTCTGTTGCTGAGGCCAAATGTCTCCCTGCAAGAGTCCAGCAGCTGCCACTGATTTCAAAGGGCATTGAATTCTGAGGCCTTCTTGGGATTCAGCATCCCTGCCAGGCAATGTTATCATGCACAGACAGTACCAGCCAGAGACCTGTGTGCTGCTTTAAGCCCCATGGCTCTGTGTAGTCGTCCCCTTCCCCCCGTTCCTTGTCCATTTGTGCACCTCAGAGCTGATTTTTTTTTTCTGAGCACAGCAATATCTTGCTGATACTGTGTGGAGTAGTAGGGAGTATTTTCTGCACTGTGCTAGGCATATTGACACCACCCACTGGCTGCTTCTGAGCCTCTTTGATCTGGGACTCTCATTAACCTGACATTGAATTTCTCCTCTTGTGGGCAGCCTTGAAACACTGGAATATTGGAGCTGCTGATTTCTTTCTTGTTATAATTCGTTGGTGAATCCTGCAGCTGGGGAGCCCTAAGCTTCCTCTCATGCCAGTCAGCTGTTTAGGGGAGGGAGAATGCAACTGTTGGGTTTGGCTTCCCCTCCCCACCTGGACTCAGTACCACAGTGCTTCCAATCAGAGATAGCAGGTCACAAGTGACAAAGACTTGTGGTGTGACATGAGTAGGGCTGGTCTCAGCCATGCCCACAGCAGGCAGATGTGCCCATCACCACTGGTGCTCTTTCATTAACAGGCTCTGCAGAATTCTGAGAAATAAAAGCAAATGATTGTGTCTGTTTTCTGAAGAGGCCAGAGCTTGTCGGCAGGCACTGACCTATGTACCTGCTTCCTCCAGGTTCAAGTGTCTGCCCTTTCCCTCGTAGCCACATTTTCCCTGCTGCCGGATGTCTGATCCAGAAGACTCAAAGGTCAGACTCCTTTATGTATCCGGTGCTCACCTGGCATGGAGAAAGTTTCACACGATGCTGCACATGCTGAGGCTCTTCGTGCCTTCAGCTTCCGACAGCAGTGGTTGTAAACCAGTAGGAGCTGCAGGTCTCTGATTACTCCCTGCAATACATGACTTCAGCAATCAAAGCTAGAAGATGCTACTCCCCCCACAGACTGCAAAGGACTTAGCTACCCTGTCACAGTGGGACTGGGAGAGCTGACTACCATAGGGGAGAGGGGGAATGGTGCTGTGCTGGAGGATTTGTAAAACAGCCAGTGCTACAGTTTTTGAAGGTGGAAAAGGCCATGCTTCCCACAGATTCCAAGCACTCTAGAGATTTCTTCCTGATCCCTTTGAACTCAAAAGGTCTCCATGTCCCAGACATTGATCAGTTAATGACGGTCACCTCAGGCCCCCTCTGTTCCTAGGAAGGGTTTTTTCCTGCAGTCTCGCCAGGTCTCTCCATTCAGCAGCTAGCAGTGGCACAGGGTCACAGGCCTGGGCTGTAGCCCCCAAGCACAATTGCAAGGTGTCTCGTTAGGTTGCTGGATCAGTTGCCACTGAACTCTGAGCCTGGAACTGATAAATCTCCAGGTACTTCTGATTAAACTGAAGTGACTGAAAGGCAGCTCCCAGCTGCTCTGTGAGGAGCCATGAAACAGAAATGCACTTTTCATTACACAGGAAAGGGGAGCTGTTGCCTGACCTTGGAGCTAGAAAGATTGGAAATGCTGTGGGCACAGGCCCTTGGAGATCGGAGAGAGAGGCAAGGGTGCTACTAGCAGTTCAGTTGCACTGAAGGGAACCCTAGTGTAGATAAGACTGAAGCAGCTTTCAGCATGTTTACCATGATAGCTGTGACACCCTGGGTGCTGAGTGGGAGTGTTATCTCCATGTCATTTTTGTTAATTACACCCCCTGCCCCCCGCCGCAACTCATGCTCCAAACAGCAGGAGCCAGTCACTGACCTTTTAAGTACAAAAACTTACTTGCAAGTATTAGTGTAATGAAAATAGCATCTCCCTAGAGTTTATTGATTTTCTCACTAACTATAGTGGTGGTCCCCTTCAAACCCCCCCCCCCATTATGTACACAAGGACGTTAGTATGTTAAGCTGGGAAGAGGTAAGAATACAAAAGCTGGTGCTACCCAAACCCTAACCTCAGAGTGAGGGAGATAAAGGAACAGAGTGCTTGATGTATCAGCAATAGAACATATCTTTGGCAGTGGGGGCTTATGCATGTCCTCTTGCCTTGGCCATTGGGTGTTTGAATCCCCCCCCCAGGGAGCACCACATGTCACAGGAACCAGAAACATTTGCGCCTGGATTTTTTGGACTCCAGTTTTGCTGGCAGCTTCAGCACTGGAGATGGCTCCTGCTGGTTTGGAGTGGAAGCCTGGGCGGTCAGAAGGGAACTCTGCCTTGGCTCACTTTCAGTGCTGCTCAGTACCTGCTGGAAGCGGCCTTCCTGCTGCCGAAAATCATGTTCCACACTGTGGGAGCCACAAAACAAAGAAGAAGAGTTTAAGGAACATTTCATACAATCATAATTCAGGTACAGTCGGTTCAAGTGAAAAGAGCTGGATCAAGAGCTTTAGAGAATGAAACCCTTTTTCTAGGTAGCCCTTCCCCTGCTCTGTCAGGATCCCCCTCACCAGGAGAGTTTACTGTCCGCACCCTTTCAGGTCTCAGTCTCAGCTTAGACGTTTAACAAACTGGGCTGGGACCTTTCATGATGTGGACACCTGAGCTCGTCTGAGACATCAATACATTTTCCACCAGCTACTTAGCTGATGTCAGATGGGAATGATTTCAGCCCTTTGGAAGGGCTGATTAGCTTAGGAGAGAGATAATAGTCTGCAATCTGTCTTCAAAGCCCTTTGTGTACATTAACAATTAATTACAGAACAACTTTTCTCCCATTGTGGCCCAAAGTACTTCAGAAACTTTCCTGACTCTCCAAGCTATCTGCAAGGGTTACTCACCCACTACTGTGGGTTTAGCCACTGCCATGCACCAGGGATCGATACACCTCTAGCCTTTGGGGGGATATGCAATTTCACTGGTCAGTTTTATTGCAAATGAAAATGTGATCAGGACCCCTCCCCTCCAATGAGTGCTGCAGGCCAGCAAGCCCTGGCCCACCAGCAAAGGCTGTCCTGAGCCCTGCTCTGGGCTCAGATGGGTGTACTCACTCCCTCAGCCCACAGGGGAAGCATACTACTGAGAGGAAGGTTCCTCAGTGAGAACTCACAGCCCCAAGCTCATTCCAATGTGATGGCTGGCAGCAGATGTGGCCTAGCTGCTCTCAGCCCAGGGGCAAGCAGCACTGCAGGAGCCACTTCCCCATCCAGGTGCTCCAAAACCTGGACTCTGTGACCTTGGGTGGGGCCTGTGATGGGGCATCCTGGACACTTTGAGACCCCTTCCTGGGCTCACAATCCTGCTGGAACCTCACCCCCGGGCAAAGAAGCCGCAAAGTGCATCCTGCAGGCCTGCCTAGAGAGGTTGCAGGGAAGCAGTCAATCAGAGTCCAACAAGCTCAGCTAAAGGGAGTGGCAGGCTGAGAGCAGATCCGTTCCTGGTGGGGACCAGAGGAGTGAGGCAGGGGCTCCTTGCTGTTACTCAAGGGAGAGCCAGACAGTAGGTTCTGGTGGCACTGGCATTTGAGGAGGAAGAAGAGGAGTTGAGAACTTTAGACCTGAGGACAGGCTGAAGAGAAAAGGACTATGTGGGAAGCAGCCCAGAAGGACAGCAGCAACTATTCAAAATAGCAGCCGCATGTTGCTTCCTATGAGTCAGTAGGTGGGCCTGGATCTGCAGAGAGGTCAGAGCCCTCGAAAGGGGACACATTTTGAACTAGAATTCAGAGGGCTCAGGGAGGGGCTGAAGATCCTGAGAGGGCCCACCTATGCTGGCAAGGTTTGGTACCAGACAGCATGGAAACCCTCTAGTGCCAGAACTAGAGGTTTCTTAGCTGGTTACCCTCACTGCCTTTTCCTGGTGGTGACAGAAAGGTCTGTCCTCCTTGAGGGTACCCTTCCCCCATACGTATCTGGAAAATTCTGATTAAATGATGACTGAGATGAAGAGGATTTAACAGAAAAATAGAAAAAAATTAAATAAAAACTGACAAATCAGCTAGAACAGAAAAGGGAGGGAAGAAAAATACTTATTACAAGGGTCTGTTAAGTTAAGTGGGCTGCCTGGGATCACTACGAATATCAAAGATAGGGAAACTGTCCTTGTAACGCATAGGGTAGTTGATATATTTGAGTCCAAGGTGTAAGGTATTGAACTTGAGAATGAATTCTAATTCGGATGTCTCCCTTTGAAATCTGGTGATAAAGTCTGTTTAAGAATGCAGACTTCCAAGTTTTGAATGCTATGACCAGCCATAGAACAGAGCTCTGTTAGCACAGCCCTCCGCATCAATGTTACAGACCCTATCACCTGGGCTTCTGAAGAGGAACCACTGGCTCACCCTTACTCTTACAAAGGGTGTCCAGCATGTGGGCCATATGACTTTCCTGGCTTCTCACCTGGGACCATGGGAACTGCCATGCTGAATGAGATCAGCAGTCTCTCTCAGGGCACGTTTATAGCTACTGGAAGATTGACATGCTAGTGATTGATCTTTTGGGTTTGATTTAGTGCACCTAGTGGGGCTGCACTAAATTGAACAACTGGGGTGCCACCTTCAACCCTGATATTCCTCACAGTTGCGAGGTATAAGGGAAGCTGATGGGAGAATTTCTCCTGTTGACCTCCCACTGGAGATGGTGGCAAAAATGGATTTAAGATATGTCCTCTCCAGCTACACAATTCTCATAGCTGGAGTTGCATATCTTAAATTGATTTGCCCACCCCACCAGTACAGACTAGCTAACTCCGTATCCTGTCTCTGGCAATAGGCAGCACCAGAGCTTCAGGGAGGTTTTGTCTTATCTGTCCCATTCCTAATGGCTCCTAACAGTGTTAGCCATTTGATTGCTGGTGTGCACTGAGCAGCTGTTTTTTTCAGAGAACTGTCCATGATGATTTTAAGATTCGTGTCAAACGTTCAGTCCCACTGGGGAGCAAAGTATATCTTCTATGCTTGAGCCAACTGTTTCGTCCTCATGGACCAGCTGGGAGCTTGAGGGCTGCACAGCAGCTCAAGGTGAAAATATGGCACAACACTCATTAAAAGTTGCTTATGATGCCTTAACCGTAACTGTTGCTATAAGTGAGCTGCCTGGCTAACCTGCTCCTGCCTGACCACAGACACAGTGCAATGGGAGATCTTTCCCCTGTGAGACCAGACATGCTCACAGACACTTGAAAATCATAACAGACTCCAGGTCAGCACCTTTCAGAACTGACCCGCAGCAGATCACAAAGCCAGAAAGAGACACTTCAGACGTCTGTTGTTTCAACAAGCAAAATTTCTCCCACAAACTGAGTCAAGGGCACAGCTTTCGCTGCAACCTTACGGTGAAGAGGGAGGCCTTAGTCTCAGTCAGTGCTCTCTTTCCTTCTCTGTCTTTGTTTTTGTGGTGCTACTCAGGAGCCCCTATGTGGATCACATACAAGGGCTCTCCTTATGTAGCCAGCCTCAGCTCAGATTCATCTCTGATGTGGGCACTGATTTTCCTCTCAGTCAGACTATGAATGTACTGTTCTCTTTCTCAAGCCAAGTTACAGAGGGTCCATGCTAAGAAGGTGCCTAGTTACTGACCCAACACCAGTCCATGAATCAGCAGGCCTGGCTGTGGTTTTGGTGATGGCTTAGGAGGCAAAGGATGTCCGCATGTGCTGGGAAAACAGAGGCTGTGCTGGCACACAGTTCAGGCTGCCTTGCTGTCTCCCCAGCAGCTCCCCTGTTCATCAAACACATGAGGGAATGGATGGAATATGTGGGTTTCTCCCCATGTAAAAGAGGCCTTGGAGGAGCAATTTCCCAGCACCATCTTTAGCACGTGTGAGGACAGAAAGAGACTCTGTGTGGGCCTTCTTCCCTTTCTCACTGTCACTAGAAGCAAGTTCTGGCTCTTGGTGAGCTGCAGGCATTAGCACGGACAGTTATAATGCCTTGGGGCTGTATGTTAATCCTTTCCTTAATGGGGTCATGGCTGCAGGTGGGCAGGTGCCCCAACCTTTCAGTGAGGAAGAGGAGTAAAAACCTGCTGCTTGAGAGAGCCTGGATCCCTGTGAGACCACATGCAAGGTCTGGGCTGCTGTGTTACTCTCAGCAGTACCCGGAGGGCATGGATGCTGGTGCAGAAAGCGCCTGCACTGCTGCTTCCAGATGTGCCTGAGGTGCTGGCAAAACAAAGCTACACAAAGGCCAATCTAGTTCCTGTTGTACAGGGAAGGTCCTGACTGCCCCTGCAGCCCATGCACAGGGCTTTCCCAATCACAGCCCATTTTAAATGTCCCTGGGGCTCCCAGCCTTTCTCCTGGAAAGCAATGTCCCAGCCAGATACATCACCCAACTGAGGACTTTTCCTAAGACTAAGCCATTATCCACCTTTATGTCCCATGAACTCTCATTACACCCTCAGGAATTCTGTTTACATAAGACCATAAGAACGGCCATACTGGGTCAGACCAAAGGTCTATCTAGCCCAGTATCCTGTCTGCCGGCAGTAGCCAATGCCTGGTGCCCCAGAGGAGGTGGACCGAAGACAATGATAAAGCGATTTGTCTCCTGCCATCCATCTCCCGCCTTCGACAAAAGGCTAGTCACCATACCTTACCCCTTGCTAATAGCCATCTATGGACCTAACCTCCAAATATTTATCAAGCTCTTTTTTAAACTCTGTTAGAGTACTGGTCTTCACAGCGTCCTCTGGTGAGGAGTTCCACAGGTTGACTGTGCACTGTGTGAAGAAAAACTTTCTTTTATTAGTTTTGAACCTGCTACACATTAATTTCATTTGGTGTCCTCTAGTTCTTATATTATGGGAACAAGTAAATAACTTTTCTGTATTGACTTTCTCCACACCATTCATGATTTTATATACCTCTATCATATCACCCCTCAGTCTCCTCTTTTCTAGACTGAAAAGTCCCAGTCTCTCCTCATATAAGACCCGTTCCAAACCCTTAATCATTTTAGTTGCCCTTTTCTGAACCTTTTCTAACACCAATATATCTCTTCTGAGGTGAGGAGACCACATCTGCATGCAGTACTCAAGATGTGGGCGTACCACAGTTTTATATAGGGGAAGTAAGATATTCTTTGTCTTGTTTTCTATCCCTTTTTTAAATTATTCCTAACATCCTATTTGCTTTGCTGACTGCCGCTGCACACTGCGTGGATGTTTTCAGAGAACTATCCACTATAATTCCAAGAGCCCTTTCCTGATCTGTTGTAGCTAAATTTGCCTCCATCATATTAGGTGTATAATTAGGGTTATTTTTCCCAATGTGCATTACCTTACACTTACCCACATTAAATTTCATTTGCCATTTTGCTGCCCAATCACTCAGTTTGCTGAGATCTTTTTGAAGTTCTTCACAGTCTGCTTTAGTTTTGACTATCCTGAACAGTTTGGTGTCATCTGCAAACTTTGCCACCTCACTGCTTACCCCTTTCTCTAGATCATTGATGAATAAGTTGAACAAGATTGGTCCCAGGACTGACCCTTGGGGAACGCCACTAGTTACCCCCTTCCATTGTGAAAATTTACCATTTATTCCTACCCTTTCTTTCCTGTCTTTTAACCAGTTGGATCTTTCCTCCTATCCCATGACCACCTAATTTACATAAGAGCCTTTGGTGAGGGACTGTGTCAAAGGCTTTCTGGAAATCTAAGTATACTATGTCTACTGGATCCCCCTGTCCGCATGCTTGTTAACCCATTCAAAGAACTCTAACAGATTAGTAAGACACGACTTCCCTTTACAGAATGGTTTGATACCATTCTGACTACCATGCAAACACAGGATGGTCTGTCCAGACAGGCCTGGGTGTCGAGCAAGGCAGAGACAGATTGCTTGCAGGGAGAGGTCTTGCTGAAATCATATGCCGTGTGTGGTGACACCATTCCTTGGCCTGATGAGCAGGGCCCACAGGAATCACTGCCTGTCTTTTGTGCACAGGTCAGTGATGGGAGATTCTGCTTGTGTCTCACAGTGCTCCTAGTGCTGCTACACACAAGGCTTAGCATGGGGGCACTTCAGCTCTGCTGATGCACTTTCTCCCTGAAGGTGACTTTATCTCTGCCCTCCCATCATCCGAGTACTCTTTACTATCAGGAGTGGAAGCCTGGAGGCCTGCCCTCTGCAGCACATAATCGTGCTTCCTCTAAGCTGTCCATATCCATGCAGTGGGGTGGCTGCTGCTACAGGAAGGGGACTGAAGCAAACAGGCAGGTGAATCCCTGGCCTGGGTATGCTTTATCCCTTTGTTGCACCCATAGGCTACGTCTACACGTGCAGCCAACATCGAAATAGTCTATTTCGATGAATAACGTCTACACGTCCTCCAGGGCCAGCAACGTCGATGTTCAACTTCGACGTTGCTCAGCCCAACATCGAAATAGGCGCAGCGAGGGAACGTCTACACGTCAAAGTAGCACACATCGAAATAGGGATGCCAGGCACAGCTGCAGACAGGGTCACAGGGCGGACTCAACAGCAAGCCGCTCCCTTAAAGGGCCCCTCCCAGACACAGTTGCACTAAACAACACAAGATACACAGAGCTGACAACTGGTTGCAGACCCTGTGCCTGCAGCATAGATCCCAGCTGCCGCAGAAGCAGCCAGAAGCCCTGGGCTAAGGGCTGCTGCCCACGGTGACCATAGAGCCCCGCAGGGGCTGGAGAGAGAGCATCTCTCAACCCCCCCAGCTGATGGCCGCCATGGAGGACCCAGCAATTTCGACGTTGCGGGACGCGGATCGTCTACACGGTCCCTACTTCGACGTTGAACGTCGAAGTAGGGCGCTATTCCTATCTCATGAGGTTAGTGACTTCGACGTCTCGCCGCCTAACGTCGAAGTTGGTGCCGCTACTTCGAAGTAGCGTGCATGTGTAGACGCAGCTATAGTGTCCAACACTGGAGTTAGCCATGCCTTGCAGTGATCCTTTATGGATCCTGAGTCAGTGGCCACAACGCCTCCTGTTACCCTACTCTCTGCTTCTTCAGGCCCAAGATTCAAGTGCATCATGGCTGGAAAGCAGGAATGCAGACTTGTGGGCGCTAGCACTCTGCTCAACATCCCTTCTGGGCCACAGAAAGCTGGGTCCTGTCCATGCCCCTTGGGATGTTAAATAAGAGTGGAGCCAGAAGGACTTCTTCCCTCAGGCCAGGTGGCCCCTGGGGTAGCATATCTGCCACTCCTGAAATGGTGGCACTGGGCTCCAACATACTCTGAGAGAGCAGTGTGTAAAGGGTGAATGTATGATCTCATGAGTGAAGGGACATTTGCACACCCCTTGCTCTGGCTAACCCTCCCCCAACGCCAGAAGTTGCCTGGGGGATACCCTCCCTTGTAAGGAACTGAATCCTGCTGTCTCGCGGCTGAGCAGAGCCCTCGTTCTAGCCGCAGGCAACAGAAGGCTGGCTGTCTTCAGCCAGCTGGACTGGGCCGCAGGAGGCCTGTGGTCTGTTCCCCATCCCCCACATAACCATGAGGAAGGCATTCTCTCCCTGGGCCGCAAGGAGTATTAGCTTATTCCTATGTTTCTTTTCTATGAGACTGCGAGCTCCTCAGGGCAGGGACTGGGTATCACAGGGCATCTGTCTGCACTGCATTCAGCACGTGGGGCCTTGGTTGCAGCAATGGCAGTAATGATAAAATCAGCCTTTGCTACGGCACAGCAGGGGCTTGAGGAGGTAGAGCGCTGTAGGCTCCCGAGGGAATCTCGGTCTCCCTCAGTTGATGGTAGCAGCACTAACTTGCAAGCGAGCCACTATTGCACTGCTCTCCACTAACCCCTGCGCCTTACCCTGGTGTCTCTTCCGTACAGTCTGACCGGCACCCAACATTCCTTGTAACAGAACCAGATTCTCGACGTCTGGAAAAGGCCTCGGGGTCCGGGCATGATGCTGCTCTATAGTCTGATGCCTTGTGCCTGGGTGGGTCCCACCAGAGCACTTTGTTCATCATGTGGACGGCAGCTAAGCCCAGAGGGCGTCCACAGCAAGAAACAACAGTTACACAATCCACCTCCGTCAGCTGTGACATCTCTGCCCAGCGCATGCCACACAGACAGACCTGTCAATCCCAGTTAGCACTGAATCCCCTCCCCACCTACACGAAAGGAGTTTGCGGTTGGCTGATGTACACAAGCACAGAGCAAGAGACAGACCGAACCAGACTGCTCCAGATAGAGACATGCACCCAGTGCAGCAGGTGCAGGGAGAGAGCCCCCCTACAGAGGTGGAGGAGAGACAGAGTGCTGCATGCAAAGAGGTGGTGGCAGAGGCGCATGCACAGACACACACAGGCAGAGAGAAGCCCCCAGCCCCTCCAGCAGAACACCATTCAGTCTTTAGTGACACTAAGTAAACATAATTAATGTTGCACACACACATCAAGAGAGCAGGGAGCACAGACATCAAAAGAACTTTAGAAACATGCACAGGGACCCCCAGTCTGACATGCAGAGTGGACAGCTGGGAGCACCCTCCCACAGGGTAATGGGCACAGTGCCCCCAGGCCTCCCTCCCTCCCAGGCCACATAGCACCTGTCCCTCCTGCTTCCTCAGGCCTTTGTGGCATGAGATGGACTGCGCTGGACCTGGGGAAAGACAAGAATGGAGACAGGTGCTCCCTCTCCCCAGGCACAGCGGACTAAAGAGCTGGGCCCCTGGGATCCCACAAACCACCTGCTAGGGCCAAGGCCAACATCCTAGTCAGAGGCATGACCTGGAGACAGCAGGAGGAGTTCCAGCTGCAGACAAGAGGCAGCATGGGGCTGGCGGGACTCAGCAGGAGCTGACAGATGATGATGAGCTGTTACTCCTCATACAGAGTAACAGAGAGGGAGCTGTGCTAGTCTATATACTATCAAAATGAAAAGCAGTCAAGTAGCACTTTAAAGACTAGCAAAATAATTTATTAGGTGAGCTTTTGTGGGACAGACCTACTTCTTCAGACCATAGACTTCTTCATACAGGGCTTTCTCATTGCATTTACCAACAGCCTCACTTCCCAGCAAAGTCTCTTTAGCTCAGTGAGGGGGGAGGGATGAAGTGTGTTGGGAAAGAGATGCAGGAATCTCCCCAAACAGACATGCAGCTCTGCTAATGCCAGTGATCTCAATATTCAGAGCCCCTGATTCCAGCCCTTGGCTCCCCTGTGCACACACAGGGCATAGATTGTAAAGCCAGAAGGAACTATTCTGAGGAGCTAGTCTCCCCTGCATAACACAGGCCAGAGCATTCCAACCACGGACGCCTACATTGAGCCTGTAAGTTCTGGCTGAGCTAGAACATGTCCTGTAGCGAGAGCGCATCTTCATTTAAACGCTCCAAGGGACAGAGTCCGCCATACCCTTGTCTCAGCTGTTCCAGTGCCCAGTTACCCTTCCCTACAAATACGTGCCTGTGTGTTTTGTGTTCATCTCTCCTCCAACCATTCCAGCTGCTGGCTGCATTCTGCCTTTGGGTATGTCTACAGGGCACTTAGGCACCTGCAGCTGGCCTTGACAGCTGATTCCTGTCCCTAGGGGTTGGGATGGGGGACTGTTTAATTACAGTGCAGATATTAGGGCTTGGACTGCAGGCCCTAAAGCCCTGGCTCCACTTCGAGCCTGAATGTCTACACCACAGTTGCACAGCACCTCCCCTGGCCAGGGCAGGGCATTAATTGCAGCATGGGCATACCCTTTGTCTGCTAGATTAGAGCCCTCTCCAAACACAAATCTTTCCCTGTGCAGGTACTTACTGATTATAATATAGTCACTGCTTAACCTCTTGAGTAAACTAAATAACTGAGCTTCCAAAGTCTTGCACCACATGACAATTTCCCAGCCCTGGAATCATTTTTCTAGTTCTTTTCTGGACCTTTCCCAATTTTCCAGTATCCTTTCTAATGTGTGGACAACACATGAACTGGCCACAGAATCCAGCTCATTACTGCAGTACACAGTGGTCATATACCCTCTCTACTTCTGCCAATACAGAATCAAGCATACACCCAAGGTGCACATGTGCGCTCTGATCCACCACATCAAACTGGGATATCCCATTTGATTGGTTGGTTTGGACCTCAAGCTCCTTTCATAGTAACCACTTGCTAAACAGCCCTCTGCAACAGCAGTGCATGCCCTCGATCTAGAGGACTGGCTCGTGGTGTTTTCTGAGCTGTCTGTTCTCTTGGTGCTCCTTGTGTGGGGTGAACATCCCAGACCCACTGTGCCTCCCCACAGAGACAAATGGAGGGGCTGCTTTTCCTGCACCCTAGGAGAGGACTGGAGAGGATAGCATAACCCACTGCCAGGGCACATCTTGTGGGCTCTGTCAGACCTGCTCTGTCTGTGACTGTCACCCTGCGGAGAGGCCCTAGCAGAGACAGCCAACCTCAGGGCCAGCTCCGACCCTGCTGTGGAAGGCTGCAATTCACAATTAAAGTGTGGGAAGAGGTGGAAGGAGCGACAGTCTGTGTCTGGAACATAAGCGGATGTTGAGCCTAAAGTAGAGCCACTAGAAGGTCAGTGTGATCCCCCTGTACCTGGTGGGCTCTGTAGAATAGAATCCTAGAGTCCTAGGGCTGGAAGGGACCTCAGGAGATCTTCAAATCCAGCCCCTTCCCAAAGCAGGATCAACCCATCTGTAATAGGCACTGCCCCGTGTCGAGAGTCCATTGCCCTTGACCCGATGCTCACAGAGTGCAAAATCCCTAAGACGGTACTTTGTCTTCTCCCAACCTTGCTGATCTCTGAGGGATCCCCCTGCTAAGATACTAACAGACACCAGCACTGAACTGCCACTGGCTACAAGACTGAGGCCAAACAGGGAATTCCAGTGTGGCCCTGGTGAGAGGAGGCAGAAAGGGAGCCAGGCTGGAGACCCCTCTCAAGCTGGCAAGGTGGCCCTTACCTGTAGATGATGCAAGCGCAGTCCCGGCAGGTCCCACAGTTGGCAATATCCTGCCCTGTCCGGTATGAGTATCGCCTACAACAGAGTGGAAACCCCATGAGCAAGGAACCCTGGGGTTGCTGTTCCCAGTGTCTCTCAAAACCCTTCCTGTAAGAACTCCCCAAGGGTGTGACATCATGCCATTGTCATAGGTAGAAGGTGATGTCAGTTATGCAAGGTAGTAGGAGGCAATGAGCCAAAGCGATGGGAAAAATACCTGAAGAACTACAACCCCCCAAACAGCAAGAAAGAGGAAAGGGGCATGGAGAGTCCCGAGGGTATTGCATGGTGAGGAGCAAGGGAAGGCGGGCTAGGCATCTGAACCACTAGTAGATGCTCATCCCCTCTTTTAATCTTGATAAGTTCTTGGCCCTAATACCATCCTGTGGCCCTAATACCATCCTGTGACAGTGAGTTCCAATGAATAATTACATTGTGTGCAAAAATATTTGATTGATTTTGAATTTTCACTATTCAGTTCCATTGACTGTGTTGGTGTGCTGTGAAATTGGAAGAACAGTTCTCTGCTGATGCCTCTTCTCTCTATGGGAACAGCACCAGGCTGGTCAGACCTTTATGGGAGTTTGCCCAAAATTCAAATCATGCCTGTCATTTGTTCATTTTTGAGCCTCGCCTAATTCTGCAATACACCAGGTAAAGTGAGATGGTCTACTGCAACCAATATCTAGATTCACCAAAAGGTTAGCAGTGATCAGATAATTAACAGAGAACAGCCACGTAAATGGCATAGGCACTGAGGCTAAAATAGGGAAAGAACAAGTTAAAAGTTACAGAGAAAAGTTAGAGGTTTTAAAATTGGCAAGGCGCAATGACAAACATCCTACAAAATTTCTGAAGAAATCTCTGAACCATTAGCAATTATCCCTGAGTATTCGTGGAGGACAGGAAAATTACAGAGGACTGGAAAAGGGCAAATATAGTGCCTGACTCTTCAAAGGGGAATAAGGTTAGCTCACCTTAAATTCAGTATTCATAAAGATAATGCAGCAACTACTCAATCAGTTTGTAAGCACCTCAAAGATAGTAAGATGATAACAGTCAACATGGACTTGTCAAGAACAAGTCATTTCAAACTGATGTGCCTTGTGGATGAGGTGAAGCAGTAGATGTGGCGTAACTCCATTTTATTAAGGCTTTTGATACCATCTACATGATCTTCTCATAAACAAACTATCTATCTATCTATCTATCTATATATATATATCAATATATCTCACAGGCAAACCAACAATAAGATGTTTACACAACTGGTCAGAAAACCTTACTCAGAGAATAGGCATCAACAGTTCACTGTCAAGCTGGAAGGGCATACTGAGTAAGGTCCCATGAGGATCTGTTCTGGGGCTTGTTCTGTTCAGTATATTGATAAATGATTTGGACAATGGCACAGAGAACACGCAGACCACACGAAGGTGTGAGAGGTTGCAAACACTTTGAAGGACAGTATTAGAGTTCAAAGGGATCTTGATAAGCTAGAGAAATAGTCTGAGATAAATAGGATGAAATACAAATCAGGACTAATGCAAAGTACTCCATTTAGGAAGGAACAGCCTATTGCACAAATACAAAATAGGCAATGACAGCTTAGGCAGGAGTACATCACAAAGGGAGCTGGGTGTTCTAGTGAATCACAGTTCAAATATTAGTCCACAGTATAACATTGCTCCATTCTGGGACATATTAGCAGAATGTTGTAAGCAAGATATTCTATTGAGACCTAATTCTTCCACCTGGCACTGCTAAGGCCTCTCTGGAGTACTGAGGGCAATTCTGGGCACCACATTTACAGGGAAGATGTGGACAAACTGAAGAAATTCCAGAGGACAGAAAAAAAAAAAGATCTAGAAAACATGGCAAGATCGAAAAAGTGGGCCTGTTAGTCAGGTGAAAAGAAGACTGAGGAGGGACATGAACCATCTGCAAGTATGTAAAGGTTTGTTGTGAAGAAGAACGTAAGAACAGCCATACTGTGTCAGATCAAAGGTCCACCTAGCCCAGCCTTCTGTCCTCTGGTGGAGGCATAAGAACACAAGAACAGCCATACTGGGTCAGACCACAGGCCCATCAAGCCCAGTTTCCTGTCTTCCGACAGTGGCCAATGCCAGGTGCCCCAGAGGGCATGAATAGAACAGGTAATCATCAAGTGATCAATTCTCTGTTGTCCATTTCCAGCCTCTTGGAAACAGAGGCTAGGGACACTGCCCACGCCCATCCTGGCTAACAGCCGTCGATGGACCTATCCCCCATGAATTTATCTAGTTCTTTTTTTAAACTTTACTATAGTCTTGGCCTTCACATTCTCTGGCAAGGCGTTCCACAGGTTAACTGCGCATTGTGTGAAATGACAGAGGCCCCATAGCGAATGAACAGAATTGGCAATCACCAAGTGATCCATCATATCTCCCATTCCCACCTCTGACAAACAAAGGCTAGAGGAAGAACAAGTTAAGAATTACGCATCTTGGCTACTAGCCATTGACAAAGCTATCCTCCATATACTTATCTACTTCTTTTTTGAACCCTGTTATGGTCTTGGCCTTTACAATATCCCACTAGGCGATGGGATGATGGTGGTCTGGATCTGGTGGTTTGGTGAGCTGAATTGGGCCTGCAGGCCATATTTTGCCCACCTCTGGTCTAGATGGTGCTGGTCCTGCCATGAGTTCAGGGTCCTGGACTACATGGCCTTTTGAAGTCCCTTCTAGTCCTATGATTCTATGATTCACATAGTAGCACATTTGATTTTACCAGTACTCTGGAACTTCCCCAGCTTTCAGGATTTGTTAAAATGCACAATACAGGTTCAGAGAGCTCCTCAGCCAGGGTGCAGGCTATTTGGTCTCAACACTTCAAAAATGCTTTTCTTTAATACCTGCTGTTTCACATCTTCTGTCCTCACTGGTGGAATAGCAAACATTTCATTATTATTGTGAGATAGGAGATCACAATCTTGTTTCTTTCCCTACGCAGCTCTGAATGTGTCCGCTTTTTCTGCATTGTGATTTTTCCATTCCTTACCTAGTATTAGATCTGTATCATTGTTTGGATGTCATTTATTCCTGATACATTTAAAGAATTCCTTGCTATAGCTTTTAACCTCACTGGACTTGGATTTTCACTGATACTTTTCGTTTCCCTTTTCAGAATAAGGCCGTGAGTTGGGTGCAGTCTTGTTTGTGTTAGAAGGTTATCTATACTTTTCCAAACCTGAAAGGGTGAGCCCCTGGGTAGAAGTCCCTCACCATGATAGCACAGGTTTTCTTCTACGCTGTGTAGGTATTTTTGAGAAGCTGCTCATGTTTGCCCCTTCTCTGGTTACTACAGCAGCCTCCTGCCAATAAACTATCTTGTGACTTGTTCACTGATCTGTAAGCAGATGAGAACACAGTTGTAATTTTCAGAATGTCCTGGGAATCTTTTCTGTACTTTCCATCCCATTCTGCGTGTGTGTGGGGGGGTTATCTGGCTGCTTATCTGGTCACAGCTGTACATTGAGCTGTCTTCAGTGAGCTGCCTATGGTGATGCTAGGTCCCTTTCCTGAGCCGACAGCTTATTTAGTCCACAGCAAAATGACCCACAATTTGAAATTTAACCTCCAGTGTGTGTTACTTAGTGTTTATCAGCCTGAATCCCAGTTGCCAGAGCACTGCCCTTTCCCCTCCCAGGACAGATCTCTCTGCATTGCCTCCGGTGCTCCCCTCTTCTTTGTAATTTGGCATTCCATGGTATCATCAGTCCATCCTTGCTCATCTCTCTTTTTCAAATAGTTAATTAATATGTGATGTCCCAGGCCTGGTGCAGAACCAGGCAGTCCCATCATTAGCCTTCACCATGCTGAAAACTAACAATCCATTCCTACTTGTTATTGTGGTCACCTTGCCAGTTACAGCTCCAAGTCAGCACTTTTGCTTCTCACTCCATGACAGCTTTGGTTGCTTAACACCTCGGGGAAGGAGCCTTGACAAAAGCATTTTAAAAGGCTAAGTATGGTGTTAGATGCACACCTGGATTCTAGACTGGAATGCTGGGAACCATCAAAGGTTTGTTGGAAGGGAGGGGACTAGAAGCTTGGAGATTGTGGATGCAGAGCTCTGGTGTGCAGCCATGTGCTGGGGAAAACATCCTTACCTTGGTCTGAGACCAATGAGGAGGGGCTGTTCTTTCCCCTAGGCACCACAGGCATAGCTTGTCATGGTAATGCAAGCTCACTGAATAGACACAAGTGTGTGGGAAGCCCAGGCTAGCGGGGGGCTGTGAGTCAGGACTGAGGAACACTAGCCGAGCTGGGAGAGGGGAAAGTCCAGGGCAAGGAGAGCAGAGGGCTGCAGGTTAGGACTGAGGCACCCTAGCAGAGCTCTGCGTTTGGAGTGCCCTGGGTCGGAAGTGGAAGGGGGCTTCAGACACATGGGCAGAGGACGACGTTTTGTTCCAGATAGGAGCAGACTCACGCTCTGGGACCGTGTGTGATGTGGGCCAGGGCACTGGTGCTGCTCCTAGGTCCCCATTCTCAGGAGCAGCAGAATCAGACGTGCCTACTGAGTGTTTTGTTTGGAGACCTGACCACTCCCAGCAGGGAACCCTTGTTCCCTGGCAGGGGCTGCCTGTAGGAGACTCTCTCTGTGCTCACTGCTTCTTCATCTGCCTTTTTCTGACAAGAGCTGTGCTGCTCGACTGCTGAGCCCTCCATTCATCTCCGCTAGCCCGCCCTGCGCGGCAAGGAGAAATGACCAGCCCGCATGCACCGCCTGAAACCAAGGGCTGGCAAGGCAGGCTCAGCTGTAAACCAGGAGAACGTGTTCTAATCCCAGCTCCTCCAGGGGGGCAAGGGTTTTTGTACCCTTTGCAACCATGCCCTGCCCTTAGAGGGAGGCAGCTAACAGCCACCTATTTTTCAGGTTAACTGGGCTGTGTGTGTAGGCCTAGCAGTAGAATCCACATGCATACTATGACAGACCCGAATCTCACCCACTTTGCCCTGCTGCCTTTTGGAAGCAGTGTCCCAAATTATATGCACGTAGAACTCCCCCTGATTCAGCAGCGTGGTGTCACTCTGGTGGCTGCGCCCCACAGGGAGGTTTCTGCGGGTACATCTAGGCTACGTCTACACGTGAAGCCTACATCGAAGTAGCCTATTTCGATGTGGCGACATCAAAATAGGCTATTTCGATGAATAACGTCTACACGTCCTCCAGGGCTGGCAACGTCGATGTTCAACATCGACGTTGCGCAGCACCACATCGAAATAGGCGCAGCGAGGGAACGTCTACACGCCACAGTAGCACACATCGAAATAAGGGTGCCAGGCACAGCTGCAGACAGGGTCACAGGGCGGACTCAACAGCCAGCTGCTCCCTTAAAGGGCCCCTCCCAGACACACTTGTACTAAACAGCACAAGATACACAGAGCCGACAACGAGTTGCAGACCCTGTGCATGCAGCATGAATCCCCCGCTGCAGCAGCAGCAGCCAGAAGCCCTGGGCTAAGGGCTGCTGCACACGGTGACCATAGAGCCCCGCACGGGCTGGAGAGACAGCGTCTCTCAACCCCCCAGCTGATGGCTGCCATGGAGGACCCCACAATTTCGAAGTTGCGGGACGCGGATCGTCTACACAGTCCCTACTTCGACGTTGAACGTCGAAGTAGGGCGCTATTCCGATCCCCTCATGAGGTTAGCGACTTCGACGTCTCGCCGCCTAACGTCGAAGTTAACTTCGAAATAGCGCCCGACGTGTGTAGCCGCGACGGGCGCTATTTCGAAGTTAGTGCCGCTACTTCGAAGTAGTGTGCACGTGTAGACACAGCTCTACACTGCAAACAACAAAAAAACCCACAGTTGTGGCAACAAATCTCAGTGCCTGGATCAACTCAAAGGGGTGGCAGGGCTCCAAGGACAGGGCTTTGTTCAGGTTTCAGCTGGAGTCCAGGCTCTGAAATCCAGTTGAAAGGGGTGGGGGGTCTGAGAGCAAGGGCTGCAGCCTGAGGCCAAATGTCTACACTGCTGTTGTCCGCACCAACTGACCCAGGCTTGGAGACCTGCTGGTGCAGGGGTTTAGTGGGGTGTTCAATGTGGACTGAGCCTGAATCTGTTATCACTTCCTTGCTAAAGGAGTTTGTCGTGCTTTTAGATCCAAGCCCTGAGTTCAGTCCTTGCTCAGAATTCAAACTGAAGTGCTATTACATTTGGCTGTGTTGTCTAAAACTGCTATATCATACTCTGTTCCCAGTGCCAAGAACAGACACCAGTAACCCTGATACCCAGCATTCCAGCACTAGCTCCCAAACAGCTGTGTAGCTGTGAAATTGTGACCCCACAGAGGGTACTGGCAATCTTTCCTTCCGCTTCCCCCTCATTGCTGTGGGAGTGTACATGGATCTGAAACCCATACGTTCAAACTCTCTTAATGACTCTATAATGTGAGGACACTGCAATTAATGTTATTTCTATTCCAAATGATTGCTGAGAGAACTAAATTTAGATGGTGTTAATATTGTATCAGAGGTGTAGTTTGAAGGTTTGTATTTTGCTGAATGGGAACTGTCCCTCTAAGAAGATAGGCTATTTGTGCAGCAGGGTTGCGAGTGATCGACTGCATGGGCGGGACATACTTCCTGTGGTTGCAGAGAGAAGCCCCTGTGAGTTGTAGAAAGGTCAGCACTTGAGCTGATTTTCCCAGGCAGCAACCTCACTCCCAGGAGCAATATTGTGTGCAGGGCCTGACTGCCGTAGGATAGTGCTAATGAGCTCCAGAGCCTTTCTCCTGGAGGACACTGCCTACAATCCCCCACCCCCAGCTCAGCACAACTGACAGCAGTTCCCATCTAGGGGATGTCTGGTGGTCCCTGTCCAAAATGAGTTTGGGGATTTCAGTCCTATGACACAAAATCATCCCTGTGCGTCTACCAGGTCTGACAGCCAGTGCAAGGCCAATACAGTGCTGTGCCCAGAGACTGGACTGTCTCTCACCCAAATGGGAGAACTGCTGTGTGTTGGCATGGGATGGAAGGGCTGAGGAAATGTGTGCACAGGGCTGGTGCTCCATGTGCCAGTTGGGGGATGGGGTCAGGGAGGTGGCATTGGGCTAGTGCTGTTTGGACAATCAGTCTGCGTTCCCTGGAGCAATGTTACCCTTTCCTCACCTGATATCTCATTTGATCATTCATCCAAATCTGTGTCGGTGAATCAGTGCATCTTGTCTTCCCCGTTCAGCACTGCAGCCCTCCCCATCATCCCATCTGCACCCTGCCTGCTCACCCATCCCGCTGGGACTCCTTCTTCTCCAGGTCCTGGATGACATCTAGCAGCACCTTGATGGTTTGTTGGCTGGTTTCCAGAACCCCTTCCAGGGACTGCAGCTGTGATTGTAGATCCCTTATTTCCCTGGGCTGCACACCCAAATGTCCCTGAGATGTTAGGAAATGTTCATCCTCCTTGGACAAACCCACTTGTCCTTTGGCTGTAGCCACCAACTGCAGGAGATCTTGAACATGGTGCAGAGTCTCCAGCTGCTCAGCTGTCAGACCAGGCTCTCCCAGCAGCTCACTGCTGCAGGGGGCCCCAGCAGTTTGGGTGAAGTGCTGTGTCCTTGGAAGGCACCTCTGGCTGGATGAGATTGGTTGCAGAGGCTCCTTCAAGTTCATGCAGCCACACTCAGTCTGGATGGCCTTTAGCTTGCTGCGGACACTGGGCCCTGCAGCCCCAGGGTGCATCTGACTGCTGCTGGGAGCCTGGATGTTGAGTGTGGCTGGTGTCTTCTCCAGCAGGGCAGCTGTAGAGCTGCTCTGGCTTGGTGGTGACAGGACTGTGCTGGGGCTCTGGTTCAAAGGGAGGCCACTGAGCCTGTACCAGTAAGAGTGGTGATGCTGTTGCAGGGGAGTGGTAGGGTCTCCTTGGGAGGGGCACTGAGCTTGTTGGCTGAGCCTGTGTCTATGTGTCAGCAGGAGGTTCTGTTGGCCATTATGAAAAGGCTGGGATGGCAGGTCCTGCTCAGACTGGCTCCTGTTCAGAGGCCACGGTTCTGCAGTTGGCCCAGGCTGTTCAGCTGGCACAGAGGGAGGATGCAGGGGACCGTGTCTCTCCTTGCAGTTCCCACAGTTGGTGTATGGAGGGGGCTGGGAGGAGCAGTGGCTGGGGCTGGGCCCTGGGGGGCAGCCTGTTAGCTGAGAGGTATAGTTGGCAGCAGTACACCTGATGGTCCCTGGGTAAGGTGGGCAAGGAGCCCTGGGTGGCGGAGTCAGCCCATGGCACAAAGTGGCACATGGATTGGGGCCTGGCTGCCCCTCTCTGCTGGTGTGCTGGGTGAGGGTGGGGGCAGGGAGGTGGTTGTGCGCAGAAAGGCTGGTGAGGGCGCACTGGAGGAGATCTCTGCTGCCTCTGGCAGAGGTGGGTGCCCTGGTTGGGTCCCTGCGATCTTCCTGGCTCTTGCTGGGCTCCCGGGTGGTGGCTAGCACCTCCTCCTGGACAAAGTTGCAGGTGTTCTTGCTGCAGAAGTGGGCAGCTGGGAGTTGCTTCTGGAGGATGGGGGAAGTCTGAATGGCCGTGCTGAGACACACCCTGGCGGGCACAGGCAGTGCCAGCAAGCATGGCTCGGCCTGGGGCCAGCTCTGTGGGGCATCTGATGCATGCTTTACTACTAGCTCAGGGAACTCCCTAGGGGGCACAGAGGCACATGGGGCATTGGTGTCAGGTGTGGCTACTGGCTCTTGGTGGGGGCTTGCCACCTCCTCAGGGTTGCCCTCCACCAGGTCCTTGAAGCGTACCTGCTGGGTGCGGTTGCGTCGGCGCTTGAGGCGGGTCTCAATATCAGGAGAGTCACGGTTCAGCAGCACCGAGCGAACTGTCATGGCTTTCTCCTGGCTACCCTCGCTGCTCCCAGCCAGGCAGGGGCTGGCCTCCTTACTGCCCATCTCGCGCTGCCCCTCCCTGCCTTCAGGCCCCAGGATCCACTCCCATGCTCTTATGTCCCACTGCTTGGGAGGCTGCAGTACCCAGGCTGCAACCCAGCAGAGGGAGCATGTCCTCCACCTGTCAGAGCTGCAGCAGGTGTCCCATGCTAATGGCTGCCCTTGGCTTGGCAAGGGGCACAGATGGTTTCATCCTCTGCTGCCTGAGGGTCCTGCTTGATGGGAAAGCTGACCAGGAGGTGCAATGATGAGGCTTCCCGTCATGCTGTCCCGCCGTCCTGCCTCTGTCCTTTGCCCCTAAAGCTCCCGACAAATTGCCTGAGCACAGCTGGCCATAGCCGGCTCTGAGCCTGGCCTGGGGCCCCAGAAGCCCATTCTCCTGGCTGCCTTTTCGTTTGCTTCTTAGTCTCCCCCAGGGTTGGACTCCCTGGGGGCAGGATGGCAGCAGACCCAGTCCCAACTCATGGCCCCTACACTCCTTTGGACCTGCAGAGACAGAGAGAGACTGTGAGCAGGAAGCCAGCTTGGGAGCAGCAGCACATCACACTATCTTCTCTCACCTTCCCTCCAAAGGGCAGCAAAGTTCCTCGCACACATGGCTGCCTCCACACAGTTGTTCACCCCGTTCGAGCCTCCCTCCCTGCCCAGACAAGATCATAAACCTAAAGAGACAAGCTTTGAGCTCTAGTGCTGACTCTTCTGCGAAAGGGAAAAGAAAGCCCCTGTAGCATAACCACATTACAAGTTCACAGCTCAGTTCAAGCAGAAGAAACCATTAAAAATAGCTCTGCTGCACTGGGGCTTAGTACATCTAGTTCTGTGCAGGTGGACCAAGGAGCCAGCTCTGCATGGGGCATTGATGGGCCCGATTGCTGGGCTTCCAGGGGGAGTGACAGGCTAGAGTTCTGGGCTCCCTGTGAGGCAGTGACTCAGGGCTTTCCTCAGGATTTATGGGGCCCTATTAAACCGGTGCCTCTGTGCCCAATGGCAGGGGGGGTGGGCAGCCACAATTTTTGGAGGTGTCATATTAAAACAAAAAAGCAGTCCAGTAGCACTTTAAAGACTAAGCTTCTGCAATTCACAAAAGAAATATTTTTAAAACAAATTTTAAACTAAGCTCCTGTGACTAACCGTAATTCAGAAGCAGACCGTATATACCTGGGGTTGGCACATGCCTGGTAAATGGCTTCATTACCACGTGAATGGCTCTTTCCCAGGGTCCATGCTCTCCTAATAGCTCTGGCAGGCTTTTCTGGTTTTAAGTTCACAAGATCTACTCCCACCCACAGAACAGGGGTACGAAGAGGCAGTGGGGTGGACATTAAAGACCCAGTGGTACCCCAAATTTTCAGGTGCCCTAAGCAACTGTGTATTCTGCATATGGCAAGGACATCTCTGCAGTGATGGGCCTGTGCCATGGGTGCAGAGAGCAGTGATGGGCCTGTGTTCTGGGCTCCTTGTGAGACAGTGATGGGCCAGAGGCCAGGCCACAGGGCCCAGTGACAGGCTGCTGGGCATAGGGATGGGCTGGGGCACAGGGAGCCAGCTCACACTAAACCTGGTGAATGTGCTACTCAGAACATGCATCGCCCCTGAACCAGGGGCCTTCATATTGCTCCACTCGCAGCAGTGCTGGCAGTTGAACAGGAGTCCAAGGGCTGCCACTTTGCTCCCATCTTGAGTACAAAGAGGCAGCTTGTGAGAACTACAAGTTCCTGCCTGATGGTGTTCTGAATGGAAGGTGTCAGCCCCTGCTCTTCCAGGCAAGAACACCCCACCCCCCTGCTGCTGCTCCCTCTCTCCATTCCAGGCCTTGGGTCCCCTGTGCTCCTCAGTCCTGAACTGCAGCTGCCTGCTACTCCAGGCCAGGGACTCCGCCTGCAGATGCCCCTTATTGCTTCCCTGCTGTTCCAGGTGTGTGTGTCTGGGGCAAGGAATGAAGTGATGTCCTCTCCAGGAACAGGGACTCTGACAGCTGAATTGGGTTTTTATCCAATCTGAAGTGACTCTAGGAGACACCTGCCACCAACAGCTGGAGGCTCTACGTCTGCCCCACACTGTAGCAAGTAACCAGGCACAGAACCCCTGCACTCCCTGCGTCTCACTTCAGGCACTCCAGTGGGCTGAACTGGGCCCTTCCCCAGCTCCTTGTGTAAGAGGCAACTGGAGTAACTGGTGCTGCCGGGCTTTGCTTCCAGTTCTTTAAGCAGTGAGGGATTCTGGGCAGCACAGTCCAGGGCAGGCCTGCACACAACAGTCCATTTCATAATGCTGCACGCAGTTGCATACACACCTCACCCCATCCTGGTATGGTCACCTGTGCATCAGTCTAGTAATGAGCGTGCATGTATCCCTCCCCCTCGAGGCACACCCCCACTCCCCCACCCCTGGATCCCAAGATACACGCCCAGACACATGCCTAGGGGGATGGTGGCATCTCTGGCCTTAGAGGCTTTTAATGCCCAGCTTGACAAAGCTCTAGCTGGGGTTGGTCCTGCTTTGAGCCAAGGATTGGATCTTCTGAGGTCTCTTCCAACCCTAATCTTCTATGAGGCTGTGATCTCCTGCCTCACCCTATCCCAGCTTTAGTCCCCTCTGTTCTACTTCCATACCTGCCTCCCCGCTGAGGTTCTGCAGCTCGTCACAGCACATGCTCACAAGGGGATGTGACCAAGTCCAACAGCTCATGTTGGAGAGCTCACAAACAGGAACTGCTGCAGGCAGCATTAGAGCCACTAACACTGCTGGGAGCAATACTCCTTTGCCTTGCAATTTAAGTATTCCTGATGTCAGGGCCTGTGAGTGGCCAAAGGTTCCTGTCGAGTGGGTGAGGAGCAGAGCAGCTTCCAACTTCCCCCTCTGCCCCCAATGTACACACCTTCCTCAGCACTCTGAGTGCTGCTTCCTAGCTTCTGCAGCCCCCCTGCTGGGCCAGGACCTACTCCCTGCAATCCACATCTGGGCTCTGCTCCCTAAAGCATGCCCTGCTTGGCTCCTGTTCTGCCCCCCTCCGCCCGCTGGGTCTCAGTCTGGGAGTCCCTGCAGAGCTGGCATTGCTACCCTGTTTGCAGATGGCAGTGCTGCATCCACATCCCTTACATTTCCTTCTCACTGCAACCAAGTTGCTGACTCAGCTGAGTGGCCCAGAGTTAGCTGGTGCTGAGAACAAGCAAAGTTCCCAGGTGCTGAGCTGCACTCGCAACTCCTCCCCCAGTGAGCAGCAAGCTACCCAACTCAGAGCTCAGCAAAACCAAACCACAGCAGGGAGGGAACTTTCTGGTGCCCTGCAGCTTTGGGGGTTCCCCTCCAGAATGGCAGAGGGCAGTGCCCACAGCCAACCTGCCCACTGATGCCTTACATGCTGCAGCTTTATTCAGCATTCTGCTCAGCGCACCAGCCAGCCAGACACCCCGTTACAGGCCAATTTCCTTCCCTGCTCTTGGAGCTGTGCCAGACATAGGGAAATGTTTATAAGGCACAACATTTCAAGACCCACAACGAACAGAACACCTAAGCTGCGTCTACACGTGCACGCTACTTCGAAGTAGCGGCAGTAACTTCGAAATAGCGCGCGTCACGTCTACACGTGTTGGGCGCTATTTCGAAGTTGAAATCGACGTTAGGCGGCGAGACGTCGAAGTCGCTAACCCCATGAGGGGATGGGAATAGCGCCCTACTTCGACGTTCAACATCGAAGTAGGGACGTGTAGACGATCCGCGTCCCGCAACATCGAAATAGCGGGGTCCTCCATGGCGGCCATCAGCTGGGGGGTTGAGAGATACTCTCTCTCCAGCCCTTGCGGGGCTCTGTGGTCACCGTGGGCAGCAGCCCTTAGCCCAGGGCTTCTGGCTGCTGCTGCTGCAGCTGGGGGTCCGTGCTGCATATACAGGGTCTGCAACTAGTTGTTGGCTCTGTATATCTTGCACTGTTTAATGAAAGTGTGTCTGGGAGGGGCCCTTTAAGGGAGCGACTTGCTGTTGAGTCCGCCCCGTGACCCTGTCTGCAGCTGTGCCTGGCTCCCTTATTTCGACGTGTGCTACTTTGGCGTGTAGACGTTCCCTCGCTGTGCCTATTTCGATGTTGGGCTGAGCAACGTCGAAGTTGAACATCGACGTTGCCAGCCCTGGAGGACGTGTAGACGTTATTCATCGAAATAGCCTATTTCGATGTCGCAACATCGAAATAAGCTATTTCGAAGTTGGGTGCACGTGTAGACGTAGCCCTAGTTAGTATGGACAGCAACAGGTTGGAGAGAATCATTACTCCAGGGACAGAGAGAGCTGCAGTGCACAGCTGTTTCCAATAGCTGTAGGGTGGGTGTACAAGGCCAACTCAGCTCAGAGGCTAGGGGGCTTCAGGCAGTGCTCCCCAAAGACAGTGAGAAGCACCCTTCCCTCCCGCTGTAGAAAGGGAGAGCACTGGACACACTGGCTGCCCTTACAGCAATCACTCTCTGGCCGTGTCTACACTCGCCCCAAACTTCGAAATGGCCACGCAAATGGCCATTTCGAAGTTTACTAGTGAAGCGCTGAAATGCATATTCAGCGCCTCATTAGCATGCGGGCGGCCGCGGCACTTCGAAATTGGCGCGGCTCGTCCCGGTGGGGCTCCTTTTCAGCGCTTCATTAGTAAACTTCGAAATGGCCATTTGCATGGCAATTTCGAAGTTTGGGGCTAGTGTAGACACGGCCTTTGACCCTGCTTCCCATAGGCGACCTATGCTTCTTTGCTCATTTCTGGCTGCATCTCCTGAGCCCAGCACAGCTGCAGGAAGCTCTGGGCACGTTCCCGCAGGGCTGCAGCACTCAGGCCATGCCATCCTGGGGACACCAAGCAGGATGGGGAACAGCTCAGGGGAAAAGATCACTATCTATTATTCTTACCCCATTCACTCTGGGAGGTCATATTCTAGCCCATCAGAGCTTCAGCCATGGCAGGTGCCTGCTGTGGACAAGGCAAGCCACACCTGGAGCTCTACTGACTCCTGCAAGGTCTTTCAGAGGAACATGGGTTTGTTTCACTAGATCAGATCCATCATCAAACAGTCCAGGATCCTGCCTACCAAAGTAGCCAGTTCCTGAGTGTACACCCCCCAATTTACCCAACAGCTGTTCACAGCATGCACAGACTGCAGGCAGCTGGAGACCGCGACGGATGGCTTCTGCAGTCAGCTAGGATGGAAATGTTTAGCAAGAGTCTTTGTGCAGAGCCTTCTATCTGCAGAAGACAGTGACTGGACCGCAGGGGGCTCTGTGATAGAACCCAAAAATTAGTCTGGAACTCTGGCAGCAGAGGAATGCAGGAGACCCGCAGTTTAAGAGAGAAACTGATAGAATCAGGAAGATAATGCAGCTAACACCCATAAATCAGAACAATCCTGTGTGGCACTAAAAGCCATTGGGTGAGTGAAGCCTGCAGATACCCACAAGAAAGTTCTGTAGGAGCTGCCCCAGACAGGGGAATGGGCACTCTAGGGGCAGCTGGAACTCAGGGCTGATAAAGGCAAAGTAATTAAAAGATTCAAGGCAAGAAAGGACAATTATGAATACCCAGTCTGAACTCCTGCACAACCCAGAGATACCTGCATTGAATGGACCTCCTGGCTAAGCTAACACAGAGCTTTTATAGGCACCCAGTGCACATTGGAGAGTTTAAGCTGGATTCTGCATGCACCAAACTATGGTCTAAATTAACTGTACCCATTAAGCGATGTCACTGTCAGTGTCACTGTGGGCACCTCCTGATACCAAAAGAGTTTGGCTGCATAAGCGACAGGATGGAGGATAATGTGGAACATATTCTAACTGTTCTCTAAATCCATGGCCCAACCCATCTGGTGCTGTCTGCAGTGCTGTGTCCCCCACTGCCCCCCAGGACAATGCAGAGCTAGGAGTTCAAAGAGGCAATGGTCGTGATTCAGGAGTTGGTCCTCAGAGGGAAGACTGGATCAAAATCTATAACAAATGCAGACAGACCATGTTAAAATACTGCTAACGTAGCAAAGTCAAGTGCTCAAAATTTAGGAGACACCAGTGTTTAGGGTAACCATGAAACCTCAGTTCTGCCCCCTTGCGTGCATGCATTATGCTACAGTTGTTAATTACAGCTTCACCTACTACCTTCTGCACAGGACCTCTGTGTTAATGGTGCTCAATCCTGCTGGAAAAGCATAACAAGTGGGGTTCTGCAGGGGTCTGTTTTGGGACCAGTTCTGTTCAATATCTTCATTAATGATTTGGATATTGGCATAGAAAGTACACTTATTAAGTTTGCAGATGATACCAAGCTGGGAGGGGTTGCAACTACCTTGGAGGATAGGGTCAATATTCAGAATGATCTAGATAAATTGGAGAAATGGTCTGAAGTAAACAGGATGAAGTTTAATAAAGATAAATGTAAGGTGCTGCACTTAGGAAGGAATAATCTGTTTCACACATACAGAATGGGAAAAGACTGTCTAGGAAGGAGTACAGCAGAAAGGGATCTAGGGGTTCTAGTAGATCACAAGTTAAATAAGAGTCAACAGTGTGATGCTGTTGCAAAAAAAGCAAACATGTTCACAAACATGTTGTGAACAAGACACGAGAAATCATTCTACCGCTCTACTCTGCGCTGGTTAGGCCTCAGCTGGAATATTGTGTCCAGTTCTGGGCACCCCAATTCAAGAAAGATGTGGAGAAATTAGAGAAGGTCCAGAGAAGAGCAACTAGAATGACAAAAGGTCTGGAGAACATGACTTATGAAGAAAGGCTGAAAGAATTGGGCTTGTTTAGCTTGGAAAAAAGAAGATTGAGGGGGGGGCATGATAGCGGTTTTCAGATATCTTAAAGGGTGTCATAAGGAGGAGGGAGAAAACTTGTTCTTCTTGGCCTCTGAGGAGAGAACAAGAGGCAATGGACTTAAGCTGCAGCAAGGGAAGTTTAGGTTGGACATTAGGAAAAAGTTCCTAACTGTCAGGGTGGTCAAGTACTGGAATAAGTTGCCAAGGGAGGTTGTGGAATCTCCCTCGCTGGAGATATTTAAGAACAGATTAGATAGATGTCTATCAGGGATGGTGTAGATAGTGGTCGGTCTTGCCGTCGGGGCAGGGGACTGGACTCGCTGGCCTCCTGAGGCCCCTTCCGGTCCTAGTGTTCTATGATTCTATGATCATTCAGTGGATCTGGGGAGTAATCACAATTGGGATGTAAATGAGGCTGTTGTCTGGGGGAAGTCAGAGAAGAAGTGCTGTGAACAAAGCAGAGGACTGCAGGAAGAGAGAGGATGGGCTCTTGGTTGAGGCAGTTCTATGGTGCCAGGAGAACTGGATTCTATCCTTGCTCCTGTCACTGAGCTCCTATCTAATGCTGAGCAAGTCACCTGACCCTAACTTCACAGGTTCCTCATTCTCCAGTTGCCCAATTTGAGATCCTGGGGCTGACCACTCCCAACTGCAGCTGAGGCTGGTAGGTGCAGTGCTTTGGCCATGGTGCATGGTGCTGGACTGGGTCTGAGACCGAGTGCCACTGAACTAATCATTTCACGCCTCATTTACCACACACTCTTCCAACCCTGCTCAGGAGTCCACATAAATATATATAAATTATAAATATATGTAAAGCAATATAAAATGGGGAGTCTGTAAAACAGTTCGTCCTAGGGGGTCTGAGATTGGCATCAACGATTAGTGAACCCACCCTTTTCACCTATTTCAAAAATAGGGATTATGATCCCACCTACCTGATGGGGCCCTCTGAAAATGAACTGGTTTGTGAAGCACTCACGTACACTTGTGATGTGCACCACAGCAATACCCACGAGGAAATGTGGACTCCTGAGCAGGGCTGGAAGAGTGTGTGGTAAATAAGGCTTGGAAATAAGGCTTGCAGAATGAGGAAGATTACTGAATAGATGCTCATGCAGCAAGCGCCATCCTCCAGTGCCCTGTCAGCGATCATATACTCGCTGAGTGTATCACAAAGCAGACACACAGTACCACTACCCAGCTATTACACAGGGCTTGTCGCCAGCAGCTTTCACAGCACTTTACATATGGAGTCTGTGTTACCCCATGTTACAGATGGAGAAGCAAGCACGGAGGGGTGAAATGGCTAGTTCAGTGGCACTTGGTCTCAGACCCAGTCCAGTGCCATTCACTGGCATTTGCTAACTCAAGAGCTTGACTCGGCAACCTGACCAATACTCTTTTTCACATAAATTTGTGTTTTTAAGAAAGTTGAAATCCCCTCTGGTGTTCATAGCAGCTGGCTTTGATCCTAGCCAAAGGAGCTGATTCAGGCTGTTAGAGCCACTCTACATAGGGAGAACGTCAGCTGACCTGGGCCTCCCAGGCTGACAGCAAAGCATTGGTAAAGGAGGCAGTGGCCTCTGTAGTACTATCGTCACCAGGGAAAGGGCCAAGCTAGAAGCAAGGCTTGAGGTGAGGGACTGTAGTTAGTACATGTAGTTAATGGGAGGGAAGTGACAGGATCTTTGTTCCCTCCCTTTAGGAGACAGAGGACCCACTGTTTATTTTATGTGCCATGGTAACTCCTAGGACCACCAGGCATGCAGATTGCTGTTGTGCTGCACACTGTACAAAGTGCAATCCGTGCCCCAGAGAACTCAGTCTGGACATGAGACAGAGGGTGACGCGAGCATGGAAGAGAGATGGGGATAGTAGTAATTGCAGTGACATGCCTGCCCTGCTCTCCCAGACTCACGTCACAGCGGTATAAGAACACACTCCTGCTGTGTCACAGTGAAGAGCTATTTGTAGAGTGCTAGTGCAAGCCCCACTTGCCCAGGTCTATTGAATCAGCTGTGGCTGAGCTCTCACTTGCTCCAGAATGCAGTGTAGACATACACCACAGCTCCAATAGCCAATGCTTCCAGGGTCATGATGACTACAGGCAGGAGACAGTGGAGACAAAGGTGAACTGCATGTCTTTAGAGGGCACTACTACGTGGTCAACTGTGATCTGTTGCACCGAGTAGAGCAAATATAGGGGGAAGCAGTACAGCAGCTTTTAGTACCAAAGAAGCACACAAAGGCAGTGTTAGAGCTAGGTCACAGTCATTTATCTGGGTGACATCTACGAGTAGATAAGGCCCTGGATAGAGTCCTTAAGAGCTTTTACTGGCCCAGAGTATGGGTAGAGGTCCAATGCTACTGGGCCTCCTGCCCAGAATGCCAGCTGCACAGCCCTCAACCTCAGTTACGGGTCCTGCTGGTGCCCTAGCTGGTAACTGAAGTCCCTTCTGAAAGTACAGCCATGGATCTAATGGGGCCCATTAGAAATATTGGCCTGGGACCACCAAAATATATTCATCATCTTTGACTATACCACACAGTACCCAGAAGCCATTCTCCTAAGAAACCCAACAGCCAAGGCAATAGCAAAATTACTGGTCCAGGTTTTTGCTACACTGGACATCTCTAAGGAGATCCTGAATGACCAAGGGACTCCCTTCATGTCAGGATTAATAAGGTTCTTATGTATCCTGCTCCACATCCAAACCTTGAAGTTGATAGGCTAATTGAACAGTTTTGTTCCCTCAAAAGCATGATGAAGAAAGCTGCTGCCCAGGATGGAAAAGACTTGGGTATTGTTCTGCCATACCTGACGTGTGCAGGTCCCCCAGACTTCTACTGAATTCTCCTGCTTCAAACTACTTCATAGGTGCCACCTGTGCAGCATAATAGTTCACACCAATGAGGACTGGGAAGAAAAACCCAACCCAGGGGAGAACATCACTAAGCACAGGGCACAGATGAGAGTATGACTAGTCTGAGAGGCCCCCATAGCTTTGGAGCAAGCACAAGAGGCCCAATGGACCTAGTACAATTCTTGGGTGAAAAAAAGAAAATTTCAGCCAGGAGACCCAATGATGGTGCTTGGTGCCAACAAGAGAAAGAAGCTCCTAGCCAACTACAGTGGGCCGTATGAAATACTAGAAGCCATTGGGAAGGTAGAGTGTAAAGTAAAGCGACCAGACCGCTGACGACAAGAATAGGTTTACCCCATCAACTTACTGAAACCCTGGTGTGACCAGAAAACATGCCTGGTCACCGAAGGGGCTCCACCCCAGGTAAATGGTCCACAAGAGCAGGTGAAGATATCCCCCAAATTAACCCCAGGCCAATGAACAGATGTCATTGATATCATCCAATGTATCAAAGATGTATTCGCCATCCAGAACAGCCCAATGAGGATGGTTCAGCACCACATTTCATCATTTGTAAAGAGCAAATCATGTCAAACCAACTTGATGGCCTTCTTTGATAGGATAACAAGCCTTGTGGATAACAGGGAAGTGGTAGATGTGGTGTAACTAGACTTTAATAAAGCATTTGATAGAGTCTTGCATAACTTGCTTGTAAATAAACTAGGTAAACACAAATTAGATGGGGCTATTATAAGGTGAGTGAGTAACTGGTTGGATAAACATTCCCAGAGAGTGGTTATCAATGGTTTACAGTCATGCTGGAAGGGCATAACAAGTACAATTCCCCAGGGATCAGTGTTGAGACTAGTTCTATTCAATATATTTATTCAAGATTTAGAAAATGGCATAGAAGGTACATTTGTAAAGTTTGTGGATGATACCAATCTGGGAGGGGTTGCAACTGCTTTGAAAGATAGGATTATAATTCAAAATGATCTGGACGAACTGAAAAAAATTTTTTGAGGTAAATAGGATGAAATTCAATACGGACAATGCAATGTACTTCACCTAGGAAGGAAGAATCAGTCTCATGCATACAAAATGGGAAATTGCTGGCTAGGAAGGAGTAACAAAGAAAGGGATCTACAGGTCACAGTGGACCAAAAGCTAAATATGAGTCAAAAATATGACACTGTTGCAAAAAGGGTGAATATCATTCTAGGATGAATTAATAAAAGTGTTATAAGGAAGACACAAGAAGTAATTCTTTCGCTGTACTCTACATTGATTAGAGCTCAACTGGAGCATTGTGTCCAGCCCTTGGTGCCACATTTCAGGAAAGGTGGAGGAATTGGAAAAGGTCAAGAGAAGAGCAACAAAAATGTTTCAAAATCCAGAAAACATGACCTATGCCGGATGATTGAAAGAACTGGGTTTGGTTAGTCTAGAAAAGAGAAGACTCAGAGAAGACATGATAGCAGGCTTCAAGTAAAAGGTCATTGCAAGAAGAGGAAAGAAGAATGATTCTCCTTAACCTCTAATTATAGTACAAGAAGCAACGGGCTTAAATTGCAGCAAGGAAGGTTTAGGCTGGACATTAGGAAAAGCTTCCTAACTATCAGGGTAGGTTAAACAGTGGAGTAAATTGCCTAGGGAAGTTGTGGAATCTCCATCATTGGAGATTTTTAAGAGCAGGTTAGACAAACATCTGCCAGGGATGGTCTAGATAGTGCTTGGTCCTGCCATTAATGCAGGGGGACTGAATTGGGCACTCTCTAACCGGGCACTCTCGGGACCTGACCAGTGTGGAACCTGGTAATTTCCAGAAATACAGGAGGTCAATATAGTCTAGCAGTATTTCCAATACTTCCACTGCTTACTGGGCTCTCAGAAGACATTTATGGGTAAATTAGAGCAAATACTAAGAGCCAGGACTAGTAACTGTAAACAAGCTTCATGGAAACATAGGAAACTTGGTGACACCCAAGATAAGTGGACATCTGGCCAACTAAAATTATGCCAGACCACAGATGTTGCTGGACCAGAGTGCTGGACTAGAAAGTTTTAATTTCTAATAGTGTTGATGTGCTATACTTAAGACTCTGTAAAACATCTGACTTATTACCACACAACATTTTGATTGAAAAACTACCACGGTAAAAAAATAATATGGAATACATTAAATGGAGTGAAAACTAGTTAACTGATAGGTCTTCAAGGCTATGTGTAGACAGCACCCTAACCTTGAAATAATCTAAGGAATTCTGATTAGATTTTGAAATAGGCTGTTTCAGCATATGGCGTTGTCTAAACAGCCCCACATGCCAAAATAAAGCCCTATTTTGAGGGATCACTGTACTCCTCATGCAATGAGATTTACAGGGATGCTGGAATAGTGAAATCCCCCACTGCCTTGTGGATTATCCTGGGAAGGAATAAGGCTAAGGGAGTAAACCCTGACAGAAAATCCGGAGGGGAGTCCTAAGGCGGTTCTGTGTCAACTTCTGGCACTGTCCCAGCAACTCCTGCAGCTGAGCTCGTACCAAACGTAGAGGTTATCCTTTCCTTTGGACTATATCAGTAAAGCTGAGGTGCGGGGCCTGGTGTCTGGGCAGCCCAGGGTCTCCATAAAAATTGCCCAGGCTCGTGCCTGGAGAGGTACTCCAGCATCACTTAACAGCACTGAACCAACACGGGAGGCAACAGATACTGGTTATAAGCTCTTGCTCGATTGGCGTAGAGAACGAGCGCCAGGGGTTGCTTCTGATGGTGGGAGAGATCATCGCATCTCGTTGGACAGTCACTGCCCGCCTTAAGCTGGGCAGCCCCCAGCCAGTAGGGTACTCTCTCGCCACAGTTCACTTGCCTCACTGGGTGCATGAGGCTTAAGGTTCCCAAACCTGACAAGTGACTGAAATGAGCACCAGACAAACCAACACGAAAATTATTAAGAAAAGGAAATCATTGAAGTTTCAAGCTTGCTTGTTGGACTGTACAGACCATGTCGACCGGTTTGACTGAATATCTTCAGGACATCAGCGACACCCAAAAGACCACTGCCATCAACAAGGAACTGAAGAGGCTCCAAGCTGACATTGCCACTTTGCAGGAGATGCAACTCACAGCTTCGGGATCCCTAGAGGAAAAGGACTACACCTTTTTCTGGCAGGGCAAAGCCCAAGAGGAACCCAGGGAGCACGGTGTTGGCTTTGCCATCAGAAACACCCTTCTGCAAATGGTGGAACTAGTCACGGGCGGATCAGAAAGACTCCTTCAGGTCAAACTTCAAACCTGCACCAGTCCCATCCACCTGATCAGCGCTTTTGCTCCAACCCTGAACACCACACCAGAAGCAAAGGACAAGTTCTACGATGAGCTCAGTGCTGCCATAGTGCAAATACCTGCTCATGACCAATTGTACCTTTTGGGTGACTTCAATGCAAGAGTTGGAGCCGATCGTGGCTCATGGCCCTCTTGCCTAGGTCACTTGGGTGTGGGAAAAATGAATGACAACAGACAGCGTCTCCTCGAACTTTGCACGTACCACAATCTGTGCATCACAAACACATTTTTCCAAACTAAGCCACAGCACAGAGTGTCATGGAGACACCCACGCTCGAAACACTGGCACCAATTAGACTTGGTCATCACCAGATGCGACAATGTCAAAAACGTCCTCCTGACATGCAGCTACCATAGTGCCGACTGCGATACAGATCATTCGCTAGTCTGCTCCAAGCTCAAGCTGGGACCCAGGAAGCTCCACCCTTCTAAACCAACTGGAAGGCCCCACATTGATGCCAGAAAGATGGCAAACTCAGAAAAAGGTGAAATGTTCAGAGAGACCCTTGAGGAGAATCTGCGCAGCAGCCCTGGGGGTGCTGACATGACGTCCAGATGGCAGCATCTGAGGGACACAATCTACAATACGGCCTTGTCAGTGTTTGAAAGAAGAACTGGAAACACAAACGACTGGTTCGAAGCTAACTCCGATGAGATGATTTTAGTCATCGAAAAGAAGCGTGCTGCACTTCTGGAGTACAAACGCTCACCCAGTCAGAGCACCCAGCAAGCACTGAGAGTAGCCAGAAAAACAGTACAGCAGACAGCCAGGCGCTGTGCCAACAACCACTAGCTTAAGCTGTGCAGCAGTATCCAGACCTGTGCTGACTCTGGTAACCTCAGGGGAATGTACGAGGGCATAAAGAAGGCAATGGGACCCATCCAGAACAAGACGGCACCTCTGAAATCCAAATCTGGTGAAGTCATCACTGACAAAGCCAAATAGATGGAGCGATGGGTCGAGCACTACTCTGAACTGTACTCATGCGAGAACACTGTGGTTGATACAGCCCTCAACGCCGTTGAGCTCCTGTCAGTCATGGACGAGCTGGACCAGGAGCCAACTGTGGTTGAATTGAAGAAAGCTATTGACAGCACTCTAGTAGGAAAGGCCCCAGGCCAGGATGGTATACCACCAGAGGTAATCAAGTGTGCCTTGTACACACTCCTGGAACCCCTACATGAGCTGCTGTGGCTGTGCTGGAGGGAGGATGAGGTTCTACAGGATGTGCAGGATGCCAACATTGTAACCTTGTATAAGAACAAAGGAGACAGAAGTGACTGCAACAATTACCGTGGAGTCTCCCTCCTAAGTATCACTGGTAAATTGTTCGCTCATGTCATCCTTGGCAGACTCCAACATCTCGCTGAGAGGGTGTATCCTGAATCCCAGTGCAGATTCCATGCCAAGAGATCTACCATTGACATGATCTTCTCCCTGAGGTAGCCTGCAGGAGAAATGCAGGGAGCAGAGGAAGCCACTCTGTCGCCTTCATCGACCTGACCAAGGCTTTCGACTCAGTCAGTAGGGATGGACTGTTTAAATTGCTCCACAAGATAGGCTGTCCACCATGGCTACTCAAGATGATCCAGTCATTCCACGAAGACACAAGAGGAACCATCCAATATAACGGCACATCATCGGATGCCTTCAGCATCAGGAGTGGCATCAAACAAAGATGTGTCTTTGTCCCGACATTGTTCGGGATCTTTTTCGCACTCCTCCTGGAGCCTTTGGATCCTCAACAGAGGGCATCTTTTTGCACACAAGATCTGACGGGAAACTGTTTAATCTTGCAAGGCTGAAGGCTAAGTCTAAGGTGCGGGAAGTGCTCATTAGAGACGTGCTGTTCGCAGACGACGCTGCTGTAGTGACACACGCAGAAGGCAGCTTCAAAAACTGCTGGATCAGTTCTCCAAAGGATGCAAGGACTTCGGGCCTACCATCAGCCTAGAGAAGACAAATGTACTTGGTCAGGACATTGCTGAACCTCCATCAATCAGCATTGACAATTACATGCTAGAGGTCATCCCCAAGTTTACTTACCTTGGGTGCACCATCACCGATACCCTGTCGCTGGAGTCTGAGCTAAACAGGATTGGAAAAGCAGCCACAACTCTGTTCAGACTTAGCAAGAGAGTGTGGAACAACAACAAGCTGTACACTCACACCAAAATGCAAGTCTACAGAGCCCACATCCTCAGCACCCTCCTCTATGGCAGTGAATCTTGGACCTTGTATGCCCGCTAGGAAAAGAGGCTGAATGTCTTCCACTTGCGCTGCCTCAGGAGCATTCTTGGGATATCATGGAAGGACAGAGTGCCCAACAACGCCATCCTTGAGCAAGCTGGAATTCCAGCCATGCATACCCTCCTCAGGCAGCAGCGGCTCCGCTGGTTTTGCCACATCCACAGGATGAATGATGGAAGGATCCCAAAAGACATCCTGTACGGTGAGCTAGCCTCTGGTAAAAGACCTCCTGGATGCCCCCAATTGCGCTACAAAGATGTCTGTAAGAGGGACCTCAAGGAGGCAGACACTGACCCAGATAGTTGGGAAGAGCTGGCAGACAACCACAGCAGCTGGAAGCAGGAACTACACAAGAGCCTTCAGAAGGGCGAGATGAAGATCAGACAGCTGGCAGAGGAGAAGCGAGCCCGTAGAAAGGACAGCAAGGACCTGCCAGACACCCACTACATATGCAGCAGATGTAGCAAGGACTGTCACTCTCATGTGGGCCTCCACAGTCACAGTCAACGCTGCAAATGATGATCTTAAAAGGCGTTATGAAGGGCGCGATCCATAGTCTACACAGACTGAAGGATGCCTTGGTATCTCTAGAACTGTTTCAAGACAACATGTGCTTTGCAATAGATGTAGGCAGCTATTCTGGGATACCTTTGTATCCTGAAGTAGAGCCCACCATATAGACATAGCCCACATATAATTATAAACAGGGAATCACCAAGCAGCTGTGTTCCAAGGGCAGTCCCATAGTGATCAGTTCTTGGCTCCATGCTATTTAATATTTTTATCAATAAGCGGAAAGAAAAAAAACATCACTGATGAAGCGGGCAGATGACACAAAGACTGGTGGGGAGAGGTGAAGGGGAGCAATGAAGAGGGAGCACTATAAAGAGCAATGTAAGCTGGGCACAACCAAGCAGTATGTGGTAAATAAGGCCAAATGTGAAGTCGCACATCTAGGAACAAAGAACACAAGGCAGACTTTTGCATGATGGGCTATTCTACACTGGGAAGGTGTAACTCTAAAAATAATTTGGGGAAGTCAGGAAGATAATCAGTTAAACATAAGGTCCCAGTGTGGTGCTGTGGCCAAAAGTTAACACAATCCTTGGAAGCATGAACAGGGTAGTTATTTTCCCTCTGTGTTTGGCACTGGTGCAACCACTGCTGTGATAATGTGTCCCATTCTGGTGTTTTCAAAAACAACAAGAAGTCCTGCAGTACCTTGTAGACTAACGTATTTTGGAGCATAAGCTTTCGTGGGCAAAGACATTCATGCATCTGATGAAATGGGTCTTTGCCCATGATATGCTCCAAAATATCTGTTAGTCTATAAACTGCAAGACTTCTTGTTGTTCTGAAGGATACAGACTAACACGGTTACCTCTCTAGTTCTGGTGTTTGCAGTTCAAGAAGGGTATTGATAAATGGGTAAATCGGAGAAGGTGCAGAGAAGAGTCAGGAGAACTGGAAAGTGTGCCTTTCAGTGACTGAACACTTTATGTCAAGCTATGAGGCCCAACAAAAAGGAAGTTAAGGGATGATTTCATCACAGACTACAGGTACTACTTTGGGAACAGAAATTCAACAGTAGAGGTCTCTTCAGTCAAGCAGAGAAAAGGTCTAACATAGTCCAGTAGCTGGAGGTTGAAGCTGAATGAATTCAGATTGGAAATATAAGGTAAATGTTTAACAGTGGGGGTAATCAATCACTAGAACAATTTATCCAGGGTCTTAGTGGATTCTCCATCACTGGCTATTTTCGAATCAGTATGAGATGTGTTTATATAAAAGTGCTGTCCTAGTTCAAACAGTAACAAATTGAGGAAAGTCTTATGATCTGTACGAGGCAGGTCAAATTAGTTGTGATGAACACAGTGGTCCTCTTCTGGCCTTGTTATCTACGAATTGATGAACAAGGATGCTGCTGTCATGGAGACATAGATGGGACTCTTTGGTGGAGAGGGTCTAACACTGTGCCCTGCACCTCTGAAAAGGCAGACAGAATACAGTTCTCCATCACACAGACTTGGCATTTTCCTTCACAGATCCACCACCTAATTCCGTCATAGTGTCTGCAGTTCAGGAGATTGGAGAACTACAGCAAACCCATAAATTTATTCCTCAAGACTTCTGAAGCCAGGAAACTAGATTTATTGAAACTAGATTTAGGTCTCTGCAGATGAGGACAGTTAACTGTCAGGCTCTGCACATGACTTCTCCTGGGACAAAATCTTTCCTGGATCAATGATTTAGATAATAGCACACAGAGTATACTTGTAAAGTTTTTAGATGATACCAAGCTGGGAGGGTTTGCAAGTGCTTTGGAAGACAGGATTATAATTCAGAAAGATCTGGTCAAACTGGAGAAATGGTCTGAGGTGAACAGGATGAAATTCAATAAGGACAAATACAAAGTACTCCACTTCAGAATGCACAATCAGTTTCATACATGCAAAACAGGAAATGATTATCTAGGAAGAAGTACTAAAAGGACTGATAACAGCAACAAAGGGTCCTGTGGCACTTTATAGACTAACAGAAAAGTTTTGAGCATGAGCTTTTGTGAGCACAGACTCACGAGAGGCCATAGTGGGCCACAAAATAAATGCAAGTCAAAAGTCTGACACTTGGAAAAAAAACAAAACATTTTTGGATGTATTAAGAGGAGTGTATTGAACAAGACATGAGAAGTCATCCTTCTGCTCTACTCTGTACTGATTAGGCCTCAGCTGGAGCACTGTGTCCAGTTCTGGGCACCACATTTCAGGAAAGATGTGGACAAATTGGATAAGGTCCCAAGAAGAGCAACAAAAGTTATTAAAGGCATAGAAAACATGATCTATGCAGGAAGACTGAAAGAATCAGTTTTGTTTAGTATAGAAAAGAGATGACAGAACATAACAGATTTCACAAGGAGGAGGGAGAAAAATTATTTTCCTTAATCTCTGATGATAGGACAAGAAGCAATGGGCTTATATAGTAGCAAAGGTGATTTAGGTTGGGCATTAGGAAAAATGTCCTGTCAGGATGGTTAAGCACAGGAATAAATTACCTAGGGAGATTGTGGAATCTCCCTCACTGGAGATATTTGGGCAGACACCTGTCAAGGAGTATCTAAGACAGTTCTTGATCCTGCCATAAGTGCAAGGGACTTAATGACCTTTTGAGGTTCCTTCCAGATCTATTATTCTGTAATCTATGAATTCACCATGTCAGGACTTAGATTAAAAAAAAACACCAACACTCCACACCCCTTTTGGAGACTTTTATGGTTCACAGTATGCTATATCTATTTATCATCTATTATCCAGACTGATTAGCTAATTCTTCAGGCCAGTGATCATCTGTCATGGTTACATTGCCCTCCTGTCTTCCAACCCTATCTTTTGTAGCAGTACCAAGCTAGGAACCTTACCCTGATCATCCAACTACATAAGACTTGTGGAAACATACAGAAGCTCAATTATCTGCATAGCCCGCATTACTGCAGAATGGGAGACTGCAATAATCCTTTATAGTAGTTCTTTATAGTGGTAGTTTTTTAAAGTGCTTTTACACAAATGCTAGAAGTCTGTCTAATAAGATGGGTGAATTAGAGTACCTTATATCAAAGGAGGAGATTGACATAATAGGCACCACAGAAACCTGGTGGAATAAGGACAATCAGTGGGACACTATCATACCAGGATATAAAATATATCGGAAGGACAGAATGAGTCGAGCGGGTGGCGGAGTGGTACTGTATGTGAAAGATAATATAGAATCAAATGAAATAAAAATCCTAAATGAATCAAAATGTTCAACAGAATCACTATGGATAGCAATTCCTTCCTCTGATGGGAATATAGCGCTAGGGATATATTATCGACCACCTGATCAGGACAGTGATAGTGATGCTGAAATGCTAAGGGAGATTAGAGAAGCTATCAAAATAAAAAACTCACTAATAATGGGGGATTTCAATTATCCCCATATTGACTGGGTACATGTCACCTCAGGAAGGGATTCAGACAGAAAATTTCTTGATGCCTTAAATGACTGCTTCTTGGAGCAGCTGGTACAGGAACTCACAAGGGCAGAGGCAATTCTTGATTTAGTACTGAATGGAACACAGGATCTGGTCCAACAGGTAACTATTACAGGACCGCTTGGAAATAGTGACCATAACATAATAACATTTAATATTCCTGTGTTGGGAAGAACACCGGAACAGTCCAACACTCTGGTATTTAATTTCAAAAAGGGGAATTACACAAAAATGAGGAGGTTAGTTAAGCAGAAATTAAAAGGTAGAGTAACTGGAGTAAAATCCCTGCAAGCTGCGTGGAAACTTTTCTAAGATACCATATTAGAGGCCCAACTTAAATGTATACCCCAAATTAAAAAACACAGTAAGAGACCTAAACAAGAGCCACCATGGCTTAACAACCATGTAAAAGAGGCAGTGAGAGATAAAAAGGCATCTTTTAAAAAGTGGAAGTCAAATCCTAGTGATCAAAATAGAAAGGAACATAAACACTGCCAAATTAAATGTAAAAATGTAATAAGAAAAGCCAAAAAAGATTTTGAGGAACAGTTAGCCATAAATTCAAAAAACAATAGTAAGATGTTTTTTAAGTACATTAGAAGCAGGAAGCCTGCTAAAAGAGCAGTGGGGCCCCTGGACGATAGAGACATAAAAGGAGCAATCAAGGAAGATAATGCCATTGCAGAAAAACTAAATGATTTCTTTGTTTCAGTCTTCACGGCTGAGGATGTTAGAGAGATTCCTAAATCTGAGCCGTCCTTTATGGGTGACAAATCTGAGGAACTGTCCCAGACTGAAGTGTCATTAGAGGAGGTTTTGGAACTAATTCATAAGCTAAACAGTCACAAGTCTCCGGGACTGGATGGTATTCACCCAAGGGTTCTGAAAGAACTCAAATGTGAAATTGTGGAACTATTAACGGTGGTTTGTAACCTATCCTTTAAATCAGCTTCGGTACCCAATGATTGGAAAACAGCTAATATAACACCAATATTTAAAAAGGGCTCTAAAGGAGACCCTAGCAATTATAGACTGGTAAGTCTAACGTCAGTACCGGGCAAATTAGTAGAAACAATAGTAAAGAATAAAATTGTCAGACACGTAGAGGAACATGAATTGTTGAGCAAAAGTCAACATGGTTTCTGTAAAGGGAAGTCGTGTCTTACTAATGTATTAGAGTTCTCTGAAGGGGTTAACAAGCATGCGGACGGGGGGATCCAGTAGACGTAGTATACTTAGATTTCCAGAAACCCTTTGACACGGTCCCTCACCAAAGGCTCTTATGTAAATTAGGTGGTCATGGGATAGGAGGAAAGATCCTTTCATGGATTGGGAACTGGTTAAAAGACAGGAAAGAAAGGGTAGGAATAAATGGTAAATTTTCACAATGGAAGGGGGTAACTAGTGGCGTTCCCCAAGAGTCAGTCCTGGGACCAATCTTGTTCAACTTATTCGTCAATGATCTAGAGAAAGGGTAAGCAGTGAGGTGGCAAAGTTTGCAGATGACACCAAACTGTTCAGGATAGTCAAAACCAAAGCAGACTGTGATGAACTTCAAAAAGATCTCAGCAAACTGAGTGACTGGGCAGCAAAATGGCAAATGAAATTTAATGTGGGTAAGTGTAAGGTAACGCACATTGGGAAAAATAACCCCAATTATACATACAATATGAGGGGGGCAAATTTAGCTACAACAGATCAGGAAAGGGATCTTGGAATTATAGTGGAAACATCCACGCAGTGTGCAGCAGCAGTCAGTAAAGCAAATAGGATGTTAGGAATAATTAAAAAAGGGATAGAAAATAAGACAAAGAATATCTTACTTCCCCTATATAAAAGTATGGTACGCCCACATCTTGAGTACTGCATGCAGATGTGGTCTCCTCACCTCAAAAAAGATATATTGGCGTTTAGAAAAGGTTCAGAAAAGGGCAACTAAAATGATTAAGGGTTTGGAACGGGTGCTATATGAGGAGAGACTGGGACTTTTCAGTCTAGAAAAGAGGAGACTGAGGGGTGATATGATAGAGGTATATAAAATCATGAATGGTGTGGAGAAAGTCAATACAGAAAAGTTATTTACTTGTTCCCATAATATAAGAACTAGAGGACACCAAATGAAATTAATGGGTAGCAGGTTCAAAACTAATAACAGAAAGTTTTTCTTCACACAGCGCACAGTCAACCTGTGGAACTCCTTACCAGAGGACGCTGTGAAGGCCAGGACTCTAACAGAGTTTAAAAAAGAGCTCCATAAAAATTTGGAGGTTAGGTCCATAGATGGCTATTAGCAAGGGGTAAGGTATGGTGCCTGCCCTTTTGTTGAAGGCGGGAGATGGATGGCAGGAGACAAATCGCTTGATCATTGTCTTTGGTTCACCTCCTGTGGGGCACCAGGCATTGGCTACTGTCAGCAGACAGGATACTGGGCTAGATGGACCTTTGGTCTGACCCAGTATGGCCATTCTTATGTTCTTATGTTTATGTATTTATCCTCACAATACCCTTGTGAAATTGGGACATACTAGTGTCTCCATTTTATAGATGGGGAACTGAGGTACAGAGAGGCTGACCAGTTCTCCAAAGGGCACAGACGAAGAATGACACGTAAGTGGGTTGGAACTGGGAGCAATTTGGAGGCCAAGGCTTTTATTCCTCACATCAGTGAGGAAGTAGTTCAGACTGGGAACAGTTCTGTTCCTGGGCGCACAAACTACAGCCACTGTCAAGAGGGAACTCTTCAGCCTTCGATGTCTTCCCCAGATGTCAAAGAGCAGCTCAGTAGGGGAAATGGGATTTAATGGTGTACCCTACCCTGGTGGCTGTCTCCCAGACTGAAGGGGCAGAGTCCAGCACAAGTGCTCCCCCAATGACTTGGGAAACAACCTCAGACAGACCTAGCCACCTGAGAGATCATCACTGACAACAGCTCTGTTCCAGGGAAAGAAAGAACAGACTCTGGGAGTGATCCAGTGTTCCACCTTAGCCTGGAGCAAGGCAGTTCTGCAGATGCACCCTCCCATGCTTCCAATTTCCAGAGCATGAATCAAGAAAATTTTACAGGCTGTGGCTTATGGGTTGTTGTGAGCCATCAAATGGATTTGTCGGTACTGGTATTCACATCTTCCAGACAGCAGTCCTTCCAGCCCTCCTTGCCTGGATCTCCTCTTCCAGAAACAGGGTCACATTGCCCAGCCAGAGCCCAAATCTGTACAACTGGGGGGAGTGCCTGGTGGGCAAAGCAAGAAAGGGGGCTGCCTTGGGCCTCGTGCCTTCAGGACCCTAAGCTCCGACTATAGCATCCACTGCCCACCAGCAGGGCCCCGCTGGTCTAGCTCTCTGGGAGTGGGCGTGCAGCTCAACATGCAGCCGACCTTATCAACACATCATGGACTGTCCACACACAGCAAACCGCGGCAGCAGACTGGAAACCGTTCTGTTCCTGGGCACTTTGCAGAGTAGCAGCTCCGGCACGTCTCTGCTGCAATGACAGAAAAGAGTCTAGGCCAGCTATGTGAGGTGACCTCAGACACAGTCCAAATGAATTTGGCAGCCATATGCACTTACCACATTCCTCCTGCTCCTGGATCATGGGGTTACATACTTTCTAGAGGAGCAGCCCATGCTTTCTGACCACAACGCACTGTCCCTGAAGGTGCCATTCCTCAGTCATCACTTCAGCATGGGTCATCTGGGAGCCCCAGGACTGAGTGGCTGATCCTCCCCGGTAAGGATAAGGTGACTCTCTGCTGACAGCACAATTCCTGACCCTCAGGTGAATCTCACCTCACAATCAATCCCTCATTTTACCTGTGCGCTTCCCAGGAAAGTCGGGTTACACTGCTTAGATATGAAAAGAGCTTGTCGCTATTTTCCAAGACAGGAGTAATTCCCCTAGAACAGTTAACAGAGAGGAAGCCGTGCTAGTCTATAAACTATCAAAACAAAAACCAGTGAAGTAGCACTTTAAAGACTAGCAAAATGGTTTATTAGGTGAGTTTTCGTGGGACAGACCCACTTCTTCAGACCATAGCCAGACCAGACCAGACCAGACCAGACCAGACACAATATTTAAGGCACAGAGAACCAAAAACAGTAAGCAAGGAGGGCAAATCAGAAAAAGATAATCAAGGTGAGCAAATCAGAGAGTGGAGGGGTGGGGGAAAAGGTCAAGAATTAGATTGAGCCAAGTATGCAGAGAAGCCCCTATAGTGACTCAGAAAGTTCCCATCACGATTTAAACCACGTGTTAATGTGCCGAATTTGAATATAAAAGCCAGCTCGGCTGTTTCCCTTTCCAAAACGGTGCGATAATTCCTTTTCAGTAACACACATACCTTTAGGTCATGGACAGAACGCCCCATTCCATCAAAATGTTGACTAACTGGTTTGTGGATCTGGAGTGTTTTGATGTCTGTTTTGTGCCCATTGACCCATTTGTGACCATTTGTGACCAATGGGCACAAAACAGACATCAAAACACTCCAGATCCACAAACCAGTTAGTCAACATTTTGATGGAATGGGGCGTTCTGTCCATGACCTAAAGGTATGTGTGTTACTGAAAAGGAATTATCGCACCGTTTTGGAAAGGGAAACAGCCGAGCTGGCTTTTATATTCAAATTCGGCACATTAACACGTGGTTTAAATCGTGATGGGAACTTTCTGAGTCACTATAGGGGCTTCTCTGCATACTTGGCTCAATCTAATTCTTGACCTTTTCCCCCACCCCTCCACTCTCTGATTTGCTCACCTTGATTATCTTTTTCTGATTTGCCCTCCTTGCTTACTGTTTTTGGTTCTCTGTGCCTTAAATATTGTGTCTGGTCTGGTCTGGTCTGGTCTGGTCTGGCTATGGTCTGAAGAAGTGGGTCTGTCCCACGAAAACTCACCTAATAAACCATTTTGCTAGTCTTTAAAGTGCTACTTCACTGCTTTTTGTTCCCCTAGAACAATGTTTCACACATCCAGTCCAGGGAGCAGTGCCAGCAAGGAAGGCAGCAGGCTGGTGCCTGGCATCAGAAAGGTTCAGAAACACTGCGCTAGATTATTTGTGGCCTATGGTTATTGCCACGGTGCAAATCCTGAACAATTACAATAATCTGTGAGGAAGGTGACTTCTCCATTGAAACCTGTTATAACCTTGGAGGTGTACGTGACAGATTGAGAACATGTCCTACCAGAGCTAAAGCATGCCTCAAAAAGAGCTGTCTCTGAGTTGTGTCTGGTGACTCCTTAGGATTCATCTCCGTAGTATGAAATGCAATTCAGGGGAACAGTATCATGGTTCCCCTCAGATGCGCTGCATGGGGTCATGCTAGCGAGAGGGAACCTCTGCTAGCAGTCCTTGAAGGCAAAGGGAGGTTACCTGGGGTCACCGTGGCTCTCTAGGGTGGCTTGCTCCCACTTGCTGGGAACATGGCATTCAGACTGCAGAAGGTGCCAAGAGGAACTCCATCTTGGCCTGGAGCATTTGGTACCTGGAAAGCAGGTGTGCAGCCCCAAGAGGGGGCTCCTGCTTTGGCACCAGCATGCTGTTTCCTGGCTGGTAACACTCACAAGATGAGCACAGTTCTTGCTGTCTGGCTTCTTTTGAGTGGTTAGGCCTGCAGTTCACAACCTGTTTACCCTCAGTCACTCATATGCCCCCGACCCAAAAAGGGAAGAAAACAGCAACATCAGATTCTCTCTTTCCTCGGGATCTGGACAGTCCCTGCTGTTAGCATCCCAGTGTCACCACCTGAGAGCCTTTCCTGAGGACTCCCCACATCTGGCACATTCTGTCATGTAGGACATGGACAGTAGCGAGGTCTCTGGAAAGCAAGCACCTCAGACACTGCTGTGCCTGCTCTGTTCCTAGCAGCCAAACATCAGGCACAAACACCCCACCCAGAACACTGCTGGAAGTACCCACTAGCAGAAATGGTGTTAGACCCTGGACCAGTAACTCACCATGGGGCACTAAAATACAGCTCAGAAAGTGGCAGGACCAGGATGGGATAGAAGCACACAAGGGTCTCAGCTGATGGACACGTCTCTTAACGAAGGGCAAGAAAAAGGCAGGCAGCTGCTCTCTGAACTGTCATGCTCTCCCTGGACCTACTCCACGTTAGTTACTGAGCACAGGCAGAATCTGAAACAGGCTGAGACAGTGAGAAAGGGCAGCCTGAGCAGCCAGGGGCTGAGCAGGGATCTTTGGTCTTCCCAATAGCAATATGTACTAGCCAAGAGAAGCTGGGGCAGATTTATTTCTCTCTGGCACCCAGCTCCTCCTGCCATGGGCCACATCTCGACACCATGAACTTGCCCCAAGGAAGGAAGGGGCAGGCATCAGGTCTATTTCACAGAACCTGGTATCTCCTGGCTGTTTTCTTGATACAGTGACAGGGCAAAGCCAGGGAGTTGCAGCACCCGCCAAAGGGGGCAGGGAGGACTGAGCTAGTGTTATCCGCATAGGCCAGACTGAAAATGGCAGTGTCAGGCAGCCTCCCTCCTCCACCCCTTCCGACCAGCACATGGCCCTCTGGAGGAGGGATGTGCAGAGGGGTGTCAAGTTGGCAAGGGCTGAAGAAGCTCCCAGCAGGTTCCCCCTGTGGAAACTTATATGCTGTTGCTCGGTCAGCCAAAGTGCAGGGGAGGGCAAGAAGCCCCCTCGCCCCCCGGGAAGTGCTGGGAGCACCACTAATGAAACACTAGAGGTCAATGGGAGGGAGCCAACTCTCCCCCAGTGCCTGGGAGAGGGTGGGATGCTACAACTCGAGGCTCCAAGACCAAACGAGGCACTCAGCAAACTTCTCACCCAACCACACCCCTGCAGCTCCAATGACCCTCACTCACCAGCTGTGTGTGTCCACCTCGGCCACCAATGATTCCCTCAACACTGCACACCTGCCTGTGGTCCCCCACCCGCTCCATGCACCACCCACCATGGCCCCAAAGGGAATCAATACATTGGGCTTGACACTGGGCAGGAGCTGCTCCATGACTGCCGCTTACCAGGCAGTGCAGAGCCAGTGCCCATCACGGGACAAAGCCAGGCACCAGGTACCACTAACCTTGATACAAGAGACCTGGGGCTCAGAAGCTTTCTGGTGCCTGCCCCTAGGACACCTCACTACCAGGCTCCCCATGCCCAGCAGCCCTAATGCTCTCTGCCCCCCACCCTATTTCCCTCCTTCCCCCTGCCAGTCTCCCCATATCCCCAGCTCCCAGCGGCCCCTGCCCTGTAAGCCAGCGCTCGGGTTCCCACAGTGCCCAGGCCCTGGGGGCCCTACTCCCCATGTGCTCCTCCTGGAGTCCCAGGCCTCGACCTCGCGCTGCCCGCGGGGTCCCGCGCCCCCAGCGCCCCACACACCTGTCCCTGCTCCCCCCTCCCGTCCGCCCCGGCCCCTCACCTGGCCCCTCGGGGGAGCGGGCGGCCGTGCCCAGGCGCCGCGGCAGGCTCGGGGACGGGCAGCGGCAGCTCCAGGGTCGCTTGCCGGCTGCGCTGGCGGCTGGGCCGGAGCCGGGAGGCCCGTCGCTGCCAAGCGAGGTACCGCCAGCCGGGCGGGGGCCGCGGGGCCGGGAGCGCCCGGGCGGCTGGACACACACGTGCGGGGAGCGGCGAGCCCGGCTCGGAGCAGGGGCGGGGCGAGCCCAGCCCAGCCCGCGGAGGTGGCGAGGGGCTGCGGGGGCGGAGCGGACGCGGCAGGCGAGCCCGGGCTGGCGGGGGAGCTGGGGGCGGGCGGCGGCGGAGGAGGGGTGAGGGGCTGAGCCCCGGGCTGGGAGATGGCGGTCACGGGGTGCTGGGCGGTAGGGTCTCCTGTGCGGGTGTGGGGCCGAAGCAGGGCCCAGCTCCCAAGGGGCGCGTTGGAGCTGCAGTGGTAGAGCAGGACCGGGGAGCTGCGGAGAATCCCTGGCAGTGGCAATCTGGGTCGTGTTAGTACCGCACAAAGATGAGGATGGCTTGGTCCGGGGCGTGAGCACGTGGCTGGTCAAAGCTCCCAGCACTAATGACCCTGTGAAAGCAGGGAGGTGGAACCAGACCCTGTCCCCTAAGCTACAGACTAACACACAGGAGACTTACTTGACTTAAACCCTTATACTTGGAGTGGCGCCTCGGTTATCTACAAATATCTTCCACTTCACTCTGTCTCCAGACAAAACTTCTAGCTGACTCCAGGAGTAGCCCAGTTGTTGTCCTTCAGTGTCAGTAGAGCGTCTCCATGTTGTCCGAAGTCTTTCTTTTTTGTGTGTGTGTTTTTCGTACTTTAGTGGGTTCCCAGGAGAGCGTGACATGCTTGGCTGGAGGTTGGTTTTCTGAGGCATGGCCTGGCCAGCCCCACTTTGTTCTCTTGATTTGAATGTCCAGTGGTTCTTGTCCTGCTCTGTTCCAAAGCTGCTCCTCTGGGACAGTCTTGCCATTTGATGTGAAGGATGTACCTCAGGTGCCTGTTTATGCATGTTTGTAGCTTTTGATCTGGAGAGTTTTTAGGTAGCCAGGTCTCACATCCGTACAAGAGCGTACTCTTCACATCTGTGCTGCAGATTCTGTAGTTTCGTCTTTGGAGATATTATTCATGAACTCCATCTGAGACGGAGAGTCTTGAATGTGGCCATTGCTTTCCCTATCCTGGCACTGAAATCCTTGTCTGTTCCTCTGTCTCTGCCCATAATATTCCCCAATATGTGAACTGCTCCAACATTTTCCAGGTCGTCCCCTCCCAGTATGATTGTGTTGTTGTTGGACTGGGTGATCCTGATTGTCTTGGTCCCCCCTCCCCACATTTTTTTTCACCCTTGGTCCAGTCATTGAAGCAGTTTTGTCTGGGGTTGTCACCTTTTCTTTCATGCTTTCATGTCAGTGTGACAGGAGGGTGACATCATCAGCAAAAACAATGTCCTCTAGCTGTTTGAAACGTGTCCACTGAATGCCCCCTTGATGGCCATCTGTTGTTCTGCTCATAATCCAGTCCATTGTGATCAAGAACAGGAAGAGTGACAATAGGCACCCTTGTCACACTCGACAGTATGCTGAAGGATTCTGTCAAGACACACAGAAGTCAGGCACAGATTGTTCCCGCACAGAGTTAGTATCTTTTAGAACAAACTCTGAAGGGCAGGGCGGATTCTCTCTCTTCTTGCTGTTTGAAAGAAGGATTGGAGGCCTTTCTGGAAGGTGCTGTAATATGATGAGGCATTCTGGGCACAGCTGAGAGAACCAACCCAGGGTGTTTTGCTTACAACCAGGCCACTTACATCACAGGCTGTAATTTCCTTCTCACTAAGGCAAACTTAACCAGCCACAAAAGTACCTCTGCCAGCCCCACTGGCCAGCCAGTAGCTATACAAACAAACCCATAGATTCTTTAGCTGCTCCTAAAACCCAAACCAGCAACCCAGCCTCCTTACTCAGGTGAGAGGTTGTTAAAACCTATTTCACCAAATCCACACAGATTCTGCCAGGACCCAGAGGGTACAGCCACAGCCCCAGGTCAATATATACTTAGATCTTATCAAAAACAGCATGCTGTGGCAGTCCTTTAGAATCTAATATCTAAAGATTTATTAAGAAAGAAAAAAAGAAAGAAAGAAAGAAAGAAAGAAAAGAGAACAGGGTGAAAGAGAAAAAATTGTTAAAGTGTTACTTTACATAATTGCAACTATTGATTCAGGCCAGGGTGTTATATGCTGATTCTTGACAGTCTCTGAAAGCACACCCCAGTTCACATACGCTCAGTTCATGAAGTCTGGGGACTGGAGACAAAATGATGATTTTTAGGGTCCTCTTTATACCCTTGTCCATGTGGAGAGAAATTCCTTTTTTCTTCTATAGGCCATGCAGGGCCACCTGAGCAGGTGGGCTGCTGTGGCATGTTGCCATTGGTTGCAGAGTTTGCAAGCAAGCCCCAGTCCCTTTACATAGTATGTGGAATCAACATCTGGGTCTTTTTTGTTTAGTCCATCATCCTGACTGGGAAGGTGACCACAACTCCTATTGTGTAACCGTAGCTCTTAAACATTTCTAATACAGCTATAGAGCCAATATTGATAACTTCACAAACATGGCACAGACACACAAGTAACATAAACAGTTTCAGAACATTACCAGCTTTTGTTAAACACCTCACTTGGGCCACCTGGCACAAGGTTTGGTGCCAATTACATATAGTGGTGACAGAAATGACTTCCATATTTCATTTAAAAATTTAGTAATGTCATAGGTGCGCTAGCCAAATACAGTTTAGTTGAATCAGGTCAGAGGTAAGTAGCCCAGTTCTTTGGTCTGTATTTACAGTGGAGGTCCCATCTGGCCTTCAATGTGATCAACGGCTGAGCAGTGGGGTATGTGAGATGCTGGCTGTGTGCATGCAGCAGGCGAGGGTCTGGGGAAGGTTAGGGAAATATGGGTGTGGCCCTGGAGAGGAGACCTACCGTAGCTGGGTGTTAAGGGGGCCACTGGAGTCCCAGCTGGGTGGTTCTTGTGTGTGGTGAAGGTGTCTCCTACCTCAAAGTCCAGTCAGAATAACCCTACCAAGGAGATCTGGCACCTATAGGCTGGGACAGTGTCCGCCGCACAGCCAGAGTGCTCCTGGCTATGGAAGTTTGAACCAGAACTTGATGCTGTGCGTAGCACAGAGTGGCATACAGTGCCCTGCTCACAGCTGCTCTGCTTACAGCCCACATATGTATTAGACTCAAATATCACATGTCCTTCACAAGCACTGAAATACGCCTCATCCCATGTTTCTGTCTGTGGATCCATCTTTCCTGCCAAGACTCCCAGCTGCCTCATTATCTGTCTGGCAGCTGTGGGGTGAGACCTTTGCACAGGATTGTGTCCATGGTGCTGGTGGCAGCATAGACACCAAGCACTTATGCTTCTCCTCTGGACAGCTCATTGCGAGATTTCCACAAGGGCAACACCCACTTCCCATCATTAAGGACACACAGTTTGCTTTGTTGTGTGTTGGCATGTTTATAACTTCTCCTGCTATCCCCCAAGCCCTGCAGTGGGGATTGTGAGCCACATCTTCTCTATGCTCTGCCTTTTGTACTCCTGACCCCCCTTGCTCCTGTCCCTTCTGATTGCTGCTCTTACTGGTTTTACAGTACAGCCAAGACACCAGGGCTCCATCCTGCTAGTGGTCATGCAGCCATCTAACAGTGGGACAGTCCACGTCCCAGGAGCCCATATGTGAGGTGGTCTGCAGGGACACAATGGACAAAGGGCAGAGCATGAGATGATCAGGGCTCCGTGTGGCTGTTCCCAGCTTCTGTGGGATGGTTTGAAGACCTGCCAGCAGAGGGAGCTGGACGGAAGCCAAGGAGGCAGAGTTACAGAGATTCGGGGCACTCGCCCTGCTTGCAAGAGCAGCAGGCAGAAAGAACAAAGGTGGGAATTGAGCTAAGTGCTGTCGCTCTGGCAGGGTGAAATTGAACTTGCAACAGTGGAGGCTGGGAGGTGATTGGGCAGTGGGATAGGCCATGAATGTGGAGAGGAGGGGTTTGTGTCTGGGGCACCATTTCATGTTTGGGTGGGGGCAGTGGGCCTGACAGCAAGGTGGGAGGAGGCCCACCTCTGCACCCCCACAGAAGGGCAGGGCTGATGGCAGTCAGCCTTCCCCCCTCCCAAGCTGGCATAGAGGCAGAGAAGCACAAAGCTGCTCCAGCCCCTGCGAACTGTTCCACATGGAGCAGTTCACAGGGACCAGGAGAGATTAGCTGCCCTCAAAGGGATGGTCTGTGGGCAGTTTCCCCACTTCACCCCTTCTGTCATGTTCATGTCTGGGCTCCCCCTTTCCCTCTGGTGTGAATGCATGTGGCTGGGCTCCCCGCTCCTCTACTATGTGTGTGTGGCTGGACTGGGCCTCTCTTCTTTCCTCTGGGGAATGTGTACGTGGCTGGGCTCCCCCTTCCTTCTAGGGGTGCATGCATGTGTGCCTGCTTTAAAAGTATCTCCTTTCATCACAGATGGGTGCAGTGCCATGGTGGCACACCTCTGAACATACATGCATGACCTCAGTATTGCTGCACAAGGCAAAATTCAGTCCGCTCCTGGATGAAAAATCTTAGTGGGTACTGTACCCCACACACCGACCCCCTGCCTCCTGACCACCCCTCCACACTCCATCCCTCTGCCCTGAGCCCCCACACTCTACCCAGCACTTCAGTTTCTCACAGGCAGCAGTCCCCCGGCGCGGATAATAGGTTGTGATGGTACCCTACCTGTAAGAAATGTGTTGCTTTTGCTCCTGCTAGTTATGAATAAATACACAGGATTGGATGGAGTTTCCAATCCTAGCGTTTCTCTAAGGATTTAAGGTATAAACATCACCTCCATGACAGTCCTTAAAGCTATTCATGTTTGAGAGACTCTAGTACCATCAGAAATATTAAAAAGCAAACAGGAGCTAAGTTTACTTACTAGTTGGAAGAGAAGGATAGCACAGGAGACACACAGCTATAAAATGGCTGGCTGTTTAGAGCAAGGATTTGCTTCTGCATGGTAACCATATCAAAACTGTTCTGGGGAAAAGTCCTGAGAGTTCAAAAGTGCATTCAGTATCCTAATGAGAAATCAGCATTTGTATGTAACAGTCTGGGCCCTACCTAGGAATCTGACCCTGCCCATTGTAAATGAAAGAGTCTCTCAGACAAGTGCAAAGTGGAATGAAATGGAAGAATAGATGCCCACCTGGGGTATTGTCATTCCCCCCAAAATTGAAGAGTTGAAAAAAACAGGAAAGTTTAAGTGTAATTTAAGCACTGTTTGTAGTGTGACAGCATGTGGTTGCGTCTACATTACATTCCCCTTTTACAGGCGAATGCAAATGCAGCCAATATGAAATGCAAATGAGGCACTTATTTACCTATTGTGTGCCTCATTTGCATAATGGCAGCCACTTGCTGTTCCGGAAGTGCTGTTTTCAGAACAAAAACACGCAGTGTAGATGGGGTTCATTCACAAACAAATCCCATTTTTGAAAGACCCCTTCTTCCTGAAAAATATGAGGAAGAAGGGTGCTTTCAAAAGCGTTGCTTCCTTTTGAATCAACCCCATCTACACTGCTTGCTTTTTTTTCCCAAAAAACAGCACTTCTGGAACAGCAAGTGGCTGCTATTATGCAAATGAGGCACATGGCATGTAAATCAGCACCTCATTTGCATTCCCAATTCGCTGCATTTGCATTCCCCTTGCGAAAGGAGAATGTAGGGTAGACACAACCTGTGTGTTTCTTGACAGCAGGAGAGATCCCAGCAGGTGATCATTCGTTAGCTCTGTTGCTCTTACCGTGAAGCATTCCTAGGTGATAGAGCAAAAACTAGCCAGTGCAGGGAGAGAGAAGAGTGAAGCAGCTTTTCAGTCGGTGTGGCTGGGGGCACATGGAGCTGGGGGTGTGGAGGAGCCTCAGAGAAAGAGTAAAGCCAGAGATGCATAATTAAATAAAGTGTCCCACGTTCCTGACACTACTGGGTAGAGGTGAGGCAGGAGCCAATGTCCCACAGTGGCAGGGTTCAGGGAGGGTGGCACCTCCTATACCCCCTTGCCCTGCCCCCAGATGACACCGCTGCGTGTGTCTGGTGCAGTGCTGGGAGGAGAAGAGCCTGGGTAGGAGGAACTGCATCTGAGCTTTGAGGCAGGTCATGGATCTGTGCAGGGCAGGCTGCCTTTGCTGTCTAGGTTGGAGAGAAGACCATCTTCCTCATACCCTCTGTCCCTCCTCTCTGCCCCTGAAAGCTGCCTTCCCATCACCAGGAATCCTGAGCCCTTCTGCACATTTATTTCTTGTAATATCCACTGGCTGGAAACACCCACAATCACTGCACTTGTTGCTACCTGTGCAGTTTGATTTCAGGCAGCTACAACAAGGTCACTGCTGGGTGGTGGGACTGTGACATCACTGGTAACTCAGCCAGCAATCCCACCAGGAGGCAGCTCATCTGCATGCTACAATCCTGCTCGGGAGAGTTGCTCTGAAAAGTCTAAAATCCCTGTAGGCCATGTGATTGAGTCATGCTGCTTGGTGGACTGGCGTTGGAAGGAGATCCATTGCTCGTGTGCGCACAGCTCCTCCATTCCCCAGCTGAGCTATTTCCATATGTATGATAGTCTCTGCCTGCTTCCCTGCCCAACAGGGTAATTTAAATGTAAATATAGTCTCACTCACATGAGGTGAGTTCACCTGAATCTAATTCCAGCAGCTGTATAGACGCTGTAAATGAAGTCCTCAATTGAAACTTTAAAGGGCGCGATCCATAGTCTATACAGACTGAAGGATGCCCGAAAAAAATTCCAGCAGCTGCTAGAACAGACCTTTGCACATGACTGAACCAATTTGATCAAATCCCTGCATAGATCAGCTGCTTTTGAAACGTCCATCCTGTCACACTGCTGCCAAACCAAACTTTCCAGGCAACCTCCAGTCTCATCCTGCTCTGCGGAGTGCTCCTCCTAGAAGCGCTGAGCTGCTTGCAGTGGGCTCATTGGTGGAAAGGGAGAGGGATGTTCTCTGCTTGTTAACACTATGGCATTTGGCTTTCTTTCCTCAAGGATGCCTGGGAGGGCTGCTCCTTGGGCATTTCCATTCTGAGTCACAGGCCAAGTCAATCTATCTCCATTCATTGCTGACCAGCGATAATACTGTCAGGTCTCTCGTGCACCTGCAGGCAGGGAGGCTAAACGAGAATGCAATGGTTGCAGATGGCTGATTTTTCATATGGCACATTTCCAGTCTCCCCTGTGTCACGTGCTCACTGCCTGAGTCAGAACTGCCTCTTGCCATGCACACTGTGTGTTATCTGCATCCAGAGCAAAGCCATGGGCGTGGGCTAAGTGCTGCCTGGGCTGGAGCCAACAGATTGTGTGTATTCATTTCAAACTTTGCAGGCAAGTCATGCCTGTTAGTCCTGAAGGAATGTAGATCACTAGGAGCAGCTAATGACACACGTGCTCTGCAGCTTTCCCTAGCAAGGCCCTGCAGTGTCTTTGTGAAGGTGAGGCTGACACAGCTGTCAGCCAGGTAGGGACATAGCTCCTGGCTTGCCATGGGTGCTCTTTCACTTTTATGCTAATAGAACTGATGTTTATTCATTTACTTGTAACCCTTCTGTTAATGCCAGATGCCTGCCAGAAGGGCCGGGTTCAACTCTTGTGGGGTTTTCCTATCAAGGATACAATCAACCAGCTTGAGCCCCCACCCAGTGGCCTGGGACAATTTCACCCCCGTGCTGGGTGCCTGTAAGGCGATTCTCCCCCGCCTCGCAAGCACAGAGTCTGAGATAGAAATGGCTTGTTTAATGACCGTAACCTACCCCAAGGTTACAGCGACAGATGCAGTATATCTCAGCACAGAAGAGACAAAACCCCTTTTACCCAGATACCATCCCCATATGCAGTAGAACCCAGTCTCTTGCTGGGGCTCTTGGCCCTTTTCCACACACACACAGTTACAGGGTGTACCCTCTGCGGTGCAGTCCCAAACTCAAAGCCCACAGATACATCACCAGGGCAATACTAGCTGTCCACTTGTCTGTAGCCTCCCCTTGCTGTCACCAGCCGTCTGCCAGTCGCCGTCGGCCGCCGCCGCCGCTCCTACCGGCCGCCTGCCGGTCGCCGTCGTCTACCACCGCCGCTCCTACCGGCCGCCCGCTGGTCCTGCTGTTGTCCGCCGGTCCTAACCCCACTGCTTGGGATTGCCCTAAGGCAGAACCCAGTGATTTCAGCTCTGTGTGGCCTCAGCTGCCACTCTGTGATTTCAGCTCTTGGTATCGCTAGTGTGGAGTTTCACAAACACCCTAGTATCCAGCTCTATCTTTTAACAGGTGGGGAGGGTTAGTCAAGCCAGGCTTATAGCTATATGGCCAAGGCACAGGCAGGGCCAAGGCACTCAGCAAGCTGGCTCAACCAGTACCCTCCCCTTGCTCTCTCACAATGCTTTAAACCAGGGAGCCCTGTGTAATCAATGTCTTACACAGCTAAGGCGACTGCCCTGTCCCCCACAACAACCCAGAGCATTGGTGAGATCTCACAACTCCCACCTTAAATGTCAGCTTAAATTGTGATTTTACAACTACATGTTTACAATAGACCAAATCTCATGGCTGACTTGCTACCCATTAGGCTTTGCCTGAAAAGGTATCACACATGCACACCTTTTGCATTCTCATGCAGATGACCTCTGGGAGACACATTCCTCCCAGCCTTTAGCAGCGCCGCGTTCTCCTGCTCCCCATTCCCCACACTACCAAAGACAGGGGAACTGCTGCTGCCCCCCACTTGAGCAGCCCACCTCCTCATCCAGCAGCTGCTGCATCCTCACCCCCCAGGAAAGGTAAGGGGCTTCTTAAAGCGGCGGTTGGGCCCCCTCCACAGGCCTCCTCCTGTGGAGTGGCCTGGGAGGGGTGAGTTTGGGCAGAGCCCTTCCTTTCCACCGGGGCTCCAGAGGGGTGGCTGCATAGCCAGGGGTGGGGTGTTAGGGTGTGCCCCTGGCCCACCCCTGCAGCCACCCCCCCTTACTGCCCCCCCCACCCACACCCAGCCGCCGCTGGGGGCCCCTCCTCCACCTAGGCCCCCTTCTAACCAACTGCCCCTTCCTTCTCCCCCTGGTTTCTTGAAGGCTCTGCAGCAGCTGCTGTGGGTGCCCCCCCCCCCTCAGGCGCACGTGGCCCCCCCTTCCCCCAAGTTGGCTGTGCCCACCCCCCCTTTTTTTTTTCACTTCACCCAAGCACCTGAGGCCCCCACACGCATAAACTTTAATCCCCCACATCCCAGTGCAGAAAAGGAGCCATTTTACCATCTTGTGCTGGGAGCAGCGGCCATCTTAGGTCTCACCTTCCCCTGACCTCACTGCCCTTGCTCTGCCCTTCCCCCACCTGACTGGGTCCTCAGCCCGGCTGGTGGGGGAGGGGCAGCCACGCCTCCACCCTTCCTTCCCCTCCACTCTCCTCCCCTCCCCCGCTCTCTCTTAAAGGCCCCCACGCCCTACAAACTTCCCCCATCTTACAAACCCACCACCATGACCCCCACACCCGCCGGAGGGTCATCCAGTGACCCCCTCCTCCCCTCGTCTTCCACTGTCACCCCTCCCACCCCAGAAACGGCGGCCCACTCATCCAGGGCCGCCCAAGACTCTGCCGCCATGTCGGCTGAGGGCGCGGGCACAGGCTCCGGGGCTCCCACCACCTCCGCCACGGCGTCCTCCAGCAACCTGGCCCCGAACCCCCCCCCCCCCCCCCAAAAGGGCAGGAAGTGCCAGGGGAAAAGAAAGGGCAAGAGCCCCGCCCGGAGGGCTAAACCCCCCGTGGCAGGGACTCTCCCCCCGGCTGCCCAAGCACTCGCCGCAGCCTCCCCTTCTCCCTCTCCCCCTGCTCCCTCCACCACCCCTGGGGGCCCCGACATCTCGGCCCCCAGGTCGTACGCCCAGGCGGCCGCCGCCCCGCACCCTGCTCCTTCCGCCTCCGCCAGGACTACCATCCCCGACGGTCGCGGCCCCTTCCCCGCGCTCACCAGGAGGCACGGGGTCCGCTGCCTCCTGGTGGCTGCCTCGCCCCACGTGGAAACCTACGTGGGGGTGTTGGCACGGGGGGTGGGGTCCGCGGCCATGGTGGCGGCCTCCCGGATGTTCGGGAAGATCGTCTTCTTCCTGGCTTCGGAGGCCACCGCCCAGGAGGCGGTGGAGAGGGGCCTGGCGGTTGGGGGCGTGCACGTGCCCCTGGAGCCGCTGGAAGACCTGGGCGTGCGGGTGGTGTTCTCGTCCGTCCCGCCCTTCCTTCCCAATGCCGCCCTTCTGCCTTTCCTCACCGCCCTGGGCCAGCCTTTGACGGTCCTGAGTCCCCTCCCGCTAGGCTGCAAAGACCCCGCCCTCCGGCACGTGCTCTCATTCTGCCGGCAGGCCCGAGTCCAGCTGCCGCCGGCGGCAGCACAGGGCGGGGCGGCCCAGGAGGGGACTATACTGGTGCCCTATCAAGGGGCCCAGTACCGGGTCTTCTACACCCTGGGGGAGGCCCGGTGCTTTGGGTGCCGGGTGGCGGGGCATGTCCGGAGGGATTGCCCCCTGGCCCGGCACGAAGAAGAGGAGCCCGGGACCTCCTCCGACCCGGGGGGTGTCAGCCACGAGACCGGCGGTGCCCCAACCGCGACAGGCCCTGGGACCACCCCTCCTCTTTTAGGCCCGGACGGATCCATCGCCGCTCGGGCATCGGAGGGCGCCCAGCAGCATGGTGCTGGGAGAGAAGAAGCGGGCGCCGGCGCCCGAGCGGGCACAAAAGCCGGGCCCGTGGAGGAGAGGGAGGCAGGGCCGGCGGCAGGACCAAAAGAGGGCCCACCCCAGGGCGGGTCGCCCCTCTCCCTCGCCGCCCCACCCCCCTCCTCCCTCCCCCACTCCTTGTCGGCCCTATCCCCTGGCCCCTCCTCCTCTACTGCCCAGCCTGCCTCCTCGGAGGGCTGGGTATTGGTGGGGGGAAAAGGAAAAAAGGGGGTGCGCGCGTCCGGCACCCCACCCCGCCAGAGGACGGGGTGGAGGTGCCGCGCAAGGCACCCAAGAGATCCGCCAGCCCCGCTCCACCCGCCGAACCACCGGCTACCAACCATCTGCCGGGGGCGACGGAGGTTGCCGTCGCGGCGGCCGAGGAGATTAACACCCCCTCGGCCCTGGAGCCAGAGCCAAAAGAGGCCGAGACGACCCTTCCTGCGCCCGTGCCCTCCTCCGACACCCCTCCGGCCGCTACCCAGGCGGCTGTAACGGAGCGCCCGGAGGAGGTGGCTCCCGGCCTCGCCCTCCTCTCGCAGGAGGTCGAGGCCCTGGGCCTCACCCCGGTGGCCCTGGATATGGAGGGCCTGCTATTGGAGGCCTGTGGGCCGCCCATGGACTCTCCCCCACCCCTCCCACCCTCCCCCTCTCCTCCTACCAGCGATACCCTGACTGCCACCTCCATCTGCCCTGAGCTGTCCCAAGGGGCAACCCCTCCCTCAACTAGGGACGACCCCCCGGTGGAGGTCGGCCAGCCCCCGGATGCCCCAGGGGAATCAGGACTCCCCTTGCACCCTTCCTTCATCCCTGGAACCAAAAACCCCGACACCCTCCCCCACGACCTGCCGGCGCCTCCCGCTGAGAGTGCCGGCACGTCATCCTCTACCCTGCCATTGCCTGAGGAAGCCCCCCTTCTGGAGACCCCGTTGGCCCGTATTTCCGCCCTTGCTCCCACCTTGGCCTCACTGCTTGCCACCCCCGCCATACCCCTTCCCGGCCAATGCCCTGCTCCAGAACCCTCAATCCCCCCCACTCTAAACCCTCCCCTTCCTCCCCTCCCCCCACCCCCTCCTTTCCTTCCCCCCCACGACCCCTCCCTTCCCCCACCGATCTCTACCCCCTCTTCCCCAATCCCTCCTCCTCTTTTCTACCCCTGCCCAGTCACACCTGCCCCCGAGGTCGTAACTCCTCAGGAGGCCCCTCTTGCACTGCCCTCTCCCAGCACTTCCGGGGCTGCTCTCCCTCCGCCGCCCCCATCCCTCCCAAACTCAGGCCCCAGTCCCTACCCCAACCTCTTCTCTGGCCGAGGGGCCCAAAAGAACTCGAGGCCGATGGGTTCTCAAGACCCCGAGGCCTCGGCACCCCACGCACTGGCGGGTGAGATGCGCCAGTTCTTGGAGGACGTTCGCGGCTCCAAGAACAAGGTTACTCTCGCCCTCCAGCGCTGGGGAGACTTCCATTCTGCTTTAGAGTCCGCGAGGGCCCTTCTGAGGGAGGGCAAGGGGACCGGGAAGAGGGATGCCGCGATCTACCAACGGGCCCATGGCTTCCGCGATGCCCTCGTCACCTTTGGCGTGGCTCGCGGCTTGCTGCGTGGCCCCACGGGAACCGCCGGTGCTCCCTCTGGCGAGGATCCTCCCCAGCCCTCCAAATGGCGCCATTCATCTTTGCCACACTAAACTTCAGGGCTGCGGGTCGGGTCTCCGCAGGTGCCGAGTGCTCTCCTTCCTCCGAGAGGGGGGGTACTTGGTCACCTTTCTACAGGAGACCCACACTACTCCGGCCGCCAAAGCCAAGTGGCGGCTGGAGTGGGGAGACGGGGTCCACTTTAGTCATCTCTCGGCCCAGCGGGCCGGGGTAGCGACCCTGTTCTCCCCAGACCTGCAGCCCGAGGTGCTGGGGAGCGTTGAGGTCGTGCCGGGCCGCCTGCTGTATCTCCGGGTGTGGGTGGAGGGGCTGCCTCTTCACCTTGTCAACATCTATGCCCCGACACTCGGCCCGGAGAGAACCCCCTTCTTCCGGCGGGCGGCGGCCTTCCTTGACACCATCGATCCTCGCGAGTGCCTGGTCCTCGGCGGGGATTTCAACTGCACCCTCGAGGAGCGGGACCGCACGGGGACCGAGAAGTGCCAGGCCGCTGCGGACGTCCTCAGGGAGCTCATTAACCGTCGCTCCCTGGTGGACGTCTGGCGCAGCCACCACCTGGACGAGGACGCCGGTTTCACCTACGTCCGGGTGGTGGGCCATAAATCTGCACACTCCCGGTTGGACCGCATTTACATCTCGCGGCACCATCTCTCCCAGGCCCACGCCTCCAGCGTACGGCCGGCCCCCTTCTCGGACCACCATCTGGTGGCCATGAAGGCTTCCCTCTCGCCGGGGAAGCGGGGGTCGGCCTACTGGCATTTTAACAACAGCCTGCTGGAGGACGTGGGCTTCGTGGCGTCCTTCCGGGAGTTCTGGCTGGCCTGGCGCGAGCAGCGGCGCGCCTTTCCCTCGACACGGCGGTGGTGGGACCTGGGAAAGGTGCGCGCACGGCTCTTCTGCCGCGACTATACTCGGGGGGCCAGCCGGCGGCGGGATGCGTTGATAGGGCAGCTGGAACGGGAGGTCCTTGAGCTGGAGAGGCGTCCAGCCGCCAGCCCCGGAGATCCATCCCTCTGCGGCACGTACCAGGAGAAGCGGGACAAGCTCAGGACCCTCGACGCCCATCGGGCACAGGGGGCCTTGGTGAGGTCGTGAATCCAACTCCTCCGGGAGATGGACCGCGGCTCCTGCTTCTTCTACGCCCTGGAGAAAAAGAGGGGCACCCAAAAACATATCCCCTGCCTTCTGGCGGAGGATGGCACCCCTCTTACGGATCCGGTGGAGATGCGCGAGAGGGCTCGCGCCTTCTATGCCGCCCTTTTCTCCCTGGATCCGACCGACGCCGACGCCCGCGGGGCGCTCTGGGACCAACTCCCGTCGGTCAGCACGGGCGACCGGGACCGGCTGGAGCTTCCTCTCACTCTGGCCGAGCTCTCGGAAGCCCTCCGTCTCATGCCCACCAATAAATCCCCGGGCATGGACGGGCTGACCATGGAGTTTTACCACGTGTTTTGGGACGTCCTCGGCCCAGACCTGCTCGGCGTCTGGGCCGAGGCCCTGCAAAGCGGGGTGCTCCCCCTCTTGTGCAGGCGTGCAGTCCTCAGCCTGCTACCCAAGAAGGGGGACCCCCGCGACCTCAAGAACTGGCGTCCCATATCGCTCCTCAGCACGGACTACAAGATCATTGCCAAAGCCATCTCCCGTCGCTTGGGGTCCGTGCTGCAGGACGTGGTCCACCCCGACCAGACCTACACCGTCCCGGGCCGCACCATCCTGCATAATTTGTCCCTGGTCCGGGATCTCTTACAGCTTGGGTGTAGGGACGGCCTGTCGTTAGCCCTCCTGTCCCTGGACCAGGAGAAGGCGTTCGACAGGGTGGACCACGGGTATCTCCTGGGCACCCTGCAGGCCTTCGGCTTCGGACCCCGCTTCGTCGGGTTTCTCCGGGTGCTGTACGCTGCCTCGGAGTGCATGGTCAAGCTCAACTGGACCCTGACCGCTCCGGTCAGCTTCGGATGGGGAGTACGACAAGGCTGCCCGCTCTCAGGACAGCTGTACGCTCTGGCCATCGAGCCCTTCCTCTGCCTCCTTCGGCGAAGGTTGACGGGGTTGGCGCTTCCAGAGGCAGGGCTGCGGCTAGTCCTGTCGGCGTATGCCGACGACGTGCTCCTCGTGGTCCAGGACCCGGGAGACCTGGCGCGTCTGGAGGCCTGCCAAGCTATCTACTCAGCAGCCTTCTCCGCCCGGGTCAACTGGGTCAAGAGCTCTGGCCTGGTGGTCGGGACCGGATGGCAGATGAGCCGCCTCCCACCCGCGCTTCAGGCCATCCGGTGGAGCGCGGGTCCGCTGCTCTATCTAGGCATCTTTCTCTCCGCCACGCATCCCTCTCCGCCGGAAAACTGGCAAGGCCTAGAGAGCAGGGTCGCTGAGCGGTTGCGGAGGTGGACAGGGCTACTCCAGTGTCTCTCCCTCCGAGGGAGAGCGCTGGTGTTGAACCAACTAGTCCTGTCCATGCTCTGGCACCGCCTCAGCACCCTGGTCCCACCGCCCGGGTTCCTGGACCAGCTCCAGAGGTTAATCCTGGAGTTCTTCTGGCCAGGACTGCACTGGGTCCCTGCAGGGGTACTCCATCTCCCCCCGGAAGAGGGGGGACAGGGCCTGACCTGCACGCGCACTCAGGTCCATGTCTTCCGCCTCTGGGCCCTGCAGAGGCTTCTCAACACCAACAGTGCAGATAGTCCGGCATGGAGCACGCTGGCGCACACTTTCTTCCGCCGTTACCGAGGGCTCCGATGCGACCGGCAGCTCCTCTATTTATCCTGCAGAGACCGTCCGCGAGGCCTTTCAGAGCTGCCGGCCTTCTACCAGGACCTCCTCCGCACTTGGCGGCTGCTCGCAGCCTCCAGGTCCTTAGGGGCCACCGTGGGAGAAGACCTCCTCGCGGAGCCCCTGCTACACAACCCCCACCTTCGTGTGCAGGCGGCGGAGTCTCACACGGTGCGCCGGAGGCTGGTCCTAGGTGGAATCACCAGGGTCGGAGACCTCCTGGACTACGAGCGGGGGGACTGGATGGAGGCCCCGGCGCTTGCCCGGCACATGGGGCTCTCCGACCTACGCTCCCCCCGTCTCGTACTCCGGGAGGTGAAGGCTGCCCTGCCCTCCACCACTCACAGTTACCTCGGCCGGGTCCTGCGAGAGGGTGCACCCCGCCCCCCTCCCACTCCTAGCCCTCCGGACCTCTTCGTGGGCCCCCGGCTTCGCGATCCTGCCCGCCCCCCTCCCCCCCATCACCTCAGCCAGCTGCACACTTTCCAGCCGGTCCCCTTCCGAACCGCGCCTCGACACCTTCTGTACGCGCTCGTGCTTCACACGCTCCACTTCCCCACCCTCGTGTCCCGCCCCGATCACAAATGGCGGGACCTCTTGCCGTCATCGGAGGGTGAGGAGCCCCGGTGGGCCAGCCTCTACTCCACCTTGGTCCCGCGGCCCGCTGGGGACATCAGCTGGAGAATCCTCCACGGAGCGGTGAGCACGGGCGTGTACCTGGTGCGGTTCACCCCCATCCCGGACACCTGTACCTTTTGCGGCACGAGGGAGAACCTGGCGCACATCTACATCGAGTGCGCCAGGCTGCAGCCCCTCTTCCGGCTCCTCCAGAACCTCCTCTTGAGGTTCTGGCTGCACTTCTCCCCGCACCTTCTCATCCTCTCACACCCTATCCGTGGCCCCACAAAGTCGCGGGACCTCCTCGTCAGCCTCCTCCTGGCCACGGCCAAAATGGCCATTTACAAAACCAGGGAGAGGAGGCTGGCAGGGGGGGTGACCTGCGACTGTGGGGCCTACTTCCGTTCCTCCCTCCGCTCACGAATCCGAGCAGAGTTCCTCTGGGCGGCGTCCACCAACTCCCTGGATGCCTTTGAGGAACGGTGGGCGCTGTCCGGGGTCCTCTGCTCGGTGTCCCCCTCTGGCTCCCTCATTTTAAACCTTTGACCCTCACTCCCGCTCCTGGTTTTTCTTTCGTTGTCCCCTGTATTTACTTGGAACCGGGCTGTTTTTAATGGGTCCCCTCTCATTGTGAGAGGGGCCTTGTAGCCGTGGGCAGGCTATGCCTGCCCACATCCCCCGGCATCCCCCGGCATCCAACAGTACATACTGTTCAGCTGAATCAGTTTCTGAGTCCTTGGCATGTTTTCCAAGCCTCCCCCTGTCCTTGGATTCACTGCACCTGCTACATGGCAGTCCTAGCCCTGGGAAAAGCTGCTGTGCAGAGCAGATCCTGTTCCGTAGAACAGGACCTGTCCCTGGCAGGGTGAGGAGCTTCCAGCAGGCTGCTTCCCACGAATTTGCCTTAACTCTGCCATGGAGGGATGTTTCTGGAGTTGCATCTCTGGGGCTCAATCACTCCCTGTGGCCTGTGCTGCAATCTCTAATGAGGAACCAGGTTGTGCTGCAGCCACTTGTGTGCATACAAATCACTTCACCAAAAGCACAGAGAGCCAGCAGAGGGTACTACCGTTCTTTCATGGCTGCCCTGGGCTCACATAAGACCTAGCAACGAAACACTCCATTCCCAACCCCTTGCCAGCCTAGAGCTAGATTGGAACTGCTGTCCCTGGAGGGGAAAGCTCCCTAGCCACCCCCTTCCCCCCCCGCCAGTCATTCCTGGTGAATGTTGAGGCCTTGTTTTCATGGTGTTTCCCCATCAAAGCTGAATGAAATGTGGGATATGGGGGCACAGAGGAGGCTTCAGGGCTCCACCATTGTGGGCAGCTGTAACACTTGGGTGCAGTGGACCTCTGCGACCAAGACTGGCAGGAGGCAAAGGGGACATATATTCATGCACACAGTGGTTGGCATGTAAGCTGGTCTGAGAAGGATGGGTTAGTTTCCCTTACCAGGGAACCTGCCATGTGAGTCCATTTCTGGGTTAGAATTGCCATAACTCTGTCCCATCCATCAGCAGCTGCATTTCCCGGCCTAGGGGTGCTGTGCTACTTGCACTGGGGTGTTATGTCTTGTGGCTTTGCCTAGTGGAGAAGGCCTCTTGCAGAGACAGGACTGCCAAGTGCTTGTGGGGCACAAATAGCAGGTTCCAGATATTATCGAGTGTCAGTGAAATGGACCAAGTGGAAACCTAATCCCAGCTGAAGTGTTACAGCATTTCATGGGGAGTGGGGTGCGGGGTGTTTGGGTTCTCATTTGGACTAAACTGCAGAGCCTGAAAGCCAGGCTGGCACTGAGCTGCAGGAGCACAGGGGACATCCTCACCTCTCATCAGACTAGTCGTGTAGAACCTGGGGACACAGTCTCCTGGCAGGGAGAGGTAGATGGGGCTGGGGCCGGGGCCAGTGCATGATGGTGCGGGATGGGGGGGAGTGCTGGGGGCAGTGTTCACCAGAAGGCTAGTGGTGTGAGTGAGCACTCGGTCTCTGTCCAGTACAGTGAGATGTCGTTACTGGTGGTGGTCGGTGCTTATCTGCGCCGGGCTGTGTCGCTAACCCTTGACGGCGTGCATGCTCCTTCTGGGCTGCTGCACTGGCTTCTGCAGTTAGCCAATGCAGCAGATGTCTGGGAGCCCCCAGAGAGCCGCAAATCAAGTGAGGTGCAAAGGACCTGGAACCAGGTTTACTGTGGTTGAACCATGGAGTTTAGTCCTCCGGGTGTCCCCATTTGGACGCCAGCAGTTTTACACTAATACATGCATGTGTGCTGCCAATGGACTCGACACGCTTCCGGGGCAGAAGTGCTCCATTCTGTTCCCCAGGTCAGTCGACGCAGTCCTGGGGACATGCACTTTTATACACAGATATAACCAGTTACATGTACATTACATATCCCAGGTACATCCCCTTCATTGTACTACGTCAGCCCTCTTACTGTAACTAGATACTACCCATTACCTGGTAGGCAGTGATACCATCAAAAAAACACTGTTCATCATGCTGTCATACCGATCCTGTATTGAACCTGGGTCAGAGCGCGTCTGGCGCTAAGCTGTTATCTATGGACGGTGTGCTGGTATCATGCAGAATGTCCCATTATCTTCCTAGAATGTGTTTGTGTGTATCACTGAGTGCTTAGCACTCGGGAGTAATGTTCTCATCAGCCCTGTCTCTACCAAATTCCTGTGAGCAGACTCTACCTAGGTCACAGCTTTTGCTTTAACCCTATGTTGTTCAGGCTTGTGGTGCTTTAGCCAGTCATTGACTGTTGTTTTAGGCCTCTAGCCTTATACCACACCTAATTGTCAGGCCCTCTCATTACTACATCCAGCATCCCTTGGTGTCCATCACTGACATTATAGCGTCTAGTTCTGTTTCTAAGAAAATCGTGTGGGCAGAGAGTAGGATGGGAAACTCAGCTCAGTTGCTCTCACTTCTGTGATCTGGCAGCTCCCAGGCCTCCTCTGCCTTCAGCAAGGGGAGATGATGAATTACAGAATCATAGAATACTAGGAGTCAAAGGGGCCTCAAGAGGTCATTGAGACCAGTCCCTGCCTTCACGGCAGAACCAAGAATCACCTAGACCATCTCTAACAGGTGTCTGTCTAACCTGCTCTTAAATATCTCCAGCAATGGAGATTCCACCACCTTCTGAGGCAATTTATTCCAGTGCCTCACCACGCTGACAGGAAGTTTTTCCTAATGTCCACCCTAAACCTCCCTTGCCGCAGTTTAAGCCCATTGCTTCTTTTCCTATCATCAGAAGTTAAGGTAACCTTTTAGGTACTTGAAACTTATTACCATGTTCCCTTTCAACCTTCTCTTTTCCAAACTAAATATACCTAATTCTTTCAGTCTTCCTCCACAGGTTATGTTTTCTAGAATTTTATTTCTGTTCAGTGGACTTCCTTCAGTTTCTCCACATCTTTCCTGAAATGTGGCATCCAGAACTGGACACAATAGACCAGATGAGGCCTAATCAGTGCAGAGCAGAGTGAAAGAATTACTTCTCTTGCCTTGCTTACAACACTCCTCTCAATGCATCCCAGAATGTTTGCAACAAGTGTCACCCTGTTGACTCGTATTTAGCTTCTTGTCCACTATGACCACTAGATCCTTTTCAGAAATACTCCTTCCTAGGTAGTCGCTTCCTGTTTTGAATGTGTGAGACTGATGAAAGCAGAGTTTGCTCATTGATGGTCTGTTATGTGCCAGCAGCAGCAGCAGCAGCAGCGAAGGCGACTCTCTCAAACATTCCCTAAGGATCAGAGCTGATTGGCATCTCCCAAGGAAACCCAGGTGTTGCTTAGGGGCTCCAAGGGATCATGTTTCCAAGATTCACACCCTGCCCAGCTTCCATTGTTACTTCAGCCATGGATGTGATTTTATGCAAATTGTGAAGATGGCCACATAATCAGATAGCCATGTAGTTGGGACGTCTTTCACCAGTGTGGTGCTTGGACGTCCAGTCTGCTCTGTTTGGTGTTAACCGCTTTGGCTGCAGGCATGTGCTCTCTTTGGAAAGCAGTGTAGGCTCTGCAGTTAGCAGCACGGCAGACTTCTCATAGCTCCCAATAGCCACAAATCAAGTGAGGGATGAAGGAACTGAAGCCAGGTTTTATTGTCGTTGACATATGGTCTCCAACCCCTCCGGGCACCTAGATTAGGTGTCTACGGTTTTATATTCATTCTTGCTTGCGCCACAACTATGGCCGTGGTATATTTCCAGGAGGGCAGAGTGCCCCAATACTGTCCGTTAAATGGGACAACACATTCAGTGTGACATACACTTTTATACTCAGGTACAAACAAGTTACATATACATTACATATCCAGGTACAACCCCCTAATTGTAATACATTGGTGCCTCTCAGTGTAACTAGATCTACCCATTAACTTAGGGATAGCAGTGATACCATGAAAACAACACTATCCATCATGTTGTCATTATGACCCTGTATTCAACTTGGGTTGGAATGTCCTGGTACTAAGCTGTTATCTGGGGGAAGAGTCTTAGTACCATGTGGAATGTCCTGTTATCTTCCTAGAATGTGTTTATGTGTATCACTAAGGCTGCGTCTACACGTGCACGCTACTTCGAAGTAGCGGCAGTAACTTCGAAATAGCACCCGTCACGTCTACACGTGTTGGGCGCTATTTCGAAGTTGAAATCGACGTTAGGCGGTGAGACGTCGAAGTCGCTAACCCCATGAGCGGATGGGAATAGCGCCCTACTTCGACGTTCAACATCGAAGTAGGGACGTGTAGACGATCCGCGTCCCGCAACATCGAAATAGCGGGGTCCTCCATGGCGGCCATCAGCTGGGGGGTTGAGAGATACTCTCTCTCCAGCCCTTGCGGGGCTCTGTGGTCACCGTGGGCAGCAGCCCTTAGCCCAGGGCTTCTGGCTGCTGCTGCTGCAGCTGGGGGTCCGTGCTGCATATACAGGGTCTGCAACTAGTTGTTGGCTCTGTGTATCTTGCACTGTTTAATGAAAGTGTGTCTGGGAGGGGCCCTTTAAGGGAGCGACTTGCTGTTGAGTCCGCCCCGTGACCCTGTCTGCAGCTGTGCCTGGCTCCCTTATTTCGATGTGTGCTACTTTGGCGTGTAGACGTTCCCTCGCTGTGCCTATTTCGATGTTGGGCTGAGCAACGTCGAAGTTGAACATCGACGTTGCCAGCCCTGGAGGACGTGTAGACGTTATTCATCGAAATAGCCTATTTCGATGTCGCATCATCGAAATAAGCTATTTCGAAGTTGGGTGCACGTGTAGACGTAGCCTAAGTGCTTAGCACTTTGGGGTAATGTTCTGATCAGCCCTGTCTTTGTCAAATTCCTGTAAGCAGAATTTACCTAGCTCACAGTTTTTGCCCTAAGTTGTTCAGGCTTGAGGCCTTTAGCTTTTCTGTATATTAACAAAGCACTGACTGTTGTTTAGGTCTTTAGCTTTACACCAAGCCTGAATGTCAGGCCCTCTCCTTACTACAAGCCACACAATCAGTGAAAATTATTATGACCCAAATAAATTAATCAGAAAAATGTGAATGATAACTGGGAATAGTTTAAGAAAACCTTACTAGATGACCAAAACCTTAGGACCCCACAACTGAAGAAAAAAGTTGTATAATTTAAAAAAAACAACTTGAGTAGAGGGGAAGAGAAGGCAGTGGTGGATGGATGGATGGATGAAAGAAAAAGTTGACAGTAATGAATATTGATCAAAAGTCAGGCATTGTAAACAAAGATAAGCCAAAGGACACAAGAAGAAATCTGTATCCAGCAGAGTTAAGAAGTTTGGTTAAATATAATAGGAACAAAAAGAATCCTGACAATGATATTGGTCCATAGATAGGAATGGGAGAATTATCATTTATTATGCAGAAAAAGTAGAATTGTTCAGTTTCTGTTCAATATTTGAGAAAGAACAGATGCTGCAGTCTTATCATATGGCTCAATGGATTTCTCTCCATTCCACTTGTATCACACTTAAACAGAAGCTGCTCAAGTTAGGGCATGTCTTCACAACAGGAAAGATTGACCCTGCCACAGTTGATCTTCCAGAGTTCAGTTTAGCGCACCTGATCAGGACACGCTACATTGAACTTACAGGGCACCCCCATTGACTGTGGTACTCCTGCCACCCGCTAGGAGTAAGGGAACTTGATGGAAACACAGGCTTCCGTTGACCTTCCTTAGTGGAGATGGTGTGGAAGCCCGAATTAAGGTACATCAAATTTAGCTACGTAATTAACAGAGCTAGCATTGTGCCCCTTAATTTGACCTTCCGCTGCAATGTAGACCTGCCCTTAGATATTTTAAAATCAGCCAGTCCAGATAGCTTGTATGCAAGAAGATTTAAAATTGCTGTCTGGGAAGGTCACCAGAACATGAATGTTGATTTTCAATGAGTATTGGAGCACTGGGGAAATCCCAGAAGATTGAAAGAAAGCTAATGTGCTATTTTTAAAAAGAGTTACTGGGATGAGCCAGGTGAATTATAGGTCTGTTAGCTTGACACTGATCACAGACAAAATAGTGGCATGGCTGCTACAGGACATAATTAGTAAAGAATTAAAGAAGGCTAATGTAATTATTGGGGGGTTTGAAGGGTAGAGCCTGTCAAATTAACTTGATTTTTTATGAGATGGCTGGTAACGGTGGTAGAGGAGATGTAACAGACTTTTCTACAGCATTTAACTTGATATAAGAAGACATTTTGATTAAAAGCCTAGAACAATATAAAATTAATTCTGTCATACATTAACTAGATTAAAAGCTGGCAATTCTTCAAGAGAACCCCCGCGGGTGCCCCACTGCAGGTGCAGCTGCATCCTGTGCCTTTGATGAGAGATTTTGGTAGCTGTGCCTGTTCAGCCTGCACATATGCCCCTCACATCCTGTGTCCCGAATCAAGGCCATATGGAACTGCAAGGGCAAATTGCCATCAATTCCTTCCCAGCAGCCTTTAGTCTGAGGTGGAGCCTATAGCTGCGCCTTTTCTCTGCTAGTATTCAGAAGCTAATTATTTTGAGAGTGGAGAGCTGCAACATTGCTATTTCAGGGTCATGGGGCTGGAAGAGACCTGAGGAGGTTATCGAGTCCAGCTCCCTGTCTAAAGCAGGATCAACCCCAACTAAACCATCCCAGCCAGGGCTATGTCAAGCCAGGACTGAAAAACTCTATTCCGCCATCTCTCTATGTAATGCATTCCAGTGCTTCACCACTCTTCTGGTGAAATAGTTTTTCCTAATGTCCAAAACACACCTCTCCCTCTGTAACTTCAGACCATTGCTCCTTGTTCTGCTGTCAGTCTGTATTGAGAACAGCCTCTCTCCATCCTGTTTAGAGCACCTCTTCAGGAAGTTGAAGGCTGCTATCAAATTGCCCCTCACTCTTCTCTTCTGCAAACTAAATAAGCTCAAATCTCCCAGTGTCACCTCATAGGTCACAAGTTCCAATCCCCTAAACATTTTTGTTACCCTCCACTGGACCCGCTCCAAAGCATCCACATCCTTACTGTACTGCGGGGGCCCAGAGCTGGATGCAGTACTCGAGATAAGGCCTCACCAGTGCTGAGTTGAGGGGAATAACAATTTCTCTGCATCTGCTGGAAGTGCTCCTCTTAATGCACCCCAATATGCCATTAGTAGTAGGCATCCTTCAGTCTGCACAGACTATGGATCACGCCCTTTATAGTTTCAATTGAGGACTTCATTTACAGTGTCTACTGTGACTATGAAGACCCACACGAGAGTGACAGTCCTTGCTGCATCTCTTGCAGATGTGGTGGGTGTCTGGCAAGTCCTTAGTGTGCTTTCTGTGCTCTCGCTTCTCCTCTGCTAGGTGTCTGATCCTCATCTCTCCCTTCTGAAGGCCCTTGTGTAACCCCTGCCTCCATCTGCCGCGGTCGTCTGCTAGTTCTTCCCAGTTGTCCAGCTCGACATCTGCCTCTCTGAGGTCTCTCTTGCAGACATTTTTGTAGCGCAACTGGGGGTGTCCGGGAGGTCTTTTGCCAGAGTCTAGCTCACCATACAGGATGTCTTTTGGAATCCTTCCATCATTCATCCTGTGGACGTGGCCAAGCCAGCGGAGCCAACGCTGTCTGAGGAGTGTGTGCAAGGCTGGGATTCCAGCTTGCTCGAGGACAGCGGTGTTGGTCACTCTCTCCTTCCATGATATTCCAAGGATGCGCCTGAGGCAGCGCAAGTGGAAGACGTTCAGCTTCTTTTCCTGGCGGGCATACAGGCTCCAAGTCTCGCTGCCATAAAGGAGGGTGCTGAGGATGCAGGCTCTGTAGACTTGCATTTTGGTGTGATGCATGACACTAACATTGTAACGTTGTATAAGAACAAAGGAGACAGAAGCAACTGCAACAACTACCATGGAATCTCCCTCCTAAGCGTCACTGGTAAACTGTTCACTCGCGTCATCCTTGGCAGACTCCAGAAGATTGCTGAGAGGGTGTACCCCGAATTGCAGTGCAGATTCTGCGCAGAGAGGTCTACCGTTGACATGGTCTTCTCTCTAAGGCAGCTGCAGGAGAAGTGCAAGGAGCAGAGGAAGCCACTCTACACAGCCTTCATCGACTTTACCAAGGTCTTTGACTTGGTCAGCAGGGATGGTCTGTTCAAACTGCTCCACAAGATAGGCTGTCCTCCACGGTTACTCAAGATGATCCAGTTGTTCCACGAAGACATGAGAGGAACCATCCAATATGACGGCGCATTATCGGATGCTTTCAGAATCAGGAGCAGCGTCAAACAAGGATGCGCGCTTGCTCTGACATTGTTCAGGATCTTCTTCACACTCCTCCTGAAGCATGCCTTTGGATCTTCAACAGAGGGCATCTTGCTGCACACAAGATCTGATGGGAAACTGTTTAACCTTGCAAGGCTGAAAGCTAAGTCTAAGGTGCGGGAAGTCCTCATCAGAGACATGCTGTTCGCAGACGACACTGCTGTAGTGTCTCACACAGAAGACCAGCTTCAAAAACTGCTGGATCAGTTCTCCAAAGCGTGCAAGGACTTTGGGCTTACCATCAGCCTAAAGAAGACGAACGTACTCGGTCAGGATGTTGCTGAATCCCCATCAATCAGCATTGACAACTATACGTTAGAGGTCGTCCACGAGTTTGTGTACCTTAAGTCCACCATGCCATTAGACTTCTTGGCTATAAGGGCACACTGCAGACTCATACCCAGCCTCTCATACATGGCAATTCCCAGGTCCTTTTCTGCTGCACTGCTACTTAGCCAGTTGGTCCCCAGCCTGTAACAGTGCTTGGGATTCTTCCATCTGAAGTGCAGGACTCTGCATCTGTCCTTGTTGAACCTCATCAGATTACTTTTGACTCAATCTTCCAATTTATCTAGGTCACTCTGGACCCTAGCCCTACCCTTCAATGTAGCTATTTGTCCCACTAGCTTGGTGTCATCCTCAAATCTGATGAGGGTGCAATCCACCCCCTCATCCAGGTCATTAATAAAGATGTTGAACAATACTCATCCTAGAACCAATCCTTGGGGCACCCCATTTGAAACTGACCACCAACCAGACATTGAGCCATTGATCACTACCCATTGGGCCCAACCATCTAGTCAGCCTTCTATCCACGTTGCAGTCCATTTATTCAATTCATACTTCCTTAACTTCCATGGTCAAGGAAGGTTATAAACTGTTTAGGAAGGACAGACAGGGGAGAAAAGGAGGAGGAGTTGCGCTCTATGTGAGGAAGCAGTATGATTGCTCAGTGTTCCAATATAAGGAGGGGGAAAATCCAGTTGAGTGTCTTTGGGTTAAGTTGAGAGGCGGAAGTGACAGAGTTGACGTTGTAGTTGGTGTAAGCTATGGACAGCCAGATCAGGTAGATGAGGATTTCTTCAGACAGTTAAGTGAAGCTTCCAAATCACAGGCCCTGGTTCTCATGGGAGACTTTAATCATCCGGACATTTGTTGAAGGCAGGAGATGGATGTCCCATCTTAGTGCCCATCTTTAAAAAAGGTAAGAAGAACCATCCAGAGCACACAGCCAATCCAGGAAGTTTTTGGAGAATGCTGGGGATATCTTCTTGGTACATGTGCTGAAGGAACCAAACAGGGGCCATTCACAACTTCACCTGCTGCTCACAAACAGGGAGGACCTAGTTGGGGAAATAGAAGTGGGTGGAAACCTGGGCTGCAGTGACCATGAGATAGTAGATTTCAGGATCCTGACAAAAGGAAGAAGGATGAGTGGTAACATACAGACCCTGGATTTCAAAAGAGCAGACTTTGACTCCCTGAGAGAACTGATGAGTAGGACCCTTGGGAAATGAAGATGAAGGGGAAAAGAGTTCAAGAGAACTGGCAGTATTTTAAAAAAGTCTTACTGAAGACACAGGAACAAATCATCCCGCTGCATAGTAAGAAATGCAAACATGGTAGGCAACCAGCTTGGCTTAACAAAAAATCCTTAGTCAGCTTAAACTCAAAAAGGATGCATACAAGAAATGGAAGTATGGACAGTTGACTAAGGAGGAGTATAAACATATGGCTGGAGAATACCGGGGGGAAATCAGGAAAGAGAAAGCACAATTGGAACAGCAGCTGGAAAGGGATGTAAAGGGTAACAAGAAGAACATAAGAATGTAAGAACGGCCATACTGGGTCAGACCAAAGGTCCATCTAGCCAGTATCCTGTCTGCCAACAGTAGCCAATGCCAGGTGCCCCACAGGAGGTGAACCAAAGACAACGATCAAGTGATTTGTCTCCTGCCATCCATCTCCCGCCTTCGACAAAAGGCCAGGCACCATACCTTACCCCTTGCTAATAGCCATCTATGGACCTAACCTCCAAATATTTATTGAGCTCTTTTTTAAACTCTGTTAGAGTCCTGGCCTTCACAGCGTCCTCTGGTAAGGAGTTCCACAGGTTGACACTGCGCTGTGTGAAGAAAAACTTTCTTTTATTAGTTTTGAACCTGCTACCCATTAATTTCATTTGGTGTCCTCTAGTTCTTATATTATGGGAACAAGTAAATAACTTTTCTGTATTGACTTTCTCCACACCATTCATGATTTTATATACCTCTATCATATCACCCCTCAGTCTCCTCTTTTCTGGACTGAAAAGTCCCAGTCGCTCTAGCCTCTCCTCATATGGGACCCTTTCCAAACCCTTAATCATTTTAGTTGCCCTTTTCTGAACCTTTTCTAAACGCCAATATATCTTTTTTGAGGTGAGGAGACCACATCTGCATGCAGTACTCAAGATGTGGGCGTACCATACTTTTATATAGGGGAAGTAAGATATTCTTTGTCTTATTTTCTATCCCTTTTTTAATTATTCCTAACATCCTATTTGTTTTACTGACTGCCGCTGCACGCTGCGTGGATTTTTTGAGAGAACTATCCACTATGATTTCAAGATCTCTTTCCTGATCTGTTGTAGCTAAATTTGCCCCCATCATATTGTATGTATAATTGGGGTTATTTTTCCCAATGTGCATTACCTTACACTTACCCACATTAAATTCATTTGCCATTTTGCTGCCCAATCACTTAGTTTGCTGAGATCTTTTTGAAGTTTTTCACAGTTCCTACAGGCATGTTAACAATAAGTGGATTATCAGGGAAGGTGTAGGGTGGTTACTGCATGAGAGAGGTAACCTAGTGACAGATGATCTAAGAAAAGCTGAAGTACTCAATGCTTTTTTTGCCTCTGTCTTTACGGACAAAGACAACTCCCACACGACAGTCCTATGCAATGCAGTATGGTAACTTCGAGGGCAGCCGTCTGTGGGGAAGGAACGAGTTCTGAGCTATGTAGAAAAAAGTAGATGTACACAAATCCATGGGTCTGGATTTAATGCACCCAAGGGTAATGAGGGAATTGGCAGACGTCATTGCTGAACCTTTGGCCATTATCTTTGAAGACTCTTGGAGATTGGGAGAGATCCTGGATGATTGGAGAAAGGCAAACTTAGTGCCCATCTTTAAAAAAGGTAAGAAGAACCATCCAGAGAACTATAGACTGTGACCTTACCTCAATCCCTGGGAAAATATTGGAGGGGATCCTCAAGGAGTCCATTTTGGAGCACTTATAAGAACATAAGAACATAAGAATGGCCATACTGGGTCAGACCAAAGGTCCATCCAGCCCAGCATCCCATCTGCCGACGGTGGCCAATGCCAGGTGCCCCAGAGAAGGAGAACAGAAGACAATGATCAAGTGATTTATCTCCTGCCATCCATCTCCTGCCCTTGTGCTGAAGGCTAGGGCACCATACTTTATCCCTGGCTAATAGCCATTTATGGACCTAACCTGCAAAAATTTATCAAGCTCTTTTTTAAACCCTAATAGAGTCCTGGCCTTCACAGCCTCCTCGGGCAAGGAGTTCCACAGGTTGACTGTGCGCTGTGTGAAGAAAAATTTCCTTTTATTAGTTTTGAACCTACTACCCATCAATTTCATTTGGTGTCCCCTAGTTCTTGTATTATGGGAAAAGGTAAATAATTTTTCTATATTCACTTTCTCCACACCATTCATGATGTTATATACCTCTATCATATCGCCCCTCAATCGCCTTTTTTCCAAACTGAAAAGTCCCAGTCTCTCTAGCCTCTCCCCATATGGGACCCTTTCCAAGCCCCTAATCATCTTAGTCGCCCTTTTCTGAACCTTTTCTAATGCCAATATATCTTTTTTGAGGTGAGGAGACCACATCTGCACGCAGTACTCGAGATGTGGGCGTACCATAGTTTTATATAGGGGAAGTATGATATCTTTTGTCTTATTATCGATCCCTTTTTTAATAATTCCTAACATCCTATTTGCCTTACTAACTGCCGCTGCACACTGCGTGGATGTCTTCAGAGAACTATCCACTATAACTCCAAGATCCCTTTCCTGATCTGTCGTAGCTAAATTTGACCCCATCATGTAGTACATGTAATTTGGGTTATTTTTTCCAACATGCATTACCTTACACTTACCCACATTAAATTTCATTTGCCATTTTGCTGCCCAATCACTCAGTTTGCTGAGATCTTTTTGTAGTTCTTCACAATCCCTTTTGCTTTTGACTGTCCTGAACAACTTGGTGTCATCTGCAAACTTTGCCACCTCACTGCTTACCTCATTTTCTAGATCATTGATGAACAAGTTGAACAGGATCGGTCCCAGGACTGACCCCTGGGGAACACCACTAGTTACCCTCCTCCATTGTGAAAATTTACCATTTATTCCCACCCTTTGTTTTCTGTCTTTTAACCAATTCCCGATCCATGAAAGGACCTTTCCTCCTATCCCATGACCACCTAATTTACATAAAAGCCTTTGGTGTGGGACCGTGTCAAAGGCTTTCTGGAAATCTAGGTATATTATGTCCACTGGGTGCCCCTTGTCCGCATGTTTATTAACCCCTTCAAAGAATTCTAATAGATTAGTTAGACACGACTTCCCTCTGCAGAAACCATGCAAAAAAAAGGGAAAGCGATCAAAAGTAGCCAACATGGATTCACTAAGGGCGAGTCCTGCCTAACCATCTGATTAGCTTCTGTGATGAGGTAACAGGCTCTGTGGACATGGGCTACGTCTACACGTGCACGCTACATCGAAATAGCTTATTTCGATGCAGCGACATCGAAATAAGCTATTTCGATGAATAACGTCTACACGTCCTCCAGGGCTGGCAACGTCGACGCTCAGCTTCGATGTTGGGCAGCACCACATCGAAATAGGCGCTGCGAGGGAACATCTACACACCAAAGTAGCACACATCGAAATAAGGGTGCCAGGAACAGCTGCAGACAGGGTCACAGGGCGGACTCAACAGCAAGCCGCTCCCTTAAAGGGCCCCTCCCAGACACAGTTGCACTAAACAACACAAGATCCACAGAGCCGACAACTGGTTGCAGACCCTGTGCATGCAGCATGGATCCCCAGCTGCAGGAGCAGCAGCCAGAAGCCCTGGGCTAAGGGCTGCTGCACACGGTGACCATAGAGCCCCACAGGGGCTGGAGAGAGAGCATCTCTCAACCCCTCAGCTGATGGCCGCCATGGCGGACCCTGCTATTTCGAAGTTGCGGGACGCGGATTGGCTACACGTACCCTACTTCGACGTTCAACTTCGAAGTAGGGCGCTATTCCGATCCCCTCATGGGGTTAGCGACTTCGACGTCTCGCCACCTAACGTCGATTCCAACTTCGAAATAGCACCCAACACGTCTAGCTGTGACGGGCGCTATTTCAAAGTTGGCGCCACTACTTCGAAGTAGCGTGCACGTGTAGACACGGCCATGGGGAAGTCAGTGGATGTGATATACCTTGACTGCAGCAAAGCTTTTGATACAGTCTCCCACAACATTCTTGCCCATAAGTTAATGAAGTATAGGTTGGGTACATGGACTGTAAGATGGATAGAAAGCTGGCTTGACAGTCAGGCCCAATGGGTTGTGGTCAATGGCTCAATATCTGGATGGTTGTTGTTTTCAAGCGGAGTGCCATAAGGCTCGTTTCTGGGGCTGGTGTTGTTCAACATCTTTATTAATGACCTGGATGAGGGACTGCTTGCACCCTCAGCAAGTTTGCAAATTACACCAAGCTAGAGGGAGAGGTAGATATGTTGGAGGGTAGAGATAGAATCCAGAGTGACCTGGATAAATTGGAGGCTTGGGCCAAAAGATATCTGATGCAGTTCAACAAAGGGAAGTATAGAGTCCTGCACTTGGGATGGAAGAATCCCAAGCATTGTTATAGTCTGGGAACTGACTGGCTAAGCAGCACTACAGCGAAATGGGACCTAGGGGTTATGGTGGATAAAAGGCTGGATATGAGCAACCAGTGTGCCCTTGTAGCTAAGAAGGCAAATGGCATATTGGGGTGCATTAGGAGGAGCATTTTGAGCAGATCTAGAGAAGTTGCTGTTCCCCTCTATTTGGCACTGGTGAGGCCACATCTGGAATATTGTGTCCAGTTTTGGGGCCCCCTCCCAGTATAAAAAGGATGTGGATGTGCTGGAGCAGGTTCAGTGAAGGGCGACAAAAATGATTAAGGGGCTGGAGCACAAGACCTATGAGGAGAGTCTGAGGGATTTGGGCTTGTTTTGTTTACAGAAGAGAAGACTGAGGGGTGATTTAATAGCAGTCTGCAACTTCCTGAAGGGGAGCTCTAAAAAGGAGGATGAGAAACTGTTCTCAGTGTTATCAGACAGTGGAACAAGGAGCAATCGTCTGAAGTTACAGAAGGAGAGGAGTAGGTTGGATACTAGGAAAAGCTACTTCACCAGGAGGGTGGTGAAGCACTGGAATTTGTTGCCTAGAGAAGTGGTGGATTCTCCATCCCTCGAGGTTTTCAAGTCTCAGCTTGACAGAGTCCTGGCTGGGATAGCTTAGCTGGGGTTCATCCTGCTTGAAGCAGGGGGCTGGACTAGATGACATCCTGAGGTGCCTGCCAGCGCTGTGATTCTGTGATTAACGTAAGGACAAGAATATTGTAGGAGACTGTTATGAAAAGCTTTGCTAAAGTCAAGGTATTTCACATCTGTTGACTTCCCTGTGTCCACAGAGCTAGTCACTTCATTGTAGAAGCTAATCAGATTGGTCAGGCTTGACTCACCCTTGGTGAATCCATGTTGACTACTCTTGATCAATTTCCTCTCTTCCAAGTGCTTCAAAATGGATTCCTTGAAGATCCCCTCTATGATTTTTCTGGGGACTGAGGTGAGGTTGACCAGTCTATGGTTCCCTGGATTGTCCTTTCCTTTTTTGAAGATGGATACTTTATTTGCCTTTTTCCAATCATCGTTCCCTCAATACCCATGGATTTGTGTGTCTAGCTTTTCTAAATAGCTCTTAGGCTGTTCTTACCCCACCAAAGGCTGCCCACCTCCTTCCCATACTGCATTTCTTAGTGCAGTATTCTGGGAGCTGACCTTGTCTGTGAAGACAGAGGCAAAAAAAGCATTGAGTACTTCAGCCTTTCCCATATCGGCTACATCTACACGTGAAGCCAACATCGAAATAGCTTATTTCGATGTAGCAACATCGAAATAGGCTATTTCGATGGATAACGTCTACACGTCCTCCAGGGCTGGCAACGTCGATGTTCAACTTCGACGTTGTGCGGCACCACATCGAAATAGGCGCTGCGAGGGTACGTCTACACGCCAAAGTAGCACACATCGAAATAAGGGTGCCAGGCACAGCTGCAGACAGGGTCACAGGGAGGACTCAACAGCAAGCCGCTCCCTTAAAGGGCCCCTCCCAGACACAGTTGCACTAAACAACACAAGATCCACAGAGCCGACAACTGGTTGCAGACCCTGTGCCTGCAGCATGGATCCCCAGCTGCCGCAGCAGCAGCCAGAAGCCCTGGGCTAAGGGCTGCTGCACACGGTGACCATAGAGCCCCACAGGGGCTGGAGAGAGAGCGTCTCTCAACCCCTCAGCTGATGGCTTCCATGGAGGACCCCGCTATTTCGATGTTGCAGGACGCGGATCGTCTACATGTGCCCTACTTCGACGTTGAACGTCGAAGTAGGGCGCTATTCCGATCCCCTCATGGGGTTAGCGACTTCGACGTCTCGCCGCCTAACGTCGAAGTTAACTTCGAAATAGCGCCCGACGCGTGTAGCCGCGACGGGCGCTATTTCGAAGTTAGTGCCCCTACTTCGAAGTAGCGTGCACGTGTAGACACAGCTATCATCTGTCACTAGGTTACCTCTCTCATCCAGTAGCAGCCCCACACACTCTCTGATCACCCTCTTATTGTTAACATGTCCGTAGAAATCTCTCATTACCCTTCATATTCTTTGCTAGGTGCAGTTCCAATTGTGCTTTAACTTTCCTGATTACTTCCGTGCATTCTCCAGCCATATATTTATACTCCTATTTAGCCACCTGTCTAAGTTTTCACTTCTTATACACATGCCTTTTTAAAACAAAAAAGTAGTCATATAGCACTTTAAAGACTAACAAAATATCCTTTTTTAATTTAAGCTTACCAAGGATTTCCCTGGTAAAACAAGCTGGTTGCCTACCATATTTGCTTTTCTTACTGCGCATTGGGAGGGTTTGTTCCTGTGCCTTCAATAAGGCTTCTTTAAAACACTGCCAATTCTCCTGTCTCCTTTCCCCTTCATATTAGATTCCCAGGGGAACCTGCCCATCAGTTTTCTCAGGAGATCAGAGTCTACTCTTCTGAAATCAAGGGTCTGTATTTTACTGCTCACATTTCTTCCTTTTGTCAGAATCATGAACCCCACCGTCTCCCAATCACTGCAGCCCAGGTTGCCACCCACTGCTATTTCTTCTAATAGTTCTTCCCTGTTTGTGAGCAGCAGGTCCTCTGTATCCTGAGATAGTACATTCAGTCTAAACCAGGCGCGTCCAACCCGCGACCCGCAGGCTGCATGTGGCCCTGGACAGCTAGTAATGCGGCTCCACAAGATCATAAACTTTTAACATTATTATGTTATCTATATACATTAACTATATTATATATTTTATATGCGGCCCAAGACAATTCCTCTTCACTCAATGATGAAGTGAGTCTGTGCTCACGAAAGCTCATGCTCAGAACTCTTCTGTTAGTCTATAAGGTGCCACAGGACTCTTCGTTGCTGTTACAGATCCAGACTAACACGGCTACCCCTCCGATACTCTTCTTCACTCAGTGCAGCCCAGGCAAGCCAAAAGGTTGGACACCCATGGTCTCAACATAGCCTTGGGTTCTCCCCTCCCAGGGAACCCCATGCTCATCTTGCCTCAGTGACCCACTGCCAGTCTTCACCTAGGCCCTTACCTCAGGGGCAAACTGTGGTCCGAAGTAGCCACTCATCATTGGCAAGGAGTTGGACTGCTGCCCTCTGCTGCCCTCATTGCCTCTCTGCTGCCTAGTACCCTCAAACCTTGTCTCAGGTCCTGCAGCCTGGGGCTTGCCTAGCCTGAGCTCCCCTGGCTCACCCTGCCTTTCCCAGCACTGCTCTGACCGTGGTACCCAGCCTCTGCAGGCACCCCTGTCCCTCTCCCTCCAGGGCTGGAGTAAGAGTCTCAGCCTTGCCCAGCTGTCTCTTTTATACAGCCCTCCTAGGCTCTGATTGGCAGCTGCAACCCTTCCCCCTGATTGGCTCCCAGTACAGCCCTCTCTCAAGGATGTTTTTCACCTTGTCACAGGAAATGTTATTATTTTCCATGTTGCAATCATCAAACTTCACCTATTCGGTCCCCTTTCTCAGAATGTTGGTTAACCTGTTGGAAATGAAAACATTGGGTCTTTCTATAAGCTCCATGAGAGCACGTGTCATGGCAAGACGAGCCTTTCACAAAGCCACAGTGGGCTGGGGGTGGGGGAGTGTCACTCTTTGCTCACCCTGCCACAGTAAGAATCCTAAGAAGCTTGTCAATCTCTGCTCTCAAATCACAAACCCTACTTCTAGCTGGGACCTGATCCTGGTCCCTAATTGTCTTACAGTGCATCTCCTTGAGCTTCTAGCTATGTGTCCTTTATCAGATCTGTCAAGTGAAAACCACTTCCTTTGTAGCTGTACCTTTGGAGAGAAAGGTCAGAGAGTTGGGGGGTTAACAGTGGACCTGCATGGACAGCATTCACCCAAGAGAAAGTTTCCCTGTGAGCCCATCTTTGATTTTTATCTTTAGTCCTCCAAATTTCACATGAATCAAATAATTAATCTCATTTTCCCGCAAAACGATGCTGAGAAGCTATGTTCCATATCCTAGATGCCTGGGGAGCATTAGCTTTTCACTTACACAGATCCAAAGCTTTTAGTCTCCCATATTATTTGTATCCATTGCAGACAGAAACGAGGGTTTGATTGTTTCAAAACACAGGTGATAAAAGTGGATCTCCAGCTGTATTAAGCCACCTCAGTTTCAGCCCCCTTTAAGAGGGGTGGCACATTCTGCTACAGCACTTTTTCCTTCTGTAGCCTTCTGTAAGGACATACCAATTGCAGACATCTGTATAGCAGTTAGCACCCTCAAATCCCACTTTTTCTGACCTTCGTACCTTGGTGCCTGTGGCCAGACCAGCAATGCAGTTCTCTCCCGTGTATTGGATGCTGCACTGAACCTTCCCCTTCCTTTGGGCCATATTGCTTGGGAGCCCCTGAAGTGGAACACCCACGGGGACACGGCCGAACAAAGGAGAAGTTCCGTCTTTTGAGATGCACGTCCCTCAGAATGCACAACTCCCCACCCTCCTGCCCCGCTGCTTTGGAGCCTCGATTGTGGGACTTTGCTGTACAGAGGGAACTGAGGGCGCTTCACCTGCACAGCTCCATAGAGCTCAGTTCAGGGCAAAAGGTGGTGTGGGCCAAACTGGCCCAGCCACCATTAAACCCTGATCTAAGGCACAAGGTGCAAGCACGCCTGCAGCGGAGGAAGCACAGGGACACATCTCAGGGGACACGAGTTATTGCGCAAGGCGGGGAACTTCTCCATCTCAAAATGTAACTGGAAGTGGGAAATCATAAGGGGCAGCTTGTTTCCAGTCACCACCCTCCCTGGGCCTGCAGCTCCATGCAGGAGGACATGCACTGCAGCAGCCTTGCTGCAGGCTCAGTGGAAGGTTCAGAGAAGAATGCCCAGCACTGCAGGCTGTAGGGGAGGGGGAGGGCAGACAAGGATGCCCAGCTCGGCACAATCTGGTGGGCAGATGGAGACATTCAAGGGGGCAAATGGTAATTCCTGCCATGGCAAGCTCCAGCAAGGAGGGCAGGTGGGATTTGTGCACTCAGGCTGGAGGGCAAGGCTGAGCTGTCCAAGCTGCCAAACACTGGAGGCTGCAGGACTCAGGGGTTTCCCTCCAGCTATCAGCATCTCTGCTCAGCAGTGTTAGTGGCTTACTCACCCTGTAGCCACCCTCAGCACTGATGGACCAATCCTCCAGGAATTTATCTGGCTCTGTTATGAACCTTATTAAAGTCCAGGTCTTCACAACATTCCCACCAAGGAGTTTGACTATGCAGTGTGTGACATATTTCCTTTGATTTGGGTTTGTTTTGAAGCTTTTGCCCTAGCTCTTGTGTAATGAGGAGAAAACAACAATTCCTGATTTACTTTCTCTGCAGCCGTCTGGATTTTCTAGACTTTTAGCAGAGCCACCCCCGTTACTTGCCTCTTTTCCAAGCTGTAAAGCCCCAGTCTTATCAATCTGTCCTCATGCAGACCCCTTCCATACCACTCAGTCATTTGTTGCCTTTTCTGAACCTTTTCCAATTCCAGTATCTTTTTGAGATGAGACTACCACCTCTGCAGGCAGTATTCCAGATGTTGGCATATCTAGATTTAGCTTGAATCAATATGATATTTTCTGGCTTATTATCTATCCCATTCTTACTGACTCCCAACATTCTGTTTCCTTTTTGACTGTTGCTGCACATTGAGTGGATATTCTCAGAAAACTAAGCACAGTGACTCCAAACTGTCTTGTCAAGTGGTAACAGCTGTAGCGCTTCTGTCAGGTGGAGCCAGCAGCAGTTAGGGACAGGATCAGTCTTGAGTGGTTTCTTTCCATTGTTACGATGCACCAGCTGCCTGAACCCCCATCCAGTACCCTGGGAAAGTGATACACCACCCTGGGCATCTTAGAGAGGCAATACTTCCCCACCTGCAGACAGAGAGTCTCAGCATAGAAAAGAAACTCAATAAGAGGAGAGAAGTAACTCAGCATTAATTTGGCAAAACACCACAAACAGCGTTCATAAACATGAACCCTAAGCAAAAATCTCCCCACACACAAGTGGTCTGGGCAGTGTCCAGCAACCCAAAATCCCTTTCACATGGCTGACCCTTTGCTGCATCCCGCTCAAAGTTGCTGTCCTTGTTGATGAAGACACAGAGGTCAGAGGTCAATCTGCACAGTTTTCTTCCTACCCAAGGTGGAGGTGGGAGGGGCAAAAGGGGGACCTTACTTTCTGCGTTGCTTGGGCACTGACTTACTGCACCTCTCTGCCAGCTGCCCTGCTGGCCACTCACTGCCCCTCTCAGACAGTCGCCCCGCTCACTGCCCCTCTCAGACACTCGCCCTGCTGGCAGCTCACTGCCCCTCTCAGACAGTCGCCCTGCTGGCCGTTCACTGCCCCTCTCAGACACTCGCCCTGCTGGCCGCTCACTGCCCCTCTCAGACAGTCGCCCTGCTGGCCACTCACTGCTCCTCTCAGACAGTCGCCCTGCTGGCCACTCACTGCTCCTCTCAGACAGTCGCCCTGCTGGCCCCTCACTGCCCCTCTCAGACACTCGCCCTGCTGGCAGCTCACTGCCCCTCTCTGCCAGCTGCCCTGCTGGCCACTCACTGCTCCTCTCAGACAGTCGCCCTGCTGGCCGCTCACTGCCCCTCTCAGACAGTCGCCCTGCTGGCCACTCACTGCCCCTCTCAGACAGTCGCCCTGCTGGCCGCTCACTCCCCCTCTCAGACAGTCGCCCTGCTGGCCACTCACTGCCCCTCTCAGACAGTCGCCCTGCTGGCCGCTCACTGCCCCTCTCAGACAGTCGCCCTGCTGGCCACTCACTGCCCCTCTCAGACAGTCGCCCTGCTGGCAGCTCACTGCCCCTCTCTGCCAGCTGCCCTGCTGGCCACTCACTGCCCCTCTCAGACAGTCGCCCTGCTGGCCGCTCACTGCCCCTCTCAGACAGTCGCCCTGCTGGCCACTCAGTGCCCCTCTCAGACAGTCGCCCTGCTGGCCGCTCACTGCCCCTCTCAGACAGTCGCCCTGCTGGCCACTCACTGCCCCTCTCAGACAGTCGCCCTGCTGGCCGCTCACTGCCCCTCTCAGACAGTCGCCCTGCTGGCAGCTCACTGCCCCTCTCTGCCAGCTGCCCTGCTGGCCACTCACTGCTCCTCTCAGACAGTCGCCCTGCTGGCCGCTCACTGCCCCTCTCAGACAGTCGCCCTGCTGGCCACTCACTGCCCCTCTCAGACAGTCGCCCTGCTGGCCACTCACTGCCCCTCTCAGACAGTCACCCTGCTCTCCGCTCAATGCCCCTCTCAGACAGTCGCCCTGCTGGCCACTCACAGCCCCTCTCAGTCACCCTGCTGGCCATTCACTGCTCCTCTCAGACAGTAGCCCTGCTGGCCGCTCACTGCTCCTCTCAGACAGTAGCCCTGCTGGCCACTCACTGCCCCTCTCAGTCACCCTGCTGGCCACTCACTGCTCCTCTCAGACAGTAGCCCTGCTGGCCACTCACTGCTCCTCTCAGACAGTAGCCCTGCTGGCCGCTCACTGCTCCTCTCAGACAGTAGCCCTGCTGGCCACTCACTGCCCCTCTCAGTCACCCTGCTGGCCACTCACTGCTCCTCTCAGACAGTAGCCCTGCTGGCCACTCACTGCTCCTCTCAGACAGTCGCCCTGCTGGCCACTCACTGCCCCTCTCAGACAGTCGCCCTGCTGGCTGCTCACTGCGCCTCTCAGACAGTCGCCCTTCTGGCCACTCACTGCCCCTCTCATACAGGCGCCCTGCTGGCCACTCACTGCTCCTCTCAGACAGTAGCCCTGCTGGCCACTCACTGCTCCTCTCAGACAGTCGCCCTGCTGGCCACTCACTGCCCCTCTCAGACAGTCGCCCTGCTGGCCGCTCACTGCGCCTCTCAGACACTCACCCTGCTGGCCACTCACTGCCCCTCTCAGTCGCCCTGCTGGCCACTCACTGCCCCTCTCAGACAGTCACCCTGCTGGCCGTTCACTGCCCCTCTCAGACAGTCACCCTGCTCTCCGCTCAATGCCCCTCTCAGACAGTCACCCTGCTGGCCACTCACTGCTCCTCTCAGACAGTCGCCCTGCTGGCCACTCACTGCCCCTCTCAGTCACCCTGCTGGCCACTCACTGCTCCTCTCAGACAGTAGCCCTGCTGGCCACTCACTGCTCCTCTCAGACAGTCGCCCTGCTGGCCACTCACTGCCCCTCTCAGACAGTCGCCCTGCTGGCCGCTCACTGCGCCTCTCAGACAGTAGCCCTGCTGGCCACTCACTGCCCCTCTCAGTCACCCTGCTGGCCACTCACTGCTCCTCTCAGACAGTAGCCCTGCTGGCCACTCACTGCTCCTCTCAGACAGTCGCCCTGCTGGCCACTCACTGCCCCTCTCAGACAGTTGCCCTGCTGGCCGCTCACTGCCCCTCTCAGACAGTCGCCCTGCTGGCCACTCACTGCTCCTCTCAGACAGTCGCCCTGCTGGCCGCTCACTGCGCCTCTCAGACAGTCGCCCTTCTGGCCACTCACTGCCCCTCTCATACAGGCGCCCTGCTGGCCACTCACTGCTCCTCTCAGACAGTAGCCCTGCTGGCCACTCACTGCTCCTCTCAGACAGTCGCCCTGCTGGCCACTCACTGCCCCTCTCAGACAGTCGCCCTGCTGGCCGCTCACTGCCCCTCTCAGACAGTCACCCTGCTGGCCACTCACTGCTCCTCTCAGACAGTCGCCCTGCTGGCCACTCACTGCCCCTCTCAGACAGTCGCCCTGCTGGCCCCTCACTGCCCCTCTCAGACAGTCGCCCTGCTGGCCACTCACTGCCCCTCTCAGACATTCGCCCTGCTGGCCACTCACTGCCCCTCTCAGACAGTCGCCCTGCTGGCCGCTCACTGCCCCTCTCAGACAGTCGCCCTGCTGGCCACTCACTGCCCCTCTCAGACAGGCGCCCTGCTGGCCGCTCACTGCCCCTCTCAGACAGTCGCCCTGCTGGCCGCTCACTGCCCCTCTCAGACAGTCGCCCTGGTGGCCGCTCACTGCCCCTCTCAGACAGTCGCCCTGCTGGCCGCTCACTGCGCCTCTCAGACAGTCGCCCTGCTGCCCGCTCACTGCGCCTCTCAGACAGTCGCCCTGCTGGCCGCTCACTGCGCCTCTCAGACAGTCGCCCTGCTGGCCGCTCACTGCCCCTCTCAGACAGTCGCCCTGCTGGCCGCTCACTGCGCCTCTCAGACACTCACCCTGCTGGCCACTCACTGCTCCTCTCAGACAGTCGTCCTGCTGGCCGCTCACTGCGCCTCTCAGACACTCACCCTGCTGGCCACTCACTGCCCCTCTCAGTCGCCCTGCTGGCCACTCACTGCCCTTCTCAGTCGCCCTGCTGGCCGCTCACTGCCCCTCTCAGACAGTCGCCCTGCTGGCCGCTCACTGCGTCTCTCAGACAGTCGCCCTGCTGGCCACTCACTGCGCCTCTCAGACAGTCGCCCTGCTGGCCGCTCACTGCCCCTCTCAGACAGTCGCCCTGCTGGCCGCTCACTGCCCCTCTCAGACAGTCGCCCTGCTGGCCACTCACTGCTCCTCTCAGACAGTCGCCCTGCTGGCCGCTCACTGCGCCTCTCACACACTCACCCTGCTGGCCACTCACTGCTCCTCTCAGACAGTCGCCCTGCTGGCCGCTCACTGCGCCTCTCACACACTCACCCTGCTGGCCACTCACTGCCCCTCTCAGTCGCCCTGCTGGCCACTCACTGCCCCTCTCAGACAGTCACCCTGCTGGCCGTTCACTGCCCCTCTCAGACAGTCACACTGCTCTCCGCTCAATGCCCCTCTCAGACAGTCGCCCTGCTGGCCACTCACAGCCCCTCTCAGTCACCCTGCTGGCCACTCACTGCTCCTCTCAGACAGTCGCCCTGCTGGCCACTCACTGCCCCTCTCAGTCACCCTGCTGGCCACTCACTGCTCCTCTCAGACAGTAGCCCTGCTGGCCACTCACTGCTCCTCTCAGACAGTCGTCCTGCTGGCCACTCACTGCCCCTCTCAGGCAGTCGCCCTGCTGGCCGCTCACTGCGCCTCTCAGACAGTAGCCCTGCTGGCCGCTCACTGCTCCTCTCAGACAGTAGCCCTGCTGGCCACTCACTGCTCCTCTCAGACAGTCGCCCTGCTGGCCACTCACTGCCCCTCTCAAACAGTTGCCCTGCTGGCCGCTCACTGCCCCTCTCAGACAGTCGCCCTGCTGGCCACTCACTGCTCCTCTCAGACAGTCGCCCTGCTGGCCACTCACTGCCCCTCTCAGACAGTCGCCCTGCTGGCCGCTCACTGCGCCTCTCAGACAGTCGCCCTGCTGGCCCCTCACTGCCCCTCTCAGACAGTCGCCCTGCTGGCCACTCACTGCCCCTCTCAGACATTCGCCCTGCTGGCCACTCACTGCCCCTCTCAGACAGTCGCCCTGCTGGCTGCTCACTGCCCCTCTCAGACAGTCGCCCTGCTGGCCACTCACTGCCCCTCTCAGACAGTCGCCCTGCTGGCCACTCACTGCCCCTCTCAGACAGGCGCCCTGCTGGCCGCTCACTGCCCCTCTCAGACAGTCGCCCTGCTGGCCGCTCACTGCCCCTCTCAGACAGTCGCCCTGCTGGCCGCTCACTGCCCCTCTCAGACAGTCGCCCTGCTGGCCGCTCACTGCGCCTCTCAGACAGTCGCCCTGCTGGCCGCTCACTGCGCCTCTCAGACAGTCGCCCTGCTGGCCGCTCACTGCGCCTCTCAGACAGTCGCCCTGCTGGCCGCTCACTGCCCCTCTCAGACAGTCGCTCTGCTGGCCGCTCACTGCGCCTCTCAGACAGTCGCCCTGCTGGCCACTCACTGCCCCTCTCAGACAGTCACCCTGCTGGCCACTCACTGCTCCTCTCAGACAGTCGCCCTGCTGGCCCCTCACTGCCCCTCTCAGACAGTCGCCCTGCTGGCCGCTAACTGCCCCTCTCAGACAGTCGCCCTGCTGGCCCCTCACTGCCCCTCTCAGACAGTCGCCCTGCTGGCCGCTCACTGCGCCTCTCAGACACTCACCCTGCTGGCCACTCACTGCTCCTCTCAGACAGTCGTCCTGCTGGCCGCTCACTGCGCCTCTCAGACACTCACCCTGCTGGCCACTCACTGCCCCTCTCAGACAGTCGCCCTGCTGGCCGCTCACTGCGTCTCTCAGACAGTCGCCCTGCTGGCCACTCACTGCCCCTCTCAGACAGTCACCCTGCTGGCCACTCACTGCTCCTCTCAGACAGTCGCCCTGCTGGCCGCTCACTGCGCCTCTCAGACACTCACCCTGCTGGCCACTCACTGCTCCTCTCAGACAGTCGCCCTGCTGGCCGCTCACTGCGCCTCTCACACACTCACCCTGCTGGCCACTCACTGCCCCTCTCAGTCGCCCTGCTGGCCACTCACTGCCCCTCTCAGACAGTCACCCTGCTGGCCGTTCACTGCCCCTCTCAGACAGTCACACTGCTCTCCGCTCAATGCCCCTCTCAGACAGTCGCCCTGCTGGCCACTCACAGCCCCTCTCAGTCACCCTGCTGGCCACTCACTGCTCCTCTCAGACAGTCGCCCTGCTGGCCACTCACTGCCCCTCTCAGTCACCCTGCTGGCCACTCACTGCTCCTCTCAGACAGTAGCCCTGCTGGCCACTCACTGCTCCTCTCAGACAGTCGTCCTGCTGGCCACTCACTGCCCCTCTCAGACAGTCGCCCTGCTGGCCGCTCACTGCGCCTCTCAGACAGTAGCCCTGCTGGCCACTCACTGCCCCTCTCAGTCACCCTGCTGGCCACTCACTGCTCCTCTCAGACAGTTGCCCTGCTGGCCGCTCACTGCCCCTCTCAGACAGTCACCCTGCTGGCCACTCACTGCTCCTCTCAGACAGTCCCCCTGCTGGCCGCTCACTGCCCCTCTCAGACAGTCGCCCTGCTGGCCGCTCACTGCCCCTCTCATACAGGCGCCCTGCTGGCCACTCACTGCTCCTCTCAGACAGTAGCCCTGCTGGCCACTCACTGCTCCTCTCAGACAGTCGCCCTGCTGGCCACTCACTGCCCCTCTCAGACAGTCGCCCTGCTGGCCGCTCACTGCCCCTCTCAGACAGTCGCCCTGCTGGCCGCTCACTGCCCCTCTCAGACAGTCGCCCTGCTGGCCGCTCACTGCGCCTCTCAGACAGTCGCCCTGCTGGCCCCTCACTGCCCCTCTCAGACAGTCGCCCTGCTGGCCACTCACTGCCCCTCTCAGACATTCGCCCTGCTGGCCACTCACTGCCTCTCTCAGACAGTCGCCCTGCTGGCCGCTCACTGCCCCTCTCAGACAGTTGCCCTGCTGGCCACTCACTGCCCCTCTCAGACAGTCGCCCTGCTGGCCACTCACTGCCCCTCTCAGACAGTCGCCCTGCTGGCCACTCACTGCCCCTCTCAGACAGGCGCACTGCTGGCCGCTCACTGCCCCTCTCAGACAGTCGCCCTGCTGGCCGCTCACTGCGCCTCTCAGACAGTTGCCCTGCTGGCCGCTAACTGCGCCTCTCAGACAGTCGCCCTGCTGGCCACTCACTGTTCCTCTCAGACAGTCTCCCTGCCCTGCTGGCCACTCACTGCGCCTCTGACAGTCGCCCTGCTGGCCACTCACTGCCCCTCTCAGACCGTAGCCCTGCTGGCCGCTCACTGCTCCTCTCAGACAGTCGCCCTGCTGGCCGCTCACTGCCCCTCTCAGACAGTCACCCTGCTGGCCGCTCACTGCGCCTCTCAGACAGTCGCCCTGCTGGCCGCTCACTGCGCCTCTCAGACAGTCGCCCTGCTGGCCGCTCACTGCCCCTCTCAGACAGTCGCCCTGCTGGCCGCTCACTGCGCCTCTCAGACAGTCGCCCTGCTGGCCGCTCACTGCGCCTCTCAGACAGTCACCCTGCTGGCCGCTCACTGCGCCTCTCAGACAGTCGCCCTGCTGGCCGCTCACTGCGCCTCTCAGACAGTCGCCCTGCTGGCCGCTCACTGCCCCTCTCAGACAGTCACCCAGCTGGCCGCTCACTGCCCCTCTCAGACAGTCGCCCTGCTGGCCGCTCACTGCCCCTCTCAGACAGTCGCCCTGCTGGCCACTCACTGCTCCTCTCAGACCGTCTCCCTGCCCTGCTGGCCACTCACTGCACCTCTCAGACAGTCGCCCTGCTGGCCGCTAATTGCCCCTCTCAGACAGTCGCCCTGCTGGCCGCTAACTGCCCCTCTCAGACAGTCGCCCTGCTGGCCGCTCACTGCTCCTCTCCGCCTTCCCAGCCCAGTCACCTTTTGTTGGGGGCCTTTCTGCTGCATGAAGGGGCTACACAGAGGCTAACAGGGGGCAGAGAAGAGAGAGTGGGAGCTGGTGGTGCTGTAACTGTAGCTGTCTGTAGTGAGAAGGTGCACTGTGCCAACACAGAGTTGACTGGTTTGTGGGCACAGCAGGGTGAGACCAAAGAGGGCCCAATGAGGCCTTGTTATGCCCCCTTATTTGGGACAGGTTATCACAGAGCTACTTCCCTGTGTTTGTACCATATCCAAACAGCAGCTCACTTGCCCTGCGTTCTGTACAGTACTGGATGGTTTGGAATCCAAAACCAGCGAGAGCTGAGTCACTGCGAGCACCACTGCTCTCTCTGCTAGAGATCTAGGCAGCCTAGGTGTGTTCGTTGAAATGGTTTGCTCCAGAAGCCTCTCCCAGCTAGCTGTCAGGGGAATTCATTCACGCCCTGGTTACACAGCTATTTTAGATCCCCTCGTTTTGTGTGTGAAATTGGGGTTAGGTTTTCCAGCGTGCGTTACTTTGCATTCGCAATAGGGACTAGCATCTGCCATTGTGTTGCCCAGTCACCCAGTTTTGTGAGATCCTTTTGTGATGCTTCACGGTCAGCTTTTGGCTGAACTATCATGAGTAGTTTTGTATCAGCTGCAGGTTTTGCCATCTGGTAGTATATCATCCCAGAGACTGGGGGTTGTCTAGCCAGAGGTGGAGAGGGCTTTGTGCTGCGGGGGCAGGGCAGGAGGTCTGTGTGAGCTCGCCACAGATCCTGAGCTAGCTAGTGAGAGCAGTGCTTTTCTGTGTGGGCCTCGTTGCAGGGCTGAGCCCCAGGAACGGTGGCTAGGGCTTGTATGAAGAGGTATGGTGGGGGTATGAGCTGGGCTGGGGGGAGGTGTGATGGTAGTAGATGGGCTGGGGGGAGGTGTGATGGGGGTGTGATCTGGGCTGGTGAGCGGTGTGATGGGGTGTGAACTGGGCTGGGGCGAGGTGTGATGGGGAAGATGGGCTGGAGGGCGGTGTGATGGTGGTGTGAGCTGGGCTGGGGGGAGGTGTGATGGGGTGTGAGCTGGGCTGGGGGGTGGTGTGATGGGGGTATGAGCTGGGCTGGGGGGAGGTGTGCTGGGAGAAGATGGGCTGGGGGCGGTGTGATGGGGTGTGAGCTGGGCTGGGGGGAGGTGTGATGGGGTGTGAGCTGGGCTGGGGTGAGGTGTGATGGGGGAAGATGGGCTGAGGGGTGGTGTGATGGGGGTATGAGCTGGGCTGGTGGGGGGTGTGAGCTGGGCTGGTGGGCAGTGTGATGGGGGTGTGAGCTGGGCTGGGGGCAGGTGTGATGGGGGAAGATGGGCTGGGGGGAGGTGTGATGGGAGAAGATGGGCTGGGGGGTGGTGTGATGGGGGTATGAGCTGGGCTGGTGGGCGGTGTGATGGGGTATGAGCTGGGCTGGTGGGCAGTGTGATGGGGGTATGAGCTGGGCTGGTGGGCAGTGTGATGGGGGTGTGAGCTGGGCTGGGGGCAGGTGTGATGGGGGAAGATGGGCTGGGGGCAGGTGTGATGGGGGAAGATGGGCTGGCCTGGCATGGTGTTGTGAGGAGTGTGGGCTAGGCTGAGGCCAGGGTTTGGGCTTGGGGACCCAGTGTGCAATGGCTCGGTTCACTCAGCGTCCGTCCTGTTTGCCTCCTGGGGCCTTCTCTCTTCAGAGTCACTACGTGGCCTGCATGACAGCCATCCTGAACCAGATGGATGAGGCCCATTACAACTCCTACATCCAGGCCTTCCCATCCCGACCTGATCTGCTGGTGAGTTACCCATTCCGCTTGTGATCTCTGGGGCCCAGACTGGCAGCTCCCAGTGCACTGTCACTCGTTGTGGTCCTGCTTTGTGACTTCTTACCCTTCCTCTCCCCACAGCCAGTGCCCTCTCCCCCACCCACCCCGTGCCTGAGAGTCAGTGCCTTGACATCCCTCCCCCATGTCACCTCACAGCCAGCACCTTGGCACCCCCACAATGGCACCTACTCCAGCTCCGCAGCTTCACTCCCCACTGCCGCACCATTGCCAACTCTGAGTCTTCTGCACTCCAGCCCCCAGGCAGGCCAAGCACCTCTGCTGCCACCGTTCTGAACAGGCAGGGAGTGAGACCTGCCAGCGTGCCCCATGCTGCTGAGGACAAGCTTTGCCCAGGTGTCACGTGGCTGGACTTTCATATTGGATCTGGAAGCCATTTTAATGCCCAGTGTGACTATTGGCCCCAAATGTTGTTCTGGGGAGCCAGGTGAGGTGTCAAATGAAAGGTGCTGATGCCCTGGATCTATGTATGTTACTTGTGTGTCTGTATCATGTACGTATGAAAAGTTATAGATTTTTAGCTCTACAGCTGTGTGAAAATTGTCTCAGTGCTGAGGGTCACAAAGGGAGGTGGGGCTCCACCCCAACCAGGACAATAGATTGAGCAAAGGCCCAGACAGCCAACACCCATTTCATGATGGTGGGTTTTCCTACTGGGATTGCAATGAATGGGAACTCAGCACAGTGACCCAGCAGGTCATGTGGGCTACGTCTACACGTGAAGCCTACATCGAAGTAGCCTATTTCGATGTGGCGACATCGAAATAGGCTATTTCGATGAATAACGTCTACACGTCCTCCAGGGCTGCCAACGTCGATGTTCAACATCGACGTTGTGCAGCACCACATCGAAATAGGCGCAGCGAGGGAACGTCTACACGCCACAGTAGCACACATCGAAATAAGGGTGCCAGGCACAGCTGCAGACAGGGTCACAGGGTGGACTCAACAGCCAGCCGCTCCCTTAAAGGGCCCCTCCCAGACACACTTGCACTAAACAGCACAAGATACACAGAGCCGACAACGAGTTGCAGACCCTGTGCATGCAGCATGAATCCCCCGCTGCAGCAGCAGCAGCCAGAAGCCCTGGGCTAAGGGCTGCTGCACACGGTGACCATAGAGCCCCACACGGGCTGGAGAGACAGCGTTTCTCAACCCCCCAGCTGATGGCTGCCATGGAGGACCCCACAATTTCGACATTGCGGGACGCGGATCGTCTACACGGTCCCTACTTCGACGTTGAACGTCGAAGTAGGGCGCTATTCCGATCCCCTCATGAGGTTAGCGACTTCGACGTCTCGCCGCCTAACGTCGAAGTTAACTTCGAAATAGCGCCTGACGCGTGTAGCCGCGACGGGCGCTATTTCGAAGTTAGTGCCGCTACTTCGAAGTAGCGTGCACGTGTAGACACAGCTGTGGTAAGCCAAGGCCTATGGAGAAGAATGGAATTTTCTCTCCGCATATGATAAGCTATAAAATGGGCCCTGACAGGTACTTTCTTTGTTCTTCAGTTTTCATGAGTTAAGCCTGTCTGGACTGGGGGCCTGTCCCTCAGGAGGATGATGTGGATTTAGCAGTGTCCATCTTGGGTCTTTTGTCTTGTGGTGTCCAAGGGTTCATGTCCCAGCTTGTGGACCCCAGCAGGCCAGCTCTACAATGTGCTGATGACTGAATCTAGGTAACCTGAAATGAACTTTCAGAGACTTTCAAGAATCAGCAAATAATATAACTGGCTGCGTTGGTAGTTGTGACTGATGTATGTAAAGTATTGCTTAACAATTCTTCTCTCTAACCCCGTTCTTTCTTTGGTATTAATAGACCCTTAGATATTAGATCTAAGGATCTGGCTTATGCATGGTCGTTTGGGTAAGATCCAAGTATATATTGACCGGGGTCTGGGACTGAGCCCTTTGGTGTCTGGAAGAATCTGTGTGGTGTTGGTGAAACAGGCTTAAGAGCCTCTGACCTTAAGTTGGGGGTTGTTGGTCTGGGCTGGTAGAGCAGCTGAGAAGTCTGTGGGTTTGCTTAAATGGCTTCTGGCTGGCCAGTGGGGCTCACAAAGGTGCTGTGAAGGCTGGTTGGATTTGCCTTAGTGAGAAGAAAATCCCAGCCTGTGGCTGTAAATGGCCTGGATTTTAAGCAAAGTTACTCTGAATTGATTTCTCTAGCTGTGCCCAGAAACCCTGTTCTATTACACCAGGCAAAGGGGCAGCTGCCCTGATCCCCTGCTGTTTGCTGGTGAGTGTCGTCAGAGTTGCCACCAGCATGGTGCTCTGCTCTCTCCAATGTATCACTCGGCTGCGTGCGTGTGTTGCCTCTGTGTGCTGCCCCAGCTCTGCAGATAGCTGACACAGCAGACCCGAAGAGAACCCCCAATGACCACAGAGTCTAGTAAGGTGCGACGGCGCGTCAGCCAGGTTTATTGCCGTATTGTACACAATAGTAGTTCCCTGTAGACTCCTCAGTCTAAGTCAGGGCATACTACAAATATGCAGCCACGGTCAATGGACTCGGCTCAGTCAGTGGCAGGACTTTCCACTGCCCCTTCGGCCAGACCCAGACCCCACCCCAGGAGTACATTCTTATACACAGGTACAAACAATTCACGCATCACTCCTGACGTATTGAGGTACACCCCTTCTACGTAGTTAGGTGCCGCCTCCCCCTTTGTATATGTTGGTTTGAACAAAACAACTGTATTCATCATATTCCCCTTTTGCCTCTGTCATTGGGATGGGTCGGCCTGTTCTTTCTTATCTGTGCGATGTTCCAGGGTGGGGAGTTCTGGTACCATGTACCTGCCATACTACCCTTTTGCCCCTGTCATTGGGATGGGTCGGCCTGTTCTTTCTTATCTGTGCGATGTTCCGGGGTGGGGAGTTCTGGTGCCATGTACCTACTTCACTATGCTGGGTAGAGATGTTTATGCACCAGCAACCCTCTTCTTGCCACCGCCTGTGAGCCGTGCATCCCTTTAGCTCACAGCTGCTCTTTGCTTTCTGTTAGCAAAGTCTTGACCATTACTTTGGTTCAGGCCTAAGGCCTCATACTGGGCCTGTACTTAGTACATTCCCCCACTTTTTGTCTTTTCATGGGGAGGATGTTTACCCATCGTCCCGGAAAAGCGTAATGTACGGACTAGAGATAACCCAGTGGGCTAAACACTGTTGTGTGGTTATCTTATGTTACCATCCATACATTCATGCCCCGTCTGTCTTTTTAGTCTGCACATTCCCTCGTACGACTATTAGGCAGATTTTATTATCCAATTATTTTTTCGTCCCTTATGGTGGGCCTGGGAATGTTAGGCCTGGGACCTTGAGTTCGTGGGGGGGGGGTCAGGCACCTATTTGTTGTCCTCTTGAGGGCTTCGTGGGGATATAAAGACTATCCCAAAGATACAAATGTGTGTTATGGAATAAATGTGCATATGGAATATATAGGATATAGGTCTTATAACTTCGTGGTACACTAATGTAGATTATGGATATGTATGGAGTGTAGGTCTTATAACTTCTCACTCCATGTGATGACTGTTTGGGTGTACCACAGCAGTGTTGGTTGCCATTTCCATTCCTTTGTTTACTTGACCTTGTAACTTAGCTTTCTTGGTCTGACGGATCATGTAGCAGCACATTCCTATCAACACAACAACAGTTAGTGCCTGGATCCCCATTAGGAATATGCGTAGAGTGCGGACCACTGGATGTAAAGGCACATCCTCTGGAATCGCCCACCAGGGTGTTTCCACCTCTTGGTGCACCGCATCAATTTCACTTATCTGCTGTTGAATCAATTGGGCTATTGGTATTAGGGATTCCTTAGTTCTTGCAACCAAGTCATGTATATCTAGCTGTAAGAACTTCACAGGGGGAAACAGGTCAATTAACAAGTTTTGTAAGCGTTCACATGGGATGATCATTTCACTGACAGCATTACCCTTTCTTGTTGGCCAAAAGGCAGGGGCTCCTATCTGAATGGTGCTTGTCACAGACACTCAGAATCCTGCCTCACTTGTGGGGCAGATATTGCCATTTATGGAGAAATTATGAAACCCAAGGCACAAGCCGTGTCTTGAATTCGCACCACCTCTGCAACTAATTCCTTTTGTACTAATCGTGCCCAGCCCTTTTTAGTGGCATTAATGTCAATTTTGGCACAGCACTCGCACAACCACCATCCATTATGTTTCATGCAACACGCCTGATTAACTTCTGAGCCCGTTTCAGTTACCAAGCGCACAGTGGGGTAATGTTGCACATATGTCTTATTTACCAACGTCCCTACACTATGCACATAGTAAACCTTAACTGGCTCTTGTACCCATCTAGGCACTGCCATCATGAGGTTTATACTCTTGTCCTCCTCATGATTCCATCTTGGGATTTTATGAAATTCAGCAAATTGAGAAAGATAGGCCTCATGTGATTTATGCCCTGTTGTTGTATTTGGTTCATGATGGATGCCTGGTCTAAGATACGTGGCCAATTGTGAAGCTGTAACTGTAACAAACTTTGCTGTACAATCTCTATTACCCTATTGCCATAGGCTGTGCAGGCAACTGCCAGTGAAATGTCATTGTTTTGTATGCTATTGATAAGAGACAGAATAGTAGCATTTAGGTGTTTAAACCCTTGTGCAATTAAATGCATATTGTCAATAGTGATTGCATGCTGATCCAGTAATAGACTACTAATTCCTCCCCCAGTTTTAACTGCTTTGCCTATTCCATTCACCACAGTGTTGATTTTTAAACTGAGATTTTCAATATCTGCCGAGTTCCATAGGGACATGCCAAGGCTAGACCCTCCCAGGGCTGTTCCCAATATATCCCGTCTGTCTGTATGTTGTTGTGGGGTATTTTGAGAGCCCTTCCAAAGTTGTAGCTGCATTTGCATCTCGGAATTAAACCAATCCTTATAATGGCTGGGACATTGCCTTGGCATGTCCATACCTGTAAAATCCAGTCTAAGTGGCATATACAGCCATCCTACATTCTCCACCATATATTCCGTCGTGGGGTGTAGGACGATTCCTGATGTGGGCCATGGTTGTATAAATGGGCATCCTTCCTTTGGGGTAGTATCAATGTGTGGAGGGGGGGAAAGGGATGGTGTTGGGGCTGTTGTAGGACAGGCATCCTCACAGACCTGCACATGGTAAATACATTTACTGGTACTTGGGGTTATAGACCAAGTCCCTGTGTATGTTCCTGCATCCCTTAATTGTATATTGCGAATGCGAATAGATGCACTCCACTTATTTTGCACATTTGTAAATTCCACCCTATTTAGCCAATCCCCATATGTTTTTACCTGTCCTTTAATGTAACTGATTACTGGGTTTGTTGCTCGAAACCAATCCAGATATACTGTATTGGTTTGAAGCAAGTGTGGTTGTATAATGCATGTTAGAGTAAGATCCTCCCCCCCCATACCTGTAAGATATACCTCCATAATCTGCTTTGGTGCCACTAGAGCACAGTCCATATCCGGAGTTGCTTGTTTCCTTTCCTTATTTGTATTATGTTCATGGGGTTGTGGTGTACTACCTGGATGAGGACGGGCGATAATATCAATGGCTTTACAGTTAACAACAACGTCAACCTTTCAGCAGCATGCATACTCCCCCTGTGTCTCTGTACTTAAAGTCAGTTCCTTTTCAATTCATCTTCGTGCATTTTCAAGCTTTGCGATGGGAACGCGTTGAGTTTGGCTGCCGTTTTTAACTGTCCATCCCCACGCCATCATAATTGGGAAGGGCGAAAACCTGAGGATGTTTTCCATTTGTCGCTTTCCTTGAGTTTCACACACCAACTTTAATACAGTCCCGATAGGGTGCTGCTGACTTGCTGTCTCCCATCTGTCAGGGTTATCTGCTGTCTCGACCCGGAAGATCCTGGTTCGGTTGATCTTAATGACATCAACCAGTCCCTTCGAGTCTTGGGCTGTCACCAAAACGTCTGCCAAGGTCCATATCCATGTTGGCATCTTAACCTGTAAAAATACAAAAGAACACTCGCTTCTCCCTTACAGATATAAAAGGTTTTGGTTTTTTTTAAGCAGCAATACTTCATAGCCATTGTACCTGATATAGTCATATCAGCCGCATCTATTCCTTTTTCACTGGCTCTTCCTGGGTATAATCCCCATTTAACAAAGACAGTATGACTGGATCACTTGGTGGATTTATGAACAAGAATCTTGTTCCCAAGGGAACGGTAGGTACATTATTAATCCACTAGATGCCCGGCCCTACCATCCACAGCAGCTGTTTTAAACACAGGATGCGCCTTAGATTCTCTTTAAGGCTCACATACATGTTCTTTACCATTCACAGTTAATCCCCACACAGATATTTCTGGGTCTTTCAGTGTGACTAACTGAACATTCTCTGACATGACAGCAAAGACCCACTGAATGGCTTTATCGACTCTCACATGTCCTTTAGACAGATTTTCCTGACTGACTAGCTTTCCCAGTGCATGGTGACTTTTTACAATCACCTCGCTTGCTCCACCAATTGCCTGGGATTTTTGTAACGTCCAGTACTCAGCAAGGGCCGTTTGCTCACACACACCCAGTTTGCTCTCTGGACTAGTTAATGCTCTGCTGTCATACGCAATGGGTCTTTCCCCAGCACCCGTATCCTGGGTTAGCATACTAACAATACAGAAATTCTTAACACTAGGATACAGAACAAAGCGGAAGTCGTCATTAGGGGCGGCTAAAGTAGGTGCCTCCATCAATCTCTGTTTCAGACTTTCCCATGCCTTAGTTGCCTCTTCTGTCCAGGTCCACTGTAGTCTTTTAAGTACCTCATACAGGGGACCTGCCTTTTCTGAGTATCCTACCATAAATTCTCTGCAAAAGTTAGCGAGTCCCAGAAAGGACTGCAGAGACTTGGTGTCTACCGGCATGGGCAGGTTAACAATACACTTTACTCTTTCCTTATCTGCAGACCTTCCCCCAGAACTGAGTCGAATTCCAAGATACTGCACTTCTCTCTGTTTAATCTGAGACTTTGAGGGGTTAAATTTTAAGCCGTAATCTTGGCAGCTGGTCAACAGCTGTTTCAGTAACGCTTCATGCTCCTGCTCTGTTTTACTGACTATTAAAATGTCATCTACATACTGAACAATTCTTCCCGTTTGTAATAGCCCCTCTTTCTCCAACATATTTCTCACTACTGTATGGAAAATAGTTGGTGCGTCACAGTACCCCATTGGCAAAACATTCCAGCAGTATTGCATACCTTGGAATACAAAAGCTGTTCGATACTGAGACTCTGGGTCTAAAGGTAGACTCCAAAAGCCGTTTGCCACATCAAGTACTGAGAACCATTTCATGTCAGGGGTGACCACCTCCAACAGTTCGGGGTAAGCTGCCACCACAGGAGCCCCCCGTTTGGCAGTCTTGTTTAACCCCCGACAGTCAATAGTTAATCTCCGTGCACCATCAGGTTTTTTGACTGGCCAAATTGGTGCTGCGTTAGGCGCTGAACACCTTCTGATTAAATTTCGTTTTCCCAATTCTGTTATTACTTGCCTTAATGAGTCCTTTGCTTCCTGAGGTATTGGGTACTGCTTTATAAATGGGGGTGTATCCCCCTCCAATGTAACAGAGGTCTGCATTTTACCCGTATCTAGGGAGTCTGCTGCCCAGACGGTTTGAATTTCAGTCCACCAGCTCTCCCAGCCTTTTGGTGCGGGAGGCGGTTGTTTAGGCTTTATTGCTTTTACTGTCTGTGTAGCCAGTCCCATAGGGATTAGATTGGTATCAGTTGTACCTTGCATTACAGTGAGAGTTTGTCTAATACACATGTTTGGAAAGTCCAAAATTAATCCCAGTCGTTTAATGGTTTCTGCCCCAATTAGGTTCTCTCTCCCTGCAGTAGTGCACTTCTCATGAATGGTATGCATCCCAAACTGGAGGGGAAGGATTTTAACATTGTACGTTTGGTTAGTTCCAGATATTCCCTGTATTTGCACAGACTCTCCAACTGGATATGAATCAAAACTGTCTTTTACTATAGGAATTCCAGCCCCCGTATCCAATAAAAAAATCTGCTAGCCCTTCCCCGACTCGACTGCTTAAACGGGGGTGTCCCCATACATCTACTGTCATGGGTTGCTGAAAGATGCATTCTGAGTCGAGGATAGCGCTGTCCTATGCTACTGTATCAGTAACGATTGGGTCGTTCAGTCCTGATGTCAGGACCGTCACCCTGGCTACCTTCGTCCCCGTCTTATCTTTTTCCTGTTGAGACTCCTTGCCAATCATGCATGCCTGCAGCTGTGCCTGCAGCCTCTCAATCTCTCCTTTCAGGTTCAAGTTTTCCTGTTTTAGAACTCCAGGAGGTACCCACGAACTCTCTCTATCACCTCCTCTAATTCTATTTGGTCCACGACCTCTCCAACCCCGGCCATGACCATGGGGAGAGTATCCAGGACCCTCTGTCTTCCATTGTCCTAACTGAGTACGCAGCTCATTAACAAGAGTTCCTTCCTGCTGCTTAATTGCCGTCTCCACCTTTGCAATCCATTTGTCCCAAGGTACCTCTTTACCTCCATTCTCACACCAAGCATTCACCCAGTCTAACACACCGGGAGGCAGCGCCTCCAAAACAATTTGCTTCAAATCTTCCACGTTAGCAGACCCTGCTGTTAATCTGAGATACGTTTGAATTCCGTCTGCCAGTTGGGCTGGAGCCTCCCCCTGCAGTCTTGCAATTCCTTTGAGAGTAGCTAACTCACTGGACAACTTAAAGTGCTTCTGAACCACACGTTTAAGCATTTGTGCAACAACATCATCAAAACCGAGGGTGTGACAGTTCAGGGGTCCCAACAGGGTTTGCACCAAGACTGGTTCCTGCAGCATGTCAATCCCGACTGCTCTGAGTGACTGCGAGAGCCTCTAGGGAGCCATGCCAGAAACTCACTGAAATGTTCAGAGGGGGCAGGTCCAACAGCTCCAGCTAGCGCAGTTAGTCCATTGATCTTTAACGCGCCGAGCCTGGCTGCAGAGCCGCTCACGCGTGGGGGATGCAGGGGGGAGGCAGGTTCCTGATCTCTTTCCCTGGCTGCATCGTTACGGTGGGCCCAGGGCTTCCTCAAACGCTCAGTTAAGTTTTTCATTACAGATTCCACTTCATCCCATAACTTTAATGCAGGAGGGCTCTGTGACCGCGGGGTAGCATCGGGTCCCATTTCTGTCCCATTTTCACCCATTTCTCCTGTTTTTACTGGAGTTGATCTAGGTTTTGGGGAGGGCTTATCCAGAACCTGGCTTACATCATAAGGTGGCGGTTGCGGTGCGGTAGCCCCTGCCCATGGGTCACGAAAGGGTGGGCCATTCCACAGGTCCCCAGTGCAACGCCCATCCCAACTGTCCCAAGTTCCATCTCTTAATTTGGCAAGAGCCACCTGTTTCCATTTCTGTCCCCATTCCTCAGGCACTGTAACAGCACCTGAATTACATTGAATACCAGGGGACGGTACTTTTTGCTTCTGCAGGTTTTCTACAGCTGTCTCCAATTGTTCATTTTCCTGCTTTACTTGCTCGAGCATATCATGAGTCTGGATCGCCTGCTGCCCTGCTAAAAGAGCTTGGGCTTTCCAGTGCTCGACTGCCCGGATTACCTCTCCTACTTCCCCTGTTTTTTCCATTACTTGTTTGGCCAGCAGGCCAGCATGCTGTCTAAACCATCTTACAGCCATAGACATAAGTTGCAAAGTTCTTGCTTTTTTGCTTTTATTACTATTTTTCAGAGCCTCGGTTTCTACCATCACTCTACATATTCCAGTCCATGTTTCCCCACTCTCTTTTTTAAATTCATATGGGCCCCCTTTACTGGCAATCCAGAGGGTCCAGGAGTTATCAAACTCCATGGGGATCATAAGGGAAGGGATCAGGGGGTTCCCTAGCTCGAGGTTTTCTGCCATGTTAGATCGTGATTCCTACAGCAGGCAGCTCGCTTACTCACCAGATCAGTGGTCGGGGTCACCAGTGCCGTCAGAGTTGCCACCAGCGTGGTGCTCTGCTCTCTCCAATGTATCACTCGGCTGCGTGCGTGTGTTGCCTCTGTGTGCTGCCCCAGCTCTGCAGATAGCTGACACAGCAGACCCGAAGAGAACCCCCAATGACCACAGAGTCTAGTAAGGTGCGAAGGCACGTCGGCCAGGTTTATTGCCGTATTGGACACAATAGTAGTTCCCTGTAGACTCCTCAGTCTAAGTCAGGGCATACTACAAATATGCGCCCATGGTCAATGGACTTGGCTCAGTCAGTGGCAGGACTTTCCACTGCCCCCTCGGCCGGACCCAGACCCCATCCCAGGATTACATTCTTATACACAGGTACAAACAACTTACACATCACTCCCGACGTATTGAGGTACACCCCTTCTACGTAGTCAGGTGCCGCCTCCCCCTTTGTACATGTTGGTTTGAACAAAACAGCTCTATCCATCATATTCCCCTTTTGCCCCTGTCATTGGGATGGGTCGGCCTGTTCTTTCTTATCTGTGCGATGTTCCGGGGTGGGGAGTTCTGGTGCCATGTACCTACTTCACTATGCTGGGTAGAGATGTTTATGCACCAGCAACCCTCTTCTTGCCACCGCCTGTGAGCCGTGCATCCCTTTAGCTCACAGCTGCACTTTGCTTTCTGTTAGCAAAGTCTTGACCATTACTTTGGTTCAGGCCTAAGGCCTCATACTGGGCCTGTACTTACTACAGTGAGGGCTGAGTGGGGTGGGTGCTGAGCTGATCTCTCTGCATGATAGTCCTGAAGCCAGGAGACATGTCTGTGTCCCTTCCCCTGGACAGTGTGTGGGGTGGCTGGGGCTCACACTGTGGCCATGGAGTGAAGCAGAAGCTGGTGCTGTCTAAGGGCTGAGCCCAAGGGGATGCCTGCAGCCAGACTCAGCTACATCTTCCCACCAGGGGGAATGGTGACAGTGCCAACTAAGGACGGGCTGGCACAGCCTTGTTTAAGACCAAGGAGGAGGCACTTTTCTCTGGGGGCCTCTAAGAGCCTTGCAGGTATGGGGTTTAGGAACCTGGCACGCCATCTTCTCTCATTGTTTCCGCAGCCCATCAGCCTTGCTGCCCTCCACAGCCAGCTCACCGTCTCCCGGTTCTACCCCATCAGTAACTCCTAGGGCTCTCGGGCCACGGGCAGTACGCTGGCAGGCTGCCAACAGAGCACACTGCGTCCTAACAGGGTCTCTTTGCATTGCAGGACTTTCTCATGGAGACCTTCATCCTCTTCAAAGACCTGATCGGCAAGACGGTGTATCCCCCCGACTGGGTGGTGATGAATATGGTGCAGAACCGGTGAGCAGGGCCCTGGCCGTAAGGCTGGGCTGGTGGGAGGGAACGTGTGGAGACTGGACCCGCCTGGCTTGGGATTGAAGGGTTGTAGGACTCCTGTCCCACAAGCACCCATAGCTAGGGTGAAAGGTGTACACCCTCCCTGCCGGGCCCAAAGCGTCCTGGCAGCTCCACGCCAGCAGGGCTGGAAGGGTGAAGGCCTTGGGTAATGAGACGGTAGCAGGGTGGGGAGGTGCTAGGGGCTGAGATTGGTCAAGGAAGCACTGATGGCCGGGGCGTTGGTGGGAGGTTGGGGCACCAAGCAGCATTTGGCTGGGGGTATTGGCACAGTTTTGTTTTGTCTGGCCACTAAGCAGTGCTGTGTTTCACATGCGTCTTGCACCGGTAACAGCTGGGGGCTGATCAGTGATGACTCTTACAGAGGGCATGCATTGTGTGGTCTGGGGTGAAAGCTCTGTGCCCTGCAGCTATGATGGGTGGCTGCAGCCATGGGGGCAGGTTGGGGGGCTTTGGCCACAGAGGCATTTAAAGTTGGGGCATTAGAGGGACCAGGAACAAGGGGCATTTAGCAGGGACAGCTGCCAGGGGGACCATGGCCAGAGATATGTTTGACAAGGGGGTGGGTTATGAGACCCATGGTTGCCAGGGTCTGTGACAGGAACAGGTCTCAACTGAGGGGGGCCTGGGACATTTGGAGGGAGTTGGTTGAAGTTAGACTATTAAATTTCACCCCTTTTTGTGCTGTGGTCAGTAATCCTGGGGCTGGGCACCATGAGGGGAATGGAGTGAAGGTATGTTTTCCAGGGGCCCGTTTTTCAGAGTCGTATGACCTCACAACCAGGTTCACTAACAATACCCTCCTCTCACAGGGCAGTGTGGCCTAGCAGTCACAGTCACTAACTGTGATGTCCTTGGACATGTGTGTGTGTGTGTACGTGTGTGTCTCACAGGGGGTACAAGGCTCCTGCTGAGGTGCTCCAGACAGAGGGGGAGGTGGAGCCTGGGGGGTTTGAATTGGAACTGGGAGTTGGAAGCAGTGAGTCCATAATGGCACCCTTCTCCCATAGGGCAGTGTGGTCTAGTGGCCAGATCCCATAACTGGGTGCATGTTGACCATCTTGGGAGGCAGTGGTGGTGGGGGTAGGAGGTCCCAGTCCCAAACTCTCCACCAGGTTTCAGCCCAGGGCCCTGTTAGTAGCAGGGTTGCCTGCCACCAGCTTGGCAGAGCTTCTATGGAGACACGCTGAGCTGTTCTGGTAAGGCTGCCATTCCCCACAAAATTCCCTCGGTCACTTCCTACCCAATTTTCTATGTCCTGCTGGGTCTGGACTCTGTCTCTCCCTCACAGCAGCATCCCACGCCAGTGCGTCTGCATCACTTTCCCCTGGCTGACATCAGCAGCCTGGTACGCAGGCAGCTTCTCCTCAGGAGCCGGCAGTACCCCAGACGGAGCCGCTCATCTAAGCAAACTGGGTTAACTCTTGCAATCCCAGTGCAGGGTTGGTACGCCCCATCACAGGGTGTGCGTGTGTCCCCTTAGTGTACCTATGAGTCAGCTCCAGTGCCACCAGTGCCCTGCACTCATAGTGCTGGGACAACAGGCCCTGCCAACCTGGCTCTATTTCAGTTCTTTCGTACCATCTGGGACGGTTGCTGGTGCCCTGCAATTGCTCAGGCATCCCTTCTCATAGTGGCTTTGTCCAGTCACCAGTATCAATCACTGCATGTTTTGTGGTTAGATTTGCTTTAGTATGTGATCCTTCTGCAAAGGGGACCCGGAAACAACCAGCACCAGGTTCCTGTCTAGGAATTTCTTTTCAACAATACAAAACAGAACCAGCTTGAGCCCCAGCCCAGTAACCTGGGAAAATTCCACATCATCCCTGGGTGCCTGAGGGGCAACACTTCCCCACTCATAAGCACAGAGTCTGGACATAGAAAAGAAACGTTTACTGGGCAGTGGGAAGTCACCCAGCATTAATCAGGGAAAGTGCCACAAGCAGGATTCAGATGCACAAAGCTGTGACCAGGACACGCACCCGTAATGCATGGAGCAAGGTCTTGTGCCTCATGTTCTTGAGTTCTGAACCTGGAAGTTCCTGTGCTGTGCCCCTCTTTCCCTCGCCCCACTGCGCTCCAGGAACAGTGGTTATCCTTGGTCAGCGAGGACCCCATGCTTCAGAGGTGCACCTGTGTGAGCTCACCACACAGCTAGCACCCCGTCAGCCACTGCTCCTCTCCACTGGCCATTCCACCAGCTGCTGCTCCTGTCAGTTGGCCACACCACCAGCTGTGCCACCTTGTCTGCCACTCACTCATTCACCAGCCCACTGCCAGTTGCCTTCTGCAGCCACATGTCTCTCTGCTGTGACCTCTGCACATCAGTCTCTGAGTGACTGCCAGCTCCTTGCAGGCTGGGCAGAATCCCTGCCCCATCTCCAGTGATTTCAACTCTCATTGAGCACCTTCCCCCCTCACGAAAGAGTGGGGAGGAACGGGTTAAGACAGCTCAGTGATTCTTAGGGACTATGTGTACAATAATGCCAGCAGCATTGTAACCACCTTTCACTACGTCTGAGCTCAGCACTAAAAGGGATCTTTGTAACCAGTGCCATCCAAAGGTGATTACTTTTATCCGCCTGCCTAGGTGTGTCCATGCAAATACAGTTTGCTTCTAAATGAATTCTCTCCCCTTCCCAGCAAGCTGTCAGGAGAGAATTCGTTCTGTTCATTTGGACCCTGCTTATAAATAGCTTTAGTACTTAGATTGTTTTGGGTGCCGCTGTGCTTTGTTTGCAGGGTTATCCGTGGCCTGGTGCCAGGGCACACCGTGGTTGCTGGGTTTCAAGTCTGGCACTTCCTGCATGAAGGCTGTGCCTTTGAGTGACCCACATGCCAGCTGTCTCAAGTACCTTGGGGAAGCAGATGCAAAGACTGCTGCCAGATTTAGAGGCACTTCAAACCCTGGACCAGGCAGGATTGAGAGGTCTGATTCAAGGTGGTCTCATGGAGACAGCCTTAGGACCTGTCTCAGAATAGCATTTGGACATGGCCCCGACCAACTCACCTGTGGTGTGGAGTGCTCCTCCCTCGACCTGTGACTCCTGGCAGTAGTCATCTTCCCCAGTGCCTAAGAAGAAGTCCCACAGCCACCAAAACAAGAGCGGATCCTGGTAGCGAAGGCAGAAGAGGAAAGGGCGAGAGCAAGAGCCACACTGTCCATTCTCCCTTCCCAGCACCACATCATCAGGAACCTGCAACTCCAGTGCTGCAGCAATCTCCTCGGACACCTACAAGGGAGCAGCCTCAGAGCAAATGCTCTGTCCAGTTCAGAGTGCCATCAGTTCCTGAGGCATCAGGAAGGGCCACAGACCTTCCCATGCTACGAGGGTCTCTGGCAGGTCACACCTTGGCACTGCTGGGGCCACCAAGCAGCAGGGAGCCAGCACCAGAACCTTGCCTTGTACCACGGCCATTGTCCAGCCCATTATCAGCCTTGAGATCACCTCAGTGATGCTCTCCATCACTGAGCAACACTGCATCAGCCTGGTGTCCATACCACAGCTTGTAGTCCCCTCCTTGACACTCTCTGGGCTGTGCATATCCTGCCCCGGTGCCGCCAGTGTTTAGTCACCAGGTCCAGCCATGCTGTGTCCCTTTTGGAGCCCTTGGGACTTCCCCCCACTCCAGCGCATGCCCTCCAGATGCTTGTACTCCGTTTTCTCAGAGGTCAGAGCGCTGCTGACTTTGTGCAGAGAGACTACAGATCCAGGTTCGTGTACCAATATGGCACTGAGCATGGGGGGGAATGATCCAGCAACCTCCTGCGGATGTTGAGGAAACAATGGGAGCTTCCTAGCCCATTTTAACCTCTTCATCCTGCTGTCTGGATGAGACATTAGTAACATCAAGACTGACCAAGACTGGGGGAAGGTACATATGTTTGAGGGTAGGGATAGGGTCCAGAGTGACCTAGACATATTGGAGGATAGGGCCAAAAGAAATCTGATGAGGTTCAACAAGGACAAATGCAGAGTCTTGCGCTTGTGATGGAAGAATCCCAAACATTGGTACAGACAGGGGACAGGCTGGCTAAGTAGCAGTGCAGCAGAAAAGGACCTGGGGATTAGAGTGGATGAGAGGGTTGGATGTGAGTCAACAGCGTGCCCTTGTAACCAAGAAGGCTAACGGCATATTGGGGTGCATTAAGGAGAAGCATTTCCAACAGATCTAGAGAAGTTGTTGTTCCCCTCTGTTCAGCACTGGTGAGGCTACATCTGGAGTATTGTGTCCAGTTCTGCACCCCCACGCATAGAAAGGATGTGGATGCACTGGATTGGGTTTAGCGGCAGGCAACAAAAATTATTAGGGGTCTGGAGCCCATGACCTATGAGGAGCGGCTGAGGGATTGAGCTTGTTTAATTTGCAGAAGACTGAGGGGTGATTTGATAGCAGCCTTCAGCTTCCTGAAGGGAGCTCTAAAGAGGATGGAGAGAGGCTGTTATCGGGGTGACAGATGGCCGAACGAGGAGCAATGGTCTGAAGTTAGAGAGGGGGAGGTGTAGGATGGATATTAGGAAAATTATTTCACTAGGAGGGAGGTGAAGCACTGGAATGTGTTACCTGGAGAAGTGGTGGAATCTCCATTCCTGGAGGTTTTTAAGGCCCAGGCTGACAAAGCCCTGGCTGGGATGACTTAGTGGGGGTTGATCCTGCTTTAGGAAGGGGCCTGGACTCGATGACCTCCTGAGGTCACTTCCAGCCCTAGGAGTCTATGATTCCATGACCAGGTTTAATTGAAGTCGGCAACCTCAAACTTGGCAGTCCGTGTGGAGGTGGTTGAGGAGGCAATACATGGTATCCTGGACATTTGGTCACCAGCAGGCCCCTCTGCGGTGCCCCTCCATGGTGCCCATATGCCCTGGCAGACTCCCGCTTCACTCCCTCCAGCAGCAAAGTGCGCAGAATGCAAGTATCTTATACCAGCCCAGGCCAACATAGGCCGCTGGGGCTCCAAATTTGATGGTGCCCTTATCCTGCGTATGCCAAAGGATGCTAGGCTGCACACTATTAGGACTCAGAAGGAACCTTGAAATCTCTGGGACTTTGCACACTGGCAGGGCCAAGGAGGAACCACAGCAAACATGCCATTTGTTCCCTCAGGCAAGACAAGCCCTGGAGAAAGAGTGATGGATCCAGGCAAAGACTCTGCTGTCCCATCCTCCTCATCAGATCCTGCTCACCCAGGCCCAGCCACCCAGGAGCAGCAGGCCACTTGTTTTAATGAGATGCTTGAATCCCCTCTGCATCAAATCTAGGGACCTCTTCTTCTACCCCCTCCCACAGATGGTGGATGCCTAGACCCACATTATGTCAGACGGCTGGGTTCTCTATCGAGTAGAACTGGCTTACACCATCCAGGTCTTGTCCTCCCCACCTTCCCACACACACACCCATCCCTCTTTCAGGGACCCTTCTTATGAGCGTCACTCGGAATAAGAAGCCCATTCCCTCTTTTGGATGGGAGCCATGGAAGAGGTGCAAGTTCAGGTTAAAGGAAAGGGTTTCTATTCCTGTTACTTCCTAATTCCGAAAGCCAGAGCTGGCGGTGGGGAGGAGGGGTGTCTAGGATGCGGTTTAGACATGTGCTGTCTCGACTGGTATCTCAAGATTTTAAAGTTCTGCGTGGTCTTCTTAGCCTTCATCGTCCTCTTCCTGAACCGAAGGACCAGCATGTCACCCTTCATCTAAAAGAAGCTTATTCCACATCGCCATCGCCACCTCCACCCCCAGCTCTGTTTAGAAGACACTGTTGAGTCACTGGTGGCTGGGGCACAAGGAGCTGTAGCGTGGATACCTCTGCCCAGGAGTCTCTCTCAGTTGGCCTGGGCGGGCAGAGCGCCCAGAGGGATCAGAAGGGCTGGCACCCAAAGGCTGTCTAGGAGGCAGGAGGCTGCAGGGCCTCCCCAAAAGGAGAGTGGGGCTGTAGACAGGATACTGGGCTAGATGGACCTTTGGTCTGACCCAGTATGGCTGTTCTTATGGTCTTATGTTCTCTTTGGGTCTGCCTCATGACCTTGTGGAGCAGTAATGGGGCAAGGTGACTGTGGACGGCATGTGGAGATTGAGATGAGGCGGCTGGAGGGATGAGTGTGCACATGAGGGCACATGCCTGCCGGGGGGGATGGGGGGTGCTAGCTATATGTGTTTGCAGATGTGGAGGGGTTCTCTGTGTGTGGGGGAGCACATTATGTGTGTGCCATTGCCTGCTGGGTGGAGGTCTGCATGGGTGTTGCAGACATTGGCATGAGTAGAGGTGTGCACACGTGAGGTGGGGAGCAGTGTTCCCTGTAAGCTGAGTGCTTGGGTGGCTGCCCAGGAGAGAGTCAGGTGTTGCCCAGCTAATAAGCAGGGTGCCACAGCTGCCTGTGAGTGTTTCTACTGAGGGTGCACACTGCACATCCCCAGTGCACATAACATTTATTCTATGCACGACAGAAAAAAATTATAGGGCACACTGGTGGGAGGCGGCTGCATAGGCTGCTTGGAGCAAGGGTCACAGAGGGTCCAGCAAAGACAGCTGGCTCCTTGCCTGGGAGCAGCGCTCTTAACTCACCTTTATGGGGGGCCTCCCCTGGCATCTAGTGGGGCTTTCCAGCTCCTCTCTGGCCTCTGACAGGTAGGCTTAGGCCTGTCAGTGGTGAGGAGGGCAAAGGGAACAACTGCCTTGGGGCCTGGTGACTCTAAAGGGCCCAAGACTCCTGGTCCCTGCCACAACTGAGCTGCAGCTGGAGTCCTGGGCTCTTTAAATTGCTGCTGGAGCCCTGTGTGTTGTGCTCTGGGCAGCACTGAAGAGCTGGTAGGGAGAGGCTAGCCTGTAGCCCCACCCCTTCCATAAGTGCAGAGCCTACTCTCACACGCCTTGTCCTGACTCCTGGCAATCCTGTCTGCCCCCTGGGCAGGCTGTTGGCTCCAGTTTCTGGCAGCTCCACTGTTCAGAGCTCCTTGGGCTACCTCCCTGAGGACTTTGCCTGACCCAGCAGTGTGGCATCTTTGCACATGAGAATCCTTCCAGAAGTGCCTCCCTCCAGTCTCTTTCCCCCACAGCCAAGCAAGCGATGAATGGTCACAAGTTAAACGCCAAAACTCCTGATCTTGGGAGCTGTGAGGATTCAGCCAGATGCCAAAGCTGGCCTAGGCTTTGCCTGCTCTTGGCCTTCTGCAGCTGTTTTCAGCGGCTGCAGAGGCTAGCTGCAGGTAATGGATTAGCGCCCCTGCTGTACTCCCAGGGCTCCAGGAACTGGGACCTGGAGAAAACACCAGCACACATGAGACTCACCAGACAGCTGTGATGTTTGGCGTCTCACAGTGTGGGCTGGACAGCCCATGTCTCTCCTGCAGTCTCCCTGCCTGTTTGCCTGTGGCATCAGTGCTCTGCACCCCCAAAACGTACCTGCTCCAGCAGGCCCAGCCAAGGGCAAGGTGTGGCTGCTACCAGGCAGGGTCACTCACTGCCTATGTCGCTCTCCTTGCAGGGAGTTCCTACGAGCCATCAACCAGTTTGCTAAGACTTTGACTCATATGTTCCTGCGCAGCAGCAGCTTGGAACTGCAGGTGAGCCGGGGGGGCCGGGGGGGACCTCTACCTGCATCCTCTGGCCTCACTCAGCGCTGCCCACCAGTCCTGGGGCTGCCATGGGAAGGCCACAGGCCTTGGCCAGCTTTATAACCAGTGCTAGGGCTGGGGCTGCTCCTGCGGAGCCCATGACAGGTGCTAGAGGAGCATTTCTATGGGGGCTCCTGATTGATTTTGTCACTCCCTGGCACGTTTCTAGTGTTCCCTGTGAGATGCAGTAAGCCACTGACCTGCTTCTCGCCCCCTGCCCTATACATCTCTGGTGCCCCCACCCCTCCCCATACATCTCTAGTGTCAAACTTCCCCCTCGTCCCTGCTTCTGACCCCCACCCCTCCCTTGTACATCTCTGGAGTCTGGCCTTTCCCTACCCCTCCCTGATTCATCTTGGGTCCCTCCCCTCCCCCTCTTCTCTGGTTCCTTCCCCCTAACCCTGCCACATACATTTGGTCCAGGGTCTGCCCCTTGTCCCTGGGCTTTGGAATGGGTGCCATATGAAGAGAGATTAAAAGGATTTGGACTCTTCAGTTTCGAAATGAGGACGCTATGGAGGGATATGACAGAGGTCTATGAAATCATGACCGGTGTGGAAAAAGTGAATAAGGAAAACTTATTTACTTGTTCTCTTAACATAGGCACAAGGGATCACCAAAAGAAAGTAATGGGCAGCAGGTTTAGAACTTACTAAGGGAAGTTTTTCTTCACACAGCACACAGCCAGCCTGTGGAACTCCTTGCCAGAGGATGTCGTGGAGACCCGGACTTTGACAGGGTTCAAAAAAGAGCTAGATACTTCTTCTTTGAGTGCTGTCCCCATGAGTGCTCCACGGAAGGTGTTAGGCTCGCCCAGCACCACAGTACGCAGACTTTTCCAAGCCGCACTGAGCAGGGCTGTGCATGCGCTAACCCAGGACTTGCCATTCATACCACTAGGGATAGCACACACAGCCCTGCTCTCTCCTCAGTTCCTTCATAGCCACCATCGACTGCAGTCAGAGCGCAGTTCTCTCCTCTCCCTTCAGACCTGTAGGTAACAAATAGGCTGTAGTTAGCTAATTATTGATTCTTGTACACAGAAAGGCTCTAAGATGTCTCTCATTCTTGTGTTTAAATGTTATTTGAAGTGCCAAGATCCAATGTCTGCCTCGGACAGGCACTCAGAGTGTATTCGTTGCTTTGGAGCGGCACATATCCTTCTAAAATGCTCTCACTGCAAGAGCTTAACTGCCAGGGTAAGGAAGGACAGAGAGCTCAGATTAAAAATGCTCCTGTTTGACAAAGCTCCCCAGCCACTGGTGGAATCGCTTTCAACACTGTGCAGTGTCCCTTCTGTCAGGGACACTCTCCCTCCCTACCTGGGGACTCAGGCACAGTCAAAGCCTTCCCCTGTAGACTCCCTGCCCAGAGTGAGCACAGGAGACAAACCTGCCGCAGACACACCCCCTAACAAATGGGCTGAAAGAAAATATTTTGTACCCACAAAAAGCATGGACATTTTGTTTTTGAACCCACAATGAAACTCTTTAGTGGTAGAAGCTGCCAGCCACAGAGTGAAATCATCAGTATACAAAAACACCCTTGCTGACAAGGAGTATAAGTGCTTGGAGCTATTTGGTAGAAGGGTTTATTCATCTTCTATGCTCCAACTATGTATAGCTAACTATTCAGTGCTGTTAGCCAATCATGACTTTGCTAACTATTCTAAGCTTTCTCATATCTCATCTGCTTGAGGACGAGATATCTACCATGAAATCTATAGTTCAGGAAGGCCACAATGCAGCAAAAACAGCAAATGCAGATGGCACTTAACTAGGCTGTTACAAAAGCCAGAGCCATGGCCACAGCTGTTATGATGCGAAGATCCCCATGACTGCAGGCAGCAAGTGTTCCAAACGAGCTCCAAACAAAGGTGAAAGACTTACCATTTGACAAAGTTAAATTGTTTACAGCAAGTACAAACAAAACCTTACATTCTAGCAAAGACACAAGAACTACTGTGCATACTTTGGGCATGTACGCTTCTCCATTCTGAAAAAGAAGATACACCCCATACCAGAGGTACAAGGATCAGTCATTTGCCAGACAATCCTACAAGCCTTACCAATATAATGCCAAGAAATCAAGAAATCGGAAGCGCAAACTCCTCAACCACCATTCTGCCTTTCCACCAGCCTCAAAACAGCAGGTTCATCATTTTGGTTGAAGACTCATCGAACTTCCCACACTCTCCAGTGCACAACTTCCAAATAGTCCACCACCGCCTACATCCCTTTTGCCACCAGTGGACATTAATAACCACGGACAGATAGGTCTTAGACATCATCACCCAGGGATACACTATCCCTATACTCTCCATCCCTCCAACATTGCCCCCTTACCCACCCCTCTGCAGGGACCCCTCCCCTGAGAACTTACGACAGCTTGAAGTGCTACGCCTCTTGCAAATCGGAGCCATAGAAGAAGTTCCAAAACAGTACCAAGGGAAGTGGTTTTACTCGAACTACTTTCTAACAGAAAAGAAGATCAGGGGTTAGAGACCCATCTTAGATCTGCAGCAATTGAACAAATACATTTGCAAACAGCGATTCAGGATGACCAAGCTATCTTCTACAATCCCTGAGCTGGACAAGACGACCTCCAAGACGCTTATTTCCACGTCACCATTCACCCTCCACACAGAAGTTTTCTGCACTTCACCCTTGGAGCACAACACTACCAATAAAGAGTCCAGCCCTTTGGACTTTCAACTGCCCCCAGGGTATTCACCAAGGTCCTTGCTCCAATAATTGCACATCTCAAATGGGAAGGCATCCTCATATTCCCATACCTTGAGGACTGCCTCCTCTGAGGACAGTCTCAAGATGTCACAAGAGCCATCGTCCAATCCACAAAACATCTACTACAATCCCTGGGGATCCTTATAAACATTGCCAGGTCAACCCTGGAACTTACTACGACTCCACGACCGCTCAAAGTTATCTCCCTACACAGCACCATGAGGCTGTAAAAGGCCTGATATCACAACTTACCATCAGCCCTGCGGTTCCCGTGCTTACATGCATTCACCTCCTCTGTCACATGGTAGCTGCTACTTACGTTGTCCCCAATAGTCAGCTACATTTTCACTGCCTGCAGCATTGGCTGGCATCAGTGTCTACCCTTGGCAGGCATCAAATGCACAGACGGGTATCACTACCTTGAATGGTAGCCAAGTCCTTATGATGATGGACTCAAGAAGAAAACACCCTAATTGGGGTTCCGTTTCATTGGGCCCAACCAACCTGTCAAATTACAATTCACGTTTCACTTCTTGGCTGGGGAGCATATTGCTAACAGCATCACATCCAGGGTCAATGGACCAGAGACGAACAGAGTTACATATCAACCTTCTCGAGTTACACACTTTCTTCAAGTATCAGGTTAGTCTGGATCTGTAACAGCAATGAAAGGTCCTGTGGCACCTTATAGACTAACAGAAAAGTTTTGAGCATGAGCTTTCATGCTCACGGAAGCTCATGCTCAAAACTTTTCTGTTAGTCTATAAGGTGCCACAGGACCCTTTGTTGCTGTTACACTTTCTTCAATGCTTGCAAGCATTTCCTGCTGCACATTCAAAGCAAGACCATCCAGATCCTCACAGACAACACCACAACAATGTTCTATATCAATCATCAGGGAGGGACCCAGTCACAATCCCTTTGTGCAGAGGCCATAAAGTTTTGGAACTGGTGTATTGGGCACAACATCATCCTCACAACATCCTACCTGCTGAGCATAAACAACACACTTGCAGACTCTCTAAGGTGCCATTTCTTCCTGAACCATGAACGAGAGCTCCACTACGAAGTGACCCAACACCTCTTCTGGATGTGGGGCCAGCCGGCTGTAGACCTCTTTGTGACACAGGAGAATTCCAAGTGCAGTTGGTACTGCTCGAGAGCAGGCAAAGAACACAAATCTCTAGGGGATGCCTTTCTCCTCTCCTGGAATATTCACCTCCTGTAGGCCTTTCCACCCATTCCTCTGATCGCCAGAGTCCTCAGGAAAATCCAGACAGAGCATGAGCTATCGTCTTTGCTTCAGCATGGCCCAGACAGATCTGGCTTCCTTTACTCTTTCACCTCTGTCATCATCCTCCTTACCTGCTTCCCAGCCATATGGACCTGCTCTCCCAGAGCAAGGTTTCCATGCTCCACCCCAGGTCGCATACCCTCCTTCTGACAGCCTGGTTTCTCTGTGGATCCCAGAGCACTCACGTCAGTACTCCCAGCAAGTGAGAGAGGTGTTCTTACAGAGCAGATGAGAAACAACATGAAACACTTTTCTTTAGATAGTACTTGGTCCTGCCATTGGGGCAGGGGGCTGGACTTGATGGCCTCTCGAGGTCCCTTCCAGTCTTAGTGTTCTATGGTTCTATGATTCAAGTGGAAACTGTCATGTGACTGGATTTTTATAATGGGTCTGCAAGCCATTTTATGTGCCCAGTGTATCTATTGGCCCCAAATATTGTGCTGGGGGGGTCTGTGTGAGGCATCTAATGAACACTAATGATGCTCTGAATCTATGTATGCTACTTATATGTCTGTGCCATGTTTGTAGGTAAAGTTATAGGTTTTAGCTATGAAGCTACATTAGAAAATGTTTCAGTGCTAAACTCCACAACATAAGGTGTGAACTCAGCCCCAGCCAGGATGAATGGACTATAAGCAAAGGTTCAGCCAGTTGAATCCACATCCCAGATGTTTGGGACTTGCAGTGGAATTCAGCCCACCGATTAGGTGACCTGGATTGAAACAAAGGAACAGCCCCATCTCAGGAATTGAGACTGTCTCTTGGGATTCATTCAATGACAGTTTGGCACAACAGCCCACCTGAGTCAGGTGGGGGCATAACCTCAAGGGACTATGGAAGAAGAAGGGGCTGGGTCCCTAAACACATGAAAAAAGAATGATGTAGACTTAGCAGTGTCCATCTTGGATCTCTTGTCATTTGGTACCTGTGCCTGTCTCCAAGGGTCCATGTCCCAGCATGTGGACCCCAGTGGGCCAGATCTACAATGCTCCAGTAACTGAAACTATCTAAACTGAAATGAACTTTTGGAGACATTCAAGAATCAGCAAATAGCACCACTGGCCTGTGTCAATACCTGAAATTGATGCATGTAAAGTATTGCTTTAACAATTCTTCTCTCTAACCCTGTCCTTTCTCTTTTATTAATAAATCTTTAGATATTTAGAGCTAAATGATTGGCAAGTGTGGTGATTTGGGTAAGATCCAAATATATATTGACTGGGGTCTGGGGCTGAACCCTTTGGGTCCCGGAAGAATCTGTGTGGTGTTGGGTGAAATAGTTGTAAAAACTGCTCACCTGAATCTGGGGAAGTTTTGGTCTGGACTGGTATAACAGCTGTAGGTTCGCTTATGTGGCTTCTGGCTGGCCAGGGGACTGGCAGAAGTGCTGTCGTGGCTGGCTGGATTTGTCTTTGTGAGAAAAAGTCCCAGCCTGGGACTGTGAGTAGCTCAGTTTTTAAGCAAAGTTACCCTGGGCTGATTTTTCTAGCTGTGCCCAGAAACCCTGTCCTATTACAGAAGTGCATCTCATCCTAGTGTTCTGAAAGGGGGATACAACCCACCAAAGCCCCGCTGCATATGATCCTTGACTACATCCTTTACTTAAAAGACGCTCATCTATCGCTGTCTTCACTACGAATCCACATTTTGGTGATCACAACTTTCCATCGCCCTATGGAAGGCTTCTCAGTGTTCACTCGCGATCATAAAGAAATTCTGGGAGGGCCTATAAAACATCTTACGTCCTCACAGACCTATACCCCCGGCTTGGAACTTGGAACTGGTCCTTCACACCCTCATGGGACCACCATTTGAGTTAATGGCCACACTTTCTCTGGTCATGTTAACAATGAGAAAACTGTTTCTAGTGGTGATAACATCAGCTTAAAAAGTGAGCAAGATAGCAGCCCTGATGGACTCTCCACCATATGCAACTTTCCACAAAAAGAAAGTATCAGAGGGGTAGCCGTGTTAGTCTGGATCTGTAGCAGCAACGAAGGGTCCTGGGGCACTTTATAGACTAACAGAAAAGTTTAGAGCATGAGCTTTCGTGAGTAACTCACTTTTTCAGATGCTGAGCATCTGAAGAAGTGAGTTAACTCACGAAAGCTCATGCTCTAAACTTTTCTGTTAGTCTATAAGGTGCCCCAGGACCCTTCGTTGCTGCCACAAAAAGAAAGTGATGCAATGATCGCATCCGGCATTTTTATCAAAAGTGTGCTCCCAGTTTCATATTAGCGAATCTATAATTCTACCTGTCTTCTACCCTAGACTGCATGCTTCTCATGTGGAGGCCAAACTATGTACTTAGGATGTTAAAACAGTTATATCCTTCTACATAGAGGGCCGCAGTCCTTTAGAAAATCACAAAGATTATTTTTATCCATTGCAGAAAGATCAAAGAGATTGCCCCTCTCATCCCAACATATATTGAAACTCATCTCTACATTCATAATGCAATGCTATTCTATCAGAGACAAACCATTGCCAGCCTTTCTGAAGGAACATTCAACAAGCTCAGTACCAACATCCAGAGCCTTTCTAAAGCGAGTGCCCTTACACGACATACGTCATGCACCCACATGGTCCTCTAACCACATATTCATGACACACTGTGCATTACAGTCCCGTATAGGCAGAGTTATGGCAGTAGGTCAGGCAGCTGTCCACAGTAGATGCACCGAATCAAAACCCACCATCCAGCTAGAGGAGTACTGCTCCACAGTCATCTACCATGGAGGACACATGGGGACAACACTCAAAGAAGAAAGAGAAGTTGCTCACCTTGTGCAGTAATGATGGTTCTTCGAGATGTGTGTCCCCGTGGATACTCCACGTCCCATGCACCTCCCCTCTACTTGGTGCAATAGACATCGTTAGGGCATCAACGAAGTAACTGAAGAGACAGTGGGACTGCACATTCTATCCCTAGAGGTGCTGGGTTAGTGCATGCACAGCCCCACTCAATGCTGCTTGGAAAAGTTTCCATGCTGAAGTGCTGGGTGAGCCCAACATCTACTGTGGAGCACTGATAGGGACACACATCTTGAAGAACCATCATTACCACACAAAGTGAGCAACTTCTCTGTTCACAGAGGTTAGGTCCGTCTATGGCTATTAGCCAGGATGGGTAGGAACGGTGTCTCTAACCTCTGTGTGCCAGAGGCTGAAAATGGATAACTCAATAACTACCTGTTCTGTTCAGTCCCTTGGGGGGATCTGGTATTGGCCACTGTTGGAAGACAAGAAACTGGGCTGGATGGACCTTTGGTCTGGCCCAGTGTGGCCATTCTTATGTTCTTCTGTTAAGTTGCTCATGAAGCCGGTGGCCTGGTGCTGGTGGGTCCATGATCTCCATCTCTGTCAGGCACATTGTGAATACAAAGCATTTTGCAGCACAAACAGAGAAGCCCAGCATAAGCTGATTGTCCCTGAGCATGTGTACAATGAGGGCACAGTTATCAGCAAACAGCTTTCCTACCAGCTGTTCAGTTACCTTGGCATGAGCCCTGAGTCTCTGGTGACTGAACAGACCGCATCCAGTCAGAGTCCAGTCAGCCTTACCTCAGTCCCTGAAAAAATCATTGAGGGGATCCTCAAGGAATCCATTTTGAAGCACTAGGAAGAGAGGAAAGTGCTCAAGAGTAGTCAACCTGGATTCACCAAGGGGAAGTTGTGCCTGACCAATCTGATTAGTTTCTAAGATGAGGTAACTGGCTCTGTGGAGATGGGGAAGTCAGTGGATGTGATATACCTTGACTTTAGCAAAGCTTTTGATACAGTCTCTGACAACATTCTTGCCCATAAGTTAAGGAAGTATGGATTGGATACATGGACTCTAAGATGGACAGAAAGCTGGCTAGATGGTCAGGCCCAACAGGTAGTGGTCAATGTTTCCATGTCTGGTTGGCGGTCAGTTTCACGTGAAGTGCCCCAAGGATTGGTTCTAGGGAAGGTATTGTTCACATCTTTATTAATGACCTGGATGAGGGGGTGGCAATAAGCTAGGGGAGAAGTAGGTACATTGGAGGATAGGGATAGGGTCCAGAGTGATCTAGATAAATTGGAGGATTGGGCCAAAAGAAATCTGATGAGGTGCAACAAAGATAAGTGCAGAGTTCTGCATTTGGGACAGAATCTCAAGCATTGTTACAGGCTGGGGACCAACTGACTAAGTAGCAGTGCAGCAGAAAAGGACCTGGAAATTACAGTGGATGAGAGGCTGGATATGAGTCAACAGCATGCCCTTGTAGCCAAGAATGCTAGCGGCGTATTGGAGTGCATTAGGAGAAGCATTTCCAGCAGATCTAGAGAAGTTGTTGTTCCCCTCTATTCAGCACTGGTCAGGCCACATCTGGAGTATTGCACCCAGTTCTGGGCCTCCGAGCATAGAAAGGATATGGATGCAATGGAGTGAGTGCAGTGAAGGGCAATGTAAATGATTAAGGGGACATGACCTATGAATAGAGGCTGAGGGATCTGGCCATATTTAGTTTGCAGAAGAGAGGTGTGGGGGTGACTTAATAGCAGCCTGCAACTTCCTGAAGGGGGAGCTCTGAAGAGGATGGAGAGAGGCTGTTCTCAGTAGTGACAGATGGCAGAACAAAGAGCAATGGTCTGAAGTTACAAAGGGAGAGGTTTAGGTTGCATATTAGGAAAAACTATTTCACCAGAAAGCAGGTGAGGCATTGGAATGCGTTACCTAGAGAGATGGTAGAATCTCCATCCCTAGTGGCTTTTAAGTCCTGGCTTGACAAATCCTGGGTGGGATGATTTAGTTGGGGTTGATCCTGCTTTAGGCAGGGGCTGGACTCAATGACCTCCTGGGGTCCCTTCCAGCCCTGGGATTCTATGATTCGATGATAACTGTGCACATTAAGGATCAAGGCCAAATGTTTTGGGTGGGGTGCTCTGAAGGGCTTTTGGGGTCATGGTGGTTAATTAGCTGAATGTGAGTTGCAGTGCAGTGCTGTAGCCGAAAATCTAACATGATGCTGCATGCGTAGCCGGGGAACTATGGAGAAGGAGCAGAGAGGTGATTTTAGCTCTGTATTTGCTGCTGATATGACTGCTGGTGAAATTCTGTGTCCGCTCCTGGTGGCCTCAGTTCAGGAAGGGTGTGGTTGGACTGGAGAGGTAAGAGAAGAGGTATGAGATATGAGGAAGATTGAAAGATGTGAAAATCTGCCTGACAGTGACAGACTGTTGTGCTGTACATATGGACAGTTCAGAATGATTTGAACTCAGTCCCTAAGTGCATGCACAAGGAACACACTTTTACTTCCATAGGCAGACAAGGGTCTAACGTGATTCAGTGCCTGGGAGCTGAAATTGGACGCAGGTGGCTACAATAAGGCATTTTTCATTTCATTTCATACGTTTGACTGGAGCGCTGCCATGAAAGGGTATAAACTGTTCGGGAAGAACAGGCAAGGGAGAAAAGGAGGAAAGGGTTGCACTGTATGTAAGAGAGCACGCTGATTGCTTGGAACTCCCGTACATAGAGGGAGAAAAGCCCGTTGAGAATCTATGGGTCAAGCTTAGTGGTGTAGGCAGCGCTGGAGATGTGGTGGTTGGTGTCTGCTACAGGCCGCCAAATCAGGATGAAGAGGTAGATGAGGCTTTTTTTGGACAACTGAGAGAAGTTTCCGGATTGTGGGCTCTCATTATTGTGGGGGACTTCAATTACCCTGACATCTGTTGGGAGACCAATACAGTGGTACACAAGCAGTACAGAAAATTTCTGGAGAATGCTGGGGATCACTTCTTGGTACAAGTGCTGAAGGACCCAACCAGATGTCGTGCCAGCTCAACTTGCTGCTTACAAACAGGGAGGAACTAATAGGGAAGGTAGAGGTGGGGGACAACCTGGGAAGCAGTGATCACGAGATGGTAGACTTCAGGATCCTGACCAAAGGAAGGAAAGAGAGCAGCAAATTACACACCTTGGACTTCAGAAAAGCAGACTTTGACTCCTTCAGGAACCTGATGGGCAGAATCCCTTGGGATGCTACCATGAAGGGAAAAGGAGTCCAGGAAAACTGGCAGTATTTTAAGGAAGTCCTACTGAAGGTGCAGAAAGAAACTGTCCCAATGCGCAGCAAGAGAAGTAAATATGGTAAGAGACCAGACTGGCTTAATGGGGAAATCCTTGGAAAACTTAGGCACAAAAAGGGAGCTTACAAAGAGTGGAAACTTGGACAGATGTCTAGGGAGGGATATAAATGTATAGCTCGATAACGTAGGGCAGTTATCAGGAAGGCGAAAGCGCAACTGGAATTGCGACCCACGAGGAATGTGAAGGATAACAAGAAAAATTTCCACAGGCATGTTACCAAGAAGAAGGTGATCAGAGAGGGCATTGGGCCCCTCCTGGATGAGGGAGGTAACCCAGTGACAGATGATGTGGGGAAAGCTGACATACTTAATGCTTTCTTTGCCTCTGTCTTCACGGACAAGGACAGCTCCTGGACTAATGCAATAAGCGATGCATTGTGGGATGAAGGTGTACAGCCTTTGGTGGGGAAAGAGCAGGTTAGGAGCTATCTAAAAAAGCTAAATGTACATAAATTGATGGGCCTGGACCTAATTCATCCAAGGGTTCTGAGGGAGTTGGCCTATGTTGTTGACGAGCCCTTGGCCGTTATCTTTGAAACATTGTGGAGATCGGGAGAGATCCTGGGTGGTTGGAAAAAGGCAAATGTAGTGCCCATCTTTAAAAAAGGGAAGAAGGATGATCCAGGGAACTATAGGCCGGTCAGTCTTACATCAGTCCCTGGAAAAATCATGGAGGGGTTCCTCAAGGAAGTCATTTTGAGGCACTTGGAGGAGGGGAGAGTGATCAGGAATAGTCTGCATGGATTCACGAAGGGCAAGTCATGCCTGACCAATCTGATTAGTTTCTATGATGAGATAACTGGCTCTGTGGATAGGGGAAAATCAATGGATGTGATTTATGTTGACTTTAGCAAAGCTTTTGATCTGGTCTCCCACAATATTCTTGTTGGCAAGTTAAAGGAATGTGGATTGGATAAATGGACGGTAAGATGGATATAAAGCTGGCTACAAGGTCGGGCCCAGTGGGTAGTGATCAATGGCTCGATGTCGGGATGATGGTCAGTTTCTAGTGGAGTGCCCCAAGGTTCAGTTCTGGGTCCTGTTCTGTTCAACATATTTATCAATGACCGGGATGAGGGGATTGGATTGCACCCTCAGCAAGTTTGTGGATGACACTAAGCTAGGGGGAGAGGTAGATACGCTGGAGGGTAAGGACAGGGTCCAGACTGACTTAGACAAATTGGAAGACTGGGCTGCAAGAAATCTGATGAGGTTCAGTAAGGACAAGTGCAGAGTCCTGCACTCGGGCCGGAAGAATCCCAAGCATTGTTACAGGCTGGTGTCCGACTGGCTCTGTAGTAGTTCTGCAGAAAAGGACCTGGGAGTTGTAGTGGACAAGAAGCTGGACATGAGTCAACAGTGTGCCGTTGTAGCCAAGAAAGCTAATGGCATATGAGGTTGCACCAAGAGGAGCATTGCCGGTAGATCCAGAGAAGTGATTATTTCTCTTTATTCGGCTTTGGTGAGGCCGCATCTGGAGTACTGTGTCCAGTTCTGGGCCCCCAATTATAGTATAGGAAGGATGTGGATACCCTGGAGAGGGTCCAGCGGAGGGCGACCAAAATAATTAGGGGGCTGGAGCATATGACTTATGAAGAAAGGTTGAGGGAATTGGGACTGTTTAGTCTGCAGAAGAGAAGACTGAGGGGGGACTTGATAACAGCCTTCAACTTGCTGAAGGAAGGCTGCAAAGAGGCTGGAGAGAGGCTGTTCACAGTGGTCATGGATGGCAGAACACGGAACAATGGTCTCAAGTTGTGGTTGGAAAAGTCCAGGTTGAACATTAGGAAAAACTTTTTCACTGGGAGGTTGATGAAGCATTGGAATGGTCTACCCAGAGAAGTAGTGGAGTCTCCATCCCTGGAGGTGTTTAAGTCTCGGCTCAACGAAGCCCTGGCGGGGCTGATCTGATGGGTTTGGTCCTGCTTAGAGCAGGGGGCTGGACTCGATGGCTTTTTTAGGTCTCTTCCAGCTCTATTGTTCTATGATTCTATGATTCACTGGAACATTTACCGGGGCTGTGGTAGATTCTCCATCACTGACCATTTCTCAGTTCAGATGGGCTGTCATCCTGAAAGCTCTTCTGTAGGGATTATTCTGGGGCAGATCTCTGGGCTGGACTGTACGGGGGCAGGGTGGAGGGTGGGGGCATGGAGAGATGTCAGCCTAGAAGATCTCACTATGATTCCTTCTGGCCTTGGAGGTCTACGAGTCTGTGCCTCACCCCACCTCCTTCCCATGCTCCCTGGTCTTGCCCCATTCCCTCACCTCTGTGTCCAGCCTCCTGTGCACCTGACATCTCTGTAGCCACCTTTGTTCCCCTCTTGTCTTTACAGCTGTGGAACAATTACTTCCACCTGGCCGTTGCCTTCCTCACCCAGGATTCCCTACAGCTGGAGAACTTCTCCCATGCCAAGCGCACCGCCATCCTAGCCAAGTGAGTCATCTGCCTGTCCCTGCTGGGTTTGGGGTCTGGGACTCTGTGAAGCCCACGTTCCACTGCTGCAGCCTGAGCTTGTGTGCTGGCTTCGGCGGCTGGGGCCACCTCCTGACTTTGCAGGGGCTTCCCTGCTCTCCAGCAATTCTCTAGACTGGCTGCATCTCGAGCCTCCCTCAGGGATTGGAAGGGGGTGGATTTGGTGCTGGATTCCCAGCTCTCAAGTTCCAATCTGCCTTTATTGACACTCCAAATGATCCAGGAAGATCAGGGACTGGTGGGAATAATCCCCTCTCCTTATCCCATCAGGTATGGAGACGTGAGAGCCATAATTGGAGCCGCCATCCGGGACATGTGGTACAAACTAGGTGAGGATGGCACAGAGACAGGCTTGAGCCTTGAGCAGGGCAGCTCTGGGGTGGGGCCCAGGAGGGGCAGGGTCTGTAGTCAGTTAAGTGACCGCTCTTTGGTTTGTTATGAAATATCACTCAGAGGGCAGAGACCCAATGTCTGATGTATTGGTTTAGACCAGCGTTCCCTGTATGCTGAGTGCTTGAGCAGCCACCCAGGAGATACTCAGATGCTGTCCAGCTGTTTGGCAGTGCCACAGCTGCTCACAGCCAACAGCACCTGTTTCAGTTGGTGGTGCACAGTAGCACATGCCTCAGGGCACATAATGTTTATTCTGCACAGCGAGGGGAAACAGGAGGGGGAAGATTGCAATGGACCCATAATCTAGCACAGCACTCGGGAAAACGGTCCCCCGCAGTGAGAGATGTGGTATTCACCTTACACGTACGTTACGTCCCTGAAGTACAGCTTGTTTACACAAGTCATCGTCAGGAGGGAATGAACCTGCGCCCTTCGGGGCTAAAGCCATGTGTTCTATCGTATGAGCTAAAAGCCAGCTGCCGTCCAGCCACGGCTGTAGAGCAGAGACTTCCCGCTGCCTTGTCAGTGGTCTCAGCTCCCCTGGGGCTACAGCTCCATCAGCCAACACTAGGAGTAGCCAGTCTGCTTTCTGCCCTGGCTTTCTTGTACCCAGATGTGACCCTTACCTGCAGTCCAGGTACCAAGGGGCATGAAGGACCTGCTGGGTCTGTACTAGGGTAAAACAGTCACATGACTTGTCCCCCATTCTCCCTAAACTGCCCAACCATGCAGCTTCTCATTAAGTCCTGCGCAGGGGCTCAGGGCTTGTTCCTCCCAAGCCCTGAAGCTGCCTTGGCCAGTGGAGGGAAGCCCTCCTCACCAGCCCCAGCAAGAAGCAGAGCCCCTCCCCACCAGCCCCAGCCAGGTAAGTCTGAGCCCAAGCCCCCTGCCCCACCTTGAGTACTGCCCAGCCCTGAGTACTTCCCTGCACCCTGAAGCCCTCACCCCTGGCTCTATCCCAAAGCCCAGACCCCCAGCCTAGGACCTGTACCCTGCCACTACCCCGATGCTCAGTCCAGAGCCCCCCAAACCTGGAGTCTCCCCAAACTCCTCATGCCCAGCCACACCCCAGAACTGGCATTCGCAGACAGAGCCATTGCACTCCAACCCTCAGTCCCAGCCCTGAGCCCCTCAACCCCAGCCCACCTTACAACCAGCAGCTGCAGCTGGAGCCTTCACACTTCTGCACCCCACCTGTCTGCCCCAGCCCTGAGCCCCCTCCCATACTCAGCACCCCTCAGCCCCACCCCCACATGAATTTTGTAATGTGCACTGAAGTGCAGATGGTGTGTAGCACCTCCCCTCGAGTCACACATCCCCTCGTGTTGTACAACCCCTTGTATCGCACATCCCCTCTGTACCACACATCCCCTCGTGTCACATATCCCCTTGTGTCGCACATCCCCTCTGTACCACACATCCCCTCGTGTCGCACATCCCCTTGTGTCACACAACCCCTTGTGTCGCACAGCCCCTCATGTCACACAGCCCCTTGTGTCGCACACCCCCTCTCTATCACACATCCCCCTGTGTCACACAACCCCTTGTGTCACACAGCCCCTCATGTCACACATCCCCTCGTGTCACACACCCCTCTGGATCACATATCCCCTTGTGTCACACATCCCCTCTGTACCACACATCCCCTCATGTCACACATCCCCTTGTGTCACACAACCCCTTGTGTCGCACAGCCCCTTGTGTCACACCCCCCCTCTCTATCACACAAACCCTTGTGTCACACAACCCTTTGTGTTGCACAGCCCCTCATGTTGCACACTCCCTCTCTATCACACATCCCCTTGTGTCACAGAACCGCTTGTGTCACACAGCCCCTTGTGTCGCACACCCCTCTGGATCACATATCCCCTTGTGTCGCACAACCCCTCTGTACCACACATCCCCTCGTGTCGCACACCCCCTCTATATCACACATCCCCTTGTGTCACACAACCCCTTGTGTCGCACAGCTCCTTGTGTCACACAGCCCCTCATGTCGCACACCTCTCTGTATCACACAGCCCCTCGTGTCGCACAGCCCCTCGTGTTGCACATCCCCTCTGTACCACACATCCCCTTATGTCGCACACCCCCTCTATATCACACATCCCCTCGTGTCGTACAACCCCTTGTATCACACATCCCCTCTGTACCACACATCCCTCGTGTCACACACCCCCTCTATATCACACATCCCCTCGTGTCACACACCCCTCTATATCACACATCCCCTTGTGTCGCACAGCCCCCTCATGTCGCACATCCCCTTGTGTCGTACAAACCCTCTATATCATCACACACACCCTTGTGTTGTACAACCCCTTGTGTCGCACATCCCCTCTGTACCACACATCCCCTCATGTCACACATCCCCTTGTGTCACACAACCCCTTGTGTCGCACAACCCCTCTGTACCACACATCCCCTCATGTTGCACACCCCCTCTCTATCACACAAACCCTTGTGTCACACAACCCCTTGTGTTGCACAGCCCCTCATGTCACAACCCCCCCTCTATATCACACATCCCCTCGTGTTACACACCCCTCTGGATCACATATCCCCTTGTGTTGCACAACCCCTCTGTACCACACATCCCCTCGTGTCGCACACCCCCTCTATATCACACATCCCCTTGTGTCACACAACCCCTTGTGTCGCACAGCCCCTTGTGTCACACAGCCCCTCATGTCGCACACCTCTCTGTATCACACAGCCCCTCGTGTTGCACATCCCCTCTGTACCACACATCCCCTCGTGTCACACCCCCCTCTATATCACACATCCCCTTGTGTCGCACAGCCCCCTCTATATCACACATCCCCTTGTGTCGCACCCCCCCTCTATATCACACATCCCCTCATGTCGCACAGCCCCCTCTATATCACACATCCCCGTGTGTCGCACAGCCCCCTCATGTCGCACATCCCCTTGTGTCGTACAACCCCACTGTATCACACATCCCTTCTATATCACACATCCCCTCGTGTTGCACAGGCCCTCATGTCGCACATCCCCTTGTGTCGTACAACCCCTCTATATCACACACCCCTTCTATATCACACATCCCCTCGTGTTGCACATCCCCTCGTGTCGCACACCCCTTTATCACACACCCCTTCTATATCACACATCCCCTCGTGTCACACACCCCTCTGGATCACAGATCACCCTTGTGTCACACAACCCCTCTGTATCACAACCCCTTGTGTCACACAACCCCTCTGTATCACATATTTTCTCATGTTGCACATCCCGTATCACACATTCCCTCGTGTCACACATCCGCTCGTGTTGCACATCCCCCTGTATCACACATTCCCTCGTGTCATACATCCCCTCATGTTGCACATCCTCTGGTATCACACCCCCTCGTGTCACACAGCCCTCGGTATCATACATCCCCTCATGTCACACACTCCTCTGTATCACACATCCCCTCGTGTCGCACAGCCCCTCCTATTGCACAGCCCCTCTATATCACACATCCCCTTGTGTCACACAGCCCCCTCATGTCGCACATCCCCTCGTGTCATACATCCCCTCTATATCACACACCCCCTCTATATCACACATCCCCTCGTGTTGCACAGCCCCTCATGTCGCACACCCCTCTGTATCACACATCCCCTCGTGTCACACACCCCTCTGGATCACATATCCCCCTTGTGTCGCACAACCCCTCTGTATCACACATCCCCTCATATTGCACATCCCCTTGTATCACACATCCCCTCTGTATCACACATCCACTTGTGTCGCACAACCCCTCTGTATCACAACCCCTGGTGTCACACAACCCCTCTGTATCACATATTTTCTCACGTTGCACATCCCGTATCACACATTCCCTCGTGTCACACATCCCCTCTTGTTGCACATCCCCCGTGTCACACATTCCCTCATGTCTTACATCCCCTCATGTTGCACATCCCCCTGTATCACACAGTCCCTCGTGTCATACATCCCCTCGTGTTGCACATCCCCCTGTATCACACATTCCCTCGTGCCATACATTCCCCCCATGTTGCACATCCCCCTGTATCACAGCCCCTCGTGTCCCACACCCCCTGTATCATACATCCCCTCATGTCACACACCCCTCTGTATCACACATCCCCTCGTGTCGCACAGCCCTCTCATGTCACACATCCCCTCGTGTCGCACACCCCCTGTGTCACACATCCACTTGTGTCGCACAACCCCTCTGGATCACATATCCCCCTTGTGTCACACAACCCCTCTGTATCACATATTTTCTCATGTTGCGCATCCCGTATCACACATTCCCTTGTGTCATACATCCCCTCGTGTTGCACATCCCCCTGTATCACACATCCCCTCGTGTCATACATCCCCTCGTGTTGCACATCCCCCGGTATCACAGCCCCTCATGTCACACACACCTCTGTATCACACATCCCCTTGTGTCGCACAGCCCCTAGTGTTGCACACCCCCTCTATATCACACATCCTCTTGTGTCGCACACCCCCTCTATATCACACATCCCCTTGTGTCGCACAGCCCCCTCATGTCGCACAACCCCTCTATATCACACACCCCCTCTATATCACACATCCCCTTGTGTTGCACAGCCCCTCGTGTCACACACCCCTCTGGATCACATATCCCCTTGTGTCGCACAACCCCTCTGTATCACAGATCCCCTCATGTTGCCCATCCCCTTGTATCACACATCCCCTCTGTATCACACATCCACTTGTGTCACACAACCCCTCTGTATCGCAACCCCTTGTGTCACACAACCCCTCTGTATCACATATTTTCTCATGTTGCACATCCCCCTGTATCACACATCCCCTTGTGTCATACATCCCCTCGTGTTGCACATCCCCCTGTATCACACATCCCCTCGTGTCATACATCCCCTCGTGTTGCACATGCCCCTGTATCACACATCCCCTCGTGTTACACATCCCCCGTATCACACATTCCCTTGTGTCACACATCCCCTTGTGTCGCCCACCCCCTTGTATCGCATACCCGCTCTGTATAACACATCCTCTCCTGTCATATAACCCATTGTGTTGCACAACCCCTCTGTATCACACACCCCCTGTAACACACATTCCCTCGTGTCGCACATCCCTTCATGCTGCACAACCCCTCATATTACACAACCTCTCTGTATCACACATCCCCTCATGTCACACAACCCCTCGTGTTGCACCTCCTCTGCATATTGGTGCATATAACAAAATTCGTTTTGCTCATGGGTGGACGAAGTCTGGTTCCGCCCTCTTTCTTTGGGACACTGGAGTACTGGCCTGTGAGAGTTGTTCACCACCTTTAGGTTTGGTGGCCAGAGCAATAGGCAGAGCTCCCATGGTGCCCAGTTGACACTGGGCAGAGCTGGGGCTCCTCCTCCACCAACCAGCCAACCAGAGACAGTCCCAGGCTGTGTGTCGGGGTCGGAGCAGTAGAGCTGTGTGGTAGGAGAGCAAGACTGTGGTAGGTGTGTGCTGCCCAGAGCCACACGGAACCTCATCTTTTAGCTCCAGCGGGGCCCATGGGGCTGGGCAGCCGAGAAGGCCCTTGGAGGCAGGCTGTGTACTTTATTCATGCCAGCCCCATCCCCTGCCCATCCCCATTCTCCTGGATGTTGCACTCTGCAGGGCCAGGCCTGGCTGGCTGCTAGGCCAGGTTTGGCTACTGCGGAAAGGCGTACAGTAAATTCTGCTAGTGTGACGTGGGGCTGGGCAGGCAGCAAGTGCTGCCACAGCCCCAAGGAGACCCCCAGCTGCTGGCCACCGTAGGAAAGAAGAGAGAGAGGAGGAGTCCTGACAGGCTAGATCCATTCCCAGCTGTCCCTTTCTGCCCCCGCCCTAGGCCAGCACAAGATTCATTTCATCCCTGGCATGGTGGGCCCCATTCTGGAGATGACGCTGGTGCCTGAGCTGGAGCTGCGCAAGTCCACCATTCCCATCTTCTTTGACATGATGCTGTGCGAGTATCAGATGACCAAGACCTTTAGCATGGTGAGTGCTGGGCCCCGGGGAGTCTGGAGCCAGCTGGGGGCAAGAAGGGTGCACCAGGCCCAGGGTGCAGCTGAGAGCAGCTCTGGGCTAGGGTCTGTACTGCAGGAGGAAGCCTGTGCCAGGGAGTCCATGCTACTCCCAGCACCAGCCCAGTCTGACTGGGTGGGGTGAGGCACTGAGACAAGACAGCACCAGGACCAGAGACCCACTGGAGGGATGAAGCACAGGGCCTGTTACCTCCACCATCTGCTGCTTCTTTCAGCCCCTGCTCCTGCCCCCAGGCCCTCAAAACTGAGCCCCTCCCCCAGATACACCCTCACCCTCCCTTCCCAGGGAGACCGACCCTGCCCCTCCCACCAAGCATGATCCTCGCCCTCCCTTCCCAGGGACCTTGGCAGAGCCCTTTCCTTGACCACCTCTGTGATGGGGTTCAGGGTCCCCCAAGCTCTGCATCCGTCCCAGGCAGGAGTGACTCTCACTCGGCAGGAGGACAGCGGGTTTATTAGCCGACAGGACACAGCGTGGTACAGAGGGGTCAGTGCAGCCGGCAGAGACAGCCAGTCCCATCCATGCTGGGGAGAGGAGGCCCCGAGGGGTCCCCGGAGCCGGGGCCTGGCCCCCTCCTTTGTCTCTCTCTCTCCCAGCCCAGACTCACTGCTTCCAACTCCCAGTTCCAATTCAAATCCAATTCAAATCCCTCAGGCTCCACCTCCCCCTTTGTCTGCAGCACAGAGGTGTCACCTGGTCACCAGGTTACCCCAGCAGGAGCCCCCCACCCCGTGATACACACATGTATCCCCCACTCCAGCACACCCTCACCGCACCTGACTGCAGCTCCACCCCACCCACTTGCCTGAACAGTCCTTGGGTCCCTAGAACTGCCCGTGGGCTCGCCACAGGGACTTGCATGTGGCCCTCAGTGCGCTGCTCTGTCGCCAGGCTGAGAGGATGCCCGTGGTCGTCTCCTCGTTCCACCTCACTCCCCAGCTCTTCTTTAAGGCCCCAGTGCGAGGGAGGTAGGGAGGGAGCCGTCAGGCCCTTCGTTTTGTCCTCGGGCCTAGCTGGCAATACCCCAGTTTGGGTCACTGGTTTCTGGTCCAGCCCTTGTTCTCCTGCCCAGTCTGCACAGAGCCGTTTCCCTGGGCCTTGTTTGGCTGGGCTGCTCCTTTCTCACCAGTGGGGCCATGCTTGTCACTAACCCCGCTGCTTGCCCTGAGGCAGGATGTCCTCAGCTCCTCCAGCCTCTCACAGCACGGCTCACAAATGGGGGGAATCAGTCAGGCCAGCTGTCATCCAAAGCACTGCCCACAGTCCCCTGGCCAGCCTGTTGGGGAAGCCTGTGCTCTGGCTCTGGTTCTGGCTGGGGGCAGGGCAGGGCAGGGCAGGGTGCTCCTCGGGGCTGTGGCTCTGCGTTCACCAAGGCTATCACGAGGCACAGCTGGGGAGGCTCAGGAGATGGGCCCACAGGCTGGGAAGCATCACAGGTCTAACTCCCACCAAGATCAGGATTAGGCACCAGTAGGCCCACGCTGCACACAGCGGCTTCTTCCTTGCAGCATGTAGCTGCGTCTACACGTGCACGCTACTTCGAAGTAGCGGCACCAACTTCGAAATAGCGCCCATCGCGTCTACACGCGTTGGGCGCTATTTCGAAGTTAACTTCGACGTTAGGCGGCGAGACGTCGAAGTCGCTAACCTCATGAGGAGATAGGAATAGCGCCCTACTTCGACGTTCAACGTCGAAGTAGGGACCGTGTAGACGATCCGCGTCCCGCAACGTCGAAATTGCTGGGTCCTCCATGGCGGCCATCAGCTGGGGGGTTGAGAGATGCTCTCTCTCCAGCCCCTGCGGGGCTCTATGGTCACCGTGGGCAGCAGCCCTTAGCCCAGGGCTTCTGGCTGCTTCTGCGGCAGCTGGGGATCTATGCTGCAGGCACAGGGTCTGCAACCAGTTGTCAGCTCTGTGGATCTTGTGTTGTTTAGTGCAACTGTGTCTGGGAGGGGCCCTTTAAGAGAGCGGCTGGCTGTTGAGTCCGCCCTGTGACCCTGTCTGCAGCTGTGCCTGGCATCCCTATTTCGATGTGTGCTACTTTGACGTGTAGACGTTCCCTCGCTGCGCCTATTTCGATGTTGGGCTGAGCAACGTCGAAGTTGAACATCGACGTTGCCGGCCCTGGAGGACGTGTAGACGTTATTCATCGAAATAGACTATTTCGATGTTGGCTGCACGTGTAGACGTAGCCTGTATGTGCTGCCTCCGCACATGCGCTGGGGCTCCCAGCCCGGCTCACACTGCCCCTCTCTGCAGTTCGAGGATGAGCTCCTGCGCAAGCTGGACAGCGAGGTGGAGGGAGGTCGTGGAGACGAGCAGTACAAGCAGCTCTTCCAGAGCATGTAAGTCTCCACCCTGCCTGGCTCCCGCCCTGCCCTCGTGCCTGCCCTGGAGAGGGGAATGGCCCCTCCTATCAGCCATGCACCTCTCGTGTGACCCTTCTGCCCTGGAGAGGGGAACGGCCCCTCCTATCAGCCATGCACCTCTCGTGTGACCCTTCTGCCCTGGAGAGGGGAATGGCCCCTCCTATCAGCCATGCACCTCTCGTGTGACCCTTCTGCCCTGGAGAGGGGAATGGCCCCTCCTATCAGCCATGCACCTCTCGTGTGACCCTTCTGCCCTGGAGAGGGGAACGGCCCCTCCTATCAGCCATGCACCTCTCGTGTGACCCTTCTGCCCTGGAATTGCCTTCAGAACCAGCCAGCTGAAACACTGGGACTGAGGGCTGGTCTGTAACTCTGCTCTGCCAAATCTGCCTTTCCCCTCAGCTGGTGCACCAAGCAGAGCCCCTCACGGCCATGATCCTGTCCCCACCCACCCTGCAGTGCCGCTGGTGGGAGAGGCTGGCCTGTCTGAGCTGGCCTTTGCCACACAAGAGAGGTCCCCATTCTATTGCTGTGTGGAAGGGGCCTGGCCAGGCTTGGGCTCCAGGCCATGTCTGGAGGAATAGGGCCCCCAACTCAGGACACTGGTCAGGGGGATGGGTGGGTAGATGCTTGTGGGGAGCAGGAGTGTGAATCTTTCTGTTCTCCTCCAGCCTCCTCAGCTGCTGCAGGAATCACCCCCAGCTGGCCAAGCCTGGTGAGACCTTCGTGGCCCTGGTCACAGGCCTCCTGGAGCGGCTGCTGGACTACCGTGCCGTCATGAACGATGAAAACAAAACCTACAGCATGAGCTGCACTGTCAACTTGCTGGTAGGTCCCCAGCCTCACACCCCCAGGCAGTCCAGCCTAGCATCTGCCTGGGCAGCTCCCAGCCCCAGTCCAGCACCTGCCAGGGTAGCTCCCACACTCAGCCCAGCACTTGCCCGGGCAGGTCCCTCCTCTAGCCCAGCACCTGCTAGGGCAGCTCCCGTCCCCAGCCCAGCACCTGCCTGGGCAGCTCCTGCCCCCACCCCAGCACCTGCCTGGGCAGCTCCCACCCCCAGCCCAGCACCTGCCTGGGCAGGTCCCTCCTCTAGCCCAGCACCTCCTAGGGCAGCTCCCGCCCCCAGCCCAGCACTTACCCAGGCAATTCCCAGACCGAGCCCAGCACCTGCCCGGGCAGCACCTGCCCCCAGCTCAGCATCTGTCCGGGCAGCTCCTAGCCCCAGCCCAGTATCTGTCCAGGCAGCTCCTAGCCCCAGCCCAGCACCTGCCTGGGCAGCTCCTATCCCTAGCCCCATGTCTGCTGGGGCAGCTGCCACACCCAGCCCAGCGTCTGCTGGGGTAGCTGTCACATCCTAGCCAGCATGACGGGCTTCCATGTGCCATCCTGTGTGAGGCTCCTGTCCCTCAGTCATGAGCCTGCCTTCCTACTGGCATGGGGTTGGGGGGAGCTGGACTTTGATTCTCTATGGGGCCCCAGAGCTATTCCAACCTTCTCCCACACATATCTGCTAGGGCACTGGGAACTGGCCCTTGCACATCATGTAGGAGGGATATGTTCATGGTGCAATAGCTTCAGCAGGAGGGGCTGGTAGCCCTGACCAGACCCCCAACAGCCCGGTGGGTAAGGGCACCCCCTGCTCAAATCCCCACCTCTCATCTGGCAGGGGAGGAATCAAGCTGCCGAGAGATCCTTTTTGAGATGGGGCCAAATCTACATGCAGTATTCAAGATGTGGGCGTACCATGGAGTTCTACAGAGGCAATAAGATGGACTCTCACTTAGTCTCTGCCCCTTTTTTAATGATTCACAACATTCTGTTTGCTTCTTTAACCACTGCTGCACACCGAGTGGGTGTTCCCAGACAACTAGTCACAGTGACTCCAAGAGCTCTCTTGCATGGTGACAGCTGCTTTACTCCCCCTCGTTTTATACACATCGTTGGGACTATGTTCTCCAACACCAGGGCTGACACCTGCTGCAGGCCTTTGGGCAAGGTGGAAGGGGCCTGGTTCTGCACCCTAGAAGGGGCAAGGCCAAGGGTGAAAGGAGAAGGGCCTAGGGTGGTGGTCTGCAACCTAAATTGCGAGAAGAGCCATTTTTTCAAGTTCAGTTACAAATCAACCCTTCAAGAGCTGCAACATGCGAATATGAGACAGTCCTTAATACATAACACAAAACCATGCTTTTTATCACCCCTATTTTAATAACAGCTCACAAGCAATTATTTGTACCAGTTAAAAAGCTGTTACCCCTATCTCCAGGCTGTACCTGCCTCAGCCCCCAACTCCACCCCCAATCACCAGGCTTTACCCCCCATCCCACAAACCGCCCCCACACAGAATCACAGAATCACAGGGCTGGAAGGGACCTCAGGAGGTCATCTAGTCCAGCCCCCTGCTTCAAACAGGATCAACCGCCACTAAGTCATCCCAGCCAGGACCTTGTCTAGCCAGGACTTAAAAACCTCAAGGGATGGAGAATCCACCACCTCTCTAGGCAATGCATTCCAGTGCTTCACCACCCACCTGGTGAAGTAGTTTTTCCTAATATCTAACCTACACCTCTCCCTCTTCAACTTCTGACCATTACTCCTTGTTCTGCCATCTGACACCACTGAGAACAGTTTCTCACCTTCCTTTTTAGAGCTCCCCTTCGGGAAGTTGAAGGCTGCTATTAAATCACCTCTAAGTCTTCTCTTCTGTAAACTAAACAAGCCCAAATCCCTCAGCCTCTCCTCGTAGGTCTTGTGCTCCAGACCCTTAATCATTTTTGTTGCCCTTTGCTGAACCTGCTCCAGCAAATCCACATCCTTTTTATACTGGGGGGCCCAAAACTGGACACAATATTCCAGATGTGGCCTCACCAGTGCCAAATAAAGAGGAATAACTACTTCTCTAGATCTGCTTGGATTGTTCCTCCTAATACACCCCAGTATGCCATTAGCCTTCTTGGCTACAAGGGCACGCTGTTTACTCAGATCCAGCCTTTCATCCACCATAACCCCTAGGTCCCTTTCCATCGTACTGCTGCTGAGCCAGTCGGTCCCCAGCCTGTAACAGTGCTTGGGATTCTTCCGCCCCAGACAATGCTTGGGATTCTTCTGCCCCAGACAATGCTTGGGATTCTTCCGCCCCAGACTCTCAGGCATAACCCCCTCTGAGCCCCACTCTTCCACCCCCTCCACCCCCAGGCTTAACTCCTCTGAACCCCAACCTCCCTACCACCAGGCTGAATCCCCAGTCTTCCCCTCACACCCAGGTTTAACCCCTCTGAGCTCCAACCTTCCCCCCATCCCCAGGATTAGCCTACTTCTGTGTGTGCAGCTCCTCCGCTGCTCCCTGCCGCCTTCTTGGCAGGCTGCACATCTTCTGCAGGGGTGGGCTTGGCTTCCCTTACTCTCATGCTGATGACTCCCACCCATGTGGGGCAGCACCCTGTTGGGAGGCTTTCACTTCCAGCTCCCTGCTGCCCCTGACTGCTTAGTGGCTCCAGAGCTGCCATCACTTAAATGGGCTGTGGCACTGGGTCCCATCCACATACTCTCTCATTATTCCATGATAGCCTACTTTGCTGTGGTCCGTGATGAGGGACCTTGTCAAAGGTTTCTGGAAGTCTGAGTACACTATATCCACTGGGTCTCCCTTGTCCACATGCTTATTGACCTCCTCAGAGGACTCTAGTAGATTGGCGAGGCGTAGTTTCCCTTTACAGAAACCATGTTGACTTTTCCCAACAAATTATGTTCATCCGTATGTCTGACAATACTATTCTTTACTGTAGTTAAATTTACTGACCTGTAATTGCCAGGATCACCTCTGAAGCTCTTTTCAAAAACTAGCATCACATTACCCTCCAGCCATTTGGTACAGAAGCTGATTTAAACAATAGGTTACAAATCACGGTTAGTCGTTCTGCAATTTCACCTTTGAGTTTTCAGAACTCTTGGGGGAGTGCCATCTGATCCTGGTGACTTATTAGTGTTTAGTTTATCAATTTATTCCAAAGCATCCTCTCATGAGACCTCAATCTGAGACAGTTCCTTACATTTGTCACCAAAAACCATGGCTCAGATTTGTGAATCTCCCTCACATTCTCAGCCATGAGGACCAATGCAAATATGCATTTAGTTTCTCCACAATGATCTTGTCCTTGAGTTCTCCTTTAGCATTTCAATCATCCAATGGCCCCATTGGTTGTTTAGCAAGCTCCCTGCCTCTGATGTATTTAAAACATTTTTTTCATTATTTTCTGAGTTTTTTGGCAGTCTGTTCTTCTAATTTTTTTTGGCCTCTCCAATTATATTTTTACACTTCATTTGGCAGAATTTATGCTGCTTTGTATTTTCTTTACGAGCATTTAACTTCCACTTTTTAAACTATGTCTTTTTACTTCTCGCTGCTTCTTTAGCTTGGTTGTTAAGGCATGGTGGCACTTTTTTGGTACTCATACTGCATTTTTTAATTTGGGGTATACATTTAAGTTGAGACTCTGTTATGGCATTTTTTAAGAGTTTGCATGCAGCCTTCAAGGATTTTACATTTGGCACTGTAACTTTCATTTCTGGTTTAATGAACCTCCTCATTTCTGGGTATTTCCCCTTTACGTAATCAAATGCCACAGTGTTTGGCTGATGTGATGTTTTTTCCCCCAAACAGAGATGTTAAATTTCTGCCTTTCCTTTCCCAGAACTTCTACAAGGAGATCGACCGCCGGGCCATGTACATCAGGTCAGAGTGGGTCTGTGAGAGTGATGCTCCAGGGGCTCATAGGGGGGCATGCCCTGGGTGGCCATAAGAGCCATGTCCCAGGGGTCCATGAGAGCCAGGTGCCCTGGGGATCCATGAGAGATGTGGCTCAAGGGTCCATGAGCATTATACACCAGAGGCCCTTGAGAACTATGCCCCAGGGGCCCATGAGAGCCATATGCCCTGGGGTCTGTGAGAGCCTTGTGCCCTGGGGTCCATTAGGGATGTGTGCCCTGGGGTCAATGAGCGATGTGCTCTGGGGTACGTAAGAACCGTAAACCAGGAGTCCCTGAGAGCTGTGCCCCCAGGAGTCCACCCCTTGTGCCCAGGTGGGAACCATCTGACCCCCAGCACAGCATCCTAGGGTCTCCACTCCGAAGATGGTTCTTAGTCTGAGAGGGAAGCCATGTTAGTCTGTAGCTGCACAAAAAACAAGCAGTCGTCTGGCACCGTAACTAACGATTTATTTATTGGGTAATGAACTTTTCCTGGGTAATCTGAAGAATTGGTCTTACCCATGAAAGCTCGTGACCTAATAAATAAAACTGTTAGTCTGTGAGGTGCTACAGGACTGCTTGGTTTCTGTGACGGTTCTTCCTAGCGACTGCCCTGCAGCCCCCTGAGCACACAATCTCCTGACTCAATGGTTCCATGGGTAGAAAGGGGCCCTTTTTGCACAGCTCTCCTGGGTGGGAATTGCACAGGGACCACTGGCTGGAAATTAAAACCCACCCTGAGGATAGTGCCAGGAGGGGACAGGGTGGCTCCCAGAGCCATGCAGCCTCCCTGGGGCTCATGGATTAGGGTCTAGCTCTTTGCTGTCTGGCTATGCAGGGCCCAGACTCTGCTTCTTGGAGTGATGTCCCAGGTAGTGAGCGCTCTCCGGTGCCTTTGCTCAGTGAATGTTAGTAGCAGTGTCCATGCTGGTCACGCGCATGCGCACACACACACACAGAGTGTTTGGCTCACAGTGCCATCAGCACCTCATCTAGCGCATGTGCAACCTGGACCCCCTCAGCTCCTTCCCAACCATCGCTGACCTGGAGCACTTAGTCTGGTTAACCTTAACTAGTACTCTCAAAGAGAGATTTAAGTGCAGCTCAGCACTTAAAACTCATCCAGAACCTCCAGCACCACTCGTGCAGTGATGTCTGCTAACAAATAGCCTTCCGGTGCAAAGGTAGAGGACTCCGATACTACACCCTCCATCAAGTCGCCATCAATGATGCTGAAGGAGATGACTCCAAGAGGCTCTCTGCTGACTATACTGCCTCCCACTATTACTATTGCAATGGCTCTGACAAGGGCAACAACAGCTTTGGCACCAACTGTTACACCATCAACACAGCTGGAACCAACCTCATTGGTGCTGAAGCTCCTGGTACTGTGCCATTTTCTGCACCAGAAAGATCTATTTGTCTCCTCAACACTGACATCCCCACTTCTGGGCATCCTTGGTTCTGAACAGCCATTACCTCTGATAGCTGCTCCAATCTCAAGTGAAGAGGACAACAAGGAAAAAGGGGTGTTCTCATCTCACCATTCCTCTCCAGCCAGAATGTCTATGGCAGCTAAACCACTGTGGTCAACGGCCATACACCGGCACAAAATACCACGGGAGTATGGGCATCCATGGATGAGACCACCAATGCCTTTCCCTACAAACTGGTGGTGTTGGGACCCATAGGGGTCTTACAGAAGACACTACAGCAGACCCCCTCCCTGCCCCTTCCCAGCTCACAAAGGGGAAGGCGTCTGATCACCACCTCCACTGTCAGAGACTTTAACAACGGATTCAAGGGAGGAACCCAAAGAAAAAGAGGAAGAGAGTCTTGCACCTGACTCTTCACCAAACGTTGATAACTCATCCTCCTCTCCACAGCAGACAAAATGCTCCCATTCCCAACCACTGCTGATGACTTCAGCTACTTTCAGGACTTGTTCAAAAGAGTATCTGACAGACCATCCCATCCACAGATGATTTGGGGCAGCCACCTCAGGCGGTAATCGGTCATACCAGACAAACAGATATCATACGAAAAACAAAAAAATAAACAGAGACTCCAAAGATGCAGACCTCTTCCAGCTGCAGAGCCGCAAACTCCTTTGTCCAACAACAAATTTGAAGCCTTGGCTGAGAGTCTGAAGAATGTCACCCACACTACAGTGCTGACATTATCCATCCATCAGTTTGGAAAACATCTGCTTCCCTTCTACCTGAGATGCTCTTTGATCATCGCAGACAAACGGGCCCTAGAAGTTCTCCACATGTGCTATGACATTATCTTTGTCCTTGTACTCCCCACCCCCACTCTCTGCCCCTCTGTCAGTGACCCCGTCATGAGCACTCACTATGGCAAGAGATAAATGAGCTTCTACAGCTAGATGCAGTAGAAGCAGTTTGCAGTTAACTCGGGGAGGTTTTTTACTCCCACTACATATTAACACAGAATAAAAATGGAGGATGGGCCCTATCTTGAATCTCAGAGAACTGAACAAGTGTGTGAGAAAACGAAGATTCAAGATGGTCTTGTTGGCAACGTTAACATCGGTGCTGGAGCTGGGAGACTGGTTTGCAGTCCCTAACCTCAGGGTGCTTATCTTCATATTACAATGCACTCTGCTCACGTGCGATCCCTAAGATTTACCCTGGGCACGGACTACCACCAGTACAGAGTCTTACTCTCTGGCCAATTGACAGATCCACAAATCTTTTTCAAAATCTTGCAATGGCAACTGCACACCCAAGGGAACAAGGGATAATAATATTTGCTTGCCTGGAGGCCTGCCTTCTGCATAGACTTGAATAGATGCCCGCTGTACTACCTGACAGACAATAGACTTCTTCAAGGGTCTAGTCCTGCAAATTAAAAAAAACAAAGAGTTAACCCTGGACCCTGTCCAACCACCACAATTTATCTGTGCTTACCTCAGCTCAGTGGAAGCAAAAGCCTCCCTTACACTAAGCAGATTCAACACATATCCAAATATCTCTCACGTGTAGTAATGAGCAGCCCACATATATCAGCCTGCACCTGCCTCCAACTTCCAGCTAACATGGCAGTATGCCAGTCATGGTGAAGCATGCACGATTACATGTGCAATGCCATCTAGAAGCTATACAAACATGGCCTAAACAAACAACTCACAATGCTACCCAAAACTGATGAATCCCTAAAATGGTGGAAACAACCTAACAACAAATCCTTTTCACACAGTTACATCCCAACTACTCACAACAGGTACTTCACGTGCAACAATACACAATTCAAAGATGGTAACAGCAACGAAGGGTCCTGTGGCACCTTATAGACTGACAACATTGCATGCACATTGCTGTTACAGATCCAGACTAACACGGCTACCCCTCCGATACTAATTCAAAGATGGGGTCCTCTGATGACACACAACTACACATAAACCTGTTGGAACTTGGTGCAGTTCACAATGCTTGCCAACATGTCCTACCACGCTAAGGACTCAGAATGTCAGAATAATGACTGACAACATTGCATGCATGTTCCACATAAAAACACAGGGAGGGGTTCAATTACACACACTATGCTCCAAAGCCTTGATATTATGGAACTAGTACATCCAACACAATATCGCCATCTCTGCTACTTACTTGCCCTAGTGCCAGTACGCCACTGCAGATGGGCTCAGCAGACAATTTCCCCATGATCACAGGTGGGAAATGAATGATGGGATATTAGAGAATATCTTCCAACAAGAGGCTACCCAGCTATAGACCTGTTCACAACAGCCTGAAACTGCAAATGTCCATGATTCTGCTTGAGAGCAGGTCTGGGAACATGATGGGGGATGCATTTCTAATCACATAAGCCGTGTCTACACGTGCACGCTACTTCGAAGTAGCGGCACTAACTTCGAAATAGCGCCCGTCACGGCTACACGCACCGGGCGCTATTTCGAAGTTAACTTAGACGTTAGGCGGCGACATGTCGAAGTCGCTAACCCCATGAGGAGATAGGAATAGCGCCCTACTTCGACGTTCAATGTCGAAGTAGGGACCGTGTAGTCGTTGCGCGTCCCGCAACTTCGAAATAGCGGGGTCCGCCATGGCGGCCATCAGCTGAGGGGTTGAGAGATGCTCTCTCTCCAGCCCCTGCAGGGCTCTGTGGTCATCATGGGCAGCAGCCCTTAGCCCAGGGCTTCTGGCTGCTGCTGTGGCAGCTGGGGATCCATGCTGCAGGCACAGGGTCTGCAACCAGTTGTCGGCTCCGTGTATCTTGTGTTGTTTAGTGCAACTGTGTCTGGGAGGGGCCCTTTAAGGGAGCGGCTTGCTGTTGAGTCCGCCCTGTGACCCTGTCTGCAGCTGTGCCTGGCACCCTTATTTCCATGTGTGCTACTTTGGCGTGTAGACGTTCCCTCGCAGCGCCTATTTCGATGTGGTGCCGCGCAACGTCGAAGTTGAACATCGACCTTGCCAGCCCTGGAGGACGTGTAGACATTACTCATCGAAATAGCCTATTTCGATGTTGCTACATCGAAATAAGCTATTTCGATGTTGGCTTCACGTGTAGACGTAGCCATAGAATGCTTCTGTCCTGTATGCTTTCCCACCCGTGTCTCTGGTACTGAAGTTGATACGCAAAATAACAAAGTGAGAGTCATCTTAATAGCTCCCATGTGGCCAAGACAGACTTAGTGTTCCTTCGTTACAAGGATGGTAATTTGTGCTTCAATCACTCTACTGCTTCAGGTGGGCCTTCTAACACCACAAGAATCAGATTCTCCAAAATTAGTTCCTAAAATATCTTCATCCTGCCATCCTATAAATCAACCAGTACGTCTCCCAGCATTCTTCCCAAACCACATGAGAACACACGGGCAGCCAGCATGCACACCTTGGGCATTTGACAAGCTTCAGCATTCTATCAGAGAGAACCAGATTGTTTAGAAAATTTCCCAAAACGCTTCATCTTCACCCAGAACTGTCCAAAGGAAACCCCATATCCGTGCAGAAACGCTCAACATTGCTATGAGATGAGTGTCCCCCTGTGTTACCAGTGGGAACCAGGTCACACTCTACCCGATCAATAGCCTCCTCAGCAGCATTGCTGCACAAGGTCCCTCTCAGACATCTGCAAAGTTGCCACCTGGACCGGGTCTGCGAACACTTCCCAAACACAGCCAAGGTCCAGAAGCAGATACATGGCTAGGCCTAGCTGCACTTTCCTCAATCACCTAACCAGTGCCAAAGACCTTCCACCCTAATGAGGTCACTGCGGTAGTTTCCTGAAGTGGAACAGCCACCAGGACAGCACTAGGAGGAGAAGGTTACTCACTTTGTGCAATCACAGGTTCTTTGAGATGAGAGTCTCTGTGGTTGTTCCTCTACACACCCTCCTCCCCTCTACTTCAGAGTTCATCTACCGCAGAGAAGGGGCTCAGGTGTCTGGGTCATGTGTGCGCTGGGGGAGGCGCCACAAGGCAAACACTGCACATGCACAGCCCACATGGGCACCACTACAAAAACTCTCCAAGCAAAGACTGGGAGGAGCTGGGCATCCCCAAGCACTGTGGGGCCAAGAGTGCTCTTGGACCAGAACCAGCCACCCCGATGCTCGGTCTGGCACTAGGGTTATGGGGATGGCAGGTGCCATTTCCAAACCCAGGCAAGCTGCAGTTACAAATTCTTTGGGCTTATTACCTGGAGCTTCCCCCAGCCTCTTTGTTCAGCCCAGGCCTGCCCTGCTGGGGAAGAAATTAGAGGGTTGCTGGCTCTGGCTTCTCCTGGAGCCCATATTACCCCAGGGTCTGTGGGGGTTCAGCTCTGGGCAGCCTGGCTGGCACTTCAACGCTGGGTGGCATGCAGACCCATGCACCTGGCAGCGTGTGGTGCAGGTGCAGCTTGGGAGAAGTTGTGATGCAGTGCTGCCGGGGGCAAGGTGGGGGCTGCTGGAATTCCACACTGGGTATGGCCTCATAGCAGCCACACAGCAGCATGAGCAGGCCTGGAGCCTGGCCCATGTTAGCCAGGTCTCCCCTGTGGCTCAGTGCAGGCACCATCTGCAGGGAGCACTGACCCCAGGTATGCTCACTCCTAGATACCTGTACAAGCTCAAGGACCTGCATGTCAGCTATGAAAACTACACAGAGGCGGCCTACACACTGCTGCTGCATGCCCGTCTTCTCAAGGTACGGAGTGGGGGGCCACCACTGCTGCACACACAGCTCCATGGGCGGTAGGGAGCAGTGCCTGCTGCTGCACGTGGGTCTCCTCAGGGTACGGGGGGCACCCAGTGCTTCGTGTCTGGCTCTCAAGGTATGGGGGCGCCTCCTACTTCATGCCTGGCTCCTGGGGTTGTGGGGAGCAGCACTCACTGCTGCATGCCTGCCCTAAGGTCTGGGGGGCACCCACGGCCTAGCGCCTGGCTCCCTGGAGTGCAGCGAGGGGCAACCCCTCCTACGCAAGTGCTTCCAACAGGTAAGGTGGGCACCCACTGCAGCACGCCTGGCTCCTGGGGATGTGGGGAGCAGCACTCACTGCTGTACACGTGGCTCCCCAAGGTACAGAGCAGGGGGCACCTGATACTGCACATTTGGCTCCTCATGGTACCAGGGTGAGGACACCCACTGCTGCACGCATGGCCCCATGGGCTGTGAAGAGGAGACACTCGCCAATGCACACACAGATCCGTGGGGTGTGAAGAGGGGACACTCACCAATGCACACACAGATCTGTGGGGTGTGAAGAGGGGACACTCGCCAACACACACACAGGTCCGTGGGATATGAAGAAGGGACACTCACCAACGCACACACAAATCCATGGGATATGAAGAGGGGACACTTGCCAATGCACACACAGGTCCGTGGGATATGAAGAGGGGACACTCGCCAATGCACACACAGGTCCGTGGGATATGAAGAGGGGACACTCGCCAACACACACACAAATCCATGGGATATGAAGAGGGGACACTCGCCAACGCACACACAGGTCCGTGGGATATGAAGAGGGGACACTCGCCAACGCACACACAGGTCCGTGGGATATGAAGAGGGGACACTTGCCAACACGCACACAGGTCCGTGGGATATGAAGAGGGGACACTCGCCAACGCACACACAGGTCCGTGGGATATGAAGAGGGGACACTCGCCAACGCACACACAAATCCATGGGATATGAAGAGGGGACACTCGCCAACGCACACACAGGTCCGTGGGATATGAAGAGGGGACACTCACCAATGCACACACAGGTCCGTGGGATATGAAGAGGGGACACTCGCCAATGCACACACAGGTCCGTGGGATATGAAGAGAGGACACTCGCCAACGCACACACAGGTCCGTGGGATATGAAGAGGGGACACTCGCCAATGCACACACAGGTCCGTGGGATATGAAGAGGGGACACTCGCCAATGCACACATGGCTCTTCAGGACATGGGGCAGGGACACACTGCCGCACGTACAGCTTCTCCAAATACCAGGGCAGGGAGTACCCTGCTTCCTCTCAAGATGCATGTGCCAGCAGGTGCTCCCTTTCAGGGGCACAGGCACCTCTCAGCCCTTGAGTAGAGAGACACAGCTTGCGTCCCTGGAGGTTTTCAAATTCTGGCTTGACATAGTCCTGGCTGGGGTGATTTCGTTGGGGTTGGTCCTGCTTGAAGCAGGGGGCTGGACTAGATGACCACCTCAGTTCCCTTCCAGCCCTGGGATTCTATGATTCTATGTCGTCTTGGCCCACGCATGCCTCCTCAGTAGGCTCATGCCAGACACTGAGGCTACACAGGAGAACTGCACTTTCTTCCTTCTCAAGCAACGTGACTAAAGATGGAGCCCAAGTGTGCCTGGGCTTCTCTCTGGAGCTTGGCTGGCACAGGTCAGTATAGTTCCCTAGCTGAGTAGCCAGGGGTTGGTTTTTCCTCCTCTCTTTTGCTGTGCAGAGCCTGGTTTCCCTGCAGGACATTCCTGTCTTGCCAGGCTTTGAGTGCTGCCTCTCCTGCCTGAAGCAACAGTCACGCTGAGTGTAGCTACTGCGTGTGGGAGCCCCATGTAGCCCAGAAGTGCAGTTTCTGCCTGGCCCTCAAGGGGGAACAGGGAGAGGAAACTCAGGCTGTTCATTGTGGAAGGCTCTGAGCAGCCAGCATCTGGGTCAGGGCAGGTGAGCCCCCAACCTCTCTCTGGGTAGCCCCGATGCTCTTCTGCCTTGGTGCAGGCATCCCTAGGAAAGCGAAGAGTTTGAGGGCTTCAGGGTGTCATGGAGTCACCAGCTGGACCTCCGCTTGGTCCCATACTGGCCCTGGCGGGAACCACCTTTAGCACAAAAGCCCTTCTTGGAGGTCCACTCTCTCTTGAGGGTTAACCCCTCCCCCACTTGGGACTGCACCATATTTGAGCCTTTATCATGCCTCCCTCTGCCATGAGCCCGCTTAGGGAGTTCCTGTGCTCTGGACCCCTGGGGCCTCCATTCCCAGAGGGACTAATATAATCCTGTTCTAATTCTGTTCTCTAGACCATTGTAAAACAGGAGGTTTGTTCAGCATATGAATACATATGAATTTAGGGCTTGTAAGTGTGGCCTCTCAGAATTGCACGTCTGAGTCTCCCCTGCATCTGGGTGGGCTCTGTCTGGTCCCTTTCCCCAGTGCAGACCCCATCCTTCCAGTCAAGCCTCCAATATCCCTCCCCAGAAGCTCCTTCCTTGTCCTTTGTCTTTTGTCCAGGTAACTAGGATCGTGGGCCCCTCTATTCTTCAAGTGGTCCCTGTGGGTGCTCCATATCAGGTGTCGGGCTTGCCCAGGAGCTGCAGGCTGGACATTTTCAGAGCAGTGTTTAGCTGGACTGCTCATGTGCAGGAGTGCGCTGGGCTCTTCGTGCACTTTTGACCATGTGCGTGATCTGATCTGAGCCAGTTCCTCTCGACCACCCGTGGCTGCAGACGGACTTGTGTGCTCCTCAGTAACATGTCTGAAAAAGAATTTGATCTTTATTACTTTCTGTGTATGGTTTTTAACAAGTTGTTATTCCTAGTTCATTTGTTCGATAATAGTTCTATAGTTAAAGAAAAAAAGAGAGTAGTAATATTAGTATCTTAGTCAGGTTTTCTACAGACATTACGAGTTAAAGTTTTAGCATTCTCATTATTTTTCAGAATGCCTGCGACGGGTTTTAAAAAGTGTAACTCTTGCGGGCAGGTAATGCCTGCTTGGGATGGCCATTCACAATGCATATACTGTCTGGGAGAATCTCCAGTGCCTCACAGGTGTCTGCATTGCTCCATGCTCATGGCCAGAGCACAGAAAGAGAGAAATGAGGCTGAGAATGATTCTCTTTGAAAAAGCCCTTCAATCTGACACCTCTGATCAACCAGCCATTGAGGGCATGGGAGTCAGTAAGAAGTGCTGAGCAGCTTCATCAGCCTCACCTACTGTCCATAAGAAAAGGAAATTATCTCCCACTCACTCTTTGCCTCTGTTATCTGGTGGCCAGAAGAGTAGTGTTGAGAGCCAAGATCCTTCACTTGTTAAGGAGGACAAATGGCCTAAGACAAAGAAATCAGTGGCTCCTGTTCCAGCACATAAACCTCACTAGGAACTGAGAGGCTTCTGATCTTCAGCGGTACAGAGAACTAAAGATACCACAGCACCAATGCGGTCTGTGCCGGCACTGCACACTAGTCTCAGCACTGACGGTTATTGAGCCCTCACCAAAAATTGCAGCACTGACAATACTGGCACCGAACGTGGCCTCAGACTTACCCACTTCAGTTCCTATGGCATTGGAGACAGCACTGACAGGCGCCGGTTCACAGCAGGAATCAAGGAAGGTACAGGCCAAGGCTCAGCCTCCAAGTCCATCACCACAGTCAGTCATGGCAACCTTTTCTCCTCAGTTACCTCTGTCTCCCCATTCTCCTCCTGTACCATCAGTCATTGAACAACCTGTATCTCTACCTTCACGGTTTCTGAGACCACCTTCACCTTTTCTGGCGCAACCTCACCATGTTCATAGATATACCCATCAAACATCTCCTTTGCCTCCACTTTCTTCCAGGCCTTCTTACTACCATATTCCTACCATCCTCACAAATATAGGAGGCTTTCTTTCTATCTTTCTTTCCAGATGCTCATCTCTGTTATCCTCATACTTACCAATACAGACACCATCACCAGCAATACCGCCTCTACAGCAGGTCTAGGGACAGATCTCCTGATTCATGGCTGGAATACAGATGATCAAGAACCTCACCAGCACCACTTCCACAACAGGCACAATATGAAATGGCCCACCTCCCAGAATCAATGGAAGAACAAATAGAAGAGCATACAGAGGAACAAAATGGAGACTTACAATAAAGATGTCTCCTCCTCGTCCCCAGATGAAGCTGTTATTCCAGGCAACATTTCCCTACCAGACGACTTGAAGCAATTTCAGGACCTTTTTAAAAGTGTGGCCCAAAGTCAAGACATTCAAATTGCAGAAGTTCCAGAAAAACAACACAAACTTCTGAAGAATTTGAGACCTCCAACATCATGGAAAAGTGCTCTTTCCCTAGGTGATGCTATAACTGCTTCCATTCTGAGTTCTAGTAAGAGATCAGACCAAAAGCCTTTCATACCATCGAAGGGTATGGAATTTTATTTAACCATCCCCAACCAAATTCGCTGGTGGTAGAATCATCTCAGCAGAGACCCAAAGTGCCACGCTACAAATCAGCTGTCTCTGACAAGAGCTGTGTCTACACGTGCATGCTACTTTGAAGTAGCGGCACTAACTTTGAAATAGCGCCCGTCGTGGCTACACGCGTCGGGCGCTATTTCGAAGTTAACTTCGACGTTAGGTGGCGAGACGTCGAAGTCGCTAACCTCATGAGGGGATCGGAATAGTGCCCTACTTCGACGTTCAACGTCGAAGTAGGGACTGTGTAGACGATCCGCGTCCCGCAACTTCGAAATTGTGGGGTCCTCCATGGCAGCCATCAGCTGGGGGGTTGAGAGACGCTGTCTCTCCAGCCCGTGCGGGGCTCTATGGTCACCATGTGCAGCAGCCCTTAGCCCAGGGCTTCTGGCTGCTGCTGCTGCAGCGGGGGATTCATGCTGCATGCACAGGGTCTGCAACTCGTTGTCGGCTCTGTGTATCTTGTGCTGTTTAGTGCAAGTGTGTCTGGGAGGGGCCCTTTAAGGGAGCGGCTGGCTGTTGAGTCCGCCCTGTGACCCTGTCTGCAGCTGTGCCTGGCACCCTTATTTCGATGTGTGCTACTGTGGCGTGTAGACGTTCCCTCGCTGCGCCTATTTCGATGTGGTGCCGCGCAACGTCGATGTTGAACATCGACATTGCCAGCCCTGGAGGACGTGTAGACGTTATTCATCGAAATAGCCTATTTCGATGTTGCTACATCGAAATAAGCTATTTCGATGTAGGCTTCACGTGTAGACGTAGCCAAGGATGCTAAAAGACTGGACCTATTCAGGAGGAAGGTTCATGCATCATGCACCTTATTATTGTGCATGGCTAATTATGCAGTGCATTTATACAATCATAATTTTGATAATTATACAAAACTAATAGCGCTGATGGATCACTTACCAGATTCCAAGAAAGCTATCCTGAAGGCTCTTGTCCAGGAAAGTCATGCAGCTTCCTGCACAGGAATCCAAATAGCACTGGACGTTGCTGATACTGCTGAACATTCCACAGTGACTCAGTGGTTTTGAGATATGTCTCCTGGCTCCAAACCTCAGGCGCACCTAAGGAGTTACAAACTAAAGTGGAGGACTTGCCAAATAAGTTGTTTGCTGAGACTACGGACACCATCCTGTATTCAAGTAAAGACTCTCGAACAACTCTCAGAACATTGAGCATGTACACCCTACCGTATAAACGAATGAGAAACTACCCATATCAGAGGCATTATAACTATCCATATCAGTGACAATCCTATCAGCAAAAGGGTTAGGATGACACTCAACAGCACACAGGCTGCCTAGAAGACGCAATCAACAGTAGTGTAACCCATCCTCACAAGTTCTGAGGCAGCAGGTTTGACTCCTTGGTTGAGGTCTGTGCCACCATATCTCCTGTCCAGCACAAACAACTAGCTCAACATCTTTTCCATCACCGCTTACGCCCCTTTTACCAGCAGTGGTCCAATGTCACCACAGACAAGTGGGTACTGGAAATAGTTTCTGTGGGATATACCATCCCATTCCACACTATTCCACCTACCACCCTCTATACGCTATCTCTCTTCAGGAACCCCTCTCATGAGATTCTATTAAAACAAGAGGTTGACCATCTCCTCACCATGGGAGCTGTAGAGCAAGTACCTCACAAATTCAGAGGGAGGGGATTCTATTCTTGATATTTTCTCACAGAGAAAAAGAAGGGGATGGGGATCCATTCTGGACCTAAGGGCACTAACTCACTACCTTCACAAGCAGCATTTCAAGGTGGTAACGATTGCTTCCATAATCACCGCACTGGACAATGGAGACTGGTTTGCAGCCCTCAACCTACAAGATGCATACTTCCACAAAAATATTCACCCTGTTCACAGGCATTTTCTGCCATTTACCGTAGGCACGGAGCACTTTCAATACAGAGTCCTACCCTTCGGCCTCTCTACCAAACCCAGGGTTTTCTCAAAGACCCTATTAGTAATATCAGCTTATCTCTGTTGACTAGATGTCATAATATTTCCATGCCTAGATGATTACCTATTGAGATATCTGTAACTATGAAAATGTTCCAATCACTCGGCCTCATCATCAACCTATAGAAATCAACACTTGAGCCTACACAGAACATTGAATTGATAGGGGCCCATTTCAAATCTACAACAGCAAGAATATATTACCAATCCAATGTTTCCACACTATTCAGTCATTAATCAACATTCTTGCTCATAGCCCTACCATGCAAGTACTAACTTGTTTACGGTTGATGGGTCACATGGCTGCCACCAGCTATGTGATGTAGAACGCCAGACTACACTTCCGATGCCTTCAGCATTGATTGGCAATCATGTATATACACACAAGGCATATCCCCAACCACTCAGGTACCTCAACCCCTGTGATGGTGGACAAGGCCCAGCGACCTGCTGTTGGGAGTTGCTTTTCATCAGCCCCAACCTTCTGCATTCGTAACTACCAATGCTTCCAGCATATGTTGGGGAGCTCACATGGGCAGCAAGTCAGTTCAGGGTCATTGGTCCCATCAAGAGATGACCCTCCACATAAACCTCATAGAACTCAGGGCAGTGTCCAAGGCATGCAAACACTTCCTGCCCCACATTCACAACACATCAGTGAGAATCTTTATGGACAATGTCACCACAATGTACTATATAAATTGACCAGGTGGGGCGAGATCCCGCTCTCTTTGCATGGAGGCTCTTCACTATGGAACTGGCGCATGGAGAATGGCATAACTCTGGTCACCTCATACCTACCTGGCATCAAAAATATTACCACCAATCTGTTGAGCAGACAGTTTGCACCAGACTGCTCATGGGAGATCCAATCCGATGTTCTCCATCACATTTTCAGTGCATAGACCTCCATAGACCTCTTTGCAACCTGCAACAAGAAATGTTGCCTTTATTGCTCCAGAGCAGGAATAGGCTGTGGGTCTCTCTGCAATGCATTTCTCATTTCATGGAAAGGCCCCTTGCTGTATGCCTCTCCCTCGATAATATTGATACACAAGGATTTGGAAAAAGCCAGGCTGGAGAAGGCGAATCTGATCCTCATAGCTCCCGCGTGGCCATGACGCTGGTTTCCAATTCTGCAAGGCATATCATTGTGTCCTCCACACCTGATTCCCATCATTCTGGGCCTACTAACCCAGAACCAAGGGTCTCTAACACACGCAGCCACACACACTTTGCCTCATGGCTTGGCTGATAATTGGTTTTATGAATCAGAAATCTTATGTTCTGAGCAGGTCAAAAATGTTCTGGTACACAGCAGATGAGCCTCTACATGAAAGACTTATACCTGCAAATGGACAAGGTTCGTAGTATGGTGTTCCACCAGAGATCTGCATCCACTGGAGGTCCCTATACACACTATTTTGGACTATTTACTCCATCTTAAACAGGAAGGCCTTACATTACCATCCTTAAAGGTGCACTTAGCAGCCATCTTGGTCTTTTGACCCACAATGGAAGGAACATCAGTGTTTAGGCATCCAATCACGGTGCGTTTCATGAAAGGTTTTGCCAGTTTGTACCCTCCTCAGAAACTATCTCACCTCCCTGGAGTTTAGACTTTGTTCTGGGCACACTATCTAGATCACCATTTGAACCATAGGCAACTATTGCACTATGTCTTCTTACCTTAAATACAGTGTTCCTTTTGGCCAGTATATCTGATCGTCGGGTTAGCAAGTTGGCTGCTTTGCTGGTGACCCCACCATACACAATATTCACCAAAGAGGCAGTGACACTCCATCTACATCCTGCCTTTATTCCCAAAGTTTTTTCTGAATTCCACATAAATGAAGCAATCATACTGCCATCTTTCTATCCCAGACCACATACTTTGTGTTGGGAGACGCAACTTCATTCTCTGGATGTAAGAAGAGCTCTGGCATTTTATCTACAAAGGACAAACAGACAGACTATTAGTATTTCTCGCACAGAGACCTAAGGCTAAGGTGCTATCATCACAGAGAATCTTGACCATTATCACCTCATGTATCACTATGTGCTATTTGTTAGGTAAAATGACATAACCTGTTTTGCCCAAGGCTTACTCTACCAGAGCAATGGCAGCATCGGCAACCTTCTTCACAGGTGTTCCCTTGAAGGACATTTGCTGAGCAGCGACATGGTCGTCCTATGACACGTTCACCAAACATTACACCATACATCACCAATAGGCCGAAGACAGGCATCTTTTGGCAGCTGTACTTTCCGTGGCAGACAACATCTAACTCCAGTACCCTCCTCTATGTTTTAAAGGCACTGCTGTGAAGTCATCTAATGTGGGACACCCATGGGGACCACTCAGAGAAGAAAGAAAAAGTTATTCACCTGGGTAGTAACGATGGTTCTTCTTGATAGATCCCCATGGGTGCTTCACTAGGTCTTTCAGATACATACTTCTGAGGCAACTCGGAGGAGCTGGCTCAGACCAGATCATGCACATAACCAAAGGTGCACAAAGGGCCCAGTGCACGTTTGCACATGCATGGTCCGGCCAACAATCTCTCTACAAATCTCTGCTCTGCAGCGCTGGGGTGAGCCTGACACATGATGTGGCACACCCATGGGGACACATCTTGAAGAACCATCATTACTACCCACATGAGTGACTTCTTTTCTCCACCTCTCCTTTCATCAGTCCTTTGTTCCCTGCCTGGTCAGATCACTGGGGCCCTCTCTCTGCAGCCCATTGCCTTCCCACTGGCGAGAACTGGCTGTGCTTTCTGACCAGGGTCTCCCGGTCACTAGGTCACCAGGGTCACCATTCTCCAGTTCCATGCTGGTCTCTGTAACAACAAACTCCTTCTCCATGCACATAATTAAACTGGTAACACCCAGGGACATGGAGTCCCACCTCCTCTGCACTCAACCCCTTATAATACCCAACAGATTCCCCACTTCATCACAGAAGAGGAGCGTAGACTTGAGGAGCCAGCTCTGAAAAAGTCCAGGTCCCTCAAGAAATCCCTGCTTCTGGAATATCATGCCTCAGTGCAGTTGCATGGAAGGATTGCTGCAAAGTGCTGGAACTTAGAGGAGACACAGCTCTGACAGGCCTTGGTATACTCTGCCAGTAAGGAGGGCAAGCCCAGACAGCTGTGCCTCACCTTGCCCTCGTTTACTGTGGTATCCATGGCACCAAGCAAGCAACAGCACTTGACTTCATTGACCTGGACTCCAGTACACCCACCTTGGCTGCCTGTACTGTGTCAGTGCTGGTCCCTACCTCTTAATAACAGATGAACAGGGACCCCGCTCCTCATGGTTACCAAGTGCAGATGAGTACTGAGACCCTGATCTGTGGACTGTCATCTTCTGGGACCAAAGGACTCTCAGTTGCTTTCCACAAATGCTCTGCTGGATGAGATGGAGAATGAAGGAGACTTTCAATCTGTCTCCTCTGTTTCCTGGTAGGGCATCTAGCATTTCCCTTCAGGAACCCATTTTGGGAGAGTCATAGGGAAGAATGGCCTCATGATCAAGTGTGAGGGAACCAGTCCTTCATCCCTCACTTCCATATGGGCCCCCCAATGGCCATACTGGGTACTTTGGGCTGCTTTTTGGTACCACTGGTACCATCTCAGAGGGGGGTCCAGCATTCATCCCTCTCTTCAAGCAATTCCTAACCCAGTGCTCCCCCATGTGATGTTTGAGGAGCAGGAAGCAAGAGTGGAGAAGGTCACCCCTCAAACACAATTTCACCCACCTCTTTGGAGGGGAAGTTACATATCTGCCACCAGCCATGGCCAATACGCTTGCCAGAAATCCAGACCTCATGAGAGGTGAAGGGTTCACAGCATGAACCTCCCTGTAGCAGATACACTGCAGTCAGCAACTTCCTCAGTGCCAGCCATCAACAAGGTGTTCCTGGACCCAGCTCCAAGGGTGTGGCAGACCCCTGCCATTTCTCAGCCCACATGTAACCAGGTGGGTAAGGATCAGTTCCCCACAAGGAATCTGTCCTTTTGTTCTGTCACGCCGCTCATGCTGTGATGGAGGATGGGGTAAAGGAGAGAGGTAGCACTGCTCTAAGGGTATGTCTACATTAGAATACATTTTGGTGAAGACAAGAAGGATTGGTTCTCAGCCTCAATGTGCAAGATACTTATTCCCACAGAGCAGGGCTCCTATCACACTGTAGCCCAGGATGTTTCCAATGTTGAGTGCTTCCCTGTGGCCTTTCTCCAGCCCCAGGGTGTCCTCAGAGGTGCTGGCCAGAGTGGTTACTTACCTCTGGCAAGAAGCATTCCCAGTGTCCCCAGATCTCTGCTGCTTGCTACACCACAACAGTGCTACCATCCACCCACCAGCAGTGCCAAAGTAGCTTCTGGGGGCTTGGGGCTACTAGATTTTGTGGGCCCCCTAGACTTTGGGATGGGCCAAAAAATTAGGAGATCACAGTGTGGGATGGGGCTGTGGGTGGAGGCAGGAGGGTGGGTGTAGTTTGGGAGAAGGCAAGGGCTATGACTGGGGCTGCAGACTCTAGGGCAGGGCTGGGGATGAGGTACTTAGGGTGCAGAGACTCCTGCACAGGTGGATATGCGGGTCAAAGGAGTTGGCATGTGGGAGGGGGCTCAGGGTTGGGTGTAAGATGTGGCAAGGCTGGCCAGGCTCCTGGGCTCCAGGCCTCTAGTTAGTCCACTCTTCCCTGGTCCGGACACCGCTGCCCTTCATGAGGAGGGGGAAGGGGGAAGATGGTGGTCTGGGGGGAACCCAGGCCCCACTCACTTGTTCCGGGTTCCGGCCCAGGGACCCTGTGTGGCTGCTGGTGCTGGAGGAGGGCTCCCCTCGTTATGAGCACCACAGCCCTTTCCTGGGCCACTTACCCAGACAATTCCTCCCCACCGCACCTCCTCCAGGTAGTGGCAGTGGCAGGGTGGCAGCAGCCGCTGCCGCCGCAGCCTGTTCCCCCTCCTGGTTTGGCTCCTCCTGTGGATTCAGCCGGCTTGGCCTTACTCCAAATCCCACACCTCCTGGGCAGGGGCTTTAGCCCCTTGTGGTTGAGCACTCCTCTCCTTCTTTTTGGTCCCTCTAGAAAACTTGCTTTGCTTTGCTTTGCTCTGCTCCTCCTCTTTCTCCCCCTGCCTAGTGGGCAAGGGTTCTTCTTCTTCGAGTGTCCCCGTGGGTGCTCCACATTAGGTGTCGGGCTCGCCCGGCGCCGCAGATCGGATTTTCCAAGCAGTTTCTGCCGGACCGTGCATGCGCCGGTGCGCGCCGCTCCCTTGCACGCTCCTGGCCACGTGCACGATCCGGTCCCCGCCAGTTCCTCTTAACCACTGTCGGCTGCAGACGGAATCCGACTAGGCTACGGCCAAGTTAGCGTATTCAATGGTTTTAGCTGTTTTTCTTTAAAGTTTTCAAGTTCTTAGGCTACTGTTACGTTAGCCAGTTGTTATTTTCAAAAAAAAAAAAAAAAAAAGAAACAACAAGCGGGACGACATTCAGTCCAGTCCTAGTAACAGGCGGAGCACCAGAGGCCAGGAGCCTAGGGCCATTAGCCCTCCTGCCACGGCAGGCTATTGGAGAGGGGGAAAACAGCACAGAGAAGGTGCTAAGTACCCCATTAACAACTGAAAGACTCACCAACAATGTCCTATTCAGGATTCAAGGAATGTGAGTCTTGCCGAGAGGCAATGCCAGCGTCTGATGGGCACAGTCACTGCATAAGGTGCCTGGGGGAGTCCCATGTCACGCAGAAATGCTCCTTCTGTGCAAAATTAACAGCCAGAGCAAGGAAGGACAGGGAGATGTGGCTTAAAATGCTGCTCTTCGACAAGGCCCTCCAGCCAGACGTGCCGGAGCGGCCGCAGCAGGAGGGACCCTCCGGGGCCCATAAAAGGAAAGCCACCTCCCTCACCTCATCAGCGCAAAAACGGAGGAAAGTCTCCCCAGCCCGATCCCTGCCGGCAGCAACAGCGAGCGAGACGGGAGGAGCGCACAGCCCCCAGCCGCAGCAACAGCTGATCGGCGGCAGCACGGAGAGCCACGTGGAGGCGGCTCAGCCTCCGATAATCAAACAGCCGCCCCGCACCGCAGGCAGGGTTGTGGCTAAACAAGCGCCGGTACCGGCGGCACCGCAAGCAGCGGCACCGACCCCGGGGAACCGGCGGTGCAGAGCGCGCAGGCACGCAGCCTGCAGGCACCGGAGAACACCGCCCGTGCGGCACCACCCATAAGTGTGCCAAGCACGGCGCAGACGGGGCCGAGATCCCCTACACGTCGGGGGGTGGAGCTACCCCCTCAAGGGAGGGGGAAGGCTGCACACAAAACAAGGCACCGCAGCCCCTCTCCAGACAGGGCTGCAGAGTTGCTTTCTCTCAGCCCTCCGCTCATGCTGCAGACTCCAACTAGGAGGCAGGGGTCCGCCCTAGCCTACCCGGAGCCCCCGTCTCCATTTTTACAACCAGCCTCGCCCTGGCTGGGACCACCTTCACCCTTCCTGGGGTTTGAGCCGCTGGAGTACTATCACAAATCGCTCTCTCCAGTGTCCCAGGTCTCTCGACGATCTCGCTCCCCCAGACGCAGGGGGTATGCACCAAGGGAGTGGTCCAGGTCACCTGCCCAAGAACAGTGCCCATGCTGCCATGGTCGCCCCTATCACGCGGGGCATAGACACCACCGGCAGTCTACCAGGGAAAGATCCCCACAGACGGTCCCGTATCCCCGAGGGCAATCGCGAACGGGGACAGAGACTCAAGTATCTCAGGGGGAACTGGTTATGGAACCCCGAGATTTTTCCCTTGCAAGCTTCCAGAGAGCAGATGTACCATCACCAACAGGAACCGGAAGGGTCCAGAGAGGCGTACCCTAGTGGTTCCTCGCTCTCCTCCCCGGACAAGGCTACGGCCCCGGGGGACGTCCATCCTCCGGACGATCTCAAACAGTTCCAAGAGCTGTTTAAGAGGGTGGCCTTCACGCAAGGCATCCAGACAGCAAAGGTGCAAGAGAAACACCATAAGCTCCTCAAAAATCTGAGACCTCCGGCCTCCTCCAAAATAGCAATACCGCTTGATGAAGCAATCTTGGAGTCCGCCACTACGATATGGCAGACCCCTGCGACTATTCCGCCTGTCCACAAGAGAGCGGATAAAAAAAAAAAATACTTTGTGCCGGCGAAGGGCATGGAGTTCCTGTTCAGCCACCCACAACCAAATTCCTTGGTGGTGGAGTTGTCGCAACAAAGATCAAAGACATCTCAATTCAAGACAGGGGGAACAGACAAATATGCCAAGAAGCTAGAGCTGTTCGGCAGAAAGGTCTACTCCTCCTCCACTCTACTGTTGCGAATGGCAAATTACGCAGCGCATCTAGCAAACCATAATTTCGACAACTACACTAGGTTAACCACCCTCATGGACTCGCTTCCAGAGGGCAAGAAACCAGTGCTCAAGGCCATCGTGCAAGAAGGCTACGCGGCCTCGAGGACGGGAGTTCAGATCGCCCTGGATGTTGCGGACACAGCAGCACGCTCCACAGCTACGGCAGTGGTGATGCGAAGGGAGTCCTGGCTCCAGACTTTGGGTATACCGAGGGACCTGCAGGCAAAGATAGTTGATCTTCCCTTCGACTCGCAGAAGCTGTTTGCTGAATCAACTGACTCGGTCCTTCATTCCAGTAAAGATTCAAGAGCCACACTTAGGACCCTGGGGATTTACACCCCTCCATACAGAAAGAAAAAGTTCTACCCTCAACAAAGACGGTACCAGTACCAGTACCAGCAACAGCGTCCCCAGTACCACAGGGGTTACGAGCAAGGGCGACATCAACAGCACCAGCAGTACAGAACTCCCAGGTGACGTTCCCAACAGAGCCGTGCGTCCTCGGGGCAGGGCCAAAGGCCACAGGTTTGACACACAGATCCAGGGCTGCGCCATCACTACTATCGCACAAGGTCATCCGAAGCGGTTATTCCACCATCGCCTCCGACCATTCTATGACCAGTGGCAAAGGATCACCACAGACAAATGGGTGCTGGAGATCATAGCCACGGGGTACGCCATCCCCTTCCAGTCGCTCCCACCGCCACGACCTCCACCCAGGCCCCACCTCCAGGAGGCCCCCCACGTAGCGAGGCTCAAGCAGGAGGTAGACCATCTCATGCTCATAGGGGCAGTGGAAAGAGTGCCGGAGCAACTGCAAGGGAGAGGGTCCTACTCGAGGTACTTCCTCACGGAGAAAAAGACAGGAGGCTGGAGGCCCATCTTAGATCTTCGAGGCCTCAACCGGTACCTGCGCAAGCAACGCTTTCGGATGATCACAATCGCCTCCATCCTTACGGCACTGGACGATGGAGATTGGTTCGCAGCCCTCGACTTACAAGACGCGTATTTTCACATAACTATCCATCCGGCTCACCGACGATTCCTCCGGTTCATGGTAGGCAAAGAACATTTTCAATACAAGGTCCTACCATTTGGCCTCTCCTCGGCCCCCAGAGTCTTCACCAAGACCTTGGCAGTGGTGTCAGCCTACCTGCACAGACGGGGTATTTATATTCCAGTATCTGGACGACTGCCTACTCAAAGGGGCCTCGAAGGAGGAGGTACTACGCATGATACGCGTCACAGCAGGCACATTCTCTTCGCTCGGCCTGGTTAATCAATCTGGCAAAATCAAAGATAGACCCCACACAGGACATAGAGTTCATAGGGGCTCGCATAAATTCTATTACAGCGAGAGTGTATCTACCAGATGCCCGCTTTCGGGCCATCGGCTTCCTCGTGCAAGTCATCACCTTCAGCCCTATGGTGCCGGTTCTGATGTGCTTACAGCTGCTGGGCCACATGGCAGCAGCGACGTTCATAGTACAGAACGCCAGGTTACACATGCGCAGCATGCAGCACTGGCTGGCGAGCGTCTACAAACCGGCAGCACACACCGTTCAGAGGGTAGTGTCGCCCACAACAGAGGTGCGCAAATCCCTGCAATGGTGGGTAAACCCCAAGAACTTGCTAACGGGTACCCTTCCACCAACCACAAATATCGGTTTTTCTTACTACAGATGCCTCCCTCATAGGGTGGGGAGCACACATGGGCAAAGAGGTGACGCAAGGGCTGTGGTCCTCCACGGAGCAATCACTGCACGTAAATATACTTGAGCTCAGAGCAGTGTTCAACGCCTGCAGACACTTTCGAGACCATATACAAGGCAAAGTAGTCGGGATCAGTACAGACAATACCTCCACCATGTTTTATATAAATCGGCAAGGAGGAGCTCGGTCCCGTGCCTTATGTGCGGAAGCAGTCCGGTTGTGGAACTGGTGCATCGCCAACAATATAACCTTGAAAGCCTCGTACTTACCAGGCGCTCACAATGTGAAGGCAGACCAGCTGAGCAGGCGTTTCACACTCACGCACGAGTGGCAGATCTGTCCCAATCTGCTACAACCGATTTTTCACGCATGGGGTTTTCCCCAGATAGACCTGTTTGCTACTCAACACAACAAGAAGTGCCCACGATTCTGCTCCAGGGCAGGACTGGGACGGGGGTCCCTGGGGGACGCATTCACAATCTCCTGGAGGGGCCCCCTGCTTTACGCTTTCCCTCCCACAGTGCTCATCCACAAAGTCTTGAAGAAAGCCAGGAGGGAAGGAGCCCGAATGATCCCGATAGTCCCAACGTGGGATCGACAGCAATGGTTCCCCCTACTCCTGTGCATGTCGGACCGGCCACCGATGCCCCTTCTGGTGGCGCCGGATCTGCTTACGCAAGCCCAGGGGTCCATAGTGCATCCGCACCCCCAAGGCCTGCAACTACAAGCGTGGTTAATCCATGGCTCAGCTCCCTAGAGAGCACATGTACGGAGGAAGTGCAGCAAGTCCTAGAAAGTAGCAGGAGGACTTCCACCAGGAAGACCTACAAGCAGAAATGGACTCACTTCACGGCATGGTGTTCTACCAAACAGCTAGCCCCCCTTTCGGTGCCTATGCCTGTGATTTTAGAGTATTTACTGGACCTCAAGTGAAGAGGACTCTCACTATCCTCGTTAAAGGTCCACCTTGCCGCCTTTTTGGCATTCAGACACGAAGAGGAAGGGCACATGGTGTTCGCCCGTCCCATGGTTACCAGGTTCCTCAAAGGGCTGGTAAACCTATACCCCCCTCGGACACCGCTTCTGCCTTCGTGGAACTTGGACCTGGTGCTTAATGCGATAACGGGACCACCGTTCGAGCCTTTGGCCACGGTTTCCCTCCGCCTCCTTATGATAAAGATGACCTTTCTTCTCGCAATCACATCAGCTCGCAGGGTGAGCGAGCTTGCGGCAGTTATGGCAACGCCACCCTGCACTGTTTTTTCCAAGGAGGCGGTAACCATACGGCTGCATCCAGCCTTTGTTCCTAAAGTTTCTTCTGAGTTTCATATTAACGAACCGATAGTTTTACCCTCGTTTTATCCAAAGCCTCATAACTCTAACAAAGAGGCACGCCTACACCTCCTGGACGTGAGGAGGGCGCTAGCGGCTGTGTCTACACGTGCCCCAAACTTCGAAATGGCCATGCAAATGGCCATTTCGAAGTTTACTAATGAAGTGCTGAAATGCATATTCAGCGCTTCATCAGCATGTGGGCGGCAGCAGCGCTTCGAAATTGATGCGCCTTGCCGCCGCGCGGCGCGTCCAGACGGGGCTCCTTTTCGAAAGCACGCCACCTACTTCGAAGTCCCCTTATTCCCGTGAGCTCATGGGAATAAAGGGACTTCGAAGAAGGTGGCGTCCTTTCGAAAAGGAGCCCCGTCTGGACGCGCCGCGCGGCGGCAAGGCTCATCAGTTTCGAAGCGCCGCTGCCGCCCGCATGCTAATGAAGCACTGAATATGCATTTCAGCGCTTCATTAGTAAACTTCGAAATGGCCATTTGCATGGCCATTTCGAAGTTTGGGGCACGTGTAGACGTAGCCAGCCTTCTATATAGACAGGACCAAGTCCTTCCAGAAAATGGATAGACTCCTAGTCTCTATCGCTCCCAAATTGAAAGGAGAAGGTCTCTCTTCGCAGAGAATCTCGAAGCACATCATATCCTGCATAAAAAAGTGCTACGAACTCAAAAAGACTCCTTTACTGGCCACACCCAGGGCTCATTCCACTAGGGTGATGGTGGCATCAACAGCCTTTTTCAAGGGCGTTGCGCTAAAAGACATTTGCAGAGCGGTGACCTGGTCATCCTATGACACCTTCGCCAAACATTACGCCCCTCACAGGGTATTCCAAGAGGATACCCATGTCTCGACAGCGGTCCTCTCGGGGACAAGCTGCACATAATCCGATTACCCACCTCCTATCTTGGGTTACTGCTGGGTAGTCACCTATTGTGGAGCACCCACGGGGACACTCGAAGAAGAAAGAAAGGTTACTCACCGTAGTAACGGTGGTTCTTCGAGATGTGTCCCCATGGGTGCTCCACCACCCGCCCATCCTCCCCGCTTCGGATCTCTGTTTAGTGTTTTGCAGGAGCATCCGAGGCGGTTGGTCAAGGAACTGGCGGGGACCGGATCGCGCACGTGGCCAGGAGCGCACAAGGGAGCGGCGCGCGCCGGCGCATGCGCGGTCCAGCAGAAACTGCTTGGAAGATCCGATCTGCGGCGCCGGGCGAGCCCGACACCTAATGTGGAGCACCCACGGGGACACATCTCGAAGAACCACCGTTACTACGGTGAGTAACCTGTCTTTACTGCTTAAGGAGTCTTAAGCAGGCTTAAGTGGGACCAGCTGGCCCCAATTGACCCAGGGCATCTTCCTCCAACAGGTGCTCACACCCTGCTTGTTTTCCTGCCCTGCTTTTCCCTCTCTTTCTCACCCACTCCCAGTCTTACCTTGTCACATATCCCCCTCCCCAGCTCAACACCATGGGGTTGGGCTACCTGGGATGGCATTCTGTGTACCCGGGACAGGCCATCAGCACTCCCGTGCTGGGCCCCGGCCCTATGCTGCACTCTAAAGTGGAATGGCTGCAAGGACAGGAACCACCGGGTTATTCTTGCGTTCCTGTCTTTGTTTCTGTGCATCCACTGTAGCGGCGCGTGGTCCGTGACAAGGGTAAACTTCCATCCGAGGAGGTAGTACCTTAAACTTTCCACTGCCCACTTCACTGCAAGACACTCCTTTTCAATGATGGCATAATTCCGCTCTCTGGGAAGGAGCTTGCGGCTCAGCTATAGGACAGGGTGTTCCTCTTCTCCGACCATTTGGGACAGCATGGCTCCCAAGCCCACGTTGGAGGCATCGGTTTGTAGTAGGAATTCCTTCTCAAAATCTGGGGCAGGAAGGACTGGGTTACTACACAGGGCTGTCTTTAAATCCAGAAACGCCTCCTCCACCACTGGGGTCCAGTTCACCATGTCAGGGCCACGGGCTTTCGTGAGGTCAGTTGGGGGCATGCTCTAGATGCAAAGTGGGGGATGAACCTCCGATAATACCGCACGAGTCCCAGGAATGCCCAGACTTGTTTCTTCCGGAGCAGTCAAGATCACTTTTGTATTGCCTCTACCTTGTTTATTTGGGGTTTCACTACGCCCCGGCCCACAATGTATCCCAAATATCTCGCTTCCGTTAGCCCTATAGCACATTTTGCCGGGTACGCCGTGAAGCCAGCTTCCCTCAGGGGCTACGTCTACACGTGAAGCCAACATCGAAATAGCTTATTTCGATGTAGCAACATCGAAATAGGCTATTTCGATGAATAACGTCTACACGTCCTCCAGGGCTGGCAACGTCGATGTTCAACTTCGACGTTGCACGGCACCACATCGAAATAGGCGCTGCGAGGGTACGTCTACACGCCAAAGTAGCACACATCGAAATAAGGGTGCCAGGCACAGCTGCAGACAGGGTCACAGGGCGGACTCAACAGCCAGCCGCTCCCTTAAAGGGCCCCTCCCAGACACAGTTGCACTAAACAACACAAGATACACAGAGCCGACAACTGGTTGCAGACCCTGTGCCTGCAGCATGGATCCCCAGCTGCCGCAGCAGCAGCCAGAAGCCCTGGGCTAAGGGCTGCTGCCCACGGTGACCATAGAGCCCTGCAGGGGCTGGAGAGAGAGCATCTCTCAACCCCCCAGCTGATGGCCGCCATGGAGGACCCGGCAATTTCGACGTTGCGGGACGCGGATCGTCTACACGGTCCCTACTTCGACGTTGAACGTCGAAGTAGGGCGCTATTCCGATCCCCTCATGAGGTTAGCGACTTCGATGTCTCGCCGCCTAACGTCGAAGTTAACTTCGAAATAGCGCCCGACGCGTGTAGCCACGACGGGCGCTATTTCGAAGTTAGTGCCACTACTTCGAAGTAGCGTGCACGTGTAGACACAGCTAGGGTGTTTAACACTGCCTCTACCTTCTTCTGGTGGGTGTCCCAGTCTGGGCTATGGACAGCAACTTTGGCAAGATAAGCTGCAGCATTGGTGCAGTGTGGTCGTAGTAACTTATCCATTAGCCGTTGGAATGTTGCGGGGGCACCATGTGACTCAAATGGGAGGACTGTGTATTGGTATAGGCCTTCTGGGGTAGAAAAGGCTGTCTTCTCCCTGGCTTCCAAAGGAATTCAAAAAAGGTACACATTTGTCATAACTCAAAGCAAAGTGTAAGATCAGAGTTGATGGAGTCAATAATAACAAAAAAATTGACTCGATAGTGCCTTTCTGCATCAGAATGAGATGCTAGGCTGTGATTGGTGGAAAGCAGATGAAATGTCAATACCCTGTGCTACTAATTCAGACTCAGAAAGGATTGCATCCCATTGATCGTGAATCTTTTGAATATCTTCAGGAATTCATTCAGTGTTATCCCTCTCAACATCTAATGTAGCACTGCATGCTTCAAGATTAGTTTTGTGGATAATTTTTAGCAGCTTCATCCACATGGACAACATTAAAACGCATGGCTGGATCAGACAGTACTGGTGCATTTGAAGTATTATTATTAAAAATAAAACAAGGTACATAATACAGAGCCTGCTTTTCCATGCTCCAGCAAAGCCATTCTCTTGTGTAGATTTAGCCATTTGGAAGTGTGTTTGTCAGCAGATGAGTGGGAAAAGCAGGATTTTCAGCATCGTTCAGTATATTACTTGGAATCTGAAAACAACTAACTTCGAGAACAGACTGTTTGAGCAACATGGTTCGTATCAATAAGTCCAGTATCCAGTTCTGAGGCCACTGTTATTACTCTGTGTCCTGTGCTGGTTATAAGTTCTTGCTCTTCTTGTGCAGCATCTCAGAGGTCCTCATTTTCTGTCTGCACAGTCTCTAAATTGAGTGTAGATTCTGCAGTGTTTGCCACTCTTGTCACTTCTGTGTCTTGGTGAAAGACCTCTTCATTCTGGGGCAGTGGCTCTGAAATGTCATTTGTAGGTACCAAGTTTTCATCATCAGAACTGGAAGTGTCACTGTCAATATGGTCACTGTCTAATGGGTGACACGTCTTCTACAAGAATGATGTTATTGGCTATAAACTCTTAACTGTTGCTTCACTCTGTTGCTCTTGCCGTATCTTGCTTGCACCACTTTCAAATCTTTGCTTTGCTTTGCTTTTACAAGTGGGTTCTTTTAACTGGCTGTGTGTATATGGGGAAGCCAGTGGATATAATGTATTTTGACTTTAGCAAAGCTTTTGGTAAGGTCTCCCATAATATTCTTGCCAGCAAGTTAAGAAAGTATGGACTGGATAAAAGGACTATAAAATGGATAAAAAGCTGGGTAGATTATTGCACTCAGTGAGCCCAGTGATCTGTATCTCAGTGTCTGGTTGGTGGTCAGTTTCAAGCAGAGTGCCCCAAGGATCAGTTCTAGGGTTTAACATCTTTATTAATGACCTGGTTGAGGGGATGGGTTGCACCCTCAGCAAATCTGTGGATGACACTAAGCTAGCGGGAGAGGTAGATACATTGGAAAGTAGAGATGGATCCAGAGTGACATAGACAAATTGCAGGATTGGGCCAAAGGAAATCTGATACTGTTCAGCAAAGACAAACGCAGAGTCCTGCACGTGGGATGGAAGAATCCCAAGCAATGTTACAGGCTGAGAACTGCCTGGCTAAGCAGCAGTTCTGCAGAAAAGGACCTGGATGAGAAGCTGGATATGATTTAACAGTGTTCCTTTATAGCTAAGAAGGCTAATGTATATTAGGATGCACTTGGAGGCGAATTTCCAGCAGATCCAGAGAAGTGATTAATCGCCTTTATTTGGCACTGGTGAGGCAACGTCTAGCGTATTGAATCCAATTTTGGGGTCCCCTAGTACAGAAAGGATGTGGATGCATTGGAGTGGGTTCAGCAGAGGGCAATGAAAATGATTAGGGGGCTGGAGCATATGATCTACTAGGAGAAGCTGAGGGACTTGGGCTTGTTTAGTCTGCAGAAAAGGAGTGGGGCTAGGAGAGGATGATAGCTGCCTTCAACTTCCTGAAGGGAGGTCCCGGAGAAGGAGGGCGAGAGGCAGTTCTCAGTAGTGACAGATGGTAGAACGAGGAGCAATGGTCTCAAGTTGAGGTAGGGGAGATGTAGATTGGATATTAGGAAAAACTATTTCCCCTGGAGGGTGGTGACGCACTGGTATGCTTTACTTGGAGAGGTGGTGGAATCTCCATCCCTAGAGGTTTCTAAGTCACTGCCTGACAAAGCCGTGGCTCAGATGATTTAGTTGGGGGTTGATCCTGCTTTGGGCAGGGGGCTGGACTCAATGGCCTCCTGAAATCTCTTCCAGCCCTGTGATTCTATGATTTTACTATTCTAAAATACAATAACACACAATATATGAATTAGTAAAGGCTATTGGCTATACCAAATTTTAATTCTATATAATTCACAATTAATGTTATATAATAATGTTTTGGGGCTGTTATTTTTATAGCCCTTCTATTACTCACAGATGACTGCCAGAAGGGACCCGGTTCAGTTCCTAAGAGATTCTCTCAATAATGCAACCAAACCGGCTTGAGCCTGCACCCAGTAAACCGAGACAATTACAGTAGCCTAACATAAATTTACACAGCAACACATGCAGTATTCCTAAACAAAGGGAAACAAAGGCGCTGTCCCCAGGTCTGCTGAGCCAAGTCCCTTGCTAGCTCTTTAGCTGCACACCCCCACCTATCGAGTGTACCTCTGCGTCAAGTCTCCACTCACCGCGCAGTCTGGTCCCTACCAACCCAGAATTCACAAGCACATCAGCATGAAGACTTTTCCTACATTCAGGAAGGGTCACTTGCCACTTCTGCCAGCCACCCCTTGTCAGATGCTTCCCGCTGCACTCTGCCAGCCACCCTTTGCTGGCCGCTTGCCTGTTGCATTCTGCCAGCCTCCCCTTCTGGCCACGTGTCAGCTGCTTTGTGGGTTTGGCTCCAGGCAAAACCTTGTGATTCCAGCTCGTGGAGGGTTCAGCTCTGGCCTAGCTGAACCCTCGAAGAGCTGGAATCTCAGTGTACACCAGGGTGGAGTCTCACAGAATAACGACAGACCGCAGCATTGGCATGGGCTCCAGTTCTGCCTCATGAGCTGTGTCTACACGTGCACGCTACTTCAAAGTAGGGGCACTAACTTCGAAATAGCGCCCGTCGCGGCTACACGCGTCGGGCGCTATTTCGAAGTTAACTTCGACGTTAGGCGGCGAGACGTCGAAGTCGCTAACCCCATGAGGGGATCAGAATAGCGCCCTACTTCGACGTTCAACGTCGAAGTAGGGCCCGTGTAGACGATCCGCGTCCCGCAACGTCGAAATTGTGGGGTCCTCCATGGCAGCCATCAGCTGGGGGGTTGAGAGACGCTGTCTCTCCAGCCCGTGTGGAGCTCTATGGTCACCGTGGGCAGCAGCCCTTAGCCCAGGGCTTCTGGCTGCTGCTGCGGCAGCTGGGGATCCATGCTGCAGGCACAGGGTCTGCAACCAGTAGTCGGCTCTGTGTATCTTGTGTTGTTTAGTGCAACTGTGTCTGGGAGGGGCCCTTTAAGGGAGCGGCTGGCTGTTGAGTCCGCCCTGTGACCCTGTCTGCAGCTGTGCCTGGCACCCTTATTTCGATGTGTGCTACTTTGGCGTGTAGACGTACCCTCGCAGCGCCTATTTCGATGTGGTGCCGCGCAACGTCGAAGTTGAACATCGACGTTGACAGCCCTGGAGGACGTGTAGACGTTATTCATCGAAATAGCCTATTTCGATGTTGCTACATCGAAATAAGCTATTTCGATGTTGGCTTCACGTGTAGACGTAGCCATGAAGAGCAAGGGGGAGGACAAGTCCTGCAGGGTCCAGTGCACTCCCCCTTTGCACAGAGCAGCGCAGAGTGGCGAAAAGCAGCTCAGTGGCTCAGCAGCGTGCACACATGAGGCGCCCCTCCGCTGCTGTACGCAGGCACCCAACCACAGGGCGGAACTCGTGCGTGGCAGCAGCAGCAGAGGTGACTCCTCTAACCCCAGTCATGGGCCAGCTCGCATGCTGCAGACTCAGCCCTGGGGGACACCCACTGCGGCGCGCACAGCTCCTCACATGACGGAGGGACACCCACTGCTCCACACACAGCTCCTCCCAGTACTGGGGGGACACCCACTGCTGCACACACAGCTCCTCACAGTACTGGCGGGTGGAAACCCACTGCTGCACACACAGCTCCTCACAGTACTGGGGGGACACCCACTGCTGCACGCACAGCTCCTCACAGTACTGGGGGGGACACCTACTGCTGCACACACAGCTCCTCACAGTACTGGGGGGACAACCACTGCTGCACGCACAGCTCCTCACAGTACTGGGGGGGACACCTACTGCTGCACACACAGCTCCTCCCAGTACTGGGGGGACACCCACTGCTGCGCACACACCTCCTCCCAGTACTGGGGGGACACCCACTGCTGCGCACACAGCTCCTCACAGTACTGGGGGGACACCCACTGCTGCACGCACAGCTCCTCACAGTACTGGGGGGACACCCACTGCTGCACACACAGCTCCTCACAGTACTGGGGGGACACCCACTGCTGCGCACACAGCTCCTCCCAGTACTGGGGGGACACCCACTGCTGCACGCACAGCTCCTCACAGTACTGGGGGGGACACCTACTGCTGCACACACAGCTCCTCCCAGTACTGGGGGGACACCCACTGCTGCGCACACAGCTCCTCACAGTACTGGGGGGACATCCACTGCTGCGCACACAGCTCATCACAGTACTGGGGGGGACACCTACTGCTGCGCACACAGCTCCTCACAGTACTGGGGGGACAACTACTGCTGCACGCACAGCTCCTCACAGTACTGGGGGGGACACCTACTGCTGCACACACAGCTCCTCCCAGTACTGGGGGGACACCCACTGCTGCGCACACAGCTCCTCCCAGTACTGGGGGGACATCCACTGCTGCGCACACAGCTCCTCCCAGTACTGGGGGGACACCCACTGCTGCGCACACAGCTCCTCCCAGTACTGGGGGGACACCCACTGCTGCGCGCACAGCTCCTCACAGTACTGGGGGGACACCCACTGCTGCACGCACAGCTCCTCACAGTACTGGGGGGACACCCACTGCTGCACGCACAGCTCCTCACAGTACTGGGGGGACACCCACTGCTGCGCACACAGCTACTCACAGTACTGGGGGGACACCCACTGCTGCACGCACACCTCCTCACAGTACTGGGGGGGACACCTACTGCTGCACACACAGCTCCTCCCAGTACTGGGGGGACACCCACTGCTGCGCACACAGCTCCTCACAGTACTGGGGGGACATCCACTGCTGCGCACACAGCTCCTCACAGTACTGGGGGGGACACCTACTGCGGCGCACACAGCTCCTCACAGTACTGGGGAGACAACTACTGTTGCACGCACAGCTCCTCACAGTACTGGGGGGGACACCTACTGCTGCACACACAGCTCCTCCCAGTACTGGGGGGACACCCACTGCTGCGCACACAGCTCCTCCCAGTACTGGGGGGACATCCACTGCTGCGCACACAGCTCCTCCCAGTACTGGGGGGACACCCACTGCTGCGCACACAGCTCCTCCCAGTACTGGGGGGACATCCACTGCTGCGCACACAGCTCCTCCCAGTACTGGGGGGACACCCACTGCTGCACACACAGCTCCTCACAGTACTGGGGGGACACCCACTGCTGCATGCACAGCTCCTCACAGTACTGGGAGGACACCCACTGCTGCGCACACAGCTCCTCACAGTACTGGGGGGACAACCACTGCTGCATGCACAGCTCTTCAAAGTACTGGGGGGGACACCTACTGCTGCACACACAGCTCCTCCCAGTACTGGGGGGACATCCACTGCTGCGCACACAGCTCCTCCCAGTACTGGGGGGACACCCACTGCTGCACACACAGCTCCTCACAGTACTGGGGGGAGACCCACTGCTGCGCAAACAGCTCCTCACAGTACTGGGAGGACACCCATTGCTGCACGCACAGCTCCTCACAGTACTGGGGGGACACCCACTGCTGCACACACAGTTCCTCACATTACTGTGGGGACACCCACTGCTGCACGCACAGCTCCTCACAGTACTGGGGGGACACCCACTGCTCCACACACAGCTCCTCACAGTACTGGGGGGACACCCACTGCTGCACGCACAGCTCCTCACATGACTCGGGGACACCCACTGCTCCACACACAGCTCCTCCCAGTAGTGGGGGGACACCCACTGCTGTGCACACAGCTCCTCACAGTACTGGCGGATGGAAACCCACTGATGCACACACAGCTCCTCACAGTACTGGGGGGACACCCACTGCTGCACGCCCAGCTCCTCACATTACTGGGGGACACCCACTGCTGCACACACAGCTCCTCACAGTACTGGGGGGGGAGACACCCACTGCTGCACACACAGCTCTTCACAGTACTGGGGGACACCCACTGCTGCACACACAGCTCCTCACACTACTGGGGGGACACCCACTGCTGCACACAGCTCCTCCCCGTACTGGGGGGGGGAGGACACCCAATGCCGCACACACAGCTCCTCACAGTACTGGGGGGACACCCACTGCTGCACACACAGCTCCTCACATTACTGGGGGACACCCACTGCTACACATACAGCTCCTCACAGTACTGAGGGGGGTGGACACCCACTGCTGCGCACACAGCTCCTCACAGTACTGGGGGGACACCCATTGCTGCACGCACAGCTCCTCACAGTACTGGGGGGGACACCTACTGCTGCACACACAGCTCCTCCCAGTACTGGGGGGACACCCACTGCTGCGCACACAGCTCCTCCCAGTACTGGGGGGAAATCCACTGCTGCGCACACAGCTCCTCCCAGTACTGGGGGGACACCCACTGCTGCGCACACAGCTCCTCACAGTACTGGGGGGACACCCACTGCTGCACGCACAGCTCCTCACAGTACTGGGGGGACACCCACTGCTGCGCACACAGCTCCTCCCAGTACTGGGGGGACACCCACTGCTGCGCACACAGCTCCTCACAGTACTGGGGGGACACCCACTGCTGCACGCACAGCTCCTCACAGTACTGGGGGGACACCCACTGCTGCGCACACAGCTACTCACAGTACTGGGGGGACACCCACTGCTGCACGCACAGCTCCTCACAGTACTGGGGGGGACACCTACTGCTGCACACACAGCTCCTCCCAGTACTGGGGGGACACCCACTGCTGCGCACACAGCTCCTCACAGTACTGGGGGGACATCCACTGCTGCGCACACAGCTCCTCACAGTACTGGGGGGGACACCTACTGCTGCGCACACAGCTCCTCACAGTACTGGGGGGACAACTACTGTTGCACGCACAGCTCCTCACAGTACTGGGGGGGACACCTACTGCTGCACACACAGCTCCTCCCAGTACTGGGGGGACACCCACTGCTGCGCACACAGCTCCTCCCAGTACTGGGGGGACATCCACTGCTGCGCACACAGCTCCTCCCAGTACTGGGGGGACACCCACTGCTGCGCACACAGCTCCTCCCAGTACTGGGGGGACATCCACTGCTGCGCACACAGCTCCTCCCAGTACTGGGGGGACACCCACTGCTGCACACACAGCTCCTCACAGTACTGGGGGGACACCCACTGCTGCATGCACAGCTCCTCACAGTACTGGGAGGACACCCACTGCTGCGCACACAGCTCCTCACAGTACTGGGGGGACAACCACTGCTGCATGCACAGCTCTTCAAAGTACTGGGGGGGACACCTACTGCTGCACACACAGCTCCTCCCAGTACTGGGGGGACATCCACTGCTGCGCACACAGCTCCTCCCAGTACTGGGGGGACACCCACTGCTGCACACACAGCTCCTCACAGTACTGGGGGGAGACCCACTGCTGCACACACAGCTCCTCACATTACTGGGGGGACACCCACTGCTGCACGCACAGCTCCTCACAGTACTGGGGGGACACCCACTGCTCCACACACAGCTCCTCACAGTACTGGGGGGACACCCACTGCTGCACGCACAGCTCCTCACATGACTGGGGGACACCCACTGCTCCACACACAGCTCCTCCCAGTACTGGGGGGACACCCACTGCTGTGCACACAGCTCCTCACAGTACTGGCGGGTGGAAACCCACTGCTGCACACACAGCTCCTCACAGTCCTGGGGGGACACCCACTGCTGCACGCCCAGCTCCTCACATTACTGGGGGGACACCCACTACTACACACACAGCTCCTCACATTACTGGGGGACACCCACTGCTGCACACACAGCTCCTCACAGTACTGCGGGGGGAGACACCCACTGCTGCACACACAGCTCTTCACAGTTCTGGGGGACACCCACTGCTGCACACACAGCTCCTCACACTACTGGGGGGACACCCACTGCTGCACACAGCTCCTCCCCGTACTGGGGGGGGGTGGACACCCAATGCCGCACACACAGCTCCTCACAGTACTGGGGGGACACCCGCTACTACACACACAGCTCCTCACAGTACTGGGGGGACACCCACTGCTGCACACACAGTTCCTCACATTACTGGGGGACACCCACTACTACACATACAGCTCCTCACAGTACTGTGGGGGGTGGACACCCACTGCTGCGCACACAGCTCCTCACAGTACTGGGAGGACACCCATTGCTGCACGCACAGCTCCTCACAGTACTGGGGGGACACCCACTGCTGCACACACAGTTCCTCACATTACTGTGGGGACACTCACTGCTGCACGCACAGCTCCTCACAGTACTGGGGGGACACCCACTGCTCCACACACAGCTCCTCACAGTACTGGGGGGACACCCACTGCTGCACGCACAGCTCCTCACATGACTGGGGGGTGGACACCCACTGCTCCACACACAGCTCCTCCCAGTACTGGGGGGACACCCACTGCTGCGCACACAGCTCCTCACAGTACTGGGGGGACACCCACTGCTGCACGCACAGCTCCTCACAGTACTGGGGGGACACCCACTCCTGCACACACAGCTCCTCACAGTACTGGGGGGACACCCACTGCTGCGCACACAGCTCCTCCCAGTACTGGGGGGACACCCACTGCTGCACGCACTGCTCCTCACAGTACTGGGGGGGACACCTACTGCTGCACGCACAGCTCCTCCCAGTACTGGGGGGACACCCACTGCTGCGCACACAGCTCCTCACAGTACTGGGGGGACATCCACTGCTGCGCACACAGCTCCTCACAGTACTGGGGGGGACACCTACTGCTGCGCACACAGCTCCTCACAGTACTGGGGGGACAACTACTGCTGCACGCACAGCTCCTCACAGTACTGGGGGGGACACCTACTGCTGCACACACAGCTCCTCCCAGTACTGGGGGGACACCCACTGCTGCGCACACAGCTCCTCCCAGTACTGGGGGGACATCCACTGCTGCGCACACAGCTCCTCCCAGTACTGGGGGGACACCCACTGCTGCGCACACAGCTCCTCCCAGTACTGGGGGGACACCCACTGCTGCGCGCACAGCTCCTCACAGTACTGGGGGGACACCCACTGCTGCACGCACAGCTCCTCACAGTACTGGGGGGACACCCACTGCTGCACGCACAGCTCCTCACAGTACTGGGGGGACACCCACTGCTGCGCACACAGCTACTCACAGTACTGGGGGGACACCCACTGCTGCACGCACAGCTCCTCACAGTACTGGGGGGGACACCTACTGCTGCACACACAGCTCCTCCCAGTACTGGGGGGACACCCACTGCTGCGCACACAGCTCCTCACAGTACTGGGGGGACATCCACTGCTGCGCACACAGCTCCTCACAGTACTGGGGGGGACACCTACTGCTGCGCACACAGCTCCTCACAGTACTGGGGGGACAACTACTGTTGCACGCACAGCTCCTCACAGTACTGGGGGGACACCTACTGCTGCACACACAGCTCCTCCCAGTACTGGGGGGACACCCACTGCTGCGCACACAGCTCCTCCCAGTACTGGGGGGACATCCACTGCTGCGCACACAGCTCCTCCCAGTACTGGGGGGACACCCACTGCTGCGCACACAGCTCCTCCCAGTACTGGGGGGACATCCACTGCTGCGCACACAGCTCCTCCCAGTACTGGGGGGACACCCACTGCTGCACACACAGCTCCTCACAGTACTGGGGGGACACCCACTGCTGCATGCACAGCTCCTCACAGTACTGGGAGGACACCCACTGCTGCGCACACAGCTCCTCACAGTACTGGGGGGACAACCACTGCTGCATGCACAGCTCTTCAAAGTACTGGGGGGGACACCTACTGCTGCACACACAGCTCCTCCCAGTACTGGGGGGACATCCACTGCTGCGCACACAGCTCCTCCCAGTACTGGGGGGACACCCACTGCTGCACACACAGCTCCTCACAGTACTGGGGGGAGACCCACTGCTGCGCACACAGCTCCTCACAGTACTGGGAGGACACCCATTGCTGCACGCACAGCTCCTCACAGTACTGGGGGGACACCCACTGCTGCACACACAGTTCCTCACATTACTGTGGGGACACCCACTGCTGCACGCACAGCTCCTCACAGTACTGGGGGGACACCCACTGCTCCACACACAGCTCCTCACAGTACTGGGGGGACACCCACTGCTGCACGAACAGCTCCTCACATGACTGGGGGACACCCACTGCTCCACACACAGCTCCTCCCAGTAGTGGGGGGACACCCACTGCTGTGCACACAGCTCCTCACAGTACTGGCGGATGGAAACCCACTGATGCACACACAGCTCCTCACAGTACTGGGGGGACACCCACTGCTGCACGCCCAGCTCCTCACATTACTGGGGGACACCCACTGCTGCACACACAGCTCCTCACAGTACTGGGGGGGGAGACACCCACTGCTGCACACACAGCTCTTCACAGTACTGGGGGACACCCACTGCTGCACACACAGCTCCTCACACTACTGGGGGGACACCCACTGCTGCACACAGCTCCTCCCCGTACTGGGGGGGGGAGGACACCCAATGCCGCACACACAGCTCCTCACAGTACTGGGGGGACACCCACTGCTGCACACACAGCTCCTCACATTACTGGGGGACACCCACTGCTACACATACAGCTCCTCACAGTACTGAGGGGGGTGGACACCCACTGCTGCGCACACAGCTCCTGACAGTACTGGGGGGACACCCATTGCTGCACGCACAGCTCCTCACAGTACTGGGGGGGACACCTACTGCTGCACACACAGCTCCTCCCAGTACTGGGGGGACACCCACTGCTGCGCACACAGCTCCTCCCAGTACTGGGGGGACATCCACTGCTGCGCACACAGCTCCTCCTAGTACTGGGGGGACACCCACTGCTGCACGCACAGCTCCTCACAGTACTGGGGGGACACCCACTGCTGCACGCACAGCTCCTCACAGTACTGGGGGGACACCCACTGCTGCGCACACAGCTACTCACAGTACTGGGGTGACACCCACTGCTGCACGCACAGCTCCTCACAGTACTGGGGGGGACACCTACTGCTGCACACACAGCTCCTCCCAGTACTGGGGGGACACCCACTGCTGCGCACACAGCTCCTCACAGTACTGGGGGGACATCCACTGCTGCGCACACAGCTCCTCACAGTACTGGGGGGGACACCTACTGCTGCGCACACAGCTCCTCACAGTACTGGGGGGACAACTACTGTTGCACGCACAGCTCCTCACAGTACTGGGGGGGACACCTACTGCTGCACACACAGCTCCTCCCAGTACTGGGGGGACACCCACTGCTGCGCACACAGCTCCTCCCAGTACTGGGGGGACATCCACTGCTGCGCACACAGCTCCTCCCAGTACTGGGGGGACACCCACTGCTGCGCACACAGCTCCTCCCAGTACTGGGGGGACATCCACTGCTGCGCACACAGCTCCTCCCAGTACTGGGGGGACACCCACTGCTGCACACACAGCTCCTCACAGTACTGGGGGGACACCCACTGCTGCATGCACAGCTCCTCACAGTACTGGGAGGACACCCACTGCTGCGCACACAGCTCCTCACAGTACTGGGGGGACAACCACTGCTGCATGCACAGCTCTTCAAAGTACTGGGGGGACACCTACTGCTGCACACACAGCTCCTCCCAGTACTGGGGGGACATCCACTGCTGCGCACACAGCTCCTCCCAGTACTGGGGGGACACCCACTGCTGCACACACAGCTCCTCACAGTACTGGGGGGAGACCCACTGCTGCACACACAGCTCCTCACATTACTGGGGGGACACCCACTGCTGCACGCACAGCTCCTCACAGTACTGGGGGGACACCCACTGCTCCACACACAGCTCCTCACAGTACTGGGGGGACACCCACTGCTGCACGCACAGCTCCTCACATGACTGGGGGACACCCACTGCTCCACACACAGCTCCTCCCAGTACTGGGGGGACACCCACTGCTGTGCACACAGCTCCTCACAGTACTGGCGGGTGGAAACCCACTGCTGCACACACAGCTCCTCACAGTCCTGGGGGGACACCCACTGCTGCACGCCCAGCTCCTCACATTACTGGGGGGACACCCACTACTACACACACACCTCCTCACATTACTGGGGGACACCCACTGCTGCACACACAGCTCCTCACAGTACTGCGGGGGGAGACACCCACTGCTGCACACACAGCTCTTCACAGTTCTGGGGGACACCCACTGCTGCACACACAGCTCCTCACACTACTGGGGGGACACCCACTGCTGCACACAGCTCCTCCCCGTACTGGGGGGGGGTGGACACCCAATGCCGCACACACAGCTCCTCACAGTACTGGGGGGACACCCGCTACTACACACACAGCTCCTCACAGTACTGGGGGGACACCCACTGCTGCACACACAGTTCCTCACATTACTGGGGGACACCCACTACTACACATACAGCTCCTCACAGTACTGTGGGGGGTGGACACCCACTGCTGCGCACACAGCTCCTCACAGTACTGGGAGGACACCCATTGCTGCACGCACAGCTCCTCACAGTACTGGGGGGACACCCACTGCTGCACACACAGTTCCTCACATTACTGTGGGGACACCCACTGCTGCACGCACAGCTCCTCACAGTACTGGGGGGACACCCACTGCTGCACGCACAGCTCCTCACAGTACTGGGGGGTGGACACCCACTGCTCCACACACAGCTCCTCACAGTACTGGGGGGACACCCACTGCTCCACACACAGCTCCTCACAGTACTGGGGGGACACCCACTGCTGCACGCACAGCTCCTCACATGACTGGGGGACACCCACTGCTCCACACACAGCTCCTCCCAGTACTGGGGGGACACCCACTGCTGTGCACACAGCTCCTCACAGTACTGGCGGGTGGAAACCCACTGCTGCGCACACAGCTCCTCACAGTACTGGGGGGACACCCACTGCTGCACGCCCAGCTCCTCACATTACTGGGGGACACCCACTGCTGCACACACAGCTCCTCACAGTACTGGGGGACACCCACTGCTGCACACACAGCTCCTCACAGTCCTGGGGGGACACCCACTGCTGCACACAGCTCCTCCCCGTACTGGGGGGGGGAGGACACCCAGTGCCGCACACACAGCTCCTCACAGTACTGGGGGGACACCCACTGCTGCGCACACAGCTCCTCACAGTACTGGGGGGACACCCACTGCTGCACGCACAGCTCCTCACATGACTGGGGGACACCCACTGCTCCACACACAGCTCTTCCCAGTACTGGGGGGACACCCACTGCTGCGCACACAGCTCCTCACAGTACTGGGGGGACACCCACTGCTGCACGCACAGCTCCTCACAGTACTGGGGGGACACCCACTGCTGCGCACACAGCTCCTCACAGTACTGGGGGGACAACCACTGCTGCACGCACAGCTCCTCACAGTACTGGGGGGGACACCTACTGCTGCACACACAGCTCCTCCCAGTACTGGGGGGACACCCACTGCTGCGCACACAGCTCCTCCCAGTACTGGGGGGACATCCACTGCTGCGCACACAGCTCCTCCCAGTACTGGGGGGACACCCACTGCTGCACACACAGCTCCTCACAGTACTGGGGGGACACCCACTGCTGCATGCACAGCTCCTCACAGTACTGGGAGGACACCCACTGCTGCGCACACAGCTCCTCACAGTACTGGGGGGACAACCACTGCTGCATGCACAGCTCTTCAAAGTACTGGGGGGGACACCTACTGCTGCACACACAGCTCCTCCCAGTACTGGGGGGACATCCACTGCTGCGCACACAGCTCCTCCCAGTACTGGGGGGACACCCACTGCTGCACACACAGTTCCTCACATTACTGGGGGACACCCACTACTACACATACAGCTCCTCACAGTACTGGGGGGGGTGGACACCCACTGCTGCGCACACAGCTCCTCACAGTACTGGGAGGACACCCATTGCTGCACGCACAGCTCCTCACAGTACTGGGGGGACACCCACTGCTGCACACACAGTTCCTCACATTACTGTGGGGACACCCACTGCTGCAAGCACAGCTCCTCACAGTACTAGGGGGACACCCACTGCTCCACACACAGCTCCTCACAGTACTGGGGGGACACCCACTGCTGCATGCACAGCTCCTCACAGTACTGGGAGGACACCCACTGCTGCGCACACAGCTCCTCACAGTACTGGGGGGACAACCACTGCTGCATGCACAGGTCTTCAAAGTACTGGGGGGGACACCTACTGCTGCACACACAGCTCCTCCCAGTACTGGGGGGACATCCACTGCTGCGCACACAGCTCCTCCCAGTACTGGGGGGACACCCACTGCTGCACACACAGCTCCTCACAGTACTGGGGGGAGACCCACTGCTGCACACACAGCTCCTCACATTACTGGGGGGACACCCACTGCTGCACGCACAGCTCCTCACAGTACTGGGGGATGGACACCCACTGCTCCACACACAGCTCCTCACAGTACTGGGGGGACACCCACTGCTCCACACACAGCTCCTCACAGTACTGGGGGGCCACCCACTGCTGCACGCACAGCTCCTCACATGACTGGGGGACACCCACTGCTCCACACACAGCTCCTCCCAGTACTGGGGGGACACCCACTGCTGTGCACACAGCTCCTCACAGTACTGGCGGGTGGAAACCCACTGCTGCACACACAGCTCCTCACAGTCCTGGGGGGACACCCACTGCTGCACGCCCAGCTCCTCACATTACTGGGGGGACACCCACTACTACACACACAGCTCCTCACATTACTGGGGGACAACCACTGCTGCACACACAGCTCCTCACAGTACTGCGGGGGGAGACACCCACTGCTGCACACAGAGCTCTTCACAGTACTGGGGGACACCCACTGCTGCACACACAGCTCCTCACACTACTGGGGGGACACCCACTGCTGCACACAGCTCCTCCCCGTACTGGGGGGGGGGTGGACACCCAATGCCGCACACACAGCTCCTCACAGTACTGGGGGGACACCCGCTACTACACACACAGCTCCTCACAGTACTGGGGGGACACCCACTGCTGCACACACAGTTCCTCACATTACTGGGGGACACCCACTACTACACATACAGCTCCTCACAGTACTGTGGGGGGTGGACACCCACTGCTGCGCACACAGCTCCTCACAGTACTGGGAGGACACCCATTGCTGCACGCACAGCTCCTCACAGTACTGGGGGGACACCCACTGCTGCACACACAGTTCCTCACATTACTGTGGGGACACCCACTGCTGCACGCACAGCTCCTCACAGTACTGGGGGGACACCCACTGCTGCACGCACAGCTCCTCACATGACTGGGGGGTGGACACCCACTGCTCCACACACAGCTCCTCCCAGTAGTGGGGGGACACCCACTGCTCCACACACAGCTCCTCACAGTACTGGGGGGACACCCACTGCTGAACGCACAGCTCCTCACATGACTGGGGGACACCCACTGCTCCACACACAGCTCCTCCCAGTACTGGGGGGACACCCACTGCTGTGCACACAGTTCCTCACAGTACTGGCGGGTGGAAACCCACTGCTGCGCACACAGCTCCTCACAGTACTGGGAGGACACCCATTGCTGCACACACAGCTCCTCACAGTACTGGGGGGACACCCACTGCTGCACGCCCAGCTCCTCACATTACTGGGGGACACCTACTGCTGCACACACAGCTCCTCACAGTACTGGGGGGGGAGACACCCACTGCTGCACACACAGCTCTTCACAGTACTGGGGGACACCCACTGCTGCACACACAGCTCCTCACACTACTGGGGGGACACCCACTACTGCACACAGCTCCTCCCCGTACTGGGGGAGGGAGGACACCCAATGCCGCACACACAGCTCCTCACAGTACTGGGGGGACACCCACTGCTGCACACACAGCTCCTCACATTACTGGGGGACACCCACTGCTACACATACAGCTCCTCACAGTACTGAGGGGGGTGGACACCCACTGCTGCGCACACAGCTCCTCACAGTACTGGGGGGACACCCATTCCTGCACGCACAGCTCCTCACAGTACTGGGGGGACACCCACTGCTGCACACACAGTTCCTCACATTACTGGGGGGACACCCACTGCTGCACGCACAGCTCCTCACAGTACTGGGGGGTGGACACCCACTGCTCCACACACAGCTCCTCACAGTACTGGGGGAACACCCACTGCTGCACACACAGCTCCTCACAGTACTGGGGGGAAACCCACTGATGCACGCACAGCTCCTCACCTTACTGGGGGACACCCACTGCTCCACACAAAGCTCCTCCCAGTACTGGGGGGACATCCACTGCTGTGCACACAGCTCCTCACAGTACTGGCGGGTGGAAACCCACTGCTGCACACACAGCTCCTCACAGTACTGGGGGGACACCCACTGCTGCAGGCACAGCTCCTCACATTACTGGGGGGACACCCACTACTACCCACACAGCTCCTCACATTACTGGGGGACACGCACTGCTGCACTCACAGCTCCTCACAGTACTGGGGGGGGAGACACCCACTGCTGCACACACAGCTCCTCACAGTACTGGGGGACACCCACTGCTGCACACACAGCTCCGCACAGTACTGGGGGGACACCCACTGCTGCACACAGCTCCTCCCCGTACTGGCGGGGTGTGGACAACCAATGCCGCACACACAGCTCCTCACAGTACTGGGGGGACACCCGCTACTACACACACAGCTCCTCACAGTACTGGGAGGACACCCACTGCTGCACACACAGCTCCTCACATTACTGGGGGACACCCACTGCTACACATACAGCTCCTCACAGTACTGGGGGACACCCACTGCTGCACACACATCTCCTCCCAGTACTGGGGGGACACCCACTGCTGCGCACACAGCTCCTCCCAGTACTGGGGGGACACCCACTGCTGCACACACATCTCCTCCCAGTACTGGGGGGACACCCACTGCTGCGCACACAGCTCCTCCCAGTACTGGGGGGACATCCACTGCTGCGCACACAGCTCCTCCCAGTACTGGGGGGACACCCACTGCTGCACGCACAGCTGCTCACAGTACTGGGGGGTGGACACCCACTGCTCCACACACAGCTCCTCACAGTACTGGGGGGACACCCACTGCTCCACACACAGCTCCTCACAGTACTGGGGGGACACCCACTGCTGCACGCACAGCTCCTCACATGACTGGGGGACACCCACTACTCCACACACAGCTCCTCCCAGTACTGGGGGGACACCCACTGCTGTGCACACAGCTCCTCACAGTACTGGCGGGTGGAAACCCACTGCTGCACACACAGCTCCTCACAGTACTGGGGGGACACCCACTGCTGCACGCCCAGCTCCTCACATTACTGGGGGGACACCCACTACTACACACACAGCTCCTCACATTACTGGGGGACACCCACTGCTGCACACACAGCTCTTCACACTACTGGGGGACACCCACTGCTGCACACACAGCTCCTCACACTACTGGGGGGACACCCACTGCTGCACACAGCTCCTCCCCGTACTCGGGGGGGGGTGGACACCCAATGCTGCACACACAGCTCCTCACAGTACTGGGGGGACACCCGCTACTACACACACAGCTCCTCACAGTACTGGGGGGACACCCACTGCTGCACACACATTTCCTCACATTACTGGGGGACACCCACTACTACACATACAGCTCCTCACAGTACTGGGGGGGGTGGACACCCACTGCTGCGCACACAGCTCCTCACAGTACTGGGAGGACACCCATTGCTGCACGCACAGTTCCTCACAGTACTGGGGGGACACCCACTGCTGCACACACAGTTCCTCACATTACTGTGGGGACACCCACTGCTGCACGCACAGCTCCTCACAGTACTGGGGGGACACCCACTGCTCCACACACAGCTCCTCACAGTACTGGGGGGACACCCACTGCTGCACGCACAGCTCCTCACATGACTGGGGGGTGGACACCCACTGCTCCACATACAGCTCCTCACAGTACTGGGGGGACACCCACTGCTCCACACACAGCTCCTCACAGTACTGGGGGGACACCCACTGCTGCACGCACAGCTCCTCACATGACTGGGGGACACCCACTGCTCCACACACAGCTCCTCCCAGTACTGGGGGGACACCCACTGCTGTGCACACAGCTCCTCACAGTACTGGCGGGTGGAAACCCACTGCTGCACACACAGCTCCTCACAGTACTGGGGGGACACCCACTGCTGCACGCCCAGCTCCTCACATTACTGGAGGGACACCCACTATTACACACACAGCTCCTCACATTACTGGGGGACACCCACTGCTGCACACACAGCTCCTCACAGTACTGGGGGGGGAGACACCCACTGCTGCACACAGAGCTCTTCACAGTACTGGGGGACACCCACTGCTGCACACACAGCTCCTCACACTACTGGGGGGACACCCACTGCTGCACACAGCTCCTCCCCGTACTGGGGGGGGGAGGACACCCAATGCCGCACACACAGCTCCTCACAGTACTGGGGGGACACCCATTGCTGCACACACAACTCCTCACATTACTGGGGGACACCCACTGCTACACATACAGCTCCTCATAGTACTGAGGGGGGTGGACACCCACTGCTGCGCACACAGTTCCTCACATTACTGGGGGGACACCCACTGCTGCACGCACACCTCCTCACAGTACTGGGGGGTGGACACCCATTGCTGCACGCACAGCTCCTCACAGTACTGGGGGGACACCCACTGCTGCACACACAGTTCCTCACATTACTGGGGGGACACCCACTGCTGCACGCACACCTCCTCACAGTACTGGGGGGTGGACACCCATTGCTGCACACACAGCTCCTCACAGTACTGGGGGGACACCCACTGCTCCACACACAGCTCCTCACAGTACTGGGGGAACACCCACTGCTGCACACACAGCTCCTCACAGTACTGGGGGGAAACCCACTGATGCACGCACAGCTCCTCACATTACTGGGGGACACCCACTGCTCCACACACAGCTCCTCCCAGTACTGGGGGGACATCCACTGCTGTGCACACAGCTCCTCACAGTACTGGCGGGTGGAAACCGACTGCTGCACACACAGCTCCTCACAGTACTGGGGGGACACCCACTGCTGCAGGCACAGCTCCTCACATTACTGGGGGGACACCCACTACTACCCACACAGCTCCTCACATTACTGGGGGACACGCACTGCTGCACTCACAGCTCCTCACAGTACTGGGGGGGGGAGACACCCACTGCTGCACACACAGCTCCTCACAATACTGGGGGACACCCACTGCTGCACACACAGCTCCACAGAGTACTGGGGGGACACCCACTGCTGCACACAGCTCCTCCCCGTACTGCGGGGGGGTGGACAGCCAATGCCGCACACACAGCTCCTCACAGTACTGGGGGGACACCCGCTACTACACACACAGCTCCTCACAGTACTGGGAGGACACCCACTGCTGCACACACAGCTCCTCACATTACTGGGGGACACCCACTGCTACGCATACAGCTCCTCACAGTACTGGGGGACACCCACTGCTGCTCACACAGCTCCTCACAGTACTGGGGGGACACCCACTGCTGCACACACAGCTCCTCACAGTACTGGGGGGACACCCGCTACTACATACACAGCTCCTCACAGTACTGGGGGACACCCACTGCTGCACTCAGAGCTCCTCACAGTACTGGGGGGTGGACACCCACTGCTCCACACACAGCTCCTCCCAGTACTGGGGGGTGGACAACCACTGCTGCACGCACAGCTCCTCACAGTACTGGGGGGACACCCACTGCTGCACACACAGCTCATCCCAGTACTGGCGGGACACCCACTGCTGCACACACAGCTCCTCACAGTACTGGGGGGACACCCACTGCTGCACACAAAGCTCGTCACAGTACTGGGGCACACCCACTGCTATACACAGCTCCTCACAGTACTGGGGGGCACACCCACTGCTGCACACACAGCTCCTCACAGTACTGGGGGGACACCCGCTACTACACAGACAGCTCCTCACAGTACTCGGGGGACACCCACTGCTGCACACACAGCTCCTCACAATAGTGGGGGGACACCCACTGCTGCACTCAGAACTCCTCACAGTACTGGGGGGTGGACACCCACTGCTCCACACACAGCTCCTCCCAGTACTGGGGGGTGGACACCCACTGCTGCACGCACAGCTCCTCTCAGTACTGGGGGACACCCACTGCTACACACACAGCTCCTCACAGTACTGGGGGGGCAGACACCCACTGCTACACATACAGCTCCTCACAGTACTGGGGGACACCCACTGCTGCACACAGCTCCTCCCCGTACTGAGGGGGGGTGGACACCCAATGCCGCACACACAGCTCCTCACAGTACTGGGGGGACACCCGCTTCTACACACACAGCTCCTCAAAGTACTGGGGGGACACCCACTGATGCACACACAGCTCCTCACATTACTGGGGGACACCCACTGCTACACATACAGCTCCTCACACTACTGGGGGACACCCACTGCTGCACACACAGCTCCTCACACTACTGGGGGGACACCCACTGCTGCACACACAGCTCCTCACAGTACCGGGGGGTGGACACCCACTGCTCCACACACAGCTCCTCACAGTACTGGGGGGTGGACACCCACTGCTCCACACACAGCTCCTCACAGTACTGGGGGGACACCCACTGCTCCACACACAGCTCCTCACAGTACTGGGGGGACACCCACTGCTGTGCACACAGCTCCTCACAGTACTGGCGGGTGGAAACCCACTGCTGCACACACAGCTCCTCACAGTACTGGGGGGACACCCACTCCTGCACGCCCAGCTCCTCACATTACTGGGGGGACACCCACTACTACACACACAGCTCCTCACATTACTGGGGGACACCCACTGCTGCACACACAGCTCCTCACAGTACTGAGGGGGGAGACACCCACTGCTGCACACACAGCTCTTCACAGTACTGGGGGACACCCACTGCTGCACACACAGCTCCTCACACTACTGGGGGGACACCCACTGCTGCACACAGCTCCTCCCCGTACTGCGGGGGGGTGGACACCCAATGCCGCACACACAGCTCCTCACAGTACTGGCGGGACACCCGCTACTACACACACAGCTCCTCACAGTACTGGGGGGACACCCACTGCTGCACACACAGCTCCTCACATTACTGGGGGACACCCACTGCTACACATACAGCTCCTCACAGTACTGGGGGGGGTGGACACCCACTGCTGCGCACACAGCTCCTCACAGTACTGGGGGGACACCCATTGCTGCACGCACAGCTCCTCACAGTACTGGGGGGACACCCACTGCTGCACACACAGTTCCTCACATTACTGGGGGGTGGACACCCACTGCTGCACACACACCTCCTCACAGTACTGGGGGGACACCCACTGCTGCGCACCAGCTCCTCACATTACTGGGGGGACACCCATTGCTGCACGCACAGCTCCTCACAGTACTGGGGGGACACCCACTGCTGCACACACAGCTCCTCACAGTACTGGGGGGACACCCACTGCTGCACACACAGCTCCTCACAGTACTGGGGGGTGGACACCCACTCCTGCACACACAGCTCCTCACAGTACTGGGGGGACACCCACTGCTCCACACACAGCTCCTCACAGTACTGGGGGGACACCCCCTGCTGCACGCACAGCTCCTCACATGACTGGGGGACACCCACTGCTCCACACACAGCTCCTCCCAGTACTGGGGGGACACCCACTGCTGCGCACCAGCTCCTCACAGTACTGGGGGGACACCCATTGCTGCACGCACAGCTCCTCACAGTACTGGGGGGACACCCACTGCTGCACACACAGCTCCTCACAGTACTGGGGGGACACCCGCTACTACACACACAGCTCCTCACAGTATTGGGAGGACACCCACTGCTGCACACACAGCTCCTCACATTACTGGGGGACACCCACTGCTACACATACAGCTCCTCACAGTACTAGGGGACACCCACTGCTGCACACACAGCTCCTCACAGTACTGGGGGGACACCCACTGCTGCACACACAGCTCCTCACAGTACTGGGGGGACACCCACTGCTGCACACACAGCTCCTCACAGTAGTGGGGGACACCCACTGCTGCACTCAGAACTCCTCACAGTACTGGGGGGTGGACACCCACTGCTCCACACACAGCTCCTCCCAGTACTGGGGGGTGGACACCCACTGCTGCACGCACAGCTCCTCTCAGTACTGGGGGACACCCACTGCTACACACACAGCTCCTCACAGTACTGGGGGGGGAGACACCCACTGCTGCACACACAGCTCCTCACAATACTGGGGGGACACCCACTGCTGCACACAGCTCCTCCCCGTACTGGGGGCGGGTGGACACCCAATGCCGCATACACAGCTCCTCACAGTACTGGGGGGACACCCACTGATGCACACACAGCTCCTCACATTACTGGGGGACACCCACTGCTACACATACAGCTCCTCACAGTACTGGGGGACACCCACGGCTGCACACACAGCTCCTCACGGTACTGGGGGGACACCCACTGCTGCACACACAGCTCCTCCCAGTACTGGGGGGTGGACAACCACTGCTGCACGCACAGCTCCTCACAGTACTGGGGGGACACCCACTGCTGCACACACAGCTCATCCCAGTACTGGCGGGACACCCACTGCTGCACACACAGCTCCTCACAGTACTGGGGGGACACCCACTGCTGCACACAAAGCTCGTCACAGTACTGGGGCACACCCACTGCTATACACAGCTCCTCACAGTACTGGGGGACACACCCACTGCTGCACACACAGCTCCTCACAGTACTGGGGGGACACCCGCTACTACACACACAGCTCCTCACAGTACTCGGGGGACACCCACTGCTGCACACACAGCTCCTCACAATAGTGGGGGGACACCCACTGCTGCACTCAGAACTCCTCACAGTACTGGGGGGTGGACACCCACTGCTCCACACACAGCTCCTCTCAGTACTGGGGGGTGGACACCCACTGCTGCACGCACAGCTCCTCTCAGTACTGGGGGACACCCACTGCTACACACACAGCTCCTCACAGTACTGGGGGGGCAGACACCCACTGCTACACATACAGCTCCTCACAGTACTGGGGGACACCCACTGCTGCACACAGCTCCTCCCCGTACTGAGGGGGGGTGGACACCCAATGCCGCACACACAGCTCCTCACAGTACTGGGGGGACACCCGCTTCTACACACACAGCTCCTCAAAGTACTGGGGGGACACCCACTGATGCACACACAGCTCCTCACATTACTGGGGGACACCCACTGCTACACATACAGCTCCTCACACTACTGGGGGACACCCACTGCTGCACACACAGCTCCTCACACTACTGGGGGGACACCCACTGCTGCACACACAGCTCCTCACAGTACCGGGGGGTGGACACCCACTGCTCCACACACAGCTCCTCACAGTACTGGGGGGTGGACACCCACTGCTCCACACACAGCTCCTCACAGTACTGGGGGGACACCCACTGCTCCACACACAGCTCCTCACAGTACTGGGGGGACACCCACTGCTGTGCACACAGCTCCTCACAGTACTGGCGGGTGGAAACCCACTGCTGCACACACAGCTCCTCACAGTACTGGGGGGACACCCACTCCTGTACGCCCAGCTCCTCACATTACTGGGGGGACACCCACTGCTGAACGCACAGCTCCTCACATGACTGGGGGACACCCACTGCTCCACACACAGCTCCTCCCAGTACTGGGGGGACACCCACTGCTGTGCACACAGTTCCTCACAGTACTGGCGGGTGGAAACCCACTGCTGCGCACACAGCTCCTCACAGTACTGGGAGGACACCCATTGCTGCACACACAGCTCCTCACAGTACTGGGGGGACACTCACTGCTGCACGCCCAGCTCCTCACATTACTGGGGGACACCTACTGCTGCACACACAGCTCCTCACAGTACTGGGGGGGGAGACACCCACTGCTGCACACACAGCTCTTCACAGTACTGGGGGACACCCACTGCTGCACACACAGCTCCTCACACTACTGGGGGGACACCCACTACTGCACACAGCTCCTCCCCGTACTGGGGGAGGGAGGACACCCAATGCCGCACACACAGCTCCTCACAGTACTGGGGGGACACCCACTGCTGCACACACAGCTCCTCACATTACTGGGGGACACCCACTGCTACACATACAGCTCCTCACAGTACTGAGGGGGGTGGACACCCACTGCTGCGCACACAGCTCCTCACAGTACTGGGGGGACATCCATTCCTGCACGCACAGCTCCTCACAGTACTGGGGGGACACCCACTGCTGCACACACAGTTCCGCACATTACTGGGGGGACACCCACTGCTGCACGCACAGCTCCTCACAGTACTGGGGGGTGGACACCCACTGCTCCACACACAGCTCCTCACAGTACTGGGGGAACACCCACTGCTGCACACACAGCTCCTCACAGTACTGGGGGGAAACCCACTGATGCACGCACAGCTCCTCACCTTACTGGGGGACACCCACTGCTCCACACAAAGCTCCTCCCAGTACTGGGGGGACATCCACTGCTGTGCACACAGCTCCTCACAGTACTGGCGGGTGGAAACCCACTGCTGCACACACAGCTCCTCACAGTACTGGGGGGACACCCACTGCTGCAGGCACAGCTCCTCACATTACTGGGGGGACACCCACTACTACCCACACAGCTCCTCACATTACTGGGGGACACGCACTGCTGCACTCACAGCTCCTCACAGTACTGGGGGGGGAGACACCCACTGCTGCACACACAGCTCCTCACAGTACTGGGGGACACCCACTGCTGCACACACAGCTCCGCACAGTACTGGGGGGACACCCACTGCTGCACACAGCTCCTCCCCGTACTGGCGGGGTGTGGACAACCAATGCCGCACACACAGCTCCTCACAGTACTGGGGGGACACCCGCTACTACACACACAGCTCCTCACAGTACTGGGAGGACACCCACTGCTGCACACACAGCTCCTCACATTACTGGGGGACACCCACTGCTACACATACAGCTCCTCACAGTACTGGGGGACACCCACTGCTGCACACACATCTCCTCCCAGTACTGGGGGGACACCCACTGCTGCGCACACAGCTCCTCCCAGTACTGGGGGGACACCCACTGCTGCACACACATCTCCTCCCAGTACTGGGGGGACACCCACTGCTGCGCACACAGCTCCTCCCAGTACTGGGGGGACATCCACTGCTGCGCACACAGCTCCTCCCAGTACTGGGGGGACACCCACTGCTGCACGCACAGCTGCTCACAGTACTGGGGGGTGGACACCCACTGCTCCACACACAGCTCCTCACAGTACTGGGGGGACACCCACTGCTCCACACACAGCTCCTCACAGTACTGGGGGGACACCCACTGCTGCACGCACAGCTCCTCACATGACTGGGGGACACCCACTACTCCACACACAGCTCCTCCCAGTACTGGGGGGACACCCACTGCTGTGCACACAGCTCCTCACAGTACTGGCGGGTGGAAACCCACTGCTGCACACACAGCTCCTCACAGTACTGGGGGGACACCCACTGCTGCACGCCCAGCTCCTCACATTACTGGGGGGACACCCACTACTACACACACAGCTCCTCACATTACTGGGGGACACCCACTGCTGCACACACAGCTCTTCACACTACTGGGGGACACCCACTGCTGCACACACAGCTCCTCACACTACTGGGGGGACACCCACTGCTGCACACAGCTCCTCCCCGTACTCGGGGGGGGGTGGACACCCAATGCTGCACACACAGCTCCTCACAGTACTGGGGGGACACCCGCTACTACACACACAGCTCCTCACAGTACTGGGGGGACACCCACTGCTGCACACACATTTCCTCACATTACTGGGGGACACCCACTACTACACATACAGCTCCTCACAGTACTGGGGGGGGTGGACACCCACTGCTGCGCACACAGCTCCTCACAGTACTGGGAGGACACCCATTGCTGCACGCACAGTTCCTCACAGTACTGGGGGGACACCCACTGCTGCACACACAGTTCCTCACATTACTGTGGGGACACCCACTGCTGCACGCACAGCTCCTCACAGTACTGGGGGGACACCCACTGCTCCACACACAGCTCCTCACAGTACTGGGGGGACACCCACTGCTGCACGCACAGCTCCTCACATGACTGGGGGGTGGACACCCACTGCTCCACATACAGCTCCTCACAGTACTGGGGGGACACCCACTGCTCCACACACAGCTCCTCACAGTACTGGGGGGACACCCACTGCTGCACGCACAGCTCCTCACATGACTGGGGGACACCCACTGCTCCACACACAGCTCCTCCCAGTACTGGGGGGACACCCACTGCTGTGCACACAGCTCCTCACAGTACTGGCGGGTGGAAACCCACTGCTGCACACACAGCTCCTCACAGTACTGGGGGGACACCCACTGCTGCACGCCCAGCTCCTCACATTACTGGAGGGACACCCACTATTACACACACAGCTCCTCACATTACTGGGGGACACCCACTGCTGCACACACAGCTCCTCACAGTACTGGGGGGGGAGACACCCACTGCTGCACACAGAGCTCTTCACAGTACTGGGGGACACCCACTGCTGCACACACAGCTCCTCACACTACTGGGGGGACACCCACTGCTGCACACAGCTCCTCCCCGTACTGGGGGGGGGAGGACACCCAATGCCGCACACACAGCTCCTCACAGTACTGGGGGGACACCCATTGCTGCACACACAACTCCTCACATTACTGGGGGACACCCACTGCTACACATACAGCTCCTCATAGTACTGAGGGGGGTGGACACCCACTGCTGCGCACACAGTTCCTCACATTACTGGGGGGACACCCACTGCTGCACGCACACCTCCTCACAGTACTGGGGGGTGGACACCCATTGCTGCACGCACAGCTCCTCACAGTACTGGGGGGACACCCACTGCTGCACACACAGTTCCTCACATTACTGGGGGGACACCCACTGCTGCACGCACACCTCCTCACAGTACTGGGGGGTGGACACCCATTGCTGCACACACAGCTCCTCACAGTACTGGGGGGACACCCACTGCTCCACACACAGCTCCTCACAGTACTGGGGGAACACCCACTGCTGCACACACAGCTCCTCACAGTACTGGGGGGAAACCCACTGATGCACGCACAGCTCCTCACATTACTGGGGGACACCCACTGCTCCACACACAGCTCCTCCCAGTACTGGGGGGACATCCACTGCTGTGCACACAGCTCCTCACAGTACTGGCGGGTGGAAACCGACTGCTGCACACACAGCTCCTCACAGTACTGGGGGGACACCCACTGCTGCAGGCACAGCTCCTCACATTACTGGGGGGACACCCACTACTACCCACACAGCTCCTCACATTACTGGGGGACACGCACTGCTGCACTCACAGCTCCTCACAGTACTGGGGGGGGGAGACACCCACTGCTGCACACACAGCTCCTCACAATACTGGGGGACACCCACTGCTGCACACACAGCTCCACAGAGTACTGGGGGGACACCCACTGCTGCACACAGCTCCTCCCCGTACTGCGGGGGGGTGGACAGCCAATGCCGCACACACAGCTCCTCACAGTACTGGGGGGACACCCGCTACTACACACACAGCTCCTCACAGTACTGGGAGGACACCCACTGCTGCACACACAGCTCCTCACATTACTGGGGGACACCCACTGCTACGCATACAGCTCCTCACAGTACTGGGGGACACCCACTGCTGCTCACACAGCTCCTCACAGTACTGGGGGGACACCCACTGCTGCACACACAGCTCCTCACAGTACTGGGGGGACACCCGCTACTACATACACAGCTCCTCACAGTACTGGGGGACACCCACTGCTGCACTCAGAGCTCCTCACAGTACTGGGGGGTGGACACCCACTGCTCCACACACAGCTCCTCCCAGTACTGGGGGGTGGACAACCACTGCTGCACGCACAGCTCCTCACAGTACTGGGGGGACACCCACTGCTGCACACACAGCTCATCCCAGTACTGGCGGGACACCCACTGCTGCACACACAGCTCCTCACAGTACTGGGGGGACACCCACTGCTGCACACAAAGCTCGTCACAGTACTGGGGCACACCCACTGCTATACACAGCTCCTCACAGTACTGGGGGGCACACCCACTGCTGCACACACAGCTCCTCACAGTACTGGGGGGACACCCGCTACTACACAGACAGCTCCTCACAGTACTCGGGGGACACCCACTGCTGCACACACAGCTCCTCACAATAGTGGGGGGACACCCACTGCTGCACTCAGAACTCCTCACAGTACTGGGGGGTGGACACCCACTGCTCCACACACAGCTCCTCCCAGTACTGGGGGGTGGACACCCACTGCTGCACGCACAGCTCCTCTCAGTACTGGGGGACACCCACTGCTACACACACAGCTCCTCACAGTACTGGGGGGGCAGACACCCACTGCTACACATACAGCTCCTCACAGTACTGGGGGACACCCACTGCTGCACACAGCTCCTCCCCGTACTGAGGGGGGGTGGACACCCAATGCCGCACACACAGCTCCTCACAGTACTGGGGGGACACCCGCTTCTACACACACAGCTCCTCAAAGTACTGGGGGGACACCCACTGATGCACACACAGCTCCTCACATTACTGGGGGACACCCACTGCTACACATACAGCTCCTCACACTACTGGGGGACACCCACTGCTGCACACACAGCTCCTCACACTACTGGGGGGACACCCACTGCTGCACACACAGCTCCTCACAGTACCGGGGGGTGGACACCCACTGCTCCACACACAGCTCCTCACAGTACTGGGGGGTGGACACCCACTGCTCCACACACAGCTCCTCACAGTACTGGGGGGACACCCACTGCTCCACACACAGCTCCTCACAGTACTGGGGGGACACCCACTGCTGTGCACACAGCTCCTCACAGTACTGGCGGGTGGAAACCCACTGCTGCACACACAGCTCCTCACAGTACTGGGGGGACACCCACTCCTGCACGCCCAGCTCCTCACATTACTGGGGGGACACCCACTACTACACACACAGCTCCTCACATTACTGGGGGACACCCACTGCTGCACACACAGCTCCTCACAGTACTGAGGGGGGAGACACCCACTGCTGCACACACAGCTCTTCACAGTACTGGGGGACACCCACTGCTGCACACACAGCTCCTCACACTACTGGGGGGACACCCACTGCTGCACACAGCTCCTCCCCGTACTGCGGGGGGGTGGACACCCAATGCCGCACACACAGCTCCTCACAGTACTGGCGGGACACCCGCTACTACACACACAGCTCCTCACAGTACTGGGGGGACACCCACTGCTGCACACACAGCTCCTCACATTACTGGGGGACACCCACTGCTACACATACAGCTCCTCACAGTACTGGGGGGGGTGGACACCCACTGCTGCGCACACAGCTCCTCACAGTACTGGGGGGACACCCATTGCTGCACGCACAGCTCCTCACAGTACTGGGGGGACACCCACTGCTGCACACACAGTTCCTCACATTACTGGGGGGTGGACACCCACTGCTGCACACACACCTCCTCACAGTACTGGGGGGACACCCACTGCTGCGCACCAGCTCCTCACATTACTGGGGGGACACCCATTGCTGCACGCACAGCTCCTCACAGTACTGGGGGGACACCCACTGCTGCACACACAGCTCCTCACAGTACTGGGGGGACACCCACTGCTGCACACACAGCTCCTCACAGTACTGGGGGGTGGACACCCACTCCTGCACACACAGCTCCTCACAGTACTGGGGGGACACCCACTGCTCCACACACAGCTCCTCACAGTACTGGGGGGACACCCCCTGCTGCACGCACAGCTCCTCACATGACTGGGGGACACCCACTGCTCCACACACAGCTCCTCCCAGTACTGGGGGGACACCCACTGCTGCGCACCAGCTCCTCACAGTACTGGGGGGACACCCATTGCTGCACGCACAGCTCCTCACAGTACTGGGGGGACACCCACTGCTGCACACACAGCTCCTCACAGTACTGGGGGGACACCCGCTACTACACACACAGCTCCTCACAGTATTGGGAGGACACCCACTGCTGCACACACAGCTCCTCACATTACTGGGGGACACCCACTGCTACACATACAGCTCCTCACAGTACTAGGGGACACCCACTGCTGCACACACAGCTCCTCACAGTACTGGGGGGACACCCACTGCTGCACACACAGCTCCTCACAGTACTGGGGGGACACCCACTGCTGCACACACAGCTCCTCACAGTAGTGGGGGACACCCACTGCTGCACTCAGAACTCCTCACAGTACTGGGGGGTGGACACCCACTGCTCCACACACAGCTCCTCCCAGTACTGGGGGGTGGACACCCACTGCTGCACGCACAGCTCCTCTCAGTACTGGGGGACACCCACTGCTACACACACAGCTCCTCACAGTACTGGGGGGGGAGACACCCACTGCTGCACACACAGCTCCTCACAATACTGGGGGGACACCCACTGCTGCACACAGCTCCTCCCCGTACTGGGGGCGGGTGGACACCCAATGCCGCATACACAGCTCCTCACAGTACTGGGGGGACACCCACTGATGCACACACAGCTCCTCACATTACTGGGGGACACCCACTGCTACACATACAGCTCCTCACAGTACTGGGGGACACCCACGGCTGCACACACAGCTCCTCACGGTACTGGGGGGACACCCACTGCTGCACACACAGCTCCTCCCAGTACTGGGGGGTGGACAACCACTGCTGCACGCACAGCTCCTCACAGTACTGGGGGGACACCCACTGCTGCACACACAGCTCATCCCAGTACTGGCGGGACACCCACTGCTGCACACACAGCTCCTCACAGTACTGGGGGGACACCCACTGCTGCACACAAAGCTCGTCACAGTACTGGGGCACACCCACTGCTATACACAGCTCCTCACAGTACTGGGGGACACACCCACTGCTGCACACACAGCTCCTCACAGTACTGGGGGGACACCCGCTACTACACACACAGCTCCTCACAGTACTCGGGGGACACCCACTGCTGCACACACAGCTCCTCACAATAGTGGGGGGACACCCACTGCTGCACTCAGAACTCCTCACAGTACTGGGGGGTGGACACCCACTGCTCCACACACAGCTCCTCTCAGTACTGGGGGGTGGACACCCACTGCTGCACGCACAGCTCCTCTCAGTACTGGGGGACACCCACTGCTACACACACAGCTCCTCACAGTACTGGGGGGGCAGACACCCACTGCTACACATACAGCTCCTCACAGTACTGGGGGACACCCACTGCTGCACACAGCTCCTCCCCGTACTGAGGGGGGGTGGACACCCAATGCCGCACACACAGCTCCTCACAGTACTGGGGGGACACCCGCTTCTACACACACAGCTCCTCAAAGTACTGGGGGGACACCCACTGATGCACACACAGCTCCTCACATTACTGGGGGACACCCACTGCTACACATACAGCTCCTCACACTACTGGGGGACACCCACTGCTGCACACACAGCTCCTCACACTACTGGGGGGACACCCACTGCTGCACACACAGCTCCTCACAGTACCGGGGGGTGGACACCCACTGCTCCACACACAGCTCCTCACAGTACTGGGGGGTGGACACCCACTGCTCCACACACAGCTCCTCACAGTACTGGGGGGACACCCACTGCTCCACACACAGCTCCTCACAGTACTGGGGGGACACCCACTGCTGTGCACACAGCTCCTCACAGTACTGGGGGGACACCCACTCCTGCACGCCCAGCTCCTCACATTACTGGGGGGACACCCACTACTACACACACAGCTCCTCACATTACTGGGGGACACCCACTGCTGCACACACAGCTCCTCACAGTACTGAGGGGGGAGACACCCACTGCTGCACACACAGCTCTTCACAGTACTGGGGGACACCCACTGCTGCACACACAGCTCCTCACACTACTGGGGGGACACCCACTGCTGCACACAGCTCCTCCCCGTACTGCGGGGGGGTGGACACCCAATGCCGCACACACAGCTCCTCACAGTACTGGCGGGACACCCGCTACTACACACACAGCTCCTCACAGTACTGGGGGGACACCCACTGCTGCACACACAGCTCCTCACATTACTGGGGGACACCCACTGCTACACATACAGCTCCTCACAGTACTGGGGGGGGTGGACACCCACTGCTGCGCACACAGCTCCTCACAGTACTGGGGGGACACCCATTGCTGCACGCACAGCTCCTCACAGTACTGGGGGGACACCCACTGCTGCACACACAGTTCCTCACATTACTGGGGGGTGGACACCCACTGCTGCACACACACCTCCTCACAGTACTGGGGGGACACCCACTGCTGCGCACCAGCTCCTCACATTACTGGGGGGACACCCATTGCTGCACGCACAGCTCCTCACAGTACTGGGGGGACACCCACTGCTGCACACACAGCTCCTCACAGTACTGGGGGGACACCCACTGCTGCACACACAGCTCCTCACAGTACTGGGGGGTGGACACCCACTCCTGCACACACAGCTCCTCACAGTACTGGGGGGACACCCACTGCTCCACACACAGCTCCTCACAGTACTGGGGGGACACCCCCTGCTGCACGCACAGCTCCTCACATGACTGGGGGACACCCACTGCTCCACACACAGCTCCTCCCAGTACTGGGGGGACACCCACTGCTGCGCACCAGCTCCTCACAGTACTGGGGGGACACCCATTGCTGCACGCACAGCTCCTCACAGTACTGGGGGGACACCCACTGCTGCACACACAGCTCCTCACAGTACTGGGGGGACACCCGCTACTACACACACAGCTCCTCACAGTATTGGGAGGACACCCACTGCTGCACACACAGCTCCTCACATTACTGGGGGACACCCACTGCTACACATACAGCTCCTCACAGTACTAGGGGACACCCACTGCTGCACACACAGCTCCTCACAGTACTGGGGGGACACCCACTGCTGCACACACAGCTCCTCACAGTACTGGGGGGACACCCACTGCTGCACACACAGCTCCTCACAGTAGTGGGGGACACCCACTGCTGCACTCAGAACTCCTCACAGTACTGGGGGGTGGACACCCACTGCTCCACACACAGCTCCTCCCAGTACTGGGGGGTGGACACCCACTGCTGCACGCACAGCTCCTCTCAGTACTGGGGGACACCCACTGCTACACACACAGCTCCTCACAGTACTGGGGGGGGAGACACCCACTGCTGCACACACAGCTCCTCACAATACTGGGGGGACACCCACTGCTGCACACAGCTCCTCCCCGTACTGGGGGCGGGTGGACACCCAATGCCGCATACACAGCTCCTCACAGTACTGGGGGGACACCCACTGATGCACACACAGCTCCTCACATTACTGGGGGACACCCACTGCTACACATACAGCTCCTCACAGTACTGGGGGACACCCACGGCTGCACACACAGCTCCTCACGGTACTGGGGGGACACCCACTGCTGCACACACAGCTCCTCCCAGTACTGGGGGGTGGACAACCACTGCTGCACGCACAGCTCCTCACAGTACTGGGGGGACACCCACTGCTGCACACACAGCTCATCCCAGTACTGGCGGGACACCCACTGCTGCACACACAGCTCCTCACAGTACTGGGGGGACACCCACTGCTGCACACAAAGCTCGTCACAGTACTGGGGCACACCCACTGCTATACACAGCTCCTCACAGTACTGGGGGACACACCCACTGCTGCACACACAGCTCCTCACAGTACTGGGGGGACACCCGCTACTACACACACAGCTCCTCACAGTACTCGGGGGACACCCACTGCTGCACACACAGCTCCTCACAATAGTGGGGGGACACCCACTGCTGCACTCAGAACTCCTCACAGTACTGGGGGGTGGACACCCACTGCTCCACACACAGCTCCTCTCAGTACTGGGGGGTGGACACCCACTGCTGCACGCACAGCTCCTCTCAGTACTGGGGGACACCCACTGCTACACACACAGCTCCTCACAGTACTGGGGGGGCAGACACCCACTGCTACACATACAGCTCCTCACAGTACTGGGGGACACCCACTGCTGCACACAGCTCCTCCCCGTACTGAGGGGGGGTGGACACCCAATGCCGCACACACAGCTCCTCACAGTACTGGGGGGACACCCGCTTCTACACACACAGCTCCTCAAAGTACTGGGGGGACACCCACTGATGCACACACAGCTCCTCACATTACTGGGGGACACCCACTGCTACACATACAGCTCCTCACACTACTGGGGGACACCCACTGCTGCACACACAGCTCCTCACACTACTGGGGGGACACCCACTGCTGCACACACAGCTCCTCACAGTACCGGGGGGTGGACACCCACTGCTCCACACACAGCTCCTCACAGTACTGGGGGGTGGACACCCACTGCTCCACACACAGCTCCTCACAGTACTGGGGGGACACCCACTGCTCCACACACAGCTCCTCACAGTACTGGGGGGACACCCACTGCTGTGCACACAGCTCCTCACAGTACTGGCGGGTGGAAACCCACTGCTGCACACACAGCTCCTCACAGTACTGGGGGGACACCCACTCCTGTACGCCCAGCTCCTCACATTACTGGGGGGACACCCACTGCTGAACGCACAGCTCCTCACATGACTGGGGGACACCCACTGCTCCACACACAGCTCCTCCCAGTACTGGGGGGACACCCACTGCTGTGCACACAGTTCCTCACAGTACTGGCGGGTGGAAACCCACTGCTGCGCACACAGCTCCTCACAGTACTGGGAGGACACCCATTGCTGCACACACAGCTCCTCACAGTACTGGGGGGACACTCACTGCTGCACGCCCAGCTCCTCACATTACTGGGGGACACCTACTGCTGCACACACAGCTCCTCACAGTACTGGGGGGGGAGACACCCACTGCTGCACACACAGCTCTTCACAGTACTGGGGGACACCCACTGCTGCACACACAGCTCCTCACACTACTGGGGGGACACCCACTACTGCACACAGCTCCTCCCCGTACTGGGGGAGGGAGGACACCCAATGCCGCACACACAGCTCCTCACAGTACTGGGGGGACACCCACTGCTGCACACACAGCTCCTCACATTACTGGGGGACACCCACTGCTACACATACAGCTCCTCACAGTACTGAGGGGGGTGGACACCCACTGCTGCGCACACAGCTCCTCACAGTACTGGGGGGACATCCATTCCTGCACGCACAGCTCCTCACAGTACTGGGGGGACACCCACTGCTGCACACACAGTTCCGCACATTACTGGGGGGACACCCACTGCTGCACGCACAGCTCCTCACAGTACTGGGGGGTGGACACCCACTGCTCCACACACAGCTCCTCACAGTACTGGGGGAACACCCACTGCTGCACACACAGCTCCTCACAGTACTGGGGGGAAACCCACTGATGCACGCACAGCTCCTCACCTTACTGGGGGACACCCACTGCTCCACACAAAGCTCCTCCCAGTACTGGGGGGACATCCACTGCTGTGCACACAGCTCCTCACAGTACTGGCGGGTGGAAACCCACTGCTGCACACACAGCTCCTCACAGTACTGGGGGGACACCCACTGCTGCAGGCACAGCTCCTCACATTACTGGGGGGACACCCACTACTACCCACACAGCTCCTCACATTACTGGGGGACACGCACTGCTGCACTCACAGCTCCTCACAGTACTGGGGGGGGAGACACCCACTGCTGCACACACAGCTCCTCACAGTACTGGGGGACACCCACTGCTGCACACACAGCTCCGCACAGTACTGGGGGGACACCCACTGCTGCACACAGCTCCTCCCCGTACTGGCGGGGTGTGGACAACCAATGCCGCACACACAGCTCCTCACAGTACTGGGGGGACACCCGCTACTACACACACAGCTCCTCACAGTACTGGGAGGACACCCACTGCTGCACACACAGCTCCTCACATTACTGGGGGACACCCACTGCTACACATACAGCTCCTCACAGTACTGGGGGACACCCACTGCTGCACACACATCTCCTCCCAGTACTGGGGGGACACCCACTGCTGCGCACACAGCTCCTCCCAGTACTGGGGGGACACCCACTGCTGCACACACATCTCCTCCCAGTACTGGGGGGACACCCACTGCTGCGCACACAGCTCCTCCCAGTACTGGGGGGACATCCACTGCTGCGCACACAGCTCCTCCCAGTACTGGGGGGACACCCACTGCTGCACGCACAGCTGCTCACAGTACTGGGGGGTGGACACCCACTGCTCCACACACAGCTCCTCACAGTACTGGGGGGACACCCACTGCTCCACACACAGCTCCTCACAGTACTGGGGGGACACCCACTGCTGCACGCACAGCTCCTCACATGACTGGGGGACACCCACTACTCCACACACAGCTCCTCCCAGTACTGGGGGGACACCCACTGCTGTGCACACAGCTCCTCACAGTACTGGCGGGTGGAAACCCACTGCTGCACACACAGCTCCTCACAGTACTGGGGGGACACCCACTGCTGCACGCCCAGCTCCTCACATTACTGGGGGGACACCCACTACTACACACACAGCTCCTCACATTACTGGGGGACACCCACTGCTGCACACACAGCTCTTCACACTACTGGGGGACACCCACTGCTGCACACACAGCTCCTCACACTACTGGGGGGACACCCACTGCTGCACACAGCTCCTCCCCGTACTCGGGGGGGGGTGGACACCCAATGCTGCACACACAGCTCCTCACAGTACTGGGGGGACACCCGCTACTACACACACAGCTCCTCACAGTACTGGGGGGACACCCACTGCTGCACACACATTTCCTCACATTACTGGGGGACACCCACTACTACACATACAGCTCCTCACAGTACTGGGGGGGGTGGACACCCACTGCTGCGCACACAGCTCCTCACAGTACTGGGAGGACACCCATTGCTGCACGCACAGTTCCTCACAGTACTGGGGGGACACCCACTGCTGCACACACAGTTCCTCACATTACTGTGGGGACACCCACTGCTGCACGCACAGCTCCTCACAGTACTGGGGGGACACCCACTGCTCCACACACAGCTCCTCACAGTACTGGGGGGACACCCACTGCTGCACGCACAGCTCCTCACATGACTGGGGGGTGGACACCCACTGCTCCACATACAGCTCCTCACAGTACTGGGGGGACACCCACTGCTCCACACACAGCTCCTCACAGTACTGGGGGGACACCCACTGCTGCACGCACAGCTCCTCACATGACTGGGGGACACCCACTGCTCCACACACAGCTCCTCCCAGTACTGGGGGGACACCCACTGCTGTGCACACAGCTCCTCACAGTACTGGCGGGTGGAAACCCACTGCTGCACACACAGCTCCTCACAGTACTGGGGGGACACCCACTGCTGCACGCCCAGCTCCTCACATTACTGGAGGGACACCCACTATTACACACACAGCTCCTCACATTACTGGGGGACACCCACTGCTGCACACACAGCTCCTCACAGTACTGGGGGGGGAGACACCCACTGCTGCACACAGAGCTCTTCACAGTACTGGGGGACACCCACTGCTGCACACACAGCTCCTCACACTACTGGGGGGACACCCACTGCTGCACACAGCTCCTCCCCGTACTGGGGGGGGGAGGACACCCAATGCCGCACACACAGCTCCTCACAGTACTGGGGGGACACCCATTGCTGCACACACAACTCCTCACATTACTGGGGGACACCCACTGCTACACATACAGCTCCTCATAGTACTGAGGGGGGTGGACACCCACTGCTGCGCACACAGTTCCTCACATTACTGGGGGGACACCCACTGCTGCACGCACACCTCCTCACAGTACTGGGGGGTGGACACCCATTGCTGCACGCACAGCTCCTCACAGTACTGGGGGGACACCCACTGCTGCACACACAGTTCCTCACATTACTGGGGGGACACCCACTGCTGCACGCACACCTCCTCACAGTACTGGGGGGTGGACACCCATTGCTGCACACACAGCTCCTCACAGTACTGGGGGGACACCCACTGCTCCACACACAGCTCCTCACAGTACTGGGGGAACACCCACTGCTGCACACACAGCTCCTCACAGTACTGGGGGGAAACCCACTGATGCACGCACAGCTCCTCACATTACTGGGGGACACCCACTGCTCCACACACAGCTCCTCCCAGTACTGGGGGGACATCCACTGCTGTGCACACAGCTCCTCACAGTACTGGCGGGTGGAAACCGACTGCTGCACACACAGCTCCTCACAGTACTGGGGGGACACCCACTGCTGCAGGCACAGCTCCTCACATTACTGGGGGGACACCCACTACTACCCACACAGCTCCTCACATTACTGGGGGACACGCACTGCTGCACTCACAGCTCCTCACAGTACTGGGGGGGGGAGACACCCACTGCTGCACACACAGCTCCTCACAATACTGGGGGACACCCACTGCTGCACACACAGCTCCACAGAGTACTGGGGGGACACCCACTGCTGCACACAGCTCCTCCCCGTACTGCGGGGGGGTGGACAGCCAATGCCGCACACACAGCTCCTCACAGTACTGGGGGGACACCCGCTACTACACACACAGCTCCTCACAGTACTGGGAGGACACCCACTGCTGCACACACAGCTCCTCACATTACTGGGGGACACCCACTGCTACGCATACAGCTCCTCACAGTACTGGGGGACACCCACTGCTGCTCACACAGCTCCTCACAGTACTGGGGGGACACCCACTGCTGCACACACAGCTCCTCACAGTACTGGGGGGACACCCGCTACTACATACACAGCTCCTCACAGTACTGGGGGACACCCACTGCTGCACTCAGAGCTCCTCACAGTACTGGGGGGTGGACACCCACTGCTCCACACACAGCTCCTCCCAGTACTGGGGGGTGGACAACCACTGCTGCACGCACAGCTCCTCACAGTACTGGGGGGACACCCACTGCTGCACACACAGCTCATCCCAGTACTGGCGGGACACCCACTGCTGCACACACAGCTCCTCACAGTACTGGGGGGACACCCACTGCTGCACACAAAGCTCGTCACAGTACTGGGGCACACCCACTGCTATACACAGCTCCTCACAGTACTGGGGGGCACACCCACTGCTGCACACACAGCTCCTCACAGTACTGGGGGGACACCCGCTACTACACAGACAGCTCCTCACAGTACTCGGGGGACACCCACTGCTGCACACACAGCTCCTCACAATAGTGGGGGGACACCCACTGCTGCACTCAGAACTCCTCACAGTACTGGGGGGTGGACACCCACTGCTCCACACACAGCTCCTCCCAGTACTGGGGGGTGGACACCCACTGCTGCACGCACAGCTCCTCTCAGTACTGGGGGACACCCACTGCTACACACACAGCTCCTCACAGTACTGGGGGGGCAGACACCCACTGCTACACATACAGCTCCTCACAGTACTGGGGGACACCCACTGCTGCACACAGCTCCTCCCCGTACTGAGGGGGGGTGGACACCCAATGCCGCACACACAGCTCCTCACAGTACTGGGGGGACACCCGCTTCTACACACACAGCTCCTCAAAGTACTGGGGGGACACCCACTGATGCACACACAGCTCCTCACATTACTGGGGGACACCCACTGCTACACATACAGCTCCTCACACTACTGGGGGACACCCACTGCTGCACACACAGCTCCTCACACTACTGGGGGGACACCCACTGCTGCACACACAGCTCCTCACAGTACCGGGGGGTGGACACCCACTGCTCCACACACAGCTCCTCACAGTACTGGGGGGTGGACACCCACTGCTCCACACACAGCTCCTCACAGTACTGGGGGGACACCCACTGCTCCACACACAGCTCCTCACAGTACTGGGGGGACACCCACTGCTGTGCACACAGCTCCTCACAGTACTGGCGGGTGGAAACCCACTGCTGCACACACAGCTCCTCACAGTACTGGGGGGACACCCACTCCTGCACGCCCAGCTCCTCACATTACTGGGGGGACACCCACTACTACACACACAGCTCCTCACATTACTGGGGGACACCCACTGCTGCACACACAGCTCCTCACAGTACTGAGGGGGGAGACACCCACTGCTGCACACACAGCTCTTCACAGTACTGGGGGACACCCACTGCTGCACACACAGCTCCTCACACTACTGGGGGGACACCCACTGCTGCACACAGCTCCTCCCCGTACTGCGGGGGGGTGGACACCCAATGCCGCACACACAGCTCCTCACAGTACTGGCGGGACACCCGCTACTACACACACAGCTCCTCACAGTACTGGGGGGACACCCACTGCTGCACACACAGCTCCTCACATTACTGGGGGACACCCACTGCTACACATACAGCTCCTCACAGTACTGGGGGGGGTGGACACCCACTGCTGCGCACACAGCTCCTCACAGTACTGGGGGGACACCCATTGCTGCACGCACAGCTCCTCACAGTACTGGGGGGACACCCACTGCTGCACACACAGTTCCTCACATTACTGGGGGGTGGACACCCACTGCTGCACACACACCTCCTCACAGTACTGGGGGGACACCCACTGCTGCGCACCAGCTCCTCACATTACTGGGGGGACACCCATTGCTGCACGCACAGCTCCTCACAGTACTGGGGGGACACCCACTGCTGCACACACAGCTCCTCACAGTACTGGGGGGACACCCACTGCTGCACACACAGCTCCTCACAGTACTGGGGGGTGGACACCCACTCCTGCACACACAGCTCCTCACAGTACTGGGGGGACACCCACTGCTCCACACACAGCTCCTCACAGTACTGGGGGGACACCCCCTGCTGCACGCACAGCTCCTCACATGACTGGGGGACACCCACTGCTCCACACACAGCTCCTCCCAGTACTGGGGGGACACCCACTGCTGCGCACCAGCTCCTCACAGTACTGGGGGGACACCCATTGCTGCACGCACAGCTCCTCACAGTACTGGGGGGACACCCACTGCTGCACACACAGCTCCTCACAGTACTGGGGGGACACCCGCTACTACACACACAGCTCCTCACAGTATTGGGAGGACACCCACTGCTGCACACACAGCTCCTCACATTACTGGGGGACACCCACTGCTACACATACAGCTCCTCACAGTACTAGGGGACACCCACTGCTGCACACACAGCTCCTCACAGTACTGGGGGGACACCCACTGCTGCACACACAGCTCCTCACAGTACTGGGGGGACACCCACTGCTGCACACACAGCTCCTCACAGTAGTGGGGGACACCCACTGCTGCACTCAGAACTCCTCACAGTACTGGGGGGTGGACACCCACTGCTCCACACACAGCTCCTCCCAGTACTGGGGGGTGGACACCCACTGCTGCACGCACAGCTCCTCTCAGTACTGGGGGACACCCACTGCTACACACACAGCTCCTCACAGTACTGGGGGGGGAGACACCCACTGCTGCACACACAGCTCCTCACAATACTGGGGGGACACCCACTGCTGCACACAGCTCCTCCCCGTACTGGGGGCGGGTGGACACCCAATGCCGCATACACAGCTCCTCACAGTACTGGGGGGACACCCACTGATGCACACACAGCTCCTCACATTACTGGGGGACACCCACTGCTACACATACAGCTCCTCACAGTACTGGGGGACACCCACGGCTGCACACACAGCTCCTCACGGTACTGGGGGGACACCCACTGCTGCACACACAGCTCCTCCCAGTACTGGGGGGTGGACAACCACTGCTGCACGCACAGCTCCTCACAGTACTGGGGGGACACCCACTGCTGCACACACAGCTCATCCCAGTACTGGCGGGACACCCACTGCTGCACACACAGCTCCTCACAGTACTGGGGGGACACCCACTGCTGCACACAAAGCTCGTCACAGTACTGGGGCACACCCACTGCTATACACAGCTCCTCACAGTACTGGGGGACACACCCACTGCTGCACACACAGCTCCTCACAGTACTGGGGGGACACCCGCTACTACACACACAGCTCCTCACAGTACTCGGGGGACACCCACTGCTGCACACACAGCTCCTCACAATAGTGGGGGGACACCCACTGCTGCACTCAGAACTCCTCACAGTACTGGGGGGTGGACACCCACTGCTCCACACACAGCTCCTCTCAGTACTGGGGGGTGGACACCCACTGCTGCACGCACAGCTCCTCTCAGTACTGGGGGACACCCACTGCTACACACACAGCTCCTCACAGTACTGGGGGGGCAGACACCCACTGCTACACATACAGCTCCTCACAGTACTGGGGGACACCCACTGCTGCACACAGCTCCTCCCCGTACTGAGGGGGGGTGGACACCCAATGCCGCACACACAGCTCCTCACAGTACTGGGGGGACACCCGCTTCTACACACACAGCTCCTCAAAGTACTGGGGGGACACCCACTGATGCACACACAGCTCCTCACATTACTGGGGGACACCCACTGCTACACATACAGCTCCTCACACTACTGGGGGACACCCACTGCTGCACACACAGCTCCTCACACTACTGGGGGGACACCCACTGCTGCACACACAGCTCCTCACAGTACCGGGGGGTGGACACCCACTGCTCCACACACAGCTCCTCACAGTACTGGGGGGTGGACACCCACTGCTCCACACACAGCTCCTCACAGTACTGGGGGGACACCCACTGCTCCACACACAGCTCCTCACAGTACTGGGGGGACACCCACTGCTGTGCACACAGCTCCTCACAGTACTGGCGGGTGGAAACCCACTGCTGCACACACAGCTCCTCACAGTACTGGGGGGACACCCACTCCTGTACGCCCAGCTCCTCACATTACTGGGGGGACACCCACTACTACACACACAGCTCCTCACATTACTGGGGGACACCCACTGCTGCACACACAGCTCCTCACAGTACTGGGGGGACACCCACTGCTGCACGCACAGCTCCTCACATGACTGGGGGACACCCACTACTCCACACACAGCTCCTCCCAGTACTGGGGGGACACCCACTGCTGTGCACACAGCTCCTCACAGTACTGGCGGGTGGAAACCCACTGCTGCACACACAGCTCCTCACAGTACTGGGGGGACACCCACTGCTGCACGCCCAGCTCCTCACATTACTGGGGGGACACCCACTACTACACACACAGCTCCTCACATTACTGGGGGACACCCACTGCTGCACACACAGCTCCTCACAGTACTGCGGGGGGAGACACCCACTGCTGCACACACAGCTCTTCACACTACTGGGGGACACCCACTGCTGCACACACAGCTCCTCACACTACTGGGGGGACACCCACTGCTGCACACAGCTCCTCCCCGTACTCGGGGGGGGGTGGACACCCAATGCTGCACACACAGCTCCTCACAGTACTGGGGGGACACCCGCTACTACACACACAGCTCCTCACAGTACTGGGGGGACACCCACTGCTGCACACACATTTCCTCACATTACTGGGGGACACCCACTACTACACATACAGCTCCTCACAGTACTGGGGGGGGTGGACACCCACTGCTGCGCACACAGCTCCTCACAGTACTGGGAGGACACCCATTGCTGCACGCACAGTTCCTCACAGTACTGGGGGGACACCCACTGCTGCACACACAGTTCCTCACATTACTGTGGGGACACCCACTGCTGCACGCACAGCTCCTCACAGTACTGGGGGGACACCCACTGCTCCACACACAGCTCCTCACAGTACTGGGGGGACACCCACTGCTGCACGCACAGCTCCTCACATGACTGGGGGGTGGACACCCACTGCTCCACATACAGCTCCTCACAGTACTGGGGGGACACCCACTGCTCCACACACAGCTCCTCACAGTACTGGGGGGACACCCACTGCTGCACGCACAGCTCCTCACATGACTGGGGGACACCCACTGCTCCACACACAGCTCCTCCCAGTACTGGGGGGACACCCACTGCTGTGCACACAGCTCCTCACAGTACTGGCGGGTGGAAACCCACTGCTGCACACACAGCTCCTCACAGTACTGGGGGGACACCCACTGCTGCACGCCCAGCTCCTCACATTACTGGGGGGACACCCACTATTACACACACAGCTCCTCACATTACTGGGGGACACCCACTGCTGCACACACAGCTCCTCACAGTACTGGGGGGGGAGACACCCACTGCTGCACACAGAGCTCTTCACAGTACTGGGGGACACCCACTGCTGCACACACAGCTCCTCACACTACTGGGGGGACACCCACTGCTGCACACAGCTCCTCCCCGTACTGGGGGGGGGAGGACACCCAATGCCGCACACACAGCTCCTCACAGTACTGGGGGGACACCCATTGCTGCACACACAACTCCTCACATTACTGGGGGACACCCACTGCTACACATACAGCTCCTCATAGTACTGAGGGGGGTGGACACCCACTGCTGCGCACACAGCTCCTAACAGTACTGGGGGGACACCCATTGCTGCACGCACAGCTCCTCACAGTACTGGGGGGACACCCACTGCTGCACACACAGTTCCTCACATTACTGGGGGGACACCCACTGCTGCACGCACACCTCCTCACAGTACTGGGGGGTGGACACCCATTGCTGCACACACAGCTCCTCACAGTACTGGGGGGACACCCACTGCTCCACACACAGCTCCTCACAGTACTGGGGGAACACCCACTGCTGCACACACAGCTCCTCACAGTACTGGGGGGAAACCCACTGATGCACGCACAGCTCCTCACATTACTGGGGGACACCCACTGCTCCACACACAGCTCCTCCCAGTACTGGGGGGACATCCACTGCTGTGCACACAGCTCCTCACAGTACTGGCGGGTGGAAACCGACTGCTGCACACACAGCTCCTCACAGTACTGGGGGGACACCCACTGCTGCAGGCACAGCTCCTCACATTACTGGGGGGACACCCACTACTACCCACACAGCTCCTCACATTACTGGGGGACACGCACTGCTGCACTCACAGCTCCTCACAGTACTGGGGGGGGGAGACACCCACTGCTGCACACACAGCTCCTCACAATACTGGGGGACACCCACTGCTGCACACACAGCTCCACAGAGTACTGGGGGGACACCCACTGCTGCACACAGCTCCTCCCCGTACTGCGGGGGGGTGGACAGCCAATGCCGCACACACAGCTCCTCACAGTACTGGGGGGACACCCGCTACTACACACACAGCTCCTCACAGTACTGGGAGGACACCCACTGCTGCACACACAGCTCCTCACATTACTGGGGGACACCCACTGCTACGCATACAGCTCCTCACAGTACTGGGGGACACCCACTGCTGCTCACACAGCTCCTCACAGTACTGGGGGGACACCCACTGCTGCACACACAGCTCCTCACAGTACTGGGGGGACACCCGCTACTACATACACAGCTCCTCACAGTACTGGGGGACACCCACTGCTGCACTCAGAGCTCCTCACAGTACTGGGGGGTGGACACCCACTGCTCCACACACAGCTCCTCCCAGTACTGGGGGGTGGACAACCACTGCTGCACGCACAGCTCCTCACAGTACTGGGGGGACACCCACTGCTGCACACACAGCTCATCCCAGTACTGGCGGGACACCCACTGCTGCACACACAGCTCCTCACAGTACTGGGGGGACACCCACTGCTGCACACAAAGCTCGTCACAGTACTGGGGCACACCCACTGCTATACACAGCTCCTCACAGTACTGGGGGGCACACCCACTGCTGCACACACAGCTCCTCACAGTACTGGGGGGACACCCGCTACTACACAGACAGCTCCTCACAGTACTCGGGGGACACCCACTGCTGCACACACAGCTCCTCACAATAGTGGGGGGACACCCACTGCTGCACTCAGAACTCCTCACAGTACTGGGGGGTGGACACCCACTGCTCCACACACAGCTCCTCCCAGTACTGGGGGGTGGACACCCACTGCTGCACGCACAGCTCCTCTCAGTACTGGGGGACACCCACTGCTACACACACAGCTCCTCACAGTACTGGGGGGGCAGACACCCACTGCTACACATACAGCTCCTCACAGTACTGGGGGACACCCACTGCTGCACACAGCTCCTCCCCGTACTGAGGGGGGGTGGACACCCAATGCCGCACACACAGCTCCTCACAGTACTGGGGGGACACCCGCTTCTACACACACAGCTCCTCAAAGTACTGGGGGGACACCCACTGATGCACACACAGCTCCTCACATTACTGGGGGACACCCACTGCTACACATACAGCTCCTCACACTACTGGGGGACACCCACTGCTGCACACACAGCTCCTCACACTACTGGGGGGACACCCACTGCTGCACACACAGCTCCTCACAGTACCGGGGGGTGGACACCCACTGCTCCACACACAGCTCCTCACAGTACTGGGGGGTGGACACCCACTGCTCCACACACAGCTCCTCACAGTACTGGGGGGACACCCACTGCTCCACACACAGCTCCTCACAGTACTGGGGGGACACCCACTGCTGTGCACACAGCTCCTCACAGTACTGGCGGGTGGAAACCCACTGCTGCACACACAGCTCCTCACAGTACTGGGGGGACACCCACTCCTGCACGCCCAGCTCCTCACATTACTGGGGGGACACCCACTACTACACACACAGCTCCTCACATTACTGGGGGACACCCACTGCTGCACACACAGCTCCTCACAGTACTGAGGGGGGAGACACCCACTGCTGCACACACAGCTCTTCACAGTACTGGGGGACACCCACTGCTGCACACACAGCTCCTCACACTACTGGGGGGACACCCACTGCTGCACACAGCTCCTCCCCGTACTGCGGGGGGGTGGACACCCAATGCCGCACACACAGCTCCTCACAGTACTGGCGGGACACCCGCTACTACACACACAGCTCCTCACAGTACTGGGGGGACACCCACTGCTGCACACACAGCTCCTCACATTACTGGGGGACACCCACTGCTACACATACAGCTCCTCACAGTACTGGGGGGGGTGGACACCCACTGCTGCGCACACAGCTCCTCACAGTACTGGGGGGACACCCATTGCTGCACGCACAGCTCCTCACAGTACTGGGGGGACACCCACTGCTGCACACACAGTTCCTCACATTACTGGGGGGTGGACACCCACTGCTGCACACACACCTCCTCACAGTACTGGGGGGACACCCACTGCTGCGCACCAGCTCCTCACATTACTGGGGGGACACCCATTGCTGCACGCACAGCTCCTCACAGTACTGGGGGGACACCCACTGCTGCACACACAGCTCCTCACAGTACTGGGGGGACACCCACTGCTGCACACACAGCTCCTCACAGTACTGGGGGGTGGACACCCACTCCTGCACACACAGCTCCTCACAGTACTGGGGGGACACCCACTGCTCCACACACAGCTCCTCACAGTACTGGGGGGACACCCCCTGCTGCACGCACAGCTCCTCACATGACTGGGGGACACCCACTGCTCCACACACAGCTCCTCCCAGTACTGGGGGGACACCCACTGCTGCGCACCAGCTCCTCACAGTACTGGGGGGACACCCATTGCTGCACGCACAGCTCCTCACAGTACTGGGGGGACACCCACTGCTGCACACACAGCTCCTCACAGTACTGGGGGGACACCCGCTACTACACACACAGCTCCTCACAGTATTGGGAGGACACCCACTGCTGCACACACAGCTCCTCACATTACTGGGGGACACCCACTGCTACACATACAGCTCCTCACAGTACTAGGGGACACCCACTGCTGCACACACAGCTCCTCACAGTACTGGGGGGACACCCACTGCTGCACACACAGCTCCTCACAGTACTGGGGGGACACCCACTGCTGCACACACAGCTCCTCACAGTAGTGGGGGACACCCACTGCTGCACTCAGAACTCCTCACAGTACTGGGGGGTGGACACCCACTGCTCCACACACAGCTCCTCCCAGTACTGGGGGGTGGACACCCACTGCTGCACGCACAGCTCCTCTCAGTACTGGGGGACACCCACTGCTACACACACAGCTCCTCACAGTACTGGGGGGGGAGACACCCACTGCTGCACACACAGCTCCTCACAATACTGGGGGGACACCCACTGCTGCACACAGCTCCTCCCCGTACTGGGGGCGGGTGGACACCCAATGCCGCATACACAGCTCCTCACAGTACTGGGGGGACACCCACTGATGCACACACAGCTCCTCACATTACTGGGGGACACCCACTGCTACACATACAGCTCCTCACAGTACTGGGGGACACCCACGGCTGCACACACAGCTCCTCACGGTACTGGGGGGACACCCACTGCTGCACACACAGCTCCTCCCAGTACTGGGGGGTGGACAACCACTGCTGCACGCACAGCTCCTCACAGTACTGGGGGGACACCCACTGCTGCACACACAGCTCATCCCAGTACTGGCGGGACACCCACTGCTGCACACACAGCTCCTCACAGTACTGGGGGGACACCCACTGCTGCACACAAAGCTCGTCACAGTACTGGGGCACACCCACTGCTATACACAGCTCCTCACAGTACTGGGGGACACACCCACTGCTGCACACACAGCTCCTCACAGTACTGGGGGGACACCCGCTACTACACACACAGCTCCTCACAGTACTCGGGGGACACCCACTGCTGCACACACAGCTCCTCACAATAGTGGGGGGACACCCACTGCTGCACTCAGAACTCCTCACAGTACTGGGGGGTGGACACCCACTGCTCCACACACAGCTCCTCTCAGTACTGGGGGGTGGACACCCACTGCTGCACGCACAGCTCCTCTCAGTACTGGGGGACACCCACTGCTACACACACAGCTCCTCACAGTACTGGGGGGGCAGACACCCACTGCTACACATACAGCTCCTCACAGTACTGGGGGACACCCACTGCTGCACACAGCTCCTCCCCGTACTGAGGGGGGGTGGACACCCAATGCCGCACACACAGCTCCTCACAGTACTGGGGGGACACCCGCTTCTACACACACAGCTCCTCAAAGTACTGGGGGGACACCCACTGATGCACACACAGCTCCTCACATTACTGGGGGACACCCACTGCTACACATACAGCTCCTCACACTACTGGGGGACACCCACTGCTGCACACACAGCTCCTCACACTACTGGGGGGACACCCACTGCTGCACACACAGCTCCTCACAGTACCGGGGGGTGGACACCCACTGCTCCACACACAGCTCCTCACAGTACTGGGGGGTGGACACCCACTGCTCCACACACAGCTCCTCACAGTACTGGGGGGACACCCACTGCTCCACACACAGCTCCTCACAGTACTGGGGGGACACCCACTGCTGTGCACACAGCTCCTCACAGTACTGGCGGGTGGAAACCCACTGCTGCACACACAGCTCCTCACAGTACTGGGGGGACACCCACTCCTGCACGCCCAGCTCCTCACATTACTGGGGGGACACCCACTACTACACACACAGCTCCTCACATTACTGGGGGACACCCACTGCTGCACACACAGCTCCTCACAGTACTGAGGGGGGAGACACCCACTGCTGCACACACAGCTCTTCACAGTACTGGGGGACACCCACTGCTGCACACACAGCTCCTCCCACTACTGGGGGGACACCCACTGCTGCACACAGCTCCTCCCCGTACTGCGGGGGGGTGGACACCCAATGCCGCACACACAGCTCCTCACAGTACTGGGGGGACACCCGCTACTACACACACAGCTCCTCACAGTACTGGCGGGACACCCGCTACTACACACACAGCTCCTCACAGTACTGGGGGGACACCCACTGCTGCACACACAGCTCCTCACATTACTGGGGGACACCCACTGCTACACATACAGCTCCTCACAGTACTGGGGGGGGTGGACACCCACTGCTGCGCACACAGCTCCTCACAGTACTGGGGGGACACCCATTGCTGCACGCACAGCTCCTCACAGTACTGGGGGGACACCCACTGCTGCACACACAGTTCCTCACATTACTGGGGGGTGGACACCCACTGCTGCACACACACCTCCTCACAGTACTGGGGGGACACCCACTGCTGCGCACCAGCTCCTCACATTACTGGGGGGACACCCATTGCTGCACGCACACCTCCTCACAGTACTGGGGGGACACCCACTGCTGCACACACAGCTCCTCACAGTACTGGGGGGACACCCACTGCTGCACACACAGCTCCTCACAGTACTGGGGGGTGGACACCCACTCCTGCACACACAGCTCCTCACAGTACTGGGGGGACACCCACTGCTCCACACACAGCTCCTCACAGTACTGGGGGGACACCCCCTGCTGCACGCACAGCTCCTCACATGACTGGGGGACACCCACTGCTCCACACACAGCTCCTCCCAGTACTGGGGGGACACCCACTGCTGCGCACCAGCTCCTCACAGTACTGGGGGGACACCCATTGCTGCACGCACAGCTCCTCACAGTACTGGGGGGACACCCACTGCTGCACACACAGCTCCTCACAGTACTGGGGGGACACCCGCTACTACACACACAGCTCCTCACAGTATTGGGAGGACACCCACTGCTGCACACACAGCTCCTCACATTACTGGGGGACACCCACTGCTACACATACAGCTCCTCACAGTACTAGGGGACACCCACTGCTGCACACACAGCTCCTCACAGTACTGGGGGGACACCCACTGCTGCACACACAGCTCCTCACAGTACTGGGGGGACACCCACTGCTGCACACACAGCTCCTCACAGTAGTGGGGGACACCCACTGCTGCACTCAGAACTCCTCACAGTACTGGGGGGTGGACACCCACTGCTCCACACACAGCTCCTCCCAGTACTGGGGGGTGGACACCCACTGCTGCACGCACAGCTCCTCTCAGTACTGGGGGACACCCACTGCTACACACACAGCTCCTCACAGTACTGGGGGGGGAGACACCCACTGCTGCACACACAGCTCCTCACAATACTGGGGGGACACCCACTGCTGCACACAGCTCCTCCCCGTACTGGGGGCGGGTGGACACCCAATGCCGCATACACAGCTCCTCACAGTACTGGGGGGACACCCACTGATGCACACACAGCTCCTCACATTACTGGGGGACACCCACTGCTACACATACAGCTCCTCACAGTACTGGGGGACACCCACGGCTGCACACACAGCTCCTCACGGTACTGGGGGGACACCCACTGCTGCACACACAGCTCCTCACAGTACTGGGGGGTGGACACCCACTGCTCCACACACAGCTCCTCACAGTACTGGGGGGTGGACACCCACTGCTCCACACACAGCTCCTCAAAGTACTGGGGGGACACCCACTGCTCCACACACAGCTCCTCACACTACTGGGGGGACACCCACTGCTGCACGCACACCTCCTCACATGACTGGGGGACACCCACTGCTCCACACACAGCTCCTCCCAGTACTGGGGGGACACCCACTGCTGTGCACACAGCTCCTCACAGTACTGGCGGGTGGAAACCCACTGCTCCACACACAGCTCCTCACAGTACTGGGGGGACACCCACTGCTGCACGCCCAGCTCCTCACATTACTGGGGGGACACCCACTGCTGCACACACAGCTCCTCACAGTAGTGGGGGGATACCCACTGCTGCACTCAGAACTCCTCACAGTACTGCGGGGTGGACACCCACTGCTCCACACACAGCTCCTCCCAGTACTGGGGGGTGGACACCCACTGCTGCACGCACAGCTCCTCTCAGTACTGGGGGTCACCCACTGCTACACACACAGCTCCTCACAGTACTGGGGGGGGAGACACCCACTGCTGCACACACAGCTCCTCACAATACTGGGGGACACCCACTGCTGCACGCACAGCTACGCACAGTACTGGGGGGACACCCAGTGCTGCACACAGCTCCTCCCCGTACTGGGGGGGGGTGGACACCCAATGCCGCACACACAGCTCCTCACAGTACTGGGGGGACACCCGCTTCTACACACACAGCTCCTCACAGTACTGGGGGGACACCCACTGATGCACACACAGCTCCTCACATTACTGGGGGACACCCACTGCTACACATACAGCTCCTCACAGTACTGGGGGACACCCACTGCTGCACACACAGCTCCTCACAGTACTGGGGGGACACCCACTGCTGCACACACAGCTCCTCACAGTACTGGGGGGTGGACACCCACTGCTCCACACACAGCTCCTCACAGTACTGGGGGGTGGACACCCACTACTACACACACAGCTCCTCACATTACTGGGGGACACCCACTGCTGCACACACAGCTCCTCACAGTACTGCAGGGGGAGACACCCACTGCTGCACACACAGCTCTTCACAGTACTGGGGGACACCCACTGCTGGACACACAGCTCCTCACATTACTGGGGGACACCCAATGCTACACATACAGCTCCTCACAGTACTGGGGGACACCCACTGCTGCAGACACAGCTCCTCACAGTACTGGGGGGACACCCACTGCTGCACGCCCAGCTCCTCACATTACTGGGGGGACACCCACTGCTGCACACACAGCTCCTCACAGTACTGGGGGACACCCACTGCTGCACACACAGCTCCTCACAGTACTGGGGGGACACCCACTGCTGCACACACAGTTCCTCACATTACTGGGGGGTGGACACCCACTGCTGCACACACACCTCCTCACAGTACTGGGGGGGGAGACACCCACTGCTGCACACACAGCTCTTCACAGTACTGGGGGACACCCACTGCTGCACACACAGCTCCTCACAGTACTGGGGGGACACCCACTGCTGCACACACAGTTCCTCACATTACTGGGGGTTGGACACCCACTGCTGCACACACACCTCCTCACAGTACTGGGGGGACACCCACTGCTGCGCACCAGCTCCTCACAGTACTGGGGGGACACCCATTGCTGCACGCACAGCTCCTCACAGTACTGGGGGGACACCCACTGCTGCACACACAGCTCCTCACAGTACTGGGGGGACACCCACTGCTGCACACACAGCTCCTCACAGTACTGGGGGGTGGACACCCACTGCTCCACACACAGCTCCTCACAGTACTGGGGGGACACCCACTGCTCCACACAGCTCCTCCCCGTACTGGGGGCGGGTGGACACCCAATGCCGCATACACAGCTCCTCACAGTACTGGGGGGACACCCACTGATGCACACACAGCTCCTCACATTACTGGGGGACACCCACTGCTACACATACAGCTCCTCACAGTACTGGGGGACACCCACGGCTGCACACACAGCTCCTCACGGTACTGGGGGGACACCCACTGCTGCACACAGCTCCTCCCCGTACTGGGGGCGGGTGGACACCCAATGCCGCATACACAGCTCCTCACAGTACTGGGGGGACACCCACTGATGCACACACAGCTCCTCACATTACTGGGGGACACCCACTGCTACACATACAGCTCCTCACAGTACTGGGGGACACCCACGGCTGCACACACAGCTCCTCACGGTACTGGGGGGACACCCACTGCTGCACACACAGCTCCTCCCAGTACTGGGGGGTGGACAACCACTGCTGCACGCACAGCTCCTCACAGTACTGGGGGGACACCCACTGCTGCACACACAGCTCATCCCAGTACTGGCGGGACACCCACTGCTGCACACACAGCTCCTCACAGTACTGGGGGGACACCCACTGCTGCACACAAAGCTCGTCACAGTACTGGGGCACACCCACTGCTATACACAGCTCCTCACAGTACTGGGGGACACACCCACTGCTGCACACACAGCTCCTCACAGTACTGGGGGGACACCCGCTACTACACACACAGCTCCTCACAGTACTCGGGGGACACCCACTGCTGCACACACAGCTCCTCACAATAGTGGGGGGACACCCACTGCTGCACTCAGAACTCCTCACAGTACTGGGGGGTGGACACCCACTGCTCCACACACAGCTCCTCTCAGTACTGGGGGGTGGACACCCACTGCTGCACGCACAGCTCCTCTCAGTACTGGGGGACACCCACTGCTACACACACAGCTCCTCACAGTACTGGGGGGGCAGACACCCACTGCTACACATACAGCTCCTCACAGTACTGGGGGACACCCACTGCTGCACACAGCTCCTCCCCGTACTGAGGGGGGGTGGACACCCAATGCCGCACACACAGCTCCTCACAGTACTGGGGGGACACCCGCTTCTACACACACAGCTCCTCAAAGTACTGGGGGGACACCCACTGATGCACACACAGCTCCTCACATTACTGGGGGACACCCACTGCTACACATACAGCTCCTCACACTACTGGGGGACACCCACTGCTGCACACACAGCTCCTCACACTACTGGGGGGACACCCACTGCTGCACACACAGCTCCTCACAGTACCGGGGGGTGGACACCCACTGCTCCACACACAGCTCCTCACAGTACTGGGGGGTGGACACCCACTGCTCCACACACAGCTCCTCACAGTACTGGGGGGACACCCACTGCTCCACACACAGCTCCTCACAGTACTGGGGGGACACCCACTGCTGTGCACACAGCTCCTCACAGTACTGGCGGGTGGAAACCCACTGCTGCACACACAGCTCCTCACAGTACTGGGGGGACACCCACTCCTGCACGCCCAGCTCCTCACATTACTGGGGGGACACCCACTACTACACACACAGCTCCTCACATTACTGGGGGACACCCACTGCTGCACACACAGCTCCTCACAGTACTGAGGGGGGAGACACCCACTGCTGCACACACAGCTCTTCACAGTACTGGGGGACACCCACTGCTGCACACACAGCTCCTCCCACTACTGGGGGGACACCCACTGCTGCACACAGCTCCTCCCCGTACTGCGGGGGGGTGGACACCCAATGCCGCACACACAGCTCCTCACAGTACTGGCGGGACACCCGCTACTACACACACAGCTCCTCACAGTACTGGGGGGACACCCACTGCTGCACACACAGCTCCTCACATTACTGGGGGACACCCACTGCTACACATACAGCTCCTCACAGTACTGGGGGGGGTGGACACCCACTGCTGCGCACACAGCTCCTCACAGTACTGGGGGGACACCCATTGCTGCACGCACAGCTCCTCACAGTACTGGGGGGACACCCACTGCTGCACACACAGTTCCTCACATTACTGGGGGGTGGACACCCACTGCTGCACACACACCTCCTCACAGTACTGGGGGGACACCCACTGCTGCGCACCAGCTCCTCACATTACTGGGGGGACACCCATTGCTGCACGCACACCTCCTCACAGTACTGGGGGGACACCCACTGCTGCACACACAGCTCCTCACAGTACTGGGGGGACACCCACTGCTGCACACACAGCTCCTCACAGTACTGGGGGGTGGACACCCACTCCTGCACACACAGCTCCTCACAGTACTGGGGGGACACCCACTGCTCCACACACAGCTCCTCACAGTACTGGGGGGACACCCCCTGCTGCACGCACAGCTCCTCACATGACTGGGGGACACCCACTGCTCCACACACAGCTCCTCCCAGTACTGGGGGGACACCCACTGCTGCGCACCAGCTCCTCACAGTACTGGGGGGACACCCATTGCTGCACGCACAGCTCCTCACAGTACTGGGGGGACACCCACTGCTGCACACACAGCTCCTCACAGTACTGGGGGGACACCCGCTACTACACACACAGCTCCTCACAGTATTGGGAGGACACCCACTGCTGCACACACAGCTCCTCACATTACTGGGGGACACCCACTGCTACACATACAGCTCCTCACAGTACTAGGGGACACCCACTGCTGCACACACAGCTCCTCACAGTACTGGGGGGACACCCACTGCTGCACACACAGCTCCTCACAGTACTGGGGGGACACCCACTGCTGCACACACAGCTCCTCACAGTAGTGGGGGACACCCACTGCTGCACTCAGAACTCCTCACAGTACTGGGGGGTGGACACCCACTGCTCCACACACAGCTCCTCCCAGTACTGGGGGGTGGACACCCACTGCTGCACGCACAGCTCCTCTCAGTACTGGGGGACACCCACTGCTACACACACAGCTCCTCACAGTACTGGGGGGGGAGACACCCACTGCTGCACACACAGCTCCTCACAATACTGGGGGGACACCCACTGCTGCACACAGCTCCTCCCCGTACTGGGGGCGGGTGGACACCCAATGCCGCATACACAGCTCCTCACAGTACTGGGGGGACACCCACTGATGCACACACAGCTCCTCACATTACTGGGGGACACCCACTGCTACACATACAGCTCCTCACAGTACTGGGGGACACCCACGGCTGCACACACAGCTCCTCACGGTACTGGGGGGACACCCACTGCTGCACACACAGCTCCTCACAGTACTGGGGGGTGGACACCCACTGCTCCACACACAGCTCCTCACAGTACTGGGGGGTGGACACCCACTGCTCCACACACAGCTCCTCAAAGTACTGGGGGGACACCCACTGCTCCACACACAGCTCCTCACACTACTGGGGGGACACCCACTGCTGCACGCACACCTCCTCACATGACTGGGGGACACCCACTGCTCCACACACAGCTCCTCCCAGTACTGGGGGGACACCCACTGCTGTGCACACAGCTCCTCACAGTACTGGCGGGTGGAAACCCACTGCTCCACACACAGCTCCTCACAGTACTGGGGGGACACCCACTGCTGCACGCCCAGCTCCTCACATTACTGGGGGGACACCCACTGCTGCACACACAGCTCCTCACAGTAGTGGGGGGATACCCACTGCTGCACTCAGAACTCCTCACAGTACTGCGGGGTGGACACCCACTGCTCCACACACAGCTCCTCCCAGTACTGGGGGGTGGACACCCACTGCTGCACGCACAGCTCCTCTCAGTACTGGGGGTCACCCACTGCTACACACACAGCTCCTCACAGTACTGGGGGGGGAGACACCCACTGCTGCACACACAGCTCCTCACAATACTGGGGGACACCCACTGCTGCACGCACAGCTACGCACAGTACTGGGGGGACACCCAGTGCTGCACACAGCTCCTCCCCGTACTGGGGGGGGGTGGACACCCAATGCCGCACACACAGCTCCTCACAGTACTGGGGGGACACCCGCTTCTACACACACAGCTCCTCACAGTACTGGGGGGACACCCACTGATGCACACACAGCTCCTCACATTACTGGGGGACACCCACTGCTACACATACAGCTCCTCACAGTACTGGGGGACACCCACTGCTGCACACACAGCTCCTCACAGTACTGGGGGGACACCCACTGCTGCACACACAGCTCCTCACAGTACTGGGGGGTGGACACCCACTGCTCCACACACAGCTCCTCACAGTACTGGGGGGTGGACACCCACTACTACACACACAGCTCCTCACATTACTGGGGGACACCCACTGCTGCACACACAGCTCCTCACAGTACTGCAGGGGGAGACACCCACTGCTGCACACACAGCTCTTCACAGTACTGGGGGACACCCACTGCTGGACACACAGCTCCTCACATTACTGGGGGACACCCAATGCTACACATACAGCTCCTCACAGTACTGGGGGACACCCACTGCTGCAGACACAGCTCCTCACAGTACTGGGGGGACACCCACTGCTGCACGCCCAGCTCCTCACATTACTGGGGGGACACCCACTGCTGCACACACAGCTCCTCACAGTACTGGGGGACACCCACTGCTGCACACACAGCTCCTCACAGTACTGGGGGGACACCCACTGCTGCACACACAGTTCCTCACATTACTGGGGGGTGGACACCCACTGCTGCACACACACCTCCTCACAGTACTGGGGGGGGAGACACCCACTGCTGCACACACAGCTCTTCACAGTACTGGGGGACACCCACTGCTGCACACACAGCTCCTCACAGTACTGGGGGGACACCCACTGCTGCACACACAGTTCCTCACATTACTGGGGGTTGGACACCCACTGCTGCACACACACCTCCTCACAGTACTGGGGGGACACCCACTGCTGCGCACCAGCTCCTCACAGTACTGGGGGGACACCCATTGCTGCACGCACAGCTCCTCACAGTACTGGGGGGACACCCACTGCTGCACACACAGCTCCTCACAGTACTGGGGGGACACCCACTGCTGCACACACAGCTCCTCACAGTACTGGGGGGTGGACACCCACTGCTCCACACACAGCTCCTCACAGTACTGGGGGGACACCCACTGCTCCACACACAGCTCCTCACAGTACTGGGGGGACACCCACTGCTCCACACACACCTCCTCACAGTACTGGGGGGACACCCACTGCTGCGCACCAGCTCCTCACAGTACTGGGGGGACACCCATTGCTGCACGCACAGCTCCTCACAGTACTGGGGGACACCCACTGCTACACATTCAGCTCCTCACAGTACTAGGGGACACCCACTGCTGCACACACAGCTCCTCACAATACTGGGGGGACACCCACTGCTGCACACACAGCTCCTCACACTACTGGGGGGACACCCGGTACTACATACACAGCTCCTCACAGTACTGGGGGGACACCCACTGCAGCACACACAGCTCCTCACAGTACTGGGGGGACACCCGCTACTACACACACAGCTCCTCACAGTACTGGGGGGACGCCCACTGCTGCACACACAACTCCTCACATTACTGGGGGACACCCACTGCTACACATACAGCTCCTCACAGTACTAGGGGACACCCACTGCTGCACACACAGCTCCTCACAATACTGGGGGGACACCCACTGCTGCACACACAGCTCCTCACACTACTGGGGGGACACCCGGTACTACATACACAGCTCCTCACAGTACTGGGGGGACACCCACTGCAGCACACACAGCTCCTCACAGTACTGGGGGGACACCCGCTACTACACACACAGCTCCTCACAGTACTGGGGGGACGCCCACTGCTGCACACACAACTCCTCACATTACTGGGGGACACCCACTGCTGCACTCAGAGCTCCTCACAGTACTGGGGGGTGGACACCCACTGCTCCACACACAGCTCCTCCCAGTACTCCGGGGTGGACACCCACTGCTGCACACACAGCTCCTCCCAGTACTGGGGGGAAACCCACTGCTGCACGCACAGCTCCTCACAGTACTGGGGGGACACCCACTGCTGCACACAAAGCTCCTCACAGTACTGGGGGACACCCACTGCTATACACACAGCTCCGCACAGTACTGGGGGGACACCCACTGCTGTACACACAGCTCCTCACAGTACTGGGGGGTGGACACCCACTGCTGCACACACAGCTCCTCACATTACTGGGGGGTGGACACCCACTGCTGCACACACAGCTCCTCCCAGTACTGGGGGGATATCCACTGCTGTGCACACAGCTCCTCACAGTACTGGGGGGTGGACACCCACTGCTGCACACACAGCTCCTCACAGTACTGGGGGTACACCCACTGCTGCACGCACAGCTCCTCACATTACTGGGGGACACCCACTGCTCCGCACACAGCTCCTCACATTACTGGGAGACACCCACTGCTGCACACACAGCTCCTCACATTACTGGGGGACACCCACTGCTGCACACACAGCTCCTCCCAGTACTGGGGTGATATCCACTGCTGTGCACACAGCTCCTCACAGTACTGGGGTGTGGACACCCACTGCTGCACACACAGCTCCTCACAGTACTGGGGGGTGGACACCCACTGCTGCACACACAGCTCCTCCCAGTACTGGGGGGACATCCACTGCTGTGCACACAGCTCCTCACAGTACAGGGGGGGGGACACCTACTGCTGCACACACAGCTCCTCACAGTACTGGGGTTACACCCCCTGCTGCACGCACAGCTCCTCACATTACTGGGGGACACCCACTGCTCCGCAAACAGCTCCTCACATTACTGGGGGACACCCACTGCTGCACACACAGCTCCTCACAGTACTGGGGGGGTGGACACCCACTGCTGCACACACAGCTCCTCCCAGTACTGGGGGGACACCCACTGCTGCACGCACAGCTCCTCACAGTACTTGGGGGGGACACCCACTGCTGCACACACAGCTCCTCCCAGTACTGGGGGGACACCCACTGCTGCACACACAGCTCCTCACAGTACTGGGGGACACCCAGTGCTGCACACACAGCTCCTCCCAATTCTGGGGGGACATCCACTGCTGTGCACACAGCTCCTCACAGTACTCGGGGGTGGACACCCACTGTTGCAGACACAGCTCCTCACAGTAATGGGGGGACACCCACTGCTGCACGCACAGCTCCTCACATTACTGGGGGACACCCACTGCTCCACACACAGCTCCTCACATTACTGGGGGACACCCACTGCTGCACACACAACTCCTCACAGTACTGGGGGGACACCCACTGCTGCACGCACAGCTCCTCACATTACTGGGGGACACCCACTGCTGCACACACAGTTCCTCCCAGTACTGGGGGGACACCCACTGCTGCACACACAGCTCCTCACAGTACTGGGGGACACCCACTGCTGCACACACAGTTCCTCCCAGTACTGGGGGGACACCCACTGCTGCACACACAGCTCCTCACAGTACTGGGGGACACCCACTGCTGCACACAGAGCTCCTCCCAGTACTGGGGGACACCCACTGCTCCGCAAACAGCTCCTCACATTACTGGGGGACACCCACTGCTGCACACACAGCTCCTCACAGTACTGGGGGACATCCACTGCTGCACGCACAGCTCCTCCCAGTACTGGGGGGACATCCACTGCTGTGCACACAGCTCCTCACAGTACTGGGGGGTGGACACCCACTGCTGCACACACAGCTCCTCACAGTACTGGGGGTACACCCACTGCTGCACGCACAGCTCCTCACATTACTGGGGGACACCCACTGCTCCGCACACAGCTCCTCACATTACTGGGGGACACCCACTGCTGCACACACAGCTCCTCACATTACTGGGGGACACCCACTGCTGCACACACAGCTCCTCCCAGTACTGGGGTGATATCCACTGCTGTGCACACAGCTCCTCACAGTACTGGGGTGTGGACACCCACTGCTGCACACACAGCTCCTCACAGTACTGGGGGGTGGACACCCACTGCTGCACACACAGCTCCTCCCAGTACTGGGGGGTGGACACCTACTGCTGCACACACAGCTCCTCACAGTACTGGGGTTACACCCCCTGCTGCACGCACAGCTCCTCACATTACTGGGGGACACCCACTGCTCCGCAAACAGCTCCTCACATTACTGGGGGACACCCACTGCTGCACACACAGCTCCTCACATTACTGGGGGACACCCACTGCTGCACACACAGCTCCTCCCAGTACTGGGGTGATATCCACTGCTGTGCACACAGCTCCTCACAGTACTGGGGTGTGGACACCCACTGCTGCACACACAGGTCCTCACAGTACTGGGGGGTGGACACCCACTGCTGCACACACAGCTCCTCACAGTACTGGGGGGGTGGACACCCACTGCTGCTCACACAGCTCCTCCCAGTACTGGGGGGACACCCACTGCTGCACGCACAGCTCCTCACAGTACTTGGGGGGGACACCCACTGCTGCACACACAGCTCCTCCCAGTACTGGGGGGACACCCACTGCTGCACACACAGCTCCTCACAGTACTGGGGGACACCCAGTGCTGCACACACAGCTCCTCCCAATTCTGGGGGGACATCCACTGCTGTGCACACAGCTCCTCACAGTACTCGGGGGTGGACACCCACTGCTGCAGACACAGCTCCTCACAGTAATGGGGGGACACCCACTGCTGCACGCACAGCTCCTCACATTACTGGGGGACACCCACTGCTCCACACACAGCTCCTCACATTACTGGGGGACACCCACTGCTGCACACACAACTCCTCACAGTACTGGGGGGACACCCACTGCTGCACGCACAGCTCCTCACATTACTGGGGGACACCCACTGCTGCACACTCAGTTCCTCCCAGTACTGGGGGGACACCCACTGCTGCACACACAGCTCCTCACAGTACTGGGGGACACCCACTGCTGCACACACAGTTCCTCCCAGTACTGGGGGGACACCCACTGCTGCACACACAGCTCCTCACAGTACTGGGGGGACACCCACTGCTGCACGCACAGCTCCTCCCACTACTGGGGGACACCCACTGCTCCGCAAACAGCTCCTCACATTACTGGGGGACACCCACTGCTGCACACACAGCTCCTCACAGTACTGGGGGGGTGGACACCCACTGCTGCACACACAGCTCCTCACAGTACTGGGGGGGTGGACACCCACTGCTGCACACACAGCTCCTCACAGTACTGGGGGGAAACCCACTGCTGCACGCACAGCTCCTCACAGTACTGGGGGGACACCCACTGCTGCACACAAAGCTGCTCACAGTACTGGGGGACACCCACTGCTAAACACACAGCTCCGCACAGTACTGGGGGGACACCCACTGCTGTACACACAGCTCCTCACAGTACTGGGGGGTGGACACCCACTGCTGCACACACAGCTCCTCACATTACTGGGGGGTGGACACCCACTGCTGCACACACAGCTCCCACCAGTACTGGCGGGATATCCACTGCTGTGCACACAGCTCCTCACAGTACTGGGGTGTGGACACCCACTGCTGCACACACAGCTCCTCACAGTACTGGGGGGTGGACACCCACTGATGCACACACAGCTCCTCACAGTACTGGGGGGGTGCACACCCACTGCTGCACACACAGCTCCTCACAGTACTGGGGGGACATCCACTGCTGCACGCACAGCTCCTCCCAGTACTGGCGGGACACCCACTCCTGCACACACAGCTCCTCACAGTACTGGGGGGTGGACACCCACTGATGCACACACAGCTCCTCACCATACTGGGGGGGTGGACACCCACTGCTGCACACACAGCTCCTCACAGTACTGGGGGGACATCCACTGCTGCACGCACAGCTCCTCCCAGTACTGGGGGGACACCCACTGTTGCACGCACAGTTCCTCTCAGTACTGGGGGGACACACACTGCTGCACGCACAGCTCCTCACATTACTGGGGGACACCCACTGCTGCACACACAGTTCCTCACAGTACTGGGGGGACACACACTGCTGCACGCACAGCTCCTCACATTACTGGGGGACACCCACTGCTGCACACACAGCTCCTCCCAGTACTGGGGGGACACCCACTGCTGCACACACAGCTCCTCACAGTACTGGGGGACACCCACTGCTGCACACACAGCTCCTCCCAGTACTGGGGGGACATCCACTGCTGTGCACACAGCTCCTCACAGTACTGGGGGGTGGACACCCACTGCTGCACACACAGCTCCTCACAGTACTGGGGGTACACCCACTGCTGCACGCACAGCTCCTCACATTACTGGGGGACACCCACTGCTGCACACACAGCTCCTCACATTACTGGGGGACACCCACTGTTGCACACACAGCTCCTCCCAGTACTGGGGTGATATCCACTGCTGTGCACACAGCTCCTCACAGTACTGGGGTGTGGACACCCACTGCTGCACACACAGCTCCTCACAGTACTGGGGGGTGGACACCCACTGCTGCACACACAGCTCCTCCCAGTACTGGGGGGACATCCACTGCTGTGCACACAGCTCCTCACAGTACTGGGGGGTGGACACCCACTGCTGCACACACAGCTCCTCACAGTACTGGGGGTACACCCCTGCTGCACGCACAGCTCCTCACATTACTGGGGGACACCCACTGCTCCGCACACAGCTCCTCACATTACTGGGGGACACCCACTGCTGCACACACAGCTCCTCACATTACTGGGGGACACCCACTGCTGCACACACAGCTCCTCCCAGTACTGGGGGGATATCCACTGCTGTGCACACAGCTCCTCACAGTACTGGGGTGTGGACACCCACTGCTGCACACACAGCTCCTCACAGTACTGGGGGGTGGACACCCACTGCTGCACACACAGCTCCTCACAGTACTGGGGGGGTGGACACCCACTGCTGCACACACAGCTCCTCCGAGTACTGGGGGGACACCCACTGCTGCACGCACAGCTCCTCACATTACTGGGGGACACCCACTGCTGCACACACAGCTCCTCCCAGTACTGGGGGGACACCCACTGCTGCACACACAGCTCCTCACTGTACTGGGGGACACCCACTGCTGCACACACAGCTCCTCCCAGTACTGGGGGGACATCCACTGCTGTGCACACAGCTCCTCACAGTACTGGGGGGTGGACACCCACTGCTGCAGACACAGCTCCTCACAGTACTGGGGGGACACCCACTGCTGCACGCACAGCTCCTCACATTACTGGGGGACACCCACTGCTCCACACACAGCTCCTCACATTACTGGGGGACACCCACTGCTGCACACACAGCTCCTCACAGTACTGGGGGGACACCCACTGCTGCACGCACAGCTCCTCACATTACTGGGGGACACCCACTGCTGCACACACAGTTCCTCCCAGTACTGGGGGGACACCCACTGCTGCACACACAGCTCCTCACACTACTGGGGGACACCCACTGCTGCACACAGAGCTCCTCCCAGTACTGGGGAGACACCCACTGCTGCACACACAGCTCCTCACAGTACTGGGGGGACACCCACTGCTGCACGCACAGCTCCTCACATTACTGGGGGACACCCACTGCTCCACGCACAGCTCCTCACAGTACTGGGGGGACATCCACTGCTGCGCACACAGCTCCTCACAGTACTGGGGGGACACCCACTGCTACACACACAGCTCCTCACAGTACTTGGGGGGGACACCCACTGCTGTATACAGCTCCTCCCAGTACTGGGGCACGCCCACTGCTGCACACACAGCTCCTCACAGTACTGGGAGACACCCACTGCTGCACACACAGCTCCTCACAGTACTGGGGGACACCCACTGCTGCACACACAGCTCCTCATAGTACTCGGGGGGGACACCCACTGCTGCACACACAGCTCCTCACAGTACTGGGGGGGTACACCCACTGCTGCACACACAGCTCCTCTCAGTACTGGGGGGGGACACCTGCTGCTGTACACACAGGTCCTCCCAGTATTGGGGGGGGCACCCGCTGCTGCACACACAGCTCCTCATGGTACTGGGTGTGGGGGACACCCACTGCTGCACACAGAGCTCCTCACAGTACTACGGGGGACACCCGCTGCTGTACACAGCTTCTCACAGTGCTGGGGGTAACACCTGCTTCTCCTTGAAGTTTTGGGGATGGGAGACCTGCATGGGAGCCCCGGGGGCATAGTCAGGGTACCAAGCCCAGAGCCCCAGGCGGTGGAGTGAGGATACTGAGCCCAGAACTCCAGCAGGGCAGAACTGGGGTGATGGGCCCAGAGCCCCAGAGGGGCCTGGTTTAGTCCAGAGCCTGCTTCTGCATATCACCGGGGACAGTGGTGTCTATGGGTCTGTGGTGACTGATGTTCTGTGTGCCTCTCCGCAGTGGTCAGACGAGCCGAACACAGCGCCCATGCAGGGCTCCCACAGCCAGAGCCCGCACACCCAGCGGCAGCTGAAGGAGGCGCTCTACAAGCAGATCATACAGTACTTTGACCAGGGCAAGGTGAGAGCAGGTGGCTGCAATCCACAGGGGCACCCCCTCTCCCATGGCCCTAATCCCCTCTGAATTCCTTCTCCCCACAGCCCTCACCCCTGCTACAGTGGGACGTCTCTCCCCATGGCCCACAGTCCCCTTCGCACACCCGTACCCTGCTCCACACAGCCCTTACGCCCTCCCCACAGCCATACCCTGCTCCAAAGAGCCCTTACTCCCTCCCAACAGCCATACCCTGCTCCAAAGAGCCCTTACTCCCTCCCTACAGTCGTACCCTGCTCCACACAGCCCTTACCTCTCCCTATAGCCACACCCTTCCCTTACCCCTCCCTACAGCCGTACCCTGCTCCAAAGAGCCCTTACTCCCTCCCTACAGTCGTACCCTGCTCCACACGACCCTTACTCCCTCCCCACAGCCGTACCCTGCTCCACACAGCCCTTACGCCCTCCCCACAGCCGTACCCTGCTCCAAAGAGCCCTTACTCCCTCCCAACAGCCATACCCTGCTCCAAAGAGCCCTTACTCCCTCCCTACAGTCGTACCCTGCTCCACACAGCCCTTACCTCTCCCTATAGCCACACCCTTCCCTTACCCCTCCCTACAGCCGTACCCTGCTCCAAAGAGCCCTTACTCCCTCCCTACAGTCGTACCCTGCTCCACACGACCCTTACTCCCTCCCCACAGCCGTACCCTGCTCCACAAAGCCCTTACCCCCACCCCAAAGCCGTACCCTTCTTCACCCAGCCCTTACCCCTCCCTACAGCCATACCCTGCTCCACCCAGCCCTTACTCCCTCCTACAGCCATACACTGCTCCACACAGCCCTTACCCCTCCCTGCAGCTGTACCCTGCTCCACACAGCCCATACTCCTCCCTGCAGCTGTACCCTGCTCCACACAGCCCTTCCCCGCACCCCACAGCCATACCCTTCTTCACCCAGCCCTTACCCCTCCCTACAGCCATACCCTGCTCCACACAGCCCTTACCCCCTCCCCACAGCCGTACCCTGCTCCAAAGAGCCCTTACTCCCTCCCTACAGTCGTACCCTGCTCCACACAGCCCTTACCTCTCCCTATAGCCACACCCTTCCCTTACCCCTCCCTACAGCCGTACCCTGCTCCAAAGAGCCCTTACTCCCTCCCTACAGTCGTACCCTGCTCCACACGACCCTTACTCCCTCCCCACAGCCGTACCCTGCTCCACACAGCCCTTACTCCCTCCCAACAGCCATACCCTGCTCCAAAGAGCCCTTACTCCCTCCCTACAGTCGTACCCTGCTCCACACAGCCCTTACCTCTCCCTATAGCCACACCCTTCCCTTACCCCTCCCTACAGCCGTACCCTGCTCCAAAGAGCCCTTACTCCCTCCCTACAGTCGTACCCTGCTCCACACGACCCTTACTCCCTCCCCACAGCCGTACCCTGCTCCACACAGCCCTTACGCCCTCCCCACAGCCGTACCCTGCTCCAAAGAGCCCTTACTCCCTCCCAACAGCCATACCCTGCTCCAAAGAGCCCTTACTCCCTCCCTACAGTCGTACCCTGCTCCACACAGCCCTTACCTCTCCCTATAGCCACACCCTTCCCTTACCCCTCCCTACAGCCGTACCCTGCTCCAAAGAGCCCTTACTCCCTCCCTACAGTCGTACCCTGCTCCACACGACCCTTACTCCCTCCCCACAGCCGTACCCTGCTCCACAAAGCCCTTACCCCCACCCCAAAGCCGTACCCTTCTTCACCCAGCCCTTACCCCTCCCTACAGCCATACCCTGCTCCACCCAGCCCTTACTCCCTCCTACAGCCATACACTGCTCCACACAGCCCTTACCCCTCCCTGCAGCTGTACCCTGCTCCACACAGCCCATACTCCTCCCTGCAGCTGTACCCTGCTCCACACAGCCCTTCCCCGCACCCCACAGCCATACCCTTCTTCACCCAGCCCTTACCCCTCCCTACAGCCATACCCTGCTCCACACAGCCCTTACCCCCTCCCCACAGCCGTACCCTGCTCCACACAACCCTTACCTCTCCCCACAGCCGTACCCTGCTTCACCCAGCCCTTAACCCCTCCCGTCAGCTGTACCCTGCTCCACCCAGCCCTTACCCCTCCCTACAGCCGTACCTTGCTCCACACAGCCCATATGCCTCCCTACAGCCACACCCTACTCCACAGAACCCTTACCCCTCCCTACAGCCGTACCTCTCTCCCCATGTCCCATAATCCCCTCCCACTGCCCAGACCCTGGCCTGCTGAAGGAGAAAAAGGGCGCAGCTGCCTGGGGCCCGGCTATTTATAAGAGCCCAGGTGTGCCAGCCGTTGCTCCAAAGCTCTGCTGAAAGTGTGTCTGGCGAGAAAGAGACATTTCATGTGCCCCATAAGGATTCTGGGCAGGGTCACGCTGCCTGTGGAATCTTCTTGGAGCACAGCTGAGCATCTTTCCAGCAAGAGCTGCTGCTGTGGCTTTCCCAGCAGGCAGGCTGGGTACGGAGAAGGGTGGCGAGGCGGGAGCTAGGGCTGGGGCTGGTCAGCTCATGCCTCCTCTGGTTGGACTGGGGATTGTAACCCCCCCCCCAAAGGAGTGGGTAGGGGGGCCTGTTGATTTCTGCCCTGTGGAGGGTCCTGAATTGATGTCAGGGGCCTTGCCATGCACCTCCCCAAGGCCTGGTCCCCATTCCGATAGACTATACCTCTTGCCCTGCTACCATGCCCTCCACCAGAACTGGCCTCAGGCCCTCCAGTAGCTCTGAAGGTTCCCCTCATCTCCAGGGGGTCTGGGCTCTTTATGCCGTCCAGGGCCCAGAATTTTGTGGTGATGGGGGACTTCAACTATCCAGATATATGTTGGGAAACTAATACAGCAGGGGACAGACTGTCCAATAAATTCTTGGATTGCATTGCAGACAACTTTTTATTCCAAAAGTTTGAAAAAGCTACCAGGGGGTAAGCTGTTCTAGATTTAATTTTAACAAATAGGGAGGAAATTATTGAGAATTTGAAAGTGGAAGGATGCTTGGGTGAAAGTGATCATGAAATCATAGAGTTCACAATTCTAAGGAAGGGTAGAAGGGAAAACAGTACAATAGAGATAATGGATTTCAGGAAGGCAGATTTTGGTAAACTCAGACAGCTGGTAGGTAAGGTCCCATGGGAGGCTAAACTGAGAGGAAAAACGGCTGAGGAGAGTTGGCAGTTTTTCAAAGGGACATTATTAAGGGCCCAAAAGCAAGGTGTCCTGCTGCGTAGGAAAGATAGAAAACATGGCAAAAGACTGCCTTGGCTTAACCAGGAGATCTTGCATGATCTCAAACTAAAAACGGAATCGTATAAGAAATGGAAACTAGGACAAATTAGAAAGGATGAATATAGGCAAACAACACGAGCATGCAGGAGCAAGATTAGAAAGGCCAAGGCACAAAATGAGCTCAGGCTAGCTACAAGCATAAAGGGAAACAAGAAGGCTTTTTACAAATACATTGGTAACAAGAGGAAGACCAAGGAGAGGGTAGGGCCATTGGTCAGTGACGAGGGAGAAATAGTAACAGGGAATTTGGAAATGGCAGAGATGTTTAATGATTTCTGTGTTTCGGTCTTCACTGAGAAATCTGAAGGAATGCCTGACACAGAGAATGCTAGTGAAAAAGGGGTAGGTTTAGAAGTTGAAATATGAAAAGAACAAATTAAAATTTACTTAGAAAAATTAGATGTCTGCAAATCACCAGGGCCTGATGAAATGCATCCTAGAATCCTCAAGGAGCTGATAGAAGAGGTATCTGAGCCTTTAGCAATCATTTTTGGAAAATCATGAGAGACGGGAGAGATTCCAGAAGACTGGAAAAGGGCAAATATAGTACCTATTTATAAAAAGGGGAACAAGAATAACCCAGGAAACTACAGGCCAGTCAGCTTAACTTCTGAGCCAGGAAAGATAATGGAGCAGGTCATTAAAGAAATCATCTGCAAGCAATTGGAAGGTGGTAAGGTGATAGGGAACAGCCAGCATGGTTTTGTTAAAAACAGATCATGTCAAACCAATCTAATAGCTTTCTTTGATAGAATAACAAGCCTTGTGGATAAGGGAGAAGCAGTGAATGTGATATACCTAGACTTCAGTAAAGCATTTGACATGGGCTCACATAATATACTTATCAATAAACTACTCAAATACAACTTAGATGGGGCTACTATAAGGTGGGTGAACAACTGGCTGGATAACCGTACCCAGAGAGTAGTTATTAATGGTTTTCAATCCTGCTGGAAAAGTATAACAAGTGGGGTTCCGCAGGGGTCTGTTTTAGGACCGGTTCTGTTCAATATCTTCATTAACGATTTAGATATTGACATAGAAAGTACACTTATTAAGTTTGCAGATGATGCCAAGCTGGGAGGGGTTGCAACTTCTTTGGAGGATAGGGTCATAATTCAAAAGGATCTGGATAAACTGGACAAATGGGCTGAGGTAAACAGGATGAAGTTTAATAAGGACAAATGCAAAGTGCTTCACTTAGGAAGGAACAATCAGTGTCACACATAGAGAATGGGAAAGGACTGCCTAGGAATGAGTACAGCAGAAAGGGATCTAGGGGTTATAGTGGACCACAAGCTAAATATGAGTCAACAGTGTGATGCTGCTGCAAAAAAAGCAAACATGATTCTGGGATGCATTAACAGGTGTGTTGTGAACAAGAGACGAGAAGTCATTCTCCTGCTCTACTCTGCGCTGGTTAGACCTCAGCTGGAGTGTTGTGTCCAGTTCTGGGCACCGCAGTTCAGGAAGGATGTGGAGAAATTGGAGAGGGCCCAGAGGGGAGCAACGAGAATGATCACAGGTCTAGAGAACATGACCAATGAAGAAAGGCTGAACGAATTGGGCTTGTTTAGTTTGGAAAAGAGAAGATTGAGGGGGGACGTGATAGCTGTTTTCAGGTATCTAAAAGGGTGTCATAAGGCAGAGGGAGGGAACTTGTTTTTTCTTGCCTCTGAGGATAGAACAAGAGGTACTGGACTTAAATTGCAGCAGGGGAGGTTCAGGCTGGACATTAGGAAAAAGTTCCGAACTGTCAGGGTGATCAAACACTGGAACGAATTGCCAAGGGAGGTGGTAGAATCTCCATCACTGGAGATATTTAAGAAGAGCTTAGATAGATGGCTTTCAGGGATGGTCTAGAAAGTGCTTGGTCCTGCCGTGAGGGCAGGGGGCTGGACTCGATGGCCTCTTGAGGTCCCTTCCAGTCCTACTCTTCTATGATTCTATGCCTTGGGACCTGCCCCTGGGCATCTGGGTGCTTTGTGCTCTGGGATTGTCCCTGGGGATTTGGGCCCTTTGTGCTCTGGGATTGACCTCTGAGATTCTGGGTGCTTTGTGCTCGGGGATTGACCTCTGAGGTTCTGGGCGCTTTGTGCTCTGGGATTGGCCCTGGGGGTCTGGGCACTTTGTGCTCTGGGATTGGCCCTGGGGATCTGGGCCCTTTGAGCTCTGGGATTGACCCCTGGGGGTCTGGGCGCTTTGTGCTCTGGGATTGTCCCTGGTGACCTGGACACTTTGTGCTCTGGGATTGGTGGCTGGAGACCTGGGCACTTTGTGCTCTGGGATTGGTGGCTGGAGACCTGGGCACTTTGTGCTCTGGGATTGGTGGCTGGAGACCTGGGCACTCTGCCTTACTCCCTCCAGGCCAGGCTGTGGAGAAGAAGGGCAGTTTTTCAGGTGAATTGGGTCCTAGCTCAGCCCTGGTGCATGAGCATCCCTGGCAGGATGCTGGTGAGACTGCAGCAACTGCCGGCCCAGGGCTATTGTGGGCCCAATCCAGGGTCAGCCCTACCAGGAGGACTAGCCACACTCCACATCACACCAGGCCAGTCTAGACACAGCTCCCCACTGTGGCCTCCACATCCTGGGTCTGGCTTCACACCTGTGTCCCACAGCTTGGCCTGGCAGAGCAGGGGTAGAATGCAGCCCCTCCTCCTGGTCCAGGTGCAGGGATCTGGGAGTAATGCTTCTTGCTCCTGACTGCCCCATTTCCCTGCAGATGTGGGAGGAGGCGATTCTCATCTGCAAGGAGCTGGCCGAGCAGTATGAGAGTGAGGTCTTTGAGTATGAAATGCTGAGTGAAATCCTGGTGAGTTCCCAGGGGCTCTGAGCCTCCACCCGGAGTGTGCATGTAATCAGCTTGTGGGGAGCCCAGGGCCAGCGTAACCAGCAATTGCATCAGGAGTGAGGGATACTGTCAGTCCAAGCTAGCGGGGGCTGCAGAGAGGGACTGAAGGGCACTGTCAGAGCTGGGGAGCCCAGGGCGGGTGTAGCGGGAGCTGCAGAGAGGGACTGAAGGGCACTGTCAGAGCTGGGGAGCCCAGGGTGGGTGTAGCGGGAGCTGCAGAGTGGGACTGAAGGGCACTGTCAGAGCTGGGGAGCCCAGGGCGGGTGTAGCGGGGGCTGCAGAGTGGGACTGAAGGGCACTGTCAGAGCTGGGGAGCCCAGGGCGGTGTAGCGGGAGCTGCGGAGAGGGACTGAAGGGCACTGTCAGAGCTGGGGAGCGCAGGGTGGGTGTAGCAGGGGCTGCAGAGAGGGACTGAAGGGCACTGTCAGAGCTGGGGAGCCCAGGGCGGGTGTAGCGGGGGCTGCAGAGCGGGACTGAAGGGCACTGTCAGAGCTGGGGAGCCCAGGGCGGGTGTAGCGGGGGCTGCAGAGCGGGACTGAAGGGCACTGTCAGAGCTGGGGAGCCCAGGGCGGGTGTAGCGGGGGCTGCAGAGCGGGACTGAAGGGCACTGTCAGAGCTGGGGAGCCCAGGGCGGGTGTAGCGGGGGCTGCAGAGCGGGACTGAAGGGCACTGTCAGAGGTGGGGAGCCCAGGGTGGGTGTAGCGGGAGATGCAGAGTGGGACTGAAGGGCACTGTCAGAGCTGGGGAGCCCAGGGTGGGTGTAGCGGGAGCTGCAGAGAGGGACTGAAGGGCACTGTCAGAGCTGGGGAGCCCAGGGTGGGTGTAGCGGGAGCTGCAGAGAGGGACTGAAGGGCACTGTCAGAGCTGGGGAGCCCAGGGTGGGTGTAGCGGGAGCTGCAGAGTGGGACTGAAGGGCACTGTCAGAGCTGGGGAGCCCAGGGCGTGTGTAGCGGGGGCTGCAGAGTGGGACAGAGAGGTACTGTCAGAGCTGGGAAGCCCAGGGCAGGTGTAGCGGGGGCTGCAGAGAGGGACTGAAGGGCACTGTCAGAGCTGGGGAGCCCAGGGCGGGTGTAGCGGGGGCTGCAGAGTGGGACAGAGAGTTACTGTCAGAGATGGGAAGCCCAGGGCAGGTGTAGCGGGGGCTGCAGAGTGGGACATAGAGGTACTGTCAGAGCTGGGGAGCCCAGGGCGGGTGTAGCAGGGGCTGCAGAGAGGGACTGAAGGTCACTGTCAGAGCTGGGGAGCCCAGGGCGGGTGCAGCGGGGACTGCAGAGTGGGACTGAAGGGCACTGTCAGAGCTGGGGAGCCCAGGGCGGGTGCAGCGGGGACTGCAGAGTGGGACTGAAGGGCACTGTCAGAGCTGGGGAGCCCAGGGCGTGTGTAGCGGGGGCTGCAGAGAGGGACTGAAGGGCACTGTCAGAGCTGGGGAGCCCAGGGTGGGTGTAGCGGGGGCTGCAGAGAGGGACTGAAGGGCACTGTCAGAGCTGGGGAGCCCAGGGCGGGTGTAGCGGGGGCTGCAGAGTGGGACTGAAGGGCACTCTCAGAGCTGGGGAGCCCAGGGTGGGTGTAGCGGGGGCTGCAGAGAAGGACTGAAGGGCACTGTCAGAGCTGGGGAGCCCAGGGCGGGTGTAGCGGGGGCTGCAGAGTGGGACTGAAGGGCACTCTCAGAGCTGGGGAGCCCAGGGTGGGTGTAGCGGGGGCTGCAGAGAGGGACTGAAGGGCACTGTCAGAGCTGGGGAGCCCAGGGTGGGTGTATCGGGAGCTGCAGAGTGGGACTGAAGGGCACTGTCAGAGCTGGGGAGCCCAGAGCGGGTGTAGCGGGGGCTGCAGAGAGGGAGTGAAGGGCACTGTCAGAGCTGGGGAGCCCAGGGCGGGTGTAGTGGGGGCTGCAGAGAGGGACTGAAGGGCACTGTCAGAGCTGGGGAGCCCAGGGCGGGTGTAGCGGGGGCTGCAGAGAGGGACTGAAGGGCACTCTCAGAGCTGAGGAGCCCAGGGTGGGTGTAGCGGGGGCTGCAGAGAAGGACTGAAGGGCACTGTCAGAGCTGGGGAGCCCAGGGTGGGTGTAGCGGGGGCTGCAGAGTGGGACTGAAGGGCACTGTCAGAGCTGGGGAGCCCAGGGTGGGTGTAGCGGGGGCTGCAGAGAGGGACTGAAGGGCACTGTCAGAGCTGGGGAGCCCAGGGTGGGTGTAGCGGGAGCTGCAGAGAGGGAGTGAAGGGCACTGTCAGAGCTGGGGAGCCCAGGGCGGGTGTAGCGGGGGCTGCAGAGAGGGACTGAAGGGCACTGTCAGAGCTGGGGAGCCCAGGGTGGGTGTATCGGGAGCTGCAGAGTGGGACTGAAGGGCACTCTCAGAGCTGGGGAGCCCAGGGCGGGTGTAGCGGGGGCTGCAGAGAGGGACTGAAGGGCACTGTCAGAGCTGGGGAGCCCAGGGCGGGTGTAGCGGGGGCTGCAGAGTGGGACTGAAGGGCACTGTCAGAGCTGGGGAGCCCAGGGCGGGTGTAGTGGGGGCTGCAGAGTGGGACTGAAGGGCACTCTCAGAGCTGGGGAGCCCAGGGTGGGTGTAGCGGGGGCTGCAGAGAGGGACTGAAGGGCACTGTCAGAGCTGGGGAGCCCAGGGTGGGTGTATCGGGAGCTGCAGAGTGGGACTGAAGGGCACTCTCAGAGCTGGGGAGCCCAGGGCGGGTGTAGCGGGGGCTGCAGAGAGGGACTGAAGGGCACTGTCAGAGCTGGGGAGCCCAGGGCGGGTGTAGCGGGGGCTGCAGAGTGGGACTGAAGGGCACTGTCAGAGCTGGGGAGCCCAGGGCGGGTGTAGCGGGGGCTGCAGAGTGGGACTGAAGGGCACTGTCAGAGCTGGGGAGCCCAGGGTGGGTGTATCAGGAGCTGCAGAGTGGGACTGAAGGGCACTCTCAGAGCTGGGGAGCCCAGGGCGGGTGTAGCGAGGGCTGCAGAGAGGGACTGAAGGGCACTGTCAGAGCTGGGGAGCCCAGGGTGGGTGTAGCGGGAGCTGCAGAGTGGGACTGAAGGGCACTCTCAGAGCTGGGGAGCCCAGGGCGGGTGTAGCGAGGGCTGCAGAGAGGGACTGAAGGGCACTGTCAGAGCTGGGGAGCCCAGGGTGGGTGTAGCGGGGGCTGCAGAGTGGGACTGAAGGGCACTCTCAGAGCTGGGGAGCCCAGGGTGGGTGTAGCGGGGGCTGCAGAGAGGGACTGAAGGGCACTGTCAGAGCTGGGGAGCCCAGGGCGGGTGCAGCAAGGGCTGCAGAGAGGGACTGAAGGGCACTGTCAGAGCTGGGGAGCCCAGGGCGGGTGTCGCGGGGGCTGAGGGGTGGGTGAGTGTGTACCATGATGGATGGGTTTGTATCGGGGTGGATGGGAGGGTGGGTGCGTGTGCATGGGGATGGTTGGACGGAGATGCGGCTTGATCTGTGTGGTGACGGGTGGGGGAATGTGCGCACAGCTGTGAGGACGGATTCTAGATAGAAAGATCGATCACTGCAGGACGGGGATAGAAGGGGACAGTTCAGGGGACTTGACAGAGCGGTCTGCAGTCTGCCTCCTCCTGGGTCGTGGGTTTGTGGCAAACCGCAGTCTAAGGGGGCCGAGCCCCATCTTGTCTCTTGTAGCAGCGGGAAGCGAAGTTCTACGAGAACATCTTGAAAGTGCTACGGCCCAGCCCAGACTACTTTGCTGTGGGCTACTATGGGCAAGGCTTCCCCCCGTTCCTGCGGGTAAGAGACCCCCTGTTCCCCTTGCGCCCTTCTCACCCTAGCACACCAGCCAGGCCAGCAGCCCACACTCTGCCAGCCAGCAGCTGAGCGGTGGGAAGTGCACACAGACGAGGCCATTTCTCGGGGTGGTCAGTGCCATGCTCCTTTGCCAGCGTTGAACCGAGTTCCAGACCCCACCCTGCTCCTCTCGCCCTTCCACCCTGGGACCCTCCTCTGGAAAGATCCCCACACCTGAGGCCCTATGGCCAGGTGGCCATGCCCGGACTTGTCTGGAGAGACAGCAACAGAGTGTGGCAAGGAGTAGGAGGAGGGGACGGCACTCCGATGGGGGGGGCTGAGGGATACTGCCATGGTGGGGGTGCGGAGGAGGGTGGGTTAGCAGTGGAGGGGCCATGCTGCCCCCCCGACACCCTGTCAGCACCAGTTAGTCCCTTCCCCACCCCCTCGGGCTAGGGTGGGTCCCCCTCTCCCTCCCAGCACTAATGCCCCTTAATTGCTAACTGGAGCATCTGCTCTCCCTGGCTCTGACAGTACCCTGAGTCCTTACCTGCACCCCCCCACACCCAGCCAGCAACAGCCAGTTCCCCGCATTTGTGTTAGGCCAGGCCAAGTCCTCCTGTCCCTGCAGTACCCCGCTGCCCACATCAGGCCAAGCTGGACCCCTCACTCCCTGCTAGCACCAGCTGTACTCACCCTCTGTGTTTGACCAGGCTGCAACAGCTGGCACCTGCTCCTCCCCCACGTTAGACCAGCCCAACTCCACCTCTCCCTCCCTGCACCAATGCCCCTGAGTCTGAACCTGCAGCGTCTGCTCTCCCCAGGTCTCACAGTACCCCTCAGTCCTGACTTGCAGGCCCACCTCTCCCCACCAGCACTACTTGGTCTCTTTCCCACTCCTGCTGGGACAGGTTGTGCCCCAGCTCGCCACCAGTACTAGCTGGTGCCCCCTTAACAAGAGCTTTCTTGGGGACAAAATGAGAATATCAATTCAGGACAAACAGTTAGAGACAGGGCTACTTGCTGCCCAAGATGGAGTTCCTCCACTATAACGTACATCAGATCAGTCACAAAGAGCTCTTCTGTTCACCACAGTGGTTAACAAGAAGTCATGCAATAAATATACGATCAATTCCCTCAGACACTACAAGTTCTCCTGGGCTATGACCACCACCATTCCTTATACAGGTGAGAGGTTAGGAAAACCAATCTCATTGAATAAAAAGGTTCTTCTGATCTCAAAGAACCAGCAACATTCCCAGGACAATGTGTAACTTGGACTATTACCTAAAAATCACTAAGGGACAATCCTTTAGAATCTAAAATCTAAAGGTTTGTTGGAAGGAAGGAAGGTAAAATTATTAAAGGGATCAAACACTCCTCAAGAGCTGTGTCGTCATAAGTGCCGCACTCTATGCGACGGGGTGTTCCAGCACCACAGATCAGAGATTTTTACAGGGGTTCGTAGGGCCACACACACATGCAGTAGCTGTCTCGCTGTGCTCATAGTCTACTTACTGCATGCGCTGCCTGACCCTCCTCAGTTTCTCCTTTGCCATCGTCAGCCGTAGATGGCACTCCACAGCAGCATTTCTCCTGCTGTCCTCCAAAAGACAAGGGTTGGAGTTATAAATTATACTAGTTGTTAGAATACTCTTAGGCTACGTCTACACGTGCAGCCAACATCGAAATAGCTTATTTCGATGTTGCGACATCGAAATAGTCTATTTCGATGAATAACGTCTACACGTCCTCCAGGGCCGGCAACGTCGATGTTCAACTTCGACGTTACTCAGCCCAACATCGAAATAGGCGCAGCGAGGGAACGTCTACACGTCAAAGTAGCACACATCGAAATAGGGATGCCAGGCACAGCTGCAGACAGGGTCACAGGGCGGACTCAACAGCCAGCCGCTCCCTTAAAGGGCCCCTCCCAGACACAGTTGCACTAAACAACACAAGATACACAGAGCTGACAACTGGTTGCAGACCCTGTGCCTGCAGCATAGATCCCCAGCTGCCGCAGAAGCAGCCAGAAGCCCTGGGCTAAGGGCTGCTGCCCACGGTGACCATAGAGCCCCGCAGGGGCTGGAGAGAGAGCATCTCTCAACCCCCCAGCTGATGGCCGCCATGGAGGACCCAGCAATTTCGATGTTGCGGGACGCGGATCGTCTACACGGTCCCTACTTCGACGTTGAACGTCGAAGTAGGGTGCTATTCCTATCTCCTCATGAGGTTAGCGACTTCGACGTCTCGCCGCCTAACGTCGAAGTTAACTTCGAAATAGCGCCCGACGCGTGTAGACGCGACGGGCGCTATTTCGAAGTTGGTGCCGCTACTTCGAAGTAGCGTGCACGTGTAGACGCAGCTTTAGAGAGATAAAATCGTAGAATCAGAATCCTAGGACTGGAAGGGACCTTAGGAGATCAGCTAGTCCAGCCCTCTGTTTGAAGCAGGATCAGCCCTGACTAAATCTTTCCAGTCAGGACTTTGCAAACCAGGACTTAAAACCTCTAGGGATGGAGATTCCACCACCTCACTAGGGAAAGCATTCCAGTGCTTCACCGCCCGCCTGGGGAAAGAGTGTTTCCTAATAGCAAAAGGACAATCCAGGGAACTATAGACCGGTCAGCCTTACCTCAGTCCCTGGAAAAATAATGGAGGGGATCCTCAAGGAATCCATTTTGGAGCACTTGAAACAGGGGAGAGTGATCAAAAATAGCCAACATGGATTCACGAGGGGCAAGTCCTGCCTGACCAATCTGATTAGCTTCTGTGATGAGGTAACAGGATCTGTGGACATGGGGAAGTCAGTGGATGTGATATACCTTGACTGCAGCAAAGCTTTTGATACAGTCTCCCACAACATTCTTGTCCCAAAGTTAAGGAAATATGGATTGGATACATGGACTTGCCCTTGGTGAATCCATGTTGACTACTCTTGATCACTCTCCCATTTTCCAAGGGTTTCAAAATGGATTCCTTGAAGATCCCCTCCATGATTTTTCCAGGGACTGAGATGAGGCTGCCCAGTCTAGAGTTCCCTGGATTGTCCTTCTTTCCTTTTTCAAAGATTGGCACTGCATTTGCCTTTTTCCAGTTATCCAGGACCTCTCCCGATCTCCACAAGTTTTTAAAGACATTGGCCAAAGGCTCTTCAATGACATCTGTCAATTCCCTCAGTACCTTTGGATACATTAAATCCGGACCCATGGATCTGTGTGCATCTAGTGTTTCTAAATAGCTCTTTACCTGTTCTTTCCCTACTGAGGGCTGCCCCCCTCCTTCCCATACTGCATTGCCTAGTGCCATAGTCTGGGAGCTGACTTCGTCTGTGAAGACTGAGGCAAAAAATGCATTGAGTGCTTCAGCCTTTCTCACATCTGTCCCCAGGTTATCTCCCTCATACAGTAACAGCCCTACACCCTCCCTGATCACCCTCCTATTGTTAACATGCCTGTAGAAACCCTTCTTGTTACCTTCATATGCCTTGCGAGCTGCAGTTCCAATTGTGCTTTCGCTTTCCTGATTACTTCCCAGCATTCTCCAGCTCATTGCCTACTATGTTTGCTTTTCTTACTGCCCATTGGGCTGGTTTGTACCTGTGCCTTCATTAAGACTTCTTTAAAATACTGCCAGTTCTCCTGAACTCCGTTCCCCTTCATATCGGTTTCCCAAGGGATCCTACCCATCAGATCTCTCGGGGAGTCTAAGTCTGCTCTTCTGAAATCAAGGGTCTGTATTTTGCTGCTCACCCTTCTTCCTTTTGTCAGGATCCTGAAATCTACCAGCTCATAGTTGCTGCAGCCCAGTTGCCACACACTTCTATTTCTCCTACTAGTTCTTCCCTGTTTGCGAGGCTCAAGTCAAGCTGCACACAGCCCCTGTTCGGTTCTTTCAGCACATGTAGCAGGAAGTTATCTCCAACATTCTCCAAAAACTTCCTGGATTGTTTTTTTGTGCATGTCTGTGTTGGTCTCTGTGATGGGGTTCAGGGGTCCCCAAGCTCTGTACCCCATCCCAGGCAGGAGTGACTCTCACTTAGCAGGAGAACAGCAGGTTTATTAGCTGACAGGACACAGCGTCTTATAGAAGAGTCAGTGCAGCCGGCAGAGACAGCCAGTCCAATCCATTTTGGAGAGCGGAGGCCCCGAGGGGCCCTTGGAGCCAGGGCCTTGCCCCCTCCTTTGTCTCTCTCTCTCCCAGCCCAGACTCACTGCTTCCAACTCCCAGTTCCAATTCAAACCCCTCAGGCTCCACCTCCCCCTTTGTCTGCAGCACAGAGGTGTCGCCTGGTCATTGGGTTACCCTCAGCAGGAGCCCCCCCCCTCCCTCTGTGAGACGCACACGTACACACACGCATCCCCCACTGCATCACAGTCTCCCAATAAATGTATGAATGATTAAAGTCTTCCATGAGGACCAGGGACTGTGATTTGGAAGCTTCTTTTAGTTGTCTGAAGAAATCCTCATCTACCAGCCTATAGCAGACAGCAACCACAATATCATATCTGTTGCTCCTGCCTCTAAGCTTAACCTAAAGACTCTCAACTGGCTTTTCTCCCTACATGTACTGGAGTTCAGAGCAATCACACTGCTCCTTCACACAGAGCGCAACTGCTCCTCCTTTTCTCCCCTGCCTGTCCTTCCTGAACAGTTTATACCCTTCCATGACTGTGCGCCAGTTATGTGAGTCATCCCACCAAGTCTCTGTTATTCCAATCACCTCGTACTTCTTTGATTGTGCCAGGGCCTCTCATTCTTCCTGTTTCTTCCTCTATTCCAAGTGCTTCATAATGGATTCCTTGAGATCCGCTCCATGATTTTTCCAGAGACTGAGGTGAGGCTGACCAGTCTGTAGTTCCCTGGATTCTCCTTCTTCCTCTTTTTTAAAGATGGGCACTACATTTACCTTTTTCCAAATGTCTGAGACTTCCCTCAATTGCCAGTAGTTTTCAAAGATAATGGACAATGGCTCTGCAATCACATCAGCCAATCCCTGAGCGCTCACAGATGCATTTGATCCAGCCCCATGGATTTGTGTATAGCCAGCTTTTCTAAATAGTTCTTAGCCATTTCTTTCACCAGCAAGAGCCGCCCTCCCCCCTCCCCGCCGTTCTTCCCATACTGTGCTGCCCATTGTAGCAGTTTGGGAGCCAACCTTGTCTGTGATGATGGAGGCCAAAAAAGTATTGAGTATTTCCAGTTTTTCCACATCATCATCTGGCTACAAGCATCAGAAATTCTAAAGAAGTTTCACATCAAAGTGGAAGACCTCCCCTTTGACAGAAACCAATTGTTTTCCTCTAAAATGGGCTGTGAATGACTCTCAGGCACCACTACATTTGGGGCACCATTTTACCCGCCTGTGCTGCGTCTGTGTATGCCCAGCACAGACGGAGGACATTGCTGCCTCCAGTAACCACAATCTCCTAGCCTTCATTCCACCCCGTCTCCTGGCTGAATCCCCTGGTTCCTCGCCCCCCACCGAATTCCACCTATTGGTCCTGGCCCAATCCCCCGGCTCCTCAGCCCCCTGCCCCCTTGACTCCATCGCTTGGTCTTGTGGCCCAATCCTCGGCCCCCTCCAACCACCCACCCTTCTACAAATAAATTCATGGAGCTTAGGTCCATCAACACATCCTCCCCTCGTATGGAACAGAGCTAGCCACATACTTACCAACAACCTTACATACGTGTTTTATATCAACAGACAGGGAAGTGCTTGTTCTCTCTGTGTACTGAAGCTATGTACCTTTGGAATTTGTGCATTCATTACAATATAACTATTACAGTAGGTTACTCACCGGAATACAGAACACCATAGCTGGCACACTAAGGCAGCACTTCTTAGATGACCACGAGTGTGAACTACACCATGAAGTCCTAATTACCATGTTTTGCAAATGGGGTCAACCATAAATAGATTTATTTGTGCCAAACAAAACTATGAATGTTCCTTTTTTGTGTCAGAGTGGAAGTCACATTGCAGTCTGTAGGGAATATCTTTCTGGAGCCAATTGTGACTCGTGGCCTTCCTGCTTAGGCCATTTCAGTGTGGGAAAAATGAATGAAAATGGTCAGCGGCTTCTCAAACTTTGCATGTACCACAATCTGTGCATCACAAACACATTTTTTCCAAACCAAGCCACAGCACAGCATGTCATGGAGATGCCCACGCTCGAAACACTGGCATCAACTAGACATGGTCATCGCTAGACGTGATAACCTCAAAAACGTCCTTCTGACACGCAGCTATCATAGTGCTGACTGCGATACAGCTCGCTCGTTAGTTTGCTCCAAACTCAAGGTGATTCCCAAAGAGCTGCACCGCTCTAAACCAACTGGAAGGCCCCTCATCGATGCCAGAAAGACGGATAACTCAGAGAGAGCTGAAAAGTTCAGAGCGACCCTCGAGGAGAATCTGCGCAGCAACCCTGGGGGTGCCGATGTGACACCCAGATGGCAGCATCTGAGGGATACAATGTACAACTCGGCCTTGTCGGTGTTTGGAAGAAGAGCTAGAAACACAAATGACTGGTTCGAAGCTAACTCTGATGAGATGATTCCAGCCATCGAAAAAAAGCGCGCCGCGCTCATGGAGTACAAACGTTCGCCGAGCCAGAGTACCCTGCAAACACTCAGAGCAGCCAGAAAAACAGTACAGCAGACGGCCAGGCGCTGTACCAACAACTACTGGCTCGAGCGATGCAGCAGCATCCAGACCAGTGTTGACTTTGGTAACCTCAGGGGAATGTACAAGAGCATCAAGAAGGCATTAGGACCCACCCAGAACAAGATGGCACCACTGAAATCCAAACCTGGTGATGTCGTCACTGACAAAGCCAAACAGATGGAGCGCTGGGTCGAGCACTACTCCGAGCTGTACTCATGCGAGAACATTGTGGTCGACTCAGCCCTCGATGCCGTCGAACTCCTACCAGTAATGGACGAAGTGGACCAGGAACCAACTGTGGGTGAACTGAAGAGAGCCATTCACAACATTGCAGTAGGAAAGGCCCCAGGCCAGGATGGTATACCACCAGAGGTTATCAAGTGTGCCACAGACACTCTCCTGGAACCCCTACATGAGCTACTGTGCCTGTGCTGGAGAGAGGGAGAGGTTCCACAGGACATGCGTGATGCTAACATCATAACCTTGTATAAGAACAAAGGAGACAGAAGCGAGTGCAACAATTACCGTGGAATCTCCCTCCTAAGCATCACTGGTAAACTGTTTGCTCGTGTCATCCTTGGCAGACTCCAGAAGATTTGCTGAGAGGGTGTATCCTGAATCACAGTGCGGATTCCGTGCAGAGAGATCTACTGTCAACATGGTCTTCTCTCTGAGGCAGCTGCAGGAGAAATGCAGGGAGCTGAGGAAGCCACTCTATATTGCCCTCATCAACCTAAACAAGGCCTTCGAATTGGTCAGCAGGGATGGACTGTTCAAACTGCTCCATAAGACAGGTTGTCCGCCATGGTTACTCAAGGTGATCCAGTCTTTCCACGAAGACATGAGAGGAACCGTCCAATACGATGGCACGTTATCGGATGCTTTCAGCATCAGGAGCGGCATCAAACAAGGATGCGTCCTTGCTCCGACATTGTTTGGGATCTTCTTCGCACTCCTCCTTAAACACGCCTTTGGATCTTCAACAGAGGGCATCTTTTTGCACACAAGATCTGATGGGAAACTGTTTAATCTTGCAAGGCTGAAAGCTAAATCTAAGGTGCGGGAAGTCCTCATCAGAGATATGCTGTTCGCAGATGACGCTGCTGTGTGTCACACGCAGAAGACCAGCTTCAGAAGCTGCTGGATCGGTTCTCCAAAGCATGCAAGGACTTTGGGCTCTCCATCAGCCTAAAGAAGACAAATGTACTTGGTCAGGACGTTGCTGTTTCTCCATCAATCAGCATTGACAACTATACGTTAGAGGTCGTCCACGAGTTTGTTTACCTCGAGTCCACCATCACTGACACCCTGTCCTTGGAGACTGAGCTAAATAGGAGGATCGGTAAAGTAGCCACAACTCTGTCCAGACTCAGCTGTACACTCACACCAAAATGCAAGTCTACAGAGCCTGCATCCTCAGCACCCTCCTTTACGGCAGCGAGACTTGGACCCTGTACGCCCGCCAGGAAAAGAGGCTGAACGTCTTCCACTTGCGCTGCCTCAGGCGCTTCCTTGGAGTATCGTGGAAGGACAGAGTGTCCAACACTACCGTCCTTGAGCAAGCTGGAATCCCAACCATGCACACCCTCCTCAGGCAGCGGCGCCTCCACTGGCTTGGTCACGTCCACAGGATTAATGATGGAAGGATCCCAAAAGACATCTTGTATGGCGAGCTAGCCTCTGGCAAAAGACCTCCTGGACGCCCCCAGCTGCGCTACAAAGATGTTTGCAAGAGAGACCTCAGGGAAGTAGACGTCAAGCGAGACAGCTGGGAGGAGCTGGCAGACGATTGCAGCAGATGGAGGCAGGAACTATACAAGGGCCTTCAGAAGGGTGAGTTGAGGATCAGATAGCTAGCAAAGGAGAAGCGAGCCCGCAGAAAGCACAGCAAGGACCTGCCAGACACCCATTACATATGCAACAGATGCAGCAAGGACTGTCACTCTCGTGTGGGTCTTCACAGTCACAGCCGACGCTGCAAATGAGGATGCCAAATGGAACTACGCAGGGTGCGATCCATAGTCTACGTAGACTGAAGGGTGCTACTACTACCACTACCTGGAACCCCATAATGCTATACGCATGGTCTCTGATAATATTAATTCCCTTGGTCATTCACAAGACACATATGGACAATCCCCACATCATTCTTATCTCCCCAGCATGGCCCAGACAGCTATGGTTCCCTTACCTCTCACATCTTGCAGAATGCCCTCTGCAAACCTTCCATGGAGTCCAGATCGCCTGTTCCAGAACAACAACTGACCATGGCCTCCAGATCTGCACAGGCTTCATCTCAGCAGCTGGCTTCTCAGTGGTCTCACATGACAAGGCACAAATTTGTTCAATAGCTGTCAGTCCATGACCAGAAACACTTACCTGCAAACTTGGAAAAGATTCTCCATGTGGTACAAGTGTAAACAACTTACCCCAAATGAAGTACCCCCTCCACTCATCATGGAGTACCTCCTTGAAGTGAAACAGTTGGGCTTAGCTCTCAACTCATTAAGGGTGCATCTACACTTGTATTCCTCTTTCGAAAGAGGTATGCAAATGAGGGAAATCGAAAATGCAAAGGAGGGACATATTTGCATATTTGACATCTCATTTGCTTATTCTTATTCAGAAGAGCTTCGAAAGAAGAAAACCAGTGTAGATGCTGCTCTTTCGAAAGTAAACTCAATCTTCGAAAGAACCCTTCTTCCCATTAAATAAAGGGAAGGGCACATTCTCAGTAGATATAACGTCAGCCAGAAGAGTCAGTGAGAGTGGAGCACTCTTGGCTGAACCTCTTCACACCACTTTCACCAAAGACAAAATCACCATGCAACCACACCCAGCCTTCCTACCAAAAGTGGCCACCTCCTTTCACTTATATCAACCCAAAAACGTACCATCATTATATCCTAAACCACACAGAGACCAACAGGAGGCCACCCTTTCCACTTTGGATGCCCAATGAGCAGTTGCATTCTGCACTGACAGAATGAAACCTTTCCACAAATTGCAGCGGCTACTCATTTCCATAGCGGAAATCTCCAAGCAGCGCCTGTCCAAGTGGATCTCCACATCTATATATACCTGTTACACCCTCTGGGACAGAACACTCCCGTTAGCATAAGGGCTCGCTCCACCCAAGGCATGGCAGCATCCATAGCCTTTCTACCTAACATCCCCTTAGCAGGTATCTGTCAAGCTGACATACAGACCACACTTCCAAAACATGAAGGGATCACCTCTGGGCCCATTGCTGACACCTCAGTTGGCCAAGCTGTGCTCTCCTCTACTCTTGATACCTGATTCTGAATCCCACCTTCCTTGGGGACACTACTTGGTAGTCACCTGTGGTGGTGCATCCCCAAGGACACCGCTTGAAGAAGTTACTCACCTTGCGCATTAATGATTATTCTTTGAGATGTGTATCCCTCTGGGTTCTCCACAATCTGCCCTCCTCGCCTCTACTTCAGAGTGCAGAGTCTCAACTCAGAGGCAGAGAAGGAGCATGAGCTGGTCTGGCCACATGCACGCTACATTAGGTGTGAGTACCATGAGAAAGCACTGTGCGTGCCTAGCTCAACTGACCACTGCTGTAAAATTCTCTGACCTGTGGTGCTCGGATGCTCTAACAGCTAGAGTGGAGCACTCACAGGAACACACACCTTGAAGAACAATCGTTACTAACTTCTTCATACACCCATTGCAGAGTCCTTGGTTCAGGTTTGTAGTAGTGATGGAATAAACTCTTGGCTTAAGTCAAGTTTCTGGAATACATCCCCAGCTTGGATGGGCCATTGAGTTCTTTGCTGAGAGCGTCAGTTTATGATAAAGGTTTCCCAGCAGTAAGAAGCAGGACCGAAGACAAAATGGAGGAGTTCCCAAGATCTTTTATATTCTCTGCGATGGGGAGAGATTCTCATTGTTCTCTCTGTGGAAAAGTACAGCTACGACATAGAGTTTGTTACATGAGCAAGTCACCTGTCCACACATGACTCCATTCTTTACAGGTAGAAGCCATCGCTCCCATGCCAGTCTGAACATTACCAGGAAAGGTCATCAGATGTGGACTGGCACCTCCCAGAGCCTATTGCCAGTCAATTATTTCTATTCTACCTGAGTAATTTTTTCACGATAAGCTGCCCAAAGTTCCTGTTGCTGTCTCCCAGAAGCAATATTTGAAATACAGTTATATATCCAATAGTCATTACTTCAAATATTAAAATGATACATAACATATGGAGATGCACCTATCTCATAAAGCTGGAAGGGGCCTTTGAGTCCAGTCCCCAGCCCCCACAGCAGGGTCCACAACCATTCCTGTCAGCACTGTGAGTGTCTAGCTCAGCTGCCCCAGATCCGTAAATGGCCCCCTCAGGAGTTGAGCTCACAATCCTGAGTTTAGCAGGCCAGTGCTCAAACCAGAGTTACCCCTGCTGCACGTATATGAATGGCATAGTCATAGCCAGTGAATGACAGCCTCTTCATAGACACCTCACTGGGCACTCTGGCTGCGTCTACATGTGCACGCTACTTCGAAGTAGCGGCAGTAACTTCGAAATAGCGCCCGTCACGTCTACACGTGTTGGGCGCTATTTCGAAGTTGAAATCGACGTTAGGCGGCAAGACGTCGAAGTCACTAACCCCATGAGGGGATGGGAATAGCGCCCTACTTCGACGTTCAACATCGAAGTAGGGACGTGTAGACGATCCGCGTCCCGCAACATCGAAATAGCGGGGTCCTCCATGGCGGCCATCAGCTGGGGGGTTGAGAGATACTCTCTCTCCAGCCCTTGCGGGGCTCTGTGGTCACCGTGGGCAGCAGCCCTTAGCCCAGGGCTTCTGGCTGCTGCTGCTGCAGCTGGGGGTCCGTGCTGCATATACAGGGTCTGCAACTAGTTGTTGGCTCTGTGTATCTTGCACTGTTTAATGAAAGTGTGTCTGGGAGGGGCCCTTTAAGGGAGCGACTTGCTGTTGAGTCCGCCCCGTGACCCTGTCTGCAGCTGTGCCTGGCTCCCTTATTTCGATGTGTGCTACTTTGGCGTGTAGACGTTCCCTCGCTGTGCCTATTTCGATGTTGGGCTGAGCAACGTCGAAGTTGAACATCGACGTTGCCAGCCCTGGAGGACGTGTAGACGTTATTCATCGAAATAGTCTATTTCGATGTCGCAACATCGAAATAAGCTATTTCGAAGTTGGGTGCACGTGTAGACGTAGCCTCTGTGTACAAGATTTGCTCCAGTCATAGAACAGTGATTGCAACAATGATCTATATGGCACATTTTAATCAGATGTCACACCCTCCATCCCCACTGGGCCCGCCCAGGCCCCCTCCCGGCCAGCACCAGCTGGTAACCCCACTTGCATTAGGCCAAGCCACAGCAGCAAGTCTTGGGTCAGGCAGGCATGGTCCTTGTGGGATAGAATAGACACTAACCTTTCCCTCCCACTGCAGAACAAGGTGTTCATTTACCGAGGCAAGGAGTATGAGCGCCGGGAGGACTTTGAGATGCGGCTGCTGACTCCCTTCCCCAATGCTGAGAAGCTGCAGACCACGTCCCCCCCAGAGCAAGCCATCACCGACTCTCCAGGCCAGTGTATCCTTCCGCTACCTTGTGTGGTAGGCTGGGGCTGCCCTGGCTACTTGGCCAAGGCTTGGCTGTGTGGTGTTCCCCAGTCCAAATGCATACATGTAGGCCCTCCCCTCCCTCAAGTGTGCTTGTTGCAGGGCTTCGCCTGTGTAAGCATCCCTGCACGGCTCCTGTTGGGTGTAGCAGGCACAGGGGTCCTGCGGGTTGGGCCAGGAGGGCTCCGCCTGGGACAGACCCATTCTCTGGCTGCTCCTTCACTCAACCCAGATATCCAGTGCTTCACCGTGCAGCCTGTGGAGGAGGCCAGGGACCGTTTCAGGGGCAGGAACGTCCCTGAGCAGATTGTCAAGTGAGTCCCCAGGGCCCCAGACCTACAAGAAGGGCATGTCTGTGCTCCACAGCCTCAGCTCTTGGTGCTGGGAAGGGTGTTCAGAAGGGGAGCAGGCAGATCCTTCGGTGTGGGGGGCAGGTACTAGGCATGAGGGAGGGTGCTTGGGGCAGTGTGCTGGGAGAGGATCCCTGGGCATGGAGGACGGAGTGCTGGGGTCCTTGGGCATGTGGGTTGAGTCTCCTGGGTGACAGATGGCAGGCTGGGGGGGAGGCATGTTCCTCCCGGGGGCAAGGACAGGTCCTCTGGGAGCCGAGACGGGAGTTTCCCCAAGAGCAGGAAGAGTTGCTTGTGGGGATGGGGGAGTTCAAGCAGGTCCTTGGACAGGAGTGGTACATTGGGGGAGTGCCCCCAGCTAGCTACCCGCCATCCTCCCAGCCTGTTGCCCCCATGTCCCTGCAATTGTGCACCCGATGCCAACCTGCCATTCCCCTCGATGCTGCCCTGCCTTCCCACAGGGCTGTACTGCACCCCCCCTTGACACTGCCCCCAGTGCCAGCTCCCCATTTCACCCAATGCTGACTGTGTTCCCCCAGCACCGCCCTGCACCCCCCCCTTGACACTGCCCCCAGTGCCAGCTCCCCATTTCACCCAATGTTGACTGTGTTCCCCCAGCACCACCCTGCGCCCCCCCTTGACACTGCCCCCAGTGCCAGCTCCCCATTTCACCCAATGCTGACTGTGTTCCCCCAGCACCACCCTGCGCCCCCCCCTTGACACTGCCCCCAGTGCCAGCTCCCCATTTCACCCAATGCTGACTGTGTTCCCCCAGCACCGCCCTGCACCCCCCCCTTGACACTGCCCCCAGTGCCAGCTCCCCATTTCACCCAATGTTGACTGTGTTCCCCCAGCACCACCCTGCGCCCCCCCTTGACACTGCCCCCAGTGCCAGCTCCCCATTTCACCCAATGCTGACTGTGTTCCCCCAGCACCACCCTGCGCCCCCCCCTTGACACTGCCCCCAGTGCCAGCTCCCCATTTCACCCAATGCTGACTGTGTTCCCCCAGCACCGCCCTGCACCCCCCCCTTGACACTGCCCCCAGTGCCAGCTCCCCATTTCACCCAATGCTGACTGTGTTCCCCCAGCACCGCCCTGCGCCGCCCCTTGACACTGCCCCCAGTGCCAGCTCCCCATTTCACCCAATGCTGACTGTGTTCCCCCAGCACCACCCTGCACCCCCTTGACACTGGCCCCAGTGCCAGCTCCCCATTTCACCCAGTGCTGACCGTGTTCCCCCAGCACCGCCCTGCACCCCCCTTGACATTGCCCCCAACGCCAGCTCCCCATTTCACCCAGTGCTGACTGTGTTACCCCAGCACTGCCCTGCATCCCCCTTGACACTGGCCCCAACGCCAGCTCCCCATTTCACCCAGTGCTGACTGTGTTACCCCAGCACTGCCCTGCAACCCCCTTGACACTGCCCCGCACCCCCCTTGACACTGCCCCAAATGCCAGCTCCCCATTTCACCCATCACTCACCCACGTTCCCCCTGCAGTTTCTATAAAGCCAACAACATCCAGCAGTTCAGCTATTCACGGCCCTTCAGGAAAGGCCCCAAAGACCCAGACAACGAGTTTGCGGTAAGCCAATTTCTGGGGCAGTGGGAGAGTCCCATGTTTTGGGGGCATGAAGAGATGCACCAGGGCAGGAGTGAGCAATGGGGGTGTCCTATGATCTGGGCCAGGAGCTAGGGGAGCAGTGGGGAGAGCCCTGTGCTCTGGGGGGATAGGAGAGCAGTGGGGGAGCCCTGTCCTCTGGGTTGGTGTTACTGGAGTTTTGGGGAGAGCTCTGTGCTCTGGGGGCTGTTAGGAGAGTACAGAGGTAGGAAGGGATAGCTGAGTGGTTTGAGCACTGGCCTGCTAAACACAGGGTTGTGAGCCCAGCCATTGAGGGATCTGGGGCAAAGGAATTTAAAAGAAGGGGGGAAAAAATCTATCAGGAATGGTGCTTGGTCCTGCTGTGTGAGTGCAGGGCACTGGACTCAAAGACCTGTCAAGGTCCTTTCCAGCACTGTGAGATGGGTTTCTCTCTCCATGTATGGGGCAGAGCTCTAGGAGTGGTAGGAGAGCAGTAGGGAGCCCTGTGCTGTGGGGGTGTTGGGGGACCAGGGGGAGGGGTGCTGAGTCCTGCAGGTTTTTGGGGTTCCCAGGTGGGAAGAGGTGTTCAGAGTCCCTCAGCCAAAAGACCTATGATGACTGAGCTCTGACCCATCCGCAGACCATGTGGATCGAGAGAACAACCTTCCTCACGGCTTATCTGCTGCCTGGCATCCTGCGCTGGTTTGTGGTCACAGCAACTGCCACGGTGAGGACTCTGGCTTGGGAGGAGCTGAGGGGGGCTGGGACTGGCTGTTTGAAGGGTACCTGCTTTGGAGCAGGATGCTCTGAATCTCACCGTCCAACTGCCTGGCAGGCTGGGTCTACCAGCTCCCAAGCAAAGAGAGACCCTGCAACCTGCTCCCCACTCTCAGCTGCTTGGCAGACCTCTGGTGCTCATCAACCTTGCCTGGTATACACCTCCAGTGCTTGGCACCTGTACACAGCGCCATTCTCCTCATTGCTGGGCACCTGTGCCTGGAATGCCCCTTTGGAGGAACCCACAAGGAGCAGGAAGCATTGTGCAGCCCAGGGCAGGAAGGTGACCTGGGAGGCCAGACGCTCAAGAGCAGCTCACATAAGACATGCGATCTTGTAAAAATGCATAAGGGCATCGGAAGCAGGACGCCTGCCCAGCAGCCAGCAGGAGTGCTGGAGGAGCAGAGTGCCCTGACCGGGCAGGGAGGGATGGGTACACAGCCAAGGAGTGAGGCTTGGCAGGGCCTTGATCTCCAGCCAGTGCAGGGAGTTGAGGAACCTTGGAAAGGGGAGAAAGGGGCTGCTGGTGCTGACCCTAAAACTAGACTCCATGGCCTTGTGGGCAGGGTGGGAGGTACTGTCCTGTGGCTGTAGGATTTGAAGAGGTCCAGGACTCAAGGGTCTCTCCTTGCCTGGGAACTGGTAGAACTGGGCCCTGCCTCAGTGGAGGATTGTCCAAGCAGGGCAGGGCAGGGCAGGGCTAGGCAAGCCTCCATGTTGGCATTGGGAGGCAAAGTTTGCAGAGCCAGGCTTCAGGAGCACTTGCTCTGCATGGCAGGCCACAGCCCAGTGTTTGGTGGAAGGAGCCAAGGTCTGCAGCAGAACAAGCCCTGGGATGACAATGGAGGAGATCAGATACAGCAGAGTGTTCCCATCAGGGCCCCAGGACACTGTGGAGGAGCAGTCCACAGTGTCACATGGGTCAGCACAAAGCCTGGCCCTACTGCAGTCCTGCAGAGAGAGGGACTTGGTGTTGAGTGTCCAGAGCTAGTTGCTAGCGGGGTTGTGAATCCCTTTTTCCCCAGGGACCTGGTGTCACAGACCCACAGGATTCATGTGAAGCCCTGTGTCATAGGGGCAGCTGAGTTAGTCTGTATCATCAAAAACAACAGCACCTTATAGACTAACAGAGATTTTGGAGCATAAGCGTTCATGGGCAAAGACCCGCTTCGTCAGATGCTTGAGTGGGGGCAGTTTCAGAGGGGATTTAAAGAGGGCGTCTCAGTCAAGGGGAGGGCCAGAGTTGACAAGGTCAGTCAGGGAGGATGTGGCCCATTATCAGTAGCTAATGTGAAGCTGTGAATATCAAGAGCGGAGAAACTGCTTTTGTAATGGGCCAACCACACCCAGTCTCTCTTCAATCCTTCTTCATGGTGTCAAATTTGCAAATGAATTGCAGCTCTGAAGTTCCTCTTTGGAGTTTAGTTTTGAAGTTTTTTGTTGCAGGACGGCTACTTTTAAATCGGTTACTGAGCCTCCAGGGAGAATGAAGTGTTCTCCTACAGGCTTTTGTACGTTACCTTTCCTGCTGTCTGATTTATGTCCATTTATTCTTTTACATGGAGACTGTCCAGTTTGGCCGATGTAAATTGCAGTGGGGCATTGCTGGCACATGATGGCGTATATTGTATTAGTAGATGTGCCGGCAAAGGAGCCCCGGTTGATGTGGTTAGGTCCTGTGATGATGTCACTGGTGTAGATATGTGTGTGGGTTTGGGCGTTCTGGGCCTGGGTTTGTCTGTTTATTTGGTGTTTGGAGTGCTGTGCTGTCTGTTTGTTTGTTTGTTTGTTTGTTTATTTGAAAGGCCGTGTGCTCAGGCTGCGTGCTGATTGGCTGAGCGGTAGTCAGAGGGAGGGGCTCTCTCAGGTAGGCCAGAACTCTAAAGCCCTGCTGGCAAGCGACCAGGGAGCATGCGACTGGGTGCTTGCTAACAGGGTGGTTGCTAACAGGAGGGAGTTTTGAGAGGGGGTTTAGAGGGAGCTAGTTACTTCTTCAGGTGTAAGGGGCAGCATCATCCCCAACTGCTGGCTGGAGCTGAGGGACCCGCTGTAGCATGAGGAGCTGGGGGGGTGAGATCGAGGGATGTCAGTGGTGGGCAAGTGGTTTGTGGGCGTCTGGTACAGCTGTGAGGATGGCAGCACCCACGGAGGCTGCTTGCGGCGTGCTGGCTCAGATTGCATGGATTCCAGGCCCAGTCCTGCGCTCCCTGCATGCACGCGCCGCACCAGATCTGTGGGGCTCCGGGGACAGCCGTAGCCAGATGAAGAGTTGGTAGCTTTGGCTGGGACCCAGGGTGTGGCTGGGCTGCAAGATCGGCGCCTTCCTGGAGGATGTGGGGCTGCGGCAGCATGTGGCCAGGTGCGGAGAGGCCAGGGGATGAGGGACCTGGGGGCAACGAGAGCTGATAGGGGGCAGTGCGGTGCAGTCGGGAGACATGGGAGTGGATGGGGGAAAAGGGGACAGGGAGGGAGGATCTGGGGTGTGATGGTAGCCAATGAGAGGCAGAGGGGTGGGGAGAGGAGGGTCCTGGGGAGGTGAGGTGGTCGTCGCAGGGAGCTTTGGGGACATGTGGCACCAGGGAGGTGCAAGAGGTAGTGGGACCGTACCCACGTTCTCCATGCCCCACTGCCTTGTGGGTTATCCTGGAAAGGAGCAAGGCTAAGGGAGTAAACCCTGACAGAAAATCCGGAGGGGAGTCCTAAGGCGGTTCTGTGCCAACTTCTGGCATTGACCCGGCAACTCCTGCAGCTGAGCTGGTACCAGACATAGAGGTTATCCTCTCCTTTGGACTATATCAGTAAAGCCGAGAGGGGAACACTGACGTCTGGGCAGCCCAGGGTCCCAATAATCGCGCAAGCTCGCGCCTGGAGACGTACTTCAGCATCGCTAACAGTGTTGAACCAACACGGGAGGTAACAGATACCGGTTATAAGCTCTTGCTCAACTGGCATAGAGAACGAGCGCCAGGGGTTGCCTCCGATGGTGGGAGAGATCGTCGCATCTCACTGGACAGTCACCGACTGCCTCAAGCTGGGCAGCCCCCAGCCAATAGGGTACTGGTCCTGCCACAGTTCACCTGCCTCACTGGGCGCATGAGGCTTAAGGTTCCCAAACCTGATAAGTGACTGAAATTTGAGCACCAGGCAAACCAATAAGAAAATCAACAACAAAAGGAAACCATCAAAGTTTTAAGCTTGCTTGCTGGAATGTGTGGACCATGCTGACAGGTCTGACTGAAGATCTTCAGGACATCAGCGACACCAGAAAGACCACTGTCATCAATGAGGAACTGAAGAGGCTCCAAGTTGACATTGCTGCTCTGCAAGAGACACGTCTCGCAGATTTGGGATCTCTAAAGGAAAAGGACTACACCTTTTTCTGGCAGGGTAAAGCCCAAGAAGAACCCAGGGAGCATGGTGTTGGCTTCGCCATCAGAAACACCCTTCTACAAATGGTGGAGTTAGTCATGGGTGGATCAGAAAGACTCCTTCAGGTCATACTTCAAACTTGCGCCGGTCCTGTCCACATGATCAGTGCTTACGCCCCAACCCTGTACGCCGCACTGGAATTAAAAGACAAGTTTTATAACGTGCTTAGTGCTGCCATAGCGCAAATACCTGCTCGTGAACAACTGTACATTCTGGTTGACTTCAATGCAAGAGTTGGAGCCGATCGTGACTCATGGCCTTCCTGCTTAGGCCACTCCGGTGTGGGAAAAATGAATAAAAATGGTCAGCAGCTTCTCAAACTTTGCACGTACCACAATCTGTGCATCACAAACACATTTTTCCAAACCAAGCCACAGCACAGAGTGTCATGGAGACGCCCACGCTCAAAACACTGGCATCAACTAGACGTGGTCATCACTAGATGTGATAACCTCAAAAACGTCCTTCTGACATGCAGCTATCATAGTGCCGACTGCGATACAGATCACTCGTTAGTTTGCTCCAAACTCAAGGTGATTCCCGAGAAGCTGCACTGCTCTAAACCAACTGGAAGGCCCCGCATCGATGTCAGAAAGACGGCTAACTCAGAGAGAGCTGAAAAATTCAAATTGACCCTTGAGGAGAATCTGCACAGCAACCCTGGGGGTGCCGATGTGACACCCAGATGGCAGCATCTGAGGGATACAATGTACAACACGGCCTTGTCGGTGTTTGGAAGAAGAGCTAGAAACACAAATGACTGTTTCGAAGCTAACTCCGATGAGATGATTCCAGCCATCGAAAGAAAGTGCGCTGTGCTCCTGGAGTACAAACGTTCGCCGAGCCAGAATACCCTGCAAGCGCTCAGAGCATCCAGAAAAACAGTAGAGCAGATGGCCAGGCGCTGTGCCAACAACTACTGGCTCGAGCTATGCAGCAGCATCCAGACCGGTGCTGACTTTGGTAACCTCAGGGGAATGTACGAGAGCATCAAGAAGGCATTAGGACCCACCCAGAACAAGATGGCACCTCTGAAATCCAAATCTGGTGAAGTCATCACTGACAAAGCCAAACAGATGGAGCGCTGGGTCAAGCACTACTCTGAGCTGTACTCATGTGAGAACATTGTGGTTGACTCAACCCTCAATGCCGTCGAACTCCTACCAGTAATGGATGAACTGGACCACGAACCAACTGTGGATGAACTGAAGAAAACCATTGACAACACTGCAGTAGGAAAGGCCCCTGGCCAGGATGGTATCCCACCAGAGGTAATCAAGTGTGCCACAGACACTCTCCTGGAACCCCTACATGAGCTACTGTGCCTGTGCTGGAGAGAGGCAGAGGTTCCACAGGACATGTGTGACGCTAACATCATAACCTTGTATAAGAACAAAGGAGACAGAAGCGAGTGCAACAATTACCGTGGAATCTCCCTCCTAAGCATCACTGGTAAACTGTTTGCTCGCGTCATCCTTGGCAGACTCCAGAAGATTTGCTGAGAGGGTGTATCCTGAATCACAGTTCGGATTCCGCGCAGAGAGATCTACCGTCGACATGGTCGTCTCTCTGAGGCAGCTGCAGGAGAAATGCAGGGAGCTGAGGAAGCCACTCTATATTGCCCTCATCAACCTAAACAAGGCCTTCGACTTGGTCAGCAGGGATGGACTGTTCAAACTGCTCCACAAGATAGGTTGTCCGCCATGGTTACCCAAGTTGATCCAGTCTTTTCATGAAGACATGAGAGGAACCGTCCAATACAATGGCACATTATCGGATGCTTTCAGCATCAGGAGCGGCGTCAAACAAGGGTGCGTCCTTGCTCCAACATTGTTCAGGATCTTCTTCGCACTCCTCCTTAAACACACCTTTGGATCTTCAACAGAGGGCATCTTTTTGCACACAAGATCTGACGGGAAACTGTTTAATCTTGCAAGGCCGAAAGCTAAATCTAAGGTGCGGGAAGTCCTCATCAGAGATATGCTGTTCGCAGATGACGCTGCTGTGTGTCACACGCAGAAGACCAGCTTCAGAAGCTGCTGGATTGGTTCTCCAAAGCATGCAAGGACTTTGGGCTCTCCATCAGCCTAAAGAAGACAAATGTACTTGCTCAGGACGTTGCTGATTCTCCACAATCAGCATTGACAACTATACGTTCGAGGTCGTCCACAAGTTCGTTTACCTCGGGTCCACCATCACTGACACCCTGTCCTTGGAGACTGAGCTAAATAGGAGGATCGGTAAAGCAGCCACAACTCTGTCCAGACTCAGTGAGAGAGTGTGGAATAACAACAAGCTGTACACTCACACCAAAATGCAAGCGTACAGAGCCAGCATCCTCAGCACTCTCCTTTACGGCAGCGAGACTTGGACCCTGTACGCCCGCCAGGAAAAGAGGCTGAACGTCTTCCACTTGCGCTGCCTCAGGCGCTTCCTTGGAATATCGTGGAAGGACAGACTGTCCAACACTACCGTCCTTGAGCAAGCTGGAATCCCAACTATGCACACCCTCCTCAGGCAGCGGCGATCCGCTGGCTTGGCCACGTCCACTGGATGAATGATGGAAGGATCCCAAAAGACATGCTTTATGGCAAGCTAGCCTCTGGCAAAAGACTTCCTGGACACCCCCAGCTGCGCTACAAAGATGTTTGCAAGAGAGACCTCAGGGAAGCGGACATCAAGCCAGACAGCTGGGAGGAGCTGGCAGACGATCGCAGCAGATGGAGGCAGGAGCTATACAAGGGCCTTCAGAAGGGTGAGTTGAGGATCAAACAGCTAGCAAAGGAGAAGCGAGTCTGCAGAAAGCACAGCAAGGACCTGCTAGACACCCATTACATATGCAACAGATGCAGCAAGGACTGTCACTCTCGTGTGGGTCTTCACAGTCACAGCCGACACTGCAAATGAGGATGCCAAACGGAACTACGAAGGGCGCGTTCCATAGTCTACGTGGACTGAAGGATGCTACTAGATATGTGAGCAGAGTTGGCAGCGAGGTTTGTTGCAGGGGCTGGTTCCAGGCGTAGAGTTACTGTGTTGTGATCTATAGTTGCTGGTGAGGATTTGTTTAAGGCTGGCAGGCTGTCTGTAGGCGAGGACAGGCCTTCCTCCCAAGGTGTGTGAGAGTGAAAGATCATTGTCCAGGATGGGTTGCAGGGTCACTGACGATGCGCTGGAGAGGCCACAGGTGGGGTCTGTATGTGATGGTCAGTGGTGTGCTCTTGTTTTCCTTGTGAGGCCTGTCTTGTAGTAGGTGGTTTCTGAGTACCTGTCTGGCTCTGTCAGTCTGTTTCCTCACTTCCTGAAGTGGGTACTGTAGTTTGAGGAGAGCTCGGTAAAGGTCTTGTAGATGTTTGTCTCTGTCTGAGAGACTGGAGCAAATGCAGTTGTACCTTCGTGCCTGGCTGTAAACAATGGATCATGTAGTGTGCCCTGGATGGAAGCTGGAAGCTTGTAGTAAGCATAGTGGTCTGTGGGTTTCTGGTATTGGGTGGTATTTTTGTGATCATCACTTATTTGTACGGTTGTGTCCAGGAAGTGGATCTTTTGTGTGGACTGGTCCAGGCCCAGGTGGTTGGTGGGGGTGGAAACTGTTGAAATCACAGTGGAACTCTTCAAGAGCCTCTTTTCCTACTGTACTAGCATCATGTGTGTGCCTCAGTTTCCCTAGGCACAGCTTCAGTGCATAGTGGTGACAGGAGTTTTGGTGTGATGAGACAGACAATGGCTTTTCAGGCTCTTTGTAACCTAGGCAACCAGGTGACAGCTTTCTACTGCAGGAAACTGCATGGAGGAGGATCCTGGCTGGTTTGAACTGAAGTGGGCAGTTGAGAGGCAATCAGTCTCCTGGCTGGAAAGGGAGGAAGGGGGCCAGGGCCTCAGTTCTGACCCCCTCCAGGCCCCATGATGGGTTGTACTGACACGCCTGGTGTCTGTGCTGACAAATCTGTTCTGCCGTGTGTCCCTGTTGCCCAAGAACCCTCCTGTTCTCCTGCAAGTGAGAGTCATGTCTGCCTGTGGCTGGGGCCGGGGCCTGGGGACCCCCCACTCCCTGACAGTAGCCCAGAGCAATTCACTGGCCCAGCTTCCTGGACTCTATCGCTGAGCTGGCTCTGACCTCCTCACTCAGTCGTCAGGTCAGAGAGAAGCGTTCCAGAGCCCAGGCTTAGTGCCCCCACGCTTACTCCTTGTCCACAAGCTTTGCCTCCCTCATACATACCCCTGCTCACGCTTACCCTACACCTGCGCTTAGTGCCCCCTACCCAGGCCTTTGTCTTGGCTGTGGTTTCTGCTCTGGGCTGAGGCAGGACTCCAGGGAGCTGCATTGTCTCTCTGCCCCCCGCCCCCTGCTTTGGGCACTTTCAGCCAGCTCCTGACTCTTCATCTGTCCTACGAGCAACTCACGCCCCCACCCGCCCCAGCCCCACGCGTGGGGAGCCATGCAAGGAGAGGGAAGCACAGCCCCATGCATGGGGAGCCATGCAAGGAGAGGGAGGCACAGCCCCACGCATGGGGAGCCATGCAAGGAGAGGGAGGCACAGCCCCACGCATGGGGAGCCATGCAAGGAGAGGGAGGCACAGCCCCACGCGTGGGGAGCCATGCAAGGAGAGGGAGGCACAGCCCCACGCGTGGGGAGCCATGCAAGGAGAGGGAAGCACAGCCCCACGCGTGGGGAGCCATGCAAGGAGAGGGAAGCACAGCCCCACGCGTGGGGAGCCATGCAAGGAGAGGGAAGCACAGCCCCACGCGTGGGGAGCCATGCAAGGAGAGGGAAGCACAGCCCCACGCGTGGGGAGCCATGCAAGGAGAGGGAGGCACAGCCCCACGCGTGGGGAGCCATGCAAGGAGAGGGAGGCACAGCCCCACATGTGGGGAGCCATGCAAGGAGAGGGAAGCACAGCCCCACATGTGGGGAGCCATGCAAGGAGAGGGAGGCACAGCCCCACATGTGGGGAGCCATGCAAGGAGAGGGAAGCACAGCCCCACGCGTGGGGAGCCATGCAAGGAGAGGGAGGCACAGCCCCACGCGTGGGGAGCCATGCAAGGAGAGGGAAGCACAGCCCCACGCGTGGGGAGCCATGCAAGGAGAGGGAAGCACAGCCCCACGCGTGGGGAGCCATGCAAGGAGAGGGAGGCACAGCCCCACGCGTGGGGAGCCATGCAAGGAGAGGGAGGCACAGCCCCACATGTGGGGAGCCATGCAAGGAGAGGGAAGCACAGCCCCACATGTGGGGAGCCATGCAAGGAGAGGGAAGCACAGCCCCATGCATGGGGAGCCATGCAAGGAGAGGGAAGCACAGCCCCACGCGTGGGGAGCCATGCAAGGAGAGGGAAGCACAGCCCCACGCGTGGGGAGCCATGCAAGGAGAGGGAGGCACAGCCCCACGCGTGGGGAGCCATGCAAGGAGAGGGAAGCACAGCCCCACGCGTGGGGAGCCATGCAAGGAGAGGGAGGCACAGCCCCACGCGTGGGGAGCCATGCAAGGAGAGGGAAGCACAGCCCCACGCGTGGGGAGCCATGCAAGGAGAGGGAGGCACAGCCCCACATGTGGGGAGCCATGCAAGGAGAGGGAGGCACAGCCCCACGCGTGGGGAGCCATGCAAGGAGAGGGAGGCACAGCCCCACGCGTGGGGAGCCATGCAAGGAGAGGGAAGCACAGCCCCACGCGTGGGGAGCCATGCAAGGAGAGGGAAGCACAGCCCCACGCGTGGGGAGCCATGCAAGGAGAGGGAGGCACAGCCCCACGCGTGGGGAGCCATGCAAGGAGAGGGAAGCACAGCCCCACGCGTGGGGAGCCATGCAAGGAGAGGGAGGCACAGCCCCACGCGTGGGGAGCCATGCAAGGAGAGGGAAGCACAGCCCCACGCGTGGGGAGCCATGCAAGGAGAGGGAGTGTGATGGGGTTCTGGGGTCCCCCAAGCTCTGCACCCTGTCCGCAGGCAGGAGAGTCTCTCACTCAGCAGGAGAACAGCAGGTTTATTAGCCAACAGGACACGGCATCGTACAGAGGAGTCAGTACAGGAGGCAGAGACAGCCAGTCCAATCCATGTTGGGGAGAGGAGGCCCCGAGGGGCCCCCAGAGCCGGGGCCTTGCCCCCTCCTTGGTCTCTCTCTCCCTCAGCCCAGACTAACAGCTTCCAACTCCCAGTTCCAATTCAAACCCCTCAGGCTCCACCTCCTCCTTTGTCTGCAGTACAAAGGTGTTACCTGGTCGTCAGGGTTACCCTCAGCAGGAGCCCCACACCCTCTGTGAGCCACACACACACACACACACACAGGTATCCCCCACTCCATCACATCTCTCCCCCCTTCCAGACCGAACTGAGCGGGGTCACTCAACTGGTGACCTGGGGAAGTTCGGGGCTCTCCCCGTGTGACAGGGCATTGGCTGTACCCTCTGTTCTCCCCTTGATGTGCACCACCTCCACGTCATAGTCCTACTGGGGGAGGCTCCAAGTCAGGAGCTTGGTCTTGGCCCTTTTCATGTGATGCAGCCGGGCAAATCCCTTTAGTTCCCTTGGGTTGGTTGGTCTCGCTGCTTCGGCCCCGGTCCGTCAGCCACGTTCTCAAGTCGGGCGGGCAGAGCCCATACAGATGCTGCAGCACCAACAGATCAAACAGGTGTTTTGTGGTCTGGGTCCGGCCCCATCTGACCACCAGTCCATACAGCTGCTCCAGCCAATGTCTGGAATTCAGTTACAGTCCAGTAACGGAAGGTACAAATGCTTCCACCCTTGGCATTCAGCCAGACCACCACAATGGCTGTGTGCCTCAGTTTCCCCTTCCATGCCACACAATAGGTTTGGAATGTTCCTCCTCATGTCAGAGGTTGCAAGACTAGTTACAGGGAACAATGGTGACATTTCAGAGTTACAGACTCCTTCAACATACAACTCATGCTTCTACATCAATGTCATCATGTCACATGGCTCTTTCCAAACATTCAGTGCATGGTACAATTCTACAGCTTTTGGTAGCAGCACCCCTTGGTTACAGCAGTCAGTGTGAGTAACAGAACAAACCCATTGCAACTGTACATTTACGTTGCTCTTTGGTAGACCACAACTTTTGTGTAACCTCCTTGAGAATCTGGTATTTTGGGGATAAATGGCTGAGGCCTTTCTTAGCACCATCAAGTTCTAATCTTCTCTCTGGGTGTGCCCTCCCTTCTAACAAGAGCTGGGCCATTGATGATCTCAGGGAGATGGCCCCCTTCCTGCCAGTCTGGAAATTTGCAAACCAAACTGCTTTCTGAGAGTTGTTTTGTGAGTCCCAGACACAGAATCCACATGAAGGAATCCCTGTTTATCCCTTACTGGCCCACCAGGCCCAAAGCTCCTTTGTCCTTCCACCTCCAACTACTGCCTCCCCATGGAATCAGAATTGGAGTCCAGTGTGAGAATATAAGTGTTTCTAGCATCTGGAGATGGGGAATTGCTGGCCCTCTCCTGCATCCTACAGAGACTGACGGTGCAGCCGTTTCACTTGGTTCTCACAGGGCTGCTCACATTCCCTGATAGTTTTCACTTTACTTGCACCAACTTCCAATTCCTGAGAAACTTTTACACTGCCTGCTTTGGACCCTTCCAGAGCACAGCCAGTGGTTTCACACTCAGGCAGGTCCTGGCCATCAGGAGCTGAAACAAACTTCTCCCCAGGCAAAGGGTTGCTCTGGTGCTTACAGACAAGCACCTTTCCTGTTCACTCTCCTCCACCTCACTCCCATTTTCTGCAGTCCCCACAGACGGGTCAGGAAAAGTTTCAGGGAAATTCTCTTCCTCAAGAGCTCCCCCAAACAATAACTCACCCCTGTCTGCCTCCACGGGGGCACTGTTCCCTTGAGCCACAACCAGCTTCTGGGTTTCAACTATACCCAGGATCACTTCTGGCCCATTAGGCAGATTCCCACGTAATCCCCCTCCAGGCAGACAGCCAGTACCACCGGACAGAAGGTCAGGGTCCCTTTCCTCCCTTCTGCTACCAGCTCCTTTATCTTTCAGTCAGCGTAACTCCATTGCCCATCTGTTCTTGTGTCCTGGCGAGAGGATGACTCTGGTAGGACAGAGTCCTCTCACCCCCTCCCAATAACACCTCAGCATCAGGCAAAGAACAAGTACCAGAATCGTCTGGTCTCTGGGATTCCCTGATGATTCTAACTGGATTAGACCAAGTTAAAGCATCATCCCCCCTGAGAGACACAGAGGCAGGCCCACTTCCCATCTGGGCTTCAGCTGCCCTCAGATCCAGCTCTGGGATCTTGGCTCCATCTCGAGCCCCCACAGGCTCAGGCAAAGGATTCACTTCCCCAGAAGCAGAAGCACTTTTCTTGCACCAAGGACCAGTGTCCTTATCAGGGACACCACTGCCCATCCCAGAGCCATTCCCTCTGCTCCAGCCCCCATGGCTGGATTCAGAGACATACCTGGAATGCTCTTTTCTGGTGGATCCTCCAGCCACCCTAGGCTGAGGAATCCTCCTCAGACAATGGGCTAGTTTCCTCATTGGCACCTTTTCCAAACGCAGGCTCTGCTCTCTCCCCAGGCTGCTGCTGCTGTTCAACACAGACAGACAATGGGAGACACTCTCTCCTTTGTCCCAGCTCCCCGGCTGGTCTCCACACACACACAGAAGGTGAAGCAGCTTCTCTCACAGGCAACTTGCCATTCCCAGTGGATTAGCTGCTTTCCTGCACAGACACACAGGCACCTTCCTCGGCCCAGGCCTGGAAAACTCTTCGCAGGTCTGTCTTGGCCACTAGTAGATGATGGGTTGGAATTGCTCCTTTCCTCCTTGAGCTGTGGCAGGCCACTTGGTTCAGAGCTCCATGCAGTCCAGGGTTCCCTGCCCCGATCCGGGCTCACCTCTGCAGGAGTTTCCTTAACCCTCAGCTCTGCCACTGCACATCCACGCTGCCTTGTTCAGCTCCTTTAATCTTGATTCGGTTTCCAGGTGCTGCCACTTCACAGCGGAGTTGCTCAGCGTGGTTGCAGGCTCTTAGGCTGATGCCCTCTGCACCCCACGATTCCTGGAAGAATCCCTTCAGTGTGCCAGGCTCCTTGCGGGTCACAAGCTGCCCAGGGTTAGGCCGTAGGCCCCTCCGCCCTCTGGGACCGACTCCAACAGACTCCCAGCGGAACCCCTTCTTCAGTGTGACACCCGCTCTCAGGGACCATGAGCACCCTGTCTTGGGACGAACTCATTCAGCGTCAGCCTCCTCAGGGGTCACTTGTTCCTGGGGGTTGGGCTCTTGGCCCCTCCACCTTCTGGGACCGACTCCAACAGATTCCCAGGAGTAACCCCTGCTCGTGTGTGACACCCCCTCTCGATGACCACGACCGCAGTTGCTTGGGTTCGGCCGCAGGCCCCTCCGCCTTGGGAAACTGCACCTCACTGCCCGTCAGCACACCTGGGTCTCGCAGGCCCCACTTCTTCCGGGGCCCCGGTCACTTACTGCTGGATGCTCCATCCTCAGGGTGCAGAACATCCCACTTCTGACACCAGTGTGATGGGGTTCTGGGGTCCCCCAAGCTCTGCACCCTGTCCGCAGGCAGGAGAGTCTCTCACTCAGCAGGAGAACAGCAGGTTTATTAGCCAACAGGACACGGCATCGTACAGAGGAGTCAGTACAGGAGGCAGAGACAGCCAGTCCAATCCATGTTGGGGAGAGGAGGCCCCGAGGGGCCCCCAGAGCCGGGGCCTTGCCCCCTCCTTGGTCTCTCTCTCCCTCAGCCCAGACTAACAGCTTCCAACTCCCAGTTCCAATTCAAACCCCTCAGGCTCCACCTCCTCCTTTGTCTGCAGTACAAAGGTGTTACCTGGTCGTCAGGGTTACCCTCAGCAGGAGCCCCACACCCTCTGTGAGCCACACACACACACACACACACAGGTATCCCCCACTCCATCACAGGGAGGCACAGCCCCACATGTGGGGAGCCATGCAAGGAGAGGGAGGCACAGCCCCACGCGTGGGGAGCCATGCAAGGAGAGGGAGGCACAGCCCCACGCGTGGGGAGCCATGCAAGGAGAGGGAAGCACAGCCCCACGCGTGGGGAGCCATGCAAGGAGAGGGAGGCACAGCCCCACATGTGGGGAGCCATGCAAGGAGAGGGAGGCACAGGTTCACTCTGTTAACGCTGGATTCGCAACCTGCTCCACCCACACCAGTGTGGAGCGCGCTGGCCCCTGCCCTGTTTGCATGGGCCTAGGGAAGAGAGCCTGGATTACCCAGGGGTGCCAGCCACAGGGTGTGGGGGCAGCAGAGTGAGGACTGGGCCCCAGCCGCGCGCTGGCATGGAGCTGCCCTGCATGTTGGGACTGGAAAGAGGCGACATGGGCCTTGGAGCAGCTTGGACGCAGATGGGAGAGACCCGGTGTGGGTCCTCGGGGCTTGCCCAGCACAGACTGCTCTGAGGCAGTGCTGTGGAGAGCAGGGGGGTGGGGGCTGAAATGGGCCAAGACCCCCCACTCCACAGCCACTAAACATCCCTCATCCCTGCCCCAGACCACCATCAGCCCACTGGAAAATGCCATTGAGACCATGAAGAAAACCAATGAGAAAATCCTGACTGAGATCAACCGGCACCACAGCGATCCCAGCCTGCCCGTCAACCCGCTGTCTATGCTGCTCAATGGGATCGTGGACCCAGCCGTTATGGGCGGCTTTGCCAAGTATGAGATGGTGAGAGCCGGGTCGTGGGGGGCATGGGCGGTCCTGGGGCTCTGGGGGCCAACCCCAAACAAGGTGTCACCACCTGCCTTCACTAGGAGCCGCTGAGGTGAGGGAAGCAGAGCAGTGTCTGATATCAGGGCAGTTACCGGATGGGGCAGGATGGGCCAGGCCACCTCAGGTCCCGTGCACAAAGGCCTGGCCTGCCCCCTGGAGCATGGATGGGGTGGGGCAGGGGCAGATCCCTGCTTCCTATTCAACCCCATGGACCCCTGCCCCCTATCCAACCCCCAGGACCCTCGCCCCCTACCTAATCCCTGGGACTCCTGCCCCTATCAAACCCCCTGGGACCCCTGCCCCCCTGTACAACCCCCAGGACCCCATCACCTATCCAACCCCCTATCCAACCCCTGGGATACCTGATCCCATCCAACCCCCTGCTCCATGCCTCCTATCCAACCTCCTGACCCCGACTCCTCTCCAACCCCCTGGGACTCCTGGCCTCTATCCAGCCTCCTGAATCCCCACCAGCTATCCAACCTCCTGAGACCCCTGCCCCCTAAACAAATCCCCTGCTCCAGACACTCTATAGAATCACAGAATCCTAGGGCTGGAAAGGACCTCAGGAGGTCATCTAATCCAGCCCTCTGCCTAAAGCAGGATTAGCCCTAACTAAGTCATCCCAGCCAGGAATTTGTCAAGCCAGGACTTAAAAACTTATAGGGATGGAGACTCCACCACCTCTCTAGATAAGCATTCCAGTGCTTCACCACCCTCCTGGTAAAATAGTTTTTCCTCATATCCAGCCTACACCTCTCCCTCTGTAACTTCAGACCATTGCTCCTTGTTCTGCCATCCGTCACCACTGAGTACAGCCTCTTTCCATCCTCTTTAGAGCTCCCCTTCAGGAAGCTGAACGCTGCTTTTAAATCACCCTTCACTCCTCTCTTCTGCAAATTAAATAACTCCAAAGCCCTCAGCCTCTCCTCATAGGACATGTGCTCCAGCCCCCTGATCATTTTTGTTGCCCGCTGCTGAACCCAATCCAGTGCATCCACATCCATTCTATACTGGGGGGCCCAGAACAGGAAGCAATAAATTCCAGATGTGGCCTGACCAATGCTGAATAGAGGGGAATAATTTTTCAACATCTGCTGGAAATGCTTCTCCTAATGAACCCCAATATGCCATTAGCCTTCTGGGCTACAAGAGCATGCTGTTGACTCATATCCATCTTCTCATTCACCGTAATCCCCAAGTCCTTTTCGGCTGCACTGTTACATAGCCAGTTGGTCTCCAGCCTGTAACAATGCTTGGGGTTTTTCTGACCCAAGTGCAGGACTCTACACCTCTCCTTGTTGAACCATATCAGATTTCCTTTGGCCCAAGCCTCCAATTTATCTAGTTCACTCTGGACCCTATCTCTACCCTCCAACATATCTACCGGTCCCCCTAGCTTAGCGTCATCTGCACATTTGCTGAGGGTGCAATCCAACCTCTCATCCAGGTCATTAGTAGAGATGTTGAACAATACCAGCCCTAGAACCAAGCCTTGGGGCATGCCACTTGAAACCAACTGCCAGCCAGGCATAGAGCCATTGATCATCACTCGTTGGGCCTGACCATCCAGCCAGCTTTATATCCATCTTACAGTCCGTGTATCCAGTCCATACTTCCTTAACTTATGGGCAAGGATGTTGTCAGAGACTGTATCAAGAGCTTTGCTGAAGTCAAGGTATATCACATCCACTGATTTCCCCATGTCCACCAAGCCAGTTACCTCATCATAGAAGCTAATCAGATTGGTCAGGCAGAACTTGCCCTTGGTGAATCCATTTTGACTACTCTTGATCACTTTCCCCTCTTCCAAGTGCTCTAAAATGGATTCCCTGAGGATCCCCTCCATGATTTTCCCAGGAACTGTGGTAAGGCTAAGACATGTATAGTTCCCTGGATTGTCCTTCCTTCCTTTTTTAAAGACAGGCACCAAGTTTGCCTTTTTCCAGTCGTCTGGGCCCTCTCCCGATCTCCATGAGTTTTCAGAGATAATGGACAAAGGCTCCGCAAAGACATCTGCCAATTCCCTCAGTACCCTTGGATGCATTAAATCCAGACACATGGGTTGTGTGTGTCTGGCTTTTCCAAATAGGTCTTAACCTGTTCTTTACCACTGAGGGCTGCCTGCCTCCTTCCCATACTGCATTGCCTAGTGCCATAGTCTGGGAGATGACCTTGTCTTCTATCCACCCCCTGGGACCTCTGCCCCATATCCAACCCCGCCCCCCACCGCCAATCCCCATCCCCTGTCATAGAATCATATGACCCTAGAGCTGGAAGGGGCCTTAGGAGGTCATCTGGCCTGCTCTCTGCACCCCTTATCTGACCTCCTGGGACTTCCAACCCCTACCCAACACTCCAGCTCCTCATCCACTGAATGGCCCGTGGTACCCCCTTCCCCGTATCCAACCTCCCCCACCCCCCACCCCAAGCATTCTGGCTGGAGCATTGTGGCTGGTGGCCAGAGCTCACAGCTGCACTGTCTGGAGTTTGACCACCCAGGCAGGCGCTGAGGGAGCTGAAGCAGCAGGGGAAGGAGACAGCAGGGAAGGAACCTGGAGCTAGACTCCCTCGGCTGGAGCTTGGGCTATGGGCTGTGGATCAGGTGTGAGGGGCACTTTCAGAGCTGGGGAGAAGGGTTGGGGGCTGGGTTCGGAGTTGGGCTGGAGACTGGCGAATGCACAGAATGGTCCAGCGGGCTGAATGTGGCCATAGTGCGCCCCTTCTGGTGGTCCATAGGGAGCCCTGGGGGGCAGGGCTGGAGGCGACGGTTGGGATGAGGGGCACTGGCAGAACTGGGGGACAGAGCTGGAGGCTGTGGGTTGGGATGAGGGGTGCTGGCAACTCTGGGGGTCAGGGCTGGAAGTGAAGGTTGGGATGAGGGACATTGGAAGAGCTGTGTGGGCAGGGCTGGAGGTGGGGGTTGAGATGGGGGGTGCTGGAAGTGCTGGGGGCAGAGCTGGGGCTGCGGGTTGGGATAGGGGGCGCTGGCAGCTCTGGGGGTCAGAGCTGGGGCTGCAGGTTGGGATAAGGGGCACTGGCAGCTCTGGGGGGCAGAGCTGGGGCAGAGGGTTGGGATGGGGGGCGGTGGCAGTGCTGGGGGGGCAGAGCTGGGGCAGAGGGTTGGGATGGGGGGCGGTGGCAGTGCTGGGGGGGCAGAGCTGGGGCTGCGGGTTGGGATAGGGGGCGCTGGCAGTGCTGGGAGGCAGAGCTGGGGCTGCTGGTTGGGATGGGGGGGCACTGGCAGTGCTGGGAGGCAGAGCTGGGGCTGCGGGATGGGATGGGGGAGCGCTGGCAGTGCTGGGGTGCAGAGCTGGGGATGTGGGTGGGATGGGGGGCACTGGCAGTGCTGGGGGGCGGAGCTGGGGCTGCGGGATGGGATGGGGGGCACTGGCAGCGCTGGGGGGCAGAGCTGGGGCTGCGGGATGGGATGGGGGGCACTGGCAGCGCTGGGGGGCGGAGCTGGGGCTGCGGGATGGGATGGGGGAGCGCTGGCAGTGCTGGGGGGGCAGAGCTCGGGCTGCGGGATGGGATGGGGGGCCCTGGCAGCGCTGGGGGGAGGAGCTGGGGCTGCGGGATGGGATGGGGGGCCCTGGCAGCGCTGGGGGGTGGAGCTGGGGCTGCGGGATGGGATGGGGGAGCGCTGGCAGTGCTGGGGGGGCAGAGCTCGGGCTGCGGGATGGGATGGGGGGCCCTGGCAGCGCTGGGGGGAGGAGCTGGGGCTGCGGGATGGGATGGGGGAGCGCTGGCAGTGCTGGGGGGGCAGAGCTCGGGCTGCGGGATGGGATGGGGGGCCCTGGCAGCGCTGGGGGGAGGAGCTGGGGCTGCGGGATGGGATGGGGGGCCCTGGCAGCGCTGGGGGGCGGAGCTGGGGCTGCGGGATGGGATGGGGGGCCCTGGCAGCGCTGGGGGGCGGAGCTGGGGCTGCGGGATGGGATGGGGGGCACTGGCAGCGCTGGGGTGCAGAGCTGGGGATGTGGGATGGGATGGGGGGCACTGGCAGTGCTGGGGTGCAGAGCTGGGGATGTGGGATGGGATGGGGGGCACTGGCAGTGCTGGGGTGCAGAGCTGGGGATGTGGGTGGGATGGGGGGCACTGGCAGTGCTGGGGGGCGGAGCTGGGGCTGCGGGATGGGATGGGGGGCACTGGCAGCGCTGGGGGGCGGAGCTGGGGCTGCGGGATGGGATGGGGGGCACTGGCAGCGCTGGGGGGCGGAGCTGGGGCTGCGGGATGGGATGGGGGAGCGCTGGCAGTGCTGGGGGGGCAGAGCTCGGGCTGCGGGATGGGATGGGGGGCCCTGGCAGCGCTGGGGGGCGGAGCTGGGGCTGCGGGATGGGATGGGGGGCCCTGGCAGCGCTGGGGGGCGGAGCTGGGGATGAGGGTGGGATGGGGGGCCCTGGCAGCGCTGGGGGGCGGAGCTGGGGCTGCGGGATGGGATGGGGGGCCCTGGCAGCGCTGGGGGGCAGAGCTGGGGCTGCGGGATGGGATGGGGGGCCCTGGCAGCGCTGGGGGGCGGAGCTGGGGCTGCGGGATGGGATGGGGGGCCCTGGCAGCGCTGGGGGGCGGAGCTGGGGCTGCGGGATGGGATGGGGGGCCCTGGCAGCGCTGGGGGGCGGAGCTGGGGCTGCGGGATGGGATGGGGGGCACTGGCAGCGCTGGGGTGCAGAGCTGGGGATGTGGGATGGGATGGGGGGCACTGGCAGTGCTGGGGTGCAGAGCTGGGGATGTGGGATGGGATGGGGGGCACTGGCAGTGCTGGGGTGCAGAGCTGGGGATGTGGGTGGGATGGGGGGCACTGGCAGTGCTGGGGGGCGGAGCTGGGGCTGCGGGATGGGATGGGGGGCACTGGCAGCGCTGGGGGGCGGAGCTGGGGCTGCGGGATGGGATGGGGGGCACTGGCAGCGCTGGGGGGCGGAGCTGGGGCTGCGGGATGGGATGGGGGAGCGCTGGCAGTGCTGGGGGGGCAGAGCTCGGGCTGCGGGATGGGATGGGGGGCCCTGGCAGCGCTGGGGGGCGGAGCTGGGGCTGCGGGATGGGATGGGGGGCCCTGGCAGCGCTGGGGGGCGGAGCTGGGGCTGCGGGATGGGATGGGGGGCCCTGGCAGCGCTGGGGGGCGGAGCTGGGGCTGCGGGATGGGATGGGGGGCCCTGGCAGCGCTGGGGGGCGGAGCTGGGGCTGCAGAGGCTACTCCAGGTGAGGAATGAGGTGCGGCAGTAAGCCCCTGCAGCAGGAGACAGGGACGTTGCATATCGTCCCCGCGGTGGGCAGCACCGGGCACGGCCCCGGGCGGGCGGCTGAGGCGCGTGCCGGGCCGGACAGCAGCCGCTGAGCGAGGTTTGCTCTCGCAGGCGTTCTTCCAGGAGGCCTACCTGGCGGAGCACCCCGAGGACCAGGCCCAGATTGAGAAGCTGAAGGATCTGATCGCCTGGCAGGTAGCTGCTCTTTTGGCTCAGGCCTCCCTCAGGTCCTGGGGCTCCTGGCTGAGTTGGTGCTCCAGCCTGCTGCCACCAGGAGCCCCTCCAAGGAGCTCACTGGGGGATCCTGAGGGTGCCCCACATGCAGGGCTCTTCTCTGGATCCCTTTGTCCTGGCCAGGCCACTGCTTCTTCTGATGCCAGGCCCTGACCCCTCAGCTGTGCCAGACCCCACCTCCCCTGAGGCAGGGCCTGTGAGGGGCTGCCCTGCTCCCATTGCCCCACAGCCTCCCCCAGGGACCCGTGTCCATGTTGCGGGCTGTGCTTGTGGGTGCCGGCACTGACTGTCTCCGGGCAGATTCCGCTTCTGGCAGAGGGGATCCGGATCCACGGCAAGAAGGTGACCGAGGACCTCAGGCCCTTCCACGAGCGCATGGAGCAGTGCTTCGTGCAGCTGCGAGCCAAGGTGGAAAGCCAGTATGGCCTGCGGGAGCTGGTGAGCGCTGGGCAGGCCCAGGGTCGGGGGGCTTAATGAGGCTGCCCTGCAGGTGGGGGTGGGGTCAGAGGGGCCAACTGGCTGGCGGGGGAGGGGCCAGCTGGCAGGCTGGCAGTGTGAAGGTGGTGGATGCTACTGAGAAGCTAAATGGTTTCTTTGTGCTGTAGGATGGGGGAATCTGCCTGCTGGCCGGGGGGCTGCTGCCTGCTGGCCGGGGGGCTGCTGCCTGCTGGCCGAGGGGCTGCTGCCTGCTGGCCGGGGTGCTGCTGCCTGCTGGCCGAGGGGCTGCTGCCTGCTGGCCGGGGGGCTGTTGCCTGCTGGCCGGGGGGGGCTGCTGCCTGCTGGCCGAGGGGCTGTTGCCTGCTGGCCAGGGTGCTGCTGCCTGCTGGCCGAGGGGCTGCTGCCTGCTGGCCGGGGGGCTGTTGCCTGCTGGCCGGGGGGGGCTGCTGCCTGCTGGCCGAGGGGCTGTTGCCTGCTGGCCGGGGTGCTGCTGCCTGCTGGCCGAGGGGCTGTTGCCTGCTGGCCGAGGGGCTGCTGCCTGCTGGCCGGGGTGCTGCTTCCTGCTGGCTGAGGGGCTGCTGCCTGCTGGCCGAGGGGCTGCTTCCTGCTGGCCGAGGGGCTGTTGCCTGCTGGCCAAGGGGGGCTGTTGCCTGCTGGCCAAGGGGGGCTGTTGCCTGCTGGCCGGGGTGCTGCTGCCTGCTGGCCGAGGGGCTGCTGCCTGCTGGCCGGGGGGGGCTGCTGCCTGCTGGCCGGGGTGCTGCTTCCTGCTGGCCGGGGTGCTGCTGCCTGCTGGCCGAGGGGGGCTGCTGCCTGCTGGCCGAGGGGCTGCTGCCTGCTGGCCGGGGGGGGGCTGTTGCCTGCTGGCCGGGGTGCTGCTGCCTGCTGGCCGAGGTGCTGCTGCCTGCTGGCCGGGGTGCTGCTTCCTGCTGGCCGGGGTGCTGCTTCCTGCTGGCCGAGGGGCTGCTGCCTGCTGGCCGAGGGGCTGCTGCCTGCTGGCCGGGGGGGGGGGGCTGTTGCCTGCTGGCCGGGGTGCTGCTGCCTGCTGGCCGAGGTGCTGCTGCCTGCTGGCCGGGGTGCTGCTTCCTGCTGGCCGGGGTGCTGCTTCCTGCTGGCCGAGGGGCTGCTGCCTGCTGGCCGAGGGGCTGCTGCCTGCTGGCCGGGGTGCTGCTTCCTGCTGGCCGGGGTGCTGCTTCCTGCTGGCCGAGGGGCTGCTGCCTGCTGGCCGAGGGGCTGCTGCCTGCTGGCCGGGGTGCTGCTGCCTGCTGGCCGGGGTGCTGCTTCCTGCTGGCCGAGGGGCTGTTGCCTGCTGGCCGAGGGGGGCTGTTGCTTCCTGCTGGCCGGGGTGCTGCTGCCTGCTGGCCGGGGTGCTGCTTCCTGCTGGCCGGGGTGCTGCTTCCTGCTGGCCGGGGGGCTGTTGCCTGCTGGCCGGGGTGCTGCTGCCTGCTGGCCGAGGGGCTGTTGCCTGCTGGCCGGGGTGCTGTTGCCTGCTGGCCGAGGGGCTGTTGCCTGCTGGCCGGGGTGCTGTTGCCTGCTGGCCGAGGGGCTGTTGCCTGCTGGCCGAGGGGCTGTTGCCTGCTGGCCGAGGGGGGCTGTTGCCTGCTGGCCGGGATGCTGTTGCCTGCTGGCCGAGGGGCTGTTGCCTGCTGGCCGAGGGGGGCTGTTGCCTGCTGGCCGGGGTGCTGCTGCCTGCTGGCCGGGGTGCTGCTGCCTGCTGGCCGAGGGGCTGCTGCCTGCTGGCCGGGGTGCTGCTTCCTGCTGGCCGAGGGGCTGTTGCCTGCTGGCCAAGGGGGGCTGTTGCCTGCTGGCCAAGGGGGGCTGTTGCCTGCTGGCCGAGGGGCTGTTGCCTGCTGGCCAAGGGGGGCTGTTGCCTGCTGGCCAAGGGGGGCTGCTTCCTGCTGGCCGGGGTGCTGCTGCCTGCTGGCCGAGGGGCTGCTGCTGGCAGCCCAGGGGGCGGCTCGTGCAAAAGGCAGCCAGCGAGTGGCTGGGCCGAGAAGGCTGATCCAGGAGCTGGGAGCAGTTTGATGTAGCCATTGAGCTGCTAGGAACAACCTGCTCTTCCACCCACCTCTGCACTCAGGCAGGGTGTGCCTGGCTGTGAGCTAAGTCTGGGTAGGATGGGCGTGCAGGCCTGTGACCCCAAGGCCTTCACCAGGGACAGGGCTGATAGCAGCACAATAAAATACCAGCCAAGGTCAGATTAAGAAAGGGGCGTCAGGCTACAGCCGGTAAAAACCCTGTGCTCTGGGTCAGCCCCTCCTGTGGGCACGTGGCTCCGCACATTGCTGTTCCTCCGCCTCTTCTTCCCGCCCCCACTGGCTGGAGCCACAAGTGCTGGGAAGCTCTGTCCCTGCACCACCCTCTCCTGGAGGCTCCACCCTGCAGCTCCCATTGGCTGGGTATCACAGCCAATGGGAGCTGTGGGGGACAGCACCTGTAGCCAAGTGCAGGGTAGGGGTCAGGAACAGATGCCCCCTCCCTCCTCAGAGCTTGCACCACCAGAGAGGAGCTGCTGCAGGTAAACACCCCACACCCCAATGGCCTGTCCTGGGCCTGAGCCCAAGCCCCTCCTGCATGCCTGGCTCTCAGGGCCTCCTGCTCCCTTGACTCCTTCTAGACCCCACACAGCAAGTCTGAGCCCACACAGCAAGTCTCGGTGCCTAGTGAAGGTCTCCTCTGAGGGGCTGACCAGGATGGGAGGGTTGCTTCCTTCGAGAGCATGGGGGAGGCTGAGGCTGGAGCTGGAGAAGGGTGAGCAGAGTCCTGGGCTCCCACTCTCACAGCACATGGTGGTGGACAATCAGTGCAGCTCAGCAGGGAGATGGGATGGGTAGGCAGTATGCCAGATGACTTTTGGTTACCCGTGGAACTCATAGACATAATATGGGGGTGTCCTCCGGGCACTGCTGGTGTCAGTTGGTTAGAGACAGAGCTGCAAACAGCCCGAGCCTCAGGGGCCTCCAGTGCCAGGCACTGAACCGTCACACAGGCTACATCTGTTCAGCACACTGACCAGCAAGAAGCCTTGCAGAAGCAGCTCACTCTGACACGCCGGTTCTGTGCCAGAACCAGTAACACTCCTCACAGAGAGGCCAGGTGCTGAGAACTAGTCTCACCCGTCTCAAAGGGTCAGCCACGTTTCCAGGCCAATTTATAACTTAGCCTTTTACCCCAACTTATGACTTAGAATTTTACCCCATGTTGATGCCAACTCTCTGGAATCTAAACTCTAAGGCTACGTCTACACGTGCACCCAACTTCGAAATAGCTTATTTCGATGTTGCGACATCGAAATAGGCTATTTCGATGAATAACGTCTACACGTCCTCCAGGGCTGGCAACGTCGATGTTCAACTTCGACGTTGCTCAGCCCAACATCGAAATAGGCACAGCGAGGGAACGTCTACACGCCAAAGTAGCACACATCGAAATAAGGGAGCCAGGCACAGCTGCAGACAGGGTCACGGGGCGGACTCAACAGCAAGTCGCTCCCTTAAAGGGCCCCTCCCAGACACACTTTCATTAAACAGTGCAAGATACACAGAGCCAACAACTAGTTGCAGACCCTGTATACGCAGCACGGACCCCCAGCTGCAGCAGCAGCAGCCAGAAGCCCTGGGCTAAGGGCTGCTGCCCACGGTGACCACAGAGCCCCGCAAGGGCTGGAGAGAGAGTATCTCTCAACCCCCCAGCTGATGGCCGCCATGGAGGACCCCGCTATTTCGATGTTGCGGGACGCGGATCGTCTACACGTCCCTACTTCGATGTTGAACGTCGAAGTAGGGCGCTATTCCCATCCGCTCATGGGGTTAGCGACTTCGACGTCTCGCCGCCTAACGTCGATTTCAACTTCGAAATAGCGCCCGACGCGTGTAGACGTGACGGGCGCTATTTCGAAGTTAGTGCCGCTACTTCGAAGTAGCGTACACGTGTAGACGCAGCTTAAATGTTTATACAAACAGACAGACCCACAGACAGAAATCCGCACACCAATTACAGAGTTCTTGGTTCAGGCTTGCAGCAGAGATGGAGTAAACTGTGGGCTAAAGTCAAGGGGTTCTGGGGGGACTGGTGCTGGGCAGGGAAACTCAGTCCTGGCCCTGAGGGGAGAGGGGAGTTCAGGGGGCCACTGGCACTGGGCAGAGCCTCGGCCCTGGCCCTGGGGGGTGGATAGAGGAAATTCTGGCGGACTCTGCAGGGGCTGGAATTGGGCAGAAAGACTCAGTCCTGTCCCCTGGTGCTCTGTGCTCGCAGCCCTTCTTGGAGGAGCGGCGTGGAGGCCGTCCCTGCTCCAAGGCGTGGGGCCCTGAGGCAGAGCAGCCCAGCAGCCCGCACCAAGGCAGGTGAGTCCTGGAGCTGGGGAGCAGTCCCAGCCTTGAAGACGGAGGTAAAAAAAAGAATGGAGAACTTCAGCCTTTCCCACATCATGTGTCACCAAGTTACCGCCCTCATCCAGTAAGGGCCCCACACCCTCCCTGATCACCCTCTTATTGTTAACGTACCTCTGGAAACCCTTCTTGTTGCCGTTCACATCCCTTGCCAGCTGCAGCTGGAATTGTGCTTTCACTTTCCTGATTACTGCCTGGCATTCTCCAGCCGTATAGTTATACACCACATCAGTCATCTCTCTCCAAGTTTCCACTTGTTACACACATCCCTTCTGCGTTTAAGCTGACCAAGGATTCCCCTGGTAAGCCAAGCTGGTTGCCTACCAAGTTCCTTTACTTACTGCGCATCGGAACAGTTTGTTCCTGTGCGTTCAATAAGGCTTCTTTAAAATACTGCCAGTTCTGCTGAACTCCTTTCCCCTGCATGTCAGTTTCCCAGGGGACCCTGCCCGTCAGGTCTCTCAAGGAGTCGAAGTCTGCTCTTCTGAAATCAAGGGTCTGCATTTTACTGCCCCAGGCCCCACCCTACCTCATTTTTTCCTGGTCGCCCCAGGGGCATCTCCACTCCGCCTGCCTCTGCTCTGTCCTGGACTGCCCTCCCCCAGTGCGGAAGCCCCAGGAGTAGTGGGTGGGTTGGGGGGAGGGGGTGTGGTGCCCATAGCAGGGCCAGACTCCCAGAAACAGAGTGAAGCAGCTCCACTCTCCAGCTGCCACCTGCATCTCTCCACTTCCCGCCAGTGAAGGAGGGATCCTGCCCCCTCTGGAGTGACGAGCAGAGCCTCATTGCTCGGCTTCCTTCGCTGGCTGCAAGTGTGTGCAGGGCACGGAGACCCCCCCTGACTGCGGGTGCTCCCCCTGCTAGTGTGTGCGGGGCACGGAGACCCCCTACTGTAGGTGCTCCCCCTGCTAGTGTGTGCGGGACATGGAGACCCCCTGACTGCGGGTGCTCCACCTGCTACTGTGTGCGGGACATGGAGACGCCTTACTGCGGGTGCCCCCCCCGCTAGTGTGTGTGGGACACAGAGACCCCCTAGTGCGGGTGCTCCCCCTGCTAGTGTGTGCGGACATGGAGAACCCCCCCCACTGCGGGTGCCCCCCCCGCTAGTGTGTGCAGGACACGGAGACCCCTGACTGCGGGTGCTCCCCCTGCTAGTGTGTGTGGGACACGGAGACCCCCTAGTGCGGGTGCTCCCCCTGCTAGTGTGTGCGGGACACAGACACCCCCTACTGCGGGTGCTCCCCCTGCTAGTGTGTGCGGGGCACGGAGACCCCCTAGTGCGGGTGCTCCCCCTGCTAGTGTGTGCGGGACATGGACACCCCCTACTGTGGGTGCGCCCCCTGCTAGTGTGTGTGGGACACGGAGACCCCCTACTGCGGGTGCTCCCCCTGCTAGTGTGTGCGGGACATGGAGACCCCCCTACTGCGGGTGCTCCCCCTGCTAGTGTGTGCGGGACACGGAGACCCCCTACTGCGGGTGCTCCCCCTGCTGGTGTGTGCGGGACATGGACACCCCCTACTGCGGGTGCTCCCCCTGCTAGTGTGTGCGGGGCACGGAGACCCCCTACTGCGGGTGCTCCCCCTGCTAGTGTGTGCGGGGCACGGAGACACCCTACTGCGGGTGCTCCCCCTGCTAGTGTGTGCGGGACATGGACACCCCCTACTGCGGGTGCTCCCCCTGCTAGTGTGTGCAGGGCACGGAGACCCCCTAGTGCGGGTGCTCCCCCTGCTAGTGTGTGCGGGACATGGAGACCCCCTACTGCGGGTGCTCCCCCTGCTAGTGCGTGCGGGACACGGAGACCCCCTACTGCGGGTGCTCCCCCTGCTACTGCGTGCGGGACACGGAGACCCCCTACTGCGGGTGCTCCCCCTGCTAGTGTGTGCGGGACACAGACACCCCCTAGTGCGGGTGCTCCCCCTGTTAGTGCGTGCGGGACCCGGAGACCCCCTACTGCGGGTGCTCCCCCTGCTAGTGTGTGTGGGACACGGAGACCCCCTGACTGCGGGTGCTCCCCCTGCTAGTGTGTGCGGGACACAGAGACCCCCCTACTGCGGGTGCACCCCCTGCTGATGTGTGCGGGACACAGAGACCCCCTAGTGCGGGTGCTCCCCCTGCTAGTGTGTGCGGGACACGGAGACCCCCTACTGCGGGTGCTCCCCCTGCTAGTGTGTGCGGGACACAGAGACCCCCTAGTGCGGGTGCTCCCCCTGCTAGTGTGTGTGGGACACGGAGACCCCCTACTGCGGGTGCTCCCCCTGCTGGTGTTTGCAGGGCACGGAGACCCCCTACTGCGGGTGCTCCCCCTGCTGGTGTTTGCAGGGCACGGAGACCCCCTACTGCGGGTGCTCCCCCTGCTGGTGTGTGCGGGACATGGACACCCCCTACTGTGGGTGCTCCCCCTGCTAGTGTGTGTGGGACACGGAGACCCCCTACTGCGGGTGCTCCCCCTGCTAGTGTGTGCGGGACATGGACACCCCCTACTGCGGGTGTTCCCCCTGCTAGTGTGTGCGGGGCACGGAGACCCCCCTACTGTGGGTGCTCCCCCTGCTAGTGTGTGCGGGACACGGAGACCCCCTACTGCGGGTGCTCCCCCTGCTAGTGCGTGCGGGACACGGAGACCCCCCTACTGCGGGTGCTCCCCCTGCTAGTGTGTGCGGGGCACGGAGACCCCCTAGTGCGGGTGCTCCCCCTGCTAGTGTGTGCGGGACACAGACACCCCCTACTGCGGGTGCTCCCCCTGCTAGTGTGTGCGGGACACAGAGACCCCCTACTGCGGGTGCTCCCCCTGCTAGTGTGTGCGGGACACAGAGACCCCTCTACTGCGGGTGCTCCCCCTGCTAGTGTGTGTGGGGCATGGAGACCCCCTGCTGCGGGTGCTCCCCCTGCTAGTGTGTGCGGGACACAGAGACCCCCCTAGTACAGGTGCTCCCCCTGCTAGTGTGTGCGGGACATGGAGACCCCCCTACTGCGGGTGCTCCCCCTGCTAGTGTGTGCGGGACACAGAGACCCCCTAGTGCGGGTGCTCCCCCTGCTAGTGTGTGCGGGACACGGAGACCCCCTACTGCGGGTGCTCCCCCTGCTAGTGTGTGCGGGACACAGATACCCCCTACTGCGGGTGCTCCCCCTGCTAGTGTGTGCGGGACACGGAGACCCCCTACTGCGGGTGCTCCCCCTGCTAGTGTGTGCGGGACACAGATACCCCCCACTGCGGGTGCTCCCCCTGCTAGTGTGTGCGGGGCACGGAGACCCCCTAGTGCGGGTGCTCCCCCTGCTGGTGTGTGCGGGACACGGAGACCCCCTACTGCGGGTGCTCCCCCTGCTAGTGCGTGCGGGACACGGAGACCCCCTACTGCGGGTGCTCCCCCTGCTAGTGTGTGCGGGACACGGAGACCCCCTACTGCGGGTGCTCCCCCTGCTAGTCCTCTGAGCTCCCCAGAGACTCTGGCCCACTCCCGCTCTCGCCCACAACATCTGGGGGGACATGTGGTGCCACGCCCCACCCACCTGTCCAGTGCCCCCAGTCCGATGCTCTCCTGCTGCCCATCCCCCCAGCTCCATGATGCCTTGCTGCTCTTCCCCCCCACTTCTGTCCCCCTCGCTGGCCCACCCCACTCACCCTCCCACCACTGCCATCTGTCTTGGACTCCCTCCCCTCACACGGCTCCCCTGGGGTGTCTGCAGCACGGAACCCCCTTCCTCCAGGAAGTCAGTACCCTCAGCGTCCGAGCATCCCCCTGAGGCAGAGGAGCGCAAGAGCGAGCGCCGGGAGAATCGTGGCAGCACCTTCTTTGGGTACCGGCGGCAGGAGCAGCGCCCGTCCATCCCAGAGCCCCCGGAGCCCAAGGTAACTCTGCCCTGAAGGGAGCTGGTGCCCTGCTGTGGCACCCGCCCTCTCCCATCCCCTGCCAGGTCTGCACCCCTCAGGCCACAAACCACATTCCCGAGCCTGCACCCTCACTGCACCCCTGCTGGGCCTGCCCCCGCTTCACACCGTGAGCTGTGACACCCCACTGCCCTCAGCTGGTACCATTGCTCCATGGGGCTGTGACAGCCTTGGGGACTGCCTGGCCTGCCATCTACCACCCTGCACTGTATCCCCAGCTAGCGCAGCGGGCGGGGCCCTGGCACATTGTCCCGCTTCGTGACCCTCTCCCACTCAGCTTGTGCTGTGTCCCAGCTCCTCCCGCCACTCGCAGCTCAGCCGCGGGCCCCGGCTGCCTGGGAGGGAGCTCACACCTGGGACTTGACCTGCTGCCCCTTGCTCCCCCAGGAGGAGAAGTGGAGACTGTCCCGGAACATGGCTGAGAGTGTCCTGGCTGGCACCGAGTCAAAGCAGCTGCCTCCAGACAGAGATGTCACCACTGTCCCCCCCAGTTTGCCAGGTATGGCCACCCCCCCCCCTTACTCCCAGGGTGACAGGTACAGACACCTCCACCCCGTCCCCATCATGGCAGGAATGGACACGCCCTCCCCCAGCGTGACAGGCACAGACATCCTCTTTTATGGACACCCCTAATGAACCCCGTGTGGGAGGTATGGTCACACCCTCTGTCCCCCAAATGCAGCAGTTATGGCCCTCCCCAAACTTCACAAGTAGGGACACACCCTGTCCCCCCTGCAACCCAGTGGGTATGGACACCCTCCCCAACATGGCAGTTACAGACCCCCTCATCCCCCAGTGAAACAGGCACAGACACCCACTTCGCCCCAGCCTGGCAGGCACAAACCCTCCCCTCCCTTTACCCCCGGCTGGTCTCTGGCTGGGGATTGTGGGGTGGAGCTAAGGGGGAGCAGTGGGGCTGGCTGGGGTGTCCAAACCAAGCCCACACTCTTGGGCCATAGCTAGCAGCTCTGTGTTTGTCCAGGTTGGTCCTGGGGTGGACTTACCTCAAACATGCTCTCTCTGTGTGTGTGTATGTGTGTGTGTGTGTGTTGGTCCTGGGGTGGATTTACCTCAAACGTGCTCTCTGTGTGTGTGTGTGTGTGTGTGTGTGTGTGTGTGTGTTGGTCCTGGGGTGGATTTACCTCAAACGTGCTCTCTGTGTGTGTGTGTGTGTGTGTGTGTTGGTCCTGGGGTGGATTTACTTCAAACGTGCTGTGTGTGTGTGTTGGTCCTGGGGTGGATTTACCTCAAACGTGCTGTGTGTGTGTGTTGGTCCTGGGGTGGATTTACCTCAAACGTGCTGTGTGTGTGTGTGTGTGTGTGTGTTGGTCCTGGGGTGGATTTACCTCAAACATGCTCTGTGTGTGTGTGTGTGTGTGTGTGTGTGTGTGTGTTGGTCCTGGGGTGGATTTACCTCAAATGTGGTCTGTGTGTGCACGCGTGTGCGTGTGTGTGTTCATCCTGGGGTGGATTTACCTCAAATGTGCTGTGTGTGTGTGTGTATGTGTGTGTGTGTGTGTGTTGGTCCTGGGGTGGATTTACCTCAAATGTGGTCTGTGTGTGCACGCGTGTGCGTGTGTGTGTTGGTCCTGGGGTGGATTTACCTCTAACGTGCTGTGTGTGTGTGTGTTGGTCCTGGGGTGGATTTACTTCAAACGTGCTCTCTCTCTCTCTCTCTGTGTGTGTGTGTGTGTGTGTGTGTGTGTTGGTCCTGGGGTGGATTTACCTCAAACGTGGTGTGTGTGTGTGTGTGTGTGTGTATGTGTGTGTGTGTGTTGGTCCTGGGGTGGATTTACCTCAAACGTGCTCTGTGTGTGTGTGCGCGCTCTCTCTCTCCCTCTCTCTCTCTGTGTGCGCGCGCTCTCTCTCTCTCTCTCTCTGTGTGCGCGCGTGCTCTCTCTCTCTCTCTCTGTGTGCGCGCTCTCTCTCTCTCTCGCTGTGTGTGTGCGCGCTCTCTCTCTCTCTCTCTGTGTGTGTGCGCGCTCTCTCTCTCTCTCTCTCTCTCTCTCTGTGTGTGTGTGTTGGTCCTGGGGTGGATTTACCTCAAACGTGCTCTGTGTGCGCGCGCTCTCTCTCTCTCTCTCTGTGTGTGTGTATGTGTGTGTGCGCGCTCTCTCTCTCTCTCGCTCGCTCTCTCTCTCGCTCTCTCTGTGTTGTGTCTCCTGGCCACCAGCACCACTGTCTCCCAGCGACCTCTCTTGGCAGCTCATGGCCCACCTGCTTTCCCAGGAGTGCTGTGTGGGCGCGCCTCTCTCAGATCACTCCATGGAGGGGGGCCGTCTGGGTCGGGCACCCCGAACGTCTCCTGCACCCCAGTCAGAGCCCTGGTGAGCCGCGTCCTGGCTCATGAGGGCCAGGGCCCTGCCTGCGCACCCAGTGCTTCCTGGCGGTACGTGTGCTGGTCACCTCTGTGCTCCGAGACGTGTGCAGCCAGCGCCCTGCCTCAGGGTGCCCCTCTCGGGGAGGCGGGCTGAGCAGCTCTCCCATGAGGTGTGTTGGAGCCGTGCCTCGCTGCCCTGTGCAAGGCAGGCCGCATGGTGCCCACACTGCAGCTCTTGGCGCGTAGGCTGAGCCGCCCTCTCGTTTTGGCAGGACAGCTCTGTGGTTCAGGCGCCACAAAGGCGTCTCGCTGTAGTTTGACGAAGGGACTAATTGCCCTGTATTAGGCCCCTGCTGGTGCACAGGAGCAGCTGCTGGCCAGAGAGCAGGTGGATGTGCTCCGACCACACCAGAGAGAGCCAGCAAGGGGCCCTGCCCAGGGCGAGCTGTGCTGCAGCACTGGGGTGGCTGCCACCTCCTTCCCTGCTCAGGTGCGGGAAGCTGGGAGCCCACTCTCACGCCTGCCACCAGGTTCCTGGCTCCCCAGGCTGCAGGAAATGGTGAGCCCCCCCCACCCCCCGCATGCAGCTGCTGCCTGGTTCCCGGCGCCCCACACCTTGGGGGAACCAGGAGGCGCACCGAAGTGGCTACCATCTCCTTCCTGGCACCCCGAGGTTTGGGGCAGCCAGGGAGGTACGCTAGGGTGGCAGCCCTTGGCAGCCACAGCCAGGAAGCTGCCTGCCCACCCCCACAACCCTCCCCCTTATTTCCCTGACCTGTGTTTGGGATAGAGATACGGTCACCCTACTGGTGTGCTGACCTTGATGTGTCGCCCAGTTTCCACCTCCCAGGACTCGGGTCACAGCTGGGGCCCACAAGGAGACTCCCCAGTTAATCAGTTTCCTTGGGTCTTTGAGGTGCCCTGACATGGGGCCCTCGCCTGCCTTCCCTAGTCCCTGTTAGCACCAGGATTCAGCCTGGCCCAGAAGCTGAAGGGGCCAGTTATGCCTTAGTGCCATGCCTGGTTTGGCTCTCCTGAAGGGCTGCTCTCACCCATGCAGCCTTGCCCAGTCCAGCCGTGGGGCTGGCATCACAAGGCTGGGGGCAGCACCGAGTTTGCTGCGGCTGCGTGCGACTGGGCAGGGTTCAGCTTTGTGTCCTTTGTGTGTTCAGGGGCAGCAGGCCCCAGCCGGGGCTTCACTGGACGAGTGAAGAGCGCGAGCAAGGCCCCCCCTCTGCCCAGGAAGATCAGCTCCAGCGTGTATGAGGCCTTCATGGAGCAGACCCCCACGCCCAGCAGCGGGAAGGTACTGCCCATGGCCTGGGCAGGGCTGTGTGCCGTCTCCCCAGAGCCATGAGGGGAGCTGGGCCCAGCCCGTGAGCCACTCACGGACACTTGCTCCTCTTTGTTTTAGCAGCTGACAGCGGAGGGCAGTAAAGGGCTGAAATCACCCCCACCGCCTCCCCCCAAGTCCAAGCGCCTGTCCCAGACCTGAGAGATGCCATGTTACACAGGACTGGCTCCTCGCTGTCCCGCTCAGGAGGGTGATGTCGTTGATGGAGCTGTTCACTGGCTGCTTGATCCGTCCTTCCTGATCCAGATCCTGAGGAACCCATCTGTGCCTTCCTTGTCTCATTACCCCCTGCTCCCCACACCCTACCGCACTGAGCCCTGGGCCTAACTTACTTGTCTTGCCTATGACTGCGTGAGCAGCCCCTTGCTGCCCCTCCTGGCTCCTATGTGCCTGGAGACCTAGAAACCGCTGCGTAGCGCCACTTGTCCTCAGGAGCAGCACCAGCCTGGAGGTCAGCTGCAGCCCCAAAGGAGGGCTCTGGGCCCTATCCAAGACTACTTTTCCTGGGAGCCAGTTGCACCCCACTCGGCTTGTTCGCGAACTGCCAAGCTGCCCAATGGCAATGTGGTCCACAGGCTGCTGCAGTGCAGCTTGGGGAAACGGCCCTTTGCCTTGCCCCATTCAGTTCCACACCTGGCCGTGTCCATGTGCGGGGAGACGGAGACCGCAGGGCACTGCTCCTGCAGCTGTGGCCCAATCAGTGTGTGATAGAGAATTAGCCCACCTGCTCAGCAGCAATACACCCCAGTGGGTCAGCATTCTTGTTAGGCCAGGTTGCCAGCCCCCTCACCCCCTGCCCCAGCCTGACAAAGCAGTGCTGGAATAGTCTTTGTATCAGCTGCCGCAACCCCTCGCCCTGCTGCACAGCTGGGGCACGTCTGAAGCAGCTGCAAGTCAAGTCACCTAAGGCCATTGACCAGCACCTTGTCCCAGGAGGCTGCCCCCTCCCTCCTCCCCACACATGGAGTTCTGCCAGGGAAGGAGGTGGCAGAGCCCATGGACTGAGCCCTGCCCCCACATGGGGTAGTTGTTGCCCCCCCCCCCCCCCCCGCCACTACTGGCCTGAATGAGAAGGGGCATTCAGCACCCACTGCATTTGGCACACCAGGGCCCACTGCTGATCCCAGGGCAGGGCAGAGGCAGGTTCTGACTTGGTGCTGCACTCTGCCTTCGTGCTCGACCCCCCCCACCCCCCCGGCGACGGCAGCAGGCCATGGAGAAGACACTGGGGCTTGTGCATCCCGCCATAGACAGAACACCCCGGGGGGCGGGGGCTGGAGTTGCATTCTGCCCCACATGCCTCGCAGCAGCTCTTTGTCTGCAGTCTCTGCACCGCCACCACCTCTCCCAAGGCAGCCAGGCCCTGCTGTGTGCCCACTACAGCCCCCACACCACTTGGTTTCTTGCTCTTGGGGTCACAGGCTGGACTCCAGCTGCCTGCCAATAAAGGGACAAAAATCTTCCAGCCTGCACCTGTGCACTGTGCCTAGCCCAGCACCTGGGGTAGAGGGGGAGGCAGCCCTTGAAGGCAAATGTCCAAGGATCAAACAGACAAGGCTGGAGCGGGAGCGTGTCAGGGAGCGCTGGAGAGGATGGTGGTGGGAGCTAGAGTAAAGAAAAAGGCAGATGGGAGGCACTTTACCCTAGAGGTGGGGGGTGGGCAGAGCCTGGCGTAGGCCAGGGTCCCAGGGCAATATTGTGCCCTGTCCAGCAGGAAGGCTGGCACAGAAAGGCTGCATGTACCTGAGGCCAGCTGGGCAGGGACCATGCGCTCCACTGTGGATCCCCAAGTCCAGCCAAGAATCTGGGGCCCAGGTCCCTCACCCTGGTAAGACCCCACAGCATGCGTTCTAGGGCCAGCTGGGGCACACACAGGCTGTGGGGGACAGGTGTGAGCGCCCCCCCCGGCAGCACCACAATTTCCTGTTCACACTTGCAGTCTCCCAGGCAAGGGATTCGCAGGGAGCCCAGTCAAAGCACCAGCAACATCCAGGGTGCAGGTCAAGGGCTGCAATGCCCGCCAGCTCGCGTAACACATCGGGACCACGGAGGCACAAGGGGGAGGGGGCATGTCCAGGCCCCCCCCCCACCACTGACACACCCACATGAGTACCCACTCAAGCGCCGCCCCCCCCCCGAACCCCGCAACCCTGGGGCCCTGCACCCTCTCCACTGAACTGCCTCAAAAATGGTGTGAAACTGTTCAGGCAGCCACAGACCCTGTGGCACCAGTGTCCTTTGATCTTCGGATACCTATCACTCCACAGACCTTGGCCTCTGGCAGAGTGGGGGGGGCACCGGAAAGGTGGCACATTGTAGACTAGAGGGGGCAGGGTATGCAAACCAGACAGCCGGCTGGGGTGGGGGGGTATATTGGTGCAGAAGGTGCTCTGTGTGTTTGGAGGGGATATATTGCTGCAGCAGGTGCTCTGTGTGTGTGTTTGGGGGGATATATTGGTGCAGAAGGTGCTCTGTATGTGTGTTTGGGGGGATATATTGGTGCAGCAGGTGCTCTGTGTGTGTGTTTGGGGGGATATATTGGTGCAGAAGGTGCTCTGTGTGTGTGTTTGGGGGGATATATTGGTGCAGAAGGTGCTCTGTGTGTGGGGGGGTATATTGGTGCAGAAGGTGCTCTGTGTGTTTGGAGGGGGTATATTGCTGCAGAAGTTGCTGTGTGTGTGTGTTGGGCGGGTATATAGGTGCTCTGTGTGTTTGGGTGGATATATTGGTGCAGCAGGTGCTGTGTGCGGGGGGGGATATATTGATGCAGAAGTTGCTGTGTGTGTGTGTTTGGGGGGATATATTAGTGCAGAAGGTGCTCTGTGTGTTGGGGGATATATTGGTGAAGAAGGTGCTCTGTGTTTGGGGCGATATATTGGTGCATAAGGTGCTCTGTGTGTGGGGGGGGATATATTGGTGCAGAAGGTGCTCTGTGTGTGGGGGGGAGGATATATTGGTGCAGAAGGTGCTCTGTGTGTGTTTGGGGGGATATATTGGTGCAGAAGCTGCTGTGTGTGTTTGGGGGGGTATATTGGTGCAGAAGGTGCTGTGTCTGGGGGAAATATTGGTGCAGAAGTTGCTGTGTGTGTGTGTTTGGGGGGATATATTGGTGCAGAAGGTGCTGTGTGTGTGTGTGTTTGGATGGATATATTGGTGTAGAAGGTGCTCTGTGTGTGTGATTGGGTATATTGGTGCAGAAGGTGCTCTGTGTGGGGGGGTATATTGGTGCAGAAGGTGCTCTGTGTGTGTGTGAGGATATATTGTTGCAGAAGGTGCTCTGTGTGTGTGTGGATATATTGGTGCAGAATGTGCTCTGTGTGTGGAGGGATATATTGGTGCAGAAGGTGCTCTGTGTGTGAGGGGGATATATTGGTGCAGAAGGTGCTCTGTGTGTTGGGGGGGATATATTGGTGCAGAAGGTGCTGTGTGTGTGGAGGGGATATATTGGTGCAGAAGGTGCTCTGTGTGTGGGGGGGGATATATTGGTGCAGAAGGTGCTCTGTGTGTGGGGGGGGATATATTGGTGCAGAAGGTGCTGTGTGTGTGGAGGGGATATATTGGTGCAGAAGGTGCTCTGTGTGTGGGGGGGGATATATTGGTGCAGAAGGTGCTCTGTGTGTGGGGGGGGGATATATTGGTGCAGAAGGTGCTCTGTGTGTGTGTGGAGGGGATATATTGGTGCAGAAGGTGCTCTGTGTGTGTGGGAGGATATATTGGTGCAGAAGGTGCTCTGTGTGGGGGGGGGATATATTGGTGCAGAAGGTGCTGTGTGTGTGAAGGGGATATATTGGTGGAGAAGGTCCTGTGTGTGTATGTGTGTGGATATATTGGTGCAGAAGATGCTCTGTGTGTGGAGGGGATATATTGGTGCAGAAGGTGCTCTGTGTGTGTGTTTGGGGGGGGGAGATATTACTGCAGAAGGTGCTGTGTGTGTGTGGGGAATATATTGGTGCAGAAGTGCTGTGTGTGTGGAGGGGATATATTGGTGGAGAAGGTTCTGTGTGTGTGTGTGGAGGGGATATATTGGTGCAGAAGGTGCTCTGTGTGTGGAGGGGATATATTGGTGCAGAAGGTGCTCTGTGTGGGGGGGGGATATATTGGTGCAGAAGGTGCTTTGTGTGTGTGTTTGGGGGGGAGATATTACTGCAGAAGGTGCTGTGTGTGTGTGGGGAATATATTGGTGCAGAAGTGCTGTGTGTGTGGAGGGGATATATTGGTGGAGAAGGTGCTGTGTGTGTATGTGTGTGGATATATTGGTGCAGAAGGTGCTCTGTGTGTGGGGGGGGATATATTGGTGCAGAAGATGCTCTGTGCGTGTAGAGGGGATATATTGTTGCAGAAGGTGCTCTGTGTGTAGGGGGGTATATATTGGTGCAGAAGGTGCTGTGTGTGTGGAGGGGATATATTGGTGCAGAAGGTGCTGTGTGTTTGGAGGGGATATATTGGTGGAGAAGGTGCTGTGTGTGTATGTGTGTGGATATATTGGTGCAGAAGGTGCTCTGTGTGTGGGGGGGATATATTGTTGCAGAAGGTGCTCTGTGTGTAGGGGGGGATATATTGGTGCAGAAGGTGCTGTGTGTGGGGGGGGGATATATTGGTGCAGAAGGTGCTCTGTGTGGCGGGGGGATATATTGGTGCAGAAGGTGCTGTGTGTGTGGAGGGGATATATTGGTGCAGAAGTTGCTTTGTGTGTGGGGGGGATATATTGGTGCAGAAGGTGCTGTGTGTGTGTGTGTTTGGAGGGATATATTGGTGTAGAAGGTGCTCTGTGTGTGTGATTGGGTATATTGGTGCAGAAGGTGCTCTGTGTGGGGGGGTATATTGGTGCAGAAGGTGCTCTGTGTGTGTGTGAGGATATATTGTTGCAGAAGGTGCTCTGTGTGTGTGTGGATATATTGGTGCAGAATGTGCTCTGTGTGTGGGGGGGATATATTGGTGCAGAAGGTGCTCTATGTGTGTGTGTGGGAGGATATATTGGTGCAGAAGGTGCTCTGTGTGTGGGGGGGGGATATATTGGTGCAGAAGGTGCTGTGTGTGTGTTTGGGGGGATATATTAGTGCAGAAGGTGCTCCTTAGGGGGGATATATTGGTGCAAAAGGTGCTCTGTGTGTGGGGGGAGGATATATTGGTGCAGAAGGTGCTTTGTGGGGGGGGGGATATATTGGTGCAGAAGGTGCTCTGTGTGTGTTTGGGGGGATATATTGGTGCAGAAGCTGCTGTGTGTGTTTGGGGGGGTATATTGGTGCAGAAGGTGCTGTGTCTGGGGGAAATATTGGTGCAGAAGTTGCTGTGTGTGTGTGTTTGGGGGGATATATTGGTGCAGGTGCTTTGTGTGTGTGGAGGGGATGTATTGGTGCAGAAGGTGCTGTGTGGGGGGGGATATATTGGTGCAGAAGGTGCTCTGTGTGGGGGGGATATATTGGTGCAGAAGGTGCTGTGTGTGGGGGGGATATATTGGTGCAGAAGGTGCTGTGTGGGGGGGGATGTATTGGTGCAGAAGGTCCTCTGTGTCTGGAGGGAATATACTGGTGCAGATAGTGCTCTGTGTGTGTGAGGGGGGTATATTGGTGCAGAAGGTGCTGTGTGTGTGTGTTTGGGGGGATATATTAGTGCAGAAGGTGCTCCTTAGGGGGGATATATTGGTGCAAAAGGTACTCTGTGTGTGGGGGGAGGATATATTGGTGCAGAAGGTGCTTTGTGGGGGGGGGATATATTGGTGCAGAAGGTGCTCTGTGTGTGTGTGTTTGGGGGGGATATACTGGTGTAGATTGTGCTCTGTGTGGGGGGGATATATTGGTGCGGAAGGTGCTCTGTGTGTGGTGGGGGATATATTGGTGCAGAAGGTGCTCTGTGTGGGGGGGGGATATATTGGTGCAGAAGGTGCTGTGTGTGTGTGTGTTTGGAGGGATATATTGGTGTAGAAGGTGCTCTGTGTGTGTGATTGGGTATATTGGTGCAGAAGGTGCTCTGTGTGGGGGGGTATATTGGTGCAGAAGGTGCTCTGTGTGTGTGTGAGGATATATTGTTGCAGAAGGTGCTCTGTGTGTGTGTGGATATATTGGTGCAGAATGTGCTCTGTGTGTGGAGGGATATATTGGTGCAGAAGGTGCTCTGTGTGTGGGGGGGATATATTGGTGCAGAAGGTGCTCTGTGTGTGGGGGGGGATATATTGGTGCAGAAGGCGCTGTGTGTGTGGAGGGGATATATTGGTGCAGAAGGTGCTCTGTGTGTGGGGGGGGATATATTGGTGCAGAAGGTGCTCTGTGTGTGGGGGGGGATATATTGGTGCAGAAGGTGCTCTGTGTGTGTGTGGAGGGGATATATTGGTGCAGAAGGTGCTCTGTGTGTGTGGGAGGATATATTGGTGCAGAAGGTGCTCTGTGTGGGGGGGGGGATATATTGGTGCAGAAGGTGCTGTGTGTGTGAAGGGGATATATTGGTGGAGAAGGTCCTGTGTGTGTGTGTGTGTGGATATATTGGTGCAGAAGATGCTCTGTGTGTGGGGGGGATATATTGGTGCAGAAGGTGCTCTGTGTGTGTGTTTGGGGGGGGGAGATATTACTGCAGAAGGTGCTGTGTGTGTGGGGGGAATATATTGGTGCAGAAGTGCTGTGTGTGTGGAGGGGATATATTGGTGGAGAAGGTTCTGTGTGTGGAGGGGATATATTGGTGCAGAAGGTGCTCTGTGTGGGGGGGGGATATATTGGTGGAGAAGGTGCTGTGTGTGTATGTGTGTGGATATATTGGTGCAGAAGGTGCTCTGTGTGTGTGGGGGGGGATATATTGGTGCAGAAGGTGCTCTGTGCGTGTAGAGGGGATATATTGTTGCAGAAGGTGCTCTGTGTGTAGGGGGGTATATATTGGTGCAGAAGGTGCTGTGTGTGTGGAGGGGATATATTGGTGCAGAAGGTGCTGTGTGTTTGGAGGGGATATATTGGTGGAGAAGGTGCTGTGTGTGTATGTGTGTGGATATATTGTTGCAGAAGGTGCTCTGTGTAGGGGGGGATATATTGTTGCAGAAGGTGCTCTGTGTGTAGGGGGGATATATTGGTGCAGAAGGTGCTGTGTGTGGGGGGGGATATATTGGTGCAGGAGGTGCTCTGTGTGGGGGGGGATATATTGGTGCAGAAGGTGCTGTGTGTGTGGAGGGGATATATTGGTGCAGAAGTTGCTTTGTGTGTGGGGGGGATATATTGGTGCAGAAGGTGCTGTGTGTGTGTGTGTTTGGAGGGATATATTGGTGTAGAAGGTGCTCTGTGTGTGTGATTGGGTATATTGGTGCAGAAGGTGCTCTGTGTGTGTGTGAGGATATATTGTTGCAGAAGGTGCTCTGTGTGTGTGTGGATATATTGGTGCAGAATGTGCTCTGTGTGTGGAGGGATATATTGGTGCAGAAGGTGCTCTGTGTGTGGGGGGGATATATTGGTGCAGAAGGTGCTCTATGTGTGTGTGTGGGAGGATATATTGGTGCAGAAGGTGCTCTGTGTGTGGGGGAGGGGATATATTGGTGCAGAAGGTGCTGTGTGTGTGTGTTTGGGGGGATATATTAGTGCAGAAGGTGCTCGTTAGGGGGGATATATTGGTGCAAAAGGTGCTCTGTGTGTGGGGGGAGGATATATTGGTGCAGAAGGTGCTTTGTGGTGGGGGGGATATATTGGTGCAGAAGGTGCTCTGTGTGTGTGTGTTTGGGGGGGATATACTGGTGTAGATTGTGCTCTGTGTGGGGGGGATATATTGGTGCGGAAGGTGCTCTGTGTGTGGTGGGGGATATATTGGTGCAGAAGGTGCTCTGTGTGTGGGGGGGATATATTGGTGCAGAAGGTGCTCTGTGTGTGGGGGGAGGATATATTGGTGCAGAAGTTGCTTTGTGTGTGGGGGGGATATATTGGTGCAGAAGGTGCTGTGTGTGTGTGTGTTTGGAGGGATATATTGGTGTAGAAGGTGCTCTGTGTGTGTGATTGGGTATATTGGTGCAGAAGGTGCTCTGTGTGTGGGGGGGATATATTGGTGCAGAAGGTGCTGTGTGTGTGTGTGTGTTTGGAGGGATATATTGGTGTAGAAGGTGCTCTGTGTGTGTGATTGGGTATATTGGTGCAGAAGGTGCTCTGTGTGGGGGGGTATATTGTTGCAGAAGGTGCTCTGTGTGTGTGTGGATATATTGGTGCAGAATGTGCTCTGTGTGTGGAGGGATATATTGGTGCAGAAGGTGCTCTGTGTGTGGGGGGGATATATTGGTGCAGAAGGTGCTCTATGTGTGTGTGTGGGAGGATATATTGGTGCAGAAGGTGCTCTGTGTGGGGGGGCGGATATATTGGTGCAGAAGGTGCTGTGTGTGTGGAGGGGATATATTGGTGCAGAAGGTGCTCTGTGTGTGGGGGGGGATATATTGGTGCAGAAGGTGCTCTGTGTGTGGGGGGGGATATATTGGTGCAGAAGGTGCTGTGTGTGTGTGTGGAGGGGATATATTGATGCAGAAGGTGCTCTGTGTGTGTGGGAGGATATATTGGTGCAGAAGGTGCTTTGTGTGTGTGTGGAGGGGATATATTGGTGCAGAAGGTGCTCTGTGTGTGTGGGAGGATATATTGGTGCAGAAGGTGCTCTGTGTGTGGGGGGGGGATATATTGGTGCAGAAGGTGCTGTGTGTGTGGAGGGGATATATTGGTGGAGAAGGTCCTGTGTGTGTATGTGTGTGGATATATTGGTGCAGAAGATGCTCTGTGTGTGGAGGGGATATATTGGTGCAGAAGGTGCTCTGTGTGTGTGTTTGGGGGGGGAGATATTACTGCAGAAGGTGCTGTGTGTGTGTGGGGAATATATTGGTGCAGAAGTGCTGTGTGTGTGGAGGGGATATATTGGTGGAGAAGGTTCTGTGTGTGTGTGTGGAGGGGATATATTGGTGCAGAAGGTGCTGTGTGTGTGGAGGGGATATATTGGTGCAGAAGGTGCTCTGTGTGTGTGGGGGGGATATATTGGTGCAGAAGGTGCTTTGTGTGTGTGTTTGGGGGGGAGATATTACTGCAGAAGGTGCTGTGTGTGTGTGGGGAATATATTGGTGCAGAAGTGCTGTGTGTGTGGAGGGGATATATTGGTGGAGAAGGTGCTGTGTGTGTATGTGTGTGGATATATTGGTGCAGAAGGTGCTCTGTGTGTGGGGGGGGATATATTGGTGCAGAAGGTGCTCTGTGCGTGTAGAGGGGATATATTGTTGCAGAAGGTGCTCTGTGTGTAGGGGGGTATATATTGGTGCAGAAGGTGCTGTGTGTGTGGAGGGGATATATTGGTGCAGAAGGTGCTGTGTGTTTGGAGGGGATATATTGGTGGAGAAGGTGCTGTGTGTGTATGTGTGTGGATATATTGGTGCAGAAGGTGCTCTGTGTGTGGGGGGGATATATTGTTGCAGAAGGTGCTCTGTGTGTAGGGGGGGATATATTGGTGCAGAAGGTGCTGTGTGTGGGGGGGGATATATTGGTGCAGAAGGTGCTCTGTGTGGGGGGGGGGATATATTGGTGCAGAAGGTGCTGTGTGTGTGGAGGGGATATATTGGTGCAGAAGTTGCTTTGTGTGTGGGGGGGATATATTGGTGCAGAAGGTGCTGTGTGTGTGTGTGTGTTTGGAGGGATATATTGGTGTAGAAGGTGCTCTGTGTGTGTGATTGGGTATATTGGTGCAGAAGGTGCTCTGTGTGGGGGGGTATATTGGTGCAGAAGGTGCTCTGTGTGTGTGTGAGGATATATTGTTGCAGAAGGTGCTCTGTGTGTGTGTGGATATATTGGTGCAGAATGTGCTCTGTGTGTGGAGGGATATATTGGTGCAGAAGGTGCTCTGTGTGTGGGGGGGATATATTGGTGCAGAAGGTGCTCTATGTGTGTGTGTGGGAGGATATATTGGTGCAGAAGGTGCTCTGTGTGGGGGGGGGGGATATATTGGTGCAGAAGGTGCTGTGTGTGTGGAGGGGATATATTGGTGCAGAAGGTGCTCTGTGTGTGGGGGGGATATATTGGTGCAGAAGGTGCTCTGTGTGTGGGGGGGATATATTGGTGCAGAAGGTGCTCTGTGTGTGTGTGGAGGGGATATATTGATGCAGAAGGTGCTCTGTGTGTGTGGGAGGATATATTGGTGCAGAAGGTGCTCTGTGTGTGTGTGGAGGGGATATATTGGTGCAGAAGGTGCTCTGTGTGTGTGGGAGGATATATTGGTGCAGAAGGTGCTCTGTGTGTGGGGGGGGGATATATTGGTGCAGAAGGTGCTGTGTGTGTGGAGGGGATATATTGGTGGAGAAGGTCCTGTGTGTGTATGTGTGTGTATATATTGGTGCAGAAGATGCTCTGTGTGTGGAGGGGATATATTGGTGCAGAAGGTGCTCTGTGTGTGTGTTTGGGGGGGGAGATATTACTGCAGAAGGTGCTGTGTGTGTGTGGGGAATATATTGGTGCAGAAGTGCTGTGTGTGTGGAGGGGATATATTGGTGGAGAAGGTGCTGTGTGTGTGTGTGGAGGGGATATATTGGTGCAGAAGGTGCTCTGTGTGTGGAGGGGATATATTGGTGCAGAAGGTGCTCTGTGTGTGTGTGGGGGGATATATTGGTGCAGAAGGTGCTTTGTGTGTGTGTTTGGGGGGGAGATATTACTGCAGAAGGTGCTGTGTGTGTGTGGGGAATATATTGGTGCAGAAGTGCTGTGTGTGTGGAGGGGATATATTGGTGGAGAAGGTGCTGTGTGTGTATGTGTGTGGATATATTGGTGCAGAAGGTGCTCTGTGTGTAGGGGGGGATATATTGGTGCAGAAGGTGCTCTGTGCGTGTAGAGGGGATATATTGTTGCAGAAGGTGCTCTGTGTGTGTGTGTGTGAGGATATATTGTTGCAGAAGGTGCTCTGTGTGTAGGGGGGTATATATTGGTGCAGAAGGTGCTGTGTGTGTGGAGGGGATATATTGGTGCAGAAGGTGCTGTGTGTGTGGAGGGGATATATTGGTGGAGAAGGTGCTGTGTGTGTATGTGTGTGGATATATTGTTGCAGAAGGTGCTCTGTGTGTAGGGGGGGATATATTGGTGCAGAAGGTGCTGTGTGTGGGGGGGGATATATTGGTGCAGAAGGTGCTCTGTGTGTGTGGGGGGATATATTGGTGCAGAAGGTGCTGTGTGTGTGGAGGGGATATATTGGTGCAGAAGGTGCTGTGTGTGTGTCGGGGGGGCGGGGGGTGGTTATCAGTGATGGTTCTGGCTGGCCCCGTGAGAAGCTGTCAGTGCATGTTAGTTTATGTCACTGTGGGAGATGGAGGTGGCGGGGGGTGGGATAGGGCAGAGTCACCCAATGTGTTTGCTGGGGGACAATTCTGTCAGTGTAGCTCAAAGCACCCTCCCCATGTGGCAGTGGGATATATCAAAGGGCAATGGCCCTGCAATGGGGCACGCATTTCTCCCATAGCACCCCAGGATCACAGCACCGCTGGCAGTGGGGACAGCTGGTTTGCAGTAATGCCTCCAGCTCCCTGGTGCTAAGGATCCTGGGTCCAGACAGTAGCAGGCACACTGCATAGCACTGGCCCTCACTATGAAAGAGCCCAGCCCTTAGGTGAGTGCAGTGGGCTGTACCCCAGCCTCAGGTGCAGCCAGCTCAGCCACCTCAGGGCACTGGATCCACTTCAAAGCCTGAGCAAGGGCCCAGCAGCTGAGGCCCTTCCTCCAGTAGTCCCTGCCCCAGCCAGGACGGGCATCCTGACTCACAGCTCTTCCCCACTCAGCTGTAAGCATTAGCCTTGCTTCGTCTTGCTGCGGGGCTGTGCCAGTGTGGGCCTTGCGAAATCCACCCCCCCCCCCCCCAGCCCCAGTGCAATACTCCACATGACACTAGATTAAAGAGACTCGGCCTTTTCAGCTTAGGAAAGAGCAGACTGGGGGTAGGGGTGGGGGCGGGGAGTGTGATGGAGTATACACGATTATGAGCCATGTTGAGAAAGTGAACAAGGAAAAATTATGTACTTGGTCCCATAATATCAAAAACTGGGGTGGGTCACCAAATTAAAGTAATGGGCATCAGGTTTAAAACAAATAAAAGGAAATTCGTCTTCACACAGCACATGATCAAAATATTGAACTCCCTGCCAGAGGAGGTTGTGAAGGCTAGGCTTGTGATAGGTTTTAAAAGAAGCACTAGATAAATTGGTGGAGGTTAGGGCCCTTAATGGCTATTAGCCACAATGGGTAAAAAACGCTGTACCTAGCCTCTGTCTGTCAGAGGCTGGAGATGGATGGCAGGACAGCAATCATTACCTGTTCACGCCCTCTAGGGCACCTGGCATTGGCCACTGTCAGGAGAGAGGATACTGGCTAGATGTATCATTAGTCTGACCCAGTACAGCCATTGTTAGCTTCTTATAGTCACACTGCCAGCTTGCTCCAGTCTCTGCAAGGCCACCCTCATAAACATACCTCCAGCTCCTGCTCAACCAGGGCAGTTCCAACCCCCGCACCCATGTCTTAGCCAGTCTAGGCAAAGAATAAGGCAACCTGGGCCACCCAAACCCCACAACAGGGGCCCCTCCTTTAGTCCCACACCCTAATCCTAGTGATGGGGAGCACCCTCCTCTCCACAAGCAGCAGCCTTGTTAGCAATGTGTCCTACAGGCAGGGCTGGGGACAGACCTGCTGCAGAGGCCCTTGCTAGGTGTGCTAGTGCCAAGGTGTGCTCCAGACCTGTATTTTTGCCAGAGCCTAGTTAGAGAGGTGTGTGGGTTGTGGGGGGTGTAACCCACACCCCTAGTGGCTGTGGTTCACTGTCCCACCTGCACAGAAAAAGACTGAGTGTCTGCTATAGCTGGGCAGATGGCTATCAGGCAGCTGGCTTTTAGCTCCTCCTGTAGAGGCTCCTGCAGTGAGCTTCACAGGTCCCACATTCAGGTCTGCCTGTGGCCAGTTACACCTGCCATTTTTGATTACATAATTAATAACTGGGTGACCAAAGTGATTCTTGTAGACTCCTTGTGTGATGCTTTTGCCTAAGCCAGAGGGGTTGGTTAGCACCGTGAGACCCAAGACGAGCAGCAGAAGTGTTACTGAGGCGGCAGGCATGTAATACAAGGGCCAGTAGTTGGTTGGGGTGGGACAACAGTACAAGGCCAGACAATGCCCACCACATGATAACCACCTCCCTCCCCTGCCTCCCCTGGGGCACACAAGGGATGGGATAAAGCCCCGCTCCCCCCAAAAGGCCAAAAACAGAATATGACCATAGGTGGTTGGGGTGGGGGGGCAGGCTGCATAGCTGATTCCAGTATACCTGCCGAACCACTGGGGTGTAGGTAGAACATTGGGAGCTAGGGTTCTGCACCATCACAGCTGCTGGAAACAACCCCCAACAAACAGCCCATCGCTTGCACTTCGCACATCTGCTCTCTGCATGAGGAAAGCCCTCTAACAACCTGCGGGGGCAGGGGGTGACAGGCTTAGGATCCTGCACAGGCAGCTCCCCAGACGTTCCATACCCCCAGCAGACCCAGGCAGGCAGCCCTGAACAAGGCACATGCACATTTCCTGGCTGTCTTTGCAGACTTGCCTGCTAGGTTATTTTTTAAGAGCAAGTGACACTGGATGCACTGCCTGTTATCAGAGCCATCACATCACCTGCGGGCAGCCCGATGGCAGAACTGAGCATTCGTCTTTTGCCTTAGCACCCTGCCCATTTCTGATCATCAGTCCAAGTTTACCTCCCCGCTGCGTATGTGCCCATGGGAAAGTCAGTTCCGCCACCCCCGCCCAACCCCAGAATATGCCTGTGTGAATGGGCCTGGCCTTGTGTGCAGCCAAGATCACCTACTCTGCCCTGCAGTGGGGGGGGAGGGGCAGACCTAATTCAAAGCAGCTTGAGCAGCTGCAGTAGTTGGTTTGGAACCACATACCAAGAGAGTTAAGAACAAAGCAGGCTGTGAAATGCTTTAAGTGCACTGTACAAAACTGGCTGGGCGAGCAAATGGCAACGGTAACGTTAATAAACGTAAAGCAATAAGCCCAACGATACGTGTAACATGATGGAGATTAATTTAGCCATAACCTTCCAAGAGTGATGTTGGAGTCATTGCGGCTAGTTCTCTGACAGAATCTACACAATGTGATGTGGCAGTCAAAAAAATCATTTTAAAAGGAACTGCAAATAAGACAAAGAATGCCTCATTGCATCTACTGAAATCCATGGTACATCCACATCTGCAATATTCCATACAGATGTGGTCACCTAATCTTAAAACAAACAAACAAACAAAACAAACTTGGTATTGGAAAAGGGTTCAGAAAGGGGCAACAAAATGATAAGTCTTTTGGAACGGGCACCATATGAAGAGAAATTAAAAGGACTTGGATATTTTATCTTAGAAAAGAGGAGACTAAGGGGATATGATAGAGGCCTGTAAAATCATGACAGGTGTGGAAAAAATGAACAAGGAAAAGTTATTTATGTATTCACATAGCATACCACAAGAGGTCACCAAATGACATTAATAGGTAGCAGATTTAAAACAACAAAAAGGAAGTTTCTCTTCAAACAGGACACAGTTAATCTGTGAGACTTCTTGCCAGAGGATGTTGTGAAGCCCAGGACTTTAACAGGGTTCGAAAACAAATTAGATACATTCATGGAGGTTAGGTCCAACAGTGACTATTTTCCAGGGTGTGCAGGAATGGTGTCCCTGGCCTCTGCTTGTCTGAGGCTGGAAATGACGACAGGAGAGGGATCACTCAGTAACTACCTGTTCTATGCACTCCCTCTGGGGTAACTGGCACTGGACACTGTTGGCAAACAGGATCTTGGGTTAGCTGGACCTTTGCTCTGGCACCACATGGTCGTTCTTATGTTCTTAATAAGTGTCATGAATTACTAACAGTTTTCATTTGAGGCCAATTATTTAAGGTGGTGGGAGAGGACAAGTCAAGCTCAAAATGCTATTTGCAGAGAGAGGAGAGGATGATGCCACTCACGTCACCCAGAACCTGGAGCTAAACCTCCATGAACACAATGCCTAAGTCCTGCTGGAGGGTGCCAGTGCCATTCACCCATTTCCAGAAGCAGACCTCCTCTTTATAACTGAGACCATTGCCCCTTGTTCTGCCATTTGTCACCACTGAGAACAGTCTCTCACCAACCTCCTTAGAGCCTCCCTTCAGGAAGTTGAAGGCTGCTATTAAATCACCCCTCAGTCTTCTCTTCTGCAAACTAAACAAGCCCAAATCCCTCAGCCTCTCCTCACAGGTCGTGCTCCAGCCCCGTACTCATTTTTGTTGACGCTCCAATGAGTCCACATCCTTTCTTTAATGGAGGGCACAGACAGGCCAAAATATTCCAGATGTGGCTGCATCAACGCCAAGTAGAATGGAATAATAACATCTTTAGATCTGCTGGAAATGCTTCTCCTACTACACCCCAATATGCCATTAAACTTCTTGGCTACAAGGGCACACGGTTGACTCATATCCAGCTTCTCATCCACTGTAATCCCCACGCCCTTTTCTGCTGCACTATGACCTAGCCCATGGGTGTCCAACCTTTTGGCTTGCCTGGGCCGCATTGAGTGAAGATAGTCTTGGGCCACGTACAAAATATATAATATAGTTAATGTATATAAATCACATAATAATGTTAAAAGTTTACGATCTTGTGGGGCCGCATTACTAGCTGTCCAGGGCCGCATGCGGCCTACGGGCCGCAGGTTGGACACGCCTGACCTAGCCAGTTGGTCCCCAGCCTGTAAGTCCTTGGGATTTTACTGACCCAAGTGCAGGACTCTACACTTCTCCTTGTTGAACCTCATCAGATTTGTTTTAGCCCAATCCTCTAATTAGTCTAGGTCATTCTGGACCTAATCCCTACCTTCCAATGTCTCTACCTGACCCCCTAGCTTAGTGTCATCCACAAACTTGCTCAGGGTGCAATCCATCCCCTCATTCAGGTCATCAATAAAGATGCTGAACAATACCAGTCCTAGAACCAACCCTTGGGGCACTCCACTTGAAACTGACTGCCAGCCAGACATTGATCCATTGACAATGACCCATTGGGGACATCCATCTAATGTTTTCTATCCATCTTTAGCATCCATATACCCAATCCACACTTCCTTAACTTATGGGCAAGAATGTCATGAGACTATATCGAAAGCTTTGCTAAAGTCAAGGCACAGCACATCCACTGACTTCCTCATGTCCACAGAGCCAGTCACCTCACATAGAAGCTAATCAGATTGGTCAGGCAGGACCTGCCCTTGGTGAATCCATGTTGCCGATTCCTGATCACTTTCCCCTCTTCCAAGTGCTTCAAAATGGACTCCTTGAGGATCTCCTCCATGTTTTTTCCAGGGACTGAAGTAAGGCTGACCAGTCTATAGTTTCCTTGGTTGTCCTCCTTTTCTTTTTAAAGATGGGCACAATTGTCTTCTTCCAAACATTGGGATCTTTCCTGATCTCCATGAGTTTTCAAAGACAATGGCCAAAGGCTCTGCAATGACATTTGCCAATTCCCTCAGTACCCTTGGGTGCATTAAATCTGGACCCATGGTTCTGTGCACCACTGGCTTTCCAAAGTAGCTCTTAACCTATTCTTTCCTCACGAAGGGCTGCCCACCTCCTTCCCATACTGCATTGCCTAGTACTGTAGGTTGGGAACTGATCTTGTCCATGAAGATAGAGGCAAAAGAAAGTATTGAGTACTTCCACTTTTCCTGCATCATCTGACACTAGGTTACCTCCCTCATCCAGTACCCCCACTCAACCGCTCTGATCACCCTCCTACTGTTAACGTGCGTAGAAGCCCTTATCACACTTCACATTCCTTCCTAACTACAATTCCAATTGTGTTTTTGCTTTCCTGATTATTCCACGGCATTCTCCAGCCATATATTTATACTCCTCTTTAGTCATGTGTCCACGTTTCCACTGCTTATATGCATCCCTTTTCAGTTTCAGCTCGCCAAGGATTTCCCTCGTAAGCCAAGTTAGTTGCCTACCATGTCTGCTTTTCTTAGTGAGCATTGGGATGGTTTGTTCCTCTGCCTTCAGTAAGGCTTCTTTAAAATATTGCCAGTTCTCCTGAACTCCTTTCTCCTTCATATCAGTTTCCCAAGAGATCCTGCCCATCAGGTCTCTCAGGGAGTCAAAGTCTGCTCTTCTGAAATCAAGACTCTGTATTTTACTGCCCACTTCTTCATTTTGTCAGGATCCTGAAATCTACCATCTGATGGTCACTGTAGTCCAGGTTGCCACTCACATCTATTTCTCCTACTAGTTCTTCCCAGCGTGTGAGCAGTAGGTCAAGCTGCACATCGGTCCTAGTCAGGTCCATCAGCATTTGTACCAGAAAGTTATCCCCAACATTCGCCAAAAACTTCCTGGATTGTCTGTGTGCTCCTACACATTTGCAAGGGACCATGCTATCTCACCCTTACACAGCCCTGCTGCCTGGCTGGGGGTGGGGCGGGGAGGAGAGCTCCCGGAGAGCTTGTAGGGAGGGCAGGAGAGGCATGAGGACACCCACCGATGGCCCAGGGACTCCCTTCCTGACGTTTGTTCAGTCACCTCCTTCTGAAGGTTGTGACAGCCATCATCATCCTGCTGTGCAGTGTCATCTATCTGGGAGACCTTGACCAGATCATGACCGGATTCACTGCTCTGGGCTTCCTGAACTCCATTGGGGCCATCAACGGGACCCACATTCCACTCTGTGCCGCAGAGCATAGCACAGCCAAGTACATCAACCACGAGAGATACTTCTCCATGGTGCTGCAGGCCCTGGTCAATTACCGTGGACAGTTCACAGACATTTGCGTCAGAAGGGCAGGCTGGACACACGATACCCAGGTGTTCCACAACTCTGGCTTCTGCCAGAGGTGGGCACATTAATCCTCTGGTGGGAGCTGGCATTTGGGGACATGCAGATGCCACTTTACATCTTGGGGGATGTGTCCTACCCCCTCACACCATGGCTAATGAAGTCCTACACTGACCAGCTGGCCACCAGGCAGGAACTGGTCAATGCTCACCTGAACTGCACCACCATACAGACTGTGTGCACCTTCAGCTGTCTCAAGGCATGTTTCAGGTGCCTGCTCACCCACCTCAGCACAGGGGAGCATAACATTCACCAAGTCATGGTGTATTGTTGTGCCCTACACAACATTGTGGGAAGAGGGAGGCCTTCCTCCTGGGGTGGGGACACAGATGCTAACTGACAGGGACATGCCTAAAAGCAGCCAGGCACAGCCACCATCTGCCACACCCATCAGGATGGGCTGCAGATCCAGGAGGCCTCGAGGGACAGCTTCTCCCATGATCCCCAGTAGCCCTCCCCAGGGCCCCCATCCAGCAGGGGCCTTGGGCCCACAGCCCTAACCCCATCCCCACCATGAACACCCGCTTCATTCCCTTCACCCCCAACTCCTGCACAATGAAGAGGAATGCAGGTTCAATGAACAAAGAACTACTTTGTGAACTGAAGAAAACTATGAACTAAAGAATCTGTGTAATAGCAAGCTATTTACAATACAGTGCAGTGCAAGCAACTATTTACAGTGGCAGGGGCAGGGCTTGGGACAGGGAGAATCAGAACAGAAGGTATGGGCCTCAGAACATGGGGGCCCATGAACCTGAGGGGGGACAGGACCCCAAGTGGCATCAACCTCAGGATCCTTTCCCGCCAGGGGTTCTGGGGCCAGGCTGTGGCTGAGATCGCTGAGAGGTATGGGCAAGGAAGAGCTGCAGCAGGGTTTGGGTAAGCAGGTGGGGTGGCCATGTCCATTGCCCATTGGAGCAGGCAGGGGTCTAGCACACTGTGCAGGAGGGCCACTGAGTGCAGACTAATGAGGGCAGCCATGGGTGGTTGGGCCATCACATCCCAGCACATGCCAGTGATGGCATCAAAGTTGGCCATGACTTGGTTCCAGGCCCACAATCGCCATTCCATATCAGCCCTGCACCAGCATTCCATTGAGCCCTGCATGGCCCACAGGGCAGCACTGTGGTGCCCCTGGAACTCCTCAAACACCCTCCCCACCCACCCCGCTGGCTGCGGGCTCATCCTGGTGGCAAGGTAGGGGTGGCTTGGCCCTCGGTCAGTGAGAGTCCAGCTGTAAGAAAGACAAGGAGAAATGGGGTGTCATTCATGCAATGCAGCCCCTAAGACCTTGCCCCCACTGTGGGCAGTGACCAAAACCCACTGGGCCAAGGAATGGGAATGTTCTGGGAATAAAGCTATGTGAGGCCTGCGCAGCAGGCCCTGTGACATAGGGGCTCTGTGATATCTCCAGGATCATGCTGACCACTGTTGCCCCCGCCCCCACTCTAGGCAATGGGCTAGTGGGCAAGGGGGGGGGGGTGTCCAGCCACAGAAGGGTCCCCTCACGAGTGGCGGGTTAGCCAGGAGCAGCCTCACCCTCCCTCAGTCTCACACATACACCTGCAGCTTGTGGAACTACCCACAGGAGTGGGTGCTGCCTGATGCATGTGGGCATGCCCATGTGCCACACTCCATGGTGTGTCTGGGGTCAGGCCAGCAGCCTTGTAGCTAGCCCACTTCCAGCTGTGGCAGGTACTAGGAAGGGCCCCCTGCCTGTCTGGCTTCCCACTAGGCTGGCAACAGAAATCTCCATGCCTGGTGGCTGGCTGCTGGGTCTGGGTGACATGCAATCCCGCTGCACATGGTTCCACGTACTGGAACCACAGCACAAGATGCCACCCAGGCTGGCCAAGCAACACTTTCAGCATGCCTCATTTGCACCCACCCCATCACGCCCTGGTGTGCAACATGCAGGGTATGTACTAGAGGGACCCTCGCCCAGCTCAGAGGATGCCTGGGAGGTGGCCTGGCTGTGAGGTCCAACACCAGCATGAAGCTGCTGGCCTGAGTCAAGCTCCAGCTCTGGGGTGGCTTGTGACTGGGATGGCGGCTGCTCCTCCTCCTGCAAGGGCTCCTGCTGCAGTGAGGGTGCCTTGAGTGCTGAGTTGATGCTGCAGCACAGGGGGATGTATTCCTCCCAGCAGATGCCCTGGAGCTCCCAGTAATAGGGGTAAAGTAGCTGGTTCTGCCCAGAAATAGCCATGGCAAAGATCCTTTACTTTAGCCCAGTCCTGCTCCATGCGGCAGTGGGGGTAGTCCTGTTCAGCCAGGGCGGTAGCCATCCTGCTATATATTTCAGCCTTCCTGCACCTGGGCTTGGGATCCTGGAGGGTTTCCTTCTTCCCGCACAGGTACAAAAAGGGCCTGGACTGTGGCCCTCCTTCAGGAGGGGGCCTGCCACTTGGAAACCCAGGAAGGGTCCTGGGATCCCTAAGGTTGCTCCCTCATGGAGCCAGGGTGGGTCTCTGACTCCCTCCTGCTCTGCCACAGGGGCACAGTTGGGTAGAACGGTGTGACTGCAAAGGCATTTTCACAGCAGAGCTACTCACACAATCTCAGCTTCCTGCCATGTGGTTTTCCAAGCTCCCTGAGGCTTTAAGGGCTGGACGCAGGAACCATAGAGCACTGATTGCTGTGGAAAGGGTGTCCGCCAGCACACCGGCACAGCATCCCAAAGGCCTTTTCTCTCGACAGAAGGCCTCCCAGAACATCCAGACTGGCATTTTGTCAACAGATCTCTGTCAAGAGCAGTGTTCTTCCTTGTGGCGAGCAGGGTATAGCTGTTGACAAAAACACTCTCTTCTGGTGACAAAGTGCGCTTTGCAATCTGGATGCTCCATGGGTTGTGTTGACAAAACCCTGTAATCTAGACATACTCTTGGAAGCAGGTTAACTCTAGGAGGTCTGAGCGCCTTCCAGCAACTTGGGGGAGGAGCGGTTCTGCACAGCAGAGCTTAGGTGTGGGGTAAAGAACATACCCCACTCCTCATAGAACCCACAAGGGAGGCACTGGGGGATGCTCTGCTTCTGGAATCACCTCTGTCCTCTTCTTACAAGGAGTTTCTCCAAGCACCAGTGTGCAGAAGGCAGGGCAGGGGCACCATTGGTGGCGGGAGCTTTAGCAGCACCACTACAATTTCATACCTGAAGTCTACTTACCCATGGCCCCAGACAGAACTCAACTGTCATTTTGCTTCTGTGTGCTATGATGAGCGTGGAAGCTGGGAATAGCAGAGCCATTGAGACACAGAGCTTGTTTACAAACAAAGGCAGGTTGATTAAGAGAAAAAGCTTGTCATTAAACTAAGGATCATTAGACGGTCCTGAGAACATTGCCAGGCACAAGTTAAAAGAAAGGAAACAAAAGGGAGGAAACCCTGGTGAGAATGGAGCAAAGTAACTAGTGGTATCTCCCACAGGCTGGAGAGGGACCAGAGCTGGTTAACATATTCGTAAATGATCTGGAAAAAGGATAAACGGTGAGGTGATAAAACCTGCAGATGGTAAACTGGCTTGAGTAAGTTTGTAAGTGCAAAGCAGACTGCCAAAAATTATAAAAGGACCTCCCAAAACCAGGTATGGCAGATGAAATTCAGTGTAGATAAATGCAAAGTAATGTACATGGCAAAATATACTCCCAACTAATCATACAACTGATGAGGTCTAAATTAGCTGCAGCCATCATCAAAGAGACCTTGCAGTCATTGTGGATAGTTCTCTGAAAACATCTGTTCCATGTCCAACAGCAATCAAAAAAACTAACACATTTTTGGGACTCATTAGGAAAGGGATAGATAGCAAGACAGAAAATATCATTGTCTCTATATGAATCTGTGGTGTGCCCACATACTGAACATAACATTCTTCTGTTCCAAAAGCAGGACTCTGCATTTGTCCTTGTTGGACCTCATCAGATTACTTTTGGCCCAATCCTTCAGGTTACCTAGATCACTCTGGACCCTGTCCCTAACCTCCAATGTATCTACCTCTTCCCCTACTTTACTGTCATCCACAAATTTGCTGAGGGTGCAATCCATCCCCTCATCCAGGTCATTAATAAAGATATTGAAAAATAACAGCCCTAGAAATGATCCTTGGGGCATTCCACTTGAAACTGACTGCCAATCAGACTCTGAGCTATTGATCACTACCCACTGGGCCCAACCATCTAACCAGGTTTCTATCCATTTTATAGTCCATGGATCCAATCCATACTTCCTTAATTTATGGGCAAGAATATTGTGGGAGACTGTACCAAAAACTTTGCTAAAGTCAAGGTATATCATATTCATTGACTTCCCCATGTCTCATCACAGAAGCTATTCAGATTGGTCAGGCATGACATGCCTTGGTGAATCCATGTTAACTACTCTTCATCACTTTCCCCTCTTCCAAGTGCTTCAAAATGAATTCCCAGTGGATCTCCTCCATGATTTTTCAGGGACTGAGGTAAGGCTGACTGGTCTATAGTTCCCTGGATTGGCCTTCCTTCCTTTCTTCCTTCCTTTTTTAAAGATGGGCACTACATTTGCCTTTTTCTGAATTTGATCACCCCATCTCAATAAAGATATATTGGGTTTGGAAAAGGTACAGAGAAAGGCAACAAATTAGGATTACTGAACACTTTCCACATGGAGATTAAAAGAACAGGACTTTTCAGCTTGAAAAAAGATGATGAAGAGGTAATACGTCAGAGGTTAATCCAACCATGAATGGTATGGAATGAAAACAGAAGTGTTATTTACTCCTTCACACTACCTCAAGAACTAGGAGTCACTCTATGAAATTAATAGACAGCAGATTGTGAAGAAATACTTTGTTTTAAATCTGTGGACCTCTTTGTTCAGGGATGTTGTAACGTCAAAAATTGTAACAGGTTCAAAAAAGAACCAGATATGTGATGCAGTGGCTATTAGTTCCTGCTGTTAGCAAGGGTGGACAGGGATGCAACACAATGGCTGTGTCTACACGTGCCCCAAACTTCGAAATGGCCATGTAAATGGCCATTTCAAAGTTTACTAATGAAGCGCTGACATGCATATTCAGCGCTACATTAGCATGCGGGCGGCAGCGGCGCTTCGAAATTGACGAGCCTTGCCGCCGCGCGGCGCGTCCAGACTGGGCTCCTTTTCGAAAGGACGCCACCTTCTTCGAAGTCCCCTTATTCCCATGAGCTCACGGGAATAAGGGGACTTCGAAGTAGGTGGCGTGCTTTCGAAAAGGAGCCCCATCTGGACGCGCGACGCGGCGGCAAGGCTCGTCAATTTCGAAGCGCCGCTGCCGCCCGCATGCTAATGAAGCGCTGAATATGCATGTCAGCGCTTCATTAGTAAACTTCGAAATGGCCATTTGCATGGCCATTTCGAAGTTTGGGGCACGTGTAGACGTAGCCAATGTTCTGCATCAGAGGGGTAGCTGTGCTGGTCCATACCCACAGAAACAACGAGAAGCCCTCTGGCACCTTACCAACATATTTATTGAAGCGTCAGCTTTTGTGGGAAAAGACCTACTTCGTCAGCTGCACGCCTGATGAAGCGTGTCCGCCCATGAACATTTACGCTTCAATAAATCTGTTAGTCTATAAGGTGCCACAGGACTTCTTGCTCATGTTTTGCATGGCCCTCGCCTGTTTGTTAGAAGCTGGCAATGGGTGACAGGGTGGATCTCACAGATTGCCACCTCTGTTCAGTCCTCCGAGGCACCTGGCATTGGCCACTCTTGGAAGACAGGATACCAGGTTGACCCCATTTAACTGTTCCTGTATAGAACCCAGAGGTATTTGACCTGCTCCCACCCGCCTGTAACCCACTAAACCCCAGCTCCCCTCCCAGATCTGAGACAGAGCCCAGGAGTCCTGATGGGTGTGTCTCTCTCCACACACATATTCTTTGTTACTATCTAAAACTGCAAACCTAACAGTGTCCCTTAAATGACTTGGATCACAGTGGGTAAAACAGCTGATTTTCTCTTATGTGTGTGTTAGAGATAGGGCTTTTATCTGCTAGAACAGCTAAATTACCTGCCAAAAACTAGTTTTAAGTGCCTAAATAGCTCCCAGAAGCATGGTTAAAGCTGCACACCCCCAAAAATCCCCAGTCACCATCAGTTTAATCATACCAGCCTGGCCCACGCTCCCTGCTGCTCCCCCTGGTACCAAGGACAATCTAACTGCACCAGATGAGAGGCCTGGGAGCTGAAGACCTGAGCTCAAGCTGGGCCAGGGAGGTAGGGGCCCCACTGGGGGAAGGCAAGAGGTCTTCAGAACTGGTGAAGAGGCACTGCAAAGTAACCGGGGCCTGCAGTTCTCTGGTGTGCCACAGTGCTGAGCATGTGGTGCTCTGTGGGCCATCTGGAGCCCTGCCGGCTTTAGGCCCGAACACTGGGCCCCGCTGGTTAAAGCCTGGTTTGGAACAGAAGCTACTTTCCCCTCCCTTTGCCCTGCCTCCTGAGAGGCCAAAAAGCCCCTCCCCCACAATCCTCAAGCCCTCAGATCTGGCCATAACAGAGTCAGATTTATTGTTTGTAGCTGAAAAACTCCCACCCCCAGTTTAACATAACACACCAAGAGAAGGCGGGGCCAGGCTGATATTGAGTCCAGTGCCCTCTTGGGGGTAGGGGAAGGACCATCCGGTTCCAGCTCTTCCACACAGTCTAGCTAGTTGGAGGAAGGTCGAGTCTGATGCAAGGTACACAGGCACTTACAGCCCCACCATGGGCAGCTGGACACTGCCTGCTTGGGCTGTCACAACACTGTGAAGGCCCCGCTGTATCTCAAGTGTGCTGGTTCGGAGGCTTTGGAATCCCATGGCAGTGCTGTGAATCATGCAAAATGGCCATGCTAAGGTCAAACTCCCCAGGGACCAGTGCCCTGCACACATCACAGGAAGGAGGGCGAAGGGCTACCTCAGTGACTCCCATCAGCCTGCGGCGTCCCATATTTTTCTGTGTATCTCCTGTGGGGCAGTAAGAGTTCATTAGTCAGACACCAAAGGGAGGGTGTGGATTGTCCCCCGCTGGCAGCTAGAGGGGGCTCCTATTCACGTGAAGAACTGGAAGGCAAGACTCCTGCATTCTATTCAGATGACACCAAACTAGGAGGAGGGGGAGCTGCCTGGAAGAGCTGGGCTCAGGTGCAGGCAGTAACCCACCAGTCAGCCTCAGGGAAAGTAACCTGATCCCAGCACCAAGTAACAGAGGGAGGAAGCAGTGTCTTCACAGCTGAGTGACATCCCCCATGCCTGCACCCCTCCACTCTGCTCTAGGTCCCCATAAGGTGAGACATAACCGGTAGCTCATCTGCTCTGACCTTGGTACCCTACTGTGAGCCCCAGCTTGCGTTTGACTCCAGTCATGTGCCCTGCAGCACCATGGTTCCTCCTCCTGTCACACCCTCACAATCTAATGCCCAGATGGCAAAGACTGGGAGAGCAAGGGCATATCCATTAGGAACCACTTCCTGGCGGTAAGTGAACACTCCCTGCTCTTTGGGTCCACGTCTGCATGGATCCCTCTGAGAGTGGCTGGTAAGCAGTGTCCTCCCTGCACAATGGGGGAGTCAGACAAACATAATAGCAGTTCTGCTCTCCAGAATTTGGCATGTGGCCAGCTGCCCCAGCAAGTTGGCACATGACCAGATTTTTATATTGGGTCTGAAAGTCATTTTAATGCCCAGTGAGTGTACTGGCCACACACATTGTGCTTAGGAGGCCATGTGAGGTGTCTAAGGAAAGCTGATGATGCCTCCAATCTATGTATACCGCTTACATGTCTGTATCATGCTTGTGTGGTAGAGTTTAGTTCTGTAGCTGTATTAGAAATGTCTCAGTGCTGAGGTTCACAATGGGAGGTGGGGCTCCACCCCCAGCCAGGACAACAGACTGAGCAAAGGCCTAGATGGCCAACACCCATTTTTTGTGAAGGTGGGCTTCTCCTTCTGGAACTGCAACAAATGAAAACACAGCAGAGACGCACCAGGTCAGGTGGTGAGCCAAGACCTATGGCAAAAGAATGGAATTTTCCCTCCACACATGAAAAACTATTAGATGGGCCCCAGCAGGTAGTTTCCTTGTTCTTCAGTCCTCATGAGTTGAGCATGTCTGGACTGGGGGGCCTATACCTCAAAAGGGATGATGTGGACTTACTATCCATCTTGGATCTTTTGTCTTGTGGTCTCCAAGGCTCCATGGCCCAGCATGTAAATGCCAGCGGGCTGGATCTACAACGTTCCAATGACTGAACCTATGTAATCTGAAATGAACTTTCAGAGACTTTCAAGAATCAGCAAACAACATCGCTGGCCTGCATCGATAGTTACGATTGATGCATGTAAAGTATTGCTTAACAATTCTTCTCTCTAACGCTGTTCTTTCTTTGATATTCATAAGCTCTTAAACATTACATCTAAGGATCTGGCTTTTGCGTGATGATTTGGGTAAAATGCAAGTATATGCTGACTAAGGTCTGGGGTTGGATTCTTTGGGGTCTGGAAGAATCTGTGATGTGTTGGCTGAAACAGGCTTAAGAGCCTCTCACCTGATTTTGGGGGTTGTTGGTCTGGGCTGGTATAGAGGCTGAGAAATCTGGGGGTTTGCTTGTGAGGCTCCTGGATGGCCAAGGGGCTGGCAGAAGTGCTGTTGTAGCTGGTTGGATTTGCTTTAGCGAGAAGGAAATCCCAGCCCCGGGGCTGTATGTGGCCTGAATTTTAAGCAAAAGTATTCTGGATTGATTTCTCTAGCTGTGCCCAGAAACCCCTCCCTATCACACAAGCACACACACCGTTTAACCAAAGCTTGTAACACTACTCCACATGGCTGACTTGCAACTCTCAACGAGCAGCAGCCCAGAAGCAGGCAGGAACTGCTGCAGAGCCCTGAAATGCTCAGTGATACAAGCAAAGAGACAGCCTGAAAGACCTAGGCTGTTGAGTAAGAAAGCACAACCCTGGCACTGTCCAAAGCATGTGCATCTGCCTACAGAGCATGGCTGGTGAAGCCAGGAAAACAATGGGTAAGTAACTGACTAGGTTAGGTGGAATATGGAGACTACCAGAGTGGAATTTGGGGCACAGGTTCAGTACCACCATGTCCCAATGGCAGGATGTGGAAGGGCTTGGTATCTACTGACCAGTGTTCCCTGCAAGTTGGGCACTTGAGTGGCCAAGCTGGAGATATTCAGGTGCCACCCAGCTAATTAGCAGAGCACCCATAGCTGGAAGCATGTGTTTCTGCTCAAGCCTCTCTCCTCTTGTAAACAAAAGAGCAGTCTCGAGTTCTAACCAGGAACTCTTTGTTGCAAAGGAATGGGTTAACTATACCAAGCCCTGAGGTGTGAAGGGTAGTCACTTCTGGTTAGAAATCACAGAGAGGTACTCGGTGGCAGAGAAACTGGAATTAAAAATGCAGTTTGGTTGACCTTCGGGACACTGGACATAGGATGCTCCAGCTGTCAGGCTGGTCACTTCACCTGTTGCTTGGCCCCAGTTCACTTTCCAGTCAAGGATGTCATCTCACTGGGCTGATTCAGTGCAGCTGATTAAGCGCAGCTGATTAAGCAACTGATGAAAAGCTGACAGGGGAAGAGGGCTAGAACAGAGGGGATGGAAGAGAACAGGATCTTACACGGCACTGCTGTTCTGGCAATGAGGGAGGCCCACAATGGCTGAGGACTGGCTGTTGTGATGATTGTTATGCCCTTGAGGAACTGTGTAAGGCCTGATGGACTTCCTCATTGAAAGCAAACTCTTTGGTCTCCTTTGCTCCCCGTCTTGGGCTCAGGGAGAATGAGCTGAGCAATACTGGGGCAAGGGGAAAGCTGCTGACATTTTTTAAAGAAATCCAAAAAGGCAGAAAAGGAGGGAAGCATAGGCCGCCCCCTCATTATTTTGTCCACCAAAAAGAGACTGAGTATCTGCCGCACCGAGTCTGGTTTGGTTCACTGAATTCCAGATCCACATTTTCTTACTTATTGAGTCCAACCTCAGTATAGGCCTTTGAATCTCCTCAGTGAGATTTTTTTTTTTGCTTTTTGCTTTGTTTTGGCAAGGGGGGGAAGGAGGAGGAGGGTGTTTTTGGATTAATTCAGTTTGTCTGGTTTTCTTGTACCTGTTTGCAACACTACTGAAAATCTACTTTCCAGGGTTAATTCTCAAGCAAAACGGTAAAGGTTACTCTGACTGCCTTAGGAACTTTCAAACAGCGTTTTACAGCTGACCTTACAGTTAGCTTCCATAATCACAACAGGTCAGATCTCTAACTGGAGGGCCATCAGGAAGGAGATCCCTGGAAGAATTCTGATGCAATAATGTGGGAGAAGTAAGAATATGACTGTACCTAGGTGTAACAGGCAGATACTGTAGCAAGGTGGGAGTTAAATGTGAACCATGTGTACTTCAGGAGCAGAATATAGTACAAGATTTTTGGCACAAAAGCATCCGCTGGCTCAATGTGACAGTGAGTTGTCCATCTGGAGAATGCCTTTCATTTTGAAAAATGAGCTTTCCAGGTGGAAGGTTTCTTGCTGTCAGATACTGCACCCTGTAAGTTCAGAGAGGCTCAGCCAGCCAGCATCTAGGCCCTCTGAGTAGTCTGATCTTGGTTTGAGCTATTATACTGATACACACTGGAACAGTAGTGGAGGGGTGGAGATGGGAACACCCCTGGAGATCTGTAATAGGTCAGAGCCAAAACTCTTGGTCAATAAGGAACTAAGGGATGATCACAGCCTTGTCCTGTTAGGATTTTGCATGAGAGGAGAAAGGCATCCAGTGGGAATCTCAGCTAAGGTCTCCACTGGGACATAAGTTCAGACCATTGGTGTTATGCTCTGTGGTCAAGATGTTTACTGTGGGACTCTGGAATGGACTTTGGAAACAGATGGCAGGTGAATATACAATTCAAATCCCATGGAAGCGAGTACCTGGGACTGCATCTCAACACACTTCACCATTAGTTTTGCTGCAGCAGGTATCTGCCACAGCCCATTAGCTAGGAGGGTGATCCTGCTGCACTGGAAGCCAAGAGAGGGTCAAATAGCTGGTGAGATTTCTCCTGCGTAGCCAAGGGTCTCAGCAATACTCACGAGGAACTCCCAGAAAAACAAAGTAATGCAGTGCCAGCACTGGTTCTGAAGACACTAGTGATAATGGGAAAAATATCGAGTACTGAAATGGTATCATATTGCTCTGCTTCGGGAGCTGGCTCTTCTTAGTATTCAGATGTCGATGGCCTGCTGGAGAGACATCTCTCCGTTTCCCTTATGGTGAAGATGGACTTCTCATTGCTGGCCACGGTGGGGCCCAGCACCCCAAGAGCCAAGACAACATGGCACAGGAGTACAATCTATTTTCTGGATGGCTCTGGAGAAGCACTTGATGTCTCCTGGGCCTTGGAAGACTCTGAGGCTTTGCAGTCTGTCCCACTCGAAGGAAACCCAGATCCTTCATTTCTGCCTCAGTGCTCTGAGTAACCCCTTTTGGGCCTTAAGTGTCAGCTTTGATGTTTATGCAGAGGCTGGCTTCAATGCCAATGTCTTGACAGATCTCTACTCAGTGCTGGCTTGCCAGCGGCACTGCCTGTGTCTGCCCAAGATGGTGACACTGCTGCTAGAACGTGCTTCCCTGGGCGGTGGACAAGACCTTCACAGATTGTTCCAGAAGGTAGCATTTCAACCTCGTGCCTCACATGTGATGTGGTCTGGCACACAAGGCCAAGCACAGTGAATATACAGTTGTCCCAAGTAAGACACACAGTGTCTGTCCTTCAGGGAAAGGAGTCCAGTACAGCATAGACAGGACTGGAAGCTCTCAGAACCTGTGTGGGCAGAAGGTCTGAACACCAAACTGCAGTCCCGGCTGGAGGGAGGTAGGGACAGGGGAAAGATCAGTTCATGGCTGATGAACTGCTGAACAGAAGCTATTCTGAGGACCTTGGAAACTCTGATCAAATTTAGCCTTAGCTAGGAACTACTGATTCCATTTCAGTGCCATAGGCAGGGTCACAGCTGCCCCATCTTTCATGACTCATATGGGAGAGCAAAGTAGCAGAGGGCTCATACCAGTCCTGGCAGACAATACTATACGGAAAAGACTCCTGGCTGGTGTGCATAAGAGGAGTAAACTTTCCCCCACAGCAGGATCGAGACCAACAAGCTGAATTAGTGTAGAGTTCCAGAAAGGCAGACCCAGATACACCCAACAATTTGGCTCCCATGGAAGCGCACATAAGGAACATGGGCTCTTTGGACTGACAGTATGGAATCACCAGTCACGGACCTTTCCAATTCCTCAGCAAGCCTGAGTTTGTAAACCCAGTACTCCAAGGGAGAGAAGGCAGTCCATGTCACACTGTACTCTAGCTCTCTGAGCAAAATATAGCTATTATCTGTGGGTGTTCTGACGAGAGCTCTGGGATACACATTCTAAAAGAACGTGAGAAGCCCCACTGTACCTATGAGTCAAATTCTCCACAGAGGAAGCTTCTCTCCTCAGCTCCCTCTACAAACTGCTCTCTCTCCTTCTGGAGAGATGGAGAATTTATCACTACCCCGAGGAGTCTGTTCCAGTGGCTCATCACTCTCATTGATTCTTGTTCTAATTGGGATAGACCAGTCCCCTTGCCTTCCAGTGTGGGTCTTGTTCTCCTTCTCTCTGAACAATTAATGAGCCCTTCAGTCCCCAGGATCTTCTGTCAGTGAAATCAAGCCACTTCTCAGTCTCTTCTTTGTTCAGCTAAACAGAATGAACCTCAGGCACCAGCAACCAGTCATTTTCTCCACTCACCAACCATTTCCCTGGCTCCTTTCTGTATCCTCTCCACTTGTCAAACACCCTTGTTTAAAATGTGGCCCTGGAGTTGGGGCCAGGCCCCAGCACCGGATAGACAGGAGAAGCTCCACTCTACTCCTATGCATGCTCAACAATCCCCCAGGTCCTCATTTTGACACACACTGAGTGGTCAGTGCCAAATACTGTAAAGACCAGGCATATGACACCTGTGCAGTTTTCTTCAAACACACCTGTAATCCCAAGAGATAAATCAGGCTTCACAGACCCCAATTTCCATACAGTCACATGGACTGGCAATTATGTGTCAATCCTTTAATTTACTGATTGAATACAGCAAGGTATGGACAGCGTTTTGTGTAGCTCTGGAAAATGGCCCCAGGGCACTGACAGACTGGTCAGAGCTGTTTCAGAACCACATGCTGTGAAGGAGCCAAATCAAACTAAGTCACCTTGCCTGCTCTGTGCCCCATCTGGCGCCACCATCCCACCAACCTAAGCTAGGAGGCAGGGTTCAGCAAGGCACCAACACCCTTGCTCAGAGCAGGGCAGAGCATTTCCCAGGTACAGACCCAGGAATCCTGCTCACCCTTGCTGTAACCACAGCAGAGGCGGCGGTCCTTATACATAGAAGGGACAGTCATCACTCACCTTCTGGCATAGGCATACAGCACATGTTTCCGCTCCTGCAGGGACAAATGCCTCTCCACAGGCGACTTTGCAAAGAGCTTCAGAGATGGCTAGGGAAGAGAGCATGCAGGGAGCTGCCACACTGCATGGCTAGACAAGCTGCTGAACAGCCCAGCACTCACCCTTCCTTTCCCATCTTATCCCACCCTCAATACCCATGCCTCTCACTGAACGCATCTGCACAGGAGGCTGCAGGAGATTCCAGCCATTAACGTCACAGGCTGGAGCCTGGGTGCCCAGCTTCCCCCACTGCCAGGCCATGAGTAGTGTCTACTAAGGGAGATATATTCACCATCCCTGACGGTATTTTTTTTTTTTTTTTAAATCTAACCTGCCCCAGACCCTTGAAAGGCCCCCTCAAGGCTTGAACTTCACACTGGGTTATAAGGCCAATGCTCTAATTACTGAGCTATCTCTCACCCCCAACCATCACTGAGGTAGCCCATCATTCCTATTCCCTGCCCGCACGTGGTTCCTTCCTTGGCAGTCCCAGCTCTCTTGGAAGCCCAGATACCAACTCTTGGGAAACGTCCCAGTGCAGCCATGAGAGCACCAGATGGGTCAGCCTCCATAGGTCCCCCTCTCAATGTCCCACTACCAGGCACCTTGGCTGAAGACGAAGCTAGCGTGCACTGAGGACTGGAGGCTGCTGGCGTCTGGGATGTAGATGGAGCAAGCGGACCAACCTCTGACTCCTTGTCCTCAGGGAGGAGCGGCACCCGGCCCTCCAGGAGGTTGGCAATGGTAGTGTCCACACAGTTGGTCTGGGCTGTGGAAACATAGGGCTGGGTTAGAAGGGGATCTGCTGCTGGAGCTAAGGTCCTGTGTAGGTCCCAGTGAGCCCCACTGCAGTGCCAAGGCTTCCCACCTAGGTTTTATGTGGCCCTGGGGCAGGGTCTGAAGGGCAGTAGCCAGCCTCTGCCCTACAAGGTCCACATAAAGGCCCTACGCACACACTTACCCAAGTCTCTGCTAATGGTTTCCAGAGATACATGTGGGAGCACTTCCTTAACCTGCCGAGCCATTTCCGTTATCCGTCCATCCACAGGTGCAAGAGGCCCAATACCAGCCAGGCTGGGAGATGCCCTGTGGCTGAGAACCAAGGACTGGCTCGAGGCTGCAGGGGTAAGAACAGAGGGCATGAACATACATCCCAGGGGAGCGAAGACCCACTAGCGTGTCTAGTGCCTACATATTCAAAGGGAAACCCCCATATGTACACCACACAAGTCTGCCATTATCCCAGTCTGGACAAGACAGGAGAGGATTATGTCCTTCCCCAGGAACATCTCCTGCCTCCCACGGAGGGGCCTCTTCTTTCCCTCCCTCACTGCGTGAAGCTTTAACAGAAGAACCACAAGAAACCACCAAGGCAGTATGAGTCATTGCAACAGGATACCAGGCAAATGTTCCACAGCAGGAATGGTGGACACATACCAGGGGCAAAGAAGTGAGGTGGGGTGTGTCTCAGTCTCTTCATATGCTCAGCTTTATCTGCTGCAGTGAGTCGTGTGGAAATCACGCCCAGTTCCATGGCCAAGAGCTACAGAAAACACATTGGACAAAGTCACGCACCCAGAGCAAAAAGATCCAGGAACTGCCATGTGCATGGGGGAGGACCACAAATGTGCACGTGCACCTGGGTGTAAGGTCTGAGGATTGGGATAGGCATTAATAAGCAGAAGTCACAACCTCCCTTTTCTCTAAGTTACATTAAACCAATGAATTGCGGGGCTGTTAAGGTGGTGTTCCTTTCCTAACAGCAAAGACCATTACCAGAGAACAAGTAGTCCTGGGGCACCTTATAGACCAGGTGTGTCCAACCTGCAGCCCGCGGGCGGCCCTGGACAGCTAGTAATGCGGCCCCACAAGATTGTAAACTTTTAACATTATCATGTGATTTATATACATTACCTTATTATATATTTTATATGCAGCCCAAGACAATTCCTCTTCACTCAATGCGGCCCAGGCAAGCCAAAAGGTTGGACACCCATGTTATAGACTAACAGATATTTTGGAGTATAAGCTTTTGTGGGCAAAGACCCACTTAGTCAGATGCATGAGTGGGGGGGTGGTTTCAGAAGGGTATTTAAAAAGTGGGGGTCCCGGTAAAAGGGCGGGCCAGAGCTGACAAGGTCTATTCAGTCAGGGTGGAAATGGCCCATTATCAGTAGTGTACATCAAAAGAGGAGAAAAACAAGTCAGATCAGTCGGGGGATGTGGCCCACTGTCAGATTCTAATGTGCAGGTGTGAACTTCCATAGCAGAATAACTGCTTTTGTAAGGGGCCAGTCACTCTCAGGCTACATCTACACTAGCACACTACGTCGAAGTAGCCTATTTTGAAGTAAGGACATCGAAATAGGCTACTTCGACGCGTATCGTCTACACGTCCTCCAGGGCTGGTGCCATCGACGTTCAACGTTGAAGTAGCGATGGGGAACATTGAAAGGAGCCGCCCCAGAAGGAAATGCGGAGCATCCACACACACAAGTGCTCCCTGTCGAAATAACGGGCCAGCAAAGCCCCAAGCCACTCCCTTAAAGGGCCCCTCCCAAACACACTTGCCCCGCACAGCACAAGATCCACAGAGCTGACAACTGATTGCAGACCCTGCGCATGCAGCACGGACCCCCAGCTGCAGCAGCAGCAGCCAGAAGTCCTGGGCTACGGGCTGCTGCATGCGGTGACCGTAGAGCCCCGCAGGGGCTGGAGAGAGCGTCTCTCAAACCCTGAGCTGACAGCCGCCATGGAGGACCCCACTATTTCGAAGTAGCAAGATGCGGATCGTCTACACACACCCTACTGTGACGTCGAATGTCGAAGTAGGGCGCTATTCCCATCTTCGGATGGGAACAGCGATTTCGACGTCTCACTGCCTAATGTCGATTTCAACCTCGAAATAGCACACAGCGCGTGTAAACGCAACGTGTGCAATTTCGACAACGTGCCAGATAGTTCAAAGTAGGGCTACTGTACACGCACTCTCAGTCTCTGTTTAATCCCTGGTTGATGGAGTGAAATTTGCAAATGAATTGCAGTTCAGAGATTTCTCTCTCCATTTTATTTTTGAAATGTCTTTGTTATAGGACTGCTACTTCTAAATCTGTTAGAGTGCCCAGGGAGATTAAAGTGTTCTCCGACAGGTTTATGTATGTTACCATTCCTGATATGACATATGTCCATTTATTCTTTTACACAGAGACTGTTCAGTTCGGATAATGTAAATTGCAGTGGGACATTGCTGGCACATGATGGCATATATATTATATTAGTAGATGTGCTGGTAAAGAAGCCCCTGATGGTGTGGTTCATGTTAGGTCCTGTGATGATATTGCTGGAGTAGATATGTGAGCAGACTTGGCAGTGAGATTTGTTGCAGGGATTGGTCCCAGGTTTAGAGTTACTGTGTTGTGGTCTATAGTTGTTGGTGAGTTGCTAGTTTCTCCTCTCAATGTATACTACTGATAATGGGCCATTTCCACCCTGACTGAATAAACCTTGTCAGCTCTGGCCCTCCCTTTTACTGGGACCCCGCTCCCCAATCTTTAAATACTCCTCTGAACCCTCCCCCACACCATGCATCTGACAAAGCAAGTCTTTGCCCAAGAAAGATTATGCTCCAAAGTATCCGTTAGTCTATGAGGTGCCACAGGACTTCTTGTTGTTCTTGAAGATACAGACTAACATGGCCACCTCTCTGATACTCATCACCAGATAAATATCTTAAAACCTGTTTAAGTAAAAAATTTAGATGGCATTCGGTCTGGAAAGAAATCACTTTTCCATAGGTATGACTTAGAAATGCCTATTTCTTTAATGTTTTGCCTTTTCAGTCTTCACTTCTCTGTTTATCTGTATGGACACTGGTTTGCCGATTGATTGGGCTGGTCTTATCACTAATTTTGCAAGATTTAAATTAAACTAAGGTGATGGGGTATGTTTGGTTATAAAATTATTTTGAAATATGTTAGCAGTGGTCAAATAAATGTACTGTAGTATTTCAGTTTAAAATGATTTGTTATGTTATAGCTAACCAACACTCAAGTTTAACCAGAAAGGAAGTTCTTCGGAAGCTAATTCAAATATACCCCATAATCAGAGCTTCCAGACCTCAAACACCCTTCGAACTAGATCATACAGAAGCTGGACTTCATGGACCAGTGGCTCTCAGCCTTTCCAAACTACCATACCCCTTTCAGGAGTCAGAATTGTCTTGAGAATCCTAAAAGTTTCACCTCACTTAAAAACTACCTGCCTACACAATCAAACAAAAATACAGATGTGTCCAGTACACACTTAGTGAAATCTTGCTTACTTTCTCACTTTGCCTGTGTGCACTTTTAGTTTGTACTGACTTCACCAGTGCTTTTTTGTAACCTGTTGTAAAAGGAGGCAAGTATATAGATGAGCAGAGGTAGCCCCTGGAATCCCTGTGTACCCACTGGGGTACAAGCATCCCTGACTGAGAACCACTGCCCTGGACAACCTGACTGCCTGCCTGATTACGAGACTTCTCCTGGTGGCCAAAGAAGAGCTCTGTATGCTTATGTGCCAAACAGATCACAAATGCTGCTAATAGAGTTGAAGGTTATTACAACGTAAGACAATTTTGATAGTAAAAGGCCCTAAAAATGTACGGAAGAGTACACACCCTGAGCTTAAGGATTCAGTAAAGGCAAGTGCCTTTCATCCAGTGCTGCAGGAATCAAGGAAATGGTGGTGGTGTCTAAATTAACCAGGTGATGTTTGAGCCCACAGAAAGTTAAAGTTAGGGTGCCCTGAAACGTGTGGGTAAAATGTGAGTGATCTACAGACAAATACTGGAACTTGGTTGGTTATTTCTGCCAGACAGCATTTGTCAGTCTCGCACGTCAGCCCCCTTCCTGCTCTGGGATAGATTTGACCTGGTCCTCCCCAGCATTGGCACACTAAGCTTGAGTCTGCTTTCCCCTTAGCTGTGGAAAATTGTGTGTCTGTACCCACATTCCATGTGCCAGCCTGCTCCTGGCAACTGAAGCAAGCTCCCCGTTGAGTTACAGAGGGACAAATAAATGGCATGCGCTGAAGAATATGGCATATTTGGGGGTAACAACAGTTGGCCCAGACACATGTGCTCCATTCACACACCCTGGCACCTCCTTGGCCATACAATGTCCCCCCAAAACAGACACTGCTCACACCACTAATCCAGTGCCAACCCTCCTCTGTGATGTCCTGTAACTGCAGCAGCCCCTCCTACCTCCTGGACTCGAAGAGCAAACTCCTCATTTGGCTCGTCCGCTTGTCTGAAGACAGGTGGCATCCACCTGATGGGAGACAACAGCAATGGTCTGACTGCTCTTGACAAGACTAGGAGCCTGGGCACCAGGGGCTTTCCCTGAGTCCACTATGAAATCAAGTTCCCCGACCCAGCAACATGGCCAAGCTCCAGGAGTAGCAACGTGAACCAGCAGTGTTGCATAGAAGAGTGGTAGACAGGGGAAAGAGGGTTACTAGGGGAGGAACTGGGCTTATTTGATTTAAGGCAAACACCACAAGAATGCAGGAGCAAGATTAGAAAGGCTGAGGCACAAAATTAGCTCAAACTAGCTACAGGCATAAAGGAAAACAAGAAGGCTTTTTATAAATATATTAGAAACAACAGGAAGACTAGGGACAGGGTAGGGCCATTGCTCAGTGACGAGGGAGAAACAGTAACAGGGAACTTGGAAATGGCAGAGATGCTTAATTACTTCTTTGTTTCGGTCTTCACTGAGAAGTCTGATGAAGGAATGCCCAACATAGTGAATGCTAGTGGGAAAGGGGTCGGGTTACAAGTTGAAATAAAAAAAGAACAAGTTAAAAATCACTGAGAAGAATTAGATGTCTGCAAGTCATCAGGGCCTGATGAAATGCATCCTAGAATACTCAAGGAGCTGATAGAGGAGATATCTAGCCTTTATCTATCATCTTTGGAAAATCATGGGAGACAGGAGAGATTCCAGAAGACTGGAAAAAGGGCAAATATAGTGCCCAGCTATAAAAAGGGGAACAAGAGTAACCCAGGAAACTACAGGCCAGTCAGCTTAACTTCAGTGCCAGGAAAGATAATGGACCAGGTAATTAAAGAAATCATCTGCAAGCACTTGGAAGGTGGTAAGGTGACAGGGAACAGCCAGCATGGATTTGTAAAGAACAAATCATGTCAAACTAATCCGATAGGTTTCTTTGATAGGATAATGAGCCTTGTGGATAAGGTAGATGCGGTATACCTAGACTATAGTAAATACATACATATATATAAGTAAGTACATACTAGACTTTAGTAAAGCATTTGATATGGTCTCACATGATATTCTTATAAAAAAAATTAGGCAAATACAATTTAGATGAGGCTACTATAAGGTGGGTGCATAACTGGCTGGATAACCGTACTCAGAGAGTAGTTCTTAATGGCTTTCAATCCTGCTGAAAAAGTTCAACAAGAGAGGTTCCACAGGGGTCTGTGTTAGGACCGGTTCTGTTCAATATCTTCGTTAATGATTTGGATATTGGCATGGAAAGTACGCTTATTAAGTTTGCAGATGATACCAAGCTGGAAGGGGTTGCAACTCTTTTGGAGGATAGGGTCATAATTCAAAATGATCTGGATAAATTGGAGAAGTGGTCTGAGGTAAACAGGATGAAGTTTAATAAGGACAAATGCAAAGTGCTCCACTTGGGAAGGAACGATCAGTTTCACACATACAGAATGGGGAGAAACTGTCTCGGAATGACTTCAGTAGAACGGGATCTAGGGGTTATAGTGGACCACAAGCTAAATATGAGTCAACAGTGTGATGCTGTTGCAAAAAAAGCAAACGTGATTCTGGGATGCATTAACGGGTGTGTTGTGAACAAGACACAAGAAGTCATTCTTCCGCTCTACTCTGCGCTAGTGAGGCCTCAGGTGGATTATTGTGTCCAGTTCTGGCCACCACAGTTCAGGAAAGATGTGGAGAAATTAGAGAGGTCCAGAAAAGAGCAACAAGAATGATTAAAGGGCTAGAGAATGTGACCTATGAAGAAAGGCTGAAAGAATTGGGCTTGTTTAGTTTGGAAAAGAGAAGATTGAGGGGAGACATAATAGCGGTTTTTAGGTATCTAAAAGGGTGTCATAAGGAGGAGGGAGAAAACTTACCCTTTTTGGCCTCTGAGGATAGAGCAAGAGGTAATGGACTTAAACTGCAGCAAAGGAGGTTTAGGTTGGACATTAGGAAAAAGTTCCTAACTGTCAGGGTGGTCAAACAGTGGAATAAATTGCCAAGGTAGGTTACGGAATCTCCATCGCTGCAGATATTTAAGAACAGGTTAGATAGATGTCTATCAATAGTGCCCACCTACAAAAAGGGGAACAAGAACAACCCAGGAAATTACAGGCCAGTCAGCTTAACTTCTGTGCCAGGAAAGGTAATGGAGCAGGTAGTTAAGGAAGTCATCTGCAAGCACTTGGAAGGTAGTAAAGTGATAGGGAACAGCCAGCATGGCTTTGTAAAAAACAAATCATGTCAACCCAACCTGACAGCTTTTTTTGACACGATAACGAGACTCGTAGATAAGGGAGAAGCAGTGGATGTGGTATACCTAGACTTTAGTAAAGCATTTGATACGGTCTCGCATAATATTCTTATCGACAAACTAGGCAAGTCCAACTTAAATGGGGCTGCAATAAGGTGGGTGCGTAACTGGCTGGCTAATCGTACCCAGAGAGGAGTAGTTAATGGTGCTCAATCCTGCTGGAAAAGCATAACAAGTGGGGTTCCGCAGGGGTCTGTTTTGGGACCAGTTCTGTTCAATATCTTCATTAATGATTTAGATATTGGCATAGAAAGTACGCTTATTAAGTCTGCAGATGATACCAAGCTGGGAGGGGTTGCAACTACCTTGGAGGATAGGGTCATAATTCAGAATGATCTAGATAAATTGGAGAAACGGTCTGAAGTAAACAGGACGAAGTTTAATAAAGATCAATGTAAGGTGTTGCACTTAGGAAGGAATAATCTGTTTCACACATACGATTTGGGAAAAGACTGTCTAGGAAGGAGTACAGCAGAAAGGGACCTAGGGGTTCTAGGAGATCACAAGTTAAATATGAGTCAACAGTGTGATGCTGTTGCAAAAAAAAAGCAAACATGATTCTGGGATGCATTAGCAGGTGTGTTGTGAACAAGACACGAGAAATCATTCTTCTGCTCTACTCTGCGCTGGTTAGGCCTCAGCTGGAATATTGTGTCCAGTTCTGGGCACCCCAATTCAAGAAAGATGTGGAGAAATTAGAGAAGGTCCAGAGAAGAGCAACTAGAATGATTAAAGGTCTGGAGAACATGACTTATGAAGAAAGGCTGAAAGAATTGGGCTTGTTTAGCTTGGAAAAGAGAAGATTGAGGGGGGACATGATAGCGGTTTTCAGATATCTTAAAGGGTGTCATACGGAGGAGGGAGAAAACTTGTTCTTTTTGGCCTCTGAGGAGAGAACAAGAGGCAATGGACTTAAGCTGCAGCAAGGGAAGTTTAGGTTGGACATTAGGAAAAAGTTCCTAACTGTCAGGGTGGTCAAGTACTGGAATAAGTTGCCAAGGGAGGCTGTGGAATCTCCCTCACTGGAGATATTTAAGAACAGATTAGACAGATGTCTATCAGGGATGGTATAGATAGTGGTCGGTCCCGCCGTCGGGGCAGGGGACTGGACTCGATGGCCTCTTGAGGCCCCTTCTGGTCCTAGTGTTCTATCAAGGATGGTTTAGACAGTACTTGGTCCTGCCATTGGAGCAGGGGGCTGGACTCGATGGCCTTTCAAGGTCCCTTCCAGTCCTAGCATTCTATGATTCTTTTCTTGAGCTGTCAGGAAAGGGGACGTCAGTAGCTGGATAAATGAGATTCCCAGATAGACTCAAACGGGAAAGAGCTGCTACCCCCATGAGGGCCGTGAGATGTTCCAGCGTCAGATACAAGGTGTGGGCAAGAAACCTGCAACATACAACATATTCTGAGGGCAAAGGACACAGCCTTTCCCCAGACTCCCTGCTGTGGGGACAACGTGGACGTTCTCCCCAGCCCAGCAGAGGAGAACTCCGCTGATTTTCAGCTAGCAGCAGAGAAGATTTTGTTCACTGCTGCCCCAAACTGAGCTGCATCCTGTAATTGACATGCTGAGCTTCTCTGACAGGTGAAAGTGGAACGAGAATGGCCAAGCCCGGGGATTCACAGGGAGAGAGGCCCCGCTCACATGGCTCAAGCAGGACGTGCCAGGTAAAGCCTCCAAGCAAAGAGAAGGATCCGACTTGAAGGAAGGCTACACAAGCTGCAGGGAACAATCAAAGCACAGAAGAGGCAGGAGTCAATTAGGGAAATACAGCAGAGAAACAGGATATAAAGGGCTCCAGAGAGGCCAAGGCACCCCTCCCCAGTACTGAGTCCCCTCTCCTGCTGATAGGAAACAGATCTGCAGGAAGCAGGAGCTCAGAAAGAGGCCCCTCCCATTCAAGGAACCTGGAGAGGGAAAAAGTGGGGATTTGGCACCCATGTGGACAGTCTGGCACCAAGATCCAGGGCCACCAACACTCGAACACTGGCAGCAGCAGTAGTAGGACCCTGCCCCATCCCTCACCTCAAAGGATAGCAAGAGATAGTACCTTACTTGATAAACTGTAAAGGGAACAAAGAAGGTCCAGAGCAGCTCTGTGATCCAGGAGGAGTCGGCCACACTCTAGAGAAGAGAGCACAGTGAGACAATGGCTTGGAACAGACGCAAATGTATGCAGTGAGAGGTAGAGGGGGCACGGCATTTGCAGCAGGGACACATCAGGGACACATCCAGAGGGAGGAAGAGAGTGCACAGCAAAGACCTGCCTTGAGGCAAATCCAGGCATCCCAGCTTTTCCCCAAAACAGGAGCCAAGGATCCAGAGAACTGAGATGACTGGAGATTGAGGGCTGATCTGCACTACCTGGTTAAACTGATCTTATGCAAGTTCAGCTCTGTGACTAATATAACTGAAGAGTAGCAGAAAGGGAGCCCTGTTAGCCTGTATCCTAACAAAACAAAAAAGCGGGCATGTAGCACTTTAGAGACTAACCCTATTTCGCTAGTCTTTGAAATGCTATGTGACTGCTTTTTTATTTTGTTAATATAACTGAAGTCAGTGTTGTTATACCCACTTTCACTTAACACAGGAGCTATACTGTGCTATAAGGATGGGAGAATGTTTCCAGCTTCTCAGGGAGGCAGAGTACACAAATTGATGGGAGAGTGCTCTCTCACCGACTTAGCCCGTCTTCACCAGACCCACTAAATTGACACTCACTGCACTGATTGCAGCAGTGCGCATCTACTGACAAGCGAATACATACGTATTGATAGTCATAGGGAGACATACAGGACAAGCACCAACCTAGTAAACAGCTCCAGGTCTTATCCCTCTCCCACTGTCAGAACCAATAGGCATCTCTCTGCTCCCCCATAACTAACAAGAACCCACTCTCAGATGAAAGACTGACAATGGTTTAAAGTCTATGGACAAGGTATAATTTTCTGGACTCACCGGACCCCCACCCCTCTTTTGGCCAGAATCATAGTAAGGAACTCTGAAAACTTGCTTGAATCTTATTTCTAGAATATTTATTGCACAGACAATTCGTAGCTAAGGAAAACCCAGACCAAACAGAACTTGGAAGATTTTCAAGTACAGTCAAGGCCTTGAGAGGGAAACAGGTGCCATGGGAATTCAGACTTTAAATTTATTTTTATTTCTTAAACATATTTCACTGAGAGATTTTTGAAGTTACTCCTCTATCAAGATCAAAACGTTCAAAGAAAGTTTGATTTGTGACCTAATTCCTACATATATTAAAATTATTGATTGACAGAGTAAAGACAAAATGTGATCAAAAGATATTCAACTTATTTTTAACATTGCTAACTGGAGAATGTTGAGTGGGTGGTCGTTGCTAGGACTTTTCCATTTTGACTTTTACAGGGTCTTTTGGGCTACGTCTACACGTGAACGCTACATCGAAATAGCTTATTTCGATGTAGTGACATCGAAATAGGCTATTTCGATGAATAACGTCTACACGTCCTCCAGGGCTGGCAACGTCGACGTTCAACTTCGACGTTGCGCAGCACCACATCAAAATAGGCGCTGCGAGGGAACGTCTACACGCCAAAGTAGCACACATCGAAATAAGGGTGCCAGGAACAGCTGCAAACAGGGTCACAGGGCGGACTCAACAGCAAGCCGCTCCCTTAAAGGGCCCCTCCCAGACACAGTTGCACTAAACAACACAAGATCCACAGAGCCGACAACTGGTTGCAGACCCTGTGCATGCAGCATGGATCCCCAGCTGCAGCAGCAGCAGCCGCCGCCAGAAGCCCTGGGCTAAGGGCTGCTGCACACGGTGACCATAGAGCCCCACAGGGGCTGGAGAGAGAGCGTCTCTCAACCCCTCAGCTGATGGCCGCCATGGAGGACCCCGCAATTTCGATGTTGCGGGACGCGCAACGACTACATGGTCCCTACTTCAATGTTGAACGTCGAAGTAGGGCACTATTCCTATCCCCTCATAGGGTTAGCGGCTTCGACGTCTTGCCGCTTAACGTCGATGTTAACATCGAAATAGCGCCCAACACGTGTAGCCGTGACGGGCGCTATTTTGAAGTCAGTGCCACTACTTCGAAGTAGCGTGCACGTGTAGACACGGCTTTGGTCACTTTTTCTGTAGACTGCCAATGTTAACTCCCAGGGACTTTTTCACTCAGGTAAGGCCACGTCACCTTCCGCACCAAGTGATTTCATGTTTTCTCTTTTTGATATTTTGGATGCTCAGGTTCATGTTCTGTATGGTATTCACTGAATACTGTGGTTTAAATCATATCAATCAAAAAGGCCACATCAGCCAGAGGCAAACCTCACCTTATACTCAAAGGAGATCCTCCACTGACAAGAAGTGATATACCACCAGCATCTGAAAGGCCCTGGAACTGCTACTCGGTTATCTTAATTTCCTTCTTCTCTTCTGTTTGTATTAAATGAGGATGTGAGAGAGATTCCCAAACCTGAGCAATTCTTTTCAGGTAACAAATCTGATGAACTGTCTCAAATTGAAGTGTCATTAGAAGAGGTTTTGGAACAAATTTATAAACTAAATAGTAATAAGTCACCAGGACCAGATGGCAGTCACCCAAGAGTTCTGAAGGAACTCAGATGTGAAGTTGTGGAACTTGTCTGTAACTTGTCATTTAAATCCGCTTCTGTTCCAGATGTCTGGAGAATAGCTAATGTGACACCAATCTTTAAAAAGGGCTCCAGAGGTGAGACTGGCAACTACTGGCCCTCCAGTCTGACTTCAGTACCAGGCAAACTGGTTGAAACTCTAGTAAAGAACAGAATTGTCAGACACATTGATGAACGTATTTTGTTGAAGAAGAGTCATCACAGCTTTCGTAAAGGGAAGTCATGCCCCACCAATCTATTAGAATTTTTTGAAAGGGTCAACAAGCATGTGGACAAGGGGGATCCTGTGGATATAATGTATTCAGATTTTCAGAAAGCCTTTGACAAGATCCCTCACCAAAGACTCTTAAGCAAAGTTAACTGTCATGGGATAAGAGGGAAGGTTCTTCTCTTGGACTGGTAACTGGTTAAAAGATCAGAAACAAAAGGGTAGGAATAAACAGTCAGTTTTCAGAATGGAGAGAGGTAAATAGTGGTGTCCCCCAGGGGTCTGTATTGGGACCAGTCCTATTCAACATATTTACAAATGATCTGGAAAAAGAGATAAACAGTGAGGTAGCAAAATTTGCAGACGACACAAAACTACTCCAAATAGTTAATTCCCAAGCAGACTGTGAGGAGCTACAAAAGGATCTTCATAAATTGGGTGACTGGGCAACAAAATGGCAGATGAAATTCAATGCTGATAAATGCAACATAATACACTTTGGAAAATATAATCCCAACTATACATATAAAATGATAGAAAAAAGCAGTCAAGTAGCACTTTAAAGACTAGCAAAATAATTTATTAGGTGAGCTTTCGTGGGACAGACCCACTTCTTCAGACCATAGCCATACCAGAACAGACTCAATATTTAAGGCACAGAGAACCAGAAACAGTAATCAAGGAGCACAAATCAGAAAAAAAAATGATCAAGGTGAGCAAATCAGAGAGTGGGGGCAGCAGGGGGGCGGGGGAGGTGTCAAGAATAAGATTAAGCCAAGTATGCAAACGAGCCCCTATAGCTACTCAGAAAATTCCCATCCCGGTTCAAACCACGTGTTAATGTGCCGAATTTGAATATAAAAGATAGCTCGGCTGTTTCCCTTTGAATAGTGGTGCGAAATTTTTTTTTCAGTAATACGCATACTCTTAAGTCATTAACAGAATGGTCCACTCCATTGAGATGTTGACTAACTGGTTTGTGGATCTGGAGTGTTTTGATGTCTGTTTTGTGTGACATAACCTTCTCTGGGAATACCATCACTGGACCTAACGAGGTTATTTACAGAACCACGGGCACTTTCTCATGCTCCTCAACTAACATCATATATGCCATCACATGCCAACAATGCCCAGATGCTTTGTATATTGGACAGACTTCTAACTCCCTTAGACAAAGGGTTAATGAGCACAAAACAGACATCAAAACACTCCAGAACCACAAACTAGTTAGTCAACATTTTAATGGTGTGGACCATTTTGTTAATAATTTAAGAGTATGCGTGTTACTGAAAAAAAATTATTGCACCACTATTCAAAGGGAAACAGCCGAGGTGTCTTTTATATTCAAATTCGGCATATTAACACGTGGTTTGAACCGGGATGGTAATTTTCTGAGTCACTATAGGGGTTCGTTTGCATATGTGGCTTAATCTTATTCTTGACCTTCCCCCGCCCCCCACACACACTCTGATTTGCTCACCTTGATCATTTTTTTCTGATTTGTCCTCCTTGATTACTGTTTTTGGTTCTCTGTGCCTTAAATATTGAGTCTGTTCTGGTATAGCTATGGTCTGAAGAAGTGGGTCTGTCCCACGAAAGCTCACCTAATAAACCATTTTGCTAGTCTTTAAAGTGCTACTTGACTGCTTTTTGTTTTGATAGTATATAGACTAGCACGGCTCCCTCTGTTACTATAAAATGACAGGGTGTGACTTAGCTGTTACCAATCAAGAAAGATCTTGGAGTCACAGTGGATAGTTCTCTGAAAACATCCACTCAATGTGCAGCAGCAGTCAAAGAAACCTAACAAAATATTGGGAATCATTAAGAAAGGAATAGATAATAGGACAGAAAATGTCATAATACCGCTATATAAATCCATGGTATGTCTGCATCTGGAATACTGTGTGCAAGTGTGGTGACCCCATCTCAAAAAAGATATACTGGAATTGGAAAAGGTTCAGAAAAGGGCAACAAAATGATTACAGATACGGGACGTCTGCCATATGAGGAGAGATTAGTAAGACTGGAACTTTTTAGCTTGGAAAAGAGATGATTAAGGGGGGATATGACAGAGGTATATAAAATCATGACTGGCGTGGAGAAAGTGAATAAGAAAATATTATTTACTCCCTCTCACAACACGAGAGCAGGGGTCACAAACTGAAATTAATAGGCAGCGGGTTTAAAACAAACAATAGGAAATACTTTTTCACACAATGCACAGTTAACCTGTGGAACTCCTTGCCAGAGGATGTTGTGAAGGCCAAGACTACAGCAGAGTTTAAAAAAGAACTAGATAAATTCATGGAGGATAGGTTCACCAATGGCTATTAGCCAGGATGGGCATGGACGGTGTTCCTAGTCTCTGTTTGCCAGAGGCTGGAAATGGGCAACAGGGAATCGATCACTTGATGATTACCTGTTCTGTTCATTCCCTCTCGGGCACCTGGCATTGGCCACTGTAAGGACAACAGGATATTGGGCTTGGTGGACCTACTGTCTGACCCAGTATGGCTGTTCTTACGTTCTTTTCATTCTCTCACCTTCAGTTACCAAAGCATGGTTATGTATGTACACATTTGTGGGAGTCCATGGGGGGAGAGGGGAAGCTGCAATGTTCCTCAGATGTAAAGTCTCAGAGCGCCCCATCGAAGTTTCTCTCCCATTTTGTGTTTAAAAGCCCTGAAGTCCTTACTATCAGGTGCGATTTCTGGCATATAAGATTGGTAAGACTTCCACTCACCACAGAGTTTTGTTGGAATCTGTTCTAAAACGTCTGTTGGAGGGGCTGGAAAGGCTTAGTGCCCACAACACAAGAACTGAAAGCCAAAGAAGCGTCTTTCAGATTGACTTTGAAGTTGTGGTTTAAAGTTTGATAATTTGATGTAACTATCAAAACAATGAACACCCCTATGTTACAGATTTAATTCCCTGGTAAAATTCCTTAATTGGGGTTTATCAGTATAGGGACAGTTCCCTCCTCAGATCCCTTCTTAGGCTTTATAAAGGTGGATTAACTTTTTGCATTAATCTGGCGATGCAGCTAATCTGATTACATAATCCACCACTGAAAGTAACTGGTTTATTTGAGAGCTGCGCTGTTGTTTAACTAGTTTCATTTAATAGTATTAACAAATGTCTAGCTTTGTTTAGGTATTGTGAAAAAAAGTTACTCACCTTCGTGCAGTAACGATGGTTCTCGAGATGCGTCCTTGTGGGTGCTCCATCTTAGGTGTCAGGCTTGCTCTGGCACCGCTGCTTGGAGATCTTCGTAGGTATTTTCAGACAGAGTGCATGCACAGGCTCAGACGCACCATTTTGCACACTTTCAATCATGTGCATGGTCTGGACTCAGCCACGTCCTCAAAACCATTTCAAATCTGAACCAGAAAAACACAGAAGAAGAATCCGTAGCAGGGGGGAAGGGTGGGTGTTGGAGTACCCAAGAGGACACGTCTCAAAGAACCATTGTTGCTGCATGAAGATGAGTAACTTATTTTTCTTCTTCGAGTGTCCCTGTAGGTGCTTCACCTTAGGTGAATGAGTAGCAGTACTCCCCGCCCCAAATAAACAAGGAGGCGGGTACCAGATTCAAGTCTTCTCCAGCACAGACAGCACTACTGTGGACAAGGAGGCATCCTCAGTCATCTGTCAACGAATGGCATAGTGCCTAATGAATGTGTCACAGGATGCCCAGGTCACTGCCCTGAAGATGTTGCAAAGGGGGACTCCTCTGAAGAATGCTATTGACACCGCCATCGCTCTGGTCGAATGTACCCTCAGCTGGCACACTAAGGACACACCCCACAAGGAGCAAGTTGTGATGCAGGACATGATAAGGTTAGACACTCCCTGCAAAGATATCGCCTTGCTCTTCAGGCAGCAGGCTACAAACACCATCAATCTCTTGGTCCTCCGAAGGGTCTGGTTCTGTCGATGTAGAAGGCTAGGGCCTCTCTCACATCCAATGAGTGCAGCTGTACCTCATGTCCCGAGGAATGCGGTTTAGGGTAAAGTGCTGGGAACACTATTGGCTTGTTAACATGGAGTTCCAAGGCAACGGTGGGAATGAAGCTAGGATGTAATCTGAGTACCACCACATCCTTGTTGAAAACAGTATATAGCAGGGTCGCCATCAGGGTGGACAGCTCACTCACTCTTTGGGCGGATGTAATCACAAGGCGGAACACAGTCTCTAACGTCAACAGTGTGAGCGGGGTCGTAGCCATAGGCTTGAACGGGCCTCTTGTTAGTGTCTCTAGAGCTAAACCCAAATTCCACAGGGGCGCCACAGGCTGCCTCAGGGGGTATAAGTTGACCAGTCCTTTGAGGAAACGTGCTGTAATTGGGCGAGCAAAGGCTGATGTGTCAGCGATTGTGTGCCTGAAAGCTGATATGGCAGCCAGGCACACTTTCAAAGATGCCAATGCTAGACCTTGTTGTTTCAGTCCAACAGGTAGTTCTGAATAGTATGGATCAGCACTTCACTCAGAGACAGTTGTCTGGAGAAGAACCAGATTGTAAATTGCTTCCACATAGAAAGTTAAGTCTTACGTGTCTTTTGTCATATGCTCTGCATAAGGACCTCTTTCACTTGGTCTGAGCACAGATTCTCAGAACTGTTGAACCAGCAACGAGCCAGCCCATGAGGTGGAGAGTGCAAGGTTGTGGGTACATGATCGCCCTCTGATCCTGAGTCAACAGATCTGTGGGACAAGGCAAGAGCTGTGGCATGTGCAATGACATCTTGTGCAAGACAGGAACCAGCACTGGCATGCCCATGCAGTTGCTATCAGTATGAGCTTGGCTCCTTCCCTGTTGACTTTCTCTAGCACTCTGGGAATAAGCACTGTTGGGGGAAATGTGTACACTGGCAGACCTCTTTAACTGATTAAGAATGTGTTGTCCAGCAAGTTTAGTCCCAGATCCACTCTGGAGCAATATCGCTTGCATTGGTGATTCAGATGAGTGGCAAATACGTCTATGAGCGGGAATCCCCATTGGTGAAACACAGCGGGAAGAATGTTGTGGCGGATCTCCCATTTGTGGTCTGGTGCATAGCTGGTGCATAGCTTCTGTTCAAGGCATCTGCTTCCATATTGTTGACACCTGGTAAGTAAGAAGCTACCAGAGTTATGGCATTGTGAAAACACCAGTTCCACAGGCAGCTCACCTCTGCACAGACACTGGGAGCGTGCTCCTCCTTTGCGATTGATGTAGTACATTATAGTCATATTGCCCGAGAGTATTTTGACAGGAGCACCGGGGATGCATGGTAGATAGTGGAGGCATTGTGCACCACTCTGAATTCCAACAGGCTTATATGGAAAGACGCCTCCGTGGCGGACGACCAGCCCCGCACAGACTGACTGTTGAGGTGGGCTCCCCATCCCAGCAGGGTGGCATCCATCGTTATCAGTGCTGCTGGCTGTGGCTGATGAAACAGGACGCCTGACAGCAGGTTGTCTGACATCGTCCACCATCGTAAGGATTGAAGGACGTCCTTTGGCACCCTGACCCATTTGTGGGAATAGTGATTTGCAAGTCTCTATACAGTCGCTGTCCAATGCTGGATGCATCGAAACTATAGGCGTGCTTTTTGAACATGAGTGGTGGCAGCCACGCATCCCATCACCTGCAAGCAAGTTACAATCTGCACCATCGGGCTTGTAGACACTATATGAACGATATCTTAAGTGGCATGGTAACACTGGAGCGGAAGGTACGCCCGGGCTGTGATGGAGTCTAACCACACACCGATAAATTCTATGCTTTGTGTGGGCTCCAGAATTGATTTCTGCTTTTTTATGATGAGGCCCAAAAAGTGGAAAGTGGATTTCGTAATCCATATCATGGTGCCGACTTCTGCTTGAGATGCCCGTTTGATAAGATAGTTGTCTAGATATGGGAAGATAATGACATCGAGCTGTTCAAGTTGCACTGCAACTACTGCGAGGGTCTTGGAAAGTACCCTGAGAGCCATAGCAAGGCCAAAGGAAGTGTGCATCACCCATCACGAACCCAAGAAATCACCTGTGAGCAGGATGGATGGTAATAAGAAAGTAGGCGTCCTAAAGGTCGAGAGCCACAAACCAAGTGCTGCGATCTAGAGCAGGGATTATGGAGGTCAGCATGACCATCTCGAAACACTGTTTCTGCAGACAATGGTTTACATTTCAAAGGTCCAGTATGGGCCTCCACTCCCTGACTTCTTCTGGGTGAGGAAGCATTGGGAGTAGAAGCCCCTCTCCCTGAACTCCACCGGTACTCGTTCCACCACTCCTATGGCGAGGTGGTGATCCACCCCTTGTCAAAGCACAATCTGGTGAGAGGGGTCCCTGTGGAGTGATGGGGTAAGTGGGGTGGTTGGTGGGACAGCTTGGAGAGGGATGACGTAACCTGAAAACACTATTTCCAACACCTACCTATGCGTTATTTGAGACCACTGATCAAAGTTCTCGTCATAAACGGCGATGAAACAACTTTGGGGAAGGGGGCGAGATGGTGACCTTGGTGGGAATGTGGCTCTTAACGATACCATCAAACATGCTGTCTGATTTGTTGTTGGTTACGCGGCTGGTTGTTCCCACACTTTGGTGGCCTCTGAGGGAGCTTAGATTGGTCTTATTGTCTCTGCTGGAATTTTCTTTGAAACAGTTGTGTATGACTTAGCGTGGGTTGACCCTGCCTGAAGCAGAGAGCTGGATTAGATGACCTTCTGAAGTCCCTTCCCGGCCTATGATTCTATGATACCTTCTTTGATATGGGCCAAACCGTCTATGCCTGAATGGTGGGGCGTACGTACTCAAGGTTCTCAGGGTGGTACGAGAGAGAGTCCTTGCTTGAGTGTAGCACTGTATCTGTAGATTCGGCAAAAAGCTTTTGTTTGCCAAAGGGCAGATCCTACACTTCACTTCGCAGCTCTTTGGGGAAACCTGAAGTCTGAAGCCAAGATGCCCATCTCATAACTATTGTGGCTGTAGACGGAGCCGCTGTCTCGGCGGCATCAAGGGCAATCTGGATGCTGGCCCTGGAAGCAGCATAGCCTTCCTGGATGATGGCTTTAAGCTGTGGCTTTTTCAAGTCTGGTAAGTACACCGTTAAGGATGTAAACTTGGAGTAGTTGCCAAAGTTGTGATTGGAAAGATGTGCCACACAATTGGCCATCTGGAGGAGTAAAGTGGAGGAAGAATAAGTTTCACAACCAAAAAGGTCGAGACGTTTAGAGTCCTTGTCCGTAGACATAGCGTGGCGCTTTGGCTCTCTGCTGAGAAGACTCCACCACCAGCAAGTTTGGCTGGGGGTGTGTGAACAAGTACTCCATGCCAGTGCAAGGGACAAAATATTTCTTATCCGCCCTTTTGTTGGTAGCAGGTGCGGATGCTGGCATACGCCATATATTATTGGCTGCTTCAACAATAGCCTTTACAAAAGGGATGGCAATCTTTGAGGAAACTGTGGGGTCTCAGGCTCTTTAAGAGTCCCTGCTTCTTTCTTGAATCTCTGCCCGTTTAACACCCTGGGTACTGGCCACTATCCAGAACAGGTCTTGAAATTCCATGAGATCATCGGGGGAGATACATCACCAGGAATGACTGCCTTGTCTGGTGAAGATGAAGAAGCATCAGTTGGAGAAGGTGCTCGAGGAGGCGCATCAGTGTCCAAGAAACAAGCCTCCTCTTCCACAATTGAAGGGGAGGGGATGGAGATTGAGGCTCTGATGGTGGCAGAGCTAATAGACACAGGCTGGGTGATCAGGACGCCACTGAATCTCTCTCTGGTGACTGGTCGCGCATGCATGTCCCAATCCCGACCATAATACGTGTCATAGTCCCAGGATCTAGCACAGCAACCGTGATGCCTTGAAGGCAAGTAGCATCTGTGTGGGGAGTGATATCTGTAACTGTGTGAGGAATAAGAGTGTGAACGCCTAGATGAAGGAAGTGTCAATATGGAGGGGCGGCTACCTCGGTGCCACTGTGACTCAACCTCGTACAGAGAAGGAGATTGTGGTTTTAAGAATGGTGAAGGTGACCTCGATCTGTGGTAAGGCGACAAGGGATGGCGGAACAGTGATGAACCAAATACCATCCCAGAGATAGCTGTGAAATAACCAAGACAGGTGGTGACGAGTGATGCTGGGAAGGCTTGGGAGTGCACCTGTGATTGGATTTAAACTCGGCTTTGGTATGCTTGGGGTCCTTGTCCAGTGCGGGTCCTTTAGTTGGGGCTGTAGCAGTTTGGGCAATAGCTGGCGCTGGTGCGTTCAGTGCTGATGATTCACGGTTAGGTGCAATTGTTGCAGGTGCTGCAAGGGCCGGTGCCGTGGTCAGTGCCAACATTGGTGCCGCATGAGTCAGTGCCGGAGCAGAGAGTACAACTGGACTCGGGGCCATCAGTACCATGTGGTACAGAGGTCATTGGTTCTGCATCATTCTAAGTCAGCACCAATCTACTTTCTGGTTCTGCTTGGTCTCTCAGTGCTGTTGAAGGGACCAATTTCTTGGTCTTGGTGTTTTTAGATGAGCCAGAGACTCTCTCAGTAATATGCTCAGGCTCACTCGTTCCTCTGGGCAAACTAGGCAACGATCAAGTTGGGGACGCTCTTGGTTACTTCTGCACAGCAACTTCAGAGGACAGCACCTTACACTTATGCTGGGTATCTTGGGAGGCTCAGCACTCTCAAGAGAAGACAGCTGGAGGGCCTTGTCAAACAGGATCATGCACAACTGCATTTCCCTGTCTCTGAGCCTATGAGGTAAGTTTTGAAAAATGCAGACACTTCTGGGCAACGTGCCCTTCTCCCAAACATTGAATACATTTGGAGCAGCCATCTGAGGCAGGCATTGCCTTGCAGCAAATGCTGCATTTTTTAAAACCAGCAGTGCCGGGCATGATATAAGTTTCTCTCTTTTCTCTTCTCTTATTTTGTGCGTGCTTATATAATTTTAAAACAGAACTAGAACAAATCTGTTTGCTCCACAAGGGTTGAAATGAGAGCTCTAAGAGCTAACTTGTAACTTTAACTTAACTAGCAAACTTTAAACTACAAACTTCAAACTTTTAACTTTAACTATAATAAGTCTCTATTTTAGGTTCAATGAACCGAAGAAGAAATAGAAAATAAAGAATGCTCAAGGCTGAGGAGAAGGTAGAAGCTCCATCTGCAGCCGCTGGCAGTTGAGAGGAACTGGCTGAGTCTGGACCGTGCACGTGATTGAAAGGGCACAAAGCAGCGCATCACAGCCCACGAATGCATGGTCCGGCTGAAAATGGCTATGAAGATCTCCAAGCTACGATGCCAGGGCAAGCCTGATACCGAAGGTGGAGCACCCACAGGGCACTTGAAGAAGCAGGTGTTTTACCAGCACTTTGTTAACTGAAAAACTCTGTTAACCAGCACTGCACCCAGCCACACCACCACGTCTTCAGGTGCGCAAGCTACAATCCCACCTCCTCAGCTGGCTGTTGAGGGGTTTCTGAAAGCCGGTACTGGCCTCAGCCACCAGAGGAACTGTGTGGGAATGAGCGTTACCCAAGGCCAAAGGCTGGGCAAGACAGAGGCCGCTGAGGTCACCTCCCCACCCTTACCACACAGGCAGCAGGAGAAGCAACCTGATCCGCCCTCCCGGCTCGCTGTGCCTCGCTTCTCTGCTCTACTTCACGCTGCTGCAAAGAAGTCAGGGCCAGGAAGGCAGCACAGTGCAGCGGGATGGAGTAGGCTGCCACTCCCATCACCTGTGTGGTGAATGTGGGAGAGGGAAGGTGACCCTTGCAGGCTCTACTGTATTAGTCCTTGGCCCCATTACCTAAGGAGAGGTGTTGGAAAAGAAAAAAGAGACAGGGGACATGATAATAGCTTTCAAGTACCTAAATGGGTATTACAAGAAGGAAGAAAAATTCTTCTCCCTGACCTCTGATGACGGAACAAGCAGCAAGGGGCTTAAATTGCAGCAAAGGAAGTTTAGGTAGGAAATTTTTCCTGGCGTCCATATTGTCAGGGTGGTTAAGCACTGGAATAAATTGCCTAGGGAAGTTGTTGAATCTCCATCCTTTTAAATTAAGAGCAGGTTAAACAAACATTTATTAGCGATAATCTAGATGATGTCTGGCCCTGCTGTGAAGACAGGGGACAGGACTTAATGACCTCTCAAGGGACCTTCCAGTTGGTTTTATAACCACCCATCCACATCTGCTCCAAGAACCAGTCATTTAACATCACAGAGCTGGAAAGGACCTCAAATCCAGCCTTCCGCTCCAAAGCAGGATCAATCCCCACCATGGACTTAAAAACCTCTAAGAATGGAGATTCCACCACTTCCTTAGGCAATGCATTCCAGTTCTTCACCACACGCCTGGTGAAGTAGTTTTTCCTAACATCCAACCTACCTACAGACATGACATGACTGGCTTTGTTCTTTCAAATGGCGAGTCCTCAGATCCATTTGAGATATCCAATGGCGTGAAGCAAGGGTGCGTGCTGGCCCCAGTGTTATTCCACCTCTTTTTGACGTGCTTCCTCAGTCACGCAGTTCGGGACCTGGACCATGGAGTCTACATAAAATACATACTTGATGGGTCACTTTTCGACCTTCATCATCTGAATGCTAAAACCAAGACGCTTGAGAGGCTCATTTTTGAAGCCCTTTTTGCTGATGCATCTGATGAAGTGGGTCTTTGCCCACGAAAGCTTACGCTCATACATTTCTATTAGTCTATAAAGGTGCCACAGGACCTCTTGTTGCTCTTTCATTGATGCTCATGAGAGGAAGAAAGCAACAGCAGCAGCCGCACCAACAGAGCCAGGACAATTCCCTTGCCCCCACTGTGAACGCCCATGCCGTTCAAAGCTTGGACTCCCCAGCCACATGTGAGTCCACAACCGATGAGCCTGTGCAAGCTCAAGATGTCATCGTCGGACACGACAGACTATCTACACAACCTACTCCTCTCCTTCTGTAACTTCAGAACGTTACCCCTTGTTCTGCTGTCTGTCACCACTGAGAACAGTTTCTCTCCAACCCTTTTAGAGCACCCCTTCAGTAAGCTGAAGGCTCCTATTAAATGACCCCTCAGTCTTCTCTTCTACAAACTAAATAAGCCCAAATCGCTCAGCCTCACCTCACAAATCATGTGCTCCAGTCCCTTAATCATTTTCGTTGCCCTCCGCTGAACCTGCTCCAGCACATCCACATCCTTTCTATATTGGGAGACCCAAAATTGGACGCAGTTGTCCAGATGTGGTCTCACCAGAGCCAAAGAGGGAAAAAACAACCTTCCTAAATCTGCTCGAAGTGCTCCTCCTAATGCACCCCAATATGCCATTGGAATTCTTGGCTATAAGGGGACACTGTTTACTCATACCCAGCATTTCATCCACTATAATCCTGAGGTCCCTTTCCACTGTATTGCTGCTTAGCCAGTCGGTTCCTAGCCTATAACAATGCTTGGGTTTCTTCTGTCCCAGTGTAGCTTGTGCTTAGGTTAACTTAGTTATAGTATACGGCTTAGGTTAGCACTTTTTGCATTTTCATAGACATTAAGAAGCCATGATAGTCTAGTTAACTGAGGTCTAGAAGGGTCTAAGCTTACCTATCTTTCCTGTCAGCAGTAACGCAAGTGGTCTGCCAGTTAAATGTAGCATGAGGATGAAGCTTGGGTTAGACAATTTTCCATACGTAGGTTTAAAGTCAAGTTAGTAACAGTGCGTATATCAATCTGTGCCATCTAAGAACATGTCTCAGACACCAATATACGCCTAAACTTTTCCCCGCCTAAAGGGAGCAATGTAAGATTGTCCGTTAAATTCAGGAAAAAGGCCCTGGGCAGGATTTTCCCCTCAAGCTTTTCTCAGAACTGGAAGGACAGTGAGGATAAGATCATCAAAAACTTGGGGGGTCTCAGCAGATGTTCAAGATTATATGAGGTCAACCCCTATTTAGTCAGTATGAGGAAAAAAGGGTATACAAATCTCTTGGGGTAAAGAGAAGGTAGTGTAAAAGAACGCTCAATGCTGCACTGTGTTCAGCTGTGCCAAACAAATCTGCACCAGTGGGGTGCCTGTCACCCCAACTCTCTCTCTCTCTTTCTCTCTCTCTCACTTTTTCTGTTATTTCTCCTAAAACACTCTGTTCATTTTCTTCCTTTTTCTTAACTACTGCAATAACTCACTTCTAACAAGTTGAAGCAAGTTGATCTCAGCTTCTGAAAAGCTGAAGAGGAGTCAGTGAGTACTGCACCCTGTTCACCTACCAGAGGTTTAGCAATACGTATTGCTTTAAAAATATCGTTAAGTAAAATCTTTTAATTGCAATCCAAATACTAACCACATTATATAAGCGTAGTTCGTATTGGTTAAGTGCTGCATATATACCATTGCCCTGTTAAACAAACAAACCACAAATGCTTCTAAGATTACTGTCTGTGTAAATTACTGAAAATTTCAAAAACTCACTTCCAGCCTGAGCCTCTGCCTCAGGCTTAATCCTTAACTTGGGGAAGGCACAAACCTATAATCTTCAACTTCTAAGTCAAATTGGCAAGCCTTCCTAAATCCATATATCCTGCTACCTTTCACCCAGGTCAACACCAGGTGCAGGATTCTACACTTCTCCTTGCTGAATTGCAACGTATCTCTCTTGGCCCAATCGTCCAATTTATCCATGTCACTCTGGATCCTCTCTCTAATTTCCAACGTATCTACCTCTCCCAATACCGACCCCAGAACCAAGCCTTGGGGCACACCACTTGAAACTGACCGTCACCCAGATATTGAGCCACTGACAACTACCCACTGGGCCCGAACATCAAGTCAGCTTTCTATCCATCTTATAGTCCAGGTATCCGATCCTTACTTCCTTAACTCACGGACAAGAATGTTGTGGGAAGACTATATAAAACGCTTTACTGAAGCCAAGGTATACCACATCTACTGACTTTCCCATGCGCGCAGAGCCTGTTACCTCATCACAGAAGTTAATCAGATTGGTCAGGCACAACTTGCCCTTAGTGAACTTATGTTGACTACTTTTGACCATTTTCACCTCTTCCAAGTGCTCCAGAATGGATTCCTCAAGGATTTCTTCCATTATGTTCCCAGGTGCTGAGGTAAGGCTGACTAGTCTACAATTCCCTAGATTGTTCTTCTTTCCTTTCTTAAAGATGGACACTACAATTTGCCTTTTTCCAGTCCTCTGTGATCTGTCCCAGTCTCCAAGAGTCTTCAAAGATAATGGCCAAAGGCCTGGCAACGATGGCTGCCAATTCCCTTAGTATCCTTGGGTGCATTAAATCCAGACCCATGGATTTGTGTATATCTAGTTTTTTTAAGTAGCTCTTAACTCATTCCTTCCTCACCGTAGGCTGCCCTCCACCTTCCCATACTGCACTGTCTAGCACCATAGTGTGGGAACTGTTCTTATCTGTTAAGACTGAGGCAAAAAAATGCATTGAGTACTTCAGCTTTTCTTACATTATCTGTCACTAGGTTACCTCTCTTATCCAGTAATGGCTCCACACTTTCCCTGATATCCCTCTTATCATTAACATGCCTGTAGAAACCCTTTTTGGTTCTCTTCAAATCCCTTGCCTGCTGCAGTTCCAATTGTGCCTTTGCTGTCCTGAATACTGTCTGGCATTTTCCATCTGTATATTTATACTCCTCGTCATCCATCCAAATTTCCACTTTTTACACACATTCTTTTTGAGTTTAAGTTGAGCAAGGATTTCCCTGTTAAGCCAAGCTGGTTGCCTACCATATTTGTGTTTATTATGCAACGAGATTGTTTGTTCCTTTGCCTTCAGCATGACTTCTTTGAAATATTGCCAGTTCTCCTGAACTCCTTTCCCCATTCATATCAATTTCCCAGGGGATTCTGCCCATCAGTACCCTCATGAATTCGAAGTGTGCTCTTTTGAAATCAAGAGTCTGTATATTACTGCTCACCTTTCTTCCTTTTATAAGGATACTGAAATCTACCATCTTGTGATCACTGCACCCCAGGTTGCCATGCACTTCTATTTCTCCTACTAGTTCTTCCCTATTTGTGAGCAACAAGTCAAGTTGTGCACGGCCCCTGGTTGGTTCCATCAGCACTCATACCAAGAAGTTATCTCCAGCATTCTCCAAAAACTTCCTGGATTGTCTGTGGGCTGCTATATTGGTCTCCCAACAAATGCCTGGGTGGGTGATTACAGTCTCCCATGAGAACCAGGGCTTGTGATCTGGAAGCTTCTCTGAGCTGTCTGAAGAAATCCTCATCTACCTCATGTCCCTGATCTGGCAGTCTATAGCAGACACCAACTACAACATCATCTCTATTGCTTCCACCTCTCAGCTTAACACAAAGACACTGAACTGGATTTTCTCCCTCCATATACTGGAGCTCTGAGCAAACAAAATGCTCCCCCACGTAGACTGTGGCCACAACTTTGAAATGGCCACGCTAACGGCCTAAGGAGGTGTTGAGAGGAATAAGGGGATCTTGAAATGTGTGGGGTCCTTTCGAAAAGGACCCCCATGTAGCCATGCCGAGCCACGCATGTTCAAAAGCAGTGCTTTCAGAGGGCCGCAGCTGGAAGTGTGCTAATGCTAATGAGGTGCCGAATATTCAATTCAGCGCCTCATTAGTAATCTTTGACTTGGCAATTAGCATAGCCATTTCAAAGTTTTGGCCCAGTGTGGCCACAGCCATAAAGCGCAACTCCTCCTCCTTTTCTTCCCTGCCTCCCCTTCCTAAACAGTTTACAACCTTCTACGACTGCACTCCAGTTATGCGAGTCATCCCACCAAGTCTCCATCGTTCCACTCACTCCATACTTCTTAGACTCTGCCAAGGCCTCTAGTGCTTCCTGTTTGTCTCCCCGGCTTCTTGCATTTGTGTAGACACACCTCAGAGAAGTGGCTGATTGGCCCACTTTCTCCTCTTTGCTTGGCTGTGCTTCACGGGCAAATCTAAGGTCAGTTCCTTGTGTTACTGGGGGGAGCAAGTCACACAGTCTTTCAGAAATCAAACATACTTCCTGATCTGGTGGACTGCTTTGAGAATAACTGTATTAAAATTGGCAGGACCCTGAGACAGAAACGATAGGAGCCTTGCCTAGACAGATCAATCAATCATAAACTTACCAAAATTGCCCTCAGATCACAAAAAGGCATGTGAATATCAGTGAAACTCCCTGGAAGGAAGCAGAACGTGTAGCCCACTTACCCAGTGAGAAGTGAGAGCTTAAGATGGCAGCAAAGAACCCCAAAGTACAGCAGTAGGCCACACAGCACAAAACAAACAGCAATATTAATCTCTATCCATCACCTCCCTAGGCTGTCCACCCCCACTGTATGGTAAGGGCTCTTTGCCCCACACTTCTAGACTCACCACAGCAATTAAAGGCCTCTGAACTTGCAAAGCCACTGGTTGAATCATGTCCAGGATTGAGAATGGCCATGAACTGGAAAGGAAACATTCCAGGGATTAACAAGAGCCATAGAGATGGGCTAAGGATGTCCTGCTCCTGAGAAAGTAACCTATCAACATTACCTGAAGTGGAGAAGGCCAACTCGTCCATTAGTAGCTGCCTCCTCTGGAAACAGCAGCAAAGGTGGATTTCCTCTATGGGATGAATACATCTTCAGGGATTCCACCAGCTCTGCTCGACTCCCCACTGCCCCCAGCTCCATGAATCCCCGTGACCAACAGATGAAACCTGGTGTGCCATTTAATGCAGGCTGCAAGAAAAGAGCAAGGACAAATTAGCAACACCTCCCTTCTCCAGACTCCAGCCAGCTGGGTGATTTGTGTACTGGTTTCCTGAGAGCTTCTTTCTTCCCCTTTGGGGACACCACAGGAACAGCTGTGTTCCCTCCAAATCCCCAGTTATGGATGGGAGAAGGGGGGCACTGGTTACAAGGTTTGTCAACCCACTCTTGTCCCTTCACCCTCTTGCACAACCCAAGTCTGTTGCTCTTCAGGACTGCACCACCAGCAATTGGACTAGATCCTTATCACACACCATTGCTTTCTGGGGAAGTGCAGACAGTGCTCTGTACACACAGGAAACAGCTAGCACCATGGGAAATCCCCAAACTATGTTTCAGTACATACCTATTTAAAGAGTCAGGAAGGGAAAGCAGAGGCTATAAGTTTCCTTGGGTGGCCCCATTCCCTGACCCTCCTTTACCTGAACCAGCACAACACAAGCCCAAAGAAATGCTCAGAGCTTATTCAGTTATTTACAAATACAAACTCTGAAGCCACACCCCAACCTCTGAACAGGAAATTGTCCTGGAGAAGTGCATACAGGCACAGCCCCAGATCCCCACATCACTCACGGTATTGCACGAAGTCAGTAGGTTGATGACACTGTGGTCAAAGTGCGTCACATGGTTGGCGATATAAACCCTGACGCTGGCATCCCGGAGATGGGGGTCACTTTGCCGCACAAACAGGCCCAGCACTGAGCACATCACACGCACAATACACCTGACAACAAAAACAGAGGCCCCCAACCTTATCATGACCACTGGTTCAAACAACTAGCAAAAAAAGGCAAGAGTACCAAGAGCACTATGGTATTAAGCCTAAGGAGACTCAAAAGTGTGTGTAACATGGATAGACACAGTGAGTAAAAGGAAGTTCAGGGCTGAGGTAGCAAGGGCACTGGCAGACTTGTGTAGGGAGAGCTCAGGATCAGAACTGTGAAGGAATGGGTTCTAGGCTACTTTGCTGGCCGTCTGCCGTCCCACTTAGTCCCAGCATTCTATTACTTGGATTTAAAAAAAAGGCATTATCATGCAGAAAAGTTACACCAAGCCCTACAATCTGTTCTGTTACTCTATAAGGTGCCACAGGACCCTTCGTTGCTGTTACAAGTCCTGCAATCACTACTAAAAAAACTTGCTTGCTCAGAGCCACTAAAGACAAAGGGCACCAGGGCAAATATAACTTGAGCACCTAATACCAAGCCCCAGGGGGCCAGGGAGAGGTAGCTCCCACTCCATAGTGCACAGGGGTGTTCCATGGGACCTCTTTGCACACTGGTAGGAGACAGCTACTTACTAGATTTTGGGTTGAAAGGCTGACAAAAGCTGCAACCCTCCCCAGCCTACTCCCACATGGGCTTGCCCTCACCTCCGGAGCAGACTGTCCGGCAGAGCACAGCTAACCAGGAAGACATGGATGCCAATAAAGAGGCGCAGGAGGAGCAGACAAAGTCCCACCGGGGCGTAGAGCAGCAGAGCCAGTAGCAGGAAGCTATCACTGGGGAACCTGAATGGAAAAGAGGACTCGGGTCAGGGCCCAATACTAGGCGCTTATTGCTCAACAGCCCTCCTCCAACAGCACAACCCCCACTCACTGGACAAGACCTCCTGCACCAACCCTGACCGGCCAGGTCCCACAGGCTGAGTGCTTGTTCTGCCCCCACGCCTCCCCCCGTCGCCTCCCCAGGCTGAAACCTTTGCATATCACCGCCTGTTGGCCAGGCCACCCCAGTCCAAACCCCTCCCCCACCAACCATCTCCGGCCGGACCCCCCCCCCAAGGCCGAGACCTTCTCCCCCGCCCCCCCATCTCCGGCCGGGCCCCCCCCCCCCCAGGCCGAGACCTTCTCCCCCGCCCCCCCATCTCCGGCCGGGCCCCCCCCCAGGCCGAGACCTTCTCCCCCCCCCAATCTCCGGCCGCCCGCCCCCCCCCCCGCCGCAGGCCGAGACCTTCTCCCCCCCCCCGGCGCCCCCCCCCCCGCAGGCCGAGACCTTCTCCCCCCCCCCCATCTCCGGCCGGGCCCCCCCCCCGCAGGCCGAGACCTTCTCCCCCCCCGCCATCTCCAGCCGGGCCCCCCCCCGCAGGCCGAGACCTTCCCCCCCCCCATCTCCGGCCAGACCCGCCCCCCCCCCGGCCGAGACCTTCCCCCACCCATCTCCGGCCAGCCCCCAAGGCCGAGACCTTCCCCCCCCCCCCCCCCCCCCCCGCATCGCCGGCCAGGAGCCCCCAGGCCGAGAGCGTAACACTCCACCCCGGACTCTCACCTGTACGCATCGAAGAGCCGCTCAGGAGCCGAGACCGAAGGTGGCTCCATCCTGAGCTCGAGCCGTCGTCTCATCGAGTCCCCAAAGCCGCCGCCATCTTACCTGCCCCCAGGGGCGGCGCGAGGCCGTCTGGGAAAGGGAACCCGCGGGCGGCCCAAATGGCGCTCCCAGCCTGCCCCGCGCGGGCCTCCATCTCCCGACCTCTCCCAGCTAGCGTAGCGCGCTCCCCGTTCCCGGCCTGCCCCGCGCGGGACTCCAACTCCCGGCGTGCCCCGCAGGGGGGTTGCTACTTCCGGCCTCTCCCAGCTAGCGCAGCGCGCTCCCCGTTCCCGGCCTGCCCCGCGCGGGACTCCAACTCCCGGCGTGCCCCTCGGGGGGGTGCTTCTTCCGGCCTCTCCCAGCTAGCATAGCGCGCTCCCCGTTCCCAGCCTGCCCCGCGACGGGGAGGGTGTATCTCCTCCTGGTCTCTCCCAGCTAGCATAGCGCGCTCCCCGTTCCCAGCCTGCCCCGTGCGGGCCTCTATCTCCCGGCGTGCCCCGCGAGGGGGAGGGTGTCTCTCCTCCTGGTCCTTCCTAGCTAGCGTAGTGCGCTCCCCGTTCCCGGCCTGCCCCGCGCGGGCCTCTATCTCCCGGCGTGCCCCGCGCTGCTGATGGCTGCGGCCCAGGCGTTGTGGGTCCGAGCGGCTTGGCGGGGCCGGACCCTGCAGGGGCTCGTCCGAGGCCTAGTGGCCGCACCACGCCCGGAGCGGTGGGAGCCCCCACCACCGCCTCCTGGAGGCCGGGCCCGCTGGGTGTTGGCCGGGGCCGGGGCCGGGGCCGGGGCGCTGCTGCTGCTACTCTGGGGCCGGGGCCAGGAGCCGCCCGCGCTGCTGCCCTGCGTGCGCGCCGCTTTACCGGCTCCCCCCACTTCGCCCCCTGGCTCCCCACGGGCCGCCTTCAACTTCATCGCCGATGTGGTGGAGAAGACCGCCCCCGCGCTGGTCTACATCGAGATCCTGGGCAGGTACCGCCCGCCCGCCCCCGGTGCCGGCCTGTCAGCCAGGCCCCGCTCCTGGCCAGTCCTGCCCTCCCCAAGAGAAATCCGCATCCAGAGCGCGGGCGTGTCCCGCCCGAGACCACCCCAGGTGCTGCCACAGGGAGGGCTAAGAATTAGTTTGGCGGCTCAGAATCCTCCACTGCGGTGTTTGTGTAGATGCTGGGTGGGCAGGGGGCCCCCACTTCTAGCCAGCCCTGGGGCAGGGTCCCCCACTTCCACGGGAAGAACCTTTCAGCTCTGCTGTGGGAGGGTTCCTCACCTGCTCATGTGGGTCAAAATCTTGAGTAGGCATTGAATCATCTAAACTGCCTGAAGGAAACCTGCCTCTGAGCTGATCTGCCTAGAGATCAGGTCGGTCAGCACCTGGCAAGAGCCATGGGAGGGGCCTTCCCCCTGAGGGGGGTGTGCAGGTCAGAGAGGAGGTATACATCATAGCAGAAGGAAAGGTTGCTGAAAGGAAGGAGGATTGTACTTTGAATGAAGGGGGATGCAGATTACTGAGGTGGGCGTCTCCCCCACACTACTTGTGCTAACCCTGGTTCTTGTCCTGCAGGCATCCCTTCTCAGGTCGGGAGGTGCCCATCTCCAATGGCTCTGGTTTTGTGGTATCCTCAGATGGTCTCGTTGTGACCAATGCCCATGTGGTGGCGAATCGGCGGCGGGTGCGGGTGAAGCTGGCTAGTGGTGAGCTCTACGATGCTGTGGTCCGTGAGGTTGACCAGGTGGCAGATATTGCTACCATCAAAATCAACCCCAAGGTGTGTGGGGGGGCAGGAGCATGTCTCAGGGCTAGCAGCCTTTCTTTCTTGCACTCTTCTGTCCAGAGAGCAGGATCTTTTCAACCTGCGGACACTGCGCTGCCTCTGCACTGGCTGCCTGCCGGTCACTCCCTGGTGCTGCTCTGACCTGTCTATTTTTCTCCCCACAGCAACCTCTGCCCACGCTGCCCCTGGGCTGCTCCTCAGAGGTTCGTCAAGGTGAGTTTGTTGTGGCTATGGGCAGCCCTTTTGCTCTGCAGAATACCATCACTTCTGGCATCGTCAGCTCTGTCCAACGAGGCAGCAAGGAGCTGGGCCTGGCTGATTGCAACATGGAGTACATCCAGACCGACGCCGCCATAGATGTAAGAGGAGTGTGGGACAGAAGGTGGGGGAGGTGGGAGAATGTCTGAACCCCACGAGATATACATCCAGTGGAATTTTGCTGATGTTTCGGGTGGGAACAAGGGAAGGAGCTTGCATGTGTTGAGGTTTCAGGTGGTACCTTGTAGGAAGAGCAGGGAAGCAGGAGGTGGTGAGGCAGGGGAATGTGCGTTATTTTCCCTAGAGGCATTGGTTATGTTTGTTGTCTGTTGTTACTTTAGTAAACCAGAGGCACTGAGACCTCTGAGAGAGAGAGTGAAATCTGCCCAGGTGGTAGAGTGGACTGCCCTTTCCCTTTTAGTGGTCTCAGTGTGTCTGGGTTACACTGACTACCCCAGGTTTTCTGATTTTTGTCTTGGTCCCTGGTGGAAATATTGCTGATGTGGCCTGACTTTTCCCCATTCTCCTCATCCTCTCCTGCTGCAGTTTGGAAACTCTGGGGGGCCTCTCGTCAATCTGGTGAGTGCTGCCACTTGGGTGATTTTCTTTTCTGGGAGAGAACGTGGTGTCCCTTTGGGCTGGATGTTCCATCCCTTGCTCATTTTCTGCATTGAAGTGGGTGCCTGCCTCATGCTGCCAGCAAGGAGTGCAGAGCTGGGGCATCTGGAGCCCTTTTTACCCCACTAGAAGCATGGGAGCTGAGACTTGGTGGGACAGATGAGTCAGCAGCTTTCCCCAAACTGCTCATCTCTCAGGCTCAGCTCTGACTTGACTGGAGCCACACCCCAAACCTGAGGTAAAAGGGTAACTGGCCCAGGGTCTACACTAATGCCTGATAACCCCCCTGCAGCTAAAATGATATTGCGAGCAAACTTATGGAAGCCTGAATAGGCTGGGCTTGAGTCCTGCCTGGTGCCATGTTCCTCTTCTCCTTGCAAGGGGGCAGATTATGGGGCAGGCCGGATGGCAGTGGGGCAGGCCAGTGCCTAGCTTAATTTGCATGATGACTATCCCCCAACAGGATGGTGAGGTGATTGGGGTGAACACAATGAAGGTGACTTCAGGTATCTCATTTGCCATCCCTTCAGACCGGCTGCGGGAATTCTTGCAGAAGGCAGAGCAGCGCAAAAGTGAGTGAGCTTTGGGGTGGGGGGTTGCACCAATGTGCTGGGGAATACGGGCAGAGGGAGTGGAGCAGAGGTGGGAGTTGAGGGGATGGGGTAGCCACTCCAGACACCTTGCTGGGGCTGTCATAATCCTCCGTCTCTCACAGAGAACGGGGCCTCAATCTCCTCCCAGCACATCAGAATCCAAGAGAAAAGCCTGTCCACTTGAGCTGCATTCCATATATGGACAAGGGGCATCCGGGAGCTTTAGTGTACTTAGATTTTCAGAAAACCTTCGGCAAGGTTTTTCTCCAGTAGCACTTAAGCAAAGTAAGCTGTCGTGGTATAAGAGGGAAAGTTCTTTCATATATCAATAACTGGTTTGAAAAATAAATAAGAATGGGAATAAACAGTTTACAGAACCGATAGAGGGTAACGGTGGTGTCCTCCCTGGTGTCTGTATTGGGTCCAGTGCTGTTCAACATTTATAAATACTCGGGGCGGGGGGGGGGAATGTACAGTGAGTTGACAAAATTTGTAGATGATACAAAACTACTGAAGGGGGGTCCATAATGGATTGAAGAGTTACAAAGTTAATCTCGTAAAACCGGGTAATAAAATGTGAGATGAAATTCAGTGTTGATAAGTGCAAGTTAATGCACATTGGGAAACAACCCCAACCAAGTATATAAAACAATGGGGTCTAAACTAGCTGTTATCCATCAAGGAAAGGATGTTGGAGTCATTGTGAGAATTTTGTGAAAACATCTGCTCAGTGTGTGGCAGTCAAAAAAGCTAATGACTGTAGGAACTGAGAAAAAATAAATCTATGAAATGTGGGGAACTTACAGAGAAGGTCAACATAATGATATGGAACAGCTTTCATATAAGGAGAGATTTAAAACAGACTGGGACAGTTCATCTTAGATGACTGAAGTGGTGATATGATAGAGCTCTATAAAACCATGAATGGTGCGGAGAAGGTGAATAAGGAAACAAAAACCAAGAGTCACTCAATGAAACTAATCTGCAGCAAGTTTAAAACGAAGATAAGAAAGTGTCTCTTTCACACAGCACACAGGCAACTTGTGAAACTTGCTTCCACTGGATTTTGTGAAGGCCAGAAGCATAACAGGATTCCCAAAACAGAGAAGTTCATGGAGGATAGGTTCATAAATGGCTCTTAGCTGAAATCATCAGGGCTGCACCCACGTGCTCCGGGTGTCCTTAGCCTCTGACTGCCTGAAGATGGGGTTGGCCAACAGAGGATGGATCACTTGCAGATGGCCCTGTTCTTTCTGTTCCTTTTGGCACATCTGGGACCAGTAACTGTCAGAATACAGGATGCTCAGCTTTATGGATCATTGATCTGGCTCAGTGTGGTCATTCATATGTACAGTAAACCCTCGAGTTATGTGAGGGTTGCATTCCTGGAAACCCTGCATAACTCAAATTTTCGCGCAAGTTGAGAGGAGCCAGGAACCAGGCTGCCACCTGATTCTTAGCTCCCCTGGGCTTGCAGGAGCTGGGAAACTGACCAGCCCACCAGGGCTGTCAGAAGGGGGAGAGATGGTCTGACTATGGGGTCTCCCTACACCTCCCCACAGCACTGCCCCCCCACACTTGCGTAAACACGAGATACGTGAATGTTGAATGCGCATATCTCGGGGGATTACTGAACAAGCTACTGGGGTCAGGGCAGAAATGAAATTCAGTGCCATGTGATACATAAAAGGTCAGGCTAAATCAAACTGTGGGTGGGACTCCAGGATGGTCATGACCCTGTTTTACTAGGGTTGCTGGGGCCAAAGCTTGAGCCATACCCCTAGAGTCAAAGCTGATGTGCCAGGGCTTCAGTGCTGAGCATCAAGGATCAGTTCACACCTGGGACCCTTGGGCTTCAGCTTTGGTCCACCTTACCTGGAGTGGTGGGGCTTGGTGTCTCCCCCACCCTCTAACCTCCCGACCCCTGCACCTCTGGGGGTAGTGCTTGGGTGGGTTCAGACTTTAGTCCCCATTACCAAGGACTCATGTAGTAATTTTTGTCGTCAGCAGGAGTTCATGGCACAGAGTTTGAAAAATTCTGATCTAGGTTGATTTGAGGGTCCCTTCTGGCTTTAAACAATGGCTTTTGGATCTCTTCCTGCCTATGGATTGGCTGGGTCTCTGGGGATCTTTCCATGGCCTTCAACAGAATCTGGGCTGGCTACACAAAGCCAGCCTAAGTCTGTGTGGTGGGTCCAGGTGATAGAACAGTTGCAGTTAGGATGTTGGAAATGATCTGAAGCAGCTTTGCTCTGCCAGTCCCCGCGTGCGGCTTCCCCATGTTACGTGTGGGGGAGGAACTGGTAGGCTGTAGCTTGTGGGAAGAGCATGGTTTTCTCCTGGGCTGTAGGTCCCATGCTGCTGTAGGCAGGCCACGTGACCTAGCTGGCTTGGCCTTGTGTTCAGGAGGATGGGGAGGGTAGATGCTCAGGAAGGTCCCAATCTGGTTCCATTTCCTTTTGCAGGCTCCTGGTTCAGCAGTGCAGAGGTAAAGCGCCGCTACATTGGGGTGATGATGCTCACTCTGACTCCCAGGTATGTGTCCCGAGTCTGAGGTTGGTTGGCTGGCTTCCAGGATTTACCTTAGGGTGTGGGGGGCCAAAGTCTCAGGAAAGCAAGCTGGATAGGGCAGCCTGTCACTCTCCTCCAGGACCCAAGTAGAGACTCATTCTGCACCTCTGAAAGCCCTGTGGGTCCTACCTCCCTCCAGACTGATTTTACTTGTGCCTGCTGCAGTCTAGGAAAGCAACCTGGGGGCAGGATGCATAGCCCAGTCTTCACCATGGAGGATGAGTTTCAGGGTTATTCATTATCACCACTTACATCCCCCACATATCTTACCTGAGCCGGACAGACTTAAATTATATTAAATACTTGGAGGTACACATCTCTTAGAACTGGAAGGGACCTCAGGAGGTCATCTAGTCCAGTCCCCTGCCCTCTTGGCAGGACCGAGCACCATCCCTGACATCTATTTGCCGCAATCCCTAAATAGCCTCCTCAAGGATTGAGGAAAGAACTCCTCATCTCTGTCCAACACCAGAGCCGTGTCTACACGTGCACGCTACTTCGAAGTAGCAGCACTAACTTCGACGTTAGGCGGCGAGACGTCGAAGCCGCTAACCCCATGAGGGGATAGGAATAGCGCCCTACTTCGACGTTCAACGTCGAAGTAGGGACCGTGTAGTCGTTGCACGTCCCGCAACTTCGAAATTGCTGGGTCCGCCATGGCGACCATCAGCTGAGGGGTTGAGAGACGCTCTCTCTCGAGCCCCTGCGGGGCTCTATGGTCACCGTGGGCAGCAGCCCTTAGCCCAGGGCTTCTGGCTGCTGCTGCGGCAGCGGGGGATCCATGCTGCAGGCACAGGGTCTGCAACCAGTTGTCAGCTCTGTGTATTTTGTGTTGTTTAGTGCAACTGTGTCTGGGAGGGGCCCTTTAAGGGAGCGGCTTGCTGTTGAGTCCACCCTGTGACCCTGTCTGCAGCTGTGCCTGGCACCCTTATTTCGATGTGTGCTACTTTGGCATGTAGACGTTCCCTTGCAGCGCCTATTTCGATGTGGTGCCGCGCAACGTTGAAGTTGAACATCGACGTTGCCAGCCCTGGAGGACGTGTAGACGTTATTTCGATGTTGCTACATCGAAATAAGCTATTTCGATATAGGCTTCACGTGTAGACGTAGCCCAGGTGTCTTTGGATTTACCTTTCCACCACAGGTGGTTATGGTTTGGCATAGCAGTTAAGGAGAATCTGATTTTTTTAATCCAGATATGTCTTGGGCAGCCTGAGAGATGCTGGGAGCCAAGGCATATGGGCCTGTTTCACAGTTACGGGAAATCATCAGGCAGCAGTAACAAAAGTTACCTCTTGTGTTCCATGCCAAGTGGCCAGGGCTCTGTGTTCCCCACACAGCGTTACACTTCATGCCGTAGGCAGGCAGTCCACAGCAGTACTCTGAAGGGTGGCACTGGAACGCCTGTGTGCGCCTGCTGAGTCTCTGGAATTGTCTTGCCAAGCCAGAGCTTGCAGGCTCAGCTGCTAAAGGATTTTGCTTGTATGCGTCTCATTGCTTGGTTGGGTGGGCCTTGGGCTGTCACTTCAGTTGACTCTCAAAACTTAGCCTGTTAGTGGACTAACAAAACAATGCCCCGGCATGTTGAAGCAGCAAGTGTCTCCCCTCAAGCACTCCTTGGGGCCAGATACTGTTGCCATCACGGTGGTCATGTGATTGCATATGGCTTGGCCTTTTATATCCCCTTTTTGGGCTGCTGGAAAGGGAGATGCCCTTTGAATTGGGGCTTACAGTAGCGTTTGATTTCTTGCTGTCTGGAAGATAGCACCAGTGTGCTCTTCATTCCAACAAGTCCGATATGCCTTGCGGAAGGGCAGCTGAGGCCTGGAGCAGGCATGCAAGAATGCCTAGCTCTGTGTTAGAATAGCATACAATAAGCAGTAACAAGCATGGCAGGGCTAGAACCCACCTACTACCAGGCATGAGCCCGGGCTCTGAGGGGTCAGGAAGAGACATTCCTGAGGCAAATTAACCTCCCCTCCCTACAGCCGGGCTGCTGCTGGCCATTCTCAGGGATGAGAGGCTGGGCTTGGGTGCAGGTTGGCTCTGATCATAGCTGGTATTTCCCATATTCTTGTCCTACTGTCATTTCCTTGGGGACTGCTCTGCTGCTGGGTTGCCAGGGGCACACAGACTCTGCTTCCTTGCCCCCTGTGTGTGGTTGGGGTGAGGCAGGCCTAGCTGCTGGGATCTCAGGTCAGAGAGCCAGGCGCACTTGCACTTGGTCTCTTCATGCTCTGTTTCCCATGAGGAGCTAATTGCACAGAGAGGCAACTGGGAAGCATTGTCCTTCTCCCTGGGACAGGGCCCTCGGGCCAACTGATGTCTGTGTCACCCTTTCTGCAGTATCCTGGCTGAGCTGAAGCTGCGAGACCCCAGCTTCCCCGATGTCTCATTTGGAGTCCTGATCCACAAGGTGATCATTGGTTCCCCAGCCCATCAGTAAGTACTGCAAGGGGAAGGTCCTGGTGCTAGTTGCTGTGTGGGTGGCCTGGGGCCTAGAATGTGGGATGCTCACTGTGGACTCAGAGTTGGGGTAGCTGAGCCCATACCAGCACCTGGTGTATTCCTGACAGAGTTAAAGAATTAGAGGCTTGAAAGAGACCTCAGGAGGTCATTGAGTCCAACCCCTGTTGAAAGCAGGACCAGTCACAAATAAATTATCCCAACCAGAGCTTTGTCAAGCCATGACTTAGATCTCTAGGGAAGGAGACTCCACCATCTCCCTTGGTAACCACCCTCCTAGTGAAATAGTTTTTCCTAATATCCAATCTAAACAACATCCACTGCAACTTGAGACGTTTCCTCCTTGTTCTGTCATCTGTAAATAACAAGCAGAGCCTCTGTCCATTCTATGTGGAACCCCCCTTCAGGTAGTTGAAGGTTGCTATCAAACGCTCCTTCACTCTTCTCTTCTGTAGACTACATAAGATCGAGCTTCTCCTCATAACTCACGTGCTCCAGCTCCTTTATCATTTTTGTTGCCTTCTGCTAGGCTCTCTCTCTTCCTTTCTGTAATGGGGGGCCCAGATATGGACACACTACTCTAAATGGGGCCTCACCAGTGCCAAATAAAGGGAAGTAAGCATTTCGCTACATCGGCTGGCAGTGTTCCTATTAAAGCACCTCAGTATTCTATTAGCCTTCTTAACTACAAGGGCACATAGTTGACTCATATCCAGCTTTTCATCCACCGCAAGCTCCAGGATGTGTATGTCCAGTTTTTCTAAATAGTTCATAACCTGTTCGTTCTCCATTGAGGGTTGCCCACCTCTTTCCCATTCTGTGCTTTCTAGTGCAGCAGTTTGGGAACTAACCTTGATGTTAGGTCCTGTGGTGATACTGCAGGTGTAGACAGACAGGACCTAACGTCAACCATACTATCAGGGGCTCCTTTACCTCCACATCTACTAATATAATATGTGCTAGCAATGCCCCACTGCAGTTTACATTGGCCAAACTGGACAGTCTCTACATAAAAGAATAAACGGACATAAATCAGACATCAGGAAGGGTAACATACTTAAACCTGTAGGAGAGCACTTCAGTCTCCCTGGACACTCAGTAACAGATTTAGAAGTAGCAGTCCTACAACAAAAAAAAAATTCAAAAATAAAATGGAGAGAGAAGTCTCTGAGCTGCAAATCATTTGCAAATTTGACTCCATCAATCAAGGATTAAACAGAGACTGGGAGTGGCTGGCCCCTTGCAAAAGCAGTTTCTCTTCTCTGGAAGTTCACACCTCCACATTTAGAATCTGACAGTGGGCAACATGTCCCCTGACTGATCTGACTTGTTTTTCTCCTCTCTTGATATACACTACTGATAATGGGCTATTTCTACCCTGACTAAATAGACCTTGTCAGCTCTGGCCCTCCATTTTACTGGGGACCCCCACCCTCTTTAAATACCCCTCTGAACCCACCCCCGCCACTCTTGCATCTGAGGAAGCAGGTCTTTGCCCACGAAAGTTTATGCTCCAAAATATCTGTTAGCCTATAAGATGCCACAGGACTTCTTGTTGTTCTTGAAGATACAGACTAACATGGCTACCTCTTTGATACTCTGCCTTAGTCATCTGTCCAAGTTTCTGCCTCTTGTGAGCTTCCTTTTTGCATGTTAGCTCACCAAAGATTTCTGTTAAGCCAAGCTAGTTGCCTTTTTGCTTTTTTTACTGCACATTGGGATGGTGATTTTCTGCACCTTTAGTAAGGTGTCTTTAAACTTTCCTGGGACTCCTTTCCCCCTCCTGGAATGTTAACATGAGACCCAGCCCATCAGTTCCTCTCTTGGATAGGTGGATGCCATGTCTTCCTAGCAATCCTTCTGCCTGGAATATCATCCTGAGTCTTCAACCACAGGATCTCTGTCCAACACCACCTGTGCAACCATGTATTCATTTCCAAATTCTGTGATCTCTATCTCAGCCTTTTCCTTCAACAGGCAGGATGGATGAGAACAAAACTTGTGCCTCAAACTTCTTGATCCTTCTTCCCAGCACCACATAATCTGCATTGACCTCCTCAAGGTCCTTCTTGGCAGTATAATTGATGCCCACGTGGAGACAGGAAATGGTGGTGGCGGTCCAAGGACTTGGTCACTCTCAGAAGACTGTCACATCCTGAATTCTAGATTCAAGCAGGCAGCACGCTTCTCAAGTTACCCAGTCTGGATGGCAGATGGGCGACTGTCTCCCGTCCCCCCTGACCCCATTACCCATCTCGTCCTCTTGTGACTGGTGGTTGTGCAACTAGGACAGTGCATCCCATGCTTTCTGGTTCATGGTGTCTCCTTTTGAGGTCTCTTCCAAAGTCTTCTCCACTGTGGTACCTGTGCAGAGAACCTGAAAACAAATACTTTTCTCTGTCTGTGCTGGGAACACCCGAGCATCCTCTCTCCTGGAGGTCACATGCTGCCAGTTTTCTTCCTTGTTCTTCAGCTTGCTGTGCCTGCACTGTCACATCCCTTCATTTTCTCTGATGAGACAGAGTTGATACTTTGGTTTCTAGTCCTTTAACCTTCTCATCTAATATGGAGACCAGTTTGAATTTCGTACAAAGTCTCTTCTATTCTCTGGGAGAAATGAGCTGCATAGGATGTTTGTCTAAGTGATCTGTTACTGTCCCTAATCTCTTTGTCTGAGAGACTCCTCAGGTGTAGTATTTACTGCACCCTAAAGGGGAAAAAAGATAGTGGGGTAGGCGACCCACAGCCACTGTGGGGCTTCCAGGCGAATGTCCTCTGTTGGCTGCTCACTCCATTTGCTGTGGCTGCCTTCTCACCCCCCTGTCCCAAATAAGGCTGCTAGCTTAGAGTACAGTTAACTGTGTCCCAACGGTGAGAGACTGCAGCTTTCTCAGGGGAGATACAACCCAGAGCCAGCCAGCCAGCTTCTCTCGCCTGCACAAGGTCCCTCACCTCTGTCTGCCTAAGGGAGGGCACTGTGGGGAGGGGTTCTGGCTACATTGCTACCCCAGAGCCCCAGTACACTGGTGTCTGTTCTCTTGGCAGGGCAGGCCTGAAGGCCGGTGATGTTGTGCAGGAGATCAATGGGCAGGCTGTGCGGCGCGCAGAGGACATCTACGAGGCTGTACGCGCACAGAACAACCTGGCCATGCTGGTGCGGCGCAGCCATGACATGCTGTTGGTGAATGTCAGCCCTGAGGTCACAGAATAGAGAGCAGCCCATCTGGCAGCAACCGCCATGGACTTGGCCTGGGCGCTAGGCCTTGGCTTGAAGCACATGAACCCAGCCAGGGACTTGGGGTGACAAGCTGCAGGCCCTGTGCTGTCGGACAGGCTGATACAGAGGAGACTCAGGACCTTTGCAAGGGTCTGAAGTGCCCCAGCCAGCAGGGCTGATCCTGGGACTCTCTCATAAGGGGAGCAGCTATTGTCTGCTTCACCCCCATCCCCATTAAACCTCTTATGGGGAACCCTCTTTCATGGCCCTTGCTTCCCTCCAAGGATATGGGGAGCCTGTATATAGCTGTAGCAAGACAGTGCTATTCCGGAGCTAGGCTGTCCCCATCTGGGGCAAGCTCCCTCCTTGCAGTCAGAGCTACAGCAGGATGGATGATGGAGCTTTGCCCGGGGCATCCTGGAGATGCAGTCTGCTAGCAGCCCTTCCAGGGTGGGATCTGTGGTGAGCTCATGGGCATAGTATCTCTCTTCTGGGATGAAGAGGCTTCCTCCCTCACAGGATTAGGGCCACATGTGGCTGCATGTGGAAGGGGCAAGTGTCAGGGCTGGGGGCATCACTTGCCCCAGCCTGAGCCGGCCCCGCCATCACTTGCAGCTGCTGCTGTTTTGGCAAGGACAGGGAGTTCATGCTCTGTGACTTGGCAAGCAAGAAATGTCCTGCTGTAATCACTTCCAGTCAGGGCGCAACTCCAGACTCTGTATACGTCTGTTTGGCAGCTGCTTTCCAGGGTGCGGGGAGGGGAACTTGAGAACTGTCTGAATGAAATACTGTCTTGGCAAAGAGCATGTGGGTTAATCTTAGGCATTTTCTTTCCTGGGGCTGAGAGCTGTCGCTGGGAACTTCAGGCCCAGCTGCCTCATTAATGGAGGTGGGAGTACTCTCCACCTAGCTCCTGGCAGAGTGGGGAGTCCCTCTGGTGGCAGATTGCTGCTTTCCCCAGAGCCTTCAGGGAGGGGGAAGCAGGGCTTGCTGGGGCAATGAGGGACTGTCCCCCCTCGGAAATGAGCTCCCCTTAGCTATTGGGATAAGTCTCCTTGCCATCCCAGGGACAGCCACGGGGTTGCTTGGGGTTCTTGCATGCACTGTTTAGGACGGGCTGTTCTCACTGCTGCTGAGCTGTGGGCCGTCTGTGCTATCTGTTCCCCTCCCTGGAACCTGCAGCAGGCAGCCCCCAGCACTGGATTTTGGGAACCAGCCGTTCTGTGCTGTTCCTCAGTTCCTGGAATTCCCTGCAAAGTGCTTCAGTGCCAGGGAGCTGCAGGCTGGGCCCACAGTGAGGAAATGCTGGCCTGAGTGCACTGCTACCATCAGGAGAGCAGCTGTGGGGCCCTGGTATGTGGCTGCTGTTGTGCATGAAAGGAACTCGGTGCTGGGAGGGGCTGCAGCTCTGAGCTATGGAAACACAGCCCAGGATACAGGCCTCCTTTCATGGCCTGTCCTGGCCTCTGTGCTGGAATTTATTTCTACACCACATGCCATCTGGGGGGTATAAGCTCCTGCCTGACCAGGGAGCCAGTGCTTGCCCCAACCCTTTCCCCAGCCCTGGGAGCTCCCCGTGCAGTTTCTCACGTAGCCCGCCCTCCCCACCCCATGTAGCTGATCTCAAGTAGTCCAGTCTGCTTCCCTGCCACTCAGTCCAGGCAGCTGGGCTGCCAAGCCTTGCCTTCCTGACCCCACACACTCACCTCCTTTGACCCTCCCTGCCCCGTTCCTGGAACAGACCTCTGCCCTGCCTGCTGCTTCAGGGATGCCATTCAGGCAGTGCCGTCACTGGCTGGGCACAGGGGCCCTGTCAGGGAGCAGCATTGCAAAAGACTGCCCTCAGTGTTGCTTGGTGGGAGCAGTGAGGCCAAGCCAGGCCAATCACTGTGTCCCAATCCTATCATAGCTTTCCCTTGGGGGTGTGGGGAAGGCCAGGAAGTTGCTTAGTTCCCATGGGATTAGGGTAGCAAGCCTGAAGTCACAAGCCCAGCTGGATCTGAGGCACCTAATCCTCACTGGAGGCTGCTGGGTCATGCACATCAGCTGTCCTGCCCAGATGAGTTCTGGTCTCCTGGGATCCAGGTGCTGCCCTGCGCTGATGCATCTCATACCTTCCTCTGCAGCCCCTGAGCTCAGCCTGCCTACATTCCTGCTCCAGCCCTGCCAGCAAGACCAGCATGGGCTACTGTAGGAGGGACTAAAAAGACTGACACTTACAGTTTTTGGAATAAGACAATGAGGTAGAGTTATGACAGAGGTCTGTAAAATTGTGACTGATGTGGAGAAAGTAAATGTTGTTTACATCTCAGAACAAAGAATTCGAGGGTCACAACATGAAATAGGCAGCAGGTTTGAAACAAGTATTGTGCGCTGCATGGTCAGCCTGGGGGCCTCCCTGTCAGAGGATGCTGTCAAGGGCAAGATACTAACAGGGTTCAAAAAAGAACTTGTTAAATGTATGAAGGACAGGTCCATCAATGGCTCTGAGCCAGGATGGGCAGGGCTGGTACTCCTGGCCTGTTTTGCCAGGAGCTGGGAATGAACAGTGGGGATATATCGCTTGCTGATTATGGCTACATCTACGCTAGCCCCAGACTTCGAAATGGCCATTTCGAAGTTTACTAATGAAGTGCTGAAATGCATATTCAGCACTTCATTAGCATGCAGGCGGCCGTGGCACTTCGAAATTGATGTGCCTCGCAGCCGCATGGCTCGTCCAGACGGGGCTCCTTTTCGAAAGGACCCCGCCTACTTCGAAGTCCCCTTATTCCCATGAGCTCATGGGAATATGCATTTCAGCGCTTCATTAGTAAACTTTGAAATGGCCATTTGCGTGGCCATTTCGAAGTTTGGGGCTAGTGTAGACACGGCCTATCTGTTTGTTCCCTCCTGGACGCCTGGTATTGGCCTCTATCAGCAGATAGGACACGGCTAGAGGGGCCTCTTGTCTGACCCAGTCTGGCTGTTCTTATGTTTGCTGCTGTGATGCGGCCCCCTGCACTGTCTGGCAGGCTAGGCCCAGTCTGACAAACGCAAGCTGGCTACAGCTGCTGATGCTCCTTATCCAGGAGAAGGAGTCAGCAGCTCTTGGGTTGTCTAGCAGTGTCTGCTGGGTGGGCTAAAGGACCTTCAGCCCAGGCCTTTTGCTGGAGTCAGGTTGGGTGTTGGCCAAGGGCAGTGTGGTTCCCAAACACCTGCTTACACACAGCCCTATCACTACTTCTCTCTCCCCCATACCCAACATGTGGGCTCTGCCCACAGCTCTCTATCCCATACCAGTACCAGATGCTGTAGGCTGCCCCTCCTGTCATACCAGCAGCCCCCACTCCCTGGGGTCAAACCCAGCCCTGCCCCACCACCCAGCCTTCAATAGTCTGGGTCTGCAGCCTACCTTTCTGTGGGCATGTGTCTTCCCTGGGGTTCAGCCACATGCGCTTTCTAGGAGCTGCTACCCAGCTTGTAGCCCAGGGTGTACAGGGCTGCCCTGCTCTGAGGCTGTTTAGGGAGCTGTTAACTTCTCCCCATGTAGCACTGCCCCTTCTGTTTGGGCAGGGCACAACCATTCTCCCCATCAGCACTGGTGCTAGGGAGGATGCACGCACGCATGCTGCTGCTTGCCCCCATCCCACCAGGCACATTGTGTGGAGGCAACTACCTCTGCCGGGAGCTGAAGTCAGGCAGTGGCTGTAAGGGGCAGGACTCTACTGCCCTGGTGTCTCTGGCCCACACTCTCCCCTGGAGCAGCCAGGAACCCTCCCCGGCACAACTCAGGAGACAATCCAGCCAGAAGTACAGAGCAACAGACCAGCACTTTTATAGAGAAAATTAAATGACAACTAAGAAATCAAGGCAGCCTAGCCATGGTCAGGGAAGCAGAGTCTGGGGCTGCATGCAGGGCAGCCTGATGTGGTTTAACTCTTCAAGTACAAAGACATGCGCTGCTGTACCAAGAAAGGTGTCACAGTGCCCAGAGCCAGTGCAGCCCTGCAGGTGGCCTGAACCTGGGGACCCTGTGTAAGGTGCTTGGAGCCATTGCTATCTCTTCCATGAGATTCCTGTGTCTGCTGGGCAAGAGTGGCTGGAAACCAACAGTGGGAGGGAGGGCTGGTCAGGAGCTGAAGCCAATGGCAAAGGGGGAGGCTGAGAGGTAGGATGAGTGTGGGGATGATCGAAGAAAGGTAGCGGTGGTGGGAGGAGGGTGAGGGTAGGCGACAGGGACAACTGTAGCCTGCCGATAGTCATCCAGGCACCTCTCCAGGCTGCCTTGGGAAAGGAAGCCACTGGATTTGGTCCAGGCTGTAATCCTGCCCCCCACCCCCCCGGGCTGTCATGCTGCACCTCGGCCCCACAAGAAGGTAGGGGGGCCTCTTTCTGCCTAGTGTTAGAAGGCCACAGTTCTTCCAGAGCATCCCCGTGGGGTGCAAGGCCTACTTCCAGGCAGGCTCTGCGTAGCAAGAGGAGAACACGGTGGCCACATCAGCCCAGGAAAATACAGGCACCCAAGGATTCCACAACTGGTGTGAGAAGCGGCTGCTGCTGGGCGCAGCTCCTCTCCCTACAGACCCCCATGACCTGCCTGGGACATGACACCTTCCTCCTTGGAGCACCTGGCAGTGCATGGGGAGGCAACGGGGGAGAGGACCAGTTCCTGTAGGGCACAGGGAGGGAGTTGGGGGCAGGTCACTATACGATCTGGTTGTTGAGCTGTCCTGGGTACTGTTCAAACCGCTTATTGGCCTCTTCACTGAAGGCGTCACCTGGAATGGGCGAGACATGGCAGGTGCCAGTGATGGTGGAACACCCCATTGCTACCTCTCCCCCTCCTGCAGCCAAGGCGACATCCCTGTTTCCAGCTCTTCCTGCCCACCCCACAAAACCTACCCTACAGCCTCCATGCCCCATCAAGTCCTGCCAGAGCACTGCCCTGTCTCACAGCCAATGCCACCTCCCTAGGTCCCTCTCCTGCATCAACCTGTCCAGTACCTGCAGCCAATGCCACCTCCCTCCCCACAGAACCACGCAGCATGCCCAATGCTCACACCGCCCCTGCCATTTTTAACATCTTGCACCCATGCCATGCCAGGCAAGAGTGCCCATTTATAGTCTAAACCATTTTTAGTTATATGTGAAGTTAACCTGAACCTGATACAGAATTCAGATTGCAAAAGTGTGGTGATTGTTAAAATCAACTTGATGTTCTGGCTCAACACTGCTTGTGTCTATGCTAATGAAAGCCCCTTGTTGTGTGAGTGAAAAATGTATATATGCAAGCCTGTCACCAGATGTTCCAGGAAGGGATCAGGGCAGACCCTTACTGCTGTATGTCATTAGAAGGTGAGCAGTGGGCACATTGACAACTCCGAAGACAAGAGAGGCAGTGCGAGACAGGCATCAATGAGACGCAGCATGATGGGCCAACAGAACAACTTAAACATTAAGACACTTGAGAAAAGGGGAACCCTCAAACAGGATACAAAATCCACTGATCCCAAGAAAGCTGCTGAAAGAGGAGGGTGTCATGTCACAAACTGCATTCATCTGCCTCTGCCACTGCCATTAGGATCTCAGTCCCAGCTGAAGGAACCTGGTTCCGAGTCAGCCTGATATTTCATTAGCCTGATCAACTAATTGAACGTGAGCAACAGCCTGGTAACTGTAACATCACCTGGCAAAATGAAAGAGGTGTCATGTAGCCCTTTAAAGACTAACAAAATAATGTATTAGGTTTGTTAAATTGCTACATGACTGCTGTTTTGTTTTGTTTTGTTTTGTTTTGTTAGAATACAGACTAATAGGGCTACCACTATGTTACTAATCAACTGGAGTGCGAGTGAGTGAGAGCGCGAGCGTATACAAAGTGCTTTTCTACTGTATTCTCAAGAAATGCAGTGTATTGCTGTGTCCCCTGACCAACCTCCCGTGTGCTGCTTACAAGCATAACCCATTCCACCCACAGCTCTAGTGCAGCACCTTACCGATGTGGCAGTTGTGCACCCAGATGCGATGTCTGTCATATTTGCAGTTGCACTTCATGGCATTGTTGGTGAAATCGCTCTCGGCCACCTCATAGTTGGGGTTAATTATGACCTGCCAAGGACATCAACCAGAGGCTGAGGCACAGCCTGTACCCCCACACCTGTGTGCACCCTCTGCCATTCCTCACCCCCACCAGGCCAGAGCTCCATGTGACCCCACAACCCCACTTCTATGCCCACTGGCCAGGGGCTCCCTATGACTCCCCACACACACACCCTTTCCGCCTCCCCCTCCAGCCAAGGTCTCCCTGTGACCCCATATCCCCTCCTTTGCTCCCCCAGGCCAGACCTCTGCCCCCATGTGTCCCACTCAGGAAAGAACAGCAGCAGCCCCTGTTCTGATAGCTTGGTGGTCTGAGCATTGGGCTGCTAAACCCAGGGTGTTATGAGCTCAGTCCTTGAGAAGACCATTTAGGGGCTGGGGGCAAATAGATTTAAAAAGAGACCTGTCAGGAATGGTGCTTGGTCCTGACCTCCCAAGCCCCCTTCCAGCTCTGAGATGTATATCTCCCCTCCACTGAGTTTTTTGTCACCACAGATTAAGGAGCTAGTGATTTAAGTGCTGGACAAGGTAAGCCTGTGTAACACTGACAGACCCAGGTTGCCAGCCCTAGGGATAGAACCAGTGAGCAGAAGGTCTGAAGCGCTGCACTCTACCACATGAGCTAAAGGTCAGATGGAGGGAGGGGTTACAGATGGAGGCAGGGGTTACACAAGGGCCTTCAGAAGGGCGAGATGACAGCTAGCAGAGGAGAAGCGAGTGCACAGAAAGCACAATAAGGACTTGCCAGACACCCACCACATCTGCAAGAGATGCAGCAAGGACTGTCACTCTCATGTGGGTCTTCATAGTCACAGTAGACGCTGTAAATGAAGTCCTCAATTGAAACTATAAAGGGCGCGATCCATAGTCTATGCGGACTGAAGGATGCCTACTGATTTAAGTGCTAATTGAGTGGATGATGTGAGTGCATTTCTGGCTCCAGGCCCCACCAGACCAGCTCACACAGCACTGGGCTGAGCAGCTCCACCGGGTAGGTACCTAGCAGAACACAGTGCAGGCCCACATTTCCTGCAGGGCCTAGCTCGCTCTACAGCCCCTGGCTGAGTGCAGAGCACAACTCCAGGTCTCTGGCTAAGCAGGGCTGGATTAACCTTTTGTCAGTCTGGCAAATATATCTGCAGGCTCCTAGAGAGGTAATGAAGCATGGCACAGGGTAATCAGTACCCAGAGTGAGGGGCTGGCTAGGGGCAGGGCATGGCAGGGGCAGCCCTGCTCTGCCCAGCCCAGTGTGAGGGAACAATTTACAAGCCAGAAGTTGTGGCTCCCCCTGTCCTGCCTTACTAAAATGCCCCACGCTTACCACACAGCGTCCTCTGCTCAGTACTGGAATGCCTCCCTAATTCCTAGGGTTAGAGCCATTCCTCCACCCCCTGACTTACTACGCTCAGCACCCTCCCCACAGCTGGCCACACATGCGTAGTGCTCCAGACAACACCAGCAACCCCTGCACACACAACTCCCACAGCCTAGTGCCCCAACACGCCTGTCTTCCCCACAGCTGCTCCAGAAACCCATGCCTCCCTACCCTGCCTCCCAGCTGCACTCACTGGCCATCTGGAAGGTGAGCGTGATCAGGCTGAGCTGCCAGTCTGCTGACACTGGTCCGAAGACATGAAACTACCACAGCCCCTCAGGAGCGGTGTGATCAGCCAAGCCAGGCCCTGCTGCAGCCAAGCTCCCTCAAGACCCACTAGCCAAACCCCCACACTGCCCCACCCCCGACTGGCTGAGCAGGTCAGGCTTCTGCACCAGTCCCAGGCAGCTCAGTTCCAGGACTACATTATTAATTGGAGCTACACATCACCTAGAACTGGAAGGGACCTTGGGAGGCCTAGTCCAGTCCCCCGCCCTCTTGGCAGGGCCAAGCACCATCCCTGACATCTGTTTCCCTAATCCCTAAATGGCCTCCTGAAGGATTAAATGTACAACCATGGGTTTAGCAGCCCAACGCTCAAACCACTGAGCTATCCCTGCCCCTGTGCGCAGTGAGGAGAGGGGACTGCCAGGAGGCAGAGGTGCACCGGGGTTCGTTCAGGAGGCGGAGAGGCCAGTGTGTGGGGTCAGGGAGGGGGTGGAGAGGAGCCCTCAGCTGCCTGCCCAGCCAGCTGAGAGGAGCAAACGGTGGGGGTGGGAAGCAAGTGGGCTGGTGGGGTTTTAGGGCACAGAGCAAAGAGCAGGATGGGGCTTCTTCCAAACATGGCCAATCCCCAGGGTTCCTCCCTGACATCCTGGGACAGCGCCACCGGGGGTCAGATTCAGGCAGTTTCAGCACAGGAGGGAGAGTGTGAGACATCCATTCCAGAGGCCCAGCGAGCAGCACAGAACAGGAGACCATGTGGCACCCTCAATTCTGGGACAGCACGGCATCCGCCAAGGAACTCCTCCCCGGAGACTGGCCTGTTCCGGCCCAGACACCACCCTTCCCTCCACAGCTGGTGCACACCCCACCCCGCCTGGGCCATGGCCGCTCTGCACATGCACACCAGAAAGCAGGCACTGGTGGCTGGAGCCAGTGGTGGATGAGCAATGGGGCCCATGCTCAGTGGCCCCAGCCAGTTGTGGGGGCTCCAAGAACAGGCACCTCTGCGCACCAGCCTGCTCACCTGCCTGCCCAGTGCCCATACTGGGGAGCCGTGTTGGGGCAGGGTGGAGCCTCCCACTCCCTGGTGGTGGGTGCCAATGGCATGGGTATGGAGGGGGTCCCCACAAACCCCAAGTCCACTTCTGGCTGGAGTCCCACACACCCAGCAGCCACCAATAGAAACGGGAGGGAGGAGCAGGCCACAGCAGCCTCTGCCCCCACATACCTGCAGGATGTAGTTGCCAGGTGGGACATCAGTGATGTCAATCCACTGACAGTCAATGTCATGCCGGTACAGGTCCCAGCAGCCCACAGTGATGCCCTGCTCTCCGAAGTTTGCGCACTCGTACCGCTTGGCCACATCTGGAACGGGGAGCGAGGTCACTTGCCCTGCCTCTGCCTCCACACCACAGCAAGCCCAGCCCAAGGCAGGCAGCAGCTCCACATGGGGCCACCCAAGATGGGAGAGAGATCAGTGGGTAGCACTTGTGGCAGTGCCCATCCACATGACCCACCTTCCTGGCACTCTGTGTCTTCCAGGCAGAAGCTGGCCTTATGGCCCTCAGCCACCTTGGTACCGTTGGGGGTCAGGAGGTCATAGTGGGTGAAGATATCCATGCTGTGATAGTGCCTGAGAAGAAACACAAGCCCAACACATTGTACCCAAAGATGCACAGTAGCATCCCAGAGATGTGCTGCAGTGTGATGAGATGGACACACACAGTGGGTGGGGTGAGACAAGGGGATGCCAGAGCTGTGCTGCAGTGGGGTGAGACGGACACACACACAGTAGGTGGGGTGAGACAAGGGGACCCAGAGATGTGCTGCAGTGGGGTGAGACGGACACACACACAGTGGGTGGGGTGAGACAAGGGGATGCCAGAGCTGTGCTGCAGTGGGGTGAGACGGACACACACACAGTGGGTAGGGTGAGACAAGGGGATGCCAGAGCTGTGCTGCAGTGGGGTGAGACGGACACACACACAGTGGGTGGGGTGAGACAAGGGGACCCAGAGATGTGCTGCAGTGGGGTGAGACGGACACACACACAGTGGGTGGGGTGAGACAAGGGGATGCCAGAGATGTGCTGCAGTGGGATGAGATGGACACACACAGTGGGTGGGGTGAGACAAGGGGACCCCAGAGATGTGCTGCAGTGGGGTGAGATAGACACACATGGTGGGGTGAGACAAGGGGAGCCCAGAGATGTGCTGCAGTGGGGTGGACGGACACACACCGTGCGTGGGTGAGAGGAGACCTAGGAGGGGATTGAAGAGGACATCCCCAGAAAGATGCCTGGTGCAGGAGCGGGGAGGGCGGTAGCATACAGGGACTGCCCTGGGAACATGGGGGCACATGGAAGGGGCAATCCAGAGAGAGGCATGAAGTGGGTTGTAGGGTATGTCTGTCTGTCCATTCAAGGGCGGCATGGAGCAGCAGACAGGGCACATCTCTGTCCATCCCAGAGAGGCACTGAGCGGCAGCACAGACACACAACCCCAATGGGGCTAGTTACACACCTGGGCACTATCACATGCAGCCCTGCACAAACCCTGAGCCCCAGCGACTCCCGCTCCAGCACCTGCTGCAACTGCATTGTCACGCAGAACCAGAGGGGAATCACAAAAGGCCTCTGGAATGGGAGGGCACAAGGGACCCTGCTTCTCCCAGGTTAGTGCTCACAGCTCCACTGCTGCTCAGAGATACCCCCTGACTCATGTTACCCAGAACCTGCCTTACAGCTGCCTGCCCATGGTTCACTCCCACCTCCCATACACCGTCCAGGGTCCTTGCCCTTCCAGATGGGGAGCACCCTAGAGTGGGCCTGAACCCCATGGAGCAAACAGGAGACTCGCCATGGCTTGGAAAGGATGAGCCAGGCCTGGGGCCAGGACTTCCCGGGGCTTCTACTAGGCCAAGGGATCAAACACTGAGCAGAGCTGCAGCCATCAAGGTGCCTCCCCCCACACACCTCCTTCAGCGACCACATAGATCCCCATGCCACAGGCTGGCCCAGAGCCAACACATGGGGACCAGCCCCAGGACTGACACGCCCACAGCCCCACAGGACCTCATCCTCTGGCACCAGGCAGCGACCAAGCAGCCAAGACACCGGCTTGGCCAGCCATGGACGCCAGAGAGAGTAGTACCCCACATCCCCCTGGCATAAACCCCCCTCTGACCCTGCCCAGCCTCCACCAGGCCCTACCCAACTCCCCGGGCCTCCAGTGGCCCTTGTCCAGACCCCCTGGCTTCCAGCGGATCCTACTCAGCTGCACCAGGCGCTCCACTTCACCCTGCCCAGCCTCCCCTCGGCCTCCAACGGACCCTGCCCAGCCTCCCTGGACCCAGCCTCCTGCAGCTCGGCTGATCTCCCCTCCCAGCTGGGCCCTGGCCTGATCCCTTGTGTGCCTGAGCCATGGCGAGCCCCCCCCATTTACCTATGGCATTCGTGCCAGACCCAGGAGTGGCGCCCGGCCTTGGGGCGGAAGTCGGCGCGGCCGTTGTTGTGGATCTGGGAGGAGAAGCGCAGCAGGCGGCGATGCCCGTAGGGCCAGTTGGCATTGCGGGCAGTGCTGGAGAGACAGTTCTCCTCTGCTGCACAATACAGCATGTGCAGGGGCCGGTCCTCTATGTAGGCTGTCTCCTGGACCAGTGGGGCATGCAGCAGCAGGTCAGAGGCAGCTGGGGGGAGAGGGGCCCGCTCAGTGCTGGGGGAGGGACAGGAGAGCAGAGCGGGAGGAGCCTGCTCAGTCCTGGGGGGAGGGACAGGAGAGCAGAGGGGGAGGAGCCTGCTCAGTCCTGGGGGGAGGGACAGGAGAGCAGAGGGGGAGGAGCCTGCTCAGTGCTGGGGGGAGGGACAGGAGAGCAGAGGGGAGGAGCCTGCTCAGTGCTGGGGGGGGAGGGACAGGAGAGCAGAGGGGGAGGAGCCTGCTCAGTGCTGGGGGGAGGGACAGGAGAGCAGAGGGGAGGAGCCTGCTCAGTGCTAGGGGGAAGGACAGGAGAGCAGAGGGGAGGAGCCTGCTCAGTGCTGGGGGGAGGGACAGGAGAGCAGAGGGGAGGAGCCTGCTCAGTGCTGGGGGGGGAGGGACAGGAGAGCAGAGGGGGAGGAGCCTGCTCAGTCCTGGGGGGAGGGACAGGAGAGCAGAGGGGAGGAGCCTGCTCAGTGCTGGGGGGAGGGACAGGAGAGCAGAGCGGGAGGAGCCTGCTCAGTCCTGGGGGGAGGGACAGGAGAGCAGAGGGGAGGAGCCTGCTCAGTGCTGGGGGGAGGGACAGGAGAGCAGAGGGGAGGAGCCTGCTCAGTGCTGGGGGGAGGGACAGGAGAGCAGAGGGGAGGAGCCTGCTCAGTGCTGGGGGGAGGGACAGGAGAGCAGAGGGGGAGGAGCCTGCTCAGTCCTGGGGGGAGGGACAGGAGAGCAGAGGGGGAGGAGCCTGCTCAGTGCTGGGGGGAGGGACAGGAGAGCAGAGGGGAGGAGCCTGCTCAGTGCTGGGGGGAGGGACAGGAGAGCAGAGGGGAGGAGCCTGCTCAGTGCTGGGGGGGGAGGGACAGGAGAGCAGAGGGGGAGGAGCCTGCTCAGTGCTGGGGGGAGGGACAGGAGAGCAGAGGGGAGGAGCCTGCTCAGTGCTAGGGGGAAGGACAGGAGAGCAGAGGGGAGGAGCCTGCTCAGTGCTGGGGGGAGGGACAGGAGAGCAGAGGGGAGGAGCCTGCTCAGTGCTGGGGGGAGGGACAGGAGAGCAGAGGGGAGGAGCCTGCTCAGTGCTAGGGGGAAGGACAGGAGAGCAGAGGGGAGGAGCCTGCTCAGTGCTGGGGGAGGGACAGGAGAGCAGAGGGGAGGAGCCTGCTCAGTGCTGGGGGGGGAGGGACAGGAGAGCAGAGGGGGAGGAGCCTGCTCAGTGCTGGGGGGAGGGACAGGAGAGCAGAGGGGAGGAGCCTGCTCAGTGCTAGGGGGAAGGACAGGAGAGCAGAGGGGGAGGAGCCTGCTCAGTCCTGGGGGGAGGGACAGGAGAGCAGAGGGGGAGGAGCCTGCTCAGTGCTGGGGGGAGGGACAGGAGAGCAGAGGGGAGGAGCCTGCTCAGTGCTGGGGGGAGGGACAGGAGAGCAGAGGGGAGGAGCCTGCTCAGTGCTGGGGGGGGAGGGACAGGAGAGCAGAGGGGGAGGAGCCTGCTCAGTGCTGGGGGGAGGGACAGGAGAGCAGAGGGGAGGAGCCTGCTCAGTGCTAGGGGGAAGGACAGGAGAGCAGAGGGGAGGAGCCTGCTCAGTGCTGGGGGAGGGACAGGAGAGCAGAGGGGGAGGAGCCTGCTCAGTGCTGGGGGGGGAGGGACAGGAGAGCAGAGGGGGAGGAGCCTGCTCAGTGCTGGGGGGAGGGACAGGAGAGCAGAGGGGAGGAGCCTGCTCAGTGCTGGGGGGAGGGACAGGAGAGCAGAGGGGGAGGAGCCTGCTCAGTGCTGGGGGAGGGACAGGAGAGCAGAGGGGGAGAAGCCTGCTCAGTGCTGGGGGGGAAAGGGGCCCGCTCAGTGCTGGGGGGAGGGACAGGAGAGCAGAGGGGGAGAAGCCTGCTCAGTGCTGGGGGGGAAAGGGGCCCGCTCAGTGCTGGGGGGATGGACAGGAGAGCAGAGGGGAGGAGCCTGCTCCGTGCTGGTGGGGGAGGGACAGGAGAGCAGAGGGGAGGAGCCTGCTCAGTGCTGGGGGGAGGGACAGGAGAGCAGAGGGGGAGGAGCCTGCTCAGTGCTGGGGGGGGAGGGACAGGAGAGCAGAGGGGGAGGAGCCTGCTCAGTGCTGGGGGGAGGGACAGGAGAGCAGAGGGGAGGAGCCTGCTCAGTGCTAGGGGGAAGGACAGGAGAGCAGAGGGGAGGAGCCTGCTCAGTGCTGGGGGAGGGACAGGAGAGCAGAGGGGGAAAAGCCTGCTCAGTGCTGGGGGGGAAAGGGGCCCGCTCAGTGCTGGGGGGAGGGACAGGAGAGCAGAGGGGGAGAAGCCTGCTCAGTGCTGGGGGGGAAAGGGGCCCGCTCAGTGCTGGGGGGATGGACAGGAGAGCAGAGGGGAGGAGCCTGCTCAGTGCTGGGGGGAGGGACAGGAGAGCAGAGGGGGAGGAGCCTGCTCAGTGCTGGGGGGAGGGACAGGAGAGCAGAGGGGGAGGAGCCTGCTCAGTGCTAGGGGGAAGGACAGGAGAGCAGAGGGGAGGAGCCTGCTCAGTGCTGGGGGAGGGACAGGAGAGCAGAGGGGGAAAAGCCTGCTCAGTGCTGGGGGGGAAAGGGGCCCGCTCAGTGCTGCGGGGAGGGACAGGAGAGCAGAGGGGAGGAGCCTGCTCAGTGCTAGGGGGAAGGACAGGAGAGCAGAGGGGAGGAGCCTGCTCAGTGCTGGGGGAGGGACAGGAGAGCAGAGGGGGAAAAGCCTGCTCAGTGCTGGGGGGGAAAGGGGCCCGCTCAGTGCTGGGGGGAGGGACAGGAGAGCAGAGGGGAGGAGCCTGCTCAGTGCTGGGGGGAAGGACAGGAGAGCAGAGGGGAGGAGCCTGCTCAGTGCTGGGGGAGGGACAGGAGAGCAGAGGGGGAAAAGCCTGCTCAGTGCTGGGGGGGAAAGGGGCCCGCTCAGTGCTGGGGGGAGGGACAGGAGAGCAGAGGGGGAGAAGCCTGCTCAGTGCTGGGGGGGAAAGGGGCCCGCTCAGTGCTGGGGGGATGGACAGGAGAGCAGAGGGGAGGAGCCTGCTCCGTGCTGGTGGGGGAGGGACAGGAGAGCAGAGGGGAGGAGCCTGCTCAGTGCTGGGGGGAGGGACAGGAGAGCAGAGGGGGAGGAGCCTGCTCAGTGCTAGGGGAGGGACAGGAGAGCAGAGGGGGAGGAGCCTGCTCAGTGCTGGGGGGGGAGGGACAGGAGAGCAGGGGGGAGGAGCCTGCTCAGTGCTGGGGGGAGGGACAGGAAATCAGAGGAGGAGGAGCCTGCTCAGTGCTGGGGGGAGGGACAGAGGAGGTCAAGGCCACATTTAGTGTAGGTGCAAGGTTGGTGAGGTCTGAACCAATCAGAGCAGGAGACCGGAGTGGCCAATCAGAGCATGGGGGCAGGGCTGAGCCAATGGCTCCAAGGAATTGCTTGGGGGGGGGGGGGGGCAGCATGACTTAGGCCCCTCCTCCCCCCACTCACTCTCAGAGCAAATGACTCCGGCGGCGAAGCGGGTGCCCGTCTTCTTGCAGTTGAGGCTGTTGCCGTGGTGCTGGCAGTGGCTCAGCGCCATCTCGTGGCCAGCACACCGCACGCCGCTCAGCACCATCTCCGTCACATTACTGGCATCCCAGTACCACGTCTCCTGGGAGAGATGTTGGGGTGATCAGAGAGCCGTGTGCCCCTGTTCCCTGGGCTTGCTCCCTCCCGCCCCGCCCTTGTGTGTGCCATGCCCCCCAGGTGTGGCTTCTGTGCACCCCTTTCTGCCTGCCAGGCACAGGCCCAAACCCCATCTCTGTCTTTAACCCTGCTAGTGACTCCCAGGGACCATGCACCAAGCGTCCCTTCCCCCCACTGCCTGACCTCTGCAAGCCAGCCCTGAGCCAGTCCCTGGGGCCCAACCCCTGTCTCTCACACTCCCAGCGGGGTGGGCCCTGGCCTTGGGCCTCTCTGACACGTACCGTCACTGCATGCAAGGAGTAGCCCAGGCCCAGCTGGCGACATGCCACCATGGCCTCCTTGGTGGCCCAGCCCTCGCTGCAGACCATCCCCCACTTACTGCCTCGCTTCACCTCCACGCGTCCCTCGGTTTGGGTCCTTCCTCCTACTGTGCGGATCTGTGAGAAAGCCCTGTGGGCTGTGAACATGCAGCTGCCCCACACACCCAGCATGCTGCCCTTGCCCCTCCAGGGCACCAGGGAGGAGTTCTGGGCCTTGCCTGACAGTTCGCTGCCCCAGCCAAGCCGGCACTAGCACCTACTTGTAAGCCGTGGTTAGCGAATCCCAGGCCCAACTGGCGACAAGCCACCATGGCCTCCAGAGTTCCCCAGCCATCGCCACAGATCAGGCCCCAGGTGTGGTGCCCATTGCCACCAGTGCCCACCGCCACCTCGACCCGCCCCTCGAAGCGGCTCCGGCCCCCGCTCAGGCGAATCTGCGGAAGGAAGGTGATGTGCCCCCGTTATCTGGGGAGCAGTGGGCGGGGCTAGCATCAGGGCCCAGCTGTTCCTGGAAGCTGCCTTTGCAGCGCTCCAGGCACCCTCAGCCCAGCACCAGCAGCTCTACCCATGGGGCTGGGATCTGAACTGGTTCTGGGAAGGGGCTGGCAGGGCAGCCCCTGCACCCCAAGCCTGGTATCTCAGAGGAGGTGCAGCCTGGGCTGCCCAAGAGCCAGCTTCAGCCCTTATCCTGTCTTCCCAGGCTGCCAGGGAGTGCCTTGCAGAGACGGCCTGCAGAGCACATCATCTTAAGGCCAGAGCTGTATGCCCTCCCCTGCCATCTACTGATGTTGATTTGCAATCGCTTCATCTCTAGGGCCAGCTATCTCCATGTCCAGGTGCACAAACTGCCCCTCCCCACCCACCACTGCCTGACGTGGCAGCACCAAGATGGAGCTCACACCATGTTACTCCAGCCCCATCCAGCACCCATGCAGGAACCAACATCCTTATCCAGGCTGGTGATGGGGGCCCTGGAGATGAGGAGTGAAATCAGCAGGGTCCTGCAGCACATGCTCCTTGTTCACAGGAGCAAGATGAGAGCATGCCAGGGAGGGAGCTGCACACACCCAGCTTGCTTGGTGCACATCCCCATGAGCATACAGTGCAAAGCGGCAGTATCCTCACAGATGCTCAGGACTCCCCTCCCCATGGGCGAGGGTGGGGAGGCAGGTGACCCAGCGCAGGCTTAGAGTCTCCAGTAGGTGCGGGGGCCACGATCTCCTCCTGCCCCAGGACTGGGTTGGCACTAGGGGGTGCAGGTAGCAGATGGTGCCAAGCCCAGGGGCAGAGAAATGGCTCCAGAGTGGGCTGTGAAGAGAACTGACACCTCCTGTCATCACAGCCCACAGCAAGCATCAACCCACACAGGTGGCCACCCAGGGAGAGCTGGCTGAGGGCAGGGGCACCGTAACACAACTACCACCCAGGCAGAGAACAGGACAGAGACGCAGAGCAGAGCAGACAGAAAATGGAACAGGGACTGCTCCCCACTGACCTGTACTCTGGGGGACAGCTGGGAACGCTGCACAGCTGCCCACGCCAAAGTACCCAACAGCCAGTCTTCCCCACCCCAGGCTGGCAGCTAGGTGGGATCAGCAAGAGCCACAGCAGCACTGGGGCTCTGTCACGCTATGCGTGGTAAGAGAGCAGCTGGCACACTTCCCCCTCCCCAAGCAGTGGGCTAACCCAGGTCTCACTGATTGCCTGGGAACAAGGCCAGGTTTTCTGTGGGCAGCCAGACAGAGCAGTGCACAGGCAGGGCTCTTGGTGGACCCTGCAGCACTGCTCCACTGCAGTAACACCTGGTCCTAGGCAGCACGAGGACCCTTCTGGCTATGGGGTCAGCAGCCACTTTCTCTGGGCCTCAGCAGTGGCACACTAATGGTGCCAGGCCTCCTTTACTGCCCCTCTGTGCCCCAGGGCTCTGAAGTGATGGGGACAGGAGGAGCCACAGGCAGAGGACTGGGTCCTATAAGCCCTGCCAAGAGAGATGGCTCCCCTGGGAAGTGAGCTGGGTCTCTGGCAGGGCAGCAGACCCTGGGCTCCCCACGCTCCTTGAGCCTCCAAGCCCTCTCCCTCCACCTGCTGGCTTCCCCTGCACAGCATGCGCTGCTGACCGTGGTCTCGTAGCCCATGTAGGGGATGTTGCAGCGGACCCCAGCATCCTCAGAGTGCTTGCAGGCCTCCTCGGTGATGTTCTTGTAGGGGCAGCTCCACAGTGACTTTTCCAAGCCTGTGCATTGCACCTCATTCATGTGGATAGGGCCCATCCCTGCCAGAGAACAGAGGGGCCAGCACAGTGAGGAGGCAAGCGCCCAGTGCGGCAGGTAATCTCCATACCATACCTGCCCATGCCCCCTTGCCCTGACCACCCTCCTGCTGGAGCTGCTGGGTCTACAGGCTAGCATCAGGCACTTCCCTGACCTGCCAGGAGCTGAGTTCTCCCCAGAGGCTGTACTTCTCCCGGCCCTGGCAGTCTCCCCAGCTGGAGTCCCCTTGGAGAGGCTGGCAGAGAGGGGGCAGTGGCAGAGGCAGAGCACTGAGAGCTAAAGCGGCTCATCACCAGGCACTGGGGAGCCCTGAGAGCCATCATCTCCCCCAGCTCGCCTGACCTACTTCTCCCCTTTCAGAGAACAGGCTCAGGGGCTCAAACGGGTGCCCAGATCTCTCTGACATGCTCCCCACAGGCACTGGGCTGCTTCATCCCCCGCCAGTCCTATCCCAGCACACCTTGGCCCATGCGTGCCCCTGTCAGAGCCTCCCTGGCACTGCCGAACCCCAGCTCGCGGCACACCACACTGGCTGTCACCAGGTTCCAGCGGTCATCGCAGATGGTACCCCATTCACCATTCTTCAGCACCTCGACTCGGCCTTCCCCAGCCATGGCACCACCCTTCAGCCGGACACGCAGCTGCAGGAACAGGGGAAATGCGTCACAGGACACCCAATGCTCCTGTACTGCTGCCAGGCCCAGAAACAAAGGGCACCACAGAGCCCCTGCCACTCCACCAGGCCCTGGGAGCTAAGCTGCCCCAGCCATGACCAACAGTGGCGCTCCCATCCTGGCTGCTGGCATCACTGCCCAATCACAGACTCAAAGAAACACAGAACACTAGGACTGGAACGGACACTGAGAGGTCATCGAGTCCAGTTCCCTGCCCTCACGGCAGGACCAAACACCATATAGACCATCCCCTATAGATATATTAGGGGTAGCCCTATTACACTGTATCTGCAAAAATAATGCAAAGTCCTGTGGCACTTTACAGACTAACAGATTTAATGGAGCATAAGCTTCTGTGAGCACAGACGCATCTGACGAAGAGGGTCTTTGCCCACAAAAAGCTTATGCTCCAATAAACCTGTTAGTCTCTAAGTTGTCATAGGACTTCTCATTATCTCTGACACACGTCTGTTTAACCCACTCTTAAACATCTCTAGTGATGGAGATTCCACAACCTCCCTAGGCAATTTATTTCAATGTTTAAGTATCTTGATGGTTAGGACGTTTTTCCTAATGTCCAGCCTAAACCACCCCTGCTGCAGTTTAAGCCCAGTGCTTCTTGTCTTATCCTTAGAGGTTAAGAAGAACAATTTTTCTCCCTCCACCTTGTAACACACTTTAGGTACTTGAAAACTACTATCATGTCCCCTCTTGGTCTTCTGTTTTCTAAACTAAACAAGCCCAGTTATTTCAGAGTGCCCTCATAGCTCAGTCTCCAGATCTTTAATCATTCTTGTTGCTCTTCTCTGGACCTTCTCCAATGTCTCTACATCTTTCTTGAAATGTGGTCGCCAAAACTGGACACAGTACTCCAACTGAGGGCTAATCAGCACAGAATAGAGTGGAAGAATGCCGTCTTGCTCACAACACTCCTGTTAATGCATCCCAGAATTATATTTGTTTTTTTTTTTGCAACTGTTGACTCATCTTTAGCTTGTGGTCCACTATGATTCATATGAATGATTATTCCTTCATATGTGGAGCACTTTGCATTTGTCCTCATTAAACATCATCCTACCTCAGACTATTTCTCCAGTTTGTCCAGATCATTTTGAATTATGACCCTATCCTCCAAAACAGTTATAACCCCTCCGAGCTTGGTAGTATCTGCAAATTTAATAAGCGCACTCTATATGCCAATATCTAAGTTGTTGATGAAGATATTGAACAGAACTGGTCCCAAAACAGATCCCTGCAGAACCCCCTTTTTATGCACTTCCAAAGTAATTCTAACAGATATTTTAGAGCATAAGCTTTTGTGGCGACAGACCCACTTCGTCAGATGCATCTAGTGCCCAGATATAGAAAGGAGAATAAGAGCAACCCCAGGCCACAGGACTTCTTGTTGTTTTTGAAGATACAGACTAACTCGGCTACCCCTCTGATTCCAGAATAATTTTGAACTGTTAATAACCACTTTCTGAGAACAGTTATCCAGCCAGTTATGCACTCACCTTACAGTCGGCCCACCTAAGTTGTATTTGCCTAGTTTATTAATGAGAAGATCATGTGAGACCATATCAAATGCCTCACTAAAGTCTAGGTATACCACAAACACCACTTTTCCCTTATTCACAAGGCTCATTATCCTATCAAAGAAAGCTATCAGATTGGCCTGTCATGATTTGTTCTTTACAAACCCAGGCTGGCTGTTACTTAGCCCCGTATTTTCTTCCAGATATTTGCAGATGAATTATTTGTTCCATTATCCTTCCCAGCACAGAAGTTAAACTGACTGGTCTGTAGCTGCCTGGGGTTGCTCTGATTCTCCTTTCTATAGCTGGGTACTAGATTTGCCCTTTTCCAGTCTTTTGAAATCTCTCCCGCATTCCAATATGAACAAGGTGGGGCAAAATGTCCCATACTGAACCCACAGAGAGCACTTACCTGGCTCTGCTGTTGCTGCCGCTGCTGCTTCTTCTTCAGGGAACTGCCAGTGGCAAAGAGGGGCCCTGGCACACAGCTCACCACAGCGGGCATCCCGCCTTTGCATGCCGCAGTGGCATTGCCCTTGTAGAATTCAAGGGGGCACATGGATATGTGCACCTCATTCCCTGTGCAGGCCACTGAGTGCAGCCGGTAGCTGGGATGCTGCCGTTCCAGATACAACCTGCCAGACAGAGAGCAGAATGTGAGCACCTGGCAGGGGATGGGTTGCTGAGGCTCCATCCAGCTCAGAGGCTCTCGCCATCCATGACCCTAATGTCAATCAGCAGGAAAGAGAGAGAATGTAATTCCGTGCCTCAGCCCCTCACTCCAGGCCCACAGCCCCAGCCAGGAAAGCACACACTTCTTCACCAGGGACCCCCAGAGCAGGCCACAGGACTTTGGGTTCCAGGTCCCTCTAATGCCTGGCACCCATTTACCTCTTGGGGACCCCAAAGTCCTCCCTGTGCTTGTGTTTGGGACAACCTTTGGAGACCAGCCTGGAAAACAGAAAAACAACAGTCAAGGAGTTTGGAGTCCAGCCCAAAATCCTGCCCAGGCTCTGTCTATCACCACTGGCCAAGCATAACGGATTTCCCAGCAGCCACCAGGGCCCCAGCCAGATCCAGGCCCGCAAGCAACAGATCCCCCTGGATAGGACCCAGGTGCCACCCTTTCTACCAAGCTGCGGGCAGAGCACACAGCAGGAGTCAGCTGCTGCCAGTGACAGCTCCTCCTGCCTCATGTCTGGAAATAAGTCACCAATGCAGTGATTTCATTTCTCAGCTCATGCTCCAGAACAGGCATGATGTAGCCATGTCCTGCATCACAGCAGTTGCCATATGCCCCAGGCAAGCACATGCTCCCTGGAATGCAGCACACGTAGCCTGGGCACGCATGTCTTATGCTTCCCTCCCCAGCAAATCCTGAGGACACGCACCCTGCGCCACTCACAGCCTCGTCCTCTCACGTGACCCCACAGACTGGCAGGGGCTGGCTGGCAGGCCGGCCGGTACCCTGTGTAGGAACCTAGCTGTATGAGGCCAGGCCGGTTTACAGAGTATCTCCCACCAAGGCACTGCATTCAGCCCTGCTGGGAGTCCCACCCCTCCTGATGCATTATCAGACTGCCCTGACTCAGCTCAAGTGCCCAGCATTGTTGCCTCAAGAGGGGAAGCTGGAATTCAGACTGTAATGCCCTCCTGCATCAGCCATAATTCAACCCTGGCTTCAAAGAGAGCTGTAACATGCAGCACTGCTGGCACTTGTTGTGTAAATCTAACTGCCCACAGGCAGACTCAAACCTGAGACCTCTGGAGCTTCATGCAGGCGCCTCTAGAGTTTGAGCTAAAAGCCAGCTGCTGCTCATCTCAGGCTGTAGAGGACACTCATTCCATGTGCCACTGCATGGGACAATGACCCACACATGGGTGTGTGGGTTACATAAGCACTATCCCCTACCCTGTACTCCAGTCTGTCCTGCACTACCACTCTATCCTATCCAGTGCATCCCCCTCAAAACAGCCAGCTAGTCACCCTCACCTGTGTGAATATGCAGTCAGCCACCCTCAGACATACCCACACCTGTCCATCCCTTCCAGCACACCCAGCCATGCCTCACTTGCATGCATATGCAGCCAACCATCCCTGTAGGTACCCACCAACTCACACGTGCACAGCTATCCATTCACCATCCCTCCTGCTCTGCTCATTCATCCATCCACTCATGTATTTCTCCATTCATCCCTGGACAGACTGCCCCTTTTCCTGTATGTGACCATGCACCCATTTCCCTAGATACAGCTCCATCCCCCCATGCTTTGCACCCCACCTGCTCCTCCAGCTAGGCCTTCTCTGCTCCACCTCACGTCACTAGCAGGGTTCCATTACCTCCGTGGGATCAGGGTGAGTGTGGAAAGAAGCCAAAAGTGGAAAACAGAGCATGGTCCCATGCAGTGCAGGGCAGGAGCACTGGAAGATTGGAACTTGTCTCAAGGTTCTGTCCCTTCTGACTTCCCAGCAATGGCACTGGGCTGAGTGGGGCCCCAAAGGAAGCACAGCCACCAGCCCAACCCACAAAGCTGAGGAGGTGATCTCTGAGCTGGAGGAATGAGGGGTGGCTCCGGCTGCAGGGCTGTTGTTAACCTTGGCTCATGTCCCTCAGCCAGTGTTGGTACGATGTCACTGACCAGACCCTGCTCTTATGGCGGGGACTACCACTGAGTGCACAGAGCATAAGAACATAAGCATGGCCACACTGGGTCAGACCAAAGGTCCATCTACCGCAGTGTGCTGTCTTCAACAACGGCCAATGCCAAGTGCTTCAGGGAAATGCATAGAAAAGGTAATTAAGTGCGGATCCTCTGTCACCCATATCCATTTCCTGGTAAACAGAGACTAGGGACACCAGACCCGCCCACCCGGCTAGCAGCCACTGAGGGACCTGTCCTCCATGAATGTATCTAGTTCCTTTTAGAGCCCTGCTATTGTCTTGGCCAAGGGTCAGCAACCAGTCCGAGGCGGAGTGCCAAAATTTATCCTTTGGGCCTCTATCTACGGTCTGAGTGCCAGTGACATCTTTTAACGACATCAACAGTCTTACTGACAACTGCTTCACTAACGAGTGAATCAAGAGGCAGAGCTTTACCATGTAGGTGGTGGTTGGTAGCATTAGCTGGTCTCTTGTCCATCCACAGGTGGCCTGGCTTTGAGCGAGCTCTCAGCTGCATGGGGGAGGAGGGGCAGGGCTGAGTTCCCATCTTGTGTGCTGATGAAAACTGTCTCACGTGCCACTCTTGGCACTCGTGTTGGGGCCTGCTGACCCCTGGTCTTGGCCTTCACAACATCCTCCTGGCTAGCAGCCAAGTGGGACCCTTATAGAGACTCCCTGCTTGCCACACCCTCGCATGCTATTCAAAGCAGCTGGCTGTGGGGGGCCACATGCTTTCTGGACACCATGTGCCTCTGAAGGGGAGACGGGCCCTCTGCATGCTTCCTGTGCTGCAAGCATGCCCCGGCACCTCTCATTGGCCAGCTTCCAGCAAACGGGAGTTCCAAAACTGTGCTGGAGGAGGGGCAGCAGGCACAGCTGCCCCCGGGCACACATCACACAGCGCGAGCATGCGGGGGTGCAGCAGGCAGGGACGGCACTTTGCCCTCCACCCCAATCTATCCCTTTCTTAAATTCCCACCATTCCGTTAGGTTTCTTTGACTGCCGCTGCACATTGAATGGGTGTTTTCAGAGCACTATCCACAGTGACTCCAATATCTCTCTCTTAATGGGTAACAGCCAACTCAGATCCCATCATTTTGTGTGTCCAGATGGGATTATGTTTCCCAATATTCATAACTTTACCATTATTAACACTAATTTCTATCTGCTGTTTTATTGCCCAGTCACCCAGTTCTATGAGATCTGTTTGGGGTGTACATTTAACTTGGGCCTCTATTATGTGTTTCTTAAAAATTTTCCAGGCAGCTTGCAGAGATTTCACTCTTGGCACTCTACCTTTTAATTTTTGTTTAACTAATTTCCTCTTTTGAGTATAGTTCCCCTTCTGAAATTAAATGTTAGCACAGCCTCCAGGCCCTGCTACCACACACACAAGTGTGCCAGAATAGATCTCGGGTGCAGGCACAACAGGGAGGGGAATGGGAGGCTTTACAGCCAGGCCAGCAGCCCTACTGCCATTTCTCCAGCAAATGGCCCTTGTCCACCAGCCCTTCCTTCTTCTTCCAGGAGAGAGAGCTCCACTCCAGGGCACCGAGCCAGCCCGAACAGCTCATTGCTGAACTGGAGGGTAGGAGGTGGGTCACAGCCAACAGTCCTAGCTCTCCGGTAATGGCATCTACATAGGGCTCCCCAGCATGGCAACAGAGAATGGTGCCCCCGCCAGCTGGTGATGGGCATGGCGCTCTGAGCTCCCAGCCCAGGGCCAGGGTCAGACCCCACCCAACACCTCACCTCACCATAGGTTGAGGCACAGGCTCCTTCCCCGAGAAGGGTGGGAGTGGGGTCCCTGAGCAACATCAGGCCCAGGAGAAGGAGCCATTTCTCCAGGAGGACACAGAACACAAACAGAACCCCCAGCTCCATGCAGGGGCAGGGCAGACCCTGAGCAGGCCTCACACCCCATCCTTGGCCAAATAAACCTCACCCACTAAAATGCAAAGGCCCTGGCAGAGCCATGCAGTGAGGGACCCAGCACATTTATCTAGGGCAGCCTTTGTTCCTAGGGTGAAGTTCATGGCTCTAGCCAGATTCCCAGGCCAGCCCATGATCCAGACCTTATGGCAGAAAAAACTGACCCAGGCAGGGACAGTTTCTCCCATCCAGAAAGACTTGGCACCCCCAAACTTGCTGGGGAGGCTCAGCCCCAGGATGTGGCCCTGGCCCTACCCTGTTACCTTGCGCCCAGCCCTAGGCTCTGGCCCTTTTTCTTGGCTGCTTGCTTTAGCTGCCTGTAGAAAGGAAGTGGTGACCCACCAGTCAGGGGATGCAGAAAAGTAGGAAGATACCCAGGGCTACAGCACACAAGTTCAGAGACAGAACCAGGGCTGGCAGGTCCCTGGGAACCGTGGCAGAGCCAGCCTAGGACTGTTGGGATGGCATGAGAAAACCACAGGGTGCTCAGCTCTGCAGCACTGGGTCCTGGCAGGGCTGTGTACATACAGCTTCCTGGAGCAGACCCAGCTCCTGCACAGGCCAAGTCAGAGCACTTCAGGCTGCTCAGAACCACAAGGTCCAAACACATGGTTCTGGGGACAATGGCTGTCCTAGAATCCCCAAGCAGTAGGGTTGCACTGGGGGGTGGCTGGGGAGATGGGAATGCTGCAGGGTATGGACCCAAGCTGAGTGCTCTGAAAGCAGTGAATTTGTAACAAGACCCATACAGGGTCTGTGTCCTTGTCCAATCTCTGAGCCATCCAGTTCCATCTCTGAGTCCCACCCAAACAACCAGCTTGGTCACATGGGAGATGAGGCTTTCCCAGTTACCTGACTCTAGCAGGTGGGGACATAGGGAAAACATCAAATATCCCAAGAGTCACAACAGACTCGTGAAAGTTGGCAGCACTGATTTAGCATCACCAGGCTCCAACCCCCTCCCAAGTGCCCCGCAGCCCTGCCCAGCTACCCCAGCACCTCTCCCTAGCCCAGCAGAATTCCCCTGCCTTAGCACCCAGGCATGCCCCATCGCGGGGGTTCTGCCCTCAGCCCCATCACTCACTTGTAGAAATTTCTGTTGACTTTCTTCTCAGACGGAAATCCCATCATACCACAGACAACATGGCTGTTCCTGTGGTTCCAGCCCTCGTCACAGATCTGCGCCCAGCCCTCCTTGTAGCGCACTTCTACCACGCCCTCTGTCACTGGCAGACGCTTCCTGGCACCCGAGACCACGGGCCGCAGCCTGAGTTCCTCCACCTGGGCCTGCTCAGCCTGGCAGAGGAAAAATCCAGTCAGGTGCATGAGCTCCAGACACATCCCAGCAGCTTGCCCAGAACCAGCCTGTCCAGCCTATCCAGTGCCAGCCTGCCTGACCTGCCCAACACAATCGGCACCCGCTTGCCCAGTGCTGGCCTGCCCACCCCACCGAGCACCAGTCTGCCCACTGCCGGCCTGCCCAATCTGCCCTTTGCTGGCCCATCCAGTGCCTGCCTGCCCACCCCACCTACCTAGCACCTACTTACACATTGCTGGCACACCCAGTCCACCTGCATCAGCACACCCAGCCCCTGCCCACCCAATCCACCTTGCACCATCTAACTCACTGCCAGCCCACCCACCCCATCTAGCACCAGCCCACCCACTGCCAGCCCACCCAATCCATCTGCGCCAGCACACCCACTGCCAGCCCACGCACCCCACCTTGCACCAGCTCACCCACTGCCAGCCCACACAATCCACTTTGCACCAGCTCACCCACTGCCAGCCCACCCAACCCACCTGTATCACCACACCCACTGCCAGCACACCCAACCCACCTGTATCAGCACACCCACTGCGAGCCCACCCACCCCACCTGTATCAGCACACCCACTGCCAGCACACCCAACCCACCTGTATCAGCACACCCACTGCGAGCCCACCCACCCCACCTGTATCAGCACACCCACTGCCAGCCCACCCACCCCACCTGTGCCAGCTCACCCAACCCACCTTGCACCAGCTCATCCACTGCCAGCCCACACAATCCACCTGTGCCATCCCACCCAACCCACCTGTGCCAGCCCACCCACTGCCAGCCCACCCACCCCACCTGGCACCAGCTCACCCACTGCCAGCCCACACAATCCACCTGGTGCCAGCTCACCCACTGCCAGCCCACCCACCCCACCTGGCACCAGCAAACCCACTGCCAGCCCACCCAATCCACCTAGCACCAGCTCACCCACTGCCAGCCCACCCACCCCACCTGGTGCCAGCATACCCACTGCCTGCCCACCCACCCCACCTGGCACCAGCTCACCCACTGCCAGCCCACCCAATCCACCTGTATCAGCACACCCACTGCCAGCCCACCCACCCCACCTGGCACCAGCAAACCCACTGCCAGCCCACCCAATCCACCTAGCACCAGCTCACCCACTGCCAGCCCACCCACCCCACCTGGTGCCAGCATACCCACTGCCTGCCCACCCACCCCACCTTGCACCAGCTCATTCACTGCCAGCCCACACAATCCACCTGTGCCAGCCCACCCACCCCACCTTGCACCAGCTCATCCACTGCCAGAACACCCAATCCACCTGTGCCAGCATACCCACTGCAGCCCACCCACCCCACCTTGCACCAGCCCACCCACTGCCAGCCCACCCACATCTAGCCCACTCAACCTACCCAGCTCCAGCCCCAAAACATCATACACTGAACCAGGCTTCACAGTTGTGTGGGGCATGGGAGGGCAGCCCCACGGCCTGGGGGATAGGGGTCGGGCAGATGGCAGCCCCACTGCATAGGACCCAGACCTCAGGGCTGCAGTTGCTCACTCACCTCAATGACATTAGAGTCCACGTAGTCTGGGATGCGCTCGTCCTTGCAAATCACACCAGCATCCTCCTCGTGGCTGCAGTCACTGTTCCCCCAGCCCCGCGACCGGCAGTCCATGATGCTCTTCTCACTGCCCCCACAGTTCACGTTGTCCAGCCAGATCCGCCCTGTGGAGGCACCAAGCCGGGGAGGAGTCATGGGCATGACTGGGACAGACGCGAACGGGTGTGTATAACTGGGGGTGGGGAGGGCTATAGGGCTTATATGGCAGTGCAGGGCACTGCACCTCACACAGAGGCTGGAAGAAATGGGAATGTCACCCACTCAAAGGGCAATTTCCCAGGGAGCTTCCAAGGGTTTGGGTGTTCTCTCTTGGCGGGATGGAGCTCCCCACCCCCAAAACCAGAGCAACCTCCTTAGGAACAACTGTCCTGGAATTCCAGACTTCCACAATAACCCGCCCCACAGCCACAGAGGGGGATTTCACATGCACCAGCCCTGCCAGTGTGTGCAAATCTAGAGCCCCACATCGCCAGCCCCCCTGCACACACATACAAATGCATTTCCCCCCGCCCCCATATGTGCTCCTAGTCCCACTGCACACACAGCCCCTGTCCCATTGCATACACTCTCCCTCATAACTCCAGGAACACACAGTCCCCCTGGGTACACAGCCTCATGTGTACACGCACACAGACACTGGACCGGGCTGCTGGGCAGATGCCAGCCCCACCCCTTACCAACTCCTTTGCCATATTTGGCACTGTGGGTCCAGCCAGTGGCAGCCACGAAGCCGAGGTGGCGGCACAGCACATGGGCATTGGCCAGGGTGAAGTCGTCATCGCAGATGGTGCCCCACTCCTCATTGTAGAAGACCTCGATGCGCCCCTCATTATGCTTGCGGGGGTACCCAGCCAGACGGAACTTCAGCTTGGGGCCCTGGCTCTGCATCGTGGGGGTGGGCCCAGTGCTTTGGGCTGTGCCCAACCAGAGCCAGATGCTGCAGAGCAGGGCCAGCAGTTCCTGCCACACCCACGCGCCACTGCTCCTCATGGCTGATATGGCCCTGGCAAGACAAGGGACACAGGGTGAGATAGGGGTGAGCGGCTTATCCCTATGCTTGTGGACAGGGGCACTGCCCCAGGGACCAGCAGAGATTCTGATGCCAGGGGTCAGTGGAGAGAGACCCACACAGCTGGAGGAGGAACCAGAGGCAGAGGGGAGTACCCATGGCAGCTTGCAGCTGGATAGGCGGGGAACCCCTGAAGAGGGATGGGCAACGGAGAAGTCAGGGACCTAAGGCAATGGGCTCAATGTGGAGAGGGAGCCCCTGTTGCTGAAGATGGAGTTCTGAGGGGAGAGGGAGCCCAGGTAAGGGGGAGAAAGGTAGAGAGTCTAGGCAGTGGGATGACATAGGTGGGCACCAGTGTAACTGTGTCTGTGCCTTGAGATCCAGGACTTGGCAGAGGTTGTCTGAGAAACATTCCGCTCCCAACTCAAACCCCTGCAAAGCATCATTAAAAATCTACAATTATTCTGGATCAGGATGCCACACTCCAGAAGGCTCTAGGTGACAGGCCTGTCCTTTCCTATAGGCAACCTCCTAACCTGAGGAAGATTCTTACCAGCAATCACAGGCTGCACCACAGTAATACTAATCCTGGAACTTTTCCTTGCAACAAACCCTGTTGCCAACTTTGTCCACATATTTATTCTGGGGATACCATCACCAGACCTAACCATGTTGGTTACAAGATCAAAGACATTCTCCTGCACTTCCAGCCACATTACATATGCTATTATGTGCCAACAGTACCCTGACATTATGTACATTGGACAGACTGGGCAAAACCTTCGCCAAAGAATAAATGGACGCAGAGCAGACATCAAGAAACTCAATACACATAAGCCTGTCAGTGAACACTTCAATGGAGTGGGCCATTCTGTTAAAGACCTGAGAATTTGAGTCCTGCAACATAGAGAATTTAACAACAGATTAGAGCGAGAGATTTCAAATACTCAAATTTGACACATTAACACAATATGAACAGAGACATCAACTACCTCACACATTACAATGACTGCTTCCTTTCCCTTTGATGCTCATAATTATTTCGGACAGGGCAATTATCATCCCCCCACCTGTCACCCCTTTCCTTCTATCCTATTTGATTTGACAGTTTTTATTGCACTTTTTTTCTCTTTTTTTGGTCCCTTGTACTTACCTCAGTCTGTATTGGAAAAAGAAATTGATCTGATGAAGTGGGTCTGTCCCACAAAAGATCATCACAGAATAAATCATTTTGTTAGTCTTTAAAGTGCTACATTTCTGCTGCTTTGTTTTGTTGGAGTACAGACTAACACGGCTACCTCTCTGTTGCTATTTAACTGATGTATGTAATGCACCACTTTAACAACTTTTCTCTCTCACACTGTTCTTTCCTTCTTAATAAACCTTTAGAATTTAGACTCTAATGGATTGGCACGGTGTACTGTTTTGGGGGGATCTAAGTATATATTGACCTGGGGATGTGGCTGGTCCCTTTGGCAGCTGGAAGAATCTGTGTGGAGTTGGTGAAATCAGCTTTCACAGCTTCTCACCTCAGTAAGGAGGGTGGGTTGCTGGTTTGGGCATTAGGAGCAGCTGGAGAATCTGTGGGTTTGTTTGTGTAACACTGGGCAAACCAGTGGGGCTGGCATAGGTAGTTTTGTGTCTGGCTTGGTTTGCCTTACCGAGAAGGAAACTCCAGTCTTTGCTGTAAGTGGCCCAGTTTTAAGCAATTTGCCCAGGGTTGGTTCTCTCAGCAATGTCCAGAAACCTGCTTAATATTACACACACACAGGTTCACTGGTTGCTCCAGCCCCCACCAGTTAACTTGAACCGGTAAGCATCAGCCATTAAGAGTGATGTTTACCAGTTAACCTTTCTCATCCCTAGTTTAAACCACCATTCTATATCTGCAACAAATCTTGTGGAAATGTTGCTGAGTGAGATGTCTATGAAGAGGTTATGGCTTGCTGTTATGACTATGTAATTTGTACGTGTGTATCATTTTTGCTTTGGAGCACTGGTTCAATACCTGATCTCAGATGTTTGATCCTGGAGTAATGCCCACAACAGATTTAGCCAGCATGTCTATAGCAAGTGACTATATACTTCCTAGCCACTGTAGGGAACAGAAGTGTTCTTTATGACTGCTTTGAAATGGAGAGCACCCAAGTCTTGGGCTGCGACTGCCCTGTTTCTCATTGGTTCATTCTGTATTGTGTCAGAGGGGTAGCCAAGTTAGTCTGTATATTCAAAAACAACAAGACCCCTGTGCACCTTATAGGCTAACACATATTTTGGAGCATGAGCTTTTGTGCGCAAAGACCTGCTTCGTCTGATGCGGATGTCTACCTTGGTGTCACAGCTCCAAAGCTGCATGTGGCTCTTTTAGGAGACACTTGCAGCTCCGAGTGCTGCCACTGTTGACTCCTTTTGTGGCTCTGGAGTCTGCCATCACTTAAAGTTTAAGCGGCAGCAGCCTCTAGAGCTGCAAGTGGAGTCAGTGGCGGCAGGGAGCCCCAGAAGAGGAAGCCGGCTGTGTAGGGAGCTGCTTGTGAAGCTGCAGGAGAGCTGTGGAAATGGGTGGCCAAGCCTGCCCTGCCGGGGCCACACTGAGAAGGAGGCAGCGGCTGTGGAGGAGCAGCATGTCATTTCAGTCAGGTGAAACCTGGGACAGGGGGCTTGGGGCTGATGGGGTAAAGCCTGGAGATTGGGGGTGAGTTGGGGCTGACAGGTAAAACCTGGGGAGGGGAGGAGGAGCTGATAGGAGTTAATTCTGGGGATGGGGGAGTTGGGGCTGGTGGAGGGTAAATCGGGGGGGGGCAGGTTTGGGGCTGATGGAGGGTAAAGATTGGGGGTGGAGGGTGGGTTTGCAGAAAGTGAGTAAAGCTTGGGGATAGGAGGGCAGAGTTGGGGGCTGAGGTGGGTAAAGCTTGGAGATGTGGGGGGTAAATAACTTTCTAACTGCTACAAATCATTGTGTGTGCCCTGGCCAGCCTTAGGGAAGGCTACATGTACAGCACTGCAGTGCCTGGGATAGGGCCAGTCCACTGTCCCAGCCAGCATTAGGACCAGTGTTCCCTCTAATTTGTATGCCCACGTGCAGAAAGAATTTTGTTATATATGCCAACATGGAGCTGATGTGTCATCATGTGCCAAGAATGCCCCTCTGCCACGCACATAGGTCAAAGCGAACTGTCTCTACAGAGAAGAATAAATGGACACAAAGCAAATGTTAAGGACAGTAACATACAAAACCAGTAGGAGAGCACTTCAACCGCCTGGACACACATCTATAGACTTGAAAGTTCCCATACTTGAGCAGCGTGAAATCGGACTGCAGTGTGAATCTGCAGCGCTGGAATTCACACACAGACTTGACACTTTTAGACTGGGGCTGCACAGAGACTGAGGGGCTTGCTCACCGCAAAAAGTCATTTTTCTCCTTTTAGTATTTGCACCTCCTTATGAACTGCTGGGCGTGGACCACAGCCTCCCTAACTGAATCGGCTTCGTTAACACTAGTCCTCCACACAGTAATGCAACACTCCCTTTTTTTTTTTTTGTGCGTGTGAAGTTTCCATTTCATACATCTGATGATAGAGGTTGCAGACCGAGAAAGCTTACATTCAAATAAATGTGTTAGTGTTTATGGTGCCAGAGGACTCATCATTGTTTACATATACAGAAGTGCATGGCCTGGGAAAAGGCAGGCCTGTCGCCTGAGCCAGATGTAGGACCCTTACTCATGTACACCACTGCACAGCTGGGGTAGGGCTGGCCTGTTGCCCTGGCCACCCTTTGGCCCCATGTACATGTACAGCGAAGCTTGGATGGGGGAAGGCTGGCCTGTCCCCTTGGCCAGCCTTTGGCCCCATATACACGTACAGCGCTGCTTGGATGGTGGAGGGCTGACCTGTCTCCCTGGCCAGCCTTTGGCCCCATATACACGTACAGCGCTGCTTGGATGGGGGAGGACTGACCTGTCTCCCTGGCCAGCGTTGGAGCCCACATACGCATACAGCGCTGCATGGCTAGGGGAAGCCCAGCCTGTTGCCTCAGCCAGCCATAGGCCCCATATACATATAGAGCATTGCATGGCTGTGGGAGGGCTGGCCTGTCGCCCCGGCCAGCCTTACAGGAGGTCTACATGTACAATGGTGCAGCACATCTAGCAAAGATGCTCTTTGCAAGAGTAGGGAGCTCTCCTTCTGGCATCATAAACCCCTCCCCATAAGAGGTGGAGGTCTGTCTGCTGGCAGGAGACTCTCTCCTGCTGATCTAGTGCTGTGCGCCCCAGTGCTTATGTAACTGTAACTCATGTCATTTGGGAGGGGGGGTGGTTTATTCACCCCCAGTCCTTGGGACAGACATTTTTCTGACATAACCTGTAGTGTAGACATGGTCGTGGACTGTGTGCCCTGAGGGAGGTGCTCCTCCTCCTGCCATGGCACTGCTTTCTGCCGCTGGGGTGCCTATAACAGCCCGTGTCGCACACAGCCTGAGACCCACCACCCAGCCACATAGTCCCAGCTGTAACTCCACACTTGGATGGATGATTTTCTCAGAAACATAGCCCCTGCAGTGCCTCCTGTGGGGGACAGTGTCTCCTGTTCCCCTTGGTCCATGGCTACGAGGCCCTAACATGCACCAGATGCTCTGCAGGAACATGGACAGACACAGTCCCTGCCCTGGGAAACCAGCCATTAGAAATCCTGCCAGCCTGGTTGACACATGGCTCCCCAATGTTGCTGTTTGCCAGGAAACCCCATGAATTCCTAATGCAGGTTAGTGATGCCACAAACCCTCCCCAACAGCTGCCCTGCGAGAGCTCACCTGAGGTGCACAATCTGCTCCCAAGCCTAACAACAGACACAGCACTGCACTGCACCACTCCACCCAATTCACCTCCAGCTGCCCAGGAGAATGTGGTGCTGGGTTGCAGTCCGGGATCCCTGGGTGGATTCCCAACATTCTGGTTGGGATCACCACTGGCCCCATTTCAGCCGTGACACAGCAGGACTGGTGCCTCCAAGAACAATGAACAACAGCTGCCAGCTCTCCATCCCATGACCTGCTGCTGCAGGTGCCAGTGCTGCCAGGCCAGGCTGAATCATTGCCCCCTGCAAGGCATGTGCCAAACACTGTCCAGCTACCCAGGGCCAGATAGGACAGCTGGTTTGGAACTGGACTTTATTTCCCTTTTTTCCTCAAGCTGCTAATCAACAGGAACATTGCTGAGGTCAAGCTGGGCTGACCACCTGCCACGTTTAGGAAGCAGAGAAAGGAGCATGGAGGGCCAAAGGGACAAATCCTTGGAGAGGGCAGGCATCCTTTCCCAGGGAAGCACCTGGGCAGGGCAAGTGATCCCCAATGGCACTGAGGGCATCTTGGATGTATAAACGGAGACTATCAAACAGGATATGTTTTTTATTCCAGTATTTTGCACTGCTGCTGCTACTGCAGGATCCCTATGCTCAGCTCTGGTGCTCACAATTGCAGAAGGCTACTCCCAAAGAGGAGATCCATCAGAGAAGAGCCAGAAGAATAACAAAAGAATTGGAAAACTGGCCTGATTGTGATAGACTCAAAGAACTCCGTCTATTCAGCTCAACAAAGAAGAGGTCCAGGCTGACTTGATCACTGTCCGCAAATGCTTACACGGGCAACAGACATTAACCAAGTGACAGATGATGTAGGAAAAGCTGAAGTACTCAATGATGTTTTTGTCTCAGTCTTCACGGACAAAGTCAACTCCCACACGACAGTCCTAGACAACGCAGTATGGGAAGGTGGAGGACAGCCTTCTGTGGGGAAGAAACAAGTTCTAAGCTATCTGGAAAAACTAGATGTACACAAATCCATGGGCCTGGATTTAATGCACCCAAGGGTACTGAGCGAATTGGCAGATGTCATAGCTGAACCTTTGGCCATTACCTTTGAAGATTCTTAGAGATTGGGGGAGATACTGGATGACTGGAAAAAGGCAAACGTAGTGCCCATCTTTAAAAACGGAAAGAAGGACAATCCAGGGAGCTATAGACCGGTCAGCCTTACCTCAGTCCCTGGGAAACTAATGGAAGGGATCCTCAAGGAATCCATTTTGGAGCACTTGGAAGAAGGGAAAGTGATCAAAAGTAGCCAACATGGATTCACCAGGGGCAAGTCCTGCCTGACCAATCTGATTAGCTTCTGTGATGAGATAACAGGCTCTGTGGAGATGGGGAAGTCAGTGGATGTGCTATACCTTGAATTCAACAAGGCTTTTGATACGGTCTTCCACAACATTCTTGTCCATAAGTTAAGGAAATATGGATTGGATCCTTGGACTAGAAGATGGATAGAAAGCTGGCTTGACGGTCGGGCCCAACGGGTAGTGGTCAATGTCTCAATGTCTGGATGGTGGTCAGTTTCAAGCAGAGTGCCAGAAGGCTCAGTTCTGGTGCTGGTGTTGTTCAACATCTTTATTAATGTCCTGGATGAGGGACTGGATTGTGCCCTCAGCAAGTTTGTGGATTACACAAAACTAGGGGGAGAGGTAGATACGTTGGAGGGTAGAGAGAGAATCCAGAGTGACCTGGATAAATTGGAGGACTGGGCCAAAAGAAATCTGATGCGGTTCAATAAGGAGAAGTGTAGAGTCCTGCACCTGGAGCGGAAGAATCCCAAGCACTGTTACAGGCTGGGGACCGACAGGCTCAGCAGCAGTATGATGGAAAGGGACCTAGGGATTATAGTGGATGAAAGGCTGGATCTGAGTAAACAGTGTGCCCTTGTAGCCAAGAAGGCTAACGGCATACAAGGGTGTATTAGGAGGAGCATTCCAAGCAGATCTAGAGAAGTAGTTATTCCCCTCTATTTGGCACTGGTGAGGCCACATTTTAGAATATTGTGTCCAGTTTTGGGCCCCCCTGGTTAAAAAGGATGTGGATTTGCTGGAGCAGGTTCAGCAGAGGGCAACAAAAATGATTAAGGGGCTGGAGCACAAGACCTACGAGGAGAGGCTGAGGGATTTGGGCTTGTTTAGTTTACAGAAGAGAAGACTTAGGGGTGATTTAATAGCAGACTTCAACTTCCTGAAGGGGAGCTCTAAAAAGGAGGGTGAGAAACTGTTCTCAGTGGTGTCAGACGGCAGAACAAGGAGCAATGGTCTGAAGTTACGGAAGGAAGGGAGTAGATTGGATATTAGGAAAAAGTACTTCACCAGGAGGGTGGTGAAGCACTGGAATGCATTGCCTGGAGAGGTGGTGGATTCTCCATCCCTTGAGGTTTATAACTCCCTGCTTGACAAGGTCCTGGCTAGGATGACTTAGTTGGGGTTGATCCTGCTTGAAGCAGGGGGCTGGACTAGATGACCTCCTGAGGTTCCTTCCAGTCCTATAATTCTATGATTTGACAACAGAGGCATGTCATTGGTTTAGAATAAAATCGTGGACAGGCTCACATGGGATGCAGTGAGTCATGAAATAAATATTAGCAGCAAAAGTAACATGAATTATCTTTGTGTCACCTCCAGATCTGGCTACAGGAGCTTGGTGGATGGCAAATATACTGGCCCCTGGGTGAACAGGAGCAACTGCAGCACAGTCAGGCACCTGGAGACATTTAATGGCATGTAGAAGCAAGGAAGAAAACAGGCTAATTAAGGCACCTGCCGCCTATTAAGACCCTGCTGGGGCATATTAAAAGGTTTCCGTTCAAAGAGGGTGGTAGGAGGGGTTATAGATTGGGACTGAGGGGGTGTGCTGGAGAGAAGCAGGGATAACAAGGTCAGGTACCAGAAAGAAGTTACTGAGAGAGAAATGGGGACCAAGGAAGGGTTTCACTCCTAATCTACTGGCTGGCCCGTGATGAACATGGTTCAGTAGGCTGTGCCCCTCCCCTCTAGTAAAGGGTGAAAGGCTGTGTTGGGGGCTATAGCGAGTACTTGAGGCAAGCACTGACTGCTTTGAACCACGCAACCCCTGAGGCAAAGCGAGAGCTCTGCCACACTATGGCATTATGGGAAAAGGGTCTTGTCAAATGAGCACACACTGGACTGATAAAAGTAACTGTTGTCATAAGAGACTCAGGTATCTGGAAGGCATTTGACTTTATCCCATGTGACCTTGTGGTGAAAAGACCAGAATTACACAAAATCAACACTGGGAAAATAACACAGCAGGGCACAGATTATCCAACAAGTCCTTGGAATGTATTGGAGGTGGTTTTTATTTCGGAAGATGGGGAAAGCTACTAATGGGAAGGAGTTCTAGATCTGATGTTAACAATTAAAGAGGAACTGGTTGAGAATTTGAAAGTGGAAGGCAGCTTGGGTGAAAGTGATCATGAAATGATAATTTGTGAGTCTACGGAATGGGAGGAGGGAGAACAGCAAAATAAAGACAATGGGTTTAAGAAGGCAGAATTCAGCAAACTTAGGGAGCTCGTAGGCAGGTTCCCGGTGAAAGCGAGGCTAAGAGGGAAAACAATTGAAGGCATTTGGCAATCTTTACGGAGACATTATTAAGAGTGCAAGAGCAAACAAGTCCATGGCATAGGAAAGATAAGCATGGCAAGAGACCACCCTCATTTAACCAGGAAATCTTGAATGTTCCAAAAATCAAAAAGGAGTTGTACAAGAGTAGACACTAAGGCTGTAGCCAAACTGGCCTCTCCTTTGGAAGAGCTATGGTAATGTGGCACTTTGGTACACACTAATGAGGTGCGCCATGAATATGCAACACCTCATTAGCATATTGGCAGCCACAGCATGGGGTTCTTAACTGCTGGTTTCAAAATGCACACCCCCTGTGTAACCAGGGGCCTTTGGAAATGGCCCCCTGATTTCAAAAGCTCCTTCTTCCCATCTGGTTTTGGGAAAAAGGGGCTTTTGAAATTGGGTGGGGTCATTTTCAAAGCCCCCTACACGGGCAGCGTATTTCGAAACCAGCAGTTTTGAAGCCTGCAGGGCTGCCATTATGCTAATGAGGTGCTGCATATTCATGGTAGCACCTCATTAGCATATTCTGAAATGCCATATTACCATAGCCCTTCTGAAAGGAGGGGCTAGTGTGGCCAGAGCCTAAGTCAAGTTACGAAGAATATTCTTATAAAGTTTGAGGCTGATACCAAGCTTGAAAGGGTTGCAAGTACTTTAGAGGACAGGATTACAATTCAAAATTATCTGTATAAACTGAACAAATGGTCTGAGACAAATAGGATGAACTTCACTGAGGACAAATGCAAAGTACTCAGGAAAAAAACAGTCAGTTTTGCATGTACAAAATAGAAAGTGACTGTCTAGGAAGGAGTACCGCAGAAAGGGATCTATGGGCCATAGTGGATGACAAACTAAATATGACACAACAGTGTGACAATGTTGCAAAAAAGTAAAATGTGTGGAATGTATCAACGGGGGTTTGATGAGCGACACACAAGAACTCATTCTTTGGCTCTACTCTGTGCTGAATAGGCCTCAGCTCAAGTATTGTGTCCAGTTCTGGGTGCTACATTTCAGGAAAGATGCAGACAAATTTGTGGAGGGTTCAGAGAACAGCAACAAAAAATGATTAAAAGACAAGAAAACACGACCTATGAGGGAAGATTGAAAGCATTTGTTTAGTCTGGGAAAAGGAAAGACTGAGGGTGACATGACCACAGCTTCCCAGTACCTAAAAGATTGCTACAAGGAGGAGAGAGAAAAATTATTCTCCTTTGCTTCTGATGACAGGACAAAAAAAATGGGCTTAAATTTCAGCAATAGAGGTTTAGGTTGGTCTAGGGATGTAAAATCCTGTTTAATTAGTTAACCTGTTAAACATTAAATTTAACCAGTAAAGTGATTAAACTAGGTGGACAGGGGCAGGGGAGCGTTCTCCAGTCTGGCTACACAGGAGTAGCCCCCACCTGCAGCACTCCCAGGGCTGCCCTGCACCAAGGCTGCTTCAGCTGGACCAAAAAGCCCTCACCTGCAATGCTCCCAGGCCTGCCGTGGCAAGCACTGGGCTGCTCCAGACCCCACCCATTACCCATAACTTGTAAGCCTCATTTGTTCAGGGTGAAGCTTATCAGTTAACTGATTAAACATTAACATCCATGAGTTGGTCATTAGGAAAAACTTCCTCACTGTCAGGGTGGTTAAGCACTGAATAAATTGCCTAGAGAGGCTGTGGAATCTCCATCATTGGAGATTATTAAGAGCAGGTTTAGATCAACACCTACCAGGGCTGATCACTTTCCCCTGCTCCAAGTGCTTCAAAATGGATTGCTTGAGGATCTTCTCCATGATTTTACCAAGTATCGGAGGGGTAGCCATGTTAGTCTGGATCTGTAACAGCAACGAAGGGTCCTGTGGCACCTTATAGACTAACAGAAAAGTTTTGAGCATGAGCTTTCATGAGCACAGACTCACTTCATCAGATGCTGGTTTTGGAAATCTGCAGGGCCAGGTATAAATAAGACAGAGCAAGGGTGGGGATAACAAGGTTAGCTCAGTCAGCAAGGGTGAGGCTTACTACCAGCAGTTGATCTGGAGGTGTGAACACCAAGGGAGGGGAAACTGCTTCTGTATTTAGCCAGCCATTCGCAGTCTTTGTTTAAGCCAGAGCTGAGGGCATCGAATTTGCAGATGAATTGTAGCTCAGAAATTTCTCTTTGGAGTCTGGTCCTGAAATTTCTTTGCTGTAGGATAGCTACTTTACAACCCATCCCGGACAATGATCCCCCACTTTCACAGGCCTTGGGAGGCAGATCAGTCCTTGCCCACAGACAACCTGCCAACCTGAAGCAAATCCTAACCAGCAACTATACACCAGACCACAGTCACTCTAACTCAGGGACCCATCCATGCAACAAATCTCGTTGCCAGCTCTGCCCACATATGTACACCAGCAACACCATTACAGGATCTAACCAGATCAGCCACACCATCGTGGGTTCATTCAGCTGCACATCTACCAATATAATTTATGCCATCGTGTGCCAGCAATGCCCCTCTGCTATATACGTCGGACAAACTGGACAGCCTCTACGTAAAAGAATAAACGCACACAAATCAGACATCAGAAATGGCAATATACAAAAACCCGTAGGAGAACACTTCAATCTTCCAGGCCACACAGTAGCAGATGTAAAAGTAGCTATCCTACAGCAAAGAAATTTCAGGACCAGACTCCAAAGAGAAATTTCTGAGCTACAATTCATCTGCAAATTTGATTCCCTCAGCTTTGGCTTAAACAAAGACTGTGAATGGCTGGCTAAATACAGAAGCAGTTTCCCCTCCCTTGGTGTTCACACCTCCAGATCAACTGCTGGTAGTAAGCCTCACCCTTGCTGACTGAGCTAACCTTGTTATCCCCACCCTTTTTCTGGCTTATTTATACCTGGCCCTGCAGATTTCCAAGACCAGCATCTGATGAAGTGAGTCTGTGCTCACGAAAGCTCATGCTCAAAACTTTTCTGTTAGTCTATAAGGTGCCACAGGACCCTTCGATGATTTTACCAGGAACTGAGGTGATGCTGACCAGTCTGTAATTCCCTAGATTCTCCTTCTTCCCCTTTTTAAATATGGAAAGTATACTTGCTTTTTTCTATTCATCCAGGATCTCTGTTATCCTTCATATCTCTTGCTAGTTGCAACTCCAATTATGCTTTGGCCTTCTTGATTACACCCTTGCATGCTTGCACAATATTTTTGTACTCCTCCCTACTCATCTGTCCAAGTTTCCACTAGTGAGCTTTTTTTGTGCTTATGATCATTCCAGATTTCTCTGCTAAGCCAAGCTGGTCACCTGCCACATTTGCCATTCTTTCTGCACATTATGATGGCTTGTGTCCAAATTCTTAAAAAGGCTTCTTTTAAAAAAACAGCCAGCTCTCCTGGACTCTTCCTCTTCACTTTAGCCTCACAGGGAAACCTGCCCATCAGTTCCCTGTGGGAATCAAAGTAGTCTTTCCAGAAGTCCAGAGTCCAAATTCTGCTACTCTCCTTTCTTCCTAAGCCAAAATTAAAAGGTACAGTGACAAAAGTAAAATCCCTGCAAGCTGCATGGAAACTTTTCAAAGTCATCATAACAGAGGCTCAACTTAAATGTATACCCCAAAGTAAAAGCACAGTAACAGAAGTGACAAAATGACACAGTGGCATAACAACCAAGTAAAAGAAGCAGTGAGAGATAAAAAGGCATTGTTTAAAAAGTGAAAGTTAAATTCTGAGGAGGAAAACAAAAAGTAGCATAAACTCTGGCAAATGAAGAGTAAGAATATAAATTAGGAAGGACAAAAATGAATTTGAAAAATGGCTAGCCAAAAACTCAAAGGCCATCTCTACACTACAAAATAACTTCAAAGTTGCTAACTTCAAAGTAACAGACTTCAAAGTTGCGTGTCTACATGCAAAAAGCCACCCACCCTTACTTTGAAGTAGGGTCCTGGTACTTTGAAAGGAAGTATCTACACACCAAAAGTCCCTGCTTCAAAGTAAGAGACCAGGAAACGATGTGGACAGGGATCCAATAGTTGACAAGCCCTTCCAGGCTCACAGCCAGCTGCTCCCTTAAAGGGCTCACCCTGCATAAGCCCAGGGCTGCCAGACTGTACACAGCACAAAACACGTTTCACACACAACAGAGACACTGCGGAGTCGTTCATGGACCCTCAGCAGCTCCCCAAGGGGGATCTCTTCCAGACTGGCCAGCCTGATGGCAGCGCTGCTGGTGGCCGTCATGCAGCTGCAGCTCAGGGCCAGCCACATAGCCCCTGACTCCTGCAGGCCCTCTGCCAGCAGGAGTGGCTGCATTCGATCCAGGTGACCTAGTGACACTGGGGCTTTGTCACCAGCACCAACTGGTGGGACTGCCTCATGCTGGGACAATGACCGTTGGCTGCAAAACGTCTGGAGGACCCAGCAGACATTTGAAGAGCTGTGCCACTGGCTCGCCCCAGCCCTCCAGCACCAGGACACCAGGATGCGGCCCGCACTCCCCCTGAGCAAGACTGTAGCCATCGCCCTATGGAAGCTGGCTACCCCGGACAGCCACCTCTCTGTCAGACATCAGTTTGGGATCAACAAGGCTGCTGTCAAGGCAGTCCTGATGGAAGAAAGCCAGGACGGGGACACACACCCACCATGGGGGGGGGCACCCAGCAAGGGGTGACCCTGAACAGGGACGGGGGCGGCTCTGCCTGGGGCTGGGGACCAATTGACCACACACTCATGGACACACCTCTCTTGCACCCATGCAGGTCATCCAGGCAGTCAACACCCTTCTTTTCCAAGAGGTGGTCACCATCAGGGACCTGGACTTTGCCCTGGCTGGCTTCATGGATCTGTTGTTCCCCAAATGTTTTGGTGTGCTGGATGCAATACACATTGCAATCTGGGACCCGGACCACAGCACAGGGGCCTTCATAAACAGAAAGTGCTACCAATCCATGGTCCTCCAGGCCTTCGTAGATGCTAATGTCAGTGCACGGATGTCTACATGGGATGGTACAGCAAAGTCCATGATGGCTGGGAGTTCAGGAACTCGTGCTTCAGCCACAGAATGAAGGAGAGGACCTACCTCCCCCACATGGGAGTGCCTGGTGGGAGACATCACCATGTCCCCTTGTATCCTGGCTGATGCCTTGTACCCCTTGCACCCATGGCTCATGAGGCCCTACACCAGACGCACCGACCCATCCCAGGGCTGGTTCAATGCGCACCTGAACTATGCCAGGAGCACCATGGAGCAGGCATTCAGGAGGCTGAAGGGGTGATTTAGATGCCTCCTAACGAGGCTGGAGGTCAGATTCCTGAATATGCTACCAGTGGGAGCAGCCTGCTGCACTCTCCACAATACTGCGAAGAGTAAATGGGAGCCCTTTGTCCAGGCCTGGGCTGCCGAGACTGCCGCCAGGTAGAAGCAGCTGCCCAGTGTCCCATGCCGTGAGGTGCAAAGGGATGAGGTGTGGGTCAGGGGGGCCATGCAGGAGGCCTTCGACTGTGGCCTGCAATGACCCTCCCCCACCACACACCCCTCCCCATCCACACAAGAGGGACACAGGTTTAGGGGTGCAAAAGTGCAGATCTACTTTGTTGAAAATAAACTTTGAAAACATATAAACTTGTCAGCACTTGAAACTACTTATATGGGGGAACTATACACAACAGGGGTCCTGGGGCAGCATTTGGGGAGGGATTGAACTGGGAGAGGGTGCTGAGGTCAGGGGCGGGGCTCACTCCTCCCCTGGGGTGGTGGGCTGGGAGCCATGATGGCCACAGGAGCCCCTGCCACCCTGGGTCTGGCAGGGATGGGGCTTGGACTATGGGGAGGTAGGGGTGTGGAAGTGGTGCAGCAATGTCAGGGTCAGCAGGGGATATGTGGGCGGGGGCAGCTCGTCCTCCGTCATGCTGGCCACCAGCCACTCTGCCAGGGCCAGGCAGGCAGCAGGGCCCAAAACTCAGCACATAAGGCGGGGGGCAGGGGGAGGCTGTGGGGGCGGGGCTGGCAGCGGGGGATGTTGGGTGAGGCAGGTGGCAACAGCCTGGTTAAGGATCTCCAGGCGGTCAGCCACCCCCATCCAAACCTCCTGCTCCCTTGCCAGCCAGTCCCTCAGCACAGCTGGCAGCTCCTGTAGAGTGACTGTATGGGCAGACGCCTCCTACTTCCCCCTGTGATGCCAGCATCTGGCCAAGTGGCAACTCCAGGTGGAGGCAGCCTGAGGTGAGGTGCCAGCCTCCTGGCCCTCACTGGCTGAGGGCTGGTCATGGGCAGCCCTGGAGTGGGTCCCGGATGGCAGGCTTGTGGAGATAGAAAGGGACAGGGGAACAGCCCATCAGTCATGCATCCTGACCCCATGGCTCAGGGCCCCTGCTCCACCCTCCCACCACATTGTCTGGTGGTCCAGGGGCCCTGTGGGATACCGGATGCAGAAGGTCCCCCATGTGGTGTACCTGGCGCTGGATTCAATGTGCCCCCCCACACCCTCTCCTGGTGAATGCCCTGCGGAGCTAGGCAGGGTGGCAGGTGATGTGCATCGGCCGAGCACGTAGCCCCCTGCCAGCCATGCCGGGGGCAGGATCCCCCTCCCTGGGCCATCCCAATCACCTGGTGCCTACCTGCAGGTACCTCCACGCACTCAGGGGAAGCCTGGCTGGAGGGGTCCCAGCTGGATGACTCAGAAGGGAGAGTGATGATGAGGGTCCTATCACTGGAACCCTTGTCATCGCTCCCCAGCTCAGTCCCCTGGTCCCTTGGGTGCAGGGTGTTGTCTCTCATGGCTCCCAGCTCATCAGTGGTCACTGCCTCTAGCTCCTCCTTTGTCTCAGGTGAGGGTGAGGCAGTGTCCACCACATACTTGGGGGTCTGGACCTCCTTGGGCCCCAGGGGCTGGTGGAGCTGCTCATAAGGGGGGCACTGGGTGGGCCGTGCACCCAAGTGGCTGCGGGCATCCCTTGCCCAGAAGTTCATCTGATGGAGCTCCTTCACTTTAATCTGGACACTCTCCCCTATCCAGATGGGGTTCCCCCAGGAGGCAAGCCCCCTTGTTAGGCACTTGTGTGCATCAGCAGTGCGCTGCTGTACCCCCTGTCTACAGCAGGACCTCCTCATCTCCTCACAATCTGAGGAGGTCCTGTACTTCTGCATCACTCCTCAAGGGGCCCCTCTTCTGATGCTGCTTTGCCAGCAGCTAGCCCTTGGGGAGCTCGTCAGTGGGCTCCCGGGTGTCAGGGCACTTTGGCAGGGGGGTGTTAGGGTCAGCTGGGGATGAGGGTGGCAGCTGGTGCTTTGAGAGGGGGCGTGCAGCAGGGAGTTCATGGTCCCCCTGCTTTTGCCATGCTCTCCACTTCCTGCCTGGGGTGGCTGGGAAGCTGCTTCCTCTCAGGCAGCCAGCAGTGAGCATAGAGCTCCTCCTGGTCTGGCCAGAGCATCTCTGGGCTCCTGGGGGGACGCCACTGTGTCAGAACCCCCTACTTCAAAGTAGCAGGTAAAGAGCATCTATGCACACCCTAACTTGAAGTTAAACTTTGAAGTAGGGGCCACTGCATTCCAAGGAATGAACTAAGGACTTCAAAGTTGGGCTCCCTTACTTCGAAGTTAACTTCGAAGTAAGGGAAAACATGTGTAGACACTCCACAGGCTACTTCGAAGTAGCCCCTAACTTTGAAGTTAACTTCAAAGTAAGTTCCTAGTGTAGATGCACTCTAACAAATAATAGCAATTTTTTAAAGTACATCAGAAGCAGGAAGCCTGCTAACTATCAGTGGGGCCACCAGAGGATCAAATTGCTAAAGAAGCACTCAAGGATGATAAGGTCATTGCGGAGAAACTAAATGACTTCTTTGCATCAATCTTCATATCTGAGGATGTGAGGAAAATTCCCAAACCTGAGACATTCTTTTTAGGTAATAAATCAGAGGAATTGTCCAAACTGAGGTATCATTAGAGGATGTTTTTGAAAAAAAATTGATAAGAAGCTGTAATAAGTCACCAGGAAGAGACAACATTCAACCAAGAGCTCTGAACCAACTCAGTTGTGAAATAGCAGAACCACTAATTGTGGTTTGTAACCTAGCCTTTAAATCATCTTCTGTAGCAAATGACTGGAAGACAGCTAATGTGACACCAGTCTCTAAAACGGGCTCTAGAAGTGATTCTGGCAGTTACAGACAAGTACGTCTAATGTCAGCAATGGGCAAATTGGTTGAAACTACAATAAAAATCAGAATTTTCATACAAATGGACAGGCATAATTTGTTGGGGAAAAGTCAATGTGGTTTCTGTAAAGGAAAATCATGCCTCACTAATCTACTAGAATTCTTTGAGGGGGGGGTCAACCAGCATGTGGACAAGAGAGACCCAATGGATATAGTGTACTTAGATTTCCAGAAAACCTTTGACGAGGTCCCTCACTAAAGGCTCTTAAATAAAGTAAGCTGTCCTAAGACAAGAGGGAAAGTCCTTTCATCAACTGATAACTGGTTAAAAGAAAGGAAACAAAGGGTAGGAAATGGTCACTTTTCAGAATGCAGCATAGTAACTAATGGGCCATGTCTACACGTGCCCCAAACTTCGAAATGGCCATGCAAATGGCCATTTCGAAGTTTACTAATGAAGCGCTGAAATGCATATTCAGCGCTTCATTAGCATGCGGGCGGCAGCGGCGCTTCAAAATTGACGCGCCTTGCCGCCGCGCGGCGTGTCCAGACAGGGCTCCTTTTCGAAAGGACGCCACCTACTTCGAAGTCCCCTTATTCCCGTGGGAATAAGGGGACTTCGAAGTAGGCGGGGCCCTTTCGAAAAGGAGCCCCGTCTGGACGTGCCGCGCGGCGGCAAGGCACGTCAATTTCGAAGCGCCGCTGCCGCCCGCATGCTAATGAAGCGCTGAATATGCATTTCAGTGCTTCATTAGTAAACTTCGAAATGGCCATTTGCATGGCCATTTCGAAGTTTGGGGCACGTGTAGACGTAGCCATGGTGTCCTGCAAAGTCTGTACTGTAACCAATCTTATTCAAAATATTCTAAACAATCTGGAGACAGAGGTAAAGAAAGAGGTGGCAAATTTTGTAGATGATACTAAATTGCTCAAGACAGTTAAATCCAAAGCAGACTGTGAACAAAAGGATCTCAACAATACAGATGACTGGATGACAAAATGGCAGGTGAATTTTAATGTCGACAAATGCAAAAAAATGCATATTGAACAATATAATTATAAATATACATATAAAATGGCAGGGACTAAATTAGTTATTACCTCTCAAGAAAGATCTTGGAATCTTTGTGAACAGTTTTCTGAAAACTTCTACTCAATGTGCAGCGGCAGTCAAAAAAGTAAATAGAATGTTAGGAAACATTAAAAAAGGGATCGAGAATAAGACCAAGAATATCTTATTGCCTCCATATAAATCCATGGTACACCCATGTACTGTATACAGATGTGGTTGCCTCCTCACAAAAAAGACATCTCAGCACTGGAAAAAGAAAGAGTTCAGAAAAGGTCAACAAAATGTTTAGGGTTTGGAATGGGTGCCACATGAGGAGGTATTAAAAAGACTGGGACTTTTCATCTTAGAAAAAAGGAGACTAAGGTGGGGATGTAACAGAGGTCTATAAAATCATGACTTGTTTGAAGAAAGTGAATAAGGAATAGTTACTTATTTTTTCCCATAACACAAGAACTAAGGCACAGAGAATCAAAAATAGTAATCAAGGTTGACAAATCAGAAAAAAAATTATCAAGGTGAGCAAATCAGAGAGTAGAGGGGTGGAGGGGGTGGGGGCAGTCAAGAATTAGATTAAGCCAAGTATGCAAAAGAGCCCCTATAATGACCCAGAAAATTCAAATCCCGGTTCAAACCACATGTTAATGTGTCCAATTTCAATATAAAAGAAAGTGCAGCAACCTCTCTTTCCAAAGTAGTGTGAAAATTCTTCCACAGCCAATTTGGTGTCTGACTTCTGTAACTTTGTTCTCACCCACAATTATTTCCAGTTTGGGGACAATTTATACCTCCAGATTAGTGGAACTGCTATGGGCACCCGCATGGCCCCACAATATGTTTATATATTTATGGCTGACCTGGAACAACGATTCCTCAGCTCTCATCCTCTGTTACCCCTCCTTTACTTAAGATACATTGATGACATCTTTATCATTTGGACCCATGGTACAGAGACGCTAGAAGAATTCCACAGAGACTTTAACAATCTGCACCTCACCATCAACTTATACCTCGACTTCTCCATACGAGAGATTCGTTTCCTGGACACTACAGTACAAATCAAGGATGGCCTGATCAGTACCACACTCTACCGGAAACCCACGGGTTACTTACACGCTTCTAGCTTCCATCCTGCCCACACAACTAGACCCATCGTTTACAGTCAAGCTCTTAGGTACAATCGCGTTTGCTCTGATCCACCTGACAGAGACCAAAAACTACAAGATCGTTACCAAATATTCATAAACCTGAATTACCCACCAGGAGAAATAAAAAAACAAATCGACAGGGCAAGATGAATACCCAGAGACCAGCTACTCCAAGATAGGCCCCAAAAAGCCATGAACAGAACACCACTGGTCATCACCTACAGCCCCCAACTCAAACCACTGCAATGCATCATTAAAGACCTGCAACCTATCCTTAATCAGGATGCCACACTCCAGAAGGGCCTAGGTGACAGACCTGCTCTCCCCTACAGACAACCTCCCAACCTCATGAGGATTCTCACCAACAGCCACAGTCTATACCACAGGAGCACCAGTCTTGGGACTTTTCCTTGAAACAAAGCCCACTGCCAGCTCTGTCCACATATCTATTCTGGGGATACCATCACTGCACCTAACCAGGTTAGTCACAGAATCATGAGCACATTCTCATGTTCCTCATCTAACATCATATATGCCATCGGCTACATCCACACGTGAACGCTACATCGAAATAGCCTATTTCGATGAATAACGTCTACACGTCCTCCAGGGCTGGTGCCGTCGATGTTCAACGTCGACGTTGGGCAGCACCACATCGAAGTAGGCGCTGCGGGGGAGCGTCTACACGCCAAAGCGGCACACATCGAAATAAGGGTACCAGGAACAGCTGCAGACAGGGTCACAGGGCGGACTAGCGCTTCCGGGGCAACAGCTAGCCGCTCCCTTAAAGGGCCCCTCCCAGACACACTCAGCCTGCACAGCACGCGGTCTGCAGAGCCACAGGCACGCACACCTCAAGCGACGCAGTCATGGACCCCCAGCAGCAGCAGCAGCAGCAGCAGCCAGAGGTCCACCCAGCCGCCCCTGTAGGAGCAGTGCTCGCCCTGCTCATTGCCATGCAGGAGGCAGCTGATCACATCCTAGCCACGGAGGAGGAGCTGCCTGCAGGGGAGGAGGAAGCAACCCCCAACCCTGCAGCACCCCGCCCCCGCCTCCACCGCACACGCCGCCGGCTGTGGAGCTACCCCACGAGCACCGACTGGTAGGAGCGGGTGGTGCTCGGAGAGTGGGACGACGACCGCTGGCTCCAGAACTTTCGCATGAGCCGGCAGACATTTCTGGAGCTATGCCAGTGGCTCACCTCCGCACTGAGGCACCAGGACACCGCCATGCGGCGTGCCCTCAGTGTGGGAAACGGGTCGGCATCGCTGTCTGGAAGCTGGCCACTCCAGACAGCTACCGATCTGTGGGCCAGCAGTTTGGCTTCGGCAAGGCCACCGTCGGGGCTGTCCTCATGGAGGTAAGAGGACCCACGGGGGAAAGGGGAGGCAGCCCTGGGATGGGAGGGGATCCCTGGCAGGGGAGGGGAGGGGAGGTGGGCCCTGGCAGGGGAGGGGAGGGGAGCCCTGGCAGGGGAGGGCCACACACACCCTGCACACCCCTCACTGGTGCTCTCCCATGTGCTTCCCCTGCAGGTCGTCCACGCCATCAATGCCCTGCTCCTCCACAGGCTCGTGAGGCTTGGGGACCCGGATGCCGCCATTGCGGGCTTTGCCACCCTGGGCTTCCCCAATTGCTTCGGGGCTCTGGATGGGACCCACATCCCCATCCGCGCCCCGGAGCACAGTGGAGGACGCTACCTAAACAGGAAGGGCTACCACTCAGTAGTCCTCCAGGCCTTGGTGGACAGCTGGGGCCGCTTTCTGGACATATATGTGGGCTGGCCTGGCAGCACCCACGACACCCGGGTATTCCGGAACTCGGGCCTGTGCCGCTGGCTGGAGGCAGGGACCTACATCCCCCAGCGGGAGATCCCTGTGGGGGACACCACCATGCCCCTCTGCGTCATCGCAGACGCGGCATACCCCCTCCGGCCCTGGCTCAGGCACCCTTACACGGGCCACCTGTCAGCCAGCCAGGAGCGCTTCAACATGCGCCTGAACCATGCACGCCAGGTGGTGGAGAGCACATTTGGCCGCCTCAAGGGGCGCTGGAGGTGTCTCCTCACCCGCCTTGATGCGGGCCCCACCAACATCCCCCAGATTGTGGGCATGTGCAGCGCCCTCCACAACCTCGTCCAGAGCAAGGGGGAGGCCTTCTTTCAGGGCTGGGCTGTGGAGGCCGGCAGGGCCGATGTGCAGCCACCCGCTGCCCCCAGTCGCCAGGTGGACCCCGAAGGGATCCGGATCCGGGAGGCCCTGCGGGCCTAGTTCGACGAGGCCGCGGGGTGAATGCTGGCAGGCCCCCCACTGCACCCCCCCATCCTCCACAACACTCCCTGCCCCTACACCCACACCACAGAGCACCCAAGAGCACACCCCCCCCCACTTTTCTTGTAAATAAAAACAGACATGTTTTTCGTGAAACCAGAATATATATGTTGAACTCTTATTATTATATCATAACTATGTACAGCCAAAATAAATATTATATATATACGTATTATAAGATGAAAGGAAAAAAAAAGGGGATGACAAGGAAGGGGAGAACTATTTACATGGGGGGCAGGTATCATCATAACATAACAGAACAGGGGTCTAATACAAACTATTTACAAAAGATAGGTGAAGAGAATATATACAAAGGGGGCGAGGGCCATGTCCTGGGCCCCACACCCCCTAATGTCCAGCCCTGGGGGTTGGCGGCCGCAATCCGAGCCTCGGCTGCAGCCCACGCCAGGGCTGGCTGGGGGCCGGGAGGACCAGGAGATAAGGCTGGCGGGTGTCAGCTGGCCCCAGGTCCCCCTCGGGGGAAGGGCCCTCGGTGGTGGACGGCGGTGCGACGGCGGGTGGAGTGGCAGGTGGAGCGGCGGGTGGAGCAGCGAGTGGAGCAGCGGGTGGAGCAGGCAGGGCGGGCAGAGCGGCGGCTGGCGCGGCATGGAGGGCCAGGTAGTCCGCGATGCACTCGAGGGTGCGCATAAAAGCCCCCCATGCCTCCTGGCGCCAGGCCAGCACCCGCTCCTGTAGTTGGAGGCGCCACTCCTCCACCTGCAGGCGCTGCTCCGAGACCTCCAGCTGCCGCCAGAGGATCGCGAGCAGCTGGGGGTCCGTCGCCGTCTGGGGGTGGCACTAGGTCCGCCGTCGTCCCCGCCCTGGGGCTGGTCGGTGCTCCGCCGAGGGGCTGGCCTGGAGTGATGCCCCCAGTGGGCTCTCCGGGACCACTGACACCTCGCCGGCGCTCTCTGGTCCTTCCAATGGTGCAGCTGCGGAACACAGGGAGGGAAGAAGAGTGGAGACAGCCGTTAGTGTGGCCCCCAAGCCGTGGCCCTTGTCCCCCCACCCCTCTGCTGCTGGTTCCCCATCCCCGTCCCCGGGAGATGCTGATGCTGATGCTGATGCTGATGCTGATGGGTGTCCCACCTCCCCCCCCCGGGGGACCCTAGGTTCTGCTCCCCCCATCCCCAGGGATGGGGCATGGCACTGTTGTGCTGGGGGGACAGGGGCTGATGCACTCTTCTGAGGGACATGCCACTGCTGTCCTTGGGGCCATGGTCATCTGGGCATGTGGAGGGCCCTGGTCATATCTGTTACCCCCGCCCCTCAACCCTGGGGGTGTGCACCAGGGGGGGTACATACCTGATGGTCCGCTTCCACGGTCCGGGGACACATGGTGGGCGGACACCCTGCTGGAGCTCCAGGACGGGATGTGGATCCGGAGCCCCCCATCGCTGGAGGAGGATCCCCCCTCCTCCTCCTCCTCCGGTGCCCCAGGGGTGGGCTCCTGGGGGGGCCCCCAGGGTGCGGGGCTTACCTCCGGGGCGGACTCCGCCTCCGGGGCCTGCTGGGGCTCGTTGGCCGAGGTATCAAGAGTGGCCGGAGGGGAGGAGGTGTGCCGGGGGCCCAGGATGGCCCTGAGCTCCCTGTGAAAGGGGCAAGTGACGGGGGCAGCCCCAGATCGGCCGGCCGCATCCCAGGCCCGGGCGTAACCCTGCCGCAGCTCCTTCACCTTACTCCTGACGTGGTCAGGAGTGCGGGCAGGGTGACCCTGGGTGGCCAGGCCCTCGGCCAGCCGAGCGAATGCATCTGCGTTCCGCCTCTTGCTCCCCATTACCTGGAGCACCTCCTCCTCACTCCAGAGCCCCAGCAGGTCCCGAAGCTCGGCCTCCATCCAGGAGGGGCCCCGCTGCCACTTCCCAGCCTGGCTGCCGGTCTGGGAGCTCTGGCTCCCCTTGGGGGGGGTGCCCTTGGGGCACTTAGGGGGCTGGGGGGCAGCCATCGCAGCGGTGGGGGGTTGGTGTGGCTGCAGAGGAGCGTGCAGGCTGGTGGCGTGGCTGGGCTGCCGCCTGCACGCCCTCTCAGCTTCCTGCACAGGAAGGCGGCGGGGGACCTTTAAGGGGTCACTGCACGCGGCGACCATCAAGCTCAGGGGCTGGAAAAAGTGTCTCTCAACCCCTCAGCTGATGGCCGCCATGGCAGACCCCGCTATTTCGATGTTGTGGGACGCGCAACGGCTACACGTTCCCTACTTCAACGTTGAACGCTGAAGTAGGGCACTATTCCCATCTCCTGATGGGGATAGCGACTTCGACGTCTCACCGCCTTACATTGATTTCAACTTCGAAATAGCGCCTGCCACGTGTAGCCGTGACGGGCGCTATTCCGAAGTTGGCGTGGCTACTTCGAAGTAGCCGGCACGTGTAGATGCGGCTATCGTGCCAACAATGCCCAGATGCTTTGTATATTGGACAGACTTCAAACTCTCTGAGACAAAGAGATAATGAGCACAAAACAGACACAAAAACACCCCTGATCCACAAACCAGTCAGCTGACATTCTAATGGAGTGGCACATTCTGTTAATGACTGAAGAGTTTGCATCTTACTGAAGAAGAATTTTCACACTACTTTGGAAAGAGAGGCTGCTGAACTCTCTCTTATATTCAAATTTGACACATTAACATGTGGTTTGAACTGGGATGTGAATTTTCTGGGTCATTATTGGGGCTCTTTTGCATACTTGGCTTAATCTAATTCTTGACACTCCCCCTCTGATTTTCTCACCTTGATAATTTTTTTTTCTGATTTGTCAACCTTGATTACTATTGTTGGTTCTCTGTGCCTTAAATATCGAGTCTGTTCTGGTATGCCTATGGTCTGAAGAAGTGGGTCTGTCCCACGAAAGCTCACCTAATAAATTATTTTGTTAGTCTTTAAAGTGTTACTTTACTGCTTGTTTGTTTTGATAGTATATAGACTAGCATGGCTTTCTCTCTGTTACAAGAACTAAGGTTCACCTAATGAAATTAATAGGTAGCAGGTTTAATAAATAAAAGGAAGTATTTCCTCACACACACAATCAACCTGTGGAAGACGGAAGACGGCGTCAAGACCAGGATTTTAAGAGTTCAAAAATGAACTAAATAAATTCATGGAGGGTAGGTCCATCAATGGCTATTAACCAAGATGGGTAGGAATTGCGTCCACACCCTCTATTTGTCAGAAGCTGGAAATGGGCAAAAAGGATTGGATCACTTGATGATCACTTGTTCTGTTTGTTTCCTGGGACACCTGGCATTGGCCACCATTGGAAGACAGAATACTGGGCTAGATGGACTTTTGGTCTGACCCAATGTGGCTGTTGTTATGTTTCTTTTGTCAGGATCTTGAACTCAACCATCTCATGGTCACTGCTGCCCAGGTTTCCACCCACATCTAATTCCCCTACCAATTCTTCCATATTTGTGAGAAGCGGGTCAAGAGGAGAATATTCCCTTGTTTGTTTCTTCAACATTTGCTCCAGGAAGTTGTCCTCCACACTTGCCAAGAACTTCCTGGATTGTGTTTGCACTGCTCTATTGCTCTCCCAGCAGATGTCAAGGTGACTGAAGTCCCTCATGAGAACCAGGGCCTGTGATCTGGAAACTTCTGCTACTTGTTGTTGGAAGGCTCCTCTTCCTGGTTTGGTCGGTCTTTAGCAGATGCCCACCATGACATCACTGTCATTGCTCTCACCAATCTCAAACAGGCTGTCCTTTAGTTTCACGCTTAGAGGAGCTCTAAACAGTCACACTTCTCTCTAACATTCAGTGTGACTCCCCCACTTTTTATCCCCCACCTTCCCTTCCTGAACAGTTTATATCCATCCATGACAATGTTCCAGTCCATGGGAGTAAGCCCACTCAGCCTGTGTGATTTCAGTCACATCATAGTTCTTTGACTGTGGCAGGACTTCTAATTTTTCCTGTTTTCCCCCAAGTTTCACGAATACATGTACAGGTACGTAAGATAATTAGCCAACTACCCACATTTATCAGTATGAAACGGGATGCTTCTTTGGTTGAACCTCCTCCTTGTGTTTTCTTCCAATATCCCTCTTCCCCCTTATCTCTTTCTACTGAGCCTTTCTCTTAGAACAACATCCCCCTGATGTACATAAATCCATGGGTCTGGATTTAATGCACCCAAGGATACTAAGGGAATTGGCAGAGGTCATTGCTGAACCTTTGGCCATTATCTTTGAAAACTCTTGGAAATTGGGGGAGATACTGGATGACTAGAAAAAGGCAAACGTAGTGTCCATCTTTAAAAAAAGGAAAGGAGGACAATCCAGAGAACTATAGACCAGTCAGCCTTACCTCAATCCCTGGGAAAATAATGGAAAGAATTCTCAAGGAATCCATTTTGGAGCACTTGGAAGAGGGAAAAGTGATCATAAGTAGCCAACATGGATTTACCAGGGGCAAGTCCTGCCTGACCAATCTGATTAGCTTCTATGACGAGGTAACAAGCTCTGTGGATATGGGGAAGTCAGTGGATGTGATATACCTTGACTTCAGCAAAGCTTTTGATAGGATCTCCCACAACATTCTTGTCCACAAGTTAAGAAAATATGGATTGGAGCCTTGGACTATAAGATGGATAGGAAGCTGGCTTGATGGTCAGGCCCAAGAGGTATGGTCAATGGCTCAATATCTGGATGGCGGTCGGTTTCAAGTGGAGTGCCACAAGGCTTGGCTCTGGGGCCGGTGTTATTCAACAGCTTTATTAATGATCTGGATGAGGGACTGGATTGTGCCCTCAGCAAGTTTGCAGATGACACAAAACTAGGGGGAGAGGTAGATACGTTGGAGGGTAGAGAGAGAATCCAGAGTGACCTGGATAAATTGGAGGACTGGGCCAAAAGAAATTGGATGCAGTTCAACAAGGAGAAGTGTAGAGTCTTGCACCTGGGGCGGAAAAATCCCAAGCATTGTTATAGGCTGGGGACCAACTGGCTCAGCAGCAGTACGATGGAAAGGGACATAGGGGTTATGGTGGATGAAAGGCTGGCTACGAGTAAACAGCGTGCCCTTGTAGCCAAGAAGGCTAATGGCATACTAGGGTGCATTAGAAGGAGCATTTCGAGCAGATCTATATATAGGTAGTCCATCGTGTCCGACGATGACATCTTGAGCTTGCACAGGCTCGTCGGCTGTGGACTCGCATGTGGCTGTGGAGTCCAAGCTTTGAACGGCATGGGCATTCACAGTGGGGGCAAGGGAATTGTCCTGGCTCTGTTGATGTGGCTGCTGCTGTTGCTTTCTTCCTCTCACAAGCATCAATGAGATGTACGTGTCGCTGCTCTTCAAGTTGTCATATGCGTGTCGTGTGAGAGCACGCCAGCCCGTTCGGTCTTTTGCATGCTGCTCTAGCTGATCTGCTTTTAAACCAGCATGAGCAATGTTGGCCTTCACACAGTCTTTATAACTCTTGTGAGGCCTGCCTCGATTCCTTTTGCCCTGGAAGAGTTCACCGTAGAGGAGTTGCTTAGGGATTCTTGACTCCCCTATTCGTATGACATGCTCTGTCCAGAGAAGCTGGGCTGTCAGAATCATGGCTTTGATGCTTGTGGTTCCTGCTCTGTCCAGGACTTCCAGGTTCGTAACTCTGTCCTGCCATCGAATGTGCAGTGTTGACCTCAGGCTGCGTGTTTGGAAGCCTCCAGCAGTTTTATATCTTTTCTGTACAAGGTCCAGGTTTCACAGCCGTACAGGAGACTGGTCAGGACTACGGCCTTGTACACTCTCAGTTTAGTGGGCTGTTGGATATTGTGCTGATTCAACGCTCGCGCTCTCAGACGTCCGAGTGCCCGGCTGGCCTGGCAGATTCTGGCAGTGATTTCTTTGTCAGGGGAGCCATCACTGGCTATCACACTGCCAAGGTACTTGACCTCCTCTGCTGTTTTTAACTCTGTTCCTTCAATAAAGACTGAAGCGGGGAGAGCAGCAGATCCTGGAGCAGGCTGAAGCAGCACCTTGGTCTTTCCTAGGCTGATGGTCAAACCAAAGAGGCGAGTGGCTTCAGCAAACTTGCTGACGATGAGCTGGAGATCAGATTCCTTGTGTGCCATAAGTGCCCAGTCATCAGCAAAAAGGGCTTCAAGGGTGAGCCTCTCAAGCGTCTTGGTTTTAGCATTCAGACAACGAAGGTTGAAAAGTGACCCATCAAGTCTGTATTTTATGTAGACTCCCTGGTCCAGGTCCCTAACTGCGTGGCTGAGGACACACGTAAAAGAGGCTGAACAACACTGGGGCCAGCACGCGCCCTTGCTTCACGCCATTGGGTATCTCAAATGGATCTGAGGACTCGCCATGTGAAAGAACAGAGCCAGTCATGTCATTGTGGAACAGGCATATGAGGTTAACGAATCTTCTCAGGCAGCCAAGTTTTGCAAGATAATCCACAGGGTTTCTCTGTTGACGGTGTCAAATGCCTTGATGAGGTCTATAAAGACAGCATACAGATCCAAGTTCTGCTCTATGCACTTTTCCTGGACCTGACACAAAGATCATGTCAATGGTGCTGCAGCCTGGGCGAAAACCACACTGTGCCTCAGGTAGGTTCTCCTCGGAGATGCTGGTGACCAGAGAGTTGAGGCTGACTCAAGCCAAGATCTTCCCAGCAGTACAGAGAAGGAAGATGCCCCAGTAATTTCCACAGTCAGCTTTTTTGCCCTTGTTCTTGAAGAGTGAGATGATTGTTGCATCCTTAAAGGCTTTGGGCATGTCTTCTTCTTCCCAGATGGGCCATGTCTACACTAGCTCCAAACTTCGAAATGGCCGTACAAATGGCCATTTCGAAGTTTACTCATGAAGCGCTGAAATGCATATTCAGCGCTACATTAGCATGTGGGCGGCCGCGGCACTTTGAAATTGACGCGGCTCACTGCTGCACAGCTCGTCCGGATGGGGCTCCTTTTCGAAAGGACCCCGCCTACTTTGAAGTCCCCTTATTCCTATGAGCAGATGGGAATAAGGGGACTTCGAAGTAGGTGGGGTCCTTTCGAAAAGGAGCCCTGTCAGGATGAGCCACACGGCGGCGAGCCGCGTCAATTTCAAAGTGCTGCGGCTGCCCGCATGCTAATGAGGCGCTGAATATGTATTTCAGCACTTCATTAGTAAACTTCAAAATGGGCATTTGCATGGCCATTTCGAAGTTTGGGGCTAGTGTAGACACAGCCATGGTGATCAAGATGTTGTGAAAGGTTTCAAGTGACACTGGTCCTGCCGCTTTGAAAATTTCAGCAGGGATACCGTCCATCCCAGGGGCTTTGCCAGAGCTGGTCTGGCTGATTGCCTTTTTGACTTCATCCATTGTAGGGGGCAGGTCAAGACTGTCTATTGTGGGTTTCTGAGGGATCTGGTCTAGGGCCACAGGGTCAACAATGGAGGGCCTGTTGAGAAGGTTGCCTAAGTGCTCTCTCCACCTATTGTTGACGCTGTTCTTCTCCCTCAGAAGGTCATGCCATCTGGAGAAGTAGTTATTCCCCTCTATTTGTCACTGGTGAGACCACATCTTGAATATTGTATCCAGTTTTGGGCCCCCCTGGATAAAAAGGATGTGGATTTGCTGGAGCAGGTTCAGCGAAGGGCATCAAAAATTATTAAGGGTTTGGAGCACAAGACCTATGAGGATAGGCAGAGGGATTTGGGCTTGTTTAGTTTACAGAAGAGAAGACTGAGGGGTGATTTAATAGCAGCCTTCAACTTACTGAAGGGGAGCTCTAAAAAGGAGGGTGAGAAACTGTTCTCAGTGGTGTCAGATGGCAGAACAAGGAGCAATGGTCTGGAGTTGAAGAGGGAGAGGTGTAGGTTAGATATTAGGAAAAAGTACTGCACCAGGAGGGTGGTGAAGCACTGGAATGCATTGCCTAGAGAGTTGGTGGATTCTCCATCCCTTGAGGTTTTTAAGTCCCTGATTGACAAGGTCCTGGCTGGGATGACTTAGTGGGGTTTGATCCTGCTTGAAGCAGGGGGCTGGACTAGATGACCTCCTGAGGTCCCTTCCAGCCCTGTGATTCTGTGATTAATGAAGAATTCAAAGCCCTCTCCACCACAACCTCCCAAACACACATTTACCTGTTCAATTTATGGTCCTGATTTGAGCCTTTTCCTTCAACCAGGAGGATGGACAAGAACATGACTTGCACCCCAAACTCTTTTATCCATGTTCCCAGAGCCACATAGTCTGCAGTGACCTGCTCAAGGTAATTCTTGGTGGTTTCATTGGTGCCCATATGGAGAAACAGGAAGAAGTAACTGCCCAATGGCTTGATCAGTTTCAGCAGATACTCTCACATCCTGAACAGTAGCTCTAGCACACTTCTCAAGTGCCCCAGTATGGACAGCAGATGGATGACTCCTTCCCCATGTGGAGGGAATCCCCAACCACAACCACCTCTATCCTCTTTTTGAGAGTGGTGTTCATGCAAACTCCACCTCTAGGACAGTGCATCCTGTGCTTCCTGACCGATGGGGGGTCCCCTTCCGATCCCTTCACTCAGATAACTTTTCCAAACCATTCTCTGCTGTAGTACCTTGCAGACTGCCTAAAAATACTTGCCTTCAGGTGCCCATCTTATTGTTACTCTGATGATGGAATCAGTTTCACTCTGAAGCAAATGGACAATCTATCCCCAATATCTCCTGGCAATGATGATGCTAATATCTTCTTGGCTGCACTGTGTGAATAGATCTTGGTTTGAGATTGTTGTGAGACAAAAGAGATGGAGGATTTTTCAGAGGCAGGGGTTACTTCTACACTAGCCAAAAACTTCAAAATGGCCATGCAAATGGCCATGTCAAAGTTTACTAATGAAGCACTGAAATACATATTCAGCACTTCATTAGTATGCGGGCGGCTGCGGCACTTCGAAATTGACGTGGCTTGCCTCCGTGTGGCTCGTCTGGATGGGGTTCCTTTTCGAAAGGACCCTGCCTACTTTGAAGTCCCCTTATTCCTGTGAGCAGATGGGAATAAGGGGACTTTGAAGTAGGCGGGGTCCTTTTGAAAAGGAGCCCTGTCTGGACGAGCCATGCGGCGGTGAGCCGCATCAATTTGAAGTGCCGTGGCCACCCGCATACTAATGAGGCACTGAATATGTGTTTCAGTGCTTCATTAGTAAACTTCGAAATGGCCATTTGCATGGCCATTTCGAAGTTTTTGGCTAGTGTAGACGTAGCCAGGCTGTATTAAGTTAAGCCAGTTCTGACAAGTCAACCTTTCTCATTTCCCAGCATTCTGCACTGTAAAGTAGTGTTGAAAGTATGCAGCTCTGAGGAATCCTGAGTTTGGTTTTGGTGTTGCACGTTGATTTCTAGACTGTATGTAAGCTCATGAAAGTGTTCCTGGCTTTACTGATTTTTGTTGCAGATGTCCTGGCTTGTTCCGTCTTCCTGGTTGATGATACAGTCCAAGTATGTGAATGTTTCTGAATTGGTAAGAACATCAACCGCTACGCATACTGGTGATGGTGAAGCAATATTAAAGGTTATAATATCTGTCTTACTGCTGCTGATTTTCAGTCCAATTTGCTGGCTTCACACATTGGAAAAGATTCAGAAAAAAGCTTCAGGAATTATTCCAGTTCTGGAAAACTCATCTTATAGGCTAAATAAGCTCAAACAATTTCGTTTATCCAGGAGAAGATTGAGGTGACTTGTTTATGCTCTAGAAACACCTAGAAGGGGAGATTAGTTAATAACAGAAGTGTCAATGCTAGAAGCAAAGACAATGAGATTCAGTGGCTGGAAGCTGAAGAAAGATACATTCAGACTAGAAATAAGGAACCATAGGTGCTGTAACTAAGGGTGCTGGGGGCAAGGGGGTATTGCCACACCCCCTGGCTTGAAGTGATTTCCATCACGTCCAGGGTTTGCAGTTTGGTTCAGTGGCTTTCAGCACGCCCTTGTAAAATTTATTCTAGCCCTCCTGTAAAGAGCCCACCTTTAACAGAGAGGGCACCTAGCGCAGGAAACACTTTCCCCAAAGGATGGTATCTCCTTTGCTGAAAGTTTTTCAGGTGAAACTGGGTGTCTCTTTCTAAAAGATCCATTCCAGATAAACCAGGCTTTGGGGCTGGTTGTAGGAGTCCCCGAGTGATGCTTTCTGGCATGTGTGGTCAGGAGGAGAGATGAGGTAAAGGTCCTTCCTGGCCTCAAAAGACAGGGGGTTGCTTTGGGGCCTTGTACACCGGGTCCTACCACTGGCAGAGTACAACAGCTTGTAACTCTCACCCCATCCAAAGGACATTCTCTCTCTCTCTCTGGAAAAACAAAAAGCAGTCAAGTAGCACTTTAAATACTAGCAAAATAGTTTATTAGGTGAGCTTTCGTGGGACAGACCCACTTCTTCAGACCATAGCCATTCTCTCTCTGGAAAGCAGGTTGCAACTCTCACCTGGCCCAAAGGATGTTTTCTCTCTCTGGGCTGTAACTCTAACCCCATCCAAGGGCGTTTTCTCTCTCACCCCAGAAAACGGGATGTAATTCTCACTCCATCAGGATGTTTTCTCTCACTCCAGGGAACGGGATGTAATTCTCACCCTATCCAAAGGACGCATTCTCTCCCTCTGGAGAAGAGGCTGTAACTCTGATCCTGGCTGAAGTGTGTTTTCTTGGGGGAAATTCAGTGAACCAGCAAGAAAATCTAACACACAAATTCTGTCCTCGTTCTGCACCCACCCTCTAATGGTCTGCAGGATTTACTCCTGAGTCCCTCAGCATCCCAGGACAAACATCTGTTGTATTACCTGAAAAAATAACTATTGATTCCTGGGGGAGCAGCCACAGAGGGGGACATGGCACACTTTGCCAGTCAATCTGATACCTCTGCTTGAGAACATGGCTCCCAGCTGCTAATCCTGGCTCAGGGACAAGATCATTGCCTTGCAGTCAGAGCAGTGGCAGCCATCCCGTGTTGTGAAGAAGTGACAAGCTGCCCCCTGGTTCCAGCTCTGCCGGATGTACTGTTGTGCAGTCTCTTGGTGCCTTATTAAGACAGGGGCTCAGCTGTGACTGCCCTTGTGCAGGGTCAGAGGCCTTGATCAGTGGAGGCATGGCACAAAAACATGGACAGCAGCTGCACAGTGGTTCATAGATCCTAGCCCAGTACCCCTTAATGCAGGCTCCAGTATATGGGGAGAGGAGAAGCCCCCTCCAGTGTGGCACAGCAGGCCAGTCAGACCCCATCACGTGGCGTGCGCAGCAGCTCACATAACCAGGGGTTTTTTTCTTCCGGGAAGCAGCGGAACTGTGTTCTGGCACCCTTTTCCCCTCTTCACTTCTCAGAGGGGGATCAGATGTCCGCAGCTGCTGTGGGCATATCCACAGGGGAGCAGGTTCCTGGGGCACATTCATTTCCTGCCCAGCCCCAGCCCCAGCCCTGCATCCACGGGGCTCTCCCCTCACCTGCAGGCAGCATTCCAAGGCTGGCTCCAACTAGAGGGTGACGCGGGGCTGTCCCCACACAGATGGGAGCAGCAGCAGTGGGTTCTGGAGATGGCTGAGGGCACAGCCCCATGGATCCAGCCCCTTCCTGTGCTCCCGGACGCCCTGCCGAGCTGCAGCTCTGGCTGACAGGATGTGCCCGCCCTGTGCCCAGGCTGGGAGACCAAGTCAAGCTGAGCAGTGGGTTCCAGCCCCAGGGCAGAGGCTCCTATGTGCTGGGAGCACTGGCACTTGGGCGTGGTATGGGACTGGGGTCAGCATGGTCCAGGTGAGATGCTGCAGTGTGTGTAAGGAGGGAGCTCCACGCTGCTCCTGGTGGGGACTGGCCCCGGGCTTGGCCCACCCAGCTGGAGCCTGCAGGGGCTGTTGAGCCTGGGACTCCCCACTGGTGCCAAGCTGCTCGTTGCAGCACTGGGAGAGGTCGGGGGTACTGGGGGCTGGGTTCCCCCACCTGCCCTCCTCAGGCAGGTCCCTGTGCTGTGCCTGAGCCACACTCTCTGCCTGGGGATGGGGGGAGAAGCTGCAGAGATGGGTGGGCCAGCGGCTGGTTTCCTGGCCCAGGCCCAGCACTGATGGGGCAAAACAATGACATGTGCCAGTGAATGAGCCCCTCAGGGAACCCCCCAGCCAGGGCAGTGCCAGGGACACAGAGCTGGGGCTGAGTACAGGGCTGTGATCAGAGAAAGCTCTACCTGGACGTCATGCAGGAAAATTCGGAGAATGTGACCTCACTGGCTAAGGAACCTTGTTCCCTTGGTAGCAGAAGCAGAGGGATCACTGATGAACCCAAAATCAGCTTGTCGTCAAGGTTTCTTCCTGGTCCCCTAGATTTCAGGGGGATCTGCCTAGTAGTCCCCAGAGCTCTTGAGAAACAGCCTGTCACCTCCACAGTCCTTCCAGGGAAGAGGCAGTTTGGAGACCAAGTGGAGATGTTAGTCCATCCCCATCCCAGAGAGAGAATGTATGGAATATTCCTCTTGTCCTTTTAAACACAGGCTCATTCTTGAATGCTAGGGTTTAGACCAGGTCGACACCAGACATTAAAGTTAATTGTAGATATGCAATTCCAGCTATGGCAACTGTGTAGCTAGAATCATCTTATCTACAAATCGACTTACCTGATCCACTCACAGAGGAAGGTCAAGAGGAGAGTTTCTCCTATCAACCTCACTTACTACTCATGATATTGAGGAGTACAGGGGTCCACTCCCGACCCCAGACTGATCTACTGTATCCCTACCAGGCATGCAAAATCACGTCCCAGAACATCGACCCTGACTGGGTGGATCTTCCACATAGTGGAGACATGCCCTTAGTGTGTCCCACTGTTCCAGGAGGGGCTCTGTGCCTGGAAAGGGCTATGGTCTCATAAGGTTTATAAAGGAGTAAGAGGTTGAATGAAGCCTTGTTCTATGCCCAGTCCTTAAAATCGTACAGTCCGGAGATCCTTCCTTGCCAACAAAGGAAGCAGCAGGCCTCCTAGGTGCCATCTGATCTCCTGGAACATTTCCCCATCTGCTGGTGGCATACAAGGCCATTCTTCCACCCAGCACATCTGGAAACATCCGTGTCTGTGAGTGACTGTAAGATCCTGGAAAAAAGCAAAGACCGGGTGCCACGCTGCACAGGCAGCCATTCTGGGCGGCTTGTGCATGGCTGCTCCACTTGGGAAGCTGCTCTGGGTAGGAGAGTGGAGGAGCTGCTGGCCACTCCTGTGTGAGGTAAGTGGGAGGCAGTTTGGGGCTGCAGGTGGGGGGAGGGTTAAGCCTGGAGGCAGGAGGCTGCAGGAGGGTGGGGTGGCTAAGCCTGGGAGGGAGAGGGATGGTTTGGAGCTGCAATGAGCTAAGCTGCCTGTGGGAGAAAAAAGGGCATGGGGTTGAGTTCTGTCACCATTTTTTCCTAGAAAAAAAGCACTGCATATAACCCAGCTACTCTGGACATTCTGCTTGGAGCACACCAGACTAGGGAAGGCACAAGGAAAAAAAAGAGGCAAGACTTGAGCGGTCGCTGGGGCTGAATTAAGGAGGGCTGAGAGGCCAGGGGGTGCTGGGAAGAGATGCTGACACTGTGGTACCAGAGGTATAGATAATCTGGGAAAGAAACAGGTCATGGAAGGCAGCACCTGGGCTCTGCATTTCCTACCCATTTCCAGGGCCCCCAGCTGTGGGATGCTTCTCTCCACACTCAGACAAATTCTGCTAAGGCCAGAGGAAAACAGTGTTTCTGAGAGGGGCAGAACAGAGGGGTACCAGAGTCTGGCTTGGGTGGAAAGAAGAGTGGGGCACTGGACTAGTAGTTACCTCATTAAGGGACAGTCCAGGACCACTGGCCGGCAGCACATTTAAAATGCAAAGGAACAGAGCCAGCCAGAGGGGCCCAAAGTGGCATACTGACAGCAGGGCCTGATGTGTGGGTGGTGGATGCTGAACTCAATTGGAGCGCAGGGCACTTGTTCACTTTGTCCTAAACCCAGGGCTGCAAAGGAAACTTACTTCACCCGACACTCAATTAGCCTGTGGAATCACTGTCACAAAGTCTCACTGAGGCCAAGATCTTTGCAGGAGTCATACAAGGCTCAGATGTTTGCCGGGGCAACGCAGGCATGTAGAGTTACCCTGGGGAGCACCAAAAATTCTGTCTTGTTGTAGCCCTGCTTCAAGACAAGCCAGACAGACCTGATAACTGGGGCCTGCAGCCTAGGGCAGGCTGCTCAGGAAGGGCTGCTGGGGGAGGGGCAGCTCCTGGTAGTGGGAGCTATCACACAGTGATCACACCTGGCCACTCCTGCAGCTCAGGAACCAGGTCGCCCATTCTGGCAAGAGACAACATTTCCTTTGATTGGGGTGGTGTGTGAGGGCCCCACCCAGGGCAGGACATTTGATCCACCCTGCCCCAAGCCAGAGATGCCTGCCCGGCATGAATGGGCCTCAGAGACTTTGGGGAAAGGGATCGGAAGAACTGACAGGCCTTAAGCAAACAGCAGGGAGGGAGTTCAGACACAGCCCAGCTCCCTATGACGGCTGAGAAAACCTCAGGAATTTACTGACTGTGCCAGTGAATGGGCAGGCTGCGTGCAAGGCCTAAGGCCACCTCCTCACCAGGAATGGATCCAGGACCGGGGGCAGAAAGGGGTTAATGATGCCAGCCAGGGCAATGAGAGGCCCTGCAGAATGGGTGCAGGGGCAAGGGGAAAGATGGGGTCTCAGCAATCCCCCCATACCTGCCCACCACCAAGCTTAGAACTTCCCCACAGTTGTCCCCTTGCATGGAGGATCAGGGACTCCCCCATCAGCATTAGCTCTGGGGAATGTCCTTGGGCAGCAGGGGTCAAGCTCTGCAGAGCTCAGCATGGACACAGACTGCTCTGCCTCCTGTCTTTGTGGACAATGCTCCCCGACCGGTGATATACCTGTCCTCTCCCTCATCCACTCATCCAGGTCATGGCCAACTCTGCTTCCTCTTCTGGCTTGCCTCCCCTGCCCTGTCTCTCCTGCTGGGACAGTATCCTACTTCCTGAATGGCGTCCTTCCCTTGCACCAAGCTCCTGGTCCTTCCCCATTGTGCACCTGGAACAGGTGCCTGCCACGAACATAAAGCACCAACCTGTTGTATCAGTATGGCTGTGTCAGGGCAGAGCCAGAGCAGGGACATGGACAACAACCTCAGCTGGTAGGCAGAGATGACCAATTAGAACTCAGCCTGATAGCCATACAGGCTAGTCAATGGCAAGCTGTAAGTTGGCCTGACACTAAGTCAGTGTTGCCTACATTTTCCAAGGTGTGGGAAATGATGACGGGAAAGGGTCAACTCTATGGAACCAGCTGGATGGGCTCATATGAGCAGCATGGAATTTAATATGGCCAAGTACAAGGTCATCCATGGAGAAATACAAGATGCAGGTCAGGCATAAGACAAGACTCTATGAGGAATACAACAGCACGGGCAGTCTTACAGGTTATAGTGCAAACCAACTGAATGTGAGCTCTCCCAGAACCCTCTGCTCCAGGAAAGGACATGATCCTGCATGCAGAGCAATGAGCCAGGAGGTGGTGTCACCTCTGTATGCAGCACTAGTGAGACCATCACAGGACATCGCCACTAGTTCTAGTGCTCGTGCTCCGGAAGGCAGGTGAGCCACTCTGCAAGGGATGAGAGTAGAGCTACAGGAACAATGAGAAGTCTGGCAAACCAGTGTTGCAGCAAGAGACTGAAGCAGCTCAACCTAAGAGAAGGCTAAGCAGTGACTTGGTCTCGTGTACAATTTCACAATCCAGAGCCCAACTGCTCCCCCTGAAATGATGCAGCAGAGAGCAAGAAAGTTCCCACTGACCATCTAGTAGCATTGAGGCTGTGAACAACAGGACATACCCCCTGCTAATACAGGGCGTGTGCTGGGATGGAGCCAAGTGCACCAAGAAAAGCAATGTTGGAGACATTCCCAGGTGGCACCATGAAGGGCTGCAGCCCTACCAAGGGCAAACACAAACCTCTGGGGCCACAGGCAAGACACAGCTTGGGAAAGGCTGCTAAGAGAGAAAGCCACAGCTAGAGAAGCCTTAGGGGCCTGATCAGTCCTCCCCAGGGACATGCTGTCCACTACTCAGGGCGACATAAAGACCCCAACAGAGTTCTATCTGCACAGAGGTTGTGCCTATGGTTTGACACACTCACTTTCCTCCATTCCATGTGTCCACCTGGCAGCACCAGCCAGCCCAGGCTCTGCAAGTGAGCTGCAGACAGACCAGGTGCTCAAATGTCTTCCGGCTCTCCTGCTGACTGGGGGCCTAGTGGGAAGAGTGATTAGAAGCCATGGCACACTCTCCGAGTGACGCCAGGGCCAAAAGGCACCCGTGCTATCTCGCTGCAGATGGATCTCTGGAGCAGGGAGTTCAGTAATCCCAGCAGCAGTCTGAGCTAGGTGCATGTTCTACTCACTATAGACGAGTCTATGTGTACATGAAGGGTGGGACCAGGAACCAGACTATGAGGTACCCCAGGGCCTTCACAGAACCCATGATCAACAGGAAGTGTGGTAAAGGAAGGGCAGCCAATGCAATCCTGTGGAAAGAAAGTATTTCTGGGGGCTCTGTAGCTTGTGCTGGGGACTGGACCAGGCCAGCTGGGTAATAGGAAGGATGCAGGCCCTGTCTGGCTCCCAGGGCTTAGCCTGGTGCTCACAGTAAAATGCCTCAATTCTGACCCTTGCCGTGGTTGTGAGTTGTAAGCGGTGTGCCTGCCTGAGCCCCAGCTGGGAAAGATGCTGCAGGAAAACTGTGATTCAAAAGATTAATTCAGTCCCTTCTAGAGTGAGGCTGCAAATACCTAAACATCCAGAGCAGTATGTACTTCCTCTCTCATCTCTTATAAGGAGTGGTGCCCCTGTCCTGTGGGACACAGCCTGGCTCCAGGGTCCCTTGCATGGCTGACCCCAGGCTTGGCAATCTTCTAGCAAAGCACAAGGCCCTGTGACCTGAGAAAACTTCACCTGGTGAAACAGAAGCACTCAGGGCTCCAGGAACACACCTCTCAGTGCCTTGCTCTCCGCCTGGGCTCCCCATTGCATACCGAGCCCAGGCCTAGGTTGCTGGTTCGCTGGCCAAGCCTCCAAGCTACCTTAGTCCCTGTATCTAGGCCTATGGCCACAGTAATAGCCACTTCACCAGGGCAATGAACAAGTCACCCCATGGGGGCCAGCTAGGGGGCTTGAGGGAACAGGAGATAGAATTGCCTTGGGACCCTGCCCTGGCCTATGGAACTCACTGCCAGAGGAGAGGAGACTGTGCTCTAGATCTCAGCTCTGTGCCTGACCCCCTTGCAAGAGCCTCTCACTCACACATGCTGGTTGAGCCCACACAGCCCTGTTTCCAGTCCCAAGGAAGGAGAGCAGCAGGGAGCTCACACCACCAGTCCCATCAGCAACTCCTTTTACAGGAACTTTGCTGATTGGGACAATAATACTCATCCAGGTGCCAGCTCCAGCACTAAGCAAGAGCAATTCCAGCCCAGGTGCCTGTGGCCTATTCTGAGAAGAACCAGTCCTCTGTGCTGTGACAGCTGCAGCAGATATAACAGTCAGGCAGCTCATAGAAAGGGCATGGCTGACTGGGAGAGCAGAGGAGGCTGTGGCCCACCAGTGGGGATGAAGGGGCAAGAGCAGCCATATCTCCAAGATAGGTCAAGGCTAGCCATGCCATTGGCAGTGCTGGGACAGCTGCAGCTCGCTGGGGCTAGGGCACAGCCTGCCCCTTACCATCAGCAGTCTGGATTACCCTCTCTCAGAGACACTTCATTCTTTTATGAGCCCTTGCACTTCCAGAGCTTAAACAAGCTTTGTGAGGGCAGGGGAATGAGAGATACCACCTGGCACCCCACAGACAGCGACATAAGGGATCCACCGAGCCATAAGAACAAAACCAGAAGTTCTGGCTCTCAGCTCTTTCAGAGACAGGGATAAAAACCTAGGAGTCCTGCTGCCTGGCCCCCACACCATCCAGTGCTAACCACTAGCCACACTTCCCTTCCAGAGCCAAGAAAAGAACCCAAGTACACCCCCAAACCTCTGCAAGTACCGTGGCTGCTGCACTAGAGCCAGGGCAGAGAGAAGAGCTGAGCAGGATGCCACAGGTGTGGGGGATGCCAGCATAGCCCTTGTCTGGCTGGGGCAGGTTATTTGGGGTCCTCCGAGGGCTCTAAGCAGCTGTAGCCAGCAACTTGTTTGCAGAAAGTGAACTAGATGGAATGTGTAGATAGTTGGACAGCTGCAGCTATCTGCAAACTCCATGGCAAGCTGCTGCCAGGAAGCCCCACATGGCTGCACACAGCACCGCCAAGTAGTACAGGGGCACAGGCTGCTCCATCTGGCTTACCTGGGGGCACGGACCCTGCCCTGCTAGCCACCACTACCTTGCTTTATCACATGCTGCTGCAGGAGATATTTGAACCCACCTAGGGACAGGATGGGGGGCTGACCCTCGCATGGAGGATAACAGGAGGATGACCCCACACCCTGTCCTGGGCCCCCACCAATCCATCCATGGGCTCCTTTAGGAGCTGCAGCAAATTCCAGCAGCTGTGGAAATTGTGAGTCCCCTTCCAAGGTTTCACAAGTTACAGCTCAGCAAGCAAGTGCTGGCTGCCAGGAGCTTTGGGCAACAAATCGAATGCATACTACACACATCTATACAACCCCTACACTGCACAACAGCCCCCATCTACACCACACTCAACAAACAAGCCACTGTGCTTCATGAACCCGGCAAAGGCCAAACACAGCACACAGTACCCCACGCAACACACTCACACCACACTGTACACAACCTCCCTCGCACACACCATAAGTGACCTTAACTGCACAATCCCAAGTCTTATACATCTCGCCCCAAAGCACGACCCCTTAGCTCTCAGATCCACCACTGTGCAGGCCCTCTCCCAGACTCCTGCATGCTACACATCCATCCTGCAACCCACAACGTTGTCTGCAGGGTGGGTCCTGCTTTGGGCAGGGAGCTGGACTCGATGATTTCCTAAGGTCTCTTCCTAGCACTCTGTGATTACACACACACATGCTATACATGCATTCCCACTACACAGCACTCTTCCAAGTACACAAGTATCAGAGAGGTAGCAGTGTTAGTCTATAAGGTGCCACAAGACTTCTTGTTGTTCTCCAAGTACACAAGTCTACCACTCCACACACTGTCCTCACCAAGTACACATTTCCCATCCTGGTACACACATTGTCCACAGCCCCCTCACAGTGCTCTAGCTAACCCTCACCTCAGTCTGTCCACAGACCTCAACCCATAAACAGTCTACACTCAGTCAGTGTTCTCTGTAAATCTGAGAGAGATTCAAATGCCTCCCAACTGGTTAGCAGAGCACCCACAGCCAGCAGTGTGTGTTTCTACTGGTGGTGCATGTTCACACATGCTGCAATGCACATAACAGAATTTATTCTGCACATGGATGGAGAAAATCAGAAGGAATGTTGCTCCCCACCCACACACAGCATACACCCCATCCCTCGACTCTCACACACACAAATATATGGAGATACATGTCTCATAGAGCTGGAAGGGACCTTGGGAGATCATTAAGTCCAGTCCCCCACCCTTGTAGCAAGGCCAAGCACCAACCCTGACTTTTTTAAATCTATTTGCCCCAGACCCCAAACGGCCCCTCAAGCATTAAACTCACAACCCTGGGTTAGGAAGCCAATGCTCAAACTGCTGAGCTATCGCACCCCCCACACCACACTGTGCACCCAACATCCCTCAGCACAACCACCTTCAGTGCACCCCACACCCCTCAGCACATCCTGCCCCCACACTGTGCACCCCACACCCCTCAGCATAACCCCACACTGTGCAACCAACATCCATCAGCATAACCACCTTCAGTGCACCCCACACCCCTCAGCATAACCCCACACTGTGCACCCCACACCCCTCAGCATAACCCCACACTGTGCAACCAACATCCCTCAGCAAAACCTCCTTCAGCGCGCCCCACACCCCTCAGCATAACCCCACACTGTGCAACCAACACCCCTCAGCAAAACCTCCTTCAGCGCGCCCCACACCCCTCAGCATAACCCCACACTGTGCACCGAACACCCCTCAGCACAATCACCTTCAGCGCACCCCACACCCCTCAGCATAACCCCACACTGTGCAACCAACATCTGTCAGCATAACCACCTTCAGTGCACCCCACACCCCTCAGCATAACCCCACACTGTGCACCGAACACCCCTCAGCACAATCACCTTCAGCGCACCCCACACCCCTCAGCATAACCCCACACTGTGCACCGAACACCCCTCAGCACAATCACCTTCAGTGCACCCCACACCCCTCAGCATAACCCCACACTGTGCACCCCACACCCCTCAGCATAACCCCACACTGTGCAACCAACATCCGTCAGCATAACCACCTTCAGTGCACCCCACACCCCTCAGCATAACCCCACACTGTGCAACCAACATCCCTCAGCAAAACCTCCTTCAGTGCGCCCCACACCCCTCAGCATAACCCCACACTGTGCACCGAACACCCCTCAGCACAATCACCTTCAGCGCACCCCACACCCCTCAGCATAACCCCACACTGTGCACCGAACACCCCTCAGCACAATCACCTTCAGCGCACCCCACACCCCTCAGCATAACCCCACACTGTGCACCGAACACCCCTCAGCAAAACCTCCTTCAGCGCGCCCCACACCCCTCAGCATAACCCCACACTGTGCACCGAACACCCCTCAGCAAAACCTCCTTCAGTGCACCCCACACCCCTCAGCATAACCCCACACTGTGCACCGAACACCCCTCAGCACAATCACCTTCAGCGCACCCCACACCCCTCAGCATAACCCCACACTGTGCACCGAACACCCCTCAGCACAATCACCTTCAGTGCACCCCACACCCCTCAGCATAACCCCACACTGTGCACCGAACACCCCTCAGCACAATCACCTTCAGCGCACCCCACACCCCTCAGCACATCCTGCCCCCACACTGCACACCCAACACCCCTCAGCACAACGACCTTCAGTGCACCCCACACCCCTCAGCATAACCCCACACTGTGCAACCAACACCCCTCAGCAAAACCTCCTTCAGCGCGCCCCACACCCCTCAGCATAACCCCACACTGTGCACCGAACACCCCTCAGCAAAACCTCCTTCAGCGCGCCCCACACCCCTCAGCATAACCCCACACTGTGCACCGAACACCCCTCAGCAAAACCTCCTTCAGTGCACCCCACACCCCTCAGCATAACCCCACACTGTGCACCGAACACCCCTCAGCACAATCACCTTCAGCGCACCCCACACCCCTCAGCATAACCCCACACTGTGCACCGAACACCCCTCAGCACAATCACCTTCAGCGCACCCCACACCCCTCAGCACATCCTGCCCCCACACTGCACACCCAACACCCCTCAGCACAACGACCTTCAGCGCACCCCACACCCCTCAGCACAACGGCCTTCAGTGCACCCCACAGCCCTCAGCATAATCCCACACTGTGCACCCCACACCCCTCAGCACATCCTGCCCCCACATCGCACTCCACCCCCACGCCCCTCCCCAGTAAAACGAGCCAAGTTCTGTGAAAGCGGGACGCGAACCAGATGTGCCTCCCCGCGAGCCGGGCCGGGAGCCAGACACCGCGGCGATGGGCTCCCGCCTCCCGCCTCCCGCCCCGAGTCCGACAGAGCCCGCGGCCAGCCCGAGCGCCCGGCCCGGCCGGAGTTACCTGGCGCGCCCCTCTCCCGTCCGCGGAGCTAAGGGCGAAGGGCTGCGGGCTGCTCCGCGGGGCCTGCGCTCGCTGCAGGGTGGGGCCGGGCCGGGCCGGGTCGGCCGGCCCCTCTCCCCGCCCCCGGCCGGAGCCCTGCGGAGCGCGGGGCCCCCGGGAGGGACCGGCTCGGTCCGCTCTTCGGCCTCTGGGCGCTGCGGGAACTGGCCTCAAACCCCATCGCCAGGGGCCGCTCGCGGCAGGACAGGCTTCGGGGGGGGGGGGGTCCCAACCGCACAGCCCCTCCCCAGCACGGGCGCTGGGGGGCCAGCCCCACAGCCACAGCTGGCACTGGGTGTTGAAAGGGGGCAGCCTCACCCTGGGCAGGCACTGTATATTGGGGGCCAGTCCTGCAGCCCCATCCCAGGCTGGTGCTGGGTACTGGGGGCAGCCCCACCCCAGGCCAGCACCAGGAGTTGTGTGAGACCAGCCCTGCTGCCCTATTCCAGGTCAGTGTTGGGGGAGGGCCACAGCCTAGCAGATACCCCGGGGCCAGCATTAGCAGGGAGGGCCAGCCCCACCCTGGGCCCCAGCCGTGTATGGATGCCCACTCTGATGGATCTAGGTAAATGCATGTCTGCTGATGGGGTTTCAATGTCCATCACTGCAGGGTTCAAGGTCTCCTATTCTGCCCCAGTCCTCTGGTCCCAGGAGTATCTGGAAACAGGGGCCCCTCCCAGATGAAGAGGGAGGGTTCAGGCTCCTCAACATGCCAAGGAGGGGGCACAGAAGCAGCCCCCTGGCAAGAGATTGCTGGTGAACTGCAGAGAGCTGATCCCTGACAAGCCCCAGTGTAAGGGCTGAGGCATTTTTCTGTAGCAAGCCGCAGCAGCCACAGGAGGGCCCAAGCAGCTCCCAGCGAAGAAGCAGAGTCACTTCCTCACATTCCATGGATATTGCATCAAAACAGTGTAATACTGGGCTGGGACAGAGGCGCTCCTGTCCTAAGAGCACCCACCTCCACCAGCTAAAGCCACAGCAACAGCTTGGAAAATGTTATCCGAATGCATTCTGCCCAGCAGAAATCATGTAACAGCTGTGGCTGTACAGTCTATATTCTCCTGTTTTACCCGTATGGTCCCCACTTCTTTATTATTCATCTGGAGGGCTCTGTCTGGGTCTTTAATTGTTTGCATCTGTTACATAATTAATTTTGCAAGGGTTGAATCAACCGAGGTGGTGGGTCTGATTGGGCAAAGAAGTGGCTGTGACTGGTGAGAAATATCGTTTTGTTGTACTTTAATGTAAAACAACTGGTGCAGGTTCAGCTAAGCAGGACTCAAGTTTCACTATATAAATCGAGGTCCAAAAGGAATTTCTTTGAAACCTAACTCTGGGGCACAGCCCAGGATCAGCACTGCCCGACTTCCACAGCCTGCAAATCACACTGTGTGGAAGTTTGAGCCCCCAATGACTGCATCCTAACTGGCCAGCCGGAAAGTTTGTCTGCCTTGCTGGGAGTGGTGAGCATTGTCTGCCGGGTGTGGTTTCTGTTTTGGTAGCTGTTAATAAATAGAGGTTAAGGATATTATTGTGTCAGGCTCTTGCAATGGTAAAAAGACCCTCAGAGAATTATGCCCTGAGCGCCAGGAACTGGAAAAAGAGTGAGGATGCCTAAACTAGCCCATGAAAGGATAAAGCTGGGGTGCCCTAGAGCAGGGCTGTCCTACACAGGGTCTGGGCAACCCCCCACCCCATTGCATGCCCTGCCCCTGCTCCACCCCTAAACCCCCTCCCCTGAACAATGCAGCCTGGGAGATTACAGGGGCTTCATGTGGTGGCAGCAGGAGGGTAACCCTCCAAAATAACCACACAGGCGGTGTGTGCTGTATCATAGAATCCAAAGGCTGGAAGGGACCTCAGGAGGTCATCTAGTCCAGCCCCCTGCCTACAGCAGGATCAACCATAAGTACATCATCCCAGCCAGGACTATGTCAAGATGGGACTTAAAAAACCTCTAGGGATGGAGATTCCACCACCTCTCTAAGGCTGTGTCTACACTAGCCCCAAACTTCAAAATGGCCACGCATATGGCCATTTCGAAGTTTACCAATGAAGCGCTGAAATGCATATTCAGCGCTTTATTAGCATGCGGGCAGCCACGGCACTTTGAAATTGACGCGCCTTGCCACCGCGCGGCTCGTCCCGATGGGGCTCCTTTTCGAAAGGACCCCGGCTACTTCGAAGTCCCCTCATAAGGAGCCTTTCGAAAAGGAGCCCCGTCGGGACGAGCCGCGCGGCAGTGAGGCGCGTCAATTTCGAAGTGCCGCGGCCACCCGCATGCTAATAAAGCGCTGAATATGCATTTCAGTGCTCCATTAGTAAACTTCGAAATGGCCATTTGCGTGGCCATTTCGAAGTTTGGGGCTAGTGTAGACACGGCCTAAGTAACACATTCCAGTACTTCCCCACCCTCCTGGTGAAATAGTTTTTCCTAATATCCAGCCTACACTTCTCTCTCTGTAACTTCAAACCATTGCTCCTCGTTCTGCCATCCATCACTACTGAGAATCTCCCTGGACACTCAGTGGAAGGTTAAAGGGTGACAGTTCTGAAACAAAAAAATTTTAAAAATCAAATGGAGAGAGAAATCTCTGAACTGCAATTTATTTACAAATTTGACTCCATTAACCATGGATTAAACAGAGACTGGGAGTGGCTCGCAGTTTACAAAGACAAAAGAGAGGGAGCTGTGCTAGTCTATATACTATCAAAACAAAAAAGCAGTCAAGTAGCACTTTAAAGACTAACAAAATAATTTATGAGGTGAGCTTTTGTGGGACAGACCCACCTCTTCAGACCATAGCCATACTAGAACAGACTCAATATTTAAGGCACAGAGAACCAGAAACAGTAATCAAGGTTGACAAATCAGAAAAAAATTATCAAGGTGAGCAAATCAGAGAGCAGAGGGGCGGGGGGTGGAGAGGAGTCAAGAATTAGATTAAGCCAAGCATGCAAAAGAGCCCCTATAATGTCCCAGAAAATTTGCATCCTGGTTCAAACCACGCATTAATGTGTCGAATTTGAATATGAATAGTCTCTATACCATGGGTCAAATCATAAAGATGTCATCAATGTATCTTAAGTAGAGGAGGGGTATTAGGGGATGAGAGCTGAGGAATCATTGTTCCAGGTCAGCCATAAATATATTAACATATTGTGGGGCCATGCAGGTGCCCATAGCAGTTCCACTAATCTGGAAGTACAAATTGTCCCCAAATTGGAAATAATTGTGGGTGAGAACAAAGTTGCAGAGGTCAGACACCAGATTGGCCATGTTGACATCAGTGATGGTATTCCTGATTGCTTGTAATCCGTCTTTATGTGGAATATTAGTGTACAGAGCCTCTACATCCATAGTGGCAAGGATGGCATTGTCAGGAACTTTTCCGATGTTTTGTAATTTCCTCAGGAAGTTGGTGGTATGTCACAGATAGCTGGGAGTGTTGGTGGTATAGGGTTTGAGGAGGGAATCAACAAACCTGGATAGTCCAGTGGTAAGGGTGCCAGTGCCCTAAATGATAGGGCGTCCGGGGTTTCCAGGTTTGTGGATTTTGGGAAGTAAACAGAATAATCCAGGCTGGGACTCAGATGGTGTGTCTGAGTGAATAAGGTCTCAGGTAGCAGCAGGGAGTTCCTTAAGCAGTTGTTGTAATGGAATTCCAAAGTAAGACCAGCGGAGAGAGGTCTGTAAAATGTGGTGTTGGAGAGTTGTCTGGCTGCCTCCTGTTCATAGTCTGACTTATTCATGGTAACAACAGCACCCCCTTTGTCAGCTGGTTTGATTATAATATCTGGGTTATTTTTGAGACTGTGGACAGCATAGCATTCAGCATAATTGAGATTGTGTCTCATTTGGCATTGTTTGTGTGTAATGTCAGCCTGAGCATGGTTGTGGAAGCATTGTACCTAGAAATCCAGACTTTCACTATGACCTTTGGGGGAGTCCACAGAGAGTTCTTCTTCTTTTGCTGTTGGTAGGTGGGTAGAAAAAGTCAGACTGTTGTTCATAGGTGTGTTGGAAAAATTCCTTTAGATGGAGGCAGCGAAAGGAGGCTTCAAGGTCACCACAGCAGTTTCTTTGCTCTGGGTGCTAATAGCTCCCCATTAGACTCTCACAAAGACTCACACCCCCGGTCTAATCTGACTTGTTTTTTCCTCTTTTGATAAGTACTGTTGATACTGGGCCATTTCCACCTTCCTGCATAGACCTTGTCAGCTCTGGCCCTCCTTCTTACTGGTACCCCACTCTTTAAATACCGCTCTGAAACAGCACCCCCACTCATGCATCTGATGAAGCGGGTCTTTGCCCATGAAAGCTTATGCTCCAAAATATCTGTTAGTCTATAAGGTGCCACAAGACTTCTTTTTGTTCTCGAAGCTGCAGACTAACACGGCTACCTCTCTGATACTGAGAACAGCCTTCCTCCATCTTCTTTAGAGCCCCTGTTCAGGAAGTTGAAGGCAGCTGTCAAGTTGTCCCTTGCGTGTCTCTTCTGCAAACTAAATAACCCCAGATCCCTCAGCCTCTCCTCATAGGTCATGTGTGCCAGCCCCCTAATCATTTTCATTGCCCTCCACTGAATCCACACCCTTTCTACATTGCGGGGCCCGGAACTTTAGACTAAATACTCCAGACATGGCCTCACCAGTGCCAAGTACAAGGGAATAACTTCTCTAGATCTGCTGGAAATGTTCCTACTAATGCACCCCAATACGCCATTAACCTTCTTGGCTACAAGGACATGCTGTTGACTCACATCCAGCCTCTCATCCACTGTAATCCCCAGGTGGTTCTCTGTTGCACTGCTACTTAGCCAGTCGGTTCCCAGCCTGTAGCAATGCCTGGGATTCTTCTGTCCCAAGTGCAAGACTCTGCACTTGTCCTTGTTGAACTCTATCCCTACCCTTCAACATATCTACTGCTCTGCCTTGCCTTGTTGTCCTGTGCACCCCAGCCAGCAGCATTCTGCTTCTGGATCCGCGGTTCTTTGCTTCCCCTACTGCTGAGAAGCCACAGTAAAGGCGTCGTGGCAGGGCAGAGCAGGCTGTCAGCAGGACCTCGTGCACTTTCCCAGGGCCCCTGCTTTGCTCCCCAACCAACTGGGCCAGGGATTACCTGGGGCAGGCTATGACAGTGGTGGTGGGAATGGCAGCAGCAGGGGTTCGCCTCTCCTCCCCCCAAACTCAGCATGTGACCAGTGTAAGCAGGAGCAGGCTCCACACTGCCCTGCTGCACGCTCCTGGCCCGCTGTGCCCTGCTTCTCCATGAGCAGCAGGGAATGGAGGCTGCTTCCCACTGCCTCAGAGAAGCAGGGCTCAGCAGGCTGGGACTTGGGAAGGTGTGGCATGGCGGAGTGGAACAGGCTGCTGCTGGCACCATCTGGGTGGTGAGAGTGGGGGGACCTGAGGGGAAGCAACCCCCTGCTTCTGCTGCCATCTGCTGCCACCATCGAACCCCGCCTCAGGTAATTCTGCCTTATCTTGTCCATAGGATGGCTGGCCGACTGCCACAGGGCCTCCAAAAGCATGTGGCCTGGGGCAGCCTGCCCAGCTCATCCTTTGGATGGAACAGCTCTGGATGTCAGGCCATTGTGGCTCCCACAGCCCACATGGTGAGTGTGAGGAGGTGACCCCTGCTGCTGCTGCGCCAGGCCCCCATAACTGCCAGGATCCCTCCAGTCCACAGGACAGTTTGGGCATCTTGTGGTGGCCATGACTAAGTGCAGGACCTGGATTGGTCACCCTGATTCATCCAGCGGATGGGACAGCTCTGCCCTAGAGTGTGGGTCATGAACAAGTGCGTGGAGCTCCTGTTGTCCCAGCCCCATCTTTGTACCCTCATCCTAATTTAGATGCTTCCCCTTCCTGGGGGTTTCTAAGGGCTCTACCAGTTTGTCTGCACAAGGGAGGCTGTCTCTCTGTTCTGCAGAACCTCTGCTGAAGTCTGTGGCACGCTGTAAGTAACAATGAAACTCACTGTCATTCCCTGCAACAGGGTCTGTCACAGAAGCAAAGAGACTCCAAGGCATGTTCCCAGGCCCCAGTCCTAGTAGGGTTGGCAGTTGCCAAAACCCTGCAATTAATACAAGAACTCACAGGGAGGGAGAGACTTGTGCTGGGATAGCAGGGAGACTCGGGGGGGCGGGCGTCAGGACTTGGGGCACTGGTACAGGATGGATCTTTCGCAATTGCCCTGTTCTGTTCATTGCCTCTGAAACATCTGGCCACAACTACTGCTAGAAGACTAGATGCTGTGCTAGGTGGACCGTTGGCCTGAACCAGTGTGGCCATTCTCATGGTTCAGTCAATACTCTCTCAAATGGACTCACACAGAAAAATTATAATAGACAAAAACACCCCATCACACATGGGTGAACACTTCACAGAATGACTACTTCTTGGAGCAGCTTGTCCCGGAACCCAAAAAAGGAGGAGGAGCAATTATGACTTAGTCCCAAATGGAACCCAGGATCTGGTCCAACAGATGAATATAGCAGGACTGCATAGGAATAGTGACCAAAACATAACAACGTGTAACATCCCCATGGGTAGAAAAACACACCACCAGCCCACCATGATAGCACCTAATTTCAGGAAGGGGAACTACACAAAAATGGGGTAGTTAAAATGAAATTTAAAGGTACAGTGCCAAAAGTGAAATTCCTGCAAGCTGCAAGGCAGTATTTTAAGACACAATAAAGGAGACTCAATTAAAATACATACACCAAATTAAAAAAATAGTGACGGTATCAAAAATTTGCCACCTCCAAATAAATAACAAAACAAAAGAAGCACGAAGTGGCAAAAAGGCAGCCTTTAAAAGGTGAATAGTAACAGAGAGGTGGCCATGTTAGTCTGTATTCTAACAAAACAAACCAGCAGTCATGTAGCACTTTAAAGACTACCAAAATAATTTATTAGGTGATGAGCTTTTGTGGGGCAGACCCACTTCTTCAGATCTGGAGATATAATATTTCTAGGACAGCACTGATGGTTTTATAATACAGAGATTCAAAAAAGAAAATTTAAGTGAAAACCGCCAAATCAGATACACAGAACTTAGGGGGGCATGAGGTGTGTCAAATGCTAAGTGTCCTGCCTGAGATCATTACAAATATCAAGGGTAGGGAAGCTGTCTTTGTAGTGCATGAGATAATTGCTATCTCTGTTAAGGCCAAGACTCAATGTATCCAATTTGAGCATGAACTCCAGTTCACACATCTCCCTTTGAAATCTGCTATTAAAGTCTCTTTGTTGTAGGAGGAATATTCTCAGGTCTTTAACATTACAAAGACTGCTTCCTTACCTTTAAAATGTGGAAGTTAAATCCTAGTGAGGAAACTAAAAAGAAGCATAAACTCTGGCAAGTGAAGTGTAAAAATATAATTCGGAAGGCCAAAACAGAATGTGAAGAACAGCTGGCCAGAGACTCATAAAATAACAAGAAGAATGTGAAGTACATCAGAAGCAGCAGGCCTGCTAAATAACCAGTGGGGCCACTGAATGATCAAGACGCTAAAAGAGCATTCACGGACAATAAGCTTTGCAGAGAAACTAAATTAATTCTTTCCATTGATCTGTGTGGCTGTGGATGTGAGGAAGAGTCCCAAACCTGAGCCATTGTTTTAAGTGCCAGACCTGAGAAAACTTGCCCAGACTGAGGAGTCAGAGGAGTTTTTGGAACAAATTGATCATTTAAACAGTAATAAGTCACCAGGACCTGATGGTATTCACCAAAGAGTTCTGAAGGAACACAACTGACAAATTGCAGAACTACTAACTGTGGTATGTAACTGTAGTGGGGAAGCTGCTCCCCTCTGGCCACAGAAGGGTAAAAGCAGGCTTTGGGGCACAAACACAACCAATCAGAGTGGAACTAGAGACAGCCAATCAGGTCAGGCTGGGCCCTATATAAAGACTGCTGGGTAATCAACTGGGTGTTGTGGAGAACAACAGCAGATGCTTCAAGGGATATTAGATGGACACCTTTTTCCACACTGGAAGACTCTGACTTTGTGGATGACCTTGCGTTGCTTTCCCACACCCATCAACACACACAGGAAAAGACACAAGGCCTGTGCACCTTTGGATGCCAGGTTGGACGAAGAGTTAGAGCCAAAAAAACCCCCGAGATTATGACTGTCAACATAGATTCACCAGCAGCAATCAAGATAGATGATGCAGACTTACCCAGCAGAGACAGCTTTATGTCCTTAGGCAGCAGCATCATTCACTGCAATGGAGGCACCAAGAACATCCACAGCAGACTAAGCAAGGCCAGAAATGTCATCTTAAGTATGAACAGTGTATGGAGAGCTACACAGTACTGTGTCCACACCAAGCTTAAGCTGCACCATAGCTGTGTCATATCAACACCACTATGCAGCTCTGAGTGATGGCAGATGACAGAGTGTGACCTTGCCAAGCTCTCATCCTTTCATAACACTAGTCTTCACAAGAAAGTTCACATCTTTGGCCAAAGAAATTTCCATCCACAATCTGCTCCTGTGTTGCCACCAGGACATGACCACTATCCACATGAGAAGATGCCGGAGATGGATAGGGCACGTGATGAGAAGGGAGACAGACACCATTGTAGAGATAGCACTTCCCTAGATGCCTGAAGGATGGTGGAAACATGGGAGTCCCCAGACAATACGGGGGCGTACTAACTAACTAACTTACCTGGAGAAGGGAGAATGAGCTGGGTCCCACTAGGGGATGGTGGTGCCAGGAGCACCTCAGAGAAAGCAATCTTTAGCAGGCACTGAGAAGCTCCAGCCTGATACCTGTTGGACTTGATGTAAGAGAGGAGAAGGTACAAGGGTCACAGGGAAGTGCCCTCGCAATTGGAACAGACAAGCAGGGAGAAGGAATGCAGATGGTTACTGCCAGGGGTCTGTGGGTTGGGATCCAGCACATAGCCAGTGAGTAATATTGGCTGCTGGTGCCCAGACTCATGAATATTCACAGCTAGGTGCTCTGCTCCAGCAATGTTCAGAGACCCAACGCTTTCAGCATTGGAACGCCACTTCTCACAGAGCTGCAAAGGACCTAATACAGATCAGTGCCTGAGGCATCAGCTCACACCAGATGATCTATCTCTCTGTTACTATTCAGGTGATCCCTGGCTTCTCTAGCTGTGCAGCAGAAGAGAAGAGGGGACGAGGATGTGACATGACTGGCAGCCCCCCTTTCCCAGCACTCCCACCCCTGGAGTGACAAGGATGGAGGTTTCTTGTAGTGCAAGATCAGAGGCTAGACCTTGCCCCTGCCCAGCTGCCCGAGGTGCTTCTTGGATGTCTCATGCATGGCTGCTCTTAAAGAAAATGGCACCCTGAGCAAATCTGCATCCTCTGTGGCTGTGGTGCCCTCCTTTGCCCCAGGTCTCCCATAGGCTCCCCACGCCCCCTCTCACAAACCCTGCACTTCCTTCTCTGTACTATGCTCCCTGTGCCCCAACCCCTGCACTCCTGTGCCCTTTGCACTGTGTCCTTTCACTCCCACCCCTTCCACCTCCTTCCACCACGTGGGGAAATTGACCCGCCTGGATGCACAAGGCAGCTGGCATTGCTGCTCACTCCCACATTGGACAGCTGCTTCTTTAGCTCAGGTAGCCCAAGGGGTGCACAAGGGAAGGAAGAAAAACACAGTTACTGCCTCAGCCCAGGTGGGGAAGTGAGCTGAGTGGCAGGAGTCCTGGAGTTGTGCAGTAGCGAGATGGGGGAGGAACTGTTCCCATTCCATGTTTGTGACTTTAAATATGGATATATCAACTTACAAGTTAGGTGGGGGAAGGGAAATGGAGCGAATCATTCCGGGCCCCGCCAAAAATTATACAGACCCGCTGCTCCTGACCCAGGTTAGTGGGCGAACCTGGGTTCCCACCTTGCCGTCATGGAAGAAGGCTGTTATAGGCTGCAGCTTGCCCCTTAGGCAAGGGGATAGACGTTGGAGCTACATCTACCGTACCGCACTCTTTCAAAAGATGAGCTTCCAGGAAGAGACCCCACAGAAGACCATCTTTTGAAACGGTGCATCTACACACACAAAGCAGCTCAAGCCTTCGATCTGCCCTTTCAAAAGGCCACTCAGCCCTTTTCAAAAAGAGTGTCCACATACCCAAGGGCACTCTTGTGAAAGAGTGGAGCAGGAAACGCTGCAGACAGGGTCACATGGCTGACAAGCCCCTCCAGGACCCCCAGCCAGCCACTCTCTTAAAGGGCCACCTCAGACACATAAGAACGGCCATACTAGGTCAGACCAAAGGTCCATTCAGCCCAGTATCCTGTCTGCCGACAGTGGTCAGTGCCAGGTGCCCCAGAGGAGGTGAACTGAAGACAATGATCAAGCGATTTGTCTCCTGCCATCTGTCTCCAGCCTTTGACTAAAGGCTAGGGGCACCATACTTTACTCTGGGCTAATAGTCATTTATGGACCTAACCTCCAAAAATTTATCAGGCTCTTTTTTAAACTCTGTTAGAGTGCTGGCCTTCACAGCCTCCTCTGGCAAGGAGTTCCACAGGTTGACTGTGCGCCGGGTGAAGAAAAATTTTCTTTTATTAGTTTTGAACCTACTACCCATTAATTTCATTTGGTGTCCTCTAGTTCTTATATTATGGGAACAAGTAAATAACTTTTCAATATTCACTTTCTCCACACCATTCATGATTTTATATACCTCTATCATATCTCCCCTCAGTCTCCTCTTTTCTAGACTGAAAAAGTCCCAGTCTCTCTAGCCTCTCCTCATATGGGACCCATTCCAAACCCTTCATCAGTTTCGTTGCCCTTTTCTGAACCTTTTCTAACGCCAATATATCTTTTCTGAGGTGAGGAGACATCTGCATGCAGTACTCAAGATGTGGGTGTACCATAGTTTTATGTAGGGGAAGTAAGATATTCTTCGTCTTATTCTCTATCCCTTTTTTAATAATTCCTAACATCCAATTTGCTTTACTGACTGCCGCTGCACACTGTGTGGATGTTTTCAGAGAACTATCCACTGTAATTCCAAGATCCCTTTCCTGATCTGTTGTATCTAAATTTGCCCCCATCACATTGTATGTATAATTGGGGTTATTCTTCCCAATGTGCATTACCTTACACTTACCCACATTAAATTCATTTGCCATTTTGCTGCCCAATCACTCAGTTTGCTGAGATCTTTTTGAAGTTCTTCACAATCTACTTTGGTTTTGACTATCCTGAACAGCTTGGTATCATCTGCAAACTTTGCCACCTCACTGCTTACCCCTTTCTCTAGATCATTGATGAACAAGTTGAACAGGATTGGTCCCAGGACTGACCCTTGGGGAACACCACTAGTTACCCCCCTCCATTGTGAACATTTACCACTTATTCCAACCCTTTGTTTCCTGTCTTTTTACCAGTTTCCAATCCATGAAAGGATCTTTCCTCCTATCCCATGACCACCTAATTTACATAAGAGCCTTTGGTGAGGGACTGTGTCAAAGGCTTTCTGGAAATCTAAGTATACTATGTCCACTGGATCCCCCCGTCCGCATGCTTGTTAACCCCTTCAGAGAACTCTAATAGATTAGTAAGACACGACTTCCCTCTACAGAAACCATGCTGACTTTTGCCCAACAAATCATGTTCTACGTGTCTGACAATTTTATTCTTTACTATTGTTTCTACTAATATGCCCGGTACTGATGTTAGACTTACCGGTCTGTAATTGCCAGGGTCTCCTGTTGAGCCCTTTTTAAATATTGGCGTTATATTAGCTGTCTTCCAGTCATTGGGTACCGAAGCTGATTTAAAGGATAGGTTACAAACCACAATTAATAGCTCTGCAATTTCACATTTAACTTCTTTCAGAACCCTTGGGTGAATGCCATCTGGTCCTGGAGAATTGTAACTGTTTAGCTTATCAATTAGTTCCAAAATCTGTTCTACTGACACTTCAGTCTGGGACAGTTCCTCAGATTTGTCACCTACAAAGGACGGCTCAGATTTGGGAACCTCTGTAATATCCTCAGCTGTGAAGACTGAAGCAAAGAAATCATTTAGTTTCTCTGCAATGGCATTATCTTCTTTGATTGCGCCTTTTACATCTCTATCGTCCAGGGGTCCCACTGCTTTTTTAGCAGGCTTCCTGCTTCTAATGTACTTAAAAACATTTTACTATTGTTTTTTGAATTTATGTCTAACTGTTCCTCAAAATCTTTTTTGGCTTTTCTTATTACATTTTTACACTTAATTTGGCAGTGTTTATGTTCCTTTCTATTTTCCTCACTAGGATTTGACTTCCCCTTTTTAAAAGATGCCTTTTTATCTCTCAGTGCCTCTTTTACATGGTTGTTAAGCCACGGTGGCTCTTTTTTAGGTCTCTTACTGTATTTTTTAATTTGGGGTATACATTTAAGTTGGGCCTCTAATATGGTGTCCTTGAAAAGTTTCCATGCAGCCTGCAGGGATTTTACTTTAGTTACTCTACCTTTTAATTTCTCTTTAAATAACCTCCTCATTTTTGTATAATTCCCCTTTTTGAAATTACATGCCAGAGTGTTGGACTGCTACAGTGTTCTTCCCAACACAGGAATATTAAACGTTATTATATTATGGTCACTATATCCAAGCGGTCCTGTAATAGTTACTTCTTGGACCAGATCCTGCGTTCCAGTCAGTACTAGATCGAGAATTGACTCTCCCCTTGTGGGTTCCTGTACCAGCTGCTCCAAGAAGCAGTCATTTAACACCTCCACCCTGCACACATTGAGGCCCATGGAGCTGAACAATGCAAAGTGGAGCCCATGCATGGATCTGATGGCTATCCACTCCTGATGGATCCAGATCAGCAGTTTCTGGTACTGGAGCTGGCCTTCCTAGGTACTGTGGTCAGGCCAATATGGTTACGGCTGCCCTCCACCTCCTCCAGGGGACAATGCCTCCCCCACCTGGGATCCCGCCGGCACCACCCCCAAGTGCCTGGTGTATTTGGAGCCACCCCAGCAGCACAGACTGGTGGGAACAGCTAGTGAGGGGGATAAGTATCAGAGGAGGTAGCCTGTGCCTGTGCTGGAGAGAGGCAGAGGTTCCACAGGACATGCGCGACGCTAACATCATAACCTTGTATAAGAGCAAAGGAGACAGAAGCGAGTGCAACAATTACCATGCAATCTCCCTCCTAAGCATCACTGGTAAACTGTTCGCTCGCGTCATCCTCGGCAGACTCCAGAAGATTGCTGAGAGGGTGTATCCTGAATCACAGTTCGGATTCCGCGCAGAGAGATCTGCCGTCAACATGGTAGTTTCTCTGAGGCAGCTGCAGGAGAAATGCAGGAAGCAGAGGAAGCCACTCTATATTGCCTTCATCGACCTAACCAAGGCCTTCGACTTGGTCAGCAGGGATGGACTGTTCAAACTGCTCCACAAGATAGGTTGTCCACCACGGTTACTCAAGATGATCCAGTCTTTCCACGAAGACATGAGAGGAACCGTCCAATATGATGGCACATTATCGGATGCTTTCAGCATCAGGAGCGGCGTCAAACAAGGATGCGGCCTTGCTCCGACACTGTTCGGGATCTTCTTCGCACTCCTCCTTAAACACGCCTTTGGATCTTCAACAGAGGGCATCTTTTTGCACACAAGGTCTGACAGAAAACTGTTTAATCTTGCAAGGCTGAAAGCTAAATCTAAGGTGCGGGAAGTCCTCATCAGAGATATGCTGTTCACAGATGATGCTGCTGTCGTGTCACACACAGAAGACCAGCTTCAGAAGCTGCTGGATCGGTTCTCCAAAGCATGCAAGGACTTTGGGCTCTCCATCAGCCTAAAGAAGACAAATGTACTTGCTCAGGATGTTGCTGTTTCTCCATCATTCAGCACTGACAACTATACGTTAGAGGTCATCCACGAGTTCATTTACCTCGGGTCCACCATCACTGACACCCCGTCCTTGGAGACTGAGCTAAATAGGAGGATCGGTAAAGCAGCCACAACTCTGTCCAGACTCAGTGAGAGAGTGTGGAATAACAACAAGCTGTACACTTACACCAAAGTGCAAGTCTACAGAGCCTGCATCCTCAGCACCCTCCTTTACTGCAGCGAGACTTGGACCCTGTATGCCCGCCAGGAAAAGAGGCTGAACGTCTTCCACTTGCGCTGCCTCAGGCGCATCCTTGGAATATCGTGGAAGGACAGACTGTCCAACACTACCGTCCTTGAGCAAGCTGGAATCCCAACTATGCACACCCTCCTCAGGCAGTGGCGGCTCCGCTGGCTTGGCCACGTCCACAGGATGAATGATGGAAGGATCCCAAAAGACATCCTGTATGGCGAGCTAGCCTCTGGCAAAAGACCTCCCGGATGCCCCCAGCTGCGCTACAAAAATGTTTGCAAGAGGGACCTCAGGGAAGCAGACATCAAGCCAGACAGCTGGGAGGAGCTGGCAGACGATCACAGCAGATGGAGGCAGGAACTATACAAGGGCCTTCAGAAGGATGAGTTGAGGATCAGACAGCTAGCAAAGGAGAAGCGAGCCCGCAGAAAGCACAGCAAGGACCTGCCAGACACCCATTACATATGCAACAGATGCAGCAAGGACTGTCACTCTCGTGTGGGTCTTCACAGTCACAGCCGATGCTGCAAATGAAGATGCCAAACAGAACTACGAAGGGTGCGATCCATAGTCTACGTAGACTGAAGGATGCTACTACTACAGCCAAGTTAGTCTGTATCTTCAAAAACAACAAGAGGTCCTGTGGCACCTTGTAGACTAATATATTTTGGAGCAAAGCATATGGCTTTGTCAGGCCATAGGACTTCTTGTTGTTACTGATGGGTTAGTGGGATGATGTCAGATGGATCCAGAACTTTAGGATGAGAAGTGAACCTTCCAGGAGCTCTTCCACTGGCTTGCCTCCGTCCTGAGACACCAGGACACCTGCATGCTGCCCGCCCTCCCCCTCAAAAAGAGGGTGGCCATTGCCATCTGGCTACTGGCCATCCTGGACAGCTACTGGTCTGTGGGCATGCTCAGGTAACACCCTCCACAGGGAAGGAGGTGGGAGCTCCTGAGCAAGGGGGACATGTGGTGGCTGGAGGCATAGGGCAGGGGTCTGGAAAGGCCATGGAGGAGGGGACAAGGCATGCCCCGTCATGCTCTCACAAGAGCACACACCTTCCCTCCCACACAGGTCATCTGCACAATCAATGTGATGCTGCTCCACTGTGTTGTCCATGTGGGGTATGTGGACACGGACGTCAAGGGATTCACCACGCTCAGCTTCCCACATTGCTCCAGCGCCCTGGACGAGATGCACCTCCCCATTCGTGCCCTGGAATACCACGCCGGCAGCTACATCAACAGAAAAGGCTGCCACTTAGTAATGCTCCAGGCACTGGTGGGCAGCAAGGCTGACTTCATGGATGTCTATGTGGGGTAAAAGGGCTGGACATATGACGTCCATGTGTTTTGGAACTCTGGGCTCTGTCGCCACATGGAAGCTAGGACATATGTACCCCCCAGGAGTCCCTGTGCTTGGTGGTAGCCACTGCCGCCCTGGCTGATGCAGCCCTACACAAGCAACACAGACCCCACCCAGGAGTCTTTTAGCACCTGCCTCAACCAGTCTCGCAGTTCAGTGGAGTGGGCCTTTGGAAGCCTGCAGGGCTGGTGGAGTGCCTCCTCACGTGCCCAGAGTTCAGCCTGCAGAACACTCTGCAGTGATGAGCACCTGCTGTGTTTGCCACAATAAAGTGGAGGGCAAGGGTGAGGCATTCATGCAGGGGTGGGCAGCTGAGTTCAGCCCCAGTTACGAGCAGCCAGTCAGCGCTCCGAGTTGCCAGGCTCAACAGGATGGGGTCCACATCTGGGAGGCCCTCCATATGAGCTTCACTCACAGGCTTCAGTGCCCCACATCCACAGCCACCCCACACAGGCTGCTTCAGACATACACCCTTCACTGTTTCGCCATCTAGAGCACGGGGTACAGGGATGGTGCAAAAATAAACTGTTTATCGAAAACTATGGACACTGATTTTTGAAAACAGTGAACAGAACTATTGACAGTGGAGACCAGGAGCAAGCTATGCACATGGGGAGCTGTGGAAAGGGAGGCCTCACTCTGGGGAGGTGGAAGGGGGACATCAGTCAAGGATGGGGGTGAACAACCATGAGCCCCATTGGCCCTGGGATCCCCTCTCCAATCCCCAGGTTTGGTGTCCCTGGCAAGGCTGGGATGGGGCAGGAAGCACAGGGAGCTAGGGCGGTGGGAAGGCTCCAGCAGGTTCGGGCTTGGCGGGAAGGCGGCAGTGGGGGTGGGGCAGAGGCCAGGACAAGGCAGGCCAGATGGGCTCAGTGCTCCCTCAGGACACACATCATATCCCTGAGGTTGGCCATGGGCTCCTCTCAGGTCGTCTGCCACCATGCCATGTTCACCTCCTCCAGGCGGACGCACTACTCTGCCACTTTGGCCTGGGGGCATCATTCCCCAACTGCCTCCATCCCCTCTGGCTTTGGGCCTGCTGTGGTGCTAGTGATAGGGGGTGCCTGGATCCTCTCCACCACCTGGGATGAGAGAGGGGATGGAACTCTCCTGGCCCTCCAATGGCACAGCTGTATGGATAGTAAGGGAGAGATGGACAGCATGTCAGTCCCTCAGGACCACCTGTGGACCATGCCCCCCACTCCCTGGGGGCAGCAGCCCCAGAATCATAGAATCCTAGGGCTGGAAGGGACCTCAGGAGATCATCTAGTCCAGCCCCCTGCTTCAAGCAGGATCAATCCCCGCTAAGCGATCCCAGCCAGGACCTTATCAAGCCAGGACTTAAAAACCTCTAGGGCTGGAGATCCCACCACCACTCTAGGCAACGCATTCCAATGCTTCACCACCCTCCTGGTGAAGTAGCTTTTCCTAATATCCAACCTACACCTCTGCCTCTTCCCATCTTCCCCCCACCTTCCCATCCAATGGCACAGTGGCCATGGGGTACCGCAGGCGCTGAGGGAGTCCCCGGCCATGTGGGGAAGGCCCCAGGCATGGTTTGGCCCCATGCACCCTCTCTCTGCATGTATGGCTCGCAGCACTGTCCATGGGGATGGATGCCGAGTGTTGCCAGTGGCCATTACGGTGTGCTGCCGGGAGCCACGGCCATCTGTGCCATGTCTGGCCTGGGTTCACTGGGCGTCTGGACGGCCCACTGGCAGATATGGTGCCCGGTCCACCTATTGGGGTGTTTGTGTGTTTTGCTAGCTACTTATCAGTGGGTCCCTCACTGAGATCCAGTGATGCCCACTTGCCGTCACCCGTCTGGATGACCATGAGGGGAGATCGATGACCAGGTCCACTTCCTCACTGGATCACTCTGTGGGCACCACCATCTCCAGGAGGGTGGTGTTGCCCTGGGATCCTGGCTCCTCCATGTCTTTGGGGTACGGCTCATCTGCTGTCGAGGATGGTAGTCAGTGGTGAGGTATCCCGGGACCCCAGGAGGCTCTGGATCTCCCTGTAGTAGCAAGCAGGTCAGGGGACCTGCCCCTGAGTGGCCAGCACAGTCCCAGGCCTGTGCGTAGCCCTGCCAGAGCTCCTTCACCTTGCTCCTCACCTGGTCTGGGGTGTGGGCAGGGTGTCCCCAGGCGGACAGTCCAGTGCAAGTCTGGCAAAAGCAGCCACGTTGCAGCACTTGCTGCCCATCTCCAGCAGGACCTCTTCTTCCTGCCTCAGTCCTAGGACATCCTGCAGCTCCAGCTCAGCCAATGAGGGTGTCCATTTTTGGGAGGCTGCCCAGGCTCCTGTGATCCCTGTGAGGGTGTGAGGTGAGGCCTTGGGGCTCCTGAGGTGGCTGGCTGCTGGCGATGGTGGTTTGGAGCTGTTCGGGGGTGGCTGTGACGGCCTGCTGAATGCTGCTCATGCCTGTGCTGCCAGCATGCTCTCAGCTTCCCGACGCAGGGTTTCTGGGTGCGTGCGGCTTTAAATGTGGCTGGATGCAGAAACCTGCCATCCGCCAGGGTGTCTCCGCACCCCAGATGGCCAAAAGAGCGGCCTGTTGAGAGTCTACACATGTTCCTTCAGGAGCCTTTTGAAAGGGGGAGCTCTTCCTGGTACAGGACCCGAGGAGTGTTTTCGAAAGCGGCACCACATTCCTTCAATTTCCTTTCAAAAGGGTGTGTTTTGTGTGTAGACGTTCTACATGCTCTTTCAAAAGAGAGCCAGATTTTCTGAATGTACTTGGAGTTTGAATGGGGGAGGGGTGCGGGTTCAGAAATTCTCAGCACCACCAAAATTTTTGCAAACCTGCTGCCCCTGCACCAAGGTTGATCCTGGGACCCTGTAACTTCTGCCAGGCAGAACATAGTGTTGGTGGGATAAGATCTGGTATGCAGCACCACCTTATGACTTCACAGTACTGGGCTGTTCATCACTCCATGGGAATGGGCTGCTGTTGTTGCTTGGAGCTAGGTGGGAACAGCTGGGCAACAGGGAGACAGGTCTCTCTTGATGGCAGCTGGGAACGGCTGTAGGCTACCCAGCAGAGAAGCCTGGTGGGGGGTGAGCTACCAAGGAAGTAAATGGATGGGTGTATGTGACTTTACTAACTCATCCCAGACCCTAAGGAAGGATATTGTTGGCATGAACAAGACTTTTGTGAGTTATTGAGGCAGGCCCCCTGCACTGACCACTGGCCAGAAGGGAGTGGTAGGAGACAGCTGCCCAGTGACAGGTGGTATAGTTGGCAAGCGCAGAGACCCAGGCCATCCTGACCAATACACAAAATACATATCTGCAGAGGGCACCACAACATTCAGGGCACAAAATTGCCCCACATTTCATGGTGCCCAAGACACCTACATACATAGTGATGCCAGCTTTGGTGGCCAGACTCTTCACCTTGCTTCCCCCAGCCCTGACAGGCTGCACCCCACAGGGCCATCTCTATGGGAGTGCAGGGCTGGATCAACTCCCTGCTCTACCCCCATTCCACTCTTTCCCCCAGACTCCCTCCCTCAGCAATGCAGCCTGGGAGATTGGGAGGGGTGGGGCTGGTGCCAACAGCAGGGGTCAGGCCATCCCCCACACTAATCAGTGGGAAGCAGGGCAAAGCAGTGCCAGCCCACTCTGCTCCCCTAGCCCCCAACCGCATCACTCTGCTTCCTCTCCACCAGTGAGTGAAGGGACAAGGGGCTGGCAGAGTGGGCTGGGACTAGGTTGCTTTGCTTCCTGCTGCCTTCAGTGAGTACAGGAGTGGTCTGACTCCTGCTGTGTCCCTGAGCACAGTTCCTGTCATGGTGTCTGCTCCCCCACATGGGGGTGCAAAGGTTTGTGCTGTTTGGTGTACAGCACCAAAACTGCTAAGGATGTCCCTGAGAGAGATATCCTCCCATCCAGAAAGGAGCTTGATGGTCAAGGGAAAGAGACGCAGAGGCTGCTATCCGGTCATTGGCTGAGCCACAGCAGGAGATCTAGTGTTCCTTCTACAGCCCCTGCAGAATTGGCAGGCAGCAGAGTGCTGCCAGGAGATCGCTGGTGCCTGCAGAAGACGAAGCACCTGCAATGTTTAAGAACACAAGAAAGGCCTTACTGGGTCAGACCAACTGTCCCTCTAGCTCAGTGCCTGTCTTCTCACAGTGGCCAATGCCAAATGCTCCAGAGGGACTGAACAGACCAGGTAAGCACTGAGTGATCCATCCCTCTTGTCCATTCCCAGCCCTGACAAACAGGCTAGAGACACCCTCCCTGCCCTTCTTGGCTAATAGCCATGGATGGACTTACCCTCCACGAACTTATTCAGCTCACTCACCATCTTGGCCTTCACACCTTCCTCTGGCAGAGGTCCATAGGTTGACTGGGTGTTGTGTGAAGAAATACCTCCTTTTGGTTATTTCAAACCTGGTGCCTATTAATATGGGGTAAGGTGTAGGGAGTAGGGTGACCCCTTACTTCTTCAGCCACAAGAAATAACATTTCCTTATTTACTTTCGCCACACCAGTTGTGATTTTTTTAGACCTAAATCATATCCCCTTTAGTCATCTTTTTCCAAGATGAACAGCTCCAGTCTTTTAATCTCTCCTTATATAGAAGCTCTTCTATTTTCCTAATAATTTTTGTTGCCTTTCTGAATTTTTTCCAATGCATCCTTTTTGCAATGAGCCAACCACATCTGCGTGCAGTATTCGAGATGTGGGTGTACCATGGATTCATATAGAAGCAATATATTTTCTCTCTTATCTGTCCCTTTCTTGATTCCCAAAACTGGTTGCTTCTTTGACTACTGTTGAACACTGAGCAAATGTTTTCAGCAAACTACCCACACTTGACTCCAAGATTTTCTTTCTGAGCAGTAACATCTAATGTAGACCCCAAGACAACATGACGGTGTACTACTGAAGCAGATATGAAGACAATGAACTGCAACTGGGACACACTGGAGAAAATGGTCAAAGACAGAAAGAAGTGGAGGACCTTCGTTGCTGCCCTACACACCAGTATGCCTTAACAGGCTTTAACCAACTAACCATTTTATCTGTGTAGTTGGGATTGTTTTCCAGTGTGCATTAATTTGCATTTATCTACATTGAATTGAAACAAAGGGTGGGAATGAACAGTTCATTTTCTGAACAAAGAAGGGTAACAAGTGGTGTTCCCCAAGGGTCAGTCCTAGGACCAATCCTATTCAACTTATTCATAAATCTAGACAAAGGGGTAAGTAGTGAGGTGATAACGTTTAAAGAACAATACTAAACTGTTCAAAATAGTCAAGACGAAAGCAAACTGTGAAGAACTTCAAAAAGATCCCACCAAACTGAGGATTGGGCAACAAAATGGCAATGAAATTTAATGTGGACAAGGGTAAAGTAATGCACATTGGAAAAAATAACCCCAAGTATACATACAATATGAAGGGATCTAATTTAACAACTAATCAGGAAAGAGATCCTGGGGTTATTGTGAATAGTTCTCTGAAAACATCCATGCAGTGTGAAGCAGCAGACAAAAAAGCAAATAGGATGTTAGGAATTATTAAAAAAGCGACAGAAAATAAGACAAAGAATCTTTTACTGCCCCTTTATAAAACTATGGTACACCCACATCTTGAATACTGCATACAGATGTGGTTTCCTCACCTCAAAAAAGATATTTTGGCATTAGAAAAGGTTCAGAAAAAGGCAATGAAAATGATTATGGGTTTGGACTGGGTCCCATATGAGGAGAAGTTAAAGAGACTGGAACTTTTCAGTTTGGAAAAGACGAGACTGAGGGGGGATATGATAGAGGTATATAAAAATCATGAGCGGTGTGGAGAGGGTGAATAAAGAAAAGTTATTTACTTGTGCTCATAATATAAGAACTAGAGGACACCAAATGAAATTAATGGGTAGCAGGTTTAAAACTAATAAAAGAAAGTTCTTTTTCAGACAGCACACAGGCAACCTGTGGAACCCCCTGCCAAAGGAGGCTGTGAAGGCTAGGACTATAAAAGCGTTTAAAGAAGAGCTAGATAAATTCATGGAGGTTAAGTCCATAAAAGGTTATTAGCCAGGGGGTCGGAATGGTGTCGCTGGCCTCTGATTGTCAGAGGCTGGGGATGGATGGCAGGAGACAAGTCGGTTGATCATTGTCTTTGGTCCACCCCTTCTGGGGCACCTGGCACTGGCCACTGTCAGCAGATGAGATGCTGGGCTAGAACAACCTTTGGTCTGACCCAGTATTGGCCATTCTTACGTTCTTACCTGCTACTTTGTTGCCCAGTCATCCAGGTCTGAGATCCTTTTGTAGCTGTCTGCAGTCTGTCTGGGACTTCAACTACTCAAGATGTTTCACCTACAAACGTTGTCCTTTACTGTTTACTTTTTCTAGATCATTTATGAATATACTGAAAAAGACTGATCCTCAAACAGACCTGGGGCACACCACCATTCCAAAAACTGGCCAAGCGTACCTACCCTTTTTTCCCTATCTTTTAGCCATTTACCAAACCATGAGAGGATCTTCCTCACTATCTCATAATAGCTCACCTTGACTGAGAGCCTTTGGTGAACTCTTTCCAAAGACTTTCTGAAAAATCTAAGTAAATGCTGGACCCCCCTCCCCACTTTCCCAAAAACTCATTGAGCCCCCTCAAAGAATTCAGGTAGGTAGTAAAGGGAAATCATACCTCATCAAAAAACGACTCTTCCCCAACAAATCAGGTTTATCTGTGTCTGACAAGATTGTTTGCTTGTTTTTTTTAACTATAGTTTCAACCAGCTGGAACAAGTTTCAGAAGTGGAGCAGTGTGCCCAGCAGGTAGTGAGAGCCCTTGGAGTGGGACTGGGAACAAGATGGTGCAAGGGGATGTGGAGGTCCCCCCACAAGTTCTTAAAAGGTAAGTGGTAGTCAGATTTCCCTTGATGGGTAGCTGTGGAGCTGCTTAACAAGCCCCATGCAGGGGTTCAGGGCTGCCACACACAAAACTGCTGCGGCCTTCTCTTGCCCAGCCCTGGCAGCTCCCTGCTGGGGCCAGAGGAGAGATGTGTTCCTCCTGCCACAGCATCAGGGCCAGATTAAGAGAGGAACATCGGGGGCTGCAAACCTTAAAGATTGTGTATTCTGGAAGGTCCAGCCCTTCAGTTGGCCAAGGGGGAGATCCATGCGCTCCCCTCCAGGTGGAGCCATGTCACTGCAAGCACCAGGAAGCTCTGTCTTAGCACCGCTGGCCCCACATCAGAAGAGTGTGGACAAGGATAAGAAGGCTATTTTTCAGCATCCCTACTAGAGGTTGAACCTCTCTAATCTGGCACACTCTCATCTGGCAGCATCTGTAGTCTGGCATGATTTTAGTCAGTGGGATATTCACTTACCATGAGCGTGGCCAAGTTGCTCATGGTCCCATAAAGTTTGTTTACAGACACCTGTCCTGGCTCTCAGTGTTTTATGCTGTTATTTAGCTGTAATTTACCCCTAAATGTCTTCTAAAAGCCTAGTGAGCAGCAGAAGTGTTGGTAATACTGCTAGACAATACTCACCTCCTGTGGTCTGGCAAATTGTCTTATTTGGCACCGGTCAGGTCCCATGGGTGTCAGACTAGAGAGGTTCAACCTGTGCCAGCGGTGTTCCTGTGCCACTGATGGGCTGCTGGAGTAAGCTTCACCATCACAGGTACCACTCCAAGCGCCCCTGCAATCTTTCACCTCCTCCCTCTTAGTCCTGATCAGACAAGGAGAAAAAAGAACACATAACATGACCACTTACACCAGCTCAGTGATTCCAAACATCTCTTGGGAGTGAAACTTTGTCTCTCTTCTCCCCTCCGTTTGCTTTTTCCTTGTCTACCTTATTTTTTCTTTCTGCCTAATCAGCACCTGTTTAGTCTGTCATGACTGCATGCTTTGGAACACTTCCATCAGCCTCTACCAGATGGACATTGCTTTTAGCTGCTTTACATAGTCAGATAGTGCAACAAGTTTGTCAGGACTCAGCAGCTGAGAAGGCCATTTGTTGTGTCAAGTGGCAACTGTTTGGGGAAGGACACAAGGGGGACACTGCCCACATGGCAGTCACCCCCCATGACTCCTCCCTGTGCCACCCCTAGCCTGAGGGAGGGTGTAGGACAAAAGGACAACCCTGTGCCTGCTCCTTTCCTTCAAGTCTCCACCCCTGCTCTACTCCCTCCCAGCCGCCCCCTGTACTTATTCCGCCCTCCACCAGCGAAACAGCCCAGGAGCCTGGGTAGGAGGGCTGACACCAGAGGCAAGGGGTGGGCCTGCTTGGACACTCAGCAGCAGCAGCGGGAAGAAATGTTGCCAGGCCGAACCTGTTCTTCTCCACCCGCCCCCAGCCATGCTGCTCTGCCTCCTGTGGGGGGCAGCTCCCGCTGTCCATGAGCCGTGGGGTTGGGAGCCAAACCGAGATCCGCTGGGGGTGCGGGTAGGGCAGCTGGAGAGCCCTGGGGGCAGAGGAGGACAAGGCCCCCGGAGGCGGGAGAGACATGGTCACAAAGCAGCACCGCCCTGAGACCCCGGCGCAGGGCCTGAAGCGCGCCCCGGCAGAGATGGGGCATGGGGCGTGTGCGCCCCGGCACACAACCCTCCGCCACTCGCCGTCAGCCTGGGGATCACATCCCCAGCGCCAGGGACGGCTTTTACTGGTCCAACTTCTTCCGGGACAGAGGCGCCTGGGCGCCAGGCAGAGCTGCTGGGGGGGCTGGGGCGCTGCCCCCCGCCAGCAGCGGGGATCGCCCTGAGCGCCTTGTCTCGCCGAGGCCCGCAGCTTCACCCGCGACAGGGGGTGTCGGCCACATCCCGGACGGCGCTGAGTGACGAGGCCCAGCTTCCCTAACCATGGCAGCAGCTGCGCGCCCGCCCGCCTCTGCCTCCCTCGCTCCGGGGCCTCCCGCGGGTCCCTGGCTGCCCCACAGGGGAGACAGGCCCGAGGCCGCACACGTGAGGCTGGGGTCGCTGGAGCCCTGCCTGCCCCCCGGGAAGCCAGGGACTGGCACCCCCAGTGCACCGACCAATGGGGACACGTGCCCACTTCGCGTCTCTCGCTCCGTAGTGCCGGGCCGGGCCGGGCCGGGCCGCCCTTCTCCCGCAGCCCAGGGCAAAGCCGGGACCCGCGCCAGCCGCTCCGATAGCCGGGTGATGGGCAGCGAGCTACGCCCCACCCCCCGCAGCGGCCTTTGCTTCCCCCCGGCCCCGGCCGCGCGGGGCCCCGCCCGCCACCGGCCCTGTCCGCGCGGAGCCCCGCCCCCACCGGCGGCCACGGCCCCGCCCCGCCTCGCCTCGCCTGGCCTGCGGCCCTGTCCGCGCGGAGCCCCGCCCCACCGGCGGCCACGGCCCCGCCCCGCCCCGCCCCGCCCGCCCGCGGCCCTGTCCGCGCGGAGCCCCGCCCCGCCCCGCCCCGCGCCAGGGCAGGCAGCGCACCAGGAAGCTGCAGCCGGACGGTGCCGGGTTCGGGCCGCCCGATGGACCCTGCGGCCAAGGAGGGGCGGCTCTACGTACAGCAGGGCCACAAGTTCGGGGCCAAGGTCGGCAGGGCCATCGGGCTCGGGGCGGGGCGGGTCACTCCAGGTGGCGCGTGGGGGTCCAGGTCCCTCCTGTGCAGTTGGTTGGGGGAGCCCTGGGGCTTGGGGTCCCCCTATCCGTCCTGGGGATGGGGCCCAGGAGTCCGGGCTCTAACCCTTAAGCTAGTTTGCCTCGCAGCTGGGACAGCACGCGGGGGGCCTCCTCTGAGCAGTGGAACTGGCCTCTAACCCTTAGGCTGTGCTGCCGCGCTCAGTACCCTTCAGCGGCTGCCGCGCTCAGTACCTTGCTCCTGCCCTGCTCAGTACCCTTCCCCCGCCTTCAGCGGCTGCCCCAGAGATGGGAATGGAGGCCAGAGGGGCAGGGGACCTCCCCTTGGAGCAGGCTCAGTGCTGCACCCTTCTTGGAGTAAGGTAAGGCGCTGCTCTCCCCGAGGAGCAGCCTGTCTGGCTTCTCTGCGGGGCTGAGCTGTGCTTGGATCAGCTGGCTGGGTGCTGGCACTGTGCCCCAGCCAGCCCACTGTGGAGGCTCAGGGCCTGCTGGTGCTATGGCATCTGTAGGGAGGCCTAGGGATTGACCTTGAGGGCTGCCCCCAGAAAGGGAGGGGGGAGGATTTACTCTTCCCCTCAGAGTCACTTGTGGGGTCTCCATGGATCAGGTAACATCTTTTCCTACTGTGGCATGGGGACTTTGCTGGGGCCCAAGTACCTGCCTCTGTGACTGTCCCCCCTTCTGTGACTCCAGCTCCACACCCTCCCTGGGGTGCTGCTATTCCTGCTCCCCAACTACCTCAGCCAGGAGAAAGCAGAGAAAATATAACAAGCCTTCATCATTGTCAGGGCTCCCTTTATCACACCTTGCAGGCTCCAGCCCAGAAGAGGCAGGGCAGCAGCAGGACAAGTTTGCTGCCGTGGCCACATTGGGAACCATCTGTCCAGGTGCTTGTGGCCGTGCTACAGTGCTGAATATCTTGCAGTTGCTTTTGAGGCTGTGACCCTGTGAGCTGTGTCTGCTCTGAGTATAGTCACCCTGGATGTCCCAGTGTCTGGGTTGGTTCTGTGCAGTGGGAGTCACTCTCCAGCTTTCAGCCGCTTGTACTAGTTCTCTGGCTGGCCTGAGTCTGTGTGAGACCTTACCCCAAGCAATGAGCTGGGCTTGCAGAGCTGTAGAGGCCATGTCAGGGGCAGGAGGAACACCCCTCCTGCCCTTCTGTACTCTCTAGGCTGGATGGCATCAGGGCTGCGGCTGTTCTACCTGGCAGCATCTCCTCTCTGCTGTATATGTTAGGTAACAGCGCCCTTCTGTAGCACTTCCTCTAGGCTGCCAGACCAGGGATGGTGGTGGCTTCTTTTCTGCTGTGTGGTGAACCGCTTGGGCGCATGCTGGATGTGCTGACAAAGCAGGGCTCTTTTGGCATCCCCATATTCCTGACTTAAGTTGGCCACTGCCTGGGGCTGATAGTTTTCTGTGCCACTGAACCACACCTGAGTAGGATGTCCTAGGGACACAGCCAGGGGATTTGGCAGCACTATTGCCAGGGCCTTGGTGACTCTTGTTTGAATAGAGTGGTAGATGCCCATGATGTTGTGGGAGAGGGGTGGAGCACACTCTCGCTCCAAATGTCCAGCATCCTTGTGGGCTCTGACTCTTAGAGAGGCACCAAGAGAACCAAAGCAAATAATTCATATTGGGCCAGTGTGGTCAGCAGCACAAGGTCTGGTGTAGCTCTGCCTCTGCTCATCGCCTTCCTCTGCACTTTGCTAGTTATGCCAGCTCATGCCCTGTCCCCTCATCTGGTCTCTGTGCAGCCCCATGGGTGGAGTGGCTGGTTTGCTGTGGCCCCTCTGTATTGCCCCTGGGATTGTGGGCTGTCAGGGAAGAGCTGCCTTTTCTCCTGTCCTGTACAGCACACAGCATTTAGTAGTGGCTGTAACATTTTAAAAAATCCTGTTTTTAAGTACATCAGAAGCAGGACGCCTGTCCAGTCACTGGGGCCACTGAATGACAGGTACTACAGGAAGGAGTAGTCAAAGGAGACAAGGCCATTGTGATGAAGCTTATTGAATTCTTTGCTTTGGTCTTTGCTGCAAAGGATTTGAGGGAAATCCTCACACCTGAGCCTTTCTTGTTTGGTGATAAGTCTGAGCAACTGTCCCAGAGTGACAAGAAGTCCTGTGGCACCTTATAGACTAACGGATATTTTGGGTTATAAGGTTTTGTGTGCAAAGACCCCCTTCGTCTTTGCCCACAAAAGCTGATGCTCCAAAATATCTGTTAGTCTGTAGGGTGCCCCAAGACGACTTCTTGTTTTTGAAGATACAAACTAACTCTGATACTTGTCCAAGAGTGAAGTGTCAGTGGAGGTTTTGGGGACAAATCAATACATTAAACAGTAAGAAGTTACCAGGACCTTATGGCACTCACCCAAAAATTCTGAGGGAACTTAAATATGAAATGCAGAACTACTAACTGCTTTGCAATGTGATGCTAGTTTTTAAAAAATCCTTCAGTGGCGATCACAGCAGTTACAGGCTGGTAAAGTTGAGTTCCAGGCAAATAGGCTGAATTTGTAGTAAAGAAGAGAATTATGATACACATAGACAATATGCTGAGGAAAGCTCAACGTGTTTTTTGTAAAGGGAAATCATGTCTGAACAATTTACTAGAATTGTTTGAGGGAGTCAACAAGCATGATGCAGAAGATAAAGAACTTTTTGAGAGTCCAAGTACACTATAACAAGTACCCTACCCACCAAAGGCTCTTAACTGAGGGAAAGAGTCGTGGGATAAGAGAGAACATCCACTTGTGGATCAGTAACTAGTTAAAAGGAAGGAAACAAAGGGTAGAAATAAATTATCAGCTTTCAGAAAAAGGCGGGGGGCAAAACTACTTAGGATAATTATTCCAAAGCAGACCAAACAGAGTTATAAAGGTATCTTACAAAACTGGGCAGCACAATGGCAGATGAAATTGTATATTGGTAATACAAAGTAATGCACCTTGGAGAACTTCTCAGCTATATGTACAAAATTATAGGGTCTAAATTAGAAGCACTCAGAAAGGAGTTCTTGGAGTCATTATGGATAGGTCTCTGATGGGTAGCCAGCTTAGTCTATATCTGCTCTGAAAATATTTGCTCAGTGTGCAGTAGTAGTCAAAAAAGCTAACCGTATGTTAGGAACGTTAGGAAATGGGTAGCTGGTAAGACGGAAAATATCATAATACCACTATGTAAATCCATGGTATGCCCACACCTTGACTACTGCGTGAAGTTCTGGTCACCCATCTATAAAGGGATATTGGAGGTGGTACGGAGTTCCAAAGCATAGAGAAGGGCAACAAAAATTATCAGGGGTATGGAACAGATGCTATATGTGGTGAGATTAAAAGACTGGAACTATTCAGCTTGGTGACAAAATGACTAAAGAGGGAATGTGATAGAGGTCTCTAAAATTATCAGTTATGTGGAGAAACTAGATAGGGAACATGTGAACCAGGAAGTGAAGAGGCAGCAGGTTTAAAACAGTCATAAGGAAGTATTTCTTCACCCAGTGCGCAGTCAACCTGTGGCACCTACTGCCAGGGGATGTTGAAGGCCAAAACTATGAATGGGTTCCCAAGAGAATTAGAGAAGTTCAGGGAGGATGGGTCCCTCTGTGGCTGTTCACCAAAATGGCCGGGGGGTGCATGTCTGAGTGTTCCTAAGCCTCTGATTGCCAAAAGCTGAAACTGGATGATGGGATCCATCACTCAGCAGTTTCCTTTTCTCATCACTCCTGAAGTCTCTGGCCCTGACAATGCTCAGAGACAAGATAGCAGTTTGGTGGACCCTTGGTCTGTTCCAGCATTGCAGTTATACAGTGATCCCTGTCTACTAACTCAGAGCCCTCTCCTCTTGCCCTGGGCTATGTGGGAGCAAAGGTCAATGCAGCCTGTTGGTCTTGTGTCCTATTTTTGAAGGGCAATAGACTCTGGCCCCCAACGAAGCAAAGAGGTGCAGGTTGTAGCAATGGGAGACACCCCACCCCAAGAATGTTCTGCCTGTTTGATACCCCTGCCTGTTGCGGAGGCTGCTGTGGAGGCTGCTGTAGCGGCTGTTGGATCAAGCACCCCACTTGCTGGGGCAGAACCTGTCTGAGGCAACAGGAGTCAGCCTCTGGATGCAGGAGTAAGGGGCCCAGATCCTGAGGAGTGGAAGGAGACAGCGGCCTGTGGTGTACCTGGCTCTACAGCCCAGGACACATCGGTCCATGCACAGGCTGTGCAGCACCAGCTCCCAAGTGACAAGCAGACCCTTTTCCTTCTCCAGGCTGGGTGGCTGCTGCTGTGACTAGCCACATGGTGCAGATGGGGGGCCTCTGGCCTGTCTGAACTTATTCTTCCCTGCCCCTCCCCCAGCTCTCTAGCTTGCTGCCTGATGATTTGGGGAAGTTTGGTGTTAATACAGGAAGCAAGTGAGGACACAGATACTTCCTCTTCCTGTCCTGAGAGTCTGCAGCAGGGATAGGAGAGGGCTGAGAGTGCAAGGGAGGGGGCAGGAGGGCAAGGCCCATATGGCGTGTGATGAGCCACAGAAGCCCAGAGATCCTGTGCCTTCTGCAGGCTGGGGGAGAGGAAATGACTGGGAGCTTCTGAGAGGAGAGGAGTGTGGGGCACTCATTGCCTGGGGTATATGCCTCCTTGCCGCAGGGTGGGGCTGGCTGGAGGCTGGCACTCCTCTTCTGTGAGTCAGTTAGATCAGGTGGTCCCTCTGGGGAGAGGGGAAGTGCTGACCATCCCCAGTGGTCCAGACCCTAGGGCTGACGATCTGGCATTGCTCTGCCATGCCCCAGGTGACCTGGGCCAGGCAGAGAGCATGTACAGGAATGAGCCAGGGTGTGCACAACTGTAGGGATGAGCTCTCTAGGCTCAATACACCATGGTGTTGCTGCAATTAGAGCTTCACTGCAGGCTGCTTTCATGGTCCTTGCTACTGAGCAGACTGGGCGCATGGGCAGGTCTGCAAAGGGTATCTGAATTGAGCAGGCCAAGCCCATGTTGAATCTCCCCAGACTGCACTGCACTCCACTTACTTCTGCACCAGCGGGAGTCACCAGCTGACCCAGTAGATGCAGTCCAGGCCCGGGCTTCAGTGCTGCTACATGCCGTTCATGGAGAGCGCATCCCCCTCCTCTGACCTCTGTTCAGACAAGTCCTCAGCCTCCCCCAGTGCCTCGGTCCAGTGCCCTTCCTGCCCCTCCCCAGGCTCCTCCTTCCGGCACCCCACCTGCCCCTCCCTCAGTGCCTTGGTCCACCGCTCTGCCTGTCCTTCCTCCTGGCGCCTGGGGATGGGCATGGTGGCGGTGGAGACCATTGTGCTGACCCTGCTTTGTTGCCCTTGCAGAGATGGAAGAAGAACTGGTTTGTGCTGTACCCAGCCAGCCAACATGGGGTCGCCCGCCTGGAGTTCTTTGACTGCAAGGACCCAGGAGCCCCAGTTGAAAAGCTCAGCACCAAGCGGCTGGACAAGAAGATCATCCGTCTGGCAGACTGTGTCAGTGTGGCGCCTGTACCTGAGAGTGGCCCCAAAGATAGCACAGCTGTTTTCCGCCTCGAGACCAGTGACAGAAGCTACCTGTTTGCCGCAGAGAAGGAGCAATGCATGGAGTGGGTGGAGAAGCTGTGTGAGATCGCCTTTGTGGTGAGTGCTAAGGGTAATTCTCCTCTGCTCCCCTCCACAGAGTGAAGGCTGACATGGGCTCATATCCCAAGTGATTCCCTCACATGGTAGCCCTGTGTGTGAGGGAGGTTCTGTCCCTCAAATCTGTGTTGTTCAGTCATCATAACTGTATGCCATGATGGGTTCACCCCCAACCCCATTGGGATCTGTGACAAGCAGGGAATACTGATATCTGAGAGCAATAGAGAAAAATGTGGCTTTAAAACTGCAGTCTGTGTGTGTCTTATACAAATCCTGGCCATCTTGTAATGGTGAGCTAGACAGGCCCAAGGTCTGCAGCCAGAGCATGGGGTCCCCGTCTTTCTCTCATCCCCCTCAGCACCTCGTCCCCCAAGAGGGGGGCACCCACTTTTCAAAGTCTGTTGCAGCCATTTTGCATTTGCCTGGGTTCCCAACTTTGACCCTTTTGGACAAAACTAGCTTTGTAGGTGAGGCAGGAGAGGGGTAAAACGTTCAAAGCTAATGGGTCAACTGTTACCCCTTAACAGCCCTTAAGTGAGAGGTAGCTTCTCCAGAGCCGTCTATCTTCCTTGCTGCCTGTTGTCCTCACAGCTCGTCATTTACCCTAACACAGCCCTGTTCTAGAGCAGTGCTGCTTTGTTCCCCTCATTATAGTCATACCAGTGAGTAGGTTCACTTCTGTGTTTGGGGGCTGCATCCCAGAAGGCAGCAACCCGGAGAAGGATTTACGGGTCGCCACGTGAGTTCCCAGGGCAGTGCTGTGGCTCTGTGATTGTGAAAGCGGGAAGCAAGAGACGGCACTGGAGAGTCCCGTATGGGAACATGGCAGCCGATTCTGGGTCCACATGCTAAAAAGGAGGTTGAAAATGGGCCAGGTTGCAGAGCAGAGCCATAAAAATAATTTTGAGAGCTTGAGAAAATGTCCCCTCCCCCCGGCCAAAAGAAGGGTTTATATTAAACTGGCTGAGCAACTCAAGCCTTCCACTGTGAGGTGGGTTTGAAATCCAGTCTGGAGGCTCTTTTAGCCAAGCACAAGTGACAGGGTCAGCAGAAGACTGGGAAACTGTGACATGTAAAGGTCAGCGATATGCAGCAGGTCAGACGAGACGATCTGGTGGGCTCATCTGGCCCTCATCTCTGTGAATTGAACCCCAGGAGTGATCGATGTACTGCAGATGCTGTACCTCATATGCCTGGTGGCCTAAGCCACAGGCTAGAGCAGTAGCATTTAGCACAGGTTCCAACCCTGGTTTGTGTAGTATGTTCCCCATGCATTACCGTTACACCTGATAACGTGAGAGTGAAGCATCCCACTTGAGGCAGTCCCTGGGTCCGTCACCACACTTCGCAGGGCTTCTCCAGATCAGAGGCTTCTGGGCTGGTGTGGTGACACCAACAGCTTTGCGCCTGTGCAAGCCCTTGACAAGAGACCAGCTGCAAAATGGAGCTCTCCCACTGGCAGCCACATGCAAGTTGCACTTTCAGTTCTCCATACGTTAAATCTAGAAACACTCACTTCCGCTGTGCGAGCCTTGGGGATTGTTTGCAGTGATGCTGGGACTGTCTCTCTGTCTCTCTTCATGTGGGCAGGAACAGGGCAATGTCAGAGTGGTTTGTGAACCCGCCCAGGGTTCCATTTCCCTTTTGTGCTGGGGACCCTCAGACTGAGCTATGGGGCATGAGTTCAGCTCGCCCTGAGTAATGCCACTTACAAACCACCTGAACAAGTAGCACATGAGCCTACAATTGCTTTGGCCTTGAGGAAGAGGAGCTGTTCCCCATGATTGTGCCGGATGTTGCTGGAGGGTGGCGATGGGCACTGGTGGACCGATCTCCTCCATCTGGTTCACCCAGGTGGCTTGGCAGCCTTGGGGTGGCTGTGTTAAAGGCTGAAGAGAGGTGCAGTTATAGGGTATCTGTATCCATAGGGTTATAGGGTTAGCTGTATCCAAAGCCAGGAGGTTCCATTTTAGTGCTACCAGGACAATGGTTCTCTCCCCTGAATCTGATGGAGGCCCAGTAAGAGCTGGCAGATGCCCTACTGGAGCCAGGTTGTCAGCTCCGTGGGATGCACTGTGGCACCCCTCTCCAGCTCTGTCCCTGGGGGCTGGATGTTGTCAGGGAAAGGTTCTTTGTTACTCGCTCAGCAGATGATCTGGGTTGTAAACATTACCAAAACCTTCCCCTTGTCCTGCCCCATGGGCTGCTCTCTGCGAGAGTCCAGTGGGGACCAGCCTCTTCCATCCCACTCCACTTCTGATCAGCCTCAGCCCAGATGCCTGCTCATTGCTGCTGACTAGCATGTGGTGGGTGGCAGGGTGCACAGGGAAAGCTCCATTCCCTGTGCTGGGCTGAGGACCTGACTCCCACCTCTGGGAGAGGTTGGGAGGCTCTGAGGTGAACTGGGTGCTGGGTGTGTGGTGAGGCTGGCTGTGAGGTGACCCATGGTGGCAGAGGGGGAGCTAGCTGTGGCGGGTGGGTGGCATGGAGGCAGCAGGTGGTGGTGCAAAGAGCGCTGGACATGACAGGATGGGGGACCAGTTGTGAGACAGACCACGGAGAGGAGGGAGAAGCTGGGGACTGGCTGTGAGGCAAGCGAGGCAGTTCTGGGTGCTGATGCCTCTCTTACTTGTCAGAGGAACTCTACCAACGGAGCCCATCCTGGGACCAGCAAGGAGTGTGATGGGGGAGCACCAGCCCTGGAGATGGCTGTGAACTCCATTTACTACTCACGGAAGGAAGGTAGGGGTTGCCTTGCCCTAGGCGCTCTCTGGCAGCTCTGGCTGCTCCCTTGGTACTAGAGTCTGTTTCCTGCATGGTTCTGCTGCGGCAGCTTGCAGCACTCACAGCCTGGCAGGAGGCTGGCCTGGCCTCTGGACTAGTGCAGACTATATTCTTGCCCTCCAGGCATGCGCTGTGACCTGCCCCACTGGGCTGTGTGTGGAGCTGGGATGCCTTCCTACTCCTTGCTGCACTCCTTATATGGGGTCCCGGGCGTGTGTCTCTCTGGGCTCCCCCACACTGCTCTGTCCCCCAGGGGCCAATTGTTGCCAGGCTCCTACCCTCACACATTGCTCTGTCCCCTGGGGGTTGGGTGTTGCTGGGCTCCCACCCTCACGCTCTGCTCTGTCCTCTGGGGTGCCAGGTGGCACTGGGCTCCAGTGCCCACACTCTGCTTTGTCCCTGGGGAGTGGGTGGTACTGGGCTCCTCCCCGACCATCACATGCTGTGGTCTGTTCCCTAGGGGCTTCTGCCCCCCACTGCTCTGTACGCCAGGGGCTGGTTGTCACTGGGCTCTCCCCCACTGCGCCGTCCCTCGTGCTCTGCCCTTGGGGTTGGGAGTTCCATGCCTGTGTATCACTGGTTTTCCTACTCTGCCCTTGATGCAATGGAAAGTGGGCCTGGGGTTTGATTTCCCTGTCTTCCCCATGCTCTGTCATGGTCCTAGGGGTGCCTCTCCTTTCCTTCACCTGCTCTTGGGTGTTGGGGGTGTGGGCTTTCCTGCTGTGCCCCGTCCTTGTGAGTGTTTGGCTTTCTTGGCAGTGAACGCTTTCTGGGTAACAGTACAGAGGACAGAGGCAGCAGAGCGGTGTGGACTTCATGGAGCCTATGTGCTCAAAGCTGAGCAAGATAGCTTGATCCTCAAGGAGCCCCGGACACAAGAAACTCTCTACACCTGGCCCTACAGGCTGCTCAGGAGATATGGCCGAGACAAGGTGAGTGGGGCAGCACTTAGAATGAACAATCAGGCTCCTGCTAAACTTAATCATACCCCTTTGTCAAAAGGGTGTTCTACCCCTAAAGCTGCAAGCCATCTGGGTTGGCGTGCTAAGGCCTGACCTGGTGTGTCACCCCATGTGCAGCAGAGACAGGAAGAGAGGTCAGCAGTGGCCAAGACGCTAGTTCAATGGTTCCTGAGGGCAGACCGTACCAGAGGTTTGACTGCCTCCTGGCACCTGTGCTGTGGCTGTCATTGCCATGGTCCCCTCCCTCCTGGCCAAGGTGACTGTCGTATGTCTGAGTCCATTGTGCAGCTGTCCTCATGCTTCATGCAGCTCTTGACTGCATACCTCAGCCCAGCTGCTCTGGGTGTGTGGGAAGGAAGTGGTTGCCTGTGAGAAGCTGCTTATAGAATTTGTGCTGTAACAGCATCACACACTGCAGAATGCTTCCCCTGGGTCAGCCAGCAGTGAACTGGAGTCTGAGCATCTCTGCAAAGGGGAAGCATCTGAGCAGCTTTTCCTCCAAGGCTGGGAGCCACTGGGCAAGAGCCAGAAGGCCAGGCTGGGGACAAAACTTCAATAGCTTGAGTATAGTCATGGGAAAAGGGCTGATTCCAAGCAGCAAAATTTCATTCAGGGAATGCCCCATCCTGCCTGTGCCCAGGTTTCTCAGCTGTCATGGTGCTGCCCTGTGGGATGCTGGTTGCTAGCGGAGGTACTGATCTGGCTCAGACCACAGTCATGCCAAAGAGAGGGAGTGGAGCTGGGGAATCCACTCAGGAGATCCTCATAGCTAAGGTCTCATGTGACCCATGATTTCACAGACTGCAGGGAAGTTGTGTGATTAGGCAGTTTGGGGATTTTTTGCCTAGAGCAGGATGCCCACTTCTGCCTCTGCACTGCTGGAAAAATCATGGTTAATTTGGCTTTGCTTCCTTGATGGTTAGTGGAAGACAAGGGCACGTTTGTCAGTGCATGGCAACCTGCCCAGTAGAGCCCCCTGGCAGACTGCAGTGCTGGCTGGCAAGGGTGGGATCAGCCACTTGGAGTACAAGCAAGTATGGGAGTCTTGCCCCAGCAGAAGGATCAGGGCAGGAGGCATATATTCCAGTGTCAGTTGAGTTGGCCAGTTGTGGCAGGGCTCTCCGGTCTCAGCTCCTCCCTAGATAGCACTGTGATCTCTTCCCTGGCACTGCTATGGGTTGAGCTGGGGCACCCAATTATTGTACATTGTCAGCATAGCCCCCGCATATTGCCAGCTGGGCATAGAGGAAGCAGCAGCAATCTGGGCTGGAGTTGACTGTGAAGCCAGCTAGGCCCTTCTCCCAGACCCACAGCTAGGATGGACAGGTGGCTCCATATGATGACACATGCCTCCTTATTCCCCAGGGCAGGACTATTCCACCATCGCCTTGTTCTTTTCTTGGATGGGACCAGCCCACTAACCCTGCATGAGCAACCAAGGCCACAGTGGGGAAATGGCAGCTGGGTTACCTACTTCTCCCTTCTTGATGCTAGAAGAATTGCAGCAGTTTGGGGCGGGGGCAGTGGGTGACCATGTGTCGCTCAGAAAATTCACACCCCTGGGAGGCTGCCATAAATTAAAAGATAAAAGAGAAAATGATTTACGTAGTGCTTGACTGAAGAAGCCCACACATCATGGTGTGTCCCTCTGGAGCGTCTGGGAAGGGGTGAATTGGAAGGTGGGTTTGGGCCAGGGATGGGGAGTGGAAATTGTGCAGGGGGCATCCAGGAATTATGCCCACAAGCTGTTCTGAGAAAGGAGATACCAGGAGTCTTGCTGCAGTTGTTTCTTGCATCCAGGTTTCCTATTGTGGCATCAGCTCCATCTCCATCTGATTCTTGTCTATGGCTGCATCCCACCAGCAACAGGATCAGTTTCAGATCCCAATGAATCCCCTCCTGGGCAGACCTCTTTCTGTGCCCACACCCTGCCACCCAGTCCCTGTGGTGCCACCACTCATGACAATCAAGCACAGAGCACCCTGTGCGCCATGTCCCCAGCACTACTAATTCAACCTATGGCAGGGGCTTTGCTCTCTTGTCTGCATGATCGCTGGGCCCCAGAAAGAGCAAACACCTGGGCTGATGTTCAGGAGTGCTCGTGTTCAGTGGGAGGATGCCAAAACTGTTCTTGCTGTGTACACCAGAGATCTGTCCTGGTCTGTCAGTTTGCATGAGTGCCTGTAGCCTGGGCTGCAGCATGCATGGCCTCAGGGCTACTGAGAGACTTTTAGGGGCTGACTGAGATGCTGACTCTCCACCTGATCTTGGCAGGTCATGTTCTCCTTCGAAGCTGGCAGGCGCTGCGAGTCTGGCCCTGGGAACTTCACATTTGAGACCAAGCAGGGGAACGAGATCTTCCGGTTAGTGGAGGCCTCCATTCGGGAGCAGAAAGCCCAGGTGGAGGAGAACAGGCAGAGCTGTGACTCCCTGGACTTGGACTGCCCCAACATGGTGCTGATCCGCAACACCTTGGCTGACTCTCTGAGCCTTGAGCTGCCTGCTGAGGGGGATGGCCCAGCAGTGGCCAAATCTGGGCTGGCAGCCAAGCTTGGTGCTGCTCCGGAGGAGAGGGACACTACAGCTCTGCTGAAGGCCCGCACTCTCCCAGAGCCCCCACTGCTGCCCAAGCCTGCTCCTCCCAGCACTCCGCCACGCTCCCCACTGCCCAAGGTACCCAGAGCTGTGCTCCCTGTTGAGGATCCAGCTAGTGTGTACTCAGAGCCCTTGGATGCGGTGAAGGGCTTCCAGAACAGATCAGACCCACTGTACTCGGACCCCATTGACAGCAAGCTTGGAGGTGGGGCCATGAGTCATGGTTCTGCCCAGGAGGATGCGAAGCTTCGGAAACTTGGCTCTCTTTACCCAGGCCTATATGACCAGGTCCAGCCAATGGGGAGCAGCCAAGCTGAGAGGATGTTGCGACACAGGGAGCACATCTATGATGAGCCTGAGGGGCGGGCCCCACAGCCAGTGCCTGCTAGTAGCTCCATTTATGATGAGGCACGGCCAACAGATGAAGCCTGGCGCACACAGAGCCTAGATGACAAGGCTGGGTATGAATACTCCTGCTGTTCCAGCACTGATGACTACTCGGTGCCTGCCTTCCCGCACAAAACTGGGCCCAAGGGCCCCAAGCCCATTCCTGCCCCTAAGCCCCAGGCCATGTTCATTCCCAAAGTCACGGAGAGGAGTGCAGAGCCTAGTAAACGGCGCATGAGCCCAGCTCCTGACAAAGCAGATGTCCGATCTGGCTTCAACAACAACAACAACAACAACGAGGTGCTGTACAGCCAGGTGCAGAAGCCTCCTGGGATGCCAGGGCAGGAGCTGTCCGTGGATGACAACGCTCTGACGCCCATCTATGAAGACCTGGGAGAGATATAATCTTCTGTGCCACAGCCCCTCTTTTGTGCCTTCCACTGTGCAGGGGGTCATGGGGCCCAGAATCCAGCAGGAGCCATGCAGGATGCTGTCCTCCCTCAGTCCCAGCAGGATAGGCCTGGAGACTATGCTGCATTGCCTATCATTCTCTTCCCTGCAAGCTAGCTGGTGATTGCTCAGCTCCAGTGCCAAGCAGAAGGATGAGTGTTTCCGAGGAGGATGCTGTGGTTGGCAGTGGGGAGAGACATTTGACTCTGGTATCTGCGTCCTGGGATTGGCTCCTTTACCACGTAACACTTGGGCAGGAGAGGAAAGGGCTGTTCTCTTTAGGGTACCCATTATCATACTATCTAGGTGTGTAGACTCTGCTCAGTTCCTGGGCACCGGGCTCCCACTGGGGCCTTTTGCTGCTGAAATGCTCCTCAGCTCCCTTCAGACTGTCTCTGGCCCAGCTGTGTAGCAGGCTGTGCACCCTGGCACCCCTACCCAAAATATTTTTCTAAAAAAATTATTTTAATATTAAAACCTTACATTTTAAAACAGAAGAATCTGTATGTGTGGCTTGTCTGAGGCAAGATTCTGTACCACATACCTGTTCTTAGAGGTGGGAGGGAGGCTATGCTAGCTCTCAGAGGCTCTGTACCCCTGGGCAAAGGAAAGAGGCCAGCTTTTCACTGGGGTGTTGAGAGTGGCAAATACATGCTCATTTGCTTGTGCAGGTCCATGCCGTCTTATTAAAGCAAAAGCTGCACTGGAGAGGAGCTATACTCTGCACCTAGGAGCAGAGGCTGGGGCCTGGGTTGCATTCATGTATTCTGGTTTCCTTTCTTCTATTTAAAGCTACTTTAGACCTAGTTAAAATTAAAATATGGCAGGAAGTGGCATCTGCCTTTACACACTTCACCTAATTTGTTCTCAGTCTGAAGGAGAAATAACCTGTTCCAAAGATGCCAAAAATGTTAGCTGTATATTTGAAACTTGCAACTCTCTGAGGCTGCTGTTCATGGAGCCAGCAGCCATGCTGCTCTCTGCATGTGGTCCGGGAGCTTTGCACAGACAGAAGGGAAATACTGTCCCTGCATTCAGGAGTGCATGGTTATACTGAATGAAGCCAGCTGCTTTACTCAAGGAACATGTCTTGGAGTGTCAGGGGATGGCATGTGGGGCTTAACGTTGTACACAGTGAGATTTGTGCTTTTATTTCTGCAGCAGAAATTACCTTGGCTTGGCAGCTACTCCACCTACATTCTTCTTTTCACAACATAATGTGAGGAGGAGCATGGATGCACTCAGACTTTGTTCTGTCATGTCATATTTTTAATTCTTCATTGTCTGTGTTATGGGAGCACCCAGCATCTGCAACTGGCTGCTGCCGTGTCCCCACAGGACCATGTCCTTCGCTGTAGCACTGCATCTGCTTCTACTGCCTTAGGGCTGGCAGGATCTAGCGAAGTGAGTCAGAGCTAGGCTGAGTTGCTGCTGAAAGCAAATAACCTATATCCTTAGGGAGGGACGGGGGGTGTGCAGGCATTGGCCAGGCCTTACCCCTGTGGGAAGAACAACATCAAGGTGGAGAAGAAAGTCTGTGGAGAGATTGCTGTAGCACCCATTTTGAGGGTAGTGGCTGTGCAATGTGCTCCTGCCCTTGGTCATGTAGGCTCCGGACTAACCCTTCTGCTGAGAGGGGCTGCTTTGTCCCAGCATCCCTTTACTGGAGGTTTGGCAGTATGCTCAAAGTGACCACTGGACAGCTGGTTGTACATCCCTTGGTCCCCAGTGGGTATCTTCAGCTCCCAGAATCATAGAACCACAGGGTTAGAAGGGATTGCAACGTCATCTGGTGTAACAAAGATGAAGGGTTTGTTGCGTCTGACCCATCTAAGACAGGTGGCTCTCCAAGCTCCTTTTGAAAACCTTCAGTGAATTAGCTTCCATGATCTCCGTAAGCATCTGAATAGCAACAGAGAGATAGCAGCTGAGCCATTGTCCCATTGTTCTTACTATAGGAAGTTTTTCCTGAGCTTTAATCTTAATCTGCTGTAGTTTCAACCCCAGACTCTCTTGTCCACTCTCTTGCACAGGAGACAACCACTTTTTTCTGTCTTTTTTATGGCAGCCCTTCAAATATTGGAAGAGCACCATCATGTCTGTTGCTTAATCTCCTCTCTTCCAAACTAAACATATCCATTTCCTCCAGCCTTTGTTTGCATTCCATATGGCTTGCATTCCATCTCTTTGACCATCTTTGTCACATAGCTCAGGGTCTTTTACAATTTCTATACATCCATTGTATACATTAGTGACCCAAACTGGACACAGCACTATAGCTTAGGTCTAACCAGTGCTGAGTGGAACAGCACTATCACCTCCTGTGACTTGCATACTATGCTTCTGTTAATGCAACTTGACATTGCATTGGCTTCTTTTGCAATAGCATCCCATTGCTGACTCATGTTGAGGTTGTGATCCACCACAATTCCCAGATCCTTCTTAGCAGTACCACTCCCATGCCAGTTTTTCCCCAGTTTGTATTTGTGCATTTGGTTTTATTTCCCTAAATGTAGCACCTTACATTGTCTTTGTTGAATTTCATCTTCCTGCTGCAGGATTTTTCTGTTCATGTACCTAAGTATCTAGCATAGTCATATGCCCAATACTCACTACGTGTGCTATCACATGATCTGCCTGTTGCACTCCAGAGCTGCTGATTGCTGCAGAGACCCAGGAAGGAGCTGGCCCTGCCATAAAGTGAAGTAGTGGAGTGAGCTGAAAGGGGAGTGTAACAGCATCACCAGATTTGAAAGTGGGATGCACCTGTTGGGGGAACGTCCTCCCTCACACTCAAAAGAATTTTTTGTTGAGGGGCACAGTCTCTCGCAGCCAGTGCCATGCAGTATTGGCAGGAGGGCAGGGCTTGACCTTTGCTGTGTTTAGTAGTAGGCTATTACAATGTCAAATCCTCACCCCAGGAACATAAGAACATAAGAATGGCCATACTGGGTCAGACCAAAGGTCCATCCAGCCCAGCATCCCATCTGCCGACGGTGGCCAATGCCAGGTGCCCCAGAGAAGGAGAACAGAAGACAATGATCAAGTGATTTATCTCCTGCCATCCATCTTCTGCCCTTGTACTGAAGGCTAGGGCACCATACTTTACCCCTGGCTAATAGCCATTTATGGACCTAACCTGCAAAAATTTATCAAGCTCTTTTTTAAACCCTAATAGAGTCCTGGCCTTCACAGCCTCCTCCGGCAAGGAGTTCCACAGGTTGACTGTGCGCTGTGTGAAGAAAAATTTCCTTTTATTAGTTTTGAACCTACTACCCATCAATTTCATTTGGTGTCCCCTAGTTCTTGTATTATGGGAAAAGGTAAATAATTTTTCTATATTCACTTTCTCCACACCATTCATGATTTTATATACCTCTATCATATCGCCCCTCAATCGCCTCTTTTCCAAACTGAAAAGTCCCAGTCTCTCTAGCCTCTCCCCATATGGGACCCGGTCCAAGCCCCTAATCATCTTAGTCGCCCTTTTCTGAACCTTTTCTAATGCCAATATATCTTTTTTGAGGTGAGGAGACCACATCTGCACGCAGTACTCAAGATGTGGGCGTACCATAGTTTTATATAGGGGAAGTATGATATCTTTTGTCTTATTATCGATCCCTTTTTTAATAATTCCTAACATCCTATTTGCTTTTCTAACTGCCGCTGCACACTGCGTGGATGTCTTCAGAGAACTATCCACTATAACTCCAAGATCCCTTTCCTGATCTGTCGTAGCTAAATTTGATCCCATCATGTAGTACATGTAATTTGGGTTATTTTTTCCAACATGCATTACCTTACACTTACCCACATTAAATTTCATTTGCCATTTTGCTGCCCAATCACTCAGTTTGCTGAGATCTTTTTGTAGTTCTTCACAATCTGTTTTGGTTTTGACTGTCCTGAACAACTTGGTGTCATCTGCAAACTTTGCCACCTCACTACTTACCTCATTTTCTAGATCCTTGATGAACAAGTTGAACAGGATCAGTCCCAGGACTGACCCCTGGGGAACACCACTAGTTACCCTCCTCCATTGTGAAAATTTACCATTTATTCCAACCCTTTGTTTTCTGTCTTTTAACCAATTCCCGATCCATGAAAGGATCTTTCCTCCTATCCCATGACCCCCTAATTTACATAAAAGCCTTTGGTGTGGGACCGTGTCAAAGGCTTTCTGGAAATCTAGGTATATTATGTCCACTGGGTGCCCCTTGTCCGCATGTTTATTAACCCCTTCAAAGAATTCTAATAGATTAGTTAGACACGACTTCCCTCTGCAGAAACCATGCTGACTTTTGCCCAACAATTCGTGCTCTTCTACATGCCTTGCAATTTTATTCTTTACTAGTGTTTCTACTAATTTGCCTGGAACACTTCCACTTTCAGCTGAGCTTCCTCCTAGGTGGGACTGGTGCTTGTCAAGGGACTGGACCAATTATTCCTCTGACAGAACAGCTCAGGCTAGTGGCCCAGATGAGGCAATTCCATCAGAGTCTGCTTGTGTTAGAGGTGCCCCTTATGTTCTCCGCTGTGCCTGAGACCCACTGTGAGTAGCATTGCACAAACCCCAGCACCCCTCAGCTAGTGAAATCTGGCAACGGAGCAAGGACAGGAGGGGGAAACCTCTATCAGATGTGAATTATCAATTACTGGCAATGCATCTGTCCTTATGCAAAGTAATTTTATTTTTGAACCATAAAAGCTTGGTGCCTCAGACTCACTCTGTACTGTACAGCGTGCTCTGATTGCTCCAGGGTGCTCATAAGGCCATGCAAGGAACCTCAGTAACACCCTAACTGGAAACTGCCACGAAGTCCAATAAACACAAAGCTCCAGCTAACTTGCTGCTAGGCCAAGTAGTTACACCCTTTCCTCAGCACCGCTTTGGCAGGGACTGCTAACAAGCACCTGAGCTGATTCTGGTGGGCTTTGCCCCTAGTTGTGTATTGGGGAGACGGTCTTAAGGAAATCTCATACCATCTCTTTGGCCCTAGAGCCAGATTTCTCTGCAGGCAGGTGACCTGTAGATTGTGGTTCCATCACTGTGTACAGCCCCAGCCTCAGCAGATTCAGAGAGCCACAGAGTTCTCAGCTGGAGTGCCCTGGGAAACTGGAGTTATCATCCTGGGTGTTAGGTCATCTCTCAGCCTATGCTGACAATGCAGAATTAGTGGTGTAATACATAGGTCATTGCTGCTGATCACAGTGTGGCATTGAATAACCAACCTGCCATTGACTCTGTGCATCACTGGGTCAAAGTGTGGGGATGCCTGGGCCTCAGGGGGCCTCAGATTAAACCTGGTCACCCATTTCACCGCTGCTGTTTGCTTGGGTAGGGATATGATGGTTTGTTTTGTTTTTTGCAGTCTGTGTAGGGACCAGCCCTGAACCTGCCTATGGCTAGCTTTGCTGCCTAGTCACAAGCCTTTGCATGAAGCTCTGTAGGCACTGCTCTCCCCAAGTGCTCTCCCCTCATTCAAATGCAATTCCTGGCCCCTGGTCTTTGGTGACGTGCCTGCTTGGTCTTGGAACCCACCTTATGAGGTCATGTGGTGTGCTGCACCGACATAAGTGGGAGGTGCCATCTAGGGTAGCAGTGGAAGGGCCCTTGGGGAGCAGGCTCCCTGGAGACCTTCAACAAGTAACAAAACTGTAGGAAAACAAGCAAATGAATGGTGAGAAATGTCTTTAAAGCAAGGCCAAGCAGGCCCAGCAGTTGTCTAAACTTGGCCTGTGCTGGCACATGTGGAGCTTGGAAAGCAATGGGCCCAGCAACAGGCTGAGCTGTGAGTGCATAGTGACATGAACATGTGATACATTTGTGTGGGGGTGGGGGGGAGTAGCACAAATACTAGGGCTTGTAGCAGAGAAAAGCCCTTGTCATTACATGCCCTCCAGGAATTCATTGTCTTCATCGTAGACAGCTCGCTTGCAGTGGTCCTTCCTCCCCACAGAGGCCTTGAATGCTTTGGGCTGTGGTGGGGCCAGCAGAAGGGGAGCCATTGTGGCCTTGGCTTTGCTCTGGTGCTGCAACACAGGAACACACAGTGAGTACTGGCTGTGGAGGGGGAGCTACCATATCCCTTAGTCACAAGCTATTTTGAGTTCATGCTAACTGCACCTGTGAGAGTGCTGAGTATCGTCCCAGAGCACCAGGTGGGCATGGGCACACTGAGGACACATCCTCTGCCTGTTTTCCTATAAGCAACCAGAAGAGAATCCTGAAACACCTACCTCCCAGGCTCATGCCTCAGCTGCTCGGTCAGTGCTCAGGGTTAGCATTACCATCTCCCAAGCCTGACAGCAGGCAAGACCTGTACCTGTCTGGAATGATATCGCTCTCCTGTGCGATGCTCCTTGGGCTGGACCTGCTGGTGGCACTGGGGTCTGGAGAACCCACCCATCAGGTATGTGTAGAGGTTACTTTTCACATGGAGTGGATTGTATCGAGGTTCTACTTCCAGGCTGTTCAAGGCGCCCTATTCAGCGAGAAGTGAGAGACAGGTCCCAGCTAGTACCATGTTATTGCCCAACATCAGAGCTTCCCTCCCGGAGGTGATGCTGCAGCAGGGAACAGATGTGAGCAATGGTGCCTCCTTTCCTACTTAAATGATGTGAACTCCTTCCAGTCATTTATGGCAGGAAGGAGCCAAAAGGTCCACCACAGTGACATGGAAATTGTGCAGGGCTTTATCTGGCCATCTGCCCACACACTGAACAGGTCTTGTACTAGTGTGAGCCAGATGTCTCTTCCCCAGTGTGTGTGTCTCTGCCTTTGGGCCTAGGGTTACCAGCTACAGAAAAATCACCCTTGTCCAGCCCTCATACCGCCACTTTCCCAAAGCCTCAAGCCCTCACCTGCCCATTCTTCAAAGCTTCACCCCCACTCAGTCCATCTTCCACTCCACACCCCACAGTGCTCCATCATCCACTCTACCCTGCCCTCACTCACTTGCTTATTTTCACTGTACTGGGGCAAGGGGTTGGTGTGCAGGAGCAAGTGAGGACTCTGGAGGTGGGAGGGGGAATGCACTCTGGGGTGGAGCCAAAGATGAGGGGTTTGGGATGCTAGAGGGAGCTCTGGGCAGAGACAGAGGCTGGGGTGTGGACTTTTCAATGGGGATGCATGAAGGGCTTCCAGGCTGAGGCAAGAGGGTGAGAGCTCTGACTTAGGTTGCAGGCTCTGGAGTTGGGCAAAGGATGAAGGATTTTGGGTGCAGGGGTGGAGACAAAGTGTTCAGAGTGGGAGGGGGTTCTGCACTGGGGTGGGAGGTTGGGGTGCAGGTGGCAGAGAGAGCCCCAGCAGGGTGCACTGACTCTGGGGTGAAGGGATGGATTGCACTTTCAGCAAGTTTGCAGGTGACACTAAACTGGAGAAGAAGTAGATATGCTGGAGTGTAGGGACAGCATCCAGAGTGACCTAGACAAATTGGAGGATTGGGCAAAAAGAAATCAGAATGGCCTGCAGCAGTTCACCACAGATAATGTAATTCTGGGAAGAAAGATAAAAGAATATGGAGTGCAAGTGGTGTTCTCATCCATTCTCCCTGTTGAAGAAAGGGGTCCAGGTAGAGATCGTCGAATCGTGGAAATAAATGCATGGTTGTGCAGGTAGTGTCAGAGAGAGGCCTTTGGGTTCTTCGACTGTGGGATTCTGTTTCAAGAACAAAGATTGCTAGGAAGAAACGTGATCCATCTAATGAAGAGAGGACAGAACATCTCTGTGAGGAGGCTAACAAACCTAGCGGGGATGGCTTTCAACTAGGTTCATTGGAGGATGGTGAGACAAGCCCTGAGGTAAGAGAGGAAGGAAGAAGGAGCAACAAAGGAGGACCCCTGAATTGAAAGAAGAAAGTAGGCCACTCAGCTAGTTATCCAAGGAGTTTGTACACAAATGCAAGAAGCCTGGGAAACAAACGGGAAGAATTAGAAGCTCTGGCGTAAGATGTATGAGGTGACTCTCCTGATTGGAGCACAGTCATAGAAGGGTTTAAACTGTTCAAGAAGGACAAGCAACGAGGGGGTCCTGTGGCACCTGACAGACTAACAGAAATGTATGAGCTTTTGTGGGCAACGACCCACTTCGTCAGACGCAGGCCTGCATCTGATGAAGTGGGTCTTTGCCCACGAAAGCTTATGCTCATACATTTCTGTTAGTCTGTCTGGTGCCACAGGACCCCCTCGTTGCTTTTGCAGATCCAGACTAACCCGGCTACCCCTCTGATAGTTCAGGAAGGACAGGCAGGGAGAAGAGGATGAGGGCCCTCGTATGTAAGAGAGCAGTATGATTGCTCAGAGCTCCAGTATATGGTGGGAGAAAAGACAGCTGAATGTCTTTGGGTTAAGCTTTCTGGCAGAAGAAACAGAGGTGATATTGTGGTTGGTCTCTACTATAGACCACCAGATCAGGTACATGAGGATGTCTTCAGATAACTAAGAGACGCTTCCAAATCACAGGCCCTGGTTCTTATGGGAGTCTTTAATCACTCTGACATTTGTTGGGAGACCAAGGCAACAGCACACAGGCAATCCAGGAAGTTTTTAGAGAAAATTGTTCAGGACAGTCAAAACCAAAAGGGATCGTGAAGAACTACAAAAAGATCTCAGCAAACTGAGTGATTGGGCAGCAAAATGGCAAATGAAATTTAATGTGGGTAAGTGTAAGGTAATGCACATTGGAAAAAATAACCCAAATTACACGTACAACATGATGGGGTCAAATTTAGCTACGACAGATCAGGAAAGGGATCTTGGAGTTATAGTGGATAGTTCTCTGAAGACATCCATGCAGTGTGCAGCGGCAGTTAGTAAAGCAAATAGGATGTTAGGAATTATTAAAAAAGGGATAGATAATAAGACAAAAGATATCATACTTCCCCTATATACAACTATGGTACACCCACATCTTGAGTACTGTGTACAGATGTGGTCTCCTCACCTCAAAAAAGATATATTGGCATTAGAAAAGGTTCAGAAAAGGGCAACTAAGATGATTAGGGGTTTGGAACGGGTCCCATATGGGGAGAGGCTAGAGAGACTGGGACTTTTCAGTCTGGAAAAGAGGCGATTGAGGGGCGATATGATAGAGGTATATAAAATCATGAATGGTGTGGAGAAAGTGAATATAGAAAAATTATTTACCTTTTCCCATAATACAAGAACTAGGGGACACCAAATGAAATTGATGGATAGTAGGTTCAAAACTAATAAAAGGAAATTTTTCTTCACACAGCGCACAGTCAACCTGTGGAACTCCTTGCCAGAGGAGGCTGTGAAGGCCAGGACTCTATTAGGGTTTAAAAAAGAGCTCGATAAATTTTTGCAGGTTAGGTCCATAAATGGCTATTAGCCAAGGGTAAAGTATGGTGCCCTAGCCTTCAGTACAGGGGCAGGAGATGGATGGCAGGAGATAAATCACTTGATCATTGTCTTCTGTTCTCCTTCTCTGGGGCACCTGGCATTGGCCACTGTCGGCAGACGGGATACTGGGCTAGATGGTGTGATGGAGTGCGGGATACCTGTGTGTGTGTGTGTGTGTGTGTGTGTGGCTTACAGAGGGTGTGAGGCTCCTGCTGAGGGTAACCCTGACAACCAGGTAACACCTTTGTACTGCAGACAAAGGAGGAGGTGGAGCCTGAGGGGTTTGAATTGAAACTGGGAGTTGAAAAGCAGTGAGTCTGGGCTGAGGGAGAGAGAGACAAAGGAGGGGGCAAGGCCCCAGCTCTGGGGGCCCCTCGGGGCCTCCTCTCCTCAACATGGATTGGACTGGTTGTCTCTGCCTGCTGTATTGACTCCTCTGTATGATGCTGTGTCCTGTCGGCTAATAAACCTGCTGTTTTCCTGCTGAGTGAGAGACTCTCCTGCCTGCAGACAGGGTGCAGAGCTTGGGGGACCCCAGAACCCCATCACACTGGTGTCAGAAGTGGGATGTTCTGCACCCCGAGGATGGAGCATCCAGTAGTAAGTGACGGGTGCCACGGAAGAAGAAGAGGGGCCTGTGAGACCCAGGTGTGCTGACAGGCAGTGAGGTGCAGTTTCCCAAGGTGGAGGGGCCTGCGGCCGAACCCAAGCAACTGTGGTCGTGGTTCTTGAGAGGGGGTGCCACACCCGAGCAGGGGTTACTCCTGGGAATCTGTTGGAGTCGGTCCCAGAAGGTGGAGGGGCCGAGGGCCCAACCCCCAGAAACAAGTGACCCACAAGGAGGCTGACGCTGAATGAGTTCTTCCCAAGACAGTGTGGTCGTGGTCCTTGAGAGCGGGTGTCACACTGAAAAAGGGGTTCCTCTGAGAGTCTGTTGGAGTCGGTCCCAGAGGGCAGAGGGGCCTACGGCCTAACCCCAGGAAGCTTGTGACCCGCAAGGAGCCTGGCACACTGAAGGGATTCTTCCAGGAATCGTGGGGTGCAGAGGGCATCAGCCTGAGAGCCTGCAACCACGCTAAGCAACTCCGCTGTGAAGTGGCAGCACCTGGAAACCGAATCGAGATTAAAGAAGCTTGACAAGGCAGCATGGATGTGCAGTGGCAGAGCTGAGGGTTAAGGAAAATCCTGCAGAGGTGAGCCCAGATCGGGGCAGGGAACCCTGGACTGCATGGAGTTCTGAACCGAGTGGCCTGCCACAGCTCAAGGAGGGAAGAAGCGATTCCAACCCATCATCTACTAGTGGCCAAGACAGACCTGCGAAAAGTTTTCCAGGCCTGGGCCGAGGAAGGTGCCTGTGTGTCTGTGCAGGAAAGCAGCTGATCCACTGGAAATGGCAAGTTGTCTGTGAGAGAAGCTACTCCACCTTCTGTGTGTGTGTGGAGACCAGCCGGGGGGCTGGGACAAAGGAGAGAGTGTCTCCCATTGTCTGTTTGTGTTGAACAGCAGCAGCAGCCTGGGGAAAGAGCAGAGCCTGCATTTGGAAAAGGTGCCAATGAGGAAACTAGCCCATTGTCTGAGGAAGACTTCCCCAGCCTGGGGTGGCTGGAAAAGGAACCACCAGGAAAGAGCATTCCAGGTGTGCCTAAACCCAGCCATGGGGGCTGGAACAGAGGGAATGGCTCTGGGATGGGCAGTGGTATCCCTGCTAAGGACACTGGTCCGTGGTGCAGAAAAAGTGCTTCTGCTTCTGGGGAAGTGAATCCTTTGCCTGAGCCTGTGGGGGCTCAAAATGGAGCAAAGAGCCCAGAGCTGGATCTGAGGGCAGCTGAAGCCCAGATGGGAAGTGGGCCTACCTCTGTGTCTCTCAGGGGGGATGATGCTTTAACTTAGTCTAATCCAGTTAGTATCATCAGGGAATCCCAGAGACCAGACGATTCTGGTACTTGTTCTTTGCCTGATGCTGAGGTGTTACTGGGAGGGGGTGAGAGGACTCTGTCTTACCAGAGTCATCCTCTCGCCAGGACACAAGAACAGACGGGCAATGGAGTTATGCTGACTAATGAAGATAAAGGAGCTGGTAGCAGAAGGGAGGAAAGGGACCCTAACCTTCTGTCCAGTGGTACTGGCTGTCTGCTTGGAGGGGGATTACGTGGGAATCTGCCTGATGGGCCAGAAGTGATCCTGGGTGTAGGTGAAACCCAGGAGCTGGTTGTGGCTCAAGGGAGCAGTGCCCCTGTGGAGCCAGACAGGGGTGAGTTATTGTTTGGGGGAGCTCTTGAGGAAAAAAAATTCCCTGAAACTTTTCCTGACCCGTCTGTGGGGACTGCAGAAAATGGGAGTGAGGTGAAGAAGAGTAAACAGGAAAGGTGCATGTCTGTAAGAGCCAGAGCAGCCCTTTGCCTGGGGAGAAGTTTGTTTCAGCTCCTGATGGCCAGGACCTGCCTAAGTGTGAAACCACTGGCTGTGCTCTGGAAGGATCCAAAGCAGGCAGGGTAAAAGTTTCTCAGGAATTGGAAGTTAATGCAAGTAAAGTGAAAACTATCAGGTAGCATGAGCAGCCCTGTAAGAGCCAAGTAAAACAGCTGCACAGTCAGTCTCTGTAGGATGCAGGAGAGCGCCAGCAATTCCCCATCTCCAGATGGTGGAAACACTTATATTCTCATACTGGATTCAACTTCTAATTCCATGGGGAGGCAGTAGTTGGAGGTGGAACGACGAAGGAGCTTTGGGCCTGGTGGGCCAGTAAGGGATAAACAGGGATTCCTTCATGTGGATTCTGCGTCTGGGACTCACAAAACGACTTTCAAACAGCAGTTTGGTTTGCAAATTTCCAGGCTGGCTGGGAGGGGCCGTCTCCCTGAGATCATCAATGGCCCAGCTCTTGTTAGAAGGGAGGGCACAGCCAGAGAGATCAAATTTCCACCCCAGGGGGCAAGGGAGAAGATTAAAACTTGATGGTGCTAAAAAAGGCCTCAGCCATTTATCCCCAAAATACCAAATTCTCAAGGATGTTGCACAAAGGTTGTGGTCTACCAAAGAGCAACGTAAATGTACAGTTGCAGTGGGTTTGTTCTGTTGCTCACACTGACTGCTGTAACCAAGGGGTGCTGCTACCAAAAGCTGTAAAATTGTACCATGTACTGAATGTTTGGAAAAAGCCATTTAACATAATGACATTGACGTAGAAGCATAAATTGTATGTTAAAGAAGTCTGTAACTCTGAAATGTCACCATTGTTCCCTGTAACTAGTCTTGCAACCTGTCACATGAGGAGAAACATTCCAAACCTATTGTGTGGCATGGAAGGGGAAACTGAGGCACACAACCATTTTGGTGGTCTGGCTAAATGCCAAGGGTGAAAAGCATTTGTACCTTCTTTTACTGGACTGCAACTAAATTCCAAACATGTGCCGGAGCAGCTGTATGGGCTGGTGGTCAAACAGGGCAGGGCCCAGACCAGAAAAGAACTATTTAATCTGTTGGTGCTGCAGCATCTGTATGGGCTCTGCCTGCCCAACTTGAGAACGTGGCTGGTGGACCAGAGACAAAGGCAGGGAGACCAACCAACCTGAGGGAACTAAAGGGACTTGTCCGGCTGCATCACATGAAAAGGGCCAATACCAAGCTCCTAAGTTGGAGCCTCCCCCAGCAGGATTATGACATGGAGGTGGTGCACATCAAGGGGCGCACAGAAGGTACAGCCAATGCCCGATCACGAGGTGAGGGCCCCCGAACTTCCCCAGGTCACCGGCTGAGTGACCCCGCTCAGTTCGGTCTGGAAGCGGGGAGAGATGTGATGGAGTGGGGGGGGGGGGTGTGTGTGTGTGTGTGTGTGTGTGTGTGTGTGTGTGTGTGTGTGTGTGTGTGTGTGTGTGTGTGTGTGTGTGTGTGTGTGTGGCGCTCACAGAGGCTGTGAGGCTCCTGCTGAGGGTAACCCTGACAACCAGGTAACACGTTTGTACTGCAGACAAAGGAGGATGTGGAGCCTGAGGGGTTTGAATTGAAACTGGAAGTTGAAAAGCAGTGAGTCTGGGCTGAGGGAGAGAGAGACACAGGAGGGGGCCAGGCCCCAGCTCTGGGGGCCCCTCGGGGCCTCCTCTCCTCAACGTGGATGGGACTGGCTGTCTCTGCCTGATGTACTGACTCCTCTGTACGATGCTGTGTCCTGTCGGCTAATAAACCCGCTGTTTTCCTGCTGAGTGAGAGACTCTCCTGCCTGTGGACAGGGTGCAGAGCTTGGGGGACCCCAGAACCCCATCACAGATGGACCTTTGGTCTGACCCAGTATGGCCATTCTTATGTTCTAACTTCCTGTTGCAAATGCTGAAGGAACCAACCAGGGGCTGTGCACAGCTTGACCCACTGCTCATAAACAGGGAAGAACTAGTAGGAGAAATAGAAGTGGGGAGCAACCTGGGCTGCAGCGACTATGAGATAGTGGATTTCAGGATCCTGACAAAAGGAAGAAAGGTGAGCAATAAAATACAGACCCTTGATTTCAAAAGAGCAGACTTCGGCTCCCTCAGAGAACTGATGGGCTGGATCCTCTAGGAAGCTAATATGAAGGGGAAAGGAGTCCAGGAGAAATGGCAGTATTTTAAAGAAGGCTTATTGAAGGCACAAGAAAAAAAATCCCTAAAAGCAAATATAGTAGGCAACCACCTTGGCTTACCAGGGAAATACTTGGTGAGCTTCAACTCAAAAAGAATGCATGTAGGAAGTGGAAACTTAGACAAATGACTAAGGATGAGTATAAATATATTGCAAGGGAATAATCAGGAAGGTGAAAACACAATGGGAACTGCAGCTAGCAAAGAATGTGAAGGGTACCAAGAAGGGTTTCTACAGGTATGTTAAAAATAAGAGGGTGATCAGGGAGGATGTGGGGCCCTTACTGAATGACAGAGGTAACCTGGGGACAGATGATATGGGAAAGGCTGAACTACTCAATGCTTTTTTTGCCTCAGTCTTCACAGACAAGGTCAGCTCCCAGATTGCTTCACTAGGCAATTCAGTATGGGAAGGAGGTGAGCAGCCCACAATGGGGAAAGAACAGGTTAAGGGCTACTTAGAAAAGCTAGACATACACAATTCATAGGTCCGAATCTCATGTATCCAAGGGTACTGAGGGAAGTGGCAGATGTCATTGCAGAGCCTTTGGCAATTGTCTTTGAAAACTCCTGGAGATCAGGAGAGGTCCTGGATGATTGGAAAAAGGCAAATATAGTTCCCATCTTTAAAAAAGGAAGGAAGGACAATCCAGGGAACTATAGACTGGTCAGTCTCACCTCAGTCCCCTAAAAAAAGCATGGAAGGGATCCTCAAGGAATCCATTTTGATGCAGTTGGAAGAGGGGAAAGTGATCAACAGTAGTCAACATGGATTCACCAATGGCAGCTGATGCTTGACCAATCTGATTAGCTTCTGTGATGAGTAACAGACTCTGTGGACATGGGGAAGTCAGTGGATGTGATATACCTTGACTTTAGGAAAGCCTTTGATACAGTCTCCCACAACATTCTTGATCATAAGCTAAAGATATATGGCTTGGCTACATGGACTGTCAGGGGAAAGAAAGCTGGCTAGATGGTCGGGCCCAATGAGTAGTGACCAATGTCTGGTTGGTGGGCTGTTTCAAGTGGAGTGCCCCAAAGATCAGTTCTAGGGCTGGTGTTGCTCAACATCTTTATTAATGACCTTGATGTGGGGATGGATTGCGCCCTCAACCAATTTGCAAATGACACTAAGCTAGAGGGACATGTAGATACAATGGAGGGTAGGGATAGGGTCCAGCGTGACCTAGATAAACTGGAGGATTGGGCCAAAAGAAATTTGATAAGGTTCAACAAAGACAAGTGCAGAGTTCTGCATTTGGGACAGAAGAATCCCCACCACTGCTGCAGGATGGGGACCAACTGGCTAAGTAGCAGTGCAGCAGAAAAGGACATGGGGATTACAGTGGATGAGAGGCTGGTTATGAGTCAATGGTATACCTATGTAGCCAAGAAGGCTAATGGCATATTGGGGTACATTAAGAGAAGCATTTCCACCAGATCTAGAGAAGTTGTTGTTCCCCTCTCTTCGGTACTGGTGAGGCCTCATCTGGAGAACTGCAACCAGTTTTGGGCCCCCCTAATAGAGAAACGATGTGGATGCTGGAGCAGGCCCAGCGGAGGGCAACAAAAATGATCAAGGGGCTGGAGCACATGACCTATGAGGAGAGGCTGAGGGACTTGCGCTTATTTAGTTTGCAGAAGAGAAGCGTGAGGGGCAATTTGATAGTGACCTTCAACTACCTGGGGGGGGCGCTAAAGAGGATGGAGAGAAACTGTTCTTAGTAGTGACAGAAGGCAGAACAAGGAGCAAAATGGTCTGAAGTTACAAAGGGAGAGGTGTAGGTTGAATATTAGGGAAAACTATTTCACCAGGAAGGTGGTGAAGCACTGGAATGTGTTACCTAGAGATGTGGTGGAATCTCCATCCCTAGAAGTTTTTAAGTCCCAAGTTGGTATAGTCCTGGCAGAGATGATTTAGTTGAGGTTGGTCCTGCTTTGGGCAGGGGGCTGGACTAGATGACCTCCTGAGGTCCTTCCCAGCCCTAGGATTCTATGATGAGGTTCAACAAGGGCACATGTAGAGTCCTGCACTTGGGATGAAAGAATCCCAAGCCCTGCTAAAGGCAGGGGACTGACTGGCTAAGTGGCAAATGTGCAAAGGACCTGAGATTACAGTAGAGGAGAAGGTGGACTTGAGGCCACAGTGCCACCTGTTGCCAAGAAGGCTTAATGGCATATTGGGCTGCATTAGTAGGAGTACTGCCTGCAGATCAAGAGAAGTGATTATTTCTCTCTATTCTGCACTGTTGAGGCCATATGTGGAGTATTATGTCCACTTTTTGGAGCTCCCCTATTACAGAAAGGGTGTAGACAAATTGGAGAATCCAGCAAAAGGCAAAAAATGATTAGGGGTCTGAGGCAGGAGACTTACATGAAAGGCTGAGGGAACTGGGCTTATTTAGTCTGCAGAAGAGAAGGACGAAGGGGGATTTGATTGTAGCTTTTAACTATGGGTTGGATCTCCTTTGTTCCTCCTTCACCTGGCACCCTCAGGACCTGACTGGTCCCAACAAGGGAATTTGCTGCCTGCTCCTCTTCAAACCTCTTAGCTCCTGTCGGACCTTGGCCCCTGCTGAACCGACACTGACCCAGCCATCTTCAGCTGCCAGCTGTACAGGCTGGTTCCAGCCCCAGGCTGGACATGGCTCCAACCCTGTCTGTGGCCCTGGCCGTGTGGGTGCCAGCTCTGCCTCAGCTGGGCTGCTGGCATGGCCCCAGAGCTGCAGGTGCAGCCCGGGCCCTGCAGAGGCCAGCTCCAGTTCTGGCTGGTGAGCCGACATTGCCCCATCCCTGAAGGCACTGGCCGTGGCCCCAGCCCAAAGGCCAGCTCTGGACTGGCCAGGCTGCCGCCACAGCCCCAACCCCATGGGTGCTTGGCGTAGTCCTGCCCAGGCTGTCAGTGCAGTCGGGCCCCGTGGGTGCCTGAGGAAGCTCTGGTCATGCTGCTGCCATGTTCCCAGCCCCAGGGGTACGTGTGCAATCCCTGCCAGGCTGCCTGCGTGGTCCCTGCCCCACAGGCGCTAGGTGCAACCCCAGCCTTGTGGAGGCCAGCTCCATCCAGCTGTTGCCTCTGTCCAGGGATGAAAGCCCCACTGGGCTGCTCTGCCTGAGGCAGCTGGGCTCCCTTTATTAATCTCACAACCCAGGTCTCTTGTCCATTAACATCTGTGATCCTGCCAAACAATGGATGTTGCTGGACAAGAGAATTCTGGTTTGGGGTGGTTTAACCTGTACTTGAAGGGAGTTCACAGAAGGATGTAGCTAAGCTATTCTCTGATGACAGATGATAGAATGAGGAGCAATGGTCTCAAGTTGCATTAGGAGAGGTCTAAGTTGAGTATTAGGAAAAATTGTTTCACTAGGAGTGTGGCGAAGCACTGGAATGGGTTGCCTAGGGAGGTAATAGAATCTCCATCCTTAAGAAATTTTAAGGCCAACCTTGAGAAAGCCCTGGCTGGGATCATTTAGTGGAACTTGGTACTGCTTTGAGCAGGGAGTTGGAGTAGATGACCTCCTGAGGTATCTTCCAAGCCTAACTATATATGAGTCTATGATTCTGCACTGGTTAGGAAATCTTTTGCTGCTCAAGCCAGTTGCCTTTGGAAATTCTACTGAGAGCCCTGGATGCTCCCACTGCAATTAACCAAAACATTTCACTATCATTTGCTCCTTTGCTCTCTTTCCAAGCCCCCAGGACAGGGCCATAAGTTTCCCCAGCTATCCTTTTCCCCTGAAGTTATGCAGAAGAAAAAGTAGAGGTCTGCTTCTGGACATGTTTCGGGGAAGTGTAGGAGTATGAACCCATGAGGGGGGTGAAGAGTTTTGAGGGGGAATAATTTATTTATGTTAATCCTATGCATGTCAATCGGCCTACATCTTCAGTGCAAGTGAGAGTGTGTGAGAACCTTGCACTTCAAGCCAGTGGAGGTGTAGCCTTATTCCCCACTCCCCTCCTGCTGCACTGTTTTGCACATAGGGAACGTGTCTATGTCTGTGTGTTTCAATCCTTGATAGTGAGCTGTTACCCTGTACATGCAGAAACCACACTGCCTCTAGCTGTGTAAACTTGCGTACAGCCATTTTTCACTTGCCTCTATTGTACTGAGTGCTGTCTCTGGAACATCAGCGGGGAGGGCTGGGATGTTGCATGGCAGTAGGAGTTCTCTAACCGCAATGGCTTTGACAAGCAGTGTGGACGAGTCGGAAGGAATGATGACATAGTGGGGATGCACCATGACGCTCCAGCTTGGACCTACGCTCTGTGGCTCATGTCTGGCCAAGAGCATCCAGTCCCTTTTCTGAAATCAAAAGCCAGAAGCAATGGTCAGTGAAACCAGGGCAGAGCTGGCAGCTTCCCATCAAAACAGCTAATACTAGGTGACAAGGGGTTCTGCAGCAGGGTGAGTTAAATCTGTGTCAGATTACAAACATCATTTTTGTATAAGGGGCTGAACTGTGTCTAAAGTTGTCTGAGTGCAACTTATTGCAGTCCTTTCAAGACTACACATTCCCAAATAGGGGTTTGCCATTGCCCTGAAGGACTATTGTGGAGAAATCAACAAGGCTGACCTCTGGAGTCATTAATGGTGTTTTACTAATCTGCAGCCTCACTCCTAAAAACAATGGATTTCTACCCAGGGACCCATAATTTGTGTGACTACAACTGGGGGGAGGCTGGAGCATCTCCATGATGCACATGGCAATGGGATAGGCTAGGTAAGAGGGGGTTCTGCTCTTGGCAGAGGACTGGCCATCACCACAGGGCTGGAAGGAGAGAGAGAGGGCAGAAGGGACTCTGCCCAGCATGACACTCCGATGAACACCAGATTTGGGGGCAAGTTGTGAGCAGGAAAAGGGTTATGTCAGGATTTTTGTTTTGGTTCTAAAGATCTATAACTTTTAAGGACTTTCAGTGACAGCTTCTGAGGTCAAGAAATCCATTTATGAAGTGTGAGTTCCTCATTTTCCTGCCCTGTTGCTCCTGGAAGCGTTAAAATAGAAACCTAGCATCACCTCACCTGAGTATCACTCCAGGGAAGTGTGTGCAAGCAAGTGGGAAGGCTTGGCTGGTTACTGACACTGTTTTAATGATGTAGGGCAAGTGACGGTGCTCCATGTCCAAAAGGATGATCTCAGACAAGAGGTCTGAGCCCAGGAGTGCACCCTAAAGTTCCAGGGCTAGAAAGGGAGATTAGACTATGGCTTCACTGAGACATCTTAACAGCTTGTGAGTGTACCCACGCACAACTAGGTGACCATAGATAGTGATACTTGGTCAGGTTGTAATAGGTTCCATCAACAAGACTGACTGTTGAATTGTACAGCAACTGAATAAGTGAGACCCTGTTCCCCAAATTGGGATCCAGAACTCTGTTTTTTACTTCATCATTCATACATTTCAAGGCCAGAAGAGACCACTGTGATTGTCTAGTTCAGGGATTCACAAAGGAGTGTCGTAAGCAACACACAAGAGGTAATTCTTCCTCTCATCTCTGCACTGATTAGGCCTGGTGTATTGTGTACAGTCTTGGCCCCACATTTCAGTAAAGATGTGGAGAAATTGGAGAAGGCCCAGAGAAGAGCAACAAAAATGATTAAAGGTCTAGAGAACATGACCTATGAGGGAAGACTGAAAGAATGGAGGTTGTTTAGTTGGGAAGAGAGAAGGCTGAGAGGAGAATAATAGCTTTCAAGTACCTAAAAGGTTGTTACAAGTGAGAGAGAGGAAAAAATATTCTCCTTAACCTCTAATGATGGGACAAGAAGCAATGGACTTAAATTGCAGCAAGTGAATCATAGAATCATAGCATACTAGGACTGGAAGGGACCTTGACAGGCCATTGAGTCCAGCCCCCTGCCCTCATGGCAGGACCAATTACTGTCTAGACCATCCCTGATAGACATTTATCTAACCTGTTCTTAAATATCTCCAGAGATGGAGATTCCACAACCTCCCTAGGTAATTTAGTCCACTGTTTGACCACCCTGACAGTTAGGAACTTTTTCCTAATGTCCAACCTAAACCTCCCTTGCTGCAGTTTAAGCCCATTGCCTCTTGTTCTATCCTCAGAGGCCAAAAAGAACAAGCTCTCCCCCTTCTCCTTATGACACCCTTTTAGATACCTGAAAACTGCTATCATGTCTCCCCCTCAATCTTCTCTCTTCCAAACTAAACAAGCCCAATTCTTTCAGCCTTTCTTCATAGGTCATGTTCGCTAGCCCTTTGATCATTCTTGTTGCTCTTTTCTGGACCCTTTCCAATTTCTCCACATCTTTCTTGAAATGCGGCGCCCAGAACTGGACACAATACTCCACCTGAGGCATAACCAGCACAGAGTATAGCGGACGAATGACTTCTCGTGTCTTGTTCACAACACACCTGATAATGCATCCCAGAATCATGTTTGCTTTTTTTACAACAGCATCACACTGTTGAGTCATATTTAGCTTGTGGTCCACTGTAACCTCGAGATCCCTTTCTGCCATACTCCTTCCTAGACAGTCACTTCCAATTCTGTATGTGTGAAACTGATTGTTCCTTCCTAAGTGGAGCACTTTGCATTTGTCTTTATTAAACTTCATCCTGTTTACCTCAGACCATTTCTCCAATTTGTCCAGATCATTTTGAATTTTGACCCTATCCTCCAATGCAGTTGCAACCCCTCCTAGCTTGGTGTCATCTGCAAACTTAATAAGTATACTTTGTATGCCAATATCTAAATTGTTGATGAAGATATTGAACAGAACCGGTCCCAAAACAGACCCCTGTGGAACCCCACTTGTTATACCTTTCTGGCAGGCTTGAGAACCATTAATGACTACTCTCTGAGTATGGTTATCCAGCCAGTTTTGCACCCACTTTATAGTGGCCTCATCTATATGTATTTGCCTAATTTATTGATAGGAATATAATGTAGTTTAGGGTTATTAGGAAAGATTTCTTCTCTGCCAGGCTGGTTAAGCACTGGATTAAATTGCCTAGGGAGGTTGTAGAATCTCAATTATTGTGGACATTTAAAGCAGGTGAGATTGTCAGGGATGAGCTAGATGATGCTTGGCCTTGCTGTGAGTGGAGGGGACTACAGTAGTCCTCTCAAGGACCCTTCTAGTTCTAGTATTCCATGAAATTTTATTGCATCGTGACTCCCTTCTGAGAACAAAATTTACTACATAACCCCAGAAAGGGAGAGACTGAAGCCATCCAAGCCTTACAAACCCAGGTGAGGCCAAAGCCTGAGCCCCCCCCACCGCCTAGGCAGGGGGACCAAAGCTAAAATCAAGGGCTGCAGTCCCAGGCAAGGGGCCTGAAACCTGAGTCCTGCTGCCCAGGGCTGAAGTCACTGAGCTTCAGCTTTTGCCCTGGTTGTTAGGGCATGGTCCTGGGCCCAAACAAACTTGAATCAGCACTGGTGATCCTGTTATAATGGAGTTACAATACACTTTGGCATCCTGATCTACAGTTTGAGAACTGCTGGCTTAGTCTGACCTCCTGCATAGCACAGACCAACCATCTTTCCTGAATTAATTCCCATGTAACTGAAAGTATCCAGTAATGGAGAATCCACTGCAGCCATTGTTAAGTTGCTCCAGTAGTTAATTAAGAACATAGGTGTGAAAGGGATACCCTGGGACACTGAAGCCAGGAACCCACAGCATAAAATCTGTTTTATAAACTTAACGGCTGTGGCCACACTAGCTCCTGCTTTCAGAGGGGCTATGGCAATGTGGCACTTCAGCAGATGCTAATGAGGTGCTGCCATGAATATGAATTATCTCATTCATATAATGGCAGCTGCACAGGCTTCAAAGGTGCTGGTTTTGAAACACACGCTGCCCATGTAGCCAGGTGCCTTTTGAAACGAACCCCCAATTTTAAAAGCCCCTTTTTCCCAAAAACCAAATCTTTCTTGCCCCCATTATTGCTACTGGGCAACTATTCTAGAACTTTTATTTGCTGATGCTTAGAAACCACCTTGAAATTTTCATGTGTGAGAGGGTGTACCACCCTGCACTAGGCCTGCAAGGGTTCACCCTCGTTACATGGCTGAGAAGGCCCTGCCCCTACAGCCCTGCTGGGCATGCTCCAGCTGGAGGCCAGCTTTAAAGGCCAGGGTAGCAGCTCAGTCAGGGCTGACTGCTGATGGAGAAGGAGGTGCTGTTGGAGCTCCTGAGGAAGAACTGCAGAGGGACGAAAACCATGGGGGCCAGCCAGTAAGGAACATATGGAAAAGCCCCAAGGCTGAAGGAAACTGGTGAAGAAGACTGCAACAGTTGATGAGGTGTGACCCTGCCCATGAGCTCAGCATGTTTTCGGAGGATTGCCTGCCAAGCTAGAGGTGGGCCACTTCACTGCTAACAGGGCCATGGACTGGGACACAGTGGAAAGGGAGGGCCCAGATCCCTCTATCCCCTCCCCATTAACACAAAGCAGGGGTACCGCAACTGTTGCTATTGGGTCTGGCTGTTAGGCCATGCTGCCTTGCATGATGGCCATTGATATTGACTTTGTGAGTGTGGCTGCTAGGCTCTACTGTCCTGAGGTAAGGTAGTGGTCTTGCTGACTCTGGCCACTAGGCTTCACTGTCCTGCGGGAAGGAGGCATTTTTATTGACTGTGGCCACTAGACCAACTGCCTCACAGAAACAAGGTGGGGGTGACTGGCCTGGGGATATTGGAGCTGATACACATGCGAGGTGGAGCACAACTGTGAGGCCCCAGAAAGTGAGAGGTGTGCCCTCCCTGTGACACGATCCTAAATTCACTCATGGCTAATTGTTTTCCCATTTGTACTGTTTAAATACTGTCCTTTAGCTTCAATAGCTATTCTTCTCCTCTGCAGTTAACCCCAGAGAAGCCATGTCCCTTGTTCATCTTACTAGCTTCTCCAACATTCTTCAGTGTGAATTGTTCTTTTTTGACCATGCATGAGAAGAGCTGTATACAGTATTCCAGGTGAGCTTTACCAGTGTCTTGTACAATGGGATTAACGCTTCCCTATCTCTACTGGAAATAACTCACTTTGTACATACTAGGAGGGCTCTTTGCCTACCCCTCCCCCCCGCCCATGACTGCATCACATTGGTGACTCACAATCATTTTATGATCAACTAATGAACCCAGTCTTTTTCCTTCTCTTTTGTTTCCAGCTGGTCAGTCTCTACTTTATAGCAGAAATTTCCATTTGTGCCTAAATGTATCATGACTTCTTACTTTGTGCTACTACATCTAACCTCATTTCTATTACTCTGGTTCTCAGTGATATTCCAGTCCTCTCCTGTGTTGATGATGCCTCCCAACTTGGTGTCATCATCAGAGTCTATAATGCTTAGCAGATGAGGGAATAGCAGTAGATGTGCTAGATCTTCATTTTAATAAGATTTTTGACACAGTCCCACATGACATTCTCATTAGCAAACTAAGGAAATGTGGTTTAGTTTAATTACAATAAAATGCATGCAGAACTAGTTGAAAGACCACACCAAACGAATGGTTATCAGTGGTTTCCTGTCAAACATGAAAGCCATACTCAGTGGGGTGTCCAGGTCAGGCCTTGGTCCAGTACTATTCAGTATGAGATGTGTAAACCCAGGGATCTTGGGGAAGAGCAGAGGGGTTAGTTTACCTCTGTATTTGACACTGGTGCAATCACTGATGGAATATTGTTTCTAGTTCTAGTGTCCACAATTGAAGGATATTGATAGATGGGAGTGGGTTCAGAGAAGAACATAAAAATGATTAAAGGGTTACAAAACATGACTTGAAGTAATAGACTGATCTCCATGAGTCTATTCAGCTTAACGAAGAGAAGGTTCTGGGGTGACTTGATCACAGGCTACAAATATTTACATGGTGCACTTATAATAATATGCACTTCAATCTAGCAGAAAAGGTATGACATGATGCAATCACTGAAAGTTGAAGCTAGACAGATTCACAGTGCAAATAAGGTATATAATCATAGGGCTGGAAGGGACCTCAGGAGGTCATCTAGTCCAGCCCCTGCTTCAAGCAGGATCAATCCCAACTAAGTCATCCTAGCCAGGACCTTGTCAAGCTGGGACTTAAAAATCTCTAGGGATGGAGAATCCACCACCTCTCTAGGCAATGCATTCCAGTGCTTCACCACCCTTCCAGTGCTTCACAACCCATGAATTTTTAAGGGTGAGTGTAATTAACCATTGGCACAATTTACCAAGGACTATGGTGGATTTTCCATTTTTTCCATCAAGATTTTTTGTTTTTCTAAAAGATCTGCTCTAGAAATTGTTTTGCAGCAGTTCTACAGCCAGACTGCCTTATGCATCTATGAATATTTATATTAATGACTTGGATAACTGCTTGAAGTGTGTGCTTGTAAACTTTACAGATGGCACCAAGATGGTAAGGGTTGTAAGTATTTTGGAAGATGGGACTAGAATTCAAAATGACTTTGACAAATTGGAGAATTGGTCCGAATTCAATAGGATGAAGTTCAATGAAGATAAATGCAATTTACTTCTCTTAGCAAGGAAAAATCAAATACATAATAATAAAATGGAGAATAACTAGATAAGTATTAGTACAGCTAAAAAGGATTTGAGGATTATAGTGATTCAGAAGTTAAATATGAATCACAATATGATGCAGTTGCAAAAATGGCTAATATTCTAAAGTCTATTAACAGGAGTGTTGTATTAAAGTCCAGAGAGGTAATTGTCTTGCTCGTCTGGGAAATGGTAAGCCTCATGTGGAGTACTGTGTCCAGTTCTGGGTGCCAGACTGTAGGAAAGATGTGGACAACTTAGAGTCCAGAAGAGAGCAACAAAAATAAGTCTAAAAAACTTGATCTCTGAGGAAAATAACTGGGCATGTTTACCATTGAGAAAAGAAGGCTGAGGAGAGGCCTGACACTCTGTATCTGTGGTAAGGTGTGTTATAAAGAGACTGTAATAATCCGTTCTCCTTGTCCAGTGAAGGCAGGAAAAGTAGTAATGGGCTTTAGCTGCAGCAAGGGAGACTTCAGGTAGCTATTAGAAAGTTTTCTAACTGTAGAAGAAACAGTTGATAACAATTTTTGGTTCTCTGGTTCTGTATGCCTTAAATATTGAGTCTATTCTGGTGTGGCTATGGTCTGAAGAACTGGGTCTGTCCCACAAAAGCTCACCACCTAATAAATTATTTTGTTAGTCTTTAAAGTGCTACTGGACTGCCTTTTTGTTTTGATAGTATATAGACTAACACAGCTATATCTCTGTTATTTAACTGTAGAAGGATATTGAAGCACTAGAATAAGTTACCAAGAGATGTTGTGGGTTCCCCCTAATTAGAAATTTTTAAGAATAAGTTAGACATATATCTGTCAGGGATGGTCTAGGTTTATTTGGTTCTGTTTCTGCCCAGTGCGCTGAAATTGACAACTTCTAGAGGTGCCTTCCAGCCCTTCATTTTTGTGGTTCATTAGCATACTCCTGCTTTTGTGGACCAATCTAACTAATGGTAATATCACACAAACTTAGTCCCAAGTCCAGTCCTTGAGAAACTTCACTAGTAATGTCCCTCCATTCAGTCCCTAGTCATTTCCATTTCAGCTACCTTCTTGCCCACTTTACAATTCTGGTATGGATTACTGACTCCTCTAATAATTTCTCACACAGCACTGCATCAGATGGTTTTCTGAAGTTCAGATAGCCAAGAGAAATGCAGTAGTGTCAATCAGTTACCTTATCAAACAAACATATCAGGTTAGTTTGGCAGTAGTAAAAGAAGAATGTAAGGACTATTTAGAAATGCTGGAACATGCACAAGTCTATGGGCCTGGACCAAATGCATTCAAGGGTGCTGAGGGAGTTGGTTGATGTGATTGCAGAGCCATTGGCCATTATCTTTGAAAACGTGACAGGGATGATTCTAGATGACTGAAAAAGGCAAACATAGTGCCCACATTTAAAAAGGGTATCACCAGCCCTAGAGACTGGCCACAGTCACATCTGTCCCTGGGAAAATCATGAAACAGGTCCTTAAAGAATCCATTCTGAATCAGTTGCAGGAGAAGAGAATGAACAGGAATTGTCAGCATGGATTCACCAAGGTGAAGTCATGGCTGACCAATTTGATTGCCTTCTGTGATGAGAAAAATGGCTCCGTGGACATGCAGAAAAGAGTGGATGTGCTATACCTTGACTTTAGCAAAGCTTTTGATATGGTCTCCCATAGGATTCTTGCCAGCAAGTTAAAGTATAGTTTGGATGACTGGACTATATAATGGACAGAAAGCTGGCTAGAACATCAGGCTCAACAGGTAGAGATCCACAGCTTGATGTCTAGTTGGTAGCCAGTATCAAGCAAAGTGCCCACAGGGTCAGTCCTGGTGATAGTTTTATTCAACATCTTCATTAATGATTTGAATGATGGGATGTATTGCATACTCAGCAAGTTTGAGGATGACACAAAGATGTGGGAAGCGGTGGATACTCTGGAGGGTAGAGAGAGTGTCCAGAGTGACCTAGACAAATTGGAGGATTGGGCCAAAAGAGATCTGATGGTGTTCAACAAGGGAGGTGCAAGCTTCTGCACATAGCATGGAAGAATCCCATGCACAGCTATAGGTTAGAGACTGTCTGACTAAGCAGCAGTTCAGCAGAGAAGGACCTGGGGATTACAGTGTGCAAGAAGCTGGATATGAGTTAACATTGAGTACCGGTGAGGCCACACGTGGAGTACTGCATCTAGTTTTGCCCATTCCCTCCCTGAAAGGATGTAGACAAATTGGACAGAGTCTGGCAGAGGGCACTGAAAATGATTAAGGGGCTGAGGCACACGGTTTATGACGAGAGGCTGAGGGAACTGGGATTATTTGGTCTGCAGAAGAGAAGAATGAGGGATGTGATTTGATAGCACCCTTCAACTGCCTGAAGGTGGGTTCCAAAGTGAATGGAGCTATGCTATGCTCAATGGTGGCAAATGACAGAAATAAGGACCAATGGTTTCAAGTTGCAGTGGAGGATGTCTAGGTTGGATTGTAGGAAAATCTATCTTACTACAAGGACGGTGAAGCACTGGAATGTGCTGCCTAGGGAGGTGGGGGAATCACCATCCTTATAGGTTTTTAAGGCCAGACTTGACAGAGCCTTCACTGGAACAATTTAGTTAGGATTAGTCCTGCTTTGAGTAAGGGGTTGGACTAGATGACCTCCTGAGGTTTCTTTCAGTTCTAATCATCTGTAATTCTATAATCTGTCTTTGGCAGACTCACATTGCATTTTCATCCTCTTTTCCATTTGCCCCCATGTCTTTAAGTATTTGTTCCTTCAAAATTTGTTCTAAGACTTTGCATACTATTAAGGTCACAATAACAGGTGCCTAGATACGTCTTTCTTCCTTGCTTAAATTACTCCCATGTTAAAAATTCTTATTTCCAGTTTGAATTTGTTAGCTTCATAGCATTGGTACCAATGTCTGCTGGCTGAAGTGTCCTTTTCTTTGGCCATCTGCTGTAGAATAGTTCCAATGCAATTGCTGGAAGAGTTCACAGGCAAAATTGTGTAATAAACACAGAAGCTGCAGGTTCTTGGGGCACCTTTCCTAGAGCAGCCTGGACTCTTTTGTTCCTCTAGAGTGACGTCTGCCTTTGCCCTGCACAGATCCAGTCCAGATGGCAGCTTGAATGCACTCACCAGCAAGCTGTGACACAGAGCATGGAAGTTGTGTTGGTTTATCTCCAGCTCATCCCAGTCCAGCTGCCAACAGCTCGTAGGCTTGATGATGAAGGGAAGCCCAAAGAGCACTGACTCGCAAACTCCTTCAGCCTTCAGAGCCCTGCAAAAAAAAAAAAAGAAAAACGGGGGGGGTGGGCAATGGGGGAACCTGATGACAACTATATTCAACCTATAGTTTCTTTTGCTGTCTCTTAAACACTTATATGCGGAATGCTAGTGAAGGGCCTGAGATACAGCCCACATCCACTGTCAGTGCCCTAACTAGACTGGCAGGGGTTTGTGGAGAATGGATCCTATCTGCACTAGGTACCAGTGCCCTGAATGCTCACTTGGGTGAGGGGGGCAAAAGATGCAACCCATACCCAGCACTCTAAACACTCATTGCTGGAGGGAGGATCATAAAATCATAAAACACTAGAACTGGAAGGGACCTTGAGGTGGAAACGTAGGGTGGTGGTGGAGGGAGATTCTCTTCTGAGGGGGATGGAAGCACCCATCTGTTGCTGTGACATGTCCTCTTAGGAGGTATGCTGCCTGCCAGGAGCCCATATCTGAGATGTTACAAAGGTGTTGTCGAGGATTATCCAGCGTGCTGACTACTACCCCATGCTGTTCATCCATATGGGCATGGTATAACCTTGAGCAGATCAAGCATGACTACAAGGCTCTGGAAGTATGGGTGAAGGAGTTGGGAGTGCAGGTGGTGTTCTCCTCAATCCTTCCTGTCAAAGATAGGGGACCAGGAAGAGACAGGTACATCCTGAAGGTGAATGCCTGTCTGCAAGGATGGTGTTGCCAGGAGTGCTTTGGCTTCCTTGATCACAGGGCTGCTAAGGATTGATAGAGTTCATCTTCTGAGGAATGGGAAGACTATATTTGGATGAAGACTGGCTAACCTAGCGAGGAGGGCTTTAAACTAGATTCAATGGGGACAGGTGACCAAAGCCCACAGGTAAGTAAAAAACTGGAGACCTGGGAGCTGGGTGTGAAATGGGAGGGATCATGGGCTATAACAGCAGATTAAAAAAGAGAGGGACTAGGCAGAACTGGGAGGCAAAAGCAAATCAACATCCGAGATACCTACATACAAAAGCAAGAAGTATGGGTAATTATGGATAACAATTCATTCCTCTAATATGAATATGGCATTAGGAATATATTACCAACCACCTAACCAGGACAGTGATAGTGATGCTGAAATGTTAAGGGAGATTAGAGAGGCTATCAAAATAAAAAACACAGTAATAATAGGAGATTTCAATTATCCCCATATTGATTGGGTGCATGTCACCTCAGGACGGGATTCAGAGATTAGATTTCTTGATGCCTTAAATGACTGCTTCTTGGAGCAGCTAGTACAGGAACCCACAAAGGGAGAGTCAATTCTCGATCTAGTCTTGACTGGAACGCAGGATCTGGTCCAAGAGGTAACTGTTACTGGACCGCTTGGAAATAGTGACCACAATATAATAACTTTTAATATTCCTGTGTTGGGAAGAACACCGCAGCGGTCAAACACTTTGGCATTTAATTTCAAAAAGGGGAATTACACTAAAATGAGGAAGCTAGTTAAACAGAAACTAAAAGGTAGAGTAATTAAACTAAAATCCCTGGAAGCTGCATGGAAACTGTTTAAAGACACCATACTAGAGGCCCAACTTAAATGTATACCCCCAAATAAAAAAACACAGTAAGAGACCTAACAAAGAACCACCATGGCTAAACAGCCATGTTAAAAAGGCAGTGAGAGAGAAAAGGGCAGCTTTTAAAAAGTGGAAGTCAAATCCTAATGAGGAAAATAGAAAGGAACATAAACACTCCCAAATTAAGTGTCATAATATAGTAAGAAAAGCCAAAAAAGATTTTGAGGAACAGCTAGCCAAAAATTCAAAAAACGATAGTAAAATGTTTTTTAAATACATTAGAAGCACGAAGCCCGCTAAAAGAGCAGTGGGGCCCTTGGACGATAAAGATATAAAAGGAGCGATCAAGGAAGACAGTGCCATTGCGGAGCGATTAAATGATTTCTTTGCTTCAGTCTTCACGGCTGAGGATGTTACAGAGGTTCCTAAATCTGAGCCAGCCTTTTTAGGTGACAAATCTGAGGAACTCACTCAGATTGAAGTGACATTAGAGGAGGTTTTGGAGTTAATTGATAAGCTGAATAGTAACAAGTCTCCAGGACCAGACGGTATTCACCCAAGGGTTCTGAAAGAACGCAAATGTGAAATTGCGGAGTTATTAACAGTGGTTTGTAACCTATCCTTTAAATCCACTTTGGTACCAAATGACTGGAAGACGGCCAATATAACGCCAATATTTAAAAAAGGCTCTAGAGGAGACCCTGGCAATTATAGACCGATAAGTCTAACATCAGTACCAGGCAAATTAGCAGAAACACTAGTAAAGAATAAAATTGCAAGGCATGTAGAAGAGCACGAATTGTTGGGCAAAAGTCAGCATGGTTTCTGCAGAGGGAAGTCGTGTCTAACTAATCTATTAGAATTCTTTGAAGGGGTTAATAAACATACGGACAAGGGGCACCCAGTGGACATAATATACCTAGATTTCCAGAAAGCCTTTGACACGGTCCCACACCAAAGGCTTTTATGTAAATTAGGTGGTCATGGGATAGGAGGAAAGATCCTTTCATGGATCGGGAATTGGTTAAAAGACAGAAAACAAAGGGTGGGAATAAATGGTAAATTTTCACAATGGAGGAGGGTAACTAGTGGTGTTCCCCAGGGGTCAGTCCTGGGACCAATCCTGTTCAACTTGTTCATCAAGGATCTAGAAAATGAGGTAAGCAGTGAGGTGGCAAAGTTTGCAGATGACACCAAGTTGTTCAGGACAGTCAAAACCAAAACAGATTGTGAAGAACTACAAAAAGATCTCAGCAAACTGAGTGATTGGGCAGCAAAATGGCAAATGAAATTTAATGTGGGTAAGTGTAAGGTAATGCATGTTGGAAAAAATAACCCAAATTACACGTACTACATGATGGGGTCAAATTTAGCTACGACAGATCAGGAAAGGGATCTTGGAGTTATAGTGGATAGTTCTCTGAAGACATCCACGCAGTGTGCAGCGGCAGTTAGTAAGGCAAATAGGATGTTAGGAATTATTAAAAAAGGGATCGATAATAAGACAAAAGATATCATGCTTCCCCTATATAAAACTATGGTACGCCCACATCTTGAGTACTGCGTGCAGATGTGGTCTCCTCACCTCAAAAAAGATATATTGGCATTAGAAAAGGTTCAGAAAAGGGCGACTAAGATGATTAGGGGCTTGGACCGGGTCCCATATGGGGAGAGGCTAGAGAGACTGGGACTTTTCAGTTTGGAAAAGAGGCGATTGAGGGGCGATATGATAGAGGTATATAAAATCATGAATGGTGTGGAGAAAGTGAATATAGAAAAATTATTTACCTTTTCCCATAATACAAGAACTAGGGGACACCAAATGAAATTGATGGGTAGTAGGTTCAAAACTAATAAAAGGAAATTTTTCTTCACACAGCGCACAGTCAACCTGTGGAACTCCTTGCCGGAGGAGGCTGTGAAGGCCAGGACTCTATTAGGGTTTAAAAAAGAGCTTGATAAATTTTTGCAGGTTAGGTCCATAAATGGCTATTAGCCAGGGATAAAGTATGGTGCCCTAGCCTTCAGAACAAGGGCAGGAGATGGATGGCAGGAGATAAATCACTTGATCATTGTCTTCTGTTCTCCTTCTCTGGGGCACCTGGCATTGGCCACCGTCGGCAGATGGGATGCTGGGCTGGATGGACCTTTGGTCTGACTCAGTATGGCCATTCTTATGTTCTTATGGTCTTATGTTCTTATATTCTTAAGCAGGAAGAACTTGAAGTGCCAATAAATAAACACAACTATGGCATTATTGATATCACAGAGACTTTGTGGGATAATACACACAATTGGAATATTGGTATAGAAGGGTACAGCTTACTCAGGAAGGATAGACAGGGTAAACAGGGAGGAGGTGTTGTCTTATATATTTAAAAATGTGCACACCTGGACTGAGATGGAGATGGATGCAGGAGACAGATGCATTGAGAGTCTCTGGATTAATCTAAAAGGGGTAAAAACCAAGGATGATATGTTAGGGGTCTACTACAGGCCCCTAGCATGACATGCATTACTGAGAGAGATGGTGGAATCTCCATTGCTAGAAGTTTAAGTCCTGGCTTGACACAGTCATGGCTGGGATGATTCAGCTGGGGATGATCCTCCTTTAGGCAGGCGGCTGGCCTAGATGACCTCCTGAGTCCCCTTCCAGCCCTAGAATTCTATGATTCACCTACCCTGGTAGAAGAGGTGGATGAGGCTTTTTCTAGCGACTAACAAAATGATCCAAAGTGCAGGATTTAGTGATGATAGGAGATTTCACCTATCCAGACATATGTTGGGAAACTAACTCAGTGAGGCACAGACTATCCAGAAAGTTCTTGGACTGCATTGACGATAATTTTTTATTTCAGAAAGTGGAAAAAGCTACTGGAGGGAAGCAGTTCTAGATTTGATTTTTAACAAATAGGGAGGAACTAGTTGAGAATTTGAAAGTGGAAGGCAGCTTGGGAGAAAGTGACCATGAAATCATAGCATTCGTGATTCTAAGAAATGGTGAAAGGGAGAGCAGCAAAATAGAGACAATGGATAAGAAGGCAGACACAGCAAACACTATGAGCAGCAAACAGGAGCAGGTAACAGGGCGTGAACCTGGGAAAGCATCCACAAGGAGCTCACTATCGGAGGGGTAGCCATGTTAGTCTGGATCTGTAACAGCAACAAAGGGTCCTGTGGCACTTTATAGACTAACAGAAAAGTTTTGAGCATGAGCTTTCGTGAGCACAGACTCACTTCATCAGATGCTGCTGAAGGAGCTCAGGTGAGTGTGGCTTTTGGTGCGGGGGGGTTGCGTTGTGAGCTGGTGGGTTGAATATCTGTCTGCATGTCTCAGCTTTTGTTTTGAAAAGAGGGGCAGTTTAAAAGTGTGTTTAGCAGGTTGATAAGTTTGCAGGGTGTGAATTGGGAGTGCTTTGTTCAAGGTGATTAGTTTGGAGACAAGGCTTTGAGCCAGGCCTAGCCAGCCAGCAGCCTTCTAAGAAGGATGCCACAGTGAATACTGTGAGCAGTGAACAGAGTTTGCCTTGGGGAGGAGTCCCATACCAATTGTTTCTTTCTTATAGGTTTGTTTCTCTTGCACCCTTCAAAGCAGCACTAGAAACATTTAGGGAAACTCTCTAAAGAAAGGGAAAATGGATGGTGACATGTCTGAGAAGTCTGCTGTTGTGCCCTGCAGTTTGTCTTCCTACTGGATGATAGACAGAATTTTGTATGTCCCAAGTGCAAGCTGGTTGCCATTTTGGAAGAGAAGGTTAGAGGATTTGAGGCACAGATATCCCTCAGGTGCATCAGAGAAGGTGAAGACTTTCTGGATAGAAGGTACCATATAATACTGCAGGAACAGCAGGCTGTTCTAAACAAGGAAGAGAACTAGAAGCATGCTACCTCCAGGAGAAGAAAACCAATTCAGGTCTCTCCATTTCTAGTGGAGTTAAGCAACGGCTTTCAGCCTCTCTGCATAGGTGATACAGTGGATTTGGCTGGGGGAGATATCTCACAGAGAATGGATCAGAAGAAACCTCCTGCAGATTGTAAGGCATGGGATGCACAGTCCTAGGGATGTGGGTTTTACAACCACCACCCCTAAGAGAAGAAGACAGGTGGTGGTGGTCGGGGATTCCCTCCTAAGAGGGACAGAGTCATCTGTCTGCCATCCAGACCTAGAAACCTGGCACGTTTGCTGCTTGCTGGGAACTAGAATCCAGGATGTTACAGAATCTATTCCAAGAATCATCAAACCCACAAACTAATAACCCTTCCTACTTCTCCATGTAGGAACTAATGATAGAGCCAAGAGTGACCTTCATGAGATTACTGCAGATTACATACTCCTAGGAATAAAGATCAAGAAATATGGAGCACAAGTGGTGGTCTCATCCATCCTCCCTGTGGAAGGAAAGGGTCCAGGTAGGGATCATCAAACCACTGAGGTAAATGCGTGGTTGCATAGGTGGTGTCGCAAAGAAGGATTTGGTTTCTTCGACCATGGGATCCTATTTTATGAACAAGGAGTGCTGGGAAGAGATGGGATCCACCTAACGAAGAGAAAAAAAGAGCATCTTTGCGAGCAGGCTTGCAGACGTAGTGAGGAGGGCTTTAAACTAGGGTCATCAGGGACAGTGACACAAGCCCTGGGGTAAGTGGGGAAGGAGGAGGGAACAACAAAGTAGGATTCCCAGGTGAAGAGGAGAAAGTGGGCCAATCAGCCACTTCTCTAAGACACTTGTACAGAAATGCAACAAGCCTGGGAAACAAACAGGAAGAATTAGAGGACCTTGCACAGTCTAGGAAGTACGAGGTGATTGGAATAACCAAGATTTGGTGGGATGATTCGCATAACTGAAGCACGGTCATGGAAGGGTCTAAACTGTTTAGGAAGGACAGGAAGGGGAGAAAAGGAGGAGGAGTTGTGCTCTATGTGAGGGAGCAGTGTGATTGCTCAGAGCTCCAGCATAAGGAGGGAGAAAATCCAGTTGAGTGTCTTTGGGTTAAGCATAGAGGCGGAAGCAACAGAAGTGATGTTGTAGTTGGTGTTTGCTACAGACTGCCAGATCAGGGAGATAAGTTAGATGAGGACTTCTTCAGACAGCTAAGAGAAACTTCCAAATCACAGGCCCTGGTTCTCACAGGAGACTTTAATCATCAAGAGACTTGTTGGGAGACCAATACAGCAGCACACAGAGAATCCAGGAATTTTTGGAGAATGTTGGGGATAACTTCTTGGTAGAAGTGCTGACGGAACCAACCAGGGGCCTGCACAACTTGACCTGCTGTTCACAAACAGGGAAGAACAAGTAGGAGAAATAGAAGTGGGTGGCAACCGGGGCTGCAGCGACCATGAGGTGGTAGATTTCAGGACCCTAACAAAAGGAAGAAGGTGAGCAGTAAAATACAGACCACTGATTTCAAAACAGCAGACTTTGACTCCATGAGAGAACTGATGGGCAGGACCACTTGGGAAACAAAGATGAAGGGTAAAGAGTTCAGGAGAACTAGCAGTATTTTAAACAAGTCTTAATGAAGGCACAGGAACAAACAATCCCACTTCATAGTAAGAAATGGCTTAACAGGGAACAGCATGGCTTAACAGGGAAATCCTTGGTGAGCTTAAACTCAAAAAGGATGTGTATAATAAGTGGAAACATGGACGGCTGACTAAGGAGGAGTATAAATATATGGCTGGAGAATGCTGGGCAATAATCGGGAAAGTGAAAGCACAACTGGAACTGCAGCTGGCAAGGGATGTGAAAGGTAACAAGAAGGGTTTCTACAGGCATGTTAACAATAAGAGGGTTATCAGGGAAGGTGTGGGACCATTACTGGATGAGAGAGGTAACCCAATGACAGATGATGTAAGAAAAGATGAAGTATTCAATGCATTTTTTACCTCAGCCTTCACAGGTAAGGACAGCTCCCACACTACGATGTGAGACAATGCAGCATGGGAAGGTGGAGGGCAGCCTTTGGTGGGGAAGGAACAAGTTAAGAGCTACTTAGGAAAACTAGATGTACACAAATCCAGGGGTCTGGATTTAATGCACCCAAAGGTACTGAGGGAATTGGGAGACATCATTGCTGAGCCTTTGGCCATTATCTTTGAAGACTCTTGGAGATAGGGAGAGATCTCAGATGGCTGGAAAAAAGGCAAATGTAGTGCCCATCTTTAAAAAAGGAAAGAAGGATGATCCAGGAGACTGTAAACTAGTCAGCCTTACCTCAGTCCCTGGGAAAATAATGGAAGGGATCCTCAAGTAATCCATTTTGGAGCACTTGGAAGAGAGGAGAGTGATCAAAAGTGGTCAACATACATTCACCAAGGTCAAGTCGTGCCTGACCAATCTGATTAGCTTCTATGATGAGGTGACAGGATCTTTGGAGATGGGGGAAGTCAGTGGATGTGATATACCTTCACTTCAGCAAAGCTTTAGATACAGCCTCCCACAACACTCTTGCCCATAAGTTAAGGAAGTATGGATCGGATACGTGGACTATAAGATGGATAGAAAGCTGGCTTGATGGTTGGGCCCAACAGGTAGTGGTCAATGGCTCAACATCTGGTGGCTGTGGGTTTCAAGTGGAATGCATAAAGGCTTGGTTCTGGGGCCAGTGTTGATCAATATCTTTATTAATGACTGGATGAGGGACTGGATTGCACCCTCAACAAGTTGGCGAATGACACCAAACTAGGGGGGGGAGAGGTAGATAGGTCACTCTGGATCCTGGATAAATTGGAGGATTGGGCGAAAAGAAATCTGATGCGGTTCAACAAGGAGAAGTGTAGAGTCCTGCACTTGGGATGGAAGAATCCCAAGCATTGTTATAGGCTGAGGACTGACAGGTTAAGCATCTGTACAGCGGAAAGGGACATAGGAATTATTGTGGATGAAAGGTTGGATATGAGTCAACAATGTGCCCTTAAAGCCAAGAAGACTAATAGCATAGTGGGGTGCATTTGGAGGAGCATTTCAAACAGATCAAGAGAAGTTACTGTTCCCCTCTGCTTGGCACTGTTGAGGCCACATCTGGAGTATTGTGTCCAGTTTTGGGCTCCCCCAATATAGAAAGGATGTGGATGTGCTGGAGCAGGTTCAGCAGAGGGCAACAAAATTTATTAAGGTGCTGGAGCACATGAACTATGAGGAGAGGCTGAGGGATTTGGGCTTATTTAGTTTGCAGAAGAGAAGACTGAAGGGTGATTTAATAGCAGATTTCTAAAGGGGATAGAGAGAAACTGTTCTCAGTGGTGATGGATGGCAGAACAAGGAGCACTGCTCTGAAGTTATAGAAGGAGAGGAATAGGTTGCATATTAGGAAAAAGTACTTCACCAGGAGGCTGTTGAGGCACTGGAATGCATTGCCTTCCGAGATGGTTGAATCTCCATCCCTAGAAGTTTTTAAGTCCTGGCTTGACAGAGTCCTGGCTGGGATGACTTAGCTGGGGTTGATCCTGCTTGAAGCAGGGAGCTGGACTCAAAGACTTCCTAAGGTCCCTTCCAGCCCTATAATTCTATTATTTCAGGAAGGCAGATTTTGATAAACTCAGAGAGCTGTTAGGTAAGGTTCCATGGGACGCAAGACTAAGGAAAAACAGTTGAAGAGAGTTGGCAGTTTTTCAAAGGGACATTATTAGGGGCCTGAAACCAAGCTATACCACAGCATAGAAAAGATAGATAGTATGGTAAAAGACCACCGGGGCTTAGCCAGGTGATCTTGCATGAGTTCAAAATCAAAAAGGAATCCGTATAGAAAGTAGAAATTATGAGAAATTACAAAGGGTGAATATAAGCAAACAATATACGTATACGGGGCAACATTAGAAAGGCAAAGGTATAAAATGAACTCAAACTAGCTAGGGACATAAAGGCTAACAAGAAGACATTCTACAAATATATTAAAAGTGAGTGGGAGGCCAAGGGCAGGGTAGGTCCACTACTCTGTGAGGAAGGAGAAACAATATTAGGAAACTTGTAAATGTCAGAGATGCTTCATGGCTTCTTTGTTTTGATCTTCACCAAGAAGTCTGATGCAGAAATCCCTGACATGGTGAATGCTAGTGGGAAGGGGGTAGGTTTAGAAGATAAAATAAAAAAGAACAAGTTTTAAAAAAATTGATTAGAAAAATTAGATGTCTGCAAGTCACCAGGGCCTGATGAAATGCATCCTAGAATACTCCAGGAGCTGATAGAGGATGTATCAGAACGTTTAGCTATCATCTTTGAAAAGTTCTGGAAGTTGGGAGATATTCCAGAAGACTGGAAAAGGGCAAATATAGTGCCCATATATAAAAAGTGAAAAAAGAACAACCCAGGAAACTACAGACCAGTCAGTTTAACTTCTGTGCTGGGAAAGATAATTGAGCAAGTAATTAAGGAATTCATCAGCAAACATCTGGAAGAAAATAAGGCACTAGGTAACAGTCTAATCATGCTAGACCCATCTGATAGCTTTCTTTGACAGGATAACAAGCCTCATAGATAAGGGAGAAGCAGTGGATGTTGTATACCTAGACTTTAGAAAGGTATTTGTTACAGTCTCACTTGATCTGATCAATAAACTAGGCAAATACAACTTAGATGGAGATACTGTAAGGTATCCCACCCCTAGTCCTCAATGCCAGCAGCCATATCAGCATCTGCCATGATCCTGCCACTCCTTAAAACCTCAATATTCCTGTGTACAGTCACTACTTTGCTGGGAGAGCTCAGAGTAAAGCCAAGCTGCTTCATGAAGGCAGAGTCTGCTATTCTGTCTAGTCAGCAAAGTATCGACTTCCCCACACTATATGGTTGATTAGTAACAAAGAGGAAGCCGTGCTAGTCTATACACTATCAAAACAAAAAACAGTCAAGTAGCACTTTAAGTGGGTCTGTCCCATGAAAGCTCAAAACCATTTTGCTAGTCTTTAAAGTGCTACTTGACTGTTTTTTGTTTTTATATGGTTGATGGTTCTCTTTTTTTTGTATGAGATAAAATACTAACCACTCACATGTCTCAATCACAGTCCAGCTCAGGCAATGACATTCTTTCCAAAACACTTTAAGTTGGATTGTGAGTCTCCTTCACTTCACTTCCTAACCTAAACTCTGATACTCTGTTGTGTACTGTTACCTGGTTACTGTATCCCACCCAAGAAGGTGCTACTATTTAGTCTGTCATTACTGAGGACAGTCTCTCTCCATCCTCTTTGGAAGCTCACTTCAAATAACTGAATGTTGCTATCAAAGCCCCTCTCCCCGCTTGCTCTTTTCTTCTGTAAGCTAAATACACTCATAGCCAGGTACGTTCATAGAATCATAGAACACTAGGACTGGAAGGGACCTCGAGAGGCCATCGAGTCCAGCCCCCTGCCCCAATGGCAGGACCAAGTACTATCTAAACCATCCCTGATAGACATCTATCTAACCTGTTCTTAAATATCTCCAGCGATGGAGATTCCACAACCTCCCTTGGCAATTTATTCCACTGTTTGACTGCCCTGGCAGTTAGGAACTTTTTCCTAATGTCCAACCTAAACCTCCCTTGCTGCAGTTTAAGCCCGTTGCCTCTTGTTCTATCCTCAGAGGCCAAGAAGAACAAGTTTTCTCCTTCCTCCTTATGACTCCCTTTTAGATACCTGAAAACCGCTATCATGTCTCCCCTCAATCTTCTCTTTTCCAAACTAAACAGGCCCAATTCTTTCAACCTTTTTTCACAGGTCACATTCTCTAGACCTTTAATCATTCTTATCGCTCTTTTCTGAACCCTCCCTAGTTTCTCCATCTTTTTTGAAGTGCGGTGCCCAGAACTGGACACAATACTCCAGCTGAGGCCTAACCAGCGCATAGTAGAGCAGAAGAATGACTTCTCGTGTCTTGTTCACAACACACCTGTTAATGCATCCCAGAATCATGTTTGCTTTTTTTGCAACAGCATCACACTGTTGAGTCATATTTAGCTTGTGTTCCACTATAATCCCTAGATCCCTTTCTGCTGTAGTCATTCCTAGACAGTCTCTCCCCATTCTGTATGTGTGAAACTGTTTGTTCCTTCCTAAGTGGAGCACTTTGCATTTGTCCTTATTAAACTTCATCCTGTTTACCTCAGACCACTTCTCCAATTTATCCAGATCATTTTGAATTATGACCCTATCCTCCAAAGTAGTCGCAACCCCTCCCAACTTGGTATCATCTGCAAACTTAATAAGCGTACTTTCTATGCCAATATCGAAATCATTGATGAAGACATTGAACAGAACCGGTCCTAACACAGACCCCTGCGGAACCCCACTTTTTATACTTTTCCAGCAGGATTGAGAGCCATTAAGAACTACTCTCTGGGTACGGTTATCCAGCCAGTTATGCACCCACCTTATAGTAGCCTCATCTTAATTGTATTTGCATAGTTTTTTGATAAGAATATCATGAGAGACCGTATCAAATGCTTTACTAAAGTCTAGGTATACCACATCTACCACTTCTCCCCTATCCACCAGGCTTGTTATCCTATCAAAGAAAGCTATCAGATTAGTTTGACAAGATTTATTCTTTACAAATCTATGCTGGCTGTTTCCTATTACCTTACCACCTTTCAAGTGCTTGCAGACGATTTTGTTAATTACCTGCTCCATTATCTTTCCTGGCACTGAAGTTAAGCTGACTGGCCTGTAGTTTTCTGGGTTATTCTTATTTCCCTTTTTATAGATGGGCACTATATTCACCCTTTTCCAGTCTTCTGGAATCTCTCCTGTCTCCCATAATTTTCCAAAGATGATAGATAAAGGCTCAGATACCTCCTCTATCAGCTTCTTGAGTATTCTAGGGTGCATTTCATCAGGCCCTGGTGACTTGCAGACATCTAATTTTCTTAAGTGATTTTTAACTTGTTCTTTTTTTATTTCAACTTCTAACCCTACCCCTTTCCCAGTAGCATTCACTATGTTGGGCACTCTTTCATCAGACTTCTCAGTGAAGACCGAAACAAAGAAGTCATTGAGCATCTCTGCCATTTCCAAGTTCCCTGTTACTGTTTCTCCCTCCTCACTGAGCAATGGCCCTACCCTGTCCCTGGTCTTCCTCTTGTTTGTAATATATTTGTAAAAAGCCTTCTTGTTTCCCTTTATGCCTGCAGCTAGTTTGAGCTCATTTTGTGCCTCAGCCTTTCTAATCTTTCTCCTGCATTCTTGTGTTGTTTGCCTGTATTCACCCTTTGTAATTTTTCCTTGTTTCCATTTTTTATACAATTCCTTTTTTATTTTGAGATCGTGCAAGATCTCCTGGTTAAGCCAAGGCGGTCTTTTTCCATATTTTCTATCTTTCCTACGCAGCGGGATAGCTTGCTTTTGGGCCCTTAATAATGTCCCTTTGAAAAACTGCCAACTCTCCTCAGCTGTTTTTCCCCTCAGCTTTGCTTCCCATGGGACCTTACCTACCAGCTCTCTGAGTTTACCAAAGTCTGCCCTCCTGAAATCCATTATATCTATTTTGCTGTTTTCCGTTCTACCCTTCCTTAGGATTGTGAACTCTATGATTTCGTGATCACTTTCACCCAAGCTGCCTTCCACCTTCAAGTTCTCTACCCATTCCTCCCTATTTGTTAAAATCAAATCTAATACAGCTTCCCCCCGGTAGCTTTTTCAACCTTTTGGAATAAAAATTTGTCTCCAATAAAATCCAAGAACTTACTGAATAGTCTGTGCCCCGCTATATTAGTTTCCCAACATATATCTGGATAGTTCAAGTCCCCCATCACCACCAAATCTGGGGCTCTGCTTGACTTTGTCAGTTGTTTGAAAAAAGTCTTATCCACCTCTTCCACCTGGCTAGGTGGCCTGCAGTAGACGCCTGTCAGGACATCACCCTTGTTTTTTACCCCTTAGTCTAACCCAGAGACTCTCAACACGTCCATCTCCTATGTCCATCTCCACCTCAGTCCAAGTGTATACATTTTTAATATATGAGGCAACACCTCCCCCCTTTCTTCCCTGTCTGTCCTTCCTAAGCAGGCTGTACCCTTCAATACCAACATTCCAATCATGTGTATTATCCCACCAAGTTTCTGTGATGCCAACGATGTCATAGTTGTATTTATTTACTAGCACTTCCAGTTCTTCCTGCTTATTACCCATACTTCTTGGAGAAGTCATTCTCCCGCTCTACTCTGCGCTGGTTAGGCCTCAGCTGGAGTGTTGTGTCCAGTTCTGGGCACTGCAGTTCAGGAAGGATGTGGAGAAATTGGAGAGGGTCCAGAGGAGAGCAACGAGAATGATCAAAGGTCTAGAGAACATGACCTATGAAGAAAGGCTGAAAGAATTGGGCTTGTTTAGTTTGGAAATGAGAAGATTGAGGGGGCACATGATAGCAGTTTTCAGGTATCTAAAAGGGTGTCGTAAGGCAGAGAGAGGGAACTTGTTCTTCCTTGCCTCTGAGGACAGAACAAGAGGCAATGGACTTAAATTGCAGCAGGGGAGGTTCAGGCTGGACATTAGGAAAAAGTTCCTAACTGTCAGGGTGATCAAACACTGGAACGAATTGCCAAGGGAGGTGGTAGAATCTCCATCACTGGAGATATTTAAGAAGAGGTTACATGGCTTTCAGGGATGGTCTAGAAAGTGCTTGGTCCTGCCATGAGGGCAGGGGGCTGGACTCGGCCTCTTGAGGTCCCTTCCAGTCCTACTCTTCTCTGATTCTCTGATTCTTGCATTTGTATACAGGCATGTAAGATATTGATTTGATCTTGCCTCACTGTTTTGCCCTGACCCTCTTTTTACTCTGACATTGTTGCCCATGCGGCCTCCCATTTCTGACCCATCACCCAGGTTTCCATGTTCTTCACTTACCTGTGGGCTTGGCTCCCCTGTCCCCATCAAACCTCGTTTAAAGCCCTCCTCACTAGGTTAGCCAGTTTGTGTCCAAATACGGTCTTTCCCCTCCTCAAAAGGTGAACACCTTCCTTCTCTAAAGGAAAAGGACTACACCTTTTTCTGGCACGGTAAAGCCCAAGAAGCACCCAGAGAGCATGGTGTTGGCTTTGCTGTCAAAAACACCCTTCTACAAATGGTGGATTTAGTGTTGGGCGGATCAGAAAGACTTCTTCGGATCACGCTTCAAACTTGCGCCGGTCCTGTCCACCTGATCAGCGCTTACGCCCCAACCCTGTACGCCACACCAGAAGTAAAAGACAAGTTCTATGACGTGCTTAGTGCTGCTGTAGCGCAAATACCTGCTCGTGAACAACTGTACATCTTGGGTGACTTCAATGCAAGAGTTGGAGCTGATTGGGCCTCATGGCCTTCCTGCTTAGGACACTTCGGTGTGGGAAAAATGAATGACAATGGACAGCGTCTCCTTGAACTGTGCACGTACCACAATCTGTGCATCACAAACACATTCTTCCAAACAAAGCCCCAGCACAGAGTGTCGTGGAGAGACCCACGCTCGAAGCACTGGCATCAACTAGATGTGGTCATCACTAGGCATAATAACCTCAAAAACGTCCTTCTGACACGCAGCTATCATAGTGCTGACTGTGATACAGATCACTCGCTAGTTTGCTCCAAGCTCAAGCTGAGACCCAAGAAGCTGTACTGCTCTAAACCTGCTGGAAGGCCCCACATTGACTCCGGAAAGACGGCAAACTCGGAGAAAGCTGAAAAGTTCAGAGAGACCCTCCAGGAAAATCTGCGCAGCGGCCCTGGGGGCGTTGATGCGACATCCAAATGGCAACATCTGAGGGATACAGTTTACAACACGGCCTTGTTGATGTTTGGAAGAAGAGCTAGAAACACGAACGACTGGTTCGAAGCTAACTCTGATGAGATGATTCCAGTCATTGAAAAGAAGTGCGCTGCACTCCTGGAGTACAAACGCTCACCGAGCCAGAGTACCCAGCAAGCACTTAGAGCAGCCAGAAGAACAGCACAGCAGACAGCCAGGTGCTGTGCCAACAACCACTGGCTCCAGCTATGCAGCAGCATTCAGACCTGTGCCGACTTTGGTAATCTCAGAGGAATGTACGAGGGTATGAAGAAGGTATTAGGACTCACCCAGAACAAGATGGCACCTCTGAAATCCAAATCTGGTGAAGTCATCGCTGACAAAGCCAAACAGATGGAGCGCTGGGTTGACCACTACTCCGAGCTGTACTCACGCGAGAACGTTGTCATTGACGCAGCCCTCGATGCCGTCGACCTCCTACCAGTAATGGACGAACTGGACCAAGAGCCGACTGTGGATGAACTGAAGACAGCCATCGACAGCATTGCAGCTGGAAAGCCCCCTGGTCAGGATGGTATACCACCAGAGGAAATCAAATGTGCCACGGACACACTCCTGGAACCCCTACATGAGCTACTGTGCCTGTGCTGGAAAGAGGGTGAGGTTCCACAGGATATGCGTGACGCTAACATTGTAACGTTGTATAAGAACAAAGGAGACAGAAGCGACTGCAACAACTACCGTGGAATCTCCCTCCTAAGCGTCACTGGTAAACTGTTCGCTTGCGTCATCCTTGGCAGACTCCAGAAGATTGCTGAGAGGGTGTACCCCAAATCACAGTGCAGATTCCGTGCAGAGAGGTCTACCGTTGATATGGTCTTCTCTCTAAGGCAGCTGCAGGAGAAGTGCAGGGAGCAGAGAAAGCCACTCTACATAGCCTTCATCGACTTGACCAAGGCTTTTGACTTGGTCAGCAGGGATGGTCTGTTCAAACTGCTCCACAAGATAGGCTGTCCTCCACGGTTACTGAAGATGATCCAGTTGTTCCACGAAAACATGAGAGGAACCATCCAATATGACGGCGCATTATCGGATGCTTTCAGAATCAGGAGCGGCGTCAAACAAGGATGCATGCTTGCTCCGACATTGTTTGGGATCTTCTTTGCACTCCTCCTGAAGCATGCCTTTGGATCTTCAACAGAGGGCATCTTGCTGCACACAAGATCTGATGGGAAACTGTTTAACCTTGCAAGGCTGAAAGCAAAGTCTAAGGTGCAAGAAGTCCTCATCAGAGACATGCTGTTCGCAGACGATGCTGCTGTAGTGTCTCACACAGAAGACCAGCTTCAAAAACTGCTGGGTCGGTTCTCCAAAGCGTGCAAGGACTTTGGGCTTACCATCAGCCTAAAGAAGACAAACGTACTCGGTCAGGATGTTGCTGAATCCCCATCAATCAGCATTGACAACTATACGTTAGAGGTCGTCCACGAGTTCGTTTACCTCGGGTCCACCATCACTGACACCCTGTCGTTGGACACTGAGCTAAATAGGAGGATCAGAAAAGCGGCCACAACTCTGTCCAGACTCAGCAAGAGAGTGTGGAATAACAACAAGCTGTACATTCACACCAAAATGCAAGGCTACAGAGCCTGCATCCTCAGCACCCTCCTTTATGGCAACGAGACTTGGACCCTGTATGCCCGCCAGGAAAAGAGGCTGAACGTCTTCCACTTGCGCTGCCTCAGGCGCATCCTTGGAATATCATGGAAGGACAGAGTGACCAACACTGCCGTCCTCGAGCAAGCTGGAATCCCAACCATGCACACCCTCCTCAGGCAGCATCGACTCCGCTGGCTTGGCCACGTCCACAGGATGAACGACGGAAGGATACCAAAAGACATCCTGTATGGTGAGCTAGCCTCTGGCAAAAGACCTCCCGGACGTCCCCAGTTGCGTTACAAAGATGTCTGCAAGAGAGACCTCAGAGAGGTAGACATCGAGCTGGACAAGATCTAGCAGACGACCGCAGCAGATGGAGGCAGGGGTTACACAAGGGCCTTCAGAAGGGCGAGTTGAAGATCAGACAGCTAGCAGAGGAGAAGCGAGTGCACAGAAAGCACAATAAGGACTTGCCAGACACCCACTACATCTGCAAGAGATACAGCAAGGACTGTCACTCTTGTGTGGGTCTTTATAGTCACAATAGATGCTGTAAATGAAGTCCTCAATTGAAACTTTAAAGGGCGCGATCCATAGTCTATGCATACTTAAGGATGCCTACTAAAAAAACTATCCCTGCCCAGCAGTTCTTCCTGGAATAGTTCAGCCCCCCTCAACTGTGAATGTCATGCTTCAGTTTCTCCCTCTGTGGCATAGGTCTAGTGATACTGACCTTCGTAAAGCCCTGTGAGATCTGCTGATGAGAAGCACGGCATAAGAGCCACGTGTTATCATTAGCGTTTGTGAATTCCCATATCTTGACTGAAGCCTATGGAATGGCACCAGTGCAAACCAGCTGAGGTCTGAGCTAATTATTCCTAGAATTCCACTGTCTCTGTTTTCAAGTGCCAGCTCTCAGGACCACTGGTGGCCCTACATGCCCTGACAAGTTTTCTTTCCCACCCAAGTAACTAGCAATAGTGTTAAGTTAATGCAGACAGCTTTGCTTCCATTTGCATGTAGGACAAAGCTCAAAAACTTTCTGCAAACTCTCTCACACACACGCACACATGTGGTGACAGGCAGTGATTTGATTTCTGTGTCTTAGAGAATGTGTAAATGCCTGCCGAAAGCAAGGTCAGCTATCAGATTACAGCACTTTGTTTCCAAGCTATCTCCTAAGGGAAGGGTGAAGCCTGGGGTTTACCCCACAGGAAGATATTCAAATGTGTCTTCCTGGGTTTAAGAGGTGCTTTTTCCAATTGGTGGTGGCAGCAATTATCTCCAGGATCAGGGAATCTGTAACCTTGGGAAGTTTTCATAAACTAAACCTTTAGAGGCAAGGTATCTTGAAAGTTTTTGTGGGACCCCACTTTATGCACTCAGAGTGGGGAGGCAGCCCTGACAAATATAAATAGACATGTTTGTCCTAGCAAGTGGTAGAACAAGAAGTAGGATTGAGTAAACTGGTAGGTTCTGAAGTTTTACATTTTGTTTTTGAGTGCCATTATGTAACGAAACAAAATCTATATTTGTAAGTTACATTTTCATGATGAAGAGATTGCACTTGTATTTTTAAGAGGAGAAATAAAAAATACGATTTTTATTAATTTTTATCGTGCAAGTATTTGTTATAATAATGATACAAAATGAGGACTGTGCACTTTGTATTCTCTATTGTAATTGAAATCAATATTGAAATATACAGAAACAGCCAAAATATTTAATAATTTTCAATCAGTTATTCTAGTGTTTAAATCATTCCTTTTTTTTAGTTAATCACGTGAGTTAACTGAAATTAATCTTTGGCATAATCTCAAATATAAACAATCTAATCAAGCAGTCTTAGACTAACAATTTTATTTACTAGGGAATGAGTTTTTGTGGAAAAGATCCACTTCTTCAGATTCTGGGCTTTAACTACTGTGGGACTGGGACTGTGCTTCGGATTTTCAGTACTCTGGGAGCTGGGCTATGTATGTCTGATGATGCAATGAACGCTTTGTTTTACCCCATCACTCAGTGACAGTGACAGTGACAGCGAAGAAGTATCCTGACACTGCTGTGGATGGTGCCATGCTGTGTGGTTGGTTGTCTCACATTCGAAGGACACAATTGGTCCATTCACTTAATTTGTGGGTTTTCTGTCAGCAATGTAGCTGAAGAATGCACCATTCCAACTCAATCAGCTCACTTCAGCTTTGATCAAATGTGTCAAAATATGGCAACTAGTAGCACGGTGTTCTCAGAAAGCAATAGAGATACAGACTGGTAATGTCGGAACCACTTCTTGCCTTTAAAACACTACACTTCATACCCCTGCTGAGTGATAGACTAATGAGGCTTCAAAGCAACATGCATTTCCCAGTTTCTTGCAAAGATGTTATGCCATTGGCACTGCCTAGCTGACATGCTGTGGTGTGCATAAAGGTGAAAATCTAAATCTCTCAGCACCTCTCCAGAAAGTATTTGTGCAATACCTACTTTATGATTCTTAGTTTATACAGTGTTGTAGCTGGACAGGCTGCCATCTGGTATGGTGGATTGATATCATCTGTTCTCACTGTAACATCAGCTGCCCCAGGAAGCAGAGCTGGGCTAAGCAGTCTTTCCTGAATATCACATTTCACACATGCTATAAAGAAATTTGGCAGAGATGACTGGAAATAAAACAGTAGTTTGCATTCTATAACAATATTTTGTGTTCTACATCCTCAAAGATGAGTACAAACACTTAAATATATTAATACAATAAATATAACTAAGTCAACTAAAGAGGAAACAATCAAACCACAGTATGAGACACAGGGACAATACTGTCTACCTAACAAACTTACCCAGTTCTTGGACAAGGTAGGTAAAAATAATTACCACTATTTTTAAATGGGATGAACTAGCACATGTTTAATATTTAGGCATGCGCAGAAATGATTTCATGAAAATTGATGGACTGTTGAATCATCTCAATAAAAGACAAACAGCATGCCAGCTGCAGAGCTCATATTAGAACTCAGAAGTAACTAGCTCCTCGTTTCACAAGCAGACCACTGAGCAACATGCCCTCTCTAGTCAGTGTTTCTCTTTGGCTATGTCTACACTGGGACGCTACCTCGAAATAGCTTATTTCAACGTAGCGAAATCAAAAAAAGGTATTTCGACGTGTAGCGTTCACACATCCTCCAGGGCTGGCACCATCAACGCTCAACGTTGATGTAGGACAGCACTAAATCGAAATAGGTCCTGCAGGGGAGTGTCTACACACTAAAGCAGCCCCAGTTGGAATAAGGGGGCTAGGAAAGCCTGCGAACAGGGTCACAGGGCAGACTAGCCCTTCAGGGGCAATAGCAAGCCGCTCCCTTAAAGGGCCCCTCCCACGCAGACTCAGCCTGCACAGCACAGGTCTGCAGACACCACAACCACCTGCACCCCGTGCATGCAGCATGGACCCCCAGCAGCAGCAGCAACAGCAGCAGCAGCAGACAGAAGCCCACACAGCTGCCCCCGGAGCAGTGGCTGCCCTGCTCGGTGCCATGGAGGAGGCCGCCCAGCATCTCCTAGAAGAAGATGAGCTGTCCTCCTCGAGGTATGAAGAAGCCACCCCAGACCATGTAGCCGTCCCGGCCTCCCCCCCGCTGGACGCGCTGCCAGCTATGGAGGTACCCCACCAGCACAGAGTGGTGGGAGCGGCTGGTGCTTGTGGAGTGGGACGACGACTGCTGGCTCCAGAATTTCTGGATGAGCCAGCAGAAGTTCCTCGACCCCTGCCAGTGGCTCACCCCTGCCCTGCGGCACCAGGACACCCCCATACAATGTGCCCTCACCGTCGAGAAATGGGTCGGCATCGCTGTCTGGAAGCTGGCCACTCCAGACAGCTACCGATCCACAGGACAGCAGTTCAGTGTGGGCAAGGCCACCGTTGGGGCTGTCATCATGGAGGTAAGGGGACCCCAGGGGGAGGGGTAGAGACCAGGGGAGGGGGAACCCGGGGGAGAACCTGGGGGGGGAGCCTAGGGGGGAGGGCCAGGCACACCCCACACAGGTGCTCATGCCCCACTAACTGAATGCTGTCCCTCTTTCATAGAGCCAAGTACCCCAGAACCAGGTACCCCCAGCCCCCGCCATCTGAATGCTCTCTCCTAGAAACAGGCATCCACAGCCCACCCCCCCCAACTGAATGCCCTCCCCCTTCCCCAGAACCAGGTACCCCCAGCCCCTGCCATCTGAATGCTCTCTCCCAGAAACAGGCATCCGCACCCCCCTCTCAACTGAATGCCCTTCCCCAGAACCAGATAACCCCAGCCCTCCTCCCTCCCCTCAAGTGAATGCTGGTGAGATACTGACCTGGTGCCACAGGGGCTGCTCCAACTAGAGGCACACCAGGCCACTCGAGCCGTGCAGGCACTGCACTGGGCCTCCAGAACACACCAGGCCTCCATAACTGTTCTGGGCCACAGGTGCCAGGGCAGCAGAAGCTGCGTGGCTCCTGGGTGGAGGGGCAGAAGCAATGCTCGGACCAGAGGAGCTGTGTGACTCCCAGCTGGAGCTGCACGTGTGCAGAGTGGGGGGGGAGGGGCACTTCACACGTGCAGCACTGTCGAGCTGCATTTTGCCATCCCCTGCTGCCCTGTTTGCAGCCATGTGTGGTGAACAGGGAGCGCAGCCCAGCTGCCTTCCAAAATGGTGGTGGCAGTGCCAGGAGAAAAGGGGCCGGAATGCCGTTCCATGGTGTTCTGGCAGAAAAAAGCCCTAGGTTTAATACAAACCAAAGGAAGTCATTTTTCAACCAAAGCACTATCAACCTGTAAAACTCATTGCTATGGGATGTTATGATAGTCAAAAGATCAAAAAGAACTAGACAAATTCATGGAGGATGGATCCATCAGTGACTACTTGCCAGGCTGGGATGAGACACAGGGCCATGCTTAGGGTGATCCTAAACCCCTGACTTCCAAAACCAAGAGGAGAAGATGGGTGGCTCCTTCCAGGTGCCCTATTCTGTACCCTCTGGTACTGCCCACTGTCAGAAGAAAGTATACTGGGCTAGCAATGCTATCAGCTTGGCCATTCTTATGTTCTTTAAAAACCAGCCGAGCCAATTTGGTTCACATTTACTAAACTATTTCCTCATGAGGTTTTCTGATTCTGTATTACACTGAGGCTCCTTTACGGTCTTATAGAGCATATTTTGGGCTGCCTAGGTAGCATAAATGCATATCCTTGGCAACACACCTCTGTGGTGTCAGAATGTGAGACTCAGACCTGAGATACTTCAGTCCCAATGGAAACGTCTAGTAAGCACCTGAAAATGGGACATTTAAAATTAGTTGCTTTTTTCAGTCTCAGTATGGTATTCTCTTCAGCCAAACTCTCTCACTTCACTGAGTGGCAGTGATTGCACCACTGGGTAGCGATTCCACTGAATAGGAATGTGTAATTGGTGTGTCAATTAGAGTCAGCGGGCCACAGCTAATTGGGAGAAAAAAATGAAATACTTAGATTTGTCCTGGGAGAAGTGACATGATGGAAGCCTTCTGAGGGAAGGAGGAGATGGAGCTGTTCTCTGTCTGTGCCATGATCATGAAGCCAGGTTTTAAAGAAAATCTCCAAGCTGACAACATCATTTTCTATGGTCTGAAGGTCAATCTCCATCCCCAGGATCGTACTCTCTGTGGAAGGAAGTAATTGTGGAAATTTAGGACTGGGCAAGACCATCCCTGTTGCTGCAGCAAGGCCAAGTATACCTATATTTTCTGTGGCATATGTTTGTTGAAATTACACTAGGACAGCACCAGTGTTCCCTGTAAACTGAGCACTTGGGCAGCTACCCAAGATAGAGTCAGGTGCTGCCCAGCTGATTGGCAGAGTGTCCACAGCTGCCAGCAACATGTGTTTCTGTTGGTGGTGCACATCTGTGCATGCCTTAGTGCACACAAAATTTATTCCACACATGGATGGAAAAAATAAGAAGGAATATTTGCTTGTATCCAAGATTCCTCCAGTTGGGAAGAGGCCTCAGAACCCAGAACCACATGAATAATCTTTGCTGTGGCTACACTGAGTAGGTGTATCAATGTGTCAAAGTCTCAAATACTTTCCTCATTCCTGCGTTGTTTGTACTTATATGGCACCTTCCATCAAAGGATCTATCCTAACCAAATCATCCCAGCCAGAACTTTTTCAAGCAAAGACCTAACAACCTCCAGGGATGGAGATTCCACCACCTCTCTAGGCAAAGCATTCCTGGTGAAATAGTTTTTCCTAATATCCAACGTACACCTCTCCCTCTGTAAATTCAGACCATTGCTTCTTGTTCTTCCATCTGTCACTACTGAGAACAGCCTCTCTCCATCCTCTTTAGAGCCCCTCTTCAGGAAGTTGAAGGCTGCTGTCAACTCACCCCTCACTCACTCTGCAAACTAAATAAGCCCAAAATCTCTCAGCCTCTCCTCATAGGTCACGTGCTCCAGCCCCTTAATCACTTCCTTTCCCCTCCGCTGGACATGCTCCAGCACATCCACATCCTTTCTATACTCAGGGGCTGTAATAGAACAGGGTTTCTGGGGTTTCCAGAACATATATCTGCTTAAAATGTGGGCCACTTACAGCCCCAAGCTGGGATTTCCTTCTTACTAAGGTAAATCCAACCAGCCTCCAAAGCACTTCTGCCAGCCCCACTGGCCAGCCAGAAGCCACACAAGTGAACCCACAGGTTTCTCAGCTGCTCTACTAGCCCAGACCAACAACCCGCAACTTCAGGTAAGAGGCTCTTGAGCCTAGTTCACCAAACACCACACAGATTCTTCCAGACCCCAAAGGGCTCAGCCCCAGACCCCAGTCCGTATATACTTGGATCTTACCAAAAAAACCATGCAAAAGCCAGATCCTTAGATCTAATATCTAAGGGTCTATTAATACCAAAGAAAGAACAGGGTTAGAGAGAAGAATTAAGCAATATGTTACATGCATCAGTCATAACTACCGATGCAGCCAGTGATATTATTTGCTGATTCTTGAGAATCTCTGAAAGTTCATTTCAGGTTACCTAGATTCAGTCATTGGCACATTGTAGATCTGGCCTGCTGGGGTCCACAAGCTGGGACATGGACCCTTGGAGACCATGAGAAGAAAGACCCAAGATGGACACTGCTAACTCCACATCATCCCTCTGAGGGATGGGCCCCCCGAGTCCAGACAGGCTTACCCCATGAGGACTGAAGAACAAAGAAAATACCTGCCAAGGCCCATCTTATAGCTTTTCATATGTGGAGGGAAAATTCCATTCTTCTCCATAGGCCTTGGTTTACCACATGACCAGGTGGGTCACAGTGCTGAGTTCCCATTCATTGCAGTCCCAGTGGGAAACTGGGCCTTCGCTCAGTCTATTGTCCTGGCTGGGGTGGAGCCCCACCTCTCATTGTGAACTTCAGCACCGAAACATTTCTCATGCAGCTGCAGAGCTAAACATCTATAACTTTACACACATACATGATACAAACACACAAGTAGCATACAAAGATTCAGGGCATCATCAGCTTTCATTTGACACCTCACAGGGCACCCCTAGCACACTATTCGGGGCCAATAGCCACAATGAGCATATAAAATGGTTTACAGACCCAATGCTAGAGTCCAGCCACATGACAGGGGCCCAGAACTGGGTGCAGTACTCCAGAAGAGGTGACATCAGTGCCAAATAGAGGGGAATAATAACTTCTCTAGATCTGCTGGAAATGCTTCTCCTAATGCACCCCAATATACCATTAACCTTCTTGGTTACAAGGGCACACTGTTGACTCGTATCCAGCCTCTCATCCACCATCACTTGTAGGTCCTTTTTTTGCTGCACTGCTATTTAGCCAGTTGTTCCTCAGCCTCTAACAATGTTTGGGATTCTTCCATCCCTAATGCAGGACTCTGCACTTGTTCTTTTTTGAACGTCATCAGATTTCCTTTGGCCCAATCCTCCAGTCTGAGATATACTTGCTCCCAGGAGGCAACAAATGTATTACAGTTTAGTACAGTCTTTCCTCCAGATAAAGAGCAATGCAATGCCTTCCTGGCTATTATTATTTGATAATGCCCTCAAGTCTGCAGGGCCGTGCCTACACTGGCACAAAACTTTGAAATGGCCATGCTAATGGCCATTTCAAAAATTACTAATGAGCCACTGAAATGCATATTCAGTGCCTCATTAGCATGCTGCTGGTCGCAGCTCTTCAAAATTACTGCTTTTCGCTCCCACATGGATCGTCCAGGTGGGGGGGTCTGTTTCAAAGGGACCCCGCCAACTGCAAAATCCCCTAATTCCTAACAGCTGAGATGCTGGAAAATACCTCCTCCCTTCCCCAAAGGGACTCCAGGTTAGTGCTTAATCGTGCCCCTGAAGGATGCTGAGCATGTGATCCTGGTGAACACACCTGAGCTATGCCTTGAGGAGTAAAATGCATTTATCTGTTTGATGAGCTTCACCCAAATAATGGGGCTTGGGCAGGTGGCTAAGGTGGCTGGCCTGCAGCTCGGGTGGCTGGCCTGTGGCTGGAGGGTGGACAGCTGGCGCTGGCAGCATGGGGGCTTGGGTGGGTGGCTTGGGCAGCTGGCCCCAGGAGCGCAAGTGCTCGTGAAGGCAGCTGGCCCCAGCAGCACGGGGGCTCAGGCAGATGACTGATTCGGGCAGGTGGCTGGCTTTGGCAGCACAGGGCTCAGGCAGCTGGCCCTGGCAGTGCAGGGCTTGGGTGGCTGGCAGGCGGGTGACTAGCCCTGGGAGTGTGGGGGCTCGGGTGGGTGGCTGGCCTCAGGAGCACAGGGGCTTGGGCGGGCACCTCGGGTGGCTGGCCTGTGGCTGGTGTCTGGGCAGTTCGGACAACTGGTGGGTTGGCAGCTGGCCCTGGCACCTCAGGGGTTCAGATGGGCATCCCCAACAGCACGGGGGCTCGGCTGGGCAGGTGGCTAGCTGGCACAGGGCGCAGGCAGCTGGCCAGCTTGGGATGCTCTGGCACCCACAAGGTGTGGCCTGTGCCATTAGCCTGGATGTTCCATAGTCGGTCGCCTAGGATTTCCCAGCTTATGAAGAAAATGCAGCAGCATCTTTCACATTAAATTCATTTGTTTCTGCTGTTTCTGATGTTAAATTATGTTTTTATGAAATTTTTGGGCCGAGCAAAATTATTTGTGCTTATTTTTAATTTTAAATATCATTTTTATATCAAGATTTTGTGTTTATTTTAAACTATGAAGTTAATTTTTTGTTAAAAGTGGGGTTGGATGATGAAGTGGTGGAGGGGTGTGAAGGTTTCTCAAAAATCAAAAGGGCAGCATGATGCCGAAAAGTTTGGGATCCACTGTTCTAAGGCCTCTTTTTCCAAACAGTGCAGAATCCTGAAAAGCTACCCCCATTGAAAGAGAAGAGCACTTTAGGACAGGCAATTTTTGAGGACCTTGAGAGAAGAGGGGATAGCAGAACAGTGAATTTGGCCTTATAAGTGCTTGATTGTATAATTTAGTAGCTCTGGGATGAACATTATGATTTTGTTAGCAGCAGTGGCTTAGTAAGAGAGGGTTGTAAAGGGTACAGATTGTTGCTTGTGGCAAAACATGGACAGGGTTTGAGCTGGGCTGCAGCCCAGGTTAATAAGAGCAGGCAGATAACACAACTTTGGACTACAGGATCTCTAGCTAGCATTCTTAAAGCTACAGTACACACCTGGAGGAGTGAGAAAACATATTGACCATGCGAAGTGGGTACCAAGAAGTCACCTGCTACAGGACAGACCCAAAAAAAGAGCTCCTTCTCTCTTGGCAACCACTTGATAACAAGTAGGATGTCTTCATGTCAACCTCCTATTTGTGAGTCTGTTCATGGCTAAGCAGTCCGATTCTGGAGCCACAGATCTTATCACAGAAGAGGCAGGTGTTGTTAGCTCTTGGAGGGACACGAGACAGTTTTTGATGCTCTTTTCTTCTTCTTTGCCTCTCCTTGTCTGCTCTGTGGTGGGACCTCTCAAACTGTACCACCCACTCACAGATTACTGTTCACCAGCGGGGACAGTCTTGGGCAAGGGTCTCCCCAGTGTCAACACCGATGCTGCACTTTATTATGTGTGCCCTCAGCATATCTTTATACAGCTTCCATAGGCCCACATCACTCCTCTGTCTTTCCTCCAATTTGGAAAACAGAATCTGTTTTGGGAGGCACTGATCAGACATCCAAACCATGTGACCAATCCAATGAAGTTGTCGATCAATGATAATGTCTTCAATGCTGGTTGTGTTCAACTCTTCCAGGACGCTAGTGTTTGTGCGCCTATCCGCCAAAGAGATATTTAGGATTCTCCTGAGGCTGCACTGATGATATGTTCAATAGCCTTCAAATGATGCTTGTATGTTGTCCAGGTTTCACAGGCATACAATAACATCGGAACAACCACTGCATGGTATACAAGGAGTTTTGTCTTGGGATAGATGTCCTGGGTCTCAAAGACCCTTTGTCTCAGGTGGGTGAAAGCAGAGTTTGCACAGCTCAAAGGATTCTGGATTTCTGTATGCATATCAACTTTAGTGAAAAGATGACTTCCAAGTTATGAGAAGTGCTCCACATTTTCCAGGAGTTCTCCATTCTGCTTCACATCATCTTTGGTGTCTAGTGTTGGTGCATAAGCGCTGATGACAGTTGCCTGTTGGTTTTTGGCAAGCTTCAAGCACAGAGTCACGAGACGCTCACTGATGCCAACAGGGACTTCAGATAGGATCTTTGTCAGTTCATTTTTGATGGCAATTCCTACTCCATAAATTTGTTTTTCTTCTTCTTTTCCAGAAAAAAACGTGTGCCCTCCACCTTCTTCTCTTAGCTGTCCTTCTTCTGGTCTTCATGTTTCTGCCAGGGCAGCTATGTCAATGTTGAATTGTTGCATCTCATGGGCGATAATTACCATGTGTCTTTCAGGTCGCTCACTGTTTGGGTTGTCCATTAGAGTCCAAATTTTCTATGTTCCAAAGTTTACTGTTCGATTTCAAGTGCAGGGAAGTGAACCCACTGCATGCGGTTATCCAGTAGGGGGTTTGAGGTGGACTATGTTTAGGGCACCTTTCCTAGCCTCCTCCCCATGTGGATCCTAAATAGGGCTGCTGAGCCATGGATGCAGCAGCTGGACCATTCTACCACGTCAGTCCTTGTAATGGAACAACCAATACACACATCTGCCACCTACATGTTGGTTCATGACTAAAAGCTTCCAGAATTCACAATTTTGCTCCCATTGCCATTCACCATTCACCGTAGTGCTTAGTTTAGGAGAGTAGTACACAGAGGAAGACATCTGTGCGTGACTTCTTTTAATGTGGGAGGATGGTTGCACTGCAGCCACCACACAGTTCTTGACAGATAGAAAGCTCAGGTTCAATGGCATAGAATCCACGACAACTGGGAATCTCCTGTCTGCTGCAGCCTTCATCCGCCTTCACAGCCGTTGTAGCACTACCTTTCCTATTCTCTGCCTGTTCTGCCATTGAGGACTTTTAGGATCATTCTTTGTCTGGACAATTGATCTTGCCGCCATGGGTGACACTGCTGGGAGCACAAGACTCCCTAAGCATTGCTCTTGGGTTCATTGGAACACATAAGCCCACTCACCATGAGAAGGTGACAATCTGGAGAGTAGGACGAAGAAAACAACAGAACACCACTAGCTACTACCTACAACACTCGGCTGAAACTTCTCCTACACATCATCAAGAATCTACAACCTATCATGGATGATGATCCCTTGTTCTCAAAGAGCTTGGGAGGCAGGCCAGTCCTTGCTTACAGACAGCCCTCGCTACCAGAGACAAATACTCACCAACAACTTCACACCCCAGAGCTGAAACACTAACTAGGGAACCAATCCCCATAATAAACTCAGTTGACAACTCTGTCCACACATCTATCATAGTGACACCATCACAGGACTTACCACAGCAACAACACCATCAAAGTCTCATTCACCTTCATATCTACTAATGTAATATATGTCATCATGTGCTATCAATGCCCCTTTGCCGTGTACATTGGAGAAACCAGACTGTCTATACACAGAAGAATAAATCACACATCAAGAATGGCAACATACAAAAAACAGCAGGGGAAAACTTTAACCTCCCTGGACACACACTTATTGGACGTGCAAGTTGCCATTCTCGGCAGAAAAAGAAAAAAAAAACCCTTCAAAGACAGATTGTGATGAGAAACTGCTGTCATATTCAAATATGCTGTTGTCAAAGTATATTTAAATAGAAACATGGAATTGCTCTCACATTACAATAGGTAATTTCCCCTTCAGGTACTTTTACCTTATCACTGTTGGAGGTGAGCTGCATCAACTCTGATTTAATTAGCACCGATTTCACTCTCCCATCTCTATAGCCCTTCCTCTCCTTTTCTTTTTTCTTCAAGCATCTGAACAAGTGAGTTATATTTCATTAAACTTATGCCCTAACAAAGTTGTTAGTCTTTGACGTGCCACTTACAGCCTATAAGGATATGTTAGCTTAATTTATTTATATCTTATTCTTGTAGCCTAAACCTATATTATATATTTTGTATTATTTGCTTTTTCCTTCTCCTTTCACTGTTGTTCCAGTTTAGCAGTAATGCAAGAGGCCTAGAGGGGTCATACTCCTTATGACATTTGCTTGAGCTAGGTATGTGTGGGAGTCTGGACAGTTCCAGATGGGTGTAGATAAGAGGAGTGAATCTGCATTCCCAGACTTTAGTTCAGTTACTTCACAGCATTTTTTTTTTTTTAATTTTACATGGTGCCAAGATGTTATGGCCCCAGGGGATCAACCATCCTCTTTATTGCAATTTGAAGGCCAAGGTTCCCAAGGCTATTAGGAGGTATCTTGCCCCATATGCCCATTTTTAGAGGTTGTTAATGAAGCTGTAATGTGATATTTTATGCATATTCAAAGGGTTGTAGTGCCATTCCCCAATCAGGTGTGCATACCCTCAAAATCTTAGGATGCAGAAGTATAGTTTTGGCTTTGAAAAGTTGGGCTAAAGTGATGTAGGGCAACTTATAGCACCCCACAGCCGAGGGGTTCTGCACTCTTGTTCTCCCTCTGGAAGTCTAGTTTATATTTTTCAGTTCTTCCTATTCATTTTCATTTATTTTATTAGTACTAGCGATTTTTCTTTAACAGTTCCCCTCTGATATAACACTGTCTCACTTCTCACCACCTTCACAGTAAGGCTGGTCCTTCAACTCCTTGAGTCCATCAGGAGGAAATGTGAGTATGGTGTTAGCCTCAGTATATTTGTACTTTATACTGATTTTACATAACCAATCATAATGAATTACAGTAAACTCTTTCATATCCAGCATTCTGTCATCCGGAACTCTCAAATAACCAGCATTTTAACCATAAGTAAATGTTAGTTGTTTTCCATACATATAGTATACTGAAAGTAAATACAAACAATAATGCTAAATTCCAGTACCCTTGTAAACAAACTGGACTCTTTTTTGTATAACCCAATAATTTCCTTAGGCCTGGGGAAGGCAGATTTAATTGAAACATCATCCAATCAGAGATATGAGGGTGTTTGCCAGTGCAAATACCTAAAGGAGAAACTGAAATTAAATTGTCTTTGTACATCCTAAGCTTCTGTCACAAAAGTGAACTGTGGTGCAAGATTTCTGCACAACTCTTTGAATTGCTTGTTTAGAGAAATACCTGTAACCATTCTTTATGAAAGCAGGAAGCTACAAAAAGGAAAGAATAAGGATTTATGGTTCTGCAATGTCTTATTGTTATTGCTAGAGATTAGAAGGAAGCCTTCTTATTGGTACTGCCAACCAGCCAAAATAACATTTAACCTTGAGGAGCTGGTAGTCACTCCCTGGGTTCCACCAAATGAATTGTGTTATGTGCCTCTGGCAGAAAATCTGGGACTAATGCAAATCACTCACAACCCCCTTTGCCAAGAGACCAGGAGCCAACTAGTGTCTCCCAGAAAATGGGAGGGCCACTGGAGAGGTAGTATAGATGAGGGCACCCAAGAAATGCACTGATTCAGCACATCCTCTCATCAGGCTTTGAAGATAAGGCTCCAAGAAAACTCAGGCCATGAATTAGAGTTGCTCACCTCCTTGGGCACCCCCTGTGGAGTTCAGTGGCACAAAACCTGCCTGTCCTTCCTTGATGCCTCTGTTGACTCAGCTATATCCTACTTGTGAGATTTGACACATGCATGCTACTGACAAGAGCAACCACTATCCCATTAAAAGGACATCTGTTGATTGCATTGCTCTTCAAATATATAACTAATCGTGCCCCTCCTCTGCACTCACCATCACTGCTGAGCTCCTCCTCAGCATATGTACGACATTCCACATCCTCTGACTCCAGCAAGTCTCCATGTGAGAGCTCTATGATCTGCAGTTTCCGCAGACTCACAAGATCTATTTCTCTTAATCCTGCTTCCAGTTGTTTCACCATGTCTTTTCCTGGCTGACTAGTCAAAACTGTAATCTGAAACAGAAACCTCCGTTATATCTAATGCAGTAACTGTATTAGATAAATGCAGTAGCAGTAACTAACTCAGACTGCCAGAAATATTCACAAACAGCTGCTATTTCTCTGAAAACAATGGCTAGAGAGAGTCCCTCTAGTGGGGCTTCAAGAATACCCCCTCTGTGCAAGAGCAGATGCAAAGGCATGTGGCAAGCTTTTGTTTAATTTAAACCATCCTGAACTGGATTTTGGAACTGTAATTTTATTATTATTGCCACCATGCTAGACAGGAAGCACAAATAGGCTTACTGACAGTGCATCAACGTGTGGTGCCATGACCACAATCATTATATGCTAATGTATCCTTGTTTTGCAAAATGGCAGTGTTGTCAATTCTTGTAATTTGATCCCACTTTGGAATTCTAAAAGAAATTACTACAACTACTTAAGGAACTCTCTGCTGCTACTCGGGACCTTATATACTCAGACACACCATCTGAGTCCCAACCTGGATAATTCTATTTACTTCCCAAAATCCACAAACCTGGAAACCCCGGATGCCCTATCATTTCGGGTATTGGCACCCTTACCACCGGACTATGCAGTTACATGGACTCCCTCCTCAAATCCTATGCCACCAACACTCCCAGCTAACTCACAGATACCACTGACTTCCTGAGGAAATTACAAAACATTGGAAAACTTCCTGACAACACCATCTGTGCCACCCTGGATGTAGAGGCTCTGTACACTAATATTCCACACAAAGACGGATTACAAGCAATTGGGAATACTATCACCGATGTCACCACAGCCAATCTGGTGTCTGAGCTCTGTAACTTTGTTCTCACCCACAATTATTTCCGATTTGAGGACAATTTGTACCTTCAGATTAGTGGAACTGCTATGGGCACCCGCATGGCCCCACAATATGCTAATATATTTATGGCTGACCTGGAACAACAATTCCTCAGCTCTCATCCCCTGTTACCCTTCCTCTACTTATGATACATTGATGACATCTTTATGATTTGGACCCATGGTATAGAGATGCTAGAAGAATTCCACAGAGACTTTAACAATCTGTACCCCACCATCAACTTATACCTCGACTACTCCATGTGAGAGATTCATTTCCTGGACACTACAGTACAAATCAAGGATGGCCTGATCAGTACCACACTCTACCGGAAACCCACTGATCGCTACACTTACCTACACGCTTGTAACTTCCATCCTGCACACACAACTAGACCCATTGTTTACAGTCAAGATCTTAGGTACAATTGCATTTGCTCTGATCCTACTAACAGAGACCGAAAACTATAAGAGCTCTACCAAATATTCATAAACCTGAATTACCCACCAAAAGAAATAAAAAAACAAATTGACAGGAGCAGACGAATACTCAAAACCAGCTACTCCAAGATAGGCCCAAAAAAGCCAAGAACAGAACACCACTGGTCATCACCTACAGCCCCCAACTCGAACCACTGCAATGCATCATTAAAGACCTACAACCTACCCTTAATCAGGATGCCACACTCCAGAAGGACCTAGGTGACAGGCCTGTTCTCTCCTACAGACAACCTCCCAACCTTATGAGGATTCTCACCAACAACCGCAGTCTATACCATAGGAACACCAATCCTGGAACTTTTCCTTGCAACAAGGCCCGTTGCCAACTTTGTCCACATATCTATTCTGGCGATACCATCACTGGACCTAACCAGGTTATTCACAGAATCATGGGCACATTCTCATGTTCCTCAACTAACATCATATATGCCATCATGTACCAACAATGCCCAGATACATTGGTCAGACTTCAAACACTTTTAGACAAAGAATTAATGGGCAGAAAACAGACATAAAAATACTCCTATTCACAAACCTGTCAGACCGCACTTTAATGGAGTGGGCCATCCGATTAATGACCTGAAAGTCTGCATTTTACTGAAGAGGACTTTTCACAACAGTTTGGAAAGGGAGGCTGCTGAACTCTCTTTCATATTCAAATTTCACACATTAACATGTGGTTTGAATGGGGATGGGAATTTACTAGCGCATTATAGGGGCTCTTTTGCATATTTGGCTGTATCTAATGCTTGACTCCCCCACTCCTTCTGCCCCTCCGCTCCCTGTACGCCACACCAGAAGTAAAAGACAAGTTCTATGACGTGCTTAGTGCTGCTGTAGCGCAAATACCTGCACATGAACAACTGTACATCTTGGGTGACTTCAGTGCAAGAGTTGGAGCTGATTGGGCCTCATGGCCTTCCTGCTTAGGACACTCTGGTGTGGGAAAAATGAATGATAATGGGCAGTGTCTCCTTGAACTGCGCACGTATCATGATCTGTGCATCACAAACACATTCTTCCAAACGAAGCCCCAGCACAGAGTGTCGTGGAGACACCCACGCTCGAAGCACTGGCATCAACTAGATGTGGTCATCACTAGGCGTAATAACCTCAGAAACGTCCTTCTGACATGCAACTATCATAGTGCTGACTGTGATACAGATCACTCGCTAGTTTGCTCCAAGCTCAAGCTGAGACCCAAGAAGCTGTACCGCTCTAAACCTGCTGGAAGGCCCCGCATTGACTCCAGAAAGACGGCAAACTCAGAGAAAGCTGAAAAGTTCAGAGAGACCCTCCAGGAAAATCTGCGCAGCGGCCCTGGGGGCGCTGATGTGACATCCAAATGGCAACATCTGAGGGATACAGTTTACAACACGGCCTTGTTGATGTTTGGAAGAAGAGCTAGAAACATGAACGACTGGCTTGAAGCTAACTCCGATGAGATGATTCCAGTCATTGAAAAGAAGCGTGCTGCACTCCTGGAGTACAAATGCTTACCAAGTCTGAGTGCCCAGCAAGCACTTAGAGCAGCCAGAAGAACAGCACAGCAGACAGCCAGGCGCTGTGCCAACAACCACTGGCTCCAGCTATGCAGCAGCATCCAGACCTGTGCTGACTTTGGTAATCTCAGAGGAATGTACGAGGGTATGAAGAAGGCATTAGGACCCACCCAGAACAAGATGGCACCTCTGAAATCCAAATCTGGTGAAGTCATCGCTGACAAAGCCAAACAGATGGAGTGCTGGGTTGACCACTACTCCGAGCTGTACTCACGCGAGAACATTGTGGTTGACGCAGCCCTCAATGCCGTCGAGCTCCTACCAGTAATGGATGAACTAGATCAGGAACCGACTGTGGACGAACTGAAGAGAGCCATTGACAGCATTGCAGCAGGAAAGGCCCCTGGCCAGGATGGTATCCCACCAGAGGTAATCAAGTGTGCCGCGGACACACTCCTGGAACCCCTACATGAGCTACTGTGCCTGTGCTGGAGAGAGGGAGAGGTTCCACAGGATATGCGCGATGCTAACATTGTAACATTGTATAAGAACAAAGGAGACAGAAGCGACTGCAACAACTAGCATGGAATCTCCCTCCTAAGCGTCACTGGTAAACTGTTCGCTTGCGTCATCCTTGGCAGACTCCAGAAGATTGCTGAGAGGGTGTACCCTGAATCGCAGTGTGGATTCCGTGCAGAGAGGTCTACTGTTGACATGGTATTCTCTCTAAGGCAGCTGCAGGAAAAATGCAGGGAGCAGAGGAAGCCACTATACATAGCCTTCATTGACCTGACCAAGGCCTTTGACTTGGTCAGCAGGGATGGTCTGTTCAAACTGCTCCACAAGATAGGCTGTCCTCCACGGTTACTCAAGATGATCCAGTCGTTCCACGAAGACATGAGAGGAACCATCCAATATGACGGTGCATTATCGGATGCTTTCAGAATCAGGAGCGGCGTCAAACGAGGATGCATGCTTGCTCCGACATTGTTTGGGATCTTCTTTGCACTCCTCCTGAAGCATGCCTTTGGATCTTCAACAGAGGGCATCTTGCTGCACACAAGATCTGATGGGAAACTGTTTAATCTTGCAAGGCTGAAAGCTAAGTCTAAGGTGCGGGAAGTCCTCATCAGAGACTTGCTGTTCACAGACGATGCTGCTGTAGTGTCTCACACAGAAGACCAGCTTCAAAAACTGCTGGATCAGTTCTCCAAAGCATGCAAGGACTTTGGGCTTACCATCAGCCTAAAGAAGACAAACGTACTTGGTCAGGATGTTGCTGAATCCCCATCAATCAGCATTGACAACTATACGTTAGAGGTCGTCCACGAGTTCGTTTACCTCGGGTCCACCATCACTGACACCCTGTCGTTGGACACTGAGCTAAATAGGAGGATCGGAAAATCGGCCACAACTCTGTCCAGACTCAGCAAGAGAGTGTGGAATAACAACAAGCTGTACATTCACACCAAAATGCAAGGCTACAGAGCCTGCATCCTCAGCACCCTCCTTTATGGCAGCGAGACATGGACCCTGTATGCCCGCCAGGAAAAGAGGCTGAACGGCTTCCACTTGCGCTGCCTCAGGCGCATCCTTGGAATATCATGGAAGGACAGAGTGACCAACACCACTGTCCTCGAGCAAGCTGGAATCCCAACCATGCACACCCTCCTCAGGCAGCGTCGGCTCCGCTGGCTTGGCCACGTCCACAGGATGAACGACGGAAGGATTCCAAAAGACATCCTGTATGGTGAGCTAGCCTCTGGCAAAAGACCTCCCAGATGCCCCCAGTTGCGTTACAAAGATGTCTGCAAGAGAGACCTCAGAGAGGTAGACATCGAGCTGGACAACTTGGAAGACCTAGCAGACGACCGCAGCAGATGGAGGCAGGGGTTACACAAGGGCCTTCAGAAGGGAGAGATGAGGATCAGACAGCTAAGAGGAGAAGCGAGTGCACAGAAAGCACAATAAGGACTTGCCAGACACCCACCACATCTGCAAGAGATGCAGCAAGGACTGTCACTCTCGTGTGGGTCTTCATAGTCACAGTAGATGCTGTAAATGAAGTCCTCAATTGAAACTATAAAGGGTGTGATCCGTAGTCTATGCAGACTGAAGGATGCCTACTACTGCTCTTTCTGAGCCTGCCATCCTGGAGTTGAGCTTCCTGAGACTGGTGCAGAAGCTGGGTCAGTCTGAATATGGGAAGACTTGACATAAGCTGGTGGGGTGATGGTGGTGGTGGTTATGAAGATGCTGTGTGTAGATGGGTATAAGGCATAAATGTGGCCCTGTATACATCTGTAGATCATTTAATACTGTAGTTAACTGTCTTATTCTCTCAACTGCAGCATGGTAAGATTGTGCTGTGCATGTATTTGCACTTAGGTTAGAGAAGGTACCTGTCACCCTGAATTACACCTATTCTGCTTTGCCCTGCAGCACTGAAATACACATCCTAAATTAGAATAATAATGATCAGAAATTAAAGTCCATGTCATACCCTCCCTAAATTCCTGCCTCTCATTACCAAATGTGGAATGGGTGAGAAGTGAGGGTGAAGAAAGCAAAATTATGCAAGAATAAAAACACCCTACACATCTGTGTCCAAGACCAGAAAAATGCATGCTATATGGAATTATTAGAGAAAAGCTATTTACAATACCATTATATAAATCAGTGGGCTACCCTTTCCTGGGATCCTGTGTTCAATTCTCTTGACTGCATCACAAAAAGAGTTAGAGAAATAGAAGGGATTCAGAGATGGGAGATTACAATTAGAGGCTTCAACAATTTTCCATATAATGAGAGTGAAAAGATGGGGGATGTTTACGTTAGAAAGGCAATGAATAAGAGGATACACAATAGAGGCATAATGGTAGAGGATCTGTGTTTGGGTGCATGGGACAAGGAGCCCTATGGACGTCTCAAGTTGCCACTGAGAGAATGAACTACTAACTATAAGTTTTCTCTGTTTTTTTTATATATTGATCCTATTTGCTTTTTGCATGGAAAATTGATTGAAAGATTGTGCTAAGATAATGAACTTTTTGTGCGCTTTTCCTGTTCTTTGCTACTGGATCAACTAATCCCACAATAAAATGCTTTTCCTTTGTCCATTTAAACTGATGTTTTAATGAACTGTGGACATACTTTGAGCCACAATTAGGGTCTTTGCACAAATGTCCCATTGATGTGAGTGGAAATTCCATCCACGGAGTATAGGTAAAACATGACCCTAGAATGTAAGTGTAGGCTGGCAGGGAAGTTGTATTAAAAAGTATCTTGTATGCATATATGCATAGTATGATCTTATAAAAATTAGATCAACTTTAAAGAATATCCAGTTTCAGATGTCTGGCGATTAACAGTGTAGAAAATGGGATGTTGAAATATTCAGTTAGTGCTTCTCATCGAGTTGTCCATCTTCCCTTTCACAGCTAGGGCCATATCCTATGAACGACATGAATCTGTATGTGACATGAGATCTTGGGCATCCTGCAGAGCAAGCTGTGGGTTCTCCCTTCTTGTAATTGTTTTATGCTACTTCTTTCCTCTCATTATGTTCAGACACCACAGTAACTGACATGTGAAATATACAGACAGCTAGATGGACAGACAGACTTCACTTAATTGCTATTCGATTACTATCTCCACAGTGTTCTCCTTACCTCAACAGAACTGTTCACTGAGCCTCCTCCTAACATATGTCTGTTGTACTGTTTAAACTGCTGGAGCCCATCCTGCACAGCCAGCATCACTCTGTCCCCACTTTGTTGAAAAGTTCCGTCTCTTGGTAAGGAGCGAACTTCTGAAATGCAGGTCTGAAGCCGAGGAAAGTTGCCTTTTACTTGCTGCAACACAGTATTGTGTAAAATTAAATAGAGAAAATTTAAAATGCAATAAAATACTTTTTGCACAATTCAGTTGAAGAACACAATGCCTCAAGATTTCATGTCTCAAAAAGGATTGGATAGTGAAAGTTATAATTGTAAAGATTTTTAAAATAATGAGGTTTTTTTGGTGGTGAGCTATAAACCTCTGGCCTCAGTACCTGAGTCAATTAGGAGCTGGCAAGAAGATTCCTGTCCCCCTTGTGTGTGTGTGTGTGTGAGAGAGAGAGAGAGAGAGAGGGGCAGGGGAGTTACCTCCACTGAAAGGGGCAGGATCTCAGGCAGAAGGGACCTTAGGCAGAAGATGTGGGGCCACGGTCAGCCAGCCCCCCGCACCTCTTGGACTGTGGTGTGGCCTCCCCTGCCACTGTGCCCTCAGAGTCCATGGAGCACCCAGCGCGATGGTCTAGCAGCAATTCAAAGGGGGACAGGGTTCGAGATGCCACAGTAGCAGTGGCAGCAGCTGGGAGCCCAGGAACCCTTTGAATCACTGAGCCCGAGGCAGTTATCCCCTTTTTCTCCCCCTATTTGCAAGCATGTGGGCAGATTCTCTCACAATGACCTGAGTGGTGTGGAATCTCCTGAACATTCCTTGGAGGCAGCTGGTAGAGACTACTATTGTAAACAGTATACTGGGCTAGACAGACCACTTATCTAAGTCAATCTGATGATTTATATCACTCCAGAGACACAAATCACGAGCACAGATACATCCCATGACAACTGCTTGTGCTTTGTCTCAGGTACTGGTGATATATAAAGGGCCTGATGCGTGGGTACCAAGATGACAGGCATTTTGTATGTTGTGTTTGTCCATTTAGAATTTGTCAAGGTTATCTAACACATATACCCAATCATGACCTTTCCCTCATGTAAACAGAGGTTAACAACTTTTAACGCAATGGACCAAAGTTTAACGCAAAGTTTGTGGAATGTCTAGATTAGCATTTACATGCAATAGCTCTTTACCCAATAAATAAAATTGTTAGTCTTTAAGGTGTTATGGGACTGCTTGGGTTTTGGGGATTTTGTTTGTTTGTTTTTTGTGAAGCTACAGGTTAACATTGCTACACCGTGAGACCATTCACAAAGTTAAACTATGATAGGAACAAAAGCTGTACTGCAGACATAGAAAGTGAATTATAGTAAAATCTGGCCCATAGTATGTCTAAATTGCTGCTAAATGTACATTGAAGATACCAGCAAAAGGAGTAGTCCTACATGAGTTTAAACTGCTAGAATCACTTCTGAATTTAACCTTCAGTCTCCATGAGCTCAGCGGACCAAATGAAATCTGTTTTGGAAGCCACTGGGGAGTTAATGACAATAATATGGTTCTCCAGCTTTCTCAGCCTTTAGACTGTTCATGTTAAATGTAGAGCTAGATTCTGATGCTACTCAATGTGACTAATGGTTTGCACTAATCAGCATTTGGGGAGTCTCCAATAATGTCAGTCCGGTCCCTTGAGGAATAACATCCTGCTCGGTATGGGTAAGAGTTAGATTTGTGACATACATAATACTTCAAATTTTGGAATTAAAAATTCCTCCTACCCAGACCAAATGGGTTTCTACTAAGTGACACATTTTAGTGGGAGATCTGGGAATTTTGAGAGTCCCAGTAAGACTATTCGACACATTAATACGTGGTTTGAACAGGGACACCAATTACCTAGCCCATTATAAAGACTCTTTTACATACTTTATTTTATCTGACTCTTGACTCCCCCTCCCCACTGCCCCTCTGTTCTTCTGATTTGCCCACCTTGATCACAAGCTCGTCACTCTCTCTTTGTAGGCAATTTTTGAAGTTCCTTTCCAGTAAAACACAGACTTTCAGTAACAAAGAGGAAGCTGTGCTAGTCTATACACTATCAAAACAAAAAGCAGTCAAGTAGCACTTTAAAGACTAGCAAAATGGTTTATTAGGTGAGCTTTCGTGGGACAGACCCACTTCTTCAGACCGTCAGATGCGTACAGAACAGCATGGGAATAAGGGGACTTCGAAGCAGGCGGGGTCCTTTCGAAAAGGAGCCCCATCTGGACGAGACGCGCGGCGGCGAGGCGCGTCAATTTCGAAGTGCCGTGGCTGCCGTGGCTGAATATGCATTTCAGTGCTTCATTAGTAAACTTCGAAATGGCCATTTGCGTGGCCATTTCGAAGTTTGGGGCACGTGTAGACGTAGCCATGGTGGCTCAGTTATAGCATATGTATATCTCAAGGGTTCCAAGACCTGCACTTCCTTCTTTACAATTCCTCTTTAAGATTCACTTTTTCCATGAAACCCATATTAATTTCTTAACTTAAAATAATTTTTAAACAGGATCTCAATGAGCTCTCCCCTGACATTTAGTGATGAGCTTCAAGACCATACTCATCATCATCATCATCAATAACAGTGGGCTCAGCGCCTGTTGCATACAGAACAGCTCTTGAAGAGAAGATTAAGAATATCGCCACAGAGAAAGACCTAGATAAGAGAGTCGCAGGGATAGTCATCGCTATAGAAGAGCAGACTGTTGCAGAGGAAGAAAAGATCAGTAAGAAGTGGTTACCCAGAAGACATGGAAGTTGGTTCAAGAAAAGAGAGCGTTGAAGATCAGAAGAGATGTTTCTGAGATGGCAGAACAGCAATATAAGATGAAATGCAATGAGGTAAGGAAAGCAGCCAGAAAGGATAAGGAGAAATGGTTAGAGAAGCAATGTGAAGATATCAAGAGGTATTACAGCGAAAGTAAGACCAGGGAGGTGTATAAGACAATTAGGAATATTAATAGGAAAGGGCAGCCGAAGCAGATGGTGATCAAAGATGAGAACAAAGAAGTGCTCATGAACAGTGAGAAGATTGTGCAGCGATGGATGAGATATTGCACCTATCTATACAAAGCACAGCTGGACCCGAGTGTCTCAGAGAGACTGATTGAAGAATTGAAAGAGATATTCCCCCCCGAGCATCGATAGTGAGACCGATATTTCGAAGGAAGCAGTAGAAAAAGCAGTGAAACGACTAAAGAACAACAAGAGCCCTGGAAATGATAAGATCACGTGAGAGATGATCAAATACAGCAGAGAAAGCATGATTCAGGAAATACACCAACTATGTAATAAAGCATGGAAAGAAGGGAAGGCACCTATGGAATGGACAAGATCTGTGCTAGTGACAATATCCAAGGAAGGAAGTACACTGGAGTGCAAGAACTACAGAACGATTGCCCTAACGAGTCATCTAGGTAAGGTGCTGATGATGATACTGACTGAGAGATTAAGATCACAGATAGAAGAACATATAGCAGATGAGCAAGCAGGGTTCAGAAAAGATAGAAGTACCATACAGCAGACATTGGCCCTAAGACTGATAGCAGAGAAAGCTCGACAAAAGAACAAAAACATATGCACTTGCTTGGTCGATATTCAAGAGGCATTTGACAGTATAGATCAGAAAGTGACTTGGGTGGTGTTGGAGTAATACGGAGTGGATAGCAGACTCATATGGTTGTTGAAAGATACCAGTGAAAATGCGGAGGCAGCGGTGAGAACATGTGGGGAGCTGGGCAGTTGGTTTAAAACAAGTAGAGATATGAGACAAGGAGATCCAATATCGCCAAGTATCTTCATCGCACATCTAGAGAGAGCAATGGACAAGATTAAGGAAGAGGTAGAAGGGATATATGTCCATGGGAAAAGAATTAAGAGCTTGAGGTTCACAGATGAATAGTTATCATTGAGGAAGATGAGGAGAAGCTAGCGAAAATGGTAAGGGTGTTAAATGAAGAAGGGAAGAGGTATGGACTTATTATGAACATCGATAAAACAAAAACAGTGGTATTTGGATAAGGAAATAGGAAGGAAGATCAGTGTGGATGGTATTGAACTAGAAAATGTAGAGAAGTTCACATATCTGGGGAGCAACATAATGTTTGATCCAGACTGTAAGAAGGAAATAGCGACTAGAATAGCAAAAGCAAGAGCGAGTTTGAAGGCGATGGATAAGATCTACAAAAGCAGAGCAATTAGCTTAAGAACGAAGCTGGGTGTCTTGAAAATGTGTGTATTCAACAGCACGTTGTGTGGATGTGAGACATGGGTGATAACAAAAGATTCTAAAAGAAGAATATTGGCGTTCGAAAGGAGTTGTTATAGAAATATTCTGAGAGTAGGATGGATGCAGAAGGTCACCAATGAGGAATTATATAGGAAGATACAGCCGAAAGAGAACCTGCTGCAGAAGGCTATAAAATGGAAGCTACAACTATTTGGACATATTTGCAGAATGAACAACAAACGAAAAATCTAGATCCAAGTATTCAGCATAACGGATGGGTTGAATAGGAGGGGCAGGCCCCACAGAGAATGGATAGATGATGGGGTAGATTGGTGTGGAGCTAGTCTACGGAAACTAAGCCACTCTGCACTGAATACGAAAAGATGGAAGGAAATAGTGAGAGAGGCATCAGACACCAACGGGCGCTGAGCCCACGGTTATTGATGATGATGATGATGATGAATCACCATGTCCATTTCCTACAGTACTTTTTTTGGAACCTCACATTGCAAATCACCATCTCATGCTCTGTAGCAAACTCTAACAGTTTCTCACCTCATTCGTTTCTTTCTCCATATACAAACCTTTCCATGACTCTCTCTCAACCTTCATTATCTGTTCCAACCTTCGCATTGCAGTCTCCTCTGATGATCAACACATCTTTCTTCGATATCTCCTCCACCGTCTTTGGCAAGTCTTTATAGAATAGCTCAATCTCTTCCTCCGTACTGTCCGACGTGGGTGCATACACCTGAATGACTGAGATGTTGAATGGTTTTGCTTCAAATCGCGCAACCGTCATTCTTGCACTCACTGGTTTGTATCCTCATAATGTTCTTCCATCTGTTTTGCTAAGAAGGAATCCAATTCATGCTTCATTTCGTTTCCTGACCAAATGACTTCGCAACCACATATCTCTCCTGATCCTGTCCAACGCATCTCTGCCAGTCCAAGTATATCACATCGGTATCTCTTCATCTCCTTCCGAAGCAGCTCTAATCTTCCAGTTGCCCACAGTGTGTGGACGTTCCATGTTCCAATGGATAGCATATGTGTTAGGTGTAATTTTCTTTCGGTAGCCAACTTGTCAACCCAACCCCAATCACTCGATTGCTAATGTGGACCTTGTTTATTCAGGCAACATCTCAGCCGGCATTTTTTAACATTTAGTTGTACTGCATCAGATTTCATTCACATTGTTGTTTGATGGTCAGCGCATCGACACACATCTGACCAATCCTCCTCCTTCATCCAGGCTTGGGACTGGCATGGAGGTCTCAGTGGCTTCATGGCGGAGTTAAGACCATACTGTGTATGCACAAATAGTTACCTAGCTATTCCGCAGATGAAGCTGTGTTACCAAAATGATTGATTTGTAACCCCCACCCAGCCAAAAATCACTGAGGTATTGAATGTAGAGGTAATGAAATATTATCTTCACTGTGTGTGTAAAAGGTGGAAGAACTGGGCTTAGCTTGTTCTGATGGAGGGGGCCACACTTAACTGAACTGCACTGACTAAGCAGGGGTAGAGCTGCCAAATCCCAGTGGAAAAAGGCAAGGACAGCTGGTGTTTGTATCTGGTGGTATTGGCTCTAAGAGTTTCTCTAAGAGATCCTCCAGAATTTGATTTTGCCAAGTCTCTGAATACATAGCTACATCAATCTCTCTGGGCTCGCCCATCGACCCTGTTACTCCACACTAGCGCGTGTAGTAAGAGATGTTGGCTTGAGTACAAGCAGCCTCTGTCTACACCAGGGTACAAAGGTGATCCTGATACGTTGATTCAAGCTACACTTATGTTGTAGCTAGAATTGCATATGTGGGATCAACTTTGTTCCCTAGGGTAGACCAGAGACATCCACACTAGTGCAGAAGATGAAACCATTCAGGGTTGATTTTTTGGGGTTTGATTTCATGCAGGCATGAAATGACACTGTCAGGTGTCAAAGTTGACCTCTGTGCTCCTCACAAGAGGCAAAGGAATAAGGGAGGTCGAAAGGAGAAATGCTCCCATGGACCATCGCCCCATGTAGACAGACATGGAATTGACTGCAGATAAATTGATTTTAGCTATGCAATTGATGTAGCTAAAATGGTGTATCTGTGGTTGACTTCTGTGTCTAGTGTAGACATAGCCTTAGACGTTATTTAACTCTCATCTGCTCTATGTTTAAAGGCACAGCTGATTGGAATCAGTTGAGTCACTTGTTTCATCAAGTGAGCACTAGAGCTGAAATCACTGATAATCAGTCCAAGAGGTAAGCCTAGTATGGGGCAGCATTTCAGTGGAACCTAAGTGCAGACTTTCATTAATTGCTGGAGTCACTGAGAGCTAAGCTAAGAAGTGGTATTTAAAAGTATGGCGGCAGAGAAAGCAACAGTGTTGTGGCCACTAGCAGTGGAGTGAATGATGCAGCACTGGCAGCAATGCAGAGTGAAAGGCTGATACTGTGAGCTAGTTGCTGCTGCTGCACCAGCTGAGGAACTGCCCAGCTCCTCTCTCGTCCCCTGCCATCAGTATGGGAGGTGAACGCCCATGAACACACCTCTGAACCCTGGATCTTGGCAGACCAAGGAGAGCAACTGGGTGTGGAGTACAGTGAAGAAGGAGGGGAATAGTGTGTTAAAGCAACATTTGTTTGTCAGACTCATACCCCAAGGTGAGAAACTGAGGCAAAAATCACTGCCCAATGTACTTCTATATGGGTATCTGCCTTATGATTGCATGTTTTGAAATGTTTTTGTGGTGTTTTCCCAAACTAATGCTTGGTTCCCTTTCAATAAAAGTTCTTTTTTACTATACAAAGACAGTGCTTGTGAGAGGGGAAGGGGCAGGTGGGGTGGGGTGACTTTTCCCAGATGACTGGGTGGTAGCTTTAGCTGGCTCCGTGTAATAATGGTAAGAGGAGCCCTTAGATATTGAACCCAGCCTTTGCCATAGCTGATTTCATCTGGTCACTAGGCCTTGTCTGTTCAAAACCCTTTTTTCATATTAATTTCTTCCATGAAACCCATAAAAAGTGACTGATGATCATTAACTTCTTTACATATAACAACTTCTAATTAAGCCTATTTGTGCTAAAGTGCATGCATCTATTACAGCCTTTAAAATCTGAAGTTAATAACAGCATTTCTAAAACTGGGTTCTGTGGATCCCTGGGGGTCTACAAGGGTACTTCAGGGGTTCTATCTACTGCCTCTTCTGATCAATTCTCTTTGCTCCCTCCCAGTGCTTACTGTGCACAAGGGAACAGCTGTTTTGAAGCATGCAGGAGGCAGTTTGAGGGAAGGTATTATGTGTTCAAGTTATTGGGTCTGGAAGGGGCCAGAAAACACCAGGCTATTCACTCAACTACTATCTTATTTCAAGCCTCATATTCTATGCATGCATCCGGTACAGTTCACACATTATGCCGACTTACAGTGCCAGAGAGGAGGTCCAGTCCTCTATTTTCCCCAAACATTGAGGCATCCCTTATGTATCTGTGGAGCTGAACAGTTCTGCTCCTTTGCTGTTATGGCAAGCAAGGTATGTGGAGGTACCTTGCTCATTCCTGACAGTTGATTCAATTGGGGCACTGCAGTGACATTGGCAACAGCTCTTCCAAAAGCCAAAGCTCTTCCATTTAAAGCCCACTCCCTTCCTGCCAATACATCAATTTCTAAGATATTATCTCTGCTGGTGCTACAACTGTATCTAGCTGTACCTTTCCCCCATTTTCTAATTCCATTGTCATTGGACAGTACCAGTTAAGCCTCCCCATGGCCCCTTTTAAGTTTATGTGCCTGGAGTCCTGAGGACACATGTGGCCCACCGATACTGTAATTTCTCTACTGGTATATACTAACATATTTCTAAATTCTCAATTGTTGGCATCCTAGTTAATTTTGATCTGCATGGTGGGGCATAGGTCTACAGCGGCCATTGTTTTGAGGCACCTCACCACTGATATGGCTGTGGCTGAAAGGCCCAGTCCTAATTTAATTGTTTAGTTTTCCAGGGATCCAGATCAGGATACATTCAAGAAGTTCCCTGGCCACTTCCCTTTGTGTCTTGTTTGGTCAGGGTCAGGAGCAGCAGAAGGCTCAAGAGTCTTGCTCCCTTTATTTCTATTTCCCTGTTGCCACTTCTTTAACATGGTTCCCTATGGGGCTCCATCCCATGTGTCCATGTTCTCCCCTGGCTCATCAACCATTTCCACAAAGATTTACAAGTGGACACCTTACTTCTGTCAGTTTCTATGGCAGCTATGTCTTGGTCCTTTCTTTGGCTGTCCTTCCCTAGACCTTGCACAGATGCCATGGTATTCACTGCAGTCACAATGGGGCGAACCACTATGGCTGACCAGAGCCCCATTGAGAAGCTCTGTGCCACTGAGGAACCCCCTTTTGGAAGTTTATAGAGCATCAATTTTATAACTTCTACCTCCTCAGGATCCTGAGGACCTCCTCCGTCAAATAACATCCTGCTTATTTCGCCAGTTCCTGGAGAGCTTCACCTCTCTGTTACCAGTATGCAGACGACAATATGAATCATAGAATCATAGAACACTAGGACTGGAAGGGACCTCGAGAGGCCATATGGTGGTTACTCTTTCTCCTGCAGCCCTTCAAGCCGTCTTCAGGGCCTTCACTGAAGTGTTTGAGACTCACAGCCTCACAATGAACATCAAAAAGATGAAGATGCTCCATGAACCTTCACCAATGGGAAAATCTCATGCACCTTCTATTGAAGTCAATGAAGAACTGCTGGAAATTGTAGCGCACATCCATACATTGGAAGTCATCTTTCCACTAAAGTTGACAGTGATGTAGAAATCCGGGACTGTCTGAGCTGTGCAAGCTCTTCTTTCATGCACCTGAGACAAAGGGTCTTTGAGAACTGGGAAATCTATCCCAAGACAAAGCTCCTTGTCTACCATGCTGTGGTTGTTCTAACACTGCTGTATGCATGTGAAACCTGGACAAGATACAAGCATCATCTGAAGGCACTTGAATAATATCATCAATGCTGCCTCAGGAAAATCCTAAATATCTCTTGGGAGGATAGGTGCATGAACACTAGTGTCCTGGAAGGGTTACACATGACCAGCATTGAAGCCATTATCATCCATCGACAACTTTGTTGGACTGGTTATGTGGTTAAGATGTCTGATCAACGCCTCCCAAAAGAGATTCTGTTTTCTGAACTGGAGGAAGGACAGAGGAGTGTTGGGGGCCAGTGGAAGCAATATAAGGACATGCCGAAGGCACATATGAAAAAGTGCAGCATAGGTGTTGACACTTGGGAGAACCTTGCCCAAGACTGTCCCCGGTGAAGAACAATAATCTGAGGGCGTGGTGCAATGTGAGAGGTCCTGCTGCAGTGCAGAAGAGGAGAGGCAGAGGGAAAGAGCATCAAAATCTGCCCTGTGCCTCTCCAACATCTACCAACACCTGCTTCTTCTGTGATAAGATCTGTGGCTCAGAATCAGACTGATCAGCCATCAACGGACTCAAAAATAGGAGGGTGACATGATAACATCCTACTTGTTATCAAGTGACTGCCAAGAAATTAAGAGTTTATTTAACTTCGTCTCCTGACTGTCCGCGAAATCCTATGACAAAGACCCAAACTTGTCTTCCTTTGTTCCTGTGCTTTGTGGTGATTTAGGTGCCGTCTCAGAGGCTCGCCATGTCCCTGCTCTGCCTCCTATTTCCACAGATGCCTGGGTTATGGCATCATTAAGTCATTCTCATCATTGGCACCATCCATGTCACAGTCATTAGTGGAGGAAACCCCTCACGTGTGCCAAGTCTCCTCCTACACCCTATGGTTGCCCTGGAGTGTGGGGTGATCTGAGGGGAACTCAGACCCCTCCCACACATACCAGGTTCCAGACCAGGGACCCTATGCAGCTGCAGCTAGAGAGGCTTTCCTCCCTGGTCCCCCTGATGCAGCAACTGCCTCTCTGGGCCACTTCCACAAGATGCTTCCCTGGTACCTTCCTCAGGTGGTTGTAGCAACCCTTTCTTCCTGGGAGCTTTTCTTTGACACTCATTGCCTCTTCCTTGTCCATCCCCTATCTCCTTCCTCCTGCTCACATGAGGGAAACCCTTTTAAAAGCTTCTGCAGGCTATAATTGGCCACAGGTGCTGAATTAATAGCAGGTGCTGGTTTAGCTAGCTGCTGCAGGCTGATCCTTGATAAGCCTCAGTCTCTAGGAAACATAAATGCACAGACCCAACTGCCCACACATTTACCCTCCATGAGGCTACATTAGCCTGCTGTGGGCTGTGGTCTATCACACATCCTCATCCACTACTCAATCCCTGGGTGCTGGCCAACTTGGGATGTGAGGCAGTGCATTCAGGAGAGGCCATCAGAATTTCCATGGTGGCTTCCCGCCCTATGTTGCACTTGGAACTGAAGTGGTTGAAGAGAGACGAACCACCAGGTCATGCTGGCATTTTCTTGCCTTGTTGTAGTGCATCCACTGGAGTGGGGTGTGATCTGTCACCAGGGTGAAATGGCATCCAAGCAGGTAGTAACATAGTGCCTTCATGGCCCACTTCACAGCAGCACATTCCCGTTCGACTACTGCATACTTATGCCTCCTCAGCAGCAGCTTTCTGCTGAGTTAGAGTATTGGGTGCTCTTCTCCTTCCACTATTTGGGACAGGACTGCCCCCAGCCCCACCTCTGATGTGTCTGTTTGTAATATGAATTCCTTTGAAAAGTCTGAAGTTATTAGGACTGGGTTGTTGCAGAGGGTTGTTCTTAGGTCCACGAATGCTTGCTCTGTGGCCGCAGACCATTTTATGTGATTGGGGCCCTGAGTTTTCACCAGGTCTGTTAGGGGGCTAGCTTGGGTGGCGAAAGGTGGAATGAATCTTCTATAATGCACCACGACCCCTGCGAAAGTGCGGACCTCCTTTTTCCATTATGGCTGGGGCCATTGCTCAATAGCTTCTAGTTTATTCCTCTGGGACTTCACCAGTCCTTTTCCCACTATGTACCCAAGATACCTGGCCTCCATAAATCCTATGGGAATCCTAACACTAGTCTTCTGGGTCTCCATCTCTACCCATGTGTTGGAGTAATAATTTATTGTCCCATGAACACAGGTGACCCTAATGCAGGCTGCTGGAATTAACTGATGGGGTTTTACCAGGTTTCTCAAGATGAGTGTTACCACGCTCCCAGAGTCTACCAGTGCCATGGTCTCTTTCCCCTTTACCCAGACTGACCTGGTAAAGTTGTGTGGGGCAACTGCCACCCCTACCTGGCTAAGTAAGAAACACAGGTCCGCACAATCCCCGAAGTTACACTGCATGGGCTCCTCAAAGTTGGGGCACTAGGCTGTGATGTGTCCCAGCTCCCCACATCTGTAACAGCTATAATTTCTTCTTGGGCTCCAGGCAGAAAAGAGGGGCCTGGTCTCAGGATTGCTTTTCCTCTGGTCTCTGTCCTCTTTCTGTGCCCCTTGGGGGCCTTCCACTCATCTGTCTCTCCTTCTGGGGCTCCCCAGGCCTTTGGAGGCTGCTGCCCTGGTTCAGGAGCACCCCCCATTGGAGCTGTATGAATTCCCTTGCAGCAAGACACCTCTCTGCTGAGGCTACAGTCTCATCATAGGTGGTTGGTTCATGTTGGCCTACCCAGGCCCAAAAGTCTGGTGGCAGTTTTCTTGTGAACTAGTTGATGACCAGAATCTCTGCAATTTCCTCTTGGCCACATACTTCTGAGTGCAGCCACTTCTGGGCCAGGTGGACTAATTCAAATAGCTGGGCCCACAGGGTCTTACTGTCCTCGTACTTCCACCTGTGGTACCTCCAGGCCCGGGTGGCCATTGTCATCCCTAACCATGCCAGGATTTCCTCAAGCCAGGGGTAGTCAGATGCATCCTTGAGGGACAGGTCATAGTATACTTTCCTGTGCCTCTCCAAATAAGAACAGCATGAGGATGCTGGCCCACTGCCCTTTGGGACAAGCCTCTTGCTGCGCAGTTCATTCAAATGCGAGGAGATAGGACTTGGTGTCATCTGCTGGCATCATTCTGGGGAGGCAGCCTGCAGTCCTCAATGTATTCTGATCTCCAACCCTAGGGGGTCCAGGTCACAAGTACTTTCGCCTGCTCAACCATATCTCTTAGGAGAGCTTGATCTGAGGTGGCCTGTTTCATTAATACGTTATTTGTTTCTTGCTGGAGCCAGGTGGCCTCCTGCAAAGCTAATCTCTGGGCCTGCATGACCTCCTGTTGGGTAGTTGTGGCCTGTACTAGTACCTTCAGCACATCTTCCATCTGGAATGCCTCCTGAAGACCTTGACTATGGGTCGGGGGCAAAAATCCAGATCGCCCTCCCATTTTTTTTGTTTTTGTTTTCTGTTGTTGTAGTATCCCTCACATCCGCGCAATACACACCCTCTCCTGGCACCAGTGTGACAAAGACCCAAGCTGGTCATGCACTTTGTGGCAGTTTAGGTGTTGCCTCAGAGGCTTGCTGTGTCCCTGCTCCGCCCTCTGTTTTTACAGACACCTGGATTATGGCATCACTCAACCATTCTCATCATTAGCACAGTCCATGTCACAGTCATTAGTGGAGAAGACCCCTTAGTTGTGCCCAGTCTCCTCCTACACCCTACAGCTGCCCTTCTGACACATACCAGGGTCCGGCACAGGCACCTTATGCAGCTGTGGCTAGAGAGTATTTCCTCCCTGGTCCCCACCCCTGATGCAGCAACTACCTCTCTGAGCCACTTCCACCAGACACTTTCCCACTACCTTCCTCAGGTGGTTGCAGCAACCCTTTCTTCCTGGGAGCTCTCCTTTCACACAAGCCCTGAGGAAAGTGGGGAGGGAATAGGGTACAAGAAAGTAGGATTCCTGGGTGACGTGGGCCAATCAGTCACTTCTCTAAGATGCTTGTACACAAATGCAAGAAGCCTGGGAAACAAATGGGAAGAATTAGAGGCCCTGGCACAGTCTAGGAAGTATGAGGAGATTGAAATAACAGAGTCTTGGTGGGATGATTCACATAACTGGAGCAGGAACAAAGAGGAAGCCGTGCTAGTCTATACACTATCAAAACAAAAAACAGTCAAGTAGCACTTTAAAGACTAATAAACTATTTTGCTAGTCTTTAAAGTGCTACTTGACTGCTTTTTGTTTTGATAACTGGAGCAGGTATAAACTATTTAGGAAGGACAGGAAAGGGAGAAAAGGAGGAGGAGTTGCACTCTATGTGAGGGAGCAGTATGATTGCTTAGAGTTCCAGTATAAGGAGGGAGAAAAGCCAGTTGGGTGTCTTTGGGTTAAGCTTTGAGGCAGAAGCAACAGAGGTGATGTAGTTGGTGTCTGCAATAGAGATGAGGATTTCTTCAGACAGCTAAGAGGAGCTTCCAAATCACAGGCGCCAGTTCTCTTGGGAAAAGAGAAGTTACTGACTTGTGTAGTAACAATGGTTCTTTGAGATGTGTCCCCATGGGTGCTCCACAGTAGGTGTTGGGCTTGCCCCGGCGCTGCAGATTGGAGATTTCCAAGCTGTATCTTGCCAGATCGGGCATGTGCCGATGCACGCCGGTCCTTCATGTGCTTTTGGTCACATGTGTGATCCAGTCCATGCCAGTTCCTCGACCAACCACCCCAGGTGCTCCTGAAAAATATAAAGCAGAACTCTGAAGCGGGGAGGAATGGGTGGGTAGTGGAGCACCCATGGGGACACATCTCGAAGAACCATCGTTACTACACAAGTGAGTAACTTCTCTTTCTTCTTTGAGTAGTCCCCATGGGTGCTCCACAGTAGGTGACTACCCAGCAGTGACCCCAGAAACACGGAGGTGGATACCAGATTATGTGCAGCTTACCCTTGAAAGGACTGCTGTCGATAGGCATGTATCCTCTTCCAACACCTGATGAATCGTGTAGCGTCTGGCGAAGGTGTCATAGGATGATCATGCTGCCACTCTGCAGATGTCCTTTAGAGAGAGACTCCTTTAAAGAAGGCTGTCGAGGCTGCCATTGCTCTGGTGGAGTGAGCCCTGGGAGGAAGTAGCAGAGGGGTCTTATGTAATGAGTAGCACATCTTTATGCAGGATACAATGTTATTTGAAATTCTTTGTGATGATAGTCCTTCCCCTTTTGATCTGAGTGCAAGAGACACCAAGAATCTATCCATCTTTCAGAAGGGTTTGGTTCTGTCTAAGTGCCATGAAGGTAATAACTGTTTCTGCAGGGGGCACAAGTTCAGAAGGCCCTTCAGGAACCATGTTGTAATGGGATGGGCAAAGACAGTTGACCCATCCACTGTGTGGCAGAATGCCGATATAGCTGCAAGGTGGATCTTTAGTGATAATAAAGAGAGTCCCCCTTGTTTTAGGTCCAGTAGATAATCCAAAATTGTGGGAACCAGGACCTACAGGGGGGTCAGTTGTTTGGATAAGCACCAGGACGTAAAGTGCTTCCACTTGCATATGTAAGCTTTCCTGGTAGAGGCCCGTCGACTGCATTCCAAGACCTCTTTCACTCCTTCTGAACATACTCTCTCTAGGGCGCTGAGCCAGGGATTAGCCATGCCTTGAGGCGAAGTGTTTGAGGCTAAGGGTGTCTCACAATCCCCTGGTTCTATGTGAGGAGGTCCGGTATGATTGGGAGGGAGAGAGGTGGGTAGCACGACATGCATTGCAGCAGAGGAAACCAGTGCTGGTGGTCCCATGCTGGGGCTATAAGTATCAAGTGTGCCGTCTCCCTCCTTTCCTTCTCCAGGACCTTGTGGATAAGTAATGTAGAAGGGAATGCATACAGCAAGGGGCCCTTCCATGAGAGCAGGAAGGTGTCCCCTAATAAGCCCAGGCCGATATCTGCTCTGGAGCAGTACTGAGGGCATTTCTTGGTGATGTACGTAGCAAACAAGTCGATCTGAGGGAATCCCCATGTGTTGAATATACTGCGGATCTCCCATTCGTGTGTAAGAGCGAAGTGTCTCCTCAAATGATCTGCCCTTGCATTGCTGACACTTCGTAAGTGTGAGGCTTTTAAGGTTATGTTGTTTGCAATGCACCAGTTCCACAGGCAGACTGCCTCTGCGCTTATGCGCAGGATCTGGCCTCACCCTGACGGTTGATATAATACATTTTGGAAATGTTGTTGGTATTGACCCCAACTACCTTGTGTCACAGGTATTGGCGGAAGTGCTTGCATGCGTTGAACACCACTTGTAGTTCCAGTATGTTTATGTGCATTGCCATCTCTGTACGGGACCATTGACCTTGCACTGATCTGTTTCCCATGTGTGCCTCCCAGCCTATGTGGGAAGCATCTGTCGTGAGGAAAACCGCAATTTGTGGTTGGTGAAAGGGCACCCCTTACAGCAGATTCTTGGGGTCCATCCACCATATCAGAGACTTTTGCACCTCTGCTGGGGGCAATACCTTTTTGTGAGTGGCATGTATCATTGGTACATACACAGTCATCAACCAGTGCTGGAGGCAGCGAAGATGCAATCTGGCATTCTGCACCACAAATGTGGTGGCAGCCATGTGCCCCAGGAGCTGCAAACAACTTAATACTCATATTGTGGGGCTGTACATCAGCATCTGTATCAGAGACTGGATGGCATGAAAACGTGTGGTAGGCAGATAACACCTTCAACGTGATAGAGTCTAGGCGAGCTCCTATGAATTCTATGTCCTGCATGGGTCATAAATTGTTGATTTTTGGAAGTTGATGACTAGGCCCAGTGCGAGGAAAGTCTTTGTAGTAATGTCTATCATGCGTAATACATCTGCCCGTGAGGCGCCCTTCAAGAGACAGTTGTCCAGATACGGAAAGATGAATACGTCCTGCCGATGCAGGTAAGCTGATACTACAGAGACTGTCTCTGTAAAAACCCTGGGTGCTGAAGACAGGCCGAAGGGCAAGACTCTGTACTGGAAATGTTCCATACCCACAGTGAAGCAGAGGAAGCACCTGTGTGCAGGGTGAATGGTTATGTGAAAATACGCTTCTTGCAAGTTGAGGGCTGCGAACCAGTCTCCATCATCCAGTGCTGTGACTATGGAAGTAACTGTGGTCATCTTGAAATGCTGTTTGTGGAGATAATGATTGAGAGTCTAGGATTGGTCTCCAGCGTCCGGTTTTCTTTTACGTGAGGAAGTATCGGGAGTAAAAACCCTTCCCCTGAAACTCATCTGGGACTCTCTCTACTGCTCCTGTAGATGTGAGGTGGTCAACCTCTTGTTTCAACAGCATCTCATGAGAGGGGTCCCTGAGGAGGGACTGGGTAGGGGGTTTTGGTGGAGGCATGGAGAGGAATGGGGTGGAGTACCCCACAGCAATAATTTCCAGTACCCATTTGTCCACAGTGACACTTTCTCACTGCTGTAGAATGGTCTGAGGTGATGGTGGAACATATGTTGTCGCTGGCACTGAATGATGCTTGTGATGTCGCAGTCCTCAACATAGCAGTCAAACTTGCTGCCTGGCTGTGATGCAGAGGTATGGCCTTGCTGAGGACGTCGCCTAGGTGGCTTTTGTTGGTGGTGGTGGCATTCTTGATCGTAGCCTCGCTGGTATTGCAGGTGCTGAGATTGATAGGTATAACGTCGCTGATATGAGAAGAATCTCTGCCTCCTGTAAGGAGGGGTGTACACACCCAGTGTTCTGATCGTAGTTCTTGAGTCCTTGCTGGAGTGGAGGACCGAGTCTGTGGATTTGGCAAACAGCTTCGCCCTATCAAAGGGAATGTCTTCAACTTTCATTTGTAGATCTTTAGGGATGCTGGATGTTCAAAGCCATGACACTCGCCGCATCACCACTGTGGTGGCCATAGAGCATGCTGCTGTGTCCACCACATCTAGTGCAATTTGAACGCCTGTACACAAAGCCGCATACCCTTCCTGAACTGTTGCCTTCAAAACAGGCTTCTTGTCATCTGGAAGAAAGTCCATGAGTGAAGTAAGTCTTGTATAGTTGTTGAAATTGTGGTTGGAGAGATGTGCAGCATAGTTGGCCATGCGTAACAGTAGGGTGGAGGATGAATATACCTTCCTCCCGAATAAGTCCAGTTTCTTTGTGTCCTTGTCAGACCCCATGGATTTGTATTGCAGTGTCTTCAATCTCTGTTGACAGGACTCCACCACAAGAGAGTTTAATTGGTGGTGGTTAAATAAAAACTCCATTCCCCTAGATGGGACAAAGTACTTTTTGTCCACCCATTTGTTGGTAGGCGGAATAGCAGCTGGGGTCTGCCAGATGTTTGTGGCAGCCTCCATGATGGCCTCATCTAGTGGGATGGCAATCTTTGATGACGTGGGAGGTCTCAGATTCTTGAGGAGCTTATGCTGCTTCTCCTGTACCTCCACCACCTGTATATCCTGGGACTGTGCCACCCTTTTGAACAGTTCCTGAAATTGTTTAAGATCGGCTGGGGGAAATGTATCTCCTGGGACAACCGCCTTGTCTGGGGAGGACGAAGAGGCATCAGTCTGATATGCCTCTATCTGTTCCTCAGACACTTCCTGTGCCCATTCCCCTAAAGATTCCAGGGGAGGTCGATAATCGACTCTGGACCCACCCTTGGCGGAGAGACATGTCTCCCCTTTGTAGGAGGGGTGAAAACTGTCTGGATGACGAACATTGGTGCGGGGATCTATCCCTTGACCTTCAGTAGCCTCGGTGCCAATAATCGTCGCGATGATATGGGCAACTGTAATAGCAAGGACATGGACCTGGTGATGAGGATCTAGAACATGAATGTTGTTGGCATCTGTAATGATGAGAGGAATGTGATCTCCTGGATGATGTGGACATAGGTGGAGAGGCTCTGTAAGGATATCTATGTAGCTCATGTGAGGCAACAGGTGAAGGATGCCTAAGCCAGGGAGAAGGTGGCCATAGAAGCGGAGATGGTGGTCTCAGAAAGGGCGATGGCAGTGTTAACGGCTGTTCCAGCATGCACATTTCAGGAAGAGAACTGGGAGAGAGAGGCGTCATGAGAAGATCCGGCGATGGACTTCGGTGTCGAGTCTTAGACCTCACCTTTCCTGGTTTGTGAAACTGCTTAGTCAGTGCCGATGCAGGTGTTACATCTGATGCCTGAGATCTCGGTGTGGGTATTGGCGCCAGCGGTGCTACGCCTGGTGCCTCTGCCTGCGGCTCCGCACACACGGAGGTCTTCAGCATCATTAGGCTCCGTGCCAATGTGCCCAGTTCTGATGCTCTTGGTGCCGGGAATCTGGGTGCTGCAGTCTCCAGTGCCTGCTGCTTAGACATCTGTGGGATCTTCGGTGCCACCTCTTTAATAGTCTGAGTCCCAGGCACTGTCTTGTGCTCTCTGGTTTTTGCGCTGCCTTAGTAGCGAGCACTTCCCAGTTCTGTGCCTCACTCATCCTGCTCGTAGGTAGTACCAGCAAGGATCGAGTAGGGGATATTTTCTTCCTCTTATGAGTTGAGGAGGTCAAAGAGGTTGCCTACTGCTTGTATGGCCCCGACGGCCCTTCCACCTGGGGTATCTCAGACAGCTCAGGCTGAAGAGTCTTGTCAAATAAAATCATTTTTAGTCTCATTTCCCTGTCCTTCCTTGGTCTAGCTGTCAGTTTAGAGCAGTGAGGACATTTCTGCGGGACATGGGTCTCGCCCCAACAACGAATACATTTGCTATGGCCGTCAGAGGCAGGCATAGCTTCACAGCATGACTCGCATTTTTTGAATCCCGCCAGAGACATATTCTTGTTAAAAATACTTAACTACGTGTAACTTTAACGAGGGCACTTGACAGCTACGAAACAACAGATAAGATTCAACAACAGTCTATTGTAGAGATATGCAGGCCGCAGAAGCAGCTGATCTTCACTCTCTTCTCTTCTCCCTTCCTCTTTTTTTTTTTCTTTTTAACTATATACTGTAACAATTTTAAGAACAGTTTCTAAAAGAACAGTTTTTAACTGAAGGGAATTAGCAATAGTAACTATAAGGGTTTTAAGTATCGGAGGGGTAGCCGTGTTAGTCTGGATCTGTAACAGCAATGAAGGGTCCTGTGGCACATTATAGACTAACAGAAAAGTTTTGAGCATGAGCTTTCGTGAGCACAGACTCACTTCATCAGATGCTGGTCATGGAAATCTGCAGGGCCAGGTATAAATAAGCCAGAGCAAGGCTGGGGATAACAAGGTTAGCTCAGTCAGGAAGGGTGAGGCTTACTGCCAGCAGTTGATCTGGAGGTGTGAACACCCAGGGAGGGGAAGCTGCTTTTGTATTTAGCCAGCCATTCACAGTCTTTGTTTAAGCCTGAGCTGAGGGTGTCGAATTTGCAGATGAATTGTAGCTCAGAAATTTCTCTTTGGAGTCTGGTCCTGAAATTTCTTTGCTGTAGGATAGCTACTTTTAAGTCTGCTACTGTGTGGCCTGGGAGATTGAAGTGCTCTCCTATGGGTTTTTGTATATTGCCATTTCTGATATCTGATTTGTGTGCGTTTACTCTTTTACGTAGAGACTGTCCAGTTTGTCCGATGTATATAGCAGAGGGGCATTGCTGGCACATGATGGCATAAATTATATTGGTAGATGTGCAGCTGAATGAACCCACGATGGTGTGGCTGATCTGGTTAGGTCCTGTAATGGTGTTGCTGGTGTAGATATGTGGGCAGAGCTGGCACCGAGGTTTGTTGCATGGATGGGTCCCTGAGTTAGAGTGACTGTGGTGCGGTGTATAGTTGCTGGTTAGGATTTGCTTCAGGTTGGCAGGTTGTCTGTGGGCAAGGACTGGTCTGCCTCCCAAGGCCTGTGAAAGTGGGGCATCATTGTCCAGGATGGGTTGTAAATCCCTGATGATGTGCTGTAGAGGTTTTAGCTGAGGACTATAGGTGATGACTAGTGGTGTTCTGTTGGTTTCTCTCCTGGGCTTGTCCTGTAGGAAGAGGCTTCGTGGCACACGTCTGGCTCTGTTGATCTGTTTTTTCACTTCCTCAGGTGGGTATTGCAGTTTCAAGAATGCTTGGTAGAGATCCTGTAGGTGTTTGTCTCTGTCGGAGGGGTTAGAGCAAATGCGGTTATATCTTAGTGCTTGGCTGTAGACAATGGACCGTGTGGTGTGTCTGGGATGGAAGCTGGAGGCATGAAGGTAGGTGTAGCAGTCAGTGGCTTTACGGTACAGGGTGGTATTGATGTGGCCATCGTGTATTAGCACTGTGGTGTCCAGGAAGTGGATCTCCTGTGTAGACTGTTCCAGGCTGAGGTTGATGTTGGGGTGAAAGTTGTTGAAGTCCCGGTGGAATTCCTCCAGAGTCTCCTTCCCATGGGTCCAGATGACGAAGATGTCATCAATGTACCGTAAGTAGAGACAGGGTGTTAGTGGATGAGAGCTAAGGAAGTGCTGTTCCAGGTCAGCCATGAAAATATTGGCATATTGAGGGGCCATGCGGGTACCCATAGCTGTGCCACTGATTTGAAGGTATATATCATCGCCAAATCTGAAATAGTTGTGTGTGAGGATAAAGTTACAGAGCTCAGCCATCAGATGTCCTGTAGCATCATCAGGGATACTGTTCCAGACAGCATTTATTCCATCTTTGTGTGGGATGTTGGTATAGAGAGCCTCTACATCCATGCAGCAATGAAGGGTGCTGTGGCACCTTATAGACTAACAGAAAAGTTTTGAGCATGAGCTTTCGTGAGCACAGACTCACTTCATCAGGACCCTTCGTTGCTGTTACAGATCCAGACTAACACAGCTATCACTCCGATACTCTACATCCATGGTGGCTAGGATAGTGTTTTCTGTTAGGTCATCAATGTATTGCAGTTTTCTCAGGAAGTCAGTGGTGTCTCGGATATAGCTGGGAGTGCTGGTGGCATAGGGTCTGAGGAGAGAGTCCACATAACCAGACAGTCCTTCAGTGAGAGTGCCAATGCCAGAGATGATGGGGTGTCCAGGATTTCCAGGTTTGTGGATCTTGGGTAGTAGGTAGAATAGCCCCGGATGGGGCTCTAGAGGTGTGTTGGTATAAATCTGTTCTTGTGCCTGTGTAGGGAGTGTCCTGAGCAGATGGTGTAGTTTCTTAGTGTATTCCTCGGTGGGATCTGAGGAAAGTAGCCTGTAAAATCTGGTATTGGAGAGTTGTCTGGAAGCCTCCTTCTGGTAGTCAGACCTGTTCATGATGACAGTAGCTCCTCCTTTATCTGCCTCTTTGATTATAATGTCAGAGTTGTTTCTGAGGCTGTGGATGGCATTGCGTTCCGCACGACTGAGGTTGTGAGGCAAACGATGCTGTTTCTCCACAATTTCTGCCTGTGCGCGTCGGCGGAAGCATTCTTTGTATAGGCCCAGACTGTTATTTCTAGGTGTTGGAGCCGAAGCAAAGTCCATCTGCAGCCCCTGGTGGGTTAGAGGAACTGGTGTGGACCAGATCACTCATGTGACTGAAAGCGCACGAAGGACCGGTGCACATCGGCACATGCATGATCTGATGAGATACAGCTTGGAAATCTCCGATCTGCGGTGCCAGGGTGAGCCCACCACCTACTGTGGAGCACTCATGGGGACCACTCGAAGAAGAACGTTAATTATCCAGACATTTTTTGGGAGACCAATACAGCAGCATACAGACAATCCAGGACATTTTTGGAGAATGTAGGGGATAACTTCCTGGTACAAGTGCTGAAGGAACCGACCAGGGTCCCTGTGCAACTTGACTTGCTGCTCAAAAAGGGAAGAACTAGAAGGAGAAATAGAAGTGGGTGGCAACCTGGGCCACAGTGATCACAAAATGGTAGATTTCAGGATCCTGACAAAAGGAAGAAAGGTGAGCAGTAAATACAGACCCTTGATTTCAAAAGAGCAGAGTTCGACTCCCTGAGAGAACTAATGGACAGGATCCTCTGGGAAATGAAGACGAAGGGGAAAAGAGTTCAGGAGAACTGACAGTATTTGAAAGGAGTCTTGCTGAAGGCCCAGGAACAAACAATCCCGCTACATAGTAAGAAACACAAATAGGATAGGTAACCAGCTTGGCTTAACAGGGAAATTCTTGGCCAGCTTAAACTCTAAAAGGATGCATATAAGAAGTGGAAACTTGGACAAATGACTGAGAAGAAGTATAAATATATGGCTGGAAAATGCCAGGCAGTAATCAGGACACTAAAGGCACAACTGGAACTGCAGCTGGCATGGGATGTGAAGGGTAACAAGAAGAGTTTCGACAGGCATGTTAACAATAAGAGGGTTATCAGGGAAGGTGTGGGGCCATTACTGGATGAGAAAAGTAACCTAGGGACAGATGATGTAAGAAAAGCTGAAGTATTCTATGCTTTTTTTGCCTCATTCTTCACGGACAAGGACAGCTCCCACGCTACGGTGATAGACAATGCAGAATGGGAAGGTGGAGGGCATCCCTCAGTGGGCAAGGAACAAGTTAAGAACTATTCAGAAAAACTAGATGTACACAAATCCATGGGTCTAGATTTAATGCACCCAAGGGACTGAGGCAATTGGCAGCCATCATCGCCAAGCCTTTGGCCATTATCTTTGAAGACTCTTGGAGATCAGAAAAGATTCCACATGATTTGAAAAAGGCAAAGGTAGTGCCCATCTTTAAAAAAGGAAAGAAGGACAATCCAGGGAACTATAGACCGGTCAGCCTTACCTCAGTCCCTGGGAAAATAATGGAAGGGCTCCTCAAGGAATCCATTTCAGAGCACTTAGAAGAGGGGAAAGTGATCAAAAGTAGCCATCATGGATTCACCAGGGGCAAGTCGTGCCTGACCAACCTGATTAGCTTCTATGAAGAGGTAACAGGCTCTGTGGAGATGGGGAAGTCAGTGGATGTGACATACCTTGACTTCAGCAAAGCTTTTGACACAGTCTCCCACAATATTCTTGCCCAAGAGTTAAGGAAGTATGGACTGGATACATGGACTATAAGATGGATAGAAAGCTGGCTTGACAGTCAGGCCCAACGGGTAGTGGTCAATGGCTCAATATCTGGATGGCAGGCAGTTTCAAGTGGAATGCCTCAAGGCTCAGTTCTGGGGCCAGTGTTGTTCAACATCTTTATTAATGACCTGGATGAAGGACTGCATAACACCCTCAGCAAGTTTGCAGATGACATAAAACTAGGGGGAGAGGTAGATACATTGGACAGTAGAGATAGGGGCCAGAGTGACCTGGATAAATTGGAGGATTGGGCCAAAAGAAATCTAATGTGGTTCAACAAGGAGAAGTGTAGATCCTGCACTTGGGACGGAAGAATCCCAAGCTTTGTTATAGGCTGGGGACCGACTGGCTAAGCAGCAGTACAGCAGAAAGGGACCTAGGGACCTCGGGATTATGGTGGACAAAAGGCTGGATAAGAGTAAACAGTGTGCCCTTGTAGCCAAGCAGGCCAATGGCATATTGGTCTTTGTGAGTGGTTCCCACTGGTGACAGGGTAGCCTAGTGTCTAGGCCCCCTTGCCGGAGCCTAGGGTGTGGGTCTTCAGCCCCACCTGTGAGTCTGTTGGTTAAGTTTGGGGCGTGGCCCCGAAAACCCAGTTTTCCCTCTGGTGGGAGAGGCTTCCCTGGGAGAGGCTTCCCCTGCTTTGTACCTGGGAGAGGGTCCTGAGCATCTGCCCCCCGGCAGCCAACCGGATGGCAGCTCTGGCTTGGGCCCTGCTGCATCAGAGCCAGTTCCTGCCCCTTGGCTGGTCAGTTGCCAATTGAGCTTGTTTCCCTCCCTTTATATCCCTCCAGATCTGACACTGGCTGCAGGTGAACTGGGACCAACAGGCCCTGTTTAAGCCCTGCCTTGCCTGGCCTTGCTCTCACACATCCCTTGCCCCCAAGATCCCATAGGGGTCTGCCCCTCCCCAAACTGTGTTCCTTCTGCTCTGAAGAAAAGTCTGCATTTGCATGATCCTTTCCTGCATGATGCTGGATCTGGAATAAGAAGGGGTGGCGGGAAAGGTACCACCTCATTATTCTGGGGTTTGTCTCTATCATCACATGTAGCCAGCGCAGGGGGGCATGGTCGGTGACGAGGGTAAAGTGTCTGCTCAGGAGGTAGTATCGGAGTGAGTCTATGGCCCATTTGACTGCTAGGGCCTCATTCCCTATTACTGAATAGGACTTCTCCCTTGGGAAATGCTTCCGGTTGATATAAAGAATTGGATGCTCCTCGCCTTCCACAATTTGGGAGAGCACTGCTCCCACTCCAACATCTGAGGCATCGGTCTATAGCAGGAACTCCTTTGAGAAGTCGGGGCTGTACAGGACCAGTTCTCAGCAGAGCTGGGCCTTTAGGGCTTGGAAAGCACAAGCTGGAGTCCGTGGGATGCCATTGGGCACCTCTTTTTTGAGGAGGTTGGTAAGAGGGGCAGTGATGGAGAAGCCCAGGATAAAGTGGTGGTAATACCCTGCTAATCCCAGGAATTAGCAAACCTGTCTTTTTGAAGAGGGAGGGGCGCACCACTGGAGGCCTTGGACCTTTCCCACTAGGGGGCGTACCATGCCCTTCCCCAAAGTGTAACCTAAGTAGGTGGTCTCATCCCTTCCAAGGTGGCATTTTGCCAGGTTTGCGGTCAGGCCCGCTTCCTGGAGGGACTGCAATACGGCAGTCATGTGTTGTAGGTGGGTCTGACAATCGTGGCTGTAGAACACTATATCGTCCAAGTACACTGTGGTGTATTGGCTATGGGGATGTAGAATCTCGTCCATTAGGCACTGGAACATAGCCCGAGCACCTTGCAGCCTGAAGGGCATGGTCCAGAACTGGAAGAGTCCAAAGGGAGTGGAGAAAGCCATCTTCTCCTTGGACTCAGGCGTGAAGAGGATTTGCTAACAGCCCTTTGTTAAGTTGAGGGTGGTGATGTATTCTCCTTCCCCAAACTGATCAAGCAGCTTGTCTAACTGGGGCATTGGGTAGGCATCGAATTTGGACACAGTGTTCAACTTCCAGAAGTCGATGCAAAACTGGGTGCTCCCATCTGGCTTGGGGACTAGGACTACTGGGCTTTTCCATTCACTGAACGACTCCTCGATTACCCCCAGTGCTAGCATTGACTGCAGTTCTTGCTTTACCACTTCTCTCAGCTTCTGAGGGAGGGGCCAGGGCATCTCCTGCACTTTAATCCCGGGTTCGGTCTGAATATGGTGGACAGCCAGGTGAGTTCTACCAGGTTTTGCTGAAAAGACTAAGGAGAAGTTGTCACCTAGCTCCTGGGCCTGAAGCCTCTGTTCCAGGGTAAGTTTGGGCCTAATCTGGACCTCCCCTGGGTTTGCCACCTCCTCTGCTTGGGGCCCCAGTTCTGGATCTGCTGGGTAGGGGGTAATTAGTAACCCTGCCTGGGCCTTCCAGGGTTTTAAGAGATTTACATGGTAGATCTGTCACCTCTTCCGCTTACCCAGCTGGTCCACCTCATGGTTCACTGGGCCCACTCACTGAATGATCTCATAAGGCCCCTGCCAGTGGGCAAGGAGTTTGGAGTCCATACTTGGTAGTAGCAGTAAGCACTCTATCCCCCAGATGAGACTCACAGAGTCTTGCTTATTGGTTATAAGTTGCCTCCTGGGACTGCCGTGCTTGGAGGAGGTTCTCTTGGGCAAACGTACCTAGATTTTCAAGCCTCTTTTGTAGGTTGAGCACGCATTGTTCCACATTACTGCTTTATCATAGAATCATAGAAGAGTAGGACTGGAAGGGACCTCAGGAGGCCATCGAATCCAGCCCCCTGCCCTCATGGCAGGACCAAGCACTTTCTAAACCATCCCTGAAAGCCATCTATCTAACCTCTTCTTAAATATCTCCAGTGATGGAGATTCTACTACCTCCCTTGGCAATTGGTTCCAGTGTTTGATCACCCTGACAGTTAGGAACTTTTTCCTAATGTCCAGCCTGAACCTCCCCTGCTGCAATTTAAGTCCATTGCCTCTTGTTCTATCCTCAGAGGCAAGAAAAAACAAGTTCCCTCCCTCTGCCTTATGACACCCTTTTAGATACCTGAAAACTGCTATCATGTCCCCCCTCAATCTTCTCTTTTCCAAACTAAATGAACCAAATTCTTTCAGCCTTTCTTCATAGGTCATGTTCTCTAGACCTTTGATCATTCTCGTTGCTCTCCTCTGGACCCTCTCCAATTTTTCCACATCCTTCCTGAACTGCGGTGCCCAGAACTGGACACAATACTCCAGCTGAGGCCTAACCAGTGCAGAGTAGAGCAGGAGAATGACTTCTTGTGTCTTGTTCACAACACACCTGTTAATGCATCCTAGAATCGTGTTTGCTTTTTTTGCAACAGCATCACACTGTTGACTCATATTTAGCTAGTGGTCCACTATAACCCCTAGATCCCTTTCTGCTGTACTCATTCCTAGGCAGTCCTTTCCCATTCTGTGTGTGTGACACTGATTATTCCTTCCTAAGTGGAGCACTTTGCATTTGTCCTTATTAAACTTCATCCTGTTTACCTCAGCCCATTTGTCCAGTTTATCCAGATCCTTTTGAATTATGACCCTATCCTCCAAAAAGTTGCAACCCCTCCCAGCTTGGTATCATCTGCAAACTTAATAAGTGTACTTTCTATGTCAATATCTAAATCATTAATGAAGATATTGAACAGAACTGGTCCTAAAACAGACCCCTGCGGAACCCCACTAGTTATACTTTTCCAGCAGGATTGAAAACCATTAATAACTACTCTCTGGGTATGGTTATCCAGCCAGTTGTTCACCCACCCAGCCCCATCTAAGTTGTTTTTGAGTAGTTTATTGATAAGTATATTATGTGAGACCGTGTCAAATGCTTTACTGAAGTCTAGGTATACCACATCTCCCTTATCCACAAGGCTCGTTATTCTATCAAAGAAAACTATTAGATTGGTTTGACATGATCTGTTTTTAACAAAACCATGCTGGCTGTTCCCTATCACTTTACCATCTTCCAATTGCTTGCAGATGATTTGTTTAATTACCTGCTCCATTATCTTTCCTGGCACAGAAGTTAAGCTGACTGGCCTGTAGTTTCCCGGGTTATTCTTGTTCCCCTTTTTATAAATGGGTATTATATTTGCCCTTTTCCAGTCTTCTGGAATCTCTCCTGTTTCCCACGATTTTCCAAAACTGATGGCTAAAGGCTCAGATACCTCTTCTATCAGCTCCTTGAGGATTCTATGATGCATTTCATCAGGCTCTGGTGATTTGCAGACATCTAATTTTTCTAAGTAAATTTTAATTTGTTCTTTTCTAATTTCAACTTCTAAACCTACCCCTTTTGCACTATCATTCTCTATGTCAGGCATTCCTTCAGATTTCTCAGTGAAGACCGAAACAAAGAAATCATTAAACATCTCTGCCATTTCCAAATTCCCTGTTACTGTTTCTTCCTCCTCACTGACCAATGGCCCTGCGAGGACTGTTCCTCCCACATTTCCCTCACTAGGTCTAGAATTCCCCCGTGGCTGCCTTCCATACAAGAGTTCAAAGGGTGAAAACCCTGTGGAGGTGTGGGGCACCTCCTGAATTGCAAACATGAGGACTGGTAGGAGCTGGTCCCAGTGACGTGCATCCACCAGCACAAACTTGAGGAGCATTGCCTTCAAAGTCCGATTGAAGCGCTCTACTAGTCTGTTGGTTTGGGGGGTAGTAGACAGACGTTGGGAGTGTTTTGATTTTTATCAGCCAGCAGAGTTGTTGCACAGTCTGGGACATAAAGTTTGTCCCTTGATCCATTAGGATCTCCAGAGGGACCCCAACCTGGGCAAAGATGTTCATGAGCTCTGTCACCACCCACTTGGCACTCATTGAGCATAGTGGAACAGCTTCCGGGTACCGGGCTGCATAATCAAGCACAAGGATGAACTGGTATCCAGTGGCACTCTTCTCCAGGGGGCCAACTATATCAACACCAATCCGCTCGAATGGCATACTCACGAATGGGAGGGGAACTAACGGGGCCTTCTCCACAGACCAGGGAGCTGTGAGCTGGCAGTCTGGGCAGGAGGTACAGAAGTCTGCAACCTCTCTGTGGATCTTTGGCCAAAAGAAGCGGGCCAGGATCCTAGCCAGGGTCTTGTCTCTTCCCAGGTGTCCTGCCATGGGGATGGCATGGGCAAGCCTCATGACCTATGTCCGTTATGGTTGGGGCACCAGGAGCTGATGGTGCACTTCTCCCATCTGTGGGTCCTCTACATGGTAGAAAAGGTCTCCCTGGATTTCAAAATGGGGGAACTGTCCCTCTGGATGGGCTCCGGTGGTCTCTCCATTCACTAACGTCACCTGATCGTATGCCTGGCTCAGCATCTCATCCGCCTGCTGCTCCCCCACAAAGTCCGAGGGTCATGTGAGGACTGCAGATTCAGGCAGTTGGGGTGGCTCCCTCTCCAGCTGATGGGGACCTGGGCCCACCTGGACAGGCACTGACCCTTGGGAAGTCCCTTCTCCTGGGTCTGCCACTTCCCCTGTGCCAGCAAGAGTTGTGGTCCTCCCTTTTACCGTGCTCAATGGTCAGGGCTGCCGCTCCCTAGCTGAAGGCTTCCGAGTCCTGCTAGTAATTCTCGAAAATGTCCCCAGTCCCTACCCAGTATCACCAGATAGGCCAGGACTGGGGCCAGGCTGACCATCACTTGTTCTTCATGGTTTCCCACCAGTAGGGTTTCCCCCAGTGCAGGGATAGGCCTTCACATCCCCATGGATGCACTGCAGCCTGATGGTGCATTGTGGGGACCCTAAGTCCGGCACAAGTGTTTGCCAAACCAGAGTCTGGGCATACCTTGAATCAATCAGCCCAATTGCCTCTGTCCCATTGACATACACAGGGATGGTCAGCTTGGTGGGGCCTTGGGGGTGCGCCTGTGTTTGTGGGGTCCAGAGCTTCCCAAAGTTGCATTCCATGTATGGGCAGTCTTGGGACCAGTGCCCACTGCCCCCACATGTGAAGCAGGAGTCCTGTTCCGGAGTGGCCTTGGGGGGAGCTCCTCGAGGGGCCCATGGCAGGGATGGATGTGGAATCAAATCTCCAGGCTGGGGTGTGAGTGGGGTTGCTGTCACCTTGTCTGAGAGGCAGCTGGGCTCCCTATGGAGGAGCTGGTGCGCTGGTCCAGGGCCCACAGGTTGAAGCCCAGGGTTAGCTCAGTAACTCTGAGTCTTTCGGGGCCCAGGAAGGAGCAGCAGGCACCGTGGCCCACCCCAGCCTTGTGACTCCTGGCCCCCCCTCAGTCACTTGTGCCAGGGTGCCTCTGGCTGGCCTGGGGCCTAAAGAGATCATCATGCCGGGGACTTGGCTGCTAGATAATTCTCCATCAACTGGATGGCTGCAGTCATATTTTCTGGATGGTTCTTCATCACCCACTCCCTTTCCCTAGAGGGCAGAATCTGTGTGAACTGTTCAAGCAGGATCTGCTCTGCTACCTGCACCTCAGACTTTGTTTCGGGGGTCAACCACCTCCAGCAGGCATCCCACAGCTTCTGGGCAATGCAGCGGGGTCGGATTCTGGGAGCCAATGCTTCCCCACGCAAGCGCTGGCGGAAAGTCTCTGCCGAGATATCCAGAGAATCCAGGATTGCTGCCTTGACCTGGACATAGTCCTGAGCAGCTACAGCACCCAGTGCCCGATAGGCAGTCTGAGCAACCCCTGTCAAGTAGGGTGCCAAGATGGCCACTCACTGCCCTCAGGCCCACTGGCTGATGGTGGCCACCCTCTCAAATGTCTCCAGGAATGCCTCTTGATCATCTTCTGGGCCTACCTTTGCAAGTTTGATTGGTGCCAGAGCAGGTGCTGGCGGCTCATCTGGGGCTTGAGGTTGTAGTGGGGAAGTTACCTGCTGCATCAGCTGTTGCTGGTGGGTTGCTAATTCCCCAATTAGCTGCTGCTGCTGCTGCTGGGCCATCTGTTGGAGCAGCTGCTGCTGTTGCTGCTGGCTGGCCTTTTGCTCCACCATCCACTTCAGAAGGGGCTCCATTGCTTCAGCAGTTCACCCTTGCTGGGTCTATGGCTGTCACAGTAGGATGGCCCTTCCACAGGGCTGGGCTATGCCCACATTCTCCACCATGCGTGAGCAATTCCCACTGGTGACAATGTAGCCTAGTGGCTAAGCCCCCTTGCCAGAGCCTGGAGTGTGGGTCTTCAGCCCCACCTGTGAGTCTGTTGGCTAATTTTGGAGCATGGCCCCGAACACCCAGTTTCCCCTCTGGTGGGAGAGAGTTCCCTAGGAGGGGCTTCCTCTCCTTTGTACCTGGGAGAGGGTCCTGAGGGTCTGCCCTCTGACAGCCAACCAGGTGGCAGCTCTGTCTCGGGCCCTGCTGCCTCAAAACCAGCTCCTTCCTGCCCATGGCTGGTCAGCCTCTAGTTGGGCTGGCTTCCCTCCCTTTACACCCCTCCAGGCCTGACACTGGCTGCAGGTGAACCATGGTGGGAATGATTGGGCCATCAGGCCCTGTTTAACCCCTGCCTTGCCTGGCCTTGCTCTCACCCTCTTACAGGCTGCATTAGGAGGAGCGTTTCAAGCAGATCTAGAGAAGTTGTTTCCTTCTATTTGGCACTGGTGAGGCCACATTTGCAGTACTGTGTCCAGTTTTAGCCCTCTTGACCCGCCAGTATAGAAAGGATGTGGATGTGCTGGAGCAGGTTCAGTAGACGGCAATAAAAATGATTAAGGGGCTGGAGCACAGGACCTATGAGGAGAGGCTGAGAGATTTGGGCTTATTTAGTTTGAAGAAGAGAAGAGTGAGGGCCGATTTAAGAGCAGCCTTCAACTTCCTGAAGGGATGCTCTAAAGAGGGATGGAAAGTAACTGTTTTCAGTGGTGACAAATGGCAGAACAAGGAGTGATGGTCTGAAGTTACAGAAGAAGAGGAGTAGGTTGGATATTAGGAAAAACTACTTCACCAGGCATGTAATAAAGCACTGGAATGCATCACCTAGAGAGGTGGTAGAATCTCCATCCCTAGAAGTTTTTAGGTCCCAGTTTGACCTAGTCATGGCTGGGATGACACAGCTGGGGTTGATCCTGCTTGAAGCAGGGGGCTGGACTTGATGACCTCTTGAGGTCCCTTCCAGCCCTATGATTCTACGATTTCTTCTTTCTCATCCATCCCCTATCTCCCTTCTCCCTGCTCACCTGAGGGAAACCCTTCAAAAGGGTTCCGCAGGCTTAAATTGGCCACAGGTGTTGAATTAGCAGCAGGTGCTCTTTTAGCCTGCTGCTGAAAGCTGATCCTTGATAAGCCTCAGTCTCTAGGAAACATAAGCGCACAGACCCAGCTGCCTCCACATTTACTTTCCATGAGGCTACTGTAGCCTGCTGCGGGCTGTGGTCTATCACACTCCCTAATTCCCTGCCTTAAGTGCTTACAGTGTTTTCTACTGGTTCCACTGTAGGTGTAATTTGTTTCGCTCACTGGCAACTTACTCTAAATGTTTATCTCCTGCCTCTGAGGCAGTTAATAAAACCCAAGAAATTACCTCATGGTGAGGTTTTTCCATTTCACCCTTTAGCTGTCACTTTCAAGAGGTCTATTAGCTCACCAGGCTTAGAACATAAGAACATAAGAACATAAGAATGGCCATACTGGGTCAGACCAAAGGTCCATCCAGCCCAGTATCCCGTCTGCCGACAGTGGCCAATGCCAGGTGACCCAGAGAGGGAGAACAGAAGACAATGATCAAGTGATTTATCTCCTGCCATCCATCTCCTGCCCTTGTACTGAAGGCTAGGGCACCATACTTTACCCCTGGCTAATAGCCATTTATGGACCTAACCTGCAAAAATTTATCGAGCTCTTTTTTTAAACCCTAATAGAGTCCTGGCCTTCACAGCCTCCTCCGGCAAGGAGTTCCACAGGTTGACTGTGCGCTGTGTGAAGAAAAATTTCCTTTTATTAGTTTTGAACCTACTACCCATCAATTTCATTTGGTGTCCCCTAGTTCTTGTATTATGGGAAAAGGTAAATAATTTTTCTATATTCACTTTCTCCACACCATTCATGATTTTATATACCTCTATCATATCACCCCTCAATCGCCTCTTTTCCAGACTGAAAAGTCCCAGTCTCTCTAGCCTCTCCCCATATGGGACCCGGTCCAACCCCTAATCATCTTAGTTGCCCTTTTCTGTACCTTTTCTAATGCCAATATATCTTTTTTGAGGTGAGGAGACCACATCTGCATGCAGTACTCAAGATGTGGGCGTACCATAGTTTTATATAGGGGAAGTATGATATCTTTTGTCTTATTATCTATCCCTTTTTTAATAATTCCTAACATCCTATTTGCTTTACTAACTGCCGCTGCACACTGCGTGGATGTCTTCAGAGAACTATCCACTATGGCCGCGTCTACATGTGCACGCTACTTCGAAGTAGCGGCGCCAACTTCAAAATAGCGCCCATCGCGGCTACACGTGTTGGGCGCTATTTCGAAGTTGAAATCGACGTTAGGCGGTGAGATGTCGAAGTCGCTAACCCCATGAGGGGATGGGAATAGCGCCCTACTTCGAAGTTGAACGTCGAAGTAGGGCATGTGTAGACGATCCACGTCCCGCAACATCAAAACAGTGGGGTCCGCCATGGCGGCCATCAGCTGAGGGGTTGAGAGACGCTCTCTCTCCAGCCCCTGCGGGGCTCTATGGTCACCGTGTGCAGCAGCCCTTAGCCCAGGGCTTCTGGCTGCTGCTGCTGCAGCTGGGGATCCATGCTGCATGCACAGGGTCTGCAACCAGTTGTCGGCTCTGTGGATCTTGTGTTGTTTAGTGCAACTGTGTCGGGGAGGGGCCCTTTAAGGGAGCAGCTTGCTGTTGAGTCCGCCCTATGACCCTGTCTGCAGCTGTTCCTGGCACCCTTATTTCGATGTGGTGCTTTGGCGTGTAGACGTTCCCTCGCAGCGCCTATTTCGATGTGGTGCTGCCCAATGTCAAAGTTGAACGTCGACGTTGCCAGCCCTGGAGGACGTGTAGACGTTATTCATCGAAATAGACTATTTCAATGTCGCTACATCAAAATAAGCTACTTCAATGTAGTGTGCACGTGTAGACGTAGCCTATAACTCCAAGATCCCCTTCCTGATCTGTCGTAGCTAAATTTGACCCCATCATGGACCAGCATCTGAAGAAGTGAGTTAACTCACGAAAGCTCATGCTCTAAACTTTTCTGTTAGTCTATAAGGTGCCACAGGACCCTTCGTTGCTGTTAAGGCATCAAGAAATTTAATCTCTGAATCCCGTCCTGAGGTGACATGTACCCAATCAATATGGGGATAATTGAAATCTCCTATTATTACTGTGTTTTTTATTTTGATAGCTTCTCTGATCTCCCTTAACATTTCAGCATCACTATCACTGTCCTGTGTAGGTGGTCGGTAATATATTCCTAATGCCATATTCATATTAGAGGAATGAATTGTTATTCATAATGATTCTATGGAACATTTTGACTCCTTTAGGATTTTTGCTTCATTTGATTCTATATTATCCTTCACATATAGTACCACTCTGCCACCCGCATGACCTGTTCTGTCTTTCTGATATAATTTATATCCCGGTATGATAGTGTCCCACTGATTGTCCTCATTCCACCATGTTTCTGTGATGCCTATTATGTCAACTTCCTCCTTTGATATGAGGTTCTCCAGTTCACCCATCTTATTAGACAGACTCCTAGCATTTGTGTAAAAGCACTTTAAAAAACTACCACTATTTATATGTCCGCCTTTCACAGACGCGTTGGATTTTTTTATATGCAATTGTTTCACATCTGATCTTGCCCATATATTAATTATTAATTATTTTGCCATATTAATTGGATTTCTTCTTTATCCCAGCTGACCAATGCTAAGTAGTCAGCACAAACAGTCCAGGGATTACCAAGTGGACATCCTGGCATCAGTCCCTGGTCCTGGTCTTCCAGGCCTTCAGTACATTTAAACAGAAGCATCTTATTATTTTCCCTAGTGATCTGAGTCCCCTCACATCCTGTTGGACTACCTCAGTTGTCATGTTTTCGAGTTAGTTGGTCTGAAAGGAGCCAGAAAACACTAGGGCTTTTGACTCAACTACTACCTTATTGCAAGTCCTATAATGTATCAGGCACTGTTGAGGTACCTGCAATGTATCAGCTAGTCTGAATGGTTCTGCTGCTTTGCTGTTAACACAAGCAAGGTATGTGGGCGTATGTGTGTGCATTCCGTCCCAATGGTCACCTCACTTCTGCCTATGTTTATACTAAGCTTGACTTGGTCGCCTATGGCTATGATTAACCACGCATTATATATAGCTATTCTAGTGTTTTGTTCCCTACGTTAAATTACACTATATTCACTATACCTCTTTTATAAGTTTTTTTTTCTTTTTGTGGCTAAAGGCTTTATGGTTGGTGAACTTTCATACTTCTTTAAACTTATCTGAGAGGAAATTTGCAGTAAGCATGTCATTTTCTACTGTTTGTGTCACACTTGCCCGACCACCTTAAACACAGGACTGCCACATTTCTGCACACCTGCTTCAGGCCTTGTCTGCCTTTATATATTGCACCAAACTTTATTCAGACCTAAACTTGCCTTGTCACATGCCCATACTTTGGTCAAGACAGGGCTATGCAGGTTCCCCCACATGAGGAGGAGTATGGATAAGGCATACCCACGGAAGGGGATGGAATGAACAGAGGCAGGAGTGGAGCAGGGGTGAGAAGAGATGGGGTGGAGCTTTCAAAAAGGGATGGGGAGGGAGCATGAAAAAGAATTAAATCAAAATGTGTGGCTGTGGTTGCTAAAGACTGAAAACCACTGGTTGATAAGATCTCTTGTTTTACACTACTTACCACAAAGGGAAGCAGGCACTCATGTTGATTCTGCACCACATATAGGCTCAGCAATGGGATGCGACAGGAATCTGCCAAACTACATGCCAGACAGAAGAAGTTTTCAAGGGCTTCACAAAGTTTAGAACAGGTATTGGCCCAAAAAGGTGGCTTGACATCCACAATGATGATCTGCGAGTGTGCACTGGCATAAACTTTACCAACAGCGTACCCTCTCCTTGTTTGTGAAAGCGCTGGTTTGGAACTCATGACATCCAAACAGGAAACAGAGTACCAGCTGTCCAATCACCCATCTGCCTCTGAGAAGGAAAGAACAGAAAGCTGGAATGAGAGAAACTGTCACCCTGAGACATGGTGCCAAATCCAGCCTGGACTCAGCATTGGGCATAGCAAGGAAATAATACCAATGCAGCAAGAGATGTAGAAAATCAAATTATTTAACCTCTAAAATGCAATCCCTCTGGAGAACAACAGCTTGAGCCCCCCACTGCTTAGTGGGAGAAAATAGCTTGGGCAGTGAGAAGTAAAGTAGCAGGAAGTAAAACTTGAGTTTAAATATGATACAGTAACAATAAAAGACATCGTAAGCTGAGATTGCATAGGTATAAGAATTCCTTTGTGGGCAGGGCAAAAAGAGCCTTGTACTCAGTGGTGCATGCAGAATCCATTTCCTATAGGTATGGGGGTAGGAGGCATATGACCTTTCCATGTGACACTCCCTGCTCCCAGTCCAGGACCCCTCATGTTCTCCCTGTCCCCACCACAAAATTTGTCTCACGTTACCTGGGGAGGGAGTGCTCTGCCCTTCTGCTCCTGCATGGAGACTTAGGAACCACAGTGGCATCCCCCACATCTCAGTTCCTTCAGCGCAGCTCTGCCATCCCAGTTGTATCTCTCTGGGGGTCTGTACAGCAGCCCTGCTGGAGGGCAGGCCTGAGGGGCAGTACAGCCACACTGAAGGAACTGCCAGTGTTCTGCTCCTTTCCCTGCTGCAGTTCCCAGGAAAGACCCAAATTGCAGGTCTCTCCCTGAAACTGCAGTGGAGAAAGGAGCAGAATGTGGGGCCACAAGACGGCCCCATATCAGCAGCTACTCCCATGTGGCTATACCACCCCAGCCCTGTCCTCCTGTGGGGCTGCTGTAAAGATGGAAAACATCCTGAAACTGCCAGAGCAGCTAGCGGCATGGGACAGCTGAGGACCCCCACAGTCTGTTCCTCCTGTTGTGCTTTTTTTTTTTTTTCTGTTTTTTTGGTATTCCATACCAGCTATTATGCTGGTAAGGTATACCAAACCAGGCCATTTTATTTACACTGCTTCTACCTCAGGGCTTTTGACAATCCTTAACTATTAGGTCTCATCCTGGTCTCTGTGCAAAAGGAAGCTTATTCCACATCAATCCACATCAATTTTCAGGCCAGTCTCGTAGAACTGTAGAAAAATAGAAGCATAGACTTTTAGGGCTGGAAGATATCTCAGGAGGTCATCAAGTCTAGCCTCCTGCCTAAAGCAGGATCAACACTAACTAAATCAGCCCAGCCAGGATTTTCTCAAGACAGAACTCAAAAACCTTTAGGGATGGAGATTACACCACCTCTATTGGTAATGCATTCCAGTGCTTCACCACCCGTCTAGTGAAATAGTGTTTCCTAATATCCAGCCTACACCTCTCCCTCTGTAACATCAGACCATTGTTCCTTGTTCTGCCATCTGTCACTGGTGAGAAGAGCCTCTCTACATCATCTTTAGAGGCCCCCTTCAGGAAGATGAAGGCTGCTGTCAAATTACCCCTCAGTCTTCTCTTCTGCAAATTAAATAAGCCCAAATCTCTCAGCCTCTCCTCATAGGTCCTGTGCTCCAGCCCCTTAATCATTTTTATTGCCGTCTACTGAACCCGCTCCAATTCATCCACATCCTTTCTATACTTGGGGCCCCAGAACTAGATGCAGTACTCCAGATGTGACCTCACCAGTGCCAAATAAAGGGGAACAACAGCTTCTCTAGATCTGCTCAAAATGCTCATCTTAATACACCCCAATATGCCATTAACCTTCTTGGCTACAAGGGCACATTGTTTACTCATAATAAGCCTTTCATCCACCATAACCTCTAGGACCCTTTCCGCTGTACTGCTGCTTAGCCAGTAACTCTCCAGCCTATAACAATGCTTGGGATTCTTCTGTCCCAAGGGCAGGACTCTACACTTCTCCTTATTGAACCGCATCAGATTTCTTTTGGTCCAATCCTCCAATTTATCCAGGTCACTCTGGATCCTATCTCTACCCTCCAACGTATCTGCCTCTCCCCTCACAGAATCACAGAATCACAGGGCTGGAAGGGACCTCAGGAGGTCATCTAGTCCAGCCCCCTACCTCAAGCAGGATCAACCCCCCACTAAGTCATCCCAGCCAGGACCTTGTCCAGCCGGGACTTAAAAACCTCAAGGGATGGCGAATCCACCACCTCTCTGGGCAATGCATTCCAATGCTTCACCACCTGCCTGGTGAACTAGCTTTTCCTAATATCTAACCTACACCTCTCCCTCTTCAACTTCTGACCATTACGCCTTGTTCTGCCATCTGACACCACTGAGAACAGTTTCTCACCCTCCTTTTTAGAGCTCCCCTTCAGGAAGTTGAAGGCTGCGCTTAAATCAGCCCTCACTCTTCTCTTCTGCAAACTAAATAAGCCCAAATCTCTCAGCCTCTCCTCATAGATCTTGTGCTCCAGACCCTTAATCATTTTTGTTGCCCTTTGCTGAACCTGCTCCAGCAAATCCACATCCTTTTTATACTGGGGGGCCCAAAACTGGACACAATATTCCAGATGTGGCCTCACCAGTGCCAAATAAAGAGGAATAACTACTTCTCTAGGTCTGCTCAAAATGCTCCTCCTAATGCACCCTAGTATGCCATTAGCCTTCTTGGCTACAAGGGCACACTGTTTACTCATATCCAGCCTTTCATCCACCATAACCCCTAGGTCCCTTTCCATCATACTGCTGCTGAGCCAGTCAGTCCCCAGCCTGTAACAATGCTTGGGATTCTTCCGCCCCAGGTGCAGGACTCTACACTTCTCCTTATTGAACCACATCAGATTTCTTTTGGCCCAGTCCTCCAATTTATCCAGGTCCTTCTGGATTCTCTCTCTACCTTCCAATGAATCTACCTCTCCCCCTAGTTTTGTGTCATCCGCAGACTTGCTGAGGGTGAAATCCAGTCCCTCATCCAGGTCATTAATAAAGATGTTGAACAACACTGGCCCCAGAACCGAGACTTATGGCACTCTGCTTGAAACAGACCACCATCCAGATATTGAGCCATTGACCACTACCCATTGGGCCCGACCATCAAGCCAGCTTTCTATCCATCTTATAGTCCAAGGATCCAATCCATATTTCCTTAACTTATGGACAAGAATGTTGTCGGAGACCGTATCAAAAGCCTTGCTGAAGTCAAGGTATATCACATCCACTGACTTCCCCATGTCCACAGAGCTTGCTACCTTGTCATACAAGCTTAGTGTCATCTGCAAACTTGCTGAGGGTGCAAGCCAGTGCCTCATCCAGGTCATTAATAAAGATGTTGAACAATATCAGCTCCAGAATCGAGCCCTGGGGCACTCCACTTGAAACCAACTGCCATCCAGATATTGAGCCACTGACATCAAGCCAGCTTTCTATCCATCTTATAGTGTATGGATCCAGTCCATACTTCCTCAATTTATGGGGAAGAATGTTGTGGGAGTCTGTATCAAAAGTAGATATTTTGCCTCTGTAAAGTTCTGTTTGCACCCTCACAGTGGAGACCTTGGTGTACATTACAAAGGGAGGCTCATTCACTTCTGTGACATTGTGTCTCTTTCCAAGAGACCCTGCAAAGGTATTACTGAGGACCTAGGCATCAGTGAGTGGCAATTAGGGAGATCTGGGGCACAGGACATGTGTTATCCCCTTACCAACCTGCAGTCATGCCAGAGGAAAATTAAAAACAGATGGACACCCAGAGTAAATAACCTACAGCTTGGCTGGAAAGCACAAAATTCATATAGAACAACAAGAAGTCCTGTGGCACCTTATAGACTAACAGATATTTTGGAGCATAAGCTTTTGTGGGCAAAGACCCACTTCATCAGATGCCCATGCTTATGCTCCAAAATATGTTAGTCTATAAAGTGCCACAGGACTTCTTGTTGTTCTTGAAGATACAGACTAACACGGCTACCTCCCTGATAAAATTCATATAGGATCCTGCACTGTTCTTAAATTATTCCAGCTCAGTTCCTCCCCTGCCCCCATTTCCTCTATACACACAATTCTTAGGCACAGGGGCCAGAACCTTCCTGTTTAAAAAAACAAACAAAAAGAAAAAAAAATCAAAATCTTTCCTTCTTTCATCAGGAACAAAGGTACTGTCTATAAAAATCTCATTTAACCTCACTGAATGTAAATGTTGCTAAAACCAAGCAATACAACTTCTAGGATATTGAAGTTACTTAAAATTAAGCTATTTTGCTAATAGCAACAATAGAAAAGCATTTGGATGTCTTTGTGCTCAGACAAGTGATTGCATAACCTGCCATTTAACTGTACATATCATTCTCTATGAGCCAGAATCTGAGCAGTTACAGCTGTGTAAATGCACATTAGTTCCAGTGAAATAACTAAGTTATATTGGATTTACTAAGGTGTGATGTTGGCCAGAATGTCTCTCTGTTTGCATCATGTCATAGCTCTTGAGTTTTCCAATAAATTCTGCTGAGTTGTGTCCTTATTTTGCCTCTTCAAGAAGAAATGCTAGTTTATGTCTTACAGGCACCCGTGTAGCTAACCATAATTTCCTTCTTGCCTGCACTTCAGAGACATGATCCCCATAGCTCTGACCACGGAAGAGACAATTCTTGTCTTGTCTCATCTCATGTACAATAAAAACTTTACGAATACCAGACTTATAAGCTAACCAGTTAACCACATACCTAATTTGGAACCAGAAGTATGCAATCAAGCAGCAGCAGAGACAAAAAGTAAGCAAACAAATAAATAAAAATAAAAAATAAAAGGTACAGTAATATATTGAACATGAACTACTAAAAATAAAGGCATTTTTCTTCTGCAAAGTTTCAAATCTGTATTAAGTCAATATTCAGCTGTAAACTTTTGGAAAAACAACCATAATGTTTGTTCAGAGTAAGAAATATTTTCAAGTTATATACAACTTCCCTTCCTGAGGTGCTTTAATTCTGAGATTCTATTGTAACGTCAACAAAAATACTATATTGCGGGAGAGAGAGCCTGCTAAACCCAGGGTAGTGAGCTCAGTTCTTGAAGAAGTCATTTAGGGATTGGGGCAAATAGATGACAGGGAGGGTGCTTAGCCCTGCCAAGAGGGTAGGGGACTGGACTGATCTCCTGAGGTCCCTTACAGCTCTATGAGATGCATATACTCAGATTCTAGAATCTTTGTCAGTAGTGACAAGGCAAAAAGAGAACAACTTGACTTTCAGGTGCCAGGCTCTGATTTCAGGGCTGGTGGCAGGTACAAATATCTTGCTTTGACTTACCACTTGATACTATTTCATAAGAAAATATAGAATACCTAAGTGTCACTTTATTAGTTTCTTTCCTCGATCGTTGACGAAATGACTTCCACACCTAATCCTATCCCAATTCTTGCTTGTCAGTTTGTTTTCAGAAAAGACATCTTTCTATACCTCCTCCTCCTTATTTTCTCTTTTACTGGAGAGCTAAACCTAGTTGATGCAGTCAAATATCCAAAAAGGAATGTTATCTTTTGCTGGTTTCAGAGAGAAAAGAGGTGAACAAAGTGTTGAAATTTACACAGATTTCATGAACTTGAACGAGACTGTCTTTCTTGATGCTTTCTGTATTAAACTTATTTTAAGTGACGTCAAGAAAATAGATCACTCGTTAGCTGCGATCCCTTGTCAGTTTCAGGAATTACACTTTTTCTTAATCATGGTGTTATCCTAAATAACCTACATTTCATATTAGCCATGGTTGTGTCTACACTACACACAAATATCGAAAGCTGGAATTTTGAAAATCGAAATCGAAAGAAGAGATTTCGAAAGAATATGGCTATGCATACAAAGCAGATTGTCGTACCAGTATGCTATTTTGAAAGCAGTTCCTGGTCTTTCAAAAGGGAGTGTCCACACAGCAACGTGAACCCTTTCAAAAGAACAAGCCAGGAAATGTCATGCATGGAGTCACATGGCTGACAAGCATTTCTGAGGCTGGCAACCAGAGCCCCCTTAAAGTGTCCTCCGAAACACACCCACCCTGCACACGCAGGGGACTGCAGAGCAGCAGACAGCACTGCAGACACCATGCTCAAAGGAAAGTCTGCAGCACATGGACCACCAGCAGCTGGCCGAAGGTGATGCCTCCATCAACCCCAGGGCCCAGATGGCAATGGTCCTCCTGGCCCTGCTGGAAGCCCTGTAGTCCACAGCCCTCCCCACTGAGATCCTGCAGGCCCCTCCCATAGGGAAACCACTGCACCCCATTCCCCCTCCCCTACAGCGCCTTTGGAGTCACCCAGCAGCGGAGACTGGTGGGAGAGGTTGGTGCTGGGCCAGTGGGATGACAAAAGGTGGCTCCAGAACTTTAGGATGTTGAAGCAAATATTCATGCAGATGTGCCATTGGCTCACACCCACCCTGCAGCACATGGACACCCGCATGAGGCCTGCACTCCAACTTGAGAAATGAGTGCGGACTGCACTGTGGAAGCTGGCCACCCTGGGTAACCACCATTCAGTCAGACACCAATTCGGGGTGGGCAAGGCCAAAGTTAGTTGTCCTCCTGGAGGTAATTCAGGTTGGGGTCCCACACCCACCACAGGAAGGAAGGCGTGGGCCCCTGGGCTGGGGGGTTGCTGCAGGGGAGAGGGGGCTAGAGGGCTGTGCAGGGAAGGTGTGGGCCATGGAGGGTATGGGGCTCCCTACTGTGCAGGCCCAAACATCGATGCCCTCCCTCACATACGTGGTCCAGGCAATCAACTGTGTCATCCTGTGGAGGGCCATCCACCTCCCACCATGGCGGGATTCACAGCCAATGGGTTCCCCAACTGCTTCAGCTCCCTCAATGGCACCCACATAGCCATCCATGCCCCGGACCACAGCACTGGCTGCTACATAAACCACAAGGAGTACCACTCAGTGGTGCTACAGGCACTTGTGGATGCCAGGGGCCGCTTTATCGACATCTGTGTGGGCTGGTCCAGGCAAGCCCACAATGCCCGGGTACTATGGAACTCCTTGCTGGGTTGGGGGGAGAGAAGTGTGATGGGGTTCAGGGGTTCCCTTGCACTGCACCCTGTCCGCTGGCAGGAGTGACACTCACTCAGCAGGTACAACAGGAGGTTTATTAGGCAACAGGTGCCCAGTTTCTCACAGAAGCATCAGTACAGCAACCAGAGACAGTCCTTCCAACGCATCCTGGGCAGAAGCCCCCGAGGGGTGCCCCTCTGGGGTGTAGCTTTCCCCCTCCTCAGGCTGGCTGCCTTCCAGCTCTCCCTTCCCCTAGCCTCTAACTGCCACCCCCCCCCCCCCCCGATTCAAAACCCAGCTCAGCTCCTCCCTCCTCTTTGTTCAGGGCAGAGGTGTTACCTGCCAGTTGTAGCCCCAGGGTCATCCTTAGCCACTGGGAGCTGCTGCTTGCCTCCGACATCCAGCCTGACTCACACATGCATTCCCCCCACTCCATCACACCCTGTGTCCCTGTCAAGTAATAAACCTTCTGTTCCACCCGCTGAGTGACAATCACTTCTGACTGCAGAAGGGTGCAGAGCCTGGGGACCCCCACTCTCTGTGATACCTATATCTACTGGATCCCTCTTCCACATTAAATGGATTAAACACTTAACTGGGAGATTACAGAAAGTAATTGTAATTAGGAAATTGTTACCAGTGAGTTATTTCTGCTAGGGTTCCATTGCAGTCTTTCTGCCCACTGATATTCACTATCTTTATCAAGAATCTGGAAGGAACAGCTGCTAAAATTTGTAGATGAGACCAAAATTGGTGAAGTGGTAAATGATGGGGACAAGACAGTTATACAGTTATATCTAGATTGCTTGACAAAGCATTTGCACTATATATATATATATATATATATATATATATATATATATATATAATGTAGCCCTATGCAATTAATCTGTGAACCCACGTGGTGTTGTAAGAACTCCAGATGAGTTGAGTTTAAAAAAAGGACATTTTCTGGTTTGGTTTCAAGTACTTCTGGGAGTTCTCACACACAGAGAAAGGAACAGCAAGGTATTCAGAAATTATGGGAGAACTATATGGTTTGAATTGCCTCCAGCTCAAAAGAAGGGAATTCTAAACTAGTTAGGAGGTTTTATTCTGAAATATTTGCCCTGGGAATTATTTTGGGGGAGTTCCATGACATATTACATAGAAGGCCAAACTAGATGATCACCAAGTCTGCTGATGGGGAGGGGCAGGCATTTGCCCCAGTGCCTGGTGATTCAAAGGGGACTGAGGCTCTGGCTGCAGCTGGGGGTGGAGCAGGCCTCGCTCTGGGCAGCACTAAAGGCCAGCTGCCCTCGGCCCAACCCCTTCCAGGAGTACAAATTCAGTGTGCTCCTCTTGCCCAGAGGCCTGCGGAGGTTGTTGGCTCTGCTGATGATCACAGTTGTACATTCAGGCTTTTGAATATATGAATCCAACCTGCAGATGCATCGTCTCTATCACAGACTGGGATGGCATCTCAAATCTCTGTAATGGCTTTATTTCACTCTAATTCACACACACATTTTTCTTGCAAGTATTTACCTAACTCAGGCCCCCAGCTTACTAGGAGCTTGACATCTCTGTTGCAAAGATCCTGCATCCCTGTCCTCACTATCGATGCTAAAATGCATGTCAATTAATGACTTGCCCTGTTGCAACTGTCCTACGATCAGAGCTCTCCACTTTGTCCTTCTTTGCTGTGCTCTGCTTCATTTGTACTGTAAATGTGCAGGGCAGGGGCTTGTCTTTTCACTTGCATGTAAAGCTCTGAGCACACTATGAGACCGGGTTAATAACATAACCAGACGAGCTGACAGACACATTGGTCCCCTGGACAAGGGGTGTACATGTGTGTGGGCAGAGGCATCTCTGTGCACCTGTAAGGGTCTGCCCCTTCTGCCTGAAGCATGAGCTGGGGAGCAGGCCTTCTATGCTGCCTGGGCCATGCTGCCCACCCCCTGCACCATCTGGATTCTACTGCACAATGCTCTGACCACTGCCACAGTAGCAGTGACAGCCAGGAGCTCAAGGTCCCTTTGAATCGCCAAGCCCTGGGGCAATTACCTTCTCTGACCACCCATTGGCAGGCCTGAAAGTAACAAAGATGGAAGTGGCTTGAGGTTAGAATTACACAGCTTACAGAAGCTGGCAAACCAAAGACCATGGTCCAGATTCTGCCCTGGCTTATGCTCCATGCAACGGTATTGACTACATGGTAGGATTTGGTTCTGAATAATTAAATACAAACTTCAGATTGTAAAAATAAATACAAAGAGGCAGATTTTTCCTTTCCTCAGGCAAACCAGTTCAGAGTACAGTAGGAACATCTATAGAACAGAACCAGCAGAAAAAAGCAAGGTCGATCTTGCAGTTTCCCTCAAATTTGCAAAACTTGACAAAGACACTGGAGGAGATACTGAATGGACATGTGTTGATCATTGGAGGAGATTGAAACACAAAGATCAGAACAGATAATGAAGGTTGGGAGAGAGTCATGGGAAGGTTTGGATATGGAGAAAGAAATGAACGAGGTGAGAAACTACTAGAGTTTGATATGGAGCATGAGATGGGTGATCTGCAACACAAGATTCCAAAAAAAGGACTGCAGGAAGTGGACATGGCGATCAAATGATGGGAAGTTCATGAACACGATAGATATGATTTTGACAAGAAGATGGGTAACATCAGTACAGTAGTACTGAACTTTCCAAGGAGTGGATATAAACTCAGACCACAGTCTAGTGATCATGAACATCAAGATGAAACTCAAGAGAAGGTATAAGACACAATTTAAGAAAAGAAGAGATGTGGTGAGGCTATACAAGGACGAAATAGAGAATGCATTCAGAGCAGTGCTCAAAGAGAAGATCAGGAATGCAGGCACAGAGAAAAACCTAGGTAAGAGAGTTGAAGGGATACACACGGCGATAGAAGGGGGAATTGAGCAGCCGGTTCCAAAAGAAGAGAAGATCAATAAGAAGTGGATTACACAGGAGATGCTGAAGTTTGTCCAAGAAAAGAGAGCATTGAAGATCAGAAGGGGTGTTTCCAAGAAGGTGTCACATCAATATAGAGTAAAACGCAATGAGATAAGGGGAGCGGCCAGAAAGGATAAGGTGAAATGGTTACAGGAGCAGTGTGAAGATATAGAGCGGTATTACAGCGAGTGTAAGACCAGGAAGGTGTACAAAATGATTAGGAATAATAATAGGAAGTGGCAGCCGTAGCAGATGGCAATAAAAATGAGAGCAACAAGGTGATCATGAACAAGGAGAAGGTTGTGTAGCAATAGATGAGATATGGCTTTGACCTGTAAAAAGCACAGTTGGAACCAAGTGTCTCAGAGACACTGACTGAAGAACTGAAAGAGATACCTCCGAAGAGAATCAAGAGCAAGACTGGTATTACGAACGAGAAAGTAGAAAGTGCAGTGAAATGACTAAAGAACAACAAGAACCCCGGAAATGATAAGACCATGGGAGAGATGATCAAATACGGCGGAGAAAGTATGATTCAGGAAATACACTGACTATGTCATATAGGCTACGTCTACACTAGCCAAAAACTTCGAAATGGCCATGCAAATGGCCATTTCGAAGTTTACTAATGAAGCACTGAAATACACATTCAGCGCCTCATTAGCATGCGGGTGGCTGCGGCACTTTGAAATTGACACGGCTCGCCGCCGCGTGGCTCGTCCAGACGGGGCTTCTTTTCAAAAGGCCCCCGGCTACTTTGAAGTCCCCTTATTCCTATCTGCTCATAGGAATAAGGGGACTTCGAAGTAGCTGGGGTCCTTTTGAAAAGGAGCCCCATCTGGATGAGCCACGCGGCGGCGAGCTGAGGCAATTTCGATGTGCCGCGGCCACCCACATGCTAATGAGGCGCTGAATATGTATTTCAGCGCTTCATTAGTAAACTTCGAAATGGTCATTTGCGTGGCAATTTCAAAGTTTTTGGCTAGTGTAGACATGGCCATAGTGTGGAAAGAAGGGAGGGCACCTAAGGAATTGACAAGATCCATGCTAGTGACAATACACAAGAAAGGAAGTGCACTGGAGTGCAAGAACTATAGAACGATTGCCCTAACGAGTCACCTAGGCAAGGTGCTGATGATGATACTGATGGAGAGACTGAGATCACAGATAGAAGAACATCTAGTGGGTGAGCAAGTGGGATTCAGGAAAGACAGAACTACCACACAGCAGATATTGACACTGAGATTGATAGTGAAGAAAGCTTGACAAAAGAACAAGAACACCTATAACTGCTTCCTCAATTTTCAGAAGACATTTGATAGTATAGATCAGAAAGTGACTTGGGTAGTGTTGGAGTCATATGGAGTGGATAGCAGACTGATGTTGAAGGATATCATCAACAATGTGGAGACAGTGGTGAGAATGTGCAGAGAGTTGGGAAGTTGATTTAGAATGAGTAGAGGTACGAGACAAGGAGATCCAATATCATCGAGTATCTTTATTACACACCTGGAAAGAGCGATGGACAAGATCAAGGAAGAGGTAAAAGGGATATCAGTGCATGGGATGAGAATTAACAACTTGAGGTTCGTGGATAATATGGTTATCATCAAGAAAGATGAAGAGAAGCTAGTGAGAACGGTGTAGGTGCTAAATGAGGAAGGGAAGCGGTATGGACTGATTATGAACATTGATGAAACAAAGACAATGGTATTTGGAGGTATGGAAAGATCAGTGTAGATGGGATCGAATTAGAGAACATAGAGAAATTCAGGTATCTGGGGAGCAATATGACATATGTCTAGACTGTAAGAAGGAAATAGTGACTAGAATAGCGAAAGTAAGAGTGAGTTTGAAAGCAATGAGTAAGATCTGGAAAAGCAAAATGATTAGCTTGGGAATGAAGCTGAGCATCTTGAAAATGTGTGTATTCAGCAGGATGTTGTATGGATGTGAGACATGGATGTGAGACATGATAATGAAAGATTCAAAGAGAAGGATATTGGCATTCGAGAGGTATTGCTCTAGAAAGATCTTGAGAATTAAATGGATGCAGAAGGTCACCAATGAGGAATTATATAGGAAGATACAGCTGAAAGAAAACCCACTGCACAACGTTAAACAACACAAGCTACAGCTATTTGGGCATATCTACAGAATGAACAATGAGTGAAAAGACCCTGGTATTTGGCATAATGGATGGCTCTAACAGGAGAGGCAGACCCCACAGAGAATGGGTAGATGATATAGTAGATTTGTACAGAGCTACTCTACAGAAACTAAGCCACTCCGCACTGGACAGGAAAAGATGGAAGGAAATAGTGAGGGAGGCATCAAACACCAATGGGTGCTGAGCCCATGATTGTTGCTGCTCCTGCTGCTGCTGCTGCTTCCTAACACCATCAATGTGGAGCTTCACTTCAGAGAAGACATCTCACAGGTCTGTGATGCAACTTTCGCCCACTGTGGTGGCTCTGGTCTCCCTTTTTCTGTTAGTGTCCCCTAGAGCTACACAATAGCAAATGTGAGGGTGGGATGGGGGGATCAGCAGGAGTTATTGTTGCATTTCAAAGAGCAAAACTCCTGATTAGAGATTTACAAAGGAAAGCCACAGGCTTGGCAGGGGACAATGCCAAGCATAGCCTGTCCGAGGCTTCAATTTCCTCCTATCTAGAAAAAAAAAATCTTTTAAGCAGGAACAAAATGCAGACTGGCTTCTGTAGGCTCCAAGAGTGGGGGAAGTGTCCTTTCCTGTCCCCAGGAGAAGTGCTTGATGCTTTTTTGAAAGATACTCATGTACTTACAGTGTTGCCGACTCTTCCAAGTTTATTGAAAGTAACACAACTTTGGCACCTGCTGCAGGGAGTCTTATAATTGTGAAAAGCTGCAGTTGTCATACAGTTTTGAGGAGGTCTGGACACTTCCCTTGGTCCCCATGTCCTGTAGACTAAGGGAATGTGCACTGGATTGCAACCAGACACCTTGAGTTTCCCAGAGATGTCCCCTCTCTTATCATTCACACCTGTAAGTGACTTGGATGAAAGCTGATCTGACAACTGTAGGCACAAGCTCTGCTGATTACTTATTAGGAGGTGGAGGCACTAAAATATACCATATACTCCCATTTATTTGACTGGTCTGGGGAACATCTGAAACATTGGAGGTTAATGGAAGTTGTATTTTGAGAGAAAAGGACTACAAGAGGGACATAAAGGGAATATGGTAATCGGAATGAAGCTGCCACTATAAAAATTGGCGTAAGGACCCTGGAGTAACTTAAATAGTTTATAATTGAATGTGGAAAGGGTTTGTGCTTGCATAGTTGTTTTAATGTCAATGAGAACTGTCTGTTTTAGAACAGGAGGTGGCAGAATGAGATTAGTGCATGACAGAGGGAAAGACTCTTCCTAGGAGTGCTCCAGAAGAGTCAGAACTTGATTTAATAAACTGAATCTTTCCAGAAGGCATCCTTTTTCTCCAATGTGCAGCAATAGTACCTACTGGGACCGGTTGCCTCATGGCAACGGTAATTAGCTATAGCCCTGTTGCCTGCAAGGCACAGGTTTGAATCTTGCCCAACCTAGCAAGAATTAAAAGTAGAGCACTGCATTGATACAGAATTTGTATCCTCAGTTTACCCATAATCTGCAAACATGGACCACAGATATTTGCAGGGCTCTTTCCAGCCACTGGATGTTTTGTATTCCCTATATCAGATGAGTTTAGCAATCTCAGATCCAGCATTACATAGCACAAGCCACAAAATATTGCATTAGATTAAAAACTTTTGGGGGGACGGACTTTTACATTGTACAGCACCTAGCACAAGAAGGCCTTGGTCCATGTTGAGTCCTCCTGCAGCAAGAGCCAAAATCAATTTATTCACTATAAATTTGACAAGACCTTAATTGTCAAACCAACAGTGGGAGCAGGCAGGGGAATACATAACTCAGTAGGCAGACCAAAAATCATGTTTTAATAGTTTTTGTTTAAAAAACCTCATCCATAGGGTGGGGGGTGATTTTAAAAATAACTTTTGGGATACTGTAAGTTTTATAAAAACCTGAATTGATTAGAATCTTCTGGATCTAAATTCCTTCTGTCATGGAAATGGAGGGAACAACCCATACATAAAACATACAGAGCCTATTAATCCCTACAATATTAATTACTGAACATAAATATACCTAAGTGTGCTAGGTATCTCCAGTGGCCTGACAGCTTTACACACTGATTGAATCATGGGGCAGTCAGACAGCCTTTTCAGCCTTAATATCACATTAAGACACAGGTTTGCATTACTGTTCTGTGAGGGTTTTCTTTGTTTGTTTTCTAAGAGAAGCTTCAGAAAGCAGTACTCCATCAGTGTGGACTGGCTGGGTATAAAAAGTCATGGCAGAACGCTGCTGCACAGGCAAGCCTGCAGTAAACACAGCCCTTGCACAGAAGTGACACAATAAGGTTTTGTGTTGCAGAGTTATTTACATTTTAGAAGTGTCCATACTGCTGTGATTACAGAACACTCCCTCCCAATTAAATACAGTGCATTACATGGGCAAAATCCACACACAGCATTTTCTAATACATGATCAACTAGTTCAAAGTTTGGGAGAATTTGCCTGTTTAACACAGTCTGTTTCTCTTCATCCAAGAAACAGAGAACTAGCAGAAGGGAGTGCTTGTTTCTCTCCTGGTTGGTTCTCCAAACAGGGAGAGATTGTGAGGTGTGTTTGAGGCAGTGAGCAAAGCAGCCACACCAACAGCCTGCAGGGTAACCCAGCCTGCAGCAGTGCCTTGGAGCCCCCAGGGTACCCAAATCAGGGCAGTGCCCTGAGCCTGCAGGACTGACCTAGGCTGCAGCAGTTGTGACAGGAACTTATGGGGTTAACCTGGCCTCCAAATGTTGCTGTGACCCTGACACAGGCCAGGGCCCCTGGAGAGGGTCTGAAAGTGCCCTATTGTCCCACCCAGCCCAGGGCCAGACGTGACAGGGCCCCATTGTGAGCTGTCCCAGTGCAGGGCCCCATGCTGGGTGGCTGTGTGAGAGCCCCAAGGATGGGCGTTACAGGGACCCATGGTGGGCTGACCCAGTCCAGGAGCCCCGGTGCGAGCGTGACAGGGCCCCAGGTCCTCACAGCCGAGCCAGTTCCTGCTGGAGGCGCTGGGTACTCTGGCTCCAGGAGTGGGCCAGTGGCTGCCCTAGAGCAGCATCATGGAAGGTCAAGGCCCAGCCCTGCACCCCAGGCATTGGCACTATGGGGCTCCCAGGGGTTTACCTCTGGCTGCGGCAGCACACGGCCCGGCTATCCACCCTTTTCTGCCTCCCTGGTGGCCGAGGATGGTGAGACAGACAGCATCACAATCTGCTCACATTGCAAAACACCCCCTCCTAGCGGGGGCCCATGGAACATTCCACCCACAGGCAGGCCGGCCAATGGAGTGGTGGCATTCTGGATCACTTCTAGATGCCCTGCCTACCCCTTACAGTGACACCCTGTAGGGGTGGACACCACTCAGACCTGGAGGGGAAAGGAGGCCATGTGGGCCAGTTAATCACCCAGGGCTGCACCTGGAGGTAGAGCCCTGAGAGTAAGGAATAATTACCATGAAGCACAGCTGGACAGGAGCAGCATGGACCTGACTGCAATCCAGGTGCTGACAGCTGCAGAGGGAGAGATGGGAAAGTAGAAAGCAGCCCATGGATATAGCAATAATGTTCAGGACAATGCAGACCTTGGCTGCTTGTTGTGAGGTTCTTGGGCTGGAACCCAGTGCGGAGGGTGGGTGGTGTTCACTACCAGTCATTAAAGCGAGTGAAAAGGAAGATTATCAAGGACAGTGACCCTGTATTGATAGTTTTTCTTCCTTAAATGGATTTTATAAAGATGAGGTATTCTTAATGCTGCACCCACAATTCCCCGCTAAGTAGTTCTAGAATTCCACTTCCATCAAGCCATATACTTAAAATTTACTGAGCCCTCTGCTCAAAAAGCTGAAGAACAATTCTATGCCTTGCATGTTCAGAGGGCTTTGCCCTCTTTATTTAATCTTTTATGTTATCATTCTAGTTATCATGCTTCCCCTCCCCCTTCCTCCCACCCCAGCAGACGGAGACAAACAAGAGTAATGTGGCTAGATGGAAAAGCCACAAAGTGGGACAAGGGCTGGAGCAGAGCTGTCTTGCCCATAGGATGAATGGGACCTCATGGCAGCTGCCCCAACCATTGAAGGGATGGGACTGGGGGAGTGTTCACCAAGGGCAAGTTCTGCCTAACCAATCTGATTGGCTTCTATGACAAGGTAACTGGCTCTGTGGAGATGGGGAAGTCAGTGGATGTGATATACCTTGACTTCAGCAAAGTTTTTGTTACAATCTCCCACAACATTCTTGCCCATAAGTTAAGAAAGTATGGATTGGATCCATGGAAATGGATAGAAAGCTGGCTTGAAGGTCAGGCTCAATGGGTAGTGTTCAATGGCTCAATGGTTTCAAGTGGAGTGCCGCAAGGCTCGGTTCTAGGGCCAGTGTTGTTCAACATCTTTGGTAATGAGCCGGATGAGGGACTGGATTGTGCCCTCAGCAAGTTTGTGGATGACACCAAACTAGGGGGTGAGGTAGATACATCGGACAGTAGAGATAGGGGCCAGAGTGACCTGGATAAATTGGAGGATTGGGCCAAAAGAAATCTGATGCGGTTCAACAAGAAGAAGGACAGAGTCCTGCACTTGGGACGGAAGAATCCCAAGTATTGTGATAGGCTGGGGACCGACTGGCTAAGCAGCAGTATAGTGGAATGGGACCTAGGGGTTATGGTGGATGAAAGACTGTATATGAGTTAACAATGTGCCCTTGTAGCCAAGAAGGCTAATGGTATTCTAGAGTGCATTAGGAAGAGCATTTCAAGCAGATCTAGAGAAGTGGCTGTTTCCCTCTATTTGGCACAGGTGAGGCCACATCTGGAATATTGTGTCCAGTTTTGGGGACCCCTCCCAGTATAAAGAGGATGTGGATGTGCTGGAGCCGGTTCAATGGAGGGCAACGAAAATGATTAAGGGACTGGAGCATGTGACCTATGAGGATAGGCTGAGGGAGTTGGGCTTGTTTAGTTTGCAGAAGAGAAGATTGAGGGGTGATTTAATAGCAGCCTTCAACTTCCTGAAGTGGGGCTCTAAAGGGGATGGTGAGAAACTGTATTCAGTGATATCAGATAGCAGAACAAGGAGCAATGGTCTGAAGTTACAGAAGGAGAGGAGTAGGTTGGACATTAGGAAAAGCTACTTCAGGAGGCATGTGGTAAAGCACTGGAATGCGTTGCCTAGAGAGGTGGTGGATTCTCCATCCCTCGAGGTTTTTAAGTCCTGGCTGGACAAGATCCTGGCTAGGATGACTTAGTGGGGGTTGATCATGCTTGAAGCAGGGGTCTGGACTAGATGACCCTTTGAGGTCCCCTCCAGCCCTATGATTCTACGATTTTATGTGTTAACCTGGGGACACAGGTCAGGCAGCACAGGCATCAGGAGTTGCCTCCCCTACCACTGACATTCACCAACAGTGGCAGGAGCAGCAGCCTGCTCCATAGTGCTGGGCTGGGCTGCCCTCCTGGCATGCTGCACCTCACCTCTCTGCAACAGTGAGGACAGCTCCTCCAGTTCCCACCACCTGTAGAAAAGCAAGGACAGGTTGCTATCCCGTTCAGTAACTGGTCTGCCATGTTTGTTGTACATGTCCATTCCATGACCCTCACTCCTTCCCTTTATGTCAGAGTCTGTACGGCCAGAGGAAGTAAGGCAGGGGTGGGGAACCCTTGGCCCATGTCCCCTCAGACTCTTACCTCCAGACTGCTGCTTCACCTCCCTGCCAGCCAGATTCCCACACCCATACTTCTGCACTCCCCTCCCACCCAGACTGCCCTCTTAGCCTGTTCCTGCCCCCTCCTGCCCACCCCAGCCCCACCACCCACAGGCCACTCCTGCACCCTCCCTCTTTCCCTGCTGCCCCAGGGTCCCTACTCCCAGCACACTCCTGTACTCTCCCTCCTACCCCAGATCCCCTCAGCCTGCTCCTGTACCTTCCTTCCTGCCCCAACCCACCCCACCACCTGCCCACTCCTGTACCCACCGTTCCAGACCTCCCACCCTCAGCCTGTTCCTGCATCTTCCCTCCCTCCAATTCCCAACCTACTCCTGCATCCTCCCTCCTGGCTTGACAGAGCCCTGGCTGGGATGTTTTCGTTGGGATTGGCCCTACTTTCAGCAGGTGTTTGGACTTGATGATCTTCTGAGGTCTCTTTCAACCCTATGATTCTATGAAGGTGCCTGAACTTGATTCCTACATTTCTGGTGTAAAAGTTCCCTTAGTGCCTATGTTTCTGCCTCTGGGTCTGGCAATGCTGCCTTACTGTAGGAATCCAGGCTCCTCTCTCCTGCCTAATCCTCACAGTGATCTATGATCAGCTGGGAAACTAGTACTTCTCTGCCAATATCTTCATTTATGGGACCCTAGCTGTTAGCCTCAGAGGTTGCCCTTGGGTCAGCTCTCACTAAATGTGTCAAGAAGCTACCCCTTTTGTATGTTTTAGCCCAATGGTTAGAGCACTGAGCCTGGGTATGGGAGACCTAAGTTCAATTCCCCTGCACTCTGGGGAAGAAAGAATTTGAACAGGGGGTCCCCCATGTCTCAGGAAAGTGCTGCAGCCATTGGGCTGTGGGGAATTCCAATGCAAATCATTCTCAGTCCATTCTGTTGAAGTTGTTTCACCGTGGATAACAATTAAAGGGTTATTGGAATGGAGAAGTGGACCCCTGCATCTCCCAGCTCACAGGTGGGGCCTACCTGAACCGCCAAGCTAGATAGTCATTCTCACACTTTCTTGGTGTTCCCCTGCTCTAAGTTAGGAATGGGGAACCCGAGCCCAGGGTCTGGATGTGGACTGCAGCTTGCCTGGCTCTGGACCCTGAGGCTTGGGGCTCCCCTCCCCAATATCCAGCCTGCAGCAGTGAGGAGCCCGGGGCTTTGTGGGCTGGATCTGGCAAGCTGGGGCTGGATGAGGCCCATAGGTTCTGCCAGGGTCATCAGGAAGTGGTTCTGGTAGCGCTGCTGCTGCTCATTAGTGTTCCACCAGCCGGCGAAAGGGTAAGGGCAGCAGCAACACTTCCTGGAGGCTGGAATTCCAGCCAATCAGAGCAATAGACGGTGGTGCCTGGGAGCAGTGGGGGTCGGGCACAGAACCATGTACATCTGGGGGTGCTGCTCAAGCAAGCTGTATCCCCACTGCCCATACCCCATACCCCTTGACCACTCCTGTGCTCCCCTCTTATCCAGACCTCCAATTTCACTCCTTTTCTGCACCTTCCCTCCCTCCCCGATTCCTCAACCACACCCTGTCTCCTCCCTCTCTGATGCCACACCCTCACCCTGACCCTTCCCTTCCAGACCCCACACTCCAAACCCTCCTGCACACTTCCTCCCACCCAGAGCCCACACTTCCAGCCTACTCTTGCACCTGCTCTTGCCCAGAACTTCACCCCTCCCCTGCACACCCTCCTGGTCATACCCACACCCCCAGTATGCTCCTGTACTTCCTCCCGCCCAGACCTCCCCACCTGCAGCCTGCTCCTGCACCCTCCCTGTCATCCAGAACCTCCAATTCCCAGCCTGCTCCTGTACCTGCCTTCTCTTCTGTCCACATCCAGTTCCTGGCAGTCCCCTCTGTGACGTTACTGGATCTTAAAATTAAATATAAAAACCATTTATGTAACTGCTGTATTAAGTTTGCACCAAATCTTATGCCGAGTGGGCCAAGTGAGCTGTCTACTGAAAGCTGCTTGTATATCCGATCCAGTTTTTAATGTGAAGTTATAGATATTCACTCTGTACCTGTATTAGAAATATTTTAGGGCTGGGATTCACAATGGAACATGTGGTCACCTCCCAGCCAAGAAGATGGGCTAAACAGAGACCTAGACTTCAATTCACATCTCAGGAATCTGGTTAATATGTGTCATCTACGAGTCTGCCGATGGCAGAATGCTCCACCAAAGGAAGGACAAGTGACCTAATCACGTGGTCCACTACTGTGCCTTCCTTCCACTTGCCTTCCTTCTAATTGGCAAGTCTATAAAAAGAACTCTGGCAGTTGCCATTTTGTTCTTTAGCCTGCAGACCACCAGTCTCAGCCTCCATCTTGGGAGTACAACAAGAAGTCCTGTGGCACCTTATAGACTGACAGATATTTAGGAGCATAAGCTTTTGTGGGCAAAGACCTGCTTCGTCAGATGCATGAGTTGGCGGGGAGGGGAGTTCAGAGGGCTATTTAGAGAGGGAGGTCCCAGTAAAAGGGAGGGCCAGAGCTGACAAGGTCTATTCAGTCAGGCTACGTCTACACGTGCACCCAACTTCGAAATAGCTTATTTCGATGTTGCGACATCGAAATAGGCTATTTCGATGAATAACGTCTACACGTCCTCCAGGGCTGGCAACGTCGATGTTCAACTTCGACGTTGCTCAGCCCAACATCGAAATAGGCACAGCGAGGGAACGTCTACACGGCAAAGTAGCACACATCGAAATAAGGGAGCCAGGCACAGCTGCAGACAGGGTCACGGGGCGGACTCAACAGCAAGTCGCTCCCTTAAAGGGCCCCTCCCAGACACACTTTCATTAAACAGTGCAAGATACACAGAGCCAACAACTAGTTGCAGACCCTGTATATGCAGCACGGACCCCCAGCTGCAGCAGCAGCAGCCAGAAGCCCTGGGCTAAGGGCTGCTGCCCACGGTGACCACAGAGCCCCGCAAGGGCTGGAGAGAGAGTATCTCTCAACCCCCCAGCTGATGGCTGCCATGGAGGACCCCGCTATTTCGATGTTGCGGGACGCGGATCGTCTACACGTCCCTACTTCGATGTTGAACATCGAAGTAGGGCGCTATTCCCATCCCCTCATGGGGTTAGCGACTTCGACGTCTCGCCGCCTAACGTCGATTTCAACTTCGAAATAGCGCCCGACGCGTGTAGACGTGACGGGCGCTATTTCGAAATTAGTGCCGCTACTTCGAAGTAGCGTGCACGTGTAGACGCAGCTTCAGTGTGGAAAAGGCCCTTTATCAGCTGTACGTATGAAGAGAGGAAAAAACAGGTCAGATAAGTGGGCAGGGGAGTATAGCCCATTCTCAGTCTAATGTGGAGGTGTTAATGCCTAGGGCAGAGAAGCTCTTTTTGTAAGGTGCGAGCCACTCCCAGCCTCTGTTTAACCCTTGGTTAATGGAGTCAAATTTGCAAATAAATTGCAGCTCAGAGATTTGTCTCTCCATAGCTGCATCTACACGTGCTGGCTACTTCGAAGTAGCCGCACCAACTTCGAAATAGCGCCCGTCACGGCTACACGTGGTGGGCGCTATTTCGAAGTTGACATCGACGTAAGGCAGCGAGACGTCGAAGTCGCTATCCCCATCAGGAGATGGGAATAGCGCCCTACTTCGACATTGAACGTCGAAGTAGGGAACGTGTAGCCGTTGCACGTCCTGCAATATCGAAATAGCGGGGTCCGCCATGGCGGCCAGCAGCTGAGGGGTTGAGAGATGCGCTCTCCAGCCCCTGAGCTCGATGGTTGCCACATGCAGCAGCCCCTTAAAGGTCCCCGCCCCCTGCCTTCCTGTGCAGGAAGCTGAGAGAGCGTGCAGGTGGCAGCCCAGCCACGCGGCCAGCCTGCACGTCTCTGAGCAGCCACACCAACCCCCCACCGCTGCGATGGCCGCCCCCCAACCTCCTAAGTGCCCCCAGGGCACCCCCCCCAAGGGGAGCCAGGGCTCCCTGACCGGCAGCCAGGCTGGGAAGCGGCAGCAGGGCCCCTCCTGGACGGAGGCCGAGCTGCGGGACCTGCTGGGGCTCTGGAGTGAGGAGGAGGTGCTCCAGGTAATGGGGAGCAAGAGGCGGAACGCGGATGCGTTCGCTCATCTGGCCGAGGGCCTGGCTGCCCGGGGTCACCCTGCCCGCACTCCTGACCACGTCAGGAGTAAGGTGAAGGAGCTGTGGCAGGGTTATGCCTGGGCCTGGGATGCGGCCGGCCGATCTGGGGCCGCCCCCGTCACTTGCCCCTTTCACAGGGAGCTCAGGGCCATCCTGGGCCCCCGGCACACCTCTTCCCCTCTGGCCACTCTTGATACCTCGGCCGACGAGCCCCAGCAGGCCCCGGAGGCGGAGTCCGCCCTGGAGGTAAGCCCCGCACCCCAGGGTACCCCCCAGGAGCCCACCCCTGGGGCACCGGAGGAGGAGGAGGAGGGGAAGTCGTCCTCCAGTGACGCAGGGCTCCGGATCCACATCCCGTCCCGGAGCTCCAGCAGGGCGTCCGCCCACCGGGTGTCCCCCGACCATGGGAGTGGACCATCAGGTATGTACCCCCGAGCGCACACCCCCGGGGTTGAGGGGCGGGGGTAACAGATATGACCAGGGCCCTCCACATGCCCAGATGACCATGGCCCCAAGGACAGCAGTGGCATGTCCCTCAGAAGAGTGCATCAGCCCCTGCCCCCCCAGCACGACAGTGCCATGCCCCATCCCTGGGGATGGGGGGAGCGGAACCTAGGGTCCCCCGGGGGGAGGGGGTGGGACACCCATCATCATCATCAGCAGCAGCATCTCCCGGGGATGGGGATGGGGAACCAGCTGCAGAGGGGTGGGGGGACAAGGGCCACGGCTCAGGGCCCACACTAACGGCTGTCTCCACTCTTCTTCCCCGCCCTGTGTTCCGCAGCTGCACCATCAGAAGGACTGGAGAGTGCTGGCGAGGTGTCAGTGGTCCCAGAGAGCCCACCGGGGCCATCACTCCAGGCCAGCCTCTCGGTAGAGCACCGACCGGCCCCAGGGCGGGGACGACGGTGGAGCCAGCACCATCCGAGGACGGCGATGGACCCCCAGCTGCTGGCCGTCCTTCGTCGGCAGCTGAAGGTCTCTGAGCAGCACCTGTGGGTGGAGGAGCGGTGCCTCCAACTACAGGAGCGGGCGCTGGCTTGGCACCAGGAGGCATGGGGGGGCCTTTATGCGCACATTTGAGCGCATCGCAGACTACCTGGCCCCCCATGCCGCGCCGGCCGCCACTCTGCCTGCCCTGCCTGCTCCACCCGCCGCTCCACCCCTGCTCCACCAGCTGCTCCACCCGCCGTGCCACCCGCCGTCGCACCGCCGTCCGCCACCGAGGGCCCTTCCACCAAGGGGGACCTGGGGCCAGCTGACACCCACCGGCCTTATCTCCCAGTCCGCCTGGCCCCCAGCCAGCCACAACGTGGGCTGCGGCCGAGGCGCGGCTTGCGGCCGCCCACCCCCAGCGCTGGACATTAGGGGGTGTGGGGCCCAGGACATGCCCCCCCCCTTTGTATATATCCCCTTCACCTATCTTTTGTAAATAGTTTGTATTAGACCCCCGTTCTGTTATGTTATGATGATACCTGCCCCCCCATGTAAATAGTTCTCCCCTTCCTTGTCTTCCCCTTTTTTTCCTTTCATCTTATAATACGTATATATATAATATTTATTTTGGCTGTACATAGTTATGATATAATAATAAGAGTTCAGCATATATATTCTGGTTTCATGAAAAACATGTCTGTTTTTATTTACAAGAAAAGTGGGGGGGGGGTGCGCTTGGATGCTCTGTGGTGTGGGCGTAGGGGCAGGGAGTGTTGCGGAGGATGTGGGGGTGCAGTGGGGGGCCAGCCAGCGTTCACCCCGCGGCCTCGTTGAACTGGGCCCACAGGGCCTCCTGGACTCAGGTCCCTTCAGGGTCCACCTGGGAACTGGGGGCAGCGGGTGGCTGCACATCAGCCCTGCCGGCCTCCACAGCCCAGCCCTGAAAGAAGGCCTCCCCCTTGCTCTCGACGAGGTTGTGGAGGGCGCTGCATGCGCCCACAATCTGGGGGATGTTGGTGGGGCCCGCATCAAGGCGGGTGAGGAGACACCTCCAGCACCCCTTGAGGCGGCCAAATGTGCGCTCCACCACCTGGCGCGCGTAGTTCAGGCGCATGTTGAAGCGCTCCTGGCTGGCTGACAGGTGGCCTGTGTAAGGGTGCATGAGCCAGGGACGCAGGGGTATGCCGCGTCTGGGATCTCCCGCTGGGGGATGTAGGTTCCCGCCTCCAGCTGGCGGCACAGGCCCGAGTTCCGGAATACCGGGGCGTCGTGGGTGCTGCCAGACCAGCCCACATATATGTCCAGGAAGCGGCCCTGGCTGTCCACCAAGGCCTGGAGGACTACTGAGTGATAGCCCTTCCTGTTTAGGTAGCGTCCTCCACTGTGCTCCAGGGTGCGGATGGGGATGTGGGTCCCATCCAGAGTCCCGAAGCAATTGGGGAAGCCCAGGGTGGCAAAGCCCGCGATGGCAGCATCCGGGTCCCCAAGCCTCACGAGCCTGTGGAGGAGCAGGGCATTGATGGCGCGGACGACCTGCAGGGGAAGCACATGGGAGAGCACCAGTGAGGGGTGTGCAGGGTGTGTGTGGCCCTCCCCTGCCAGGGATCCCCTCCCCTCCCCTCCCCTCCCCTGCCAGGGCTCCCCTCCCCTGCCAGGGCTTCCTCCCCCTCCCCCCATGGGTCCTCTTACCTCCATGAGGACAGCCCCGATGGTGGCCTTGCCGACGCCAAACTGCTGGCCCACGGATCGGTAGCTGTCTGGAGTGGCCAGCTTCCAGACAGCGATGCCAACCCGTTTCCCCACACTGAGGGCACGCCGCATGGCGGTGTCCTGGTGCCTCAGTGCGGAGGTGAGCCACTGGCATAGCTCCAGAAATGTCTGCCGGCTCATGCGAAAGTTCTGGAGCAAGCGGTCGTCGTCCCACTCTCCGAGCACCAGCCACTCCCACCAGTCGGTGCTCGTGGGGTAGCTCCACAGCTGGCGGCATGTGAGGCGGTGGGGCGGGGGGGGGGGCGGGGTGCTGCAGGGCTGGGGGTTGCTTCCTCCTCCCCTGCGGACAGCTCCTCCTCTGTGGCTAGGATGTGATCAGCTGCCTCCTGCATGGCAATGAGCAGGGCGAGCACTGCTCCTACAGGGGCGGCTGGGTGGACCTCTGGCTGCTGCTGCTGCTGCTGCGGTCCATGAGTGCGTCGCTCGAGGTGTGCGTGCCTATGGCTCTGCAGACCGCGTGCTGTGCAGGCTGCTTGTGTCTGGTAGGGTCCCTTTAAGGGAGCGGCTAGCTGTTGCCCCGGAAGTGCTAGTCCGCCCTGTGATCCTGTCTGCAGCTGTTCCTGGCACCCTTATTTCGATGTGTGCTACTTTGGTGTGTAGACGTTCCCTCGCAGCGCCTACTTCGATGTGGTGCTGCCCAATGTCGACGTTGAACGTCGACGGCACCAGCCCTGGAGGACGTGTAGATGTTATTCATCGAAATAGGCTATTTTGATGTAGCGTTCACATGTAGACGTAGCCCACCTGATTTTTGAAATTCCTTTGTTTCAGGACTGCCACCCTTAAATCCGCCACTGAGTGTCCAGGGAGACTGAAGTGTTCTCCCACAGGCTTCTGTACATAACCATTCCTGATGTCTGATTTATGTCTATTTTTTCTTTTATGTAGAGACTGTCCAGTTTGGCTAATGTAAATTGCAGTGGGGCATTGCTGGCACATGATGGCATATGTTATATTAGTAGATGTGCAGGTAAAGGAGCTCCTAATGGTATGGTTGGTGTTAGGTCCTGTGATGATATCACTGGTGTAGATATGTGATAGTGCAGCACTATCAAGAAAAGCAGTCTCTGAAGAGAAGAACCTGAAGAGCGATAGGGGAAGGTGGACCTGGGGGCACTGAGAACAGCTGGGGGGAGAGGGGCCAGTGCAGTGAGGAGGACGGACATGGGAGCAGATGGAGGTAGTGGGTTGGGAAGGGTCCTATGGTGATGGTAGCTGGGGGGCGGGGCGAAAGGTGGGGAGGAGGGTCCCGGGGATATGAGGTCATTGCTCCACAGGGAGCTATAGTGACTCGTGGTGACAGGGAGGTATGAAGGAGTGGGATCCTCAACCACATTCTCCACACCCCACTGCCTTGTGGGTTATCCTGGGAAGGAGCAAGGCTAAGGGAGTAAACCCTGACAGAAAATCCGGAGTGGAGTCCGAAGGCGGTTTGGTGTCGACTTCTGGCAGTGTCCCGGCAACTCCTGCAGCTGAGCTGGTACCAGACGTGGAGGTTATCCTCTCCTTTGGACTATATCAGTGAAGCCAAGAGGGGGACACTGGTGTCTGGGCAGCCCAGAATCTCCATAATAAGTGCCCAGGCTTGCGCCTGGAGAGGTACTCCGGCATCGCTGAACAGCGTTGCATCAACATGGGAGGCAACAGATACCGGTTATAAGCTCTTGCTCGATTGGCGTAGAGAACGAGCGCCAGGGGTTGCCTTCTACAGTGGGAGAGATCCTCGCATCTCACTGGACAGTCACCGTCCGCCTCAAGCTGGGCAGCCCCCAGCCAATAGGGTACTGTTCCGCCACAGTTCACCTGCCTCGCTGGGTGCGTGAGGCTTAAGGTTCCTGAACCTGACAAGTGACTGAAATTTGGCACCAGGCAAACCAATAAGAACAACAAGAAATGCGAAACATCAACAATTTAAACTTGCTTGCTGGAATGTGCGGACCATGCCCACTGGCTTGACTGAAGATCTTCAGGCCATCAGTGACACCTGAAAGACCACTGTCATCAACGAGGAAATGAAGAAGCTCCGAGTTGATATCGCTGCACTGAAAGAGTCGCGACTCGCAGATTCGGGATCTCTAAAGGAAAAGGACTAAACCTTTTTCTGGCAGGGTAAAGCCCAAGAAGCACCCAGAGAGCATGGTGTTGGCTTTGCTGTCAGAAACACCCTTCTACAAATGGTGGAATTAGTCATGGGCGGATCAGAAAGACTTCTTCGGATCACGCTTCAAACTTGCGCCGGTCCCGTCCACCTGATGAGCGCTTATGCTCCAACCCTGTACGCCACAGCAGAAGTAAAAGACAAGTTCTATGACGTGCTTAGTGCTGTTGTAGCGCAAATACCTGCTCGTGAACAGCTGTACATCTTGGGTGACTTCAATGCAAGAGTTGGAGCTGATTGGACCTCTTGGCCTTCCTGCTTAGGACACTTCGGTGTGGGAAAAATGAATGACAATGGACAGTGTCTCCTTGAACTGTGCACATACCACAATCTGTGCATCACAAACACATTCTTCCAAACAAAGCCCCAGCACAGAGTGTCATGGAGAGACCCACGCTCGAAGCACTGGCATCAACTAGATGTGGTCATCACTTAGCGTAATAACCTCAAAAACGTCCTTCTGACACGCAGCTATCATAGTGCTGACTGTGATACAGATCACTCGCTAGTTTGCTCTAAGCTTAAGCTGAGACCCAAGAAGCTGTACCGCTCTAAACCTGCTGGAAGGCCCCGCATTGACTCCAGAAAGACGGCAAACTCGGAGAAAGCTGAAAAGTTCAGAGAGACCCTCTAGGAAAATCTGCGCAGTGGCCCTGGGGGCGTCGATGTGACATCCAAATGTCAACATCTGAGGGATACAGTTTACAACACGGCCTTGTCGGTGTTTGGAAGAAGAGCTGGAAACTCGAACGACTGGTTTGAAGCTAACTCCGATGAGATGATTCCAGTCATTGAAAAGAAGCGCGGTTCACTCCTGGAGTACAAACGCTCACCGAGCCAGAGTACCCAGCAAGCACTTAGAGCGGCCAGAAGAACAGTACAGCAGACAGCCAGGCGCTGTGCCAACAACCACTGGCTCCAGCTATGCAGCAGCATCCAGACCCGTGCTGACTTTGGTAATCTCAGAGGAATGTACGAGGGTATGAAGAAGGCATTAGGACCCACCCAGAACAAGATGGCACCTCTGAAATCCAAATCTGGTGAAGTCATCGCTGACAAAGCCAAACAGATGGAGTGCTGGGTTGACCACTACTCTGAGCTGTACTCACGCGAGAACGTTGTGGTTGACGCAGCCCTTGATGCTGTCGAGCTCCTACCAGTAATGGACGAACTGGATCAGGAACCGACTGTGGATGAACTGAAGAGAGCCATCGACAGCATTGCAGCAGGAAAGGCCCCTGGCCAGGATGGTGTACCACCAGGGGTAATCAAATGTGCCATGGACACACTCCTGGAACCCCTACATGAGCTACTGTGCCTGTGCTGGAAAGAGGGTGAGGTTCCACAGGATATGCGTGACGCTAACATTGTAACATTGTATAAGAACAAAGGAGACAGAAGCGACTGCAACAACTACCGTGGAATCTCCCTCCTAAGCGTCACTGGTAAACTGTTCGCTTGCGTCATCCTTGGCAGACTCCGGAGGATTGCTGAGAGGGTGTATCCCGAATTGCAGTGTGGATTCCGCACAGAGAGGTCTACTGTCGACATGGTCTTCTCTCTAAGGCAGCTGCAGGAGAAATGCAGGGAGCAGAGGAAGCCACTCTACATAGCCTTCATTGACCTGACCAAGGCCTGTTACAGAGGTCAGACACCAGACTGGCTGTGGTGGCTGTGGTGGCATCAGGGATGGTATTCCTGATTGCTTGTAATCTGTCTTTATGTGGAATATTAGTGTACAGAGCCTCTACATCCATTGTGGCAAGGATGGCGTTATCAGGAACTTTTCCGATGTTTTGTAATTTCCTCATGAAGTCGGTGGTATCTCGGATATAGCTGGGAGCGTTGGTGGCATAGGGTTTGAGGAGGGTGTCCATGTAACTGGATAGTCTGGTGGTAAAGGTGCCAATACCTGAAATGATAGGGCATCCAAGGTTTCGAGGTTTGTGGATTTTGGGAAGTAAATAGAATAGTCCAGGCTGTGGCTCAGATGGTGTGTCTGAGTTCATGAGGTCCCGAGTAGCAGCAGGGAGTTCCTTCAGTAGTTGTTGTAATTTCCTTTGGAATTCCAAAGTGGGATCAGCGGAGAGTGGTCTGTAAAATGTGGTGTTGGAGAGTTGTCTGGCTGCCTCCTGTTTGTAGTCTGACCTATTCAGGATGACAACAGCACCCCCTTTGTCAGCTGGTTTGATTATGATGTCTCGGTTATTTTTGAGACTCCACATAAAGACGGATTACAAGCAATCAGGAATACCATCCCTGATGCCACCACAGCCAATCTGGTGTCTGACCTCTGTAACTTTGTTCTCACACACAATCATTTCCGTTCTGGGGACAATTTATACCTCCAGATTAGTGGAACTGCTATGGGCACCCGCATAGCCCCACAATATGCTAATATATTTATGGCTGACCTGTAACAACGATTCCTCAGCTCTCGTCCCCTATTACCACTCCTCTACTTAAGATACATTGATGACATCTTTATGATTTGGACCCATGGTACAGAGGCTCTAGAGGAATTCCACAGAGACTTTAACAATCTACACCCCACCATCAACTTATGCCTCGATTACAACACGCAAGAGATACATTTCCTGGACACTACAGTACAAATCAAGGATGGCCTGATCAGTACCACACTGTACTGAAAACCTACTGTTTGCTATACTTATCTACACCCTTCTAGTTTCCATCCTGCACACGTGACTAGATCCATTGTTTACAGTCAAGCTCTTAGGTACAATCGCATTTGCTCTGATCCAACTGACAGAGACCAAAAACTACAAGAACTTTACCAAATATTCATAAACCTGAATTACCCACCAGGAGAAGTAAAAAAACAAATCGACAGGGCCAGACGAATATCCAGAGACCAGCTACTCCAAGATTGGCCCAAAAAAGCCAAGAACAGAACACCACTGGTCATCACCTACAACCCCCAACTCAGACCACTGCAACGAATTATTAAAGACCTACAACCTATCCTTAATCAGGATGCCACACTCCAGAAGGCCCTGGGTGACATGCCTGTTCTCTCCTACAGACAACCTCCCAACCTCATGAGGATCCTCACTAACAGCCACAGTCTACACCCCAGGAATACCAGTCCTGGAACCTTTCCCTACAACAAAGCCCGCTGCCAGCTTTGTCCACATATCTTCTCTGGAAATACCATCACTGGACCTAACCAGGTTACTCACAGAATCACGGGCACTTTCTCATGCTCCTCTACTAACATCATATATGCCATCATGTGCCAACAATGCCCGGATGCTTTGTATATTGGACAGACTTCTAACTCCCTTAGACAAAGGGTCAATGGGCACAAAACAGACATCAAAACACTCCAGATCCACAAACCAGTTAGTCAACATTTTAATGGAATGGGGCATTCTGTCAATGACCTAAAGGTATGTGTGTTACTGAAAAGGAATTATCGCACTGTTTTGGAAAGGGAAACAGCCGAGCTGGCTTTTATATTCAAATTCGGCACATTAACACATCGTTGAAATCGTGATGGGAACTTTCTGAGTCAGTATAGGGGCTTGTCTGCATACTTGGCTCAGTCTAATTCTTGACCTTCCCCCCCACCCCTCCACTCTCTGATTTGCTCACCTTGATTATCTTTTTCTGATTTGTCCTCCTTGCTTACTGTTTTTGGTTCTCTGTGCCTTAAATATTGAGTCTGTTCTGGTCTGGCTATGGTCTGAAGAAGTGGGTCTGTCCCACGAAAGCTCACCTAATAAACTATTTTGCTAGTCTTTAAAGTGCTACCTGACTGCTTTTCGTTTTGATAGTGTATAGACTAGCACGGCTTCCTCTCTGTTACTAATGTGGAGCTTGTTAGCATCCAGGGCAGAGAAGCTGCTTTTGTAAAGGGTTAGCCACTCCCAGTCTCTGTTTAATCCTTGGTTGATGTAGTCAAATTTGCAAATAAATTGCAAATCAGATATTTCTCTCTCCATCTGATTTTTGAAATTTCTTTGTTTTAGGACTGTTACTTTTAAATCTGTTATTGAGTGTCCAGGGAGATTGAAGGGCTCTCCCACAGGTTTCTCCACATTACCGTTCCTGATGTCTGATTTATGTCCATTTATTCTTTTGTGTAGAGACCTCCTGCATATTACATTCGCTAACACTGAACCCCTCCTTAGTGGCCACACACCAGAGCCTAGAGGGGCCACAAAATGTACTAGCCCTGCCTCCCCTAGACTCTGGGGCTGGTATGCAACGGGAATGTCTCCATTTTCTTTGTCTTTCAGTCAGGGACTACCATCAGTGAAGTTATTTGTTTTTTGGCCCCCATCTGACTGGTCAACTGGGCAGCGGCCCTCAACCTGAAAAAATATTCTCCATCCTTGCTTTAACACTTATCTACTATGGAACAGCTTCAACAGGACGGATTGAAAAGCCTCACATCAGAACATCCCATATCCTAAGGGTTAGAGCACTCTCCTGAGAGCTGTAGGAGACCCCTTCAAGGTGAAGTGGCCTGTTAACACCCTTCCAGTCACAGGAGTGAAGGGACAGGGAAGGCAGCTGAGGGGACGGGTGATGCAGAGGAGGCACAAAGAATCACATGCCCTCCAATACTGAGTGGGGAAGACTCAATGGGCCAGCAGCTGGCGACATAGTCCTGTCCATTTGGGGCAAGCAACCATCCCAGGCTCTGTGCTTTAGGAGACCCTCATGAGGACCAGGGTGGTTTGGGAGCTAGCTGTGGGCCTCGCATGATCAACTGAGTGGCAGGAGTAGGGGCAACCCATCCACAATCCACTCAACTACCCCTGGCTCCCAGATGTATCATTTGCAGGAGGGGTCTTGGCATATGCGATTGAATCACCCCCTGCACTCACCATCAACAGGATGCAGAACAAGATGGCTGAGAGCTGGGGGAGTGGAGTAGTTTGGGCCAGTTCCTTCCACTTCCTACTACTGCCAGTGAGTAGGGGAGCTCCTGACCACAGCTGCTATTTGCACCGGGCCCCATTTCATCTCCCAGGCTGTGTTGCTTTGGGCAGGGTTCTTGGAGAACAGGACAGAATGGGACTGGGGTCTGGAGGTGCTGTGTTCCCTTGTGTTCCTCCCCAGCAGTTGCCACTGACGAAGGGGGCATTGTAAGTGGGTTACAGATTGTTGTAATAACCCATTAACATCCCCTCAGATGCCCTCCTTTCTTTAACACCCTTCCACACATAGGGCAAAAAAAGTCACTTCACATTAACTAGACCATTGTACCAGGAGTTGACCATTTAGCGTAATTTGTTCTACTTTACATTTCTCTGTGATACTCTGAATCATAGAATCATACAATTATGGGGATGGAAGGAACCTCAGGAGCTCATCTAGTCCAGCCCCCGGCTTCAAGCAGGATCAACCCCTACTAAGCCTGTCCAGCCAGGACCTTGTCAAGCCGGGACTTAAAAACCTCGAGGGATGGAGAATCCACCACCTCTCTAGGCAACGCGTTCCAGTGCTTCACCACCCTCCTGGTGAAGTAGTTTTTCCTAATATCTAACCTACACCTCTCCCTCTTCAACTTCAGACTATTAGTCCTTGTTCTGCCATCTGACAACACTGAGAACAGTTTCTCACCATCCTCTTTAGAGCTTTCCTTCAGGAAGATGAAGGCTGCTATTAAATCACCCCTCAGTCTTCCCTTCTGTAAACTAAAAAAGTCAAAATCCCTCAGTCTGTACTCATGGGTCTTGTGCTCCAGCCCCTTGATCATTTTTGTTGCCCTCCGGTGAACCTGCTCCAGCACATCCACGTCCTTTTTATACTGGGGGGCCCAAACCTGGACACAGTATTCCAGAGGTGGCCTCACCAGTGCCGAATAGAGGAGAACAACCACTTCTCTAGATCTGCTATAAATGCTCCTCCTAATGCACCCTAGTATGCCATTAGCCTTCTTGGCTACAAGGGTGCACTGTTTACTCAGATCCAGCCTTTCATCCACCATAACCCCTAGGACCCTTCCCCTTGTACTGCTGCTGAACCAGTCAGTCCCCAGCCTATAACAATGCTTGGGATTCTTCTGCCCCAGGAGCAGGACTCTTCATATCTCCCTGTTGAACCGCATCAAATTTCTTTTGGCCCAATCCTCCAATTTATCCAGGTCACTCTGGATTCTCTCTCTACCCTCCAATGTATCTACCTCTTCCTCTAGTTTTGTGTCGTCCGCAAACTTGCTGAGGGTGCAATCCAGTCCCTTGACTAGGTCATTAACAAAGATGTTGAACAACACCAGCCCCAGAACCGAGCCTTGAGGCACTCCACTTGAAACCTTGAGCCTTGAGGCACTCCACTTGAAACTTGAAGCCATCCAGATATTGAGCCATTGACCACTACCCATTGGGCCCGACCGTCAAGCCAGCTTTCTATCCACCTTATAGATCAAGGATCCAATCCATATTTCCTTAACTTATGGGCAAGAATGTTGTGGGAGACTATCAAAAGCTTTGCTGAAGTCAAGGTCACATCCACTGACTTCCCCATGTCCACAGAGCCTGTTACCTCTTCATAGAAACTAAGCAGATTGGTCAGGCAGGACTTGCCCCTGGTGAATCCATGTTGGCTACTTTTGATCACTTTCCCCTCTTCCAAGTGCTCCAAAATGGATTCCTTGAGGACTTCCCCCATTATTTTCCCAGGGATTGAGGTAAGGCTGACCCACCTATAGTTCCCTGGATTGTCCTTCTTTTCTTTTTTAAAGATGGGCACTACGTTTGCCTTCTTCCAGTCATCCGCTATCTCCCCTGATCTCCAAGAGTCTTCAAAGATAATGGCCAAAGGTTCAGCAATGACCTCTGCCAATTCCCTCAGTACCCTCCAGTGCATTAAATCCAGACCCATGGATTTGTGTACATCTAGTTTTTCTAGATAGTTCAGAACTTGTTCCTTCCCCACAGATGGCTGTCCTCCACCTTCCCATATGCATTGTGTTGGACTATTGTGTGGGAGTTGACTTTGTCCATGAAGACTGAGGCAAAAAAAGCATTGAGTACTTCAGCTTTTCTTACATCATCTGTCACTAGGTTACCCCTCTCATCCAGTAATGGCCCCACCCCTTCTCTGATAACCTGTTTATTGTTAAATAGTAACAGAGATTCTGTCAATGACCTAAAGGTATGTGTGTTACTGAAAAGGAATTATCACACCGTTCTGGAAAGGGAAACAGCCGAGCTGGCTTTTATATTCAAATTCGGCACATTAACACATGGTTTAAATCGTGATGGGATCTTTCTGAGTCACTATAGGGTCTCATCTGCACACTTGGCTCAATCTAATTCTTGACCTTCCCCCCCACCCCTCCACTCTCTGATTTGCTCACCTTGATTATCTTTTTCTGATTTGTCCTCCTTGCTTACTGTTTTTGGTTCTCTGTGCCTTAAATATTGAGTCTGTTCTGGTCTGGCTATGGTCTGAAGAATTGGGTCTGTTTTACAAAAGCTCACCTAATAAATTATTTTGATAGTCTTTAAAGTGCTACTGACTGTTTATTGTTAACATGCCTGTCGAAACCCTTCTTGTTACTCTTCACACCCCTAGCCACCTGCAGTTCCAATTGTGCTTTTGCGTTCCTGATTACTCCCTGTCATTGTCCAGCCATACGTTTATACTTCTCCTTAGTCAACTGTCCACATTCCATGTCTTGTATGCATCCTTTTTGAGTTGAAGCTGACTAAGGATTTCCCTGTTAAGCCAAGATGGTTGCCTACCATGTTTTCACTTCTTACTATGCAGTGGGATGGTTTGTTCCTGTGCCTTCAGTAAGACTTCTTTAAAATACTGTCAGTTCTCTTGAACTCTTTTCCCCTTCATCTTTGTTTCCCAAGGGGTCCTGCTCATCAGTTCTCTAAGGAAGTTGAAGCCTGCTCTTTTGAAATCAAGGGTCTGTATGTTACTGCTCACCTTTCTTCCTTTTGTCTGGATCCTGAAATCTACGATATTATCATAGAATCATAGAACACTAGGACCAGAAGGGGCCTCGAGAGGCCATCGAGTCCAGTCCCCTGCCCCGACGGCAGGACTGACCACTATCTACACCATCCCTGATAGACATCTATCTAATCTGTTCTTAAATATCTCCAGCGAGGGAGATTCCACAACCTCCCTTGGCAACTTATTCCAGTACTTGACCACCCTGACAGTTAGGAACTTTTTCCTAATGTCCAACCTAAACTTCCCTTGCTGCAGCATAAGTCCATTGCCTCTTGTTCTCTCCTCAGAGGCCAAGAAGAACAAGTTTTCTCCCTCCTCCTTATGACACCCTTTAAGATATCTGAAAACCGCTATCATGTCCCCCCTCAATCTTCTCTTTTCCAAGCTAAACAAGCCCAATTCTTTCAGCCTTTCTTCATAAGTCATGTTCTCCAGACCTTTTATCATTCTAGTTGCTCTTCTCTGGACCTTCTCTAATTTCTCCACATCTTTCTTGAATTGGGGTGCCCAGAACTGGACACAATATTCCAGCTGAGGCCTAACCAGTGCAGAGTAGAGCGGAAGAATGATTTCTCGTGTCTTGTTGCCTTATGGTCGCTACAGCCCAGGTTTCCACCCTTCTATTTCTGCTATTAGTTCTTCTCTCTTTGTGATCAGCTGGTCAAGTTGTGTGCGGCCCCTGGTCGGTTCCTTCAGCACTTGTGTCATGATCTGGTCTGGGGGATTCCCCACCTGCTGGCATACCTTACAAGTATGGACATAGCCAGTGGCCTCCTGGCCCATTCCCTTCCAGTAGAATGACCTTCTGAACCGGGCCTTGGTTCAGCTCACCCCAGCATGGCCACTAGGGTGATCATGGGCTAAGCTTAAGAGCTTTTCCCGGTACTTAGTAGGGATCACCAACTGTCTCTGAGGATGCCAGTCCACTTGGTGTCCATGGGAAAGGGACTCCTGGTATAAAAGTTCTCTTTCTACCACAAACCTGGTTCTGTTTGAAGGGCTGAGAGGCAGTGGTTCATTTCTGGCTGCCATCCAAGCTCCTTGGAGGCTCTCATCTGCTTCTTGTTCTGCCTGGAACTGGACTCTTAGAGCTGGAGATGTCAGATCAGGTCCCACAAGAGGCAATGCAGGAGTGGAGGGCACCTGTACAGGGAGGGATCACTTTCTTCCGGGGTATGGGGAAGCGTTGTAGATTCAGCTGTCACTGCCGACTCCATGGTGTCCCCCGTGGCCAACTCTGACCCTGGCACTGGCTGTCCCACCCCCTCTGGCTCTGGAGCCAGCGTTGCCTGGGGCTCAGGAACTGGGTCACAGGCCGTGTTTGCATCTACTGGTCTGAGTTCAGGCACCATCACTGCAGGGTCCAGGGTGTCTGGTTATACAGCCTGATCCCTGTTCAGCTCAGGAGAGGTTTTAGGTGTGGAGGTCTGGTTAGCCTTGTTATGTGTGACCACTCCCACCCTTAACCTGGTTCACATGGTTGGCCAAATCTTCCCCCAGCAGCATAGGAACAGGGTAGTCGTCACAGACTGCAAAAGTCCAAGTCCCTGACCAGCCCTTGTACTGCACTGGTAACTGGGCAGTAGGCAGTTCAAAGGGGTTAGCCTTGAAGGGTTGAATGGTGACCAGAATCTCTGGGTCAATGGCCTTGGGGTCCACTAGAGACTGGTGGATCACTGACACCTGTGCTCCGGTGTCCCTCCATGCAACAATCTCCCGCCCTCCCACACTCACAGTCTCCCGCTGCTCTGGGGGGATCTGTAAGACATCGGGGCCTGAGGCTTCTGGGGGCAACCCCGGAGTGATGAGCTGCAGCCTATTGGTACTCTTGGGACAGCTGGCCTTGATGTGCCCCAGTTCATTATGTTTAAAGCATCGAACCATGGGTGCACCACTGGAGTGGGGGAGGTTCCCAGGGGATGGAATGGAGGGACAGGGGGAACCCTGGGGTCTTACTGGAGGTGTGTAGGTCCCTTCCCTGCGAGGTGGAGGTCTGGGAGGTCCCCTGTTGTCGAAGGTCCCTCTCAGACTGCTCTCCTGGCTGTTTTTCCCCCTCAGCTCCATCCATCGGATTCAGAGTACTCCTGCCTCTCTTAGGTTTTTCGGTTTTCCATCCAGGATGTACCCTCTAATTTCTCCTGGAACCCCCTCAGGAAACTGTTCCATCTGCATCAGAAGAGATATTTCTTCCCAGGTGTGGGCTTTCTCTCCAGAGAGCCATGTTTCCCAGTTTTTTAGTACACGACTGGCATGTTTGGGGAAGGGTGTGGTTGGGGTCCACTTGGAGGCCCTGAAGCGACATCGGGCCTGTTCAGGAGTGAGTCCCATCTTGAGTCTGGCCTCTTGCTTAAACAGTTCATGATCATTCACCATGTGCCCTGGCAGGTCAGCTGCCACCGGTAGAAGAGGACCAGTGATTTGTGACCTTAACTCCATCATGTACTGACCAGGAGGAATATTGTACCCTTGGCAGGCCCTCTCAAAGCTGAGGAAAAGGTCCTCGACATCATCCCCTGCTTGGTACATAGGGAGTCTCCTGGGAGGCTGAATGGTGATGGTGGCGGGGTTGTTGGGCGGAGTACCTGAAACGTCCATCTGCTTAGCTTTTTCCAGTGCAACTTGGGCCTCTAGTTCTGCTCTCCTTGTCTTTGCTGCTATCTTGGCCAGCTGTACTTCTCATTGTGCATGCCCGTCCTCGGCTTTTCGTCGTGCATGCCTGTCCTCTATCTGCATAAGGAACTCCATCTCTTTGTCAGTTAGAGGCTGGCCTGCCTTTGAGGCATACTCCCACATAGAGAGTGCTGGGGAGGGGGAAGTAGGGCAGCTGCCAACCCCTCCTGCCTCCTCAAGGTCACTTCCCTTTGGACTCATCAGGACATGCTCCAGTTTCCCCTCTCCACGGTGTGAATCTTCCCTGGAGCTGGACATTTTGCCTTGTTCTGAGGCTGCTTCTACCTCAGGGTGTTGTTTAGGAAGGGTTGGTTTCTCTAGGGCTACTTTGCCCAATCACAAAAGCATGTACTGGGCTCCTTCCCTGCTCTATTCTGGCTTAACCATCCAGTTGTCCCAAAAGCTAGAAAAAAAAAAAAACTGTTTGGGATGGTCTGTGTCTGGCTAAAAGTTAACCTTTTGTCTGCCCCTCCGTGAGGCAGCACAAAAACAAAAGAACAAAAACAAAGGTGAAAAAAGAACAGAAAAAAAATTGCAAAGCTTGCAGCACAAAAGAAAAACCTGTGTCCTTTTAAAAATCCTGGGTTCTCAACATGATCCCACCACTATGCCACCATGTCATGGCTCCTTCCCCACTGTAGCAAGAAGTTTACAGAAGAGAAGTTTTAGTTTACAGAAGAGAAGATTAGTTTACAGAAGAGAAAACTTAGAGGTGATTTAATAGCAGCCTTCAACTTCCTGAAGGGGAGCTCTAAAGAAGAGGGTGAGAAATTGTTCTCAGTGGTGTCAGATGGCAGAACAAGGAGTAATGGTCAGAAGTTGAAGAGGGAAAGGTGTAGGTTAGATATTAGGAAAAGCTTCTTCACCAGGCGGGTGGTGAAGCATTGGAATGCGTTGCCTAGAGAGGTGGTGGATTCTCCATCCCTTGAGGTTTTTAAGTCCCGGCTGGACAAGGTCCTGGCTGGGATGACGGGCTGGACTAGATGACCTCCTGAGGTCCCTTCCAGCCCTATGATTCTGTGATTCTGTGAAGACAAATGCAGAAGTGGGGGCCAGCAAAAATACCTCCAAAACCTTATTTACCAGGTTTTGGTATAAACTTCCCCCCCAAAATCCTAAAAACCATAGATTTTGGGGATAAAATTCGCTGCCACCACCCAAGTAATAATAAGGAAATCAGGGAGAGACTACTTGGGAAATCTCAGCCCCAAAAGTAAAAAACCAGGACACAAACATTATCCAATACCAGGTTAATAAAAAGAAAAAGAGAGAACTTTTATTATTACAACAATAGTCATGTTACAAGCCTTATGACTAGATGGAAGAGTCACAAAGTAAAATACATGGGGAGTCTCCACCATGGGCCTAGAACTTAGTTGCAAGGAGAGAAAAAGAACATTTCTAAAAAGTGCACAGACATCAGATCCCACTTCCCAAATCATAAAACAATAAAACCTAACGGGTTTATCTAAACTTTACCCTGCTTACAGAAGATTGAAGGGCCTGTTCTTGGAGGGAGATATTCTGTGTCTGTCTCCCTCATGGCTGGAAAGAAAAAGAAGGAACAGACAGAAAAAGGGAGGAGCCAAAAAATTCAATTCTTATCTACATTCCTATAGGCCAACCTCACCTGGCTAAGGAGGTTAACCCTTTTACTCCCAGGCTGCTGCCTAAGCCTCACAATCATGACAACTTGTATCAAGAAGTTATCTCCAACATTCTCCAAAATTTCCCTGGATTGTCTGTGTGCTGCTGTATTGGTCTCCCAAGAAATGTCTGGATGATTAAATATCGGAGAGGTAGCTGTGTTAGTCTGGATCTGTAACAGCAACGAAGGGTCCTGTGGCACCTTATAGATTAACAGAAAAGTTTTGAGCATGAGCTTTCGTGAGCACAGACTCACTTCATCTGATGAACTATCAAAACAAAAAGCAGTCATTCATTTTTTTTGATAGTCATTGTTTTGATAGTGTATAGACTAGCACAGCTTCCTCTCTGTTACTATTCATCTGATGAAGTGAGTCTGTGCTCACGAAAGCTCATGCTCAAAACTTTTCTGTTAGTCTATAAGGTGCCACAGGACCCTTCATTGCTGGATGATTAAAGTCTCCCATGAGAACCAGGGCTTGTAATTTGGAAGCTTCACTTAGGTGTCTGAAGAAATCCTCATCTACCTCATCTCCCTGATCTGGCGTTCTATAGCAGACACCAACTACAGCATCACCTGTGTTACTTCCACCTCTAAGCTTAACCCAAAGACACTCAACTGGATTTTCTCCCTCCTTACGCTGGAGCTCTGAGCAATCCTACTGCTTCCCCACATAGAGTGCAACTCCTCCTCCTTTTCTCCCCATCTGTCCTTCCTAAACAGTTTATAACCTTCCATGACTGTGCTCCAGTTATGCGAATCGTCCCACCAAGTCTCCATCATTCCAACCACTTCATACTTATTTGACTGTGCCAGGACCTCTAATTCTTCCTGTTTGTTCCTTAGGCTTCTTGCATTTGTGTACAAGCATCTTAGAGAAGTGGCTGATTGGCCCACTTTCTCCTCTGCACACAGGGAACCTACTTGATTGTTCCCTCCTTCGTCCCCACTTACCTCAGGGCTTGTGTCACCTTCCCCCGACAAACCTAGTTTAAAGCCCTCCTCACTAGGTTTGCAAGCCTGCCTGCAAAGATGCTCTTTCCTCTTTTTGTTAGGTGGATCCCATGTCTTCCCAGCAATCCCTGTTCACGGAAGAGACTCCCATGGTCAAAGAAACCAAATTCTTGTCTGCGACACCACCTATGCAACCATGCATTTACCTCCGTGATTCAACGATCCCTACCTGGACCCCTTCCTTCCACAGGCCATGTCTACACTGGCACCTATGTCAGCAAAACATATTGTACTGAGAGGTATGAATATTCCTCCCCTCTGAGCACCATAAGTGCTAATGCTCATGCTGTATCCACAGCAAAGCTCTCTCGTGTGGGCATAGATGTGTCTTCACTAATGCAGCCATACGGGTACACTTGTGCCACTGCAGTGCTGTATGTGTAGACATGGCACTAGTGCAGTGGTGTCCAAAACCAACTGAACTGATCACCACATGCCCCCTCCCCTGCCAGGTGCCACCCCCTCATCAGGTGCCCTACTCCCCCATGCCCCACCAGGCATCCTACCCGCCACCCCAGTGACTCAGCAGAGCTGTCACTGGAGTCATGCCACCGGAGCCGCCCAGCCCAGTCATGTGAGCCATGCCATCTGAACCCTGGAGAGCTGAGCCACACTGCCCTGCCCAGCCCAGAACTGTGCTCAGCACCAAGAACCGCGCTGCCTCAGCTGCCCAGCCCAGCCCTGCCCCCAGCTGCACTGCCGGAGCTATGCTGCCCAGCCCAGCCCCCATGCGCACCACCCAGCCCAGCCCGGAGAGTTGCACCGCCCAGCCCCGAGCAGTCCCATGGCCTGAGTGAGTCGCAGGAGGAGCCACCTCTGCTGCTGCTGACATACATCTCCCAACAAGTGCTGGGGTGCATGCATAGAGAGGTGGAGGGCACTCCACATGTGTGGCTCTAATGAGCTGCATTTGCCACATCGTGCAGTCCAGCTGAATGGCCAGTGTATTGGAGACTGTGGCACTAGTGTTTTCCAGACCTGCAGCAGAGCTCTGTGTTGCTCCAAAGCTTGTCTCTCTCACCAACAGAAGTTAGTTCAATAAAACACATTGCCTTCTGCACCTGCTATCTTGTGCCTGATGTGGCTAAACCAACACAGTCTAAGGCCCAAATATTTCCTGTTGGTGGAGCACGAAATTCAGCTCAGATTTCCCAAGTCCCAGGCTAGTTGTCTAAACTAGTGACTCATCCATCCTCTCAGGTAATAGGTGGCATGGGCTGGCTGGAGAAAGAAGCTCCTGGGTTACCCTGAGATGAAGAAGCAGGTGGGTAGAGATACACATCTCATATCTCACAGAGCTGGAAGGGGCTTCAAGAGATCATTGAGTCCAGTCCCCTGCACTCACAGCAGGGCCTATCACCATCCCTGACAGACTTTTATTTTTTTGTAAATCTAACCTGCCTCAGACCCTTGTAAGGGCCCCTCAAGGAGTGAACTCACAAGATTTACAAGAGCAATGCTCTAACCACTGAGCATCCCTCCCTACAACAGATGTGTGAGGAGCACAGGGAGAGGGGGTCTGTAGGGAGATTGTGGACATGCAGAAGGCTGCAGGGGAGAGGATGTATGTGAAGAACTGATGTGTGGGGTGTAGTGTCTGCATTCGCTTCCTCAGTCTGAATCTCACTCTGCTCAAAAGTGGTGCCTACAGGACTTTTCCTCCTGCAAACAGCATCTTCAGCCTTACCACTGGACTCTAGATCCTTCTTCTTATAAGGACCAGATGAGGTCCTAATGTGTCTCACTCTTGGTCACTTAATATTAGATTTTTTTCTTCCCCCTACAGAAGCTACTCCTCTGGGTCCCAGCCCACGGCCCTAAAGATAGCAGATCCCTGCTAAATGCCAACCTTTATGGTTTCACTGCTAGCCTCCATACCTGGGTTTCTGTCTACTCTGCAACAAGGCTTCCACAATAATCTCTCCCTGGCACTGTGGCTCCCTCCACCAGCCAGTCACCCCAGTCTTATCTTGCTGAGATCTCCAGCAGCATTGAGCTACCACTTCTCCTGCAGCTTCTTTTGTAGTCCTTCTTGGCTTTGTTGCCTCCTTCTTAAGGTGGCACAGTGGCAGTTTGTGCCCAGTATGCAACGCTGGCCCAATAACACACCGAGAGTGGAAGAAGAATCTTTATTTGGCATGCCAAGTAAGGTGCAGGGGGATCTCTCCTCAAAGCCTGCACACCTTGCAACAAGCAGTGTGCAATACTTATACCTCTCTCCTCCTTTGTTCACCCCCTCCCAACAAACCAGGGGAGAGTTTCTCATAATTCCCTTATCCACGCCCCCAGCTCAAACTGAATTCTTACTGGTCTTATGCCATTCCGCTCTGGTAATTCCCTATTGAGCAGGAGGTCAAGTACCAATAGATTATTAACAAAAAGTAAATTACAGGAAGGTAGAGTTATGGTCGTATAGAACATGAACAGGATCTCATTAACAAAACAATACTGAAAATTAAGGAGGATTTACTAACAATGCTAAATTCAATATTGAACCTTATGAGAACATCAATAAGCATTCATTTACAAAACAATGTGTCTATGAGATCAGAATATAATAACGTTTCCCGTGCCAACAGCTTGATCAGGTGATTTCTCCTACAGCCTGGCTATCCTGCCCAGAGGGTCTCTCTATGGCTTTTCTGCTGGGGCAGGGTATGGCAAGGTCACTAGCCTCCAGCAGGGGGGGTCAGGCCTGGTCCGCCCCTTCACAAGAACACAGGGAGATGGGGTGCAGAAGGCTACAGGGGACGGGTGCATGAGGAGAGGCAACGTGGGGGGAGCAGGGTGAGGGGGTGCAACAGGCTGCGAGGGAGGGGTGTATGGAGAGAGGTGATGTGAGGGGAGCACTGTGAAAGGCAGCACAAGGCTGTGGGAGAGGTGTGTGCGAGGTGAGGCGATGCGTGGGAGCAGCAGAAATGGGGTGCGGGGGGCACTTCCTGAACTGGGCTGCAGAAGGCTGCGGGGAGGGAGATGTGGGGGTGCGGAAGGCTGGCGGGGAGAGCGCTAGGGGTGCCGGGGACTACGGCGGGGGCCTAGGATCACACAGCAACCCGTCCTTGGCCTGCGGTCCCGCGTTTTCATTCGTGGGGCGCGGAGAGGGGAACCAGCCGTGCGCCTTGGGAGTTACCTGATCAAGGTGGCGTGACGTAGCATGACGTCACGGCTCCACCTGGTGGGGCGGGGCCTCTCCTGGTGCAGCGGCTGCCGGAAGCGAGCGAGAGCGAAGCAGCGCGACTGAGGATGGGATCCGGGCTGCGGTTGCTGCTGCTCGTGCTCCTCTTGTTTGCTGGGCTGGGGGCTGCCGCGCGCTCCGCCGTGCCCCGGACAGTGCGCCCCTTCCCGGGTAAGCGCGGGCCGGGCCGGGCCGGGCCGGGCCGGGGGGCGCGAGGTCCGGGTCTCCCCGCGGCTCTGACGCTCTGCTGCTGCCCCACCCAGGTAGCTTAGCTGGCTGCTCGGGCGTGGCTGCCGGCTGCTGCGGGGGCCCGGGGAGGCGGAGGACGAGTAGCGGCTGCAGAGCACTGGTGAGGGGCGAGTCGTGAGCAGCGTAGTGGCCGCGCCCCGAGAGCCCCACCACTGGCCGGCTCCCCAGCCGCGCCCATTTGCCCTGGGCGACGGGTGACATCACCGCAGCCCGCTGTGCAGAACCCCCAGCTTGCGGTTTGCTCTCGAACGTGCTGGGGGCTCGGGAAAGCTGCGGGTACCCGCCTGGAGCCAGCGGCCCTCGTCCGCCACTAACGCGCGGAAAGCGCTGCTCTGCCTTGCCTGGGGCGCTGTCTGGTGCGCCTAGCTAGTGGGGTTGCCCAGGGCCCTGCCTCCTTTCCCATTGCCGATCAGATTGTATCCCGGTTTGTTACACGTGAACAGCTGTATTTTGTACATCACCAAATGGGTTGTTGCCTTTGCTCTTGAAAAGGGCCATTACAGTTTAGAATTATATTAAAAGAAAACAATGCGTTTTAAAAAGAGGCACTCAGAAGTAAGAGCCCTAATTTGATAACTATGTCTGTGCATTGTGACGCTGGCTGAGTGATGGGAGTGGAGCCTGCAAGCCAGTACAAGGGACAAAGCTTCCCGGTGCTGCTGGTCCTAGTGCAGAGTCCAGATCTGGCCTGTGAGCCTTGGCCTACCCCAGTAGTGTGAGCTCCTGAGCCTTATGAGCTGTATCAAGGCAAGATATGGGCTGTAAATTCCCCATCCCTGTTTTGTGGTACTGGCTTTCAGCCTTTCCAGACTACTGTAGTCCTTTCAGAAGTTGGATTTGTTTTGCATTCCCCCAGATCTCAATTCACTTGAAGTTACTTGCTCGCAAAATCAGACATAAAAATGCAAGGGTCCCAGTGCACTTATTGAAAACTTGCTCACTTCCTTATTTTTATCATATAATTATAAAAAAATCAATTGGAAATAAATATTATACATTTCAGTGCACAGTATCTAGAAAAATATAAACTCTTTTGTTTGTACTGACTCCACTAATGCTTTTCACATAGCTTGTTATAAAACTGAGCAAATATCTAGATTAGTTGATGTACCCTCCAGAAGACTGCTGCATACTCCCAGGGTACACATACCCTTGGATGAGAATCAGTGGCCTGTGCATAGGGGCCTACTCCAGAGATACTTCAGCACTGCAACACCCACAGAGAAAAATCGGCAAGTCCTTCATGCCCACTGGCAGCTAAGCTCCCTCCCAACCCATTCTTGTCTGCAGCCCTACCAATTAACTCCTTCCTGCCTAGCTGTGGAGAGCTAGGGAGAGGCGGAAAATAGGGGCAGAGTGGGGGTAAGAAGAGCCGGGTTAGGGGGTGAGAGTTTGAGAAGAGACAGAGAGGGGGTGTGGCTGGGGCTGAGCATCTCCTCAATGCACCTGGGGAAGGCACCTGTGGATCTATGCGTTCCTTGGAGCTGCAATAAATGAACATGTCTTCATTAAAGAGTGTTTTCTTACATCGATAGCTAATGTAGTAAATAACAAGTAGCAAAAGTCTAATAGAGACAAGGTAGTTATAGCTTTAACATGAGTTATTAGCTGATCACGATAAGCCCTAGTGTCCCCCATAGTTTTTACCATAACCTTTGAGTACACTTTAAAGCTACAATCTGCTTTGTATCAGGTGGGTAGCTGAGTTAGTTTGTATTTTCAAAATAACAAGAAGTCCTGTGGCACCTTATGGACTAACAGATATTTTGGAGCATAAGCTTTCATGGGCAAAGATGCGCTTTGTCAGATGCATGAGTGGAAGGAGTGGGGGGTCAGAGGAGGTTTTCAAGGGGGTGTCTCAGTCAAGGGGAGGGCCAGAGTTGACAAGGTCTGTTCAGTCAGGGAGGATGTGGCCCATTATCAGTAGCTAATGTGGAGGTGTGAACATGGAGTGGAGAAACTGCTTTTGTAATGGACCATCCACTCCCAGTCTCTGTTCGATCCTTCTGGATGGTGTCAAATTTGCAAATGAATTGCAGCTCCACAGTTTCTCTTTGGAGTCTGTTTTTGAAGGTTTTTTGTTACAGGATGGCTACTTTTAAATCTGTTACTGAGTGTCCAGGGAGATTGAAGTGTTCTCCTACAGGTTTTTGTATATTGTTGTTCATGATGTGTGATTTAGGTCCATTTATTCTTTTACGTAGAGATTGTCCAGTTTGGCCAATGTAAATTACAGTGGGGCATTGCTGGCACATGATGGCACATATATTAGTAGATGTGCAGGTGATAGAGCCCCTGCTGGTGTGGTTGATGTGGTTAGGTCATGTGATGATATTGCTGGAGTAGATACGTGAGCAGAGTTGGCAGAGGTTTGTAGCAGGGATTGGTTCCAGGTTTAGTTACTGTTTTGTGATCTATAGTTGGTAGTGAGAATTTGCTTAAGGTTGGCAGGCTGTCTGTAGGCAAGGACAGGCCTGCCTCCCAAGGTGTGTGAGAGTGAAGGATTGTTGTCCAGGATGGGTTGTAGATCACTGATGATGTGCTGGAGAGGCTTTAGTTGTGGGCTATATGTGATGGCCAGTAGTGTTCTCTTGTTTTCCTTGTTGGGTCTGTCTTGTAGCAGGTGGCTTCTGGGTACACATCTGGCTCTGTCAGTCTGTTTCTTCAGTTCCTTAGGTGGGTATTGTAGTTTCAGGAAAGCTTGTAAGACGTTTGCCTGTGTCTGAGGGATTGGAGCAAATGTGGTTGTACCTTAGTGCCTGGCTGTATACAATGGATCATGTTGTGTGCCCTGGATGGAATCTGGAGGCTTGTAGGTAAGCATGGTGGTCCATGGGTTTCCAGTATAGAGTAGTATTTATATGGCCATCAGTTAGTTGTACAGTAGTGTCCAGGAAGTGAATCTCTTGTGTGGACTGGTCCAGGCTGAGCTGGTTGGTGGGGTGGAAACTGTTGAAATCACAGTGGAGCTCTTCAAGAGCCTCTTTCCCATGGGTCCAGATGATGAAGATGTCATCAGTGTAGCTCAAGTAGAGGAGGGGCACTAGGGGGTGAGAGCTGCAGAAGCATTTCAGGTCAGCTGTAAAAATGCTGGCATACTGTTGGGCCATGTGAGTGCTTCTCTAGGATGTTCCCACATGTTAACTAACGTAAGCAGAAACACACTTTTTTTGTAATGAAGATGAACTCAAATGATTGGGTAGAATTTCTTTGGAGGCTTCTGTTTGTCAGTATAAATGCATTGCATTAATGAAAGTAAACAAGCTATGACTACTGGTGTATTATTGCTTCCATTTCCTGTAGCATTCATTATAACTCTTCAGTTGGTTGGATCTACATTAATACTACTTAGGCTGTAATCTAGTCAGGATAGGGGACATCTGTAGTGGGCCTGGCACGTAGGGCTGGGGCTCTGTATGCTCCAGCCATATGTATTTTGCTGCTAATAGGCAGAAATGATTTCTGAGCCAGACTGTTTGACATTTATGGCAGTGATGGGATATGGCTGCCTTTCTATAGCATTCCTTCATCTATGGCTTAAATGAATTAATGTATTGCATATTCAGTATCAGTTTAAATAATTACTGTAAAAATGCCAGCCTTGCAGTAAGACTTAGGAACTAGGATCCTTCTTAAGCTGCTGCCTCATTTGTCTGGTGCTGGTTTTAGAATATTGATTTTATTTATTTTGTGAAGTCCGTCGTTTGCTTTGCCCCATTCTTACTGATGAATATCTGTGGAGAGTGATTTATACTTTCAGAGGGAGGGTTGTAAATGCATTAGCTAGCTGAAGGTGAAAGCATGTAGCTGTATCAAATCCCATGGAATGGAAAAGGTGGTAGAAGGAATGGATTTTATTGGGCATACGTGGCAGTATAGGTATAAAAATAGGGAATTCTGGGCTAGGACATGTTCAATTATGTTAAATGTTTCCTCATTAGATTCTGTTGAGTATAATGTGGCTTACATTTTTCATTGAAGCTACAGATTATTTTGTAACTATTTGAAATGTGAAAATATGGCCGAGGGAAGTTTTATGTACAGGAAAGTCTTTTGGGCTTGTCTACACTAGCTCCCTACTTTGAAGGGAGGATGGTAAGTAAGGTGTTGGGAGATTATTCATGAAGTGTTGTGCTGCATATGCAGCACTTCATTAAGCTAATTCTCCCCCATGGCAACTCTGAAGTGCTAAACTTCAAAGTGCTGGCTCATGTGTAGCTGCGGCTACACGCCAGCCAGCATTTCGAAGTTTAACACTGCAGAGTTGCTGCAGGGGGGAATTTGCTTAATGAAGTGCTACGTATGCACCAAAGCACTTAATTAATAATCTCCCAACACTCTACTTACCATCCTCCCTTCAAAGTAGGGAGCTAGTGTAGACAAGCCCTTTGCATTCGAAGGCATTGAGCCAAGTTGGAATCCTGAAGTTAAAACACCCTTTGAAATGCTGCTTCAGCTTTGGAGGTGAGCAAGGATAAACTAATTAAATGGCATTTTTGTCTTTTATGGGGAGCAGCAGATGTGGGCATGCCAGCTACAAGTATTGGCTTTGTGCCCAGCAGGACCAAAGTCTCAAACCAACATTGTGATGTAGGCAGCAAGGAAATGGAATTGGGAAAGCAATCTTCCCCTTAAATTTGACTGGCTATTCCTGAGAAACTAAAAAAGCAAACAAGTCCTTTGTATCTTAGTGCATAGAACGTGTTCCAAATGGATAGCCTCTCTCTAAGGCTCTCTCTGATGATTGCACACATCCAGAAAGGAAATTACAGAGTGCAAATCATGGGAAGTTCACAGTTCCTCCTTCTCTATTTGTCAGAGGGACAGTTTGTCAGGGACCCCTTTCACGTTATCATTTGAACTTCTCGGGAGGTAATCATACCGTTCCCTGCACTGCCTGATCCATTCATGCTGTCAGGCTAACCAATGTTACAAACTGGTTTCCCTGGAATAGGGTTAATGGTCACATTCTGCTGTTACACTTGTACTGATGCAGATGCAGAAGCAGCATCCACTGGTAGGTGGGAGAAGGAATTCAGAATAAATTTGTAATGTAAATGAAACAAAATGATAGGACAAGGCTGCATGGGACTCCTAATGTACAGTTCACTGACCCATGCTTGCAGTTGCTCATATCTATCACCTGGTTATCAGCCAGGTAGCTGTGTTAGTCTGTATCTTCAAAAACAACAAGAAGTCCGGTGGCACCTTATAGGCTAACAGATATTTTGGAGCATAAGCTTTCATGGGCAAAGAGCCGCTTCAATCACCATGGTGAACATCAACCCAGACAAATGAAGAGAGAAAGACAAAGATATATAAACTGAACAGGAAGAATTTATGAAAGGAGAAAATGGCAAGGAGTTCAAATAATGACCCAGCAATAATAGTCAGTCCCCAAAATGGTAACCCAAGTAATAAATAAAAGGTTTATAGTAACCTCCTTCTAAAGTTGCAGTAGGTTGCCCAAGACCTTCTACCTTAGGCTAATTAAAACCCTTGGGGAGGAACACTGGGGTGATCCCACAATGGAGAGTTGTCAGTAGATAGTAGCTGGATTTAAGATGGACAGGTGAGTGGCATCGCGGGAGTGATTCGGTGGAGCGGTGGTATTCTTTTTGGCTTGATATCCTTCAGAGTCGATGGAAAAGAGAACTGGCCTACTCTGCCACTCTGATGGGCAGCACCACACATGGAGTGATGTCTGCCTTTTATTTCCCTTTTGGTGGGAAAAGTCTTACATTACTGAGCCCCTGCAGGGAAACCCTGTAGGATCCCCTGAGGTAAAAAGGTGGGAAAAACCTGTTATATAAAGATGATTCACCATGGCTAAGCATCACTTGATCAGTCTTCCATTTTGTAAGTCCATATACCTTAGTGATAAATCTAGGTCATGTGAGCTGTACTCCATTTTGAAAGAGGTCATGTAACATTGCCTTATTATACAACTTATGAGCCTATTACAGAAACCTCAAGATTTTGTCCCTAACACCACTATGCCAAAGAGAATGGATCATAGTTACATACAATCATAGAACAAAAGAGCTGGAAGAGACCTAAAAAAGCCGTAGAGTCTAGCCCCCTGCTCTCAGCAGGACCAAACCCATCAGATCAGCCCTGCCGGGGCTTTGTCAAGGCGAGACTTAAACACCTCCAGTGATGGAGAGTCCACTACTTCCCTGGGTAGACCATTCCAATACTTCACCACCCTCCTAGTGAAAAAGTTTTTCCTAATGTTCAACCTGGACCTTCCCAACCGCAACTTGAGACCATTGTTCCGTCTTCTGCCATCCGTGACCACTGTGAACAGCCTCTTTTCAACCTCCTTTCAGTAAGTTGAAGGCTGTTATCAAGTCCCCCTCCAGTCTTCTCTTCTTCAGACTAAACAGTCCCAATTCCCTCAACCTTTCTTCATAAGTCATATGCTCCAGCCCCCTAATTATTTTGGTCACCCTCTGCTGGACCCTCTCCAGTGTATCCACGTTCTTCCTATAATTGGGGGCCCAGAACTGGACGTGGTACTCCAGATGCCGCCTCACCAAAGCAGAATAAAGAGGAATAATCACTTCTCTGGATCTACTGGCAACGCCCCTCTTGATGCAACCTAATATGCCATTAGCTTTCTTGGCTACAACAGCACACTGTTGACTCATGTCCAGCCTCTTGTTCACTACAGCTCCCAGGTCCTTTTCTGCAAAACTACTACTGAGCCAGTCAGACCCCAGCCTGTAACAATGCTTGGGATTCTTCTGGCCCAAGTGCAGGACTCTGCAGTTGTCCTTATTGAACCTCATCAGATTTCTTGCAGTCCAGTCTTCCAATTTGTCTAAGTCAGAAACAAATCAGAAAAATGCCTTTGGTGGCAGAGGTAATAACCCTTAACATTTAACTCTGCTGCTCCCGTCAGGTCTCAAGACAACACAGCCTGTCTTGTCAGCATGATTGTGTTTCCCCAGACTATCCATAAGGTGTTGAGGTGCAAATATCTCTGTGGGATCTGAGACAAGTGACATGGCTCTCCTGGGCCATTGAATTTAGTCCCCCACTATCAAAGGCAGCACCATCATATGATGGTGTTCATAAATTTATAGGGTGACCATAACTCCCTGTCCCAAATACAGGACAGGGAGATGTGAGGGGGGAGGGGTGGCTTCTCCAAGCCCTGGGGAGCCAGGAAGCAGGCGGCAGCTGCTGGCCCACCCCAGGGAAGCTGTAGTTGCCGGTGGTCTCTCTGCTTCCCCGAGGCTCAGGGAAGTGAAGGATGGAGGATGGCTCAAATATGGGACAATGAGTCCCTTTTAAAAAATATGTTGGGACACCTTTTTTATGTCCCAAATACAGGACCATGCTGCCCAATATGGGACATTTGGTCACCTTATAAATTTATCAAGTACTATTTTTAGAAAGACCCTTACTATTGAGAGTCTGTCCCAAAACTTCCCTCCTCTGGTGGTAAAGAGACCATCTCCAAATTTCCATCCTAAATTTATTTCGGACAGTTTATCCCTATGTTTTCCTGTGCCAGCCCTGTTCTGTAACTTCAGTAGTTCTTCTCCTTTCCTGGTGTTTGCCCCTTGATATGTTTGTAGAGCAGACTTAAATTCCCTCATTGCCTGCCTTTTGCTTGTCTATCGAAGCCAAGCATTTTAGTCTCTCCTTTCAAGACAGGTTCTCCATTTCTTCCTCTGGGCCACCTTGCCTCTGCAGGCTCACCCCAAACTCCACACCAGGGCCTCCACAAGTGTTGTAATTCAGATTGGGCTCTGTGGTGGGGTTGCTCCCCATAAGCATGTGCAGCTGTTGATAATAGCGGCAGGTCCATGGAGCTGCCCCTGACTGCTGGTTGGCTTCCTGGACTTTTTTGTATGCCTGCTGGAGTTCTTTCACCTTCATTCGGTATTGCATTGAGTCCCGGGAGTAAACTCAGGCAGTCATCTCACACAACATCTGCTCATAGATTGCTGCATTAGATTGTCCAAGCTGGGGCTCTCTTGTGAGCCTAAGAAGTGTGAGGCAGCTCTCTATCCTGAGAGCTCATGATTGCAGTAGAGAGCTACCTATGTGGTGTGATGGCTTCTGATGTGCTGCGATGCAACGGGCAAAGGACTTTTTTTTATAATGGGCACCCTTTATATTTGCGGGGCTAGGCTGCTGAATTCCAATTCAAATTCAGTCAAAACTTGGTGGGCTTACTTTGAGTTTCTTCCTGCACACCTGAGACCAGCGTACAATTAAGTGGCTATACTTGGAGGGTCACCGCGTAGTTTTGTGGGATACATACAGGATACTTCTGGAGGCTAATAATTTCGAATTAAGGACATGGTGCTTCCACATTAGCCTTGATTCAAGATTTTAAATTTGAAGTTGACAGTATACCCATCCCATAATATTGATATTTTGTAATTGGTATTAAAGCTCAGTAAATTGAGTTAATAGTATTAACGGTGAAGACAGTCACGTTTTAATATCAAGCTAACACCTTGAAATTCGATTTTTATCTTGTGGTTTAGACACAGTCTCAGCTTAATTTTTAAAGACAGAATCTCCACCAGAACCCTAAATAACGTGTTCCAATGGTGGTTACCTTCACTGTTAAAAAAGGTTATTTCTAGTCTCAATTTGTCCAGCTTCTGCTTTTAGGTGCTTGATTTCATTTCTGCCTTTATGTTGTCTGCTCTGGGAGAATGGGCGCTGGTGCTCTGTGGGGCTGCAAGCAGAGTCCAGTGCACTCTCTGGAAGGTTGACCTTGGTAATGGGTCAGAGGAAGCTGAGCACGTGGGAGTACTTTTGGTTGTGCCCAGAAAAGGCAGCTAATCCTTCCAATAGAAGGGAAACATCACATCTTTCCTTGCCGCTCAGGGGTGGGAGTGCAGATAAAGTGAATTGGGTGAGGAATTGATCTCCTAACTCTCCAACAGTTTTTAGCAGCCATCAGCCTTCCATTGGGTTGCAGGGCCAGATATACACTTTGCACACCAAGGAACAACATCTGCAGCGCCCTCCTCCCCACTGAAACTCTTATGATGCTCTGACTGCCAAAATAAAGATCCATTTTCTGAATTTTATTTAGGAGCTCAACTGTCCTTTTTAGGTTCTGCTTCTCAGCCTACAGCCATGCTACCATGAAGATCAACCCACTGAGGGTTGATCATCTGGGGTTTCTTTTCATGCATGCATGAAACAGTGCTTTCCCAGGGTAAAAGTCGATCCCAGAACTCTTTGTGAGCGGTGAGGAATAAGGAAGGTCAATGGGAGTAATGCTCTCACTGACCTTCCTCCGTGTAGACAGACATTGAAGTCAACCACAGATAAATCCTATTTTTAGTTATGCAATTGGTGTAGTTAAAATTACATATAGGCGGTCGACTTCTGTATCTAGTGTATCTTATTTTAATAACCATGCAGTTTCTTCTTTGTTTCTCTCATTGTCACTGGGGCAAAAAATACCCTGCACCAATATGTGTATGAAGCTTATTTTGTACAATCAAATCTCTGCTGGCCAAGTATACTATGGTAAAGGTAACAATATCTTTTTCATGTGTAATTCCAACAGACCCTGGTCGTCTGCAGGCAGAATTGAACCTCATACGTCTGGAGCTTAGATAAGGAGTCAAAAGCCGGCTGGTTGTTACCTAAGGCTGTAGACTTGACTTAAACCCTTGTAGTCCAAGTGAAGCATAGGTCATCCACAAATCTCCTCTACTTCCCTCTGTCCTGGAACAAAACTTCTAGCTGACTCCAGCAGTACCTCAGTAGTTGTCCTTCAGTCTCAGTAGATCTTCTCCACATTGTCCAAGTTCTTCCTCTTTTGCATTTTCTTTGTGGGTTCCTTGTGAGAGCTTGATGGACTATGCTGGAGGATGGTTTTCTATGAGTGTGGTCTAGCCATTCCCACTTTATGTTGATTTGAATATCAAGTGGTTCTTGTCCTGATCTGTTCCAAAGCTCCTCATTTATGACCAAGTCTTGCCAATTTGATGCAAAGGATGTGCCTCAGGCATCTGTTTATGAATGTCTGTAGCTTGTGATTTGAAGACTGTTTAGTATGCCAGATCTCGCATCCATACAAGAACGCACTCCTTCACGTTTTTGGTGAAGATCCAGTTTTGTCTTCGCAGATATCATTTGCGAACTCCATATGGGTCAAAGAGTCTTGAATGCAGCTGTTGTCTTCCCTGTCTTGGCATTCATATCCTTGACTGTTCCTCCGTCTTTGCCTATAATACTCCCCAGGTAGATGAACTGCTCCACATCTTCCAGGCTGTACAGAAGACTCTTTTTGTAAGGGAACTCAGTGCCACTGGTTGGGGTGGTAAATCACATGCAGAAGGTGTGTGGGTTACATATGTATGCATGAATAGAGCCACAAGCATAGATGCAGGCAGGTAATTAAATGCAGGGCATAAACACGGATATCTGAAGAAAGTGGTGATGTAGCCCAATCACAAACAAGCAGAGCTGTTACCCCGTGCAATATGACATCCTGGTGTTGTGTTGCCGCAGTTTCCCATGGAATGTTGTCATTGGATTGCTTATGGTTTTTAAGGTAAGGTTATGTTAACCACTTTAATGGTGTGTGTATTAACTTTTTAAATTGTAATGCACTTTTAGGCATCCATGTAATGCAGGCACCCCGAGGCTGTACCTACTGTGCCTAACTGGAAATCTGGCCCTGAACAGGTGGCACTGACCCCGCCCCCCACCATGTTCAGGAAGCCCCTTAGCTACTGTGCTCAGCAGTGAGATAACTAGGCTGACATTCACACTGTCTTTCCTGCCTTGCTGCACGAGTGGATTATAAGGAACTGTTGCCTTGTGATACTAGTGCTGCTGAAATTCTAGTGAATGTTGGCTGATGTGTCTATCATCAGAGTGTTTAGATTTACAAGCTTATTTGACCATGTCAGGTGTGAACTAAGGCTAGCTCTAGGACAGATTCTTCAGCTGCTGAGCATTAATGCAGGACAAGATGTGGAGATAAAATTTCTCTGTATCTTAAATGATTGCTTCTTGGGGCAGCTGGTACAAGAACCCTGATGTGACATGTACCCAGTCAACACGGGGATAACTGAAATCCCCTACTATTATTGAGCTTTTTATTTTGATTGCCCCCAATCTCTAATCTCCATTAGCATTTTATAGTCACTAGCGCTGTCCTGGTCAGGTGGTTGATAATATATCCCTGCTTTTACATTCTTATTTGAGCATGGAATTGCTATGCATAGAGCTTCTATGGAACAAACCCAATTCTTTCAGTCTTCCCTCATGGCTCATGTTCTCCAGACCTTTAATCATTCTTGTTGCTATTCTCTGGACCTTCTCCAATTTCTCCACATCTTTCTTGAAATGTGGTGCCCAAAACTGGACACAATACTCCAACTGAGGCCTAATCAGCATAGCGTAGAGTGGAAGAATGATGTCTTGTGCCTTGCTCACAACACTTCTGTTAATGCATCCCAGAATCATGTTTGCTTTTTTTGCAACGGCATCGCACTTTTGATTCATATTTAGCTTTTGGTCACTATGACTCTGAGATCCCTTTCTGCAGGACACCTTGCTAGATAGTCGCTTCCCATTTTGTGCATAAACACCTGTTGGGGTGGTCTTTTTAGATAGAATTACAAGTTTTAAAACAAAATCAAGACCTATCCTTCTGAAAGAACATTCATTAGGATTACTTCACATTGCTCCATCTACTGTTGGAACACACACAGACTACTTGTGCAAGCAAAAACAGTGCCATGTAGCACACTGAGACAGATTTCTCCTTGTCCTATCCCCAAAGGCTAAAGAGAACAATTTTTCTCCCTTCTCCTTTTAACCCTCTTTTAGGTATTTGAAAACTGCTATCATGTCCTCTCTAAGTCTTCTCTTTTGTAAACTCAACAAGCCCAGTTCTTTCAGTCTTCCCTCATACTCATGTTTTCTGGACCTTTAATCATTCTTCAAGTATCAGAGGGGTAGCTGTGTTAGCCTGGATGTGCAAAAGCAATGAGGGATCCTGTGGCACCTTATAGACTAACAAATGTATGAGCATAAGCTTTCGTGGGCAAAGACCCACTTCGTCAGATGCATCTGACGAAGTGGGTCTTTGCCCACAAAAGCTTATGCTCATACATTTGTTAGTCTATAAGGTGTCACAGGACCCCTCATTGCTTTAATCATTCTTGTTGCTCTTCTCTGGACCTTCCCCAGTTTTTCTACATCTTTGTTGAAATGTGGCGCCCAGAACTGGACACAATGCTCCAGTTAAGGCCTAATGAGCACCGAGTAGAGCAGAACAATGACTTCTCATGTCTTGCTCACAACGCTCCTGTTAATGCATCCCAGAATCATGTTTGCTTTTTTTTGCAACAGCGTCACACTGTTGACTCATGCTTAGCTTGTGCTCCACTATGACCCCTAAATTTCTTTCTGCCATACTCCTTCCTAGACAGTCGCTTTCCATTCTATGTGTATAAAGCTGATTGTTTCTTCCTAAATGGAGCACTTTCCATTTGTCCTTATTAAACTCCATACTGTTTACCTTGGACCATCTCTCCAATTTGTCCAGATCATTTTGTATTATGAGCCTATCCTTCAAAGCAGCTGCAACTCCTCCCAGCTTGATATCATCTACAAACTTAATAAGTGTACTCTCTATGCCAATATCTAAATCATTGTGGAAGATATTGAATAGAACCAGTCCCAAAACATCCCTGCGTAACCCCACTTGTTATGCCCTTCCAGCATGACTGCGACCCATTAATACCTGCTCTCTGAGAACAGTTATCCAGCCAGTTATGAACCCACCTTATAGTGGCCTCATCAAAGTTGTATTTGCTTAGTTTATTGATAAGAAGATCATGTGAGACAGTGTCACATGCCTTACTAAAGTCTATGTATAGCATGTTCTTGGAGACATCACTGCACTGTCAATGGATGTCAGGTTAAACTGAAAGGAGAAGGTATATTGATATGCAACCTTAGTGTTCAGATCTCTGGCAGTCCTTCACTAAGGCACTTCCTAGGCCTGTTGTCACACCTGGAGGAGAAACATCTCTGGGGCTTCCTGCAGCCTGGCTCTGAATGTCTTGATAGCCTGACCTCCCACATTTTCATCACAGAGAAGTGAAAATCAGCTGTATGCCAGACCTCTGACACACTTAAATCCAAGACAGTGGGTGACTAATGTAAAATGTACCATCTGCAGATCTCTGGCAGCATTAATCACCAGGGCAAAATGAGAGAATTACTGCCAAGGAAGGAAAGACGTTTTCAGCAGAGGTGAAATGAGTGTAAATGAGCAGAAAGATGCATTCTGGAGAGGAGTGCTTTAGCAGATAGTAACTGCAGAGGAGATGGTTCTCGCACCACCAGTGTTGGTCCGGTTGTGTGAAGGGACGCAGGAGGCTAGTGCTAGATGGTAGAGATGGGAGATCAAAGATATGAAAGGTGTTTAAGTCAGCCAAGGCACGTGCCTGCTGATTATAAAAGCTTACAGGAATTTTGTATTTCATGCTGGCTAAAGGTAGCAAGAGCAAACCCAGCTGCAGCAGGTTTAACTGCCCTCAAGGAGATGAGAGCAGGAGGAGACCCAGCCCACGTTACCTCTTCACTGCTTCCCGGCATCCCTTCGTAACTGGAACTGTGTGGGGGAAGCTCTTCCTCCCCCCAATACTGGTATCCATACAGTGCTCTATAACTAGACCCCCCCAATACTGGTATCCATACACTGCTCTATAACGAGACTCCCCCCAATACTGGTATGTTTACAGTGCTCTGTAACCAGACCCTCCCACCCCAATACTGGTATGCATACAGTACTCTGTAACCAGACCCCCCAGTACTGGTATCCATACAGTGTTGTATAACCAGACCCCCCACCTCAATACTGGTATCCATACAGTGCTCTATAACCAGACCCCCCACCTCAATACTGGTATCCATACAGTGCTCTGTAACCAGACCCCCCCCAGTACTGGTATCCATACAGTGCTCTGTAACCAGACCCCACCGCCCCAAATACTGGTATCCGTACAGTGCTCTGTAACCAGACCCCACCGCCCCAAATACTGGTATCCGTACAGTGCTCTGTAACCAGACCCGCCCCTCAATACTGGTATCCTTAGACTGGTCTATAACTAGACCCCCCCATACTGGTATCCATACAGTGCTCTATAACCAGATCCCACCCCCAATACTGTTATCCATTCAGTGCTCTATAAGCAGACCCCCCCAATACTGTTATAAATGCAGTGCTCTATAAGCAGACCCTCCCCAATACTGACATCCATACAGTGCTCTATAACCAGCCACCCCCCCAACACTGGTATCCTTATAGTGCTATATAATCATACCCCCCCATACTGGTATCCGTATAGTGCTCTGTAACCAGACCCCCCTCCCAATACTGGTATCCATACAGTGCTCTGTAACCAGACCCCACCCCCCACCGAATACTGGTATCCATACAGTGCTCTATAACCAGACCCTCCCACAATTCTGGTATCCATACAGTGCTCTGTAACCAGACCCCCCTCGCCCCCCCGAATACTGGTATCCATACAGTGCTCTATAACCAGACCCTCCCACAATTCTGGTATCCATACAGTGCTCTGTAACCAGACCCCACCCCACCGAATACTGGTATCCATACAGTGCTCTATAACCAGACCCTCCCACAATTCTGGTATCCATACAGTGCTCTGTAACCAGACTACCCCGCAGTACTGGTATCCATACAGTGCTCTGTAACCAGACCCTCCCCCCAATACTGGTATCCACACAGTGCTATGTAACCAGACCCTCCCCCCCAGTACTGGTATCCATACAGTGCTATGTAACCAGACCCTCCCACGATACTGTTATCCATCCCTTGCTCTGAAACCAGACACTCCCACAATACTGTTATCCATCCCGCGCTACAAAGATGTCTGCAAGAGAGACCTCAGAGAGGTAGACATCAAGCTGGACAACTGGGAAGAACTAGCAGACGACTGCAGCAGATGGAGGCAGGGGTTACACAAGGGCCTTCAGAAGGGCGAGATGAAGATCAGACAGCTAGCAGAGGAGAAGCGAGCGCACAGAAAGCACAATAGGGACTTGCCAGACACCCACTACATCTGCAAGAGATGCAGCAAGGACTGTCACTCTCGTGTGGGTCTTCATAGTCACAGTAGACGCTGTAAATGAGGTCCTCAATCGAAACTTTAAAGGGCGCGATCCATAGTCTATGCAGACTGAAGGATGCCTACTACTACTCTGTAACCAGACCCCCCCCCCCAAATACTGTTATAAATCCAGTGCTCTGTTACCAGAACCCCACCACCAATATTGTTATCCATCCAGTGCTCTGTAACCAGACCCCCCATACTGTTATCCATCCAGTGCTCTGTAACCAGACCCCCCATACTGTTATCCATCCAGTGCTCTATTACCAGAACCCCCCCACCAATACTGTTATCCATCCAGTGCTCTATTACCAGAACCCCCCCACCAATACTGTTATCCATCCAGTGCTCTATAACCAGACCCTGCCCCCACAAATACTGGTATCCATACAGTGCTCTAACCAGACCCCCCCCTCCCAACACTGGTATCCATACAGTGCTCTGTAACCACATCCTGCCCCCCAATACTGGTATCCATACAGTGCTCTGTAACCAGACCCCGCCCCCAATACTGGTATCCATGCAGTGCTCTGTAACCAGACCCCCCCCTCCCAATATTGGTATCCATACAGTGCTCTGTAACCAGACCCCGCTCCCAGCACTGGTATCCATACAGTGCTCTGTAACCAGACAAATTTGGAGAGAGAAATTCCTCAGAGGAGCCAGCTGGAAACTGAAATAGGAGCAGACCAGCAGTTGCAGCACAGGACACCTGCATTGTGACACAATAAGGGCCTTGCTCCCTCATAGTAGTTTAGTGTTGCAATACTGGGCACAGAACACCCCTGCCACTGTGGGGTACCTTGTTGTGTAGTGGAGTCTTCAGTCCTGCACAGAGTTTGAGCAGATCAAGGTACCTAGGGCCCCTAGAAGCTAGCCAGCTGTACAGGAAGACAGACTTGCTGGGAAAATGGTGGGAAGTGGTGAGGGGTGTCAGTGCCTAAATGGCTGATCTGATTCACCTGGCTAATTAGACCAGAGATTCTCACCTCCTTCAGTTTGGAATCCTCAGCCTTGGACCATCTCCCAAAGTCAGGCTCCTAAGCCAGTCAGTCCTATGGGAGTTCCTAGTATAATAGCTAAAACTATCCTTCTCATGCTTGATATGCCCTCTTGCTTCCCCTGGACCTGGCTCTCTGTTGTACGGATGCCAGCTGTCGTGCCCTACTTATCAGTGACCTGAATCTGGTGGTCCTACTGTGGAGTCTGGCAGGTATTGAGTCTTAGACATGCTCCAGGCATGTTCATGGGCTTGGGTCCTGTTGGCAAGGGTTCAAAGCACTTAGCAGATGAAGAGCATTTAGGCAGCTTTGTGCATGCCGACCAGCAGACCTTGCTTTGTGCCATGGTGCAATGGGGGAGGAGAGGCAGTAGAATGTCTGGGGCTGAGCTGTGTGAGAGGCAGCAGTTGCTTTTTGGTGTGAAGTGCTTGGGTCAGAGATGCAATTACAAAAGGGGAGATTAAATTATTCTCTGGGTCTGCAGCTTGTCAGGATATTATGGGACAGGAATTGCAGAGGAGAGAGCTTGTGCACCACCAATGTTGGCCCAGCTGTGTGAAGGGATGGAGGAGAAGGGCTCTGAGGCCAAGGGGTATGGTGGAAAGACTGTGCAGGGCTCCCCTGCTGTTCTCTTGCAGAGCTGGCATTGCCCCTTGCTTGACCCCCTTTGGAAGCTGCGGCTAACAGTAATAAATGAACTGCTGCCTCTGTCAGACTGCCCTGCTCCCACTTCACCATAGCTCCCCCATAGCAGAAGGATGCATCTCCCTCTGTCTCAAGCACTTTCTCTTTGTGTCTGCACTCCAGGTTTTCCTTAAGATTTCCCACAGTTGCTACCTTTCAACTTTCTGACAGGGGTGGCATTGGACACCTAGGGTAGGCCGGACTCCTTCAGGCTCAAAGCTGCACTACTGTGCCTACTCCTGCTGGGATCAGTGCTCAAGTGGATGGTATTAAGTGCCAGCATTCGTAGGAGCTCCACTTGCATTAGCACACACTGTTGATCCTACTGGGGCTGTCATCAGTTAAAGATATGGGAGGCTAGGGGTGAAATGCCATTGCAAGTCAGGCTGTTGCATGCTATGTATGGCAGTGGCAGGCTGAGAAGTGCAGTCCAGTGGTGGAGCCTGCTGTTGCTATGTGTATGTTTTCAGGTTGAGGGGATAAGGGAGTGTATCTAAAATTGTGCACTCCCTTTCTGTCTGGATCTGAAGGAGCAGGTAACTGTTGAATCCTGAAGATGAGCACATTGTTGGTGACCTTGCTAACCTGGCTCTCACTGGTCACCATGTGTGGTCCTGGCTTAGACACTGCTTGCTATATGTCCCCTGCCCAGGACAGACAGTGTGCTTGCTCTGTGATTGCAGAGGTGCAGCAGATGGTTCTTCGCTTCTCCCAGGAGGCCATTTCCAACTACAGCATCTTCCTGGTGTCCCCACAGACCAGGACTTTATACGTAGGAGCCAAGAATGCCATCTTCGCGCTGCCTTTGGATTCAGTCAACCAGCCTGCCAAGATGGTGAGCACAAGACCCAAATCTTATAGGTCCATTTGTTTGTAGGGTGGGTGCATTTGGGGTGTGATCACACATAAGGGTTATTTGATCTTTATGGGGGGCATGTGTGTGAGAGGCATGCTTTCGAATCAGGTGTGTGTGCACGCATGAGCTGGGGTGATGTCCATCTGGACCAATTTCAGGAAATGTTACCAGGGTATCATAGGGATGGGATAACATGGATGGGGGGTTGTGGGTCTGCAGTGATCACATAATGGAGATTTGAGTTGTGAGGTAGGATGTGTATGCAAGAGTTCAGGGATGACCACGCTTCAATGTGCAAATACAATAGCCTGCCATTGCCTCTTTCCTCTGAGGATGTCTGGCCATCCTTTTGTCCCCCACCTCATGTGCCCTTTAGCAGTAGTACAGAATGGCCTGGGTCACTTCCAGGTTTGACACCCCACCCCTAGCTAAAATGGAAAAAAAATGAAAAAAGAATAGGGATGTAATCTGAATATTTTTTATTTCACAAATGCTTTTCTAGCCTATTTCTTTGCAAGAGCAAGCAGTCATACCTGCCCTAAAAATTGTGATATTTTTATGAAATCGTAAAATCACAGAATACTCAAGCTGGAAGGGGCTTCGAGGTCATCAGGTCCAGTCTCCTTTCCTCACAGCAGGACCAAGTGCCATCTAGATCAGTGTTTCTTAAACTATGTTCCGTGGAACACTGATGTTCTGTGAACAACTTGCAGGTGTGCCATGAGTGTTTGGAAAAATAATTCAAAGTTTTGCAATAAACAACTATTTTAGTAATGGAATGGTGGTAGCCTGCAACACAGTCAGGTTGGCTAGCCTCCTTGCTCCTCTAATCTTCTTCTCCTATCTATACAGCGGCATAGCAACTCGCGAAGATGTGTGGCACAAGTGCTAAGCTGGAGTGGCTGCTACCCTGTCAATCAGCTGCTTGATGTCAGCCAACCTGTGTGTATGGCATGTGACTTTTCTGTTAAGCCAGATACAGTGTTACTACATCATTGCTATGATACCAGATTAAATACTTCCTTTTTGTTTTTTGGTTGTTTGGTTGTTTATAGGTTGCTGTTTGGGGTTTGTTGTTTTTTGGTCTGACAAAATTTTTTTAAGAAAATTTTCTTAGGTGTTTTGCGTAAAAATATTATTGCTCAGTGTTCCATTATGTCAAAAAGCTTCAGGAACACTGATCTGGATCATCCCGGAAAGATGCCTATTCAGCCTGCTCTTAAATATCTCCACTGATGGAAAATCAACAACCTTTCAGGTAGTTTATACTAGCATTTAACCACCTTGACAGTTAGGAAGTTTTTCCTAGTGTGGAACTTAAACCTCTCTTACTAAAATTTAAGCCCATGGCTTCTTGTCCTATCCTCAGAGACATAATGTTAAGACTATAGGGAGAATCATTTAATCCCAGAGAAGGGAGTTTGCTTACACCCTGAGAAAAGGCATTAAAAAAGACCCAGAAAAGGGTCTGAATATTGAATGTCAGTACAAACTCTGGAAGGGGACTGAACTGACTATGCCTCGGCTGGACACCTGGGGGTCAGCATAGCTCAGAGAGGGTGAAGAGCCACCAGAGAGGAAACCCAGAGGGTGCTGCTCCATTCCAGAACAGGAACGGATACCAGAGCGAGCTCAGGGTGGCTGCAGATAGAGTCCAACCAGGACACCATGATAGGCCCTATTGGTTACTGTGAAAGGTAGACTCACCACTGTAGTGCCTCCTACCAGCTATGCTATGGATTAGTTGTCTGTCAGTATGCCCTCTTCTGGTGATGTCTTGCCACTGGCATTCCTATGCCAGATAAGTGGTTCCTGTCATGAGACTGAAAATCAAACCGACTCAGATATTTCCACTGGAGATAGCAGACATTTATCCTTGTTTAAAATTTAACCCAATTGACCAGGAGAGTGGATCTGGTGGAAGCTGGTTTCTGCTTGCTGCCTGGAGAAACCATAGATCAACAGTTGTCTCAGTATGGGAATGTATTGATCTCCAGGCTTTCATCGGCTGCCAGGCCCCTGCTAAAACCACTGTAGTAGATGACATGTAAAAGAGAAGGACTATGAGCTTGAAATATTTTCTGTGGCGATGCATCCCAGTCACATGGAAGTAGGCATTGTGTAAGTCAAAAGCAGCATACTAGTTACCAGGATCTAGGCAAGGAATGGTGGTAGCCAGAGGGCTTTAAATCAGGGAAGTTTTATTGTCAGGGATAATCAGCAGAATTTCCTCTAGTGATGAAAGTGAGGACAGGGTTTGGGTTCTTCCTGATGGAAAGGGACTTAAGTACAGACACCTGCTCAATGTGAAAAGCTGACAGAGGTTCTTCTGTGTAAGTAGAGGAGCAAGTGATCCTTCCCAAAAAGAGTCTGACTGCCTGATTGGAAGGTACCAATGGGTCAGTACTAGTAACATAGGTATGGGGGGAGGGATGGCTCAGTGGTTTGAGTATTGGCCTGCTAAACCCAGGATTGGGAGCTCAATCCTTGAGGGGGCCATTTAGGGATCTGGAGCAAACAGGAGGGGGTGGGGAAAGGGGTGGTGCTTGGCCCTGCAAAGAGGGCAGAGGACTGGACTCAGTGACCTCCCAATGTCCCTTCCAGTTCTATAAGATGTATATCTTCATACATTCTATTACATTAGGTGGCTATGGAGAACTGTCTCTTGATCTAAACAAAAAGCAGTCAGGTAGCACTTTAAAGACTAGCAACATGGTTTATTAGGTGAGCTTTCGTGGGACAGACCCACTTCTTCAGACCATAGCCAGACCAGAACAGACTCAATATTTAAGGCACAGAGAACCAAAAACAGTAAGCAAGGAGGACAAATCAGAAAAAGATAATCAAGGTGAGCAAATCAGAGAGTGGAGGGGTGCGGGGGGGAAGGTCAAGAATTAGACTGAGCCAAGTATGCAGACAAGCCCCTATAGTGACTCAGAAAGTTCCCATCACGATTTCAACCATGTGTTAATGTGCCGAATTTGAATATAAAAGCCAGCTCGGCTGTTTCTCTTTCCAAAACGGTGCGATAATTCCTCTTCAGTAACACACATACCTTTAGGTCATTGACAGAATGCCCCATTCCATTAAAATGTTGACTAACTGGTTTGTGGATCTGGAGTGTTTTGATGTCTGTTTTGTGCCCATTGACCCTTTGTCTAAGGGAGTTAGAAGTCTGTCCAATATACAAAGCATCTGGGCATTGTTGGCACATGATGGCATATATGATGTTAGTAGAGGAGCATGAGAAAGTGCCCGTGATTCTGTGAGTAACCTGGTTTACTGGTTACTCACAGAATCACGGGCACTTTCTCATGCTCCTCTACTAACATCATATATGCCATCATGTGCCAACAATGCCCAGATGCTTTGTATATTGGACAGACTTCTAACTCCCTTAGACAAAGGGTCAATGGGCACAAAACAGACATCAAAACACTCCAGATCCACAAACCAGTTAGTCAACATTTTAATGGAATGGGGCATTCTGTCAATGACCTAAAGGTATGTGTGTTACTGAAAAGGAATTATCGCACCGTTTTGGAAAGAGAAACAGCCGAGCTGGCTTTTATATTCAAATTCGGCACATTAACACATGGTTGAAATCGTGATGGGAACTTTCTGAGTCAGTATAGGGGCTTGTCTGCATACTTGGCTCAGTCTAATTCTTGACCTTCCCCCCCCCACCCCTCCACACTCTGATTTGCTCACCTTGATTATCTTTTTCTGATTTGTCCTCCTTGCTTACTGTTTTTGGTTCTCTGTGCCTTAAATATTGAGTCTGTTCTGGTCTGGCTATGGTCTGAAGAAGTGGGTCTGTCCCACAAAAGCTCACCTAATAAACCATGTTGCTAGTCTTTAAAGTGCTACTTGACTGCTTTTTGTTTTGATAGTATATAGACTAGCACGGCTTCCTCTTAGTCTCTTGATCTATGCTTGTAAGAGTGCCCGATGCAAGATCTCTAGCAGCTTTCTATAAGTTACTTACATCATGACTTGTTATTTGAGGTGTTCTTACACATGTCTATTCTGCTTCAGAGTCTATTTCATTGCTGTTCCAGTGCAATGCTGCTGAGGGAAGATCTGGGCATCCTACTTTTGACTAGAAGTAGGTGCAGGATGCATGTCCTGTCCTGGCAGTTACAGTTACAAATCTGTGGCTCAAGTACAAAACCTGCATGGAATAGACATGAACTACATGTCTCAAGAACATTGGTTACAAAACAGGAAAGCAACCAATATTCCTCCTTTTAATGTATGCATAAAAATTAGATGTGAGAGGATAAGGGCTACTAGCCTGAAAACCTAGATTAGATGTAGTGATCAAAAACAAGTTCAATTCACTAACTACAGATTGTTTCCTTTGTTTAATAAATCAATTTTAAATGTAAAATAATGTTTTGGTAATCTGATTTTTGTTATATATTCCACACATTTAAGGTAGCTTCATTTAACTAATAAATTAAACTTTTTATGTATTTTAATTAAATTTGACTTTCCATCCAAATAGAGCTTGACACAAATCAAGTGTAAAAATGATTCTAGTTACATATGCATCATTTGCTATTTTGTAATCTCATAAAGTAAAAAAAAAAAATTAAAACTGAATAAATATAAATTACTCTATATGATTGCTCAAATAAATAGGTATTGAAATAGCGTTTCTTCCTGGTTAGCAAAAAACACCAAATGTAGTGTAAAGGCTATATTTAGTTGCAAATCATCAACATGCTGTCAGCCCAGGAGGATCAACTTTTCTTCAGGAAAATAGCTAACGTACAAACACAGAGAGAAAGTAACATGAATAATTATCTCAATCTCCACTGCCTCTGCCCCAATGTCCTGTGCACATCTTTCCCATAGCAGAGTCCCTTCCTCCTGCTCTGCTAACTTACGCTGTCAAACACTGTGTGGAGGACCTTGCAACTCTGCAGACAAATTCTTTGTCTTCTGATCATCTTTGCAATCAGCAGTACTCCTGACCTGGGACTACCTCTTCCATCTCCGTGTGATCATGCGATAGGAAGAGATTCACCCTGAGGTTCCTCAGTCACTTTTTACTTTTAGCTCCTTCATCTTCTGTATTAACCTCAACCCCTCCTGGCTGCTTAACTCCCTCACGACTGCTTTCAACCTTCCTGGCTCTTCTTTGACAATAAGATGTTCTAGTTTCCAGGTCTCTTGTCTTCATGCCCCTGGGTGTTCTGCCACAGTTCCATGCTGGATACCTCCTCCCTGTTCCTGTGCTGTTGTCATTCTGGCTTCATGGCCAGGCCTTGGCAGGACTCTTCCTCTATCCTCCTCAACAGTTCAGCTGTTTTTGGCACCACTGATTGCACTCTCCTCCATGTAATTCTGTCCTCCCCTGGCTTCCACAGTACTATCTTGTCCTGAAGCCTCCTGTCTTTTGGCTACTGCTCTTCTCCCTCCCTCTCTCCATGGGACCCCCTTCCCTTCCCTTTTTTCATCTGTGTGCTGCTATCCTCACTTTAGACTCTTCTCTCTCCTCTCACACTGACTGCTCTTAAAAACAAAATCATCTCTAAGATCCAGCCTTTTTGTTTTTGTTTGTGTTGAGAGAACCTTCCTGGTCCCGCTCCACCCTTATCATTGCAAGTCCTTCCTCTCCAGCCTCCTGGATACCTCCCCTCGCCTCATGCGCTTTGCTCCATTCAAATACATCTGCCAGCATCATCTTCCTGGCCAGACCGTATGGTTTGACTTTATCATTTTTTATATATTTATTAAGGACTGTCTCGTATTCACATGTATTGTGGCTCTTGAAGTATTGATTTTGTAACTGAATTTGAAAAAAATGGCTCTTCTTGCTCTTTTGGTTGCAGACACCTGTCCCTGCTCTAACTCAAAGCATGCTACAGCCTTCCCCGCCCCCAGCTCTAGCTCAATAACAGCAATTCATTGGAGCTGCTGCTGCCTCCGTATGCTTCTTCCACCAAGCACTGGGGCACGTGCACAGAGTGGCAGACAGCACTCCTGCCGCACAGCTCCAAGAAGGAGCTGAATTTCATGGCCCAAAGAGCCATGGGTTGGCTACCTCTGTTCTTCTGCAAAAAATCAACTTCCTTGTCCTCCCTTTGGCTAACTCCCCAGCGCTGCCTTCCCCTGCCCCCACTGCTCTTCTTTTTCATCTCATTATTACCCCTCTCAAACTCCACTTCGCCTGTTCAACAGCTTCTCACACTGTCCTTTCTCCTGTCCCAGCCCCACACACATTTGCATCCTCCACAAGATCTACTCCTGTACTTTGAAGTGCCATTCCCAGATCTAAGCTAGAAATCAGTGTAGCCTGAAAGCTCGTCTCTTATCATCAGAGGTTAATCTCTCCAGTATGCGAGGACTGAAATGGCTACAGCAATGCTGTAAGCAGTCAAGAAATTAAGTATGGTTGGGCTGAGTCTGAACTGGATTAAAGGGTTCTTGGCTAAAAGAAATGTTCTAGTTCACGTGGGAATGATCGTGTTTATGTTTCCTGGCCCGTGTTGTGTCGGAAACCAAACTAAAGGATCACAACTCTCTGTTCTGGGCTTAGGAACTGTGAAAGTGGAGGTGTTCATTTGTGACTTTGTCTGTGCTATCCTGCTTCCCCTCTGTCTGTAGCAAGTCTGTTTGTATAAGTTGCCTTGGGTAAGGAGTGTCTCCTCTGGGTATGGGCAGTGCCCAACATGATGACAGTGCTGAGGGCAGGTGCCCTGCCTTGATGGAAGGATAATTGACACTGAAGTTTCTTCCTTTTTCCATCCCCACAGATCTCCTGGGAAGTGCCTGAGATTGATCGAGATTCCTGCACAAGGAAGGGGAAAAAAGAGGCAGGTACCGGGATAGGGCACAACTGGGGGTTGCCCCTTGTATTTCTTTTCACAGTATGCTGAGTCACCAGGCTGTAGGCGTTGAAGATATACAGTGGGTGTTGTCAGGACCATGCCCGAGACTGCTTCCTCTTTTCATGGGCTCCAGGCCAGTGTATAGCCCCTGTTCAGTAAGCCCATTGAGGAAGACTGCTGTTCTTATTATAAAACCAGCCTTAGCAATTGTAGAAAACTGATTAGGGAAGAAAATGTAACAAGGAGAAATCTATATGGCCAGCAGATGTAAGGGCAACAAGTGTTTTTAAAAATATGTTAGGAACAAAAAGAATCCTGACAATGGTAATTCAGAGAAGACCAAACTGTCCAGTAAATATTTCTTTTCAGTAGCTGTAGGAGAAGAGATGATGCAGTCTCATCATACTGTTGTTATACTGTTTCCATTCCACTTGTATTTGTGGAAGATGTTGAACAGAAGATATTAAAGTCAGACATTTTAAACTCACCTGTTCTGGTTAAAATGCTTAGATACAAGTTAAAAGAGCTCGGTTGATTCCTGTCAAGATAAAGGAGTAGCTGACAGAGGGGTCAGTTAATAAAGAAACAAAAGAGGATAATATTGACTAAGGCTGTAAATTTGTCATGGATTCCATGACTTTCTGTGACTTCTGTAGTGGCTGGTGTGCCTGGCCCGGGGGCTACTTGAACAGCCTAGTCAGCCTCTGGGTCAGTTAAACCATCATTACTGGGGCAGTTTTGGGCCACCATGCCTCCCACACCTAGAACAAGTGGGGTCCTGGGCATGTGCCTCTGTGCCTCCCCCCTCAGCAGCAATGGTGCCTCCAGGCAGCACACCCACCAGCACCCACAGCACCTCTGACCAAAATCTCCCCTTCTTCCCCAGTTTTTGTGAGGAGGAGTGTATAATGCAAGTCATGGACAGGTGACAAATACCTGTAAATAAAACATAAGCTTACATAAGGGGACTGTTAGCCCCGTACTAAAACACAAGTAGGGGGTTTTGGTTGGCTAACTCCCAGTATTAAAAGGTGAAGGGTCCATGCGAAACTAGAGCCCTGAAATGGACTGTCCCCACGGACAATGGGAAGAGGCCAATGCTGCAGGTCAGTCAGACTGATGGGTTGGACAGGCTAATGAGACAATTAGGAGGCCAGGTCCGGTCCTCTGTGTGAGCTGGGATTTTGGCTGGGTCTCAGAGAAGGGGAGAGAGAGCTAAGAAGAGCAGTGAGGAGTGCAGCTGTGCTGAGGGACAGACCTGCAGTGACAGAACGAGAGATGCACACAGCCCAAAGAGTACCGATCCTGTGCTAGGAAGCAGACCTGCAGTGGCCAGAGAGCCAAAGGGGTCAGAGCAGCAATGCAAGGAGCTGGAGGCTGGCAAAGCAACACAGTCTGCAGCTGGGTGTGAAGAACAGCTGGGACCAACAAAAGAGGTGGGGAGAGGTTCTGGGCAGGAACATCACCACCCAAGAGGCCTTGCAGGCCAGGATTGGAGAGGGATTGTAACTCCAACTGGGAGAACGGTCCTTCCACATAGAGCCTGAAGTCGTGTGGCCACTGCCTGACCAAGTGTATTCAACCTGCAGCCCCACCCCTGCAGCACAGCCAGGGCCTGACAGACAGCCTGGGGACTTGTGAGGAACAGACTGTGAACTGTGCTTGCACTCAGCAGACTGCTGTTTGTGATGCCCCCGTGCTACAGAGCGGAGCTGTGTGTTCTCTTTTAACCTTTCTAATTTTTCCTTATTCTTTTCTTTTTAATCGGTTGTTGTTTAATAAATTGTATTTTCTTTCAACTGTATGTAGTGATCAGTGGCTCAGGAAAGCATCCAGTGTGAAGAGAGAGCACCCTAGAGTGGGGACACCCTAGCCCCTGCCCTAAGTGACTACAAGGTTGGGGATTCAGCCCCAGGAAACCTGGGCCCAGCCTTGCTGGGATTTCAAGGACTCTGCTACTGAAGAGAGTGTAAGGGGGGCCCTCAGGGTCAGGAAGGCTATTGGGTAAAGGAAGTGGGATCGGGACTCAGATCCTTTTGCTGGTCCATTTCACCAAGGTAGTGTAGAAGCCAGGAAAGTTCCCCACAATAGAGGGACCATTCCCCTGCTTACACTTAGAAATGATTAATGCTAATCAACATGGTTTTATGGAAAACAGATTCTGTCAGACTAACATGATTTTTTTATGAGATCACAAGCTTGCTTGATAAAGTCAATAATGTAGGTGTAATACGGTTGGACTTCTGTAAGGCATTTAAGTTCGTGGTGCATGACATTTTTGTTAAATTATAACAATATAAAATTAACATGTCATACATTAAATTGAGACATATGAGTTAGCCAATTTTTAATCTACTATATATTTGAGAGTTTGTGCCTCCATCTGTCCGTCCATCTGTGAGTTTGTTTGTTCAAGAACATCTCCTGAATGGTAAGAGCTAGGACCACCAAACTGGTATCCAGCTTTGTACTTTATCATAATTTAAAGCAAGGTGAGGGGTTGGTCATGCCAGAACAATGGGACATGCATGGAATGCAATCCATGGAAAGGGAGGAGTCTGGTAGCTGGGACAGTTATACTCCAGAATGGCCACCAGGGGCCAGCAAACAAATGTGCTGCCATCTCCTGGGCGACCCCTGTTCTTCTGAGGCCCTCCCATTCTCCTGGAGCCCCAGCCTTTGCCCCTCCTAGTCACATGGGAGTCATCGGTAGCAACTGCTGCTGCATCCTCCATCATCTTCTGCCACACCCCAGGACAGTAACCATGGGAAACAATGCTGCTGACCCCTGCTTCCAACTTCAACCATACCTCCTGACTCCTGCTTCCCCATTGCACCCCCAGTCCAGACCCCTGCTTCCCTTACCCCCAGACCTCTGCCCTGAAGGACCTGAGCAATTCCAGGTAAATCTTTTAGATTATTATCAATAAGGAATCCTTGTCAAGCAGGTATATTTCCAGTGTGGTCTGTGGCAAAGTGGGGGTGTGTGGGGATTTTATTCCCTGGTTAGGTTGCATGTGTTTCCTGATGCCCCATAGAAAACCAAAGTGGATGCCTCAATTTCTCTAAGTTTCCCTAGGCACAGCATCAGTGTATAGTGGTAACAGGAGTTTCAGTGTGGTGACATCTCACACATAGACAATGGAAGTTCCTGACTTTTGCCACCAGGTAACACCTTTATTCTCCAGGAAACAGGACAAAGGAGGGAGAAGGGGCCTGGCTGGTTTGAACAGGAACTGGGCATTTGGAAGGAAGTCAATCTCATCTGGCCAGGGGGACAAAGAAGGGCCAGGGGTACCCCTGGGGCCCCCGCTCCCCAAGATGGAGTGTACTGGCTGCTTCTGGTTTCTGCGCTGACATGTCTGTACTATGCTGTGTTCCTGTTGACTAATAAACCTTCTGTTCTCCCTGCTGAATGACAGTCACATCTGCCTGCAGATGGGAAGCAGGGCCTTGTGACCCACAAATTACATGACAGTCTCACAGGGATCAGTTCTTGGCTCATTTTTATTTAATGTGTGTATCAGTGACCTGGAAGAAAACACAATGATCTCATAAAATTTGTAGATGACACAAAATGTAGGGGAGCGGTAAATAAGGATGAGAGGTGACTGATTCAGAGAGATCTGGCTTTCTAAATAAGCTGCATGCAAGCAAAGAATGTGTTTTAGTACAGTGAAATGTAAATGTGTAAGAACATAAAAATATCTACACTGGATCTAGTCTTGTAGATTGTCTCTGAGAATGGTCATTAACAGATAGTTTTTAGAAGGAGTGAGCAGAATAGGGCAATTATCAAATGATCCATCCCCTGTCCTCCAGTTCCAGCTTCTGGCATTCAGAAGTTTAGGGTTATTCAGAGTATGGGGTTGCATCTGTAACCATCTTGGCTATATTATATTATTCACAGAATCACGGGCACATTCTCATGTTCCTCAACTAACATCATATATGCCATCATGTGCTAACAAGGCCCAGCTGCTTTGTACATTGGACAGTCTTCTAACCCCCTTAGACAAAGGATTATGGGCACAAAACAGACATCAAAACACTCCAGATCCACCAGTTAGTCGACATTTTAATGGAGTGGGCCATTCTGTTAATGACTTAAGAGTTTGTGTGTTACTGAAGAAAAATTTTTGCACCACTATTCAAAGGGAAACAGCCGAGCTGTCTTCTGTATTCAAATTTGGCACATTAACACGTGGTTTGAACCATGATGGGAATTTTCTGAGTCACTATAGGGGCTCATTTGCATACTTGGCTTAATCTAATTCTTGACCTTCCCCCCACCCCTTTACTCTCTGATTTGCTCACCTTTATCATTTTTTTTTTTTCTGATTTGTCCTCCTTGCTTACTGTTTTTGGTTCTCTGTGCCTTAAATATTGAGTCTGTTTTGGTCCGGCTATGGTCTGAAGAAGTGGGTCTGTCCCACGAAAGCTCACCTAATAAACTATTTTGCTAGTCTTTAAAGTGCTACTTGACTGCTTTTTGTTTTTGATAATCTTGGCTATAGTTATTGATGGACCTAAAAAGTCTTAGGGGTAGCTGTGTTATTCTGAAACTTCAAAAATAATCAGTCCTGTGGCACTTTAGCTTACATTTGCACAGCACCCTAAACTTGAAATATTTTGAGTGTTTTTTGAAACAGGCTATTTCAGAAGCACCGAACGTCAAAATAATGCGCTATATCAAAGAATCTCTTACTCTTCCTGCAACGAGGAATACAGGGATGCTGAAGTAGCATGCCTGTTATTTTGTAAAATATTTATTATTTATTTCTGAATAATGGATGTGTTTCAAAGATGTAGAGTAGCTATTTCAGGATACAAGTATCAAAGAGGTAGCCGTGTTAGTCTGTATCTTCGAGAACAGCAAGAAATTGTGTGGCACCTTATAGACTAACAGACTTCTTGTTGTTATTTCAGGATACTTGCCCTTGCTTAGGTTTGGGCTCATGTCCCTTAGCTAGTAAGACATAGGGTAAGAGCCCCCTGATCGGCCTAGGCCAGGGTTTCCCAACATATGGGTCAGGACCCAAACATGGGTCACAATTACATTTCAAAAGGCTGGGCTGGGCTGGGCTGGGCTGGGCAGCTCCACAGGTGGCTATTAAGAAACCATTCACACTCCTGAAGTGGTTCTCAACTTCTTAATTGGATTAACAGTTATCAGGCAGTTAAACCAATCAATTACATGGAGAACCATTTCAGCTGCAGGGCAGAGAACTGCATACCTGAGGAGCAGTGCCCAGCTCAGGTAAGGTGTGGGCCTGAGTCTGAGGTTGGGAAGGAGGGAGGCTTGAGCTGATCAGCTCCCTGGCTTCCAGCCTCTTCAGGAGATGGGGTCCCCATAGCTGGTGCTGCTGGCCAGGGCTCTGTGCCCTGATGGCTTCCAGCCATGGCGGTCCCTGTGCCTCCCCTACCTCCCTCCAGCCTGTGAGAGACTCCTAGCCATCAACTCACGCAGATCCAGACAGACATCATCTTTCTCTCCAAATGCAAGAAAATGGACATTGTACCCAAGGGACTGACAGTGAAAAACCCATTACAATCAACATACTACACCAACTACAGCTAGAATCCGTGCCACACTCTCTCCAAGAAACTGAGGAACCATTTGATGAAAATCCTTTACAATAAACAAAAGATGATTACGAGTGAACTCTCTGAACTTGAAACTCTCATCAATAATCAGGCATCCGCACAAGATCCCACAGAACGAGACTTTACGTATACTAGACAAGAAATCTATAAAATGTACTTCCACTTCCTACAAAAAGGAAGGAACAATAAATTACCTAAATTATTTCATACCTCAGGATACTACAATAACCCCAAGTCTCAACGAACAATATTGTTAACCTTTCCAGCTGCAAACTCAGCCCAGCAGAAGAGTCTCTCTTATCCCAGGGTCTGTCTTTCTGCCCCACTTTTTCCATGAACTTAATATAATCCTTTGGTGACCTTGAAGCCTTCTTTCGCCATCTCTGTCTAAAGGAATTCTTCCAACACACCTATAAACATCAGTCTGAGTCTCTTGACCACCCCCCACCACCAACACCAAAAGAACAGCAGCTCTCTGTGGACTCCCACAGAGGGTCGTGGTGCAAGTCTGGATTTCTACATGCAATGCTTCCGCAACTGTGCTCAGACAGACATTATATGCAAACAGTACTAAATGAGAGACAATCCCAACTATGCTGAACGCTATGCTGTCAAGAGTCTCAAAAATAATCCAGACATTATAATCAAACCATCTGACAAAGGGGGTGCTGTTGTCATGAATAAATCAGATGTCATGAATAAGTCAGAATATGAACAGGTGGCAGCCAGACAACTCTCCAACACCACATTTTACAGACCTCTCTCCTCTGATCCCACTTCAGAATTCCAAAAGAAATTACAACTACTACTTAAGGAACTCCCTGCTGCTACTCAGGACCTTATTTACTCAGACACACCATCTCAGCCCCAATCTGGATTATTCTATTTACTTCCCAAAATCCACAAATGTGGAAACCCCGGACACCCTATCATTTTCAGGTACTGGCACCCTTACCACTGGACTATCCAGTTATGTAGACTCCCTCCTCAAACCCTATGCCACCAACTCTCCCACCTATCTCCGAGGAACCTCTGACTTCCTGAGGAAATTACAAAACATCGGAAAAGTTCCTGACAACAACATCCTTGCCAGCATGGATCTAGAGGCTCTGCATTAATATTGCACATGAAGATGGATTACATGCGATCGGGAATATCATTCCTGCTGTCACCAAAGACAATCTGGTGTCTGTCCTTTGTAACTTTGTTCTCACCCACAGTTACTTCCAATTTGGAAACAACTGATACCTCCAGATTAGTGGAACTGCTATGGGCACCCGCATGGCCCCACAATATGCTAATATATTTGGCTGACCTGGAACAATGATTCCTCAGCTCTCGTCCCCATTACCTTTCCTTTACTTATGATACATTAATGACATCTTTATGATTTAGACCCGTGGTATAGAGACTCTAGAAGAATTCCACAGAGACTTTAACAATCTGCACCCCACCATCAACTTATGCCTCAACCACTCCAGGTGGGAGAGACGTTTCCTGGACACTACAGTACAAATCAAGGATGGTCTGAGCAGTACCACGCTCTACTGGAAACCCACTGACTGCTATACTTACCTATGCATTCCTAGCTTCCATCCTACACACACAAGATCCATTGTTTATAGTCAAGCCCTTAGGTACAATCACATGTGCCCTGATCTTATTGACAGAAACCAAAAATTACAAGATCTCTACCAAATATTCATAAACCTGAATTACCCACCAGGAGAAATAAAAAAACAAATTGACAGGGCGAGACGAATACTCAAAAACCAGCTACTTAAAGATAGGCCCAAAAAAACCAAAAACAGAAAACTACTGGTCATTACCTACAGCCCCCAACTCAAACCACTGCAATGCATCATTAAAGACCTACAACCCATCCTTAATCAGGATGCCACACTCCAGAAGGGCCTAGGTGACAGGCCTGTTCTCTCCTACAGATAACCCCGCAAACTTATGAGGATTCTCACCAGCAACCACAGGCTATACCACAATAATACCATCCTGGAACTTTTCCTTGCAACAAGCCCCATTGCCAGCTTTGTCCACATATCTATTCTGGAGGTACCATCACTGGACCTAACCAGGTTATTCACAGAATCTCAGGCATATTCTCATGTTCCTCTGCTAACATATATGCCATCATGTGCCAACAATGCCCACATACTTTGTATATAGGACAAACGGTAAACACGCTTCAACAAAGAATTAATAGACACAAAACAGACATCAAAAGGCTCTTAACTCACAAGCCTGTCAGCTATCTCTTTAATGGAGTGGGTCATCCTGTTAATGACCTGAAAGTCTGTGCTTTACTGAAAAGGAACTTTAAGAATCACCTACAAAGAGAGAGTTCCGAGCTCTCTCTCATATTCAAATTCGACACATTAACACGTGGTTAATTGCCAATTACCTAGCCCCTTATAAGGACTCTTTTACATACTTTGTTTTATCAGACTCTTGACTTCCCCGCCTCCTACCGCCCCTCTTCTCTTCTGATTTGCCCACCTTGATTGCAATTTTTCTGGTTTGTCAATCTTGATAACTATTTTTGGTTCTCTGTGCATTAAGTATTGAGTCTGTTCTGATATGGCTATGGTCTGAAGAAGTGGGTCTGTCCCACAAAAGCTCACCAACTAATCAATTTTTTTGTTAGTCTTTAAAGTGCTACTGGACTGCTTTTTTGTTTTGATAGTATATAGACCAACACAGCTGTCTCTCTCTTACTATGACCTATGAGGAGAGGCAGAGGGATTTGGGCTTATTAAGTTTACGGAAGAGAAGACTGAGGGGTTATTTAATAGCAGCCTTCAGCTTCCTGAAGGGTAGCTCTAAAGAGGATGGGGAGAAACTGTTCTTAGTGGTGTCAGATGGCAGAACAAGGACCAATGGTCTGAAGTTACAGAAGGAGAGGTGTAGGTTGGCTATTAGATAAAACTACTTCACCAGGAGGGTGGTGAAGCATTGGAATGTGTTGCCTAGAGAGGTGGTGGATTCTCCATCCCTCGAGGTTTTTAAGTCCTGGCTTCACAAGGTCCTTGCTGGGGTGATTTAGATGGGGTTGATCCTGCTTGAAGGGGGCTGAGATCCCTTCCAGCCCTAGGATTCTATGATTCTATGAATGATTAAAGTGGGGATTCCCAAACTTTTTGCTGGAATGAACCCATTTTAATTATTTCTTTCCAGGATTGCATATGGATTGAGGATGCCATATTGTAGAGCAAAATATAATCCTCCATGCAGCCTGGCCTTGCACACATATTCCACACAGTAGAGATCACCTCAACTCTGTCTCCAGATTATGTGACCATGTTTGGGTTGTTGCCCACAGTTTGGGAGCATGCATTATTTGTGAAAGGCTGATGGAACTCAATTTATTATCTTAAAAAAGTGAAGGCTAAAGGGTGACTTGATCAAAGTCTTTAAGTATCTATTTGGCTAATACATATTTAATAAAGTGATATTCAATTTAACAGAGAAAGTTATGACATGATCCAGTTGATTAAAGCCAGACAGATTCAGACTGGAAATAAGGTGTATAATTTGAACTCAAGGTAATTAGGCATTGGAATAATTACCAAAAGTCATGGTGGGTTCTCCATCCTTGACAATTTGAACCAAGACAGGGTGTTTTTCTAACAACTCTGCTCTAGATGTTACTCTGGGGCAGATTCTGTGGTCTGGGTTACACAGGAGGCCAGACTAGTTGATCCTAATGATCTCTTGGGCATTTGTTATCTATTTGTGATGGTGAAATGGGAATTTTTCTAGAGCAGAGTTTTGTCCTTGATACTCTGTAGAGCACTGGATGAGGGGACCCACTCTTTATAAGAACATAAGAATGGCCATACTGGGTCAGACCAAAGGTCCATCCAGCCCAGCATCCCATCTGCCGACGGTGGCCAATGCCAGGTGCCCCAGAGAAGGAGAACAGAAGACAATGATCAAGTGATTTATCTCCTGCCATCCATCTCTTGCCCTTGTTCTGAAGGCTAGGGGCACCATACTTTATCCCTGGCTAATAGCCATTTATGGACCTAACCTGCAAAAATTTATCAAGCTCTTTTTTAAACCCTAATAGAGTCCTGGCCTTCACAGCCTCCTCGGGCAAGGAGTTCCACAGGTTGACTGTGCGCTGTGTGAAGAAAAATTTCCTTTTATTAGTTTTGAACCTACTACCCATCAATTTCATTTGGTGTCCCCTAGTTCTTGTATTATGGGAAAAGGTAAATAATTTTTCTATATTCACTTTCTCCACACCATTCATGATTTTATATACCTTTATCATATCGCCCCTCAATCGCCTCTTTTCCAAACTGAAAAGTCCCAGTCTCTCTAGCCTCTCCCCATATGGGACCCGTTCCAAGCCCCTAATCATCTTAGTCGCCCTTTTCTGAACCTTTTCTAATGCCAATATATCTTTTTTGAGGTGAGGAGACCACATCTGCACGCAGTACTCAAGATGTGGGCGTACCATAGTTTTATATAGGGGAAGTATGATATCTTTTGTCTTATTATCGATCCCTTTTTTAATAATTCCTAACATCCTATTTGCCTTACTAACTGCCGCTGCACACTGCGTGGATGTCTTCAGAGAACTATCCACTATAACTCCAAGATCCCTTTCCTGATCTGTCGTAGCTAAATTTGACCCCATCATGTAGTACGTGTAATTTGGGTTATTTTTTCCAACATGCATTACCTTACACTTACCCACATTAAATTTCATTTGCCATTTTGCTGCCCAATCACTCAGTTTGCTGAGATCGTTTTGTAGTTCTTCACAATCTGTTTTGGTTTTGACTGTCCTGAACAACTTGGTGTCATCTGCAAACTTGGCCACCTCACTGCTTACCTCATTTTCTAGATCATTGATGAACAAGTTGAACAGGATCGGTCCCAGGACTGACCCCTGGGGAACACCACTAGTTACCCTCCTCCATTGTGAAAATTTACCATTTATTCCCACCCTTTGTTTTCTGTCTTTTAACCAATTCCCGATCCATGAAAGGATCTTTCCTCCTATCCCATGACCACCTAATTTACATAAAAGCCTTTGGTGTGGGACCGTGTCAAAGGCTTTCTGGAAATCTAGGTATATTATGTCCACTGGGTGCCCCTTGTCTGCAGGTTTATTAACCCCTTCAAAGAATTCTAATAGATTAGTTAGACACGACTTCCCTCTGCAGAAACCATGCTGACTTTTGCCCAACAATTCGTGCTCTTCTACGTGCCTTGCAATTTTATTCTTTACTAGTGTTTCTACTAATTTGCCTGGTACTGATGTTAAACTTATCGGTCTATAATTGCCAGGGTCTCCTCTAGAGCCTTTTTTAAATATTGGCGTTATATTGGCCGTCTTCCAGTCATTTGGTACCAAAGTGGATTTAAAGGATAGGTTACAAACCACTGTTAATAACTCCGCAATTTCACATTTGAGTTCTTTCAGAACCCTTGGGTGAATGCCGTCCGGTCCTGGAGACTTGTTACTATTCAGCTTATCAATTAACTCCAAAACCTCCTCTAATGTCACTTCATAGGGTTTATCATAGCAACAGAGATCTCTTCCTCTCCAGATGTTCTGGACACATCCCTTCTCTCCGTAAACCCCTTCACTGGCTTTGTTTATTGTGCACCCAGCCAAGCTTTGTGTAATGCAGTCTGAGCCTGTATCTCTCCTCTCACTCCTACCTGTCTACTTCAGCCTGCTTTTGTGCCTTCTCTGCTTTCCCAGTTGCCTGCCCTTTTTCTAGAAGCCAGACAATCTCCTCTCACTCTTGATTAAGCCCAGATAGAGCCTATGAGCAAATTCCTTGCCACCCTTTCTGAACTGTGCTGATCTAGGTCCTGTGCTCCATGGGGCAAGGGCTGTGTAGCATTGGAAAGAAGCAGGATAATAAAACTCCTTTCCAGTCAATTAGTGACTAAGGAAGGTGTTAAATAGCAGGACTGTTTATCTTGTACAAACTGACTTGCATGCCAGGGCACCAGGATGGATTTCTACGTGCTTTAATACCATCAGCTCCATGACGCCAGGGCTCCAAGGTTAGAAGAGTTCCTCCACATACTTCAAGAATGCTGAGCTCACTATCTTGGCATTGCCAGGCCCTATTAGCAAGTCAGTCATCTGGACACCATAGTTCTCTACACCCTCCAGATGTCTGTCCTTTGGTAGACCTGTTTATACTGAACGAACAAGATATTCTCTAGCTACCATTCTCTAACAGGCCTCTTCCCTGGTACCACTAAGACAGATTGAAGCCCATTTGGACCTATGTCTCAGGCTTCCTCTTCAGCCCAGGGAATGATTCTTCATACTCTGAGGTGTTGGTACAAGGCTTATCTTTGGGACTCACCACCATACCCACTATTCTTTTTTTGGACAATACCAAGTGTCCTAGAGCCAGGAGTTGTGAGTGTCTTTTTGGATTCTTTCCTCATAACCTCAGTGGCCTTGCTGCTATCCCTGGTCACCTCAGTTAACAATTTTATATGTTTCTAAACAGAAAGAAACCTAGTGCCCACTGGGTACCGCATCATTCATACACACTGACTAGCCTTTGGTACTCAGGATTGTCCTCCAGTAACTTATGCATCCTCAGCACCAGAAGACACATAGGAGCAGTAGTACTACTAAATCAGGGGAACCTTGCTCCATTTTCAGACATAAATGAGGCAGTAATGCTTCCACCACTACCTTAGTCCAATGACTTTCAAGCTTCCACCATCATACAAAATGCCTGACAGAGTCTCTTCATATCCTGCTGGAGCAGGTCCAGAAGTCTCAGTGCTGCTTGAACATTTTAAATATCACCACTTCAGGAAAAAAAAATTCTGGTACCATAAATGATGCTCTGTTATTACTTCCTCATATAGGCTACGTCTACACGTGCCCCAAACTTCGAAATGGCCACGCAAATGGCCATTTCCAAGTTTACTAATGAAGCGCTGAAATGCATATTCAGTGCTTCATTAGCATGCGGGTGGCAGCGGCACTTCGAAATTGCCACGGATTGCCGCCGCGCGTCTCGTCCAGATGGGGCTCCTTTTCGAAAGGACCCCGCCTACTTCGAAGTCCCCTTATTCCCATCAGCTCATGGGAGTAAGGGGACTTCGAAGTAGGCGGGGTCCTTTCGAAAAGGAGCCCCGTCTGGACGAGATGCGTGGCGGCAATCCGCATCAATTTCGAAGTGCTGCTGCCGCCCGCATGCTAATGAAGCGCTGAATATGCATTTCAGCGCTTCATTAGTAAACTTCGAAATGGCCATTTGCGTGGCCATTTCGAAGTTTGGGGCACGTGTAGACATGGCCATAGTCTGGTAAACACTTACGTCTATTCAGCTTGTCCTTCAGGAGGCAGATAAAACTATGTTCTGGCCAAGGGAATGGAACATTTGTTTCCTCATTGCCAGTTCCTGCTGGTGGGCATGGGCAATGAAAGGAAAAGATGGGCCCATTCCAGATCCTCACCTTGTGGTAGACTCTCAAGCTATGCCGATTACAGAGATGTGTCAACAGAAGTTTTTGTCGGAAGATATCTTCCAGCAACACTTCTGTCACCAGATCACATCCAGACCGCAAGGTGGATTGAGTGATCCATTGAGTCGACAGAGAGCCGCTGGACTGCCCAGCCACACTATTGGCAAAATGGCCAACCAGAAGCACGGCAGATAGGGCTGCCCAGTGTCCTGGAAGCTCTGTCTGTCAACAGAGGACCCCCCTGGAATGTCCAGACTGGTTTTCTGTTGACTGATCTCTGTTGACAGAGGCATTATTCCTTGTGGTGAGTGGAGTACAGCTGTCTACAAAAGTACTGCATTCTGTTGACTTACTGCTGACAGACTGTCTTGCGAAACTGGACACTCCACAGGTTTTTTCCGCAAAACGGCCATTGTGCCGACAAAACCCTGTTGTCTGGATACAGCCAAAATGTTTAGGTCTCCTACACAGGAAAAATTACTCCTCAGCAGAACAGCTCTGTGTGGCAAACTATCAGGCTATACTGGTGAAATGGGACTTCGAGACATATTCAAAGTTAACTTTGATTTAAGCACCTACCACAGGCCCAGAATGAGCTGTTTCAAGCACTTATTTCATTGGGCCACTATGTATCCGACATCTCCCTACAAGCTGCTCTACATATGGCAGATACCTAGTGTCCAATGAGGAGATCACTGTACATAATGTTGGAAAGGACCTTACTTTCTACCTTGATAGATTAAGCCCTTCCATGCCTCTTCAAGGCCATTTGTCATTTGTGGAGGGGATGAAGGATCAACCTATTCCACTGAAACTCATGAAATGAGTTGCAGAGTACATTTTAACCAGCTATGAATCTGCAGGGAGGCATCCCCCTCCGAGGGACAGCACACTCCACTGGAGCTCACACTCCATATCTAAAACTTCCACTGAAGGATGTTCCTATAACAGAAATTCACAGGACTGCAACTTTGGTCTTCCATCTGTACTTTTGTCCAGCATTATGCCAATTTACCTGTTTCCGAGATGTTGTTATTTTTGGTGACTGAGCTTGACAAGGCCTGGCTGGGATGATTTAGTTAGGGTTGATCCTGCTTTAGGCAGGGGGCTGGACTCAATGACCTCCTGAAGTACCTTCCAGCTCTAGGATTCTACTCTGAGCTGTCTTGGCCTTGCCTCCCTAGCACCCACCTATTCATTTTGTTACTGACTGGGAGTCTCCCGTGTCGGGGCAGCCATAAGGATGGATACTTGAAGAAAGAAGAGAGGTTATTTACCTTACAACAATGAATTCTTTTTAAGATGTTTTGTAGCTATGGGTCCTCCACTTCCCTCCCACGTTTCTCTTAGAGGCTCAGTTCCCTCCTGATTGCGAAACAGAGTAATGGCACCTCTGTGTATACCTATGTTTAGAGGCACAAGATGTTGTGCAGCTGCAGGTCTTCAGACACCAATTTATGGTCTCCAGTTGAGTGCTCACACTCAATACAATAGAATGCCTATAAGGACAAAACATTTCAAAGAACTCAGGGCATGGTGGGGTAAGTAACCTGCTTCAGTGTTTAAGGCCAACGTTTAGATACCACTGATATCCATAAAAATAGTGTGCAGCGATGACCTGTCTTGACAGGTCCCTAGCCACCTGAATCTCCATCAGTAAAGTCCCAGCAGCTCTTACTTATGTCCTTATGCTTCCAAGCTGCACTGTGCTTCCTTCACACCAAAGCCCTGTGGAAGTCACAGAGAAGGTATGCCCCCATCTAGCTCACCTCTGAGGCCTGATCTGGTAGGTATGCTCATGTATGGTGGGTATAATATGCCAGGGGTGGCGGTGGTGGTGGTGGTTTTTCTTGCTTTTCTCTCCTTCCCCCATGAAGGGTGGTTCTGTCTCCTGTTGAAGTGGTCCTGATTTGTTAGAAATACTTAAGTATTTAGTGGTCTATGTATGGTATGTTCACAGTGCAAAAAACAAAACAATGGCCCTCCCCCATTCTGACTGGCCTATTGAAGCTCACTCAGGCTTGTGAGGCTGTTTCATTACTATGTAGACTTCTCGGCTTGGGCTGGAGCCTAAGCTGTGTGGTCCTCCCACATCTGAGAATCCTAGAGGAGACCAGACATCTGCACAAAAGTGAAACAGCCTTGTAACCCAACCCAGCCCAGAGTCAGCTGGCACAGGCTAGTTGCAGATGTTTGATTGCAGTATAACATACCCTGAGAGAATGAGAGTGACTCTACAGCAATGATCCCTGTAATCTTTTCCATCCACATGTGGAATAAATATTTTTAAGTGCATCAAGGCATATGTGAATGCTCACTACCAATAGAAATACCAAACCTAGCTATTAGCATTCTGCTAATCATCTGGGCAGTATCTGAATTTTTCCTGAGTGGCTGCACAAGAGCACAGCTTACAGGGAACAATGCTGTCCAGCCCAGTAGTTAAGACTCTTTGATGAGAGTCCTGGGTTCAAGTCCTGTGCTGAAGGAGACAGATGTTTGAATCTGGTTCTCCCAAATCCCAGGCGAATGCTCCAACTATTGGGCTTTTAAGCATGGGGGGTGAGGCAGAGCTCTACCACCTGTTTGACTTTCCACAGAAAGAGTCTGACCTGGCTGAGGTGTCTAGCTGAAGAAGAGGGTTCATCTTTGGGAATCCTGAGTGGAGCAACGCACCTTATCTGTTGTTGAGGTGCAGAGCTTAGGCACTGTTGTTGGCATTTCACCCCTGGCCAGCTGAGGCACCATCCTGCTGAGTGTATAGTTTGTTTTGCTTGGAGCCTAAGTATGTAACTGGGGGTTGTGAAGTCCAGTGGGTGGAAGGACATCTAAAAGTTAGGCATTGCAGCACTCAGCATTGTGATGCCTAGGTCCCTCTTGTGATTCTAGCCCAAAGAATATGTCATACATACAGAATGGCACAACTGTATCCTTGGAAGCCATGACTTGAAAAAAATTGGGTGTCATAGCAGACAAGGGGTTGAACATGAGCTACCTGTGCAATGCTCCGGCCAAAAGGGAGAATGTTATTGTTGTAGTCAAAAGTTATCTCACGTTCAACACTGGGCTCTCTGAGTACAAAACATACTGAAAGATAGGTTAACCGGAAGCAGTTTATTGCCATGACCGGCTTTAGCAACAAACCCTTAACTAAAAAGCAAAAGCATGATAGGAAAGTGGCAAGTTGTGAACCACGGTCAGCTGTGGATGAGTTGGAGTTCTCTAGTCTTCCGAGGCACTGGCACCGTGGCCCATCGGTGAGGTCCAAATTGCGTTGGTTTCTGTGTCGGTCATATACAGTTTTTCTGCCTCATTATACCGTTCCTCATTGTACACTCATTACCATTTACAGTATTTCCTTCGCTGTCAGTTATTGATCTATTATTGGTTCTTGTTCTTTAACCCTGCTTATGTGTTTACCACATCTCATCATACAAGATCGTTGCATGTTTTGTGCCCTTCCTTTATCTATCTACAAATTGCTGTGCTACAATGCCACCGCTTATCTTGTTAGGTAGTTTTTTCCTGAGGTTTGTTCCTGGCTCATTAGACATGGGCGGTGGGGTGTGTGCTTCATCAGCCCTAAGCTTTTATGTATAAAGTTCTTACATGCTACAGTTATCCAGGATGTCTGAACAAGAAGTAGTGAGGAGATGATTTTATTTCTGTGTACAGCATTGGTGTGCCCGATACTAGCCCCTTGCATCCAGTTCTGGAATTTCATGGGTTTTGAAAAATTGGGAGTGATGCAGAAAGGATTCACAAAGCTTATTTGAAGAATCAAAAAAATTAAAATGTTTTTTAAATACATTATAAATAAATAAAATTAAAAATGTTTTTTAAATACATTAGAAGCAGGAAGCCTGCTAAAAAAGCAGTGGGGCCCTTGGACGATAAAGATATAAAAGGAGCGATCAAGGAAGACAGTGCCATTGCGGAGCGATTAAATGATTTCTTTGCTTCAGTCTTCACGGCTGAGGATGTTACAGAGGTTCCTAAATCTGAGCCAGCCTTTTTAGGTGACAAATCTGAGGAACTCACTCAGATTGAAGTGACATTAGAGGAGGTTTTGGAGTTAATTGATAAGCTGAATAGTAACAAGTCTCCAGGACCAGACGGTATTCACCCAAGGGTTCTGAAAGAACTCAAATGTGAAATTGCGGAGTTATTAACAGTGGTTTGTAACCTATCCTTTAAATCCACTTTGGTACCAAATGACTGGAAGACGGCCAATATAACGCCAATATTTAAAAAAGGCTCTAGAGGAGACCCTGGCAATTATAGACCGATAAGTTTAACATCAGTACCAGGCAAATTAGTAGAAACACTAGTAAAGAATAAAATTGCAAGGCACGTAGAAGAGCACGAATTGTTGGGCAAAAGTCAGCATGGTTTCTGCAGAGGGAAGTCATGTCTAACTAATCTATTAGAATTCTTTGAAGGGGTTAATAAACCTGCGGACAAGGGGCACCCAGTGGACATAATATACCTAGATTTCCAGAAAGCCTTTGACACGGTCCCACACCAAAGGCTTTTATGTAAATTAGGTGGTCATGGGATAGGAGGAAAGATCCTTTCATGGATCGGGAATTGGTTAAAAGACAGAAAACAAAGGGTGGGAATAAATGGTAAATTTTCACAATGGAGGAGGGTAACTAGTGGTGTTCCCCAGGGGTCAGTCCTGGGACCGATCCTGTTCAACTTGTTCATCAATGATCTAGAAAATGAGGTAAGCAGTGAGGTGGCCAAGTTTGCAGATGACACCAAGTTGTTCAGGACAGTCAAAACCAAAACAGATTGTGAAGAACTACAAAACGATCTCAGCAAACTGAGTGATTGGGCAGCAAAATGGCAAATGAAATTTAATGTGGGTAAGTGTAAGGTAATGCATGTTGGAAAAAATAACCCAAATTACATGTACTACATGATGGGGTCAAATTTAGCTACGACAGATCAGGAAAGGGATCTTGGAGTTATAGTGGATAGTTCTCTGAAGACATCCACGCAGTGTGCAGCGGCAGTTAGTAAGGCAAATAGGATGTTAGGAATTATTAAAAAAGGGATCGATAATAAGACAAAAGATATCATACTTCCCCTATATAAAACTATGGTACGCCCACATCTTGAGTACTGCGTGCAGATGTGGTCTCCTCACCTCAAAAAAGATATATTGGCATTAGAAAAGGTTCAGAAAAGGGCGACTAAGATGATTAGGGGCTTGGACCGGGTCCCATATGGGGAGAGGCTAGAGAGACTGGGACTTTTCAGTTTGGAAAAGAGGCGATTGAGGGGCGATATGATAGAGGTATATAAAATCATGAATGGTGTGGAGAAAGTGAATATAGAAAAATTATTTACCTTTTCCCATAATACAAGAACTAGGGGACACCAAATGAAATTGATGGGTAGTAGGTTCAAAACTAATAAAAGGAAATTTTTCTTCACACAGCGCACAGTCAACCTGTGGAACTCCTTGCCCGAGGAGGCTGTGAAGGCCAGGACTCTATTAGGGTTTAAAAAAGAGCTTGATAAATTTTTGCAGGTTAGGTCCATAAATGGCTATTAGCCAGGGATAAAGTATGATGCCCCTAGCCTTCAGAACAAGGGCAGGAGATGGATGGCAGGAGATAAATCACTTGATCATTGTCTTCTGTTCTCCTTCTCTGGGGCACCTGGCATTGGCCACCGTTGGCAGATGGGATGCTGGGCTGGATGGACCTTTGGTCTGACCCAGTATGGCCATTCTTATGCTCTTATGTTCTTAAGAGTTGAGCCAGATGCTTTATTCTAGTGAGAGACCATTTAGTTTATCAGAAAGAAGATTGAGTGAAAACTTATTACAGTGAAGGCTCTCTAGTCTTGTGGGGACAGGCAGAACAAGAAACAGCATTTGGAGCTGAAACCAGGCACATTCAAATCACAAATGAGGCACTAGTGTTTGACTGTGATGGTGATTAACCATTGGAACAAACTCCCCAGGTCCATGATTGATTTTTTCCATCTCTTGAAGTCTTCACATCACAACGAAATACCTTTCTGGAAGTGTCTTAGGGTATGTCTTCACTGTGCCAGGGACTGACTCAGCAGGAATTGATCCACCGAGCAGTGATTTATCCTGTCATTGAAGACATAATAAATTGATATCTGAGCATGCTCCCATTGTCATCAATACTCTAGCAAAAAGAGAAAAGTAGCTGGCATTGACAGGAGAGCAGCCCCTGTCAACTTTACCATGCGGAAGACACCAGGGCAGGTATGTTGACAGAAGCAGACAAACGGTAAAGGTAAGTGTAGACAAGGTACACCCGCCCCAAAAATTTGGCAACCTTAAAACAAGGCCTTTGTTTACAAATGTTATTGGTTCTGTAAAAAAACTGACTGGGACAAATTCTATGGCCTGTGGTATACCTGAGGTCAAGCTAAATGATTGACAGAGTTTAAGACCAGAGGTGACTATCCAGTCTCTGCTTGCCCATCCCTGGGCACGGTGAACCTCGTCTGTAATGCCGCCAGCAACGCAAGGGCCATATTCAGCGCCTCATTAGCATACTACCAGCCGCGGCACTTTGAAATTGCCACTTTTCTGTCTCATGCGGCTTGTCCAGACAGGGGTCCTTTTCAAAAGGACCCTGCCAACTTCGAAATTCCCTTATTCCTATCTGCTGATCTGGGCTAGTACAGCAGCTGAGAAGTCTGTGGGTTTGCTTGGTGACTTCTGGCTGGCCAGAGGGGCTGGCAGAAGTGCTGTGAAAGGTGGCTGGATTTGTCTTAGTGAGAAGGAAATCCCAGCCTGGGGCTCTAAGTGGCCTGGATTTTAAACACAGATGCCCTGGATTGATTTCTCTAGTTGTGCCCAGAAACCCCATCCTATTGCAGCCACTCAATACCTATGGGAGCTAGGACTGGCTCTCCTGCTCCTCCTTTCTTCTGAGTCCTTCCTTGTGCCTTTGGTCCAAACTGTGTCCTTTTGAATCCTTGCTCCCTGCCTAGTCAGTGTAGGAGCTGTGGGAAGCTGCTGCCTGGCCAGAATTTTCCTTCAAAATCATGAACATAGGCTCCTTTGTGGGCAATGCAGAGCCCCGAACAAAGCTGCTGTTTGTTGGAGAACAACAACATTAAAGCCACAGTTCTCAGCGAAATTGTTTTGCCCTTTCTGAATCTGCACTTCCCACCCACTGCAACAAAAAAAGACAACATACCCACCCCCATGGCCTGAACCCTGCTAGTTTCAACCTGGAGGAGCTTAGATCCTCCTGAAGTGTAGGCTAATTTTTTGTTTGGATAAAGGGCACATCCAAAGCCACCCAATACTGGCTCATTAGCCTAAGTTTGAAAGCTACTGTTTTTAGAGAGAAACAAGTCAGACTATAGTGATAGACAATCCAATGTCCCCAGTAAGTTGTTCCCATGGCTGATTATTCTCCCTGTTGAAAATTATATTATTTTAATCTTAATTTGTTTAGCATAAGCTTGCAGCCATTGACTGCATATTGTTCTGTGTTTGTCTATTAGTTTTAGCAGGTAGCAGTCTGTCATCAGAAATCTCCTTGTAGGCCCCTCTCTGTGTGGGAGCCTGTTAGGGATTCCTGTGTGTGGCAATCTGGCTCTAGAGACTACAACTCCCATGAGGCTTTGGGAGGGAGAATGGGGGCTTTTTGGCAAGGCTGAAAAAGGCTTGGTCTCCTGTGGTTAGACAGAGAGTGCTGATGGAACAGACTGCTTCCAGGCAAGGGTGAAGCTTTCTCCCAGACAGAAACTGCTTTGGGGAGCTGCAGCCTGCTGATGAGAGACCCTGCAGGAAAGGAACTTGAGTTGGGTGTGCTAGAGTCCTGCAAAGGCCAGCTCCAAATCAGAGGCCCTGTTCAGTCGGTTTCTGTGCCTGGACTGACACACAGAACCCTGACCAAGCTGTCCACAAGCCAGAGAACAACAAATGCATGCCACTGCAAGCAAGTAACTGGAATTCTGATAATTAAAGAGTGTACACTCTTGAGTCGGAGAACTGAGAGCAGTGTACATATCAAGTATTGGAGGGGTAGCCGTGTTAGTCTGGATCTGTAACAGCAACGAAGGGTCCTGTGGCACCTTATAGACTAACAGAAAAGTTTTGAGCATGAGCTTTCGTGAGCACAGACTCACTTCATCAGATCCAGCATCTGATGAAGTGAGTCTGTGCTCACGAAAGCTCATGTACATGTCAGTTATGTTTCATTTATTTCTGTGTATTGTTAGTTGGTTTCATTCATGTTTAGTCCGTAACCCTGTCTCCTTAAGTTCTTAAGTAAAGGTGTGTGTTGATTCTTATGTCATCTGTTAGACATACACTATTTATGCTGTTTGAGAGTTAAATCCAGATTGTAACTGAAATAAGTTTCCTGGAGGTTTCCAAAGACACACCATTAAATGTGTACAGGGGTCAGCCAGGTAGAGGCACTGCCATTTTACAGAGCTTTTGAAATCAGGGGTGGAAAGGGGATTCCCAACTATCCAATATCACCACTGGCACACTCAGGATCTCCTTTAATATTGAACCTCTCAGGCGCACCGACACACAACTGAGTGCTGCCTGCTCCTGAGTAACCCAAGGAGGAGAGAAGAGGAGTTACATCTTCTATAGATGCTTATAGACCAGTGGTTTTCAAATTACATGAAAAATCTTGCATTTTAGATGTTACCTGTACATATTCCCTAACATGCAGATTTTCTATGATGACGGAGTTACTCTCATTGCTACAGTGGGTGGTAAGTGACAGGCTGGATCACTTAATGAATGTATGTTCTGTTTGTTTCCTCTGAAGCATCTGGCATTGACCTCTGTTGGAATATTGGCCTAGATAGAACATTGGTCTGACTCTGTGTGGCTGTTCTTATGTTAAAGGCTGGTCTGGGCATTAGGAGCAGCTGGAGAATCTGTGGGTTTGCTTATGTGGCTTCTGGCTGGCCATTGGGGCTGGCAGAGGTATTTTTGTGGCTGGTCTGATTGGCCTCAGTGAGAAGACGATCACAGCCTGGGCTGTAAATGGCCTGATTTTAAGTAATATACCCAGGATTGCTTCCCTCAGCTGTGCCCAGAGCCCCCCATAATATTACACAGGGCCAGATAGAATAATCAGGAAAATGTGTGGGCCTTGAGTCAGTAAATACAGAGGAACAAGTATCGGAGGGGTAGCCGTGTTAGTCTGGGTCTGTAACAGCAACGAAGGGTCCTGTGGCACCTTATAGACTAACAGAAAAGTTTTGAGCATGAGCTTTTGTGAGCACAGACTCACTTCATCAGATGCTGATCTTGGAAATCTGCAGGGCCAGGTATAAATAAGCCAGAACAAGGGTGGGGATAACAAGGTTGCTGGCTGAGTTAGCGGTACCACTGCTGTGGCTCTGTGTGGCAGGCAGGAGTTTAGACAGCTTGGGAGATTTAAAAGGACTGCAAGCTGTCTAAACTCCTGCCTGCCACACAGAGCCACAGCAGTGGTACCGCTAATTCAGCCAGCAACCTTGTTATCCCCACCCTTGTTCTGGCTTATTTATACCTGGCACTGCAGATTTCTAAGACTAGCATCTGATGAAGTGAGTCTGTGCTCACGAAAGCTCATGCTCAAAAGTTTTCTGTTAGTCTATAAGGTGCCACAGGACCCTTCGTTGCTGTTACAGAGGAACAGTTACTAATGGAGGTTTAGATAAATGGGGATCTACTGTATTAGGCAAAGCTTTCTAACTAAAAAGGTGTTTAAGCTCTAGAACAGGCTTCCAAGGGAGGTGCATACTTTAACCTGAAGTCTTTAAAGTACAATTAAAGGACTTCAGTCATTTTGGTAGAGGTGAGGGATCTATTACAGAATGGACAGATTGGTTCTGTGGCTTGTAACATACAAAAGGTCAGACTACATGGCCATGATGGCCCCGTCTGACCACTGATTCTGAGTCTGCGTTGTGGAATCTCCTTCACTGGAGGTTTTTAAGAGCAGGTTGGTCAATCACTTGTCAGTGATGTTGTAGGTTAACTTGCTTCTTCCTCAGTGCAGGGGAGAGAATGTCCGAACTTCTCAGAATTGTTTCCAGCCCAGGATTGCTGTGATTTCGTGGTTCATTCTTCATGGTGAAGGTTCTCCTAAAGCTCTTCTTTGTGACTGTGCATACTCATGTGCATAATGTACCTAGCACAGAGTTCCCAGCATGTTGTCAGGTACTGCTGGGAATTGCATAGTTCCCTCACCCACTGACATGACTTTGGGTTCCTTCCCTGCAATTACTGCTTATGCGAGGGGAAGGGCGGGGTCCATACCTGGATATTAATGTCTGTATGAGCCTTTTCACAGTTCCTGTGTCATGGCTGTTGGCTGTTTCCCTGCAGGCAGAATGTCACAATTACATCCGCATTCTGGAATTTGCTCATGAAGGCCACCTCTTTGCCTGTGGGACCTTTGCTTTTGATCCACATTGCGGCCTCATTGTAAGTCTCAGCACCTATTCTGTGCATGTTTGTGTATAGGAACGGGAGGAGGGGGGTTGAATGGGCTGCCTCACCTGCCTGAGGAAGCCAGGCAGAGTCCAGTGCTGCCTGCTTAGGGAAATGGGCAGTGATCAAGAAGGATGAATCTGAAGTGCAGGCTAATGAGAGGCTTTTCTCTGGCTCCATCATCTTAGTTAGAGCCTTCAGAGTCTATATAGTATTCACTCTCAGCCTCATGGTGAGCTGACGCAGTAGTGTCTCCATTTTGCAGAAGAAGTGAGTTGCCCTAGGTCACACCAGGAATCTGCATCAGAACTAGAAACTGAACATGGTCTCCAGAGGTCCCAGGCAGCACTGTTACCACGGAACATTCCCCTCATATATTAGATCTCCATCATGAGTGGGGTGTTGGTAAGGCAAGAATCCAGAGAAGGGTTGGGGCCACCAGTGAGTGGTAACAGCCTTGGTAACAGAGTACCGCAGTAGAAAGTAACTGCTGTCTTGGGGATAAATTGTGAGGCTTCCACTACTGAGTTCACCAAATCCAGTTTATCAATGTGTCCCACCCCAGATAGCAATAGGAGAGATGGTGTCTGTTACTCCCACCACAACCCAGGGGTGACTGCTCACAAGGGACACAGGACAGGCACCAGCCATGTGACACCTCCCCATGTGACTCCTCCCGTGCCACCCTAGATTAGGGGAGGAGCTGGTACAACTCCCTTGCTTCTGCCCCAAGCCTTACCTCTTCTGTACCCCCACCCTGCCTCTTCCCCAGTCCCATACCCATAAAGAGATGTGGTGCTTGGGGGAGAGCCCAGACAATTGGAAAAAGGCAATGTATGAATTCATGTTTTTCATTTTATTAAAATAAAACACTTAGGCTGGGTCTGCACGGCACAGCTTTCCTGGCAGATCCATGCTAATGACCAGCCTTGAAATTGCAAATGGCTGCTCATTAGCATGGTCCCAGGGCTCATTAGCCAAGCCACACGAGAGCTTGGTCTCAGCAGAGCTGTGTGCTGGCAGTAAAGAGGCCATGTGGTGTGCCCCTTCAAGCAAAAAGCCCCTCTGTCGCCAGACCCTTATGCCTGAAAAAATTCAGGTGTTCTTCTGTCTGCGATCTTAGTCTCTCTGTCAGTATCATCATCGGCACCTTGCCTAGATGACAAAAAAAATTCAGGCATAAGGGTCTAGCAACAGAGGGGCTTTTTGCCGGCAGGGGCACGTCCACCCAGCCTCTTTACTGCTGGCACCCCTCTCTGCCCATGGGGTCGAGCAATATGTGCCCCTTCATGCCCTCCTCACTCATCAGTGCTGCCCAAACCTAAGTGGTATGGCTTAACTTTATCTGTTTTCCTTGCAGAATATGGCCAATTTCAGCAGTGTGGAGCATCAGGAAAGTGGCCGGGGGAAATGCCCCTTTGAGCCTACACAACAGTCAGCAGCTGTCATGGTTGGTATGTTTGTCGTGGTGTCAGTGCCATTTTGGTTTAGTCTGGAACTCAGTGAGGGAGCAGGACTGGTGGCGCTGGAAGGAAAGTAATATATTGGAGATAGTTGCAAGCAAGCTTACCTCACCATCCACGTGAAAGGGGAGTTCAGTTCTGGGCTGCCTCTGTGGAGACTGCTTGCAGGGCCTGTTAGTTACAGTTGCAATCTGGACATTTGTTGGGAACTGGACAGAAGTACCAGCCCCCCAGCAATGACTTTCTTGGTTTACTATTTATATCTGAATGGAACCAGTGACCTACATATAAAAACCCTGTAATCCATGACCTGACACAGAGCTGTAGGGAGATACAAATTACGTTGAGAATGTCATAGAGCAGTATCTGCTGGTGCCCACTCCAGGAGCTGGCACAGGCCATATGAGGTCTGTCGTATCCTGAAGGATTTATTGTTTGAAAGTAAATGATTTTTAACTACACTGACCTAAGCATCCCAGATTGAGGCTACCCAGGGTGCTCCCAAGACCCTGAATTTCTTAAACCTTGTCTCTGCTGTCTTGTGTGTGATTGAGCCAGCTGGAACAAGGCAGAGTGCAGTAAACTGACTGTTAGGAGATTCATGATAACAGATGACCATGTTAGCATTGAGGCCACAAGGAGCAGCCACTAACCTGCTGAAACAGCTGCTGAACTTGATTGGAAAATGGGACAAAATCCAGCCTCTTCATATCATCCAGATGATATATCAAAACCTGATTTTGCCTCATTTTCCTTCTAAATTAAGGTACAGCTCTGTATTATAGCTCAGCCAGGGTGCACCCCCCCGCTTACCACCCTTTCTCCCTTCAGTGCACATTAGTTCTTCACGTTTTTCATACCTGTCACCTATATCTAGATGGAGTTTTGTATGTTGCGACTGTCAACAACTTTCTGGGGACACAGCCCATCATCTCCAGAGCAACAGGAAACCTTGAGGAGCGTATCCGGACTGAGATCTCGGTGACCTGGCTGAATGGTGAGTGACCAATGGAGATGGTGCCCTTACCAAGGCTGTTGGAGATCTTGGGACAGAGAAGGGGGACACCATTGTTGCTGATGTGGACAAGAGTGGGAGGCTTGGAGACTTCAGTGGCCAAAAACACAAAGAGAAGATGCCAAGTCAATCCTGCCTCCTCTTGTCCCCTCATAGTGACCTGGCCTGGTAGGGATGATATCAATATCTTGGCCCATTTGCCCAGAAACAATATTAGTCACCAGGAGGGTGGGGGTGGAGAGAGGGACAGGGTAGGGAGGGGATCCTTATTGTTCAGCATTTGAGCCTCAGACACATCATTTTCTGTTGTGATTGTCTGTCACCTGTATCCCTAGATCCTGACTTTGTGGGCTCCACTTTCCTGAGAGGGAGTGAGAATGGAGAAGATGATAAAATCTATTTCTTCTTCACGGAGACAGCCAGGGAGTATGACTTCTATGAACAAGTGAAGGTCCCACGTGTGGCCAGAGTCTGCAAGGTACAACCCCCAGGGCTCCCATGTGCACAAGGGAGGGATGGCTTCACAGGCAGTGGTAGTTTCCATGCAAAGTGAAGGCTGCCTGCTGGTTGAGGTTTCTGTTAATCTCAGGAGGGTGGGCAAATAGTAGTTACCCTAAATCTGGCCAGGACACCAGAACTGGCAATAACCTATGAGAGGTACAATGATGTTAAGTGGCCAGGCCCTGACTTTTACCTCTCACTCTTGTAACACAATAGCCGTGTCTACACGTGCACGCTACTTCGAAGTAGCGGCACTAATTTCGAAATAGTGCCCGTCACAGCTACACGTGTTGGGCGCTATTTCGATGTTAACATCGACATTAGGCGGCAAGACGTCGAAGCCGCTAACCACATGAGGGGATGGGAATAGTGCCCTACTTCGACGTTCAACGTCGAAGTAGGGACCGTATAGTCGTTGCGCGTCCCGCAACTTTGAAATAGCGGGGTCCGCCATGGCGGCCATCAGCTGAGGGGTTGAGAGACACTCTCTCTCCAGCCCCTGCGGGGCTCTATGGTCACCTTGGGCAGCAGCCCTTAGCCCAGGGCTTCTGGCTGCTGCTGCTGCAGCTGGGGATCCATGCTGCATGCACAGGGTCTGCAACCAGTTGTCGGCTCTGTGGATCTTGTGTTGTTTAGTGCAACTGTGTCTGGGAGGGGCCCTTTAAGGGAGCGACTTGCTGTTGAGTCCGCCCTGTGACCCTGTCTGCAGCTGTTCCTGGCACTCTTATTTCGATGTGTGCTACTTTGGCGTGTAGACGTTCCCTCGCAGCGCCTATTTCGATGTGGTGCTGCGCAACGTCGATGTTGAACATCGACGTTGCCAGCCCTGGAGGACGTGTAGACGTTATTCATCGAAATAGCCTATTTCAATGTCGCCACATCGAAATAGGCTATTTCGATGTAGGCTTCACGTGTAGATGTAGCCAATATGTCCTAACACCTCTTGGAGACACTGTTGTCGATGTGAACATGGAACCCCTTTGCTCTCTGGGTTTTCCTGGAGAACATCTCCCATCCTTGATCAGATTCTGTTACTAAACTGAGCTGTGCTGGATCTCCAGGTTCCAACTACTTCTTTCCATCCACATAGCCAAACTCCAGTCCTAGTGTTGGCCATCCACACCTCAGCCATAGCAAATTCCTCCTCTCTGGCCTCCCTGGCACACACCTACCTCCTCTCAGTCCAAACCTCCATTGCAAAATTCACCTAGTTCACTGCACCTGAAGAGATTGTGTGTGTTTATGGGGAGTGGTTGTGGGGGTTGCAATCCTGTGGTGGGGAGGTTGTGAGATTGTCATCCTCACTTCTGTGCTGCCTTCAGAGCTGTACTCTGAGGATTCTGCAACCACAGAAGGTTCCAAGAAGTAGAAATGAGTTTGATTTCCCCTGTACTGCTGAGAGCACCACAACTTGGGGTCCTTTGCTGGTAGTTCTGACTGTCCTGGGAGGGACAATACTTGCGCATGTGTGCGCTCTCACACTCCCTCCACTGCTGCAGAAGGCATTGCACACCCGCCCCACACTGAGCTGCAGGAAATTCAAGCTTAAGCCCAGTCCCAGACAGCATTTTGCACCAGTGGGAGGCACCTGGAGGTGGATCTGTCTGGTTTCTCAAGATGGACAAATCCCATCCCTCCACTGCCCAGTTGGAGCGAGAAAAACCGCCCCTTTGATGCGGATACTCCTAGGAGCAAGGAAACATCAGATTTCATGGGGGCTAGGCTTATTTCATGGTCTGTGACATTTTTTCATGGCCATGAAATTGATATGGCCCTACTTATTATGTCCATCCATTGCTCTTTTTCTTCACTTATGAACTGCTTGGGACTGTGCCTCTCTGTCATTATGCCTTTGCAATGTCTAGGTATAATGGGACGCTGATCTGTGGTCAAACTCTTACTTATTATTATTTATATTTATCATAGTGTCTGTGAGTCCCAATCGTGGATCGAGAACCTATTGTGCTATGTGCTATGCACAAAATACAAACCCAACAGACTGATGCTGGATTGAAGAGCTTACCATTTAAATATAAAACAAGATGAGAGATGGATTACTGACAGACGGGAATACCAGTAAACAATGAAATCATATTGTTCAGCCCAAAAGCCAGTAGTATCAGTGTGCAGTCCAAAAGCCTAAAGATTGTCAAGTTTGTTGTAGGCTCCCCAGCAGACTTTTAAGAAGGCATTTGAAGGAGGACAATGTGTTAATTTTGCAGATGTTTGTAGGGAGCATCTTCCATGCTCAAGAGGCAGCCTAGGTGTAAAGCATGCAGTGTGCACACCCCTGCACGGGAATGGAAGAATGTTCTGGTGAGTGTAACTGGGGACTAAGACAGCCCTCTTGGGGGGCAGGGAGAGAGCGTTACCTCGCTCAACCCAGATCTGGCTGACAGCCCCAAACTCCAATCCCAGCTGCTGGTCCTGCCACCATCTGTTGCCCTAGCTGCCAGTCTTAACCCCAAGCCAAGGCTTCCCTTCTGGTTCCCCACCCAGCTGTGGCCCCAACCTTGGTTCCCTTACCCCATGCGGGCCCCCTCCTCCTGGAACTCTGGCCTCACTCCCAGCCCCAACTCAGGGGATGAGGGAATGGACAGAGGTAAAAGGGGCATGCTTTAATCATAAGTATTTTTAGTAAAGGTCATGGACTGGTCATGGGCAGTAAACAAAAATTCATGGCCATGCAGTCAGGGTCTATCCTGCATCCAACCACATCACATGGCTGGCCCCTGACCCAATAAAAGCACGTGCCTGTGGTGCAGTGCAGACCATGCTGCCAGACAGCAGCATCTTCTGGCTTGTGTGCGGAGAGAGTGCCAAAGGTGGGAAAGATTTTTGGGGGCTGGCTGTTGCTGGGAGGAAGTCTCCCCCCACGGCAAAGATTTCAGGGGCCTGCTGTTGTCAGGTTACAGATTATAGTTTGTGATATCCAGAACCCCTATGACACCCCTAATAGAATGTGGGGGGCGGCCCCCACAATCAGTCAATTGGGCTGCCCCCCCCCCAAAAGCAACACACTGAAGGGACTGTTTCAACTGGCCCTTCATCCAGTAACCTTATACACACACCATTACACCCCTTATAGAGTACGTGTCGGGGTGGGGGGCAAGTATATAGCAATCCCATGCCTGGAATACTAGTTGGCTTATCAGGTAGAAGACATACCATTCTGCCTAGGCGGGGTTACTTTCAAGGAGGGGAAAAGTGGCTGGAGAGCCAGTAGAGATGATGCAGACACCCAGAATGATTCCAGGGCACAGAGTCCTTCTGGCATGTGAAATTGGCGAGCTCCATGCCCTGTGTTAACTCTGCCATGAAGCCTCTGCGAGCTCCATGCCAGTCCCAAGCCTGGATGAAGGAGGAGGGTTGGTCAGATGAGTGTCAATGCGCTGACCATCAAACAACAATACAAATTAAATCTGATGCCAGTACAACTAAACGATAAAAGATGCCAGCTCAGACACTGCTCGGATAAACAAGGTCCACGATACCAATCGAGCGATCAGGGTTGGGTTGATAAGTTGGCTACCAAAAGAAAATTACACCTAACACATATGCTACCTGTTGGAACTTGGAACGTCCGAACACTGTGGGCAAATGGAAAATTAGAGCTGCTTTGGAAGGAGATGGAGATATACCTGACGCAATATACTTCGATTAGCAGAGATGTGTTGGACGGCATCAGGAGAGATATGCTTTTGCAAAGTCATTTGGTCAGGAAACGAAATGAAGCATGAAGCAGGAATCGGATTCCTTCTTAGCAAAACATCTAGAAGAATATTATTAGGATACAAACCAGTGAGTGCAAGAATGATGGTAGCAAGATTCGAAGCAAAACCATTCAACATCTCAGTCATTCAGGCATATGCACCCATGTCGGACAGTATAGAGGAAGAGACTGGGCTGTTCTATAAAGACTTAACAAAGATGGTGGAGGAGATACCGAAGAAAGATGTGTTGATCATCAGAGGAGATTGGAATGCGAAGGGTGGAACAGATAGTGAAGGTTGGGAGAGAGTCATGGGAAGGTTTATATATGGAGGAAGAAATGAACAAGGTGATAAACTGCTAGTTTGCTACAGAGCACGAGATGGTGATTTGCAACACAAGATTCCAACAAAAGGACTGTAGGAAGTGGACATGGTGATTGAATGACAGGAAGTCCAAAAACATGATAGATAAGATTTTGATAAGAAGAAGATGGATAACGTCAGTACAGCAGTGCCGAACTTTCCAAGGAGCAGATATAGACTCAGACCAGAGCCTAGTGATTGCAAACATCAAGATAAAACTCAAAAGAAAATGTAAGACACAGTTTAAGAAAAGAAGAGATGTGGCGAGGCTATGTGAGGAAGAAACAGATAATGCATACAGAACAGTGCTCGAAGAGGCGATAAAGAATATCGCCACAGAGAAAGACCTAGATCAGAGAGTCACAGGGATAGCCATCACTATAGAAGAGGCAATTGAGCAGACTGTTCCAGAAGAAGAAAAGATCAGTAAGAAGTGGATTACCCAGAACACACTGAATTTGGTTCAAGAGAAAAGAGTGTTGAAGATCAGAAGAGATGTTTCTGAGATGGCAGAACAGCAATATAGGATGAAATGCAATGAGGTAAGGAAAGCAGCCAGCAAGGATAAGGAGAAATGGTAAGAGGAACAATGTGAAGATATACAGAGGTATTGGAGCAGCGAATAGGAGCAGCTAACAGGGAGTTTGCCTTAGGGGGAGCCCCTTATCAGTTTTCCCTTTCTCATACGATGTTTCTCTTGTGCCCTTCAAGGCAGCACTAGAAACAAATTGTGCCTAGCCTTTTGTCGAAGGTGGGAGGTGGATGGCAGGAGACAAATCGCTTGATCATTGTCTTCGGTTCATCTCCTCTGGGGCACCAGGCATTGGCTGCTGTCGGCAGACAGGATACTGGGCTAGATGGACCTTTGGTCTGACCCAGTATGGCCGTTCTTATGTTCTTAAATAAGGGATCCCTCTGAAAAGGGAAAAATGGACAGTGACGTGACTGGTGAGAGGTCTGCTGTTCTGACCTATGGGGCACGTGTCATGTTTGTCTTCTTCCCGGATGATAGAAGGGATTTTCTGTGTCCTAAGTGCAAGCCGGTAGCCATTTTGGAGGAGAAGGTTAAAGGACTTGAGGCACAAATATCAACCCTCAGGTCCATCAGAGAGGGTGAAGACTTTCTGGATAGAAAGCAACAGATAATACTGCAGGAACAGGAAGCTGCTCAAAACAAGGAGGAGAACTGGAAGCATGTTACCTCCAGGAGGAGGAAACCAGTTCACGTCTCTCCAATTCCTGTGCAGTTGAGTAATTGCTTTCAGCCTCTCTCCACAGGTGATACAGTGGAGATAACTGGGGCTGATACCTCACAGGGATTGAAGGAGTCCCCATGGTTTCTAAGGCATGGGATGCACAGTCCTAGGGATAGGGGTTCTATGACCACTACCCCTAAGAAAAGAAGACTGGTGGTCAGGGACTCCCTCCTAAGAGGGATGGAGTCATCCATCTGCCGTCTAGACCTAGAATCCTGGCAAGTTTGCTGTTTGCCGGGAGCTAGAATCCCGGATATTACAGAGTCTCTGCCAAAAATCGTTAAACCTGAAGACTATTACCCCTTCCTACTTCTCCATGTAGGATCAAATGGTATGGCTAAGAGCAAATTTGATGAGATCACAACAGATTACGTAACCTTAAGAAGGAAGATCAAGGAATACAGAACACAAGTGGTGGTCCCGTCTGTCTTCCCTGGGGAAGGAAGGTGTCCAAGTAGGGATCGTCGAATCACAGAGGTAAATGCGTGGTTGTGTGTAGGTGTTTTAGCAGGGAAGGATTTGGTTTCTTTGACCATAGGACTATCTTTCGTGAACAGGGATTGCTGGGAAGAGGTGGGATCCACCTAATGAAGAGAGGAAAGAGCATCTTTGTGGGCAAGCTTTCAAACCTAGTGAGGAGGTCTTTAAACTAGGTTATCTGGGGGACAGTGACACAAACCCTGAGGTAAGTGGGGAAGGAGGAGAGAATATTCAAATGGGTTTCCTGGGTGAAGAGGATAAAGTGGACCAATCAGCTACTTCTCTAAGATGCTTGTACACAAATGCCAGAAGCCTAGGGAACAAACTGGAAGAATTCCCTGGCACGGTCAGAGAATCATAGAATACCAGGACTGGAAGGGAACTCGAGAGGCCATCAAGTCCTGCCCCCTGCCCCAATGGCAGGAACAAGTACTGTCTAAACCATTCCTGATAGACATCTATCTAACCTGTTCTTAAATATCTCCAGCGATGGAGATTCCACAACCTCCCTAGGTAATTTAGTCCACTGTTTGACCACCCTGATAGTTAGGAACATTTTCCTAATGTCCAACCTAAACCTCCCTTGCTGCAGTTTAAGCCCATTGCCTCTTGTTCTATCCTCAGAGTCCAAAAAAGAACAAGCTCTCCCCTTCCTCCTTATGACACGCTTTTAGATACCTGAAAACCGCTATCATGTCTCCCCCTCAATCTTGTCTTTTCCAGACTAAACAAGACCAATTCTTTCAGCCTTCTTCATAGGTCACATTCTCTAGCCCTTTAATCATTCTTGTCGCTCTTTTCTGGACCCTCTTTAATTTCTCCACATCTTTCTTGAACTGTGGTGCCCAGAACTGGACACAGTACTCCAGCTGAGGCCTAACCAGCGCATAGTAGAGCGGAAGAATGACTTATTGTGTCTTGTTCACAACACACCTGTGTAGTAAGTACAGGCCCAATATGAGGCCTTAGGCCTGAGCCAAAGTAATGGTCAAAACTTTGCTAACAGAAAGCAAAGTGCCGCTGTGAGCTAAAGGAATGCATGGCTCACATAAGTTGGCAAGAAGAGGGTTGATGTTGCATAAACATATCTACCTAGCATATTGAAATAGGAACATGGTACCAGAACACCCGACCCTGGAACATTCCACAGATAAGAAAGAACAGGCCGACCCATCCCAATGACAGGGGCAGAAGGGTAATATGATGGATAGAGTTGTTTTGTTCGAACCAACATGTACAAGGTGAGAGGCGGCAGCTGACTATGTAGAAGGGTTGTACCTCAATACGTCAGGAGTGATGTGTGAATCATTTGTACCTGTGTATAAGAATGTACTTCTGGGATGTGGTCTGGGTCCGGCCGAGGGGGCAGTGGAAGGTCCCACCACTGACTGAGCCGAGTCCATTGACCGTGGGTGCAATTTGTAGTATGCCCTGACTTAGACTGAGAAGCCTACAGGGAACTACTATTGTGTCCAATACGGCAATAAACCTGGCCAACGTGCCTTCGCACCTTACTAGACTCTGTGGTCATTGGGGGTTCTCTTCGGGTCTGCTGTGTCAGCTATCTGCAGACCTGGGGCAGCACACGGAGGGAACACACGCACGCAGCTGAGTGATACCAGCACTGGAGAGAGCAGAGCACCACGCTGGTGGCATCTGACAACAACCTGTTAATGCATCGCAGAATCACGTTTGCTTTTTTTGCAACAACATCACACCGTTGACTAGTATTTAGCTTGTGGTCGACTATAACCCCTAATCCTTTTCTGCTGTAGTCATTCCTAGACAGTCTCTCCCCATTCTGTATGTGTGAAACTGATTGTTCCTTCCCAAGTGGTTATCCAGCCAGTTATGCACCCACTTTATAGTAGCCTCATCTAAATTGTATTTGCCTAGTGTTTTTGATAAGAATATCATGTGAGACTGTATCAAATGCTTTACTAAAGTCTAGGTATACCACATCTACCGCTTCTCCCCTATCCACAAGGTTTGTTATCCTATCAAAGAAAGATATGGGATTAATTCGACATGATTTATTCTTTACAAATCCATGCTGGCTGTTCCCTATCACCTTACCACCTTCCAAGTGCTTGCAGATGATTTCTTTAATTACCTGCTCCATTATCTTTCCTGGCACAGAAGCTAAGCTGACTGGCCTGTAGTTTCCTGGGTTATTCTTGTTCCCCTTTTTAAAGATGGGCACTATGTTTGCCCTTTTCCAGTCTTCTGGAATCTCTCCTGTCTCCCATGATTTTCCAAAGATGATAGATAAAGGCTTGGATATCTGCTCTATCAGCTCCTTGAGTATTCTAGGATGCATTTCATCAAGCCTTGGTGACTTGCAGACATCTAATTTTTCTGAGTGATTTTTAACTTGTTAACTTGTGCTTATTTTATTTCAACTTCTAACCCTACCCCTTTCCCACTAGCATTCACTATGTTGGGTATTCCTTCATCAGACTTCTCAGTGAAGACTGAAACAAAGAAGTCATTAAGCATCTCTGCCATTTCCAAGTTCCCTGTTACTGTTTCTCCCTCCTCATTGAGTAATGGCCCTACCCTGTCCCTGGTCTTCCTCTTGTTTCTAATATATTTATAAAAAGCCTTTGTGTTTCCCTTTATGCCTGTAGCTAGTTTGAGCTCATTTTGTGCCTCAGCCTTTCTAATCTTGCTCCTGCATTCTTGTGGTGTTTGCTTATATTCATGCTTTGTAATTTGTCCTTGTTTCCATTTTTTTATATGATTCCTTTTATATTTTGAGATCATGCAAGATCTTCTGGTTAAGCCAAGGCAGTCTTTTGCCATATTTTCTATCTTTTCTACGCAGCGGGATAGCTTGCTTTTGGGCCCTTAATAATGTCCCTTTGAAAAACTGCCAACTCTCCTCAGCTGTTTTTCCCCTCAGTTTTGCTTCTCATGGGACTTTACCTACCAGCTCTGTGAGTGTACCAGAATCTGCCCTCTTGAAATCCATTATCTCTATTTTGCTGTTTTCCCTTCCTTAGAATTGTGAACTCTATGATTTCATGATCACTTTAACCCAAGCTGCCTTCCACTTTCAAGTTCTCTACCAATTCCTCTCTCTTTGTTAAAATCAAATCTAGAACAGCTTTCCCCCGGTAACTTCTTCAACCTTTTGGAATAAAAAATTATCTCCAGTGTAATCCAAGAATTTACTGGATAGTCTGTGGCCCACTGTATGAGTTTCCCAACATACATCTGGATAGTTTAAGTCCCGCATCACCACCAAATCTTGGGGCCCTGCATGATTTTGTTCATTGTTTAAAAAAAGCCTCATCTATCTTTTCCACCTGGGTAGGCGGTCTGTAGTAGATTCCTAGCAGGACATCACCCTTGTTTTTTACCCCCTTAGTCTAACCCAGAGACTCTCAACATGTCCATCTCCTACGTCCATCTCCACCTCAGTCCAAGAAGTATGAGGTGGTTGGAATAACAGAGATTTGGTGGGACCATTCGCATAAATGGAGCATGGTCATGGAAGGTTATAAACTGTTTAGGAAGGACAGATGGGGAGAAAAGGAGGACGAGTTGTGCTCTCTGTGAGGAGGCAGTATGATTGCTCAGAACTCCAGTGTAAGGAGGGAGAAAATCCAGTTGAGTGTCTTTGGGTTAAGCTTAGAGGTGGAAGTAACAGAGGTGATGTAGTTGGTGTATCTTGTAGACTGCCAGATCAAGGAGATGAAGTAGATGAGGCTTTCTTCAGACAGGTAAGTGAAGCTTCCAAATCACAACTTTGACCTGCTGCTCACAAACAGAGAAGAACTAGTAGGAGAAATAGAAGTGGGTGGAAACCTGGGCTGCACTGACCATGGGAGAGTATATTTCAGGATCCGGACAAAAGGAAGAAAGGTCAGCAGTAACATACAGACCCTTGATTTCAAAAGAGCAGACTTCGACTCCCTGAGAGAACTAATGAGCAGGATCCCTTGTGAAATGAAGATGATGGGGAAAAGAGTTCAAGAGAACTGGCAGTATTCTAAAGAACTCTTACTGAAGATGCAGGAACAAACCATTCCACTGCATAGTAAGAAATGCAGACATGGTAGGCAACGAGCTTGGCTTAACAGGGAAATCCTGAGTCAGCCAAAAGCCATGCATACAAAAATGGAAATGTGGGCAGTTGACTAAGGAGGAGTATAAACATATGACTGGAGAATGCTGGGGAGTAATCAGGAAAGCAAAAGCACAATTGGAACTGCAGCTGGCAAGGGATGTGAAGAGTAACAAGAAGGGTTTATACAGGCATGTTAACAATAAGAGGGTTATCAGAGAAGGTGTAGGGCCGTTACTGGATGAGAGAGGTAGCCTAGTGACAGATGATGTAAGAAAAGCTGAAGTACTCAATGCTTTTTTTTGCCTTAGTTTTCACGGACAAAGTCAACTCTCACACTACGGTGATAGACAATGCAGTTTGTGAAGGTGGAGGGCAGCCATCAGTGGGGAAGGAACAAGTTCTGAGGTGTCTAGAAAAACTAGATGTACACAAATCCGTGGGTCTGGATTGAATGCACCCATGGGTACTGAGGGAATTGTCAGATGTCATTGCCGAACCTTTGGCCATTATCTTTGAAGACTCTTGGAGGTAGGGAGAGGTCCCAGATGATTGGAAGAAGGCAAACGTAGTGCCCATCTTTAAAAAAGGAAAGGAGGACAATCCAGGGAGCTATAGACTGGTCAGTCTTACCTTAATCCCTGGGAAAATAATGGAGGGGATCCTTAGGGAATCCATTTTGAAGCATTTGGAAAAGGGGAAAGTGATCAAAAGTAGCCAACATGGATTCACCAGGGGCAAGTACTGCCTGACCAATCAGATTAGCTTCTATGATGAGGTAACAGGTTCTGTGGACATGGGGAAGTCAGTGGATGTGATATGCCTTAACTGCATCAAAGCTTTTGTTACAGTCTCCCAGAACATTCTTGCCCATAAGTTAAGGAAATATGGATTGGATCCTTGGACTGCAAGGTGGATAGAAAGCTGGCTTGATGGTCAGGCCCAATAGGTAGTGGTCAGTGGCTCATTATCTGGATGGTGGTTGGTTTTAAGTGGAGTGGCACAAGGCTTGGTTCTGGGGCCAGTGTTGTTCAACATCTTTATTAATGACCTGGATGAGGGACTGGATTGCACCCTCAGCATTTTTGCGGGTGACACCAAACTAGGGGGAGAGGTAGATACATTGAAGGGTAGAGAGAGAATCCAGAGTGACCTGCATAAATTGGACGACTGGGCGAAAGGAAATCTGATGCGGTTCAACAAGAAGGGTAGAGTCCTGTACTTGGGATGGAAGAATCCTAAGCTTTTTTTATAGGCTGGAGACCAACTGACTCAGCAGGAGTACAAAGGAAAGGGACCTAAGGGTTATGGGGGATGAAAGGGTTGGTATGAGTAAACAATGTGCCCTTGCAGCCAAGAAGGCTAATGGCATACTAGGGTGCTTTAGGAGGAGTATTTCAAGCAGATCTAGAGAAGTAGTTGTTCCCCTCTATTTGGCACTGGTGAGGCCACATCTGGAATATTGTGTCCAGTTTTGGGCCCTCCCCCGCCCAGGATAAAGAGGATGTGGATATACTGGAGCAGGTTCAGCGGAGGGCAACAAAAATGATCAAGGGGCTGGAGCGCAAGACCTATGAGGATAGGCTGAGGGATTTGGGCTTGTTTAGTTTACAAAAGAGAAGACTAATGGGTGATTTAATAGCAGCCTTCGACTTCCTGAAGGGGAGCTCTAAAGAGGAGGGTGAGAAACTGTTCTCAGTGTTGTCAGATGGCAGAACAAGGAGTAATGGCCTGAAGTTAAAGAAGGAGAGGTGTAGGTTAGATATTAGAAAAAACTACTTCATGAGGAGAGTGGTGAAGCATTGGAATGCATTACCTAGAGAGGTGGTGGATTCTGCATCTCTCGAGGTTTTTAAGTTCTAGCTTGACAAGGTCCTGGCTGGGATGATTTAGTGAGGATTGATCCTCCTTGAAGCAAGGGGCTGGACCAGAAAACCTCCTGAGGTCCCTTCCAGCCCTATGATTCTATGATTACGGCAAATGTAAGACCAGGGAGGGGTGTAAAACAATTAGGAATATTAATAGGAAATGGCAACTGAAGCAGATGGCAATCAAAGATGAGAACGAAGAAGTAGTCATGAGCAGGGAGAAGAATGTGCAGTGATGGATGAGATATTGCACCGATTTATACAAAGCACGGTTGGACCTGAGTGTCTCAGAGAGACTGATTGGAGAACTGAAAGAGATATCTCTATCGAGCATCGAGAGCGAGACTGATATTTCAAAGGAGGAAGCAGAAAAAGCAGTGAAACGATGAAAGACGAACAAGAGCCCTGGAAACAAGATCACATGAGAGATGATCAAATATGGTGGTGAAAGCATGGTGCAGGAAATACACCGAGTATGTAATATAGCATGGAAAGAAGGGACAGCACCTAAGGAATGGGCAAGATCCGTGCTAGTGACAGGTCCCGAGAAAGAAAGTAGGTAGGAGTGCATGAACTATAGAATGATTGCCCTCACGAGTCATCTAGGCAAGGTGCTGATGACGTTACTGATGGAGAGAATAAGACTGCAGATTGAAGAACATACAGCAGATGAACAAGCAGGGTTCAGAAAAGATAGAAGTATCATACAGCACATATTGGCGCTAAGACTGATAGCAGAGAAAGCTCAATGAATGAACAAGAACGTATACACTTGCTTTGTCAATTTTCAAATGGCTTTTGACAGTATAGATCAGAAAGTGACTTGGGCAGTGTTGGAGTCATATGGAGTGGATAGCAGACTCATACGGTTGTTGAAGGATATCAGTGACAGTGTGGAGGGAGTGGTGAGAACATGCGGGAAGTTGGTAAGTTGGTTTAAAACAAGTAGAGGTATGAGACAAAGAGATGTAATATCACCAAGTATCTTCATCGCACATCTGGAGAGAGCGATGGACAAGGTCAAGGAAGAGGTAGAAGGGGTATCTGTGTATGGGAAAGGAATTAACAACTTGAGGTTCACGAATGATATTGTTATCATCGAGGAAGATGAGGAGAAGCTAGCGAAAAAATGTGCAGGTGCTAAATGAAGAAGGGAAGCGGTACGGACTGATTATGAACATCGACAAAACAAAACCAATGGTATTTGGAGATAAGGAAATAGGAAGGAAGATCAGTATCAATGGTATTCAACTAGAAAATGTGGAGAAGTTCACGTATCTGGGGAGCAACATAACGTATGATCTTGATCTTGGATAGAGGAAAATCAATGGATGTGATTTATCTTGACTTTAGCAAAGCTTTTGGTCCGATACTTGACACAGTATTCTTGTCAGCAAGTTAAAGGAATGTGGACTGGATAAATGGACAGTAAGATGGGTAGAAAGCTGGCTAGAAGGTTGGGCCCAATGGGTAGTGATCAATGGCTCGATGTCGGGATGGCTGTAGGTTTCTAGTGGAGTGCCCCAAGGTTTGGTTCTGGGTCCTGTTCTGTTCAACATATTTATCAATGACCTGGATGAGAGGTTGGATTGCACCCTCAGCAAGTTTGCGGATGACACTAAGCTAGGGGGAGAGGTAGATACACTGGATGGTAGGGGCAGCGTCCAGAGTGACTTAGACAAATTGGAAGAGTGGGCTGAAAGAAATCTGATGAGGTTCAGTAAGGACAAGTGCAGAGTCCTGCACTTGGGCCGGAAGAATCCCAAGCATTGTTACAGGCTGGGGTCCGACTGGCTCGGTAGTAGTTCCGAAGAAAAGGACCTGGGAGTTGTAATGGATGAGAAGCTGGACATGAGTCATCAGTGAGCCATTGTAGCCAACAAGGCTAATGGCATATTAGGTTGCATCAAGAGGAGCATTGCCAGTAGATCCAAAGAAGTGATTATTCTTCATTTGGCTTTGGTGAGGCCGCATCTGGAGTACTGTGTCCAGTTCTGGGCCCCCAGTTATAGGAAGGATGTCGATATACTGGAGAGGGTCCAGCGGAGGGTGACCAAAATAATTAGGGGGCTGGAGCATATGACTTATGAAGAAAGGTTGAGGGAATTGGGACTGTTTAGTCTGAAGAAGAGAAGACTGGAGGGGGACTTGATAACAGCCTTCAGCGTACTGAAAGGAGGTTGAAAAGAGGCTGTTCACAGTGGTCACGGATGGCAGAAGACAGAACAATGGTCTCAAGTTGTGGTTGGGAAGGTCCAGGTTGAACATTAGGAAAAAATTTTTCACTAGGAAAGCATTGGAATGGTCTACCCGGGGAAGTAGTGGAGTCTCCGTCCCTGGAGGTGTTTGTCTCACCTTGACAAAGCCCTGGCTGGGCTGGGCTGATCTGATGGGTTTGGTCCTGCTTAGAGCAGGGGGCTGGACCCGATGGCTTTTTTTAGGTCTCTTCCAGCTCTATTGTTCTATGATTCTCTGATTTGTTTGACTGTAAGAAGGAAATAGCGACTAGGATAGCAAAAGCAAGAGCAAGTTTGAAGGTGATGGATAAGATCTGGAAAAGCAAAGCAATTAGGTTAGGAACGAAGCTGAGTGTCTTGAAAACGTGTGTATTCAGCAGCATGTTGTACGGATGTGAAATGTGGGTGATAATGAAAGATTCGAAAAGAAGAATTTTGGCATTAGAAAGGAGTTGTTACAGAAAGATTCTGAGAATAGGATGGATGCAGAAGGTCACCAATGAGGACGTATATAGAAAGATACAGCTGAAAGAGAACCTGCTGCAGAAGGTTATAAAACGGAAGCTACAACTGTTTGGGCATATTTGCAGAATGAACAACGAACAAAAAATCAAGACTCTTGTATTCGGTATAATGGACAGTTCGACTAGGAGAGGCAGACCCCACAGAAGATGGATCGGTTATATAGTAGATATTTGCAGAGCTAGTCTACAGAAACTAAGCCACTTCTCATTGGACAGGGAAAGATGGAAGGAAATAGTGAGAGAGGCACTGAAAACCAACGGGCACTGAGCCCACGGTTATTGATGATGATGCTCTGTGTTGGACACATCTGTGTTGTGAAGTATGACAGTCCCCTGCCTGGCGCACTACACCTTCTGAAGCCAGTTTATTTGGTTTTCATTCGCCTGGGATTCCCTATTTCTCCTGCTTTCATTCTGAAAAAATGGCCATTCCCTCTCCACAGGAGGGGAATGAGAGCAATGCAATTTGCGAAGATGACATCATGTACCCACAACCGCTTGTGGGGCATTTTTTCCCCATATTGCATGGGTGGAAAAACCCAGAATGCTACAGGACTGAGGGAACTATGGGTAGGTTACCACAGTGCACTGCTGCAACAGTCAATGTTTGGCGATACAGTTTGGCAGTGTGGTGGAGGCTCCTGTGTTATCCTCAGGACTCCACAGCCTAGTCAGCCCTCAGTGGCCTCGTCCCAGTTCACAGGCCTCACGCTAGGGTTGCCAGATGTCCTCCAGAAAAATACTGGACATTTGCGTGTTTAGTATTCTTTGATTTTTTTTTTTTTTTTTAAACTGGACTGAGAGCCCAAATACAGGATTGAGAGCCCAAATACAGGACACCTGGCAACTCTAAACAGACTGTGGCAAGACACGGAAGCCAATCAGAAGAGTGATCCACTTTGTTGACAGAGGAGCCAGACTGCTTGGCTGCTCTCTTAATAAAACAGGCACCTGGAAGCACAACAGACCAGGCTGCCCATTGTTGTGGATGCCCTGTCTGTCAAGAGAAAAGCCCCCCAGAGCGTCCACACAGCTTAGTTGTTGATAGAATCTGTTGACGGCAGTGTTAGGCCTCATGGCTTTGAGGGAGAATGCTGCAGGTGAACGTGCTGAGTTTTGTCAACAAACTGTTGACAAAACACATTTTGTATGCGGACATTCCACTGGTTTTGTCAACAAAACTCACAAGTGTAACCATAGCCTTAGAGAAAGATAATTAGGTCTGGTAATAACTATTTCCTATATTATCCTTACAATTTTTGTTGTACCTGGACATGGATTATTTTTAAGAAACTGCAAAAAGCAACAGTATATATGGAAACCTGGGCTTGTTTCATTCCAGGCTTAGCTGTAAACAATACACCTCAACCATGATTACTTAAAAATACGGAGGTATTCAGTAACAAGGCATATATGGCTGTTATTTCCCAGTGATTTTTGGAAACTGTCAAAGAAATGATAAACAGGAAGCATTTTTGAATATAAAACAATCAAAACAGAAGAAATAAATAGGACCTTTAGGCTGATTAACTGCTCTATTTAAATTGGGACTAATGTCTTTCATTTTTATTTTCAGCTGTAACAAATATATACAGTCCCTGGATTTCTATTTTGCATTTCTAGTAAAATGGGCTGCCTCTCCAGCACCCGGACGCCACTTACAAAAACAAATTCAACAGCCTGTCCCCAAATGTGATGGTGTTCTTTGTTTTCCGAAGCACACCTAAAATGAACTGGCACTTTTGTTTGTTTGGCCTAAACTGAGGGGAACCAAGGACTGTAATGTAACGAACATGAGCATGGACTTTGTGAGCTCTGCTAACTTCCTGGTACTCTGACACACCTGATCCAGAAACTTGGGGCTGTATCTCCAGCTAGATACCAGCTGAAATTCATTTAAAATGCAATATCTACTTTATAAAGAGTCACTTTCAACATGGCCACCCCATGCATTAAGAGCACTTCCTGGCAAGGGGAACATTTATTTGGCTGGCAGGGGGGAAAGCCCTTTTTGTGCCCCCCGCAAACTTTGGGGGCTGCCCCCCTGATGGGTGAAGGGGGCTCTGGGGTAGAGGGCTCAGCTCATAGCCCAAAGGCTCTGCAGAAAACTGACAGGATGGAGATTATGGAATTGAAAAAAGGTTGCTTATAACCTTCCAACCCGACAGTGTTTCAAGGAGCCTTTTGTCCATGAGGCATAGCGCCAGCTGGCAGTTTGCAAGCCCAGCTGGGCAGAGCAGCTCACAATGGTCCATCTTCTGCCTGCCCACCCAGCTGCGGTGGCATTAGCAGCCAGAGCTGCAGTTGCACGGGGAGGTGGGGGGGCAGGCATTCCTGCCCCAACTAGCAGGTCCGAGTGGCCGGAGAGCACGCAGCACTCTGCCCACCTCAGGCAGCCCCTCTCCAGCCGTCAGTGGTGCGTAGGGTTGCCAGATGTCCTCCACAAAAATACTGGACATTTACATGTCCAGTATTCTTTGATTTTTTTTTTAACCGGACAGAGCCAAAATAGCGGACTGTACAGTTCAATACCAGACACCTGGCAACCATACTCACAACTTAGTCAGGCCTGATTGGCCTAGTCCCAGTTCGCAGGCCCCACAGCCCAGTCAAGCCTCAGCACCTAGGTTCTCCCTGCCTTAGGCCCACAGGAAGGTGAGGATAGGGGGGCTTGGGCCCTCCCACTCCACCAAGCTCCATCCCAAGGCCTTGTTGATAGTGGATGTGTGTCCCCAACCACCAGCTCGGTTGGGATCCTCACCACAATACGCTGGCCTCCCTGGAAACCTTGCTGGTTCCCCACCCTGAGCTACTTCCTACCCTATTCCTGATGTGATCTGTCGTCCTAACTCTGGTTGCGCTTCCTCCAGGCCCTCCTGCTGTGGACTGTTACTGCTGCGGCAGCTGCCACTTCTGCTGCTCCTCGGGTGACTGCTGCTGCTCGGGTGGCTGTTGCTCCCAGGCTCCAGCGGGAGCTCCTTCCCCCCTGTTGGCCAGCCCCAATTGCCAGGCTTCCCCAACCTTTATACTAGGGCTGCAGCCAGAGTATGCCCAGCAGGGTCTCGGGGCAGGAGCCTTTTCCGCCCAATAGGCCTGGCCCCCACCCTCCCGCTCAGTCCAGGGTTGGTTCACGTCATCATAGACAGCAATAAGTGGACTTTGTGAGGAGGTGAGGATAGTCAATTTGAATTTATAAAATCCAGCATTGTAAAATTGATTTTAATGAAATCGAATTTACATCATAGTGTAGATATAGCCATAGTTCTGGGTATGTGTGGTCTTATTTATGACTATGGTGAACAGCACACGACATCGGAGTTTACCCTCTCTAACATGTTATGCTCATCCATGAGCTTGATAATTCTGTTCTTTGCTATAGTTTCAGCTAATTTGTCTGGTACTGAAGTTAGTCTTATTGGCCTGTAATTGCCAGGATTGCCCTCTGGAGCCTTTTTAAAAATTGGCATTATATTAATTATCCTCCACTTATGTGACACACCGGCTGATTTAAGCAGTAAGTTATGTAGTTTTGCAGTTTTTATATTAATTCTTTTTTTCTTACTCTGTCATTCCAATATATTTGGTAGATTCCAAGGCCAAAGGAGATCTAGTCTGATTTTGTATATAACACAGGCTATAGAACATCCCCAAAGTAATTCCTAAGTAGATCTCTTAGACATACATCCACTCTTGATTCAAAATTTTTCATTGAAAGAGAGAATCTATCACATCCCTTGGTCAGTTGTCCCAAAAGTTAATTATGCTCGTGGATAAAAATGTATACTTTATTTCCAGTCTGACTTTATCTGTCTTGTGCTAATCTTGGCATTGCCTCCTCCTGTGCTCAAGGACACTGGAAAGGACCCACTGGTCTTAGAATGCCAAGTGAAATAATTGTGCTAATGCTTAAACAGAATACCTCAGGTGCATGGGTAAGTTAAACTAAGCTCCTGCTGGAAGCTGAGCACAGATGAATCCTTTTTTTCCTGAATGTAAGTATCTCCTTTCTGCTCTTTCTCTCTTAGGGGGACTTGGGAGGCCTGAAGACCTTGCAGAAGCGGTGGACAACTTTCCTAAAGACCCAGCTGGTTTGCTCAGATCCAGAGAGTGGAATCAATTTCAATCTACTGAAGGATATATTTACCCTCCACTCTCTGAATGGGACTTCTGCAGTATTCTATGGGATCTTCTCAGCCCAGAGGTGAGTGTTTTTTTTTCTAGTTCCAGCAGGTGGTCATTGGAAGGAAGTGGACTCAGTATGCAAAGAAGACTGATCATTGGTCTTATAATATGCCTGTGCTCTCTGCACCAAACTTGAGTCCAAGCCTAAGTAGAAATCTCTGCCCGCAGAGCCCCCTGGACATTGTCTTGAGCAATTGCAATGTTCCGTGCACGGACACAATGAAGAGGCAACAATCCTCAGAACTTTTTGCTTCTTTATTGGTGCTAAAGCAGCAAGTAGAGGCATCCTGGTCCTCAGGCCATTATTTTTTTTTTCCCCTCTTCACTTTGTTTTTCCCCTGTTTACTCCTAGTTAGGACTAGCAGTCCTGTAGCACCTTAAAGACTAAAAATATTAGACCCACTTTGGATTCTGGAGCAGTACTGAGAGAAGACTGAGGAATCCCCTTAATAGAAAAATTAAAAAGTAAAGAGGTCAGAAGAAAGGAAAGGGAGAGAGCTTTGGACTGCTTGCTTTGTTTTGTGAAGATACAAACTAACATGGCTTCCTCTCTGAGACTAGTTAGGACTGTTCATTTTGGCTGTGTCTACATGAGCCCCTTCCTTTCAGAAGGGGCATGTTAATGAGTGGGCTCGAAATATGCTAATGAGGTGTTGCAATGAATATGCAGTGCCTCATTAGCATAATGGCAGCTGCAGCAATTTGAAAGTGCAGCTTTTCAAGTCATGCACCGCCTGTGGAGATGGGACCTTCCAAAAGGACCACCCAGTTTTCGAAAGCCCTTTCTATCTGGCGTTAGGAAGAAGGGGCTTTCAAAAGCTGGGGGGGTCCTTTCAGAAGGTCCCATCTCCATGGGTGGCGAGCGATTAGAAAAGCCGCACTTTCAAATCGCTGCGGCTGCCATTATGCTCATGAGGCGCTGCATATTCATTGCAGCGCCTCATTAGCATCTTTCAAACCCACTCATTAACATACCCCTTCCAAAAGGAAGGGGCTCGTGTAGACACAGGGTTTGTGTGTAGTTCAGATCCTTTTAATCTGTAAACACTGTGTTTTGGGGAGCTTTGATTTCTCTCTGAGTGACTGTTTCCACACATTCCACTCATCACATGATCCATGTGTGCAAGATCAGCTGCTGCTTTGAATAGCAGTTTCCTTTGGGGCCATGCCTTCTCCTAGATATGCTTATGTTTTCCTGGGCAACTGAAGGCATGCAGGGTTGAGCAGGCTCAACCACTGCTCACTTGTTTAAAGATCATGATTGTGGGACAGAAGCCCTGCATATCCATGTCCTTTGTTTTCTGTGATTTGAGATTAGCAATGTCTATAATTAATATTAGAATAGCTAGAGTTAGTTTAGTTGGTTTTCTCTGCTTGTTGACTTTATTTTATAAAAAGTGCAACACACCAAACCTCTTCATCAGTTATATATTTTCCTAGGTCTCCCAGTCAATTTTCCACAATACAGTAGGATATTCTACTATCCATAATATCTTAAAAATGTAAGCTTGGAAGTACCTTGAGATATCAGTATTGTCCAGCCCCTTGCTATGGGCTGGACCAACTGTGCCTAGATCATAACCAACAAGTGTTTGTTTAATTTATTCTTAAATACTGCCAGTGATAAGGATTCTCTTGTTTGCCTATTCTGGAGTTTACTTACCCTTATAGTAGACTGTTTTTCCCAAACTCAAACCCAAATCTCCCTTAATGCAGAGTGAGCTGATTACTTTTTGTCTACCTTAAGTGGACATGGAGAATAATTGATCACAGTCCTCTTTACAGCAACTCTTAACATATGTGACACTTAAATCTCACTATGCCAAGAAGGGCAGGACAGTTATCTCCTGTGCCTTACATATAACATTCATGTCAGTACATCTCAGAGCATTAGCTTTTTCTCAACTGCATTATACTGTTGGCTCAGATTCAGTTTGTGTTTCCCTATAACCCCCAGATCCTTTTCTGCAGTACTGTTGCCTAGTTTGTTTTGTAGCCATACATTTGATTTGTATTTATGCTTTTAGTTTTTGCCTCCTAAGGGTAGTACTTTGCACTTGTCTTTTATTGACTTTCATCTTGTTGATTGTATGCAAATTATCTAATTTCTCCAGGTCATTTTGAGGAATGTTTTGCCATCCAAAGTGTTCACAACCTTCTAAGTTCTTGTGTTCCCCACAAATTGTATGAGCGTGTTCTCTACTCTGTTGTTGATGTAATTAATGAAAGTACTCAAAAGTACCATGCCTCTGTGGGAAACCAGTGGATACATCCTCCCAGTTTGATAGCAAACCATAGATTATTCTTTTAGTATGGTCTTTCAGCTAGTTGTGCATCCATCTTGTAGTAATTTCTTGTACAACACATTTTTCAGGTTTGCTTATGAGATTGTTGTGTGGGACTATGCCAAAAACTACACTAAAATCAAGATATATCACATGTTCAGCTGCTTCACATGCACTAGACCAGTGGCTCTTAACCAGGGGTAGGCATACTCCTAGAAATATGCAAAGGTGTTTCAGAGGGTGCATCAACTCATCTAGATATTTGCCTAGTTTCAAACACTCTACAGTGAACATACTAGCAAAGTCAGTACAAATTAAAATTTCATACAGACAATAAATTTTTTATTGTTGTACATACTGTACACCAAAATGTAAGTACAATATTTGTATTCCAATTGATTTATTTTAATTATATGGTAAACTTGAGAAAGGAAACAATTTTTCAGTAATATAGGCCTGTGACACTTTTATATTTTTAGGTCTGAGCATGTAAAAGAAGTAGGCTAGGTGAAACTTGGTGATATGCAAGACAAATCAGACTCCATAAAGGGTTATAGTAGTTTGGAAAGGCTGCACGAGCTGAGTGCTGCCCAGCTGGCCCCAGCGCAGCAGAGCCCACTCGTGCTCCAGGATGAAGGGACAGCAGCAGCTCCTTCACGAGGACACACTCATCCTGGAGACCCTGCTGTCAGTGCACTGCACTGTACTGTCACCACAGCTGCACCTAATCGACTCGGATGGCTGGGGAGGCCCCCCACCCAGGGCACCGCCAGGTTCCCCCACCCGGGGTGCCCTGGTGCCTTTGGACCCACCCCAGCAGCACTGACTGGTGGGAGCACCTGGTGCTGGGGGAGTGGGACAACGAAAGGTGGCTGTGCAACTTCCTCATGTTGAGGCAGACCTTCCAGCAGATCTGCCACTGGCTCATCCCTGACTCCCACACCAGGACACCTGCATATGGCCTGCTCTCACCCTGGAGAAATGGGTTGCGATCACCATCTGGAAACTAGCCACCCTGGCCCCCTCTGCTCCATGGGACAACAGTTCGGGGTGGGCAAGGGCACCATCATGGCCATACTTATGGAGATACATCAGGGCTCGGTCACACGCACCCCACAGGTGGATGTGGGGGCTGGGGCAAGGGGAACCCCTAGCTGCAGGGGGCAGGACGGGTTTGGGGACTGGGCGGAAAGGGGGAAAGGTGGGGATGGGGGCTGGCCCGTCATACCTGCAATACAGCACGTCCCCCTGCCCCCCATGCAGGTCGTCAGAGCCATCAACAGGGTCATCCGTCTGGGGGATCCAGGTGCCACCATCGTGGGCTTCCAGAACTTGGGCTTCCCAAACTGCTTCAGTGCTTTGGATGGCACGGACATCCCTGTCCATGCCTGCCACGCAGCGCTGGCCAGTACGTCAACAAGAAGGGTGTTACCATTCGGTGGTGCTCCAGGCCCTGGTGGATGATAGGGGCTGGTTCATGAACATCTATGTGGGCTGGGCTGGCCGCTCCCATGATATCCGGGTCTTCTGGAACTCCAGGCTCTGCCAGCACGTGGGGGCTGGTACATTCATTCCTCAGCAGGCAATCCTTGGGGGGGGGGGGGGGGGGATGTCACCATTCCACTCTGCATGGTGGCAGACGCAGTGTACCCCCATCCAGCCATGGCTCATGTGGCCGTACATGGGCCACCTTGACCCCACCCTGGAGGCGTTCTACCAGTGCCTTAACAATGCTCGCAACGTCATGGAGCAGGCCTTCAGGTGCCTTACGGGGCAGTGGAGGTGCCTCCACACATGATTGGAGGTCAGGGTCCTCAACGTGTGCCGGGTGGTCAGCACCTGTTGCGTCCCCCAAAATTTTGTGGAGGGACGGGGACACGTATGTCCCTGGGAGGGTGTGATGCATCCGGCACTGGCTATGGGCAGCCGGACACTGCTCCCATGCACCAGACCCACCAGGATGGCCATCACATTAGGGATGCCCTCAGGCAGACCTTTGCAGGTGGTCACCTGTGACCTACCCCCCCCCCACATCTGTCACCTGCTGTCCCCGTCACCCCCAGTGCCACCCCCACCAGCACCGCACCTGCACATCTGCAACCCACCATCCCTCCCAGAGGACCACAGCACAGGGAACTGTATAGGAAATAAACATTTATCAAGAATGGGATGGTATGTGGAACTATGTACAGGTGGGGGGGATGTGGTGTGGAGGGGGGTCACTTAACCTGAAAGAGGGAAGGGGGCTCTGAACCTGGAGGGGAGCAGGGGGAGCTGAACTTGAAGGGGGACAGAGGGTTCTGAACCTGGAGGGGGTGGGGGGACTCATTCTGGGGCCAGGGTGGTGGGCCATGAGCCCTGTTGGCCCTTGGATCTCCTGCCTCCGCAGGTGCAGGGTCCCTGGTGGGGAGGGAGCAGGGAGCACTGGTGGGTAAGGCTGGGGGGTGGCTCGGCTGGGGCAGCGAGAGTGGGTTGGGGGGGTGGTGGGAGCAGGCTCAGCAGGGGGAGATGCTGGGCGGGGGCAAGGAGGCAGACAACATTGGCCACATGCTCCTGGAGCATCTTGCCAATGCCCTCCAGGGTGTGCAGCAGCCTCTCCCATATCACCCTCCGCCACTCCAGCGCAGCCTTCATGAGCTGCAGGTGCTGCTCAGCCACTTTGGTCTGAAGGTGACTGGCTGGGTCCTCCTTGGCCCAACGATGGGCCCTCTGGCTGCAGCCCCAACACTGCACAGTGGTGCCTGGCCACCTCTGACATCTGCTGGAGGGCTCTGAGGGACCAGCAATGGTGCTGGGTTCTCCTGGCCCACAGATGATGCAGCTGTATGGAGATGGGGGCCACATGTCAGTAATGTGCCGTGGCCTGGGGAGGTCTGGCCATGGGCCATCCCCCCTCCTGAGGCCCCCAAACAGGGCACCTGCCCGCCTCCTGATGTTCACCCCATAGGGCACCTGCCCCCCCCGTCCCCCCCCCCGGCTGGGCATCCCATCTGATGGCAATGTGGCTGGGGGCCTCTCATGCAGGCAGGCCTTCCGAGCCCATGGTGCATCGTCCCTGGGTGCTGTCCAGCACTGACTGGCTGCTGCCCTGGAAGCAGCTCATGGTGCTGTCCACTGGGGGTGGGTGCTAGGCATCACTGGTGGGCTACCATGGCAGGCTGCCATATGTGTGGCATGAGACCACTGGTCCTGGGTGTGGCTGGCTGGCCAGTGTGTCGCCCCCACTCTATGAAGTGGGTGCGCGCCCCTCCATTTACGTACCAGCAATGTCCAGGGATTCTTGGCTCCCAGTTGCTCAGCTGGACAAGTGGGAGGGGATATAGATGGTGAGGTCCCCCTCATCGCTTGACCACTCTGTGGTGCCCTTGCTCTCCTGGGTCCCTGGTTTGGGCTGCTCCTCCACCTCTGGCTGTGGCTTGTTAGCCGATTGTGCCGAGGAGTGCTGGGGGGTGGGGACTTGTCCTGGGGCCCCAGGATACACCGGCACTCCCGGAAGTAGGGGCAGGTGGCTGGGGCTGCCCCAGAGCGGCCGGCCTGATCCCTGGCCTGGGCATAGCCCCTGCTGCAGCTGCTTCACCTCGGAGACTACCTGTTCCGTGGTATGCTATGGGTGGCCCCTTGTGAGGAGGCCCTGGGCCAGGTGGGCAAATGCTGCGACATTGCGTTGCTTTATGTCCATCTCATTGAGGCCCTCCTCCTTTTTCCATCGTCTCAGAAGTTCCTTCAACTCCCGCTCCGTCCAGGAGGGGGCCCTTTTTATTTCTGTCCTGCAGAACCCTGAGAGCCCTGCAAGGGCTGGGGGGCGGGCCATGGGGCTTGTGCAGGGGCTGGCTACTGGCCATGGTTTTGGTGCTGGGAGTGTGGTGCTGGAGCATTTGCTGGGGATGCTCCTAGCATGCTCTCAGCTTCCTGCCACGGGTTTCCTGTGTGCATACTGCTTTATGGTGGCTGTATTCAGGGATCATAGAGTATTGCTGCTGCCAGCTGGAGCAGCCCTGCACTCCAACCAACCAGTGCCATGGCGGACCCCTCTCGAAAAAGCAGGATGTAGAGCATCTACATGTGTACTCTTTCGATTAGCTTTTTGAAAGGGGATGATCTTCCTGATAAGGGATTGGAGTTTGGATTTCGATGTCTGTGCCCCATTCCTTCGATTTTCTTTTGAAAGACAGTGTTGCAATTGTAAATGCTCCTCCCGTTCTTTCAAAAGAGGGCCACTTATTTTAACATTTCATGCACGTGTAGACCCAGCTAATGAGATGGCTTAATCAAGACAAACTGCAAAGACGAGAACAAACAATACCCAAACTGGTGGCTATTCCAGTAATTACACTCACCAAACCAGCAACAGTTTCTACAATGCCTTATCAGTCACCCACAGACCAAAAATATAGAGAACACAATTGCGTCAAGGAAGCTAACAATACAAGTCAACATTCTTCTTCGAGTGTCCCCGTGGGTGCTCCACATTAGGTGTCGGGCTCACCCGGTGCCGCAGATCGGATCTTCCAAGCAGTTTCTGCCGGACCGTGCATGCGCCGGTGCGCGCCACTCCCTTGCGCGCTCCTGGCCACGTGCGCGATCCGGTTCCCGCCAGTTCCTCTTAACCACTGTCGGCTGCAGACGGAATCCGACGAGGCTATGGCCAAGTTAGCGTATTCAATGGTTTTAGCTGTTTTCTTTAAAGTTTTCAAGTTCTTAGTCTATTGTTAAGTTAGCCAGTTGTTATTTCCAAAAAAAAAAAAAAAAAAGAAACAACAAGCGGGACGGAATTCAGTCCAGTTCTAGTAACAAGCGGAGCACCAGAGGCCAGGAGCCTAGGGCCATTAGCCTTCCTGCCACGGCAGGCTATCCGAGAAGGGGAAAACAGCACAGAGAAGGTGCTAAGTACCCCATTAACAACTAAAAGACTCACCAACAATGTCCTCTTCAGGATTCAAGAAATGTGAGTCTTGCCGAGAGGCAATGCCAGCGTCTGATGGGCACAGTCACTGTATAAGGTGCCTTGGGGAGTCCCATGTCACGCAGAAATGCTCCTTCTGTGCAAAATTAACAGCCAGAGCAAGGAAGGACGGAGATGTAGCTTAAAATGCTGCTATTCGCAAGGCCCTCCAGCCAGATGTGCAGGAGCAGCCGCAGCAGGAGGGACCGTCCGGGGCCCATAAAAAGAAAGCCGCCTCACTCACCCCATCAGCGCAAAAACGGAGGAAAGTCTCCCCAACCCGATCCCTGCCGGCAGCAACAGCGAGCGGGACGGGAGGAGCGCACAGCCCCCAGCCGCAGCAACAGCTGATTGGCGGCAGCACGGAGAGCCACGTGGAGACGGCTCAGCCTCCGATGATCAAACAGCCGCCCCGCACCGCAGGCAGGGTGGCGGCTAAACAAGCGCTGGTACCGGCGGCACCGCAGGCAGCGGCACCGACCCCCGGGGAACCGGCGGTGCAAAGCGCGCAGGCACGCAGCCTGCAGGCACCGGAGGACACCGCCTGCGCGGCACCACCCATGAGCGTGCCGAGCGCGGCGCGGACGGGGCCGAGATCCCCTGCACATCAGGGGGCGGAGCCACCCCCTCAAGGGAGGGGGAAGGCTGCACACAAAACAAGGCACTGCAGCCCCTCTCCAGACAGGGCTGCAGAGTTGCTTTCTCACAGCCCTCCGCTCATGCTGCAGACTCCAACTAGAAGGCAGGGGTCCCCTTTAGTCTACCCGGAGCCCCCGTCTCCATTTTTACAACCAGCCTCGCCCTGGCTGGGACCACCTTCACCCTTCTTGGGGTTTGAGCCGCTGGAGTACTATCACAAATCGCTCTCTCCAGTGTCCCAGGTCTCTCGACGATCTCGCTCCCCCAGACGCAGGGAGTATGCACCAAGGGAGTGGTCCAGGTCACCTGCCCAAGAACAGTGCCCATGCTGCCATGGTCGTCCCTATCACGCGGGGCATAGACACCACTGGCAGTCTACCAGGGAAAGATCCCCACAGACGGTCCCGTATCCCCGAGGGCAATCGCGAACGGGGACAGAGAGTCAAGTATCTCAGGGGGAACTGGTTATGGAACCCCGAGATTTTCCCTTGCAAGCTTCCAGCAAGCAGATGTACCATCACCAACAGGAACCGGAAGGGTCCAGAGAGGCGTATCTTAGTGGTTCCTCTCTCTCCTCCCTGGACGAGGCTACGGCCCCGGGGGACGTCCATCCTCCGGACAATCTCAAACAGTTTCAAGAGCTGTTTAAAAGGGTGGCCTTCACGCAAGGCATCCAGACAGCAAAGGTGCAAGAGAAACACCATAAGCTCCTCAAAAATCTGAGACCTCCGGCCTCCTCCAAAATAGCAATACCACTTGACGAAGAAATCTTGGAGTCTGCCACTATGATATGGCAGACCCCTGCGACTATTCCGCCTGTCCACTAGAAAGCGGACAACAAATACTTCGTGCCAGCGAAGGGCATGGAGTTCCTGTTCAGCCACCCACAACCAAATTCCTTGGTGGTAGAGTCGTCGCAACAAAGATCAAAGACATCTCAATTCAAGACAGGGGGAACAGACAAATATGCCAAGAAGCTAGAGCTGTTCGGCAGAAAGGTCTACTCCTCCTCCACACTACTGTTGCGAATGGCAAATTACGCAGCGCATCTAGCGAACCACAATTTCGACAACTACACTAGGTTAACCTCCCTCATGGACTCGCTTCCAGAGGACAAGAAACCGGTGCTCAAGGCCATCGTGCAAGAAGGCTACGCGGCCTCGAGGACGGGAGTTCAGATCGCCCTGGATGTTGCGGACACAGCAGAATGCTCCACAGCTACGGCAGTGGTGATGCGAAGGGAGTCCTGGCTCCAGACTTCGGGTATACCGAGGGATCTGCAGGCAAAGACCTCCACCCAGAGCCCACCTCCAGGAGGCCTCCCACGTAGCGAGGCTCAAGCAGGAGGTAGACCATCTCATGCTCATAGGGGCAGTGGAAAGAGTGCCGGAGCAACTGCAAGGGAAAGGGTTCTACTCGAGGTACTTCCTCACGGAGAAAAAGACAGGAGGCTGGAGGCCCATCTTAGATCTTCGAGGCCTCAACCGGTACCTGCGCAAGCAACGCTTTCGGATGATCACAATTGCCTCCATCCTTATGACACTAGACGATGGAGATTGGTTCGCAGCCCTCGACTTACAAGACCCGTATTTTCACATAACTATCTATCCAGCTCACCGACGATTCCTCCGGTTCATGGTAGGCAAAGAACATTTTCAACACAAGGTCCTACCGTTTGGCCTCTCCTCGGCCCCCAGAGTCTTTGCCAAGACCTTGGCAGTGGTGTCAGCCTACCTGCACAGACAAAGGGTATTTATATTCCCGTATCTGGACAACTGCCTACTCAAAGGGGCCTCGAAGGAGGAGGTACTATGCATGATACACGTCACAGCAGGCATGTTCTCTTCGCTCGGCCTGGTTATCAATCTGGCAAAATCAAAGATAGACCCCACGCAGGACATAGAGTTCATAGGGGCGCACACAAATTCTATTACAGCGAGAGTGTGTCTGCCAGAGACACACTTTTGGGCCATCGGCTCCCTCGTGCAAGTCATCACCTTCAGCCCTACGGTGCCAGTTCTGACGTGCTTACAGCTGCTGGGCCACATGGCAGCAGCGACGTTCGTAGTACAGAACGCCAGGTTACACATGCGCAGCATGCAGCACTGTCTGGCGAGCGTATACAAACCAGCAGCACACACCGTTCAGAGGGTGGTGTCGCCCACAACAGAGGTGCGCAAATCCCTGCAATGGTGGGTAAACCCCAAGAACTTGCTAACAGGGGTACCCTTCCACCAACCACAAATATCGGTTTTTCTTACTACAGATGCCTCCCTCATAGGGTGGGGAGCACACATGGGCGAAGAGGTGGCACAAGGGCTGTGGTCCTCCACGGAGCAGTCACTGCACATAAATATACTGGAGCTCAGAGCAGTGTTCAACGCCTGCAGACACTTTCGAGACCATATACAAGGCAAAGTAGTCGGGATCAGTACAGACAATACCTCCACCATGTTTTATATAAATCGGCAAGGAGGAGCTCGGTCCCGTGCCTTATGTGCGGAAGCAGTCCGGTTGTGGAACTGGTGCATCGCCAACAATATAACCTTGAAAGCCTCGTACTTACCAGGCGCTCACAATGTGAAGGCAGACCAGCTGGGCAGGCGTTTTGCACTCACGCACGAGTGGCAGATCCGTCCCGATCTGCTACGACCGATTTTTCACGCATGGGGTTTTCCCCAGATAGACCTGTTTGCTACTCAACACAACAAGAAGTGCCCACGATTCTGCTCCAGGGCAGGACTGGGACAGGGGTCCCTGGGGGACGCATTCGCGATCTCGTGGAGGGGCCCCCTGCTTTACGCTTTTCCTCCCACAGTGCTGATCCACAAAGTCTTGCAGAAAGCCAGGAGGGAAGGAGCCCGAATGATCCTGATAGTCCCAATGTGGGATCCGCAGCAATGGTTCCCCCTACTCCTGCGCATGTCGGACCGTCCACCGATGCCCCTTCCGGTGGTGCCAGATCAGCTCACGCAAGCCCAGGGGTCCATAGTGCATCCGCACCCCCAAGGCCTGAGACTACAAGCGTGGTTAATCCATGGCTCAGCTCCCTAGAGAGCACATGTACGGAGGAAGTGCAACAAGTCCTAGAAAGTAGCAGGAGGACTTCCACCAGGAAGACCTACAAGCAGAAATGGACTCGCTTCACGGCATGGTGTTCTACCAAACAGCTAGCCCCCCTTTCAGTGCCTATACCTGTAATATTAGAGTATTTACTGGACCTCAAGAGAGGAGGACTCTCACTATCCTCGTTAAAGGTCCACCTTGCTGCCATGTCGGCGTTCAGACACAAAGGGGAAGGGCACACGGTGTTCGCCCATCCCATGGTTACCAGGTTCCTCAAAGGGTTGGTAAACCTATACCCCCCTCGGAAACTGCTTCCACCTTTGTGGAACTTGGACCTGGTGCTTAATGCGCTAATGGGACCACCGTTCGAACCTTTGGCCACCGTTTCCCTCCTCCTCCTTACGATAAAAACGACCTTTCTTCTCGCAATCACATCAGCTCGCAGGGTGAGCGAGCTTGCGGCAGTGATGGCAACGCCATCCTGCACTGTTTTTTCCAAGGAGGCGGTAACCATACGGCTGCATCCAGCCTTTGTTCCTAAAGTTTCTTCTGAGTTTCATATTATCGAACCTATTGTTTTACCCTCATTTTATCCAAAGCCTCATAACTCTAACAAAGAGGCACGCCTACACCTCCTGGACGTGAGGAGGGCGCTAGCCTTCTATATAGACAGGACCAAGTCCTTCCGGAAAACGGATAGACTCCTAGTCTCTCTCGCTCCCAAATCGAAAGGAGAACGTCTCTCTCCGCAGAGAATCTCGAAGCACATTGTATCCTGCATAAAAATGTGCTACGAACTCAAAAAGACTCCCTTACTGGCCACGCCCAGGGCTCATTCCACTAGGGCAGTGGCGGCATCAACAGCCTTTTTCGAGGGCGTTGCGCTAAAAGACATTTGCAGAGCGGCGACCTGGTCATCCTGTGACACCTTCGCCAAACATTACGCCCTTCACAGGGTATTCCAAGAGGATACCTGTCTCTCGACAGCGGTCCTCTCGGGGACAAGCTGCACATAATCCGATTACCCATCTCCTATCTTGGGTTACTGCTGGGTAGTCACCTAATGTGGAGCACCCACGGGGACACTCGAAGAAGAAAGACAGGTTACTCACCGTAGTAACGGTGGTTCTTCGAGATGTGTCCCCGTGGGTGCTCCACTAGCCACCCATCCTCCCCGCTTCGGATCTCTGTTTAGTGTTTTGCAGGAGCATCTGAGGCGGTTGGTCAAGGAACTGGCGGGGACCGGATCACGCACGTGGCCAGGAGCGCGCAAGGGAGCGGCGCGCACCGGCGCATGTGCGGTCTGGCAGAAACTGCTTGGAAGATCCGATCTGCGGTGCCGGGCAAGCCCAACACCTAATGTGGAGCACCCACGGGGACACATCTCGAAGAACCACTGTTACTACGGTGAGTAACCTTTCTTTTCAATGCTTTAGTCTGTCAAACATGGCTTTGTAACAGTAACGAAGGGTCCTGTGGCACCTTATAGACTAACAGAAAAGTTATGAGCATGAGCTTTCGGGAGCATAGACTCACTTCATCAGATGCTGGTCTTGGAAATCTGCAGGGCCAGGTATAAATAAGCCAGAGCAAGGGTGGGGATAACAAGGTTAGCTCAGTCAGCAAGGGTGAGGCTTACTACCAGCAGTTGATCTGGAAGTATGAACACCAAGGGAGGGGAAGCTGCTTCTGTATTTACCCAGCCATTCGCAGTCTTTGTTTAAGCCTGAGCTGAGGGCGTCGAATTTGCAGATGAATTGTAGCTCAGAAATTTCTCTTTGGAGTCTGGTCCTGAAATTTCTTTGCTGTAGGATAGCTACTTTTAGGTCTGCTACTGTGTGGCCTGGGAGATTGAAGTGCTCTCCTATGGTTTTTTGTATATTGCCATTTCTGATATCTGATTTGTGTGCGTTTATTCTTTTACGTAGAGACTGTCCAGTTTGTCCGATGTATATAGCAGAGGGGCATTGCTGGCACATGATGGCATAAATTATATTGGTAGATGTGCAGCTGAATGAACCCACGATGGTGTGGCTGATCTGGTTAGGTCCTGTAATGGTGTTGCTGGTGTAGATATGTGGGCAGAGCTGGCACCGAGGTTTGTTGCATGGATGGGTCCCTGAGTTCGAGTGACTGTGGTCCGGTGTATAGTTGCTGGTTAGGATTTGCTTCAGGTTGGCAGGTTGTCTGTGGGCAAGGACTGGTCTGCTTCCCAAGGCCTGTGAAGGACTGGTCTGCCTACCAAGGCCCACAGTCACTCAAACTCAGGGACCCATCCATGCAACAAACCTCATTGCCAGCTCTGCCCACATATCTACACCAGCAACACCATTACAGGACCTAACCAGATCAGCCACACCATCGTGGGTTCATTCAGCTGCACATCTACCAATATAATTTATGTCATCATGTGCCAGCAATGCCCCTCTGCTATATACATCGGACAAACTGGACAGTCTCTACGTAAAAGAATAAACGCACACAAATCAGATACCAGAAATGGCAATATACAAAAACCCATAGGAGAGCACTTCAATCTCCCAGGCCACACAGTAGCAGACCTAAAAGTAGCTATCCTACAGCAAAGAAATTTCAAGACCAGCCTCCAAAGAGAAATTTCTGAGCTACAATTCATCTGCAAATTCGACGCCCTCAGCTCAGGCTTAAACAAAGACTGCGAATGGCTGGCTAAATACAGAAGCAGTTTCCCCTCCCTTGGTGTTCACACTTCCAGATCAACTGCTGGTAGTAAGCCTCACCCTTTCTGACTGAGCTAACCTTGTTATCCCCACCCTTGCTCTGTCTTATTTATACCTGGCCCTGCAGATTTCCAAAACCAGCATCTGATGAAGTGAGTCTGTGCTCATGAAAGCTCATGCTCAAAACTTTTCTGTTAGTCTATAAGGCGCCCCAGGACCGTTCGTTGCTGTTACAGATCCAGACTAACACGGCTACCCCTCCGAAACATGGCTTTGTTACTTATCTATAACGAATGTCCCTAATAACCATTCACATGCTCCTCTAATATGTCTTTAAAGAATGAATTTGCATCATTTAGTTTACAAGTTGCTTAACCCTCTGTGGCCCAGTGTCATACCTGTGAAGGAAATTGACAAATTCATGTTGGCAACATCCTCTGTGTGCTTTACACATTGATTGTTTAATAATTAGTTCTAATATCTTTTCAGGTGTTAGGCTGACTGGTCTATAATTCCCCAGGTCCTCTTTGTTCCTGCTTTTAAAGTTAGCTACTGTGTTTCCTTTTCTCCAGTCTTCTGGTACAGCCTGTATGAGTTCTCCATGATACTCACTAAACGTTCTAATGTTGCTTCAGTTGGTTTCTTAAGTATCTTAGGCTATGTCTATGCTAGACATATAGAAGTCGACCACTGATATGGAATTTTAGCTACTCCAATTGCATAGCTAAAATTAACTTATCAGCAGTCGACTACAATGGCTGTCTACACAGAAAAAGTTTGACAGGACTGATTCTCCCGTGGACCTTCCTTAATCCTCGCCACTGGTGAGCAGTTCTGGGTTCGACTTTGACCTTGAAAAGTGCCATTTTGCGCATGCATGAAACAAAACCATGGAAGATTGAACACAGCTTGTGTTCTGCATTCTGTCTTGTGTTCCTTCCACCTTGTTATTGATGTTAATTGTGTTAAGTCATAGAATCATAGGGATGGAAGGGACCTCAGGAGGTCACCGAGGCCAGCCCCCTGCATCCAGCAGGATAAACCCCAACTATGTCATCCCAGCCAGGACTTTGTCAAGATGGGACTTGAAAACCTCTAGGTATGGAGATTCCACCAACTCTCTAGGCAGTGCATTCTAGTACTTCACCACCCTCTCGGTGAAGCAGTTTTTGCTAATATCCAAAATACTTCTCTCCTTCTGTAACTTCAGACCGTTAGTCATTCTTCTGCCATCTGACACCACTGAGAACAGTTTCTCTCCATCCTCTTTAGTGCTCCCCTTCAGGAAGTTGAAGGCTGCTATTAAATCATCCCTCAGTCTTCTCTTCTGCAAACAAAACAAGCCAAAATCCTTCAGCCTCTCCTCATAGCTTATGTGCTCCAGCCCTTTAATCATTTTCATTGCTCTCCACTGAACCTGCTCCAGCACATTCACATCCTTTCTCTACTGGGAGGCCCAAAACTGGACACAATACTCCAGATGTGGCTTCACCAGTGCCGAATAGAGGGGAACAACAACTTCGCTAGATCTGCTTGAAATGCTCCTCCTAATGCACCCCAATATGCTGTTAGCCTTCTTGGCTACAAGGGCACACAGATTGACAGCCAAGCATGTACCCAGAAGCCACCTGCTACAAGATAGTGCATCCAGTGATCTACAACCCATCCAGGACAACGATCCTTCACTCTGATAGACCTTGGGGGAGAGGCCTGTCCTCGCCGACAGGCAATCTGACATCCTTAAACAAGTTCTCACTAGCAACTATAGACTACACCACAGTAACTCTAAACCTGGAACCAATCCCTGCAATAAACCTTGAAGCCAATTCTGCTCACATATCTACTTCAGCGATATCATAAGAAGACCTAATCACATCTACTACACCATCAGGGGCTCTTTTACATGCACATCTAATAATATATGCCATCATGTGCCAGCAATGCCCCACTGCAATTTACACTGGCCATACTGGACAGTCTGTATGTAAAAGAATAAATGGACATAAATCAGACACCAGGAACGGTAGCATACAAAAACCTGTAGGAGAACACTTCAGTCTACCTGGAACTCAGTAAGATTTAAAAGTAGCAATCCTACAACAAAAGAACTTCAGAAATAAACTCTAAAGAGATACTTCAGAGCTGCAATTAATTTGCAAATTTGACACCATTAACCAAGGATTGAATAGAGACTGGGAGTAGTTGGCCAATTACAAAAGCAGTTTGTCTGCTCTTGATGATCACACTTCCACATTAGCTACTGATAATGGGCCACGTCCTCCCTGACTTGATTTCTCCTCTCTTGATGTTCACAACGCCACAGTAGCTGCTGATAATTGGTCACATCCTCTGTGACTGAACAGACCTGGTGAACTCTGGCCCTCCACTTGACTGAGACTCCCTCTTTAAACCCTCCTTTGGAAACCTTACTGCCCACTCATGCATCTGACGAAGTGTCTTTACCCACAAAAGCTTATGCTTCAAAATAATTGTTAGTCTATAAGGTGCCACTGGCCTTATTGTTATTTTTAAGGGCACATTGTTTACTCATAGCCAGCCTTTCATTCACCATAATCCCTAGGTCCCTTTCTGCTGTACTGCTGTTTAACCAGTCAGTCCCCAGACTATAACAGTGCTTGGGATTCTTCCATCCGAAGTGCAGGACTCTACACTTCTCCTTGTTGAACTGCATCAGATTTCTTTTCTCCTAATCCTCCATTTTATCCAGGTCACTCTGGAGCCTCTCTCTACTTTTCAACATATCTGCCTCTCCCCCTAGATTGGTGTCATCCGCAAACTTGCTGAGCGTGCAATCCAGTCCCTCATCCAGGCTATTAATAAAGATGATGTACAACACCAGCCCCAGAACTGAGCCTTGAGGCACTCATAAGAACATAAGAATGGCCATACTGGGTCAGACCAAAGGTCCATCGAGCCCAGCATCCCATCTGCCGACGGTGGCCAATGCCAGGTGCCCCAGAGAAGGAGAACAGAAGACCATGATCAAGTGATTTATCTCCTGCCATCCATCTCCTGCCCTTGTTATGAAGGCTAGGGCACCATACTTTATCCCTGGCTAATAGCCATTTATGGACCTAACCTGCAAAAATTTATCAAGCTCTTTTTTAAACCCTAATAAGCTGCGTCTACACGTGCACGCTACTTCGAAGTAGCGGCACCAACTTCGAAATAGCGCCCGTTGCGTCTACACGTGTCGGGCGCTATTTCGAAGTTAACTTCGACGTTAGGCGGCGAGATGTCGAAGTCGCTAACCTCATGAGGAGATAGGAATAGCGCCCTACTTCGACGTTCAACGTCGAAGTAGGGACCGTGTAGACGATCCGCGTCCCGCAACGTCGAAATTGCTGGGTCCTCCATGGCGGCCATCAGCTGGGGGGTTGAGAGATGCTCTCTCTCCAGCCCCTGCGGGGCTCTATGGTCACCGTGGGCAGCAGCCCTTAGCCCAGGGCTTCTGGCTGCTTCTGCGGCAGCTGGGGATCTATGCTGAAGGCACAGGGTCTGCAACCAGTTCTCAGCTCTGTGTATCTTGTGTTGTTTAGTGCAACTGTGTCTGGGAGGGGCCCTTTAAGGGAGCGGCTTGCTGTTGAGTCCGCCCTGTGACCCTGTCTGCAGCTGTGCCTGGCATCCCTATTTCGATGTGTGCTACTTTGACGTGTAGACGTTCCCTCGCTGCGCCTATTTCGATGTTGGGCTGAGCAACGTCGAAGTTGAACATCGACGTTGCTGGCCCTGGAGGACGTGTAGACGTTATTCATCGAAATAAACTATTTCGATGTCGCAACATCGAAATAAGCTATTTCGATGTTGGCTGCACGTGTAGACGTAGCCATAGAGTCCTGGCCTTCACAGCCTCCTCGGGCAAGGAGTTCCACAGGTTGACTGTGCGCTGTGTGAAGAAAAATTTCCTTTATTAGTTTTGAACCTACTACCCATCAATTTCATTTGGTGTCCCCTAGTTCTTGTATTATGGGAAAAGGTAAATAATTTTTCTATATTCACTTTCTCCACACCATTCATGATTTTATATACCTCTATCATATCGCCCCTCAATCGCCTCTTTTCCAAACTGAAAAGTCCCAGTCTCTCTAGCCTCTCCCCATATGGGACCCGGTCCAAGCCCCTAATCATCTTAGTTGCCCTTTTCTGAACCTTTTCTAATGCCAATATATCTTTTTTGAGGTGAGGAGACCACATCTGCACGCAGTACTCAAGATGTGGGCGTACCATAGTTTTATATAGGGGAAGTATGATATCTTTTGTCTTATTATCGATCCCTTTTTTAATAATTCCTAACATCCTATTTGCCTTACTAACTGCTGCTGCACACTGCGTGGATGTCTTCAGAGAACTATCCACTATAACTCCAAGATCCCTTTCCTGATCTGTCGTAGCTAAATTTGACCCCATCATGTAGTACGTGTAATTTGGGTTATTTTTTCCAGCATGCATTACCTTACACTTACCCACATTAAATTTCATTTGCCATTTTGCTGCCCAATCACTCAGTTTGCTGAGATCTTTTTGTAGTTCTTCACAATCCCTTTTGCTTTTGACTGTCCTGAACAACTTGGTGTCATCTGCAAACTTTGCCACCTCACTGCTTACCTCATTTTCTAGATCATTGATGAACAAGTTGAACAGGATCGGTCCCAGGACTGACCCCTGGGGAACACCACTAGTTACCCTCCTCCATTGTGAAAATTTACCATTTATTCCCACCCTTTGTTTTCTGTCTTTTAACCAATTCCCGATCCATGAAAGGACCTTTCCTCCTATCCCACTCCACTTGAACCTGACCACCATCCAGATACTGAGCCACTGACCACCATGCATTGGGCCCAACCATCAAGCCATCTTACTATCCATCTTACAGTCCATTTATCCAATCCGTACTTCCTTAACTTATGGGCAAGAACGTTGTGGGAGACTGTATCAGAAGTTTTCATGAAATCAAGGTATATCACATCCACTGACTTCCCCATGTACACTGAGCCTGTTACCTCTTCATAGGAGCTAATGAGATTGGTGAGGCACGACTTGACCTTGGTGAATCCATGTTGACTACTTTTGATCACATTCCCCTCTTCCAAGTGCTCCAAAATGGATTCCTTGAGGATCTCCTCCATGATTTTCCCAGTGACTGAGGTAATGCAGGCCTGTCTATAGCTCCCTGGATTCTCCTTCTTCCTTTTTTAAAGATGGGCAGTACATTTACCTTTTTCCAATCATCCGGATCTCTCCCAATCTCCAAGAGTCTTACAAGTTAATGGCCAAAGTCTTGGCAATGACGTCTGCCAATTCCCTCAGTACCATTGGGTGCACTAAATCCAGACCCATGGATTTATGTACATCTTAACTCATTCCTTCCCCACAGATGGCTGCCCTCCACCTTCCCATAGTGCATTTTCTAGCACTGTAGTGTGGGAACTATCCTTGTCCATGAAGACTGAGGCTAAAAAAGCATTGAGTACTTCAGCTTTTCTTACATCATAGAATCATAGAATACTAGATCTGGAAGGGACCTCGAGAGGCCATCAAGTCCAGCCCCCTGCCCCAATGGCAGGACCACAAGTACTGTCTAAACCATCCCTGATAGACATCTGTGTAACCTGTTCTTAAATATCTCCAGTGATGGAGATTCCACAACCTCCCTTGGCAATTTATTCCACTGTTTGACCACCCTGACAGTTAGGAACTTTTTCCTAATGTCCAACCTAAACCTCCCTTGCTGCAGTTTAAGTCTATTGCCTCTTGTTCTATCCTTAGAGGCCAAAAAGAACAAGTTTTCTCCCCCCTCCTTAGTAGTAGTAGGCATCTTTCAGTCTACGTAGACTATGGATTGCACCCTTCGTAGTTCCATTTGGGATCATCATTTGCAGCACCAACTGTGACTGTGAAGGCCCACATGAGAGTGACAGTCCTTGCTGCATCTGTTGCATGTGTAGTGGGTGTCTGGCAGGTCCTTACTGTGCTTTCTGTGGGCTCGCTTCTCCTCTGCTAGCTGTCTGATCCTCATCTCACCCTTCTGAAGGCCCTTGTATAGTTCCTGCCTCCATCTGCTGCGATCGTCTGCCAGCTCCTCCCAGCTGTCCGGCTCGATGTCTGCTTCCCTGAGGTCCCTCTTGCAAACATCTTTGTAGCGAAATTGGGGGCATCCGAGAGGTCTTTTGCCAGAGGCTAGCTCACCATACAGGATGTCTTTTGGGATCCTTCCATCATTCATCCTGTGGATGTGGCCAAGCCAGTGGAGCCGCTGCTGCCTGAAGAGGGTGTGCACAGTTGGGATTCCAGCTTGCTGAAGGACGGTGGTGTTCGGCACTCTGTCCTTCCATGATATTCCAAGGATGCACCTGAGGCAGTGCAAGTGGAAGACATTCAGCCTCTTTTCCTGGCGGGCGTACAGGGTCTAAGACCCTCTGCTGTAAAGGAAGGTGCTGAGGATGCAGGCTCTGTAGACTTGCATTTTGGTGTCAGTGTACAACTTGATGTTATTCCACACTCTCTTGCTGAGTCTGGACAGAGTTGTGGGTGCTTTTCCAATCCTCCTATTTAGCTCAGTCTCCAATGACAGGGTGTCAGTGATGATGGACCCGAGGTAAATGAACTCGTGGACAACCTCTAACAAATAGTTGTCAGTGCTGAATGATGGAGGTTCGGCAATATCCTGACCAAGTACATTTGTCTTCTTTAGGTTGATGGTAAGCCCAAAGTCCTTGCATGCTTTAGAAAACTGATCCAGCAGTTTCTGAGGCTGGTTTTCTGAGCGTGAAGCTATAGTAGTGTCATCTGTGAACAGCAAATCTCTGATGAGGACTTCCTGCACCTTAGACTTAGCTTTTAGCCTTGCAAGATTAAACAGTTTCCCATCATATCTTGTGTGCAAAAAGATGCTCACTGTTGCAGATCCAAAGGCGTGCTTCAGGAAGAGTGCGAAGAAGATCCCGAACAATGTTGGAGGAAGGATGCATCCTTGTTTGACGCCGCTCCTGTTGCCGAAAACATCCGATAATGTGCCTTCATATTGGACGGTTCCTGTCATGTCTTCGTGGAAAGACGGGATCATCTTGAGTAACTGTGGTGGACAGCCTATCTTGTGGAGCAGTTTGAACAGTCCATCCCTGCTGACCAAGTCGAAGGCCTTGGTTAGGTCGATGAAGGCAATATAGAGTGGCTTTCTCTGCTCCCTGCATTTCTCCTGCAGCTGCCTCAGAGAGAAGACCATGTCGACAGTAGATCTCTCTGCGTGGAATCCGAACTGTGATTCAGGATACACCCTCTCAGCAATCTTCTGGAGTCTGCTGAGGATGACGCGAGCGGACAGTTTACCAGTGATGCTTAGGAGGGAGATTCCGCGGTAATTGTTGCAGTCGCTTTTGTTTCCTTTGTTCTTATACAAGGTTACAATGTTAGTGTCGCGCATATCCTGTGCAGCTGCTCCCTTTCTCCAGCACAGGCACAGTAGCTCATGTAGGGGTTCCAGGAGGGTGTCCGTGGCACACTTGATTACCTCTGGTGGTATACCATCCTGGCCTGGGGCCTTTGCTACTGCAATGCTGTCAATGGCTTTCTTCAGTTTGTCCACAGTTGATTTCTGATCCAGTTCGTCCATTACTGGTAGGAGCTCGACGGCATTGAGGGCTGTATCAACCACAATGTTCTCGCGTGAGTACAGCTCGGAGTAGCGCTCGACCCAGCGCTGCATCTGTTTGGCTTTGTCAGTGATGACTTCACTAGATTTGGATTTCAGAGGTGCCATCTTGTTCTGGGTGAGTCCTAATGCCTTCTTGATGCCCTCATACATTCCCCTGAGATTACCAGAGTCAGCACTGGTCTGGATGCTACTGCATAGCTGGAGCCAGTGGTTGTTGGCACAGCGCCTGGCTGTCTGCTGTACTGGTTTTCTGGCTTCTCTGAGTGCTTGCAGGGTACTCTGGCTTGGTGAGCGTTTGTGCTTCAGGAGTGCAGCGCACTTCTTTTTGATGGCTGGAATCGTCTCATCAGAGTTAGCTTCAAACCAGTCATTTGTGTTTCTAGCTCTTCTTCCAAACACTGACAAGGCTGTGTTGTAAATTGTATCCCTCAGATGCTGCCATCTGGATGTCACATCAGCACCCCCAGGGCTCCCGTGCAGATTCTCCTCGAGGGTGTCTCTGAGCTTTTCGGCTCTCTCCGCATTTGCTGTCTTTCTGGCATCAATGCAAGGCCTTCCAGTTGGTTTAGAGTGGTACAGCTTCCTGAGTTTGGAGCAAACTAGTGAGTGATCTGTATCGCAGTTGGCACTATGACAGCTGCATGTCAGAAGGACATTTTTGAGTTTATCACGTCTCGTTGATCCCAGTTTTTCGAGCATGGGTGTCTCCATGACACTCTGTGCTGTGGCTTGGTTTGGAAAAATGTGTTTGTGATGCTCAGATTGTGGCACATGCAAAGTTCGAGAAGACGCTGTCCGTTTTCATTCATTTTTCCCACACCGAAGTGGCCTAAGCAGGAAGGCCATGAGTCACGATCGGCTTCAACTCTCGTATTGAAGTCACCCAAAATGTACAGTTGTTCGCGAGCAGGTATTTGCGCTATGGCAGCACTAAGCACGTCATAGAACTTGTCTTTTACTTCTGGTGTGGCGTACAGGGTTGGAGCGTAAGCACTGATCAGGTGGACAGGACTGGCACAAGTTTGAAGTATGACCATTTGTAGAAGGGTGTTTCTGATGGCAAAGCCAACACCATGCTCCCTGGGTTCTTCTTGGGCTTTACCCTGCCAGAAAAAGGTGTAGTCCTTTTCCTTTAGAGATCCCAAATCTGCGAGTTGCGTCTCTTGCAGAGCAGCAATGTCAACTTGGAGCCTCTTCAGTTCCTCATTGATGACAGCGGTCATTCGGGTGTCGCTGATGTCCTGAAGATCTTCAGTCAAACCGGTCAGCATGGTCCGCACATTCCAGCAAGCAAGCTTAAAACTTTGATGGTTTCCTTTTCTTGTTGATTTTCTTATTGGTTTGCTTGGTGCTCGAATTTCAGTCACGTGTCAGGTTTGGGAACCTTAAGCTTCATGCACCCAGTGAGGCAGGTGAACTGTGGCAGGACCAGTACCCTACTGGCTGGGGGCTGCCCAGCTTGAGGCGGGCGGTGACTGTCCAGTGAGATGCGATGATCTCTCCCACCGTCGAAGGAAACCACTGGCACTCGCTGTCTACGCCAATTGAGCAAGAGCTTATAACTGGAATCTGTTACCTCCCATGTTGGTTCAACGCTGTTAAGTGATGCTGGAGTACCTCTCCAGGTGCGAGTCTGGGCAATTTTCTTGGGACCTTGGGCTGCCCAGATGTCAGTGTCCCCCTCTCGTCTTTACTGATATAGTCGAAAGGAGAGGATAACCTCTATGTCTGGTACCAGCTCAGCTGCAGGAGTTGCCGGCTCAATGCCAGGAGTTGACACAGAACCACCTTAAGACTCCCCTCCAGATTTTCTGTCAGGGTTTACTCCCTTAGCCTTGCTCCTTCCCAGGATAACCCACAAGGCAGTGGGGCTCCCCCCTCCTCCTCTCTTCTTGTGACGACCTTTTAGATACCTGAAAACCGCTATCATGTCGCCCTTTCAATCTTCTCTTTTCCAGACTAAACAAGCCCAGTTCTTTCAGCCTTTCTTCATAGATCACATGCTCTAGCCCTTTAATCATTCTTGTCGCTCTTTTCTGGACCCTCTCTAATTTCTCCACATCTTTCTTGAACTGCGGTGCCCAGAACTGGACACAATACTCCAGCTGAGGCCTAACCAGCGCAGAGTAGAGCGGAAGAATGACTTCTCGTGTATTGATTATAACACATCTGTTAATGCATCCCAGAATCACGTTTGCTTTTTTTTGCAACAGCATCACACTGTTGACTCATATTTAGCTTGTGTTCGACTATAACCCCTAGATCTCTTTCTGCTGTAGTCATTCCTAGACAGTCTCTCCCTATTCTGTATGTGTGAAACTGATTGTTCCTTCCCAAGTGGAGCACTTTGCATTTGTCCTTATTAAACATCATCCTGTTTACCTCAGAACATTTCTCCAATTTATCCGAATCATTTTGAATTATGACCCTATCCTCCGAAGCAGTTGCAACCCCTCCCAGCTTGGTATCATCTGCAAACATAATAAGTGTACTTTCTATGCCAATATCTAAATTGTTGATGAAGACATTGAACAGAACCGGTCCTAACACAGACCCCTGTGGAACCCCACTTGTTGTTCTTTTCCAGCAGGATTGAGAGCCATTAAGAATAATTACTCTCTGAGTACGGTTATCCAGCCAGTTATGCACCCACCTTATACTAGCCTCATCTAAATTGTATTTGCCTAGTTTTTTGATAAGAATATCATGTGAGACTGTATCAAATGCTTTATTAAAGTCTACGTATACCACATCTGCTGCTTCTCCCCTATCCACAAGGCTCGTTATCCCATAAAAGAAAGCTATCGGATTAGTTTGACATGATTTGTTCTTTACAAATCTATGCTGGCTGTTTCCTATTACCTTACCACCTTTCAAGTGCTTGCAGATGATTTTGTTAATTACCTGCTCCATTATCTTTCCTGGCACTGAAGTTAAGCTGACTGGCCTGTAGTTTTCTGGGTTATTCTTATTTCCCTTTTTATAGATGGGCACTATATTCACCCTTTTCCAGTCTTCTGGAATCTCTCCTGCCTCCCATAATTTTCCAAAGATGATAGATAAAGGCTCAGATACCTCCTCTATCAGCTTCTTGAGTATTCTAGGGTGCATTTCATCAGGCCCTGGTGACTTGCAGACATCTAATTTTCTTAAGTGATTTTTAACTTGTTCTTTTTTTATTTCAACTTCTAACCCTACCCCTTTCCCAGTAGCATTCACTATGTTGGGCACTCTTTCATCAGACTTCTCAGTGAAGACCGAAACAAAGAAGTCATTGAGCATCTCTGCCATTTCCAAGTTCCCTGTTACTGTTTCTCCCTCCTCACTGAGCAATGGCCCTACCCTGTCCCTGGTCTTCCTCTTGTTTGTAATATATTTATAAAAAGCCTTCTTGTTTCCCTTTATGCCTGTAGCTAGTTTGAGCTCATTTTGTGCCTCAGCCTTTCTAATCTTGCTCCTGCATTCTTGTGTTGTTTGTTTATATTCATGCTTTGTAATTTGTCCTTGTTTCCATTTTTTATATGATTCCTTTTATATTTTGAGATCATGCAAGATCTCCTGGTTAAGCCAAGGCAGCCTTTTGCCATATTTTCTATCTTTTCTATGCAGCGGGATAGTTTGCTTTTGGGCCCTTAATAATGTCCCTTTGAAAAACTGCCAACTCTCCTCAGCTGTTTTTCCTCTCAGTTTTGCTTCCCATGGGACCTCACCTACCAGCTCTGTGAGTTTCCTAGAATCTGCCCTCCTGAAATCCATTATCTCTATTTTGCTGTTTTCCCTTCTTCCCTTCCTTAGAATTGTAAACTCTGTGATTTCATGATGTGAACTCCATGATTTCATCTATCACTAGGTTACCTCTTTCATCCAGTAATGGCCCCACACCTTCCCTGATAACCCTGTTATTTTTAACATCCCTGTAGAAACCCTTCTTGTTATCCTTCACATCCCTTGCTAGCTGCAGTTCTATTTGTGGTTTCGCTTTCCTGATTACTTCCTGGCATTCTCCTCCTTAGCAACTGTTCTTATTTCCACTTATATGCATCCTTTTTGAGTTTGAGCTGATGAAGGATTTCCCTGTTTAAACCAAGCTGGCTGCCTAACATATATGCATTTCTTACTATGTGGTGGGATGCTTTGTTTCTGTGCCTTCAGTAAGATTTCTTTAAAATACTGCCAGTTCTCCTGAACTCTTTTCCCCTTCAGTGCTTGCTTTGCCTCAGTCTTCACGGAAAAAGTCAACTTCCACATGATAGTCCTAGACGATGAAGTATGGGATGGTGGAGGACAGCCATCTGTAGGGATGCAACAAGCTCTGAGGTATCTAGAAAAACCAGATGTTCACAAGTCCATGGGTCTGGATTTAATGCACCCGAGGGTACTAAGGGAATTGGTAGAGGTCATTGCTGAACCATTATCCTTAAAGACTCTTGGTGATCAGGAGAGGTCCCGGATGACTGGAAAAAGGCAAACGTAGTGCCCATCTTTGAAAAAAGAAAGAAGGATAATCCAGGGAACTATATATGGGTCAACCTTACCTCAATCCCTGGAAAAATAATGGAGGGAATCCTAAAGGACTCCATTTTGGAGCACTTGGAAGAGGGGAAAGTGATCAAAAGTAGCCACCATGGATTCACCAGGGGCAAGTCCTGTCTCACCAATCAGATTAGCTTCTATGATGAGGTAACAAGCTCTGCGGACATGGGGAGGTCAGTAGATGTGACATACCTTGACTTCAGCAAGGCTTTTGATACAGTCTCCCACAACATTCTTGTCCATAAGTTAAGGAAATATGGATTGAATCCTTGGACTTATAAGATGGATAGGAAGCTGGCTTGATGGTCGGTCCCAAGGGGTAGTGGTCAATGTCTCAATATCTGGATGGCGATCTGTTTCAAGGGGAGTGCCGCAAGGCTCAGTTCTGGGGCCAGCGTTATTCAACATCTTTATTAATGACCTGGATGAGGGACTGGATTGCACCCTCAGCAAGTTTGCAGATGACACAAAACTAGGGGGAGAGGTAGATTCATTGGAGGGTAAAGAGAGAATCCAGAGGGACCTGGATAAATTGGAGGACTGGGCCAAAAGAAATCTGATGCGGTTCAATAAGGAGAAGTGTAGAGTCCTGCACCTGGGGCAGAAGAATGCCAAGCATAGTTACAGGCTGGTGACCAACTGGCTCAGCAGCAGTATGATGGAAAGGGACCTAGGGGTTATGGTGGATGAAAGGCTGGGTATGAGTAAACAGTGTGCCCTTGTAGCCAAGAAGGCTAACGGCATAGTAGGGTGCATTAGGAGTAGCATTTGAAGCAGATCTAGAGAAGTAATTATTCCCCTCTATTCGGCACTGGTGAGGCCACATCTGGAATATTGTGTCCAGTTTTGGGCCCCCCAGTATAAAAAGGATGTGGATTTGTTGGAGCAGGCTCAGCGAAGGGCAACAAAAATGATTAAGGGTCTGGAGCACAAGACCTATGAGGATAGGCCGAGGGATATGGGCTTGTTTAGTTTACAGAAGAGAAGACTTAGAGGTTATTTAATAGCAGCCTTCAACTTCCTGAAGGGGAGCTCTAAAGAGGAGGGTGAGAAACTGTTCTCAGTGGTGTCAGATGGCAGAACAAGGACTAATGGTCTGAAGTTGAAGAGGGAGAGGTGTAGGTTAGATATTAGGAAAAACTACTTCACCAGGAGAGTAGTGAAGCATTGGAATGCATTGCCTAGAGAGGTGGTGTATTCTCCATCCCTTGAGGTTTTCAAGTCCTGGCTGGACTAGGTCCTGGCTGTGATTACTTAGTAGGGGTTGATCCTGCGTGGAGCAGGGGGCTGGACTAGATGACTTTCTGAGGTCCCTTACAGCCCTATGATTCTTTGATCTTCATTTCCTAAGGGATCCTGCCCATTACTTCTCTGAAGGAGTCGAAGTGTGCTTTTTTGAAATCAAGGGTCTGTATTTTACTGCTCACCCTTCTTCCTTTTGTCAGGATCCTGAAATCTACCAGCTCATAGTCGCTGCAGCCCAGGTTGCCACCTCCTTCTATTTCTCCTACTAGTTCTTCCCTTATCAGAGGGGTAGCTGTGTTAGCCTGGATCTGTAGCAGCAACGAAGGGTCCTGTGGCACCTTATAGACTAACAGAAAAGTTTAGAGCATGAGCTTTGGTGAGTTAACTCACTTCTTCAGATGCTGTTCTTCCCTGTTTGTGAGCAGAGATTCACAAAGTCACAGAACACAACCTTTTTACAGCACACTAAGGCAGGGATAAGCAAACTTTTTCCATTGGGCCCAATTGTTCATCCCTGTAACTAGCAGGGGCCGCCAACCTGTCTAATTTACTCCAAACTGATAGAAATTTTGATTATGTTCATATGGAAAAGAAAATGTTTTCACATGGAAGAAAATAAGTATGTAGAATGTAAAAACTTTCTTAATTTGTATAGAAATGTTAATGCATATACATAAAAACTTCTGAAACTTCATGCCCCTGAGGGGGCCTGCCCCCACCCTTTGTGCACCCCTGGACTCAGATGGAATAACAATTAAGCATATCCAGCTTTCTTGAAGTGGCCCATTATTAGTACTTTCCTGACTAATTAGCGGACCTACATTTTTTCCTTTGTCTTCTCTTGCTCCTAATGTATTTGTATAAACTTTTCTTAATACATCTTAAATCATAGGAACATAAGAATTACCATATTGGGCGAGACCAATGGTCCATCTAGCCCAGTAATCTTTCTTCTGTCAGTGGCCAATGTCAGCTTCTTCAGTGGAAATTCACAGAGTGTTGGTAATCATCAAGGAATCATGGAACACTAGAACTGGAAGACACTTCAAGAGGTCATGGAGTTCAGTTCCCTGCCCTCTGGGCAGGATCAAACATCATCTAGATTATCCCCGATAGGTGTCTATCTAGCATGCTCTTAAATATCTCAAGCAATGGAGTTTCCTCTACCTTCCTAGGTAACTTGTCCCAGTGTTAAACCACCCTGACAGTAAGGAAGTTTTTCCTAATGCCCAATCTAAACCTCCCTTGCTGCAGTATAAGCTCATTGGTCCTTGTTCTATCCTCAGTGGCCAAGAGAACAATTTTTCTCACTCTTCCTTGTAACCCTCTTTGAGGTACTTGAAAACCACTATCATGTCCCCTGTAAGTCTTCTCTTTTCTAAACTAAATAAGCCCAGTTCTTTCAGTCTTCTTTCATAGCTCATGTTCTGTAGACCTGTAATCATTCTTGTTGCTCTTCTCTGGACCTTCTCCAGTTTCTCCACATCTTTCTTGAAATCTGGTGCCCAGAATCATGTTTGCTTTTTTTGCAACAGTGTTGACTCATGTTTAGCTTGTGATCCACTGTGACCCTGAAATCCCTTTCGCAGTACGTTCCTAAACAGTTGCTTCCCATTCTATATGTATGAAGCTGATTTGTTTCTTCCTAAGTGGAGTACTTCGCATTCGTCCTTATAAACTTCATCCTGTTTATCTGAGACCATTTTTCCAGTTTGTCCAGATCATTTTGAATTGTGACCTTCTCCTTCAAAGCAGTTGCAACCCCTCCCAGCTTTGTATCATCTGCAGATTTAATAAGCGTACTTTATATGCCAATATCTAAATTGTTGATGAAGATATTGAACAGAACCGGTCCCAAAACAGATCCCTGCTGAACCCCACTTGTTATACCTTTCTAGCATGACTGTGAACTATTAATAACTATCTCTGAGACCAGTTATCCAACCAGTTATGCACCCACCTTATAGTGGCCCCATCTAAATTGTATTTGCTTAGTTTAGTTAGTAATTTAGTTAGTAAACTAAAAGTAACTTGAGAGATTGTGTGCCACACCCAATATTTAACTTTACACAAGTCCTTCATGGTGCTACTCAGAGTCTTAGGATGTCCTCTGACAAGGACAGGGTAGGGCCATTGCTCAGTGAGGAGGGAGAAACAGTAATGGGGAACTTGGAAATGGCAGAGATGCTTAATGACTTCTTTGTTTCGGTCTTCACAGAGAAATCTGAAGGAATGCCTGACATAGTGAATGCTGGTGGAAAAGGGGTAGAGTTAGTTTTTGAAATAAAAAAAGAACAAGTTAAAAACCATTTGGAAAAATTAGATGTCTGCAAGTCACCAGGGCCTGATGAAATGCATCCTAGAATCCTCAAGGAGCTGATAGAAGAGGTAGCTGAGCCGTTAGCTCTCATTTTTGGAAAGTCATGGGAGACAGGAGAGATTCCAGAAGACTGGAAGAGGGCAAATATAGTGCCCATCTACAAAAAGGGGAATAAGAACAACCCAGGAAATTACAGGCCAGTAAGCTTAACTTCTGTGCCAGGAAAGATAATGGAGCAGGTAGTTAAGGAAGTCATCTGCAAGCACTTGGAAGGTAGTAAGGTGATAGGGAACAGCCAGCATGGTTTTGTAAAAAACAAATCATGTCAAACCAACCTGATAGCTTTTTTTGACACGATAACGAGACTCGTAGATAAGGGAGAAGCAGTGGATGTGGTATACCTAGACTTTAGTAAAGCATTTGATACGGTCTCGCATAATATTCTTATCGACAAACTAGGCAAGTCCAACTTAAATCGCGCTGCAATAAGGTGGGTGCATAACTGGCTGGCTAATCGCACCCAGAGAGTAGTTGTTAATGGTGCTCAATCCTGCTGGAAAAGCATAACAAGTGGGGTTCCGCAGGGGTCTGTTTTGGGACTGGTTCTGTTCAGTATCTTCATTAATGATTTGGATATTGGCATAGAAAGTACGCTTATTAAGTTTGCAGATGATACCAAGCTGGGAGAGGTTGCAACTACCTTGGAGGATAGGGTCATAATTCAGAATGATCTAGATAAATTAGAGAAATGGTCTGAAGTAAACAGGATGAAGTTTAATAAAGATAAATGTAAGGTGCTGCACTTAGGAAGGAATAATCTGTTTCACACATACAGAATGGGAAAAGACTGTCTAGGAAGGAGTACAGCAGAAAGGGACCTAGGGGTTCTAGGAGATCACAAGTTAAATATGAGTCAACAGTGTGATGCTGTTGCAAAAAAAGCAAACATAATTCTGGGATGCATTAGCAGGTGTGTTGTGAACAAGACACGAGAAATCATTCTACCGCTCTACTCTGCGCTGGTTAGGCCTCAGCTGGAATATTGTGTCCAGTTCTGGGCACCCCAATTCAAGAAAGATGTGGAGAAATTAGAGAAGGTCCAGAGAAGAGCAACTAGAATGATAAAAGGTCTGGAGAACATGACTTATGAAGAAAGGCTGAAAGAATTGGGCTTGTTTAGCTTGGAAAAAAGAAGATTGAGGGGGGACATGATAGCGGTTTTCAGATTTCTTAAAGGGTGTCATAAGGAGGAGGGAGAAAACTTGTTCTTCTTGGCCTCTGAGGAGAGAACAAGAGGCAATGGACTTAAGCTGCAGCAAGGGAAGTTTAGGCTGGACATTAGGAAAAAGTTCCTAACTGTCAGGGTGGTCAAGTACTGGAATAAGTTGCCAAGGGAGGTTGTGGAATCTCCCTCGCTGGAGATATTTAAGAACAGATTAGATAGATGTCTGTCAGGGATGGTGTAGATAGTGGTCGGCCCTGCCATCGGGGCAGGGGACTGGGCTCGATGGCCTCTGGAGGCCCCTTCCGGTCCTAGTGTTCTATGATTCTAAGCTTCTTAAAGCTTCTGTTATGGCTAACTAACGACCCTTTCTCTGTTTCTCCTGCAGGGACAGTGGGCAGGTCTCAGCTGTTTGTGCCTACAGCATCCAGGATGTCCAGAAAGCTATGAATGGCCATTTCAAGGAATTTAAACATGACTGTGACAAATGGACAAGTGTCATGGGTGGGGATGTCCCTGAGCCACGGCCAGGCGCAGTGAGTGATGAGAACTATGATTGTTATGGGGCAAACAGAGATCTTACCCCTCTTTCCACTGCTGCTCCCTTCCCCCAACCCTTAGTGAACTGGGATGTGGGGTTTTAGCCTAGAACGCCAGATGGGAAGGTAAAGCGAGTTTTGACCAACACAGACGTCCTACCACATGGACATATCCTGTTAATAATATGTATCACATCATTCATGTAGATGGATGTAGGTAGGTGGAGATCAATATGAATTAAGCACAAGTGTTAAAGCAGTGAGAGCCAAAATTGACCTGTTTTTTATACCGTGTCCACTTGAAATAAAAAGTCCAGATCTTATTAATTTCCCTTATACAGGAGCTGTTCAATACCCTCATCATCTTGTATTTAACCTTTACCAGTGCCAATATATCTTTTATTGTGGGGTGACCATGAATTTATACAGAGGCAATATGTTGTTTTCTGACTGTCCACAATAACTCCTAAGATCTCTTTCTAGAGTGGTAACAGCTAATTTAGTTCTCATGATTTCATATGTACAGTTGGGATTGTTTTCCAAGGTGAATTACTTTGCATTTATCAACATTAAATTTCTTCTGCCATTTTGTTTTCCGGTCACCCAGTTTTGCGAGATCCTTTTGCAGCTCTTTGCAGTGTGCTTGGAACTTGACTTTCTTGAGTAGTTTTGTAGGATCTGAAAATTTTGCCACCTTACCGTTTACCCCTTTTTTTAGATCATTTATGAAAATGTTGAATAGGAATTCTCCCAAAACAGACCCCCTGGCAAACACTGCGACTTACCTCTCTCCATTCTGAAAACTCAACAGTTTTTCCTACACTTTGTTGCCTGTCTTTCAGCCAGTTACTAGTCCATGAGAGGACCTTCCCTTTTAAACTCATCCTTCCTATACTACCATCTCATCCACACATTGAGACCATGCAGTTCTGTCTAACTGGCCCTTCATGTGGAACTGGAAGCATCTTAGAGAATGCTACCATGGAGGTCCTGGACTTCAATCTCTTTCTTAGCAGCCAAAATTTAGCCTCCAGAATCTTTCTACTAGTTCCTCCTGTGTCACTGGTACCTCTATGTACCACTCCAGGTCCTCCCCAGTACTGTACATAAGTCTGTCTACATGTCTCAAGAAATCCATAGCCTTCTTGTCAGATAGACAAGTCAACATGTGAGACTCCTATTCATTGCAAACCTTGGAGTCTTTGTGGAAAGTTCTCTGAAAACATCCACTCAATGTGCAGGGGCAGTCAAAAAATGTGAACAGAATGTTGAGAATCATTTAGAAATGTATGTAGAGATAATATAAAATATCATGTTATCACAGACTCATAGGGCTGGAAGGGGACTCAGGAGTTATATAGTTCCAACCCCCTGCTTCAAGCAGGATCAACCCCTACTAAGTCATTACAGCCAGAACCTTGTCCAGCCAGGACTTAAAAACCTCAAGGGATGGAGAATCCACCACCTCTCTAGGCAACGCATTCCAATACTTCACCATCCTCCTGGTGAAGTAGTTTTTCCTAATATCTAACCTACACCTCTCCCTCTTCAACTTCAGATAATTGCTCCTTGTTCCGCTGTCTGACACCACTGAGAACAGTTTCCTACCCTCCCCTTTAGAGCTCCCTTTCAGGAAGTTGAAGGCTGCTATTAAATCACCCCTAAGTCTTCTCTTCTGTAAACTAAACAAGCCCAAATCCTTCAGCCTATCTCCATAGGTCTCGTGCTCCAGACCCTTAATCATTTTTGTTGCCCTCCGCTGAATCTGCTCCAACAAATCCACATCTTTTTTATACTGGGGGGCCCAAAACTGGACACAGTATTCCAGATGTGGCCTCACCAGTGCCGAATAGAGGGGAATAATTACTTCTCTAGATCTGCTTGAAATGCTCCTCCTAATGCACCCTAGTATGCAGTTAGCCTTCTTGGCTACAAGGGCACACTGTTTACTCATACCCAGCCTTTCATCCACCATAACCCCTAGGTCCCTTTCCATCGTACTGCTGCTGAGCCAGTTGGTCCCTAGCCTGTAACAATGCTTGGGATTCTTCCGCCCCAGGTGCAGGACTCTACACTTCTCCTTGTTGAACTGCATCAGATTTCTTTTGGCCCAGTCCTCCTATTTATCCAGGTCATATATTTATCACATATTTATCTCTGTATTAATCCATGATATGCCCACATCTTGAATGCTGCATGCAGAGGTGTTCTCTCCATCTTAGAAAAGCATACATTGGAATTCGAAAAGGTTCAGAAAAGAACACCAAAAGTGATTTACCTATGGAATGGCTGCCATATGAGGAGAGATTTATAAGTTTGGGGAATCAGCTCAGAAAACAAGATGACTAAGGGCCACTATCAAGTGGAGTTCCCCAGGGTTGGTCACGGGGCAGGTTTTGTTCAACATCTCTATTAATGATAGAGATGATGGGATGGAGTACAAGTTTGTGGATGAGACTAAGCTAGGCAAAGAGGTAGATATGCTGGAGGATAGATTTAGGATTCAGAATGACCTTGACAAATTGGAAGATTGAGACAAAAGTAAAATGAATTTCAACAAGGACACGTGCAGAGTCCTGAATTTAGTATGAAAGAATCCCATGCAGTGTTGCAGGCTTGTGGGCCGATGGGCTAAGTGGCAGGTGTGCAGAAAAGAACCTGGGGATTACACTAGATGAGATTGTCTATAGAATGAACGGGAAGCTTTTCAGTCTTAGGATGCTAAAAGCAAGACCTCCACGACCTCGATCATGGAGGGTGTATACACCAAGCTTTGTCGTCAGAAGAGGAGTGGAATTACCAGTTTCTGCCTGGGGAAAAATAATATCCAGTCTGGATGTTTGGCTGTTCAGACCATTTGAGCACATCTTTCTTTTCTTTTTTTTTTTTTTTTAAACCTACAGTGCATTACTAAGAGCATGAAGCTGGCTGGTTTTGGCTCCTCATTGGCACTACCTGACCGTGTTCTGACATTTGTCCGTGATCATCCTCTCATGGACCAGATTGTTCATCCGCTGGAAATGGGGCCGGTGTTAGTCAAGATGGACACACTGTACCTGAAAATTGCAGTGCATCGTGTCAGAAGCATCTCTGGGCCTGAGTATGATGTGCTGTACCTGGGGACCGGTGAGGGAGAGATCAGAAACATGGAAACAGGAATGGAATGGGCACAGGTGGGGAGGGCATGGCTGTAAATTGAGTGCAGTCATCTGGAGCAGCCACATCTGTGCAGAGATGATTTAATATTTGTGTTGTAGCTCCTAGGAGCCCAGTCATGTACCTGACCCATGGAACTAGGTACTCTACAAGTGAAGACCAAATAAAGGTCCCTGCCCCATGGATCTTACTGTGTAAAAATAACACAAGAACTAGGCACAGACAAATCAAAGGAGAGTACTAAGAAAGAGACAGTATTAGCTTGGTAGGGCACAGGCTTAGCATACTAGCATCTTAGTCAATTTTTTCTAGGCTTCACAGCAAAGGCGGGTTTTGAAGGAGGATAATTAGTTTTAAGGGCTGTTTACTGGGAGTCCCTCCTGTGTGTGAGGGGCAGCAGGGGAAACAACAGAAGGTGCTTTTATTTGAAAATGTAACAAGTGGGCAGTGGAAGCTGGTATAATATGCTGACTGGAGGCAGTAGTCAGTATTTCAGTACCTGATGAGGTGATGCAGTAGGAAGAGGTCACAAAGCACCATAAAAGCAAAGATAAGTGGAGGGTTAGTGTTAGGGTCATAATTCAAAATGATCTGGATAAATTGGAGAAATGGTCTGAGGTAAACAGGATGAAGTTTAATAAGGACAAATGCAAAGTGCTCCACTTGGGAAGGAACAATCAATTTCACACATACAGCATGGGGAGAGACTGTCTAGGAATGACTACAGCAGAAAGGGATCTAGGGGTTATAGTGGAACACAAGCTAAATATGAGTCAACAGTGTGATGCTGTTGCAAAAAAAAGCAAACATGATTCTGGGATGCATTAACAGGTGTGTTGTGAGCAAGACACAAGAAGTCATTCTTCCTCTCTACTCTGTGCTGGTTAGGCCTCAGCTGGAATATTGTGTCTAGTTCTGGGCACCCCAATTCAAGAAAGATGTGGAGAAATTAGAGAAGGTCCAGAAAAGATCAACAAGAATGATTAAAGGGCTAGAGAATGTGACCTATGAAGAAAGGCTGAAAGAATTGGGCTTGTTCAGTTTGGAAAAGAGAAGACTGAGGGGAGACATGATAGCGGTTTTCAGGTATCTGAAAGGGTGTCATAAGGAAGAGGGAGAAAACTTGTTCTTCTTCATCGAGTGTCCCCGTGGGTGCTCCACAATAGGTGTCGGGCTCGCCCAGCGCCACAGATCGGAATTCTTCCAGCAGTTTCTCCTGAATCGCGCATGCGCCGGCGCACGCCGCTCCCTTGCGCGTCCCCGGCCACGTGTGCAATACAGTCCCCGCCAGTTCCTTCTCAACCGCCATCGGCTGCAGATGGAATTCACTCAGGCTACGGCCAGAGTCAGATTAGACAGCGTTTCTACATGTAAATTGTTTCTTTTTTTCAAAAAAAAAAAAAAGAGAGGAGTTGAGAAGAAGAGTGGACGCAGGCTGGGGTCCGTGATTTGGGTAAACAGGCACGGATAAGGTGCTAAGTACCCCATTAACAGTAAAAGACTCACCGAGATGGCTTCTTCAGGCTTTAAAAAGTGTGAGTCCTGCCATGAAGCTATGCCGGCCTCCGATGGGCATAGTGAATGCATCCGATGCCTGGGGGAATCACACGTTACCCAGAAGTGTTCCCACTGTGCTAAGCTCACAGCCAGGGCAAGGAAAGACAGAGAAATGCGTTGCTCTTGTTTGATAAGGCCCTCCAGCCAGACATGCCGGAGAGGCAATCAGAAGGGCCCTCTGGGTTCCACAAAACGAAGGCAGTTTCTCTGACCCCCTCGGTGCAAAAACGGAGGAAGCTCTCCCCAGCTCGATCCCTGCCGGCGGTCTCAGTGAGCGGGATGGGTGGAGCGCACAGCCCCCAGCCGCATACTCAGGCAAGCGTCACCGCGGCAGCGCACGTGGCAGAGGCTGAGCCTCCGATTACAAAACAGCCGGCACGCGCGGCGCCTAGAGCGTCGGCCAGGCCAGCGCAGGAACCGGCGGCACTGCCACAGGCGGCACCGACCCCCGCGGCACCAACGGTGCAGGGCCAGCAGGCACGGAGCCTGCAGGCACTGGAGGACATTATCTGTGCGGCACCGCAGCTGAGCGGGCCGAGCACGGCGCCGACAGCGGGGCCGAGATCCCCGGCGCGGAAGGGGGCAGTGCCAGCCCTGCAGGGGAGGGGAAAGGCAAGAGCAAAAACACGGCACTGCAGCCCTTCTCTGGACAGGGCTGTGCTGCTGCTAACAACAAGCCCTCCCCCTGTGCTACACACGCCGCCCAGAAGGCCTGGGTCTCCACCGGCCTATCCAGAACCTCCTTTTCCCTTCCTCCAACCAATGTCACCATGGCTTGGGCCACCTTCGCCCTTTCTAGGATTGGATCCGCTGGAGTACTATCACAAACCAGTGTCACCGCTATCTGTGTCATCGCGGAGGTCTCACTCTCCCAGACATTGGGGGTACACACTCTGAGTGGTCCAGGTCTCCGTCCCTGGACCCGTGCCCATGCTGCCATGGTCGTTCCTATCATGCTGGACACAGACACCCCAGGCCTACGCCCAGGGGCAGGTCCCCCCCAGCCAGCCAATACCCCCGTGGACACTGCTGGGCGGGGATGGAAACTCAGTTATCTCAAGGGGAGTTAATTTTAGAACCCCGAGACTTTCCTTCGCAATCCTCCAGCGAGCAGGTATACCATCAGCCGCAGGAACCTGAGAGTTCGAGGGAGGTTTACCTTGGTGGCTCCTCCTCATCCTCCCCAGATGAGGCCATGGCCCCCGGGGATGTCGCTCCCCTGGATGACCTTAAACAGTTTCAGGAGCTGTTTAAAAGGGTGGCTTTCACGCAAGGCATTCAAACGGCAGAAGTGCAGGAGAAACATCACAAACTCCTGAAAAATTTGAGACCCCCGGCTTCATCCAAAATTGCTGTCCCGCTGGGCGAAGCCATTATGGAGTCAGCCACTATCATATGGCAGACTCCGGCCTCTGTTCCACCTATGAACAAGAGAGCGGATAAGAAGTACTTCGTCCTGGCAAAGGGGATGGAGTTCCTCTTCAGTCACCCACAACCGAACTCACTGGTGGTCGAATCGTCCCAGCAGAGGTCAAAGACTTCTCAGTACAAATCGGGGGGATCGGACAAAGATGCCAAGAAGCTAGAGCTGTTTGGCAGGAAGGTATATTCCTCTTCCCACCCTGCTATTGAGCATGGCAAATTATGCAGCACACCTAGCAAACTATAACTTCGATAATTACTCCAGGCTTACTTCTCTCATGGATTCACTTCCAGAAGATAAGAAGCCGGTGTTAAAGGCAATTGCGCAAGAGGGCTACGCAGCTTCGAGGACAGGAGTCCAGATCGCCCTGGATGTGGCAGATACGGCGGCACGCTCAACGGCTACAGCAGTGGTCATGCGTAGAGAATCCTGGCTCCAGACATCGGGCATCCCGAGGGATCTACAGGCGAAGATCGTGGATCTTCCCTTTGACACGCAAAAGTTGTTTGCAGACTCAACCAACTCGGTCCTCCACTCCAGTAAGGACTTGAGAGTGACACTTAGAACCCTGGGTATTTATACCCCTCCATATAGGAAGAAATAATATTACCCTCAGCAAAGACGCTACCCGTACCAACCACAGCGTGCTCAGTATCAATGGGGCTACGACCAAGGGCGACATCAACAGCAGCAACAGTACAGAACTCCCAGGTGGCGTTCCCAACAAAGCCATATACCCTCGGGACAGGCCCAAAGGCAACAAGTTTGACGGGCATGTCGAGGGCTGCACTATCACTACCATCGTGTAATGCCACTCTCATCTCATGTTCCATCATCACCTCAGACCGTTTCACTCCCAATGGCAAAAGATCACCGCAGACAAATGGGTGCTGGAGATCATAGCCACAGGTTACGCGATCCCCGTCCAGTCGCTCCCACCGACGAAGCTTCCCTCCAGGCCCCACCTCCAGGACGCTGCCCACAAGGCGAGGCTCAAACAGGAGGTGGACCACCTTATGTTCATAGGGGCGGTGGAAAGAGTGCCGGAACAATTCCAGGGGAAAGGGTTTTATTCACGCTACTTCCTCACAGAGAAGAAAACAGGAGGCTGGAGGCCCATCTTAGATCTTCGGGGCCTCAACCGCTACTTGCGCAAACAACGTTTTCGGATGATTACAGTCGCCTCCATACTCACAGCACTGGACAATGGAGATTGGTTTGCTGCCCTCGACTTACAAGATGCTTACTTTTATATAATGATCCACCCGGCACACAGGCGCTTCCTCCGCCTCATGGTCGGCAAGGAGCACTTCCAGTACAGGGTTCTTCCGTTCGGCCTCTCCTCGGCCCCCAGAGTCTTTACCAAAACCTTGGCAGTGGTGTCAGCCTACCTGCACAGACAGGGGGTATTCATATTTCCATACCTGGACGACTGCCTACTGAAAGGGGCCTCGAAGGCAGAGGTCCTATGCATGATACGCGTCACAGCGGACACGTTTTCTTCGCTGAGCCTAGTCATCAACCTCGTGAAGTCAAAGACCGACCCTACACAGGACATAGAGTTCATAGGGGCACGCATAAACTCTATCACAGCAAGGGTGTACCTACCCAACGCCCGCTTTCACGCCATCAGTTTGCTGGTGCAAGTCATTACATACAGCCCCACGGTGCCGGTCTTAACGTGCTTACAGCTGCTGGGCCATATGGCGGCAGCAACATTTGTGGTACAGAATGCCAGATTGCACATGCGAAGCCTGCAGCATTGGCTGGCGAGTGTCTACAAACCGGCATCCCACACTGTTCACAGGGTAGTGTCGCCCACAACAGAGGTGCGCAGATCCCTGGCATGGTGGGTAAACCCCAAGAACTTGCTAGCAGGGGTGCCCTTTCACCAACCACAAATTTCTATTTTTCTTACTACCGACGCCTCCCACATAGGATGGGGAGCGCACATCAGTGACAAGGTGACGCAAGGCCTATGGTCCCCTGCGGAACAGTCACTGCACATAAACATACTGGAGCTCAGAGCAGTGTTCAACACCTGCAAGCATTTCCGAGACCACATATGTGGCAAAGTAGTCGGGATCAATACAGACAATACCTCCACTATGTTTTACATAAATCGGCAAGGAGGAGCCCGATCCCGTGCCCTATGTGCGGAAGCAGTCCGACTGTGGAACTGGTGCATTGCCAACAACATTACGTTGAAAGCCTCATACTTGCCGGGTGCTCACAACGTGAAAGCAGATCAGCTGAGCAGGCACTTTGCACTCACGCACGAATGGCAGATCTGCGCCGATCTGCTACAACCGATCTTTCATACACGGAAGTTTCCCCAGATCAATCTGTTTGCCACACAGCACAACAAGAAGTGTCCCCAGTACTGCTCCAGGGCAGGAGTGGGGTGGGGGTCCCTGGGGGACGCATTCATGATTCCATGGAAGGGTCCCCTAGTTTACACGTTCCCCCCCAACAGTGCTTATCCACAAGGTCTTGCAGAAAGCCGGAAGGGAGAGAGCTCGCATGATACTAGTAGTCCCAACGTGGGATCGGCAGCAATGGTTTCCCTTGCTTCTGTGCATGTCAGACCGCCCACCGCTCCCCCTACCGGTGGCGCCGGACCTACTCACACAGGCCCAGGGGTCCATAGTGCACCCGAACCCTCAGAGTCTGTGCCTACAAGCATGGCTAATCCATGGCTCAGCTCCTTAGAAAGTACATGCACGGAGGGAGTACAACAAGTCCTGGAAAGTAGCCGAAGGACCTCCACCAGGAAGACTTATAAGCAGAAATGGACTTGATTCACAGCCTGGTGTTCCGCCAAGCAGTTGGCTCCCCTTGACGTTCCTATACCAGTAATACTTGAATACTTATTGGACCTCAAGGGGGCGGACTTTCCTTATCCTCGCTAAAAGTCCACCTCGCCGCTATATCAGCCTTTCGGCATACAGAGGAGGGGCCCACGGTATTTGCCCATCCTATCGTTACCAGGTTCTTGAAGGGGTTGGTAAACCTGTACCCCCCTCGGAAACTGCTTCCGCCATCGTGGAACCTGGTCCTGGTGCTCAGCACGCTCACGGGTCCACCTTTTGAACCATTAGCCACAGTTCCCCTACGTCTCCTTACGATAAAAACAACCTTCCTCTTTGCAATTACGTCAGCTCGCAGGGTGAGTGAGCTCGCAGCAGTTATGGCAACGCCGCCCTGCACAGTATTCTCAAAGGAGGCGGTAACCTTACGGCTGCACCCAGCCTTTGTTCCAAAAGTTTCTTCAGAATTCCATCTTAACGAACCAATAGTTTTACCCTTGTTTTACCTGAAGCCTCACAGCTCCAGCAAGGAGGCACGCCTGCATCTCCTGGATGTGAGGCGGGTGTTGGCCTTCTACATAGACAGAACTAAGTCCTTCCGGAAAACAGACAGACTTCTAGTCTCTCTCGCTCCCAGGTCAAAAGGAGAAGGTCTCTCTTCACAGAGAATCTCAAAGCACATTGTGTCCTGTATAAAAATGTGCTACGAGCTTCGAAAGACTCCTTTGCCGGCCCCGCCCAGGGCTCACTCCACCAGGGCGGTGGCAGCATCAACAGCCTTCTATAAGGGCATCGTGTTGAAGGACATCTATAGAGCGGCGACCTGGTCATCCTATGACAACTTCGCCAAGCATTATGCCCTACATCGGGTATCCCAAGAGGATACCTGCCTCTCGACAGCAGTCCTTTCGGGGGCAAGCTGCACATAAACCGATTACCCACCTCCTTTCTTGGGTTACTGCTGGGTAGTCACCTATTGTGGAGCACCCATGGGGACACTCGATGAAGAAAGAGAAGTTACTCACCGTAGTAACGATGGTTCTTCGAGATGTGTCCCCGTGGGTGCTCCGCCACCCACCCATCCTCCACGCTTCGGATCTCTGTCTAGTGTCTTTCAGGAGCATCTGAGGTGGTTGGTCAAGGAACTGGTGGGGACCAGATCGCGCACGTGGCCAGGGATGTGCAAGGGAACGGCACGCGCCGGCGCATGCGTGATCCAGGAGAAACTGCTGGAAGAATTTTGATCTGCGGCGCCGTGCTCCATGTGGAGCACCCATGGGGACACATCTCGAAGAACCATCGTTACTACGGTGAGTAACTTCTGTTTCTTGGCCTCTGAGGATAGAACAAGAGGCAATGAGCTTAAACTGCAGCAAGCGAGGTTTAGGTTGGACATTAGGAAAAAGTTCCTAACTATCAGAGTGGTCAAACAGTGGAATAAATTGCCAAGGGAGGTTGTGGAATCTCCATCACTGGAGATATTTAAGAACAGGTTTGATAGATGTCTACAGGGATGGTTTAGACAGAACTTGTTCCTGCCATTGGGGCAGGGGGCTGGACTCGATGGCCTCTTGAGGTCCCTTCCAGTCCTAGTATTCTATTATTCTGTATGCCCGAAGTGATAGAAAAGGGGGAACCAGTGGAGGGGATGGCATGGTCAAAGCAATGAGCTAAGAAAACAGTCTTTGAAGCAGCATTCTGAATGATGTGCATTGGACAAAACTTTGCTTCTTGAGAACCAGGAGAAGGATATTTGGCAGGAAAGCCATACAAGAGCCAGATGTGAGAACCAGAACAGAATTTTAGCCATGTGGGTGGGTAGGAGTGGCTGTATCTCAGAGATATTAGGTAGAAAAAATCTTAGAAGACATAAGTGTCATCTGACCTAGAGTCAAAGGTAACATCCAAGTTATGGGACTGAGTGACAGGCAGGTGCTGGTATTGTTCACAGTAATGGGTGGGGTGGGTGGGGGTATCGGAGAGGGCTTTGGATTCAGCCTGGCGTGCAGCTGTCTGAAGTAAGGGCCAGAATGGCCACCTCCTGGCACTGGAGCTGAGGCTGTCTTGTGAAGGGAAGCTTGTGGAACTTGTCTGCTGCTGTGGCACCAGATGGTGGTGCTGATCTAACCTGTCCCCTTGCTCTGGCCTTCCATTTGCAGAGGATGGACACTTGCACAAAGCAGTGAAAATTGGCCAAAAGGCTGTCATCATAGAGGATCTAACACTGTTCCCACAGCCCCAGCCAGTTCAGAATCTGCAGCTCCATCAGGTGAGAGAACAAGCATTAGTGTTCACAGGCCCAATGGCCTAATCAGTGTTCTCAGGCCCAGTGGCTGGGTCAGGCCTCAACAGCCTGGTTGGTAGTACATGCCTGTAGAAACCCTTCTTGTTACTCTTCACATTCCTTGCCAGCTGCAGTTCCCGTTGTGCTTTCACTTTCCTGATTACTGCCCGGCATTCTCCAGCCATATGTTTGTACTCCTCCTTAGTGAACTGTCCTCATTTCCATTTCTTGTATGCATCCTTTTTGAATTTAAGCTGACTAAGGATTTCCCTTTTAAGCCAACTTGGGTGCTCAGCTCCCACCTGATGTCAAGATACTTTTTGTGCATTGTCAGGTTCTGCAAATGTGTTTGGGTTTTTTTTTTTTTTTTTTTCCCCATCATCTGTTCCCTCTTGCTCCCTTTGCAGAACTGGTTGTATGTAGGGTCCTTTACTGAAGTGACTCAGGTCAACACAACAGACTGTGAGAGTTATAAGAGCTGTGTTGCATGTGTCCTGGCTAGAGATCCCTCCTGTGCCTGGAGCAGAGAACTGGGTGCTTGCATACACCACCAGGGTGAAAATGGGTAAGTGACTTGTCTCCATTTTCTATAGCCTGGGTTTTGACATCTCTTTCTTGAAATCTGACATCTGCGAATTGACTGTCACCCTATCCTCAGTGTTACCATTTAGAGTGCCCATGATCTTAGGAACCTATCCTGGTTCCATCTCCTTTGGTCATGACCGTTTCAGCTGCCTGGCCTCACTGAGCTCCAGCCCTTTGTCATGGAGTGTGGGAAATGATCAGAGAGAACAGGTGGTTTAATTAGTCAACAGGGATACAGCACAGAACAGATTTGTCAGTACAGAAATCAGAAGCAGTCAGTACAATTCATCTTGGGGAGAAGGGGCTGAGGGGGAACCCCAAGCCAGGGCTCTGGCCCTCCTTTCTCCTGCTACAGCCACATGAGACTGCCCCATTCAACAGCCCAGTTCCAGTTCAAACCAGCCAAACCTCTCGTCCCTCTTTAGTCCTGTTTACATTGGAAGAAGGGTGTCACCTGGTTTCCTAAGTTACAAAGAGCAGGGAGGGCCTGGCCCGCATGTGAGATGTCATCACACCAAAACTCCCCTCACCAATATGCACTGATGCTGCACCTAGGGAAACTGAGGTATCCACCTCTGGTTACTACAGGACAGTAGGAACCACATGCAACCTAACCATGGGGATAAAATCATAAAATATAAGAACAGCCATGCAGAGTCAGACCAGAGGTTCACCTTGCCCAATATGCCAGATGCCCCAGAAGGAGTGAACAAACAGGTAATCCTTAAAGTGATCCTTATCCTGTCATCCATTTCCAACTTCTGACAAATGGAAGCTAGGGACACCATTCCTACCTATCCTGGTTCATAGCCATTGGTGGACTTGACCTCCATGAATTTATCTTGTTCTTTTTTTGAACCATGTTAAAATCCTGGCCTTCAGTGTATCCTCTGACAAGGAGTTCCACAGGCCTACTATGCTCTGTGTGAAGAAAAATGCTTTGGGTGTATCTACACTAGCAAGTTCATTTGAAATTCAGATCAGAAGACCACGTTTTTTTGAAAGAACCATGGAGCATCTACCCTCTGGGCAGATGAGGAGGTCCTGCAGCAGACGGGGGGGTCCAGCACCGAAACACAGCTGCATTTGAGCAACTCGCCAAGGGCCTCACTGGCCGGGGTCACCCCACCCGAAGCCTGGACCAGGTGAGGTCCAAAGTGAAGGAGCTCAGGCAAGGTTACTGTCGGGCTCGGGACACGGCTGGGCAGTCAGGGGAAGCACCCACCAGCTGCCCCTACTTTAAACAACTGGACCACCTCCTTGGGCCCAAGGAAGCAGGACCCCCAGCTGTGTTCCTTGACACAGTGGGCACCCCGATGGAGCCGGAGCTGGAGGGGACAGGGACCGACGGGGAGGACTGCTCCAGACCACTGGCCACCTTCAGGCACCCGCCACGGATCCGGGACACGAGTGATTGATGAGGGCTCGAGTGAGGGGGCCCTCGTCATTGAAGTCCCCTTGGGCCCATCCAGCCTGGCCCCCTCAGATGGTGCCTCACCTGAGTTTGTGGAGTGACCCACAGGTCTGTACCATGCACGTGGGCAGCTGAGGGGCTGGGGGAGGGGGCGCGCAGTCCCACCTGGGGTGGCCACAGCCCACCCACAGGGACATCAGCCCCAGGGCACAGGCAGGTCAGACGGGCCCACCGCCTCAGCCTCACAGGGCTGACGTGTGGCATTCAGCACCATGTGGTCTGGACAGTACCACGGGCTGCCAGGCCATGGAGGGACCAAGGACGGGCAGAAGAGAGGCAGTGCTCCTGCAACCCAGATGGGGAACACCAGATGCAGTCCCTGCAGGACCACTGGGCTGGGGTGTCTGGGGTGGGGGCGTTCAGAGGGTCCCTAACCGGGACTAACGGCCCGTTCCTCTCCCTTTATGTCTCCACAGCTCCACCCCCACAATGAGCCCAGGGAGCCCTACCACCTAGGGTGAGCGGGAGCAGTCCAAGCCCCAGATGGGGACAACATGGGGCCACCGCCAGTCCCTCCGCCAGCACCACCAGGCCAGGGAGAAGGTGGCAGGGGACACGGCCCACACAGCCCCCCTCAGGGAGCTTACGGCATCATGTGGGAGTGGCTTGCCATGGAGCAGCAGACATGGGACCAGGTGGCATCCAACCTGGACGCCCTCACCCAGGCTGTGGTCAGCCACCTTGCTCCTGCCACCGCTCCATCTCAGGCCATTCCCACATCCACGCCCCCTGTCACCCCTTCACCATCCCCTATGCCCCCGTCACCCATGCGTCCCCTATCCTCTCCCCCCAGCATTCCCCATCCCCCTGCTTCCCCCACAGTGGCCCCCACCACCGAGGAGGCTGACTTCGAGGCCCTGCTCCCTCCCCACCTCCCCCCAGCCAGCCTGTCCACCTGGCCTACACCCTGTTGGCCAGCTGGAGGTCAAGCGCCGCCCCACCCATGCCGAGCCCAGCACAGGCGTGGGGACTGTACCCGAGTCATGCCCCTTCCTCCATGTATTGCCAGCCCCAGTGGGGCCCCTGGATACAGGGAGGAAGGGATGGGCATGGGCAATGGGGATCCCGGCCGTCGAGCCCTGTGGAGGGGTGAGGCCACCCATCGCGGCTTCCTGTTCTCCCCCCTCCCCATGTAAATAGTTCTCCCTGTTCACTCTCCCCCCTCCCATGTAAATAGTTCCCCGAAGAAAATGAAGGGCACAGTTCTTCAAAGTAAATAGTTTATTTTTATGGTGTCCCATGTGTCCCCCGTGTATGTGTGCTGGTAGGTGTATGGGTGGCGGGTGTGCATGTGTGTGCAGAGTGTGGGTGGGGTGTGTGTATGCAGGGTGCAGGTTGGGGGGTCACTGTGACCCCCGCTCAAAGGCCTGGTGCAGGGCCTCCCGTAAACAAACCCCATCCTGCTGGGCCTGGTGGCACGGGGCGGCAGAGGGCTGTTCGTACCCACGTCCTGCCTCAGCGGCCCACCCCTGCATGTAGGGCTCATGTTTTGCCTCCACCAGGTTATGGAGGGTGCAGCAGGCCCCAACCACCACCGGGACATTGGGGAGGCCCACCTCCAGCCTGGTGTAGAGGCATCTAAAACACCCCTTGAGGCTGTCAAACACCAGCTCGATGGTGCTCCGGGCACGGTTCAGTCGCTCATTGAAAAGGTACTGGCTCGGCTGGGTGTGCCAAGCCTGCAGGGGGTAGGCTGCGTCCACCACAATGCAGGGTGGCATCGTCATGTCCCCAATGGGGAGCTCCCGCCGGGGATGAAGGTCCACTCGGCCATATGACGTCTCAGCCCTGAGTTCCTGAAGACCCTCACATCATGTGCGCAGGTGGACCAGGCTATGCAGATGTCCTGGAACTGGCCGTTGGCATCTACCAGGGCCTGCAGGACCACCAAGTGGTAGCCCTTGCAATTCATATAGGCCCCATGGCTGTGCTCCAGAGCCCGGATGGTGATGTGGGAGCCATCCAGGGCCCCAAAGCAGTTGGGTAAGCCTAGTGCCTAGAATCCCTGGGTGGTGTCATCCAGGTCTCCAGCGTGAACCAGCTGCTTCAGGAGCACTTTGTTGATTGCCCCGATGACCTGCAGAGCATAGAGGGGCATGCTCATGGGTGTGGGGTGGGGTGCAGCTTGCCCGCCCTTGCCTGTCCCCATCCCCGCCCCTGTCCCCGGGGTGCCCACCCATCTCCCACCAGTGCCTGTCGCCAGGCTGCCCCCCCTGCGCTCCCCCCACATACAGTCTAGGTGTGACCTGGGCGTGGCTCACATCGATGAGGACGGCCCTTATGGTGGCTTTGCCTACCTCGAACTGGTGGTCAATGGATCGGTAACTGTCTGGGGTAGCCAGCTTAGTACTGAGTAGAGGAGGGCATTTATCTTCTGTGGCTTTATATATATTTCTGTTATACATTACATTACAATATAAATATACTAGCTTCTGTTGCTTGCAACTGCATCATATTGGCTGTATTAAATTTTTGTTCCCCTTTAATCACCAGATTCTTTTCAAACAATACTATCACCTAGCTAGTTATTTCCCATTTTGTACTTGATATTTTTTTTCTTTACTGAGCATGTTACTTCACATTTTCTACTGATTTTCCTCTTGTTGATGTCAGACCATGATCCTAATCATTTAATGAAAATATTGAATTGTGACTGAGCACTGCTGGACTCCACTAGATAATATCTTCCCAGTTTGACAGTGCATCACTGATAACTGTTATTTGAACATGATCTTTCAACCACTTGTGCGCTGCCTTATAGTAATTGCATCTGTACCACATTTGTCTAGTTTGCTTATGAGAATGTCAGTTGGGGTATTGTTAAAAGCCATGTGGAAGCCAAGGTATAGTATGTTTACAGCATCCTCCCATCCCCATATGCCAGGCCCCTAAACATGTCAGAAGAGGAAATGAGGGTGGTTTGATATGATTTGTTCTTATTAAATCCATATTAGTTTTGTCCTGTTGCTGCTTACAAACTGTTTAATTGCTTCTAGTTTAATTTCAGATACCAAAATTAGGCTGACTGGCATAAAATTCCCCAGAATCTCTCTTTTCTCCCTTTTTAAAGGTGGACACTCTGTTTGCCCTCCTCAAGACTTCTGGGATCTCTTCTATCCTCCAGGAGTTCTAAGAACCCTTAGTAACAGAGAAAATGCCGTGCTAGTCTATATACTATCGAAACAAAAAAGCAGTCCAGTAGCACTTTAAAGACTAACAAAATAATTTATTAGGTGATGAGCTTTTGTGGGACAGACCCACTTCTTCAGCTCATAGCCATAGCAGAACAGACTCAATATTTAAGGCGCAGAGAGCCAAAAATAGTTGTCAAGGTTGACAAATCAGAAAAATATTATCAGGATGAGCAAATCAGAAAGTAGAGGGGCTGGGGGCAGGGGTCAAGAAGTGTAGATTAAGCCAAGTATGCAAAAGAGCCCCTATAATTACCTAGAAAATTCACATCCCTGTTCAAACCATGTGTTAATGTGTCGAATTTGAATATAAAAGAGAGTTCAGCAGGCTCTCTTTCCAATCTGTTGTGAAAATTCCTCTTCAATAAGATGCAAACCTTCAAGTTATTAACAGAATGGCCCACTCCATTAAAATGCTGACTGACCGGTTTGTGGATCAGGAGTGTTTTTGTCTGTTCTGTGCCCATTAATTCCTTGTCTAAGAGAGTTTGAAGTCTGTCCAATATACAAAGTATCTGGGTATTGTTGGCACATGATGGCAGCATATATGATGTTAGTTGAGGAACATGAGAATGAGCATGTGATTCTGTAAATAACCTGGTTACGTCCAGTGGTGGTATCTCCAGAATAGTTACGTGGACAAAGTTGGCAATGGGTTTTGTTGCAAGGAAAAGTTCCAGGACTGGTGTTCCTGTGGTATAGACTGAGATTGTTGGTGAGAATCCTCATAAGGTTGGGAGATTGTCTGTAGGGGAGAACAGGTCTGTCACCTAGGACCTTCTGGAATGTGGCATCCTGATTAAGGGTAGGTTGTAGGTCTTTAATGATGCATTGCAGTGGTTTGAGTTGGGGGCTGTAGGTAATGACCAGTGGTGTTCTGTTCTTGGCTTTTTTGGGCCTATCTTGGAGTAGCTGGTCTCTGGGTATTTGTCTGACCCTGTCGATTTGTTTTTTTATTTCTCCTGGTGGGTAATTCAGGTTTATGAATATGTGGTAGAGATCTTGTAGTTTTCGGTCTCTGTTAGTCGGATCAGAGCAAATGTGATTGTACCTAAGGTCTTGACTGTGAACAATGGATCTAGTTGTGTGTGCAGGATGGAAGCTAGAAGCATGTAGGTAAGTATAGCGATCAGTGGGTTTCAGTAGCTCAGTGCAGTCAGGGGCTCTTTTGCATACTTGGCTTTATCTAATTCTTGACTCCCCACCCCACCTTCTGCCCCTCTGCTCTCTGATTTACTCAACTTAATATTTTTCTGATTTGTCAAGCTTGATTACTGTTTTTGGTTCTCTGTGACTTAAATATTGAATCCGTTCTGGTATGGCTATGATCTGAAGAAGTCGGTCTGTCCCACGAAAGCTCGTCACCTAATAAATTATATTGTTAGTCTTTAAAGTGCTACTGGACTGCTTTTTTGTTTTGTTCTGTAAGTACTGCTATCTCCTCACAATCTATACTCTCACAGTAAGGTAGCCACAGAGGTCTTCACAAAGACAAACATTTTGAATATAACTATGTAGACAATACTTACAGCCTCAACTACAAAAATGATACGTGCATTAAAATAGGATTTACAGAGCCAGCAAGTTATAACATTAAAAATGATAGGTAAGAAGCCACATCTCATCCAAACCACTTCTGAGTTATGCATATTTATATTCATAACTCACTTTCTATAAAACATGGGGGGGAGTGTGTGTTCTGTAAAACTGTCTTGGGGTGGGTTGGGGTGTAATTATTCTAGCTGTCTGGAATGTATTTACATAAATATTGAATGTGTCTTAGGAATGCTAGCAGCACTGTCACCAAGTTCTTGAAGTGGACACTGAGCATACAGGTGCATACAGTAATACATAGCCTCATTTTGGTTCAGTCTGATTCAGGCCTAATGCTCTAGGCTGTCTGCACAAAAATGTTTTGAGATTCTTAGACACTGAACAAAGTGTCTCAAGCTTCCTCTAGGAATGATTCCCTCCTGAGCCTACTCCCAGGCCTTTGCCACCAGCCAACATCCCCATTCCAGACTTCCCTAGCAACTTTCCTCTCACTCCCCCTTGCCCAGAAGGCACGCATTGCTGGCCAGCTTTCCTCCTTTTCACCCATGTGCAGGTACCATTATTTGTGCCTGGAACACAAACCAGAGAGTGGGGCAAGTTTCTTGTGGTTGTGAGGTACAACGGTGTGGTTTTTAGATGTAATACTGTTTGTAATGGCTGGAACTGAGAGCGCTGGCTGCTCGGAATCTGGAACAACAGGAAACAGGAAGGAGAAAGGAGGAGATTAGCCAGCAGGTTAGGAGAGCTACAGAATGATGCAGCAGCTTTGTAAATAGGTTTCACTTTTGGAAATAAAGTTCTGTTAAAGTTTGCCAGTACCTTGCTTGCACAATACAACATTTTGGCGACGAGGATGACCCTTCTGCCTCTGAACCCACCTGCACCCTTTCTGCAAAGTCCAGGTGAGCCTCCAATTTCTTTTACTTTCTGCATTCAGATGTTTGAGACTTACCTGCTAGCAATCAGTGTTACAGAGCTTTCTGACATGAGAAAACATGCTCTGCTAATCCACTGCCTTGGAGAAGGGCAGCATATATTTTACACTTTCCCCCTTGCCGATGATAAATACGAGATTGCTCTTACTGCATTCAAAGAACTTTTTTGTCAAAAAAGTGAAAGTAGTAACTAATTGCTACAGATTTCACTGGCGTGAGCAGAAACCAGAGGACACTGTAATGCAGTATATTGCTTTTCTGAGGAGTCTGATTGTAACCTGTGACTTTGCGAATATGGCAGATAAGATGATTAGAGACCAGCTCATTGAAAAAACAATAAACGTACTTCTAGAACCACAATTTACACTGTAAAAAGCAATAACCATTGCTACCCAGATTGAGTCAGCTACAGAAGAAGCCAGAATAATGAGCAGACTACAGGAGGCTCAGTCTAGCAAGGTGAAAGCTAATAAAAACTCACAGATCCAGCAAATTCAAATTTGTACACATTCCAGTTTCACCTGGGACCCAAGATCAGGTTGAGGAGAAATTAGGCTGTGCTTATGGGTTTGTGCACAAAGTTAAAATGTGCCGTAATGTGATGCCTGTACAACAGAAGTTACAGTGATTTTCAGTCAGGGAAGCTGTTTCAGAGGAACTTAAAAATTGTGATCTCCACAATACCTTGTGAGCTACACAAGATATCCTGCAAAAGTAGCTCAGCACAATCAGTGCAAAAATAGTGGGATTTTGCTAAGGTGTGCTGCAGTAGCCAGTCCAATCAAGAGGTGCATGCGGTTACAATATCAGATGTTACTGTGCTGAGTGTGGACAAAATCACTACTGCACATATTCCAGAACAGATGCAAACGTTTCTGCCACGTCTTCAGGCAAATCACATACTATTCAGCTACTGTTAGATACTGGCTCAGCAGTATCTATACTACCTGATTCCAACTATTTGCATTACTTACAAGATGTGCCTCTTACTGAACCCAAAGTTGGTGTGCTATTTGAAGAACCAAATTCTGGTATGTGGCTGCCTGCCAGCAACAATGACTTTTGGTGATTGCTGTGTAACTGCAGAGTTTTACGTTGTCCATAAAGGCACTCCAATCCTTGGCAGAGAATTATTTGCTGCTTTAAACCTCAAGATCGTTAATGTACAAATTGATCTTCCTCAGCAAAGCACTCTTGAAGTACACACTCCAGTTTCACCTGGGACCCAAGATCAGGTTGAAGAGAAATTAGGCTGTGCTTATGGGTTTGTGCACAAAGTTAAAATGTGACATAATGTGATGCCTGTACAACAGACGTTTCAGTGATTTTCATTTTCAGTCAGGGAAGCTGTTTCAGAGGAACTTAAAAAACTTGTACCAAAGGACATTATTGAAAAAAGTAACTCATCTGAATAGGTTTCACCTATAGAGGTGACACAGAAGACTGGAGGCATTCATTCGTCTGTGTGGATTTAAAGGAGCCAAATAAAGCTATTGTGATTGACACCCACCCACTGCCTCACATAGAAGTATTTGTAGGACTCCTTGGAGCAAAAATGGTTTCTACTGTTGATTTGCAGATTATTCTGCATGAAGAAAGCAGAGACCTCACAGCATTATTACACATGATGAACTATTTCCTTTTAAACGTGTTTCATACAGTCTTGCATCTGCCCCAAGTGCCTTCCAAAAAGTGGTGTAATTGATTCTGAAGAATCAACATGGAGTTCAGTACTATCTGGATGATATTGAGCTTGAAAATACTTCTGAGGAGCATGAAAATAACCTGCAGTCTGTAGTAAACTGCATGAGTGCAGCAGGCCTCAAACTCTGCTTATCTAAATGCAAATTTAGACAAACAGCCCTCTCCTTTCTAGGGCATACAGTTTCACCAACTGGACTAAAACCTGATCCAGATCATATCCTAGCAATTTCAACGGCTCCTCCTCCACCAGATTTGTAAATCGTACATTCCTTCTTGGGTCTTACCTCCTGGTAAGCACAATTTATTCCCAGTTATGCTTCTGTCATTGAAACATTATGAGCATAGCTATAGAGAAGTTCAAACTTGGTGTGGACAATAGATGCACAAGCTAGTTTCAAAACTGAAAAAGTTGATTGTACATAGTCCAGTTCATGCACTATTCAATCCTGCATTGCAACAAGTGTGACTACTGATGCTTTGGACTGCGGACTTGGGGCTCTTCTCACACAACTTCATGACGACAATACAGAGAGGGTTGTTTCATTTGCTTGAAGGACACTTAGTGATGCTGAGAGAAAATACTCAACAGTTGAAAACAAAGCACTTGCTTATGTATGGGCTACTGAAAAAATGGAGAACTTACCTGTGAGGCCATACATTCAAGCTGTACACAGACCACAGCCCTTTGACAACATTACAAACCACAAAAGGACTAGGCAGAGCAGGAAATTGTATTGCTAGGAGGTCTGCAAGACTACTCTCTTTCAATTATGAAATGGAATATAACCCAGGAAACCATAGCATGACAGCTGATTGCCTTTCTCACCTGCCTTTGCCTTCACCAGATGGTTCACTGGAGGATGAGGATGAAGTAGTTGCACTTATTACAAGCACTCTTACTGCAGTTACAAGAGAGCAATTCCAAGCTGCTTGTTTAACATGCCCAATTCAATGAAAACTATGGGAATTCCTGACAAAGAGGTGGCCCAACAATCCTAAAAAGCATGATCCAGTTTTGCTGCCTTATTTTACAGTCCATGATTACCTTTATTTGATGGCTATGTGCTATGAGGTACATACCAGCTACTTGTGCCAGACGAACTACAGTCAAAACTCATATACCTGGCATGTGATACTTATCAAGGAATCAGAACCAAACAACGACCACAGGATCTGTATTCGTGGCCAGAGGCGGACTCCCAAACTGAAGCAATTATGAAATTCTGTGTCACTTACCAAATGCATGATAAGACAGCAGTGACATGTACTCTACCACTACAGCCTGTTCCTCTCCCAGATTCTGCATGGGAAAAGGTTGCGATTGACATTGTAGGACCCTTTGATATTGCTCCAATTGACTGTCATTATGCCATCACTTTAATTAATTATTTCAGTAAATGGCCCGAGGTAGCATTTACATTTCTTCTGCAACAGTGATTAAATTCTCGTCTACAGTTTTTAGCAGGGAAGGTGATCCCAAAGAACTGGTTTTGGATAATGGTAGTCAATTTACTTCCCTGGAATTTGAAACTTTTCTAGCAGAGAGGAACATTTTACATAGCAGATCTGTGTATTACCCTCAAGCCAATGAGAAAATCAAAAGGTTTAACAGAAGCTTGGAAGAGAGTTTGCAAACAGTTAAAATGGAAGGGCAGTCATAGATAACCTTCACTACTGATTTCTTGCAAGCATATAGGGCTACATGACATGCCACAACACAAAGATCACCTGCAGAGTTACTGCATGGGAAACAGATAAATACTAAACTGAACATTGCTGGATTGTTAAAGACCAAGACCTAATGTACCAAAAGAGGATGATGTGATTAAAACAGCTGAACAGAAACAGGAAAAGTGTACGGCTTCCACAAACGGTGGGGTTCTAAGGAACTGAAGTTTGAGTGTGTTTCCTTTGTTAGAGTAAGAAAATGTGGAATTCTACACAAAGGGGACCATAAATTCACACCTCCTTAAAATCATTGAGAAAAGGGGACCTTGCACCTATTGACTTTTTGATGGGTGTGTATGGAATGCTGCTTATCTTCCAGCTGCCTATGCACCAAGAGGAGATGATGCCAACACCCAGCCTATGTTGGATGACTTCACCATAGTACTAACACAACAAGATATTGCACTAGAAACTGGTTTTGAAAGATGGTCTGCCAGACCATCTTTATGTTGTTATGTAGTATGTTGTTATGTAGTATGTAGACCATGCTGTTATGTAGTATTTACAGTGTTTTCAGTGTAATATTTCTGCCAACAGTATAGTGGTTTGTTCCATATTTGTTGCAGTAGTTAGAACAATGTTTATTTTATAATTAAGAGCACTTCTTAAGAGAGGAGGGAATGTGGTGTTTAGATGCAATACTGCTTCTAATGGCTGAAACTGAGAGCATTGGCTGCTGGGAGTTTGGAACAATAGCAAACAGGAAGGAGAAGGGAGATTAGCCGGGGGCTTAGGAGAACTATAAAATGATGCAGCAGCTTTGCAAATAGGTTTTACTTGTGTAAATAAAGTGTTGTTGAAGTTTGCTAGTACTTTGCTTGAATGATACAATGAGTCAGGCAAATGCCTAGAAAACAGCAGTTGTCAGTTACTGTAGTAACTGACCTAAGCCTAGCGGGGTAGGTCCCAGGTCAGGTTAAGCACTGATTCTTGTTTGGGTAACTTCTGTCCTTTGTAGCTACTGGAGGTTTTAGTTTCTGTCCCCGAATTCCCTGCCATTTGGGCCCCTCCCCAAGACTCTCTGTGTAATTGTTTGCCACTCAAAAAAGGAGGCTTATCCTAGGTCCAGGAATCTCCCCCTCATTGCCCCCAGTTGCTTTCCTCACCTGCTGTAGAGCCAGACTTGCCTCCCCTACATGTGGTAACTTGGGCTGGGTAGATCATTTTCTGAAGAGGCTGCAGCAGCGACTGAACTTCATTGTGGTCTCTGCTTTTGTGTTTCATCTCAGATTACTCCAGGACCTCACTTCTCTAAGCATCTTAGCGCTGTGTCCACAGGAAGGCAAAGGTATGTGACTTGAGATATGTTGGGGCTAGAAGGAGAACAGAGATGGAAGAGCATCCAGCAATAGAAAGTTGGGTATTGGGCACTAGGTGGATAGTAGCTCTGAGGAGTTCCTGAGCAGTGTGGATGTGGCTCAGGGATCAGTGTTCCCATATCTGAAGGGGGAAGCACACCCTTAGCCATGTCTGGCTGTGCTCAGACTAACTCAAGGGAGCGGTTGTGCACAGAAAGCTGTGCTGGGGCGCATGCAGGCCTAGTGGCAGCTAGAAAGAAGCAACATGACAGGATACCAGTCTATACTGGGGGTGACTGACCTCTCCACTATTTTAGGGTCATGGGTTTCTCCCCATCCTGGGGCCCCTGGTGAGTAGGTCACATGACAGTGCAGCAGCTGTTGGCAGTGGGGAGCATGGAGACCCAAGTGACTTTGAACTGAGGTAGGAGTATAGAGTGAGTCGGTTTTAGGAGCTTCTTTCAGTACAATAGCAGGTGGGCTATGGAAAACAGAGAGGATGGGCAGAAAGAAATCCTAGAGTTGTTCCCAGTGAATCTAGGATATGAGTTCACCTCCCCATTGTATCTTTGCCATATGTTTCATTTCTACACTCTGCTTCTTTTGGCTCTAAGGGATACAGCTGCCCACTTGCTATTTCTATGGGGTAGGGCTGGGCTGGGAGATGCTCCTCTCCTGCTGCACACAACTGTGAAGAATCAGTGCATATGACAGGAGTCCTGTCTCATATTTGGCTTTTGCCTTTAATGCAGTGTCTCTTCCCCTTGCAGATATGTCTCTTACAGTTGTGTCAGTTTCCCTGGCTGCCCGCATTGTGCTTCCCTGCACTCCACCATCTGCCTGGGCAACCTGCATGTGGCAGAGACCTTTGGAAGATGAGACTGCATACTCCTTGCGCATTGATGGATTAGAATTCACAGTAACGGAAGAGACACTGGGTGAATACACCTGCCAGTGCACAGAAGGTGGAGTAGGGGGCGTGGTTGCCTCCTATAGCCTGATGAGAGGCAGGAGCTCTGCTAGCACATGGAATACAACTGAGCAGAGCTTCAGTGTCATGGTGGGACCCCTCTTGTTTTTGCTTGGGTTTGCTGCTGGCTCTGTCTTCATCTTCTTCTACAGGAGGCAGCGACGGGAGTATCTCCAGAGGGAGCTGCTCAGTCGTGAGAGAAATGGCCTGGATCTGATGCAGTCAAATTCGACTAGCTGCAGCCATGAACCACACACACCCAGTTCCCCAGAAGATGAGCACCACCCACTAGCTACAGCTAAGAAGAATTGTGGCCTGAATGGCTTCTCACACATCTACATCAATGACCTGGGCAAAGATCAAGCCCGGATCTACTTGACAGGCGTTCCACTGGCTAAGTGTGATGAAACCTCGATTTAGCAGTCTCCAAAGGCAGCATGTCTGTCACCAGCACCCATGGCGGTGCTTGCCACTACTGGGGCACAGCCATCACTGACAGCCATGGTAGTGTCTGCTTGTTAGGGGGAGGAGGGGCCCAGTCATTGTTAACATACCTGGCAGTGAGTGTCACAGTAGGTGAAAAGGGGCACAGCCAATGCTGGCGCTGCAAGTTGTGATGTCTTTCTTCATGTCATTGCCAGAGTTCTCATTCTTAGAATCCACTTGACTGGTGTTGCTGTCTAAGGCTGGTACTGGTGTGATGCCCCATGGCAGTCAGAGGGCAGAGCTGGTCTGTCTGTGAGTGAGACTTGCTCAGTTTTCTTTCTACTAAAACCCCTATGCAGCCTCTGGGCTCTGGCCAAAGAAATTCCCCACTCAGTGACTTTAAGTCCTCACATCCCACTTCCTTCTAACCTCTACAAAGCTGCTTGGAACAAGCCGGGGCATTTCTGTGTTAGTAACCTTGGGGTGTTACTTGGCAAGCATGCACCAGGGCTAAGTTCTTGGGTGCTCCTGTGTGTTGATATTCTTTGGAAGTGATGATTGTATTGGCTAAAAATTAGCCTAGATTTGTGACTGTAACCTGAGCTACCTGGAACAAAATTCCTTTCTCCCTCACCCTGCCTGCTGGGCAGGTGAAGGATGGAAAGAGACCTATTATTGGCTTCTTCAAGAATAGTCAACAAACACAGTCAGTACTTGCTGAAGCTTTATGTGGAGTTTTCTCTGCCTTTAGAGACTGGTATACAATGTCTCTGGAGTCCTCTTGGCTAATGCTGACAAATAACTGCCTTGGTGGCACTTTCTGTTAACGAGCATCATATTCGTGAATGTGGTGTGACTCAGAGCAGGTGCAAATTCTCTCTGCAATCATGCCACCCCTCTGCAAAGAGAAATTTGTCCTCCAGTTGCAGAAGTATGTAACACCCATCAGAAAGAACGGTGGCTGAAGTTCTGTAGCTACGTCTTCCCTGGCTGCAGATGCCTTCAGTCCACAGCCATGTGGATCTCTGCGTGTCTGGACTGGAGAAGGCCCAACACAACTTTGCCAGCTGTGTTATGGCTGATGGGAATGATCAGAGCTAGTGACATAGTGGTGCTGTGGAATGTCATAGCTATGCATGTTGCATCAGAAAGAGTCTAGAACAGTAAGGATGTTCTTCCTCTGAGGTGAAACCCCCTCCCAGAACTGCTCGTTCCTCTAAGCAGAGCGATGGTAGGAGGAGGAGTTTGTTGCTGAGATATTCATGCTGTAAAACACTGAGCCTGGAGACATCTCCCCTGTTAGAAATGTCACAGTCACATGAGACTCTCTTTGCAGCTGATGAGCTGCACATGTGGGACTGGGAACACACCCATCACTCCTGTGTGTTCACCTACAACCTGCCCCAGTCCAGCCTCCTTTAACCTGTTCAATGAGATGGTCCCAATCTTCCATTTTTTTTGCTGGCTTCCTCAGAAGAGCCACTGGCCTTGTCTATCTCCCTTGCAGGCTGGTTAAGAGTCTCCAGCCACTAGAGCTTTATCAGCTTCCCTTGCAATCTCGGTGAGAACTCCTTTCTTAGCTCCTCATGGGCTTCTGCTGTGGCTGGGTGAGGGTGGGAGTTAAATTAATGTCACCTGGTGTTTTGCTGTTTTCTGTTTTGTTTTTTTTTTTATTTTATGGATTTATTAAAATTGTTGTCAGAAGGAATCACTGGGTGTTGATGAGAGGAAGGTGAAGGGTGTTGGTAGATGCAAATGCTTCAGGGCTTCATTATTAGTGATATTTCCATTATGTGCTGGGACAGTACCATGCTTCCTGTCAATATAAGCATAGTCCTACTGGGTCAGATCAATAATCCATCTAGCTCTGTATCCTGTTTGCTGACTTCCCAATGGCAGGTGCTTCAGAGGGAATGAGCAAAACAGGTAATCATAAAGTCATCCTTCCCCTGTCACCCATTACCAGCTTCTCACACTGACTACAGACACTTTAGTGCTTGGTTTTGCATACCCACCCATCCTGGCTAACAGATCTCTACCCTGTGAACTTAGCTAGTTCCTTTTTGAACCCTGTTATAGTCTTGGCCTTCACCACATTCTCTGTTAAGGAGTTCTACAAGTTTACACCGTGTTCTGTGAAGAAATAAGTAAATAGATTATAATGTCTGAAAAGGACTGTTTCTGGTATCTACTATAATCTGAATTGCTCAAGCCAGAGAATTTCATCAAGTCAGCCCTGCATGATGCGCATAATTTTTGGATGAGATAGTGTTGCTGTAGAAATGCATCAAAACTGAATTCATTGAGTCAGTCTCTGTCCCCCTAGGTAAATTGTTACAGCAATTAATTTCACTCATGATAGAAAAAAAAGTGCCTTAATATTAGACTGTCTTTTTGTAACTTCGGTTTCCAGCATTATGGTCTTTTTGTGCCTTTGTCTGAGAGGTTTAAAAAGCTCTCTCATAAATAGAAACAGTCCTTGAGCAAGTCATCCCTGCTTTTGGATAAACTAAGTAGATTGACCTTTTTCAGTCACTCAGTGCTTTCCCAGACCACATATCATTCTTATCCATTATCTGAACACTTTCCAATTAGTTTACCTTCTTTTTTTGAGAATGTGGGGTCTGGCTAAAGTGCTTTCTCCCACCTGTCTGTCACAGATACATAGAAAATTAGGGTTGGAGGGTACTGAGAAACATCTAGTCCAAACTACTTCTTGAAGCAGGACAAATCCCACCTAAATTATAACCCCAGTCATGGTTTTGTCAAGCCAGTCTATAAAAATATCTGCAGATAGAAGGTTCACCACCTCCCCACATGACCAGTTCCAGTTCTTCACCACCCTCAAAGACACAGTTAGGGTTGGGGCCAGAGGGGACAAGGGTTTTTGCTAGGGTCAGAGAAGGAATAAGAGTTAGGGTTGTGTTTCGGTTAGGATTGGGGAAGTTAGGGTTGGGATTAGGGTAAGGGTTGGTTTAGGGTTCAGGCTACGATTGGGTTAGGGGTTTCTGTTAGGGTTAGAGTTTAGGGTTGGGTTTGAGGTTAGGTTAGCATTTAGGGTTTCCAATTTAGGATTGGTTGTATTAGAATACAAACCAGTGAGTGCAAGAATGATGGTTGTGTGATTCGAAGCAAAACCATTCAACATCTCCGTCATTCAGGTATATGCACCCACGTCGGACAGTACGGAGGAAGAGATTGAGCTATTTTATAAAGATTTGACAAAGATGGTGGAGGAGATACTGAAGAAAGATATGTTGATCATCGGAGGAGATTGGAATGCAAAGGTTGGAACAGTTAATGAAGGTTGGGAGAGAGTCATGGGAAGGTTTGGGTATGGAGAAGGAAATGAGGTGAGAAACTGTTCAAGTTTGTTACAGTGCATGAGATGGTGATTTGCAACACGAGAGTCCAACAAAAGGACTGTAGGAAGTGGACATGGCGATTGAATGACAGGAAGTCCAAGAACATGATAGATATAATTTTGATAAGAAGAAGATGGATAACATCAGTACAGCAGTGCCGAACTTTCCAAGGAGCAGATATACACTCAGACCACAGTCTAGTGATCACAAACATCAAGATACAGCTGCAAAGAAAATGTAAGACACAGTTTAAGAAAAGAAGAGATGTGGCGAGGCTATGTGAGGAACAAACAGGGAATGCATACAGAACAGTGCTCGAAGAGAAGATTAAGAATATCACCACAGAGAAAGACCTAGATAAGAGAGTCACAGGGATAGCCATTGCAATAGAAGAGGCAATTGAGCATACTGTTCCAGAAGAATAAAAGATCAGTAAGAAGTGGATTACCCAGAACACACTGAAGTTGGCTCAAGAGAAAAGAGCATTGAAGATCAGAACAGATGTTTCTGAGATGGCAGAACAGCAATATAGGATGAAATGCAATGAGGTAAGGAAAGCAGCCAGAAAGGATAAGGGGAAATGGTTAGAGGAGCAATGTGAAGATATGGAGCGGTATTATGGTGAATATAAGACCAGGGAGGTTTATAAGACAATTAAAATAGTAATAGGATATGTCAACCGAAGCAGATGGCGATCAAAGATGAGAACGAAGAAGTGCTCATGAACAGGGAGAAGATTTTGCAGTGATGGATGAGATATTGCACTGATCTATACAAAGCACAGTTGGACCAGAGTGTCTCAGAGAGTCTGATTGAAGAATTGAAAGAGATATCTTCCCCCCCACCCCCCGAGCATCGATAGCGAGACCGATATTTCAAAGGAGGAAGTAGAAAAAGCAGTGAAATGACTAAAGAACAACAAGAGTCCTGGAAATGATAAGATCACAGGAGAGATGAACAGATATCAAATACTTGGGCAGTGTTGGAGTCATACAGAGTGGATAGCAGACTTAATACAGTTGTTGAAAGATAGTGATAATGCGGAGGCAGCGGTGATAACATGCGGGGAGTTGGGAAGTTGGTTTAAAACAAGTAGAGATACAAGACAAGGAGATCCAATATCGCCAAGTATCTTCATCGCACATCTGGAGAGAGCAATGGACGAGATCAAGGAAGAGGTAAAAGGGATATCTGTGCACGGGAAAAGCATGAACAACTTGAGATTTGCAGATGATATAGTTATCATTGAGGAAGATGAGGAGAAGCTAGCAAAAAAGGTGCAAGTGTTGAAGAAGGGAAGCAGTACGGACTGATTATGAACATCGATAAAACAAAAACAATGGTATTTGGAGATAAGGAAATAAGAAGGAAGATCAGTATGGATGGTATTGAACTAGAAAATGTAGAGAAGTTCACATCTGGGGAGCAACATAATGTATGATCTAGGCTGTAAGAAGGAAATAGCGACTAGAATAGCGAAAGCGAGAGCAAGTTTGAAGGCGATGGATAAGATCTGGAAAAGCAAAACAATTAGCTTAAGAATGAAGTGTATTCAGCAGCATATTGTACGGATGTGAGACATGGGTGATAACGAAAGGTTCGAAAGGAGTTGTTATAGAAAGGATGGATGCAGAAGGTCACCAATGAGGAATTATATAGGAAGATACAGCCAAAAGAGAACCTGCTGCAGAAGGTTATAAAATGGAAGCTACAATTTGGTGGACATATTTGCAGAATGAACGACGAACAAAAAATCAAGACCCTAGTATTGGGTATAACGGATGGTTTGAATAGGAGAGGCAGACCCCACAGAGAATGGGTAGATGATGTGGTAGATTGGTGCGGAGCTAGTCTATGGAAACTAAGCCATTCTGCACTGGATAGGGAAAGATGGAAGGAAATAGTGAGAGAGGCTTCAGACACCCAACGGGTGCTGAGCCCACGGTTATTGATGATGAATTTAGGATTGGGGTAGGTTAGGGTTGGGGTCAGTGATAAACTTAGGGTTGGGCAAGGAGGAGGGGTTGGGGTAGATTTAAGGTTCTTCTTCGAGTGTCCCCGTGGGTGCTCCACAATAGGTGTCGGGCTCGCCCGGCGCCTCAGATCGGATCTTCCAAGCAGTTTCTGCCGGACCGCGCATGCGCTGGCGCGCGTTGCTCCCTTGTGCGCTCCTGGCCACGTGCGCGATCTGGTCCCCGCCAGTTCCTCTTAACCGCCATCGGCTGCAGACGGAATCCAAACTAGGCTAAGGCCAAGTTAGTGTATTCAATGGTTTTAACTGTTTTTTCTTTAAACTTTTCAAGTTCTTAGGCTACTGCAAGTTAGCCAGTTGTTGGTTTTTTTTTTGTTTTTTTTTTTTTAAAATAACAAGCGGGACGGCATTCAGTCCAGTCCCAGTAACAAGCGGAACACCGGAGGCCAGGAGCCTAGGGCCATCAGCCCTCCTGCCGCGGCAGGCTATTGGAGAAGGGGAAAAACAGCACAGAGAAGGTGCTAAGTACCCATTAACAACTGAAAGACTCACCAACAACGTCCTCTTCAGGATTTGAGAAATGTGAGTCCTGCCGAGAGGCAATGCCAGCGTCTGATGGGCACAGTCTCTGCATAAGGTGCCTGGGGGAGTCCCATGTCACGCAGAAATGCTCCTTCTGTGCAAAACTAACAGCCAGAGCAAGGAAGGACAGGGAGATGCGGCTTAAAATGCTGCTCTTCGACAAGGCCCTCCAGCCAGACGTGCCGGAGCGGCCGCAACAGGAGGGACCCTCCGGGGCGCATAAAAGGAAAGCCACCTCCCTCACCCCATCAGCGCAAAAACGGAGGAAAGTCTCCCCAGCCCGATCCCTGCCGGCAGCAACAGCGAGCGGGACGGGAGAAGCGCGCAGCCCCCAGCCGCAGCAACAGCTGATCGGCGGCGGCACGGAGAGCCACGTGGAAGCGGCTCAGCCTCCGATAATCAAACAGCCACCCCGCACCACAGGCAGGGCGGCGGCTAAACAAGCGCCAGTACCGGCGGCACCGCAAGCAGCGGCACCGACCCCCGGGGAACCGGCGGTGCAGAGCACGCAGGCACGTAGCCTGCAGGCACCGGAGGACACTGCCCGCGCGGCACCGCCCATGAGCGTGCCGAGCACGGCGCGGACGGGGCCGAGATCCCTTACACGCCAGGGGGCAGAGTTACCTCCTCAAGGGAGGGGGAAGGCTGCACACAAAATGAGGCACCTCAGCCCCTCTCCAGACAGGGCTGCGGAGTTGCTTTCTTTCAGCCCTCCGCTTATGCTGCAGACTCCAACCAGAAGGCAGGGGTCCCCCCTAGCCTACCCGGAGCCCCCTTCTCCATTTTTACAACCAGCCTCGCCCTGGCTGGGACCACCTTCACCCTTCCTGGGGTTTGAGCCGCTGGAATACTATCCAAAATCGCTCTCTCCAGTGTCCCAGATCTCTCGACGATCTCGCTCCCCCAGACGCAGAGGGTATGCACCAAGGGAGTGGTCTAGGTCACCTTCCCAATAACAGTGCCTATACTGCCATGGTCACCCCTATCACGCGGGGCATAGACACCACCAGCAATCTACCAGGGAAAGATCCCCACAGACGATCTCGTATCCTCGAGGGCAATCGCGAACGGGGACAGAGACTCAAGTATCTCAGGGGGGACTGGTTATGGAACCCCGAGATTTTCCCTCGCAAGCCTCTAGCGAGAGGGTGTACCATCACCAACAGGAACCGGAAGGGTCCAGAGAGGCGTACCACAGTGGTTCCTCTCTCTCCTCCCCGGACGAGGCTACGGCCCCGGGGGACGTCCATCCTCCGGACGATCTCAAACAGTTTCAAGAGCTGTTTAAGAGAGTGGCCTTCACGCAAGGCATCCAGACAGCAGAGATGCAAGAGAAACACCATAAGCTCCTCAAAAATCTGAGACCTCCGGCCTCCTCCAAAATAGCAATACCGCTTGATGAAGCAATCTTGGAGTCCGCCACTACGATATGGCAGACCCCTGCGACTATTCCGCCTGTCCACAAGAGAGCTGATAAGAAATACTTCGTGCCGGCGAAGGGCATGGAGTTCCTGTTCAGCCACCCACAACCAAATTCCTTGGTGGTGGAGTCGTCGCAACAAAGATCAAAGACATCTCAATTCAAGACGGGGGAACAGACAAAGATGCCAAGAAGCTAGAGCTGTTCGGCAGAAAGGTCTACTCCTCCTCCACTCTACTGTTACGAATGGCAAATTACGCAGCGCATTTAGCGAACCATAATTTCGACAACTACACTAGGTTAACCTCCCTCATGGACTCGCTTCCAGAGGACAAGAAACCGGTGCTTAAGGCCATCGTGCAAGAAGGCTACGCGGCCTCGAGGACAGGAGTTCAGATCGCCCTGGACGTTGCGGACACAGCAGCACGTTCCACAGCTACGGCAGTGGTGATGCGAAGGGAGTCCTGGCTCCAGACTTCGGGTATACCAAGGGATCTGCAGGCAAAGATAGTCGATCTTCCCTTCGACTCGCAGAAGCTGTTTGCTGAATCAACTGACTCGGTCCTTCATTCCAGTAAAGATTCAAGAGCCACACTTAGGACCCTGGAGATTTACACCCCTCCATACAGAAAGAAAAAGTACTACCCTCAACAAAGACGGTACCAGTACCAGCAACAGCGTCCCCAGCACCACAGGGGTTACGAGCAAGGGCGACATCAACAGCACCAGCAGTACAGAACTCCCAGGTGACGTTCCCAACAGAGCCGTGCGTCCTCGGGGCAGGGCCAAAGGCCACAAGTTTGACACACAGATCCAGGGCTGCGCCATCACTACCATCGCACAAGGTCATCCGAAGCGGCTATTCCACCATCGCCTCCCACCATTCTACGACCAGTGGCAAAGGATCACCACAGACAAATGGGTGCTGGAGATCATAGCCACGGGGTACGCCATCCCCTTCCAGTCGCTTCCACCACCACGACCTCCACCCAGGCCCCACCTCCAGAAGGCCTCCCACGTAGCGAGGCTCAAGCAGGAGGCAGACCATCTCATGCTCATAGGGGCAGTGGAAAGAGTGCCGGAGCAACTGCAAGGAAAAGGGTTCTACTCAAGGTACTTCCTCACGGAGAAAAAGACAGGAGGCTGGAGGCCCATCTTAGATCTTCGAGGCCTCAACCGGTACCTGCGCAAGCAACGCTTTCGGATGATCACAATCGCCTCCATCCTTACGGCACTGGACGATGGAGATTGGTTCGCAGCCCTCGAGTTACAAGACGCGTATTTTCACATAACTATCCATCCGGCTCACCAGCGATTCCTCCGGTTCATGGTAGGCAAAGAACGTTTTCAATACAAGGTCCTACCGTTTGGCCTCTCCTCGGCCCCCAGAGTCTTCACCAAGACCTTGGCAGTGGTGTCAACCTACCTGCACAGACGGGGGTATTTATATTCCCATATCTGGACGACTGCCTACTCAAAGGGGCCTCGAAGGAGGAGGTACTACGCATGATATGCATCACAGCAGGCACGTTCTCTTCGCTCGGTCTGGTTATCAATCTGGCAAAATCAAAGATAGACCCCACACAGGACATAGAGTTCATAGGGGCACACACAAATTCTATTACAGCGAGAGTATATCTACCAGAGACTCGCTTTCGGGCCATCGGCTCCCTCGTGCAGGTCATCACCTTCAGCCCTACGGTGCCGGTCCTGACGTGCTTATAGCTGCTGGGCCACATGGCAGCGGCGACGTTCATAGTACAGCACGCCAGGTTACACATGCGCAGCATGCAGCACTGGCTGGCGAGCGTATACAAACCGGCAGCACACACCGTTCCCAGGGTGGTGTCGCCCACAGCAGAGGTGCGCAAATCCCTGCAATGGTGGGTAAACCCCAAGAACTTGCTAACAGGGGTACCCTTCCACCAACCACAAATATCGGTTTTTCTTACTACAGATGCCTCCCTCATAGGGTGGGGAGCACACATGGGCGAAGAGGTGACACAAGGGCTGTGGTCCTCCACGGAGCAGTCACTGCACATAAATATACTGGAGCTCAGAGCAGTGTTCAACGCCTGCAAACACTTTCGAGACCATATACAAGGCAAAGTAGTCGGGATCAGTACAGACAATACCTCCACCATGTTTTATATAAATCGGCAAGGAGGAGCTCGGTCCCGTGCCTTATGTGCGGAAGCAGTCCGGTTGTGGAACTGGTGCATCGCCAACAATATAACCTTGAAAGCCTCGTACTTACCAGGCGCTCACAATGTGAAGGCAGACCAGCTGAGCAGGCGTTTTGCACTCATGCACGAGTGGCAGATCCGTCCCGATCTGCTACGACCGATTTTTCACGCATAGGGTTTTCCCCAGATAGACCTGTTTGCTACTCAACACAACAAGAAGTGCCCACGATTCTGCTCCAGGGCAGGACTGGGACGGGGGTCCCTGGGGGACGCATTCGCGATCTCGTGGAGGGGCCCCCTGCTTTACGCTTTTCCTCCCACAGTGCTGATTCACAAAGTCTTGTAGAAAGCCAGGAGGGAAGGAGCCCGAATGATCCTGATAGTCCCAACGTGGGATCGACAGCAATGGTTCCCCCTACTCCTGCGCATGTCAGACCGTCCACCGATGCCTCTTCCGGTGGCACTGGATCTGCTCACGCAAGCCCAGGGGTCCATAGTACATCCGCACCCCCAAGGCCTGAGACTACAAGCGTGGTTAATCCATGGCTCAGCTCCCTAGAGAGCACATGCACGGAGGAAGTGCAGCAAGTCCTAGAAAGTAGCAGGAGGACTTCCACCAGGAAGACCTACAAGCAGAAATGGACTCGCTTCACGGCTTGGTGTTCTACCAAACAGCTGGCCCCCCTTTCAATGCCCATACCTGTAATATTAGAGTATTTACTGGACCTCAAGAGAGGAGGACTCTCACTATCCTCATTAAAGGTCCACCTTGCTGCCATGTCGGCGTTCAGACATGAGGAGGAAGGGGACACGGTGTTCGCCCATCCCATGGTTACCAGGTTCCTCAAAGGGTTGGTAAACCTATACCCCCCTCGGAAACCGCTTCCACCTTCGTGGAACTTGGACCTGGTGCTTAACGTGCTAACGGGACCACCATTCGAGCCCTTGGCCACGGTTTCCCTCCGCCTCCTTATGATAAAGACGACCTTTCTTCTCGCAATTACGTCAGCTCGCAGGGTGAGCGAGCTTGCGGCAGTGATGGCAACGCCACCCTGCACTGTTTTTTCCAAGGAGGCGGTAACCATATGGCTGCATCCAGCCTTTGTTCCTAAGGTTTCTTCTGAGTTTCACATTAATGAGCCTATTGTTTTACCCTTGTTTTATCCAAAGCCTCATAACTCTAACAAAGAGGCGCGCCTACACCTCCTGGACGTGAGGAGGGCGCTAGCCTTCTATGTAGACAGGACCAAGTCCTTCCGGAAAACGGATAGACTCCTAGTCTCTCTCGCTCCCAAATCGAAAGCAGAAGGTCTCTCTTCGCACAGAATCTTGAAGCACATCGTATCCTGCATAAAAATGTGCTACGAACTCAAAAAGACTCCTTTACTGGCCACTCCCAGGGCTCATTCCACTCGGGCAGTGGTGGTATCAACAGCCTTCTTCAAGGGTGTTGCGCTAAAAGACATCTGCAGAGCGGCGACCTGGTCATCCTATGACACCTTCGCCAAACATTATGCCCTTCACAGGGTATTCCAAGAGGATACCCGTCTCTCGACAGCGGTCCTCTCGGGGACAAGCTGCACATAATCCGATTACCCATCTCCTATCTTGGGTTACTGCTGGGTAGTCACCTATTGTGGAGCACCCACGGGGACACTCGAAGAAGAAAGACAGGTTACTCACCGTAGTAACGGTGGTTCTTTGAGATGTGTCCCCGTGGGTGCTCCACTACCTGCCCATCCTCCCCGCTTCGGATCTCTGTTTAGTGTTTTGCAGGAGCATCCGATGCGGTTGGTCAAGGAACTGGCGGGGACCGGATCGCGCACGTGGCAAGGAGCGCGCAAGGGAGCGGCGCGCGCCGGCGCATGCGCAGTCCGTCAGAAACTGCTTGGAAGATCCGATCTGCGGTGCCGGGCGAGCCCAACACCTATTGTGGAGCACCCACGGGGACACATCTCGAAGAACCACCGTTACTACGGTGAGTAACCTGTCTTTATGGGGGTTAGGGTTGGGTTCACTGTTAGAGTTGGGTAGCGTTACGGTCAGTGGTTAGGGTTTGGGGCAAGGTTAGGGGCAAGACCAGAGCTATCAAGGCAGAAGCGCTGCGATTGTATGCAGAAGCTAACAAGGAAGTGAAGAAAAGTATGAAGAGGGATAAAAAGAACTTCATGGAAGCACTAGCACAACAAGCCGAGCAAGCCGTAGGCCATAGGGTTAAGGGTTTAGGGTTGGGGTCAGGGTTAAGGGTCAGGGGTTAGGGTTAGGGTTGGGGTTAGGTTTAGGGTTAAGGGTTAGGGTTAGGGTTGGGGTTGGGGTTAGAGGGTTGGGGGTGGGGTTGGGGGTTGGGGTAGGGTCTAGGGGTTAGGGGTAGGGTTAGGCGTAGGGGTTAGGTTTACCTATTGGATGCCGGGGGAGTGGGCAGGCGTGGCCTGCCCACGGCTACAGGGCCCCTCTCACGATGAGAGGGGGACCCATTAAAAACAGCCCGGTTCCAAGTAAATACGGGGGACAACGAAAGAAAAACCAGGAGCGGGAGTGAGGGTCAAAGGTTTAAAATGAGGGAGCCAGAGGGGGACACCGAGCAGAGGACCCGGGACAGCACCCACCGTTCCTCAAAGGCGTCCAGGGAGTTGGTGGACGCCGCCCAGAGGAACTCTGCTCGGATTCGTGAGCAGAGGGAGGGACGGAAGTAGGCCCCACAGTTGCAGGTCGCCCCCCCTGCCAGCCTCCTCTCCCTGTTTTTGTAAATGGCCATTTTGGCCGTGGCCAGGAGGAGGCTGATGACGAGGTCCCGTGACTTTGTGGGGCCACGGTTAGGGTGTGAGAGGATGAGAAGGTGTGGAGAGAAGTGCAGCCAGAACCTCAAGAGGAGGTTCTGGAGGAGCCGGAAGAGGGGCTGCAGCCTGGCGCACTCGATGTAGATGTGCGCCAGGTTCTCCCTCGTGCCGCAAAAGGTACAGGTGTCCGGGATGGGGGTGAACCGTGCCAGGTACACACCCGTGGTCACCGCTCCGTGGAGGATTCTCCAGCTGATGTCCCCGGCGGGCCGCGGGACCAAGGTGGAGTAGAGGCTGGCCCACCGGGGCTCCCCACCCTCCGATGACGGTAAGAGGTCCCGCCATAGGGTTAGGGTTAGAGGGTTAGGGGTTAGGGGTTAGAGGGTTAGGGTCAGGGTCAGGGTCAGG